>NC_142466.1:21752342-26752342 GCF_049115385.1 Moschus berezovskii
TGGAGAAAAGGCTGTATGCCCAGCCTATTCATGAGCACTTTATTTGACATAAAATGTGTTACTGTCTTTGACAGAATAGATGAAAAAATGTAAGATGCCCTACATGGCCGGAACACACTATGTTCCAGAAGTCCTCCAAACAACTGATGTTGACGGATAAATGGGTGGGAGAGACATTAGATTGTGAAAAGACAGCTTGTGTAGCACATTAGGCTCCTGCTGAGGTAGATCAAGAAGTGTCTTACCATGTCGAGATTGTGTAATGCATTTCAAAATGCCCATCTGGAGCATCATCTTTATTTGTATTCCTATAAAGTCAACTTCAATTTCCAGTACTATCTTCTGTCATTTTCTGTTGTTATACAGTGAATCAAACATTTGTGGCTGACTATAGATTTCTCTTGAAAAAACAGTGAAAGAAAGTGATGATGAGGAAGGAGAAGCAGAAGTGGATTTGCACCTAGGTGTTTAGGGTCCTATTGTAGTTGCAGAGGTGTTTAGGTGTTTTAACCTATGGACTTTAATTTTAAAAATTCATTAATTTTCTCAATTAACTTTTTTAAAAAGTGAACTTGAGGAAAAGAAACATAGGGTTCTAGACATTTTTTATCTTGTATAATGAAGTTGAGTTCTTAGTCATTTATCTTTTCTTAACTTACCCCCAACATGTCTTCCAGGCTGGGAGAAATATATTCCCATGGAATACTATCCACGTTACCACCTCTTTCCAAATACCCATATACTAAAGGGATTAATTCCCAAAAAGAAAAGTAAAATTTCCAGTTAAAAATGTACTGAATTTAACATAGTATATTGAAAGAATATTTGTCTAGCTCCCTGACCTGGAGTTTTTCAGTTTCCTCATTTTTTCCCTACTTTTCTCTATTCTTAGGTGTAATCCTAGTGTCACCCATCATTTTTAGCAAACAATCTATAACCCGGATTTTTAAACCCTTGCTCTACTGAAAGGCTGAGTGTTCAGTTTTGGGAAATATGTATTAGTGAGCATAGACTGTATTTTTCTAATAGTTCTCTGGTAGTTTTCCAAACACACCAATCTTTCACTTATTTTTACGTCATTGATTTTTGGACCTAAGATTCTAAAAGAATTATGAAATTAAAAACAGATATCATATCTCTAGTGGGGTTTTGCCCATAATACATTTGCTCTTATATTAAGCATAATTCTAACTGGCTCTATTGTCTGTTTTCCTAGGCTACAAAGATTTAGAAAGAGACAGTTCAGTTCAGTTGCTCAGTTGTGTCTGACTCTTTGCAACCCCATGGACTGCAGCACGCCAGGCCTCCTTGTCCATCACCAACTCTCAGAGTTTACTCAAGCTTATGTCCATTGAGTTGGTGATGCCGTCCAACCATCTCATCCTCTGTCATCCCCTTCTCCTCCGGCCTTCAATCTTTCCCAGCATCATGGTCTTTTCAAATGAATCAGTTCTTCACATCAGGTGGCCAAAGTGTTGGAGTTTCAGCTTAAGCATCAGTCCATTTAAATCAGGTCTACTGGCAGTGTCCAAAATGGAGAGCTGACAGAACAGCAATTGATAAAGTAAGAGACACACTCAAATGTACAGATTAAAGAATTTACAAAAAATTAAATTATTGTTGACATTGAGGTAAATTCCTTATATTCAGAAAAATAAATTTATGTTCAATTTATTATACTTAAGATATGAATGTCTTAAGTGATAAATTTTAAAAATGAACTTTGTCAGTCACTTGCTGGTTTCTACTGGATATTTTTTTCATGTTTATAAATTTTCTGGTGTGACTTCAGATATTTTCTTCAATATGCAAGTAACAATATGCAAACATATTTTATTCACTGCAAATTAGAAAGTGCATAAAATAGTATTATGATAATGATATAAACATTTTAAGTCCTTAAATATTTCCAGGTAACCCTATTTCAAGAACATCACATGATGACGTTTCCTTTGATAAATACAGTATTTCCTGAACATCTATTATGTGGGTCGGGAATATTGTCTAAAACTGAGTGCAACTGTAAATAAGATATTAATACTAACCTGGAAGAACAAAAGTCTGCATAGGACCTATGTCCTCACTGGTAGTCATACTGAATGTCCTTTTGCCCACTTAAAACCACTAAATGCGATAACATAGATGGAATTTTGTTCCTCCTGAGAGAGACTCAATCAATGTTTGTTGATATCGATTCCACTCATGGTTCCATTTATTCTTCTCAACAACCCAATGAGGCAAAAATTACCACCATCCATCCCTGTTGACCTTCACCATGTTGCTAAATCTCTTAAACTCAGATTCATTAACTGTAAGATAGATATACAGATACCTAACTTATGGAGTTATTGTGAAGATTCAATAAAAAATGAAATACATATGTGAAATATGTAGTACACAGTTTGTGTTGAATATTCTTTCCTATCCTTTTAAATGCATAATTCCAGAGCTTCAGATGAATGAGCCAGAACATCACGTTGGAATCTGTTTTGTTTGCTCTTTGGAGTTTAGTTAAGTCATTTTCATATTTTAAGCATCATTTTTTATTTTTTTTGCAAATTAATGAAAAATAATCTTGCAGTGTCCTGTTGGTAGCATTGGAATAGAACAAGTGCCCAGTGGTGCTAAGATTTTATTTTGCTTATGCTTATTAAAAAAAAATCCAGGTTGTTGCATTGGGATTCTATAAAGCAGAATCATAATTCACATTTGGGCTCTATATTGTGTCAGCTTGCCTGTATATCCAGAGTCCCCTAATGTAGGCACATGGGCATCACTGGTGTATCAGTGATTTGAAAAAAAGAAAATCTGCCTGCAAAGCAGGAGACGTGGGTTTGATCCCTGGGTTGGGAACATCCCCTGAGAGAGACTCAATCAATGTTTGTCGATATCGATTCCACTCACGGTTCCATTTATTCTTCTCAACAACCCAATAAGGCAAAAATTACCACCTTCCATCCCTGTTGACCTTCACCATGTTTCTAAATCTTAGGGGGTACTGGCAACCCACTCCAGTATTCTTGCCTGAGAATTCCCATGGAGAGAGGAGCCTGGCAGGCTATAGTACATGGGGAAGCCAAAGAGTCAGACATGACCTAGCGACTAAACACACACATACACAAAGTAGGCATGTGCCATTTTAGTTACTATATATAAAATAAATAACTAATGAGATCCTACTGTACAGCACAGGGAACTCTATTCTGTACTCTGTAGTAGAATTTCTGCTCTGGGAAAATAATATTAAAAAGAGTATATATATGTATATGTATAAATTATTCATTTTACTTACACCTCATACTAACACAGCATTTAAGTCAACTATACTGCCAATGAAAAATTAATTCAAAATAAAACATCAGAAACACAATCAAAAGGCAAACCACCATCAGGAAAAGCATTTGAAATACGGCAGAGATACCTTGATATATCAAGAGCCCTAAGAAAAATAAAATTGATAATCAGTTCAGTTCAGTCACTCAGTCGTGTCCACCTCTTTGCAATTCCATGGACTGTAGCACACCAGGCTTCCTTGTCCATCACCAACTCCTGGACCTTGCTCAAACATAAGCAATTAACTAAAGAAAAAAGACAAATGCCAAAAAAGAGAAAATACTGAACTTTGCTATCTATCAAACAAATAAAACAATTTACCATTAAAAAAAAAAAGAATAGGACGGAGGAAAATGTGAGGGTTTGTCTATGAAGTTAGGTGAGCCTGGAAGTGGTCATCAACCAAGTACCAGCAGGCACAGATCAGAAAACAAGTAACAACAGCTACATACAGGAAAATGGATTTTGGAGAGGGAAGTTCAGATCCTAAGTGTATCAGGGGAGTAATAGAGTTTTAGTTACAAAGTTTCTCAAATTCTTGGTAATATTTCTAGATATGAAAAGAACAGTACAGCTGTATTAACAGCGATTTAGTTAATATAACTGAAATACAGGACATTTCTCATGATGCGTAAGATAAGAGTTTGACCAGGACAAATAACAAGGCTGAAATTTAAAAAAAAATAGATGGTTAATCAGCAAGTGGTTTTTGAGTTCTAAACATGTATTTCACACTACATTAGGCCCAGAAAGCTACAATAATGTAGTAGAATATCCCTTCAAGAAAATTATAATTTGGAGAAAAAAATGGCAACCCACTCCAGTACTCTTTCCTGGAAAATCCCATGGACGGAGGAACCTAGTAGCCTATAGTCCATGGGGTCCCAAAGAGTCGGACACGACTAAGCAACTTCACTCACTTCACTTCAGAAGTACCATTCTTCATTATAGAAGAAAATGTTAAAAAAAATTTCAGAGAATTATTTGTGACAAAGTGGTTTGTTTGCCCTTGAGTTTATGACATCTGTTGCATTATGTGAGCTAAAGCTAAAAGAGCAATTTATTGCACATCTCTTTAAAGTAATCATGAAATCATAAATTCACATCAATTCGATTTTCCCAGTTGTTCTCTCCTTACAGCCTATAAACCTGAAGCACATTGAAAGAAACTGATAATTATAGTCTCTGTAATTTACCTTGTTAAATATTTTCAAGATTCCCTTTGTGGTACCCTGCTTGGATTGCTTTTTTTTTTTTTTCAATGAGATTGCTTGGGCTGAGCTGTATAATTAGTTAAAAGATATGCCTCCTAGCAACTTTTTCATTGAGGGACAAAGAAAGTAGTTATGGCTCAAGATGGGGACGAGGGGGCAGAAATTAATATGAAAACTGTGTATAATGTTGTTTTTTTTGTTCCTGGTGGGAAAGGTAGTTTTATACTTCTTAAAATAGCATTTCGGTAAAAATTTTCTTCAGGACTTGGTGACAAAATCGAGGACTTAAGATTGAGATGTATCATTTAGTCTCAGTAATATATCTGAGGACTTAACTGTGCTTTACCATCATTTTCAGTTCAGTTCAGTTCAGTCGCTCAGTCGTGTCCACCTCTTTGCAACCCCATGAATCACAGCATGCCAGGCCTCCCTATCCATCACCATCTCCCAGAGTTCACTCAAACTCATGTCCATCGAGTCGGTGATGCCATCCAGCCATCTCATTCTCTGTCGTCCCCTTCTCCTCCCGCCCCCAATCCTTCCCAGCATCAGTCTTTTCCAGTGAGTCAACTCGTCGCATGAAGTGGCCAAAGTATTGCAGTTTCAGCTTTAGCATCAGTCCTTCCAATGAAAACCCAGGACTGATCTCCTTTAGAATGCACTGGTTGGATCTCCGTGCAGTCCAAGGGACTCTTAAGAGTCTTCTCCAGCACCACAGTTCAAAAGCATCATTTTAGTCCTTAAAATACCTTTCTTTCATTTTACTATGTGATCAGATATATAACTTTACCTGGTCAGATAAAAGTTTCTGTTTTCATGCAAGAGAACTATCAAACACAGAGACTGTGTTGTTGTCCGGTCGCTCAGCCGTATCTGACTCTTGGTGACCCCATGGACGGCAGCACACCAGGCTTCCCTGTCTTTCACTATCTCCCAGAGCTTGTTCAAACTCATGTCTGTCAAGTCGGTGATGCCATCCAACCATCTCATCCTCTGTCATCTCCTTCTCCTCCTGTCTTCAGTCTGTCCCAGCATCAGGGTCTTTTCCAGTGAGTTGTCTCTTCGCATCAGGTGGCCAAAGTATTGGAGTTTCAGCTTCAACATCAGTCCTTCCAATCAAATATTCAGGACTGATCTCCTTTAGGATTAACTGGTTGGATCTCCTTGCAGTGAAGGGATTGTCTTCTCAAACACCACAGCTCAAAAGCGTCAATTCTTCAGCACTCAACCTTCTTTATGGTCAAACTTTCCCATCCATGCATGACTACTGGAAAAACCACAGCTTTGATTAGACAGACCTTTGTTGGCAAAGTAACGTCTCTGCTTTTTAATATGCTATCTAGGCTTGTCATAGCTTTTCTTCAAGGAGTGTCTTGATTTCATGGCTGCAGTCACCCTCTGCAGTGATTTTGGAGCCCAAGAATATAAAGTCTGTCACTGTTTCCATTGTTTCCCCATCTATTTGCCATGAAGTGATGGGACTGGATGCCATCACTTTTCTTTTATATTTATTTTAGTGGAATCTAATTACAATATAGTGATTTTTTTTTTTTTTACCATACATTGACATGAATCAGTCGGGTGTGATGAATCACTCCCGTCCCAAATCCCCATCCCATCCCTCTGCGTTGCCCCAGTGCACCTGCTTTTAGTGCCCTGTTTCATGCATCAAAGTTGGACTGGTCATCTATTTCAAATGTGCTAATATATGATTCAATGCTATTCTCTCAAATCACCCCACCCTCACCTCTCCCACAGAGTCCAAAAGTCTGTTCTTTACATCTGTGTCTCTTTTGCTGTCTTGCATAAAGGGTTGTTGTTACCATCTTTCGAAATTCCATATATATGCATTAATATACTGTATTGGTGTTTTTTTCTTTCTGACTTACTTCACTCTGTATAATAGGCTCCAGTTTCATCCACCTCATTAAAACGGACTCAAATGCATTTTTAATAGCTGAGTAATATTACATTGTGTATATGAACCACAACTTTCTTATCCATTCATCTGCTGATGGACATCTAGGTTTCTTCCGTGTCCTGGCTATTGTAAACAGTGCTGTGATGAACACTGGGGTACACGTGTCTCTTTCAATTCTGGTTTCTTCAGTGTGCATGCCCAGCAGTGGGATTGCTGGGTCATATGGGAGTTCTTTTTCCATTTTTTAAAGGAATCTCCACACTGTTCCAGAGAAGGCAATGGCACCCCACTTCAGTACTCTTGCCTGAAAATCCCATGGACGGAGGAGCCTGGTAGGCTGCAGTCCATGGGGTTGCTAAGAGTCGGACAGGACTGAGTGACTTCACTTTCACTTTTCACTTTCATGCATTGGAGAAGGAAATGACAACCCACTCCAGTGTTCTTGCCTGGAAAATCCCAGGGAAGGGGAAACCTGGTGGGCAGCCGTCCATGAGGTTGCACAGAGTCGGACACTATTGAAGCGATTTAGCAGCAGCCACACTGTTCTCCATAGTGGCTGCACTAGTTTGCATTCCCACCAACAGTGTAAGAGGGTTCCCTTTTCTCTGCACCCTCCAGCATTTATTGTTTGTAGACTTTTTGATAGCAGCCATTCTGAACGGTGTGAGATGGTACCTCATTGTGGTTTTGATTTGTGTTTCTCTGATAATAAGTGATGTTGAACATCTTTTCATGAGATTGTTAGGCATCTGTATATTTTCTTTGGAGAAATGTCTGTTTAGTTCCTTGGCCCATTTTTTGATTGGGTCATTTATTTTTCTGGTATTGAGCTGCATGAGCTGCTTGTTTATTTTGGAAATTAATTCTTTGTCAGTTGTTTTGCTTGCTATTATATCTCCTGTTCTGAAGGCTACCTTTTCACTTTGCTTGTAGTCTTCTTTGTTGTGCAAAATCTTTTAAGTTTAACTAGCTCCCGTTTGTTTATTTTTGCTTTATTTCCGTTACTCTGGGAGGTGGGCAATAGAGGATCTTGCTGTGATTTATGTCAGAGAGTGTTCTGCCTATATTCTCCTCTAGGAGTTTTATAGTTTCTGGTCTTACATTTAGATCTTTAATCCACTTTGAGCTTATTTTTGTGTATGGTGTTAGGAAGTGTTCTAGTTTCATTCTTTTACAGTTGGTTGATCAGTTTTCCCAGCACCACTTGTTAAAAGAGATTGTCTTTTCTCTATTGTATATTTTTGTCTCCTTTGTCAAAGATTAGATGTCCATAGGTACATGGATTCATCTCTGGGCTTTCTATTTTGTTCCATTAATCTGCTTTTGAACTGTGGTGTTGGAGAAGACTCTTGAGAGTCCCTTGGACTGCAAGGAGATCCAACCAGTCCATTCTAAAGGAGATCAATCCTGGATGTTCATTGGAGGGACTGATGCTAAAGCTGAAACTCCAATACTTTGGCCACCTCATGAGACGAGTTGACTCACTGGAAAAGACTGATGCTGGGAAAGGTTGGGGGCGGGAGGAGAAGGGGACGACGGAGAATGAGATGGCTGGATGCCATCACCGACTCTGTGGACATGAGTTTGAGTGTACTCCGGGAGTTGGTGATGGACAGGGAGGCCTGGCGTGCTGTGATTCATGGGGTCGCGGAGAGTCGGACACGACTGAGCGACTGAACTGAACTGAACTGAACTGAATCTATATTTCTGTGTTTGTCCCAGTACCATACTGTCTTGATGACTGTAGCTTTGCAGTGTAGTCTGAAGTCATGCAGGTTGATTCTTCCAGTTCCATTCCTCTTTCTCAAGATTGCTTTGGCTATTCGAGGTGTTTTGTGTTTCCATACAAATTGTGAAGTCTTTTTGTTCTAGTTCTGGGGAAAATACCATTTGTAGCTTGATAGGAACTGCATTGAATCTATAGATTGCTTTGGATACTATATTCATTTTCACTGTATTAATTCTTACAATCCATGAACATGGAATATTTTTCCATCTATTTGTGTCATCTTTGATTTCTTTCATCAGTGTTTTATACTTTTCTATATATAGTTCTTTTGTTTCTTTAGGTAAAGTTATTCCTAACTGTTTTATTCTTTTTGTTGCAATGGTGAATGGAATTGTTTCCTTAATTTCTCTTTCTGTTTTCTCATTGTTAGTGTATAGGGATACAAGGGATTTCTGTGTATTAATTGTGTATACTGCAACTTTACTATATTCATTGATTAACTCTAGTAATTTTCTGCTGGTGTCTTTAGGGTTTTCTACATAGGCAATCATGTCCTCTGCAAACAGTGAGAGTTTTACTTCTTCTTTTCCAATTTGGATTCCTTTTATGTCTTTTTCTTCTCTGATTGCTGTGGATAAGACTTCCAAAACTATGTTGAATACTAGTGTTGAGAGTGGGCACCCTTGACTTGTTCCTGACTTTAGAGAAAATGCTTTCAATTTTTCACCATTGAAGATAGTGTTTGTTGTGGGTTTATCATAAATGGCTTTTATTTTATTGAGGTATGTTCCTTCTATGCCTTCTTTCTGCAGAGTTTTTTATCATAAATGGGTGTTGAATTTTGTCAAAGGCTTTCTCTGCATCTGTTGAGATAATCATATGGTTTTTATCTTTCAATTTGTTAATATGGTGTATCACATTGACTGATTTGTGAATACAGAAGAATCCTTGCATCACTGGGATAAAGCCCACTTGGTCAGGATGTATGATCTTTTTAATATGCTTTTGGATTCTGTTTGCAAGAATTTTGTTTAAGATTTTTGCATCTATGTTCATCAGTGATATTGGCCTGCAGTTTTCTTTTTTTGTGGCATCTTTTTCTGGTTGTAGTATTAGGGTGATGGTGGCCTCATAGAATGAGTTTGAGAGTTTACCTTCCTCTGCAATTTTCTGGAAGAATTTGAGTAGGATAGGTGTTAACTCTTTTCTAAATTTTTGGTAGAATTCACCTGTGAAGCCATCAGGTCCTGGCATTTTTTTCTGTTGGAAGATTTTTGATTACAGTTTTGATTTATATTCTTGTGATTGGTCTGCTAAGAGTTTCTATTTCTTCCAGGTTCAGTATTGGAAGGTTTTGCTTTTCTAAGTATTTGTCCATTTCTTTTAGTTGTCCATTTTATTGGCATATAGTTGCTAATAGTAGTCTCTTATGATCCTTTGTATTTCTGTGTTGTCTGTTAAGCTTTCTCCATTTTTATTTCTAATTTTATTGATTTGATTCTTCTCCCTTTTTTCTTTATGAGTCTGGCTAATGGTTTCTATATTTTATTTATCTTCTCAAAGAACCAGCTTTTAGTTTTGTTGATTTTTGCTAGTTCCCTTTGTTTCTTTTCCACTTATTTCTGCTCTGAATTTTATGATTTCTTTCCTTCTACTAATGTTGGGGTTCTTCATTTCTTCTTTTTCTAGTTGCTTTAGGTGTAAAGATAGGTTATTTATTTGTTGTTTCTCTTATTTCTTTAGGTAAGCTTATTTTGCTATGAACCTTCCTCTTAGCACTGCTTTTACTGAATCCCATAGGTTTTGGGTTGTTTTGTTTTCATTTTTTTTCCTATGCAAATTTTTATTTCCTTTTTTATTTCTTCTGTGATCTGTTGATTATCCAGAAAGGTGTTGTTTAGCCTCCATATATTTGTATTTTTAGTAGTTTTATCATGTATTTGACATCTAATCTTACCTCATTGTGATCAGAAAAGATGCTTGAAATGATTTCAGTTTTTTTGAATTTACCAAAACTAGATTTATGGCCCAGGATATGCTCTATCCTGGAGAATGTTCTGTGTGCCCTTGAGAAAAAGGTGAAATTCATTGTTTTGGGATGAAATGCCATATAGATATCAACTAGGTCTAACAGGTCCTAGTATCATTTAAGGCTTGTGTTTCCTTGTTAACTTTATGTTGTCTTGATCTATCCATAAGTGTGAGTGGAGTATTAAAGTCTCCCGCTATTATTGTGTTACCTTTAATTTGCCCTTACATACTTCTTAGCATTTTCCTTACCTGCTCCTATGTTGGGTGCATGTATTTATAATTCTTATATATTCTTCTTGGATTAATCCTTTGATCATTATGTAGTGTCCTTCTTTGTCTCTTTTCGCAGTCTTTATTTCAAAATCTATTTTATCTGATATGATTTCTACTCCTGCTTTCTTCTGGTCTCCATGTGAATGAAATATCTTTTTCCAGCCCTTCACTTTCAGTTTGTATGTGTCCTTTGGTTTGAGGTGGGTCTCTTGGAGACAGCATATATAGGGGTTTATATATATGCTATATATAGTCAATCTTTTCAACAGTACATGAACCGTGAACCTTCAGATGTTCAAACTGGGTTTAGAAGAGGAAGAAGAAGCAGATATCAAATTGCCAGCATCCACTTGATCATTGTAAAAGAAGCAGAGTTCTATAAAAACATCTACTTCGACTTAATTGACTATGCCAAAGCCTTTGACTGTTGGATCACAACAAGCTGTGGAAAATTCTTAAATAGATGGGACTAGCAGACCACCTGACTTGCCTTTTGAGAAATCCATATGCAGGTCATGAAGCAACAGTTAGAACTGGACATGGAATAACAGAATGGTTCCAAATCAGGAAAGGAGTACATCAAGACTGTAAATTGTGACCCTGCTTATTTAACTTATATGCATAGCACATCATGAGACATGTTGGGCTGTATGAAGCACAAGCTGGAATCAAGACTGCCGGGAGAAATATCAATAACCTCAGATATGTAGATGACACCACCCTTATGACAGAAAGTGAAGAAGAACGAAAGAGCTTCTTGATGAAAGTGAAAAAAGGAGAGTGAAAAAAATTGGCTTAAAGCTCAACATTCAGAAGCCTAAGATCATGGCATCTTGTACCATCACTTCATGGCAAATAGATGGGGAAACCGTTGAAACAGTAAGAAACTTTATTTTTTGGGTCTCCAAAATCACTGCAGATGGTGACTGCAGCCAGAAAATTAACATGAACTTGCTCCTTGGAAGAAAATCTATGACCAGCCTAGACAGCATATTAAAAAGCAGAGACATTACTTTGCCAACAAAGGTCCATCTAGTCAAAGATATGGTTTTTCCATTAGTCATGTATAGATGTGAGAGTTGGTCTATAAAGAAAACTGAGCACCAAAGAATTGGTGCTTTTGAACTGTGGTGCTGGAGAAGACTCTTGAGAGTCCCTTGGACTGCAAGGAGATCCAACCAGTCCATCCTAAAGGAAATCGGTTCTGAATAATCACTGGAAGGACTGATTTTGAAGTTTTAATTTCAATCCTTTGGCCACCTGATGTGAAGAGCATTTGAAAAGACCTGTTGCTGGGAAAGATTGAAGGCAGGAGGAGAGGGGGCGACAGAGGCTGAGATGGCTGGATGGCATCACCAACTTAATGGACATGAGATTGAGTAAACTCCAGGAGTTGGTGATGGACAGGGAGGCCTGGCGTGCTGCAGTCCATGGGGTCGCAAAGAGTCAGACATGAATGAGTACCTGAACTCAACTGAACTGGTGTGTTTTGCCTTGGGTTTATCCTGTTTGGGACTCTCTGGGTTTCTTAGACTTGGGTGGCTATTTCCTTCCCCATTTTAGGGAAATGTTCAGCTTTTATCTCCTCAAGTAGTTTCTCATGCCCTTTCTCTTTGTCTTCTTCTTCTGGGACACCTATGCTTTGAATGTTGGGGCATTTAACATTGTCCCAGAGGTGTGTGAGATTGTCTTCACTTCTTTTAATTCTTTTTTTTTCTTTTTCTCTCTCTGCTTCATTTATTTCCTCCATTCTATCTTCCACCTCACTTTCCTCTCTTCTGCCTCAATTATTCTACTCTTTGTTCCCTCTAGAATGCTTTTTATCTCAATTATTGCATTATTCATTATTGATTGACTCTTCTTTATTTCTTCTAGGTCCTTGTTAAACATTTCTTGCATTTTCAAAATCCTTGTCTCTATCCATTTTTCTGTAACTCCATTTTATTTTCAAGATTTTGGACCATCTTTACTATCATTATTCTGATTTTTTTTTTTTTTTTCAGCTAGAATCCCTATGTCCTCCTCTTTAGTTTGGTTTGGTGGGCATTTATCATATCCCTTTACCTGCTGAATATTTCTCTGCCTTTTCATTTTGTTTATATTACTGTTTTGGGGTGCCCTTTCTGTAGGCTGGAAGTTCATGGTTCCTCTTAATTGTGGATTCTACTCCCTGTAGGTAGGGTAGAACTAGTGGCTTGTCAAGATTTTCTGGTTGCGGGAGCTTGCATCTGTATTCTGGTGGGTGTAGCTGGATTTCTTCTCTCTGGAGTGCAATGAAGTGTCCAGTAGTGAGTTTTGCAGTGTCTACGGGTTTAACATGGCTTTGGGCACCGTCTTTTAATGCTTAGGGTTGTGTTCCTGTTTTGCTGGAGAATTAGCATGGTATGTCTTGCTCTGGAACTTGTTGAATCTTGGATGGAGTTTGGTTTCAGTGTAGGTATCAAGACTTTTGGGTGAGCTCTTGTCTATTAATGTTCCCTGGAATCAAGAGTTCTCTGACGTTCTCAAGTTTTGGAGTTAAGTCTCCTGCCTCTGACTTTCAGTCCTGCTCTTAAAGTAGCCTCAAGACTGCTGCTGCTGCTAAGTTGCTTCAGTCGTGTCCGACTCTGTGTGACCCCATAGATGGCAGCCCACCAGACTCCTCTGTCCCTGGGATTCTCCAGGCAAGAATACTGGAGTGGGTTGGCATTTCCTTCTCCAATGTAAGCATGAATGCTAAGTCGCTTCCGTTGTGTCCGACTCTGTGTGACCCTATGGACAGCAGCCCACCAGGATCCTCTGTCCACGGGATTCTCTAGGCAAAAATACTGGAGTGGGGTGCCATTTCCTTCTCCAAGCCTCAAGACTTCTCCATCCATACAGCATAGTTGATAAAATGTCTAGGTTAGTGTTGAAACAGGTCTCCACAGCAAGGAATACACAGCGAGATTCAATGCGTTACAGAGAGGAGAGGAGAGAAGGGGAGGGAGATAGAGGGGACCAGGTGGAGAAGCGGGGAAGTCAAAAGGGGAGAGAGCAATCAAGCCAGTAATCAAATCCCTAAGTGAAAATGGATACTGAAGATTAGATTCTTAAAGGTACAAAATTGATAACAAATACCAAAATCAAAGATTAAAAATCTAGAACAGAGGTTAGACTCTCAAATATACAATATTTGAAATACAAAACAAAATAAATCACAAAAAATATGTACATATGAAATTTTCTTTAAAAATAGTGTTTTTTTTTGCAAAGTAATAATAGGTTATAAAAATTAAAATTAAAGGAGTAATAAAGAACTTAAATTTTTTTAAATATTAAAAAGTAATAATAGTAAAAATATATCTAGGAATATCTCTGGTGCTGTTGTGGGCAGTATGGGGTCAGTTCAGTGTCAGATAATTCCTTGTTCCATTGGAGAAGGAAATGGCAACCCACTCCAGTGTTCTTGCCTGAGAATCCCAGGGACAGGGGAGCCTGGTGGGCTTCCGTCTACGGGGTCACGCAGAGTCAGACATGACTGAAGTGACTTAGCAGCAGCAGCAGCTTATACTTGTTCTCAAGGTCTATAGGTCCTCTTCCAATGCACAGTCAGTATTAATTGCAGGGTTTTAATTTGTTGCAACTGTCACTTCCAGAGTGCTTCCCTCTTCTTTATTTATTTTGGCTTCCTCTGTTTGCAGGTCTCTTCAGTGTCTAATCTCCACCCTGACACCAAAGGGTGAAGGTGATCACTTATTTAGGCTCACTTGCTCAGTTGTGTTGCGGGGAGAGAGGGACACTGCAAACAAATAGTGCTGGCGTGCGTGAAGAGTGCTTGCAGTATATGGATCACAATGGATTTGCCACAGCCCAAGGTGGCATGTGCTTCCCAGGTCTACACTGCTCAGGCTCCAGTGTGCTCTACAAGGGCACTGTCCAAGTGGGCCCTGTGTTTTGTGCACTTCCCAGGTCTAAGCCGCTCAGGTTCTTGGGCACTCCGCAAGGGCACAGACCAGGATGAGCTGTGCGTTTTTTGCACTTCCGAGCAGTTCAGGTGACCAGGTGCTTGGCAAGTGCACTGTCCCAGGTGGACCATGTGCCTTAATTTTTGTCCTGGCCACTCAGCTTTCCAGGTGCGCTGTGAGAGCACTGGCTCGGGTATGCCGTCTGTCTCCTCTGGGGAGATGATCTCAGGCTGCAACACTCCTGGCAGATGTCAACAGTCCAGGATCCCAGGAAGACATGGTTAGCAACTGGGAGCCTGCTCACAGTTTGGTGGATGGTGCCCTCTCTGCGGCCAGAGATTGCTGTAGCCCCTCACCTATTGGCTCTGGATGTTGCACACCTGCATCTCTGCCTCCAGGGCAGGGAGGGGCCTATATGCAGCAGGCCAGCTCTCCTTTGGACTGGCTCAATCCTTTGTCCTGTGAACTCTCCAGAGTTGCTATCTCACTGAGTTACCACTCTCAGATTGTCCTCAGGGCATTCAGGCCCACTCCTTACCCTAAGCACCAATGATGCAGCCCGTACCTCCCTGCCCAGCCCGTACTCGCTTATGGCAGATGGTAACTTCTGGGCTTTCTCACTGCTGGCAGTTGTGGTTAGGTGCTTATTCTGTGGGTTGTTCTTTTTTTTTTTCTCCTCCCAGTTATGTTGCCCTCTGAGGTTCCAAAGCTCCCCACAGGCCCACCTGTGAGAGGGTTTCCTACTGTGTGGAAGCTTCTCCTCCTTCATGACTCCCTCCCCAGGATGAGTCTCCATCCCTAATTCTTTTGTCTCTGTTTTGGTCTTTTATATTTTTTCCTACCTCCTTTTGAAGAGAATAGGCTGCCTTTCCAGGTATCTGGTGTCATCTGCCTATGTTCAGAAGTTGTTTTGTGGAAGTTGCTCAAGTTTCAAATGATCTTTTGATGAATTTGTAGGGGAGAAAGTGGTCTCCCAATCATATTCCTCCACCATCTTGGGACCGCCTCCTCTGATCTTTGTTTTTTGAATGTTCTAATTTATTTATTTTTTATTGAAGAATAATTGCTTTATAGAATTTTGTTGTTTTCTGTCAAACCTCAACATGAATCAGCCATAGGTATACATATATCCCCTCCCTTTTGAACCTCAGTCTCATCTCCCTTCCCATCCCACCCCTCTAGGTTGATCCAGAGTCCCTGTTTGAGTTTCCTGAACCATACAGCAAATTCCCATTGGCTGTCTATTTTACATGTGGTAATGTAAGTTTCCATGTTACTCTTTCCATACGTCTCATCCTCTCCTCCCCTCTCCCCATGTCCATAATTCTATATGTCTGTTTCTCCACTATTGCCCTATAATAAATTCTTCAGTACTATTTTTCTAGATTATGCATTAGACTATGATATTTATCTTTCTTTCTGACTCACTTCACTATGTATAACAGGTTCTAGGTTAATCCACCTCATCAGAACTGACTCATATGTGTTCCTTTTTATGGCTGAGTAATATTCCATTGCATTGTGTATATGTACCACAGCTTCTTTATCCATTCATCTGTTGATGGATTTCTTAAAAAAAAAAAAACAGGAATAAAACCACCATATGACCCAACAATCTCACTCCTAGGCATATACCCTGAGGAAACCAAAATTGAAAATGACACATGTATCCCATTGTTCATTAACACACTATTTACAATAGCTAGAACATGGAAGCAACCTAGATATCCAGCAACAGTTGAATGCTGAGTTTTAAGCCAGATTTTCCCTCTCCTATTCCACCTTCATCAAGAGGCATTTTAGTTCCTCTTCCATTTCTGCCATAAGCATGGTGTCATCTGCATGTCTGAGGTTATTTATATTTCTCCCCAAAATCTTGATTCCAGCTTGTACTTCATTCAGCCCTGCATTTCTCATGATGTACCCTGCATATAAGTTAAATCACCAGGGAGACAATATATAGACTTGACGTACTCCTTTCCCGATTTGGAACCAGTCCAATGTTCCATGTCCAATTCTACAGTTGCTTCATGACCTGCATACGGGTTTTGCCAGAGGCAGAAAAGGTGGTATAGAATTCCCATCTCTTTAAGAATTTTCCACAGTTTGTTGTAATCCACACAATCAAAGGCTTTAATATAGTCAATGAAGCAGAAGTAAATGTATTTCTTGAATTCTCTACACTAGAGATCTCTTCAAGAAAATTAGATACCAAGGGAACATTTCATGCAAGGATGGGCCCAAAAAAGAACAGAAAGAGTATTTACCTAACAAAAGCAGAAGATATTAAGAAGAGGTGGCAAGAATACACAGAACTATACACAAAAGATCTTAATGACCCAGATAATCATGATAGTGTGATCACTCACCTAGAGCCAGACATCTTGGAGTATGAAGTCAAGTGGACCTTAGGAAGCATCAGTATGGACAAAGCTAGTGAAGGTGATGGAATTGCAGCCAAGCTATTTCAAATCCTATAAGATGATGCTGTGAAAGTGCTGCACTCACTATGCCAGCCAATTTGGAAAACTCAGCAGTGGCCACAGGACTGGAAAAGGTCAGTTTTCATTCCAGTCCCAGAGAAAAGCAATGCCAAAGAATGCTCAAACTACTACACAGTTGCACTCATCTCACACGCTAGCAAAGTAATGCTCAAAATTCTCCAAGCTAGGCTTCAGCAGTACATGAACTGAGAACTTCCAGATGTTCAGGCTGGATTTAGAAAAGGCAGAGGAACCAGAGATCAAATTGCCAACATCTGTCGCCTCATAGAGAAAGCAAGAGAGTACCAGAAAAACAGAGACCATCAGCACTTTTTTAATCACTGCAACAGGTCAAGGTTTCTTCCTGATCTCTCTCACGGTTTGTGTTTCCGTAATGGAATACTTGACTGTTTTGCATCTGGAATTAGCTGTGCAGTAGATTATGTTCACTTATGGTTTTAAGTAGCTACTGGTGTCTCTGATGGTAAAGGATATGCCTGCCAATGCAGGAGATGCAAGTTTGATCCCTGGATCAGGAAGATCCACTGGAGAAAGAAATGACAACCCACTCCAGTCTTCTTGCCTGGGAAATCCTATGGACAGAGGAGACTGGCAGACTACAGTCCATGGGATTGAAAAAGAGCTGGACACAACTTACCAACTAAACGACAACAAAAAGCTACATAACAGCACCTCAGCAATTTCAGGCCAGTGCCCTCTCCTTATAGACTGTAGAATATGATTCCTGCTCCCAAAGTTCTGGAAGCTCCCAAACTCAGGAAGTGATGAAAAGACTTTTAGAGTAGAAAGAGTTCAGATTATTTTGAATAAATACCCATGAGGAATGGATGCAAGAGGGTTCATAGAAGTTGTGTATAAAGACTGCTGACCCTTCATAATGGAAAAGCCTGCTCCCAAAAATCCTTATTCCAGATCGTTCCTTATATTTTTCACAGACATTCCTTGAATTAGACGCTTTAGACTAATGAATATTACATATATCTGTATGTCCAGTTTGTGTTATGCATATCAGAGAGAAGAGTCTTCATGGGTCTCCAAAGTGACAGTTTGGGGCAGAGAAAGATGACCCTGGTTCAAATATGTGCATCACTGGACAGTTTCTCACAGAACTTCCAAAACACTCACTTGTCCATATGGTACTCTGGAAAGGGAGCAATCAGAATTGAGCAAGCGTCTGATGTGAAATGAGACTTCAGAAAGTCCAAATTTCTCCTTTGGTCTTCTCCATATTTTTGACTTATTTCTCTCCTTCTTCATTTTATGCATTTAAAAGTTATATTACCATGCCTCTGAGGTAGTAGATACAGAGAGATGGAGACTCCCAGCAAAGTCTGGTGGAGCTGTAAGTGAGGCAGCCTACTGTAGAAGTGACGCTTGAGTTAGGGGTTCAGTTCAGTTCAGTTCAGTCGCTCAGTCATGTCCGAATCTTTGCGACCCCATGAATCACAGCACACCAGGCCTCCCTGTCCATCACCAACTCCCAAAGTTCACTCAAATTCATTTCCATCTAGTAGGTGATGCCATCCAGCCATCTCATTCTCTGTCGTCCCCGCCTCCTCCCGCCCCCAATCCCTCCCAGCATCAGAGTCTTTTCCAGTGAGTCAACTCTTCGCATGAGGTGGCCAAAGTATTGGAGTTTCAGCTTTAACATCAGTCCTTCCAATGAACACCCAGGATCGATCTCCTTTAGAATGGACTGGTTGGATCTCCGTGCAGTCCAAGGGACTCTTAAGAGTCTTCTCCAACACCACAGTTCAAAAGCATCATTTCTTTGGTGATCAGCTTTCTTCACAGTCCAACTCTCACATCCATACATGACCACGGGAAAAACCATAGCCTTGACTAGATGGACCTTGGTTGGCAAAGTAATGTCTCTGCTTTTTAATATGCTATCTAGGTTGGTCATAACTTTCCTTCCAAGGAGTAAGCATCTTTTAATTTCATGGCTGAAATCAGCATCTGCAGTGATTTTGGAGCCCCCCAAAACAAAGTCTGACACTGTTTTCACTGTTTCCCCATCTATTTCCCATGAAGTAATGGGACCAGATGCCATGATCTTTGTTTTCTGAATGTTGAGCTTCAAGCCAACCTTTTCACTCTCCTCTTTCACTTTCATCAAGAGGCTTTTTAGTTCCTCTTCACTTTCTTCCATATAGGTAGAGGTAAATAAATAGACTGAGGAGCAGTGCCAGCTTCTGTAGCCACGTGTGGATTGAATCTTGGTCTTAACACAAATCAGCATGTGACTTCAGTTATTGATATTTTTATTTGCTCATCTGTAAAGTGTCAGTAATAATAGTACTTACTTTAATAAAGTTGATGTGGTGATTGAAAAGCATGATGTTTGTGAAGCACTTAATACAGCACCCATTGTAAAAGAAACACTCAAAAATTACTAGCCATTATCCCATGAATGAAATGTACTAACAAATGTTCATTATTATTTGAGAAACAGAGTTTGAGGATAAAAATGAAAGGGAAGAAAATGCATGGGGAATATGGGATGTGGAAGGACATGTTGAGATGAGTCTTTAAGGATGAATGTGTACGTCTGGCACCTGAGAATACAGGGGCTTTCCAGATACTGGGTCAGCATGTGTAGAGAGATTAGCGTATGGATCAAGAATTCCATGGTGTGGGTAGGGAATTACAAAATGGTTAGTACTGCGAGAGTGTACTGTGCAAGGCAGGGGGAGGTGGGAGATGGGATTTCAGAACTAGGTAAAGGCTGTCAAGAGCGCTCTAATATTTTGTGTAAGAAATTTGTACCTGCCCCTTTGTATTATATAGAATAACACTGATGGGTTGTAATCAAAAAATAGCATGCCCTTTTCTCCTAGACTGTAATGAGAGCAAAGATATAAATAATAAATATGTTACTCTTCTTATAGTTCCTTCTTGAAACACTTTTATTTTGCTGTTACTATTATTTTCCACTTTGGTATTTACACCATTTTTCCCCTTTGACTCCTGAGTTTAGTTGCATCCTGTACTCATGCATTGGTTTTGATTGTCTTTGTTATTCGTCATTTAACAACAGACTTCTT
Source organism: Moschus berezovskii (assembly GCF_049115385.1). NCBI lineage: Eukaryota > Metazoa > Chordata > Mammalia > Artiodactyla > Moschidae > Moschus > Moschus berezovskii. Next base: position 21,772,321 of record NC_142466.1, read on the forward strand.
TTGTGTGTGTGTGTGTACGTTGAACATTTATTACAACTAATTGGCAATGTGGTAAGACAGTGCTCACGTGGCCTCAATATTGGTCACAATCACAACAAAGTTTAATCCAGCCCAGCAGATACAAATGAAAAGTGTAAACTGTGAAGACGTTTACATACTTAGAAGTATGTATAAAAGTATGTATAGTATAGAAACGACTATATCCTTAAAAAATATAGCGCCCACTAATGAGCCTGGTGGGCAGCCATCTATGGGGTCACACAGAGTCGGACACGACTGAAGTGACTTAGCAGCAGCAGCAGCAATGCCATTTTACTTCATTCAACTCACACTTTCATGAGAGGTGGTGTCTGTTTTTATATTTAGGACTTCCAATTACTACGCAGTGCCATGGAAGGGAAGGAAGCTGCCCTAAAGTTTACCGCACTTCTAAGTGGAGGGAAGCAATAGGGGAGTAAAATAAACTTGGCTGTAACAAGCACCCCAGAAGGAATATTCCTGCTTTAAACAATGACTTATGCAACACTTTGTGAAAAGAGCAACACATTTTCCATAAGATACTGTTATTAAGAATCCCTGGTAAGTCAACATTTTCATTTTATTTGGGAGACATCAAAAACAATCCAACTAAGTGACTAAATGATTATGACCACAAAAAAATGTATGTCAGGAGTCAAATGTTGCTTTACCTTAAAAATAGCATGTTTACTATTATGAAGCAGCTGATCTCTGTTCCTCGTCCCAGGTTTGGAATGCCTATGAAATAATTTTTAGTGTAAAACAGCATCATTCCATTAGTTTTTTTGTGTAATCCCTTTGTTTCAAGGTGTTTATTTTCTAATAAGGGTCTTTGGTATAATTTAAGTTTCAACATAGAGTGAAATTTTCATTCATTTGATATGTGACATGTCAATTCCCTTTATTCGCATATATACTGAAATGCAGTAGTCTTTGGTTTCATAAAACCAGGTTTCTTTCACACGATTTTTTTGCCAAAGAGAATAATAAATGTATATTGCCTGATTGTGTCATACTCATAGATACACATAATCAAAAGTAATGATAATAACCTATTCAAGAGAAACAGACCTATAAACTTTAAAATAGCCAGAAAAAAGTACCTTTTTTTCCCTGCATTCATTCTAATTCATATTTAAGTCCCTTGTTATCACTTGATTAACCAAAGTTCCCTTAAAAAAAATTGTGTAGGCCTGAATGAAGCAGCTTAGCAGAACAGTAATACCGACAAGACATCATCTTACACCATTAGCTAACATGGACATGAAGGTAGTGACCATCTACAGTGTGTGAAATGCCACAGGAAGTCATCAACAGGGGAGGAGAGTTATGTCAGTCCAATTTCTTCAAGAACACTACGTGGGGTTTCAGCTTCCTCCTGCAGTAGATCAGCCTGCTCAGTTGCTTTAAGGACATTCTTCTTGGAGGTTTCCTGAACTTCTCCTCCCAAAAGAAACTCATCCAAAATAAAGTAAGCCTTCTCAAAATTAAAAATGATATCAAGTTCACACACACTGCCAAAATACTTGTCAAGTAATTCCACGTAACGATGAATAATTTCCAGGGTAATTAGTTCATTGTCCTGGTCCTCAATAGCAGAAATACAGACTGGCATATCTTTTGTAAACAGTCTTCAGATCTCGCCATTCAAGAAAGCTACACATTTTAGGTTTCCGTGCTAAAACGGTTTGAACAAGTTCTCTTGTGATCTTTTTCTTCTCTTTGTCTGATAATGGGCCATACCATTTCCGCAGTCGAAGCTTTCCCTGACGACTAAAAAGCAACACAAACTGCACGGTGGCCGCGGGTGCGGCGGGGCTCGGCCGGCGGCGACTGAGGGGAAGCCCCTGTCGCTGAGCTGAGGAAGAGAAGCCGTTTTGCTGTGGGGAGGGGACCCGGTTCGCGGAGGGAAGGCGAACAACAGACTTCTTTAGGTTGCCTATTATATGATTATAATTTTCCTGTAAGCACATTCGAGAAAGTAGATTTGTCCTCACACAAGCATTTAGATAGGAAATCATGCTCATGTTCAAATGACTTTGTGAATAATTTTTTTAATTAAAATACATTAGATTTATATTAGAAATGTATCCACTTTTACCAATAGTGTCTATCAGTTAGGACAAAGAAAGAACTCCTTTGATAGACCAGTATACAATAGCAGAGGCACAACCCTCATATTCTGCAAAAAATGTTAATGTATGTTGTCCCTAAACTAATGCCCCCTCGTGACTATTTTTATAACTCATATTCTCTCCATGTGACAAGCATTATGGTTTTCTATAAGCCAAATAAACATAAATTTAAGTTTAAACTTCAGAAAATGGAAAAGCAGTAGAGAGAGTTAGTGAAGGGGTTGCAAAGTATACTAGACACAGGAAGGATAAAAACCAAATGATTTCAGGAAATCCTTAGTTCTTATTCTTAATACTAATGCTTGCATTCTGAAATTCAGTTAAGGAAGCTGAGAGGCATTGAAAACGCTCCACATTGTGTTCTAGCAGATGGTTAAGTAGTGTTTTTTGTTAACTCATTCTTCTAAAGCTCCTTCATCTGTATTAAAATTGTCCCAAAGGGAAAAAAGTAGTTTCAGAAATGTTTTTGATCCTTTATTATGGAGGAAAAAAAATCCATTTTCTATGATTTCTGTCAAGTGCATAAACCTATTTAAAGGAATTAGCCATGATAATTCACTGCTTTGAATTTACTCCTTTTGCAGTATTGCTTCCCACACTTTCATTTTATCTCATTCAATTCAAGTGTCTTTATCTTGAAGTTTCATGATCAGAAATCTGCACTAAGTATTGTGTGTGTGTGCACAAGAATGATTTTGATAAGTGTTAGGAAGAGCTTGGTTCCTAGCTCTTAGTCCACCTTAGTCTTCTCAGTCCTCTCATTTTATCCATGCTGCCATGAATGCAGACAGACTGTGGGTAGCTGGAGTAAAGAATGAAGGCATGGCTCAATATTCTATATCTGCATTGGCCGGAAAAGCCACCTGAAGGATTTTTTTTAAAAAATTAGTGCGCGCACACACACACAAAACCTGTAATCTCACTGATGCTCAACACAGAATTAGGAAGTTATTTAAATAATGTGCCATGAGCTCTGAAGTTAGTTACCAAAAATAGTTCCAAAAATATCTTGAGGAACAGGAATATCGGTAAAATAGAGGACTCAACACACATTTGAATAAATCTATTCTAGCATTAGCAAGAAATCTGGGATGATTTCTTTCAAATATGGACTTTTTACTTTCTGGGAAAAAAATCAAGCTTCTCCTCTGAACTGTATAGTGATTTTAAACTTTTTAAAAGTAAAATCCTTTGTAGAAGTAAAAATCTGAAATTAAAGAAACATAAATGAAATTTCTTTGTCTTGGAATTAAAATTGCATCTGAATGTTCCATTCAATTCATAATTTAATAGGCTGGATCCAAAATTTGGGGCTTCCCTGGTAGCTCAGTGGTTAAGAACCCACCTGCTAAAGTAGGAGACCTGGGGTCCATCTCTGGGTTGGGAAGAACCCCCTGGAGAAGGAAATGGTAACCCACTCTAGTAGTCTTACCTGGGAAATCCTATGGACAAAGGAGCCTGGCGGTCCATAGTCCATTGTATTGCAGAGTTGAACATGACCTAGCGACTAAACAACAATCCAAAATTTTACTCTCAAGCATTACAGATAGACCAAAAATTCACATCTATTCATTCATTTCATCTATCTTATTTGTTGTGATTGTATTTGAAACAGTAGATGTAAACACTGGATAAATTAGTAATTAAGTAAAGCATGTAAAGAAAATGAAAATACAGATTAAATACAGGGTTCAGCACTCAACTGGATGGTGATGTTCTAGTGTTAATAAGAAATCTGCTATGAATTTCTAAAATGTGAATTGAACTGTTTTACTTATCTGAAAAAAAATTTCAGAGCTTCCTCTATAATTTATGTGGAGATTTAACATTTTTTTTTCTCTTGTATTCTACCTTTCTAGAAGTTACAGATTTTCATCTGTTAAATTTCACCATTGCAGTATATTTTTACAGTTACAGAAATGTAAAGGTAATTTACACTGAAATTAGGTTTTTATAAATATCTAAAATATTTAATCTTGAAAATTGCTTAATGTTATATTATTATTTTGGACATTTATAGTTAAACATATATTTATTATGTTTGAGAGTATCAGTTCAGTTCAGTCACTCAGTCATGTCCGACTTTGAGACCCCAGGGACTGCAGCACACTAGGCCTCCCTGTCCATCACCAACTCCCAGAGTTTACCCAAACCCATGTCTATTGAATCGGTGATGCCATCCAACCATCTCATCTGTCTTCCCCTTCTCCTCCTGCCTTCAATCTTTCCCAGCATCAGGGTCTTTTCAAATGAGTCAGCTATTCACATCAGGTGGCCAAAGTACTGGCGTTTCAGCTTCAGCATTAGTCCTTCCAATGAAGGATTTGAGAGAATAGATGTTTCTGAATTTGCACTCTAAAAGAAGTCTCTTTATAGTATGTGACATAACAACAGAATATTCATACAAATGAACAGCAAAATTCTGCCCACGTGAAAACATAGACACACATTTATATTTAGCTGTCTCCCATTCTGAGACACCATCCATATTGCTCACGAAGGTCTGTTCTCATGTATTTAATGAGCATCGGGTTTAAAATAGACTGAGAACTTCCTCCTCAAAACTAACATAGTTGGTGGCGAAAATGAAGATTTTAATATTAAAATTAAAACAATTTTAATTATTTTAAATAGAAATTTGTCTGCTGCTGCTGCTGCTAAGTCACTTCAGTCGTGTCCAACTCTGTGTGACCCCATAGACAAAAGCCCACCAGGCTTCCCCGTCCCTGGGATTCTCCAGGCAAGAACACTGGAGTGGGTTGCCATTTCCTTCTCCAATGTGTGAAAGTGAAAAGTGAAAGTGAAGTCGCTCAGTCATGTCCAACCCTAAGCGACCCCACGGACTGCAGCCTACCAGGCTCCTCCATCCATGGGATTTTCTAGGCAAGAGTACTGGAGTGGCTTGCCATTGCCTTCTCCAAGAAATTTGTCTATTTGGTGAATATTAAGTGATTGGAAGGAATGTCTTTGGTTGTTTTATTGAACTCACTAGATCATTCAATTAAAACAAATAAAATTTTGGAAAAATTATTTGTGTAGACATTCTATCCCACCTTTTAAACATATTTTCCTGTAGTGAGTTAGACTAGCCTGGGATGTCAGAGAAGCATTTTGTTATCATTGCTCCTCTTCTTTTTTTACCCTCAATGGTATAATTGTTTTTCTTGAGTTATTACTTTAAAATACTGAGGGAAAATAATTTTGACAGCAGTGTTCAAAGGAGCATGATCATACGGATCACTGAAACCTCATTCAAAAGTAGAGTACTTATGAAACAGAGGAGCGTTAAAGACCTGGAATTAATGATTGATCCTTATTGCTTAGGTGCATGTGTCAGTATTTTTATTAAGCAATTTGATACAATGTCACACTTCCATTTGAAATTTGTGTCTCTTTTCACTTTGAAGTTATACTTATCTCCAAAACTACACTCCAGATGCCCTATTCAACACATGACAGTTTCATAAGACCATTTATATTCAAAATCAAGGAGAAGACTTGGGCCTATTCATGCTACTCACTGCAGTTAAGTGATAGAATCAGTGAGAAGATTGGAGTATTTAAACATAGGTATTAATCATTTATGGAATCAAGACTTAAGCGAGAAATATCAATAACCTCAGATACACAGATGACACCACCCTTATGGCAGAAAGTGGAGAGGAACTAAAAAGCCTCTTGATGAAAGTGAAAGAGGAGAGTGAAAAAGTTGGCTTGAAGCTCAACATTCAGAAAACAAAGATCAAGGCATCTGGTCCCATCACTTCATGGGAAATAGATGGGGAAACAGTGGAAACAGTGTCAGACTTTATTTTGGGGGGTTCCAAAATCACTGCGGATGCTGACTGCAGCCATGAAATTAAAAGACGCTTACTCCTTGGAAGGAAAGTTATGACCAACCTAGATAGCATATTAAAAAGCAGAGACATTACTTTGCCAACCAAGGTCCGTCTAGTCAAGGCTGTGGTTTTTCCAATGGTCATGTACGGATGTGAGAGTTGGACTGTGAAGCAAGCTGATCGCTGAAGAATTGATGCTTTTGAACTGTGGTGCTGGAGAAGACTCTTGAGAGTCCCTTGGACTGCAAGGAGATCCAACCAGTCCATTCTAAGGGAGATCAATCCTGGGTGTTCATTGGAAGGACTGATGCTGAAGCTGAAACTCCAATACTTTGGCCACCTCATGCAACGAGTTGACTCACTGGAAAAGACTCTGATGCTGGGAGGGATTGGGGGGCGGAGGAGAAGGGCATGACAGAGGATGAGATGGCTGGATGGAATCACCAACTTGATGGAGGTGAGTTTGAGTGAACTCCGGGAGTTGGTGATGGACAGGGAGGCCTGGTGTGCTGTGATTCATGGGGTCGCAAAGAGTCGGACACAACTTAGCGACTGAACTGATTATTTATTTTTATATGGCTTAACTTCTTAAAATTTTATTTATTTATTTGACTCTGCTGGGTCTTCGTTGTGGCAGGCAGGACCTTTTAGTTGAGGCATATGGAGTTTTAGTCGTGGCATGTGGGATATAGTCTCGAACCAGGTATGAACTCAGGCCCCCTGCATTGGGAGCATGAAGTCTTAGCCACTGGACCACCAGGGAATTCCCTAACATTTTTTTTAACATAAAATGTGTATAAAATAAAAATATCCAGAATATCTTCTTGCAGAGTTGTTATACATAGTTAAACATTCATGAAAAAATAAAAGTTGTCCTGTGTTTTAATAACAGCATTTCAACTGACAGCCCTCACTGTGCTATGTACATAATATATGAATTTATGATAGCAGAAAGATAATTTTCTTGAAAGAAGACAATCAAATAGCCAACAGGTACAGGAAAAGTGCTCGACATTACTAATCATCTCAAATTGAAACCACAATGAAATATCATCCCACACCTGTTAGAATGACTATTATAAAAAAATAGAGGTTAACAAGTACTGATGAGGATGTAGAGAAAAGGGAACCTTCATGCACTGTTGGCAGAAATGTAAATTGGCGCAGCTTCCATAGAAAATGGTATACAGGTGACAGTGTAATTCACGAGTGTGATGCACAAGTGATGTGGCGTGGTGGTTGCTATGTGTCTAAAGATTAAAAAACAGTCCCACCCTTCCTCCTTCAACCCAGTGACCAGGGTGTAAGGAAAAAAGGTTCAGCCACAGCCCGCTTTCTAATACAGGTAGAAACTGATAAGACATTTCAGCTGGTTATATAATTTGTTTTTCTAAAGTCAATCTCAGAATTGAGACTCCTCCCATTCAAGATTATAGCTGTAAAATATGTAGCAAGACTTTAACACCTCAAATATGTATACATTTATATCTATCTATCTAAAATCACCATTGCCTGTAAAATAAGTTCTATTTCTTTGACATACCATTAATGATTTTAACTGCCAGTGATGTTGCTTTTCTCCCTTCTCTTGCCACTTCCTTTCACTTGCCCTGCATTTCAGTGGAACTGGACTATCCACTATTCCCATAATCACTGTAGTTACTGCTGCTGCTGCTGCTGCTAAGTCGCTTCAGTCATGTCCGACTCTGTGAGACCCCATAGACGGAAGCCCACCAGGCTCCCCCGTCCCTGGGATTCTCCAGGCAAGAACACTGGAGTGGGTTGCCATAGTTATACTTTTCTCACACTCTTCCTTCCATCTGATATACTGTTCCCTCCATGTCCGATACTACCAGTCATTCAGAGCATAAGTTAAAGCCACCTCCACCTGGAAGTCATCTGTTCTTCATGATCAGAAGGAAGTAAATCTCCTCCTTTTCAGTATCAGCATGTTTAGCATTCCCTTCTTTTCTCATTGTCATTTCTCAACTATGTTATGTTTATCTGCATATGGATCCTCTCCTGTTCAAAATTATAAATTTCTTGGAATCAAGAAATATGTTTTTTCCCTCTTAAAGTTCCCCTTAGCACATAAGTTTATATGTATGGTTAGTTTGCAATACATTTTTAATGGATGTCCTCCTTCTTCAGTAAGTATTTTAGTAAAAAGACTTTAAAAGAGTGAGACTTGAAATTGTATAGGCAAAATGCTTTCTAACTGAGTACATGTATATATGTCTTTCAATAAATCTAAAATTTTGTTGTTGTTTTAAAATTTTATATATATATATATTGGTGGCTGCTATTGTTTAACTGTGAAGCTGGGGTTTTTGAAAAAGGATGAATTTGGAAGGGTGAAAAAGAGTCAGGTTTGGCAGTCCTTCCTTTCTTTCTTTTAATTTTTTATGAAATGTCTATTGGAAAAATTCATTTTCCTTGTGTTAGCAGCTGGGCTTCCCTTGGCGCTCAGTCAGTAAAAAATCTGCCTGCAACGCAGGAAGCCTGGGTTAGATCCCTGAGTTGGAAAGATCCCCTAGAGGAGGAAACGGCAATCCACTCCAGTATTCTTGCCTGGAGAATCCCATGGAAGGGGAGAATAACATGCTACAGTCCATGGAGTCGCAAGAGTCAGACATGACTCAGCCACTAAACCACCACCACCATATCATTAATCATTAAAAGCTGTAGGTTTTATCCTGATACCAGCTTCTGTTTACCCAGGCAAGTCCTCCCTGTTTTGTATTTGTACAGTTTTCAAACCCATGCAGCATTTTAATGCTGTTTTTAATTGTCCTTTTATTCTATCCTTTCAAGTTATTTTTGGATCTTAATCAGTTCTGCCAGTAAACAGAGTAACTGTCTCCCTCACTTCCCCCACTCTCTCATCCTTCAGTCAGTTCAATTCAGTTGCCCAGTCATGACCAACTCTTTGCGACCCCATGAATCACAGCACACCAGGCCTCCCTGTCCATCACCAACTCCTGGAGTTCACTCAAACTCATGTTCATCGAGTCGGTGATGCCATCCAGCCATCTCATTCTCTGTTGTCCCCTTCTCCTCCTGACCCCAATCCTTCCCAGCATCAGAGTCTTTTCCAGTGAGTCAACTCTTCGCATGAGGTGGACAAAGTATTGGAGTTTCAGCTTTACCATCAGTCCTTCCAATGAACACCCAGGATTGATCTCCTTTAGAATGGACTGGTTGGATCTCCTTGCAGTCCAAGGGACTCTCAAGAGTCTTCTCCAACACCACAGTCCAAAAGCATCAATTCTTCAGCGATCAGCTTGCTTCACAGTCCAACTCCCACATCCATACATGACCACTGGAAAACCATAGCCTTGACTAGATGGACTTTGGTTGGCAAAGTAATATCTCTGCTCTTTAATATACTGTCTAGGTTGGTCATAATTTTCCTTCCAAGGAGTAAGCATCTTTTAATTTCGTGGCTGCAGTCAGCATCCGCAGTGATTTTGGAGCCCCCAAAAATAAAGTCTGACACTGTTTCCACTGCTTCCCCATCTATTTCCCATAAAATGATTGGACCAGATGCCATGATCTTTGTTTTCTGAATGTTGAGCTTCAAGCCAACCTTTTCACTCTCCTCTTTCACTTTCACCAAGAGGCTTTTTAGTTCCTCTTCACTTTCTGCCATAAGGGTGGTGTCATCTGCATATCTGAGGTTATTGATATTTCTCCCAGCAATCTTGATTCCAGCTTGTGATTCTTCCAGCCCAGCGTTCCTCATGAAGTACTCTGCATATAAGTTAAATAAGCAAGGTGACAATATATAGCCTTGACATACTCCTTGTCCTATTTGGAACCAGTCTGTTGTTCCACGTACAGTTCTGACTGTTGCTTCCTGACCTGCATACAAGTTTCTCAGGAGGCAGATCATGTGGTCTGGTATTCCCATCTGTTTCAGAAATTTCCACAGTTTATTGTGATCCACACAGTCAAAGGCTTTGGCATAGTCAATGAAGCAGAAATAGATGTTTTTCTGGAACTCTCTTGCTTTCTCCATGATCCAGCAGATGTTGGCAATTTGATCTCTGGTGCCTCTGCCTTTTCTAAAACCTGCTTGAACATCTGGGACTTCATGGTTCACATATTGCTGAAGCCTGGCTTGGAGAATTTTGAGCATGACTTTACTACCGTGTGAGATGAGTACAATTGTGCGGTAGTTTGATCATTCTTTGGCATTGCCTTTCTTTGGGATTGGAAAGAAAACTGACCTTTTCCAGTCCTGTGGCCACTGCTGAGTTTTCCAAATTTGCTGGCATATAGAGTGCAGCACTTTCACAGCATCATCTTTCAGGCTTTGAAATAGTTCACCTGGAATTCCAGCACCTCTGCTAGCTTTGTTTGTAGTGATGCTTTCTAAGGGCCACTTGACTTCACATTCCAAGTTGTCTCGCTCTAGGTGAGTGATCACACCATCGTGATTATCTTAGTCGTGAAGATTTTTTTTGTACAGTTTTCTGTGTACTCTTGCCACCTCTTCTTAATATCTTCTGCTTCTGTTAGGTCCATACCATTTCTGTCCTTTATTGAGCCCATCTTTGCATGAAATGTTCCCCTGGTATCTCTAATTGTCTTGAAGAGATCCCTAGTCTTTCCCATTCTGTTGTTTTCCTCTATTTCTTTGCATTGATCGCTGAGGAAGGCTTTCTTATCTCTCCTTGCTATTCTTTGGAACTGTGCATTCAGATGCTTATATCTTTGCTTTTCGCTTGTCTTCTTTTCACGGCTATTTGTAAAGCCTCCTCAGACAGCCATTTTGCTTTTTTGCATCCTTAGCTCCAGGTAATAATCTCACAGGAGGAGCTTAGTTTCTCTGTCTTTAAGGAATGCATTAATAGAAATGAATAGAAAAGGAACTATAATAGAGAACTCTTCTGATTGGCATCAGTTGAAATCAGCACATTATGAATCCTCCAATATGACCATAATCCTCTATCTTATCCATAAAAATATCATGAGAGCACTTCACTGTTTTACTGTAATCAATGTGTATTCTTTTTATTTTTCTCAAAGTGGTATCACAATAAAAAGGATTTACTAGACCAATCAAGTAACTTAAAGACAATATAGAAGGCCCTGTTAATCCTTTCAAAAATAGTAAAAACTGATAGTTTTTATCTAATATGCTAGGTTTTTAAGAAATAAGTGACTTTCCTCTAAATATCTAAATATTAAATATTCCTCTAAAAAGTTAAATATTTTAAATTTTTATCAGGGTATATTTGTTGTGTTAAAATGTTGTGTTAAAGTGTACAGTAAATCACTGATACACACACACACACATCGTTATAGTTTGAATTTGTATTTCTCTAATAATTAGTGAATTCGAGCATCTTTTTGTGTGTGTTTTTTGGCTATCTGTATGTCTTCTTTGGAGAAATATCTATTTAGATCTTCTGCCTATATTTTGTTTGGGTTTTGTTTTTTTTTTTTTTAATATTGAGCTACATGAGTTCTTTGTGTATTTTGGAGATTAATCCTTTGGTGGTACTTTGTTTGCAAATATTTTCTCCCATTCTGAAAGTTGTCTTTTTGTCTTGTTTATGGTTTCCTTTGCTATGCAAATGCTATTAAGTTTAGTTAGATCCCATTTCCTTATTAATTTTTTTTTAATTTTCATTACTCTAGGGAGTGGATCTGAAAAGATTTATAGTAATTTATGTCAAAAAGTGTTCTGCTGTTTTCCTCTAAGAGTTTTATAGTATCTGGCCTTACATTTAGTACTTTAACCCATTTTGAGTTTATTTTTATGTGTGGTATTAGAAAATATTCTAATTTTGTTCTTTTACATGTAACTGTGTAGTTTTCCTAGAACCATTTACTGAAGAGACTGTCTCTTCCCCACTGTATATTCTTGCCTTCTTTATCATAGATTAGGTAACAATAGCTGTGTGGGCTTATCTCTGGATATTTTTATCTTGTTCCATTGACCTGTATTTCTGTTTTTGTCCAGTTCCATATTGTCTTGTTGACTGTAGCTTTGCAGTATTGTCTGAAGTCAGGGAGCCTGATTCCTCCAGCTACATTTTTTCTTTCTCAAGATTGCTTTGATTATTTGGAGTCTTCTGTGTTTCCATACAAAATGTAAAAATATTCTATTCTAGTTCTGTGAAAAATGCCATTGGTAATTTGATTGGGATTGTGTTGAATCTATAGATTTCTTTGGATGGGATAGTCATTTTCACAATATTGATTCTTCCAATCCAAGAACATGGTATATCTGTCCATCTGTTTGTATCCTCTCTGATTTCTTTCATCCATACCTTATAGTTTTCTGAGTAAAGGTCTTTTGCCTCCTCAGATAGGTTTATCCCTAAGTATTTTATTCTTCTTGTGATGATGCATTGGATTGTTTCCTTAATTTCTCTTTCTAATCTTCCATTGCTAGTATAAGCTTCTAAGTATTTAAAGTAATTCATTTGGTCTTTTTTGTCCGTAATTTTAATTATTATTACTGAAAAAAGTAAAAATAAATAAATAATATAAGTTGTATCATCACAGGAACTGACATATATAAGATGAAACTGATGAACCTATTTGCAGGGCAGAGATGGAGACGCAGACATAGAGAACAGACTTGTGGACACAGTAGGGGAAGAAGAGTGAGATGAATTGCGAGTAGCATGGAAACATATACATTACCATTTGTAAAATAGATAGCCAGTCAGAATTTGCTGTGTGACACAGGGAGCTCAACCCAGTGCTCTGTGAGGGAGGGGACATGTGTATATTTGCAGCTGATTCGTGTTGATATATGGTAGAAACCAGCATAATAGTGTAAAGCAATTATCCTCCAGTATTTTTTTTTAAAACCTATCAGGTTAAAAAGCAAACATGATAGTCTTTACTGTGTGAAAGGCACTATGCTTTCTGCATTAGGGATGATATCTCATCAATCTTCATTAAAATCTTATGAAATAAACATACTTACTATCCCATTGCACAGAAGGGAATCTGAAAGTCAGAGTTCCACTCATGTATTCAACAATTATTGACCAGCTGCCTCTTATGTCTCTTGCAGAGCTGATTTGTATTGTCCATCGAATCGGTATTTTGATGGGGTATGGGGTTTCCATTAATTCACTGGAGAAATCCTGTGCAGCTGATTAAGGAACAAATTAGTTGGTGGCAACTGTGACAAGTGCTATAGACAAATCAGGGCAGTATGAGATTCTGTAGTACACCTGATTTGAAACGGAAGTTTAGGGAGTCCTGAAGGAGAATTTGACAGCCAAGGAGAGGTTGGCAATGGGGTGGGGGAGGTGAGGACAGAATCAGAAAGAGAATCATAATGTCTGCAAAGGTCCTGACCTGGGAAAGGAGTCTGACACATTTTAGAAAAATCAAAGATGGCTTATGTGATTTCAGTACAAGGAAAAAGGAGTAGAGAAAGGAGACTCTGGCTAGTGACTGGCCTTCTTGCAGACCACCTATTAATGTTAGATTTTAGCCTAAAGAAAATGGGAAAACAAAAGTGTTATTTGCTTATTTGTATTTTGTTTAGTGAACTAGAATCAGATTCGTACTGTAAAAGGTCAGTTTGGTTGCTCTTTAGGTACTGGACTAGAAAACAACACAAAAGGATGGATAGGTATCACTTAGGAGACTTTTGTAGGAGTGAAGGAGAAAGATCGAAGTGCTTTAGAGCAGGTAATGATACAAAGGACAGAGACAAGTGAATGGGGTCAAGAAGTTTAGGAAATAGAATTGGCAAGACTTAGTAGTGATCAAGTGAGACGATGAGAAAAAAGTCAAGGCTTTTTCAACTGGATCAGTTCAGTTCAGTTCAGTCGCTCAGTCGTGTCCGACTCTGCGCGACCCCATGAATCACAGCATGCCAGGCCTCCCTGTGTATCACCAACTTTCGGAGTTCACTCAAACTCATGTCCACAGAGTCGGTGATGCCATCCAGCCATCTCATTCTCTGCCGTCCCCTTCTCCTCCCGCCCCCAACCTTTCCCAGCATCAGAGTCTTTTCCAGCGAGTCAACTTGTTGCATGAGGTGGCCAAAGTACTGCAGTTTCAGCTTTAGCATCAGTCCTTCCAATGAACACCCAGGGTTGATCTCTTTTAGAATGGACTGGTTGGATCTCCTTGCAGTATAAGGGACTCTCAAGAGTCTTCTCCAACACCACAGTTCAAAAGCATCGATTCTTCGGCGATCAGCTTTCTTCACAGTCCAACTCTCACATCCATCCATGGGAAAAACCATAGCCTTGACTAGACGGACCTTTGTTGGCAAAGTAATGTCTCTGCTTTTTAAATATACTATCAAGGTTGGTCATAACTTTCCTTCCAAGGAGTAAGCGTCTTTTAATTTCATGGCTGCAATCATTCAACTGGATGGATGTATGTTAATTAAATAGTTGCCTAAGGATAAATAGCTAATGAGTGTTAGGGATTTGGACCTTGTTTAAAATGTGGGTTTTCAACATTATGATCCTCTGCAACACAGCTTAAATGGTCAACCATTTCAGTATCTGAAATTCTGCAGTATATGTTCCACAATATAAATACTTGCACATGTGAAATAACATGCCAGAGAGACGTGTACAATGCAAAATGGACTGTGGAAAAGGTTCAGTTTCTGTGGTTCGAGATTTGCTGTTCTGACTCTTTAGCTGCAAAATGTGAGGCCATCTCCCTTGTGCTTCGTTCTGTAGCCTAGCACTCGCAATAGTAATCATAGTGAGTTTACTCAAGATAAAATGAAAAGCATGTGTTCCCTAGGATCCTCACATGAAAGAAAAACTTTTTCCCCAAATCATGTATTTTTCATATTATTTTATATATTACTCTGTCTTATTGAATAATACTAAAATTTCAGTGTCTCTTCTCAAGTACTATATATTTGTGCAGATCAGGACAGTTAGGCATATCTGAGATCAGGTAGAATCTCTCTCCTTTTTTGAATGTAAATACCTTTAGAAATATAAAGTAATAAATTGTAATCCTTAATCATGGTCTTTTCCCTTTTGGGTTAAAAGATAATCAAGGAATTAATTATAACCATAGGATTTCATCTTAAAAAATGTTGCCACCAGGAGGTAACTTTGTGGTGAGGCTGGTGCATTTTTTTTCTTTTCCTTCCCATCCTTAAATTTTTGTTTGAGATTTGCCTTCCAAAAGTGAATTTCATGTTTCTTTGACAGCTCAGGATATTATGTGATATATTATGCTTTTTAAGATGTAATTGCATGTAACACTGCACACTTTACTGAGATGAAATGAGTGAGTAATAAAATATTTAATTATCTTAAATGTTTCCAGAGCACCACAGATGGTGACATGGTTTTGTCTCCTTTACAAGCCTACTACGGCGTACATAGCTATTTCTCCAGTTATTTCCTTTTCCAAAAGAGGCAAATCCAAATTATACCATGTTATGCTGGGTCTGTGGAGGATAGCTCGATCTGTGGCTTTAATTGCAATCCTCAGAATGGTCAGGATACGGTGCACAGGCCATGAATTTCCGTCCTTGGGGGATATTGGGCAGAAAGTGGTAAATACCATTTAAGAAATAGTGAGTTGTTTTGCAGAACAGAAACTTCATCATCCCTGTAGACAAGGGGCTCAGAATTGAGTGAATCAAGAACTAATGATAGTTTCTGAGAGTAAAGGCTAAGAAGCAGCATTTTCAGAGCACATATTATTATTAATAACATTATCACCATGGAGTGGTTCAGAGCACAGCCTCTGGACCCTCACCTCCAGAGACATAACTTACTACCTTTGTAATTGTGGCTAAGTTACTTAACTTCAGTGAGTTAATCTCGGAGTGTTGGGAGGCTTAATGACTTGACACATAAAGAGCTCAGTACAATGCATGGTAAATGGTTACCACTGGAGAAATGTTTGCTGTTATTATTATTGTTACTTTAATGCACGTACCCAGTTAGATCCTTTAACAAGCAGTGATAACTGCTTAGTAGAAGAAATAGGACAACTGGTAGAGGAAACCTTGTTCACACTTTGCCATTCTGTCCCTTCTCTTTCATATGTACATCCATTGTCTATTTGACTCATTAACATATGAGTCTACATGTGTATATGCCATGATCCATCTAAAATTATAACTGAGGTAGTCCTGACTTTGAAGCTTATCAGAACATGCATGTTGGGATCACTCCTGTAGAAATCCTCATTTGTTAAAAACTAGATTGTTCAAGTTCATCATTTTAATACCAAGTATATTGAGAATACATACCATGTAATGAAGCTCCACCAAAGGAAGCAAATCCTCTACCACAAGATTCATCATCCCTTTAAAACCGTGGGATTATGATCTCAACTAATGAAAGACAATGAACTGTAATGAGAATATATCACTGACACAAGAATGTACATAAGAGTGACAGTGATCAAGATTCTAAAAAAATATAAATGAGCCTCATTCTTCTCAGCAGAGGACCCTGGCTCCCTGAACAAAATCTCTTGGTTGTCCTTGTAAGAAGAGTGTATGTTTAAAGAAAGGAAAGAATGTAAATGCATCTAACTGAAGCATTTGCTTCTTTGGTTCTAAAAAGAGGGAGCTGGCAAGGATATGGAGAAAGAAGGAACTTGTGCATGGTTAGTGGATGTAAACTGGTATAACCACTGTGACAAACAGTGTGGATGGAGATTCCTCAAAAACTTAAAACTACTGTATAATCTAGCAATCCCACTTCTGGCATATATCCAAAAGAAATGAAATCACTACCTCTAAGAGATATCTATACTTCTGTGTTCATTGTAGCATTATTCACAATTGCCAAGACATGAGAGCAACCTTTGTGTCCATCAACAGATAAATAGATGATACAAGTGTGGTATGTGTGTGTGTTGTGTGTATTGTGTGTGATGAAATATTATTCAGTCATATAAAAGAAAGAAATCCTTCCATCTGTACAATGTAGATGGACCTTGAAGGCATTATGATAAGTGAAATGAGTCAAAGAGAGATAAACCTTGTATGACCTCACTTATATGTGGAATCTAAAAACACCAGACTCATAGAAACAGAGAATACATTTCCAGGGGCTAGAGGTGGGGGAAGAAATTGGGACATATTGGTCAGTGGATACAAATGTACAGTTATAAGAATAAGACCCAGGGATCTAATATGGACTGTAGCATAATGATTAGGGCCAGCAATTGTATACTGTGTACTTGAAAAGTTCTGTGAGAGTAGATCTTAACTGTTCTCACCATAACAGTAACAAATAAAAAGGCAATAAACTTGAGATGAAGGATGTTTAACTAACCTTGTTGTGGTAAACATTTTGCAGTCTATACATGTATCAAATCATCACAGATGTATACCTTAAACTTATACAGTCCTATAGGTCAGTTATAGCTCAATCCGCCTAGAAGCAGCAAAACAATAGAACAGGGAAGATGAAATAGAGGAATAGGTGGTAAGCATTGAAGAAGGAAACAGGTTAATAGGGGGAAAAGCAGGTTGCATAACTGATGATTGATCTGTTTGTTTTTATTTCTTTCTTCCTCTAGTTTTATTGAGATGTAATTGACACACAGCACAAGGTGCATAGCATAACGATCTGAGTATACATCGTGAAATGATTACCGCAGTTTTGTGAACATCGATCATCTAATGTAGATGCAACATTAAAGAAATAGAAAATGTTTTTTCCTTATGATGAGAACACTTAGGATTTACTCTCTCACTGACTTTCATATATAACAGACAATAGTGTTAATTATATTTATCCTGATTTTTAATGTTTTAATTATATGCACATAGGATAAAAAATTATAAAAGCATACAAAGCCAAAATTTAACAGTAGTTGTGTCTTAGTGGATGGATTTGGGGGTAGTCATTCATTTATTCATTTTTTTTTTTTTTTGCTATTTTTCAATTACTACACCATGTATTTCTTATGTTTTTTAAAGAAGAAACAAACAGAAATGCAAAGTAAGCTGACCAAGTGACAATTTGTAAAATCCATTTATTTTTGTAATGTGTACAACTGAACAATATTTTTATATGTTCAGGAAATGTCTCAGAGGTTCCCAGGGAAAATAAAAGAGCTTATAGAATTTATACAAGTCAAATAGAGATACTCTTACAAAGGCATTGCCAATGGTGAGAAAGTTCTTATAAAATAATAAAATAGTCTAATCCATGTAAAGTTTGAATATTATTCTCAATAGGAAACAATGGATGAAATTAGGGGGTGTCTGTGTTCAATGAAGTCAGATACAGCTAACACAATCTTAAGTACAGCAAGTTATCAGTCTAATTTTCAAAATCACAGAATTTCTAAGAAGTTATTTGCTTGTAAAAATGTCCAATAATATGTGATTAGAATAAGTCAATGGTTTATTCATTTAATAAAAAAAGAATAATTTACTCTTCATCAAGGAAACTAAATCAATAGGATAATATGTTCCTTTCTCCTTTGTTGTTAGAGAAGAGAATTTTATAGAAAGCATGTTAACTAAAACTGCGTGATGCAAATGGACAAAATCAATGTCCAATACCCTTGTAAGGGCTCTGTCTTGGCTGTTTCTCAATGGTCAATGACTAGGCTTACATCAGAAATAACCTGATCAATTTGACCTCTGACCACCAAATCAAGTTCTTTGGAGTCACAGAGGGGTCTGAATTTTCAATAAGTGCCCAAGGTAAATTTGACATTCATGAGGTTTGAGAACATTAAGGTAAACTCCATCAATCATTAACAAAGATTTCATGTTTCTCTTTAAAAGTAAAAGGCTTCTTTATTTAACTGAACATTGTTTTAATGGTAAACTTTCTGACAAGGATGGATAATATAACACAAAAAGGCCAATGAGTTTATAATTCTGTGCTTGTATATGGACTTTTTGAGATATGCCTCTAGGTCATTTTCATTCAAATTATTTCATATATTCTGAATTAATATGTGAACTGGGAAAACCTTAAAATACCTTGTTCTCAATTTGCATAACTGATAGAAAGAAAATATTCTTGTTAATCACTGAGGCATATGTTGTATGTTTCAGCTGATTAATTTTACTTTAATGTGATTCCTGTGTTTTTCTCCACTCCACTGAATGGTCATGGTTGAAACAGAAAACATTCTCTGAGATATTTATGTCTGTTTAGTTATATCCAAAGTTAAATTACTTTTACTTTCAGGGTTTTTTGTTTGTTTTCTTGTTTCCTTCCTATAGTATTTCTAAAAGACATAATTTCAACTTAGGGGAAAAAAACAAAAACTCTAGAAGGTTTAAGAAGCAAAATAAACAAAGAGCTCAAGAAACCAATAATATAGGAATATCAGAAGTAACCTTCCAGCCTCATAATTTAGGGATTTATTTTTCAGAGTGGGAATACTTCCAAATTCTTCTGAGGAGCTATAAGACATTTTTCTAAAAGCACATATTTAAGAAATGTCCTTGTGTGTTCTATTGATAGCATTCCTGTTACACTGTATAATTACACTATTCACACAATTTTTGTATCTTTGACTTGTGAAATATAAAATAATCACTTAAGTATGAGCATTTAATATTCCAGAAATTTCTTGAGCCTTCCCTAATGTATCAGATATATATATCAGATAAATCTGTTCACAAAATGTACATGCTCCTGAGTGCATTTTTGGACTTTAAAAACAAAATATTAGAACTCAGAGTTTGGAGGAAATCAGAGTATCATTGTATACAAAGAAGATATTAGTGATGTAAATTAATGCCCTGAGGATTGTGTCAATTTGTATGGGCTGTGTTATGCCATGGTCACATATAACCAAATTTCAGTTTTGAAAACAGCTGAGATGTATTGCTTACTGATGGCATATTTCCATCAAGTTATACTCAGTTCAGGATCCTGGCTGTCAGAGGAGTCACTATCTGAACATTACTTAGTACTGTGATAGGGAGAAGGAGCTAACAATATGAATCAGGCATTGGATTTTAAAGTTTCCTCCCATAATCAGTACTTGTTATTGGACAAAGCAAATTGCACGACCATACCAAACCACAATGGACAAGAAAGTGTGAGGACACCACATGTCTAGGAGAACCACAAATATTTGACCAACAGCACTATGACTACCCTAAGGAATCTCACGTACTGGGCATGGCTCACAGGGCATTTGTATGATAGTCTTCTTTCTTTTTTCCCAGACATCAAAACTATCTTCCATACCTGGGTTTTTGAAATGTCAGGCAAAGTGTTGTGCTTTGATAAGCTTCAAAGGCATTAGTGAAGATTTGCAAGCTTATATCATTTGCACTATTTGCTGATAGCTGGTTTGGGAGAGAAAAAGACTAGCTCAGTGATACCATTTTTCAACAGCTCTAGAGGCCAATATGATGGGAGAGGGGACCATCACGAAAGACCAAGACTTTGGTGAACAAGGAAAGGAGAAAGCTAGATGAATGGAACCAAAGTCAATATTTCCAACTTTATAATATTCCTGAATCGATTCTTTTAATTCTTATATGGAAAAAAAATACATTTTTCATTATATTCAATATATTTGAGAGAGGAGAAAATAGCTCTACAGTGATAGCAGTGAAAATATAAACTGTTGAAAATGAATTTGCCTGCCAGAGTTTACCCTGATGCTTTAACAAATTATGAGAGGATCTTCTGTGCCAAATATGCTATGTTTGTCCTCCAGAACCCCTCTTTATCATTAAGGGCTTCCCAGGTGGCTCAGTGTAAAGAATCTGCCTGCCAAGTAGGAGACATAGATTTGATCCCTGGGTCAGCAATATTCCTCTGGAGAAGGAAATGGCAACCCACTCCAGTACTCTTGCCTGGAAAATCCCATGGACTGAGGAGCCTAGTGGGCTACAGTCCATGGGGTCACAAAGAGTCAGACATGACTGAGCAACTGAGTACGCAAGCACCTTTCAATAGGTCCTAGAAGGCTGGCATGTGTGGTTTGCTTATTTGGCTTTCTGAGTTTAGATAATGAAGACACTGTCAAGGTATGAACAGCGGGGAGATAGATGAGGTTGGGATATTGAATCCCCAGTTCACTTTCTACCAGGTCTTCACAGGATGGCCTTGTCTCTTTACTAAAGACTCCTGTCAGGTGGCCCTGTTCATACAGGCACCTATGCTTTCAATGTCTCAGTGACCATTTCCTTTGGGTAAAGCCTTGTGGTAGCAAGGACTTCCTGCTCTTGCTATTCCAGAAGTGTTGCAATATCCTGTTTGTTTCTCACACCTTGTCCACATTTATAAATATTTTTTTCTTATTCATCTCTCCCATTAAACAGTCATGCCTGTTTCCTGCCATGGTCTTGACTAATCCAGTAACTATCCAGGTATTTTGATATGTGTTTAGATCCAAAGTCAATAATCAGAATGACAAGGTTACAATGATCTCAGCAGAAAATAATCTCCATTAATATTTCATATTGCTATGGTCCCAAGAGTTTCTAAAGAGATCAAAATGGTAGTGAGGGGATAATCACCACTATTACTTGAAGAATGAATTTAAGTCCTGACTTTATCAAGTTAAAAAAAAATATTTGAAGTCCTTGTAATTGCATGTTATTGCTCTGGATAATTCATTCAAATGTTTCTGAGATACTATAAAGCAGGCTATTGATTATGTTAAGAACAGAAAGTGGAACTAGGCATGGATAAAACTCCAGGTTTAAAACCTTGGTAACTGCTCTTTACTGAGAATCACTGCTGACAGACATAGACAGTATACCTAAGAATAAAATAAATGACAAGAATGTTAACCAGCCTGTCAGTCACTACATATTTACCCCTCTAAAACCTCACTTGCTCCCAAGCCCACTATTTCTGTAGATTTATCCAGTACTTTTTCAAGTTTTGTTCCATTATCTTTTATATTGATTTTATTACTCTCTGTTGACCCTATATGGATCCTCTATGGACTTCCCTGGTAGCTCAGATGGTAAAGCATCTGGCTACAATGCGGGAGACCTGACTTCAATCCCTGGGTCGGGAAGATCTCCTGGAGAAGGAAATGGCAACCCACTCCAGTATTCTTGCCTGGAAAATCCCATGAATGGAGGAACCTGGTAGGCTACAGTCCCTGGGGTCACAAAGAGTTAGATACGACTGAGTAATTTCACTTTCACTTTATTGAACCTACTGCACATGATAACTGCAATATTGCTGGTCTTTTGTTTTATTGCTTTCCTCCCTAGTCTGATGCTCCATTCTTCAAGAAGAGAGCTATTTCATGCACAAAAATAGAGAATATATTCTCATTATAACCCTATAAATTAAGAATAAAGATCAAGGGATAGATATACAAGCCTACATTCCAGCAACCAGTTTGCATTGTCTTCTGTTACATTCATATTCTGTGTTCATTAGTCTTCTGCAGAAATCTTGAAGTGAGATGGAATGACAGTTGGGAAACAAACGTCATGATTGAGCTCATCATAACTTTTGTGGGCAGCCCCTGTATTATTTGTTGTCTTATTTAGCATTTCTTTGACTTGGAAGATGAAGCATCACAACTTTTGTTAATTTAGGGATCGTCTTGACTAGCAAAGCACAATAGTGCTTCTTTTTATGCTTAATGACATCCCTGCCATAGATGTAATAGATGTAATTCTTAGGTTATGTCATTTTAAAACTTCAGGATCACCAAATTACAATACATTTAAAATAACTTATGATAAACTATAACGGAGTTAGTTTACAATAAAATTATGTTTTTCTTTTAATTAATGGTTCTTAGTGCTTATACCCTGTGGCATTTGGTCTCTAGTGCCTAACTCTTTTCCTTAGTGTCTTTGTTTTAGTATTTATGCATTGAATGTTCACTGTGTGTTTTTTACTATAAACAAATCTACATGTGATATACTTTTTCCCAAAAGTTATATCTGTTGAGGGAAAACAAAAAGTGGGCATTTATAAAGGGAAATAGTTTTTAAGTGAATGGAAATATAAGAAGAGAAAAATATAGAGGTCACATTGGCTCAGGAAAGAGTGTGGGTTGAGTCTAAGCTGTCTGTCTATAAAATATATTCTTGGTAGGTTTGCTCAATGGGTTCCCTCTTCTTTTTCTTTTTTTGTATAAATGTTATATTCCTTATAGAACATTTGCATAGAAAAAAGCTATGTAATTCATATGTAATTCATATGTAATTTAAGTAATTCAAAAAGGAAAAACAGGAAAGGCTATCAAAGCTATGAATGAAAGTATAAAATAAAATAGGAGTTTAAATGATAGGTTAGAGAAGAAACAGAAAATAAAGTTCGTATCTGTTTATTTTAGTCTTCTCATTTGAAGAAATTATGATGATTTTGGACAAAAGAGAAGAGAATAAACCATTTATGGAGAATGTTGAAACAGAAGACCTCTAGCTTGAAGAAACCTAACACAGGGGAAAAAATGGCATTTCTCAAGTTTCTATTTGAGATTTACCTACCCCCGCCCCGGAGAAGGCAATGGCAAGCCACTCCAGTACTATTGCCTAGAAAATCCCATGGATGGAGGAGCCTGGTAGGCTGCAGTCCGTGGGGTCGCTTAGGGTCAGACACGAATGAGCGACTTCACTTTTCACTTTCACACATTGGAGAAGGAAATGGCAACCTACTCCAGTGTTCTTGCCTGGAGAATCCCAGGGACGGGGGAGCCTGGTGGGCTTCCATCTATGGGGTCACACAGAGTCGGACACGACTGAAGTGACTTAGCAGCAGCAGCCCCTTTAGAAATAGGGCTTCCCTGGTAACTCAGCTGGTAAAGAATCCATCTGCAATGCAGGAGACCCTGGTTTGATTTTTGAGTTAAGAAGGTCCCCTGGAAGAGGGCACAGCCACCCACTCCAGTATTCTTGCCTGGAAAAACGCACGGACAGAGGAGCCTGGTGGGCTACAGTCCATGGGGTCACAAAGAGTCAGACATGACCCAATGACTAAGCACAGCACAGCTTTATAAATATGTCTCAGATCTCTTCCCTCCTTTTCATCAACATGCTGCTGCTAAGTCGCTTCAGTCGTGTCCGACTCTGTGCGACCATAGACAGCAGACCACCAGGCTCCCCCCTCCCTGGGATTCTCCAGGCAAGAACACTGGAGTAGGTTGCTATTTCCTTCTCCAATGTAGGAAAGTGAAAAGTGAAAGTGAAGTCACTCAGTCGTGTCCGACTCTTAGCAACCCCATGGACTGCAGCCCACCAGGCTCCTCCGTCCATGGGATTTTCCAGGCAAGAGTACTGGAGTGGGGTGCCATTGCCTTCTCCGTCATCAACATGATTCCAGACTTAATGAGATCTGTCTTCTCTTACTGGGTCATAAGGCCTTAGCTAAAAGGACTGTTTTTAATTTATCTGACTTTCTTGCATATAGAAGATTTACAAATATTATCTGTGAAATGATTAAGAAAGGAAATGCCTTTATAGACTAGTCTCTATTCAGTGATCTGAATCTTCCCTTTAATATAGGCATGGAGTACGGGAGCTGGGAGAGGAGGAGACAGATTACCAGCCTGACTTTTTAAATTGAGGAAGTCTGTCTACTAGATCATATTTATACACTTTCCAAACTCTAAGTTGTATGCAATGATGTCTTTCCAACAAACCATCCCCCCTCTTTCCTATCCCACCTTTTTATAATCCACTTCTTTTCCGAGAGTTGATAGACATTTTGAATGCTAAATTGTTATGTTTCAGGATGCTAACTTATGTCTAGACTTTCTGACACCAGAGTTTTTCAAGACAACCCAAGATTGAGATTTAAAAAATGCATATTTTAATTTGGTTAATGCATGTCATTTCACACTCATTCTAGTGCTCAATTAAAATAAGACTTCATATAACATTTATTTTCTTTGAATGGAACTGTGTTTAATTTTCAGTATATTTGATTGATAATAAATTGAAAATATAGTTAAGCTGAAGTTAATGTTTCTTTTAGTTGCAATGTTCTATTATGGAAATTAATCAAAATTAAATACAAACATCAGAATCCTTTATCTTGAAAGTACAATTAATATAGTCAAACTGTATCTTATAACAACATTATTTTTCTATTCTAATTTAATGATTAATGTGACCATAAAAGCAAAGAAAATTGAAACAGAATTCAGGTCTGAAAGTGTTCAAACTGCCCTTTGTTAGTTCTGAAGCTGCAATCAAATTAACTCGTGTGAATAAATGTATTGTTTGTACACTTTAATTGCCACGAAATCAATCACAGTTAAGCTGAACTGGAAACTATTACAGTTGCCTCTCTGAACAGTGACAGGAAAAGTTTTGCTTTGTGATTCTTCCGTCATTAATTCCTTTTCTTTTTCTCGAAATTGCAGTTGAAATGCTCCTAATTTATTTTATTAAAAAAATAAATTGATGCTCATTAGGACAGAATAATTTATTGAAATCCTATACAACTTCATGTCAAATAAAGTCTTTTAATGTCAAAGAGGGCTTTTATTAGAATTAAATAAGTTTCAAGAAGTTTGCTGCTGCTACTGCTAAGTCACTTCAGTCGTGTCCGACTCTGTGTGACCCCATAGACGGAAGCCCACCAGGCTCCCCCGTCCCTGGGATTCTCCAGGCAAGAACACTGGAGTGGGTTGCCATTTCCTTCTCCAAGAAGTTTGACCTATAACTAAATTATCTACCTCCTATAACTGGTTTATTTTAAGGAATATAACAAACCATTGTATACAATCTATTTCATCATTAAAAGTCTATAGCATATCTCATCTATTACCTTCTGATCTCTTCCAGACAAAGCTGATCTCTCTTTTCCTATGACCCTACAGTATTTTGTTTATTACATTCACATTATAGCTTATTCACATTATATAATTGTTATTTCACATTTATATTATGATTATTTGATTGCATGCATATCTGGATGTACATATGCTAGATTCTGAGAGTAGGCACCAGATTTTAATCACTTGTGTTTTCATATCACCTACATGTTTATGGAGAGAGTGAAGGAAGAAGGGAGGGATGGACTGAGAGCTATATTTCAAAGAGAAAAATGTCATATCAAGTATTTTAAAGCAAGAGACTTGACATTTCTCCATCTATCATTTGAAGAGAAATCAGCCTAAATTAGAGTTCACTTTGGATATAGCACTTAAGAAAACCCATTTAAGATAATTGAACTTCTGTTTATTACATAAAACTGCATCCATAAATGTCAGAGTTTCAGCCACAGGGCCTTTTGGTCATAAAATATACTACAAGGAACCTCCATGAACCAGGAAAATGAATATAATTAGTCTCTATATTTCTAAATTCAGAGATTCTTTTCCAGACCTATATAGCAGTTCTAAACTACAAATTCTTTTTTTGCTAAATGGCATAATCAAAGGCCATAATGCTAGAAAATCCATGTAATTTCAGTCTTGGCTAAGATATTCAAATTGTGTTTCTCTCTCCTAAACAATAATTGTCTAGATTGGTCATTTCCAGTTGTTAAGGGACTTAATTTATGATTTGACTTTGATGGCTCTTACCTTATCTTTCTCCTCCTTCCTTTCTTCCTTTCTTCATTGTTTACTGTGCCAAATACTAGACAGATGCTAGGGAAACACAGAGCAATTAATTGTGGTTTCAACCCAGTTAGGGAAAATACTGAATGTGATAGACTGACTGTGATGATTTGCCATGATTCCTGACACAATTTTCATGCCTTTGTGGAATCTCTTCCCCATCAGTGTGGGTTGAACTTACTGGACTTGCTTCAAATAAATAACATTTGACAAATATGATGAGTGCCACTTCTGAGACTGGGTTATTTAAAAAGACTGTGGCTACTGCCTTGGCGTTTCTTTCTTTCTTTCACACTATTTGTTCTGAGCTAATCAAGTTGCCAGCTTTGAGAAGCCCTATAGAGAGGCTAACTGTTACGGTGGAGAACCAAGGCCCTCGGTCCAATAGCCTTCAAGAAACCAAGACCTGACAACAACCATATGAGTGTGCTTGGGAGTGAACTTTCAGCTTCCATTAAGTCTGGCAATGACAGTAATCCCATTGACACCTTGACCACAACCTAATGAGGCATCTTGAGCCAGAACCATCAACTGAGACCGTCCTAAACTACTCACCTGAAGAACAGCTGTTGTTATTTTAAACTATTAAGTTTTAGGGCAATCTGATGCCCAGAAATTGATCACTAATATGATAATGAATGTAAAACAAACCCCTTTTTTATAACTGTATGCTGAAGTCCTCTTGTAGGATAATGTGGGGAGACAAAAGAAGTCAGATCTACTTAGGATGCTTATGGTGTCAGAAGTCTTTTGAGTTCAAACTTGAAAGAGATTTTCCCTAAAAGAAAGATCTTGAAATGGAAGTAAATTATTCCAAGAAAAGGGAGTTGTATAAATAGAGGTTCAAAAATGTGGAACAGTACGGCATGTAAAGTACTCTGTCATCCTTGTGTATGGTACCAGAATACGGGATGCAATATGGAATATGCATCTTTTATGCCATACTAGTAAGCATGAATTTTATCCTGTTGGCCCTGGTATGATCCACTGAAAACACAATTTGCTCCTTTCACCCACCTTGTTCATATCACTGACCCTCTGACCTGGCCCCTCTTCTGTCAAGCCTACAAACGACCTCAGGGTCCTCTTTTACACTGTGTTCCAGGCAACTGTTATCCATTGATGAGCACTGGAATAAAATACATGCATATAAGTCTTTGAGACTTAAACTACCTAAAATCACACACACACACACACTGGAGGAAACCATCTTCCCTCCTCTCCCACCTTGGAGATAACTTAGACCTTTCTAGTGGCTTTTGGAAATCAGACATATATATCCAACTCAGTGTGTGAACAATTTGGAGCTATATCTACCTCATTTTGTAGGTACCTCAGGGGGTTGAAAAAGCAGTGATTCAATGCCTAGTTGTTGAATCGAACCACAAATCTTGTTCAACACCTTCTAGGCTATCCTCAATTTTTTTCCTCTCTTCCTCTTTATTTCGCTTCTCAACTTAAATGCATGAACTCAGGGACAATTGAACACCATGGGCAACATCTTTGGTAAGGTTAAGAAGCCACCAAAAAACAGACTGAGAGGAGATAAAGTCAAAGGCCTTTAGTGGCGGTGGGACTAGTTATTACTGAGTTTTGTCTAAAGAACTTGAAGACTATTTTTACCACTATTTTCTACTCTAAAGCTAAAGGATTCCTTGTGTGTGTGTGGGTGCGTGTGCTCAGTTGTATTCTAGTCTTTGTAATCCTATGGACTGTAGCCTGCCAGGTTCCTCTGTCCATGAAATTTCCCAGGCAAAATCCTTGGGTTGTTACAAATTTCTAGCATTTCAAAACTCCCAATTGCAAAAGGTAGGGGACATTGGCATATTGAACATCTCCAAATAATGTTATCAGCTATGCAGAGCTCCATAGTTTTAGTTTGCCACTGCATATTATGGACTAGTTAAGGGAAAGTGGACCTCATCCACTTGAGTAAGAATGTTTCTTGATGCAACTTTTTAATCTGATTCATAACCCAAAGTCATATCTTTGGAACTAATATGTAGCCTTTAGGCCATGGTGGGGAGAAAAGGCTTTATTATAACTATCACTTTTTTGGTCTAACATGTAAATCTTTTGTGAGATTTTGGGAAGAAAAAGTGCAGGGTACACAATGGATTCTTAATGCACAGTGCCTTTGCAGTGTATTCTGCAAGCTTGCAGAGGTAGAATAATAGAATACTCTATTTCTATCTCATTTTTCTTTAAACAGATAAAAGTGCTAAGCCAACATTAAGAACTTACTGAGCTGTTAAGATGATTTATTAGAATAGTACTGTTTCCATTTTCCACTGCTGTGATACAATTGTCAGAAAAGTATGTAAGTAAATAGTGTGCTTTATTTCCACCAAAGTTATTTAACAAGTTAGACAGAAAGTTAAGGCATGATAAAGAGTCATGTTCTCTCCAGCTACCTGTTCATATTGCTAGGATTGCTTTTTGATTGCAGATAATAGAACAGAACTATGATGCACTAATAGTTAACTATTTAATTCTATTTTATGTTCTCCCCACATTCAGTGGATATTTTCATTAGTGTGTACTTGAGGGTACATATCCTTAAGTCAGTTGTCAGAAATCATTCATAGATGACAGGTGTGTGTGGGTGCTCAGTCGTGTCTGACTGTGACCCCATGGACTGTAGCCTGACAGGCTCCTCTGTCCATGGGATTTTCTAGACAAGAATATTGGAACAAGTTGCCATTTCCTTATCC
Organism: Moschus berezovskii; assembly: GCF_049115385.1. Taxonomy (NCBI): domain Eukaryota; kingdom Metazoa; phylum Chordata; class Mammalia; order Artiodactyla; family Moschidae; genus Moschus; species Moschus berezovskii. The sequence continues at coordinate 21,801,496 of NC_142466.1, forward strand.
AGGGACTCTTCCTAACCCAGGGTTTGAACCTGCATCTCCGCATCTCCTGGAGTGCTGGCCAATTCTTTACCACTGAACCATCAGGGAAGGCTTCATAGATGACAGAGGTAGTTTCAAATTCACATCTTATTCCAAAGATTGTGTCCCTTCTACTATAATCCATGGCAACTCCATTTGAGTCCACTGCAACCCCGATGAAAAGCAGAGTCAAGCTTTATAATAGCCTCACTGCTCTGATTAAAGCTAAATAATCATCCATTTTTTGAGTCAATTGAGGTTGATAATGGAAAACCCTACTGCATTGTCAAGTAGTTGATAAGGTCCAGTCACTTTGATCAGATGACTTTCTCCGCAATTAACCATTCAGCTGAACCAGAGAATTGATTAGACATGAAAATAACCTTCTTTGGGGAAATGAGAACACTGAAACCTCCCCATAGCTTCCTTCTATAGAGAAGCAACCATGCTGCTTTATCGAGCAGAGAGTGAAGGCAGACAAGACCCCCATTCTGCCCTTGCTTATTATTCACACTGTGACTGCCTTAAACACTTTTCTCAAAGATTGCCCAAAGAATCCTCTCACATATCAGAAACCCTTGTTCCTGATCCACAGATGAAATATAAAAACCAAATAGATGGCTGTTTTGTTTATTGTTCTGTGAAATTACATTATTAGGAGAGGCATCATTTTAAATTAGGAAGTGATGCATGGCTATAACTGGTTTCAACCCGTTACCTTTTTATGATTAAGGAATATTTCACCATGTTAGGAGATCCTGGGGAAACAAATATATACATTTCATGCTGCTCCTGTCCTGGGTGTGCCTGATTGTGTTACACCCTCAGAGTCAATGCAGAGGGAGCACAGAAGTGATATTGTTTGGGGGCGTGTAGAATATAATCTAGAATGTATTATTAAGATACTTATCTTGGACTGATTTTACATTCACATAAAACAATCTATGGAATAGAATCATGATATGCTTGGCAAGAAAGCATTTTGGGGGGTAGAAACTCACAATTGAGGCTTTTAGAATGAAACAAACATTTGCAGAATCAATCTCTGTCACTAATCACTTATATGAATTTGTGCAAATGATTTAACCTTCATAAATAAGCAGTCTCTGTTTCCTAAGAGGCAAAATGAAGATTATTACTCCATAGGGTTATGGTGAGGGCTAAGAAGAGAATCTGCGTCAAATGCAAAGGATATAATGGACGTTCAATAAACAGTAGCAGCTCTGTGCCTGAGTGAAGAGATCTTATTCATTCATATCAGCTTACATATCTCTTAAGAAGGAACACTTAGAGTAGCAGCTGGGTTATCTGACTTGTAAGAAACCCACCCAAGGTTCCTGCTATTCATCTATATCAGAGCCCTGAGAAGAAGAGAGTACTTAGTGAGTTTGTCTTCTCTGGTCTATGTCCTTTGGTATCTTCAGTATCTAGCACAGTGTCTGGCATACAGGAAGGATCCTTCTGTAGTGTTTTTAATGTGCTTTTAATTGTGGTAGGGGCTTCCCCGATGGTTCGGTGGGTAAAGAATCCTCCTGCCAATGCAGGAGATGCAGGTGAAGCCAGTTTGATCCCTGGGTCAGGAAGATTCCCCTGGAGTAAAATATAGCAAGCCACTCCTGTATTCTTGCGTGGGAAATCTCATGGACAAAGGAACCTGGCAGGCTAGAGTCCAGAGGATTGCAAAGAGCTGGACATGACCGAGCAACTAACCATATACATACAATTATGGTAAAGTCACATAATATAAAACATACTATTTCACTGATATTTAACTATGCGTTTCAGTGGCACTAAGTACATGTACACTGCTGGGCAACTCTCACTATCATCTGTCTCCTAAATTTTTCACGTTCCTGAACTGAAACTCTGTCCTTATTAAACAGTAACTCCCCATTTCCCTTCCCCACCCCCTAGCCCCTGGTATCTACCAATGTACTTTCTGACTCTATGAATTTGACTGCTCTCAGTTCAGTTCAGTTCAGTTGCTCAGTCATGTCCGACTCTTTGTGACCCCATGAATCACAGCACGCCAGGCCTCCCTGTCCATCACCAACTCCCAGAGTTCACTCAAACTCATGTCCATCGAGTCGGTGATGCCATCCAGCCATCTCATTCTCTGTCGTCCCCTCTCCTCCCGCCCCCAATCCTTCCCAGCATCAGAGTCTTTTCCAATGAGTCAACTCATAGCATGAGGTGGCCAAAGTATTGGAGTTTCAGCTTTAGCATCAGTCCTTCCAATGAGATACCTCATATAAGTGGAATCACAGTATTTGTCTGCACCTACTGTATACTGGAATGCATTTTTAAGGTTAACTTATATCCTACAAACAGATGGTACCTTCTTCCTCCCCCAACCCCGTGCTATACAGTAGGTTCTCATTGGTTTTCTATTTTATACATGAAAGTGAACATGAAGTGAAAGTGAAGTCACTCGGTCGTGTCCGACTCTTTGCAACCCCATGGACTGTAGCCTACCGTGCTCCTCCGTCCATGGGATTTTCCATAGTAGTGTGCATATGTTAATCCTAGTCTTCCAATTTATTCCCCTCTTTCCCTCTTTGATGTCCATAGAATTATTCTCTATATCTGCATCTCTATTTCTGCTTTGCAAATAGGTTCATCTGGGCTATTCTTTTCCTAAATTCTACATATGTGCATCTTTTATTTTTTTTTAATGAAAGAAAAATAAATTGAAAAATGAAAGATTTCTTTGAAATCCAAAGCATGTGAGACATAGGGAATCACTCAACATGTTTTCTAAAATCCCCCTGTGTCCCAGTCTTTGGTTACTTGTTGCAGTATTTGACTGTTCAAAAGATTGCTAATAGGCTCTTCTTGACTCCTCTCCCCTGCAGACAGAGCACACGTTGACATGTCACTGACAGACTTTACCGCTTGACATTGTTGGGCTGATGATGGCGAGGGGAAGACTTTACACTCACTTGCTGTTATTCTCTGTCTCTACCTCCGAGCATCACGTAGACTGATGTTCCATTCTGCAGATCTGTCAACTGTACAGCATTGTCTTCCAAGCTTTATTCAGTCTTTATTCAGCATTTATTGAGGTCCTACTACCTCAATCCCTGTGTAAAAATAATAGGGATGGCATTCACTCAGTGCTTCAGCCACGGTGGTATTTTTTTCCTATTTTCTAATTTGCTGTAGATCACCAACAAGCTTATAAACACACTTTTTCCTCCTATTCATCTCATTAACCTCACATGAAGTGCCCTGTCCTCTGAGAAACCTTTGTTGAACTCCCTAGATTTATTTTAAGGGTTCTCCCTACATGACCTCATAGCACTTTATTTCTCATAGCTTATATAAGGTAATACAGTAATCATATATGTACTACTCAGTGTTCCCAACTAGATACAATGGCTCTTGATAGTAGAAATTGTGATTGGTATCTTAATTATTTTTGTATAATTAGTCATTGGTATCATATCGGGCTTATATTAGGTACCCATCTATTTGTTGAATAAATGGATGAATGAATGAGATGAAAATTTAATGACCTTTCCCTTTGAAAGGATACCAATATGGCAGAGAGAGTGAGAGTGAGAGAGAGGATACCTTTTAAAAGAAAATTATAGTAAAATATAATAACAGTCAGAATAAAAATCTCAACCTCATACCATTAGGTCATAGAGGAGAGAGAGCAAGAAGTAGCATCTGAACTGGATCTTGATTGTTAAAGAAGAGTTTGATGAGAGTTCGATGATTGTCTGTGCTTTTTGCTGCAATGGACAGAAACAATGCAGGAATGAAAGCAAGAAGATGCTTGGGACATTTTCCTCTCATTCAAACACCTTCAGACAGTATCTGTGGAGCCTCATCCTTTCCAATGGACCTTAAACCTCCATTTTAAGGCCTCTGCTTCTCAGGAGCAGCATCTATGCTCTCATCTTTTATAAATATGGCAAGGGATATAAAAACATCATTACAATGTACTATATATTCTATTTTTTTAAAAGATTTATTTTTATGTGGACCATTTTTAATAAATGGTCATTTTTAATGACTATTGTTTTCAGTTTTCATTTATTCTGTGACAACATTGCTTTTTTATGTTTTATTGTTTACCACTGGACCCTCACGAAAGTTCCAGCAATATACTATATATTTTAAGACCTCTATTGATAGTGTTTCTCCAAAGCTGAACACAGAACTATACAAAGCCAAATGTTATATGAAATTGTTTTTCTCTCAATGGTGATAGAATTGTGCTATTTCATACAAAGTATTACCATCTTTCCCATTTTCCAAATTAATATGGCTGTAAATACAAGCTTTGATTCACTGAAATTACTATTTTATTTAAAAACATCAGTTAAATAATTATTTTTCAGATATTTGAGATCAGTTCTAGTATTATAAATCCCCTGTATATTTCAAATGGCAGCATTTTTCTAGTAAACTAGGCAGTTACTTATCCTCCAGAAATTAAAGAAAATAGACTGTATTCGTGGATTTAGAAACTGTCAGCTATCTGCTTTCTAATATGCCTCACACACCTCTATTATTGTCTGAATTTAATGAACAACTGTGTTCATTTTCCTAAGTTCAGCTTTTTAAATTAGGAGGAGATACTTTAAATTCCTGACTTGAGGCAGCTTTTTAGGTATATTTTCTATTTATCTAGCTAGTGACCTGTCCGCTATTTTGTAATAGCTATTTACATACATCACATCTTTTAAGATGCATGTGTTCATATTAGCCATATATGTATAGACATTTGGGGACATGTTTTATTTAGTTTTTATAAATATTTATTGATAGGATACAGTTTTATTATTACATTATAGTGTTTGTGTATTCATCTTCCATTTGACCTTCATAATGGCAACAAGAAGAATTTTAAGTAGTTGATTCAGTGGTACAATTCAGTGTCTTAAATGTGTTCAACTTCAAAACAAATGACTTTACTCTCCTAAAGTAAAGCAATTTCTAGTTACAGATAAATTTAATCTTGAAATGAAAATATGGCAAAAGTGAATCTCAAAAAGAACAGGCTGAATAGGGATCTCAAAAAGAAAGTGATTTATCTGCATTTAGCAGTGACAAATCCCATAGACAGACTCTGATTCATGTCTATATATGGCAAAAACCACTATAGTATTGTAATTAGCCTCCAATTAAAAAATTAATTAAAAAAGAAAAAGAAATTGCTCATTGAAGGAGTTCCTGTTTTGACATTTCTGTCCAGCCATCATGTTGTGAAACTGAATTTGATTCACAGGTGGTAGGTAGCTAGGGCACTGGGTATTAAGACATTACTCCCTGGAGAAGATGTCTTAGTAGACACAATTTCTGATTTTATTGTTTTGAATCATTAAACATAATTTTCCTTTTGACTTGATTCTGAGTAGAAAAAACAAATAAGAAGGCTCTTGGCCACCTCATGCGACGAGTTGACTCACTGGAAAAGAGTCTGATGCTGGGAGGGATTTGGGGTGGGAGGAGACGGGGACAACAGAGAATGAGATGGCTGGATGGTATCACCAGCTCGATGGACATGAGTTTGAGTGAACTCCGGGAGTTGGTGATGGACAGGGAGGCCTGGCGTGCTGTGATTCATGGGGTCGCAAAGAGTCGGACACGACTGAGTGACTGAACTGAACTGAACTGAATGTTGGTTTAGACCCATATCAATGTGATCATGTGATGGAAATGTTCCAGATCATGATAAAATGAGAAGACCTGCAGCCTCATGCAGTATTGAAAGCATTTACAATAGTTTCTTTCACATAGTGAGCTCTATGAGTTTCTTTCTCATTACAAATTTACAGAATATAAAGACGTTAAAAGATAAGCCATGGGAATTGAAGGAGGTGGAATTATATATTAATCAAAAACATCAAGGTTACTGCAGTGTGCTACAAATTTTAAAAATAAATATCCATTGAATGCCAACTACACACGAGACATTAACTATGCTATTTTCTCCCTACTACAACTTTATAAGAGAGATGTTATTATACTTATTTTATAAGAAAAAAATGGAGAAATTTATCCATTTGTCTAAAATAAAAGAACCAGCATGTGGTGGGAAGGGCTCAAAAAAATTCTGTGTAGTGCCACGATCTGACCACTTAACTTCTGTCTGAGGCTGCCTCTTGTGCAACCCCAATCTTTACATGTGGAGCACAGTAAAATGCATATAGGTGTATTTAGCCCCATATTTTACAAAGCCCTTGAAAGAGAAATCTAGCCTGATTGTAATTACAGAGATACTAGTTATGGTTCAGTTCAGTTCAGTTCAGTTCAGTCGCTCAGTCGTGTCCGACTCTCCGCGACCCCATGAATCACAGCACGCCAGGCCTCCCTGTCCAACACCAACTCCCGAAGTTCACTCAAACTCATGTCCACAGAGTCGGTGATGCCATCCAGCCATCTCATTCTCCGTCGTCCCCTTCTCCTCCCGCCCCCAACCTTTCCCAGCATCAGAGTCTTTGGTACAAACATATAAATAACTAGTGTACTAGCAGTGCTAAAATGGCTTGAAGTTAAGGGTCATTTGTTGCTCCATAGAATATTACTCCAAAATGCTGTGGCTTAACAGCAGCTACCATTAATGTAGTTCACAATTCTTCCATGTGGTTCTTTTCAGCTTGGCTGGGCTCTGCTGATCTTGTGTATAGTCATCGGTATGATAAATGGGGACTTATCATCCTCATTCTCATGGTTGACAGTTAACTGGCTGTTGGCTGGAGGGCCTTGGTTCTCTTCCACTCGGTCTCTTTTCTATCATCTAACTTGGGCTTATTCATATGGTGGCAGAAATCTAAGAAAGGGCTGTTGAGGACTAGGGTAAGAATTTGCACAGCCTCACTTTCTTCACTGTCTTTCAGACAAAGTAAGTTTCAAAGCCAGGCCAATGTCAATGGTAGGACGAGATATTCCTCTTCTTGATAAGAGGAGCTGTATAAATATTGTCATTCTTTTTGCCATATGACCATGGATTATATGGAAGTGATGATACCAAGTGGCTTAATTTCCTTAGAAGTTGGCATGACAAGCAATGTATAAAAGAAAACGGTTGATGAAAATTAATAGCATGAGTCCATGATACCAACCTTAACTCTACTGTACTCAGGAACAGTTTTACAAAGGTTTTATGGATTGCTGTATCATCTCCAAATTTTCTTTAAAGTCTGCACTTTTCTATAACTGTAATTACCTTTACTCCATAGTGATCAGGAAAATTGGAGCAGGAGAAAGGACATTTGGTATTTACCCTGAGAAATCTTAAATTTTAATTTGTTGATGCGTATCACCACCAACTATATCATCTTCAATCATTCAGTTCAGTTCAGTTCAGTCGCTCAGTCGTGTCCGACTCTGCGCGACCCCATGAATCACAGCACGCCAGGCCTCCCTGTCCATCACCAACTCCCGGAGTTCACTCAAACTCATGTCCATTGAGCTGGTGATGCCATCCAGCCATCTCATTCTCTGTCGTCCCCTTCTCCTCCCACCCCCAACCTTTCCCAGCATCAGAGTCTTTTCCAGTGAGTCAACTCGTCACATGAGGTGGCCAAAGTATTGCAGTTTCAGCTTTAGCATCAGTCCTTCCAATGAACACCCAGGATTGATCTCCTTTAGAATGGACTGGTTGGATCTCCTTGCAGTACAAGGGACTCTCAAGAGTCTTCTCCAACACCACAGTTCAAAAGCATCAATTCTTCGGCGATCAGCTTTCTTCACAGTCCAACTCTCACATCCATACATGACCACGGGAAAAACCATAGCCTTACAGAGCCTTTAAAATACACTTAGTGTTTTATAGTCATTTTCTAGCATTCATATCTCAAAATCTCAAGTCACAGAGACTTTATATACCAGATGGAAAAATTCAATCCTTTTCAATATGGCCATAAAATAAAGATGAATATAGGAAAAGATAGTCCAAACCCATAAATATCATACTGCAGGGCTGTTGTACTTGGCACCAGGTTATGAATTTCATACAAAGAGAACAAAGGGGTGAGGGTAAAATTTCCTGAACTCTAGTAAAGTGTTAAGGGCTTCCTGCATGACTCAGTGGTTGAATTTGCCTGCCAATGCAGGGGATGCAGATTCGATCTGTGGTCAGGAAGATCCCCTGGAGAAGAAAATGGCAACCCACTCCAGTATTCTTGCCTGGGAAATCCCAGGCAAGAACAGAGGAGCCTGTAGGGCTACAGTCCATGGGGTTGCAAAGAGTTGCACATAACTTAGCAACTTAAGAACAACAACAAAATAAAGTTTTATACCTACTCCCTTTAAATATGGTTTATATGTCCTTCAGAGAGAACATGTCAGGCTTCCCTGAGCTAAGTTGGTAAAGAATCCTCCTACAATGCAGGAGATCCTGGTTTGATTCCTGGGTTGGGAGGATCTGCTGGAGAAGGGATAGGCTACGCACTCCAGTATTCTTGAGCTTCCCTAGTGGCTCAGCTGGTAAAGAATTCACCTGCAATGTGGGAGACATTGGTTCCATCCCTGGGTTGGGAAGATCCCCTGGAGAAAGCTACCCACTCCAGGATTCTGACCTGGAGAATTCCATGAACTGTATAGTCCATGGAGTCCCAAAGAGTCAGACATGACTGACTAACTTTCACTTTCATAGAGAACAAGGACACTATGGTCCTGTCCTGTGACCCATGGCCCATCAGTAATTCCTGCCCCAGCCCCAGCAATGGCAGTGAATGTAAATAATCCCCTTGCTGTCCGTCATTCTGTCTCCCCTACAAACAGTGACACACATGTGCTAAGCAGGAATCAATATATAGAAAAATACATCATTGTCTAATAGATGAAGCAAGGCTTTATAGCTAGCTGCTGCTGCTGCTGCTAAGTCGCTTCAGTCGTGTCTGACTCTGTGCGACCTCATGGACGGCAGCCCACCAGGCTCCCCCGTCCCTGGGATTCTCCAGGCAAGAACACTGGAGTGGGTTGCCATTTCCTTCTCCAATGCATGAAAGTGAAAAGTGAAAGTGAAGTCGCTCGGTCGTGTCCGACTCTTAGCGACCCCATGGACTGCAGCCTACCAGGATCCTCTATCCATGGTATTTTCCAGGCAAGAGTACTGGAGTGGGTTGCCATTGCCTTCTCCGTATAGCTAGCTAATAAGTTTAAATTGAAAATTGTTTAACCTTGATGGACTAGTCCTACTGTAACTATACAATAGTGTTGCTAATTATCAAGAAGAAAATGTCACCTATGATTCCTAAGATGGACTTTGTAATGAAAAAGAGCCCTATTAGTGGGTAGGCCTAAATAAGAAGTTTGACAGTTTTAAAAAATAGAGGATTACTTCTAGAGTATTTGGTCACTGTCTGATTTGTATTTTCATGTCATTTTATTTGGATATTTTGGGGCTGTAATTTTATTTGGCCAGTGAGATTTTCTTTGTGTAGTTCAGTCGCTAAGTCATGTCTGACTCCTTGTGACCCCATGGACCGCAGCATGCCAGGCTTCCCTCTCCTTCACTGTCTCCCAGAGTTTGCTCAAACTCATGTCCATTGAGTCCGTGATGCCACACAACCATCTCATCCTCTGTTGTCCTCTCCTCCTCCTGCCCTCAATCTTTCCCAGCATCAGGGTCTTTTCCAGTGAGTTGGTTCTTCAACTTTCCAATGAGTGGCCAAAGTATTGGAGCTTCACCTTCAGCATCAGTCCTTCCGATGTAAGACTGATGCTTTCCTTTAGGATTGACTGGTTTTATCTCCTTGCAGTCCAAGGGATTCTCAAGAGTCTTTTCCAGTGCCACAAATCAAAAGCATCAATTTTTTGGTGCTCATCCTTCTTTATGGTCCAACTCTCACATCTATACATGACTACTGGAAAAAACATAGTTTTGACTATACAGACCTTTGTCAGCAAAGTGATGTCTCTGCTTTTTAATATGCTATCTAGGTTTGTCATAGCTTTTCTTCCAAGGAGCAAGCATATTTTAATTTTGTGGCTGCAGTCACTCTCTAAAGTGATTTTGGAGCCCAAGCAAATACAATCTGACATTGTTCCCATTTTTTTCCCCTATCTATTTGCCATGAAGTGATGGGACTGGATGCCATAATCTTGATTTTCTGAATGTTGAGTTTTAAGCCAGCTTTTTCATTCTTTTCTTTCATCTTCATCAAGAGACTCTTTAGTTCCTCTGCTGTCTGCAAGTAGAGTGGTACCATCTGCATGTCTGAGGTTTCTTTGTGAAGTTACAAATATGGAAATATGAGAACTATAGTAAATGATCAAAGGACTGAACTATTTACCCCTCCCAGTTTGAGGCCAGGGACTCCCTAACTTTTGCTGCTACCATTGGCAAACTTGCAAATGTATCATTTGATATTTTAAATTTTTCCTTTATAATTTTTCTACAATGTAATCACTTTATATATATATTTTAAACTATGACTTGTGAACTTATATATTGATGGCTCACTTATTAATTTTTATTATTCATTTCCTTTTTCATCCCATATTTCAATAAATTTTGAAAGGAATTTTATATGTATATATATGACATTTGTTTATTTAATTTTGTTCTCTTATAATATTGATTTGATTGGTAATTTTGCAAGTTTGGTTTCTTTAGACTATAAACTGTATTTATTTTTTTCAATTATCCATTGAGATTTATATTCAAATTTAATAAAAATAAGTTACCCCTTTAACCTTTATGTGCCTGAAACAATAAGGAATGTAAATTTTAAAACTGCTAAAATTATTTCCTGAATATCATTTTTAAATTGCTGCATTTATCCTTTTTGCTAAATTTCATTTATTTCAGAATTATAAGATTGCAAACTGATGTTTTTTTCCCATCTATCTCCACATTTTAATTTTTGTTTTTAAAGGACATTAAAACATATTAGTCAGCCTCATTCTCCTTTGCATTGTGTGATTAGCTGTAGGATGTCTTAATGGAGTCAGATTGGCCTATATAAATATCTTTTCAACAGTCCAGTTTAGGCCAATAACCCCTCTGAATATGTTTCCACATCTAAAAAATGAGGCTAGTGATACTAAATATAATATACTTACTAACTACAAGTGAGTATTACAAAAATGAAATAATATATATGAAAAGTCTATCAGTAAATATTTATTAAATATGCATTTCTTTGGAAATAAATAAATTTGGAAAAAACAAGAAGTCATGAATAAGGTTTTTAAAATAAGCAAAACACGAGGAGCAAATAGTGTTTATACTAATGGCTAATCAGAGACAAAGATGGAATCTCTTCTGTTCATTTCAGTAACCCTGATACCAAACCTATAAGAATAATACAAACCTAACCTGGTGGGCTGCCGTCTATGGGGTCGCACAGAGTCGGACACGACTGCAGTGACTTAGCAGCAGCAGCAGCAACCTATAAAAATAATACAAAAGGAGACAATAAAATAATAATACAAAAATATTAATCAATTTTATAAAACAATAATGTACTTTAATCATGAAGAATTTACTCTGTAAATGTTAAGAGTTGATTAAAATTAGGAAATAACTTGTGTAAATTAATCACATTTGTAGATCAAAGGAAAAATGCATATGAATATTTGTATTGGTGCTAAGAATGCATTTGTTGAAATCAACAATATTCATTGTAGTTTTTTAAAAGATAATTTAGCATTTAACATGACAGAAAAATGTTTGTATGATGGAATAGTGCAGGCATTTTCTCTTATAATCAAAGATTCTTTGTAATCAAAACATTTTCATTAAAACCAAAAGTTTGTAGACTCTAGTTATTTACATTTATTAAATATTTTCTATATGCTAAGTATTGAATCTAAGAGCTCTGTTTTAAGCCTCTCACATACTTTGAAAGGGTAAGTACTGTTTCTATCCCTGTTTTGCAGATGAGAAAATGAGGCAAGTATGTCTTAGAGAAATAAAATAATTTTCCTAACATTCTGTAGTTAATAAATGGGAGTTAGGACTCAAGTCCTCAATTTAGGACTATTCTCCTTAATGCTCAGGGCTTTCATATCCAGCAAGAACACTAGATGGATGTTTGTAACACTGAAAAATGGATGTTTAGGGCACTAATGGATGATTAGAAGCATCAAATACATTGTTGAAAGAATTTGATATTTGCCAGTTTAAAATAGTAAGCATAATGAGGGAAAAGTGGGAACCAGCTTAGACATTCTTAGAATGATGGTTCAGTATAGTTTTCAGTGCTTTAAGTCAAAGGTTATAATTCATTCCCCTTGCTCCTGCTCTAAGTATTAACAAGTACAATTCTCTAAGAAGACAAATGTAAACTCATATGTGTTCATTCACAAACATCCATTCAGAATCCACCTTATGTTACATGTTTTCTTCAGGATGAGGGATACAGAGACAAATACAACTGAGCCTCTCCTCTTGAAGATGCTCCTAGTTTAGAGGGCTAAATAGGACTGTAAACAATACACAGTATGATCCATGCAACAGTGGAAATCATATATGATACACAGTATCACAGAGATTGATAAAGCATCTGAAAGTGAAGGTATGGATTGGTTACTTTAAGGAAGTCTTGAAGTTGGCATTGGAGTAGGGCTTTGACAGGTCAGTTAGAGTTCATGATGAAACTTGGAATAGCTTAACATTTTTTTCAGGGAATTACACACCATAAATTACATAATTAAGGGATTTTTTTTCTTACTTTACAGAATCATCATCCCTTAATAATTCTGCAATATATGCATTTCTATATTATTAAATAATCATTTTCAGGCCACATTTAGCTCACTCTCATGGTCATGGAGCTCACAGAATTGTCACAGCATCCTCACTGACGTCTTCAAGACCTGACGGTGGCTTATGAATGAGTGACAGTGAGCTAACACTCAACTCAGTTACTTTGGAGTTTGGTACTGTATGAGATAATAAATAAAATACAGCTGGTATTTAAAGACTTTGATTCTAAATTACAAATTTCAGATCTAAAATTTCCATATTGATCTAAGTAGCTGAATCATCAACGTGCAGAGATTTCTGGCATTCATGCTTTTCATGTATTGTTCCCCTCTCGTTTTCTTTCTTTCCCAAGTAGAAGCAACATATCAGAAATTTTATTTTTTTCTCTGACATTCTTGGAATCACTGAAAAGGAGTAGCATCCCAGTCCTTTTCAGTCCTTCAGTAACTTTCTTCCTTCCTTGGAATGAATGCTGAGAAAGTGGAAGCATTTCTTCACCAAGTATGTAATTGCATGGATACACTTTTTCTAACACCTCAACTAATAACATTTGTCCCTTTAAGGACCTTATATAAATAACTTTATGCAGAGCAACCTTATGGGAACAAATTAACTCTTTTATCTCTCCAAGTGTTGATAACTTTCTTTTTAGTTCTAAATTTATCCCTGAAATTCATCTTTCCAGGCTAAATTCCAGATTCCAATTCACTACCTCATTGTGTGGTGCCCTACATTATAATAATCTTTTCTTACTTACAGCTCTTCCTGTGAGACTGGAAATTCCTGCAGACCAGAATTGGCACTTATGTGTCCCCATATACCAGAGCCTAGCACCATGTTGATTTTCGTGGTTTGTGTTTTAATGGAGTGGAACCAAACTCCAAGGAGCTATAGCCATTCCTAATAGAGCTTCGTTTAGCCTACTCCATTGACCTGAAATTTCCTTCCCTAACCATTCCTTGCCCTAGAAAATGAAGGACAATTTGGCCTTGCCAAAGTCCTTCACAGACTTACCATTTTCTCAATTGACTCTTTTCTATAAATCTTGCATCAGTACATAACTGAAACAGTCTGTTTATATGAACCTTCTACTATATTGCAAAAGAAAATTTCTTTTAGCAATGATTACTTCCCCTGCTAGGTCAGAGGTACAGTTGCAACCAATACATTTATATACTTGATACTTGAAATAAATTTGTAAAAATTTGGGGGTATATAATAAATCCATATGTGTATGTCCATGTATTTCTTCTGTCCAATTGAGTACAACTAATTGAGTGCATGCATATAAATAAATATGTACATATAATCCTACTCTCTGAATGTATAGTAGGAAAAGTTAAATTTACAAAGAACTTTATGGTATACTACCTGAATTTATCTTAACATTCATAGCTTAAATATAATCTAATAAAAGCAATTTCTTTGACTGCAGTCCTCTGAGCAAAACCACTCCACTGTCCATTGCTTTCCAGATAAGAGTCTGATCTTGTCTAAGATACTTGATGTGAAGAGATAATGTTGAAATTTTTTTTCTTGATAGACACGTTGAGGGTCTTGCATATGGGATTCCGAGCTGTATATGCTGGGATGGGAGACAACCACTCATTGTAGTTCATCTTGAGTTTCCCTATCTCTCTTTAAAAATAATTAATACTTCACAAAAGGTAATATCTCTTGAAGCAAATTTAATTTAAAAATCTGTTTTAAGTGATAGTGAGGAGATGACATACTTCAGTAAGTGGTGCATGTTCAAAATATTCTGAGAAACAGGATGTGTGTGTGTGTGAATATTTTAAATTCAGGAACGACCACAAAGGGGAGTAACCATAGTAATTATGTTCTTTTTCAGGAATGCTGTTGATTATGGTGATAACTCCTATCCAAGCTTATTAATCTAGAATCTTTAATTAAAGTGGATAATGATGATGAGTATTTATTTAACAGGAAATGTTTAATTTTACTGAAAAGAATATAATTTTATGGCTTTAGTTTGGCAAACAGAGAAGCCAGATTGTTTATATATCTGCTGCAGCTCCTGTGATCACTATGATAAGCATTTGGCCTAAGATTTGGACACACTCATTGAATAATGTGAAAAATCCTCAATATTTAAAATCACTTTTGGATAAAGTAAAAGCTATACAGATAAATGGAGCTAATTTTGTTCAAGACTTTGACTTAATAGAGTGTATTGTATTCTACAAAAATTAAAACCTGAACAGTCTTAAACTGTGGTTGATCTTTCTGATTGTAATAGAGGTCATAACCACAATTTATGTGACTTTACCAAAAATGATAAGGTTTTTGTTCATGCATTCACGTAACAGTTATTTTGAGCACCTACTCTGTGCCATCCATGGTAAATGTGAAACAGGTAAGGTTACAACTCTCACAGAATTTATTGTCTGGTACGTTTTCTCCAAAGGCTAGACAGACAAATAAATAAAACTAATAAAATTGTTGCTACAGAAAGTAATGTAGGCTCTAGAATGACCTACTTTAGCTGAGATTGTGAGTGTATTTGAGGAAATATCATTTAAGCTGGAACTTTAAAGATGATAAACTGGAGAGTATTACAAGGAAAAGGACATCATATTCAGAGACCCTTAGTTGGGGGAAATCTTGGAAGAGTGTTAATGTGACAGTAGTTGAGTGAGTTTCAGGGAGAACATCATGAAATGAGAGAACAGGCAAGTGCAGTGGTGTTTCATGCAGGGCCTTGCAGGCAATGTTAAATTTGATGGGATTTACCATCAATGGGATGGGATGCCATTCTGGGAAGTGTTAACATTCAAATTTCAGGTTAAATGCATCATCCTGGCTGGCTGCCTTCAAAAAAGTTTTTAATATGTCGAAGAGGAAACAGGCTGGGGGCTGAAAACAGAAAGAATTAGCATTTGAGCTGATTTATATTCTAAATGAATTTTGAAAAATTTACTATTATGAGGGATTTTGGCACATAACAATGTTTTCTTCTGTTCTAATGTTTATCGCTCCTTCCTGATAATATAGTGTGCTCTTGACACTTTAGAGTATAGTTAATGTCTAACCTCCCATATCATTAAATGCTATCTTACAGTGTCATATTTAAAATGCAGAATTTCACTGTTTAGACATGATATGCATTTATTTAAATAGTTCCTTATTTTTGGACTCTGGAGTTATTTTCAAAGCTATCATGTAATAAATAACTTTTCAATAAAATAATTCTCTACTTGCAAATCTTAATACGTATCTTTAATGACTTTCTAAAGATATATTATTGGTGTAAAACCATCAGTTTCTCAGAGACAAGCATTCATCGTTTCTGTGGCAAAACCCACAAAACAGTGAAGCTGAGCAGCAATGAAGCTATAGTAAGTCAGCATGGTTCACTCTTTAGTAAATGATTCATTGCCCGGTATCAGGAATGCCCCAGCTTCCTTATCCCTCCATCAGAAGATGACTCAAAATCAGCAGTCTAATAGATTATTACATGTCAGGCACTTGCAGGGTTTTTAGCAAATACACCTGTAAATATTAAATCCATGATTTTTAAGGTATGCTTTCTCTCATCTCCTTATTCTATACCAGTTCATGGTTTGGAAAACCATTACCAAACACCAGCCCCTTCAAACTGTTTCAATTCACTGAATGTTATATCCTCCGTCAAATTCATACATTGAAACTCTAATCCCAATATGATACTATTTGGAGGTGGGATTTTGGGGGGAGTAATTAGATCATGAGGATGGTGCCCTCATGAATAGGTTTAGTGTCTGTGTAAGCAGAAGTCAGAGAGTTTACTAGCGCTCTTTGCACCAAGACACAGCATGGAGACAGTCCTCCATAAACTAGAAACTGGTCATTAACTAAGATCTTGACCAAGACGGACCCCTGATCTTGGATTTCTACCTTCAAGAACTATGAGAAATAAATATTTGTTTTTAAACAACTCAGTCTCTAGTAAATGGTTATAGTAGCCCAAACTGTCTAAGATAATTGCAGCAGATTTCAAAAGCTAGGAAGCACTTGGTAAGGGAAACTATTCTGAAACATTTCTATATATTTATCTTTATATTCATGCATGCATGCTCAGCTACTAAGTCATGTCTGACTCTTGGACAGCTCCTCTGTCCATGGGATTTTCCAGGCAAGAATACTGGACTGGGTTGCCATTTCCTTCTCCAGGGGATTTTCCTGACCCAGGGATCAAGCTTGCGCCTCTTGTGTCTCCTGCATTGGCAGATGGATTCTTTAGCACTGAGCTACCTGGGAAGCCTATCTGTATATGCATGTGTGTTTAAATAAGCATAGACATATATTATATATATAAGATTTTTCAACTCATCAATAATTTTATGTGTTTCTATCTCCTTCAAGGGCTGGATCAGAATAAATAGGGGTGAATCAAACAATCTTATCAACTTTAGACATTAATAAAATTCTGGAAAAATTTAGGGACTCTCTCCACCCCCAAAACAAAAGCAAAGCATAGTTTTTAAAGATATTATTTTTATATCTGATAGCTGGAAGTCTAGAATGGGAAACCATGGGGTAAAATTTGTAAAGTCTGTTCCCTTCACTAGTCAAAATTACTTGTAAAAAAGAAGAAAAGTTGTTGCTTTGCTTATGTGCGCCTCTGATTCCATGCTAATATGTCTTGGAAGGGGCCATTTTATAATTCACTTTATTAAGAGACTCTTAATATTGGATTCAAGTTATTATTAAGTTAATGCTGATTAAATTATAATATTAATACCTCTTACATTTTTAAAATCCTCTTTTCAAAGTGCTAGTCCTTTTGATCATCATAATAATCAACAGTGGCAGAATTCTGACTTCAAATGTTATCTTATAATTGAGTGTCAATTATAATACAGACATAAGCTTAGACTCTACAATGAAGTACATGGAAATAAGAATGGCTGGACCACTCTCTACCTGCAGAGCAACTGCCACCCCAAACCTAACTCATATCTGAGCCCCCAGTTCTCAATTATTGTCCCTCAAGTATCTTCTGAACCATTCAGCAGTGTTGCATAGCTAGAAAAACACTGTAGCAATCTGTGCAGGCCAGATGAAATGAATAGAGTCCCCTCTGTATTTTCTCTGGATGAGGAAAATCAAACCCAGTGAGAGCAATGATTTATCCATTACCACAGAGCTATGAGAAGGAGGGCTAAAAGGAAAGAGGGTTTAAGCCTAATTGAGTTCTTTTTCTACTCTTCCTCAATTACATTTATATGCAGTTGTATATGTAAATTTTATGCAAAGATAGCATAGAATATGAATAAAACCCTAGCTGTGAAGACTTGGGCAAGTCACTTTCCAGTTGTAAAATGGAAGCTTAAATTGCAGAGAAACCCCCAACATATCTAAAATTAAATTATCATATTTATCATTTTAAGAAAAAGACAAAAGTGAATTAAAAATTTATTATGAATGTTATATTTTAAATGACAATTCAAATTTCCTAATGCATAGGTTGATATAATTTCCTCATTTTTGCCTCCAAAAATACTTTTTACGTTAATTCTTAAAAAGCCAAGATGCTGTTTTCTTAATTTCCTTTTCAGAGTGTTCGTAGTTATAATAGAGAAATGTAACTGATTTTTTGGTGTGTTGACTTTGTATCCTGCGGCTTTGCTGAATTCACTTATTAGTTCTAAGAGTTTTTGTGGAGTCTTTCGGGTTTTCTACATATAAAGCATCACCATAAAATCATGAGTAAAGATGATTTTACTTCTTCCTTTCCAGTTTGGATATTTTTTTTCCTTTTCTTTTTTGTTTGATTGCTCTGGCTAGGACATCAATACTCTGATGAAAATAAGTGGCCAAATTGAGCATCCTTTCCTTTATTATGATCTTAGAAGAAAAGTACTCAGTCTCTCATCATTGAATAGGTTATTTGCTGTGTTTTTCTTATTATATTTCTTATATTTAATAATTTCTTATTATATTTCTTATATTTAATAATTTCTTATTATGTTTCTTATAGTTAATAATTTCTTATTATATTGAGGTAGTTTCTCCTTTACTTACTGTGTTGGGTGTTTTTTACATGAAAGGGTATTAAACATGTCAAATGCTTTTTCTGCAACAGTTGAAATTATTATAATCTGTTTTTCCTTCATTCTGTCAATGTGGATTATTGTGCTAATTTTTTTCATATGTTGAACCATTCTTGAATTCCAGGGATAAAGTCACTTGGTCATGGTGTATAATCCTTTTAATATGCTACCGAATTTAGTTTTCTTGAGGATTTTGCATTGATATTTGTAAAGGATATTGTCTATAATCTTATTTTCTCATAGTATCTTTGTCTGGCTATGACATCAGGGAAAAGGCTGAGCTCATGGAATATGTTAAGGAATGTTCTTTTCATTTTGAGGGGAAAGTCTGAGAAAGATTGATGTTAGTTATTCTTTAAGTGTTTAGAAAATTCACCAATGAAGCCATCAGGTCCAAGGCTTTCCTTTTTGGGGGCGATTTCTGTTTACCAGTTAAGAAAGCAGTTTCATTTATAATAGGATCCAAAATATTACTTAGAAATTAACAAAGGAAGAAAGACTTGTACAATTATAAATAAAAAACAAGGACTTCCCTGGCATTTGGAAAGATGAAAATATGTGTGGATGAACAGTGAAGATAGTTGCACAACTATGTGAAAGTGCTTATTGCCATTGAACTGTGCTCTTAAAAATGATAAAATGATAACTGTTGTGTTAAATATTGATATAAACATTGATATATTTTATCAAAATAAAAAGTTTTTAAAAAAACAAAGAAATGTAAAGGTATCCCATGTTCATGGATTGCAAAAATTATTCCAATATAACATTTTGCAGAAACCTAAAAATTCATCCTAAAATTCATATGGAATTTCAAGGGATTTCAAATAGCCCAAACAATGTTGAGAACAAGAACAAATTTGGGAGGAGTCACACTTCCTCATTTCAAAGCTTACTGCAATTGTAGTAATCAAAAGTGTGGTACTGGCATAAAGACAGACATATATACAGATGGAATAGAATAGAGACTCCAGAAATAACCCCTGGCATATATAGCCAAATGATTTTTGACAAAGATGCTAAGACCAATCAATAGGGAAAGGACAATCTTTTCCACAAAGGGTGTTGATAACATTGTGTATCCATATATAGAAGAATGAAGTTGGACCCTTACCAAACACCATATGAAAAAATTAACTAAAGTTGAATCAGGAAACTAAATGTAAGATCTAAAACAAAACTCATAGAAGAAAACATAAGATTAAAAGCTTCATAACATTGAATTTGACAATGATTTCTTGGATGTGACCAATAAAAGCATAGGTAACAAGAGAAAAAAATATATATATATATACACGCATATATATAAATTGGATTTCAGGAGAATTTAAAAACAAATTGTGCCCCCCAAGGCTACTAAGGCAAGCCACAGAATGGGGGAAAATATTTGCCAATCACATATCTGATAAGGGATTATTATACCAAATATATCGGAGAAGGCAATGGCAAGCCACTCCAGTACTCTTGCCTAGAAAATCCCATGGATGGAGCAGCCTGGTAGGCTGCAGTCCGTGAGGTCGCTAAGGGTCGGACACGACTGAGCAACTCCACTTTCACTTTTCACTTTCACACATTGGAGAAGGAAATGGCAACCCACTCCGGTGTTCTTGCCTGGAGAATCCCAGGGACGGGGGAGCCTGGTGGGCTTCCGTCTATGGGGTCACACAGAGTCGGACACGACTGAAGTGACCTAGCAGCAGCAGCAGCATACCAAATATATAGAGTATTCCTAAAACTCAACAACAAAAAATCAACCCGATTCCAAAATGGTCAAAGAACCATAGTGATGGTTTCATGGGCATATAACAAGTCACTGAGTTGTTGTATACATTAAATACATACAGCATTTTACATATCAATTATATCTCAAGTGGTTTTAGAAATGCCTAAGATGGTCAATTTTATGTTATATGATTTCTAGCACAGTAAAAAATTGGGGCAAAAGAAAGCCAAGGAGAAATTCTTTGGCCCCTTTGGGTCATTGTTAGATTTTTGCCATAAAGCCTAAAACAGAATATGTAGTTCATTAAATCTCATTTTCTTCAGGAAAATCTAGTCTTTAAATTACTGATTTGAGCATGTTTTTATATAGCCAGTTATAAATTCATACTTTTTTTTTTAATTCTCTCCCCAAACACCTGATTCATAATAACGTTCTGGCATATTTAAAGGAATAAAGAAAATTCCTAGAGATGAACAGCTTGCATTGAGAATTTGTTCTTGCAGCTAGCAGCCTTCAGAGGGGTGTGCCTGTGAACTCTTAGCAGTTTCTTGAATCTCGGCCAGTGTTTGGGTCCCCTGCGTGTGACACTGAGGGGAAAGCCATTTGTAAGAGCACCAGGCCTGTTTCAGCAATTAATTACTGTGAAGCAGTGGACATTTACTTCATTTTCAGAACTGTTCTAAGACACATGTTGAAACTGTTGCCCAACAACTTACTTTTCAGTTTGATATCAGAAGAAAAATAATTGGAGTTTCAAGCTATCTGAGTAAACTGCCAGAGCTTATGTTGTGAGAAAAAGCAAATAAAATATACACCACACATTTCCCACTTATCGTGCTTGTTGTTCAGAATTTTCTAGTATAAATTCTAATCAAACTTCCCCTTACTGTATTTTTTGGGTCTTCATCTTGGAAATAATGAGCCACTGGCAGTCCTGAAGCAGCAGCCTCATGCTCTCATTAATGCCAGGGCTTAAGTCATAGAAAATCTCATGGGACTCTTACCTCTGACACTCTTTGTTTTGTTTTTTATAGTGTGCTTGTTTTCTTAGTTGAACAAAAAAATCTAAGTAGCCTTTCAGCTGGTTTGAGGGGACATTCTTATCTTTAGGCCTGTGCAGTCCTGCTAATGACTCAGCACTTTTAATACGAGCAGTATCTTATTTTTTTATCTATTAAAAAAAAAAAAAAAACTATTCAACTCTGAGTGGTCCTTGTAGCTCCTAGCTTATCTGCTTAGTAATTTGATCATATCCATATTATAAAATAAAATGAAGAATAAATGTTTAAGACAGCTGAATTGAATTTTCACCCTTTTTCTATATTTCTATGCTTTGTTCGATAGTTTCTCCCTTCCTTCCTCCCTTCCCTTCCCTTCCTCTCCTCATCTGCTCTTCTTCCTCTCTCTCTCTTCCCTTCTCTCAGCAGCAAAATGTGTGTTTTTCATCTCCCTGGGTGTGTTTCACCATCAGTGGAATACCACTGATGGACCAGATGAAATCTGACATCCATTCCACTCTGGCATGCGATCGATGACTCTGTTTCTAGTGGCCACTAGGAGCAGGGTAACAACTGTACCAGCATGCTCTTTTTTATGGTATCTTGGGCACCCTTACCGTATGATCATTGGTGCTGTTTCTGTTTACAATGGCTTTAAAATATCATATACCTGTGCATACATACACACACACATACACACACACACTTGCATATCTGTCAAGTCAGTTTCTAAATAAGAAATCTGAATTTTAAGCCTTCATCAAAATCTGAATTCTATATTTCAGAATCTCATTAGGAAATATATTTAACCATTTAACACTGTTGAAGAAAGCCACATCAGGTTCAAGTCAAGTCATTCAGGAACTCCACTATCAGCAGCAAAGTTCAATATGAATACATCAATAAGAAATGAATTGGATGGGTCTGGTGTTTTCTTCCCAAAAGGAAAGCTGATAGTGGTATTAAAAATTATGTTGGCCCATTATTCTGAAAGATGGAATTGGCTGAACTCTGTATAAGTCCTTTGAGTGAGAACCTAGACAAGGAAATTATCTCATAGCAGAAGCACAGAAAATAAGTACCATTAGTAACTGCACACACACAAAAACTTTTCCTATTTGTTCTCAGAAAGTATTAATTTGAACACATGAACCATGATTTCTAGAAAAATGGCAACATAAAAAGAAATTTGTAAACAGGTACCCAGTGGGAGTTAAGGTCTATGAGGAAGGGGCTGGTTACTGGAAATCTATCTCGTGTTCCTCATGTCATTCAGTAATGAGGAAGACAAGACATTAAAGACAGTGAAAGAAATTTCTAATAGTGTTTACAGAATCTTTTGGAGAAAATGTTAGAAATTCAGCCACCACCTATGATGCAAATGCTCCAAATTCTTTATTATTTATGAGTTTCAAAGCAGGCATTTTTTTGTCACATACAAGGGCTATGGGCTGTGGAATGAAAGGCCATCTTCCTATTTGGATGACTTTCAGAAAGTTGGAAAACATCTGTGAGCCCAAGTCCCCGCATCTATAATGAAGGCTTTTCCAAATCTTCCAATCTATATTCCAAGTAATAATAGAGATGATACTCAAGATGTTTTGAGTGTTTCTGATATGTTATACAGGAGCTGCGGGGTTCAGTCTCTGGGTTAGGAAGATCCCTTGGAGGAGGAAATGGCAACCCCTTCCAGTATTCTTGCCTGGAAAATTCCATGGACAGAGGAGCCTGGCGAGCTATAGTCCATGGGGTCGCAAAGAGTAGGACACGACCGAGCAACTGAGTACACACTCTGCTGCTGCTGCTGCTAAGTCACTTCAGTCGTGTCCGACTCTGTGTGACCCCATAGACGGAAGCCCACCAGGCTCCCCTGTCCCTGGGATTCTCCAGGCAAGAACACTGGAGTGGGTTGCCATTTCCTTCTCCAATGTGTAAAAGTGGAAAGTGAAAAGTGAAAGTGAAGTCGCTCAGTCGTGTCCAACCCTTAGCGACCCCACAGACTGCAGCCTACCAGGCTCCTCCATCCATGGGATTTTCTAGGCAAGAGTACTGGAGTGGCTTGCCATTGCCTTCTCCGGAGTACACACTCTAACAGTGTACAAAATGCTTGATAAAGTGATCTCACCAACCGTAGGTAAATATTAGTAATATCTCCTTGCTTTCACATGAATAAACTAAAAATTAAAGAGGCTGGTGGGCTGCTGTCTACGGGGTCGCACAGAGTCGGACACGACTAAAGTGACTTAGCAGCAGCAGCAGCAGCAGCAAAGAGGACAGATGATGTATCCAAGGTCTCCCATGAGTTACTAACCAGACCTGAACCCAGGCTGTATAGTTCCAAAGACAAATGCCTTACCAAAAGTCACTCTTCACTGCTTCCCTTTATGTACCACCGAGCTGCTGAAAGAATTTTAAGCATGGTAGTGAAATAATCAGCTTAATTCTCAATCCTGTCTTTCTCCCCTTTCTCCCCTACTTTTGTGTCTCCCACTACTCCATCCTGATTTTGCCAAATAAATTATTTTATTTATAAATATATTTTTTATAATGTAGAGAATCAGCTGCCTCTACACTATATCCAAATGCACATTGTTTTCCAAGTTGTTGTTCTGTTAGGATGACTTGGCCAAATAAGAAGGCTTCTTTAGAGTGAATATTATAGTCTTGTTTCTGCGGGGGTTTATGGCTGAGAAACACATTTATTTATTGGATTGACCAAAAAGTTCGCTCTGCTTTTTCCACAAGAGCTTATGGAAAATCCAGAACAAACATTTTGAGCAACCCTGGAGTAAACATCAAAAAGTAGTAAAATTAAAAAGTTAATTTTGGGGGCTCTAAAAGGTAACCCACTCCAGTATTCTTGCCTGGAGAATCCCATGGACGGAGAAGCCTGGTAGGCTCCAGTCCACGGGGTCGCAAAGAGTCGGACACGACTGAGCGACGGAACGGAACGGAAAATCACTGCAGATGGTGACTACAGCCATGAAATTAAAAGACTCTTGCTCCTTGGAATAAAAGCTGTGATCAACCTAGACAGCTTGACATTAGTTGACGTAGAAAGCAAGACATTAGTTTGCTGACAAAGGTCCGTCTAGTCAAGGCTATGGTTTTTCCAGTAGTCTTATACGGATGTGAGAGTCGGAGTATAAAGAAAGCTGAGTGCCAAAGAATTGGTGCTTTTGAACTGTGGTGTTGAAGAAGACTCTTGAGAGTCCCTTGAACTGCAAGGAGATCCAACCAGTCCATCCTAAAGGAGATCAGTCCTGAGTGTTCATTGGGAGGACTGATGCTGAAGCTGAAACTCCAATACTTTGGCTACCTGATGTGAAGAACTAACTTATTTGAAAAGGCCCTAATGCTGGGAAAGATTGAAGGCAGGAGGAGAAGGGGATGATACAGGATGAGATGGTTGGATGGCATCACCAACTCAATGGACATGAGTTTGAGCAAGCTCCTGAAGTTGGTGATGGACAGGGAAGCCTGGTATGCTGCAGTCCATGGAGTCAAAGAGTTGGACACAACTGAGCAACTGAACTGAACTGAGTAGTAAACAATAATGTAAGGAAAAAGGCTAACAGTTAATTATAGACATGAAGCATCCTCTTGAAATAGGATGCTTCCTATTCCTCTACTTCCTCTCTCCCAGCTTCCACCCCTCCCTCTAGCAAGTGTTATTTCACACTTTCACACTTGTTTTGCTGTCTGCTGCAAATTAGCAGGAACCCTTAAGAAAATTTGCAAGTATTGGCACCAAATCCAAGTTTCATTTCTCAAGTTGTTTGCTGTGCTGTGGCTTTAGAAACCTCTCCTCTCTGATGAGCGTGTCCCAGTATAGGGAACTGGGTGTGCTGCAGAACCTGAGTCCTTCTCTTTAATTCTGTTTAACCATCTGTCCCCAGATAGAGGCATTCATTAAGGAGTAATCATAGCTTTTGAATAGCACCTTTATGCATGGTTGCTTCTCCTTTCTGCAATAACTTGCTGAGTTACAAGGAAATTGATTTTCTATATCATAAATGATTAGTTTTATAACCTCACTTTGGCTGTTACTCTTTTTTTTATGTATTTGTCTCAATTTTTATTCCTTTTATCACTCCTCCTCTTTATTTTTTCTTTCTTTTTCCTTCTCTTCTATCCTGTTTTTCCTTCTTTCTTTACTATTTGTCTAATCCTGATCATTTATAAATCATTACTGTCATCTAAAAAATACCTGAAAGTAGAGGGTGTTTTATTTGATGGGAATGTTAGGACTTCAAGCCCAGGAGGCAGAATCTCAGGTAGCCCTGAGAAACTGCTTTGAGGAGGCAGAGGATGGAGTCAGGATATATAGGAGTTTGTAACAAAGGGGAGCAAGCAGTGTGAACATCAAAGATTACCATTTATTAAGGAAAAACAGACATCTCAAGGAATTTAGTGCTCTTCTATGTATGGAAAGATACAAGAGTCTGGGATTACTGAAGTCATTCCTTTCATATGCATCTCAGCTATCCAAGGCCAGCATCCTTTTTTTTTTTTTTTTTTTCACATTCTCTGGACCTCCTCAGAGCTCCTCAGCAGTCACTGGGGGTGAGGTAGGGGTGGCATCTGCTGGATCACAGGCTTTGTTTTCCCTTTTGAGGACCCTTATTCACTTTTGGAGGCCCCGAGTCACTGATGGCTGTTACATCTTTGTTTATTGATCCGGCAGGAGATATTCCATTCCGCAAAACCATCACAAATACATTTTAGAATACGTGTGTGTGCGGTCACACGTACACATCCCTAGAAACAAACAAACAAACAAAACAAGGTAAGAGGTACCATATCCTCTTGTAATACTTAGCCCCTGTAACCAGAGATTAATTGAGTAACCTGCACTCAATGCAGAGATGAAGAGATTAGATAAGGTTTTTGCTAGTGGCAGTTCTGATTGTTTGGACTATAGAGTCATCATGAACTCTAGAAGACAAGTTTCAATAGGACAATGCAGTTGATTATTGATTATTCTTACCAGTCTGGTATCTTTCCTCAAGACTGATGTTGTTGGGTAGAAAGGATTAAAATAGCTCCTTCTCAATCTTTTTTCATCTGAAAGCATATTTATCCTGGTTGACTATTTAATTCAGACCTTAAAGAATAAATAGGATATTAAAAGAAGAACAGTTTGCTTAGGATATGTTGCATATAGCCTCCTGTTTTTTGAGAAATGCTAAAACAAATTTTCTAAAGTATAAGGAGAGTAAGAATCTGAGTGAAGTTAGATTAGAGAGTATTGTTTTCACCTGTAGTTTTAATTGATTTGAAAAATATGGTTTTATTGTTCAGAGGCAAGAAATAAAGAATATATGCAGAGAATAACAAGCTAATATACCTGGCTAGAAATGATCATAGATTAAGTATAGTTGGCAATCGTGGAAGGCAAAGTTGGACAGGTAGCTAGTAGAAGTCTAATTTACATATGAGAAATCTTGAATGTAAATCAAAACTGATGGGCAATCATTGTACATCATTGAAATTTTGGAAACAAAGAGATAAAAAAGATAAGAAGGCTTTTAATGCATTGCTAGTGCAGGAAGAAGTAGAGCCACAGAATAATTAGAAAGCTGTTGGCATATTAGAAATTAAAGTACCACAGTGCCTTGCCAATAGCTGCCACTTAATAGATTCTTTTAGGTTAAATGAGTAAAGAAATGAACTAGCCTTTAATCTCCACATTGTTGGTGAAATAAACAATGAAATGGAAGGAAGAGAGATCATTTAACCAAATGAGGGAGAAACCAAATGAGGGAGATTTAAATATTGATAGAAAAGGAGGAGTCTGAAATAGCCTAGAATTCAATGGCTGAAAACTTAATATAAAGAAATAGCTTGTAATCCAAAAACAATTGTCTCTAAAGCTGTTTTCCATGGATAATTAAAACAAGCACAATTGCTTTGCCAACAAAGGTCCGTCTAGTCAAGGCTACGGTTTTTCCAGTAGTCATGTATGGAAGTGAGAGTTGGACTATAAAGAAAACTGAGCGCCAAAGAATTGATGCTTTTGAACTGTGGTGTTGGAGAAGACTCTTGAGAGTCCCTTGGACTGCAAGGAGATCCAGCCAGTCCATCCCAAAAGAGATCAGTCCTGGGTGTTCATTGGCAGGACTGATGTTGAAGCTGAAACTCCAATACTTTGGCCACCTGATGCAAAGAGCTGACTCATTTGAAAAGACCCTGATGCTGGGAAAGATTGAGGGCAGGAGGAGAAGGGGACGACAGAGGATGAGATGGTTGGATGGCATCACCGACTCGATGGACATGGGTTTGGGTGGACTCTGGGAGTTGGTGATGGACAGGGAGGCCTGTTGTGCTGCGGTTCACGGGGTCGCAAAGAGTTGGACATGACTGAGTGACTGAACTGAACTGAACGATGATGCAGTAATTGTACTTTATTTTTACCCTCTTGAATGAAAGAGTTTGTGCTTCTACTGTCATCAATGCTGTGAAGCTAATTGTAATAGTTGTTTGTTATTCAGTGGCTAAACTGTGTCTGACTCTTTGCATCCCCACGGACAGCAGCACACCAGGCTTTCCTGTCCTTCACCATCTCCTAAAGTTTGCTCAAACTCCTGTCCGTTGAGTCAAAGATGCCATCATCCAATCATCTCATCCTCTGTCATCCCCTTCTTCTCCCTTCAGTCTTCCGCAGCATCAGGGTTTTTTCCAATGAGTCAGCTCTTTGCATCAGGTGCCAAAGTAATGAAACTTCAGCTTCAGCATCAGTACTTCCAATGAATATTCACGGTTGATTTCCTTTAGGATTGACTGGTTTGATCTCTTTGCAGCCCAAGGGACTCTGATAGAGATGAAATTAATAGATTTTCAATTAAGAGTTGAGGAAAATCTGTCCAACGAAGGAGCTGGTGAGCATGGTACTAGAAATACCGAGTTAAACTGAGGTGATTGCTCTGAATTCCCCAGAAAAAAAACCGAGAATGGAGACACAGCTTTACAGTTAAACACAATAGATATTTCAAAAGGATAACTCATTTTGAAGAACCTGATTGTATTTCAGTTAAGGATACACCTACTTATATAGCAATGTTGAATAATAATGCAGTGTTTCGAAAGCCCAAGGGAGAATAAAAATAAAATAGTTTAAATTAAATTGCAAGTTACTTTAATATATATCGATGTTCTTTACAATGCAGTTGATTATTGTTTATTCTTACCAGTCTGGTATCTTTCCTCAAGACTGATGTTGTTGGGTAGAAAGGATTAAAATAGCTCCTTCTCAATCTTTTTTCATCTGAAAGCATATTTATCCTGGTTGACTTTAATATACTTTAATATACATCGATGTTCTTACAAAGGTTTAAGCCTGTACAATATTAAAATATCAACAAACTTAACCAAGAGCTTCTGTATTAACCAAGTTCTTAATTAACTCAGTTCTTATTCTTAACCAAGTTCTCCTAGGCAGGGATTTGTTTCGAAGAACCTTTTTATGCCTCTTGAAGAGAAAGGCATATTCCTCCTGATTGAGTTAATCTCTTAATCTAATCAAAAATTCAATCTCCTCTGACCTGCTCCATATGAAATTCCTCAGTTCAAGTGTTCCTATGCCAAATTGAAAGGTGTGGTCCTCCTGGAATTTTGCAGTGAAAATGAGGGCAGCTCACTTTCTTGTATTAACAGTTATACTCCTACATACATTTCAACAGCTATAACTCCATCCTCCAGAGGTCACTGAAAGTCACTGTGGATAAAGTGATTCAGCCTTGTCATATTTACAGTGGCAGAATGTCAATACACAAAGTGAGGTGATGATGAACAGCTGATTGTCAAAGTTTAGCCTGAATGCAGGCACTCAAACAAAATCCCCTGGATTATTTCAAAAGAATCATGTTCTTTCTAATTATGCATCCCAAGATGGCAACATTTAGCTTCTCAAGTCAAGTTTGAAATAACATGGAAGTGTCATTTGTTCTTATACTTAATATCTATTTTTTTTTCCTTTAAATGTAGTTTCCTTCATTTCATTGTGACAGATAAATGTAAAATAATCTGTTGTAGGAATTTGTTCTTGACACTTTGAATAGTCTTTTCAGTAACACAATTTAGAGGAAATATCAATAAAATCTGCTATATTCCTGCATGCTCAGTCATGTCCAAATCATGTGGCCCTTTTGGACTGTAGCCAACCAGGCTCCTCTGTCCAGGGGAATTTTCAGACATGAATACTGGAGTGGGTTGCTGTTTCCAACTCTAGGTGATCTTTCCAACCCAGGGATCGAACCTGCATCTCCTGCATTAGCAGGCAGATTCTCTACCCCTGAGCCATTGGGGAATCCCTGATGATATTCTTAGTTTTGAAACATTTGAAATAGAGTACATGTTACGCTTAATATATTTTTAAAAAAGAAAAAAATTAGTTAATAAGTGAGCTGATTTGTCCTTTAAATTTCTATCACACATATATTTCTATCACATAATACATATCATATATGTATTCCTTTGTGATACAAAAGAGCAATGTATTATTTGCTTAATATAAAAAGTTAAAATGAATATTCAAGCAATGAAAGAAAGTTCAGTTATTATTGTGGTCTGAAAGAAAAAAGAAAAATATGATGCAGGAAACTATACTAAGTAATATAAAGAGTAATATGAGCACTTTTTTAGAAATGCTGTGGGCATAATTATGAACGTTCACCAGAGAGAAAAGTTGTTCCTGTATGAATATTGCCCGTATTCACTTTTTCTTTAAGGGGGAAAGATGCTGGCCCATTGAATCAGCTTCTGCACTCTCCTTTATCCATCTGTATCTATACTGATCTATCCATCTATCCATCCAAATCTAGGTAAAAAGATTGTCAGATGACTGAAGAAAGCAGGAAAGGTAAATTAATCTCTGCATACAAAGCTAGGGGAAGAAAAGAGCTCATGCCCAGAAAAATATTCAATTTAATTTATAAAGTCTTACCTTCATATTCTGTGTGTAAATCACTGTGCCAAGTGCTTAGAGGGTGTAAAATTGAGTAATGCCCAGTCCCTCATCTCCAGCAGGCTCACAGTTTTATAGGCAGGAATCTCATCACTATTATGCAAACTCTGCTACTTGCCAAAATAGATTAAAATACAAGCATATTGCTTTGGGATTTCAGGAGAAGAATTCTTAAGGTCACTCTTTTTTATTTTTATAAAGCAGTGGTAGTTTTGGAAAAATTCCTCAAAATTTTTGCCATTTCATTTTTGTTTAAAGATAAGGTAGGGCCTCAGTTTGTTTTGAAGAGTTTAAATAATGGCATTTTAGGCTTCCCACATAGCTCAGTTGGTAAAGAATCTACCTGCAATGCAGGAGACCCAGGTTTGATTCATGGGTCAGGAAGATGCCCTGGATAAGGAAATGGCAACCCACTCCAGTATTCTTGCCTGGAGAATTCTATGGACAGAGGAGCCTGGCGGGTTATAGTCCATGGGATCGCAAGAGTCGGACATGACTGAGTGACTAAATCACAACAACATTTAAGGCCAAACCAACACCATCATTATTACTGTATCAGTCAGAATCCTGGTAGGACAAGAGGTACTATCCCACTTTTCACATATTTTATAACTTTTTTTTCAATAAACAGTAGGGGGAGAAAGAATTATAAATAAAAATAACAGAATTTGGTCATGGTTTTATAATGCTGCTGTCAAGTTTTTATTTTTTCTTTGGTTGTATGGTTATCAGTTCAGTTCAGTCGCTCAGTTGTGTCCAACTACTGTGACCCCATGGACTCCAGCACACCAAGCTTTCCTGTCCTTCACCAACTCCTGCAGTTTGCCCAAACTCATGTCCATCGAGTCGGTGATGCCATCCAACCATCTCATTCTCTGCCGTCCCCTTCTCCTCCCGCCTTCAATCTTCCCAGCATCAGGGTCTTTTCAAATGAGTCAGCTCTTCGCATCAGGTGGCCAAAGTATTGGAGTTTCAGCTTCAACATCAGTCATTCCAATGAACCCCCAGGACTGATCTCCTTTAGGATGGACTGGTTGGATCTTGCAGTTCAAGGGACTGTCAAGAGTCTTTTCCAACACCACAGTTCAAAAGCATCAATTCTTTGGCACTCAGCTTTCTTTATAGTCCAACTCTTACATCCATACATGACTACTGGAAAAACCATAGCCTTGACTAGACGGACCTTTGTTGGTAATGTCCCTGCTTTTTAATATGCTATCTAGGTTGGTCATAACTTACCTTCCAAGGAGTAAGCATCTTTTAATTTCATGGCTACAGTCACCATCTGCAGTGATTTTGGAGCCCAAAATGATAAAGTCAGCCACTGTTTCCACTGTTTCCCCATCTATTTGCCTTGAAGTGATGGGACCACATGCCGTGATCTTAGTTTTCTGAATGTTGAGTTTTAAGTCAACTTTTTCACTCTCCTATTTCACCTTCATCAAGAGACGCTTTAGTTTTTCTTCACTTTCTGCCATAAGGGTGGTGTCATCTGCATATCTGAAGTTATTGATATTTCTCCTGGCAATTTCAATTCCAGCTTGTGCTTCTTCCAATTCAGCATTTCTCATGATGTACTCTGCATATAAGTTAAATAAGCAGGGTGAC
Source organism: Moschus berezovskii (assembly GCF_049115385.1). Classification (NCBI taxonomy): domain Eukaryota; kingdom Metazoa; phylum Chordata; class Mammalia; order Artiodactyla; family Moschidae; genus Moschus; species Moschus berezovskii. Next base: position 21,833,540 of record NC_142466.1, read on the forward strand.
AATATACAGCCCTGACGTTCTCCTTTTCCTATTCAGAACCATTTCCAGTTCTAACTATTGTTTCCTCACCTGCATTTAGGTTTCTCAAGAGGCAGGTCAGGTGGTCTGGTATTCCCATCTCTTTCAGTGTTTTACAGTTTATTGTGATCCACACAGTCAAAGGCTTTAGCACAGTCAATAAAGCAGAAATAGATGTTTTTCTGGAAGGTGCTCATAAAATGAGAAAATAGACAAGGTCGTGTGACACTGACTCCATCCCTGTGGATGGGATTTTAGGATTACTTATGCCTGGTAACTGTGATGGTAAAGAATCTGCCTGCAATGCAGGGGACCCAGGTTCAATCCTTGGGTCCAGAAGATCCCCTGGAGAAGGAAATGGCTACCTATTCAAGTATTCTTGCCCTGGGAATCTCATGGACAGAGGAGCCTGACAGGTTAGAGTTCATGGGGTTACAAAGAGTTGGACATGACTGAGCTACTAAGCAACTATGCTCTAGTGAGGACTTTGACCCCTTAATTGCAAAAATACTTGTCTTCCCCTTCAAATCTCACTATATTTTTTCATAGTTCAAAGAACACTTTACAGTGTTACATTTATCACTACATTCCCTTTACATGCAGAATTATTAATACAATAGCCCAATGGTATATTTTATTTTTTAATGTATAAACAATGTGTACATTATTGTTCCTAGTGTAAACACATTTTTGTGTATTTATTTTATTGGAAGAGCAGTCACTTTGATTCAGTATCAATGAAAGAAATAGGAAAAAATTATTTGAGGCGATCTCATCTGACCTTTCTAGAACATTAAATAATATATCTTTTATATTGTTTGCAGTTCTGCCTAAAATTTAATTACTATCATAGTTTGGCCTTTTTCTTTTTCAAAATGTTCCCTTTATCTAATTCAGAATTCAGATTGTTCTTTTACCTTTCATTTTCTGTTTATGTTTTTTCCTGCACCCCTGAAAAGTTTTAAGTTCTAGAAAGCCTACTTCAGTGTCATTAGTTACTTTCATCTCTCAATTATTTCTTTTTTTTCCCGTTAGAAGTAAAGGATGTTGTTGTTAACTCTTTATTCTGGATTTAGGCTATCAAAGCAAGATGCACAGAGGAATATTATTAACAAAACCTCCCAATGAATGCTGTTTTACAAGGTGCTTTTAAATACCTTAGTCACATTATTTTTTTTAATCTTTATTTTTATTGGAGGCTGATTATTTTACAATATTATATTGATTGGTTTTGCCATACAGTGACATGAATCCGCCCCGGGTGTATATGAGTTCCCCCTCCGGAACCCCCCCCACCCCCCTCCTCCCCTTATCATCCCTCTGGGTCATGCCCGCATACCAGCCCCGAGCATCCTGTAACATGCATCCACCCTGAACTGGCGATTCATTTCACATATGATAATATACATGTTTCAATACCATTCTCCCAAACCATCCCACCCTCACCCTCTCCCACAGAGTCCCAAAGACTGTTCTATACATCTGTGTCTCTTTTGCTGTTTCGTATACAGGGTTATCATTTACACCTTTCTAAATTCCATATATATGCATTAGCACACTGTATTGGTGTTTTTCTTTCTGGCCTACTTCACTCAGTATAATAGGCTCTAGTTTCATCCACCTCATTAGAACTGGTTCAAATGCATTCTATTTAATGGCTGAGTAATACTCCATTGTGTATATGTACCAAAGCTTTCTTATCCATTCGTCTGCAGATGGACATCTAGGTTGCTTCCATGTCCTGGCTATTATAAACAGTGCTGCAATGAACATTGGAGTACATGTGTCTCTTTCAATTCTGGTTTCCTCGGTGTGTATGCCCAGGAGTGCGATTGCTGGATCATATGGCAGTTCTAGTTCCAGGTTTTCGAGGAATCTCCACACTGTTCTCCATAGTGGCTGTACTAGTTTGCATTCCCACCGATAGAGTAAGAGGGTTCCCTTCTCTCCACACCCTCTCCAGCATTTATTGCATGTAGACTTTTGGATAGCAGCCATTCTGACTGGTGTGAAATGGTATCTCATTGTGGTTTTGATTTGCATCTCTCTGATTATGAGGGATGTTGAGCATTTTTTCATGTGTTTGTTAGCCATCTTTATGTCTTCTTTGGAGAAATGTCTGTTTAGTTCTTTGGCCCATTTTTTGATTGGGTCGTTTATTTTTCTGGAATTGAGCTGCAGGAGCTGCTTGTATATTTTGGAGATTAATCCTTTATCAGTTGCTTCATTTGCTATTATTTTCTCCCATTCTGAAGGCTATCTTTTCACCTTACTTATAGTTTCCTTTGCTGTGCAGAAGCTTTTGATTTTAATTAGGTCCTATTCGTTTATTTTTGCTTTTATTTCCAATATTCTGGGAGGTGGATCTTGGAGGATCCTGCTGTGATTTATGTCGGAGAGTGTTTTCCCTACGTTCTCCTCTAGGAGTTTTATAGTTTCTGGTCTTACATTTAGCTCTCTAATCCATTTTGAATTTAGTTTGGTGTATGGTGTTAGGAAGTGTTCTAGTTTCATTCTTTTACAAGTGGCTGACCAGTTTTCCCAGCACCACTTGTTAAAGAGACTGTCTTTTCTCCATTGTACATTCTTGCCTCCTTTGTCAAAGATAAGGTGTCCATAGGTGCGTGGATTTATCTCTGGGCTTTCTATTTTGTTCCATTGATCTATATTTCTGTCTTTATGCCAGTACCATACTGTCTTGATGACTGTGGCATTGTAGTAGAGCCTGAAGTCCGGCAGGTGGATTCCCCCAGTTCCGTTTTTTTCCTCAAAATTGCTTTGGCTATTCGTGGTTTTTTATATTTCCATACAAATTGTGAGATTATTTGTTCTAGTTCTGTGAAAAATATTGTTGGTAGCTTGATAGGGATTGCATTGAATGTATAAATTACTTTGGGTAGTGTACTCATTTTGACAATATTTATTCTTCCAATCCATGAACACGGTATATTTCTCCATCTATTAGTGTCCTCTTTGATTACTTTCACTAGTGTTTTATAGTTTTCTATGTACAAGTCTTTTGTTTCCTTAGGTAGATATATTCCTAAGTATTTAATTCTTTTCGTTGCAACAGTGAATGGAATAGTTTCCTTAATTTCTCTTTCTATTTTCTCATTATTAGTGTACAGGAATGCAAGGGATTTCTGTGTGTTGATTTTATATCCTGCAACTTTACTGTATTCATTGATTAGCTCTAGTAGTTTTCTGGTAGAGTCTTTAGGGTTTTCTGTGTAGAGGATCATGTCATCAGCGAACAGTGAAAGTTTAACTTCTTCTTTTCCAACTTGGATTCCTTTTATGTCTTTTTCTGCTCTGATTGCTGTGGCCAAAACTTCCAGAACTATATTGAATAGTAGTGGTGAGAGTGGGCACCCTTGTCTTGTTCCTGACTTTAGGGGAAATGCTTTCAGTTTTTCACCATTGAGGATAATGTTTGCTGTGAGTTTGTCATATATAGCTTTTATTATGTTGAGGTATGTCCCTTCTATTCCCACTTTCTGGAGGGTTTTTATCATAAATGGATGTTGAATTTTGTCAAAGGCTTTCTCTGCATCTATTGAGATAATCATATGATTTTTATTTTTCAGTTTGTTAATGTGGTGTATTACGTTGATTGATTTGTGGATATTGAAGAATCCTTGCATTCCTGGGATAAAGCCCACTTGGTCATGATGTATGATCTTCTTAATGTGTTGTTGGATTCTGATTGCTAGAATTTTGTTAAGGATTTTTGCATCTATGTTCATCAGTGATATTGGCCTGTAGTTTTCTTTTTTTGTGGGATCTTTACCAGGTTTTGGGATTAGGGTGATGGTGGCCTCATAGAATGAGTTTGGAAGTTTCCCTTCTTCAGCAATTTTCTGGAAGAGTTTGAGTAGAATAGGTGTTAGCTCTTCTCTAAATTTTTGGTAGAATTCGGCTGTGAAGCCGTCTGGACCTGGGCTTTTGTTTGCTGGGAGATTTTTGATTACAGTTTCAATTTCCGTGCTTGTGATGGGTTTGTTCAGATTTTCTATTTCTTCCTGGTTCAGTTTTGGAAAGTTGTACTTTTCTAGGAATTTGTCCATTTCTTCCTCAAAGGTTATTCATTTTATTGCCATATAATTGCTGATAGTATTCTCTAATAATCCTTTGTATTTCTGTGTTGTCAGTTGTGATCTCTCCATTTTCATTTCTAATTTTAGTGATTTGGTTCTTCTCCCTTTGTTTCTTGATGAGTCTGGCTAGTGGTTTGTCAATTTTATTTACCTTCTCAAAGAACCAGCTTTTGGCTTTGTTGATTTTTGCTATGGTCTCTTTTGTTTCTTTTGCATTTATCTCTGCCCTCATTTTTATGATTTCTTTCCTTCTACTGACCCTGGGGTTCTTCATTTCTTCCTTTTCTAGTTGCTTTAGATGTAGAGTTAGGTTATTTAGTTGACTTTTTTCTTGTTTCTTGAGGTGTGCCTGTATTGCTATGAACTTCCCCCTTAGCACTGCTTTTACAGTGTCCCAGAGGTTTTGGGTTGTTGTGTTTTCATTTTCATTCATTTCTATGCATATTTTAATGTCTCTTTTGATTTCTTCTATAATTTGTTCATTGTTCAGCAGCGTGTTGTTCAGTCTCCCTATGTTGGCATTTTTAATAGTTATTCTCCTGTAATTGAGATCTAATCTTACTGCATTGTGGTCAGAAAAGACGCTTGGAATGATTTCAATTTTTTTGAATTTACCTAGGCTAGATTTATGGCCCAGGATGTGATCTATCCTGGAGAAGGTTCCGTGTGCGCTTGAGAAAAAGGTGAAATTCATTGTTTTGGGGTGAAATGTCCTATAGATATCTATTAGGTCTAACTGGTCTATTGTATCATTTAAAGATTGTGTTTCCTTGTTAATTTTCTGTTTAGTTGATCTATCCATAGATATAAGTGGGGTGTTAAAATCTCCCACTATTATTGTGTTATTGTTAATTTCCCCTTTCATACTTGTTAGTAATTGTCTTACATATTGCGGTGCTCCTATGTTGGGTGCATAAATATTTATAATTGTTATATCTTCTTCTTGGATTGATCCTTTGATCATTATGTAGTTTCCTTCTTTGTCTCTTTTCACAGCCTTTGTTTTAAAGTCTATTTTATCTGATATGAGTATTGCTACTCCTTCTTTCTTTTGGTCTCTATTTGCGTGGAATATCTTTTTCCAGCCCTTCACTTTCAGTCTGTATGCGTCCCTCGTTTTGAGGTAGGTCTCTTGTAGACAGCATATATGGGGGGTTTGTTTTTGTATCAATTCAGCCAGCCTTTGTCTTTTGGTTGGGGCATTCAACCCATTTACATTTAAGGTAATTATTGATAAGTATGATCCCGTTGCCATTTTCTTTATTGCTTTGGGTTCGAGTTGATACACTCTTTCTGTGTTTCCTGTCTAGAGAAGATCCTTTAGCATTTGTTGGAGAGCTGGTTTGGTGATGCTGAATTCTCTCAGCTTTTGCTTGTCTGTAAAGCTTTTGATTTCTCCTTTCTATTTGAATGAGATCCTTGCTGGGTACAGTAATCTGGGTTGTAGGTTATTTTCTTTCATCACTTTAAGTATGTCTTGCCATTCCCTCCTGGCCTGAAGAGTTTCTGTTGAAAGATCAGCTGTTATCCTTATGGGAATCCCCTTGTGTGTTATTTGCTGCTTTTCCCTTGCTGCTTTTAATATTTGTTCTTTGTGTTTGATCTTTGTTAATTTGATTAATATGTGTCTTGGAGTATTTGGCCACCTCATGCGATGAGTTGACTCACTGGAAAAGACTCTGATGCTGGGAAAGGTTGGGGGCGGGAGGAGAAGGGGACGACAGTGAATGAGATGGCTGGATGGCATCACTGACTCTGTGGACATGAGTTTGAGTGTACTCCGGGAGTTGGTGATGGACAGGGAGGCCTGGCATGCTGTGATTCATGGGGTCACGGAGAGTCGGACACGACTGAGCGACTGAACTGAACTGAACTGAACTGGAGTATTTCGCCTTGGGTTTATCCTGTTGGGGACTCTCTGGGTTTCTTGGACTTGGGTGATTATTTCTGTCCCCATTTTAGGGAAGTTTTCAACTATTATCTCCTCAAGTATTCTCTCATGGTCTTTCTTTTTGTCTTCTTCTTCTGGGACTCCTATGATTCAAATGTTGGAGCGTTTAACATTGTCCCAGTGGTCTCTAATATTGTCCTCATTTCTTTTAATTCGTTTTTCTTGTTTCCACTCTGTTTCATTTATTTCTAAAATTCTGTCTTCTAGCTCGCTTATCCTGTCTTCTGCCTCTGTTATTCTACTGTTTGTTCCCTCCAGAGTGTTTCTGATCTCATCTATTGCATTATTCATTGTATATTGACTCTTTTTTATTTCCTCTAAGTCCTTATTAAACCTTTCTTCCATCTTCTCAATCCTCTTCTACATGTTATTTATCTGTAATTCCATTTTGCTTTCAAGATTTTGAATCATTTTCACCATCAAAATTCGAAATTCTTTATCAGGTAGATTCCCTGTATCTTCCTCTTTTGTTTGTGGGCATTTATCTTGTTCCTTTACTTTCTGGGTATTTCTCTGCCTCTTCATCTTGCATATATTGCTTTGCTTGGGTGGCCTTTCCCTCTTCTGGCCGTTTGTGGAGTTCTCTTTATTATGTAGTTTCCTCACTGTGTGTGGGGTTGGACGGGTGACTTGTCAAGGTTCCCTGGTTAGGGAAGCTTGTGTCAGTGTTCTGGTGGTTGGAGCTGGATTTCTTCTCTCTGGAGTGCAATGAAGTGTCCAGTAATGAGTCATGAGATGTCAGTGGGTTTGGAGTGACTTTGGGCAGCCTGTATATTGAACCTCAGGGCTATTTTCCTGTGTTGCTGGAGAATTTGCATGGTATGTCTTGCTCTGGAGCTTGTTGACCCTTGGTGGTGCTTGGTTTTAGTGTAGGTATGGAGGCGTTTGATGAGCTCCTATTGATTAATGTTCCCTGGAATCAGGAGTTCTCTGGTGTTCTCAGGATTCGGGCTTAAGCCTCTTGCCTCTGGTTTTTGTTCTTATTCTTGGAGTAGCTCTACTATTGCCTGGGGAATCCCATGGATGGAGGAGCCCGGTGGGCTGCAGTCCGTGGGGTCGCTAGGGGTCGGACACGACTGAGCGACTTCACTTTCACCTTTCACTTTCACACATTGGAGAAGGAAATGGCAACCCACTCCAGTGTCCTTGCCTGGAGAATCCCAGGGACGGGGGAGCCTGGTGGGCTTCCCTCTATGGGGTCACACAGAGTTGGACACGACTGAAGTGACTTAGCAGCAGCAGCAGCAGCAGCAGCAGCCTCTAGACTTCTCTATCTGTCATTTCCTAGGTAGTTCCCTCTGTTTTAGCTTCTGTTTGCTGGTCTCTTCAGTGTCTAATTTCCACCCTGATATTAGGGGGCTGGTGGACACTTTTTAAGGCTCACTTGTTTAGTCCGGTTCTGGGAAGGGAGTAACGCTGCAGACAAATATCTCTGGCATCTGTGGGGAGTGCTCGTAGCGTCTCGGCCACACTGGGTTTGCCCCCACTCACAGCGTGTGTGTTGTCCCAGTCTACACTGCACAGGCTGTAGGTTGCTCTGCCGGGAACTGTCGGAGGCCGGCGCTGGGTTGTATGCACTTCCCAGGTCTGAGCGGCTCAAGTTCAGTTTCTCAGGTACTCCACAAAGGCACAGATTTAGCTGGGTCTGCGTTTTGTGCCTTCCCCAGTCCAAGCAGCTCAGGTGACCAGGTGTTTGGCGAGTGCGGTCGCTGCGACTTATTGCCTCCCCAGTCCCTGCCACTGGGTTTTCTGGGTGTACAACTGGCGCACCTTCTCAGGCGGATATCGACCAGCCTGAGCCCAAGAAGTCTTGATTAGCAACAAGCCTGCCTGCAGTTTGTATCTGATGCCTTTCTGGGGCCGCAGTTGCCCCCTCCGGTTCTGGCTGCCCTCCCTGCCTGTCTCGGCGGGGGATTAGGGATGGGCCAACTGCAGCCAGCTCGCTCTGCTCAGTCCTTTGTTCTTTGAGCAGGGCTGGCAGAGTCTTAGGTTAGAGCTTTCCACCTTTTCGTGGGGAAGCTATCCCAGTCTGCTTTGCTATCCCCAGTTCTCTCAGATTGGTCTCGCGGCATTCAAGCCCTGTCCTCTCTCTAAGCAGTTCAGCTGGTTCCTCCCTGCCCAGCCCCCACTTGCTAATGGCGTATGCAGGCATCTGCGCTGCTTCTTAGCTGGGAGTTACCATTTGGCAGGTAATCTGCGGGTTTTAATTGTTTCTTTTTTTTTTCCTCCCGGTTATGTGGCCATCTGAGTTTCCAAGGCTCGCCACAGATTCATCAGTGAGAGTGTTTCCTGGTGTTTGGAAACTTCTCTCTTTTTAAAGCCTCCCTTCCCAGGATGGAGCTCCGTCCTTACCTCTTTTGTCTCTCTTTTTATCTTTTATGTTTTTTCCTACCTCCTTTCGAAGACAATGGGCTGCTTTTCTGGGTGCCTGATGTCCTCTGCCAGCATTTAGAAGTTGTTTTGTGGACTTTACTCCGCGTTCAAATGTTCTTTTGATGAATTTGTGGGGGAGAAAGTGGTCTCACCGTCCTATTTCTCTGCCATCTTGTTCCTCTTCTCCACATTATTTTTAAATAACTTTTTTTGAGTTAACATTGGTGTATAGTATTATATTGGTTTTAAGTGTATAATATTATATTTCTACATCTGTATTCACTACACTGTACTCACAATCAAAACATTTGTTTCCATCAGTCACCATATAATTGGCCTCTTTACCCATTTTGCTCCCCCCAACCCCGGTTTGTGATAACAAACCGTGAGGATATGATGCTAAGTGAGGCTGAGAAAGACACATATGATTTCATTTATGTGTGGAATATAAAAAAAAAATGAATAAACAAAATAAAAGGACAAGCTAAACAAGCATGCAAATACAAAGACCAGAGTGGCCATTCATAAATATTAAAAAAAACCCTTGTTTAAACCAGTGATGTACTGGCAGTGTCTTACAACCAACTCATTTGGATGGGAGGAACCCTGGTTTATGATTTTTGCTAGTTCCATGATGCAAGCATACCCATCATGCTTAATTTCAGACTTCTAATGTAGCATCACTGAACATTGAACTGGGAGGAGGTATTCATGATTGGCTCCCACAAGCCAGTATGAGTCTGGAACTGAAATTCAGGAAAATTCATGAGTTTTGTAAGCTCTCACAGACGATAAATTGCAGAGCTAACCTTTGGATCCAGGCCTTCTGACTCCGAATAAATTATCTTCCTCAAAATGGACTGCCATTCAAAGATATGATTGTATCTTAGCTTGGTCTTTCTGCTGCTAGAGGGTTACAATAGAGCCAGTCTGTTTTAGCTTCCCCCAAGGCATTCTGAAGTCTAGCTGTTGTGTCCACATGGATGGACCTGCCACCGCTACTCACTTCCAACAGAATAAGGCTGCATGATTGAATGAACAGCTTTTTGTTGAGCCATAAACCATTTCTTTCCATTTTATAAACTAAGTTCTAATCCAGTTATGGTATTGGCTAATCATTACCTATAATAATAATTCTTCAATAAATACTATTAATATGTTCATTAGATAGTATTTTTAAAACATTCCCACAGCAACTATATCTAAAGAAGTCTTTTAGAATTCTGGAAACAGAGTGAATCTTAAGTGCCTTTACATAAAATTCCATAATTTAATGTACTAATTAGCGTAATTCCCCACTCTGCCTTCCTGGAAATTAGAAAGTTCTAATCAGGAAACTTTCCTGCCCATCGCAGGAAACACTAACCCTTTGGTATCATATAATCTATATCAGGATGGAAATGATATCACTCTTGGTTTAAATGTACATTTCAGACACTTTATTTTCTGGTCATTGGTATCTTTCTTCTTTAATAAAGTTTTCAAATTATATTTTACCCCATATTTCTGTTTGTAATTGTTCTCAGCAGTTATGGGAATTTTTCTTTTATTGATTGCATTATATTTCATTTCCTCTAGAGAAGGAAATGGCAACAAACTCCAGTATTCTTGGCTGGAAAATTCCATGGACAGAGGAGCCTAATGGGCTATAGTCCATGGGGTCACAAAGAGTCGGACACGACTGAGTGACTAACACACACACATGTATTTCATAATGAAAGTCTGTAAGTCAGCCATAACTTATTTATCCAGTTTACCACTGTCAGTATTTACATTCTTTCCAGTTTTTCACTTTCACAGTTAATGCTGTGATAAAAAATGTGCACATATATTTTATTATTTCTCCAGGATAAATTCCTAGAATTTTACTTGGGTCAAATGTTGTATAAACATCTAAGGTTGTTGCTTTATATTGCACAAGTTTCCAACTTATGTGTCCACTTTCTTGGACTCCTCATCTTTGAAAAAGAATATATATGTAGTCACTGTTTTGGGTCCAGTCTTGTGGAACTCCACTTTGACAGAGATTCTTCTTGGGGAGTATATCTAAATGACCTAATCCTGTTGACAATGAAGGATGTGAGAAAAGATGCTACCAGACTCTCCAGAGTTCAGGCAAATGCATTTGAACAATAATCATCCCATTTCTTGTCCACAGGTAGAAATATCTCTGATTGCTACTTTGAATGCTGGACCATGACTAAAAGAACCAAGATGAAATTAGAGTTTTCTTGAATTTTGTGTTTTAGAGAAATTGAATTTGAGATAGGAGTTTTACAAGTAATAGCACCATGATCTGATCATCAGAACGTTGGAAGTGACAGTTCTTAAGATATTTAACTTAATAAATCTCCTAGATACAATTTGTATGTCTTCTTCAAGAAAGAAATTTCCTAAGTGAATAAAAATATAAAGAGAATCCAGGTGGTAGAAGCAGAGGATTATGCAAGATGCATAGCCTCTCCTTAGCCTTCCATGTCTGGTCCTCACTCACCTTCTTACCTGTTCTAGTAAACCGACAGTGTGGATTTCTGCTTCTCAGCTTGCCCTGTGGTTTTATAATAGTCTATTGGCCCTATTTGCGTGTTGAAAACACTTCACTTTCTTTCTACCTTTATAGCTTAGCTCTTTTTCGAATAGATTTTAATCCCTGTTAGTAAATTACCTTACTTTTCCTTTTAGCCAAACTATGTCTAAGGCAGTTCTTACTCCCAATTATCTAAGCCAATTTCTAGAAAAAAAAAACCAAGCAAGAAATGACTATAGATTTATTCATAACGAAATTAAGAAAATGATTTCTGTTAAACTTGTACTAGAAAGTCAAATGAATGGATTTGGATATTAAAGTGCCATTAGCACTTGACAACTGATAAAATCAACCCATTTATTAAATACCTTCTAAATCCAAGTACTAGTGAGCTAGATAATTCAGTCCCTGGATAAATCACATGTCCCTAATATGCTGTAGATCCAGCAGTCTGACCTCTGCTGGTCTTGCCAACAGTCCCTCAGCACTGCCTCCCTTGATAGACCACAGAGCTGTTGAAAGAATTTTAAGTAAGGCAGTAATATCATCAGAGTGCTACTCCTTCCTGTCTTCCTCCTTTTCTCCTGCTACTATGTTTCCCACTACTCCATCATGATTTAGTTTTCCCAGTTGAGGAGTGGCCGTCTGTACATTATTTCAAATGTATGTGTGCATATGTATATATACACACACACATCCAGGAGCAGGCTAGACTGGAAGAATACTTGCAAACTACCAACTATAAAGTAAACCCAAACTGTTTTCCTCTCTGATCTCATCTCCTACTCCTGTAGTCTCTGCTCTCTCGTCTCTTCACTAACTTCTCTCCGGAAAGCTGGCCAGCTTACTAGTTCTCTACAGCTCAAGCATATTTTTCATCTCAGAGCCTTTGCACTTGCTGATCTGTCTGCTTGAAACATTGTTCTCCCATAAAGTTACATGGATGGCCCTTTAATTTAGTCAGGACTACTGATTCAAATGTCACTTTTTTATGTATTCAACTCCAAATATATAATATAAAATATTAAGATAATAATATGTCCTGACCAGACTCTCTAGAACAGTTTACTCCTCTCTCTCTCTCTCTTTCCTTCCTTGGATTTACTTTGCACATTATTCATGGCACTTATAACTCAGACATTTGCCATAAGATTAAATGAGTCAATTCATGCAAACTGCTTAGAGTGGCACTTGGCCTGCAGTAATTTCTATGTGTCTTTTGAATGAATAATCTACCACATTTTGCAGAGAGGAAATGGAGACTCAGAAGTGAAGTGCCATATACCTAGTTGGATGGGATCCTCAGTTTTCTGTTATGTTTTCAAGGGCTCAGTGTGAATTGTGGTGGTGAACTCACCCTTTCCTCGGTCTCCTATTGCCCAATGAACATTTTAAGTTTTAGTATGTTTTTTAACAGAGACAAACTGATAGGAATGTGCTGAAGGGCACATTTCCAGCTTTACCATGTGAGTCTAAATATCAAAGACCAAACAGCCAAATTTAAGATCTAATATTAATTCTTTATGTGCCAACAGGGAAGGTTTGCTGGAATTTCTACAACCACTAATAACCAAACTTAATAAGTGCTTTTCAGAATTTTCCATCAAAATATCCTCAATGCCAGAGCCGTGAACTTGCCCTACAGAGGTTTGGGCAACAAACTAAAAGGACCATCTGCAATCAAAAGACTTAACTGAATGCTAATATTTTATCTCAAGAAGTTATACAGTCAGTTTTTGCATTCAACTTTAACCTGTATCTATATGATTTTTTTTTTCATAAGAAAAATTTAATTGCATGGAGTTCATTATAACAGCTATTTTTTTTTTCTGCAGCCTGGTTTACCATAACAATAAATTTGTATCAGAAGTAGAGTGTGCCATAATATGTATCAATTTGTTTTTTTTTATATAAATAATACTCTGATTTAGCTACCCCTGAACTGGAGCCATGGACCAGTTTTGTCCATTGACTTGGTATGAATCCTGCCATACTGATGTACAAAGGGGACCAGGCTTCCCACTCTGAGCAGCATGAACCTAAATATTGTTTCACTTCTGTTATTGTAGAAGTGGCTTTACTTCTATGTCTTTGGCTTTTACTTCAATATCACAGTTGAAATGCCTTTGAAATATTCTTTACACAATATCCACATTCTTGGCAATGAATACCTATTCTTTCTTGTAAGCATCTAATATGTTGGCATTGAAAAAGAGAGAGAATGCCAATTTGAAGTAATGTCACAATTAAGAAAGAGATATCTTCCAACACACCTCACCTTGAATTTCTTAAATAAAGTTGATTATTAATAAATTATTTACATAGTTTTCTTTTATCGCCTTTATTTCTTGTAAGCACATAGACCAAGGTTCATTTGTGATTTTTGAGCTTACTTAGGGAATAGAATGAAAGGCTTTCGTCTGTTGGCTTCAAGTGTGGACAGTTACTGGTTGTGTGATGAGTTGGGACTGACCTACCAGCAGGAACTTTATGAAGGACATGTTAATATTGTTTCCTGTGTCAATGATTCTATGTGTTTTAATAAAATAGGAAGTCTTTCTCTTCCCAAGTGCCAAGAGAGGTAGTTGTTTGAGCTCTGATAATTTAATAAATGAGATAGTAATAGCCTCATACCAAACAGGAGTTAAATACAAAAAGATAAGGTGAATTTAGTTCTTCTGTCTTATAATGAAATTAATATATTCTCTACCTGTGTTCATTTTACTAAAGGAAATGACAAGAGGTTTAGGCTGAGAATTCTATTGTTAATTCTGTTATTTCTCTTAGCTGTGCTGTGCTCATTTGGAAAATGAAATGGATTATTTCCTTCACAGAGGATTTTATTTCTTAATAAGAATCTATGTGTATTGTATTGGGTAATAAAAAAGAGCTCCAGGTACAGCTCAAGACTAATAATATTTTTTTTTTTCTTACTTAGTACCTCTACCTACCTCCATAACTCTAAAGAGAGTTTTAGAAAACAAAAGATATCAAGGGAGGGAAGATAATAACAGTTTCTTTGTATCTCCCTACTTTCTTACCTAAAGAAACATCTTTTTTCAAAAAAGCTATGATTTAGGTAAAATTATATATTCTGTAGGAAGAAAGGAAGGAAATAATAAAATTAGGGAGGAAGTGATGGGAGGAGGCAGAAAGAGGTGGAGGAGAAAGAGGAAAACTTTGGTGGGGGGCAGTGGGGAGAAAAGGGGAGGATGGGCATTCTTCACTGTGATATGATTCTGTTTTGGTGGTGGAGGAATCAATTGCTATTTGATTTGTAAGCAAAACCACATTTCATATCCCTGACAGCTTTCAGAATTAGAGAATATTGCAGTGAATTCCTCAAAGGGAAAATTCATCGATTCTGTGCAGAGTGAAACACTCCAAGAGATTTTTGGGTTTATCAGGATGGCTTTGATACTCATCCATTAATTCTAGGGCTACTGGCTGGGTGCCCTCACTTTTGTGAATCAATTGATAGACTTGCCTTGGTTCCCCCAAGGAAAGCATCTGATACAAAGGGAATGTATTCAAGAGTTAATCCTAAGAATCGTTGGTGGGGAGTGAGACAAGGAATAAAAAGGAGCCAGTAAAGGATGTGACCTCAATCAACTTAGCCCTCCTGTAGTGTTAGTCACTCAGTCATGTCCGATTCTTTGTGACCCCATGGACTGTAGCCCGCCAGGTTCCTCTATCCATGAGATTTTCCAGGCAAGAATACTGGAGTGGGTAGCCATTGCCTTCTCCAGGGGTTCTGGACCCAGGGAATGAACCCGAGCCTCCTTTGGTAAAGAAGGCTCAGATGGTAAAGAATCTAAAGGCAGATTCTTTACCATCTGAGCCACCAGGGAAGCCCAGCTCTCCTGTAACTGGAACCTAATTTGATGAGCTGAACTTTGGCAGCCAGCATAGGAAGATTTCTTTCTCAGGGTTACCCACCTAAGGAGCAAAGAATATACATTTACCAACTCCTGTTAGTCATTAACCTACGGTTGCTTGAAAGAAGGGTATTAGTGTGAATTCCCTGGTATCTCTGGCCTTCCTGCTACACTGGGGCCCTGCAATCGCTATATAAAGCCACTGAGGGATGGAAGCTGCTGGAAGATGGAAGTCAGGCTCTTGTGTTCTACATGGTAGGGCTCTATGTTAGTATCTGACAGTCGATCTTGCTTTGCATTCCACTCTATAGCTATTTATTAATATCTGTCTTTTGTTACTGACCACCACCCACTCCTGTCTTCCTGATAAATGTTCTTACCTTGTATTTTACTCTTGATGTTAGTACGATCACCACATCTGCTACCTTAAGGATGAAATTTGAAGGTTCCATTGATTTGGCAGTCAACAAAACATCAGGTTTGAGTCAGAAGATGTAGGCTCCAGTCTTAGCTGTTCAGCTTCAGTTCCCATGTCTATGAAAAGAGAATGATGTCATTTGCAAGCTGAACTCCAGGGTACTGTGAGGACATGATGAGCTAATAGAAAGTGTGCTCTACCAGATGCTACTAAATATCAGTTTTCTTATCACATGTTCTAGGATGTGAGCTGTGTGAGGGCAGTGTTCATGCTTTGTTCACTATTGTGTTCCCAGTGCCTGGAAAAGTACATAGTAGATGGTGCAGTGCAGCTATTAGAAATACTCATTTAAAGAAGGTAAACACTGGAGTAGGTTGTCTTGAATTCAAATGTAAAGTCATCTATTTGCTGGCTGCTTGATTTCCGGCAAAGTTTTTATCCAAGAGACCTTTCTGAAACTCACCACTCAGCTTTCTCACAAGGTTATCTTAATTAAGATTGGCCCTAATGATAGATTCTCCCTCAATAAGATTCACAATTTCACCCTTGGGGTGAGTATACCCTCCAGCTAGAGCTGAAAAAAAAAAATCCCATAACTTGTTAAACAACTCATTTAAATTCTAATAGTCAGATCCACATTTTATCATTGAAAACAGTTGCAGTCATTCTATTGTGTTGATATTCTGCTCTGAATTAATAGAAAATAACTCATTATAGAATTTTGTATTTGATTCCTAAATTTACATTTTTGGAATAAAGCTTCAAATAATTAAAAGTTTATTAGATTAGGCTTATCTGTAGCTACTTTTGAAATATTCTCAAATTAATATGCATCAAGTAACTCACCTAGTACCATGCATACAGTCTTAGTGATAGTAATGAATAAGATGGTAAAAGCTGAGGTTTTTTTCTGTAGCCACATAATTATGGATTCAACGTAAGTTAAGATCTGCTTATTAAAATCCTTTTTCACCCTTAGATCTCCAGTACAATGCAATCCACCTGCCTATGGCAGGTACTTAGTAAATGTTGTTTAAATGAATTAGCTGTCTATTAGGACATTCAAAGATCATTTTTGAGCACAATCTTTTGCCAGGAAAGTGTCAGGCATCATTAAGAACATATCAACAATAGAAAAAGAAGAAAACATGATTCTTAATTTTGGAAGGTTTCAAGTCCAGTGAGTGGTAGAGACATTAAATAAACACACCACACACTCTCACGTACATACACAAATAAATAGAGAGTTATGAATTGTAATAAAAAGTATAAAGCAAAAAAAGTGCAATAGGAGAGAAAAATAAGGCTGATAAGAGTAGGGAAGGCCTTTCTGAGGAAATGATAACTGATAAATAATAGGATAACAGATATGATCCCCCACTGCCCTAATCCTCATCCCCAGGCAGAAATCCAGGATCTGGATTTTTTTTAATCCAAGATAATAGCATCTATTTAACCTAGATCTGAGTTCTAATGATTTAAAACTGGGTCTATGCAAAGAAGCATGAGAGAAATTTCTGAGGAGATGGAAACTTCTTTTGTCTTGATCAGTGTGGTAGTTATTATTTGAATTTCTAAATTTGTCACAGCTCATTAATTTTCACAGTCAAACTGTGTGAATTGTATTACACATACATTATACCAATATACCATTGATTTTAAAATAAAACTGGATTTAAGTTAATGGGTCAATAAGCAAGCAAATGAAAGATGAATTAAAATTACTCTGACCATTACCCGTATCTGTGTTTTAGTGGTTTTACATGTCTTAGAGTACTATATTGTTGGACCCGTACCTGCATATAGATTACTTTTCTGTCTGTAACAATAGTTCTTTCTGACTTGTCAAGTAATTCAAGCATCTTTTAAACTAATGCTGCTAAGATAGAAGAGCAAAGAAAAAAAGCTTTTTCACTGATGTGTTAGGTTGGATCAGTTTTATACTTTAGCTGCATTTGGTAGGTTTTTTGATACCATGAGAGAATAATAGCAAAAGCATCAATGACAATGCCTTTTGTTTATAAAATTCTTAACTCTGAAGAATTAAATTGCTTTGCATTCGTGTCTTCATTAAATCCTCTCTACCTGAGAGAATTCAAACATGCATATCCTCCTTTTACAGATAACTGGGGCACAGGAACATTTAAGAGATGGCAGATATATGTATATATCAAGGTCTACCAGTCTATGATCATAAGTTCCATTGTGAAGTGTTTTTTTTTTTTTTTTCATTTATATGGCATTCAAAGGAAACCTTTTTCTGTTCTGCTGTGCATATATCAGTCTTTTAATAGCAGGAGACCAGTGGAAGCTGTTCATGAACACCAAAGCTGGAAAAATCTGCTGTGCCATTTTTTACTCAATACTTGGTAGATTAATATATAAAGTGAGTTAACTAGATAATTATTTAATAATATACAGCTTCAGAATAAATACCTGTTATGTATGGGTATGAATTAAGATTTCATAGTAAAAAGGTTCTTCCATTGTTATTTGCCAAACAACTTGAAACCTGTTTGTGCTGAAAAAGATAATTTGCTTTTGTAGTCACCTGCTGGATTTGAACAATGGGGGTGTTATTTTCTCATGAGGTTGGCAGGTGGTAGAGGGTAAGGCAGAGACTGTGGAAGAATACAGCTCAGGCATTTACTAACCTAAGCATTCTTGGGCCATCATGGAAAGCCATAATGGTTAAAATATATGTAAAACACTAACATATTGTCTGGCAGATAGTAGACACTCAAAAAAATTGGTCGCTAATATTAGTCAAGTGGTTTATCAAGCTATAAAACCTGAGCTTGATTCTAATAAAAATAGATTGCTCGATTACAAGAGATGCAAATTTGTCCAGACCCCTAAAATATTTTGATTAACTGATCAAATTAACTCAGGGTCTTTTAGCACTGTTCCAAATTCTGACAAAGGAAGAGAGAAAGGGGAATATGAAATGTGGAACATGATGCCAGGAATAGATTAAGACTTTATTTCATCTCAACCTAGAAACATCTAGTGCCCTCCATAGGTAATTCAAAATAAAATTTTTATTCCACTGCACAATGAAATCTTAGATTTCTGTTGAATTTAAAACAGTTTCTAGACATTTCTTATTGCAAAGTTCTTAATGAATTGATCACAGGGTTGTTTTTTGTTTGTTTGTTTTTTGGAGTTGAGATGCTTGTTGTCTAGAAAGATGAATAGGCTCCTTGTTGGAGGATACATCATTAAGTGGAGTTGACTGTGAAATTTTCTAGGAGATGGATTAAAAGCTTTGGGGTGCTGAGGTCTAGAAGTCCTGAGTAAATGAAAATGATGCCTCTGTGCCATGATTGTCATGCCCAGGAATCTGGTAACTTAATGGGCTGTGCCCTTGCTTTCATGTAAGTTACTAATAGAATATCTACACTCCAGAGAGTAGCAAGAATAATAGCCATCCTTGAAGCTTGACATTCAGTGTAGGAAAAAAAAAATCCCCAAGAAATTTGAAAACCATAAGCAGGTCCTCATGTGTGGTTTGCAGCCTGAATTCATTCTTCTTGGGGGTTCCAAACAAGCCCTCAAACCTAATCTTTAGCTTCAAGTTGCTGACCTTGATAAAACTTTTTTGTGAATGGAAGGAAAGAAATGCAAATTATATTTGGGTGAATCCACATTTGGCTCAGGCATCAAGAAATTACTACATCAAAGAATTACTCAAGGAATGTGAGGTTTGAGTTAAAAAAAATCATAAAACGCACAATACCTTGAATAGGCATTTATAGATGAGAAGTCATGTATCATCAACCTCATTAGTATCCAAAAATTATACATTAAAATCAAGAGTAAGATACATGATTGGCAAACACTAAAAGGCCTGGAACGAACAGAATATTTAAAACTCCATGGTTCAAGTTAACAGGTTTAGAAAACAGTCTGGCATATCATAGTGAATGTGAACACAGACATTCCATTGTTTGGGAACTCTACTCCTGGCTATAAACCTAAGAGAAACTCTTCTTTATGTGACCCAGGACTCCCAAACCTGATATTCATGCATGAATGTTAAAAGTGGCAATGTTTTTAACAGCAAAATGCTGGGAAAATCCCAAATGCCCATCAACAATGGGCAGAGGGGGAAATGTGGTATATTCACATAATATAATACTCTCCAGAAATAAGAGTGAATAAAATAAGCTGCACAACATGAATCAATCTTAGGGACATAACCCTGAGGGGGAAAAAAAATCAAATCTAGTTTCATAAACTTGAAAACCATGAAGACCAGGATATTATGTTTAGCGATATTAAGCAGTATGGTACACTGTAGAGAAGAGTGAGGAAACAGCAAAACATTAATTTGGTGTTTGCAGTTACCTTTGGGGTCAGGAAGGACAGAAACGGATATCAGTGACGGACATGTGAGAGCCTTCAAGGTCAAGGATGTGTCCTCTTGCTTATACTGGGTGGTAGGTACACAGTCCTTATTAAATCATAAACCTTTATTTCTAACACAGTGTTTATAAACATTATTTTTAATTAATCGTATTAGAGTATAATTCTTTACCATGTTATATTAGTTTCTGCTGTACAGCAAAGTGAATCAGTTATAGATAGTTAGATAGATCCCCTCCTTTTTTTAAAATTTCCTTCCCATTTAGGTCACCATACATCATTGAGTAGCTGTAGCTCATTCCCTGAGCTATAAAGTAACTTCTCGTTAGTTATCTATTTTGTACATATCAACAGTGTATACATGTCAATCCCAACCTCCCAATTCAACTCACTCCCCTTCCCCCTTGGTGTCCCTTCATTCGTCCTCTGTGTCTGTGTCTCTGTTTATGTTTTACAAATAAGAACATCTGTATCATTTTTCTAGATTCCATGTATTTGTGTTAATATATGATATTTGTTACTATATATTTAATGTATTTTTTTTAAACTCTGTAGAGAACCTACAGTTCATTCATCTATTGATGGACATCCAGATTGCTTCAGTGAAAATTGGATTACATGTGTCTTTTTCAGTTTTTGTTTCCTCAGGGTACATGCCTAGTAGTGGGATTGCTGGGTCATATGGTGATTTTATTCCTTGTTTTTCAAGGAATGTCAATACCATTTCCATAGTGGCTGAATCAATTTGCATTCCCACCAGCAGTGCAAGAAGGTTCTCTTTTCTCCACACCCTCTTCAGCATTTATTGTTTGTGGACTTTATGATGATGGCCAGTCTGATCAGTGTGGGGTGATATCTCATGGCTGTTTTGATTTGCATTTCTTTAATAATGAGCGATATTGAGCGTCTTTTCATGTGTTTATTAGCCATCTGTATGTCTTTGGAGAAATGTCTATTTAGGTCTTTTTCCCACTTTTTGGTTGAGTTGTTTGTTTTTCTGGTATTGGTTGTATGAGCTAGCACTTGTACATTTTGGAAAGTAATCCTTTGTCAGTTATTTCATTTGCTATTATACAGAGTGAAGTAAGTCAGAAAGAGAAAAACAAATATCATATACTAATGCATATATATGGAATCTCAAAAGATGGTACTGGTGAAATTGTTTGCAGGGCAGCAATGGAGACACAGACATACAGAACAGACTTATGGACACGGTGGACGGGGAGGAAGGAGAGGGTGGGATGTATGGAGAGAGTAACATGGAAACTTAATTACCATGTGTAAATTAGATAGCCACTGGGGATGTGCTGTATGAATCAGGGAACTCAAACTGGAGCTCTGTAGCAATCTAGAGGGGTGAGATGGGGAGGGAGGTGAGAGGGAGATTCAAGAGGGATGGGACATATGTGTGCCTATGGTTGATTCATGGTGATGCTTGACAGAAACCAAGACAACGAATCACCAGTCCAGGCTCGACGCATGATACAGGATGCACGGGGCTGGTGCACTGGGATGAACCAGAGGGATGGGATGGGGTGGGAGGGGGGTTCAAGATGGGGAACACATGTACACCCGGGGCGGATTCATGTCAATGTATGGCAAAACCAACCAATATAATATTGTAAAGTAATTAGCCTCCAATAAAAAAAAATTAAAAAAAATAAAAAATAAATGGGTAAACTAAAAAAAAAAAGAAATCAAAACAATATTGTAAAGTAATTGTCCTTCAATTAAAAATAAATAAATTTTAAAAAAGAAAAAAAAAGTCCCCAAAGAGTTCCTTCACCCCTTCTACAATGTGAGGACACACTGGGACAACCATCATCTTTGAAATAAGAAGAGGGCCTCACCAGACAGCGCAGCTACCAGTGACATGACCTTGGACTTCCCAACCTTCTAAAACGTGAAATATTAATGCTGGTTGTTCAAGTCATCCTGTCTATGGTATTTTTGTATTAGTAGCTTAAACACCAAGACACATGCTTCTTTCTTTCTTTTTTATCTTTGTACCCAAGCACTTTCCTCCTTCTTTATCTATATCCTTCTTTATAATTCAAGAAATGTTAAGGAGGTCTCGTACAATAGGTCTACTTAATACTCATGTTTACCTTGAAATGCCAATGTCTTTAATAACATATTTGAGGAAATGGTAGCATCTTATACAGACTTCCATAATAGCTGTGATGTGGTGGAAATGATCTAAGCCACCTCCTGTTTGTCAAGTTATGAGAAATGGTAGATTACAGTTAAGTCAATTCTAAGATTTTGTATCTATCATTATGCTGTCCTGTAAGTCAATGATGCCCCACAGGAGCTGTCAAAATGTTTACAATTCTCCACTCCTTTACTCAGTGGCCTTGGGTATCAGTGTTTTGAGTATTTAGTTTCTCTGCTTGCTGTGGTCTCCCTTTGTTCAATTTTCCCCATCAACATTGGTTTATTGACTGTTCTGACTACACTGTTTTCACTGGCTGGTCTGTAGGAGTCCTCCACTCACTTGTGATTTTCCAAAGCATCTGTTTTGTGAGATGAGAAGTCAGCCTTACTTATTAAAATTGACTATAAAATAGTAGTATATAGATTCAGAGTAAGAATTAGGTGACCAGGTAAAAGTAAAACCCAGATACATCCCATATTTCTCTTCTACAAACACTTAGTGGCTCTTTTTAAATGGCAAAGAATATCAAATATAGAATGACTACTAGAATGTAGATAACGTTTATGTTTATTGTTTGGCAGAAACCAACACAGTAGTGTACAGCAATCATCCTTCGATTAAAAATAAAGTTTTTAAAAAGTAAAAAAAATATGTATATATATGTTCTTGTGTTTCAATAGAGGACAGCCTCCCACAATTATTGTAGAGGGGACTCTCTGTACACTCTTGGACCCTGGTGCCTAATTTAGTGCATCACATAGTAACTACTTCAGTTCAGTTCAGTTCAGTTCAGTCGCTCAGTCGTGTCCGACTCTCCGCGACCCCATGAATCACAGCACGCCAGGCCTCCCTGTCCATCACCAACTCCCAGAGTACACTCAAACTCATGTCCACAGAGTCGGTGATGCCATCCAGCCATCTCATTCTCCGTCGTCCCCTTCTCCTCCCGCCCCCAACCTTTCCCAGCATCAGAGTCTTTTCCAGTGAGTCAACTCGTCGCATGAGGTGGCCAAAGTATTGGAGTTTCAGCTTTAGCATCAGTCCCTCCAATGAACATCCAGGATTGATCTCCTTTAGAATGGACTGGTTGGATCTCCTTGCAGTATAAGGGACTCTCAAGAGTCTTCTCCAACACCACAGTTCAAAAGCATCGATTCTTCGGCGATCAGCTTTCTAGTAAATATTAACTGAATGAAGGAAGAATGAATAAAAGAAACAAACATCAGAGCAACATTGGATTTTTCATAGGCAACATTTAGTGCCAGAAAACAGTGGAGTGCATTTAGAGTATTAAAAGCACAGAAGACCTAGTGTTTCCTAGCCAGCTGTTATTTAAATGAGAGGATGATATTCTCTATCATACAAAGCCTCTGAAACTTTGCTAAAGACCCATGTCAGGAACAGTTTGCATTAATATTTAAATCAGTTCAGTTCAGTTCAGTCGCTCAGTCGTGTCCGCCTCTCTGCGACCCCATGAACCACAGCACAGCAGGCCTCCCTGTCCATCATCAACTCCCGGAGTTCACTCAAACTCATGTCCACAGAGTCGGTGATGCCATCCAGCCATCTCATTCTCCGTCGTCCCCTTCTCCTCCCACCCCCAACCTTTCCCAGCATCAGAGTCTTTTCCAGTGAGTCAACTCGTCGCATGAGGTGGCCAAAGTACTAGAGTTTCAGCTTCAGCATCAGTCCCTCCAATGAACACCCAAGATTGATCTCCTCTTGAATGGACTGGTTGGATCTCCTTGCAGTATAAAGGACTCTCAAGAGTCTTCTCCAACACCACAGTTCAAAAGCATCGATTCTTCGGCAATCAGCTTTCTTCACAGTCCAACTCTCACATCCATACATGACCACGGGAAAAACCATTGCCTTGACTAGACGGACCTTGGTTGGCAAAGTAATGTCTCTGCTTTTTAATATACTATCAAGGTTGGTCATAACTTTCCTTCCAAGGAGCAAGCGTCTTTTAATTTCATGGCTGCAATATTTAAATAAGAAAGTAAATAAATCTTAGGTGATGTTTTAAGAAATATATGGTATTTTAAAATTTTTATTCTTTGTTAAAAATTATAGTTTTAAAATTGCCAAGAGAAAAGAACAAGAATAAACATATGCAAGCTGATACAAAATTAAAATTCTGGTTATGAAAATGCCATAATAACACTAAAATTACAAGTCCAGAATGATAATATCAGACATGTTAGGGTGTAGAGGTCAGTGAACATGATATGTACTGAAGTATTTGTTTCTAAAATAATGGGAAAAAAATAAATGGAGAGGATAATTATTTTTTAAAGTATAGAAAAGAAGATCAGGTTGAAATGAAATGTGGCAGCAGGTTCAAAAATATCAAAAACTGTCATAAAAATTTAACTGGAAAAGAAACAAGATAAAATGATTAAATGCAACATGTTTTAAGTTAAAAACATCATAAACATACACATACATAAACACCTTTTTAAATAAATAATTATAGATGCAATCAAACTGTAAAATAGGAAAGATAGTAATAAATGTGAACTTCAACATGCTGATTGCCTGAAGAGATGGGTTCATATGTTTGGGGTTCAGGAAGAGCATACTGTCAATTTTCTAGTTTTTGTGTTGACAGGACGTTTGCTTATTGCATGATTAAAAATGACTAATTATTAATGCCTAAACATAGTTTTTGAGTTATCTCACTACCGTTTGCAGTAGAAATCAGTAGTTCAATACTCTTGTTCAGCTTAGTCTCTCTGTCGTGTCCGACTCTTTGTGACCCCATGGACTGCAGCACACCAGGCTTCCCTGTCCATCACCAACTCCCAGAGTGTACAAAACTCATGTCCCTTACTACTAATTTAATGTTTGTAAATTTCCACATGTAATATTGTATAATGTTTTAGTGAATATGAAATATATGAGAAGGATTTCATAGATGCAGTCCTAATGTCAAGATTTATGAAATTTTCTGTATTAGCATATGATCATGGAATTTTCTACCCCATATTCTTCTCCCATGAGAATTCCAGGTAAACCTAAACACCGCCAGTGAGGTGAAAGAAAATGTTTATACAAAACAGATGTATTTTCCAATTCAGAGAATCCTTATATTAAAGTCCCTGTTTAATTAATTTCACACAATATTATCTGGTTGACTTATTCCCTCTCTCTAAACACCTCTGGGAATATCTGAGCTATTGTACAGATGCTCTTACAGAGAATTACATTGCTAAGTGTCATTAGCATAAATCAATATTCAACATTAATTTAATGGCTGGGGCTTAGAGCTGACAACCCCCTTTTATTCCCTCAACTCCAAATTCCTGTCTATGTTAATGGCTTCACTCACTGAGAGATTCTCAGTAGGGACTGCCTCCTTCCAAGTGAGGAGCTTGTCTTCCCACTGTCTGGAAGACACAGGCCTTCCCACCAGTTTCTACTGTTTTGAATATGTTGTCCTTTTCTGAAAACCTTCTTCCAAGAAGTCCACATACTTCCTTTCCTAATAAGCCTGTCCCACACTCTACGGTCATTTTTGGGAGATTAAGGAAGGGGAGAAAAAGCATTCCAGGTAGAAAAGGGGCTATACCGAAAGATAAGAGGAAGCCCAGAAATCTCTGCTCTTATGCACAGAAAAGACTGAAGGCCTATAGTACTTCAGCTTAAAGGCTGAGTACTTCCTGTAAGATGGACAGAGGCCACCCCACTATGGCCTGAAGTGCACACTTGAGTGAATAGCCTTCATCTTACAGGGCAGGTGTGTGTGAAAGTCACTCAGGCATGTCTGACTCTTTGCGACCCCATGGACTGCAGCCCGCCAGGCTCCTCTGTCCATGGAATTCTCTAGGCAAGAATACTAGAGTTGGTAGCCATTTCCTCCTCCAGGGGATCTTCCCATCCCAGAGACTGAACCTTAGTCTCCCACACTGCAGGCAGATTCTCTACCATCTAAGCCACCAGGCAGGTGCAAATTAAGATTTTTAACCAGGAGACTTGGTTCTAGATTGGGCTGGAGGAAGGGTAGAAAGAAAACCCTAGCTCTATTACTATGATCTTTTACCATGCTGCTGCTGCTGCTGCTGCAAAGTCGCTTCAGTCGTGTCCGACTCTGTGCGACCCCATAGACAGAAGCCCACCAGGCTCCCCCCGTCCCTCGGATTCTCCAGGCAAGAACACTGGAGTGGGCTGCCATTTCCTTCTCCAATGCATGAAAGAGAAAAGTGAAAGTGAAGTTGCTCAGTCGTGTCCGACTCTTAGTGACCCCATGGACTGCAGCCTACTAGGCTCCTCCGTCCATGGGATTTTCCAGGCAAGAGTACTGGAGTGGGTGCCATTGCCTTCTCTGTCTTTTACCAAGGATTCCTTTTTGTTTTTGTCTTTCTTCTAACTGTTATGTATGATATAAAACTCCACAAACCTTGTTTGGGAAAAAATAGTATGAAAGAAGCTATGATAGTATTTATTTGGTGATTCCAAAGTATCAAACACATTAATTGCTGTTTCTCATTCAATCCTTACTGGAGTCCGGTGAGATAGATGCTCTTTTATTACCACACCCATTTTACAGATCAAGAACACAAGCATAGGAATTAAATAACTTGTCAAAGGTCACACAGCAAGTTGAAGAGCATGAGGGGGCTGTCTCAAAGCAGAGGAAGCTTTATTAGCCACTACACTTTAGTGCTTTCCGTTGAAATGTGCACGTGGCTTGCAGAACTTAATTATAATCTTCCTATATGAGGTTTTCAGCCATTGAGGAGCCAGAGATAGCAATGAATGAGCCCTCTGAGATTCAGGGCTTTGCTCTGAATACTGCTGATGTACAGCAAAGGAAATATTAAATGTGTTTACTTGGCTTTCAGCTAACTCTCTCTATGGATATTACTTCTGTCCTTAATATAAATGAACACCTATTAATGGTCTACAGTGTGTTCTAGGTAGTTAGCGAAACTCATTTAATATAGAATGTATAGATGTGATTGTTTTACAGAGACATATATAAAGAGTTTTTCATGTGAATCATTTCATGTGAGAAGATGTTCTGATAATACTTTTATATTTTGAATGACACAGATGATAAATACAATTAACTGATAGTTTAACACTTCAGTAATATTATCAAAGAAGAAAAGGAGCTAATGCTTATTTTATGTCTAGTAAATACTGGGCACTATCTGTGTGTACTCTGCTTAGTCTCTCAGTCGCGTCCAACTCTTGCTACTCCATGGACTGCAGACCACCAGGTTCCTCTGTCCTAGAGGCTTATCCAGGCAAGGATACTGGAGTGGGCTGCCACCCTCTTCTCCAGGGGATCTTCCCAACCCCAGGGATCAAACCAAGGTCTCTTGCATTTCAAGTGGATTCTTTACCGATTGAGCCACCAGGGAAGCCCACTATCTGTATAGCATCTCACTGTTTCTCAAAACAAATCTTGAGGTAGGTAAATCACTCAGTCCTCTCCACCTCTTGGTGACCCCATGAACTGCAGCACAACAGGCTTCCTTGTCTTTCACCATCTCCCAGAGTTTGCTCAAACTCATGTCCGTTGAATTGGTGATGCCATCCAAACATCTCATCCTCTATTGTCCCCTTCTCCTGCCTTCAATCTTTCCCAGCATCAGGGTCTTTTCCAATGAGTCGACTCTTTGATTAGGTGGCCAAAGTATTGGAGCCTCAGCTTCAGCATCAGTCCTTCCAGTGAATATTCAGGACTAATTTCCTTAAGGATGGGCTGGTTTGATCTCCTTGCTGTACAATGGAGTCTCAAGAGTCTTCTCCAACACCACAGTTTGAAAGCATCAATTCTTTAGTTCTCAGCCTTCTTTAAGGTCCAGTTCTCAACCTTCTTTAAGGTCCAATTCTCACATCCTTATGTGACTATTGGGAAAAAAAAAAACAAACATAGCTTTGACTATACGGACCTTTGTTGAAAAGTGATGTCTCTGCTTTTTAATATGCTATCTTGGTTTCTCATAGCTTTTCTTCCAAGGGACATGCATCTTTTAATTATTTCCATTTTATAGATAAGGAAACAGAGAAGTTATGGAACTTGCCCGGTATTTCCCTGTAAATATGTAGTGATGCTGGGATCCAACCTGGGTGTGTCTGACCCCAAAGATTCTGCTGTTTTTACTGTGACCTAATCAATACCTGAACTGAACTGAATCAATACATGATCACTATGTGCTATAAAAGTATGTAGACATTTTCAGATATGTAAACAGGAGAAAAAAATCACTTAAGATACAAAATTTGAATGATGGTCTGAGTCTGTTGATCCACAAGGCAACATTCTAGTGATGTGGTCAATAGTCTTCCTCAAACTGGCAGCTGTGAGCTTCTTCTCAGTACAATAGGATGGTTAGGTTAGAAATGCAATATAAATGGCCATCGAGGTGATTTCCTCAGTTGTCAGTACATGGCCAACTTTCTCTAAGCTAAACACTTTCATCAGACACAATTGAGTGGACTCTGAGCAGAAGGTAAAGATTTTCTTTTAAAGTCATGGTTTTAGTCTAAGACTAATGAGGACCTTAAAGTAGCTGAACTTCTTTGAAAAATATCATTGCCCTTTTCTTTTTTTCCTTCTTGATGATACCCATTTAGACCTTAAGTATGGTCTTGTATATTCAATATATATGTCAAGTCCAAATTGGAAAGGGCACGTGTGATTTCCACACAAACACAGTTGTAATTATTCCCTGAGAAGTACTTATATTTCCTGAGATTTGCTACCTATATGCAGAGCCACACCCAGCTCCACATTACATTTCATATCAATGACCTCAAACTCACCAACCAGTGGGGCCTGGAATTACTCTCACTGCCCTTGGAACACAAATATCCAGAGACACATCTTTTCCCTATTTCTATCATGTTAATTATAACTCTACAGTCGAGTTTCCAGCTTTTCTTTTTTTAGCTTAGAGTTTTTGTTTTTTGGGTTTTAGGGGACTGTTTTGTTTGTTTGCTCTGCCTTTTATTTTCAGGCTTGATGCAATCCACTTCTCAGTTGTTCATTAACTAGGGCCCTAGAGAAGATGATGGCTTCCTCTCTGAAAGTCCAAACATAATCCATTTGTCACCATCACTGTCAGGGATCCTGTTCTGAACAGCATTACTTTCTGCCCATCATGCTGGACTTTCTTGGATCTTGACTCAAAGCACAGTAGAGTTTACCATGTTCCTTTGGGCTATGGACAGAGGACTTTTCTGGCTCTGGGAAAGAAATAAAACACGTCCAGGTGCAGAACCCTAGTCACACCCAGCTCCTGCTTTTTTGTTTCCTAATGAGCCTGAGTTGCTGTGGACCCAACATGCTCCATTCATGTGAAATACGCATGCATTCCTGCTTCTTTCTTCCCATCTAGTTTTTAGTATTTTGTGCCTATTTTAAGCCTGTACTGCAACTGTTCTGTATTTCACCTCCAATCCATCCTACATATCTATGTCAAATTGATCTTCCCAGAATTTCACTTTGTTTATACTACCCCTTTTCAAAAAGACTTTATAGCTTCCTGTTGTCTGAAATAAGCTGAAAAATCGTCAAGCCTGACAAAGAATATCTTTCACACATGGTGTTTTGGTCTATCCAGACATATGTCCTCTGTACTCGCTCTACCCCATATACTGATAGAACTTTACTGGTCTTTATTCTCTGATCATTTACCTTGACTCTTCCCCGTAACTAAAGGAACCCCAAGCCCCCTATTTCTTCATCTGTTTTCATTTACCTGCTTTTCAAGACCTTTTCCTCCATGATAATTCCCGTTTTAAAGAATTTCACAGTTGAAAGAAACCTTTGAAGGCGCTGAGTTAAATAATACATTTTGTGATGTGCTCCTCTCCAAAATATGCTTTGTTAACGGTCACATAATTTATGTCTGGTGGCAGGGAAATTAGTATCAGGGCTAAAACTGTGTCTTGCCTGTGTATTGTCAGTGTCTGATCCATTTTAGAAACAGTATGTTTTCTTGAAATATGTTTGCTAAATGAATGAGTGACTCTTGAGTCAGGTGCCAGCAAGCATTTCCTGTAAGTGCGCACGTGGTAACTGTATTTGGCTTTGTGGGGTGTACGATCTCTGTCCCAACTCCTCACATCTGCTACCATAGCAGTAAACAGACGAAAACAATGTGTTTTTAGTGTCTCTAAATAAAGAGCATAGACTTGGCCGCCAGATTTGGCAGTCTGTAACTCACCAACTTTTGTCTTAAGGCACAAACCGTCTCTAAACAGTTGTTAGTATTATCCCTTAGTTACTTCAAATATCTCTAGGTAAAATATTATAATGTTTTCTCTGATGTGCTGAAACAGCTCATATGCTTCCTGTGCTCACGTTCAGTTCTTTCAGTGATTTTTTATATTAATGTTATTTTTAATTTCTTTCCTAACTTAGCCTTTCTCCTATATTGTATCCTATTTGTTTGTGTATTTTTCAAAACAAAAAGTATGGATTTTTCATACCATATTGGTATGACTACTGAGAAGCAGTTCAAGCTCATTCCCTACCTTACTCTATATGGAACAGATGTAATAATGAAACTTGCCATGGCATTTGTTGGGGAGAACTTATACTGTAGCTAGTTCAGAACTCTCACAGTGCAGCTCTATACTCTTATCTAAACTATGGGTTCTCCACCCCTCAGATCCCATGCCTGATAATCTGAGGTGTAGTAATAATAGAAATAAAGTTCACAATAAATGTAATGCACTTGAATCATTTCAAAACCATCCCCACCTCTCTGGTCCGTGGAAAAATTGTCTTCCATGAAATTGTCCCCTGTGGCCAAAAATGTTGGAGACTTCTGAATTCTAAACCACTCTATATTATGTAGTGTTTGGGGGTAGAGAGGAGTAGAGACTGAATAGAGGCTCTTATATTCTTACTACATGGTTTTCTTATTTTAATTTAAAAGAGTGATATGAAGGACTAGTTTATAAATAATGTCTAACACAAGAGAAGACTCTACACATGGACATCACCAGATGGTCAACACCGAAATCAGATTGATTATATTCTTTGCAACCAAAGATTGAGAAGCTGTATACAGTTAGCGAAAACAAGACCAGGAGCTGACTGTGGCTCAGATCATGAACTCCTTACTGCGAAGTTCAGACTTAAATTGAAGAAAGTAGGGAAAACCACTAGACCATTCAGATATGACCTCAATCAAATCCCTTATGATTATGCAGTGGAAGTGAGAAATAGATTTAAGGGACTAGATCTGATAGATAGAGTGCCTGATGAACTCTGGACGGAGGTTCGTGACATTGTACAGGAGACAGGGAACAAGACCATCCCCATGGAAAAGAAATGCAAAAGAGCGAAATGGCTGTCTGAGGAGGCCTTACAAATAGCTGTAAAAAGAAGAGAGGCGAAAAGCAAAGGAGAAAAGGAAAGATATAAGCATCTGAATGCAGAGTTCCAAAGAATAGCAAGGAGAGATAAGAAAGCCTTCCTCAGTGATCAATGCAAAGAAATAGAGGAAAACAACAGAATAGGAAAAACAAGAGACCTCTTCAAGAAAATTAGAGATTCCAAGGGAACTTTTCATGCAAAGATGGGCTCGATAAAGGACAGAAATGGTATGGACCTAACAGAAGCAGAAGATATTAAGAAGAGGTGGCAGGAATACACAGAAGAACTGTACAAAAAAGATCTTCACGACCAAGATAGTCACGATAATGTGATCACTGACCTAGAGCCAGACATCTTGGAATGTGAAGTCAAGTGGGCCTTAGAAAGCATCACTACGAACAAAGCTAGTGGTGGTGATGGAATTCCAGTTGAGCTATTTCAAGTCTTGAAAGATGATGCTGTGAAAGTGCTGAACTCAATATGCCAGCAGATTTGGAAAACTCAGCAGTGGCCACAGGACTGGAAGAGGTCAGTCTTCATTCCAATCCCAAAGAAAGGCAATGCCAAAGAATGCTCAAACTACCGCACAATTGCACTCATCTCACACGCTAGTAAAGTCATGCTCAAAATTCTCCAAGCCAGGCTTCAGCAGTATGTAAACCGTGAACTCCCAGATGTTCAAGCAGGTTTTAGAAAAGGCAGAGGCACCAGAGATCAAATTGCCAACATCCGCTGGATCATGGAGAAAGCAAGAGAGTTTCAGAAAAACATCTATTTCTGCTTCATTGACTATGCCAAAGCCTTTGACTGTGTGGATCACAATCAACTGTGGAACATTCTGAAAGAGATGGGAATCCCAGACCACCTGACCTGCCTCTTGAGAAACCTGTATGCAGGTCAGGAAGCAACAGTTAGAACCGGTCATGGAACAACAGACTGGTTCCAAATAGGAAAAGGAGTGCGTCAAGGTTGTATATTGTCACCTTGCTTATTTAACTTATATGCAGAGTACATCATGAGGAACGCTGGGCTGGAAGAAGCACAAGCTGGAATCAGGATTGCTGGGAGAAATATCAATAACCTCAGATATGCAGATGACACTACCCTTATGGCAGAAAGTGAAGAGGAACTCAAAAGCCTCTTGATGAAAGTGAAAGAGGAGAGTGAAAAGGGTGGCTTGAAGCTCAACATTCAGAAAACAAAGATCATGGCATCTGGTCCCATCACTTCATGGGAAATAGATGGAAAAACAGTGGAAACAGTGTCAGACTTTGTTTTTTTGGGCTCCAAAATCACTGCAGATGCTGATTGCAGCCATGAAATTAAAAGACGCTTGCTCCTTGGAAGGAAAGTTATGACCAACCTTGATAGTATATTAAAAAGCAGAGACATTACTTTGCCGACCAAGGTCCGTCTAGTCAAGGCAATGGTTTTTCCCGTGGTCATGTATGGATGTGAGAGTTGGACTGTGAAGAAAGCTGATCGCCGAAGAATCGATGCTTTTGAACTGTGGTGTTGGAGAAGACTCTTGAGAGTCCCTTATACTGCAAGGAGATCCAACCAGTCCATTCTAAAGGAGATCAATCCTGGATGTTCATTGGAGGGACTGATGCTAAAGCTGAAACTCCAATACTTTGGCCACCTCATGAGACGAGTTGACTCACTGGAAAAGAATCTGATGCTGGGAAAGGTTGGGGGCGGGAGGAGAAGGGGACGACGGAGAATGAGATGGCTGGATGGCATCACCGACTCTGTGGACATGAGTTTGAGTGTACTCCGGGAGTTGGTGATGGACAGGGAGGCCTGGCGTGCTGTGATTCATGGGGTCGCGGAGAGTCGGACACGACTGAGCGACTGAACTGAACTGATGATCTCATTTGCTAAGTCACTTAGGTTGTGTCCAACTCTTTGCAACCCTATGGACCATAGCCTTTCAGGCTCCCCTGTCTATGGGATTCTCCAGGCAAGAATACTGGAATGGGTTGCCATTCCCTCCTCCAGGGTATCTTCCCAACCCAGGAATTGAACCCGGGTCTCTTGGTCTTTGCATTGGCAGGCGGGTTCTTTACCGCTAGATAATGATTCTCACCAGATGCATTGTGTTACCTTTATTTCATCACCCAGTCACTTGTGATCTTTGTCCCATCTGTTCTCTCCCTTTGATCTTCCCACGTACATATTCAGTTACTCACACAAAGATATTTATCACGTATTTTCCACGTTGCTGGTTACAGTGGCAGGCACCAGCGCCTGGTAGGCTCTTCCTCGATGTATAACAACTATTTTCTGCCTCACTGTGGCAAGTTTCCTTCTTGTCTCAGTTTATCGGATTTTGTCTTGTGTTTGTTTTTCCTGCTAAGCCCTTAGTGCCGCATTGCCGGGGACTCACATGAGTAAACCAAGAATACCACGTATATCCAAAAGAAGAGTACAGTAATGTTACCCAGAGTTAAGAGTGGGCAAGTGAAATACAGGAATTGGTGATCTGGAATTTCTTTAGGAACAGCTTCCGTTCCGTTCCGTTCCGTTCCGTCGCTCAGTCCTGTCCGACTCTATGCGACCCCCTGGACTGTAGCCTACCAGGCTTCTCCGTCCATGGGATTCTCCAGGCAAGAATACTGGAGTGGGTTACCATTTCCAGACAAGAGATTACAGAAATGTGATGACTGCTGAGTTGAACTGTTCACCGGTTGTAAAATCCTAACTGCAGTCTCTCAAAATTACACAGAATTAGGTAACAGAATTCTCTGTTCTGATTGTAAAGCCTGCCTGAAGTAATATTTTACTGGACCATAAATTGTTCAGACTACATTTCATGCCTGATAAAATCCTTACATTTATGGTAGAAAATGTAAGCCTTTGTTCTGTAACTAATCTTTTAAGTTTTCCAAAACAGAGCAGTTTTGGATTTTCTTTTTTCCTAGAAAATGGCATGACTAGAAGAATACTGTTCTTCAAAAATAGACGAGCATACTTAGGAATTTTTTTTGAATTATATTTTGTAGGTTTTCTAGGCAAGAGGACTGGAGTAGGTTGCCATTTCCTTCTCCAGGGGATCTTCCCGACCCAGGGATCAAACCTGGGTCTCCTGCATTGCGGGCAGACAGACCACCTGAGCCACCAAGGAATCCCTATATATACATATATGTGCATATATTTAATTCAATGTTATAAATTCATAAATGTAGATATATAGATAGAGATTTCTGTATCTACTAATTTATCTCAGTCTGGAATTTAAGAGACATAAGTAGATTAGATTAACATTCCTACAGCAGTATAATTGTAGTCATTGGGTAACACTGAAGAATGCTTTCTAATTTACAGGTTTAAATGTATCATTATCAACTGTGTTTACTGCCTAGACAAAAATATGTTGAAAATTAAATTAAACTGTTCTCTATGAAAGATGGGAAGATCAAATGAATAGGATATGGACTTTAGATCCAGTCATATCTGTGTTCAATTCTCAGTTCCATGTATTCTGAGTTTGTATTCTTGCTTTAGGTCAGTTTTCCAGAGAAACAGACTCTGAGATGGAGGTTTTGATGCAGGAAGTTTGTTGAAGAGTGTATTTGTATTTAATTATAGGTGTCCCAGAAGGCAAAAGAGAGGCCTGGTCTTTCTACCCGTATAAGTGAAAGAAAGTGAAGGCATTAGTCACTCAGTCAAAGCAGTTAGCTTGTCACTTTGGGACCCCATGGACTGTAGCCCACCAGGCTCCTTTGTCCATCGAATTATCCAGGCAAGAATACTGACATGAGTTGTCATTCTCTTCTCCAGGGTGTCTTCCCGACCCAGGAATCAAACCTGGGTCTCCTGTATTGCAGGCAGATTCTTTACCATGTGAACCACCAAGGAAGCTCTTGTACCTGTCTAAGGATCAGTCATTAGAAGTGAGCTGCCTGTGGGAAGGTGAATGATCTTGGGTCAAGCACTTCCCTTTGGTGGAATGAGGAAAATCCCCAGAGAAAGAGTCACTATGAGCCACCAGGAACCAGTACTTCTGGCAGCTGGGGGATGAGTGCCTTGACCTGAGGGAGATCTGGGTTCAGTCCCTGCAGCATCGACCATGTCCATTCCCATGACTCTTGGCTCTTCATGCTTCATGTATTACACTTGCATCTTGGAACAGCTCCTTCAGCATTCTAGTAAGTCTCGTTTCCTGGCAAAGCCAAGAAGAGGAAGGTTAGAATTCCATCCTATGCC
Source organism: Moschus berezovskii (assembly GCF_049115385.1). Lineage (NCBI taxonomy): Eukaryota > Metazoa > Chordata > Mammalia > Artiodactyla > Moschidae > Moschus > Moschus berezovskii. The sequence continues at coordinate 21,868,883 of NC_142466.1, forward strand.
AGTGCAGCTAGTCAAGGACACAGCTGATAACTGCTGCTGCTAAGTCACTTCAGTCGTGTCCGACTCTGTGTGACCCCATAGACGGAAGCCCACCAGGCTCCCCCGTCCCTGGGAGTCTCCAGGCAAGAACACTGGAGTGGGTTGCCATTTCCTTCTCCAATGTGTGAAAGTGAAAGTGAAGGCGCTCAGTCGTGTCCGACCCCCAGCGACCCCACGGACTGCTCTCACTCTCCCTTTATTCTTTGTTCTCTTCTACAAACTGTTCTAGAATATCCTTAACCAGCACTTCTGTTGATCCATATGGCTTACCTGAGGGGTCTGAACACCTCCTCCAGTCCCTTCTTAGGCCATGGCTGCTGTACTTGTCCATTTATTATTAAAAACAAGGAAATACCAAGAAATTCCCAATGATCACCTGAATACTACAAATTCTTCCCTGCCCTTGTTATCTGACAGTAGCCCCTCCTCCTGATGATGATCACTTATCCCTAGTAGTGTGACTCCTCTCTCTGTGCCAGTCTCCTAGGACAGGAACCCAAAGTAATTGGATATAAGGTATATCCTAAAGTTCAATGAGACTCCTCCTGTGTCCTCTCATGAAGCATGCGTATGTGCTTAGTCACTCAGTCACGTCTGACTCTTGCAACCCCATACGCTGTAGCCCGCCAGGCTTCTCTGTCCATGCCTTTCTCCAGGAAAGAATACTGAAATGGGTTGTCATTTCCTTCTCCAGGGGATCTTCCCAACCCAGGAAACAAACCCGGGTCTCCTGCATTGCAGGCAGACCCTTTACTGACTGAGCTATGAGGAAAGCCCCTCATGAAGCATACTCCCTCTGAAAACCAGGATCTCTAGATGCAGAGAGTCTAAATTTGTGGGTTACAAAGCACAGATTCCCCATTTAGGCCACTGGGATGTCAGTTTTGACAACTTCTACTTCCTCTCCTTGTTTCCTAGACCCATGTAATCTGTCTGTTGGAGTGTGTGCATGTGTGTGTGCTCAGTCATGTCCAACTTTTTTGGAACCCATGACTATAGCCTGCTAGGTCCCTCTGTCCATGAAATTATCTAGATGAGAATACTGGAGTGGTTGCTACTCCCCATTCCAGGGCATCTCCCCAGTGCAGGGATTGGTCTTCTGCTTCTCCCACATTGGCAGGCAGATTCCTTACCACTGCATCATCTGGGAAGCCCTATCTATTGGAGATGAAGTACCAAAGGAATGGTCATGGGTTTAGTGTGTTTCCCACACCCTTTACATGGCACCCATCATCACAGGACTTCATTTCCAAGCTGGCGCTACAGCTGCCCCTCCAAAAGGCTATTCCATACATCTGTCAGGCCAGCAGTTTCTAGCTCATGAAGTATGTATCAGGATGAGTGGATCCCATGATTATAAATACACTGCTGACTTCCACTGTATTTCCATTGGTCAGAGGTAATATTATGCCATGTCATATACTGATGAATCAGGTACTCTATAGGCCCTCGGATAACGGTGATGAATAAGGCTCTGCTGCAGATAAGCAAACCCTTATTTAGAACTGGTTTTAGTTCAGATAAAAATGAATCACTGATCTTAAGGTGGCAGGAGTCCAATGTCACAATCAGCTTTCTATCACGTGAATGGTTGGTCTCCCTATGGATAGTGCTGAAATTGAAACTCAGCACAGATCCCTATTACTGCCAAGATGGGCAGCTCATCAGCCTTTATGAGGCTGTGGGGAAATAGAAATATATATTGTGTGGCCTGAATCAAATAGATGGCCTCCACCAAGAGAGAAAAGGGAAGGTTATTCTAAGGCCTAGAAAAGAAATGTAAGAGGAGAATGGAACTTCTTGGGCAAGGATCAGAAACAGGATTCAGAAGCTAAGGGAAGGACAAGACTAGATCCCAGAATTGTTTAAGCTGCATAAGATGGTGGTAAGCCAGTGGCTAGGATGTGGTCTAATAACATCTCACTAATTTATGTACTTATTATTCTTTTTTAATTTCCTGTTTCGTTTGCCCTTAATTTCCATGGTTCCATTTCATCTTCATTACTTTTTGGTGGACTAGTTGATTTTCCAAGTTAAAAGAACAGAGACTAACTTGGAAAATTAATCACTTTAGGTGTGATTTGTTTTCCTTATTAATAAAATCACAGTAAAAATATTTGCCTGAAGAGTTATGGGATATAAAAGCATATCTACAAAGTACTGTGCATGGTAGGTCCTCAATCACTTCTTTTTAATTTTGAAAAAGTCCTAAAGTGAAAGAAAGTGAAGTGAAGTCGCTCAGTCGTGTCCGACTCTTTGCGACCCCATGGACTGTAGCCTACCAGGCTCCTCTGTCCATGGGATTCTCCAGACAAGAGTACTGGAGTGGATTGCCATTTCCTTCTCCAGGGATCTTCCCAACCCAGGGATCGAATCTGGGTCTCCCACATTGGAGGCAGACGCTTTAACCTCTGAGCTACCAGGGAAGCCCAAACTACTGCTTAATTCCTAAGGAGGAAATGATAGGCCTCTCCTCTTTGTTTGGGGCACTGGTTGTAGAGATCTGGCAAAGTAGAAATAAGTCAGAGAAATAAGATGAGTTAGTAGAGATCCACTTCCCATGTTCCTGCTGCTGCTAAGTCACTTCAGTCGTGTCCGACTCTGTGTGACCCCATAGGCGGCAGCCCACCAGGCTCCCCCGTCCCTGGGGTTCTCCAGGCAAGAACACTGGAGTGGGTTGCCATTTCCTTCTCCAATGTGTGAAAGTGGAAAGTGAAAAGTGAAAGTGAAGTCGCTCAGTCGTGTCCGACCCTTAGCGACCCCACGGACTGCAGCCTACCAAGCTCCTCCATCCATGGGATTTTCTAGGCAAGAGTACTGGAGTGGCTTGCCATTGCCTTCTCTGTCCCATGTTCCTAGGAGCTCACATAATCAGATTTAGTGATTGGCTGTGAATTTTGTTTGTTTTTTGAAATGGCATAATTTTTGTATTAACTTTGCAATGTTCTTGATTTACTAGGTCTGTGATGTTAGGTAAATTCTTCAATACTTCTGGACTCTAGAAAATTTTAATAAAAATATTAGTTACCTCATGGACTTGGTAGGTAGGGTAAATGAGAAATGTGTGTAATTCACATATAACTGTACATAATATCCCACATGTCATATGCATGGCAGCCTGATTGTGTCATGTCTACCATATAACAAATGCTATTATTATTATGCTTTCCCAAAATACATATCTGAAATTCCAACAGGATGTTTTATTTCAGTGTTTTTCCTTCACCTCCTCATTCCTCAAAGAGAACAATGACTATAAAACATCGATTGGGTAAATATTGCATTATCATAATTACAATTTCCCTGAGAAAAGTGGCTTGCAGTTTGAATATTCAGCGTCACAATTAACGATTTCCATAAGGATTGTAGAACAGTTATTATAAACAATGCAATGATCCCTTGGTCCATAAGGGAGAACAGGTTATCGGGGGAATGAGAAGACAGAAGTAGCAGGAGCCGTGTCCTACCCAGCATTCAAGGGTAGAAACACAGGACCTGAGAATAAGTTGTAATAGTCTCCTAAAATCCTCTTGTCTGAATGTATCGAACAGTCCTCTCATGATGCCGAATCCCACAGGTGGATTAGGGCCTGCCTGTGTAATTTTCCCTTATATCTAATCATTTTTAGTAAACATCCTGTCTGTATCTTTCCTCATTGTCATTCGTGACTGCTATGCCCCTAAGAAATTTTAAAAAGCAAACTAACAAAATACAAAAAGCATAGAATATTTTAAAAAATAGTTTCAGGGGAGAAAAATTTCATCAGAGGGCTTCTCTCTTCACAGTTAAATGTGTATCCTTTGTCAAGGGAAAAATGCTAGAAGTTTTTTTTTTTTTTTAACAAATGCTCTTTTTACTGCTGCTGCCTTAATTGGCTTTCACTTAAATTTTCTTTTTTTCCTCCCTGTCTTTTTTATTTTTTGCAGGTGATATGAGAAAAACAGAATGCAGCTTTCAAGGTTGGTACTTTTCCTGATGTTTTAACACCTTTTATTAATATGAAACACAGTACGAAAGAAGCAAAGTGACATATGTCCTTAGTTTTTCACAGGTAGTGATTAGAAGTCGTTATGCTTTTATCTTTTTCACTCGTGGATGGAGAAGTACAACATAAATTGTTACAAAGTACAATTTAGCAATTGAATATAATCTGATAAAATCCTTGGCAAAATTGTGAAATTCGAAATAGTCAATGGTTTTCTGCTCTATTCATTCCTCATGCCATCCATCCACCATACACATTTTTTTTCAATGAATACTTATTACATACATACCGCATACAAGGCCCTGTGGTCTGATTTTCCTCTGTTCATACCTTCTTTGGCTGACCTTCACCATGTTTCCAATCCCACACATTTTTCCAATGCTCCTTGATATCTCTGACAATAAACCTTCACCTATTATCACAGGTCTTCAATTTAACTTGCTGTATCTGATACACGAGCAGTGTTTCCAGCACATTGCTCAGTTTCGCACTCAGATATGTCCCAAATAATTGAGGTGGAGAGAAAACCATTAGTGTGACAATGAGCACATGACTCCTCCCTGCATACTAATAGGCTGTATGATGTTTTTATTATTGTGTGAACTGCATTGCTGTTTATAGATTACTATAACATAGTTTAGTAGTAATCTATTTATTGTAATCTGTAATATCAGTTATCTTTTCTCAAAAGTCTAGCTATAGGCCTTCTTTCCCTATACAGTTTAAGCAATCTTAAAGATTTTCAGGAAAAAGTGTGTTATTACATTGTATTTTAAAACAAGCAAAGCATTCAAAATACACATGAAATGGCTCCTTTGCAAGAATGGCAGTGATAGATTGAACGAAACTTCATGGGAAACAGAAACTGAAATTTTTCTGCTAAATCAGCCGTGGTTAGTGAATAGAAATTTATAAACTCATGCTCTAAATATTGTTTTAATTTTGAGGGAAGTTTCCTGTTTTATTTTCATGAGCATTATTATATTTATGTAAAAGAGGCTTTCTAATTTTCCTTACTAAAATTGACTTCCTGTAAAGCATTAAAAAAAAAAAACTGACGTCTTAAGGTCCTCAACAGAAAATTCTGCTGCCAGAGGTGTTTTCAGAAACATAACTTTCATAACTGGAAGGGGACTCTAGTGACTATCTGCCAATCTAATTTAACTCATTTAATCTAAAGTCTGAATTATCTCAGTCATCAATCTATGTAATTATAATACTTACTGGGAAGTGCTGAGTAGTGGTTGAGAAGTTCTCTCAAATCAGAGTGCCTGAGTTTGAATGTTATTTACCCATATATTTTTTGCATGTTGGGCCAGCTTATCAACATCTCTAGTCTCTGCTTTCTTCAGTTGTAAAATGAAAGAAATGAGACTATATTCTTCATAAGGTTGTTAGAGAATAAATGAGATTGTGTGTTTACAAATCACTTTGACATATTGTAAGAATACAGTAAATGATTGTTGCCATTATTATTACTTTTCTATGATTACTGTTATTACAAAGCATTATTATTAGCGGCAGGCAGCATCTTCACTTCTCTGAAATAAACTTCTCTATGGACGTGACCTTTCATTTTCCCCATCAGAGATGTATGTATTCACCCTGTGGTCACATTTGGTTGCCGGTGAAATTATAGATAACCTGGGACTGTCTATCAAGTTAGGGCATCTTCCAGTAGCAAACAGTATCTATTTTTTTTTCTAAATATAAGATTTTGATAAACATCACAAAGGTGAGAGAAGTAAGCAATTTGAGTGATTGCTGGAGGTGGGGTGGGAGTGGAGAAGAGAATGAGAGGTCATTAGAAGGAGAGATTTGGTGCCAACTTCCAAATCTCAGAAAGAAACTAGCATTGTCTGTGCCTTTGTGTGCAGATAGCCCCTTCATTCATGGTGATGTGAGGCCTGATAGATGGACAGGAGGCTGATGAAGATTGGTGGAAGAGAGGAAACCTGCAGGAAAGGTTGGAAGTTATTATTACATGGCAACAAAAATGGCAAAGTGGAAGAACCATATAAAAGAATGCAGCTAGAGCCCCTTGCTCTTGGTGAGACCTACAGAGTGTTTTATGTAGCTATCATCCATGCATATTAGAGGAAAGCCACCCCTCCCTCAGCAGAGACTGGTCACTGACCCCAGATCACATCACCAACATGCAAAGGTCATCCAACAGGAGCCTGTTGGTGCTGGGGCTCAGGGTAAGCCCAAATGCAAGGGGTTGGAGTGAACAGATCCTACTTTGTTCAGTCTCTCTTGGTGAGGCAACAGACACCCCAAGGTCTACCGGACTGATGGCATAAGGAGGGGAGATTTGTCAGCTTCCCACACAAGTCCTTGGATTCATCTTGACACATGTTCTGGCAAATATGTATAGAGGTTAAACTTTGACCTTTTATAGGGAAAGAGCCCTCTTTGATCCAACAGGAAAAAATGGCACTTCTAATTCAGTGTCATAGAAATTGCCAGGTATTTCATAATCCAAGTAAAGCAGGATAGTACTGAAATGTCTTCATCTGGCCTCTGAGTTAGCAAGACTCAAAACCTAATTTATAAACACATGCGGATAAAGGGGCAGCATAGCTCTGTAGTGTCGAGTAGTCTCATCCATCAGTGTCTGAAACATCACTGGGTGACACGCAGGTATGGTCTTCACACTGGCTCCACAGTACATGATAAAACAATTATCTCTAATCCTGTGAAAACTACAATGGTCAGAAAGAATTGAAAGAAAAAAATCTTGATGGTCCCAGACCCACCTCCAGGAAATACTGACATTTTGATTGAACCTGCCTGTGACATCTAGTCTATCCCTACATTACCCCTGAGCACTCTGTCACTTACATACACGGTTGTTTCTGATGACTTGTATGATCCCCTGTAGGTCTGCTCATGCCCTTCTCATGAAAAGGAATCAGTTACAGACTTGTATATCTAAAAAGTACTTTTAACTGATATTCATTTTAGCCTTTTTTTTCCCTCAGATAATGAAATTCAGGCCCACAGAAGTTAACTGTCCTAAGTCATGGAGTACACTAGTGTCTAAATAAGGACCACAATCACATTGCCTTACTCACTCCCTAATCTGGACCACCAAGCAGTCCTTCACCAAGATAGGAAGGTCGTGTTTGGAATGGAAACTATTTCTGAAATGCTGCATTCTGTACCATCCTGGGGCCTGAAATTGCCATTCTTTTTCTGTTGTTAAGCCCTTCTCACAGGGTCTTACTTCCCTGACAATATCAAGAGTTCCCTAAGGGTAGAGCTCATTGCTACAATTTCTGTGCATTTTTACCATATTTAGAAAATTCTAAATCAGTAAATATTATACAGATTATTTTGGTTTTTTTTAAATTTATTTATTTTAATTGGAGGCTAATTACTTTACATTATTGTATTGGTTTTGCCATACATTGACATGAATCTGCCCCGGATGTACATATGTTCCCCATCTTGAACCCCTTATTTTGATCTAAGCCTTGTCAAGAGCACTGAACCCTTACCTCTTCCAACTTGGTGAGTTCCATTTACATTACTTGTAGAAGACCCTCCCCCCCAAAGGTAACCAAAAAGCAAACACATATGATTAGATTTTTGTTTTTGCTTTGGGGTTATTTGGGGGTTGGTTTGTTTTCCAACTTTACTGTGGGATTAGAGAAAGAATAAACATATCAAAAAATTAACTCATTGAAATAGTCTGTACTTGCATAAATGTATATTTTAGGACATGAGTGTAGGGAAGGTAGTCAAAAAGAAATGTTTAATCCATCCCATTGAGCTGAAATTACTTGGGCTTAGTGATTTATAAGCTGAATCATTAGAGCGAATGGTAAAGATAGAAAAGGGCTTTAGAAGATGTGGATGTATCTTTGAGCAGATAGCAAGAAGGGTTCCGTGCGTGTTCAGTCGCTCAGTCGTGTCTGACTCTTTGCGACCCTGTAGACTGTAACCCACCAGACTCCTCTGTCCATGGGATTTCCCAGGCCAAAATACTGGAGTGTGTTGCCATTTCCTTCTCCAAAGAGGAGTCCAGAGGCTGAATATTATTAGAATGAAAAGTCTCCATATTTTTTAAATATAGAAGAAAGATTGCAAATAAAAAAAATTTTCCTTTTTATTACAGAGTCTAAATCTACTTTCCCTTTGTCCTTCCTGTGTATGTGAAAACTAGGATGTAGGTCTTATTTCTGTGCCAGGACCATAGTACTGGGGTTCTTTCACACCGGGAGCATTGTGTTTAGATTTGAACACCACAAATTTAGGCGGCTATAAAAATAAAAAAAAAACCACAACTATTTTTCCTTGCTTCTAAATAGAGTGTAATTCAAAAAGCACAGATTAGATAATGATTATTAATTAAAGAGAATTCTGATATTCACTTGACTGTTTCATCGATCATTTAAGATGATCAAATTAATAACTCCTTTTCCCCATCTCTCCTTTATTTACAACAGGCAATATGTTGAATGTTCTCACAAATCAAAATATTAAACCACTCGTATGCCCCAGTTCTCACAGTTTTGTTGTGTATATCTCTTTTTCCTCTTCCAACATTTGATTATGTAGTTCAACATGGATTCTCTGCCTAAACCTTCCCTCTGTCTCTCCCATTAGTCTGATTTTATCTTGGCACATTATGCAGATTTTTCAGTGAGAGAAATTAAAATCAAGACAGACTCTGGAAATACTAAGGGTAGTCACATGTTAGTAAATCTTGTCTCAGCCATTTATATTCTGTATGTTAGTATACATTTATATACATATAAGTGCATGTATACATATATGCATGTATAGTAACGAGGGTGGTGATAGACTCAGAATTGCACTATTAGTAGCAGTTAGGCAGAGGAACCATGTGTAGTGGGCAGAGAAATGGATTCACTTCTAATTGAATCCATTGATGAGGTATTATTAGTGTAATACTGCTGCTGCTGCTGCTGCTAAGTCACTTCAGTCGTGTCCGACTCTGTGTGACCCCATAGATGGAAGCCAACCTGGCTCCCCCTTCCCTGGGATTCTCCAGGCAAGAACACTGGAGTGGGTTGCCATTTCCTTCTCCAATGTGTGAAAGTGAAAAGTGAAAGTGAAGTCGCTCAGTCGTGTCCGACCCTTAGCGACCCCACGGACTGCAGCCTACCAGGCTCCTCCATCCATGGGATTTTCTAGGCAATAGTACTGGAGTGGCTTGCCATTGCCTTCTCCGAGTGTAATACTACTATGTTATTATAGCACTGCTAAATTTAAATCTATTTTTTGATACAGTTAATTGTGTAATTTACTCTAGCATTAAATCTTGGTCTTACCTTGGGGTTAATTTCTCTCTTCTTCTTATTTTTTCCTGGTTTGTTTGCTTATTTATTGATTTTCATGTTGTTCTTCGTCATAAAGGAGCCAAGTCAGGTGAATGATCCCAGCTTAATATGTGACAGAAAGCAGTGAGTCTTCCACCATCCATTTTCATTCCCTTCTTGAAGGAGCTGAGAAGTGTGTTAACTGTTTTCAAATATATGAAGGGGTCTCAGGTAGAAGAGAGATCTGATTAACCCTATGGTTCAGTTCAGTTCAGTTCAGTCGTTCAGTCGTGTCTGACTCTTTGTGACCCCATGAAGCCCAGCACGCCAGGCCCCCCGTCCATCACCAAATCCAGGAGTCTACCCAAACTCATGTCCATCGACTCAGTGATACCATCCAGCCATCTCATCCTCTGTCGTCCCCTTCTCCTCCAGCCTTCAATCTTTCCCAGCATCAAGGTCTTTTCCAATGAGTCAACTCTTTGCATGAGGTGGCCAGAGTACTAGAGTTTCAGCTTCAGCATCAGTCCTTCCAGTGAACACCCAGGACTGATCTCCTTTAGGATGGACTGGTTGGATCTCCTTGCAGTCCAAGGGACTCTCAAGAGTCTTCTCTAACACCACAGTTCAAAAGCATCAATTCTTCAGTGCTCAGCTTTCTTCACAGTCAAACTCTCACATCCATACATGATCACTGGAAAAACCATAGCCTTGACTAGATGGACCTTTGTTGGAAAAGTAATGTCTCTGCTTTTTAATATGCTATCTAGGTTGGTCATAACTTTCCTTCCAAGCCTATGGTACCAAGTGATAAAGTAAGCCAGAAGGTTCACAGAAACATATCCAGCTCAATATAAGGGGGAACATTATTATAAAACATGTTGTACCCAAGGCACAGGTAACTTGTGAGTTCCTCCATGGTAGTCTTCCCAACATAGCCTGAGGATCACGAACAGGGGTGAAATATAGAGGAAATGCTAACACTAGGGGTTCAACCAGTTAATGTTCTCCATTCTTTCCTATGGATCTGATGATGCTTTGTCCTATGACCACTCCACAAATGCAGAGACCAGCAGGGAGGGGGGGTATAGCTCTTTTAGTACAGTGGCTGCAGAGATTTAAGAGAAAGCAATAGGCTTTGATTGCTTTCAGCAGTAAGAAAAATGCAAAAAAAAAAAAAAAAAAGACAGAATTGCAACCATCTCAGCCAAATGTAACACTAGATTTAACACTGAAAAAGTTTGAAGACTCCCATAAACTTCAAGGGCAGACGTCTAACATCTCATTTGAAAGCAGTGCAGCTTTCTTGAGAAAGGACAGACCCCGCGCTCATTTGCTATGGAATCCATGCTTCCCTCATCACATACACAAGCAGAAACTGATATGTTTAATTCCTCCACCTGGACACACCCTTCTTTTCTCTCCTCTCTCTGCTCTAAGGCTTCAGCGTGAATGCTAAGTTGCTTCAGCCGTGTTCAACTCTGTGACCCTATGGACTGCAGCCCACCAGGCTCCCCTGTCTACGGGATTCTCCAGGCAAGAATACTAGAATGGGTTGCCCTGTCTTTCTTCAGGGGATCTTCCTGATCCAGGGATCAAACCTGCATGTCTTAAGCCTCCCGCATTGGCAGGTGGGTTCTTTACCACTGGTGCCACCTGGGAAGCCCTCTAAGGCTCCTGGGTTAGTCTCAAACTAGGTACACTTTCCATAGGCTGAGGAGGAGGGAAAAACTTGGCTCCTGACTGATGGGAACTCTGCTCTTAGCTCTTGTTCTGATTCTTTAGCACTGACAGGGAAGGTTAAACTCCCACAATGATGAAAAATCCTCACCCCAAACCACTCTTCATTTCTGTGGCCTCGTCTTTGTCTGGCCCTCCCTGCCTTAGCTTTCTCCCAATTTCCCTCAGCTGCCCTCTTCTTCCCATGCCATTGCTGTTTCTCCCCTCACTCAGGCCAACCAGAGCCCCCCTTTAGGACAGCAGTGTGGCTCCAGGATCCTGTGTTACAGGATGTTGCAGATTTGCTGTCTAGTAATGGCCCTTCTTGTTTTGCTATGAAGCCTGTGTCAAGATGGAGCTTCCCAAGTAGAGCTAGTGATGAAGAACCTGCCTGCCAGTACAGGAGACATAAGAGACAAAGGTTCAACCCCTGGGTTGGGAAGATCCTCTGGCGGAGGGAATGGCAGCTCACTCCTGTATTCTCACCTGGAGAATCCCATGGACAGAGGAGCCTGGTGCACTACAGTTCCATGCGGTCACAGAGAGTCGGACATGACTGAAGTGACTTATCATGCACTGTTTGAAGATCCGGACCACCTCTGTAGCCCAGATCCAGGTCTTACCTTTTAGCCATATTTACATTGGCCATCCCTTCCCTAGGCAATTGATTCCAATTGATTAATCCCAATTAATTTTTCACATTGTGATCCAAGTGGCATTCCAGTCTTCTGTCCTGTTCTCCTACCAAGCTACTTTGTTCCAGCCACCCTAACCTATTAAGAATGCCCTTCTCCCTTGTCTTCTCACAGACACACACTGGCTAAGTGGAGCTCAAATAACTCTTCCTCCTCTGTGAAATCTCCTACTTTCCTATTCAAGCTTGAACAGGAATCCTTGTGTGTTCCTAGGACATTCGGCTCATACGCACATTGTAACACTTAATGTGTTGTCTTACAGTTTATCTTTTTGTAAATTTATCTTCCCTATTTGTTTTCTCAAATAAAAGTATCCTTTTTCTTTTTGGTATTCACGGTACCTAGACTAGTGTGTGATTCATAGCGAGAACTCGATAGATGTTATTTGAATGAATAAAATAAATAAGTAAATGAATGAGGATATATACTATAATATGTGCCTTTTTAAACAACTGATCTAGAGAATTAGCTGTTAAACATAGAAGACTTCAGTAGGCATCTTGAACATCTGGACAATTGTAATGCAAAATACTTACTCAGAAAGCAAAGAGATGGTCTCTTTTCTTATGAAAATATAAAAGCATTTTTGTTTCAAGGAAAATTACATTGATAAAAAACTGTCTACAGTAGAAGAGACTAAGTTCATCTCTTCAGAGACATTCCCTTGTCTTTTTATATTACAAGAGTGAACAAGATTTAAACCATGCAGTCAGTGTAATGATGTTGCCAGACAGCTAATAAAGAGGAAGATTAGAGAGTTGTATAAAATGGCAGGTGCCTCAGCCGATTCCCCGTCTTAGACATTAAACACAGAATAAAGTGATGCTGTTTCCTGTGGACCACCAAAAGTGCTTGATGTCAGCTTCAGCAGCGTGGTGCCGTTTTGACTGTGGTGTTCATCTTACCTAGTATCTCAGTTTGAAAACAATATAGAGGAAAAATAAAGCAAACAGCAGTAGATGGTTCTCAGAACAGAGAGACAGTATCTGAAAAAACCAAACTCTTGCACAAAAGAATGAAAAAATATTTCTACTCAGTCATGGATGGTACATCCTTTGCTCTCATAGAATAGACTATAACATCTAATCATGCAAAGCATCTCAGTGAGTCAGAGGGAGTCTAGGGGGACTGCATTCTATAGTTCACAGTATATTTCAGTCTCTCAGGAAGCTTAGAATAGTTACTATTTTAAAGCAGAAGAGAAGTAAAGTGGTAATATTTCTCCTGGTGACTCACATGACCAAGAGCAAATAGAGAAAATACATTTTTGTGCCTAATGAACATAATTACAACACATATCTCCTCTTCTGAACCTTCTTTAACAAAAAGGCAATTTCAAAACAATCTCCTGTTGGGTAATAGAGGCAGTGCTGGAAACATGGTGTGAATATGGGCCCGAAAGAACAAAGCAAAGAGACAGACACAGACCGTACAGTGGAGAAGGGTTTGGGTTTAGAAAGGAAGAAAGGAGAGAAACGTTTCTTAGCACTTGGTAAGTACTGAGCATTGTGCTAAGTGCTTTGCAAAGAATATATCTTCGTATACCTTTGTCTAATAGGCATAATACAAAGGTAACAACACAGCAGGGTTTAAAGTACAGAAGGTTATTGTAGGAAAAGCTGATCTTATGTATAAAGCATTAATACATGTAGAAGGGTTTTTTAGTTTATACCCAAGAAACTCAGGCAGCGCATCATACAGTTTTGGACATATTTTCCGGTCTTAGACATGGGAGCCAAATCCAGGAGTCCAATTCTTTATAGGAAAGGAAGCTGAGTTTACAAAGAGTGCAAAACTCCTTAGCCTTCAAAATATAGGTATGGATATATAGTATGGCTTGTATACAATTGCATACTATATTTCAATTATGTTATTTATCATATAACAAAATCTTTAAATGTTATGCTTAAATCTACACAAAAATCATTGTCAGCCTAAAGATATCTAATGAATATAGAACAGAAGTTTCAGAAACTAATCATGAAGACAGTAGTAGAATTGTCTTGTTTTAAATACGATTTGTCTGAAATAAAGAATTTTTTCAAGTGAGCATACCCACATGGTCCTTTCTAACTAGCAAATGCTAGTGAATCGAAAGGGGATGGTTAATATGTGATCCAAAGAAAGGACAAGTAAAAATAAATCCCTACATTCTACATTTTAGAACTAATTAAACTGAGTTTTTACATATTTCTCAAGAAACTCAGACCTCAATTAGCACGGGTATTCCCTAAACACTTGTCATTGGGAGCCAGAGATAATCCAGGACTTGGAAGACATGTCTACATGTCCTGTATTGGGTCAAATCAAATTATACCCCAGCACAGATTCTCAGATGGCACTAGTGGTAAAGAATCTGCCTGCAATGCAGGAGACATGAGACTCAAATTTGATCCGTGGGTCTGGAGGATCCCTTGGAGGAGCGCATGGCAACCCAGCCTGGTGTTCTTGCCTGGAGAATCCCATGTACAGTCCATGTGATCACAAAGAGCGGAACACCACTGAAGCGACTTAACATACACGCATGCACGAGTGCACACACACGGGGACGATGCACCGCCCCCTCCTGGTAGATAATGGCTCATTCAACCTGATTTTCTGATTTTCTCTATTCTCTCTTCTTTGCTTTCATTCTCCTTCTCAAAGGACTGATGCATGTGTGTCATGGTTATTTCACTTACCATTTTTCTGAGAGTCAGCAGAATATAAGCTCTAGAGATGAACTATCTGGGGTTGAATCCCAGTTTTTTCACTTACTTTGTATGTCTTTGGATAGATTAATTAAAATCTCTAAACTTTTGTTTCCTTACCCATAAAGTTGAAAATGCATCCTAACAATTTTATGAATATGAAATAGAAAAATCTATTTATCACGTTTATTGTGCATAGATACTCGGTTGGTACTGATACCCCATCCCAGCATTAACATAATTGTAGTAAGAGATCTGAAAATAGTGTCCAAACTTGTAGACTTCCTCAGCACCCATATGTTTAAGTACTTCCTTCAGTTCTGACTTAGAAAATGAAATGTAGCAGACATCTTTTCTTTTGCTTAGATGCTGGAAGAATTAGAACCAAAGTAATACTGTCAGAATAAAATATATATATATATTCATATATATATAATATCTTTTTAAAGCACTTTTCATTTATCTTAGCTGCTAGAAGAATTAGAGTCCAATTCAAAGCCAAGTGACTTTTCTGACGGGCTTGGTTTTTGTGTTCTGGCTCTTGTTAGTCAGTCTTTTTACTGGTTTATTTATAATTTGTATGGTGTTCAGTCGTATTTGACTTCTTGTTGTCAGTCTCTAATTTGTGTCTGACTCTTTGTGGCCCCATGAACTGCAGCATGCCAGGCTTCCCTGTCCTTCACTGTCTCTCTGAATTTGCCCAAACCCTTGTCCGTTGAGTCAGTGCTGCTATCCAACCATCTTATCTGTCGCCCCCTTCTCTTGCTCTCAGTCTTTCCCATCAGGGTCTGTTCCAGTGAGTCACCTCTTAGTATCACGTGGCCAAAGTATTGGAGCTGTGTTCCCTCACATCCTTGTGAAACGATATGACAGAATCCTTACTGAAGCCCCAAGAAGGTCTCTGTTTCTGTCTCTGTCTCTCTTTCTCTCTGGTGAGAATATACACTTAGTGTGATCTATACCAGTTCTGAAATCACATATTCGCATGCCCAACTCTAGAGATTCTGCTTCTGTACAAAGGGGAACCAGAAACCTGTATTTTTAGCAAATAGTATTTACTTGGGAAATGGAGATTTAAGTGATACTCTATTGCTCTTGGAGAAGCAAATAGGGAAGAGATGAACATGAGTCTGGATTCTAAAGCAGAGCCAGTCACAAGATGTGTGACCTTCAAAAATCACTCAACCTAAGATTCAGTTTCTTCATCTTCACAAGATACAGAAGTCTACAAAAGTCTGTTTTACTGAACGCATAAAGTTACTGTTAAAAAATTCATGAAATAATGGGTGCAACATAAAGAAAAGAATTTGTAAAATTATTAAATAACCATCTAGTTTCACAGTCTAGGAAAGGAGCAAAATAGCTTAGCTGAAGCAGATAGCTTTTTCTGGTTTGAAAAATCAGGGCCCTAAGCTGTGACCTCTGACTGCTCTAAGTAGAATAGATACAGGGGATCTAGAACAGTGCCTTAATCATGGCTCATGATTCATTATAGGATTATGAAATCTGTTTAGTGATAGCTCCAGCATTTTTTATTTTTTAAATTTAAAAAGTGGTAGAATATTTAAATATTGCTTTCCATTTACAGTCATTACAGAATATCTCTCCCCCATGTTGTACAATACATCCCTAAGGCTTTCTTACATCCAGTAGTTTGTACCTTCCGGTCCTCACTCCTATATTCCTTCCCACCCAGTCTCCCCACTGGTAACCTCTAGTTTGTCCTCTGTATTTGTAAGTCTGCTTCTTTTTTCTTATATTTACTAGTTTGCTGTATTTTTTTATACTCCACATGTAAGTGATATCATACAGAATTTTTCTTTATCTCATTCACTTAGCATAATGCCCTCCAAATCCATATGTTACTGCAAATGGCAAAATTTCACTCTTAATAGCTGAGAAGTATTCCACTGTGCGCACGTGTGTGTGTGAGAGAGACATCTTATTTATCCATTCATCTGTTGATGGATCCTTAAGTTGCTTCTATATCTTGGCAAATGTCAAAAATGCTGCTATGAACATTGCCAGGGTGGAAGCATACATTTTTTCAAAGTAGTGTTTTCAGTTTTTTCAGATATATATACAATCATACAAATGCTGGGTCATGTGATAGTTCTATTTTTAGTTTTTTGAGAAACTTCCATACTGTTTTCGATAGTGGCTTTACCAATTTACATTCCCATCAACAAAGTGTGAGGGGTTCCCTTTCTCCATTTGTGTTCTTTGTAATTTTAGCCATCCTGCCTGGAATGGAATGGATAGGCTAGAATAAGACAGGACAGGGCAGAACAGGATAAGGTAGGATAGGATAGGGTAGGGCAGACTACACAATAGAAAATACCATAACACATCACTCATAGGAAAAACGAGTTTAAAATACATTGTCTAATATTTGCATCTGATTGTTTTCATGCTATACTACATCTCTGCCTCCAATGCCCTGTCAGTTTATCCCTATATGTTTCTGATTGTGTTTGGAAATCATACGTAGCAATGAAGAAGATGAGGCAGTGACAAGCATGGTGAGAGAGAAGGAGAAGCAAGATATCAAGCAGGCAGCATCCTTGGGTGATGCTGTGTGGAGGCTTTGGAAACAGGAGAATATCTGCACCTCAAATACCCTCAGAAACCTTGTGGAAGACACTCAGCTTCTCAGATCATATAGAAAGAACGTCTGTAGAAGTTCCAGCTTCATTGGAATTTTTTATAAACTATGATTCTAGAAAGTCAGTGGCGATAAGCAACTAGTTTGTATAGGCAAGCTTTGTAAACTACAGACCAAACTCAAAGGAAAGATAGTACTTTGCAGAGTTACTTATTCTTTGGTGTACCCCCTACTTTTCTATTTCCCAACTACCTCTACTGAACCCAAATTATAGGGTTGTAATAACAGATAAAGCCTTTTTCTGACTGCCAGGTTAAAGAAGTGATGCTCTAACATCTGAAAGTGAACCTTGAAATTCATGTTTTCCCATTTTAACAAAAAACATTGCCATAATTGGGCTCACTAGGTGGCGCCAGTGGTAAAGAACCCACCTGCCAATGCAGGAAACATAAGAGACTCGGGTTTGATCCCTGGGCTGTGAAAATCCCCTGGAGTAGGGCACAGCAACCCACTGCAGTATTCTTGCCTGGAGAATCCCATGGACAGAGGAGCCTGGTGGGCTAAGGTCTCATAGGGTTGCAAAGAGTAGGACATGACTGAAGAAACTTAACAAGCGCATATTGCCCTACTTAGTAGTTGCTGCTGCTGAGTCACTTCAGTCGTGTCCGATTCTGTGCGACCCCATAGACGGCAGCCCACCAGGCTCCGCCGTAGTTATAGTTAAAATCGTAAGTTATATCTGCTGTTTAGTGGTTACATTAATAATCACCATTTTGTGAGCTCATACCGTGTGCTAAATTTTGTGCTAAGTAGGTTACAATGACATTTTCTTCTAGTGCTCTAGGAGAAATTTTTTAGTGTATATGCTTTATAGATGATTCTCCCGAAGATTAGAGAAATTAAATAACCTCAACCCACACGGGTAGCAAATAACAGAAGCAGAATTCATACCTAAGTTATCTGCAGTCATGCACCTCACCGCCTCAGTTCCAAGAGTGAACCAGTGCTTACCGGCTGGTTCTGGGAGATCATATCCACAGAGAACACTGATTCTGAGTATCCAGTGTGTCTGTGAAGTCAAGCAATGAGGCTAAACCAGGGTTGCGCATTACCCTGTCAGCCTTTGCCAAAAAGTCTCAGTGTCGCTATATCTTCATTTTATAACTACGCTCATTGTAAATGCATTATGGCTTTTCCTTTGTAGATCCTAAACGGACTTGGGTGGCGGGGAGGGGAGCAACTGCATATTCTTTCTCTTTTAGATATTAATTTTGCAGCATGTCCCATCAATCTGTGTTCTGTCACTCACATGGCAGTGATTGAGATGAAAACTCTATCATGCTAAAGATGTATTTCTGATCCTATAGGGAATATAGTTAGAAAATGAATTGTTCCATGTATTTTTGGGATCTCAGAGCCAGGGTTAGGGCAGGTGTGTGTGAGTCAAGGGAAGGAGGTGTTACTCTGGGATCAGCGTGTTGTCTTTTTGTTTTGTATTTGACAGTCATGAGGGTTGATGTTAATTTGATCCAGAAAAAATACAGTGTGGATGGAGGTATCTTTTGGAGAGAGACTAGTTTCTTTGGACAGCTTATGCACTGAATCTGTTTGCTGTGTGCATCCTGGTGAGGGCTGAGATGAAAGAGTGACTGGCTTTCAAAACTACAAGAATCTGAAAGACTTGCTCACCAATTCTGCCTGCCAGTGCACAGGAGGGCAATTGCTCGCCCCCTATTCAAAACCCCGGACTTCCCCGGTGGCTCAGATGGTAAAGCGTCTGTCTATAATGCAGGAGACCCAAATTCGATCCCTGGGTCAGGAAGATCCCCTGGAGAAGGAAATGGCACCCCACTCCAGTACTACTGCCTGGAAAATCCCATGGATGGAGGAGCCTGGTAGGCTACAGTCCATGGGGTTGCAAAGAGTCGGACACAACTGAGCAACTTCACTTTATTCCAAACCCAGAAATGTGCAGAAGACAGCTTCTCTCAGTCCCTGTTTCTGGAAGTGGAGTTTGGGGTTTGGTAGAGGGTACAGGCAACAGAAGGGCTTCCCTGGTGGCTCAGACTGTAAAGAATGCCTGCAATTCGGGAGACCCGGGTTCACTCCCTGGGTTGGGAAGATCCCCTGGAGAAGGGAATAGCTACCCACTCCAATATTCTTGTCTGGGGAGTTCCATGGACAGAAGAGCCTGGCGGACTATAGTCCACTGGGGTCACAAAGAATCGTACATGACTGAGTGACTAACACTTTCACAGAAACAGAATTACTGATTTTCAAGGGCATCGAGCATATGAAAATCTGCATTCTGTGATCCGCCTCTCTCTCCCTAGTGTCTCAGAACAATCTGGAATTAGCAAACCTTGACAACAGCTAATGAATATGAACAGACTTACACAGATTCCCCTTTTACAGTATTGGATTCAGTCTCTTACAAGACAGGCAAATCAGCCCAAATAACCTCTTTTTCAGATGGATGAAAAAAATCTCCTAGCCTTGAGCAGTTGTGTACTCAGAAGATAGTCAGCTAAAAAAGTTGGGATATAGTAATGATGTGATTCATGGGGTCGCAAAGAGTCGGACACGACTGAGCGACTGAACTGAACTGAACTGAACTGAATGATGATAAGACAGTAAGTCCTCTATATACATACAAACAAGTGCTGTTCTGAGAGCACGTTCGTTAAGTCCAGTGAACTTAGGTGTGCAGCTAACACAATCAGCTATATAGTACTTTTCTCTAATAGGTTTATAATTTCACACAAATAATAAAAAATCAAACACCAAAAATAAAACATTTTTAACTTTACAGTAGCTTGAAAAGTACAGGAGTAAAGTACAACAGCTGGCATTCAGGGTCTGGCATCAAGGGAACAGGCAAGAAGAGTTACTGACTAGAGGAGGGAGTGGAGGTGGGAGATGACAGAGCTGAAAGATCATCAGTTATTGGAGATGGAGGGCAAGCTGCAGCTTCATTCATGCCTGACGTTGATGGCACAGGTTCTGGCTCCTTGCGGGAACCAGAGGCATGTTCACAGTAGACTTACACTACCTAGGATCGATAGAGTGTGTCCTTTCATACCAGACATGTCTTCTCCACATCAGTCCAGTGGCATGGACATCACCACCACCACCACCTTGGTCAGTATCTTCCTCAAGCTATAAATTAGGAAACTAATGGGCAGAGAAATTACATTTTCTGCCTGTGGCCCATGTCCCTGCTCCAGGGGTTATGGTTCCCCCTGCTGTATCTCTCTCCTGTCAGGGTATGACCTGCAAGGCCCATCTTTGAATTCTAAGTTGCTTCGCTGAAGGGTTCTCATCCTGAAACCCATGGAGAAAGATTTGGTTACATTTCATCACACATTGCTATAGTATCTGGTGAACTATTTCTTTCCAGGCATGACTGAGCAGTTGAAAAATAATGAATAATGATTTAGAATCTACCATGACCTAGGTACTATCCTATATGACAGAAGATATTGTTTTGTGTCCTAAGTAAACCTGGGGATCGAATTCCTGGATTAGAATTCACTTCCTGGTTGTGACCCTGGAAAAGTGATTTAACTTCATATGCCTTGGTTTTCTGATCTACAATTGAAGATAATAATAATACCTCCCTTGAAGGGCTGTTGTGGCAACTAAATGAGTTAATTAATGCAAATCAATTAAGATAGTGTCTGGCACAAAGAGCTGAAGAACTTTTATTGTTGTAGTTATTATAATATTATTCTGTTTTTCAAGCTAAAAAAAAGAAAATGGTTTTGATGTAGTTTTAATAATCTAAATGGAGAGAGAAATTAATTACTCTGAATCTATCCTTTTAATGAAATTAGTTGAGATTTTAAAGCACTAATAAAAATATCTCCAAATGTTAAAGGCTTTAATTAAGTTACTATTTTGCATCCAAGGAATGCATAGATAATATACTTTAATTCCTTAGTTTGTTTACTTGATATACATAATCTAATCAATATATCTAACATATATTGATTCCTTAATAGATGTTGGGAATAGTTGGTGAAAAACTTTTGCACAGAATTTGTAGAATCCTTGCTCCATGCATAGTTTCCCACTCTTTTCCACTTGATATCTTTTTTAAAATGCTATGTGAATTTTAATTAGCACTTAAACTATGTATGAGTGATGCTGTAAAATACAAAACAAATAGTACTTTATTATTGATTGAAATATATTTGTTGAGTAAAAAATCATCTAAAATGAAATGTTGCTATATGGTTATCTGCATCCTAATTCTTGCTTATATTAAATACTTTATAATATTTATAATCAAAGAGATGTCTCACTGCAAAAACATAACACATTTAAGATTCTATTTGAGAGTGAATACTTTTTATATATAAAAACCAACCTGTCTGTGATCAACGTTGCACATAAAGCTTCTGATAATTAATATTTTCTCTTTAAATTCACCACAGGGTACACCATATAATGAAGTTATATCATTGAGAAGACCAAAGAATAGCTGTCCCTCAATGTAAAATATTGATTTGTTGATTTGTTTTGCTTTATTTCTGTAACTGAAGGACTAATATATTTTTCACCAGTAAAAATCTGTGATTTTTAATTGTCCCCATTTTACAAACTATTAATTTAAAACCTGTGAGATAAGTAAGTTTAACTCACTTTACAAGCATGAAAGAGGCTTAATGTACTTCATCTGTTTTAACTATTGGGTTAGCCAAAAGTTCATTCAGGTTTTTTTGCAACATTTTATGGAAAAAGCTCAAACAAACTTTTCGGCCAACCCAATGGTAAGGGAAACTAATTACATAGGACCCTGATGCTAAAGCTGAAACTCCAATACTTTGGCCACCTCATGAGAAGAGTTGACTCACTGGAAAAGACTCTGATGCTGGGAGGGATTGGGGGCAGGAGGAGAAGGAGTCGACAGAGAATGAGATGGCTCGATGGCATCACCGACTCGATGGACATGAGTTTGAGTGAACTCCAGGAGTTGGTGATGGACAGGGAGGCCTGGCGTGCTGTGATTCATGGGGCCGCAAAGAGTCTGTCACGACTGAGCGACTGAACTGAACTGAAGGATATTTAAAAAATTAATGAACAATTTGTCTTTGAAGTTAGCTTATAACACTTTTAAAAATCTTGGAGTAGTTTTTATTCCCTCTTTCTCTATTTCTGTTCCAAGAAGTAATGTCATCACTCAGTTGAAGAGAAAGTAAACATATCTGTTGTTTCTTCAGAGGTTAGAAATGTAGTCAAATAGTAAGAGCTTCTAGGAGAAAGATTGCAGGTCAATATAAGAATGAGCTTTCTAATAATTAAAGCTGTTTCTAAGTACTTTCTAGTATTAGATATAATCAGAATGTGTTTTATTTTGGGGGAATTTTTGTCACAGAGATCAAGATATTGCTGTTTAAAATATGGTTGAGGAAATTCTTCAGCCATTAAAAAAAAAATCTACCATGGTCCTAAGCTATTTTTGTTTCTCTGTATTCCTAAATCAACTCTAAAATTGCTTTTGTAATATCCAAATTATATGTTGGCACATTGACAGTTATTGTCTACTTCTCCTTTATTGACTATGACAAAGCCTTTCACTGTGGGGACCACAACAAACTCCAGAAAATTCTAAAGAAATGGGAATACCAGACCACCTGACCTGCCTCTCCAGAAATCTGTATGCAGGTCAGGAAGCAACAGTTGGAACTGGACATGGGACAACAGACTGGTTCCAAATAGGGAAAGGAGTACATCAAGGCTGTATATTATCACCCTGCTTAATTTAACTTATATGCATAGTACATTATGAGAAATACTGGACTGGATGAAGTTCAAGCTGGAATCAAGATTGCTGGGAGAAATATCAATAACCTCAGATATGCAGATGGCACCACCCTATGCCAGAAAATGAGGAAGAACTAAAGAGCCTCTTGATTAAAGTGAAAGAGGAGAGTGAAAAAGTTGGCTTAAAACTCAACATTCAGAAAACTAAATCATGACATCTAGTCCCATCACTTCATGGGAAATGGATGGGGAAACAGTGGAAATAGTGATAGACTTTATTTTGGGGTGCTCCAAAATCACTGCAGATGGTGACTGCAGCCATGAAGTTAAAAGACGCTTGCTCCTTGGAAGAAAAGTTATGACCAACCTAGATAGCATATTAAAACGCAGAGACATCACTTTGCTAACAAAGGTCCATCTAGTCAAAGCTATGATTTTTCCAGTGGTCATGTATGGATGTGAGAGTTGAACTATAAAGAAAGCTGAGCATCGAAGAATTGATGCTTTTGAACTGTGGTGTTGGAGAAGACTCTTGAGAGTCCCTTGGACTGCAAGGAGATCCAACCAATCCATCCTAAAGGAAATCAGTCCTAAATATTCTTTGGAAGGACTGATGCTGAAGCTGAAACTCCAATACTTTGGCCACCTGATGTGAAGAACTGACTCATTGGAAAAGACCCAGATGATGGGAAAGATTGAAGGCGGGAGGAGAAGGGGACAACAGAGGATGAGATGGTTGGATGGCATCACCAACTCAATGAACATCAGTTTGAGTAAACTCCAGGAGTGATGGACAGGGAGGCCTGGTGTGCTGCAGTCCATGGAGTCACAAGGAGTCAGACATGACTGAGCCACTGAACTGAACTATAGGTCAAATTTGGAAATACCAATATTAAAATCTGGAGGCTTTGTTGTTGTTTGGAAAATATGGTTTTCTAATGAATGGACATGGTATGTCCCACCAAAACAACACCAAAAAGCAAAAACAAACAACTGACCAACAGTGAAGTAATGACCACCTCTCCCTGGGATCATTCAGGCAGAGACTGGGTGATCATTACTTAAGGACATGGCACAAAGGGGTAGCTCTAGTTGTAGGCCATTTGATTAAGTGATTTCTAAATTGTCTTACAACTCTAGCAATTTACTTTTAAATGTAGAAGTTCTTGCCTAGCTTTAAATTATTTTCCTTAAAACAGTTGCAAGTGTAGTAGATAAAAACATCCATTTTATGATAAAACAGGTAGACCTGGGATTTGGTCTTTGCTGCCAACAACCAAGCTGTGTGACTTATTCAGCTCATCCGACTTTCTCATGAACAGGTTGTATAGCTACAGAAGAAGAACCATCTCTAATCTGTGACTGGTATGGACTGAGGGCATGCCTGTTAAAGTACCTCATGTGTATCAGGTGTTCATAATGTGCCTTAGTTCTGGGACTAAGGACCTGGGAGGCTGTGTCTTTCAAAGGACCGAGAGAGAAATGATTGAGAAATGAACTCTGATGGGATCTAGGGAAATAAGTATGATATTCCATAGTTTGTGTTAACCCATAAATCTGTAGTGTCACTGGACCACTTTGATGCATATTTAGTTTATAGTAGCCAGAAACAAATATCTTTGTGACCAATGTGTTACAGTTAAGACACTTTTACCACTGCAAGGATGAGGGGTTTATAATTGTTTGCTTTTTTCCAGAGATAATTCCATCCATCATCTCTGGCTACATTCATAGCCCTTTATAGATGCTAAAAGTGATTGAACATCTAACTAAACACTAGAACTACAGTTTCCTGTAAATCTGCTTTCTAGCATATAATCTCTCAGTTCATATTTATCACTCTCTGCCAGGCCAAGTTCACCTGACCAGTAAAGATTTTCTTGCAAATCTGTGTTACATAATGGTACTTAGACTTGTGACAATACATCAGATCATTGGTAAAAGATGTTTTCTCTTCATGCACACACATACATGCCATTATGGAAGCCACATTCCTTAAAGAGTGCAGTGTGAGTCTTACATGCTGAAACTGCACAAAACTAGTCTTTCTTAGCCTACAGTTTCGATCCTTCACTGAGAACCCTTCTAGAGCTGGCTGATTAGCATGCAGAACTAAGTTCCGGAGGAGTCCACAGAGCTCTCTAGGGACCTCCACCCATCTGTGTGGAGAGAAAGGGTCCATATGTAATTTTTCAGACCTGTCTTCACTTATTCTCCTCAGGAAACCTTTTGTTGCTTCAGAAGTAGAAAAGGATGTATGTTTCAGCTGGCATCTAGTATACCTAGAAAGAGAATGAAAAAAATATTTAGCAATTTATTTAGGGGTCAAATGTTATTTTGGAAATGGTAACTTTTCCAAAACAACACACACCCCCATACATAGACACACAGAGAGAATCATTTGAGGTTTAGGTTTTCTAATGAATCCTAGCATAATGAGAGAAAAGTAGATGAAATATAAAGACAGGCAAGTAGAATAGTAGATGTCTGTCCATTAGACTGATGTGTTTAAAAGGTCAGTATCCTCTAGGCTAAAGTTAGAATGAATTTCTCTTTCTATTAGAGGTAGCTTCAGCATTTCTTGGGAAAGTCTATTGGCACCTCATCCTGCTCAATGTTATATGGCAGCCTGGATGCAAGGGGAGTTTGGGGAAGAATGGATACATGTGTATATGTGTGGCTGATTCCCTTCTCTGTTCACTTGAAACAATCACAATATTGTTAATTGGCTATACACCAATATGAAACAGAAATGGAAAAAAATCAATAGCTGTAAAAATATTCTACTTTTGGGTTATACTGTTTCATTTAATCAATTGTTAGACATTAGATTACTTTTCATTTTTCCTACTACAACTCACTATGTTATAAAAAGACAGTGTAACCAAGCAATTATCTGATATTTTCCTGGGAAAGATTCTTAAAGTCAACCTACTTTAAGGAATAGAAACTTGGAAACTATATTTTGCCAATTTTCTTCCAGAAAAGTTTTATAAACTTTGTTAGCAGGTGGTCCCAAGAATATTTATTAATAATTCAATCTTTCCTCACTTGTTTAGGATGTTACTTTTACCATATTATATGTAGTTTATATTTATTTAGTTCTTTGAATTTTGAATTATTTTCCAGGAATCTCTTTGTCTATGATGAATTCAGTACTATGACCATTTCATTACTTTTCCTTTAAAACATATTTCAGTATATAGTAGATCCAACTAATCCCCCAAGTCATTTTATTATTGTACTCTTGACTAATCTTATCTCTCATGTATTTGATCTATAAACTTACCTTCCTCACCACCAACATCCCTCATTAAAATACTTTTAGGATCTTAGTTGCAATTG
Organism: Moschus berezovskii; assembly: GCF_049115385.1. Taxonomy (NCBI): domain Eukaryota; kingdom Metazoa; phylum Chordata; class Mammalia; order Artiodactyla; family Moschidae; genus Moschus; species Moschus berezovskii. The sequence continues at coordinate 21,895,021 of NC_142466.1, forward strand.
AGTAGCATTTATGTATTAATTTTGGGAGAGACAGCTGTGTAAAATGGAGTGCTCATTCACAGAAAGTTCTTAAGTATGTTCACTAATTTTCTTATTTTGATGTTCCTTTTACCATTTTTAATGTATATATCCTATTAAGTCTAATAAAACATTTATATTTTGTTTTTCTATGAAGATAATTTTTAAATATACTTTAAATCATACCTAGATAAAATTAATATGTGGAAAAATCTGTTTAAAAACTTTTAAACAATTTATCTTGCTAGACTGCTGTTTCAGTGTTTATACCTCTTATTTATTATCATGCTGCTGCTGCTGCTAAGTCGATTCAATCATGTCCGACTCTGTGCGACCCCCTAGATGGCAGCTCACCAGGCTCCCCCATCCCTGGGATTTTCCAGGCAAGAACACTGGAATGGGTTGCATTTTCTTCTCCAATGCATGAAAGTGAAAAGTGAAAGTGAAGTCGCTCAGTCATGTCCGACTCTAAGCTATCCCATGGACTGCAGCCCACCAGGCTCCTCTGTCCATGGGATTTTCCAGTCAAGAGTACTGGAGTGGGGTGCCATTGCCTTCTCTGATCATAATGCATACTAAATAATAAAACTAGTATCAAGATTCCTTATCTTATTCTGGAATCTTGTATTTCATTATTAAAAATACTTCAGCAGTTAGTTTTAGATAAATACTTTCAATTTAATTAAAGTTTCTATTTATGTTATTAAAGTTTTCAAATTTTATTAGTTACTGAAAGGATATTGAGCCTTTTCAAATGTTTTAGGAATATAAATAAAGATTATGTTTATCTCTTTGCCTTTTTAATATGAAGAGTTACTAATGTAACAGATCTTTTAAGAGAAATTGTCTTGCTAGGATTAATCCTACTAATCAATGTGTTATTCTTTTAGTATATTACTGGATTATACTTGTTAATTTTCAATTAAGATTTTTGCATATGTAATCCCAAATGAGATTAATATTATTACCTTAGTGATTTATCATGATCAAATTTTAGTTCCTGATTTTATATGACCTTTATAAAATGAATTAGGCAATCTTTATCTCTTTTTTTTAACTTAAAAAAATTTTATATTGGGGCATAGTCTATTAGCAATGTTGTTAGTTTCATGTGTCCAACAAAGTGATTCAGTTATACCTATACATGTATCTCAGAGAAGCAAATGGCAACCTACTCCAGTACTCTTGTACTGGAAACTCCCATGGACGGAGGAGCCTGGTAGGCTGCAGTCCATGGGGTCGCTAAGAGTCGGACACAACTGAGCAACTTAGCAGCAGCAGCATACATGTATCTATTCTTTTTCAAATTCTTTTCCCATTTAGCTTATTACAGAATACTGAGCAGAATTATCTATCTCTCTATGCTAGGGCAAGAATTGGCAAATTATAACCTACAGGACAACATCTGCCTACCATCTGCTTTGTAAATAAAGTTATATTAAAACACAGTCATGCTCATTGAATCGCATGTTATCTGTTTAGTCTTGCATTTAACCTATGGCAGGAGTTCAGTAATTGTAGCACAGACTTCCTGGTCCTCAAAGCTACTGTAATTTATTATCTGACCTTTTATAGAAAAAGCTGCTCTAATATAATTGAAGTTTCCCAGGACTTCTCCATCCTTTGAAGGTTTTACAGAAAAATTAACTGGGCCTTTACCGAATTGTCTTGTAAGAGGATAGGTTTTGAGTGTTCATTCTTTTTTGTAATGTTTGTTTATCTCATTGACATTTTAACTGGAACTTGACATTTTATAATTCAATTTTTTCATGGCTGACACAATTTTCCAGATTTCAATATTAATTAGTGAAGATTGAATGTATTCTAATAAAGCTTTATTTTTTATATTTTGCTTCTTCCTTTTCACATGATACATGTTTAAATATTCTTTTATTTAATATTCTTTTATTTTTTATTCAGTATTATGGAGATGTCTAATTTGTTGTCCTTTAAAAAAAACAATTTTGTTGGTTATCAACTCTACCTTTGTCTATTTTATCTGTTTATTTATATAATTATACTTTATTAATTCCTTCTTAAATACATTTTTAAAGTACTTCATTGTCATTTTTTGTATTTCTTAAGTTTAGTAAATGATTAGTTGAGGACTTAAAATTGTTCTTATTTAAACATAAAAACATTTAAGGGTATATATAAATTTTTCAAGTACCACTTTGAATTATCCCATTTTCATTGTGATAAACTTTTGTTGTTGTTGTTCAGTCACTAAGTCATGTACGACTCTGTGACCCCATGAACTATAGGACACCAGGCTCCTGTCCATCCCTCCGTTCCGTCGCTCAGTCGTGTCCGACTCTTTGCGACCCCATGGACTGTAGCCTACCAGGCTTCTCCATCCATGGGATTCTCCAGGCAAGAATACTGGAGTGGGTTACCGTTTCTTTCTCCTGTGCCCTCCACTATCTCCCTGAGTTTGCTCAAATTCATGTCCATTGAGTCAGTGATGTCATCCAATCATCTCATCCTCTGTCATACCTTTCTCCTCCTGTATTCAATCTTTCCCACCATCAGGGTCTTTTCCAATGAGTCAGCTCTTCGCATCAGGTGGCCAAAGTATTGAAGTTTCAGCTTCAGCATCAGTCCTTCCAATGAATATTCAGCATTAATTTCCTTTAAGACTGACTGGTTTGATCTCTTTTCAGACCAAGGGACTCTCAAGAGTCTTCTCCAGCACTGCAGTTCAAAAGCATCAATTTTTCAGTGCTCAGCCTTCTTTATGGTCCAACTCTCACATCCATACATGACTACTGGAAAAACCATAGCTTTGACTATATGGCAGAGAAGGCAATGGCAACCCACTCCAGTACTCTTGCCTGGAAAATCCCATGGATGGAGGAGCCTGGTAGGCTGCAGTCCGTGGGGTCGCGAAGAGTTGGACACGACTGAGGTGATTTAGCAGCAGCAGTTGACTATATGAACCTATGTCAGCCAAATGATGTCCCTGCTTTTTAACACCTGTCTAGGTTTGTCATAGCTTTCTTTTCAAGGACCAAGCATCTTTTAATTTCATGACTGCAGTCACTGTCCACAGAGATTTTGGAATCCAAGAAAATAAAATATGTCACTGCTTCCACTTGTTCTCCCTCTCTTTGCCATGAAGTGATGGGACTGGATGCCATGAACTTAGTTTCTTAAATGTTGAGTTTTAAGCCAACTTCTTCATTCTACTCTTTTACCCTCATCAAGAGGCTGTTTCATTCCTCTTCAATTTCTGTCATTAGAGTGGTATCATCTACATATCTGAGGTTGTTGATATTTCTCCCAGAAAACTTGATTCCAGCTGTGTTCGCAGCCTAGCATTTTGCATGATATATTTTACATGTAAGTTAAAAAACCAGAGTGACAATATACATCCTTGTTTTACTCCTTTCCCAATTTTGAACCAGTCCATTATTCCATGTCCAGTTCTAACTGTTGCTCCTGTACCAACATACAAATTTCTCAGGAGAGAGATAAAGTGGTCTGATATTCCTGTCTCTCTAAGAATTTTCCAGTTTGTTGTGATCCACACAGTCAAATGCTTTAGCGTAGTCAGTGAAGCAGAGATGTTTTTCTGCCAAGAATGTTTAAACTACTGTACAATTGTGCTCATTTCACATCCTAACAAGGTTATGCTCAAAATCCTTCAAGCTAGGCTTCAGCAGTATGTGAACCGAGAACTTCCATAGGTACAAGCTGGGTTTAGAAAAGGCAAAGGAACTGGGGATCAAATTGCCAACATTTGTTGAATCATGAAGAAAGCAAGGGAGTTCCAGAAAAACACATATTTGCTTCTCTTCTTTTCACAGCTATTTGTAAGTCCTACTCAGAGAGCCATTTTTTCTTTTTTGCATTTCTTCTTGGGGATGGTCTTGCTCCCTGTCTCCTGTACAGTGTCACGAACCTCCATCCATAGTTCATCAGGAACTCTATCAGATCTAGTCTCTTAAATCTATTTCCCACTTCCACTGGATAATCATAAGGGATTTGATTTAGGTCATACCTGAATGGTCTTGTGGGCTTCCCTACTTTCTTCAGTGTAAGTCTGAATTTGGCAATAAGGAGTTCATGATCTGAGCCACAGTCAGCTCCTGGTCTTGTTTTGGCTGACTGTATCGAGTTTCTCCATCTTTGGCTGAAAAGAATATAATCAATCTGAATTCAGTGTTGACCATCTGGTGATGTCCGTGTGTAGAGTCTTCTCTTGTGTTGTTAGAAGAGGGTGTTTGCTATGACCAGTGTGTTCCCTTGGCAAAGCTCTATGGACCTGTGCCCTACTTCATTCTGTAATCCAAGGCCAAATTTGCCTGTTACTCCTAGTGTTTCTTGACTTACTGCTTTTGCATTCCAGTCCCCTGTAATGAAAAGGACATCTTTTTTTGGCTGTTAGTTCTAGAAGGTCTTGTAGATGTTCATAGAACCGTTCTACTTCGGCTTCTTCAGCATTACTGGTTGGGACATAGGCTTGGATTACTGTGATATTGAATGGTTTGCCTTGGAAACGAACAGAGATCATTCTGTTGTTTTTGAGATTGCATCCAAGTACTTCATTTCGGACTCTCTTGTTGACTGTGATAGCTACTCCGTTTCTTCTAAGGGATTCCTGCCCACAGTAGTAGATGTAATGGTCATCTGAGTTAAATTCACCCATTCCAGTCCATTTAGTTTGCTAATTCCTAGAATGTTGACATTCACTCTTGCCATCTCCTGTTTGACCACTTCCAGTTTGCCTTGATTCATGGACCTAACATTCCAGGTTCCTATGCAATATTAGTCTTTATAGCATCGGACTTTGCTTCTATCACCAGTCACATCCACAACTGGGTGTTCTCTTCATTCTTTCTGGAGTAATTTCTTCACTGATCTCCAGTAGCATATTGGGCACCTGCCGACCTGGTGTCCTATCTATTTTCCTTTTTTTAAAGTATTGCTAATTGTTTTCTTGTGTTACCAATGATATTAAATCTTATTTTTTTTTATTTTTAGGCCTAGTGCAATTAATAATTTTATAAATATACTATACATATATATGTGTATGTGTATATATATATATATGGAATAAAGTGTATAGTCATTTTTTATACAGTCCATGTTTCAACATATAGTACTAAATCAAGTTTGTTAGATACTGTGCATCAATTTGAAAAATTGATCTGTTTGTCTTAAAATTCTGTTAAACTCCCTTTACAATTTTTAATTTTATGTTTTTCTAGATATCTTCTACATAATTTTTGACATTTTATATGTTTCTGCCATGTGCATAAAGGTCCATGGCTTGCATTTGTATTCTTGTGTATTCAGTTCAGTTCAGTTCAGTCGCTCAGTCGTGTCCGACTCTTTGCGACCCCATGAATCACAGCACGCCAGGCCTCCCTGTCCATCACCAAATCCCGGAGTTCACGCAAACTCATGTCCATCAAGTCGGTGATGCCATCCAGCCATCTCATTCTCTGTCATCCCCTTCTCCTCCTGCCCCCAATCCTTCCCAGCATCAGAGTCTTTTCCAGTGAGTCAGCTCGTCGCATGAGGTGGCCAAAGTATTGGAGTTTCAGCTTTAGCATCAGTCCTTCCAATGAACACCCAGGATTGATCTCCTTTAGAATGGACTGGTTGCATCTCCTTGCAATCCAATGGACTCTCAAGAGTCTTCTCCAGCACCACAGTTCAGAAGTATCAATTCTTCGGCGATCAGCTTTCTTCACAGTCCAACTCTCACATCCATACATGACCACTGTGTATAGAGTTTACAATAGAATGTAAAATCTTAGTTGTGAGTTCTGTTTTCAGATATTAATATTGTTCACTTTTTGCTTTGCATTTGACTAACACATATATCTACAACTTACTCTTTTCAAAATACTGTTTTGTTTTAGTATGATTCTTGCTAATATCAAATAGCTAACATTTTCTTTTGATCATAAACTAAATTTTTCTCTTAAAGGAAAATTTAAGCTAGTCAAATTGTATTGGGATAACTGATCTCATTCTTTTAATCTGGTTTAATGTTATTTATTTTTATGATTTCTTAGGGTTTTCTTCTTTTGATGTCCTAACCTTTCCTATGATGGCCAAGTATTCTTGGTCTTTAATGACTTCCAACTATTATCCTGCTGGACCCATGACTTGGAGATTTTACGTTCTAATTCTATTCTTTATACCATTAATTTTAAATGTATATATATTTGCATATTTAAATATATATATTTTCATATTCCCTTATTAACTTCCAGAAAGAAAATGTTATCAGGGGATTCTTTCTTTGTAAGGTGAATATTTTAGCAAGCTAATACCTTCCCATCTTCCCGTGCATCATTGAAATAACCTGAAAATGTTGTTCTTTTTTTCTTTTTTACATACCCATCTCCTTCAGGAATTATGTCTTTATATGCACATTAGGTTAAAACACCACGTTAGTAACTATGTGTACATGCTTTATGGATTTAAGTATTTGTATTGAGTGTTTTCTGTGTACCCGGCAGTAGACATCTGTAATTAGTATTGGGTTTGTTTTTTCATCATTGTATGTGGTATATTTTCTTTCCTGCACCTTGCTTTCATTGACTGGTTGATCAGAATACCTTTCCAAGTGGGTTTGATTTTCATCAAAAGGACACATGAGGAATACATCATCTGAATGCTGTGAATCTGAAAATGCCTTCCTTTCCCTCTCTCAAATGAATCACACTTTTTCCTTTCCCTTTCTCAAATGAATCGTACCAGTAGTACTGGTGCCCAGGAGTTTACAGAGCTGAGAACAGGGCTATAGGCAGGAAGAGATATTAGCAGTTGTTAGAGAACTTTTTTCCCGCAGTTAAGATTTCTCTTTGAAATCTTGAAAAATTTGAAATTTTCATCCTTGGCTGACAGTTTTGGAAAATTTGAAATTTTTAGTGTTGACTGCCTTAAGATGCTTGAGTCAGAAATGCTTATTCCTCCTTGATCCCTGTTGGACACATTTTATTTATAATGTCTCCTGGTTTGTTTGCCAGACGGTTCTTACAACCCACAGACCCAATATTGGCTGTGAGCCTCTCGGTGCCTCCCACCCCCCACAGGTGATGGCAGCAGGTGGAAACTCCTTGTGTTCTGCAGAGTCAGTGGGAGGCCGAGGCCCAAACTCCCCACACTTGTTTCTGGCCGCACTGTTTCTTGTCTGACGTCTCAAGAAGAAAGGTACATAAGAAAGATCTTTATCTGGTTTTCAGCAAGTATATGGATTTTTTTTGTTGTTGTTTATTATATCAATGGAGTCATTCTAATGAGAAATTAGACAGAGTTTAGGATATCCTAAGTCTCAAACATGAGTTTAAATCCTCATGTCACCCCCAAGGTGGTGTTTTTTTTTTTTTTGGCATATTGCTTATAAATAATTATGTGTACAAGACAATTTATATTTCTTCCATTTTTTTTAATTTGCCAGAGCCCTCAAGATATTTTATCTCAGACCTTCTTGTCAACCCTACTCTTTATACTATTTCCATTACATAGTAAGCAGAACTAGAGCTCTGCAGTACAAGAAATGGAAGAGATGTGGCTGGTTTTTGTTTGTTTGTGGTGTGTGTGTGTGTGTTCCATTAACAGTATTTGCTGTTATTGGCGCTTTGTCTATCGACTATAAGTAAAATGGATTTAACTTGTCATATCTCATTATATACCTTCATTACATGCCCTGTTACACTGACTATCCCGAATGGTGTACTGAATTTCCAAACAGACAATATTTATCTGTTTTATCTCATGCTTGACTTCATGCTTCCTTATTTCCTAAGTCCTGGGTTTGACCCCTTGGTTGGAAAGACCCCCTGGAGAAGGGAAAGGTTACCTACTACAGTATTCTGACCTGGAGAATTCCATGGACTACAAGTTCATGGGATTGCAAAGAGCTGGACATGACTGAGCAGCTTTCACTTTCTGTGGGAAGCTCCGATGGAAGTGATTGTCATATGATTTGTAAAATGACCATATGGAAATTCTGTGTTGTGAGTAGAACACGACATTAAATCCATTCTGCAATCCCTTGGAAATTTCCATCCACCCAGCAAAAGCCTTTTGCTGTCATCCAGCGTCCTTAATAAAACCACTTGCCTGAAACAAATGGAAGGATTTGATAGCCTGGAATAGCAAGATTAGTTCTAGCTAGTTTTTTGGTTTTGTTTTTTTGTGAGGGGTTGTGGGGGAAGCTTTCTGGTTTAACGAGTAGAAAATGTTCACTCAAGGGGCTTCTTTCTAGTCCCTTCTCTTTAAAAATAAAAGAAAAGAGTACGTTTAAAACAAATAGAATCATGTTTTAAGCATCCTGGATCCTTTGCAAATGAAATTAATTCTATTTAAACTACATTTGTGAGTCCCTTATTCTCACAGCCTCTGGAGGATATGCTTTAATTAGTAACAGTTTTTTTCTCCTGGTATATAGTATTTACTTGAAGTTATTTTGTTATGGAAAAACTTTTTTGATATCATAGAACTGAACTCTAAAAGTTTTAACTGAGAAGTCAAACAGAGAGAAAAGAAGGAATTTTACCAAAAGCTTAAAATTCAAAAGCAGCCAAGAGGAAACCTGACTGCAGATTTGAGATTCTAGTACCACCAATTGGTGATGGTCAGTGTTGTGTAGCTGAGGTCAGAGTTATAGATTTCTGATTGGGGTGGGCATGGGAAGTTGGGGGTAGCACACAGCGCTGATGTTTTCATGTTTGCTGTACTATATAGGTAAGATTTATGCATATATGTAAGATTCAAGACAGCTTACAGTAGAAATACCTTTTTGACAATGGGAATATAAACATTAAAAAGTAAAGGACAAGTGAAACTATAGATCAGAACATGAAGTTAAAACCGGCAAGAGAGCATAGACAAGCCAGCCGGGTAGAGAGACAGTTGTGTGGCAGATTTTGCCTTTCAGAGCCTTAAAATTTAGAACTGGAAGACTCATCATTTCTATACCTAGCATTTTTCAGAGGGAAGGAATTAATATTCCATTTCTCAGGTGAGATATAGATTTTCCTTTTAGTTTTAAGGAACACATTTCCTTCCTTTTGGGGTAGTTGGAGCTGTGTTGCAGAGGAGACTTGTGGCTTTTGTGCTTGTTCGTGATTCATCCTGACTCTATCCCACAGGGAAGAAAAAGAGAGAGAGAAAGAATGATGAATGTATGTCACAGAGAGAGTATGAAATTGACAAAAACTTAAAGGTGTCATTCCATCGTGGGTGTACAGGACACGTTCTACCATTTAGCAGTGATGGGATACTTAAGTTGACCCATTTCTGTGACTTTGATTGTAGGGTGGAGAAAGCTATGGATTTGTGGTTGGGAAACCAGTCTCAGGTATTTGTCTACTGTGTGAGCCTGAGAAGAAGCTACAAATACTATAGGGCTTGAACATTGTTTAAATATTGTTATATTTTGAAAAGAATTTTGTAAAGTATAGAGCATTATATACCTCATAATTATAAACCAGATGATGGATATATTTTCCAGAAAACAGCAAATGCTATGCAGTCACATCTTTCCTGAGTATATTTATTTTCAACATTTGTTCATTGTTGTTGTATTTTTCCAACTGTTTTATTAGCTACTTTCCATGGAGAAGTGACTCCTCCACACTATGGAGTGTGTCTTTTCTCAGTTAATGTTCTGTCTGCACTGTGTTTTAGAAGTCACCGTCACTGGCATTTCACGGAACAATATTATTGCAACAATAAAGGGTTGATTTAAGTGAATCTGAATACCAAAATATAGCAGCAACACATGATGAAAATGAATGGTAACATATATAGCAGTAACATTTGGCAGAAATAATGGGTAATGTAGGAGATAGAAATAAATACCCACTGTCTTCTATTAGGTTGCCAACACTTTTTCTAGTTATATCTGCTATCAGCATATTTTACAAAAGTAAAGTTGCAATTTTAGCTTTGTGTATGTGATAGAGATGAATTTTAAATAACCCAGGCATATCTATTATAGTGGGTAAAGATTTATCTCAGTTGAAAACTTGCTTGTTCTACGTTATGAACTTTCTTTGTTCATTACACAATCTAGATAACAGTAGGTAATGAGAAATTAGTCTTTGCTCTCCTTAGTTTTTTAATTCCCAATGTATTTTTCTCTAGGGACTCATTAGGTTATTTTATTGCTGTACATTATATTTGCCCTTTAAAGAGAGAAGATAAAGCCTTCATGCTTCTGTTGAACTTGTAGCTAGATTCTCTAAAAAGCAAAATGGCATGATGGAATGATTCCATTACTAAGATATCCTTGTGATTGCTTCATCTATTACAGTACTGAGTGACCTAATAACAAATATTTTGATTAAAATGTTCTCACTACTTCACTTATTTTCTATAATGAGCATCAGAAACCCATGACTCTTCTTTATGTTCTGAAGACAAGTTGCTATTCCATAGAGTATTTTTTTCCTTGAATTATTTTGCACTGCGTAGAAATTAGCCACATTCTTCTCAGCTGTATCCACTGTTTGAGTTTAAATAAGCCAACAAAGCAAAGCCATTTACTAGGTCACTCCTGTTCAGAAAGTTTGTAAAAAAAGATAGTAAAAAACAGGTTTCCTCTTTCTACTCAATAGAATTCCAAAATAACCATTGCTCTATTTCTTTCACTGTGATGTATGTTGGAATAATACCATTCTGACTTCAAATCAATTTTCATATATTTATAAATACTTTATACTCCATTCAGGGAGTATATAATGTGTTTTCAAGTATTGTGCAATTCATGAAGCATATGTCCTGCTGAGTTTGTTCCTGTTTTTATGAGTATAAAATCAGCTACTACGATTGAGGGCTTATTACATCCCAGACATTGTGTTTGAGAGCTTTGCATAATTTTTCTCATTGAATCTTCACACTAACCCTATGAGTGAGGAATTATCCACCCTATATTCATAAAGGAACTGAGACTCAGATGGTTTATTGTATGTATCCGCATGGTCACAGAGTGTCAGAATTCAACCCTAGGTCTCCCTGTCATCAGGATTTGTGCTCGTCACTAGCATGCTGTTTTGCCTGGTGTAAATCATTGTGCTGCTGCTGCTGCTGCTAAGTCACATCAGTCGTGTCCGACTCTGTGTGATCCCATAGACGGAAGCCCACCAGGCTCCCCCGTCCCTGGGATTCTCCAGGCAAGAACACTGGAGTGGGTTGCCATTTCCTTCTCCAATGTGTGAAAGTGAAAAGTGAAAGTGAAGTCGCTCAGTTGTGTCCGACCCTTAGCGACCCCATGGACTGCAGCCTACCAGGCTCCTCCATCCATGGGATTTTATAGGCAATAGTACTGGAGTGGCTTGCCATTGTCTTCTCCGAATCATTGTGCAGATGTAGTGTTTTCCTGTTTTACTGAGCTGCGGATTTACAGACCATGTCTTTTTTGAAGCAGAGTCCAGCCAGGGAAGAGGCTGATTGAGCTCAAATGGCCAGGCTTCAGGAGGCTGTTTGAGGCAAAGTAGAACCTGTAGGGACCTGAGGCTAGACAGACTGTAGGATCTAAGAGGAGAGCTTAGGTCCAGTGGCTCCACTCAACAGAGTTGCTCAGTGTAGAACCTTTCACTGCAGTGAGTGGAGCTTCCCACCTCTGACAAGTAGGAAGATGAGATTCTTGTATTTAGCTCTTACATTGTTCCAACCATTGCCTAGAAACAATAAATATTCACTACCATTTTTCAGGTGCTTGCAGATTTTATTATAGTAATTAAAAGGCAAATTTATTTTAAAGCATCATTGAATTCAGAGCTTTGCCTTCAGATAGTTTCTCAGTTGATAAGATGCTGAAATTGTTATTTAATGGGGCTAAGTAAAATTAGGTTCAGAAAATGTGTTAATATTAAAATGTGTTCCCAGTCAACATGTTTGCAGCTACAGCACTTCTGTACTTACGCAGCCATGAATACTTACTGAGGGCTTACTATTTTGCCTGTCATTTCAGTAAACACTTTAAATGCGTAATTTCATTTAACCTCATAATGATCTATATGGTGAGTTCTACTACTGTCCCATTTTTTATAAGTAGAAACTAATGCTCAGTTTCCAATTTCTGAATACTACCTACCATAAATAGTTTTCAGGAGATTAAAATGGATAATAAGTTAAAAATAACACAGACTAAGTCTAAGGTAATAATGTTAACTGATTTTTGTTAGTAGTTGTAATAATGTTTTGTTATTAATACTATATAGTGGTTTATTATTAACACGTTTCATTGAAGTAAAAATCCATTCATTTTTTTGTAAAATTGATTGATAATGTATACTTTATTATTCCAAAATAATAAGGTCTAAGGAAAGTGAAAGAGGAAAGTGAAAAGGTTGGCTTGAAGCTCAACATTCAGAAAACTAAGATCATGGCATCTGGTCCCATCACTTCATGGGAAATAGACGGGGAAACAGTGGAAACAGTGTCAGACTTTATATTTTTGGTCTCCAAAATCACTGCGGATGCTGATTGCAACCATGAAATTAAAAGACGCTTACTCCTTGGAAGGAAAGTTATGACCAGCCTAGATAGTATATTAAAAGGCAGGGACATTACCTTGTCAACCAAGGTCTGTCTAGGCAAGGCTATGGTTTTTCCAGTGGTCATGTACGGATGTGAGAGTTGAACTGTGAAGAAAACTGATCGCCGAAAAATTGATGCTTTTGAACTGTGGTGCTAGAGAAGACTCTTGAGAGTCCCTTGGACTGCAAGGAGATCCAACCAGTCCATTTTAAGGAGATCAATCCTGGGTGTTCATTAGAAGGACTGATGCTAAAGCTGAAAGTGCAATACTTTGGCCGCCTCATGCGACAAGTTGACTCACTGGAAAAGACTCTGATGCTGGGAAGGATTGGGGGCGGGAGGAGAAGGGGACGACAGAGAATGAGATGGCTGGATGGCATCACCGACTCGATGGGCATGAGTTTGATTGAACTCCAGGAGTTGGAGATGGACAGGTAGGCCTGGCGTGCTGTGGTTCATGGGGTTGCAAAGAGTCGGACACAACTGAGCGACTGAACTGAACTGAAAGGTCAAAATAGGACATCTTCTTAATGGGACACCTTGTTGTTATCAATAGAGTAAATGGAATATCATTATATAGATTTTAGAAAGAAACAAAAGACTTGAAAGGAGTTTGACAAATTATAGAGTATGTTTTAGGTCAGGCTTCAAGACCTGTTTACTCCTGTCTGGCATCATTTTAATGGTTTTTAGTTTTGTTTGTTTGTGTATGTATGTCGGGGTGGGGAGGAAGTGTCTGTCAAAATTAAAGTCATGGGAACTGAAAGTATATAACTGAAATGTAATACTTGGAGAAATATTTCTTATTAGGTTAGTCAGCTATTAAAACTTATGAATTAGTGTTAATTTGATTAACATGTTTTTACTGTTTCATGGAGGGTAGATACAGCCACTAGCTAATGGAGACATTTAAACACTTAAGAATTACCATGAATAGAGGCTTAACAGAAAATAATATGATTGGTGAACTTCAGTATTTTCTAAATGATTTGTTAATAGCCATATTCAAACACTAATGGCTACATACAAAACTATAGTCTCCACTTGTCCTTTCAATGGTTTTCTTCCAGTGTAGTTTTAAATACTTATCTTCAATCCCTAAACAAAATTTGAAAGAGAAAAATATCACTCTGAATTTACAGTGAAGAACCCTCTTAGTTTGGAACCATTCATAAATATCACGCCTTTTGTCCCATAGAACTCAAGGAAAGACCTTTTCTAAAGATCAACCATGACTTTCCACTTGAGTTTTTGTTTTTTTTTCATGTTTGGAATATTTTGCTTATGCTTTTCAGCTTGTTATCTGTTAGCATATACTGTTTCTACAAGCTTAAAAATCATTAGTGAGTATTTTTAAGAGAAAAACAAAGAACACACTTCTCAAACTGGAGTAAGATTGCCATTAAGGGAACCCCACCACCAGGTGCCAAGCAGCAGACAAACCTACAGGATAAGCATGTTTTCCTGGAAATCAGTTTAACTTGAAAATCTGGGATAGTAGGTATCTGGGAGGAGCTTAATTTTCGCATTAAACAGTAGAATGTGTGATAGAATGTAAGTTTCACATATATTTTATGGCACATGATTAATGATTAAAAAACTGTCTTGCTTTAAGTCCCTCAGAGCTACATGCCCAGACCTCTGGGGCGGTTTTTGTACACTTCTATATTCAGTCTTCTCTCAGATAAGAAGATGTAGGGGAAAAAAAAAAAGAACTCCTTTAACACAAATATGTGTAGAACTTAATGATGCCTTAAATGCTAGACTTCTGTGGTGTCTCTCTGGCATTTGGCATGCACTGTGATGTGATACCAGCTCTGTTCACAGTTCAGTTCAGTTCAGTCTCTCAGTCATGTCTGACTCTTTGCAACCCCATGAATTGTAGCACGCCAGGCCTCCCTGTCAATTATCAACTCCCAGAATTTACTCAAACTCATGTCCATCAAGTTGGTGATGCCATCCAGCTATCTTATCCTCTATCGTCCCCTTCTCCTCCTGCCCCCAGTCCCTCCCAGCATCAGGGTCTTTTCCAGTGAGTCAACTCTTCGCATGAGATGGCCAAAGTATTGGAGTTTCAGCTTTACCATCAGTCCTTCCAATGAACACCCAGGACTGATCTCCTTTAGAATGAACTGGTTGGATCTCCTTGCAGTTCAAGGGGCTCTCAAGAATCTTCTCCTATTCCACAGTTCAAAAGCATCAATTCATCGGTGCTCAGCTTTCTTCAAAATCCAACTCTCACTTCTATACATGACTATTGGAAAAACCATAGCCTTGACTAGAAAGACTTTCGTTGGCAATGTCTCTGTTTTTTAATATGCTATCTAGGTTGGTCATAACTTTCCTTCCAAGGAGTAAGCGTCTTTTAATTTCATGGCTGCAATCAGCATCTGCAGTGATTTTGAGCCCCCAAAAATAAAGTCTGACACTGTTTCCCCATCTATTTCCATGAAGTGATGGGACCAGATGCCATGATCTTAGTTTTCTGAATGTTGAGCTTTAAGCCAACATTTTCACTCTCCTCTTTCACCCTCATCAAGAGGCCTTTTAGTTCCTCTTCACTTTCTGCCATGAGTGGTGTCATCTGCATATCTGAGGTTGTTGATATTTCTCCCAGCAATCTTGATTCCAGCTTGTGCTTCTTCCAGCCCAGCATTCCTCATGATGTACTCTGCATATAAGTTAAATAAGCATGGTGACAATATACAGCCTTGACGTACTCCTTTTCCTATTTGGAACCAGTCTGTTGTTCCATGTCCAGTTCTAACTGTTGCTTCCTGACCTGCATACAGGTTTCTCAAGAGGCAGGTCAAGTGGTCTGGTATGCCCATCTCTTTCCGAATGTTCCACAGTTTATTGTGATCCACACAGTCGAAGGCTTTGGCATAGTCAATAAAGCAGAAATAGATGTTTTTCTGGAACTCTGTTGCTTTTTCGATGATCCAGAGGATGTTGGCAATTTGATCTCTGGTGCCTCTGCCTTTTCTAAAACCAGCTTGAACATCTGGAATTTGATGGTTCACATATTGCTGAAGCCTGGCTTGGAGAATTTTGAAGATGACTTTACTATCATGTGAGATGAGTACAATTGTGTGGTAGTTTGAGCATTCTTGGCATTGCCTTTCTTTGGGATTGGGATGAAGACTGACCTCTTCCAGTCCTGTGGCCACTGCTGAGTTTTCCAAGTTTGCTGGCGTATTGAGTGCAGCATTTTCATAGCATCATCTTTCAGGATTGAAATAGCTCAACTGGAATTCCATCACCTCCACCAGCTTTGTTCGTAATGATGCTTTCTAAGGCTCATTTGACTTCACATTCCAGGATGTCCGGCTGTAGGTGAGTGATCACACCATTGTGATTATCTGGGCCATTAAGATCTTTTTTGTACAGTTCTTCTGTGTATTCTTGACACCTCTTCTTAATATCTTCTGCTTCTGTTAGGTCCATACCATTTCTGTCCTTTATTCAGCCCATCTTTGCATGAAATGTTCCCTTGGTATCTCTGATTTTCTTGAAGAGATCTCTAGTCTTTCCCATTCTATTGTTTTCCTCTATTTCTTTGCATTGATCGCTGAGGAAGGCTTTCTTATCTCTCCTTGCTATTCTTTGGAACTCTGCATTCAGATTGGTATATCTTTCTTTTTCTCCTTTGCTTTTGGCTTCTCTTCTTTTCACAGCTATTTGTAAGGCCTCCTCAGATAGCCATTTCGTTTTTTTGCATTTCTTTTCCATGGGGATGGTCTTGGTCCCTGTCTCCTGTACAATGTCATGAACCTCCACCTCCTAGACCTCAGCAAAAGTCCTCTGTCTTGAAAGTCCTTGTGAGCACAGATCAGAGTTGGTGACTAGCTAAAGGGTAAGAAAGATAATAAAAATAATAATAATTTTAGTGGATCTGAAACTCACTCTACCAACAGAGATAGGCACAAAATATGTTTCTTTACTATCTCTAAATAACTTCTACTCCTAGCCTTTATCTCACTGGCTTGATAGGCAATTTTGATGCAGTCATACCTGGAGTTCCTCCACCAAGTTCCCTATCCACCTTCTAACACCACTCCTATTCTGTCTTGGTACCTGAATTCTGGTGTTTTAAATAGTGTCAAAGTTTCAAGTTGATGATACCATCACTGACTCAGTAGACGTGAGTTTGAGCAAACTCCGGGAGACAGTGAAGGATAGGGGAAGCCTGGTGTGCTGCAGTCCTTGGATTGCAAAGAGTCAGACACAACTGAGTGACTGAATGACAAGAAGGCCTCGAGGAGGTCCTTCCTTCATAGCTGCATATTATCATGTTGTCCACTGTACTAATTTTCAGGATCCTTTCATACCCTCGATGCTCCTTTACCTGCCCTGGGCATGGAAAGAGCAAGCCCAGCTCCTTGGGGCCCTTTATTTCATTTCCTTTGAGATTCACAACAGCTTCTTGCTTTCAGAAAGCCAGGCAAAGGATTCCACAGACAGTTCCCACTCAACGACTGTACCCTACAACCCCAGCCTAAGCCCATTCTCTAAGGAAAATACTCATTTAAAATATACTATATACCAGATATTATATGTAAGTGCCTTAGAAGTAGTTAAGTCACCAAAATGCTATGTAGTAGATACCATTATTATCCCATTTCCTAGATTAGAAAGCAAGCACAGACAGAGGTCAAGTATATAATTTTAGATAGAGAAACTTGTACTATTTCATTGAATGGTATCTTGTGGATATTTTTCCAGTTATGTTTGAGAAATGTACATTTTAATTGGTCAAATAGTATTTATTTTATAGTTGGTTTAGTTTGTTAATTATCAAAAGAAATAGAAATATGGATTTAGGTTGTAAAAATAGACGTTGTTCAGTCATATGATGATTTTTAGCTTATGCATCTTATTTTCCTAATACAATTGAAGGCTCTTAGGTGATTCTATTACTTATGCTCTATTTAATTTCTCGAAGTACTTAACATACATGTGTATCCACAATATCCATCTGTCAGAGCAAATACTTTATGTTCAAAAAAGGCTTCAGGGAAAAAAACAGCTCCTGCTTTTGCAAGGAAGCAAATTCTGCACCACAAGGGGAAGCCTATAATCATTTCTTCAAATCTTCAAACCTGAAATATAAATCAACATTACATAAATTCTTGATAATTTTTCTAATGTTACTGTGCTCCAGTATTATGGCTCTTTCTTTTATGAAACAGTGAGCTGACAAAATTATATAATGAGGTCATTTGTAAGCAATATTTTCATTTCCTTTGCTTTTTTTCAAATGGATATAATGTTAGGTTTAATGCACTGAGAGGACGTCTGCTCATGTACACTTTTTAAATAATTTGCAGTGAGAATGATATCCTTTTACAGTGTCTTACATAGCATTTGTGTGGGTTTTAAAGAGCTATGTATACATAAACCAAAGGATATGGCAAGACCCTGAAATGACAACATTTTGAAAGTTCATTAGCAATATCCTTAGAGTACATCATAGCCTTAATATGCACACTTGAGAACTGGCTTGTTTTCAATTTAGTTTAATTTCCTGAAGAGCAATGTACATTTTTCATTTGATGTACTTTGAAAACTAAGGGTCTGTTAGCAATGGACTGGAAAGAAAAAAGTCTCTTATCTGCTCTATCAGATTACCATTGTGGCTTGACTTTTCCAGGCGGCTATCCTAAATGTCTTAGTGTTTTACATTTGAATGTACCTTAGACTCCCACATAGATTAACCTTATACAAAACTGCCCTTTAAAAATCTCTCTTGTGTCCTTGTAGAATTGCTGATTGACCTAGATTACCCTTACCCTGAAAGGTCTCTTTCTTTTAAAGAAGCTATGCAGCAGCTGTATTTTTTTCTATTGAATCAAAGGGTCTTCCTGTTTAATCATTTGTGTTCCAAAATAGAAGTCCTTGCTTTCAGTGGTTGAAATACAAAGGCCTGGTCATGATGTTTACCTAAGTTAATCACTCTTATTTTCCTGTGACTCCTGACTTGTTAGAAACCCCATATTGTAAGGGGTGACCAAGATGGCAAAGTAGGAAGACCCCAAACTCACCTCCCAGGGGCATGCTGAAATTACAATTTATGAAGCAATTATCTATGAGAATGTCCTGAAGACTAGTGGAAAAGATTCTTCTTAACTTAAAATTATAGAGAAGGAGCTATGATAAAGCATGTAGGAGGGACAAAGAAGAGGTATAATCAGGAACCACACCCCTGGGTCAGAAACTCATAACCACAGAGACTTTCCCCAAGGACCAAGGGGTCCGAGCCCCACATTGGGCTCCTCAGCCTTGGGGTCCTACACAGGGAATATAAGGTCCCAGAACATTTAGCTTTGACATTCAGAAGAGCCAGAAGGCTATAGGAAACAACAGTGACTTTTCTGATAAAGGGCATTTAAAAGCTCTCATATGCTCTAAGTTCTGGCACGGAGGCAGCAGTTTGAAAGGAACCTGAGTCAGACCCCACTTGCTGGTTTTGGACCGTCTTGGAGAGGCAAGTGGGACTCCCTCTATGGGTGGAGACACTGATGGCAGCCCTTTGGGAGAGCTCATTTTACCACAATGACGCCGGCTCTGGCAAGTGCCAGTTTGAAATCCTTTTTCTAGGCTCTTCGACTAGAGCTTGTCCCACTGACAAGTGGGCCTACAGCAGCTGTGTGTCCCCTGGGGTGTTTAGCCAGTCTTTCATGGACACAGCGCCATCTATCAGCAGGTCAAACAGCAAACCACATTGGAAGCCTGCCCTGTCTTCTCTGAGGCCCACAGCCAGTGGAAAAGGTAGGCCTCATAGCTCACCAGCCTGGATTCCAGTCTCACCGACCAGTTCTGCTGCTGGTGCCATCACTCAGCACACCCAGCGTGTCATTCCCTGCCATGTGAGAAGGGTCCTGTCATAGAACACAGAGTGCTGGGTGAGAGGCGAGTGGGCTGCTAGGCTGCATAGGCTGCCTCCTCCACAAGGCCAGTTCTCTAAGATTAGGAAACGTGGCCAACCAATGTAACCCGTGAAATAAAGAGAAACAAAGGAACAAGACAGGACCTCAGAAAAAGGACTAAATGAGCTGGAGATAAGCAGGCTACCTGATAATGAGTTCAGGGTAATGCTCATAAAGATGCTTACCAAAGTCAGGAGAAGAATGCATGAACATGGTGAGGATTTCAACAAAGAGTTAGAAAATATAAAGAAGAACCCAGCAGAGCCGAAACATACAATAGTTTTACTTCAAAAGTTCACTAGAAAGAATCAGCAGATTAGATGATGCAGAGGAATGGATGGATGGTTTGGAATAGTGGACATCCCCCAGACTGACTAGAAAAAAGAACAAAGTCAAAAAATGAAGGACAATTTAAGAGACCTCTGGAGCAGCACCAGGAATACTAATGTTTGTCTCGTAGGAGTCTCATAAACGAAGAAAAGGGAGATACAGAGAACATATTTGAAGAAATAAAAGCTGAAATCTTTACTAACCTAGGCAAAGAAACAGACATCTAGGTCCAGGAAACAGTGAGTCCCGAAAGATGAACTTAAAGAGGTCATCTATAAGATGACAACAAACTATAACTAAAATGGCCCAGAAAGGCGGAGGGGGGGGGCGGTTAAAGAGAGAATCTTAAAAATAACAGGAGAATAACAACTAGTTACAAGTGGACCCCAAAAGGCTATCAGCTGACTTTTCAGCAGAAACCCTGAAAGCCAGAAGGGACTGGCATGGTATATTCAAAGTAATAAAAAGAAAAAGAATCTATAACCAAGAATACTTTACTTGGCAAGTTAGAGTATCCAAGGGTCTCTACCTCCAACACTATACCTTGGCATAAATCTAACCGGGAAGTAAAAGAATTTTACTTAGAGAAATATCTTGATGAAAGAAACTGAAGATGACACAAACAGATGGAAAGGTATACAGTGCTCATTGATTGTAACAGTTAATATCCTTAAAATGACTATATTATCCAAGGCAATCTACATACTCAGTGCAATCCCTGTCAAGATAGCAATGGCATTTTTCAGAGAGCTAGGACAAATAACTCTAAAGTATGCAAAGAAACACAATCCCAAATAGCCAAAGAAATCTTGAGAGTTAAGAGCAAAAGTAGAGGTATCACAGTCCCTAATTCCAAACTATTCTCGAAAGCTACAGGATTCAGAACAATATGGAACTGGCACAGAAACAGACACATAGATCAATGGAACAGAAAAGAGAGTCCAGAAGTAAACCCACACTCACATGTTTAATGAATCTGTTCTCAAATAGGCAACAATATACAGTGAAGCAAAGACAGCCTCTTTAATAAATGGTGTTGGGAAACTGAACAGCTGCATACAAAAAAAAGAATTTGACTAATTTTTTTCACATCATATGCAAGAAAAAGATAGATTAAAGACATAAATACCTGAAACCATAAAACTTCTAGAGAAAAGTATAAGCTGATAAAGTATGATGCATTTTGACATCAATTTTTTTTTATTTTCTCCTCAGGCAAGGGAAACGAGAAGATGGTTTCATTTGTATACTCCCCATTTGTTTGTTTTTCTTGTTTCCCTTGCCTGAGGAGAAAGATCAAAAAAAAAAAAAAAAAGTTGATGTCAAAGTGCATCATACTTTATCAGCTTATACTTTTCTTTAGAAGTTTTATGGTTTCAGGTATTTATGTCTTTAATCTATCGTTTTCTTGCATATGATGTGAAAAAAATTAGCCCAAATTCTTTATTTTGTATGCAGCTGGAACAACAGACTGGTTCCAAATAGGAAAAGGAGTGCATCAAGGTTGTATATTGTCACCCTGCTTATTTAACTTATATGCAGAGTACATCATGAAGAACGCTGGGCTGGAAGAAGCACAAGCTGGAATCAAGATTGCTGGGAGAGATATCAATAACCTCAGATATGCAGCTGACACCACCCTTATGGCAGAAAGTGAAGAGCAACTAAAAAGCCTCTTGATGAAAGTGAAAGAGGAGAGTGAAAAGATTGGCTTGAAGCTCAACATTCAGAAAACGAAGATCATGGCATCTGGTCCCATCACTTCATGGGAAATAGATGGGGAAATAGTGGAAACAATGTCAGACTTTATTTTTTTGGGCTCCAAAATCACTGCGGATGCTGAATGTAGCCATGAAATTAAAAGATGCTTACTCCTTGTAAGGAAAGTTATTACCAATCTAGATAGCGTATTAAAAAGCAGAGACATTACTTTGCCAACCAAGGTCCACCTAGTCAAGGCTATGGTTTTTCCCATGGTCATGTATGGATGTGAGAGTTGGACTGTGAAGAAAGCTGATCGCAGAAGAATTGATGCTTTTGAACTGTGTTGTTGGAGAAGACTCTTGAGAGTCCCTTGGACTGCAGGGAGATCCAAACAGTCCATTCTAGAGGAGATCAATCCTGGGTGTTCATTGGAAGGACTGATGCTAAAATTGAAACTCCAGTACTTTGGCCACCTCATGCAATGAGTTGACTCACTGGAAAAGATTCTAATGCTGGGAAGGATTGGGGGTGGGAGGAGATGAGGACGACAGAGAATGAGATGGCTGGATGGCATCACCAACTCGATGGACATGAGTTTGAGTGAACTCCGGGAGTTGGTGATGGACAGGGAGGCCTGACGTTCTGTCATTCATGGGGTCGCAAAGAGTCGGACACGACTGAGCGACTGAACTGAACTGATATCTAATTAAGGGTTAATATATAAATAACTAATATGACAAAACATCAAAAAAAAACAACCCAATTAAAAAAATGGTCAGAGAATTGGAATAGAATTTTTTTTTCCAAAGAAGGCATACAGTTGGCCAACAAACACACAAAAAGATGCACAACATCACTAATCGTAAGGAAAATGCAAATCAAAGCTATAGTCAGATACCACTTCATACCTATCAGAATGGCTGTCATCAACAAGATAATACATATCAGGTGTTGGCAAGAATGTGAATAGAAGGGAACCATAGTACATTGTTGGTGAGATTGTAAATCAGCATCACTGTGGAAAACAGTATGAAAGTTCCTCAAAAACTCAAAATAGACCTTCCATATGAATGGATAAAGGACAAGTGGTATACACAAACACACACGTGTGCGCGCGCACACACACACACACACACCATGGAATATTACTCAGCCATAAACAAGAATGAAATCTTATACATGGAGCTAGAGGATATTATGCCAAATGGAATAAGTCAAACAGAGAAAAGAAATGCCATATTAAAAAAAAAAGTGAAAACAGACTCATAGACAAGAGAAAAAATGGGTGGATGCCAGAGGGAAGGGTTGTGGGTTTAATAAATGTAGGAGATTAAGAGGTACAGATCTCCAGCTGTAAAATAAAGAATCCTCAGGGATGTAATATACAGCATAAGAATATGGTCAATAATATTATAATAAATTCGTATGGGGGGGCAGATGTTTACTAGATTTACTGTGGTACTTTATTTTGTAATGTATAAAAATGACAAATC
Source organism: Moschus berezovskii (assembly GCF_049115385.1). Classification (NCBI taxonomy): domain Eukaryota; kingdom Metazoa; phylum Chordata; class Mammalia; order Artiodactyla; family Moschidae; genus Moschus; species Moschus berezovskii. Next base: position 21,918,005 of record NC_142466.1, read on the forward strand.
ACTTAGCAGTGTACCTGAAACTAACATAATATTGCATATCAACTCTATTTCAATGAAAATAAAAAGAAAGCTCATATTTAATAATTTCCTATAGACAGGCTTCCACTTCTCACTGGCTGATTTTTTAAGAGACCACCTGGATTCTAATCAGTAAAACTGCACAAATTAAAGATAAGTATCTCTGTTTCATAACATTTTCATTTTCCTGCTAAAAAAAACTAGCTTTAAACATCAGGGGTGAGACCATCTACCTGATTTTCATTTCCCCTTATATTTGGTCATCAGACCACAGAGCTCAGAAACAAGGCAAGAGGTCTGTGAGTCAGCCCTTCCCCCAGGCTAATATGTGCTTTCACAGTTCACTTCCTTTGGGCTTTCTTGGGCCAGAATTACCCAGGTTCCTCTTAGAAATTCATTTAGGGATTTAAATATTCCTTCTGGTATGATGCACTTCCTTTTGACTGAAGCAAGAACCTTGCTTCAGTCAAAATCCATGCAATTTCCTTTTGTTTTATTCTCTTTGGATGGAAGAAACCAGTGATATTTTTATAAGAACGTGTCTTGATATTGAGGTTGGCAGTTACCATGCATGTTCCCCATCCCCTTTCCTTGCAGTACTTAATTTTTATCCCATTTTAAGAGTGCCAACTTAGATAATACCATGTTAGGATGGTATGAGAAGTGCCCTTTTAAGAGATTTCTACTGCTAACAACATGGTCTATTTTCATGTCTAGAGGATCCCAAATGTGAGTCTCAGTTCAGGGGAGGTTTGAAGAGGAAGCTCAATGTAGTGGCTTAAACTAGAAACTATAACCAAAGCCAGTTTGTAGCCTACTGACCATAGTTTCAGACAAGTTCTTAAGGTCTAAATCTTTGTTTCCTCAAAACAAAAATGCTCTATGTGATTCACTACTTTTTTATTTTATTTATTTTTTTGTGTGACTTGTTTTCTCACTTTATTTTTTTAAGTTTTATTATTATTATTATTTTTTAATTCATTTTATTTTTTTATTGGAGGCTAATTACTTTACAATATTATATTGGTTGGTTTTGCCATACATTGACATGAATCTGCCCCGGGTGTACATGTGTTCCTCTTCTTGAACCCCCCTCCCACCTGCCCCCTCCTTTTATCCTCCCTCAGGGTCATCCCCATGCACCAGCCCAGAGCATCCTGTATCATGCGTCAAACATGGACTGGTGATTCATTTTACATATGATAATATATATGTTTCAATGCCATTCTCCCAAATCATCCCACCCTTGCCCTCTCCCACAGAGTCCCAAAGACTGTTCTATACACCTGTGTCTCTTTTGCTGTCTTGTAAGACCTGGGTTTGATCCGTGGGTCGGGAAGATCCCCTGGAGAAGGAAATGGTAACCCACTCCAGTATTCTTGCCTGGATGATCCCATGGATGGAGAAGCCTGGTAGGCTACAGTCCACGGGGTCGCAAAGAGTTGGACACGACTGAGTGACTGAACAGAACAGAACAGAAAGAGTCTGATGCTAGGAGGGATTGGGGGTGGGAGGAGACTGGGACAACAGAGAATGAGATGGCTGGATGGCATCACCGACTCGATGGACATGAGTTTGAGTGAACTCCGGGAGTTGGTGATGGACAGGGATGCCTGGTGTGCTGTGATTCATGGGGTCTCAAAGAGTCGGACATGACTGAGCAACTGAACTGAACTGAATACAGGGTTAAGGTTACCATCTTTCTAAATTCCATATATATGCGTTAGTATACTGTATTGGTGCTTTTCTTTCTGGCTAACTTCAGTCTGTATAATAGGCTCCAGTTTCATCCACTTCATTACTTTTTTAATGTAATATTTTATGAACATTTCCAGAATGTATTTGTTAGTGCTTTTTAAAGACTTTATTCTTTAGTTTTAGGGTCACAGCAAAATTGAGATGGGAGGTATGGAGATTTCCTACATGCCCTTTCCTCCACATATACAGGGCTTTCCTGATAGCTCTGCTGATAAAGAATCCACCTGCAATGCAGGAGACCTGGGTTTGATCCCTGGGTTGGGAAGGACCCCTGGAGAATGGAAAGGCTACCCACTCCAATATTCTGACCTGGAGAATTCCATAAAGTCCATGGGGTTGCAAAGAGTCATACGTGACTGAGCAACTTTCACACACAATGCCACATATACATAGCCTCCCCAGTTATTAGCAGTCGCACTAAGTGTAGTACCTTCGTTACAATTTATACACCTACACTGACACGTTATCATCACTCCAGTTCATGCATTAGTATAGGATTCACTCTTTGATGTTGTACATCTATAACTTTAGAAAATCATAAAAAGTCATCTTTTAAAAATCATAAAAAGTACTTTATAATGACATGTATCTACCATTATAATGTCATAAACAGTTTCATTGTCCTAAAAATCCTTTCTGCTTTACCTATTATCTCTTTTTCTCCTTCCCTACCTCTTGGAAATCACTCATCTTTTTGCTATCTCCTTACTTTTGCCTTTTTCAGAATGTCATCTAGCCCCCTTCAGATATTTGAGTTCACTTTAGACTTTGCAAGCTCTGGAAAGGCCTACAATAATAAAATCTACTTAATCTTACTTAATGTAGCAGCTTTCATTTTGTTTCTCAGCATTTTTAACCTTCCCTAAAACTGTAAATACTTACACTGGAAACCCGACCTGAAATAAAATGTAGTATGTCAGACAGTGTGGCTCTGAATCCTACATCATTTCAGTGTCAAGAAAGAACTAGATTATTTACTAGATTAATTATATTTTGGAAGACTCATTTTAAAGATGTATTTCATTAGACCTCATGGAATACTGTTAAAATTGCAATATTCGTTTAATCGTGTTGATTCAATTTTAAAAATCCATCTCATTTAGTAGCTCCTTAAATGGTAAGAAATATTTTATCACTGGTAAAACCCACATTATTGATATAATCACTAAATGTTCAATTATATACCCTCTGCTCAGCTGTGTCCGGAGAAAGTGATGGCACCCCACTCCAGTACTCTTGCCTGGAAAATCCCATGGACAGAGGAGCCTGGTGGGCTACAGTCCATGGGGTCTCGAAGAGTCGGACACAACTGAGCGACTTCACTTTCACTTTTCTCTTTAATGCTTTGGAGAAGGAAATGGCAACCCACTCCAGTGTTCTTGCCTGGAGAATCCCAGGGACGGGGGAGCCTGGTGGGCTGCCGTCTCTGGGGTGACACAGAGTCGGACACGACTGAAGTGACTTAGCAGCAGCAGCTCAGCTGTGTCCAGCAGCCCTTCTGTGACTCTATGGACTTTAGCCTACCAGACTCCTCTGTCCATGGGTTTCTCTGGGCAAGAATACTGGAGTGGGTTGCCATTCCTCCTCCAGGGGATGTTCCTGGACTCAAGGGGATTTTCTTCTCTTCCATCTCCTGCATTGGCAGGCAAATTCTTTACTACTAGAGCAATCTGGGAAACCATTATATATCTGACCTTCTTCCAAGAAGAGCCTTTCTGAAAAAGAGGGCCATTGTGCTACTCAGATTATATTTCTTAATGATCCAATTAACAACAATTGTATAAGAGTTGCTTACTTTGTTTAAGGCTCTGTGCTTTTCTCATATGCCAGAGCTGAAAGTAAAATGCTACTTTAGAGTCATGAACATGTTAACAGACATTCTTCCAGAACCTTCCAGAAGTAACTATCTGTGGTGGTCTGTAATGCTTATCATCACTCTTAATCTTGTGTTTACAAGTCAGTCTTGGTTTGCTGTCTGTGACAAAGAATAAGAAACCCTCTAAGCTCTCCCTCGGCCCATGATGCAATGATTTTGGGAGCAGTGGGAAGAAAAGGTGACAGAAGAAAGAAAAAAAAAACAGTTTAAGTCTTAAGCAGTGGATGCTAAGAGGAGAGAAACCTAAAAGAGGATTGGAAATAAGAACAGGAGACTACCCAATCTGGATGCTCCTTGAAAAATCTGTCTCATTTTTTTGAATGAGGTAGACTTCATTATGAGAGTTCATATCTAAAGCTTACCTAAATTACTTCCTAGCACCAAATTTGTTCTCAATATTGTAATAATTAGTGAAATTTGAATACTACTAGATGGTGATGATGGGGAAGGAGCATACTGCAAGGCATGGCATAATAGAGGACATTATGTGATGCTGTGAAGTCAGGCTACAGTGTACATCTGTCTACCCACATCCAGGGAGGTGACAGAGGCAAGATAATCAGCAATTCACAACAATAGATCACATTTTAGCTAAGTCATATGTGTCAGAGCCATTCATTCTTTTAGTTTTTCATTATTTTAATAAAAATTGGCACCTACAATGTATCAAGCACAACCATAGGAACTAGATATGGAGGTTAAAAAAAATTACCATCTGCAACTAAGTATTATTAGCTCATCAATGGTGTCAAATGTATCATCTAATATATGGTGTTTTAATTAGAAAAACTTGTGGGGGAGTAATGAGAGGGTATTTAGGAAGTCTCTATACCTTTCTGCTAAATTATTCTATTGGTTCAGTTCAGTCGCTCAGTCGTGTCTGACTTTTTGAGACCCCATGAATCACAGCACGCCAGGCCTCCCTGTCCATCACCAACTCCCAGAGTTCACTCAAACTCATGTCCATCGAGTCGGTGATGCCATCCAGCCATCTCATTCTCTGTCATCCCCTTCTCCTCCCGCCCCAATCCCTCCCAGCATCAGGGTCTTTTCCAGTGAGTCAACTCTTCACATGAGGTGGCCAAAGAATTGGAGTTTCAGCTTTAGCATCAGTCCTTCCAATGAACACCCAGGACTGATCTCATTTAGAATGGACTGGTTGGACTTTGTTGGAGTCCAAGGGACTCTCAAGATTCCAACACAACAGTTCAAAAGCTTCAATTCTTCAGTGATCAGCTTTCTTCACAGTCCAACTCTCACATCCATACATGACCACTGGAAAAACATAGCCTTGACTAGACGGACCTTTGTTGGCAAAGTAATATCTCAAAGTAATATTTTTAATATGCTATCTAGGTTGGTCATAACTTTCCTTCCAACAAAATACCATAGTAGGTGGTTTAAACAAAAGAAATTTATCTGCCACAGTTCTGGAGGCTGTAAAATCTAAGATCAAGGTGTTAAGTTTCATCCTGAGGTCTCTTGGCTTGAAGGTGACATCATCTCACTGTGTGGTCACATGACCTTGTGGGTGTGTGTGTGTTTGTGTGTGTGTGGAGAGAAAGGGAGAGGAGGAGAGCAAGTTATCTCATGTGTCATCTTAAAAGAGCACTAATCCCATAACAAGGACTTCACTCTCATGGCTTTCATTTCAGTTCAGTCACTCAGTCATGTCCAATTCTTTGTGACCCCATGGACTGCAACACACCAGGCCTCCCTGTCCGTCACCAACTCCCAGAGTCCACCCAAACCCATGTCCATTGAGTCGGTGATGCCATCCAACCATCTCATTCTCTGTCGTCACCTTCTCCTCCTGCCCTCAATGTTTCCCATCATCAGGGTCTTTTCCAGTGAGTCAGCTCTTCGCAACAGGTGGCCAAAGTACTGGAGTTTCAGCTTCGACATCAGTCCTTCAGATGAATATTCAGGACTGATCTCCTTTAGGATGGACTGGTTGGATCTCCTTGCAATCCAAGGGACTCTCAAGAGTCTTCTCCAACACCACAGTTCAAAAGCATCAATTCTTTGGAGCTCAGCTTTCTTTATAGTCCAACTCTAACATCCATCCATACATGACCACTGGAAAAACCATAGCCTTGACTAGATGGACCTTTGTTGACAAAGTAATATCTCTGCTTTTTAATATGCTGTTTAGGTTGGTCCTAACTTTCCTTCCAAGGAGTAAGCATCTTTTAATTTCATTGCTGCAATCATCATCTGCAGTGATTTTGGAGCCCAGAAAAATAAAGTCAGCCACTGTTTCCACTGTTCCCCCATCTATTTGCCTTTAGTTCAGTTCAGTCGCTCAGTCGAGTCCAACTCTCCGCGACCCCATGAATCACAGCACGCCAGGCCTCCCTGTCCATCACCAACTCCCGGAGTTCACTCAAACTCATGTCAACAGAGTCGGTGATGCCATCCAGCCATCTCATTCTCCGTCGTCCCCTTCTCCTCCCGCCCCCAACCTTTCCCAGCATCAGAGTCTTTTCCAGTGAGTCAACTCGTCGCATGAGGTGGCCAAAGTATTGCAGTTTCAGCTTTAGCATCAGTCCCTCCAATGAACATCCAGGATTGATCTCCTTTAGAATGGACTGGTTGGATCTCCTTGCAGTATAAGGGACTCTCAAGAGTCTTCTCCAACACCACAGTTCAAAAGCATCGATTCTTCGGCGATTAGCTTTCTTCACAGTCCAACTCTCACATCCATACATGACCACGGGAAAAACCATTGCCTTGACTAGACGGACCTTGGTTGGCAAAGTAATGTCTCTGCTTTTTAATGTACTATCAAGGTTGGTCATAACTTTCCTTCCAAGGAGCAAGCGTCTTTTAATTTCATGGCTGCGATCAGTATCTGCAGTGATTTTGGAGCCCAAAAAAACAAAGTCTGACACTGTTTCCACTGTTTTTCCATCTATTTCCCATGAAGTGATGGGACCAGATGCCATGATCTTTGTTTTCTGAATGTTAGTCTAACCCTAATTAGAAAGCATCACTATGAACAAAGCTAGTGGAAGTAATGGAATTCCAGTTGAGCTATTTCCATCCTGAAAGATGATGCTATGAAAGTGCTATACTCAATATGCCAACAAATTTGGAAAACTCAACAGTGGCCACAGGACTGGAAAAGGTCAGTCTTCATCCCAATCCCAAAGAAAGGCAATACCATAGAATGCTCAAACTACCGCACAATTGCACTCATCTCACATGCTAGTAAAGTCATGCTCAAAATTCTCCAAGCCAGGCTTCAGCAATATGTGAACCGTGAAATTCCAGATGTTCAAGCTGGCTTTAGAAAAGGCAGAGGAACCAGAGATCAAATTGCCAACATCTGCTGGATCATCGAAAAAGCAAGAGAGTTCCAGAAAAACATCTATTTCTGCTTCATTGACTATGCCAAAGCCTTTGACTGTGTGGATCACAATAAACTGTGGAAAATTCTTCAAGAGATGGGAAAACCAGACCACCTGACTTGCCTCTTGAGAAACCTGTATGCAGGTCAGGAAGCAACAGTTAGAACTGGACATGGAACAACAGACTGGTTCCAAATAGGAAAAGGAGTACGTCAAGGCTGTATATTGTTACCCTGCTTATTTAACTTATGTGCAGAGTACGTCATGAGGAATGCTGGGCTGGCAGAAGCACAAGCTGGAATCAAGATTGCCGGGAGAAATATCAATAACCTCAGATATGCAGCTGACACCACCTTTATGGCAGAAAGTGAAGAGGAACTCAAAAGCCTCTTGATGAAAGTGAAAGAGGAGAGTGAAAAGGTTGGCTTGAAGCTCAACATTCAGAAAACAAAGATCATGGCATCTGGTCCCATCACTTCATGGGAAATAGATGGGGAAACAGTGGAAACAGTGGCTGACTTTATTTTTTTGGGCTCCAAAATCACTGCAGATGCTGATTGCAGCCATGAAATTAAAAGACAGTTACTGCTTGGAAGGAAAGTTATGATCAACCTAGATAGCATACTAAAAAGCAGAGACATTACTTTGCCAACAAAGGTCTGTCTAGTCAAGGCTATGGTTTTTCCAGTGGTCATGCATGGATGTGAGAGTTGGGCTGTGAAGAAAGCTGATCGCTGAAGAATTGATGCTTTTGAACTCTGATGTTGGAGAAGACTCTTGAGAATCCCTTGGACTGCAAGGAGATCCAACCAGTCCATCCTAAAGGAGATCAGTCCTGAATATTCATCTGAAGGACTGATGTTGAAGCTGAAACTCCAATACTTTGGCCACCTCATGCGATGAGTTGACTCACTGGAAAAGACCCTGATGCTGGGAGGGATTGGGGGCAGGAGGAGAAAGGGATGACAGAGGATCAGCTGACTGGATGGTATCACTGCCTCAATGGATATGAGTTTGAGTGAACTCCGTTGGTGATGGACAGTGAGGCTTGGTGTGCTGTGATTCATGGGGTCGCAAGGAGTCAGACACGACTGTGCGACTGAACTGAACTGAACGAACCCTAATTACCTCCCAAAGATCTCATCTCCAAAACCATTATGTGGAAAGTTAAGGATTCAATATATACATTTGGAGAAGACACAGTTAAGTGCATGGAATGCTAAAAGTAAAGTCTATTTAAAAATATATAAAAATTATAAAATGATTATCTAATGGAAAAGCTAAATATATAAATAGATAGTAATAACAGTTGAGATATACATAGGATGTTATAGGATCACAAAGACGGTATATCTAGTAATGCCATGAGTCAATGAAGTCTTGAAGGATAAGCTGGAATTAGCCAAAGGATGTGTGAATGTTAGTGGGGGCTGTAGTAAGTCAGGGAGAAGAGAGGAGGGTAGGGAAAGGGGCTATTTCAGAAAGAAAGAATAGCAATAACAATGGTACAGGGCCTTTGTGTGTATGCTAGCACATCCAGGCTTGAACCCAAGGTCTGCCTCAGACATGTCTGTACACATGTATTACATCAGAGAATGAGGGGTTAGGATTGAAAAGGAGCCAAAATTTTTAGATGTCAGAAATAATGATTCAGCTGAAGAGCTAGAATGATGTGTCCCTAACTTAGCCCCATTCCCTCAAGTCTGAGCCCAATGAAGAGAAGGGTTCTGTAAGAAGCAAAACGGACTGCCTTCAAGAGGGTCTTTATGAGACACAGGGAAGTAAGAAATTGCTTTGGACCATCAGGTAGAATTCTCATAAGAGGAGAAGAGAGCTGTCCTTACTTTTGAACGTAACCAAAATGACTTGAGCACAAATGAAACCATAAGGAAATCTGGAATTCTTTGGCAAGTGGGGACTTGCTTTTTTGGGAGCCCTTTTTGTAACTTAGCAAGTGCCTAGAGAAAATAAATATAGGAAAATATTCATGTGCATGAGTGAAACACCAAAGGAATATTTGTGGTATGATTTTGTAAGGGTTAAGGCCTAGTAAATAGATGGGAACTAGAGCCTGAGAAGTTTCAGGCAAGACCAGTGTTGTTGTTCAGTTGCTAAGTCGTGTCCAACTCTTTGCAACCCCGTGGACTGCAACACATCAGGCTTCCCAGTCCCTCACTATCTCTGGAGTTTGCTCAGATTCATGTCTATTGAATCCATGATGCTATCTAACCATCTCATCCTCTGCCACTCTCTTCCCCTTTTGCCTTCAATCTTTCCCAGCATCAGTTTCTTTTCCAATGAGACGGCCATTCACATCAGGTGGCCAAAGAATTTCAGCTTCAGTTTCAGCTTTAGTCCTTCCAAAGAATATTCAGGGTTGATTTCCTATAGGATTAACTGATTTGATCTCCTTGCAGTCCAGGGGACTCTCAAGAGTCTTCTCCAGCATCACAATTCAAAGACATCAATTCTTCTTAGGCATTCAGCCTTCTTTATAGTCCAACACTCACATCCATAAATGACTACTGGACCATTCATTTCATTCTATCAGTATTCAGTAACTGGTGCAATCAGGCTACCTAGGTCAACAAAGTAAAGGATTTTTATTAGATATTTTGTTTTGTCAAATGGCACCAGTGTTGATCCCAGGGGAACATTGTTCACCATTTTTTTGTAGTCTGACAACAAACCTTGGGCCATGACTTGCCTATCACTTAGTAACCTGAGCAGCGTGTGATATTTAGATGATATTCTTAGCTTACTAAAAAGTTAATAGAATGCTGCAATGTATTTGAGTTCTGAATTACATAGGGTGAAGATTACATATGGTGTTTTTATGTGCAGCGCATTACTTCCTTAATGAAGAAAATTAAAGGGATCTGGCATAATATGATTTTCCTAATGTTGTGCTTAGTGCCTTAAGTTCTTAATGATTTGTTTTAATGTCATTCCCATGACTGAAATTAAAGTTCAGTTCAGTTCAGTCACTCAGTCGTGTCCGACTCTGCAACCCCAAGAATCACAGCACGCCAGGCCTCCCTGTCCATCACCAACTCCCGGAGTTCACTCAAACTCATGTCCATCGAGTCGGTGATGCCATCCAGCCATCTCATTCTCTGTCGTCCCCTTCTCCTCCTGCCCACAATCCCTCCCAGCATCAGGGTCTTTTCCAGTGAGTCAACTCGTCGCATGAGGTGGCCAAAGTATTGGAATTTCAGCTTTAGCATCAGTCCTTCCAATGAACACCCAGGATTGATCTCCTTTAGAATGGACTGGTTGGAACTCCTTGCACTCCAAGGGACTCTCAAGAGTCTTCTCCAGAACCACAGTTCAAAAGCATCAATTCTTCAGCGATCAGCTTTCTTCACAGTCAAACTCTCACATCCATAAATGACCACGGGAAAAACCATAGCCTTGACTAGACGGACCATGGTTGGCAAAGTAATGTCTCTGCTTTTTAACATGCTATCTAGGTTGGTCATAACTTTCCTTCCAAGGAGCAAGCGTCTTTTAATTTCCTGGCTGCAATCAGCATCTGCAGTGATTTTGGAGCCCAAAAAAATAAAGTCTGACACTGTTTCCACTGTTTCCGCATCTATTTCCCATGTGTTAGTATTCTAAATAACTGCTATCACAATGCCGTTTTTTGTTTTTCATTTCCAAAGATGATTTTTTGTCCTTTTTTAATCTCTGGAAGTGTCTTCTGCCCTCCATGGTTCTCAAAATAATAGCCAGCACCTTAGTGATAAAAGTCAGTTATTTCATGAGAATTCTGAAGGCCTGTGTTTGGTAGCGAAAGTATCTCATTATGTCCTTTGTTATTTATTTACTGTTGTCCTTGCTTCACAACTCTTATCTAGTTATCAGAACACATTAGGTTTTTCCATACTAATTGGCTTACATAGTATCACTGGCAGCCTTTTCCTTTCTCAATGCTGTGTTGTTAACATTCATTCTAAAATCTAATTTTTAATTTTGCTTACTTTTGAATTGCAATATTGTAACACATGTAGAGTGTACTCATCTTGATGGTACAGCTAGAAGTGTTTTTACATATGAATCTATGTGGATAACCACCACTGAATTAAACATAGAATAGTACCAGTATTGGAGGAATTTCTGTCAAGGTTTCCCAGTAATTACACTCCCCGGAAATAAATGCTATTCTGACGTCTGTTACAAATATGTTGGTTTTACCTGTTTTGAACCAAATGTAAATAAAATCAGAACTATACAAAAATAAATAAATAAAAACATTCATTCTCTACCTATCAAAAGGCAAGTAACTGCTTTCTTCAAACTTTCATTTCATGCTTGCCTGAGAACTATTGTCTTGCTCCTGTTGCTCATCTTATGAACTCCAGAGCCTTTTCTCAGTGATATCTCCTGGATCCCCAACATAATTTTCCCCTTTCTTCAAATCTTCCACTGTGATACTTCCTACTTCACATTGTTTATTATTCTCCCAGTAAGAACTTTTTGATGCACATATGAATAGAATCAGAAAGTTTGAAAGGAATATGCAGGACCCTAGAGAGTGTATGTCGTGTATTTATCTAACTCTCTTTACAAGCGATTTTGGCATTGTCATCATCTTTTAAAAGAAGACATTCTGGTACATTTTATCAGATATGATTAAAAGTAACCAATTATTTTATTATAACACAAACCCCATGCCTGTCTAATATCAGTGAAGACTTAACATAAGGGTGGCAGAAGCAGGAGTGCTTATTTCTGCTATTTTTGAAAAGGAGACATAAAATTCTGAGAGAAAGTTTGCTGGTTTGACTATAAAAGGAATTATGGCCTGTTATTATTAAACTCTGGGGCAAAAAAATCTTCCAGCCTCAGGACCTTCCTCTGAGTGAGAAGTGGTATTAGACTATGCTAGACAGGAGACAAAAATGAGAGTCATTTTCCATCTTAGCTCACAAAATGAGCTTGGAAAAGCACTTCCTCAGGCCTGAAAGCGGGCTTCCCTGGTGCTTCAGTGGTGAAGAATCTGCCTGAAATGCTGAATTTGATCGCTGGGCTGGGAAGATCCTCTGGAAAAGGAAATGACAACCTACTCTAGTATTCTTACTTAGGAAATCCCGTGGCCAGGGAGCCTGGAGGGCTATAGTCCATGGGGCCACAAAAGAGTTGGATATGACTTAGCAACTGAACAACAGGCCTGAAAGCACTGCATTGCATGGAGGTCCTGAGCTTCCTGCTCACCTAATTACAGCTGTGAGTGGGGATGGAGGCAGTTGGCTAACGAGTGTGGAGAGCAAATGAGGTCCCTCCCCTGGTGCCTTTCTCAGAATTGGCATCTGTGTGCCCAGGGAAGAAAAATGCTACCATCATGTCAAAATTATCATATATGTTACATATTGTGCCAATATGCTTCTGAATATGATCCCCAAAGGAATGTTAAACCTTTCTAATATTTGTAAATCAAAGAGACTGTATTTAGGATTAGAAAATATACTGTTGATATGTTTTATTCAGTCATTTTTTTTTAATGTCCAGTGATTGTTTACTTATTTTTTGGTCACACCACACTGCACTGAAGAATCTTAGTTCCCCGACCAGGGATCAAACTTGTACCCCTGCAGTGGAAGCATGGAGTCATAACCCCTGGACTGCTAGGGAAGTCCTCAGTCATTTTTTTAAAGACATTTATTGAGTGTGCACTATGTGTTAGGATGTTATAATGAAGGTCTGTGGATTAAAAAAAAAAATGAACAATTCAAATATGGCTCCTGATCACATGGAATGCACAGTCTAATGCAAGAGTGAAGTGAAGTGGCTCAGTCATGTCCGACCCTTAGCAACCCCATGGACTGTAGCCTCCCAGGCTCCTCCATCCGTGGGATTCTCCAGGCAAGAGTACTGGAGTGGGTTGCCATTTCCTTCTCCAACAAGAACCAGGCAATAAATAGATGAACAACAAAAAATAAAGTGATTACTAATTGTAGTCAAAAGCTGTGTAAGAAACAAACAAGGTACAGTGATACAGAGGGTAAATGTTTATAGATAAGAATATCAAAGAAAGTAAGATTTTAATGAACACAGAAGGGAAATGAAGAACTGGGGAGGCTAGAACAGCAAAGCTGAAGAGTCTGAGGAAAGAAAGACATTAGTATGTGCTGGAACTAAATGCTTTATCTGCCACATCATACAAATCATTTTTATGTATGCATTAGACATGAATTTGAGCAAACTCAGAAGATAGTGAAGGACAGGGAAGCCTGGCATGCTGCAGTTCATAGGGTCGCAAAGAGTGAGGCATGACTTAGCAATTGAACAACAACAGCAACAGCTGTCAAAGAAAAGTTACACTGGATGGAGCCAAACTGGCAGGGGTGATTTATTCCAAACTATTGCAATAGAGGAGAGAGACTGAACTCAACTTATTGAAACAAAAGGTGTAGGACTTTTTAAGCCCTAAGGTGAGCTGGTGGAAAAGTACTGGAGGACATGCTGGCGGCTGGTCTGAGTGATCAGGCCATCTGTGTTTGCTCACTGGTGCATATTAGGCTTCCACCCTCCCATGTAGACTGGGAGCTATGGGCACAATCTTCCTTGATTTCATTTCAAAACGTAACTTCCAGGTTCTAGAGAAAGACTTTCAGTTCAGTTCAGTTCAGTCACTCAGTCGTGACCGACTCTTTGCGACCCCATGAATCACAGCACGCCAGGCCTGCATTTACTGAGTATAAAACTAACAAGAGGCTGGGAGAAGATTTACATCTCATAGAAGCAGAGAAGGAATTTACAATTTTTCTAAAGTAAATGCTCCAGGAAAAGAGGGGTCAGGGATCTATAGTCAGGAGGAAATTGACTGTATGAAGTTTAGTCAAGCAGAGGGGAAATGTAAGGCTGCCTTAGCAAGTATGAATGAGATAAAGAGAGGGGAGGGATAGAGTGAGAAGCAAAGACACGGAGAAACAAAGACAGGAGGAAGGTTGAGAGAGGACAGAAAGCCAGAAGAAGCAAGAGCTTGAAAAACTGTGTGAGAGAAATGGAAAAAGAGAGAACTAAGAAAGAGAGTGGGAGGGAGAGAGAAAAATCATTGAGAGAGCGAGATTTGAAGGGGACAGGAAATACAGTGTTTAGGGATAAAATAGCCTGGAGAGAAGGATATTGATCAGAAGTGTGAGAGACATATGAAATTCAACTACCCCTTCTTACTCATACTGATACTAATAATTATGCCAGATTCTGTCATGATTAGAAACTCAGTACTGAAACCAGAGACAGATTCAGGTTTTATGGGGTCTGAAGCTTATAAAATGTGCAGAGGTAGCAGCAGTGGTGCTATTAACAAGAAAATTCATGAAAAATTACTAATACATAATTAGGAATTGCCCTTGACAGGGCCCCATGCTAGTGAAAGGCTTAGAACCCTAAATTTCCTTAGTTTGATAGTTAATATCATTGTGCCCCTAATTATTTGTCTCCATCTAAAGTTTTGTTTTTAAAGTTTCTGCAGTATATCACACCAGTGCTTTTGATTATATAAGTGCTTATGGCTTTTTATACAACATACAAAGAAAGGAAAATACTTAAAAACATATTTGTATCATTCAGCTTTCTGGTTCACTTCCTTAACCTGTCTGTCTGCTTTCATCACCAGTTCAGTTCAGTTCAGTTCAGTCGCTCAGTCGTGTCCGACTCGTTGCAACCCCATGAATCACAGCACGCCAGGCCTCGCTGTCCATCACCAACTCCCGGAGTTCACCCATACTCATGTCCATCGAGTCGGTGATGCCATCCAGCCATCTCATTCTCTGTCGTCCCCTTCTCCTCCCGCCCCCAATCCCTCCCAGCATCAGAGTCTTTTCCAGTGAGTCAACTCGTCGCATGAGGTGGCCAAAGTATTGCAGTTTCAGCTTTAGCATCAGTCCTTCCAATGAACACCCAGGATTGATCTCCTTTAGAATGGACTGGTTGGATCTCCTTGCAGTCCAAGGGACTCTCAAGAGTCTTCTCCAGCACCACAGTTCAAAAGCATCAATTCTTCGGCGATCAGCTTTCTTCACAGTCCAACTCTCATCCATACCTGACCACTGGAAAAACCATAGCCTAGACTAGACGGACCTTTGTTGGCAAAGTAATCACCAGTTAGTATTTTAGTAATATACACACATGCACATACATGCATATGCTTTTTTAATAATGCCATGGATTATTTCTGTCAGTTCCTTTACAAAGTATTTGTCAAATTATTACTTCTCATCCTCTTATTCTGAGGTATGGTGCTATTACCCTTCTATTTTTTAAAGCAGATAATGGTGATTCATTGTGACTGGTTACTGCCCTGCATCTGTGAGCCTGAAAGTTCTCTGCTATAGTTCTCTGAAAGCATATTTGCTTTGATGCTGCCCTTGAGTATTTACAGCTTATTTCAAGACCCTGGTTTTGGGTCTTTGGGGCTTGCTTCCTATTTATTTTTTTGTCAGAGTGAATATAGTTCTATCAAAAGACAGAATTTGCTTACAGAGTATGTGATTTACAGATAATGCTGAATACCATTAGGCCAACCCATTTTAAATGATAAATTCCTTTAGGATGTTTCCAGAATTTCACATATTTTTCTTTACATATATAGCATGTAAAAAATATCTTTTAGAGGTTATAACAATTAATAGCCCACACTTAGAGTACTGCTATACATCAAATTTTAATAGATTGGAGCCCCAAAATACATAAGCACGTGCTTCCAGGTTAACCTCTTTCAGGGCACAGTTACAGTAAATTATTTCCTCTCATATCACTAATTGATGAATATCCTGAGATTTCAAGGAGGTCAGTTTTTAAAAGTTCACCATTTGCCACTATATATGTATAAACTGGGATTTTTCTCAACATATGCAACCAGAATAAGTCTTTAAAATGTGTTTCACAGGACATTATGATTTCCACTGGTTGATTTCATAATAAGTAATCATTATATCTTTTAACATAGGAAAGGAGCAATTGATTAAGATTGTACATATGATTTTATTTAGAGAAGAAAAAAAAAAGATTACGGTGCTAGAGAACTGGGAAATTATTTTTCTGTCCAGTGACTCACCTCAATTCACACAGCTAATGGTACAGGATCAATATACACCAGCATTCAAGAACGTGGCCTTGGATCTAGATAGATGGATCTGACTTTGAATGATGCTGCACATAAATTTATGGCATGCAAATTTCTTATCTTATATAAATTTTATTTCCTCTTCTATAGAGTAAAAATAGTAAAGCCTATTACAAATATTTATTGTTAGAACTGTTCATAAAGTAAATATATTCTGAGTGCCTACTAGATCTAGAAATTGTCCAATATGCTAAGAGGTTTCCTATTCTCATGGACTCCTTTGATTTAGTTGGAAACAAACAAAAATTCTATATTTTAAAGCAGCGAATAAAAGAAGTGTGGTATGATAGAAATTACTGATTAATTTTAAGTTGGATAGTCAGGGAAGACTTCTCTGAGGAGAAAGCATTTGGGCTGAGGTCCATAACACAAGAAAGATTCACCCATGAAAAGTAAAGCAGGAAAAACATTCCAGGGAAATGGTACAGTTGATAGGCCCAAGAATAGAATGAGCCTGGTGTTTTTAAAGAAGAGGAAAAAGGCCAGTGTTTGTCAAGATTAGTGTTGAAAAAGAGACTCCTACAAGACAAAATGGGAGAGGAGTTTGGTAAACCAATGGAAATAAGTTGCATTAGTCTAAGTAGAATGAAGTGGTCAAACAGATGATGGCAAGAGTCAATGTTGACATTTTAAAATCACTGAACTAAAATGGGCTGTAAATGGATGAATTTAACTCAGATGACCATCATATCTACTACTGTCAGCAAGAATCCCTCAGAAGAAATGGATTAGCCATCATAGTCAACAAAAGAGTCCGAAATGCAGTACTTGGATGCAACCTCAAAAACGACACAATGATCTCTGTTTGCAAGGCAAACCATTCAATATCACGGTAACCCAAGTCTATGCTCTAACCAATAATACTGAAGAAGCTGAAGTTGAACAGTTCTATGAAGACCTACAAGACCTTCTAGAACTAACACCCAAAAAAGATGTCCTTTTCATTATAGGGGACTGGAATGCAAAAGTAGGAAGTCAAGAAACACCTGGAGTAACAGGCAAATTTGGCTTTGGAGTACAGAATGAAGCAGGGCAAAAGCTAGTAGAGTTTTGCCAAGAGAATGAACTGGTCATAGCAAACACCCTCTTCCAACAACACAAAAGAAGACTCTACACATGGACATCACCAGATGGTCAACACTGAAATCAGATTGATTATATTCTTTGTAGCCAAAGATGGAGAAGCACTATACATTTAGCAAAAACAAGACCAGGAGCTGACTGTGGCTAAGATCATGAAATCTTTATTGCCAAATTCAGATTTACATTGAAGAAAGTAGGGAAAACCACAAGACCATTCAGGTATGATCTAAATCAAATCCCTTACAATTATCCAGTGGAAGTGGTAAATAGATTTAAGGGACTAGATTTGATAGACAGAGTGCTTGATGAACTATGGATGGAGGTTCCTGACATTGTACAGGAAACAGGGATCAAGACCATTCCCAAGAAAAAGAAATGCAGAAACGCAAAATTGCTCTGTGAGGAGGCTTTACAAATAGCTGTGAAAAGAAGAGAAGCAAAAAACAAAGGAGAAAAGGAAAGATATACCCATCTGAATACAGAGTTCTAGAGAATAGCAGGAGAGATAAGAAAGCCTTCCTCAGTGATCAGTGCAAAGAAATAGAGGAAAACAATAGAATGGAAAAGACTAGAGATCTCTTTAAGAAAATGAGAGATACCAAGGGAACATTTCATGCAAAGATGGGCTCAATAAAGAACAGAAATGGTATGGACCTAACAGAAGCAGAAAATATTAACAAGAGGTAGCAAGAATACACGGAACTGTACAAAAAAGATCTTCAGTACCCAGATGATCATGTCCAGACATCCTGTAATGCAAAGTCAAGTGGGCCTTAAGAAGCATCACTATGAACAAAGCTAGTAGAGGAGATGGAATTTCAGTTGAGCTATTTCAAATCCTAAAAGATGATGCTATGAAAGTGCTGCACTCAATATGCCAGCAAATTTGGAAAACTCAGCAGTGGCCACAGGACTGGAAAAGGTCTGTTTTCATTCCAATCACCAAAAAGGCAATGCTGAAGAATGTTTAAACTATGTACAATTGCACTCATCTCACACACTAGTAAAGTCATGCTCAAAGTTCTCCAAGCAAGGTTTCAGCAATATGTGAACCATCAACTTCCAGGTGTTCAAGCTGGTTTTAGAAAAAGTCAGAGGCACCAGAGATCAAATTGCCAACATCTGCTGGATCATCGAAAAAGCAAGAGTTCCAGAAAAAATCTACTTCTGCTTTATAGACTATCCCAAAGCCTTTGACTGTGTGGATCACAATAAACTGTGGAAAATTCTTCAAGAGATGGGAAAACCAGGCCACCTGACCTGCCTCTTGAGAAACCTGTATGCAGGTCAGGAAGCAACAGTTAGAACTGGATATGAAACAACAGACTGGTTCCAAATAGGAAAAGGAGTACGTCAAGGCTGTATATTGTCACTGTACTTATTTAACATATATGCAGAGTACATAATGAGAAATGCTGGGCTGGATGAAGCACAAGCTGGAATCAAGATTGCCGGGAGAAATATCAATAATCTCAGATATGCAGATGACACCATCCTTATGGTAGAAAGTGATGAACTAAAAAACCTATTGATGAAAGTGAAAGAGGAGCTTCAAAAAGTTGGCTTAGCATCCAGTCCCATCACTTCATGGCAAATAGATGGAGAAAAAGTGGAAACAGTGGCTGACTTTAATTTTTTGGGCTCCGGAATCACTGCAGATGGTGATTGCAGCCATGAAATTAAAAGATGTTTACTCATTGGAAGGAAAGTTATGACCAACCTAGACAGCATATTAAAAAGCAGAGAAATTAATTTGCCAACAAAGGACCGTCTAGTCAAGGCTATGGTTTTTCCAGTGGTCATGTATGGATGTGAGAGTTGGACTGTGAAGAAAGCTGATCGCTGAAGAATTGATGGTTTTGAATTGTGGTGTTGGAGAAGACTTGAGAGTCCCTTGGACCTCAAGGAGATCCAACTAGTGCATCCTAAAGGAGATCAGTCCTGGGTGTTCATTGAAAGGACTGATGTTGAAGTTGAAACTCTAATACTGATGTGAAGAACTGACTCATTTGAAAAGACCCTGATGCTAGGACAGAATGAAGGCGGGAGAAGAAGGGGACGACAGAGAATGAGATGGCTGGATGGCATCGTCGACTCAATGGACATGAGTTTGGGTGAACTCCGGGAGTTGGTGATGGACAGGGAGGCCTGGTGTGCTGTGATTCATGGGGTCGCAAAGAATCGGACACGACTGAGCAACTGAACTGAACTGAAGTAGAATGAAAAGCCATCAGAGAGAGATGTAATTTAACTTTATTTATAAAATAAATCTTTTAGGAGGATATTTGAAGGGTCATGCATTGAATTTAAATAGTTCTTTTCAGTTTTGTTTTTGTTTTCCTCATCTGGCATTTCATTTCTCATCCTAACATCAATGAAATTCCTTTGGGAAAATTCTGTCTTCTTTGGTGGATGTGTTTGAGTGAGGCTAATCTTCCCTACATAACTGGCTTGATGTCCTGACAGAAGCTGAGCATATGCATCCAATATGCGGATTGAATATGAAGCAGACTAATAATGGAATTTATGATGTTTGGTTTCTGATCATACTGAGTAGACACTTGCTATAGTTTCTATCCTGGCCCTACCCATAGTGTTCCTAGTTTTGAGATCTGCATCTCCATCATTCCCGTTGAGTTTATCACCTCCTAATATATTTCATATTGGAGAAGGCAATGGCAAGCCACTCCAGTACTCTTGACTAGAAAATCCCGTGGATGGAGGAGCCTGGTAGGCTGCAGTCCGTGGGGTCGCTAAGGGTCGGACACGACTGAGCGACTTCACTTTCACTTTTCACTTTCACACATTGGAGAAGGAAATGGCAACCCACTCCAGTGTTCTTGCCTGGAGAATCCCAGGGACGGGGGACCCTGGTGGGCTTCCATCTATGGGGTCACACAGAGTCGGACACGACTGAAGTGACGCAGCAGCAGCAATATATTTCTAATACATTTTCTTTACCCATTGGACAGTTGACTTTTCAGATTGCTTTCAACCAGAGCCTTAATTAATACAGCACACAAATTTTTTGCATATCATATGGAATGTTATAACCGATGGTAGACTAAACATGAATTCAGGCTTCCTAACTTTCAATCTCTATCAAACTAGCTTCTATATGTCTTTTAGGTAGTTTCTACTTGGCTATCAGCAGTTAGTTTTCTCTGCTTAGAACACATTAGGCTTTTTGGGTTGTGTGTGCTTAGTTGCTTGGTTGTGTCTGACTCTTTGAGATCCCATGGACTGTAGTCCACCGGGCTCCTCTGTCCATTGGATTCTCCAGGCAAGAATACTGGAGTGAGTTGCCATGCCCTTCTCCAGGGGATCTTCGCAACGCAGGGATTGAACCCCGGTCTCCTGCATTACAAGCGGATTCTTTATCATCTGAACCACCAAAGAAGCCTGCTATTGCTTACTGTGACAGCATGTTTGCCAAATGTTTCACTTCCCAAGCAAATCTCAGATTTTTTATTCTAAAATCTCAGTAGGCAATTTGTTTGGGTATTTTCTCAGGACAGATATAAACAAACACATGGAATAATTCATGTTCAGCTCTCGGTTAAGCATTTCTTTAATCAAAGTGAGTGTTTGAGTGGGAGAAGGGTGTGAATGAGTGCAAATGCATGGATTTTTTAAATTATTAAAATTGGCTTTAAAGTAGCAAAAATTAAAGCAACCTAAACTCATTCATCCTAAGAAATGTGATTAAATGAGCTTTTATGCCACGGATTGGCAGCTGCAAGACAAAGTACGTTCCATTATTGATGCTGTCAATCAGATCATACTATAATTCCGTCCTGTAAAAATCTGCTTATTACTTGAAGCTAGCTGAAAGTAATCCCTGAGTTTCAATGTCCTGCCATGATGAAACAGGGTTTTTAACCACAAGAAACAGAAGGGGAACAGATGTTTGAAGGACTTGGTAGGTAAACAAACCCTATTCTCAATCTGGATTGAGAGTCCTCTGTTGAATTTCATCTTTGAGAAGAGATATGTTGAAGACAATGAACTGCCATTCATGCAATGATCTGGCTCTCCTCATTAAACTATGCAGTATAGCACTGTCTCTGCCTTTTCCATTTCTGTGCCCTGTGCCAAAGCTACTGTCCCCAACATATTCCTATAGCACTTTGTTAAAGCCAACACCAAAAGTTTGACCAAGTCCTAAGTCTAATGCTAACATTATTCCTCAAAGGTCCAAGAGCAGTGAAAATGAAAGTGTTAGCCACTCAGTCATGTCTGACTCTTTGAGATCCCGTGGACTACAGGCCACCAGGCTTTTCTGTCCATGGCATTTTCCAGGCAACAATACTAGAGAGGTTTGCCATTTCCTTCTCTAGGGGACCATCCAACCAAGGGATGGAACTCGGGTCTCTTGTACTGCAGGCAGATTCTTTACCAACTGAGCTACCAGGGAGGCCCCAAGAGCAGTAGACACATCTTAAAAAGTAAAGGTAACTGCTAAAATTGTTTCCAGTTGTGTGTGCTAACTCCAATGCCATTCACAACGTGTGTACTTGCACAGGTGTCTCATTAATGCATAAATATAGGGATTGACAGAAACAATTGCAGTTTCTCTTAGACCTGTATGCATCCTTCAGTTCACTGAAAGAGTATTAGAGTGGAGCTGCTGCTGCTGCTGCTGCTCATGTCCAACTCTGTGTGACCCCATAGACGGCAGCCCGCCAGACTCCCCCGTCCCTGGGATTCTCCAGGCAAGAACACTGGAGTGGGTTGCCATTTCCTTCTCCAGTGCATGAAACTGAAAAGTGAAAGTGAAGTCGCTCAGTCGTGTCTGACTCTTCGCGACCCCATGGACTGCAGCCCACCAGGCTCCTCCATCCATCGGATTTTCCCAGCAAGAGTACTGGACTGGGGTGCCATTGCCTTCTAGGAGACCTGAATTCTACTTCTGGCTCTCAAACTAATGAGATATGTGACCTCAAGCAAATTACTCAATCTCACTGGCTTTTTCTTCTTTAAAAATTATGGGAATAGGCTATGTGACCTTTGAGAATGATGACAGTTATGTATCGAATCCCAGACTGGAACAACTGATAATATGATGGGATCTTTTTCTGGGTGTAAGAAGTATATTTTGCCTGCTAAAATATTGACATATTTGAAGTTCCCGGGGAGCAATGCTTGAAATCAGAATATATTCAGGAAAATGTTTGAAATCAGGAAAATCTCTGAAAATTAGGGACCTTGTCTAATTTTCAGAGATTTTCCTGAAAATTTCCTAAAATTTTCCTGAAATTGTCTAATTTTCAGAGATTACCCTATAATTCTAAAATTCTCGCATCTTGATATTTAAAATGTCTTGGTGAAGCAATAGTGTATTTTTCTTTTCTTAATTTTTTTGAATCATGTTTATTGCAGTATGATTTACATAGTGTAAAATTTTAGAGTTCAGTTCTGTGAATTTTGACAAATGTGTTTAGTAGTATAACTGCCACCACAGGAAAGATCTAAAATGTTTACATTGCTCCAAAAAATTGCCTCAGGCTCCTTTGTAGTGAATCTTCTCCTCTCATCCTCAGTCCCTGGAAACCACTGATTTGTTTTCTGCATCTATACTTTTTCCTTTTCCACATATCATGTATATGGAATCATGCAATATGCTGCATTTTCATTTAGGGTAATAATTTGAGATTCATCTGTGTTGTATCAGTATAGGCACGTGATAGGCAGAAAAATACACACCCTTCTATGCCCCAGAGATTTCCACACCCTAATCCCTGAAACCCACGAATATTTTACCTTATATTGCATAGGAATTTTGCTGATATGTTTAAGACTACAAGCCTCGAGATGAGATATTATCCTTTCAGGGAGATGAGATGCAGGAAGGAGGAGAGATTAGAACCATAAGATAGACTCAATCCACCATTGCTAGATCTGAGGTCAGAGGAGAAGAGGACCCAAGGGAGATGGCTGGCCATCCCTGTTCTTTCAAAAGCCATATAGAAGTCACAGTTCACCAGTTACACATCATGTTATGTTAAATTTGAATTCATCTGTGTCTCTTGCTTTAAATATTTCTCAGTCTCCGTGTCATTGTGGTTGTTTAGTTACTAAGTCATGCCTGACTTAGTTACTAAATCATATACTGACATGTAGCCCACCAAGCTCCTCTGGCCATGGATTTCCCAGGCAAGAATACTAGAGTGGGTTTCCATTTCCTTCTCCAGGGGATCTTCCTGACTGAGGGATCAAACCCACATCTCCTTCATTGGCAGATGGTTTCTCTTCTTTCCATGGAGACACCAGGGAAAACCCCTAGCCTCTGTCTCTTCATCAGTTAATACTTTCTAACCAATAATACTTTCTAATAATTTCTAATCTCCTAATAAATACAAAAGGTAAGTTGTCACTCACTGTAAGGAATTTTTAATTATTCACTAAAGGAATGTGCTTCTAAGTCTTTAGTATTAAGGCTGTTTCTGTCATTCACTGGCCATCTGAATGTGGCAAGTTGCTCAACTTCTAAGTGTTTAGTTTGTAGAAGGTGGAAAATAATAAGGCTTCTTATCCAGGTTAAATGAAATCTTGTATTCTTAACTGTTTATTTGGAACATTGCCTGGATTAGAAAAAGCATTCAAGAAATGATGGTTTTATTACTATTACAGTTTTTAGTAACATGAACATTTCCGAAGGTAGCTTTTTATGACCTCATGTTCTCAAATATTAGGCTCTCTTGTGGGATACAGCTACTAATTAAACACCTCATCAGCAGTTATGCCAGACAGAGTCTCATCACTAGAACAGCTAAGCTTTTGCCCTTTGAAGCTTCTAACTAAACAGGTAATTTTGACTATACTTGTAGAAAAGCCTGAGCTTTAGCTCCAGCCAAACAAGTGTCATAATTTGCTGCTGATTGTTGCAAGTCCTATGACTTTGGGCATGTCGTTTAACCTCTTTGAACTTGGTAAAAATAATCTCTGGCTCCCAAAGTTATTGTGAGGCTTCTACCAAGACGAACATGGTACATACTTTGCAAATATTTATTTTCTCCTCCAAAGAAGAAATTTTGAGATTTAGACAACAATGTGTTACATGATCATGAATAAATCAATAGCATAAATTGAAATATGTGTATGACTTGATGTTCATACTCTGTGCCTAACTTTTTCCAAGTTCTAATTTGCATTGCAGAGTTCTGACTCAATTTATGGTGTCCTGAGTGTAGGGATATTAAAGAACTTTTTTTTTCATTGCATCTGTTAGGAGTTTTATGAGGGTCGAAGTGCTTTGAGTCTTTGTTGTTCTGATTGTAAATCAAATTAGTCTAGTTGTAGCTGGGTATTAATTCACTGAACCTTGAAAGAACATGGGAATCTTGGTGGGATGAAGGACCATGTACCTGTTTCAACTCTTGTTGCTTCTTATATGACTGTAGCATATGTTCATTACTTGCTGATGGGCTTTTAATGTAACTCAGTGCACAGCTGTCTGAGAGACTGGCCATTCTAGCTGCCTCTTTATCTCTTCTTGTTTTGATATGCTTAGGCCTACAAAGGCTGGAGCTCGATTTGGTGGGGCTTCATTATCAAGGCTCTGAAAGTTGGCCCACACTCTATATGGCAGACAAAAATGCGACTTCAGTTAGTAGACTGGGAGCTTTGGGAAAGTTAGTAACTGCTAATACAGCTAGTTGTTCTTGTACTCTGTGTGCATTGAGATAGTATTTCATCACTACCATCAACCCATTTTCATGTGAATAAGGACAGCAGAGAGGGAGAAGGCAAATCTTATTAGCGCCTGTTGAAAATATTTCTTTTTCAAAAGATCTGTTTTTTAGAGTAATGAAATGACAGTTCAATCCATTAAAATTTCAACCTCACAATATTAAAATTTGAAATTATGTTTCATAGAACTCTCATGGGCTACCTCAACCTTATCTCACTTAGAATAGCCCTACTTTTAACTATTTGACATATTTTACCTTGGTGGATCTTTGGCCTCCCCTCGTGGCTCAGACAGTAAAGAATCTGCCTGTGTTGTAGGAGACCCAGGTTTGATCCCTGAATCGAGAGGATCTCCTGGAGAAGAGAATGGCTACCCATTCCAGTATTCTTACCTGGAGAATTCCTTGGACAAAGGAGCAGAGCCTGGCAAGCTACAGTCCATGGGGTCACAAAGAGTCAGACACAACTTAGCAACTGAACACACATGCACAATGGTCTGTAAAAATTTTACTAATAAAATAAAGTTACAAAACAATATGTGTAATCTAAGGTGGAAACATTTTTCAGCCACTTTTAAGTCTTCCTAGGACTCTGTTGTTGACTTCTATAAGAACTTAAACCCCTAAAAGGCAAAGTTCGTGTCCTCCTAATTGTGAATTCCCTCCAGTTCGAGCATAGAATTTGATTCAATAGATGTTCAGTTTTAACATAAATACTTATTGTCTTATGTGTGGGCTTGCAGACTGATTGTCAGACTGCAATGCAAAGAATCTGCCTGCAATGCAGGAGATATGGGTTTGATCCCTGGATCAAGATGATCCCCTGGAGAAGGGAATGGCTATCCACTACAGTATTCTTGCCTGGAGAATTCCATGAACAGAGGAGCCTAGAGAGCTAGAGTCCATGGGGTCACAAAATGTCAGACCCAACTGAGCAACTAATACTTTCACATATCTGTTTACATCTCCATATATATTTAATTGTTTACATTTATAAAAATATAAAGTTTTTATACTATTTGCAAAGTATGTATGCATAGTAGTTATTGCTTTTGGTAACTAACATTTATCAGATATCTATTACTTGCCAAGTGCTATACTAAATAATTCATATATATTTGCTCACTTAAAGTTTATGGTGATTCTATAAAGTGAGAAATGCCATTATTTATTATCACCAATATTTTCAGATGAGGAATTTGAGGCAAAGAAAGGTTTATAAATTTGGCCAAGTACCATACAGGCAAGTGGTAAGTAACAGAGCTATTTTAAATTTAGATTCACCCTGGCCCTAGCAACTTTACACTTAACCTATAAACTACTCTACATTTTTGTGAATCATTTACCTTTATTATACCCTATAAAGAGAATTAGGTACTTTGAAGCTAACACATACACATAAAATAGAAATTAGAAAATGGTCAAATTTTAAAATATAAATGAAGTTCTAAAATCTTCTTGCTGATCTCCAGTAAGCATTCTCATACACTCTGGGGAGTGACACAGTCCAGTTTGATAGTACTGGTAAGATGATATAAACCTGTAAAAAATCAAACAACACTAGCTAAGTTCTATTAATGCTTAATTTAAGCGTTCTATTTTCTTTTTGTTAAAACCTAGACATTATAAACATATCTTTTCAAGTGATAAAGATAGTTTACACCCTTTCAGAAAAAAAAAAGAAAATGAAAACTGCTCACCAGTCAGGAATTTTCGAGAAATAAAAGAGGCACAGGAAATAAATTTAGAATGCAAATGTTTGTTCTATGAAAAGTTATACACCAAAGCTATATTACATACATCAGATAAAGAGTGTATACTGATCTGTCTCAGGTTGTGTAGTCACTGGTTGTTTGGAAATTATTTGAATATCATAAACTATTCTTTTCTTTCCTAACATTTTTCTATAGTTTAATCTTTGCCACTGTTTTATATTGAGGTTCATAAATTCTAATTTTTAATGTAATGTAACAGAGGATGAGATGATTATATAGTACCACTGACTCAATGGACATAAATTTGAGTCAACTCTAGGAGATGTGGAGGACAGAAGGGCCTGGCATGCTATAGTCCATGGGGTTGCAAAGGGTTGGACATTACAGCGATTAAACAACATGACATATCCAAAGAACAGCAGACTGTCAAACTAAATTTTGTGATGGTCATAAAGAAATGCCCAGCTCAGATAAATTACTTTGGGAGAACAATTTTCTCTTTTTCAATATCACTTTCTTTAGCTGTAAAATGAAGTCAGTGCCTTGAATATAGAACGTACTCAATTACTTCCTGAAAAAGGAACAGGAGAAAGGTGGAGGGGAGGAGTTAAAGTATATGGTTAGGTTTCTTCATTCAGTTCAGTTCAGTCGCTCAGTCGTGTCCGACTCTTTGCGACCCCATGAATCACAGCACGCCAGGCCTCCCTGTCCATCACCAACTCCCGGAGTTCACTCAAACTCATGTTCATCGAGTCGTTGATGCCATCCAGCCATCTCATTCTCTGTTGTCCCCTTCTTCTCCTGTCCCCAATCCTCCCCAGCATCAGAGTCTTTTCCAATGTGTCAACTCGTTGCATGAGGTGGCCAAAGTATTGGAGTTTCAGCTTTAGCATCAGTCCTTCCAATGAACACCCAGGATTGATCTCCTTTAGAATGGACTGGTTGGATCTCCTTGCAATCCAAGGGACTCTCAAGAGTCTTCTCTAGCACCATAGTTTAAAAGCATCAATTCTTCAGTGATCAGCTTTCTTCACAGTCCAACTCTCACATCCATACATGACCATGGGAAAAACCATAGCCTTGACTAGATGGGCCTTTGTTGGCAAAGTAATGTTTCTGTTTTTTAATATACTATCTGGGTTGGTCATAACTTTCCTTCCAAGGAGTAAGCATCTTTTAATTTCATGGCTGCAATCAGAATCTGCAGTGATTTTGGAGCCCCAAAAAATAAAGTCTGACACTGTTTCCCCATCTATTTGCCATGAAGTGATGGGGCCAGATACCAAGATCTTTGTTTTCTGAATGTTGAGCTTCAAGCCAACCTTTTCACTCTCCTCTTTCACTTGGCGCTCCTTACATTCTCCTAATTCTCAATTTGCATTTGAGAAAATATGTATTATTTGACACTGATATTATTTAAAAGCTTGAACTTGAGAAGCAACTTTCCTCAAAATAGAATTTGAGATAAAAATTGTTTGAAAGTGTTTCCAAGAGTGTGCATCTTCTGAGCTTGACAGTCTAAGAATGAACTGCCTTAAAGATGATGATAGCAATGATTGACAGATTTCAGTGTCTTCTAGTCTTTACATGTGCAACATTAGGAATTTGAATCATCCTTAGGAAAATCAATATTGTCTACTTTTTCCCAAATTCAATAAACCTTTTAGAGTCGAAGCTTAGCAAATGCTTCCTTCACAAAGCATCGTATATCTGTCTGAGCGACTGAACAACAACAACAAATTTTATATATATATATATACATACATATATATATATATATACACACACACAGACACACACACACACACATATAGGCACTATAGATATATTTACACACACTACCAAATTGGAAAAATAGTTCCCAATATGTAACTAGAATATCAAGAAACAGATTTATATATCACCAAACTGGGGAAACACATACAGATTCAAACTGGAGTTTCCAATTAAAAGATACATAAGCAACACACCAAGAAATTAAAGGCACATCACCAAATTGGAGGAAACTTACATCCAGGTTTGAGAAATGCTGGGAGATCCCTCAAATAGCAGTATGGAGTTCCCAATTAGAAAATCCCAGACAGTGCTTCCATCCCACAGGTGAGACCCAGAGTGCCATCCAGAGGAATCCTGCTTTTATTGCCAAGCTGCAAGCTGATAATCATCGGCTTACATGAAAAGATGCAGCTCTGGCTATTATGCTAAATGCTTGTATCTCTAGTTCAAAGTCTCAGAATGTTTGCTGATCTCAGTTCAGTTCAGTTCAATCTCTCAGTCGTGTCCAACTCTTTGCAACCCCATGAACCACAGCACGGCAGGCCTCCCTGTCCATCACCAACTCCCTGAGTTCACTCAAACTCATGTCCATAGAGTCGGTGATGCCATCCAGCCATCTTATTCTCTGTCGCCTCCTTCTCCCACCCCCAATCCTTCCCAGCATCAGAGTCTTTTCCAGTGAGTCAGCTTGTCGCATGAGGTGGCCAAAGTAGGACTAGCCAAATTCCCAAGGTACAGAAAGCTCCATGACTTACTCCCTTCCCTTTGACTTACTCCCTTCCTTGTGTGTTGGTTCCCAAGACCTACTTTTCCCATTTTTGCTGATCAGCAGCTTAGCATTTAACTCATTTTAGGGTCTCTGTTCAGTGAAAGGCCTATTGTTGCCTCTAAAGTCTGAACAGGACTATTTCTATTAATTTGCTCAACACTGTTCATCAGTGATATTAGCCTATAATTTATTTTTTGTTGTATATGTTTGGTTTTGGTATCAGGGTGATGATGGCCTCATAGAATGAGTTTGGGAGTATTTCTTCCTCTGAAATTTTCTGGAATAATTTCAGAAAGATAGGTAGTTTCAGAAGCATAAGAATCCATTCTTTTCTAAATGTATGATAGAATTTTTCTATGAAGCCATGTGGTCCTGGAATTTTGTTTATTGGGAGTTTTAAAAATCATATTCAATTTCAGTACTCATGGTTGATCTGTTCATATTTTCTCTTTCTTCCTGGTTCATACTTAGGAGATTGTACCTTTCTAAGAATCTGTTGATTTATCCTAGGTTGTTTATTTTATTAGCATATACTTTCTTATAGTAGTCTCCTATGATCCTTTGTATTTCTGTGGAGTCCATTGTAACTTCTTTTATATTGTTAAGTATATTAATTTGAGCCCTCCCCTCCTTTTTTTTTTTTTTTGATGAGTCTGCCTAAGGTACATCAAAATTAATAAACAGAAATCTGTTGCATTTCTATACACTAATAACTAAAGATCAGACAGAAAATTTTTTAAATTCCATTTACCATTGCATCAAAAAGAATAACAGCTTTCCAGGTGGCTCAGTGGCAAAAGAATCCACCTGCCAATGCAGGAGATGCAGATTTTATCTGTGGGTCAGGAAGATAACCCTGGAGAAGGAAATGGCAACCCACTCCAGTATTTTTGCTTGGGAAGTCCCATGGACAGAGGAGCCTGGTGGGGTAGAGTCCCAAGGTTCACAAAGATTTAGACAAAACTGAGCATGCACATACACAATACACACAAAATGTATAAAATACCTAGGAATAAACCTACTTACGGAGGCACAGTTCATATCAGTCAGTTCAGTTCAGTCACTGAGTCTTGTCTGACTCTCTGAGACCCCATGGGTTTCAGCACGCCAGGCTTCCCTGTCCATCACCAACTCCCAGAGCTTTCTCAAACTCATGTCCATAGAGTCAGTGATGCCGTCCAACCGTCTCATCCTCTGTCATCCCCTTCTCCTCCTGCCTTCAGTCTTTCCCAGCATCAGGATCTTTTCTAATGAGTCAGTTCTACGCATCAGGTGGCCAAAGTATTGGAGCTTCAGCTCTAGTAACTCTCCTTCCAATGAATATTAAGGACTCATTTCCTTTAGGATGGACTGGTTTTATCTTCTTGCAGCCCAAGGGACTCTCAAGAGTCTTCTCCAACACAACAGTTCAAAAGTATCAATTCTTCAGTGCTCAGCTTTCTTTATAGTCCAACTTTCAGATCCATACATGACTACTGGAAAAACCATGAGTTTGACTAGATGGACCTTTGTAGGCAAAATAATGTCTCTCCTTTTTAATAAGCTGTCTAAGTTGGTCATAGTTTTTCTTCCAAGGAGCAAGTGTCTGTTAATTTCATGGCTGCAGTCACCATCTGCAGTGATTTTAGAGCCCAAAAAGTAGTTTGTCACTGTTTCCATTGTTTCCCCATCTATTTGCCATGGGACTGGAAGTGATGACTGGATGCCATGATCTTCATTTCTTGAATGTTGAAATATGGCTCAGTATAAAAAAAAATCCAATCAAAAAATGAACAGAAGATCTAGATAGACATTTCTTTGACAGATGGCCAAGGGACACATGAAAAGATGCTCAACATTGCTAATTATCCAAAAATGCAAATCAAAACTACAGTGAGGTATCACTTCACACCAGTCAGAATCGCCATCATCAAAAAGTCTACAAACCATAAATGTTGGAGAAAATATAGAGAAAAAGGATCCCTCCTGTGCTGTAGATGGGAATGTAAATTTGTACAGCTACTATGGAGAACAGTATGGAGGTTCCTTATAAAAGTAAAAATAGAGCTACCATATGATCCAGCAATCCCAATCCTGGGTATATATCCCGAGAAAAAAGTTTGAAAGGATGTATGTACCCAGTGCAGCCCACTCCAGTACTCTTACCTGGAAAATCCCATGGGCGGAGGAGCCTGATAGGCTGCAGTCCATGGGGTTGCGAAGAGTCAGACATGACTGAGCGACTTCACTTTCACTTTTCACTTTCATGCATTGGAGAAGAAAATGGCAACCCACTCCAGTGTTCTTGCCTGGAGAATCCGAGGGACGGGGGAGCCTGGTGGGCTGCCTTCTGTGGGGTCGCACAGAGTCAGACACAACTGAAGTGACTTAGCAGCAGCAGATACACCCAATGTTCATGGCAGTACTGTTTATAATAGGCAAGACATGGGAGCAGAGCAACCTAAATGTCCATCAGCTGACAAATGGATAAAGAAGATGTGGTACATATATACACTACAGTGGAATATTACTCTGTCATTAAAAAAGAATGAAATAATGCCATTTGTAGCACCATGAATGGACCTGGAGATTATCATAAGTGAAGTAAGTCAGACAAAGATAGATATTATATGATACCGCTTATGTGTGGACTCTTAAAAAAAAAATACAAACCATCTTTTATTTACAAAACAGAAACAGACTCTCAGAGAATGAAACTTACGGTTAGCACAGGGGAGTAGGGGTGGGAGGGATAGATTGGGTGTTTGAGATTCACATATACACATTGCTCATTTTTAAAATAGATAACCAACAAGGATCTACTGTATAGCACAGGGAACTCGCTCAATACTCTGCAGTAATCTAAATGAGAAAAGAATTTATATAAGAATAGATAAGTGTACATGTATAACTGAGTCACTTTGTTATATGCCTGAAACTAACACAACACTGTTAATCAACTATGTGCGTGCGTGCTAAGTCATTAAATTTGTGTCTGACTCTGTGCGACCCTATGGACTGTAGCCCTCCAAGCTCCTCTCTCCATGGGATTCTCCAGGCATGAATACTAGAGTGAGTTGTCATGCCCTCCTCCGGCAGATCTTCCCAACCCAGGGATCAAAGTCCTGTATCTTATGTCTCCTGCATTGGCAGGGGGTCCTTTACCACTAGTACCACCAGGGAAGCCCAAATCAACTGTACTCCATAAAATATATTTTTAAAAATTATTCTTACATAGGTAAATTATTTTATTGGGGCTTTTGGATATTTCTTAAATTTTATCTATGATTTTAAATCTATAAATAGGAACCCGAAGTCCCCCTTGTTAAATATGTATCTATTTTGTGTGTGAAAAGCATCCTCTTGAAATGATTGTTTCCTAGTTTAGCAGTTATGCTTCCAGATATAATTATGTCTTAGCCAAGGATATAAATCCTCTCACTTGTAATCATGTGTTCTCATTAGGAAACTGACTGTGCCATAGGAAATCAGTGATTAAAATTCCATTCAGTGTAGTTTCTTCATCAGTCCTTGGAACAGGTGTCAGGATTATTCTCTATTGGTATTTTGCTTGGTACCTGGACTATTAATCTATTTGTATGAAAAGTTGGGATGATATATTGTCTCTGCCTTAAATCCTTTATATTTTGTGAGTTGCTGTGGCATTTAATGTAATGGATAACTCCCTTTGGGTCATTAAAAATAAGAAGGTCAGGTTTTCCTTTTTCCTGACACAGCAGAGCTCTGATTAACTGTAAAGGTGCAAGTTGATATCTCCCACTTTGAAACTTCCTATGGGATGAGAGTAATGTAGGTGATTATTTCAAGTGGAAACAGCAACAGCAATAAGCCACATGTGAGCTTATTTCACATTAGCACATGTTAAGAAAATTATTAACATTTTCTTGGAACTATAGTAATTGTATTCAATCTTGTATGAAGGCAGAAATATGTTTTTGGTGGAAAGGAGAGAAGGATTTATAGGAATCTAACCTAATAATTCTGAAAATAATACAAAGTCCCCTAATCAGAATAGAACATTATAATACTACACAGTACCCTATATATGTTAATAAATTTATTCCTATAATCCTCTTATGCAGATACTCTTCAAGTTTTTCATCAACTTCAAAATCTAATTCATAATCTTATGCTTTAATTTCATAGCTGAAAATTTTCTCCTTTAAATTTTATTGTTTCTACTCATCATTTTCCCATTCTCTTAGACAAGCCTCTCCTCCACTCTCCCGTCCACCTCCTTTCCTCCTTATCATTTTTATTTTCATGATTCAAAACTTTTGTACCATTTATTACATAAAAATTTAAAAAATAAAAACAAATTAATCAAATTTGTTAAGGCCCTATATCACCGTTTTATTTCAAAATCTTCAAAGGGAGGGGACAAAACTGACCAACTGAAAGAATAGTCATTCTAGGAAAATATATTTTTACAGTCAAATAATTGATTAGGTAATCATCACTATATGGATATAAAGAAAAACAACATCCAGATAAAGAGCATTATACACCTGATTGATAGTCAATGAACTGGCTACTTAATTTCAAAAGAGGCCTTATTGTACATAGAAAACCCTAAAGATAGTATCACAAAATTGCTAGAGCTAATCAGTGAATTTATACACAGAAATCACTTGCATTTCTATATACTAACAATGAAACATCAGAAAGAGAAATTAAGGAATCAATCCCCATTCACCTTTGCAACAAAAATAATTAAATATCTATGAATAAACTTACCTAAAGAGACAAAAGTGCTGTACACAGAAAATTATAAGACACTAATGAAAGAAATCAAAGATAGCATAAACAGATGGAGAGATATTCCATGTTCCTAGGTAGGAAGAATCAATATTGTGAAAATGACTATACTACCAAATGCAATCTACAAATTCAATGCAATCCCTATCAAATTACCAACATCACAGACATTTTTCACAGAGCTAGAACAAAAAATTTCACAATTCATATGGAAACACAAAAGACCCCAAATAGCCAAAGCAGTCCTGAGAAAGAATGGATCTGGAGAAATCAACCTTCCTGACTTCAGATTATACTACAAAGCTACAGTCATCAAGACAGTATGGTTCTGGCACAAAAACAGAAACATAGACCAGTGGAACAAGATGGAAAGCCCAGAAATAAACCCATGCACCTATGGATACCTTATTTTTTACAAAGTGAAGTTGCTCAATTGTGTCCGACTCTTTGCGACCCCATGGACTGTAGCCTACCAGGCTCCTCCCATGGGATTTTTCCAGGCAAGAATACTGGAGTGGGTTGCCATTTCCTTCTCCAGGAAATGGAGATCCTCTGGAGAGGATCGAATATGTTCAGTTCGACCCGGATCGAACCCGGCTCTCCCACATTGTAGGCAGATGCTTTACTGTCTGAGCCACCAGAGAAGTCTTTTTTTTTTTTTTTTTTCGCAAAGGAGGCAAAAATATACAATGAGGCAAAGACAGCCTTTTCAATAAATGGTGCTAAGAAAACTGGACAGCTACATGTAAAAGAATGAAATTAGAACACTTCCTAACACCATACACAAATATCAACTCAAAATAGATTAAAGACCTCCATGTAAGCCCAGAAACTGTAAAACTCTTAGAGGATAACTTGGGAAGAACACTCAATGACATAAATCAAAGCAAGATCCCCTATGACCCACCTCCTAGAGTAATGGAAATAAAAACAAAAGTAAAAAAATGGGACCTGATTAAACTTAAAAGCTTTTGCACAGCACAGAAAACTATAAGCAAAGTGAAAAGACAGCCCTCAGAATGGGAGAAAATAATAGCAAATGAAACAACTGACAAAGGATTAATTTCCACAATATACAAGCAGCTCATATAACTCAATGCCAGAAAAACAAACAACCCAATCAAAAAGTGGGGAAAAGATGTAAACACACATTTCTCCAAAGTAGACATACAGATGGCTAACAAACACATGAAAAGATGCTCAACATCACTCATTATTAAAGAATTGTAAATCAAAATTACAATGAGATATCACCTCACACCAGTCAGAATGGCCATCATCAAAAAGTCTACAAACAATAAATGCTGGAGAAGGTGTGGAGAAAAGGGAACACTCTTGTACTGTTGAAGGGAACGTAAATTGATACAGCCACTATGAAAGATGGTATGGAGATTCCTTAAGAAACTAGGAATACAACCACCATATGACCCAGCAATCCCACTCCTAGGCATATACCCTGCTGCTGCTGCTGCTGCTGCTGCTGCTGCTAAGTCACTTCAGTCATGTCCGACTCTGTGTGACCCCATAGACGGGAGCCCACCAGGCTCCCCCGTCCCTGGGATTCTCCAGGCAAGAACACTGAAGTGGGTTGCCATTTCCTTCTCCAATGTGTGAAAGTGAACAGTGAAGTCGTTCAGTCGTGTCCGACCCTTAGCGACCCCATGGACTGCAGCCTACCAGGCTCCTCCATCCATGGGATTTTCTAGGCAAGAGTACTGGAGTGGCTTGCCATTGCCTTCTCCAGCATATACCCTGAGGAAACCAAAATTGAAAATGACACATGTATCCCATTTTTCATTGCAGCACTATTTACAATAGCTAGAACATGGAAACAACCTATTGTATTTGATGTGATTGTGATTGTTGTTTTTTTTTTATTTCTTTTCCAGATATTTTCTTGTTAGTGTGTAGAATTGGGGGGATAAACCTGACTTAATATTGATGTATTACATATATTATATATATATATCAGTCAATCAGTTCAGTTGCTCAGTTGTGTCTGACTCTTTGCTACCCCATGGACTGCAGCACGCCAGGCTTCCTTGTCCATCACCAACTCCCAGAGCTTACTCAAACTCATGTTCTTCAAGTTGGTGATGCCATCCAACCATCTTATCCTCTGTGTTTATGTTTAGTGTTTTATTTTTAGAATAGTTTCAAGTTTACAGTGGAAATGAGCAGAAGGTACTGAGATTTTCCATATATGTCCTGCCTCTACATTTTCATAGCCTCTATCACCATCAACACACCCCATTATATGGTCCATTTGTTACAAATGATGACATCCATTGACACATCATAATCACTTATAGTCTATAGTTTACATTAGAGTTCACTCTTGATGTTGTACAATCTCTGCATTTGGACAAATGTATAATGACCTGTACCCACAATTATGTGATAATACAGAGCTGTTTCACTGCCCTGAAAATCAACTGTGCTCCATGTATTCCTTCCTTCTTTCCTTCCTGGTGACCACTGATCTTCTTACTGCCTCTGTAGTTTCACCTTTTCAGAATGTCATATAGTTGGAATCATATAGTATATAACCTTTTAAAATTGCCTTCTCTCACTTAGAAATATGCATTTAAGTTTCTTTCATGTCTCTTTGATTCTGGATAATTTTGTTTTTGTTTTGCAGTGCTGAACCATAGGACTTCATTTTAGTGCTGATCTTCCATTACATAGATATGTCACAGTGTATTTATACATTCACCTAATGAAGAACCTCTTTATTGCTTCCATATTTTGGCAAATATGAACTAAGATATGCTAGAAATAGTCACATGCAGGTTTTTATGGGAATATAAGTCTTCACTGTATTTGGTAAATAACAAAGAAACCAACTGCTAGATCATATGGGAAGACTATGTTTAGTTGGCAAGAAACTGCCAAAATACCTTCCATTGTGGTACCATCTAGCATTCCCACCATCAATTAACAAAATTCTTTTCTGTCATGGCCTAACCTAACCTAAACTTATGTATTATGTTCTTATATGTTTTTTTACTTGATTTGCTAAAATTTTGGATGTGAATTATGGTATCCCCCAAATTTCTGTCCCAATCAGGTCAGAAAGAGATTTTCTTCTGTTTCAAGTTTTACCATATTAAATATGATAGTTATTGCCTATCTTTTTTTTAATTAAGGGAATACCTCTCTCAGTCTCATTTTCTCTGTCTTTTCTTTCCCTAATACTTGTAAAGATTTATTTCTTCCACACCGCAATTATTGTGTAGCTATTACTGACAATCTCAGTGCTCTTATCAAAGATGAACATTGCCTAGAATCCTTGATATTAAGGAGGAAATGGCAACCCACTCCATTGTTCTTGCCTGGAGAATCCCAGGGACAGGGGAGCCTGGTGGGCTTCCGTCTATGGGGTCACACAGAGTCGGACACGACTGAAGTGACTTAGCAGCAGCAGCAGCAGCAGCAGCAGTCTACCTAGTACTTGGATGCAATCTCAAAAACAGAATGATCTCTGTTCATTTCCAAGGCAAACATTCAATATCACGGTGATCCAAGACTATGCCCCAACTAGTAACAATGAAGAAGCTGAAGTTGAATGGTTCTATGAAGACCTACAAGACCTTTCACAATGAACACCCCCAAAAGATGCCCTTTTCATTATAGGGGACTGGAATGCAAAAGTAGGAAGTCAAGAAACACCTGGAATAACAGGTAAATTTGGCATTGGAATATAAATGAAGCAGGGCAAAGGCTAATAAAGATTTACCAAGAGAACACACTGGTCATAGCAAACACCCTCTTCCAACAACACAAGAGAAGATGCTACACATGGACATCATCAGATGATCAACACCAAAAACAGATTGATTATATTCTTTGCAGCCAAAGATGGAGAAGCTCTATACAGTCAGCAAAAACAAGACCGGGAGCTGACTGTGGCTCAGATCATGAAGTCCTTATTGCCAAATTCAGACTTGAATTGAAGAAAGTAGGGAAAACCACTAGACCATTCAGGTATGACCTCAATCAAATCCCTTATGATTATACAGTGGAAGTGAGAAATAGATATAAGGGACTAGATCTGATAGAGTGCCTGAAGAACTATGGACGGAGGTTGGTGACAGTGTACAGGAGACAGGGACCAAGACCATTCCCATGGAAAAGAAATGCAAAAAAGCAAGATGGCTGTCTGAGGAGGCATTACAATTAGCTGTGAAAAGAAGAGAAGTGAAAAGCAAAGGAGAAAAGGAAAGATATAAGCATCTGAATGCAGAGTTCCAAAGAAAGAAGAGATAAGAAAACCTTCCTCAGCGATCAATGCAAAGAAGTAGAGGAAAACAATAGAATAGGAAAAACAAGAGATCTCAAGAAAATTAAGAGATACCAAGGGAACAGGTCAGGCAAAGACGGGCTCGATAAAGGACAGAAATGGTATAGACCTAACAGAAGCAGAAGATATTAAGAAGAGGTGGCAAGAAAACACAGAAGAACTGTACAAAAAAGATCTTCACGACCCAGATAATCATGATGGTGTGATCCCTCACCTAGAGCCAGACATCCTGGATTGTGAAGTCAAGTGGGCCTTAGAAAGCATCACTACGAACAAAGCTAGTGGAGGTGATGGAATTCCAGTTCAGCTATTTCAAATCCTGAAAGATGATGCTGTGAAAGTGCTATACTCAATATGTCAGCAAATTTGGAGAACTCAGCAGTGTCCACAGGACTGGAAAAGATCAGTTTCCATTCCAATCCCAAAGAAAGGCAATGCCAAAGAATGCTAAAAATAACACACAATTGTACTGATCTCAAATGCTAGTAAAGTAATGCTCAAAATTCTCCAAGTCAGGCTTCAGCAATACATGAACCATGAACTTCCGGATGTTCAAGCTGGTTTTCGAAAAGGCAGAGGAACCAGAGATCAAATTACCAACATCAAAAGCAAGAGAGTTCTAGGAAAACATCTATTTCTGCTTTATTGACTATGCCAAAGTCTTTGACTGTGTGGATGACAATAAACCATGGAAAATTCTGATGGAGATGGTAATACCAGACCACCTGACCTGCCTCTTGAGAAACCTATGTGCAGGTCAGGAAGCAACAGTTAGAACTGGACGTGGAACAACAGACTGGTTCCAAATAGGAAAAGGAGTATGTCAAGGCTGTATATTGTTACCCTGCTTATTTAACTTATATGCAGAGTACATCATGAGGAACGCTGGGCTGGAAGAAGCTCAAGCTGGAATCAAGATTGCCGGGAGAAATATCAATAACCTCAGATATACAGATGACACCACCCTTATGGCAGAAAGTGAAGAGGAATTAAAAGCCTCTTGATGAAAGTGAAAGAGGAGAGTGAAAAAGTTGGCTTAAAGCTCAACATTCAGAAAAATAAGATCATGGCATCTGGTCCCATCACTTCATGAAAATAGATGGGGAAACAGTGGAAACAATGTCAGACTTTATTTTGGGGGGCTCCAAATTACTGCAGATACTGATTGCAGCCATGAAATTAAAAGATGCTTACTCTTTGGAAGGAAAGTTATGACCAACCTAGATAGCATATTAAAAAGCAGAGGCATTACTTTGCCAACAAAGGTCCATCTAGTCAAGGCTATGCTTTTTCCAGTGGTCATGTATGGATGAGAGAGTTGAACTGTGAAGAAAGCTGAGCACCAAAATATTGATGCTTTTGAACTATGGTGTTGGAGAAGATTCTTGAGATTCCCTTGGACTGCAAGGAGATCCAACCAGTCCATTCTAAAGGAGACCAATCCTGGATGTTCATTGGAATGAATGATGCTGAAGCTGAAACTCCAATACTTTGGCCACCTCATTCAAAGAGTTGATTCATTGGAAAAGACCCTGATGCTGGAAGGGATTGGGGGCAGGAGGAGAAGGGGACAACAGAGGATGAGATGGCCGGATGACATCACTGACTCGATGCACATGAGTTTGGGTGAACTCCGGGAGTTGGTGATGGACAGGGAGGCCTGGCGTGCTGTGATTCATGGGGTCACAGAGAGTCAGACATAACTGAGCAACTGAACTGAACTGAGTCTACTGGGAAGAAATGGACATATTACAAATGATTCACGTTCAACCTGGTAACTGAGTATGATAACTTACTACAGGAATTCTTGTGTGTGTATGTATGTGTGTGTGTTCTCAGTCATGTCTTATTTGGGGTCCCTTGGACTGTCACCTGCCAGGCTCCTCTGTCCATTGAATTTTCCAGGCAAGAATGTGGAAGTGGGTTGCCATTTCCTACTCCAGAAGATCTTCCCAACCCAGAGATCAAACCTGTGTCTCTTGCATCTCCTGCACTGACAGACAAATTGTTTACCACTAGCACGACCTCGTAAGCCCCAGGAATTCCTTTAGTCAAAGATGTAATCCTGAAGTTAAGACTAGTTTGCCAGATAAACGAAGCAAGGAAAGTTTTCAAGGAGGAAGTAGCCTATCAAAATCAGGTAAACAAAGAACAGTATGTCATGTTTTGCAAGTTACCAGAGTATGTTAGACAATGAACGGATTTCATAAAATAAAGGATGAAAGGTATGTCATAGTCAAGAAATTTTGATTTTATCCTATTGGTGTGATGTTGAGATTTATATTTCAAAGATCAATTGCTTAGAGAAAGCTGGATTTGGCCTGGAATACCACTTTGGAAGTAGTTTTAGCAGTCTAAAGAGACAAGGGGATGAGTTCAAAAATATTTAAGAGTTATAGTAAACATGACCTATTGCTGACTAGAGATGGGAGTAAGAAAGGAAGAGGAATAAAATGTAATTTCCATCATTTCATGTGTTTCTCAATGTTGTTTTTTGTTCTTACCTGTTTTGTTGATTTCTGCAACTGTGTGGGTTGCAACACCATTCATTGACCTGAAAACATGAAAGAGAAGAGACGTCTCATAAAGGGAGTTATTTAGTTTAACTGTGAATTGCCTGAAGCCGAGGTGCCTATCTCATAGCCAGGGAACATGAAGCATAGCCAGGTGGAAGTAATGGTCTCAAGTCCAAAAGGGATTGGATGTCCCAAGTTACAGATCTGTGAATTACCAGTGCTGTATCTGAGAATATTTAAAGTGCATCAGATCCAACCACAAATGTCGCTGCTTCACGCAGCTCTGCAGATCTGAATGTACACTCAAGTAAAGGCCATACCCGAAGCAGAGAAGTGTCTATGTGGATAAGATCAGAAGTGCAGTGATTGATCGTTCCCTGTGAGATAAGCATTAAACATCACTGCATGGCAGCAGTCATCGACTGTTGGTAATGTGTAGGAATAGATCCTTTGTGCAGAATGAAAAATACCAAGAAAACTTGGAACTTCACAGAGAAGATATCTCATTTTGATAATCAGTTATTATATAGAAAGTGTATTCCTCCTCTTATGTAGGAAAGATATTGAATAGAAAGATACAAAACAATTTTTTTAAGTCAATATAGGTCGTTTGTGTGAACTCAAATTGTGGAAATTGTGTCATAAGGAAAGAGTATTTTTTGAAAGAAAGATTTCAAACATAAAAAAGTCTAAAGAATAGTGAAACATAGCCTGTAAATCCACCTCTACCCAGTTTAACAATTTTTGTCATTTTGTCATACTTTGTTCAGTTTTGTTGTTTTCATTTTTGTTGTGTCAGAAGCAGATCTTTATAGATGATGCTGAATCTTCCTTTGCAGTCACTTCTGCTTCCTGCCCTTCATGTAACCAGTGACCTACATTTGCTGTGTATCTCTTATGACTACATTTTTACTCTATATGCTTTGTTGAAATTATTGATGGTATCATTGTGGATGCATTTCTAGATTTTCCATTCTTTTCCGTTGATCCATTTGTGTATCATTGTATCAGTAACCCACCGTCTTAATTACTGTGAATTTATAGGAAGTCTTGAAGCCAAATACAGTAAATTACCTAATTTTAATTCTTTTTTAATTTATTTTGGCTTTGCCTAGATCCTTTATATTTTTGTATAAATTAAAGAATTAGCTTCCTAATTTCTATTTTTTACAAGCCTGTTGGGATTGTAATTATATTGTATTGACTTTATAAATCAGCTCAAAGGGTCTTAGTGTCTTTAAAACATTGAGTCTTCTAATGCATAGACATGGTGTATCTCTCTGTTTATTTAAATTATCTTTAATTTTCTTACAATATTTTATTGTTTTCAGTGTAGAGACATTATAGGTTGTATTAGTTTTCTACTGATGTTTTAAAAATTACCACAAATTGAATGACTTGAAGCAACATCCGTTTAATATCTCACAGTTTCTGTAGGTCAGAAGTCTAGACTTAGTGTAGTTGAGTCCTTTGCTTAAGCTTTCACAGCTTAGAAATCATGTATCAGACATGTCTGAGATCTCTTCTGAAACTCAGGTTTTGGCTTTTTTTCCCTCAAGCTCAGCTGGCTATTGGCAGAATTCATTTCCTTGAACTGTAGAACTCATGAATATTATGCCTTCAAGGCCGACTAAAGGCATCTCTCTGAAACTACACCTTCTTTTAAAGGCTTACCTGACTAGGTCAGGTCTAACGAGGATGATCTTCCTTTTGCTTAACTCAGTGGCAACTGACTAGTAATCTAATCATAAGCAACAACTCATTTTCACAGGTCTCTCCCACATTCCAAGGGAGGGGACTGTATGGCTATTTACCCCAAGAGGCATGAACCATGGAGGTTGGGTTCGAATTCTGCCTGATTACACACATTTTTTGATGAATTTCTTTAAGTACTATATTTTGTGATGCAATAATATATTATTTTTAAATTTTATTTTTAATTGGATAAGTAATATACAATATTGTGATGGTTTCTGCAATACATCAGCATGAATCAGCCATAAGCATACACATCGCACCACCTTCTTAAACCTCCTTCCCGCCTCCCTCCCCATCCCATCCCTCTAGCTGGTCATAGAGCCCCAGACTAGCTAGGTGCTTTACATATGGCAATGTGCATGTTTCACCGTGACTCTCAAATAATCCCGCCTTCTCTCTCCCTCACTGTGTCCAAAGTCTGTCTCTATGTCTGCGTCTCCATTGCTGCCCTGTAGACAGGTGCATCAGTACCATCATTATTTAAATTTCACTTTCCATTTGTTTGTGAAGCAAATCACTTTAAATTTAACGTATCTTTATTGAATAGTTGTGCTAGCTATCTAATTGTATCTGGAAATCATTCTCAACATTCTCCTTAAAACATTGATTTGAAATTTACCAGACACAGTCTTTCTGGCTTTTGTTTTTGTACTTGTTTTTGGTAATTTTTCTGAATACATCGTAACTTCAGTCACAGTCTCACAGTATTTTTTTTTTTTTCTGATCTTCTTTCCTCTTTCTTATTCCCTTTGACATACTTCATATTACTTTGGGTCAGTTGTCCTAGCTGAGTCCTAGTAGATTTTCTATCAATTTTAAAAAGCAAAATTCTGTGTCAATCAGGATTTTTAGTTACAAGTATTGGAAAATATTGCTGGCTCTCTTAAACATTAAAATGAACTTAGCAGAAGGAGATTCAGACCTGACAAAATAGGCATGTGGACAAGAATGTGGAAGGGAAGCTAAGAGCTGAAAAAATAAAAAGTCACATTGCAGGAAAACCTACTTTTTTAGTCACTATATATATATATAAAACATGTGTGTGTACAATTGCTTAGTCATGTCTAACTCTTTGTGATCCCATGGACTGTATACTGCCAGGATCCTCTGTCCATGAGACTTTTCAGGCAAGAATGCTAGAGTGAATTTCCATTTCCTCCTCCAAGGGATCTTCCTGACCCAGGGATCCAGCCCTCGTCTCCTGTGTCTCCTGCATTGGCAGGCAGATTCTTTACCACTGAGCCATACACACACACACACACACACACACACACACACACACACAATATGTATGTAACTATATATATAATATGTGTATATATGTCATATATTTATTTATGTATCATTTCCTTAAGCATCCAAGTTTATATCACATCTGTGCCCCCCTCATGCCCTGGCAGCAATAGAAAGAAGGCTTTCCCTTCCCTTCAAGATTATCCTTATGTTAATAATGCAGAATGCAATAATAATGCAACATTCAAGCTCTGTCCTACTTTCCTAACAAAAATCAGGGACCTAATTGGAAGAGGAATGTATTGGTTCCTGGACAGCCAAAAATAAACAAACAAACAAACGTGGCATTATCTCTCTCATATTTTATGTGTATATACCTGATGTTGAGAAAAACTGGTTGGGAAAAGTGTTCAGAAAGGGGAAAGTCTAGAAATACTAATAAAAGAGAGAAATGGTCTACCTGGGTTTATTCTTGAAGTGATTATAAAAGCAAACTGATAGGACAATCTATAACATATTCTGTTAGAACAAAACATGGCCTATGCAACTAAGAAGTCAGAAGTTTAAATTCTGCTTCTCCCTCTTGGCTTTCTGACCCGAGGCAAGCTGTTTATCCTGTGATTCTAGGTTTTCTTGGTCACCAAGTAGGAATAATC
This sequence comes from Moschus berezovskii, assembly GCF_049115385.1. Classification (NCBI taxonomy): domain Eukaryota; kingdom Metazoa; phylum Chordata; class Mammalia; order Artiodactyla; family Moschidae; genus Moschus; species Moschus berezovskii. The sequence goes on from NC_142466.1 coordinate 21,962,398, forward strand.
ACATCTGTCTCCTGGTTTGCTGTAATGATTAAATGAACACGTGTGTAATGCATCCACAACAACACATTAATTCACAGTGGTTACCTGCCAATACGTGTTCTTTTCCTAACCCTTCTTTCTCAAATGCTCTCTAACTCCTGGAATACCCTACAAACAGCACTACCACTCCTCTGAAAGGAGCTATGGAATCTCCAAAATGCTGAGTGCGTCCCATCAGGAAGTGAGTGTGACCCCATCAGTAACTGCTGTCAGACTCCTGCCATCTGTGGACTGCTGTTGAGGGTGGTCATGTGGAGAGACATAAACCTCCTCCATGAGAGGAGGAGAGGGAAGTTGTCCTGAGATCACTATGCTCCCTTCATTTCTCATTTCCCATTGCAGGTACAGTGCTACCTTATATCAAATAGAACTTGATTCCTCCTTCCTTATTGTTACTAATCTGTACTATCTACAATAATTTCAGATGCCGATAATGGTTTCTTTCTATCCTTAGGAAGACTTTTCAGTTATCAAAAATTAAAGTTATATTAAATAAGAAGAGTGATGAAGATTACATACAAATTGAACATTAAAATACATTTTTTAAATATTTGAAGAAAAAGGGTGGATCTTTAAGGGAAATTTCTCAATTTATTTAATTCAAGGAAGAATTTTTTTTCCAAAATGTATTTATTTGAAAGTAAATGAGAAATAGCTGTTATAAATTAAAACTTGTGGGGCCATATTTAGAAATGTCAAAAACAGGCTTTGTTCTAGAATAGTGATTCTTAAACACTAATGTATCTTTGTACAATCTAGGGAACTGTCATTTGTAGAATTTCCAATTTCACTCCAAAAATGGAATTTCATTCTGGAGTGGTGCCCAAGAATCTGCTATGAAATGCAGTTTTTGATGATTTTAACAAGTTAATACAAAGGACTTTTTTCCTCCACTAGAAAGATTTCTTGAGAAATCCTTACCTACTGTGGATTTGCCAGTAGCTGGGGAAATGGGACCAACATGTAGACAGAAATGGGCAGTGACTCTTCAATAGTTGTAAAGCAGCATCTTAAACTGGTGACAACTGACCAACACCTGTTAATAAGAGTGTTCTCTCTGGAAAAGCAGTGTTTAATCTGTTTATAATGCTCTTAGGCTAAGCTAGATTTCTTCACTTCAACATTGACTGTTCATTTGGCTTCTGGTTGTAGTCAACCAAGCTGTGTTCATCTTTGAGTCATGTGACTGACCCTGAGAAATTTGATCGTAAATCCTGGGTATTTATAGGATCCCTTCCTAAGCCACAGAAAGCTCAGTGTGTTAGTCGCTCAGTCTTGTCTGACTCTTTGAGACACCATGGACTATAGCCTGTGAGGTCCCTCTGTCCATGGGATTTTCCAGGCAAGAATACTGGAGTGTGTTGCCATTTCCTTCTCCAGGGGAACTTCCTGACGCATGAATCAAACTCTGATCTCCCACACTGCAGGCAGGTTCTTGGACGGGTGACTTGACAAATTAACAAAGATCAATCACAAAGAACGAATATTAAAAGCAGCAAGGGAAAAGCAGCAAATAACACACAAGGGGATTCCCATAAGGATAACAGCTGATCTTTCAACAGAAACTCTTCAGGCCAGGAGGGAATAGCAAGACATACTTAAAGTGATGAAAGAAAATAACCTACAGCCCAGATTACTGTACCCAGCAAGGATCTCATTCAAATATGAGGAGAAATCAAAAGCTTTACAGACAAGCAAAAGCTGAGAGAATTCAGCATCACCAAACCAGCTCTCCAACAAATGCTAAAGGATCTTCTCTAGACAGGAAACACAGAAAGGGTGTATCAACTCAAACCCAAAGCAATAAAGAAAATGGCAACGGGATCATACTTATCAATAATTACCTTAAATATAAATGGGTTGAATGCCCCAACCAAAAGACAAAGGCTGGCTGAATGGATACAAAAACAAGAACCCCATATATGTTGTCTACAAGAGACCCACCTCAAAACGAGGGACACATACAGACTGAAAGTAAAGGGCTGGAGAAAGATATGGCATGCAAATAGAGACCAAAAGAAAGCAGGAGTAGCAATACTCATTTCAGATAAAATAGACTTTAAAACAAAGGCTTGAAAAGAGACAAAGAAGGAAACTACATAATGATCAAAGGATCAATCCAAGAAGAAGCTATAACTATTATAAATATTTATGCACCCAACATAGGAGCACCGCAATATGTAAGACAATAACTAACAAGTATGAAAGAGGAAATTAACAACAATGTAATAATAGTGGGAGATTTTAATACCCCACTTACATCTATGGATAGATCAACTAAACAGAAAATTAACAAGGAAACACAAACTTAAAATGATACAATAGACCAGTTAGGCCTAATAGATATCTATAGGACATTTCACCCCAAAACAATGAATTTCACCTTTTTCTCAAGCACACACGGAACCTTTTCCAGGATAGATCACATCCTGGGCCATAAATCTAGCCTAGGTAAATTCAAAAAAATTGAAATCATTCCAAGCATCATTTCTGACCACAATGCAATAAGATTAGATCTCAATTACGGGAGAAAAACCATTAAAAATGCCAACATATGGAGGCTGAATAACACGCTGCTGAATAATGAACAAATCATAGAAGAAATCAAAAGAGACATCAAAATATGCATAGAAATGAATGAAAATGAAAACACAACAACCCAGAACCTCTGGGACAATGTAAAAGCAGTGCTAAGGGGGAAGTTCATAGCAATACAAGCACACCTCAAGAAACAAGAAAAAAGTCAACTAAATAACCTAAATCTACATCTAAAGAAACTAGAAAAGGAAGAAATGAAGAACCCCAGGGTTAGTAGAAGGAAAGAAATCGTAAAAATTAGGGCAGAATAAATGCAAAAGAAACAAAAGAGACCATAGCAAAAATCAACAAAGCCAAAAGCTGGTTCTTTGAGAAGGTAAATAAAATTGACAAACCACTAGCCAGACTCATCAAGAAACAAAGGGAGAAGAACCAAATCAATAAAATTAGAAATGAAAATGGAGAGATCACAACCGACAACACAGAAATACAAAGGATTATTAGAGAATACTATCAGCAATTATATGGCAATAAAATGAATAACCTGGAAGAAATGGACAAATTCCTAGAAGAGTACACCTTTCCAAAACTGAACCAGGAAGAAATAGAAAATCTGAATAGACCCACAGAACTAGAGGCTGTAATCAGAAATTTTCCAGCAAACAAATCCCAGGTCCAGACGGCTTCACAGCTGAATTCTACCAAAAATTTAGAGAAGAGCTAAAACCTATTCTACTCAAACTCTTCCAGAAAATAGCTGAGGAAGGGAAACTTCGAAACTCATTCTATGAGGCCACCATCACCCTAATCCCAAAACCTGGTAAAGACCCCACAAAAAAAGAAAACTACAGGCCAATATCACTGATGAACATAGATGCAAAAATCCTTAACAAAATTCTAGCAATCAGAATCCAACAACACATTAAGAAGATCATACATCATGACCAAGTGGGCTTTATCCCAGGAACGCAAGGATTCTTCAATATCCGCAAATCAATCAATGTAATACACCACATTAACAAACTGAAAAATAAAAACCATATGATTATCTCAATAGATGCAGAGAAAGCCTTCAAAAAATTCAACATCCATTTATGATAAAAACCCTCGAGAAAGTGGGAATAGAAAGGACATATTTCAACATAATAAAAGCTATATATGACAAACCCACAGCAAACATTATCCTCAACGGTGAAAAACTGAAAGCATTTCCCCTAAAGTCAGGAACAAGACAAGGGTGCCCACTCTCACCACTACTATTCAACATAGTTCTGGAAGTTTTGGCTACAGCCATCAGAGCAGAAAAAGACATAAAAGGAATCCAAATTGGAAAAGAAGAAGTAAAACTTTCACTGTTTGCTGATGACATGATCCTCTACACAGAAAACCCTAAAGACTCTACCAGAAAACTACTAGAGCTAATCAATGAATACAGTAAAGTTGCAGGATATAAAATCAACACACAGAAATCACTTGCATTCCTATACACTAATAATGAGAAAATAGAAAGAGAAATTAAGGAAACTATTCCATTCACTGTTGCAACAAAAAGAATTAAATCCTTAGGAATATATCTACCTAAGGAAACAAAAGACTTGTACATAGAAAACTATAATACACTAGTGAAAGTAATCAAAGAGGACACTAATAGATGGAGAAATATACCGTGTTCGTGGATTGGAAGAATAAATATTGTAAAAATGAGTATACTACCCAAAGTAATTTATACATTCAATGCAATCCCTATCAAGCTACCAACGATATTTTTCACAGAACTAGAACAAATAATCTCACAATTTGTATGGAAATACAAACAACCTCGAATAGCCAAAGCAATCTTGAGGAAGAAAAACAGAACTGGGTGAATCAACCTGCCAGACTTCAGGCTCTACTACAAAGCCACAGTCATCAAGACAGTATGGTACTGGCATAAAGACAGAAATATAGATCAATGGAACAAAATAGAAAGCCCAGAGATAAACCCACGCACCTATGGAGACCTTATCTTTGACAATGGAGGATAGAATATAAAATGGAGAAAAGACAGTCGCTTTAACAAGTGGTGCTGGGAAAACTGGTCAGCCACTTGTAAAAGAATGAAACTAGAACACTTCCTAACACCATACACCAAAATAAACTCAAAATGGATTAGAGAGCTAAATGTAAGACCAGAAACTATAAAACTCCTAGAGGAGAACATAGGCAAAACATTCTCTGACATAAATCACAGCAGGATCCTCCAAGACTCACCTCCCAGAATATTGGAAATAAAAGCAAAAATAAGCAAATGGGACCTAATTAAAACCAAAAGCTTCTGCACAGCAAAGGAAACTATAAGCAAGGTGAAAAGACAGCCTTCAGAATGGGAGAAAATAATAGCAAATGAAGCAACTGACAAAGGATTAATCTCTAAAATATACAAGCAGCTCCTGCAGCTCAATTCCAGAAAAATAAATGACCCAATCAAAAAATGGGCCAAAGAACTAAACAGACATTTCTCCAAAGAAGACATAAAGATGGCTAACAAACACATGAAAAAATGCTCAACATCCCTCATAATCAGAGAAATGCAAATCAAAACCACAATGAGATACCATTTCACACCAGTCAGAATGGCTGCTATCCAAAAGTCGACATGCAATAAATGCTGAAGAGGATGTGGAGAGAAAGGAACCCTCTTACACTGTTGGTGGGAATGCAAACTAGTACAGCCACTAGGGAGAACAGAGTGGAGATTACTCAAAAAACTGGAACTAGAACTGCCATATGATCCAGCAATTGCACTCCTGGGCATACACACCGAGGAAACCAGAATTGAAAGAGACACATGTACTCCAGTGTTCATTGCAGCACTGTTTATAATAGCCAGGACATGGAAGCAACCTAGATGTCCATCTGCAGACGAATGGATAAGAAAGCTTTGGTACATATACACAATGGAGTATTACTCAGCCATTAAATAGAATGCATTTGAACCAGTTCTAATGAGGTGGATGAAACTAGAGCCTATTATACAGAGTGAAATAAGCCAGAAAGAAAAACACCAATACAGTATGCTAACGCATATATATGGAATTTAGAAAGATGGAAATGTAACCCTGTATACGAGACAGCAAAAGAGACACAGATGTATAGAACAGTCTTTGGGACTCTGTGGGAGAGGGTGAGGATGGGATGGTTTGGGAGAATGGCATTGAAACATGTATATTATCATATGTGAAACGAATCGCCAGTTCAGGGTCGATGCATGTTACAGGATGCTCGGGGCTGGTATGCGGGGATGACCAGAGGGAGGATAAGGGGAGGAGGGAGGTGGGAGGGGGCTTCGGGAGGGGGAACTCATGTACACCTGGGGTGGATTCATGTCAATGTGTGACAAAACCAACCAATATAATATTGTAAAATAATTAGCCTCCAATAAAAACAAAAATTAAAAAAAAAAAGAATTTAAAACTGACAGTACCACACTATCAATTAACTGCAAACCCAGATCTCTTTTTCAAAAGCTCTATGCCCTTGGGCAATCATTTAAAATCTCTGATCTTTATTTTCACCACCATAAATGGACATTATTGTAATAGTTACTTCACATGGTTTTTGAGACAATTAAATGAGAAACTATATATAAAGCAGAGAGCAGTTAACAGTGATTTTTGTTAATTACCCACCCCTGCCTGCTGGGAAATAATCTATAATGTTTACATTTGACTAAATGAAGAAAAAGAAAAGAAGCTAGAAGCAATAAATCTGTTACTTAAAAAATAGTGGCATCTTTCCTTTTCCAATATCACTGCTCAAAGGGTACAGATTTGAAATATGTAAGGCCAAAAGCTTCATAACTTTAATCACTGATAACCTACCTATTCCTACATTCTTGATGTTTGTAATCTTGAGGTTTATGCAGGAAAATGAGTAACTTAGATACAAGGCTTGCAAAATGCACCAAACAGTCATTTAACAAATGCACTGAGCTCATAGAATGCTGAGCATTTCTGTGGTTTCATTGGCTACCAGAGGGCTTTGCAACGTGTCCATGGGGATCATGAAGTGCATCCCTGAGATAAAGTTTAAAAAGCATCATATCAACAAGTACACATCAATGTCTTGTGAAATATGTGCCTCAGTGCTAGAGGGATCCTTGGGAAAGCTTTCTTCCAAGCAATAAGATAAACTAAAAGGACAGTAGTAGTATGCATAAAGAAAGCCAAAGAAGACCAAGATTCAATTACAGAGCACTTCAAGCCAGACCAAGAAACAAGAGAGTAGGGTCTGCAAATGCTGAATTTCTTCTACTTTATAAAAAATTTATTGCGGACTTGTTTTATTTTAGATTCACATACAACAGTATTTTATCAATAGGTTCTATATCCCATGCCCCTATCTAGAACCTCTTTGCAAAAATGCATTTAAAAATTGTAAGACAACATTGTTGAGGTATAACTTATATACAATATAATGTACTCGTTCAAAATTATTTTTAAAGAATACAAATCTCTCAAAAATAAGAATAATATTTATTTTTAAAAGGCTTGTTTTCAGACTAGTTTCAGTATAAGCAAAGATCCAAAAAATAAAAGATGAGAAAACAGAAGAAAATGAAACCATTTGGGAGCCATATTGATTTTATTAAAATATCTTTATTTTTTTCCTTAACTTCTAAAGAGTATTTTTAGAAGTATAATCTGTGTCTTTTGTTTCCATATTCCTATTCACTATCATATCTTAAGGGAGGGAAGTGAAAAGTTTTATTTTTTTTCACTCTAAAAATTGGTCTTGAAAATTCAAGCCAATGTTGTGGAATTAGTGTTTCTTTTGAACATCTCGTGAACTTCTCTTTGAGGAAAATACATGCATTTAATGTTATATATCCTCTTTGAGAAAAATAAATGGAATAATAATACAAAAAATATGTGAAGCAATTTGTTATATAACAGTACCTGCAGCAAAATCTGTTGACTTGTGACATAGGCCACATAAAACTGTCCTGCAACGCCTAACACACACATGTGGGAGGCTCTGACTCTGTGTTGGATGCCAGAAATGTCAGCGTACTGTCAGAACCTGATTGGTTGGATTTTTTTGAATCTTCGTGACTCACTCAGTTAGTGGGCTTGAGAGTGACACAGAATCTTCACATCTGGTACAAACTGTATACAAGTTGACTGGATAAGTCAGTCGTTTTGTGTTGTAGCCCTTGGTCTATTATGGTTTGCTCACTGGCAAACTTAATAACCCCTTTATCTGATCATATAGTGGCTGGGATATAAAATAAAACCAATTGTTTTAATTTGGTCTAATGTTGCTGCCTTTCTTGGGTACCAGTATATGTCAGCAAGTCAGAATAGAATAAATAGTAAAAATTTTATGGGAAGAATAAGTGTGGTTTCATTGTATATTTGGGTACCTAACCCCTTAGGTGGCACAACTCAGGTGCTCAGTTAAAATCTGTGGAATGAATAAGTGGGTTAATGAATGAATTAGCGTTGGAGAAGGAAATGGCAACCCACTCCAGTGTTCTTGCCTGGAGAATCCCAGGGATGGGAGAGCCTGGTGGGCTTCCGTCTATGGGGTCACACAGAGTCGGACACGACTGAAGTGACTTAGCAGCAGTAGCAGCAACCCCTTAGGTGGCACAACTCAGGTGCTCAGTTAAAATCTGTGGAATGAATAAGTGGGTTAATGAATGAATTAGAGTTCAGTGGTCAGTAGAAAATCTTTTCCTTCACTACTTAAAACATACACAGAAAACCTATCCATTCAAAGAAGGGATCAATAACATCATTTATGTATGGTGAGATAAAGCCATTTTAGAAAGCAAATAGTTATGCTGATTTACTTAGGTTCACTCCTGTATAGTAAGTGGCAGAACTGAAGTTTTAGGAATCACATTAGGTCACAGGTGAGTCCTTCCAAACCAACTAGCTTTCAAAGATCCCTCACTTCAAAGTCAGTTTGGTAGCTTGAAGATTATGTTTAATTTCCACTTGCCTGACATTTAGCCTACCTGTATATGACTTCTTCCAATACCCTGCTTGTCCCCCAAGAGACAGGAAAGGATTACTACTCATGGAAACGGATCTGTTTTATAAAAGACTTGATTTGATAACTCTTAGAATATCCTCTAAGAAGAAAAGTAAAATAATTGAGAGCATGAATAGGAACATTTGTGTCCAGAAGTTAACTAAAATTTTAGCTTCATGAATACCAGAGCTTGAATCAGTAGCTTTGATAATTTCAACTGTTATGTGTATGTGTGTGTATGGGTATTTATGTTTGACATGAATAGCATGAACACAACACTTGAATTTTGAATTGCACAATGGTCACTTAGTGTCCAGGTACACATGTCTTGATTTTTAAGGACTTACTTTGAAGTGTTGCATTTTATTCTGATGTATGCATTTGACTTTAACCCCTTGCTATCTTACCATTCTTACTGAAATGGCACAAATATAGGATATCTCACTAACTGTGTCTTCTAGTAAAGTTTCCACATGGACTTCTGGGAATATTAGTTGAAGTTCTAATCACAAATCCATGAGGATATATCATTCTGTATCTTGTTAAAGCCAGGCTTTGCACCTGTGTTCATGAATCTGCCACACATAACCATTCACATCAATCCCCTTACTGGCTTAGAACAACCTCCCAACCATTTCTGCTGTACCACTTAGAAAATATAATAATAATAAATTTTTTTTGTATATGCATAGCTAAATATGGTTGTGGTTCAGTTCAGTTCAGTTCAGTTCAGTCGCTCAGTCGTGTCCGACTCTCCGCAACCCCATGAATCACAGCACGCCAGGCCTCCCTGTCCATCACCAACTCCCGGAGTACACTCAAACTCATGTCCACAGAGTCGGTGATGCCATCCAGCCATCTCATTCTCCGTCGTCCCCTTCGGTTGTGGTAGCTAAAACAAAAATCTAGTCTTTCTTAAAGCCTACCCTGGGAAGACCAATAAAGAAATCTATACATTAGAATTCTTCTAAATTTCTATTGAACACAGTTATTTGTGGCAGGTATCCATGCAATCGTACAATCAGGAGTTGTTGATATACATGGAGTTTTATCTCCTTGAATGGAAGCTAAACATACTTCAGTTACCATATTTACTCATATGGGTATAAATAGTTTAAGCATTAAATGTGTGGTAGATTGCCCCAATATTAGTTATCTAAGTACTTCCTGGTTATTGGTCATTCCGTTGTGTACAGACTCTGGCTACCACATGTTTGTGTTGGTGACTGTCTGGTGGTCTATATCTTATATTGGATCATGGAGGCTGCTGAATTTGAAGCCCCTTATATATGTTCATCAGAGGTATTCCTCATACACTATCATACAGACATGTTTTAATTTTTATGTTGGGAATATTGAAGTGGAACATCAGAACTCACAGATGTAACTGTCCTTGATCTAGGTCATTATGTGGATTTTCTTCTAGCTGTTGATGAGTTTTGTCCTGTTGAACCTCATTACCAGTTACCCTGAGAATATTACGAATAGAGTCAGAAAAATAGTTTTGAGTACTCCAAGTGGTCACCTACATGAAGGAGAAGGGGTATGCACTATAAAATGTGTGAGTTTTAATATCAATAATATTTATTTACACCGACAGTTTAAATAGATCTATAATAACATGGAGAGGAACATGCACTCTGCCAAAACACCTTCTGTAGCACATAAATGTCAGTCTATTGGCTTAATGTTTATCCACATCTTGAGAGGAATTTATTGCTCCTCATACACTCCTATATGATTCCCTTATTGATCAAGTAGTGATGCCTCCTGGACCAAGGACATGGTTCCCTATTTTTCAGTTAGAATGAAATAAATGCCTTGTTTGTTGCAGGTTTGTTTCAAGGAGATGACATGTGCGATTCTGAGAGATGCTGCTGCCAATGATATGTTGGAATTATCATGATCTACTACCCATTTTGGATTTCACTCAGTGGTCAAGAGCTTTGCATGGTAGACAGCAAGGGTTGGATTTTTAAAAAGAGTAAACCAGGTAAGATTTGAGGGAGTCGTCTGATCGTTTATCATTTGTTTAGGCATTTCTAAGGGCTTTAGAGTGCTGCCAAGGTGTATTGAATAATGTGTAACTTCTCTGTTTGCTTTCTAAGTTCACTCAACAGGTTGTTGAAGAATGGTACTCGCTTGAATTCAGGAGAAAGGATATAATAATGAATGAGTTCCTTTTTCTCAAGAGTAGGGGAGGAGTTATTTTAAGATACACGTAAAGCAGACACAAGATACTATGCATGATAGTTTAATGCAGTAGCTCCAGATTGCAAGCTAAGGCAGTTTCCTCTTTAAGGAACTACTCTGAACAATAATGGAATAAGCAGTTGTACTTTTTGAAGGTTAAGTAGGGAAAGTGTTGCAGTTTATAGCATATGATCTTACATACATGCTTCAGTTATTCCAATTTAGAAGGTATACCATTATTTTGCCTTTTATTTTTTGAAAGTATTTATCATTCTAAATTCTGTTCATCTAAGTGTTATTTAATATGGTAATATAATGACCTAGTCCATTGTGGCTCTTGGAATTTAAAATGTAACACTCATTCAACTAGTCTCTGCCACTTTTGTCTGTTTCATTCTGGAACCTCTTTTCAACTATGAGATCTTATCTTTCTCTTTAACTCTCTTCCTTCTCTAGAACATAATTAAAATTTGTTAGTAACAATTACCTGGGGCAACTACATTATTCCTAACTTCTGATTTTAAGACTATCAGAGCTCTTATATCAAAATTTTATGAATCCCAAATCAAGACTTCCTTTAAGTTCAATTATCGAAACAGAAAATAGATGTAAAATATAATCATTTAGAAAACTTTAACTTTTTAAGTTGGTGTTTTTTTTTAAAAAAATGCAGCTTTTTTATTTTCTGAAAATTAAGCAAATGGAACTCAGTTAATATATTATAGGCAAAGATAATTATTTGGATATAAGAACTTTGATAGTGCTTGAAAATAATTGATTTTCTAAAGTTTAATACATATTTCTTCTCAATCTCCTAGTAACTTCTTTGTCTATCAGATGATATCCTGAGAGTCTGAAATTCAAATTAGTCATGGCTTTTGAATTTGTTAGAAATAATATAGATCACCAAACTCATAGCACAAATCCTTATTTGATGAACTGGGTTAGTGTGTAACTATTTGTCCTGTTTTGTTCGAAATTGGGTTAGCCATACTTGGAAGAGTTCTGCAAGTCTGTAGATAAAAGAGACATCAACAAGCAGGATGCATTTGTGGGGTAAACCTCAAAAAGTTTCATGCTTCATTACATTGTTATCTAGCAAAAAATTACAGCAAGAACACTTCATGATAGGCTTCCATATTCTTAAGCTTATTAGTCCAAAATGAATTTGATCATAATTATGTTTATTTCAATATTTTCATTAAAACTGGGTTGTATGTTAAAACATCAGACTTTGAAGAAAGACACAAAGGGGAGGGATACAATTAAATCTATTTTTAAGGTCAATAATTTCATGTTAATGTGATTATTAAAGAAAGAGCTCTTCTCTATTTGTGAGACAAGTGTTTTTATTCTTTAGAATATTTTTTTGAAATGTCATCAATATATAGAGAAAAGTGTACAGCAATACTTTTGATCTAAGAATCATAAAGAAACATAACTTCTCTTAGAGAGTCCTTTAAAGGAGTCCTGTTGATTAGGATATACAGAGATAATAAATTCCACTTTTCTATATAAAAATGAAAACTTTGGAAGGGGCCTCTGGACATAAAAGATTTGACTGAATTCAAATATTTTCCCAGTTAAAGGTTGACTGTCTTAAAATGAACAGAAATTGTATACATTATGGATTTATACTTATATTAGTTTGAAATTTCTTTTCGTTCTCTGTTGTAAGAATGGCAGTTGCATTTTTTTTTTTTAATGGTGATGCATGTCAGCTTCTCCATAAAGTTAAAAGAATGTCAAGGCTTGTGAATTCTGTTCTCAGAAGTTTGTAAAAAATCATAAAAATTTGCACTGTTCCTTAGCGTAAAAGGACTTTTTCTTTCTTAAAGCATATTTTTAAAGTAATTATTTTTTATTGGAGGCAAATTATTTTACAATATTATATTGGTTGGTTTTGCCATACATTGACATGAATTCGCCCCGGGTTTACATAAGTTCCCCTTCCTGAACCCCCCTCTCACCTCCCTCCTCCTTTTATCCTCCCTCTGGGTCATCCCCGCACGCCAGCCCCGAGCATCCTATAACATGCATCGACCCTGAACTGGTGATTCGTTTCACATATGACAACATACGTGTTTCAATGCCATTCTCCCAAATCATCCCACCCTCACCCTCTCCCATAGAGTCCCAAAGACTGTTCTATACATCTGTGTCTCTTTTGCTGTCTCGTATACAGGGTTATCATTTGCATCTTTCTAAATTCCATATATATGCGTCAGTATACTGTATTGGTGTTTTTCTTTCTGGCTTACTTCACTCTGTATAATAGGCTCCAGTTTCATCCACCTCATTAGAACTGATTCAAATGCATTCTTTTTAATGGCTGAATAATACTCCATTGTGTATATGTACCAAAGCTTTCTTATCCATTCGTTTGCAGATAGACATCTAGGTTGCTTCCATGTCCTGGCTATTATTAACAGTGCTGCAATGAACATTGGAGTACATGTGTCTCTTTCAATTCTGGTTTCCTCGGTGTGTATGCCCAGGAGTGCAATTCCTGGATCATATGGCAGTTCTAGTTCCAGTTTTTTGAGGAATCTCCACACTGTTCTCCATAGTGGCTGTACTAGTTCTTAAAGCATTTTTAAAGTAAAAGCTTACCTAATCTCAATGTTACATTACTGAATGCTTGTACAGAGAAGCAATATAGAGCTATAAAGACAGGCTATAAAAAGTCAGATTTTGCAAAGCACTTCTGATAATAGCATGCCCCCTGTAATGGAATTTGTAGTCTCCAAGGTAGTTCATGAAAACATTTAAGTCCTACCTGTGTAGGCAGTATGCCCTTTACCCCCTGCAGAGAGTGTGGACATTCTCATCTGTGCCACCATTCTTATCTGAGGTCTTCTGAAAATAAAATTTTAAGAATTCAGGGATGCAGCTGTTTCCATCATGAAAAGCCTCATATGAATGTTAAACATTTTTTGCTATAAGTTTACTTACTCTCCAAGCATGTTTTGAGTGTCAAGTGAAAGCGTTAGGCACTCAGTCATGTCTGAAACTTTTCAACCCCATTAACTACAGCCCACCAGGCTCCTCTGTCCATGGAATTCTCCAGGCAAGAATACTGGAGTGGGTAGCCATTCCCTTCTCCAGGGGATCATTCCAGCCCAAGGATTGAACCCAGGTCTCCTGCATTGCTGGAAGATTCTTTACAGTCCAAGCCACCTGGAAGCCCTTTGAACCTCAACCACATGTAAAACAGTATGTGGCCAGAAACAAATCAGCGATCCTCCCAGCCCTGTCCTCAAATAGTTCACACAAAGTAAAACAGACACTAAATGGCTCACTCCAGGCAAAATGAACTAAAAAGTTTAATGGTGCATTTCAAGCAAAATACTCTAGAAACTGAAGTGAAGAATTGTTAAAACTGATAGGAGTATTAAAAGGTCTTTGAGGCTTAAGAGATACTTCAGTTGCACAGTTGAAAAGTGAGGAGAATTTTAATTGATAGGAAATGTGTATGAAGTCATTCTAGGGGCAAATATGGCAAAGTCACCATGGTGTAAAAATAAATGTTATGTTTGGAGAATGGAAGTTGGATACTGGAGGGCAGGGGTGAATGCACAAAGAGGTGGGACATACAGTTTGGGGCTGGACTGTAGTGTTTTGCATGCACGGCTATCTTGGATAAAAAATATGAAAGCAATGTAAGTCGCGGAGAGTCGGACATGACTGAGCGACTGAACTGAACTGAACTGAAGAAAAGAATTCTGATAGAGGGTAGGGGAACAAGCAGGGAAAGTATATGCAGAGAAAAGAGATAAACTGAAACCATTGAGCTCCCTGAGTGCAGAAAGTTATGGTTTCAAGTCTGCTGTATCACCGGTGCCTAAGTTCCTGCCGTTCATTGATTCTGTTGGTCTCTATTAAATGCTGACTAAATGAACGCCTCTCTGTGATAATCCATAAACCTCTAACTTTGCAATTTTTCCTGCTTTAAAAATGGTATGAGAACTCTTCATAAAAGGATGAAAATAATTTAACTTCCATGGTTTTCATCACATACAGGAGTACACACACACACTCTCTGCCCCCAGTATGTGCTTGAAATTAAACCTCAGATCCTGTTCCTGAAATTTATGCTTCAATTAAGATGGGGGCAGCTGCTTCCCTCTTTTATTTCCCTTTTGAGACTTTTATCTCTCAGGCTTTATCCTTCCCTTCATCGTTTTATCATCACATCAATCACTGTTTCACTCCTTGGGAACACAGCATGCGTGGCAGGCACATTTTTATGGCTAGAAAGCAAACCTACCCTGCTTGGCCCAGACTGCTTACTTAAACCTAATTAAGTAATTCTGCTGAAAGTATCACGTCCTCTCCATCACAGGGCACGTTTAGTCAAAATAATAGGGGACACTTTAAAGCTATGGAAAATAACTGGGGAAGGGAGCCTGAAGAAGACACAAAGGGAGTGAAAAGAAGCTGCAGCCCAACAGTCTTTGATGCAACCCTTTAATGAGCCTGGGTGCATTAACACCTCTGCTGTAGGAAACCCCTAACTCACAACATCACTTTCACGCCAATTATTTTACATAACATTACTGTTGTTATACAGCTCCCCAGTCATACACCGAATTCAGTACATTTTGCATGACTGAATTACCTGTCTTTCAAAGAATTTCTCTTATGGTCTGGGGAAAAACAAAACAAAACAAGAATTTCTTTCTAAATATGCCTACTTGAGGAAATGAGGATATGATTCACTAAGACGTTATATTCTTGTTACTAGGGTCTTTGTCTTTCTTCTCTAGGATCTTATTTCCAGAGCCACATACTAATTCAATAAACTTATCTGCTGAGTGAATGCGTGAATATCAAAACTTGGGCTTCAAATCAAATTCGTAACTTCAGTGTCTTTAAGAGTTGGAAATCTCTCTCTCTTGTTAGTGGGGCCATTGGTATTTGATTTTTTTTTTTTGTCTACTGTTACATCAAGGGCATCTTAGTGTTCCATGTTTTTAATACTGCCATTATTTACTAACAGCTCTTTTTCAATCACACAGTGACTTATAATAGTACCCAAGGTCTAGGGGTTTGGAGGATTTAGTCTGACAGTAAGAAGCCAGAAAAAAAGAGAAAAACTTTTACTAAATATCTCTTTGCCTTTATAAATGAAGCATGGTTCTCTTTTACAAGCTATCACAGACTTTGCATTTTTATTTTTATGGATTTCAAATGCTAGGGAGAAAGAAAGAAGCTCATTCTGTGCTCTTGGATGTGGATTTCTCTGGGTAGAATTCACTGAAAAACTGCCATGCTAGCAAGCTACTCTCTTCTACTTTGAGGAGGCAGAATATAGCAAATTGTGGCTGTAAATATACTATCATATTTATCAGCATTGGCTTTAATTAAGAGCTGAGTTTGAATCCAAACTTTGACACTTACCAGTTATATGATCCTGGACAGGTTATTTATTATCTCAGAACTTTGATTTCCAATAGGAAGTATAAAGTTATCAGTAGGGGTTCCATGGGCTATCATGAGGATTAAATGAGACCATGTTCTAAGACAGCAGAATATCCGATCCATTATAAATAAGCTAATAAAGCTATTGCTCTAATTGAGGATACTCCCATGTGGCGCTAGTGATAAGGAACCCGCCTGCCAATTCTGGAGATACAAGAGACGAGGCTTCGATCCCTGGGTTGGGACAATCCCCTCGAGGAGGGCATGGCAACCCATGCCAGTATTCTTGCCTGGAGAATCCCATGGACAGAGGAGCCTGTTGGGCTGTAGTCCATAAGATTGCACAGAGTTGGACACGACTGAAGTGACTTAGCACACAATGTTCTAATTATTTTAACACTATTGTTCCAATTATTATTATTTGCAATCTATATGTGTAGCAGTTCTGTCTAGAAATCCACTTGTTTTCAGCAAAATGTCAGAATATTTTACCCAGTTTTCCCAGAAGTAAATGAGTTGTAAAGGTGCTTAGCAGAGTACCTGATACCTATAAGCACTCAGTACGTATTGTGATGGTGGTGGTTTTTATTATTTATTTATATTTGCATTTATCTTCCTTAGGCTTTTTGAAGAGATCTTGGTCTAATTATAGCAACAAGGTCCTTCTTAGAATGACGACAGTTCTATGAGTATGGGTTTGAGATACTCAAAAGTTTCTCAAACACTTTTTGAGATAAAATCCTGTTTATCACGGTTATTGGTCATGTTGTAATCATGTTGCTGATATTGAAGTAAATATCATTTTCTTTTTAACCAAAGATCACCAAAGTGATTTTCCATGCCAAGTTATAGTCTTTAAAATTAAAAAAAAAAAAAACACACACATTGGAAATAAGGACACTGTCTACTCCCAACAGATAAAAAACATCCACAGATGCTAAATGTCCTTTGGGCTTCCCTGGTGACTCAGATGGTAAAGAATCTGCCTGCAATTCAGAAGATCTGGGTTCGATCCATGGATCAGGAAGATACTGTGGAGAAAGAAATGGCAACCCACTCCAGTATTCTTGCCTGGAGAATTCCATGGACAGAGGAGCCTGGCGGGCTACAGTCCATGGGGTTACAAAGAGTCAAACATGACTGAACAACTAACACACACAAAGTCCTTTGTATAAAGTGGTGTAGTACAGTGAAATGTCATCCACTGTTGATTGGATCCACAAATGTGGAAGGCCTATTGTATCCTGCAGTAGCAAACTGATCGTCCTTGTCTGTTGACATGATTCTCTATTTGGGAATACTTCTTTAATACACACTCATAGAGACTGTCTTTAGAGGACCCTGCCATTAATCAAGTGGTATATATAATTATGCCTTTAACCTCTTCTGTATTACATGAGTTTTATAAGACAGACAGCCATGAATTTTGAAATGAAAATTTAGAATTAATACTGCATTTTACACAGTACAATAATACTTCAAAGCTTAATTATCATGATTAATCTTAGAACCAGACTAGGTGATTAGTGGGGATAAATGCTAGGCAATTTCTTCTGGTCAGTGCTTTGTAGGCTGTTGGTTTTGAGTGACCCTGGCCTTGTCAGTAAAAGGCAGAATCCAGATCATCAGTTAGGGCATGAAGGAAGACAGTGTAGATGAGAAGGCAGCAATGGGCCGTGGAAAATGAATCAACCAAGGGCAAATAAAACCAGGCTTCGGCAGAAGGGCCTTTTAAGTTTGGATCGTGGGTGTCGGCTGCAAGCCAGGACTGGAGAGCAGCTCAGTTTCCATCAGCAGCTCATTCTCGCCCTCAGTGAGGGGCAGAGGAAGTCCATGGTGAAATAAAAGAAATTTGGGGAGGCACTGTGGTGACAGAAGTAGCAATGAAGTGATGGATTGCGGAGTTAACTGGCAAGTTGAGGGGAGTCCGGCCAGGAGTTAACAGCTTGACAAAATGTGTGCAAGAGGGTTTGGACTGAGTGGTAGGAAATCCCTGAGGAAAGGATTCATTCATCCTGAGGATAAGATTTAGCATGAAATTAAGATACTGCTGGAGACAATCTTTACAAAGTCCCTTCTGCGGAAACGGGAACGGAAGGGTAACGAAGACAGATGTGTCCTGTCTCTTCCTGTTGAATCGAGCAGCAACAACAGCAATGAAGCAGTAATGACAAGCACCCTAAGTTGAATGTTTGGATCAATACAGGTCGTTTATATCAATAACCCTGCAGTGTAGACAAAATTACATATATATTCAAGATGAAAAAAACTGAGGCTTAGGAAGGTTAGTAATTTACCCAGGCTCACACAGCTAATGTGTGTCAGGGTGAGTTTTTCTCCAAAGATCTCCTCTTTATAAACATGAGTGAGTTTTCCATTATATTATTATCCAGATTTTCAGTTCTTAAACTAACACTCCGATCTCTGTGCCTTTATACATAGGTGTGAATTTGCTCTAGTGTATAAGAAATTTTTATAATATTATGTAATTTCCTTCTTGTTACATGTGTGTGTATTTTGCTTTTCCATGAATTTGAAAGGGATTTGAGAGGTAGAACCCATAGTGTTTCATTTTACAGAAGGCCTATTACTACTGGTGCTATGATAGGCCCTGATTCTGAACAAATATTTGCTCACGATAATGTCAATAACAAACTGATTTCCCCTTTTCTACAAAGATGAATATATGTACACACTTCATATATATTTCTTGGCATAGATGTTGTATATATAAAGTCATATACCTATAACTTATTGAATGACCAAGTTAAAATCATTTGAATAATATTTTGTTTCATCTATATAAGACTTTCTTTCCCCTAACAGAGCATTTACATGGATTGCTTTAAATGGATTGTTTTCTAACTTGTATTCTATGGAAAACTGGCCTTGAGGTATGTGTACCCTGTGTGAAGAGTTTTGTAACCAAATGCATTTGCAGGTGTCTTATTTGTGATAAGACCTGGCTCCAAAAGAAAGAATTTAGGTTTGCCTACCACGTGGGCTACATTTTTCCTTGAATGGAGGATTATTGATAAGCAGAGGAAAGTGAATGGTTTTGAGCCTCCTTTTCCCCCGGATGACAATTCTGGGGTTAGGAACACAGACCTTGGACAGATAAATGCTCATTCTCTCTCTCTTTTTCTCTTTTCTCTTCTTTTCCTCTTCCGTTTTCCCCTTTCCTCTCTCCTTCCACGGTCTCTTTCTTTTCCTTTCTCCTCCTCCCCTCCTCTGCTCCTTACATTCACTTCTCCATCCCCCTTGCCTGAAGAACATGCTAACATTTCTCTCTTTGGGTTTCTCCACATTTCAATTAAAACAGATCATTATGTCCAGTGACATCTCTTCTCTAGATATGCTGTGTGTGTGCGTGGGTGTTAGTCACTCAGTCTGTCTGACTCTATGTGACCCCATGGACTATAGCCCACCAGTCTTCTCTGTCCTTGGAATTCTCCACGCAAGAATACTGGAGTGGTTTGCCATGCCCTCCTCCAGATCTTCCCGACCCAGGGATTGAACCTGGGTCTCCTGCATTGCAGGTGGACTCTACCATCTGAACCAAAGGGAAGCCCCGATATATTACTCCCATCATTGAAGTTATCATTTTTTTTCATCTGTTCAAGCAAAACCTGGCCGTGTTCTCCCTCTCCTTGCTAATGAAAGAGACATTACAATTTTAAGGCGACTCCTGTAGACAGAGTGCTTTTTACCGGGAAATTACTTTTTCTAGGGTAACCTCACTTTCACACTCTTGGTAGTAGATAGAATTCCAGGCACAGGCTATATTTTACACCTTCAAAATGCAGCCTAATTATGAAGCCAAAGGCAGTTATTGTCAGACTCTATTATTAGCACCATCAGTAGGAGATTTTTGCTAGTCTTTTTTGCAGGGGCACTGGGCCTGGTGAAGCAGTCTTAATTTCAGTCGCTTTCCTTTCCACATATGTTACAGACTGTCTCTACCCAATTTCTTTAAATGTGATAGCTTAGTGGCTTACAGCCTCAATTTCTGTTAGTATCTTGTAATACTCTATAATGGAAAATAATCTGAAAACTTATATATATACCATATACATGGGCTTCCCTGGTAGCTCAGATGGTAAAGAATCTTCCTGCAATGCAGGGGACCTAGGTTTGATCCCTGGGTCGGGAAGATCCCCTGGAAAAAGATATGGCAACCCACTCTATTATTCTTGCCTGGAGAATCCCATGAACAGAGGAGCCTGGCAGGCTACAGTCCATGGGGTTGCAAACAGTCGGACTTGACTGAACGACTGAAAAACAACAACATATACATTTTTAGATTATTTTCCATTATAGGTTATACAGATATATATAACTGCATCACTTTGTATACATCTGAAACTAAATGCAGTTCTGTAAATCTCTAGTCTTAAATGTTAGCTTTGTCTTCAAGGAGTTTATGATGCCAATAACAAGCAGAGCAGATATGCAATATTATCAAAAAAGGGAAAAGGCAGTACTTTTAAGTGTCAGGCAGGAACTTGGGTGAATGAGAAGAACTGCAGAGATTCAGAGGAAGAAAGTCATGGTGGACCTGAAACCTCGAGGAAGCTCCATGAAGGAGATGAACCAGAACTGAGCCTCAAAGAAAGAGTAAGAATTATCTTACTAAAAGTAAAGCTGAAGCTGAAGCTGAATCTCCAGTACTTTGGAAGACCCTGATGCTGGGAAAGATTGAGGGCAAGATGAAAAGGGGGTGACAGAAAATGAGATGATTGGATGACATCACTGACTCAATGGACATGAGTTTGAGCAATGGCTGAATGGCCATTGGCACAGGCCAAGTGGAGGGCAGTCCTGTTCACCTTGTCCCTGTCGTTCAGGCTGTTCTTCCCCAGCAACAGAATCTGCTGCACTTTGGCTACGTTTCCTACAAAGGCAGTTTTCTGGATCTTTCTGAGGTCCTTGTCTCGGATGCGATACCCAGGTTGGAAGTTGATTCTATTACCGCCATCTCTCCCCGGGCTGATGGAGGATCCTAAGGGCGACTCGCCCTTCTTACTCCCAAAACCAAAAATCTTTTTCAGCACAGAGTCCACGAGGTTCAAAAACACCTCACCTCCCCCTCGGCTCTTCACAGTCCCTGAAACCCAATACTAATGCTACAGATGCACCTAAGCAGTCCCCCTACAATATCCCAGTTGGGAAGCTCCGTGGTTTCCAGTCTTTCAGCCCAGAAGAGTCGTAGCTAAATGACGCCGCTAAACACAGTGCGCCTGTGCGCATTCCCGCGTGTAGGCACAGAGACCTGTCGGGCCATACTGCCCAGTCTCTACTTGTAAGTTTATATAATTTATTTTTTAATAAAGCCTGGACAACATTCCTGTTAAGAGCTGGCTTCAGTTGAATATTCTTGCCTCCTTTATCAAAGATAAGGTGTCCATAGGTGTGTGGATTTATCTCTGGGCTTTCTATTTTGTTCCATTGATCTGCATTTCTGTCTTTATGCCAGTACCATACTGTCTTGATGACTGTGGCTTTGTAGTAGAGCCTGGGGCTTCCCTGGTGGCTCAGCTGGTAAAGAATCCCCCTGCAATGCAGGAGACCTGAGTTCAATCCCTGAGTTGGGAAGATCCCCTGGAGAAGGGAAAGGCTACCCACTCCAGTATTCTGGCCTGGAGAATTCCATGGACTATATAATCCATGGGGTCACAAAGAGTCGGACACGACTGAGTGACTTTCACTTCACTTTGAGCAAACTCAGGGAGATAGTGAAGGTCAGAGAAACCTAGTGTGCTGCAGTTCATGGAGTCTGAACAAAAACAAAAGCAAAAGCAGGGACTTCCCTGGAAACCCAGTGGTTAAGACTCTGTGCTTCTAATGCAAGGGGTGTGGGTTCAATCTCTGGTCAAGATACGAAGATCCCACATGTGGTGAGGTCAAAAATAGATAAATAAATAAAGATGCACATGATTTGTGTTGGCCAGATGAGGAGGGGGCATCTAAGCAATAAAGTGTAGATAGCTCACCAATTAAAAATCTCTCTGGTATTTGGCCTCTTTAAAAAAACGAAACGCAAAAGTAAGCATCAATATGTTTTTCCCATACCCTTTATCATATATGGGGAAGTTCTCTGTGATCAGACTGTTTATCTTGTGAGATTCACACTTCGTGTGCATCACACTTCCTCCCTTATTTGGCCTCACAGCTGAGCACACTATTTTTCATCCCCTATTGTGTATATTGTGACTCCTAGAACATACTTATAAGACACCTGTTTCTCTCACGAGAATATAAGTTCTCTAAGGCAGAGACCAGTTCTTATTCATCATCTTTGTTTTCTCAGAATGTCTTTATCTCACAGAGGCGACATGCAGGCATGAACATATGCCTTTTCTTATCAATTATATCAGGATTCACTCAATGCTTTGTCAGTTTTGAAGACTGGAAATCACACTCTAGACTCCCCTTTGCCTTTATTTTGTTGAAATGCCATTATGGTATGGTTAAAAAGAACAGTGAGTTCTAGAATAGCTAGTAAAAATGATGTGGGCTGGCAAATATGATGTGAATTATTGGGATTGAAAACAAAAATTCTACCTCCAGCACTGGAAATATTACAGATGGTATTGAAATGTGACTTGAAAATGTGATTTCATAAAAGTGATGGTATTTACATGAACAATTCAAAGTAGATTGAATACTAAGTTTGATAGGAAAGTTTTAAGAGTTTAAATGCTTTTTAGGATTCTACTTTATTGGAATTCATCTGGGCTCTAAAGCTTAGTAAACTTCCCTCTGTATATCCTACACCCTTCACAATATTATATATACCTATGAACACTTTTGTTCTCTTCATTTCATGCCTTAAATAAAGTGTACCCGAAATCTTGGATTTCAACATTTTTTTCCCTATTACATAATTTACCTGCTCCTGCAATGCAAGTAAGAAACTATAATAAATGGAATCACAAGAAGAACAAAATTAGTCTGTATGCAATAACTGAGGTACAAATGAGTACATATATTCTTTGAGTTACTAGGTGTTAGATTTTAAAAATTGAAAATGATACATGTCGCTGCTGCTGCTAAGTCACGTCAGTCATGTCCGACTCTGTGTGACCCCATAGATGGCAGCCCAACAGGCTCCTCTGTCCCTGGGATTCTCCAGGCAAGAACACTGGAGTGGGTTGCCATTTCCTTCTCCAAGGCATGAAAGTGAAAAGTGAAAGTGAAGTTGCTCAGTTGTGTCTGACTCTTAGCGACCCCATGGACTGTAACCTACCAGGCTCCTCCATCCATGGGATTCTCCAGGCAAGAGTACTGGAGTGGTTGCCATTGCCTTCTCTGGATACATGTCGCTATGGGTATGCAAAAGTGAATGCATTGCACTTAGGTTTTTATAGCTGGTGGCTGGCAAATGAGAAACACTGTAAGAGGCATCAGAGAATTTCCTAGCCCCAAATCCTAACTTTTTAAATTCTCAAATCTGTACCTAATAGAAAGTCTCCTACTCTATTCCCAAGCATCTCCTGGACATAGCTAAGGCAAATCTGATTATCAAACCAGATACAATATAAGTCAGAGAAGTACAGTTATTATAGTACAGTATCTTAGCTAACTCATAATAATTTTTATTTGAAAAATAACATTTGTTTCCTGGCATAAGTTTGTAGTAGAATGAAAACACGCTTCACCAGCAGAAAGGGTAGTGATTTCTCCATCTAATCTTTCATCAAATAGAATTCTTAATCAAGCTGGAACCGTCTGAAATACATGATTTGGAGACCTTCCAAAAAAACCTGTCCTGAAAGGATAGTAAATTACAGTTTGATCTCATTTGTCCTAAATTCTGTACATCGTTCACCTATGAGTTATATTTCTCTCACCCTGGTGAGATGTGTCCCATAATTCATTCTCGTCAATATGATGTATTTACTACTAAAAGATTCATATCTTAGAAATAGCTTGACTGTTTCAAACTATGGTCTTTAATTAATCAGAAGGTAATTGCATTAAGTACCATTCTAGTTGCCAAGTCTAATCATATTCCACCCAGGTGAGTCTTTGACTGGCCTCTGGATCTAACATGCTTTCTGAAATTTAATCAGGTGCATGCTTTAAATGGAACCCTGTAACGAGACATTGTTGTTCTCCCAAATGTTTGGATTTTAAAGATCAAGAGGAAATTCAGCTTACCTTTTCCACAAGGCATTTGTTTCCTGTTTAGAAACAGTTATAGGTTCAAATGTACATTTTTTTTTTTACCTGCAGAAATCCAGTAACTGTGGTTTGAATCGGCCAGGAAGGCACTTGGAATTTAAGTCTAGAAACAAGTGTGTCACAAATCAAAATCAAGTCATGCAGATCTGGCTTCAGATGGCGTGACTCAGTATCAGAGCATCTTTTTGATGTTACTTTCTCGGTATTAAAGGCTGTCCACATCTTTTTTCCCATCTTCAGAAGACTATATACATCCTAGGTTGGGCACTGGTCTTTTCTATTGTAGTAAATTCACTCATGAAAACAAAAACAAATCTAATAGTCCTTTAATGTGTATAATGTATTTATAAATGAATGAGTTGATGAACTGAGAAAATAACATGCATGTGGCCTTTTATTACCCTGAAAATGTTTAGTGGTCAATACAGGCTTTCAGTGGTTAAAACAAGATATGCAATCTGTTATTTACTATTGTTGTGGCTGTTCAGTCACTAAGTCCTGTCCGACTCTTTGTGACCCCATGGACTGTAGCATGCCAGGCTTCTCTTTCCTACACTATATCCCAGATTTTGCTCAGATTTAATTACATGGAGTCAGTGATTGATGCTCTCTAACCATATCATCCTCTGCCACCTCCTTCTCCTTTTGCCTTCAATCTTTCTCTGCATCAGGGTCTTTTCCATTGAGTCAGCTCTCCACATAATGTGACCAAGGAATTGAAACTTCAGCCTCAGCATCAGTCCTTCCAATGCATATTCAGCCTTGATTTCCTTTAGGGTTTGCTGGTTTGACTTCGCAATCCAAGGACTCTCAGGAGTCTTCTCCAGCACCACAGTTCAAAAGCATCAGTTCTTTGGCACTCAGTCTTCTTTAAGATCCAACTCTCACATCTGTACATGACCACTGGAAAAACCATAGGTTTGACTATACAGACCTTTGTTGGCAAAATAAAGTCTCTTCTTTTTAATATGCTGTCTAGGTTTGTCATACCTTTCCTTCCAAGGAGCAAGCATCTTTTAATTTCATGGTTGCAGTCACCGTTCACAGTGATTCTGGAGCCCAAGAAAAGAAAATGTAATAACTTCCACTTTTCCCCCTTCTATTTGCCATGAAGTGAGGGGACCAGATGCCGTGAAATTAGTTTTTTGAATATTGAGTTTCATGCTAGCAATTTTACTCTCCACTTTCACCCTCATGAAGAGACTCTTTAGTTCCTCTTCACTTTGTGCCATTAGAGTGGTATCATCTGCATATCTAAGGTTGTTGATATTTCTCCCTGCATCTTGATTCCAGCTTGTGATTCATCCAGCCTGGCATTTCACATAATGTACTCTGCATAGAAGGTAAATAAGTAAGGTGACAATATACAGCCTTGACATACTGATTTCCCAGTTTTGAACCAGTCAGCTGTTCCATGTCCAGTCCTAACTGTTGTTTCTTGACCAGTATAGAGGTTTCTCAGCAGACAAGCAAGGTGGTCTTGTACCCCCATCACTTGAAGATGGGAATACCATCTCTTATTTATTATAGAAATCAAACTGAAAATTCAAATTTGAAATTATATTTCAAACATTAGGGTAAAATTCCTATCTTTTTCAAATACTCTATTATTTTAAAAATAATATTATCTTCTTACTGGTACGAAGTGACTTTTGTAGTGTCGTTTAGTTGTACATTTCACCCAGTTGTGCCCTTGTGTCTACATTAACTTTATGTTTTTTTTCTAGTAAGTCTCCCCATGTCTGATAATAAATTTAGGCAGCTACTCCTCAGAGGTGGCAGGTCAGATTAGATGCTTTTTTATTGTAATGAAGTTCTTGAAAAGGACTCCTGCAGATATTCATCCCTTCCCTTTGCCCACATGCTCAATCATGTCCGACTCTTTGGGATCCCATGGACTGTAGCCCACCAGGCTCCTCTGTCCATGAGATTTTCCAGGCAATAATACTGGAGTGGGTTGTCATTTCCTTCTCCAGAGGCTCTTCCTGACCCAGGGATTGAATCTCCGTCTCTTACATCTCCTGCCTTGGCAGGCTTCTTTACCACTGCACCACCTGGGAAACCCATAAACAATTATAATAAACATCATGTTGTGTCTGTTACTGTTATTAAT
Organism: Moschus berezovskii; assembly: GCF_049115385.1. Taxonomy (NCBI): domain Eukaryota; kingdom Metazoa; phylum Chordata; class Mammalia; order Artiodactyla; family Moschidae; genus Moschus; species Moschus berezovskii. The sequence goes on from NC_142466.1 coordinate 21,988,913, forward strand.
GAAAATAAGGAAATAAGTATTAGGGTTATTACACATAAAGTAATCACTGGGTTTTAATATTCTAATCTGAGTCAACTCAGGTTCTATCATGAGAAGAATCAGTGGCTTTCAGAGAAACATAGGTCATGGTTGTTTGAGAGAAGAGTCACTTTGTAAAACTGGGCACTGACCTGGAGCATTGCATTTAACTATTCACCACTGCTTGACCTGTGCAGGGAGAATGACCCAGTTCTTTCATTCTCTGTGATATGGGCGAGATTGCCATGCATAATTACTGCTGAATACATAAAGCTGCTGCTGCTGCTAAGTCACGTCAGTCATGTCCGACTCTGTGCAACCCCATAGACAGCAGCCCACCAGGCTCCTCCATCCCTGGGATTCTCCAGGTAACAATACTAGAGTGGGTTGCCATTTTCTTCTCCAGTGCTTGAAAGTGAAAAATGAAAGTGAAGTCGCTCTGTCATGTCCAACTCTTCGAGACCCCATGGACTGCAGCCTACCAGGCTCCTCTGTCCATGGGATTTCTCAGGCAAGAGTACTGGAGTGGGTTGCCATTGCCTTCTCCGGGTACATAAGGACCTGCCCCCAAAGCATCACCAACCCCTGAGTTCATTCAGTTATCTGAATAGCTTCTTGATATTTTATTTCCACTCTGAACCCTCTGCCTGGAAGAAGAGAAAAGAAAGTTTGTCTTTACTGGAACTAAACTTGAAAGAGAAATCACACATAGGTGATCATACATCAGGTGATCTGAGTTAATCAGTGTTTATTTGTAAGAATCAAATTTCACTAACTTCTAACATTCTTGGGCTTCTTTGCATGTTTGTATTCTCATATTACCCTAAATCTGTGTCTGTTATAAGCACTAAAGCAGTGTTATACTTTGGAACATATTTAACTCCTTAATTGGAGAAGGAAATGGCAACTGACCCCAGTATTCTTGCCTGGGAAATCCCATAGACAGAGGAGTCTGGTAGGCTACAGTCCATGGGTTCGCAAAAGATTTGGACACAACTTAGTGATTAAACAGCAACAACTCCTTTTTTTAGACTGAGGGTTCCTTATAGTGCTGGTGTATCTTATGTACATTGCAGTCCAGTGCCTGCTGAAGTGTTGAATATTTAGTAGCTCCTCAATAAATGCTGAATGAAGTAATGAGAGTTTTCTGCATCACCTTCAAAAATTTTTCTTTGACTTTCATCTACATCTTGATATAACTGTGTGATTCTATTACTCCATTAAACATTTCTTCAAAATTCAAAAGACATGTATTAATATCTACTATGTCATGACAGTGCTTTGCTTCTAAGGGCTTTTCATACTCCCTTCACTGTCCTGATAGGACTTATGGTCTAGATGCAGAGAGGAGATAAAAATCACATACAAAGGTTAAATTACAAAATGAAGGAGTAAATTATTAATTTCATAAATGATGTGAATGTAGTGTGTTTTAAGATCATGATTCATACCTGGAAATATGATATTCTTTGGGGGCAGCAGCCAGAGTTGGTGGTTTTGAAGGACTGAGGGGCCTACTGGAAGGATACAGTTTAAACAAAGAGAATCAGTAGAGAAACCTGACCCAGTAAGTAAGTTTTAGTCATCACAGGTGAGGCATGATGAGATGAGTGACTTGAATGAATCCCTAACGTAGCCTTTCCTTTCACCACTGACTCATATGAGAGTTTTAGGGAGAAACGAAGAACAGTGACATAAAACTGAAATTACTGGGTGAGATATTAATATTCATGAGCTGTCAATCCTGTAAGTTATTGGCAAAAGCTTTCATCCTTTAATGTGTGTGGTAAGTTGCTTCAGTCATGTCTGACTCTTTGCGACGCTGTGGACATTAACCCATGAGGCTCCTCTGTCCATGGGATTCTCCAGGCAAGAATACTGGAGTGGGTTGCTGTGCCCTCCTCCAGGGGATCTTCCCAACCCAGGGATGGAACCCGTGTCCCTTACATCTACCTGCATTGGCAGGTTCTTTACCACTAGTGCCACCAGAGAAGCCCTTTGTCCTTTAATAGAAGATAAGAAAAAGGATGGAAGCCTTGTCTTGGACTCTGCCTTGGGAATATTGTCCAGTGTGGGAACTGAAGGGTGCAGTTAACCAATGAATAATATGATACCTAGATGCTTACCTGGAAGCATCACAGGTGTCTAACAGAGACATCAATAACCAGTGGAGTTAGGCTTGCTAATTGAACTCTCAGTGTTACTAACAAAGATGAAGGAGGAACAGAAGATGATAGTAGTGGCTAGACATATTTTTGAATCCATGTTGATTCCCTTTGGTGATACTCGAAATACTCAACGCATGTGTGTCTGACTCTTTGCAAGCCCATGGACTGTATAGCCCACCAGGCTCCTCTTTCCATGGGATTCTCCAGGCAAGAATACTGGCGTGGGCTGCCATTTTCTGCCCTACAAAATACCTGTAGAAAGATTCAACACAGGGAATAGCAAGTGACAGGTTTGTTGTTGTTTAGTCGCTGACTTAACTCTTTTATGACCCTGTGGACTGTAACCTTCCAGGTTCCTATGTCCATGGGATTTCCCAGGCAAGAACACTGGAGTGAGTTGCCATTTCCTTCTCCAGGGCATCTTTCCAACAGGTTACATGTTTAACAGACATTTACAGGAGGTGAGTTAACAGAACTGCAGCACAATCTGGGAACTCCTCACGAAGCAGGAAGCACTAGATCTAGACCTAGCAGGAGGGAAGGCAGTGGGGAGTGGCCGGACTGAAAGATGAAGATGAGCCAAGACAAAGAAGAAGTGCCTCTGGTCCGTGGTTCTTGGGAGACCACGGACACAGCACCGTGACTGGCGATAGCTCTGTGACATCAGGGGACAGTGAGCAGCTGGGCTATAAATGAATACTGGAGTCAAAACTTAAGAAACCTGTATCTCCATCATCTCAAAACTCTAAAAATAGAAGGCTCCTGGTATGAAGATTTCAGAATTTTTCATATAGTAATAACACCGTGACCCATAGCCACAGTGTAAGCACTTTAGATATTTTATTTTTAATTTCAAAAAGCTCTGTGAGGAAGTATTATTATGTTTATTTTCCTTAAATCAAGATTGAGACTCTGAGTTTAAGTAACTTGCCCAACATGACTCAGTAACAGTTGGTCCAGGATTTCAGACTTCTAGTCTGGATGTGGGTCACAAACTAATACAACATTTCACCTTTTCTAATTTTGTTTTAGTCAGTGACCTGATCACAATGGGGTCAGGTTGCCATTGTATTTTCCCCTCTCTTGTCTATTTCCTTGGATAAAATAGTGGTGGTTTTGTATTAAATAAAGATAGAACATTAATGGTGATCTCTCACTTCTCGAAATTAGTTCTTTTAATGATATTCACTTTACCTTTATATTTTTGAAGACGCTGGCCTGGAAATTTCTATTTTTTTTCTTATTTTGTTAGGTTTTGATGAATCTGCCAATATCATATATACTTGTGTGGTTCACCTTTTTGTGTTACTGCTGTGGGAGATAATGGGCATTGTACTTTAACAAATGACACATCCTTGTGCCTTCTGTGACCTAGGAGTTTAAGTGTTAAGGAGATAAGAAGGGAGAGGGAGATAGGTTTTATGAAGGAGGATGAGGCTGGCAAAGGAAGTTCTGATGGCAGATGAGACTGGGGCGATTAGGCTTGGCTTGGTTTACTTAGAAAATGGACTTCAGAGTAGACAAGACCAGCCTCCTGGACTGGGAATTGACATGACTTGGGGCTTAGAGGTGAAGGTACCCCCTGACAGGAAATCAATAAAGGATTTCTCTACTACTGAAAGAGGAGGAATCTTCTTTCTAGTCTAAATACTTGTGAGCACCTAACTTAATTAGTTTCAGAGACTCTGTTAAAGTTGCCATGAAGACAGTGGAGAAGTGCCAAGGGCATAAGCTACTGTTGTAATGACCCAAACAGAGGAAGGATCACAGTAGTAATGGGGACAGCCTTGTTCCTGAGGTTGGTTGGAAGACAGAAGCACCAGTCTGTGTTGGAAGTTGTTAAAGGGGGGCACTTATGAAGAAACAGGCTTGTTGCTGCCCCTTTTCACTGCTTCATGTAAAACATAAATTTAACTTCACTTCATCTTCCTGAATCAGTGTGACTTAGCAAGAATAGCCCCCCAAAAAATTATATTCTAATAAAAATGTGTATGAAATTTTTGGGGGAGTTGAAATAATTGGTATATAAATACAATTTTAAGAGGCAAATGAAAGAAAATCTTCAATTTCTACAGTTCAAATAGCAAATTAAACATGATAATAGAAACTGGGGAAAAATTTCCAAGTTATTTATGGAATCAGTGAAAAAAATTAGACTGTGCTATCAAATATACTTTGATGTCAGTTTTAACCCAAACATTCAGTTCAGTTCAGTTCAGTCACTCAGTCGTGTCCAACTCTCCGCGACCCCATGAATCACAGCACGCCAGGCCTCCCTGTCCATCACCAACTCCCGGAGTTCACTCAAACTCATGTCCACAGAGTCGGTGATTCCATCCAGCCATCTCATTCTCTGTCGTCCCCTTCTCCTCCCGCCCCCAACCTTTCCCAGCATCAGAGTCTTTTCCAGTGAGTCAACTCGTCGCATGAGGTGGCCAAAGTATTGCAGTTTCAGCTTTAGCATCAGTCCTTCCAATGAACACCCAGGATTGATCTCCTTTACAATGGACTGGTTGGATCTCCTTGCACTCCAAGGGACTCTCAAGAGTCTTCTCCAGCACCACAGTTCAAAAGAATCAATTCTTTGGCAATCAGCTTTCTTCACAGTCCAACTCTCACATCCATACATGACCACGGGAAAAACCATAGCCTTGACTAGACGGACCTTTGTTGGCAAAGTAATGTCTCTGCTTTTTAATATACTATCAAGGTTGGTCATAACTTTCCTTCCAAGGAGTAAGCGTCTTTTAATTTCCTGGCTGCAATCAGCATCTGCAGTGATTTTGGAGCCCAAAAAAATAAAGTCTGACACTGTTTCCACTGTTTTTCCATCTATTTCCCATGAAGTGATGGGACCAGATGCCATGATCTTTGTTTTCTGAATGTTGAGCTTCAAGCCAACCTTTTCACTCTCCTCTTTGACTTTCATCAAGAGGCTCTTGAGTTCCTCTTCACTTTCTGCCATAATGGTGGTGTCATCAGCATATCTGAGGTTACTGATATTTCTCCCGGCAATCTTGATTCCAGCTTGTGCTTCTTCCAGCCCAGCGTTCCTCATGATGTACTCTGCATAGAAGTTAAATAAGCAGGGTGACAATACACAAGCTTGACATACTCCTTTTCCTATTTGGAACCAGTCTGTTGTTCCATGTACAGTTCTGACTGTTGCTTCCTGACCTGCGTACAGGTTTCTCAAGAGGCAGGTCAGGTGGTCTGGTATTCCCATCTCTTTCAGAATGTTCCACAGTTTATTGTGATCCACGCAGTCAAAGGCTTTGGCATAGTCAATGAAGCAGAAATAGCTGTTTTTCTGGAACTCTCTTGCTTTCTCCATGATCCAATGCATGTTGGCAATTTGATCTCTGGTGCCTCTGCCTTTTCTAAAACCTGCTTGAACATCTGGGAGTTCATGCTTCACATATTGCTGAGGCCTGGCTTGGAGAATTTTGAGCATGACTTTACTAGCGTGTGATATGAGTGCAATTGTGTGGTAGTTTGAGCATTCTTTGGCATTGCCTTTCTTTGGGATTGGAATGAAAACTGACCTTTTCCAGTCCTGTGGCCACTGCTGAGTTTTCCAAATCTGCTGGCATATTGAGTGCAGCACTATCACAGTATCATTTTTCAGGATTTGAAATAGCTAAACTGGAATTCCATCACCTCCACTAGCTTTGTTCGTAGTGATGCTTTCTAAGGCCCACTTGACTTCACATTCCAAGATGTCTGGCTCTAGGTCAGTGATCACGTTATCGTGACTATCTTGGTCGTGAAGATCTTTTTTGTGTAGTTCTTCTGTGTATTCTTGCCACCTCCTCTTAATATCTTCTGCTTCTGTTAGGTCCATACCATTTCTGACCTTTATCGAGCCCATCTTTGCATGAAATGTTCCCTTGGAATCTCTAATTTTCTTGAAGAGATCTCTTGTTTTTCCTATTCTGTTGTTTTCCTCTATTTCTTTGCATTGATCACTGAGGAAGGCTTTCTTATCTCTCCTTGCTGTTCTTTGGAACTCTGCATTCAGATGCTTATATCTTTCCTTTTCTCCTTTGCTTTTCGCTTCTCTTCTTTTCACAGCTATTTGTAAGGCCTCCTCAGACAGCCATTTTTGCTTTTTTGCATTTCTTTTCCATGGGGATGGTCTTGGTCCCTGTCTCCTGTACAATGTCACGAACCTCCGTCCAGAGTTCATCAGGCACTCTATCTATCAGATCTAGTCCCTTAAATCTATTTCTCACTTCCACTGTATAATCATAAGGGATTTGAACATTAGCCATGCATTTTCAGATCTCCAGAAGAAAAAAAAAATCCTCATAAATGAGACATTAGTTCTTTAAAAAGTCCTTTCAGAAATGGGCTTTGGAATAACACAATAGAAGTTTGATAACGTACAGTGGTAGAACAGAGGTATGATTGAAAATAAGCGAGTCTCCCAGAAATAATATTTTATATTTACAATTGGAACTATGTTTTTATACTTAGATCACTGAGCTTATATTGTAACATGAATTCTATAGGTATGTTCATGTGTTCCACCATTTGCAGTAAGTATTAACTGTAACTCCATTAAGCTCTCAAATTTATCCAATTCTCCCCATCTTTTCTGCCCCTGATTTGTTGTAATGGATTCTTAACTGTTCTCTGTAGCTCAGGTCTTGGCCCTGCTCAGTCTGTTTGCCATCAGATGAGGTTTAGTATCTGAAGGAAAGTGGGCTTCACCTTTTGTCCATTGCTCTCTACATGGGGAGTTAATAGCTATGCCTGGTACATTTGCTAAGGAAATTAGTTCTAGCCCTGGTGTCTAGGTTTATTAGTCTAAATATGACCATGTCGGAAGAGCACCGTTTTCTGTCAGGCTTACTCCCTTAATAGGGATGCCAGGAACTACTCCCTGAGGTGCAGCTGCTGCTAAGGGATTAAGTCCTAGTGTTGGCATTTCTATTTCCTCCCTTCCCTGGACTTAGGTTACCCAAAGTCATAACAACCCAACCTCTTCTTGCAGAGAAATGATTAATAAGTGAAATAGTAGAGAGCAAAGCAAAATAGACACAATATGGCAGAATTCAGGCTAAGGTGCTCTGTCTGATGGGTAGCTTAGAAATTTTTGTGTTGGGGTTCTCTGAATTCCCTGCATTCTGGTGTATTTAGGGGCTTGTGAAATAGTGCTCACTGTTAGGAGTTTAGTTTCCAATACTCAAAGCAATCTTTTTCTCCTTGAATGAAAGACTCCAGAGAATTTTGTGGCTTTTCTTTTTCAGGTGTGTTAAATTTTAGCCCAGTTTCATTTGTCTGTACAAAAGAGCCACTCTGCTTTTTCCACTGACAGTATTAGGTGAAGAAAGCTGAACGCCAAAGAATTGATGCTTTTGAACTGTGGTGCTGGAGAAGACTCTTGAGAGTCCCTTGGAGTGCAAGGAGATCCAACCAGTCCATTCTAAAGGAGATCAGTCCTGGGTGTTCATTGGAGGGACTGAAGCTAAAGCTGAAACTCCAATACTTTGGCCACCTCATGCAACGAGTTGACTCACTGGAAAAGACTCTGATGCTGGGAGGGATTGGGGGCAGGAGGAGAAGGGGACAACAGAGAATGAGATGGTTGGATGGCATCACTGACTCCATGGACATGAGTTTGAGTGAACTCCGGGAGTTGGTGATGGACAGGGAGGCCTGGCGTGCTGTGATTCATGGGGTCGCAAAGAGTCGGACACGACTGAGCGACTGAACTGAACTGAACTGAAGACGATTAAACCAGTGCAAATAGTATCATGAAGAACGTCACTTTTTAGGGCTGCATTCAAGAGCAAGATAACTAGTGGGTATGAAATAAATCATCCTTTCCAAGGAATGAGGTCAAAGAGCAAGAGGAAATGTGGTCAGCTCACATGACAGACAAAAACCAGTGACACTGGGAGTTTACAATGAGTTGGTATCCCTTTTGAAATAAAAGTCATCCCATAAATATGTATTGAGCCACTGCCATGTGAGAGGCATTAGCCCTAAGTTCTGACGATGGTGGAGAACTGGAAAGATCAAGAGTAATGAAAAGGGCCATAACTCTAACAGGAGAAGGCATCTAACAAAACTCAAAAGAAGCAACTCAGAGAGGTTCAAGGCTTTATTCGAGTGATGTGCTCAGGCAGCGCCTGAGACCAGGTGCCTCTCCTAGCTGAAGCAGGGTTGGGATTCTATAGGATGAGAGAAGGAGAGGGTGCCAACCTTCATGGTCTGACTCAAGTACACTTCCCGTCTCCAGTTGCTGTGGCTTTTGTTGGAATAACAGGAGGGTTTCTGGTCCTTGGGCTGCTTGTAATATCATCCAAAACAGGGCCAGAACACTTCTTCTGAAACCTGTTTTTATACACTTTGTGATTTGTTCTTAGTCAAGGTTCGGAGGCAGGGGCCATAGGCATACAAAGGAGAAAGAATCAAAACCTAGAGAGGCAGCTGTCAAAGGCTCTCCTCATTCTTTTTATACTAAGTATTGTTGTTCAAGTTACTAAGTTATGTCTGACCCTTTGTGACCCCATGGACTGTAGCTTGCCAGTCTTCCCTGTCCTTCAGTATCTTTCAGAGTTTGCTCAAACTCATGTCCACTAAACGATGCCGTCCAACCATCTCACCCTCTGTTGTCCCCTTCTCCTCCTGACTTCAACATTTCCCAGCATCAGGGTCTTTTCCAATGAGTCATTTCTTCACATCACGTGGCCTAAGTATTGGAGCTTCAGCTTTACCATCAGTCCTTCCAATGGCAGAAAGTCTACCAATCAATAAATTGTATTCAGTGTTTGTAAGTTGAATCAATAAAGTAAATTCAGAAAAGTATGAAAGAGAGTTGTTAGGAAGACATCTCTTAGAAAAAGACATTCAAGTTGAAACTTGACCTGTGAGAAGGAGAAAGATACGGGAGGTTGGGCAACTACAGAGGCTGGAAAGCAGGAGTAAGCTGAGCATGTCCGCAGAGAAGAAAGAGCAGAGAGCTACTGGAGACAAGGTCCAGCTAGAGGGTTTGTAGGGCAGGTGTTGGTATTTGATGACATTGGGGGTGGGGAGGAGAAGTAGGGTTGCAGGGAAGTTCATACCTGATTGCAGTTTTTTTGAGCTGGCACCAGCCCTCACTGCCTCTGGCAGATACTTAGAGTAGACTCTGTTGGTGTGTTTGGAGTGGTGGTTGTCAAACATCACTGTGCTTAGAAATCATTTGCGTGCTCATTTGTGTCTGACTCTCTGTGACCCCATGGACTGTAGCCCATCAGACTGCTCTGTCCATGGGATTCTCCAGGCAAGAATACTGGAGAAGGTTTCCATTGCCTTCCCCAGGAGATCTTCCCGACCCAGGGATTGAACCTGCATCTCTTGTGTCTCCTGCGTTTGCAGGTGGATTCTTTACCACTGAATCATCAGGGAAGCCCCCATTAGGTTAAATGTAGATTCTAATTCAAAAGCCCAGAAATAGGGCCTGTGATTCTCTTGTCTAAAGAACTCCTGGGTCATGCTGATGACGTGTGAGCACCCTGAGTAGAAAGGTTTCAGGGGCTTTGTGGAGACCCTCTCTCCTCTCCAACTCCCTCCAGTACTTAAAGCATCAGAATGAGTGCATCCTTGTTGGAGTTTCTTTCTTCTTTGCCATTCACAGTACCAAGGGAAGCCTTTTTCTCCCCACTTGCCACTCCTGCTGTCTCCTTAGAGAGCTGGTTCCTGTTAAATTTCCAATTCAAATAGAAAAAAATGGTAAAAGCCAGTTAAATCACCTTCCCTTCAGGTATGATAATTTTTTGAAGTTATTCTATCATACACTACTTACACATTCTATGTTGTCTCTGAGGAACAGTAATAACTGTTAAATGAAAAATACCCGATTTCTTATTTACTTATAGAGCTGTGTTTTCCTTCACTTGGGAGCCCGTTAGACTGCAGACTACAGACACAGAGTATTTGTCCCCCGTTAGGCTTGGGGAATTCTAAAGTTTGCTAAATAACTTAAAACTGATTTCTTAGTGGGTAAAAAGGGTATTTGCAAGTGCATGTACGTAAAGGTGGTAATTTGACTAAAACACTGCCTAAGCAAACTCGCAGTAACTGGGAAAAGTGTTATTCCTCTGTGCTTAATTATATTAGAAGTCCTAAGTATTTTTTGTTCTCTCCTGCAAATTCGAACTAAGGGGAATGACTCTAGGTCAAGAGCATTATGTTGTTGAATTGCAAAAACATCACACAGATTTATAGGTTGCTTAGTACTTTATGATAGGGAATAATATCTATGCTTCTGACAATCCTACCTTCATATTTTCCTTCATTTTAAGGAAAGCGTATTGGTAAGGGCTTTCCTTAGATTCACCGGGCTTCCCTAGTGAATCTAGTGGTGAAGAACCCGCCTGCCAATGCAGGAGACATAAGATATACAGGTTTGACCCCTGGGTCAGGAAGATCCCTGGAGGAGGGCATGGCAACCCACTTCAGTATTCTTGCCTGGAGAATCCCCATGGACAGAGGACCCTGGAGGGCTACAGTCCATAAGGTTGTAAAGAGTCAGACATGATTAAAGCAACTTAGCACACACACACATATTGTTTAAGAGCAACAGATTTAAGATATTAGTGGTCACAGGGTCTGCTCAACTACCTATGACACCTGTGAAATTTGGCAAATTTGTTTGACCCTTCCGAGCTCCAGACTCCTCAGATAAAAGTCTGGATTATAGTACTTTCTGTTTGTATCATTAAATAGGTATGCGTGCAAATTGTAAGCCTAGTGTCTGGTATGCGGTAAATTTTCAATAGACTTTAGGCATCAATATTAGTAGTATTATCACTAATTATCTTCCCCACCAGAACAAACCCAATTCAGGAAGAAATGGTTGGCAGAGCCTTCAAAACATATTCGTGATCTGACGCTCACGTACCAGCCTCTAATTTGCTTGTTTATTTCACTTGGTTTTCCTGAGCTGTACAGAAGGGAGGTGGGTGGCAGAAGCTTAATTTATTTGTTCCTTTTTTTTTTTTCTGAAAATGTGGGTTTTGGCTCTCACGCTATTTCGAGGCATGGCCTCCCTGTGGCACTGGGGAGAGGCACACTTGAGAGAGGTAGGAGGATTCTGTAGCTCTTCTGGTGGTGTTAGCATCTTTCTTTCCCCAAGTGATCGGCATAGGTGCTGGATTGCCAGTGCTGCCAGCCAAAGGCCTCGCCTCCCACAGACCTGGAAGCACATGAAAAGAACCATGACTCACGGGCTACAACTTTTTCAGCTGCTTGATAGGAGCACTGATACGCTCAGCTCCCATGTTCCCGCCACCCTGCAGGCTGGCTGAAGGGGAAAGGGCTCTCAGGTTTTCAAATAAAGTGTTCCCCAGCGATCACTGAGAACAACTGAGAGACACGGTGGAAAAGTTAGGATGCGGTTCGTGGTCCTTGGCTGAAATCAGTGGAAAGGATGATTTGGCATGACGCCAGGGTTTCTTCAGACCCTGAGAGGTATGGCTTATGAAATAGTTTCAAATTTTTCTTTAAAATCTCTCCTGGTCTCTGCTTTTGTTGCACTTCAACCATCGTGCCTGGCACACTTCTCTAGTAGCACTTAACTCGTTGTGAAATCTTTGGCTGTGGTGCTTTTTATGGGCCTGCCTCTCTTCTGAGTGCTCTGTGCTATGTAAAGACAGGTCCTCTGCCTTTTTAATCATTGGATCTCCAGTCCTGAGTGCAGTGCCTGGTATACTGTGTTTACACAGCAATTGTTGGCTACATGGATAGATGGATTGGTGAATGGGTTCATGAAAGGGTGAATGGGTTCATGAAAGAATGAATGGGGGAAAAAAATACTCCAGTACCATAGATGGCGGTGCATATGGGAATACACTTTGGTTATCAGCTATTTGGTGGGAGGAATTGTTGATTAGAGACAGTTCTCAAGTTCAGAAAACCTGCTTTGCTGTCAAACTTCAGGTCCTAATATTAAGTTTGAGAGCAGTTACTTTGTCCCTAAAACCCCCAAGTAATTTTGCGGAGAATTTAGAATGAAAAAAAAAAACATTTTCAAAAGTATATATGAACATTTGTGACTTTCTAAATGGACATAAGACAGATCTGGTTTATGTAAAGGTAAGATAGTTTGAATATGTAGGGGATTTACATACACATGGAACTTAAAATTCCATTGAGAAAAAGTGATAGGAGTTTATCCATGAATTCACTGAAACAGTATTTATTAAAGATCTACTTTGTCCTACACACAGGGATTAAGGGATGAACTGGTCCATGACTCAGTCTTCTGGGGCTTCATAGTTAGATCAAGAAAAGAACACGTAAATCAGTAATTGTTAGTGGAGGAAAGCAATGGTATGATGGTGGCACTGTTAAGAGATGGACATGGTCAACTTTGCTCCAAAAAATCTAGAGAGGAGAAAACATTATACCTGAATTGAAGTTTGAAGGATGTGTGAGAACTGACTATGGCAGGAGGGAAAAAGAGGTTTTACCTGTGCGAAGATAGAAGGTCCAGGAAAAGCAGGTACATTCTAAGGAGTGCAGGTCTTCTGCATGACCACTACATTGCTCTGTGGGTGAGGGAAGTGAGTGGCTGAGATCAGAAAGATAAGTGAGAAAACTCAAAGGACTTCACCAAACTCTGGATTCAGAATTTATTATTCCATGGAGATGATGTGTAACTGAAGAATATAGTAATCATTGTTACTTTTCCAAATACTGAGGTAGAATGCCCAAAGAGTCCTTTGCATTCTATTTGGACAGCTGGGAAAAATGTGTATTGTATGTTTATGTAGTCCTGACCTCATGTATTTTCATTCTTTTGGTAAAGGCAATTGATGAAAAACATAATAATATGATTTAACTTTATACCCTTGAGTCAATTTGATATGTATTATTTTACAAACCATAAAAAAAAAATCTTGGAAAAAAGTTCACTATGGTTTTATTTTAGGCAACACAGGAAATCTTTTTACACTCAAAATGGATTCATTGATAAGATCAGAGTTAAAATATAGGACCCCTGCTTTTTTGCACACTGGCTTTCATATGAGACCACCCAGCTTAATAAATGCAATAGCCTTCTAAGCTGGAAGGTGGTGGTTTATCTTCTTTGCTATGTCATGCACTCTTTTTGAGAATTGTGTGTCATCAACTTCTCCTGCATGACTTTGAATATCTTATGAATATGAGATTTTGCATTCCTTAACTCAGATAGCTTCACAGATTGATCTTTTTGCAGTTTAAACTTTTATTCATCTTTACCCACCCCCAAAAATCATTAACTGGAAATCATCCACTTAAAAATCAGTTTACCCCAATCTGTCACTTCTTTAGAAGAATTTCTGTATAAAGTCAAGAACACATCTTCAAAATCTACCTTGATTCATTTTATATTTGTTTGACCTGTATTTTTAGAGTACCAATATTCAAAACACTATATATGTGCTCGTGTGGAGGAGTGTATGCCAGTAACACTCATATTGGCAGATACTCATATGACAGATACTGTGCCACAAGGCATGAGTCCAGGTGCTTTTTATAATATCAACACATTTAGTTTTTGTTTATATAAGGTGGGTACTTTTTAAAATACATGTTTTATAGATGAGAAAGCTGAGGCTCACAGAGATTAATAAGTAACTTGCTCAGATCATGAGCCAGGAAATGGAGGAGTCAAGAATTGGACTTTTATTATCTGGCTCTTGAGTCCAGGTGCTGGAAGGAAACTAGGATTCCCTTGCCCACGATGGGAAGAAAAGGCATGTAATCATGTGAAAACTACTTTGGAGATACAGAATAGGAGAAAAGTGTATGCCTGGGGTAATCATGAAGTGTTCATAAAAGGAACATTGAAACTGAGCCTAAGGATTAGTGGACTTTTCTCAGGTGAATGTTTAAATGACACTGCAGACTCGCGATTGCCATCAGCAAAGATAGCAAGATGGAAGAGTACATGGTGTGCTTGGAAAAGAACATGTGAGGCACTGTGTCAGGAGTGGAGTGGAGAGTCATGGAAAAGGACAGGAAGAAAGTTACTAGAAGGAAAGTTACAGCAGTTTCCAGAGAAGTTTAAAGCCCAGATAAAATTTGAAATGCCTTCTGTATGTGAAGGTCTATGCTTTTATTATTATTATTTAGTTATTTTTTAAAGCAAAGGCGTAAAATGAAGGAAGAGGAATTAAGCAACTTTGTGTAAAATTGATTAGACAGAGAATTCATGCATGACTGCTCAGTCATGTCCGACTCTTTGCAACCCTATGGACTGTAACCTGCCAGGCTTCTCTGTGCCTAGGATTCTTCAGGCAAGAATACTAGAGAGGGTTGCCATGCCCTCCTCCAGGGGATCTTCCTGGCCCAGGGATTGACCATATCTCTTGCATCTCCTGAATTGGCAGGCAGGTTTTTTTTTTTTAAACCACTGAGCCACCTGGGAAGCGCCAGACAGAGAATGAGAAAGATTTAAAAGGAGAAATGGTTAGTATTCTAATGGATAAACCCTTTTGCAAGAACAACAAAAACCAAATTAAACAAAAACAGAGACTTGTGAAGCATCTTAACTCTGAAGTTGAAACAGACAGGCAGGAACTTTGCTACAGCAGAAAAGGTATGGTTACGACATCACCTTGACTTCTCTACACAAACAGGACTTTTTCCGCCATCTGGAGCTCTGGAAGAAGAATTCATTCTTTAGTTCCTCCCTGTACTCTGAAACCACGAGTAACACAGTTTTTAACTTTTCCTCTGTACTTTGGTGAAAGGTTTGCCCAATATAGATGTAAGGGAGCACAGGAAGTACATCACATTCAGATGTCCGTGGCTGTCCTGGGGTGTGGAACAATGATGTCTGTGCTACTCTGGGACAGGCATGAAGAATGGCCATAGCTTACTCAGGGCACAGGAACCAGGAACGACTGAGCAGGGAAAGGTTTTCAGCCAGTTACAGACATTCTTACCCAAGTTCCTGTAGTTTCTGAAGAAGCATAATAAAGCAAGGTTCTGAACCTGATTTGGGTTTATCTTTCTGGTTGGACTACCTGTCCCTCATGAGGACACAGCCCTCAGACAGCAAGAAAAAGAGAAGTAAGATCCCGTGAGATGGATGGACATCCAGACAGAATTCTGAAGTAAACAAAAGACAAGGCAAATCCTTGTTAGTTTTGTTAACTGAACTTGAAATTGTAGGGTGTGTAACCAGATGCATATTTCCTAGGAAGCTGAGTTTTGAGAGATCTTGAAGATTCCAGGTTAGCTCTAAAACAGCAGGGTCTGCGTAACATTGCCCTTCCACTGTTGTTCAGTCGCTAAGTCGTGTCCTACTCTTTTGCGACCCCGTGGACTGCACCCTTTCAGGCCCCTAAGTCCTCCACTGTCTCTTGGAGTTTACTCAAGTTCGTGTCCATTGAGTCTTTCCACTAGGTGGGTCCCAATCAGTTGCACAGAGAAAACAACAGGACAGCTCGTCTGGAAGTTGTAAAGCTTTTTGTAGTAATCCTCTGAGTAATGTTCATTCTTCATGGAACAGGTTCCAGTTCAAGTGATGGACTGCATTTATGACGGCCTCTTTACAGCGCCCCAAAGTAAATGGCCCCAGGGGGTTATTCCATCAAACAGGTCCTTTTGGGTAATCTTGGTGTCTCGTTTCAAGACAGAGTTTTAATGAGCTAGAACTTAAGAAGCATCTTGAATTGATACATAAATGGCAAGTATGTTAAAGAAAAAAGACATTTTTTTTAATAAACTACATCCGGTCTTAAACCCAATATTAAATCATTCACATACGAGAACATAAGCTAGTGATGGCAGAATGACCATGTGCTTCTTCATCTTCAGCCTCCATTATGGTCATCCCATATGCTCACGCCCTCTTTCCACTTGGAATGTGACTCTGGCTCAGCCAGTGTCGGAGGAACAGGATTGTTGGTGAGCCCGACAGGCTCAAGCCTTTAAACTTAGCCAAAGGGTACTGTCAACTGGGGATTCCCGAGTGGCGCCAATGCAGAAGAGACATGGGTTCAATTCCTGAGTTAAGAAGAGCCTCTGGAGAAAAGCATGGCAACCAGCTTCTTCTTATCTGGAGAATCCCACGGACAGAGGAAGCTGGTGGGCTACAGTCTGTGGGGTCACAAAGAGTCAGACACTACTGAGCACACACAAATATGTTGTCAGCTACCAATTAGTTCAGGTGCCCTGAAAGGGGTGCTAATCAGGCCAAGGTTTTGGTTTGAGTCCATCTATGCCATTTTCCTTTTTTTTTTTTTTGGATTTTCCAAAGTTTTTGTCTTAACATTATCTTAAACATTCAGAAAAGTTATAAGAATAAAACAGAGTTTCTCTGTCCTCTTTACCCAGAATCAGCAGCAATCATTAACATTTTCTGTACTTGCTTTATGATTATCTATTTTTTCACAAGTTTTCCAGACCCATTTGAGAGTAGGTTTCATATGTCATGTACTTCAGTGTGTAGTTCCTAAAAATTAGAATATTCTCTTACATAAATGCAGTGCATTTATTAAGGGTGATACTTTTATCTACTTTTACCTAATCTACATTCCATATCAAATTTGTCACTTGACTTAATCGTACTATTTACAGAACCAGATCCAAGCTAGGGTCAGATATTGTTTTTATTGTATTAGAACTTTGACTAAAAGGGAGGCTACGGGGAGATAATTTTCAGATAATGTTTGGGAAGGGGCCATCGAGGAGTCAGATGTATTGAGTACCTTTGTATCCTTAGAAGAGCTATTCCAGTGAGACAGTATTCCTTCGAAGAGAGAGAGATCAGTAACAATTCAAATATTATTATAAACAATGAAAACCTCATGAGCTTTCATAGAAACTTATGAGGTCACTCTTCCCAATTTCATTTAAGCACCATTGACAAAATAATGTAATTTATTTTTGCCCACATTTTTAAATCCCTTTATATAAATGCATATAGTCACTCAGTGGTGTCCAACTCTCTGTGACCCCATGGACTGTAAGCCTGCCAGGATCCTCTGTCCTTGGAATTCTCTAGTCTAGAATACTGGGGTACGTTGCCATTCCCTTCTCCAGGGGATCTTCCCAATGAGGGATCAACCTGGGTCTCCTGCATTGAAGATGGATTCTTTACCATCTGAGCCACCAGGAAAGCCCCATATATGTGTGTGTATGTAAGTATATATTTGTGTATATATATTATACACATATACATATACAAATAATTATATGGATGGAGACAGAAAGAGAGAGAGTGAATGAGTTAGTGGCAGGCAAGTTCAAAACCAGTAGGGTAGGCCAGCAGACTGGAAACTTTGCTGGGAGTTTATCGTAGTCTTGAGTCTGTCTGAAATCTATAGAATAAGCCAGTAGGCTTGCCACTCAGCAGGAGTTGATGCTGTGGTCTTGAACATCAACACACATTTTTAAGGTAATCTACTTAAAGTGAACTGACTACAGATGCTAGCCACATCTGCGAAACACCTTCATATCAACATCTGGATCAGTGTTTAATCAAATATCTGGCTTAACTGTTTTGACACAACTATCAGAGGTGGAGTTCACCACTCATCTTTTACACGGGGGGAATCTAACGCTTAGCACCACTGTTTTTATGGAGGACACTCAATGTGTATGACTGAGCCAGAATATGAACCCAGGGTGTCCTACACCCCAAACCTGGGCTACTTCCACAGCATTCCTCATGCCTAACTTTAGCCTGAGGTGATTTGGGAAATGGTAAATTTCCAGTTAGTACTTCCCCAGTGGTCCAATGGTTAAGAATCTACGTTGAGTTGTGGGAGATGCAGGTTTGATCCCTGGGTCAGGAAGATCTCCCGGAGGAGGGCATGGTAACCCACTCCAGTATTCTTACCTGGGGAATCCCATGGATAGAGGAGCCTGGCAAGCTACAGCTCTCTGACCGCAAAGAGCTGGACATGACTGAAGTGACTTAGCACACATGCAAATTTCCAGTTTCATATGATGGTATGAAAATATAATCTGAATGGCCAGCTAGCAAGAATATTCCAAAAACGACTCAAATCTTAAATAAAATTCTCTACTAGATGGTTTTTAAACTTTCGTTGGCCATTATGAATCTCTATCAAGTTTTTTAAAACGTATTTTGGGTTTCTTCCCTTCTTATTGGAGCATAGCATTTTTATGCACATATACCTCCACCTTCAATTAGTAGCTCTAATCAGAACAGACAGGTCAATTGTACCCCTCTCTTTCCCCCCTGGAGCCTACATTATTTCTAGTTTTCAAAACATCATTTCAAAGTAGTTCTACTATTTGGCAGATCTGTTAAGGGGTCACTGAGAAAAATATGAGACTTCAGAGAAAAGTCGTGCAGTTGGAAAGCAATTGTAAAGGACTTTTATGTAAATATAACTTTTAAAAAATATAACTCTATATATTTCAATAAGTGAATTGTTTCCTTATACTCTTATTCCAAGGATGACTTCATGGCTCATTTTTTCTTTCCCTTTTTTACTTTACAGAAAAATTGGAATCAAATCCCATGTTTTTTCTTGACAATTATCCTCAACATTAGGAAAAAGTTTCATCCTTTGTAGGGCACTTTAAGTAATAGATGATAATCATACAAGTAATCACTATGCATTATTAGGTATCAGATACTTTTCTAAGTGATTTATAAACATATCTAGTTCTTCCTCTTAACAACTCAAAGAAGCACATATTATAACTGTATCCATTTTAAGAAAATGGAGCAAGCACAGGAAGATAAAATAGTCCTAAAAGTAAGATCCTACTCAGATGATGTACAGGTAGATATTTTGTTTTCTGATTTTTGCTTGGTATCTTCACATAAATGGATTAGTTTTATATATAATTCATACTTCCCTTTAAAAATCTAAGTGTATATATATCAACATATGAAGGAGCAAAGTAATTAAATGCCTTGCCCTTGATCACTAGCAAAATGGTTGCCAAATTAGAAAATTAATTTATACCTTTTAGAGGCCAAAGTTTGCCCATTAAACTGCTTTTCATAATAAAACCCACTGTTAATGACAGCTTAATATATCGAATATTCCACTTCTTAATAAATACTAATTTTCTATATTGCAGTCTATAATCACCATCACTGGGCAGTGGCCTGGTTCTTTGCTTCAGTAACATGGTGTCATTCAATTTTAAGGCAGGTTATTTTTTTCTCTAGGTGTGTTTTTCACTTGGTAAGAAATGAATGGCAATTCCTTAGTCTGAAAAAACTGAAATCTAAAGGAATCCTTTGGGGAACATGGAAAGGCCCATCCAGATTTTTTTTTTTCCCCAGAGTTAGCTATAGTGAGATTTTGTGGATACAAATCTACACAGTAGAGGAAAGTCCTATTGTATTCAAACCCAAAGATAGATGTAATGACTCAAATATAATTGTAAATACAATAGAAATATTGTGAGCTTTCTTATTGACTTGTCATGTCAGTGTTATTGGTAGGATTTAAGCATGGCAGGGAAAAGTGAAATTGAATTTATCTTTGCCTAGAAGACTTTAAAAATCCCTTCCAATTTAGATAATTTTAAATGCTAAATTTCATTTTTAAGTAATATAGAAGGCTCCCCTTATTGCATTTACCTTTGTGAACAAGTATAACTTGCATTTCCTAAATTACTTGCATTTCCTAAATTAACATGATCATCAAATTGTATGAAATTCTTACTGTTTCCATAGAAGAATTTAATCTTATAGTCGCCAAGCTATACATAATAGAGTGTTAAATAAAGTGCCGCTGATAAAGCAGTCTGTTCTAGGGCATCATGTTGCATATTTACATGTGATACTCAGATGGCTGCATTAAATCCTTAAACAAACAGACCCAGGATTTCCAATGGTGACATAGGATTTTTGATGGTGCCACAAGAGTATTACTAAATTCTGTTCAGGCAGCATTCAATGTGGAATTTATTTTTGAACATTAAACTCCCAGTTGGTTTATGAAACCCCAGACATCAACAACATTCCAGAGAAAACAGAACATAAGACTAAGAGAGAAGCTGCCTTGAGACAAGGCATCAGTTTCTCTCAGAGCATTCATTAGAGGAGAGAAACTCAAGAAATAAATCCGCCTGTGCCACAGCTTGTGGGTAGATAGCCAGCGAGAGAGAGGACTCTGTGGTGCAGATCTGTTGAATGGATGTTTCTAACACCAGGATATAAACCTGAGTACTTCTCTCAGACCTGCATTCTGGTGTGAGGACATGGAAGTCCTGATGATTTGCAAAGCCCTGTGGCTTCATGACATCCAGTCCCATCTCTTCATGGCAAATAGATGGGGAAACAGTGGTTGATTTTACATTTCTGGTCTCCAAAATCACTGCGGATGGTGATTGCAGCCATGAAATTGAAAGATGCTTACTCCTTGGAAGAAAAGCTATGAGCAACCTAGACAGCATATTAAAAAGCAGAGACATTACTTTGCCAAAAAAGGTCCATCTAGTCAAGTCCATGGTTTTTCCAGTAGTCATGTATGGATGTGAGAGTTGGACTATAAAGAAACCTGAGTGCCAAAGAATTGATGCTTTTGAACTGTGGTGTTGGAGAAGACTCTTGATAGTCCCTTGGACTGCAAGGAGATCCAACCAATCCATCATATAGGAGATCAGTCCTGGTTGTTCATTGGAATGAGTGATGTTGAAGCTGAAACTCCAATACTTTGGCCACCTGATGCAAAGAGCTGACTCATTAGAAAAGACCTGATGCTGGGAAAGATTGAGGGCAGGAGGAGACGGGGACGACAGAGGATGAGATGGTTGGATGGCATCACCGACTCAATGAACATGGGTTTCGGTGGACTCCGGGAGTTGGTGCTGGATAGGGAGGCCTGGCGTGCTGCAGTTCATGGGGTCACAGAGTCAGACACGACTGAGTGACTGAACTGAACTGAAATGTGACTTCAAAGAGTCTGTCTCACAAGACTGAATGTCCCTGTTCACCTGTGATAAGAATCTGTTCTTAAAGTGGATCAGAGTGTTTTCAGTTCAGTTTTTGAACACAGTCAAAGGTTTTGGCATAGTCAATATAGCAGAAATAGATGTTTTTCTGGAACTCTCTTGTTTTTTTTTGATGATCCAGTTGATGTTGGCAATTTGATCACTGGTTCCTCTGCCTTTTCTAAAACCAGCTTGAACACCTGGAACATTATGGTTCATGTATTGTTGAAGCCTGGCTTGGAGAATTTTGAGCATTACTTTATTAGCATGTGAGATGAGTGCAATTGTGTGGTAGTTTGAGCATTCTTTGGTATTGCCTTTCTTAGGCATTGGAACAAAAACTGACCTTTTTCAGTCCTGTGGCCACTGCTGAGTTTTCCAAATTTGCTGGCATATTGAGTGCAGCACTTTCACAGAATCATCTTTTAGGATTTGAAATAACTCAACTGGAATTCCATCACCTCCACTAGCTTTGTTCATAGTGATGTTTCCTAAGGCCCACTCACTTTACATTCCAAGATGTCTGGCTCTAGGTGAGTGATCACACCATCGTGATTATCTGGGTTGTGAAGATGTTTTTTGTACAGTTCTTCTGTGTATTCTTGCCACCTCCTCTTAATATCTTCTGCTTCTGCTAGGTCCATACCATTTCTTTCCTTTATCAAGCCCATCTTTGCATGAAATGTTCCCTTGGTATCTCGCATTTTCTTGAAGAGATCTCTAGTCTTTCCCAGTCTGTTGTTTTCCTCTATTTCTTTGCATTGATCACTGAGGAAGGCTTTCTTATCTCTCCTTGCTATTCTTTGGAACTCTGCATTCAGATGCTTATATCTTTCCTTTTCTCCTTTGCTTTTCGCTTCTCTTCTTTTCACAGCTATTTGTAAGGCCTCCTCAGACAGCCATCTTGCTTTTTTGCATTTCTTTTCCATGGGGATGGTCTTGGTCCCTGTCTCCTGAACAATGTCATGAACCTCCGTCCAGAGTTCATCAGGCACTCTATCTATCAGATCTAGACCCTTAAATCTGTTTCGCACTTTCACTGTATAATCATAAGGGATTTGATTTAGGTCATACCTGAATGATCTGGTGGTTTTCCCTACTTTCTTCAATTTAAGTCTGAATTTGGCAATAAGGAGTTCATGATCTGAGCCACAGTCAGCTCCCAGTCTTGTTTTTCTGTTGGTATAGACCTTCTCCATCTTTGGCTGCAAAGAATATAATCAGTCAGATTTTAGTATTAACCATCTGGTGATGTCCATGTGTAGATTCTCTCTTGTGTTGTTGGAAGAGAGTGTTTGTTATGACCAGTGTGTTCTCTTGGCAAAACTCTGTTAGCCTTTGACCTGCTTCATTCTGTAGTCCAAGGCCAAATTTGCCCAGGTGTTTTTTGACTCACTACTTTTGCATTCCAGTCCCCTCTAATGAAAAGGGGTGTTAGTTTTTTGGGTGTTAGTTCTAAAAGATTTTGTAGGTCTTTATATAACCATTCAATTTCAGCTTCTTCAGCATTACTGGTCAGGGCATAGCCTTGGATTACTGGGATATTGAGTTGTTTGCCTTGGAAATGAACAGAGATCATTCTGTCGTTTTTGAGATTGCATCCAAGTACTCCATTTTGGACTCTTTTGTTGACCATGATGGCTACTCCATTTTTTGTAAGGGATTCTTGCCCACAGTAGTAGTTATAATGGTCATCTGAGTTAAATTCACCCATTCCAGTCCATTTTAGTTTGCTAATTCCTAAAATGTTGACGTTCACTCTTGCCATCCCCTGTTAGACCACTTCCAATTTGCCTTGATTCGTGAACCTAATATTCCAGGTTCCTATGCAATATTGCTCTTTACAACATCGGACCTTGCTTCCTTCACCAGTCACATCCACAACTGGGTGTTGTTTTTGCTTTGGCTCTGTCTCTTCATTCTTTCTGGAGTTATTTCTCTATTGATCTCCAGTAGCATATTGAGCACCTACCAACCTGGGGAGTTCAACTTTCCGTGTCCTATCTTTTTGCGTTTTCTTACTGTACATGAGGTTCTCAAGCCAAGAATACTGAAGTGGTTCGCCATTCCCTTCTCCAGTGGACCACATTTTGTCAGAACTCTCCACCATGACACATCCATCTTTGGTGTCCCTATACAACATGGCTCATAGTTTCATTGAGTGTCTTAGAGGCTAAGCAATCTCTGAAGTTAGTATGAAAAGTTTTAATTCAGTCACCATTCTGACACAGAGCAGGATAGGGTTTGAAGCAAGATGGAAGAGAGAAAAGATTTAGCTGATGATACAGAGAAGATTCAAGAACAGTATTAGTTCCCACAGGCAGTTCAGCCTGTTTTACCATTTTCCAAGTGGGAACAATTTAAGTTGCCATCTGATCCACTCTGAATAGTATATGTCATCTTTGTGTGTATGATCATACATAATATTCACTCTTTAGGACAGTTAACATATTCATTATCCATTGAGTTTATCATTATCTGCTCTGAGTTTATGAAGCCTGGAGTTTTTTCAGGTCTGGTCCATCCCACATTCAGTATTGGTGGGTGTGAGGGCCCCCTGTTCATTCTTGCTTTTACAAGTGTCTGAGGCATCTTAAAAATATGATGCCCACATCACATGATATTGCTGATATGCTGCTAAACTCTGTAGCAAAGACGACCATCATTTTTGCTGGAAAGTCAGGATGTAGGATGTTAGTTCCAGATGCAGATGGGAGGGTTAACTGTCCAAGGCTTTGGGATCAGGAAAGGGAGAGTCTTGCTCTAATCAGAGTTGGAGGTGGATACATACTGGCCGGGCTGTGTGGTTTCTGGACCTTCAGATAATGTCTCTTTCAATGTTCTTCTTTGAACTTCACTTCCTTTTTTCCTTCTTAAACAATTCCTCTGAGATCTTTGGGACCAATTTATATCCTTTCCTACTCCATCAACCTCAAATGGTTTCCTTTTAATCTGAGGAAAAAGCCTTGTTTTGTTTTCCTTCCAATGAGTCTGTCTCTCTTTCCCCTCTCCCCACTCTTTTCATCTTCTTCATCTTTCTCTCTCCTCCCTTTTTTCTTCTCCTTCTCTCTCCTTCCCTCTATCTCTTCCTTCTCTCTCACAAACCTTCTGTTTTCTTGTAGACCTTATATGACCTGTAAACCCAGATACAAAGTATTAGCAAGCAAAATTATCATTCCTTCTAATATACAGCTGGGAGAAATTCATCCCCAAACCTTTCCAGGATATGAAAAAAACAATTTCTTCTTCCAGTACCTTCCTTCCTATATTACATAAAAAGGAAGAAAAAGAAAATTGAATTAAGAGTCTGAATGTGTATGTATATCCTACAACAATCATGTATTTTGGGTAAAATTAATCTCAGCAAAGATTCATTTTATTCTGATTGTCACATATTTGTCTTTTTTATTCAAATTTTAAACATTTTATGTTGTATTGGGGTATATAGTTGAGTTGGTAAAGAATCCACCTGCAATGCAGGAGACCCCGGTTCCATTCCTGGGTCGGGAAGATCTGCTAGAGAAGGAATAGGCTACCCACTCCAGTGTTCTTGGGCTTCCCTTGTGGCCCAGCTGGTAAAGAATCTGCCTGAAATGTGGAAGACCTCGGTTCAATCTCTGGGTTGGGAAGATCCTCTGGAAAAGGGAAAGGCTACCCACTCCAGTATTCTGGCCTGGAGAATTACATGGACTGTATAGTCTGCTGCTGCTGCTGCTGCTAAGTTGCTTCAGTCATATCCTACTCTGTGCGACCCCATAGATGGCAGCCCACCAGGCTCCCTGTCCCTGGGATTCTCCAGGCAAGATCACTGGAGTGGGTGACCATTTCCTTCTCCAATGCATGAAAGTGAAAGTGAAGTCTCTCAGTCGTGTCCGACTCTTCGCAACACCATGGACTGCAGCCTACCAGGCTCCTCCGCCCATGGGATTTTCCAGGCAAGAGTACTGGAGTGGGATGCCATCGCCTTCTCCAGGACTGTGTACTCTTTGGGTTCCCAAAGAGTCAGACATGACTGAGCGACTTTCAGTTTTGCTTTCATAGCCAATTAACAATGTTGTGGTAGTTTCACATGAACAGTGAAGAAATTCAACCATACATATACATGAATCCATTCTCCCCCAAACCCCACTTCCATCCAGGCTGCCACATAACACTGAGTAGAGTTCCATGTGCTATACAACAGGTCCTTGTTGGTTTTACATTTTGTACATGGATTGTCACATATCTATAATGCCAGTTGGTAGGCATTATAAGGAAAAATTGTGTGTATTCTCAATGGCAGAGTCTATTAAATTTCAGAATCCTGGTACGTAGACTAGGGGGACCAGGAAACAACACTCACAGGCTAGTACCTGAACAAAGCCTTTTCTTATTCAGGGCATGCTGTGCTTTGCACATGCATACAGACAAATTCTAAAAAAAGCACAAGCATTTTTAAATAATAAAATGAAAACAAAACCCATACATATATAGCCAAAAGACAAATAAAGGTGATCTGGGACCAATCCTCCTGCGATTTTCTTTAAATTTCTTAACTTATGAAATATTCACTGCCTTGTTTGAAAAGTTAAAGCCATGCATGCCTAAACTTCCAGGCTTGAAGAAAAAAGTAATTCCTCTTGGATATGACTTATACACATGGTATAAGCTTTGGTGTAGTTGGCAAGTCAGTGAACGTACAGATGAGAGGAGGAAAAATAAATACCCCAATGACTGTCAAAGATGTTCTGTGGTATAGTTCACAGCTTCCATCACACTGTGGAATTCAGATTTATTTCTAAGCCTCTCTGAGAGAGTTCTCTGGTGGGATAGTTGTTAGTCTCAACAGACTTGGAAGAAATTCCTAGAAGATATTTTTAATGAAGCATATATAAGAAGCCCAAGTTGAACAGAATATTAAAGGAAGAGTCTTGATGGGTGTGTGTGTGTGTGTGTGTGTGTGTTTTCAATGATTTTTAGGCCCACACAGTTTTCTATAATGGTCTTTTAATATGTTTATATGAAAATAAGGTGTCTATTTATCTTCAGATATATTTATCCTAGTACCTGTACATTTCTTGCTCAGTTCTCACCCTTGGCAACAAACAAGGGCAGAGTCACAGAGGTAGCTCTCTCTTAGGATGAAAGTGAGATATTTTTCTCTTACAACCCTTAGAAATATATTTTTCAGGAACATTTTTATTCCAGTGAGCATAGCAGCCTTACTCAGTATTTTTATAGCCTTTGTATTTGTGAAGTGCTTTAAAATGAGCTTGATTAGACACATGCTTCATCATCTAAGGAAAAAAATCAATACAAGGCATCATTCCCAATTGACAGATAACATAGAAGCAACACCGTTAAGAGTTTATTTCTTAGGAAGGAGGTTAAGTTGCCTATTCAAGTTGGTCTTCCAAGTCAATGGAACACAAGGGAATAAAATCTGGTATTCTTTAACTTCTAGTGTACTGCCTTGGTTGCTTAGCTTTGTGTCTGTTTTCATGCATTAATCAATAATGCCATAATTATCAGTTCAATCGCTCAGTCGTGTCCGACTCTTTGCGACCCCATGAATCACAGCACGCCAGGCCTCCCTGTCCATCACCAACTCCCAGAGTTCACTCAAACTCATGTCCATCGAGTCGGTAATGCCATCCAGCCATCTCATTCTCTGCCATCCCCTTCTCCTCCTACCTCAAATCCCTCCCAGGATTAGAGTCTTTTCCAGTGAGTCAACTCTTCTCATGAGGTGGCCAAAGTATTGGAGTTTCAGCTTCAACATCAGTCCTTCCAATGAATATTCAGGACTGATCTCCTTTAGGATGAACTGGTTGGATCTCCTTGCAGTCCAAGGGACTCTCCAGAGTCTTCTCCAGCACCACAGTTCAAAAGCATCAATTCTTCGGCGATCAGCTTTCTTCACAGTCCAACTCTCACATCCATCCATGACCACTGGAAAAACCGTAGCCTTAACTAGATGGACCTTTGTTGGCAAAGTAATGTCTCTGCTTTTTAATATGCTATCTAGGTTGGTCATAACTTTCTTTCCAAGGAGTAAGCGTCTTTTAATTTCGTGGCTGCAATCAGTATTTGCAGTGATTTTGGAGCCCCCAAAAATAAAGTCTGACCCTGTTTCCACTGTTTCCCCATCTATTTCCCATGAAGTGATGGGACCGGATGCCATGATCTTCGTTTTCTGAATGTTGAGCTTCAAGCCAACTTTTTCACTCTCCTCTTTCACTTTCATCAAGGGGCTTTTTAGTTCCTCTTCACTGAATTCATCCTCCAATGTAAGTACATAAAAGGATTAATGTTACATGGGCTCTAGAATATAGAGAAGGAAAGGTCACTAAATGATATATTAGAACCACATGGTAGCAGACCAACAAATTAAACCCAACAGGAAAAATCAGCATTAGTTGGCTAAACCTAATAAAATCTTGCAGTTTATTGATGTTGTTCCTCCAGTGGGCAGAAATAGCTCTAGGATAAGTTAGAAAGACAATAAATAAGCATGTGGATCAGAAAGAGTTGGTAAAACACATATGGAGGTCAAGGTAGCTCAAAGTAAAGCTGTGAGTACAAATTTCAATAGATACATCATTGCTAAAATTTTATCTTACCTTTAGAATTATTTTCTGTTACTGAATTGTAAAGAAACTAACATTTTTTTCTAAATCCTGAGTCAAAGACTTCTGGTAGTCATAATTTTAGTCAGTCTCTGGGAGATCATTTCAATAGTGATATCTTGTAAATCACAGAATCCTTTCTTCTTTAATGACCACTCTCCTGCAGATTAGAACAGTCTTCTGTGTTAATGAATTCTTTTAAAAGACCAGTGGGCATTCAAATGTATATAAATGACAGATAGACAAAATAATAAATTTTAAAAAGTCTGTTTAAAAGATTTTGCTTTTTATTAAATGTGTATTGAGTATAATGAGGCTAAGACAGGCTCTTTACTATTTTAATGGTCAAGATAAAAATGAATCTTACTTCCAACTTCCGAGAAACCATATAAAATTGTGAAAAAGATATTTTCATAAAAATACTGATTACAGAATTTCTTTTGGAGCAAATAAAGAAATAGAAAAATAAAATAAAAACAACCTAAAGATCCAACATGGGAAGTTGATTGCATAAAAGACACTGCTTTTGTATGAGGGAATAATATGCAGCCCCTATAAACTATGTCTATGAATTACTTCAATGACTGAATAGATTAGGTCCTCCTAATCAGTTAAGTTTTTTAAAAAGGTAGAATAAAAATTATATACAGTAGGGTATTTTATGCTTTTCCCTTTTCTATGTAAGTATTTAAAAATTCTGAAAAGATAGATACCCAAATACCAAAACTTTTTAAGTAGTTTACGTAAAATGTTTGTTTTTATACTTTGCTGTATGTTCCAATTTTTCTACAATAAAATTTTCATATTGCTCTAATTAACCTAAAAGAATTAAGATTTTTCTGTATTAGTTTCACTTTAATGAATTTAGTTTCTCAAGTGTATCAGTCGTGTTCTTCGATGCTTGTTCTTCGTTCTGTCTGGAATGTTCTTTTCCTGCTCTTGTGGCTCTCCAAAAGTTCCCCAGCCCCCTTCCCCATATTTCATCATTCTTATCCCACTACTGCGCTTCCTTTTCTTCATGATACTACCTGAAATTACATTGTTAGTCTATTATTTAGTCTATTTATTTGTTCATTTCAGCCTATTACATTACTAAAGAAATCTGCATGAGAAAACTTGCCTACCTTAAATTCCCAGGTCCTAGAACTCTACCTTGCATAAAGGAGGCAACAGATTCCTATCTGTAACATCTGTACAGATGTCACTTTAAATCTAGAAATAGTTATATAATCTCGAGTGCCTCTAGACCAAAAAAATTCATTAGTTTCCTTGGGCTGTATATAAATCTATTTTCACAACTATTTTGACATAAAATTGAGAGGAAGAAGTATCAGTTTCCGGGTCAAATAATGGAGTGTAAAATGGCAACCCACTCCAGTGTTCTTGCCTGGAGAGTCCCGGGGACGGGGGAGCCTGATGGGCTTCCGTCTATGGGGTCACACAGGGTCGGACACGACTGAAGTGACTTAGCAGCAGCAGCAGTAAATGACAAACTGTAGAACAGTTAGGTTCTACATGAATGTATGTATTAGACTTGGTGTTCCTATTGGTTGTTTGTAAAGTGGTTGTTTGAGTGGCAACCTTCAGGGAACTTTATTTTCTAGCCAAAAGTAAAACTGTCCTTCAGTAAAAGGACAGATTTCCTGGAACCTTTATAAATAAGTTACAAGATGGATATGTTGGAAATGAGCCCTCTCATGGGATTTAAAGTGTTGCTGAAAGTCATCAGTCGCTACAAACTCTATGATTTTTCTTCATTGAGTGTCATGATGATATATTCTTTGTACTAGATGTGAAATAAATATATATGTCTATATTTCATCTAGGCAGATAAAACAAGGGACCTGAAAGTAGTCTCTTTATTCTGAAAAACTGGATATAGTATATTAATAAGGTGTTGAGAGAATAGTTAGGGAAAACTTTCTGCATATTTTAGTTTTTTTTTAATCCCATTTTATTGTCATATTCCAGTAGTACAGGGGAAACCATACCTAAATATAAATGTTCCTTATTATATTCTGCCAAATTTTAGAAATAACAATAGTATTATTAATGTTAATGGTGACTAAAATTTATTAAGCAACTATTATGTACTAGGTATAATACTAAACAATTTAATATGTAATTATGTATAATTCACTTTTTACAATTATGCTCTTAGGTTGGCATTTTATGAGCCTGGTTTAAGAAATGAAGAAAATGAGATCTGAGATCAGAGGGGATGTTAAGCTACCCAGGCTACGTGGGTAAAGTGGTGAAAATGCCGTTTGGCCCCAAGTTGGACTGCTTCCAAACCCTGGGATTTTTAATTCCTACCATCTTAATCAATTCTGTTGTTTGAATTTGAGAAGAGATTTTCTTCATTTAACATTTATTTAATTTCCAGGAGGAACTACTAAAAACATGGTTACAAAAATATAATGCAAGTAAGAGGAATCGTTTAACTTACTGCTGAGAATAGCTAGGAATGTATTTACCTCTTGACTGAGTGAAGGAAATAAGAATGTTCCTTTGCTCACCTACTACAACAGATTATCATAAATTCTAAAGTATGCACCAGTCTTTGTTTTTAATTTCCATAAAGCCAAGGGCCATGCCTTGCATTTCTTTTGTGACGTCTCATTGTGTTTAGTGTAGAGCCCTGCAGAGTTAAGTGGTCAAAAAACGCTTGTTGACAGAATTTCTCATTGGGCATCTGTCAATATCCTACAGTGTACTTTTAAGATTTAATGAAACTGTACTCTCAAAGAAAGAAATGTGCATCTGTTCTAATGCTCCATGAAAATCAATATATGTACTATAATGACTTGAAAACATCCATTTATTTTTTTCTG
The DNA here is from genome assembly GCF_049115385.1 of Moschus berezovskii. Classification (NCBI taxonomy): domain Eukaryota; kingdom Metazoa; phylum Chordata; class Mammalia; order Artiodactyla; family Moschidae; genus Moschus; species Moschus berezovskii. The sequence goes on from NC_142466.1 coordinate 22,019,459, forward strand.
CTTTACTTTTCCCACCTGTTTATAGAGGAAAATAATAACTATGTATTTTTTTTTAGCAAGTTGAAACATGAAGTTAGGTTTGATAGTTGTTCTGAAAATACTTACTTGTTACTTACTTTTCATGTTCAGTTCAGTTCAGTGGCTCAGTCGTGTCCGACTCTTTGTGACCCCATGAATCACAGCATGCCAGGCCTCCCTGTCCATCACCAACTCTCAGAGTTCACTCAAACTCATGGCCATCGAGTCGGTGATGCCATCCAGCCATCTCAATGTTAACACGTAGCTTATAGAACTTTTATTTTTAAATGTTAGCTTCTTTTGTTTAATTATTTTGAATACAGGGAACGTGGCACCATTTATTTAAGTTACTCTAAATTAATACCCAATCTACATCTTGAGGGCTTCTCCAATGGCTCAGTGGTAAAGACCTGCCTGAAGTGCAGGAGAATCAGGAGGTGCAAGTTCAATTCCTGAGACGGGAAGATTCCCTGGAGGAGGAAATGGCAACCCATTCCAGTATTCTTGCCTGGAAAATCCCATGAACAGAGGAGCCTAATGGGCTACAATTCACATAGTCACAAAGAGTCAGAAATGACTGAGCACAGCATAGCAGCAGCTACATCTTGACTTGACCATATTCCTGACAGACTCTTGACGAAAGTGAAAGAGGAGAGTGAAAAAATTGGCTTAAAACTCAACATGCAGGAAACTAAGATCATGGCATCTGGTCCCATCAGTTCAGTTCAGTTCAGTCGCTCAGTCGTGTCCGACTCTCTGCGACCCCATGAATCACAGCACGCCTGGTCCCATCACTTCATGGCAAATAGGGAAACAATGGAAACAGTGACAGACTTTATTTTTGGGGGGGGTCTCCTAAATCACTGCAGATGATGACTGCAGCCATGAAATTAAAAGATGCTTGCTCATTGGAATAAAAGTTATGACCAACCTAGACAGCATATTAAAAAGCAGAGACATTACTTTGCCAACAAAAGTCCGTCTAGTCAAGGCTACGGTTTTTCCCGTGGTCATGTATGGATGTGAGAGTTGGACTATAAAGAAAGCTGAGCAATGAAGAATTGATGCTTTTGAACTGTTATGTTGGAGGAGACTCTTAAGAGTCCCCAGACTGCAAGGAGATCCAACCAGTCCATCCTAAAGGAAATCAGTCCTGAATATCCATTGGAAGGACTGATGCTGGAGCTAAAACTCCAATACTTTGGCCACCTGATGTAAAGAACTGAGTAATTTTTAAAGACCCTGTTGCTGGGAAATATTGAAGGTGGGAGGAGAAGGGGACAACAGAGGATGAGATGGTTGGATGGCATCACCAACTCAATGGGCATGAGTCTGAGTAAAATCCAGGAGTTGATGATGGACAGGTAGGCCTGGCATGCTGCAGTCCATGGGGTCGCAGAGAGTCAGACATGACTGGGCAACTCAACCGAACTGATATAGATATAATGAAATACCAGGATCCCCTCATTTTGTATTTTGCTCACTATGTCACTCAAATGCTGTTATTAATCTCCTCACTAGTATAAAGTAGGTGTCGAAGGAAATTATTTATAAATTTTTAAAAATATTTTGGCCCATTTATTTATGTAACTTTTTGACCATGGGGCATGTGGAATCTTATTTCCCAACCAGGGATTGAACTTGTTCCCCCTGTAGCAGAAGCACTAAGTCTTAACCACTGGACCAGCAGGGAAGTCCCTCTAAGGTTTTTAGTAGAGTAGTATTTTCTGATACTATTATATTGCATAATATATATCTACTATAATATATATAGTGGCATAATATACAACTGTGAGTACATATGTACTATATATAATGCTATATGTAGTAAAATAGAACATGTATTTTCACTGATTGCTCTAATTTGACTGAGTTTTTCTTGAAATATGACTCATGATTCAAGGTCAGAATAATGTTGGCTTAGAATGGAAGTACAATCTGCTGATTTCTCTCAACCATAGGTCCCATTTTAAAATAATTTACTATTCATGTGTGAATTTTGGCATTATGCTCAGGGTGCTCTTTAGTCTATGCTAAGGCCATTTCAAAAGTGGTATGCTATTTTCAGAGTAAGATGTTTACAATCTGGTTTGTTTCAAAACTTGTTAACCATGATTTCTTAACCTCCATTCCATCTATATCATTATCTCTGTATAAACCATTTCCAAAATTCTTTTAAGAATATATAAAAAAAGTTTAGTTTAAAAACTCTTATTATAAGTATTTGTGCTTGTTCTCAAAATTATCCATTTCCAGAACATACAAAATTACATAATCTCAGAGAGATCTAAACTTTTAGACTGGAAAGAAACTTGTCATCTATGTAACTGTAGATTTTCCAAAAAATGCAGAAACTGAGGTTCAGAAGATTAAGCGAATTGTCCAAGGTCACATAGCTATTTAGTGATAGAACTTACGTAGGAATCAAGATCTCCTCTTGCTTTAATATTCCATCCTCTCTTCCACTCTTCTTTCCGCTCTATGTTTCTCCAATGAGATCAACTTCAGATATAAGATCTCACCTAGAATCTCTGTGCTATTCTGCAGTTCTGTTGTTTTCTGTGGGGCTTCCCAGGTGGCTCAGCAGTGAAGAATCTGCCTGCCAATGCGGGAGACATAGGAGATTCACGTTCAGTCCCTGGCTTGGGAGGATCCCCTGGGAAAGGGAATGACAACCCACTCCAGTATCCTTGCCTGGAAAATGCCATGGACAAAGGATCCTGGTGAGCTACAGTCCATAGGGTTGCAGAGTCAGACACGACTGAGCATGCACACATACGTAGGCACTTTTCAAATTGCTACAACTTCTTGAAGAACTGACCATTTTATGATTATATATTATCCCTCTCTGTCCCTGATTTGTTTTTAAATTTTGAGATTTATTTTCCCTGTTATTAATATATATTATTGTGCTATTATATTACTTTATTTTAGGTATCAGATATAAATAGATAATACATTAACTTATTTATTGCAGGGAAGGAAAATTTTCCTCTGCCCTTCTAGGTTCTTTTGGCTGGTCTGTTAGTTAAATTGACCTAAAAGTAATGAAAAAATGATGTATGTACAGGAAAGCCACAGACGATGAGAGGTTCCCTAACAGGCAAGCAGTTGAGGCTCATCTGCCATTCTGAGCTAAGGAAAAAGAGACGGGAGTGTGCAGTTTCAAGAGAAAGGAAGACAGTTCACAAAAAGATGGGAAGAGCAAATATTTGGTAAACAAATGCTCGCCTTGCCATTCAGAGACAGTAGACACAGAGAGGACTTTGAACAAATAGGCCCTGCCGGCTTCCCCCTAGCTTAATACACCTGGCCCATGTGTTTTTAATCTCTTGTGATAGTTTTCTCCCTGTACCAGATCATCTATCTAAATTATTTTAGCCAGTTAAGGTGAAGATAAAAAACAAAACAAAACACCTGTTTCCTGAGTCTTTGGTCCTAAAGTTCAGGCCAATGTAATTCATATGCAAAAGTGACACTTGGGAGGAGGATTGCTCTGAGCCCCTTCAACATCAGTATGTTAGTATAATCATTTTTACTTTTACTCTTAGTAAAATATAATCAAAAATAAAATACTCTGCCAAGCCAGAAAAAAATTCTCCTCAAAGAGAGACAAGAGAACAGTTTTGTCACTGAATAATTGAAACCAGACTGTGATGCGTATCACAGGCAATCTTCTGAGACTGCAAAAACAGAAAGAAATCTCAGCCTTTTGTATAACCAGGAGGTTCAATCCATAGCCTGCATGTTTTCAGGATAAATGATAACTAATTTTCACATAAGAGGACTTAATATCTGCCATACAGAGTTCATCCTAAATCGGCCTGATAACTAGGGTGACAATCTGTGTTTCCTAAGTGCCTTTATCCAAATGAGAATTAAACTCCTCATATCTATAGGACAGGAGGTAGCTTTGCACCATCCTGAGAAATTCAGGCTTCTGTCCTTCCATGGAAACTGGGGATAGAGGTGTTATCTTCTTTGATGATTTGGTTTCAAAGAGAGGGCAGCCAGGTCCTTGCGGGGAAAAAAAGTTCCTAGGTTCTTCAACACTGGCAAGAGGCTTATTTAGCTTTCAAAAAGATGTACATATTGCTCAAAGGGGCAAGAAAAGAATCACAAATAAAAGTTTTCTAAAGCAAATTCTCTAAGCAAAGGGAGGGGAATGGAAAAATGTCCCCTTCTGCACCAGGGAAAATTCTTTTTTTTTTTTTAATCTGTGTTTACCCTTGGAGAAAGGGAGAAGGCACCTTATTACTTCTAGGTGGAGGTGACCTCTAGGCATATATTGAATGGGTGGGTAGGTTCCTCTCCTGCTGGATGGAGATGGGCCTGCCTGTTCCCCACGTGTTCTCCACGGACACCACGGTAGGCATGGCTTCGCCACCACTGGGTAACGGTAGATGTCCTGACTCTCCACAAGTCCTCCTCTGACAACCCCTCAAAGGGGAGATGCACCTCATTACTGCCCAGTGGGGGTGGAAGAACCATCCCCTCACAGGGTCTCCACTGACCTCTCCTTACTGACTGAGAGAGATGAAAGCCTCAGCTCCCTGTGTGACCCCACTCTGGGGGGGGTGTTGGCTTTGTTACAGTCCCTCCAGGATAGCCGCCTGGCCTCCCCATTCGGCCCTTGCTGGCATGAGTACAGGTGGGGTCAGAGGCTTTTCTGTAGTCTTTACCTGGAGCAGAACCATTATTTTCTTCAGATTTCCTGTCTTGCTAAGTAGCCCCTTGCCTGGCCCTTTCACAGGAGGGCAGACTTTTAAAAAGAAAATAATGTATTTGCCTGGATCGGGTCCTGGTTGCGGCACGCGGGCTCTTTCCTCACAGCACACAGGTGCTCTAGTAGTGGTTCACTGGCTTAGTTTCGCCTTGGCATATGGGATCTTAGTTCCCCGACCAGGGATCAAACCTGTGTCCCCTGCATCCCTGAGGACAGACTTCTGTTGGCTTTTTTTGGGTCTGCACCTGTTGTTGGTGTTTCTATGCTACTGGGTTCTTCAGCTCCAAATCTGCATATATTGGGGAAACGAAAACCCATCTTGCCCTTCAAACTTTTGTGTTCACTTTGTGTATACTCTATGGGATTTTTAGTTGCACTTAGTGAGAGAAATAGGGGAAAGGACATCCATTCCATCTTCCCAGAAATCAACATCTCTCTGCATATTTTGAAAATAGTGGCATGGAAGTCACTGTGTTATGAGAACTCAAAGAGATGTTACCAACATGCCAAACCCTTTACTTTCCTACCACCAGTTTGTAAGGTCCGTGAGGACAGGGACTTCGAGTATGACTCACTTTTAGTCAACTTTCAGTTTCTTACCACAGTGTGAAAACAGAACTTTTTTTTTTCTTCTTGTCTTTATAGTCAGATTTTTTCATGTCTGAAAGTGAATGTTAAATTGAAGCATAATAGTCATGGCACCCAAACATTGCCCTTCCCATCAGAATATTTGTAGCGCTTTTGTCAAAAACTTAAGATAATTGTTAGATCAAAGAAAAAGTGCCCCCTTTTGTTTGATTAAAATTACCTATTCCTTCTTTTATTTCAAGAAAGAATTTTAAAGGATTTCTTCTTTAAATCATAAAACAAGTCAAGTTAATGGTAATGATAGGGAAAGAATTTTTATTTCTGACTAAAAGAATGATAACTCATTTTTTTCTTTAATGAGAACAGTAAGTAAAAATAATTATTCTTGCATGCTTGCTATCTCATTTAGCTGCTGCTGCTAAGTCACTTCAGTCGTGTTCGACTCTGTGTGACCCCATAGACGGAAGACCACCAGGCTCCCCCGTCCCTGGGATTCTCCAGGCAAGAACACTGGAGTGGGTTGCCATTTCCTTCTCCAATGTGTGAAAGTGAAAAGTGAAAGTGAAGTCGCTCAGTCGTGTCCGACCCTTAGCGACCCCACAGACTACAGCCAACCAGGCTCCTCCATCCATGGGATTTTCTAGGCAAGAGTACTGGAGTGGCTTGCCGTTGCCTTCTCTGATCTCATTTAGCACTGATAACAAAATTCTCTCCAATAAGCTCGTGGTTTTTGGTTTTTTTTTCGAAAAGTTGGGCTTTAGCAGGTTTATTATTTCCATTAGGCTGTGGAATTTGATTATTCAATCAACCTACTTCAATCCAGAAAAATATCTTATGGCCCATTATTTTAAGGAACCTTCTTTTGGAAAGCACATGATTGTGAAAAAAAGAAGAAAAGAAAGACTATCCTATTACTTCCCTTCTTCTTTCATTCTTAGTTTTAAACAATTCTTGCTGCAGTTCATGTGTAATAAGCCTATTAGACACATTTATAGCCACAGTTATTCTAAAAAATTTGAAAAATAAAGATTAATGTCCTTATCCAAACTCAATCACTGGTCTGAGTATATCAAATACATTAAACTTCCTTTTCAGCATAGGAAAATATACTTTAACCAGAAGAAGTATACATTTTTAGGTCTCATTACTCTAGAGGGTTTTGAGTAAAACTTTTGGTAAAGCTTCAGAGATTTTTCCTATGCATAAATAGCCACATTAATCAAATTGAGTTTAGGAAGATAGGTTGATAGGTACAATGTTGAAAAGGTATTTTCTAAAGTAAAATGTACTCTGTACCTTATTTTTCCAAAAAATATCTTCCCACAAGTCATGTTAGTTAATATATGTAATTGTGCACATTTGCATGTGTACATGTTGAAGCAACAGTAAGAACCAGACACGGAACAACGGACTGATTCCAAATTGGGAAAGCAGTATGTCAAGGCTGTATATTATCACCCTGCTTATTTAACTTATATTCAGAGTACATCATGCGAAATGCCAGGCTGGACGAAGCACAAGCTGGAATCAACATTGCTGGGAGAAATATCAATAACCTCAGATATGCAGATGACACCATCCTTATGGCAGAAAAGGAAGAAGAACTAAAGAGCCTCTTGATGAAGGAAAAAGAAGAGAGTGGAAAAAGCTGGCTAAAAGCTCAACATTCAAAAAACTAAAGATTATAGCATCTGGTCTCCTCACTTCATGGCAAATAGAAAGGGAAAAAGTGGAAGCTGTGACAGATTTTCTTTCTTGGGCCCTGGTCCCATCACTTCATGGCACATAAATGGGAAAACAATGGAAACAGTGACAGACTTTATTTTCTTGGGCTCCAAAATCACTGCAGATGATAACTTCAGTCATGAAATGAAAAGACACTTGCTCCTTTGAAGAAAAGCTATGACCAACCTAGATAGCATATTAAAAAGCAGAGACATTACTTTACCAACAAAGTTCCATCTAGTCAAAGCTATGGTTTCTCCAGTAGTCATGTATGGATGTGAGAGTTGTACCATAAAGAAGACTGAGCGCTAAAGAATTAAAGTTTTTGAACTGTGGTGTTGGAGAAGACTCTTGAGAGTCACTTGGACTGCAAGGAGATCCAACCAGTCCATCCTATAGGAAATCAGTCCTGAATATTCATTGGAAGGACTGATATTGAAGATGAACCTCCAGTATTTTGGCCACCTATTACAAAGGACTGACTCCTTAGAAAAGACCCTGATGCTGGGAAAGATTGAAGGCAGGATAAGAAGGGGATGACAGAGGATGAGATGGTTGGATGGCATCACCGACTCAATGGACATGAGTTTAAGCAAGCTCTGGAAGATGGTGAAGGAAAGGGAAGCCTGGTGTGCTAGAGTCCATGCGGTCACAAAGAGTTGGACACAACTGAACTACTGAACAAAAAATATTTTGGGTGAGGGGAGGAGGTGTTCCAAGTAACACCATGATCTATAGTAGCTCTAGAAAGCTTATTATTTGGCTTTTCCTTTTAGATGATTAATAACTATCTCCCAGCTTGGTATGCCAAAGTTGATTGAGGCCTGATCTCTAATTCTAGTTTGTTTATAAAAATTGCTATTTCTCAACACTAGCATTGTTAAATAAGAAAGCTGCCTTCACTGGCTGAATCAGCACAGGAACTTTTAATATGCATTAAATGGGAGTAACCCTGCCAGTCAAACTTATACTCACCCTACTATTCTGCAGTGATACCTATCATTTTGGTTTTCCTTTTTAATCAAGTCAGGCTTTTATATATGTGTTGATTACATGATTTCCCACAAGACTGTTTTTTAGAGAGTTGAAAATTTTATTTTCACATTTCACAATACAAATGAAAATTGCTTTTTTTTTTTTTGTGGTCCCATTACTTCCCTCCAAAACCACTCTTGCTTTGATAGGAAGGGGGAACAAGTTTTCCTTGTTATGCTCTTAGAAAACACCCCAAGTCACAGCATCATGATCTTCTGATGAAGTAAAGCAAGTAATGTAAAAATCGGTATGAAGAGTCTCCCCAATCTCTTTATCTTTCTGGTCGGGTCTTTCCTCGCTGGGTGGGCACCACCATGAGGCAGGCAGAAGGTCTCATCATTGGGGGCCCAGGCATCGTAGGTATGTGGCCTCCCATAGGCAGCCTCATTCTCGGAGCAGGTCCCACTGACATGATCCCAGGAGGAGGAGGGCCCACCATTGTCATCATGGGAGGGCCCCCCATGTGGGGTGCTAGCATCATCCCAGGGCAAGGAGGTCCTGGGAGACTGGGGCGAGCTTGGATCATTGCCCCTGCAGGAGGAGGAGCAGAGAATGGAATAGAAGGTATCTTTCCTTGCTGAAATAGCAGTTGTTTTATCAATCAGGCTCTGAGCCTGCCCTTCTATGCATTTCTGAGAGTAGTCCTTCACATGCTCTTTGTGCTTTCTATCACTGCAGTGTGCCTTTCTCACAGATGCAGAACTTGGGTGAGGAATGTATCACAGTAGTCACAATAAAACAGGCATGCTACTCCACAGGCCATTGGCAGCTCTGTTCCCCATACTATTGTATGTTGGGTGTTTTAGGGAGTGCTTTTCCTCTGCCCCAAACATGCTTAAACTTCTGATCATTTGACTTAAGACTCTAATGGCCGCTATAATATAAAAATTCTTCAAATAGGAAGTAGAATATGTTTAGCTGCCCAAACTCAATGTAGCTCAATTTTGTTCAGTTAGTTAGGTTATCTATCATTTTTTTCTTAACAAGGGATGAAGTAGAGGACAAAGATATATACGTTGTTTATAGTGTACATGTCGTTTATATGAATGGAGATATGAAACATACATACTTAAGTTGTTATACTATCTGTCTTAAGAGAAGTATGCTGCTGCATAGTCAATCAGTCATCTCCAACTCTTTGCAACCCCATGGACTGTAACCCACCAGGCTCCTCTGTCCGTGGGGATTCTCCAGGCAAGAATACTGAAGTGGGTTGCCATGCCTTCCTCTAGGGGATCTTCCCAACCCAGGGATTGAACCGGGGTTTCCCGCATTGCCAGTGAATTCTTTACCATCTGAGCCACCAGGGAAGCCCCAGTCCTTAATTTGTTCTCCTAAAAGACTAAAGAGATCATTCCAGATTTGGATGACCCTAAGGTGTTTTCCATTGAAATGGGAGGCTTGTTATTAATATTCACAGCAATGCAATTGGCATGGCCTTCTTTCCAAATAATGCTGTTTTTTCAGCTTTTTTCCATTCTGAGTTCCATGAAAAAGATGTCATATGTAAGAGATAGTTTTATAGACATTAGCAGCATGGGGTTTGAATTTGACAGTGTAAGGATGTTTTGTATTAATTTTTTTTCATGAAATATAAACCTTAAATACTAATACTGAAAATATTAGAGAACATTTTAGTATAAAGGATAGTGCTAGATATATAACTAAAGCAAGAGAAGCATCCTCTTGATAAGATGCCCAGAATTCAGAATATTTTGGGCCTTTTCATCATAAGCATGCTAAGGGTCATTGGAACTGTCTTGATGGTATCTGTAAAATGGAGTTAATGGCCCCTTTTCCTTACTTATCTCACAGAATATGGTGAAAGATAATAGAACTTTGCAAGTAGCCTTACAAAATCATTACACAAATAGAAAGTTTTACTATATCTATATGGGAATATGTCCTTTGAAACACATTAAGGAAGAGAGTACTATGTCTTAGAACTGAGGATACTATTTTTGCAGGTTTCCAAATGTATGACATGGCTGGAAATATTAATCTTATTTGTTGTTTAATTTTGTAAGTGAGAATAATTTCTCACTTCCTTTTCATGAAAATATCTGAAATCCCTTTAACGTTTCAGAAAATTTAAATATCTATAATTTTTAATTTCAATAGAAAAATTAATTTTCCCACATCATTCCTCTAAAAGTTCAGTTTTACTTGGAAATGGTTTATCAGTGAATGACTTCTATACAGGGAAAATTTCTCTCCTACACGTACTATTTTAAGCTCATTTTCTGAAGTCCATCAACTTGCAGGCCCCCTTCACCCTCTAATTCGATAATATCCTGGCATACTTTTACCGTTTTTCTCTGATCATAGAGATAGCATCTTTCTCTCCAGGACTAATCTCTTGACCTCATTATTCTCTATCTTCAAGCTTTACACTGTTCAATCCTGATCAAAACTTTTCCAATAGTATATTGAGATCTCCGTTTTATGTGTTTTCATTGTCTTCTATGATAGGAATTTAAGAAATGTGATGAGTAAATAATGGCCATAGTTGAAATTCTGATACTTGTCAAAAAATATATATATATGATTTGTTTCACTAGTAAAGTTGATTTATTATCTTTTTGATTTGTTAGTCTAACCCTGCTACATACCATTAAAAATAAGCAAGAAATTGTGATGGGAAAAATTTTGATGTCAAAATGTGTAATGCATACTTAAGCGTTGACTGTAGTAAGAAATAGGTGAATGTTATAGAGAAAGAACGAAGCATTTTTGTTAAACATACAAGAAGGTGGAAATAAATTGGTCCTCAAATTCATTTCCTGTGTGGAAAGATGAAACTTTACAAATGTAAATTATTTTATATATTTATTGCACAGTTAAAATCTCAATAAATGTTGAGTTTTTCAATAATTTCAAATTAAAATTTACTAAAAATAAAAGCTTGGTGGTCATATTCAATGTATTTTAAGTTATTAAGGTGGTGATTTACCCTGCTGTTTGGTCACTCACGTCTGACCCTTTTGTGACCCCGTAGACTATAGTCCGCCAGTCTTTTCTGTCCATGAGATTTCTCTGGCAAGAGTACTGGAGTGGGTTGCCATTTCCTTCTCCAAGGGATCTTCTGGACCCAGGGATCAAACCCATGTCTCCTGTATTGGCAGGCAGCTTCTTTACCACTGAGCTATCAGGGAAGCCCAGGGATTTACCCTATCAAATATCAAATAACATTATAAAACCACTGTAATTGAAACATGAGATATTAGGTTATAAAAGACATTAGACCTCAGAAACAGAACTAATAATTTCATGTATGACAGACATGAGATCTATTCCCTTTTCCTAATGTTAGAAACCTATCTACACTTTTAATTTTCGAGTAGCTTCCCTAGTGGAGATTACCTGTTTTATTTTTATTTTTTTGGAGTCAATTTTTAATTAATTTATGAATTCAACCTTTTTCACATTTGAATTAATTGATTTCTGTGTATATATAAATATAAATAATTTTTCATCTTCTTTTATTGAATCTGTTGAATAGTTTGCAAAGTCTCTAATATAAAGTTTATTTATTTTTTATTTTTTTTATTTTATTGGAGGCAAATAACCTTACATTAATATATTGGTTGGTTTTGCCATACATTGACACGAATCCGCCCCGGGTGTACATGTGTTCCCCTTCTTGAACCCCCCTCCCACCTCCCTCCTCCCCATATCCTTCCTCCAGGTCATCCCCGTGCACCAGCCCCAAGCATCCTGTATCATGCTTTGAACCTGGACTGGTGATTCATTTCACATATGATAATATACGTGCTACTGTAATGCCATTCTCCCAAATCATCCCACCTTCACCCTCTCCCACAGAGTCCCAAAGACTGTTCTATATACTTATGTCTCTTTTGCAGTCTCGTATACAGGGTTAAGGTTACCATCTTTCTAAATTCCATATATATGCGTTAGTATACTGTATTGATGTTTTTCTTTCTGTCTTACTTCACTCTGTATAATAGGCTCCAATTTCATCCACCTCATTAGAACTGATTCAAATGCATTCTTTTTGATGGCTGAAAAATACTCCATTGTGTATATGTACCAAGGCTCTCTTATCCATTCGTCTGCAGATGGACATCTAGGTTGCTTCCATGTCCTGGCTATTATAAACAGTGCTGCAATGAACATTGGAGTACATGTGTCTTCTAATATAAAGTTTAGTTTTCTTTATTCCTTTTATTATATTGTCTGTTTAAAAAGCTTTTAAAGGTATACATGTGAAGTTGAGAGTATATTTGGTTAATATCTCGTATTTTTCTAAGAGATATTTTAATTGTTTTCACTTCTAATACAACCCGCAGTTGTGCAACTGTAGTTTTCATTTTCTCTTTAAACCTAAGAGAATTGAGAAGTAATTTTTGTCCATTGTTGGAATTTTTGTTATTTTTCTTTGATTGCCTCTTTTTGATCATTGGTCTGTATAAGATGTTCTTTTATGGAAGTCAATTAAATTATAATTATTTCTGTTATCAGTTTTTATTAAAGAACTATGAACACATGAAAGAGGTGAACTATCTATTAGGGTGGTGTGTGGTTCTATGTTTACTTTATCAATCTTGTTTAAATTCCTATGACTTAATTTTTGATTTTTTTTACTTTGTCTATTAAAAAACTGAGAAAGAATGTGTTGAATTTTCCTACTAATGATGTATTTCTGTTTGATCATCATTGAATTTTTCACAGTTTTGTTGTGTACACTTTGATGTTAAGTTTGTTACTGGATATTTTATGTTTACTCACAGATACTTTTTTGTGTGTGTTCACAACATATCTGACTTTCTGTCTAAAATTAGTACTCTCATTCCTGGAATTTTTGTTCTTCTTTGCTACTCTAATATTTGTTTCTACTTTTATTTTAAGTGATTTTCTTGTAAACCATATATATTAGAATTTTATTTGTCCTTGTAAAGTTATCAGAGACATTTTACTGGGAATGTACCATGTATTTATTGCTATAACCCAAGATTATTTGCTTTATTTTCAACATTTTGGGAATTATGTGTACACTGTTTGAACTTTGCCACTTTTTAAAAATCACCTCTTTAGTGAAATAAGAACAAAATGGTATGTTTTTACTTTCTACATAGTTAAGAGGAGGAATTTTGCTTACTTTTATTTTCCCCATTCTTTTCTTTTTAAATATGTGTATATAGAACTCCAACATATTTTAAAATCATATTCTATTCTAAATCTTATTCTAGTTTAAGAGTAATTTTTCACACTTTTAATGCTGTCAATACATCTTCAGCTATTTTTTTTATTTAACTTTATAACTAAGCGATATTGATATTGATCATAAATAAGTTTGCAACATAGCTTCCCACTCTTTAAATTTAAATATCAAGGTACTTAAACATAGATTCAGATAGTATTTTAAAGAATGACACATAGATTTAATGTTTTCTGAACACTGACTTTTTCTGTGAATATCACTGTGTTGCTTGTTAATAGAAACAGTAACGGCCTAGGTATAAATTTTAAATCCCAACGTTTTCCCCTGAGGAATAAGAGATATTTAAACCGAAAGAAAGACTATATATGTGGAGTGAAGTCATGATATTGTTGTGTGCTAAGGGATCAGAGTGAATCTGTGTAATTCCACAGGGCAAAGCCAAGATCAAAGGTAGAAGCTATATAGAAAGTTGGAGGAATAAAAAGTTGATCTCTTTAACACAGAGAGTGTTCTAAAGATAGAGGCAGAGCCGCCTTACAAAGTCATAAAATGTAGTACAAGTTTTCCTCCAGTGACTCTGCGCCTCCTTCTTAAGATATTGTGCAGGGGGAATTTATACTAGATTGTTTTAAGAGTAGGGAACTTTCCCTGAGGTAGGTACCTGCCTCAAAACTAGAGGATCCATCTCTTTTATCAAGGCTGATATATTGTTTAGTGAACTGTAAACAGATGGAACCATCAATATGAGACTTTACATAAATTGTGTGTTTATTTACCTATTTTTGAGAAAAAAATAAAGCCTTGGTTACTTTGGTTAATTAATAGCCTGTTGCCATCATAGTGTCTCATGCTTTTGCTGCATGATGGATGGTGGAGGGGCGTGGCTCAGGGAGGCGTGGCTTGCATTTCAGGTATTCAGTAGACGGGCCTCCTCTGCTGCTGTCTTTCCTTAGCCCTGCTTTGAATACCAGACATGCTAAACTAAGCACGCATACTGCTCACACTGAAATCCACGAAAGGCTTGTAACCAGAGCAAAAGCCCTCTAGTGGAAGATCTGTTTGTAACTCTATTACATAGTATGTGACTACTAACTAGAGGAATTCTAAATAGTTCTTTTAGGAGCCTTTTTATGCTTTTTTTAAAATTGCTGAGTTCTGAATATCACTTGGTGGGTAGTCTAAATATTTAATGTTAACACAACGAAAAAGAACACGGCTTTCACTGTTAAACAACACATACCAACTACATGGAAGGGAAGAACAGAACAACTATACAGCTTCTGAGTTTGCATTTTAGAACACTGTCACTCAGTGTGTAACGTGCCACTGTCACTCAGCTTACAGCTGAACCAGAGAGCGGGAAAGAGAGGGAGACAGCGAGGAAAGCCGAGCTTCTGTTTTACCCTTTACGTGGGCTCCTGTTCTATCTCCCCTGCCCAGGAGGGTGACCATAGTTCATGGTGTTAGTAAAGCAGGACCACAAACTTCAGTTCAGTTCGTTCAGTCCAGTCGCTCAGTCCTGTCCGACTCTCTGCGACCCCTTGAGTCACAGCACGCCAGGCCTCCCTGTCCATCACCAACTCCCAGAGTTCACTCAGACTCATGTCCATCGAGTCGATGATGTCATCCAGCCATCTCATTTTCTGTCGTCCCCTTCTCCTCCTGCTCCCAATCCTTCCCAGCATCAGAGTCTTTTCCAGTGAGTCAACTTGTCACATGAGGTGGCCAAAGTATTGGAGTTTCAGCTTCAACATCAGTCCTTCCAATGAATATCCAGGACTGGTCTCCTTTATGATGGACTGGGTGGATCTCCATGCAGTATAAGGGACTCTCAAGAGTCTTCTCCAACACCACAGTTCAAAAGCATCAATTCTTCAGTGATCAGCTTTCTTCACAAAGCTTACTAGGATTTAAATATAGCCTGTGACCTCAGGGAATTTCTGGATTTTAGTTCTTGTTCTGCCAGCTCCTGTTAGATCTTTGTTAATTACCACAGCTTCAAATTCCTTATCTGAAATTGGAGGGGCTATTGCATGTAATAATAATACCCGTTGCTATATTGAGTACTTGCTATGTGCCACACATTGTGCTAAGCACTTTATATGTATCATTTCATTTAATCTTCGCAACAACCCATATGTTAGAGATGTGATCCAACTGATACTACTATTAGAACGTTGGTCTGCCAGACAGCAAATCTATATACCTGAAAACAATGTAAATAGTAAAAACCAAATCTAGGTCGAAAATTTTATGAGAAATTGACCTTGGACTAACTAATGTCAATTATACATTGAATTCTCTGTTTCTGGTGAAAACCACCAATGAGTTAATTAACCATACTGTTCCTGGGTCATTTGATTTAATTCTGGTCCTTAGGTTTAATCTCCTCCATCATCCCTCTTTCTGTGGCTGCCTGTTTTGCTTTCTCTTATTAAGAAATTTTCATTTTCACTGCATTTAAACTGTCAGTATTATCCTTTATCTGGTGTTACGTTTAACAAGTTAAACTATCCTCATAATTTTATCAAATTTCTAGAAAAGTCCTGTTGGTATTTGATCTGCATTGCATTTTGACATACACTGTAGTTTGAAGACATTTGACATCTGTAGTTATTCTTTAAATATTCAGTCTCATCACACAGGCTTGCAATGTATCCCTGTAATTATGTTTTTTTTTAAGTATTTCCCAATAATATTTTATATCCTTCAGTACATGCTTCAGTTCAGTTCAGTCACTCAGTCGTGTCTGACTCTTTGCAACCCCATGAACCACAGCACACCAGGCCTCCCTGTCCATCACCAACTCCTGGAGTCCACCCAAACCCATGTCCATTGAGTCAGTGATGCCATCCAACCATCTCACCTTCTGTCATCCCCTTCTCCTCCTGCCTTCAATCTTTCCCAGCATCAGAGTCTTTTCCAGTGAGTCAGCTCTTTGCATCAGGTGGCCAAAATATTGGAGTTTCAGCTTCAACATCAGTCCTTCCAATGAATATTCAGGACTGATCTCCTTTAGGATGAACTGGTTGGATCTCCTTGCAGTCCAAGGGACTCTCAAGAGTCTTCTCCAACACCACAGTTCAAAAGCATCTAACATATTCCTTCTTAAATCAGTTTGTAGGTATTTTCTTTTTTTTGCTAGTTTCTTTCTCATTTATTGGCCCTTCTCTTTTCTTGATCTTCTCTCTGTTCCATCAAAAGTAGATGTTAAAACACTTTTATAAAACTCTAGGTGTAGGATTTCCTGTACTCTAATTGTGCTGTCTCACCTATCCCAATGATTGCAACTATCACCTGTACATAGATGACTTCCACATTTATACATTAACCCAATCAATATCTATAATTCCCTGCAGTCTTCTCTACCAGATACCATTAGCACTCCCAAACTCAAAATATCCAGAACCAAACTCATTATCTTATTTCTGAGGATACATTAATACATTTGAATTCCATATTTTGCTTAATAGTATTACAATATGTATCCAAATTCAGAGTGTTGGAACCAACCTCTTTCTCTTTTTCTATATACAATCTGCAGCCAGGTCTTTATGCTTTAAGTTCTCTGAAGTTTCCAGCATCCATCCCCTTGTTTCCACTGTCATAACAACTGCCAGAGTTCATGCTCTCCTGAAACCTTGTCTGGATTATTGGTTTGATCTTTAAACCTTTCTTTTTGTTTCCATCATCCTGTTCTCGTTTCTGTAGCACAGCATCATTTCAGTCTGTCCTGTAGTCCAGATGCTGCAAGAGTCAACAGTAGCTCCTTGCCTGACTCAGTACAAGTTCCTCAACTTAGATCAAGACCCTCTTACTCCAGTTTCTTTGCATTCTCCCTTTCAGGTGATTCTAGTCTTCAAGCCATTACACTATCCTGCAACTGAACTGTCCACTTCTTTAGAAATACCTGATAATTTTATTCCTCTATCCAAATTGGTCATACTGCAGCTGCTCCCCTGAATACCTCCTTGGTCAACTCTATCTAGTGAAGCCTACCTACTTTAAAAGTATATGATATCTCCTTCACCTCATACCTTAATTTTGGAAACTTCTAATGGTATAACAGGAATATTATGCTGT
Organism: Moschus berezovskii; assembly: GCF_049115385.1. Lineage (NCBI taxonomy): Eukaryota > Metazoa > Chordata > Mammalia > Artiodactyla > Moschidae > Moschus > Moschus berezovskii. The sequence continues at coordinate 22,036,819 of NC_142466.1, forward strand.
TTATGTACATGACTTTTCTTCATTTCTAGAACTTTCAGCTCTTTAACTGCAGGGATTGATCTTAATTATCGTTCATTCTACTCAGTTTTTTGTGCACATATGGAGTTCTCTAAATATTTATTAAAAAAATTATCAGTTCAGTGAGCTCAGTGATGCAGTTGTGTCCAACTCTAGGTGACCCAAAGAACTGCAGCACATCAAGTCTCCCTGTCCATCATCAACTCCCGGAGTTCACTCAAACTCATGTCCATTGAGTCAGTGATGCCATCCAACCATCTCATCCTCTGTCGTCCCCTTCTCCTTCCGCCTTCAATCTTTCCCAGCATCAGGGTCTTCAATGAGTCAGCTCTTCAAACTGATGGCCAAACTATTGGAGTTTCAGCTTCAATATCAGTCATTCCAATGAACACCCAGGACTGATCTCCTTTAGGATGAACTGGTTGGATCTCCTTGCAGTCCAAGGGACTCTCAAGAGTCTTCTCCAGCACCACAGTTCAAAAGCATCCATTCTTCGGCGATCAGCTTTCTTCACAGTCCAACTCTCACATCCATACATGACCACGGGAAAAACCATAAGCTTGACTAGATGGACCTTGGTTGGCAAAGTAATGTCTCTGCTTTTTAATATGCTATCTAGGTTGGTCATAACTTTCCTTCCAAGGAGTAAGTATCTTTTAATTTCATGGCTGAAATCACCATCGGCAGTGATTTGGAGCCCAAAAATAAAGTCAGCCACTGTTTCCACTGATTCTTCATTTATTTGCCATGAGGTGATGGGACTGGATGCCATGATCTTAGTTTTCTGAATGTTGAGCTTTAAACCAACTTTTCCCTCTCCTCTTTCACTTTCATCAAGACGCTTTTTAGTTCTTTTTCACTTTCTGCCATAAGGGTGTTGTCATCTGCATATCTGAGCTTATTGGTATTTCTCCCAGCAATCTTGATTCCAGCTTGTGCTTCTTCCAGCCCAGCATTTCTCATGATGTACTCTGCATATAAATTAAATAAGCAGGGTAACAATATACAGCCTTGACATACTCCTTTTCCTATTTGGAACCAGTCTGTTTTTCATTGTCCAGTTCTAACTGTTGCTTCCTGACCTGTATATAGGTTTCTTAAGTGGCAAATCAGGTGGTCTGGTATTCCCATCTCTCAGAATTTTCCAAAGTTTATTGTGATCCACACAGTCAAAGGCTTTGGCATAGTCAATAAAGCAGAAATAGATGTTTTTCTGGAACTCTCTTGCTTTTTTGATGATCCAACGGATGTTGGCAATTTGATCTCTGGTTCCTGTGCCTTTTCTAAAACCAACTTGAACATCTGGGAGTTCATGGTTCACATATTGCTGAAGCCTGGCTTGGAGAATTTTGAGCATGACTTTACTAGCGTGTGAGATGAGTGCAATTGTGTGGTAGTTTGAGCATTCTTTGGCATTGCCTTTCTTTGGGATTGGAGTGAAAACTGACGTTTCCAGTCCTGTGGCCACTGCTGAGTTTTCCAAATTTGCTGGCATATTGAGTGCAGCACTTTCACAGCATCATCATTCAGGATTTGAAATAGCTCAACTGGAATTCCATCACCTCCCTAGCTTTGTTGTTAGTGATGCTTCCTAAGGCCCACTTGACTTCACATTCCAAGATGTCTGGCTCTAGGTGAGTGATCACGCCATCGTGATTATCTGGGTCATGAAGATCTTTTTTGTACAGTTCTTCTTTGTATTCTTGCCACCTCTTCTTAATATCTTCTGCTTCTGTTAGGTCCAGACCATTTCTGTCCTTCATTGAGCCCATCTTTGCATGAAATGTTCCCTTGGTATCTCTCATTTTCTTGAAGAGATCTCTAGTCTTCCCATTCTGTTGTTTTCCTCTATTTCTTTGCATTGATCACTGAGGAAGGCTTGCTTATCTCTCCTTGCTACTCTTTGCAACTCTGCATTCAGATGCTTATATCTTTCCTTTTCTCCTTTGCTTTTCACTTCTCTTCTTTTCACAGCTTTTTGTAAGGCCTCCTCAAATAAATTAAATGGACCCCAATTATAGGAATTGGTGGTTCAGACAAAGAAACAAATACCTAAATTTGATTAGATTCAGAAGGTGCCTTGGTTAAAATAAAACCTGAGGCAATGCTGATTTCTTCATTTTGCCCGTACCTGACTCAAATTTTAATTCTAAGGTGAGCAGCTGAGAACCTCTGATTACAAAATCCTGCATGCCAATGGGTTTTTCATTGTTAAAATGAGTTATATGCTAGAAATGCATCATTGCACCTAGGTATTTGATTCAAAAGTTGTGATTTATGACTTAGACTGGAATTTTATAGGAACAATGTCATATTACACCTGAAAATGTCATTTATTTTCATGCTGTATTTAAATTACACTTATACCAAGTTACAACAATATTTAAAAAGTAATATTCAGTGCTTCCTTACATTTACCACGTTTTTTTATCAGAGTAGAACTGGGTTCAAAGTTATTGAATGGGGAAACAATTCTGCCACAAAAATGTTACTGTTGAATAATTAATCAAACAAGAAATGGGTTCAGGTATATTGTTTTGTCTTTCTTTGTTCTGAGAATTTCATTTTTATTTTTGAAATGAATATATTCATGCCCCTGGATTTTCCCTTTTGAAGTGGGATTCATAACATATCTCAAAACTAAACCCATAGTACATTTTACAGAAGGTAATATAGATACAAGTTTCTGATGAATGTGAAGAGTATTTTTCCAAAATGGGTTTAAACTAGAATATTCAGAGGTGAGTGTGCCTTAGTATATTCTGGAGGAAATAAGCAATCACTTAAAATAGTGGATAACTGGGTATAGTAGTGAATGTAAAATAAAGTTGAGATAATCAAAGTGACTCCTGACTCTATAAGAATGATCAGGGATTAATTTTCAGCATTTATTCATTTTTTTATGTTATGAGAGAAAGCATTGAATATGTTAGTTTCACCCTTTGTCCAGAAATAGCTGCAGTTCACATTGCCTGCATTTTAAAATTCAGATCAATAATTGAGAATTTTAATATCCCCCTTTATTACTAGTAATTTTTTAAATTCCCTGAGTATCTCTCACTTGACTGCAAACCACAAAATAATATGCTTTCTTCATAGAAGGTGTCTCAGATCCCCATGTTTATACCCACTCCCAGTTAGAGATGACTGAAGCAACTTAGCAAGCACACACACCAATTAGGAGAAACAAATGTGTCATGATGCATAATTTTTGTTTGTTTCTGGGAGGTCTTTTTCCTTTGAAGTGGCAGCGTACTTGTTTGTCTTATTTGTTTTGTAATAGAGGTACAGATTTAGCAAGGAAGCAGTGGCATTCACCTCTATTTTCCTGGAGATCAGTTGTGGGTGTTTATGAGGTATGTGGTGGTGATTTTATGGGTCAGAAATCTAAGATTTAGGTACCTTATAGATAGGAGCAATCTAACCAACCCAGGAAGGAACTGAACTTATAACCAACAAAACAAATGGGTGAACAAACAATAAAAATATCAAGTTGGTTTGAAGAATAAAAGCTTCAACCTTTAGTAGGTCATGTTCAGAGCTTCTAGTCAAAACCATTTCTGAACACAACTCTAAATAACTCTAGTATTTTAAAAATATTCTTCAGTTCAGTTCAGCTCAGTTGCTCAGTCGTGTCCAACTCTTTGCGACCCCATGAATCACAGCACGCCAGGCCTCCTGTCCATCATCAACTCCCGGAGTTCACTCAAACTCATGTCCATCAAGTTGGTGATGCCATCCAGCCATCTCATTCTCTGTTGTCCCCTTCTCCTCCCGCCCCCAATCCTTCCCAGCATCAGACTCTTTTCCAGTGAGTCAACTCGTCTCATGAGGTGGCTAAAGTATTGCAGTTTCAGCTTTAGCATCAGTCCTTTCAATGAACACCCAGGATGGATCTCCTTTAGAATGGACTGGTTGGATCTCCTTGCAGTCCAAGGGACTCTCAAGAGTCTTCTCCAGCACCACAGTTCCAAAGCATCAATTCTTCGGCGATCAGCTTTCTTGGTAGTATTTTATTCACTAATTTTTACCTATTGAGATGAGTACCTGCTTTGTATTACTGACGCCAAGAATGCCTTGTCCCGGGGAATTTCATTTTGTCTGATAAAGACAAATAAACAGCAAAGTGATTTCATATGGTTTACCTATTCTGAAAAGCAGTGTTACTTTTTTTTTTTAAGTATTACATAGCTAAATAAGTCTGGAAAACATTGTGTTAACATTCAATCAGGCTTTTCTTTTTTTCTTCTTCTTCCTTACAAGAGTACTTATATTTTAATATTTTAATCTTTTTTTAACATCTTCATTTTATTTATTTTTGTATTTTTTTTAACTTATCTGGCTGTTGGGTCTTGGTTGTAGCACATGAATCCAGTTCTCTCACCAGGAATGGAACTTGTGCCCCCTACATTGGGAGCACTGAGTCTTAACCACTGGTCTGCCAGATAAGTCCCTAATATTTTAATGTGCATTGTGAATCTATTAGAGGAAAATATGGTGTGTGGCATTTCATAATCTAGTTAGTCTATAAAAACTTTGTACACAGTACGTATCAGTTCCATTTGTTCTATAGAACACATTTTGAGACTGATTATCTATAATATGCATGTGTGTGTGTGACTTGCTTAGCCGTGTCTGACTCTTTGCAACCCCATAGACTGTAGCCCACCAGGCCCCTCTATCCATGGGATTCTCCAGGCAAGAACACTGAAGTGGGTTGCCATTTCCTTCTCCAAGAGGAACTATAGAAAGAAAGAAAGTGAAGTCACTCGGTCATGTCCTATTCTCTGGGCTGTAGTACAGCACCCCAGGCTCCTCTGTCCTCCAGTATCTCCCAAATTCATGTCCACTGAGTTAGTGATGCTGTCTAACCATCTCATCTTCTACCGACCCCTTCACCTTTTGCCTTCGATCTTTCCCAGGATCAAAGTCTTTTCCAATGAGTCAGTTCTTTGTATCAGGGGGCCAAAGTATTGGAGCTCCAGCTTCAGCATCAGTCTTTCCAGTGAATATTCAGGGTTGATCTCCTTTAGAATTGACTGGTTGGATCTCCTTGCAGTCCAAGGGACTCTCGAGAGTATTCTCCAACACCACAATTCAAAAACATCAATTCTTCAGTGCTCAACCATCTTTACTGTCCAAATCTCACATTCATTCATGACTACTGGAAAAACCATAGCTTTGACTAGATGGGCCTTTGTTGGCAAAGTGATGTCACTGCTTTTTAATATGCTGTCTAGGTTTTTGTCATAGCTTTCTTTCCCAGGAGCAAGCATCTTTCAATTTCATGGCTGCAGTGACTCTCCACCGTGATTCTGGAGCCCAAGGAAATAAATCTGTCACTGCTTCCACTTTTTACCCTTCTACGTGCCATGAAGTGATGAGACCAGATACCATGATCTTAGTTTTTTAAATGTCAAATTTTAAACCAGCTTTCTCACTCTCCCCTTTCTCCCCTGTCAAGAGGCTCCTTAGCGCCTCTTCACTTTCTGCCATTAGAGTGGTATCATCTGCATATCTGAGGTTGTTGATATTTCTCCCACCAATCAGACTCTTGAGAGCCCCTTGGACTGCAAGGAAATCCAACCAGCCCATCCTAAAGGAAATCAGTCCTGAATATTCATTGGAAGGACTGATGCTGAAGCTGAAACTCCAATATTTTGGCCACGTGATGAGAAGAACTGACTCTTTTGAAAAGACCCTGATGCTGGGAAAGATTGAAGGCAGGAGGAGAAGGGGACGACAGAGTATAAGATGGTTGGATGGCATCAGCAACTTGATGGACATGAGTTTAAGCAAGTTCCAGGAGTTGGTGATGGACAGGGAAGCCTGGCGTGCTACAGTCCATGGGGTCGCAAAAAGTTGGACATGACTGAGTAACTGAACTGAACTGAACCTTGATTCCAGCTTGTGCTTCATCATGCCCAGCATTTCACATGATATGCTCTGCATAGAAGTTAAATCAGAAGGGTGACAATACACAATGTTGTCGTACTCCTTTCCCAATTTTGAACCAGTCCATTGTTCCATGTCCAGTTCTAAGTGTTGCTTCTTGACCCACATACAGTTTCTCAGGAGACAGGTAAGGTGTTCTGGTACTGTCATCTCTTTGAGACTATAAAGGGTATAAATACAAAATTCACAAGAAAAGCCACATATCTAGGCTATGTTTCATGACAGCTTTTTGAAGGATGTTAAACTTATTTGCCAAAACAGAACCATAATATAATCTTGATAAAAGGTCTATGTGACAGGTTTCCTGTAGGAAAATTTTTATTTAAGGAATATGTTTTCACATTGCCTCCAACAAGAAAAATAAATATATTGACAATTTGACAGTGATAATATGAAATTTTACCTGGCACTATTTTTCGTATTATGAGACCTTAAAAAAGAAACTCTAAGGAATAAGGCAAGCCTATCTATCATTTTGAAATATAAATGAATATAACCTGAGCCCCAAGTTAAACGTCCATTCTTTATGTAGGTTGAAGAAAGAGGAAGTGTGAGGAAAACAACTAGGTTCTGAGTTTTAAGCTTCTTGAAAGCACAGATCATTTATTTTCTACTTCCCTTCTATGTGCCCAGGGCCTACGACGGTACCTGGTGCATAAAGTCATCCAAAATATTACTTTTCTACTTCAGTGGAATTTCAAGAATTGTCCTGGGATCCTTAATAAGATGGGGCCACTGACTCGCCAGTAGCCCTTGGGTCTGGTCATCTTAACTCTGCAAAAGCCAATCCATTGTAGATGCCACCAAGGAGACCTGAGTGTCTGCCTGCCTGACCCCAATGACATTCAAAGAGGTAAATGATTAGAACTCTGGTAAATGGTCACCAGTGAAGAAAAGTTTCAGGTTGTCCAAGCCAATGTGCAAAGTGTGGTCAAAGGATATTTGAAATAAGTAACAATCAGAAGTAGAAACCTGATCCTGTATCTGTAAAGATAAATGATCTACCTGTGAAGCGATGGAACGTCAAGGAAGACTTCAGCCTGCAAAAGGGGAAGAGAGGACATTAACATATCAGGATAGTATAGTCCTCACCCAAGGTCCAGGAGGGAAAATCCAGTTGGAGGAGGTAGAGTTGTGGTCAAAGGTATCAGGGTATGAAATGATAGCAGAGAACTAGAGGACATTCTTATTTATCTCTGTTCTTCATGGTGGAGAACGTGTGACTCAGTTCAGAACAGCCTTGGTTTTGATGGCCTTGCGAGAGCAGATATTCTAGCTGGGAAGCAGATTGGCCCCAGTTGTCAGGTTGGGTTCCAGGAAGATTCAGTCTGCATTGTAAGTGCATACCTAATCAGCTTTGGTACTTTAATTTTCTTTGAGTCAGCCTGACCCAATTTTATATAATGGAAAAAACTGAAAATTCCAGATTAAATTATTAACTTCACATAGGGTTAGATATCATATATCAGAACCAGAGCCCAGGCTCTAGTCTTCAGATATAGACATGCATACTTATACCTCTGCCTTCACCTTTGTCCCTTTCCACATTAGCTCTTATGTATAGTTTGTATTTTAGACTGCTTCAAGAATAGATCTCCTTCCTCTTTTTCCACACCATTTCGTTAGGATATGTAGTTTACTCATCACCTCAGTCTCATAATAAATAATTATCTTATTTTTTTTCGCATGTGTACCTTATACAAAAAGTAACAAAAAGACCAGCACAAAATAAGATAACCCATCTTTCAGTGGTCACATATTCTGGTTTTCCTTGTTAATCTCACACATTAAAAAGAAGTTCTTGTTTCACATAGTCATGCATTTTTTTCAGTATCTGAGAGCTGAAATGTTAGAAGGGTCTTTTGGTCCAAGATCCATTATAATCACCAAATATATTTTAGGATTCAAAACATGAAGGCTCTTTTTGGACATTAGGGCAATAAAGGAGACTATAAAATGCAGTTTGAGAAAATAAGGACACTAAAAGAAGAAAAATACAAGGAAAATATCTCAAGAAAAATTGTTCCCAGGACTTTGTTTTAAAATACTGATTTTTCTATGGTGGTGTTCGCTCATATAGAGGAAAAATGTGAAAATTATTCTGTGCAAAAGTGTATGAACCAAACTGCTACATTTGGAAAATATGCACATTTTCACCTTTCATTTGCCTTTTTTTTTTGTCTCAAATTTTCTTTTAAAATTCTTTAATAGTATACCCCAGTATTACTCCAGATAGACATAGGAACTATTTCACTTAGTGATAACTTAGTGTTATCAATTTTACTGGGATTCCCTATTTCAGAAGTTTACCCAAAATAAGGTGTTGTAGTTTTAAAAATAATTGTATAAAAAACAATACATCACTTAATTCATTTATATTATCTACTATATATAGTAGATATGTATTATATGTACTATATATGTATATTATGATAAATTTAAGGACATCAGCACCAATGATTTGTGTAACTGTATTAATATCTATTTATTTGGCCCTTCTCATTAATCAAGCCAGGGATTAAACCTGGGTCTCCCGCTTTGCAGGCAGATTCTTTAGCATCCGAGCCACTAGGGAAGCCCAGAACAATCATACTGTATTTTTAATACCATTTTCTGTTTATAAAATGCAAAAAAAAAAAAATCATGTGAATTCTTCCAAATATCTTTTTCTCTTTCATATTTTGGAAAATTTCTCACTTTTTGATCCACCTGTTCAGAATGAATGATGTGTTATTTTAAAGATGGCATACTATGAAATACAGCAACTTTCATAATGATCATAAATGAGCCATTTGAGTTCTAAAAATATTGCTGCCAGTGGAATACTTTATTGTGGTTTAATTTTAAGATCCCCATAGAAAATATGCTGTATTCCATAAAAACTAAATAAATGAATGTTTAAATATATATGCAGGTAACTTTTTTCTTTTAATTTTGCATTCTGAACCCACATAGCCATCCTTGCTCTTCAATTTCTGTTCAGGAGAAGTTCATCTGTAGGAGTGTTTATGTTGTCAACGCAGCAATCAGATTGAAGGAAAGACATTTTACAATGCAATCACCTTTGCAATTGCCATTTCTGCAGTGATGGCTATCTAAGCGAATTATGTCATGTTCTTTTTTTCTTCCCTTTCTTCATTTAACTAATCGATAGCACTTTTCTACTGAACCCCTTCTTCTAGAATAATTTAAATAATATGCCAAGAACATTAGAAATCCCCAGAAAAGTTCCAAATTTTATTTTTAAAGGTCTGAAATGTCATCCTAATAGAAAATGTCATCTGCAGAATCCTGAATTAGAGAAGCCATCCATGGGTTGTGGACTATTGGGCTACATTTATTTATTTTGACTGTTATGGATATAATAAATCATTCTAAAATAATGTTGACATTTATGCATTCTGCTAACATGGCAGTTTAACAGCCTGCTCCATATACTGCTGCTTGAGTTAAGGATTTGCTATCACATTTTCCAGCTTAGTTCTCCCAATCTTAACACAGCAGACAGTGGTAATGTCAACTGCAGAAGTGCCAAGAGAGAAAAAGATGGATAATGTATTCATATTTATGGGCTATTTTAAACTTCATGCCATTGAGCACATTTCTCTGAATGGCTCTTCTAGCTCACAGCTTTTGCTTCTTTTCTCTCTCTTTGGGCTACATGAAGGCTTTTTTCGCTTTAGGTATGGCTTTCACTTTGATTTAATCCTGCTCTCTCTACCCACCAACAGGAACACAGAATGCATTAGCAAGAAAGATATCATAATTGAAATCAATACCATGACTTTGAAGAGTGTTTCCGTGATGAGTTCTGGTCCTGTGTATTTTATATGCTGCCATAACCATGTTGATGTAATGGATTAGATATTTCCATCAATTCCGTCCACACCACCCTCTCCCCTACACACACACACACACACACACACTAGCACAATGCTTGGTAACATTTCTTTTAGACTGAATTTATTGTTCAGCTCTTGGCCTGCCAGTTGTTTGATTAGACTGAACCATTCAATACATAAAAAGAAGAGATGCACTTGTTCTTCCAGGTCAAAAATGTGGTTCAAGCACCACGGTGAACATTTTCTGCCTTTACTATAAAAGTACTAATTCAGATGTGCAAATGATCATATCAATTTATGATTGCTATTTGCATGACATTTTCCCCCTTTGACTTATAATCATTGTTGACTCCTGAAACCTTCTTGGCCGTACTTGACTGCCCATATTTTCCTACACTAATTCATTAGGTGAACTTTTTCTAGCACTTTGCCCTTCTACCATGTCCCGATCTCTCAAACACAAACTTTGAAATCTTGCAGGTGTGGAATGAAGTGGGGTGATGACCTTTCTGTGTCTTGTTTTCCTGTAGAAAACGTGTGTATGAATTCTAAAGAAGGACCTTAATACTGAATACCAGAGCCAGACAACCCACCTCTGAAATTGTCTTCTGAGAGTTTTTCTAGTAACGTCCTGGCCTTGGTAGTGGAGAAGCAGCCATAGTAGCCACATTTAGGGTGTCCTTTCTTACAGTCAAACAACCATGATATAATTTGGCATTTCCTACAGAAGCAAGAGAATTTTTGTTTTTAAAATTTTTTGCTTAGAAAATTCTCCATAAAAAGCACAGTATGGATGCACACTGGATCCCTCTGGTGCTCACAATTTTTATTTTATTTTATTTATTTATTTTCTGTGCTGGGTCTTCTCTTTGTGACCTTTGATTGTCCATGACTTCCTTGAATACCTACAAAACTTCAACAATTGTCAGATGTCACAAGAGTAGATTTATAGGCAAAGGGAATGCCATAATCCATTAGCATTTTTTAATCCATTGATTTTATGCATGTGAATATAAAGGAAGCCTTAATCAAGATGAATTTATTTGCTACTATGGATACCAATGAGCTTCTCAAGTGGTGCTAGTGGTAAAGAACCCACCTGCCAAAGCAGGAGATGTAAGAAGACATGGATTCGATCCCTGGGTCAGGAAGATCCCCTGGAGGAGGGCATGGCAACCCACTCCAGTATTCTTGCCTGAAGAAACCCATGGACACAGAAGCCTGGCAGACTACAGTCCATATGATTACAAAGAGTCGAACATGAGTGAAGTCAAACATATCCTCACACGCATGTAAGGATACCAACATATTTTTCTTAAACTTCTATCTTCAGCTCTTGCTTTCTCTAAATTAACATTTGTATTCTGTCTAATATCTCAAAGTTCTGCTGAAATTAGGAAAAATATTTATTTTTTTTCTTTTTGTTCATGTTGCTTTTCTGAATATAAATGTCAAGCATAATCTTTCAATCTCTCATAAGCACATTTTAAGTGTATACCTATAACAAATAGTAAAATGCTGTCCTTTTTTTTTCAGTATAGGCATTAAAGGTTCAATTAGGAAATGTTGCATAGTTAGAATGTTTTTGATAATCACAAAATGCGAGCTAGAGGATATCTATTTTTTCCATTAAGGCTTCCCTGGGTGGCTCAAGGGTAAAGAATCTGCCTGCCAATGCAGGAGATGTGGGTTCAGTCTCTGCGTTGGGAAGATCTCCTGGAGGAAATGGCAACCAACTCCAGTATTCTTGCCTGAAGAATGTCATGGGCAGAGAAACCTGGTAGGCTACAGTCCATGGGGGTTGCAAAAGGATTGGACACAACTTAGCGATTAAACAACAAAAACGTAATTGGGATATTGTTTCCACACACTCACCCTACAGTGTTGATGGTAAGATTATTTAAAAGCCATTATCTAGAGGTAAATGAACCCAGTACCACAAAGATAATAAATACATGCATGCAATGCTTAAAGTAAATGTACAACTCTAGAAAATACTTAATATATAGTGGTTCCTAGAGATGTTAATTTTTACTAAGTAATTGAAAAGTGGCTGTTTCTAAACTGAGGTAATAATTTCACTTTTATTGACAAACAGAAGAGGAAGTTTGTGTTTGTTACATGAATAGCCTCTGCTGCCTTTAAACAGAAAAAACCAAAACTACAGCAACAACAAGTAGAACCCAGGAACAATGTATGTGTTTCTTAATAAGTCACTTTTCTGTCACTAGCTGCTATATAGATCCTCAGGAAACCAGGCAGAATAAAGGCATGCTGATTCATTTCATTTTTTTGTGCTTATCTGTTTATTTTCCTGAAGTTGTTTGATCACTCTGGCTTTTCATTTTCCATATCTTTATGGCTGTATGGACTATTTCTGAAGATTGGCTCAATATACCAGAATGCCATCTCTCCTGCCTTGTTAAGTTTCCTCCAGAAAAACACAGTTCTTAAATAACTTCCCTTCCCCCTTTATTGAAGCTTATCCAACAAATTGAACTCTCTAGGAACTTTCAAAAAATGAGGATGACTAAATGTTTCTGCAGTTTCACAGGCCTGTCTGTATCTTGGAATGTTCAAGATGAGATTCTGTTGATGTGGATAGCTAATAGCATAGAAGTGTATCTTCTGTGCTTTGCTTAAACATGCTGTTGCACAGGCAAAGCTTTTCATGCAGCATCAGATTCAGGTTAACCATGAAGAAAAATATTGCAAAATGAATGTTCAGTCTCTGTCTTTGGTTTGCATAGCCATGAGTCTACAGATAAAGTATGTGTGTATGTTAGGATGTGACACAGAGAGTTTTCTAGTTAAGTGTCTTCTGTGACTTGTGATAGACAAACTCTTTGATAAACAAATTTCTTCATATTCCCATTGAAATTCATTTAGTTCAGTGCTGCCCAGTAGACCTTTCTGCAGTGATGAAATTATTCTATATTTGTACTGTTCAATGCAGTAGCCACTAGCTCCATGTGGCTTTTGCACGTGGCTTGTAACTAGTGTGACTGAAACTCTGTATTTTCAAATTGTATTTAATTGAGTTAAATTTAAATAGCCACTTATAAAGGTAGCTATTGTTTTGGACAACACAGAGTGAGTTGATATAGGAATTCAACTTGACATGATTAAATCATTATTTTGTTCGGAGTGTACATGTAGTCAAGTACCTTCAGCAACTCACAGCTAAAAGAGGATACACGACTTTTCCTCTCAATCCAGTTCATGCATACATTGTTCATGAACAGAATGAAGCTAGTTATATTAATAAAGGGAACATGCAGGAGACCTTACCAGAGAGTAGTTCAGAGTATGCACTTTAGAATATGACAGGCTTGAGTTCAAATCCTGTCTCTGACCTGCACTTGCCATATTATCTTAGAGAAAGCATTTAAAGGTCTCTGAGCTTCCATTTTCTAAGTTGTATTTGGGACTAATAATAATGAAATCATGTCTATACAAAACTTAACACTCAACACAGAGAAGTGATGATGGTAAAGATGATCCTGTTCATGATAGTGTCACCTTCATACATTCAGACTTATTTAATCCTACTACTTCTACTAAAATACTTTAGTATTTAATACCATTTCTCAGATGGGACAGCTAAAACTCAAAGTCACTATATTCAAAATCACCTAACTAATCCAAAATTTAAATTATAAGTCTAATTCTAAAGACCTCATTCTACCACTTACTTCTTTTTAGTTCAGTTCAGTCACTCAGTCGTGTCTAACTCTGCAACTCCATGGACTGCAGCACGCCAGGCTTCCCTGTCCATCACCAGCTCCCGGAGCTTGCTCAACCTCATGTCTGTCGAGTTGGTGATGCCATACAGCCATCTCATCCTCTGTCATCCCCTTCTCCTCCTGCCTTTTTCTTTTCCAGCATCAGGGTCTTTTCCAGTGAGTCAGTTCTTCATGTCAGGTGGCCAAAGTATTGGAGCTTCAGCTTTAGTAACAGTCCTTTCAATGAATATTCAAGACTGGTTTCCTTTTGGATTGACTAGTTTGATCTCCTCGCAGTCCAAGGGACTCTCAAGAGTCTTCTCCAATACCAACAGTTCAAAAGCATCAATTCTTCAGCACTCAGCTTTATAGTCCAACTCTCACATCCATACATGACTACTGGAAAAATCATAGCTTTGACTAGATGGACCTTTGTGGGCAAAGTAATGTCTCTGCTTTTTAATATACTAAATAGATTTGTCATAGCTTTCTTCCAAGGAGCAAGCATCTTTTCCAGTTAGACCTCCAGCCAAAAGTCTAAACTTTTATTCTTAACTACAGGTTTGTCACCCTTAAGATGATCTAAGTCACATTTAGGGATGAGAATACTAAGTACGGTTTTGGCCTCAACCTTTAAAATAGGATAAGAAAGGAAGAAAAGACTAAAGCAAACAACAAAGAAATATGGGGGAGTAACTCTCCCTGAACCTATATTTGAAGAATATATATTTCCTACCTTCTGAAAGAAGGTGGATGGCAGAGAGAAAAAGAGAATATAATTCACACAAACATGAATGACTTGTCCTTAGGGTTCAAGCCCTACCTGGCTCTATTTACCTATTTCAAACAATAAATGCAAGAAAAGTTTCAAAAAATATGGGTCCCCAGCTTTCAAAAAGCATAATTCTTCCTGATCTGTTCATTACCGTCATTTTATCAGGCATAGACTAATCAAATTGATGTTTTCTTCATTGGAGTAGGGATAGGGAGACAAAAGCCTGACTGCAAAAGAGACCAACAGTTCCCTTTTCCCACATTTAAGTATGGCAGAAAGACTTTGAAAGCACACCTTCAAAATTATTCTACTACCTGCCTGGTAGACCCTTTGATAGATGCTCCCTAAAGGTGAGGGAGATTTATATTATGACTCAATACCAGGAAATACAACTGCCTTCAAACTAAAAAAAAAAAAGAAAACAGAGATGGAATTGACATTTTCCTGGTAAATCCAAGTAATCTAGGTCGTGATTCCTAACTGGTGAGTAACTGACTCCTGCTGGGCTATAGTAATTAATTGCAAGAACCCACTGATTATATATTCATAGACACTTGATTGGTAGACAGAATAAATAAATATTATATAAGCTGCATATACTTGTTGCAATGTTTAAAATGTACAGATGTGGTTTAATTGCAAAGATAGATTGATTTTAAACAGGAAATTCAGAGTGCTTGTGAAATGACGCATTTTCTCAACCACCATCAGAGAAACACAAGCAGTGGCATCATGGGAGAATCCACATAATTCAAAGTCTCTCATGAAAATAATGGAATACCAGGCTGGAGCTCAGTTCCTGGCTCCATATGGCCTTCCCGAGACCTTTGGGAATGATACTTATTTCTTGGTTATATGATATTGACTCTTGCATTTAAACTCTCTAACTGGATAGAAGTCATATAAAGAAATGAATTTTTTAAAAGTATTTTTTCTAATACCACAAAATAAGCACAGAAACAGTATCTAGAACACAGAGATGAGTTCATAAAACCCTACCAATTCTAGAGCTATTGATTCTCTTCTCTATTCAAATTTTAACATAAGTGGGGAAGCTTGAATTCAGTTTTATTAAGGACATACGTGCAGTCTTTCCACTTAAAGTACTATGGGTCTTTATTTTTTTCTTTAGAAGAGTTTTACAAAACTTGCTATTGATTATAGTATCACAAAACATTTATTGTATCTCTCAGCTTATTAGCTCATATGGATAACATCTATTATAAAGAAAACCAATTTTTAAAATTCTTTCAACTAATTTCCACGAATTAACAATATCCCATTAAACTGATAGACTTCAAGGATAGAAAATAATACAATTCCCAATTACTCTATTGAGTTCTACTTTAGAAATCTGTGGTCCAGTGACTACTAAAGTGTAGGGAAATTGTTCAAATTGTTGTCTTCAGCTTTTTTCGTTTATTTATAACCTACTGATTGTCAATGCCTAAAGTCACTGAGAAACACAGCTGGAGATGTAGCTACCACCAAGAACCCAAAGCCATTAGAAGGTGAAAAAACATTGAAATAATTGGGCCTTGAGTTTAGTATAAACAAGTTAATGTGATTTACTCATGCCATACAGAACATGGATTGTTTCTGACTTTATCAGTTCCGTTCAGTCGCTCAGTCGTGTCCGACTCTTTGCGGCCCCATGAATCACAGCACGCTAGGCCTCCCTGTCCATCACCAACTCCCAGAGTTCACTCAGACTCATGTCCATTGAGTCAGTGATGCCATCCAGCCATCTCATTCTCTGTCGTCCCCGTCTCCTCCCACCCCCAATCCTTCCTGGCATCAGAGTCTTTTCCAGTGAGTCAACTCATCGCATGAGGTGGCCAAAGTATTGCAGTTTCAGCTTCAGCATCAGTCCTTCCAATGAACACCCAGGATTGATCTCCTTTAGAATGGACTGGTTGGATCTCCTTGCAGTCCAAGGGACTCTCAAGAGTCTTCTCCAGCACCACAGTTCAAAAGCATCAATTCTTCGGTGATCAGCTTTCTTCACTGAAGGAACAAAATTCATTCAGGATTTCTTTTTGTTTGATTAAAATAGCTTTAGAGTAAGCTCACTGGAAGTTGTTTTGAATGATTTATGCTTATAGCCCTAAAGCTAAGTAGATAAGTTGGTGGATTTTTTTTTTTTAATGTGAATAGCTCTATAGCTTGTCTTCCCATGATTATAAGCCTGGGAGGGTGAATCTGTCTTCTTATCAGTTGAAGTAAAATATAAAATACACCAAGGTGTTCATTTACTAAAATATTTCCACTACTTATTAATCAAGCCACACCATCATTTCACCATACTCCTGAAATATTCTAGAATAGTTCTGACTTCCTATAAATGTACTCTTTCTGAACAGTAAATTTATTAACTAGGAACTTATACCTTAAGTTTCTCCAAGACAAAGATATCTTTATTTTTTCATTTTAGCTTAATATTGGCCCATAATTCAAAAGTTTTATTAAACTGAACTATTACTAACAGTGATTTGATTTTTATACTCTAAAATAAATCCACAAGTCAGGACACAAAATTTCTTGGTAAGACCATCAGGCACTGGATCCTGACTTTTAGTTCAGAAAATATGGGCACTATAACCAGGAAGTACCAACAGTGTCATGAGACCAATTGCAGTATGAACAGAAATTCCCAAAGGAAGCTGAAGCTAAGAGCTACTGGAAAGAGTTCTTTAGATTTATATGCTCCAGACAGATGAGACCGACAGAGTGAGACAGAAAGAATAAGATATACAGTGAGTCTAACACAACGTTTCCAGCACCAAACCATGTTATCACATATATCAGGTATCCAATGTATGCTTGATATATGAAAATATCTAATGTATCAAAACTAAAATCAGTATCACAATGAAATGTTTAGAAGGTGGATATATATGATCTATGAGAGGAAGCTTTAAAAAAAGTCAGTATAGTGTGTGGAGATTGGCAGCACAATTTCATAACTGCTTTCGCACTTACATAACCTTATTAAGAGTTTTGCACTCTGTGATAAATGGATTAAGAAGAAAGTTGGCATATGGAACACATCCATTTATCTTTCCTCCCTCTTAAAACTTCATTAATTTAGCTATACAGGAACAAAGCCAGAAAGGACAAAGAAAAGGAAAGAGAATATAACAGCAGAAATGTGATAATCAGTAAAATGGTAGGAAATGGAAAGTAGATGCTGCTGCTGCTGCTGCTAAGTCGCTTCCGGCTCTGTGTGACCCCATAGACGGCAACCCACGAGGCTTCCCCGTCCTGGGATTCTCCAGGCAAGAACACTGGAGTGGGTTGCCATTTCCTTCTCCAATGCATGAAAGTGAAAAGTGAAAGTGAAGATGCTCAGTCATGTCCGACTTTTAGCGACTCCATGGACTGCAGTCCACCAGGCTCCTCCGCCCATGGGATTTTCCAGGCAAGAGTACTGGAGTGGGGTGCCATTGCCTTCTCTGGAAAGTAGACGACCAAGTGCTAAAGTCTTAGTAAAACAGAGGAACAGCCTAAATACCTGCAGGAGGCAGAAGGTGATACAAATGTGACGTGAACTGACTCAAGGTTACCCAAATGCTCAGGAATTATAGACATCATGTGCCTCTGAACACTTGAGTGAATGAGTATAAAAACTGCCGTATCGTTTGAAAACCTGTACAAAAAGCAGCCAGCCCCCATCTCTTCACTCAATTGTAATAGATAGGAGCTTTATACTCTCTAGAAATTAAATTAGGAAAGTTCTCCAAGAAACCAGGTAAAATAAATGGGAAAAAAAAATAGGTACAGTTCTGTTCACAGGCAATGAGAATTAGCTGTGAATCTCCCCAACTTTACACATGAGTCTACCCCCTGGCTATCAGAACTTTGCAATAGAAGGCTCATAATTCCAGTCTCCTCTTATCTCCTTTCTGTGGAGAAATGGGCACATTGGATAAAGAAGACTCATCACAAGATATATCATCATAAAATACTTGAAACAGGCTTAACAGAGTGTTTTCTGTGTCAAAATGTGAAGAAAATGTGAAGAGTTGCATATGAGCTCCTCCTCCTCCCCCCAGGAGCTGTAGTAGTAGAGGTCTGTTGTTTTGACTCTAAAGCTTGTGGGGTTTTTAAACTCAAACTTAAAATTATAAACATAAAAGTCTCTTTTAATTGCATTAGGATATAAATGGGCAATTATGTATTTATAAACACTAAACATTTTAGGAACAACTGTAAGGATTCTTATATTAGTTTTAATAAAAAGTAAGCCAGTGCCAAAATAATGGCTCAGTCATGTCCGATTCTTTGTGACCCCATGGAGTGTAGCCCACCAGGCTCCTCTGTCCGTGGGATTCTCCAAGCAACAATATTAGAGTGGGTAGCCATTCCTTTCTTCAGGGGATTTTCCTGTCCCAGGGATCGAACCCAGGTCTCCTGCATTGCAGGCAGATTATTTACTGTCTGAGCCACCAGGGAAGCCCAAAATAATGGACACAAGTCCAATATTTGGTATAAAAGGAAATATATTCCGAGATGGGCTTGGAAATCAAATCCAATTGATAACATTCACTTAAGCCAAAAGGCAGACCTTAAATTTCCAACCTACTTACTTGGGCTCCACAGAAGGAACAGCCAAGTTTCATTAAAAAAACAAAAAACTGAAGTTTCTCCTTCAGGTCTCAGAATGTTGGCAGACAGTGGAATTCTATTTTTGGAATTAAACATAGCTAATTATTTTTAGGCATGGCACCAAAAACTTCTGTCTTCAGATTCAGCAGTTTCCAGCATTTCTTTCTGGACTTTTCTCTTGGTTCCCTATAAATCACATTCCATAGTTGAGATACATATATACACTACAAATATGAGAACATCCTTTAACTCTTAATGAATCAGGTTGAAGACTGAGAATAAGAAAGATGGTATAGAATGTAGGAGGTCTTTTGTGTTCTTAGATATTGGAAGTGAGAGGAAAGGTTTATTCTCCTAATGAGGAATTTATTAGACATATTTTATTTTCATGACAAATGCCTCCTCATCACAAGAAATCAGATTCTTAAGAAAGTAAAATTTGAGGAAAGATTTTTTTAAAGGCATTAGTCAGCTTGTCTGAAATCCTTATAAATCCTTTACAATTTATGTAAAGTAACTAAAAATTATGAAATTGTTTTTTAAGAACCCTAAATGATATTAAATAGTCTTTAATCTTATTAACAGGATTTGATTACTCCAATTGATGTATTTACAGTGGAAAATTGGTAAATATACTGCATTTGACATGAAATTCAGTCTAACCTGAAAGTACCATTATGAATAATGTTTATTTACAGGTGATCATATTTAAAAGAACTGCATCTAAGCAGAATGAAAATATGTCATCAATAACTGTAAATATGTAAGGCAGAGGACTTAAATCAGACCCTGTGGTTAAACATTAAATATATTAATTTTCCTGAGAGCAATTTCGTTTTAAGTAGTTCAATTAGTCTAAATAATATTTGATGAAGAAAATTTCAATCCAGGTTTTGGCACTTAGGGACGGTCATTTAGTGTTACTCTCATATACTGGCCACATGTAGTATGGCAGTTGTGACACAAGCTTTTGTAAGAAAAGGTCTAGTAACAATTAACTTCAGAGCATGATGTGAATAAGCGACCATAGAGCTATAATGTAAAAGATGATACAAAAACAAAGGAAAGTATATTTGCTAATAATACAAATGGAAAAAGAGCATTACTATTCCACAGTTCGTCTGAATGGGTCCTTTAGTTAGAGCACAAATGTAAAACTAATAAGCATTATTTATTTAGATAGCTAATAATAAATTCTTTCCACAAAGAATTCCATGGAAGATTCATAATGTCTTACAGGAAATGAACACAATAAAATAAGATGTGTATGTTTTTTGTGACACAGATATGAATGTACATGTATACCAAAAAAAGTATATATAGAGAGATATACATATATGTGCCCAAAAGACATAAATATAGAATAGAGATGTGAATGAAGTCGAAAAATACAACTGAGTGAAAAATAGTTGCTACAGTGACATTGCAACCTGACTTTGAATATCCTGGAAGCCAATATTAAAAGGTGTTCCATGGGACACTATTCCCTCATGACATTCAGTGAATAAACATGTTTGGTATCAAGTCAGTTTGAAAAGGTTAATACTATATACATTCCAAGACCCTTTTTGGAGTCTTGGGGTACAGACCAAAATAGTACAGGCTCTGATGAACCGCAGGAAAACAAAATTGTGGAGTTTTTTAGCCCATTATTTCCCCAATGTTTTGGTCACATAATCCCTTTTCCTATGTTTGCTTCACTTTACACCCATCATATCCCCATGAAATAGTGTTCCACTGGACACTCTGGAATGCAGTCTTTGTGCTGCTTGCTTTCAGGAAGTTTATAACAAGCGTTCTACTACAATATTTTGTGATGCAGGTGTTATCTATTTTATTCATTCCATTGATGCTAATACTTTGTATGATATGGCATTTTTTCCTGATTCTATTTATTGTTTTGTTATTGTCTTATTTTTCACTATGTATTTCCTGTGAGTCCATTCATTCTTTACAGAAACCTTAATAAAGGTTTCCGATTATCACAATTGAGCCCTTGATTTCTGATTTTCGAAGTCTTCCATGTATCATTCCAGTTTCCTCACTCTTTACATGACTCATACCTTACCCTCTTCAGAACCTAAGCCCAAGGGATGCCTCTTCTTGTGACAGCCCACAGGAGGGGGCACTGCTAGGACTGTCATACTTGGAATCCGTCTATATGCTGTCCAAACCAACTCCAAGGGGTTTATCACAAGAAAATAACACTTACCAACAATACCAAAGCATTGCTCAAAAGAGTGAATATTACAGAGAAACCAAAATCTTGCCCCCCGCCAAAAAAATGATTAAATAAATTATGGTATCTATGAAGTCAGGAAGCAACAATTAGAACTGGACATGGAACAACAGACTGGTTCCAAATAGGAAAAGGAGTACATCAAGGCTGTATATTGTCACTCTGCTTATTTAACTTATATGCAGAGTACATCATGAGGAACGCTGGGCTGGAAGAAGCACAAGCTGGAATCAAGATTGCCGGAAGAAGTATCAATAACCTCAGATATGCAGATAACACTACCCTTATGGCAGAAAGTGAAGAGGAACTAAAACAACCTCTTGATGAAAGTGAAAGAGGAGAGTGAAAAAGTTGGCTTGAAACTCAACATTCAGAAAACGAAGATCATGGCATCTGGTCCCATCACTTCATGGGAAATAGATGGAAAAACAGTGGAAACAGTGTCAGACTTTATTTTTCGGGCTCCAAAATCACTGCGGATGCTGATTGCAGTCATGAAATTAAAAGACCTTACTCCTTGGAAGGAAAGTTATGACCAATCTAGATAGCATTTTAAAAAGCAGAGACATTACTTTGCCAACAAAAGTCCGTCTAGTCAAGACTATGGTTTTTCCCGTGGTCATGTATAGATGTGAGAGTTGGACTATTAAGAAAGCTGAGCGCTGAAGAATTGATGCTTTTGAACTGTGGTGCTGGAGAAGACTCTTGAGAGTCCCTTGGACTGCAAGGAGATCCAACCAGTCCATTCTAAAGGAGATCAGTCCTGGATGTTCATTGGAAGGACTGATGCTAAAGCTAAAACTCCAGTACTTTGGCCACCTCATGAGAAGAGTTGTCTCACTGGAAAATACTCTGATCCTGGGAGGGATTGGGGGCAGGAGGAGAAGGGGACAACAGAGAATGAGATGGCTGAATGGCATCACCGACTCGATGGACGTGAGTTTCAGTGAACTCCGGGAGTTGGTGATGGACAGGGAGGCCTGGCGTGCTGTGATTCATGGGGTCGCGGAGAGTCGGACACAACTGAGCGACTGAACTGAACTGAACTGATGTGCTAAGGTGACAGCAAGGGTCAAAACCAAGCCCCCAATTTAGAGTTTATGTTCTAGTACACAAGCATGCACTATTTTGTGCAATAAAATCAACTAAGGATTATTTTTTTTTTTAATATCAGTTTTTATTTGTTTATTTGGCTGCCCCAGATCTTAGTCAGCATTCTGGATCTTCGATATTCATTGCAGCACATGGATTCTTTTAGTTCCAGTGTGCAAACTCTTAGTTGTGGCATGTGGGATTAGTTTCCTGACCAGGGATTGAACCCAGGCCCCCTACTTTGGCAGTATAGTCTTAGACACCGGCCCATCGGGAAATTCCCCAAAGTAAGAATCATTTTGGATGACTTTTCTCATCTTCTGTTAACTAAATGTTTAGATGGAGAATATTTATCTGAGAAGTGTCTATTCCTGTAGGTACTCCAAGAATATTATTTTGTGCCATGCCTTGACCCAAGCTTAGGGTGGAGAGTGATAGCTACCATTTATTGAGAATTTACTTTGTGCCATACACTTTTACTGTATTTCTCCCAACTCAGATTATCCCTATTATGCGTTTGTGAAAATAATCTCACAAAAATTTGTTTACTTGCCCAAGATGATACACTAATGGATGAGGAAGTCACAGGAACAGCACTTGAGTCAGGATTTTCTGCATTGAAAGTTTTGCTTTCAATGCTTTTCAATGTTTTGTTTTGCTTCTAAATGATATATATGACTCTAAAGGAAATGTTAGTGCAAATCTTTTCAAGTGGAAAAAGTCAGAAGAAACATTGCTACCACCTCCAGGAGAGAATCACTATTCTAAAAATGAATATGTGGACTTTTGCTTCTGAGTCTTTTCAGTGATTTTCAAAAAAATGATTAGCTATTACCTCTTGCATCCAAATTTCCAGGTATATTTGTTAAATATATAGTCTGCTGGTTATCACCTCAGACTTACTGAATCAAACTTTCAAAAGGGGAGTTATGGATAGACTTGTGTCCCCCTGCCCCAAATTCACGTTTTGAAGTTCTAGTCCTCTATATCTCAGGATGTGTTCCACCTTAGTAATGCAGAGGTAATTCTTGTTGTTGTTGAGTCTCTAAGTCGTGTCCAACTCTTTGTGACCTCATGAACTGCAGCACACCAGGCTTCTCTGTCATTCACTGTCTCCCTGAGTTTGCTCAAACTCATGTTGATTGAGTCAGTGATGCCATCCAACCATCTCATCCTCTGTCACCCCCTTCTCCTTTTGTCCTCAATCTTCCCCAGCATCAGGGTCTTTTCCAATGAGTCACTTCTTTGTGTCAGGTGGCCAAAGTATTGGAGCTTCAGCTTCAGAGTCAGTCCTGCCAATGAATATTCAGAGTTGATTTCCTTTAGGGTGGACTGGTTTGATCTCCTTGAAGTCAAAGAGACTCGAGTCCTCTCCAGCACCACAGTTCAAAAGCATCAATTCTTCAGTGCTCAGCCTTCTTTATGATCCAACTCTCACATCCATACATGACTCAAGATGTGATCCATCTCAGAAATGGGATCATTGCAGATGTCATTAGTCAAGCTAAGGTGAAGTCATTGTAATAGAGTGTATGAACAGTGTCCTTATAAAAAGGAGAATTTTAACACTCACACATGGAAATAATGCCTTGTGAAAATGAAGGTAGTTATCCACAACCCAAGGAACATGCAAAGCAGCAGAAGCTATTAAGGAATTGGGGAACAGAACCTCTCTCACAGACTTCAGAAGGAACTAACCCTGTGAACAACTTGATTTTGTACATTCAGCCTCCAAACTTGTAAGACAATCAATATCTGGATTTTAAACCATCCACTCCATGGTTCTACAGTGACCCTAGAAAACTGAACTGTAGGGGCACCTGCACTTAAAGGGAGTATCCCAGATGATTCTGATGAACTCTCAAGTCTGAGAACTGAAGGACTAGTACCAACCCATGAGATAGACAGGAGGGCCATGGGGGTACAGGAATTGCCAGGGCTTGTTCTATGGCTTTCTTTAAGGTAATGGGAGATTTTTGAAAGAGGAGAAAATGAGGAGTAGGAGGAGACTAGGGACAAGGAGGGAAAAAAGAGGGTTGTGGGGTGGGGAGGAGCACACCGTCAGAGGGCAACTTGGCTCTTGTGGCACAATTTCCTCCTTAGGAAAGAAAAAATGAAAACAGAAACTTAAGAATCTCAATGATAGTAGTATGATTTGGAATTCACGAAAAATAGGGGGGGAAAAAAAACCCTCAAAACATGAATCTTCCAGCCCAATAATTAAAGCTGGTAACCAAGGCAGGGTTTTCGCACAGTGACTTATTTATTTTATATATAAATATATATATATGGAGAATATATATATATATGGAGAATCACCTTAGTATTTAAATACATCAAAATTAATCCATTATTTTTAACCAAAGTCACTTTGAATAACCTTTATGTTATTTTTTGACATTTTACCATGGGAATTTTTAAATGCTGATATTATTCAGCATGCAGAAATTTGTAGTACAAAATAGATACTTGGAGAGTACTTAAGTATCATTTCTATCCTTTCTATATTAAATAGATCTATTGCAATTAAATTTGACTTCTCAGAACAACTAAACTTACATGCTGATTTTTTATCAAGAACATCTTTCACAATGTGAATCATATCTTTGTTGACAGTGTATTCTGACTAAATCCTGAATTTTTAGAAGCAATTGTATTTTTGAAGCTATATGTAAATGTTTGATTTTTCCCTAAGAAAACTGTCTCTACTTTGGTAAAATCATTGCTCTAACCTCCATGACCTAGTTCTCTTTTATTCAGTGAGAATAAAGTCAGTGTGTTTCCTCTCAGAAACATATAGAGAAATTTCTTCCAGATTTGGAGGTCTTTTTTTATCTTTCATAAAGCAATAACATCATGAAACTGAAAGGAAGTTTGAGAAGTGGTGGTTATTCACTCACTCAGTCGTGTCCGACTCTACAACCCCGAGGACTGCAGCCCACCAGGCCTCCCTATCCTTCACCATCTTCCAGAGCCTGCTCAAATCATGTCCATTGAGTTGGTGATGCCCTCCAACCATCTCATCCTCTGTCATCCCATTCTCCTCCTGCCTTCAACCTTTCCCAGAATCAGGGCCTTTTCTAATGAGTCAGCTATTTGTATCAGGTGGCCAAAGTGTTGGAGCTTCAGCTTCAGCATCAACCCTTCCAATGAATATTCAGGACTGATTTCCTTCAGGATAGAGTGGTTTGATCTACTTGCAGTCCAAGGGACTCTCAGAAGTCTTCTCCAACACCACAGTTCGAAAGCATCAATTCTGTGGCGCTCAGCCTTCTTTATGGTACAACTCGCACATCCACACATTCACACATAGTTTTGACTATATGGATCTTTGTTGGCAAAGAAATGTCTCTGCTTTTTAATACACTGTTTAGGTTTGTCATAGCTTTTCTTCCAAGGAGCAAGCATATTTTAATTTCATGGCTGCAGTCACCATCTGCATTGATTTTGGAGCCCAAGAAAATAAAGTCTGTTTCCATCGCTTCCACATCTATTTGCCATGAAGTGATGGGACCAGATGCCATGAAACTGAAAGGTCGAGAAGTCATTTGAGTCCAACTCAGACCTAGCCATGAGCATTATCGTTTTGCTTAAGATAACTTTAGAGGAAAAGTTATCCTAGTCACTGTTTGCAGTTGAAAACCCTTATTGGCAGGAACTACAATAGCTTAGACATTCATTGAATCATGTATCCCATAATAGCTCTGTGTTACTGTGAAAGAATATTTTTCTTTTGGAGAGAGTGTTTTGTTGTGATTGTTGTTTGCTTATTTTATAATTAAATTTCATTTTACACAGGAAGTCTTCTTTTTCCCTAACTTCCCATTCACCTGATACTTAAAATTGAATTTCAACTGACACAAAATAACCACGAAGGTCTTTGCTTGGTTATCTTTTGGTCTGTACTTCTGGAAGTCGTAACTATGTAACTGTTACTGTTGTTATCATTGGTGTAATGTCAGTTTGAGAATAGGAAATTCACTAGATATCAGATAATTCAGATTAGCAGAGACAGATATTGACAGGAAGAAAGACATTCTTTTGAATTGTGAGAATAAAACCGAATTACCTCAAAAGGAACAAAGATAGCCCACCATCTTCCAAAGTAATGAACATATTGAAAAAAAATAACCTTTAGATTTATTGACTAACATGCCTTCATCATGAAGCATTCATTAGCCACCTATTATGTTACAGGCAATGTACTAAATAGACATGGGAATAAATATATGTAACAGTCTTGGAGGGATGTTGGATAAATAAGTAGGAGTTTGCAGTGTTATGTAATATGAGATATGGTATGTGTATACACAGGGGTAGTGTTCTAACAAAATTGAGCATCACAGAAAGGCAAGATTGTATATGGTGATGATTTTTTTAAACTGTACATGGAGAAATATTATCTAGTATATCTTTATAATATTCTGAGGAAATCTTTTAATAAAATTTTTAAATATGACAAAGAAAATTGCAAAACTTTCATATTTTTTGACCGAAACTGAGCCACTTGTCAGGAAATCATTAAAGAGACAGCATTAGACATGACATTTAAGGTCCATTTTGATCTGAGATCCTGTGAAATGATGAGATTATATCTGACATAATGACAAACTGGCCCTAAATTTACTAAGCTGGGATTTGGAAATGCACCAAACAATAGGGTCATTATTTTTGTTAGTTCCTATCTTCCAAGAGTATAACATGTCTCCTTGACAGTTTTTATCAGAAAAAAAAAGTATAATGGAAAAAAATAATGATTATTTTTATTGGTGATTAAGACCTCTTAGCAGCTAGAAGTTTCTCAAGACAATTTCAGTTTAAAAAGACAATTGACATTAAAAAAAAAAAAAAGAAATGGCAAAATGAGTTGAAAATAGGAATATTTTCTCCATTTTTACATGTGTATTCATTTACATAGTAAAAATTTTGAAAAGCACAAATATATGGCTAGTGAAAAGGAAATTCACTTTTGTCTTCATTGCTACTCTTACATAGGAAGCAACTTCTGTTACCAATTTCTTGTATATCATCCAAAGATAGTTTATGCATATCCAAGCATGTGGGGTAAGGATATACATGCACATTTATATCTAATACAAGTGGTAAAATACTATACACAGCTTTATGTAACATACATTCAAAAATCTTTACATTTTGTATATATAGGATTCACTTACTTTTTAATTTGAAGTATAGTTGATTAACAATATTGTGTTAGTTTCAGTTGTACAAAACTGATTGTTATGCATATACATAAATCTATTCTTTTTCAAAATTTTCCCTAGTTAGGTTGTTACATAATATTGAGTAGACCTCCCCTGTGCTATGCAGTAGGTCTTTGCTGTGTTTCTATTTTAAATGTTATCACTGTGTGCATGTCAATCTCAAACTCCCTAACTATCCCTCAGCCCCACCTTCCCCCTTGGTAACCATCAGCTCCTTCTCACAGTCTGTGAATCTGTTTCTGTTTTGTAAATAAGTGGATTTGTGTCACTTTTTAGACACTGCATATATGCAATTTTTGTCGTTGTTGTTTAGTCGCTAAGTGACGTCCGACTCTTTATGACCCCATGGACTGTAGCCCGCCAGGCTCTTCTGATCATGGGATTTCCCAGGCCAAAATACTGAAGTGTGTTGCCATTTCCTTCTCCAGGGATCTTCCCAACCAAGGGATCAAACCCACGTCTCCTGCTTAGCAAGAGTATTCTCTACCACTGATTAACTTGGGAAGCCCCAGTTGTATGACATAAGCAGTATCCTATGACATTTCTCTTTCTCTGACTTAGTTCACTCAGTATAACAATCTCTAGGTCCATCCATGTAGAACTCACATGTTTATTTTAAACAAAACATACTAATTTACTTTGAGATGCCACTATTGATGGATAGTTAGATTCTTCCCATTATTTCTCTGTGTTATTTCTCAAATATAAATCTGTGGGATAAACTCTTAAGAAGTAAAATGTTTGAGTGAAAGTCTGTCTACATGTAATTTTGATAGGCATGCCAAATTGCCATCCCAAAATTTTAATCAAATTCCCTTCCCATTTACACATCTACCAACACTTTTATCATGATAGTATATTGTTAAACTTTTCTAATTTTTTCTCAGTATATTAAGCAAAAACATTGTGTCTCACTGTAGATTTACTTTTCATTTCTCTTATAATGAATGAGGATGATCAATAGCCTATTGTGCTTTCTTTGATGACAATTATCTGTTTCTGGAAAATTTGAAAGAGGTCTTTAAGGTAATCAGTCTTTTGTGGACTGAATTCCAAATACAGTAAGTCCCTCCATACTAAGTTCCATTCCAAGAGTGCATTTGTAAGTCCAATAAGTCCAACAAAGTTAGCCTAGGCACCCAACTAACACAACTGGCTATTTAGTACTGTACTGTACTATACTGTAATGGGTTTATAATACTTTTCACACAAATAATACATACATAAAAAACACAAAAAGTAAAGCATACAATCTTACTGTACAGTACCTTAAAAAGCACAGTAGTACAGTGCAGCGGCCAACATACAGGGGCTGGCATGCATGTTCACATCTCTGACAGTTTGCAGCTTGAAGGTCCACATGTAGAAGAATCACTGTATGTTTTTTGTGGCTTGTCATTTATTTTTTGACAATTTTTATGCCATGCAAATTCCCTTGAATATTTATACATTGAATTTATACATTTTTTCCTTTTAAATTTTTCAGTGTTGTATAATACTTAGAAAAACCTTCACAACTCTAAACTAATTATTTATAAAAAATCGTTCATTTATTTTTGGAGAGGGGAGTTATTAGTGCAAGTTTCTGAGCTCAGTTCTGTCTGGAAAAAAATGAAATCGCTCAGTCATGTCCAACTCTTTGCAACCCTATGGACTGTAGCCTGCCAGGCTCCTCCTCTGTCCATGGGATTTTTCAGGCAAGAGTACTGAAGTAGATTACCCAACCCAGGGGTCGAACTCAGGTCTCCCATATTGCAAGCAGACTCTACTCTCTGAGCCACCATTGCAGTAAACTACTTCTGTTTACTATGATAATTCATATTAGTCTGGTAAGATTATTTTGCTAGAGAATTATCTATTTCATCCAAACTCTCAGATTTATTTGTCTAGAGTTGATAAAAGTAGTATTTTCAGTGTCTTTCAACACCGTGTCTCTTTTGCTATTTTTCTATTATCATTTCTTATATTTCTCATATAATTATACTTATTTTCTATTTTTCTAGAATTAGATTATAATGGTCTACCTATTTTGTCGCTAACAATACTGTTATCCAAAGATATATTTCTCAATTTTTTTTACTACTTTCATAATATATTAAGGTGGACAAAAATAAACAGGGATAGAGAGGAGCTAATCAGCAAGATTATTTAAGTTACATCCAACCGATAGCTATCAAATGTCATGCATTTTTCTGGAATCTTTGTGTTAACTGGTACCCATACATTTGATTTGTAGTGTGTTCAGTATTATTTTCTAAATATTCTGTCATTCATTACATTTTGCCTCAAAAGTTATGTAAGACAGTATGTTTTTTTCTCTTTATTTCCTGAAAGCAAATATTCGTGTTTTTGTTTACTTTTCCCTGGTATTAATGATCTCTACTTTTTTTATTGCAGTCTATTTTCTCTGTCAAGGATGAAAAGAGGAATAAATAGTATTTTAAGGATGAAGAGTAATTCTATAAACGTGTTTCAGTTGATTACTTCATATACATCTATAGTTTGCTTTATGAACATAAATGTTATATTATTTGGTGCATAGATATGAGCAATTTTTAGATCTCTGAGGAGTCTACCCTCATCATGGTTTTGCTCTTGTTTGAGTTTTTTGCTTTGAATTAAACGTTGTTAAAGGTTCATTGTAGCTGTTTGTATTGGCAGGTATGTTTTACCCTTTCTTTCCTTTCCTTAATTTCAGTGTCACTTTGTTTTACATATATTTTTCAAGTACATTTAGTTGAAGTTTACTTTTTTATGAATCTAGCAGATTTTCCTCCTAACTAGTGAGTTTAGCTACTTTTTATTACATTAGGTCTTAATTCTGTCCTTAAGAGACAATTATGATTAAAACGTTGAGAGAAATCACTCCAGAGTGGGACTCCTGTCTTCAGATCCCAGTTCAACAATCAATTAGCTGTAGAGACATTGGCAATTTATTTTATTTCTCTTGCCTCAATTCTTTCATCTATAAAATTGTGATTTCACTGGCATCTTAGGATTTTGTGAGAATTAATTAGGTTAATATTTGTAAAGAATTTAGATACATGCTTGGCACGTAGTGTTGGCTACTATTACTATGTTTTAAGTCAAACTTCATAGTCTGTATTCCATCTCTTTTGTTATTATGTCTTCTGATAAAATATAAAGTGTGACAGATTGTCTTCTCTAACAATGGCCACAACAATATCTTTCATTCCATATGGTCTTCGTACAACTGGACTTTGACAATCCCATTTTGGGAAGATGGAGTACCTACACATCTACTTCCTTTAAGCCTGGAGTGGGCTTTGTTTACCTTGATCAATAAATTAATGTAAAAAAGATGCTATATGATTCCCAAAGCAAAGTCATAAAAATTCCACACACTTCCACTCTATGCTATTGGGCTGTTCACTCTGGAAAAAGGCAGCTGCCATTTAAAAATCTGGCTTCACTGAGACTCCCTTGGTATAAGGAGACCAACTAGCTTATAGAAAGCATGCAGAGAGAGCTGGACACCTGTGCAATCCCTATTCACTCTAGCCCTTTGTTCTTCAAACTCCAGCTTCCATATGATAGGAATAACGTAAGGGACTTTGAACAAAACTGCTGGCGAGTCATTTCCAAATACCCCACCCACAGAACAGAAATGGTAAAATGATTGTTACTGTTGTAGGCCAATGAATTTCAAAATGATTTGTTATACAGCAATAACTTACCAGAACAAATCGTTCGCATTTCAGTTCTAGTGGTTATATTTAGAACAATAATTTTTTATAATAATTTTAATTTTATATTTCCTGAAACAGTATCTATTGACCCTTTATGAATCTTGATGTAATTAATATATTTCCACTTTCTCCCTTCCTTCATTGTCCAATTATAGAATATATGTTTACTTAGTGCTTACTTTATATTCAAACTCTTTATATTTTTCTCTTTTGATATTTCCTTAAATATCTCTTAACCCTCAGTTCAGTTCAGTTCAGTTGCTCAGTCGTATCCGACTCTTTGCAACCCCATGAATCACAGCACTCCAGGCCTCCCTGTCCATCACCAACTTATTATACCACAAAGTGTGGTACCACTTTGTGAGGTGTGCTTGTAAGGTATAACACTGCATTTACTTGCTAAATCATGGTTCTTTAACAACCTGCTCATTACATATATATGTCTCATTAATAAACTACTTCACTGCTGAAAAGCTGAAAAGTAGAGATCATGTAAGTAAAATGTTTTTCAAAAAATTTTTTCTATTGATAGCAGTGAACATTAAAGACAGCATTGTCTACTTGAAAGACATTTTGAGTGTCTAATCATTCAAGTAAATTTATCTTTTTTCTCTATATATTTTTAATATTTAAAAAATCTTAGGATACATTAATTCATTTTTCATACATTTCAAGTAACTTAGCTAAGAAAATTGAATAGTGACATGGTGAGTTTGAACTAGAAATTTCTAATTAATCATATTTTCCATTAAAATAGTATGGTAAATGGAAGATACCCTTGATATCTGTAAATCTATCTGTTATATTAAAAATGAATGGGACTATTCTGAGAAAAAGCAATGGGGTAGAAACCATATTTATAATAATATTGTTAGTTGTAGCATAAAAAGTTTCACAAACCATTGAACTTCCAGCATAAATTTTTGAGAATATCAGGGTAATCTATCTTTGCATATTGACTCCTCTAGGAATAAATTAGATTTCTACTAAGTTAGTAATCATCAAATATGAACAATTCAGCTGTATATATTATGACAACTAGTTAGGTTCTTTTCTGTCTCCTAATTATCTCTTGCCCTCAATGTATTTACTATGTGGCTCAACGGGTACAGTTGAAATTGTTAATTTTTTTTTTTTTAATACCACATGGGAAGGAAGCAACAGCTTCAAAGACAAAACTGTATAATAGAAAAAGCACATTTTCAAAATGATACAACCAAGAGCATATATAAAATATTGTTTTATATGCATTGTGTCAAAAGGGAACCCAGTTTGGCCACTCTTGTAAACTGATTAATCAGAAATAAAACAAGTAATAAGCATAAACATTTAGTGTTTTAAAATTTTTTGACCCATAGATTCTTGCAATGGTAACATTTATTTATGTAGAAACAGATTGACTTTAGAGTCTCATCTGTATGTAGAAGATACAGGTCACTGAAAGCCAGTTCAAGAATTGTGGCATACCATACCAGAGACGAAAAATGGAGGGTGGGCAGGAGGCTCCAAGGAAATAGGCAGGAACCATGACCACTGATAAGCGAGGAGTCATGTAGGCAAATATCTACAAAGGAAAGGTCCCAATGATTTGGAATTTATTCTGAAGAAGGTTGTTTATGCTCAAGACTTATTAAGTAATTATTTAAATGTACATTTGTGGAGTCCCTATTTGATATACTTGGAAAATATGAAAAAAATACTAAAATATTATCTATCTATATATATATATGTATTTTGTATATATGTGTAATATACACATCTGTGTAGCATATTCATATATATATATGAGTGTGTGCATTCAGTCACTCTAGCGGTGTCTGACTCTTTGTGACACTATGGACTGTAGACCACCAGGCTTCTCGGCCCATGGGAGTCTCCAGGTGAGAATATTGAAGTGGGTTGCAATGCCCTCCTCCAGGGGATCTTCGTGATCCAGGGATTAAACCTGTATCTCCTGCATTGGCAGGGGGATCCTTTACCCAATGAGCCACCTGGGAAGCCCCATACATGAATATATATGTAAACATATATGGGGCTTCCCAGGTGGCATTAGTAGTAAAGAACCCACCTGCCAATGAAGGAGATGTAAGAGACACTGGTTTGATCCCTGGGCTGGGAAGATGCCCTGGAGGAGAACATGACAACCCAACTCCAGTATTCTTGCCTGGAGAATCCCATGGACAGAGGAGCCTGGAGAGCTACAGTTCATGGGGTTGCACAGATTCAGACATGACTCAAGTGACTTAGTAAGCACACATACACATATACACAAATACACACCCATTTGAGAGATAACTTCTACATTCCAAACTTGAACAATTGGAAAATGGTGGTGCTATTATGGTGAGGAAGAATGAGGATGAGGCAATAGGAGGTTAGGTTTGATCATATTAAAACTGAGATGCCTTTTAGATATATTCAGATATCAAGTAGGCAGTCAGGTATACAAATCTAGGACTCAGTGGAGAGTCCAAGGATACATATGAAAATTTGAGAGTTATCAGATGGTATATAAAGCCCAAGGAGTAGAGGAGATAGCTGGGTAGAAAATAGAAGATGCCCTAGGACATGCACTTGAACAATACTTAGTGGTCAGGAAGGGGATGAGACCCAGAAAATTAATTTAAAAGTAGCTAGTGAATTAGAGGAAAATCAGGTCATTGTAATTTTATGAAAGTCAGAAGACAGTGCTGTTTCACAAAAGAGGAGGTAGTTAAGTTAAACCTTTCAATGCTGCTGAAAGGTCAAGAAAGATGAAGATATGGGTGTTACCATTGGATTAATCACACAGATTACCAGTGACATTTGTGTATTCCGTATAGTTTTCCTAAGCTCAGATCATGTTTCTCCTATTGAGCATGTATATAATAAATGCTCATTAAATAATTGTGGAGGGGAAGGAAAGGAAAAGAAAGACATGGAGAGAGGTAGGGAAGGAAGGAGGAAAGGTAGAGAAAAATAAGGAAGGAATGGCTAGATAAGGAAACTGAAAATGACAAATTATATCTTTCTGGCCTAGGCAAAAATTGATATTTGATTTTGTGAGATGTTGGTTGGGGAATGAAAGCATAGGTAGCAGGCATGAGGTGAGGTCACTTAGCAGCAGGTGTAAGGAATCCTAGTTTAGCAACAGATCAGTACTTTGCTTTATGAACTATAAGTGTGAGTTTATATGGCTTTCCTATAAATAGTCAGACATTTCGAAAAAAGTGGAAGTCTGCACAATTGATTTTAGAACACCTCCTTCCTTTACCACAATGCTCAGGAGTTATTTCATTCATTTATCTATTTTTACACAGAGCTGTCTCCTTGGCAGACAGCCCAGCCTTGCATGCCTACAGCAAGTTAGCCGTGGACCTTTTTCGTATGTTCTCTTAACCTTTGTTCAGGGGGCTGTGATTGGAGACTGGCCAATAATTTTAAAGAAATTAAGAAAGAAATAAAGATTGAACAGCTGCTTTGATGCTTAAGACAGGCTCCCTTCAGATGCTAGTTGGCACCTGGCTGGCAAAGAGCAAAATAATTCAGTCCATCTGCTTATGCAACTGCAGATTATTTGGTCAATGCAGAGCTAAACAGCAAGAGCAGATATCTGTTTCGTACTTTAGTTATCAAATTCTCACAGTTTTTAGTATCATTCTGTAACTATTTGGATACTTCTTTAGCACAGGTGTGTGTTATCAGTTCAGTTCAGTTCATTTCAGTCGTGTTATCAGTTAAGTTGTCCTTATTTGGTTTGCCCTTCCCCCACTCCTTGTGATGAATGGCTTCCCTTCACCTGCAGATTGAATTAACAGAACTGCAAATACCAGAAACTTCAATTTCCTTCACTCAGTTCTTTTTGTTGTGGTGGCTTGTTTTTAGCGTATTAGGGAGGTTGTGGAACCCATGAGACGCTGAATAAGCTATGGATTTCCTCCTAAGGAAAAGTCATATACATCCTAAATTTTATAGTCTGGGGTGTTTATTAACACTATTTATAGACAGATCAGCTCAGAAATTCTGAAGGTATAGGCAAGAGGTAACGTGGCATCATATTCACTGTGGACTTGGGGAGACAATTGAAAACATGATTTCCTTGCCCGTACTGAATCAGACTGTCTAAGTTTGTTAAAGAGGTGGAAAATTTGTAATGGTCAGTCTGAGGCACTGCTTAAGGGGTCTATGGACAGTAGACTGAGAATGCTTTGGTTCACAGCACGCTCTCTAAGCAGGCCTTTCTTAATAATAGAGAATACTGTTGCTGCTGTTTTCTTTTCCTCAACTCTTCACTCTGTTTTTCCCTCATGACTACACACCACCCTTTCTACACACACCATGTGAGGGTTCATACACACCACGCAACAAGAGTGGCTGACTTGATCACAACACCTTTTAAGCTTTCTGTTATCCATGGAACGTTAGGCACTCGTTGAGGCATTAAAATTTAATCACCTCTTAACTTTTGCTTCTTTCACTCCTAATTAACATTAGAAAAATGACTGGTACTCTGGTTTTCTTTTACTTTGTGTGGCTTGGGAAGATACAGAAGAGTAATCTCAGGAAATTTGTTCTGAACCTGCAGGACTGCCTACAGCTAATACAAAAATTGGCCTCAGAAAGTGAACTTTCTAGGACAAAGCCTCTAATCTTCGCCATGATTCTCTGTTTAACTGATACAAACCTTCAGACCCATTTTTAAAATTTTTTCCTATTCCCCTTTCCCAATCTTAAATAATTTCTTAAGACATATTTTTTTTTCCTTATAAGCAACTAAGGATGGATCGCGTTCCAAAAATCAGTTTGAAAGTCCTTTGTTTTAAGTTTGGCACACAGTTTGTCATGGTAAGCATACCTAAATGACAGTGGCACCTTTCCAGCCTAGAAGACCCCTTTGACATTATTTCTGAATTCTAGGAATAGAGAATCATATGCTATTGATATGGTGACTGTTGATGCATTTTCCTTGGCTTCTCCCCTCTTCCAGACATTATTCTTAGAAACCATCAGGAATGTCTAGGAAATTCCTGTCACCTTAACAGTGGTAGGAAAAATAAAATAAAATCACTCCTCCCAAGTTTTGGTTAAGGAGAAGACAATAGTAAATTTTGCTTTCCTGGAGCAGAGTTTATCCCAGGCAGATTTAAAGGAAACGTGGGAGCCTCGGATCTCTTGCTCCGGCCTCCCTCACACTACAGTGCTTCTCCTCCAGGAGCTGGTGGTGACAGCATGGCCACTAACAAGAAGGGGCTGCTTATAAATCTGATGTTGACGAGTCAGGAGATAATGCCCGCGAGAGAAGGAAACAATTTCTCTTTTAAAAGACGTGCCATATGTCATTTGTTATTAGAAGGAATTATCTGAACAAGGAAAGAAACGGTTAGTCAGATGGTCACTCACGCACGAAGAGAAACTCTGAGTGACCAAGTAAAAATCAGCAATGAGTTAACCTAGCTCATTAGAAAAACCCTTCAGCCATTCATTTCCACACAAAAGTTTCAAGCTCTCAGCAGTAGAAGAAACCATTTGACCTGACATTGGGCCAAGTAGAAACATTTAAAGTCAACAGCAAATGGCAGAGAAAAATTAAAAAGGATTAATGAACCCATTTTAAAGAGCAACTAATTACAAGCTTGGCTAGCTGAGACTGGAAGCTATGAAAGTGTCTTAGGTGACTAGTACAAGGGAAAAGATAAGGAAGCAACTCACAGTTGAGAATTATAAGGCAATGCCTGAATACTTTGGAGAAGGAAATGGCAGCCCACTCCAGTATTCTTGCCTGGCAAATTCCATGGATGGAGGAGCCTGGTGGGCTACAGTCCATGGGATCTCAAAGAGTCAAACACGACTGAGTGACTAACACACCCACACGTAGACACACTGGATACTTATAGGTCTTAAGGCCTTAGTATATTTTTTACTAGTTTTAGCATAATATTAAATCAGAATTTTATACCATGGAAAAGCCTTGGAGATAGTGCTATCACATATGTTAAGGAGTAATCAGTTATGCACTATTGTGTAAATTAGTAAGTATGCATGTATTTGCGGAACACAAAAAATAAATAACTCCTTTTCTGTCTTTAATTTTAAAACAGATACACCCACCTCAGATCTTTACCATCAACTCTAGGATAAAGTAAGCATCGCAGTCCTAAAATGTCAGAAACTGATCTCCTGATCTTCACCACCTCCCCTTCAATTTATTCTTCTTCCACTCTTTCCCTTCTTGGTTAATGACAGTCCTCCCCATCTAACAGTACAAGCCCAAAACTTTGGAGTCATCTCTGAATTCTGTTTTTCTTCTTTCTTTATCACTCAGGAGTTCCTGGTAGGAGATAAATAGACAATCAAACAGTGGCTCTATTTGTTGTATCTTGTTACAGGCTTCGCAGGTGGCACAGTGGTAAAGAATCCACCTGCCAATGCAAGAGATGTGGGTTTGATCCTGATCCCTGGTTGGGAAAATTCCCTGGAGGAGGCAATGGCAACCCACTCCACTGTTCTTGACTGGAAAACTCCATGGATAGAGGAGCTTGGCAGGCTACAATCCATAAGATTGCAAAGAGTTGGACACAGTTAAGAACAAGCACTGCACTGCACTGCAAAGAATCTAACATCTAGCAAGTCCCAAAGAATCTAACATTTGTGATGTTCTGTTCTCTGATTTTATCAAATCCACCAAAATAAGGTCATTTTGTGATCAAAATTTGGGCTTTCTAAGGCAGATAGCTTTTTATTCCCTTTACAGCACAAAATATAATCTTAGAAACAATTCTTAAGTTATTTTTCAGACTGTAAGATATAAAAGTCTAGATTCCTCACCAGTCCTTAGAATAACCAATCCAGAGCAAGGTCAACAAAACTGTTTTGTAGAAGTCCCCAGGTAATTAAAAATTCCCATGGACAGAGGAGCCTGGGGGGCTACGTTCAAAGGGTCTCAGGGTCAGATATGACTGAGTGAGTAAGCTTGCACACACAGGGAATTGTAATGGGCGATAAAGTCACAGGCATGCTTGCAGCCATCAAAGCTTCAGATTAAGAAAAAAAATCTGTAAATGGAAAGAAGAGCTAGGGATTGTATTATGACAGTCCAACTTCCAGGACTGTACCCCAGTTTTCTAATGCATGATAATAGTGGGGAGTGGGAGTGAAGATTCTTGGACATATACATTTGGGTAAAAATTGGTTAAATCCCATTACTGCAGGGCTTCACAGAGCCATCTATGACTTGTTACTGATTGCCATATGTTTATGAAGGGAATAAAATAGGTAACATTTTCTACACTTACTTTTTTTTTTTACCATTCTACCTGTTAATCAAAGAAAATGAGTATTCTGGGAAACACATCTGATTAACATTGGCATAGTGTCATGGTATCTATAAGACAGAATTTGGTATAATTGTAAAGGCAAGTAAGGATGGTTCAGGTATTTTGCATTGTGTATAATACTGAAAAAATTAAAATTTATGTGCAAGACATTACGGCTCACCCTTTGTCATTCAATCACTGGTGATTTTTTTTTTTTTTTTTTAGTTTATTTACCTTAAAAAAGCAGTCTAGAAGAGGGCAATGCTTAGATCAAAGGAATACTTTTCAAAAGATGCTGTTTTAGGAAAACTGGTACCTAGGATGGGTGCTAGTTCCAAGTAGCTGGGCCTTCCTGACAGTTCTCACTTCCCCATGAAATCTACCTCTGATCCTGTCTCTCCAGAGTTTGGGGAGAGTTTATTCTTTAGCTCCTCCTGTCTATCATCAGCCACCACACTGTTGGTATGCTCTCCAGAGAATGAAGGACTTGTACGTGAATATTTGTCTTGTCTCCTGGGTACGATGAGGCAGCAGATGTCTTCTCATGCTGTGTATAAGAGGTTACGTTTATTTGGGGCCTTTTCGATCTTGCTTACTTAGTGAAAGGTTGATGTTAAAGGTCTTTGTCGTTGTTTACTTTCTCCTTTTAGAAGAAATATGCATATACTTTAAGAATTGTGTTCCCAGCCAGTCTCTCTCTACCTTTCTCTGTCTCTGTTGGTCTGCTCTTATCATCTATCTGTCTCTCTCTCTGAACCCTTAATTCAGATATACCGTACCATCAAGTTCATTTTCTGATGTGAAATTTAAGAATAGTGCAGCCTTAGGCAAACCAGTATAGTGGTAGAAGTTGTAGCAGAAAAATATGGCCTTTAGTGTCAGATTGGATGTGCTTCATTATATTACTGACTGGCTGTGTTACCTCCCTCCAGCAAGTTACTCAAGAGCTATGGGTAGCCTGAAGGAGGGTGGTATCTAAGTCGTGGGAGCATAGAGAGAGGATTATTGAAATAGTGTATATGAAAGTGCCTGGAATTTGCTTTCCCTTCTATCTCCTCTTTTCTCATTAATACACTTCATAGGTGATCTCTCCTCCCTGATAACCATCCTGGGTAACCCAAAATTTCCCCACATGAGGTCTAGAGAGCACTTCATGGCTGCTACTGCTAAGTCACTTCAGTCGTGTCTGACTCTGTGTGACCCCATAGACGGAAGCCCACCAGGCTCCCCCGTCCCTGGGATTCTCCAGGCAAGAACACTGGAGTGGGTTGCCATTTCCTTCTCCAATGTGTGAAAGTGAAAAGTGAAAGTGAAGTCGCTCAGTCATGTCCAACCCTTAGTGACCCCACGGACTGCAGCCTTCCAGGCTCCTCCATCCATGGGATTTTCTAGGCAATAGTACTAGAGTGGCTTGCCATTGCCTTCTCCGGCACTTCATGGCACCCCTTCCAATTTTATCCTTTAATCCAAGAACAGGAATCCAGGTAATAAGTTCCTCTAAACCACCAGCTCCAGAAGACCCATAGAGGCTGCCTAAAGAACTGTATAAAGAACAGTCATAAGGTCCAGTTAGGGCTCTGGGAATAGGAGCATTACGACTGGTTAGTTATGTCTGTCTTTTGCATGAGAAGTTAAGTTGCAACATATGTATTTGCCAGTCCTATTCCAAACATGTTTCCTCTTTTCTTTCCCAACTAGTTTTTACCAAGCTAGCCCTATCTTCTTGGGCTTTTGCTATAGCCTTCTAAAATAGCCCAATTTTATATTTGTTCATTCCCAAAAACACAACAGTTTTGGCTGATGGTACTCTGTATAATCATTGTAGGGAGACTTAACATATTTATAGACTAGGTATGAATCTAATAGTGGAATTTCATGAAGTGTTCTTGGAAGTTTTCTCAAGTCACGTTATGCCACTCTCCTCACCTGTTTCAAGGTCTCTGCCACAGCTTCTCATCTCTGCCATTGCTCTGTGAAAGCATAGACACTAAGCATAATAAATAAATGGGTGTGTTCCAATAAAACTTTATTTGCAAAAACATACGGTGAACTCATTATCACCCATGAGTCATGGTTGCTAAGCCCTGTGTAAAAGCTACATTTCTGTGTACACTACTCACCAATGATTCTAGACACTGAGACACAAGAATTGGCCCTGCTGTTGGTACTCAATAAATCTGAACAGACCTTATGTTCTGTGACTTGCAATGAGTTATAAGTGGGACTTGGCCCTCAATATTAGTTTCAAAATTTTCACTGAACTTCATAAAACTGCCTATGCTGATGATTCTCAAACTTGAATGTATATCAGAATCATCTAGAGAGCCAGTCCATAAATTGCTGGCACCGCCATTAGCATTTCTGTAATAGTCCACTAGGTCTGGGGTATGGCCTGATAATCTACATTTCTAAAAATTTACATTTCTAATATCGATGTGGATGCAAATGGCTGGAGAATCATACTTTGAGAATGAATGGCCTAAGCTATCCCTTTTGCCTAGAAAAGCTAAGGTTCTCGACGAGATAACATTACTCAAGCAGCAGTGGATTTGGTTCGTCCTCCAATTCCTGATCGTAGAAAACTTATCACACAACATCTCTACTTGATTAACTAATATATGCCTCTTCTTGGCAAGTTACCTGCCTATTGCAGGCAGCCCAGAAAATATAACCTGAGGTCCATGGATGTGCTGGTTGGTGGCAAGAACTGTAGCTCAGAGGAGCCCCAGACCAGCAGGCTCCCTTCCTGTGCCTGTTGCCTTCCTGCAGGCCCAGTATCTCTGCTGGCCAGTGGTGACAATTTACCTTAGCCTCCAGAGCATAGGTTTAGGCAAGTGAGTCTCTCCCTGAATGTGATAAAAATCAAACTGTGGATCTCCTCACCTATTGAGATGGTCTTAATTTCCTGTGTGATTTTGTTTCCATGAAAGTACATAGGAGACTACATCAGCATATACCCTCCAATTTGACCACATTAACTAGACTAGTGAACAATCGATTGCTTATCCATTTCCTATGCAAACAGTGCACACCCTGTTTGTGTGTGTGTCTGTATGTGTGTGTTTAATATATGGGATACTCCTGGGGTTCTCTTTCTTGGGAGAGGAAAGAATGAAAGTGATGTTTATCAAATAAGTGGAATTGGTAGCCATCCTTGTTTCCTCCAAAAAAGCTTTTGCTCACCAGCCTGAATCTTGTCTTTGGTGCCATGTTTTTTGTCTGAAAAAGCAGACTTTTAAGCTGTTAGCAATCATTTATACCTGGGGCTTCCCTAGTGGTTCAGATGGTAAAGAATTCAACTACAATGAGTGTTCAGTCCCTGAGTTGGGACGATCCCCTGGGGAAAGGAATGGAAAACCACTCCAGTATTCTTGCCTGGGAAATCCCATAGACAGAGGAGCCTGGAAGGCTATAGTACATGAAGTCGCAAAAGAGTCAGACATGACTTAGTGACTAAACAGTAACAACAACTCCAACCATATAATAGATACTTGGAAATTTAAAATCCACAAAATAGATAGGTTCACGCCAGTGTACAGGACAGATGCTCCGGCAAAGTGTTGCAGAGTTCACTGGGGATCTTCCTTATCTCTGAAGATACACCTGGGCACAAAGCCACTGAAATAAAGTTCCCCAGAGGGAGTCAGGACATGGGATGGAGGCAGCCAGTGGCCACTGATAAAGCAGACTCTGCCCTGCTATCCCAGTGTTTTTCCTCCTTTGAAGTGCTCTCTGTGGTTATACAAAAATTATCTGTTTTCAGTTCCCTAATCCACACTGAAGCACCAAAAGAATGCTCCTTGCCCAAGGTCACATAGTGAGTAGCAGATCAATGGCATGGACAGAAATAGAGATATGAGGGCTAATGTCGTCATGGACTTTGGATGCCACAATTATCTTAGTTGCACCTAGAAGAAGAAGAAAATAGCTGATTCACTTCAAAGGTTTATTTTAGGAGTTATTTGATTTTTTTTTTTTCCAAATTCAATGTACCAAAGAGTCCTAGCTATGAATGCATGTCAGATAATTACTCTTAGAAGCCACATGTTTTTCTAGTAAGGAGAAAAGAAAGAGAAAACAGAATGATTAAGACATTGTAAGCTTAGGATTCTGTTTCTGTAGTAAGTGTTTAAGGAAAAATACCATGCGTTTGTTATATGATATTAAAAAAAAAATGGGTTAAAACTGAATACTTCCCCAAATACAGTAGTTTAGCTCTCAGATTCTATCAGCAATGCTATAAATCCTTTCAAGTAT
Organism: Moschus berezovskii; assembly: GCF_049115385.1. Taxonomy (NCBI): domain Eukaryota; kingdom Metazoa; phylum Chordata; class Mammalia; order Artiodactyla; family Moschidae; genus Moschus; species Moschus berezovskii. The sequence continues at coordinate 22,079,557 of NC_142466.1, forward strand.
CATTTTCTGATAAAATATGGAAGACCTTTAAATAAGTGGCTCTAACAAACACCAATTCCATGTATTAAAAAAAAAAAAAATTAACACTGCTCCAAGCTGCTATTCAATTCATTTCAGTGGGTTTTATTATATCCTCAAAAACTATATTATCCTTTGAATCTCAATTTATCTCCTTTCAAATCTATTTGGCTGATGTTAAAGGTGAAAACTGATATGGTCCAATGGAGCATGGATTCAGAAAAACTGAAAATGGAGTATGTATCATTTCCAACTTAAAAGAAGCTAATAGAAGTTATTTTGCTGTTCTATTCACTTGAGTCCTCTTTCCCATTGGAAAGTTTCTTGGTTTGAACACCCTCCAGCTATCAATGATAATGTCTATGATGTGCATTTGACTAGAATCAATTATATTGTAATAGCTAAAATAAAAACACAGGAATCGAGCTATGAAAAGAGCGCTTTTATGGAAGAAACTTCAGTCTAAAGGGAACATAACTTTTAGTGTCAACTCTGACTTGTGAAAATGAAGAGCAAAATGTTCCCTGAACACTGAGAAGATAATTTCCTCTTATCGCCAAAGCTTTGTTCCTGTTCCTTCTCTGGTTATCAAATCGTATTTCCGTAATGAATATTAATGCTTGTAGCACTTTAAAACCCAAACACCTGTGGTATCTAAATTAACCGAGATCCTTTATCCATATTTAATATTTTGCAAGTTTTTGCAGAAGCATCTATTGCCATTTTGTTATATATTTTGAATGCATATTTCATTCCTGTGAAGTGGTTTGCCTTGCAAGTTCAGTGAGACTGTAGCTGTGGTTTCAAGTTTCCTCTCACTGTATGTAAGAGCCCAGGCATTTTCATACAGTGTATACAGTGTCTTCTCTGAATTGTAATTTAAGTTTTATCACAACACTGCGGGAGCCACTAGTATCTGCAGCTTGATTCCACCCCATGGTTTAATACCCTGAAGTGTCAGGCTGATAGACAATGCTGTGCCAATCAGTTTCCACCCAGTAAAGCTCAGGGAGTAAGGCAGAGATAAAGTGATGGAAGGCTGATAGTTGACGATGATTTACAAGTGGGCTTCATAGCTCTTAGGACTTCAGGATCCATCCAGAGGGCATTAAAAGGAAAAAACATCTCCATTTGCATAGTTTTTTGCATGACTTCAAAATAAGAGGTGGAGTGGGAAGTCTAAAACAGATGCCCCGTGTAAAGAAGACTGAAAGGGCAGAGAGTAAGTGGTTGACTGTACAATAGTAAATTATTGGCAGTGTCACCTGTAAGAGATAATAGTGCCTGAGTAAGACCTCCAAATTGGGGCTTCCCAGTTGGCTCAGTGGAAAAGAACCCACTTGCCAATGCAGGAGATGCAGGAGACATGGATTCAATCCATGGAAAGGAATCCCTGGAAATGGCAACCCACTCCAGTATTCTTGCCTGGGAAACCACTATAAACAGAGAAGTCTGCAGATATAATCCATAGGGTCACAAAGAGTCAGACACAACTTAGAGACTAAACAACAGGAAAGACCTCCAAATCACCCACTGTTTAGACTGGAGTTTCCTTGTCTATAAAGTAGAGATGCTGTAGAAACTGACTTCAGAGTTTTTGTAAGAAAGGTGAAATATCAAGCAGGGTGCCTGGTTCCTTGGCATTCTGAACCCATTCTCTTTATGTTGCTCCTGTTATTTTATTCCCACCGCAGGGAATCATAACAGTATTAATTGGACATTGAATATGTTTCAGGCACTGTGCTAAGCTGTACCTTCTCCATCATATGGCATTCATGAAAGAACCCTAGGAGAAGGGTATTTCTTTTATTTCCGCTTTACAGAGGAAGATGCCAGTGCTCAGGGAGGTGTATAAAGATCAGCAGTGGACTGGAGATTTGGACGTGTGTCCATTAATCTAGAAGGGCTTCCTTTGTGGCTTAGCAGTAAAGAATCTGCCTGCAGTGCAGGAGTGGCAGGAGACCTGGATTCAGTTCCTGGGTCAGGAAGATCCCCTGGAGGAGGGCACGGCAATCCAGTATTCTTGCCTGGAGAATCCCATGGACAGAGAAGCCTGGTGGGCTACGATCCATAAGGTTGCAAAGAGTTGGACACAACTGAAGTGCGTTAACATGCAGCACGCATGCCATTGATCCAGAAGTTCCTGACGCAACCGACTTGGGAAACTTAGAAGGCATAAATTTTAATTCTTCTAGGAATATTCAACGTGTCTGGGTTGCAGAGTGACAGTCTTTTAGACTTTGGCCAGTTTTTATTCACAGCATTTTTGTATACCACATTTCAGCAAAATAGTCATACTTAAGGTTTTCTGGCCTACCTTTATTCATATGTATACTCAAATATTCCATCCTTTACCAAAGTTGCCTATAATTTTTATCTAAATAAACAGCAAAGTAGGACAGTCTTATCAGATGACAACAGAGGGTATCTTTCATGTTGGAATAAGAAACACATTCTATAGCTGCATCCCCATCTTTTTACAATGACATTTGCATTTATACAGCCCCTAAATTTTAAGAGATGCCTAAAACTTGGTAAATGCTATTTCAGTCTTATCGGTATTCAGGAGGCTTGACAAGTGCATCAGTGTTACGATACTAACTTTACAGGAAAGGTAACCAAGATGAGGTCAGAAGTGTAGATTAAGTCATATTTGTGTAGAAAGTTGTAATGAAAGATTGAAAATATGATTCTTGAGTTTTGAATGATTGAACCACATGTAGAAAGTACAGGCTGCTGACACCAAGTTCAGCAATGAAGACTGCGTGAGTTTTTGTTTTCTGTAAAAGCACAGGGAGCTGTGAGCAATTGTCTGCATTGAGCCATCCATCAAGGAGTATTTATGGTGAGTGTTTGGTGTGCTGAGCAGATACTAAATAACCTGCTGCTTTAATTTCCTCATCTAGAATATAGAAATAATAAAGATATCTGCCTCATTGGGTTGTTATAAGGATTAAATGAAATAATGCATGTGGAAGTATTTTGTAAACTGCAGTATTACATGTGTCAGATTTTTATTCATTTTAGACAATTAAAACTTTATTGAGCATAATCCACTTGGTGATAAAAATCTAAAGACTAAATTGTAGGTTATTTTACTCTCAAGGATATAACTATCTAACAGGGTATGTATCTTATCTACACAATTAAAATTCAGTGTGAAAACTGCTACTAAAATGTACAGACAGTGCACACTGGTGTTGTAGAAATAAGGATCACAATTAATTCAGGGCAAATAAGCCATATTTTAGAGAATTTTCAGGCTAGAGGGATATATTATGCTTTCTCTGAAAGTTGTGAGGGGAGTGTTTTGGGTTTTTTGAAATGGGAAAAATGCATATTTTTGTTTGTTTTTAAATTTTTGTAATATTGTGTTGATTTCTGGCATACAACAATGCAAATCAGCCATAATTATACCTACATCCCTTCTCCCCCGAATCTCCCTCCTCTCCCCCCACCCCATCCCTCCAAGTCATCACAGAGTGCCAAACTGGGCTCTGTGAAGGAAATTTTTAAGGACAAAAATATTCTAGGTAAGAACATCCCAGGTAGAAGGGGCTGTGTGAGCTTCGGTACAAAAGCATAACAAAGTAGTCACTGTCAAAAACATATGAGAAGATGAATTCAAAAGATAGGTTGGAAGGATGCGTGTAAAGACTTTTGAATGCACTGCTTAAGAGCTAGAATTTTATCTTGAATAACATGAGATGCTGTGGGTGAAACTCTTTTCAGGAGGAATGTAACATAGATCATTTTTGTTTGTTTTTGGAAGAGAGGTAAGAGTGAAAGTGATGTCATCCCTGCCCTTCAGAAGTTTCTTTTGGACTAAAGAGGTTATATCAGTGTATACACAGGCATGTCAGTTCCTTAATCTTTACCATTAGGAGCAGAACCTAGGCTGGGACCAGAATAAGAGCATCATCCAGTATAGCCTAGAGTTGCTGGAGCTAATACAGGTCATCTCTGTGTGTGTTAGTCACTAAGTCGTATCCAACTTTTGCAACCCCATGCACTATAACCCACCAGATTCCTCTGTCCACGGGATTCTCCAAGCAACAATACTGTAGTGGGTTGCCATTCCCTTCTCCAGGGGATCTTCCTGACCCAGGAATTGAGCCTGGGTCTCTTGAATTGCCAGCATGTTCTTTACTATCTAAGCCACCAGGGAAGCTCACAGGTCAGCTACAAACCAAGTATCTCATGGTGTTTGGGAGGTTCTATAACAAACATCTTAATAAGAGTGAACTTATTGGATGTTTTGTTATCTTGCAGACCAGGTATAACTGAGCATTGGCCCTAGTGACTTACCGCATGTGGTCCAGAAGTATACTCCCGGGTGGGCTGGGGCACTGAGTCTGTTTCTGGTCAAGAATTACATCTCATAGTCACACCATTCTAGAACAGAATTCCAAATATTCCATATGGGCTTTCCAGGTGGTGCTTAGTGGTGAAGAACCCACCTGCCAATGCAGGAGACATAAATAAGAGACACAGGTTTGATCCCTGGGTCAGGAAGATCCCCTGGAGGAGGGCTTGCTAAACCACTCCAGTATTCTTGCCTGGAGAATCTCATAGACAGAGGAGCCTGGCAGGCTATAGTCCTTGGGGTCGCACAGAGTCAGACAAGACTAAAACAACTTATTTGCATACATGCATATTTGATATATCCCTATTTTATGTGACTAAGAACAAAATTCTTCTAACAATGAGATATCACTCATTAGGTTACCAGTGTTTCACTGAAGATGACGTATTTAATTGTCTGACTCACAGAGAGGTTAAAACTGTAATTCTGAGAACCTCCCTCTCCCATAGTTCCAGGTCAGTGTCTGAAAATGAGGGGAATTTATGACCTTTAGAAGGAAGAAGAGAAAAGTTGGGGGGCAGCCTTCTCTGGAGTTATGGTTGGTCCCCTGAGCAGGTGTAGAGTTGGAAGTGGCTTCCAGGTGGATCTTGAAGATCGTCTGCATGAGGCTGCAGACTGAGATGGTTGCTGGGTGACTCCAGAGGTTCTTGGGGTGACCCACTGAGAACCATGGGCTTTGTTGCTGCAAGCTGAAATTCTGGGTGAAGGTTGTCCTCAACTTTGCTTTCCTGGTAATACAATGATTACAGAAGCCAGGCTCCCTTCCTTTCCCTGTGTTAAACCCTTTTATGTATGGAATACATAAAACAGACTAAATTTTTCTCAATCAACACTGACTGATTCAGGCATGGTCATATACAATACTTACCTGGTAGAAAACAACCTGCCAGTATATATATATACATATACTGAGGTTATTGATATTTGAGGTTATTGATATTTCTCCAAGCCAACCAGTCCATTCTAAAGGAGATCAATCCTGGATGTTCTTTGGAAGGACTGATGCTAAAGCTGAAACTCCAATACTTTGGCCACCTCATGCTGCGAGTTGACTCACTGGAAAAGACTCTGATGCTGGGAAGGATTGGGGTCGGGAGGAGAAGGGGACGACAGAGAATGAGATGGCTGGATGGCATCACCGACTCGATGGACATGACTTTGAGTGAACTCCGGGAGTTGGTGATGGACAGGGAGGCCTGCCGTGCTGTGATTCATGGGGTCGCAAAGAGTTGGACACGATTGAGCGACTGGACTGAACTGAACTGAACTGATATGAATGATACGTGTATATTTACATGGTACACTTTAAAACAATGGCAATATTGGTCATACATATTAGAAATCATTTTTAAACTTCACTAAAATCTTATGCTAAGTCGCTTTGGTCTTGTCCGACTCTTTGCGACCGTATGGACTGTAGCCCTCCAGGCTCCTCTGTCCATGGGGTTCTCCAGGCAAGAATACTGGAGTGGATTGCCATTTCCTCTTCCAGAGGATCTTCCTAGCCTAGAGATCAAACCCGTGTCTCTTGTGTCTCCTGTATTGGCGGTCTGATTCTTTACCACTAGAGCCACCTGGGAAGCCCTATGTGTGTGTGTGTAGATATATATATATATGTATGTATATGTATATATGCTCTGACCAAGAAATCCTGCTTCTAACAATTTATCCAAATGATATAATGGAAGAAGTGTGCAAAGTTATTCGCCACACATTAATAAATACTCTCTTTTGGTTCAGTGTTGTGCTAGCCTCTTGGGACAAAGAAGAAGACTCAACTTCTGTCTTCATATCTCATACTCGGTCAGATGTAATTCACTGGTCTCAAGGCTAATCAGCCATACCCACCACTGTCGAGCCTCATTCTGCCCCAGTCCTCACTCTCTGCTCAGGTTTAGTCAGTTCTTTTACTGTCCTCATGTCTTCATCTCTGCTCCCGTATCCTTCCTTACCCTGTTCCATCTTCCTGTAATTTCATGTTGGCCCCTTCCATACTCTAGGTATGTATGTATAACAAAATCAGTTTATGCCTCAAGAGATCCACGAACATCAGTTTATTACTATTAACTAAACTCCAACCTGCTTTCCACTAGTTTTTTCAATAATGTCCTTTTTCTGTTCCAAGATCAAATCCAGAATTATGTTTTTGTCTCTATGGTTTGAAAATAAAAATGTAAGTATACATCAGTTCAGGTAGTTCAGTTCACTCTCAGTCGTGTCCGACTCTCCGCGACCCCATGGACTGCAGCACGCCAGGCCTCCCTGTCCATCACCAACTCCCGGAGTTCACTCAAATTCATGTCCATTGAGTCGCTGATGCCATCCAACCATCTCATCCTCTGTTGTCCCCTTCTCCTCCTGCCTTCAATCTGTCCAAGAATCAGGGTCTTTTCTAATGAGTCAGTTCTTCCCATCAGGTGGACAAAGTATTGGAGTTTCAGCTTTAGCATCAGTCCTTCCAAAGAACATCCAGGACTGATATTCTTTAGGATGGACTGGTTGGATCTCCGTGCAGACCAAGGGACTCTCAAGAGTCTTCTCCAGCACCATAGTTCAAAAGCATCAATTCTTTGGTGCTCAGCTTTCTTTCTAGTCCAACTCTAACGACCATACATGACCATTGATAAAACCATAGCTTTGACTAGACAGACTTTTGTTGGCAAAGTAATGTTCCTGCTTTTTAATACACTGTCTATGTTGGTCACAACTTTCCTTCCAAGGAGCAAGCATCTTTTAATTTCATGACTGCAGTCACCATCTGCAGTGATTTTGGAGCCCCCAAAAATAAAATCTGCCACAGTTTCCACTGTTTCTCCATCTATTTGCCATGAAGTGATGGGACCAGATGCCTGATCTTTGTTTTCTGAATGGTGAGCTTTAAGCCAACTTTTTCACTCTCCTCTTTCACTTTCATCAAGAGGCTTTTTAGTTCTTCTTCACTTTCTGCCATAAGGGTGGTGTCATCTGCGAATCTGAGGTTATTGATATTTCTCCCGGCAATCTTGATTCCAGCTTGTGGTTTATCCAGCCTATCATGTCTCATGATGTACTCTGCATATTAGTTAAATAAGCAGGGTAACAATATTTAGCCTTAACATATTCCTTTTCCTATTTGGAACCAGTCTATTGTTCCATGTCCAGTTCTAACGGTTGCTTCTTGACCTGCATACAGATTTCTCAAGAGGCAGGTCAGAAGGTCTGGTACTCCCATCACTTCCAGAATTTTCCACAGTATATTGTGATCCACACAGTCAAAGCCTTTGGCATAGTCAATAAAGCAGAAATAGATGTTTTCCTGGAACTCTCTTGCTTTTTCTATATCCCGCAGATGTTGGCAATTTGATCTCTGGTTCCTGTGCCTTTTCTAGAATCAATTTGAACATCTGGAAGTTCCTGGTTCACATATTGTTGAAGCCTGGCTTGGAGAATTTTGAGCATTACTTTGCTAGAGATGAGTGCAATTGTGCAGTAGTTTGAGCATTCTTTGGCATTCTCCATCATGGGGCAGACTGAAAACCACAATCACAGAAAACTAACTAATCTTATCACACAGACCACACCCTTTGAGTGAAACTTAGCCATGCCGTATGGAGCCATCCAAGATGGATGGGTCATGGTGGAGAGGTTGGACAGAATGTGGTCCACTGGAGAAGGGAATGGCAAACCCCTTCAGTGTTCTTACCTTGAGAACCCCACGAACAGTATGAAAAGGCAAAAAGATAGGACAATGAAAGATGAACTTGCAGGTCGGTAGGTGCCCAATATGCTACTGGAGATCAGTGGAGAATTAACTCCAGAAAGAATGAAGTATACATCAGATCATCTTAATGACCACAATATAACAAAGTCTCAGTGCTTGGTTTTAATGGCCATGTTTGAATTTGCAATAATGCCAAATAGTACTGATTTTATTTCCTGACTAATGAGTAAAGGACAGAAAGTTACTGAATAGGAAAATGAAGCGCTATCACTGAGTAAATGTCAGATGACATCAATGCCTCCACAGTAGCTGCACAGAAATTTAAAGAGAAAAGCAGTCACAAAATTTATTTATTTATTAATTGTACAAGTTTTTATCAAGCACTTAACGTGTGTAGGCGTCTTACATTGAGGACAGAGTGATTAACGAAATAGACAAATTCTCTCTCTCCCCGCCTCCCGCCCTCCCTCCCTCCCTCTTCCCCTTCGCCTCCCCGTACTCTCACTGTCTCTTTTTCTCCCTGAGCTTACGTTACATAAGACATAAGAGCATGCACCTCAAAAAGTGGAAGAATCTGCCCTAGCCATGACTTTCATGCTCTATGTACAAACGGTAGTTGTGCTTTCAAAACAGCAATATCATTCATGATACTTATTTGTTCATTCTAATTTTTCAGTCTTATTTGCATTTAATTTTTAAATGTACTTTTCTTTTTGTGGCATAAGGACTTCAAACATTAAAAACTAACACTCTGAGTAAGTAATGGTATAAATTGATAGAATTTAGACTGCATAATATTCTTTCCTTAAAAAATTCAGAATTTGGAAAATACTGTGTAATGCATCAAATATATCCCTCACATGGCATAATTAAACATTCGGCATATTCTGTGCTCAATAAAACCTTTTAGATTTCTAACAATAAGAGGAAATGTAGGACAATTTATATATTTCTATTTGGCTTTCCATTTCAGAAGCTGCTGTTTGGAGGGCTTCTCATTTGTTTAGCTGTTAATATAGAAGTTTGAATGACAAGACGGAAGGTTGCATTGTCAGAATTCCCAGCTGAAAACACAGATGGGCAAACCATTATAGACATTATTTTCATGAACTCACCCGAGGTCTTTCTCAGTCTTGCTGTCTATTTTGCAGGCCCAGGAATCTGATTCTTAAGTGTATGGAAAGTAGGGGTGAAGTGTGTCTGCCTTCTCTCTCTGCCTCTCCTGGGACAGTTGCTCATCATAATACCCCATACTAAATTTATATTCAGAAGTTTGCTTTGGGGCACCTGGGAAACAGATCCAAAAGAGGTGTGTTTTTTTGGCTGTTTGTTTGTTTGTTTTTACACAACTCAAATATCTAGTAACATCAGGCTTGTGTAGCCTGACACACTCATTTCAGTAATGAGCATGCATCTTCTGTCAAACCAGCAGAACTGGAGCCTTGGTAAGGGTGCTTCTTCTAAAAGCAGTTGCAAGGTCACTACTACCCTTTGTCTTTATGACAATCATCTTTCTATCATTGACCAACATAACCTTGACTGATTGGCACATGGTATCATTAAACACGTTCATCAGTTCAATAAGCTCCATTATAGACTACAAGTCATTCTTTGCAAGCTCTTTCACTGAAGCATTAATTTCATTAAACATTTATTGAATACCTTTCATGGAGCAGCAACTGAATTTAGGAGTATAATAGATATTGTTCCTACTCTCACAGAGTTTATCATCTATCAGGAGATACAAAAAAGTGTTCAGAGGATCGCCACAAGTGTAATGTGTATTGTGATGGGAGTAGAGGTCGCAATGATAGAAGCTAGGAGAAGCACATGATAGACCTGAGTCCGTGCCATCTCCCTCTATCAGGTTATGTCTAAACTGAAATATGAAATTGAGCAATGACTAACTGGAAGAAGTGCATATGTTTATGCAGAGTGTGTGTGAGAGAGAGACAGAGAAAGCAAGAGAGATTTCCAGGAGGAAAATGAAACAGCATGAACAAAGTATCATGAGAAAGTGAGTATTTTATAAACTGAAAGTGAGTATTTTCACATAGCACTGTTCTGACCCTTGATATGTTGATTTCTCTCCATCTTCAAGAGGGAAATGTTTCTTTTATTGCACATTTACAATTAATACAAGGAATGAAGTCTTACAATTCTGATGGGGATCTCATTTTAGAAATGTCATGGATTACACTAAGCAGCTGTCACCCTCACTAAGCCAGATCCTCTACTGAGCAAGCAGTCTTTGGAATAGCTTAATAGAAATATGGTTTGTACTGTTTTTTCATTGTTCTGTTCTCCTGCAAAAAGTCAGCCTTGATAAGCCCTTGCTTAATGCGTCCACAGAGATACCTCAGCAGGTATTTATTTTATTATCTTCTATATGAAAAGGTCTCAGCTTTGTATAATATGCATGTGTGCATGCTAAGTCACTTTAGTCATGTCTGATTGTTTGAGACCCCATAGACTGTAGCCCACCAGTCTCCTCTGTCCATGGAATTTCCAGGCAAAAATACTGGAGTGGGTAGTCATTCTCTTCTCCGTTTATATAGTAGAGATTTCTTCAATTTGAATATCATTTCCTTAGCAGTGTAGACTATAAAGAATAAAATTCAGCCAAATTTACTTCAATAAAAAGCATTTTAAAAATAAAGAACACTTTTTTATCAATTAAAAAAAATGTTAACAGAATCCTAAGCAGAGTTGGCAGTAACCAGCCACTTCCAATACCATGTTCATATTTTAGCCATTGAAAAAGTAGGTGGATAAGGAAGTTAATGTTTTCTGACTTTAAATGAATAATTTATATCCTCCATTATACAAAAATTTACCCAGTGGCTAAACAAGATAAAATGTATCCAGTACAGTAGATATCAGACTCTAGGCTGATAGGGGCTAAATAAGGGCTTCCCAGGTATCTCAGTGGTAAAGAATCTGCCTGCCAATGCAAGAGATACTGGAGACACAGGCTTAATCCCTGGGTCCTGAAGATCCCCGGGAGAAGAAAGTGGCAACCCACTGCTGTATTCTTGCTGGGAAAATCCCATGGACGGAGGAGCCTGTCCATGGGGTTGCAAAGAGTTGAACATGACTAAGCAACTAAGTATAGCACACAGGCTAAATAAATCAATGAAAAATATTTCTTCATTCATTATACTTTCAGTAAAGCTGAAACATTCTGACAGTCATTCTGTGATTAAAGGGACTACGTGGTAGAACACTTATATTGTATGGCATTTCTAGAGCTGAACTGAAACTTTATGGTTTCTCTATAAGAGAATATTCACCAAAAGTTGAAGTGGATGATGATCATATCCCCAGTAGGACAGACTCTTCCTTGGAAATGCACCTTCTGTTTATCTGATGGTAGATGAATTGCTTCTCTTATAGTCTTCCAGTTTCCATGTGTAACTCAGAAAGTTGGTTCTTTTCCTATAAGCCTCAATAAATAATTTTTCTTCAATTATTTTTCTCCTGTTATATCTCACTTTTCAATTTTCCACTCCCCTAGAATTCAGCTATCTGCCTCACAGTATCATGTCCAGCTGTAGAAGAGAGCAAATGGCAGATATAAATACATTTTAAGGAAAGTGATCTGCCAGGTCTTTTTGGAACTGAAGGTGCAGGATGTAGGGAAAATGAAGCAGGGATTTAGGCAGAGTATTATTAGATGCTTAATTGTTGTTTTCCACTTCTAATTCACTGATAAGCTCCAGTAATCCTAAAGCATCTCATTTTTTTTAGAAAAAGAAAGAAGACACTTGAAATCTTAAGCTGTCTTTAAAACTATAATCAAAGAGAGTATTCTGAAGGGGAAACTGCCTCTGTTGAATTGGAGCGTTCAGACTGCACAATTTTAAAACAGTTGAGCACCCAGGAGTTGAATGTAACAGCCAAAGAGAATAGTTTCAGTAAATTCATAATTATATGTGCTGGATTCCAGGGGAGGTCAGCCTGAGTGCTGGAGGGTTAAGACTTGTGCATGCATATAGGTAATAGGCCATAGGCAAAAGGCAATACTTCAATCTGTATTCTTTTCCTTAACATTCATTTGTAGAAGGCAAAAAGTGCAACATTTCTGTCAATAGCCCACCCCGCATCCCGAAAAAAAGAAACAAACTAGAGAAAAGAGCTTTGGGGTTCTTTTTTAAGGATATCCTGCTGAAAGGCGATGAATGGAAGCCAGACCGTACAGTCTCAGCCCTGAGAACTCTCAACATTCCAGTTTCCATTTTTCCTTGAGAGTTTCCTTTCAAAGCTCCTTTTCCATATAAGTCTTCATTTGAGTTTGATTATTTAATTTCCTATTCAAGGATGAATATGGAAGAAGGAAATGGCAACCCACTCCAGTATTCTTGCCTGGAAAATCCCATGGATGGAAGAGCCTGGTAGGCTACAGTCCATGGGGTCACAAAGAGTTGGACACGACTGAGTGACTTCACTTTAAGGATCAGGAACGCAGATTCCTTTGCTGTTTTCCATCAATGTCCTATACATAGAAGGTCTTGATATTTGTTGAATGAATTTTTTAGGACATAATGTTTTTGTACAGAATTCTATGAGGAACATTTTAATAAGGCAATCAAATTTTTTAAAAAAAGGATGAATATGTTTTAATCACAAAATATCTAACATGTAAGTGAAGATGACCCCGGTGTTGAAATGTTCACGTGAAGATGATGCTTCCACTTTGTAGGGTTCTTATAGAGACCCAGTGAGGAAAGTGCTAGTATAGTGCTGGTGAATCCTCTGTTGCATTAGCTATAGCAGCAGCTGCTGCTGCAGTGCTAAGAAATGATACTTTTATTATATTTCAGCCTTGAGGGCTTCCCAGGATCCAGAGGTCCATTTCTTCAGTCACAGTACAATGTTGGATTTGGGAGGGGAAATAATGACAACAAATTATTGAGTAAAGAAAACCTCAATACATATTTGGATGGTATGCAAGTCCTACAATCCTGGATTTGGGGATTTCTGTCCATACCCTAAGAGACTTTACCTTTTCACTGTTTCTGGGAGTCACTCACCTCTGTGATGCCTGCAGTAACTGCTGTCCACAATGTAATGGGGTTCTAGTAGAAGGTAGAAGGCCTGGTAGAAGGCCTTTCAGGTACAACTTCCACCCTGCTCAAGCATTGCTCTAATTCAAACTGGTCTTGTTGCAAGGAACATGAGTTTTAAAGTTAGATTTTGTAAGAGGTTGTTAACAAAAGACATCCTAAAATTCTGTTTCCCTCTACGAGTTTGTTCATTCTCCTGCCTGCAGACTGAGAATTTTTGTTTCCTGGTCATCTCTAACCCTAACCCGTCTCTCCAGCTTCAGGTTGTACTTGGTTTGGTTCACTGTGAAGACTGTGACCCTGCTTCTGTAAGAAGTTTTAATGTCTGGCCCGATGGTTTACCCTAGTGTCTTAATAAGAAACAACTTGATTGTCTTGGCTTAGATTGACTGCCCACCCTCTAGTCTATAAACTGCTGTGGAATAGAGGTGGTAGTGCCTGTAGTTATCTTTGGGCAGAATAGTGGCCTCCCAAGGAAGATCCCCTGGAGAAGGGAATGGCTACCCACTCTAGTATTCTTGCCTGGAGAATTCCATGCACAGAGGAGCCTGGTGGGTTACAGTCCATGGGGTCACAAAGAATCAGACTTGACTGAGTGACTGACACAAGGAATTCCATTTCATAATCCCCAGAATCCCTGAATATGTTGCCTTAACCGGCATAATGAACTTTGCAGATTCTATTGAAGCAGAGATCTTAAAATATAAAGATTACCCTGAATTATCCAGGTCAAGTCAATAGCCTCACAAAAGCACTTATAACAGAAAAGAGGTAGGGAAGAGAGTCGGAATCAGAGATGGAGATGGGATGAGGAGAGCATTTTGAAGTGATGTGGAGCTGTAAACCAATGAAGGCAGGAAGTCTCTTGGGGCCAGAAAATCAAGGAAATGGATTCTCCCCTAAAGCCTCCAGAAGAAATGTAGCCCTGACACCCATTTTAGACATTAGATCCCCAGAACTGTAAGAGAATAAATCTGTGCTGTTCTATGCCACTAAATGTGCTGTAATTTGTTACAGCAACAATAGAAAACTAACATGACCTCTTTGGAAGCAGGGGCAGCTGCTAGAGGAAAACTCCCCTTCTCTCTGATTCTGAGACCTCAGAGAACTCAAAAGTAGCTTCTCAAAGTTTAGGGACCTCTTGCCTTACATTTTCAAACTTTTTTCTACATCTGAGTTCTAATCTAACCATTAGGTTCCTGTTATGTGTCAGTAGAAGCTGTCTTTATTTCCTGAAGGTAATAATAATAATACTTCATGGGAATTTTGGTGAGTACTAATTTGGATAACTTATGTGGATAAAGTTACTTATAGCAATATCAGGCACAAAGAACATGCCTATTATTATGAACCCTACTAATAAGATATGAAACCTTGATGGTTGTCACTGACACAAAACACTAGATTGAATGAAGTTGAAAGGCCCTTTAATTATTGCCCAATCTTCATGGCTCAAATATTTTCCTATTTATTTAGGCTTTGTAACACCAGGGTAGGATTATTATGTCCAATTTATAGGTGAGAAAACTGAGTCTCAGAGAATGTAAATAACTTGCCCTAAAGTGGGAGTGCCATAGCTAGAACTCAAATGTAGGTCATTTGGCGTGAGCCCCTTCCTAGCTCATTGTGCAGACTCAATGCAACAAACCAAACAGAGACACTGGGCTCCAGAGCACTGCCCCCATTTCTGATGTGTGATATTTTAGAAGGTGGTAATGGGTATGAAAAGCTTGGCAACACTTTAACATGAAAGTACTGGATGTGTGAACACTGTCAAAGTTTCAATAAGCATGTATATTGCTATAGACGGAATTGATCCCTCTAAAATTTATAGGTTGAAACTCTACCCCCCTCCAGAATGACTATATTTAGGGGTCAGGCCTGTGGAGCTATAATAAAGATTAAATGAAGTCATAAATGTGGAACCTGGTAGGCTACTGTCTATGGAATTGCAAAAGAGTCGGACATGACTGGGCCACTAAAAGCACAAATGATAGGGTGGATCTCTAACCCAATAGGGCTGGTGCCCTTATTTTAAAAAAAAAAAAATGGAAGAGACACCGAAGTTCTCTATCTCTCTACCATATGAGGACATGGTGAGGAAGCAACTGGCTTCAAGCTAGGAAGAAAGTCCTTATCGGAAACCAAATCAGGCAACAACTTGACCACCCGGCCTTCAGAACTATGCACAAATGTATTTCTGTAATTTAAGACCCCAGTCTATGGTACTTTTGTTATGGCAGAGAAGTCTAAGGCAAATATACAACAGTGGCATCCCTCTCTTCCTGTTGGTACTGTTGTTCTGTTTTTGGTTTTGTTTTTTTTTTACAACTCCAGATATTTCAGGATCTATTCCTATACATACAAAACACTGTTCTTCACTTCCTGTCTAACCTACATGCAGTCATTTCACTGACATTTTTGGAGAGTCAAACCTGTGTTGTATGATAGAGATGAAAAATCAGGAAGGACAGATCCCAGTATTATGGGAGCTTCCAGCATAAAAAAGGCGTGACATGGCATGTGTAAATGTATATGTGCATGCTGTGTATGTGTGTGCATGCAGCATGCATGTGTGTGAAATATATATGTAAGACACGAAGAGAAGAAAGAGAAAAAGATGATGAAAGTAGCGGAATTAGAACTATAGAGTGAATCGAACACAAGTCTTTATTTCAGTCCTAATGAAAAACACCAGGCTTTTGGGTGAAGTCAAGGGAAAAATAAGAATTGTTGTCTTCAGAGAAGACAGTAACAAAGGTCATTAAAGATGTCTTCTGCCTTTCTGGACTTTTGTTTTTCCTTAGACTAACACCTGATATCTTAGCTGGTCCTGATGGTTGATACAACAGATCTAGGGTTCCTCCCCGATTTTGTTCTTAAAGTCTCATACACACACAGTGATCTTTTGAGGAGCAGTGTCAATTTGTAGGTACTTAAAGACAAACAGATAGAGGTTCAGCTATGAAATTTTTCTAGGAGTTAATTTTAACTTTGCGAACAACATATTTGACCACTGAAGGGCAGGAAAGTATCCTTTGTTCCTTCTTTCCTGAGCTACAGATTCTTGCTCTGTCTTAGGGAAGGCCATGCATTGACTGTCAAACCTCCCAAACCTGCCTGCTTCTTTCCATCCTTAATGCCACTCTGTAGGTTTAGTCTAGCATCATCTAATGCTAAAAGAACTGATGCTAATATCCACATTCCTATCATTCTCTCCAACGCCACACATGTGATCTTGTGATTCCCTGCGTAAAACGTTTCAGTGACTCTCCCTTGCCCCTTGCATCACATCCAGTGTCTTCAGAGACCATCCAAGACCCCGTACACTTCAGCTGTAGTAGTAGTGTTAGTCACTCACTCCTCTCCAACTCTTTGTGATCCCATGGTCCATGGAATTCTCCAGGCAAGAACACTGGAGTGGATTCTCATTCCCTTCTCGAGGGGATTTTCCTGACCCAGGGATCGAACAGCATCTTCTGCATTGCAGGTGGATTTTTTACTGTCAGAGCTACAGGGACTTCAGCTGTACTAAGGTATTTACCATTCCCAGCAGGTGGCAAGCTCTTTCTTATCATCAATTATTTTGTACACACTGTTCTCTCTACCTAAAAAGGATTTCTCCCCTTTCTTTGCCTGGATAACCCAATATTCAAGCTTTCATGTAGATATCAACCATTAAGGAAAGAATCACCTGGGCTACTGTTTCATCCATAGGATGCCAATTTGAATAATGTCTGCTTCAGTCATAATGGAGTGAGCTAGGAGCAAACTTATTCTCTCACCATAATCAAATAGAAAAATGGACAGATATATAAAACAACTGTTTTCAGAAATTAGACAACATCAGAGAAAGACTGTGCTCCTTACAAAGGAGAAACAAGCAAGATAAGTCATATGATGACCCAGGATTTATGGGGAACTTTGCAGATCACAGAGAGGAACTGACCATTCCCAGCAGACCATGAGGGCTTTAAGGTCTTAAAACGTTGAGTAGATGTGGATCAGAGGTTGAGGGAGCTAAGGTTTCTGAAACTTATAATATGAAGAACTGGCCACAGAAATGACTGTTGAGACTTTTTGCCCTTCAGTTTGGTGTTCATCAGATCATAGACCTTAAAATCCCTTCCAGGGCTTTAGGTTCTTTGACCCTGAAGGAGGCTATCACTGAAGGACCAAGGAATCACAATCCTTAAAAGGATAAATGCCTGCCGGTGACAGTTGGTGTGGCTGTTTTCTACCACCCTAGAGTTTAGTCTTCACTGGTCAAGAATGTGTGTGCTTGTGCATGGATCATTGCTACTGAAGAAAAAGAATTCAGCAGAGATGGGGGTGAGGGTAGAACTGCAGTTAGCATATTATCAAAAGGCGCACTGCTAATAGGAGCAGAAGATGGGTTTGTGCCAAACGACATAAAATGGGGATTCTGCAGTTCCTCAATTATTAAATATCATCAATTCAGAATAAGTGCACAGTGCGTCTGGGGAGCCTGAATTATCTGGTAAAACCATTTACAAGTATTGTATTGATAAAATGATTGCCAAATCACCTACCCTTCGGTCCGTGTTGTATGGATTGCAAACTCCTTGACAGATCTGGACCTCAGACTTGAAAGGAGCACTTTGAGATGATGGTTGAGAAGAGAAATGTTCAATTTGATGAGAAATGACAATGAGAGGACCACTGTTAAGTCACATATGTGGATTCTATCCAATGGTGTGCTTCACTGCTGAAACAGTTTTCAAGTTTTGGAATCTAAAACTACACCTGGCCATTCTAGCACCGTGGCTGGTACATAATAAGAGTTCAATTCACAGTTGTCGAAAGGATGAAAGAACAAGTGAGTGAACAAATAAGTAAAAGAATGAATGGAGAGATAAGACTGGATTCCAAAAGTAATTCAGGCTCAATCCTACAGTCGAAGACCCTGGCAGTTTAGAGTCACAGATCACCACGAATTTGTGAGGTATGAATAGGATTTCAATTCTGCTTTGCTCCATGAATGATCAAGACAGAGAGACTCCTAAGAAGTGAAAAAAGGTGAGGGAGGGGAGGACGGCAGGAGGAAAATCATGCCTAAGAGCTAATTGAAGATTTATACTCATAATTTTTAAATCTCAGACATAAATTATCTAAACCATGATAACTGAATTTAGTGTAAATGGTGGCTGTAGGATGGCTTGAACTGTTACATGATATTTTATTGAATCTTCACACTGCAAAATTGGTGGAAATTAAGCTGTTTGTAAATGACTTTGGAGGAAAGAGAAATAAATGTGCATGTAGATGTTAAAAAAAAAATAATATGAAGAACTGGAGAAGAAGGAGCCATATTAAGAAAAGCTCTAAGAATTTGCATATCATTTCCTTGAATCTCTTCCTGAGTGATAAACTATATACACAAGGTTGAGATTCCACAAGCTAGAGAAAAGCCAACTAGGAAGCTTTATTACTGACAGGTCTCATACTCAAAAAGAATTGAGAGAAGTTTGAGTTCTGGCTGGATGGAGATGTGAGTCCTCACTGATTGTTCACGGCATTTAGCAGACCCCAAGCTTCCTTGGTGGCACAGATGATAAAGAATCTGCCTGCAATGTGGGAGACCCAGGTTCGATCCCTGGGTCAAGAATATCCTCTGGAGCAGGACATGGCAACCCACTCTAGTATTCTTGCCTGGAGAGAGGAGCCTGGCAGGGCTACAGTCCATAGGGTCACAAAGATTTGAACATGACTGAGTGACTAACACTTTAAAAAACAAGTCACACCTGAGTAGGTAATTCAACTAGCATGAATAATATGAATAGAAGTAGTGCTGCTGCTGCTGCTAAGTCACTTCAGTCGTGTCCGACTCTGTGTGACCCCATAGACGACAGCCAACCAGGCTCCCCCGTCCCTGGGATTCTCCAGGCAAGAACACTGGAGTGGGTTGCCATTTCCTTCTCCAATGTGTGAAAGTGAAAAGTGAAAGTGAAGTCGCTCAGTCGTGTCCGACCCTTAGCGACCCCACGGACTGCAGCCTACCAGGCTCCTCCATCCATGGGATTTTCTAGGCAACAGTACTGGAGTGGCTTACCATTGCCTTCTCCAGAATAGAAGTAGTGGCTGATCTTAATTTGGGAGTTGCTAGACTCACAGGCGGAGAAGGCAATGGCAAGCCACTCCAGTAGTATTGCCTGGAGAGTCCCATGGATGGAGGAGCCTGGTAGGCTGCAGTCCGTGGGGTCGCTAGGGGTTGGACACCACTGAGCGACTTCACTTTCACTTTTCACTTTCACACATTGGAGAAGGAAATGGCAACCCACTCCAGTGTTCTTGCCTGGAGAATCCCAGGGACGGGGGAGCCTGGTGGGCTTCCGTCTATGGGTCACACAGAGTCGGACACGACTGAAGTGACTTAGCAGGAGCAGCAGCAGACTCACAGGCCTGTTTTTTTCCTCCAAGATACAAGGACAAGATGGCAGAATTATTTTTTTGAGGGGGGGTAGAAATATACATATATATATATATATATATATACAGACACATATAATTGATAACACCATGGAATAGAGAAAGCCTCATTACACATTTGTCCAGCAACAAATTTTACAGTCCTGGAAGGTAACACTTCTTCCATTCTCTAAAGTTTTGAAAAATATTCTACATTTAATTTGTGTTCTTCTTTTCCTGCCCCCTGCATCATCTCTATAAATTAGAATTTTAATTCTTCCTTTACTGTCTGTCCTTAATGCCATGAAGTCTTCCTGAGCATCCTTCTAATACCAAACAAAAAGGGATCATCCCTTCTTTGAACCATTTTATTTGCTTGTTCCATGGCTTCCAAACCTTCATGAGTGCAAACGAGAATCTTTTAGTATCAAGAAGTAGTAGTTTTCACCGTAGTCCTATTACTTAATCACTGTGAAATAGTCACTGCACCAAGCACAGGTGAACCGCATCTCATTCAACCTTCACAACAAACATGTGGGAGAGGAGCTCTTCTTTCCGCTCAGCCCTTTCTCTACTGAGGAGGCTGAGGTTTAGAGCACTGGTAAGTAGCAAAACCAGGAGTTGAGCACAAGCAGCGTGGCTCCAGAAAACAAGTTGTTCAGCTCCACCGCAGATAAACTGTAAGTCTTTTGTCTATTTTTCTTGATTAGAAGCGCCTTGTAGACAAACTGTGTTTTTTGTCTTCATATTTAATAGTATGTTGTCGGTAGTTGGTTACTGGAAGATATTTGTTGAGCGAATAAATGCATGAATGAAAAATTTAAGTATCTTTTGAAAGATGATTGTGTTGCAACCTGTACTAGGTATAAATTATGCCTGCAGGGTAGGGGTATATTATTGATGTCTTTGGTGCTTTTATGTTTGGTAAATATCAGTTTTGTTAAAGTGTCTTTGATTTTTTAAAGATTATCTATTTTCTGTGCTAAGATTTTGAAACAAAATATACTCTTTTGATACATGAAGCAGATTATTTTCAGAGCTGGCAAATTTAGTGATCAATATTCTAATCATTGAACATGAAATTGTTTCATAGAGTAAGATTTGGTAAATTGAGCAAGAGGAAAATAAAGTCATTGAGAAGAAACCTCCCTCAACTACTTTAGAGGGAAAAAAAAACAGCTCAGGAGGAATGAGGGAAAAAAGAAAAACAATTATAGGAGCAACCACAAGTTTAACAGGCTCAAAGGTTTTTCTTTTTCAGATTTCATCTTCTTGTATTTATTTTTCCTTATTTTAAAGATGAAAATAAATGGGGAATGACATGGTAATAATGAATTTGAAATTGCGAGTTATTTTTGGTTAAACTGCTATATAACTTGAACAGAGAAAACTAGGCATCTTTTGTGTAAAACCTCTGAGTAGTGGAAGGAAAGCAATAAATTATCCTGCATCCTTTTTGTACCTCACCTCCCTCCATAGTTAGACTTCAGACTTCTGGTCCTGAATCTCCCCAGTGTGTCAGAGGGTCTGTGCATTGAAGTGCAGCAAAGTAACACAATTTAGAGTACCATTAACAAAAGTTTAACATGAAAAGGACCAATAAAACACTATTGATCCACTTCTAGTTTGAACAAATGATGTACAATGAACCATAAAAACACTTGTTCTTTAGAGACCTTGTTAATTTTGTGATTCTGCTCTTTTCCTTATTTTAGAAGTCTGAGTTTGCATTTAAAGTGTCTTTGTAAAAATTAGAAACACAATTAAAAATTAAGAGGCCTGTATGTGTAGTTTTCCCATTTTAGAGATTCACTGGGAAGAAGGGCCCAATAGGAAAGTTGCCCAGAGATGTGTTTGTTGTTTCACTGCCTCAAAGAGCAGGAGTGACTGGAGGCAAAGCTTGCCCAAGGGCTGCAGGAGAGTCATAGTCAAGTTGAAAAGTGAAAACTGTTAAGGAAGGAGAAATGTTTAGCAATAATTCAGTGTGAAGAATGGGATCTTCTATCAGTATACCAGACAGGAGACAAGGAACAGAAGAGACAGGAGATAGGACCTGGCCAGGAAAGTCCACAAGGACTGAAGGAGTAGATCAAGACTTGGGGCTAAAACTCATAGCCAAGATATCAAGAGCTTACCCTGATGAAGTACTGCTAGTCACATGTATGGGAGTGGACCACCCATCTCAAAGACATGTTTCCGTACATTGCTTCCTCTAATGGATCTCCTAATATCCAAGATGGCCTGTGCTTCTTTTCTACTCTTCAAGACCTTTGTCTCTAACGTTCCAATGTTATTCAGTATTATTCACCTTTTACCATAGAATGGTGCTAGGAACAGATAACCTGTCTCCAAATCTTAGCTTCAATACTTTTTTAGCCATGTATCTATGAACAAATTATTTAATTTCTCTGTGCTTCTATATTTTCTCATCTCTAAAATGGAGTTCATAACTGTTTCCAGACTTCATAACATTTTAAGAATATTTAGTAAGCAAGTGGAAAATTCTTAGAAAAATTAACACTAAAAATTATATTTTGAATTATCATCTTATATGTCTATAATAGTGTCTAGAATAGTGCCTGACACAATTTCCATGATCTGTGAATATCTAGTGAATTAGTTAATAAAAGATCATGAATCCGAAATTTGTAAAGTACCTGCAGAGGTCAAAATAGTCACCTCCAGTTGGGATGAAAGTGAACAATATAGGTAGGCACCACCCTATCTTTTTTAAAAAATTAAGTGTTAACTCCAGTCTATGATAGGGCTGGTGGAATATTTTTTATTGCATTTACACAAAGGATAATCTCTAACATTTAGAGAAAATGTTTTTCTTGATTTTGACATTTTTGACTTTAGATAAAAGTATAGGAAGAATCATTTCCTGAACCAGTGTGTGCTGACCTACTTACTTGCATCTTGATTAGTGTTACAAGCCAGGGCCAAAAGACCTCTTAATTTCCTACTGCCGTGGAAAAATGTACCGTTAAGCATTAATAGAGTTTGAGTGAAGTCCAGTGAATTGTAAGTAGGCAAGCTGGTAAGGCAGAAAACTTTGCTGTAGGTGTGTGGTGTGTGTGGTGGTGATTATTGAAGCGGACAGACTCTACAGTCCACCAAGAAGGAAGACTAACTTGGCATCATGATCTCAATGTTGATAGATCTTTGAACATGTATTATTATTTTTATTTATTTTTGTCTTTGTTTAAGAACAAGTAAGAAAGTTATTGAATGAAACAGCATATGGTACCATAACACATTACTCTTAGGCCTTCTGATTCAATTTTTCCATATCTTTCCATCTGAATTCATGTTATTTTGTGTGCACTTTAGAATCCCTTTATGAAATTTCAAACCACTGGATTATTTCAAATATTGTTACAGTGTGTTAAAAGGTCCGGAGCCTTTGCATTTGTGTCACGTTGATTTCAGATTACCACGCAGTCCCGACAAGTGACCCATTCTCTTAGCATGGACCCAGTAGCTCCCATTCGGTCTCCCTTACCTTGCTTCCCTCTTAATTCGACCTCACTTAGTTCCACATTCTGTTGATGCCTCGTTTTCGGTGTCTCTCAGATCAAGATGTAGCCAGCCCTCTTGTCTTGCATATTTATAATCGACTAATAAAGTCTATGGGGTCACACAGAGTCGGACACGACCGAAGTGACTTAGCAGCAGCAGCAATGAAGTGGTGGTTCTGCCTCTGGTTTCTTGCTCCTTTGACTGATCTTTCACACGCCTTCAAAAAGTTATTTACTAAAACACAGATGAGAATGTAACTTTCTCCAGCTTTAAAATTTCTCACTTATTCCAGTTGCCAAAGGAATAAAATCTGAACACCTCAACCTGTTTACTCAGAGCACTCTCAGCTCTTGGTTTCCCATGAGCAACGCCCCCCATTCTCATTCTCACCAGTGTTTAATGGCGCACTCCCATATCCCTGTGCCAGCCTTCACTATGCTCTACTGCATTATGGTTGGGCTAACATGCATGAGCAATCATATCGAAATTAAGACTCCTGTAAGCGATAGCCTCTACTGCTATATACTGGGATCCTAGAACCCCATCAAGACTGCCACTGTTGAGCCTTCTCCAGAATGGAGCAGTTCACAAGAAGATAAAATAATGCAGAAAAAAATGCAAAGTGTATTCCTAAAACACAAATTTTAACCCACAGTAAATAATTACATTTCAATTTTTCAATAGTATCATAGAATTGCTCTTTGGTCTCGTTAGCACTTCTTCCTTGGGTGGGGAAAGACAACTTTGTGGAAGCAGTGTTTTTCAGAAGACTTCCATATTACACTGTATTTCTGTCTCTTTAGCTTCAGGTGGTTGGCCTAGTATGTATCTCACCTAAGCCAGGTGAGTCAGTCATTTCTTGTGCTTTTTCAACTGTACTGGGATATGAAATACATCCAGTGGTATTGAAATATACTTGACAGATAATTATGCACACAAATGCATAGAACGGAAGGGAGGCACTAAATTTATTCAAGCACCTTGTTCATACTGCATAATAATGAAGATCCTCTTTTTGTCTGAATTAGTTTGATCTTGGTTTCTATCATGTCACCAAAAAAAGTGCAGGAAAAAACATAAATGCATTGTGGAAATAGATTCAAACTGTTTTTGAAATTGTAGGATCTGAGATAGAACTATGACCAGTGCGTTCTCTTGGCAAAACTCTATTAGCCTTTGCCCTGCTTCATTCTGTGCTCCAAGGCCGAATTTGCCTGTTACTCCAGGTGTTTCTTGACTTCCTACTTTTGCATTCCGGTCCCCTATAATGAAAAAGACATCTTTTCGGGGTGTTAGTTCTAAAATGTCTTGTATGTCTTCATAGAACCATTCAACTTCGGCTTCATCAGCGTTACTGGTTGGGGCATAGGCTTGGATTACTGTAATCCTGAATGGTTTGCCTTGAAAACGAACAGAGATCATTCTGTCATTTTTGAGACTGCATCCAAGTACTGCATATCAGACTCTTTTGTTGACCATGATGGCTACTCCATTTCTTCTAAGGGATTCCTGCCCACAGTAGTAGATATAATGGTCATCTGAATTAAATTCACCCATTCAGGTCCATTTTAGTTCACTGATTCCTAGAATGTCGACATTCACTCTTGCCATCTCCTGTTTGACCACTTCCAATTGATTCATGGACTTAATATTCCAGGTTCCTAGGCAATATTGCTCTTTACAGCATCGGACCTTGCTTCTATCACCAGTCACATCCACAACTGGGTATTGTTTTTGATTTGGCTCCATCCCTTCATTCTTTCTGGAGTTATTTCTCCACTAATCTCCAGTAGCATACTGGACCGACCTGGGGAATTCCTCATTCAGTATCCTATCATTTTGCCTTTTGATACTGTTCATGGGGTTCTCAAGGCAAGTATAATGAAGTAGTTTGCCATTCCCTTCTCCAGTGGACCACATTCTGTCAGACCTCTCCACCATGACCTGCCCATCTTGGGTGGCCCCACACGGCATGACTTAGTTTCATTGAGTTAGACAGGGCTGTGGACCATGTGATCAGATCAACTAGATTTCTCTGATTATGATTTCAGTGTGTCTATCCTCTGATGTCCCTTCGCAATACCTACCGTCTTATTTGGGTTTCTCTTACCTTGGTCGTGGGATATCTCTTCACATCTGCTCCAGCAAAGCGCAGCCGCTGCACCTTACCTTGGACAAGCCTCTTCCAACAACACAAGAGAAGACTCTACACATGGACATCACCAGATGGTCAACACCGAAATCAGATTGATTATATTCTTTGCAGCCAAGAAGGAGAGGCTCTATACAGTTAGCAAAACAAGACCAGGAGCTGACTGTGGCTCAGATCATGAACTCCTTATTGCCAAATTCAGATTTCAATTGAAGAAAGTAGGGAAAACCACTAGACCATTCAGATATGACCTAAAACAAATCCCTTATGACTATACAGTGGAAGTGAGAAATAGATTTAAGGGACTAGATCTGATAGAGTACCTGTTGAACTATGGACAGAGGTTGGTGACATTGTTCAGGAGACAGGGACCAAGACCATCCCCATGGAAAAGAAATGCAAAAAAGCAAAATGGCTGTCTGAGGAGGCCTTACAAATAGCTGTGAAAAGAAGAGAAGTGAAAAGCACAGGAGAAAAGGAAAGATATAAGCATCTGAATGCAGATTTCCAAAGAATAACAAGGAGAGATAAGAAAGCCTGCCTCAGCGATCAATGCAAAGAAATAGAGAAAAACAGAATAAGAAAAACAAGAGATCTCTTCAAGAAAATTAGAGATACCAAGGGAACAGTTCATGCAAAGATGGGCTCAATAAAGGACAGAAATGGTATAGACCTAACAGAAGCAGAAGATATTAAGAAGAGGTGGCAAGAATACACAGAAGAATTGTACAAAAGAGATCTTCACGACCAAGATAATCACGATGGCATGATCACTCACCTAAAGCCAAACATCCTGGAATGCAAAGTCAAGTGGGCCTTAGAAAGCATCACTATGAACAAAGCTAGTGGAGGTGATGGAATTCCAGTTGAGCTATTTCAAATCCTAAAAGATGATGCTGTGAAAGTGCTATACTCAATATGTCAGCAAATTTGGAAAACTCGGCAGTGGCCACAGGACTGGAAAAGGTCAGTCTTCATTCCAATCCCAAAGAAAGGCAATGCCAAAGAATGCTCAAACTACCGCACAATTGCACTCATCTCTCACGCTAGTAAAGTCATGCTCAAAATTCTCCAAGCTAGGCTTCAGCAATATGTGAACCGTGAACTTCCAGATGTTCAAGCAGGTTTTAGAAAAGGCAGAGGCACCAGAGATCAAATTGCCAACATTCGCTGGATGATGGAGAAAGCAAGAAAGTTCCAGAAAAACATCTATTTCTGCTTCATTGATTATGCCAAAGCCTTTGACTGTGTGGATCACAATCAACTGTGGAACATTCTGAAAGAGATGGGAATCCCAGACCACCTGACCTGCCTCTTGAGAAACCTGTATGCAGGTCAGGAAGCAACAGTCAGAACTGGACATGGAACAATAGACTGGTTCCAAATAAGAAAAGGAGTACGTCAAGATTGTAAATTGTCACCCTGCTCATTTAACTTATATGCAGAGTACATCATGAGGAACGCTGGGCTGGAAGAAGCACAACCTGGAATCAAGATTACGGGGAGAAATATCAATAACCTCAGATATGCAGATGACACCACCCTTATGGCAGAAAGTGAAAAGGAACTATAAAGCCTTTTGATGAAAGTACAAGAGGAGAGTGAAAAGGTTGGCTTGAAGCTCAACATTCAGAAAACAAAGATCACGGCATCCGGTCCCATCACTTCATGGGAAATAGATGGGGAAACAGTGGAAACAGTGTCAGATTTTATTTTTTTGGGCTCCAAGATCACTGTGGATGCTGATTGCAGCCATGAAATTAAAAGACACTTACTGCTTGGAAGGAAAGTTATGACCAACCTAGATAGCATACTAAAAAGCAGAGACATTCCTTTGCCAACCAAGGTCCATCTAGTCAAGTCTATGGTTTTTCCTGTGGTCATATATGGATGTGAGAGCTGAACTGTGAAGAAAGCTGATCGCCAAAGAATTGATGCTTTTGAACTGTGGTGCTGGAGAAGACTCTTGAGAGTCCCTTGGACTGCAAGGAGATCTAATCAGTCCATTCTAAAGGAGATCAGTCCTAGGTGTTCATTGGAAGGACTGACGCTAAAGCTGAAACTCCAATACTTTGGCCACCCCATGCGACGAGTTGACTCACTGGAAAAGACTCATGCTGGGAGGGATTATGGGCGGGAGAGAAGGGGACGATGGAGAATGAGATGGCTGGATGGCATCACCGACTCTGTTGACATGAGTTTGAGTGAACTCCGGGAGTTGGTGATGGACAGGGAGGCCTGGCGTGCTGTTATTCATGGGGTCGCAAAGAGTCAGACACAACTGAGCATCTGAACTGAACTCATCTGAGATAAAACTAGAAAGAAATTTTTATTTCATAGCAGATGACTCACTTCTTCCTAGATTTCTCAGAATATGACTTCTACTTTACTACTTTTCTATTACCATTAAGGGTAGTGGCTGCTGCTGTTGTTGGAGCATGTTTTTACCCCACTGATATTAAAGTATACTTGACAAAAGTTGTGTGTATTTAAGGTTATACAGGTGACTGTACATGTACACTGTGAGATATTACCACAGTCAAGCTAAGTAACATGTCTGTTATTTCACATAGTAACAGTTTCTTTTATGTGTGTGTGTGGTGAGAATGCTTAAGATCAACTCTCCTAGCAAATTTAATTACATAATACAGTTTATTGTTGATGAAAGTAGCCATGCTGTACAGTAGATCTCAAGAACTTACTGACCCTGCATAACGAATCCTTTGTACCCTTTCGCCAACATATCCCCATCTCCCCCTGCCCTTAGCCCTAGTAACCATCATTGTACTCTGATTTTATGTTAGACTTTTGTAGATTCCGCGTATAAGTGAGACCATACCATATTTTTTTTTTTCTGTGTCTGGCTTATTTCACTTAGCATCGTGTTCTCCAGGTTCATCCATGCTGTTGTACATGCCAAGATTTCTTTCTCTTTATTAAGGCTGAACAAGATTCCACTGTGTATGTATGCATATAGATACCTGTGGATAAACACATTTACACATTTTCTTTATCTATTCATGCACCGACAGACACTGAGGTTGTTTCCATACCTTTTCTGTTATGAATGATAATGCAGTGAACATGGCAGTACAGAGACCACTTCAAAATACTAATTACCTTGAGGTCTTTATCCAGAAGTGAGATTATTGGGTCATATGGCAGTTATTTTTCTAAATTTTGAGGGACCTTGCCAACACTTAATTTTGTTGTTTTGAAGATACATTCTAACATACTTTAGTGAAATACTTTTATTGCACTTTGGGAAAACTGTTACGACTTGTTGCCCAGTAGTTAACTGAAAAGAATGGATTTTAGTATTATTAAATCAATTTTAAATGTAAATCTTTATAGGAATGTAATAAAATGGTCAAAATAGCTGGTGATGAAAAGTTCTCAATTATCATTTGTAATATTCTCACAAACTTGGACTAAGATATAAGTGCATCTCACTGGATAATTTAAGTTATCCTCTATTGAGTTGGCTCCTGTATATATGAATCCTTTTCACTTGATTTCCAATATGAATAGAGACGGGAAATTGTAATAACTGGTTTCCTTTCTAGCTTTAGGAAGGTCACTCAATTTGTCTTTTATTTTTTAATGAGCAAAAATGAGACAAATACTATCTTTTTTTTATATTGGTACTAAGTAATTTTTAATGAGTTTGTGTATAAAATATGTACTTCTGTCACTTGTTGAAAAATCATAGTTACATTCATAATATACTTTGTACATTAATTGGAAAAATAACTGTAGATAACAATATTAAAGTGCACTGCCTAAAGACACTAGAAAGAAAGGAACTTGAAGATTGAATAATATAAAACATGTGCAGGGACATGGATGTTCATGATGCTAGTCAGGGAATCAGGAAAGTAGTGGAATCCTGGTGGATCAATGGGAATGTGCAGCCAAAAGCCAACAATCAGTAAGGTGCCTGACACTCAGTTCATTCATTCATTCAGTAACTGCTGTGTGATACTGTCAAGTACTATTCCTGCAACTGAACATAGTATAATGAACAAAATAGGAACACCTTACTTCTCTTTAGAAGCTTATCATTAAATATTCAGAGAATAAATGAATGGATGTAGAAGGATGAATGAATTAACAATGCACATTTGCAGAGTATCAAATTGCAGAGATGAAGAGCTTGAGCAGAAGAAGAGGTAAGGATAAAACAGAAAAGATAGAGATTCTGACTTTTGTCTTTAACAGGACAATCTAGAAATGTGAGTTTGAGTGGAGCCTGATATAAAGCCACAAAAAGGTAGTAGATAATTAGGATGACATGTTGTCCATATCACTGGATATAGGTCAAGGGAGTAAATAATTTGGCAGCTAGAATTTTTTTCATTTCAGTTTTTCTTCATCTTTTTCATTTATTTTTTAAAAGGATAGATCTGAGGGAGTCAGCATTCCTTCTAATGAGAGGGCCTCTCAGAAAATCACTGCAAGCCACATCCTCTCTCACAACATCACACAAGATGGAGATGATTTCTGTTAGATTCCACTAGACTACAGTCAGTAAAAGCAACATACTGACATGCTCAGTTTGGCATATCTTCCATGCTTCCTAGAACAATAGACAGTGAGCCTATTAACTTTTCACAACTGATGTGCGTATGTTAGTCACTAAGTCATGTCCAACTCTTTGTGACACCTGGACTGCAGAACACCAGGCTCCTCTGTCCATGGAATTCTCCAGGCAAGAATACTGGAGTGGATTGCCATTTCCTCTAGACAATCTTCCTGACCCAGGGATTGAACCTGCGTCTCCTGCATTGGCAGGAGGATTCTTTACCACCGAGCCACCAGGTAAGGCCCTACATACACATACATACATAAATATATATCTGTATATATATATATATATATATACACATTGCAAGCAAAATAAGGTGACAGGAATATAATCAGTTATATCAAATGTTTTTAGTCTCTTTGAAGCTTATCTGAAATCATTTTTATTTTCCTTATTTAGCTAAACAGTCAGGTAAACCAGAAACTTTTTTTCAGATTTGTAAATAATTCCAGGAAATCCTAGGTCATAAAGAAATTTAAAATGTATTTGTATTTTTAAATTAATATTTTTTCCTAATGTTCAGATGTGAAAATAAACAAAATTTATAGCAGATAAAATGTTCATAAATTAATTATCTAAGAATAAAGAAAATCTGCCTGTATGCCTATACAAACCTGTCCGAAACAAAGAATTAGTTGCCTTTTTGTTATTATTCTTGAGATAAGGGAACTTTCACTTTAAAATGCACCACAGCATTATTTCAATATTTTAACTCCCTATGAATTCACCTCAGACATTTACACACTTGTAATACTTATGGGAACATACTATGTGGATCACTTTTTAAATAATTCATAAAACAAGTAAAATATTTTCCTTTATATGCCAGTTTACAATCCAGGTAACAAAATAAGAAAATATTTACAATCACCATTTTTATGTGTGTGTGTAAGGTAGTTTGTTATACCTTTAAATCAAGCATGAAAATAATGAATTTTCTGAGAATTTAGCGATTATTCAAGTCTGTCCTTATACGTGTTCCTATGTGTGACTTTCTTTTAGCTGTTTTATTGTTTTACTCTTATTTTTCTCTGTGCTCAAGCTTTTTCTCAATTTATATAGCATTCTGTTGGAGGCTCAGCGGTAAAGGATCCACCTGCTAATGCAGGATACGTGGGCTTGATCCCTGGGTCAGGAAGATCCCCTGGAGAAGGTAATGGCAACCCACTCCAGTACTCTTGCCTGGGAAATCCCATGGACAGAGGAGCCTGGCGGGCTATAGTCCACAGTGTCCCAAGAGTCGGACACGACTTAGAGACTAAAGCACCACCACCACAGCATTCTATTGTGCATCTACTTTGCAAGCAAAATAAAGGAATGCAGAATAATCTAAATAAATAAAGGCATGTTTGTGATGCTAGCCCTTAAAATTCACAGTGAAAGTGAATATTGGAGCTAGCCAGTTCCTCTTTAATGGGTACTTTGTGAAGGATGGTTCCTTAGCTGTACTGTAACTACACCGTCAGATTATTTCCCCTGTGAAACTCATTGCTCAGGGCATCCTTGGGAATTGGTGTATCCCATGCTGCGGAGCTCTAAGTGGAAACAGCAGTTGGAGGCAATCTCCTTTTGTTGATGCCCAGGTTGGCCCTTCATTGTCACCCCCAGAGGGATCCTAATGGAAGCCTCCCTCCCACTCTCAGCCTTATCATTAGTCATGGTCTGCTGAGCTCTGAGGTAGTTTTAATCCAATTTTGAAAGATAGGAAACAGACAAGCTGGAGAAAAGGCATGAGGTGGAGGGAGGAAATGGATGGGGAGAGATGAGACCTGCTTTCCTATCTTCCCTAACCCACCTGAAGGGCCCTCCTGTCTCTAACAGTTTTGGTGCTTTTTCTCTCACTCAAGAACTCTTCATTGGCACTTTGGAGACTTTGCTTCGAATAGCAACAACTCCTCTGAGAAAATTACTGTGAATAAACTTGGCAGGAGTGTAGGGCACTTCATTAGAAGCCTTCCCGTTGTGTCAGCAGACTGTGAAAAAACCAGTGTTGATAAAGTACCAAGACTTGAAAAAAGAGACAACCAAAGTTGTTGGGATTCACATGAGTGCAGTGTTTGTTTCTGAGGTTTTCAGTCACAGAAAAAATATTTTTTTATTTTCATTTGCTCACAGAGTAATGAGTCAGAGGGAAATAAGAGTCAAAGATAATTAAATTTACTCTGGATGATTAGTAAATTAACAAGATCACTCCATTCGGGTACAGTGTGTGTGACTACCTTGAAAAAGCTCAAATCTTCAAGATCTAGGCTAATATCTTGGCTAAGTTTGGGAAACCAAAAGTCTAACCAGAAGCTTGCCGGGTCAGCACAGGATTAGGGCAAGGACATGGATTTGGGGCAGTTAGGCAGTTGTTGAGGCAGTATTCATGCCACAGTAAAGAACATGGGTTTAGAATCACAGTTGCCTCAATCCAAAGGTTTTGTTCCTTGAAGAAATTATTTACACTATAATTAGCTCCAGTTTTCTAACCTTAAAAAAAAGAATAAGAATACATGCTACATAGAGTTGCAAAATTTAAATAAGATAATGCATACAGCATAGCCCAACATTTAATTTTTGAAAGTGCTCAGTAAATTA
The DNA here is from genome assembly GCF_049115385.1 of Moschus berezovskii. Taxonomy (NCBI): domain Eukaryota; kingdom Metazoa; phylum Chordata; class Mammalia; order Artiodactyla; family Moschidae; genus Moschus; species Moschus berezovskii. Next base: position 22,111,978 of record NC_142466.1, read on the forward strand.
CAATATAATCTAGCATTATCAGCATCATCAGGAGTATGATTCATTCAAGCAGGTACATCCTTGCTTCATTAGAGTTTATTCTTTAGCAATTGGTATGCTCAAGTTCACCCAATGCAGTGGATGTTTATATAAATAAAGATATTATATATACACTAGATATTATTGGCTGAATACTAATAAATTATTCTTGTCTCATCTTCATCTTCCTAGACTCAATGCAAATTAACTTTTTTTTTTTTACTTCATGATATCCCAGAAAAAAATCTTTTAAAAATTATATTTTCGTCTGCCTGAGATTTGCCAGATGTCTTATTATCACTGGAAAGATTCAGTCTCTCTGAACTTCATTTGCAAAATTGGAATTAAAGTGCCTGTGTGATAAGATGGATGTAAATGTTTGAGGATTGAATGAGAGCATCTATTTTTAAGTGCCTAGTACACTGCCTGGTACATACGGGGTTTTTTTAACAGTGTTAATGGAGCTACTGCATATTTGAAAACATTCCTTGAAGTGGTTACTCTCACTGAATTATAGTTCAGTTCAGTTCAATTCAGTCGCTCTGTCGTGTCCGACTCTTTGCGACCCCATGAATCACAGCACGCCAGGCCTCCCTGTCCATCACCAACTCCCGGAGTTCACTCAAACTCATGTCCATCGAGTCGGTGATGCCATCCAGCCATCTCATTCTCTGTCGTCCCCTTCTCCTCCTGCCCCCAATCCCTCCCAGCATCAGAGTCTTTTCCAGTGAGTCAACTTGTCACATGAGGTTGCCAAAGTATTGGAGTTTCAGCTTTAGCATCAGTCCTTCCAATGAACACCCAGGATTGATCTCCTTTAGAATGGACTGGTTGGATCTCCTTGCAGTCCAAGGGACTCTCAAGAGTCTTTTCCAGCACCACAGTTCATAGTGACTCCTGTTAATTTCTGTTGAAGGGAATAGCATTTTGTTTGACTTGTCTCTAATTTAGGGAGGATATTCTCTACTTTGAAGTCTGATATATAATTAAGAGGTACGTAAGAGGAAATGGGAGGAAAACCTTTAGACTCAAAAAGGAAGGATAGAATCCCCAAATCTTCTTAGATATTTGTTCAATAAAGATATTTTCTGTTTTAATAAATGGCTCATTAGGAAAAAGGGCTTCAAATCAGTAGTGGTTAGTCACCTGGACAAACTATCTTGTTTCATCTATTTTCTCAAATCTAGAGTCGATTCTGTCTTTAGGGACAGGAGAGCCTGGTGGGCTGCCGTCTGTGGGGTTGTATAGAGTCGGACATGACTGAAGTGACGCACCAGCAGCAGATACATATTTGTAATTTAATATTTATTTTGTCATTTCAATGGAGCTTATTTTATAGGAAAAAGTAATTCATCTCCACAGATAGATGTTGGGCATATCCAATTGCACAAGTTTTACGCCAGAAGTAGCATAAATAGTACTGTTTTAAAAAGACCATTCTGACTATTGGGTGGAAAACAATGAAAAAAAGAGTAGACATAAGGAAATAAGACTTGTTAAGACTATGTGCAAAGTTGAAAACTACAATTAAGTAGAAATATACGGGACCCTTTTCGAAGCATAACTTTTCATGCCTGATCTTTCGTTTTGCATGTAGCTTCTCCTTCTTGTTATTTCTGGATTTCCACTCCAGGTTATTGAATTTGCTGGAAATCTAAGCATAGAGCAACTGGATTCTTATAGTAAATTTATAAATGTGTTTTCCCAAAGCTGGAAACCATCTTTTGTCCTTGGATTACATATTTTTCTTAAATGAAGTTAGAGGCTTCCCTAGTGGCTCAGATGGTAGAGAATCTGCCTGCAGTGCAGGAGACCTGGGTTTGATCCCTGGGTCAGGAAGATCCTTTGAAGAAGGGAATAGCTACCCATTCCAGTATTCTTGCCTGGAGAATTCCATGGACAGAGGCGCCTGACAGGCTACAGTCCACAGGGTCGCAAAGAGTCAGACATGACTGAGCGACTAACACACACACACACACACAAATAAGAATATCTGATTGGAATTCACAGAGGAGAATGAAAATTCAATAGCATTTGTAATATATTTTCACTTCTGCCTCCTAACAACTAGGGATTCAGTGATGAAAAAGTAAATTATTTCTAAAACTTCTCCTTAACAGTAAGAAATGAAGCAAGTTTTCTGTTTTTGTGTTTTTCTTTTTTTCAATTTTCTTCTTTGGAGAAAATCTGTGTTTCATTCCAACCTGATACTGTGTTCTTCCTTGTAGTCCAATATTAGGGCATTATTAGGATGAGATTTTAATCTCTGTAAGTATAGTTGGAACACATATTGAAAATCTGTAGGTGTTTGAAAAGGGAATGCTGCAAAGTGGAAATTCATAACCTTTGATTATAAATTGCACAGTATCATTCATTGGAGCACAAAGGCTTTCTTTCCATCATGGAAACACAGGGATTTAATACAGGTAGAAAGTAATTTTAATACCTAGGAATATAATACTCATTGAATAAACCCTGTGAATTTCCCCCATAACAGAAAAATAATAATATATCTTGTGTCTTTATAAATAATAATCCACTTATAAGCATGTATCCAAGCAGACCAAACAATACAGAAATGGAAATACCATATTTTTTCCTGAAATGTCTTTATATTTGGACCAGCATGTGTTCATCTTTAATTTATAACCTTTACGAGTTGAAGTTTGGCCCCATGGAAAACGAGTGGAGTTTTGAGTAGAAAAACACTGCCTTAGTAGTTTGACCCAAAGTCTCAATTTTTCTTTATGGTTGAAAAAAAAAATATTACAAGTAAACAAATAATCCTTGTCATAACTTGTAGCTTATACAATTATATTGTAGATAGAAATTTGAATTTCCCCATCCAGTGCTCTGCCTTCCCCTATTCCTTCTCCACCAAAAAGATCATCTCCCCACCTAGAAGCACCTGCTACACAGGGGTATTTGTCATAGCACTAGGGCTTCCCAGGTGGTGCTTCCCAGGAAAAGAACCTGCCTGCCAATGCAGGAGATATAAGAGACATGAGTTCAATCGCTGAATCAGGAAGGTTCCTTGGAGGAGGGCTTGGCAACCCACTCTAGTATTCTTGCCTGGAGAATCCCATGGACAGAGGAGTCTGGTGGGCTACAGTCCATAGGATCACACAGAGTCAGACACAACTGAAGTGACTTAGCACACAGAAATAGAATGAAGTAATTAAAGCAACTTCGAGTGTTAATTTTCTGTGACTGATTATGGGTTCTTTATTCTTTTTAAACATTCTTCTCATCCGTAAAAGATGTCATAATAATGAGAATTAAGTGAATGTGTGTGAAGGTGCTTGGTAAATGTCCACTCATGAAATATTATCTTCATCATATTTGCTTTCTTTAATGAAAATTTCTTAAGCATCCTCTTTTTTCCCCCCCTTCCCAGAATATAACATTGTTTTGTAATACAGGACCTGCTCTCTGATGTTAATTTAATCACAACAAATTTAAGTTTCAGTTCAGTTCAGTCGCTCAGTCATGTCAGACTCTTTGCGACCCCATGAATCACAGCACGCCAGGCCTCCCTGGCCATCACCAACTCCCGGAGTTCACTCAAACTCATGTCCATCGAGTCAGTGATGCCATCCAGCCATCTCATTCTCTGTCGTCCCCTTCTCCTCCCACCCTCAATTCCTCCCAGCATCAGAGTCTTTTCCAGTGAGTCAACTCGTCGCATGAGGTGGCCAGTTTATTAGAGTTTCAGCTTTAGCATCAGTCCTTCCAATGAACACCCAGGATTGATCTCCTTTAGAATGGACTGGTTGGATCTCCTTGCAGTCCAAGGGACTCTCAAGAGTCTTTTCCAGCACCACAGTTCAAAAGCATCAATTCTCCAGTGATCAGCTTTCTTCACAGTCCAACTCTCACATCCATACATGACCACGGGAAAAACCATAACCTTGACTAGACAGACCTTGGTTGTCAGAGTACATCATGAGGAACGCTGGGCTGGAAGAAGCACAAGCTGGAATCAAGATTGCCGGGAGAAATATCAATAACCTCAGATATGCAGATGACACCATCCTTATGGCAGAAATTTAAGTTTAGGTGGCACCAAATAGAGTACCTCCAGTATAGAGGGATAGAGAAGCACTTTTGGCTCTTAATATTTTAATCATAGACGATTTCACGTGTATTATTAAAATGTGAAAATTTTAGACGTTGACAAATTAGGAAGTGAAAATATTTTGAAAACTACTATTTTTAATGAGATAAACTTTTTATACAAATATTTTGCCTTGCATGCCATCTACAATTTACTTTTAACATATAACATATTTGTTAATTTGACATGCAAACATTTACTGAACATCAGTGTTCTCGGTTATAGCAAAATATTCTAGACAAGGCCTATATTCTATAATTATACAATATGTATTTTTTTTAATTCTAATATACATAGTATATACTAGAATTATTACTGTTTCCACACATGTAAAATTATCTCCATGTATAATGATATACCATAACATATATATGCAACCCTCACAAAGGGCATTCAGGCTGTTTCCAATGTGACAGTTGGCAAGGGTGGGGGCAGAAATGTTTTTCTGATTGGGTACAAATGACTACTAAGTGAAATTGCTAGGTTGAAATTTTTAATATTTCTTATTTTACTAGATCTTACCACATATCCTTGTAGGAGAGTGTGCTAATTTAAACTCCCAGAAGCAATAAATGTCTTATCATATGACACAGTGAGCTATCTGATTAAGTTTTTACAGCTCCATTAATAGTCTTGAGCATTGTGCATTATGATCGTTTTCATCATTGATATTTAGGAATTTTATATATTATGGATATTGGTCCTTTTGTTTCTATTGAAATAAGTTACATTGAAATCAATTTCTTCTCAAGTTGTTGCATATCAGTTTATGTTGTTTCAGTTCAGTTCAGTCGTTCAGTCATGTCCAACTCTTAGCGACCCCATGAATCACAGCACGACAGGCCTCCCTGTCCATCACCAACTCCCGGAGTTCATTCAAACTCATGTCCTTCAAGTAGGTGATGCCATCCAGCTATCTCATCCTCTGTCGTCCCCTTCTCCTCCTGCCCCCAATCCCTCCCAGCATCAGAATCTTCTCCAGTGAGTCAATTCTTCGCATGAGGTGGCCAAAGTATTGGAGTTTCAGCTTTAGCATCAGTCCTTCCAATGAACACCCAGGATTGATCTCCTTTAGAATGGACTGGTTGGATCTCCTTGCAGTCCAAGGGACTCTCAAGAGTCTTCTCCACCACCACAGTTCAAAAGCATCAATTCTTCAACGATCAGCTTTCTTCACAGTCCAACTCTCACATCCATACATGACCACAGGAAAAACCATAGCCTTGACTAGACGGACCTTGGTTGGCAAAGTAGTGTCTCTGCTTTTAAATATGCTATCTGGTTGGTCATAGCTTTCCTTCCAAGGAGTAAGCGTCTTTTAATTTCCTGGCTGCAATCAGCATTTACAGTGATTTTGGAGCCCCCCAAAATAAAGTCTGACACTGTTTCTGATGTTTCCCCATCTATTTCCCATGAAGTGATGGGATCAGATGCCATGATCTTCGTTTTCTGAATGTTGAGCTTCAAGCCAACCTTTTCACTCTCCTCTTTCACTTTCATCAAGAGGCTTTTGAGTTCCTCTTCACTTTCTGCCATAAGGGTGGTGTCATCTGCATATCTGGGGTTATTGATATTTCTCCCGGCAATCTTGATTCCAGGTTGTGCTTCTTCCAGCCCAGCGTTCCTCATGATGTACTCTGCATATAAGTTAAATAAGCAGGGTGACAATATACGACCTTGACGTACTCCTTTTCCTATTTGGAACCAGTCTGTTGTTCCATGTCCAGTTCTAACTGTTGCTTCCTGACCTGCATACAGGTTTCTCAAGAGGCAGGTCAGGTGGTCTGGGATTCCCATCTCTTTAGGAATGTTCCACAGTTGATTGTGATCCACACAGTCAAAGGCTTTGGCATAGTCAATGAAGCAGAAATAGATGTTTCTCTGGAACTTTCTTGCTTTCTCCATGATCCAGCGGATGTTGGCAATTTGATCTCTGGTTCCTCTGCCTTTTCTAAACCCTGCTTGAACAACTGGAAGTTTGTGGTTCACGTATTGCTGAAGCCTGGCTTGGAGAATGTTGAGCATGATTTTGCTAACGTGTGAGATGAGTGCAATTGTGCAGTAGTTTGAGCATTCTTTGGCATTGCCTTTCTTTGGAATTGGAGTAAGGTAAGCTAATGGGTAATTCAGATGTTTATATCCTTCCTTTTCTCCTTTGCTTTTTGCTTCTCTTCTTTTCACAGCTATTTGTAAGGCATCCTCAGAGAGCCATTTCGCTTGTTTGCATTTCTTTTCCATGGGGATGGTCTTGGTCCCTGTCTCCTGTACAATGTCACGAACCTCCATCCAGAGTTCATCAGGCACTCTATCTATCAGATCTAGTCCCTTAAATCTATTTCTCACTTCCACTGTATAGTCATAAGGGGTTTGATTTAGGTCATATCTGAATGAACTAGTGGTTTTCCCTACTTTCTTCAATTTCAGTCTGAATTTGGCAATAAGGAGTTCAGGATCTGAGCCACAGTCAGCTCCTGGTCTTGTTTTTGCTAACTGTATACAGCTTCTCCATCTTTGGTTGCAAAGAATATAATCAATCTGATTTCGGTGTTGACCATGTGGTGATGTCCATGTGTAGAGTCTTCTCTTGTGTTGTTGGAAGAGGGTGTTTGCTATGACCAGTGCATTCTCTTGGCAAAACTCTATTAGCCTTTGCCCTGCTTCATTCCGTGCTCCAAGGCCAAATTTGCCTGTTACTCCAGGTGTTTCTTGACTTCCTACTTTTGCATTCCAGTCCCCTATAATGAAAAGGACATCTTTTTTGGGTGTTATTTCTAAAAGGTCTTGTAGGTCTTCATAGAACCATTCAACCTTGGCTTCTTCAGCATTACTGGTTGGTGTATAGACTTGGATTACTGTAATATTGAATGGTTTGCCTTGGAAACGAACAGAGATCATTCTGTCGTTTTTGAGATTGCATCCAAGTACTGCATTTCGGACTCTCTTTTTGACAGTGATGGCTACTCCATTTCTTCTAAGGGATTCTTGCCCACAGTAGTAGATATAATGGTCATCTGAGTTAAATTCACCCATTCCAGTCCATTTTAGTTCACTGATTCCTAGAGTGTCTATGTTTACTCTTGCCATCTCCTGTTTGACCACTTCCAATTTGCCTTGATTCATGGACCTAAAATTCCAGGTGCCTATGCAATATTGCTCTTTACAGCATCAGACCTTGCTTCTATCACCAGTCACATCCACAAGTGGGTATTTGTTTTGCTTTGGCCCCATCCCTTCATTCTTTCTAGAGTTATTTCTCTACTGATCTCCAGTAGCATACTGGGCACCTACCGACCTGGGGAATTCCTCATTCACAGGGTTCTCAAGGCAAATATACTGAAGCAATCAATGCAAAGAAATAGAGGAAAACAACAGAATAGGAAAAACGAGAGATATTTTCAAGAAAATTAGAGATATCAAGGGAACATTTCATGCAAAGATGAACTCGATAAAGGACAGAAATGGTATGGACCTAACAGAAGCAGAAGATATTAAGAGGTGGCAAGAATACACAGAAGAACTGTACAAAAAAGATCTTCATGACAAAGATAATCACAATGGCATGATCACTCACTTGGAACCAGACATCTTGGAATGTGAAGTCAAGTCGGCCTTAGAGGGCATCACTAAGAACAAAGTTAGTGGAGGTGATGGAATTCCAGTTGAGCTATTTCAAATCATGAAAGATGATGCTGTGAAAGTGCTGCACTCAATATGCCAGCAGATTTGGAAAACTCAGCAGTGGCCACAGGACTGGAAAAGGTCAGTCTTCATTCCAATCCCAAAGAAAGGCAATGCCAAAGAATGCTCAAACTACTGCACAATTGCACTCATCTCACATGCTAGTAAAGTCATGCTCAAAATTCTCCAAGCCAGGCTTCAGCAATACGTGAACTGGGAACTTCCAGGTGTACAAGCAGGTTTTAGAAAAGGCAGAGAAACCAGAGATCAAATTGCCAACATCCGCTGGATCATGGAGAAAGCAAGAAAGTTCCAGAGAAACATCTATTTCTGCTTCATTGACTATGCCAAAGCCTTTGACTGTGTGGATCACAATCAACTGTGGAACATTCCTAAAGAGATGGGAATCCCAGACCACCTGACCTGCCTCTTGAGAAACCTGTATGCAGGTCAGGAAGCAACAGTTAGAACTGGACATGGAACAACAGACTGGTTCCAAATAGGAAAAGGAGTACGTCAAGGTCGTATATTGTCACCCTGCTTATTTAACTTATATGCAGAGTACATCATGAGGAACGCTGGGCTGGAAGAAGCACAAGCTGGAATCAAGATTGCCGGGAGAAATATCAATAACCCCAGATATGCAGATGACACCACCCTTATGGCAGAAAGTGAAGAGGAACTCAAAAGCCTCTTGATGAAAGTGAAAGAGGAGAGTGAAAAGGTTGGCTTGAAGCTCAACATTCAGAAAACGAAGATCATGGCATCTGATCCCATCACTTCATGGGAAATAGATGGGGAAACATTGGAAACAGTGTCAGACTTTATTTTGGGGGGCTCCAAAGTCACTGTAAATGCTGATTGCAGCCAGGAAATTAAAAGACGCTTACTCCTTGGAAGGAAAGCTATGACCAACCAGATAGCATATTTAAAAGCAGAGACATTACTTTGCCAACCAAGGTCCGTCTAGTCAAGGCTATGGTTTTTCCCGTGGTCATGTATGGATGTGAGAGTTGGACTGTGAAGAAAGCTGATCGTTGAAGAATTGATGCTTTTGAACTGTGGTGGTGGAGAAGACTCTTGAGAGTCCCTTGGACTGCAAGGAGATCCAACCAGTCCATTCTAAAGGAGATCAATCCTGGGTGTTCATTGGAAGGACTGATGCTAAAGCTGAAACTCCAATACTTTGGCCACCTCATGCAACGAGTTGACTCACTGGAGAAGATTCTGATGCTGGGAGGGATTGGGGGCAGGAGGAGAAGGGGACGACAGAGAATGAGATGGCTGGATGGCATCACCGACTCAATGGACATGAGTTTGAGTGAACTCTGGGAGTTGGTGATGGACAGGGAGGCCTGTCGTGCTGTGATTCGTGGAGTCGCAAAGAGTCGAACACGACTGAGCAGCTGAACTTTATGGGTAATTTTTGTTTTTCTTTAAATTATCAGTGGTTTTGTCATATTTTAAACATTTCCTATCAGCAGTTATATCCACTTAAATTTTCTCCTAGTATTTTTGTATTTTCATTTTTTACCTTTAAATATTTGAACCACTCTGAATTTTGTGTAAGAAACAAAGGCTTTAACTTTGTTTCAGATAGCTTCTACTCATCCCATTGACAGTTAATAGCTTAATAGCTATGAAATTAAGATGTCATTTTTATACACATTAAATTCCTACATTTAATTGGGTTTGTTTTGGAGCTCTCTCTTCTCTTCCACTAATCTATTTTCTAGTCAATGCCATACTCTATTGGGGACTTTTCTGGTAGCTCACATGATAAAGAATCTGCCTGCAGTGCAGACCTGGGTTCAATCCCTGGGTCAGGAAGATTCCCTGGGGAAGGGAATGGCAACCCACTCCAGTATTCTTGTCTGGAGAATTCCATGGACAAAAGAGTCTGGCAGGCCATAGTCCACTGGGTCTCAGAGTCAAATGTGACTAAATGTCTAACACTTTCATTTCATTTTCATGCTGTATTGATCATTTTAGGTCTTTATACTTGATAGGTTTATTAAGTCCTGATTACACTTAAGATTTATCTGTGCATCATTCTATATTCTTCCAAATCAATCCTAAAATAATTTTGTTGGTATTTTAATGGCAGGGCAGTGTTTCATTTCTAGATGCATGGAGGAAACATTGATAGCTTTACAACACTGAATAATCTGGTTCAAGAACAAAATATGTTTCTCTGTTCAAGTCTTCATTAGTTCATAATTTCTACCACCTCTGTATTTCTTAAGTCTCAGCAGTTTTTGTGGTTTTATTTGTCATAGAAATTAGGATTTTTTTTTCATTAAATTTTCTTCTGAGTCATTGCTTAGAATATAAAACATTTTCAGTAAGTTCTCTAGTTAAATTCAAAATTATTTTATTTGGGCTTTTATAGTACTAAAAATCATATCAAATTTTAATGGTTATAGTATTTTCTTATTTATTTAAATAGTCATAGTACTAGTGTCCAACTCTTCAGTACCTCCAGAATAATAGTAAACAGCTTTGATGATCAGTTACCCTTAATTTGATCTTGACTTTATTTGTGGTACTCCTAGAATGTCACCATCAAGTCTAAATATCATACATATATTTAGTGTGCATGTAGGTACATGTGTGTATGCATCAATATAAATTCATGTTTAGTTAAGAAGGCATCACATAATCCTCATTTATTAAGGAAATTTTGGGTTCCATCATATACCTCTTAAGCATCTAGTAAAGGGATTATGTGATCTTTTCATGTTGATCAGTTCTAATACTCATTTACAATTATTGCTATGCTAATGCTGATGCTGGGAGGGATGGGGGGCGGGAGGAGAAGGGGACGACAGAGAATGAGATGGCTGGATGGCATCACCGACTATGGACGTGTGTTTGAGTGAACTCTGGGAGGTGGTGATGGACAGGGAGGCCTGGTGTGCTGCGATTCATGGGGTCGCAAAGAGTAGGACACGACTGAGCAACTGAACTGAACTGAATGCTGAAATATCTTGGATTTCCAACAATAAATTAAACTTGGTCATACTGAATTATTCTCAATATATTGCTAGATTTTGTTTAGTTATTTTCTCCCCATTAGTCATAATAAGTGAAATTAGTGTAATTTTGTCACTTGGATGTGTTAACTTTCTCATGATTTGGTATAAATATTACTCTGGATTTATAAAACAATTAGGAATCTTCCTTTATTTTATTGTATTTTGTTATATTCTGAGTTACCTTAACTATCATAGGAATTACTTTTTTTTTAATTAATTTTGAAACCATGTTTGGCACTACTTCAAGAAGTAACTCTTTGAAAACATTCTTAATATCCTCCATGATTATTGACCTGTTTAGGATTTTCATTACTACTTAAGTAAATTTTCATAGCTTGTCTTCCTAGAAAATCGATCATTTTATCCAGGTTTTCAAACATTTAATTTCCTCTATAGCTGTGATTCTTTTCCCTTATCAAAACACAATCAGTATTTGTACTTTCTGTATCTTTGCTACATTAGGCCAACCAGTGGTTATTCATTTTATTAGTTTCTCTTAAAGCACAAACTCTAGAGTTTTTACTGCTAACTTATTCTTGCTTTTAATTTGTCTTTCCTCTCTTTTCCATCAAGTCTTCAGGAGAGAGCTTCTCATATCTTCCACCTGCCAATAGGTGAGAACAAGATAAGTCTGAGTTCTTGTTGCTTCAGTAAAGTTGCAATTTAATCCATAGAGAAGACAAAGGATTTTTAGAGGGAATTTTCTAGACATTAGTTCTGAGTCTCCTGGTATTACAGCTTCACCAAAAGGCTGCCAGGGGGCGGTTTCCACACTCTCATCACCTATCTTCTTATCTACCCCACTGCCTCTTGTTATCTAGAGTTGGCTTATAGTTTAGTCCTAGCCTCATATTCTAGAGACAAATAAACTATAAGCATAGAAAACAGAAAAGGATCCCCAGAATATTTATTAATTTGATATGATTCACATGGTTTTTCCGAAAATCAAATTACCTGTTCTTTTGGGTAAACGACTTAACGTCCCTCTTCTGGAAATCTTACTATGTGTATGATGTTGAGTCAGTTGTTTAACTTCTTTATGTGTCAGTGTCCTCATCTGTAAATCGGTCATAATTATGGTAGCTACTCCTATGGTTCTTCTGAGGATCGAATGGATTGGGTGAGTCAGTATTGCCTAACTGCTCTGAAGAGGGCCTGGCATATCACATACAGTGAGCACTGTGTATGTGTTCATTTCTGAAAGTGTTGAGATTACCGTGGGTGGCAGTCAGGTCAGATGATTATGTAGGAATTGCTTTGGCTTCTCTCGTTCTGAATTCTGACACATCCTAGAGGTAGAGCTTGTTGCAAAAAGGAACCCAGTGAGAACTACTGCTCTGTGGACTATTGAAGAAGTTTGGGGCCCACTGCTACCTCTTGACCTGTGGGCAGTTACATCTGAAGGGGGCTGATTGTGGACCAGCTGGCAGTTCATAAATGACGAGGACTGTGTGTTCCTGTGTGATTGCTGCCATACGGGGGGTTAAGTGGGGGTGAAACTTGCTCTCAAGATGCTATTTAAAAATAAAAAGTGGAATTTTATTCAATCCTTTTTGGCACTGCCATCCAACTTTACCCCTTCCCATACATCTTTTCAACAAAGGCATGGAAATCAGGATTAACCATGTAGTGGTGGTTTAGTAGCTAAGTCATGTCCAACCCCATGGACTATAGTCCGCCAGGCTCCCCTGTCCATGGGATTTCTCAAGCAAGAGTACTGGAGTGGGTTGCCATTTCGTTCTCCAGGGGATCTTCCCAACCAAGGGATCAAACCCACATCTTCTGCATGGCAGGCAGATTCTTTACAGACTGAACCATAGCACTGAGCAAATCAGCCAAAGGGGCTCAGGCCCAGATAGCCTGGGGGAGAGAGAGAGCGAGCCCTTGTTAGAAAGAATTCTAATCAAGGAATCTTGGGGTATTGAGTCTGGGAGAGAAACAAGACCTTAATGCCATTTTAGTTGAAGCTATTCATTGGTAGGTACAGGGGGAGGAGGGTGAAGATGTTGCCAAAATATTGACTCTCTTTGCTCCAACGCCAAACAAAAATATGGAGACAGAGCCATAGAGGAGAAAGAAAGAATGACTTTATTACTTTGTCAGGCAAAGTGGGGACGCCATAGGCTAATGCCTCAAGACTGTGCCCTGCTCCCTGTGAGTAGGGAGAGTTTAAATAGTCAGGCAGGGTATAAGATAAGGATCAAGGCAGTAATAGTCTTGCATTCTTGTTCTGCAAAATGTCAAAAGGGTGGGGTTGCCAGCGAGGTTAGGGTGCATGCAGGGTCTCAGGTGGTCTGGTCTCCTAACCTCTCTGATCCCTTTACTCTTGCCTCAGGTGGTTTCCTGGCTGCTCCTCTCTTGATTACCAACTGTCCTACCCTTTGGAACTCAGAGAAGGTCATTGAGCCTGGCCTTGCCTATAGGAAATGGCAGACAAAAAGGCCTCCATACACAGCAGCCCCACAGGGCACTTCTTGACATCAAAGGGAAGAAATTTTTAAATATAAAATGTGTTTTAAAATTGTTTCAAGAATGCATAAAACTGGGAACTTCAAGACCTTCTGTTCAAATCTCACATTTGCTGAGGCAAAGAGGAAATGTGTGGAGGAGGAGGAAGAAAAGAAATTAACACATAGTTTGCTCAAACATGGAGCAAATGTTTTCCAAGTGTTCAGAACAGTAGGTCAGAAACACATCCTGGAACTAAATTAGAGTGCTGATACCAAGTTCTGAATCTAGCTATAAATCAAATTTTTTTTTTTTTAAGATGATAATGTGTTAGTCTTGAGAAACCAATTTGACAGTCTTAGAGGATACTGTATAAACACATAATTTTATAGGCTACTTCATTCTCTGCAGTATTACAGAGTTGCTTAAAATATCCACAGTCTGCAAATAAATTCCTAGTACCTCCTAGTTTAGACTGAAAATTATTGAGTTTATGAAACTCTCTGTGGGTTTCCCAGGTGGCATTAGTGGTTAAAAAAAAAAAAAAAAAAAACACCCACATGCTAATGCAGTAGACATAAGACACACAAGTTCAGTCCCTGGGTCAGGAAGGTTCCTGGAGGAACGCATGGCAATCCACTCCAGTATGTGTGCCTGGAGAATTCCATGGACAGAGGAGCCTGGCAGGCTACAGTCCATAGGGCCTCAAAGAGCTGGACATGACTTAAGTAACTTAGCACAAACTCTCTGTGGTTATCATTGAGTCATCTGCTGCTCTGAACCGTCACCTTCTTTCCTACCCACCCCCAATATCCTCCAGTAATCACTGGAGATTTCTCATATGCCCCCATCTTGAAACCAGGTGAGAGCACAGCATTTCTTTCTATGGCCTAATAATGCTGATTGGGAGAACACTACACCAAAACAGTGAAGGACAGAGAGAAGAGAAGCAAAGGTTCTGTGTTGTTTTGCTTCATCGGTCTCCTTCATGACTTGATGGCTCCCCACACTTATTCCTGCCTCTGTTCTTCACTGTGTTCATTTCTTTGAGTAGGTTGAATACATGGATATTGCGATCTTACCTTTCAAAAGTCTGTATTGCAAAATATCCTCACTGGACTAAATTAGCTACAGGAATCCATCAGTTTCCTACCTGTGATTTGAGTCAAGTCCGTACTGATATCGTTATGCTGACCTAAACCAATAAAACAGCTAGCTATTTTACCAGCAAAATGGGTTTATTTCCGAACAGCAAAGATTTGTGATTTGGAGCATGCAATCTGTGGTGACCACAGACAAGGCTAGACAAAGAGAGAAATTCTGTGCTACGGAGAAGAAGGAGGAGTTCAGGCAGGCTATTATAAACAAAGAGTCCAGTGGAAGTAACTGGGAGCTTGAAGTGTACTTGCATTTCACTGGCTAAGCTGTGACAGTCTCTCATTGGCTGGGCTGTTGCCAGGTGAGGAGAATACCTCCTGTTGGGTAGTAATGTAGTCGTTGGACATGGAAAGTACCTTCCTTCCTGTTGATAATTCTGTTGACTTTGAGTGGTAGGTCACTTGATGTTTCTGTTCATCAATTTCCACAATTTCTTCTTACATTATCATTGTACTTCGTCAATCCCCAAATGCTTTATTATATACTGACTTTCATAAGATTAGATTTGTCTTTGTTGTTCATGTTTGCCAAACCAGACCATAAGCTCTCAACAGGCAGGAGTCTTGTCTTTTGGTCGTGGTGTTTGGTATCTCTCTACCTCCTTTTACCCTGCACCGGTCCTCCGGCACTTAAGCAGAGGTTTAAACATAGTCAGTAGGTCTTAGACCATTCATAGGAAACTGAACTGAAAATACACCCAGCAGATAAAGTCTACCACTTACTATCCCACTTTCCCCAAAACTGAGATTGACTCGTAGAACAAGCTTTCATATTGAAACTCATACTCCTGTATTTATGGATGTTGTTACACTGAATCCTGGAACAGTACAAATCTCAATGGTGCTTTTTAAAACTTCCTATTCTCAGACTCCTCCCCTGATAGACTTCTGTTTCCTGTGAGGGAGTTGGTATAGATCCTGGGAATTTGCTCCTTTAACAAACATCCCAGGAATACTGATTTCTAGCCAAGTTTGAGAAACACTGTGCTAAGATAAGCCTGTATCTGGGACACCCTGAAAAAAAAAATGTGTGTTTTTCTCATTCAAAATACTTTATATCAATCACAATAAAGCTTAGAGAAAGTAGCAGATCTTGCTATAACACAAGACCCTTAATGCAATTATTAAAGAACTTTAAAAATCAATTAATTTTCAGAGGGTTTAAGCTAATTTTATCTTTTCATTTGGCTTTCTGTTCACTCTTCCATCTGTGTCCATAATTTTATCTGACTACCTAAACACCTGTCTATCACCATCCTACATTTCTATTACTAACGTGGTCAGCTTAAGACATTCCTGAACTAATAGTTTATCCTTTCTAAGTTAAGTATATGCTACAACAAGAAATCAAAACCAAAATTTTTATTAAAACTACTTTGACCTAAAAGATTTAAGAATTACTTTGACTTTAACTGAAGTTTTCCTTTGGACTGAAATAGCTCTTGAAAACATCTCCTAGGAATTCAAGATGTTTGTTGCCTTCTCTTAGGAGTGATTTACACAGTAGCAGTCCTCAGTGACTCAGCAGTAAAGAATCCTCCTGCAAAGCAGGAGATGCAGCCAGGAGACTCGGGCTCAATCCTCTGGAGAAAGAAAATGGCAAACCGCTACAGTATTCTTGCCTGGAAAATCCCAGTTCATGGAATCCAGAAAAGACTTGAACACAACTGGGCAACTAAACAACAAACAACAAAAGTTGTAGTAGTAATTTGTTAGGCAGTTCTTGTGATTAGAAATATTTACTTACTCTTGATTCCAAAACTTCATTTTCTCATTTTTATCATTGAGCTTTCGTTGAGCTTTCTACTTCTGTGCTTTCGTTCTATGCTAAATACCTCCTCTTTTCCCTTGATGTTTGTCTTTCACACCTAAAACTAAACTGAAAACTTCCTTCTTCTTAGTCATTGCTCAGTCCATCCTGAAAATGTTGAACAACTTGATTCACTAGTTAGCTCTCTAAGTCCTGAACCCTTTTAAGTTTTTTGGCTCATTTGCCTGCTCCTTCTAACATATGTTGGGCTTCCCTGATAGCTCAGTTGGTAGATAATTTGCCTGTAATACAGGAGACCCCAGTTCGATTCCTGGTTCGGGAAGATCCATTGGAGAAGGGATAGGCCAGCCACTGTAGTATTGGGCTTCCCTAGTGGCTCAGCCAGTAAAGAATCTGCCTGCAATGTGGGAGACCTGGGTTCAATCCCTAGGTTGGGAAGATCCCTGGGAGAAGGGAAAGTCTACCCACTCCAGTACTCCATGTGGTTCCAAAGAGTTGGACACGACTGAGCAACTGTCACTTTCCAAAATATTTTACAACTCTGATCCTCTGCTACTTGAAAGTGAAAAAAGGTGTGATTGTATTGGGCTTCCATAGAGCTTGGTGGGATAGAATCCATAGGGTTGTAAAGAGTCAGACACGACTGGAGACTTAGCACACATGCACAAATGAAAAGGATTATCAACTTCACGATGTGAAGTATCTATGCAGAATCAAAACAGCACTTGTCGTTTCTCCATCTGAAGTGTTTGGCTGGCTCTTCACTTTTCAGTCATCAAAATCTGTGTTTGACTTATCAGTTTTGCTGTTTTGCTTTTGTTTTTGATTCTCTAGGACACTAAACTTAAATATTCCATTAGGGTACAAAGCTAAAGGATCTGACATAATTACCCAGGGATTTTTCTCCAAATTTTCTGTTTGTTCCTGCAGTTATAGAAAAGGCAAGTTGATTTCTGAATAGGAGTCACTTACCAATCAGTGGGGATCTGGCGGGATCTGTACAAATAGCCAATTGAGAGTATTTATTCCAGAAATTCAATTTTGCCCATATATATGGACTTGGTCAAATTGAAATCTACTTGAGTAAGTTTCAGTAACAAAACTACTATTAATCCATAATGAGAATTAAGACTGTCACTTGTGGTTCCCTTCTTACTAAGTAAATTTCTATTTTGCCTTTTCATACTGGTTTTCCTAACTGACCAGACGATTTAAGAACTGTGATTTAGTTGGCAGTCTTAATTCTCATTATGGATTAATAACTGTCTATTTGGTTTATATGTAGTTTTGTTACTGAAACTTACTCAAGTAGATTTCAATTTGACCAAGTCCATATATATGGGCAAAATTGAATTTCTGGAGAAGACTCTTGAGAGTCCCTTGGACTGCAAGGAGATCCAACCAGTCCATTCTAAAGGAGATCGATCCTGGGTGTTCATTGGAAGGATTGATGCTAAAGCTGAAACTGCAATACTTTGGCCACCTCATGCGATGAGTTGACTCACTGGAAAAGACTCTGATGCTGGGAGGGATTGGGGGCAGGAGGAGAAGGGGACGACAGAGAATGAGATGGCTGGATGGCATCACCCACTCGATGGACATGAGTTTGAGTGAACTCCGGGAGTTGGTGATGGACAGGGAGACCTGGCGTGCTGTGATTCATGGGGTCACACAGAGTCGGTCACGACTGAACGACTGGACTGAACTGAACTGAACTGAAGAAGGGAACCATATAAATGGGATTATTGGTGATCTAAAGGGCAAGTGTCCTTAACTCATCAGATGGAATTCTTGATACTTTATGATATTTCTGCCAATTAAACCAAAATCTTTAGGATAGGTGCTTTTAGTCTTCTTTCCTCAAATTAATGCTAGCTATTCACTAATAAATGGATACCCTTCATTTCATTAGTCTAGTCTTTCTTCAGATGTTTAAAACTATTGAAAAGTATTTGTTTTCTTTGACATTATTCATCTTATCCACCATTTTTCTGATCCAGATCCTTTGTTTTATTTATGAAATATGTTGTAGTTAGGATTCAAACCCAGGTCTATCAATAAAACCCATGTCTAATTTCTTTCTCTATTTAATATACTTATTTTAAGGACATGCTACACATATCTGATCTCAGATGTTAGCTTTATTGCTTTCACTCTTAGAGGATAAAATTATTAGGGATTTCTGGAAACATCATTAGCCATGTACATCAATAATGTATGATATGTAACTTTAATTGCCACAGAGAGAGGAAGTAAACCTTGATCAATTTCAAAGGAAATTGGTCTTTGAAGTATTCAAGCCAAGGAGAAAATTGGGCAACAAAAGTAGTTTCTATTAGTAATTCATCCATGAAATTCTTGTTTTCAAGGCAACCTAGAAATGTGCTGAAGATGGGTTATCTATTTTTTTTTTCCTTACAATTTTCCAATAAGGCTTCTACTTGGTTAACAATTCTAAGAACTGTGTGTGACAATGAAATGTCATTACATGCATAGACTAACATGAGATTGGAATGTATCCCATGGTGTAATAAAATCTGCAGAAGTTAGTAATGCAAATTTATACAAAATAACTCTTATATCACTTGAAGTATTACATAATGAAGCATTTTGGTTTTGGGGGGACATTTGTTTTTTTGTTTTCTGGTTTTTTTGTGTGTTTTTTTTTGCATAGGTTTTCCCAAGCATTGCAGGGTATAATCTCCTGGCAGCCAAATGCCACTAGCATCCTCCAATGTTGTGACAACCAGTGTCCCTAGACCACATTTACAAATATCCCTCCTGTGGTTGATGATTCTGCTCTTAGTTGACAACCACTGAAAGGAACCAAGAGTAGTTAGTAAAGGGCATATTTCTAAAAATTCTAAAGTGAGTGTGAGGCCCATTATTTCAGAAATATTGGTAAATGAAAACTTGTTCTAGATGTCAACTCAAGCTAATACCATGACAGAAATAACTTCTCTAATCAGCTAACAAGAACTTCCTTCTTTCATCCATGTTGAATAGCTAAGGCAATTTTCTGCAGTAGGAATCTCAATCAGATGTTGTTGATTAAGGCTTATATTAAGTACACTATGGAATAAAGAAATGTTCAGAGAACACTTTTCAGTTATTTAGGAAAAAAAATCTTGATTTTCTACTATGTGTCAAGCCATATAATAGGCATTAGAGGTATATTCATGTTTGAGAATGGCCCTATCATTGTGAAGCATACAATTTAATATGGAAAGCAGCATATTAACCAGTTACCGGATAGTTTAAGTAATATAGAAAATGTATGTATAGAATGCTATGAGAAAATTCCGGGAGCAGTAGAAACATGAATTTGACTTTCAGGTATGAGTAGAAGTTTCCCAGAGAGACAATGGTTTGCAGTGAGAATTTTATGGGCAAAGATCCCGCTGTATTATGTAGCAGTAGCTCAGTGAGGATAGAATAGAAAGAAATGGCAGAAAATGAGATTTAAGTTATGTGTGTGTGTGTGAGTGTGTGTGTACTCAGTTGTGTCCGACTATGAACCCATCAACTGACTGGACCTCTAAGGAAGAATACTAGAGTGGGTTGCCATTTCCTCCTTCAGGGGATCTTCCCAACCCGGTGATCGAAACTGAATCTTTTGTGTCTCCTGCCCTGGCAGACAGGTTCTTTACCACTGGTGCTACCGGGAAAGCCCTTGGGCAATATGTGTGCATTCAAAGATTACGTGATTAGTATGGCTCCTCTTTTTTGGTGAATATAATGTCTGCTGAGGAATTTTAAGTGTCAGGAACAAGTGATGTAACTAGTATGCAGGCTTTAAATCATGCTATCATATGCCTATCACATATAATACCTGATCCATCCAGTAAACACCTCTGAGTTTGTGTTACAGATCAAGCTTTTCATGTTGTGGAAATTTGGAGGGAAAGGTGCTTCTCATTATCTGGCCTTCCTTGGCTCTGTGTCTATGGAAAGTATTCATAAACTTTCCACAATAACCCAGAAGTTTTATTTTCTTTTGTCTTGAGATGTCTGCTTATTTTTAAGTCCAGCTCTTTAGATCTTAAAGATTTAGATTTTCTTAGATGGAACATTATGATTTTGTTTTGCTTGAGGGACCAAGGTTACCTTGAAATTATTGTCTATATCTGCATGCACACCATTCTCATATAAAAATAATTTTTATTCAAAGATACTTCAAGGAATTTAAGAGAAGTGCATGTAAGATAAATTGAAAGATATGACATAAATATTTACAATTAATAATCATGAGATGAAATGTTATCTAAGTTCATTAATAAATGAATTCAGTGGTACTTTTGGATTATTCAGAATTACCCAATTTGGCTTTTACTTCCAAAATGAAAGCATAGATTTCTCTGTGCTTATGCTTGTAATGTTCATTGTGTTTTCTCTCATTTTTTTTAAATTTTATGATACCTTTCTTAATTTCCAATGTGCACATCTCAATGTATTTTGTAAGCAATTTCTATAAATCTTTCTGGCAGTAAAATTCCCTTATGTTTTAAATTAAACAGTAGGAAGAAAAAATTCAGTGAAGAGAGTCAAGAATCTAAGCGTTTCTATTGTTAACAATGAAAAATGCTTCACTTTCTGCCCTTTAATTAAAATCTGCGTTCCTCTTATCAGTTTTGCTTTCTCCTCTGGTGCCCCGGTGAATATCCAGTTCTGTAGTTGATATACCAGACTGGTGTCATAACTGGATAACAAGAAAAGGGAATAAATTAAAAAGGATATATTCACTCACATAATTTGAGTTAAGAAGACCTTATTCTGTATGCATATGTACCCACTGTGTGTGTGTGTGTGTATGTGTGTATATTTTTATATATATAGTATAAATAAGTATAAATATAGTATTATATATATATATAGTATAAATAAGTGTATGTAACCTGCATTTTAATCAACTCCAGAAACCTGTTAGAGGCTAAGGTTGCTTTTGCCAAGAGCAAAAGCTGGTGGCCAAGGTTATAACTCTAGTGACTTTTTTTTTTTAATAGTAACTGAGATACCAATATAGTTATTGCTAAGGTCCAGACCCTGCATCACTGAGTTAGACAATTATGGCTCTCACTCTGAGGGAGCAGATAATGATATACTCAAGAGGGCTACTCCAAGATTTTTGATACCTAACTAACCTGAATATGAGTTTGAGTGAACTCCGGGAGTTGGTGATGGACAGGGAGGCCTGGCGTGCTGATTCATGGGGTCGCAAAGAGTCGGACATGACTGAACGACTGGACTGAACTGAACTGAACTAACCTGAAAAATAGCTTCAGGCATGATTGGCCAGACCACTCCCTCCTAGGAGCCAGACCTTTTAAAGGGTCACTGATAGTTGAAGGGGCAAACTTGCAAGGGAGAAATAATCCACTCTTTTCTTGGACGAATACTGATGCTTTCATACTGGTTATGGGGCAATACTTTTCTCACCTTTCTTATCCTTTGATTTTTCATTTATGGAATGTAGGAGGTTTGCATTTTTGGAATTCGAGTCTTTTGCAGAGTTACTGATTTATATTTGTTAAATTGACCCTGAAAATACTCGTTTATAAATTCTTTAGGATTGATTATTATGACACCTATTTTTTATGCTCATTAATATAGCATTATTAACCTTTTATATGATGTTCTCAGAAGAGGTCAAGGATGTAAGTATTATCATAAAAGGAAAAAGAATAAAGTTCATGATTAGTTTAATGAGTCACTGAAAAAGTCTGCTTTTCAAAGCAAGGCTGTGAGTTCTTTAATCAAAGACTGAGGGCAATGAAAGAAAATTACATTATGTCACTACATCACTTATCTTGAATTCAAATGTGAAAAATGCCCTCGTGAAAAAAAAAAGGGTCAGTTCTGCATTTGATGAGATGAACAGAATTTTTAAAAATTTAATTCCCAGCCCTGTCATTGACTAACCGTATTGGAAAGGCATCTTTCTTTGTCTCTCATATAGTATACATGTAGACAAAGCACATTTTATAATCTTCAGCTATGTATTTTAATAAAGAGATTTCTAAATTATCACAGATGCTGTTGCATTAAAAGCAAAAGAAAAAAATCAGAGGAGTCCAGGGAAAGAAACTGAGCCATGTTCTGGGTTAATTGAAAATTGGAGAAGGAAATGGCAACCAACTCCAGGATTCTTGTCTAGAAAATCCCATGGATGGAGGAGCCTGGCAGGCTCCATACCATGGGGTTGGGGTTGGGATTGTGAAGAGTCAGACATGACTGAGCGACTTCACTTTCTTTTTTTTCTTTTGACCTTTAATCTTTGGAGAAAGTCACTAAAGTAAGATAGTCTTGAGTTAGATAGGGCTAAGATCAGACATTAGTCACTGGTGACTTTGATTTCGGTGTTACAGTCATCTTAACAAGTTTATTAACTTTTTCAAGATTTATTATCTTTGCCTATAAAATTGGGATTATATCTACTTTCTGGGTTTATTATAAGGATAAACTTGATAACATAAAGTAGTTAGGAGTAAAGCTATTAGTAGCTATGTATCTTAGAGGAATTTTATTTCTATTTCCTGAAAGTGTGTAATTCCTGAACTGAACAGAAATATAGTCTCACATTGAGTTTCTTTTGCTCAACTTATCTAATTATCCAGGTGTGAGTGATTTACTTTGCATAAATTCTCTAGAAACTCTTCTTCTGTCCTCATGGAACAAAAGATATACCGGAATATTTTTTAAAGGAAAAGTAAACAATGTTATCATTACATGAAGTTTGCTATATCGGCTTTATCACTTTTGAAATGACTAAAATCTTAAAAGGTACTGTGTCTGTTATTATAAGAAAAAAACTATAATAGTTTTCACTTATTATAAGAGCAAGTGAGCAAATAAGACTTTAGAAAAATGTATTTCCATCAAATAGCTATTGGTTTTTTTATGTTGAAAAATTCCAGTAAAGATATCCATAAAAATATATTTAAAATCAGGAAAAAATATACACTGCAGCCTAAATTATACCAGAAAACTTCTAGACCTCTGGCTCATTCAAACCCAGTATTCCAGACCCTAAATATAAGTCACAAGGACACAAGAACAATCATAAACCAGCTTTCTGGGGAGAAGATTAGGGAGGGTGATTCTGAAGGGCTGGCTTTAATTAAAATTCCTATAAAAGCAGAGTTTTGGGCAAGATTTCTGCAACCACTTTAAAATATTAAGCACTTTTGCTTCCTCCCCAATATGTTCAAGATTTATATCAATGTATGTTTAATTAGATATTGCAACTGACACTCAACTTTCAATTATATTTAATTTTATTTAATTATGTTAAGTATGTGTTACGGTTCTCCAAGAAACAAAACCAACAGAATATAATAAAAATATATAATCTCTCTTTGGACTTCATATATATAAGTATGATATCTGTGTATGTGTGTGTGTGTGTGTAGTAATAAGGAGTTGGGTCATGCAGTTATGAAGACTGAGAAGTCCCAAGAACCACAGTAGGCAAACTGAAGACCCAGAAACCAATAGTATAGTTTCAGTCTGAGTCTGGAGTCATGAGAAGTAGGAAAGCTAATGATGTAAATCATGTAACGTCTAGTTGGAGTCCAAGGCAGAAGGCAGAAGAAAAATATCCCTGCTTATGAGGTAATAATTGGGCAGAGGGAGTAAATTCTCCCTTACTCAGCTTTTTTGTTCTCTTTAGGCCTCCAAGGGGTTTCCCTAATAGCTCAGTTGGTAAAGAATCCCTCTGCAATGCAGGAGACCCCAATTCGATTCTTGGGTGGGAAAGATCTGCTGGAGAAGGGATAGGCTACCCACTTTAGTATTTTTGGGCTTCCCTTGTGGCTCAGCTGGTAAAGAATCTGCCTGCAATGCAGCAGACCTGGGTTCAATCCCTGACTTAGGAAGATCCCCTGGAGAAGGGAAAGGTTACCCACTCCAGTATTCTGACCTGGAGAATTCCATGGACTATATGGGGTCACAAAGAGTAGGACACTACTGAGGGACTTTCACTTTCAAGCCTACAAGAAATGGGATAAGGCCCATCTACACTGGGGAGGGCAATCTATTTTACTTCTCTACTGATAAAAATGTTAATCTCATCCAGAAATACCCTCACAGAAATATTCATAATGTTTATCTTTAAGCAAATATCTGGGCACCCCATGGCCCAATCAAGTTGACAGATAAAATTAACCGTCACAAGTCCACCCCTTCCTGACTTTATATCCATATACATCTTTAATCATACTTAATCTCCAAATGAAGACTATAAAAAGATCATAGCTCTGCCTATCATAATATAACTATCTTACATATAACCCAAAACACTACTTTTCCAGAAGAGTGTGTGTAATACACACACATACACATTCATAACAAAATAAGTGGGGGAGGAGGAATCATCTTTAGCCTTTGTTTCTGTAACTGGTCATGGCTGGTATTTATAATTTCCTTCTGCCACTCTTTCTGTATATCCTTTGCCTTGAGCAAGCATCTAAGCCCTTCTTGGTTCTTTAACTGATAGGGTGATCCAAATCTGCATTTCTCAAGGTTCTGGGCCATTTGTAATCCTGCCTAGGTTGGGTTGTTGTAATTTTCCATTGACCTAAATTGCAGGGCATAGTAGTGCTGAGAGACTGTGGGATCTTCTGCATTCCAGACATAGTCTTCTTTATCTCCATTGTTGAGTAACATGCCAATCTGCCCTTGGGATTCAGGATTCTTTGCCCCAGTTCCTGCAGTAACTAACTCCCTTCTTTCCCTATTAATTAAGAGGCATGAAGAGTCCGAAGTAACTGGGTAGAAATCTTAACTTCCATTTTAATGGAATTGTTGTGATTTCTCTCAGTGAAAGCATTTCTCATTTGGGAACTAAAATCTCTAGGCCAAGCTTAAGGTCACAGGAACAGGAAGCAAAAATGTTGCTAGTGGGTCACTAAGGTAATAATGAGCAGCACCCATTTCTACCCCTTGATTCATGGGCCTGTGAATTCTGGCTATGGGAGAAACAGCACCATGTACTGGACACTACTTTAGAGCATACATCACCTTCTGGAGAACCTCGTCCCAGTCCTGCAAGGTATTGCCACCTAGCTGGCACTGTTACTGAGTTTCCAAAAGGTCATTCTACCGTTCTTTCAGATTATCTGCTTCCAAATCATGGGGGATGTGGTAAGTCCACTGAATTCCATGAGCACAGGCTCATTGTCATACTTCTTTTGCTACGAAGTGAGTTATTTAACCAGAAGCATTGCTATGTGAAATATTGTTGATGATAGATAAGGCATTATGTGAGTCTACACATGGTACTTTTGACAGAAGTATAGCATGAAGGGGAAGCAAATCTGTATTCAGAGTGTGTGTTCCATTAGGAAAAAAATAAATGCTGCTCCTTCCATGGTGGAAGTGGTAATTAACCGGCCATCAAGTGGCTGGATGATCACCTTATCCTAAGAAATGGTGCCTATGAGCACACAGTGTTGGTCTCTGCTGCTGGTAGATTGGGCATTCAGCAATAGGTGTAACCAAATCACCCTTGGGAAATGGAAATTCGTGCTGTTAATCCTGTGTATTACCTCCATCCCTGCAACCATGGTCATTTTTTCTCATAAACCCATTGGATGATGATAGGATTGGCTGGGGATAAAAGAAGACTGGTATGCACAGAGCATGTCATTCACTTGACTATTAAAATCCTCCTCTTTTGAGGTCAGCCTTTGATGAACATTCACATGAAACGCAAGTATCTTCATGTTCTTTGCCCATTCAAAGAGGTCCACCCACATACATGTTCTTTAAATTTCCTTGTCATCAATTTTTCAGCCATAGTTTTTTCAAGTCCCTGAACTTCCAGCCAAATCATTGACCACAGTCCATGAATTAGTATATAATGACATATCTTGCCATTTCTCATTCCAAGCAAAGTGAACAACCAGAGCTCAAAGGTCTGCCACCTGGGAGGATTGTCCTTCACCTATCCTTTGGGGATGTCCTAGAAAAGGTCTATGGTGTTATAACTGTCCACTGTAGGATGGTGCCTTCATATTGTGCATAGCCATCTGAAAATCAGGCCTATGTCTTCTCTTCCTCTGCCAACTGGTCTTAGAGACCTCACCATGAGGCCATAGATGCTGGCCCACCAGAGAGAAAGAAGGCAGTGGAGCAGGAGTGGCCTGAGCATTTGGGCCACCTCTTTATGTAAATTACTCGTGCATTCAGAACCTTCTTGGGCCTGATCATGTATATACTGATTCCATTTGATGATGAAATGTTGCTATGTATACCCAGCTTTCTGGTTTGGGGGTGTCAGAAAACATCCAGTTCATGATGGACAGCTCAGGTTGCATGGAAATTTGGTGTCCCCAATGGTGATTGCAGTCATGAAATTAAAAGACACTTACTCCTTGGAAGGAAAGTTATGACCAACCTAGATAGCATATTAAAAAGCAGAGACATTACTTTGCCAACAAAGGTCCGCCTAGTCAAGGCTATGGTTTTTCCAGTGGTCATGTATAGATGTGAGTATTGGACTGTGAAGAAAGCTGTTCGCTGAAGAATTGATGCTTTTGAACTGTGGTGTTGGAGAAGACTCTTGAGAGTCCCTTGGACTGCAAGGAGATCCAACCAGTCCATCCTAAAGGAGATCAGTCCTGGGTGTTCATTGAAAGGACTGATGCTAAAGCTGAAACTGCAATACTTTGGCCACCTCATGCAAAGAATTGACTCATTGGAAAAGACTGATGCTGGGAGGGATTGGGGGCAGGAGGAGAAGGGGACGACAGAGTATGAGATGGCTGGATGGCATCACCGACTTGATGGACATGAGTTTGAGTGAACTCTGGGAGTTGGTGATGGACAGGGAAGCCTGGCGTGCTGTGATTCATGGGGTCGCAAAGAGTCGGACACGACTGAGCGAATGAACTGAACTGAACTGATGGTTAATGTTAGTTCTGGGTCTGAAAACTGGCTCAATACTGGAATTGAGGGGGCTTGAGCTTCAGTTTTAATGATCCAGGTTAGACTTGTTCGCTTGACCTAGAACTTGTCTGCTTATAAAGGTCAATTGAGAATTAAAATAGGTTTTCTATCTATTTCACTCCTAGGAACAGCATAGCCCACCAGCCAATGCTGTAAATCTGGCTTGCTCCTTTGACCTTGCAGCCCACGACAGTAACTGTGTCCACCTTTCTTCAGGCAACTGGGTGCTGTCATTGGTCTCCGCCACCCCAGATCCAGTTACTACCGTTGAATTTAAATATCCCAGGTAGTAAACAGTAGTTTTCATTGTACTTGGAAGTTTTCACTATTCTCCACTGACCTACAGAGAACAGTGATCATAAATCTCTTCAAAAATGCCAGAACTCTGCTCACAAATTTCTGTCTCACAGTAATGGTGAAAAGTATGTCTTCTGGACCTTCCCAATGTGGGTGAGTGTGTCTTAAAAAATATCCACTCCAGCATCTAATCTCCATAAACCTTTGAATCCCTCCCTTTATATTAAGGTTTCCGAGGTGGTAAAGAATCCATCTGATAATACAGGAGATGCAGGTTGATCCCTGGGACGGGAAGATCCCTTGGAGAAGGAAATGGCAACCCACTCCAGTATCCTTGGCTGGGAAATACCATGGACAGAGGAGTCTGGTGGGCTACAGTCCGTGGGAGTCACAAAAAGTTGGAAAGGACTGAGCATGTCCACACACACATTCTCTCCCTCTTTCTCTGTATTAAGCCAAGTCAGATCAGGAACTTCTCATTTACTCACTACAGAACACCTTTTTGGTCCCTGTTTCAGCCAACCACCCAACCTGTTTGAGCCCTTTCTGACTCCTTGAACTACAACATTAAACGTAGAATCTCAGCTTGATGAGCCTATATAAATAAATTCAGCCTAATTCAACATTGTTTCTTCAAGCATTATACCACAACCTTAGTATCTATTCCAACATGTGTTCCCCAGGTCCATCTTATAAGTTTGAAAACTCGAATAGTTCTTTTGGAGTGGAGAGCACCTCCTCATGGCTGTAGTGGTTTGTACCTCACCTTTAGAGGCCTGTTGGGACTTGAATCTGGGTATAAGTCTAGACTCAAAAATGGGTGTATCCAGAGGAGAATCAGCATTGTTTTGGTTGACAGCTCACTCAGAGGAGACCATTACTGTTTCCTCAAGCAATAAAGATGAATCCCATTAAAAGGAAATGCAGAGGCTGTTTATTACCCTGAGGTTGGGGAGGCTACTTCTACTGGAAGTGAGCAGGCTACTCCCACTGCAGCTGGGAAGGCATCTTTGGCAAAGAAGATGCATCAGACTTGAAAGACTCAATGTCTCCACTTTCATCAGGGTCTTCCCACGTGTCCTTAATTTACAGGATCCCATCATTTTTCAGTCAAGGCTATTACTAAGTACCCTAAAAGACTGGAAATTCAGGTTTCTTTGTAATTCAGTCAATCACAGAATGAGATTCTGCTTTTGATTTTCAAGAATTTCAGCCCTAAGGCTATAGGAAACAAAGGTCTCCTTCAGGGCACACATAAAAGGCTTCAGTTTTTTGTGTGTGTGTGCAGTGCTTAAATTGGGAGTTGGAATCCCTGATCCCATCCTTTTATTTCTCCACTTTGTCCAGTGACATTGGGACAACTAGCTAATCTCAGTAAGTCATTGCTCTTCTTAAAATGTTCAAAAGTGTCATGTACCCAGTAACTCAACCTGGTATTTCTTAATAAATGGTTGATAAAGAGGGTCTTGGAGAAGGAAATGGCAACCCACTCCAGCATTCTTGTCTGGAAAATCCCATGGATGGAGGAGCCTGGTAGGCTATAGTCCACGGGGTTGCAAAGAGTCGGACACGGCTGAGTGGCTTCACTTTCAAAGAGGGTCTAGGGATTCTCAGGTGGTGCTAGGGGTAAAAAACCTGCCTGCCAATGCAGAAGACTTAAGAGATGCAGGGTCGATCCCTTGATCAGGAAGATCCCCCGGAAGAGTGCATGGCAACCCACTCTAGTATTCTTGCCTGGAGAATCCCCAGGGACAGAGGAGCCTGGCAGGCTACAGTCCATGGGATCACAGAGTTGGACACGACTCAAGTGACTCAGCAAAGAGGGTTAATGGAGATTTTTGGCCTACCCAGGTGTCAGATCATGCTGTGTATTATCAGTGTTCTCTTTACTATGGGGAATATGTTTAATCAGATTAGAGAGTCAATTCGAGAAATCCCGGTACTGATTCAGAAAAAAACCTAAATATTCTGTTCCTCTAGAACCGCTCTCAGTACCAAAATCTATACTAGTCACAGTCTTCCAGGTGATCATGAACCAGTGCGATGGATGGATAAATGAATGTGTAGCTTTATAGACCGATGTGCTGTGCTTAGTTGTGATTGCCACCCATTGTAGCCCACCAGGCTCCTCTTGTCAGTGGGATTTTTCGGGCAAGGATACTGGAGTGAGTTGCCAGTTCCTCCTCCAGGGGATCCTCCAGATCCAGGGATCGAACCAGTGTCTCCTATGTCTCCTTCTCCTCCATTATAGGCAGATATTTTACCTGCTGAGCCATTGGGGGAGCCCATAGATTGATATGTAAATATACAAAGTTAATAACTAGCTTGATAATTCAAGGTGTGCAAAGACCTAAAAGTTTGTTGTGTGTTTTTGGTGGATTCTGTCATCCTCTACAAAGTGAAGTACTAGATGTCAGTACTAGCATGTTGGCACTAGAAGAAACCCTAGAAATAAAATATTTCTCCTTCCTTTAGTCATTAGACTTTATCAAGTGCTAACTTGTGCTAGGTGCTTGACTATACAGGCTTCTGTTCTTGGGGAACTTACATTTCTGTGAAGGGAGGAAAACAACATCTAAGTAAATAATGTAAATAATGAGATAATTATGGTTATGATAGGCTAGGGAAGAAACAGACAGTAAGATGGAAGAGAATACCTTAGGTGTGAGTGATGTGATGGACAAAAGCCTTTTTGTAACAGTATGTTAAGACTCAGCTGTAGGAAGTTCTGAAGAACCATGTTTGAAGTTGATGGAACAATGTAAGTAAAAGATCATCGGTATGACTGAATGAGAGCAGGGGGAAACTTGAAATCGGTAGGAGTAGAAGCCAGTGATGCAAGACAGGCCATGGGTCAAAATGTGAAATTCATTCTAAAATCCATTAGTGGCTATTGGAGGGTTTCAAGAATGGCAGTGTTATGAGTTTTTTGTTGTTGTTTGGAATTTTACTTTTGAATAGATAATAGAGCCATAGAGTTCATAAATGAAATAACGCAAGAGGATTTTGTTTGTGCTTTCCCCATTTTTGTCCTGTGTCTATTTTTCTATTTTCCATTGTATCTGTTCTCTCATATGCTTCCCTTAAACTTGCCTTTTTTTTTTTTTTCTAGTAAGTTTACTTCTTTCTTGGGATAGAATTTTCTCTTGGATTCTACCAGTTCATATTTCATCTCTTCTCATTGTCCTAACATCTTTTCCTTGAGTTCTTATATTTCTTCTTTAAAAGCTTCTGTTCATGACAATCACTTCATACGTTTGTGTGTAATGAAATAAAAACATTTTTTAATGTGCTCCATTGTGAATATTTTGAGTATATTCCAAAATGGTATATTTTGCTGCTTTTTACCACCTTCTTCATAGAGTATCTTTTTTTCAATTATCTGCTTTATTTTTCTCTTTTTAAAAATATTTACTTATTTGGCTGCATTGGCTCTCGAGTTGCGGCGCTGAGCATCACGGGTTGCGACTCATGGGCTCAGTAGTTACATCACATGGGCTTGGTTGCTCTGCAACATGTGGGACCTTAATTCCCCGACCAGAGATTGAACCCACATCTCCCAGACTGTAAGGTGGGCTCTTAACCACTGTCCCACCTGGGAAGTCCCTCCATAGAGTGTCTTGATAACTAAGCTTTATAACTATATTGGGAGCTGTTTTGTTACTTGTCGTTGAATCAGCTATTTGCAAGAGGTTCCTGTTTGGTGGTATAGGTAGCTTAACCTAGAGAGCATATTAAAAAGCAGAGACATTACTTTGCCAACAGAGGTCCGTCTAGTCAATGCTATGGATTTTCCAGTGGTCATGTATGGATGTGAGAGTTGGACTGGGAGGAAAGCTGATTGTAGGAGAATTGATGCTTTTGAACTGTGGTGTTGGAGAAGACTCTTGAGAGTCCCTTGGACTGCAAGGAGATCTAACCAGTCCATTGTAAAGGAGATCAATCCTGGGTGTTCATTGGAAGGACTGATGCTGAAGCTGAAACTCCAATACTTTGGCCACCTCATGCGAAGAGTTGACTCACTGGAAAAGACTCTGATGCTGGGAGGGATTGGGGGCGGGAGGAGATGGGGACGACAGAGAATGAGATGGCTAGATGGCATCACCAACTCGATGGACATGAGTTTGAGTCAGCTCTGGGAGCTGGTGATGCACAGGGAGGCCTGGCGTGCTGTGATTCATGGGGTCGCAGAGAGTCGGACACGACTGAACAACTGAACTGAACTGATAATCAACGGGCGCCCCCTTCTTTTCAATGCAGACCGTTTCTTCCCTGTATAACCAGCTTCCTTTTGGCCCTCAAAGCTTG
The DNA here is from genome assembly GCF_049115385.1 of Moschus berezovskii. Lineage (NCBI taxonomy): Eukaryota > Metazoa > Chordata > Mammalia > Artiodactyla > Moschidae > Moschus > Moschus berezovskii. The sequence continues at coordinate 22,143,757 of NC_142466.1, forward strand.
AGGCATCCAGTAGTTTCTGCTGCCAGGCCTGCACACCCTTGTTCCTGTTCCTTCACCGCTCACAGACATTAAGGGAAACATCCTTGTGGTCCAAGGCAATCTTCAATTGTAGGTTGTGTTTTCAGTGGTGCTGTCTTTGATACACCACTGCTATTAAATATATCACCTTGACAGCTGCTCTCAAAGGCCAGCCTCCTTAGAGCTCAGTCCTGTTTATTGTAGCTCCAATGTCAACTTTAAATTTTACATTTTAAGAAATTCCTCATACTTAGGGGGTGTGTGTGTGCTGCGCTTTTTGGAATCTGTTACCTCTGAGCCTCTAGGCACTTTTCACTCAGTTGCCTACACTTCCAGGTGGTTCTGCAAGATCTTAGCAGCAATAAAATATTACTTGGAGTTGTAGCTTCTGTTTCCTCATATTTCTGGAAAAACAGCAATTGAGTAATTTTGTTTTTTGGGTTTTTTCTTAATGTATATCTATTTCTTTGTTCTCCTCATGCTTACTGGTCTCCAAGAAGAGTGATAAGTTGTTTTTAGGTAAACTATAACTATATGAGCTCTATAATCATGTTATATTGATTTTATTTCTCATTTTTTCTTTTTAATGATCCATGTGGCTGCCAGGTAAAAAATGAATTGTGGGAGACAAGAGTAGAAATAAGGAAAAGAATTTGAAATGACTTCAGTAGTCCAGCCTACAATAACTGTGGCTAAGACAACAGCATGGAAGCTAGATAATAAGTCATTGGATTTGAGCTGTATTTCAGATCCAACAGGACTTGGTAGATTGGAGTGGTATGTAGAAGAGAAAAGGTAATCCAGGAACACTGCTTTTTTTTTTTGGAAAGACTCAGATAGATGGTGATGCTGTTTATTGAAGGTCTTTTTTGGATACACCATTTTAGTATGTTGAATAATATTTTAAGATATTTGAGAAGAAATGGGAAAATCTGAAACTAAAGTGATAGCTGTGGACTAGAAGCGTTAACTTGGATATCAGTACATTACAGATGGCATTTTCAATACAAAATTTAATGGGATCATATTTGGACAGTTTAATGACTATAAAGGTCCCCAAACCAAACCCTAAAAGGCACCAACATTTAAAAATAAATAAGACAGAGGAGCCAGCAAAGGAGATTGAAAAGTGGTATTCAAGGGGACAGAAAGCCGCGTTTCACTCAAAAAGACCTGCCTTATCTGACCATGCCTCCAAATTGTCCTTCAGTGCTCTCTGAGCTTGTCTCTCAACTCACTGTTCTTCTTTTCAATGATCTAAGATAATTAATACTTCAGAAATTCATTCCTGGTATGCTTAGTATGCAGAAATTCATTCTTAGTATTACTGACTAGTAATATTAGATTTAATTTCAAAAAGTATCTGTAAGTTGTTAACTTTAATTTTGTATATCTAGTACAGATTCTTCTCAGAGCTCATAGATCATTCTTCTAATTGACAGCTCTACTGAAGTATCTAATAGGATTTGTATTTCCATAATTATATAGACATTTGCTATGGAAAAATAAATATTTTCTAGTTTTTGATGATATACCATAGTAATAAATCCCTTCCCCAATCTAAATATAAAATAAATCATAGTTGCATAATGTGTAATGTGCTATTTATATATCTGGTATTTTCTTAGTAGTTATACATATTCAAGAATAGCACAATTAAATATTTCGTATCCTTTTTTATTCTTTTGTCCTCTTAATCTCTTCAAAGGTTACTTGTGAATAGGATAGTCTTAGCTTTCCTGAACAATTTTGATCAAATAATCCTCTTCTTAGTAAATGTCAGCTGCTTTGTGGTTTGATGTAATGAGGCAGATGCCTATTTCTGCCTTCCTCTCTATTTTGTACCTTGTAAGTTGCTTATTCTTAGGGCATTTATGTTTCTTAACAAATGTGTGCACTGAAAGGCTTACTCACAGCTCACTGATTTTTCTCTATGAATGTGGAGATTGCCTTCTGATGGACAGGAGTGTCTGCTCACATTGACGTGATGTCTGTTTGGAACAAGTTTCTGCTGTTTATATTCTCAAAAGTGCCCACTGCAAGCAAACGGGTCAAGGTCAGCTTTGTTTTCCCCTTGAAATGCGTATTATTCAAAGGAATGGCATGAGAAGCTCTGGGACCTTAAAAACACAAAGTACTTTCCCCTTCATGTAACAACAGACTCCAACTCAGTCTTTTCATCGAGTCAAAACACAAAAACTGAAAACATTTGTGTTTTTATTACATGTGAAAAACCTGATTGATTAAAATGATAGACTTTGACATAAAAGAATAAAAATGAATAAAGCAGTTACTAGATAACTTAAGTTGTACTTGAAAATTTACTCTGTAACTTCAGGAAATCCAAAGAACTGGCCATAGAAATGAAAGTGGTCTAGTTGAGGTACATGAAATGGTTACCACACTGACAGCCATAACCCATTGCATCTGTCTTCTTGATTTAGAATGTCTCTTTAAATCATACTTTTGATGGGAAGATATAATAGGGTTTGGGAAAATCACATTTATTAAACTCTGTGGATGATTTTTTTAGAAAGACATTATCCCATTTTATTTTCCAATAGCTCTACTAAAACAGATATAACTCGGTTTGTGTATTTATAGCCCATCTATGTTGGGCTATAATTTTGAGATGCTTTTTAATTTTGATCAATAAACTAGAAAACAAAATCAAGGTCAGTGGAAACATAGATGGTAAATATATAACATAGGAAAAGATCATATGTACATAGGCAAGCTTTACAGTTATATTTGCAATCTAATATTAGCTTTGCAGTCTAATGTTAGTAAATAAGTTACTAACATTGGACTGATTATTTATTTTGGGGCTTTTTGGCTCTAGTATAATCATGTTTCTTTTACAGTGGTTGAGACTGAAGTTCAGAGAAGTTACCTAATTTGCCCAAGGACACAACAGTTGAATGGCAGTGCTCAGTAGTAGGGCTAAGATCTGATCTTGGATTTCAAGTCTTCATCCCTCAAATCTATGCACTTTTCGCACAATGCCTTGAGGAATTTTCGTCCTAGGTCTATCTTTCCTATTTTGCTCAATTCCTTTTCACTCCCCAAATGCAAATTTCCCTAAAAACCTCTTGGAGGTGTGATGTACTTAACAAATTTTGTTGCCTTTGACTCTTTCTAATAGAACTCATCCCCCAGATGGTGGGTCATCTACCTACTATCATTGGAATCTGTGAATGAGGTTGTATTTAAGAACTTTTGCCCTCCAGCATCTGATTATTATGTGGACAAACCAATGTACATGAAACCATTTTAGAACAATTACCAGCTGAACTATTTTATTTATGCTTCTATAAGTATAATCTGTCATTTCCTTTTTCAGCCTTATATCCTCCTTCTTGCCTATATTATATTTAGTTCACGAAATATTTATAAGCATATATTTACTATACTTACTATGCTAGCATTTGGAGGAGATAAAAGAGATATTGAGTGAGATAGTCTTTTGAAGAAAAGGAAGAAAGTGAAGTCACTCAGTCGTGTCCGACTCTGCGACCCCATGGACTATAGCCCACCAGGCTCCTCCATCCATGGGATTCTCCAGGCGAGAGTACTGGAGTAGGTTACCATTTCCTTCTCCAGGGGATCTTCCTGACCCAGGGATCAAATCCGGGTCTCCCGCATTGCGGGCAGATGCTTTACCATCTGAGCCACCGGGGAAGTCTTTTGAAGGAGTATGAGTCTATTTAGTCAGTGATAAGCCAACTGCAAGCATATCAAATTGGAGATTAAGTGAATAAAATAAATAGATAATGCAGTAGAAATTTTAAGGGAGAAAATGTTCAGAAGAAGAAGAATGTAGATGTTTACTTTCTCTAGACCTTAAACAACAGTGTGGGCAAAATAAATAGCATCTGGACCACTACTCTGAAGGTCACACCTTGGTCACTAATCAATCATGGATTTTTTTTTTTTTTCTGAATCTGAAAGTGACTTTAAAATCTTTGCCTATACATTAACTTCCTCCAACTCTGTCAATTTACTAGAGTTAGCAACAGAGAGCAAAACTCTTTTGCTTTTTTTAATCTTCATTTTGAGGAGAGATGGAGGAAGGTGGGGATGGGTGGGACAATCAGAGGATAGAGGAAGATAAGGAAGAAACATCAACCAAGGTAGAGATGGGAAAGTGTAGACAAACTGTGGAATTCTAAATATACCAGGTTGGCTATTGTACAGGTTCTAATTGGAAAAAGAATCGAAGCAAATATAGATATGGGCCATATTTTAGAAGTCACTGCATAGGGACATATATGCATAAATTTTTTCCTGAAGCCAAACTGGACTGCTTCTCAGAATCTGAACTTGTCCCATCTCTGAACATTTGGTCTAGCATATCTGCCAACAGGAATGTCTTACTCTGCTGAATTATCCCAAGTACTAGCTAAATTAAATTTGAGATAAAGCTCCCTTCCTCTTAAGACAACCCTCCCATTTTTTAATTTCCATACAGTAGCACAAACTATGATTTTTTAATGATTTTTATTATGTACTTTCTGATAGTGTTGGTTTTATTAGCATGTGTACATGGCCTATTTTTCCAGCTAGACTGTAAACTCCTAGGGATAGGAACAATACCCTATTTTTACAGATACTTGTAAAAGATTATTGTTATTGGACACATGGGGAGAGATTCACAAAGCCTTGACTTGAATTTAGATCAGGAAGAAAAAGAACTAAAGTTTAGCAAGTCTGGCAATGCCTCCTAACATACGCCCTCCATGTGGAGGCTTAAAAACCTTCTACAGTCTCACAGTCAGAGGGAGAATCAAATAGCAGACTTATCGGTAGTTGACCTTCTTGAATCCAAAAGTAACACAGTCACAGCTGAACAAATACAGTTGAATCAGAAAATAAGCAGCAAGTTTCAGAAATCTGATGAGGAGTCTTAAGACCTATTTTAGAGGGTCGGAAGTTCAAACCAGCACCTAAAATGGAGACTTTTCTAAATCTAGAAAAGTCCTCTATTGCACATGGGAATCAAGGTTAGAACTGACAAAATCCCCAAGAGTTTAGCTGAAGATCAATAAGTATATTTATGGGCCCCTGAAACACGTGAAGGAGTTTGAAGAGTTTATTCTGTGACTTCTTGCATTTTAAGGGGAAAAAAGTCAACTAAGATAGAAGTCCACAGGAACGTGAGTTTTTATACTGGAAAGATTCCTATGTTCTGGGTTAAATTAAAAATCTCTTTTATTTTTCACTCTATAAAATGTAAAGCACATTTTTCTCTTATCTGTTTTTTTATTTTCCAAGTATTAAACATTTTTCAATTTTATAAACCAAAAATATAATAAAAATAAAAACTTATGGCAGTGTATTCTTCAATTACCAGAAATATCTGTACACCAAATACCTGTATGTTTGATCAAATAAAATTTCCAAATTTACAATTGGACAACTACTAGAAACTAATTGGCTATTTAAGTTTTTCTTTTGCCCCAAATTGCCTTAGTTCAGGCAGAATTAAGCTTACCAGATGATGTGTACAGTGCATATGGGAACAGTCGGGTGAATGGACTAGATCTGTTCACCTAGGGAGGATCTGTCCTATTTGGGGGACTATTAGCAGGGAGAGGATTGGATTAGCTGTTCTAAGCATCTGACCAAGAGTGTCCACTTGGGAATCTTTCATTAGATGTGCGCCTGGACACCATTCCAGAAATCAGGACACTTGGAGGAGAGGCAGAGCCCAAGCTTCTGGGAGTGCTCAGTTACACAATGGAACAGAAACTACATAAAGGGAATTCTGTCATCTGGTTTGTCTTGCTGATGGTGAGAGCTATGTGTCACCAGGGTTCATGGTCAGCACTGGCCCAGCCCAAAGGTCAGAGACTAGTAGAGGATGCGTCCAAGAGATCAATAGCCAGATTTGGAGCTCCACATCCTAGGAAGACTAAACCACTCTAAAAAAGCCTTGCCCAGCTTTGGCTGAGAATTTATAAATATTTACTCCTTAAGTTAGGTCTACTCTTAGAACTATGTCCTATAGTAAGTTAGGGAATTAAGAAAAATAAAGGCAGGGGAAGTATAATGGGGCTGATATTTACCTCCTGTACACACACGAGAAATGCTAGTTAGATTTATTTATTTGAACCTGTGTGATGTTTGGTGATAAACTTTAATTTGGGTGCAGTACTAATCACCAATACAAATCAGTGCTATTTCAAGTTAGTTTCTTTTTTCACCCGAGAAAAACTTCTGGTCAAAAGACCCTTACTGAAGAGTCAGAAAACCTTGGTCTTGGTATCCGTTGTGTCACTCACAAGCTGGGTCTCCTTATACAAGTTCTTGTCCCTCTCTGATCTTCCTTTACTTGTGAAATCAAAGGGTAGAGCCAAATAAACTCCATGAGTATTTTTTCATCAATCACCCTACGAATCCACGAAGCAAGACTGACGTCTGGCTGGAGCTTCTTAGAATGTTCACTAACGCACTGCCTAGTTGGATTTTACATGTGGAGATTAGGGAAAGTATAAATCTGATTAGATTGCTTAAATGGAGGCCCTCAATGAAAATGCTGTATGACTGAATTCCCCTCTTGACTTTGGAAGAATCATGCTTTCTTCTTTATTCCAACCATATTGTCTGATCCAGGTTTCTTCACTCTCTTCCCATCTAGGATTTTTTTCTTTCAGCTCCTAATTTATCACCTCTAATTTTGATTCAGAGTTACAGGAGCATGAGCAATACACAATAATAATAACAGTAGCGTGGAGGTACATGCACATTCACTCATAGTCAATCTCTTTTAATCTTCACAAGAACACCACAGGTTAGACATCATTATCTCCGTTCTGTCCATAGCAGTCAGAGAGGTAAAGGAACTTCCTAAGGTCAAAGAGTGGGTCACTGTTCCAACCAGGACCTTATGACTCTAAACTCTGCAGCAACTCAGAAAAATTACAGCAAACCCGTTATTGTACATGCCAGTTCTATTTCCATTCTGTGGAATGGCTTTCAGATATGGTCAAGGACATGGGAAGAGGCCACCATAGACAGAAGGCTCTCCACATCCCAGAGCTTGCATTACTTATCCTTAGATTTCTTATCTGATCTTCCCTCTGGGCTTCCCAGGTGGCACTGGTGGTAATAAACCCAGCTGCTAATGCAGGAGACTTAAGAGATATGGCTTCAATCCCTGGGTTGGGAAGATCCCCTGGAGTAGGAAATGGCAACCCATTCCAGTATTCTAGCCTAGACAGTCCCATGGACAGAGGAGCCTGGTGAGCTATAGTCCATGGGGTTGCAGAGTTGGACACGCCTGAAGCAACTTAGCAGCAGATCTTCCCTCTATCCCCCAACTCTGTGTTTTTGGAATTGCAACTATTAAGTAATCTTTGGTGCATTATCTACATCTCCTCTCCAAGAAAAGTTCTTCAGGGTAGTATATAGTGTGGCTTTTGAAAATCAAGTGTTACATTTTCAGTTTCAAAAGTTGAACTCTTGCTGTAGCTACTTTTTTCAGTTGACTGAATTCCAGTATCATTACCAAGAAAGTCCTGACAATACAGCTTAAGAATTGAGAATGAGGCTCTGAACTCTGGATGCAACGTTTTGATCTTGGATGTACAACTTTCTAGCTGCCAATAAGATTTCTGTGCCTCCCTTACCTTACCTGTAAAACAGGGGTTAAAAGCAGTACCCACCTCACAGGGTCGTTATGAGGATAAATGCTTCAAAATGATGCCAGGCACTTTGTAATTACTCAGTGCATTCTTGCTTAAAATGACAAGAACCTTTAGAATAGTTCTTTTCCACTGCTACATGCTGAGCACCGCTTTGACTCAGCCTAAAGTTTCCTTACTGAATTCATAGTTAAAGTATAGATAAAAGGAAGTGAGCACCACAAAAGAAGAAATAGAGTTTTGTCATCTTTTTCAGTTGTCTATTATTGTATAACAGACCTCTCCAAAACTTAGCAGCTTAGAACAACAGTATCCATTTTTTTGCCCATAATTCAGCAAGGTGGGCAGGGCTTAATGAGAATAGCTTATCTCTGCTTCATATGGTAAGGGTTCTGGCATCTTGACTGGGGCTGTGCAGTCTCTCATCTCCAGGAATTATCTCTTCAACAGAAGAATTATACTTTATATCGTGACTATCGTCTGAGAGTAAAAGCAAACAGCCTCTTGAAGCTTGACCTCCGAAGTCCCAATATAAACTGTATATATATTTTGTTGGCCAAAGCTAAACCATCCCAGATTCAAGGGAGGGAACAGTAGTTTCCACTTCTAGATCAAAGCTGTGGCAGGTACAAAGAGTGAAGGAAGGAGTTGTTAGTGGCCAGTCTTATAGACAGAATAAGCTAGGAGCCTAGGCCTGAGCTCCAATTCAACTTCTCCCACCTAGTCCTTAAGGAACTTCAGTGAGTCTCCATTTCCTCTTTGTTGTTTTTTATTTGGAGTATAATTGCTTTACAATGTTGTGTTAATTTCTGAATACAACAATGGGAATCAGCTATAAGTGTACATATATTTTCTCCCTCTTATACCTCCCTCCCACCTCCTGTATCCCACCCCTCTGGGTTATCACAGAGCATCAGACTGAGCGTCATGTGCGATATAGTGGATCCCACTAGCTATCTATTTTACGCATGGTAGTTACGTATATCATTGCCACTCTCTCAGTTCATCCGACACTCTCCCCCCAACCACAAGATGTTGGGAGAAAATATTTGCAAAAGAAGCCACTCACAAAGGATTAACCTCCAAAATATACAAGAACTCATGCAGCTCAATTGGAGAAGGAAATGGCAACTCACTCCAGTGATCCCATCTACAGAGGACCTGGTGGGCTACGGTCTATGAGGCCACTGAAGAGCTGGAAACGACTTAGAGACTAAACAAGAACAACAAACAATGCAACTCAATATCAAAAAAACAAGCAATCTAATCGTCTTTAAAATAGCTTTTACTAAGACAGTACAGACTAATATATAAAGGATGCACGTGAAGTATCTAAAACAGTACTTCATTCACAAAAGAAATGCTAAAGACCTATTTCCTTTTCTTTTCTCTTTGTACCCTGCCCCTAAGAACAAACCAAAATAAAGGTGGAGAGCATCCTTTCTATAGAGAAGAGTAATATCTTACTCCTCACCACTGTTGTCCAATTGAAGGGCAATTAACCATACCAACAAATTCAACACCCCAGAAAACTAGTACTAATACTCTGATTTTTGATTTGTCACTTCCATTTAAAATTGATGTCTGTTTGCTCTGTCTGTGACCTGTGAATGCCTATGGCAAGTCTCTGCCCACTGAGCATCCCAAGCCTCTAATTGTGTGACTGCCTCTTGCTTTGAGGCACCCCCAGGTAACCCCAAAGTGAACTTAATGTCTGCCTACTAGCCAGTAGTTTAAGTCAAACCATCTCAAACATGCAATTCATATTTAGGGATATCATGTAGTAGTGGTTTTCACTTGGACATGGAAATAAAGGGGCAGAAACATATTCAAGGGAGAGTCCCTGTAAAACGGTACAGAGTTTACAGTGGTTTATCTCAATCTACCTGATTAGTCAGGCTGGTCTTTCACTCCTTCTTATAGCCATCATTTTTGGCTTTGTTCTTTTGATTGGATCTCCTCCAAATAGCCTGACAGATAGGACTATCCTGTGGTCATTCCAGGTCATTTTTATGGTGGCCACAGCTCATAAAACATAGGTATTTAGAATTTTGAATCTTTAGGAATGAATTTTTATCGTAACTCATTTTGTTAAGATACGGCACATACTATGATAACGTCACATACTTTGGCTACAAAAAAAATGACAAGAGGAATTAGCATCACACACTGTTGCAGAGGAGAGAGTCTTCTGGCCTTTCACCAGAATGTTTCTTCTTGACGTTATTGAGCTGCTTAATACTTCAGGCACTTCATTTAGGCCAGCCACGCTCAGATTAATTTGAATGATTAGAATTTAAGATCCTATTGGTACGGAGAACAGGGATAATTTGGTGGGTCCTCAATTTTCACTGGAGAATATTTATCAGAAATGATGGGATAAGTGTGCTGGTGATTAGAGACATTTGGGGAATGTAAAAACTGAACCTCTGGAAGTGGGTTTGGAAGTAACTACTCTATGGTCAGTGACTGATCAGCCTCAGGCAATATTATTGTCTTTCATTAATGTCACCATTTCGTTTCATGGGTTCGACCCAACATCCTCTTCGTTTAAACACAGACACACACAGAGACACACACACACACACAGAGACACACACAGAGACACACACACACACACAGAGACACACACACACAGTCACTTCCCAGTTTCTTCTCTGTATTTCTTTTATTTCCCAAGTCCTGGGCTTGGAAATCTAAGTGTACCTTAAGGATCTGTAACTGAAACAGCTTCTGTCCCAGGGACAAGATTCTGAGCAAGCTCTATAGTCACCAGCATATGGTTACAAGGCTGGGTCTAGTTTGGCTCCAGAAAAGTAGTAGGGGAACCATAGGCCCAGCTTCAGCGCTTGGGCAGACATTCCGACCACAGTCTATTTCCAGAGGGCCACTGTAATACTCAGCATGTACGTTGCTAAGAAGAGTTTTTATATGTGTTACATTTGAGCTGTTTTGTTTACAGTACCTTCTCACGTTTGTAAATATATGAAATAGCTATTGGTCTGAGCCATCTATTACATATCTTTAGTTGTGGAAGAAACCACATGCCCCACATTTTCTTTTAAAGCAACGCATTTTCATGTTTCTTGGGCTTTTGAAAGGTCTTAAGGAATTTATTGGGCTTCCCTGATGGCTAAGCAAATAAAGAATCTGCCTGCAATGCAGGAGACACAGGAGATGCCGGTTCAATCCCTGCTCCAAGAAGATCCCCTGAAGGAGGAAATGGCAACCCATTCCAGCATTCTTGCCTGGCAAGTCCCATGGACAGAGGATCCTGGAGGGCTATAGTCCATGGGGTCACAAAGAGTTGGATATGACTTACTGATTAAGCAAGGAATTTATTGCCCCAGTTTCCCTCTGGCACCAAGACGCTTAAATAGCCTGTGGATATACACATTTTTCTTCCTTCTCTACTCTCTCCAGTATTTTTGCTGAAGAATATATATGTACTTGACTGTATCTTCTGGCTCCAGAGTTCTGGATGATCTACCAGAAGTACAACTCCCTCTGACACTGAGAGATTTGAAATGGCCTTCCAGAGACTGCTCACTGCCAACCCTCCTTCTCTGTGGATATCTATCTCATCCTATAGGACTAGTGTGAATAATACACAACCCTCTGTTTTATGACACAACATGTCATCATCTTTTAGGCAGTTGTCACTTACAATATTACTGGTATTATTTCTATTTTTTTCACTACAGATTGTTTGAATTGAATAAAAAACCAGGATAAGGACCATAAAAGGAAGGCAACTACTTTCCTCTGTTCTTTTTTGTTTGTTTATTTGTTTGCTTTGCTGTTGTTTTTCCTTTTCTTATTTTAACTTTCTTTTTTATATTGGAGTATAGCTGTGGTAGTTCAGGTGCTTAGCAGAGCAACTCAGACATACGTATACATGTGTCCATTCTTTCCCAAATTTCCCTCCATCCCAGGCTACCACATAACATTGAACAGAGTTCTCTGTGCTATACAGTAGGTCCTTATCAGCTATCCATTTTAAATATAGCAGTGTGTACATGTCCATCCCAAACTCCCTAACTATCCCTTCCCTCCACCTTTTCCCCCAGTAACGAAAAATTTTTTCTCTAAGTCTGTGAGTCAGTTTCTGTTTTATAAACAGTTTACTTTGTATCATTTCTTTTTAGATTCCACAGGTATGAGGTATCATACGATATTTCTTTCTCTGACTTCACTCAGTTTAACAATTTCTAGGTCCATACATATTGCTACCAATGACATTATTTCATTCTTTTTAATAGCCCAGCAATGTTGCTCCTGTTTTTCTTTCCTGCATATGCTCTGCCTCTTTCTAATAGCTGGTGTGTGCAGCACATCCATCATGAATGCATGTTAGCAGCTGCCTAGGTAGTGATTCCATTTCTCAGATAGCCAAAGGGGTATTACCAATGACTTAACTCATAAGAGGAGAGAAGTTTGAGCTCTGTTTACTCACAGGTAAAAAAAATTATATCTGGACCATATGTGTGAAACTGTTCAAAAGAGAAGGAAAGAACAAGATAAATATAGTTTGTCCCCAAGGTCCTTTCTTCTGTTTTAATAGGAACGTGCAGATGGTATACTATGTACCATTATATATGTAATATGTCTGTGCTGAAGAAAAACTTTCTTTCTTTGCAACTGTTTGATTCTGAGATGACCAGGGATGGTAAACAATTGAAGTGAAACGTTCTATGCCTATAAAAAGAAATTAAACTAGTTCTCCCAAAGTCTTATCTTAAACCTTATTCCTAAACTTTAGTGCATGATTTTAACAGGCTAACTTCAAACATAGTTCTTAAAGTAATACAGTGGAGTCAGATTTCTGGAATCCAGATGGGGGAAGAACTGTCAATTATGACCATGGTTAATGGCGCCAAGCCATAAGACTCAGCAAGAAAATGCTTCAAGGAATAGGCCCTTGGGTCAGGAAGATCCTTTGGAGAAGGAAATGGCAACCTACTACAGTATTATTGCCTGGGAAATCCCATGGACAGAGGAACCCGGTGGGCTACAGAGCTACAGGGTGGGCTTCAGTCCGCGCGGTCGCAGAAGTCACATACGACTTAGCGACTAAACAACACCTGGAAAGTCATGCCTTGAGACAATCCGCAGTAATATGCCAGTTACGAACGCCATCTCCATCGTAATGGGGATTCCCATTGCCGGAAATAGCCCAAGACAAGGCCTATCCTGGAAGAGATCCCACAATTTCATTGTGCCTTTTCCATGCTAAGAATTGTAGTCTTTTTTTAAATTTCAGTTGGGGAGTCTCAAAGGATACTTATCCTACTTTTATAAAAAAGGTTCACAGTTTGTTTGATTTCAGTAACAAGGTCAATTACAAAAGCATTTTGAGTGCCAAGTGTGTGCTAGACACCACGCTCTGTGCCCTGAGGACTACATAAGTGAGTGTATTCTTGACTCTAAATAGGCCTTTTATCTTCAAAAGATATCCTTTCTCCCAGAAGGTGCAGGTTGGGGAAGCATATGCCTGCAACAGAGATGATAGAGAGAAGAGACATTGCTGATCATGCAGATCAGCGGAGTCAATGCTAGAACCAAGTGTATGTTGCCCTCATATTCACATGGAAGTACACGTAAGCTTTTTCATCAGTCTTTATTGACGTGTAATTGACAAATACAGATGTAAAATATAGAAGTACAGCATAGTAAATTGGTGTGTATATGTATCATGGAAAGATTCTCCCATTCAGTCAATACATCCATCTCCTCACATATCGTTTGCTGGTTTTGGTGAGAACGTTTAATTTCTACTCTCTTAAAAACTTCAATTGTACAAGACACTGCTATCAACTATAATCACCATATTTTCCATTAGATCCTCAGATCGTAATCCTCTTATAGCTGAAAGTCGGTACCTTTTTACCACCTTCCCCCGATCTTCCCCACTCCCCAGACCCTGACAGTGACTTTTCTACTGTCTCTGTGACTTTTTGTTTCAGATTTGAAATATAAATGCAGGGTGTCCTTCTTTCTGGCTGAATAATATTGCACTGTGAATTAATATTTCTTCCCATGCCACATCTTCTTTATTCATTCATTCATTGATGGACAGCTATATTATTTCCATATCTTGGCTATTGTGAATAATGCTGCAATATAAATCTAAGTTTATACTCCATTTAAAAAATATTTATTGATCTGGCTATGTGGAGTCTTAGTCACAGCATGTGGGACCTTCAGTCTTCGTTGAAGTATGCAGAATTTTATCATACGAAGTCTTAGCTGTGGCACATGGGATCTAGTTCCCTGATCAGGGATTAAATCCGGGCCCCCTCCATTGGGAACATGGAATCTTAGCCACTGGACCACCAGGGAAGTCTGTATAGTCCATTTTTTTAAGCTGTTTGCTTCTGCATATTTTGTTAATTAAATTGATTTCCTTTTTGAAACCAGAGTATGGTCTCCTAAGTGGGCTTCCCTAGTGGCTCAGATGGTAAAGAATCTGCCTGCAATGCAGGAGACCTGGGTTCCCTCCCTGGGTCGGCAAGATTCCCTGGACAAGAGAATGGCTACCCACTCCAGTATTCTTGACTAGAGAATTCCATGGAGAGAGGAGACTGGTGGGCTACAGTCCATGGGTACAATTGAGCAATTAACATGTTCTTTCACTTTCAAGATTACCTCTTTGAAGCTAGGAGAAATAGTACTCTTTTTTAGTTTCAATTTTAAACAGCCTAACAACTGTGAAGTTGTCTCTTTCTCTCGTCAGTGTTATTTAAGCCTCCAACTATTTGATTCAACTTTGGTCCCAATTTAAAAAAAAAAAAAGAAAAAACAAGCTCAAGAATGAAAAAAGAAAATATTGATGAGTAACTTAGTATTTTTTAAATGGTGAGTATGTGATCCAAAGGGTTAAAAAAACAAAATAAATTGTTTATATGATATATATATATATATATATATATCGAATATTTCTAATCCTAGCATCAGAAAACACAAGAGGCAAGTATTCTCCACACCTCCTTCATAACAAATTTCTCAGGATTAAAGAATTATAACAGTTGCAAACAGAACTCTCAAAAGCACATGAGATAAGCTACATACATTATAAAACATAACCTGTGTTTTGTTAATACTGTGATGGTGGTGTGGAAGTGGAAAAGTCAAGAAGGCCAAGTTGCCATCATTTGGGGATGGCTTGCTTTTATTCCCAGGAAGTCCAGAAGGAGGAATGATTGCACAGTTTTCATAATGAAATACATTAAGTCACTCTTCTGTAGCATGGTGGGAAAATAAGGGTTTAGGAACCAAATATGTCTGATTCTAACTCCATTTAGGCCTCTATGTCTCTGGGCAGCTTAGAGAAAAATTCTGATTCCCCGTTTTCTCCTTTATAAAATAATAATGGTGAAATCAACTCTACAAAATGCATGTTTCAGTGAGATTTTATATTTATCTGAAACATAGCAGACACTAAACATTTGTTATTTCCCTTCTCTTAATCGTCATGTTTGTATATATGTAGCTCTCACTATAAATTCTTAACACATCACATTTTTTTCAAAAAAACCTTTGTAGTGCTAATAATAATGCATTAGAACTTGCATTTATCTTTCCTAACAATTATTTTTAATGGCTTTTCAAACTAGTTATCTGTTCCCTGAGCTGGAACTTAAGAAAACATGTACCACTGAGTGTTTTTGTATTAAGCTCTCTTGTATCTTATCTCAAGATATTTGACGATACTGAATTTAAGAAAGTAAGTAAAGAGAATTATCATTTGCTGTTTTATGAGACCAAGAATTCTGTCCTCTCCTAGCTGTGATTTTTTTTTCCAGGTAAGTCCATTCATTTGTTAGTTTATCTTCTCTCATATATAAAATGAGAATGGTGGCAGTTATTTTGTCAATGCTGTGAATATTTCAATCCGTAGCAACTTAAAAGAGCATTAAGTATTACATTTCCTGAGATATTTATTTTTAATAGCACAAAGGCTGTATATATAATTCAGTAGTTCTGAAGTTTTCATGCTTCTTTTCACTGATTCATATTCTAGTGGAGTAATGACAAGAAATTGGATTTTTTAAGTGCCCAGTTTTTCTTTATTCACTAGTCTTTAGACAAACTTTTTTTTTTCTCCCTTAAATAAAACAAACTTCTCAAAGATATATTTCATAAACCTTGGAGTATTTCTCTGAGGAATATTCTTTTAAGAGACACATTTTGGATTCTATTGTCCCATTGTCATTATGGCTTACTGCCAAGAGACCCAACAGATTTCATTTAGATTACCTATCTACTAGCTGCAGAAGCTCCAAGCACAAAAAGTACAGGTCCTTTTGTTTTCCCTAAAGTTCCATGGGAGTGCTACCAAGTCCAACAACACAAAAGACAAAATACAGACGGAAGTAAGGGTAATCAACGATAAAGGATTTAAACTTGGAGGAGGTTAAATTCCTTCGTGAGAACAGGAACAGAGCAACAGTCCTAATAGAGCATCTTAGGGTTACTGCCTTCCATGTGGCTGAAATAAAATCAAAGACATTTACTAATATTCAAAAGCTACTTTCAGTTTAGTTACAACTATGTAAATTTATCGAAAAATCTATATGCCCCTAGGAAAAAAAAGCCTCTGCACTGACAGAGATTATAGCCCATACACACACTCTTTCTAGCACTTTATCCCCATATTTCTTTTCACTTTATTCTTATTTCTTTCTAGTTTGTTTTACAGAATGCTTTTGTCATAACTTTATAGTCTGGATTCTATTTTGGCCAGGGGACTGCAAACTTGTGTATTAATGAACCTAAAATATTTAATTTTAAGAAAAATAAGACAAAATATTCAAGTTGAAACAGTCTAAATAAATTGATATACAATGGATCTTTTTGAATATACTGATACGAGGTTTGGTTTCTTTTTTAAAAATCCAGGCAGGTTTGCCTCTCACGTTTTCTTCAATTCCACACAAAATACTCACTGTTGTGAGGCATTAAAGAATACCTCACAAAAGCACCTACATAAAGCTCTCTGGTCTGGGCAAGAAAATCTTCTAAATTGAAAGAGTAGGCTTTTCCCCATAAGCTGGTTTGAGCTGTCAGAAAAATAGTGATGGGTTGCTTCCAGTGGAATTGAACAAAGACTTACACTCATTATTTTTTTTCCATATTAAATCTCAGATTGCTGTGACTGATAATCACTGTATTACTGCATCAGCTGAAAATCAAACTGCTATTTGGTTTAGCATTTGAATCCCGTGGAGCAAAGGAGGGAGCTTACAATTTGACATTAAATTGCAAGCCCCAAAACAGGACCCTCAAACGCTGAAAAGCTCCAACAAATCCTGTGTTCCCAAGTTTTTCCCCTCTAGGTAGCCAGTTTTCTTTGGCATTCAGCCACGAGACATTAAGACCCAGTTTCCCTGGCAACAATAACAGTGCACAAGTCCTCACAAGAGCTCTCCCATTCAGACTGTTAACTATACAAATAGAGTTGCACAAAGAGATTGCCTCAGCGTAAAAGAATAAGAGAAAGACCATCACCATCTATTGTGACAGGCGTTAAGGTATTATTCACCGTACCTCCAACTGGACAATGTGTTTTTGTGATGAACTGAATTACCTTAGATTGGTTTTCCACATCTTTTTTTGTCCTTGGGATAGCAGCCTAGGATTTTATAGTGTATTTAGTTCCCTCCTCAGTTCCATTAGCATGAATTCTATTTTTTTCCAGCTTTTTTTGGGGGAAATTTACTTGTTAAATTGCCATATTACCTTTTAAGGAGCCACTCCCCACTGAAATTTAAGTATAGCTCAAATCTTTCAAAGTTAAGCTGCCTTTTAAAAATGTCTTCCACTTTCCCCCTGTCTTTTCTTCTCCACAATATGTATATGGGAAGAAAGGAAACACAGTATTTTTACTGGGAGTTTGAGCTGTAAAATAAATGAATCGAGGTTATATTGGTTCAAAGAAATCTAGACCCTATATACAAGACATCAAAGAGACAAAAATATAAAGAACAGACTGTTGGACTCTGGGAGAAGGCGAGGGTGAGATGATTTGAGAGAATAGCATTGAAACACGTATATTACCACGTGTGAAATAAATGACAGTCCAAGTTCAATGCATGAGACAGGGCACTCAAGGCGGGTGCACTGGGACAACCCTGAGGGATGGGATGGGGAGGGAGGTGGGAGGAGGGTTCAGGATGGGGGACACATGTACACCCGTGGCTGATTCATGTCAATGTATGGAAAAAACCACCACAATATTGTAAAGTAATTAGCCTCCAATTAAAACAGAGAAATTAATTTTTTAAAAAAGAATTTTAAAAAATCTAGAGCATTTTTTGCTTGTTTCCCACAGCTCATTGACTCATATTTCTAGGAGTAAAATAATAGAGGTGATTGGTTTAAAATTTTACTAAAGACAATTTGACAAATATACTTTAGACTTTTAATTAATCAAGTCCTCTATGTTCACCCTCAAAAGCAAGACTGCAGTCCTCTAAAATTAATAAATTCAGAGGGTGAGTAATTCATGGTTCTTAGAAGGAAGAATTAAATATCACGTACAAGGTATGATAAAATTTAATACTCATTGAGTGTTACTCTGTGCCAGCCACCATGCCAGATACTTTCCTTAGATACCTTATTTAATCATCACCACATCCCTATAAATCATATATTTTTATTATTATAGTCACCTTGGTTATATAAACCTACTCAAGATTACACATATTTTAAGTAGTAAAGCTATGATTCAATTCCAGAGAGTTAAGTTCTAGAGCCTATGCTTTTAACTACTTCATTATGACTAAGTATTATATTTTTAAGAAATTTTTCAGTTAAAAAATGGGATATTTTTAGTTAACCTGTGTGACTACTTTCTTGTTTTCTTTCTGAGAATGAGACCAGCTAGTGATAGTAGCTTATGCATTCAAACAATCTAATATGAACAACTTGGATATAATTTGAACCCCTAACCCCAACCTTTTCAACATGGGTCACTAATTCCCTGAGCCAACACAGTACTGCATTTTATACAGGAATTCCAAGACAGGTCCAGAGGGATTGACTGATAAACTGAGAACTTAATCCTGTAAAATTTTCCAGTTAATCATTTGCATTCATTCCATAGGAATTCAGCCCATTCAGTCTGAGGAATTCAAATTTGTTTAGTAAATAAATTATTTCTAATTCTGTAATGTGTACAAAGACTTAGACTTATGGGCATACTAGAATGGCCCAAATATGGTTCTGGCATTCAAAGGGGCAGCATTTAGAGCTTTTTAAAAAACAAACAAACAAACAATCATTTTGTGTGTTTATCTGTGGCTGCACTGGGTCTTTGTTGCTGCATCAGCTCCCCTCCAGTTGCTGTGAGTGGGGGCTGTTCTCCCTTGGGGTGTGCAGGCTTCTCATTGTGGTGTCTCCTCTTGTTGCAGAGCGTGGGCTCTGGGGTGTGCGGGCTGCAGTAGCTGGAGTGCAGCAAGTGGGCTCAGGAGTTGCAGCTCCTAGACTCCAGAGCACAGGCTCCGTAGCTGTGGTGCACAGGTGTGGCATGTAGGGTCTTCCCATATCAGGGATCGGATTAATGTCTCTGAATTGGCAAGTGGATTCTTTACCACTGAGCTACCAGGGAAGCCCCAACCCTTAGGACTTTTGAGTGACACAGAACAGAAGGGGGGAAGAACTGAAGTAGAAATAAGGACATCTGGGTGGATGTTAAATCTGTCTTGGCTACTAACTGCCTGGGTGAGCTTATGTTATGGATGTTGCACCTCAGTTTTCTCATCCATAATGAGATTTTCTGACTTCTTTTTCTCCAACAGCCTCTGATTCTAGTGTTCTATGATTCAGAGTTTTCTAGGTTAGCAGCCCTGACTAGCTTATCAGGTTTTGTGGTTGCTGTCCTAGGTTCTGAAATCTTTTGATGGACTTGTGGTTCCTTTTCAAAACTCAGACTTTGCTAGAATTTATTCAAAGTATGTTCTGTTATCACAGGCTAACAGAAGAAACAAACCTCTTAAATACATACACACACACAATTTTTTACTTGATTGTCAAAAGTGAAATGCTTTAACCAAGATTTTCTTTAATTCAGGGTGGTAAAAATTCAAGGATCAAGGGTAAATTATTTTCAAATTAATTTCAAAGCCCTCACCATAAATATGTAACATTAAGTTTTATATAAGATGGCAAATAATTCAGAACTTTTTGCCTTAGGTTGCTAAATAGAAGATTCTTTTCCTGTTAAGATCCCAGACTCATGACAAGGATGGTTTCTGTCTTGCAAAACATTCATCATACATTTGTAATTTATGCTGTACTTGATGTATACTCCATATATTTTGGTAAGAGCTTCACACGATACATTTGAGTTAAATCTTCAAAAACTCAGCACAAAAATAATGAATACTTATGTAGGGGTATATATCTTTGATAGTACCGTAAAAATTAACTGTGTGTGTGTAATGCAAATTAGAACTTATGCTTATTTTGGTTTTCTATGAAGATAATATCTTGATTACTAAGCCTTCCAAAAATCACAATGAAACATCTCATCATGTGTGCGTGTATGCTAAGTCGCTTCAGTCATGTCCTACTCTTTGTGACCCCATGGATTGTAGCCTGTCAGGTTTCTCTGTCCACAGGATTCTCTAGGCAAGAACACTGGAATGAGTTTCCCTGCCCTTCTCCAGGGAATTTTTCCTGACCCAGAGATCAAACCCGTGTCTCTTACATCCCCTTATTGGCAGGCAGGAGTGCCACCTTGGAAGCCCTGTTCTCATCATGCCCACTGTCAAACTCTCCAATTCTATACACCCACACTGTATCTACTTGCCACCCCCCCAAACTGGGTAGCTTATTGAGTGTTACTATACTGTTAAAAGCACTGCCTTATCTTTATTAAACTAGCATTATGCTTTTAATTTAATTTTGATGGAAAAACATCATTAAGGTTTCTGGAGAAGGGATAGGCTACCCACACTAATATTCTTGGGTTTCCCTTGTGGCTCAGCTGGTAAAGAATCCGCCTGCAGTGCAGGAGACGTGGGTTCAATCCCTAGGTTGGGAAGATCCCCTGGAAAAAGGAAAGGCTACCCATTCCAATATTCTGGCCTAGAGAATTCGATGGACTGTATAGTCCATGGGGTTGCAAAGAGTCGGACACAACTGAGTGACGTTCACTTTCAAGGTTTCTGAAAATTAAGACAATTTGATACTTTGTATTATATGTATACCCACTCCAGTGTTCTTGCCTGGATTATCCCAGGGAAGGGGGAGCCTGGTGGGCTTCCGTCTATGGGGTCACACAGAGTCGGACACGACTGAAGTGACTTAGCAGTAGCAGTAGCATTATATGTGTTATATGACATTCCAGTAGGTTCAAGTCACTCTAAGTAAAATCTGCTCTTCACTTAGAGAAGTAAGGCCTGCAGTATTTTCCTGCCAGTCCTCCACTCTCAGGCTACACTCATTCATTCTCTTGACACTCATTCTTCACACCTTTATTCTTAGAGTTCCAGTGTGTTGTTATACTTTTCAGCCTGGTCTTACTAATAAACACTTATTCATCCTGTAAGATGTGGCTTAAATATCACCTTCATATATCATGACATCTCCCGAAATTATTTATCCCTCCCCTCTATGTGCCTCTAAAAATCCATGAATATCTCTATTGCAGCATTCTTTCCTATTTTTGAAAATGAAAGATAGCTACACTTCACTGAACAATTAACATGGAAGCCCTTTACATGTTACCTTATTAAATTATGTTGATTGCACTATAATTATCTTTTTCCGATCTCCCCCATTTCTAGTAGGTTTTAAGGTCCTTGAGGAAGGGGACAAATATTTGTTGAATGAATAAATGAATAATTAGATGAACAATTACTCTGAACCAGCCACATTCATTCTAATTATTCCCTTCCTAAAATATGATTATAAGTTAATGAGACAGCTGGTCAGAGTTAAAAGTTCCCTAGAGCCATTTTCCCCCTTGTGATTCCTGTAAGCTCACAGAAGGAGAAATTCATGATCTTGGCCCTCTTTTCTGGTATTTTTTTTAAAACAGCATAGAGTGGGAGACAAAGCATGGGCTTAAGATGGGATGACTTTGAAGCTGATCCCCAAGTGTGATCCTTAGCACATTAGTACATCTTGCTATGACTCAGTTTCCTAGTTTCTATTTAAAAAATAGGTAAGGTAGCTATCTCACAGGGTTGATGCATTAAATGGGAAAATCCAATAAAGTGCTTAGAATGCTCTTGACACTTAGCAAGTATTCAAGGACTATTAGTTTTCATCCTTTGAGATTCTTGCTGCCAGAAGCTAACAGTCCCAGCCGGCAGTCTGTACTATTTATTTTCTTTCTTTCTTTCTTTTTTTTTTTCATTCCTAACAAACCTAACAGGAGAAGTAACTTGGGCAGCACTGAGAAGCCTATGGCTCCAAAATCTTATACTCCTGAGCAAGTCTGATACTTCTTTCTCTCCCTTCCCTCTTGGCTAGGTTGACATGACTAGCAGACTTTTCTAAATGAGAAGAAGGTGCCATGAAGTGTGTATAAAAGCTCAGGGCCAGTGCATGGAGAAAGGAATTTTCCACTGTGCCCTCCTTACATGGGAGTGTACCAGAGCATTAAATCATTGCATCAGGTGTGACATGCTGTTTAATAGTGGGAGCACACTTGGCTGCCTGAGACTCTTCAAAGGTAATTTTATCTGAGAAGAGAGAGTTGGCTTATATACCCCTTTTCTCCAGTCTTTTCATAAGGGAAACAACCTAATTACAACTTTAAAGGGACCTCAGAGTCTGTGTTCCCTTTCAAAGATGGCATTTGAGTAGCTGGGTATTGTAGCCGCAAGAGAGCTTTCAGAGTCGCAGGCAAAGGGAAGGCTCATTCAGGGAAGGCTTTAAGGCCTCTATCTGCACCTATTTGAACAAGGCTCTGGCAGTGCCACTGGCTTTTTGCTCGCATTTGTGTCTGAGCATCAATGGACTCGCACTGCTGTTATTCTCATATCTGTGTTCCTTTTAGAGCAACTCTCACAGACTCGACTTTAGGCTCTTCAGTTCTGTGTCCTGAAACATGAAGTGGGTTTCTAAAATGGATTCCTTTTTCTGAGAAGGGATGAGTGTAGGGGAGGTTGCAGTAGCTTTGAATTTTAGACTTTTATGACTCGCCTATTTTCAAAAGTGGTCAAGCATATGGGATGTTTCATATCCAAGGGAAAAAATGCACTTATTGCCCCAAAAATGAAGCATGAATAAGGTTGAGCAAACCCAATGACTGAAGTTTACATCTGAGATTGTCTTGGTGAATTAGCACTGGTCCTTCTTGCTTTGTTCTCTAGGAGGCTAGGAAAAGGTTTAGGCTTTCAAATTAGTATTAAGGAACAGTCTGTCCTGTAACTATTGGGGGTGAGTGGGCAAACACTGGGAGTAAAGTAGAAGGAATTATTGAAACAAATGAGATGGGGTAGCTAAGAAATATGCAAAGTAAAGATATTCATAGATTTGTAGCTGCAGAAGAAAACTTAGTTATTATTAACCCAACCCCATGATTTACAGACTAAAAATAATCAAGATACAAAGCTAAGTAACTTTCCCAGGGTCACATTATATTCTTAAATATGACATTTGTATAGGCAATTTTGAAGAAAATTATTTAAATGAAGGTTTTTAAAATTTTTGTCACTTTTCTATACTAATAACAGTAGTATGTGCTATGGATATAATAGAGAACAAAACAAATATAATTCTGGCCTTCATAAAAATTTGACTCTTGGGTGACAGATACTGAACAATCAAACAGTGTGAAGACAGCTGTGATGAGTGCCATGTGTGAGAGGTGCATGGTTTTAGGAGAACAGAGGAGTCAAGTGAGATCTGAAAAACCTCATGGAAGTGGAATTCACAAGGCAGAGGGATTAGGGAGTGGAGAAGAGGTACATGGAATATCCCAGATAAAGAAATATCTTTTGCAAACACTGTGAGAAAGCGTAGACTCTTTTGCATGAGAGACTAGACTAAGATAGCCAAGGAGAAATAACAGTAAATAAAATAGCACTCATTTTTCCATGGGCAAGGCACTTGTATTTGTATCATATTATCCATTCCTCTGTGATCTAACTATTCTTTCCCCAATTTATAGATAAAGGAACTAAGATCTGTACAGTGTAAATAACTGGCAAAGGCTTCGCACATAGCAAACAGAACCGTTTCACTGTTGAATTTCAGATTACATTGTGGTTCCTCTAGGGATGGTGAAGGGGAAGAGAGAGAGCAAGTTGGGGAGAGATGAAGGAAGAAGCAAGTTAAATATGAGCAATGAATTGGGAATGTGGATGTGAATCAGGAATACACACACCACTCCATAGTCATGTAGCCTCTACAGTAAATTCCTAGGTCAGAAGTGAGATGAAATAAGGAGTTGTCTGTCTACTCAGGCTTCTTTATTCTCTCAGAGTATTCATTTGAGGAAGGGTGGAGTGCACTGGGCTAGGAGCAGACAATTAAACATTTTGAAATTTATAGTAAGCATGAATACTTTGTGTCTTTGTATCAACTTAGAAAAAATAAGACAAGATTTATAAGGAATCTCTTTAAAATCGTGTGAGCTTTCCTCTTGTCTCAGTCTGCTTGAGTTGCCATAACAAAATATCACCAGTTGAATCTAAAAAGGCCTGACTCTTAGAAATGAAGGCTAGAATTGTGGTTACCAGGGACTAGGGGTGGGGGAGATGGGGAGATAGTGGTCAAAGTACAGAAACTCTAGTTGTAATGTGAGAAAGTTCTTGGGATGTAGTGTATATCCCAAGCATGATGATTATGGTTGCTCATAGTGTATTGTATGCTTGAAGGTTAAGAGTAGGTTTTCCATCTTCTCACCAGAAGAAAAAAAAATAGACATGCTAATTATATGACCTGGTGGAGGTAGTTGCTAATACTCTGATGGTCATCACTTTATAATATAGAAGTATATCAAGTCAACATGTCATGCACCTTAAAATTACACAATATTGCATCATAATGTTGACTGAGATATCAATTTTATCACAATAAAACTGAAGAAACAGTACCATAGACTGGGTGGCTCAAACAACAGACATTTATTTCCCCACAGTTCTTGAGGCTTGAAGTCCATGATGAAGCTTCCGACCTTGCAGGCAGAGCCATTCCCCACTGATGTGACTTCTCATCAGTACAAGAAAAATCACCCACTGTGTGCCCAGGGTCGGGGGGGTGAGAGGGAGAGACAGAGATCTTTCCTTCTCTTCTGCACAGCGGTCCCCAGCCTCTGGGCCGTTTCCGCCTCCTGTCAGATCAGTGCAGCATTATATTAAAAATAAAATGTACAGCAGCAACGGGCTTGAATCATCCTGAAACCATTCCCCCAACCCCAGTCCATGGAATAATTGTCTTCCACCAAACTGGTCCCTGGTGCCAAAAAGTTTGGGGACTGTGGTTATAAGGACATCAATCCTGTCAGGTTAGGGTCCCATCCTTATGACCTCTTTTAACCTTAATCATCTTCTTCTAAAGCCTATCTCCCAAAACAATCACATTAGTGGGTTAAGACACATGAATTTGGAGGAGCCATAATTCAGCCCAAAGCACCTCTCCATTTTTTCTTTATTTAATCACCCTATTGAATTTTCTATAAATCATTATTTAGTATTTTTCTTGTCTATTTGTCTTTGGTTTCCATTATAATTATTTATCTTCATAGACTAAAATAAAGCGTCATCAGAGCACCATTTTGCCTTGTTCATCGTGATACTCTCAGAGCATAGAATAGCGCCTGGCACAAACAGGAGACCAGAGAATATTTGCCAAATAAGAAAAAGAGCTTATATTCTACGAGAGCTTCATTGGCATTTCCTGAACACTTCCTAATAAGGTGACTTCTCATCAGTACAAGAAAAACCACCCGCTGGTATTTCAGAGCAGTTCTTGAGAGGGTGAACAGAAGTAGCGTATTTTTGTCTTCAGCTGTTCATGCATATTCTTACCTTTCCTCTAGATATCCATTACTGCATGCCCAGAGAATAAAGTGTGCCAATCTGACTTCCTCACTCTAATTGCAGTCATGTTGAAATGATGAGTAACTCTGGGTCCTCATTTCTCAGAGGATATGCACATGGCAAATTGATCAATGCCTAAAAGAAGATGTTTTCAATTATATAGCAAGCCCAGCAGTTAACATATTATTAGCACACTCGTTTTTTTATTGCGGGGAGGAAGAATTCTACCTTTTTTTCCACCATACTATATTTTATCTTCTAATTATGAAGAACATATTTCTAGAATAAAATTAGAACATTTCCTTCATTTATTTTGAATGAGACTTGTTGATCAGACTGGCATTACCAAAGAAGGAAGAATAACATTAGTAAAAATGAATCAGAGCTCAATTATAGTAAACGCAGGAAGAAATGTGCAAGTCCTGTGGAAAGAGGCAGAAAGAAAGCAGAACTACAGAATGATTGTCATTATTTTCAGCACAAAGGAGAAGTTAGAGTGCCCTGTCTTATCATAGTGACATTGTAATTGAAAAGAAAGTTAAGTCAATGAGATGTTCATTGCGGTAGTGCTCTGAGTGGGCTGTACGTTAGGAGAAGGTCTGGAAGAGCGATTTGGATGAGTTTGTGCCTCAAACCAAAAGTGAGGACCTAAAACAGAGGATTTGAGTTATTTATAAAGGAGGTAATTTTAATCTCTCTCCTAGAGGGTGTCTCTGATAACTGCAGACCCAACAGTTCATCTGTTTGGCATCTCTGTGTCTTGGGGTTGTTGCCTGTTGGCTGCATGAGAGCAAGTTGACCAAGTAGTTCTTGTCATTCAGGAAGCTAGTCTGGGCTTGATGGCATGGTGGCTCAGGGTTATAAGACAGAGCAGACGCAGGCAAAGCTTCTTTGGACAGCCTCATTTCTACCACATTCCTTTGACCTAAACAAGACACAAGTCAACCCACTTGAGAGATAAAGATCTAAAGACCACCTCTTCATAAGAGGAGCTGCAAAAAGTCATGACCATTTTTATAATCTGTCAAAATCCATATGAACAAAAATACAGATACTTTTTTTTTTTTACTTATTAACCTAATTATGGTTTTCAACTGTCCATTAAAATTCAAGGAATCTTAAACATTATTTTTATAGATCACAAAACTTCAATTGCAAACACTATGTTAACAGAAATATGTACCAAAAATTCTCCTGAACTCATGACTAATTTAAATTGGGAAGAATGCTAATGGCCTAGATATAAGCATATTTTAAATTGAGCTCAGTAGAAAAATATAGCAAAACAAAGGAGTATCTTGAATTCACTGTGGATCCCTTGGAGGATCCCAAGCAGAGATCTTCAGAATGATCATCCTAAAACATACTGCTTCTACAGTTCTCCAACTTCCATGTCTGTTTTTTTGGAAATACCAGACTAGCAGAGTACATCATGAGGAACGCTGGGCTGGAAGAAGCACAAGCTGGAATCAAGATTGCTGGGAGAAATATCAATAACCTCACATACGCAGATGACACCACCCTTATGGCAGAAAGTGAAGAGGAACTCAAAGGCCTCTTGATGAAAGTGAAAGAGGAGAGTAAAAAGTTTGGCTTGAAGCTCAACATTCAGAAAATGAAGATCATGGCATCTGGTCCCATCACTTCATGGGAAATAGATGGGGCAACAGTGGAAGCAGTGTCAGACTTTATTTTGGGGGGCTCAAAAATCACTGCAGATGCTGATTGCAGCCAGGAAATTAAAAGACGCTTACTCCTTGGAAGGAAAGTTATGACCAACCTCAATAGCATATTAAAAAGCAGAGACATTACTTTGCCAACCAAGGTCCGTCTAGTCAAGGCTATGGTTTTTCCCGTGGTCATTTATGGATGTGAGAGTTGGACTATGAAGAAAGCTGATCGCTGAAGAATGGATGCTTTCAAACTGTGGTGCTGGAGAAGACGCTTGAGAGTCCCTTGGACTGCAAGGAGATCCCACCAGTCCATTCTAAAGGAGATCAGTCCTGGGTGTTCATTGGAAGGACTGATGCTAAAGCTGAAACTCCAATACTTTGGCCACCTCATGCGAAGAGTTGACTCACTGGAAAAGAGTCTGATGCTGGGAGAGATTGGGGGTGGGAGGGGACAGGGACGACAGAGAATGAGATGGCTGGATGGCATTACCGACTCGATGGACATGAGTTTGAGTGAACTCTGGGAGTTGGTGATGGACAGGGAGGCCTGGCATGCTGTGATTCATGGGGTCGCAAAGAGTCGGACACAACTGAGCAACTGAACTGAACTGAGCCTTCCACAGAAGGGTGTCCCTTAGGTTTTTGTGCATGCCATTTTAAAAGCAGTCATAAAAGCTATAAGTTATTATGAATAAAAGCTTAGAAAACTTAGTTGCTTAAAAGCTTATTTGCTCAGTCATGTCTGACTCTTTGCGACCCCATGGACTGTAGCCCATCAGGCTCCTCTGTCCATGGAATTCTCCAAGGAAGAGTACTGGAGTGGGTAGCCACTCCCTTCTCCAGGGGATCTTCCCAACCCAAGAATCTAACCCAGGTCTCCTGCATTGCAGGTGGATTCATAAACATCTGTGCCACCAGGGAAGCCCAGAAAACATGCTGGTGAACATTTTTTTCATTCATATGAGAGATAAAAAGGGATCAAAATTGTATGCCTCTTTATAGTTTTAGATTTCCAATTTATCATTGAGGCTGTGGGTTTTAAGTGTCTGTCAAATATGAACTGAGCTTATTTTTAAGCTGCTCATTAAAAAAAAAAAAAAAAGAATTGACCCCTTGCCTTTCCAGCTGCAGTCTCTCACATTAATCCTTGTTTTGAAACTAATTAAACACAGCATATTTAAAATAAAATTGTTGATCTGTTTGCCCTCTTCCCCCATCTGTAATATCTTGCAGATATTCTCTTGCTTAAGGCAGATTTGGGTTTTAGAAAATAAAGATCTCTTAAATGAATTCGTTTTTTTTCCTTCATTCCTGGAAGCTTGGGATCCCCTTCTCTGGCTTGTGCTTTTCGATCAGAATTACTACTTGAATTTAAAATATTATTGTTGTTTCTACCACAGTCTTCCTCACTGCCAGTGTCTCACATGGGTGTTTGGATCTTTCACTCAAGCAATATGCAGTTTAAAATTGAAAACTGTCTTTTCCCTTAGTCCCACCAGAAATATTTTATAGAAGAAAATACAACCTTTCCCAGGGCTTCATCTAAGCTGATTTTAATTGACTGCATCAGCCCAGGGACAGAGCAAAACCATTTTGATTCCAGCATGGTCTCCGTGGCAGCCCACTAAAGCATTCCAAACGCTCAGTGGGAGGGATCAAGGTGAGTTGGAGGCAAAGTTGACGGAAAATTGGAAAGCAGAGGCTTGTATTTGTCATAACAGTCTACAGTGGCTTTTCACCAGGGTTTATATTCCTGGCGCATAATCCTAAATGTCAAAATAAATTATCCCAGAGAAAACAAGTGAGTTATCAAGGTTGACTGTTCTTGACTTCCTGACTTTTCACAAACTCTCTTCCAAAACTAAATTTATCGTTAGTTCAGTTCCGATGGCAGGGTAATATAAGCTGTGCTTGGCTTTGTAGCAGTGTGTGCTGATAAGGGACCATCATTGAGAGATTCAGCATATACAGGAATAGCCAGGACAAACTTATTAACATAGTTTAACTCTCCTAGAGACAAAAATTCCCTTGTCAGTGGGCATTCTTGCAACCACTACCCAGGAGATTTAATTGAAAAGCTTAAAACACATAGAAGCAGTGGGGGAAATCTCCAGGAACTTAGGAATGATGAGAAAGTTTAATCTTTGTCAATGAAAAGTTGTTCTAATTTACTCTTCACACTGTGAAGTATTGGACTGTGTAGCATTTACAATAGCAAGCAATTAGAAGCCTTTTTCTCCCCTTAGCCATAGCCTTGAAGTGACCTAGTTAAAAATCATGTTTATAATTTATTTTGAAGTGCAGTCTTACTTTAATTTTGTAGAATAACATTTGGTTGCTCTGTTAGTAGAAATACATAGCCTCTAGCAAATTCAGGACTGATGAATCAAAAGCTGAAAACCGTATCTATACTCAAGATTTGCATCTAGGATGAATACTGTGTAATGGCATAGACGGATAGCCCACCTCTGATGTAGGCGATGGCTGTCAATAGAGAGGATTAGTTCAGAGGTGAGGGGGGAGTAGCGCTGGAATTCGATTAGAGAGGGGGCTAGTATTTATAAAAATGAGCGTCACTGTACTGCTCTTGTCGCATTGCCTCAGTTTCACGATGCCTCCAGTAACTTCTTTTTACCCTTTTTGTAAAACAGTCATATTTGAACATAAATATTACTACCACCACCTTTTTTTTTTAACTGTGTAATTGTGGAAAGTATTCAACAACAGTTGCTCCCGCAGTCTCCTCTCACCTCCTCCCCCGGCTCCAGGTCTTTACTCATATATCGGCTGAGGCATTGGCTCTAAAATGCTGTCAAAATGGACTTCAGGTGCAGGGGGAGAGAGCAGACCCCACAGCTTAACTTAGAGTGAAGGAAATCCTAAGCAAAGCTCAATCCCAGTAGAGCCCTCAGCGTTAGGTATGAGTGATTGAAGGAGCTGATGGGATGGGAGTTGAGTCAACTCACTGAAGACAAAAGAGGTGAGTGGAGTATGAGAGGTGATGTTCGCTGGGTTAAGGAAGGTAACCGTAGCCTAATTTCCACAGGGAAATTAGGGAAACCACTTGCTTTGGTTCTATATTGATGAGGAGCCATTATTGGCCACAAACAAGTGAGAGAGCAGTTTTGGCTGATGAGACTTGACTTCTTCTGAACACCGAATATTCTGTTAATTTTCTCTTCGAGACTCAGACATGACTACAGTTTACATCCTTACAGAAGAGTGAACTTTAGTTCCTTGTTCAGCACATATTCATCTCTCTGCAGTCCATCCAACATAGTTCACATCTTCATGTGAGCATTAACTACATTATACTCTGTCTTCTCCATTTACTCTTTCTTCTGCCTTCCCCCCACTAAACTGGAGTTTGCTATTGGAAAGCAGGGAGCCTTGCCTTTCCTCTGTGTAAATAGTACCTGACCCACCCTGAAACCCCATAGTAAGAATCCTGTGTTCTATGCTGAGTGATCCAGCTAGTAGTATATGAAGAGAGGCTCTCATTAAGGCATGCACTCTTTACTGAGTTTTTAGAAAATATTTTATTTACTTATTTGGCTTTGCTGGGTCTTAGTTGCAGCATGTGGGATGTAGTTTGCTGACCAGGCATCGAATGCTGCCCCACTGCACTGGGAACATGGAATGTTAGCCACTGGACTACCGGGGAAGTCCCTCTCAACTGATTTTATTCTTTCCCTCACTTGTCAAATAAGTTTTGAACTCCTATTATGTTTTAAGTATAATGCTAAGTGTGAAACAAAACCATGAGTAATGAAGTCCTCCACCCTGCAGTTTACAGTCCAACAAAAAAATAAATAAAACAAGTTATTCCACAAATATATTTTGAATTTCATTGTGTTAAGTGCTAAAAGGAGAAGTACATGGAGCTATAAGAAGTATAGTAGATTCTGAGGCCAAGAATGTGTGCTTTGTGGAAAGGATAGGGCCACATTTGAAGAATACCCAATGGTTGGCCAAGTGAGGAAATTAGTAATAGAATATTCCAGACAGAGGGATCAGTGTGAGGGAAGGGCCTATGCTGGACAAGTGAGTAGGAAGGGCTAGACCATAGTGACTTCAAGGGAGAAGGTTTGCTAGAATTGGATTATTCTTGGCCTCAAAAGCCACTTTATCCACATAAGTCAGTAACCCAACAGGATAGTTAGGGTTTTAGAGTGTTAAATAGCATCTTATTTTAATCCTTAAGATCATGCTGGAGAGTGGGGCAAAAAGACATGTGAGGTGACAGGTAGGTGACATACAGTGGTACTTTGAGCCGGGGTAGTGGCAGTTAAGATGGAGAGAATGGACAGGAACATATGTCAGTGGGTTAAATCAGCAAGACATACTCACTGATTAAATGCTGGAGTTAAGGGAGAAGATGGAGCTGAGTTTCTTCTATCCTTCATCCACACAGTATTTAAGCCTCCTTCAGGGAATTTGTAAGAAAATAAAGGAAAAAAGCAAGAAATCTCAGATAAATTGCACAAATACTTTTCCAAAATAAGTCTTTTTGTTTAGTGAGACTTTGTTGTAATGTTTCTAATGCCCATTTAAAAATCATTGCTATTATTTTGCCCCACTGCTAAATCCTTAGTCTCAGGACATATGATTGTACTGAAGAGGTAACAGGATAACCAAAATAATCACCTTGACCTTTCAAAGATCAATATGAAGAATCCCTGTATATTCTATTCCACTTTAATCAAGAGGCTCTTTAGTTCTTTCTCACTTTCTGCCATAAGGGTGGTGCCATCTGCATATCTGAGGTTATTGACATTTCTCCCAGCAATCTTGATTCCAGATTGAACTTCATCCAGTCCAGTATTTCTCATAATGTACTATGCATATAAGTTAAATTAAGCAGGGTGATAATATACAGCCTTGATGTACTCCTTTCCCTATTTGGAACCAGTCTGTTGTTCCATGTCTGGTTCCAACTGTTGCTTCTTGACCTGCATACAGGTTTCTCAGGAGGTAGGTAAGGTGGTCTGGTATTCCCATCTCTTAAAGAATTTTTCACAGTTTGTTGTGATCCACACAGTGAAAGACTTTGGCCATAGTCAATGAAGCAGATGTAGATTTTTTTTCTGGAATTCTCTTAGTTTTTCGATGATCCAACGGATGGTGGCAATTTGATCTCTGGTTCCTCTGCCTTTTCTAAATACAGTTTGAACATCTGGAAGTTCATAGTTCACATACTTTTGAAACCCAGCTTGGAGAATTTTGAGCATTACTTTGCTCACATGTGAAAAGAGTGTAATTGTGTGGTAGTTTGAGCATTCTTTGGCATTGCCTTCTTCAGTATTGGAATGAAACTAACCTTTTCCAGTCCTATGGTCACTGCTGAGTTTTCCAAATTTGCTGGCATATTGAGTGCAGCACTTTTAACAGCATCATCTTTTAGATTTGAAATAACTCACTGGAATTCCATCAACTCCACTAGCTTTGTTCATAGTGATGCTTCCTAAGGCCCACTTCACTTTGCACTCCAAGGTGTCTGGCTCAGAACTCAGAGGTATTTTGTTTTGTGTATTCATTGAGGGCTCTGCCCCAGAGCTTCACTGTTGTTTCTTGACTGCTCCTCCTTTGTTTCTGCATTCCATCCCTTCCCTGTTAAGCAACTATTTGAATATGCTCTTTGATACTGAGGGAAGTTCAGGGAGGCTAAATTAAGCCTACTTCCTGAAAACAGGAAACACAGGACCTAGGAAGGATTTGTACCCAAGAGGAACCCACAGGGTCTTGCTCTGTTTCGCAGTTCCCCACATAAAAATACCAAAATTACAGAAGGACATCAAGCACACAGAGGAAAAAGGACCCATGCTATAAGGACACAGGGCTTCCCTGGTGGCTCAGAGGTTAAAGCATCTGCCCACAATGCGGGAGACCTGGGTTCGATCCCTGGGTCGGGAAGATCCCCTGGAGAAGGAAATGGCAACCCACTCCAGTATTCTTGCCTGGAGAATCCCATGGATGGAGGAGCCTGGTGGGCTAGAGTCCACGGGGTCGCAAAGAGTCAGACATGACTGAGCGACTTCACTTTCACTTTCTAAGGATATAATTACATTATATCAGGAAAGGCTGGGTGCTAAGAAGTATATATAATCCAACACAAGGGCACCATGCAGGGTTGACAGAATCTAGCGAAGTGCACGCCAAACCAGTGGGACAAATTTAAGAAAACAGTGACAAAGAAGTGTGGAACATAATAATAGACTTTTAAAAATACATTTTTAGAACAAATGAAAAAATTGACCCAAGCCTGTTTGTAGATATTTCTTAAACTCAATGTCCAGCATATCTCACCACCTTCCAGGCAGCTGCCTCGAGTTTTAAACCTACTTTGGTAGCTGGAGGGAGCAGATCCTCCCCATTGTGCTAACCGAATCGTGAAGACAGAGGAAGATTTCAGTGATTGCGGGCCCTGCTGGAGGTTGTATGGATTCTTATGCTAATGTATGTATATTTGTTTTCAGGGGTTTTGTAGGTACAGTGAAAGTATTATTAGGTCTTCTAGGATAAATAGGTTATTGAATTTCTTCCAAAAATATGAACGGGAAATTTGTAGCGTTCAGATATACTGTAAATGCTAAACTTTTAATTGTAAAATTCTAATTAGAAAATTTTTAAAATATCATGTTATTGGTTTAGATATGTCTGATTATCTTCTAATTACTTCCGAAATGGATTTTATGCAACTAGTGTCCACCTATGTCCTATCTCCTATTCCTACTAAGAGACCACTTAGGGCACATTATGCTTCCAAACAACCTTAATTTAAGTGGAAGGACTTCTGCTACTGAACTGCTCTATGAACTTCACAATGCACTTTGAGAGCCTAATAGAATGGGAGAACAGGTGTGGTACAGGGGAGCCCTACTTTTCAGTATTGTTTCAACTGAAATGTTAATGAAAGACATGAAAACTAAGCACTATTTTAATATGTAGCTTATCGAATGTATTAGGGTGCCGAATGGAAAGATATATTAATATTCACCTTTAGCACACAGAAGTCCCTTCCCTTAAGTAATTAGATACATAGAATCATATTTTTAGGACAGATTTTCCTAGTCTAAAATGGATAAATAAAATGAAAGATTTGTTTCTCCCCCTTTTCTTTGTTACTCCATCATGCAAAATGCGATATGGACTTAAAAAAACAGTCCCAACCTAAAAGCTGAGAGTTCTGTTTAATTCAGTGGGAATTTTTAGGACTTCAAGCACAGGAGACAGCGTCTCAAGTAACCCTGAGAGAACTGGTCCAAGGAGGTGGCGGGGGGCAGGGTGGGAAGTAGTCAGGTTACATAGAGGTTTGAAAAAAGGACGGGCAGTCTGAACATCAAAAATATTTTTGTGAATTAAAACGGGATACCCCAAGTTAAGGAATTTACACTTCTCTCTGTACGGGAAGATGCAGGAGCCTGGGCTCACTGAAACAATTCCTGTCATATGCATCTCCGCTATCTGGGCGGGTATCCTGTGTTTTCACATCCTGAGTTACTCAGTGTTCAACATAGGAAGTGGCTACAGCCTCACAGCTGCCGGTCACAGGTATTATTCTCCTTCCTGGGCGCCTTTAGGGCTCAGAAATTCACACTCAGAGGGCCAGAATGACTAATGCCATGATAGCCTTGTTTACTGACTTGGTGGGAAATACTCCATTTCTCAACAGCTTGATAGGTATTCACCAAATTGAGAGGACATGGTCAAGCTATCTTTCATACAGTGTAAGCTCTGACATATACTGAATATGCTGTGGGAGATTCTGGGTGGTGGAGCTCGGGGAGGGTTCTTACAAAGATATAGACACATTACTTCCTGATACTTCTGATAGCTTATTAAAATGTGAGCAATAATAGCAGGGGAGTATTCAGTTGGCAACATTTAGCTCACATTGTCTTCAGCATCTTATCTAGGTATTTTTTTAAATTAAGTTACTCTTCCTCCATTGGTAGTCAATTTATGTATCTCTCAGACATTTTCTTCCCTAAGTAGGTCATATCCATTATACCAATTTTTTGAAAATAGTTGTAGTTCTGAAGAGATATTTCAGACTAATTATAAATAACACATAGCCAATTGATCTTTTCTAAGAAATCCTATTCCAAAACCAACTTATTGAGTATCTATGGTGTACCAGGTCCCCTGCTGGGTACCAGATCCAAAATACATTAGAGAATTCAGAATAAATGTGGCAAGTGACACAACAGAATTTTCTTCCCCAACCGTGTATCTTTATTACAAGCTCCTAAAAAGTGCCTCTGACTGGATCTTCCAAGTTATGCATGGTAGTAGATGGTCAAATAAAAAAAGTCTAGCTTCTGGGAAAGGCACTCACATTTCAAGATCTTCCCGGGATGTGGTTAGCAGCCCTTGTCTTCTCTCCTTGCTCAGTCTGCCAACACTGATGCTCCTGGGTTGAGTGTAAAAATGATGGTCTAATGGAAAGCGATTATTTAGGCTAGCAACAGATCCTGTATTTTCAGCCTAGAAGCTGGGGCTTTTAACATACTATTTTCCAGGAACAAAAGGGTTTCCACAGTGTTGAGAACTGTCATAATGTGACTGACATTAATATTTAATTGGGAAAATATTAGACTTTTTGGCAAAAGCAATAGTTGAAGAAAATGGATGTTTAATGAGTACTTACTATGTGATAATTACTGCAGTAAATACAGTTCGTGAATAACATCTTTTAAGTCTCGCAATGACCCTAAGATCTTGGTATGCTGAAAGCAAGCTACATTGCAATGTAGTCTGCCTCACCCAAAAGCCCATCTCTGTCATTATCAGAACAAAGAAACCTTTGCTTCTTGTCAGAGATTGCCACTAATGCTCCTGGTAATGACCAGGGATTTTTTTCCACAGAGGTGTCTGCAGCACTGTGACAAGGAAATGAGTCCTTTCATTCTGAAAGAAAATGTACTGTATAAATTGCCTCTTACGTGCCTATCTCTTAGGCAGCAGAGTCTTCGAATTCATCTCAGAAATCACAGAAAGGCAGAGCCCCAGCCCCACTGTGCACTGCAGCCAAGGTAACTAGCCAAGAGATGAAGAGCAAGTGCTTGGAGGTCTAACTGCTGGAGTTTTAAATCTTACTGCTATCACTCACGACCTCTGTGACCCTGGACAAGTTACTTAGTCTCTCTTGGCATCGCTTACCCCTCCATAAAATGGAAATGGTCATAGCACTTAACTCAAAGTTGTGATACGAATTAAAAGCATATAAAGCACTTAGTCCCATGTCTGGTGCATGACAAGGGCTCAATAAACTAACTATTTTTATTACCCTCTGTTATAAAATGTTCACTATCATTAAAGGATGTGACATCCTTATTATTAATTCACACAAGTAAGAAAAGAAGCTGCTTGGTCTTACTCAAAACTGCCTTCCAGTTTTTTTCAGATTTGATCTTAATTCCACACTAGGGGCATTATTTGTATGGCCAAGACCATGCTCCACACTATGTTTATCAATACCCAGAGGACTTAGACATAGAGGTGCCAGAATTTTGTCCATGGACCACAAGGTGGAGAGTGGGGACAGGAAGCCAGAACCAGTTTTGTTGTTGTTCAGCTCCTCAGGCATGTCTGACTCTTTGTGACCCTATGGACTGCAGCATGCCAGGTACATCTGTCCTCCACTATCTCCTGAAGTTTGCTCAAATTCATGTCCATTGAGTCAATGATGCTATCTAACCATCTCATCCTCTGCCATCCCCTTCTCCTTTTGCCTTCATTCTTTCCCAGCATCAGGGTCTTTTCCAGTAAGTCAGCTGTTTGCATCAGGTGGCCAAAATCTTGGAGCTTCAGCTTCAGTATCTGTGCTTCCAATCAATATTCAGGGTTGATTGAGTCCAGCTTGATTCATCCAACCTCATATTTCACATGATGTACTCTGCATAAAAGTTAAATAACTTAGGTGCCAATACACAGCCTTGTCATGCTCCTTTCCCAGTTTTGAATCAGTCAGTTGTTCCATGTGCAGTTCTAACTGTTACTTCTTGACCCACATACAGGTTTCTCAGGAGACAGGAAAGGTGGTCTGCTACTCTCATCTCTTTCAGAATTTTCCAGTTTGTTGTGATCCCTCACAGTCAAAGGATGTAGCATAGTCAATGAAGCAGAAGTAGATGTTTTTCTGGAACTCCCTTGCTTTTGCCATGATCCAATGAAAGTTGACAATGTGATCCACTGTAGTCCTGCCGCCTTTTCTAAATCCAGTTGTATGTTTGGATGTTCTCAGCTTACATACTGCTGAAGCCTGGCTGGAAGGATTTTGAACACACCCTTACTAACATGTGAAACAAGTGCAATTGTACCATAGTTTGAACATTCTTTGAAATTGCCCTTCTTTGGGATTGGAATGAAAACTGACCTTGTCCAGTCCTATGGCCAGAACCAGATGAAATACAGATTACTATGGCATTTGTAAAGGTAAAGTTTGCAGCTAAATATTCTCATAGTAGCTTGACAGTGAGAGTCATAACTGTAGGGCACAGAAGTTTCAGCTAGAGTCTAAATGTGAAGTCTAGAAGCAGGTGCAGTATTTGGTAGAATTTATCTGAATTTCAAGGATCATCTCGGTTGCTGTTATTTAACCCTTAATTATACTAAATCATTTTACATACATTTGACCCTTGAGCAAGGTTGTGGGGAGAGGTTGGTAGGGTGCTGATCCTTTGACAGTTGTAAATCTGTGTATAACTTATAGTCAGCACCATATCTCTGGTTCATCGACATCCCTGATTCAACTAACCATAGATCATGTAGTGTAATAGCATCTACTATTGAAAAAAATCCACGTGTAAGTGGACCTACTCTGGTTCAAACTGGGTTGTTCAAAGGCCAACTGTATATATATATTTAAAAGAAAATCTTCTACCGACTATTTATTAATCTGGTAGGCTGGTATTCAGCAAGTCATGAATTGAATCCTTTGCTGAGCAGACAAGATGATTAGTTCTTTCCTAGAGCCAACACAGAATGTTGGTTAAGCTCTGGTTTGCAGATGTCTGGATAGCCCATACGCCACTGGGACTGCTGCAACCAAAAGGCTCCTCCCACTGGTATTTACAGCTAGACATTCATGTCACAGATCTGGAAACATGAAATGATAAGATGGCCTTTCAGATGTGATTGTCTCAGGAAGTGTGTAGAGGCCCTCTTAAAGGCCCTCTGTGTACTTGGCTCAAAGCTGCTGACAAAGACATAGGAATAAGTGGGGGGGAGAGACAAAGATGTATGTTGGATCCTCTTGGCTCTTCCTGTGTCTGAGCGCTGGACTTTACATACAGGTATGTATAGTGCATAATCATTCCAGGAAAAAGATCACCAGAGAGGACCGACACTGAATATTTAGAGAAGAACACAACTTTAATTGACAGGTAACCTTTCAAACTTCGGGAACCCAAGAGAAAAATAATTTTCTCCTAAATGTATTCTCCTTACATGTATGCTTTGTGTGTGCTAAGTTGCTTCAGTCATGTCTAACTCTTTGCAGCCCCATGGACTGTAGCCCACCAGGCTCCTCTGTCCATGGGATTTTCCAGGCAAGATCACTGGAGTGGATTACCATGCCCCCCTCCAGGGGATCCTTCCCAACCTAGGGATCATACCTGCATCTCTTATGTCTCTCGCATTGGCAAGTGGGTTCTTTTCCACTGGAGCCACCTAGAAAGCCCCATTCCATTTATAATTCTGCTTAGAAATGCTATTTTTCTTGAATAGAAATATTCATAAAAGTGATAAGTAGAACAAATGCTGCTGCTGCTAAGTCCCTTCAGTCATGTCTGACTCTGTGCGACCCCATGGACTGCAGCCCACCAGGCTCCTCCGTCAATGGGATTTTCCAGGCAAGAGTACTGGAGTGGGGTGCCATTGCCTTCTCTGAGAACAAATGCTAGTACAACACAGAAACACTTATAACTGCCTCGTTTCCTTACTGTATAATTTATGCCTTGTCACAATAATGCTGCATAACAAACAATTCACAACTGAATGATTTAAAACAACTGGCTATCATTATCATAAGCCCAGGGGCACTTCTGACGACCTAGCGTGGCCTCAGTTAATCTGCGTATCTCAGTAGATATGCATTAAGATACAGTATTTATTTTTCTCTTTCTGACTTCACTCTGTTTGAAAGTCTCTACGTCCATCCATATCTCTAAAAATGACCCATTTTTTTTCCTTTTTATAGCTAAGTAATATTCCATTGTGTCCGTGTGTGTGTCTCTCTCTCTCTCTGTGTGTACACACACATATCACATTTTCTTTATCCATTCCTCTGTTGATGGATATTTAGGTTGCTTCCATGTCCTGGCTATTGTGAATAGGGGAAAGTAGACTTTTAATGAGAGGAAATTAAAAGTTATGGGCTTCCCTGATAGCTCAGTTGGTAAAGAATCAGCCTGCAATGCAGGAGACCCTGGCTTGATTCCTGGGTCAGGAAGATCCACTGTAGAAGGGATAGGCTACCCACTCCAGTATTCTGGCCTGGAGAATTCAATGGACTGTATAGTCCATGGGGTCACAAAGAGTTGAACACAACTGAGTGACGTTCTTTTTCACTTAAAAGTCATATCACAAGGATTATGGATACAGGGAGAGAAAGAATTGGAGCCATTTTTGCAATCAATTTAGCACACTTGCTATTTAAATTTTCCCTGTTCTGAAGGAAACTTCAGTAAGATGATGACCCGGAGGTAGGTGATATTAAGACTGAATATAGTGATGCCACAGAAGTCTCAGAAGCATGTGGCTAAGGCAGAACTTGAGTCTTCACTTTCCCAACATTCAGGCCTGGCTATACTATGCATGATCCTATTTGTGATTTTTAGTTTTTTAATTATCATCAAGCTCACTTTGGACTTATATAAATTCAGAGTTGTTAACGTCAAGATAAAGTATATCTGAACTAGCATTAAAGTCTCTTTATTTTTTATTAGGCTGAAGAAATGATATTGGGACCTAATCAAGCTCAACTTGCACGTATACAAATGTCCATAAATCTATTCTTTGATTCAAATGAGGTAAAGTGATGGAGGTGTTTGAGAAGGCAAAGTTAGTCATATTGGCTGCCTGTCTTGTAAAGATTGCAATTCAGGACACATGGCTTTGAGTGAAGCAGCAGAATGCAGGCTGCTTCTCTTCTCTCTAGTTTCTGAGTTTTATCCTCTTTTTTTGAATCTAAACCAGCATCATCTTTTCATCCTGAAAATAGTGTAGCATTTCTCCAGGGTGTTTGATTTTTGTTTGTTTTTTTTTTTTTTTTGGCTCAGAAACATCTGTGCACATAAACACATAGATGTTTTCTTTTATTATTAAAAGTATTTATTTTCAGATAAGGTAGTATGTGCTTGTTGTGGGACATAAAATGGTTTTAGTGAAAAGCAAGTTCCCCCTACACTGCTCTCCACCAGCCCCTTGTCCAGATGTAAATGGGACATATCCCTTCAGAGCTGTCCTGTGCATATAGCATGTATATAGTTCAGTTCAGTTCAGTTCAGTCGCTCAGTCGTGTCCGACTCTCTGCGACCCCATGAATCACAGCACGCCAGGCCTCCCTGTCCATCACCAACTTCACCAACTCCCGGAGTTCACTCAAACTCATGTCCATCGAGTCGGTGATGCCATCCAGCCATCTCATTCTCTGTCGTCCCCTTCTCCTCCCGCCCCCAACCTTTCCCAGCATCAGAGTTTTTTCCAGTGAGTCAACTCGTCGCATGAGGTGGCCAAAGTATTGGAGTTTCAGCTTCAATATCAGTCCTTCCAATGAACACCCAGGACTGATCTCCTTTAGAATGGACTGGTTGGATCTCCTTGCAGTCCAAGGGACTCTCAAGAGTCTTCTGCAGCACCACATTTCAAAAGCATCAATTCTTTGGCGATCAGCTTTCTTCACAGTCCAACTCTCACATCCATACATGACCACAGGAAAAACCATAGCCTTGACTAGACGGACCTTGGTTGGCATGTATATAGTACATATAAGCAAAAGCAAATATTTTATACAACTGTTTACATCTCTTATTTTAATATAAATCTGAATGTACTGCACATGTACATTTTTTAAACTTGTTTCACTTACTAATTTGTCTTAGAGATTTTTCTCATCTCAGTGCAGATAGAGAAGCCTCATTTTGGGCAAGTTCATGTGTCTGACATACAGTGAGGCCAAACTGAAACGTTGGAGTTTGGAGGAGAGAAAGGTTTATTGTAGAGCCATGCAAGGAGATGGGTGGCTCATGCTCTAAAAGCCTGGAGCTCCTTGAGGATTTTGGCAAAGCACTTTTAAAAGCCAGGTGAGGGAGGGTGGTCACAGGGTCTGTGATCAGCCTGTTCACAGCTCTCTGATTGGCTGATGGTGAAGTAACAGGGCAGTCTCCCAGGGGTTATTGTTATCAGTCAGGGGCTCCAGGAGGCCTGGGGCTATGTGCTCATGGTCATCAAGAAGTTCTTCCGTTTGGTAGAGGGTTTTCACATCTGCAAAACAGCTTGGGACACGTGCATCAAATACTATCATCTAGATACGTCAGAGAGGAGCTGAAGAGAGGATTCAGGGAAGGACCTCCCCCTTCTTCCTCAAAGCTCTGTGAGGTCCTGCTCAGCTCCATCATCTTACTTACAAGCGCATCCCATTTTCTAAGCTTCCTGCTTTCTGGTGACACATTTGCTAGGTGCCCCTTCATCTCTCTTTTCCTGTTGTCCAAGTGCTGTTCTAGGGGATTCCTGTTTCCATTCTGGGGACTTTATCTGTCCTAAATGGATCGTGCCCTCTTGATAAATCACACGAGGCAGCAAGATATCCATCCTTCCTGCCATGCCCCTCTTCTGGGAGAGCTGGAATGACACAGGGCTACTCTGCTTCAGTGTCACCTCTGAGTTGGAAACTGACCAGCTCTGGTTCCAGAAATGCAGAGATCACTCACCTTGGACAATCTTGCTTCTCCATTTCTGACCCATTACGATTTCTTATTTTGTTATTGATACATCAGAAATGTATTTCATCAGTGCTAAACTATTTTCTAACTCTGCTGGCTTATTAAAGCCAGACTGTGACAGCTCTAGTTCCTCGGATTCCCTTAGAAAAGATGCTGTTTAAGATTGACATGTCAAAGGCATACCTCCTCCATTCTTGTGTATCGCAAAGGTTTTGGAGATACCTAGGATGGGTCAGTTAGAAGGTACCCTTTTCCTATTGTTCTCATGGTCTGGGAGCTCCAGATAAAACAAGACTTCTAGGGTATGACATTTACATCTCAATGCAATCAAATTTTTGGTAAGCATTATGTATTGTAGAATATAGTATAATGTTAATTTTAAACTCTAGTGCAATGTTCATGAGCATAAAATTCAGGGTCAGCTGGACCCTGGGTGACCTAAGTCATTATCTGACTGTTCTAAGTCTCTAAGTCCTCATCTATAAAAATTATTAATAATACTTCCTAGCACAAGGACTAGTTTGAAGATTAAATGAGATATTGTGTATAAAATGGTAACAGAATGTCAGATACTACAGTCAATTGGTAGTTATAACCCTGAGTCAATGCCAGTGTACCAGCTCCTGCAAAAAATGCTTTCATATCTTCATCCCCCCAGACTTGCAGCTATTTTAAATCCATCCTAACCCCTGACTTCTTCATTCTAAAGGGAGTTATATATCCAGACTCTGAGTCAGAGACCTCAACAATGACTAGTAGTCCTAAACAAAGCATCTATAATATGCAAGGCATTTCTTTGGCATTACACAACTAACCAAGAGTTTCCTTTTTTTTTTTTTTGGAGGTCGAACAGCATAGTATAAATGTAATTTGGCATTGGGAGGCTTAGATTTCATCTCTTTCATCTATTACTGTGTAACATTGGGCACAATGAGCCTCGTGTGTTCAATAGGAATAAGAACATCTACCTCATATGTTTTTAATAAAATATATTGGTTAGGTTGAGGAATTAAATAATACTGACAAGTACCTGGCACATATTACCTGCCTGTTAACTGATCATTTCCTTCCTTCACTTCAGCATGTGTGATTGTTGTCTATGTGGTTAGTTTGTTGAGGTGGAGAGACAGCCTGTTTTTTTACTGTAGTTGTTTAGTTGCTAAGTCGAGTCTGACTTTTTGCAACCCCATGGACTGTACCCTGCCAGGATCCTCTGTCCATGGGATTGCCAGGCAAGAATACAGGAACAGGTTGCCGTTTCCTTCTCCAGGGAATCTTCCCTGACCCAGGGATCTAACCCATATCTCCTGTATTGGCAGGCAGACTCTTTACTGCTGAACCACCAGGGAAGCCCATTTGCTTATTATAAACATTTTATTTATAGTCTATCCTCCTGCCTTAAGTTGTTTGGTGAGTGTTCAGCACTTGAAGGTATATAATAGATGCGAGGTGATTGATACTTCTAAATTTTTTTTGAAAAGACAGAGAAAACAAAGAGTTGAACTAGAAGGATTCTGGCACTAACAAAGGTTGTCTCTTTTGGAAAAAAAATGTAACCCAAAGCAGACTGTAACAAAAAATTACTTAAGTCAGTCTGCTATGGGGTCTGTGTGCATAGCCACACCCTCTTTCTCCCCACCCTCTCCTCTCAGAATGCTCCAATTCTCTTTTAATTAATATTTCATCAGATAGTGCTCTAAGATCCAAGAAGGTCTGGGAAGATAGACACAATGGAGTAAAAATGACAGCATAATCTTGATTAGTTAATTAAAAACTGGATCCTAATCTTGATGTGACACTGAGTACAATTTTTTCACTTTGTATGAATTTCCCAACACACGTGTCATCTTAACTGTGCTTTATTCACTTCCTCACTTTCGATTCCAGGCTTTGCCATTATTATAGTTAGTACTTCTCAAGAAAAAGTGATCATTATGGATTTAAAAACAACTGTCTGATGTCCTTCTGAAGGTCATACATTCATTACCTTTGGTAGGTATGCTTTTAATGTGACGGTAGTATCCAACACTGAGAGAGAAAAAGACCTCAGATTGGTTAGTTACTCCATGTGAGGCATTGTGCCCGACATTTCATATGTGTCACTTTATATTTTATCTTCAGAGGCCAACACTAACCTGGAACTGTATAGAGAAGGGAAATGTAATTTCAGGCTTTCCATTTCTGATGTAAAGGAAATTTTATAATGGCATAGCACTGATGTCAATTCA
Source organism: Moschus berezovskii (assembly GCF_049115385.1). NCBI lineage: Eukaryota > Metazoa > Chordata > Mammalia > Artiodactyla > Moschidae > Moschus > Moschus berezovskii. Next base: position 22,188,269 of record NC_142466.1, read on the forward strand.
GTAATAGACTGCAATAGTCAAGTATGAGGAGGAAGTGGGATCTTTTCTTGAAATCTGACCACTCTGGAGGAGAGTCTTTTCATAAACAGAATGGAAACATCTTCTAGAAGTAGGTTCTAACCACCAACCAGTGACTCAGCCACACGAGAGCACCGATCACTCAAAGCATCCAAACATGGTCTACGGAACCAAAAGGGGGCGGAGGCCAAGCCAGGGATTATAAAGCCCCATAGGGCTATGTTCGAGCAAGTACTAGTCTGATACTAGTTCTCAGACTTCTTACCCATAGGGAGGTCCTTATGCTCACTGAAACATGCCCTGCTAGAGAATCTTGCTTACAGATATGATGGTTAGAAAAACATGCAAGTACAATCCTACCATTAAAGACGGGCACTGAAACCTGAGATGCTTTTTTTTTCTGTTTTTTTTTTTTCCTCTCTATTTCTCTCTCTCTTTTTTTGTTGTTGTTGACCTCACTGGGTCTCCGTTCCTCCTCGTGGGCTTTCTCTAGTTGCAATGAGCCAGCGTGTTGAAGGATACTCTTCATTGCAGTGCTCAGGCTTTTCATCGTGGTGGCTTCTTTTGTTTTAGCAGATGGTCTCTAGGTGTGCGGGTTTCAGTAGCTGTAGCAAACAGGCTCAGTAGTTGTGATGCATGGGCCCAGGTGCTCAAAGGTATGTGGGATCCTCCCCGACCAGGAATCGAACCCATGTCCTCTGCGCTAGCAGTCAGATTCCTAACCTCAGGACCACTAGGAAAGTCACTCAGAGGTGCTTTTAAATGAGTGGGGAAGCAGACATGGAAGGGGAAAGTTACAATATTGATATCATGGGTCAGGACCAGGACAAGGTAAACCACAAGGTGCTTTTGGAGCCGTAGTATATCTGGAGGTGGGGACTATAAGTGAAAAATTAAGTTATTGTGGTGATTCCACAGGGAAAACTGGAGCCCACTAACTGAGGCCATATAAGTTTGCACGGTTGCTAAAAGGGCATCTAGAATTCTCTCTCTGATTTTCCTGGCTGAAGGATGAAGTGATGGTAGGAGTAGGATGATCCATACAAAGAGGAAACCTTCCTTGCCAATGCAGGAGACACACGAGACTCAAGTTCAATCCCTGGCCAGGAAGATCCCCTGCAGGAAGGCATGGCAACCCACTGAAGTATTCTTGCCTAGAGAATCCCATGGACAGAGGAGCCTGGTAGGCTATAGTCTAAAGGGTCTCAAAGAGTCAGACATGATTGAAGCGCCTTAGCACTAAGAGTCAGAAAAATTCAGAGTGAGAGGAAGAGATCTGGGGAGGGAGGGAGGGAAGGAGTGATAGAGGGGAGGTGAGAGGAGAGCGAGCGAGAACTCTTCCTTTTCTAACTGGAGTGTTCTCTACTATGACAAGGAAGCTAGAAAAGAAATTAAATAATAAAACTCAGATTCTGTCTGTTCTGTTCAGTCGCTCAGTCGTGTCCGACTCTTTGCGACCCCGTGGACTGTAGCCTACCAGGCTTCTCCGTCCATGGGATTCTCCAGGCAAGAATACTGGAGTGGGTTACCGTTTCCTTCTCCAGGGGATCTTCCCGACCCAGGGATCGAACCTGGGTCTCCCGCATTGGAGGCAGACGCTTTAACCTCTGAGCCACCAGGGAAGCCCAGATTAGAAAACTAAAAAACACAGGCTTTGATTGCCCATTTTAAAGCTTTCACCTCTCTATTATTTGCCACTTATCTACTGACATTTTCAAAATGCTTCTTTGGAAAGCCCTGCCCAAATGTTTTGCCCACATTCTACAGCTGGAAGGCATATCCATCACTGTAAAAAAAGAGAAGTTTTGTTGAGATGTGACTTATTTTTTGTGCTGAACCACGAGGGCTTGATCTTAAATCAGACAGTCAACAGCAAGTGCTGTGTTGTTGTTGCTGTTTTTAATCTGACACTTCCTCATCATATTGAAGGTTTTGTACTCTTTGGGTGTGAACTGGTTATTGTGCTTGTGTGCATGTGGCATGATATTCTGCTGTCAATTTGAGATGAAGTCTTTCAAAATCAGCAATTGAAGATGATAGCCTTAATCAGAAGATGATTTTCTATTTTATTCACCTTTGATGTGCTTCAAAAGCCAAGGTGACATAGAAACATCCCCACTTACTTCTTACAGGAAGACATACCTCAACAAAATGAAATTATTAAATCAGAATTTGAAAGTGTTATAGCACATGTCAAGCATAAAGATCAGATCTAATTAAGAGGGTGTCTATGATCAAGAAGTCCAATGTGTAATCAGCAAGCAGTACCTCCACTGATACTTGACTCCTGTCAAATTCCATTTGTATGGGAATGATAAAGACATCCCCTCTGTGTTTTCAAGGCATATTGATTCTGTACAAATGTACACATTTATATTTGCCACTTTTGTATGGCGGGAAAAGTGCACTTACTTTGGGGGGGAAATTGCCACCATTCAAAGAGAACGTGTTCCGTGCTATAGACTCAGCCGGGTCGTTTTCATGCATTACTTCATGGAATCTTTGCAATACTTCCAAAAGAAAGGGATGATATTTCCCATTGGACAGAGAAGGAAACTGATGTTCAGTTCCATTAAGCAGATTCTCCTGAGGTCCCATGGCTAGCAAGTAGCAGAGCTGAGAATCAAAACAGCCGCCTCCATCTATGTATTCTACATGATCTCTATTTAGAACCTCTCTGAGCTTTGTATTTGAAATGACCGTGAATTGATATTGAATAAAATACCCTTCTTAAGTTCTGCGCGTTAGTTACAGTTGAGCCTGAACTAACATTCCCATTATATACCATCATAAAAGCCATCACCAACTCTAAAATTCAGATATTTTTTTTAAATTTTATTTTCGAGGATTTTGCAATGGTCCATCATAAGAAGTGATTTCTTCCAAATAATGTTGTGTATTAGTTAGTTGTAAATAAAATACCAATGTCAAAAAAAAAAAACCTCCTTTAGAGCATGAAGCTCCATTAGAGATAATTTGCCTCTTCTCCCTTCTGGGCCAGTTTTGGTTTCCACAACTGGAAAGGTGTGGTTGAAGCTGATGGGCAGAGGCCAGGGATGCTGTTAAACACCCTACAATGTCCAGAACAGCCCCCATAACCAAGAATTATCCAATTCAAAATAACAAGAAGAAAACATCCACTTAGAAACCTTGAAGCAGAGAATTCAGGCAAAGGGAACAGTCTAAAGCAAGAAGAAGTCTGTAGTGTTCGAAGAACAGAAGCAGATCTGGTGTGGTTTGATTCTGATGAAGAAGTGTGAGTGAGAGAAAAAGCAGCTGAGAACAACCCACCAGGCCAGACCGTGTAGGGGCTCATATGCCTTGACAGAAATTGAGATAGTCTTTTCATTGCAATAAAAACTTGTTAGATGATTTCAAACAGGGATATAAGAAGATCTGACGTGTGCTTTGAAAGATAGCTTTGGCTACACTTTGGAGAAGTTTCTAAGGGAGGCGTAAATGGAATTGGAGAGACACATAGAAGATTTTGGAAATAAGGGGAGATTTTATGGGTTTAGACTATGGTGTTTCAGTGAAGATGGACAGAATTGATTGCTATCATAAATTACTTTAGAGGTAGAGCTGACAGACTTGATGATGAGCAGGTTGGAAGAAGAAGGCCATATAACAAAGGTGATAACTGGGCGCACAGTTGGGTAGAGGATTATACTATCCACTGAGCTGTATACCCCGACAGCCAAACAGAAGAGAAGGAAAGATCACATGATGTGTTTGGAGCTGTGTTATGTTTAATATGACATTCAAGTGAAGATGTCAAGGATTCAGGATATGTGAATCTGAAGATCAATGAAGAGGTCAGAGATGGAGGTGTAATTATGGGTATCATGATCATGAAAATGCCATTTAAAACTGACCAGATGATAAAAATTATCCCGGGAGCGTATGTTTATAGAGAAAAGAAAGGGACTTAGAAAGAAACTTGAGAAGATCCAGCCTCCAGGAGCTAACATTGATTCTTGATAAAAAGGGTGCAAGTATTAACAAGTAGACATGTGCAATTAGGTGGAGCAGAGGAGCTTTGGAAAAATTTTATGCTTCTTTAGTGTGCACTGAACCAAACAAAAAAGAGTGTGTGTGTGTGTAGGGAGAGGGGGAGAAGTTTTAAAAACATAAAGTAGTGTAATCCATAACAGCATTATTTGTACTTTTAGAGTGACTGAAAGGAAGAATATAGGAAACCTGAAATAAAAAGAAATACCTGACAATGCCTTTGAAGAGTTTAACTTGTACTGACAGAGTCCTTCTTGGGGTCTTTTTGATGCAGATAATAGAAGTGAATTTTATCGTCACATTCTTGTATTGAATACACACTCCAAAAACTTTGGTGTTTTCACCTTCTAAGTTGATAAATTTTACTAAGTCATGCTTGTATTCAAGTGTTACACTTCCCAATTATCTGTATTTAATTTCATCTTTCCTGTCTGTTCAGGGTGTTGTTTTTTTTTTATTCTGCCATATAAGATATTCGTATTCTTTCCAGTTTCTTGTTACTTGCAAATTTAACTAATGTTTCTTAACCCAAGCCTTACTAAAAATGTTGATCAGACAAAGACCTGAAGGGCTTTACCATTTCACCAGGGATTTCCCTCCTTTTAGATATTACACGTTTTGACTACTGTTCATTATGCATCCACCAAGTGTTGAACGATATTTTCATCTTTATTCTCTCCCCTTTAAAACAAACTCTCTAACTGAAGCATGTTCCCCATCTTTCTATAAGATGTCACTAGTAGAGGCATTTAGAGATTTTTACCTCCAAATCAAGCAAGGTCAGTTATAATTTATTAGAGAATATTTGTCAGCTCCCATGATTACCATCCCACTTCTAATTACTCACAAAATTCTTTTTTAAATAGTCTATTTTAAAATCATATTGAGAAGTTTACAAAGTTTTTTTTAGCAATCAAGATACTGTCCCATTCAATGCTTTAGTACGTATTCTCTACATATTTCTCAAATATTGCTGTCAGCAATGTTGCAGTCTAACCTCAATTCCATCTGGGAAGGAGACACTCACTTCTTGACAATTATCTCACTTTGATTGGGCTTCCATAATCTCACACTAAGGAGTGGCCCTCTCCTACCAGCCTGACCATCCTTCTCTTGGTACAGATGATGGACCCAAAGTAAGGGAGTAAAGTTTTCCTCTGTCAGCATATCAGTAGCATAGGAAGGCACCATATTTGGTTTTTTTTTTTATTTGTTATGCTTTAAGTTCTGAAAAATACATACTTTTAACCACCACTTAACTATAATGATATATGTGACATAAATTACAGTTACTTCATTCTCTAGAGTTTAGGCTTAATCATTATCAAATTAGGCCTGTTCTTTCAAAGAAATGGTAGGATAAATTGATTTGACAAAGGGAAGTACCTGAAATTTGAAATTGAATTTATCGTCAGATTGAGGACACTTTCTTCATTTCCTTAAGATATCGCCCTTCCTACCTACCTCCCTTCTTTCTTTCCTTCCTTTCTTCTGGAAATATCAGAGAATATAGCAGAGCCTTGTAAAAATATCTGGGTAGCGTTGGAGTGAGTTTAAGTTATTAGTTTTTATAACTCATTTACTCAATGTAACTGGCATTTTAATGAAGCTGTTCTTCCCAGTGGTGCTTAAATAGCACACTTATGTTGGGATTCCTACATAGTCTAAGAGTTTTCTGTTTGCTTGTTCTGTGAAAAAATAAGGGAATGGCTTTGAATAATTTAATTGAATAGCAACATGGATTCCCAGAACATGGAAGACCTTAGTATTTTTGAGTGAATGAATAACTCCATGAGTGAATATATATAGCTAGTAAAATTTGAAAAATATGTAACTTATATACAAATTCTTCAGCTGTCTAACACCTATCCTTTACTATGGTGGTGGTGGTTTAGTCACTAAGTCATGTCTGATTCTTGCAACCCCGTGGGCTGTAGCCCGCCAGGATCCTCTGTCCATAGGGATTCTCCAGGCACGAATACTGGAGTGGGTTGCCATTTCCTTCTCCAGGGAATCCTCCCAACCCAGAAATCGAGCCCGGGTGTCCTACATTGCGGGCAGATTCTTTACTGACTGAGCTATGAGGGAAGCCCATCCTTTACTATAAGATAGTATTAAAAAATGAATATATTTTATTAAAGTTCATTTGAACAGATAAAAACATATTTTATATGTAATTTTTATAAATCAGTCATACTCAATGCACTCCATCTCTTTATTTTGACTTAACCATTTTTTCTTATAGAACACGTTGAAGTATTTAAGCTGAATATTCCTTCAGTTACTCAACAAATGAGTAGTAAAGTCTATACCAGTTAGCGGGAATCCATCTTAGTGTTCCACGGGCTGTCAGTGCTCATGTTAATTTCAGACTTTTCTGGTAATATGTCTACATCAGCAAGTGATTTTGTCTTAGAGTTGCTCATTATAGTTCTGTTATGAGAGAAAACCCTCTGAGTTCTGCACTCACACTTTATTCAGTCATGTGAAAAATGTAAGTGAAAAGTGTTCCTACTTGCCATGGTCGCTGAATAACTCCTATTTCCAACTTTACGACACAACTTCAGTATCTTTTGTTGACGATCAAAATGAGAGAGCAGAGTTTAGAATTTCAAGGAGGGACTCCTTTGTTTAGCCCTCAAAAGCAGCCAGAGAGAAAACTTGGTTCATAAAGCATCTGTGGCAAGTTTTTACAGGTAAATTGTCAGCAGAAGTTGTGGGATCCAGATGATGATTGTGGAATGAATCCTTAATGGATACAAAAGAGAACTGTCAATCTAAAATTTTAAACCCAATGGAACAGTATTTTCAAGAACCAGAATAAAATTAATTCAATGATAGAAAATTTTAAAAATTAAAGTTTGCCAACAAGAGATATATGCTTCCAAAAATGTATTGCTTTGGAATATATATTTCAGAAAGATAGCAGAGTAAAATCTGAGATTAAAAAAAGGAAAATGAACAAATAAAATGACATGTGTGTTGGTAGATTTAAGTAGATATGAAAAAATGAATTTAATAATGGTAAATTTCTAAAACTAAAATTTTTTTTTTAATTATTTTTTAATTGAAGAATAATCGCTTTAAAGAATTTTGTTGTTTTCTGTCAAACCTCAACATGAGTATATACCTATGGCTGATTCGTGGTGTATATATATATATATATATATATATATATATATATATAGGTATATATAGGAATATATATATACCCCTCCCTTTTGAACCTCCCTCCCATCTCCCTTCCCAGCCCTCCCCTAGAGGCTGATCCAGAACCCCTGTTTGAGTTTTCTGAGCCATACAGCCAATTCCCTTTGGCTATCTATTTTACATATGGTTCAACTCAGTTCAGTGCTCAGTCGTGTCTGATTCTTTGAGACCCCATGAATTGCAGCACGCCAGGCGACCCTGTCCATCACCAATTCCGAATTTACCCAAACACATGTCCATCGAGTCAGTGATGCCATCCAGCCATCTCATCCTCTGTCGTCCCCTTCTCCTGATGCCCCCAGTCCCTCCCAGCATCAGGGTCTTTTCCAATGAGTCAACTCTTTGCATGAGTTGGCTGAAGTATTGGAGTTTCAGCCTCAGCATCAGTCCTTCCAATGAACACCCAGGACTGATCTCCTTTAGAATGGACTGGTTGATCTCCTTGCAGTCCAGGGGACTCTCAAGAGTCTTCTCCAACACCACAGTTCAAAAGCGTCAATTCTTTGGCGATCAGCTTTCTTCACAGTCCAACTCTCACATCCAGACATGACCACGGGAAAAACCATAGCCTTGACTAGACGGACGTTTGTTGGCAAAGTAATGTCTCTGCTTTTTAATATACTATCAAGGTTGGTCATAACTTTCCTTCCAAGGAGTAAGCGTCTTTTAATTTCATGGCTGCAATCACCATCTGGTTAGGGTTGTGTAAGTTTCCGTGTTACTCTTTCCGTACGTCTCACCCTCTCCTCCCCTCTCCCCATGTCCATAAGTCTATCCTCTATGTCAGTTTCTCCACTGCTGCCCTGTAAATAAATTTTTCAGTACCATTTTTCTAGATTCCGTATATGTTCATTAGAATACAATATTTATCTTTCTCTTTCTGACTTACTTCACTCTGTATAATAGGTTCTAGGTTCATCCACCTTATCAGAACTGATTCAAATGCATTCCTTTTTATGGCTGAGTAATAGTCCATTGTGTATATGTACCACAACTTTTTTATCCATTCACCTCTCGATGGACATCTAGGTTGCTTCCATAGTCTAGCTATTTAAATAGTGCTGCAATTTTAAAGAAAGTTTAAGGTAAACTGTTGAGAAGCAATTTAATGTAATCCAGGAGAGGATTAGGAATTTAAAGTACTCTAAGATCTTTTTACTATTTGACAGGCAGTTAAAGGCACTGATTAATATTAGACTTTAAGTATTCTCGGGCTTCCCTGTTGGCTCAGAGAGTAAAGAATCTGCCTGCAATGTGGGAGGCCCAGGTTCTATCCCTGGGTGGGGAAGATCCCCTAAAGAAGGAAATGGCTACCCACTCCAGTATTCTTGCCTGGAGAATTCCATGGACAAAAGAGCCTGGCAGGCTACAGTCCATGGGGTCACAAAGAGTCAGACACGACTGAGACGAACACTTTCACTTTATTCATATTCACACTTCAATAGGGTCAATTAACAGAATGAAATTAATGAATAAAATTTCAAACCATTAGAAGGAAAAACTGGAATGAGAAGAAATCTGATTAATCAAGTTCATTTCCAGGTAAATCCTAATATAATTGTAAAGGTATATAGAAGAACACAGGATCAGTGAAAGTTAATTCATGAAGAAGAAAATGCAGGATTAGTTGTTGTTCAGTTCAGTCGCTCAATCATGTCCGACTCTCCGCGACCCCATGAATCAGAGCACGCCCGGCCTCCCTGTCCATCACCAACTCCCAGAGTTCACTCAAACTCATGTCCACAGAGTCGGTGATGCCATCCAGCCGTCTCATTCTCAGTCGTCCCCTTCTCCTCCCGCCCCCAACCTTTCCCAGCATCAGAGTCTTTTCCAGTGAGTCAACCCGTTGCATGAGGTGGCCAAAGTATTGCAGTTTCAGCCTCAGCATCAGTCCTTCCAATGAACACCCAGGATCAATCTCCCTTAGAATGGACTGGTTGGATCTCCTTGTGGTACAAGGGACTCTCAAAAGTCTTCTCCAATACCACAGTTCAAAAGCATCAATTCTTCAGCGATCAGCTTTCTTCACAGTCCAACTCTCACATCCATACATGACCACAGGAAAAACCATAGCCTTGACTAGACGGACCTTGGTTGGCAAAGTAATGTCTCTGCTTTGTAATATACTGTCTAGGTTGGTCATAACTTTCCTTCCAAGGAGTAAGCATCTTTTAATTTCATGGCTGCAATCAGCATCTGCAGTGATTTTGGAGCCCAAAAAAATAAAGTCTGACACTGTTTCCACTGTTTTTCCATCTATTTCTCATGAAGTGATGGGACCAGATGCCATGATCTTTGTTTTCTGAATGTTGAGCTTCAAGCCAACCTTTTCACTCTCCTCTTTCACTTTCATCAAGAGGCTTTTGAGTTCCTCTTCACTTTCTGCCATAAGGGTAGTGTCATCTGCATATCTGAGATTATTGATATTTCTCCCAGCAATCTTGATTCCAGCTTGTGCTTCTTCCAGCCCAGCGTTCCTCATGATGTACTCTGCATATAAGTTAAATAAGCAGGGTGACAATATACAGCCTTGACGCACTCCTTTTCCTATTTGGAACCAGTCTGTTGTTCCATGTCCAGTTCTGACTGTTGCTTCCTGACCTGCATACAGGTTTCTCAAGAGGCAGGTCAGGTGGTCTGGGATTCCCATCTCTTTCAGAATGTTCCACAGTTTATTGTGATCGACACAGTCAAAGGCTTTGGCATAGTCAATGAAGCAGAAATAGATGCTCTTCTGGAACTCTCTTGCTTTCTCCATGATCCAGCGGATGTTGGCAATTTGATCTCTGGTGCCTCTACCTTTTCTAAAACCTGCTTGAACATCTGGGATTTCACGGTTCACATATTGCTGAAGCCTGGCTTGGAGAATGTTGAGCATGACTTTACTAGCGTGTGAGATAAGTGCAATTGTGCGGTAGTTTGAGCATTCTTTGGCATTGCCTTTCTTTGGGATTGGAATGAAGACTGAGTTTTCCAAATTTGCTGGCATATTGAGTGCAGCACTTTCACAGCATCATCTTTCAAGATTTGAAATAGCTCAACTGGAATTCCATCACCACCACTAGCTTTGTTCATAGTGATGCTTTCTAAGGCCCACTTGACTTCACATTCCAAGATGTCTGGCTCTAGGTCAGTGATCACGTTATCGTGACTATCTTGGTCGTGAAGATCATTTTTGTACAGTTCTTCTGTGTATTCTTGCCACCTCTTCTTAATATCTTCTGCTTCTGTTAGTTGTTGTACTAAATATCAAAACTTGATTAGAAAAAATAGTATTTAGGACATGACACACAGGTGAGTGAGTATGCAAACAGGCCATAGAATAATATGACAGACATAATATTGCAGACCACTAGACAAAAGATTAGTTATTCAGGCAATATTACTGGAGCAATTGTTAATTTCTATGGGAAAAAAAAAAAAACCTAGGTATTTCCCTCAAACTAACACATGATGCAAAAATCAGAAATCATAAAAGAAAACATATTTGACTATCTTAGAGTTGTAAACTATTTATCAAAAGATATATAAAAAATGAGTAGCCACAGAATGATAGACAATATTTATAATATGTAAAACCAAAAAGGAATTAATGTCTGTGATCCATAAAGAACTTTTTGAAATTAATAAGAAAAAGACAAACTACTTAAAAGAAAAAGGCAAAAGAATGAACAAGTATTTCATAGAAAACAGGAGATTCCAATACATACATTAAAGGATAGTCTCATTTTTAACCAAGAAAATGCAGATTAATACCACAATGAGCTACTGTTAGACACACCAAATTGAAAAAAATTTTAGAGGAGGATAACAAGTCTCGATGAGCAGTGGAGAAAGGAGATTTTTCATATGTTTCTGGTATATGTATAAATTATCCAGTAAGGTTGCTGATGTGGGCAGTGACCCAGAAATTATTTTCCTTTATATTTAAGCTAGAAAGAGTTCTACATGTGTACAACAGAATAAATGTACAGCATTGACTATAATACTAAGAACTGGAACCAACAAATGTCCATCAATAGAATGAATAGAAAAAATTTGGTTCAATGTTAACTAAACAGCAGTGAAATGAATGAAACAGCTCATTTTATCAGCATGAGTCTCATCAACATAATGTTGAACAGAAAAAAAATTGTTGTGAGAATAATGCATATGCTTCAATACCCCTCATATAGCATTTAAAAATATGTAAAATTAAACAGTATTTCAGGATGCATACATATATATAACAGCTATGAAGAAATGTCCAGGGAATGATGAAAGTTCTGAATGCTGATGACTTATTAGGGGAAGAGAAGAGAACAGCTCCTTAAGAGGCTTCAAGGATAAATGAAATATCCTCTTTCTTAATGTGGGTGTCCTTTTAGCACTTTTCATGGCTTTTATACATAATACAATATAGATATACTTTCTTAAGTATAAATTTTTCTATAAAAAATAAAATTACACAATTTAGTAGAATTTTTCAAAAGGTTAAATTACTCATACTGTACTCTATCATTTATCCATATATAAAATAAAGCCACCAAAATAAAATGAATTCACTACAAATCTTCTTTTAGTTAAATTTATTAAAATCAGTAGTGTTCATCTTTTTCACTAATATGGGTTCCTAAATTATTCCAGGACCAAAAAACACATTCCAACATACAGTACACACAACTATCATTATTTTTGCTAAGTTGTTTCAGTTGTGTCTGACTCTGCAACCTTGTGTACTATAGCCCATCAGGCTCCTCTGTCCATAGGATTCTCCAGGCAAGGATACTGGAGAGGGTTGCCATGTCCTCTTGCAGGGGATCTTCCTGACCCAGGGATCAAACCTGCGTCTTATGTCTTCTGCATTGGCACTTGGATTCTTTACCACTAGGAGCACCTGGGAAGCCCATTCATTGTTTAGTGAATGTGGCTGACCTTGGTAAGATACTGTTTTCTCAGTTTCTTCATCTCTAAATTGAGAAGCTTGGATCAACAGACTACTCTAGGAGTAGTCCTGCAGTAAGTTTCTATGTACCAGTCTGGTCTATAATTTGAATGCCCTCTCCATTGGACAGGAGCACTCATTACAAGCTGTGGTTTCTGAAAGGCAAAAGCTATGTCTTCCAAGGGCATAACTGCAGGGCATAGGTATGAATTATCTGACATATGGTAGATGACCAAATAAAGGTCAGTGGAATAGAGGATTCTGGCATGACATGCCAGTGAATGCTGGGCATGCTAAAATCTCCTCATATCCTGAACTCACTGCAAAACCATTTGGATGGTTTTACACCACCACTGCAAGGATCATGGATAATAAAGAATCAAAAAGATGAGACATCTATCAATTTTCACATTTTGTTTTCTCTAAAATTGAGGTAGATCTTGTAATAGATGACACCTTTTTCAACTGTTGTCAGTCAGGCAGCACTTGTGATATGCTTGTCATTGCCTGATTATAAACTTTGCTATCCTGGTGGTGTGACGCACAGTAGAACTCCTTTGTTTCTGTTAGTAAATCATTTAAGGAAAGAATGAGTCCTTCTTGTCCTTTCTGCCATTGAAGCAATCTGATACAAATAAGAAAACCCAGCTTCAGAAATAGTAAAAAGAGATATCCTGATATTTTAGAAGAAAATCTTGGGAAAAGTTGTAAAGTTTTTAAGAAAAATCTCCATCAAAAAATGATCTTGATAGCACAGAAAATGAGACTGATTTGAAAAAGAGATAAAGAAATCTGAGTTGAAAATATTCAATAATTCAGACGAGTTGCACTATAAATGTCAATAGATTTTAGGAAAACCGTGACCAATGAGTGTACCATACTATATATATATATATATATATACAGGGTGTATTAAAAAAAAAAAACTTTCTCCTGCCACTTGTCTATTCACTGATGCTATCAAAACCTAAAGGGTTGATCCCCACCCCCCCACCCCAACCCTTGTTAAATCTTAGTGATGGAACCTGGAAACCAGGAGAGGGCAGCAGAGAACAAACCAGAAAATTTTCTTTTGTTATGTTTTAACTGTAGAAAGGGCACTTCATATTTTATGAAGCTCTTTCACACATATCAATTTATAGAATCCCTACAACATGGCTGTGGCAGGCCAGTTATTCCCATTCTCATTAAATAGACAAATTGAGACTGGGAGAAATTAAGGCATTTCTTTGAGGTGACCCAGCTTCCCAGGTGGTGCCAGTGGTGAAGAAGTGAAAGTGAAATGCACTCAGTGGTGCCCGACTCTTTGTGACCCCACAGACTATACAGTCCATGGAATTCTCCAGGCAAGAATACTGGAGTGGGTGGCTGTTCCCTTCTCTGGGCATCTTCCCAACCCAGGGATCGAACCCAGGTCTCCCACATTGCAGGAGGATTCTTTACCAGCTGAGCCACCAGGGAAGCCAGTGGTAAAGAATCTGCCTGCCAAAATAGGAGATGCAAGAGACACAGGTTCTATCCCTGGGTCACGAAGATCCCTGCAAGAGGAAATGGCAACCCACTCTGGTATTCTTGCCTGGGAAATCCCACGGACAGAGGAGCTTGTCAGGCTATAGTCTATGGGGTCACAGAGTAGGACATGACTGAGCACGCATGCAGCTAACTAGCTTAACAGATGGCCTTTGATTTTAAGGAGTTTTACTTCATGTGCATTCCACTCCTTCAAATACTGGTAGAACCACTGAGAAGCCAAATGGCTGGTCCGAAGGAGAATTAGAACTGGGATCTGCTGAGATCCAGATCCAATAAGCTCAGGCCCAGGGTGTGTAAGGAAGATATCATGAATCAGGATGTAAACATGAACTAAGAAGTCCAATCAAAGACCAAGGGAGGTTAAGTAAATTCCAAACCAGTCCACGGTCACTGGACAGTGGAGACTAGTCTGAACCACCAAATATAGACCAGAGACAGACAGGAAATCCCAGATGACATCTTGTGTTGTCACAGGTCCATGAGTCCTGGTAGGTCTCAATCCCTGCCCTTTCTGGTCTTTAAGTGAACTAGCCTTGGATATTTAAACAACAGAGCAGCTCCTGGCCCCTCAGCATCAATATCTGAGCAGAACTCCAGGGTGTCAGTACTGGTGAAGTTACAGATGAAATGAACAAAAAAATATTTACTCTGTTCCTGCCTCACTTCCTAGCAATTAAAAACCAACAACAGCAGCAAACAATCCAGAGGGAGAGTTTCCGCTTCATTTACCAAGTGGTTATTGTTTAAAAGCTCAAATCGGAAAGTGGACTATTTTGAAGCCCTGCTGGGAAGGCATATATGATTCTCCCGTGCAAAGAAATTGCACTAAACCTTTTGGCCTGATGGTATAGCCTAGTGAAGTATTACTTTGTGTTGTCAAGATTCATTTCTTTACCAAGCAGTCACTACATAAAGTAAGTTATGTGGTTGAGATTTTGGAAGTTTTTATTTATCTGCTGAAACTCAGAGATGGGAAATGTTCTTAGGCCAAGAGGTGTAATCTCTGCTTAATATTCTCCTGCATGACCATCTCTTTGGAATCGCTCCAAAGTGAAAGGTTGGGAGGTATGCCTACAGCTGTGTTTTCTTAGGGAAGATGGTTCTCAGAATGCAGAATAGAAAAGGTACAGTGTCCGGACTCTGTCCACGGTGTGTGCAAGATATCAACCAGGTGTTAATATACAAATAATAAACTAGTCACCCTCCCAGAAACCACGAGAGCAGGAAAATAGAAGAATTTGGCAATCTTTATTACTCACTTAAATAAATCTTGCCTTGTGCTGGTGGATGGAAGAGAGGATATTTGTAAGTAAGCGCTTACGTGTAGGAGGGTAATGAAGATAGGGTGGGCATTTCTTTTTTGAATTTGATTCTTTATTTGCCGCCCTGGGTCTTCGTTGCTGGGCATGGGTTTTCTATAGCGGTGGTGAGCGAAGGCTTCTCTCCAGTTGCGATGTGTGGGCTTCTCATTGTGGTCGTTTCTCTGGTTGTGGAGCATGGGCCCTAGAGCATGCAGGCTTCAGTAGCTGCAGCACGTGGGCTCAGTAGTTGCAGGGCCCCACGGCTTGTGGAATCTTCCTGGACCAGGGATGGAATCCATGTCCCCTGTATTGGCAGACAGATTCTTAGCCACTGGCCCTCCAGGGAAGTCCAGGATGGGCATTTCTTGTTCCAACAAAATCTGTGTTTTATCTTGACCGTGATGTGCATGTTTTATGAGGGCTTATGCAGCCTATGATAAGATGCGAAGACTTTGAGAGCAGAATGATTCAGAGTCATATGCTGCTGTTCAGTCACTCAGTCATGGCCGACTCTTTGCAACCCCTTGGACTGTGGCATGACAGGCCCCTCAGTCCTCCACTGTCTCCCAGAGTATGCTCAAATTCATGTCCACTGAGTCAGTAGTGCTATCTAACCATCTAATCCTCTGCCACCCCCTTCTCCTTTTGTCTTGAGTCTTTCCCAGCATCAGGGGCTTTTCCAGTGAGTCAACTCTTCACATCAGGTGGCCAAAGTATTGGCGTAACAGCATCAGTCCTTCCAATGAATATTCAGGGTTGATTTCCTTCAGGATTGCCTGATTTGATCTCCTTGCTGTCCAAGGGACTCTCAAGAATCTTCTTCAGCACCACAATTTGCAAGTATCAAGTCTTTGGTGCTCAACCTTCTTTATGGTCCAACTGTTCCATTTGTACGTGACTGCTGGAAAAACCATAGCTTTGACTATACGGACCTTTGTTGGCAAATCATATAGTCATTTTATGACATAATCTGTCTTTGACTCTCTTTTTGTTTTCCCTCTGGGATAACAATTCCTAAATATATTTTTATATTTGTATCTACATTTATATTTCTTCCCGGAGTAAAGATTAGAACTGAAGCTTTAGAATCAGATGGATGTGGATATGTAATATATATATTAATTTTTTATCATTCATTTATCAGTTGATTTTAGGTGAGGTATACAATATCTTTGAGCCCTAATTTCCTTATCTGTCAATACAAATTCCCACATTGTGTTGTTTTCAAGTGACGTGAATAAGTATATATTCTCTGTGATCTTTAGGTTAAAGGCAGCCAATCTTTTCTTTCCATGGAAGCTCCTATAGACACACCTTGAGCTTTATCTTCCCTCCTTCAGGATGTCACTCATATTCTATGCTTGCAGCTCTCCTTTACTAATTTAATCAATTATTAAGCACTTTCTATACGGCAATAACTGTCCTGCTGCTGCTGCTGCTAAGTCGCTTCATTCATGTCTGACTCTGTGCGACCCCATAGATGGCAGCCCACTAGGCTCACCCATCCCTGGGATTCTCCAGGCAAGAACACTGGAGTGGGTTGCCATTTCCTTCTCCAACGTGTGAAAGTGAAAAGTGAAGTCATTCAGTCATGCCTGACTCTTAGTGACCCCATGGACTGTAGCCTACCAGGCTCCTCCGTCCATGGGATTTTCTAGGCAAGAGTACTGGAGTGGCTTGCCATTGCCTTCTCCGAGTAACTGTCCTAGACCCTTAATATAAGGGACAAAACTCCTTTCCTCAGGGAATTGACAGTCTCGTGGACCCTCTAGTTTCTTTTTCCTGCTCACTTACATCTTTATCCACTTGTCCGCCAAACTTCATCAGCTTCCCATTCTGTGGAGAAATTTTCTGAGATTTTCCTCCAGGAAACTGGTCTTTAGAGCTTTGAAATTCTGTGGCATTTTCCTACCTTCGCTGCTCACATGGCTCTTTACCTCCAGCTTCCCTCTACTGTAGGTTTTTGTGCATATGTGCTTTCAAACTGCATTATTCTGGGGGTAAAAGTTCTAGATATAAGCTTAAAATGACAGTGTGATTCTGTGTGTTTGATTCACTAGGTATCCCCAGGAACTGTAGTGGGAAAATAGCAGATTTTTGTATGAATGAATGCTTTTGTATCTTTCACATTACCTTGCTATGTTATATGTGGAGAATTAGATTTACCAATTAGAATGAAATCCAATTAGTATTGGATTTAAAACCAAGCTGAAAAGTTAACTTTCCCTGAGACTTGGCTTCCTAATATGGAAGATAGAAATACAATCTTTGTTTAATATATTATAGAAATGCTTTTGAAGATCAGTATTATGATGTATATGGAAAATAGCATTTTATGCTCACCACTGACTGAGTAAAAGTTGTTGTAACTAACCTTGTACTGAATGAGCGAATGAATACATGCACTGTATAGACTAAAGGTCTGTGTCCCTACAAAATTCATACGTTAAAGCCCCAACCCCCTGTGTGATGGTATCTGGAGATGGGGTCTTTGGGAGATAATTAGGTTTAGATGAGGTCATGAGGGTGAAGCCTTCAGATGGGATTAGTCCCTTGTAAGAAGAGCACCACCTCCTCACCTCATGCTCCTGTGGGCACAAAGATGTGAACACACAGCAAGAGGGCAGCCACCTGCAAGCCAAGAAAAAGGGCTCACATTGAACTCTGCTTTGCTGGCATTTCAATCTTCAATTTCCCAGCCTCCGAAACTGCGATAAATTTCTATTGTTTAAGCCACCCAGTCTAAAGTATTTTGTCATGGCAGCCTGACATGCATGCGTGAATGAATGACAAGGAAAAATAGGATTCTATAAAGTTTGAACAATTTAGCGATTCAATCAAGAGGCAAATAAAGGCATCTAGAGGAGACAAAGTCTTCAGTCATTCCAGAGAATTACTTGATGCTTAAAAGTGCTGTGCTGTAACTTTGCTGAGTATCTTTCCTGACACCACTCTTACTCCTAAGTTCAGGACAAAAGGGAGAGAATTAACCCATGTTTAAGAGACAGAGGTCTCAGTAGGTGTCGCTTTAACTCTCAGCTCCTCTGTTGCGTGTAAAATGGAGATTTGAAAGCCCAGCGTATCTACCTCCTAGCATTGTTGAAATCATCAAAGAAGTTTATGCACTAATAAATGACTTTTAAACTATCAATTGCCCATAAAATGAGAGATGCTAGCAATAGTATCAGGTCAGTAAAGACTCATAGTTTGTGCCACATCCTTTGCTTCTCAAAGTTAAACTTTTTACCCAAGATTTGCTTATAATCTAGGAATTCTTAGCATCCTGGAATTTATTGATAGTGTTAAGGTTTGGATCCACACAACAACCCTGTGAGCCATGTTTTGTAGAAAGAAAGTGACCCATTAAGGCAAAGTGAATTTTCCAGGGTCACTGGCTTGTTGATGGCATGACTGGATTCCCAACATCCATTCAGTAACTCCAGATTTGCAACTGTTTCCAAGAAAGGACAAAAGTCTGAGCATTCTTGTTTTCAAATACTTTTTTTTGTCAATAAGAACTAATTGTCCTTAGTATCACTTTCAATCCAGTAAAGGTAACACCTGAGATTTTGTGGAATATTCTACTACCTTTAAGTTATGGTAAATGTGCAATATTCTTACCAGTAACTTATTTTTTCACGGTGGAATTTAGCAGTGCATCCCTAGATATCCAGTTGGTAGTTGCTGAACTTAATTTTTCACAAAGATTTTTAAATGGCCCAGTACTGTGAAAATATTTTATGCTTATAAATATTTTTTTAAAGTGTATGATCCTGAATATTTTAAAACTGAGTGTTGGCATAAAATAAGATGACTGAGGTCATAGTCCATATCTACAGATATTAGTTATTAAACAAGTGACAAGATGGGTGGAGAGGTCTAAGTTATATTTAAACTTCTGGAGGAAGGATGATAACGAGGCATAGAACTTTACAATAGCCTTTTGAATATAGCCTATAACTAGGCATATGATAGGAGTTAAAAAGAAATTGCTTCACTAAGCACCATTATCCTGAAGAATGGTAAGAATAGCAAGCAAAGACATTGATGACCTCAGAGAAACATGAATAACACATTATGGCTCAGATTATATTGACAGCCTAGCCTGACTCCCAGGAATTTAGAGCAAATTTGGCATTCAGAAGCCAGATGGGTTTCTTTAAGACCCATTCTATTTTTTAAAGATCTTGTTAAGTCAGCCTTGAAGGAAGAACAGAAGATAATTTTATTCTGGAGGGAAATACATTTCTTCCCTCTAAATCTTATCATTCAATGGCAGTTTAATAAAGAAAGACTAAGCCCAGGATTTTGAACATCATATGGAAAGAGACCTGTCTCTATCCTCAGGAGTATTCCTATTCTCCTAGCTAAGGTTTCCGCCTAGGAAGCCCCAAAGGGGCTGAGGTCATGATACAATTTCAGGACTAGAAGGAGCTTGGCTGAGAAGCTGTTCCTCTAAGCATGCGCTCATGACCTCTTATTGGGATTGCCGTGTGCCACTCCTGAACATGGATTTAGTCATGCACAGGTGATTAGTCTCTCAGTCATGTCTGACTCTTGGTGTCTGCCATGCTAGGCTTCTCTGTCCATGGAATTAGACATGGCAAGAATACTGGAGTGTGTTGCCATATCCTCCTCCAGGGGATCTTCCTGAACCAGGGATCAAACCCACATCTCCTGCAATGGCAGGTGGATTCTTACACAGAGCCATCAGGGAAGCCCCTTAAATAGTCATGCCATACACATGAATACAAAGCAGGATCTGAGTACTCCTTTGACCCAGTGAAACATAAGCAACCACTGATAATTCCCAAGCTTTGTTCTCTGCTGCTGCTGCTGCTGTTGCTAAGTCACTTCAGTCATGTCCGACTCTGTGTGACCCCATAGACGGAAGCCCACCAGGCTCCCCCGTCCCTGGGATTCTCTAGGCAAGAACACTGGAGTGGGTTGCCATTTCCTTCTCCAATGTGTGAAAGTGAAAAGTGAAAGTGAAGTCACTCAGTCGTGTCCGACTAATAGCAACCCCATGGACTGCAGCCTACCAGGCTCCTCCATCCGTGGGATTTTCTAGGCAATAGTACTGGAGTGGCTTGCCATTGCCTTCTCCGTGTTCTCTGCTACTGACCACAAAAATTCAGAGACTATAATACAACCCAGCTGATCTGACAATCAAAATCTTGGGAAAAAATCCAGACTCTCTTCGGTATCCCCAAGTCAGTAGGTTTCTTTTCTTAAAGATAAAAGGGAACAGGGTGCTGATTCTGCCCCACTGAAAATTTACAGGGCCTTCGCACGAACCAGACTGTAGTACCTTTGTACAAGCCACATCCCTCTGATATGCTATTTTGGACATAGCAGGAGCCATAAGGGAACCTCTTTGATTTTATTGTTGTCTAGATTGATATCAAGAATATTATCTGCATGTATATGTGCATATGTGTGTGTATATATAACACTCCATCAAAGTTCTTTCTTGTACCTGTGAACAACTGAGTTTTGCTGTGTGTTATTTATAAGGTACTGCCATAATTTTCTTTCTCATCAGGATCAAAACTTTATTATTATCATCATCATCATTAACAATGATTGAGCCCTTTGAAAAGTGTTAGTCACTCATTCATGTCTGATTCCTTTGCAACCCCATGGACTGTAGCTCTCCAGGCTCCTCTGTCCATGGATAAAAGTAGGTGGTGTTAGCCCCTTTTTATTATAGGTGAAGACACTATACTTTAGGAAGCTTAAATAATTTTAAAATCTACATAGCAAAATTTTGTCAAAGTCAATTGTCAAAATCAGGGCCTATGGCTCCAAAGGTGCTACCTTTTACCATCATACTATGTTGAATCTAGCACATGCTCGCCCCTATCCCAGGAAGACGTAAAATCAGAGGTCTAACAAGGGAGGTTTGCTTATTTCAGTAACCAATAAACTGAATCTGACTCTTAGATGTTTAGAAATTGTATACTTTGAAAAGTTAATACGGATATCATATATATCTATATATACACACACAATTAAAGATGATAAACCCAACACAATATAGTGTATGTAACGATTTGTCCTTTTTTTTCTTACCAGGCACCGCTTAAATACGTGCTTTTGGATAATTGCTGCCCAACTCCTCCACCCCCTTATTCACAGTAGCCTCTTTTTAGGTCATTCACACATTTTTACAATGAGCATTTTTTTTGAACACTTGCTTTAATATCGAGCGTTGCTCTAGGGACTGGCAATAGAGTAATGAAAAAAATACAACTCTCATCAGAATATAGAATAAAAATGTGCTTATTAAGATTGATCTTGAGACAGTGATTGGTTAATTTATTTTATGTAGAGTCAAAAAAAATCAACAGTTTTATCACTTCCAATCTCGCTCTAAAACAAACTACACCCACGAGTTAGGCTTTATACATCCTGTGTGGAGGATCTTATACTAATTTCTATGGTGCTGTCAGAGAGAAGAAAACGTGTCTTGTCCTCAAATAACAAGCGCAGGGAGGCTGTTCTTCTAAGAATTTGGATTTTTCCAAGACTCTTTCTAGGATTCATTCTCCATAATACATCCTCTCTTTAATAAGTTCATTGTACCCTGTGTGTTTTCCAAGTGTTCTGTGGTGTAAGTCTTCAGGGATTAGTCATTTCCACTTGCCAGTGCCTTGCCTAGCAAGATCTGATACAAAAACCATTTCTCTATCATGCCAGTTGGCAAAGGCTTGGGGCTGAGTTTTGTTCGGCAAACAGATGAGCCCTCTAAGGGTTAATTAGGAAGCGAGCCCCTTTCAGTGCCTGGGATTGTTTACTTCAATCGTTTTCACATGCAAACTGCCATGTTTCACTTGGGTACTAATTGTGCCTGATGGACCCATTATTTTGTAATCAGAGCAGTTTCTTGGCTAGCTCTCTGGGGGTTAATTAAGTGGATGAGGTAGTGCCCCGGATATTACCAACAGACAGGACCCTTGAAATTCTCACCAACCTTATTGGAGAACCTCCTGTTACTATGTACAACTGGGTTTCTCAGCACCAGTGGTGTCTTGCACAGTTTGAGTTTATTAGGTTACTGTACCAAGACAAGCCTGGCTGATCCATCCAGGCAGTCTTGCCTGGCTTGGCCCGTCTCCGCTCACAGAGGACTTGTACCAGTGGGCTCTGGAAACCCCATCTGCATAGAGGCAGCGCTGTTTACTGCAGAAGATGATTCCTGCCCCAGGTTAAATGTGTACACCTCCTGGAAATGTCAGTGTCTTTAAGCCAAAGGCACTTAGAAGCTAGAAGAGCAGCAGCCTACTTGGAACACACTGTATTAACACAGAAAGAGCCCACAATGATTGGTAAGGTGATCAGACGTTTCTCTGATACTGTTATGTCACTGTGGCTGCTAATGGGGGCTGACCTTGTAATCTGCCAGTTCTTTTTCCCTCATTTCTTTCTTCTCCCCGTGCTGAATTTCTATCCAGGCTGTGTAAAATGACGGCACGTTATTTTCTGTTATTTTTTTATTTTGCAGCAAGCTTCACTGGGATTTAATAACCGGGAGAGAGAATTGTGTACTGAGGCATGAATGAGGAGAATGGTCGATACTAGAGCTCAAATGTATAAGCTCTTCTGTATTTGGGGCCTCTGGGGGAACCACCAAACCAGGAAAAGGGATTTTTTTTAACCTGACGCTATAGCCTCAATCCCATATTATCAAATTATAGTGAAACATTTCTGTTGCATGTAGAATTGTCTGAACTGTAATCATAGGTAACTTTAAAAGATAATCTTGGAAAAGTATAAATTGCTTTTATCAACTTAGTTCTTGCACAATTTCTTTTCATCAGAAGGACTGGTTGTCTGAGGGTAGAAAATGTAACATGATGGACAGTACACATGATGGGGAGTAAAGACCTGAATTCGGTTCTTATTTCTTCCATGAACAAGCTGTGTAACTTGGGGGAGCTCACTTTACTTCCGTGAGTCTCGATTTTCTTATCTTTAAAATGGGAATAATAGTACTGACCTACTTTCTGGATTGTTTTCAAAATCAAACATACTGCCTGGCATATAATGTTACGTGAAAAACTAGCTGGATACAATTAAAAATATATGTATTCCAGAAAAATGTGCCAAAGATATTGTTTATAATCATGTGTAAGGCTTAAAAACAAAAATAGGATATTTTATTATTTATTTGATATTTTATTAAATATTTTATTTGAAAACAAAAATTGATATTTTATTACATTCCTCCATTTCCATACACACAAACAATTATGAACTGTTACTAGCTATATTCTTCAACTTTGGATTGTTCCAGAAACTAGCTGGATATTGAGGGCTTCCTGACTGTAATTTCTGTCAGGGCAAGAGAATGCCAGAGCAAAGTTACATCCTTCTGAACTTGGGTAGGATTTTGTAGAATAAGGAGTAAACATAGGACTAAAAATACATTAGGTCTGTACCATGTCCAAAACAGGCAACTCTGCAGAGACAGAGAAACTCCAATACTTTGGCCACCTCATGCGACGAGCTGACTCACTGGAAAAGACTCTGATGCTGGGAAAGGTTGGGGGCAGGAGGAGAAGGGGACGACAGAGAATGAGATGGCTGGATGGCATCACCGACTCTGTGGACGAGTTTGAGTGAACTCCGGGAGTTGGTGATGGACAGGGAGGCCTGGCGTGCGGTGATTCATGGGGTCGCAAAGAGTCAGACACGACTGAGCGACTGAACTGAACTGACAGAGACAGAAAATAGACTCATGTTTGCCTAGGGCTGTGGGCGGGAAAAGTGAAGATGAGTGACTGCTAATCTGTACAAGACTTTTTGGAGAATTGTTGAAAATACGGTCATGGTTACACACCTCTATGGATATACTGAAAACCATTCAATTGTACATTTTATGTACGTGGTTTGTTTTAAATGTGAATTATATCTTGGTAGCTGTTATTCTAAAGAGGTACATTTAGAAATTATATTATACTTTCATACATATCTTAGGGAATACAGTGCTAGAACTAAATAGATATTGATGATTCTAAAGTGGCTCTAAAGTGGAAAATACAGATTCCTCAGTTACGTGTTCTATTAGGAAAAAAGGAAGGAATCAGAAGGTAGTCCCCAGTCTTGTGGGCAGCACAGATCAAAGCTGCGGAGGATGCTTCCCAGGAAAATTGGATAAGTGTATCAGCTTCAGATCTCAATCTGAAGTTGCACCACCTCCCACTTGTTTTTCAGTCTTGACTTATTTTTTTTCTGTTTCTGCACTTAAATATCTGGATTCATCAAGCCTGTGCCTCTGAGAAGTCTAGACAAAGCATTGGCCTAAAGATTACTCACAATGAGACAGAATCCCACACCATCCCATTTTTCTCTAGTGCTTAAGAAATATATATATTAATAACACATCTCATATAATAATATGCTTTATTTCAATATATAATGACTAGTGTATATATACAGTTACTACACACCTAAAAAATAATGTGTTAAATAGTAGACTAGATTTGTTGGGTAAGCTATATTACCAATGTCTTAGCAATTGCAATGTCTTTATCCCATCATCTACTAATCTCAGCTAATCTATTATAAGAATTAAGTTCGTGTTTCAAAATTTCTTGATCAACTGGGAGTTTTATGAGATTTTTTTCTCCCTAATTAGATTGTTACTATGTTTACCTTTTAAATCGGCCTAAAGTTTGTACTAGAAATTACAGGAAAGTCAATTCTGGTGGCTCAGAAGGTAAAGCATCTGCCTGCAGTGCAGGAGACCCAGATTCAATCCCTGAGTTGGGAAGATCCCCTGGAGAAGGAAATGGCAACCCACTCCAGTACTCTTGCCTGGAAAATGCCATGGACAGAGGAGCCTGCTAGGCTACAGTCCATGGGGTCTGCAAAGAGTCAGACAGGACCGAGCGACTTTACTTTCACTTTCTTTCTTCTTATAGTTCATTTGTTCTTATGTAATTTGCATTTTTGCTTTATCTTCAAACTGTGGTTTGCTTGCAAGGAACTTTTTAAAAGTCATTTGTCTACTTTGTGACATTTATTTAGTCTGGGCCTGGTAACAGAAATTGAAATTTAACTTAAAAACTTGCAGTATGTTGAAAAACAAGGAATGAATTAGGTCTTTTAAAACTATTTTTATACCTGTGTATGATAGCACTTCCTCTCTTGCCTAAAAATACCGTGGATACCTTTTTCGATATCTCGTCACATATGAGTGACAAGAATGTTACATATCCGTAGAGATTAAAGGGTTTTTTGTTGATTATAGCACACACATATATAATCATAATAGATTATTTTTTGAGCATGGCATTGGTCTCATTATACCTCCCCTATTACACTCCCTAGTAGTGACAGCATCCTTTCTTGAAGACTACAGGAATTAATTTTGATAATGATATCATCAAGTATTTTGACCATTTAAACCTTTCCTACCAACTAGCATCTGGAGTTATCTGCTGGCAAACACAAGCAGCTAAGAGGGATGACTTTCTGATTGGTACCTCCACTCATTGAGAACTTACAAAATGTCAGGCACTGTGCTTTGTCTGT
Organism: Moschus berezovskii; assembly: GCF_049115385.1. Lineage (NCBI taxonomy): Eukaryota > Metazoa > Chordata > Mammalia > Artiodactyla > Moschidae > Moschus > Moschus berezovskii. The sequence goes on from NC_142466.1 coordinate 22,213,808, forward strand.
TCCGTTCTGTTCAGTCGCTCAGTCTTGTCCGACTCTTTGCGACCCCATGGACTGTAGCCTACCAGGCTTCTCCATCCATGGGATTCTCCAGGCAAGAATACTGGAGTGGGTTACCATTTCCTTCTCCAGGGGATCTTCCCGACCCAGGGATCGAACCCGGGTCTCCCGCATTGGAGGCAGATGCTTTAACCTCTGAGCCAAATGGCCACATCATATTTTGGCTTTAAAGTAGCTCAAAGTTTAACAGGCGAAATTAATCAATAAAAGAGAGTTATGGTGTAGTGTGATCTATGCTATGATGTAACAACACAGGAACAAAGAGGACATTAGGGAAGGTGGCAAGATTTAGCTAGTTTTTTAAGAATAAGGAGTTAACTAGAAGGATAGCCTGGGGCTTCCCAGGTGGCTCTGTGGCTAAGAACCCTCCTGCTAATGCAGGTGATGTGGGTTCAATACCTGGGTCAGAAGATCCCCTGGAGGAAAAAATGGCAACCCACCCCAGTGTTCTTGCCTGGGAAATCCCTTGGACAGAGGACCCTGGAGGGCAACAGACCATAGGGTCACAAAGAGTTGGATATGACTGAGTGACTGAGCACACACGCATGCAGAGGGGTAACCTAGACACAGAGAAGACCCTGTCTGACTTTTACTACACACTTAGGAGGTAACAGGCTTAAAGACCAGTTAGTAAGTAGAACTGGTATTCAAATTTCTGTACTCTTGATTCTCCAGCATGGAGACATAAAATGCATAAAAAGAGAGATCCCTTCTGTACTTGGATAGTTATTTCAATATGTATTAGCAGCTGGAAGGCACTATCAGTTCAGTCTCTTAGGCGTGTCCAATTCTTTGCGACCCCATGGACTGCAGCACACCAGGCCTTCCTGTCCATCACCAACTCCCGGAGTTTACTCAAACTCATGTCCATCCCATTGCTGACGCCATCCAACCATCTCATCCTCTGTCGTCCCCTTTTCCTCTCGCCTTCCATCTTTCCCAGCATCAGGGTCTTTTCAAATGAGTCAGTTCTTCGCATCTGGTGGCCAAAGTATTGGCGTTTCAGCTTCAACATCAGTCCTTCCAATGAATATTCAGGACTGATTTCCTTTAGAATGGACTTGATGGATCTCCTTGCAGGTCAAGGGACTCTCAAGAGTTTTCTCCAACACCACAGTTCAAAAGCATCAATTCTTCAGTCCTCAGCTTTCTTTACAGTCCAACTCTCACATCCATACATGACCACTGGAAAAACCATAGCTTTGACTAGTGGACCCTTGTTGACAAAGCAATGTCTCTGCTTTTTAATATGCTATCTAGGCTGGTCATAGCTTTTCTTACAAGGAATAAACGTCTTTTAATTTCATGGCTGCAGTCACCATCTGCAGTGATGTTGGAGCCCAGGAAAATAAAGTCTGTCACTGTTTCCACTGTTTTCCTGTCTATTTGCCATGAAGTGATGGGACCAGATGCCATGATCTTAGTTTTCTGAATTTTGAGTTTTAAGACAACTTTTTCACTCTCCTCTTTCACTTTCATCAAGAGGTTCTTTAGTTCTTCTTTGCTTTCTGCCATATGGGTGGTGTCATCTGCATATGTGAGGTTATTGATATTTCTCCTGGCAATCTTGACTCCAACCTGTGCTTCATCCAGCCTGGCATTTTGCATGATATATTCTGCATTTAAGTTAAATAAGCAGGGTGACAATATACAGCATTGATGTACTTCTTTCCCAATTTGGTACTAGTCTGTAGTTCCATGTCCAGTTCTAACTGTTGCTTCTTGATCTGCATACAGATTTCTCAGGAGGCAGGTAAGGTGGTCTGGTATTCCCATCTCTTTAAGAATTTTCCACAGTTTGTTGTGATCCATACAGTCAAAGGCTTTGGTGTAGTCAATAAAGCAAAAGTAGATGTTTTCTTGGAACTCTCTTGCTTTCAGATGATCCAGCGGATGTTGGCAATTTGATCTCTGGTTCCTCTGCCTTTTCTAAATCCAGCTTGAACATCTGGAAGTTCACAGTTCATGTACTGTTATAGCCTGGTTTGCAGAATTTTGAGCATTACTTTGTTAGCATGTGAGATGAGTGCAATTGTGTGGTAGTTTGAGCATTCTTTGGCATTGCCTTTCTTTGGGATTGGAATGAAGACTGAACTTTTCCAGTCCTGTGGCCACTGCTGAGTTTTCCAAATTTGCTGGCATATTGAGTGCCGCACTTTCACAGCATCATCTTTCAAGATTGGAAATAGCTCAACTGGAATTCCATCACCACCACTAGCTTTGTTCATACTGATGCTTCCTAAGGCCCACTTAACTTCACATTCCAGGATGTCTGGCTCTAGGTGAGTGATCACACCATCGTGGTTATCTGGGTCATGAAGATCTTTCTCGTATTGTTCCTCTGTGTATTCTTGCCACCTCTTCATATCTTCTGCTTCTGTTAGGTCAATACTGTTTCTCTCCTTTATTGTGCTCATAAAAAGAAAGATCCCTGTGTACTTAGATACTTATTTGAATATGTATTAGCAACTGGCAAGCACTATACGCAGGCTCGATTTAACAACATATATTGGAATTTCCCAAAGTGTATCTTATAGAACATTCATTCCTGAAAATGTTTGGTAGTTAATTGTTCCATGGTTAAATAAGCTTAAGAAAGGCTGAATATTCTATTTCCCTCACGTAGATTTAAAACAGACATTAACATAGAGTTCTGAGAAGACCTGCAGTTTAAAAACAACAAACTTTGTTTAACTTAGTGGTTCCGAAATGAGTTAGGCATGGAATATGAAGAGAAGTGAAGTGAAAGTCGCTCGGTCATGTCCAGCTCTTTGGGACCCCATGGACTGACATGGAAATCTCCAGGCCAGAATCCTGGAGTTGCTAGCCTTTCCCTTCTCCAGGGGATCTTCCCAACCCAGAGATTGAACCCAGTTCTCCTGCATTGCAGTCAGATTATTAACTAGCTGAGTCACAAGGGAATCTTTCACCCCAAATAAATTGAAATAAAATGATTATAGCCAATAACTTATCAGGAAAACAAGACAAACTGGCTTGGGTTAGTTCAGATTTTTTGGTGAATCATCAGTAATCTCATTCATAAATGTAACGGCTGCTATTTCAAAATGCAAATAACAAACATTATATCATCATGTAGATTTTTATTTTATTTCATGATGTTCTTCAGTTAATTTATATAGCACCGTCTGTGGAAAGTACTTCCAAGATAAACCTAAATCAAGATAATCCCTTAAAATCTAACACCGTATTTTTGTAAAATTTGTATAATATTCTAATACAAGGTCATATCCATTCTATCATTCTTAAAAGAATGGGACTGAGTGAATTTGCATATGTCAAATATGCTATGACACTTCATTGTAAAACCGGTGCTAGCACCCCGACTTCTCTCTGTGTAGACTGAGATCCTCTGGAGCTACAGGTGGCAAAAATGCAACTTGTGTAAGCTTAGCCATGGGTGCTGGTTCTTGCCCTTCATACACCAACAGAACGTCTGGTGTCAGCAACGAGATCATTCTTAGGGCTGCAGATCCCCAAGTGTGTCTTCCCTGATAGCTCCTGCATGGCCTGATTGGCTTGGGTGACTCACTGTGCCAGGAATGGAGTACTTAGGCCTGGGTCATCCACAAATCACTGGAGCATCACTGGAATATGAAGGGGTGGGTGTTGGAGCAGATCAGATGAACCACATGAACATAATTTATTAAAGACTGTGGGAATGGATGTTTTCCCATGGAAAGGGTACTAAGATAGGAACGAAAGCATACATTGTGAAAAAAATTGGTACAGAAGATCTTATATATAAAGCCGAAATAGAGACACTGGCTTAGAGAACAAATGTGCGAATACCTAGGAGGAAAGGTGAGGATGGGATGAATGGGGAGACTGGGATATACACACATACACATATATATACACTATTGCTGCTGCTGCTGCTGCTGCTAAGTCACTTCAGTCGTGTCCGACTCTGTGTGACCCCAAAGACGGAAGACCACCAGGCTCCCCCGTCCCTGGGATTCTCCAGGCAAGAACACTGGAGTGGGTTGCCATCTCCTTCTCCAATAAGTGAAAAGTGAAAGTGAAGTCGCTCAGTCGTGTCCGACCCTTAGCGACCCCACGGATTGCAGCCTACCAGGCTCCTCCATCCATGGGATACTATGTATGAAATAGACAGCCAATAAGAACCTATTGTACAGCTCAGGGAACTCTCCTCTGTGCTCTGTGATAACCTGCATGGGAGGGAAATCTGAAACAGGGGGGGTTATATGTGTACGTATAGCTGATTCACTTTGCTGTACAGTAAAAACTAATACAACATTATAAAGCAACTGCATTCCAATAAAAATTTAAAAATTTAACATTTGCGATACACCTACTCCTAAACCAATGCGGGTTGTAACCACATAGACTAAGTAAAACTTAGTCTTAAGTAGTTTAAGTGGTGAAAGCACAGCTTAGATAGTTGAAAAGGCTTTATTTCTAAAATTACTTTTTCTGAATCTAATTATATCCAAAGGCTTCAAATGGAACTAAAGAGAGCTATTTACATTTTTAAAATAAACAGAAATTTTGAGTATATATCTTTAAAAAAGACAATTAAAAATTTGAAGTAACATAGCAGATGGTTAATGAAAGTTTTCCTAAGTTTTTTCTTCCATAAAAACCTAACTTTAACTCAAAAGCTAGGCTACTTTTTTTACACAAGTTCATGAATAGATGAAAAATTTGTTGAAATCTTATCATCCCAATGAAGAGTCCCATTCAAAATGAAAGCCACAAAATGACTTCATAGTTTACTAAAATGGGGCTCTATTCCCCCTATTACATAAGTTCAAATGCTTTATGCAAGCAGTCTTGCTGCAAATGCCCTTATACAACAGAGAAGCACTGCTGAACATGGCGAAAGTGAGCAGTGCCCGGCCCTTCAGAGTCCATGGCTGGGACTTGTTCATTGAGAAGCTCTTTCCTCACCACCTGTGGCTGCTCTCTCAAGATGCTACAGAGCCATTTAAAAACAGAGGAGAAGACCATACTTGTTCAAGGAAAAGGAAAATAATTTGAGGCCTTCTTATTCATGAGGAGCTAAGTCTGCAGGAATGTAAGAAGTTAATTCATACATGAAGATACATCACAAGGAGAAGATGGAAGGAATTTTCAGCATTTTGCTTTAAAGTATATTCTTGAAGTAAAGCACACTATGGTTTCTGGAAATTCTTGATTGAAATCTAGGTTCCCTTTTGGGAGTCGCATATTTTGTTGGAGGTGTGTGTGGGCTTTTTAATTTTTGGTTTGTTCTAATCAGAAAGCAAGTTATGTTTTGGTAAAGCCCACATAAGGGAATTTACATTTTTAGAGAAAAGGAGAAAACATGTTCATTTACATAGCATTGACGTATGAAGCCTGCAAAAAAATGGAGGAACATTTGAAAATAGAGCTTGGATAGTTAAAAAGGCTATATTTCTAAAATAACAGTACAAAAATCCAAAGCTGAGGCTTAGTATAAAAACTTAAGGTATAGTGAAAATTAAAAATATTTGGAGATTATATTCTGTGATGTGATCATCTCTACTTAAAATTCAATACCCACAGATAATATCAATATGATGCCTTTAGTTTTTATGTATAAAACTATTTACTATACTTCTTAATAAATTAGTTTATATAGCAATAAAACCTGTTCCCCAAAGGGAAGACAAATCAAATTAATGCCTGTTCCTTGTTTTATTTTATTTTAGAGGTAGGAAGAAAAGTGGGGTGATAAACAAGTTTCTTGTTTCTAAAATTTTGACACATATAGATTGTGAAACTTCACACTTTAGTCAAGAAATATATATTACTTCTCTAAAACCCATAATAGATATTATGTTAATTAAGGTATAGATAGGACAAAGATTCCATATACTTATGTGGGTGTGGCAATAGCACATGGAGTCTAAGGAAGGTCTTTTCAAACATACTTTTTATCAACTATTAATTTTATCAGCTACTATTGATCTTTCTACATACTCTGTAGACTCCAAAAGTATTAAAAATAGCCAAACCAATAAAAATGTCAAGTCACAAGGAAAGTCTGGCAACCACAGCTCCTCTAGCTCAACTAAGTGAAAGAAAGAGAAGGTTCCTGATCCTCCAGGAATTTATCTGTCTGGCCCTCTTTCTTTTCTTGTGGCCATTACTTCTTTTGCTATGCTAATAATGAGTACATGAAGGGCCCAGCTTCCCAATGATCCTCTCAGCATGGGCATCTTGAGTTCTTCCAGGTGCCCTCCATTTCTCTCCAGAGTCCCACCTCCCCATCAAACCTCTGCACAGCTCTATTATACCAAAAAATCCACTCCCAGGATTTTGTTTCTGTCAACTATGCTACAAACCTTCCCCTCCACAGGGTGCTGAGCCAGTGGGAGAAGGTGGACTAAGAGGTGTCTGTAATGAGGATACACTTTTGAATGGTACCATTAGCTAGTAGAGGGGATAAAGTTTTCACCAAAGTGACAAATGGGTCAGCATTCCCCATGGCCCTGAAAAACAAGATATCTAAGGGAGTCATTTTCCATAGATTGACCTGGACAAATCTCATGAACATGGTGTAATAGAATCAGTTTTTGAAGTTTTGTCTTGAATCACACAATTTTGTGACCTCCCCAAATAAGAAACATTGAGCTTCATTTTCCTCATCTCTGCAATACAAATTAACTTATTCATTCAATGTGTACTTATTCAGCACTTGTGACACATCTTGTGCTAAGTCCTGGAGACAGAAGCACTTAGAACATACCCTCAACAACTGGTAACTGATATTAAGCACGGACTAGGTAGTAATTGCCCTTCCTTTCTCCCCCATGGCTATTGTTCATCAATAGTTGTTTATATTTTATTGAACATTTGTTCTGTGGCTAGTTGTAGAGAAATGACAACAATAATTATAACAAAAGGCAGGAGCCGTAGTCCCCAGTTGCAAACAGCTCATGGTCTGAAGACACAATCAGCTCTGAAAGTGGAGAGTAGCTCAGATTCTTTACTGCCTTTGGCAATTAAATGTCTATTCTTTAAAAGTACCAATATCCACTTCCAACATAGACCTATTATTAAATCAGAATCTCACATTTTCTTTGTCTGTGGTTGCTGCTGCTGGATCCACTCTCTTCCCATCCCTGTCATCTAATTCCTGCTCCTTTTCCTGGACATAGTGTAGAAGTCACTTGCTCTGCTGCTGCTCTGCTAAGCGTTTATTGACTCCACAGTGTGTTAGGAAGCCTCCCTGGGACTCCCATTACACCTTACATTTTCCCTCTCTAACACTTATCACATGGTCTTGTCTATGTATCATTCTGTATTCCTCTCTGGACTATCCAGTTCAGTTCAGTCACTCAGTCGTGTCCGACTCTTTGTGACCCCATGGACTGCAGCATGCCAGACCTCCCTATCCATCACCAACTCCCGGAGCCTACTCAAACTCATGTCCATCCGGTCACTGATGCCATCCAACCATCTCATCCTCTGTCGTCCCCTTCTCCTCCTATATTCAATCTTTCCCACCATCAGGGTCTTTTCAAATGAGTCAGTTCTTCGCATCTGGTGGCCAGAGTATTGGCGTTTCACCTTCAACATCAGTCCTTCCAATGAATATTCAGGACTGATTTCCTTTAGGATGTACTGGCTGGATCTCCTTGCAGTCCAAAGGATGCGCAAGAGCCTTCTCCAACACTACAGTTCAAAAACATAAGTTCTTCAGCTCTCAACTTTCTTTAGAGTCCAATTTTCATATCCACATGACTACTGGTAAAACTATAGCTTTGACCAGATGGACCTTTGTTGGTAAAGTAATGTCTCTGCTTTTTAATATTCTATCTAGGCTAGTAATAGCGTTTCTTCCAAGGAACAAGCGTCTTTTAATTTTATGGCTACAGTCACCATCTGCAGTGATTTTGGAGCCCCCCAAAATAAAGTCAGCCACTGTCTCCACTGTTTCCCCATCTATTTGCCTTGAAGTGAGGGGGCCAGATGCCATGATCATAGTTTTCTGAATGTTGAGTTTTAAGCCAACTTTTTCACTCTCCTCTTTCACTTTCATCAAGAGGCTCTTTAGTTCCTCTTCACTTTCTGCCATAAGGGTGGTGTCATCTGCATATCTGAGGTTATTGATATTTCTCCTGGCAATCTTGAATCAAGCTTGTGCTTCATCCAGCCTGGCATTTTTCATGATGTACTCTGCATATAAGTTAAATAAGCAGAGTGACAATATACAGCCTTGATGTTCTCCTTTCCTGATTTGGAACCAGTCTCTAGTTCCTTGTCCAGTTGTAACTGTTGATTCTTGACCTGTGTACAGATTTCTCAGGCAGATAAAGTGTTCTGGTATTCCCATCTCTTTAAGAATTTTCTACAGTTTGTTGTGATCCACACAGTCAAAGGCATTGGTGTAGTCAATAAAGCAAAAGTAGATGTTTTTCTGGAACTCTCTTGCTTTTTCTATGATCCAGCAGATGTTGGCAATATGATCTCTGGTTCCTCTGCCTTTTCTAAAACCAGCTTGAACATCTGGAAGTTCATGGTTCACATATTACTGAAGCCTGGCTAGGACAATTTTGAGCATGACTTTACTAGCGTGTGAGATGAGTGCAGTTGTGTGGTAGTTTGAACATCCTTTGGCATTGCCTTTCTTTGGGATTGGAATGAAAACTGACCTTTTCCAGTCCTGTGGCCACTGCTGAGTTTTCCAAATTTGCTGGCATATTGCATGCAGCACTTTCACAGCATCATCTTTCAGGATTTGAAATAGCTCAACTGGAATCTTATCACCTCCACTAGCTTTGTTCATAGTGATGCTTCCTAAGGCCCACTTGACTTCACATTCCAGAATGTATGGCTCTAGGTGAGTGATCACACCATCGTGGTTATCTGGGTCATGAAGATTTTTTTTGTATAGTTCCTCTGTGTATTCTTACCACCTCTTCTTCATATCTTCTGCTTCTGTTAGGTCCATACCATTTCTGTCTTTTATCGAGCCCATCTTTGCATGAAATGTTCCCTTGGTATCTGTCATTTTCTTGAAGAGATCTCTAGTCTTTCCCAGGCTGTTGTTTTCGTCTGTTTCTTTGCATTGATCTCTGGACTATAGGTTTCATGTGAATAGGATGCACAACTCTCTTACCAGTTTTATCTCCATTTTCTACGTAGTGCCAAGTATATAGTAGATGCTTAATAAATATCTGTTGACTTGAATTTATATGAGTACATATGCTTGTTTATGCTGAAACACAATAAGTAAACTGTGGTATCCACTATCTAGCCCTTGCAAGCGTGAATTACTGTCACATAAAATTTCCATATAATTGATATTTTCCTCTGAGGAAACCCTTTCATGCCAAATTTTATACATTTGAGAATTAATGGATATATCTTCTTTCCCACTTACCTTGGCCTTTGGGGGGCTTTAATTCATTATCTGTGATTGTAGGGCCCTTCCTGTCAGACAGCTTGGGAGTAAATAGCAGAGGCTTTTGCTAGCTGAAAGAGCTTTAATTTCTCAGTCCCACCCTGGAGGATGCGTGCCATGACGTCACAAAGGAAATTTATGCTGCACAGTTAGGTGTCTGCTCTTGTGATTGGCAGGGGCTTTCCTGGTGGCTCAGTGGTAAAGAATCCACCTGCCAATGAAGGAGACACAGATTCAATCCCTGGGTAGGGAAAAGGAAACGGCAACCCTCTCCAGTATTCTTGCCTGGGAAATCCCATGGACAGAGGAGCCTGGTGAGCACAGTCCATGGGGTCGCAAAGAGTTGGATAGACTGAGTGACAAAACAACAATCTGTGATTGGTAAAGGACTTCCTGGGCAGTATCCTGTCTTCTCTGGCAGATGGTGCTAAAGCCAGTCCTGGAGTATCTCAGAAACTGTTGTGCTCAGTAGTGAAAACCAGAGGTCCCCAAACTAAGCTCTTCTTGGAAGCGCCTATGTTCCCTATGGTGGAGCCTACCTCCTATGCATGAGATGTGAGCAATGTGGTTTGTGTTGAAGCAGAAATAGTGTTGTTCAAATAATAGCCTAATAAACAAGTGATTACTTCTAATTGCTGGCATTAGGACTTCACATTTCCATTCTCCAGGATTATTGTTGTTTTTGTTATTAAGCAGCTCTCCCACTTGCAACGATTTCCAACTTTGTCAAAGATCAAGTTGCCATAGGAATAAATTGGGATTTGTCTTTTCCAGAGTTCATACTTTTATTTGCTCAATTCACTATGGAGAACCGCATGCTTCTTTAATGAATTAAAATTTAAATCTGGATCACTGACTGGGCCCAGTTCACCCACTACTGATGCAAAGCTCCTTAGCATATCAAAGTGAGGAGAGCTCAGAGAGCACAGAGCAGGAGACAGCCCTAAGTGTATAATGAGAGAGAGGACACGTGGAATTTGCAGCAATGCCTGTGGTGCCCAGGGTAATTGTGATTTTGAATGTTCTATACTATTTTTATTGTTAGGGACAAGAAATTGCAACACTTCTCTGTGCAAGCTTTGTCCCCGAGACCCCCTTGCATAATTTTAGAGAGAATTTTCCTGTTTTTTTCTATTTGGTTTCTATGAAAAGTCTATATTTGTTCTTGATCAGCTGTTTGTTTAACTATTTGTTGTTGTTCAGTCATGAAGTGACATCCGACTTTCCGTGACCCCATGAACTGCAGCATGCCAGGCTCCTCTGTCCTCTGCTTTCTCCCAGAGTCTGCTCAAAATAATGTTCATAGAGTAGGTAATGCTATTAACCATCTCATCATCTGCTGCAAATTCTTCAGATTCCAATGATGCTGAATTATTGGAAAGAAGGGTGATATAGAAGGAAAATGGTACTTTGGAATTTGAAAGAGTAGACTTGGAATTCAGCTATAGCAATAGGCAAGGTTCGAAATCTCACCAAAACTCCCTTTCAGGTATATTGCAAATATTAAATGAAATCATAAATGACAGTTGAATGAGATCATTAGGATGTATTCAGCTCCAAGAGGCAGAAGCGTATATCTGTTCACGGCTCTGTCTCCAGTGCCTGGAAAAGAGACTGGTTCAGTTCAGTTCAGTCGCTCAGTCGTGTCCAACTCCTTGAAACCCCATGAATCACAGCACGCCAGGCCTCCCAGTCCATCCCCAACTCCCAGAGTTTTCTCAAACTCATGTCCATCAAGTTGGTGATGCCATCCTGCCATCTCATCCTCTTTTGTCCCCTTCTCCTCCTGCCCCTAATCCCTCCCAGTATCAGGGTCTTTTCTAGTGAGTCAACTCTTCGATTGAGGTGGCCAAAGTATTGGAGTTTCAGCATTAGCATCAGTGCTTCCAATGAAAACCCAGGACTGATCTCCTTTAGGATGGACTGGTTGAATCTCCTCGCACTCCAAGGGACTCTCAAGAGTCTTCTCCAACACCACAGTTCAAAAGCATCAATTTTTCAGTGCTCAGCTTTCTTCACAGTTCAATATTCACATCCATACATGACCACTGGAAAAACCAGAGCTTTGATTAGATGGACCTTTGTTTGCAAAATAATGTCTCTGCTTTTTAATATGCTGTCTAGGTTGATCATAAATTTCCTTCCAAGGACTAAGTGCCTTTTAATTTCATGGCTGCAGTCACCATCTGCAGTGATTTTGGAGCCCCCAAAAATAAAGTCTGACACTGTTTCCACTGTTTTCCCATCTATTTCCCATGAAGTGATGGGACCAGATGCCATGATCTTAGTTTTCTGAATGTTGAGTTTTAAGTCAGCTGTTTCACTCTCCTCTTTCACTTTCATCAAGAGGCTTTTGAGTTCCTCTTCACTTTCTGCCATAAGGGTGGTGTCATCTGCATATCTGAGGTTATTGATATTTCTCCCAGCAATCTGGAATCAAGCTTGTGCTTCATCCAGCCTGGCATTTCGCATGATGTACTGTGCATATAAGTTAAATAAGCAGGGTGACAATATACAGCCTTGACATATTTCTTTTCCTATTTGGAAGCAGTCTTTTGTTCCATGTCCTGCATATAGGTTTCTCAAGAGGCAGGTCAGGTGGTCTGGTATTCCCATCTCTTTCAGAATTTTCCACAGTTTATTGTGATCCACACAGTCAAAGGCTTTGGCATAGTCAATAAAGCAGAAATAGATGTTTTTCTGGAACTCTTTTGCTTTTTCAAGGATCCAGCAGATGTTGCCAATTTGATCTCTGGTGCCTCTGCCTTTTCTAAAACCAGCTTGAAATCTGGAAGTTCACGGTTCACATATTGCTGAAACCTGGCTTGGAGAATTTTGAGCATGACTTTACTATTGTGTGAGATGAATTCTATTGTGCAGTAGTTTGAGCATTCTTTGACATTGCCTTTCTTTGGGATTGGAATGAAAACTGACCTTTTCCAGTCCTGTGGCCACTGCTGAGTTTTCCAAATTTGCTGGCATATTGAGTGCAGCACTTTCACAGCATCATCTTTTAGGATTTGAAATAGCTCCACTGGAATTCCATCACCTCCACTAGCTTTGTTCATAGTGATGCTTCCTAAGGCCCACTTGACTTTACATTCGAAGATGTCTGGCTCTAGGTGAGTGATCACACCATCATGATTATCTTTGTCGTGAAGATCTTTCTTGTATAGTTCTGTGTATTCTTGCCACCTCTTCTTAATATCTTCTGCTTCTGTTAGGTCCATACCATTTCTGTCCTTGATCGAGCCCATCTTTGCATGAAATGTTACCTTGGTATCTCTCATTTTCTTTAAGAGATCTGCAGTCTTTCCAATTCTGTTGTTTTCCTTTATTTCTTTGCATTGATCACTGAGGAAGGCTTTCTTATCTCTCCTGGCTGTTCTTTGGAACTCTGCATTCAGATGCTTGTCTTTCCTTTTCTCCTTTGCTTTTCACTTCTCTTCTTTTCACAGCTATTTGTAAGGCCTCCTCAGACAGCCATTTTGTTTTTTTGCATTTCTTTTCCATGGGGATGGTCTTGGTCCCTGTCTCCTGTACAATGTCATGAACCTCTGTCCATGGTTCATCAGGCACTCTATCTATCAGATCTAGTCCCTTAAATCTATTTCTCACTTCCACTGTATCATCATAAGGGATTTGATTTAGGTCATATGTGAATGGTTAGTGGTTTTCCCTACTTTCTTCAATTTAAATCTGAATTTGGCAATAAGGTGTTCGTGATCTGAGCCAAAGTCAGTTTCCGGTCTTATTTTTGCTGACTGTATAGAGCTTCTCCATCTTTGGCTGCAAAGAATATAATCTATCTGATTTCTGTGTTGACCATCTGGTGATGTCCATGTGTAGAGTTTTCTCTTGTGTTGTTGGAAGAGGGTGTTTGCTATGACCAGTGCGTTCTCTTGGCAAAACTCTATTAGCCTTTGCCCTGCTTCGTTCCGTACTCCAAGGCCAAATTTGCCTGTTACTCCAGGTGCTTCTTGACTTCCTACTTTCGCATTCCAGTCCCCTATAATGAAAAGGACATCTTTTTTGGGTGTTAGTTCTAAAAGGTCTTGTAGGTCTTCATAGAATCGTTCAACTTGGTACATAGTAATAAATACATTTGGGATAAATTAATATCATATATGCAAAATACCAGCCATAGTTCTTGGTATGTAGGAGTATTCAATAAATGGAAGTTGCTAGGATTGTTTCCAGAATTAATGGAAGACAGGAGAAATCAATACAGTAGTCAAGATTTCAGGTTGTAGAATGCTTTAGAGAGACACTTTGAAAATGGGTTAACTTTTCTGCAGGAGGTATTTGTCATATGTGTTATGAAATTATCCCAATGATATGTCTGAGTGTATCCTTCTTTTTTGGGCCTCAGCCTTCCCACTGGAGAAAACAAAATTATACTTTCTGATTGTGCAGTTATGACATCAAAGGTGTCTTTTTCCATGATAACCTGGAATATGGCTCACCTAGCTGTCAAAGCCAGAACTCTTGCAGAGTAAAGGTTTTCACAGAGTGTCACGTGTAGGAAAATGAAACCATGAAGAAAATCTTGGAAGAAGAGTTTACCTAAACAACTTCGTGTCATCCTTCTTAAATTTCTTCTACACTTGTTACTGATTTGTACTTTTATATGCTATCATATTTGATGATTTTAGTTGAAGGAAGAAAGACTAATAAATATAAAGTAAATTTAAAATTACAGATTTGAACATTTTGTCATATTCACACTTGTGCTCTCCAGATACATATTCACATAATATATAATTCATTAATATATACATGTATGTTCATATAATATCTGTACATGAAATGCATATCATCATATGAAATGCAAAAATATTTTAAATAACATAAATGTTTGCAGATAAGTTGTGGACATCATGACATATTACCCTTACTATTTAACTTCTTCAGCATCTATGTCTGAATACCTAGAACTCTCCTCTACATAACCACAATCGCATTAGTATACCTAAGGCATTTAACAATGATATGATAGTATGATTTGTTTCATCCTCAAAATTTCCAAGTTATTGTGTTACTGTCCTTTTAACTATTCCTTGGCAGTGGGGGTCATTAGTATCCAACCAACAACCGATGATCATACCTAGCATTGAATTTTCATGCCTCTTTTGTGTCCTTCGACATTGAACTTGTTCTCTTTTTAAAAAATCTTTCACAATATTAATACTTAGGAAGAGTCAGGTTGTCTTGCAGAATAGCTCCTAATTGGGATTTGTCTGATTATTTCCTCATGAAATAATTCCTTTATTTCCATCACAATTAGATATGTAATTGTTTTTGTTAAGAATTCAGATAGTTGCCTGTATACAACAAAACTGTTATTCCTTCATCTTTATTTTTGTCTTTCCTGCCAGAAAGTGAGCTCTTTACAGAGAGGGGTCTTGTTCATCTTGGTGACCTCAGAACTCAGCAGTGCTTGGCATACGCAGGTATTCAGCTACTCATTATCTTCCTCAACCTGCTCCTCCTTTTCATTTTTCACTTTAGTTGCTGTGTCACCATCCACTTAACCACCCATTCCAGACAGCTAGCTGTGTTGACACCTCACTTTCCTCTCCTTTTCTCCCACCTGTTATACCTGCTGACTATTTCTCCAGACTTCCCTTCACTTCCATCCCCGTATTAGGCCTTCAGCATCCTCTCCAGAACTATTAAAGCAACCCACTAAGTGTCCTTACTGTAGGTCTCCACCCCATCACATCTAACTTCTAGTCAGTTTTCAGAGTGACCCACTTAAAAAGCAAACCTAACTATATTGTTTTCCTGATTAAAATGCTTCAGAGGCATCAGTGATTTATGGTGTGAGGTCCAGGCTCTTTAGTCCAATAAAGAAGCCCTCTATGATCTGAGTGCCTTCTGTCTCATCCTGACTTGTACCTGTTGGTCCAGTGACACTGAAACCCTTGAAACAGCACTTCAGCTGTTGAGAACCAGCTCCTTGTCAGGCACTTCAGAGCTTCCTTTACATACATAGTCTCCTCTAATCCTTATGTCAGTGTGTGAGGTAGGTGGAGTTATTTGCATTTTATAGATGAGGAAATTATTTGCATTACCCAGTTAATAATGGTAGAAACAGGTCTTAAACATACCCTGAAGGCTTTGCCTTTTCTACCCTGCTAAGTTCATCTCTACTCACCATGCTATTTCTCACCTTCCTGCCTGCTCACTGCATCTTTCCACCAGCCACTTTTCATATTGGTAACTCTACTAATTGTGTAGAACTCAGAGCTGGTATCCTTTATTACCACTTGTGATGGGTTAGATACCTTCTTGGTATTTTTTAAATAGCCTGGGATAACTCTAGTGCTATACCTACATTATAATTTTTTCAACTCATCTTTTATTGAAGCATAGTTGCTTTGGGCTTCCCTTGTGTCTCAGATGGTAAAGAATCCACCTGCAATGCAGGAGACTGGATTCCATCCCTGGGTTGGGAAGATCCACTGGAGAAAGGAATGTCTACCCACTCCAAGCTGAGCACCAAAGAATTGATGCTTTTGAACTGTGGTGTTGGAGAAGACTCTTGAGAGTCCCTTGGACTGCAAGGAGATCCAACCAGTCCATCCTAAAGGAGATCAGTCCCGAGTGTTCATTGGAAGGACTGATGCTGAGGCTGAAACTCCAATACTTTGGCTACCTCCTGCGAAGAGTTGACTCACTGGAAAAGAGGAAAAGACCCTGATGCTGGCAGGGATTTGGGGCAGGAAGAGAAGGGATGAAAGAGGATGAGATGGCTGGATGGCATCACCGACTCGATGGACATGAGTTTGGGTAAACTCTGGGAGTTGGTGATGGTCAGGGAGGCCTGGTGTGCTGTGATTCATGGGGTTGCAAAGAGTCAGACACGACTGAGCGACTGAACTGACTGACCCACTCCAATATTCTTGCTGGAGAAGTCCACGGACAGAGGAGTCTGATGGATGACAATCCATGGGGTTGCAAAGAGTCAGACATAACCGAACGGCTAACACTTTTCCTTTTTTCATAGTTGCTTTATAATATTGTGTTAGTTTCTACTGCATAGCAAAGTGAATCAGCTGTACATATACATTTATCTCCTCTGTTTTTGGATTTCCTTCCCAGTAAGGTCACCACAGAGCAGTGAGTAGAGTTCCCTGAAATACAGTAGATTTTCATTAGTTATCTAGTTTATACCTAGCACTAGTAGTGTGTGTGTGTATATGGATCAATCCCAATTTCCTGGCTTATCTCAGCCCTCCTTCCCCACTTGGTGTACATACGTTAGAGAGTGTCACGCGGAGTGAAGTAAGTTAAAGAAAAAGAAATATTGCATATTAACGCATATGTGTGAAATCTAGAAAAATGGTATAGATGATCTTATTTGCAAAACAGATGTAGAGAACAGACATGGAGAACCTACATTAGAATTTGATGACCACTTTATATGTCTGTATGTCTGTCTGTCTCATTCTACCATCAGAGCCAAGACCATATTGTGTCTTTACTATTTATTCAGAGTAGAATCAAAGTAACAGTAAATATTTGCTGGGGCAGTATGAAGGAGGGAAAGGCAACCCACTCCAGTTTTCTTGCCTGGAGAATCCCATGGACAGTGGAGTCTCACAGGCTACAGTCCATGTGATCGCAAAGAGTCAGACACAACTGTGCAGCAGTAGGGTCAGTGTGTGGGTGATGAGAGAGCACAGAGCTCTTGATGCTGCCAGGTTACACATTGCTGGCTTGTGTAAAGACTTTGTGTACACTATTTTCAGACACAGATTTTCAGTTGAAAGAGATACCTAAATTGTGTGACAGAGCCCAAATTTAGCATTACTTTTAATTTATGCTGGAAACAGGATGTAAAACTTTTCAAGAATAATGCTTAAATAAGTGATAATTTAGAATTAAAATAATGCTCCTCTAATCCTGTTATTCCTTTATGCATTTTACATATACTCACGTTTACTCTGTTACATTCAGGATGAGATACATCCTGTGCGCATGTAAAATGAGAAAATAAGGAAGTATACATGAGCTGTTTTCATTAATGATAGTGTTTGAAACATGTCTGTATAATTCTTCATATCTTCATAATTATCATTTTAATTACTATGTAATATTTTGCTGAATTGATTTTTATTAAATCTCTAATCTTGGACATTTATGCTTTTTTCAGTCTTTTGGAATCATAGATAGCTATTCTCTGTATAGGTTTTTGTCATTAAGAGAAATTCTGGAGTCTAAAATTTGGATCAGATTATATACATCTTTATTATTCTTAATATACTGCCTTCCATAAAAGGATATATCAATTAAATAATCATTATAAATAAGTGAAAACAACAGATTCCTTAAACATTAACCAGCAATAAATACCATTTTAAACATTTATTAGCTATTTATATAGGTGATTAAAGGTATCTTCAGGCTTCATTAAGGATGCTCTTCTGTATTTCTTTACGGCTTACATGTCTCTATGTAATTTTTGTATTGTTATGGCTTGTTTGATTTTTAGGTTCTTGAGGCTTTCCTTCAGAATTTGAATGTACTCTGCTTATAAATGCCCATTTGTCTGACATTTTCAGTGCAAACAGTTCTCTGACTCAGTTACTTTCATGACAAAATGCAGTTTGCATCATTTTCTCCTTCACAGGCTTTCAGTTTCTATAATTTCACTTGCGGCAGCACGCCCCATTTCCTCTGTGGATTCTTGTGTAAGGTGTAACTCTGCACTTCGGTTTTCTAAATTGTCGTATTTCACCTTAATGCAGCTTATTAATTCAGTCTTTTGTCCCCCCATTTGGGAAAGCTGATTTCACGTTCTGCGTGCATTTTGGGTTTGTTTCTGACGTCTCCACTTTTTCTAGTTGGCGTGTCTTTCCGTGTTTATGCCAATACCACAGTTTTAAGTTTTAATGCTTTCGTATAAGTCTGGTATGGCGAGATTTCCTTCTCTCTTCTCCTTTTCAGATTGTCTAACAGTGTTTTGCCTCTTCTCATTTTTTTCATGGAAATTTTGTTGCTATTTAAAAAATTATATCATCATTTTGATTGAAAGTGTGCTAAGTCTGTAAATCTCCATGGATTGAACAGATAATTTCCAGTATTACCAAGGCAAAAACTGTAATTAATTTTTTAGAAACTTCTCATAAGGCTTTGTATTTTTCCATAAAGACTTTTGCTCTTACTTTGTACAGTATAAACCTTACCTGGGATGGTAGAGAATCCACCTGCTATGTAGGAGAGCTAGGTTCAATCCCTGGGTTGGGAAGATCCCTTAAAGAAGGGAATGGCAACCCACTCCAGTATTCTTCTTGCCTGGAGAATTCCATGGACAGAGGAGCCTCGTGGGCTACAGTCCATGGGGTCATGAAGAGTCAAACACAACTGAGTGACTAGTGTTTTGGGTTGCTTTTAGTAAAATAATAATGGCTAACATTTACTAAGCATGTAATATACATAGGATATTATGCCTATGTTTTGTGTATAGTATCTCCTGAAAGACCTCTATAAGGTAGCTACTGTTACTACCATGCCTATGAGGAAGCTGAGGTTTAGGATGATCACATAATTTGTTGATGGCCACATAGCTGTTAAACAATAGAGCTATGATTTGCAACCAGGACAGTCTGACTTCAAAAGCAGTGCAATTAACCACCATCCTATACTTTGTAAACTTAAATTATGCTCTACTGAGATAATGAAATAAAAGCAAGAATAAAATAAAAACCAGAATAAAAGCAAAATTCTTGAGCCAAGGTCAGTAATTCAAATAGATAAGGAAAGATATCTGTTCAGAATGTAAAAATAGAGTCCAGGTCTCCTACAGAGTATCAACTAATAAAGTGGTATTATTGCTCTAGACAAAGTAATAAAACCCAGTTCTTTGTTATTGGATATATGATGTCAGCTTATGGAAAGGAGATAGTACCAGAGGATCAGTATCTAAAATATTGTGTTCTCAGCCCCCTGTTTTGAGGGTGGTCTTTATAACTAGATGCTTCATCAGAGGATGAAAACATGGTAGATACAGAGGAATTATGTAGAATAAACAGCTAAAGGATGGAAACTTTCAGCTTGGTTAAGAGAAGATATTGGAGGAGTTGTTTAGTGCAGAAAGGAATAGACATATAGTGAACAAAAATTTTAAAGAGACAGACTTTGGCTCCAGTAAATTCTTATAAATTAGCCTGTGTAATAGGGAAACTGGCTTCCTTGCAATTTAGTGAGTGTATCATCCTTTGAGTTATTTGAGCAGATAACAAAGATTACAGAAAAGTGATTCCTAAATTGCAAAGGAAGTTGATGTAGATTAGTGGTTTTTCAAGTGCAAGTCCATGAACAATAGCATCAATCAGAAACCAGGGTTGTTATAAATGCAAATTAGAGGACCCCACCAAAGACTAAGAAATCAGAAACAGAGATGAGGCAGCAATCTGTTTTAACCAGTCATCCAGGTGATCCCTATACGTGCTAAAATTTGAGAACTGCTAACCTAGGTAACGGAGAAGGCAATGGCAAGCCACTCCAGTACTCTTGCCTAGAAAATCCCATGGACGGAGGAGCCTGGTAGGCTGCAGTCCATGGGGTCACTAAGAGTCAGGCACGACTGAGTGACTTCACTTTTCACTTTCACACATTGGAGAAGGAAATGGCAACCCACTCCAATGTTCTTGCCTGGAGAATCCCAGGGATGGGTGAGCCTAGTGGGCTGCCATCTATGGGGTCGCACAGAGTCAGACATGAATGAAGCGACTTAGCAGCAGCAGCAGCAGCAACCTAGGTAACGGAGAAGGCAATGGCAAGCCACTCCAGCACTCTTGCCTAGAAAACCCCATGGATGGAGGAGCCTGGTGGGCTGCAGTCCGTGGGGTCGCTAAGGGTCGGACACGACTGAGCGACTTCACTTTCACTTTTCACTTTCACACATTGGAGAAGGAAATGGCAACCCACTCCAGTGTTCTTGCCTGGAGAATCCCAGGGAAGGGGGAGCCTGGTGGGCTTCCATCTATGGGGTCACACAGAGTCGGACACGACTGAAGTGACTTAGCAGCAGCAGCAGCCTAGGTAAACTCTATGTTTGTGTGTGTTTTAGTCACTGAGTCTTGTCTGACTCTTTGCGACCCCATGGGGGCTATAGCCTACCAGGCTCCTCTGTCCATGGCATTCTCCAGGCAAGAATACTAGAGTGGGTAGCCATTCTCTAGAAGATCTTCCCAACCCAGGGCTTGATCCCAGGTCTTCTGCATTGCAGGTGAATTCTTTACCATCTGAGCCACCAGGCAAGCCCAGATAAAGTCTGATGTTTTGTTTTGTTTTTAACTCTAAAGTTTAGATCTTCTTACTATTTGTCATGCAGTACACTTTTACATGCCAACGCAATACCAACCATGTACTACATCTAAGGGAAGTGTTCACTGTCTAAATCAGAAAGGAACCTCATCATAAAGTGTTTTCATCCAACAGATGACTTCATGATGTCAACTGTGAGACAGTGTTGCAGCTGAACTTCAAGTATTCCATAAATATTTGAAAGTGTCCCATACATACACACTACGCTGTCTCCACTAGTGAAAGCGTGGCATATCCTAATTATATGTGTATTTTTCCCCAAATGATAGATGTATAAATGTAAATTAGCATACTAGTTTTATGCCTTTATTTCCAAACTAAAGTCCTCCGGAGGTGATTTGGAGTATATGGGAAAAACTGAAATTTCTTACAGCTGGGGAACAATGGATATTGTACTCCCTTTGCTACTTATCTGTCTGTTTGTTCCACCATGCTGTGAGTTCCTTTGGCATTGGAACCATATTTTATCCATCTTTGTATCTCCCATGGTGATTAGTGCAATGCCTGTGAAACATTAGTGCTTGATCATTGCTTATTTAGCATAATGGATTTAAGGCAATAAGTTTTGCAGTTTGGAAAATATGTTTTTCATACAAAGTCAAAGTATTATGATTAAATAAGACAGAGAAGACCAGCACCCTAGGCTACCCAAACCAAATACAACTACTATTTACTTTTTGTGATTTGTACACATTTGTTTGTACAGATTACATTTGTAATGACTCTTTTCTCACATTTTTTTCTGAAGCTTTGTTTTATATGATTATAATCATACTTTGAATTCTGCTTTTTTCCCTTTTCATTGTGGATTAGGGAATCAGAACATGATACACTTACACGTGCAGAGAGAACACAGCTTTTTAAATTTCTGGAGCCAACTTGATATTTCTCATCAACCTAGTAGGTAATTGGAAAAGCTGACAATTGACAATAGCTTGGTCTTCTCCAGCTAAGCAGTCTGTATGTGTGAAATAGTAAGTTCAACTCTGCCTTTCACAGTTGGGTTTAATAATTCCATGGATGATTGAGTTTATTAAAGATAAATGCTCAGTGTTTAGAGATCTGTTCCTCCCTTGTCTTCCTTCCAAGATGGCATCTGAGAGGGGTATTGTGGGGTAATGGGTTGGAGTGAGCGGGTAAATGGCTTATGTGAGATCATGGTAATGAGGGAAGAGGTCTCGGGTGTTTTCATTTACTCCGATGCCTGGCTTCTGCTGGTTCACTGGCCTCAGAAACCCCACATCCACTCTCCTGAGCCCTTTGAGACATTGAGGCCCCTGGAATGGAGCATACATGCAGTATCCAGAGGGGGTCAGAGCTGTTTTAAGGTCATCTATTTAGACATCTTCATCAATCAGTTTTACACCATCTTTCCTGTATTACTTGGGATGTGGTACTGAATTGAAGTGCTGCTGCTGCTGCTAAGTCACTTCAGTTGTGTCCGACTCTGTGCGACCCCAAAGATAGCAGCCCACCAAGCTCCCCTGTCCCTGGGATTCTCCAGGCAAGAACACTGGAGTGGGTTGCCATTTCCTTCTCCAATGCATGACAGTGAAAAGTGAAAGTGAAGTTGCTCAGTCGTGTCCGACCCTCAGCAACCCCATGGACTGCAGCCTACCAGGCTCCTCCGTCCATGGGATCTTCCAGGCAAGAGTACTGGAGTGGGGTGCCATTGCCTTCTCCGACTGAGTTGAAATGAGATTCTTTCAAATGGAAAAAAAGCAACACTTTCTCTTCAACTTATAGGAGAGTCTCCCTAGCCTTTAAAGTATCTGCCTCAGAGAAGTCAAGACACACAAGCATCCCACCTTCTTCCTCAAATTCTTCTCCCTTCTTCTTTGTGGATAGAACAGTCCTTTCCTCTTCCTGTCTGGTTAGAACTACCATATCATGTTGCCTATTTTGTATTTTCTGTGCACTTAAAAATCTGAAACCAAACCAAAAAAGGGAACACTTGGATAAGGCCAAACTCTTGATATGAAGAAAAGGAAACTTTAAAATGTAGAAACCTGTGCTGTTGCTCCACACACTTGGCTTTCAGATTGTCCCTGTTCTTAGGAAAGTCTGTTGTGACCCCGAAGCCTGACCCATGATGCCACAATGTCTGGGGCAATCCCCATTCTCTGTTTCCCTGAAGCACCAACAGCATAGCTACAACTTAACATGATTTTAGCAGGAAATAAAATGTCTGGGCTTCCCTGGTAGCTCAGTGGTAAAGAATCTGCCTGCCAAAGCAGGGTATGTGGGTTCAATCCCTGGGTCAGGAAGATTAACTGAAAGAGGAAGTGGCAACCCACTCCAGTATTCGTACCTGGAGAATTCCATGGACAGAGGAGCCTGGCAGGCTACTGTCCATAGGGCCGCAAAGAGTCGGACACGACTTAGTGGCTAAATAACAACAACAGAAATATGCCCATTAACATTTTCTACGTATTATACATATTAAAATGATATCAAACACCCCTGTATGCTCTGGTGTTATGTGATTGGAGATATATGTATTTGTTGAGTTTGATTGTTTTTCTCATTTTACAAACATACATGGAGGATAAAAAATAACCTGCCCTGGGTTTCACAGGGAAGGCACTCTTTCAACTACCTTGTGCACAATGGTTAACCAAATGCGTACACCGCTTTTTATTGAACCGTTCCTCCATACTGAGACAATGAAGTTGCCACAGGTTGTTTTAAAGGCAGATTTGCACCTCCTAGTGCAAGGATCTGGAGTTTAGAATTCAAAAGCTACTTCAAACCAAGTGGGGAAAACTTACAGATTGAAAGGAAAATAAAATATATATCCACAGCCAATTGCAATGCCGGAATCTTAGGTGAATCCTGATCCAAATATGGTGTAACGACCACAAAAAGAATACACTGAGAGAATTCAAACACTCACTAAATGGATATTTGATGATAATAAAGAATTATTATTTTTGTACGTAGCATTGGCTCTTAAAGAGTGTTATATATATATATATAGTATACACACTGAATTATTACAGAGGATATAATGTCAAGTTTGCTTTAATATAGTACAAGGAAGAGGACTGGGTGGAGATGGAGAGGATAGAGGAAATGAAATTGGCCATAATTTGATCATTGTTGAAACCGGGAGATGGGTACCTGAGGGCCCTTTATCCCATTCTTTTGTGCATGTTGAAACTTTTCATAAAGAAGGGTTTGTTTGTTTTTTTCTTTAATATGGAATAGGACTCCCTATGCTTTCTGGGTTTTAAGCAAGGAAGTGTTCTTTTTCTAATATTATGAAGCAAATATGCATTTGCATGATTTTAGTTGCGGTCTCCAAATCCCCAGCCCCTCTCCCCCAATCGCAGTCCTTTTACATGCTGTACATCATTTGACAAATTTCTCTTGGATGAGCCTTGTCAGATGAAAATCCTTCTTCGCTGTGGCATAAAAAGAGGTAGTCAATGCCCTTGAGTGATTGTGTGTGTGTGTGCGTGTGTCTGTGTGCACGTGTGTGTGCGTGTGCATGCATGTGTGTGTGTGCGCGTGTGTACACGTGTGTGTGTGTGCATGTGTGTGTGTAGAGGTCACACAGTCAGTGCAGCTGGTGAGCACAACCGTTCTCTGAAATCGTCCTTGCCAGAACCCCGTTATCCCACCCCATGCTGCAGTTTTATCACGTGTCTGAGAAAGTGTTTCCCCTGCCAGGTGGGAAGGAAATTTGAAAATAAGTGCCAGCTTCCAATGCCCAGGGGGAAGGGATACACTGACATCTCTTTGTCTGGTTGGTGAAGCCAGGGTGTCCTGCAGAGTGTCTCATTAACACCAGGGGCTTGGCCAGGCAGGGTGCCCCAATTTGAGCATGGGTGCTACCTGGGCACAGTTTTGATTCAATTTATGGAATGTACTGAAGTCGCATTGCCTTAGACCCCAGACGTGTACTTGCTTTCTGTAGAAATGTTGATAGTGTTTCCTCTCCTCACCCCTCCCCACATTTCTAAACCAGGTGCCTGGCAATTTCCGTCTCTACTGATGTGAGAGGAGGTGAAATTTCATTCGTCACTCTTCCCATCTCAGTATCACTCAGAATTGTCCGTCACGTATTTATTAATATCTGTTACATGGAGAAAGGAAAGGTGGCAGAGATGACGTGCACGGGAGGAAGCGGCGGGTGGTGGCCAGTGTGAGATACGGCTCACCACAGAATATGGGTGAAGACTGTGTCATCTTGAGATTCTGGTGAGATTCTGAAATGAAGACAAAACACTGAAAAATAGATTAAAGATGTGTATTTTTCTCTAAGGCAAACAATGAAACGCAATGTGTAGGGGAAAAAATCCCTTGAATTTTATAGCTTCCCTCATACTTGTACAAGCTAATGCCAGGATTCAAGGGTGAAATATGTAGCCTTTGATTATGTCACTTTCTTTACCATAACATCTCTACAAAATTCAAAGAAACCAGGAAAATAGCATTAGAAACATTCCCATGACATTCAAAGATATATCTCATCATCAAACTCCCAGTGTGTACCAGTGACTTTTTCATACCTTTTTCTCCCAAAACCCTATCATTGGTCTTCACAGTTTTATGCAAGTTGACAATTCAATAAGAAGCATATTGATTTCTGTAGAGAAGAGACAAAGGGGCAAGTTGTAGACTGTCATTCTGGTGGAGACTAAAAGGTATTAATGAAGTGAATTTTCTATTTTCATTATTTGAAGAACAACCATTATCAGGAAATGCTTGAGTTTTTAATTGAAAACAAATGGACGAAAAGGAAATATGAAATACACAGACACCGACTCATTTATTTTTTGCTATAATTTTCACTTTATTAGGTTTATTAATTTGTATCTTTCTTGATTAATTTTTATTGGAGTATAGTTGGTTTACAATATTGTGTTAGTTTCAGCACGTGTGCATGCTAAGTCGCTTCAGTCGTGTCCAACTCTTTGTGACCCCATGGACTGTAGCCCAGCAGGCTCTATGTCCAGGGGATTGTCCAGGCAAGAATACTGGAGTGGGTTGCCATTCCCTCCTCCAGGAGACCTTCCTGACCAGGGATTGAACCTGCGTCTCCTGTCTCCTGTGTTAGTTTCCACTGTACAGAAAAATGAATCAGCTATACAGATATCCTTTCTCCTTTGGGCTTCTTCCCCATTTAGGTCACCACAGTGCATTAAATAGAGTTCCCTGTGCTATACAGTAGGTTTTCATTAGTTATCTATTTTATTCATAGTATCAGTAATGTGTACTGTCAATCCCGTCTCCTACTTCCTCCCATCCTCTTTTCCACCCTTGGTGTCCATATGTTTGTTTTCTGTGTCTATATCTCTATTTCTGCTTTGCAAATAGGATCCTCAGTACCATGGTTCAGGATTCCTCATATATATATATATTAGTATACAATATTTGTTTTTCACCTTCTGACTTACTTCATTCCGTGTGACAATCTCTAGGTCCATGCACATCTTTGCAAAGGAACCAATTTCATTGCTTTTTGTGGCTAATATTCTATCGTATATATGTACCGCATCTTATTCATTCCTCCGTTGATGGACACTTAGGTTGCTTCATTGCCCAAGCTATTGTAAATACTGTTGCTATGAACATTTCTTAATTCATTTGTATCCACCATTTTTACTGGTCTTAGGCAGTCTCTAACATTTGTGCCAGCACTAAGCTGAGTAGTTCACACACTTCACTTAATTAAACCTTTAGAAGCACATGCAGAGGTGCATTTTATTCTCCCCACTATGCATTTGAGGGGACACAGTTTAGAGAAGTTCGGTGGTTGTTGTTCAGTCTCTAAGTCGTGTCTGACTCTCTGCGACGCCATGGACTGCAGCACGCCAGGCTTCCCTGAACTTCACTATTTCCTGGAGTTTGCTCAAACTCATGTCTGTTGAGTTGGCAATGCCATCCAACCCTCTCATCCTCTGTTACCCCCTTCTCCTGTTGCCTTCAATCTTTCCCAGCTTCACAGTCTTCCAGTGAGTCAGCTCTTTGCATCAGGTGGCCAAAGTATTGGAGCTTCAGTATCATCTTTCCAATAAAAATTCAGGGATGATTTCCTTTAGGATTGACTGATTTGATCTCTTAGCAGTCCAAGGGACTCTCAAGAGCCTTCTCCAACACCACAATTCAAAAGCATCTATTCTTTGGTGCTGAGCCTTCTTTATGGTCCCACTCACATCCCTACATGACTACTGGAAAAATCATAGCTTTGACTATATGGAAGTTTGTCAACAAAGTGATGTCTCTGATTTTTTTATTTTAGAGAACTTCAGCAAGTTACCCAAAATCATAACAACTAGGAAGTTGCAGAGCTAAGCTTCTAACCCACCTCTGTCTGAATATAACACCTGTTTGCTTTCTACTGTCCTTCATTGACCGTTACTGCAAAGGAGATGGTCCTAAAGTAATTTGTGGTTTTTATAAGAATGTTCCAAAATGTCTGTTCTTTTTACTTATGGTTAATGCCTATGTATTGTATGCCTTACACCTGGCATTAGGGAGTGGTAAGCATTTCCATATTGCAGTAATTTTAACTGCAAACTTGTATGTTGTAGGGTAAGGCACCATGGAGAAGGGAAAAGTTCATAAATTACAATCTGTCACTAGTTATTTGCGTGGCCTTGAACGAATGCCTAAATCCTCTGGGCCCAAGTCATCACTACCAAATATAACCTAATTTGGTTAGGTTAAGTCTAAATTACCTTTTTCTTCTGTGATTCTCTTTTCCTGGTTGATGGGCTGTAAGTTTCAGTAAATCGGAATTGAGATTTTTTTTTTAATGTTATTGCTCATTTGGCATGGATTTTTAAAAATCTTCTTAAAATAACCTTCCATTTTATTCACAGCCAATTTCTCTTACTGTCTCTTAGTATCTCTCTCACACACGTACTACATACATGTATGCATAGACACCCAGCACACCTACATTATTAGCAGTGTTAGTTTTCCTCAAGGAAGGGCACTTCAGAGTAGATTTCAGATGCAAAGCTCACTGATAAAGAGGGATTGCCGGCACTTCAGTTATTCAAGTTGAACATTAAGACAACAGTCCATCTGTCCATCCCACTGTCCCCCATCACCCCTTGTGAACTCATGGGAAGTTGCTGATCTGGACCCAAGTCAGCAATTCTGGATGCTTTGTTATGAGTCTTTATTGGCCTCACCTACCTCCAAACTCTGAGAAAGTCATTAATGAGGTGCAGTCTGAAGAAAGATGTTGGATCCAGACACAGCAGGTCTTGGATATCTTTTGAGAGGACATTTTTTCAGCTGTCCACAGTGGAAACTTTTTGATATTTCACTCTCTATAGGCTTTGGCTTCTCTGGAAGAAATGCCCCCAGCAGCACTGTGGTATGATTACACCTGGTGAGGGAATGAGATTCTTCGCTAGATGAAGTCTTCTTGCCATAGATACTGTCGGTGTGTGACTTTCTTCCCTGCCAAACTGATCATTTCTTAAGGGCCCACTATGGACTGCAGACATCCCTTTATTGGTACAGCATCCAGCTCAGTGCCTGAAATGTAGTGGCAGTACATCAAGAAAAGGGCAGTGTGTATTTTGTGGTGGGGGGAAAAATGAAGTTTTGGAGCCAAGCATTCCTGTGTTCAAAGTTCTTGTTCTGCTAGTTAGTTTTTGTGTATTGGGAAAAGTTGGTTAGATTCTCTGAGCCTCTGTTTTCTTATCAGTAAAATTGAATGAATAAAACTTCTTAAAATGTTGTTTAAGAGTTACAGACAGTATAGTCAAAGGAGCTATTGAATTGTAGGCACTTACTGGGCAGTAGCTAAACAGCAGTGATGTTGGAGTTAGGCAGGAGTCTATAAATGTTAGAACAATAGAACTGTTATCAAGAGCTGCACTATAAACCACCATGTCATATTAGAGAAGAAATTGCCATTAACCTAAATAGGAGAAGGAATTTTTTTAAAAAATTTGAAGTACAAAGAAAAGTGCTTTAATAATTAAGAGTGATCTGTCTTACGAGATGCCTGCCCTCTCCCACCCAAGCCCCAAAAGAAAAAAGAGTTCGAACAGTCTTTAAAACCAGTAAAAGTTGGAAAGGAAGTTACACTGAGCTATTGCTAAGAAACTTCCTATTCAGCAGTTTCTGATATCCAGGTTCATTTTTGGTTCTGAAGACTTCCCAGTCAAACACGAAGCCATATTGTTCAAGACAAATGATTAGTCATTTGCCTTTGCTGCAATAGCAATAAATTCTTTGGAGAGGAATTGAAAAGATCACAACTAACTTTTAATGAAGCAATCTGTTTTGCTAACATCAACAAAAAAATAACAGGAAAGAAGGCAAAATGTAGTTTGGAAGGAAGGGAGAGATAATCATTCAATATTTGATTTATACTATAAATGCAAGGAATAGAGCAAAGTGGTTTTGAAAAATCTCCCAGGACCAAAATAAAATAGCTCACCTTATCTCACGCTGATGAGCACATAGCTCGGGCTTGGCATATGTTTTCATAAAGTTCCCATTTTCTGGGAGTGCAGCAAACTTGTGAAGATGAGCAAATCTGCGACCCCATGGAGCTGATGTTTAGCAGAAGGCACAAAGCTGAGGGTCAGAGAGGGAATTTCTGGAGAGAAAAGCCAGCAGAAAGAACCTGCCTCAATGCCAGATAAACGGGGCACTGGCATTTATGTATATTAAGGACCAAAATTTTAATTAGGATACTATTGAAAGGCTATATTCTCATTAGTAATCTATTCCATGTGTGCTCTACTGTGCTAAGTTGCTTCAATAGTGTCTGACTCTCTGCAACCCTATGGATTGTAGCCTGCCAGGCTCCTCTGTCCATGGAATTTCCCAGGCAATTATACTGGAGTGGATAGCCATTCCCTTCTCCAGGAGAGCTTCTGATCCAGGGGTTGAACCCACATCTCTTATTGTGTGGTGATTTGAATGGGAAGGATGTCCAAAAGGGAAAGGATATATGTATATATAGAGGAGATTCATTTTGCTATACACTAGAAACTAACACAGCATTGTAAAGCAACTGTACTCCAATAAAAATTAATTTAAAATAATAATAAATTACCTAGCCCATAAAAGCTAACAACCTCAGGGCTGCTCTCTGAGCAGGTCCACATAGGAATGTGTAGTTGCTAAGTTGCGTCTGATTCTTTGCGACCCCATGGACAGTAGCCTTCCAGGCTCCCCTGTCCATAGGATTCTCCAGGCAACCAACTCCAGGATTCTTGCCATTTCCTCCTCCAGGATTAACTTAATACATAAAGATAAATATTGCCCTTGAAAGAGCAAATTATTTTCCTACTTACAATTTTTTGCTAAAGGTCTACTATAAAAATAATATCTTCTCTCTGTATTTCCCTGCCATGATAATGATAAAACATATCTATAGTCTCCTCAAATCTCAGGTGTTAAGAGCATATTATCCCATTTGAGTTGGAACTCTGCTTCACATAGTCAACATGTTTTTTTAAGGAACTCTCAAGGACAGTAAAAGAAAAACATTCCTGTTGCCTACAGATCTTTCAGGTATATTTTCCCTCCCAGTTTTCTAAATTAAATGGTGTGATAACTGGTTTTTCTTTGGCTATGGAATATATATCTGTAAATAAACTTGCTGTCAAAAGGAAGGAAGGAAAGAAAGACTCCATTGTGATATCTGATTAAATGACATCAGGAATTGAGGACTTGTGGTACTGAGTTAGCCCTCACACACTCATACAGTATATGCCAAGAACTCACAGATACTCTCGGTTTCTGGTGAACAGGTCCACCCAGATGAGAGGCTGTTTACCAAAGGGTTCTAAAGACTTAAATGTAATCAGTGGAATCATAAAGGACCCCACTTTCAAACTTTTATTATGCCCTAGCAGTAAAGAATCCCACCTGCAATACAGGAGACTTGAAGGAGACGAGAGTTCGATCCGAGTCAGGAAGGTCCCCTGGAGAAGGAAATTGCAACCCACTCTAGTATTCTTGCCTGGAGAAGACTATGGGCAGAGGAGCCTGGTGGACTACAGTCCATAAGCTCACAGGAGATGGACATGACTGAGCACACATGCACGCACTGATACTTTTACACACACACATGCACACACTCACGCACCCCTGATGCTTAAAGCTAGCCTAGAACGCATGTCCTCTGGCAAACTCTCTGTTACTGCACCCCACCACCGCCACATTTAATTCTGTCCCTATTATAAGTTAGAATGTGTATTCAGTAATATGTTTCCTTGCATTTTCCCTAAATGAAAATCTGATGTTCTCTTTACATTTTTATGTAGAGCTTTAAAAACTTTTTAAATGGAAGTATCAAGCTTATTAATCTTTTTTGTTGTTATTAACCTCATTTCTTGAAATTAAGGGCAGAGCCTTATTCCTTTGAGAAACATTTATAAACAGTTATACTTCATGAATGTCCAGTTGGCAGAGGCCCATGGGCAGGTAGCTTAAACTTGCATTTCAGTTCTGAGAAGGGAGGAAACAATCATTAATATATAGAAGTCCTCTTTCCTTATCCTGCTGAAAGGCTGTGCCCAAATGTTTTCCCCCACCTTGCCTTCTTTCAGTGTCAGGTTCCTTTTTTGGGGTTTCATGATACAGGATCATGAGGAATAGTGGAACAGGAAAAAGAAATTCAGAAAGTTCATTCAGAAGAGATTTAAAGACAAATGCTAGGAAGCAGGCAGCCATAGTGTCTAAAAGAAATGAACACAGAAAGCAACTTGGAGCTTTAATATATCACTGTGGTTTGTGAATATCCTTCACAGTGTTTAAAAAATACAAGAAAAAAAATACATGTGTATTTTGGAAACAGATTTTGTTTGATGGAGCGTTTTCCTGTGATCTCAGCAGTCCTCTGTACTACCACATGTATTATAATTTTATAAACATGGCTTTTAAAATTCATGAACACAGACATGTGCACATCTCTGCAATTCTCTATAATGTATGTTCCCAGCGTCTCAGATTCTTGGTTTCCCACATCCCTCTCTTTTTCTCATTAGAGGCCCCCTCTGGTCTCATAGTGGTTTCCTTTTCCCCGGCCACTTAATGAACAGTTACTTAAATGGACCATGATAAATGTCTGTCCTGGCATGGTCTCAAGTTAAATTCATTATAAATGTTGGGTTGCTTAGGCTAAAATGCCTCTTATCATCTTGGAAAATGAAATTGCAGGCTCACTTTTGAGAAGTAGCTAAAGGAAGCCTTCATTCACCAGTCCTCTCACTGTTGAGGTAGTACAGCCTAGCGGTTAAGAGTTCAACTCTGAAACTCGTCCTCCTGGTTCAGTTCTAGTCCAGCTGATGTGCTATGTGCGCATATGCTAAGTCATTTCAGTCGTGTCCGACTCATTGCAACCTTATGGACATGGACTGTAGCCTGCCTGGCACCTCTGTCCATGGGATTCTTTAGGCAAGAATACTGGAGTGGATTGCCATGCCCTCCCCCAGGGCATCTTCCTGACCCAGGGATCAAACCTGATGTCTCTCTTATGTCTTATGTCTCCTGCATTGGCAAGCATCTCTTATGTCTCTTGCATTGGCAGGCGGGTTCTTTACCTCTAGTGCCACCTGGGAAGATACTGTCTGTGTAATCTCAGGAAAGTTACTTGCCCTTGTCATGCCTTAGTTTGTTCACCTAAGAGAATATTGATAATGCTAACCTCACAAGGCTGTGCTGACCCTGTAAATGAATTTGTTCATGTAAAGAACTTAGAGTACCTGGCACTTATTAAAATAACTGCCCACCATTCACAAAAGAATGTAGTTTAAGAAGTTGTCCTGGTAATCAAAGGGGGAAGGGGAGGGATAAATATGGGAGGAGGGATAAATAAGGAGGGTGGGATTAGTATATACACACTACTGTATAAAATAATCAACAAGGACCCACTGTATAGCACAATATACAATCAACAAGGACCCACTGTATATACTCAATATTTTGTAATAATAAGGGAAATGAATCTGAAAAAGAATACATATATATCTATACACACACACACACACTGAATCATTCCTCTGTACACCTGAAACTAACACAATATTGTAAGTCAATAATACTTGAATAAAAAATAAAATTTAAAAAAAGAGTTGCCCAGAAGATGTTTCATGAAAAGTTGATAGAATTGAAGGTGACCCTGTTTGGTGATTCATATTTGAGTTCCCGGGTTCTAATATATCCATTCACTCACTCAAAGGTGATTCACTAAGCCCTTGCCATGATAGTTGTGGCATTATGTCAGCAATCGTGGCACAGTTGTCACCCCCAAAGAGTCCCCAGACCACAGAGGGAATGAGCATGTAACAGACAAAATGTAGTGGGAAAATACAAGAATGTTTTTTAAAAGCCTGTAAGGTACACAGCTCATGCAAAATAAAAGACTAGTTAAGATTGTCCAGGAACTCTAGGAAGGCTTCCTAAAGGAGGTGAAATATGAGCTGAGTTGTTGAAGGGTGAACAGGCACCCACCAGGCAAATGATTCAGAGAAATCAATTCCAGGCAAAGTAAATAGCAAATAAAGTTATGAAGTAGCAATCAATTTAGTCTTACTAGAATATAACATGTGAGTCAAGAAACGGGAAGAGAGAGAGCTAGAACAGTGGCTTGGAGCCATGAAGATCTCCCAGTCTTGTTAAGTTGGATCTAAGTCAGAGAGTGCTCCTATTTATCGCAAATCTTGTGTTTGTGTAACTAGGGCCCCAACTCACAGTTGCCTCCATACCCTGAGCAGTCAGCAGTCAGGACCAGAAAGTTATTTGGTTCCACCCACCTCAGTGTTTTCCTACATTAGTACCATTTGAAATGAGTGCTTGAATTTGGAACCTTGAAAATTCTAGGAATTCACCTACAATAAGAAAAGCAGCAGCTTGAATAAATTATACATAGATCTATCAAGATGTGGGCAGAGACCCTGATAGAACTATTTGCAGTGAGCATTATAACTTTCTCATTAAACACCAATTCTTCATTTGCAGAGATTGATACTTTTATAATTTCTGGGTTCAATTTTTCGTTAGAACCTCTTATCCAGACTAAGCTAGTCATCACTTCCTATTTCTAGAAATATTCTGGCTTCTCATCCTTCTTCTGAATTTTTTTTAAACTAAG
The DNA here is from genome assembly GCF_049115385.1 of Moschus berezovskii. Taxonomy (NCBI): domain Eukaryota; kingdom Metazoa; phylum Chordata; class Mammalia; order Artiodactyla; family Moschidae; genus Moschus; species Moschus berezovskii. The sequence continues at coordinate 22,247,683 of NC_142466.1, forward strand.
TTGTTAAGGAGCCTTTCCCCTACCTTGTCTTTCATCTTACACACTGTCTATTTGCATTTTTCCATTCATGCTATTTCAGAACAGTGCTGAAAGGGGACTACTTTCCTCTGTCTTATTAAGTACTTAGAAGGCATCTCAGTTAGGCTTAGGTTGCACCAATCTTTGGGCTAATGTATTCTCACTTCTGCCATAAGGGTGGTGTCATCTGCATATCTGAGGTTATTGATATTTCTCCCGGCAATCTTGATTCCAGCTTGTGCTTCTTCCAGCCCAGCGTTCCTCATGATGTACTCTGCATATAACTTAAATAAGCAGGGTGACAGTATACAACCTTGACGTACTCCTTTTCCTATTTGGAACCAGTCAGTTGTTCCATGTCCAGTTCTAACTGTTGCTTCCTGACTTGCATACAGGTTTCTCAAGAGGCAGGTCAGGTGGTCTGGTATTCCCATCTCTTTCAGAATGTTCCACAGTTTATTGTGATCCACACAGTCAAAGGCCTTGGCATAGTCAATGAAGCAGAAATAGATGTTTTTCTGTAACTCTCTTGCTTTCTCCATGATCCAGCGGATGTTGGCAATTTGATCTCTGGTGCCTCTGCCTTTTCTAAAACCTGCTTGAACATCTGGAAGTTCACGATTCACATATTGCTGAAGCCTAGCTTGGAGAATTTTGAGCATGACTTTACTAGCGTGTGAGATGAGTGCAATTGTGCGGTAGTTTGAGAATTCTTTGGCATTCCCTTTCTTTGGGATTGGAATGAATACTGAACTTTTCCAGTCCTGTGGCCATTGCTGAGTTTTCCAAATTTGCTGGCATATTGAGTGCAGCCCTTTCACAGCATCATCTTTCAGGATTTGAAATAGCTCAATTGGAATTCCATCACCTCCACTAGCTTTGTAAAGGCCTCTTGATGAAAGTGAAAGAGGAGAGTGAAAAGGTTGGCTTGAAGCTCAACATTCAGAAAACGAAGATCATGGCATCTGGTCCCATCACTTCTTGGGAAATAGATGGGGAAACAGTGGAAACCGTGTCAGACTTTATTTTTTTGGGCTCCAAAATCACTGCGGATGCTGATTGCAGCCATGAAATTAAAAGACGCTTGCTCCTTGGAAGGAAAGTTATGACCAGCCTAGATAGCATATTAAAGAGCAGAGACATTACTTTGCCAACCAAGGTCCGTCTAGTCAAGGCTATGGTTTTTCCCGTGGTCATGTATGGATGTGAGAGTTGGACTGTGAAGAAAGCTGATCGCCGAAGAATGGATGCTTTTGAACTGTGGTGCTGGAGAAGACTCTTGAGAGTCCCTTGGACTGCAAGGAGATCCAACCAGTCCATCCTAAAGGAGATCAGTCCTGGGGGTTCATTAGAAGGACTGATGCTGAAGCTGAAACTCCAATACTTTGGCCGCCTCTTGCGAAGAACTGAGTCATTGGAAAAGACCCTGATGCTGGGAAGAATTGAAGGCAGGATGAAAAGGGGACAACAGAGGATGAGATGGTTGGATGGCATCACCAAGTCAATGGACTTGAATCTGAGCAAGCTCTGAGAGTTGGTGGTGGACAGGGAAGCCTAGCATGCTGCAGTCCATGGGGTTGCAAAGAGTCGGACACGAACTGAGTGACTGCACTGAACTGATGCATATATTGTGTAGTTTTGCTGTTTCTGTTTTTTCATCACTTAAATAATAAGGAAATCAAAGCAAGATTTATAAAAGCTGATAAGGAGAAGCTTTTTCTTTCATATAGACCCTCCTAACTCTAAACAAATAATACATTTTCAATAAACATACCCCTATTGTTATGTCAGCTCTATACATTGGAAATTTTGGTTTCACTTCAGTTTTTTTGTCCTAACACAGACTTAGAATTTTAATAGTATTGTTGTCCCCAAAATACATGTACTTATTCAGAGTAGACTTACTAAGATGTTTAAATGCTTCAACTGAAGACAACCCTGTAGAATTTTCATTAATTATGTGAATGGGTAATGTATAATAGCATGTGTGGTTAATTATCAACTTATGTTGAATTTAACAGAAATTCTACCCTTCTAGTTCATAGGTACTAACAATGGATTACATTGCATGCTGATGCATACCAGAAACACTATGATAGTTATCTGAGGAAGTCCTATTAACTGTGAAAGGCCTTCATAAATGAGATTCTGCCCTTGACATTATTTATTGAATTGTTTTGAGAAAGGTTGATAGCCACAGTGAGAACACAGGTTGTGAATTCAGAGTAATGCCATTTAAAATATGACCTGTAGGAAAATTTATGGCTTTATCCACTTTGCCTATACAAATCCGTCTGAAGCATAAATCATAAAACAGAAAGAACACATATCAAGTGTGTATCGGTATGCTGACAAGAACTCGGAAAATGAGCAGCTTTAGGCCATTGTACCCAAAGACCCCGAGGGTTGAATTTCCTGGAGGGCAGGTGCTGTAAGCTAAAATATAATTGTTGTTTCTTTAGAAAATATTTCAATATCCAAGCAGGCACCGGAGTTGCATGGATATTGTTAGGTCTGTGGTTTGCAATATCTATGGATTGGGAAGGGACTCTGGTGCTCACAGCTAGCCACAATCTGCACCTGCTGCTTATTCGCCATTTCTAACTGATCCATCTGAAATGGTAGCTTGGTTCTGCTTTTGTGTGTGTATGTGTGTGTGTGTGCCTAATTGCTTTATAATATTGTGTTGGTTTCTGTCATGCATCAACAAGAATCAGTCACAGGTATACATATGTCCCCTCCCTCCTGAATCCCCTTCCTATCTCCTTCACCATCCCACCCTTCTAGGTTGTCACAGAGCACTGGGTTGAGCTCCCTGTGCAGCACTTTTTGCAGTAGCTAGGACTTGGAAGCAACCTAGGTGTTCATTGACCGATGAATGGATACAGACATTGTATATAATGGAATATTATATATATATAATGGAATATTCCATATATATAATGGAATATTCCATATATATAATGGAATATTACTCAGCTATAAAAAAATAATGCATTTGAATCCATCCTAATGAGGTAGATGAACCTAGAGCCTGTTATACAGGGTGAAATAAGTCAGAAAGACAGAGACAGATATTGTATATTAACACATGCATATGGAATCTAGAAAGATGGTACTGATCAGCCTATTTGCAGGGCAGCAATGACACTGCTTTTAAAGACGGGAACCAAAACAAATCAAAGGGAAAAAAATGAGTCTCTGAAAAATAGAAGATAGCAATTATGATTTAAACATTGTTTTTGAACTCCTAAGAGAAAAATGACAGGTCACTGGCTATCATCCTCTAGAACTTGTTCTAGGAGATAAATCCTTGTTCTCCAAGCCAGGATGAAATGAATTCTCTGTTCTATAGCCAAGAGATACTATCATTGTTTTAGGCTGGTTTGCAAAGCCCAAGGAGAGCATGGCAACCCACTCCCAATATTCTTGCCTGAAGAATCCCATGGACAGAGGAGCCTGGCGGGCTACAGCCCATGGGGTCACAAAGAGTCAGACATGACTGAAGCGACTTAGCACGCATGCATCCTTGAAGGGTCTTACGTTAGGGTACTTGAGTTCATTGTGAGTTGGTAAAATTCTAGGCTCTTAGGGTGCAAAGAAAAGTCAGGCTGAGCTTAGTTAACAAGATCCAGGTAAAACCTCCAACCAACTGCCTGGAATATATACATTTTGGAAAATTGACAGAAAGTGTTCCCTAGCAAGTGTGCTAAGTGGAATGGGCTGCTGGGGGAACATTTTAAATAGGAACAGGATCCCCAAGCAGAATTTCCGAAGGAAAGAAAATGAATAATCAGCTTTCTTCTTCCTTTCACATCTGCCCTTCTCCTTATTCAACAACCAGCAAAGGAGCTGTGTTGTTACAAGATGCACACTGGGGAGTGGAGCAGCAGCTGGTGTGCAGGCAGCTGAACGCCTGGGCAAGCCCTGGCCCCGGGAAACAAATGCCTCCCAGGTTTAAGGTGGAGCAACAGGGGAAATGAAGCTGGTTCACTTAGGAAGAGGCACCTGGACTGGGGAGGGCCCCCAGACCTCCAGAGCAAATGAAACCTCACTAAGGCATTTCACAGAAGGAAGACCAACAAAAGTTCATAAAAATGAACTGCCCTTTTAAAAAAGAGACTAGCACTTGATCTTTACCAAAAGGCCGAGACTCTGTGGGAGAGGGTGAGGGTGGGATGATTTGGGACAATGACATTGAAATATGTATGTTGTTGTATGTGAAACGAATCGCCAGTTCAGGGTCGATGCATGTTACAGGATGCTCGGGGCTGTTGTGCGGGGATGAGCCATAGGGAGGATTAAGGGAGGAGGGAGGGGGGAGGGGGGTTCAGGAGGGGGAACTCATGTGCACCCGGGGTGGATTCATGTCAATGTATGGCAAAACCAACCAACATAATATTGTAAAATAATTCAGTCAGTTCAGTTCAGTTCAGTCGCTCAGTCGTGTCCGACTCTCCGCGACCCCATGAATCACAGCAGGCCAGGCCTCCCTGTCCATCACCAACTCCCGGAGTACACTCAAACTCATGTCCACAGAGTCGGTGATGCCATCCAGCCATCTCATTCTCCGTCGTCCCCTTCTCCTCCCGCCCCCAACCTTTCCCAGCATCAGAGTCTTTTCCAGTGAGTCAACTCGTCTCATGAGGTGGCCAAAGTATTGGAGTTTCAGCTTTAGCATCAGTCCCTCCAATGAACATCCAGGATTGATCTCCTTTAGAATGGACTGGTTGGATCTCCTTGCAGTATAAGGGACTCTCAAGAGTCTTCTCTAACACCACAGTTCAAAAGCATCGATTCTTCGGCGATCAGCTTTCTTCACAGTCCAACTCTCACATCCATACATGACCACGGGAAAAACCATAGCCTTGACTAGACGGACCTTGGTCGGCAAAGTAATGTCTCTGCTTTTTAATATACTATCAAGGTTGGTCATAACTTTCCTTCCAAGGAGCAAGCGTCTTTTAATTTCATGGCTGCAATCAGCATCTGCAGTGATTTTGGAGCCCAAAAAAACAAAGTCTGACACTGTTTCCACTGTTTTTCCATCTATTTCCCATGAAGTGATGGGACCAGATGCCATGATCTTTGTTTTCTGAATGTTGAGCTTCAAGCCAACCTTTTCACTCTCCTCTTTCACTTTCATCAAGAGGCTTTTGAGTTCCTCTTCACTTTCTGCCATAAGGGTAGTGTCATCTGCATATCTGAGGTTATTGATATTTCTCCCAGCAATCTTGATTCCAGCTTGTGCTTCTTCCAGCCCAGCGTTCCTCATGATGTACTCTGCATATAAGTTAAATAAGCAAGGTGACAATATACAACCTTGATGCACTCCTTTTCCTATTTGGAACCAGTCTGTTGTTCCATGACTGGTTCTAACTGTTGCTTCCTGACCTCAGCCTCCAATAAAAAAAAAAAAAATTAAAAAGAGACTAGCATTTAAAATTGTGCTTATAAGAATAGAATCCATAATGGCCCAGAGGAAAGTGGTGGATGGGGCAACCGGGTAGGAGGGGAGTGGGGGTGAAGTCACAAAATGCTAAACAAATGTCTTTCAAGGAGACAGGACTAGGGTCAAATTCACACTAAGCTCTAATGTACTGCACTCAGCAAAGTCTTCTGCCCTCTTCCTAATAAATGTAGCAAATGATCCTTGTTATTTTTTGGGGTTCCCAGGTGGCTCAGTGGTAAAGAAGCTGCCTGCCAAAGCAGGAGACATGTTTGATTCCTAGGTCAGGAAGATCCCCTGGAGAAGGAAATGGCAACCCACTCCAGAATTCTTGCCCAGGAAATCCCATGGACAGAGGACCCTAGTGAGCTGCAGTCCACTGGGTCACAAAGGAGTTGGCCACGATTTAGCAACTAAACAACAACCTGGTTATTTCTCAACACTTATTAGTATTTCACAGATGAAACAAGCTCATACAGAACGGTACTAATCCCCAGTGAGATAGAAGCACTTAAAAAACTTTCATGTCATGGTTGGGATTTTGCCAGTAGGGAAGGAATCCATTCTCAAAATATACAAAACTAGGAGAAAAGAAGTCATTCCATGACTGTTACTGAATCAAGTCTGGCTGCTTGCCACTGAAAAAATCAATATGAGACAGAGAGATGTTGGTAGAGGGAATGGTGTCTTTAATCAGAATGCTGGCAATCTGGGGAGATGGTAGACTCAGTGTTCCCCCCAAAACTACCTCTAAAGATTCTACCTGGCCATGGAAGTTTTCAGGGGAAGAAGGGAGTTAACCTCAGTTAATCTCTGAGATGGGGGGTCAGAGTCATGTCCATCCCCCACTGCATGGAGGCTCATCAGCTTCTTGTAATTGTCCTTTAGATGTTATCTCGTTTACACACTTTAGTCACACAGTTTCTTCATGAGATTACAGGAGGGGAAGCTAGGAAAGAGATCTGGTCATCTGTTAATTACTTATTCTTCCTATCGACTTCTTTGATCTACAGAAAGAGCCGACAAGTTAGGCAAGGTATTGTGTGAGTAAAAGATTTGCAATGTGTGCTTAGGCCAGAGTTGATCAGAGTATGGGGATGCCTAGTTTAACAGTTCATTACAATAGAGCTTTGCTGAAGTGACAAGAAAGGGGGCTTCCTCCTGAGGGCAGTTTCCTGTAAACAGCTGCCTATGTGATGAAATAACATAATTGATATCTTGATGAATTTGCTTTCTAGAAGCCTTTGAAATTGTTACATGGCAACTTATACCCCTACTTCTATGTCTATTACTACCATTGACTGACGTGTGGCAGAGCAGTGATGGGGTGCAGGTGGGCAAGAGCCTTGGACAACACCTGAGATCTTCCTCCTAAAATTGCCAGTGTCCCCAGAACTCTCCCATTTCAGAGGGCACAGACTCTTCACCCATCTCCCCCTTCACATCATCACTGAGATTCTTCAACTATAAGAATCTAATAAATATAATCCTGAGGACACATTAAAAATTCAGTGAGCATTTTTAAATTTTATTTATTTTAATTGGAGGCTAATTACTTTACAATATTGTATTGGTTTTGCCATACATCAACATGAATCTGCCCCGGGTATACATGTGTTCCCCATCCTGAACCGCCCTCCCACCTCCCTCCCCATCCCATCCCTCTGGATCATCCCAGTGTACCAGCCCCGAGCATCCTGTATCATGCATCCAACTTGGACTGGCGGCATTTGTTAAAAAAGAATGAATGAACAGCTGTTTAGTGTAACACACTGGGCTGGCCCCAGTGGACATGTGCAGGGGGAGTGGAGACACATCTATTCTCACGTACACAACAGAAGCCACATAAATAACTCAAGGGATTGTGGAAGCAAATGCTGAAGGGGGCAGCCTCTGCAGTATCAGATGCAGTAGTCCTGGCTTCTATAGATGCCTTGTTTTCTAGTTTCCTAGCACATTCATTGCTCATCCCAGTGGAGAATTGCAGGAATTTCATTTGGAAAAAATCATCAGAGAAAACAAGAGGCTACCAAGGGTACTCTATCCTGAAATGTTCAGGCTTAGATTGTTTTTTCACCCAAGAGAAGGCGAAGCTTGGTAGAAGGCTTTGCCTTTTTTATTCATTTGTCTTTAATTTCATTTTTTTAATCAGAGAATAATTGCTTTACAATGTTGTGCTAGTTTCTGCTGTAGAGCAGTAGGAATCAGCTATAAGTATACAAATGTCCCCTCCCACTTGTGCCTCCCTCCCTCCCACCCCCTCTAGGTCATCACAGACCCCCAAGCTGAGCGCCCTGTTCTATACAGCTATCTATTTTAGCTCCCTGTGTTGTGTGCTAGCTATCTGCTCTTTCCATGTTAGTGAAGGTGGGACAAATTAAAGTCCTGTGTTAAAACCGCATCCTTTGTGTTCCACGCTGCTCCCCTCATGTCACAGGCATTTTGGACTGGATGACTAAACCAAAATAGAATGTTCGGATGGCACAGTGTTTTTTCACCCTTACATTGTAGGTGTGTGTTTTCTGGCAAGATCTGCCTATGTCAGCATAGATTCTGTCGTGGGTTATTGGTTCTTTTTCCAGGATTCCAGATCTGCCGCCCACTAGTGCTGTGACCTTGGGTGGGCTGCTTGACCACTGAGGGTCTCAGCATTTTCACCTGTAAAAGAGGTTAAGAAAATCCACATGCCTGCCTTGGCAAGCTAAAGACCCAATGAGAATGCCTGAAGGCACTGAGAGATGGAAGATATTTCTGTGACCTGCCTCTGAGTTATAACGGAATTCACAAAGAGTCGAGTGCCTGGAATCCGGAGGGGTGAGCACTTAGTTATGTGAATCACACATTTAATTGTCCACAGGGAAGCATCTCTCTCTGCTTCCCCGGCGGGGGCTTTTCTGTGGTCAACATTGCTGTGGTCCCAGAAGCTGACGTGGGGCTGGGCAGGGATGAGCGAGGGCCGTGTGTGCACTTTTATAATAGAAACAGAGCCACAGATGCCTCCTCAGGCGGAGTAGCAGGAGGAAACGGTCTGCACCTGGCCCTGGGTTTTTATCATGTTTCCTTTTTTTTTCCCTGAAGAATTGGATTAGACCCTGTGTGGAATTGTGAATGCCCGCACACCTATTTCATGACAGGACAGCAGAGCAATCTGTTTTCAAAGGCCAAATCTTTTTTTTTTTTTTCCCCTACTCTCTGCTCTGTGGTTTTTCTCTCCTCTCTTCATCCCAGTGAGGGTTATTTTTTTCTTCATCATTTTGAGTCAGCAGCCTGCCAGTAACAAAGGTACCCAGCTGTTCTCTGAGTTCTAATCTCTAAACAACTTTTAATAGGTCCTGCTAGCCTTCCACGCTGTGGGCTGCCACAATAACACACCAGATTGCAGGTATTTTAAGAAGGGTTCTGAGGATTATGGCCAAGTGTGGTTTTGCCCAGTAGATTTAGGAATAGAATCTCTAATATATCCCTATAATCTTTTGTTTTCCTTTGATAGATGGGTATGAACAGTTTGCGATGATGCAGACTTGAGAGGGAGCTGGCAGGGCTCTTCTGACTGTACCCATGAAACCCTGGATGAACAATAATCATAGTCAACACTCACAGAGCAGATTATAATTATCTCAAGTAATCCCACCCCAACAAGAATGCTGTGAAGCAGATACTTCATTGCCCCCACTTCATAGATGGGGAAATGGAGCTCTGCAGAGGTTAAGGAACTAAAGTCACACAACAAGGGCATGGAAGACCCCATGTTCCAAGGAAGGCAATCTGACTCCATCAAAGTCCATCAGCTTCTGCTGAAGTGTGGGTAGAAGCACAGACCAATTGCCCAATTCATGCAAAACACAGAAAGTAAAACATGGTGCGATGGTCCCATTTTATTTAGTGAGTGTCTCCAACACCTAAGACTTGACCACCACTGAAATCACACCTGTATACAATCCCAGTCTCCAGGAAGAGTTAGTTGTTTTTTTTTTTTCCCCCCATTTTAAAGACTCACTGATTAGCCAAGAAGAAGCTTGAATATGCAGAAAACTTGACCTGGCACTATAAAGCTTCACTAAACTAGATTCCATTGATTACTATCATAGAATCAAACATCAGACTCAAAAAAAGTATGGGAGGGACTGTATGAATTAAATCATTGTTCTCAAAAAGATACCTCTTTCTCTCTCCTCTCCTTGTTCTCAAGCGCCCTGTGGCCCTAGGAAGTTCAGCTTGTCAAAAATGCACACATAGATCCAGGATTCAGAATGTCTACATTATCAGAACAGGGTGGCCAAAGTTTAGCTTTGTACCAACTAGAAAGTAATGTTTGCTAAGCAAATTGATATGGTAAACATACTTGCAGTGGACTATTTAAGCTAGTCAAAGAAAATAAATTGCTTCCAAGCTTACATTCACATGGAAATGATTGAAATACTAATTATAAGACATTCTTATCTTTTCATTAAAGCCTGTTCCCTGAGGACCCCTGTTAGGTACAACTTTATTAAGTCACCATTCCTATCTAGAACAGCATCTCTATCTTAGGAAAACAAGCTATCTTAATTCAGATTTTTCATTGGTTCAGATAGACATCTTGCCCTCCTACCCCTAAACCTGATAAATATTTCACCAAGAAATAATTACTGAGTGCATCCTACATGTTAGGCCCTGTGGTAGGCCCTGGCAATCCAAGGGTGGATAAGATTTTATTCCTATTTCAAAATGTCCATATAGCTTTAATTTTGTTCTTCTCAAGAGGTCAGAAGCTTTCCATTCATGAATATTTAAGACCACGTGGGCAGCAATGATGTGGGGAGAGAGGATTAAAGAATCACCAGATGATACCTCATTTCCTCTGAATAATATGATCCCAGATTCATCTCTGCTTGTGGACCAAATAGATTTGTCAACTGCCACATGTTAGTATTTGTTGCTGTTGTTTAGTCTCTCAGTCATGTCCAACTCTTTGCAACCCCATGGACTGCAGCATTCCAGGCTTCCCTGTCCTTCACTGTCTCCCACAGTTTGCTCAAACTCATATCCATTGAGTCAGCGATGCCATCCAACCATCTCATCCTCTGTTTCCCCCTTCTCCTCCTGCCCTCAATCTTTCCCAGGATCAGGGTCTTTTACAACAAGTCAGCTCTTTGCATCAGGTGGCCAGAGTATTGCTTCAGCATCAGTCATTCCAATGAATATTCAGGGTTGATTTCCTTTAGGATTGCCTGGTTTGATCTCCTTGCTGTCCAAATGTTAGTTTTATCATATATTAAGAATTTGAATTTCCATCATTGATATTGCAATGTAATAGGAGGTAGAAGGACCCAGTAGTTTCTAACAGAAACAAGGCGGTGCTTGATTTTGAAAGACAGCAGTGTCTCTTCTGTTCAATATCTTTAGAGATTGATAGATCCTGTGACTGTTTTCCAACTCACTGAATCCATAACCAGTGAAGCCCCAAATTTAGTTTTGTAGTATCCATTCTAAATTGAAATATTTTTCAGTGGATCAAGTCCAGTTGCATGCACTATTGAATAGAATGCATTGCTGACTTCTATCCTTTTGGTTATTTGGTCTGGGATCCATCTTGGGTTCTTGTTCTTCCCCCACTGCTTATCAGGTCTCCCTCATTATATATTCAGCATCCAGCCTCTTCCTACCTTGACCTCCACATGCTGGTGCAAGCCTTGTCATTTCTCATCAGCTTCATTCTGGTGATCTTCTGAAGTTCCCTGTTTCTGTGCTTGTCACCTTAGAATCTCTTGTGATCCTTTAAAATGACAAGACCTGCCAAATTCTCTGATGGTTTGTCATCCAGCACAGATCACGTGGCCTACGGAGGAGACCTTCGTGATTGGGCTCATTTCACCCCCTATCTCCCTCTCTCTCGTCTTCACTGCCCCCTAAGGTGCTTGCACACTCAGTCAGGTCCAATTCTTGCAACCCTATGGGTTGTAGCCCACCAGGCTACTCTGTCCGTGGGATTTTCCAGGCAGGAGTACTAGAGTGAGTTGCCATTTCACTGCCCTCTGCTGTTTCTCAAACAGGCCAGACATGTCTCCATCGTGGGCACCGGCTGTGCCCTCTGTCAGGAGTACTCTTCCTCTGAATACACCAGAATTGCTGCCTCACTGCCATCATGTCTTTGCTCAAATGTCATTTCATACAAGGCCCTAAGCCTCCCATTTCAAATTGCCCCACCTGACACTGCCTTTCCTTTTTCCCTGCTTGATTTTTACCATGAAACTTTTCTATGCGTCTTAATTACTTTGATTTCCCCTGACACGTGCACCACAATGGAAGCACAACGAGGGCCAGGATTTTTCCTTTTGTTCACTTCAGTATTCCCTGCCACTAGAAGAGTGCCTAGCGCATCAGCATGCACTGAATAGCAGCCTATGTAAGTAACTGATCTGTGAGTGAGCGGCATCATTACCAACCCTTAGTTGAGGCCCTGCCTGTACCTCAAGATGTATATCAGAGTCTCTGCAGGTACAAAGGAAGCATGTATAGTTTCCCAACAAAGGACTGCTACAGTCCATTGCTTTGATTTGTTTCCACATTTGTAAAAGGACATGCATTTATAACATTTTGGAAATAGAACTAAATGGCCTCACTGTGTCATTTTGAATCCTTGTCTGCCTTTTACAGATTGTCTGCTTCTTCCATTAATGGACTAGTCCTCATCACTTTTTGCTCTTACCAGCACCACCTTCTCAAACTACATGCTGGTCTGTTGTTTATAATGTATGGTAGGGTCAGAACATGTTAGAATTTGCCCTCAAATACTACTAATTAGTTTCAGAGGAAAATCTGAGTGACTTGCTCCTTGAGATTGAAGCAATGGTACATTTCTGCTGGGTCACTGTGCCACCAACACTTTGCACATTTAATATATGCTGTTAGATACTTAATGCACATCGACTACTCAGTGCTTTATTTATATTGTGTTTCCAACCCATTTTACCTACTTGCTATTGCCTGATATTTAGCTCATAAGGGAGGGGAGTTTTTCTGGGCCAGTTGTTCTTGGTTTTGTTTTTTTATCTTGGGTGCAGTCATAAGCTTTTTCTATTTCTCAGAAGTTTTGTAAGACTTTTTCTAAATTAGTTCCTTAAATAACAGTGTGTCTGTTGGTTCATGGTGTTATACTTACTAGTCACTATGTAAATATCAAGTCTATTAATTAAAATTCCACATTATTTGATAAAAGGAAATTAAGATAAAGTAAATGTGCACTTTATATAATGTATAACTAAAGAACTTCTTGATGAGACTGAAAGAGGAGAGTAAAAGAGCTAGCTTAAAACTTAACAGTCAAAAAACTAAGGTCATGGCATCTGGTCCCATCACTTCACGGCAAATGGATGGGGAAAAAGTGAAAACAGTGACAGATTTTATTTTCTTGGGCTCCAAAATCACTGCAGATGGTGACTGCAGCCAAGAGATTAAAAAACACTTGCTCCTTGGGAAGAAAGCTATGACAAACCTAGAAAGCATGTTAAAAAGCAGAGACATCACATTGCTAATAAAGGTCTGTATAGTCAAAGCCATGGTTTTTCCAGTAGTCATGTATGGATATGAGAGTTGGACCATACAGACTGAATGCCGAAGAATTGATGCTTTTGAACTGTGGTGCTAGAGAAGACTCTTGAGAGTCCTTTGGACAGCAAGGAGATGAAACCAGTAAATCCTAAAGAAAATCAACCCTGAATATTTATTGGAAGGACTGACAATGATGCTGAAGCTCCAGTACTTTGGCTACCTGATCCAAAGAGCTGACTCACTGGAAAAGACTCTGATGCTGGGAAAGATTGAGAGCAGGAGGAGACGGGGGCAACAGAGGGTGAGATGGTAGGATGGCATCACTGACTTGATGGACATGAGTTTGAGCAAACTCTGGTAGATAGTGAAGGACAGGGAAACCGGGCCTGCTGCTCTCAATGGGGTCGCAAAGAGTTGTACACCACTAGAGACTTAACAGCAACAACTTTCTATAATACTTCCAAATTTCAGAAGCAGCCTCACCCAAGGAAGACCATTTTCTCATGTCTCTGTTTGTGCTGAACATGAATCATTCATGGCCAAGTTCACACCTACCACTAGTACTATTTCCCCATAATTTCTGGACTTACCTGCAGCTTCATTGACAGCCAGATAGGGCCTGAAGTATAAGGAAGATTTTAATAGGTCAGAATATCGTCTTCTTAGAGATCATGTTTACTTCTGTCCTCTGCTCTGTGGTGGCCTTGAGTCATCATCTCTGATTTCTGGGATTCCAGATTCATTTTCTTATGATCATCACTGGAAATTTGTCCTTTCCTTCAAAAGGAACTCTGCTTCTCTAGGGGCTGCAGAACTATTGTGCCTTTATGCTTTGCTCTCTGGCTTACACCCTTGGTCCATTTAACAGGAAATGCTAAGTCACATAATTGCACATTAATAATTAATAATAATAAATGCCTTTTTATTCTACTTGACAGAGACTCTTCTAAGATCTTAATACATGTTAGTATATTTACTTTTCACAGTACCCCCATGAAAGTTATATTAATGTTTAAAATAGCTAGTAGCTCCCATCAGCTAGTGATGAAATTAATGCAGAACATATATAGACACGCATATGTGGGTATGTGTCTGTTTGGGCAGGGGGGAGGTTTATTTGAACCAGAGGGGGAAAAAAGTTTTCATTTTAAGTAGGAAAATAACCATTCAGATAAGTTTATAGTGTAATTATAATCGAAATAATAATCTACTATCTATTTCTTAATTATTATAAGCTTTGACTATGCTTTTAAAATTTATCTTTTCTTCTTGACTGTCTCTGGTCGTGTTCCCTATCTCCTAATACCATTTCCTTCATCTTAGTTCTGACTCTTCTCTGTGTTACAGATGTGGTTCCTTTCATAGCTCCTCCTGGACCTGGCACTCTGTGTGCTAACTTTCTCTACCTTCCTCTCAATTTCAAAGCACCTTCACCATTTCTCCTGCCAAAGAGTTCCACAAGCCTTGCATCTTTCTGCTCTTTGTCTTTTGAATAGCTCTGAGAAGTACAGTGTCAGACTTTATTTTTTTGGGCTCCAAAATCACTGCAGATGGTGATTGCAGCCATGAAATTAAAAGACGCTTGCTCCTTTGAAGGAAAGTTATGACCAACATAGACAGCATATTAAAAAGCAGAGACATTACTTTGCGAACAAAGGTCCATCTAGTCAAGGCTATGGTTTTTCCAGTGGTCATGTATGGATGTGAGAGTTGGACTGTGAAGAAAACTGAGCGCCCAAGAATTGATGCTTTTGAACTGTGGTGTTGCAGAAGACTCTTGAGAGTCCCTTGGACTGCAAGGAGATCCAACCAGTCCATCCTAAAGGAGATTAGTCCTGGGTATTCATTGGAATGACTGATGCTAAAGCTGAAATTCCAATACTTTGGCCACCTCATGCGAAGAGTTGACTCATTGGAAAAGACCCTGATGCTGGGAGGGATTGGGGGTGGGAGGAGAAGGGGACGACAGAGAATGAGATGGCTGGACGGCATCACCAACTCCATGGACGTGAGTTTGGGTGAACTCCGGGAGTTGGTGATGGACAGGGAGGCCTGGCGTGCTGCGATTCATGGGGTTGCAAAGAGTCAGATATGACTGAGCAACTGAACTGAACTGAAGTGAGGAGTACCCTGCCTGTGTTTAATTTACACCTTAGTGATTCTCAATGTGTTGGCCATGGATCAAAGGTAGAATAACAGTTGGGATGCTTGTTAAGATTCAGATTCCTGGATCCCAACCTCAAGAAATGATGACTTGGTGGGTCTCACCTTGCAATCTTGCAATAGTCTCGTGATAATAATACACAATAAAATTTGAAAATCACTGTTCTAGATTTTTTAAATTGTTTTACCATTTGATTCTTTAAGAGGCCTTGTTTTTTGGACATTTTAAATCATGAAACAAAATAAGTATTAAACATGCCTTCAGAGGGAGAATGGCACACGCTGGAGTTCTCTCCATAGAGGACCTTTTATATACTCACTCTCATCTAGGCCTAACAGTCCTATTTCTGAAAGCTTTTGTGAGCCTTCCTAGTAAGCATCTAATAAGTACTTCTCTGTGCAGTATTTGACGGTTGCCTTGGGGCCTGATGCACCAAGATTACATTGGTCCCATAGGCACAGAAGAGGCAAATTTTGGATTACAAATAACTGCTGAGTGTGTGTGCCTGTATTGCACCCATGCATAAAATTATACATGTATAGATGTTTCTTATATTGATATATGCACTGGTAAAGTCTTCTGTGGGTACTTGTATATACATTGGTATATGGTGAGTAATATATATAGACTAATTCAACCCCTACTTCTAGCCTTTTATATTTTAAATGTGCCTAGTATCCTATCAACCACCATGATATAACTCTGTTGCTGTGACAGGTAGAGAAGCTTAGATAGTTGATACAGTATAAGATGAAAATGGATGAAGTCTAGAGTTTATATGGCTGCATTGTACTTACCTAAATGAAGGTCTACGTTAAAAAAAACTTCCACCAAAGCCTTCCAGCTTCATTCACATGCAAGTTCTTTGACGTGTTTCCTCTGAGCCAAAACTCAGCAAAAAGAATCATGCTTAATATTCTCATTCACATAAGTATTCTTAATCATTCTCAAGGGTGTCTATGCCAGAAGATCGAAGATAGCATGAGTGATGAAAACAGTTTGGAGAGAAGAGAGACAAGTGCTGTTTTCTTTTTTCTGTTAAATTTTATTTGTTTAGATGTGTCAGATCTAAACTGCGGCATGCAGGATCTTCCCTTGGGGTGCATGGACTCTTTAGTTGTAGCATGCAGGCTCAGTAGTTGCGACTTAGGCTCTGGAACACATGGGTTTCAGTAGTGGCAGCACAAGGGCTCTCTAGCCATGGCACACAGGCTTAGAAGTTGCAGGGCAGGCTTAATTGCTCCACAACGTGTGGAATCTTAGTTCCCCGACCAGGGATCAAACCCACATCCTGTACCCTGTAAAGCAGATTCCCAACCACCGATCACCAGGGAAGTCCTTATTTTCTTTTTTCTGAACTCAGTGCTTAGCAATTTCTAACACCTAGTCACTCAATCGGAGAAGGCAATGGCAACCCACTCCAGTGTTCTTACCTAGAGAATCCCAGGGACGGGGGAGCCTGGTGGGCTTCCGTCTATGGGGTCACACAGAAGTGACTTAGCAGCAGCAGCAGTCACTCAATAACTATTAAGTGGATGATTTAAAAAAAAAAAACCCACTTCATTTGTGAATAATTTTATCACTCTTAAATTTGATTCCCTCACTAATTGGATGTTACCCACCCTTGCTGTATAGCTTTTGGAGCCTACCCTAGACATAACGGTGTTCTGTGTTGGATATGTTGTGGCCACTGTTTATAGCAGCTAAATTCTTAATTCAAGAGGATCGCTCTCCATTCCTGTCTCCTGGATATACAGGAAACTTCTCAAGGGCAGGGCCAGGATGTTAGCTGCCATCTACTGAAGAGGTGCTATGTGTTTGTCATGGTGCTAAGCTTTTTACACACATTCTTCATGTTTAACCCTGGTGGATACTTTGTGGAATGGAATTTACTTTCTCTATTTGAAAGAGGAGGAACAGGCTCAAAAATAAATAGCTAAACAGGCTAAATAGCTCCGCCAAGCTCACATGGCACAGAAAGTGGAGGAATGTGGGTTGTCTGACTCCATCTGTAGTACCAGGCTGCCACTCATGCTTATTCCCCAGAATAGCTCAACTCCCTGGACATAATAAATTATTTTTCTGTGATGATATGTGTCTCAAACTAGCACCAACGTATTTTGTATTCTGGCAGTCCACGTAATTTTAGGCATCATTTGGACTACTAAAGTGGGAGACCTGGGTTTGATCCCTGGGTTGGGGAGATCCCCTGTAGAAGGGAAAGACTACCCACTCCAGTGTTGTGGCCTGGAGAACTCCATGGACTGTATAATGATGGGGTCACAAAGAGCCGGACATGACTGAGCGCCCTTCACTTTCACTTTTCTGTTCACTATAGCATGGTAGATAAGATCATGAACTTTGATCACCAAATGTCTGGATTTGAAATCTGGAGTCACCACGTGTAAGACCTTGGACTCATGACTTGACTTCTCTTTGCCTCAATTTTCTTATCTGAGGTGCTTGTTACAAGGATTAAATAAACTGATATGTATAAAGTGATTAAAAGAGATCTGGCTTAGAGTAACCCAGGTTAAGTGCCTTCTAGGATTATTGTGTTCTACAGAAGGAAAAGCTGGTGTTCAGCAGCCTTTCTGTTCAGTAATGTTTTATGATGCAACAAATAATTGTTGCATCGTAGTGGGTCAAGTGTATATTAGTTAGACAAGGCTAGCATGGTGCTTGCTTCCATGAAGCTGATAGCCTGTCAGGAGAGATAGGCAATAAGATAAATGCTATGGGAAGTCTTATGTTGAATTGGAGCAGATGGGCAGGAAGTCCAGATAGTGCAAAACCTTGAATGCTGATCTCTCCAGCAAGATTTTAGATCAAGGCAGGGATGATCATGATGACCTCTGATGCACTCAATACTGACAGTAAAGTCAATGAGGGATTCAAAGGCTAGGCAGCGGGGGCCAAGAAGATGATTAGCATATGGTTATAATAGACTGAGGGCTTCCCAGCTGGCTCAGCGGTAGAGAATTCACCTGCCAATGCAGGAGACCTGGGTTCAGTGCATGGGTTGGTAAGATCCCCTAGAGGAGGAAATGGCAACCCACTCCAATATTCTTGCCTGGAGAATCCCATGGACAGAGAAGTCTAGCAAACTACAGTCCTTGGGGTCTCAAAGAGTCAGACATGACTGACCACACATAGGCAGCAGTGTAATAGTCCAAAGGTCAGATTACAGTGTCCCCATGTAGAAGGGGAGGAAGAGAGCTGTGAAGGGGATCCTGCAAAGGAAGAAGCAAAAGGATTAACTGACTTAGGAATAAAATACAAGAGACTGCTTCAGGACCTCCAGCTGGTTCGTTGCAGAGATGGATCCAGAATGCACATCTCCTCTTGGAGTTTCCCATAGTAAGAATGCATTTGTAGAAAAAGTAAAGTGTTAGCTCCTCAGTCATGTCCAAATCTTTGTGACCAAATGGACTGTAGCCCACCAGGTTCTTCTGTCCATGAAATTCTCCAGGCAAGAATACTGAAGTGGGGTGCCATTCCCTTCTCCAGGGAATCTTCCTGACCCAGGGATCAAACCCGGATCTCCTGCACTGCATGCAGATTCTTTACCATCTGAGCCACCAGGGAAGCCCACATTTGTGGAAGGGCTTCCCTATACTGTGTGGTTCTCAAAGTGTTGTTACAGCACCATCCAGGAACTCATTAGAAATGCAAAGTCTTGGGTCCCACCCCCACGCATCAGAACTAGTAGGAGTCAGGCAGTCTGTGCCTTAACCAGCTGCCCAGGTGATAATGATGTCTTAAAAGTTTGAGAACCACTTCCCTCATTCATTTCTTCCTACAGCAACTGTTTATCAAGGATTATACCCTTAGAGGCTACATCTGTGAATCAGAGTCCAGGTGCCCTTAAGGAGTTTACAGTCCTTAAGGACACCCCTCAACATTTCAAATAATCAAACAATTACAGGAGCAAAATTGTGCATGGGCACATTTAACAGGAGGACTTAAACTTGCCAGAGTAAATAGGAAGATTTTCCTTACGATGAATTTTTGCAGTGAGAGCAAGAGGTTTTTGGATTAAAGCCTGCAGTGACAGACAAAGTGAAAGAAGGCTTGAGTAGCTGCAGCATAGTTATGAAGGGCAGGGGGAAGCTTGCTGGGGATGAAGCATAAGCAGAGACCTGAACATGCAGGCATTTTGGCCGTGTGATGAAGCCCTGTGAAATGGAAAACCCAGGGAGAGGAGGAGCTTGATGAGATTTGCAATTTTAAAAGACCACTCCGACTCTCCTTGTGTAGCTTATACTTAATACCATTGTAATATTCACAGGTATAAATTCAGCCATCCTGAACAGTTCCCCTGAAACCCATAAGAATCTCCAATTTGTCCAGCCCTCTGCCTTCTGGGCGGGAACCCCAGCCCTGATGCTTCCCTTCAAATCTGTGTACTTTCTGACCCTAAAATTCTCCCAACTAGTTCAAAAGCAGCCATTAATTTTGAGTTTTCAACTGGCCTCCAGCCATGAAACCACCAAGAGTTTCAATTTAATTTTCCTTTCATGCCCATTCACACCTTGACTCCTTTTGAGAAAAACCAACTATTAATACTGATAATAAACTCATTTTATGCTTTGGAAGGAAAGAAAATGCTCAACTGAATTCACCATTAAATACATTCCTTTCATGATGGAGCCTACATTTAAGTCAGGCTCCTATTAGTTGAGAAAAGAGTGTCCACTGAGGTATGAAATGTTTATTGTAGCTGGTTCCTGCAAGCGCTGCCAAGAGAAAGAAGGTATTTTCAATGACCAAGAGCCGCAATGCACAGGACATGAATTATGTATGCCTGTCTCTTTAAAACAAATCAGCATAAATTATCCCACAGGGCAGACTGCAGGAATTGAGGGCCCCTGAGAGATATATGTTGTCTTGCTCTTCTTGGTGTCAGAAACCTTGGGATGAGAAAGTAGTGACTGAATGGGATTCCAAATCACAACCTTCTGATATTTAAGCGGGGGAGGTGGTTAGGAATGAGCAGTGCCCTGCATTTCTGAGCATCATCTGTCAAGGAACGCGTAATCAGCATGTCATTATTATTCTCATCAGCCCAAAGCGTGAGAGTAAATTGAGTGAAAAAAATCTTCACATTATGTGAAATGATTACTGCCTTGGAGCCATCATAAACAATGATCTTGCCGGAGTGCTAGGCAGCAAAACAAATGAGGGCTGCCCACTGCTGGTGCAGTACCATATTCATTACTAGATTTTATACCACCAACCCCAGCCATCCTGCGAGGGCCTGATTTAATGATTAGGGCTGGGAGAGTATTGCTCAATGCCCCTGTTAGGTGCAACCTTTGGCTCCACGTTGGGGACACTGGCTGCCTTGCACAAGCCTTCTCTTTTCCACTCAAGTTTATATTCACCACTTGGCTCCCCAGAACAATGAGGAAGTCCATAAAGGGGCTGTGACTGTGGAACATGGGTACACACTTGTTGCTTTCAAATGTTAGCTCGTCAACCAGGATCCCGGCAGACAAGAAGCAGCAGGAGACACAATAAAAATGAAGGCCTTGTCAGAGGAGGCTCCGGCCTTCCCAGGGAGTAAGGCTGGAAATGAGTGAAGCAGGTGCGCAGGCTCTGTGCTGGTGGCCCAGCTCCATCAAATTCTCATCAGGCTGGAGAGATTCCGAGGGCAGGTCTGAACACACCCAGCAAACTAGACAGTTTTGTAGGATGGCTATCATTGTCAAGTTCAGGCTTAGATCTCTCTTGCTGTCAGCCCACAGGGCACTTCTGTACAAGTTAAGTGCCATCCTTTCTTGCCTCCTGGGATGGATGTTCTTCTGTAGAGTGCACAGTTCACAACTGTAGACAGTAGTGCTTAAAACACTTCAATGTTTAAAATCATGTAGTTTTGCTCATAAGGGATTACTGGTGCCAGTATACCCGGCAATCTTGATTCCAGCTTGAGCTTCATGCTGCCTGGCATTTCGCATGATATACTCTGCATATAAATTAAATAACCAGGGTGACAGTATACAGCCTTGATGTACTCTTTTCCCAATTTGGAACCAGTCCATTGTTCCATGTCCGGTTCTTATTGCTGCTTCCTGACCTGCATACAGGTTACTCAGGTGGCAGGTAAGGTGGTCTGGTATTCTCATCTCTTAAAGAATTTTCCAGTTTGTTGTGATCCACACAGTCAAAGGCTTTAGGGTAGTCAATAAAGCAGACGTAGATGTTTTTCTAGAATCCTTTTGCTTTTTCTGTGATTCAACAGATGTTGGCAATTTAATTTCTGGTTCTTCCACTTTTTCTGATTCCAGCTTGTACATCTGGAAGTTCTTGGTTCACATACTGTTGAAGCCTAACTTGAAGGATTTTGAGCATTACCCTGCTAGCATGTGAAATGAGTGCTGTTGTGCGGTAGTCTGAACATTCATTGGCATTGTCCTTCTTTGGGATCAGAATGAAAACTGACTTTTTCCGTCTTGTGTCCACTTCTGAGTTTTCCAAATTTCCTGCCATATTGAGTGCAGCACTTTAACAGCATCATCGCTTAGGATTTGAAAGTGCTCAGCTGGAATTAGTAGACTGGACACAGCCGAAGAAAAAGCAATGCACTTAAAGATTTGAATGGACTTAAAGATTTGAAGTCCATAATAATGTAAGTTTTTACAAATTTTTTATTATTTTTGTATTGTTAGAGAAAAATAATTTATGGAAGAAAACTTAGAAAGTATAGACAAGCAAAAAATAGATAAATTAGAAACCTGTCATAACTCTACAGATCAATATAAACCCTGTTTTGTTTTGTTTTTTTACTTTCTAAGCACTATTGCTGGGATTTCTGTGGCATTCAGATCAAATATGTCTGATTATATTATTTGTCACTCATAATATTCTTTGTCACTGCCTTCAGTTTGTTTCATAGATGAGTTTGGAAAAGGAAATGGCAACCCACTCTAGTACTCTTGCCTGGAGAATCCCATGGATGGAGGAGCCTGGTGGGCTACAGTCTATGGGGTCACAAAGAGTCGGACACGACTGAGCGACTTCACTTCACTTCACTTTGTATTTCACTAAAAAGAATAGAAGGGACCAAATCAAGTTTCTGTTTTTCCTCTGTTTCCTCCCATAGTTCTTTTTTTGAATATTTATTTATTTTAATTGGAGACTAATTACATTATTGTATTGGTTTTGCCATACATTGACATGAATCTGCCCCGGGTGTACATGTGTTCCCCATCTTGAACCCCCCTCCCACCTCCCTTCCCATCCCAACCCTCTGGGTCATCCCTGTGCACCAGCCCCAAGCATCCTGTATCATGCATTGAACCTGGACTGGCGATTTGTTTCACATGTGATAATATACATGTTTCAATGCCATTCTCCCAAATCTTCCCACCCTCGCCTCCCATAGTTCGTTACCCACTGCTCCCTAGTCATACTGAGCTTTGGTTTGCTCATTCATTGCTAGATAGTGGAGAAAACAATTTCCCTAGGTTTCATAAGATGAAGACTGATATTTTTCAATAGAGGAGCTTCTACCTCTGATTGGAAATGTCATGCTTATCAGATACACATCACGTTCTTTCTGTTTCCAGATAACACGTCTAAGAATTAAACCTTTCTTTCAGAGCATCAAAGTAGCCTAGGGGATAAGAGTGTTTGCATCTCACATTGGACCTCAGATAATCTGGTGTAAATATTGCTTAATAGTAGGAACTTATCAGAAATCTTGAAGGTAATGGCAGGCTTTTTCTCACTGTGCTGCCTAAGCCCCTACCATTGGTTCTATCGGCAGATTTTAATATGCTTTTAGATCCCATTTGGAACCTAAAGCAGTAACCCTAAGATTATTATTCATGGATATTAGCAGGAATGCTAAGAAAACAGGAAATTGGAATGAAGAAATGAAGGTTATTGGTCACAAAATTAAGTTCAAATGTTACTTCCCTGAGGAAGCCTTCTCTGAACTTCAGAAAAAAATATATTCCCCTGAAATAATATCCCTGATGTCTTTTGGTGGAGGTAGTGGGGGGATTCTTTTCTTTTCCCTTGAAAGTGGCTAACACAGTTTCTACTTAAATACTTATGTGATTATTTGGCTTCTTCTATTGTGATTATTGGACTTCTTCAGAGTCCAGTTCGCTCACAATTGAA
Organism: Moschus berezovskii; assembly: GCF_049115385.1. Taxonomy (NCBI): domain Eukaryota; kingdom Metazoa; phylum Chordata; class Mammalia; order Artiodactyla; family Moschidae; genus Moschus; species Moschus berezovskii. The sequence goes on from NC_142466.1 coordinate 22,270,974, forward strand.
TCCCAAACACTCAGTTTGTGCTGTGTAGTTGGATCCAATATATATTTGTTTACCGAAGTAATGAATGAATGAAAACTAGGAGATCAAGATTTCTTCACACCTCATCTCTCATCCTAGCATAGTTTGCGAAGTTGGGATCATCATCTAAATGACGGCTCCTCTTGAGAACAGAATATCCAGTTTTGTGATTATTGCTGTGAATTTGCATATTATTTGTGAAAATGCCTAATCTGACTTACTCTTGATTAAAAGCAAAGCTACTCTACTCTGCCCTCTCATGGTCATGATCTCTGGTGGCAAAAATTCTGTTTAGTATAAAATTTTCAATACATTATCGCCTCACTTGTCCTACACACTTTTATAATTAAAAATTTCAATAACTCTCCATTAAAAATTGTGGACTCCAAGTGTACACATAGTTCTATGAATATTAACACACACAACAAACACGACCACCATCACAGACAAAAGTATGTCATGGGGATTTTTCAAAGTCAGACTTTCTCAACACATACAATTACCATGTGACCCAACAATCCAATGTCCAAGAATTTATTATGGGCTTCCCTGGTGGCACAGATGATAAATAATCTGCCTACAATGCAGTAGACTCGGGTTCAATCCAGAGAAATGAAAATTGTTTATGTTCACATAAAAACTAGTACTCAAATGTTTGTAACAGCATCATTCATAATCATCAGAAACTTTAAAAAGTAAAATATTACCATAAAGTAAATGTTACCTTTGTTGTATTCTACTTCTTTTCTATCCCAGCATAAAACTAGAATATTCACTAGAATATTAGTTAGAAGTGACTTTATCATATCTCATCCTCCCAGCTTTTGCTAATAGTAGGATGGTAGGAGTGCCATTAAATTGATGTAATTCAAGGCACTTGAGTGCAGTTAGATAATATTCTGATATTCTTCTGTGCTCCACTCTGGGTGCCTGAACATGTATGAAGGGGACTAATGGATCAGTGGCAGAAATTCTCAAAGCAATAAGTGGCACTTGTATCAAGAGACTATTATGCAATTATAATTAAAAACCATTCGTCATTGGAATTTTTGTCACTTTTTTCCCCTTTCATGAGTGTTCTTTATTTTCTTCTAGTTCAATAGACTAATTCTAAAGAATAATTTAATTTTTCAAATGCTCAGGGACACCAACTGTGTTCATGTGCTTTTACAAATGATTTAATAAAGACTTTAGATTAATTTGCTATAATTTCTGGGTGGCAACCACATCCTACATGGAGGTGGTGAGGAAGTTACACATTCTAGAAATGATGACTAATATGAGCTTGCAAGAGATCAAGACATGAAATCTTCGCTGCAGAAATAGCAGGGCAGAATACCAGAGTGTGTATTCTTCACCTTAGCAAGTGTAACTAGTTTCAGTTCTTCCCGGGAATTGAAGAAAGAATTGCAAAGAAAGTAAGGGCAGTGAATATCCCATTCTTTAGCTAGAAATATTCTTGAGTGTGTGTGCTAAGTTGCTTTAGTTGTGTCTGAACTAAGTTACTTTAATCGTGTCTGACTCTTTGAGACCCTATGGGCTGTAGCCCACTAGGCTCCTCTGTCCATGGGATTCTTTAGGCAAGAATACTGGAGTGGGTTGTCATGCCCTCCTTCAGGGGATCTTCCTGACCCAGGGATTGAACCCACGTCTTTTGTCTACTGCATTGGTAGGTAGGTTCTTGAGTGCTTGAGGATGTGCCGGCCAACTCAAGAATAAACTGCATGAGGAGGCTCTAGAACATTCACCCGCATTTGAACCAGGAGACTGGGTTTTTCTCTGCTTTCTACGTTGGACTTCCATGTCAGATTTTACTCAAAAAGTTTTGCTGAGTTGCTGACTCAGTACTGTTACAGCTCAGACAAACCACCTCCCTACAAGTCATGTATGCTTAACTTTTTAAAATATTAGAACAATTTGGTCAATTGTTGAATATACATACACTTAAGTGTACAACTCAGTGTTTTTAGAATATTCGTAGAGCTGTACAGTTATCACCACAAGCAATTTTAGAACATTTATCACCCCTATGGGATTTCCCAGGTGGTGCTAGTGGTTAAGAACCTGCCTGCCAATGCCTGAGACGTAGGAGATGTGGGTTTGAGACCTGGGACAGGAAGATATCCTGGAGAAGGAAATGATAACCCACTCCAGTATTCATGCTTAGAGAACCCCATGGCAGAGGAGCCTGGCAGTCCATGTTCCATAGGGTCACAAAGAGCCTGACATGACTGAAGCAACTTAGCATTTCACCCCCCAAGGAAACCCTGGACACTTTGGCTGTCATCCTCCTATTTATCCCCTCATGTCTCAGCTCCCTTTCAGCCATAAATTCACTTTCTGCCACTGGTAGACATTTTATATGCATGGAATCATGGAATACGTGATCTTTTGTGATTAATTTATGTCACATTTACAAGGTTTATCCATTTTGTAACATAGATCAAAATTTCATTTATTTTTATCACCAAAAACAATTTTATAGAGATATATTTTTTCATTCATCAGTTGATGGGTATTTGGGTTTCTGCTTTTCTACTTTTGGCTACCATGAATACTGGTACTATGAGTATTTACATACAGGTTTTTGTGTGGAAAGATATTTTCTCTTGAGTATAGCCCTAGGAATGGAATTTCTGAATCATGTGATATATCTATATAACAGCAACCCTTTGAAGAACTGCTTAACTATTTTCCAAATAATCTTCACTATTGTATATCCCCACCAACTATGTATGAGGGCTCCCATATCTACACATCACTGACCATTAATATTGTCTGTCTTTATTATTACAGCCATCCAAGTGGGTGTGAAGTGGTATTTCATTATGATTTTTATTTGTCTTTCCTGATTGCTAATGATGTTGAGCATTCTTTCATATATATAATGGTCATTTTTATATCATCTTGTAGAAGTATCTCTTAAAATTGCCCATTTTTAATTGGGTTATTTATCTTTGATTAATGAATTATAAGAGTTCTCTATATAGTCTAGATTAAATACATATTAGATATATATGATTTACAAAAGTTTTCACCCTTTCTTTGGGTTGCCTTTTCATGATATTATTTGTGGCACAAAAGTTTTTCATTTTAATGGAGTACAATTTAAGTTTTCATCGCTTTTTAGTGTTGGATCCAAGGAGGCTCTATTTAACCCAGGATCATTATGATTTAATCCTATGTTTTCTTATAAGAGTTTTATAGTTTTAGAACTTAAACTTAGATCTATGATCCATTTGAGTTAACTTCTGCATATGGGTATCCAATTTTGCCAGGATTATTTGTTGAAAAATCTGTTATTTCCCCTTTGAATTGTCTTGACACTTCGTAAAAAATTGGTAACTGTAGATATAAGGATTTATTTTTGGACTCTCAATATTATGGCATTGGTCTATCTATCTATCTTAATGTGAGTACCACAATGTTTTGTCTCCTGTTACTCTGTAATAAGTTTTAAAATCAGGAAGGTGCGTGGATTTATCTCTGGGCTTTCTATTTTGTTCCACTGATCTATATTTCTGTCTTTATGCCAGTACCATACTGTCTTGATGACTGTGGCTTTGTAGTAGAGCCTGAAGTCCGGCAGGTTGATTCCCCCAGTTCCATTCTTCTTCCTCAAGATTGCTTTGGCTATTCGAGGTTTTTTGTATTTCCATACAAATTGTGAGATTATTTGTTCTAGTTCTGTGAAAAATATCGTTGGTAGCTTGATAGGGATTGCATTGAATGTATAAATTACTTTGGGTAGTATACTCATTTTTACAATATTTATTCTTCCAATCCATGAACACGGTATATTTCTCCATCTATTAGTGTCCTCTTTGCTTACTTTCACTAGTGTTTTATAGTTTTCTATGTACAAGTCTTTTGTTTCCTTAGGTAGATATATTCCTAAGTATATAATTCTTTTCATTGCAACAGTGAATGGAATAGTTTCCTTAATTTCTCTTTCTATATTCTCATTATTAGTGTATAGGAATGCAAGGGATTTCTGTGTGTTGATTTTATATCCTGCAACTTTGCTGTATTCATTGATTAGCTCTAGGAGTTTTCTGGTAGAGTCTTTAGGGTTTTCTGTGTAGAGGATCATGTCATCAGCGAACAGTGAAAGTTTTACTTCTTCTTTTCCAATTTGTATTCCTTTTATGTCTTTTTCTGCTCTGATTGCTGTAGCCAAAACTTCCAGAACTATGTTGAATAGTAGTGGTGAGAGTGGGCACCCTTGTCTTGTTCCTGACTTTAGGGGAAATGCTTTCAGTTTTTCACCATTGAGGATAATGTTTGCTGTTGGTTTGTCATATATAGCTTTTATTATGAACAAAATAGAAAGCCCAGAGATAAATCCATGCACCTATGGACACCTAATCTTTGACAAAGGAGGCAAGAATATAAAATGGAGAATAGACAATCTCTTTAACAAGTGGTGCTGGGAAAACTGGTCAGCCACTTGTAAAAGAATGAAACTAGAACACTTCCTAATACCATACACCAAAATGAACTTAAAATGGATTAGAGAGCTAAATATAAGACCAGATTCTATAAAACTCCTAGAGGAGAATATAGGCAAAACACTCTCCGACATAAATCACAGCAGGATCCTCCAAGACTCACCTCCCAGAATATTGGAAATAAAAGCAAAAGTAAACAAATGGGACCTAATTAAAATCAAAAGCTTCTGCACAGCAAAGGAAACTATAAGCAAGGTGAAAAGACAGCCTTCAGAATGGGAGAAAATAATAGCAAATGAAGCAACTGATAAAGGATTAATCTCCAAAATATACAAGCAGCTCCTGCAGCTCAATTCCAGAAAAATAAATGACCCAATCAAAAAATGGGCCAAAGAACTAAACAGACATTTCTCCAAAGAAGACATAAAGATGGCTAACAAACACATGAAAAAATGCTCAACATCCCTCATAATCAGAGAAATGCAAATCAAAACCACAATGAGATACCATTTCACACCAGTCAGAATGGCTGCTATCCAAAAGTCTACATGCAATAAATGCTGGAGAGGGTGTGGAGAGAAAGGAACCCTCTTACACTGTTGGTGGGAATGCAAACTAGTACAGCCACTATGGAGAACAGTGTGGAGATTCCTCAAAAAACTGGAAATAGAACTGCCATATGATCCAGCAATCGCACTCCTGGGCATACACACCGAGGAAACCAGAATTGAAAGAGACACATGTACTCCAATGTTCATCGCAGCACTGTTTATAATAGCCAGGACATGGAAGCAACCTAGATGTCCATCTGCAGATGAATGAATAAGAAAGCTTTGGTACATATACACAATGGAGTATTACTCAGCCATTAAAAAGAATACATTTGAATCAGTTCTAATGAGGTAGATGAAACTGGAGCCTATTATACAGAGTGAAGTAAGCCAGAAAGAAAAACACCAATACAGTATACTAACACATATATATGGAATTTAGAAAGATGCAAATGATAACCCTGTATATGAGACAGCAAAAGAGACACAGGTGTACAGAACAGTCTTTGGGACTCTGTGGGAGAGGGTGAGGGTGGGATGGTTTGGGAGCATGGCATTGAAACATGTATGTTGTCATATGTGAAACGAATCGCCAGTTCAGGGTCGATGCATGTTACAGGATGCTCGGGGCTGGTGTGCGGGGATGACCCAGAGGGAGGATAAAGGGAGGGGGAAGGGGGTTCAGGAAGGGGAACTCATGTACACCTGGGGCGGATTCATGTCAATGTATGGCAAAACCAACCAATATAATATTGTAAAATAATTCAGTTCAGTCGCTCAGTCGTATTCGACTCTCCGTGACCCCATGAATCACAGCACTCCAGGCCTCCGTGTCCATCACCAACTCCCGGAGTTCATTCAAACTCATGTCCATTGAGTCGGTGATGCCATTCAGCCATCTCATTCTCTGTCGTCCCCTTCTCCTCCCGCCCCCAACCTTTCCCAGCATCAGAGTCTTTTCCAGTGAGTCAACTCGTCGCATGAGGTGGCCAAAGTATTGCAGTTTCAGTTTTAGCATCAGTCCTTCCAATGAACACCCAGGATTGATCTCCTTCAGAATAGACTATTTGGATCTCCTTGCAGTCCAAGGGACTCTCAAGAGTCTTCTCCAACACCACAGTTCAAAAGTTAGCCTCCAATAAAAAAAAAAAGAGAGGAAAAAAAATAAAATAAAATAAAATTATACTTAAAAAAAACGTAAAAAATAAAGTAAAATCAGGAAGTAAGTCTTCAAACTTTATTCTTCTTTTTCAAGATTAGTTTGGCTGCTTGTGCCCCTTGAATTTTAAGGTCAACTTTTCTATTAATATTATATTCTTGATGGTCTTGCAAATGGAACTGTTTTCTTAACTCCATTTCCAGATTTTCACTGCTAATGCATAAAAATATAACTGATATAGACAGAAAGAAGGAATATCCTTAATCCTTGATGAATTCGGTTATTAATTCTAATATTTTAAATGAATTTTCTTAGATTTTCTATATCCTAGATCATATCTTTGACAAAGAGAGGTTTACTTCTTCTTTTGTAATCTATATGCCTTTTGTTTCTTTTTCTTGCCTGACTGCACAAGGTAGAAACTCCAGTACAATTTGAATAGTAGTGAAAGTCAAATTATACTTAACTTTGATATGTTTACTGTGATTTGGTATGTATACATATATTTGATATGTATACTGTGCCTTCTGGATTATATTTACATAGGTTACATTATGTGTGCTCAATTGCTCAGTCATGTCTGATCTGACTCTGCAACCCCGTGAATTGTAGCCCACCAGACTCCTCTGTCCATGGGATTTCTCAGGCAAGAATACTGGAGTGGGTTGCCATTTCCTGCTCCAGGGAGGTTACATTATATACTAGACATATTATTTGTCATCTGTATGCATAAGATAGAAAGATAGATGCATATTTTGTAAAAGCAGGTAAGCTATGGCTACAGGGTAGATGAATAGCAGAACATTGAGAAGTACTGTAAGGAAATTAGGTTAATTTTAGTATTTTCCATCATTTCACAACTCAAAATAATCCTTTTCAGTTTCTCCCTGCTTTGTTGCTTTTTGCAGAAGGTATGCCCACTTCTGCAGGCCTCTGTTGAGAGTGGGGTGGGATAATTTTCCTGACAGATGTCAGGAAACCTGGGAGCAGTGTTAAAATACGTAATAAAAGACCTTGATTTCAAAATAAAAATGGTTATTCAGTAAACATGCATTGAGCATCTGCACTGTCAAGCTCCTAGGAATACACTGCATGAATGTTATCATGAGCAGAGAAGAGTCCACCTGCTGAACCTTCGGGACCTTAGCCTGCTGTTGATACAATGGAAGGAAGCCCAAACCAGAGGCAGAAAACCTGGTCTATAATCTTGATTTGCTTTGACTTTTTACTTAAATATTCTTCTCACCCGTAGACCAAAAATTGATGTAGTTGTCTGTCCATCCAACCATCAGAGGGTTGTTATGAAAGTAAGATGTGATCATTTTTATATTCAGGAAATATTTAGGAAATCATATATTGCTCTGTAACTTTCATGTATGCAGTTTCAGTTGTACAGACTCTTAATAGGTATGAGTTAATTTGTGGAAAGTTAACTGTAAAAACGATAAAATCATTTACTTTCTCTTTTTTTTCCCAACACATTTTTTGTTCTATTCATAAGGGTATCTAGTGACAGAGAGTCCACTCAGGACATTTCAGTTTAACCCTCAATGGAGCCATTTCAGTGCTCCAGAAATAAAGGTAAGTGGGTTATTTTGCGGGGAGGGGGAAATAATTAAAAGGACATCTCCACAGTCAGGTTTACTCCTCATTTTTGGTGTAGCAGTCTCAAGGCTGTTTGCTAGTAGACAGCCTCTTTGCTTTTCTCATACACGGCTCTGCGTTTTTTGCCTTTCTGGTCTACCTCTTCTACCAATGCAATTGTTTTAAGTTCTTCTATAAGCATTTTCTTAGGTTCCAGTTATTGTTGAGCATGTCATCATTTCCTGGCTTTCAGGCCTCATTGTGATGAAGACAACGAGACCCAGGACCAGAGACTCTAGATTCCACATCTATTTTTAGGTTAAGTAGTTGGGCTAGATGACCGGCTTATAAGACTTTTTTCTAAGATCCCTTCAATCTTTAAGAGTCTGTTATTCTCTGTGTGAATTTGTTTGAAAAAGGAGTTCTTGGTTTTGAAGAAGAATTTAACTGCAAACTAGCAGAGTAGTGAAATCCATGTTTGCTATACAAGTCACAAGAGGGCAAGTGTCTTGTCTGTCTGTTCACTTCAGCATCCCTAGCACTTAGTCCAGTGCCTGACACATAGCAGGTGTTCAATAAATACTTATTGCAACAAATGAACGAGTGAGTGAATGAAATGAATGAGACCAGCTTGGCAGCTCAGTAGGACCAGTGGCTCTCTACATTTGCTCAATCCTAAATGCCTGTTAGACTTTGCCATCAGTTTCAGTGGAAGGCACTTCTGAGACATAGAACTATGGAGGATGGTGGTGATAGACCATTTTAGCCTTCTGTGGTCTGCTAGTTATCTCCTGAACTGAGTTTATCTCTTGATGCCTTGCAATTTTCATTTCAAACAAGATGCCCTAAAGAAATAACACATAGTAGGAATGTTCCCTAAGAGAGTTTTCATCTTTTCTTGAGAAGTCATTGTAGACCTACTGGGCCAAAGAGATTGTCATTAAAAGGATCTGTTGGAATTCAGATACATCATCACTGTAATGATTAAAATTGCATTTCATGGAGAACTTGTATTTCCTAATAAAACTGAAATCTCACTGGGCCTGGAGTTGAGCTTATGTTCTATTTTTTAGAGTTCTGATCTAACGCAGGCCATTTTCTACAGTTCTATAAATTTTTCATCTTGGCATTCAATGGCAGAATATAAGCCGTATAAATTATTTCAATCCCAAGTCATTTGTAAAAGCAATCTCCTCACAATTCCTCTCTTTCATAGCCTCTCTTCATTTTGATCTCTGGTAAAGATTATTTTTTTTAATCTTAGGTAAGAATTTCTTCCTTTTAATTCTCAAAAGTTCCATGTTTTCTGTGCCCTCCCCCCCCATTTAAAATTGATTTTCTGACTGTTTTTCAATTGTGCAATCAGTTTCCTGTTTTGATTAATAAATGTTTGCAAAGAATATAATCTGTCCTTATGCTTTTTGCCTTCCTTTGCTCTCCCAGAAGAAGCTTTGCATGGCTAGCAAAACTCTCCAGATAACACTGGAAATAAATCTTAATGTCTTTGCCCGTGATAGTCCTAGACCTTATCATCCTTTTTTTTTTTTTCCAACCCCAGTGATAATTGCTTATCAGTACATGTAGTCCCTATTCATATGGTTCTGATGCCAATGGGGTTTACATCTCTAGGAAGACAGACAGGAAGTGCCGTCCACTGAATCCATTCTTAATAGCTTTAACAGAAATCTGACAAAGAAGGAATACTGGGCTGGACTGACTATCTCAGAATGATAAGGCCATCTATGCATTTTGGATGCTTTTTCAAGAAAAATTTTTTCCCTCTTTTTTGACTTGTCTGCCCTGGAGAGGTGGAGATTTGCAAAATGTATTTCTGTCAAAGCTACAATCAAAATAAAAGATGATGTATTAAAAATAATGTATTCAAAATATATCCAACTTGCTGTCATTTTACTCCCCTTAGTAGCTAAAGAGAATCTCAGACAAAAATCACCCAAATATAACACATGCAAAATATACAGGCCTGTAGTCCAATGGGACATTTGGGAGCAGCCACAGTCTTTGAGGACTTCCTAGGTGGTGCTAGTGGTAATGTATCCACCTGTGATGCGGCAGACTTAGGTCTGACCCCTGGGTAGGGAAGACTCCCTGGAGAAGGAAATGGCAACTGGCTTCAGTGTTCTTGCCTGGAGAATTCCATGGACAGAGGAGCCTGGCAAGCTACAATCCATGGGGTCACAGACAGTTGGACACAACTGAGCAACCAAATACACACATTCTTTTAATAAAACTTTGGGAAGAAGTAAAGACTGAACTTTCTATGTACAAAATAAGTACACCAGTTTGGGACATTGGCTATCACATGTCCAAGGACACATGATGAAACAGATAAAAACTGGGGAAAAAAGGAGACAGAACACAGAATTGCAAGAGAAAGGGAAAGAGAAGAGAAAGGAGGACCTGAGGAACATTCTAGAACCTTCCATTTGTTCTGACATCACCTCAGAGAAGTTGAGAAGCACAGGATATGATTATTCCCTCACCAGGCCAGGATTAAAAAGCACAGCAATCAAATTGCCTTAGGTTGAAATGGCTACATATTTTCCAAACATCTAATATGTCCATGGTAGACACAGAACTTCATAGACCAGTGGGAAATGCCTTACCTGCCTATCTTACTGACCATTGAATTTGTATGATCTCAGGTTTTTACTTTTGGGAAAGTGAAAAAATTTACCCAGGAGAGATTCATGTGCTATTGGAAAGTGAAAGTGTTAGTGGCTCAGTCATGTCCAACTCTTTGTGACCCCATGGACTGTAGCCCACCAGGTCATCTGTCATGGAATTCTCCAGGCACAAATACTGGAGTGGGCAGCCATTCCCTTCACCAGGGGATCTTCCTGAGTCAGGGATTGAACCTGAGTCTTACGCATTGCAGGCAGAGCCACAGTGGCTTTACCATCTGAGCCATCAGGGAAGTCCCTTGTGCTACTGGGCAAATGGTTAAACTTTTTCTTTTTCCAGGGGAGAGAACCACAGCAACCAGTAACTGGCCACATTCAGAAACAATGCCTATTTCTGTGCATCATGGAAATTTGCTCTTACATGGCAAAGACAGCCTAACTGCATGTGTCTAAGAACACAAGCCTACCATATCCGTGCCGACTCAGTATTTTTGGACTTCTTGATGGTTTCAGAAATCAAGTCAGATAAAAACCCAAACCTGTTTTCAGAAAGAACTCCTGGTATGTACATACCTGCTCCTAAGACTCAGAGGCCCCTGATGTATTAAGCATGATTCCTTAGGGATCACCCCCAATCTTTCTACCCCCACCTGAACCCCCACTGCAAGCCATCATCCTGCTTGGTGTCCTGTCCTCATCCTGCTGGTATCTCAGTTCTTTCACCTGTCTTCAAAACTCAGCTCCAATTCTGTTTTCCTTTGGATTCCAGTAATTTGTTCAACTACCTTTCTTGAATATGCGCTATGGACCAGAGACCATACCAAACTCTAGCAATAAACTAATACACAAACAGATGAAGCCCCTGCTCTCATGGTCATCACAGACTCAGGGGAAATGCTGTAATCAGGTAGCCACACAAATATACGATAACAGATGGTGATGGAGTTATGAGGAAGTCAGTCCTCTAAAGGGATACATCAGGGGCCCTGGGTTTAATTTGGAATTCTTTTCTGACCTCTGTATTATACAATATACACTCTCTATAAAGTAAATGAACGTGCAGAAACTCAAACTGAATTTAAACAAAGTGACAGAATATAAAAGGCCATGTGATCCAAATCCTTGTGGAGCCAGAAATCAGTTAATTGACTTAATCCGTGACTGAAATGGCAAAATTACTCAAGGTAATAGATTTTCAGATTTGAGTGTATATGTTTCCACCAACGAAGCTGAATGGTGCATGCCCTAAATGACTCCTAAAAACTTAGGTTGCAAACCAGCTTAGTTTTATCAGATAGATATGTCTCCTGGTAACTGATTATTTTGAAGCTAAGATCAATTTAGTTCAGTGAACTTTTATGGATCATATACTATTTGTATATCCCTGTGCTGGAAATTGTGAAGAAAAGAGAAATGAATCAGACAAAACTCCCTACCCTTTAGAAATGAATCGACATTTGTCTATTCACAAATACGCTGTATTTAAATAATACCCTTTAATTCTGTCTGGCATTTTAAAGTATATAAAACAACACAAAGGTTTCAAGAACCCATCATAGGAAGTGATTTAAAGAGGATTAGGTTAGCGCTTCATTTTTAAAAACAATGCACTGTATCAAAAAGCTAGGTTAATAAAAGGCAAGTGATTCCAGTACTCTAAGAGGGATATCATACAAGTTGTATTTCTCATACTGAAGGTTAATGATGTCATTTTCCTTTAAAATAAAACATTACATTTTGGTTAAATTACCCATGTAATTGACTCAAATTCCCCCTTTAATCAGATGGGCAATTAAAAAAACATAGTTTGAAATCAGCAACATTTGCATTGCCTCACTGTTTGATATGTTGTAGTTTTGTTGTTTAGTCACAAAGTCATGCCCTACTCTTTGCAATCCCACGGACTGTAGCCCACCAGGCTTCTCTGTTCATGGGATTCTCCTGGCAAGAATTCTGGAGTGGGTTCCCATTTCCTTCTCCAGGGAATCTTCCTGACCCAGGGATCAAACCCATGTTTCCTGCATTTGCAGGCAGATTCTTACTACTGAGTTACCAGGGAAGTCCAGTGTTTGATATAGTAAGATTCAAAAGACAGACAAACTTGGTTCCAATCAAGATTGCTAGTTTCCATGTCCTTCTACCTCCCTATCACATGTGCTGGCTTTGTTTACCTTGACAAGGAGACTAGGTAGCCACATAGACAGATGCTTACATTATACTAAGTGATCAAAATAGAAAGCAAAATTACATGACACATCAAGATTTCAATTATTTTAGAAATACCTAAGAATATAAAGACATATTGAATGCAAACATGGACAAATGGGAGCAGTTCTAATCCAAAGATGAGAATGAATTTTTTCCTCTTTGAAAAATTCCCCTTAATATACTTAGTGTTTTTTTACTAGAGTATAATTGCTTTACAGTGTTGTGTTAGTGGGTTTTAACAGAAGAAAAATAAATGAATTGGCATAGTTAGAAAGTCCATTTCCGCTTTCTCAGTTGTGCTTTCTAAATTAGAACTGTTTCCTAATGGATGAATTTTATAGACATGAGTATGCCATTCTCTTAAATGTGATAGAAATATGAATCCAACTGGTTACTAAAGAATAGGAAAAAATATGGAGTTTCTGTCTAGTTAATCTAAACACACATATACAACTTATTTTTCATATGTTGAAATAAGTTGAATTATGAAAGAAAAAGAAAAGGAATGAAGGGAGGATAGGGAAGAGAGAATTTACTTGTACTGAGCTCTGTGAGTTCAAGTTGGACAAAAAACAATATTGGTACATCAAGCTGCCTATACCACACCCTTCCAGGACTCATTTATCTGTGTTCATGGGCTGCCCATGTTGGTGGTGATCACACTGTAATATTCAATCTGATGGATGGGCCAGCTGTGCCCAGCTCAGCTCTGCATCCTGCAAAGCAACGAGCACCCCCTCCCAAAGTGTATGAAAATTTTACTAGGGAAAATAAACAAGCTTTTATAGGTTTGATTGTTGGCTGAGGGTCTAACTTTCATCTGTAACCTCTGTGATTATGGAGCAGCAATTTTTTGTCACTTATTTGTGTAACTCAATTTATCAATCATCAATATTTTTGTAAACTTCTTATCACTTGGATCGATCTTCTCAGAACATTACAGAAGTCATAGAGATTCTCTTTTTAACCTCTTTTTTATCTAAATAAATTGGGAGCCTCTTATAGACAGTGATTCGATTGCTCCCTGTTTTGTACGTAAGATGAACTAGTAAGGTATAGGATCCATTTGCCCATTCTTGTTCTGCCTGTCTCAAACTTCCATTTCTTGGCTAGATAGTGTCTCTACTTTAAATAATTCCTTTCCAAACAATCCTACCACTTTCCCTGTACATAATGCCTCCAAAAGAGTTGCAAATAAGAAGAATGTTTGACATAGGGCAACAGTCCTAATTTTTAACCCTGCATCTGCCACTAAGTAGCAATGTACGTGACACTGGTGGCAGCGGATGGTGAAGGGTCCTGGTATTTTGCAGTCTTTCTGGGTCTCAGTTTTCTTATCTGTGAGTGGAGGGGGGTAAACCAGTTGAGCTCCAAAACTCTTATTGCTCTGCTGTTCTGTCATTTTTTTAAAAAGTTATTGGAGTACAGTTGCTTTACAATGTTGCATTAGTCTCAGGCGTACAACAAAGTGAGTTAGTCATACATATGCGTATGCCCACTTTTCTTTAGATTCTTTTCCCATATAGGCCATCATTGAATATTGAGTGGAATTCCCTGTGGTATACAATAGGTCCTTATTAATGGTCTATTTTGTATAAAGCAGTGTGTACATGTCAATCCCAGTCTCCCAGTTTATCCCTTCCCCCCTTCCCTCCAGTAACCATGTTTGTTCTATCTATATTTTCTATTTCTACTTTGTAGATAAGTTCATTTGTACCCTTTTTTAGATTCCACATAAAAGTAATATCATTAAATATTTGCCTTTCTCTGTCTCGCTTCCTTTAGTATTCTGTCTTTTGTGATCATCTCTAAGAGATCTTCTGACCTAGAAGTTCTGCGAGTCTCTAGCTCTGTTAGGTTAGTAACCAGTCACAGCTGCTCTCTGTGGTCCTGGGAGTTGTGTGGAGGTGCTCCTGTGGCCTCAGGAAGATGGGAAGGGGAACCCAGCAGTCTGTATCAGACAGCTCACTTTGATCTATTTCAGAGGCGGGCCTCCCTGAATAAGATTTCGATTGAAGAAAGGGTTCTATGTTTTTGATACTTTTTTATTGAAAACCTTATGTAGTAGATTAAGAAACTTTCTTTAAAATTGTGTAAACATACATTGATGGTTATGGTCTAGAATTAAAGACTCAATTGCTCTGTAACAAAAAATCTAAAATATCTTAGGAAAGTCATTTGGAACTGTCTTGCAGGGGACATCAATTTTAGTCCCTGTTCAACTGAGAATTAAGCTGACACATCAGGAGAAAATGATTAGGCAGGTGGGAATATGTTTTATATGAATTTTAGGTACTACATAGTGTAGTGACTTCCACTTGAGAGTCTGAGTAAAGTTCCTTCCAGGCTGCAGTGAAGAATAATTATGAGGACAGGTAGCAGTTGTTTTATATATGCTTTCTTGGCAAATAAAAAGGACTTGTCAACTTTAATGATAGTTTCCCTACTTTGGGGGCTTCCCTGTGGCTCAGGTGGTGAAGAATCCATCTGCCGTGCGGAAGACCTAGGTTTGATCCCTGGGTTGGGAAGATCCCCTGGAGAAGGGAAAGGCTACCCACTCCAGTATTCTGGCCTGGAGAATTCCATGGACTGTGTAGTCCACGGGGTCGCAAAGAGTCAGACATGAATGAGCAACTTTCACACTCACACTCATGACTTACAGAATTCTACTAATTTTACTAATGTCAGAACTGTTGCTTTATGGCACTTATAGCACTAGGTTTTCAGGTGGTGCTCAACAGACGCTTGACTAATTGAATAGGGTGTCAAGAATGCAGAAGCTGTATTCTAGCAAATCCAGTTAGCCATATGATAAACAAAGAACCATCCAAAAGTCCCATGTCTCAAGAAAAGATTTTCCACAATATTGTTATTAAGGCATTTCCTTGAACCCCACTGACTCAGATTTGTAAAATTTATAATGAAGGACCCAAAAGGAAGCTAACACCCAATCTTCATTCTCTTTCTTCTTCTTTTAGACCTATTAATACCACTGTTTGGCTCCATAATATGTACAGACTGTTTACTGAAGGCTGCTCAATAAAACTAACGATTCTTTATATCGTTGTTAGAGGTAAAAACCTATTACAAGTTAGAAAAAAAAACAACTTACATGTTGCTTTTGGAATAATGCCATGCTGCCCTACCTCTCAGGCTGTAATACCCCTCCAGAGCACTTCTTCAGACTCTCTTTGGTTCATGCCTGGTCTTTTCACTGAGCTTATCCTGTTAAGTATCTAAAATCAATATCACATCGTTGTTACATATCTAAGGAAGAAGTTCTGGAAAACAATCCTCATTTCAAGCAAACAAAGCTCATTTCAAGCATTGTAACAATTATTTAATATCACCTATAGAGGATCTGGGGAGAAGGCAATGGCACCCCACTCCAATACTCTTGCCTGGAAAATCCCATGGGCAGAGGAGCCTGGTGAGCTGCAGTCCATGGGGTCACTAAGAGTCAGACAAGACCGAGCGACTTCACTTTCACTTTTCACTTTCATGTATTGGAGAAGGAAATGGCAACCCACTCCGGTGTTCTTGCCTGGAGAATCCCAGGGACAGGGGAGCCTGGTGGGCTATGGTCCATGGGGTCGCAAAGAGTCAGACAAGACTGAAGCAACTTAGTACGCATACACATAAAGGATCTCCTATTGAGAGGATAATTTTATCATTTAAAATCCATTCTGCCCACTCTTTGTGTACATTTTCCTTTAGAGCTATGTTAAATAACATGTGTCTGACAGTTCTCAAGTCCTAAAAATCAGTATCTTTTCTCACGCTCTAACATTACTTAGGACAGTCCCTCTTTTATTAGACTTAGAGATATCCATTATCATGTTCACTGACTTCTCAAGATTTCAGACTAAGACTCCTAGCAGAGCATCCCAGCAGCCTGGATGGCAGTCTCTTCCAGGGAGACACCAGAGGAAACCAGTCACCCACCTGTAAATCTATTGCTTCCAGGGCAGAAAGCCCAAGGCGTCTCCTCCTTGTCAGGCCTCTCCCACCCCCACATACGTACATGCACACACTCTCACAATTAGACACTGCAATTAAGCTGAAGGGCTTTGTGAACTCAGATTATCAATTACCTAATGGGTTCCACCTACACACAAAGCATAATTGCTTTCTCTTCCATCATTCTCTCATCCAGGCATTCTTCCATGCTAGATTATGTGCTTTATGATTTCTGGTTAATGGCCTTCCTAATCCATTTTAGATTCTCTGTCTTGGTATTTTTTTCCCTTAATTTCCAGCCATGTGCACTAATTTGGAACCTGAGGTCCCAGGAACAATATCTTTCTTTCTCTAGGTATATTTGAGTTTGGTCTCTATAGAACTTTTGACTCTTGATTCTGGATTCCAAGTGTGCTTGAATGCTTAACTCTACCAACATTTAACCAGCACAAAAAATAAAATAAGAGGAAATTCTGGGCTGACCCTAATCTGAATCCTCTAGTAGAATCAAACACATGTGGGGCACGTAAGGAATAAATTTCTATCCACTGTGGTCTCTTGAGCTTATTGTATTTTCTATTTTTCTAGAGTGATGTAACAAACTACTCCAACATGTAGTGGCTTAAAGTAATAATTTACTCTTCTCTCTCATGCATTGGTAGTTCTAGCCTCAGCTGGGCAGTACTCGCTTGAGTCCTTGTATACTTGAAGTCAGATTCTGGCTAAAGTGGAGTTGTCTGAAGACGTCCTTACTGGTGCTCAGGCTGCACTGGCTGGGCCAGTGGAGACCTGACTGGTCATCTCTGCATGAAACTTCTTCACAAGGCTAGCTTGGGCTTCTCCACAGCATAGTGGTCTAAGAGCAGCTGGGCTTCTTACATGGCAGCTGGCCTCCCTAAAGTGAGCATTCCAAAGGCTTCAGGTGGAAGTAGAAAAGCTTTGTATGACCTAGACTCAGAAGTCACATGGAACCACTTTCTCTACATTGTGTTGGTCAGAGTAGTTATGAACCAGCCCAGATTCAAGCAAGAAGAGTAGACCTTCCCTTTCAAGGGAAGCAGGTACAGGGGAAAAAGGTATTGATGGCTGTCATCGTGGAGACAGGCTACCACAGTGGGTATCAAGTAGAGTGTATCATAGAAAACTAACACATTATAATTTTTAAAATACCAACTAAGTCATAGACTGATGTCCATTTCAGGAAAAGAATAATAAAAAACGCTTGTGTGAGCTCATTTCCTTAAATCCATTTAGAATAAACACCTTTAAAATCTAACCTTTGGAAGGAGTATCAGCTGCTCCACTGAACACAGTTTAAGGATGAATGACTTGCTTAGTGACTGGAAAATGACTGCATTAAACGAGCATCCAACTTGTTTTAGATTTTGAAGAGAGAACAAGATACTGGCTGGTCAGTAGCTTTCAGACAAGGCAAGTGTATATATTTCAGCAAATGTATCTTCATTGTGGTTAAACTCAGTTTCAGCCTGATACATAGTGCAAACCCATAAAAATGCATTGCCTCACACATAGTAAGTGCACAATAAAAATTAAGTCTAGGTATTCAGCTAAGTAATAGTGAATCATAGTCTGAGCAAAGACAGTACTTAGTCCATTAGTAAAACAACTTTGTGTTCTAGGCAGGGGTCTGAGGCTCTGCAGGGGCTTCCCTGATGGCTCAGTGGTAAAGAATCCATCTACAATGCAGGAGACACAGAAGATGTGGGTCGGGATGATCCCCTGGAAGAAGAAATGGCAACCCACTCTGGTATTCTTGCTTGGAAAATTCCACGAACAGAGGAGCCTGGTAGGTTATAGTCCATGGGGTCGCAGACAGACAGACAGAGTGACTGAGCACAGCAGGACCTGAGGCTCCACAAGGGGAAGGGAACCACCCAAGGTCACAAAGCTTTTAGGAACAGAGCCAGATTGGAGCTCATCTGGATGCAGATTCTCTCTTACTACAGAGACTATTGCATCTCAAAGTGCTTAATGACCTCGGAACTTTAAAATGAATACGCTTATATTTCAGCGGGAGTTTTGCTGAATTCTGCAGAGAACAGCATGCCCCTCCATTAATGAACAAATGCACATTTTAAAGTCTTTCACATCTGCCAGGCTTCCCCTATGGTGCAGTGGTAAAGAATCTGCCTGCCAATGCAGGAGATGCAGGAGACATGTGTTTGATCCCTGGGTCAGGAATATTCCCCTGGAGAAAAAAATGGCAATCCACTCCAGTATTCTTGCCTGGGAGATTCCATGGACAGGGAGGCCTGGTGGACTCCAGGGGTCACAAAGAGTCGGACACGACTGAGCACAGCACACAGGTGGGTGCAAATGTGGATAATTAGGCTTGACCTTGAGTAGCCTATGTAGTAGTTCACCCAGTTATAGATGTTGCAGCAAGTTGTCCTGGACTAGGATAAAATTTAGTATAAAACCAGCAGGAACCACTATGTTTTGGAAGTAGCTGATGGTTTTGCAAGGAATCTGGCCGATTGTGTGTATGTGGATATTAAATTCCACTTTGGGAAATTAAAAGTTCAATTGGACATATCCCTATACAAGAGGATTTCTGAAAGCTGTGTCCACTAGAGCTGAAAGTTACAGATATGCATGTGTGTGTTATGAAAGTATAAATCAATCTTTTTTTAAATAAAATAAGCATTTTTAAGCTCTTTATATTCTTTTAACCCTAAGCTAGGTACTAAGGGTAAGTGATATAAGATAAAATTACCTCTCCTTAAGAAATTTATAATTAAGTATAGTGGTGCAGGCTAGTGCATATAAATATTTAGATACTAAGAAACAATTAATTTTTAACTTATGTTTAAAGAAATAGGTATTAAGAAAAGGAAAAAGAGCTCCCACTTAGAATTTGTTGTTGACAGAAAAGATTTCATTGGAGTGCAGCTTGATATGGATTTTTAATGATAGATAGTAAAATTTAAGCAGAAAGAAATCAGAGTTAATATTAACATATTATTCATGAGGAACCAAGGATAATACTCAAATGATCCACTATCCAGGCTCAAAATGCTAGTTACCAAAAAAGCAAAATCTATTTCCTAAACTAGGATACTTTTAAATTGTCCAAAGAAAAGAGGAATAAATCATCAAATAAAATGTATGGCATTATACATAAAAATATATATTAATATAAATTAAACTATAATTCAAATGTTAACCCTACCTCCAAAAAACTGGGCAAATATTAGCATCATCCATAAATTTATCACATTAGTCATTAAATCCTTCACATTAACCATGGTTGAGCAGTTAATGCCTTTTATCCAGAGAATTATTGATTCTTCAGCTGACTTCCTGCCTAATGACAACATACGCCAGTTAATATAAGGAGAAAATAGTTGCTGGAGTTCTCACATGGGGCCTTTTCAGTGACACTAAGATGGAACCACATATCAGATTCACATGCCTATTACAAGAAGTCTGTGAGTTTGTTTTTGTGCCACCTCTTATTTAGACAAGATCAATTTTAGAAAGCGATGCTTCACACAAGGCTCCATTCCCTGGTAGCTCAGTTGGTAAAGAATCTGTCGATCCCCTGGAGAAAGAAATGGCAAACCACTCCAATATTATTGCCTGGAAAATCCCATGGACAGAGGAGCATAACAGGCTACAGTCCATGGGATCGCAAGAGTCAGACATGACTTAGCGACTAAACTACTATCAAATTGTCATTTATTACAAAAAATTACAAAGAAAGCAAAACAAAACCCTACCACTAGAAATCAACCACTTTAACCCATTGATTTCATCTTCCCTCATTGCCTTTACCTTCCCCTACTCACCCATGTCATATGTGTCCATAGCATTAATTCAAGTTTATTTATTCACTATAAATTATATCATTAAACACTTTCCTAGATCTACATAAGCTTCTATAATGCCTAGTTTTCTATCCATTGTAGTTTTCTGACTGAATTGATTGCTCCCTCCCTCCTCTATTCTTCTAAAGCTTACTATTTTCACCTATATATTTTTTTAATTTTAATTTTATTGGAGCATCAGTTCTGTTCAGTCACTCAGTCGTGTCCGACTCTTTGTGAACCCATGAATTAAGGTATGCCAGGACTCCCTGTCTATCACCAACTCCCGGAGCTCACTCAAACTCATGTCCATCGAGTTGGTGATGCCATCCAGCCATCTCATCCTCTGTCATCCCCTTCTCCTCCTGCCCCCAATCCCTCCCAGCATCAGAGTCTTTTCCAGTGAGTCAACTCTTCGCGTGAGGTGGCCAAAGTATTGGAGTTTCAGCTTTAGCATCAGTCCTTCCAATGAACACCCAGGATTGATCTCCTTTAGAATGGACTGGTTGGATCTCCTTGCAGTCCAAGGGACTCTCAAGAGTCTTCTCCAGCACCACAGTTCAAAAGCATCAATTCTTTGGCGCTCAGCTTCTTCACAGTCCAACTCTCACATCCATACATGACCACGGGAAAAACCATAGCCTTGACTAGATGGACCTTGGTTGGCAAAGTAATGTCTCTGCTTTTTAATATGCTGTCTAGGTTGGTCATAACTTTCCTTCCAAGGAGTAAGCGTCTTTTAATTTCATGGCTGCAATCAGCATCCGCAGTGATTTTGGAGCCCCCCAAAAATAAAGTCTGCCACTGTTTCTACTGTTTCCCCATCTATTTCCCATGAAGTGATGGGACCAGATGCCATGATCTTTGTTTTCTGAATGTTGAGCTTCAAGCCAACCTTTTCACTCTCCTCTTTCACTTTCATCAAGAGGCTTTTGAGTTCCTCTTCACTTTCTGCCATAAAGGTGATGTCATCTGCATATCTGAGGTTATTGATATTTCTCCCGGCAATCTTGATTCCAGCTTGTGCTTTTTCCAGCCCAGCATTCCTCATGATGTACTCTGCATATAAGTTATATAAGTAGGGTGACAATATACAACCTTGACGTGCTCCTTTTCCTATTTGGAACCAGTCTGTTGTTCCATGTCCAGTTCTAACTGTTGCTTCCTGACCTGCATACAGGTTTCTCAAGAGGCAGGTCAGGTGGTCTGGTATTCCCATCTCTTTCAGAATTTTCCACAGTTTATTGTGATTCACACAGTCAAAGGCTTTGGCATATAGTTGATTTAAATGTTTCTAGTTGCAGGGGTACAGCAACATGATTCAGTTATGCATATACATATATCCATTCATTTTTAGATTATTTTCTCCTATCAGATAAGTTAAAATATCACTCAGTCCTGTCCAACTCTTTGCGACCCCATGGACTGTAGCCTGCCAGGCCCCTCTGTCCGTGGGATTTCCCAGTCAAGAATACTGGAGTGGGTTGCCATTACCTTCTCCAGGGGGTCTTCCCAACCCAGAGATCAAACCCAGGTCTCCCTGCCCTGCAGGCAGATTCTTTACTGTCTGAGCCACCAGGGAAGCCCCCTTTCTCATATAGGTTATCACAGAATATTGAGCAGTGTTCCCTGTGCTATACCTTATCTGTTGCTATTGTTTAGTCATTAAGTCATGTGCGACTCTTTGCAACCCAATGGACTGCAACACGCCAGGCTTCCCTTTCCTTCACTGTCTCCCAGAATTTGCTCAGCCTCATGTCCATTGCATCAATTATGCCATCCAACCATCTCATCCTCTATTGCCCCCTTATCCATCTGCCCTCCACCTCTCCCAGCATCAGGGTCTTTTCCAGTGAGCTGGCTCTTCATATTGGGTGGCCAAAGTGTTGGAGCTTCAGCTTTAGCATCCGTCCTTCCAACAAATATTCAGGGTTGATTTCCCTTAGGATTGACTGGTTTGATCTCCTTATTGGTTATCTATCTTATATAGTACTGTGTTTATGTTCATCCCAAGATCCTGATTTATCCCTCTGCCTGACATGTCTCCCCTTTGGTAACTGTGAGTTTGTTTCGGATATCTGTCAGTCTGTTTATACTTGGTAAATAAGTTCATTTGTATCATTTTTTTTAATTAGATTGTGCATGAGTGATACCATATATTTGTCTTTCTCTGACTTACTTCACTTAGTATAATCATCTCTAGGTCTATCCATGTTGCTGCAAATAGCATTACTTAGTTCTTTTTATAGTTGAGTAATATTCCATTGTATACAAGTACCATTTTTTTTTTTTTTTTATCCATCCATCTGCTAATGGGTATTTTGGTTACTACAATGTCTGGTCTCACTTCTATTTTAACACTTACTATGTTGTATAACTATTACCCTTTTGTTTTTTCTTTCTTCCTGCTTTTCCCTATCTACTAGACTATTTCCACCAAGAGACAGTTTCTTTTGCCTTTGCTCTAGTGATGTGCACAGGGTTTGGCACCTAGATTCAATAAATAATTGTTAAGTAAACGGCCTTGAGCAAACTCCAGGAGATAGTGAAGGACAGGGAAGTCTGGTATGATGCAGTCCATGGAGTCGCAAATAGTCTGGACATAACTGAGCTCCTGAACAACAAAGTAAATGAATGACAGTTCACACATGACTTTGAGCCTATACATCATAACTTATATAACCCCTGCTACTGTGACTGAGATTCTTTCTTATTTTTCACATATATATCACCCGCTTTGGGATTCACTGGTATTCAAGTTTCAGAGAAAAAATAAGGATTTGAGATAGTGTGTAAAGATGAGAGCACTGTCAGTAATAGATAAGGGCAAAAGACTGGAAGAGTGTTTTTCAATCAAAATTCATCAAACTGATGGTTATGGCTCCAAGTAACTCCCCAACTGCACCTTTGCAAGTTACTTGAAAGAAGCAAAAAAGTAATAGAAATGAATCTGAATACCCAGGGTGGGGATTTCCCATAATCAAGGTGTGAGCTTAGCTGGAGAAAGCACTGAAAATGAGTGTATCGTTTTGATGATAGCTGAAATCTTGTGAAAATCAAGAGATAGGTGAAAGAAGATGGGGAGTCAAGGACATATTTTTGAAATGAAAGACAGCTCAGCTGACTCATGGCAGACATCGCAACACATAATATTCTTATATGATGGTCCATTTCCAACAGAATAATGCATATAACTACTGGGATTTCTGACACAAAGAAAACCATATTCCTCCATTTTTTTCTTCAGAAATGCTCTACTGTCCATAGGCCTCCTGTGAGGTGGGAAAGACAGCTAGTCTGCCAATTATGAAGTTACATAATCATTGTGTTTGCATCATCAACATTTGAGTTGTGTTAAGTATTCAAAGTTGTCCTTCATCTTGTCTTCTCCTTTCTGTCTGTTTGCATCTTTTTCCTGGGCAGCCAACTCCAGCATTCCACAAATAAAAATGCTCCAAAACCTGGCATCTGCCTGGCTTAAGAGGACAGCACTAATTATGGTTGCCAGAGAAGAGGAGCCCAAGTGAAAGTCTCCACTATCTTTGTTTTATCATCTGAGCACAGATCTGAGGGCTTATGGGGTAACCTTCGAGGTCACCTAGTCCATTTGCTTGTCCTGAGGTAAAAAGACCAAAACTGCAAGTGAATCATCCCAGAGAGGAAGAATTAGCCTCTCAGCTCTGTAGAGAAAGCAATCAGTTCAGTTCAGTCACTCAGTCATATCAGACTCTTTGCGGCCCCATGAATCACAGCACACCAGGCCTCCCTGTCCATCACCAACTCCCAGAGTTCACTCAAACTCATGTCCATCGAGTCGGTGATACCATCCAGCCATTTCATTCTCTGTCGTTGTCTTCTCCTCCCGCCCCCAATCCCTCCCAGCATCAGAGTCTTTTCCAGGGAGTCAACTCATCGCATGAGGTGGCCAAAGTATTGGAGTTTCAGCTTTAGCATCAGTCCTTCCAATGAACACCCGGGATTGATCTCCTTTAGAATGGACTGGTTGGATCTCATTGTAGTCCAAGGGACTCTCAAGAGTCTTCTCCAGCACCAACAGAAGCAGAAGATATTAAGAAGAGGTGGCAAGAATACACAGAAGAACTGCACAAAAAAGATCTTCACGACAAAGATAGTCACGATAACATGATCACTGACCTAGAGCCAGACATCCTGGAATGTGAAGTCAAGTGGGCCTTAGGAAGCATCACTAAGAACAAAGCTAGTGGAGGTGATGGAATTCCAGTTGAGCTAATTCAGATCCTGAAAGATGATGCTGTAAAAGTGCTGCACTCAATATGCCAGCAAATTTGGAAAACTCAGCAGTGGCCATAGGACTGGAAAAGGTCAGTCTTCATTCCAATCCCAAAGAAAGGCAATGCCAAAGAATGCTCAAACTACTGCACAATTGCACTCATTTCACATGCTAGTAAAGAGAAAGCAATAGATACCATCAATAACTCAATGAGCAGAAATTCTTCCACTTGTTCATTCTGCTTAACCAAATTGCTTATGCAATGTGGTGAGCTCCTTACTATAAGCACTTTGAAAAACAGAACTTAAAGTAAGAATTTGGACTCATAAAAATATTTGCCTGAAAACATCTGACTATCTGAAGGCCTGTTTTTCTGGGTTTTTTCCAGAGCACAGAGTGCCTTATTTTTTGTCTCCATCCTCAACTCCTTTCAAGGGGTTCTTGAAGGTCATCATCTTGTAGTGGTCATGATTTAATCTTTATAGAGGCAGCTGGCAAGGGCCAACTTTCAGTCAGCAGGCCCCTTCATAGCCATATATTTGACCATGTTTGGGGGGCATTTCACGGTCATTGTGTCCCACGGTGCTGGGAAGGCTCACTCCCAGGTCTAACAAAGATTCCATTGACAGGTCACTTAATGTGCTGTCACCAGACCAGGCCTTGTAAGTAGTAAAACTCTTTGGACCATAGCTGTCTTACTAGCTTCTTGGTCCAGGAAAATATTTCCTCTTGTTGCTTCTTCCCATATCTAGAGTTCAGTTCAGCTCAGTTCAGTCACTCAGTCATATCCAACTCTTTGTGATCCCATGGACCGCAGCACACCAGGTCTCCCTATATATCACACACTCCCAGAGTTTACTCAAACTCATGTCCATTGAGTTGGTGAAGCCATCCAACCCTCTCATCCTCTGTTATCTCCTTCTCCTCCTGCCTTCAATCTTTCCCAGCATCAGGGGCTTTTCAAATAAGTCAGTTCTTTGCATCAGGTGGCCAAAGTACTGGAGTTTCAGCCTCAACATCAGTCCTTCCAATGAACACTCAGGACTGATCTCCTTTAGGATGGACTGGTTGGATCTCCTTGCAGTCCAAGGGACTCTCAAGAGTCTTCTCCAACACCACAGTTCAAAAGCATCAATTCTTTGGTGCTCAGCTTTCTTTATAGTCCAACTCTCACATCCACACATTATTACAATCATTGATCTCATATGGAACTGCATATAAGCATTTTATCACAGGCTCAGTCACACATTTGGTAACAAAAGAAATAATCTTCTGAAATAAAATCTATAGAAAATAATATAGCTGGCAGTTATTAGTAAGATCACAAACAAGAATTTAAGTCAAGAACTTTCACTGGGTATAGCCTGGTATACCCCTGGTCATCTGACTCATTTAAATGATTATAGCCAAATGTTAATCTCCTGGGTATACATCATGGAGCATCTGACCTTTATCCAAAGATTGGTTACTGAGATAAGCTTTAGAAACAATCTTAGAGTGTTCTTTTCAATAATTTAATTAAAACTTTTAGCAAAATAACAAGGAACTATCTCAGAAGTGAGTCTTAGTAAGCACAGACCTTAATTAACAAAACTAGATCTTAATATTCAGTGAAACATAATATTTTTTCTTTTTCTTCTTTTTTTTTTTGGAGAACTCTTTGTGAGGGCATTAACACTGTAGCCAAGGAAGGCTTTAACCCATCAAATAAAAAATGAGGTCTGTCAGGGAGCCAGGAAAAGCCAAGCAGCTGTCTTGGATTTCCCATAGCCCTGGCTCTTTGATTTTCAGCTGCTGTTTATCCATTTTTAATATCCTGATTTAGGAGCAGACTATTGCCATGTTTTAAGGACTTCAGGATAACAAAGGTCTAACCATGAGGGGTTATTTTTTTGCAGAAGCAGAATGAGCTTTGTCTACATGTACCATAATTTGAAATAATGTTTTATTTACTTTACCAAAGTAACAAAAAGATTTTAAAAACAAATATAAATCACTTAAAGAAATTCATAATCTGTCATCAAAAGCTGCATTCTAAGAAAACTTTGTTCTCTAAACAGAGAGAAGACCAAATTCCAGTCTGGTAACAGCTTACCAGATAGTATATTAAAAAGCAGAGACATTACTTTGCCAACCAAGGTCCGTCTAGTCAAGGCTATGGTTTTTCCCGTGGTCATGTATGGATGTGAGAGTTGGACTGTTTAGAAAGGTGATCACTGAAGAATTGATGCTTTTGAAGTGTGGTGCTGGAGAAGACTCTTGAGAGTCCCTTGGACTGCAAGGAGATCCAACCAGTCCATCCTAAAGGAGATCAATCCTGGGTGTTCATTTTAAGGACTGATGCTGAAGCTGAAACTACAATACTTTGGCCACCTCATGCGACAAGTTGACTCATGGAAAAGACTCTGATGCTGGAAAGGATTGGGGGCAGGAGAAGAAGGGGACGACAGAGAATGAGATGGCTGGATGGCATCACCAACTCGATGGACATGAGTTTGAGTGAACTCCGGGAGTTGGTGATGGACAGGGAGGCCTGGCGTGCTGTGATTCATGGGGTCACAAAGAGTTGGACACGACTGAGCGACTGAACTGAACTGAACAGCTTACTGTTTATAACAAAATTTGTTTATCTGCTTAATCTTAGAAAGTGTTTTCCATAAATCTTTAAGAACTAGCAGTATTCTTCTAAAGGCATGAGAGTAAAACCATAGAAGGCCTGTTTAAAATCTGATTCTATTGTAATTGACAAAGAAACTTGGTCATAACACTTTAAAATGATAACTAGAATTATAATTGACCATATTTTATCAGGGCATATCAGATCTATATGAATTTCACATAATTTTAGGCCATCCTTATCAGTAACATCAACCATACAGTATAACTTAAAAAGATTTATCACCCCTTCAACACTACTTCTCATGTAATTCAACATGTCCAATGAACCCAGGTAGCTTAACAGCTCTCTGGGATGTCTCAGGGGCCCTCTGAAGCATCCCAAAGATAACTAGAAGTCAAGTTATTTAGGAAGTTTTGTCGATAAATATCAAAAGGGTTTACAACACTCAATCTGGTAGGAGCATATAAGTCACTGTGAAATAATAGATCAATCCTGGATGTTCATTGGAGGGACTGATGCTAAAGCTGAAACTGCAATACTTTGGCCACCTCATGCGACGAGTTGACTCACTGGAAAAGACTCTGATGCTGGGAAAGGTTGGGGGCGGGAGGAGAAGGGGACGACCGAGAATTAGATGGCTGGATGGCATCACCGACTCTGTGGACATGAGTTTGAGTGTACTCCGGGAGTTGGTGATGGACAGGGAGGCCTGGCGTGCTGTGATTCATGGGGTCACGGAGAGTCGGACACGACTGAGCGACTGAACTGAACTGAACTGAACTTAGCCAAAGTTAACAAAAGATTTCGAAGGTAAATTTCAGTTCGATCAATTAAGAGGTAAAGAAACTTAAATCTAATATTAAAGGCAGTTTAACATCTGAAGAAAGTACGACCTCTTAACAGACAGAAATGTTGAATTTAAGTTTTTGCACCAACTTACTTTAAACTCATTTAGATAAACTTATTTATTTTAAACTTTGTCAATCTTAACCATGTACGAAACTTTTTCTTCAGGGTCACTTTCCACAAACCTTCTAATCACGTTTTGCAACAACCACCTGTAGGTCAGATCTACTTTTTTTCCCTTCATAAAATGTAATTTTATTTTTATACCTCTTTTTATTGAAAACAACATCCTACTTTCCTTATTAGATTAGCAAATAAACATTAATACTAGATACTTAATATTGAATATTTCCCAGTTCACATGAATCTGAAAATTATTTAGGTTAATTTTTCTTGTATTTGGAATTGTTTGATTTGTAAGCGGTTACTTTTTTAGGCCAATAAAATTAGAACTCATTTACAACTTTAACAATATTATCGGAAAAAACAAAAGGCATACACTGAGACATACATAAATACAAACAGACAGAGATCTTATAGTTTGCTTTTTGAGATTTAAAAATCTTTTTGACCACTTTTTTTTCCCCTTTGTTTGAAGTTCTAATTTGCCCAAGGCTGAGGTCTCAGGCAGAGTAGGCTGTGTATTTCAAGGACATGTAAAGGGTTAACTTCAAGCTTTTCCCTAGGCAGGCCTTTTAACAAACTACTTGTTTTTAATTGCATATGCAAAAAGAATTGGTTTTGCAGCTCCAAAAAGAAAAATTTCTCTCACTCCATTCAATCAGCAATTACAGTCACTCAGAGGCTATCACAATGCCTCCCTTCTCCTGAGTCCCCAGGATTCCTTAACTGTTGCTCGCTTCCCAGGAGCTCCAAGGAGGTTATCAGTCACAATGCCTCCCTTCTCCTGAGTCCCCAGTTCTCCCTATCTGATGCTCCCTTCCTGGCAGCTCCAAGGAGGGGATCAGTTTTGGGGTAGGACCTGAGTGGAGACTAGCCCCATGGCCTTACCTGATCCTGTGGCCATTCCTCGTGAGTTGTTCCATCCCTCCAAGGAGTCCAGTTGAGGCTTGGCCGTCTGGAAGGTCAGAACACTGGTCTGAAAGAGAACCCAGAATACCATCAGGTGGCATGACTCCTCGTCTCAGGGTTCCTTCGCTCCAGCCTGACTGAGCCACCAGTCTGATGGTTCAGGGGGCCGGAATGGTTGGAATCTCACTGGGGCCTCCAGAAATGTTGCAGGAACCAGTCATCAAGAAACCAAGCACCACACTCAGAGAGTTGGAGAACTCAGGTTTCTTACATCAGCAGGCCCAGAGGAGTTAACACTTCAAGCTCTGAGCCCCGAACAAAGGAGTTACAGAGCTTTTATAGACAGACTATAGTGGCCAACACTAGCTGCTAATAGGCTGGTTTAAACCAAGGGGTTTCGCATCTTGGGAACAACAGCCAAGATGGGGAGGGGGATGCCTGACCTTTACATGGACAGGCATGATTAAGTAGGTCTGCAGGAGCTGGGCAATTGCAAAGAGCAGGACAAGTGTGAGTGAGATAAGCTCCAGTTCCTAGTATTCTTAAGTCCCCACTTTCTACAACAATGTGACCTATGTGATCCAGACTTTGCAAGGAGCAAGCTGAGGTACACAGGCAGAATGAGCAGGAGATTATGTGAAATTTTAACTTTTCCTCTTCCTCATCAGTAAAAGTGGGAGAAAGCATGTACTATTTTCTAAATGAACCTTATCAAAAATTCATTTAAAAGAGTGACTGCTTAATGTATGATGAAGCAATAGGGGTGGATTTATGCAGAAAGGGATTGAAGTCTCTCAAGCGGGGATGCCTCTTCATTCTCTCTGTCCTCCTCTTTCATCCTAATGAGCTTTCCTAACTTTGGTAGCAATGTAGAAACAAGAGAATATTGTCCATAATATCATAATAAGGTAGTATGGTGTATATGATGTATGAAAATATTGAATCACTATGTTGTACTCCTGAAACTAATAGAATTAAGTCAGTTCAGTTCAGTCGCTCAGTTGTGTCCAACTCTTTGTGACCCCATGAATCACAGCACACCAGGCCTCCCTGTCCATCACCAACTCCCGGAGTTCACTCAAACTCATGTCCATCGAGTTGGTGATGCCATCCAGCCATCTCATTCTCTGTCGTCCCCTTCTACTCCTGCCCCCAATCCTACCCAGCATCAGAGTCTTTTCCATGAGTCAACTTGTCGCATGAGGTGGCCAAAGTATTGTAGTTTCAGCTTCAGCATCAGTCCTTCCAATGAACACTAAGGACTGATCTTTAGAATGGACTAGTTGGATCTCCTTGCAGTCCAAGGGACTCTCAAGAGTCTTCTCCAGCACCACACTTCAAAAGCATCAATTCTTCAGTGATCACCTTTCTAAACAGTCCAACTCTCACATCCATACATGACAATTGGAAAAACCATAGCCTTGACTAAATGGACATTTGTTGACAAAGTAATGTCTCTGCTTTTTAATATGCTGTCTAGGTTGGTCATAACTTTCCTTCCAAGGAGTAAACATCTTTCAATTTCATGGCTGCAATCACCATCTGCAGTGATTTTGGAGCCCAAAAAAATAAAGTCTGACACTGTTTCCCCTGTTACCCCATCTATTTCCCATGAAGTGATGGGACCAGATGCCATGATCTTAATTTTCTGAATGTTGAGCTTCAAGCCAACTTTTTCACTTTCCTCTTTCACTTTCATCAAGAGGCTTTTGAGTTCCTCTTCACTTTCTGCCATAAGGGTGGTGTCATCTGCATATCTGAGGTTATTGATATTTCTCCCAGCAATCTTGATTCCAGCTTGTGCTTCTTCCAGCCCAGCGTTCCTCATGATGTACTCTGCATATAAGTTAAATAAGCAGGGTGACAATATACAGCCTTGACATACTCCTTTTCCCACCAGTCTGTTGTTCCATCTCCAGTTCTGACTGTTGCTTCCTGACCTGCATACAGGTTTCTCAAGAGGCAGGTCAGGTGGTCTGGTATTCCCATCTCTTTCAGAATGTTCCACAGTTTATTGTGATCCACACAGTCAAAGGCTTGGGCATAGTCAATGAAGCAGAAATAGATGTTTTTCTGGAACTCTCTTGCTTTCTCCATGATCCAGCGGATGTTGGCAATTTGATCTCTGGTTCCTCTGCCTTTTCTAAAACCAGCTTGAACATCTGGAAGTGCACAGTTCACATATTGCTGAAACCTGGCTTGGAGAATTTTGAGAATGACTTTACTAGTGTGTGAGATGAATGCAATTGTGCAATAGTTTGAGCATTCTTTGGCATTGCCTTTCTTTGGGGTTGGAATGAAGACTGACCTTTTCCTGTCCTGTGGCCCCTGCTCAGTTTTCCAAATTTTCTGGCATATTGAGTACAGAACTTTCACAGCATCATCTTTCAAGATTTGAAATAGCTCAATTGGAATTCCATCACCTCCACTAGCTTTGTTTGTCATGATGCTCTCTAAGGCCCACTTGACTTCACATTCTAAGATGACTGGTTCCAGGTGAGTGATCACGCCATCGTGATTATCTTCATCGTGAAAATCTTTTTTGTACAGTTCTTCTGTGTATTCTTGCCACCTCTTCTTAATATCTTCTGCTTCTGTTAGGTCCATACCATTTCTGTCCTTTATCGAGTCCATCTTTGCATGAAATGTTCCCTTGGTATCTCTCATTTTCTTGAAGAGATCTCTAGTCTTTCCCATTCTGTTGTTTTCCTCTATTTCTTTCCATTGATCGCTGAGGAAGGCTTTATCTCTCCTTGCTATTCTTTAGAACTCTGCATTCAGATGCTTATATCTTTCCTTTTCTCCTTTGCTTTTCACTTCTCTTCTTTTCACAGCTATTTGTAAGGCCTCCCCAGACAGCCATTTTGCTTTTTTGCATTTCTTTTCCATGGGGATGGTCTTGGTCCCTGTCTCCTGTACAATGTCACGAACCTCCATCCATAGTTCAACAGGCACTCTATCTATCAGATCTAGTCCCTTAAATCTATTTCTCATTTCCACTGTATACTTGTAAGGGATTTGATTTAGGTCATATGTGAATGGTCTAGTAGTTTTCCCTACTTTTCTTCAATTGAAGTCTGAATTTGGCAATAAGGAGTTCATGATCTAAGCCACAGTCAGCTCCTGGTCTTGTTTTTTCTGACTGTATAGAGCTTCTCCATCTTTGGCTGCAAAGAATATAATCAATCTGATTTCGGTGTTTACCACCATCTGGTGATATCCATGTGTAGAGTCTTCTCTTGTGTTGTTGGAAGAGGGTTTTGCTATGACCAGTGCGTTCTCTTGGTAAAACTCTATTAGCCTTTGCCCTGCTTCATTCCATACTCCAAGGCCAAATTTGCCTGTTACCCCGGGTGTTTCTTGACTTCCTACTTTTGCATTCTAGTTCCCTGTAATGTAAAGGACATCTTTTGGGTGTTAGTTCTAAAAGGTCTTGTAGGTCTTCATAGAACCATTCAACTTCAGCTTCTTCAGCGTTACTGGTTGGTGCATAGGCTTGGATTACTGTGATATTGAATGGCTTGCCTTGGAAACGAGCAGAGATCATTCTGTCGTTTTTGAGATTGCATCCAAGTACTGCATTTCGGACTCTTTTGTTGACCATGATGGCTACTCCATTTCTTCTAAGGGATTCCTGCCCACAGTAGTAGATATAATGGTCATCTGAATTAAATTCACCCATTCCAGTCCATTTTAGTTCGCTGATTCCTAGAATGTCTATGTTCACTCTTGCCATCTCCTGTTTGACCGCTTCCAATTAGCTTTGATTCATGGACCTTATATTCCAGGTACCTATGCAATATTGCTCTTTACAGCATCGGACGTTGCTTCTATCACCAGTTCCATCCACAACTGGGTATTATTTTTGCTTTGGCTCCATCTCTTCATTCTTGGTTATTTCTCTAGTGACCTCCAGTAGCATACTGGGCATCTACCGACCTGGGAAGTTCCTCTTTCAGTGTCCTATCATTTTGCCTTTTCATACTGTTCATGGGGTTCTCAAGGCAAGAATACTGAAGTGGTTTGTCATTCCCTTCTCCAGTGAACCACATTCTGTCAGACCTCTCCACCATGACCCATCCATCTTTGGTGGCTCCACTCAGCATGGCTTAGTTTCATTGAGTTAGACAATGCTGTGGTCTGTGTGATCAGATTGACTAGTTTTCTGTGATTATGGTTTCAGTGTGTCTGCCCTCTGATGCCCTCTCGCAACACCTACCATCTTACTTGGGTTTCTCTTACCTTGAACATGGGGTATCTCTTCACGGCTGCTCCAGCAAAGTGAAGCTCCTGCTTCTTACCTTGGACAAGGAGTATCTCCCCACAGCCAACCCTCCTGACCTTAAACATGGAGTAGCTTCTCTCAGTTCTCCTGAGCCTGTACAGTCGCCGCTCCATGGACGTAGGGTAGCTCCTCTTGGCTGCCAGAATTAAGTCAAGTATATGTCAATAAAAGGAAAAAGAAGCAATAAGAGGAAAAACAATAGGTTCAAAGTCATAAATCTTGGGTTCAAATCCTGGCTTTACTACTTTCTTGAATGAATTTGGTTAAGTGATTTTACCTTTTAAGGTCTCTCTTTCCTCATCTGGCCTAGATGAAAAAAAGGTCAGTCTTGTTAGGGTGGAAACTAAATGAGACAGTACATATGAAAGAGTGCAGAACAGTGTTTAACCCAGAGTTCTCTGTGTCCTTTTGCTCTGGTCCTGGGACTTTGGTTCCAGTAACACATAGTGATAGTATAGTTGCCACATTAACGATGATGTTGATGGCATTCTGGAGCGCCACATATCTGCCCAAAGCATCCCATCCTCCAGTGCTTGCCAGGACCTTCCATTTATTGTGTAGTTTCTTCTGTAGTTTCTGTACACACACACATTTCAGTAGGTTATTTATTTAAAAGTGCTTACTGAAAACACACTGTATACTCTGAGGACAATGCAGTGGATAAGACAGAGTCTCTGTCTGAATGGAGCTTACATTCCACTGGGAAACTAGATGATCATAAATGAACAAGTAATACATTTCCAGGGAGTGAGAGAGGCTTTGAACTACAACAAAGGGTGATAGAAAAGGATAAGGAACGGACTCTTGATAGGAATCCTGAATTTAGTCAAGGAGCAAGCCAGGCAAAGATCCAGGAAAGAGTTTTCCAGGCAGAAGAAGAAAGAGATTACAAATGTCTTAAGGCGGGAAAGATCTGGCAACATTCAAAAATATCAGTAAACTTAGTGTAGCTATAGAAGAGGGAATAGAGGAAGAGTACAGACAAAATGACAATATAAACTTTGTAAACCTGGTTTTTTAAAAAAGAGTTTCTTGGTAATTTCCTGGTGGTCCAGTGGTTAAGACTCGAGCTTCCAATGCTGTAGTTGTGGGTCCTATTCTGGATTAGGGAACTAAGATGCTACATGCTGTGCAACATGGCCAAAATACTAAATGGCAACCCACTCCAGTATTCTTGCCTGGAAAATCGCGTGGATGGAGGAGCCTGGCAGTCCATGGTGTCACAAAGACTCAGACACGACTAGGGACTTCACGCACTCTCTGCTGCTACTCTAAGCTACTTCATATGGGCTTCCCTGGTGGCTCAGCAGTGAAGAATCTGTCTGCAGTGCCGAGACACAGGTTCAATCCCTGGGTTGGGAAGATACCCAGGAGAAGGAAATGGCAACCCACTCTAGTATTCTTGCCTGGGAAATCCTATGAACGGAGAAGCCTGACTGGCTACAGTCCATGGGGTCGCAAGAGTTGGATACGACAGATGGTATGGCATGGCATCCTTTTAGATGCTAGTAGAACATTCCAGTAACCCAATACCACACATTTTCCACCTTTGTACAATGCTCTCCATCCTCAAGCTCCTTTCACCATAGTCTTAAAAGTTATCACATCACACACTGTCTTAAGAGATTGATTTTTAGCATATATGATTCTACCTACATCAGCTGGAGAATTGTTTTAGAGCCTCTGGGGAGAAAGTGCTCAAGGAGGAAGCTCTCCTTGCTGCCCCAGCTGTGATCAGCCTACACCTCCTTCCCCTCCTTTCCCCTACATTCAAAGTCTGGCCTGTACTTCTTTCCTTGGTTTCTCGAGGCATAGATGACCCCAGCCTTCCTCCTCTTTGTAGGCCCCTAGTAAATACTATTGAACGAATGAATGCAATCTGGAAGCTGCCTCTTGTAAGCACTCTGGTTAAATTGTGCTCAAACAGCCAATGTATAGCCTGAGATTATGAAAGTTACTCTCATAATGGCTGTGAATGGCTTACTTCCTCCTGCCTCTCCATTTGTCCATGAATCCTGGATGCTGACTTCAAAAGTACTCTTCCCCTTTGCCCCAGGCATGTGAGTGTGTATTAAGTCACTTCAGTTGTATGGTACACTTTGCGATCCCTTGGATCGTAGCCTGCCAGGCCTCTCTGTCCATCACCTCCATACATTTTCTTCGGTCCTTTTGTTTCTGGGGGCTTCTCCAGGCAGGAATACAGGAGTGGGTTGTTACCTTCTTCCAGGGGATCTTCCCAACACAGGGATCAGACCCGCATCTCTTCTGTCTCCTACATTGGTAGGTGTTTTCTTTACCACTAGTGCCACCAGGAAGCCCCAGGCAATCATTTCTGGATTTGGGGTGATTTTTCCTTTCTTCCTTCCTCCCTTTATTTTTGGAGAATGTACTGAAAATTGTGTGGGAGGAAGGCTATCACTAGGAGATGTCAGAGCAGGCTGGCTTCTGTATTGTCCCTCTGTATGTTTTTTCCCTCCCTCCAGAATCCAGTTCCGACCCAGGGTCTGTACAGAGTAATGCTGCCAAACCAGGCATCTCAATGTCTCACCCAGCAAAATACTTTCCCCTAAATGCAATTCCTTTTCTGAGAGGAATTCCTGAGAATAGCATCATCTCTCCTCTGTTCTAAACTTCCACAGTGGGAAGAAGGTTCTCAAGCTGGAGAGAGAATTGAAAATCTGTGGTCCTGGTCAGTCAGAATGACAGAAGGACATATTTAATTCCTTTCATCGCAACCTCTCACCATTACAGCGGTTGCCTAAGGACAGTCTGTTTGCACTTGATCTCTTATCTACTTTTCTTCCACTCTGTTTCCTGGAATATGCAGGGGGGTGTTGGAAAATTATAAGGAGGTTTTGTATATATTTTGTATTACAGACAGTAAAGAATCTGCCTGCAATGCAGGAGAACCAGGTTTGATCCCTGGGTCAGGAAGATCCCCTGGAGAAGGGAATGGCAACCCTCTCCAGTATTCTTGCCTGGGAAATCCCATGGACAGAGGAGCCTGCTGGTCTCCAGTCAATGGGGTCACAGAAAGTCGGACACTTTTGTATATATAGACTACTTTCTCTCACCAATACAATAGTTGTAAAATAATAAAAATCATAAATTATAATAACAAAAAACACTAATTGGGAAGCACAAATATTTTACTACGTACCTTACTTCAGTTCAGTTCAGTTGCTCAGTCATGTCCGACTCTTTGCGACCCCATGAATCACAGCATGCCAGGCCTCCCTGTCCATCACCAACTCCCGGAGTTCACTCAAACTCATGTCCATCGAGTCGGTGATGCCATCCAGCCATCTCATTCTCTGTCGTCCCCATCTCCTCCCACCCCCAATCCCTCCCAGCATCAGAGTCTTTTCCAATGAGTCAACTCATCGCATGAGGTGGCCAAAGTATTGGAGTTTCAGCTTTAGCATCAGTCCTTCCAATGAAAATGTTTTCTCATGTTTTATGAATTAATACCAGTGACACTCCTGAGAGTTAAGTATTATTACCCTCAATTTACAGATGAGGAAACAGAAACTCAGAGAATTGGTGTCATTAATGGGTTAAAAGATGCACACTTAACTGTTCAGGGCAGGATTCAAGTCTAGGACTTCCAAAATCAAACTACAGTAGTTTGGCTGTATATGAGAACAAGAGGGAAAAACTGGGATTATTCTAACTTTTCATGTCAAATGTATCCTGTGAATTGCATGCCTGATACCTTGCTATGGACCTGCTAAATTGTTTAGAGAGAAAAATAATTTGTGCATCCAGCCAGCCAGCTTTATTGAGGTAAAACTGATACACAAAAAACTTCACACAATTAATGTACATAGTGTTAGGACATACATGTCCACTTGTGTTACCATCACCACAATCCAGGTAATAAACATGTCCATCACCTCCATACACTTTCTTCTGCCCTTCTGTTGTTTGTTTTGTGGTAAGAACACTGAGATCTACCCTTGGAACATATTTGTAAGTACACAGGAACACACTGTTGAGTGCAGGCACTATTGTGTACAGTAGAACCCTGCACAAATATAAATTTTGAATTATTATTTTGACTAAAATGATCACACGTTCACATAAAAGATTCAGAACCAAAAAGAAGTGGGAGAGAAAATAAACGCATGTTGTGTATACAGAACGCACAGAGCTGATGTGTTATGACACTCATCCTCAGGAATGATAGATACACCTCCCTCCTCACTCAGAAAGAAGGATGTCATAACAGTTCTGCTGCCTCATTTTCATGTATTTATATCACTCCTACACTGTCAAGCTAAAATAATTCAGAGAGTCAAGAGGTACATGCAATTAATTTCTTTTTTTAAACACAAGGGCTTAACAAAGCCTCTCCCTCCAAGACACCATTGTTTACAGCTTTTATCCTATCATTAAATATCCCATTCCTTCTTTTTTTTAAGGGAAATAGATTTTTAAAATTTTTTACTTTTCGCTATGCTGGGCCTTTGTTGCTGCATGTGGGCTTTCTCTAGTTGCAGCAAGAGGTGGCTACTCTTCAGTTGCGGTGCATGGGCTTCCCATTAGGATGTCTTCGCTTGTTGCGGAGCTCAGGCTTATGGGCTTCAGTAGTTACAACTGTCAGACTCTGGAGCGTGGGCTCAGTAGTTCTGATGCATGGGCTTAGTTGTTCTGTGGCATATGGGATCTTCCCAGACCAGGGACCAAACCCATGTCCTTTGTATTAGCAAGCAGACTCTTTACCACCGGGCCACCAAGAAAGTCCAAATAGCCCATTCCTTGTTCCTCCCCAATGTCTACTATGATAGTGACAACTTAAGTAGATCATTGAAGTTCTCTAAGTCTTTCCTCATTTGTAAAATGGAAATACTATTAATACCACCACATATCACCATACACGTGATGGTATTAAAATCTGGTAAGGATTTCAAAAATAGAGGATGAATATAAAGCAGTAGTTCTCAGTTAATGCCATTCTCCTCACCCTACTCAGCTTCCAGAATGTAAACTTTTAGAGCAAGAGTTAACTATGATGTCTAATTCAGAGCTAGAAGCAGGAAGTGGATTAACTATGATGCAGACTTTGTCACTGCCCTGTAGTGGATTTCTATCTCCTTAGCCCAGAAGAGAACAATGCTCTTTCTTTGTTTTAAACTGAGGCATAACTGATGTACAATGTTATATGTTTCAGGTGTACAACAGAGTGATTCACCATTTTTAAAGATTATATCCCATTGATCATTATTATAAACTATCAGCTATACTCCCCACATTGTACATATATCCTTGTAGCTCACATAGAGAACAGACTATTGGTGGGGAAAGGAGAGGGGTCTAATACAGGTAGGGGGATTGAGAGATCCAAATTCCTACATGTGAAATAAACAGTGCTCTTTCTATATTCCTCCCAGACCTTAAGCCAGAGCCCGAGTGCAGGCCTATGAGCTGTTAGGTTCTACCACCAGGTGGCATGAAAATGAAATGGTGTGTTTCCCTTGTACTTAGAGCTTTGAAGGAAGTTTTGAAGGAGGAACATTTGTACTTAACAAGACAATTGTTCCGAAGACGCGATTCCATTTCCTGACACCATTTCCCCTGGTAGATTTCAGCCGGATGTGCTACAGCTCATTGCTCACCAATTAAAGCCTGGTTGGCTCTCACATTCGAGATGCTCTGGGAAGGCCCACACACAGCCTTCTACTGCTAAGATGAAGGCAATGGCTGTTCAAGGCTCATAAACCTGTGACCCTCATAAATCAATTTCAGAGCAATATTGTGCTTAAATGAACACAGTCCCTGCAACCAAGAAAAATTTTAAAACAACTCAAGCTAGCATTACTCAATATTATGAAGGGGACAGGAAATCCCCTAGCAATAAATTTTAAAATCCCTTTTTAGGTTCTTCCCAATCCATTGCCCCACATGGTACAGCTGTGCTTCTCAAACCAGTGAGAACTTAAAGTTCATGTTCTTTCTTCCCCTCCTTGTGCTCTTTCCTGCCTGCTTTTCTAACTTTTCTCCATTGTACAGCCCAGGAACTGTCCAAGACTACATCTTTCACGGGAACAGAAGGGTAGGCCCATAATGTAGCCCTTGCCAGGCACCACTAGTGTGTAAGCACAGAAAACAATCTGGGAAAACTCAAAAATTAATCACTTACAGTTCATTAAAAATTGGATTAAAACCTTTTGTCAGATATATAGTTGCAAAAATTATCCAGTCTGTGGCTTATCTTTTTTTTAAACTATTTCTTTCAAAGAGTAGTCATGTTTAATCTTGGGCAAAAAAAAAAAAAAAGTGATATAGCCATAAAAGGTAAACCATAGCAGAATATTAAAAAAGTTAATCACTTGCATCTTGGCATACTGTACCCAAACTTAAGAAATACAACAAACAGTGCTGCAAAGTGCAGAAGAAATAATGAGATCCAGTTGCAGAAAACACTGAATTAGAAATCTGAAGTTTTATTCCAATTAATTGTATGAACTCTAAAGGGTAACTTTACTTCTGATTACTTACTACTTGCTTCCTTGTGATGATATGAAAACCAGGACTTTTCATAGTAAGATGGAAAGACTGGGATAAGGTCACATGGGTCAGCGGGTGAGCAGGAGAGTTCCAGAAAGGCAAAAAACATGTCTTTCTGTGCTTTTGTGTCTCTAGTACCTACTTGGCAGGGCCTGGCATCTGTGAACACTCACTGGCTTTTGGATGGATGCAGTACTTGCACCTAGGCTTCTGAATCCAGAGTCAATGCCCACAGCTGGTATCTCACTTCTTCACTGCCCTCTGTTCTGTTACAGTCCCACCCCCTTTCAAGTGATTGACAGGCACTTCAAGTCTATGCACTAATGGTGCAGAATACCAGTCCTAATCCATGTCATTACTTTTATGATGGTAATATCTCTATTTTTTTTTTTTTTTTTTTTTTGCTGCACCAAGCAGCATGTGGGATCTTAAGTTTCCCGACCTGAGATCCAACCCATGCCCCTGTATTGGGAGCATGGAGTCTTAACCACTGGACCACGAGGGAAGCTCCAATATCTCTCATATTAACTAATATTCTTTTGAGTCAACATTCAGATCTACGGGACTCTGAGTTGCATGTATTTGTCATAACCAGATGGCACAATTTGTTCCCACTGCTCTGACATTATTTCCCCATTTTCTCTGTGACAAAATGATGCATGCTGACACTAATTAATTGTTAGCATCATGATTTAGGAAGATATTCAGAGGGCTGCTTAGACATATTTAATTAGAAATTACCACTTTAAGTCTTATGTGTTTTTTTGCACCCAGTGCATTATGGGATGGAGTCAGGGCAATAGAGAAGGACCAAGCAGGACGGACACAATGTGTGCTGTGTGCGGTATCCACAACTGAAGGACGGCATGTATACAGCGCTTTACAGATTGCAAAACATGCTTAGTTTAACTCCTCTGAATGATCACAAAGGGTAGGGTATTATTGTTAGCCAGTTTACAGATAGGAAGCTGAGGCTGAACATCATGTAAGCGACTTGTTCAAGATCACAAAGCTGGGTCTGAGACGCCCAGCTAGGTTCTATGCTTGCAGGAAACGTTCTGAGCCAGGATACTGGAACAACTGAGGGTATCATCTTTGGCTAGATTGCTGAGTATTAATATCCCAGTTTTGCTACTTACTAGCTTTGTGAGCTAAGTAAGGCAAGTCATTTAACCTTTTTGTGCATTAGTTTGCCATGCGCAAAATGGGAAGAAAATAGAACCTACCACATGGGTTTCAGGGGAGTTAAGCTAATGGACATAGTTTTCTTAGAATAGAACCAGCTTATTAGGAGATATTTAATAGGGGTGTGTGTGTGTGTTTTCACTAGACAACTGTTTCTCACATTTCTGGAAATCCCTCACACATTAGCTCCTGAAATACATTTCATTTCCTTTATAAAAAAAAAAAAACAACTGATTCTTGGCAGCAGCCTGATTATAAACTATGTGTAATATGTTTATAAGGAAACTGTAAGTATGCATCAGGGCACCCATTTGGGAACAGAGTACCAACATGTAGAAGACGAACAGAAACAAAACCCTGACCTCTGATGTAATCTTCATTAAGGCGCTTCTCAGATAAAATTTCTGTGCTTCAGGAGCTGAAGGCCACAGTGACCCCACAGCCCACAGAACGTAACGCAAGCGCTAATTTAAAATTTCATGCAGGAAGGAAAAGTTACAGATTTCACAGAGTCCATAGATCAAACACAAGATGAGAACTAAGTGTCTGCCCAGTGAATCAAGCATGGAAGGGGGCAGTGTGGCTTCTGAGTTCTTTCCTAGTCAATTTTATCGATTAAACCTCAAATTCTCTAACGTGGTGTTGCGTGGATGTCTAAAAGCAGCCTTTGAACAAAGTGAGGAGACTCAATCTGAACAGTCAGTAAGTAGAGATACTGTTCAAAATACTATGGTGTTTGCTTTAGAGACACTAAAAACCCAGAGACCAAAGTGACTCCCGAAAGGTTTAGGATCACATGTGCTAAATTCTGCCACTTGAAGTGGAGGTGCCATGTTTGACTTGCTGGCCCTTCACTAAACTAGATGGACAGGAAACTGCTTTTTGAACCAGACAGGAGCAGCAGACCAAGGCCCTCCTGGGTGGGTTAGGACACCTCCTAGGCTTCCTGGTCAGGTGCATTCCCTTGTTGGCCTCATCATTTATAATTCTCATCATCTTCATTCAAAGTAGGCCATGCTATAAAACTACCCTTATTCTGCCTCTGGGAGACTATATGAGGTTGCAGAAACCACGTAAACTTCAGGGTCAGAAAAAAACACACCTGTTTGTGTCCATGTTTTACTTTTTATTACCTGTGTGATAAAGGGCAAGTCACTTATCCTCTCCCTGCTTCAGTATCTGTAGCTGTAAATGGAGATAAAAATAGTAATTTCAAAATCGTCAGGAGGATTAAATGAGACAATAGATGGGAAAGTGTTCAGCACATATCAGGTAGTTAAATGTCAGTTCAGGGAGAGAGAAACAAAAGGCAGTAGTATTAACTGGCTTTTAGAGAGAGAAAACTTCCAGAAACACAAAAATGAATGTCTGACTTGTTAATAAAATTTTAACTTGACCGAGATCAATGAAATGTCCTGTGTTGACTGCAAATGAACACTCATCATCAGCAATCCCAAGGAAAATCTATCAGGATTATTTCCTTCCCTTAAAGAGCAATATAAATATTGATCAACTTT
The DNA here is from genome assembly GCF_049115385.1 of Moschus berezovskii. Lineage (NCBI taxonomy): Eukaryota > Metazoa > Chordata > Mammalia > Artiodactyla > Moschidae > Moschus > Moschus berezovskii. The sequence continues at coordinate 22,313,624 of NC_142466.1, forward strand.
CCTAATTGGCCTGCGCTTTGCTTTCATACATCACGCTTCTGTTCTGCACATAGGGCACAAATCTTCCAATTACCTTTAGTTCATTATGTCACATTAGAAGCTAAACATGAACACAGGGTCCTCATCAAGAAAAAGTACCACTTGAGAAGCACTTCCTCTGTTGCTTTTTATTCTCCAAAGATACCTGAGCCTCCTCATAGTTGATGTGTGTAAGAGCAAATGGAATATCTTCACCCTCCCCAGGTAGGCCAACCTCTTACATCTGAAATTGAAGCAACTGCATGGTGGGGTCAAGGGATGGCTAGCCCTCCTACTCAGGACCAGAAAGGAACAGCACAGCAGCTCATTAAGAAGGAATTGTTAGGCTTGATGACACAAGGAGGGCTGGAAAAATGCCAAAGCAAACATATGTTGTTTCATAAAGATGGCAAAAGGCATGCTAATCATCTTGTTAATGGTGGTTAAAACATTGAAGATCTTCCCTTTAAGGGCAATGGCAATGCATCCTATCTTTTGGACTTAGAAGCAAAAATAATGATCATAGTGTACAATACTGGATGCCCAGAATCCTGGATGATTATCCAGCAATAGCTATCTCTCTAGAAATCTGAGTGCCTCAGACTTAGCCAGCAAAATAGATGGTTCATTAAGGAACTTTCTGGCTAGTTTATGGCCAAGGAAGTGAATCAATCAATGACCTAGGAAGGTACCGGCTATCCTGCAAGTTTGAGGACATTATAGCCAGAGTTGTGCCTTTCTCTACCTCTGATTTGGACTGGGTTTATTACGTCATTTTGTTTCTTCTGACAGAACAGCAATCTGTCCTTTGCACCTTTGTCTCTTGTCGTTCGGTTGCTCAGTTGTGTGCAACTCTTTGTGACTCCATGGCCTGCAGCACACCAGCCTTCCCTGTCCTTCACTATCTCCTGGAGTTTGCTCAAATTCATGTCCACTGAGTCAGTGATGCCATCCAGCCGTCTCATCCTCTGTCACCTCAAAACAAAATTCCTGCCACCAAAGGAAATAGACACGAAAGCACTCTGAATAGCTCCTGTTGGAAATAGGCGCTATGTACCTTGGGCCCTGTCCCCTTCATAGGTCAACACTGGATGGAACTGGAATTGAGCTCCCTTGATTAGTAAGAGAGGATGACTACCCATATGAAGTGTGATCCTTCCTCTCAGGAAATGGACATAAAACAACGCTGGTTTTCAATAGGTTCTCATGTTTAGTTTGCCTAATTCTGAGAAAGAATTGGTTTTATTTTTTCCTTTGTAAGCCTCTGTTCTTTCACATGTGATAACAGAAGTTTTTCCACTTGTTATGATGGGATATCTTTCATTTTCTTATTGTCTTAATACCAAAGGATCCCAGTAGAATGTTCTTCCAAATTGTTGTGGCACTGCAGAATTGAGCTGAAGGGGAAGTAAATGTAGGATTCTGCTTTTTATTAGATAAAATACATTATCCTTCTTTTCCTTTCCCATTGAGGTAGATTACTAGCAAGAAGAGAACATAAAATAAACATCACAAGATAATTCAAAAATAACTTAGTTGGCATGGTAATTTTTAAAAGCTAAATTTATACATAAAGCCTTTAATCCTAAAGACCATCCAGATCAGTTTCTTCAGCGCATATATGAAAAACAGAGACACCAAGTGACCACTCCCAGATCAGTGAGTCAAAGAGTGACCCAGCAGTATGCAAAGGCCAGGTCTTCTGACTTCATGTATTTCCTTCCCATGTTTGTTGAACTCGTTGTTATTCAGTCCCTAATTTGTGTCCAATTCTTGTGACCCCATGATGTGTAGCCCTCCCCCAGCTGCCTCTGTCCTCCACTATCTCCTGGAGTTTGCTCAAATTCATGTCCATTGAGTTGGTGATGCTATCTAACTATCTCATCCTTTGGCACCCTCTTCTCCTTTTGCCTTCAATCTTTCCCAGCATCAGGGAGTTTTCCAATAAGTTGGTTCTTCACATCAGGTGGTCAAAGTATTATAGTTGAACTCATAGGAAGCTGAAATAGGACATTAAGATCAGTGACTTGAGGGACAGTAAAATGGAAATGAAGATGGCAAGTCCCGGCACAAGAGTTCCACTAACCTGGCACTGCTAATTATCTCATCCTCTTTCCTGGTAGGGGCTTCCCTGATGGCTCAGATGGTAAAGAATCCACCTGCAATGCGAGAGACCTGGGTTTGATCCCTGGGTCGGGAGATCCCCTGGAGAAGGGAATGGTTACCCACTCCAATATTCTTGCCTGGGAAGTCCCATGGACAGAGGGGCCTGGTGAGCTACAGTCCATGGGGTCACAAAGAGTCAGCTATATCTGATTTATCTATCTTTCTTGGTAAGCACACACACACACAACCCAGTGCTTCAGGTAACCATCCCCATGGATTAGGTTTCTTATATACTGTGAAGCATATTTCCTCTTTCTGGTTTAGAGAGCATGCAGCTTGGAACAGGGTTGATCAGTGTTCAAATTCCAATTCCACCACTTATCAGCTGTGTGACCTTGAACCAGTGATTTGACTTCTCTGAGCCCTGAGTTCTATAAATTGAAGGTAGTGTTCCTTTTGGGGTTGGTAAATAGTGAATAAAGTGCTTGACACAGTGCATGGCATATACTATGCTCTCAATCAATGATATTTATTATTATCCAAAAGAATTAACCATTTTTCAGTGTTTTCTACTTTTCAACTTTGAAGCATTAGATTTATCAAAATGTGTGTGAGGGGAGTTTTATGGAGCTGTTGAGTGGTGTCTTAGGTCTTTTTGCTAGATTCTCTATTGACATTAATAATAAGTAATTCTAGGAGAGACTCCATTTAGAAGTAAATTCTAACAGGCAGAACCTGTTTGTCTATTTTCAGCCACATACTCAGTGGCGCTCCAGAGTATCTGTTGCATTGGACTGCAGTTCAGCTAAAGATTGCTCATTTAGAGGCTCAAGAAGCCTGGAAAGATTTTAGAATTCAGGTTGGAATCGATGTCAAAGCTGAATCTGGAGATGAGGTGTTCTTACATGCCATCCCAGAAGCAAAGGGTACAAGAGATGAAAACAGAGTGTGGCCGGTGGGAAAAGCTCTTTGATGGGAAGTCCTTTCCGCAGACACTTTCCAGGAAGAGAGAGCTGAAACAGTCAAGGACGCACTTGACGCCCACTGGGGCTTGTTTGCAGGGCCTGAATCTGGGGCAAAAAGCTTGCCGCATCTCTTAATGCCTAGCCTCAGCACTTAGTTAATTTCAGATGCATTTATTTCCTATTAAAAACTGTTGCACTCACTCTTGGGCATGAATTGTTTGCTGGAAGCAGGGTGAGACTGTCAGATGGTTGCATTGGCTGGTGACATATTCAGGCTCTCATGTGATGGGGCAGCCGTTCAGATAATCACTTTAAATATTTCACTAACACTGTAGTAAATTTTTAAAAAGTATACAGTGATACTGCTGTTGTTCATCATATTCACACTGCTTTTTTATTTCTAACAAACTTTGTCTTCTGAGGATATGTCATCGAGAGCTCTCCCTAGAATACTATCATTTGTAATAGATGCTCCCGAATAGTTTATTTTTATTTATACTAGTAGCCAGGGCGTCATGGTAACACCTGGGGAAGCGCAAAAGCAAAACAGAATTTTCTTTTGAGGAGATAAGAGGAAGCCGCAGAGAAAAAACTGTTGGGCGCCCTTCAGTCCTTATCTCCTGAAGCAATGAATTAGTCATCCAGAGGGGCAGGAATACTCCCAGCAGGTGACGCTTCCCTGTTGTCTGGGAGGTTCAATTCTCACTAACCATTAGGAGTGACTGTGAATGCCGCCTCCCCGTCCTTGTGTCTATGATGAGGCTGTGAGCACTGTACCTCCCATCTGGGCATCTGCTTTTCTGGAAAGAAAAGAATGCAGACAAAAATCTGAATTTTTGCACAATGCCTAGAGTCTATTTCCATGAATGCTGCCTAATTACTGAGAGTGTCTGTTATGAATTTTCAGGTGTGTGCTTCCAATTCATTTTTTTCCCTCTTTACATAAAAAGTCGATTGGAACAGGAGTCTTTGTTGCTGCCTTAGTGGAATCTTCTCAGGGGATTTTTCACAGAGATTTATGTGCTTGAAACCAAACTTAGATCAAAAAATATACTGAAGGTTCTTCAAATTACCATGGGAATGGTTCAGCTGTTAGTGTATTCCTGTCACACAGAGAATTTTCCAGCAAGGCTGACTCCTGGCCCAGCCTCTGCTCTCTTGGGAACTGTACAGAGGGTATAACATTTAGATTTGCACCTTCATCCAGCCTAATGAATCTAATGAATCTTCTTCCTACAACTTAAATCCTCTTAATAAAAATGAAGGTAAAACATGTGAATAGACTTTAGAAAGAGGGGAGCATACAGTGCAGTGGGTAAAAACAGAGACGACAGATCCAGACCTGCTGTGAGCATGCGACATCAAGTCCACTGCTCAAGGGCTTTGAGATTGGATCGTGCCATCAGCTAAACAGAGATGACAGTGGTGCCCCTCTCACAGAGTTGTGGGGAGTAAATGAGATGACCCAAGGAGCACCCAGCACAGTGACTGGCATATACATTCTCACTATGATTTTATCATTCAGAGGTTTTCTTAATTCAAGTCATTTTGGCCTCAGAAATCATTCCATGCAAATATAAACTCTGGATGTGCCTACCTAGAAAGGGGGGAGTTTAAGTCATGATGTAACATAACAGTTCTGTTGCAAAGATGGGACTGGGCTCAAAACTGGAGAAGAACTGAATGTCTTATGAGAACAAGTCCACCTTCCTTCCCGGAAGGCAGACTTGAGGCAGAGATGTCGAGGCAAGCGCCCTTGGTGGGGAAGTCAAGCAGGTGCCCACATGACACTCAGACTCAGGCACCAGCTTCACCTGCTGTCACCAAAGGGCAGCGAGGCAGGTGGCGAGCCAGGACAGAAAAGCCTTCCTGCCTTGCTCTCTCTCGCTGCTCAATCCATCACTTCAGTTCAGTTCAGTTCAGTTCAGTCACTCATTCGTGTCTGACTCTGGACTGCAGCTCACCAGGCTTCCCTGTCCATCATCAACTCCCAGAGTTTGCCTGAGTGTCATCACGATCACCAAGGCAACTACATAGACAGTCCAGAAATCTACCACAAGGATCTGATTCAGCAGGTGCTACTGTAGATTCCGATTTAGTGTGCTTTAGATAAAACCCACAGATCTGTATTATGTATACACACACATATATATAACATTTAATTTATGATATTTATAGTACACAGTTTACAACTGGAAACTGATTATCATTCAAAATTCAAAATGGACAAGAATAGAGATAATAAACATCCTCTCTCCTGCCTGGAAACATCCAGCTCCCTTCCCTGGAAATAACCAATGTTATCTTTGTATGCTTCCAGAGATGTTTTATTCACATACAAAGATACATTTATTTTCTCATATTTTACATAAATATGGATCAGCATCTTATAGTTTTCAGAGTACAAGTCTTTTGCCTCCTTAGGTAGGTTTGTTCCTAGGTATTTCATTCTTTTTGATGCAATGGTAAATGGGATTGTTTCTTTAATTTCTCTTGCTGATGTTTTGATGTTAGTGTATAGGAATGCAAGAGATTTCTGTGTATTAATTTTGTGTCCTGCAACTTTACCAAATTCATTGATGAGCTCTGGTAGTTTTCTGCTAGCGTTTGGGGTTTTCTGTGTATCGTACCATGTCATCTGCAAGCAGTGACACTTGTACTTCTTTTCCAATATGAATTCATTTCTTTCTCTTCTTTGATCTCCATGGTTAGGACTTCCAAAACTATTTTTAATAAAAAGTGGCATGAGTGGATATCCTTGTCTTGATCCTGATCTTAGATGAAACGCTTTCTGATTTTCACTATTGAGACGAATTTTAGCTATCAATTTGTCCTTTATGGTCTTTGTTACATTGAGGTAGGGCTTCCCTTGTGGCTCAGCTGATAAAGAATCTGCCTGCAATGTGGGAGACCTGGGTTCAATCCCTGGGTTCAGAAGATCCCTTGGGAAAGGGAAAGGCTATCCACTCCAGTGTTCTGGCCTGGAGAATCCCATGGACTGTATAGTACATGGGGTCGCAAACAGTCAGACACGATTGAGCAAATTTCACTTTCACGTTGAGGTAGGTTCCCTCTGTACCCACATTCTGGAGAGTTTTTATCATAAATGGGTGTTGAATGTTGTCAAAAGCTTTTTCTGCATCTGAGATAATCATATGTATTTTTATTCTTCAGTTATTTAATGTGGTGTATCACATTGATTGATGTGAGATTTTGAAAACTTCCTGCATCCCTGGGATAAATCCCACATGATCATGGTGCATTATCCTTTTAATGTATTGTTGGATTCTCTTTGCTAATATTACAGTTCAGTTCAGTCGCTCAGTCATGTCCGACTCTTTGCGACCCCATGAATCACAGCACGCCAGGCCTCTCTGTCCATCACCAACTACCAGAGTTCATTCAAACTCATGTCCATTGAGTCGGTGATGCCATTCAGCCATCTCATTCTCTGTCGTCCCCTTCTCCTCCTGCCCCCAATCCCTCCCAGCATCAGAGTCTTTTCCAGTGAGTCAACTCGTCGCATGAGGTGGCCAAAGTATTGGAGTTTCAGCTTTAGCATCAGTCCTTCCAGTGAACACCCAGGATTGATCTCCTTTAGAATGGACTAGTTGGATCTCCTTGCAGTCCAAGGGATTCTCAAGAGTCTTCTCCAGCACCACAGTTCAAAAGCATCAATTCTTCGGCGATCAGCTTTCTTCACAGTCCAACTCTAGTATTTAGTAAAATACTAAATATTTTATTGTCAAAGATTCTTGTGTCTATATTCATCAATTGGCCTGTAATTTTCTATTATTGGTATCTTTGTCTGGTTTTGGTATCAGGGGATGGTGGCCTCATACAAAAGGTTTGGGAGTGTTTCTTCCTCTGCAATTTTTTGAAAGAGTTTGAGAAGAGGTGTTAACTCTTTTCTAAATCTTTGATAGGATTTGCCTGTGAAGTCATCTGACCCTGAACTTTTGTTTATTGGAAAATTTTTCATCACAGTTGCAAATTTTTGTGATTGGTCTGTTCATATTTTCTGTTTCTTCCTGGCTGGGTCATGGGAGATCTTTCTAAGCCTTTGTCCATTTCTTCTAGGGTATCCATTTTATTGGTGTAGAGTTGCTTGTAGTAGTCTCTTATGATTCTTTGTATTTCTATGGTATCTGTTGTAACTTCTTTTTCATTTCTAGTTTTATTGATTTGTGTGCTTTCCCTTTTTTTCATAATGAGTCTGACTAAAGGTTTATCAATTTTATCTTTTTAATAGACTAGCTTTCATTTTCATTGATCAGTTCTATTTTTTCTCTGTCTCTATTTCTGCTCTGTTTGATTTCTTTCCTCCTACTAGTTTTGGGTTTGGTTATTCTGCTTTCTCTAGTTGCTTTAGGTGTAAGGCTAGGTTGTTTACTTGAGATTATTCTTATTTCCTGAGGTAACACTGTATTGCTATAAATGTCCCTCTTAAAATTGCTTCTGCTGCATCCCACAGGTTTTAAATCGTTGTGCTTTTGTTTCATTTAATTTCTTTTGTGATTTGATGACTATCTTTACTATTGTTTAACTGCTTTTCTTTTTTGTCTGTATATCTGTTGTAGATTTTTACTTTGTACTTACCATGAGGTTTTGATATAGTAATCTCTCTATATACATGTGTCTTAAGTTGCTGGTCTCTTAGTTTCAAATGCATTCCCAATATCTTGCATTTGTACTCTCTTCTCACAACTGCTGGTTTTGACATCATAGTTGTGTGTAGATGATTTCCTACCTTTACGGTATCTTTGTCTTTACCAGTGAGCAAAATTACAGTAAGTATTTGTAAGTTTCTTATTTCTAGTTATGCCTTTTTCTTCTCTGCTTTGAGAAGCATTTGTCGAAGAGCTGTTCTGGTGGTGCTGAGTTTCTTAGTTTTTGCTTGTCTGTAAAGTTTTTGATTTCTCTTTCGAGTCTGAACGGGTCCTGTTGGGTAGAGTATTCTTGGTTGTAGGCTTTTCCCTTTCATCACTTTAAATACATTGTGCCATTCCGTTCTGCCTGCAGAGTTCCTGCTGAAAAATCAGCTGATAAACTTATGGGGAGTCCCTTGTATCTTTAGTTATTGCTTTTGCCTTGTTGTTTTAGTATTTTCCCCTTGGCTTTGATTTTTGTCCATTTGATTAATATGTGTTTCAGCATGCTGGACTTGGGCTTATTCTGTATTGGACTTTCTGCACTTCCTGGACTTGAGAGTGTTTCCTTTCCCATGTTAGGGAAGTTTTCGACGATTATCTATTCAAATATGTTCTCAGGCCCTCTCCCCGCTACCCCTACTTCTGGGACTCCTATAATGCCAATGTTGTTGTGGTTAATATCTTCCCAGGGGTCTCTGAGACTGTCCTTTTCTCACTCTCTGTTTTCTTTATTCTGTTACACAGCAGTTATTTCCACCACTCTGTCTTCCAGGTGACTTATTCATTCTTCAGCCTCATTTACTCTGATGTTGATTCCTTCCAGTATATCTTTTCATTTCAGGGATTGTATTGTTCATCTCCTTTTGTTTGTTCTTTAAATCTTTTAGCTCATCATTAAACTTTTTTTTTAGTACCTTCTCAGTCCGTGCCTCAGTTCTTTTTCCAAAATCTTGGATCATCTTTGTTGTCATTGCTCTGAATTATTTTTCAGGTAGATCGCCTGTCTCCACATCACTTAGTTGTTCTGCTGGGATTTTATCCTGTTCCTTCATCTGGAAGGTTTTCTTCCTGTCTCATTTTGTCTGACTTCCTGTGTTTGTGGTCTTGCTGCAGGCTGCGGAGTCGTGGTTCCTCTTTCTTCTGTTGTCTGCCCCCTAGTGGGTGAAGCTGGGTGTAGCCCCACTAGTAAACAGGGTCATGTCAAGCGGTGTGTTTAGAGGCAGCTGTGGACTCAGGACGACTTTAGGAAGCCTGTTTGCTGACGGGCGGGGCTGTGTTCCCACTGTTTGTCGTTTTAACTGAAGTGTCCCAACATCGGAGCCTGCAGGCTATTGGGTGGGGCCAGGGCTTCCATGATAGCTCAGTTGGTAAAGAGTCTGTCTGCATTGCACAAGCTGCTGCTGCTGCTAAGTCACTTCAGTCGTGTCCGACTCTGTGTGACCCCATAGGCGGAAGCCCACCAGGCTCCCCCGTCCCTGGGATTCTCCAGGCAAGAACACTGGAGTGGGTTGCCATTTCCTTCTCCAATGTGTGAAAGTGAAAAGTGAAAGTGAAGTCGCTCAGTTGTGTCCGACCCTTAGTGACCCCACGGACTGCAGCCTACCAGGCTCCTCCATCCATGGGATTTTCTAGGCAAGAGTACTGGAGTGGCTTGCCATTGCCTTCTCCAGACCCTGGTTCAATTCCTGGGCTTGGAAGATCTGCTGGAGAAGGGATGGGCTACCCACTCCAGTATTCTTGGGCTTCCCTTGTGGTTCAGCTGGTAAAGAGTCCGTCTCCAATGCGGGAGACCTGGGTTCAATCCCTGGGTTGGGAAGATCCCCTGGAGATGGGAAAGGCTACCTATTTCTGGCCTGGGGAATTCCATGGACTGTATAATCAATGGGGTCGCAACAATTGGACATGACTGAGTGAATTTCACTTCAGGTTACCAAAATGGCAACCTCTGGGAGAGTTCATGTTGATGGATATTCCCTGGGGCTCTGCCACCAATGTCCTTGTCCCTACCTGTGGCTTGAGCCACAGCCATCCTCCACCTCCTCAGGAGATCTTGAAGACCCCAGTAGGTGTGGCACAATTTCCTAGGAGTCACTGCTTTGCCCTGAGTCCCAGTGCGTGAGAAACCTTGTGTGCACCCTCAAGAGTGGAGTCTCTTTCTCTCCCAGTCCTCCAGAGTGTCTGCACTCAAACCCCAGTTGCCTTCAAAGCCAGAGGGTGCTCCTCCTGATGCCAGCCCTCCAGCTGAGAAGATGGAGTGGGACTCAGAACTCTCACTCATGTGGGAGAACCTCTGTGATATAGTTATTTTCCAGTTTGTGGGTCACCCACCCAGTGGAGAGAGGATTTGATTATCTCACTAAAGCACCCCTCCTGCTATCTCATTGTGGCTTCTTCTTTGGATGATTTTGGTGATTTTGTGAGAGGAGATGAGCTCAAGTTCTACTCCATCTTGTCCCTCCACCCTCCAATCAGAACAATATTTTTTTAATATAAGGAATTTGTTGCCACATTTGATCACACAAAGTTTATATTCAAAATTATATTCTATATATAAAATACTTCCCTATTAGTATATATGAAGCTATTTAATTCAAAGCAGTAGGATTTGGTTACTACATATGTTAGATGCAAATTGTACCAGCTTTGCAAGAGACAACATGCTCATATAAATGTTGCAGAGATTATGTCAAGGAGGTATAGGATTTAGTGGGAGTATTTGCATCATAGAGATCAGTAATCACTGGAAAGCAGGAGAAAACTGGTTGTTAAACATTCACCAACACAGCACTGTTTCTGTAGGTCAGGTATCCCAAACCAAACACACACGTTGTCCTTAACAGGCACAACTGCGGAGACTGAGCAGGCAGGCAGGCACTGCTAAAAAGCAAGATATTTTATTAAACAGTACATTACTAAGACCGGCACATTAAATAGAAAGTTAATCACAGTATTGACTTCTTAGCTTTAATCACTGAATTCTTGCCAGTAACCAAAAATGTGGATTAGACACACAGAATTTATCTCTCATCCCTTTGCTATTAAGTATCTAAATAATTATTTCTGTAGTCAGAGTCTCCAAAACTAAACACATGATGAAGAAAAAATGTCCCCAGGTCCTTACTCTTATAGTCCTAGAATGCAAATCAGAAGTCTAGATATTTAATAACTTCTCTGGCAACAAAATGAAGCATGTGGAGTGTGTCTGGGGCACATTTGATAAGTTATCACACTGTTTCTAAATCTCCCATCTTTGACTCTTACAGCAAATATTTCCAAAAACCAAGTAGCATTTCAAGATTTTCTAAGATTAAATAGCCTTGGAATTCCCCACTTAAGTTGAGGAATAGTATTCATACATTTGCCCTATTGACCCTTTTCTTCCCTAGAGTGCTAAGCAAGAAACTAGCTCTCTTCCCTCACCTTACTGATGGCTGCAGTTTCAACTTCTGAGTAAATCAAATGCACTACATGCTGCTTTAATTACCTACTTCCTGTTTGTGAAACCCAACTATTGGTCAAAAATTACATTCCATAAACAGGAAGAACAATGCTGTTCCCATAATCCCAAATAAAAGCATGCAATACTATGTGGCAAGGAACACAGTCACTGGCCTCATGTGGATCGTGCTGCAGATTTGTCAAGGGCTTTCCCATTTTCCCAATAAATAGTACCTGCAGGCCTTTGGTGACTTAACAGCAAGCTGACTCTGCCTTATGTTTCCATGTAGTCCTCTCCTTCAAACTGCACAGGCCCCCACACTCAACACCCACCCAAAAGCTTTCTCTAAAGAACTGTGACGACTCCTAATAAAAGAATGCAGAGAAATAAAAGATTTGAGCTGCTGACTTCAATCCTAGGAAGACTGGAAAGGGACCCAGCGGAGTGTCATAGAGGACTGCAGCTCAAAGCATCTTCTCCCAGGACCTTCCTTCTCACTGGTCCAGAAAGTACAAACTCAACTCTTTCATCTAGAATACCCCCAAATTTCTACTTGCATGACAGATAGTAAAGCCTTTAAATTGACCTCACTGGTGAAGAGACTGTGGATTGGTGGTGGTGATGTGTGGGAGCGTACTAAATTGCTTCAGTCATGTCTGACTCTTTGCAACGCTTTGGACAGTATCCTGCCAGGCTCCTCTGTCCATGGGATTCTCCTGGCAAAATACTGGAGTGGGTTGCCATTTCCTCCTCCAGGGGGTCTTCTCTACCAGGGATCAAACCAGAGTCTCTTGCATCTGCTGTATTGGCAGGCGGGTTCTTTACCACTAGCACCACCTGGGAAGGGTTCTATCATTGGACAGGAGAGTGTTATACCAGACTCTGTACCATGGAGCACTGTCATGTTCAGGACAGACAGAGGTTGTTAGAGGACTCTTAGGAGGGCTTTTGGGTAGATAGAGAAAAGAGGATTAGGATAAAGAGGAGAAACTTTTCCTCATTAAATAAACTTGAAGAAAGGCTGTCTTTCTCATGTCCCAGGTTTTCTAAATGTTGCTGTTCTCCTCTGACAATTTTATCTAATTAACATCTATTTTTCACTTCTTTATGCAGTAATCAGAGTTCAATTACCGGAACCCAGCTGCTGATGCTAAAAAGTACTGGAAAATTATATTCATACAATAAATCCTCAGATGCCCTCACCATCTCCTACAGCAAGACAAAGGAGTTTGATTCCTCAACTCTATTACCTACATAACTTCATTCCCCTTTTGTAAATTCTTCTGTGACTTTGGTTCCATGTCAGGACCATTATTGAAGGCCCATAAGGATAGGGTCAAAGAAAGGAATAAAAATAAACATGAACACTAACACAGAAGTTTCCATCTAAGTATAGTAAAGGACTTACAACATATGTACATATGCCAACATTTTTGTTTTTAAGGAATCAAACGAAATTTGAAGAGCAATTTACTGAAGTTAATATTCATATATCTATTTGATACCGAGAATTTTGTTTTCCAGATGGAAAAATTCAGGCCTCAGTTTGCATATTCTTTAAGTGTTAGCTTTATGAGAGAGGTGGTCGTTGAAATCCTTCACTGAAGGTCTTATAAATAAACTTATGATTAATTAAATGGTTAATTTTGATAATCATTAATTTTTAGAAGTTTCTAACGTCATCAAATTGTTTTGTGTATGCAGGAGGTTACATTTTATGATTTTTGGTCATCTTAAGTCTTTGAATAAGAGGGGAAGGAGGCAAGGGAGACTAAGAAGGAAGGAAGAAAATGGAATAAGAAAAAGAAGGAAGGAAAATGGAGGGAGGAAAGGAAAAGAAAAGAAAAATTGTGACCTTTTTACATGATTATGAAAAATACAAAGTCTTGCTATAGAACTTGGGGGCGTTCCTTTGCTATTTTAAGTAAAAAGACGAAAGAACCGAAATTTGCTATGGGGCTTCCTGGCTCCCAACTACTCCATGTACTTAATTCACTTAAAAATCTCAATAAATAGTTGGTAGACGGAGGTATTATCCTTGACATTATGAAACTGAGAATTCTTGAGTTTATATGCCATGGTTAAGGAGTCAGATAAGATTGTCCAAAACTTCCTGTTCCCTTTCCATATTATCTTTTTCATGATATGTCTATTTCCTGTCATATCATCATGCCTGATTTTTTGATAACTGGTTGTCCATTCCAAGTCTTTGAACTCAGCTTCCTATTATAAGATTGTTGATAGAAAGTAGGACGGTACACTGTACTGAATTTCTCACACTGAACTTCAGGACAAGAATTGAGAGTCAAAGGCAAAATCTCCTTGGGATTTAATAGAATTCATAAGCATCACTTTTCCCATAGCACAAGCGGAACACAACAACCAATGTTGTTTACTTAGGGTAACTTCTTACTGTTCCAGTCCTCTGGCTGTAAAGATATCCTAGCCCTCAAATATTAAAATTTGCACAGTTCTAATCCCCAGAATACTTAATTGATCTTAGACAATTTTTTTTCTAAAACTAGATTAATCAAGATCAAAGAATGCAAGAACTCAGTTTTGAGATAAGCATCCAGGAGAAGAATAGTTAGAATCCCTGAACCAAGAGAAACACCAGTGCAGGACCATCAGTAGGGAAATCTACATGCTCCCAGGATAGTGGCCATCTTTGACAGGGACAGCTTGGGTTTTTCTACTGTTTCCCAGAGTATTATATGGATAGTGCCCCCATCCCTTCACAGGAGAGTCCCAGTTTGGGTGGTGTCCTCTGTGGTCATTCCAGCTGTATATAGTAAAACCTACATCACCAGCGTAGACACATGTGGACTTCCGTCCTACCTTGAGTTTTGCTATGGTGAGAAGACGCAATATTAATAAAACATTATGAGGTCTTCAATTCAGTTCAGTCACTCAGTCGTGTCCGACTCTATGAGACCCCATGAATCACAGCATGCCAGGCCTCCCTGTCCATCACCAACTCCCGGAGTTCACTCAAACTCAAGTCCATCGAGTCGGGGATGCCATCCAGCCATCTCATCCTCTGTCATCCCCTTCTCCTCCTGCCCCCAATCCCTCCCAGCATCAGAGTCCTTTCCAGTGAGTCAACTCTTCGCATAAGGTGGCCAAAGTATTGGAGTTTTAGCTTCAGCATCAGTCCTTCCAATGAACACCCAGGACTGATCTCCTTTAGAAAGGACTGGTTGGATCCAAGGGACTCTCCAACACCACACTTCAAAAGCATCAATTCTTCAGTGATCAGCTTTCTTCACAGTCCAACTCTCACATCCATACATGACCACTGGAAAAACCATAGCCTTGACCAGATGGACCTTGGTTGGCAAAGTAATGTCTCTGCTTTTTAATATGCTATTTAGGTTGGTCATAACTTTCCTTCCAAGGAATAAGCGTCTTTTAATTTCATGGCTGCAATCAGCATCTGCAGTGATTTTGGAGCCCAAAAAAATAAAGTCTGACACTGTTTCCACTGTTTCCGCATCTATTTCCCATGAAGTGATGGGACCAGATGCCATGATCTTAGTTTTCTGAATGTTGAGCTTCAAGCCGACCTTTTCACTCTCTTTCACTTTCATCAAGAGGCTTTTTAGTTCCTCTTCACTTTCTGCCATAAGGGTGGTGTCATCTGCATATCTGAGATTATTGATATTTCTCCCGGCAGTCTTGATTCCAGCTTGTGCTTCTTCCAGCCCAGCGTTCCTCATGATGTACTCTGCATATAAGTTAAATAAGCAGGGTGACAATATACAGCCTTGATGTACTTCTTTTCCTATTTGGAACCAGTCTGTTGTTCCATGTCCAGTTCTGACTGTTGCTTCCTGACCTGCATACAGGTTTCTCAAGAGACAGGTCAGGTGGTCTGGTATTCCCATCTCTTTCAGAATTTACAAGACCTTTTAGAACTAACACCCAAAAAAGATGTCCTTTTCATTATATGGGACTGGAATGCAAAAGTAGGAAGTCAAGAAACACCTGGAGTTACAGGCAAATTTGGCCTTGGAGTACAGAATGAAGCAAGGCAAAGGCTAATAGAGTTTTGCCAAGAGAACGCAATGGTCATAGCAAACACCCTTTTTCAACAACACAAGAGAAGACTCTACACATGGACATCACCAGATGGTCAACACTGATATCAGATTGATTATATTCTTTGCAGCCAAAGATGGAGAAGCTGTATACAGTTAGCAAAAACAAGACCAGGAGCTGACTGTGGCTCAGATCATGAACTCCTTATTGCCAAATTCAGACTGAAATTGAAGAAAGTAGGGAAAACCACTAGACCATTCAGGTATGACCTAAATCAAATCCCTTATGATTATACAGTGGAAGGGAGAAATAGATTTAAAGGACTAGATCTGATAGAGTGCCTGATGAACTCTGGACAGAGGTTCGTGATATTGTACAGGAGACAGGGAACAAGACCATCCCCATGGAAAAGAAGTGCAAAAAAGCAAAATGGCTGTCTGAGGAGGCCTTACAAATAGCTGTGAAAAGAAGAGAAGCAAAAAGCAAAGGAGAAAAGGAAAGATATAAGCATCTAAATGCAGAGTTCCAAACAATAGAAAGGAGAGATAAGAAAGCCTTCCTCAGCAATCAGTGCAAAGAAATAGAGGAAAACAACAGAATAGGAAAAATAAGAGATCTCTTCAAGAAAATTAGAGATACCAAGGGAACATTTCATGCAAAGATGGGCTCGATAAAGGACAGAAATGGTATGGACCTAAGAGAAGCTGAAGATATTAAGAAGAGGTGGCAAGAATACACAGAAGAACTGTACAAAAAAGATCTTCATGACCCAGATAATCACAATGGTGTGATCACTGACCTAGAGCCAGACCTCTTGGAATGTGAAGTCAAGTGGGCCTTAGAGAGCATAACTACGAACAAAGCTAGTAGAGGTGATAGAATTCCAGTTGAGCTATTTCAAATCCTGAAAGATGATACTGTGAGAGTGCTGCACTCAATATGCCAGCAAATTTGGAAAACTCAGCAGTGGCCACAGGGCAGGAAAAGGTCAGTCTTCATTCCAATCCCAAAGAAAGGCAATGCCAAAGAATGCTCAACCTCTGCACAACTGTACTCATCTCACACGCTAGTAAAGTCATACTCAAAATTCTCCAAGCCTGCTTCATCAATACGTGAACCGTGAACTTCCAGATGTTCAAGCTGGTTTTAGAAAAGGCAGAGGAACCAGAGATCAAATTGCCAACATCCGCTGGATCATGGAAAAAGCAAGAGAGTTCCAGAAAAACATTTATTTCTGCTTCATTGACTATGCCAAAGCCTTTGACTGTGTGGATCACAAAATGTTTAGTAACCCTGAATTAATGAAGATGAAGCTATTACCTTTTATGTGTCCTGTCAATTCTCTAATTATAAGGAAGAAGAAGACTTGGTTTCAACACCTATCTAACCCTGACCATTATCCACATGGAGATCAGATCTCTGGCACATAGCCTGGGAAAATAAGAAATTGTAACTAGAATTTAATGTTATTTTGTTTCCATTGTTTATATTTTAAAAATTAATTTCTATTTACTATTTCCCATTCTGGTTTCCCATCTAAAATTGTACAGTGAATTCTTACTTTTAGTGTATTTAAGTTTTTAAAATGAGGTGATTGAAATAATTAGTGCACCTAACACGCTTGGACTGCAAGGAGTTCCAACCAGTCCCTTCTAAAGGAGATCAGTCCTGGGTGTTCATTGGAAGGACTGATGCTAAAGCTGAAACTCCAATACTTTGGCCACCTCATGCGAAGAGTTGACTCACTGGAAAAAACTCTGATGCTGGGCGGGTTGGGGGCAGGAGGAGAAGGGGATGACAGAGAATGAGATGGCTGTATGGCATCACCGACTCAATGGAGGTGAGTTTGAGCGAACTCCGGGAGTTGGTGATGGACAGGGAGGCCTTTCGTGCTGTGATTCATGGGGTCGCAAAGAGTCAGACACGACTGAGCGACTGAACTAAACTGAACTGAACTGAACACACTGACTCAACACAAATCATGCCATGGTAACAAAGGCCCGGAATCTAGAAACATCATGTTCCTGTTCCTAGTACCCATTATTAAAGGGTTGCCATGCTTTGTACAAGACACTGCTGAGCACAGGCACACTGCACTGACTCTTTCCTTCAGGAGAATAAACACATTAATATATGAACAGAGCTACTGCACAGATCACATGGGCTGAGGCTTATGTGTCAATCCCTTTCTAGCATCCATGACTTGAATCCTTTCTTTCCCATTGACTTGCCCTATGTTTGTGGTCTGGAGGCACCATGGCTGAAACTGCTATTCCATTAACCACTTGGATGTCAACTCAATAAGCAAAGAGTCCAGCAGAGAAGACACAACATGTATAAAAATAATATATGGTAGGTGATCATCAGGTAGTCATCAGTTCAGTTCAGTTCAGGTCAGTCGCTCAGTCGTGTCCGACTCTCCGCGACCCCATGAATCACAGCACGCCAGGCCTCCCTGTCCATCACCAACTCCCGGAGTACACTCAAACTCATGTCCACAGAGTCGGTGATGCCATCCAGCCATCTCATTCTCCGTCGTCCCCTTCTCCTCCCGCCCCCAACCTTTCCCAGCATCAGAGTCTTTTCCAGTGAGTCAACTCGTTGCATGAGGTGGCCAAAGTATTGCAGTTTCAGCTATAGCATCAGTCCCTCCAATGAACATCCAGGATTGATCTCCTTTAGAATGGACTGGTTGGATCTCCTTGCAGTATAAGGAACTCTCAAGAGTCTTCTCCAACACCACAGTTCAAAAGCATCGATTCTTCGGCGATCAGCTTTCTTCACAGTCCAACTCTCACATCCATACATGACCACGGGAAAAACCATTGCCTTGACTAGACGGACCTTGGTTGGCAAAGTAATGTCTCTGCTTTTTAATATACTATCAAGGTTGGTCATAACTTTCCTTCCAAGGAGCAAGCGTCTTTTAATTTCATGGCTGCAATCAGCATCCGCAGTGATTTTGGAGCCCAAAAATATAGTCATAGGGCAGTATAATATTGACAGGGAAAATAGAAATAGTACCAAAAATGGTACCTACCTTCTACTCTGTAAGGTGGGCTGATTAAGTGAAAGGTACATTAAATTAAATTGAAGAAAATAGGGAAAACCACTACACCATTCAGATATGATCTAAATCAAATCCCTTATGATTATACAGTGGAAGTGAGAAATAGACTTAAGGGACTAGATCTGATAGATAGAGTGCCTGATGAACTCTGGACAGAGGTTCGTGACATTGTACAGGAGACAGGGAACAAGACCATCCCCATGGAAAAGAAGTGCAAAAAAGCAAAACAGCTGTCTGAGGAGGCCTTACAAATAGCTGTGAAAAGAAGAGAAGCAAAAAGCAAAGGAGAAAAGGAAAGATATAAGCATCTAAATGCAGAGTTCCAAAGAATAGCTAGGAGATATAAGAAAGCCTTCCTCAGCGATCAATGCAAAGAAATAGAGGAAAATAACAGAATAGGAAAAACAAGAGATCTCTTCAAGAAAATTAGAGATTCCAAGGGAACATTTCATGCAAAGATGGGCTCGATAAAGGACAGAAATGGTATGGACCTAACAGAAGCAGAAGATATTAAGAAGAGGTGGCAAGAATACACAGAAGAACTGTACAAAAAAGATCTTCACGACCAAGATAATCACGATAACGTGATCAGTGATCTAGAGTCAGACATCTTGGAATGTGAAGTCAAGTGGGCCTTAGAAAGTATCACTATGAACAAAACTAGTGGAGGTGATGGGATTCCAGTTGAGCTATTTCAAATCTTGAAAGATGATGCTGTGAAAGTGCTGTACTCAATATGCCAGCAAATTTGGAAAACTCAGCAGTGGCCACAGGACTGGAAAAGGTCAGTCTTCATTCCAATCCCAAAGAAAGGCAATGCCAAAAAATGCTCAAACTACCACACAATTGCACTCATCTCACACGCTAGTAAAGTCATGCTCAACATTCTCCAAGCCAGGCTTCAGCAATATGTGAACCGTGAACTCCCAAATGTTCAAGCAGGTTGTAGAAAAGGCAGAGGCACCAGAGATCAAATTGCCAACATCCGCTGGATCATGGAGAAAGCAAGAGAGTTCCAGAAAAACATCTATTTCTGCTTCATTGACTATGCCCAAGCCTTTGACTGTGTGGATCACAATAAACTGTGGAACATTCTGAAAGAGATGGGAATCCCAGACCACCTGACCTGCCTCTTGAGAAACCTGTATGCAGGTCAGGAAGCAACAGTCAGAACTGGACATGGAACAACAGACTGGTTCCAAATAGGAAAAGGAGTACGTCAAGGTTGTATATTGTCACCCTGCTTATTTAACTTATATGCAGAGTACATCATGAGGAACGCTGGGCTGGAAGAAGCACAAGCTAGAATCAAGATTGCTGGGAGAAATATCAATAACCTCAGCATGCAGATGACACCACCCTTATGGCAGAAAGTGAAGAGGAACTCAAAAGCCTCTTGATGAAAGTGAAAGAGGAGAGTGAAAAGGTTGGCTTGAAGCTCAACATTCAGAAAACAAAGATCATGGCATCTGGCCCCATCACTTCATGGGAAATAATTGGAAAAACAGTGGGAACAGTGTCAGACTTTATTTTTTTGGGCTCCAAAATCACCGCGGATGCTGAATGAAGCCATGAAATTAAAAGACGCTTACTCCTTGGAAGCAACGTTATGACCAACCTAGATAGTATATTAAAAAGCAGAGACATTACTTTGCCAACCAAGGTCCGTCTAGTTAAGGATATGGTTTTTCCAATGGTCATGTATGGATGTGAGAGTTGGACTGTGAAGAAAGCTGATCGCCAAAGAATTGATGCTTTTGAACTGTGGTGCTGGAAAAGACTCTTGAGAGTCCCTTGGACTGCAAGGAGATACAACCAGTCCATTCTAAAGGAAATCAGTCCTGGGTGTTCATTGGAAGGACTGATGCTAAAGCTGAAACTCCAATACTTTGGCCACCTCATGCAACGAGTTGACTCACTGGAAAAGACTCTGATGCTGGGAATGATTGAGGGCGGGAGGAGGAGGGGACGACAGCGAATGAGATGGCTGGATGGCATCACCGACTCTATGGACATGAGTTTGAGTGAACTCCGGGAGTTGGTGATGGACAGGGAGACCTGGCGTGCTGTGATTCATGGGGTCGCAAAGTGTCAGACATGACTGAGCAACTGAACTGAACTGAACTGAACATTAGTTCATGTCTATTTATCAGTTAGTCACAGCAGCAGAGGCTTACTGTGATTGCATTTTAAAGTGCTTTCATTTTTATATTCTATCTTTTCAAAAGTAATGTAAAGCATGTTGAAAGCATATTTTAAACAAAAACACAGTTGATAGAGTGTTGCTACAAGTAATGGATATTTATTCTAACACAACATTTTGTTGTATTTCTTTACAATCTTTTGTATGATGCATAAGGATATTTCCCCTTTATTATATTCACACTATAGGTATAAATTTATATCCCACTTTTTTCACTTAACATTTCTGCACATAAACATTTTCCAAGTCATTAAATATCTCCTATAACCATGATTTTAATTCCTATATAATAGTCAATTTAAGGAGATTAATCACAGATAATGTAATTACTTCTCCATGACTAGACATTGTTTTATGCAATATTTCAGCATATTAAGTAATACAGTAAAATGCATCTTTGATGTTAAATTGTAATTTGATTCCAATTTGAGAAAACTGAATCATTAATTTGTTTACTGGACAGTTTCCCTACTAGACTATTAACTGAGAACAAGAATTGCATTACTTAACTCTACATCCATAGCTCTCTGCCTTGAACACAGAAGATACTTGTGATATGTTTACTGAGCTGAACTGAATGTACTTTCTTTTTTGACAGTTTTCCACTCTTTTCTGGAGAAAATTCAAGAAATCATTTGGCAGTCATCAGGTTCAGTTCAGTTCAGTAGCTCAGTCATGTCCAACTCTTTGCGACCCCATGAACTGCAGCACGCCAGGCCTCCCTGTCCATCACCAACTCCCTGAGCTTACTCAAACTCATGTCCATTGAGTCAGTGATGCTGTCCAACCATCTCATCCTCTGTCATCCCCTTCTCCTCCCACCTTCAATCATTCCGAGCATCAGGGTCCATTCAAGTGAGTCAGCTCTTCACATCAGTCATCAGCGAAAATAAAGGAAAATCCCCAAGTATCTAGTAAAATTAGAGGCAAAATCTATTGATTGTCTTAGGATATAAAAATTATGCATTCTTAGTTAGCTTTTTTTTTGTGCCATATTGTTTTAAAATAGAATCATTTGCTTTCATTTTCTCATCCACAAAGTAGCTAAAAAAATGATAAAATTCCTATCACCCAGGAATCAAAAATGATTGAGCTATACCTAGCTATACTAAGTCGTTATTAGTATTATTAATATGACTTAATGTTCTTAACAGAATAGGCACATAAATGAAAATTTTAGATGCAATTCTTTCTCTGGCAAAGATAGCTATATCAATAAGCACCAAATTTGAACCTTAATGTGGCAAGATATGATTTTTTTTTTTTACATATTGGAGACATACAAAACAGCTGAATGTAAAACTGCAATGATATTTTAGACAGATAATAATTTTCCAGATGCCTACATCCTTTCAAGAATAGCTTATAAACAATAGAAGCTGAAAGTATATCCATACATACTAAATTGTTACTTAATATCTATATCTCTGTGTATTGACAGAGACTAGCTAGCTACTTACCAATCCTACTTCCTCTTCCTCATAGGCACACAGCTAAACTTCACTTCCCAGACTCCCATGCATAGGTGTACCCGCATGACTACCTTCTGGTGAGTGAAGTGAGAGGAGAAATTATGAGTGCTATTGTCAGGTTTGGTTCATGAAAACCTCTTACCCAGAATCCTCTTTGTCTTTCTCCATCTGAAAATGGAGCACGGCAAGGATTTAAAAGATCTAGGAAAATGTGGAGCTACGAAAGGCACAGGCACAAGTCCCTTAGTGCTTTCTTGAAGCAAACACTACTAGTTTAAACTACTGTGTTACAACAGCTAGAAGAAATTTATATTTGTTCATTTCCAGAGTGTTCCATATGGGATTTGAGACAGCTATCTTGTCTGAGCAGCTTTCAAAAAGGTCTGGGTGACTGCAGCACCAACTAATTAAAACCAGGTAATCTCCAGAGAGAGTCCCTTCATTCAGGAATACCCACACTTCAGAGTCCAGTTTTTCATGGAACAATGGATAAAAATCTGAAGGGGAAACTATTTAACAGAATTCTTCTCTATTTGATCGTATTTTCCCAAGTAAAATTTATTAATAATAAGAAATATCCCCCTGTGGCCACACATTTCATAGAGATTGACCTAGGTGGATCTTGTGGGATAATTACCACAGAAAGGCGCCCACCTTTTTTTCATTCCAGAGGGAAGCATTTATTTTATAGCTCTTCCTAACTCTATTGTCAGAGGGTTAAGTTTAAGTAACTTATTAATAGGAATTTTGGCCCAAGATTGTGGTCACACAATTATCTACCTTAATAAACTAATCCAGTGCTTCCAGATTGCATGTCCCTGAAGGCAACTCTTTAATTGGGAAAAGTACTCCTTTCAGTTGAGAGTTTATATGTCTAGGAGATATCACTTAATAATGTTTCTCTTTCTGTGAATAATAACAATAATATTAGTTAACGTGTATGGAGCTCTGACTTCATATACACTCTCACATTTTATTGTTACGATAACCTAGTAGGTTACCAGGGAAGCCCAAGTTTAGTTACAATTATTCCCATATTAGAGTTAAGAAAACTGAGACTAAGAAAGGGCTAAGATTTAAACTCATTTTTATTATTGCATACCTGGGTTCTTAGCCATCATCTTATACTGCCGTATAGATTTGAAGCACTTCATAATATATTTGTGAGACCATCAGGCATCTTGAGCCAACTACCCTATATTTAATAATATTAATTTCAAAGAGATACATCTCAAAGCTACACAAAAATCACTTTCATCTCTCAAAGGTTTAAGTAGAACAGGCATCTTCTTTATGTCCAAGTATTTCTATGTAGGCCAAAAGGAGACTCAGAACTACAGCAGAAGAGCAAATGATTTGCATTTCAAAGAGATCAAAATAAACACAAGAACAGAGGGCTCTCTGGTTTCAGGAAAGATTAAACAGAAACTATTAATTGATGACTTAGGACAAGCTTTGCTAATTGTTTACTAGTCACTTGAATACAAAATGAACTCATGTTTTGAAGTAGATACAGTCCAGTGGAAAGCTGTTTCAGAACCATGAAAAAAGATACCAAAGCATAGCCCAGAGGGAAGATGAGGGAATTTTGTGGTTTTCTCTGTTGTTAAAAGGCAGCGTTACTATTAAATTTTTTTAACAAAAATAGTTATAGTTGCTATTTCTTTGAGATGAATTGTATACAGTGGAAATGTGTGAGGAAGGATGGAAGAAGTACAGGGTAAAGCGTGAGAACTCTGCCTTTGAAGTAAAAAGTGCACAGAAATACTGGCTCCATAACTGACTGCACATACATGGTAAGTTGCTCCAGTCGTGTCCGACTCTTTGCGGCCCTCTGGACCCTAATCTGCCAGGCTCCTCTGTCCATGGAATTCTCCAGGCAAGAATACTGGAGTGGGTTGCCATGCCCTCCTCCAGGGGATCTACCCACCCCAGGGAGAGAACCCATGCCTCTTACCTCTCCTTCACTGGCAGGTGGGTTCTTTACCATTAGCACCACCTACACCATTACTGACTAGGGCTGTATAATCTTAGGCAAATAACTCACAAGCAAGCAGGGTGCTTATCTTTTCTTCACAGGTCAGGAGGTAACAGGCTCTGCTGGAATCCTTCAGTCTTCCACTGTAGTGAAGCGCACACCATGATTTTGGTCTGACTTCGTCCTAAGAAATCTAGAGAATAATTGTTAGGCTTGATCGTCTCTCTGGCACAGGAAAGGAAGCTGCTGCTGTACTGGGTTTTTCTACATTGATGGATTTTTACCTGGTCAAATGAATTTTCCCCATGCCAGTGAGAGCAACATGCATGAGAAAGTCCGTATGGACGTTATATTAGTCCCTTACTATCATGTCACCTGGG
Organism: Moschus berezovskii; assembly: GCF_049115385.1. Taxonomy (NCBI): domain Eukaryota; kingdom Metazoa; phylum Chordata; class Mammalia; order Artiodactyla; family Moschidae; genus Moschus; species Moschus berezovskii. The sequence goes on from NC_142466.1 coordinate 22,337,948, forward strand.
AGGGTCATGGGCCCTCAGGCAGTCAGTTCAGTCCCTCAGTCGTGTCCGACTTTTTGCAACTCCCTTTTAGCGACCCCCTGGACTGCAGCATGCCAGGCCTACTTGTCCATCACCAACTCCTGAAGTTTACTCAAACTCATGTCCATAAAGTCAATGATGCCATCCAACCACCTCGTCATTTGTCATCCCCTTCTCCTTTTGCCTTCATACCTCTCCTGAATTAATTATAAAGGGAAAACAGAGGGGGAAATTTAACGTGCTATGCAACTACGTCCATGAGTCCTGCTTGTCCAGTTTACCAGCTGTATGATTTCACATAAATTTCATTGCATGAAATCATGTTAACAGCTAACTTTCATATATAGAGAGAGACTTTAAATCAAGTGGTAACTGCAAGCATCTAACAGTCTCTATTCAAGTGACTCAAGATCAAAATTTTATCTTTAGCTATTTACAGAATTGGTCATCTGCATATGATTAATATCTACAATGGCAGATAACTGTTCACCTACCTGCATAAACCACTGAGTAATTTTATCACCCCATTTGTAATTTATCACCCCATTATGTTTAGAAAATATAAGACACATAAGATATCCTCCAAACTTGGCTTTCATGTTGGCCGTTCCCACTTCTTCCTTGAATATTAAAAGAAGAGTCTTGATATTGAAAGTTTCTATTTCCTCCCTATCAAAAATAAGTTGAGAGAAAAAAGGTAAAAATACTTTGGAGGGTAACTATAAATCACATAGAAGGATAATTTTTATTTTGCAGAAAAACCGTTCAAGTCCAGTGTTCCCTACCAGGCTGGGGACTTTGGGGTTCAATCTCAAGTTCACTCAGGTCCTTCAAAGAACTTAGGTAACCCTGGTGACTTTCACAACTTATGCTAAAATTAATTTCTCTTGGTTTTCAAATGTTTTATACAACTGTCACAACTCTTCAGTATCTGATTTGGACACAGACCAGTATTTATGAATTTATGGTTTTAGACACCTGGAAGTTATCTCATATATTTTGGAGACTTTTTTTTTTATTAAATCCTTTACTTTCTTTTCTTCCCCCACCTCCCTCCCTCATCACCCACCTCTCTTCACTTGGCAAATAGGTTCATTTATTTACTTATTTCCAGTAAAGCTATCATTTGTTTGTGCGAAGGTTTAAAGAGATTTCTGTGCTATCCATTTATTATTGTGTGCCCTTGTTCAGATGCGAGTCAGGAAACTAAATTAATCATAGAATTCTCAGGATAAGAAATTTCTCATCACCTTATCATCTATCAAAGCAGCTGTTTCTCTTCTAAGTTTTCTTTTTAAACAACACACAGCCATCATCATCTCTTTCTCTTCTCCTGTTATACTTTTTAAAATGATAGCTATTGGAAACTCCTTTTCTCTTTATAACTGTATCATCCTTTAGAGGATTTCCTTGTTCAGTATCTTCCAAATCTGTCTTCAGAGGAAATCCATGTCTCCTTGGCAACGCTTTATGTTCTGACAGATACTGTTTCAACAAAACATTCTCCCATTAAAGTAATTATGGCAGACACCTTACACACACCACCTTTAATCATCACATTTATCCTGCTTTATGACCACAAATTAGCATACAAAATACTGAGAATCATAGATATTGTATCAGCTTACCCATGTCCCACAGCTAACAGATGTCAAACCCAGAGTTACATATTGCATTCAAATATTGTTTCTGTTTTTCCATTGTAAAGTCCTTTGGTTTTTGTTTGTTTGTTTGTTTCGTGCTTTAATACAATGAGTTGCAAAATATACTCAGCACACAAAAAGTATAAGCAAGAAAATATCCCAACTTCATACACTAGGTTTAAAAAGGCACTTATCATTGAGCCAAAGATCAAAATTAAGATCAGCCTTTGATCAAAATTAATGGAAAGGCCCAAGCTGGCTTCCTACAGATTTTAGTCTCCTGCTTTACTCTTAATGAAATGAAGTTCATCTTATCAGACCATGGTCACAGTCAGACATCGCGAGTAAGCTTTGATTGTAAGACTTCCGCTGACAGTGGAAGCTAAATGGAGTCAGCAGTTTGTCCTTCTAGACTAAAAGCAAGAAGTATTGTGATAAGAATAATAAAGCATAACCTTCCTGCACAGTTTCCAAACTATATACATCAAAGAACTGTGATGAGATATGGCCTCATATTATCCACTTCTGCTTAGCTGAAAGACAGAAGTAGAATGGAGGAGCTGCCCAGAAGTGAAAGGAGCTTATCTGCTGCCTGCTTGCTGAGCACTTATCCATCCTTCTTTGTGATGGTCCTTCACTTTGGAACCGAAAGGACACATTTTTAAGAAAATGATACTCAATGCAATATACCTTAGTTGAACTCCTTTCTGGCTGAGTTGCAGCCATGGTTAAATTAGATACTGTCATTTCCATGTTGGACACAGAGCCCGATTAAGGGATCCAAACAAAGAAATAATATTTTCCCAAACCATTACTGAAATGAACCAAAACTAGGGTGCCAGTTATCTCTTTATCTAACTGGTGATATCATGCAACTCTACCAGACAAAACTACACTCAGCAGTGGAATTTATACAGCTCATTCTTTATCATCAGTTCAGTTCAGTCGCTCAGTCGTGTCCGACTCTTAGCGACCCCATGAATCACAACACGAAAGGCCTCCCTGTCCATCACCAACTCCTGGAGTTCACTCAAACTCATGTCCATCGAGTCGGTGATGCCATCCTCAAAATGAAAAGTACAAAGTGTGTAATAAAACGTCTATCTTGAACATAAAATCTGTAATAAAATGTACATTTTCCCAGTCCTACCAAAGAAATACCCCCAAAAGTATCTGAAAAAATTTACTTTCAAAGAGTGGAAAATCCTTCAGCCCACATATCTTGACCCAGTGACAGACACATTTGAGAAACTTGAATCCCTCATCTTGTTACTGCTAAACTTGCCATCTCAGTGAGTGACACCAGGACCCATCCAGTTGCCAGAAGGCTAGAACTCATCTTTGCCTCTTTCTCCTCCACCCCTCACAGTCAATCCATAAAGAAAACATTTCTACTCGGCCTCAAAACACCTCTTGAATCTGTCCACTTACTGAAGACTACTCCTGTGAACCTGCTTTGTTCTGGTTCGAATAATGCAACGGCCGCCTGAGTTTCCAGCTTCAAGGTTTCCCCTCCTGCAAGTCTATTTTTCATGGCAGTCAGATTAATCTTCCCCGAATGTAAATCTGTTCATATTACTCCTTAGCATAAACCACTTTAATGGCTTGCCATTGCCCTCAGGATAAAGTGCAAACAGCTTATCACAGTTTACAAGCCCCTTGTAAATCATTCCTCTAATTACCTCTCAGCCTCTTTTCCCCTCCATTTCTCTTCTGGTTTTGCTCAAACCATTCTGGACTACATATTTTAATTCCACAATCACAGGGTGTTCCCCATTGTTCTCACGCCTCTGCACATACTGTTCCTTTTGTCAGGAACTCACTATACCTTCCTGTACCAAGGATGGGGGGAGGTTGTGAATGAAAACATACTGTTGCAAGTCTACTATATATTTTACCTGAAGCAATTCGATAAAAAGTATAAATTGTGGTAAATTGAAGATGTATACTCTAATTCAGACAGCAACAAATAAAAATAATGTAAATAAATACAGAAAGAAGAATTGCAATGCAAACTTAAAAACTACACTTGATCTTAGCCAAAAGGCCTAGAAGCAAACACACTTTTTAAAACCTAATTGTTTAAAACAGAAGACAGGAGAATGAGAGAAACAAAAGAATTCAGGAGACAAATGGCCAACGTATAACAAAATGGCATGCTTAAATGCAGCATATAGTAATTATATTCTATTTAAATGGAGTTAGCAACCTAACAAAAGGCAGAGATGCTCTTTAACTACAAAGATACCAATATGTTGAAAGTTTCATATGGTAAAGTATATACCATGGAAACATTAAGCCTGAAAAGCTAGAGTTTCTGTATTCATCATACAAAATGACTTAAGACAAAATGTATTACTAAAGACAAAGATGGACTATTCATGATAAAAAAAAATGACTAAATCAGAAACTAAACATCTGCTTAATATCAGAATTTTAAAATATGAAGGGGAAAAAGCTACAGAACTAAGGGAGATGTAGACAAATTCATAGCTGGAGATTTTAACATATGTTTCTCACACTGATATATAGAATAACTTAGAAAAAGTTAAGATTTTGGCAATCCTTATTAACATAAGCAACTATATTAATCTTTACAGTTTCTGTGACCCACTACACCCCGAAACAGCAAATACACATTTAAGTACAAATGGAATGGTCAGAGATTGATCCGATGCAGGTCCATAGGACAATCTCAGTAGATTCAGAAGGCTGATATTTATTGGTAAAAATAAATAACTTAGCATCTAGAAAAGACCTAAATATTTGTAAGTTAACTCAAAATTACACTGTCCATAGGTCAAAGAAGGGAACAGAAAAATAATTTTGAAAACAATTTGACTGATAATGTCTTTTTTTTTTATTGGAGGCTAATTATTTTACAATATTATATTGGCTGATTTTGCCATACATTGAAATGAATCCGCCCTGGGTGTACATGAGTTCCCCTTCCTGAACCCCCCTCCCCCTTTCCTCCTCCCCTTATCCTCCCTCTGGGTCATCCCCGAGCATCCTGTATCATGCATCGAACCTGGACTGGTGATTTGTTTCACATATGAAAATATACATGTTTTAATGCCATTCTCCCAAATCATGCCACCCTCACCCTCTCCCACAGAGTCCAAAAGACTGTTCTATACACCTGTGTCTCTTTTGCTGTCTCGTATAGAGGGTTATCATACCATCTTTCTAAATTCCATATACATGCGTTCAGTTCAGTCGCTCAGTCGTGTCCGACTCTTTGCGAACCCATGAATCACAGCATGCCAGGCCTCCCTGTCCATCACCAACTCCCGGAGTTCACTCAAACTCATGTCCATAGAGTCGGTGATGCCATCCAGCCATGTCATTCTCTGTCATCCCCGTCTCCTCCCACCCGCAATCCTTCCTAGCATCAGACTCTTTTCCAGTGAGTCAGCTCTTTGCATGAGGTGGTCAAAGTATTGGAGTTTCAGCTTTAGCATCAGTCCTTCCAATGAACACCCAGGATTGATCTCCTTTAGAATGGACTGGTTGAATCTCCTTGCAGTCCAAGGGACTCTCAAGAGTCTTCTCCAGCACCACAGTTCAAAAGCATCAATTCTTCGGCGATCAGGTTTCTTCACAGTCCAACTCTCACATCCATACATGACCATGGGAAAAACCATTGCCTTGACTAGACGGACCTTGGTTGGCAAAGTAATGTCTCTGCTTTTTAATATGCTATCTATGTTGGTCATAACTTTCCTTCCAAGGAGTAAGCGTCTTTTAATTTCATGGCTGCAATCAGCATCTGCAGTGATTTTGGAGCCCCAAAAAATAAAGTCTGACACTGTTTCCACTGTTTCCCCATCTATTTCCCATGAAGTGATGGGACCAGATGCTATGATCTTTGTTTTCTGAATGTTGAGTTTCAAGCCAACCTTTTCACTCTCCTCTTTCACTTTCATCAAGAGGCTTATTAGTTCCTCTTCACTTTCTGAAATAAGGGTGCTGTCATCTGCATATCTGAGGTTATTGATATTTCTCCCGGCAATCTTGATTCCAGCTTGTGCTTCTTCCAACCCAGCGTTCCTCATGATGTACTCTGCACAGAAGTTAAATAAGCAGGGTGACAATATATGCGTTAGTGTACTCTATTCGTGTTTTTCTTTCTGGCTGACTTCACTCTGTATAATAGGCTCCAGTTTCATCCACCTCATTAGAACTGATTCAAATGCATTCTTTTTGATGGCTGAGTACTAATCCATTGTGTATATGTACCAAAGCTTTCTTATCCATTCGTCTGCAGATGGACATCTAGGTTGCTTCCATGTCCTGGCTATTATAAACAGTGCTGCGATGAACATTGGAGTACATGTGTCTCTTTCAATTCTGGTTTCCTCGGTGTGTATGCCCAGGAGTGCGATTGCTGGATCATATGGCAGTTCTAGTTCCAGTTTTTTGAGGAATCTCCACACTGTTCTCCATAGTGGCTGTACTAGTTTGCATTCCCACCAACAGTGTAAGAGGGTTCCCTTCTCTCCACACCCTCTCCAGCATTTATTGCATGTAGACTTTTGGATAGCAGCCATTCTGACTGGTGTGAAATGGTATCTCATTGTGGTTTTGATTTGCATTTCTCTGATTATGAGGAATGTTGAGCAATTTTTCATGTGTTTGTTAGCCATCTGTATGTCTTCTTTGGAGAAATGTCTGTTTAGTTCTTTGGCCCATTTTTTGATTGGGTCATTTATTTTTCTGGAATTGAGCTGCAGGAGTTGCCTGTATATTTTGGAGATTAATTCTTTGTCAGTTGCTTCGTTTGCTATTATTTTCTCCCATTCTGAAGGCTGTCTTTTCACCTTACTTATAGTTTCCTTTGCTGTGCAGAAGCTTTTAATTTTAATTAGGTCCCATTTGTTTATTTTTGCTTTTATTTCCAATATTCTGGGAGGTGAGTCATTGATGTGATTTATGTCAGAGAGTGTTTTGCCTATGCTCTCCCCTAGGAGTTTTATAGTTTCTGGTGTTACATTTAGATCTTTAATCCATTTTGAGTTTATTTTTTGTGTATGGTGTTAGGAAGTGTTCTAGTTTCATTCTTTTACAAGTGGCTGACCAGTTTTCTCAGCACCACTTGTTAAAGATACTGTCTTTTCTGCATTTTATATTCTTGCCTCCTTTGTCAAAGATAAGGTGTCCATAAGTGCTGGATTTATCTCTGGGCTTTCTGTTTTGTTCAATTGATCTATATTTCTGTCTTTATGCCAGTACCATACTGTCTTGATGATTGTAGTAGAGCCTGAAGTCCAGCAGGTTGATTCCTGCAGTTCCATTCTTCTTCCTCAAGATTGCTTTGGCTATTCAAGGTTTTTTGTATCTCCATAGAAATTGTGAGATTATTTGTTCTAGCTCTGTGAAAAATATTATTGGTAGCTTGATAGGGATTGCATTGAATGTATAAGTTACTTTGGGTAGTATACTCATTTTGACAATATTTATTCTTCCAATCCACGAACACGGTATATTTCTCCATCTATTAGTGTCCTCTTTGATTACTTTCACCAGTGTTTTATAGTTTTCTATGTACAGGTCTTTTGTTTCTTTAGGTAGATATATTCCTAAGTATTTTATTCTTTTCATTGCAACAGTGAATGGAATAGTTTCCTTAATTTCTCTTTCTATTTTCTCATTATTAGTGTATAGGAATGCAAGGGATTTCTGTGTGTTGATTTTATATCCTGCAACTTTACTGTATTCATTGATTATCTCTAGTAGTTTTTTGATAGAGTCTTCAAGGTTTTCTGTGTAGAGGATCATGTCATCAGTGAACAATGAAAGTTTTACTTCTTCTTTTCCAAGTTGGATTCCTTTTATGTCTTTTTCTGCTCTGATGGCTGTAGCCAAAACTTCCAGAACTGTGTTGAATAGTAGTGGTGAGAGTGGGCACCCTTGTCTTGTTCCTGACTTTAGGGGAAATGCTTTCAGTTTTTCACCGTTGAGGATAATGTTTGCTGTGGGTTTGTCATATATAGCTTTTATTATGTTTTGGTATGTCCCTTCTATTCCCACTTTCTGGAGGGTTTTTATCATAAATGGATGTTGAATTTTGTCAAAGGCTTTCTCTGCATATATTGAGATAATCATATGATTTTTATTTATCAGTTTGTTAATGTGGTGTATTACATTGATTGATTTGCGGATATTGAAGAATCCTTGCATTCCTGGGATAAAGCCCACTTGGTCATGATGTATGATCTTCTTAATGTGTTGTTGGATTCTGATTGCTAAAATTTTGTTAAGAATTTTTGCATCTATGTTCATCAGTGATATTGGCCTGTAGTTTGCTTTTTTTGTGGGATCTTTACCAGGTTTTGGGATTAGGGTGATGATGGCCTCATAGAATGAGTTTGGAAGTGTCCCTTCCTCAGCAATTTTCTGGAAGAGTTTGAGTAGAATAGGTGTTAGTTCTTCTCTAAATTTTTGGTAGAATTCAGCTATGAAGCCGTCTGGACCTGGGCTTTTGTTTGCTGGAAGATTTTTGATTACAGCTTCTATTGCCTTGCTTGTGATGTGTCTGTTAAGATTTTCTATTTCTTCCTGGTTCAGTTTTGGAAAGTTGTACTTTTTTAAGAATTTGTCCATTTCTTCCAAGTTGTCCATTTTATTGCCATATAATTGCTGATAGTATTCTCTAATGATCCTTTGTATTTCTGTGTTGTCGGCTGTAATCTCTCCACTTTCATTTCTAATTTTATTGATTTGGTTTTCTCCCTGTGTTTCTTGGTGAGTCTGGCTAGTGGTTTGTCAATTTTATTTACCCTCACAAAGAACCAGATTTTGACTTTGTTGATTTTTGCTATGGTCTCTTTTGTTTCTTTTGCATTTATTTCTGCCCTAATTTTTAATATTTCTTTCCTTCTACTAACCCTGGGGTTCTTCATTTCTTCCTTTTCTAGTTTCTTTAACTGCAGAGTTAGGTTATTTAGTTGACTTTTTTCTTGTTTCTTGAGGTGTTCCTGTATTGCCATGAACGTCCCCCTTAGCACTGCTTTTACAGTGTCCCAGAGGTTTTGGGTTGTTGTGTTTTCATTTTCATTCATTTCTATGCATATTTTGATTTCTCTTTTGATTTCTTCTATGATTTGTTCGTTATTCAGCAGTATGTTGTTCAGCCTCCATATGTTGGCATTTTTAATAGTTTTTCTCCTGTAATTGAGATCTAATCTTACTGCATTGTGGTCAGAAAAGATGTTTGGGATGATTTCAATTTTTTTGAATTTACTAAGGCTAGATTTATGGCCCAGGATGTGATCTATCCTGGAAAAGTTTCCGTGTGCACTTGAGAAAAAGGTGAAATTCATTGTTTGGGAGTGAAATGTCCTATAGAGATTAGGTCCAACTGGTCTATTGTATCATTTAAAGTTTGTGTTTCCTTGTTAATTTTCTGTTTAGTTCATCTGTCCATAGGTGTGAGTGGGGTATTAAAGTCTCCCACTATTGTGTTGTTGTTAATTTCCCCTTTCATACCTGTTAGTAATTGTCTTACATATTGCGGTGCTCCTATGTTGGGTGAATAAATATTTATAATTGTTATATCTTCTTCTTGGATTGATCCTTTGATCATTATGTAGTTTCCTTCTTTGTCTCTTTTCACAGCCTTTGTTTTAAAGTCTATTTTATCTGATATGAGTATTGGTACTCCTGCTTTCTTTTGGTCTCTATTTGCGAGGAACATCTTTTTCCAGCCCTTCACTTTCAGTCTGTATGTGTCCCTCGTTTTGAGGTGGGTCTCTTGTAGACAAAATATATGGGGGTCTTGTTTTTGTATCCAATCAGCCAGCCTTTGTCTTTTGGTTGGGGCATTCAACCCATTTACGTTTAAGGTAATTATTGATAAGTACGATCCCACTGCCATTTTCTTTATTGCCTTGGGTTCGAGTTTATACACCCTTTCTGTGTTTCCTGTCTAGAGAAGATCCTTTAGCATTTGTTGGAGAGCTAGTTTGGTGATGCTGAATTCTCTCAGCTTTTGCTTGTCTGTAAAGCTTTGATTTCTCCTTCATATTTGAATGAGATCCTTGCTGGGTATAGTAATCTGGGCTGTAGGTTATTTTCTTTCATCACTTTAAGTATGTCTTGCCACTCCCTCCTGGCCTGAAGAGTTTCTGTTGAAAGATCAGCTGTTATCCTTATGGGAATCCCCTTGTGTGTTATTTGTTGCTTTTCCCTTGCTGCTTTTAATATTTGTTCTTTGTGTTTGATCTTTGTTAATTTGATTAATATGTGTCTTGGAGTATTTCGCCTTGGATTTATCCTGTTAGAGACTCTCTGGGTTTCTTGGACTTGGGTGACTATTTCCTTCCCCATTTTAGGGAAGTTTTCAACTATTATCTCCTCAAGTATTCTCTCATGGTCTTTCTTTTTGTCTTCTTCTTCTGGGACTCGTATGATTTGAATGTTAGGACGTTTAACATTGTCCCAGAGGTCTCTAATATTGTCCTCATTTCTTTTAATTCACTTTTCTTTTTTCCACTCTGTTTCATTTATTTCTACAATTCTATCTGCTAGCTCACTTATCCTGTCTTTTGCCTCCATTATTCTACTGTTTGTTCACTCCAGAACGTTTCTGATCTCATCTATTGCATTATTCATTGTATATTGACTCTTTTTTATTTCCTCTAAATCCTTATTAAACCTTTCTTGAATCTTCTCAATCCTTTTCTCCAGGTTATTTATCTGTAACTCCATTTTGCTTTCAAGATTTTGAATCATTTTCACCATCGAAATTCGAAATTCTTTATCAGGTAGATTCCCTATATCTTCCTCTTTTGTTTGTGTTGGTGGGCATTTATCCTGTTCCTTTACTTCCTGGGTATTTCTCTGCCTCTTCATCGTGCTTGTATTGCTGTGCTTGGGGTGGCCTTTCCGTCTTCTTGCAGTTTGTGGAGTTCTCTTTATTATGTAGTTTCCTCGCTGTGTGTGGGGTTGGATGGGTGACTTGTCAAGGTTCCCTGGTTAGGGAAGCTTGTGTCGGTCTTCTGGTGGGTGGAGCTGGATTTCTTCTCTCTGGAGTGCAATGAAGTGTCCAGTAATGAGTTATGAGATGTCAGTGGGTTTGGAGTGACTTTGGGCAGCCTGTATATTGAAGCTCAGGGCTATTTTCCTGTGTTGCTGGAGAATTTGCGTTTTATGTCTTGCTCTGGAACTTGTTGACCCTTGGGTGGTGCTTGGTTTCAGTGTAGGTATGGAGGTGTTTGATGAGCTCCTATCGATTAATGTTCCCTGGAGTCAGGAGTCTCTGGTGTTCTCAGGATTCGGGTTTAAGCCTCTTGCCTCTGGTTTTCGGTCTTATTCTTGAAGTAGCCTCTAGACTTCTCTATCTGTCATTTCCAAGGTGGTTCCCTCTATTTTAGCTTCTGTTTGCTGGTCTCTTCAGTGTCTAATTTCCGCCCTGACACTAGGAGGCGGTGGTGGACACTTTTTAAGGGTCAGTTGTTCAGTCCTGTTCTGGGAAGGGAGGAACGCTGCAGACAAATATCTCTGGCATCTGTGGGGAGTGCTCGCAGTGTCTCGGCCACACTGAGTTTGCCCCCGCTCACGGCGCGTGTGCTGTCCCAGTCTACACTGCACAGGCTCTAGGTTGCTCTGCCAGGAACTGTCCGAGGCTGGCGCTGGGTTTCATGCATTTCCAGGTCTGAGCAGCTCAGGTTCAGGTACTCAGGTATTCCACAAAGGCGCAGACTCGGTTGGGCCTGCATTTTGTGCCTTCCCCGGTCCGAGCAGCTCAGGTGACCAGGTGTTTGGCGAGCGTGGTCGCTGCGACTTATCACCTCCCCAATCCCTCCCACTCGGTTTTCTGGGTGTACGGCCAGCACACCTTCTCATGCGGGTGTTGACCGGTCATAAACCCATGAAGTCTTGGTTAGCAAAGAAGCCTGCCTGCAGTTTGGTACTGGATGCCTCTCTGGGGCTGCGATTGCCCGCTTCTGGCTCTGGCTGCCCTCCCCTGCCTGTGTTGGCAGGGCATGGGCCGACCACAGCTGGCTAGCTCTGCTCAGTCCTTTGTTCTGTGAGAGGGGCTGGTGGAGTTTTAGGTTAGGGCTTTTTGCCTTTTCGCGGGGTAGCCACCCCACAGTCTCTTTGCTGTTTCCAGTCAGCTCCCCCAGACTGCCCTCGCGGCATTCAGCCCAGTCCTCACTCTAATTAGTTCAGCCGGCTCCTGCCTGCCCAGCCCCTGCTTGCTAATGGCGGACGCGGGCGTCTGTGCTGTTCTCTGCTGGGAGTTACCCTTTGGCAGGTAATCTGTGGGTTTTAATTATTTCTTTCTTTTTCCTCCCGGTTATGTGGCCCTCTGAGGATCCAAGGCTCGCCACAGACTCGCCAGTGAGAGTGTTTCCTGGTGTTTGGAAATTTCTCTCTTTTTTAAGCCTCACTTCCCAGTAAGGAGCTCCATCCTTACCTCTTTTTTCTCTCTTTTTATCTTTTATGTTTTTTCCTACCTCCTTTCATAGACAATCGGCTGCTTTTCTGGGTGCCTGATGTCCTCTGCCGGCATTCAGAAGTTGTTTTGTGGAATTTACTCAGCTTTCAAGTGTTCTTTTGATGAATTTGTGGGGGAAAAAGTGGTCTCGCCATCCTATTCCTCCGCCATCTTGCTCCCTCCCCTGTCTTTTAAAATATATTAAATTTTATGAAAGGATATAAAATGCATGAAGGGATAATTTAAAAAACTTATATAAGAGGAGGAAAAAGGCCCAAAATTAGTGATCTAAGTTTCTACCCTGCTGCTACTGCTGCTAAGTCGCTTCAGTCATGTCTGACTCTGTGTAACCCTATAGACGGCAGCCTACCAGGCTCCTCCGTCCTTGGGATTCTCCATGCAGTTTCTACCCTAGGAAACTTTAAAAAGAAAAGTTCAATAAAATTGACAAAATTCTAGCAAAGCTTATCAAGAAAAAGGAAATGTACAACTTACCAATATCCAGAGTAAAAGTGATGAGCTAGAGAGTTTAAAAGAATAATAGGGAAATTTTGACTTCAGCCAAACAAAATTCATATCTTTATGAAATAGACAAATTCCTTAAACACATTACCAAAACTGACACAAAAAAGAAATAGAAAATCTAAATATTTCAATATCTACAAAGTAAATTGATTTACACTTCAAAACATTCCCACAAAGAAAACTCTTAAGTTCTTTGGTTTCACAGGTAAATTCTATTTAATATTTTAGAAAGAAACAACAATCCTATACCAACCCTTCAAAATATAGAAGTCAAAGAAATATTTTCCAACTGATTTTATAAGGTCTCTATTACTCTGATACTAATACTACATAAACATATCACAAGAGATGTAAAAAACCAATTATTACATAAACATATCACGAGAGATGTAAAAGACAGAGAAAAAATTATAATGAAATAGAAAAATTATTTACCAAATACTAGCAAAACAAACCTAATAAAATATAAGTGTATATATACACAGACTTCATACAAAGTGGGGTTTATACCAGGAGTTCAAAGGTGGTTTAACATTCAAAAAAATTAATATTATTTGCCATGCTGAAATAATAATACAGAAAAATAATAAGACCAATAAATGCAGAAAAGCATATTTCAAAATTCAACAACTCATTTATGGTAAAAAAAAAAAATTCTAGTTAACTAGGAAGAGAAGAGAACTTCCTCAATCTAATGAAGGGCACTTATTAAAAAAAAAAAAACACTAAAACATAGCAAACATCAAACTTAATGTTGAAAAAAAAGAATGATTTATCTTAAGATTGGGAACAAAATAAGGCAGACAGCTTTCAGCACTTCTCTTCAACATCATCTTAGAGGTAATAGCAAATACAGAAAGGTACAAAAATAAAGGCATAGAAGTTAAAAAGGAAGAAACATTTGCTGAAGGAAATTAAAGTGAAAGTGAAAGTGAAGTCACTCAGTTGTGTCCAACTCTATAAGACCCCATGGACGGTAGCCTACCAGGCTCCACCATCCATCGCATTTTCCAGGCAAGAATACTGCAGTGGGTTGCCATTTCCTTCTCCAGGGGATCTTCCCAACCCAGGGATCAAACCCAGGTCTCCTGCATTGCAGACAGACGCTTTACCATCTGAGCCACCAGGGAAGCCCGAAGGAAATTAAAGACCTAAATAAATTGAGAGTACCATTACATTCAAAAACTGAATATTGTCACACTGTCAGTTCTCCACAAAAACTTTAGATTCAATACAATTCTTATCAGTATCCCAGCAAAGGTTTAGAATTGGCAAGCTGATGCTAAGAATTTTTTGAAAACTCAAATAATCTTTAGAAATGTCAACACAAATTTGATCCCTTATTGTTAAATATATCTATGATTTTTTACATGTGAAAACAATTTCAATATCAAAATAGTTTTATTTTCTAATTATAAAAGTAATACAAGTTATATTGTGGGGAAAATAGAATGCATGTAAAGTTATAAGAAAATGCATGGATTAGAGGTGATTTCCATGTCAAAATAATTACTATTGTCAGCATTGTCATTATGTACTCCCAGTTTTGCTCTTGCCTATATATATGTAACTTTGCTCTCTGCTCAGATGCCCAGTCATTTCTGACAGTTTGCAACCCCATAGGCTGCACTCTGCCTCTGTACAGAGAGTCTGTAGGCTCTCTGTCCATGGGATTCTTCCAGCAAAAATACTGGAAAAGTGAAAGTGAAAGTCATGTCCAACTCTTTGCGAATTCATCAGGCCAGAATACTGGAGTGGGAGCCTCCTGAAGCCTCTCCCTTCTTCAGCAGATCTTCCTTATCCAGGAATTGAACTAGGGTCTCCTGTACTGCAGGCAGATTCTGATTGGGATGCCATTTCTTCCTCTAGGGGATCTTCCCAACCCAAGGATCAAACCTATGTTTCATGTCTCCTGCATTGGTGAGTGGATTATTTACCACTAGCTCCACCTGGGAAACCCCATATATATAACTATATTTCTATACATATCTAAATAAAAATGAAGAAATATCTATTCCTTTTTGTGTGTGTGAATATATATAAACATGTATATTAATGTATTAATACTTATATATTATAAATATAAATTATAATTATAATAAATTACAAATTAAAATATAAATTAAATTATAATTAATTATAAATATAAATTATAAATTACATTATATATTTATAGAGTATACTATAAATAATATATTTATATATTTTTATATAGGAAAATATATATTTATATATTTTTATATAGTAATATAAATATTTATATTATGCATATTCCTATATGTAAATTCCTATTTTATATATACTATTATAAAATTACATATTTTATATATCCCTATATAAAAACATGCATTTATATATAATATATATTTTTTTGCTAAGTCACTTCAGTCGTCTCCGACTCTGTGTGACCCCACAGACGGAAGCCCACCAGGCTCCCCTGTCCCTGGGATTCTCCAGGCAAGAACACTGGAGTGGGTTGCCATTTTCTTCTCCAATGTGTGAAAGTGAAAAGTGAAAGTGAAGTCGCTCAGTCGTGTCCGACTAGTAGCGACCCCACGGACTGCAGCCTACCAGGCTCCTCCATCCATGGAATTTTCTAGGCAATAGTACTGGAGTGGCTTGCCATTGCCTTCTCCGATAATATATATTAAATATATATTAATATTTATATTATACATATATATTCCTATATATAGGAATATACATAGAAATATGCATGTTTGTATATACTCATGCACACAAAAAGGGGTATATATCTATTCATCTTTCTATGTTAATGAGTACAGACCTAAGTCTTACATGTTATTGACTACATATTCCCTCATAGCTCAGTCAGTAAAAAAAATCTGCCTGCAATGCAGGAGACCCGGGTTCAATTCCTGGGTTGGGAAGATCCCCTGGAGAAGGAAATGGCAACCCACTCCAGTATTCTTGCCTGGAGAGTCCCAAGGACAGAGGAACCTGGAAGGGTATAGTCCATGCAGTCACAAGAGTCAGACATGACTTAGCAACTAAACCACCACCACCACATATTTTGTAGTATGATTATATCTTAACATATAACTGAGATCCTACTGTTAAATATTTCCAGTTTTCCTATATTATAGAGAAGCCTGCACCAAATATCTATGCACATTAGTTAAATCATTTCCCTATGATACATTTCTAAGAAAAAAGAAAAGGTCCACCCTCTTTTGAAGATGGTACACATGTTTATGGTATAGATTGTGGTGATGATTTCATGGATATATACTTATCTCCAAACTCAAATTGTATACATTAAGTACATACAGTTTGTACAGTTTCTGTGTGTCAGTCATTACTCTGTAAAGTGGTTTTGAAAATGGTTTAAAGGGATGAGCATATTAAACTCATAAGTATCATTTAATCTCCTCATTGTTGTACCTCTACCTCCTGAAGGTTATACCAGTTTATATTTCTTATATCAGTTTCTTCAGTCACTAAACTTTGTCAATCTGATGGGCAAAGGTGTTATACTGCTGTTTAATCTGTATTTCTTTGCATAGTGAAGTGGGTCAGCTTTTCATATATTAGCTGCTTTTAGCTTTTATTACATTCATTGCCTAGTTTTCTATTGACATCCATCTCTTGTCCTTATGGATTAATAAGAACTGTTTGCTTAATACTGTGCTTAATCCCTTATCTATTATAAGCCTAAAAGATATTCTCCATTTTAGCAACTGCCTTTGTATGTGTGTTTACCTGCTGGTTACACTAAATTTTTTTCAAATGCACACAGTTGAATAGGTTATTCTTTTCTTTCATGCGTGCTAGGTTTTGTCATAGAAAAGGTTTTTCAGTTCTAGTATTATAAAATTAAAGAATTTTCTTCTGGTATATTATTTGTTCTTGCATTTTAATCCCTCATCTGAAATTTATTTTATAGGAACCAGTGAAGTTGATGTACAACTTTTCCCACTAAATTCCTTGTTATTTATATTTTTCTCACTGGATTAAAATGCCACTGTTCACGTATGCTGACTTCTCAAATATATTTAGATAAAATTCTTTACTGTTTCATTGTGTATTTTCATGCCAGCATGATGCTAATTTTTATCATAGCTTTGTAATTTATGTTTAAATTTTTCATAAGGGTGTTTTTATTACTAATTTTTGATGTTTCTGATTAGTCTCATATTTATATTCTTCCAAATTAACCTGAGAATTTTTCAAATCCAAAAATATTCTTCGAACTGTATGTATTTATTGAGAATTATCTTTATAATTTTAAATCTTTCTATTGAAATATATACTATATCCCTCTTTTTTAGTAAGTTTTGTTTCCTCATTAGGGCTGAATGGTTTTAATATTCTGTGTATTTCTTATTTAGTTTATTCTAAAGATTTGACTTTTTCAGAATTTCTATGACTGGAATCATCTTATACAGTAATATTTTCTAAACGATTTTTATATATGAAAATTGTTTTTATTATATAATATGTTAATTTACTTATTCTCTTTGTTCTAATAATTTCTCAGTCAGTTTCTTTTGGTTTTCAAGACAGACTTTAGTTTGATCTACAAAGAAATATTGGAAAAGATGTGGCAAAATTAAATTTTATCTCACCTCTAATTGATTTTACTAGCACTTTCTGCACCTTTGCTTTTGTCCTACATTTTGAGGCCATTTTTTTTCTAGTGATTCACTATTCAGTTTGTTCTTGTCATTTTCATGGATAGATGTGTTTAGATATAGACATAGTTATATATACATAGACATATGTAAACACTGATTGAAGATTTATACTCTTAAACGATTCAGGAGTGAATGCTGATGTTTTATCAAATACCTTTATATCTAAAAATATTACTTTAAACTACTTGCCTTGAGTAAACATGGTGTCCGTGGATGAAGCACACCCCTGGGGATCTCAGGTTCATACTTCTCCATAACACACTTCTCACTATTCAGCTGAGCAGTAAGTTCAGCGTCTGATTAATGACATACATTTAAAACAGTCAGTTCCAATCTCGTTTGGTATCTATTTAATTTCAGCTTAACAGGTTTAATGGATTTGAATTTGAATATGAAAATATGATGTTCATTTATTATTTAAAGACTTTTTTTCTTAAAATAATGACTCTTCCCACTCTTACATATTTAACCCAAAAATCTTGAAGAATTTTCATCTTCATAGCCACTATGATGCCTCATACCTATGATAAACATGAAGAGTTCAGGAAGATTTTGAGGACTTTTTTGTTTACCTCAAAAAAGAAAAACCCTTTATAAATCAAAATTTGCTGAATTCTGAAAGAGGTACACCTTCTAATTAAAGGGACTTTGGTGGCTCAGATGGTAAAGCATCTGCCTGCAATGCAAGAGACCCGGGTTTGATCCCTGGGCCTGGAAGATTCTCTGGAGAAGGAACTGGCAACCCACTCCAGTATTCTTGCCTGGAAAATTCCATGGATGGAGGAGCCTGGCAGGCTCCAGTCAGTGTGGTCGCAAAGAGCCTGACATGACTGAATGACTAACACTTTCACTTTAACAGAGTATTTACACATGGAGGTAAAACATCTCAACCTCTTTCACTAAATGTAAATTTGCTTTGTACTTGGAACCCAAGGTTCCTAATGTTCAGTGAAGCTTCTATTAGCTTCATTTTGAAGAGGATGACATCACAAACATCAGAGATACAGACACCGATTCAAACTGCATAAATATCCTCTTAGCCACTGACCTCTGCTTCTGTCCTTTAAGTTCAAAATAAAGCTTTTTGTGAAATGTATTGTTTTGTACCAGTCTGTGCCAGACACTATAACAGTCTTTCGAGAATTCCATGGACAGAAGAGCCTGGAGGGCTGCAGTCCATGAGGTTGCAGAGAGTTGAACACAGCTGAGCACACACACACAGTTGTTCAATACTGAAACTCTCATAACTCTAGAAAGGTACTATCATCGTCCCTCTTATTTCCATTTTACAGCCAACAAAACTGAAGTACAGGGAGGCGAAATATTAATCACTTACCCACGATCATGGTAACAGGTGGCGAAATATTAATCACGTACCCACGATCATGGTAACAATGGCAGCTCTCAGGTTTAAAGGTCAGATCTGATCTGCAGCCCTCCAAATCTAGGGTCTTTTTCATTGTACTCACTGTCTCCCTTCTGTCTCTTTACCTATTTCCTAACTCAGTTTTCTTTCTCCCTTCTTTGGCCCCTTCTCCTGCAGGCCCGTGACCAAGGTGTAGACTAAGAAGGGGAGTCATGCTTCACACGGCCTTATCATGTTGGCAGCCATTCCTGGGTCTGGCTGTGGTCTTAATCTTCATGGGATCCACCATTGGCTGCCCTGCTCGCTGCGAGTGCTCGGCCCAGAACAAATCTGTTAGCTGCCACAGGAGGAGGTTGATCGCCATCCCAGAGGGCATTCCCATCGAGACCAAAATCTTGGACCTCAGCAAGAACAGGCTGAAAAGCATCAACCCCGAAGAATTCATCTCTTATCCTCTGCTGGAGGAGATAGACTTGAGTGACAACATCATTGCCAATGTGGAGCCAGGAGCCTTTAACAATCTCTTCAACCTGCGTTCCCTCCGCCTGAAGGGCAATCGCCTGAAGTTGGTCCCTTTGGGGGTCTTCACGGGCCTCTCCAACCTCACCAAGCTTGACATTAGTGAGAATAAGATTGTCATTTTACTGGACTACATGTTCCAGGATTTGCATAACCTGAAGTCTCTAGAAGTGGGGGACAACGATTTGGTTTATATATCACACCGGGCCTTCAGTGGGCTGCTTAGCTTGGAACAGCTCACACTGGAGAAATGTAACCTCACTGCGGTACCCACAGAAGCCCTCTCACACCTCCGCAGCCTCATCAGCCTGCACCTGAAGCATCTCAATATCAACAACATGCCCGTGTATGCCTTTAAAAGACTGTTCCACCTGAAACATCTAGAGATTGACTATTGGCCTTTACTGGATATGATGCCTGCCAACAGCCTCTATGGTCTCAACCTCACCTCCCTCTCCATCACCAACACCAACCTATCCACTGTCCCCTTCCTTGCCTTTAAACACCTGATCTACCTGACCCATCTGAACCTCTCCTACAATCCCATCAGCACTATTGAGGCAGGCATGTTCTCTGACCTGGTCCGCCTCCAAGAGCTCCATATAGTGGGGGCCCAGCTCCGCACCATCGAGCCTCACTCCTTCCAAGGGCTCCGCTTCCTTCGTGTGCTCAATGTGTCTCAGAACCTTCTGGAAACTCTGGAGGAGAACGTCTTCTCCTCCCCGAGGGCTTTGGAGGTCCTGAGCATTAACAACAACCCTCTGGCCTGTGACTGCCGTCTCCTGTGGATCCTGCAGCGGCACCCAACCCTGCAGTTCGGTGGCCAGCAGCCCATGTGTGCTGGTCCGGACACTATCCGCGAGAGGTCATTCAAAGATTTCCACAGCACTGCCCTTTCTTTTTACTTCACCTGCAAAAAACCCAAAATCCGTGAAAAGAAGTTGCAGCATCTGCTAGTGGATGAGGGGCAGACGGTCCAGCTGGAATGCAATGCCGATGGAGACCCTCAGCCTGTGATCTCCTGGGTGACACCTCGAAGGCGGTTCATCACCACCAAGTCCAATGGAAGAGCCACCGTGCTGGGTGATGGCACCTTGGAGATCCGCTTTGCCCAGGATCAAGACAGCGGGATGTATGTCTGCATCGCTAGCAATGCTGCCGGGAACGACACCTTCACGGCCTCCTTAACTGTCAAAGGATTCGCTTCAGACCGCTTCCTTTATGCCAACAGGACCCCTATGTACATGACCGACTCCAATGACACCATTTCCAATGGCACCAATGCCAATACTTTCTCCCTGGACCTTAAGACAATACTGGTGTCAACAGCCATGGGCTGTTTCACCTTCCTGGGAGTGGTGTTATTTTGCTTTCTCCTCCTTTTCGTGTGGAGCCGAGGGAAAGGCAAACACAAAAACAGCATTGACCTTGAGTACGTGCCCCGAAAAAACAATGGTGCTGCTGTGGAAGGGGAGGTGGCTGGACCCAGGAGGTTCAACATGAAAATGATTTGAGGGTTGGCCGCTCCAACTATTGTTTCCGTGTCATTGTCTGTAACCAGTGAGACAGCCTGGCATAAGAAAAGTACTAGGTTAAGAGGCAGCTTAGTGCAGCTTCCCCTGTGTCAAAGCAGGGTCCGCAGAAGCAGGAGGACTCGTGATGGAGATGCTCCACCTAGAGGCAGGCAGGCATGTGTCAGAGCCCTTCACACAGTGGGGTACTAATTGTTTGCATTGCAAATACTGGCATTCTGGGGATCTCAGTAATGAACCTGAAGCTTCGGCTCGTGCTCATGGACAGTTACTCAACCTTTTCTACCACTGCAAAAACAAAAGAAGAAATCAAAAGGAACACCCTACAATGTAGGATTTACCTATTAAAAAGACACATTTGTCTAAACCATACTTGACGGAAAAATTTGTACCTATGATTCTCCTTTGTTAAAAGCCTTGCATCATCCCATACTGTTGGTTCAACACCGCAAAGAAATCAATATATTCTTTACTCTTCTCTCTTTTTTTGGAAACATATATGCTGTATATGTTTTAAAGCAATATGAATGAGAGGTTGTGCTTTTTAGTTACACACCACTATAAACCCAAGAGTGATTTCACCTTCCTTTACATAGAGATAACCCTGAGACTAGATCCCTGGAGTTATGGGTGGATATATGTGGAGAGATGAGTTTTGTCTGATGTAGGATGCCAAGAGATAGGACCCAAGGCAAAAATGCCCAACTCTGTTAACTTCTCTTACTATAAATAAAGGCATGTGCCTAGTTTTGATACAGAATGGAATATTTTTTATACTTGTGATATCACACTGGACCAGTTTACTGTAACAAAGCCTTTGGTTTCTCCAGAAAGTGGTGTGTCACTGTTTATACCCGTAAAATGCAAGGTAGGTGTCAATAATGAAACTTATTCCTTTAACCACAACTTGATTTTATTTTCATCAATTGCTACTAAGGGAAGAGGATGTGATGTTTATATCTACTCCTAGGGTAATAGTCAGCTCATAGCTAAGATCAAAAAAATTCAGATATGTAAAGCTCTCTGGATAGTAAGGTCTTCTCAGATGCCAACAGAAACCAGGGCGATCCATACAACTAAGGATCTGTTTAAAAAACAATGTTGTCTGAAAGGCTGGATCACTGCCAGTCTGAGGAATCATCTGGCTACTGCACCTCTGATGTTGTCTATTCAAACACTCTACACAGAGTATCATCTTAAATGCACAACTCCAGGGTGTCTCCCTGCTTCCTTTCCAAGGAGATATTGATTTTTATTTTGAAAGCTGTCTGGTGTAGACAAAGAAAAATCTGTCTTGTTTTTAAAGAAGTGGCCAAAAACAAGGTAGATTTAAAAGCACTTACTGACATTCTTTTTTCTCCACTGAGGAAAAACTAAGATTTACCCCTATAAATAGGTTAAACTGTGATGACACTTTCACCCCTCTGAATGAATTTGTCCAATTCAGTTTGTATTAATGATTGTTACTCAAGTGAAAATAGTATAGTTTTTAAAAAATGGCATCATGCCATTACCACCAGTGATCTGGTTCAAATGAGACATAATTCCATTTGTCTGAAGGCTGAGTCAGTGGTTTTCAAAGCAGATACAGCTGACCCTTGAACATGGGAGTTAGGGGTGATGACCCCCTGTGCAGTTGAAATCTTCATATAACATAATTGGCCCATAAGTCTGCATCCATGGATTCAACCAACCTCAGATCACATGGTATCAATACTTGTAGTATATACAGTTGAAAAAAATGTGTGTATAAGTGGACCTGCACAGTTCATGCCCAGGTTGAAAGGTCAACTATAATCATATGATCTGAGAAAGCACTGAATATAGTGGATTCATGACATGTGATATATTAGCATAGAAGAAATAGATTTCTACACTTTTCACACTTTGAAAGGAACCTTAAAAAGCACCCTTTGGTACAGTGTGTAAGTTGGAATAGAAGGTGTCTGGCATTTGTTTCTTAATATATCACATTGGAAGTTTAACTGTCAAAGAGCTGACTTTTTGAGTATTTGAAATTTTGAGTAACTTCAGTGAAATAAAAGTGACCCCAATAAAAAAGTGACAGGTCCAAAAATTGTCTTGCCACCTGCATAGCAGCATGTTTAAACACATTTCTCCCTTAATAAAGGGTGGAAATGAGATAGAAAGATTGAAGAATGGACT
Organism: Moschus berezovskii; assembly: GCF_049115385.1. Classification (NCBI taxonomy): domain Eukaryota; kingdom Metazoa; phylum Chordata; class Mammalia; order Artiodactyla; family Moschidae; genus Moschus; species Moschus berezovskii. The sequence continues at coordinate 22,360,819 of NC_142466.1, forward strand.
GCCTGAGTAATTTTTCATTTGACTTTCCTGATGATTATCATAGATCACTTAGAAATTCATTTTCCTCTTATGGAAATGACCTTATTTATACCTAACAATGAGTCAAGATCTGCTATACATTCTATCACAGTTCCAAATTGTATGGAAATGGAACAGAATCTTTCAAATTTAAAAATGAACAAAGGTAAAGTAGACAGTCTTCCAAAAGTTAGTGGAGAATACTTTGTTTGGAGTAAGTATTTAACTAATTGTCCAACTGGAAAAAAGAGAGAGAGAGAAACATTTAGCAGTTAAAAACAGGGCTTTGTGATTCTGCTATTTTCTGTCAAAATAAAAGTGGACCAAAAGCTTAGGTAAATGAAATTGGATTAAAGTCACCCATCCATGAAAAGATTTAGTTATTATTCCACAGGAAGTAAAGAGACTGCACTCTCTTGGGGGTTTATATACTGTGATTCCCTGGAACAAGTTATTTAGGATATTAATAAGTGTTCTTTCCAAAAAAAGTCTCATAGACTAATAAGTTGGGGAAATGGTGCATGCTGTAACAACTTCTTGGAGGTTCAATATATATTTGAGCCTAATAAATCTGCTAAAAAGTTCAGTAAACATGAATGTTATTTAATTTTGCTTACCTTGAGGTTTCTCCAACTTATTTGAGCATGAGGCACTTCTTTTCATGATATAACTATTAAACATCTTGAAAAACTAGAGTTTCACAGAGCCCAGTTCCATCAACATTGGACTGGAGTGGTACTCTTCTGAATTATTCCTAAACCCAATGTTTCCAAGAAGAGTAAAATTACTATTTGAATTGGGTTCCAATGGATTACAAAAAAGTATGCCACTTGGATGAATGATCTGATCATACAAACTGGCCAGAAAGTTCTAGGAGCAGCTGTGACTTTGTCTGAAGCATCATAGTAATGGATTTACAGGTAACTGAATGGCCACTTAATTTTCTACATTCTATCTGTTCAGATCTTGGGTTCCTTTTTATAACTGTAAAGCTTTTATCTTGGGTTCCATTGACCAGAACTTTGAGGCTCTAGTATCAAACTTCACAAAGGGAATTTCCCTTGTGACTTCAGCTTACCCCTTTATTAGATCCAACTAGACTGCGACAAACAGTAATATCTTACATCAGCACATGGACCAAATTTTCCCCTAGTAGTCATCTAGGGGTCATCAATCTTCCCAGAGTATTTTTTTCAAACTATCCCAAGAAGAAATACAGTTTGGCTCAGCATTTAATTCTGGGTTGATCAGTTCTCTGTGCATATTAAGCATCTTCAATGAAATACACTCTCTAGGCATTAAATTTCAAGAAGAAAAATTCCCTGGCTAAAGCCCTAATGGTCAGAGAATCGATCTATTCTGTTAGAGTATGATAACTCAAATGATTTGGCCTAATGTGTTTCTGGTAAGTGATTTCTACTTTTTCAAATTCTCATGTTACTTTTTTAAAATTTTCATTGCATTTATGAGTTTTTCAAATATTCTCAAAGTTTGAAAATGTAACCCTAGAATTGCCAAGACTTGTACTTCCTAGTCCCAGAGGATATTTTCATAACTCTAGCTTTGCTCAAATTTCTCAGAAATTTGTCTTATCACCAACAACCCCCCACCCCACCCTGAATGTATAAAGACAATCAGGATTTGCTCTACAGTCTTCAAGGTGGATTCTTTTTTTCATTGTTTAGTCAAATCTGTTCTCTTCAGTTCTCAGAGGAGCCCAGAAATTATAATCTTCTATGACTTTCTTTTAATCATTTAAATCTCACCTGCAAATCCTAAATTTTAAGCCTGACCTTTGTCACTTTCCATAACTCAAGCAGGAATAAAAATATAATATAAGGTAGAAAAGCGAGGATGTGATCCTGGAGAAGAAAAATTTAGTGGTGCCCTATGTAAATTTACTTACCCTTCCAGGACCTCCCTTTATCTCCACATCAAGACATTTGCTTTAACTTCAGTAACTGTGCTCAGAAGATACTCAGCATCACAGATATGTCCTGAAGCTTTCTAGAAAAGAAAAAAAAATCCATCATTTTCGACTAAGTGCTGACCAGAAACATATATCAAAAGTCTAAAGAAAGGTTGGAAGGAGACACTTGAATTCATTTTAATCCTATTTCCTTTCTGATTTTTATAGTTATCTTCTTAACTGAAGAAGCATCAGAGGTTATACTCTTCTTTAACTTTCGTCAGTGTCTTTTTTATCCCTATTACCTATGTCCAGGTCACCTTTATAGAACTCACATAAGCCATTCCAAATGGATTTTGTGCCATGTGAACCTAGTAACAAAACATGTGGGGTCAAAGCCATTCATTCTACACAGTACTTAGGTAAAGATTTATCCCTTTATTCCTGGGAGTAAAGCCTTAGAAACATTCCCCATTAGACTAAGATATCAGGTGCCTGGTAACTTCCGTTGACTTTCCACAGTTGGCTTTAAGAGTCCTATCCTTTCTACTAAAATCCTTGCTATTTTCTGAAGGAGGAGTTCTGGAGTTATCCTTGCAGTTGTGTATGGAAGGCCTTGAGGGATGAAGTATTGTCTGACTTGCTGATTTCTGAGTTCCACGTTAGGTAGCAGAGTGTGCTTCCTACTACTTTGGCAAACGTTTGACATGAAGCTCTGTTACTCTTCCCCTAACTTCTTCAAAAACCATTCCATAGGGAGCCTTCTCAGTCTCCCTCCAGCAAAAGCCCCGCTACAGGGAAGGACAGTTTCGCAATGAACAAGATCAAAATGTGAACTGATTTGCCACAATATTTAGCTAAATTATCTAGCAAAAAATGGGTTGAGGAGCCATAGGCCTGGATTGGCAAGATTTAGCCAAGTAAACTGCGTTTTCCATCAACGATGAAAGATAGGTTTCCAAATCTGACGTTGGCTTTTCTGTTTTGATAGCAGTAAACGTAGCTGAATATTTTCTCAAAAAACATCAGAGAATGGAAACTGCTTACCGTGTTGTAAGTTTTTCAACAGGTTGTCTAGGATAAATGTTTGCACCAAAAAAAAAAAAAAGACAATTAGGAAGTTTGTAAAAGCTTTGATTTTCTTTTTTTTTTTTTTTTTTTTATTTTTTTTTTATTTTTTATTTTTTGATGTGATTTTCTTTTTTATTTTTTTTATTTTTCACATCCAGTACAATATTTCACTTTATTTATTTTTTTTTACATTTTATTTATTTTTATTTTTTTAATGTAATTAATTTATTTTTTATTGGAGGCAAATTATTTTACAATATTATATTGGTTGGTTTTGCCATACATTGACATGAATTTGCCCCGGGTTTACATAAGTTCCCCCTCCTGAACCTCCCTCCCACCTCCCTCCTCCCTTTATCCTCCCTCTGGGTCATCCCCGCATGCCAGCCCCGAGCATCCTATAACATACATTGACCCTGAACTAGTGATTCGTTTCACATATGACAACATACGTGTTTCAATGCCATTCTCCCAAATCATCCCACCCTCACCCTCTCCCATAGAGTCCCAAAGACTGTTCTATACATCTGTTCTAATGAGGTGGATGAAACTGGAGCCTATTATACAGAGTGAAGTAAGCCAGAAAGAAAAACACCAATACAGTATACTAACACATATATATGGAATTTAGAAAGATGCAAATGATAACCCTGTATACGAGACAGCAAAAGAGACACAGATGTAAGCTTTGATTTTCTAAAACAGTCCTAAACTGAAATTGATGTTCCTCTTCCAAAATATGGGAATATGATCAAGACAAACTTGCATGTACCCCAGACTGCCCTTCTCCAGTTGGCCAAAGTCTTTAAGACCTCTTCTCCCTCCCCCTCTCCCCACCTTTTCCCTGAGAACATGCTGAATAGGAAGGAGGAAAAGAGCAAGTCCCCTGAGTCCCCTGAGACAGCTCACGGAAACAGGAAAGCTTTGGTCCCCCCCATTCCTTCCTCCTTTCCTGATGTCACCACTGAAAGGATCCCTCATTCTCCAGCTCTCCCTGCCCTACCACTGTCACCTCCCAGCTGCTGTCACACCCTATCAATGAATGCTCTCTCGAGGGAAAAGTCTCCTTTCATTGGTACTCAGAAATTCTTGAGTAATTGTTAAACCGGAAATTGCTTCTTTTTCTCAAAAGCCCTCCAGCCTATCTCACAGAACACTTAAAAGTTAAGACTTACCATTCACATAATTACAAGGTGACAGCAATCTGAAGGGTGAATGATTCTGATTTTTTTTTTCTCTCTCTCTCTTTCAGAAGCAGGTGGGTTGATATAATGCCAGCCTTAAATAGAAGCTTTATTTATAGCCTTAGCAGAATGAGCAAAGAGCTGGCATAATCAAAAGAGTACTGCATATTTTAAGGAAGGCTTTACCTTTAATATGCAAAATAGCCATTAGAAGACAACAAAAATGCAAATGTACATTCTCCTAAATTGGTTAACTGTATTAATTCCAATAAAGTTCAAAAGATAACTTTCCATACTACAAATGGGTCAGAGTCAAAGATGCATCTATCCTACAAGGACAAAACAGAAAAAACCCAAAAAACAAAAAATCGCCCCAGAAATTCAGTTGCCATGTTAGCTTTCTTCATTTCCTTGCAAACCTCCTATTCTAAATTGCTTTAATATATTTAATCCCCACTACCATGAAATCAATACTGTAATACAATGTAATCAACAAACAATGATTATGCAGGAGAGTAAATCAGACTTTCAAAAAAAAAAATTCGATTTTTACCACAATGTGTGTCCAGCCACACACTGAGTCAGACACATCTGTGTGATGGCAAGAGACAGAAGCTAAGTCATGAACAAACCCTTTAGAGGCTGTTTGGAAGGAACCATGCTCTTCTCCTCCCCAGTTATAAGATCAGGTGTACCACACACAAGTGTGTGTTGCTCTGATACACAAGTCAGTTGTCTTCTTATGTTTTATCCTTTTCCTTATGGTATGAAATGTCCCAGATAATAATTAATTTAAATGCTATTGTTTATATATACATATATAAATATGAGGGGGAGGGCGATTTGATTTTTTTAAGTGTTTAAATAAAATGTAACTGTTTTAAAAGCTGATAAGCTTGAGAAGGAGTAAAAGAGAAACAGAATGTGTGTGTGTGTTTTTCTTTAATGTCTTATCAAAGTCTTATTCTGGGAATATCCCATGATTGGAAGTTATTAACCAACAACCTTTAAAACTTTTTTTTTCTTTAATGCCTGATAGCTTGTTTTTATTCTCAAAAAAAAAAAAAATAGTGCTAATAACAAAAGTACCTTGATTTATATATCACTGACTATTATTATTGACTTATTGTGGGCATGTTTTATTTAACTTGTAAAAACAAATTAACTTATTTTATTAACATGTAAAATAAGTTAAGAATACATGTTTTCTTTACTAATGTAAAGGGCTTAAGCATATGATATCTCAGTTAAAACCATTTGGCTATTATTAAGGGGAAAAAATGAAATGTAATAAAAAAACAATTGGAGTTATCTATCAGAAAATACTCCCTATTGAGAGAGGTCAGTTATATGAGCCTTGCTCATGAGGAACATAAGGTTGCCTAAATATCTTTAACATGGTGATTAGATCAGATAATCTATAAATAACTCCAGTCAGAGAAGTAGTAGGCCCAGGGAATCAGTCTACTGCTGGGATGAATGGAAACCACTCAGAGAGGAATCAGAGGTCAGGCCTTCAGATTCTTCATAAGCACAATGTCCAAGGAGCCATGATTTGACCTGCTGAAAATCCAAATTTAGGTTATACCATGCATACTAGAGGGCTTCCCTGGTGGGTCAGTTGGTAAAGAATCTGCCTGCAATGCAGGAGACCTGAGTTCAGTCCCCGGGTTGGGAAGACCCCCCAGAGAAGGGAAAGGCTACACACTCCAGTATTCTGGTCTGGAGAATTCCATGGGCTGCATAGTCCATGAGGTCGCAAAGACTCAGACACGACTGAGCGACTTTCACTTTCATGTATACTAGAAAGATACTCTGCTGCTAAGTCACTTCAGTCGTGTCCAACTCTGTGTGACCCCATAGACAGAAGCCCACCAGGATCCCCCATCCCTGGGATTCTCCAGGCAAGAACACTGGAGTGGGTTGCCATTTCCTTCTCCAATGTGTGAAAGATACTCTACTGAAGATAAATCCTGCATCACTTGCAAAATCATCCCATCAATTACAGTTGGTTACAGAAGCAAGTAATGGCCATGACTTTAGGCATGAAATATATTTGAACAAGTACTGTAGGGTCTAGCAAGCCAAACACACAACATGATCATCTAGTCATTCTCTATGAGTCAGCTTTCACTCAGCCAACTATCTATGATTGAGACATTGTGTAAGATAGGAAGGCACAACAAATTAAAAGAGAGAAAAATCTTTTGTCTAAAGGCATGCTGACAACAAAGGAAAGAAGACTGTCTAATGTGAAAGAGGAAAAGAACTGACTATGTAAAAACTGCCCGCGTGCAATCTTTCTTCTGAGAGCAAAGGTGTTCTCTCCTTACCTTTGGTGCTTAAGGGAATGGGCTTTGGGGAGGTATGCTCAGGTAGCTGTCATCCTGTGTTTTCATCCTCACCCCTAGAGCTCACACGAGATGCCTTCCAGTGAAGAGGGAGTGAGCGGAGGAAGCAGAGAACTGGCAAGGGTGGGACCTGGAAGCCATATTGATAAATGACCAAAAAGCCCAAGATCACCACTAGGCAGCAGCAGGCACTCCCATTCTGAAGCTGCCAGTAAGAAATGCAGAAAAGGCCACCCTGCTATTCTTTAATTGTAGGATGAAGAGCTTACCACCAGGAAGGGGTTTCCTTCTCCTGGAAGATTTGATTTTTTTGGTATTGCCAAAGCTATGTGTCACCTGACAGTGGGCTTTCATTTTATACCACTAAACTAGCATGACCAAAACAAACAAAAAAAAATGTTTCCATGAATAGTTAGGACTACATCTTTGTCAACTAATACATCACAAGTTAGGTTGTCCAATAAACTCCTTGATCAGGGATAAGATAGCCCTAATACTTCAGGACTTTTTCTTAAACAAGGATAAGAGGGAAGAAGACAATATAATGGAGTCAAAATTTTAAATAAGAACTAAATATAGTCAACTCAGCAGCCTGGCTTTTGGTTCTATCCTTATAAAGACATTCTGGCCATATGTTGCTTCATACATTTAGAAGCCCATCAGAGTTCTGAGGTGGGATGGGAGTTGCTGGGCTTTTACTCCCTCTCATTTTCCTTGGTTATGAGTATATCACTCCAGGTGATTCCAGGTATCATTTGATACAGTCAAAATAAGAGTTAAGAGTTCCATTATACTCCCATTAAGGCAGATAAATATATTGTAGAACTCAATATTCTCTTCATAATCACCTCATTGTCAGACCTAAAACACAAGATGTGAAGATTAATGTGGAATAAGACCAAGTTAAGGAGGAAACTGAGAAACCTTAATGGGATTCCTAAGTGGAAATTCACCTGGGAATTCTGCCATTGATGGGTGGAAAAATTGAAAATGCTTGCTTGTAGGGCTCATCACTCCTTTGCCTTTCATTAACTCTTATAAACACCTAAATGCAAAAACTATGACCCTCTATAAAAAAAAATGGATTGAGAAGGAATCCCTTGTTATAGCTATACAGGCATTGTATCATTCCATAATACTCTGAACCCTGTAAATCAGAATATTAGAACATGTCAATAAGTCTCTCTATATAGTACATGTCATTTAATGTCAGATACACACACACATACTATTACTAGGAACCACACATACGAAGAACCATCTGGAGAAAGATAAAGGAAAAGAAAAGGCAGATGGAAAATATATGGCTTATCTGAGAATTCCCATGATTCTGTTTGCCTCTAATAAGAAAAACTAAGAACAGAACGCAATCACTAAGAAGACAGGGTCTGAAAGATGAAAATCCAAGGAAAGTCTCTGTGAAAAACAGCATACTATTACATAGGTTACCTCTTTGCTTGAAAGACCTAAATCTTATATATGATTGCGAAAGTTAGCCATATATTGAATAATTTTGTTTGCTGTCACATTGGGAGATAAATTCATTTACCAGATATTCCTCATTTATATGAGTCTTTTCTAGCCACAGCATTGCTCCTCATATTATTCTTAAGCACAAGAAATCAAGCATGCTGGTGCCATAGCACAGAGGCAATTCACTGCCTTTAATCTACAGTATTCTTTTGCTCAGTCACTAAGTCTTGTCTGACTCTTTGCAGCCCCATGGCTCCTTTGTCCATGGAATTTCTCAGTCAAGAATACTGGAGTGGGTTGTCATTTCCTTCTCCAACAGTATTCTTTTATTCATGGGCTATTAGCTGGATGTATGAAAGTCTAAAAGATTACAAAGACCCCAGTTCGATTCCTAGGTGGGGAAGATCCCCTGGAGAAGGGATAGGCTACCCACTCCAATTTTGGGGGGCTTTTCTGGTGGCTCAGGTGGTATAGAATCTGCCTGCAATGCGGGAGAACTGGGTTTGATCCTTGGGCTGGGAAGGTCGCCTGGAGAAGGGCATGGCAACCCACTCCAGTATTCTTGCCTGGAGAATCCCCATGGACAGAGGAGCTTGGTGGGCTGCAGTCCATGGGGTCACAAAGAGACAGGACTGAGTGACCAAGCACAGCACATTCTATTCATTCAGTGCTCTTGTGGAAGTTAATCACTTTTTAAAACACACACACAAATCTATACCATGGTGTTCAGAGCTTCTTTAAGCCTCACTGTGTATTACCATCAGTATAAACATCCTACTGGGAATTAATTTACTAAACAGAGAACAAATGTGAATGCAAAGAGATTACCAAGTCACCTCTACCATCTTGATTTACATAAGCTCTTCTATTTTAGAGACACTTGGAGAATCCAGTTGCCTCTACTTCAGTGGTCTCAAGAGCCTTCCATGGCACTACAATTAAAAAAAGAAAATTGCTGGTTTTAACACAGAGCTGGTTTTGATACATGGCAGTTGTTTTCTGTCTGAGTCTTCAGGAATAAAAAATAAAATAAAAAATGGGTTTACACAAATGGAAAGTAACCGAAAAGTGCTCCCTGGCTGGTGAGTTCAAGAGAGAAAGAGTTCATTGTTTTCAGTTCAATGTATTTTCAAAACAGGATTTGATAAGAACTGGAGAGCACAAGTTTTTCAAATAAATGACAATGGGAAAACAGGTATACAAAAGGGAATTTTCTTTTGAAGGTGAATGGATGATGTTTATATATGAGGCAATGCTTCTAATAGTGATCATTACGGTTTGGATTTGAAACCAGTAAGTACACAAGAGTATATATTAACAGTTATTGTAAATGTCTGTGTATCTATATCCTTTGAAATGCTGCCAGTATTAGCTCAAATACATGCCCACAGGAAATTCAGGAACCTACTTAACTCTTTCCTTCTCATTCTTGATTAGAAATCAGAAATCAGATTTCTCCAGTTCTAGTTTTAAAATGTGTACAAAATTTAATTTTCCACCTGTACAAGCACAATCTCCATTCACTCATTCACCGATTTAATCATTTAACACTGACTGATTAGCCACCATCATACTAACTTCACAGAACATCAATAAATAAAGTTGCTATCAATCGCAGCCCCAACTTTAATCCTGCATTTCTCCATATTAACTTCTTTGGCTTCCACATTGACCATAACCGATTTCTCATTCCATCATTCAAATCATGTAGTTTAGAGGATGGGCCTTAGTGTCCAATGGTCAGGTACTAATCTGGCTTTAAGGACCTACCTGCTTTAATGATCCACTCTCAGGGAGTCCCTGTAGTTAAGTTCTAAAAAGACAAGGGTCTGGAGTACGAGTTCTAAGGGCTCTGTCACTGGATTCATGCTTCTCAATGGGCAAGATACTTAGCATCTCTGCATCCCCATCTCCAGAAATGACCATAACACTACCTACCTCACAAGGGTGCTGTGAGGTTTACCGTGAAAGCATGAGGGAACGGTGTGGAGAACTGAGGCCCTAACACAAAGGGGCTACAGGATTTAGGGTGGCTAGATGAAGAGGCGTATGAACCTTTCTCCCCCAGGAGGCCTAGGTCGGCTCCATCTATAATTAGAATCGAAAATGGCACTAATCATCAATTGGCTTGGTTTATCTCTAAAATATGATGTCTAGGAGATCCATCACAAATTCCCCTCTGAGAGATTTTAGCTTGGAAAAAAATGATTAAACTAGTTTTAACAAAAGGTTAAGCAATGATTCACTTCCAGGTGCTGGGGGTGGGGTAGTTATTCTAATATGAAACAAGAGTTTGAATGGCTATCTTCAAGGGGATGCATTTCATTGGAGAAATCTATTGCCTAGGATTTTCTGTTGTTTTCAGTCTGACTCCCCAGTTTTCTGTACGATTGTTTTCACATACATCCCCTTCTTCCTTTTGTTGGAAGGCAAGCTATAATCCTCCGTTTCATGATGATTCTTTTCATGCCGTCCGTTTTGCTCAAAGGACAAATTCTTTTCAACAACCATTGTGATTATTTTCTGAAGAGGGCCAATTTTAATTGCCATATTGTTTAGCTAAGCCCTATTGTCTTGGTGTCCTTCAAAATTGTCAGTTGCTTTAAAATACAAGGGTGGGAGGGGAGAGCTGATAAGCACATTGTTGTAATTGATTTGTATGTTTGAATTGTCTTATCAGAAAACAAGGTTATGAATTTCATCTGTTGAGACACAAAAATAAAATACTTTTCCTAAAAAATGTATTTGGCTTTTGAATGTTCTAAAATACCATTTATCCTTCTCTTCATCCTTTTAATATTTCATAACAGTATTGCATTACTAATCATATTTGAATCATAACTATAATTATAATGGAAGCTCAGCCTTCTCCTACACTCATTACTATAGCTCAATTATTAAATATCTACTTGGGAAACAGTAAAATAAAATTGTTCAAGATTTACAGTTGAAAAAAAATTAGATGAACCCATTCTGAGGGACCTACTTTCAAGGCCAACCGCAGAATCACTTAAGACAGATGGGTGTGAAGAAATAGGCTTTCCAAGGAGTATAGTAATACGACTTCTTTTCTTTCCAGCAAAAATTATTGTCACTGACAGTGATGGGAAATAGCCATGAGATATTACCTCTGTCAGTTGTTGAAACTTTAAGAAATGAGATGAAAACAATTAAACTTGGCTTTTGAAGTATTCCTGGGCCAAGATCCTGCTATAGTAATTTAGAAAAACTGTACCAAAAGAGCAAAAACATCGTTGATGTCTTAGCTTGGACTGCCATAACAAAGGGGCTCAGTGGTAAAGAATATGCCTGCAATTTAGGAGTCTCAAGAGACTCAGGTTCAATCCCTGGGTCAGGAAAATCCCCTGGAAGAGGAAATGACGACCCACTCCAGTATTCTTGCCTGGAGAATCCTATGGACAGAGATGGTGGACTACAGTCCATGGGGTCTCAGAGTCACACATGAATGTAATCACTTAGCACCTATGAACACCATAACCAAATACCATGAACTAGGTGACTTAAACAACAGAAATGTATTTCTCACTGTTCTGGAGGCTGGGAAGTCCAAGATCAAGGTTCCACAGGGTCTGTCTCTGATGAGAGCACTCTCCTTGGGTTACAGGCACCTGCTTTCTCACTGTGTCCTTACATGGCCTCTACATGTACACGCACATACAGAGAGGGAGATCTCTCTTTCTCTCTTTCCCCTTATTAGGCCCACCAACCCTATCTAATTAGCACCCCTCTCTTATAACCTTCAGTTCAGTTCAGTTCAGTTCAGTGCACTCGCTCAGTCGTGTCCGACTCTTTGCGACCCCATGGACTGTAGCCTACCAGGCTTCTCCGTCCATGGGATTCTCCAGGCAAGAATACTAGAGTGTGTTACCGTTTCCTTCTCCAGGGGATCTTCCCGACCCAGGGATCGAACCTGGGTCTTCCGCATTGGAGGCAGACGCTTTAACCTCTGAGCCACCAGGGAAGCCCCTCTTATAACCTTATTTAACCTTAATTTCTGTCTAAAAGCCTTATCTCCAATCACATTGGGGGTTAAGCCTTCAACATATGAATTGGGGGCGGGGAGACATAATTCTGTTCATGCGTGTATACGTGCATGCTCAGTTGTTGTGTCTGATTCTTCTGAGACCCCCATGGACTAGCCCACCAGACTCCTCTGTCCATGGGATTTTCCAGGCAAGGACACTGGAGTGGGTTGCCAATTCCTTCTCCAGGGGATCTTCCCAACCCTAGGATTCTGCGTCTCTGGTGTCTCCTACATTAGCAGGTGGGTTCTTTACCTCAGAGCCACATGGGAAGCCCAATTCTGTCCATAGCGGTTGGTTTCTGCACATTAATCAAGTGTTCCAAATCACCTTTATTTACCACGAGCATGTGACACAGTATATAATACTGAAACCATGACCTGTCCTGAAATAGTGCACCATAGAGTTGACAGAAACTGGTGACTAACAAATTCCTGAGCTAGTCTTCCAGCTTGTTAAAAACCCATATGCTTGCAGCGCACCTTGATGGAGCAAGCTTGCCTTGGTTATTTTGTTGTAAGCTGTCTACCCTACAACCTTCACCTAGTCCAAATAATAAAATGTTTGTCAGAATTGTTTTTCATGAACTTGGAGTCAGCTGTGTCTGCTTTAACTGGCTAAGACTGGTTGGGATGACCAACCTCAAAACTGGACCTCTGCAGGTGTCCAAGGAATGACCTATTGACATCAGAGAGACAAAACTCCACCTTCAGATCGTGCAAAGCACCTCCATTTTAAACATACATCCCATGAAAATGCATGCAACTCAGATACTGCACAGAACACAGATTACCTTGGCTTTTCCCTACTTTCCATCACCTCTCTCTACTCCCAAGACCATCCTATTTCTTTATCCCATTAATACCCCAAGCCCCTTGCTTTTAGGGAGGTGGATTTGAGGGGCTTAACTGCCTTGTGAATAAACTCTTTCTTAGCTGCGAATCTTGGAGTCTCAGGGTTTTGACTTGCTGTGCATGAGGCAAATGAACCTGGTTTGGTAACAATAGTAGGAAGATAAGTTAGAGAAGTCAATATAAAAAATGAAAAAGCATTTCAACAACTACAAAAGCCCTCTCCTTGTTTTCCCTTACTTTATTGCACCTTGACTCTTCAAGACTCTGGCTTAGATGTCATTCATTTTCTGCAATGACACATGACTTTTCATTCTGTTGAACCAAAGTTCTTAAAGAGCTGTGTCTTCTCTTTCTTCACAACACATCTGCAGAGTTACAAGTCTGCAAAAATCTTAACCTCTTAAATTTCTTTCTCTCTCATGCAATATCATTAATTTAACTGACTCCTTTCTAGAACTAAAGAGCCTCTTGATGAATGTGAAAGAGGAGAGTGAAAAAGTTGGCTTAAAACTCAACATTCAGAAAACTAAGATCATGGCATCTGGTCCCATCACTCCATGGCAAATAGATGAGGAAACAGTGGAAACAGTGACAGACTTTATTTTTTTGGGCTCCAAAATCACTGCAGATGCTGACTGCAGCCATGAAATTAAAAGACGCTTACTCCTTGGAAGGAAAGTTATGACCAACCTAGACAGCATATTAAAAAGCAGAGACATTACTTTACCAACCAAGGTCCGTCTAGTCAAGGCTATGGTTTTTCCCTTGGTCATGTATGGATGTGAGAGTTGGACTGTGAAGAAAGCAGAGTGCCAAAGAATTGATGCTTTTGAGCGGTGGTGCTGGAGAAGACTCTTGTGAGTCCCTTGGACTGCAAGGAGATCCAACCAGTCCATTCTAAAGGAGATCAGTCCTGGATGTTCTTTGGAAGGACTGATGCTAAAGGGGAAACTCCAGTACTTTGTCCACCTGATGCGAAGAGCTGACTCTTTTGAAAAGACCCTGATGGACATGAGTTTGGGTAAACTCCAGGAGTTGGTGATGGGCAGGGAGACCTGGCGTGCTGTGGTTCATGGAGTCGCAAAGAGGCAGGCATTACTGAACGACTGAACTGAACCAATTTCTAGAACAGCCATCCTTCATCTGATGCTCCTCTCCGACTCTGCCCTTCTCCCCATCCACTAAAGAGAAAGATAAGATGATATTCCCTCATGATCTAATATGTGCTCACATTCCAAGTCAGCTGTCCCATTTTCATGGCTTACCCATATTGGCTAAGTGACAGGCCATTAGCTTGTTCTCCATAGTTATTTTGGTGCAGAAATGTCAATCAAAGTGTTTTTGTCTAAACAAGCACCACAGCGTTTGCTAGGGCCATTTGCTTGACCTAAGGAGTCCCAAACCATCTGTCTGAAGAAGATAACTGCCTAAATTAAAACTCACTCAACCTGCCCACAAGCTTCCCTGTAGCTATTTCTCCTGGGTTTGCCGATAGTACAGACACCAGGGTGCCAGGCTCAGTGTGATAAGCCAGCACTTGTCCCAAGTTATTCATGTTCACTGGGGTTCCCAGAGAACCAAAATTCAATATCAGAGGAAGGCCGTAAGACTTTGACCCACACTGGAACCAAATGCTCCAGAAATCAGGGAGGGACCAGGGAGAAAGATTCAGAGTCCTCAAGTAAAACAACTTGTCTTTTTCTAAAATTAGAGGTGTATTTACAAAACCAGATTCTTTTATAGAGGACACTCTGTCCCTGCCTTTTATAAGCTCTAAAGGAGTCTAGGGTCCTAGCCTACTGGGCAGGTGCTGATTTCTGAGGCTAGAATTTGAATTTCTAAACTCCTCATGTCCTGTTAGTGTACATCGGACCATGAGTCAGCTAAGTTCCTCAAACAGCACTCTTTGAAGCATCCAGAATGAGACATAGGACAGTGAGGTAATTAATAGAGGGTTGTTTTAGCTTAGTTTTTCTAGTTATAAAAGTACTATTATTGTATGCTGACTCATTGTAAAAAAAAAAAAAATGTATAGCACAGAGGACTCTACTCAATGCTCTGTGATGACCTAAATGGGAAGGAAATCCAAAAAGGAGGGGATATATGTTTATGTATGGTTGATTTACTTTGATGTACAGCAGCAACTAACACAACATTGAAAAGCAAGTATACACCAATAAAAATTAGGAGAAAATGTAGAAAGTATCGAGAAGTCAGGGGAAAAAATCCTTTATCCTATCTTTCAAAGGTAATCACAGTTATTATTACAGTACAGTACAGTTCTTACCATTCTTTTTAGTCTTCTTTAAGTAGTAAACTCAGCTTTAGAGTTCAAAGGTCTTGCTGCCACCACCAAAGTTCATTCCTGACCCTGCTCCTTTTCCTCCTCCTCTTCCTGCTCCATCTCTCCATTCACCTCTCCAGACCTCCGGTGAAGTGCCAACCATAAAGCTCTGGAAGGAGAAAGAACCTGCCTCCTCCCTCATTCAGGATACCAGAAAAGTGCCTGAGAAAATCCTACGTAGTGATCGTGGTGGGGATGATCACTTAAAAGTATTCTTAAAAGTTCACATTCTTCTCCTTAAAAAAAAAAAAAAATTACGCAGCCCAGTCTATATGATCCTCTTTGAAATTTATAGACGCAAATAAGAGGCAATAACGGCTACCAATTACTAGGTACCTGCCGTGTACCTGGATCTTTGTAAAAACAAGCTCATTAATCTCCCCAGAAACCCTGGAAGTGGGTGGGCACTATCTATTTCTTTAATCAAAGAATAGCTGATTTACAATATTCACTAGTTTCGGGTGTACAACATAGTATTTCAACATTTTTAGAGATTATACTCCATTTACAGTTATTACAAAACAATGGCTAGACTTTCCTGTGCTGTTCAATATACCCTTGCTGTTTATCCATTTTATACAGAGTAGTTTGTCTCTTAATCCCATACTCTATCTCACCCCATCTCCTCCTTCCCTCTCCCCACTGGCAACCACTAGTTTTTCTCCTTTTATAGCATTTCTACCCAGTGCTGTCTAATTTCAACATCCTCCTGTTTCTACTCTGCCATGCCACTCCTCAACTCTGAAACTCTAAGTAGAACAAAAACATATAACCATTTCATAGGGCGGCTTCCGTTTACTGCTGTTCTACACGCGCCATTCAGTTGAGATTCACGTTTTCAGTGTGTGCCCCACCCCACCCCAACCCCTGCAGCAGCTCTGAATCTCCTACTCATTCCCCTGGTGTTCTTCACAATAATATCCATCCAGATGCACTCTCACTGCTAATGGAGCTCCAACTAGGGATGCTCTGAAAATGTGATTGTAATTGGGTATTAATTAAAAACTAAATGAGAGGACAGTGTGGATTCTTTGGTGCCTGCTTGTAAAAGCTTATTGACTATCTTACAGGGCAAAGGGGCATTTTTCTTCCTTTGAAGTTATCACCCCATGATTGGGATCACAGCCACCATTGGGAGAAAGCTTGCTGCTCCTCATCACCTTCAAAACTCTCCTGCCCTCATGCTGATAAAGCCTCCTTCTATTAGCTGGTTTGGGAAATTGGTTATAAAACTCACCTACAACGGAGTAGACTGGTTTCTTTTTTCTGACACATTTTTCTTGATGAGAATGGGATTTTCCTGGGATTGAAACAAAACAGAAGACAAGACTAGACTGTGACCCCGCCACAGGTAGAGGAAACCCCATCTGCTCTACAGAGGAGATCATCTCTCTTCTGCAGACCTTTTTTTTTTTTTTTTAATAGAAAGGACGTAAATCTTGGGGTATATGAAGCACATTTGCCGAATTTGGGAATATTATGTATTAAGTACGGAGAAAATTTCTGCTAATTATGAAAGAAAAGAGGTGGAGACTGCACTCTTTTTAAAGGTCAATGATGCAGATGGACATTGTGTGCAGACTCTAGCCCAACCATATCCCCCAGGAAGATGAAAAATCATTAACAGTGGTTGCCTGCTGGTGTCAAATAAAGCAATCTGAGCACACCATGGAAATTCATCTCATTCAGGGACAGATAAGCAGTATGACAGAGTGATTCTTACACAGAAAGCTTGATTTATTATTTAGGTTTCCAATTAAATGCCTGCAACTTAAGCAGGGCCAGGCTGGTTGTCTGGGTGTGTTTTTGCAATCTTACTATGTAACATGTGCTATTTATGCACCTTCTCATCTTGGTCATTTTGTCAAAGCATGCTTCCATTGGTCAGTTATTATTGTTGTTGCTTAGTCGTTAAGTCACATCTGACTGTGACCCGATTCTCCAGGCAAGAATACTGCAGTAGGTTGCCATTTCCTTCTCTAGGGGATCTTCCTGACCCAGGGATCAAACCCATATCTCCTGCACTGGCAGGCAGATTCTTTATCACTGAGCCACCGAGGAGGCTCATTTTACATAGTACTCTTTCCAAATTCCTTACATTTTAACATGTCCCAAGTTGGTATAAAAAGGAAGAAGGAAAAAGGACCCTTGTCTAGGGTGCTTTCAGTGAGATTAGAAACACATGAACTGACATCTGGACTCTTGGTAAATCACCCAAGTATTTACTGAGTACTTACTCAGTGTCTTTTCCAGTGAGTCAACTCGTCGCAGGAGGTGGCCAAAGTATTGGAGGACAGGGAGGCCTGGCGTGCTGTGATTCATGGGGTCGCGGAGAGTCGGACACGACTGAGCGACTGAACTGAACTGAACTGAACTACTCACTGTCAGCTAATATTCAAGGGATTTCACTTTAAGTAAGAAACCGAGAAAAGGCGGTATCACATCACTGCTTGTCCTTCAGCTCCTTCTCCGTGTGGAAGTCATTCATCAAGGTGCCTTTTATTCCTGCCTCTGTTCTGCTTATATGATAGAAGGCAAGGTAGGTACATCAGTTCTGTCCTGGGAAGCTGGGCCCAGCAAATATTCCAGTGACATGGTTAGGAGACAACCTCAAACAGATACTGTTGCAGGTAACAGGTTCCATTTTACTATTAAGGAGCAGCGCTTCCAGGCAAAAAAGTCTCAGTGGAGTGGGCTATCCAAAATGAAAAGCCTTGGGATTGGGCTAACACAGATACTTAACCATTTTGGGAATATCTGCAAGGAAAAAGAGATAAATGGGTGTGGGAAAAAACTTCCCCTTTTCCAGGGAAATGCCTACAATGGTGGAAAAGTATTGTATGAAGTCAACAAAACCAAGTAAAGGGGCAGCCTAATACAGAGTTTGGCATACAGTAGGTGCTCACTAAGTGTATGTCAGATAAATGGGTGCATAACCCACAGACAGGTGACAGCATGGAGAAGCATCTTCATGTGCAAACTTCTATGCATGAAACTCTCATAAATCCATTCTTTCCGGGGTTTGTTGTGTGTCAAATATGCACTTAGCAAATGTTCCTTATAGAATCATTACAAAACAGATAGAAAGGAGAAAACTTAAAATTTCCAGTCACTCTAAATGAAGAGATAACTACTATGCAGGTCAGGAAGCTACAGTTAGAACTGGACATGGAACAACAGTGGTTCCAAATAGGAAAAGGAGTACGTCAAGGTTGTATATTGTCACCCTGCTTATTTAACTTATATGCATAGTACATCATGAGGAACGCTGGGTTGGAAGAAGCACAAGCTGTAATCAAGATGGCCAGAAGAAATATCAATAACCTCAGATATGCAGATGACACCACCCTTATGGCAGAAAGTGAAGAGGAACTCAAAAGCCTCTTGATGAAAGTGAAAGAGGAGAGTGAAAGGGTTGGCTTGAAGCTCAACATTCAGAAAACAAAGATCATGAAATCTGGTCCCATCACTTCATGGGAAATAGATGGGGAAACAGTGGAAACAGGGTCAGACTTTGTTTTTTGGGGCTCCAAAATCACTGCAGATGCTGATTGCAGCCATGAAATTAAAAGACACTTACTCCTTGGAAGGAAAGTTATGACCAACCTAGATAGCATATTAAAAAGCAGAGACATTACTTTGCCAACCAAGGTCCTTCTAGCCAAGGCTATGGTTTTTCCCATGGTCATGTATGGATGGGAGAGTTGGACTGTGAAGAAAGCTGATCGCCGAAGAATTGACGCTTTTGAACTGTAGTGCTGGAGAACTCTTGAGAGTCCCTTGGACTGCAAGGAGATCCAACCAGTTCATTCTAAAGATCAATCCTGGGTGTTCATTGGAAGGACTGATGCTAAAGCTGAAACGCCAATACTTTGGCCACCTCATGCGAAGAGTTGACTCACTGGAAAAAACTCTGATGCTGGGAAGGATTGGTGGCTGGAGGAGAAGGGGACGACAGAGAATGAGATGGCTGGATGGCACCACCGACTCGATGGACATGAGTTTGAGTGAACTCTGGGAGTTGGTGATGGACAGGGAGGCCTGGTGTACTGTGATTCATGGGGTCGCAAAGAGTCGGTCACGACTGAGAGACTGAACTGAACTGAACTGAACTGGTAATATTTAGGTGGTTAAGTCAACATAATCATCAACCAATTTTACTATATACATATATATTTTAATGGGTACATATTGTTTCATAAACTTTTTTTTCACTTAGCATTTTTTGTGAATATCTTTCCATTTTAAATGGCTGCACAGAATTCTACTATCTATTTGGACTATAATCTGTCTAACCAATGCCATATCTTTGGATATTTAAGTTGTTTCTAATTTTTTTCTCTTATTATCAATGATTGTACTGTCTTTGGAGCTAAATCTTTAGTTATGACCTTAATTACTTTTGTAAGCTATATTATCTGAAATGGGATTGCTGAGTCAAAAATTAATGTAACTTCTTGAAGTTTTTGATACATGGTGATACCAGAGAGGTGCCAGCTTACAGGTACAAGAGGGCTCTTTTCTCTGAATGCTTATGAACATTGTAGGTTTTGATAAGAGCATCTATAATATTGTCACTCTTTTTATATCAAGTATCAGATCCCACCTGACCCTGTATTACTGTTCTACCAACCTCACCTCTTTACAATATTTTTCACTTTCCTGCATAATTTTCTCCCAAGCTCTCACATTAACAGACATGTGTCTAACAGGTCCTTTTGAATTTGATAAGTGGTCAAATCTAAATGCCAGTGTTCACTCAAGTGCACTTATCAATCTACTCAATAAATGCACACTGAACACTATGTACCAGGTATTCATCTATTGTGCTATTAAAAACACTCAGTCAGACAAATAAAGCCCCTAACCACAGGAGCTTGCATTTTGATAGAAGACATTTCAAATAAACAGACACTATAATACCAGGTAGCCATAAGTGTTATCTTGTATTCTAGAAAAGGTAGTCAGAGAAGTTCCTTCTGAGGAGACACCTGGATGAACTGACTGATCAAGCCATACTTACATCTGACATAGACTGTCAAAAAAAAAAGGCAGAGCATGTGCAAAGGTCCTGAGGAGTAAGTGAGTTTGACATGTCCAAGGAACAGGCACACCAAGTGTTATTAGAGCAAAGTGGCAAAGACAGATGGGGATAAGAAATGAGATCAGAGAAGGGGTCAAATCAAGGAAGGCCCAGTTGGCCACTGAGAAGACTGAATTTCCTCCCAGATGATGGGAAGCATTTGAGAGTTGTACTCAACAGTAGAACGTAATCCCATTTATATTTCCTAAATACCACTTCATGCGACGAGTTGACTCACTGGAAAAGACTCTGATGCTGGGAAGGATTGGGGGCGGGAGGAGACGGGGACGACAGAGAATGAGATGGCTGGATGGCATCACCAGCTCGATGGACATGAATTTGAGTGAACTCCGGGAGTTGGTGATGGACAGGGAGGCCTGGCATGCTGTGATTCATGGGGTCACAAAGAGTCGGACACGACTGAGGGACTGAACTGAACTGAACTGAAATACCACTTGGATGTTAACTGGAGAATAGACTATGGTTCAGGAGTAAACACAGAAAGACAAGTTGCAAAGCTCTTATATATAAGAGTTTTATCAATTCAGCATTTCAAGTTCTTGAATCCTAATTTTGGGAGGAGGCAAGAAACTAAGAAGTGATATGAATATTCATGGTTAAAAGCTGAGTTCTGTCATTACATTACCTGGTTCAGTGACAAAACATGCCTGGTTATCCTCACGTGAGCACTTCTACTGTCGGACTGGTTTCCACATGAAGGTGTCTACAGAGTAAGCTATGAGAACTCCTTACGCACAAGGGCACTCTCAGCACAGATAATATGTGACCCAGTATCTTTATGTCCAAACTATTACAAAAAGTCTGAGCTAACATATCCTCCTTAGAAGGAAGTCAAATAACTGGGAGGGACTCTACAGCAATTCTCAGCTGCCCTTTCCCTCAACCCTAGGGCTGTCTTGCTATTGATCAAGAAGAGCTCTTGAACAAGAACTGAGTTGAAAGCAATGGCATTGCAAATATGAGAGGCCAGTGACTGAACTGCTGCTGCTGCTGCTGCTAAGTTGCTTCAGTCGTGTCCAACTCTGTGCGACCCCATAGACGGCAGCCCACCAGGCTCCCCCGTCCCTGGGAGTCTCCAGGCAAGAACACTGGAGTGGGTTGCCATTTCCTTCTCCAATGTATGAAAATGAAAAGTGAAAGTGAAGTTGCTCAGTCGTGTCCGACTTGTAACAACCCCATGGACTGCAGACTACCAGGCTCCTCCGTCCATGGGATTTTCCAGGCAAGAGTACTGGAGTGGGTTGCCATTGCCTTTTCCGAGTGACTGAACTATTCATAATCAAATGTCTATTAGGATACATCATGGAAGTACTAAGTAAAAGGTACATTTCTGCTTCTAGAAACCTACTCAGAGTATCATTTAAGCTTCTGAGGGGTAAAAGCAGGATGAACTTTATCATTTTAAGGATCATTGGATTTTTCTAAATATATAAAAAGGGAACATTGTGTGTTTCTTTTAAAATCACACAAAAAATGAAAGGGACTTTTGAATCCACAAGAGGATACAAGTGGCAAAAATCTTAAGAAAACCAAAGTTAACTGGTTTTCTGTATGCCTTTTTATTTTTTTAATTTTTCCTTTTCATTCCCTCTGACAGAAATGTGTAATTCTGAGAATCTATGCTAATGAAGAGTGTGTCCATGAGATGTATAATGCATGCCTTTTAATTAGTTCTGCTGATATAATTGATTAACATTTTGCTTGTGCGGTACTTTTACAAAGAATGAGCAGTGGAACACAGTCTGCAGCTAGTCCCTATAGTAAAAAGAGAAGGGAAAAAAAAAGCACTGAACATTGCCATTGTTTAACTTCTGCATCGCCAAAGTGAGCCTCCGTATTCCTATTGAAAGTCTGTTGGGAGGTGATTTGAACAGCCTAGAAAGAAGCAGAAGAAATAAAAGACAAAATGAAAGGGCAAAAGGCCCAGAGGAATGACTCTGAAAAACACTATAAGGGAGGGAAAGAGATCATGATGAATAAAAGGAGTAGGAAAACAACCATTACTCCATAAGGAATCTAGGGCAGATGGAAGAGAGGAAAGTAAAAGCTGAGAAAAGAGAGACTGCAAACTGTGTGTGTGTGTGTGTGTGTGTGTGTGTGTATCTCTGGCAAACGGGCACCCCTCCCCTTCCTGGTAAAAGGTGAAAGGAAGGACCATTTGTCAACGGCTCCCCAGCCACTGAGAGAGCAAGAGCTCTGAATGAACACTGTGCTGGGGAAACAAGCACCAAAGCAGGCAAATTTCCTTCAAATTCAGTGGCAGTTCTGTGGCAGAGTCTACAAACCAGCAGGGAGTCAGGATGGTCTGACCTCAGGACAGGACAGCGGACAAATACAGGCAACTGACACGAAGCCTGGGCAAGTGGAGGAAGGGTTTTCAGCCTAAGTGATTTCTATTCGGAGACAGTCATCTGAAAAGCGGGTGGAGGAAAGGATGTTCCAGGCTAAGAGAACACTCTGTAGCAAGGAATTGAGGAAAGAAGGTTGGGGCCTTTCAAAGAAATGTAAATAGTTCAGGAGAAATGGAGAGGGGGTAGTAGGTCAGGAGACTGACAAGTAGCAGAGGCCTGATTATGAAGACATCTGGGTAGGGGGACTTAGTTTAAACAAAATTTAGCAAGTTTAATCATTTTAAGACTTCTCGCAGACACACAGTACACTGAAGGACATTGTGAATTGCTATTTAAGGGAGAGAGTAGGCAGAATTCCTTAGGTTCCCCTCAAACACACTCCCCTTCCCACCCCCACCACCCCCTCCCGGCAGGCCATGCTATTCTATTTTTAGAAAAGGACATGCTATTCTACTTTTGGAAAATGAGCTATTCACATCTTAGGTATTTAACAAAAGTCCTGTTCCATTCAGTCTGGGAATCACCTGCCTGAGGGAATTCATTTGAACTTACTTCTCCATCCTCTATAATCTACCCATCAGCCTATTTGTTCAGGTACATAAATTCATAATCATCAACACTGCCCAGCAGTCCTGCTCTGGTTCTTTTTTCCATTGATCATCATTTCCATATTTCATCTTCCCTAATAGCAATTTCAAAATTCCTCTTAAATCTCCAGTCTTTTCCCCATGGCTCCCCACTCTTGGCAGACTTCTACTTCAGAGAAATTCAAAGCTATCAAAGGGGAAGTCCTTGGTTTCCTGATATCAAATTCCTAGGACTCCTACATCTAAACTCTCTTCCCTCTTATCACAACAGAGGAACTGTCCGGCCCCCTTTTTCTCTGAATTCTATCTCTTGTTTATTTCAGCAAATGTACACTATCTCACTATTGTGAAAAAGGTGTCCTTTCTCACAAAAGTCTCCTTTTAAAGCAACACTATCCACTAACCCACATTCTTCCCTGGCAACTAATCTCTCTCCTTGTCACAGAATCTCTGAAATAGTGTGAAATAGCCAATATCCCTTTGGCTCTATCTCTTCACTTCCCACTCTCTTCCACCTGTATCCATCCACCAAAATACCTCATGCTAAGGACAATCAATGCCTCTCTGGCACTAAATCCAAAGGACATTTTTCCTTTAACACCATTAATCAAACCCATCACTGACAAAGCTTTCCCCCCTCAGCTTCCATGGCAGAAATCTCCCCTAGTTTCCTCCGGCCTCTCTGATCTTTTCATCCGCCTCCTCTACAGCAGTACCCTCCTCCATTCCACTCTTAAAACACCGCAGTCCCTCCAGTTTCAACCTTCCTCGCTTGGTCGTCACTCTATACTCCCTCCTTGGGTAACTGCATCTGTTTCTCCATCTTCAATTACATCCTGAAAATCTCTTGAATTCCATGTACAAATCCCAGTCTTCATTGCCACCAATCCATCACCCTTTCATCACACTCTTGATGGGCCCTCCCACAACAGTCTTTGTGTGTCCTTTCCGGCACCCTCGCAACGTGTCCTCCATACTTCCATGCAACAGCTGGAGTGAAAGCTTTACAGAGCGAATCTGATTATATCAAAACTTTCCTGTGTGCAACATATGCATGCAGGAATACACATACACACACATACACACCCTTAGGACAATTTTATGAACTTTTATTACGCTTAGGATAAATACCAGATATACTTACCATGACCTTTAAGGCTCTGCATGCCCTGGCCCCCCGACACCTCCGTCCTCACCCCCTCGTTTCATCCTCCGCTTTCAGTCAGTCTGTATGCTTCATTATCCTATTATGAACCTTTAGATTTCTCAGATGCACTATCCATTCTCCCGCCACAAGCCCTTTGCATATTCTATCCCTCTGCCTGGAACACTCTTGCTCCCTGTGTGCCCTTGACCACATCTGAAATAAATACAAATCTTTTTATGGCAGTCCAAAAAATACCAGCTCAGAAAAGGTGGTTTTCAATCTCAATTTTTGAGATTTCTCCATCTAGCAAATGACTTCTCAGGACTTAACTCTCAGTTCAGTGGTAAACTCTTTAAAGAAGCCCTCTGTGCTAACCAGGCTCTTCATCCTAAACCCTGTTTGAAGCCAGAAGTCTTATTATATTGTTCACCATCCCAAACTAGCTGATATTGAAAAATTTTAAAATAGGTCATTAAAAATCAATATAATCCCAGATGGGAGAAAATATCCTGTAGACTTGGAGTGATGTCTTAAAACACATGTGTGCTGTGTGCTACATCACTTCAGTCGTGTCTGACTCTTTGTGACCCCATGGACTGTAGCCCATCAGGCTCCTCTGTCCATGGGATTCTCCAGGCAAGAAAAATGGAGTGGGTTGCCATTTCCTCCTCCAGGGAATCTTCCAAACCCAGGGATCGAACCCGTGTCTCTTACATCTCCTGTATTGGCAGGCAGGTTCTTTACCACAAGTGCCACATATGCCTAAACTGATGGCCAATATAATGTGTCTTTTCATCCACAATGCAATGAACACATCTGGGAACCAAACACTGGAAATGTGGATGATACCTCTCAATGGTACATTTAATGTACCACACTCAAAATATTTGTCTCTTGATCACATACTTAGCACTCTGCTGGTTCACAGGTTTAATACTTGTGTGAGGGACATTTCTACTTGAACATAGCTAATATTTCCATTAGATAAAAGCTGAGTTTCAGTATGTATATTTGTAGCTTATGTATTTTATGCAAAAGAAGGAGGTCACAGGATTGGCTGAGGTGACTGACACTGACAATAACAGGAAATATTGTATACTGTAAACTACCTCCTGTTTCACTCTTTAACATTAAGGGTAGACTCTCAAACGACACATAGTTTAGACCATCCCAAATCTTGTCTTCTCACAAAACTTAGATTACCGTATTTGGGAAGGAATTATGACTGTCTGAGATAAAGGAGAGAGAGAGGGAATGTGAAATGGTTAATAGTGGGAAACGAAACAGCGAATGAGAAAACTATCATATATATATAGTATATATATTTAAACATTCATTTTTTTAGTTATTAATCACTCTCCTTGTGCGCCCCCGATTACTTCTCTTCCTCTTGCTTTCCCTTGCTACTTATATTAGTTATGTTGGTGGTGATTCTCCTTTCCATTCAGTCTGTTAATTTGCAGAATATTGAGGCGGACTCATGACAGAACAAAGAGGGTAAAAAGACATGACCTAGAAATCCCATATGTAAAGAACAGAGATACTATATTGCCTCTGCATGAGGTTTGGAGATGGACCGTTCTTGTACTTATCAACTTATTGATTCAACAATATACCTAAAATAAATACAAATCTGTTTATGGCAGTCCACAAAATGCTGTGTGAGAAAAGGTGGTTTTCTCAATTCTAGAGATCTCACCAACAAGTTATAGCAAGACTTGGCCCTGCCTGGGGTAGGGACACTTTATATTTGCCATGCCCTTGCATAAGCAAGGACGAGGACCTCAGCAGCACATAATTACATTTCCTGTCTCTTAAATTACAACCGTCTTTATATGAGTGTCATACTCTGTTTCAGTCCTTGCATGTTTTATAGTTTGTGATTATTTCTGTAAAGGAAGGTAGGCTGGTAAGCCTAAGATAAATTCTAACAAAATTTCTTGCATTTTTAATAGCCAGCAAAGCAGAAATGCAGATGAAGACATGAGAGGGACCCATCAATATATCCCTAGACACACTGCTATATTTGCCATGTGTCTGGAGAAAATGCTATTTGGGCTACAGGATTTTCTGCATGAAAGCTTTATCCTTGTGAGCCAAATGTGGGTGGTTTTGTTGCTGTTTTATCTGGTGTTCTGACATTCCAGAGGAAAAAGTCTATGTCCTGGGAGACTTTAATTCCAGTGCCTCCACATGTCCCAAAGAAGCTGGATACTGAGGAGAAAGTGATTTCATAAGCATAAATATTCTTTGTGGATCTTGTTAACTAAAAGAAAATGAGAAGCTTTTATAGTGACTCAGCCTGTGAAGTTACTTAAAAGTGTTTGGGAACAAAATCAATGACATTCAATTATTGACACCTATTATGAATCACATTAACATCCTGGGAACTTATCTTCAAAATTTAACAAAACCGAAAAAGTTACACATTTGACAATGTCAACTCTGTGAGTGTATGTATGCTCAATCATGTCTGACTCTCTGCAACCCCACGAACTGTAGCCCGCCAGGTTCCTCTGTCCATGGAATTTTCTAGGCAAGAATGCTGGAGCAGGTTGCCATTTCCTATTCCAGGGAATTTTTCCAACCCAGGGGTCAAACCCATGTCTCTTTCATTAACACCACCTGGGAAGCCCTAAGTTGTCAGCTCTACAATGTCAGTTTTACAATACAGCAAAAAACTGTAAATAATCTTTATGTCCAACAAAAGGGAAGCACATGGTAATTATGGTCCTTCAATAAGCTAAAATATATTGCAACAAATAAAAATGATAATTTTGATGATTGTATAGCTGCATGGACTTATTCACAATGCTATATGGTAAGGGGAAAAAAGCAGAATTCACAATGCTACATACAGTGTAGATCTGCAAGATCAGCATAGAAAGAAAGCTAGATAATAAAGTTAAATGGTTCCTGGTGATGGCTAGGGAAATTATTTTAACTTCTCAAATATTAATAAAAAATCAGATTCATAATCTGTTAAATTAGAAAATTACAAACTACTCAATAATCATAGAATACTTTTAGAACACTGTGATGTGTTGACAGAGAGAAAGGGTAAGAGGTACAAGTAAAATGCTGCCCTCAAGGTGTCTGAGTCTATAACAAATTAAAGCCAACTCATTACTTAAAAAACAAAATTACAAGACCATTTGATATGAAGTTCTAAGTTCATAGAAGACGACAAGTGTAAACAATCAAAAATGACTTCAAGGAAGAAGTTGGACAACCCCTGGGCCGTGAGGTATATAAGAGGTCTGGATGGGCAGAGCAGGGCAAGGAGGACAGTTACACAAAGAGCAAAGGTGCTGACACTGAACTATGGTGGGGTTGCCTTATCTTTATTTGCTCTGACAAGGCATCGGCATAGATAATGGGAGAATAAAGTGTGCCCTGATCAGAGGAGAAGATGAGGGATGTCAGAGAACAGGCTCTATTTTATCTTCTGCATCAGACACATACATAACTGAATCAACAAGAGTTTTGGCTGTGTGTTAATTTATTATCTGCATAGCAACCAAGTCCACTGAATTCTTATCCCACTGATCCTTCAAAGATCAGCAGAATCCAAATAGGTGCTCAACCGATGTTGGCAAAGTTGAGAGTCAAAGTTTATCACAAAGACGATCCCTCATAGGTAGAACTAGCTCTCTGGAGGACTGTGGGTATAGAGCTGGATATGTTCTCTAAGGCCTGTGTCTCCCCTAATGCCCTTGAATGTTTGCATAAGGCTGGTGTGGCACATAAAAAATAACCATTAGCTAGAGGACAAAGATGTCAAAAGCTGGTTATCTTGCTGAAGTCAAAATACCACTTGATGTACACACTACTATATTTAAAATGGATAAATGACAAGGACCTACCGTATACCACATGGAACTCTGTGCAATGTTATGTGGCAGCTGAGATGGGAGGGGAGTTTGGGGGAGAATGCACACACATGTATGTACAGCTGCGTGCCTTCGCTGCTCACCTGAAACTATCACAGCATTGTCTGTTAACTGGCTATACCCCAGTACAAATAAAAAGTAAAAAAAAAACAAACAAGAAACACGTGAAATAAGTCTTAAAAATCTAGGGATTCCAATTGCAGGAGTTAAAAACAGAACAGGATTCTAGAAAGGCAGCATATTACCCCACATAATGTCGCATCAATCCACCAAGGTAAAAACCTCTATGGTTCCTTCTATATCTGAAATTCCATTTCTTTCATATTCAGTTCAGTCGCTCAGTTGTGTCCAACTCTTTGCGACCCCATGGACTGCAGCACACCAGGCCCCCTGTCCATCACCAACTCCCAGAGCTTACTCAAACTCATGTTCTTTGAGTCGGTGATGCCATTCAACCATCTCATCCTCTGTCGTCGCCTTCTCCTCCTGCCTTCAATCTTTCCCAGCATCAGGGTCTTTTCAACTGAGTCAGTTTTTTGCATCAGGTGGCCAAAGTATTAGAGTTTTAGCTTCAGCATCAGTCCTTCCAATGAATATTCAGAACTGGTCTCCTTTAGGATGGACTGGTTGGATCTCCTTGCAGTCCAAGAGACTCTCAAGAGTCTTCTCCAACACCACAGTTCAAAAGCATCATTTCTTTGGCGTTCAGCTTTCTTTATAATCCAGCGCTCACATCCATACATGACCACTGGAAAAACCATAGCTTTTCATATTTCTCAAGGCTTATTCCTTTTGTCTCACCATAGATCTCAAATACATGAGAAGCAAGAAAGACTAAGGCATACAGAGACCAAAATACTGCTTCCATTACTAAAAACACGGCAGACGTGGCTTACAATTCAATGCAGAATTTGAAGACTTACTGATATTTACACATACACACACCCACACACACCCCAGAACTATAGCCTGGAGGAGCGAGTGAAATATGTACTCCCTGCAGACGGGAAGTTCCCTAAAGAAGGGCAAGTGGATGGGGCAGAGGTGCACGTGTCTGTTTCTCCTTCCAAGCTCACAAACCAGGTATGTCATTCCTACACCTCTTGGGAAGAATGAATGAGGGAGTAAAGAAAGGCTTTGGCCACCTGATGCAAAGAACTGACTCATTAGAAAAGACCCTGATGCTAGAAAGGGTGAAGGAAGGGGGAGAAGGGGATGACAGAGGATGAGGTGTTTGGATGGCATCACCAACTTGATGGACATGAGTCTGAGAAAGCTCTGGGAGTTGGTGATGGACAGGGAAGCCTGGTGTGCTGCAGTCCCTGGGGTCGCAAAGAGTCAAACAAGACTGAGCAACTGAATTGAACTGAACTGATAGTCTCATGTTGGCATAAGTCCCTCCAACATGGGAGAAAACATCACAATATAGAATATACTCACTCTCTCCCAAGAGATAAGTCTTGGTGAATTGTTTGCAAGCATAACCACAGAGTAAATTCCTAGCAAAGGAACTTCTAGGTCATTTTTATCTTCATTAATATTGTTAGCTTTCCCTCCAAAAAGGTTGCACCCATTCTCTCTCTGCAACAAAGTATGAAGATTCCCTTTATTCATGCTCTTACCACTAGTTCTGGACACAATCAAACATTTTATATTTTCCTATCTGATGTGCAAAAGGGGGAATGTATTTCATTGTTGTTTTGATACGCATTTTCTTTATTGTGATAAGTTGACCATTTCACATTTTGAGTTTTTTTAATATGTGTGTTTATTTCTTCTATAAGCTTATGTCTCTAGGCTTTCCTCTTATTTTTTTTTAAGGTTGCCATTCTTTTTGTGACTGGTTTGTATGAGCACTTAGTGAACTAAGGGAGTTAGTCATGTGCCTTAGAAAGAAAGAAAGAAAAGTCTCTCAGTCGTGTCCGACTCTTTGTGACCCCAAGGACTGTAGTCTACCAGGCTCCTCTGTCCATGGGATTTTCCAGGCAAGAGTACTGGAATGGGTTGCCATTCCCTTCTCCAGGGGATCTTCCCGATCCAGGGATCAAACCTGGGTCTCCCATATTTCAGGCAGATGCTTTACCTTCTGAGCCACCAGTCATGTGCCTTAGGTGTTGAAAATCTGTTTTCCTAGATTGCTATTCCCTTTTAGCTTTGTTTTTGCCATTACACAATTTTAGACTATTACATGGGTAAATTTATCAATCTTCTTTAGAAATATCATGCTTACATTATAGTTCTTTATCCAGGTAAATTAGCATAACACAGTGTAGATTTGAGTGGGTTTCTTTCCCAACCTTGACAACAAATCATCTTTGCTATCCTTCTAGATGGTGTTCTAGGCTTCCACAGAGGGTAAAGAGTAGACATTTAGGTCATTTACCTTACTTTACTTTACTAACCATTGCTTTACAGAGATGGTGCTGAAATTTGATCTGTTAATACTGTTCTGTACAAAATTTTACTTTATAAAGTGAGTGCAGCTAAGTGGGGGGCAGGGGGGAGTTGAAACTCATTTCTCCGTCAGGTTGGGATTTAGAAAACCCAAACGCTGATACCCCCAGCCCACTCTAGAGCCACGTACATGCTGTACACGGAAGGTTTCTGTCCTTGCACCTCCTCCAGTCTCCTATTTCTAGCTCCAGCTGGCATTCACTCCTCTGATGGAGGAGGGCACACGAACCCAAGCTTGCACTTTATACATTCATGTGCATATTATGTGTTACCACGTGTTTGATGAAACTGTCGAGACCGTGGGGAACAGGACTGGAAGTGGAGAGAGCCAAGTGGTCATCGTTGAGCACCTGCCATTGGAAGCTCTCCTCTGGCAGGCAAAAATGGCTGCAGGCACTCATAAGCCAGACACCTGGACTGGAACTCTTCCCATGGCAGGAATGCCCAGATGCTAGGGCTCAACTCCTAACCTCCTAGAGACCAGGGACTGGAAGGTACTTCCTGCAATGACTGTGTTCCAGGGATCTCTTAAAAAAAAAACCTGCATGTTAAATGCTTTTGCGTGGGTCTTGACAATGAACACAGCACTCCCATGGGCAGATTTTCACCATGATGTAGTGATGATTTCACGAGACCTGCAATCAGAAAACGTGACTTCTGCTCTAACACAGTGTGCCTCTTGGAGATAAGCATGTGTTTCTGCAACAGGACACAGAAATTAACCATAAAAGGAAAACTTCACTGAGATTTCATTAAATTGAAATTGTAATCAAAGGAAACCAAATTTCCCCTTACTTTCTTTAAAATATATATGGCTGCTTAAAGTAAAAATTTTCATATAGTATCATGGTGGTAGAATGGGTTTTCATGGAAATCAGAAATTGGGTCTTTTCTATCAAGTTTGATGACCTTCTTTAAATGGCATGCTTTCACTATGTACATGTATTGTAATTATTAATATCATTGGGTTTAAATCAACTGTCTTGTTATTTCTATTATTTCTCCTTCTTTTTTAATGCCTTCTATTTCTCCCTCTTTTTTTTTTTTTGGTTTCTTTTCTTCTATTTTACTGTTTTCTTTTGGGTTGAGTACAATTCTCTTTCCCCAAACACTCCCTAATTAGCCTTATATCTTTGCTTTATGTTTCAGTTATGCCATATTTTACAATATGCATCTTTAATATACCTCAGTTTTACTTCAAATGATATTATAATACATCATGTAAAATATATGACTGCTCAGTTCAGTTCAGTTCAGTCGCTCAGTCATGACCGACCCTTTGCAACCCCATGAATCACAGCACGCCAGGCCTCCCTGTCCATCACCAACTCCCGGAGTTCACTCAAACTCATGTCCATCAAGTCGGTGATGCCATCCAGCCACCTCATTCTCTGTTGTCCCCGTCTCCTCCTGTCCCCAATCCCTCCCAGCATCAGAGTCTTTTCCAGTGAGTCAACTCGTTGCATGAGGTGGCCAAAGTATAGGAGTTTCAGCTTTAGCATACAACTGCTATGAGATTATAAATTTATCTGCACAGTTCTTTGAACTACTGTCATATTTTACATCTACATATATCAGAAACTTCATGACAAACTGTTATTATTTTGTTTAGCTATTCAATTATCTTAAAGCAGTTTTATAAATGAGAAAAATTTTATATTCAGGTACCCCAAAATCTTTTATATTTCCAACTCTAGAAATACATTAAAATGGTATTGCATCATTACCAAGGAAGATTTGCTCCAGAAATGTTTGGTAGTTTTAACATTCAAAAACCTATAACTGTAATTCACCATATTAACAGAATAAGGAAAAATGCATACAGCTAACTTAAAAGATGTAGGAAAAACACTGGCATGAATAGCTTAGTCTGTAAAGAATCCACCTGCAGTGCAGGATGCCTGGGATCAATTCCTAGGTCAGGAAGATTCCCTGGAAAATAAAATGGCAACCCACTCCAGTTTTCTTGCCTGGAGAATCCCATGGACAGAGAAGCCTGGCAGGCTATAGTCCATGGGGTCGCAAGATTCGGACACGACTGAGTGACTAACACTTTCACTTTCCAAAACAGGAACTTCTGAACAATTGGAAATATAAACGAATTTTCTAAATCTCATGAAGGACATCCCTGATAAACCTAGAGCTAAAATCACACTTAAAGGTGAAATATTTAAGGTTTTTTCTGAAACTTAGAATAACGTAAGGTTAGCCACTCCTGAAATATTTATTCAGCACTTTCCTGCATGTCCCAGTAGTACAGAAAGGCAAGAGAAAGAAATAAAGACCATAAAACAAGAGGGCAGCTATCTCTATTCACAGACTGCTTACGTGGAAAATTCTAAGCAATCTAGAAAACAACTATTAGGATGAACAACTAAACTTAGGAAGGTTGCAGGATATGTCAATAGTTAAAGTCAATTATATTTTTTTGAATACTAGTGGTATCACCTGGAAAATTAAAAGAAAAATTTCATTTATAAAGCATCAAAAATATAGCATACATACTAAGAAACATTTAACAAACAAACCTCTTCGACTTCTGCAATGAAGACTCCAATACCATGCTCAGAGTGACTAAAGACCTAAAGAGGGAGAGATCCTATACTTATGGACTGGGATATTCATCAGTGCTTAGATGTCAATTCTCAACAAAATAATCTATAAAATCAATGCAATCCTAACTAGAATTCCACTAGGACTTTTGTAGAAATAGACAAGTCAATTTAAAAATTTTTATGGAAATGGAAATGGCATAGACGAGCAAAAGCGAGCTTGAAAAGAAAGAATAAAACTGGAACATAAAAACTGCCTGATGCCGACTTACTAAGAAGTTTCAGGACAATATGGTATTGGCATGGGATTGACCATATAGTCAACAGAACTAAATAGAGAGTCTAGAAGTAGGCCCGCCTTTATATGACCCTTTGAATTTTTTCACAAAGGCACCAAAGAAAAGCATGAAGAAATCAAAGTAACAAAATGATGTTACTTAAACAACTGTATATTCATAAAGAAAAGATAAACTTTGACCACTACCTCATATCATATGCAAAAAATGGGGATGTAATATACATCTAACTACAGATGCTAAAGTTTGAAAGCATCTAAGGAAGTAGGACTACCACATAAAGTTAGGAAATATCTCATCAACAGCTCACAGAAAGCAATAACCACAAAAGAAAAAAACTGATATTTTATATTTCATCATAATAGAAACATGTGCTCATCAAAAGACACCATTATAGGGATTTCCCTGCCGGTCCAGTGGCTAAGACTCCGTGCTCCCAATGTAGGGGACCTGGGCTCAATCCCTGGTCAGGGAACTAGATCCCACATGCTGCAACTAAGACCTGGAACAGTCAAATAAGTAAATAAATAAACAAAAGATAAATTTTTTAAAAGACACAAGTAAATAGTCAAGCAACAAACTGGGAAAAAATATTCACAACATAAGTACAGTATCTGACAAAGGATTGGTCTTGAGGATAAATGAGGAACTTTCATAACTCAATAATAAAAGGCAAATAACCCAATTCAAAAATGAACAAAAGTCTTGAACAGACACTTTGGAAAAGATACCAAGCGGGTACAAAGCACCTAACAGCGTCTCCATATAATCACTCTTTATAGAAATGCATCTTAAAGCTACAAATGAGAAATGACTACACATCCACTGAAATAGCTAAAAGACCAATACAGCAGTTGCTGAAAAGAAAGTACATTAACTGTAATTCTTAAAAACTATAAGCATTTACCAAAGGGATATGAAACCATTATGTCTACAAAATATCATGTAGAGAAAATTTCATAGATTCATATTAGCCAAAACCTGGAAACATTCCAGGTGTTTACCAACAGGAGAATATAGTTTTATAAAACACTGCGGTATATTTCAGTTCAGTTCAGTTGCTCAGTCACGTCCGACTCTTTGCAACCCCATGAACCGCAGCATGCCAGGCCTCCCTGTCCATCACCAACTCCCGGAGTCTACCCAAACCCATGTCCATTGAGTCGGTGATGCCATCCAACCATCTCATCCTCTGTCGTCCCTTTCTCCTCCTGCCCTCAATCTTTCCCAGCATCAGGGTCTTTTCAAATGAGTCAACTCTTTGCATCAGGTGGCCAAAGGATTGGAGTTGCAACTTCAGAATCAGTCCTACCAATGAACACCCAGGACTGAACTCCTTTAGGATGGACTGGTTAGATCTCCTTGCAGTCCAAGGGACTCTCAAGAGTCTTCTCCAACACCACAGCTCAAAAGCATCAATTCTTTGGTGCTCCACTTTCTTTATAGTCCAACTCTTACATCCATACATGACCACTGGAAAAACCATAGCCTTGACTAGATGGACCTTTGTTGGCAAAGTAATGTCTCTGCTTTTTAAAATGCTATCTAGGTTGGTCATAACTTTCCTTCCAAGGAGTAAGAGTCTTTTAATTTCATGGCTGCAAGGTTGGTCATAACTTTCCTTCCAAGGAGTAAGCATCTTTTCATTTCATGGCTGCAATCACCATCTACAGTGATTTGAGAGCCCAAAAAAATAAACTCAGCCACTGTTTCCCCATCTATTTGCCATGAAGTGATGGAACCGGATGCCATGATCTTAGTTTTCTGAATGTTGAGCTTTAAGCCAACTTTTTCCCTCTCCTCTTTACCTTTCTACAAGAGGCTCTTTAGTTCTTCTTCACTTTCTGCCATAAGGGTGGTGTATTTAAATATATGAAATACTACTCAGTGGTAACAATGTATTATTATACTGAATGAAAGGATTCTCTCACAAAAGAGTACATACCCTAGGCTTTGATATAAAATTCTAGAACAGGCAAGACTAAAATATGATAACAAAACATCAATATAGGGATTGCCACTAGAGGTAAACTCAGAACTAGAAAGAGGCATGAGGAAACTTTCTAGGATTATGGCAATGCTCTCTTTCTTGATTTGGGCTACACAGGTGTCTGCATTTGTCAAAAGTCATAGACTACTACAGTTTGGATTTATACATTTCACTATATTTAATTATGTAAATTTTGCCTAATAAAAGCATGGTAAAAAAAATTAAGCTATAAGTAATTATATGGATGTGTGTATGCTTAGCAGCTCAGTCATGTCTGACTCTTTTCGACCCCATGAACTGCAGCCTGCCAGGGTCCTTTGTCCATGGGGATTCTCCAGACAAGAATACTGGAGTGGGTTGCCTTGCCCTCCTCCAGGGTATCTTCCCAACCCAGGGATAGAACCCAGGTCTCCCGCATTGCAGGCAGATTCTTTACTATCTGAGCCACCAGGAAAGCCCAAGAATATTGGAGTGGGTAGCCTATCCCTTCTCCAGAGGATCTTCCCGAGCCAGGAATTGAACCAGTGTCTCCTGCTTTGCAGGCAGATTCTTCACCAGTGAGCTATCAGGGAAGCCGACATATTTAGGGATAAAGTGTACTAATATCTGTGCCTTATATTGTAATGTGTCAAAATTGATGGATAAATAGACATGTGATGAAGCAAGTTCAGTGAAACATTAATGGTAGGATTGGGGTGGTGTGCATAACTCTCCACAGTACTACACTCACTTCTTGACATTTTCTAACTCTAAGAGTTTAAGTGGCTAACTCCTACCAAAAGAAACAAAACAAAAACATTGGTTAGCCAAGTAATGACACGGTACTACCACAGGTTCTTAGAGGAAACTCTTGAGAGAGAATGATGAAAATCAATATAAGAAAGATATATGCCTATGCGCTATGCTCAGTTGTGTCTGACTCTTTGCGACCCCATGGACTGTAGCCCACCAGGCTCCTCTGTCCATGGGACTTTTCAAGCTAGAATACTGGAGTTGATTGCCATTTCGTCCTCCAGGGGATCTTCCCGACCCAGGGATCCAACCCTCATCTCCTGCATCTCCTGTACTGCAGGCAGATTGTTTACACACTCAACCATCCCCTAATTATTTCCTAAAAGAACAGAAGAATGTGGACTGGAAGATGTTTGCTGCTTAAGCCAGACTCTTCCTACAGTATTTCTAATTTTTCAATTACATCTAGTTCCTACTGTGTGTCACTTTATAAAGATCTGTATTTACTGTATTTTAACACTCACATTGTAAGATACGTATTACTGTCCCTGTTTTACAAATAAGCATTAAGCTTCCTGAGGTGAACAGCTGTCATGGGGTAGAGCCAGGGTTTCAAATCAGAGCAGTCTGTCTCCCAAATCCATGCTGTCCACTGCCATGCTCCACTTACTGTCTTTAAACTTCCAGGAGCAGGAGCACTCAAATCATCAAGGTTAGCGTGTTCCATTGCTGAGCACTTCTGTTTCATCTATTTCTTTTCCTTGGTCTATAATTGGACTCAAACATCTGCAAAATACAGAGCCTATATTTTTGCCACGGTGTCCGTGTCCTTCTTGTCAAATTGAGCAAACTTTTTCCTTCCAAAGTTCTAGTTCTGTATGGACATCTTGAGAGAAAACTTGACGAAAAAGAGGAGACAAAGAGAGGGCTGGCAGAGAGACCCAAAAAGAAAGAGACATGATCCTAATGTCAGGAGAAAGCAGGTGTCTAACTGTTGGCCAAAATGTTAAATTACTAGAGCAATTCAGTTTCCCAATTTGCCATGATGCCAGCTACACAGAAATAACAAAGACCTGCATCTATCAGCAAACAGCTGAAGATAATTTTCAGCAACACTGTGCCCAAAGCAAAGAAAGGCATTCGAAAGATCTCATTAAACCTTTAGAGCCTGAATGATCAACTGATTTCATTGTAAGCCGCAGACTTTGCCTCCTGCACTCTCCAAAGCATCTCTTAGCTCAACATTTTCCTGGGAAAGTGATGTGTCACACTAAGCAAATCTACTTGGCAGGCATCATAAAACTGGTCCATGCTATTCCTTGCTCAGAGATCGCAGAAATATTTCCTTCTGTCTGTCCTGTTTGAGGCTTGGTGTTGCGTATTTTAGGGTCTGCTCTTTCCAAAGGGCCAAAGTACAAAAGATAATTCTTTGGATATGAATGAAGTTTCTGATATGGCTTATCAATCGAGGCAATCAGTGACAAAGATATTTCTGAACCCTTCTGTAACATCAGTTTCCTACCTCTTTAATTAGGAATATCAATACCTTTTCAATGGACATAAATTTGAGCAAACTGCAGGAGACAGTGAGGGACAGAGAAGCCTAGCGTGCTGCAGTCTATGGGGTCACAAACAGTCGGACACAACTAAGCAACTGAAAAATAACAATAACTTTCAGTGGCTTCCCATGTAGCTCATTGGTAAGGAATCCGCCTGCCAACATAAGAGACGCAGGTTCAATCCCTTGGTCAGGAAGATCCCCTGGAGTAGGAAACGGCAACCCACTCACTATTCTTGCCTGAAGAATTCCCATGGACAGAGGAGCCTGGCGGGCTACAGTCCATGGGGTCACAAAGAGTCAGACATGACCTAGCACTCACTCACTCATACTTTTTCAGAGTGATTTCATGTTTTAGAGAACCATCATGAACTTTCTAAAGAAAAAGAAGTGCTTCTCACAAGTATTTGGGCTGAATGGGTGCCATTCATTAAATGATACATTGAACCTGTATTTTAAGAGGCCGGGTGGTGTTCCCTCTCAAAATTTCTTCACTGCATATCATAAAATACAAATTCTCTTTCTCTCTCTCTCTCTCTCAGACACACACATACACACATTTCAACACTTCTTCATCTCTAATCGAATAATTGGATTTAATGAATGTAAGCTACTCTGAATTCCACCCTCCTACTGAGTGATCTCAGAGAAAGTGTCCAACCCAGGGACACTTAATGACTCCAAGACTCTAAAATCGATGGAACCACTCTTTTTTTCCCTAGTTCTGCAGAGTTCAAATGGACTGCTGCTGCTGCTGCTGCTAAGTCGCTTCAGTCATGTCTGACTCTGTGCGACCCCGTAGACGGCAGCCCACCAGGCTCCCCCATCCCTGGGATTCTCCAAGCAAGAACACTGGAGTGGGTTGCCATGGTTCCTCTTAAAGCTGCTGTACTCTTATTCCAAATGTTAGTGGGAAGAGGGTAAGAATGCAGAAAACAGGAGAAATGTGAAGGAACTGCACTGAAAGATTGAGTTCCATCTGTGGACTTAAAGTATCTTTTGATCTCCTAAACTTAGCCCTCAGGTCAACAGATTACCATGTCTACCTGCAGCGTGGCTAGGTCTGCAACTGCCTTCCACACCTGCAACCAGCTAATCTGAATGACAGACCAACTCCTTTCCCAGGTAACTCTTACCAGCCAACTGTTAGCTCTCAAGTGTCACATCAAATTTAGAAGACGAGATTTATGTATCAGTCCACAAAGAAAGAAACCACCCCCATAAAAAAAAAAAAATTCTATCAAAAGGGAACAGCCCCGACCCTGCTTTAAAAAAAACAGAGACTAAAAGCAGAGCATCAATCTTGAAGAGCATTTGAATGGCATTTGAAATAACAACAGAAGTCTTATTCACAAATGTATAAGAAAAATTCTTATAATGAAAATCATCTCTGCCTTCCATCAACCCACTCACGGGATGGGAAACAGAAGTTCTTAAAATTGGAATTTTTGTATTGTATGTTTGTTTTTAGCTGTCTGGGGTTTTTAGTTGTTCTGGTTTTCTGCTTCGTTCTTTCGTTATTCTTGCTCGTTTTTGGTTTTTGTTTTTTCTGGCTTGCTGCACTTTTGCTGGGTTCATAGGCAATTCGTTCCTTTCACACTGGTGTCATCTTGATGCCACCTTTAAGACTATGGTCCCTAAAAGCAGAAAGACGGCAGGAAACGTCACACGGCATTTCTGAGCAAACTTTGTTTACCAGCAAACTAACACAAATTCACCGTAATATTATGAGTGGCCCCCTCCCAGGTATTCTGACAGATCAGAAATTCAGCAACAAGAATCTTCAGCAAAATTTCTCTCCAAGTCATGGAGAAGGGAATGGCAATGTCTAGTATTTTTGCATGGAAAATCCCATGGATAGAGGAGTCTGGTGTACTGCAATCCACAGGGAAATAAAGAGTTAGACGTGACTTAGCAACTAAACAACAGTATCTTCAAGTCAAGACCAGTTTTTAAAGCACCAAAGAGTGATTTTTTTTTCCTGAGTTGGCCTGAGGGTTGACTGAAACTACTAAATATCTATATAGTTATATGGCCACTTGGGAAAACTAAAGAATTGCTTGAGTTGTGCCTCCTATGTCTTTTACCTAGAGGGTAATATCTTATGTTCTCCTAAATTTAGAATTAGACCATTCAATGTAGTGGTAAGATTCCCATCAAAATAAGGCATACAGAACACCCTTACTTTGGAATAGAAGGGAGAGTTTTGAAAGTCTTCATATTGGAAGAAAGATTAAATATTCAACTTTTCAAATTCATTTAGATAAGAGAAAGCATACCCTCTCAATTTATAATAGCTGCCATAGCCTTGGCAGAGTGAGTGTTCTGTATATTCCATCTAAAAATTATTTACAAGGCACCTTATCAAAGCTCAGCCTTATTTATTTCTGACAAGACAAATATCCAGAAATAAAAGACATCTTTTTATTCCTTCTGAATCTGTCAGTCTATTGCCTTCTATATCAGAAGCATGAACGATTGGGAAATTAATTCTGCGTGTGACACAAGGAGGCTAATATTTTCAGTGATGGAAAATAAACATAGAACATGATGGAAAATTGTCAGCTCCCCAAACTGGGGCTCTAACAGCCCCCTTCTAAAGTGGAAGGGTAAGAATGGAAAGGCTCTAGATAGACGGGATTCAGTTTCAGATTCTGATTCAGGGTTGTGAATCTAAAGCAAATCACAGTACTTTTCTGGGTCATAGTTTCTTTGTATACATAACAAAGTATATAAATTGGGCTCATTGCGCTTGTAAGTTATAGAAACTCAATTCAAAGTATTTTAGATTCTAAAAATTGGATTATCTCACAGAATCAAAATATCTAGATCACATACTCCAGGAAAGGCTGAATCTAGGTGTTTAAGCAGGACACTACTGAACTATCTCTCTTCAACCCTCACTCAGCGCCCTACGTATGAACTTCCTTTTCAGAGAGGTCCTTCTCAGCAGGATATAAAAACGGCCTTTGGAAACTTCAGCTGATATTCTACCTGCTGTTCAACAACAGTAGAACGAGAGAACATTTCCCAGTAGTTTCAGCAAAGGTCCTAGTGCTAGCAATCCTAAGGTTTCACTCACCCAACCCGAACCCACATCAGCTCCTGAACCAACAATCATGACCAAGATGAGACACGGGAACTTGGGCTTGACTGATCTCATGCTCACAAATACAATTCAAAGAAGTCCAGGTGCTATTAGAAGAGAAGATGCAAACATATGTTGGTGGGGAAAAAAAAAACAACACAGATATTAACTACATGAAGAAGATGGATTAGAAGATACCAAAAGTTTCCCCACAAACCCTAATAATCTAAGAATCAGTCATTGTAGAATCCTCCTAGCTTTTAAATACTCAAAAATAAGGGAGAGACAAAAATGTTAACTTTATTACTTGCCCAAATTATTATTAATCTCTTTATATAATACATTACACGATATATTCCAAACAAAATAACTGCATAAATAAAACACTAGCCCCAAAATGGGGTGGTTGTGACTTACATAATTAACACAAAAAAGAAAAACAATTTGGTGGAATTTATCAGATTTTTTTCCCCATAGATCTTCTTGTAGAGAAACATGTGGTCACAACTAAAGGTCAGTCTTTGCCAAAGAGTAGGCCATTTGATTCATTATGGTACACAACTGGAAATAAAATAAAAGACGCTAATATATAAAAAATAATTAATTCTCAAATAGACTGGGTGAAACTTAGAAACAACTCCAGGAATCACATCCATAATTCTTAATAATTGTGGAAAACCCATTCTGCTCTAGCTAGGAAGCATGTGAACAAAATTCTTGTATGAAAAGCATGATGAGAGGAGTTAATTGAGACTGCAAGTAGCTGAAGGTATAATTTTGCAGTTGCAGAAGACAATGGAAGAGACACTAACATTGCTGCCAAAAGAAGAACTAGCAGCCCCCATAGGAAGGGATTTCATGATTAGCATTTCAAGGATGGTGTTTAGGACGGTTAATTTTATGTCAACTTGACGGGGCTAAGGAATGCCCAGATAGTTGGAAAAATGTGATTTCCGGAGGTCTGTGAGGGTGTTTCTGGAAGAAATTGGTGCTTGAATCTACAAAATGAGTAACGAAAATCTACCCTAAACAATGCAGACAGGTGTCATCCAATCCATTAAGGACTTGAAAGAACAAAAAGGCAGAGGAAAGGTACATGCTCATTCTGCTGGAGCTGGGACATCCATCTCCTCCTGTCCCCAGTCACAGGAACTCCTGGCTGATTTCAGGCGTTTGGATTCTGGAATTTACACCAATAGCTGGCAATGTGCTCCCCTCCCTTCTCAGGCCTCAGACTGGGAGCTATATTATCATCTCCCCTGGTCTTTAGGCCTTTGAACTTGGACTGAACTATACTGCAACTTTCCTGATTCTTCAGCTTGTAAATGGCAGGGCTACATCATGGCATATCTGGTGCCTCTGTAATTGTATAAGCAAAATTTCCCCCTGAAATCTCCTCTTATATATCAATAATCTAGATTTTTATATCTATACCTATCTATATCCTTTTGGTTCTGTTTGGGTTCATATTTCATTTTCACTGGTTATTACATAAATGAAATTTCCAAAATCTTTTTTTTATTAGAAATTATTCCATGAAATTATGCAATATATTTAGGCAGCATTGATCTTTTTTCCTTCCCCTTACGAACCATAGCCCCTTTTCTTTCCATTTACTGTAACTGTCTGTAACCCTGTGAAGTAGTCACTGCATCCTTGTTTTTTCTCTATCAAGGTCATATTTGATAGAAGCATCAGCTCTGTGGAATCCAAGACTTTTCCTCCCAACAGAGGCAACCACTTTAGTACCTCAGTGATGTCACCATTACGCATGCCACTAATGTATATAATGATTTTTTTCAGTGCTTTGGGGATGTTTAAAGGAATAGCAAGATAGCTTGTAAGAGATAATTGCTAGATTTTACACGGGCAAAGAAGACAGGATGGTCTTAAAATTCCTTTCAATATTGTTCAGGCTACATTATGTATGTATGTAATTCACTTTTTTATTGATATAAAACAGCCACAACCAACAACTGCAACCAAAGTTCACTTATTCATATAAGCGATAATAACAGATGAAAGACTTCCAAAAAATGGAAGCATTTCCCAGAAAATATTCAGTCCAAACATTTTCCATTTATCACTTGCATAACATCAAGGCCCATAAAACATTCACAATCAAAGCTGTGGTATTTTGAAGACAGCATTATTTTAGAGGGCAATATATGTTCTCACTCATATAGCTAGCCTTTTGTGCATCTGTATACATCTATGCACACAGCGAAAAAGCTGGCTTAAAACTCAACATTCAGATAACTAAGATCATGGCATTTGGTCCCATCAGTTCATGGCAAATAGATGGGGAAACAATGAAAACAGTGACAGACTTTATTTTCTTAGGCTCCAAAATCACTGCAGATGGTGACTGCAGCCATGAAATTAAAAGACACTTGCTCCTCGGAAGAAAAGCTATGACCAAACTAGACAGCGTATTAAAAAGTAGAGACATTACTTTGCCAACAAAGGTCCGTCTGGTCAAAGCTATGGTCTTTCCAGTAGTCATGTACAGATGGATGTGTGAGTAGGAGCATAAAGAAAGCTGAGCACCAAAGAACTTAAACTTTTAAACTGTGGTGTTAGAGAAGACTCTTGAGAGTCTCTTGGACTGCAAGGAGATTAAACCTGTCCAATCTAAAGGAAATCAGTCCTGAATATTCATTGGAAGGACTGATGCTGAAGCTGAAGCTTCAATACTTTAGCCACTTGATGTGAAGAGCTGACTCACTGGAAAAGACCCCAATGCTGGGAAGGATTGAAGGCAGGAGAAGAGGATGACAAAGGATGAAATGGTTGGAGGAATCACTGACTCAATGGACATGAGTTTGAGCAAGATCCAGGAGTTGGTGTTGGATAGGGAAGCCTGGTGTTCTGCAGTCTATGGGGTTGCAAAGAGTCAGACATGACTGAGCAACTGAACCAAACTGATACATCCATGTGATGATAAGTAGTAACTAAAATCCTTGAGCAATAAATTCCCTTGGTAGGTTGCTATGTCTGTGCAGAAGTTTTCTGTTCTTTAAAAGGTGAACTTGAAACAAGAACAGCAGAGACTGAGATCGCTTCATAATTAGTATATACATGTGACCTCTCTGGGGTTTCCCAGGTGGCTCAGTGGTAAAGAATTTGCCTGCAATGCAGGAGACTCGGCTTTGATCCCAAGATCAGGAGGATCCCCTGGAGGAGGAAATGGCAACCCACATCAGTATTCTTCCTGGGAAAATCCCATAGACAGAGGAACTTGGCAGACTACAGTCCATGGGATCACAAAGAGCTGAACACGACCTAGTGATTGTGCATGCATGCACATGACATGACTTGTATGATGAGAAACTGTATCTAGCAGTATGAAATATTACACTGCATGGATGTCAGTCAGGCTTCCCAGCTGGCACTAGTGAAAAAGGACCTACCTGCAAATGTAGGAGATGTAAGAGATGCAGGTTCAATCCCTGGGTTGGGAAGATCCCCTGGAATAGGGCATGGAAATCCACTCCAGTATTCTTGACTGGAGAATCCCATGGACAGAGGGGCCTGGTGGGCTACAGTCCATAGGGTCGCACAGTCGGACATGGCTGAAGAGACTTAGCACACATGCATGCATGGATATCAGCCAATAAAGGCGAGATGATGCTACAGTAACAATCTCCCAATTCTTAATAGCTTGAAAAATGAAGTCATTTCTTACACTACATATTCATCATAGGTCTGGAAGGGGAATCTTTCCTCACTGAGAGACATAATCTGATGGAAAAATCACCATCTTGAATGTTGCCAATCCATTTGCCAAATGTCTGCCAATCATTCCCAAAGGGAAAAGAAAATTGTAAAATTCCTTACAGAAAATCAGAAATTCCTCCTGGAAGCGGCATATGTCACTTCTCCTCCTTTGTCAGAACTGAACACGCTGTCCCTTTAAAGTCATAACGTCCCTACCAACCACAAGAGAGTCAAGAAGTACAATTC
Organism: Moschus berezovskii; assembly: GCF_049115385.1. Taxonomy (NCBI): domain Eukaryota; kingdom Metazoa; phylum Chordata; class Mammalia; order Artiodactyla; family Moschidae; genus Moschus; species Moschus berezovskii. Next base: position 22,405,784 of record NC_142466.1, read on the forward strand.
TACCACGTGTCTCAATGGAGGGAAGCTAGATATACTCGGTGAGAAACTTTGATGACTACCACGGAATTAGATTGCAATGGAGTAAAGCTCTGAAAAGTAGGACCAAAGTAGTGACTATACTGTAGTTTGCATGCAAATAGAGGGTCCCTTGAATCCTGGTAAGAAGGAAATGAACAGCAGTCTGGACGTGAAGAGCAGTCCATATAATGACACATCATAAAATATTCATTTCCTGTTTTACAGGCACTGTTCATTCTGTGGGTTCTATTTCTTTCCCATTATCTTGCTTTCTTTACACAATCTTCAACAAAAAGAAATTCCATTGGTAATGTTAAGCAAAGACATCTGAATTCCTGAACTGGCCAATATCCTTTCATATGATAATAGAAAAGGTTATTAATATCTCCTACCTGACGATCTTGAATAACACAGATTCAAGCTATAACAGTATTGAATATGTGTGATGGACACCCCTTTCCCAGGTATACATAAAGCATGTCATTGCTTGTCTTCTTATTGTACAAATTATGAAATTATGTAATTTAGTTGGTGTCAAATATGTTTTAAGCACTGTAGGAACTTTTTTAAGAGAACTTCTTGGACTGCAATCTCAAGTTTTATCCCTGACTTGAAGGATTTCACTGCAGAGCTAATTCACCTCGCTGCCTCCTCAGTGCTACATCTCTGCACTGAGGAGGTGGATGTGCCCCTCTCATGATTCATAGTGGGGAATGGTTTTGATCAGAACATGCATCTTAATTTATGTAGCTTTTAAAACATTGCCACATAGGGACTTCCCTGGTTGTCTAGTGGTTGAAGCTTTGCCTTCCAATGCAGGAGGTGTGGGTTCAATCCCTAGTTGGGGAGCTAAGATCTCATGCCTCATGGCCAAAAAATCAAAACGTAAAACCAAAACAATATTGCAACAAGAACAATAATGACTTTAAAAATGGTCCACATCAAAAAAATCTTTAAAACAGAAAAACAAACAAACAAAAAATAACCTTGCCACATTCACTCCATCCTGAGAATACAGGAAAACTCCCCTGTCAGCCACACACTCTTCCCACAGACACATTTAACAACATTTAGGTCTTGGTGTGGCTATTTGAATGGTGCCAATTTTAGGAGTACTGGCAGGATATTTTGGTCTATGAAGTGAGGATGTGCTTACTTGGCCAATTTTATAGGACCTATTATTAAAAAATAATGAAAAAAAAATTATATAGCCCACTACTTTTTATAGAGAGAGATAAATGATGCATAAGAAATGATATAATGGCCCTTTGGCTTCCTGACTCCCTACTTGATTTAGGACATCTTGTTACATCTTCTCTGGCCCTGGGAATAGGATTTAAACTGTTGATTCCCGTGATTCTCATGCCTTCAAATTCACACTCAGACTAAATGACACCACCGACTTTCTGGAGTCTCCAAATGGCAGGGGGCAGATCATGGGAACCTAGTCTCCAAAATCACCTACCTTTATGACTGAAGGTCACTTTTGTAGATTCCCTGTCTGCAGAGCCCTTCTTATTGGGCAGTTTCTTGTGAAGGGTTTAGACCACACATCTAGTGCCCCAATATTTAACACTGCCACCCAAAGGACAGGAACCCCAATCACCTAGGTCTGGAACTCAATGAGGCTTACATTCCACAAATCCAACATGGCTATAGCAAACAATGAAGCAGCTGTTACATGAGTACTCAGCGCATCCATCCCCACAAGGCTCAGTGGTGACGGAGCAGGCACAGAATATCCATCTCCCAGCTTTTACCCTGGAAGGTGTTGGATTGCCTACTTTATAGTCTGGATTCTTGAAATCACTTTTTTAGCAAGTAATGGATGGGTCGTCTCTTATATTCCTCAGCTTGGTAGAAAACACTGAATATATCACCATTCCCAGTGACCAAGGCTGGTCTCGTATCATCATCAATATATGCCCAGCTCGAGGAAATGGCAAATCTAACTGACCATGTGATTTGAATTTTATACCATATGTACATAAAACAGCAGCAGTATGTCCCATCCTCAGAATTTTCAAAAGTCATCAGAACTTCCCCCAAAACCTAAGCGCCAACATACTGCTCTCACACACAGCACTCTCCACTGCATCCAAGGATAAACCTCCAGATGCTAGGGTCCTCCACACTGCATCGATTACGTTCTTAAAAGACCAAGTGTCAAGGACCGAAGGCAGGAGGCTTGAGATGTGCAGGAGGGCCAGAATGAGCAGAAGCAACACAAGAAGCAGAGGCAAGGTCAACACCCGCACCATGGCTCAGTGCCGGGCAGTCAAGCTTGAGAAAGAGCACAGGCCCGTGCAACCGGCACAAACCTAGTTGCTGGCCCCTACTTTCATTTCTGATTTGAGGCCTTTTTTCCCCTTAGTCTATGCTGCTAGCTATCAATTTTGTTGATCTTTTTGAAGAACCAATTTTTCAGTGTCATTAATTTTCTCTATTGTTTTCCTATCATATATTTCATTTGTACCTCCTTTAATCTAATCTTTAATCTCTTCTTTAATTTGTATTAATGTTTGGAAATAGTTTGTTCTAGTTTGTTTGGAAATAGTTTGTTCTATTTCCTTAAGTTGTAAAGTCAGGCTATAAGGTGTTGATTTGAGATCTCCCTTCATTTTTTTTTTCTATTTTTTTTTAATTGGAGGCTAACTATTTCACAATATTATATTGGTTGGTTTTGACATACATTGACATGAATCTGCCCTGGGTGCACACGAGTCCCCCCTTCTCAACCCCCCTCCCATCTCCCTCCTCCCCTTATCCTCCCTCTGGGTCATCCCCGCACACCAGCCCTGAGCATCCTGTAACATGCATCAACCCTGAATTGGCGATTCGTTTCACATATGATAATATACATGTTTTAATGCCATTCTCCCAAACCATCCCACCCTCATCCTCTCCCACAGAGTCCGAAAGACCATTCTATACATCTGTGTCTCTTTTGCTGTCTCGTATACAGGGTTGTCATTTCCATCTTTCTAAATTCCATATATATGCGCTAGTTACTGTATTGGTGTTTTTCTTTCTGGCTTACTTCACTCTGTATAATAGGCTCCAGTTTCATCCACCTCATTAGAACTGATTCAAATGCATTCTTTTTAATGGCTGAGTAATACTCCATTGTGTATATGTACCAAAGCTTTCTTATCCATTCGTCTGCAGATGGATAAGGATTCACAACTATAAATCCCCCCCTACTTAGCACTGTTTTCACAGTGTCCCCTAACTTTTGGTATATTTTTGCTTCATTTGTCTCAAGATATTTCCTAGTTTCTCTTGTGATTTTTTTTTTCTTGATCAATTGGCTATTAAGACTGTGCTCAGACAGTAAAGAGTCTGCCTGAAATGTGGGAGACCTGGGTTCCATCCCTGGGTCGGGAAGATCCCCTGGAGAAGGAAATGGCAACCCACTTCAGTACTCTTGCCTAGAGAATTCCATGGACAGAGAAGCCTGGTGGGCTGCAGTCCACAGGGTTACAAAGAGTCAGACATGACTGAGCGACTAACTTTCACTATTTTTTTTTCAGTGTATTTCCACAAATGTGTGGATTTTTCAGTTTTCCTTCCATTATTGAAACCTAACTTTATCCTGTTGCAAGTCAGAGAAAATACTTTGTATTAAATCTGTCTTTTTTAAATCTAATGAGACAATCTGTGGCCTAAAAAATGGTCTCTCTTGAGTATGCTCATGTACACTTAGGAAGAATATATATTTTCTTGTTGTTGGGTTGGGTAGAGTGTTGGATGGAGTGTTCCTTAAAAGATAGATCTAATGGGTTAAAGGTGTTAAGTCCTATAATTCCTTACTTCTGTCTTCTATTTGGTTGTTCTATCCTTTATTGAGAGTGGGGTATTGAAATTTCCAACGGTTACTGTAGAACTATTTCTCCCTTCGATTTTGTCCATTTTTGTTTCATATGTTTGGATGGTCTAGTTTTTTTGTGCATAAACATCTATAATTGTCATATTTTCTTGCTGTATTGAAGCTTGTATTTGTATATAATATTTTCCTTTTTCCCCTGTAATCTTTTTATTTAACAGGCTTTTTATTTAAATCCTATTTTGTCTGATATTAGTATATCCATCCCTGTATTGTTCAGTTACCATTTGCATGAAATATGTTTTTTCATCCTCTCACTTTCAACCAAATTTAAGTCCTTGGATCTAAAGTCAATCTCTTATAGACAGCATATAGTTGGGCCATGTAATTTTATCCATTTTATCAATCTTTGTCGTTGGAAAGTTTAATCTATTTACATTTAAAGTAATTTGGATAAGGACAAACTTCCGTCACTTTATGTTTCCTATATGGCTTACAGCTTTTTGTCCCTCGTTTCCTGCATTACTACTTTCTTTCTTATTTGTGTGCTCAGTCACTTCTGACTCTGCAACTCAACAGACTGCAGCCTGCCAGGCTCCTCTGTCCATGGAATTTTCCAGGCAAGAATACCAGAACAAGTTGCCATGTCCTCCTCCAGGGGATCTTCCTTACCCAGGGATCAAACCCATGTCTCTTGTGTCTCCTGCATTGGCACACAGATTCTTTATCACTTATGCCATCTTTCCTGTTTATCTGGTTTTTATGTTTTCTGCAGTGAAACATTTTAATCCTCATTTCTTTTTGTGTATATTCTATTTTCTCTATGGTTACCATGGAGATTACATTTAACATCCTAACGTTATAATATTCTAATTTGAATTTATACCAGCTTAACTTTAACAACATACAAAAACTGTGCTCCTATACGACTGTATCCCTACCCCCTTTCCGTTATTGATTTCAGAAAATTACATCCTTATATGTCGTGAATCTAAAAACATAAACCAATACTTTTTGTTCATTAATCTCTATAATATGTAAAGAAGAAAATGTAGAGGTACAAACCAAAGTTACAATAATGCTAACTTTTAGACTAATTTTTAAACACATTAGTCTCTCAAATCATGTAAAAAACAAAAAGTATAGTTAACAAACAAAAGTTATAGTACCAGTAGTTTTTATAAATGCTCTTGCATTTAATTTCACTGAGCTCTTTATTTCTTCATTGAGCTTTGAGTTACTGTCTTGCCTTTTCATTTCAACGTGTAGGACTCCTTTTATTATTTCTGCGGGACAGGCCTAGTGGTAATGAACACATAATCAGCTTCCATTTATCTGCAAATGTCTTAATTTTTCCCTCACTTTGAAGGACAGTTTTGCCAGATTTAGGATTCTCGGTTGACAGATCTTTCTTTCAGTACTTTGAATATACCCACCCATTGCCTTCTGGTCTCCAAAGTTTCCAATGCAAAATATGCTATTTTTCTTACTGAGAAATCTTACATGTGAGGAAACAATTCTCTCTTCCTGCTTTCAAGATTCTCTCCGTCTTGGGCTTTTTACAGGTTGGTTACACATGCCTCAGTGTGAGTCTCCCCCTTTTCATCCTACTCGATCATTAAGCTTTTTGATGTTTACATTCGTGTCTTTACCATCATGAATTTCACAGGTAGTTTTCCATGCCATTTTAAAGTATTTTATGTTAATATATAACCATAAAGAAACATATAATGTTGTTTTTACATGTGATATTAAACTGGTGGCTCAGATGGTAAAGATTCTGCCTGCAGTGCAGGAGACCTGGGTTCGATCCGTGGGTTGGGAAGGATCCCCTGGAAGAGGGCATGGTAAAACCCACTCTAGTTTTCTTGCCTGGAGAATCCCCACGGACAGAGGAGCCTGGCAGGCTACAGTCTATGGGCTCGAAAAGAGTCGGACATGACTGAGCGACTAAGCAGAGTGCACATATTAAACATTAATATAAAATTATCATACAGGGCATGCTCTTCTCTAACCTGCTACTTTTACCCATTTTTAAAAATCTGAATGATATCTTCATTGATGACGTTTCCCTTATAATGTTTGTATACTATTCCACCACATGAATTTACCACACATCATTTTTCATTCCATTTAACTTTCAAGTTGTTGTCCTTTTGCCTGTTAAAAACTATGCTTTATTTAAAACATTGAGTCCACAATTTTTTCTGGATATGTACAAACTCTTCATTAGAGTTTATTCCTATAAGGAGAGTTGTTAGGTCATAATATATGAACATTTTCAAGTTTATAATATAATCAGTTTTGAACCCTAACAAAAATTAGTGTTAGTTGCTCACTCATGTCCAACTGTTTGCAACCCTCTAGACTGTAGCCCACCACACGCCTCTGTCCCTGGAACTCGCCAGGCAAGAACACTGGAGTGGGTTGTCATTGCCTTCTCCAGGGATCTTCCCGACCCAGGGATTGAACCCACTTCTTTTATGTCTCCTGCATTGACAGGCGGGTTCTTTATCACTAGTGCCATCTGGGAAATCCAACAAAAATAAAGACCTGGACAAAAATCCAGAGCTTTAAAATTAGAAGAAAATTTAGGAGAATGTCTTTGGGAGGGTATAATCGAACAAGTAATGCTGAAGAAGCCGAAGTTGAACGGTTCTATGAAGACCTACAAACCTTTCAGAACAAATACCCAAAAAAGATGTCCTTTTCATTACAGGGGACTGGAATGCAAAAGTAGGAAGTCAAGAAACACCTGGAATAACAGGCAAATTCGGCCTTGGAGCACGGAATGAAGCAGGGCAAAGGCTAATAGAGTTTTGCCAAGAGTATGCACTGGTCATAGCAAACACCCTCTTCCAACAACACAAGAGAAGGCTCTACACATGGACATCACCAGATGGTCAATACCGAAATCAGATTGATTATATTCTTTGCAGCCAAAGATGGAGAAGCTGTATACAGTTAGCAAAAACAAGACCAGGAGCTGACTCTGGCTCAGATCATGAACTCCTTATTGCCAAATTCAGACTTCAATTGAAGAAAGTAGGGAAAACCACTAGACCATTCAGATATGACCTCAATCAAATCCCTTATGATTATACAGTGGAAGTGAGAAATAGATTTAAGGGACTAGATCTGATAGACAGAGTGCCTGATGAACTCTGGACGGAGGTTTGTGACATTGTACAGGAGAAAGGGACCAAGACCATCCCCATGGAAAAGAAATGCAAAAAAGCAAAATGGCTGTCTGAGGAGGTCTTACAAATAGCTGTGAAAAGAAGAGAAGTGAAAAGCAAAGGAGAAAAGGAAAGATATAAGCATCTGAATACAGAGTTCCAAAGAATAGCAAGGAGAGATAAGAAAGCCTTCCTCAGTGATAAATGCAAAGAAATAGAGAAAAACAACAGAATAGGAAAAACAAGAGATCTCTTCAAGAAAATTAGAGATGCCAAAGGAACATTTCATGCAAAGATGGATTCCATAAAGGACAGAAATGGTATAGACCTAACAGAAGCAGAAGATATTAAGAAGAGGTGGCAAGAGTACAGAGAAGAACTGTACAAAAAAGATCTTCACGACCAAGATAATCATGATAATGTGATCACTGACCAAGAGCCAGACATCTTGGAATGTGAAGTCAAGTGTGCCTTAGAGAGCATCACTACGAACAAAGCTAGTGGAGGTGATGGAAATCCAATGGAACTATTTCAAATCTTGAAAGATGATGCTGTGAAAGTGCTGCACTCAATATGCCAGCAGATTTGGAAAACTCAGCAGTGGCCATAGGATTGGAAAATGTAGTCTTCATTCCAATCCCAAAGAAAGGCAATGCCAAAGAATGCTCAAACTACCACACAATTGCACTCATCTCACACGCTAGTAAAGTCATGCTCAAAATTCTCCAAGCCAGGCTTCAGCAATATGTGAACCGTGAACTCCCAGATGTTCAAGCAGGTTTTAGAAAAGGCAGAGGCACCAGAGATCAAATTGCCAACATCCGCTGCATCATGGAGAAAGCAAGAGAGTTCCAGAAAAACATCTATTTCTGCTTCATTGACTATGCCAAAGTCTTTGACTGTGTGGATCACAATAAACTGTGGAACATTCTGAAAGAGATGGGAATACCAGACCACCTGACCTGCCTCTTGAGAAACCTGTATGCAGGTCAGGAAGCAACAGTCAGAACTGTACATGGAACAACAGACTGGTTCCAACAGGAAAAGGAGTATGTCAAGGTTGTATATTGTCACCCTGCTTATTTAACTTATATGCAGAGTACATCATGAGGAACGCTGGGCTGGAAGAAGCACAAGCTGGAATCAAGATTGCCGGGAGAAATATCAATAACCTCAGATACGCAGATGACACCACCCTTATGGCAGAAAGTGAAGGGGAACTCAAAAGCCTCTTGATGAAAGTGAAAGAGGAGAGTGAAAAGGTTGGCTTGAAGCTCAACATTCAGAAAACAAAGATCATGGCATCTGGTCCCATCACTTCATGGGAAATAGATGGGGAAACAGTGGAAACAGTGTCAGACTTTATTATTTTGGGCTCCAAAATCACTGCAGATGCTGATTGCAGCCATGAAATTAAAAGACGCTTACTCCTTGGAAGGAAAGTTATGACCAACCTAGATAGTATATAAAAAAGCAGAGACATTACTTTGCCAACCAAGGTGCGTCTAGTCAAGGCTATGGTTTTTCAGTGGTCATTTATGGATGTGAGAGTTGGACTGTGAAGAAAGCTGATCGCCGAAGAATTCATGCTTTTGAACTGTGGTGCTGGAGAAGACTCTTGGGAGTCCTTTGGACTGCAAGGATATCCAACCAGTCCATTCTAAAGGAGATCAATCCTGGGTGTTCATTGGAAGGACTGATGCTAAAGCTGAAATTCCAATACTTTGGCCACCTCATGCGACAAGTTGACTCACTGGAAAAGACTCTGATGCTGGGAAGGATTGGGGGCAGGAGGAGAAGGGGATGACAGAGAATGAGATGGTTGGATGGCATCACCGACTTGATGGACATGAGTTTGAGTGAACTCCGGGAGTTGGTGATGGACAGGGAGGCCTGGCGTGCTGTGATTCATGGGGTCGCAAAGAGTCGGACATGACTGAGCGACTGAACTGAACTGAACAAGACAAAAATGTACATATATTAAGACTCCTGAATTTGACCACGTTAAAACTACATCAGAGTCTTTTCCAGTGAGTCAACTCGTTGCATGAGGTAGTTCTGGACAAGGAAAGTTACTACAAATAATCCTTTACTGCAAGGAAAACCACTTGAGGCTTACCTCATTGAACTAGCGCAGCATAATATTACAGTAGTTCTCTGATAAGGGAAAGTGTAATTAGGGTGCCACAACATTGCTGGAGTATATAACAGAGATTATGGCTAAAGAGAGGTGGACCCAGTGTCGACAATCCCAAAGGAGGGCTCCTGCCAGCAAACGGAGGGATTCAATTGGCTTTTCTGTGGTGTTTCTGGTGACAAAAGCCTCTGCTGTGAAAACAATTTTTTATTCAGTAATGGTGAGTCACAAGAGGCTTAAATCCACGTAGGGTCAAGACACATTGTGGGATTTGGGGTTTCTGAGGGTCATTATTTCTTGCCACCTTTATTGATTTTTCTCACATTTAAATAGATGAACTGCCTCACACTTTATGAGGCATGGAATTAATGTGGGTGTGTCAGACTCTCTGTTGAGAGATTTTTCTGAGGTGAAAGTTCGAGACAAGTGAAGTACAACTCTACAAATATCCTAGTGGTTCAGAATCCTAGTATTTCCTACACACAAGCTGGACCTCAACTTGGCTGCTAAGGCAAACGGATTGAAAGAGCCAAGTTGCTGTCAAGAATATGTCCAAATTAGCTAAATTAAGACTTAATATGTCTTCTCAGCAGCAGCTTCAAACTGAATGTTCCTCTCCTCCTTTATTATAATGAGGAGGATAATAAAATTTGCTATGCTCACACTTTCAAATCATGGGAAAAGTGAAAATCCTTTCTCAGGAAACCTTTCTTACCCTTCATCACACCCATCTCCAGTCAAGGGAAGGTAACCCTCTACTGTACTCCCACAGACCCTTTATGTGCCAGTCATTGCAATCTGAACAACATATCACAATTGTCTGCTAAGTTTACCATCTCACTAGACCATAAAGCCCATGAAGGGTATTTGTCTATTTCCAGCTCTACTCTCTGCACTTAGGACAGTGTCCAGAGCAGTGTTAGCTATTAAATATCTACTGAATGCCAGTGAGTGAATATAGTTGGCACTTATACACATGTTCTAGTCTTGAATATAGCTATCTTTACTGTTGCTGCTATTGTTCAGTGGCTAAGTCGTGTCCAACTCTTTGCAACCCCATGGACTGTAGCACACCAGGATCCCCTGTCCTTCACTATCTCCCTGAGTTTGTTCAAACTCATGTCCATTGAGTCGGTGATGCCATCCAACCATCTCATCTCCTCCTGCCCTCAATCTTTCCCAGCATTAGGGTCTTTTCTAATGAGTCATCTCTTCACATCAGGTGGCCAAAGTATTGGAGCTTTAGCTTCAGCAATGGTCATTCCAGTGAATATTGAGGGTTGATTTCCTTTAGGATTGACTGGTTTGATCTCTTTGCAGTCTAAGGGACTCTCAAGAGTCTTCTCCAGTAGCACAATTCAAAAGCTATCTGTACTAGTACTCACATAAAGGACAGAGACCATACTAATAAAGTCACACTGTACAGGGACTAGGCAATGGGCAGTGCTCATTTTCTTTTTGATTCTATTTGATGTGTAAAGCAGGGGAGAAGTTGTATCAGAATCAGAGGAAGGAAGGAGGAGAGAGAGGGAAAAATAGGAAAAATTAGAAGGTAACTTCTGTACTGAATCTGCCAGATACTGAACTGTCTACACATATTTGAGGTTCAAATAGTTGAATATGTGTTAAAGATCTCTTGCATGAATCTCCCTCTCCTGGGGAGCTATTTGTCTTTCCCCAGCAGTGGCTGTTTCTCCTAAGCCATTTTTCAATGTCTGCAGTGGTCATAATAGCAATCTGTCAGCCCCCAAAACCTTTAGCAAGCAGGCAGAATAAAAGGCTGAGGAAATTCATTTAGCCAGCAGTAGTTTAAGTCATAGCTGTTATGAGCCCAGCTTGATCCTGCACACTCTTACACCCACATTGTTTTGACACCAGATGTGTGTGTGTGTGTGTGTGTACGTATGTATTCTTTAATGCAGTATATTTTCCCTCATGGGTGTTCAACACAGTGCTTTTCTTCCAAAGATCTGCAAATATTTTTAAAGTTGTATGGCTCTCAATATTCTATACACTAATAAAGAAAATCATTCCATACATGAAACTTTGAGACAATGTGTTTTAAATTATGTTTACGATAAACAGTTATTAAACTATGTTAATGCTTATAATGAAATCCATTGCTAATTCAAGAACTAATTATACAGATAATGGTCCCTGCTTCTACTTGTCATTTAGCTACTTTAGAGCTTCCAACTTGTTTTACTTAGTGCTCTAGAATAATCTAGGAGTGGGACATCACAAAATTAATCCATTAATAAAAGTTGTAATTACACATAGTATCTGTATAGCACAGTTTATACAAATCGTTATTACCAATTTTCACATTTATTATAATGCTTTGAACAAAACTATGATGTTTTACTATAGAGATAAGAAAACTGAGATTAAAACTTCTGAATTATTTCCAGGGGTATTATAGTCAGTAAGGGACAAATGTAGGGCTTAAACAAAAGCTTCCTATTCAGTGTCTTTCTACTTTCTAAGGAAATCCTTGGGTGTATTTAAGAGTCTAAGATTTGCCTACTTCTTACTTGAAGATATGTCAGTGTTATGAGTTGAATTATAGTCCCTTGGACAGCAAGGAGAGCAACCCAGTCAATCCTAAAGGAAATCAACCTTCAATATTCAGTGGAAGGACTGATGCTGATGCTGAAGCTCCAATACTCTGGCCACCTGATGAGAAGAGCCAACTCCCTGGAAAAGACCCTGATGCTGGGAAAGACTGAGGGCAGGAGAAGGGGGCAATAGAGGATGAGAGGGATGGATCGCATCACCGACTCAATGAACATGAGTTTGAGCAAGCTCCGGGAGATGGTGAAGGACAAGGAGGCCTGGCGTGCTGCAATCCATAGGGCTGCAAAGAGTCAGACACAGCTTAGCGACTGAACAACAACAGCATAGCCCTAAAAAAGACGTTCAGGTCCTTCCTATCTCTCAGCACCTGTGAACATGACCTTATCTGGAAATAGATTTTTATAGTGGAGATAATCAAGTTAAGATGAGGTCGTTAGAGTGGGCCCTATTCCCATGTGACTGTGTCAGAATAAAAAGGGAAAATTTGTACACAGAGGGAGACCTGGACAGAAAGAAGATGGTGTGAAGACACGCGGAGACTCCATCTGCAAACCAAGGGATGCCTGATACTGTCAGACACAAGGACAGAGTCGGGCAACTTTCTCCCTCACAGGGAACCAATCTTGCTACTGCTTGAGTTTGGAGTTCTGGTCTTCAGGAGTGTAGGAAACTGAAAGAACTGTAGGAAAATAAACCTCTGTTTTCTGAGCCACCCAGTTTTCAGTATCTTGCTGAGGCACTCCAGGGAACCTGTTACAGTCAATGACAGTCACTGATCACTTTGCATTTCATGTGCAACCTTGGATTGGATAGAGATTTTAAAAGCATATGACTCTGTACACTGTACTGCTTCTCACTTAAGGAATCCAGAACATAATTAAGGAAGCTCTTTTATTTTATTGAAACCCTTCCTGTATGGGAATTGAACCAATCCTGAGCAAGACACAGAGTTCAGTAAACAGTTGATCACCATCAACAGAATTAATTTTATTGCCATTGGCCCAGCATGACGAAGAATGCTTTGAATGCAAAGAATGTTTGTATGCTAACTAACCTCACCTACCAGAATGTTTATCTTTAATGAACTGATATCTGGCCTTAAAAACCCTTCTCCCCATTCCAAAGCCTCTACCAACACACAGGAATTAGAACTAGAGATGATACTCGTCTGCCTGCCCTTCTCTAGGCTCTCGATGATGTGTTTACACGTGTGTGAGTGTACGTAGGGAGAAGATGAAACCTAGCTTTGCATACCCATCCACAGTCACCCTTAAACTCTCACACTACGCTTCTATGGTCATCCGTGTTATACGTCCCACACTACACTGCTATGTTGGTTCCGCCTCCAAAGCTGAGTTTCTGACTCATTTTTTTCTCTGTACTTTGTCCCTGCTGGAAACTAGACTTTTCTCTTAACCAAAGCCCATGGTTTGGACTCCTGACACAACCTAGTTTTTGCCAGTCTTTTCCCCAAACAGATGAGATGTTTCCACTGGAAGAAAATCTATTTTAAAATGAAAAACATACCAGAACGTTGATAGTGCTATGTCTTTTCTATTTAGTCATTGTTCCTGAATATTCCAGTGGCGCGCCCCTCTCATCCTTAGTTAAGACTGCCTGTCTACTTCAGACCCAAGCTCATTATGAAATGCAAGCATGCTCAGTCGCTAAGTTGTGTCCAACTCTTTCGCAACCCCATGAACCACAGCCCACCAGGCTCCCCTGCCCATGGGATTTCCCATGCAAGAATATTGGAATGGGTTGCCATTTCCTTCTTCAGAGGATCTTCCTGACCCAAGGATCAAGCCCACATCTCCTGCATTGGCAGGGCATCATGAAATCACTACCACTTATTGAGAAATTCTCATTACTATGATAAATACATAATTTATGCATATCACACGATAATCCTAAGAGATAGGCAGACTATTATTCACATTTTTCAGAGAAAGAAACTTAAACTGTCAAACAAATGGATGATTTAAATACTGGTATTAATGTTGAGAAAATGAATGACTCTAATAACTGGATTTTTTTAAAAATCCTATTATAAGTCAAGGAGTTGCCAATTCTTTGCCTTCAACTAGATTGACTGAAGGACTTATCAGTTGACAGCTGTTCCTAAAAAGTGTTTTTGATGATTAACCATTTTATGATTTTTGTCATGTATATCAAAAAGATTTTAAACTGAGTGACATTTCCGTCACAAAACTCCTTCCATTCCCATCTACTTGTCAGTAAATAATATTCTTCAGACATCTATAAAAATGAAAAATAGGAATAGAATTGATATTGATCTTTATCTCATTTAGTAATAACATAAATACATGAACTAATTGAAAATAAAAACGATCCCATCAAAGGATGCATCTCCAGGAAAATAATGACACTGGTATAGACACGAATCAGGAAATCAAAGAGCTGGACTAGCTCTCAGTCGCTGACAGGATCATTCTGAGTGACTCTAATGCCAGTCCTGGAAATCAGCATGAAAGACCAGAACTGAGAGCATTAACATCTGACATCTGCAGAACAGCCTTCTTAACCAGTTAGAGAAGTCTGATCAAGTCTGAGCAACTGACAGCCTCTGAGATAAATATGATTATTTCCATCAACTTAAAGAAGGTTTAAATAGGTCAGTAATAACCATTATTTCTCTCCCACTACAGTTCAGTAGGCCTGGGGTGGTAAAGAATTTCCTGATCGCCCTGTGTGACATCTTTCATGATCTAAGTTAAAACAATCAACTCAAATATACCAGCTCAGTGATACACCACAATTTTCTCCTCTAGCAATCATATCAAGATTAGAACTGGTAATAAATAATTTAATCTCTGAGAATTTATCCCAACATCTTAATAATGTGCCAAATTACAGATCGTTATGAGAATTAAAGCAATTATAGTATGTAAAAGTGAAAGTGTTAGTCACTCAGTTGTGTCCAACTCTTTGTGACCCCATGGACTATAGCCTGCCAGGCTCCTCTGTCCATGAGATTTCCCAGGCAAGAGTACTGGAATGGGTTGCAATTTCCTTCTCCAGAGGATCTTCCTGACCCTGGGACCAAACCCAGATCTTTTCACATTGCAGGCAGATTCTTTACTGTCTGAGCCACCAGGAAAGCTCATGGTATGTAAAGCACCTACTATTTAACTCGTTTGTGACTGACAACATAAATAAGTACTGATAAGATTTAATTTTAATAGCAGATCAAGTAGGGTCTAGGTTTGCTCCCTCTCAGGATAATCCTTCTCTCCCTGGTACAGGCAGTACCAACACTAGAACAATCTACATTCATTATAAAAAGCATGGGGAAAAGAAGTATTTAAGTTTAGTCTTTGACTTAAGCATTATAGATGCCCCTTAAATAAATCTACTAAATGGGGACATGAAAGACATGTTTGTAATTCCATTCATTCGTTAACAAAACATGTATTAGGCACCTGTATATACCAGGAAATAAGGCTGTAAACATAAAGAGAAAATTAACCTTAAGAGCCTGTTGAATAACCATGAATTAAACACAATATGATATAAAATGTGCTTTAATAAATGGATATATTATGGTAAGGGTTTTCCTGGTGGCTCAGACAGTAAAGAATCTGCCTTCAATGCGAGAAGACCTGGGTTCAATCCCTGCATCAGAAAGATCCCCTTGAGAAGGAAATGGCAACCCACTCCAGTATTCTTGCCTGGAGAATCCCATGGACAGAGGAGCCTGGTGGGCTAGAGTCCACGGGCTGGCAAAGAGTTGGACATAACTGAGAAACTAACACTTTCATACTTCTCGCTTCCAAGGTAAAGGGGATGATCAAAAGAAGTTAGAAGGATTACAAAAGAGGTGCTATTAGAGGTAAAACTTATAAAAGTTCTGGATTTTGCAAAAGGGCAAGAAAAGAGACCATGGCCGTTATGATCACTACTGGCTGGCACATTGTTGGCACTCAGTAATCATTTGTTGTCAATGAGTCACTTACTGACTACTTTTCAGTCAATGGGTTAAAGGGTGTATGAGAAAGAAAAATCTGTATGCTTAGATCTTAATATGTATGTTGGTTGACTTCAGATGAGCTTCAAAACCATTTGGGTTTCTGTGGCACAGGTCTATCTATAATTATTTAAATTTTACCATGAAAGTAAGTGTACCCAGCATACCCTCTGAACCCATACAGAACAAACTCCTCTTTCACTGGGAAATGCTTGCACTATTTACATAATGAGCTCTAGTCTTCACTTCTCTGACTTAAATATTTCTAATACTTACAAATATTTTCATCTGATATGAATTCTAACCTTTTCATTATACTTGTCATTTTTCCTTAGATATACACCAATTTCTTAAATGTTCATAGTGAAACTGAGTGTCCAACATTCAAATGTATTGTTACAAATACAAAAGACAGTAGGACAGATGATAGTAGCTTCATCTACACATTATTTTTGACTAGAATGCATCCCACTGGAAAAAACAAAGATGTCAACACAGACTTTCTGTGCAACATCTTTTCTTCTCATGATTCATTAAGTATCGTTTCCTTTCTTCTACTCTGTTTTCCTATTGCTGGGAAGAAAACCCAATCCATATCCTGGAAATACATTTTTTTCCCATTGGGATAACCCATTTATTGATTCATGGGGTCGCAAAGAGTCGGACACGACTGAGCGACTGAACTGAACAGAACTGAACTGAACTTTAAAAGACAGAACATTCCTTTAAACATTACCTAGGAGCCCAGCAACCTCAAAGTTTGTGCCCAGATAAAATTCAAAAGAAAGAAAACACCAAATTCGCAAAAATGTCCTTATTTCACACGTGGGCGCAGGAGGGCCGGGAGGAGCTACTCCACGTTCAAGGTCAGGAGGGATGGCCTTGAGGAGATACCCCTAATCCAAGTTAAGGTGCAGCGGCTGCGCTTTCTTGGAGCAGCTGTGAAGAGATATCCCATGCCCAAGGCAAGAGAAACCCAAATAAGAAGGTAGGTATTGCGAGGGGGCATCAGAGGGCAGACACACTGAAATCATAATCACAGGAAACTAGTCGATCTGATCACATGGACTACAGCCGAATGTGGTCCACTAGAGAAGGGCATGGCAAACCACTTCAGTATACTTGCCTTGAGAACCCCATGAACAGTATCAAAGGGCAAAATGATAGGCTACTGAATGAGGAATTCCCCAGGTCGGTAGGTGTCCAGTATGCTACTGGAGATCAGTGGAGAAATAACTCTAGAAGGAATAAAGGGATGGAGCAAAAGCAAAACCAATACCCAGTTGTGGATGTGACTGGTGATAGAAGCAAGGTCCGGTGCTGTAAGAGCAATATTGCATAGGAACCTGGAATGTTAGGTCCATGAATCAAGGCAAATTGGAAGTGGTCAAACAGGAGATGGCAAGAGTGAACGTCGACATTCTAGGAATCAGTGGATTAAAATGGACTGGAATGGGTGAATTTAACTCAGATGACCATTATATCTACTACTGTGGGCAGGAATCCCTTAGAAGAAATGGAGTAGCCATCATGGTCAACAAAAGAGTCCGAAATGCAGTACTTGGATGCAATCTTAAAAACGACAGAATGATTTCTGTTCGTTTCCAAGGCAAACCATTCAATATTACAGTAATCCAGGCCTATGCCCCAACCAGTAACGCTGAAGAGGCCAAAGTTGAACGGTTCTATGAAGACCTACAAGACCTTTTAGAACTAACACCCAAAAAAGATGTCCTTTTCATTATAGGGGACTGGAATGCAAAAGTAGGAAGTCAAGAAACACCTGGAGTAACAAGCAAATTTGGCTTTGGAGCACGGAATGAAGCAGGGCAAAGGCTAATAGAGTTTTGTCAAGAGAATGCACTGATCATAGCAAACACCCTCTTCCAACAACACAAGAGAAGACTCTACACATGGACATCACCAGATGGTCAACACCGAAATCAGATTAATTATATTCTTTGCAACCAAAGATGGAGAAGCTGTATATAGTTAGCAAAAACAAGACCAGGAGCTGACTCTGGCTCAGATCATGAACTCCTTATTGCCAAATTCAGACTTCAATTGAAGAAAGTAGGGAAAACCACTAGACCATTCAGATATGACCTCAATCAAATCCCTTATGATTATACATTGGAAGTGAGAAATAGATTTAAGGGACTAGATCTGATAGATAGAGTGCCTGATGAACTATGGACAGAGGTTCATGACATTGTACAGGAGACAGGGACCAAGACCATCCCCATGGAAAAGAAATGCAAAAAAGTGAAATGGCTGTCTGAGGAGGCCTTACAAATAGCTGTGAAAAGAAGAGAAGTGAAAAGCAAAGGAGAAAAGGAAAGATATAAGCATCTTAATGCAGAGTTCCAAAGAATAGCAAGGAGAGATAAGAAAACCTTCCTCAGTGATCAATGCAAAGAAATAGAGGAAAACAACAGAATAGGAAAAACAAGAGATCTCTTCAAGAAAATTAGAGATTCCAAGGGAATATTCCATGTAAAGATGGGCTCCATAAAGGACAGAAATGGTATGGACCTAACAGAAGCAGAAGATATTAAGAAGAAGTGGCAAGAATACACAGAAGAACTATACTATAAAGATCTTCACGACCAAGATAGTCACGATAACGTGATCACTGACCTAGAGCCAGACATCTTGGAATGTGAAGTCAAGTGGGCCTTAGAAAGCATCACGACGAACAAAGCTAGTGGAGGTGATGGAATTCCAGTGGAGCTATTTCAAATCTTGAAAGATGATGCTGTGAAAGTGCTGCACTCAATATGCCAGCAAATTTGGAAAACTCAACAGTGGCCACAGGACTGGAAAAGGTCAGTCTTCATTCTAATCCCAAAGAAAGGCAATGCCAAAGAATGCTCAAACTACCGCACAATTACACTCATCTCACACGCTAGTAACGTCATGCTCAAAATTCTCCAAGCCAGGCTTCAGCAATATGTGAACCGTCAACTCCCAGATGTTCAAGCAGGTTTTAGAAAAGGCAGAGGCACAAGAGATCAAATTGTCAACATCTGCTGCATCATGGAGAAAGCAAGAGAGTTCCAGAAAAACATCTATTTCTGCTTCATTGACTATGCCAAAGCCTTTGACTGTGTGGTTTACAATCAACTGTGGAAAATTCTGAAAGAGATGGGAATACCAGACCACCTGACCTGCCTCTTGAGAAACCTGTATGCAGGTCAGGAAGCAACAGTCAGAACTGGACATGGAACAACAGACTGGTTCCAAATAGGAAAAGGAGTACATCAAGGCTGTATATTGTCACCTTGCTTATTTAACTTATACGCAGAGTACATCATGAAGAACGCTGGGCTGGAAGAAGCACAAGCTGGAATCAAGATTGCTGGGAGAAATATCAATAACCTCAGATATGCAGATGACACTACCCTTATGGCAGAAAGTGAAGTGGAACTCAAAGGCCTCTTGATGAAAGTGAAAGAGGAGAGTGAAAAGGTTGGCTTGAAGCTCAACCTTCAGAAAACTAAGATCATGGCATCTGGTCCCATCACTTCATGGGAAATAGATGGGAAAACAGTGGAAACAGTGTCAGACTTGGTGTTTTGGGGCTCCAAAATCACTGCAGGTGCTGATTGCAGCCGTGAAATTAAAAGACGCTTACTCCTTGGAAGGAACGTTATGACCAACCTTGATAGTATATTAAAAAGCAGAGACATTACTTTGCCAACAAAGGTCCATCTAGTCAAGGGTATGTTTTTTCCCGTGGTCATGTATGAATGTGAGAGTTGGACTGTGAAGAAAGCTGAGCACCGAAGAATTGATGCATTTGAACTGTGGTGTTGGAGAAGACTCTTGAGAGTCCCTTGGACTGCAAGGAGATCCAACCAGTCCATTCTAAAGGAGATCAATCCTGAGTGTTCATTGGAAGGACTGATGCTAAAGCTGAAACTGCAATACTTTGGCCACCTCATGCAACGAGTTGACTCACTGGAAAAGACTCTGATGCTAGGAAAGGTTGGGGGCGGGAGGGGAAGGGGACAACAGAGAATGAGATGGCTGGATGGCATCACCAACTCTGTGGACATGAGTTTGAGTGAACTCCGGGAGTTGGTGATGGACAGGGAGGCCTGGCGTGCTTTGATTCATGGGGTCGTGGAGAGTCGGACACGACTGAGCGACTGAACTGAACTGAACTGAATGTCTATTTTCCAGATGGCCCACCAGCAGAGTCTCTTGATCTGGTCATAAGCATGTTCATAGACATATGTGGAGATGCATCTAGACCCTTTAATTCTGAAGCCTTGTCTTCTTTTCTTTCCTTACTTTGGGCCATTCTAGACACCCAAATGGAGAAGGCAATGGCAACCCACTCCAGTATTCTTGCCTGGAAAATCCCATAGACAGAGGAGCCTGGCAGGCTGCAGTCCATGGGGTCGCGAAGAATCAGACATGACTGAGCGACTTCACTTTCATTTTTCACCTTCACGCATTGGAGAAGGAAATGGCAACCCACTCCAGTGTTCTTGCCTGGAGAATCCCAGGGACAGGGGAGCCTGTTTGACTGCCGTCTATGGGGTCACACAGAGTCGGACATGACTGAAGTGACTTAGCAGCAGCAGCAGTAGCAGCTGATTCCCAAATATTTTCTCCCTATGAGGCTACAGTATTCTAACCTTTTGGTATTAAGATAATCTGACATTTTTGTAAATAGCACAATCAAAGTGCTACAACTTCTTACTTTTAAAACTCAGGAGCCAGGAAATATAAATCAAATCCACAATGAGATATCACCTCACACTTGTCAGATGGCTATCAAAAAGACAAAATATTAGCAATTGCTGATGAAGATGTAGAGAAAATGGAGCATGGAGCACTAGTACACTTCTGGGCAGGAATGTAAATTGGTGCAGCCAACCAGGGAACACAACACAGAGGTTCCTCAAGAAATTAAAAACGGAACTACTTACAAATTATCAATTTCACTCTTGGTTACTATCCCAAAATAATAAGAACACTGTTAGAAAAGATATAGATACTTCAAAGTTCATGGCAGTGTTATTTACAATAACCAAGATAGGGAAGCATCCTAAGTGCCTAGTCATAGACAAATGGATAAAGAAGATGTGGTACACATGTACAATAGACTAATACCCAACCATAAAAAAGACTGAAATATTGCCCATTGCAGCAACATGGAGAGAGGATATTATAGTTAGTGAAATAAGTCAGATGGAGAAAGACAAATACTGTATGTTTTCACTGATATGTGGAATCTAAAAACCAAATGAACAAATACAACAAAACAAAAACAAACTCATAGAAACAAAGAACTGGTGGTATCTGGTGGGGGCGGGGGTGTCGATGAGTGACATAGGTAAAGAGGAATAAGAGATACAAACCATCAGTTATGAAGCAAATAAGTTACAAGGATGTATTAAAAGACGCTTACTCCTTGGAAGGAAAGTTATGACCAACCTCAGTTCAGTTCAGTTCAGTTGCTCAGTCGTGTCCGACTCTTTGCAACCCCATGAATCACAGCACACCAGGCCTCCCTGTCCATCACCAACTCCCAGAGTTCACTCAAACTCATGTCCATCGAGTCAGTGATGCCATCCAGCCATCTCATCTCTGTCATCCCCTTCTCCTCCTGCCCCCAATTCCTACCAGCATCAGAGTCTTTTCCAGTGAGTCAAAACTTCGCATGAGGTGGTCAAAGTATTGAAGCTTCAGCTTTAGCATCAGTCCTTCCAATGAACACCCATGATTGATCTCCTTTGAATGGACTGGTTGGATCTCCTTGCTGTACAAGGGACTCTCAAGAGTCTTCTCCAGCACCACAGTTCAAAAGCATCAATTCTTTGGCGATCAGCTTTCTTCACAGTCCAACTCTCACAGCCATACATGACCACTGGAAAAACCATAGCTTTGACTAGACAGACCTTGGTTGGCAAAGTAATGTCTCTGTTTTTTAATATGCTGTCTAGGTTGGTCATAACTTTCCTTCCAAGGAGTAAGCATCTTTTAATTTCATGTTGCAATCAGCATCTGCAGTGATTTTGGAGCCCCAAAAAATAAAGTCTGACACTGTTTCCACTGTTTCCCCATCTATTTCCCAGGAAGTGATGGGACCAGATGCGATGATCTTAGTTTTCTGAATGTTGAGCTTCAAGTCAACTTTTTCACTCTCTTCTTTCACTTTCATCATGAGGCTTTTGAGTTCCTCTTCACTTTCTGCCATAAGAGTGTTGTCATCTGCTAGACAGCATATTAAAAAGCAGAGATATTACTTTGTCAACAAAGGTCCATCTATTCAAGGCTATGGTTTTTCCAGTGGTCATGTGTGGCTGTGAGAGTTGGACTATAAAGAAAACTGAGCGCCAAAGAATTGATGCTTTTGAGCTGTGGTGTTGGAGAAGACTCTTGAGAGTCTCTTGGACAGCAAGGAGATCCAACCAGTCCATCCTAAAGGAGAAGAGTCCTAGGTGTTCATTGGAAGGACTGATGCTGAAGTTGAAATTCCAATACTTTGGCCACCTGATGCGAAGAGCTGACTCATTGGAAAAGACCCAGATGCTGGGAAAGACTGATGGCAGGAGGAGAAGGGGATGACAGAGGATGAGATGGCTGGATGGCATCACTGACTCAATGGACATGGGTTTGAGTGGACTCTGGGAGTTGGTGATGGACAGAGAGGTCTGGCATGGTGCAGTTCATGAGATCGCAAAGAGTCAGACACAACTAAGCAACTGAACTGAATATATAACATAGGAAATAAAGGTTGATGTTTTATAATTTTGTCTAATATATAATCTATAAAAATATCAAATCACTACGTTGCACACCTGAAACTAATAATAATATTTTGTCAACAATACTTCAACAAACTAAAAATAAATAAATAAAAATAATATAGGGAGTTGCCACACAGCACTGAAACAATGACTTTATATTAGTACATATGAGTTGTGAAACTCTATTGATTTTCTAATATTATACATAGGCATGGTCACCCCTGGAGACTGCCATCAATTATCTGTTAAGAAGGTGAAGGCTTTTCTTCCCTTAAGCCTCCATCTCTACTGAAATTCAGGTAGTCTGGCATGTGATCACAGAAGCCAGTCATCTCTTGTAAACCACAGATGCCTGTTATTCTTCATTCCTTTTTTTTTTTTTTTGCTCCCCAACTTTCAGATAAGTCTTACACAAATAATGTAAACATCCCAACTTTGGCTTAACTGTTAATAGAAGGACAGATTCCCTCTTAGACAAGAAAGCCCACAGGGAAACAATACCATACATCTACACCAAAATCAAAATGATGGCAACAGCAATTCCCACGAAACACCCTCAAGAAAGGAAACAAAGCCTGGTTATAGATACATAAATTCTCCCTTTGCTGCAGAATCTGAAGAATCTGGTTTCATTCAAGAAGATGTCAATGTACTTATGCATTTATTTCAGATTCTAACCAACTCTAAGCCTGTGGGATCCAAGGTCTTCCCATTAGTGCCCAACACTGGTTCACAACTCTAGCTGGGTTTTTAGACTCCTCTCTGTAACAGCTACCAGACAACCCTCTAGATTCCTCAGCACCCTATTGTCCTTCAGACCTCTAGAGCTATGAAAGAACTGTAAAAAGATGGATTCCCTGGCTGATGACCTCAGTTCAGTTCAGTTCAGTCGCTCAGTCGTGTCTGACTCTCTGCAACCCCATGAATCACAGCACGCCAGGCCTCCCTGTCCATCACCAACTCCCAGAGTTCACTCAAATTCATGTCCATCGAGTCGGTGATGTCATCCAGCTATCTCATTCTCCGTCGTCCCCGTCTCCTCCCACCCCCAATCCCTCCCAGCATCAGAGTCTTTTCCAGTGAGTCAACTCGTCACATGAGGTGGCCAAAGTATTGCAGTTTCAGCTTTAGCATCAGTCCTTCCAGTGAACACCCAGGATTGATCTCCTTTAAAATGGACTAGTTGGATCTCCTTGCAGTCCAGGGGACTCTCAAGAGTCTTTTCCAGCACCACAATTCAAAAGCATCAATTCTTCGGCGATCAGCTTTCTTCACAGTCCAACTCTCACATCCATACATGACCATGGGAAAAACCATAGCCTTGACTAGATGGACCTTGGTTGGCAAAGTAATGTCTCTGCTTTTTAATATACTATCTAGGCTGGTCATAACTTTCCTTCCAAGGAGTAAGCGTCTTTTAATTTCCTGGCTGCAATCAGCATCTGCAGTGATTTTGGAGCCCAAAAAAATAAAGTCTGACACTGTTTCCACTGTTTTCCCATCTATTTCCCATGAAGTGATGGGGCCAGATGCCATGATCTTTATTTTCTGAATGTTGAGCTTCAAGCCAACCTTTTCACTCTCCTCTTTCACTTTCATCAAGAGGCTTTTGAGTTCCTCTTCAGTTTCTGCCATAAGAGTGGTGTCATCTGCATATCTGAGGTTACTGATATTTCTCCCAGCAATCTTGATTCCAGCTTGTGCTTCTTCCAGCCCAGCGTTCTTCATGATGTACTCTGCATATAAGTTAAATAAGCAAGGTGACAATATACAGCCTTGACGTACT
This sequence comes from Moschus berezovskii, assembly GCF_049115385.1. NCBI lineage: Eukaryota > Metazoa > Chordata > Mammalia > Artiodactyla > Moschidae > Moschus > Moschus berezovskii. The sequence goes on from NC_142466.1 coordinate 22,430,062, forward strand.
CCTTTTCCTATTTGGAACCAGTCTGTTGTTCCATGTACAGTTCTGACTGTTGCTTCCTGACCTGCATACAGGTTTCTCAAGAGGCAGGTCAGGTGGTCTGGTATTCCCATCTCTTTCAGAATTTTCCACAGTTGATTGTGATCCACACAGTCAAAGGCTTTGGCATACTCAATGAAGCAGAAATAGATGTTTTTCTGGAACTCTCTTGCTTTCTCCATGATGCAGCGGATGTTGGCAATTTGATCTCTGGTTCCTCTGCCTTTTCGAAAACCTGCTTGAACATCAGGGAGTTTACAGTTCACATATTGCTGAAGCTTGGCTTGGAGAATTTTGAGCATGACTTTACTAGTGTGTGAGATGAGTGCAATTGTGCGGTAGTTTGAGCATTCTTTGGCATTGCCTTTTTTTGGGATTGGAATGAATGACCTCGGAAATCCCCAAATCACATCCACTGAAACCCCCAGTCACATAACAAAATGGCGAGAAGGCGTTTCCTCTTAGAAAGCAAATCCATATTCCACTTCAACACCTGGACAATTAGAGAAGGTCCCATTTGGGTCCCTGCTTATTGATCACAATTGCTGGAAATAGGGACCTGTCTTTCTGCCTCTCTCTCTCAGTGGGGGATGTTCATGTAACAGTTCCTTCTGCTGATCACCAGGACAAAGGTAACTACCATGCTGAAATTTAAGAAAAGAATGAAACCTAAAAACAAATTATTTCCCCTACTCCATTCAAGTTTAGATAAGAATCTCAAACATTCTCTCAAGAATCAACAGTCCAGGGCACAAAAGTATTGTGTAGCAAGAAAACAGAAATCAGCAATCAGCATCCCACAAATTTTTACCTGGTTCCTAGAAATCTCCTAGCAATTCTATACAGATTCAAAGAACTACTTAACTATGTAGATTTCTAAATACCAAACATTTAACATTATCTTCCCAAAAGCTGCAAAATTCATAAAAAGCACTTGTTTTATTGCTTTCACACTTATAAGAGAAATGTCAGTTTCTGGGCTAGGGCTATCCCCCAACAGACGTAATCTAATCAAGAACACCCCACAAGATCCCCATGCCTTGAGTATGTCAAGAACAGTGGGTAACACTATCATCCAATTTCTACCCTTCCACCATTTCCGTATCAACTATAATAGGAAGTACATTTTATTTTATTTTATTTTATTTATTTATTTTAATTGGAGGCTAATTACTTTACATTATTGTATTGGCTTTGCCATACATTGACATGAATCTGACCCGGGTGTACATATGTTCCGAATCTTGAACCCCCCCTCCCACTTCCCTCCCGTTCCCATCCCTCTGGTTCATCCCAGTACACCAGCCCCGAGCATCCTGTATCATGCATCGAACTTGGACTGGCGATTCGTTTCACACATGATCATATACATGTTTCAATATCATTCTCCCAAATCATCCCACCCTCACCCTCTCCCACAGAGTCCAAAAGACTTCTATACATCTGTGTCTCTTTTGCTGTCTCATATACAGGGTTATCGTTATCATCTTTCTAAATTCCATATATATGCGTTAGTATACTGTATTGGTGTTTTTCCTTCTGGCTTACTTCACTCTGTATAATAGGCTCCAATTTCATCCACCTCATTAGAACTGGTTCAAATACATTCTTTTTAATGGCTGAGTAATACTCCATTGTGTATATGTACCAAAGCTTTCTTATCCATTTGTCTGCAGATGGACATCTAGGTTGCTTCCATGTCCTCGCTATTATAAACAGTGCTGCGATGAACATTGGGATGCATGTGTCTCTTTCAATTCTGGTTTCCTCAGTGTGTACGCCCAGGAGTGAGATTGCTGGGTCGTATGGCAGTTCTATTTCCAGTTTTTTAAGGAATCTCCACACTGTTCTCCATAGTGATTGTACTAGTTTGCATTCCCACCAACAGTGTAAGAGGGTTCTCTTTTCTCCACAGCCTCTCCAGCATTTATTGCTTGTAGACTTTTGGATAGCAGCCATTCTGACTGGCGTGAAATGGTACCTCATGGTGGTTTTGATTTGCATTTCTCTGATTATGAGGGATGTTGCTCATCTTTTCATGTGTTTGTTAGCCATCTTTATGTCTTCTTTGGAGAAATGTCTGTTTAGTTCTTTGGCCCATTTTTTGATTGGATCGTTTATTTTTCTGGAATTGAGCTGCAGGAGTTGCTTGTATATTTTTGAGATTACTCCTTTGTCAGTTGCTTCATTTCCTATTATTTTCTCCCATTCTGAAGGCTGTCTTTTACCCTTGCTTATAGTTTCCTTTGCTGTGCAGAAGCTTTTGATTTTAATTAGGTCCCATTTGTTTATTTTTGCTTTTATTTCCACTATTCTGGGAGGTGGGTCTTGGAGGATCATGCTGTGATTTATGTCGGAGAGTGTTTTTCCTACCTTCTGCTCTAGGAGTTTTATAGTTTCTGGTCTTACATTTAGCTCTCTAATCCATTTTGAGTTTATTTTTGTGTATGGTGTTAGGAAGTGTTCTAGTTTCATTCTTTTACAAGTGGCTGACAAGTTTTCCCAGCACCACTTGTTAAAGAGACTGTCTTTTCTCCATTTTATATGTCCCTTCTATTCCCACTTTCTGGAGGGTTTTTATCATAAATGGATGTTGAATTTTGTCGAAGGCTTTCTCTGCATCTATTGAGATAATCATATGATTTTTATTTTTCAGTTTGTTAATGTGGTGTATTATGTTGATTGATTTGCAGATATTGAAGAATCCTTGCGTTCCTGGGATAAAGCCCACTTGGTCATGATGTATGATCTTCTTAATGTGTTGTTGGATTCTGATTGCTAGAATTTTGTTAAGGATTTTTGCATCTATGTTCATCAGTGATATTGGCCTGTAGTTTTCTTTTTTTGTGGGATCTTTACCAGGTTTTGGGATTAGGGTGATGGTGGCCTCATAGAATGAGTTTGGAAGTTTCCCTTCCTCAGCAATTTTCTGGAAGAGTTTGAGTAGAATAGGTGTTAGCTCTTCTCTAAATTTTTGGTAGAATTCAGCTGTGAAGCCGTCTGGACCTGGGCTTTTGTTTGCTGGAAGATTTTTGATTACAGCCTCTAGTTCCGTGCTTGTGATGGGTTTGTTCAGATTTTCTATTTCTTCCTGGTTCAGTTTTGGAAAGTTGTACTTTTCTAGGAATTTGTCCATTTCTTCCAGGTTATTCATTTTATTGCCATATAATTGCTGATAGTATTCTCTAATAACCCTTTGTATTTCTGTGTTGTCGGTTGTGATCTCTCCATTTTCATTTCTAATTTTATTGATTTGGTTCTTCTCCCTTTGTTTCTTGATGAGTCTGGCTAGTGGTTTGTCAATTTTATTCACCTTCTCAAAGAACCAGCTTTTGACTTTGTTGATTTTTGCTATGGTCTCTTTTGTTTCTTTTGCATTTATCTCTGCCCTAATTTTTATGATTTCTTTCCTTCTACTGACCCTGGGGTTCTTCATTTCTTCCTTTTCTAGTTGCTTTAGATGTAGAGTTAGGTTATTTAGTTGACTTTTTTCTTGTTTCTTGAGGTGTGCCTGTATTGCTATGAACTTCCCCCTTAGCACTGCTTTTACAGTGTCCCAGAGGTTTTGGGTTGTTGTGTTTTCATTTTCATTCATTTCTATGCATATTTTGATGTCTCTTTTGATTTCTTCTATGATTTGTTCATTATTCAGCAGCAGCATGTTGTTCAGTCTCCATATGTTGGCACTTTTAATAGTTATTCTGCTGTAATTGAGATCTAATCTTACTGCATTGTGGTCAGAAAAGATGCTTCGAATGATTTCAATTTTTTTGAATTTACCTAGGCTAGATTTATGTCCCAGGATGTGATCTATCCTGGAAAAGGTTCCGTGTGCGCTTGAGAAAAAGGTGAAATTCATTGTTTTGGGGTGAAATGTCCTATAGATATCTATTAGGTCTAACTGTTCTATTATATCATTTAAAGATTGTGTTTCCTTGTTAATTTTCTGTTTAGTTGATCTATCCATAGATGTATGTGGGGTGTTAAAATCTCCCACTATTATTGTGTTATTGTTAATTTCCCCTTTCATACTTGTTAGTAATTGTCTTACATATTGCGGTGCTCCTATGTTAGATGCATAAACATTTATAATTGTTATATCTTCTTCTTGGATTGATCCTTTGATCATTATGTAGTTTCCTTCTTTGTCTCGTTTCACAGCCTTTGTTTTAAAGTCTATTTTATCTGATATGAGTATTGCTACTCCTGCTTTCTTTTGGTCTCTATTTGCATGGACTATCTTTTTCCAGCCCTTCACTTTCAGTCTGTATGCGTCCCTCGTTTTGAGGTGGGTCTCTTGTAGACAACATATATGGGGGTTTTGTTTTTGTATCCATTCAGCCAGCCTTTGTCTTTTGGTTGGGGCATTCAACCCATTTACGTTTAAGGTAATTATTGATAAGTACGATCCCGTAGCCATTTTCTTTATTGCTTTGGGTTCAAGTTTATACACTCTTTCTGTGATTCCTGTCTATAGAAGATCCTTTAGCATTTGTTGGAAAGCTGGTTTGGTGATGCTGAATTCCCTCAGCTTTTGCTTGTCTGTAAAGCTTTTGATTTCTCCTTCATATTTGAATGAGATCCTTGCTGGGTATAGTAATCTGGGCTGTAGGTTATTTTCTTTCATCACTTTAAGTATATCTTGCCACTCCCTTCTGGCCTGAAGAGTTTCTGTTGAAAGATCAGCTGTTATCCTTATGGGAATCCCCTTGAGTGTTATTTGCTGCTTTTCCCTTGCTGCTTTTAATATTTGTTCTTTGTGTTTGACCTTTGTTAATTTGATTAATATGTGTCTTGGAGTATTTCGCCTTGGGTTTATCCTGTTGGGGACTCTCTGGATTTCTTGGACTTGGGTGATTATTTCTTTCCCTATTTTAGGGAAGTTTTCAACTATTATCTCCTCAAGTATTCTCTCATGGTCTTTCTTTTTGTCTTCTTCTTCTGGGACTCCTATGATTCGAATGTTGGAGCGTTTAACATTGTCCCAGAGGTCTCTAATATTGTCCTCATTTCTTTTAATTTGTTTTTCTTTTTTCCTCTCTGTTTCATTTATTTCTACAATTCTATCTTCTAGTTCGCTTATCCTATCTTCTGCCTCTGTTATTCTACTGTTTGTTCCCTCCAGAGTGTTTCTGATCTCATCTATTGCATTATTCATTGTATATTGACTCTTTTTTATTTCTTCTAAGTCCTTATTAAATCTTTCTTCCATCTTCTCAATCCTTTTCTCCAGGTTATTTATCTGTAACTCCATTTTACTTTCAAGATTTTGAATCATTTTCACCATCAAAATTCGAAATTCTTTATCAGGTAGATTCCCTATATCTTCTTCTTTTGTTTGTGTTGGTGGGCAATTATCTTGTTCCTTTACTTGCTGGGTATTTCTCTGCCTCTTCATCTTGCTTATATTGCTTTGCTTGGGGTGTCCTTTCCCTCTTCTTGCAGTTTGTGGAGTTCTCTTTATTATGTAGTTTCTTCGCTGTGTGTGGGGTTGGACAGGTGACTTGTCCGGGTTCCCTGGTTAGGGAAGCATGTGTCAGTGTTCTGGTGGGTGGAGCTGGATTTCTTCTCTTTCCTTTAGAAGACAATGGGCTGCTTTTCTGGGAGCCTGATGTCCTCTGCCAGAATTCAGAAGTTGTTTTGTGGACTTTACTCCACGTTCAAATGTTCTTTTGATGAATTTGTGGGGAAGAAAGTGGTCTCGCCGTCTTGTTCCTTCCTCCCCAGAACACTGGATTCTTATATTCCACTTGGTCATGGAGTATCTCTTCCCAGCTGCTCCAGCAAGGCGCAGCCGCTGTACCTTACCTTGGACGAGGGGTATCTCCTCAAGGCCGCCCCTCCTGCTTTGAATGTGGATCAGCTCCTCTCGGCCCTCCGGCGCCCAAGCAGCCACCGCCTCCTGGACGTGGTACAGCTCCTCTCGGCCACCGCCCTAACCCTGGGCGCGGGGCAGCTCCTCTCAGCCACGATTCTGCACGTGGTCAGTTGCGCCGGGAGCCGGGAGTCTCTCGCGTCTGCGCCGCCGGGAGCCGGGCGTCTCTCGCGTCTGCGCCGCCGGGAGCCGGGCGTCTCTCGCGTCTGCGCCGCCGGGAGCCGGGCGTCTCTCGCGTCTCAAGTGTAAGTTTTGAATAAGCTTTTTGTCTTCAGAAGAGCAGTGTTCGAAGGGCTAGATATCATCTGTAGGTCCTTAAGAGACTGAGCAAGAAAATAACAATTCTTCTATCTTCTCCATCTCTTCCAAACTCTTTCATGAGACTGGACATGAGTTCTAGGTTCTCCCTCTCCCCCCTTTACAGAGAAAGCTAAATTCAGGTCATCACCACTTCTGCCACAAATAAGGATAGCAACCAGTACCTATAAGCTCTTGGATAGCTTCTCTGAGAGGCACAGATATACTGAGTTGGCCAAATATTTTGTTCAGGGGAAAACCCTGAATGAGTTTTTTGGCCAACACAATACTTCTTTTGATTCTGCCTCCAGGTCAGAGATCCACATGACTCATAAAAGCTCTGTAAACCCGGGATTCCTTTTTTTCTCATGCAATCTCATTCCCACATCTTGAGCAAGTGGTTGCAATAATATGTCTACATCTGGATTACAATGTCAAAAACTGTATGAGAATTCTGTACTCTTATTGAACGGAGCAGCAGATGTCAGCGTTCACTTGTTTAAAATGTGTTCACTGGCCTCCTGGGGATATGAGCACACTCTACCAATACAGATTAAACTCAGGCCACTGAAGATCTTCAGCCCCATTATTTTCAGATACGTAACAAAAATGTCACCTCTTCCACAGCACACCTGCCTATCAGCAAAGAAAGAATTCTTCAGGGCCCTCCCAGTGCCTGACTCTGAACTATACATCAAAAAGGAAAAATGACCCACCGGAGTGGCTGTCCTATGAATTCTAACCACTAAGGTGAACCAAGAATTAGTACTTGATTTTTGATCGACACATCCAAGGAACACATTTTTAATTACAGTAATACAATTTAATAATAGAAATTTTCTAAATGAAAAATGCAGTCACTTTCCCATCCTTCCAAAAATACACATATATATGGAATTTAGAAACATGATAATGATAACCCTGTATACGAGACAGCAAAAGAGACACAGGTGTATAGAACAGTCTTTTGGACTCTGTGGGAGAGGGTGAGGGTGAGATAATTTAGGAGAATGGCATTGAAACATGTATAGTATCATATGTGAAACGAATCGCCAGTCCAGGTTCAATGCATGAGACAGGATGCTCGGGGCTGGTGCACTGGGATGACCCAGAGGGATGATATAGGGAGGGAGATGGGAGGGGGGTTCAAGATGGGGAACACACGTACACCCAGGGCAGATTCATGTCAATGTATGGCAAAACCAATACAATAATGTAAAGTTAAATAAATAAATAAAATATTTCAAACATTAAAAAAATTAAAATATATATCATTTTTTTAAATCCCCTCCAAAATAACACAAAAATACACATTTAATTTTTCTAAAAACGTATCCTCTTCTATGGATATTTGTCGTTCAGTCACTAAGTTGTGTCTGACTTTTTATGATCCCCATGGATTGCAGCACACCAGGCTTCCCTGTCCTTCACTATGTCCCAGAGTTTGTTCAAACTCATGTCCATTGAGTCAGTGATGACATCCAACCATCTCATCCTCTGTCACCACCTTCTCTTCATGCCCTCAATCTTTCCCAGCCTCATGGTCTTTTCCAATGAGTTGGCTGTTTGCCAAAGTGGCCAAAGTACTGGAGCTTCAGCTTCAACATCAGTCCTTCCAATGAATATCTAGGGTTGATTTCTTTTAAGATTGACTGGTTTGATCTCCTTGTAGTCTGAAAGTCTGAGAGACTTCTATAGATAAGTATATTCATATTGCTTGGTGTCTAGAGAAGTTTTAATTTAGCAGTTGAGGACAAAGCCCTCAGGGCAGGTCCTGAGTCCCCATGGGCCTCACCCACTCCCTGAGCTCTGAGTTGACTTGAGGCAAGGGTTGGGGGTGGGGTGCTGTGGAAGAGTGGGGCCCAGATCTGTTCCCTCTAAACAAACCAGAAGCAACAGAAGAATGGCCACCTCAGCCAGGGAGTGGAGAATTTTGGCATGAGGAGAAGGCAGGAAGTGCTCTGGGGGCTGACCTTGCCTCAGGCCTTCCATGTGGACACAGACGTGGACACAGACTAGCCAGGTCAGGCTCTTCCAGTATGTTTTTTTTTGTAAGACACATCTTTTGCACACCAAAAAGCAAAAAATACATTTTAAAAACCCACTAAACTCATTCTCAATGTACTCAATGCTCAACCTGCACACTTAATTTTTTTTCACATTTTGACAGTCAAACTGAAATTTGAAACCACTTAATTTGAAATCACTTAAAATGAGTTAGGAGCAGTCAGCCCAGAAAATATATTTGTGTACCAAGAGATGCAGTCCCCACAAAGTACCTAGTGATGAGTTTCCTGATCATTTGTCCTAAAGAAGATGGAGAGAGGCTCTTTGCTTATCTCCATGGTGACAACATTCAGATCTGAACAACTCCAGCCTCAAAAAGAGCTATCTCACCATTAGCCAATACAAAGCAGAGTTCTGGAGATATGGTGATTTTTCAAAAGCACTCCACTCTTCCAAATATTTGAGACTCTTTTGCATATACCTACACTGCTTCTAGACCCAAGATAAGTTGACAATTTTAGTCGGTTTGTTATTTTTTTTAATAAAAATGCATTTCATATTGAAGAACACATCGACTTTTTAAAAGAATTTTAGCACTGTATTAAAATGTTACAATATGTGTTTAAGATAGCTTGCTTATAAGTATTGCCAAATATTTCTTACTCAAAATGAAAGCTGGGTAATAAGAGGAAGACAAAAGGTGGGCAAGGTACCATGTGACATCCCTGTTTAAGTAAGGAAAACACAAGAATGTTTCTCTGCTGAAACAGCCAGGCTGTTGGAAGGTCCACATACATTACTCAGATAGTGAAGAAGATCACATGGCTGTACTATGAAGAAGCACCAAAAACCTCAATGACACATTTAAGCCTTCAATACTTATGTCAGAAAAGGAGAAAAGTAAAAATTAATGTAACAAAGGAGAACAGAAATGAATGAAACAAAGGAGATGAAAAAGTAAAGCCAACAATTATTTGGAAAAAAAGTAGACAAATTTCTGAAGAGCATTATTATCAACTATTCACTAATTAATCTCTTGACCACTCAATTTCCATCAAAATCTCAACAAGGACTTGCATGAAAGTAAAGAAGTCTACTATGAAATTTATATGGAACAGTTCAGTTCAGTCGCTCAGTCGTGTCCGACTCTCCGCGACCCCATGAATCACAGCACGCCAGGCCTCCCTGTCCATCACTAACTCCCGGAGTTCACTCAAACTCATGTCCATAGAGTCGGTGATGCCATCCAGCCATCTCATTCTCTGTCGTCCCCTTCTCCTCCAGCCCCAAAGGGTCAAGAATTGCCAACAGACCAACTCTTTTCTTTAGGTAGAGTATAGGGTGGAACTTACACTCTAGAAAGGAGAGTGGAGTAGATCACATGTGCGTATATGTCTTGCACATCACAAAACCTATATAATGCTGTGCATGTGCCTTGGTAAATCATCTCAGTCGTGTCTGACTCTGTGACCCCATGGACTACAACCCTGGAGGCTCCTCTGCCCATGGGATTCTCCAGGCAAGAGTACTGGAATGGGTTGTCATGCCCTCCTCCAGGGGATCGTCCCAACCCAGTCTCCAATGTCTCCTGCACTGGGCGGCGGGTTCTTTACCTCTAGTACCACCTGCCAAGTCCATATAATGCGGAATCATGATTTTAAAAAAGTTGAAAAACCGCACTCAAGGCAAACATGTGAAGAAATATGTTCAAGAATGTCCCAGCAACAATACTGGAATAACGACGACAACAAGCTACAAATATCTACCAAGAAGAAAATGGACACAGTGCATTGATAAGAGGGATACTAGTCAGCAGAACAGAAGAACTACATTCAAAACTCAAACACGAATTAATCTCAGAAACACATTAAATGAAAAATATACATTGGAGAAGAATACACTACAATTGCATTTATATAGAAATTTGAAATCACTGCTAAGTAATTTATAGGTGCAAATTTTATAACAAAACTGTAAAGAAAAATTTCTAAACCTGTGGGAGGAGAGGAGAGGAAATAAAATGAAAACCTAATGGGAAAGCTACATAAAGGACTTTAGAAATATTAGTAATCTATTCTTAAACTGGGTGGTAGGTATAGGCAGAGTTGATATTAAAAATATACAGTAATCCAAACAGTCTAACTACCAACAAATCTAAAGGGAAAACTGCTATAGCAATGTGTCAGATTCCAAATAGTGCCTTCTTTCCAGGCATTTAAGACCTGAATCTTGGAGAGGTTCAGATCCAAAGAGATGGGGCAGTGGGGTAAGAGGGACTTGGAGGTTCAGATCAGCAACTACCTACCAGCCAGTATGGACACCCTTCAACAGTCACTGCAGCCACACTAGTGCCGGCCATCTGAGTGAGAAACAGTCCTGGATATAGCAGTGTTCTTTATACCTTGTGACACACAGTATATATTATATTTTTGTAGATATACAATAGCACTTGCAATAGTAATATAACATATGCCACGTGTGCAAGTCATATATGCAATTTTGGCTTTTCTCTTAAGCCCCATTTTTAAAAGTAAAATGGGTAAAACTAACTTTAATAGCATTTTGTTCAATTAAATATAACCAAAATATAATTTCAAAAGGCAAACAATATGGAAAAATTACTAATGGAAGATTTTACATATCTTTGTCCTAAGTGTTCAAGATTCAAAATGTGTATTTTACATATAGAGCACACCACAAGCTGAACTAGCCAATTTCAGGTACTAAATATAGAATAAGAATATAGTATAAGAATAGAATATAGAATATATAGAATAGAATTTAGAATAAGAATTTTTATATGTGTAGATATGGATGGAAAGATCTCAGACATACTACTGAATGAAAAAAAAAAAGATACAAAAGAGTACATATGATTCAACATGTTTGAGTACATGGAACATACTTTTTTCTGGAAAACTATTAAAACTATTAGTAGCAGTGTTTTCTTGAAGAAAAGAGCTAGAGAACTCAATATTTTTTTCTGAATTCTAAAGCCTCTATCAACTTTAATTTTTCACAGCATGTATGTATATTTTTTTAAGAAAAAAAAAAAGCTAATAATGAGGCATGTGAAAGAGAAAGTTGCTCAGTCGTATCCGACTCTTTGCGACCCCATGGACTATCCAGTCCATGGAATTCTCCAGGCTAGAATACTGGAGTGGGTAGTCTTTACCTTCTCCAGGGGATCTTCCCAACCCAGGGATCGAACACGGGTGTCCCACATTGCAGGTGGATTCTTTACCCACTGAGCCACAAGGGAAGCCCAAGAATACTGGAGGGGGTAGCCTATCCCTTTTGCAGCTGATCTTCCCAACCCAGGAATCAAACCAGGGATTCCTGCATTGCATATAACAGTGAGAAAAATACTATGAAATAGAAATAGATAATTTAAGAGAAGCCTCACTTACATTTCCTACCAAAACATCAAAATTCTAGATTTTGTAATGATGTGGTCACTTGCCCTTCTCTGTCTGCTTTGACAGACAGGTAGCCCAGACACACCACAGTGATCACTCTTCTTGTGAACACTCTGCTTTTCTCCACATTGCAAGTCCTGATCTAACTGAAGATAGACGGAAGATTAGGGAATTAAGCAAGAAAAATGTCTGAAACTTTAATGGCCTGTGGTTGTACAGATTTGAATTCAAACGCTTTGGTATATGCAAGATGCCCAAGATACCCTAACTCTCCCCTGGAATTGCTAATTATGTAGTCCTTTGAAAGAAGGAAGTGAACTTCTATCTGACCTAATTTGTTACTGACACAGTCGTATTCATGATTAATGCTTCCTTTTAAGTGGGTCGAAAACAACTTTTATGAAGAATCTTATTAAATTTCTTCCTAGGGGCCCCATCAGCATTATTGAATCATATTCCATACTCTTCTACATTTCATTTTTGGAAAATCAAGACTACCTAGTTACATCTTTACTTCTGACTCCTTTCTAGTTTTCTGCATATCCTTAAAATCATCAGCATTATTTAGGAATCCCTCATAAGTTCTATCAGGGTTCTTGAATAATTTAACATTGATAAAGAGAGTTGAACCCTTTGGGGGTGGCCCTGTTTTACTCCTTTAATAATACCAGTTGTGTGATCTTTACTCTGTAGTACACTTTTTTATGCAGTCAAAATTTTAATAACAAGATATTATTTTTCAGTTCAGTTCAGTCGCTCAGTCATGTCTGACTCTTTGCGACCCCAAGAATCACAGCACGCCAGGCCTCCCTGTCCATCACCAACTCCCAGAGTCCACCTGAATCCATGTCCATTGAGTCAGTGATGCCATCCAACCATCTCATCCTCTGTCATCCCCTTCTTCCTGCCCTCAATCTTTCCCAGCATCAAGGTCTTTTCCAATGAGTCACCTCTTCGCACCAGATGGTCAAAGGATTGGAGTTTCAGATTCAATATCAGTCCTTCCAATGAACATCCAGGACTGATCTCCTTTAGGATGGACTGGTTAGATCTCCTTGCATCCCAAGGGACTCTCAAGAGTCTTCTCCAACACCACAATTCAAAAAGCATCAATTCTTCAGCACTCAGCTTTCTTTATAGTCCAACTCTCACATCCATACATGACCACGGGAAAAACCATAGCCTTGACGAGACAGACCTTGGTTGGCAAAGTAATGTCTCTGGTTTTTAATATGCTATCTAGGCTGGTCATAGCTTTCCTTCCAAGGAGTAAGCATCTTTTAATTTCATGCTGCAATCAGCATCTGCAGTGATTTCGGAAACCAGAAAAATAAAGTCTGACACTGTTTCCACTGTTTCCCCATCTATTTGCCATGAAGTGATGGGACCAGATGCCATGATCTTAGTTTTCTGAATGTTGAGCTTTAAGCCAACTTTTCCATTCTCCTCTTTCACTTTCATCAAGAGGCTCTTTAGTTCTTCTTCGCTTTCTGCCATAAAGGTGGTGTCATCTGCATATCTGAGGTTATTGATATTTCTCCCGGCAATCTTGATTCCAGCTTGTGCTTCTTCAAGCCCAGCTTTTCCCATGATGTACTCTGCATATAAGTTAAATAAGCAGGGTGACAATATACAGCCTTGACGTACTCCTTTTCCTATTTGGAACCAGTCTGTTGTTCCACGTCCAGTTCTAACTGTTGCTTCCTGACCTGCATACAGGTTTCTCAAGAGGCAGGTCAGGTGGTCTGGGATTCCCATCTCTTTCAGAATGTTCCACAGTTTATTGTGATCCACACAGTCAAAGGCTTTGGCATAGTCAATGAAGCAGAAATAGATGTTTTTCTGGAACTCTCTTGCTTTCTCCATGATGCAGCGGATGTTGGCAATTTGATCTCTGGTGCCTCTGCCTTTTCTAAAACCAGCTTGAACATCTGGAATTTCACAGTTCACGTATTGCTGAAACCTGGCTTGGAGAATTTTAAGCATTACTTTACATGGTCAAATATACTCAGCTAAGTCCAGATTTGAAAAACAAAAATATCTGGCCCAACATTACAACCATAAACTTTGTACAGAACATTCCATAGATCAACAGAAAATACATTTGAGCACAAAAATAAAATATATTTATAGAGAATATCTAAGAAGCATTTTATTTCTGCAGAACAAACATGTAGTCCTGATTAAATATTTACAAGTGCTTTTCCTTTATAAAAATCCATATATTCTTAATAGATGAAGTCATTAACAATGACCTGGTAATCTTTCACTTCAATTTGAATGATTTGTAAGCTAAATCTTGCAACCACAAAAAGGTTTTTATTTGTATTAATATATTAAGGTATCACCATTTTTGACAAAAAGAAAGCTTAAAATATTTTATATTTCAAAGGAAAATTAACAACATAACTGTACAATGTAGTCTATGATGGTTTTAATGGGAAAAAAAGATTTAGGATTTGAGTGACAAAGCTTCCATTTTATCATGTTGATACTACACCACCATCCCCCAATGGTAAGTCTGTATATTGTCATCCTGCTTATTTAACTTTTATGCTGAGTACATCATGTGAAATGCCAGCCAAATGAAGCTCAAGCTGGAATCAAGATTGCTGGGACAAATATCAATAACCAGAGATACGCAGCTGACAACACCCTTATGGCAGAAAGTGAAGAAGAACTAAAGAGCCTCTTGACGAAAGTGAAAGAGAGTGAAAAAGCTGACTCAACATTCGAAAAACTAAGATCCTGGCATCTGATCCCATCATTTCATGCAAATAGATGGGAAAACAATGGAAACTGACAGACTTTATTTTCCTGGGCTCCAAAATCACTGCAGATGGTGACTGCAGCCATGAAATTAAAAGATGCTTGCTCCTTGGGAAAAAAGCTATGACAAACCTAGACAGAGTATTAAAAAGCAGAGACATTACTTAAATGACAAAAGTCCATATAGTCAAAGCTATGTCCTATCCCAGTATCCTTAAAATATAGGATCATGGAGGCCATCATCACCAATGAGCCATCCCAACAGTTTCTGATCCAAGACGTCTAGAGTCAACCGCAGCAATTTGTATTTGATCAAACATACAAATTAGTTGACTACTTCATATTAAAGTTTGAGAACTATATCTCATCCCTAATGAATTCCATACAGTTTAGTTATTTAACAATATTTTATCTTTTATGATGTATTATTACTATTGTTTATAGTCGCTGACATTGGTAACTTTTATCTCCCATTAAAAATCTGTGCCCCACCCCCACCCCTGCCTTAGGGATCTCAAGAATCTTATTTTTTCTCATTTCCAAACCTGCTTATTCAGATAACAACAATTTTAGAGGCAATAGAAAATAAAAAAAAAAAAAACAGACCTTTCCCAACGCTCAGTTTTTCTCAATAATATGAAGATAATATATAATCTAGGATTTCCCAGGTGGCTCAAGGGTAAAGAATTCACCTGCCAATGCAGGAGCCACAGGAGACTCGGCTTTGATCACTGAATTGGGAAGATCCCCTGGAGGAGGAAATGGCAACCCACTCCAGTATTCTTACTGGGATAATCCCATGGACACAGGAGCCTGGCAGACTGCAGTCTATGGGATCACAGAGTAGGACATGACTGAAGCAACTGAGCACGATTTCACAATACATAACAAAGCTGATATGAGGATTAATGAGCTGATATATATTCATCACTTGGTGTAGTGATAGAATAACTGTAGACTCAATAAATGTTAATTTTAGTCCTTCTACTGTTCTTTACAGTAACTAGAGATATGTAATCCGCATGGCTCCCTAGTACTCCTCTCCAACAGTTTGACTTTGAAGAACAATGACTCAGACCATCTTGCTGAGTATCACAGGTAGAGAAGCAGAGTACTAGCTCTGCCTGTGACATAGGTCTGAATGAAAAGGATAGGAAAAGAAAGTAGCAGATATCCCACTGCAAAATAATGAGCTCCAGTTTAAAAAAAAAAAGGATTTAGGTTAGCTGTAGACTGTAATAATCCTTAAGAACTACATTAAGAAATAAATATCAAATGGTATAATATTTTAACTCAACAAGTTATTCTACTTAAACTTTGTGTGCAAACTAAATAGTCTACAAAAAATGTTTCTAGCACAATTTATTAGGGCTTCCCTGGTGGCTCAGTTGGTAAAGAATTTGCCTGCAATGCAGGAGACCACCTGCAACCCAGGAGACCCCGGGTTTGATCCGTGGGTGGGGAAGATCCCCTAAAGAAGGAAATGGCACCCTACTTCAGTAATTTTGCCTGGAGAATCCCACAGACAGAGGAACCTGGCAGACTACAGTCCATGGATTAGCAGAGTCAGACACCACTGAGCAACTAAACACCACTGCCACCATGGTTTATTATCTATTGTGAAAATGAAAGAACAAAATCAAGATGAACATATTTTTGATACATATTGATTATTAAAATAACTGACAAGCCATCACTGTCATGGAAAGTGAAAGTGTTAGTCACTCAGTCATATCCGACTCTTGCGAACCTGTGAACTGTAGCCTGCCAGACTCCTCTGTCCATGGAATTCTCCAGGCAAGAATAGTGGAGTGGGTAGCCATTCTCTTTTCCAGGGAGTCTTCCCAACCCAGGGATCAAACCCATGTTTCCTGCATTAGCAGGCAGGTTCTTGATGACTGAGCCACCAGTGAAGCCCATTTGTCATGGAGGCAACCACTAAAACAAGCAACAAACCACAAGCTTGTATCAGTACTGGGTATGGAAAATAAACATAGTCCTTGGGAATTCTCTGGCAGTCCAGTGATGAGGACTCTGCACTTTCACAGCTGAAAGCACAGGTTCAATCCCTGGCTGGGGAACTAAGATCCTATAAGCCACAAGGCACAGCCAGAAAGAAAGGAAAAGGAAAAAGAAACATAGTCGAAATAAATAAGAAAGAAATATATATGGGAAAAGTAGATCACATATCAGAAGCCAAATTACTTGCCCGTTATTCTGTGGTTTAGGAGAGTAGTTCAAATGAAAGTTAGAAGGAATTATTAATTAAGCTCAACGGCTGCAGCTATAGGTAACTTCCAAATCTATAATTCCCTTACCTCCACAGACCTCTAATTGCAATGACAAAAAGAGTGAATAAAAGCCCTAGATAACTGCAGATGCAATTTTAGCAAATGTATTTCAGAGTTGGAATTATTTTTTCAGATAAATATTCCAGATAGAAAGGTGATTAAAGTTTTTCTGCATCACCCTATTACACGGCATGAGGTGATGTCTCTTCTTGGGACTTCAGTTTCCTCATCTGTGAAGGGTTTACAAGTTTATTCAAAAATCTCCAGCACATGTTAGTAACTAGCCCACTGTAAATCTATGTTGGGTCTCTCCAGAGATTCCTTTACATCTCATAACGGCCCCTGTAATATAATATCCAAGTACAGATGTCACCGTTTATAATACTGTCTTCCTCTAAAGTTTCTAAATAATATGTGGTAGAAGTGATTAATTTGTTTTGTATACTTCTTTAACACAGTATCAGAAAGAGTGTTCAGGTGAGCTGCTGCTGCTGCTGCTGCCAAATCACGTCAGTGTGTCCGACTCTGTGTGACCCCACAGACGGGCAGCCCAGCTAATGAATTTTTCCACATAGATTTCCAGTAATTACCCCCTTGTGTTTTCATCATAGATAAACCATATTTACTGAGTACCTGTAGCTGGTTAGTTCCACTGACTAGATCAAAACACAGGAAGGGCAAAATCATGGAACTCATTCAGTTCAGTTCAGTTCAGTTCAGTCGCTCAGTCGTGTCCGACCCTCTGCAACCCCATGAATCGAAGACTCTTGAGAGTCCCTTGGACTGCAAGGAGATCCAACCAGTCCATTCTAAAGGAGATCAGTCCTGGGTGTTCATTGGAAGGACTGATGCTAAAGCTGAAACTCCAATATTTTGGCCACCTCATGCGAAGAGTTGACTCACTGGAAAAGACTCTGGTGCTGGGAGGCATTGGGGGCAGGAGGAGAAGGGGACGACAGAGAATGAGATGGCTGGATGGCATCACTTACTCGATGGACATGACTTTGAGTGAACTCTGGGAGTTGGTGATGGACAGGGAGGCCTGGCGTGCTGTGAGGTACTGAAAAAACACTCCTAGGATATTGAGGAAAGGGAACACTTGCACGTTATTGGTGCGAATATAAATTAAAACAGCCACTACAGAAAACAGTACTGAGGTCCCTCAAAAACTTAAAATACCATATGATCGAATAATACCATTTCTAGAATTGAAATTAGGATTTTGAATGTGCATCTGTGTTCCTATGTTTATTGCAGCAGTATTCACTATAGCCAAGATATGGAAAAGCCCAAATGTCCATGGACGGATGAATGGATAAAGAAAATATGGTGTATATGTATATGTATACACACACACACACACACACACCACATAATGGAATATCATTCAACCTGTAAAAGGAAGGAAATTCTAATATTTGCTGGCTAGAAAAAGAACCAAACAAAGCCAAGAGCCGGTAGAAGGAAAGACATCATAAAGATCAGAGCAGAAATGAATAAAACAGAGACTTGAAAACCCACAGGAAAGGTCAATGACACTGAGAGCTGATTCTTTGAAACTATAAGCAAAACTGATAAACCTTTAGCCAGACTCATCAAGTGAAAAAAAAGTGATAACCCAAATCAGTAAAGTCAGAAATGAAAAAGGAGAGGTTACAACCAATACCAGAGGAATACCAAGGACAGTAAAAGACCACTAAGAACAACTATATACCAATGAATAGACAACCTAAAAGAAATGGGAAAATTTCCAGAAATGTGCAAACTCCCAAGACTGAAATAGGAAGAATTAGAAAATATGAACAGATCAATTACTAGTAAAGAAATAGAAAAAGTTTAATAAAAACAAAAACAAACTTCCCAACAACAAAAAGTTCACAACCAAATGCCTTCACAGGTGAATTCTACCAAATATTTAGAGAAAAGTTAACACCTATCCTTCTCAAAGTAATTTTTTTTTAATTGCAGAGGAAGGAGTACTTCTGAACTCATTCTGCAAGGCCATTATCACCCTGATACCAAAAACAAATATATCACAAAAAATGAAATTTAAAGGTCAATATCAATGATGAACATAGATGCAAAAATTCTCAACAAAATATCAACAAACTGAATCAAATAAGATATTAAAAGGACAACATCATGATCAAGTGGGATTTATCCCTAAGATGCAAGGATTTTTCAATATCTGTAAATCAATTTTATGTACCATATTAATAAATTGAATAAAAACCACATAATCATCTCAACAGATGCAGAAAAAGCTTTTGGATGAAATTAAGCAATAATTTATAATTTAAAAAAAAGTCTACAGAAAGTGAGCATAGTGAAAACATACCTAAACATAATAAAAGCCATATATGAAAAGCCCACAGGGAATATTATATTCAAAGGTGAAAAGCTGAAAGCATTTATTCTAAGGTCAGGAACAAGGCAACAACGCCCACTTTCACCACTTTTTTTGAACAAAGTGTTGGAAGTCCTAGCCATGAAAATCAGGCAAGAAAAAGAAATAAAAGAGAATCCAAATTGGAAAGGAAGAAATAAAACTGCCACTGCGCTCAGATGACATGATACTATACAAAGAAGGTCCTGAAGATGATACCAGGAAACTTTAAGAGCTCATCAATGAATATAGTAAAGTTCTCGGATACAAAATTAATATACCGAAACCTGCTGCATTTCTATACATTAAAATGAAAGATGTGAAGGTGAAATTAAGAAAATGATTTCATGTACCTTAAAGAATAAGACACCATTTTCCTTTAGTGAAAGGAACTTCCTTTAATGTTTCTTGTAGTACAGGTCTGCTAACAATAAATGCCCTCAGATTCTGCTTGTCTAAAAATGTCCCTTTACGTATGGAGAGAAGGGAGTTCTCCTATACTGTTGGCGGGAATGTAAATTGGTACAGCCATGAGGGAGAAAAGTATGGAGGTTTCTTAAAAGACTAAAAATAGAACTACCATATGACCCTGCAGTCCCCCTCCCGGGCATGTATCTGGAGAAAAACATAGCCCCAAAAGATTCATGTGCCCTAATATTCATTGCAGCACTGTTTACAACAGCCAAGAGACAGAAGTAACCTAAATGTCCATTGACAGAGGAACGGATTAAGAAGATGTTATGCATATATAACGAAATGTTCAGTTCAGTTCAGTTTAGTCACTGAGTCGTGTCCGACTCTTTGTGACCCCATGAATCACAGCACACCAGGTCTCCCTGTCCATCACCAACTCCCGGAGTTCACTCAAACTCATGTTCATCGAGTAGGTGATGCCATCCAGCCATCTCATTCTCTGTCGTCCCCGTCTCCTCCTGCCCCCAATCCCTACCAGCATCAGAGTCTTTTCCAGTGAGTCAACTCTTCATATGAGGTGGCCAAAGTATTGCAGTTTCAGCTTCAGTATCAGTCCTTCCAATGAACACCGAGGATTGATCTCCTTTAGAATGGACTGGTTGGATCTCCTTGAGTCTCCAAGGGACTCTCAAGAGTCTTCTCCAGCACCACAGTTCAAAAGCATCAATTCTTTGGCGATCAGCGTTCTTCACAGTCCAACTCTCACATCCATACATGACCACGGGAAAAACCATAGCCTTGACTAGATGGACCTTTGTTGGCAAAGTAATGTCTCTGCTTTTCAATATGCTGTCTAGGTTGGTCATAACTTTCCTTTCAAGGAGTAAGCGTCTTTTAATTTCATGGCTGCAATCAGCATCCGCAGTGATTGTTACTCAGCCATTAAAAAGAATGAAACAATGCCATTTGCAGCAACACGGATGGACCTAGAGATTGTCATACTGAGTGAAGTAAGTCAGAGAAGGAGAAATATCATATGATGCCCCTTCTACCTGGAATCTAAAAAGAAATGACACAAATGAACTTACTTACAAAACAGAGACTCACAGACTTAGAAAATGAACTTACAGTTGCTGGGTTGAAGGATAGGCGGGAAGGGATAGTTAGGCAGTTTGGGACTCACATGTACACACTGCTATTTTTAAATGGACAACCAACAAGGACCTACTATATGCAGTGTGGAACTCTGCTCAATGTTATGTGGCAGCCTAGACAAGATAGGAGTTTGGGGAAGAAGTGATATATGCATATGTACGATTGGGTCCCTTTACTGTCCCCCTGAAATTATCACAACATTGTTAATCAGCTACACCTCAATACAAAACAAAAAAGTTTAAAAAATTAAAATGTCCCTTTATTTTTTTGCCTTCTGTTACCCATTTTTGCTGAATATACAATTCTACTTTGATTTTTTTTTTCCCCTTTCTTTGTGCTGAATATAGTGAGACTGCTTTCTTTAGAGTTCTAAGTGTGTCCAAATCTGGCCCAGTCTTGAAGGGAATCAGAAGAGAAGTGGATAAGAGAATGACTCCAGTTCAGTTGCCTCAGCTTAGTACATTTCATAGTAGAGGTAATAAGTGTAGCAGTAAAACTCCACACTGGGTGTGGCCAGGTAAGAACTTCTACGTTGGGCAGTCGTATTATTCAAACTCATGAAGTTTCAACTCTCCATGGCCCTAAAGGATAAGGTTTTGTGGCGTCTAGAAGAGATTCTGTGGGTTTATAAATTCCTAAATCTTCTGTAGAGGTTAAGTGTATAAATAAATCTTTTTTTTTTTTTCCTTTCCAGAGAACTGGCCAATAGGCTTCCGAGGAGCCAAGATTCATCCATTTGAAAAAGACGTAAGACTGCGCCATCAGCTACATTTTTTACTTGCACATGGTCCTTTACTCCCCCGGACCCAACAAAACTTAATCATAAATGACATTAGAGACCCTACTGGCTAAGCATACATTTAGAAATATTTTTGCTTTCTAGTGGTGTTTTAACACTAGAATAGCAATTTTATTTCTCTTTCCCAGCCATAAGTCCTGACCTGAGACCCAAAGACCAGCCAAAAAGACAGAATTAGTCTAACAAATAAGCTAGTGATTATTTTTGCTAATCAGATCAGAGAGGACAATTGCAAACTAACTCTCTTCTTTGTTTGAGAATCTAACTTAGATATAAAAAAAGACTTGACCAAGAGTTGCCCTTGAAGATAAAAATTTCAGTAAAAAGTTTCCCTCCTGTGTGCTTCACTATGGAGGTGTCTAAGAAATCTATAACCAGCCTACGAATAGCTGGCTTTCTTAGCGTTTACTGGTTGCCTCAAAGGGGGTTCGGTAGTAAAGAATCCACCTGCCAATACAGGAGACATGTGTTTGGTCCCTGATCCCTGGAAGAGTCTACATGCCATGGAGCAAATAAGCCCAGGCACCACAATTACTGAGTCTGTGCTCTAGAGCTCAGAGGCTACAACTACTGAGCCCACGTGTCACAACCACGGATACCCGTGTGCCTAGAGCCCATGCCCCACAACAAGAGAAGCCACCACAATGAGAAACCCACACGCAACAACTAGAGAGCAGCCTCCGCTTGCTGCAACTAGAGAAAAGCCCACCAGCACCGAAGACCTGGTACAGTTGAAAAAACAAAAAACTTGTCTGGCCAGCAGGGAGCAGAACAAACCAGAGATGAGCCCAGTGCTGGGCTTCCCTGGTGGCTCCGATGGTAAAGACTCTGCCTGCAATGCAGGGGACCCCAGTTCAATCCCTGGGTCGGGAAGGTCCCCTGGAGAAGGAAATGGCAACCCACTCTGTATTCCTGCCTGGAGAATTCCATGGACAGAGGAGCCTGGCATACTGCAATCCATGGGGTTGCAAAGAGTCAGACATGACTGAGCAATTAACACACTGGAGCTCAGTGACACTGCCTAGAATGGGCAGATGTAAGTTTTCATTGTAACAGGTCAGGGTATCAAAGGATGGTTGGCATAAATCTTTACCATTCTTGGTAAAACAAGAATCATATGTTCTACAGTCTATGATAGAGGGGAAAGTTCTCCTGGATCTTGCCAGGAGCCAGCGAGGGAAATCCTACCCGTGGCAAAGGTCAATTGGGGAAGAGGCCTGACAGGCAAAGGCTAATCAGGACTCAAGGAACCCCCTGGACTTACCTGAGCATCTACCCCAAAGAAAACTGGAGTCTGACTGCCTTACTATCTTACGCCTCTTACCAAGTCCTCTAATACTTATGGGGGCTTCCCCCCAACCATCTTTCTCTGAAAACATTAATTCAGAGCTGTAGTTAAAAAGTTCTCCTCGGCTTAATAGGAGTGTTCCAATCCAAGCCCCTCTGATAGCTTTCTAACTTGCCTGACAAGTTTGTCTGGGCTCTTACAACTACGAATGTGACTGTTTACAGCCTCCCAGCCATGCAAGGACAGAAAGCCTAATATTCTAAAATACAGGAATTTGTTGAAGAAGTTAAAATCATTAGAATAGTACTAAAAAAGATTTCATTGTTGAATCAATGCTTGCTGCAAAGTTTCCATATTTTCTATCTATTGTATCCTTGGAAATATATTAATCACATATAGAGAAAATAAGTAGTAGCCTTTGATTTAACCACATCAGATCTTAAGTTAAGAAATTCTTTTCTTGTAGCTCACTACACCCTTGCCTTATAGGAATGTAACCTTGTCATGTGTCTTTGGAGAATAGCGCCTGACTTTAGGAAAATCACCTTGAAAGAATATAAGCCTTTTTCTAGCTGACTAACCTTTGTTAGGAGAGAGGGCCATAAACTGTTAGCAGGCCTCCTGGCCAGAAGATGATGTAAACCACCTAAAACTTTTGTATATCATGAGACATACAAAAATAAGTCCTGATCCTGATAAGGATCAAGATTGCTGACCCCGCGTGATTTTGGCGTGACTCTATACCTCCCTTTCTCTATTTTTTATGTGCACAACTTAGGGTATAAAAGCAGCACTGGAAAATAAAGTTTTGGGCCTTGTTCACTGAAGCTTGGTCTCCCCGTGTCATTCTTTCTCTTTTTCCGTCCTTTTCTATTCTCCTTTTTCTGGTTGAGATCCTTGGAGCACTGGGCCCTCTGCGTTTACTTATCTGCCTGGGCTTCTAAGACCCACTCGACAGGGTGCCCTGGTGGGGTGTCTCCAGTGATTCGAGAGGGCACCTGCGGCCTACGTGAACAGAGCAAACCCCGTGCTGGGGTTTTACTGGTTTCCTGCGTAAACCAAGGAATCATCAGCCCCTGTCTCTCTCTCTCTCTCTCTCGCTGACGCCAACGCTGTTCATCCTGAGGATACCCTGGGCCATATCGAGGCAGGTCCCCGATAGGATCTCACAGACCATAACTTCTTTCCAGAGTCACACTATTCTACAACGGTGGATCTTGACTTTGAGGGGGGACATGAATCCCTTTGAGAATATCATGATAATATTATGCCCTTTCAGAAAAAATCCTATTCTCTCTCTCGACACACACCATGAGGGAATTACGAGCTCCAGGCAACAAATTATTATTTCTTAACAAATTATTAATTAATAAGAATTCCTAAAATTAATCCTTACTAATTGATGACAATCACTACCAAAGCATAATAGAACAGAATGTGATATTGATTTTCCTTCAACATTCTGACCCAAGAAAGAAAAGTTGTTCTCTTAATAACTCAATCTTAGCTGTAAAAAATCAAAGACTTCATGAAGGCTAAGGAATCTACAAACAGAAATAAATTATAACCAAATGAGCTGATTTACCAGGCATGTCTGCCTTCCAAAGTTACTGGTTCTATCACCTTAGGTCTACAATGTGAAAGTAAAGTCATTCAGTCATGTCCAACTCCTTGCGACCGCATGGACTTCAGCCTACCAGGCTCCTCCATCCATAGGATTTTCCAGGCAAGAGTACTGGAGTGGGTTGCCATTTCCTTCTCTGTAGCTCTACAAAGCCCAAACTAAACAAAGGGAGACTCCAAGAAAAAAGAGAATCAGAATTGTAAGCTTTTGAGGGACAAAAAAGGATAAGTCCTGTTTTGTATTACCTTCTGAAATGTGGGTACTAAGACACTTCAGCCTTGTCCATCTCTTTGTGACCCCATGGACTACAGCCCACCAGGCTCCTCTGTCCATGGGACTCTCCAGACAAGAATACTTGAGTGGGCTGCTGTGCCCTCCTCTAGCGGATCTTCCCGACCCAGGAATCAAACCCACATCTCCTGTGGCTTCTGCATTGCAGGCAGATTCTTTACCGCTGAGCCTACAAATATGACATCTGACAGGCTTTCATGTAATCTATAACCAAAATTAAGTCAGTTGTTAAAATGTGTGCAAAATTTTTATTCTTTCTAATCAACAGTTGCAAAGACAGGCTATGCACTTAGACAAGAGGTGAATACAGGCTGGCAGATAAAAATGCCAGAGTGTAACTATAACACGGAGTTCCTTTATCTTAAGATGACTTAGAAAGTGAAGTGAAAGTAAAAGTCGCTCAGTCATTTCTGAGTCTTTGAGATCCCATGGACTATACAGTCCATGGAATTCTCCAGGCCAGAATACTGGAGTGGGTAGCCTTTCCCTTCTCCAGGGGATCTTCCCAACCCAGGGATCAAACCCAGGCTTCCCTCATTGCAGGCAGATTCTTTATCAGCTGAGCTACCAGAGAAGCAAAACCTGCAATATTTACAGCACTTAGAACAGGGGTCCCCAACCTCCAGGATCTAATGCCAGATGATCTGAGGTGAGCTGATGTAATAATAATAGAAATAAAAGACACTATAAATGTGTAATGCAATTAATCACCCTGAAACCATCCCCTCACCCTGGTCCTTAGAAAAACTACCTTCCACAAAACATGTCCCTGGTGTCAAAAAGGTTTGGGACCACTGACTTAGAGGACTTATTTCAGGGAATTTCTGAGAGATCTATGGCCAGATTGAGGAAAGTCATCGTTTTTGCATCCAAGGTTATCTATCAGATCTTGCTCTCCTTGTAGTAAAGAAGGCTTGAAAGACATCACAGAGCACAGCAAAAGGCGGTGGCCTTTCTGGGAAAGAGGGAACTAACTTGCAGTGTGAATGAGTGTAAGGACAATGGGTATTGACCAGTCAGACAGCTAAAAGTGCAGGCATGGTAATTTGGAAAGAGGATTTAGGAATCCCTTGCTT
Organism: Moschus berezovskii; assembly: GCF_049115385.1. Taxonomy (NCBI): domain Eukaryota; kingdom Metazoa; phylum Chordata; class Mammalia; order Artiodactyla; family Moschidae; genus Moschus; species Moschus berezovskii. Next base: position 22,455,789 of record NC_142466.1, read on the forward strand.
TATCTGACCCTTTTTTGTATACTTTCAGTTGTAATAGAGTCCACGATGTATAAGAAAATGGGTTATTAAGGCCTGGAGTGCTGTGATTCATGGGGTCACAGAGAGTCGGACACAACTGAGCGACTGAACTGAACTGAACTGAACTGAACCATGCTAAAGGACCTGGGCTCTGGTGTGCCTCTATCACAACACCAGACCCAAGGGGCCATGGATCCAGCTCTACCTAGCAGAGGGATGAGTTTATTAGTCTCCCGAGGGTTACAAATGTTGAGATGAAGGAGTCTGGAAGCCTGAGGGTCCTGTGAACCCAGAAACAAGAGAAAATTGAAATGAGATGGCAAAGAATAAAGCCATTTTTGCATAGAACTTAGTTTCATCTTATTTTAATATTCTTTGGACCTGGGAAAGCGTATAAGAGAATTGAGTAGATCAATCAGTAGGCACGCATGAAGTGAAGCAATCTGAAGAGGGCCACCTGAGGGATCTCTGGGTGTATAGGGAAGCATACAGTTCATGGCCACTTAAGGTGACTTAATTCATTTAATGAAAACCAGGGCTTAAAAAAAAAAAAAAACTGATTACAAATGCAGAAGATGTTCAGATAGTTGAGAGATGAGAGTGCTGCAGCCTGTAGGCACTTTCTGTGAAGAAAAGCCCACGGCTGACAAAAGCGCCAGGGAGCCAGCTCAAACATGAATGTGTCAAGGTGACAGGCCCTGAATCTCCTACTGTGGATTCTTGAGAGAGAGACAGGCATGCATAAAATCATGTGTTCTTTTGCTCAGCACTAAGGCAGTCCTTCAATCCTTCATCTTTTCAACTAGAAAGAAAACTTAAGCAGAGAATCACAGACTTGGAAGGGCCTTTAGAGATGATGTAGTCAAACTTTCACTTTACAGCTGAAGAGACTGAATGTGGCCAGAGGAGGTGGGGTGATTTGCCCAAGGTCACATACATGGTTGGTTCATGATAGATCCGGAGTTTAAGCCCTTAGGTCACCTCTTCTACTCTAATATTCTTTGTAAGACACTCTATTTTGATCTATGCCACAAATTCATCTAACTACTATAAAGGTAAAACTTGAGACGCAAAGACAATGGATTATCATAGACAACTTCCATGTAGATTCATCTGATCTCTTTAGCCTGTCAACGTCTGTTGTTGGTGTTTTAGTAGCTAAGTTCTGTCTGACTCTTTGTGATCCTGTGTATTGTAGCCCATTTAGGCTCCTCTGTCCATGAGATTTCCCAGGCAGGAATGCTGGAATGGGTTGCCATTTCTTTCTCCAGGGGACCTTCCCAATCCAGGAAATGAGCCCTGGTAGGCAGATTCTTTACCACTGAAGACCCTATCTGGCCTAAGAGTTAATAAAATCAATCAGTGATAATGCATGTGATTGGGCATGTCTATCTGTCATATGCAGATCAGCCAGTTCACCTGCATAAGACTAGTGCTTCAAAATGGACATTTTTTTCTGTTTCAATAGAAGATTAACCATAGTAAAGATTACCAATAGATGTAGGATTTTAAGCATTGTTAGAGTGTTGGCTTATGATTACAAGGAAATTTTTAGTATGAGATATTTTACCATGCTAATTTTCTCTTTGGGATTTATCCATAAGAAGAAAAAGACAAATTCAACAGACATTTAAGTTTCTTCTCACACGAAGGCAAATTTTGACTTCTCATGGTTCCCAAAACATAGACCCTAAATATTTCATAAAACATCATGAACATATACACATAACTATGTATAAAATACATAACCAACAAGGAAACTATACCGAATATTTTGTAATAACCTATAAAGGAAAAGAATTTAGAAAAGAATATATATAACGATCACTTTTCTATATACCTAAAACTAATACAACATTGTAAATCAACTATACTTCAATAAAAAGTAAAAATAAAACAGAAAAAATATCATGAACAGAACACAAGAACACAGACTTTTAAAACTTCATAACAAGTGCTGTTAAAAATAACAGTGTAAGGAAGCAGGAGGAATTCTTCAAATCTTCATGTATGGACATTTCAAAAACTAGAATTTACTTTCCTCTTTCAGGATAGAGTTTGGTTAGGAAGGAGGAAGGTGACTTCCTGCTTTTGAGTTTACAGAGGACGGTGATTTAATAGAAGGAATTCATCCCGTTAGAGGGGTCACAAGCACTATAAGAAAGGCAGAGTGGATCATTCCATAGAACTACGTGCACCCACATCACTAGCAGCTGCCACACATACACACAGACTGAAAGGTATTCAGATTTGACTAAGAAGTATACTGATGATGATGGTGTGCCCGGTCACGTCCGACTCTTTGAAACCCCATGGGCTGTAACCCACCAGGCTCCTCTGCAGAGGGAATTTTCTAGGCAAGAATACTGGAGTGGGTTGCCATTTCCTACTTCAGGGAATCTTCCTGACCCACGAATTGAATCTGTGTTTCTTGCGTCTCCTGCATTGTCAGGCAGATTCTAAACCACTAGCGTCACCTGGGAAGCCCATGCTATTATGATTGAGGGAGTTTACAAGGGCTAATATCCAGAATATGAAGAACTATTGCCATACAGAACACAGCAGCAGGAGCTTGGTGACAAATCAGAATGAAACAGATGACTATTTTAATACAACCTGCCATTGGCTCTTGTATGGTTATTTATGAGGAGAAGTGGATGGAACACTTCTGTAATTACAGATACAAGAGTAAAGGCAAAATGAACGGTATCACATACTCATTTGCAGGAAGAGAGGTTATGAAGCTTTGGTTTTGTTGCTCTTCCCACTGCCTCTCCTGCACTTCTCACAGGACAATTGAAGATACCAGGACGGAGGACTAAACACCCAGGAGGAGGAGCATCTTGGTTTCCCTGTGTGTACTAAGGAGCTGTGCTTATGGTGAATGGCAAAAGTAGGTCATCCGAGAGCACTCTTACCTCCTATTCATTTACCCGTCTGATTTCTGCTGCGACATCTTCATTGAATCAGATTTTCTGAGTGTCTCTGGTGACTACTCAATTATCATATTCGATAGGTTCCTTTTCACAGGATCCTCCAAGTCATCGTTGATTCCCTTTGGCATCATTGACCTCCTACTTACTCTTGAAACTCTCTTGACTTGGATGACATCAAGGTGATTCCCATCTATGGCCAACCCCTCTCGGTTCTTTTCCCAGCGACTCTCCCTCAGACCAAAGAACGCAGGCATTCCCTGACAATCCTTTTGCGTCTCCTTGTACTTACTGCCTTGGCAATCCCGTTAGTTCTCCTGTCACAAATTCACCATCAGCTCTCTCCACATAATTATACTTTATCTTTGTCTTAGTCACTCAGTCAGGTCCAATTCTTTATGACCCCATGGACTGGGGCCCACCAGGCTCCTCTGTCCATGGAATCTCTAGGCAAGAACACTGGCATGGGTAGCCATTCCCTTCTCCAGGGGATCTTCCTGACCCAGGGATCAAACCCAGGTCTACTGCATTGCAGGCAGATTCTTTACTGTTTGAGCCACTATAAGTTTTATAAACTGAACACAGCAATTCCTTTAATACTTCCAACAACCTCTTCTTTTATTATACAGAGAAGGAAACTGAGAGACTCAGAGAGGTGAAGTCAACTGCTCAGGGGTTCAAAGTTAGAAGGTCTATAAACTTAATCCCAGCTCTTAAGTCTAGTGCTTTTTCACCACACCATAAATGTAATGCCTCCAAACATTTTCAAATACATACTCTAATGCCCCATCTTCTTCAGCAAGTCCCAGACAAATAACACTTCACCCAGTTAATAAGAAACTAGATCCAAATATCCTGATAACTTGCCATATTCCCCAAGAGCTTCCTCTGTTAACCTCAATTTTCTTAACTGAAATACAGGTGACACGTAGCATTGTATTAGTTTCAGGTATACAACACAATGATTAGATATTTATATATATTGCAAATTTATGTAAGTCTAGATGCGAAGAATTGACTCACTTGAAAAGACCCTGATGCTGGGAAAGATTGAAGGCAGGAGGAGAAGGGGACGACAGAGGATGAGATGGTTGCATGGCATCACTGACTCAATGGACATGAGTTTGAGTAGACTCTGGGAGTTGGTGACGGACAGGGAGGCCTTGCGTGCTGCAGTCCATGAAGTCGCAAAAAGTCGGACACAACTAAGCAACTTAACTGACCTGAAGTCTAGTTAAAATCTTTCATCATAGTTCTTTTTTTCTTGTGATGAGAATTTTTAAGATCTACTCTCTTAGTAACTTTCAAATTTACAATATAATTAACTATGGTCACCATGCCATATGTTACATCCCTAGGACTTATTTTAGAATCACAAACTTATACTTTTTAACTCCTTTCACTTATTTCACTTACCCCCTGCCTCTGGCAACTGCCAATCTGTTCACAGTATCAGTGAGCTCAGTTTTGGGGATTTTTATTTGTTTGACTGATTTAGATTCCACATGAAAGTGAGATCAGACAGAATTTGTCTTTCTGTGACTTATCCACTTTACATAATGCCTTCAAGGTCTATCCATGTCATTGCATATGGCAAGATTTCCTTCTTTTTAGGGTTGGATACTATTCTATTATATGTACATATTTGTGTGTGTGTATATATAAGAACCACATTTTCCTTATCCAGTCATTCATCAATAGACATTCTATTTTTTATAATGCAATCAGTATATCCCTGGTTACATGTACTTGAACATATCTTTAATGTCTCTATTTGCTACCAATCAGTTGCTACCTTTGAGAAATTGCACCTTTTAATATCTCTTATATCTCCCACCCAACACTTTCAATGCACAGTGCTCCTGTCTTTGCTCTGGTTTGTAGATTGCCTTCCTAAAGATCTATACTAGTGTTGCTGCTACTGCTGCTAAGTCACTTCAGTCGTGTCCGACTCTGTGTGACCCCATAGACGGAAGCCCACCAGGCTCCCCCGTCCCTGGGATTCTCCAGGGAAGAACACTGGAGTCGGTTGCCATTTCCTTCTCCAGTGTGTGAAAGTGAAAAGTGAAAGTGAAGTCACTCAGTCGTGTCCGACCCTTAGCGACCCCACGGACTGCAGCCTACCAGGCTCCTCCATCCATGGGAGTTTCCAGGCAAGAGTACTGGAGTGGGGTGCCATTGCCTTCTCCCTATACTAGTGTACTATTAACCTAATGTGTACTAATCTACTAGTAATGTACCTATCTCCTGTCTCTCCTCTCCCTAATTTACTCTATGCCCTGCCTCTGAATTAATCTTCCTTCACTTGCTTTCAGTGGCTCTGCACTGCCTTTAGAAGAAAGTTCAAAGGCTCAAAGTCCCATGTGATTAAGGCCCAAGTCTATAAAGAACTTGATCCACACTTCCTTATCTCATGCACTCTCCACTGAGCCACTCCAGACTATTTAATGCTCATGCAAAGATATTTTCTGATGGTAGGCAATCAAAAAATATTTGTTACATTATTGGGTTGACCACAAATTTCGTTCTGGTTTTTCCTTAAAATGTTACAGAAAAAGCCAAATGAAATTTGTGACCAACACAATAAATCAAACCTGTTTGGAACGAATTGGTTTTATATCACTATTTGACAGTCAAGACATTCCAAAATCACTTCCTTTTAAGTTGCCGCTCTCACTAGGTAGCCCTTCTTTGGATAAGTGTCCTAAAGCTGTCTTCTTTCCCTGCTCCTAGACATCTGTATGTGCATATTTGCTTTCATTGCACAAATGAGTAACTTAAAAATTTTCAGGCATCTGTTGTTGTACTTCAGCCAAGATACTATATTGCATGCCAACCAAAATTATTAAAATGATACAAAATTGGTGACATATTCATTTTCCATAAAAAAAATATTGTAAATGCTGAAAACTCATTGTAATAGCTTTCATTCTCACCCAGCATGTAAAATAAATTATTCTCTTCTGTATAATAGCTAAAGTACAGTTCTAGAAAACCTTGGATTTCAGAAATTTACATGTAAAGTTAACAAAAATAATTTGTTAAATCTGCTCATATCAGATCTTTCTAATAATTACCAACTAGAATAAGTGGAGAGGTCTCAACAGTCACACAATCTGAGTAAGATACAAAGTCTCTATGGTCTCTGAGTCTGTTATCTAGATAGATAAGCTAAGAAATAAAATCCTGAAGAGGGATCAAAATAGTAAGTTGACAGATAAAGCTCCATTTATGCTGTGCTATATTTTTAAATGTTAGTCTCAAAAAATAGCCTGATTATATCATGTCGTATCTTGTTGGCTGTAGCTCATTTGACTCAACATACAGGTAGGGCAAGAACAGTGAAGGCAAACATCTCGCACTAGATGTCATTTACTTTAACAACACACAAGAGTGGACATTCTATCCTGCCCAATGACTCGAAGAAAACTCATCTTATGCAATCAGAATATAGAGACTATCAAAGAAAAAGGAATTCACTTAAAGATGCAAAAGAGCAAAGGAATATTACTCAGCCATAAAATGAATGAAATAATACCATTAGTAGCCACATGGATGGACCTAGAGATTGTCATACTGAGTGAAGTCAGATGGAGAAAGATAAATATCACATGATAACTGCTTATATGTGGATGATACTTTGGGGGGCTCCAAAATCACTGCAGATGGTGACTGTAGCCATGAAATTAAAAGATGGCTTGCTCCTTGGAAGAAAAGCTATGCTAAACCCAGACAGCATATTAAAAAACAGAGACATCACTTTTCTGACAAAAGTCCACATCGTGAAAGGATGGTCTTTCCAGCAGTCATGTATGGGTGTAAGCGTTGGACCATAAAGAAGGCTGAGGGCTGAAGAACTGAAGCTTTTGAATTGTGCTGCTGGAGAAGGCTCTTGAGAGTCCCTTGGACAGCAAGGAGATCAAACCAGTCAATCCTAAAGGAAATCTACCCTGAATATTCATTGGAAGGATGGATGTTGAAGTTCCAATACTTTGTCCACCTGATAAAAGAGCAACTCATCAGAAAAGATCCTAATGCTGGGAAAGATTGAAGGCAATAGGAGAAGGGGACAACAGAGGATTAGATGGTTGGATGGTATCACTGATTCAATGGACATGAGTTTGAGCAACCTTTGGGGGACAGTGGAGGACAGGGAAGCCTGGCGTGCTGCAGTCCATGGGATCAAAAAAGGGACGCAACGTAGCGACTGAACAACAACAGGATGTGGAATCTTTTTCTGAAAAAATGGTACAAATGAACTTATTTACAGAACAGAAATAGAGTCACATATGTAGAAAACAAACCTACCATTATGAGGGAGGAATAGGTGGGGAGGGACAAACTGGGAGATTGGGACTGACATATACCCACTGCTATATATAAAATAGATAATAAGGACCTACTATATAGCAAAGGGAACTCTACTCAATACTCTGTACTTGCTTATATCGGGAAATAATCTAAAAAAGAGTGGATATATGTGTAACTGAATCATTTTGCTGTATGCTAGAAACTAACAGAACACTGTAAATGAACTGTACCCCCCCAAAAAAAAGACAGATACAAAATAGCACTGTAAATACGATGCTCCCCAGGACACCAAGTTTTCTAAAAGGTTCCCACAAACTGCTGCAGAACTGTATTCCTCTGCTCTGTTCAGGAGGACATCTCCAACTGTCTCATCTAAGGAGAAATTTCTGGGCACTGATCCACTCTGTTGCTTCTCCAAACAACTCCTTTGGGTCAAAGCTTACAACTGGAGTCTCAAGCTACCCATAGTCTTCCTGTAGCAGCGGGCAGGCCAGTCCACTGCCCAACTCTACACTTACACTACTTCCTCCATTCCCTACATTGGCTCTGCTCTCTTCCTGTCCTGAGCCTTTTCAGGGAAAGACCATCACATACAGAAGTGAATTAGGAAGTTAGAATCATGGTCCTGACTTTACTCCTAACTAGCAGAGTGGCCTTAGCCAATTTCCTTATCTTTAAAAGACGCTTACTCCTTGGAAGGAAAGTTATGGCCAACCTAGACAGCATATTAAAAAGCAGAGACATTACTTTGCCAACCAAGGTCCGTCTAGTCAAGGCTATGGTTTTTCCCGTGGTCATGTATGGATGTGAGAGTTGGACTGTGAAGAAAGCTGATCGCCGAAGAATCGATGCTTTTGAACTGTGGTGTTGGAGAAGACTCTTGAGAGTCCCTTGGACTGCAAGGAGATCCAACCAGTCCATTCTAAAGGAGATCAATCCTGGGTGTTCATTGGAAGGACTGATGCTAAAGCTGAAACTCCAATACTTTGGCCACCTCATGTGAAGAGTTGACTCACTGGAAAAGAGTCTGATGCTGGGAGGGATTGGGGGCGGGAGGAGAAGGGGACGACAGAGAATGAGATGGCTGGATGGCATCATCGACTCGATGGACATGAGTTTGAGTGAACTCCGGGAGTTGGTGATGGACAGGGAGGCCTGGCGTGCTGTGATTCATGGGGTCGCAAAGAGTCGGACACGACTGAGCGACTGAACTGAACTGAAAAAAAAAAATTAATGTGGACAGTTTTTTAAGTCTTCATTGAATTTGTTACAGTATTGTTTCTGTTTTATGTTTTGCTTGCTTCTTTTTTTTGTTTTAGCCACTAGGTATGTGGGATCTTAGCGCCCCAATCAGGGATCAAAAACCCACACTTGATCTACTTTATTTTTCTTTCCTTATATGTAATAACTGGAAACATATTTCTCATTACTGTTGTGAGAATCCAATGAAATACAGTCCAATAAACCATTTGAAAAGAACACAAGTACCCATGTCTCTGGCCCACAATCTTTCAGCCTACAAACACCTATATTGACACTGCTCTGAACTTAAAAGAGTATACAAATTGAGGTATGGAGAGTGACATTCCTAGCACAGTATAAGAAAAAAAAAATCAATCAATATAATTCCTGTTTTCTGATTTCAGATCTTGGTATTTTTTTTAAAAGACCATGAAGGGCTTCTTAATTCCTCTGCCACTAAATCTTTTCACAGAAAGAGGTTTGCTGTTAGAAATGGTCAAAGACTGTGACGAATTGGAGAGGAAGAGATTCAGACGGCAAAGAAGTGTGTTCTGACAATCAATTACTCTAAGAGATGAAAGCGGATTCCTGAAATTTTTGTGCAGGTACAAAATTAGACTTTCAGTTCAGTTCAGTTCAGTTCAGTCGCTCAGTCATGACCGACTCTTTGCGACCCCATGAATCACAGCACGCCAGGCCTCCCTGTCCATCACCAACTCCCGGAGTTCACTCAAACTCATGTCCATCGAGTCGGTGATGCCATCCAGCCATCTCATTCTCTGTCGTCCCCTTCTCCTCCCGCCCCCAATCCCTCCCAGCATGTGAGTCAACTCGTCGCATGAGGTGGCCAAAGTATTGCAGTTTCAGCTTTAGCATCAGTCCTTCCAATGAACACCCAGGATTGATCTCCTTTAGAATGGACTGGTTGGATCTCCTTGCTTAGGGTGTTAGAAAGGTAAAGGAACTATAAAAAAGAAAATGAACGTGGAAAATTACTAAAGGTTAAAGAGCTGCCTTAGATTTCATCATTGATCCTTTGGGAAAACAATGAAATATCCTACAAAAGGTCACAATATGGCCCTTTTCTAACACCTTTTCTTTGCACTTCATTTCATATACCCTCTACTGTAGCTGCCTTAACATCCCAGAGATCCCCAGAGGCAGCCAGTTTTCTCTGTTTTCTTACTGTTTTTGACTGGCTTGAATCATCTGCCTGGAATTCTTTTTGTTTGTTTTCCTAATTACACAAAAAGTTAAAAGCCTTGGTGCAGGGAAGGACTACACATTCCAAAAAAGTTGTTATCCCCCAATTTGCCTCTCAGAACCCTCAGCTGCAGATAATAGATAATAAGTGCCCCATTCTCTAACAAGAGGTGCTAGACAAATTAAGTTTGTTGTTTAGTCACTAAGTCATGTCCAATTCTTTTGCAACCCACCAGGCTCCTCTGTCCATGGGATTTCCCAGGCAAGAATACTGGAGTTGGTTGCCATTTCCTTCTCCAGTGGATCTTCCCGACCCAGGGAATGAACCCGAGTCTCCTGCATTGGCAGGCAGATTCTTTATCACTGAGCCATCAAGGGAGCTCAGACACCCTATAGGACTTACCTATTAAAGACAGTGAAACAGGTTAAGGTAGCTTTGTCCAACACACACATCCAAGAAGGCTACAGAATCACTGAGGAGAATAATCAAGAGCAGATTTATTTGCAGTGATTTAGTTACTGACCTCGGAGGATGAGTCTAAGGCATTTTCCATCCCCTGTTTTCCTCTGCCTTGAGGTAAGTAAAAGGAGCATCAAAAGCAACACGGTGTGTAGGGGACACGATGGGGGCTAGGAGAGTCCTTGCCAGAGGGCCCCCTGCTTGCTCAGTGCCCCAGGCTAGAGGTTTGACAAGCTGAGCACATACACTCACTGGCCTGCCTGTCGGAGCTGAGGGAGAACAAGTTCTTTGAAGCAAGTCACCCTTCCTGAGTCTGGCAAGACAGGGAGGCAAATATTTCCTGCGGCCTCGGTAACACGGAAAATCACTGAGCCTGAGTCATCTTGAAAGCTGACTGCTGAAGAGGATACCCAACTGAAAAGGTATCACAACAGAAAGACTGGTGGTTCCCAAAGGGCAAGGGGTGGGGAGGGATGAATTGGGAGTTTGGGATGAGCGGATGCAAACTATTATGTATTGAATGAGTGAACAAGTTCCCACTGTACAGCACAGAGAACTATAATCAATATCCTAGGATAAACCATAATGGAAAAGAATACTTCAAAAATTATGTATGCATAACTGAATCAATCTGCTGTATCACAGAAATGAATACAACATAGCAAATCAACTATACTTCAGTAAAAAGAAATTAAAACAAAAAAAATTCTGTGGGAAAAGTATAAAAGTTAAAACTAGAAAATAAAAGCTCAAAAAAAAAAAAAAGAAGAAGACAAGTCCATCAGAAAGGAATATTTGAGGTTTTGTGGGGCCTGGCTGAAATACATACAGAATTTGGGGGAGTCTACTTTTACGGATATAAAACCAGCCACAGAATTAAAGGTTTATTTGGGATAAGAAAATAAGGAGGGCTTCCCTGGTGGCTCAGTGTAAAGAATCCGCCTGCCAGTGCGGGAGACATGGGTTCGATCCCTGACCAGGAAGATCCCACATGCCTCGGAGCAACTAAGCCCATGTACCACAACTATTGAGGCTGGGCTCCAGAGCCGGGGAGCTGCAACAACTGAGCCCACGTGCCACAGCTACTGAAGCCCGAGCGCCCTAGAGCCTGTGCTCTGGAGCCTCCACAATGACAAGTCCATGCACTGTAACTAGAAAGTAACCTCTGTTCACCACAACCAGAGAAAAGACCTCACAGCAACGACGGCCCAGTGCAGCCAAAAATGAACATTTCTTAAAAAAAATTAAATAATGAAACACAAATTTGTAAAAGCTGGACAAATGCCTCCAACAGCATAAATCCAGAAAATAATATTTTCATTAATAGTCTGACACTCTTCCATAAAAGTTTCTTCCCTAAATTTTTTTTCGGCTGCATACTTTCAAAACCTGCTCCCTATGAAACAAGAAAAGAATTGAAAGATCACTTAGTCTTCCCTCAGGTATCACTGAATTGACTTTTTAAAACTGTTTATTGCTGAGACAGTTTCTTTCTGCTTTAAATATTATTTTATTGATGCAAAGTGAGTTTTCAAGACTATCATCAAGTTGGGGAAACTCTGAACAGTTTCTTTCATATCTGTAATAGCTGGAAGGGTTTTTCACACACTACCTCTGAGCCTCCTGTGTTTCAAACCCTGCTTCTTCTCCATGAGCCACATGCTCCAGTGGCCAGGTGCCATCAGACACAATGTTAGTAAAACCTCTGCCCCTGAAGCTTCCTGTGACAGGGAGTGACTGGAATATCTCTAGAAGCCTTTTCACGTTGGGTGGGTAACAAAACCTTGTGACTTTTGAACCACACAAATATATCCCTCTCCACCCCAACTAAATAAATCTCAAATCAACTTCCTCTTAGTCAGCTCCCCCAAGTTCCCAAAAGCCCTCCCAGTTCACTAGCCATCAGAAGAAGTATTTTAGAGGGAAAACAAAGTCAACAGCTGTTTGTGTCAAAACAGCACCCTCTTCCACATTTTACAAAAGCACATGACCCTGTGAACACACTGCTAGGACACTTCCCAGGGACTTGACCAAAGCCTGTCCAGGTGAAGGGCTCTGAGGCAGAGCCATCATTAGCCTCTGGGTGCATCCACTTCCGTATGTGGTCATGTAATTGGTGTCTGCACCGAAAGGAGACAGAAGATGTCAGCTCAGTCAGTTTAGCTCAGTTGTATCCAACTCTTTGCGACCCCATGCACTCTTTGCGACCCCATGCACTGCAGCATGCCAGGCTTCCTGTCCATCACCAACTCCCAGAGCTTGCTCAAACTCATGTCCAGCGAGTCGGTGATGCCATCCAGCCATCTCATTCTCTGTCATCCCCGTGTCCTCCTGCCTTCAATCTTTCCCAGCATCAGGGTCTTATCCATGTCAGCTAGAGAATGTATAATGCACACCCGGGAAATGTCCTTGGTTAAGGTTCAGAAGCTTTCCCAAAATCCACTAAGTTATGCCCTGAAAGAGCAGGCCAGTGTCTGTAATGACGAAGGGCATTAATAGTCAAGAAACAAACCACACCAGCCAAGTAGAAATCATGTCTGCCTCTCTCTGCCATTCCCTCTCCTTCCCAACCGTGAAGTGACCAGCAAACAGCATCATGAATGGGAGACAAGGGGGAGGTAAGAAATGAGGGTAGCGGGCGGGGATTAAAACTACCAGCAGGGCTGAGAGGAGGGTGGAGCAAGACGGGCACCCAGGAGGCAGACTGACGGAGGGGCTCCTCTCAGTCCAAGCCCAGAGACCATACCTACCCTCCCCATTCTCCCCACCGCCCCTGTTTGCTGCACCTAGGGCAGGTTTTAGCTGTGGTCAAGGGAACATGTCCGCAGGCGGAGAAGTGGGAGTTTTTCATTTGCAGCACATGAGAGCTTCTAATGAGGTTCTGATCATTTATAACTGAAAGCAACAGAAAGCTGTGAGATCTTCCCAACTGAGGCAGAGAAACATCAGATTTAGAGGACAGTGGTAGAATTAAGCTTTTTCCTGCTTGGACCCTAATGAGCACTTCCTATTCAATCAACTGCCTACATGTAAAGAAAGAAGCAATTGCTCTTATTGCAAACAGGGTAAGACCAAACTCCTCAGCCTGGCACGCAGGAGCGTCCATCTTGTCCTCCCTCACCGTCTCTGGAGCAGCCGTCTCCTCACCACAGGATACAACTCAGCACGCCCTGTCAGCACTGTCTGCCTGGACTTCTGATTCATGCCTGGAATACCCTTCCCCTCTTCCCCTCTTTATCTCCTTTTCTACCTTCAGGGCAAGGTTAGATGCCATCTCCTCAAGAAAACTTTGCTTTACAACCTCAGACAAATGAGCAGATCCTTCCTCTGAGCTCCACCGCGTTCTTTACGGGCCCTTGTTAGGGCACTTAACACACTGCAGGATCTTCTGTTTCTAGTTCTGACTTTTCCCCTAGGCTCTCATACCCTTCCACGGAGAGTGTTCTTTAGTCAAGCTTATACTACACTGTCTTTAATACATACCCCAGAACAAATGGTTTGTTTCAATAAATGTTAGTTATATGAATGAATGCCTTCCTTTTTTTGCCCCATGTAGAAGAATTATATTAGTGGCTCAGTGGTAAAGAATCCGCCCTCCAATGCAGGAAATGCAGGTTCGATCCCTGAGTCAGGAAGATCCCCTGGAGAAGAAAATGGCAATCCACTCCAGTATTCTTGCCTGAGAAATCCCACGGACACAGGAGCCCGGCGGGCTACAGTCCATGAGGTCGCAAACGAGTCGGACATGACTGAGCAACTAAATAACAACAGAACTGTACAACTGGCTGCTAATTCTGTGGGAAGAGGCTCCCTTTGCTTAGTGAACACATTCACCTAATTATTACTACTGTTTAAGAATGCTTGAGCCATCCATCCCCAGAGATGTCATAATCGAGGGGGAAACCTGAAATAAACTCTTCCATTCACAATTATTAAGTCATTTCAGTTTAGAAAATTGCCCAATCAGGCACAAATAACAAGCAATCCTCTTAGGTGAAATGATCAATATTTAAACACCATTACCAGAGAGCTCTGGTGATTTTATGAGGGGAAGAAAACACTCTAAGATTCAAAGATTTCAGACTCCCAGCAAGTAATAGCTAACTTATTGACGACATACAACTTTCCCCAGGTCAATCTCCCTGAAAGTATTCTTCCTTCCCTTCCTTCTGCAACACAGCCAACTCCTCTGAGGTATCAGATTTTTGTTTTCACTAATAACCTAATTAACTCTTAATCAAAGTATCACAATCAGATAAACTGAGAAAGCATACTCTAAGAATTGCTTGAGGTGGAGATATGGGTTGTTAAAGATATTCTGATTGCTGTACAATTCTATTGATTTCAAACCCTCAATGTCTCCTATCTCCCTTGAATCCTAAAACATTTGAGCTCATCCTGAGTGTTCGAAAACCTCTGACTTTATCAAGTTTCCAAATGACTTTAACTATAAGCCAGATGGACTTGTCATTCCTTGTATGAATCTGTCTTTAGAACAGGGTAATGTTCACAAGAAACATGTTTTCATAGCTTACTAGGCCAGAATAGCATTATGGATTCTCTTTTTTCAGAGTTTGAGAGTCATAACTAGAAGGTCATAACAATATTCCAGAAGCTTAACTTTGACATGTGTCATTTGTTAGGATTATACAACACAAACTACATAGCAATGAAATCTGGTAAGGCTTCCATTAGAGACTTTAATGAATATAATAGAAAAAAATATTTTTCTGGAGTATGTTTTTATGTACATTTTATGTCTCCCTTAATAACTGAAACTATATTTGAGCGAAAGACTTTTCTTAAGTCACTGGGCTACTCTATCCCTTGACACAGACCTAGGAGAGGCCACCTTCTCTATCTAAAGCTCTGGAAAAGTACGGATAAGAAGGAGGGAGAGTGGGGATGGGATCCAAATGTAAGTAGTAATCGCTTGAGATAAAAGAACAACTCTAGCCCGCCAAACTCCTAACTGCTACCAGGTTGAGGTGACCGGTGAGGAGAGTTGGTAGAGGTATGGTCAGGCCAGTATATGCTGAATACAATTTGTTTGTGGCACAGAAGCAACCCACTCCAGTATTCTTGCCTGGAAAATCCCATGGATGGAAGAGCCTGGTAGGCAACAGTCCGTGGGGTCACAAAGAGTTGGACACAACTGAGCAACTATGCTGTAGCTGTTGCTGTTGTTGTGGCACAGAAGACAAGTCTTCCTCCTCCCATTTTAAAACCTAAATAATAAATTATAATATTAATGCAGCAGAATTGCAGAATTCTGTTTCCTGAAAGAGCACTGCTAAAAGGACAGCACTTCCCTTTATGCCCATCCCTACTGACCAGAGTTACAATACTATTATTTCTCTTCCTCTCCCCAGCACCACTTCTCACGACAACCTCCATTTCATTGATTGCTTATTTGATGGAAAGCTATAGTCATCCTCAGAAGCACTCCTTGATTTTTCAAAACTGATTTATATGTCCCTCCTCGGCTTCCATAGCATTCTGTGCACACCCCTATTGGGACACATCACACCACACAATAAACCCTGGTTTTCTTTTCTGACCCCTTCTCTTCACTATGTGCTACTTAAGGAGGAGAACAGCATCTATTCAATTCCATGTCCCCAAGATCCAACATAGTGAATGACAATAAATGAACATCTGACTTCCCTGGTGGTCCAGTGTCTAATACTCCACACTCCCAATGCAGGGGTCCCGGTTCGATCCCTGGTCAGGAAACTAGATTCCACATGCCATAACTGAGAGTTTGCATGTTGCAACGAAGACGGAAGATCTTGTGTGCTGTGACTAAAGCTCAAAGCAGTCAAATAAATGATTTTTTTAAAAAAAGCATGCTACAATATTAATAAATTTAAAAATTGATGAATTCACCAAAAGAACAAATGCACGTATGAGTATCATAATAAATATAGGTATACTCAATTCTGGAGGTCTGCTTCTCCTGAATCTTCCCTGTCAAGCAGATAACCCTCCAGTCTCCTTGAGGTCTGTGACATTTCTCAGCTGTCTGCTTTGAGTACCCCACTTGGAGTCATTCACTATCCTTTGCAATGAAAATGGGAAACCATGAAGAAAAGCTGTATCAGGCCTCGCAGGCATTGGGCTGCTACATCTGGGTACCCAAGATGCAAGTGCACCCTAACAAGACCAACGTCCACAGAGACGCAGGACTCTCTGTCAGCGAGTGAGGGAGTTTGTCATCAGGCTGAAAGAAACAGTGTGCCTGGGAAGAATAAAATCTGACGAATCTACCCTTAGAAACGAAAGATGGGAGCAGGACCTCAAGAGAACTTCTGGGCATCCATGTGCAAAAAGTGAAAGCAAGGCTAAAGGCTACAGAAACTCAGATTTCTTAAATCTCTGCCACTTGCCAACATATACGATTTTTGGTGATTTTATGTCTTACTGCTAAAGCCAGGAAGTCAATAATCAAAAGGAAAACTCCCCGGAAAGAAAGAAGCTCCGGAGACACCACATCCTCAGTCAGGCCCCCTGCTCAACTGCCTGGCCTCATGAGACCCCTCCCTCAGTCAGCCTGAATCAGTCCCCAGGGACAGACCCGCCTGCTTTTACCCTGTGTACTAACACCCAAAAAAGATGTCCTTTTCATTATAGGGGACTGGAATGCAAAAGTAGGAAGTCAAGAAACACCTGGAATAACAGGCAAATTTGGCCTTGGAGCATGAAATGAAGCAGGGCAAAGGCTAATATAGTTTTGCCAAGAGAACGCACTGATCATAGCAAATACCCTCTTCAAACACAAGAGAAGACTCTACACATGGATATCACCAGATGGTCAACACCGAAATCAGATTGATTATATTCTTTGCAGCCAAAGATGGAGAAGCTGTATACAGTTAGCAAAAACAAGACCAGGAGCTGACTCTGGCTCAGATCATGAACTTCTTATTGACAAATTCAGACTGAAATTGAAGAAGGTAGGGAAAACAACTAGACCATTCAGATATGACCTAAATCAAATCCCTTATGATTATACAGTGGAAGTGAGAAATAGATTTAAGGGACTAGATCTGATAGATAGAGTGCCTGATGAACTCTGGACGGAGGTTCGTGACATTGTACAGGAGACAGGGACCAAGACCACCCCCATGGAAAAGAAATGCAAAAAAGCAAAATGGCTGTCTGAGGGGGCCTTACAAATAGCTGTGAAAAGAAGAGAAGTGAAAAGCAAAGGAGAAAAGGAAAGATATAAGCATCTGAATGCAGAGTTCCAAAGAATAGCAAGGAGAGATAAGAAAGCCTTCCTCAGTGATCAATGCAAAGAAATAGAGGAAAACAACAGAATAGGAAAAACAAGAGATCTCTTCAAGAAAATTAGAGATATCAAGGGAACATTTCATGCAAAGATGGGCTCGATTAAGGACAGAAATTGTATGGACCTAAGAGAAGCAGAAGATATTAAGAAGAGGTGGCAAGAATACACAGAAGAACTGTACAAAAAAGATCTTCACGACCAAGATAATCACGAATGCGTGATCACTCACCTGGAACCAGACATCTTGGAATGTGAAGTCAAGTGGGCCTTAGAGAGTATCACGACGAACAAAGCTAGTGGAGGTGATGGAATTCCAATTGAGCTATTTCAAATCCTGAAAGATGATGCTGTGAAAGTGCTGCACTCAATATGCCAGCAAATTTGGAAAACTCAGCAATGGCCAAAGGACTGGAAAAGGTCAGTCTTCATTCCAATCCCAAAGAAAGGGAATGCCAAAGAATGCTCAAACTACCGCACAATTGCACTCATCTCACACGCTAGTAAAGTCATGCTCAAAATTCTCCAAGCTAGGCTTCAGCAATATGTGAATCGTGAACTTCCAGATGTTCAAGCAGGTTTTAGAAAAGGCAGAGGCACCAGAGATCAAATTGCCAACATCCGCTGGATTATGGAGAAAGCAAGAGAGCTCCAGAAAAACATCTATTTCTGCTTCATTGACTATGCCAAAGCCTTTGACTGTGTGGATCACAATACACTGTGGGAAATTCTGAAAGAGATGGGAATCCCAGACCACCTGACCTGCCTCTTGAGAAACCTGTATGCAGGTCAGGAAGCAACAGTCAGAACTGGACATGGAACAACAGACTGGTTCCAAATAGGAAAAGGAGTACGTCAAGGTTGTATATTGTCACCCTGCTTATTTAACTTATATGCAGAGTACATCATGAGGAACGCTGGGCTGGAAGAAGCACAAGCTGGAATCAAGATTGCCGGGAGAAATATCAATAACCTCAGATATGCAGATGACACCACCCTTATGGCAGAAAGTGAAGAGGAACTCAAAATCCTCTTGATGAAAGTGAAAGAGGAGAGTGAAAAGGTTGGCTTGAAGCTCAACATCCAGAAAACGAAGATCATGGCATCTGGTCCCATCAGTTCTTGGGAAATAGATGGGGAAACAGTGGATACCGTGTCAGTCTTTATTTTTTGGGGCTCCAAAATCACTGCGGATGCTGATTGCAGCCATGAAATTAAAGGACGCTTACTCCTTGGAAGGAAAGTTATTACCAACCTAGATAGCATATTAAAAAGCAGAGACGTTACTTTGCCAACAAAGTTACTTTTTCCGTCTAGTCAAGGCTATGGTTTTTCCCGTGGTCATGTATGGATGTGAGAGTTGGACTGTGAAGAAAGCTGATCGCCGAAGAATTGATACTTTTGAACTGTGGTGCTGGAGAAGACTCTTGAGAGTCCCTTGGACTGCAAGGAGATCCAACCAGTCCATTCTAAAGGAGATCAATCCTGGGTGTTCATTGGAAGGACTTATGCTAAAGCTGAAACTCCAATACTTTGGCCACCTCATGCGATGAGTTGACTCACTGGAAAAGACTCTGATGCTCGGAGGGATTGAGGGTAGGAGGATAAGGGGACGACAGAGAATGAGATGGCTGAATGGCATCACTGACTCGATGGACATGAGTTTGAGTGAACTCCGGGAGTTGGTGATGGACAGGGAGGCCTGGCGTGCTGTGGTTCATGGGGTCGCTAAGAGTCGGACACGACTGAGCAACTGAACTGAACTGAACTGAACATGGCTCCATACTGACTTCCTCATTCCGCATCCCACAGTTCCAGAACAACATACTGGTCTTCGATCAGTGCCGCCATATACATGTACTCTATCTTCTATCTCTTCTTATGGGGAGAAAAACCTACAGACCCATCCTTTTACCTCCTAGCTGAGGGCATACGTGATTTATCATCCAAGATGAAACACTTTCGAAAGTGAAAGGGAATGCTAGTCATAATTATACTGGGATAGTATAATGCTACCTCTCCTAGGCAAACCCAGAAGAATGCTCACCCAAGTTGTAACACCAAAACAAAAGTAAACACTGTCAGAACCAATGGACGTGCAGTCAAAGGAAAAAACAGAATCAAATTTAAAGAGGGAGAGAACCCCTTTTCTCACCCTCCTAAGGCCTGCTCTTTCATAATATATAAGAAACCACCTTCCATGGGGGCCCCGTGGGCACAGCAATTTAAAGATCAAACAGCTACAGCAATATTATTCATAGTAGCTTTTTCTCCCCTTGCGGGTAGGGACACTTCCCTAATGCAGTCCTAGCCCAGGAGACCCCTCACAGCCCTCTCTTTTTGGGAGTGGGAGGTGGGGGGCCAGAATATACTGGCCTCTCTTCTACCAAGTCATCGCTACAAATGTCCTCAAGGCTTCTCAGCCAATGGCTCAGGATCTTCTACTTTGGCTTTTTGCTGGTGACCAGAGAAACTTTTTGTTCAAGTCTACAAATGGCAGGGCTGTAAGTAAAATGCGGAATTATGTAAACCAATAGTGGTGTATCCATTTGCTATTAAATATAAGCCCACAATTCAATAACCAGTTAGAGCTGACCATGAAAAGTAACATTAAATCAGAACCAGAGAAGGGTCTTATGTATCTATTCTGAATCAGTAGATTGCATTCTTTCAGTCTGAGTCATTTTCTCTTTTTCAGGAGACAGTTTATATATCCCCACTTTCAAAAAGTGTTGAGGCAGCAGACACTAAAATATGAGCACATGCTCATAAGATAAAAAACTGATACCAGAAAATACAGAAAACAAAGATTCAGAAATAGTACAAAGAAGAAGAGCATTATGTCAACAACAAAAAATTGACTCTTCAGTTTCTACTTAGTTAGGAGACTTGAAAAAAGAATGGTTGATCTGTTGGAATTAAACTGTTCTATCAGAAAATCCATTTTTACTTGGATGCTATAGGTAACTATGCCCACGATTGACTGCTATTAAAGTTATATTTCAAAGAAACACAAAATACTCCTCCTTTTCCTTACCTCATTCCCCAAGTACAAAATCGTCCTCTCTTCTAATCTTTCACTCCTCTTAATTTGAGTCACAGTATCGATAGCACAGGAAATATATGATTTTCCAGAACACTCAGATAAGGCAATAGGAGATCCTATTTTGGAAAATGAGAGACCAGTGACATTGAAGTCTGTCTCCTAGCCACTGCCTCAGGAGTAGGGTAATTACCAGGAACACTGAAATGAATCCTTTCGAGAGGTACTATCTTGAGAGGCAGGAAATGATAGGGCACGAGAAACATGAAACGTGTGCCTTTGAGCTGATACATTAGCAAATCTCAGATGGCAAAGGTTCATGGCTGCCAAGCTGGAATGAGGAACAGGGAAGGGCAGCCCTGATCACTGATTGACACGATTTCCCAGAGCAGAGCAGTGGAATTATTTCAAGGCACCTCAAGTGGGATTTGATTGCACATCCTAATGAAGCACCAGAATAAATGATTCCCATTTCCTGGTGGCCAGACTGGTTACAGAACTGACCAGTAACCTGTTGCCTCAGAAGATTTAACATTTCTGAATTCAAAGCAGCATCTCCTGGTCAGTTGGAAGTCCTACATCTGATGAGTCCTGTAATTAAAGACCGACATCACCTTGAAGCAGCCACTTCAGGTCTACTGCATTTTGTGCTCAATTTACTTTTTCACTTGAGGTGAAAAATTTAATTATATGAACAACAAATAGTGTTATTTTTGCCTCTTAGCAAAAGCCCCATGTTAAGTGTCACCAATCATTTAGCTAATCATAACTCTATGCATGGCACTGCTAATCCCTTAAGAGCATCAAACTATTCTGGGTCAAGAAGCTCCCTCTCCCTTAGTTGCTAATGAATTTCTTTTCTTACATTCATCAGGTACGACCCCAGAAGCACGTCAAGGAGCTACTTTAGCATAAAAATTGCCACCTGGATAGACTACCTACACCCTGTGCCAGGCAGAAGTAGGAAAGTTTCACATTAGACAGAACTGACTTCAAATCCAATAGATTTATTCATTCACTAATTTAGTAACACACCATTTGAAAGTTGCTATTTAATGTCTAAAAAGTTTACTATTTCAGATGATTAAATCTTGGAGATTTGCTGTAGAATACTGTCCCCATAGTCACCAATGTTGTATACTTAAACTTGTTAAGGGGGTAAATCTCATGCCAAGTGTCCTCATCACAATTAAAAAATTTTCAGCAAATACTTATTGAGAGCCTACCATGTAGCCAGTGCTACCACTTCAGTTCAGTTCAGTTCAGTTCAGTTGCTCAGTCGTGTCCGACTTTCCGCGACCCCATGAATCACAGCACGCCAGACCTCCCTGTCCATCACCAACTCCCGGAGTTCACTCAAGCTCATGTCCACAGAGTCGGTGATGCCATCCAGCCATCTCATTCTCTGTCATCCCCTTCTCCTCCCGCCCCCAACCTTTCCTAGCATCAGAGTCTTTTCCAGTGAGTCAACTCGTCGCATGAGGTGGCCAAAGTATTGCAGTTTCAGCTTTAGCATCAGTCCTTCCAATCAACACCCAGGATTGATCTCCTTTAGAATGGACTGGTTGGATCTCCTTGCAGTCCAAGGGACTCTTGAGAGTCTTCTCCAGCACCACAGTTCAAAAGCATCAATTCTTCGGCAATTAGCTTTCTTCACAGCCCAACTCTCACATCCATACATGACCACGGGAAAAACCATAGCCTTGACTAGATGGACCTTTGTTGGCAAAGTAATGTCTCTGCTTTTTAATATACTATCAAGGTTGGTCATAACTTTCCTTCCAAGGAGTAAGCGTCTTTTAATTTCCTGGCTGCAATCAGCATCTGCAGTGATTTTGGAGCCCCCAAAAATAAAGTCTGACACTGTTTCCACTGTTTTTCCATCTATTTCCCATGAATTGATGGGACCAGATGCCATGATCTTACTAATTATGTAACATGAGAAAAATTACTTACTCTCACAAGCCTTATTTTCTCTAAGTGCAAGACAGACATCACAGCATTTTGATCGCAAGGCTGTTTTGTTAAGATCAAAAAAGGACTGTAATAATTATAACTGATACAGTATGTTTAATGTATTTAGTGCTGACTCTGTGCTAAACACTTATACCAAGCATTCCACACATATGAACATAATATTTCGTTTATAGTAGCTATTCAACAACCTTCATTTATTTCTTCCTCTTTCTACAAGCACTCTGAAGAAATCACTTGCTAGACATTAGCACCATTTGTCTCGATTCTTCAGAAAATCTTACGCTGCTCTGCTTCTTTGAGACAAAAATTCAATTCACTATTAGCATGGGAGGTGAAAAGGCCATTGGGAAGATATAAATATGTTACAGTGCATGTATACCAGAGGAGTTGGATGACTTCAAAATGGTATTTCTAACTCCTTTTGCAGTCTGTTTATGAAATAAGCAGGTGATAGCAGTTTCCATTGTGAAGCTTGAAATCCATCAAATGAAAAAAATAAAAGAAGAAATGAGAAAAATATCTAACCCATCTTGCAGTTCATTTCCTTGCCATTTCTGATTTTTTTTACCAAGAATATCCTCAGGGTGAACATTTCCCAGCAGGCAATCCCTCTTTTCACACAATCAGCTTACTTTGGAGATTTTCCCCTTAAGTTCCTCTTGTTTCCTCGTATTTTTCTGCACGTCACACTGTGACAAAGAACAACTCAAAAACACTCAGTTGGAGTAGCTGGCATGGCAAATGACAGTCCAGGGGCCAAATCCAGCCTTTTCCTGCTTCTGTACAGCCCATGAGCTAAGAATTGTTCTTACATTAACAAATGGTTAAAATAAATCAAAAGAATAATATTCAATAACAGAATACTATATATAAAAACCAAATTTTACTACCTATAAATAACAAGTAGCATCACCAAGATAGGTCTTTCCTGCTTTCCTCTCCACATCATAAGTAACAACTACTATTGGACAATACGCGGCTGAGAAAATCCTGGAATACAGGCGCGAGGCTGAAGCACATCCCTCCCACCAAACAGATCAAGACAGACTACATTAGAAAAGTAAAAGATCTGCCGACACAGCGACCACAGGCTTCCCAAGTGGTAAACGGCAAAGAATCTGCCTGCCAAATGCAGCAGACACAAGAAACAGGTTCGATCTCTCGGGTGGGAAGATCCCGTGGAGCAGGAAATGGTAACCCACTCCAGTATCCTTGCCTGGAGAATTCTGTGGACCGAGCAGCCTGGTGAGCTACAGTCCACAGGGTTTCAAAGGGTTGGACACGACTGAGCGCACGCGCGTGCACACACATCACCCCCCAACACCCCTTCCCCCAGGTAGACATAATACCACACCAAGAGGTCTCCCTTGAGAAAATAGTTCTTCATGAGGAAAAGAGAGCCAAGGGTGGACCTGCAGCGCCTCCAGTGTTGTGAGTCAGTTTGTGAGCTTCTCTATTCAGGCTGGGCCACCCGGGGTCTCTGTGGAATCTGCAGGGTTTGACCAATGGGAATTTGATTGAGACAAAAAATGGGGAAGGACTTCATGACAATCAGAACTTGGATCTTGGCAGACCACTTTCCTACTTGCAGTGTGGAAATAGTAGTACCAACCAGCAGCTTGGCTCACGTGCAGAGCCAAGAGTTTAGTTTCCCGTCTGACCAGGGAACTCAGCAGGATTCCTGATTCAGGCCTTCAAAGGAAGAACCTTTCCAGTCCTGGAGCCTGATCTGTCCCCACCCAGAAACAGGGGTTGAGTCATAGTCTGGCTCACAGCTAAGTGTACTCCCTGGCCCTAACTAACCAGAAAGGTTAGCCACAACACCTAGAAGTGACTTAACCAGCAATGTTCAAGCAGAGAGTATAGTAGGCACAACTGATCATCTAAAGAGTAAAGCCAGGGGCACTACTCAGCCAGGAACTTACGGAGCAGCTTGGCTTGAGTCAAGATCACAAACAAAGAGCCTTTCCAGGCTTGAAGACCTCCCCTGCTCTACCTAGGCAGGGGACCTAATTCATAATCCCACCTACTGCTGAGTGTACTGTCTGGCTTCTCCCAACTAGAAAGTCTAAAGACTTTCCAGAAGGCTCCTTGAAGTGGGTCTTCCATTCTTCCCAGGCAGAGAAGCTAACTCACAGCCTAAAGCAGACTCACTTGAGATTTAGAGATACACGTAGGCTGAAAGTGAATGGTGGAAAAGGATATTTCAAATAAATGTCAAAAAAAGCAGAGGTAACTCTAGTTATATAGGACAAATCAGACTTTAAATATTGTAAAAAGAGACAAGAAAGTCTGTTACATAATGATAAAAGGGTCAATCCATCAAGAAGATATAACAACTGCAAACATTTATGCACCCAACATCAGAGCACATAAATATATAAAGCAAAAGCTAACAGAGCTGAAAGGAGAAATAAACAGCAATACAAAAATGGCTGGGGACTTTATTACCCTCATTTTAAACAGTAAATAGATCACCTAAAGAATCAATAAGGAAACAGCAGACTTGAACAACATTATTAAACAATACTATAGAAACATAAATGGTTATGAGAGTCTGCTAAGAACAACGTCACTCTATCAAAACTGGCCAACCAAGGAGAAATAGAAAAATTCTTAGCAACATGCACCCTACCAAGAGTGAATCAGTAAGGACTAGAAGTACCATCAGGCCAATTACTAGTAAGGAGACTGAATCAGTGATCAAAACTCTCCCAATGGAACAGAGTTCAGGACCAGATAGCCTCACTGGTGAGTTTTACTAAACATTTAAGAAGAATTAATTCCAATCCTTTGCAAATGCTTTCAAAATATCAAAGAGGGAACATTGCAAGAAAAGAAAAGTACAGGCTAATAGCCCTGGTGAATGTTGATGAAAAAATTCTCAATAAAATACCAGCAAACTGAATCTAGCAACACATTAAAACTATCATTTATCAGGATCAAGTGGGATTTGTCCCTCAGATGCAAGGGTGGTTCAATACACACAATTCAATAAATGTGATATATCACATCAATAGAATGAAAGAAAAAAATCTTATGATCACCTCAATAGACACAGAAGAAGCTTCTGACAAAATTCAACATCCATTCATGATTAAAACAACAACAACAACAACCTCTTAACAAGTCAGGTATAGAAGAAGTGTACCTCAACAAAATAAAGGCTATATATGACATACACACAGCTAACCTCATACTCAATGACAAAAAGTTGAAGGCTTTTCCTCTAAGGTCAGGAGGAAGGGGAGGGTGCTCATTCACTGCTCCTACTCAACATGGTACTGGAAGACCTAACCAGAGTAATCAGGCAAGAAAAGAAATAAAAGACTTCAGAACTGAAATTGTAAAATTGTCTTCATTTGCAGATGACATGATTTTTATATATAGAAAACCCTACAAACTCTTCAGAAAACTGTTAGATCTAATTTTAAAATTCAGTAAAGTTGTAGGATACATAATTAACACACTAAAATCAGTAGTATTTCTATACACTGACAAAAAATGATCTGAAAAAAAAAATTTTAATGATCCTATTTAAAATATCATCAAAAACAATAAAATACTTAGGAATAAATTTAACCAAGGATGTTAAAGATACCTACAACTGAAAGCTATGACATTAATGAAAGAAATTTTTTTAAAAGACACAAATAAATGAAAAGGTAGCTTGTGTTCACGAACTGGAAAAATTAATATTCTTAAAAATGTCAAATATTACCCAAATGTCCATATTACCCAAAGCTATCTATAGATTCAATGCAATCCTTATGACAATTTCAATATCATTTTTTATAGAAGTAGAAAAAATATCCTAAAATTCATTAGGAACCACAAAAGACCTCTAATAGACAAACAAAGCTGAGGAAAATAAACAAAGTGGGAGGCATTGGGATTTCATGCTATGTTTTAAAACTATAGTAATCAAAGACAGCATAGTACTGGCATAGAAACAGACACACAGATTCCCCCTCAAAAAAGGAAAAGAATCAACAGCCCAGAAATAAACCTATGCAGTCATATATATGGTCAACTAATAATAGACAAGGTAATCAAGAATACTCAGCAGAGAAAAAATAGTCTCTTCAATAAATGGTACTAAGGAACTAGGATATTCACATGAAAAAGAATGAAACTGGAACCTTATTTTACATCACTCACAAAAACTAACTCAAAAATGTATTAAATATTTAAATATAAGCATGAAATCCATAAAACTCCTTGAAAGAAACTTAGGGGGAAAGTTCCTTGACATGGCTTTTAGCAATGATTTTTTTGGATAAGACACGTAAAACCCAAGCAACACCATCAAAAAGAAACATGTGAGGCTACAGCAAACTAAAAAGCTTCTGTATAGCAAAACAATAAATCAACAAAATTAAAAGATAATCCAGAGAATGGGAAAAAATACTTACAAACTATTTATTTGATAAGAGCTTAATATCCAAAATACATAAGAATTCATGTAACTCATTAGCAAAATCATCATTATAACCCAGTCAGAAAATGAGCAAAAGACCTGAATAGAAATTTTTGCAAAGATGATATACAAATGGCCAACAGATACATGAAAAGGGGCTCAAAATCACTAGTCATAAGGGAATCAAAACCACAGGTATCTCCTGAGGTTTATCAGAATGACTATCATCAAACAAAAACGGATAAAAATATTGAGCAGGATGCAGAGAAAAGGGAACCCTTGTGAACTGTTGATGGGAATGTAAACTGGTACAATCACGATGGAAAAGAGTACGGAGTTTTCTTAGAAATGAAAAAGAGAACTACTATATGATCCACAATTCCACCTCTGGGACTCTACCTCTCTTTGAAGAGGTATCCCCTGTGTTCACTGCCACATGATTTGCAATAGCCAGGATATGGAAACAACTGAAGTGTTCATTAAAGGATGATTGAACAAAATATCATTTGGCAAAAAAAAAAGAGAAGGATATCCTGCCAATTTACATGACTGGACCCTGAGAGCATTAAGCTAAGAGAAGTTAGACAAGACAAATACTATATGCTGTCAGTTGTATGTGGAATCTAAAAACAAATGAACAAAGCAAAAATCGAACTTACAGGAAAAGCGATTAGACTGTGATTACAGAGGCAGAGGGTGGGAGTAGAGGGAATTGATAAATAAGTACTAGTTAGACTCTGATGCCGGGAGGGATTGGGGACAGGAGGAGACGGGAATGACAGAGAATGAGATGGCTGGATGGCATCACTGACTCGATGGACATGAGTTTGAGTGAACTCCGGGAGTTGGTGATGGACAGGGAGGCCTGGCGTGCTGTGATTCATGGGGTCGCGGAGAGTCGGACACGACTGAGCGACTGAACTGAACTGATAAGGTAACTAGTTACAAGATTAAAAAGTACCAGGGATGCAATGTACATGATGACTATAGTTAGTAACGCTGTATGACATATTTGAAACTGCTAAGAGAGTAGCTCCTGCGAAGAGTTGACTCACTGGAAAAGACTCTGATGCTGGGAGTGATTGGGGGCGGAAGGAGACGGGGACAACAGAGAATGAGATGGCTGGATGGCATCACCGACTCGATGGACATGAGTCTGAGTGAACTCCGGGAGTTGGTGATGGACAGGGAGGCCTGGCGTGCTGTGATTCATGGGGTCGCAGAGAGTCAGACACGACTGAGTGACTGAACTGAACTGCACTGAAGAGAGTAGATCCTAAAAGTTCTAGTAACAGCAATAAAAGAAATATTTTTCTTTTTTTTTTTAATTTATATGAGGGGATGGATGTTCACTAAACTTACTGTGGTCATTTCACAATATATGCAAGTCAAATCATTGTGCACTATGTCATATACAGTATTATATGTCAGTTATAGCCTAATAAAACAAAAGAAAAAATAAAATTTTCTTTATTATACCTCAAGATATAAATGTTCATACATCTGTATGGAGACAAGGAATATTCACAAATAAAGCTTAATTAGAAAACATTCTTGTTTATTCACTTTCATATTATCTATGGGTTCCCAGGTGGCACTAGTGGTAAAGAACCGCCTCCAATGCAGGAGACATAAGAGATGTCAGTTTCATCGCTGGGTTGGGAAGATCCCCTGGAGGAGGGCATGGTGACCCACTCCAGTATTCTTGCCTGGAGAATCCCATGGACAGAGGAGGCTAGCGGGCTCCGATCCATGGGGTCACAAAGAGTCAGACATGACTAAGCGACTGAGCACACACACGGTCATTTTGCCAACAACAGTACAGTTGAGTGGTTGCAACAAAAATTATACAACCAAGCTTAAAAATATTTACTATCTGACCCTAGATAACAAGTTGCCCGCCCCTGAGTTAACAGTACAGGTTGAAAGACCACTGGACAGCAAGATCAAAGCAGTCAATCCTAAAGGAAATCAACCCTGAATATTCATTTGAAGGACTGATGCTGAAGCTGAAACTCCAATACTTTGGCCACCTGATGCGAAGAGCTGACTCACTGGGAAAGACCCTGATGCTGGGCAATATTGAGAGCAGGAGAAGCGGGCAACAGAGGATTAGATGGTTGGATGTCATTACCATCTCAATGGACATGAGTTTGAACAGACTCCAGGAGATGGTGAAGGACAGGGAAGCCTGGTGTGCAGCAGTTCATGGGGTGGCAAAGAGTTGGACATTACTGAGCGGCTGAAAAACAAAAATTAATTCATATATGAAAAAGACAAAACATGTATAGATTATCTCACTGAACAAAGGCAAAGGCCACGCTTTAAAAGCAACATTGCAGAAGGTCTGTGGAATGCAGCACTTTAACACACCTAACTGACTGAAATCTGCCAAGGAGGAGAGCTTATCCATTAGCAGTAGATGAGAGTTGTTGAGTGAGGCAGTTTCCACTACTTCAGCGGTTTCTAGGAAGCTGCTGTTTTAGGAACGTAACGCATCAGTCTTGGAGTTAGGGCTGCTGGTTACCCGTCGATGGGTTCAGTTAAGTTGGGTCCACACTACCTCCTTTGAATTCCTATCTCCCTTTAAGTCTACTTCAGATTCCAGGAGAACTGAGTTGACCACGGGAATCTTGACTCTTTTTGATTCTGTATCACCAACTGAATATCTGCTTAGGATATTGGCTGCATAGTGACATATAATCAACTATGTGTCAGACAGAGGAGAACGTCAAAAAGCGTGAAGGCAACCAAAAAGCCATTCAGTTCAGTTCAGTCGCTTAGTCGTGTCTGACTCTCTGCGACCCCATGAATCACAGCACGCCAGGCCTCCCTGTCCATCACCAACTCCCGGAGTTCACTCAAACTCATGTCCATCGAGTCGGTGATGCCATCCAGCCATCTCATTCTCCGTCGTCCCCTTCTCCTCCCGCCCCCAATCCCTCCCAGCATCAGAGTCTTTTCCAGTGAGTCAACTCGTCGCATGAGGTGGCCAAAGTATTGGAGTTTCAGCTTTAGCATCAGTCCTTCCAATGGAAAACTGAAACCCAGTTTGTGCGTAGTTTTCTTTTCAGTCTGCGTGCGTGCTAAGTCACTTCAGTCGTGTCCAACTCTTTGCAACCCTATGGTCTGTAGCCCACCAGGCTCCTTTGTTCATGGGATTCTCCAGGCAAGAATATTGGAGTGGGTTGCCATGCACTCCTCCAAGTTATCTTCCCAACCCAGGGATCAAACTAGTGTCTCTTGGGTCTCCTGCGTTGGCAGGCAGGTTCTTTACCACAAGCACCATCTGGGCAGCCCAAGACCTAACCAAGGGAGTAAGTTCCATGGTTAACAGCAGTTAACTTTAAATAATCAAGAGGTCTTTCCTCTAAGTTCATAATGGCTTTGTATTCCTCAAGTGTTTATCCAGGCACAACATGATATTTTAGACATTGTACAAGCTTTGTTGTGATTGGTTAGTAAGTAGTTCAGAGAAAATCTATTATGCAGGACTATTGTTGCTGGCTGGAACTTTCCTGGTAGCTCAGATGGTAAAGAATCAACCTGCAAAAGCAGACTGGGGATCAATCCCTGGTTGGGAAGATGACCTGGAGAAGGGAAGAGCTACCCACTCCAGTATTCTTGCCTGGAGAATTCCATGAACAAAGGAGACTGGTGGGCTACAGTTCATGGGGCCACAGAGAGTCAGACATGACTGAACGACTAACACACATTGTTGCCACTTAGGTCTAAGTTGGACTACTCGGCTACTGTACCTGGTTAAGTATAAGTTAGGTCTCTAACACTTAAGCTGATTCATTTGCTATCTGGGTCTAAGTCTTAAATTGAGGATCAGACATTCCAGTTTGAAAACTTCAAAACAAAGTAACCCTAACCCTAACCAAATACACTAGTAATATTCACCCTAACCAAATACACAAGTAATATTCAGTGTTACAGATACATCCTGTTAAATATCAGGCTCTAGATAAATTAGCACTAATTGAAGAGGAATTAAAAGACGCTTACTCCTTGGAAGGAAAGTTATGACCAGCCTAGATAGCATATTAAAAAGCAGAGACATTACTTTGCCAACAAAGGTCCATCTAGTCAAGGCTATGGTTTTTCCCGTGGTCATGGATGGATGTGAGAGTTGGACTGTGAAGAAAGCTGATCGCCGAAGAATTGATGCTTTTGAACTGTGGTGCTAGAGAAGACTCTTGAGAGTCCCTTGGACTGCAGGGAGATCCAACCAGTCCATTCTAAAGGAGATCAATCCTGGGTGTTCATTGAAAGGACTTATGCTAAAGCTGAAACTGCAATACTTTGGCCACCTCATGCGACGAGTTGACTCACTGGAAAAGACTCTGATGCTGGGAGGGATTGGGGGCGGGAGGAGACAAGGACAACAGAGAATGAGATGGCTGGATGGCATCACTGGCTCGATGGACATGAGTTTGAGTGAACTCCGGGAGTTGGTGATGGACACGGAGGCCTGGCGTGCTGTGATTCATGGGGTCGCAAAGAGTCGGACACGACTGAGCAACTGAACTGAACTGAACAGGAAGGGTGCCTTCGAATACATGAGAAGGTAAAATGGCCTTATCAAAAGTAGAGGTCATGTTTTGATGTGGCAAGCACAGGAGGGCCATCTGAACAACAGATCTAGTTACACACACACGCCCTGAGAGTTGCATCTAGAAGGTATACAAATGTGATGTTTATGATAAATAGTTGCTATCCATTGTCTTACTGATTTGACTACGGTAAAGAACAAAATGAGTTTGAGTGAACTCCGGGAGTTGATGGACAGGGAAGCCTGGCGTGCTGTGATTCATGGGGTCGCAAAGAGTCGGACATGACTGAGCGACTGAACTGAACTGAACTGAAAGGACAAAAATTGGTGAATTAAACAGATCTCGTAATGATCTCTGCATAGCTTCATGAGAAAAACTGGACCATAGCTTGCATAATTCCAAGTCTATTTTAACCCCTTTCCTATGAAATTTCTTTGAGGATCTGTAAGACATATTAAAAATGACAGAATGATTTCTGTTCGTTTCCAAGGCAAACCATTCAATATTACAGTAATCCAAGTCTATGCCCCAACCAGTAATGCTGAAGTTGAATAGTTCTATGAAGACCTACAAGACCTTTTAGAACTAACATCCAAAAAAGATGTCCTTTTCATTATAGGGGACTGGAATGCAAAAGTAGGAAGTCAAGAAACACCTGGAGTAACAGGCAAATTTGGCCTTGGAGCACGGAATGAAGCAGGGCAAAGGCTAATAGAGTTTTGTCAAGAGAATGCACTGGTCATAGCAAACACCCTCTTCCAACAACACAAGAGAAGACTCTACACATGGACATCACCAGATGGTCAACACCAAAATCAGATTGATTATATTCTTCACAGCCAAAGATGGAGAAGCTGTATACAGTTAGCAAAAACAAGACCAGGAGCTGACTGTGGCTCAGATCATGAACTCCTTATTGCCAAATTCAGACTGAAATTGAAGAAAGTAGGGAAAACCACTAGACCATTCAGATATGACCTAAATCAAATCCCTTATGATTATACAGTGGAAGTGAGAAATAGATTTAAGGGACTAGATCTGATACAGAGAGTGCCTGATGAACTCTGGACGGAGGTTCGTGACATTGTACAGGAGACAGGGACCAAGACCACCCCCATGGAAAAGAAATGCAAAAAAGCAAAATGGTTGTCTGAGGAGGCCTTACAAATAGCTGTGAAAAGAAGAGAACCGAAAAGCAAAGGAGAAAAGGAAAGATATAAGCATCTGAATGCAGAGTTCCAAAGAATAGCAAGGAGAGATAAGAAAGCCTTCCTCAGTGATCAATGCAAAGAAATAGAGGAAAACAACAGAATAGAAAAAACAAGAGATCTCTTCAAGAAAATTAGAGATACCAAGGGAACATTTCATGCAAAGACGGGTTCGATAAAGGACAGAAATGGTATGGACCTAACAGAAGCAGAAGATATTAAGAAGAGGTGGCAAGAATACACAGAAGAACTGTACAATAAAGATCTTCAAGACCAAGATAGTCACAATAACGTGATCACTGACCGAGAGCCAGACATCTTGGAATGTGAAGTCAAGTGGGCCTTAGAAAGCATTACTACGAACAAAGCTAGTGGAGGTGATGGAATTCCAGTTGAGCTATTTCAAATCTTGAAAGATGATGCTGTGAAAGTGCTGGCATACTCAATATGTCAGCAAATTTGGAAAATTCAGCAGTGGCCACAGGACTGGAAAAGGTCAGTCTTCATTCCAATCCCAAAGAATGGCAATGCCAAAGAATGCTCAAACTACCGCACAATTGCACTCATCTCACACGCTAGTAAAGTCATGCTCAAAATTCTCCAAGCCAGGCTTCAGCAATATGTGAACCGTGAACTCCCAGATGTTCAAGCAGGTTTTAGAAAAGGCAGAGGCACCAGAGATCAAATTGCCAACATCTGCTGGATCATGGAGAAAGCAAGAGAGTTCCAGAAGAGCATCTATTTCTGCTTAATTGACTATGCCAAAGACTTTGATTTTGTGGATCACAAGAAACTGTGGAACATTCCTAAAGAGATGGGAATACCAGACCACCTGACCTGCCTCTTGAGAAACCTGTATACAGGTCAGGAAGCAACAGTCAGAACTGGACATGGAACAACAGACTGGTTCCAAATAGGAAAAGGAGTACGTCAAGGCTGTATATTGTCACCCTGCTTATTTAACTTATATGCAGAGTACATCATGAGGAATGCTGGGCTGGAAGAAGCACAAGCTGGAATCAAGATTGCTGGGAGAAATATCAATAACCTCAGATATGCAGATGACACTACCCTTATGGCAGAAAGTGAAGAGGAACTCAAAATCCTCTTGATGAAAGTGAAAGTGGAGAGTGAAAAGGTTGGCTTGAAGGTCAACATTCAGAAAACTAAGATCATGGCATCTGGTCCCATCACTTCATGGGAAATAGATGGAAAAACAGTGGAAACAGTGTCAGACTTTATTTTTTTGGGCTCCAAAATCACTGCGGATGCTGATTGCAGCCATGAAATTAAAAGACGCTTACTCCTTGGAAGGAAAGTTATGACAAACCTTGGTAGTATATTAAAAAGCGGAGAGATTACTTTGCCAACCAAGGTCCGTCTAGTCAAGGCTATGGTTTTTCCCGTGGTCATGTATGGATGTGAGAGTTGGACTGTGAAGAAAGCTGATCGCTGAAGAATTGATGCTTTTGAACTGTGGTGTTGGAGAAGACTCTTGAGAGTCCCTTATACTGCAAGGAGATCCAACCAGTCCATTCTAAAGGAGATCAATCCTGTGTGTTCATTGAAAGGACTGATTTTAAAGCTGAAACTGCAATACTTTGGCCACCTCATGCGACGAGTTGACTCATTGGAAAAGACTCTGATGCTGGGAAAGGTTGGGGGCAGGAGGAGAAGGGGACGACAAAGAATGAGATGGCTGGATGGCATCACCGACTCTGTGGACATGAGTTTGAGTGAACTCCGGGAGTTGGTGATGGACAGGGAGGCCTGGCGTGCTGTGATTCATGGGGTTGCCAAGAGTCGGACACGACTGAGTGACTGAACTTAACTGAAGATATGTTAATAATAGCAGTTAATTATTGTGGTTATATTTCTGTGTTGACTATAAAATGGAATGTGGATATATATGCATATAGCTCTAAGAACTTTACAAGAGAATTCTGGCGCCAGATGTCCACCCAAGAGTTGAAAATTTTGCTGTCAACCATTGAAATTGTTTGCAAATGATATAGTTAGGGCACTTGAAGAATTTAAGTGAAAGAACTTGATAGAAAAAGGGACAGAAAAGTATGATAAATGGCACAGTCAAGAATATTCGTTTTTTACTCTGAAATAAAACTAAGAAGACAATTCTTCAATTAGACTTAATACTAAACCCCCCCCAGTGGGTTTTTTTTTAAACAAGCTGGATATCATACTATAATCTAACAATATTCATTAATTTGCAACTAAGTCTTTCTGTCTGAGTTATAACTTCAATAAGAGTCTAGAGCTTTCTTTAAAAGCCAGGACATTTAAAAGCATAGAAGTCAAATTCCTTTGTAGTCTAGGAATTTTTGAGTTATCTTATCCTGGGAGTATGGAAATGCTATTAATAAACACTCCATAAGCCAATCGAAATAGGAACGCCTTTAAATATGAACCTTTATAATGTAACCTATTAATCCCCTCCCAAAAAGGTAAAAGTATTTCCACCTATTTGCTCAGAAAACCATGAACACTCACAAAGTAAAGGAATCTTATCAACATCCTGGTTAGGTAGGAAAATTTGGAGGTCAGTATTCTCTATGAAAGTGAAGTCGCTCAGTCATGCTGACTCTTTGCGACTCCATAGACTGTAGCCTACCAGGCTCCTCTGTCCATGGGATTTTCCAGGCAATAGTACTGGAGTGGATTGCCATTTCCTTCTCCAGGGGATCTTCCCAACCCAGGGCTTGAACCCGGGTCTTCTGCATTGTAGACAGACGCTTTACTGTCTGAGCCACCAAGGAAGTACTCTATAATAAATATTCTCTATAGTAAAGTCATTTTCCCTGGTACTGATTCTTGGGCAGCTATCTTAATCTGGGAACAAAATTTCCTAAATCCAACATAAGGAGGTTACAGTTAGGGCCAATTCTCTCTATTTCATAGAAACTATCTTCTCTAACATTTTTCCAAGTGGACTGTGCATTAAGATAGGGTCTGGCCTCTAAGAGCTTTTCCCCCCACTTTTTGTAGCCACACAAAGGTTTTCTCCACATCTGATTTAGCTCATTTGTGAATTTCTTTAAAATCATTCTATTACATACAAGAGAGATGAAAAGTTTAGGCATTCAGAAGGCTTCAGATTTTTCACGTCTTAATGAAGGGCCATGAAACTCAGGAGAAA
Organism: Moschus berezovskii; assembly: GCF_049115385.1. Classification (NCBI taxonomy): domain Eukaryota; kingdom Metazoa; phylum Chordata; class Mammalia; order Artiodactyla; family Moschidae; genus Moschus; species Moschus berezovskii. Next base: position 22,491,608 of record NC_142466.1, read on the forward strand.
ACAGAATACTTTCTATTCAACCAGCATTATCTTTTTTTTATTATTATTTTTATTGGAGGCTAATTATTTTACAACATTATATTGGTTGGTTTTGCCATACATTGACATGAATCTGCCCCAGGTGTACATGAGTTCTCCTTCCTGAACCCCCCTCCCACCTCCCTCCACCCCTTATCCTCCCTCTGGGTTATCCCCGCACACCAGCCCCGAGCATCCTGTAACATGCATCGACCCTGAACTGGTGATTCGTTTCACATATGATAATAAACATGTTTCAATGCCATTCTCCCAAATCATCCCACCCTCACCCTCTCCCACAGAGTCCCAAAGACTGTTTTATACTTCTGTGTCTCTTTTGCTGTCTTGTATACAGGGTTGTCATTTCCATCTTTCTAAATACCATATATATGCGTCGGAGAAGGCAATGGCAAGCCACTCCAGTACTCTTGCCTGGAAAATCCCATGGATGGAGGAGCCTGGTAGGCTGCAGTCCGTGGGGTCGCTAAGGGTCGGATGCGCTTCACTTTCACTTTTCACTTTCCACTTTCACACATTGGAGAAGGAGATGGCAACCCACTCCAGTGTTCTTGCCTGGAGAATCCCAGGGACAGGGGAGCCTGGTGGGCTTCCGTCTATGGGGTCACACAGAGTCGGACACGACTGAAGTGACTTAGCAGCAGCAGCATACTGTATTGGTGTTTTTCTTTCTGGCTTATTTCACTCTGTATAATAGGCTCTAGTTTCATCCACCTCATTAGAACTGATTCAAATACATTCTTTTTAATGTCTGAGTAATACTCCATTGTGTATATGTACCAAAGCTTTCTTATCCATTCGTCTGCAGATGGACATCTAGGTTGCTTCCATGTCCTCGCTATTATAAACAGTGCTGTAATGAACATTGGAGTACATGTGTCTCTTTCAATTCTGGTTTCCTCAGTGTGTATGCCCAGGAGTGCAATTGCTGGATCATATGGCAGTTCTATTTCCAGGTTTTTGAGGAAGCTCCACACTGTTCTCCATAGTGGCTGTACTAGTTTGCATTCCCACCAACAGTGTAAGAGGTTCCCTTCTCTCCACACCCTCTCCAGCATTTATTGCATGTAGACTTTTGGTTAGCAGCCATTCTGACTGGTGTGAAATGGTATCTCATTGTGGTTTTGATTTGCATTTCTCTGATTATGAGGGATGTTGAGCATTTTTTCACGTGTTTGTTAGCCATCTGTATGTCTTCTTTGGAGAAATGTCTGTTTACTTCTTTGGCCCATTTTTTGATTGGGTCATTTATTTTTCTGGAGTTGAGCTGAAGGAGCTGCTTGTATATTTTGGAGATTAATTCTTTGTCAGTTGTTTCATTTGCTATTATTTTCTCCCATTCTGAAAGCTGTCTTTTCACCTTCCTTATAGTTTCCTTTGCTGTGCAGAAGCTTTTAATTTTAATTAGGTCCCATTTGTTTATTTTTGCTTTTATTTCCAATATTCTGGGAGGTGGGTCATGGAGGATCCTGCTGTGATTTATGTCGGAGAGTGTTTTGCGTATGTTCTCCTCTAGGAGTTTTATGGTTTCTGGTCTTACATTTAGATCTTTAATCCATTCTGAGTTTATTTTGTGTATGGTGTTAGGAAGTGTTCTAGTTTCATTCTTTTATAAGTGGCTGACCAGCTTTCCCAGCACTACTTGTTAAAGAGACTGTCTTTTCTCCATTTTATATTCTTGTCTCCTTTGTCAAAGATAAGGTGTCCATAAGTGCGTGGATTTATCTCTGGGCTTTCTATTTTGTTCCATTGGTCTATATTTCTGTCTTTATGCCAGTACCATACTGTCTTGATGACTATGGCTTTGTAATAGAGCCTGAAGTCCAGCAGGTTGATTCCCCCAGTTCCATTCTTCTTCCTCAGGATTGCTTTGGCTATTCGAGGTTTTTTGTATTTCCATACAAATTGTGAGATTATTTATTCTAGCTCTGTGAAAAATATCGTTGGTAGCTTGATAGGCATTGCACTGAATGTATAAATTACTTTGGGTAGTATACTCATTTTCACAATGTTTATTCTTCCAATCCACGAACACGGTATATTTCTCCATCTATTATTGTCCTCTCTGATTTCTTTCACCAGTGTTTTATAGTTCTGTATGTACAGGTCTTTTGTTTCTTTAGGTAGATATATTCCTAAGTATTTCATTATTTTTGTTGCTCAACCAGCATTTTCTTTTCAATATATTTTCATTCCTTATTTTGGTATAGTTCCATTGCTTATATATTTTATGTAGAGCAGTTTGTATCTATTAATCCCATCTTCCTAATTTACCCCATATGTTCTATTCAAGCATTGTAAAACAAAAAAGGAAAACTCACTTAGAATTCAGAAATGACTGTTTTTCAATCCAAATAGAAATTAGATCGATTCTAAATTCTTTTCATCTTTGTATACAGTTCTCTTTCAATGGCACATACAACTCAAGAAGAGATTCCTGAAGTGCACAGAAATGACAGCTTGTTGTGACTAATTTCTAAAGGTTCTGGGGGAGAGAGAAAAAGAGTGCATGCCCATATACAAATGAGAGAAAAACAGAGATCTGGCCATAGATACAAAAGATGCTATAAATATGAAGAGACCATTGGAAAAAATCTTTTTTTATGAAAAAAAGGGCTTTTTAAGCTTTTTCTTTGTTTACAGACACATAAGAGAAAATCAGTAACTTCAATCGCACATTTGTATCAAAAGCAAACACAAACACTGTAGGTCAATTACTTTATTTTGCCCTTGGAAATTTTCACAGACTTTCATTTGTAAACATTGGTTTCACGATGGAACATCCTACCTAGACATTACAGCTACACCAGTGCCTCCAGTTGATGGACGCCCAGAGTCCTAGAGAGCAGCAGTCCCCAACCTTTCAGGCACCAGGGACCACTTTCATGGAAGACAATTCTTCCACAGACCGGGGTAGGGGGGGAGCACAGTGGGTGGAGAGGATCATTTGGGGATGATTCAAGCACATAACATTTATTGTGCACTTTATTTCTATTATCATTATATCAGCTCCACCTCAGATCCCTAGGTCGGAAAGATCTGCTGGAGAAGGGAATGGCACCCCACTTCAGAATTCTTGACTGGGAAATCCCATGGACAGAGGAGCCTGGTGGATTGCAGTCCATGGGGTCGCAAAGAGTCGGACACAACTTAGCAACTAAACAACAACAGAGAAAACCAGTAATTTCAGTTGCACATCTGTACGAAAGGCATATCAGTGGACACTGTAGATCCATTGCTTTATTTTGCCTTAGGAAATTTCATAGACTTTCATATGTAAACATCAGTTTCACAGCTGGAACATCCTATCTAGACACTGCAGACAAAGAATTTACCAAAAAGGGAAAAGCAAAGGAAATGACACAAGCGACTTAACCTCATGACTGAACTCACTAGTCACTGGCCTGAGTAAATGCAGTCAGATTAATGGCAAAGAGACAGATGGCTTAGATGTCAAACAATACTAGAATCATCATGACAGACATGCAAGAATCCTAGCATCAAGAGACAGCCAGATGACTCCTGACACTTAACAGATAATCAGACGCCCTGTTGTTGGACCATGAAATTACAAAGACCAGATGAGCAGAGTAAAATAACACTTTCCCTGTTACTGCCATGAATAGAAGGAACCATGAATAGAAGGACCATGCGAAAATTATAACCGGGACAAAACTACACAGGGCCAGGAACCAAATCCATTCAAGCAGGTTAAAACTTACCTGCTAAATAGGCAGATTTCCTCAAGGTAAAGAGGATGAAAACCAGAGCAATCAGTGGTAAGCCATGAACCTAGCAGTACACAGTTAAATCCAATGGATAATGAGAGGCTGTTTAGTAATACCATTGCACTATAATTGCTAAATACATTTACAGAATTCATTTTACCTTACAGGCTCTAGAAAATGCTCTTTGACTAGAAAATGAGTCATTTGACTTAAAAATTGAAAAATAATTTGCTAATTATTTTACCATATACCAGGAAAATTTAAACTCCAATAAAAAAGTAATGAGGGTTTAGTAAAATGGTTAGATAAAATATATTAAAAATATTTCATTTATATTAATAAGAATTTCATTAAGAATTGTTATGAAGTACTGATATATGGAAATAAAAATATTAAAGGCTGTGCACACACATATCAACTAACCAGCTCAAACACAAAAATTTCAGTTGTGTCAAATACCTTTGTCTTGGGAAGTGCTGAATTAGAAGTTCTGCCAGTTTCTTCCCTACACATACAAGTGTTGCTCAGTTTTTCTGCCGTCAACATGTGTTATTTAAATGTATGATGTATGTATGTATGCACTCAGTCACTAAACTGTGTCCAACTGTTTTGTGACCCCATGGACTGCAGCCCACCAAGTCCCCCGTCCATGGGCTTTTCCAGGCAAGAATACTGGAGTGGATTGCCATTTCCTCCTCCAGGGAATCTTCCTGACCCAGGGATTGAACCCATGTCTCCTGCGTCTCCTGCATTTGCAGGCGGGTTCTTTACCACTGAGCCAGTGCTCTCCATATTGAGCTCCAGTCATCTGGGAGGAAGGTGGGAGGACAATGGCAGGGAAGCGGTGATGACTGTACTGGTATAAAATGGTACAAGCTGATATATCAGGTAATGATAGAAAATATGAGAACTTTGAGTTATATATAAGGACTTCTTGTCCTTATGTTAGAGAAATGCTTATCACTTACAGCAAGCCAACTATCCTGGAACTTCTACCACAAGGAGGGAACTTGTGGGTGACATCCTTAATCATTGGTTCACTTTTAATGGATTGTTTTACACTTCATTTCTGCCTCAGTAAATGGATTTGAAGAATATATCATATCAATTGATAGAAGCAATGCAATACTTTGTAATGAGACAGTAAGTAACAACTTTGTTCTACACAGATATTTATTATGTAGTTGAAAGGTTTGTTATTTTTTTAAAGTAATAGACCTTAAAGATAAATTATACATTTTTCATTTTCCAAAATATTTTATAAAATAAAAAACAAGTATCCTAAATGGTCTTCTCTGTAATAAAAAGAGGTAGTCAGTGGTTTATGATCTATAGCTATTGAAAAAAACACACAAATAGAATTTTTACTTTCAAGTTTAACATTAACATTTGCTGCTTTTAAAAGGAAACTTATAAAAGACATAGTATCTTTTGATTTGTTTGTAGGAACATCACTAATGTAGAACTGACATCAAAGAAGATGGGAAATAACGAGCCAAATTTCGACAAAAATCTGTGCATAGTTGGTTGAAGGAGAATGTCCCAGAATCTAACTTAGCATTTCCAAGTATCTGCTTGGCCCCAAGAAACCTTTTAACAGATGTCTGTTAAATAAGTGACATGCAGGCACAGAGAGTCTGTGTTTCTATATTTCCTATAATGTCTCAGGCCTAGCACTGAGTTTAGGTACCAATAAATTGCTAGAGTCAGGTGGTCAAAGATTACCAGAGTTGAATGGATTACAGGATTCCCTGTTTCAGATAAATTAAATGACTTTTTCAAGAACATAACTTTCACCTGATTCTCACATAGCCCTGAGGAGTCTGGGCATTAATTTAAAAATGCATAAATATTTTTCTATTTCCGCTTCCTCCTTGGAGAGACAATTTGGTGTTCTGGAAGAGCACAGACTGACATCAAACTCCCACCCCCAGTTCCAGTCCTCCTTATCAGTTATCTGCTCTGCAACCTTCAGCGGGCCACTTACCCTGTGAGCCTCAGTCTCCCCAACTGCTGAGACTGTCAGCCATGTGACACATGCACACAGTGGATCGACTGCAAAGAGCAACGTCAGGTTTGCTTTTGCTTGTTGTTATTCCACAACTGTCTGCTGCCGTGGCACAGTCCCCAGATTACGCTCTGGGAAACTGACAGCCCGAGTTAGGAAAGTACTAACTGAGTTCCCTGTAGGGGAGCCTGGACTTGCCTGCAGCACTTTGGTCTCTATCTCTTAGTTCCATTCATCTTTCAGCTGTGAGTGGATTTTCTCTTAATATTAGGTTGGCTATTTTACCATGGACAAATCCCCCAGCTACATCTGTGTGTATAACCTAGTCTCTCTCAAAGGAGAAACAGTGCCCTTCCCCGACGAGAGAAAATACACTTTCAGAGGTGCTCTGAACGCTGTCTTATCACCTCCTGTCTTGTTGGTCTATGGTGAAACCTAAGATGTCTCATTTTGATTTTTTTCTATTATCTCCCACCCAGAAAGAGCTCACCCAACACCTCCTGCTTCAGAAAAATTGCTTTCTGATTCTGTGAAAACATGTACTCTCAAGCACACACCTCAGCCCTTCCTGTTTTTCTGAGCAGACAGTTCTCTTTGTTGCTTTTCAACTTTGGAGGAAAAATTCAGTGAATCTCGGCAAGCTGTAAATCCTGTCACTTGAGAATGCTTCCGATTGAGGTAAATGTAGAAGATGCTTATTGAGCACCCAATATATACCGAGTTCTATACTTAGAGTTTAAAGATAAATAGATCACAAACCCTCGCTCTCAAGTTCATACAGGAGACCAAAGTGATAATCATTTGTGGCGGTGCCAAGAATGCCATTGTAGAGAGATGGGTCTAATTTTTAGCCAGAGCCTTTTTATTTGATTATTTCTATCCTGCTGTGCTTCAGACAAGATTTATACTTTTTCAAGCTGATGGAACTTGCATGTGCCTCTTCAGAATATTATATCTTTCCTAGTACATTTACTGTGTTTTGGGTCACTTTAGCTTATGTTTTACCTGTGCAAGAGAATAAGCACTGAACCAGAGTTAGTCAGAACACTGACAAAATGCAGTCATTCGATACCCATCTCCAAGAGAACATTAGGGAAGAAAGAACAATCCAGAAGAAAACACCCATGGCTGATGAGAACCTGCCAAAAAGGTGACCGGATGGGAACTGTTTCCACTGAAGAGAATACTAGGAGAACACAGGAGAGTTGGTGTGTTAGTTTTCTATCCTTACATAACAAATTACCACTGACTTTGCAGCTTTAAACAGCAGCTGTTTATTATTACACTCTAAGTCAGAAGTCTCGGAGAAGGCAATGGCAAGCCACTCCAGTACTCTTGCCTAGAAAATCCCATGGATGGAGGAGCCTGGTAGGCTGCAGTCCGTGGGGTCGCTAAGGGTCAGACATGACTGAGCGACTTCACTTTCACTTTTCACTTTCACACATTGGAGAAGGAAATGGCAACCCACTCCAGTGTTCTTGCCTGGAGAATCCCAGGAATGGGGGAGCCTGGTGGGCTTCCGTCTGTGGGGTCACACAGAGTCGGACACGACTGAAGTGACTTAGCAGCAGCAAGTCAGAAGTCTATCCTGACTAAACAGGTTTCTTTATTCAGAGTCTCACACTCAAGTTGTGAGATGGGTTGAGTTTCCTATTAGAAACTCTGGGAGAAAGATCCACTTCCGAGCTCATTCGGCTTGTTGACAGAATTCGTTTCCTTGAGGCTGTGTGCCAGAGTTCCCATTTTCTGGCTGGTCATTGGCCTCAGATCCTTACAAGTCGACTTTGTCTAATTGAAAGCCAAGCAACAGACCGTCTCTCTCCCATGGAATCCATCCCCGGCTTCAAACCTCAGACATCGGGAAGAGCTCAGTCCCTTTTTTCCTAATTCGGTGTATTTAGATTGGAGCATAGTTGATCCACAGTGTTGTGTTAGTTACCGGTGTGCAGCACAGTGATTACACACACACACTCTTCAGATGTTGTTCCTTTATGTGCTATTACAAAATTCTGATAGTTCCTGAGCTACATAATCAGTCCTTGTTAGTTATCTCCTTTATTTATATTAGCAGGTATACCGTAATCGCAACCTCCTAATTTATCCCTCCCTGCTTTTCCCCTTTGGTAACCCATAAATTTGTTTTCTATGTTTGTGGGTCTACTTCTGTTTCTAAATAAGTTCATCTGTTATCTTTTTAAATTTTAGATTCCACATATAAGTGATATTTGTCATTCTCTGCTTGACATACTTATTATGATAATCTCTAGGTCTATTCAAGTTACTGCAAATGGCATTATTTCATTCCTTATGGTTGAATAATAATATTCCATTGTGTAAATATACCACATCTTCTTTATCTATTCATCTGTCAATGGACATTTATATTGCTTCCTTGTCTTAGCTATTGTAAACAGTGCTGTAACAAACACTGAGATGCACGTATCTTCTTGAATTATAGTTTTCTTCAGAGGTATGTCCCGGAGTGGGATTTCAAGACCATATGTGCTATGTGCTAAGTTACTTTAGTCGTGTCCAACTCTGTGTGATCCTATCGACTGTAGATAGCCAGGCTCCTGTGTCCATGGAATTTCCCAAACAAGAATAATGGAGAGGGTTGCCATTTCCTCCTCCAGGGGATCTTCTGGACCCTGGGATCTAACCTACATCTCTTAAGTCTCCTGCACTGGCAGGCAGGTTCTTAACCACTAGCGCCACTGGGGAAGCCTGTTTGGTAGTTCCATTTTTAGTTTTTTCCAGTCCCTTTAAAGGAGTCATCAGATTATGGCATAGTCACAAAAGGCAATCTCCCTTTCTTAAAGGCAACATGCCCTATGACATAAGCTCAGCCTAGGAGTACTATCCCATCATATATATTCAGTCATATCCACTCTCAAAATAGAGGATTGTATAGCACATAGACACCAGGAGGAGGGAAACTTGAAGGCTATTTTAGCACGTCACCAACCACAGCTGGGTTCCTCTGCTGGTACTGAGAGTGTCACACATCTTAAGGACTCAGGTGAGGAAAGGCACGTAATTGTGGACAGAGGACTGAGTGGGTTACAGGGTCTCAGAGACAAAAGAACAGACCAAGAAGGATAGTATAGGAAATCTATGCACTTTTCAGATCAGAGGTTATGCTGTCAGGATGAGAGATGAAGTTGAAGCAAGTATTCTCAAATGAATTAGAGCTCTTGGAGATGCAGGTTCGATCCCTGGGTCAGGAATATCCCCCGGAGAAGGAAATAGCAACCCACTCCAGTATTCTTGCCTGGGAAATCCCATGGACAGAGGAGCCTGGTGGGCTACATTCAATAGTGTCTCAAAGAGTAGGACACAACTAAAAGCAGGCTTAACAGAAACTGAGCTCTCTTCACAAGAGAAAAGCAAAAGAGCCTTTGGGGTCCCCATTCCAACAATCCACTAAGTGTCCTCACAAGATGTTGTATTCAATTTAAAGTTGGAAATAAACATATACCTAGCCGTGGTGTCTAATCAGAAATGCACACATTTAAGAAGAAACATTTGGAAAAAACTAAAAGCGGCAGGCAGGAGAGAAACCTTCACGTGTTTGAAAGGCCATTGCAAAGATGAGGAACCAGATTTATCGGCTAGTTCAGAGACAAAGTGGTGTGCCAGCAAAGACATAACAACCAGCTGCCCCGAGATTCCCTGATTAACAGCAGCCTTTATAGATTCCCTTTTCATACAGTTCATGGGCTTCTCAAGGCAAGGATACTAAAGTGGTTTGCCACTGCCTTCTACCATGAGATAAAAATGACAAGAAACAGAGACATAAGAAGGCCTTCCTCGGTGATCAGTGCAAAAAAAAAAGAGGAAAACAACAGAACAGGAAAGATCAGAGATCTCTTCAAGAAAACTAGATACCAAGGGAACTTTACATGCAAAGGTGGGAACAATAAAGGACAGAAAGAGTATGGACCTAACAGAAGCAGAAGATATTAAAAAGAGGTGGCAAGAATACACAAAAGAACTTCACAAAAAAAAGATCTTCGTGACCCAGATGACTATGATGTCATGATCACTCACCTAGAGCCAGACATCCTGGAATGTGAACTCAAGTGGGCTTTAGGAAGCATCACTACGAACAAAGCTAGTGGAGGTGATGGAATTCCAGTTGAGCTATTTCGAATCCTAAACGCTGATGCTGTGAAAGTGCTGTACTCAATATGCCAGCAAACCTGGAAAACTCAGCAGTGGCCACAGGACTGGAAAAGGTCAGTTTTCACTCCAAACACAGAGAAAGGCAATGCCAAAGAATGCTCATTACCCCACAATTGCACTCATCTCACACTCTAGCAAAGTAATGCTCAAAATTCTCCAAGCTAGGCTTCAACAATACGTGAACCATGAAATTCCAGATGTTCAAGCTGGATTTAGAAAAGGTAGAGGAACCAGAGATCAAATTGCCAACATCCGTTGGATCACCAAAAAAGCAAGAGAGTTCCAGAAAAACATCTATTTCTGCTTTATTGACTATGCCAAAGCTTTTGACTGTGTGGATCACAACAAATTGTGGAAAATTCTTCAAGAGATGTGAATACCAGCCCACCTCACCTGTCTCCTGAAAAACCTGTATGCACGTCAAGAAGCAACAGTTAGAACTGGACATGGAACAACAGCGGGTTCCAAATAGGAAAAAGAGTACATCAAGACTGTATATTGTCACTGTGCTTATTTAACTTATATGCAGAGTACATCACGTGAAATGCCAGGCTGGATGAAGCACAAGCTGGAATCAAGATTGCCAGGAGAAAGATCAATAACCTCAGATATGCAGATATACCACCCTTATGGTAGAAAGTGAAGAAGAACTAAAGAGCCTCTTGATGAAAGTGAAAGAGGAGAGTGAAAAACTTGGCTTGAAACTCAACATTAAGATCATGGCATCCGGTTCCATCACTTCATGGCAAATAGATGAGGCAACAGTGGAAACAGTGAGAGACTTTATTTTTTTGGGCTCCAAAATCACTGCAGATGGTGACTCCAGCCATGAAATTAAAAGACACTTGCTCCTTGGAAGAAAAGCTATGACAAACCTGAGAGCATATTAAGAAGCAGAGACATTATTTTGGCAACAAAGGCCCATCTAGTCAAAGTTGTAGTTTTTCCAGTGGTCATGTATGGATGTGAGAGTTGGACTATAAAGAAAGCTAAGCGCCAAAGAATTAATGCTTTTGTTTTTTTTTTAATTAACAAATATTTTATTGTTAAAAATGCTATGATCTAAGCCTTCAGCGAGTTGTAATCTTTCTGCAGTAGTCATATCAAAGATCACAGATCACACAATGAATATAATAATAACGATAAAGTGTAGACTCTTGGGAGAATTACCAAAAGTGACACAGAGACCTGAAGTGAGCAAATGCTGTTGGAAAAACAGCGCCAGTAGACTTGCTTGATTCAGGGCTGCCATACACCTTCCGTTTGTGAAAGAACACAACCTCCTCAAAGTGAAATGAAGCAAAGTGCGATAACACGAAGTTTGCCTGTACTAAACTCTGGAAGTTGCCTCTGTCTGCAACTGTATATCTGTAGAGATATTTCCCTGCAGCCAAATTGACAAATATAATAAGTAAGGGCCAGTATTGTTTATTTTTTCTAACTTTCTTCTACTTTATTGTGATGTATGGCAAATGCCTAACCAGTCTGTCTTCAGTGCCTCCAATCGGTAGGAAAGGTGGGAAGATTTTTTTCTCTACCTTTCTAGTGCTTATCTACCCTTCTTTAAAAAAAAAAAAAAACTTTATATTTTAGAGAAGTTTTAGTTTCATGGCGAAATTGATCAAAAGGGAGAGATGTCTTGTCTTGCCCCCACACATGCATAGCCTCCCGCACTATCAGCTTGTCCCATCAGAGTGGTATGTTTGTGACAATTGATGAACCTACATCAACATGTCATTAGCACCAAAGTGCAGAGTTGACATTGCCATTACTCCCGATGTTGGACAGTCTAGGGGTTTAGACAAATGTATAATAACATCTATCTACCTTTAGAGTGTTGTTCAGGGTAATTTCATTGCCCTAAAATACTTCTGTGCATTCTCTCTTTTTTATTTTTTTAATTTTTTTTATTTTTTTAATTTATTTTATTGGACACAAATTACCTTACATTAATATATTGGTTGGTTTTGCCATACATTGACACGAATCCGCCCCGGGTGTACATGTGTTCCCTTTCTTGAACCCCCCTCCCACCTCACTCTTCCCCATATCCTCCCTCCAGGTCATCCCTGTGCACCAGCCCCAAGCATCCTGTATCATGCGTCAAACCTGGACTGGTCACATATGATAATATACATGCTACAATGCCGTTCTCCCCAATCATCCCAACTTCACAGTGTATAGAAGTCTTTGGGAATTAATGCTTTTGAACTGTGGTGCTGGAGAAGACTATTGAGAGTCCCTTGGACTGCAAGGAGATCAAACCAGTCCATTCTAAAGGAAATCAGTCGTGAATATTCATTGGAAGGACTGATGCTGAAGCTGAAAAAGCTCCCAATACTTTGGCTGCCTGATCCAAAGAACTGACTCATTTGAAAAGACCCTGATGCTGGGAAAGATTGAAGGTAGGAGGAGAAGGGGATGACAGAGGATGAGATGGTTGGATGGCATAACCAATTTGATGGACATGAGTTTGAGCAAGCTCCAGGAGTTGGTGATGGACAGGGAAGCCTGGAGTGCTACAGTCCACGGGGTTGCCAAGAGTTGGACAGGAGTGAGTGACTGAACTGAAATTATAGATTCCCTTTTCTTCTTAATAATCTCACTGTGGCAGATTTCAGCTCTAAACTGATGTCATACAGACTTATAAAGAGGGCAACTTCAGGGGAAAAAAAAAACTATGGAATCGGATTTTCACTGAGGCATTAAAAACATAGCAAAGCTGGGCAATGGAACTGATTCAAAACCTAGAAGTTACCAGTATTCTGGGTAACTAGAGATCTTGATGCTGCCAGAGGTACCTATAAAATGAAACCTAATATTGGAAGGTTATAAAGACAGGGTGTGAAAATGGAAGGGTTAAAGGCATCTGGCAATTTCCCGTTCTCTCAACAGTATCTCCAGCAAGCTCTCTCTTACTTCCAGGTAAGCCATTCTCCCATCAGCAGCTGAGTCACGGAGTCTGCAGGACTGCCTTGGTTAACGATCAAGGGCCATGCCAAAAGGCCATCTCTGCTCTTTCCTACATCTGAAACCTCTAGGCACTGTCGCCTTTTCCTGTTTCGACATTTTAGGCTGGGAGCTTTCAAACTGTACTTTGTGAAAAATTACATTCTTGGCAATTTTCTTCACCACTGTCTCCCCAAGATTAGAACTATAAATAATAGAAAAACTTAATTATCAATGTCTTTCTTAAAAACAGTGTTTAGAGATGTAGTGTTTAAATCTCCATAAAATTACACCTTTGAAATTGCTTAATTGTGTTTTTCCTGCCAATTTAAATTGCTCATAAAGGAAAGATTTTTAAATATATAATTTCTAATTCTTTCCCTGACTCATCGCAGTAGCCTTGCTTTTGCTCTAGAAGATAGCAGCGCTTGTACAAATACTGCCAACATCAGCAAACCGAGGTTAAGCCCACACTGGTGTAGGAGGAAGAGGGAGGAAACACTTCAATCTCCTGGTTTGGTTTAATTTATGTCTAATGGATTAAAAAAAAAAAAGCCAACACCCACCTAAAAGTTTGGTTCTTACTCAAAATCTTGCAGTTAAGGCATGTAATAATAGTTATAAAAGGTTCATTAGATTTCCTTACAAAGATGTTTCTCTCTAGGGCACTGGGACTTGGCTTTCTCTTTAATTGTAATTATTACTGTATTAGGCTTATTTATTTGTATAATAAAAATAATCATTTGCATTTATACAATTCCTTTCCTTCTAGGAGCTCATTCTAATGAAGCATATCTCACCTGTAAAAAAAAATATCCTATCACCTGTACAGACTTATGAGCCAGCAGTCTGGTAGACTTGTAACATTATAGAAATGTTCATTGAAAACTCTTTTCTTGTGTGCCTAAAAGCCCAATCTGCAAATAGACCAGCTTCAAGGATATATTAAGTGCTATCAGCTTTCACAACAAGGCCACCTTCCCAGGTTCTGTGAGCTACCATAACCAGTCAAGCAGTTGCACTACATGGGGTCACACAGAGTCGGACACAACTGAAGTGACTTAGCAGCAGCAGCAGCAGCAGGGCAAGAAAGCAATGGAATAACTAAGCAGTACTGGGTGGTTTAAGAATGAGAATTTGTGACTGAAAAGAAATGCTAAAAAGTGTTTAAAACTTAGCCTCTGCTCCTCTGTGCAGGACATAAACTAGCAATTACTATCTTGCTTGGTTTTAATATATTACCGAAAAAGAGAAAGCATATTCTGGTAGTTCTCAGACATGGTTGCATTTTTCAGACGAACTTTGAAAAGACCCAATGAGCTTTTTAAAAACCACAAATGCCTAGACCCAAAACCAAGAGATTGTGAATCAGTTGATCCTGATTTGTAAAACTACATCAGCATATTTTCAAACTCTACAGGTGTTTAATGTTCAGCTCAGTGTAGGGGATCACTGGTCTACTGGAAATAACACTGTATTGTTTTTGGCTGACCATTAACTAACTATGTGATCCTAAGAGAAGCAGTATTTCTGGGCTTTGGAATATTAGCCTGAAAAATTATATATTTGGATCAGAAAGAATATTCTTTCACCCCTTGACACCTATGATTAAAATTTGAAGATTAACAGTTCTAAACATGAATTTTAATTCTCAATACATTTGCACTCAAGCATTTCCAGTAATAAAATACTACAAGGAGACAAATAGCCAAAGCAATCTTGATAAAGAAGAATGGAGGAGCTGGAGGAATCAAAATTCCTGACTTCAGACTACACTACAAAGCTACAGTCATCAAGACAGTACGGTATTGGCACAAAAACAAAAATATAGACCAATTAGAACAAGCCAGAAAGCCCAGAGATAAACCCATGCAACTATGGGTATACCTTATTTTTGACAAAGGAGGCAAGAATATACAATGGGGCAAAGATAGTCTCTTCAATAAATGCTGCTGTGAAAACTGGAGAGCTACATGTAAAAGAGTGAAATTAGAACACTTCCTAATACCATATAAAAAGATAAACTCAAAATGGATTAAAGACCTAACTGTAAGACCAGAAACTATAAAACTCTTAGAGGAAAACATAGGCAAAACACACTATGACATAAATCACAGTAAGATCCTCTATGACCCACCTCCTAGAGTAATGGAAATAAAAACAAAAATAAACAACTGGGGCCTAATTAAACTTAAAAAGTTTTGCACAGATAATGAAACTATAAACAAGGTGAAAAGACAACCCTCAGAATGGGAGAAAATAATAGCTAATGAAACAACCTACAATCGATTAATTTCAAAAATATACATGCAGCTCATGCAAAAATGTACCCAATGGAAAAGTGGGAAAAAGACCTAAATAGACTTTTCTCCCAAGAAGACATCAGTTCAGTTCAGTTTCTCAGTCATGTCTGACTCTTTGTGACCCCATGAACCACAGCATGCCAGGCCTCTCTGTCTATCACCAACTCCCGGAGTTTACCCAAACTCATGTCCATTGAGTCGGTGATGACATCCGACCATGTCATCCTCTGTCATCCCCTTCTCCTCCTGCCCTCATTCTTTCCCAGGATCAGGGTCTTTTCAAATGTCAGTTCTTCGCATCAGGTGGCCAAAGTATTGGAGTTTCAGCTTCAACATCAGTCCTTCCAATGAACACCCAGGACTGATCTTTAGGATGGACTGGTTGGATCTCCGTGCAGTCCAAGGGACTCTCAAGAGACTTCTCCAGCACCACAGTTCAAAAGCATCAATTCTTCGGCTCTCAGCTTTCTTTATAGTCCAACTCTCACATCCATAGAAGACTACTGGAAAAACCACAGCCTTGACTAGATGGACCTTTGTTGACAAAGCAATGTCTCTGCTTTTTAATATGCTGTCTAGGTTGGTCATAACTTTCCTTCCAAGGAGTAAGCGTCTTTTAATTTCATGGCTGCAAATACAGATGGCTAATAAGCACATGAAAAGATGTTCAACATCACTCATAATTAGAGAAATGCAAATCAAAACTACAAGGAGACTACAATGAGAAACTACCTCACACCAGTCAGAACTGCCATCACCAAAAAATCTGTAAACAATAAATGCAGGAGAGGATGTGGAGAAAAGGGAATGCCCTTGCACTATTGGTGGGAACGTAAATTGATACACATACTACGGAAGCCAGTATGGAGATTCCATCAAAAACTAGGAACAAAATCACCAGCAATCCCACTACTATGAATATATCCTGAGGAAATCAAAACTGAAAAAGACATGGGCACCCCAATGTTTACTGCAGCATTATTTACAATAGCTAGGACATGGAAGCAACCTACATGTTCATCAACAGATGAATGGATAAAGAGGAAGTGGTATAATATAATGGAATATTATTCAGTCATAAAAAGGAATGCATTTGAGTCAATCCTACTGGGGTGGATGAACCTATATACAGAGTGAAATAAGTCAGAAAGAGAAAAAAATATATAGTATACTAATGCACATATATGGAATCTAGAAAGACAGTACTGATTAACCTATTTGCAGGGTGGCAATGGAGACACATAGAGAACAGACTTATAGACGCAGGGGGTGGAGGAAGGACAGGGTGGGATGTATGGAGAGAGTAACATAGAAATATACATTACCATATGCAAAACAGACAGCCAATGGGAATTTGCTTTATGCCTCTGAGAACTCAAGCTGGGGCTCTGTAACAACCTAGAGGGGTGGGATGGGGAGGGAAATGGGAGGGAGGTTCCAGAGGGAAGGGGACATAGGTATGTAAACCTATGGCTGATTCATGTTGATGTCTGGCAGAAACCAACACAATATTGTAAAGTGATAATTCTTCAATTAAAAATAAATAAATTTAATTTTAAAAGAAATGAAAGAGAATACTACAGGGGGCAAGTATATCACAGGGATTTTACTCTCAAAAAACAAACTCTACAAGCTATGTGAAAGACCAAAAAACGTGCTTTTTTTATTTTATTTTTTTTAGAGAAGGCACTTTCTACTTTGAATTATGACTTTCTAATTATGCATAAAGGATCCTTTTAATGCTGCCCATTTCTTTAGAACCAGGATTCTAGTATAAAAGAAAAACTATACTGGCTCAGTTAAACAGTTCAGTTGAGTCGCTCAGTCCTGTCTGACTCTTTGCAACCCCATGGACTGCAGCACTCCAGGCTTCCCTGTCCATTACCAACTCCTGGAGTTTACCCAAACTCATGTCCATCGAGTTGGTGATATCATCCAACCATCTCATCCTCTGTCATCCCCTTCTCCTCCTGCCTTCAATCTTTCCCAGCATCAGGGTCTTTACAGATGAGTCAGCTCTTCACATCAGGTGGCCAAAGTATTAGAGTTTCAGCTTCAGCATCAGTCCTTCCAATGAATATTCAGGACTGATTTCTTTTAGGGTTGACTGGTTGGATCTCCTTGCAGTCCAAGGGACACTCAAGAGGCTTCTCCAACACCACAGTTCAAAAGCATCAATTCTTCGGTGCTCAGCTTTCTTTATGGTCCAACTCTCACATCCATACACGACCACTGGAAAAACCACAGCTTTGATAGATGGACCTTTATCAGCAAAGTAAAGTTTCTACCTTTTAATATACTGTCGAGGTGGGTCATAGCTTTTTTCCCAAGGAGCAAGCGTTTTTTAATTACATGGCTGCAGTCACCATCTACAAGGCAGCCTTTATTCAAGACTACTGCATACAGGGGCAAGAAGAAACAACTCCGGTTATTTTTAAGATCTGAGATGAGCTAATGGAGACATACTGGAGTACTAGGCAGAGAGACTGGTCCACATAGTTAGGCCATCTGTATTTGCTAACTGGCACCTACAGAATTTAGGCTCCCACTCTCTCAGAAAGACACAGAGATAGGGGTGCTGTCTCTTTCAAGGACTGCATTTCAAAGAGATGGTCCTTAAGAAGACATTGATGAGTTATGGGAAATTCGCATCTCAAAGGATCAGAGAAAGAATTTGTAATTGCAATTTTCTATAGTACATGCACTAAGAAAAAGGAAGTTAGGGCCTAAAGACATGAAGAAATCTATGTAAAGTTTAATCAAGCTGAGAGGAATAGTAAGGTCTTCTTGTTTACCAGTTCACTGCTTCAATCCTTTCTTTTCTATGGAACTGAGATTCCCATAGCTGGATGGTCTTCTCATCTCTTGGCTGTTTAGGCAATGAGCTGTCATATTTTGTCAGTTCTAAGTCACAGGGTTTTTTCCCCCCACATTTTTAACTTTTCCAAATTTGGGATATTGTTTTATCATCATTGTAGACCAATGGCAGTAATCACAAATCAAATGGCCTAACTTGTCTGTCTTCAAAAAGACTAAACTAAGTTGTTTACTGTTGAAACAGAATCATTTTGTTGAAATGAACCATAGCATGGAAATTTGGTATTATTTGGGAAGCAAATATTTCTTGTTAAAGTGAAAATGCTAGTCACTCAGTCGAGTCTGACTCTTTGTGATCCCTAGACTGTAGCCCACCAGGCTCCTCTGTTCATGGAATTCTCCAGGCAAGAATCCTGAAATTGGTAGCCATTACCTTCTCCAGGGGATCTTCCTGACCCAGGAACTGAATCTGGGTCTCATGCACTGCAGGCAGATCCTTTACCACCTAAGTAATGATTGAAACTCCCCATTTTCTTATGTCAACTACAAATTGGCACTTGCAAAGAGCATTTTCCAGTGACTGAATGACAAGAGCATCTATCATCTGCCTCTGAGGAAACTGAATCCTGTGCTGCAGCTGCTGACTTTCAATACGCCCTGATGGGAATTCAGGGTGGAGAGTGAGGCACTCTGTGCTCCAAGGAAACTGGTGGAATAGGTCTTTAGAGAGACATTTTCAGGAACTGATTTCATGACCCCTATCCTTGCATCTCTTTGTATCTAGAAAAACTAAATCCCTTCATGGTGACATCAGCTCCTCATGACTAGTGGAAAACCTTTTGTAAAGTAAGTGCTTGACTGCATTGAGCTCCTTCTTCCCCAAAATCTTATATATTGATCTTCCCCACAGCCTCTTTGGAGTAGCCCCTCAAATGTACCTGAGGTGCCATCTCCCCAGTTGCAGTCCTCATTTTGCCCCAAATAAAACTTAACTTGCAACTCTCACGTTGTGTAGCTTTTTAGTCATCGTACTAGACAGCAAACATGTTCTTTGGATGGAGATAAAACCAAGATGTAAACCGTGTTATTCTGTTATTGGTACAAGGGCAAAAGACTGTGACTCCCAAGTGCCAAGCAATAAAACAAAAGCAGGAGAAATTCCCAAAACTATCCAAAAGACAAGACACAAGTCAGAGCTACAGAAGGCTAGCATTTTATTCTCTCAGTGATCTATTAACATAATATGGTGCATCTGAGACTCAGTGGAGTCTTAGATTTAAGAAAATATGATAGCTTTTCCTAGTTATAACTGCTCAGCCTAAACCAAGTGTGCAGTCCATTATATTTGCCCCTCCCCGAAAGCAAGATTATTGAAGCTGTATTCCTTTTGAACACAAGGTATCTTAAGCAACTGAAAAGGAGGTACAATTTATAACAACATTCAAAGAAAAACATACCATTCCTGTGATTTCCAAGTGTTATTTATTCCTTCCTAACCTTACTCCTCTTTTTATCATTTTACTTTAAAGAGATTTGGTACCTCTGTCTCTCAAAGCGTTGAAAAAGGAGAAGCCCCACCATTGCTCTGTACCATGCCTTGACGCCAGCTCTAATTTACCAGCATGAGAGAGCTTCCTGTGCATCCTTCAGAACTCAAGGCTCAAAACTGCCTATGCCATCTTCATGAAAAAGAACTACTTCACGTGGGTTTATAGTGAGCAAAATTCATTGATTCAGCAAAGCCACAAGCAGATGATGACTTTAGTCTCCTTAACTTAATCCCAAAGGAAGGTGGTAAAAAGCAAGCTGAATTTTCTTAAAAAAAAAAAAAAAATGCCCTGATTCAAATTCTAGTGAAATAATCCTTAAAGTGCCTGAAGTGAGGGACCCTAAGGGAATCATTAGCAACTTGTCAGTGGCTGCCTTAAGCGGAAAATGGTTGGAAACTGTCTGCTGAAACAGGGTTGGAAGCTCCCAAAGACCTTCAGAGGACGTCAGCCTTTCTCCTCCGAGGAATTCCCCAGGATGAAAAGTGTAACAGAGCCATGTAGCTAAATCTAACCCTGTACCCCCAGCAGCTGCCTCCCAGGGGACCAGTAGGTCACACAGTGGCTACTGCAATGTTGCCTCTCTCTGAAGTCTTAGTACGTCCTTGGAACTGAATCTACATTGAGTGGGGTCCTCCATGACACACTTGGGAACGATGGCCTTCTGCAGTCTACTAATCTTACAAACTCTAAAATGCTTGCTCTTGTATTCAAGTGCAAGCTTTGAAAACAAGGCAAAAATCAGTTCAGTGACAAGAGCACTTGGTTTGGAGACCAAACAATTGGGTTCAAGTCCTGACTCTGTCACTACCTGAACTTGCTTAAGGTCTCAGTTTCACTAAGTAAAAACTGGGAAAGGCTGTTCAGAGAATCAAATGTGATCAAATGGATAATGTACTGTATCAACAACAAAAGCACCTACCAACGTTCCAGGCTGTAGAACTGTCACAATGAACACCACCATACTTCCCCTCACCTGCGCCACAATACTAGACATAAAGAGGTTAAATGTGTGCGATCAAAAAAGATGCTCTTTACAATAGAAATCACATCCTTTATGGTTAATATAATAGCCTACACATCTTATGTTGGAGTTCCTGAGAAAATCTTTCAAAAATTGTTAGAAGATACTAAGAGATTTACTCAAAGACTTAGAGCTGTAAAGGAATAAATGGACAACAATGAACAGCTACTTCACAAAACAGAGATGTGGAGAGGACTGTTTACAGCATCGTGCTCCCGCTAAGATTATCTCAGAGTAACACTTGAATTGTTTGCTCACCCATTTTACATCATTACTGAACAGTTTGAGGCCTCGATTCCTGAGGGGCACTTAAACCATAAATGTCATGTTGTCAAAATCCTTAATGTAACCTAGTCCCTTAAATGTGTTTCCTTTCTTTCTTGAGAAACTACTTGCATTTTAAGTACTGATGCACTTTCAGTCTAGATAGGATGATTCCTGCATATTCTTTGGGACCCTAAGACCCAGGGTCTATCTCTTTTTTCTGAGACACTCCTGGCCCCTACTAGGGGACCATGGTGCTTACTTGTTTTCTCCAAAAAGAATTATAGTACCATTAGCAGAGGTACTATGTCCTGAGGACTAAGTACAGATGGAAGCATTGGATCCAATGATAAGATGTCTATAAACATGTTTTGCAAAGTTCTGGGTTAATAACAGCCAGCAGTTGTTATATTCTGACTGTCAGGCATTATACGAAGGTGCTTTAATGCATTATTTAACTCAAGCCTCATATGGAATGTTTATAACAGTATGGTAACAATATAACACCCCAATAGTATTATTATGCTAATATTACAGAAAAGACTGGTGAGGAACAGAGAACCTCAGTGACTTGCCCACAGAAACAGACAAATTATTAAAGGAGAGAATTTCGCTAAGGCAGACAGCCTCAGAGTCCAAGGTCTCAAGAATCTTATGTTCTAAAAACAACTGGATGTTTCTCGTGATAGAGCTTTCAGTGAAACTGTCTCTCTTGGTTGGACAATTCCTAAACATCCTGCAGGTTTCAGCTTAATTGTGCCTTCCTGGAGGTTTTCCCCAGTCCCCCTGACAAGGACAAATCCTTTTTTTCTATACACTCCACGTCTCCATAGTATTTACACTGTATTTAACTAATTCTTGGCTAGCTCCATTTATATCTCATCCAACAAGTGGCTCCCAGACTGTGAGGTGGTGCTCCATCAAAATTAAAGAAGAGAATCAGTCAGAAAGCTCTCAAGCTTTAAAAACTCCCTGGCTGCCACTGAAGCTTGAAAACTGGGAGAAACACAAAAAGACCACAGCAGAACCATCATTCTCCTACATATAGAACAGGGGACTTGTTTCAGGAGGTTTAGGGGGCTTCACAGCACCTGTCTCAGCTAGATTTTTTTTTTTTTCCAGCAAAATAAAAATTTATACAATCTCTGAGGATCCTGCCAGATTCAACTTTCTGTAAATTTATAGACATGAAAACCTCTTTGCCATGTTGAAAGAAGAAAAGTATGAAAACTTTTCTCTGTTAAACCAGTTCAAATTAATTCAAATTAGTGGAAAAACAGATCGGAAGATGTTCACTGTTGGCTATAACTTATGAGTGTAAAAATCTTCTATTCCATGCACCTTGATCCAAGCTTTAAGCACTGAGAGAAGTCAGTTGAAGGTCAAAGAAAAATTGAAGCAAAATCTGAAACAGAAAAAAATATGATGTAGTACATTAGAAATGTTATTTATCTAAGTTTTAAAAATTATATTCACAGCAGTACTATTTAAAATAACCAAGACATGGAATCAACCTAAATGTCCATCGACAGATGAATGGATAAAGATATGGTACATATGCACAATGGAATACTGCTGCTGCTGCTAAGTCGCATCAGTCGTGTCCGACTCTGTGCGACCCCATAGACGGCAGTCCACCAGGCTCCCCTGTCCCTGGGATTCTCCAGGCAAGAACACTACTCAGCCATTAAAAAAGAATGAAATAATACCATTGTCTGCAACATGGATGCAACAAGAGATTATCATACTGAGTGAAGTAAGTCAGAAAAAGAAAGAAATACTACATATCACTTTTATGTGTAGAATCTAAAATATGACACACATCAACTTATCTATGAAATAGAAATAGAAACTCACAGAGAACAGACTTACGGTTGCCAAGGGGAAGGGTAGGTGGGGGAGGGGAGGGTTGGAAGTTTGAGATTAGCAGATGCAAATTATTATATATAAGATGAATAAACAACAAGTAGGACCTTTCCTACTATACAGAACAGGGAACTATACTCAATATC
This sequence comes from Moschus berezovskii, assembly GCF_049115385.1. NCBI lineage: Eukaryota > Metazoa > Chordata > Mammalia > Artiodactyla > Moschidae > Moschus > Moschus berezovskii. Next base: position 22,514,481 of record NC_142466.1, read on the forward strand.
CTGTGATACACCGTAATAGAAAAGAATATTTTAAAAAAGGATGTGTGTGTGCTGTGAAAGTGCTGCACTCAATATGCCAGCAGATTTGGAAAACTCAGCAGTGGCCACAGGACTGGAAGAGGTCAGTCTTCATTCCAATCCCAAAGAAAGGCAATGCCAAAGAATGCTCAAACTACCGGACAATTGCCCTCATCTCACACGCTAGCAAAGTCATGCTTAAAATTCTCCAAGCCAGGCTTCAGCAATATGTAAACCGTGAACTCCCAGATGTTCAAGCAGGTTTTAGAAAAGGCAGAGGCACCAGAGATCAAATTGCCAACATCCGCTGGATCATGGAGAAAGCAAGAGAGTTCCAGAAAAACATCTATTTCTGCTTCATTGACTATGCCAAAGCCTTTGACTGTGTGGATCACAATCAACTGTGGAACATTCTGAAAGAGATGGGAATCCCAGACCACCTGACCTGCCTCTTGAGAAACCTGTATGCAAGTCAGGAAGCAACAGTTAGAACTGGACATGGAACAACAGACTGGTTCCAAATAGGAAAAGGAGTACGTCAAGGTTGTATATTGTCACCTTGCTTATTTAACTTATATGCAGAGTACATCATGAGGAACGCTGGGCTGGAAGAAGCACAAGCTGGAATCAAGATTGCTGGGAGAAATATCAATAACCTCAGATATGCAGATGACACTACCCTTATGGCAGAAAGTGAAGAGGAACTCAAAAGCCTCTTGATGAAAGTGAAAGAGGAGAGTGAAAAGGTTGGCTTGAAGCTCAACATTCAGAAAACTAAGATCATGGCATCTGGTCCCATCACTTCGTGGGAAATAGATGGAAAAACAGTGGAAACAGTGTCAGACTTTGTTTTTTTGGGCTCCAAAATCACTGCAGATGCTAATTGCAGCCATGAAATTAAAAGACGCTTGCTCCTTGGAAGGAAAGTTATAACCAACCTTGATAGTATATTAAAAAGCAGAGACATTACTTTGCCAGCCAAGGTCCGTCTAGTCAAGGCAATGGTTTTTCCCGTGGTCATGTATGGATGTGAGAGTTGGACTGTGAAGAAGGCTGATCGCCGAAGAATCGATGCTTTTGAACTGTGGTGCTGGAGAAGACTCTTGAGAGTCCCTTATACTGCAAGGAGATCCAACCAGTCCATTCTAAAGGAGATCAATCCTGGATGTTCATTGGAAGGACTGATGCTAAAGCTGAAACTGCAATACTTTGGCCACCTCATGCGACGAGTTGACTCACTGGAAAAGACTCTGATGCTGGGAAAGGTTGGGGGCGGGAGGAGAAGGGGACGACGGAGAATGAGATGGCTGGATGGCATCACTGACTCTGTGGACATGAGTTTGAGTGAACTCCGGGAGTTGGTGATGGACAGGGAGGCCTGGCGTGCTGTGATTCATGGGGTCGCGGAGAGTCGGACATGACTGAGCGACTGAACTGAACTGAACTGTGTATATATATATATATATATACACACACACACACATACATATATATATATATATATATGTATGTATAACAGAATCACTTTGCTGTATAGCATAAATTAACATGACATTGTGAATTAACTACAATTGAAAGAAAAACTTCCCTTACTGGCTCAGATGGTAAAGAATCTACCTGCAATGCAGGAGACACCGGTTCAGTCCCTGGATCAGGAAGATTCCCTCGAGGAGGGAATGGCAACCCACTCCAATATTCTTGCTTGGAGAATTCCATGGACAGAGGAGCCTGGTAGGATACAGTCCACGGGGTTGCAAAGAGTCAGACATGACTGAGTAACTAATGCTAATTAAAACTAAAAGAAAAACAACCACCCCTCCAACGAAATGAAGAAAAAATTTTAATACATACAATAAAGTTCCAGTTCAAACAATGGAAAGCTAGATAAACAACTAGAACCAAAGTAAAATTGGAAATGTTTAGCTAACATCAAGCAGAAAAGAAAAAACATTTTAAACTTAATATTTGTAACAAACCTGCAGTCATATTCATATAAGTTACTTCTCTCCTTCAGTTCAGTTCAGTTCAGTCGCTCAGTCGTGCCCGACTCTCCGCGACCCCATGAATCACAGCACGCCAGGCCTCCCTGTCCATCACCAACTCCCGGAGTACACTCAAACTCATGTCCACAGAGTCGGTGATGCCATCCAGCCATCTCATTCTCTGTCGTCCCCTTCTCCTCCCGCCCCCAACCTTTCCCAGCATCAGAGTCTTTTCCAGTGAGTCAACTCGTCGCATGAGGTGGCCAAAGTATTGCAGTTTCAGCTTTAGCATCAGTCCCTCCAATGAACATCCAGGATTGATCTCCTTTAGAATGGACTGGTTGGATCTCCTTGCAGTCCAAGGGACTCTCAAGAGTCTTCTCCAACACCACAGTTCAAATGCATCAATTCTTCGGTGCTCAGCTTTCTTCACAGTCCAACTCTCACATCCATACATGACCACGGGAAAAACCATTGCCTTGACTAGACGGACCTTGGTTGGCAAAGTAATGTCTCTGCTTTTTAATATGCTATCAAGGTTAGTCATAACTTTCCTTCCAAGGAGCAAGCGTCTTTTAATTTCATGGCTGCAATCAGCATCTGCAGTGATTTTGGAGCCCAAAAAATTATGAGCTAAGAAACACTATTAAATTATGAATGGCTAAAAACCATGGAAGGAAATGGTTACAAAAAGTTTTAAAGTACTTTACCCAGGTATTTTAATAAATTTCTTATTCCGAACGTAAAGAGAGGCATAGTTTTTATCAATATGGTCTCCTATATTACTAACTATATATGTTGGATGACTATTTAAAAAGTATTGCTTTAAGGATGCCAAATCATTAGACTGCTTCTGATGCAGTCACATCTAAGTTTCATTCTGCACGTGTATATCTGAATACATACCCACAAGCACATGTTACAAAATTTTTAAGATTACTTTCGGTCTGCACCATTTTGATTTTTTGAAGCGCAGCACCAACAAGACAGCAAAGTGGCTCTTCCTTAAGAGATATTCTGGCTTGACTGATAATAGGAAATGTCAAACCTTGGAAGTTAATCAGGTTATTCTGCTGTAAAAGTTTGTGCTCAGATGAGCATCTCAGTGTTTAAGGTTTCAAGGTCCACCTATTTACCACCTAGCCTCATTTTTCATTCATGGTAGAATGCTTTCAGAAGGCTTTGGAAATTCTGTCTAGTGGGAAGTGGTACCTCTGATCATTTTTTAGAAAACAAAACTTTCTAAATGAAGTTACAAATCACCCTCAATAAGAAGTGCACAAATTATGCAACTAAGATAACTCATATGCCAGTTCCTGAACCCAGCTATAGGAATGCTAATGATTGAGAACCATTTTCATGGGAGGCAAGGATCCTTAGAATTCCTGGAAATGTCGCCTATCTTGTCACTCCTTGACTTGTGTATTAAATGAAAAAAGATGGGCGGACAGAGACATGAAGGAATGGAAGAAGGAAGGGGAAAGAGGAAACGGGAAAAGGAAGGAAACTGAGAAGGAAGCCAGGAGAGAAGGCAGGCAGATATCTGGGAAGACAGAAAATCAGATCGGAATCTACTTGGCCAAAGTAGGTTCAGAGAAAATGAGAAAAAACATAGACACTGACAATGTCACCTAACAGTTCTCTTGAAAAAATCTGGAGTTACTGCTTGTGAAGTGGACCTATTTCAGTCATCATGGGAACCTGGTATCTGAATTTGGACCGATCTGGGACCTTCAAATTGAGAGTCAGGTTTTCAGAGAATCAGCATAAGCCCCTGTATTTGTAAAATATCTTTGTAACAAGCGTGTTTATCCCACCTGATTTTTCATCTCGCATGTCAGGACTCACTATGGATGAAATATTTTCCTTCCCTTAAAGAAACTTGTACCACTGGGAATGATATGGCATCATAGTTAAAAGCCCAGGTTTTGGAGTCAAATAGAACCATTGAAATATTGGGCCTCTCGTGATTTATCTTTCTGTGTTTTAGCTTCCATTTTGAGGATAAAAGAATGATCATTGATCTTAGAGATTTGTTGTGAAAATTAGATAAGATGTATATTCAAAACTCTTAGCATGACATCTGGTACATAAACAAAGCTCAGTAAATGGTAAGTTTTGCCAAAAAATAAATGGCAGGTAGATATTTATTAGCATGGCATTTACTTAAGACATACAAGAAGCCAAAAATAACTTAGTAACCATTGTTAATTGCACTTATCAAAAACAGTATGAGGATTCATACGAGAAAGAAGAAGGGGAGAAGGGAAACCCACAGACAGTTTAAAAACAGTAAATTTTGGATAAAGGGATAATTAGCTAAAAAGGGGAGCTAATCAAGGTGTTCTGTTCTTTAGGCAGATGGATGAGGACCAAAGAAAATGTGAGTTTTTTAATAAGTTCTCCAGGAGAGCATAACTGTTTAGCTGCAGGGGATCAGGACACCTGAATATAAGACATCCACTCATGTCTTTTGTTAGCACCTTCATGTATGCTAGACCAGGTCTATACCACCTCCCTGACCAAAATCTCTTTCCCTACTTTAAATCCTAAATGCACGCCTGTTATGCTAGCTTATGGTGCTCTGTGCTTTTCTTGGCAGTACTCAACTCCTTTTGTAATTATAAATTTGGTTTTTGATTGATTAGGGGCTGGCTGTCTTTGCCCACATCCACAAGAACGTGGATCTTTCCTGTTTTGTTTCTGGCCGCCTGCTCGGCATGCAGCATGGCACGTGACACACAGTAGGTGTACACAGTGAAGAAGGAAGGAGGGAAGGGAAACAACAGTGGCACAAACAAACAAGCAGGCACAATCTGCTACGAGGCAGGTGAAATAAAAGTGCTGTGATAACCTGGATTTTTTGAAAGGGAATTAAAGAAAGCTTCAAGGCAGAAGTGCCATTTTATCTAAGCCTTCAAGCATGGGGAGAATTTAAACACTCCCTCTGGGGAAGTATGGGACATGGTATAAATTACGTCTCAGTTTCTCCAGAACATAAGGTCTCTGAGGGGTGATGTAAGAGTTGAGGCTGGAAAGGTGTGGCAGGCATGTCAGACCAAGCCATCTGACAGTGAGGAGCCCCTGGGGGGTTAGGGTTGGAGATGAGACACACTTGGATGTGTGCTTTAGAAATTCAAGTTTGGTAAAGCGTAAAAGCTGAACACGAGAGGGAAAAGAAATCTGACACAGGAAGGCGGCTTAATATGGACTAAGTTATTCTGTTATTTCTGTAACAGTAGAGTAGTTCTATTTGCACAGACAAATAGCCTACCAAACATTCTGAGTTTACTTGATTTAGACAAATGATGATGATGCTCAATTCTTCGAGGAATTTTCCATGAAACAAAATCACCAAGATGAATAATTAGAATATATTGAAAACTATTCAAGCCTTTTCTATACATGCATTTATCTATGTCTGGCTGGCATGCAAATGGGAACTTCTACTCAAAATCTAGGGAATTAAATTACGGACTTCACAAAGAGTGGATACACCCCCAAAAGAGCCATGGAGGTCACGAATATGCAAACCTCTTTATTTAAATTAGGAAGGCAGGTGAATCTTATTTTGATTTCCAAGTTTATGTGTCTAATAATAGTAGCATTCACTGTGTGGTTTGCATGCTCTAAGTATGTGCATGCATGCTCAGTCATGTCCAACTTTTTGCAGCCCCATGGACAAGCTATGGCTACCTCTGACTCCCTGGAGGCAGAAAATGCCACCTGGAAGGAGGAAATAAAGCAGAGGTGAGATGAGAACCTAGCAGGTTGCCTGCCAGGCTCCTCCGTCCATGGAGTTTTCTAGGCAGGAACACTGGAGTGGGTTGCCATCTTCTTTTCCAGGTGATCTTCCCAACCCAGGGATCAACCACATCTCTCACATCTCCTGCAATTTGCAGGCAGATTCTTTACCACTGAACCATCTGCTCTAAGTCGAGAAGAAGGGCACTGGATACATCAACTGTCACATAAGGGAGCTATATTAGTCAGGGTTCTCTAGGAAATAAACAACCTACATATCTAAGGAGCTGGCTTACTGGATAATGGAAGCTGAGAAGTCATACAACCTGCCCTCCACTAGCTGGAGACTCAGGAAAGGTGATGGTGAAGTTCAAGGGCAGACAGCTGGCAGGCCCATGGCTCAAGTCCAGTCCAAGCCTGAAGCCCTGAGAACCTGGAGCGCTGACAGGAGTCCCCGTCAGGGCAGGAGGTCCGAGTCTCGGATCGCGCAGCAGCTGGGGAGAATCAACTTTCTTCCACCTTTGTCTCTTGGGCGGGCACTCAGCAGGTGAAGTCATGCCCAGTCACATTGGAGAGGGTCACCTGCTTTAGTCAGTTCACCAGTTCAATGCCCATCTCTCCCAGAAACACCGTCGCAGACACCAGAAAGTGTTTAGCCAGATATCTGAGTATTCCATGGCCCAGTCAAGTTGCTACATAAAATAAACCATCACAGAAGTTATGCTTTTTCCACCTTTCAGATGATTTGATGAGATTTTAGAGGTTACACAGCCTGTAATTGGTCATAAATGTGTAGACCTCTTTATTGGCAGGTCCAAGGCTATAACTCAGTATTTCTAATATGCTCTTTACATCCATCCTAGCCTAGAGGCTCTTTCCCTTGCCTGGTAAACAGCTCCTTTAATATTTTTAAAGTTGTTTTTTTCCAAAACCAGCCCACCATGAATTCTCTTAAACACACACACATACCTGTCCCCACCCCACCTTCCCTGTCCCCACATCCAGCTCTCCTTCCCAGGCTGCGATCTCACCATCTTCCTCAGCTCCACTTCCTCTTTCCAAATGGCATCTTCTGTCTCCAGGAGTCCCAGGTAGCCACAGCTTGCTGAGCTTCCTCACCCTGCCCATCCCTGATGTGGTCCCGCCCTGGACCGTCTGTCCGGTTCCCACCCCCACTTCCTGCTCCACCATCTTCACACCCACAGGCAGCTGGCTGCTTCACTGTCACCAGGGCAGATATGACAGTAGAACCTTGTCACATCGCCCTTCTATGCTAAAGAGTGTGATAGGCATGGGTGGCAGTGACAGACAATGAAGGCTCTGGAGGTAATGGTAGGAACACCAGAGAAGCCAAAGGAGGGCCAGGCTGCAGCTGCAACCAAGGAGGAGGCGGCCAAGATGGTGGCTGCAGAGGAAAGGGTGGCTGAGATGAGGTTCCCACACTAAGTTCTGAGAGCATCCCTGCACTAACGCGACTGGCATTCTAGGGGAAAAGAAGCAAGAGATTTACGTAAAATTTACAGCAGTGTGCCTTGAGGCAATTTCACCCCGGTGTAGTGACGGGCCTCCTCCCACTGCAGAGGGTAGAGGGTTTGATGTAACTACACCAGGCAATAATTAAACCAAAATAAAGACTTTCAGACAAACATAACACTGAGAAAAGTCATGATCAGAAGATGTGGACTACAGAAATGTTAAATTCCTCAGGCAGTAGGAATATGATATCAGGCAAAAGGTCTTCACATCTGCACAAAGAAATCAGGAGAGTTACAAAGAAAGCTTTTTTAAAAAAAGTAAAAATTCACTTGGCTTTAGCGTTCTGGGATGAAAGTTGTTTTTCTTTCAATATTTCAGAGACTTTGTTCCATCGGCTTCCATGTGCATTTCCATTGTCTCTCACACACACACACAAATACACACAGGCACACTCACAAAATTACATACACCACTGGTCCCAAGTCAGACAGGAGTCTCCTAGTAGACTCGTTATTTTATGGCTGGTTATGCAACTGTACATACTACAGCAAAATCATTTCACTTTAATAAAGAGAGAGAAATGTTTCAAAATGCTTTTGGTGCAGTTATTAACAACGAATGCTTATAAACAGAACAACTGACTTTCACTGGATGAATTTTAAACGTCTCTGCAATCTGTGCACATTATGCCATGTATCCTACACGGAAGGTGGATACTATTATTAGTTCTGCTTTCAGCTGAGGAAGCTGAGTCTTTAGGTCAGTTTTCACTGACCTGCTGAAGTTTAAGCTGGAGTTAAGCCTGGATCTCTTTGGCTTCAAAGGACAAAGTGAAGAGCACTCAAATGCCCATGTGATATTTAGCATTTTCCAGCCCCAGGTTCTTGTTTGTTTGTCCAAATTAAGATTTCTAATATGTCTAAAGGGCCAGTAGTGGCACTACATCTGACAAACCCAGGGGAGAATAAAAAGTAAACACAGAGGAGTTTATAGTTTCTGGGACTGCACCAAATGTGGGCCACATTTAGAAAATCTGATTAAACTCTTCCTGGAGAGAAAATGCCTTCTATCAAATATAGCTCAAAAATTGGTGGCTGAATTGATGCTTCTGAACTGTGGTGTTGGAGAAGATTCTTGAGAGTCCCTTGGACTGCAAGGAGGTCCAACCAGTCCATCCCAAAAGAGATCAGTCCTGGGTGTTCATTGGAAGGACTGATGTTGAAGCTGAAAGTCCAATACTTTGGCCACCTAATGCGAAAAGCTGACTCGCTTGAAAAGACCCTGATGCTGGGAAAGATTGAGGGCAGGAGGAGAAGGGAATAACAGAGGATGAGACAGTTGGATGGCATCACCGACTCCATGGACATGAGTTTGGATAAACTCATGAGTTAGTGATGGACAGGGAAGCCTGGCGTCCTGTGGTCCATGGGATCGCAGAGTCAGAGATGACTGAGCGACTGAACTGAACTTCTGTGGGTTATACTCATTTTACTTAACAAAGTCAACTCTAGAAAAATGTAGTCTTGAAAGACTAGATTATAAAAAGTTATTCTGATTGATTTGTTTCAACCAGAGACACCACTGTTCTATGTAATTTGATTTTTACACATCATAAGGGAAAAATAAGAGCCAAGTCCAATATGTTACATGTCTAGAGTCCCTCAACATGTTCATGTAGAAAATGAGAAAGTTAACTATGACTTAGGCTAGGCTAACTGCTGTCCAAAATATATAAATGAAAATATGCAATTAATCCATTAGAAATGGATTTCCTGCTCAAGTAAGGTTTCCCAGAGAGAGAAACTGGCTGGCAGAGCAGTCCTCCTCTGTGTAGACATTCTGGCACGTCAGTCTGTCTGACAGAGGCTTTCCTTTCATTCCTTTTAGAGCCTCTGTGGGAATCCCCACCATTCCAGGTAGCAGGAAGGACACAAGAGCATAGAGCATCAGGGGAGTTCTTGGGGTCGGTCTTTTAAGGAGTATACATCACTTTCACTCATATGCCTTTGACTTAAACCCAGCCACATGGCCAAGTCTAACTGCTAGGAAGTTCTGGAAATGTAATCAGTGGTGGCCAGGACTTCCCAGGGACAACCATGTGCTACAGAAGGGAACACAGCTGTCTAGGAGACAGTTTGCCATCGATGCCATAGCCCACAACCAAGCTTTGTCATCTAGAGTGGGGTTCCCCAGTCTCTGGGATCTAAGGCGTAATGATCTGAGGTGGAGCTGGTATAATAATAAAGTGCCCAGTAAACGTAATGCTCCTGAATCATCCCAAAGCCACTTGCCCACCCCAGTCCATACAAAGATTGTCTTCCAGGAAATTGGTCCCTGGTGCCTAAGAGGTTGGGGACCACTGATTTAAAGGGTAGTAATGAACAAAGAAATATGACAGAACACTTATGGCAGCTAGGATTTATTGAACACTTAGCTAGCATGCACTGTGTTCAGTTCCTGTCCTATATCCTCTCAAAACTAGATTCTCCTTTTTGTAAATTAGCCCAGTGGGCAGTGAGAGGGTGGGGAGGAGGCAGCCAGCAGTTAGGGCTTGAGTAGTCAGGGGATCCCTCTGTTGCACACTTCAGGGCCATTCTCAACCTGGAGTACTGTGAGGTGGTCAACAACGGTCACCCTTACTGTCTAACGTGAGCCACCCAGTGGCACAGCAAAGCAGGTAAGACAAGTCTTACTGCCATTTTGAGGAAAGGGAACATGAAGTGCAAGGAGGTCAGAGGCTCCACCTAAGGTTCCCTGGCCAGTGAGGACTAGATGTGATTCCTGCCCTAAGAGCTGTATCCAGTATCATTTCCCTGATGGCTCACTGCTCCCCTGGCACTTGTCGATGAACTGCAGCTGTCCAAGGGCATGGAAATGAAGACCTTTCCAAGAAAAGGGATTTCTTGATTTGGGGCCAGTAATAGTGTGTGTTTTGACTGCTACAGAAACTTTTTGAAGCATCACAGTTGAAAAACACACTCTGCCAACCTTTATTGTGACAGCTGAGTGGAAGGAAAGACTTTTGAATTGGAGGTAACAGAGGAGAGAGGAAAATTTAAACTAGGATAAGTCAGTTTGCCGACATCCTGAAGACACTAGAGCATAAGCAAGATGCTGGAGAGAATGTTCCATTCTATTGGCTGGTCAAGTAGACAATGCTGTTCCATCCCCTCTGAGACATGGAGGCTGCAGAGACCTGTCCCTTGGAGGGTGGCCAAGCCCACAGGCCCTGAAGCTAGAGGTGTACTTTCCTGTGCTACTGACCATGCAATGGACTCAAGGTCTTTCTGGTCTTCTTGAATTAGAATGAGACATACATCTTATTCTACTCAATCTTCTGATGAAAGAGGAATGTTCTTATGGTTACTAGGCCACCCCTGGCCAGGCTTCAAGTCATTTGGAAACAAAAGTAATGTCCTCCATGAAGTACAGAATAAATCAGAATCTTCCTTTATAAGATCTTACAGGTCTTTAAAAACGTCACAGTGAACATGTGCATTACAGGGTAACACAGTAGCTTCTCAAGCCCAGATCTGAAGAATAACATTTTCCTGACACTGATATAATTTAGCCTTTTTACACTGAATTACCTTTTTCAGCAAATAGTGCTAGAGTACCTGGATATCCATTGGCAAAAAAAATCTTTAAGATCAATTTTAACCTAAATCTTATATAAAAATTAAATCAAAATAGACCATAGATTTAGCAAGTCAATATAAAACTATGAAATTAACCAGAAAACAAAGGAGTAAATCAGAGGAAATCTTTGAGAAACAGGGCTACGCAGACTTGACATTAAGATTATGATCTATAAAAGGACAAACTGATCAACTGAGCCTCATCAAAATGAAACACTTTTTTTTTATTCTGTAAAAGCCCATACATTGAACATGAAGTGACAAGCTACAGAAAGAAAATATTTGCAGATGACATATGTGACAAAAGGTAAGTATCCAAAATAAAGACTTCTCAAAAGTCAACAGAAAACAATACAATTAGACAATGTGCAGGAGACAAAGAAAATGAAGTGACATTTCGGTGAAAAAGATATGCAGATGGCAGATAAGCACATGGGAAGTTGTTCAACACTATCAACTGTTATAAACACAAACTGAAACCCCAATGAGGTCACATAATACATCTGTCAGAATGACTACAATTAAAAAAAAAAAGACAACACCCAAATGCCAGCAGTGAAGCAGCAGGAATGGAAAATGATAAAACATTCAAGGCAGGGGGGACGAAATGTGGCAGTGCCTTAAAAACTATTCAACTACCTTATGACCCAGGAAAATCACCCCTGAGCACTTGTCCTAGGGAAATGAAAAGTTAAATCCATACAAGAAACCTGTTACATAAATGTTTGTAGCAGCCTTAATATCCCCAAAGAGGAGTCAGCTCAAGTGTCCTTTCAGGGAATGAAAGTTCAAATAAGCTATAACATATATATATATATACTGTGGAATATTAGTTATCAATAAAAAGCAATGAACTACTGATACACACAGAAACTTGGATGAATCTCCAGAGCATTAGCAAAAAAAAAAAAGGCCAATTTTGAAAGGTTACACAATGTATGATTCCATTTGTGTGAGAGTTTTGAACTAACACAATTTTAGACATGAAAGATCGTGTACATGCTGAGTCACTTCAGTCATGTCTAACTCTTGGTGACCCTATGGGCTGTAGCCCACCAGGTTCCTCTGTCCATAGGATTCTCCAGGCAAGAATACTAGAGTGGGTTGCAATGCCTTCCTCCAGGGGATGTTTCCAATCTAGAGATCGAACCCAAGTCTTCCACACCTCCTACACTGCAAGTGAATTCTTTACCCACTGAGCCATCTGGGAAACCTTGAAAGACAGACTGCTGCTGCTGCTAAGTCGGTTCAATTGTGTCCGACTCTGTGAGACCCCATAGATGGCAGCCCACCAGGCTCCGCCGTCCCTGGGATTCTCCAGGCAAGAACCCTGGAGTGGGTTGCCATTGCCTTCTCCAATGCATGAAAGTGAAAAGTGAAAGTGAAGTCGCTCAAGTCGTGTCAGACTCTTCGTGACCCCATGGACTGCAGCCCACCAGGCTCCTCCACCATGGGATTTTCCAGGCAAGAGTACTGGAGTGTCTTGCCATTGCCTTCTCCGAAAGACAGACTAGTAGTTGCCAAAGGTTCGAGACTAGAGGAGGTGGAGAATGGGAACAGGAGACAGTGTGGCCATGAAAGAGCAAGGGGAAGCAGCTGCAGTGTTGCAGTTGTTCACTATCTTGAATGTGGTGGTGGAGACACAAGTTTGCACAGGTGACAAAATTGCACAGAATTTAATACACAAAGACAATAGAAAACATACAAATAACAAGTAAAACTGGGGAAATCTGAAGATCAGTGGATTAAACAAATTCGACTACCTTGGCTGTGATTTTATACTATAATTTTTCAACATGAGGAATACAAAGAAAAGTATACAAGGGATCACTATTTCCTATAATGGCATGTAAATCTGCAATTATTTCGATAAACAGAAACTTTAACTGAAAAAAATGTCTTTTGCAACCCACTCCCAATTTAGCTTCTTCTCACTTCTCCCATTACCCTGTAATTTAAAGAACCTTGCAAAGAAGTCAGAGGAGGAATATCCGATGTTTCTAAATGAGGGTCTGCTCATATTTGCAACTTATTCTGGGTTCTTTATCATGTGATGCACAGCCTCTGCCAATTAGCAATTTAAATGCTTCCAGATGGACCCAAGGGCTTGCTATCTCAGCACCGCGGTTATCACTTAAAGTCAAATGTGTCCTCCCTGATGCCTGGCACCCATAAGTCAAAGATGAGCTACAGACATCCCCATATGGCAAACAGGTGATTGTTTATAACCCAGTCACAAAGGGGCCTATAAAAATCCTTCAAGCCAAAAAGAATACAGGATGACAGCAGATGGCCCTATCCTAAAATGAAGAATTAAAGATGTTAAGCAGAGCAATCAAACAAAAGAACATAAATGATCACAAAAGGGAAGCCAACCTTTTACCTCTTCAGCTAGATAAGGGCATTGCTCACTTCAATTCCTTTTGAGCCCAGCAACCACATCAATCACAAGACAGGTTAGAGCTTCATACACCTTAAAGAGATACTCCCAGGCTACTGGAGAGGAATCTTGTATTTTGCTCAGTTCCCCATCCCCAACAAACAGAGGGATCACTCACTATTTCCTACAATAGGATGAAAATATGCAATTATTTCGATACACAGAAACTTCAATTGAAAAAAATGTCTTTTGCAAACCAGAAAACAATGGAGTGCTCACGGGACCCCAAACCCTGAATTTACGCCTGAAAATGAACTTGTAGATAGATGCCTGGTAGTTTGTTAGAGTCCCACTTGGACTTCTTTAGCAGCAAGATCAATAGCATTATGAGGGTGAGGAAGGTAGAGGTTCCATTCCAGTGTGCAAATGAAGCCTCAGTGTCTCCAACCTCGTCTCCACCATAAGCACCACCAGATAGCACATGGCCTCCACTACCACAGTATCTTGGCCTCATCCACTGTCCCTGGGCTGCAACAGGTGAAGGACGAAGGACTTCAGATTCTAAATAAAAATTCAAAACTCTCTCCTCCCTAGGTTAAGGAGCCCAGCCCAGCTAGGAGGCCTTCACAGAGGTATGGGATATTCTGAGCATCATTCAACCAGAATTTGGAGCACTGCATAAAACAGAGAGTATGCTTGGCAAAGAGGTTAAGACAGAAAACTGTTCATAAGCAAGAGAAGAATCCAAAAGGTCAAAAAACACACAGCCCGAAAGAAACAGTGAGCACCACATAATGATGTCAGAAATCACAGTATCAGAGAGATGAACAGGCTCCAGTTCAGTTCAGTTCAGTTCAGTCACTCAGTCATGTCCGACTCTCCGCGACCCCATGAATCACAGCACGCCAGGCCTCCCTGTCCATCACCAACTCCCGGAGTACACCCAAACTCATGTCCACAGAGTCAGTGATGCCATCCAGCCATCTCATTCTCCGTCGTCCCCTTCTCCTCCCGCCCCCAACCTTTCCCAGCATCAGAGTCTTTTCCAGTGAGTCAACTCTTCGCATGAGGTGGCCAAAGTATTGCAGTTTCAGCTTTGGCATCAGTCCCTCCAATGAACATCCAGGATTGATCTCCTTTAGAATGGACTGGTTGGATCTCCTTGCAGTAGGCATGGTATAAATGAAAGAGGGCCACGAGCTCTTATTGGGAACTGACCTTCTAGATGCAGCCATCTTGGTGCCTGCAAATACACTGTGGGTGGAAAGACCAGCTGTAATACAGGACCAAGGATAAGAAGGCAGGGAGAACATGGGAATAATTAAAACTAGGCAAAACGCCTGTATGCAAAATACCAGTTCACCTGTTCAGTGAACTGAGTACACCTGCGTGTTCAGTTCAACTAGTCATTGGGAAGTACCAGACTCAACAGTTTTAATCACTTAGGAACTCCAACTATGGTCTCCTTCGAAGTTCCACTGTGAGTTCCCAGACACAGCTAAGTCACAAGGGAACAAAAAGATTAAGATGGTTTCAACACATTCTGTCCAAATTAAGTGGCTTCTTGTAAAAAATCAGTTTTCAAATCTGCTATCACATGTGAGTGGGAGAGTAAATTCCCAGAAAATCATGTAAGCGGATGAGTATATGGTGACCTTGTGTGTGTGCTCACTCAATTGTACCTGACTCTTCGCGACCTCATGGACTGTAGCCCACCAGACTCCTCTGTCCATGGGATTTTCCAGGCAAGAATACTAAAGCAGGTTGCCATTTCCTACTCCAGGGGATCTTCCCGACCCAGGGATTGAATTCGCATCTCCTGCATCTCCTGCACTGCAGGCGG
This sequence comes from Moschus berezovskii, assembly GCF_049115385.1. NCBI lineage: Eukaryota > Metazoa > Chordata > Mammalia > Artiodactyla > Moschidae > Moschus > Moschus berezovskii. The sequence goes on from NC_142466.1 coordinate 22,529,562, forward strand.
ATTCTTTACCATGGAGCCACCTGGGAAGCCCAACCATGACCCTACTATATTGCAAAAACAGGTACACACAGAAAGTAATAATATTTGACCAGATAAGATCTGAATATCAGAACAATACAGCTAGCAGTGAGCGGACAGTAGGTGAAATGTTTGGCAGTCTGCACATGGCCAGGCTGGCAGAGGAGGCAGGCTCTAGGATATTCATGTCAGGAAGCATTTCTTCAAGGCAGATACTGGTGACTGAGGCAGTGGAAGAAGACAGCGTTAAAAGGTTCCTACATTTCTCTCACTGGCTCTTGGGATAGGTAAATATCTTCAAAACAATCATGGGTGACAAAATACTTCTATTCCCTGCAGATAGAGATTTAACCAATTGCAGAACAGATATTCCCCAAAGACAAGAAGTCTCATCAGAGAGGAATTCAAAGCAAGGATACAATCCCATTGAGTACTCATGAAAAAAATACTAGTCACCTTATTGTTCCTTCTGGGTAGGTTTGATTCTCCAAGGATATCACCCTGTGCAATGAGGAAATTCATGACTATTGCCATGGGACCTGAGGCTGAGTAATAAATGGCACAGTTGCAATGAATCAAGCACATGGGTACCACTCGGGAAAGAGATAAAGAAGTCAAGGATTACCAAAGTAAGAGTGTAAAAAGAGGTTTATCATTATCATAGACTCTATTAATTTTTATCAGCTCTCCTTAATTCAGTGCTTTCAAAATCCTTTTTAAAGAAACAGTAGTCTCTTCTGGGTCACACAAGGTGTTGATGCTCAAATTTAAAGCCATACTATTATCTAAGGAAAAGAAATAAATATAGGGTTGACCAAAAGGTCCGTTGGTGTTTTTAAATACAACGCAACAGAAAAATTCAAACAAACCACTTGGCCAACTCAATACATTATAAATGAGCTGGTTCAATCAAGGCATTACTTCCCTCCCTTGAAGGAAATGCTCAAATAGAAGAAGGTAACTGTTCCATTTCTTGTTTCACACTTAAATTGCTCTGCCTGACTGTCAAGGTTCCTTATTATCCTACTTCCTTCTAACCATACTTCCTTATCCTCACTCACAGTTACCCATTCTATGCTCCCTGTTTTAGCCAAGTATGTTTGAGTAAAGAAAAACAGAAGTATTGTCTGGTAGTTCTTCCAAATGAAAAAGGTTTTGTATACGGAAGGCCATTTTCTTATGCAGGGTAAGACATCCAACAGGAGAGTAGAAGGGACTCTGGAAGATAGGGCTGGCCACTGAAACCTGAAGAGCTGGGCCAAACACTGATCTCAGATTACATCAATCTTTTCCCATCAGCAAATCAACTGGTGCCCGGCGGCCATCATTCAGACATGGGGGACTAAGAAGTAATCCAACATGGAATATGGATTTTGAAATGTCATAAGATATACACTACTAGGAACTATTACATCATTTTTTCACTAAGCATATTCCATGGGATTTAAATCAGGATCAGTGAGGAAGTACATGCTTGAATAAATTTTGGAAAAGCTAAATCAGACCATGCTGCAGCCCATGGGGTCACAAAGATTCAGACATGACCTAGTGACTGAACAACAGCAACAAATATCAGACCAAAGTAAGTAAATTTCTCTCTGCAAGACTGCTCAGAGTTACTACTTTGTGAAAACAGACTGTGATTCTCCAGCATGCGAGGAGAGGGGAATACTGTAAGAAGTAGTATGCTACATTTCCCATTCATGTCCAACTATGAAACCTTTGATATCCAAACATACCAACTATGAAACACTTTTGCTCACTGAACATCAACAAAGACTGCTGTTTCTTTAAAAATGATTTTGAAAGCACTGAATTAAGGAGAGCTGATGTTGGGGGCGGGAGGAGAAGGGGACGACGGAGAATGAGATGGCTGGATGGCATCACCGACTCTGTGGACATGAGTTTGAGTGTACTACGGGAGTTGGTGATGGACAGGGAGGCTTGGCGTGCTGTGATTCATGGGGTCGCAGAGAGTCGGACACGACTGAGCGACTGAACTGAACTGATAAAAATTAAGAGTCTATGATAATGATGCTTGTCTCATGATCCTTGAGAAGCCAGATCTGATAGACCCTGAAAGTCATACTTAAGCAAGCTGACCTTCACCAAAGTGGAGTCCTGCTGAGGGGCTACCCTGAAGACATATTCAGTTCAGTTCAGTTCAGATTGTCACAAAAGAACTAAGCTAAGGAAGAAGGCAAAGCCCATGGAAACTTCCTGGAGAGTCAAAATTAGCAACTGTAAGGTCAGAACAAGGTGTAATAGAGGCAATAGGAAAACCCACAGGAATTCAGATGTGGGTGATTTTTCACTGATGTGGCTCTGGAAATCAAATGCAAAATAACAGCCCCTGATTCCACACATAATACGCTACCAGGGCTTCTTAACATGCCAGGTTTATCTGTAGAGCAATAAGGAGACCACTAAACCAGCTATGAGAACAAGATTTTCAGCTGACCCAGAGGTCTGCTAGAGCCAGCTTGCACTAGCTCAACAAGAGCCAATCACATGCCTCTTTTCTCAATTCCACATGAGTAAAGTCAGGTTGGTAGCCATAATGAAAACGTTTACACTACAGAAAGCGGTACACTTTACAAATCAAGGCTTTCTTTACTCCCTCCCGCCACCCTCCACTTCTCTCTCCAACCCTCCGCAGACAGCTGTTGATTAGACACCTACCAGGACACCACTGGCCATGACCTAAGTTTGTGAGATTGGATTTATCTGGCTTTAACTGTAAAGTCAAATGAGTTCATTTTTCACCTTTTAGAGTATAAGAACCCAAGATCCAACCAGTCCATTCTAAAGGAGATCAATCCTGGGTGTTCATTGGAAGGACTGATGCTAAAGCTGAAACTCCAATACTTTGGCCACCTCATGCGACGAGTTGACTCACTGGAAAAGAGTCTGATGCTGGGAGGGATTGGGGGTGGGAGGAGAAGGGGACGACAGAGAATGAGATGGCTGGATGGCATCACCGACTCGACGGACATGAGCTTGAGTGAACTCCGGGAGTTGGTGATGGACAGGGAGGCGTGCTGTGATTCATGGGGTCGCAAAGAGTCGGACACGACTGAGCGACTGAACTGAAAGCGAGGTATCAGATATATACATGATGAAGTTGGTATTCTCAGTACAAACTTTAAACATAAAAACAAATAGCTTTATAAATTAGATAATTCTTACACATGTATTTTATCCATTGCAATAGCCCCTGCAGGTTTAACAAGTATTAAATATGAGGAAGAAAAATGATATTTGATAAGAAAAAAGACAGCATTTAGAATAACTAAAACAACATATCTTTTGCACCCTTGGGAGTCATGGCCCACAACTGGTGAACCAGTGGGCCCCTGAGGATTCTCCAAAATGGCCAAGCAACAGAACACCAGAGATAAATTCAGCTTCCCAGGTATCATCCCAGAAACACCTAATAAGAATCTCCTAATTTGCCCCACCCCTTCCTTCCTTAATAAAAATAACCTACTAAATTTAAATATGAAAAAGAACCTCTAAGGACAGGCTTAGAAATATGTATGCACAGCAAATTCTCTAGTGATGCTTATGTAAATATGCAACATAAGAGTTGACCATATTGCTATTCCTACTGGAATGAGCTTGACGGTATTGTATTTCATTCTAATACAAACATTCCATAATTCTGGAAGCCTCTTCAATCCACTCTGAGTAGACCCCAACTGAATTATCACTTTTTTTTCCAGAGACTTGGGGGTGGAGGGGGGGGCTGGGGAATGGAAACATATCAAGAGCAGAGAGACCAGGAAGTGAGAAATCTGCCAACGATGCCTCGGGAGAAATGATTAAAGAACCAGGGGGGGATAATAAAAAAAAAAACTCTGCTTAAAGAAAAAAAAGTTTGAAACAACAGATCAACAATGCTCCCTAATTGGTCCTCATTTATTTCACTTCTTGTTTCCTCTTTGGGAACTAGTCCTCTGTAATCTTAGATATAATTGTTAAAGTATTCCTTGAAACTAGACTGACCTTACAACTTGTCATTCAAACTGGTATACGTAGAGAAAGAAGGTGCTATTATAACTACCTTGGGCGGCAGGCATAAAGCCATGAACTTGGGTTGCCTCAAGCAAACAGAGATGTAGCAATTCAATCTTATCTCTCAAGAATTTTTGCCCCTTCACACTACTTCTCCCTTTGAAGCCATAAACATCAGCCTAATTTCATTAGATACCCTTTGAAAATTAGAAAAGAACTATTCTGACCTCCCTCCTGGCTCTTTAACTGTTTCTCACCTGGAATCTTAATATGTGAAACAGAAATCAACTGTGGTTGAAAGGGGTGATGATTCCAGACTCCACCTGACTCTACCTGCTGGCCTCCCTTTGCCCAGTGGGATAGTGCATGAGCCCCTGCAACAGAGCCCTAGGAATCAGTAATGCAAACTAAGCCAACCAGGGGGCATCACCAGATAACCTTTCCATATTACGTTTTAGAATCCTTGGATGACTCTGCATTTTGCATTCAGGAGTAACATGGTAAGGGAGTAAATAATATTCAGCAGGCTCATCATCGCTGTTCAGTCGCTCAGTCGTGTCCAACTCTTGGCATCCTCATGGACTGCAGCATGCCAGGCCTCCCTGTCCTTCACCATTTCCTGAGGTTTGCTCAAACTCATGTCCCTTGAGTCGATGATGCCATCCAACCATCTCATCCTCTGTCACCCCCTTCTCCTTAGGCCCTCGATCTTTCCCAGCAATCAGGGTCTTTTCCAGGATCATAGTTCTTACTTTTTCCATGTTAAAAATATATGTATTAAGTATATGCAAAATTGTTATACTGTAGAGTACAAAAAAATAACAATACAACTGACATCCAAGTAACCACGAACAAGTTAAAGACAAGTGTTAGCATTGTTTTGAAAGTTTCCTTTGATTCTTCCCCTTCCCATGTCCCTTCTCCCACACAACCCCTCATCCCAAAAGGTAACTACCACCTGGAATTTGTGTAATTCCTTTCCCAGTTTGCTGGGGTGTCTTGAGCTGAGGGCCAGGAATCTCTGGGTGAAGCAGGCAATGAGATTCCCACCAACACAGTGCAAGCAGCTTTCTGTCCTGCATAGCCCACCGTTGGCTGACAAGTCTTTGAGGCAGTTTTCCTAAACCGTCTGAGTGGATGAATAAAGACCCTGGACTTGGCTATTTCCCAAGCTGATTTGATGTGGCTAATACAGAAATGCCAATTCCGTACAGCTGTACAGAACACTGAGCGTTTTGACTGAGAAATACGGGTGAACCTGGCACAGAAAACCTTCACAAACCAGTGATTGTCACACTGTTGTATGCCCATAAAACTGACTGTGATAGCCTTTTAAAAGAAAAAATGGGCTCATTTAAATCAGAAAGCTAACTGGAAGCAGGAATTAACAAGAGAAGAAAATTGGAGAAAGAGAGAGAATTAAGGCATGGCCCTGCCCCTTCAGTTGTGTTTTTTAAAATCCTGTTTTTTGTCTTAAGAGTCTTTGCCCACATGTTGCTTAGATGTTGTCTGAATAGAAGACAAATGCAGGGAATAATCAAATTATGAACAAGGCAAGATGCTACTGAATTTCTTCATATCCAAGTGCTAAACTGTGTACCACAGGCCACTGGAGAATAGCACGTGCCATGCAATGAGGGAGTAACCATGAGGCTAAGTGAGTTAATACAAGAGACACTTGGAAAGGGAGAGATCACTTTGGTTGGCATCAGAGAAATCTTTGCAGAGGCAGCCACCTTGGAGCCAGGCCTTAAAGGTGGGGTGAAAGCGTATTCACACTAACAATGAAAACAACTGGCACTCACTGCGCGCCAGGTGCTCTGGTTAACACTTCATGTGCGTTGTCTCATTTCCTCTCCTAACCACCCTCTGAAGTAATAACTATGCCCATTTTACAGACAGGGAAACTAAGAGTCAGAGCTAAAGTAATTTGTCCATGGTCACACAACTAGATGGTGGAATTCAAAGCCAGGATATGTGACTGAATAGCCAACAGGATGCTTCACTGCCTAGGTAGAGGAACAGCAGGAGTGGAAGCCCAGACATCAAAGGAAACAGGCTAATTGTCAAGGAGTCAGCATGGATTGGTCATATTGAAGAGGTGACCAGGTGTGGGTGTTTGGTCAAGTCACTCCTCCCCTGATAAATCTTTAAACAGCTGCCCCACCCCTGGTGACATGCACACAGAGATGCTCAAGATTGCTTGTTAAACTTAATTAGCAATGTAAAGAAAGGGCCCAACATGAGAAGCCATGACATAATTGGGATTCTTTGCCTATTCTATCTCCTACTTGACTAATATTTTGAATTTAACAGGGCATGAACAGGTTTATATGGGGTAAATGTCTTAAATTTATCAATACAAGTTGGGAAAACAAAGGCTAACTCAAGAATGAAGGTGAGCAGAGACTCATAAGGAGTGTGACATCATCCTCTACTCATCTGCTCATCCCAGGCACGCTTCCTGATGCATCATTCCATGTGAGTCCCTGTGCTGGGGATGTGGGCCCATCTGAAGGGGCAGAACAAAAGGATGCAGGCTTCCACTATGCTGTATAACCAACAAATGCTGTATAACAAAGCAGAATTCAAGTCACCTCCCATACCATGTATGGAACAATGGGCATTTATCAAGTCCCTATGAGGTACTGGGTGCTCCAAGAGATGATAAATATGTAAATATAAATATATGTCCTCAAGTGTTTCCAAGGGACGATAAACAGAAGAACAAAGAATTGCAGCCCAATGCAATGAGTGCCACTTAAAGGGGGTTTATAAGCTAAAACAAAGACTTATACCAAAGAAAGATATAAACTTCTGATCTGTGTTTATTGAGTTCACATGGGGTCGCTGAGGGTCAGACACGACTGAGCAACTTCACTTTCACTTTCCACTTTCATGCATTGGAGAAGGAAATGGCAACCCACTCCAGTATTCTTGCCTGGAGAATCCCAGGGACAGAGGAGCCTGGTGGGCTGCCGTCTATGGGGTCGCACAGAGTCGAACATGCCTGAAGTGACTTAGCAGCAGCAACAACAGAATAAGTTTAGAAGTTTCCTGTTGTTTTACTACGTTCACCTGCCTGGACTCCAAGGACCAATCAGGTGACTTCACAGAAAACCTTGCGGTTCTAGGATTCTGAGGCTGTGCTCCCCCGGCTTTTGGGAAATCACGGCACACAGGCCAGAAGAGGAAAACAATACAGGAGTAACAGAACACAGGGGCAGTGCTCAGACTTCCTGAGCAGACCAGGGAACGCTCACTAAGGGGTATGCCTCTTTTTATTTTTTGGACAAGCCACCAAAATAGAAAACATTTGTTCATAAGCAGGTTAAAATTCCAATTTCACAATACTAAGGTAATTGCTTTCACCTAATTGCTAACTTCCAGTATTGTCAGCGGTGGTCCACTGAAAGTCAGATTACATCTAGAAAATGTAAACTCAAGTAGTCACGTCCCATTAGTTTGTTAGAAAACATAAAATATAAAAAACCCCTGAAATTCCAATTGCAAGTATTTAGAAAAACAAACCAAAGCTCCGTGATCACATTCAGGGAGGACTATAACAGCAAAGATAATTGTTTCATTAAAATTGCTAAAAGAAGACTCTGGTCTTGGGTTGTAGCATACTTGGCTGTGTAATATTATGCCAAATCACTCTTCCTGAGCCTCAGTTTTGTCATATGTAAAATAAGAGGACTGGACAAAAATTTTCATCTTCACACTAGGATATAAAAGCCTAAAAATTTACAATCATAGTCAGTGGATGGCAAATATTTTGGCCTCGAATGACACCTTCAGTGGATTGGTGTTACGAGCTGCCTGGGAATGGAGAAAGTTTCTGAGGTCCAGGCCAACCTCAGAGGGATCCAAGGGCTTTAATACAGTCTGGATGGGACAAGTGGGACAGGGGCTTGCAAGAGACATTTCTTTTCTAATTGAATCCTCACTTTCTTTATCAAATGGTTTCCCAAACTCATTTTATTGAGTCATTTTGCTCTGACAAAAATTTAGGGAAGTGTTATTACCAATTTAACCTCATAAGTTTACTTGATAAATCAAACATTTGCTGCATAGCAGATTTGGAATTCAAATCCAGATCAGTTGGATGCTTTGAAATGCATCCTAAAAAATAATCCTAAAATTCAAAGCAAAAACAAAAAGAGAGGGAGAGAGCACATCACATTCACAAAGTCAGCAACATTGTGCCCTTCTGTCAAGGAAGATAATTCTATCACTCAGAATTTCTGGTTGTAGAGAAATCTACTTTAAGTAGTACAATTATTCTTACTGAAGAGAAGAGAAGCCCATATTTTCTCACACCTTTTTCTACAGTAGAAAACTTGGACCTTTAGTGGTCTGGGGATATGCAATGGTTACAGAACAAATTAATAGATAACACAAATTTTAAGTCCAATTTTTATTACCTACATCAGTACTCGTTTTTAATATTTATAATCATTGTATCATTTTGCATTTTGTATCCAGAAGAAATTAAAGTGTCTCACAGAAGTACATATAATGCAGTGAGATCAATGAATACAAAAATAAGACAAAAAGAAATCTATAATTTTATCATACTCAGTGTTGTCAAATTGATTGCCTAGAGTATAATTTATTTCACATCACTAAGCTTCTTGGTAATGCCCCAAAGTTATTATCTTTCCCTAACTGAATGCAGAGTTCCAAAGAATAGCAAGGAGAGATAACAAAGCCTTCCTCAGTGATCAATACAAAGAAATAGAGGAAAACAACAGAATAGGAAAAACAAGAGATCTCTTCAAGAAAATTAGAGATTCCAAGTGAACATTTCATGCAAAGATTGGCTCAATAAAGGACAGAAATGGTATGGACCTAACAGAAGCAGAAGATATTAAGAAAACGTGGCAAGAATACACAGAAGAACTGTACATAAAAGATCTTCACGACCAAGATAGTCACAATAACATGATCACTGACCTAGAGACAGACCTCTTGGTATGTGAAATCAAGTGGGCCTTAGAAAGCATCACTACGAACAAAGCTAGTGGAGGTGATGGAATTCCACTTGAGCTATTTCAAATCTTGAAAGATGATACCGTGAAAGTGCTGCACTCAATATGCCAGCAAATTTGGAAAACTCAGCAGTGGCCACAGGACTGGAAAAGGTCAGTCTTCATTCCAATCCCAAAGAAAGGCAATGCCAAAGAATGCTCAAACTACCGCACAATTGTACTCATCTCACACGCTAGTAAAGTGATGCTCAAAATTCTCCAAGCCAGACTTCAGCAATATGTGAACCGTGAACTCCCAGATGTTCAAGCAGGTTTTAGAAAAGGCAGAGGAACCACAGATCAAATTGCCAACATCCGCTGGATCATGGAGAAAGCAAGAGAGTTCCAGAAAAACATCTATTTCTGCTTCATTGACTATGCCAAAGCCTTTGACTGTGTGGATCACAATCAACTGTGGAACATTCTGAAAGAGATGGGAATCCCAGACCACCTGACCTGCCTCTTGAGAAACCTGTATGCAGGTCAGGAAGCAACAGTCAGAACTGGACATGGAACAACAGACTGGTTCCAAATAGGAAAAGGAGTACGTCAAGGCTGTATATTGTCACCCTGATAATTTAACTTCTATGCAGAGTACATCATGAGGAACGCTGGGCTGGAAGAAGCACAAGCTGGAATCAAGATTGCTGGGAGAAATATCAATAACCTCAGATATGCAGATGACACTACCCTTATGGCAGAAAGTGAAGAGGAACTCAAAAGCCTCTTGATGAAAGTGAAAGAGGAGAGTGAAAAGGTTGGCTTGAAGCTCATAATTTAGAAAACAAAGATCATGGCATCTGGTCCCATCACTTCATGGGAAATAGATGGGAAAACAGTGGAAACAGTGTCAGACTTTATTTTTGGGGGCTCCAAAATCACTGCAGATGCTGATTGCAGCCATGAAATTAAAAGACGCTTACTCCTTGGAAGGAAAGTTATGACCAACCTTGACAGTATATTAAAAAGCAGAGACATTACTTTTGCCAACCAAGGTCCGTCTAGTCAAGGCTATGGTTTTTCCAGTGGTCATGTATGGATGTGAGAGTTAGACTGTGAAGAAAACTGATCGCCGAAGAATTGATGCTTTTGAACTGTGGTGCTGGAGAAGACTCTTGAGAGTCCCTTGGACTGCAAGGAGATCCAACCAGTCCATTCTAAAGGAGATCAGTCCTGGGTGTTCATTGGAAGGACTGATGCTAAAGCTGAAACTCCAATACTTTGGCCACCTCATGCGACGGGTTGACTCATTGGAAAAGACTCTGATGCTGGGAAAGGTTGGGGGAAGGAGGAGAAGGGGACGACAGAGAATGAGATGGCTGGATGGCATCACTGACTCTGTGGACATGAGTTTGAGTGAACTCCAGGAGTTGGTGATGGACAGGGAGGCCTGGCGTGCTGTGATTCATGGGGTCGCGGAGAGTTGGACACGACTGAGCGACTGAACTGAACTGAACTGCCCTTCTAAATCTGTATTCCAATTGCACTGTTTTACAATTCCCCATACACAGTACAGCACCTACCCATCTGGGAATGTCTGATTATCATGCAAGTCATCGTCTCTTATCTAGGAACTTCTAAATCTCCCCCAGGACACTGTTTATGTGTGACTTCACTCTCCTAGTAGTAGTTCATGAAACTGACATAATGCAGGGCACAAAGATTCTCTTCAGTCAAAAAGTTGGGGTAGCCATAGTCCACTCTGTGAATGAAGAAGCAAAGGAAGCAAGTTTGTTCAGAGACGTGAACGAATCAGTAGAAAAAGAATTCCCTCTGCTCCTGAATTGTTTCCCAACTCTAGTCCCAATTCCTTCCTAAGACCTGGATGCGTGTCTGCCTTTGAGTTCCCCACAAACACCCCTGAATCCTTAATTTCTGCCATTTCTTAAGCTTGCTCTAGATAACAGCATCCGTTTCCCTGGTTTATGCCTTAATCTGCATCTCGCCTCAAGACCACTTCCTTCAGAAATCTTCAGATTCCCCCAGACAGGAGCGATGTCTTCATCTTACAACTCCCAGTATACTGAAGCCATATATTTCTTAAGACATATCTGCCTTAGAACACACTTTCATGATTATACATCTGTTTTTGTCATAATTTCTAAGCCTCTTATTGAGAAAGATCCATGCCTTATTCATTATGGTAATTCCCATACACCAAGAAGAACAGGAGTGATTTTCAACGTTTCTTTAAAAAAAAAAAAGTGGATGAACGAATGAACACTTTTTATTCATTCTCTACTGTTGAGCAAATCCCTAAACCTCTCTTTTTAAGGCTGATATTATAGAAGCAGAGATTTAACCAGCCAATTTACAAAGCTAATGTGAGCAATGTGGACAGACAAACAGAATCATCGTGGCCCAGGAATCTACTCTGGAGGCAGAACGATGCTGTCTGGTTGTCAATATTGATCACGATTAATTAGAAAATTTACAGATCTCTGCTGTTCTTAGTGCTGTGTGGGCATCGCCTGAAAGCAAAGGGATGAAAAGGTGTTCCGAGCATCTGCAGCCTTGATGTAATAAATGTTTTCATTTGCAAAAACTGTGTGCGCCTATTTCTGAGCAGGATTAGAGTCTTTTAGAGTTTTGTCTTTTCCCCATACCAACTTTCTTCAGTGCTAGGATCAAAGAACTATTAATGTACAATTCCTGGATATATTAAAATCATTTAAAAAATAAATAAATAAATAAATAAATAAAATCATTTTAATTTATTTTAATTCACACCCTACAAATGAGCATTCAGAGTACAGTTGAAAACCAAGATGAGAGTTTAAGAAATAATCATTCCAGGAACAGAATGCAGTCAATTTGAGGTACATTGTGACTCTGTGAAGTGGGTTATTAACCTGTCAGGGACCTAGGTCTGTTCCAAACACCTCTCTGGTCTTTCATGACCCTGTCAGAGCCCTTTCCAGATGAAAGCATAGCTGTAATCACTGTGTTTTATGCCCTACATTCAGCTTCTCAAATGGCAGGTTACTCTCATGGTGTGACTTGCCATTTGATCTGTCTTGTATCTATGTTGATGCCCTATCAGAACTGGAACAAGCTTGTCAATAATCGTTAAGATGGATTACAGCAACAACATGCAAACGTTCATTTTGCCAGTCTCTGTAATTTGAAATGGTTGTTCAGCGATAACCAATTTGCTGATCTTGGTATGCAGGCTTAAGCATGTGGCATTTGCATGGGGTTGCTGGTAAATAAACCTCAAGGGTGGAGCACTCCTTTATTATTATCAAGAATAGACACCAAGGATTAAGATTCAATATCTATGGCATTTTCTTATCTGTGCTTATCAATCTAGGGTATGCTTAAGTTATGAACCTATGAGAATTCATCCGTGTTTTGAAAAGCCATATTGTTAAAGCATCATTCAGTATCCCTAACACAAACAATTGATTGTCATATCTGTTGTAATCTGAAAGTCTCTTTTTACCTGGAAGGAAAAGAGTCTTATAAAACTGTTGAAAGAGAGATTGGAAAGCAGAATCCTTCCTTAACCTGATACATTATTTTTTGCTAGCTAGAATAGAAAGTGGAAGGTGCAAAAAAAAAAAAATCACACACAACAAAAAATTTTTAAATTACCATGATTTAAAAGAACCAAGGTTAAAATTTTTGTTTCACAGTCTTTCAGTCATTTTAATATGAATAGGTAGACATATGAGTGTGATTAACTTATATTTAAAGTTAAAATGTTATGATACCATTTATACTATTTTATACTTTTTTCACTAATATAGCATAAACATTGATTGGATCCAAAGGTTGAAAAGTTTCTCTGTAAAGAGTCAGAGAGTAATTATTTTAAGTTTCCTTGGCCACAAAGTACTTGGCACTGTTCAGTTCTACTTTTATAGCAAGAAAGCAACCTTTGACAATATATAAATGAATGGTTATGATTGTGCTCCAATAAAACTTCATTTACAAAACCAGGTAGCAAACACATTGTGTTCATGGAATGAAAGACTCAACAAAGATCTCAATTCTCCCTAAATTGATACACATTTAACCTAACTCCTGTCATATTCTCAGCACTTTTTTGTAAATATGACAACATCATTCTAAAATTTATATGAAAAGGCAAGGGAACTAGAAGAGCTAAAACAATTTTCAGAGATAACTACAGTGGGAGGAATCCCTCTGTCGAATTTTAAGATGTATTTTATAGCTACAGAAATCAAGACTGTGTGGCAGTACCAACCATATACTAACAAAGAACTTGCTGGACTAGATATTACTACAGACCCATTAAAACAGCTAAAATAAGAAATAATCACAGTGCCCAATGCTGGCAAGGATGCAGGGCAACTACATCTCTCATGAATTGTTTGAGGGATTGTAAAACTATATAGCTACTTGGCAGTTATAGAGAAAGCTAAACATATACTTACCATCCAACTCAGCAATCACATTTCTATTTATCCCATAGAAATGAGAACCTGTGTCCACATCAAACCCTATTCACAAAAGGTTATAACAGTTTTATATGTAACAGCCAAGAAAAGGAAACCATAACACCCCCTTCAATAGGTAAACAGTTAAACAAGATCTGATAGATCCTTACCATGGAATATCACTCGGCACTGAAAAGAAGTAAACTATCGATATATTTCTAATTTAAATACATATCAAGGACATGACACAGAATGAGAAAAAAGGGCCAATTTCAAAAGGTAACAAATTATATGATTCTATTTACATAACATTCCCAAAATAACAAAGCTACAGAAATGGAAAACAGATTAATAACTGCCAAGGTCTAGACGTGGCAAGAGAGAAGAGGTAGGTACAACTACCAAAGGATAACACAGAGAAATCTTTGTTGATGGAATAACCTGGACTGTGGATGTAATTACAGAAATTCACACACACACATTGTACTCATGTCAGTTTCCTGGTTTGATATTGTACTACAGTTATGTAAGATGTAACCAGTTGATGAAATGACAGGAATGATACACAGGATGTTTCTATTCTATGTTTGCAACTGCCTGTGAATTCATCATTACTTCAAAATAAAAAGTTTCTTAAAAAAGTAGGTGTCATGCTATGGTCATAGTTTGACTATAGTTTTCCAACCCCTGGTCTAGAAAATTAGATGTTTCAACAATATCTTCATTAGCCGTGTAGGATATCTTTCAGTATATATAGTTTATTTAACCATTTATCTGTTGTTTCCAATTTTTCTCTTTATAAAACCAAAACCTAGGATATTTTATCTTTTTATGCATCTCAAATTACAGTATCAAAAAATACAGTATCAAATATACACTTACCTTTAAACTTTGGCATAATATTGCCAAATTACCTTCTAAAAACCTCACATCAATTTATACTCCTATGAGCCCTGGATGGCTTCCCAGGAGGATGGCTTCCCAGCATCCCAGGAGGCTCAGTGGTAAAGAACTAGCCTGCCAATGCAGGAGACAGGGGTTGTGGGTTTAATCCCTAGGTTGAGAAGATCCCCTGAAGAAGAGAATGGCAACCCATTTCAGTGTTCGTGCCTGGAAAAACCCATGGACGGAGGAGCCTGGTGGGCCACAGTCCATGGGACTGCAAAGAGTTGGACACAACAGAGGACATATGCACACAGAGCCCCGGATGAGAGTATGTACCATTATACTCACCAACAATGTACATTATCTTCAAAAGGCAAAAAAAACTTTCCACACTAGTGAAAAAGAAATATCTCACTCTCTTTTTTATTTAAGTGTATCTCCTCTCTTACTTTTAGATCTTTACTCACACCAGCCCCTCCCTGGGACATGTGCTGCCCTTTAGCTAGCTAAGGAATTCAACCAAGTCACAAGTAAAATACCACTTCCTACAGGAAGACTTCCCCAATCTCTGGTATGGGTTACATGCCCCCCTTATTCACCTCCACAGCACCATGTACCTACTTTACCATATTGCTTACCTTCTGTGGTCATAGCTTATTTAATTTTGTATCTTCAATCTTCAGACCTTAAGTTCTGTAGGGATGCTACCTGTTTTGCTCCTCCTCGATACCCAGCATCAACACAATACCTAACAAATCATAAGTGAAGTGAAGTCACTCAGTCGTGTCCAACTCTTTGCAACCCCATGGACTGTAGCCTACCAGGCTCCTCCGTCCATGGGATTTCCCAGGCAAGAATACTGGAGTGGGTTGCCATTTCCTTCTCCAGGAGAGCTTCCCAACTCAGGGAATGAACCCAGTCCTCCTGCGTTGTAGGTAGACGTTTTACCATCTGAGCCACCATCATAGGTGTTCATTAAATACTTACTGACTCAATGAATGAAAAAAGAATATGCCAGTCATAAAGGAGATGTTCTGCTTTTTGAGCATTCGCAATAATATTCATATTTTTATTAAGTTTAGGTATATAGATATAAATTTACAAAATTGTTTCCAAAACCATTCAGCAAACAGGATCCCTTGCCTATGAAACTAGGTCACCATGGAGCCTACTCCTATAGGAGGGAGACAGAGTCATCAGATAATCACAGCTTGATGACACTGACTATAAAAATTATGCAAATAGCTTTCACTGTATACTCTATACGCCACTTTTTAGTACTTTTTGGTTTTTAGACATAGATTATATACTAACTCACACTGAGAACATGCATGTACCATGCAAGCTTAAACTTCCTTGGGACAGAAGGTGGTCCTATGATGGCAGATGAATATGACAGGGAGACCACTTTCTCCCCCAAAAATTCATCAAAAGATCATTTGAATGCTGAGCAACTTCCACAGAACAACTTCTGAACACTGGCAGAGGACACCAGGCACTCAGAAAGGCAGCCCATTCTCTTCAAAAGGAGGTAGGAAAAAATATAAAAGACAAAAACAGAGACAAAAGATTTACAGATGCAGACCCACCCTTGGGAGGGAGCCGTGAAGGAGGAGAAGCTTCCACACAGTAGGAAACCCTCTCACAGGTGGGTCTGCGGGGAGCTTTGGAACCTCAGAGGGCAACATAACCGGGAGGGAAAAACAACCCACAGAATACACGCCTAATTGCAACTGTCAGCGGTGAAATAGTCCAGAAGCTCGTGTCCATCACCAGCAAGTGGGGGCTGGGCAGGGAGGCGTGGACTGCATCATTGGTCCTTAGGCTAAGGACTGGGCCTGAATGCCCTGAGGACAATCTGAGGGAGCTAACATGAAACAGCAACCCAAACTGTGGGATAGCCACAGAGAGAAAAAAAAAGAGATAGAGAGAAAGAGAACTTTCTCGCAAAAAGCTCTAACCTAAGGTGCAGTGTGGCCTGCTCACGGAACAAAGGATTAAGCAAACACCAGAGGAGAGCTAGCCGGCCATGGACCAGACCCTTCCTGCCACCAGAGGTAGAAAGGCAGGTGGGCGACAGCCAGAGCCAGAAGGCAAGGACAACCTCGGCCTCAAGAGACAGCATCCTCCACCAAACTGTGAGCAGGCTCCCAGTTGCTAACCAAGTCTTCCTGGCGTCCTGGATGGTTGACATCTGCTAGGAGGGTCGCAGCCAAAGATCAGCTCCCCAAAGGAAACACACAGCACACCTGAGACAGTGCTCTTGCAGCACACCCAGGAAACCAAGCAGCCTGGACCAGGGAGGTGACTAAGATGCATGGCCCACCTGTGACAGTGTGCTCACCTGGTCACGTGAGCTGCTCGGACCTGGGAAGGGCACGAAACACATGCCAAACTGACTCTGTGCCCTTGCAGAGTACCCAAGAACCTGGGCCTGAGCAGCTTAGACCTGGGAAATGCACGAAACACAGGGCCCACTTTGGACAGCATCCCTACAGAGCAACCTGGAGCCTGAGCAGTGTACACTGGGAAAGCACACGTCACCATGAGCTGGGGCAAATCCAGTATGTTCCATTCACTGTGAGCACTCCCCACACATGCCAGTGATACTTGTTTGCAGTGTTCCTCCCTCCCCACAACACAACTGAACAAGCAAGTCTAAATAAATGACTACTTTCATCCCCTTGTGTCAGGGCAGAAATTAGACAATGAAGAGACTTGCAAATAGAGGAAGCCAAAATAAAGAGGGAACTGCTCCGGAAGTGACAGGTGCAACAGATTAAACCCCTGTAGTTAACATTGACTAAGCATTGGAAGGGGCCTATAGACCTTGAGAAGAAGTATAAGCTGGAACAAGGAACTATCTGAAGCTGAGCTGACCCCACACTGCCCTCAACAGCTCCAGAGAAATTCCTAGATATATTTTACTATTATCATTTTTTAACTCTCTTCTCCATGTAACTCTGTGAACCTATCTGGGTGTCCCTCACTGAGGAGAATCTGTTCACCATTAAACTATATGTTTTATCATTGGTGTGGTATGGATGGAGAAGTCTTGAGGCTACTGGAAGAATAAGACTGAAAGCCAGAGTCAGGGGGCTTAAATCCGAAACTTGAGAACACCAGAAAACTCCTGACTCCAGGGAATATAATCGACAGGAGCTCATCCAAAAGCCTCCATGCCTACACTGAAACCAAGCTCCACCCAAGAGCCAACAAGTTCCAGAGCAAGACATACCATGCTAATTCTCTAGCAATGCAGGAACACAGCCCTGAGAATTAAAATACAGGCTGCCCAAAGTCACACCAAAACCACAGACACCCCAAAACTCACTACTGGGCACTTCATTGAACTCCAGAGAGAAGAGATCCAGCACCACCCATCAGAACACAGACACAAGCTTCCCTAACCAGGAAACCTTGACAAGCCACTAGTCTGGCTCCACCCACAGGGAGCAACCTCCACAATAAAGAGGAACCACAAACTTCCAGCCTACAGAAAGGTCACCCCAAACACAGCAATCTAAACAAAATGACAAAGCAGAGAAATATTCACCAGGTGTTGCAGAAGACTCTTGAGAGTCCCTTGGACTGCAAGGAGATCCAACCAGTCCATTCTAAAGGAGATCAATCCTGGATGTTCATTGGAAGGACTGATGCTAAAGCTGAAACTGCAATACTTTGGCCACCTCATGCGACGAGTTGACTCACTGGAAAAGACTCTGATGCTGGGAAAGGTTGGGGGCGGGAGGAGAAGGGGACGACAGAGAATGAGATGGCTGGATGGCATCACCGACTCTGTGAGTGTACTCCGGGAGTTGGTGATGGACAGGGAGGCCTGGCGTGATGTGATTCATGGGGTCGCAGAGAGTCGGACATGACTGAGTGACTGAACTGAACTAAACTGAAAGGAGCATGACAAATGCCCACATACCCAAACAAAAGAGAAGGATCTAGGGAGTTTACCTGAAAAAGAATTCAGAATGATGAAATAAAGATGATCCAATATCATGAAAACAAAATGGAGTTACAGATAAATAGACTAGAGACAAGGATTAAGAAGATGCAAGAAATGTTTAACAAGGACCAAGAAGAAATAAAGAAGAGTCGATCAATAATGAATAATGCAATAACTGAGATCAAAAGCACTCTGGAGGGAACCAACAGTGAAATAACTAAGGCAGAAGATAGGACAAGTGAGGTGAAAGACAGAATGATGGAAACAAATGAAGCAGAGAGGAAAAAAGAAAAAAAGTATTAAAAGAAATGAGGAAACCTCAGAGACCTCTGGGACAATGTTAAATGCCCCAACATTAGAATCATAGGAGTTCCAGAAGAAGAAGACAGAAAGGGCATGAGAAAATACTTTCAGTTCAGTTCAGTTCAGTCGCTCAGTTGTGTCCGACTCTCCGCGACCCCATGAATCACAGCACGCCAGGCCTCCCTGTCCATCACCAACACCCGGAGTTCACTCAAACTCATGTCCACAGAGTCGGTGATGCCATCCAGCCATCTCATTCTCTGTCGTCCCCTTCTCCTCCCGCCCCCAACCTTTCCGAGCATCAAAGTCTTTTCCAGAAAATACTTTAGGCTTCCCTAAAATGTGGAAGGAAATAGCCACCCAAGTCCAAGAAACCCAGACAGTCCCAAACAGGATAAACCTAATGTGAAACACCCCAAGACAAATATTAATCAAATTAAAAAAGATCAAACCCAAAAAGCAAATATTAAAAGCAGCAAGAGAAAAGCAACAAATAACACACAAGGGGATTCCCATAAGGATAACAGCTGATCTTTCAACAGAAACTCTTCAGGTCAAGAGGGAATGGCAGGACATACTTAAAGTGATGAAAGAGAAAAACCTACAACCCAGATTACTATACCCAAGAAGGATCTCATTCAAATATGAAGGAGAAATCAAAAGCTGTACAGACAAGCAAAAGCTGAGAGAATTCAGCACCACCAAACCAGCTCTTCAACAAATGATAAAGGATCTTCTCTAGTCAGAAAACACAGAAAAGGTTTATAAACTAGAACCCAAAACAACAAAGTAAATGGCAACAGAATCATACTTATCAATAAGTACCTTAAATGTAAATACTCTGAATACCCCAACCAAAAGACGAAGGCTGGCTGAATGGATACAAAAACAAGGCCCCTATAATAGGCTGTCTACCAGAGACCCACCTCAAAACAAGGGACCCATACAGACTGAAAGTGAGGGCGAGAAAAAGATATTTCATGCAAATAGAGAACAAAAGAAAGCAGGAGTAGCAATACTCATATCAGATAAAATAGACTTTGAAATAAAGGCCATGAAAAGAGACAAAGAAGGACACTACATAATGATCAAAGTATCAATCCAAGAAGAAGATACAACAATCATAAATATATATGCACCCAACATAGGAGCACCGCAATATGTAAGGAAAATGCTAACAAGTATGAAAGGGGAAGTTAACAGCAACACAATAATAGTGGGACTTTAATACCCCACTCACACCTATGGATAGATCAACCAAACAGAAAATTAGCAAGGAAACACAAACTTTAAATGATACAATGGACCAGTTAGACCTAATTGATATCTATAGGACATTTCACCCCAAAACAATGAATTTCACCTTTTTCTCAAGTTCACACGGAACATTCTCCAGGATAGATCACATCCTGGGCCACAAATCTAGCCTTGGTAAATTCAAAAATTGAAATCATCCCAAGCATCTTTTTTGATCACAATTTGGAGAAGGCAATGGCAAGCCACTCCAGTACTATTGTCTAGAAAATCCCATGGATGGAGGAGCCTGATAGGCTGCAGTCTGTGGGGTCGCTAAGGGTCGGACACGACTGAGCGACTTCACTTTCACTTTTCACTTTCACACATTGGAGAAGGAAATGGCAGCCCACTCCAGTGTTCTTGCCTGGAGAATCCCAGGGACGGGGGAGCCTGGTGGGCTGCCGTCTATGGGGTCACACAGAGTCGGACACGACTGAAGTGACTTAGCAGCAGCAGCAGTGGTAAGATTAGATGTCAACTACAGGGAAAAAAAACTATTAAAGATACAAACATATGGAGGCTAAACAACACGCTTCTGAATAACCAACAAATCACAGAAGAAATAAAAAAATAAATTAAAATATGTATAGAAATGAATGAAAATGAAAACACAACAACCCAAAACCTATGGGATTCAATAAAAGCAGTGCTAAAGGGAAGGTTCATAGCAATACAAGCTTACCTCAAGAAACAAGAGAAAAATCAAATAAATAACCTAACTTTACACCTAAAGCAACTAGAAAAACAAGAAATGAAGAACCCCAAGATTAACAGAAGGAAAGAAATCATAAAAATTAGGGCAGAAATAAATGAAAGAAAAACAAAAGAGACCATAGCAAAAATCAACAAAACTAAAAACTGGTTCTCTGAGAAAATAAATAAAATAGAGAAACCATTAACCAGACTCATCAAGAAACAAAGGGAGAAGAACCAAATCAACAAAATTGGAAATGAAAATGGAGAAATCACAACAGACAACACAGAAATACAAAGGATCATAAGAGACTATCAGCAACTATATGACAATAAAATCAACAACTTGGAACAGACGAATTCTTAGAAAAAGTATAACCTTCCAAAACTGAACCAGGAAGAAATAGAAAATCCTAACAGACCTATTACAAGCACGGAAATCGAAACTATAATCAGAAATCTTCCAGCAAACAAAAGCCCAGGACCAGATGGCCTCACAATTCTACCAAAAATTTAGAGAAGAGCTAACATCTATCCTATTCAAACTCTTCCAGAAAATTGCAGAGGAAGGTAAACTGCCAAACTCATTCTAAAAGGCCACCATCACCCTAATACCAAAACCAGACAAAGATGCTATTAAAAAAAAAAAGAAAACTAGAGGCCAATATCACCGATGAACATAGATGAAAAAATCCTCAACAATTCTAGCAAGCAGAATGCAAAAACATGTTAAAAAAATCATAGATCATGAACAAGTGGCCTTTATGCATGCAAGGATTCTTCAATATTCACAAATCAATCAATGTGATACACCACATTAACAATTTGAAAGATAAAACCATATGATTATCTCAATACATGCAGAGAAAGCCTTTGACAAAATCCAACATCCATTTATAATAAAAACCCTCCAGAAAGCAGGAATAGAAGGAACATACCTCAACATAATAAAAACCATATATGATAAACCTACAGCAAAAATTATCCTCAATGATGAAAAATTGAAAGCATTTCCCCTAAAGACAGGAATAAGACAAGGGTGCCCACTCTCACCACTACTATTCAACATAGTTTTGGAAGTTTTAGCCATAGCAATCAGAAAAGAAAAAGAAATAAAAGGAATCCAGATTGGAAAAGAAGTAAAACTTTCACTGTTAGCAGATGACATGATCCTCTACATAGAAAACCCTAAAGACACCACCGGAAAATTACTAGAGCTAATCAACAAATATAGTAAGTTGCAGGATATAAAATTAACACACAGAAATCCCTTGCATTCCTATATACTAATAATGAGAAAACAGAAAGAGAAATTAAGGAAATAATTCCATTCACCGTTGCGATGAAAAGAATAAAATAATTAGGACTAAATCTACCTAAAGAAAAAAAAGACCTATATAAAATATACAAAGTTCATGGATTGGAAGAATCAATATAGTGAAAATGATTATACTACCCAAAGCAAACTATAGACTCAGTGCAATCCCTATCAAGCTACCAATGGTATTTTTCAGAGAACTAGAATAAATAACATCACAATTTGTATGGAAATACAAAAAACCTCGAATAGCCAAAGCAATCTTGAGAAAGAATGGGACTGGAGGAATCAACCTGCCTGACCTCAGACTATACTACAAAGCTACAGTCATCAAAACAGTAAGGCACTGGCACAAAGACAGAAATATAGATCAATGGAACAAAATAGAAAGTCAGAGATAAATCCACACACTTATGGACACCTTATCTTTGACAAAGGAGGCAAGAATATACAATGGAGAAAAGACAATCTCTTTAAAAGTGGTGCTGGGAAAACTGGTCAACCACTTGTAAAAGAATGAAACTAGAACACTTTCTAACACCATACCAGAAACTATAAAACTCCTAGAGGAAAACACAGGCAAAACACTCTCTGACATAAATCACAGCAGAATCCTCTATGACCCACCTTCCAGAGTAATGGAAATAGAAACAAAAATAAACAAATGGGACATAATTAAGCTTAAAGGCTTTTGCACAACGAAGGATACTATAAGCAAGGTGAAAAGACAGCCTTCAGAATTGGAGAAAATAATAGCAAACAAAGCAACTGACAAAGAATTAATCCCAAAAATATACAAGCAGCTCATGCAGCTCAATACCAGAAAAATAAATAATCCAGTCAAAAAATGGGCCAAAGAACTAAACAGACATTTCTCCAAGGAAGACATACAGATGCCTAACAAACACATAAAAAGATGCTCAACATCACTCATTATCAGAGAAATGCAAATCAAAACCACAATGATATACCACCTAATGCCAGTCAGAATGGCTGCTATCAAAAAGTCTACAAAAAAAAAAAAAGAACAACGCTGGAGAGGGTGCAGAGAAAAAGGAACCCTCTTATACTGTTGGTGGGAATGCAAACTAGTACACTAGTACACTATAGAGAACAGTGTGGAGATTCCTTAAAAAATTGGAAATAGAACTGCCATACAACCCAGCGATCCCACTGCTGGGCATACACACCGAGGAAACCAGAATTGAAAGAGACACATGTACCCCAATGTTCACTGCAGCACTGTTTATAATAGCCAGGACACGGAAGCAACCTAGATGTCCATCTGCAGACGAATGAATAAGAAAGCTGTGGTACAGTTACACAACAGAATATTCAGTTCAGTTCAGTTCAGTCACTCAGTTGTGTCTGACTCTTTGCGACCCCATGAATCACAGCACGCCAGGCCTCCCTGTCCATCAACAACCCCCAGAGTTCACTCAAACTCATGTCCATCGAGCTGGTAATGCCATCCAGCCATCTCATTCTCTGTCGTCCCCGTCTCCTCCTGCCCTCAATCCTTCCCAGCATCAGAGTCTTTTCCAATGAGTCAATTCATCACATGAGGTGGCCAAAGTATTGGAGTTTCAGCTTTAGCATCAGTCCTTCCAATGAACACCCAGGATCGATCTCCTTTAGAATGGATTGGATGGATCTCCTTATAGTCCAAGGGACTCTCAAGAGTCTTCTCCAGCATCACAGTTCAAAAGCATCAGGTCAGAATATTACTCAACCATTAAAAAGAATACTTTTGAATCAGTTCTAATGAGGTGGATGAAACTAGAGCCTATTATACAGAGTGAAGTAAGCCAGAAAGAAAAACACCAATACAGTATACTAACGCATATATATGGAATTTAGAAAGATGGTAACGATGACCCTATATGTGAGACAGCAAAAGAGACAGGAACGTAAAGAACAGACTTTTAGACTCTTTGGAAGAAGGTGAGGGTGGATGATTTGAAAGAATAGCATTGAAACATGTATATTATCATATGTGAAATGGATCGCCAGTCCAGGTTCGATGCATGAGACAGGGTGCTCAGGGCTGGTGCACTGGGATGACCCTGAGGGATGGTATAGGGAGGGAGGTGGGAGGGGTTTCAGGATGGGGAACACATGTACACCAAGGGCGGATTCATGTCAATGTACGGCAAAACCACTACAATATTGTTAAGTAATTAGCCTCCAATTAAAATAAATAAATTTATATTAAAAAATAGAGACACATGTACCCCAATGTTCATCGCAGTACTATTTACAATAGCTAGGACGTGGAAGCAACCTAGATGTCCATCAGCAGGTGAATGGATAAGAAAGCTATGGTACATATACACAATGAAATATTACTCAGCTATTAAAAAGAATGCATACGAATTAGTTCTAATGAGATGGATGAAACTGGAGCCTATTATACAGAGTGAAGTAATTCAGAAAGAAAAACACCAATTCAGTATATTAATGCATATATATGGAATTTAGAAAAATGGCAACGATGACCCTATATACAAGACAGCAAAAGAGACAAAAAGATAAAGAACAGACTTTTGGACTCTGTGGGAGAAGGAGAGGATGGGATGATTTGAAAGAACAGCATTGAAACATGTATATTACCATATGTGAAATAGATCGCCAGTCCAGGTTCGATGCATGAGACAGGGCACTCAAGGCCAGTGCACTGGGATGACCCTGAGGGATGGGATGGGGAGGGAGGTGGGAGGGGGTTCAGGATGGGGGACACGTGTACACCCATGGCTGATTCATGTCGATGTATGGCAAAAGCCACTACAATACTGTAATCAGTCTCCAATTAAATAAATTAATTTTTTTAAAAGATGATAAAAAAGTTTTTTAATAAACAAATAAAACATATGAAATTGAAAAAACTTCCTTGGGACAATTACATTTTTTCACTAAAAATAAAGTGACATCCGATTTGTGCGTTAATTGCTTGTGGATATTATTACTGTGAGTACATTCCCTGGGGTTCTGTAATCTCCCCTAGAAGTCAGCAATCACATCAATGTGCCTGTCGACCTCCAGCCCCTCCAGGGACTGCCCTCCCATTTGCTTTCTCAAACTATAACATGCAGGACTTTTAAATCTCTGTGGATTTTATACCAAGGTATTTTTATTTCCTTTGACTTTGCTACAATTTCAAATTATCTTCTAAAACTCTTCATGGAGGCATTAACTAGCCTCTGCGCTTTTTCTGCACTAGCCAGAATACATTTTGTGATGGTAACTGAATTAGATCTAAACTTGGAAAAGTATTTTAATGTTCCTGTTCCTAATCAGATGGTTATGGTTCCTGTTTGGCAAGGGGTTTGAAATCGGATTTTCCTCTTTGTCAAAACTCCTTCTTTTTATCTACATGAATTTATTCCTCATGTATAAGGGGTTACTGCATTTAACACACCACTAATTTATCTAAGGCTGTCAGGTTTATTGCAGGTAGAGTGACCTTTAGAAAGGATCAAAAAGTATGTTTAGTGGCTGAGATTTAAATATATGTAAAACATAATTTCTCATTTGAGAATTATATTCTGGATCATGAGCATTGTAACCAGTTGCTAAGGGAGACTATAGAATCATGTGCAGCCTGACCTGGAAATAAGAGGAAAGTCTATAGGAGAAGGCAATGTATTACAGAGGAAATATACCAGAACCGTAATCCTGTTACTAACTTGCTGCAGGATTCTGGGTTAGCTACTCAACCTTTCTAAGCCTCATTTCCTCATCCATAAACCAAGGGAGGTGGACCAAAAAGAAGGATAAATCCCTTTCCAGCTCAGAAGTTCAAGTTCTGAGATTCTATGAAACCACTGGCCTAGCCCCTCAACATATAATCCCGATTAGTGAAATTTATTGGGGAAATCTATAATTTACAATCTAATCAGCATCCCCTGCCTTCTACATCAATCTACAATGTTCCTTTTTTAGCCCAGACACTCTTCACTGTCCTCTATACCTCACAGGTGCTTTCCAGGTGGTGCTAGTGGTAAAGAACCCGCCTGCCAATGCAGGAAACATAAGAGATACTGGTTTGGTACATGGGCCAGGAAGCTCCTCTGGAGAACCCCATACACAGAGGAGCCTAGTGGGCGACAGTCCATGGAGTCACACACAACTGAAGCAAATTAGCACGCGCTGTACCTCACAAGGACACCCACACCAGACTTCACTTCCACTGCTCCCCATGAACTCCCTCTCCCTGATAACAAGCTTTCTCTTCCCATCCCTCACCGAATCAGCTCTCATTCTTACCTTCTCTAGGCTGGCTCTCTAATGCTACCTAAAGCAAACTTCAAAGGCAGTAGTCAAAATCTCACTCTCAAATATCATCCTGTGTGTATTAACACGCGCTTTTTCTTTTTATTGTAAGTTGAAGGAGGGACTTTAACTGAAGGGCAACTGAAAGAAAACTAACATCCGTTAAACACCAGCTGTGAGTCATACCTCTACACGTCACCTTTACTCCTTAAAACTAGCTCTTAAAATAGATAGTTTGCCTTTTTTTTTTTTTTTTGAAGTTCAGAAAATAAATGTCCAGGGAAATTAAATAAATTGCGGAGATCAAGAGCTAGCATCAGCAGAACGGGGACTCAAACTCCCAGTCCATCTGACTTGAGAACTGCTCTCTCTCCACCAAATCACACAGTCCCAGTTTGGCCCACAAAGTCCTAGGGTTCTGGGGTACGATTTCAGGACCCTCCAAGAAGAGAGGACACAAATTAGACTCCATTCTTTCTTCACTCTGAGGATACCCAGAACGTGCCCAAAGGTATTTGTTTTGTAATTATTCCTATTTGATCTGAGGGAAAACAAAATATCCCACTGATTTAGAAATGTCTGTACAACACTTGTTAAGAAAACAAAGAGCTGACCCCCCACCCAGAGTATCACCTTTTTCTACTCATAGACACTTATTTTCATAGACAATTCAGGTGACGGGCTTAGACTGAATAACCACTCTCACCAATTACCCATTCTCAGGGACAGTCTGAGAAATAAGGGAGCCATGGTAGAGGCTCAACAATTGTTATTCTGTGCCACTCCTCCTCTGGCTGAATCTAACCTCAGCTACATCAAAGATGACTGCAGGGTAGTATACTAGAATCTCATGACACTCATGGATTGTAAAAATTCCACTGATTTTATATACCTACAACTTTAATTTCATGGTTAACATGCTCAGGGTTACATCACATCACACAACCATGTTTTTCTATTTTTTTTTTAATTCTCCTGCACCTGCATCAACCCTCTTCTTTTCTCTGAGCCAGTGGATTGCAATGAGTGAAAACAGAAGTCTACATTGAGGGAGAATGGATGTACTGCAGGCTGCCTGTGTGAGCAAATAGTAGATAACCGCATGCACTCCTGGCCAATGTTTTTTGAAGTAGAACATTTGGCAACATTGCAGGCAGAGGAGGGATAATAACATCTGAAGTTAGCTACAGGGCTTAGAAGTGTCTGGCATCTGAAAGGTCAATGTGTGATCAACAGGTAAGGCAGGAGCCAAAAGAAAACAGCAGCAGGAGAAAGAGATAAGGAGCAAAAAGCATCAAACAAACAGCCTCGGACTTGAGAAATGGCCTCTGGGTGTTTACTGGACTGGGAGTCTGTGACACTGAGTGGGGGTGTTTCTGACCCTTTTATAATTGTGTCGTTCGTCAAAGAAGCCGCACTGGAAATGGAGAGCTAGACTCAGTGATTTTCCTGCTGACTGCTAGGTACCTACAATGTGTCCGAGAAAGGTGGAGAGACAGAGATGAAGGGCTCCCAGTTCCCACACAGGACTGCTTTACACAGGTGGAAATGACCGACAGGCACCCTTTCAATCCATGCAACCTCTGAAGTGGCAGTGGGCTAATGAAGAGGCATCCCAAACACTTAACTGACGCTTCTCTCACCCAAGGCTAGTTCCCCTAGGAGGACATGACGTGGTATCTCAGGTATGGAACTACATCAAGTAAGATCATGTATGTAGGCAGCCTTCATATTGCAACTGATGCATAATAGGTATTCTCTAAAGTGGCGGTCCCCAACCTCTTTGGTACCAGGGACTGGTTTCATGGAAGACAATTATTTCATGGACCAGGGCGGGGGCAGGGGGGATGGTTTTGGGCTGATTCAAACACATTACACATACTGTGCACTTTATTTCTACTGTTATTACATTGTGATATTTAATGAAATAACTATACAGCTCACCACAATGCAGAATCAGTGGGAGACCTGAGTTTGTTTTTCTGAGCTTAGGTGGTAATGCGAGTGATGGGGATCAGCTGTAAATATAGATGAAGCTTTGCTAACTTGCCTACTGCTCATCTCCTGCTGTGCGGCCAGATTCCTAACAGGCCACAGACTGCTGAGTGTCCATGGCCCAGAGGTTGAGGATCCCTGCTCTAAAAGTTAACATCTCCTCTGAATAAAATTCATTTTTCATACAGTAAATTTGAGATGCCTAGAGACTGTTATCAGAGAAGGCCGATAACCCCCCTCCAGTACTCTTGCCTGGAGAATCCCAGGGATGGGGGAACCTGGTGGGCTGCCATCTA
Source organism: Moschus berezovskii (assembly GCF_049115385.1). Lineage (NCBI taxonomy): Eukaryota > Metazoa > Chordata > Mammalia > Artiodactyla > Moschidae > Moschus > Moschus berezovskii. Next base: position 22,558,052 of record NC_142466.1, read on the forward strand.
TGGGGTCACACAGAGTCAGACACGACTGAAGCAACGCAGCAGCAGCAGCAGCAGAGACTGTTATATGGAGATATTCGTATTCACTGGGACACTGTGAAGGTATGTATGGTTCACGTTTAAAACAGGGGCAGGTTTGTGAAAGTGAGAAGGGGTAGAAAGGAAAACGGGTCACTGGTAACTGTGCATCAGGGACAAGAATATCCTTTTCTGAGAAGTGAGCATCACTATGCATGTCCTTTACCTTGTCACTTATATTTTGATCACTGGTTGGTCAGTGACCCAACTTATAAACTATGCTTATTCCATGCATCTCATGAGAAAACAAGTAGCTAAAAACTTTAAACACTGGGCGCAGTGTTAGAACAAGGAAATTTCTTGAATGAGTTCCCTGGTCAGTGCCTGGGTGCCTTCCCACGCATCTCAGACCTGAAACCTGAGCTCTGATAATTGCCTCGTCAACCACTCTCCACCAGCCAAAGTGCTAGTGGTTCAGGTCATGGCCTCTTTTCTTCTCTTTTTCTTGCAAAGAAGAGAAAAGCCACACAAATTTAAGATTTCAATTATGAGCTCTCCTACTTGACCCTGCTGGCTTTGTAACCATAAACTGATCCCTCTCTCTCTGCATTTCATATTTCTCCTTTTAGAAAGAGCAAGTGAGATTCAATTGGTAGGAACATGTGATGAAAAAAAAATTGAAGTGAAAACTCAAACTGCCTTAAACACCAGATGCCGAAAGAACAAACCTGGTTAACGATCTAACTTTTAAATATATTGTGTGCTTTCTAGCAAAGAAAATAGCAGCAGGAAAACAGGCAACACAAAATGTGTCATAATGTCCACCCACTGAAAAACACTGCATTCTAATGGGGTAAGGGTGGGAGGAATCAAAGAAAGAAAAATGAAAGTAGTAACATTCAAGTTACCACTATGTGCTGGATACCTTGCCATATAGTTTAAACATTATTTTTCTCTAACCTCCTCAGGACAATATTTGCAGTCTGAATGGAATTTAAATCTGTTCCAGTTTGAGCATTGGGACTTCTTAGTAGCCCACATTGAAAGGCATTTTGTCATTTCTCTAAAAAATAAAAACAGAAATTCTGTTAAAGATGGTCTGTCAGTAGTCCCCAAAACTATCTCCTGTTCACAGATTCACTAAAGGGTTCATGGGACTCATATACAGTTGTACTCATGTCTAAGATTTATTGTGTGAAAGTAGGAGAAGGAAATGGCAACCCACTCCAGTGTTCTTGCCTGGAGAATCCCAGGGACAGGGGAGCCTGGTGGGCTTCCGTCTATGGGGTCACACAGAGTCGGACACGACTGAAGTGACTTAGCAGCAGCAGCAGCAGGAAGAATAAACAGCTGGATCATAGGTGAAAACAGGCAGGCAGAGTCTTCAGGAATCCACATACAGGCTTTCTTGGGATCTCTCCCTCCCATGAGGGATCGTACAAAGCATGTTATTCCCACAGGAACAAAAATACATTATATGTTGGCATTTTTCTGCCCAAGGAAGCCCCTAAGAGCCTCTGTGCGTGCTCAGTCGTTCAGTTGTATCCGACTCTCTGCAATCACATGAACTGCAGCCCACTAGGCTCCTCTGTCCATGGGATTCTCCAGGCAAAAATACTGGAGTGGATTGCTATTTTTTCCTCCAGGGGATCTTACCCACCCAAGGATCAAACGTATGACTCCTGCGTCTCCTGCATTGGCAGGCAGACTCTTTACCACTGAGCCACCTGGGAAGCCCAAGAGCCTCTGTGCCCAAGGTTTTTATTGATGGCTAATCACATAGGCACTCTCTGCCTTGTACATACCAATATTCCAGACTCCAAGAAGGAACACACATATTTAGCATAAATCATATTTGCATAATCTAGGCACACGAATCAATCTTATCAGTTAAGTGTTGACTATCAGGAATGCTCTGACAGCAAAGTTTCCAGCTGCCAGCCAAAGGCCACTCCACAGGAAGGCCTTTCTAAAGAAAACAGTCTTAGAGCTATGGTGGCTGTCTTCTGTACCAATGGTGCAGTAAGTGAATGCTTTCACGCATACCTGTACCCACTACTTCCATGCCCTGCCAAACACAGGGCAACGACAGCAAAATATGAACAGTATGAAAGAAAGAGCTGGGCTGGAAAAATAACCTCAGTGAGTCATAAACCAGAGAAGGCACTGGCAACCCACTCCAGTACTCTTGCCTAGAAAATCCCATGGATGGAGGAGCCTGGTAGGCTGCAGTCCGTGGGGTCACGAAGAGGCAGACAAAACAGAACCATGAGGCAGAGCTTTCAGTTTTTCGGGGGAACAGTGGGGGTAAAGTTGTTTTACAATGCTGCATTAGTTTCTGCTATACTACAAAGTGAGTTGGCTAGAGGGATACATGTATTCCCTACCTCTTAAGTTTCCCTTCCACCCACCCCCATTTCACCCCTGTAGGTCATCACAGAGCCCGGAGCTGAGCTTCCTGTGCTGGATAGCAGGTTACCACTAACTGCTTTACACATGGCAGTGCACATATGCCAATCCCAGTCTCCCAATTCATCCCACTTCCCCTTCTCCCAGTGTGTCTACATATCCATTCTCTACACCAGAGTCTCTATTTCTGTCCTGCAAATAGGTTCATCTGTACCATTTCTCTGGATTCCACACACATGTGTTAATTTATGACATTTGCTTTTTTTTCTAACTTACTTCACTCTGAGTGACAGACTCTTGCCCATCCAGTACATAACTAGAATAAACCCTGAAGAATGCAACAGTATTGACTAGACTAGAGCATAAAAGTCAGAAACTTATTTCTGGAATATTAGATCTACACTGGAAATCTGTCAGTTTGCCTTGCAAATGGAAAAACGGATACAATTACAGCTGGAAATGCTGGTTAGAAGGGTTCACATTCATGAGGCCTATTTGCTCAGATTGAACCTAAGCGGAATTAAAGTAAAACTTATAAACTCAACCAAATCAACCAGATATACTTAATTTCAGAATTATTTACATTTAGTTCTCAAATGGTGGCAAGTGTCAGACAAGTAGCTCTGAATGCAGCCCTGGCCAGTAGAACTCTGTGATAACAGAAATGTTCTTGCTGCCCATTCTGGCAGCTACCAGCCCCACGTGATGCTAGAGCACTTGACACATGGACAGTACAACTGAGCAACTGGATTTTACCTTTATTTCAGCTAAATTAAATTTAAATTGTTCTATACGCCTAGTGATTTCTCTGCTCAAAAGCAGTTTCTAATGGGTTAGAGACATTACTTTGCCAACAAAGGTCCATCTAGTCAAGGCTATGGTTTTTCCAGTGGTCATGTATGGATGTGAGAGTTGGACTATAAAGAAAGCTGAGGGCCAAAGAATTGATGCTTTTGAACTGTGGTGTTGGAGAAGACCCTTGAGAGTCCCTTGGACTGCAAGGAGATCCAACCAGTCCATCCTAAAGGAGATCAGTCCTGGGTGTTCATTGGAAGGACTGATGTTGAAGCTGAAACTCCAATACTTTGGCCACCTAATGCGAAGAGCTGACTCATGGAAAGGACTCTGATGCTAGGAGGGATTGAGGGCAGGAGGAGAAGGGGATGACAGAGGATGAGATGGTTGGATGACATCACCGACTCAATGGACATGGGTCTGGGTGGACTCCAGGAGTTGGTGATGGACAGGGAGGTCTGGCATGCTGTGGATCATGGGGTCACAAAGAGTCGGACACAACTGAACCACTGAACTGAACTGGACTGAATGGGTTCACTGCCTTGTTTTTACTCTTACTACAAGTGCTTTCTTCAAAATGCATTGACAAAGCAGTTGATTTTGAGAGGGTGTGTGTATGTGTATGTGTGTCTTTGGCCAGTGTCAGCAGCACCCTTTATAAATACACATTCTTAATTATCAGAAAGGGAAATTCCAGGCCTGCTTTAGGTCATCCAAGATTAGTTTATCTCTCACCTCCTCACATTTATTACTTGACTCAGTGGAAATCTATAATAAAACTTCATGCATTTAAATGGACAGGCCAGGTAAATCTCATTGAATATCGAACTTCTCAAAAATCTCATTAAATACATTAGTTTTTCTTTAATAAAAGAAAAAACAGGATAGAGGCAGAGGAGGTAGTTGTGGTATCTAGTAATGTCCGACAGAATCTATATTATATATGAATAATGGGTTGTTATAGTTTTACTTATTGGGTTTGCTTTATAAAAAAATTTTAAGCAGGGAAAGCATGATTTCCACTTTTCTGTAAGAATTTATACTGTTGTGAAACTAAAGATTCACCAGGACACCATCTGAATTCTAAAAATAAAGTGGTGCTGATATGCTGACACATTAGGCTTGGTTAGGATGAGCAAGCATCAGCCAGTGACACTCATCTGTTCATCAGTGGTGTAATGTGGTCTGCGTGTCTCTGGTGTACAAGGCACAGTACTAAGTACAAAGGATTGAATAAAAATAAGTCCCAACCTCCAAGGGCTTCCCAGGTGGCACAGTGATAAAGAATCTGCCTGCCTATGCAGGAGACACAGAGACACGGGTTCGAACCCTGGGTCAGGAAGATGTCCTGGAGTAGGAAATGGCAACTCATTCCAGTATTCTTGCCTGGAAAATTCCATGGACAGAGGAGCCTGGTGGGCTACAGTCCATGGAGTCGCAATCAATCAGACACAACTGAGCATACACACACACAACCGTCTCCATTCATTCTGATCAAGACCTGGCCCCTGGACTGGATAAATCTTTAAAGAGAAATGTCAACACTGTATACTCCCTGACTGAATTTTACAATTGGTTTGCTTTAGCATACATTTTTGCTTATGACTCTAGCCAGAGGATGATGGTCAGAAAATTATCAGCGACAGAAAGTCGTAATATTCACCCTTCCATCTAAAAAATGGATTCAAATGAAATGAAATATGGTATCCTAAAATAGAAACAAGACCTAGTGCAGGGGTCTCCAACCTCTGGGATCTAAGGCCTGATGATCTTAGGCGGAGCTGATGTGATAATAATAGAAATAAAGTGCACAATTAATGCAATGTGCTTGAATCATCCTGAAAAAATACCCCTGCCCTAGTCTGTGGAAAAACTGTCTTCTGTGAAACCAAGCCCTGATGCCAAAATGGTGGGGGACCGCAGTGAGAAACTGCCAACATCTGAATAAATCTGAAGTTCTGTAAATAGTGACTAACTTCTTAGTTTTGATCCGTATACCACAGCAATGTTACAGTTATGGAAAACTGAGTAAAGAATGTGCAGAAACTCTTTGTACCACTGTCTGTTCAGGCTGCTATAACAAAAAATACCATAGGCTGAATAACAGAACTTTATTTTTCACAGTTCTGGAGGCTGAGAAGTCTAAGATCATGGTACTAGGAGACTCATTGTCTAGTGAGGACCTGCTTCCTGAGTCATAGTTGGGTCCTCTTTTCACTGAATCTTCACTTGTTAGAAGGCGAGAGGGAGCTATTTTACAAGGGCAGGAACCCCATTCACCTCATGTGTGCGTGCATGCGTGCCTGCTAAGTCACTTAGTCGTGTCTCTTTGTGACCCCATGAACCGTAGCCCTCCAGGCTCCTCTCTCCATGGGAGTCTCCAGGCAGAATACTGTGGTGGGTTGCCATGCCCTCTTCCAGGGGATCTTCCTGACCCAGGGATCAGACCTGTTATCTCTTACATCTCCTGCACTGGTAGGTAGTTGTTTCACCAGTAGTGTTACCTGGCAAGCAACCCCCCACCCCGTTCACCTCATCCCCTCCCAAAGGCTCCGCCTCCAAACACCATCACATTGGGGATTAGGTTTTAACATATAAACGCTGAGTTGTCACAAACATTCAGTCTAAAGCAGCTATCTCTGAAACTTTTCTACAAATGTAAAATTATCCAAAATTTGAAAGTATATAAAATATATATGTGGAAGGACACACAGGAATGTCTAAGGACCCCTTAGAGTCAGCTAGCTGGGCCTAGGTGCTGCCTTTCTTGTAGAAGGTGAGGCTAGACATGACCTCACCTTCCCCCAAGGTCTCCAATAAATCCTATGAACAACCAGCTCTAAAGCCCAGACTGTTTGTCAGTTATCTCGATCTCTGTTTCCAGTGGCAAGGCAGCCATCATACTTGCTCTATAAAAATGTACACCAAGCGGGGTAGGGTCCCTCCTAGATTCTGTTCTCAAAACGTGGCCAGCTATGCCCAGACATGCCATTTTGAGAGAACAGCAGACCCAACTACTTTCTAATTCTTTCTGTGGAGTCCAGTATGTACCATATTTGCACAAGCCCATTTCATGAATCAGTTCAGTTCAGTCTCTCAGTCATGTCTGACTCTTTGTGACCCCATGAACCATAGCATGCCAGGCCTCCCTGTCCATCGCCAACTTCCAGAGTTTACTCAAACTCATGTCTATTGAGTCAGTGGTGCCATCCAACCATCTCATCCTCTGTCATCCCCTTCTCCTCCCACCTTCAATCTTACCCGGCAACAGGGTCTTTTCCAATGAGTCAGCTCTTCACATCAGGTGGTCAAAGTATTAGAGTTTCAGCTTCAACATCAGTCCTTCCAATGAATCAGTCCTTCCATTTCATGAATAATGCTATGGAAATGCCATCATACTTTATTTTTTAGTTTTCCATTTTGAATATTTCAATTTATTTCACCACCAACAACAAAAAATGTTTGAATAGCCTACCTTTAAAAAAAAAAAAACAACTTTTTACTGAATAGCCTACTGTTTGAAGGTTAAGAATCAGAGGAAGTTGGGGGATGAGGAAGAAATAAAACATGGACTCAAACATAGTAAAGCTAAATCTGAAAGTATAGATCAGTTAGTGTTTCATCCCCAAACCAGCCTTTAAACTGTCAGCCTAATTTTGATCTATGCAGGATATGTACAAAGCAATTTTTGAGTGTAACTATTTTTGTTGTTGTGGTTCAGTTGCTGAGTCCTATCTGACTCTTTGTGACCCATGGACTGTAGTCCACCAGCCTCCTCTGTTCATGGGATTTCCCAGGCAAGAAGGCTGGAGTGGGTTGTCATTTCATTCCCCAGGGGATAGTCCCAACCCAGGGATCAATTCCATGTCTCCTTCATTGGCAGGCAGATTCTTTACCACTGAGCCACCTTATTCAAAAAGCACTAACTTATACAAATAAAAAATTCCCACTAGTTTCCTAACTAAGTGTCTAGGAGGATTTTTTTTAAATAAACAATTATTATAATTATGGGTAGGAAAGATCTAATAATTTACATGCATAAACTTAGAGGTTAGGGTGATGTCACTTTAAATACAGAAAACTTCAGACTTTGGAAGATTTCTGTAGAAAGTGTTCACTTTCCTCAGACTAATCTGTGCACTTAATGAGGAACAGAACTTCTCTTCACAATTTCAGAGGCAGCTGGAGGTTTTTACACGTTGGTGCAGACAAGCCTATGCAAGACCTTCTCACATTGTGAACAGGTTTTTAAATAATGTGTGAAAATTCTGTGGTGGTAATATACTTAGTACTTTCACATGACAAAATAAGAGAAGAAAAATCAATTCCCACCCTAAGAATGAAAGAGTGGTCTAAGAGTGGTCTTGCAGGAGCAATAAACCAACTGAATGAACAGTTTCAAATTTGGACAACAGACTTTTGGGAAGAATAGATATATATCCTCTGTGAACGTTTGCCTGTAGTTTTACAGGCAAAAATCATTAAATTTCTTTGGAGCAAGGGGAGAAAAAGAAGGGAGCAGCTACAGGCAAAGCTCTGCCTGAATCTTTTATATTCCCTTGTCCCTGTGGCTTTCCACAGACCATGTGACTATTATTCCTCTGGGTTCTCCCCCAGTCAGGAAGACTTCACCATTCTTAATGGCCCCGTAACAATAAAGCATTTAGCCGGCCCCAGAAACTTTTCAAAAGAGAGCAGAAATTCTCTTCCAACGTTGTAGGGAAAACTCCACTACAGCTTATATCACCTCTCATTATAAGTAAAACTACTTAACAAAATACAGAAAACAACTACCTGAGGACTCTGAAAAGGAAATAAAATACAATGCATTGTGGAGGAAAGTCAGAACTTAGGGAAGGAAACGACACAGTGTTTAAGCAGCAATTCAAGTAGCCAGAACTTCCACATAAACATCCTATTTCTGGCCAGAGGAATGTGGTAAAGGGCCTAGTAGGTTGACAGGGTGGGGGAAATCTGACAGACGAGGTATGGGATGAGTCTTACTCTAAAGATGAGTGTCAGCCTCACCCCCAAGCCAGCATATGAGAGACCCAAGCATGACAGCTGAGGCTTCAAGAACTGCCCTAAGGACTTCCCTGGTGGTGCAGTGGTTAAGAATCCACCTGCCATTGCAGGGGACATACGTTTGATCCCTGGTCCAGGAAGAGTCCACATGCCATGGGGCAACTAAGCATGTGAGCCGCAACAACTGAAGCCTGAGTGCCTAGAGCACATGCTCCACAATAAGAGAAGCCACAGCAATGAGAAGAACCTGAGCACCGCACCTAGAGAGTAGCCCCCAATGGCCACATCTAGAGAAGTCCACACACAGCAATAAGACCCAAACCAGCAAGAAGGAAGGAAAGAACGAAGGGACAGAAAAGACCTAAGATTCCAGCCACAAGTCAGATCACAGAACATCTGAGAGGCACACATGCAGGACAGGACAGAACAGGGCAGAATAGCAACAGGATCGAACAGGACAAGCAGCGCAACAGAAGGAGATTGGAAACGCTGCCTGCAGAAGGCGAAAGGAAACCTGTGATCTGAAAATGAACAGATTGACAACCTCCTAGAAACAGCAACAATCACAAATACAATCACTGTTCCCTAGAACAAGAAACATTACTGGGGATAAAAGGACACATCACATATTATAAAAAAAGTCAATTCTCCAAGAAAACATAACTAAACTCCTCTGCGCCTATCAGTAGAGCTTCAAAACACATGCAGCAAAAACTGACAGACGAGAAAATGAAAACACCACAGTTCTGTTTAGAGACTTCAGCACTCCTTTCTTAGCAATCAATAGAACAAGCTGACAGAAAATCAGCATGGATACAGAAGACCTGAACAAAATTATCAACTATTTTGACTGACATTTATAGAACACTACCAACAATAGCAGAATATACATTATTTTCAAGTTTACATGAAACTTTCACCAACTGAAAGCCTTAGAGAAATGAAATCTTACAAATAGGGTCTCTGACTATAATGGAATTAAACTAGGAACCAATAACAGAAAGTTATCTGGAAAATCTTCAAATATTTGAAAACTAAACAACTCACTTCTAACAAAAACACGTTACAAGGGAAATTAGAGACTCTTTTTAATTGGATGAAAAGTAAAATGGAACACAGTTAAAACAGTGTTTCTAGTAAAAATTTATATTAAATACTCCCATTAATAAAGAAGATCTCAAACACTTATTTAAGATTTCTCCTTAAGAAACTAGAAAATAGCAAAAAATTAAACCCAGAATAAGTACATAAAAGTAAATAATAGTGTAGAAATCAGTGCATTGAAAAGGGAAAACTATAGTCATCAATAAAACCAAAAGCTAGATGTTGAAAAATGATTACTAAAATTGACAGACCTCAAGCCAGAAATAAAGACAAATTACTGATATTAGAAATAAAAGAGGAAACAAAGACTCCCTACAGATGTTTAAAGGATAAGAAAATATTACAAATAACTTGACGTGCATAAAGTTAACAATTTAGATGAAACAGGCAAATTCCTTTAAAGACAAACTACTAATGCTCACTGAAAAAAAAACAAGATAATCTGAATAGCTCATATGTATTAAAGAAATTGAATTCATACTTAAAAACTGCAACACACAAAACTCCAAGTCAAATGGCTTCACTAATAAAGTATGTCAAACATTTAAAGAAGAAATAATATGCCAGGAGGAGGAGGGAGACTTCATAGGGAGTTGCAGTGTCTTTCGAGCTTAGGCTTGCTGAGAAAAGTTGGATTACTAAATTTCTGGGGTCTTGTAGGACAAATTGTCAACACCCCTCCCCTAGGCACCCTGGTTTCATTTCCTTATCACTTCATTTCTATATCCCACCACCACCACTACCAGCCTGCTGAGGGAGCCAGGTGTATAGATTGGCTGGAAGTACAAGGCAGTAACAGCTACCTTGGAGGAGAAGAGGAAGGAGAAGGCTGAGATCCATTACAGGAAGGAAAAACAGCTCATGAGGCTGAGGAAAGAGGCCAAAAAGAACATGGAGAAAAAACTGACAAATATACAGGGGCCCTCAACACCCAGGGACTCCTGGTCTGAGCCTGACAAAATTGATTGCTTATTTCTCAAGAAAAAAAGTAAGAAGAGATGATATCAATTCCATATAAGCTCCTTCAGGGAGAAAAAAGAGGAGCAAACCTCCCAATTAGTTTATGAGCTAGCATTACACTGAAAGCATAGTTACGAGAAAACTATAGACCAATATTCCTCATGAAAATAGATGAAAAATTATTCAGTAAAACATTAACAAAACAGATCTAGTGTTACATAAAAAAAAGACAATATATTATGACCAAGCGGGATGTATCCCAGGAATGCAAGGCTGGTTTATCATTTGAAAATCAATCAATATAATTCACTGTACCAATAAACTAAAGAAAAAAAAACAAATTAGACATAACCAAGCTAGTTAGCTCAGAACTAACTTACTATAGACTTCTCTACTATCTAATTTACAGGAAGTACCAAATACACTGTCAACACACATTGAATTCTTTATTTAAAATCTCACGGACTTCAGGGGATCAATAAATGATCAAAGACTGCATCTGACAGGTCTCATACACAAATTCTCTTGTTACCTAGCAGAATTATCTTATTTTTGATCTCTCTTTCTACCCATATTTCCCTCAATCATTCATTGACGTGAAATAAAAAAATACAAAGTGATGGAGCAATTACTATGATCACTTTCTGAATTGAACCATTCAAGACTTTCAGGAGTACCATACTGTACGCTTGTTTGACCTTCTGGTTATAGGGTCTCTCCAACCTCCAAGTGAAGGCACTTCAGATACAAGAATTTCATTATTCAAGTTGCCCCTCTGGAGAAAAAACAAGAAAACACTTGAGATTGTTCAGTTATGTGAATTGCATTGTCATGCCATTAACCTCGGTCTCAGTCTGGCGGCTTCTGGCTGCTTTGAGCTCTACTGTGGCTCTTTACCAGCTCTCAGGGAGCTGCCACAGTGCGGCCTTGGTGACACTGCCCTCACATTGTGCAGCCCAGAGTCAGGTGCACAACCCTCCAAACTGTGCCCAAGAATATGGGACACGGAGAACAACCCTGGATTCAAAAGTGTTGTTTCTCACTTTCATTTCCCTCATAGACTATGGTATGTTGCATTTTTAACCAAGGGAATAGGGACTTCCCTGGTGGCGCGGTGAATAAGGAATCTGCCTACCAATGCCGGGAACACGAGTTCGATCCTTCATCAGGGAAGATCCCACATGCTTCAGAGGAACTAAGCCCATGCTCTGCAACAAGAGAAGCCACTGCTTTGAGGAGCCTATGCACCACAACAAACAGCAGCCTGCACACTGCAAGGTCGAGTCTAGTCTACTCTCTTGCTGCAACTAGAGAAAGCCTGTGCACAGCGATGAAGACCCAGCACAGCCAGAAATAAAGAAAGAACATTTTAAAAACAAATAAAGGAAGGGGCTATTCGGAAACTTTATTTTCACAAATTGTCTCAGAGTTTCAAGTAAATTTTTGCCTTAGAACATAATGTTCTTGTGACTTTTGATCAAGGAATGTTCCGAAATTCTCTGAAAAACAAAAATGAATGCATTTATCTAAATGAAATGTATATCAATATTATATATAAATCGTTCATCAGGTTCTATAGTCAATAAGCTTTCTGTGAAAGCACCACAGATGTACACTGGCACTATAAATTTCTAGAATAATTGTTCCTTTTGAAAGTTGACTGTATGAGGCTTTGAGATTATGGAAAATAGCCTTTGTTGAACTTAATGATCTTTCTTCACGTACACAGACCTCTCCCCTGTCCCTATTCACTTGGAAACTTACTCATAGTCTGATTCTTCTTTAGGGAACACCTTCCTGACATCACTCCCGCCCCTTCCGCTGGACCTTGCTGAACATCACTGGAGTGTGTCCAGCACATATGCTCCTGCCAAATTCCCTGAAGGCAGCAAATATGTCTGTGCAGTTTACCCTTACTTTCACTATCTAGCACAGTCCCTGGCATACAGAAGGAAACTATAAACATACTTGAATGGAAGAAAACCTAAGTGTGCTATTGCCACCAAGGAGAAACTACCCCCAAATTATGTTTATGAGGAAGTAAAAAGAACCAGTGAGACGACAGTGGGCTTCCCTGGTGGCTCAGCAGTAAAGAATCCATCGCAGTGCAGGAGGCCACCTGCAGTGCAGGTTATACAGGTTTGATCCCTGGGTCAGGAACATCCCCTAGAGAAGGAAATGGCTACCCACTCCAGTATTCTTGTCTGAGAAAGCCCATGGACAGAGGAGCCTGGCGGGCTACAGTCCATGGGGTTACAAAGAGTCAGACTCGACTTAGCAACTAAACCACCACCATGGAAATATTGACCACCTCCCTTGAAGAAACAGTCTTTTGTTCATAAAAAGAAATGTTTTTTGAAAAATATTTTCAACCCAAATTCTTAAAATATAAGTTATGGAATATTAAGCATCCATTACTAAAACTGAAATATTTATATAACAAGATATCCACGATATATGTTTAACTCAAAATACTATGTGTAATTTGATTATATTCTTATTGGAAAAATATAAATGCACATAGACACATATAATGGGATCTTACAGCTTTTCATTTTCTGCCATGTATTTTATATTGTAAACTTTTAAACCATTTTGAAGTCAGAAAATACAAAACTAAAAACATTTGCTATACTGTTCTAGCTATTCTGCTAAGTGCCAATATGGCAAGAGTTTCAGTATCACATTAATAGTACACACATCATAAAATATCAAATTTTGCTGTAATAAGACAAGTATTTGTCCTTTTAAATTTTAAGTGAAACATGAATACAGAAAATACAAATTGTAACTCTTCAGCTTATATTTCTGAGAGAGAAACTGAACTGTAATTTTCCTTCAAACATTCTCCTGCCCCATTATTTCCACCTTCTCCTTCTAGGATTTCTATTTTACGTACATAAATTTTTTTCACTAGAACAACATGTCTCTTATGCTTTTTTCCCCTGCATTTCCTTTTTTCTTTCTAAGCTTCAGTTTCTTTTCATTCATTTTACTTTCACTGTTCTGATCCTCTCTTGTGTCCAGATTTTTGTTTAAAATACTTCTTACTGACTTTTTAAGTTATTGTATTTTTCAATTCTAAAATTTCTCCCTTTATTCTTTTGTATATTCTAGTACTTTGGTAAAATCCTGCATGTTCTTATGTATTTCATTATATTTCCCTCTATTTTGGTGGGATATTATTTACAGTTATTTTAAAGTTCTTATTATGCCAGTTCCAATAACTAAATCACCTGTTAAACTCTTTATTAAAAAATATTACATTTTAAGTTATAGCCTTGTATCTTGGCATGCCTAAAAACATTTTATTGAACGCCAGGTATTATCTGTAAAATATATATAGTCTTGATATATTATTTTCCTTCAGAAAAGGTTCACCCTCTCCTCTGAGGCTGAATTGAATCAGAACTGGGCAACAAGCTGGTAAGTTTCCATTTACCACCAGTTCACCTCTGCTCCTGGGTGTACGCCTCCAGGGTTTTATACTTGAGACTGATGCACCTGGCGGGTCCTGAATCTATCCACATCAGTATCTTGAGGCTGATGAAATACCTGCCTGGTTTTTCAGAGACCTTCTGCTTGGTTTTGTGGCCTGTTCAGAATTCAACCAGTATCTTGAAAAGGAAATGAGTTTGTGTTCTCTATACCACCCTTTTCAATGGATCTTGGCCCCCAAAGTCTCCAGTTATGTCTCTCCAGTCCCATAATATCCCAAACCTCTGTTGGTTACTTTGTCCTGCAACACAGCCCCCTTGCCTGGGAAACCCATGGATTCTTACAGCCTCTTGCCTTGTACTCACAATCAGCAAGTGCCTCCACAGTTAAGACACTGAGGAAATTCAGCTCACCTCTCTGCAGTTACCCTTTTCCCACAATCTTGGCCCCCGTCAACCTGCTTACTCTAACAGATCTCTCATGTTTTAAATAGATTTTTTTTTAATTCAGCATTTTCATTGTCTTCAGTGATAGCAATGATCTCCAATGAGCTACTCCAAATCTCCCGTGGAATTTTTTCACTATATCTTTAACATGTTATAAAGACAAAATTATATAACTTTTAAAAAAACAATAAGTGATGTGTAGAGTGATTATACTCTTTGCAGCCAAAGATGGAGAAGCTCTGTACAGTTAGCAAAAACAAGACCAGAAGCTGACTGTGGTTCAGATCATGAACTCCTTACTGCAAAATTCAGACTGAAATTGAAGAAAGTAGGGAAAACCACTAGACCATTCAGATATGACCTAAATCAAATCCCTTATGATTATACAGTGGAAATGAGAAATAGATTTAAGGGACTAGATCTGATAGATAGAGTGCCTGATGAACTCTGGACAGAGGTTTGTGACATTGTACAGGAGACAGGGACCAAGACCATCCCCATGGAAAAGAAATGCAAAAAAGAAAAATGGCTGTCTGAGGAGGCCTTACAAATAGCTGTGAAAAGAAGAGAACCGAAAAGCAAAGGAGAAAAGGAAAGATATAAGCATCTGAATGCAGAGTTCCAAAGAATAGCAAGGAGAGATAAGAAAGCCTTCCTCAGCGATCAATGCAAAGAAATAGAGGAAAACAACAGAATAGGAAAAACAAGAGATCTCTTCAAGAAAATTAGAGATACCAGGGGAAAATTTCATGCAAAGATGGGCTCGATAAAGGACAGAAATAGTATGGACCTAACAGAAGCAGAAGATATTAAGAAGAGGTGGCAAGAATACACAAAAGAACTGGACAAAAAAGATCTTCATGACCAAGATAATCATGATGGTGTGATCACTCACCTAGAGTCAGACATCTTGGAATATGAAGTCAAGTGGGCCTTAGAAAGCATCACTACTAACAAAGCTAGTGAAGGTGATGGGATTCCAGTTCAGCTATTTCAAATCCTGAAAGATGATGCTGTGAAAGTGCTGCACTCAATATGCCAGCAAATTTGGAAAACTCAGCAGTGGCCACAGGACTGGAAAAGGTCAGTCTTCATTCCAATCCCAAAGAAAGGGAATGCCAAAGAATGCTCAAACTACTGCATAATTGCACTCACCTCACACGCTAGTAAAGGCATGCTCAAAATTCTCCAAGCCAGGCTTCAGCAATATGTGAACCATGAACTTCCAGATGTTCAAGCAGGTTTTAGAAAAGGTAGAGGAACCAGAGATCAAATTGCCAACATAGGCTGGATCATCGAAAAAGCAAGAGAGTTCCAGAAAAACATCTATTTCTGCTTCATGGACTATGCCAAAGCCTTTGACTGTGTGGATCACAATCAAGTGTGGAAAATTCTGAAAGAGATGGGAATACCAGACCACCTCACCTGCCTCTTGAGAAACCTATATGCAGGTCAAGAAGCAACAGTTAGAACTGGACGTGGAACAACAGACTGGTTCCAAATAGGAAAAGGAGTACGTCAAGGCTGTATATTGTCACCTTGCTTATTTAACTTCTATGCAGAGTACATCATGAGAAACGCTGGGCTGGAAAAAGCACAAGCTGGAATCAAGATTGCCAGGAGAAATATCAATAACCTCAGATATGCAGATGACACCACCCTTATGGCAGAAAGTGAAGAGGAACTCAAAAGCCTCTTGAGGAAAGTGAAAGAGGAGAGTGAAAAAGTTTGGCTTGAAGCTCAACATTCAGAAAACTAAGATCATGGCATCTGGTCCCATCACTTCATGGGAAATAGATGGGGAAACAGTGGAAACAGTGTCAGACTTTATTTTGGGGGGCTCCAAAATCACTGCGGATTCTGATTGCAGCCATGAAATTAAGACACTTACTCCTTGGAAGAAAAGTTATGACCAACCTAGATAGCATATTAAAAAGCAGAGACATTACTTTGCCAACCAAGGTCCATCTAGTCAAGGCTATGGTTTTTCCCGTGGTCATGTATGGATGTGAGAGTTGGACTGTGAAGAAAGCTGATTGCCGAAGAATGGATGCTTTTGAACTGTGGTGCTGGAGAAGAATCTTTGGAGTCCCTTGGACTGCAAGGAGATCCAACCAGTCCATTCTAAAGGAGATCAATCCTGGGTGTTCACTGGAAGGACTGACGCTAAAACTGAAACTCCAATACTTTGGCCACCTCATGCGACGAGTTGACTCACTGGAAAAGACTCTGATCCTGGGAGGGATTGGGGGTGGAAGGAGAAGGGGATGACAGAGGATGAGATGGCTGGATTGCATCACCGACTCAATGGACATGAGTTTGAGTGAACTCCGGGAGTTGGTGATGGACAGGGAGGCCTGGTGTGCTGTGATGCATGGGGTTGCAAAGAGTCAGACACGGCTGAGTGACTGAACTGAACTGAATCCAATGAAAGATAAAACAAGAAATTTCTATCAATAAATTTCCTGTCGTTCATATGTATCTTTGATTACTAAAATTTTGTTGTGTTCTGTATATTTATTGAAACTATCTTCAATGTAACAAACTATCTGTAATGTGTTATTCAGAACCACAGGACCTCATACAGTTCTTTTCTTCCTATTGCATTCAAAGTGTGAATTTTCTTAATTTTCTACCTTTTGGATGAATTCCAGGAGAGTCTTTTATATTTGCTTTTTCTTGGCTCCCTCAGCTCTAATTTTATGATACTTTATTCATTGATTTCATTATATCAATAATTCAGTGAGAATTTTGAACAGTCTCCACTGAAATTGCATCAGTGGCCCTTTTCTCCATTTTAAGAATAAAAGAATAATTGATTATTTAAGCAATAAAATAATGAAATATCACATGTACCATTGTGAGTTCATAAAAAATAATTAGGTATTTCTTCAGCTACTTATTACATTAGTAGGTACTTACTTTGAAGCACATGGTATTATTCTGTTTACATGCTTTATGCTGGGCAATAAACACAAATGCAGTCAATTTAAATTCTTCACTGGCAATTTAACGTAGAAATTGAGCTTAAATAGAACTTTATAAATAATAATGTTACTTCCTCTTTAGTACTGCCTTTCAGAGGAAATTTTTTTTTTTTTGCTTATAATTATTTGTAAACTAATAATAGTTTAAGCATTGACCTATGCTGCTGGTTAATAATTAACCCCAAACTCATGTGAAATTCTCCAAAACATAATTATATTGATATGCTGAAAAGACTGAGTTCTCTATTCACATAGAAGCTAATTATTTTTTTATTGCCCATGTAATATGCATGTGCTAAAAAAGACATATCAGGAAAACTCTTTCATCAAGGAAATAAAACACTAAAACAGCTCTTAGCCTCATATGACTACACATTTATATAACCAGAAAGACTATCATAAACTAAATTTTACCAATTTTACCAATTTCCCGCTTAAAAATCTAAGGGGGCACTCTTAGAGAACTCCTAAGACCATCACCAGCCCTCACTTCCACACACAAACAAAATTTTCTGTGGCAGTAGGAACTAAAATTTTACATGGAGCTGGTTAAAGCAAGACACACAAAAGTGCTTTCTTAAAGTACTGGAAAAAACCAGGGAAGATCAGTGCCTTTTCCAAGTAATATTTCTCCCTAGCTTTGCATTTACCTGGGTCTTTGTGAAGATAAAACAAATTTTTTCCAGAAAGGCTATGTGAAGACTTACAGTTTTAAACCATCACGTGCTTTTATTCAAGTGGAGTCTTAGTGGGGAATGACATTGTTCTTCTTTCAATTCAATCAAAGAATTCTAGTGTTAGAAGGGACCTTGCAAGTCATCCACTTCAAACACCCATCTGGGGCTGAAATGCTCTCCTCAGCTTGCTCAACACATTTTTTTCCACTGTTATTACATTCTTCCAGTGAACAGAAACTGATGTATCCCACACCCATCATTTAAAAGTGGACATTCAATTTCCAAATACATGGAATTTTTTAAGTATCTTTGTTATTAATTTCTTATTTAAATGCTTTCTTCTCTACAATCACCCTCTGTGTGTTTTGTCTTCTAACTTCATTGAGACTTTCAATGGCTAAATCAGGCCGTTCCCTTCTCCAGGGGATCTCCCCAACCCAGGGATAGTACCCAGGTCTCCTGCTTCACAGGCAGATTCTTTACCAGCTGAGCCACCAGGGAAGCCCCAAGTCAAAGATGTTTCTTGGTAAATGTCACATTGCACTTGAAAAGATGTGGGTTATTTTCCAATATCTTTTGATATTGATTTTTAACATAATTTTAAGTGGTAAGAGAACAGAAAGACTCTGCAGGATTTCATACCTTTAGATCATGAAATTTTTGCACTTTGTTTTATGTCCCTGGATATGTTCCAGTGCCTCTTGGCTTACAGTCTATAGGAACCTGAATAAAATCCATATCCTACTATTGTGTGAAAATCGTATAAAGATTAATTACGTTGAATTGGTTCTTGGTGATTTTCATGTCTACTATATCCTCCTACTTTTCTGTATATTTATATTCTTAATTTTTGAGAGTTTGATATTGAAACTCCAACTAAAAAAATCTCAATTTATCTACTTTAAAAAAATAATTTTAATATATTTTGGGACTATATGTAACTTTGTTCTGTATTTTCCAAGTCTCCTGTAAATGTGTTATCATACTTTCATAATTTAAAAAATAAAAAAGAAAGAGGAAAAAAATAGAAATTGATATATCCCAGAGCAGTTCTGGACCTTCTTAGATCATAAAAATCTTCCTGGAGCTTCTCACTCATTGTGCAACCAAGCAGGAGTCAATGGGGCCTTCCCAGAGCAGACCTCCTACCCTATATCTTCTGCCTGCCTCTTGCCTGTAGAAAAAGCTTAGCCTTCTAGGGCCTTCTTTGATTTACAAAGAGTAAATTTAATCAGAGATGTGAGGAAATTCAGAAAAGGAAAGAGTCAAGCAAGACACAATAATAATAATTTAGCCATTAAAAAAAGTCAAGAACCTTCAGTTCCTCCTCAATGGATATAAATAATATTCTAAACCATGTCTTTTGAGCTGTTTTGCAGATACTGAAAGACCCCCCACATGGGAGAAGTCAACTGTATGCTCCCCACAAGCACACAGATCAGAAGGCTGATGATGTTAACTCCTGATTACCTTACTACTAACCAATCAGAAGAATATCCATGAGCTGATCACATACCCCACAACCCCCTTCTCTAACCCTGTCTTTGAAAACCTTTCCTTGGAAACCTTCAGGGAGTTCAGGCCTTTGAGGCAATAGTTGCCCTGGGCTCCTTGCTTGGCCCCTGCAATAAATGCTATGCTTTCCTTCACCACAACCCTAGTGTCAGGAGATTGGCTTTACTTGCACAGGCAAATGGACCCAAGTTTGGTTCAGTAACAAAACTAAACAAATAAATAAAGCAATATCCCCTGGGGGTGGGACAACATTAGTCACCTTTTTCATTAGCATACTTTTAATTCCAAACACTTATATTCTGCTTTAAACAGTACATTCAATTTAAATTGTCTCACCTGATTGTCACAAAAGCCCTGTCGGGTATGCATAATAACTTTAAAAGAAACTCAGAGTAAGATTCAGACTTTTTAAACACTAGCTACCCAGATTCCTTGTTTGACTCTTGCAATAAATGCTGCCCTTTCCTTCAACACAACATAGTGCCAGCAGGCTGGCTTTACTGCACATGGGCAAGTGGATGCAAGTTAGGTTTAGTAACAACTGGTTCTCATTAAAGCACTTTCAACAATATAAAGTAAGCCTAATCTTTCTCCCAAATGCAATGGGAGACCTAAATATTTGAAGATCTCCATGCTGCTGAACCTAAGCTTTCTCCTCTCTAAATATTCCCATCTCTTATAGTTTTGATTTTTTCTCCCAAGTATTTATTTAGTATCACTGAAGTGGAGAGTACTATGCTAGGAGCAGAGGCATAGTAAAATAATTTTCTCATGTATTCTCCTTCTAAAGGAAGTTTAGGAAGCTTTTTAAGAGGAAAGGAAGTCTAGATAAAAGTCCTAGTTGCTCAGTCGTGTCTGATTCTTTGTGACTCCACAGACAACAGCCTGCCAGGCTCCTCTGTCCATGGAAATCTCCAGGCAAGAATACTGGAGTGGGCATCCATTCCTGATCTTCCAAACCCAAGAATCGAAGCTGAGTCTCCTGCATTGCAGGCAGATTCTTTACCACCTCTGCCATCAGGAAAGCCCAAGTCTGAATGAGTGACTCGTAACTGTTCATTCATTCATGTGTTCAACAACACAGGAGGGCACCTATTACATGCAAAACTCAGTGCAAGGTACTGGGAATTCAGAACTAAGATTTTTAAAAATCATTTGTTGGATAAATAAATGAATGAATCAATGTATGGGTAAGATAAAGCACAAGCCCTCAGAAACTCACAGGCTGGTGAATGTCAGTTCAATCTATTTCTGAATGCTGTGTACACTTAAAATATTGTAAAATATTCACACAATGGTCTATTTGATTTTACATTTAATTCATTAGGTACATGTATGTTTTATTAGTTGAAAATTGAGGAAAATAAATTCTCAGATTAATTTAACCTTCTGGTAACCAGTTTACTGTGCTGTGTACACCACTCATATATCTTCAAAAAAGACTAAAATTCTACTTATTACACCATATTTGAAATACAGTACTCAGCATCTCTCAGAAGCTCCACGTACTTCCTATGAACAGTACCTGTGTATTTGCATGGGGGTTATACAGTGTGTTTACAAATACTCCAAGTCATACCATAAATATGCTGAGTTTTTTTTTAAAAAAAGAAAAAAAATTAGTGATGGAAACAAAATCTAACATTCTTGAGGCTTCATCCATCATTCAACTCATCAACTCCAGCATTCTCTTTTCTTCTAGTATCCTAGGAAGACTTGAAATTAGTATGGATTGTTGTGTATTTGGGGAAAATGTGCAAGTAGTTGGTACTTTATCTTCAGGTTATTTGAAGTTTTGAAAGTGAAATTGTCAACTATCATGTTGGGCTAAATAACTCATTGAGAAGCAGTGTGCCAAGCAGTTAATATAAAGAATTTAATTTGTTTGCTTCTTCTGAGTTTTGCCATTGAGCTTTCAGTGGGAAAGCTTTCCCTAAAAACACACTTTATTGGCTCTAATTAAGAATGCATCCAGTAGTGTTCTCTCAGGCTTTGGATGCCTGCTGGCTTAATTTTTAAGCTTCTCCATTCTCGATAAAAGTGCTGAATTGAATTTAAAAGTCTATTCCTACAGAATTACCCCTTAGTGAGCACACCACTCACACTTCTGCAGAAAAGATTAAAATACTATTTACTACACAGAGAAGACATTGTTTTTTAAAAATGAATGGAAAAATGAGTCTATAGTTTAGCAATAATTCTGAAATGAAAGGTTGTTTCAAACATAGTTTTTGCTTTTTGGTTTACTTTTACCCCAAACCAAGACAGAAGTTATTCATGGAGCCACAGAACACAAGAAAGTATCTGTTAAAAAGTCAGCAAACAGATTCATATCCTTCATTTTCAAAGGCCGGAAAAGTTCTAGTTATTTCTTTATAACCTAGGTATACATGACTAACTTTAGGATATTCTCATAAGGAAAACCCAGTTACATTCTCTTTGATTAGACATCATGGGTGTGTGTTCCTTTCGTTAATGAAGAGACAACAATCTTTGGTACTCTGAGTAACTTGTCCTAAATGGACTGCTTTTGTTCTTCTTTTTAGGAAAGATTCAACATCATGCTGACTGATCATATTCTCCCTAAAACACAGGCATAAATTTGTACACCACATGGCTCAGTTACTCTTCACACATGTGCTGTATCCTACTATGACTTTGTGCCATACCATGTTAAGTTATGGGGAAATAAGGAGCCAACAGCCAAATGGAAGTTAAATGACAGATAAAATGCGTTGACAAAAGAGTGAGGCAAATCCCATGAAGAGGGGAAAACCATGTATAGTGAGACACAAACGATCCAACAACCAACTCTGCCTGGGAGCATCATACTAGACTTGGAGGAGATATTTCTTGCCAGAGGCCTGAAAGGCCAAGTGAAGGCTGCGCGGGTATAGTGGTGGGAAGATCTGTCAGGCTTTAGAGAATGTATATGGATAGAGGTGCAGACATATGAAAAGAAAGAAACAACAGAAAGTTCAATGCAAGTTTTTATTAAATGTAATACGCTTCTCTAGCAATTAAACTGAAATATCCAGAGTGATTACGGCCATCCCCAAAGGCGGATGAAGGGATCTCATTTCCATAAAATCTGTCTATGATGTTGAGAACAAGCAGCAGTGAGGAAAAATTAGAAAGGAAAAACCACTGTGGAAATCATTGCAGCAGTCTAGGAGAGAAGTGATGGTGAGCATTAACAGGATGCTATCAGTGGTGATGGCTAAAAGATATCATATTCAGGATATGATCTGAAGCTAGATCTAATGGGATTTATGGACAAAGCACAGGGATATGGTTTGTGAAGAAGAGAGAGGAACTAAACACGCCCCATGGCTGCTGGTCTTAGCAACTGGGGGAATATGTGCCATTTCTGAAATGAAGAAAGAATGCGGGAGTGTATATATGCATGCACATATGTACATGCTAAGATAAAAGAAAACCAACGATGCTATTTGGCTGCGGTTAGTTTCAAATGCACTTGGTGAACTGTCATTAGGCAGTTGTATGTAGGAATGTAGTGATCAGTGAAGAATCTACATGAAATCAGCTAAGGGGTTGGTGTAAATAGAGAAATATGAGGGCCTGAACCCCAAGGCATGCTAACATTCAAAGTTCAAAAAACGAAGGAGGATTTATAGTCATTCCTTCAGTATTTGTTGGGAACTAGTTTCAGGATTTCCAAAGATTCATTGGAAAAGGCCCTGATGCTGGAAAAGATTGAAGGCGGGAGGAGAAGGGGACGACAGAGGATGAGATAGTTGGATGGCATCACTAACTTGATGGACATGAGTTTGAGTAAGCTCTGGGAGTTGGTGATAGACAGGGAAGCCTGGTGTGCTGCAGTCCATGGGGTCATAGAGTCAGACATGACTGAGCGACTGAACTGATAGATACCAAAATCTGAGAATGCTCAAGTCCCTTATATAAAATGGCATCGTATTTTCAAATAACCTGTACACATTCTCAGGTATACTTTAAAACAGTGGTCCCCAACAAGGGACCAATTTCATGGAAGACAATTTTCACACAGACCTGGGGAGGGGGATGGTTTCAGGGTGGTTCCAGTACATTACATTTATTATGTACTTTATTTCTAATTTAAAGCCATCACCAATCTGAGGGCAGGTACTGGTCTGTGGCCTGGAGGCTGGGGACCCCTGCTTTAAAGCTTCTCTAGATTACTTATAATATAAATGCTCTGTAAAAACACAAATACAGTGTTAATGCTATGCAAATAGTTTGCTGGAAAATTCAAGTTTTCTTTTTTGGAACTTTCTGGAATTAAAAAAAAAATTTAGATCTGTGATTGGTTGAATCTTTGAATGTGGATGTCACAAACACAGAGGGCCAACTATGCATACAATGGAATTCTATTTAGCTATAAACAAGAAGAAAATCCCACCATCTGCAACAACAGGGATGAATCTTGAGGGCATTATGCTAAACGAAATAAGTCAGACAAAGGAAGATAAACGCTGCATGATCTCACTTATATGTGGAATGTAAAAAAGTCAAATTCAAAGAAATAGATTGGCAATTGCCAGGAGCTCCAGGGTAGAAGAAATTGGGAGAACCTGGTCAAAAGATACAAACTTTCATTTATAAGATGAATAAATTTTGGGAATCTAATACACAGCACCGTGAATTTAGTTAATAATACTGTATCATACACTTCATCTTTGCTAAGAGATCAGATCTAAAAGATACTAACCACACACACCAAAAAAATGGTAACTGCATCAAGTGATGAATATGTTAATTAACCTTACTGTGGTAATCATTTTGCAATATACATGTACATCACATTGTCATGTTGTACCCCTTAAACTTAAGATGAATATTATTTTTCTCAGTGTTATATTTCAATTATATCTCAATACAGCCAGGGAGAGGAAATGAAGGAGAAGCCACCAAAGGTGATGGAGCAAGGGCAACCAGTGAGTATGGTGATTCTGAACCTAAGTGAAGGAAATGTTGAAAAGATAAGGGCATAGAAAACTATGTGAAAAGTTGAGAGACATGAGGACATCAAAGTATAAATGAGGCATTTTGCTTTAAAGGAGAGCAATAGATGGGGTGACAACTAGGGCAAATGTTAAGTCAAGACAGGGGCTTTATTTTAGAACGAAAAATTTATTACTATTTATTATGTAATTAAGATAAGAAATTTACCAGCTGATAGGAATAATCCAGTGGTAAGTGGGCACAGCTTGAATGCAGAAGAGATAATTTTAAGAGTCATGTCCCTGAGTAGACAGGGGAAGGATCCAGTGCCAAGTAGAGAGGTTGACCCTAGCTCAAAGCAGGGATAATTCATCCACCTGATCAGCCAGAAAACTGGATAGATCAGCCAGTTTAAAAAAAAAACAGGTAAAAACAGAGGTAGTGGTGAAAAGGAAGACAGCACTAAATCGTCTATGAATGAGGAGAGTGGCCTTGGATTGAGAGAGGATAATAACAAGGAAGTGAGTATGGAGCATCATTTGATGGTGTCTTTAAAGGAGGAGTACCCAACCTCCTGAGCCAAGGACCACTACTGGTCCATGACCTGTTAGGAACCAGGCTGCACAACAGGAGTTGAGCAGTGGGTAACTGGGCGAAGCTTCATCTGTATTTAGAGCCGCTCCCCACAGGGAGCCGGGAAAAACTGTCTTCCACGAAACCAGTCCATGGTGCTGAAAAGGTTGGGAACCACGGCTTTAAAGGAGATACTACATTGAGAAAGGAAGGAGAGAGAATGTATTTTAGAAAGAAATAACAAATAAGCAGTTAGTCCACTGCACTCTCCTCCATAACCATGATATGTTCTTATGAGAAAAAAAATAATCAACCACTTGAGAAGGAAGCACTGTCTTTAGGGTAAGTCAGGTTCCGTGAGAACAAGCGGAAGACAGCATTCTTCAAAGAGTTGAGGATGTGGGCAGTTTTGCTCATGACACTCTGAGAGATCAAGAGAGCAGGTGGAAGGGTTTGGGAGGACAGGGACTAGAGTCAGAATCTCATTAAGATATTTAGAATGCCATATGGGGGAACCTCCCTGGCAGCCCAGTGGTTAAAAATTCACCTTACAGCAGGAGAGGCAGATTTGACCCCTGGTCAGGAAACTAAGATCCCATATGTGGCAGGGCAACTAAGCCCACATGCCACAACTACTGAGGCCACAACCACAACTAGAGAAGCCCAGGTGCCACCACAGCAGACCCCAGGGGCTGCAACAAAGACCGACACAGTCAAGAAATAATGGCATTCCTTATATGTGGAATCTAAAGAGAAATGATACAAATGAACTTACACACAAAACAGAAAGAGACTCAGGGAACAAACTTAACAGTTTCAAAGGGGAAAGGATAGTTAGGGATTTTGATATGAACACGCACACTCTGCTCTATTTAAAATGGATAACCAGCAAAGACCTACCGCATAGCACAGGGAACTCTGCTCAGTGTTACGTGGCAGCCTGGATGCCTGAGGAGTTTGACGGAAAAGGGATACATGAATACGTATGGCTGAGTTCCTTCTCTGCTAACCTGAAACTGTTACAACACTGTTAATTGACTATACTCCAAAACAAAATATAAAGTTTAAAAATAATAATAAGTAAAAAAAGAATGCCATGTGGGTGTTATATGTGGACAACAGCAGATGGGATATACACATGCATACTTACACACACAATGGAGTATTACTTAGCTGTAAAAAAGAATGAAATTTTGCCATTTGTTACAGCACGGATGAACTTGGAAGGTATCATGCTTAGTGAAATAAGTCAGACAGAGAATACAAATACTGCACGATATCATGTACACATATAATCTAAAAAAATAAAACAAACTAGAGAATATAACAGAAAAAAAACAGACTCACAGATAGAATAAACTAGTGGAAAGATGGAAGAGGGAAAGGTTAATATAGGGGCTCAGCATTAAGAGTTACAAACTATTATGTAAAAAATAAACAAGCTACAAGGATATATTGTACAATACAGGAAACACAGCCAATATTTTATAATAACTGTAAATGGAATGCAACTTTTAAAAACTGAGAATCACTATGTTATGCACCTGAAACTTACATAATATTAAACATCAGTTGTACTAAACCTCAAAGAAATAATAATAGATTTCCTGAAGCTTAAGCTTTTGACTGTGTATGAGGCAAACAGGACTATAAAGCATAATATGATTAGGCCTGATAGAATGTGGATTCTCATGATAGGGTTCTTTTGAGAATCCACCTCACAGTTGGTAAAGTAGTGGATGGTGTCGTGGACGGCGGCGTGATGTGCCAGCTGCTCTGATCCCCCTGCTCAAGAAAACCTTATTTTAACTCACAACCACCAGCTGCCTCACCTTAGTGACCCACTGCAGTGTCACCCCAAGACCACACTTCTGTTGGGTTACTCCCAGCCAGACCAAGCAAGGTGGAAGTGCTAGAGAAAAGACCACTCCTGTCAACTGCAGGACTTCTCTTCATCTAGGTTCCCACGCTGCGCTTGTCAGAACCATCTCAGGGCCACCCTACAGACTGAGGCTGTCCCTGCCAATTCTCCTTCCATCCCCCTCCTTTCCTACAGATGTCAAAACTGTCTCTAGGTCTGAGGTTTTCCTTGCCTGTGTCTGCCTATTTTCCCATTATCTCCCATGGACATCTTCCACAATAAATCTCTCACAACTGTAACTCTGTCTTGGAGTCTGCTTCCAGGGGGACACAAGCTGACACACTTCGGGAGAGGTGAGGAGGCTATGGAGCTGAGGCAAAGTGTGCTGGATTTTACTAGGAACTCACAGAGCTCTGAAGGCCTCCTGAAGGTCATTGACATCTGAGGATCAGGGATGAAGTGGTTCACTGGAAGTAATGGAACCCCATGAATTTTCCTTATATCCTGCTATAAGCGGCAGTGCAGTCAGGATAATGGAAAAGCTCTTCTATCATTATGTACTTTATTGGCCTCCCAGCTGGTAAAGAATCCAACTGCCAATACAGGAGATGCAAAAGATGTAGGTTCAATCCCTGAGTCGGGAAGATCCCCTGGAGAAGGAAATGGCAAACCACTCCCGTATTCTTGCCTGGGAAATCCCATGGACAGAGGAGCCTGGTGGGCTACAGTCCATGGGGTCACAAAGAGTCAGACACAACTGAGCACAGCACATGTACTTTATTATCCTCCTCGTATGCCAAGTTGGGAATGCTACAAAATAGCAAACAAGACAGTCAAAGAACTGTACTGAGGGCTTACTGTGTAGCAAGCTCTGCACTAGAGCCCGCATTCATTCAGAGTGTTTACTGAATACCTGGGTTCACAGGGCACCACCTCAAGTCAAAACATAGGTTAACACTTGTTTTTTAAAAAATCATTTACATCCTGCCTTGCTTAGGCAGCACTGTGTCTGTCCAAAAGCAAACACATCCACAGGCTGCCATGTAATATAAATTCTCCTTGCTATCTTGCTGACTGGATGCTTCCTGCTTCTCCCAGCTGCATCTCAATTTTCCTCCTTAAATAGAGCAAACAAAGGCTCTCTTTCTTGCCACTGCATGTTGTGAATCCTTCAGAAATGACAACATACCTCCAGGAGACTGGAACACTTGAAAATCAGTGCCTTCATAAAAGGAGCTTCTTGTGTTGTCCACTTCAGGGGTTCCTGCCTGACAGGTATTTGTGCTGCTTTCCCAGTAGATAGCCCAGCCTGAGTGAAGGCAAAACAATGTTAGCCCCCAACTCAAGAGGAAACAGAGCTGTGGGCTTTGGGTTCCTTTGAACTCCTGTGTTACTTATTTGTCTGGTTTCTGTGCTTTTCTGGGATGGCGACTATTTCAAACCTCAAACCTCTATACCTTTTTATTCCTCCCCTGAGTGAAAGGCTTACAAAATATACCTTTGCATCATAAACACATTTTAGAACTTAACCCAGAGTTCCCTGGGCCCAGCTAAATTTTAACCAAATGTGTTAAAATCAACATTTTGATGTTGTCCAAAGAGACAGCTGGGGGTGGGGGGGGCGGGGCGGGAGAAGGAAGGGAGTGACTCACAGTTGGAGAAGCCAGCAGAAAATGACACTACCTGAAAACCAAGCAAACAACATGGGCTTCCCTGGTGGCTCAGAGGTAAAGAATCTGCCTGCAATGGAGGAGACCCAGCTTTGATCCCTGGGTCGGGAAGATCCCCTGGAGAAGGGAAAGGCTACCCACTCCAGTATTCTGGCCTGGAGAGGTCCATGGACAGTGGTGCCTGTCAGGCTACAGAGCATGGGGTGGTAAGGAGTCGGACATGACCAAGTGACTAACACTTCATGGGAAACCAGCCCAACCAGGCCACAGAACTGGTGTGGTGATACAGCTCTGCTGCTGCTGCTGCTGCTAAGTCACTTCAGTCATGTCCGACTCTGTGTGACCCCATAGACGGAAGCCCACCAGGCTCTCCCGTCCCTGGGATTCTCCGAGCAAGAACGCTGGAGTGGGTTGCCATTTCCTTCTCTAGGTAGCTACAATTAAAAATGATTGCCTAGAACTGTTTAATTAGACCATTTCATTTACTGAAATTAAATATAAAATCCACTAAGTGCTTACTATTCTAGCTCCTGTGCAGGTACACTGTGGTGTTATTCAAAAGTTTAATAAACTCCCTTCTAAGCACTTAGCAGTCATTTACTCTACGCTTTAGCCATCAACTGGCAAGAGCTGCTGCTGCTGCTGCTGCTAAGTCACTTCAGTCGTGTCCGACTCTGTGTGACCCCATAGACGGAAGCCCACCAGGCTCCCCCGTCCCTGGGATTCTCCAGGCAAGAACACTGGAGTGGGTTGCTGGGGAGTCCTTAATGCCCTTCAACCTAGATGTGCCACTCCTGGGAAGAGAACACAAGAAAAGGGCACATGAATGAGGCAGGCATTCACACTGCAATAACTCCAATAACAAAAGACTTTCAGACAATGGAAATTGTTTTAGAAATTATTTAACACAAACAAAAGAAAATATTATAAAGAACATTTGCATTGAGAAACTAAATCAGTCTTTTCCTATTGTCTATTGCAATTCAATAGACTATGAGCTAACACTAAGAAAAATGCTAATTTCACACACTGCTATATATAAAATAGATAACTAATAAAAACCTACTGTACAGCACAGGGAACTCTATTCAATAGTCTGTAATAACCTATATGGATGGGGTAGAATCTAAAAAAAGAATGGCTATATGTCTACATATAACCAACTCACTTTGCTATACAGCAGAAACATAACATTGCAAATCAACTACATTCCAATAAAAATTAATTTAAAAAATCACTTTGGCAGTGGTATGCTGAAGCCAGCTCACAAGCTCTCAAGAACCAACTGTTAACATTTCAGGAATTTTATGAGCTGATAATTACACATAACCACCTTTGAAATTTAAATTATATAAGTTTGAAACAAAATAAACTATATAATAAAGATTCATGCCTCATCACTTCCTTAAAAAAAGAATGCTAGTTTTATCCATAATAAAAACAACAGAACTTCCCCAATGATTATTAATCCCAACACCTACCTAACTGTGTCAATAAGGGAAAACAAGAAATTCCAAGAGGCAATAGAAGAGAATTTGTAGGAGATTTTCCTGAGGTGAAAGTGCAATGGATTGTTTGTCCCTCCTCTATTTGGGGAGGATAGAGAGTGCCTCCCCACTCAGAAATTAAAAAATAAGGATCCAGAAAAGTATCCACAGAGTGACAGCCTTGTGTGAAAGGAGGCTGGCCTTACTCAGGTCATCTAGATGAATGCTGAGGTGTAGACGCTTGCAGAACTAAACCAGTGCAGCCACCTGAATGAAGGGGGATAAAGAAGTTTTCATGAGACTTTGACATGTGTCCACTGAAATTTCACATCCACAGAGGATCTGCCTCTCATCTGCAGAATTCTGACAGTAGGGAGTCAAGCTGGAGAAGCTTTGATGGCATAGCAAAGACAGATTGCCCAGTAAGGCTGCATCGATTTCTTGAGACCTAAGTGGATGCCTTGGAAGATAAATGGGCCACCTTTTAAGTACTCCGGCCAGCAGTCCAAGATTTGGGTCCAGCACCAGCAGTAGTAGAAGCTACAGGAAATCAGTTAGAAAGCGCACTGCCCTTACTGGGTGCACGGTGGCGGTCAGTCAGCCTGCAGAATAGGCATCAACGCCCAAGACAAAAAGAGCCAGCATTCAGACGCCCATCATGGAAAGCGCAAATAACAGCTAGCCATATGCAAGCAGCAGTAAGACAAAGCAAAAGGCCTTTGCCTTTTTTTCCCCCAGTCCCTTTCTCCTTCCTCCAAATCTATGAGACTTAGAAGGACGCACAAGAGAAATAAGAGAACAGGAGATAGCAAAGAACAGTCACACCACACGCCCCATTAGAGGTCCCCAAGCCACACTCCAGCCTGCTGGAGAGAAGGGAGAAGGCTGAACTGGATGTGAGACTGAACCTGTGGTTTACATTAGCCTAAATCAGAGAAAAAATACATATGTACATAGTCTTAATTACCCTAAATGACACAATAACCTCTCCTTCTCCACAGGGGATACTCTCCAAGATCTTCAATGGAAGCTTGAATCTGCAAATAGCACTGAACCCTATATATACTATGTTTTTTGCTACACATACCTATCAATGGTAAGGCTTCATTTACAGGTAAGAGAACATCTCAAATGCCAGCACCACTACTCTTGGCACTTTGGTGCCAAGTCGCTCCAGTCGTGTCCAGCTCTTTGCGACCCTATGGACTGTAGCCCGTCAGGCTTCTCTGTCCATGGAATTTTCCAGGCAAGAATACTGGAGTGGGTTGTCACGCCCTCCCCAGGGGATCTTCCCAAGGCAAGGATCGAACCCGTGTGCTTTGGGGCCATTATTAAATAAAATGAGAGTTACCTGAACACAAGCGCTATGGTACCACAACAGCCAATCTGATAACTGAGAGGGCTACCAAGTGAATAATGAGCGGATGCTCTGGACAAAAGATCATTCACGTCCTGGGCAGGATTGACTAGGACTGAGGGACGGTTCATCACGCTGCTCAGGATGCCATGCAATTTAAAACTTACGACTTGTTTATTTCTGGAATTTTCCATTTAATAACTTTAGAAGGCAGCTGGCCACAGGAAACGAAAACCACAGAGAGCAAAACTGTGGGTGCAGGGGAAACTACGGTACTTTCTAACTCAAAGTGCCTGGAAAGTTGTGTCTACACAAGACATGGTGAGAGGTGAGCGGGTCAGCACTGCTCTTGCCCTTTTAAAGCCATCATTAAGGAAGTAAAATGTTTTCCACGGGTGTATCCTCATTAAGATCATCTCATTTATTACATCAGTAACACAAAGCATTTGATTATAAAGCAAGAAAATTCTGGTTTTAAAATATCAAAAATATAGAACTTCAAGGAGCATTTAGAATTCAAGTAAAATTTCCTGGAACAGTGCTTCCCAAAATGTGTTGCACCAAAAACTGTAATATCCTCTGCTGTAAAAAGGAGGGATATGCAATAAATTTGAGAAACTTGAATTTGTCATCTTTCTTAAAAATTCACAATTCATATCATCATGTTTAAAAGTCTGAGAAATGCTCTAATTTTTTTAAACCACTAACGTTTAACCCAGCACACTTGATATTCACCCTCACCAATACTCAATTCCATGACAATACCCAATGGTCGATCGTCTTTGGAGTAAATCTTTGTTAGAAGTGCCTTTGTCTACAAGTTCCCTCTGGACAAGAAGGCAGTAGGAAACACACTTCTGTGCCTCTTCCTCCTATGGATGGAAAATGAAGTTCATAGGAGAGTTAGAAGGAAAGAAAGAGACTAATGAAGAGGATAGAACGGAAACTGTAAAGGATACAAGATGGCGAGGAATTGCAAGAAAGGTAGAAGGTACCCGACGCTGTTTCCTGAAGCAGTACCTCAAAAGGTCAACAGGCAAGTGAAACTACGGCTTCAAAGGAGACTTCTGGCGCAGTTCAACCACTCACAACACCTCATTCCCCCAAAAAAGATTTTTTCCCTTCTTTTTTAAACTTTTTCTTTTATATTGGAGGAAAGCCGATCGGCAACACCGTGATAGTTTTAGGTGGACAGCAAGGAATTCAGCCACGTGTGTGCTCAGTCACTTCAGTCGTGCCTGACTCTGCGACCCCATGGACTGCAGCTCACCAGGCTCCTCTGTCCATGGGATTCTCCAAGCAAGAATACTGGAGTGTGCTGCCATGCCCTCCTCCAGGGATTTTTCCCAGCATGTGGATCGAACCCACATCTCCTGTGGCTCCTGCACTACAGGTGGATTCTTTACCGTTGAGCCACTGGGAAAGCCCAGACTCAGCCATACATATACATGTATCCATTCTAAACCAAAAAGATTTGGGCTAAAGAGATAGCTGACTCAATGGTTGCGAGTATGGAAGGTAAGCAGAAGGCAAAGCTATAAATATTTTTCAGGTAAATGGGGATATTGCATATGTCTGGCTATGAAGGGGAAGGGAGAAGCATCTTAAAACTTTGCAGAAGAAAAATATTCTTAGTTTTCTCTCTGGGGAAGATAATTTCTGGCCTCAGTTGCAGGTAGTATGTAAAGTAGGAGTCTAAAATAGAACCAAGGAAAGAAACAGGAAATGCTCTAGGGTGGGTTGGAAAATGGCCTCTCCGAGCTCCACAGAGCATCGGTAGATCAAATGAGCGTTCAGGTACGAGTCTGTCAATTCCACTCCCTTCAGGTGGAATGGGTTCTTAAAAATGCACCTGTGCCATATTTAAATGAGGGAAACCTATCAGCCTCTCTTCAGAATTCACAGATGGAAAGCAGCAGACGGTTTTCTTAGTGAAGATGACGAACAGCAGGATTGGTCATGTGAGATACGCCATTACGTAAATCTGACTGAAAGGAGAGTGACTTGCTACAATTAATTGACTCCACTTACAGTCTGCTCATATTTCCCCCAAAGCACAAGAACCTCTTGCCTGCAATACTGCAAATGGACTGCGTGCCAAGGGACAGAGGAGGGCCTCCTTTAGGTCTCCAGAGTGGCTGTGTTCCTCTTGCCTCTGTCCCAGTGAGCTGGGACAGAGCTCGTCTCTGATAAGATGGAGATAGGGTTAATCTGCTCATAGGGACAAGGATTTTAATAACAACACAGATGGTTTCATCAAGCACTTAAATGTGCCAAAGACTGTCCTTAGGACCTAGCACCATTACAGCATTTCATCCTCAAAACAACTGTATGTGAAGGTGGGCACTTTAATTATCCCTAACTTACAAAAGGATAAAGTAGGAGAAGAACTAAGAAAGGGAAACCAGAGAAACGCACACTGAACTATAGACTCTTGATTCTGGAAAGTACCATGGAAATTATTGAGGCCAGTGGTTCTCAGCCAGGGGCAGTTTTGCACCACTCCCCAACTCGCCCTGGCTAGGACATTCAGCAAAGACTGGAGACATTTTTCTTTACCACAACTGGGCGAGGGAGGCAGGGGAGTTGTTGGCATCTGGTGGGTACAAGCCAAGAATACTGCTAAATGTCTAACAATATACAAGATAAGTGCCATGACAAAGACTTATCTGGCCAAAATATCAATAGTGCTATGATTGAGAAACCTCAGGTTAACTGAATGATTTTGCATGAGAAGACACTAAGACCCAAAGAGGCTAACATCTCATCAGGTGGTTTAGAGCTCGGGTTCTGTCTTAGGCTGACGGGGTTGATACAACAAAATACCACAAACTGGGTAGCTTCTAAACAACAAAGTTATTTCTCACAGTTCTGGAGGCTGGGGAGTCCAAGATCCAGATGTCTGAACACTCGGGGCCCAGTGAGAGCCTGCTTCCTGATCCACACGTGGCCATCCTTTTTGCCAAGCCCTCAGGTGACTAAAGGGTTTCTTTCATATGGGCACTAATTCCATTCACGAGGGCTCTGCTGTCATGATCTAATCACCTCCCAACGGCCCCACCTTCAAATACCCTCACACCAGGGATGAGGTTTCAACGTAAGAATTTTGTAGGAGACACAAACATTAATTTTATGACAGACTTCAGAATCCAACTTTCTGGAGTCCCATCTGTATGACCTTGGCAATTCCTCAGCTTCTTCAAGCTTCCTTTTTCCTATCTGTAAAGTGGACATAATAATGGTAAGCACTTCATTGGGTTGCTATGTTAATCAAAATGCCGTATATAGACAGGTAACTCCAAGGCTGTCATCAGCACTGTCAAACTTCTGTCACTAGTGAGTCCTAACTTCCAGCCCAGATCCAACACATAGGACTCGGAGAGCACCAAGCACAGAAGCTACGCTGAGATACCCATACCTTCTTTCTGTTTGTGTATGTGTATGCTTAGTGGTATCTCTTTGTGACCCCATGGACTGTAGCCCACCAGACTCTAGCCATGGAATTTTCCAGGCAAGAATGCTCGAAAGGGTTACCATTTCCTGCTCCAGGAGATCTTCCCAACCCAGGGATCAAACCCTATATCTCTTGTGTATAACGCATTGGCAGGCTGATTCTTTACCTCTAGCACCACCTGGGAAGCCCATTCTTTTGCTTTAGTCTTATCTTATTTTCCTCCATCAAGAAACAGAACAAAATAATACCTAGCCTGCTGAGCTGAATGACACTCAAGCAAAATCTGATATCCAAGCTAGACTGGTTGAGATCAAGAGAAATGCTAAGAGAAAAAAGGGTACAAAAGATGACCGAAAGGAAAGTGAACAGGGAGGCAACATCCCAGAGTAATTAGAATCACGCTATATTAAAAAGAAGAGACATTACTTTGCCAACAAAGGTCCGTCTAGTCAAGGCTATGGTTTTTCCCATGGTCATGTATGGACGTGAGAGTTGGACTGTGAAGAAAGCTGATCGCCAAAGAATTGATGCTTTTGAACTGTGGTGCTGGAGAAGACTCTTGAGAGTCCCTTGGACTGCAAGGAGATCCAACCAGTCCATTCTAAAGGAGATCAATCCTGGGTGTTCATTGGAAGGACTGATGCTAAAGCTGAAACTGCAATACTTTGGCCACCTCATGCGACGAGTTGACTCACTGGAAAAGACTCTGATGCTGGGAAAGGTTGGGGGCGGGAGGAGAAGGGGACAACAGAGAATGAGATGGCTGGATGGCATCACCGACTCTGTGGACGTGAGTTTGAGTGAACTCCAGGAGTTGGTGATGGACAGGGAGGCCTGGCGTGCTGTGATTCATGGGGTCGCGGAGAGTCGGACACAACTGAGCGACTGAACTGAACTGAACTGAACTGATAGAAAAAACCACCAGCTGAATCAGGTTAAGGTTTAGTTCAAGGCAGGGTGTGTCAGCACAAACCACCAGGTGCAACCCCTGCTTCCTGTGGGCTTGGTGGAGCCCTAAATAGAATGGAAGGAGGCTCTGTGGACTTAGAAAGACAAAGCTGGGGACATCATGCAAACAGACACTCACCATTGGATCAAAGTTCTATTTACCATCCTTCCTGGAGAGAGAAAAAAATTCACGGAGGCCCCCTGGTGGGTGTGCTAAAGCAAATATCTGAGCAACTAACCACTCAGAAGAACACATTTGCTTTGATCACAGGATGAGGCTGGAAGCTGCATTTATATGGTTACACTAAATTTTGTCCACTCCCTTGTTGATGCCAAACCACATTTCTTCTCTATTAGAATAGAGCCCATTTTTTATTATTCTAGGCAGCTTTTCTAAAACTTGTTTGTTTGTTTTTTTTTCTTTTTCCTAACTAGTGCTAATACTTTCTGATGGAAAGCCTGAAAGTTATGTCAGGTCTCTGCAGCTGGTAATCTTATGCTTCCCCGCCCACCCACTCCACCCCACCCAGGCCCCAAAGCAGTGCTGAGCACAGTAGTTTGAGCCAATAAAAAACTCCTTCCCAATAGTGCTAAGGATCCGATAAGTTATTGGGGAGCCTATCCAGAAAATAAGAATATATGTGTTTGTTGCTCAGTTGTATCTGACTCTGCAATGCCATGGACTGCAGCCTGCCAGGCTCCACTGTCCATGGAATTCTCCAGGCAGGAATACTGGAGTAAGTTGACATTCCCTTCTCCAGGGGATCTTCCAGACCCAAGGATGGAACCTGGGTCTCCTACATTATAGGCAGATTCTTTACCATCTGAGCCACCGAAAGAATAAAAATCTCTAAACCAAACCTAGGTAGATATTTAACTTGGCCCTTCTGGTGAAGTTTATTTTCAAAAGGTAATTATGCCTTTGAACTACCAACCGTTGTTTAGAATGCCATTTTCTGTGAAAGGTGGGGTAGGTGCTGCAGTGGAAAAGCGAGGCTTTGCAGTAAAATCGATTTTTCAGAAGAAAGCTAAGCTATAAGGCAAGAGAATAGCACACACGACCACTAGTTGAAACGTCTGTCCGTACATGAATAAGAGATGAAAGAAGATCAGAAAGCAACTCTATCAAGATGTCATCCCAGAAGCATGCCAATGCTGGTACCTTCAGGATTTCGGATTCCCAGGTAAAGACGTGAATAAAAAGAAACAAGCAAGTAGCTCTGACTTTAAGTATTTACAAGGAGCACCAGCCAACACCTCCACTGCATCAGCAACGAGCTGGACCCTATCCACGCTAAGCATTTTACATATACGTCACACTTAGCTCTCACAAGAGCTGCTGCTGCTGCTGCTGCTAAGTCACTTCAGTCGTGTCCGACTCTGGGTGACCCCATAGACGGAAGCCCACCAGGCTCCCCCATCCCTGGGATTCTCCAGGCAAGAACACTGGAGTGGGTTGCCATTTCCTTCTCCAATGTGTGAAAGTGAAAAGTGAAAGTGAAGTCACTTACTCGTGTGCGACTCTTAGCGACCCCATGGACTGAAACCCACCAGGCTCCTCCATCCATGGGGTTTTCCATGCAAGAGTACTGGAGTGGGGTGCCATTGTCTTCTCCAACAGAAGACCTGAGCTGTTTGCAAATACCTCTGATCTACTCAGAGCAGTGATAGAATTTAATGTGGCTTGAAACTCTATGGGGGCTTCCCAGGTGGCCCTAGTAGTAAAGAACCCACCCGCTGATGGAGAGGTAAGAAAGACAAGTTTGATACCTGGGCTGGCAAGATCCCCTAAAAGAGGGCATGGCAACCCACTCCAGTATTCTTGCCCAGGAAATCCCATGGACAGAGGAGCCTGGCGGGCTACAGTCCATAGGATTGCAGAGTCAGACACAACTGAGGCAACTTAGTGAGCACGCGCGCACACACACACACACACGCACGCACGCACACACACACACACACACACAGAACCTCTGTGAGCCAGGGTGTGATCTGCCAGGTTCTCTGTGCCCTGCCTTGGTGATCACTGAGGAGATACTGGGATGGAGCCTCCACTGGTCCACGTTTCTGAGTGACTATGATGCTTATAGGCCTCCTGCCAACCTGAGTGGGCCACTTAGCATGAGCAAAAAACACACCTTTGCTGGGTGTATCAAGCCTCCACACAGCCTAGGGTTGTCTGTTAATGATGCACACTCCAGCCTACCCTGCCTGATACAGTGGAAAGGATGGTATCTGAACCCAGGCAGTCTACCTTCAGGGTCTGTGCTCCAAACCAGTGCGCTACACTGCCTTCCAAGTATGAGGTATCACCTCTACCTTTAAAGAGCTTACAGTCTGTGGGGAAATGGGCATACACTGCAGAAGCAGCCACATGAGAGGACTAAGGAGTCCCTGATGGATTTAGACAATGAACAGCACAGACTAAGTGAATGGGAAGTTCAGAAAATGGCAAGAGCAGTGTAGCCAGATGTTCTGGTCCAAGCCCACTGGGTCAGAAGGATGAGAAACCCACTGTAATTTTAATTAGAGTCAGAATAAGAACTTAGGTGACAAAATCTCTTGGAATCTCAACCAGGAAAATAAGAACTGAGCTTCCTATGAGCTGAGAAGATCGGAAAATTCAGTAATATTAAGTGCTCAGAGTTAGTAAAAATAGAGATTTTCAATCCATGATCTGAATCTCTAAGCTCTACCTGAACTTAGACAAGTTACTTTACTTCCTGGAGTAAAAAACTAGATATACTAATACTTACATCATATATTTGGTGTAAAGATCATGTGAACACGCGCATGTAAAGCTCTTAATTCAATGGCACATTGTAGGTGTTAAGTTTATTAGGTCTCTTCTTGGTCTCCTCTCTCCTTTGATGAGGATTCCCTCCGAGTGATGTCACATACCCGTGCGCCATACTGCGCCCTGGACAGACAGAGCAGCTGCAATGTAGACTGCTAAACAGAACCTCCAGGGCTAAACTGCACACCACTCAGGCCTCAGTGGCCTCCACTCTCTCCAGAGTGCTGCATCTTCACTGGTCAGCGGCCGTGCCTCTGTGTCACTCTGGAATAACACAAGGCCAGGGCAGGGACCCCACACGATCGCATGTGACAGACCACCCTCCGCACTGCAATTTGGCTCCTTCCCTGTTGTGACAGTGATGGTAACAAGAACTGAAAACGGCACAATACAAATCCATTCTCAAGATCAAAAATGGTAATAAAAATGGGAAGTTTTACAGGAGCTGTTATCTCCAGAACAGGCTTCTCATTATAACTGTGTGGATATTTATTTCTCTTTATTTCTTGTTTCTTGTGCTCG
Source organism: Moschus berezovskii (assembly GCF_049115385.1). Lineage (NCBI taxonomy): Eukaryota > Metazoa > Chordata > Mammalia > Artiodactyla > Moschidae > Moschus > Moschus berezovskii. Next base: position 22,597,036 of record NC_142466.1, read on the forward strand.
GATTTGGCATTGGCAGCCAGTGAAGAGTGTCTGGGCGATCAGGACAACAGTGATGTTCATCCAGTAACAAGGCTGCAAAAACTTGAAGGCAACCTGCTAAAGGCAATAAATGCTAAAGATAGTTTCCTTTGCAGAATTAACCCTCCTACATTACACCTTTGACATAATAAGGAATAAAAACACTCAAACCAAGATCCCAGTAAATAAAATTTGCATCTCTTGAGACGGACATTCTGTTAAATTAGTCATTTGTAAATGGAAACAAATACATACCTTACTCTCAAGGGGCATTTGGCAATATCTGCAGATGCTTGTCATTGTCACAATTGGGATTGGAGTGCCAATGGCATCCAGTGTGCACAGACCAGGAGTGCTGATAAACCTCCTACAGTATGCAGGCGAGGCTCCCACAGAAAGGATTATCCCACCCAGAAATGTCAATAGTGATGAGATAGAGAAACTTTCATTAAAAGAACTGAAACCTCTTGCTTTGCTTTAACCCAATACCTTAACATTTAATGGCAACCCACTCCAGTGTTCTTGCCTGGAGAATCCCAGGGAAGGGGGAGCCTGGTGGGCTTCCGTCTATGGGGTCACACAGAGTCGGACACGACTGAAGTGACTTAGCAGCAGCAGCAGCAGCCAATATACAAAGTCAGAGACTTTGGGTTCCTCCTCAAGGGCTACAGACAATATTCTGAACCATGTCCTTTGAGCTTTTTCACAGATAATGAAACCTACCCCCAACCCCCAGGTGGAAGAAGTTAACCGTATGCTCCCCAGAAGCACAGGGACCCTGGACAGAGAGTTGGTGATTTTGACCCCTGATTACCTCACCAACAACCAATCAGAAGAATATCCACAAGCTGATCACCCACCCCACAACCCTGCTCTCTCACCCTGTCTTTATAAAACGTTTCCCTGAAAGCCTTCAGGGAGTTCGGGTCTCTTAACCACTAGATGCCCTGGACTCCTTGTTTGGCGCCCTGCAATAAATGATGCACTTTCCTTCACCACCGTCTGGTGTCAGCAGACCACCAAGTGGACCCAAGTTTGGTTCAGTAACAAAATTAAAATCAAGAGGGCAAGCAAGTAAGCAATACCCCCTAGGGGAAGAAAAACCAACAACATTAGGCACCTTCATTAGCATACTCATAATTCCTAACACTTATATTCCACTTTAAGTAGCACACTCAATTTAAACTGTCTCATCTGATTGTCACAAAAGCCCTGTGGGGTATGTGTGATTATCTTCAACTTTAAAAGAGTAAGACTCAGAGAGGTTACGTACTTGTTCAATGAAACATGGGTAACAAGAACAGCCGGGGACAATGGGAATGACAAATGTCTAGGATCAGAATTCTGATTTTCCTGAAGCCTACCATTAGGCAGTTACGTCACTGCTCACCCTGAGGATCCCCGGCCATACAATGGGAGAGATGACGGCTAGCTCAGGGGGTCACCGTAAGGACTGAATGTGGCCTTGGAGAGCAAATGAAGTTTCACATGCAGTGAAACAGACACAAAGGTGACACAGCACCAGAGGCTGAGCCGGATATTATGACTCCAAATCCACTGTGACCTCTTCCATCCCACGAGGGCCCACCCAGGGTTTCTCTCGGGCTGGACCAAAAGTTTGCTCAGGTTTTTCCATAACGTGGGAATACCTAAACGAATTTTTTGGCCGACCCAGTAACTCCACAGGCATTTGAGGTCACTGATTTCAGTAGCAAATGTGTATAGCATGCCCAAAGAGAAGAAAAAAAGAATCACCTTAAAATCACTTAGAACTCTTCTTGTACTTTCAACTATAGTGCTCAAAACTGCCAGGAGATTTCTTTCTCGGCAAAGACAAGATCAGCAGAAACTTTCCATTTTCTATGATGGAATCATGTGTGCTTTGTGAGTTTTGGGGGGTAGGGTCCAGGGAGAATGAAAGCATCTCAAAACAGTCCAAAGCAAAAGGGGCCATAATCACTGTTGCTGAAATGAAGAGAACATGTTTTAACATGTCCCCAAAAAATCTCAGACCAAGAAAGCATATCTTTCTCAAGCATCCAGCAAATCTTTTGGGATCTGAGTCAAGAAGAGAATGTTAAAAAGAAACATTGACCTACAATTCCAATTCCACTTCTGGGAATTAATTTGAAGGAAAAAATACATATATACATATATATAAATGTACATCTAATATACAAATTGTAGTATCATCTATACAGTTCTAAAGTTATAGAACCTTTTGTAAATATTGAAACCAAACAAAATATCCAACAAAAGAATGGTCCCACAGTCACTAAAAATTATGGGTGTAAAGGACAGTCATAACAATACGATTAACGTCTGCTATAATAGTAGTCAGGAAAAAAGCAGAAACAAAATTACAGATATAAAATAAACTCAATTTTTTGAAAGCATAAATAAACTAGTAGAAAACAGTCCAAAATGTTATAATGGTAGGATTATGAGTAATTTTTCATCTTTCTCATTTTTTATTTTACCAGCTTTAAAAGTGAGCATATATCAATGTTATAATAAAACAAAAACAAATATAATGAAGTTAAGAGCACTTAAAAAAAAAGGAATTATGTTGGAAGCGAACATAGAATTTTACGTGGAGAATTTGCTACTGCAAATAAGAGAGTTCAGCAAGGCAGGGGAAAGAATAACTTGATTGTTATACCATTGCAAAGCCCTTAAGACCAAATTCCTCTCAGCCCATCAATTTCACATTGATTTCATCTTGACAGGTAACATGCCCCTCGGTTCTACAATAAAAGAAACCACACAATATCAATGGTGACTTCTAGAGGACACATATACACATGTTGATTGAAGATTAATTTCTCAGCAGGGTTGCTCATCATCGATAGCCTGCCTTTGGTGTGACACAGGTCAGATGACCTTAATGATTATTAGAGAAAATTACTTTGAGCTGGCTCTGGGTTTCCAGAAAGTATGAATTACTCCGAAATAAAAGCAAATAGGATGCTCTGGTTTGATAACATATTTTATTATGGAGCATCACAACTCACGTAAGAGACTATCTGATGGTTTGAAAAGCTATTGAAGACTACCATTTGTATGAAGTTTGGTGATATCTGACTCTAAATAAAGGGAAATCTTTCTGCATGGCAGTGTACTACCTGTTGGCTTGACCTATGTCCCATGAAATACTGACTTTTCCGTTTTATCTTTTCCTTTGCACACAATGGCCCAGCAAAACTTTCAATAGCGTGTGACCTTTGGGGGGGAACAGATGGAAGAAATTGTTTAATCAGATGATTCTCAGGGCTCCATCCAGAGTTCAGCATGTAAACAGCTCTGAGCTGAAAGCTCAATTTCAAAAGAACATAGATTCATAGCAACAGAAACACAATACCATGACAAGAACAGGCTTAAAAGCCACTTTTTAATCAATATAATGAAAACATTTAATTGGTCCAAAATACCTAACCTTTGTCATGGTTGCGTAAAAGACTGTTTTAGGAAGTCACAACTCACTCCCTGATAGCTAGTTTGCCACCCAGAAAAGTCATTTCTATAATACGCAAGCTTTTAATGTTGTAATGCCACCCAACCATCTCATCCTCTGTCGGCAGGAGAAAAGGATGACAGAGGATGAGATGGTTGGATGGCATCACCGATTCGATGGACATGAGTTTGAGCAAGCTCTGGGAGTTGGTGATGGACAGGGGAGCCTGGCGTGCTGCAGTCCATGGGGTTGGATATGACTGAGCAGCTGAACTGAACTGGTAACATGGAAGCTTACCTACTCACCTTCCCCACCCAGTTGTGCCCAGGTTTTTCAACCAAAGGTGAGCATCTGACCAAAGTTAAGTCCATCAGATACTCTTATCTCATGAATTTGGAATTGAGATGGAAAGCCGACCAGTCAGTTTTTGCAAGTGGCTTTGGAACTGAAGAATGTGAATCCATTCGTCTTCCACGTTCATGGAAAAATCAGAAAAAGCTTAACTGAAGTAAATGGAAAGAAGAGAGATGCCATGGAGTTGGAAAAGGCCCAATACAAAGCTCCGTCTTCCCTGCCTGAGTTCTGAATCAAGGAGACGCGGGATATACACTGAAATCAGAACACCCCTTTACCTGTGATACCGTTTAGCGACCACAGCTTTAGGTGTATGACCAAGTTGGCTTCCCAGTTCGTAATTTCAGGTGAGGCAGACCTACCCTTCCAGGAAGTCACAGTCAGTGCTGGCCACCGTAGCACTTCCCTAAAGCACCTCTCAGGCATCTTAAAACACACAGGATAAGGAAGCAGAGCAGAGTGTATGTTCTTAGCAAGCAGCAGAGCCCCAAAAGAGGGTAAGCCCAATTTATTCTTCCAAATTCTCCAGTTAGATAAGTCACCCTTCCCCAAGGAGGAGTGAGTGAAGGGGTGGGAAGTAGCCAAGAGTCCAGTACTAACAGAGGTCTTCCCACATGTGAGTATGCTGATTGGGGGAAAAGTGGTTCTACCTAACATGATAGTTGGTATAAGAGCATGGATGGGACTCCAGCTGGGTTGCCCTTGGATTTCATGAGATACACTAGTATCCTTCTCATAAATTTCCCTTTTGTTTAGATTAACTTGAGTTGATTTCTATTACTTAGAATCACCCAAAGACAACTGTTGTGCTCGACACTGCACTGGACTGCAGAAGCAGCAGCTGATGCCAGCCTAGCTTCGTAGTTGTTCTCTATTCACTCCACTTCTCTTTTCATTTTAAAGGGGAGAAGATTAAGACCTGAAGAGATAACATATATGGCTCCAAAATCACTTGCTTTAGGCTTTAATTAGTGCCATCATTTGAAAGATGGAAACGATGCTGAATCTCAGAAAAAGGCTCTCATTTATGGCCCATCAGTTGTGTTACACTGGACAGGAGCAGCCACAGAAAGGAGTCGATGAGCCCGAAGCCCCAAGCAAAGATCTCCAGTTATCAGGAGACTACAATGTGAGACAGCATCAAAGCTCCAACAGGGCCATGCAGGGGACACTGCTGAGCCACCCCACTGCTCCTTCGGGACTGAGACACTTATTCCTCAGCTGCTAGCAGTGTTGGCATCTGATAGCTCACAGCTGAGTCCCTTCCCTGGGACTCCCCCTTATTAGAAGAAATCTGTTTCCCCAAGGACATGCCCCTACCTTGGGAGGAGAGTGGGTCTGCCAGTATCCAATGACTGTTGGAGAAGGGGAACAGAGATTCGGCACGCTTGCCTCAATTTCAGGTATTTCCGAAGAGCCATCCCAGGTTCAGAGCTCTCCCTGAGATACACTGAGACCCCCTCTGTGGCTGCTTCACAGTTCAGCCTCTCCCTTTGCTTAATCTTACTTTCCTCACTCCCAGATTGGTGCCCAAGACCACTCCCCAGTCAATTTCCTGAATGTAAATCTCTGCCACTGAGTCTGTTTCCTGGGGGACTCAATCTGTGCCAGTCCAGATGTCAGAGATAACAGTATCTAGGGCATCACAGAACTACAGGACTTTCTGCAGTAATGGAACATGTCATAGCTGTGCTGGCCAACGTGGTAGTGACTAACTGTATGCATCAACTGAGCACTTGAAGTGTGCCTAGTGCTTAACTCTTAATTTGATTTAATTAATTCAAATTATAACCATCTACATCTGGTTAGTGGCTACCACACCGAACAGTACAGATCCAGAATGTCAGAATGAAAACTAGAAATCCAGTGGCATACCACAGTCATACCAAAAGTCTGCGAGAAATCAAACACGGTGGGAAAGGATGACTAGGTGCTAGACACAAAGGAGGCAAAGATGCAGGTTTTGAGGACAGATAACAATAAACTAATAATAACTATTAAGCAACTTATGCTGAGCTTCCCAGGTGGCACGAGTGGTAAAGATTCCGCCTGCCAATGAAGGAGACATAAATGAGACACAGGTTCGATCCCTGAATGGGGAAGATCTCCTGGAGGAGGGCATGGCCACCCACTCCAGTATGCTTGCCTGGAGAATTCCATGGACAGAGCAGCTTGGAGGGCTACAGTCCATAGGGTCACAAGAGGTATGGACACAACTGAAGTGACTTAGCATGCAAGCATCTATTCTAGGTAGCATTATCCCCATTTTTCAGATGAGGAAAATGTGGCTCAGAACTTGTGCACGGCCATACGAGTAATAAAGCCAGAATCGCAAAATGATTCTAGAGTTTATGTTCTTTTTAAAATGCTCAAAATGGGATTTGTAGTTCAGTCACTAAGTCGTGTCTGACTCTTTGTGACCCCAGGAACTGCAGCACACCAGGTTTCCCTGTGCTTCACCATCTCCCTGAGTTCTCTCAAACATGTCCTTTGAGTCAGTGATGCCATCCAACCGCCTCATCCTCTGTTGCCGCCTTCTCCTCTTGCCTTCAGTCTTTCTCAGCATCAGGGTCTTTTCCAGTGAGTTGGCTCTTCGCATCAGGTGGCCAAAGTGTTGGAGCTTCAGCTTCAAGATCAGTCCTCCCAACCCTTCCAGGGTCGATTTCCTTTACAATTGACTGGTTTGATCTTGCTATCCAGGGGTCTCTCTGTAAGAGTCTTTTCCTGCTCCACAGTTTGAAAGCAAAAATTTTTTGGCACTCAGCCTCCTTTTTATGGTCCAACCCTCACATCCATACATGACTACTGGAAAAACCATAGCTTTGACTATGTGGACCTTTGTCAAGAAAATTGAATATGTGAGAGCAAAAGCAGAAAACCTAGTCCATCAGTGGGCATAAGATGTCTGAATGTATCCTTAAGTCTTCTTACCTTACTGATGATTCTTACCGTGTATAACTGTGTATGAGGAATTACGTAGGATGAGCTGTGGTCATCCAGTGAGTCCTTCCCCATCACTTGCTGAAGATCTACCATCAGCCTAAGGCTGATAACAAGATCTACAAGATCTACCATCAGCCTAAGATCTACCATCAGCCTAAGGCTGATAACAAGTTAAGTAAGATATCAAGACAGTGACTGTAAGTGATGGTAAAGTATGCCTAGATTTGTGTTCTTCCTGTTGACTGTCCCCACTGCAGAGCCCTGAGGCAGTCACCCATCCAGTACACTGCAGGTTGCTGCAAACATTGCTAAGGCCATGGTTCTAAATCCCCATCCTCTCTCTAATCTTAGAGAACTGGCAGCCCTTTTGCACAGGAGTGACCACCGAGGTGGGGGAAAGCAAGTGCTCACAGAAGCAGCTCCAGGGCATACCATTCACATTATATTCCATGTGACTGGTACCCCTGCCACTGCGATGAGCGGCCCTGCATGAGCCTCTCTTCCTGTCTGATTTTCCCAGGACCCACTCTGGTTCCTGTTGGATTTTTTCAAAAGTGTAGGGCAAAGAGGACTCCTGGGCTTATCTCAGCAAATTAGCAGCACAGAAGGTGTGACCAAAACAGGTATGTCCTTTAAACTTGGAGCAACCCAAAAACAGAAAGTGGAAGCCAGAAGTTTGTTTGATTTTAATTGGAGGCTAATTACCTTACAATATTGTGGTGGTTTTTGCCATACATCGACATGAATCAGCCATGGGTGTGCATGTGTCCCCATCCCGAACGCCCCTCCCACCTCCCTCCCCATCCGTCCCTCTGGGTTGTACCAGTGTACCAGCTTTCAGTGCCCTGCTTCATACATCGAACTTGGACTGATCATCTATTTTAAATATGGTAATATACATGTTTCAATGTTATTCTCTCAAATCATCCCACCCTCACCTTCTCCCACAGAGTCCAAAAGTCTGTTCTTCATATCTGTGTCTCTTTTGCTGTCTCGTGTATAGGGTCATCATTACCATCTTTCTAAATTCCATATATATGCATTAATACACCATATTGGTGTTTTTTTCTGACTTACTTTACTCTGTATAATAGGCTCCAATTTCATCCAGCTCATTAGAACTGATTCAAATGTGTTCTTTTTAATAGCTGAGTAATATTCCATTGTGTGTATGTACCACAATTTTCTTATCCATTCATCTGCTGGTGGACATCTAGGTTGCTTCCATGTCCTAGCTATTGTAAACATTGCTGCAATGAACATTGGGGTACACATGTCTCTTTCAATTCTGGAAGCCAGAGGTTTTAACTGCCTTGCTTCTGCCAGGGAATGCTTCCCCGCTTAGCATCGGGCTCTGAGCTCCCCCTGCAGGTGATTCTGTGTCAATGACACATACAGCAGTCTGAATCTTCAAGGAGCTCATAGCCAAGGGAAGAAGACTCAGCAAATAAATGATCACTCTGCAACGACAAGTTCTATGGAAAAGAGATGTACAGATGCTAAGAAGGAGCATGAGGAGGGACCACTCAGAACTTCCCAGGTGCCTTCTGTTACAGCCTCATTTTCACTAAGGTGACAGAGTTAGACCTGAGCGCTATTGAACAACATCTTAGAGTGCAGGCAAGACCCATGGTGTGTTTGTGAGATGATCCCAGCCATCAACCCCAAAGCAGGGAATTAGCATTTCTCTAAGAGCGACCAGCCTGATCAATGAGTGCTTTGCTCTGAGTCAACATGAGCCATTTATTGATCAAGAGAAGGGAAAATGAGGTGTTGGTTTCAGGTTTCCATGACATATCCAAGTGGATGCTGGAGGCCTTTCTCTCCATTCTCCCAGCAGGTTAAGGATATATGCAGAAGAAAGATGGTCAAAAATGTACCACAAACCTCCTTCAAGTCATTAATCATGACCTGGGGCAATTCAGCGTTACACTGTCCAGATCGTCTTCTACATTCACTCTTCACGAGGAAAGACTTGACTATGGATTCCAGAGGGCAACGAGGGCTCTGTCCGTCACTGTATTATCAGCGCCGACACGCCCAGGAGGGGCTCACCACGTTTTACTCCTTCCTCTCCACTCAGCAGTTCAGCAATTTCAACAAACACGGGGATCCTCTGTGTGCCGCTTCCTTCCGAGGACTGGGAAAATAAGATAAATAAGACAGGCTGGCCCTGTGCTCTCCACTGGCTTACAAACAGATTGAATTGCTGACTGAGTGGTTCAAGGGGATCAGGCTCAGAACCACATATAAACTCTGAACAGAAGCCTCCAATCAACTGAACTCAAAAACTGATTTGAGATACAACCAAAGGATATTGACCAGGCATATGACTTGGATTTCTTAAGCACACTGTGCACTGTCTCGGTGCCTATGATCATTGATTTATTCATATACCTGCCCGTGCCCTGGCTCCTTTCCGAGCAATCATGTTCAGGATGAAGCCGCTGTCTCTGGCCATAGGACCTATGGAAATACACAGGTCTACTACTTTGGCTACCTCATGCATCGAGTTGACTCACTGGAAAAGACTCTGATCCTGGGAAAGACTGGGGGCGGGAGGAGAAGGGGACGACAGAGAATGAGATGGCTGGATGGCATCACCGACTCGATGGACATGAGTCTGACTGAACTCTGGGAGTTGGTGATGGACAGGGAGGCCTGGCGTGCTGTGATTCATGGGGTCGCAAAGAGTCGGACACGACTGAGCGACTGAACTGAACTGAACTAGGGCTTGAACAGACATCCTTCCTTTGCATTATGCTTTTACCCACCCACTGCAGATGTGCCAAAATGGATTCGCTATCATGCTGACACAGCTTCATAGTAAGTTCTTCAATATAACAGAATTGTCCTTCCAACTTGAAGACAAATAACATTGAAATGGACAACCTACCTTCTGCATTTCCTGATTTTGTGACTGTATGTATCCCTAAATGAATATTACAGAGGTTACAGAGCTTCCCCCGAACCACTGGGCACTCTGGTCTATAAATCATGCTATTTATACTTGTTTTCCCCTAATTGTACAAAGGAAACTGTCCTTGTCACTGGAAAATAAGGATGAGTAGTCCTACGATGGCAGAACACAGGCAATCCCAAACAGTCAGGGAAATTAAAACTAGCAACAAGATGGATGGACTGGAAGCAAGCGTTAATGAGAGGGGAGGCAGTGAGCATGGACCATGCTTGCACCAGCCATGCCCCTGTGCATGAAGCTCAGCTGTACAGCTGAGGCAGAAGAGACTGTCAGTCAGCTGGAGGCCAGGACAAGAACAGGTGAGAGGGGCTGGAAGTGATTGGTACCAAGACAAGGTGAGGGAGGCCGGAAATGATTGGTGTTGGCCTTGGCATTTGCTGCATCACATCCCAGCCTGCCCAGTCTCCTCATGAACACAGGCCCCTGGACGACCAGCCAGAGTAGAAGGCCCTTCCGGCCTGCCTGTGTGCTGTGCCTCCCACGTGCTGCATGCTGTCACCTCAGTCACGTCCAACTCTTTGCAACCCCGTGAACTGCAGCCCGCCAGGCTCTCTGTCCATAGGATTCTCCAGACAAGAATACTGGAGTGGGTTGCCATGCCCTTCTCCAGGGGATCCTGTCGATCCAGGGATCAAACCCACATGTCTTATGACTCCCACGTTGGCAGGTGGGTTCTTTGCCACTAGCAGCTGCTATGTCCTAGACTAAATGCAGAGATCGCGTATGAAATAGATGTGCTAAAACTCAGGGCTCAGGGATACACATGACACACAATGGTAGGGGTTCCTGTGCTCTTGTCATTAGTTCCCTATACTGCCCCCCAAATTGCAGCTGCCAAAATTTAACTTGTTTTGAAGCTGGAGCAACTTTGATGTTTTCTTAGCACAGGCGGGCGCTTCATTAAAGTGCTGTGGAGGATACCAGCTATGTTTCCCCTGGGGTGGACTGGATGAGATCCAAGCCAGGATACCAGACACACACAGGCAAAATTATACAGGCAGGGAAGCAAACCTCATTATCTTCCCAAGACACAATTTTACCTGCTTTAGTTAATTGTTGTGTTTGTGCAGGGAGGGGAGCTGCTTCATCAAAGATGTTTTCAGGAGATGTGTGTTGGTCCAGAGTCTGTGAGCTACTGCCCACATCAGAGGCTCATGGTCTAACTGGAGGCCCAAGTGCAACATCCTGTGGGAAACTGTACTTCCTCCAACACAGGTAAAGGCAAGGGAGCAAATTCTGGGTCAGTGAAGGGAAAATTCGTGCTCCCAACAAACAGATCATGCAAAACTGATTCCTTTGGGAACTATAATTTGTCCTATTGGAATTAGAATTATTTCACCTTAAGCTTGTTGGTGGAGAGAATAGAGATGGAGGAGGAGAAAAATGCTTTGAAGTTACTGATAGGCTCCCAGGACTTTAAGCTGCTTTGTATTTATATGAAGAGCTGAGTCTCTTCAAAAATGTTGTGATTCCATACAACAATCCCCAGTTCATCTGTCACTCATTCATTCATTAATTCCTTCAAAAAGTACTTATTTCATATGTGCTAATCATTGTGCTCGGCTCCAGAGATACGGTAATAAACAAGACAAGTATGGTTCTCCTCCTTTTATAGCCTAACCTGTTAAACACATAATAAAGCATGATTTTTTTTTTTAAATGAAGGAGTGTGTGCAGGGAGCAATCATGCATGCAGATGAGAGACCTAACCTATTTAGTGAAATTTGGTGGCCTTCCCCAAAAAATGTGCCACAAAGCACCCTGGGTTCTGCTGTGGTAATTAACAACCCACAAGCTCAGAGAATTAAAACAACAAAAGTTTATTCCTTGCTAACCCTAGTTGTCCACTGCAGTTTACCAACGGCCTCTGCTAATCATGGTAACACAGGGACCCAGGTGGTAAGACAGTCATCAACTCCAATGGCATCAAATGTTAAGCCATGGGAATGAGGAGGGCACTGAGAGCCAACAGCAGCATCCAGTCCACCCGTCACTCTGCTTACTTCTCCTGGGCCAAGACAGATCATGTCTTGGAACCAACTAGGAAGTGCAGCCCTCCCAGGGGCTTAGTAATGACTTGCAGAGCAAGTAACAACTTGACCCAACCATGAAATTAGGGTCCTAGTTAGTCCCATGAAGTGGAAGAGGAGGTCAAGGGCAAAGAATTCTAGACATATTCCAACACAGTAACACGTGTGAAGGCACCTAATTTTTTTCTGGACTGGACTTCTGTGCATGTGTGCAGGCATGCTCAGTCATATCCAACTCTTTCAACCCCATGGACTGTAACCCACTGGGCTCCTCTATCCCTGGGATTTCTCAGGCAAGAATACTGGAATAGGTTGCCATTTCCTCCTTCAGGAGAGCTTCCAAACCCAGGGATGGAACCTGTGTCTCCTGAATTGCAGGCAGATTCTTTACCACTGAGCCCCCAGGGAATTAACTGTATGCCTGCCGCCAGACTAGACTGTAAGTTCCCAAATCCAAACTTCCTAGCACGGTGCCTGACATGGATCCCAGTACTGATTTGGAAATAAGGAAAACAAGATTTCCTTCTAGCCTGGATGCAATAGATTAGCTCAGGAATATGCAAAGTTCCCTGCAGAGCCATAACCATCTCTAGGACTACAGAAGACCTGCTTGAGGAAGTTCCTGCTCTGCCTCCATCCTGTTCCCTCTCAAAGGGGACCCACTCCCTTCTCCCTTCTTTCCCAACTATACACCATACAAGTACGTTCACAGGATCCATCCGCAACACCCTTTTCCTGCCTGTGTTTGTCTCTCATCCTACCAGACACTGAGGGCAGTGCCCATCTTGTTTATCTGTGTCCCAGTGTCTGACATGTGGCAAGGGCTTGATAAATATCTACTGAGTAACTGAATGGATCTCAGTTAAAAGGTGTCGATAGAAGGGTGTTGGCTGGCAATGGGAGAGCAGGAGAACGAGGGAAGTGAGATGCTGTCTGAGGGAGGACAACAGACTGAAACGAACGCCCTGGTTCAGTTACAGGTATGTCTTCCTAGGAGAGGTGGGTGCTGCAAGTTATCGCGGCCTGTTTTGAAATGGATTTAAACCACCCTGGGAGCTTCCTCCACTCCAATGCTTGCACATGACAGTCCAGACAGAACCTGCTGTCAGCTTACACGTACATGCTGGTCTCTCCACCACACTGTTTTCTCCTCTCCTTGTCTGCCCAGACCCTTCTATTCCTCCAGGAGCAAATCCAGCGTTCACCAGAAGTGCACCCTTCTTGCCTTTGTGTTTAACACTGGAATTTCATAAAATGATTTCACGTTTCTCAGTCCACCATCCAGAAAGGCAACTTCTGCGGCATCCACCCATAAATAATGGTGTGTTGTCATTATCAATCAGAGGAACAGAGAAACACAGTGTGCTGATTTTCACCTCTCTTTCAGGTTTGATCTTGCAGAGTAGCTGAGATGTTGTTCTGGCTCCTCACTCTCCCAGATCTATTGGCCTCGGTAACTGCCTGAAACAGCAGGGCTCCAAGTAAATATTCAGGCTGATGACCACAGAAATCTGGACAGAATGCTAATTTCCATGCATTCGAGGTGAACCAGGCTCCTCTGGTTCTCAGTTGTATACTCTGCCAGGAGACCTGCCTCCATGGCAGCAAAAGCAGCCTGTTTGTCACCGCAGTTGCTCAAGGAAGGGCTTGTGAGTTGCAATTTTTCACACCATTAATGCACTGTTTACACCAGGAAGCACAGCTGGCAATCCTGGGTTCACATTAGAGGCTTTGGTGAGAAGCCTGAACACCTCTTATCAAGGAGAAAGTGAAAGGTGACTACAGGCACCCTACTGCTCACTCTGGATGGAACCACCACTAATTTATGTGTTTACCAGAGCCACGCTTCCGATTGCCCTAGGGCCCCTGACAAATGGAGGGATTTTTGCATTGCTCCACCTCAATGGGACTAATAAGATGGCAGAGATGCTTTCAATGTCTTTCCTGATGACCCATGCATGATAGCCTCCTGTGCATATCCAGGACTCACTCTGCGACTGATACTTCCAAGTTTCTGAAAATGCTAGTCACTGGAAAACCCCATATTCCCTAAATTTCTACCATGAACCCTACAGTATTATTAGTGGTTAAGAGGCTTTCCATTTCTGTTACACTAGATTCAAATCTTAGCTCCTCCACTTTCTAAGTGTAACTTCAGACAAGTTACCGTCTCAGAGTCTCAGATGCCTTTGCTTTAAAATGGGGATCATAACAGTAACTACTTATGGTGACAATTAAATGGGAAAATGAATGTACAGTGGCAGGCACCATAAATTATTAAAAAAATTTTTTTCCTTGGCATTTTTGTCTAGGACCCATGCTAGGGTATCACAAGACAGTAGAAAGATTAAGAGGTGGACATTACAGATTTCAGTAAGGTCTGTTACCAGGTGTCAAGTACTGCCCTGGAAGAAAATGCATGCTTTCAATAAACACACATCAAGGACTTACTATGTAAGAGCTACCAGACCCCAGGTAGATCAGTTGTCTGTCACTGTATGTATTAAGTGTGGGATGGGCAGGAGCCAGCAGGGGGCATCCTCCACCCCAGGAAAGCAGAAAAGCAAATGCAGCTGAGTGGGCTAGTGGAGGGGAGGGAGAGTGTTAATCAGATTTCTGGGCTGAATAACCAACTTGCACCCACTTGAGTCGATGCAAAATTGCGTGTGGGCCCCTTCATTCCAATAGGTGTCTATATTAATAAAGAAAGATAAAAGAGAAAGGGGTGGAGAGAACAGCAGGAAAATTACATAACTGCCTATTCCAAACTGCTTGAAAGTCTTACCTGAAGACACATACATCATAATTAAGGCCTTCGGGCTCCATTTAAGAAAATGCTGGAACAGCTCAATTGCTTTGCTCCCTGGTACTCCTTAGGATTTTTTCTTGCTGTTACCATTATTATGTGACTGAGAAGTGTTCATCATGGGTGTTGGCTCTTTAGCATCACAACATGGAAGGGAAACCACCTCAGCTCCTGGAGCTTCCTTTTCCATTTACAGCGACTCTTGAAAGGAGAGGCAGGCACAGAAAAGGGGATGGGGCGGGGGCGGGGGCGCTGGGTAAATCTACAAATCACACCTCCAAGTCACAGTGAGCAGCGCTGCAAGGGAACGAAACCCCCTTTCCATCTGATGAGTTCCCAACGCCCTCCCTTGGACACACAGAAGCTGGGGAATGAGCAGTTGCTAGGCTGAGGAGGTGGCGAGGCAAGCTGACAGCCGCAGCAGAGCAGGCAGTGAGTGGGTGAGAACGTACCAGGGGAAGAAAACTGGCAAAGGAAGGAGAGACTGGAAGAGGCCCGCGAGTTGCATTCTGAGAAGGCAGCCCACCCCAGTGGGCGCGCTGCAACACGCTCCCAGATGTCCCCTTTGTGCTACTCATCTACAGTTCTCAAACTCGCGCGTGTCTGGGTGTCACCTAGAACTCTTGCTGAAATACCGATCCAGGGACTCCCCTGGTGGTCCAGTGGTTAGGAGTCCGCCTGCCAATGCAGGGAACACCAGTTCGATCCCTGGTCTGGGAAGATTTCAAATGCCGCAGAGCAACTAAGCCCGTGTGCTGCAACTACTGAAGCCTGTGGGCACCTAGAGCCTGTGCTCCATGGCAAGCGAAGTCACCGCAATGAGAAGCCCGCACCCGGCAACTCCAGACGGCCACACTCGCACAACCAGAGAAAGGCCGCATGTAGCCAAAAATAAAATCTCCAGGACACCCTCCATATTCCCTTCCTTGTTCTCTGGAGAGTCACCAACGCTCAGAGAAACCAGAACATTCATCAAAACACATTCGGGGAAGTAAGTGAGAAATAAACTTCTATCTTAAAAAAAAAAAAAAAATCCAATCCAGACAGGTCTCAGTGGAGTCTAAGATTCTCCATCTCTACTAAGCCCCCACCCAAGTGATGCTGACACTCGGTCTACAGAGCACACTTTAAGTAGCCACGTACTGAATCAGGGGTTAGGAAGCTACTGCCTGATGCCCAAGTCTGGCCAGTTGCCTACTTTTGTGAGTAAAGTGTGATTGAAATACAGCCATGCCCAACCGTTTGCACACTGTCTAGAGTTAGCTTTGCACTTCAGCACCAGAGTAGAATAGTTGTGACTAAGAACTTATGGCCCATAAAGCCTAAAAAATATTTACTATCTGGCCCTTTACAGGAAAATGCTCTGATCCTTGTCCAAGAAGATACTGGTATTAAAACTAAGAAAAAAAGATGAAATGGTGTTGTATTCGGCTGAAGGAATTTGTATTATGAATTTTAACAAATAAAGATTCTCTCTTTGACGACAACAACAAAAAAAATCCTTTTTACAAATACTTAGAGGAGATCTGTATTCTGTCAGTAAAGAAATTGCACAAAGATTCCAGAGTTAAACAGTTGTAGAGGAAATACCCTAGTCCTTTAGAAATAATTTGTAGGAAAGGAATAATTTGTATGGAAAAGAAGAAGTAGTAAAATCTTGTGTGTTTTACAAAGTCAATCATCAGTTAGGTTCAGAAACACAAAAGTTTATGAAACCATCTTAGATCAGTTGAAAATAACATGCTTCTACTCTTCACTGTGTCATCATTGTTTTTTTCCTTTTTATTTTTTACTGAAGCATAGTTGACGTTGAATATTATGTTAACTCCAGGTGTAAAACACAGTACATCATGGTATTTCTAGATGCTAAGAGAGTGCTTTTTCTTTAACAGGGAACCAATAGCAACAATTCAGCCTTAATTTCACCTGACACAGCATCTGTTCAAAATTATCTTCACTTGCAATATAACATGTGATCTTCACATTAATCCTCCTTATAGGTAAACACTACCCTTACGGCAGGAAGTGAAGAGGAACTCAAAAGCCTCTTGATGAAAGTGAAAGAGGAGAGTGAAAAGGTTGGCTGGAAGCTCAACATTCAGAAAACAAAGATCATGGCATCTGGTCCCATCACTTCATGGGAAATAAATGGAAAAACAGTGGAAACAGTGTCACACTTTATTTTTTTGGGCTCCAAAATCACTGCAGATGCTGATTGCAGCCATGAAATTAAAAGACGCTTGCTCCTTGGAAGGAAAGTTATGACCAACCTTGATAGTATATTAAAAAGCAGAGACATTACTTTGCCAACCAAGGTCCATCTAGTCAAGGCAATGGTTTTTCCCGTGGTCATGTATGGATGTGAGAGTTGGACTGTGAAGAAGGCTGATCGCCGAAGAATTGATGGTTTTGAACTGTGGTGTTGGAGAAGACTCTTGAGAGTCCCTTGGACTGCAAGGAGATCCAACCAGTCCATTCTAAAGGAGATCAATCCTGGATGTTCATTGGAGGGACTGATGCTAAAGCTGAAACTGCAATACTTTGGCCACCTCATGCGACGAGTTGACTCACTGGAAAAGACTCTGATGCTGGGAAAGGTTGGGGGTGGGAGGAGAAGGGGACGACGGAGAATGAGATGGCTGGATGGCATCACCGACTCTGTGGACATGAGTTTGAGTGTACTCCGGGAGTTGGTGATGGACAGGGAGGCCTGGCGTGCTGTGGTTCATGGGGTCGCGAAGAGTCGGACACGACTGAGCGACTGAACTGAACTGATAGGTAAACGAGGGCTTCCCAGGGATGGCACTAGTGGTAAAGAACCCGCCTGCCAATGCAGGAGACACAAGAGATGTGGGTTTGATCCCTAGGTCAGGAAGATTCCCTGGAGGAGAGCATGGCAACCCACTCCAGTATTCTTGTCTGGAGAATCCCATGCACAGAGGAGCCTGGCGGGCTATGGCCCATTGCAAAGAGTCGGACACAGATGAAGCAAGTTAGCACAGCCCAGCACATATAGGTAAACCAATTCAGTTTGATGAAAAGAAGCAGTGATGTAAGGTCTTCTCTCAATGAGCTCATAGACAGTGGTGGAAACAGACATCAACATGGTATAATAGGTGCCAGCAGAAGGGGAGAAGAGACACAAAGAAGGGCACGGGCTACAGCGGGTCTGCCATTTGAGAATTCATCTCATGGGTCGCGAAACTGAGGGAGGGAGGGACTTATAAAGAATGAGCCGATTGTCACCACAAAACAAAATCCGAAAAAATATAAAAAGTCAATCATAGCATTATACAGATAATATCTTATGAGCTAGAAATTCTCCTCATGGTAGATATAAGAAAATTGAGTCTCATAAATAATAGATTAATTAATCAATTCTAATTAATAATCAGAAGGTAGAATTTATACTTCTACCTTCTAATCATTTCATTAGAAGGTAGAATTCATACTGAAGTCTTCTAACTCCAAACACTGGTTCCTTCTACTGCTATATGAGCTTTTCAAAGAGTTTTTCTCCCCAAAGGTGATGATGTAACATGGGATTATTAATAACACTTACCATGATTATGACTAACATTTGCATGTGTTTTCGATGTGCCAAACCCCATCTTTCAAAGAACTAGTATCAAGAGATGGATGTTACATATGAACAGATTTTAGCTCCACGTAAATAAAATCTGTTAAATCTTTGAAGCCGCCCAGAAAAAGAAAAGGTGATATCATAAATAATGATCTGGTTCTTTCTTTAAAGAAGGGAAAGTGCCTACAAGGAAAGGAAGCTGAATCCACAAGAGGCTCTGCCAGCAAAGATTCCTTTGTGTTGGCTAAAAAGTTTAGAATCCCCTCCAAACCACTATCTCCTACCAAAAGGCAAAGGAATTTACAAAGCCCGCATAGTTATTCAGTGGCTAAGCCTAAAAGCTAGAGTCTATACATCCCAATTCTGTATCCTCTACCTCCCTTCTCCAATGGGACTATTTTTTTAATTTTATTTTTCATTGGAGGATAATTGCTTTACAATATCGTGCTGGTTTCTGCCATACATCAACATGAATTAGCCAAAGGCATACACATGTCCCCTCCCTTTTAAATCTCCCTCCCACCCCTCTAGGCCATCACAGAGCATAAGTTTTGGGTTCCCTGAATCATACAGCAAATTGCCACCAGCTATCCACTTTACATGGGCTTCCCTGGTGGCTCAGCAGTAAAGAATCTGCCTGCAATGCAGGAGACCTGGGTTTGATCCCTGGGTCAGGAAGATTCCCTGGAGGAGGGCATGGAAACCCACTCCAGTACTGTTGCCTGGAGAATCCCATGCACAGAGGAGCCTGGCGGGGCTGCAGTCCGTAGGGTCGCACAGAGTCGGACACTGCTAAGCAACTAAGCAGCAGCAGCAGCACCCACTTTACATGCTGGTAATGTATATGTTTCAATACTACTTTCTCAAGTCACCCCACCCTCTGCCTCCCTCACTGTGATCCAGTCTGTTCTTTACGTCTGGGTCTCCCCTGCTGCCCTGAAAATAGAATCATGAATACCATCTTTCTAGATTTCATATATACGTGTTAATAAACAATATTTGTCTTTCTCTTTCTGATTTACTTCACTCTGTATAATAAGCTCTAGGTTCATCCACCTCATTAGAACTGACTCAAATGCATTCCTTTTTATAGCTGAGTAGTATTTTCAATGGGACTGTTAATGAGAGATGTAAGTGATGGGATGACTAATGAAGAACCCAGCATTGTATTTTCAGAAGCAAAATGGAGGTCAGTACAGACAGCTCAGCGGTAAAGAATTTGCCTGCCAATGCAGGAGACACAGGAGACATGGGTTCCATTCTGGGTCAGGAAGATCTCCTGGAGTAGGAAGTGGTAAATCATTCCAGGATTCTTGCCTGGGAAATTCCATGGACAGATGAGCCTGGTGGGCTACAGTCCATGGGGTCACAAAGAGTTGGACACAACCGAGCACGCATGCATAGACAATAATATATAAATAGTTTCAATTATCAGTGGATCCCTAATGATGGGTCTTATTGAGCCTCATTTGAGCAACTAGGAGACTTCCTAATTCTCTCAGTCATTAAGATAACAGTCGCCACTTACATTTATGTTCAACTAAGAATTGTTCCTGAGTCTTCAGGTACACTCATACATTCAGTTCAGTTCAGTTCAGTCGCTCAGTCATGTCCGACTCTTCGCGACCCCATGAATCACAGCACGCCAGGCCTCCCTGTCCATCACCAATTCCTAGAGTTCACCCAAACTCATGTCCACAGAGTCGGTGATGCCATCCAGCCATCTCATTCTCTGTTGTCCCCTTCTCCTCCCGCCCCCAACCTTTCCTAGCATCAGAGTCTTTTCCAGTGAGTCAACTCGTCGCATGAGGTGGCCAAAGTATTGCAGTTTCAGCTTTAGCATCAGTCCCTCCAATGAACACCCAGGATTGATCTCCTTTAGAATGGACTGGTTGGATCTCCTTGCAGTCCAAGGGACTCTCAAGAGTCTTCTCCAGCACCACAGTTCAAAAGCATCGATTCTTCGGCGATCAGCTTTCTTCACAGTCCAACTCTCACATCCATACATGACCACAGGAAAAACCATAGCCTTGACTAGACAGACCTTTGTTGGCAAAGTAATGTCTCTACTTTTTAATATGCTATCTAGGTTGGTCATAACTTTCCTTCCAAGGAGTAAGCGTCTTTTAATTTCATGGCTGCAATCAGCATCCGCAGTGATTTTGAAGCCCCAAAAAATAAAGTCTGACACTGTTTCCACTGTTTTCCCATCTATTTCCCATGAAGTGATGGGACCAGATGCCATGATCTCTGTTTTCTGAATGTTGAGCTTCAAGCCAACCTTTTCACTCTCCTCTTTCACTTTCATCAAGAGGCTTTTGAGTTCCTCTTCACTTTCTGCCATAAGGGTGGTGTCATCTGCATATCTGAGGTTATTGATATTTCTCCCAGCTATCTTGATTCCAGCTGGTGCTTCTTCCAGCCCAGCGTTCCTCATGATGTACTCTGCATAGAAGTTAAATTATCAGGGTGACAATATATAGCCTTGTTGTACTTCTTTTCCTATTTGGAACCAGTCTGTTGTTCCATGTACAGTTCTGACTGTTGCTTCCTGACCTACATACAGGTTTCTCAAGAGGCAGGTCAGGTGGTCTGGTATTCCCATCTCTTTCAGAATGTTCCACAGTTTATTCTGATCCACACAGTCAAAGGCTTTGGCATAGTCAATAAAGCAGAAATAGATGTTTTTCTGGAACTCTCTTGCTTTCTCCATGATCCAGCGTATGTTGGCAAGTTGATCTCTAGTGCCTCTGCCTTTTCTAAAACCTGCTTGAACATCTGGAAGTTCACGGTTCACATATTGCTGAAGCCTGGCTAGGAGAATTTTGAGCATGACTTTACTCGCGTGTGAGATGAGTGCAATTATGCAGTAGTTTGAGCATTCTTTGGCATTGCCTTTCTTTGGGATTGAAATGAAGACTGACCTTTTCCAGTCCTGTGGCCACTGCTGAGTTTTCCAAATTTGCTGGCATATTGAGTGCAGCACTTTCACAGCATCATCTTTCAAGATTTGAAATAGCTCAACTGGAATTCCATCACCTCCACTAGCTTTGTTTGTAGTGAGGATCTCTAAGGTCCACTTGACTTCACATTCCAAGATGTCTGGCTCTAGGTCAGTGATCACGTTATCGTGACTATCTTGGTCGTGAAGATCTTTTTTGTACAGTTCTTCTGTGTATTCCTGCCACCTCTTCTTAATATCTTCTGCTTCTGTTAGGTCCATAACATTTCTGTCCTTTATCGAGCCCATCTTTGCATGAAAAGTTCCCTTGGAATCTCTAATTTTCTTGAAGAGATCTCTTGTTTTTCCTATTCGTTGTTTTCCTCTATTTCTTTGCATTGATCACTGAGGAAGGCTTTCTTATCTCTCCTTGCTATTCTTTGGAACTCTGCTTCAGACGCTTATATCTTCCCTTTTCTCCTTTGCTTTTTGCTTTTCTTCTTTTCACAGCTATTTGTAAGGCCTCCCCAGACAGCCATCATACTTACCACTCATACATTATACTGAGAACATATCTGTTTGCTACGTCTTCCTAACTCAGATACCATTACACCTAGTTTCCTATATCACAGCAATTTAGCGATGGAATATGCATGAGGAAGCTGAGTGAGTACAAAACACCCTACAGTGCAACCCCAGGGAATGACGTGGTCCTTTGCTTTACAGCATATTATCATATTTTACAATAACCATGGATTCAGTCACCTGTTTTCTTTATGGAATGACATAAACCCAAGCCACCATCCAATGTAATTCCAAAAGCACTGACTGCACAGCCCAGCTCTGACCCTCGTTCCTCACTAGGCATGCGCATAAAAGGGAAGTATTCTATGATGAGCTTGGCACTATAATCCCAGTGCGGTTTACACTCATGGAGATTTATTTGCAAGCACGCAGCCAAGTACTAGAGAAAAAGTGTACAACAGCATCTTCTAAAATAGAGGGTCAAAAGACAGATAGGAAAATAACCCCAGAAAGGGATATACGATTGAATGGGAATTTTAATAACATTAATTTTCATGTTTCAGCTACCTTATGGATTGACTAGACTACCCCTGATAATCAATTGATTTGTTCTCTGTTGAGAGCCACATGCAGGTCCACCACCAGCCCACACGATCAGACGACCAGAACCGTGTCCCACTGAAAGAGATTAGCTGATCTGCAGTGGCCACATCATGAATTCAGTCCCCGCTCCCTATAATGCTTCTGTAATGCAAAACCTAATGATTTTTATTTTCTTTAACCTGTGTAGTCTCTGGAGGTGGTACATCTGATTCAGCCTCTCAAGTAAGGTAAACAGCATGGTTTGGAGGTCAGCACAGCAGGTCAGAAAGCAACAGAAGCAGCGATGCAGCCAAACAAAGTGCTTAAGATTCTTTTGAAACTGACTTGAGATTTTAGTGCCAGGAAAAAAAAAGAAATCAAAGATACCAGTAGTCCTCACCCACCTGCTAAATATAGATTTTCCTAAGTTAGTCAAACATAGCTCTGAGAGCTGGTTTTATCTTGAGGTTACTCTCCGATGAGAAACTGATGTTTAATTAATTCTAGTCAAGAGGTGGCCGATACGCTCCTTTTTGTTTAATTAAAATCAAATCACAGAGAGGTCATTCATTCTCTCATTTACTCACTTAGTAAATATTTGTTTAACCATCTGAAGCCTTTTTTTAAAAAAAAAAAAAAAAACTAAAGCAAAATTCACTAGCAAATTCCATGCTGCATTAATTTTCTTCATTTTAAATATTTACCTAATTCCACAGTGATATCACCCTTGCCTTGAGTATCAGAGAAAATTTACATCAAAAATATTTACCACATATAACCACTTTCTATTTAGCAACAATGCCAAAATCAGTGCCTCTGGAATTCTAAATGACTTTGACATAATGAAGCAGAATTATAGATTAATCTTTAGACTAGAAAACTTTCACCAACTAACAAATGGGCCTTGTCCTTCAATTGGTAATTTAATCCTCATTACCGTCTTTTGTGTTTTGTTTTGTTTTTTTTTTGGTTACTCAAGATCACTGACTCTCAGCCTTGGCTGTACTATGAAATCACTTGAAGAAATTTAAACTTTAAGTTTACTGATATCTCTTATACCCCAGACTCCTAGAGAGACTGATTTAGTTGGTCTCGGGTCAGCCCAGATTTTAAGTACCCTACATGTTTCAACTGAGAACCACCACCCTAAATTATAATTCAGGGACTTCCCTGAGATTAAATCCAGAGATTAAGACTTCGCCTTCCAATGCAGGGGTACACATTGGTTTCCCGGTTGGGTAACTAAGATCCCACATGCTTCACAGCCAAGAAACCAAAATATTAAAAACAAAAAAGAAGCAGCAGCAATATTGTAACCAATTTAATAAAGACATTTAAAAATGGTACACATCAAAAAAATCTTTAAAATTTTTAAATTTTTTAAAAAAAATTATGATTCAACAACCATCATGGCTACTGAGTCAAGTTTAGAATCTCAAACGTGGTCATCTGTGGTTGCTCCCAGACACCCGGCCTCCACATCTATCTCACCCTCATCTCCCAGCCCCCGAGCAGTGTGCTTCCCAAGTGGTAGGTCTTGGAACCGCCATTCAGTTCTTACACGGGTCGAGGACAAGCGTCAAGTTCCTTTGCTGGACACGCTTCCCCCTGCCTGTTCGTCTGGCCACTTTCTACTGGTCTTTAGTTTGGGTTGAAGTGTCACTTCCTTGTAAACACGTTGACCCCACGCCATGACTTTCATCCTAAAACAGGTTTCCCTGCCAAGCCTAACACCTGACTTGTTCATCACGGAAACTGCAGGGGCATCAAGGGCAGGAACCCTGTCAACATGGAGTCTGGTACGTAACAGGAGCTCAGTAACTGTGTTACGGAATCAGTCAGGGTCCAGTCAGGAACAAAACATCACATCAGGAATTTGAACAGGAAAGAAAAAGTTATACAAAAAAATTCTTAAATTCAAGGAGTGCTGTGAGCCAGAGCTGAGCTGCTGGAGTCATGTGGTGGGGTGTTGGTGAGCTTCAACTGAGGTGCCATGGGGTGCGGTCTACTGGAAAGTACCCAAGGGAGTGCCGATAGATTGTAACTGGTCTGCATGAAGATTTCTACCGAGTGCTGGAGAATCTAACTGGAAATGAAAAGCCACTGGGCCACCCACTCACCACAAGCAACTGGTCAGCTGAAGGAAGAAGAGAAAAGTGCACAGGAAAAGCCTTATTCTTTGCTCTGCCGCAGTGTCTCTCTAGCCCTTTCTATTGACAAAACCTAACACTGAACCAACATTGAAAAATGAAGATCATGGTATCTGGTCCCTTTACTTCATGGCAAATAGAAGGGGAAAAGTGGAAGCCATGACAGATTGTCTTTTCTTGGGCTCCAAAATCACTGCAGACTGTGACTGCAGCCATGAAATTAAAAGACACTTGGCTCCTCAGAAGGAAAGGTATGGCAATCTAGACAGCATAAAAAGCAGAGACATCACTTTGCTGACAAAAGTCTGTATAGACAAAGCTATGGTTTTTACAGTAGTAACACAAAGATGTGAGAGTTAGACCATAAAGAAGGCTGAACACTGAAAAAGTGATGCTTTCAAACCGTGGTGCTGGAGAAGATTCTTGAGAGTCCCTTGGACAGCAAGGTGATCAAACCAGTCAATCCTAAAGGAATCAAAGCTGAATATTCATTGGAAGAATTGATGCTGAAGCTGAAGCTCCAATACTTTGACCACCTCATGCAAAGAGCCGACTCACTGGAAAAGACCCTAATGCTGGGAAAGATTGAGGGTGAAAGGAAAAGGGGGTGGCAGAGGGAGATGGCTAGATACTATCACCAACTCAATGAACATGAATTTGAGCAAATTCCTGGAGATGGTGGAGGACAGATGAGCCTGGCATGCTGCAGTTCATGGAGTCACAGAGTTGGATATGACTTAGTGACTGAACAACAATATTGAACATGCTCTCAAAGGTGAAGTGTCTGCAGTGTTCACCCCAAATCACAACTCACAAACAGCAGCAGACTTGGAGCAGAGAGGCAATCATTTGACAACTAGCACTGCTATTTATAAATGGATAGATAGATAGATAGGCATACCCACATACATAGAAACATAAAGATAAAAATAAGTTATCCCCAGTGAAAACAAAGTAAATATAAATCCCTTCACAAATGTAAGAGCCAACAGTATCCTCAAAAAGAAAAATGAGAGCTTCATATTCATGTTCTCTTATTACATTTCTTATTATTCCTTTTTCTCCTATTCACAATTCAAAGCCCATACCATATTGATGCTTGCCATTTCTTCTACCCCTATTAGAGTTGTACCTCTCTCTCCATAACGCTGAAAAGCCTTGCTCAAGTAGCAAGGACGAAGGCAAACCTTAGATTAGAGATTTGGCGGTTTTGTTTATCTGCAAGATGATCATTAAATCCCTTCAATTTCACTTTTCAGGAGATTCTGGTAGCGATTTGAAAGCAGTGAGAAAGTGTAGACCAGAGAAAATAAATTAATCAGGATACTGCTTGTCATACTTTCATATCATTAAGGATGTTTGAGTGCCAAATGAAGGCTTTGATGCAAAAATTAGAGCACACAATTGCAAGATTCTTTTGATCCTTCATCAGTGCTTGTAACTGATGGAACATCAACTGTGGCAAAGAATCATTAGTCTTCTGCTATATTTAAACTTCTGCTTTATTTAATAAGCAAATAATGAAAATAAAATGCACATAGCAGGAAGATGCTCTTTAGCTAGTGTCAGGGACTGAATAAATAACCATCAGTCCTAGCCTGTCCTCTCTTACAGCCAAGTACTTGACTCAGAATCAAGTGAATTTCTGAAAGCAATTAAAATTTCCTTTAAAATACTCATGCACTTCTAGGGGTACAATTAATGGCACATGTCTTTTGGAAACCTTCAAAGAACAATTAAATGATATGCATAAATAAGGAAATAACCAGATACATAGAAAAAGCTTTATTCTAAAGATATCTGTCACACAGTATTTATAAGCTACTCCCATCCCAGCAAAGAAACCAAATGGCTAGCAAGAGGAGAACTGTGGTACCATCTCATAATAAACAGTCATGCAGGCATTAAGAATGGTATGTAAAAGACTTTGAAACAACACAAGGAAATTATTGTTTTATAATAATCTTGGGTCAAATAACAAAATGTGGATACAAAACCATGTCCCATCACAACTAAAAACTACATAGGAGAAAGCATGGAAGGCCAGGATAATTTTCTTAAAATAGATATATCAGATTAAAAACTGAAATAAGTTAAAAATTGGGGAAACTTCCCTGGTGGTCCAGGGGTAAAGAATATGCCTGACAATGCAGGGGCCACAGGTCCGATCCCTGGTCTGAGATGATTCCACATGCCACAAGGAAAAACTAAGCCCATGTGCTACCACTTTAGAGCCTGTGCTCTAGAGCTCAGGAGCCCCAACTACTGAAGCCCAAGCACTCTGCAGCCCATGCTCTGCGACAAGAGACGCCACCACAACGATAAGGCCGTGCACTGCAAGGAAGAGTAGCCCGCTTACAGCAACTAAAGAAAGCCCACACACAACAACAAAGCCCCAAAACAGCCAAAGACAGATATCAAAAATCTGGTAGATTGCCAGACTCTCCTCCAAAAAGACACACACAACATTTACTTTTCCACGAACAGTGCATTTTCCATATTTTCTACATGTTCAGTGATGGGCATAAATAACATTCATACCAGGGAAAATCACTTCTGGATTTTGCTTTAACACTTTCTAAATCCAGTCTTAGAGATAGCACCAGTACTTAAATAAGGATGGAACAATTGTCTGTTTTGAATAGCTGCCACATTTCCTGAGAGTAAAAAAGCATGCTTGGGATGTCAAGCTGTATTTAATTCATCCAATCACCACATTCAGTTGAGCAAATGTATGTACAAATTGCTAAATGAGAAGCTGTGAGGGACAGAAAAATAAATCAGAACTGAATTCTACCCTTACACAACTTAACTGTCTCATACACATTAATAACTATGAAACCAGGTAGGTGAGTGTCACCAAGGAGGTGAGATACCTATAGGTGTTCATTATGATTTGGGAAGCGTCTCCATAAGCAGAGGCTGCAGCCATGGTGAAGGGATCCTCGAAAATCTCTTGCTAGAAATGCAAAGGAAATCACGGAGTACAGTCGCTTTACAGTGCTGTGTCAGTCTCTGCTGTACAGCAGAATGAACCAACTAAAGGCAAACACAGATCCTCTCTTGCTTGGATTTCCTTCCCATTCAGGTCACCACATGCCTTAAGGAGGGTTCCCTACACTGTAGGTCCTCGTTCAGTTCAGGCGCTCAGTCGTGTCCGACTCTCCGCGACCCCATGAATCACAGCACACCAGGCCTCTTAGACACAGTATCAATAGTCTATATGTCAATCCCAATCTCGCCGATCATCCCACCCCCATCTCCCCCCGTGGGGTCCGTATGTTTGATCTCTACATCTGTGACTCTTTATGCTTCGCAAATAAGTTCATTGAGAGCTACCATATGATCCCCTTTGTTTTTGAAAATGATAATCCTCCCCAGCGACACTCAAATTCTAGAATATTATTCATTGCCCACCTTTCAATCAGGACAACGTAGGCTTCACAGGATTACATTTAATGAGTAACTTTCAGACTCCAGGCAGGATACCTGATTCTAGGAATACCCACATTAAATAAAAAGAGAAAATAAGATTCAAAAAAAAAAGTTCCTAATCTTAACGTGTTTACACTTACGCTCTCGTGAAAGAAAAAGTCAAATAATTAGAAATCAAAATTCAGTCTGAGTACATATGCATAGCAGAGCTGAATTAATGGTAGACATCAGTTTAACTTTATAAGAAACATACAAATGGCTTTCTAATCACTGTGCAGTGATATCTCGCTTTGATTTAAGCTTCCTCTAATGACCAATGATGCTATGCATCTTCTCACACGCTTTCTCATGGACTTATCGTTTGCATATCTTATTCTGTTCTAATATTTCTCTCATTTCTTTATTGGTTTATTTTCCTACTACTGAGTTTTAAGGGGGTCTTCATATAGTCTGGATAAAAGTCCTCTCTCAGATACATGCATTGCAATTGTCTTAACCTCACCTATGGATTGCCTTACCATTCTTCTAATTTGTACATGAATGTTCACAGCAGCTTCACTTGTAATAGAATAGAAATACTACAAATGGTCATTAACAGGTGAATGGATAAATAAATTGTGACATATTCATACAATGGAATACTCAGCGATAAAAAGTAATAAAACATTAATATACACAACATTGATGAACCTCCAACTAATTATGTTGAGCAGAAGTCTTACACTCCACTGGGAGACCCGAGACACGTAAGAAGGGACTAAAACAACTCTGGGACAAAATCAGAGAAGTTAAGCTCCCAAACAGCACACACTAGCCTGCCACATGATCCTCACTGGCAATTTTATCTCGACAAACTGACTTCAAAACGGGAAATACAGGCTTTAAACTAAAAGAAAAAGCCAAATTATTAAAAAAAACACTAACCCAGATTGAATGATTTTATTTATATAAAACTCTCAAAAATTCCATCTGGTCTTCAGGACAGAAAGCAGATCAGTGTTTGCTTGGGGAGGGCGGGAGTGGGAGAGAGGTGGGAAGGAACCCCCAGGAGGGATCACCAAGAGTGTAAGTACATTTAAGGAAGGAGTGAATATATTGTTACACTTGATCTTAGTCAAAAGGCTGCGAAGTGATTAGGATATGTTGCTAAACATAATGGTAGAGATAGTTTTACAGATTATTCATGTGTTGAAACTTACCGTTCCGTTCCGTATGGACATCCATTATTTCTCAATAACTATTAAAATGCAATTTGGGGAATGTGATGATATAGTAATCACAATCTGCTAAAGAAGCTCAGAAAAAGGGCCCCTACTCATAGGTCCTGGGAGGCTTCCTGAAAGAAGGACACCCAAGCTGAGTCCTGAAGAAAAGAATGAGATAGGAATGGTGCAAGCCACCCCTCCAACATCCTGACCTCCAACAGACCTCATCTTCTTTCACGCCTAGCATGAGGCTGCCGCTGCTGCTAAGTCACTTCAGTCGTGTCCGACTTGGTGTGACCCCATAAATGGCAGCCCACCAGGCTCTACCATCCCGGGGATTCTCCAGGAAAGAACACTGGAGTGGGTTGCCATTTCCTTCTCCAATGCATGAAAGTGAAAAGTGAAAGTGAAGAGGCTCAGTCATGTCCGACTCTTACCCCATGGACTGCAGCCCACCAGGCTCCTCCACCCATGGGATTGTCCAGGCAGGAGTACTGGAGTGGGTTACCATTGCCTTCTCCACTAGCATGAGGAGGGTTTACGATTTGGCGGAGAAAAGAAGAGAAGCTAGAGACAAAAGAGAAAAGAAAAGATATACCCATTTGAATGCAGAGTTCCAAAGAATAGAAAGGAAAGATAACAAAGCCTTCTTCAGATCAACCCAAAGAAATACAGGAAAACAATATAATGGGGGAAAGAGTAGAGATCTCGTCAAGAAAATTAGAGAAACCAAGGGAATATTTCATGCAAAGATGGGCACAATAAGGACAGAAATGGTGCGGTGAACCTAATAGAAGCAGAAGATATTAACAAGAGGTATCAAGAACACACAGAAGAACTATACAAAAAAAATCTTCAGATAATCATGATGGTGTGATCACTCACCTAGAGCCAGATATCCTGGAATGCAAAGTCAAGTGGGCCTTAGGAAGAATCACTATGAAAAGCTAGTGGAGGTGATGTAATTCCAGTTGAGCTAATTCAAATCCTAAAAGATGATGCTGTGAAAGTGCTACACTCAATATGCCAGCAAATTTGGAAAACATAGCAGTGGACACAGGACTGGAAAAGGTCAGTTTTCATTCCAATCCCAAAGAAAGGCAATGCCAAAGAATGCTCAAACTACCACACAACTGCACTCATCCCACATGCTAGAAAAGTAATGTTCAAAATTCTCCAAGCCAGGCTTCAACAGAACGTGAACTGTGAACTTCCAGATGTTCAAGCTGGATTTCAAAAAGGCAGAGGAACCAGAGATCAAATTGCCAACATCTGCTGGATCCTCGAAAAAGCAAGAGAGTTCCAGAAAAACATCTATTCCTGATTTATTGACTTCGCCAAAGCCTTTGACTGTGTGAGTCACAAAATGGAAAATTCTGAAAGAGATGGGAATATCAGACCACCTGACCAGCCTCTTGAGAAATCTGTATGCAGGTCAGAAAGCAATAGTTAGAACTGGATATGGAACAACAGACTGGTTCCAAAGAGGAAAAGGAATATACGTCAAGGCAGTATATTGTCACCCTACTTATTTGACTTACATTCAGAGTACATGATGCAAAATGACGGGATGGATGAAGCACAAGCTGGAATCAAGATTGCCAGGAGAAATATCAATAACCTCAGATATGCAGATAACACCACCCTTAAGGCAGAAACTGAAGAGGAACTAAAAAGCCTCTTGATGAAAGTGAAAGAGGAGAGTGAAAAAGTTGACTTAAAACTCAACATTCAGAAACCTAAGATCATAGCATCTGGTCTCATCACTTCATGGCAAATAGATGGGGAAACAATGGAAATAGTGACAGACTTCATTTTGGGGGGCTCCAAAATCAGATGGTAACCGCAGCCATGAAATTAAAAGACTCTTGCTCTTTGGAAGAAAAGCTATGACCAACCTAGACAGCATATTAAAAAGCAGAGACATTACTTTGTCAACAAAGATCCGTCTAGTCAAAGCTATGGTTTTTCCAGTGGTCATGTATAGATGTGACAGTTGGACTATAAAAGAACTGAGTGTTGAAGAATTTTTGAACTGTGGTATGGAAGAAGACTCTTTAGAGTCCCTGGGACTGAAAGAAGATCAAAGAAGTCTATCCTAACAGAAATCAGTCCTGAATATCCATTGGAAGGACTGATGCTGAAGTTAAAACTCCAATACTTTGGCCACCTGATGTGAAGAGCTGACTCATTGCAAAAGACCCTGATGCTGAGAAAGATTTAAGGCAGGAGGAGAAGGGGACGACAGAGGATGAATGGTTGGATGGCATCACCAACTCGATGGACCTGAGTTTGAGCAAGCTCCAGGAGTTGGTAAAGGACAGGGAAACCTGTGTAGTCCATGGGGTCTCAAAGAGTCAGACATGACTGAGCGACTGAACTGACTGATTCTGTCCCCTTGAGCCTCCCTGTCAAATCTCCAATAAAGTACCCTAAGTAGGGAATACCCATCTAACAGTATTGGGATGAGGGGTAAAATGCATTTGCCATCCCTGGAAGAGGAACTATTCTTGTAAAGAAGGAAGTCATCAAGACAGTATGGTACTGGCATAAAGACAGAAATATAGATCAATGGAACAAAATAGAAAGCCCAGAGATAAATCCACGCACCTATGGACTCCTTATCTTTGACAAGGGAGGCAAGAATATTCAATGGAGAAAAGACAATCTCTTTAACAAGTGGTGCTGGGAAAACTGGTCAACCACTTGTAAAAGAATGAAACTAGAACACTCCCTAACACCACACACAAAAATAAACTCAAAATGGATTAAAGATCTAAATGTAAGACCAGAAACTATAAAACTCCTAGAGGAGAACATAGGCAAAACACTCTCTGACATAAATCACAGCAGGATCCTCCATGACCCACCTCCCAGAATATTGAAAATAAAAGCAAAAATAAACTAATGGAACCTAATTAAAATTAAAAGCTTCTGCACAGCAAAGGAAACTATAAGCAAGGTGAAAAGACAGCCTTCAGAATGGGAGAAAATAATAGCAAATGAAGCAACTGACAAATAGTTAATCTCAAAAATATACAAGCAACTCCTGCAGCTCAATTCCAGAAAAATAAACGACCCAATCAAAAAATGAGTCAAAGAACTAAACAGACATTTCTCCAAAGAAAACATAAAGATGGCTAACAAACACATGAAAAGATGCTCATCACTCATAATCAGAAAAATGTAAATCAAAACCACAATGAGGTACCATTTCACGCCAGTCAGAATGACTGCTATCCAAACGTCTACAAGCAATAAATGCTGGAGAGGGCGTGGAGAAAAGGGAACCCTCTTACACTGTTGGTGGGAATGCAAACTAGTACAGCCACTATGGAGAACAGTGTGGAGATTCCTTAAGAAACTGGAACTAGAACTGCCATCAGTTCAGTTCAGTTCAGTCGCTTAGTCGTGTATGACTCTTTGCAACCCCATGAACCACAGCACGCCAGGCCTCCCTGTCCATCACCAACTCCCGGAGTTCAACCAAACTCATGTCCATCGAGTCGGTGATGCCATCCAGCTATCTCATTCTCTGCCGTCCCCGTCTCCTCCTACCCCCAATCCCTCCCAGCATCAGACTCTTTTCCAGTGAGTCAACTCGTCGCATGAGGTGGCCAAAGTATTGGAGTTTCAGCTTAAGAATAAGTCCTTCCAATGAACACCCAGGATTGATCTCCTCTAAAATGGACTGGTTGGATTTCCTTGCAGTCCAAGGGACTCTCAAGAGTCTTCTCCAGCACCACAGTTCAAAAGCATCAATTATTCGGCGCTCAGCTTTCTTCACAGTCCGAACTGCCATATGACCCAGCAATCCCACTCCTGGGCATACACACTGAGGAAACCAGAATTGAAAGAGACACGTGTACCCCAATGTTCATCGCAGCACTGTTTATAATAGCCAGGACATGGAAGCAACCTAGATGTCCATCTGCAGACGAATGGATAAGAAAGTTGTGGTACATTTTCACAATGCAGTATTACTCAGCAATTAAAAAGAATACATTTGAATCAGTTCTAATGAGGTGGATGAAACTGGAGCCTATTATAAAGAGTGAAGTAAACTAGAAAGAAAAACACAAATACAGTATACTAACGCATATATATGGAATTTAGAAAGATGGTAAAAATAACCCTGTATACGAGACAGCAAAAGAGACACAGATGTATAGAACAGTCTTTTGGACTCTGTGGGAGAGGGCGAGGGTGGGATGATTTGGGAGAATGGCATTGAAACATGTATATTATCATATGTGAAACGAATCTCCAGTCCAGGTTCGATGCATGATGCAGGATGCTCGGGGCTGGTGAACTGGGACGATCCAGAGGGATGAGATGGGGAGGGAGGTGGGAGGGGGGTTCAAGATGGGGAACACATGTACACCCGGGGTGGATTCATGTCAATGTACAGCAGAACCAATACAATATTGTAAAGTAATTAGCCTCCAATTAAAATAAATAAATTTAAAAAAAAGAATCTTAAAATATTGTTTCAGTTCTGGCTCTCACTTTTCCCATCACAAAACTTCATCTGGTTGATCACAGGTTCACCACCACTTCTACGGCACCTCTTCACAGATAGCACCTCATCAGGCTGGATTTCCTGAAGGAGCCTCCGGCAGGAATTTTCAGTAAGGTGCCCTCGAAAGATGGCAAGCAAGGAAGCAGGACCAGGCGGGACAGCAGCTGAAGCTTGGCGGGAGCTTCATATTAGCCTCTCCCCACAGGGAACTCTGGACAAACACTGCTAAGCCAAGGCCCTGTTAGCTCTGTGTCCTGGGTTGACCAGTCGTTGGCTGAGGGCTAAGGGGTATGTGTGTGTTGGGAGGGAACTTAGTCTGGAAGGGCAGTAACTTTCCCAACAAGGCAGTAGAAGTAAGAACGTGGAGTCTGTGAGCTGTTAGCAGCCAGCATTCAGGGAAGCTGGAGATCTGGGCTGAAAAGCAAGCTTTTCCCATAGAAACTCACTCTCTTCACCTTTCTTCTCATTTTCCCATCACTGCATTTTAGAACAGGGAACCTAAGTTTAAATGCCTACAGGAAGAAGCATGGAAATGAAGGAGAAAGCCATCGGTACAGAGAAATATCTCTCTACTGTAAGAAAAAAAACATACACTGACATCAGAAATAACTCCCGTGACCTTGGCGTCAGGGAGAGAGTAGGGAGAGGCAGAGATTGGCAAGCTGGAGGGCAAACTCAGCTGGCTTGGGTTTTCATGTGGGAATAGGAACCTAGCATTGGTAGGTTCCCCCAAATGTATGAAAAGCCAACAACCTTAATTTTAACAGATTGTTGCTTATTCCAAGCAAGAATACTGGAGTGGGTTGCCATGCCCACCTCCAGGGGATCTTCCCAACACACAGAGCGAACCCAGATCTTCCATATTGCAGGTGGATGTTTTACTGACTGAGCCACCAGGGAAGCCAATTTTAATGGAAAAGGTTCTCAATTTTTGACGGTTGGCCCCCATTAAGAAAAATTATAATCATCCAAAAAACACTGTTCGCAGGTCACAGTTGATCCATGGGTAACCAATATGTAACCTCAACTTTAGGAAAACGATAAAAAGATAAGTTACTCTCCACAAAAACTTTCCCACATTTTTGGAGTCCAAAATTAAAAAGTTGGCAGCAACAAACAAGCATACCTATTACACTGCATTATAGAAATTTAAACATCGAATATAATACAGAATATAAAATGGAGAAAAATACTAGGAAAAAAGGACCCAAGACCCAAAAGACCCCATCTGTTCCCCCAAGGGAAAATCACAGAGCCATGCAAGCTAACTTTCTGGGCGGTCATGAGACCTCTTTGAGAATCTGATTAAAGCCACAGACACCCCTTTCAGAAACATGTGAACATGCACACATACAAATCTGCCTGAGGGCCTGTGAAGCCCATGGGTGGAGCCCAACTTCAGGACTCCTGGTGTGAGGCAGAAAGGAATAAGACAGAAAAGACAGATCAAGATGAGTCACCAAGGAAAGAACTGCAGTTTCTTCCACTTCTCTCTACAAAGAAAAGCAGGAACAGCTGGTTTCTAAAAGCCTCCTGGAACGTAAGCCCCCTCTGAGGACACGTCGCAACTGGAGAAGATGCTGAGGAATACAGACATTAAAGAACTGAGGCTGACGTGCTCAGAAGAGGCCAGGGAGGATGATCCTAAGAGCCCCCGACTTCCAACCTCACCGGCAAAGGAAGGACATTCCCCGCTGGCATTTTAGCAGCATGGTGGGTTCCACTTCCTTATCAAGTTGCTGACCTGATGCTTGCTTTATTTTCAGAAGTTAAATAAGTCAACTCAAATAACTGAGTTGTCGTAGATATATTGCTATGAGCGAGGAGAGAGGAGTCTGGGAGAGGTCCAGGCATGTCTGTGATGTACACTCAGAGGCCAGCCTGGCCACCCTGCAAGAGCCACCAGTCAATACAGAACAGAGGGTGCCCCCAAGCCTGATTCCACAACCAAGAGCCTGCGTGCACCCTCCCTGGAGACAGGAGCAAAGCACATCTGATGCAAACTCTGCCACTCACTGGCCACGATTCTGCATTTTTCCGTGCCTCAACTTTCTACTCTGTAAAATGCAGCTACAGGGAATACAAGATAACAAGTATTTATTCAATGCAAGGCACAGGACTCTGGAGGGAATAAAAAGGTGCTTTCCTTCTATC
The DNA here is from genome assembly GCF_049115385.1 of Moschus berezovskii. Lineage (NCBI taxonomy): Eukaryota > Metazoa > Chordata > Mammalia > Artiodactyla > Moschidae > Moschus > Moschus berezovskii. The sequence continues at coordinate 22,632,718 of NC_142466.1, forward strand.
CCAGGGAATGTGCCAAGGCTTGGTTGAATCCCCTGGGAAAGCAGTGCTGTGACCTGGTTGCTCCATAAACAGACTGCTGCCAGGGATGCTGGGTGGGGCACCGTGTGGGTCAGGTTATCTCTCATCACCCTCTTCCCTTTAAACATAGGAAGTAAAGCCCTGCTTCTTTTATTTTTAGAGAAACAAGAATCTTCCTTCCTATTTGGGGTGTCCTCATGCAGACACAAACATATAGATTTCCTTGGGCTCTTTAATTGTGGAAGCAATTCTAAACTCTGTCAACAGCGGCCTTATTAACCCAGATGGTGTTAATCTGCACAGCCCTCTACTTAGCTTTGGTGTTTCCTTTGCATTAAGCAGGAGCTGATTCTTCATTCCAAGAATCACCACAGTCCGCTCCAAAGACACACTTTCTACCAGCGATGACCTGCATAGTATGCAGATGAGCTCGTGGAGCCAAATTGAAATTCCCTCAGGAGATGGAATAATGTAGTTGAAAGAAGCCTATATCCCACACATCTGCCTGCATCTAGAGGGCCAGAGCCATTAAGGAACACGCAACTCACACTGTGTTTCAATACTGCTGTGCTCCTAGACTGCTTCCCAAAAATACGACTCATGTATGACAGTCACCTCTAATTGATTACCCTGCCTTGTCCAGCGGCTTCTGTTGTTTTTATATATCGTGAAACCGAGGACTCGATTCTCAGCAATCTCCCAGGTCTCTTAGAGGCTATTTTACAAAATTAAAGTTTTTCTCCTACAAAAATCTTTTTCCCCCAAAGTGCAAAGGTTTGACTCAAGCCCAGCTTGGCAACTGACTGGGAGACGTTGGGTTGCGTGCATTCTGACTGCTTAATGAAGGAGTGAAGATAAAGTAACATTTCTGGAGCACTACTAGGGACAAGGCCATGTCCTTGGGGATATATATGTGTATATGAATGACCTGGTCCATGTTCATTCTCACAGCCAATCTCAGGAAAAGGTGCTGCCACCAACATCTCACAGCACAGTGAAAACAATTACCTGTCATTACACTAGTTAGAATGTGCCCACCAATGCAGGAGATACAAGAGTTCAATGGTTCGATGGTTTGTGGTTTGATCCCTGGGTCAGGAAGATCCTCTGGAGAAGGAAATGGCAACTCAATTCCAGTATTTTTGCCTGGAAAATTCCATGGACAGAGGAGCCTGGTGGGCTCTAGTCCATGGATTGCAAAGAGTTGGACACAACTGAGTGACCACACAAGCTGTTAGAAAGAGCACAAGTGCAAGGGCAGGCTTATACCTCTGCTCTGCCTCTTACTCATCATGTGACCTAATGCTGAGTTGGTTTCCTCACGTTTAATAAGGGAAAATGGAGGATGCACTGCAGTAGGAATTGTTTAGCTTATGAATGCAGAGGCACACTGTCAGGTACATAGAGCTCCTTTGTGAGAGATCTCCCTTTCTAGAATGCACGGGCTGGGTATGTGTGCACACAGTATCTGTGAGTCTGAGACCACTGTGCAGAAAATTCTCATCCAAGACTGGCCAAAAATCTGAGACCTGGGCAGGTTCTGCTCTGGGTCGCCTTTCACTCTTTGTGTCCACTCTGGAGCACACGTTTCTCTTGGCTCTCCTTCTGTGGTCTTAGCCTTTCTTGCCCTGCCCTTTTCTCTCTTCCTATCTATCTTCTGCTTTCCTCCTTTCCCCACCAAATGCTTCCTCCTTCTGGACAAAGAGGCTTTGCGGACAAAGAACTCCCCCAAATTGGAGACTGTCCCCAAAGTATCTCAGGGACCTCCACAGTCCAGAGCCTGAAGGACCTCCTGCCATCATGACACCCATGAGAGGCCGGTGGACTCTGTGTAAGGCTGGACCACCACTACATATGTAGACCTACTGTTGAAGTGTCTGGCAGCACTTTTGTTCCTTGAAACCACTTCGTCACACATGCGTAAAAGTCAACTGAAGAAAGGACCCTCCTGATTTGAGATGAAGATGTCATATCTACATGATCCCTCCTGGTCCATTCAAAGACTGTGAACGCCAGCGCAGTCCTGTTCCCCTGAGGACAGCCAGTAATCACACATGTGACTTCATCTGGTTCCACTCAATTACTGCCAGCACCTTGTTGCTCTGAGTATTGACATGCAATTTTCCATGCCTGTTTCTCTTTCTTGGTCTATCTCTACTTATTGGCTGGAAAATCGAAGAATGCACTCTATTCTTGCACCTCATGAATCTGAGAAAATTGAGGGAACTAACACTTCGGTGGCACAATTCCCTGAAAAGCTGAAAGGCCTATCTGCAATCAAGGCACACAGTTCACCACGGCCGTGTCTCCATTTCTCTCAAATGTAACAACAACAGTGATGGGGGGCATGCGTGGAGTGGTTTCTGTGTGTCAGGCACTGGGCTAAGTCACGCTCAAAACCACCCTGAGAAGCTGAAAACAGTACCCTCATTCTGTAGATCAGGAAACTGACAGTAAGCCACCAAATCAAATCTCTTCTAAGAAGCAGATACATTAAGGTATTACTGTGGAAAGAAGATGGGCCTCAGACCAGAAAAGCCTGAGTTTAAATGTCAAGCACCCACCAACTGAATACTCAAGGAAGGGGCTGCTTCACCTGAAACTGAAGCCTCAGTGTTCTTATCTCTAAAATGGGAACAATAAACCCTATTACACAGGGATAGCTGCAGGAGTCACTGTGAGAATAAGTAAACTAATAGGTGGAACAGAGTCTGGACCATAATAAAACCTCTGCGAGTGTGTATTACCTCCCTTCTCTCATGACGGCCATGAGCACACAGAGTGTGAGATGCTATATGTGAGTGGTAAGTCGCTTCAGTCATGTCCAACTATCTGCGATCCCATGGACTGTAGCCCGCCAGGCTCCTCTGTCTATGGGATTCTCCAGGCAAAAATACTGAAGTGGGTTGCCATGCCCTCCTCCAAGGGATCTTCCTGATCCAGGGATCAAACCCGTACCTCTTAAGTCTCCATGAGACATATATATATATATATATATATATATATATATATACAGTCAGACATTTTCACTTTGTTGTCACATAATCCAGTCAGCTGGCCTTCCATACTAATGCTCATAGCCATGTGTGACCCAATTTTTAAAATGTGTATTTATTACCCAGACACCCTCTAGGGCCATTACAGTCTCATGGAAATCTATCTCAGTTTACAGACCACTGGCCCAAATAATCATTAAAAGCTAGTAAGAGTGTGTTTTGTCAGTTCCATTGTTATGCACGAGTACTACATCTTTGCACTACAAAATCTGTCGGAATATTTTTTTCCTAACTAATAACATATTTCCGCAGTGGACTTTTAACGTACTTCTGTGGTGGCTTTTTAAGAGGGAGAGAGTCAACACAAGTAGCCCATCTCCCCCTCAGAGACGCTGCTTGTCTGCCTGAGCCATGTCCACTGCCACATGTGTCCGTGCTGGGTGTCCCAGGGCTGAATCTGCAGGTCTCCGCACACTCACACCCTGGAAAATAAGGGCTTAAAGTAGGAATGCTGACACCACCCTCATTCCAATAACACAGATGCAGGGCTGTAATTTTCTATGCTACTTAATCTCCTGATACAAAAACCTCTGTAGCTCAAGGGAATTCCTCATCCAGTCAGTCTGGGGGCAGGGGGCGGGGGGACGGTGTGGGGGGAGAATCCTCTCAAGGATGTAATAAGTTAACCAACCAAATTAGCATGTAGTCCTGCTTTGTGGCTCTTACCAACCTCATTAACCCCAAGGCTAATATCTTTAGTTGTGCTGTTTTCTGCTTGCTGTCTCCAGACCACTAACCTTATGTCTCTATGGGGCAATGGAAAGCTATGTTCTTTGCAAATCTCCCTCTGAATTCTGTTCATTTTGGTGGAGCTAAGCCTTTGGTTTCCAAGGTCAAATGAGCTAAGCCCCTTCCAGAGGAGTTTACTTCTGACTGACATAATAAGGGGCTACTCTTTTTATCAGACGCTTGCGCGGACATCGTTAAAACGCTTCTCCATCATTTGCAAATGCAACTTTCTTCCCTGAGCCATCTTGTGGGCCTCAGAAGAGACACACGTGGAGCGGCAGCACCACCTGCTGGCCGTCTCTGCATCACTGTTACAGCAGCCTTTCTGGTCTCTGCTTCTGCCTTAGAGAATGAGGTCTGCTCACCCTGGGACTCTTCACCTACGAGACGGTCAAAAGCGGGAATACCTTTAACAACGTTTTTAGCCCCCTTCCCCATGAGATGCTGTATCTTTAGGTACTAAATTTTGAGACGGAAGGGGAAACGGGAAAGTCAAAATTGGAAATATACAAAATGCCTCTTGCTGATTCTTGACGGTATCTTCTTCAAGCCCCCGAGGGTATCCTGTTCAACCTGATGTGTGTCATGCTGGCTAAGCAGGGGCCTATTTGCATAGTTGACACTGTGGCATATGGGAAGCCTCTGTTTCTGTGTCAGAGTGGGAAGACAATGGTCCAATAAGTGATTTTTACCTGAGGCAGGTTAAATATGATATATCAAGACAAAAAATGCCTCCAAGTAAGAAATGCACAAGACACATTGGATGGCTTAGTGATCAACTGGACCAGTTAGCTGGTGCTGCCTAGGGGGTCAAAGTCACGAATTTAACCCCAAGGGCACGGGTAGAAAAGCTCTGCTTCGTAGAGAGAAAGAACTGACATTTACAGATGAAAGATACCTTTGCGGACATATGCTGTCCCATTTAATTCCAGCAACTAATCAATGTGGTAGGCATCACTACCTCCATATATAGACGAGAAAACTGAGATATCAGAGGTTGAACCCATGCCCAAGGTAGCAAACCACCAAGAGCTAATCTTGGAACGCAGTTCCCTTTCTGTCTAGATTCAAACCTTGTGTTCTCAAGAGCACAAATATGCCCCTGTCCTGGTTGGCTGTCTTGAAAATGGGTCCTCTAGTCACAAGAGGAGTCACATGAGGAGGGGTGATGCAGGTTTCAAAAGCCTTGTCTAGTTTTGCAGGAAAAAACCCATGGACTTGATCCCCAATGATAAATAGCATCACCTTCGTCAATAACAGAAAGCATTAAACGTCAGCTACATCATAGGAAGTTATACTGTGCCTTTTCCAGAGGAGAAATTACAATGAACCCCAAGATTCACAATGAGGCCATTTTGCCCTACCCATTCTTATTCAGGGGACCACATTATATGATTTTCATGTCCAGAAAAATAAAGAAAAAGATGTTCCACTACTAAGTCTTTGAGGGGGCTTATTGCTCTACAAGTCAATTATTTCTTGCAGACTATATATAAACTCAGGGCTTCCCAGGTGGCTAAATGGTAAATAATCCACCTGCCAATGCAGGAGACATGGGTTTGATCCCTGGGTCAGGAAGATCCTCTGGAGGAGGAAATGCCAACCTATTCCAGTATTCTTGCTGAGAAAATCCTATGGTCAGAGGAGCCTGGCAGGCTACAGTCAATGGGGTGGCAAAGAGTCAGACATAACTGAATGCTATTTTTGCAAGGCCTGCCTTCACAAGCCTTCCTAGAGATTCTAAAGATTCTCCTACCTTGCTCCAGTTTCCTGAGCAGAGGTCTGACAACTCTGGTCTAGGATAGGGACCACTGGGGGTTGGCAGAGACAATGGGTGGGCTTGCATGAAGTGGTCATGTGTGGAACTGGGGGAATTGTACACTAATACCCTCTGACAGCTAAACTAACTGCAGCCGAAGGAAAGCTTTCCAAAATGTGGATACTCACTGTGTTAGATACAGTAAATTTGTGAGCCTAAGGTGTAGAAACTGCAAACTCAGAATTAAATCTCTCAAAATCTCAGGAGAGATCCTTTCCCCATTCATCCTATGTGGGTCCGTGCAGCTGTGTCAGACAAGTCATTAACAAGGAGAAATTGATGTTAAGGGTCTAAGGGCCTCCTGCAATATTTCAATTGTGAGATATGAAGAGTTTGAGCTAGAATGTGCAATAGAAAAAAAAAGGTGTATATCAAAGAGGTTATAAAGGAAACAGAACTGTGTGAGTGACCATCTGCAGAATTATGGAAGAATGAGAAGTGAAATATGACTTCATATTTCTTACCCTGGGAGCTTAGAATGAATGAAGGAAGCATGACTGGTTTGCACAGAGGTAGATAATAAGGGTGTTTTATTATCGCTGAGGTTCCCAGGTAAGGCACGTGGGGCCAGTAATCAGATAGAAGGGTAGGGCTGAAGTTGAGAAGGAAAGTCAGGGCCACAGCTATGGCTTCAGGAAACTACCATGTGGGTCAACTGAAGTCAGTCAGGTGGCTAAGCCCTCCAGGGGAGAGAAGGGAAGTCAGTACCTCTGTAACACTGTTAGCCTTCCTGAAGAATTAATTCCTTTTCTCCTTTTCAAAGATGGTTGTCAGAAAATGCCATGGGGGGGCTTAGGAGATTTTCCTTTCACTTCACATGAAAATGTCATGGATTTCTCTAGCGCATGTTGAGGGAACATAGATGATCTGATGAGAACTGCAGAAGGAAAGGAAGGAATCTTTAAATGCAGAACCCTGGGCAAGCTTTCGATCTTTCACCCAAAAAAAGAAAAAATAATGCCCTTTAGCAGAAGCTAAAAATGTCACTTGGTGCCCTTCCTTTTGTTATGACCAACCTAGACAGCATATTAAAAAGCAGAGACATTACTTTGCCAACAAAGGTCCATCTAGTCAAGGCTATGGTTTTTCCAGTGGCCATGTATGGATGTGAGAGTTGGACGGTGAAGAAAGCTGATCACCGAAGAATTGATGTTTTTGAACTGTGGTGTTGGAGAAGACTCTTGAGAATCCCTTGAACTGCAAGGATATCCAACCAGTCCATTCTAAAGGAGATCAGTCCTGGGTGTTCACTGGAAGGACTGATGCTGAAGATGAAACTCCAACACTTTGGCCACCTCATGTGAAGAGTTGACTCATTGGAAAGGGGATCCTGGGAGGGATTGGGGGCAAGAGGAGAAGGGGACAACAGAGGATGAGATGGCTGGATGTTATCACCGACTCAATGGATATGAGTTTGGGTAAACTCTGGGAGTTGGTCATGGACAGGGAGGCCTGGCATGCTGCGATTCATGGGGTCGCAAAGAGTCGGACACAACTGAGCGACTGAACTGAACTGAAAGCAAGTTAAGTATTTAGAATGCTAGAAGGAAGGAAGGAAGTTCCTTTCCAGAACCCCAGAGTCAGCTCTGGTTGACCTACAAAAAAGGAGGATAAGTGAAAAGCACAGCAGAGATGGAATTGAAGAAGGCCAAGCATTACTGAAGCAAAACTTTAGAGCTCATTGAGTGTTAGGAAGACTTCTGAGAATATAAATTCAGAGTGCTTGCTTTGGACTTATGGGGGAAAAAACATAAATCTAAGAACAACAGCACATGCAACAGTGATTCCACCATTGATTTTCACAATGAACCTAAGGTTTATTTATTTTTCTATTTATAAGTACCCTTCCTGAACTTTTCTTTCTTTCCTTAAAAACTGGCTCTGCTCCCCTAAATTATGTTCCAGCCATATTTCTCTCAATATAGACTCCCTGCATCAGAACCTTTGGGATGCTTATTAAATACATGGATTCTTGTGGACTAGAGAGATCTACTCATTCTGTTTTCAACAAACAATTCACAGGATCACATTTTACACATTCAAGTTCCAGATACATTATATGAAAAAACTCTGGCCTTCCAGAGATTCTGACCCCCATATATATAAAGGGAAATCCACTTTTCCCTACCATTTAAATCAAGACGGAATACATATCAGCTACTCCCCACCCCAGTATCCTTGCCAGGAGAATCCCATGGACAGAGGAGCCTGGCAAGCTACAGTTCATAGGATTGCAAAGACTTGGACAGGACTGGGTCTGAGCACACAAACAATGCATCTCAATAGGCTATGTTTCTTCGACTGAGTAGATACAATTTTAGGTCTAGAAAAATTTTATAATCTTTCAGTTTGTTAGAGTGAGCCCTATTATGGGATGGGTCCTGCCAACAAAATTCTAGAAATAACTGAAACTCTGTCCACTAAATATATATGCAGGTGCCCACACTTACACACAGAGAACAAAAACACATTCGGGAAGTTTCCCAAACAATAATGATGCTGGGGGTGGGGGGAGCAGGTCTGTATGTGGTTTCGTTGCTAGTTTTAATAGCGTACAAGATACGACTTTACTTTTATACAAGTTTTTTTTACTGGAAAATGGCAGAAAGAGAAAACTTTGAGTAGGGGACACAGAAAAAATATGGACAATGGATAAAGTTAAACTAAATATCCATCAGAATTAGATATTTTCAAACTTGCATGGAAAAACAAAAAAAACAGTGCAATGAAACCCTCTCATCCTGGCCACTTACATACACTAGGTAGGTGTGCTAAGGAAAATCTGTTTCTATTTATTTCTATACTTACAAAGCTCACAGCCCTTTTTTTATGTTATTTAAACCAAGGCTTTTTCCAAATAAGGCAGCTTTTCACAAACCAATCTCCCCTCCTACATCTAAGTTCCCAGTGTCAGCAAGCCATAGAGGCTGCTATTTTCTAGAACTGTCATTGTATTCTGTGACAAAGCACCCTTCCCTTTAGCTGAGCTGAACACTAGAAATGCTTTCAAACTAAAGTTTTCAAAGACTCCAGGCATTTTTTACCTTTAGCTGTGGGGTCTGACAAGCAATTTTCCTTCTTCCTCTTGATTGAAGCTCATTTTAAGCTTAAAGAATAGTGACTGTAATCCCAATTCTCCTTCAAAGATCCTAGAAATGATTTTTTTTAAAAAAAGCATCACTTGGTCCTTGGGGTAATAATCCATATGTCTCAGGACATCAGTGGATACAGAGGCATCTGAGAGTCAAGAAAATCCAGTGACCATGACATAAATAGCCAACTGATCAGCAATAGAAACCTTAGGGCTTTCCATCAAAGGGATGCAGGAAACATTTTAACCAGGCTGCTTTATAAAGCAATACTATGGGCAAGAGTAATCAGATCTGGAAATCTGAGTCTCTTAACCCATGAGCAACAGTGTGGCCCAAACTGCCTTAGAGGCTTTATAATCCCTTCCTTGCTTTCTCCTGAACCTGACCCCATGGTAGTTTCTAGAACTCAAAATTTTTTATCAAATTTCTAAGAGTTGCTCATGCTGGTCTTTTTGTATGTATATTTAATTCTACAACAGAAACTTAGTACATAATGATGTACCAGGCACTGGGCTAAGCATTAGGGATTTAAAGAAGTAGGAATAATGTACCCTCAATAACTTGCAAGTTAGTGGGAAAACCAGAAACCTCTGTGTTATCCTCCAGCACTGAGCTCAGGCATCGCCCCTCAACAGTGTGGACCAAACTGCCATAGAGGCTTTATCTCTTTGATCTATACGCCTGTGGTCAGCCAAATTCTAAAACAGCCTTCAAGATCCCTGGTGTCAACACCTTATATAATCCATTTTCCTTGAGCATGGGCGGGGCACACTCACGGATCATGAATGTGATGGAATCTCTCCTGTGATTCAGATCAGATCAGTCGCTCAGTCGTGTCCGACTCTCCGCGACCCCATGAATCACAGCACGCCAGGCCTCCCTGTCCATCACCAACTCCCGGAGTTCACTCAAACTCATGTCCACAGAGTCGGTGATGCCATCCAGCCATCTCATTCTCCGTCGTCCCCTTCTCCTCCCGCCCCCAACCTTTCCCAGCATCAGAGTCTTTTCCAGTGAGTCAACTCGTCGCATGAGGTGGCCAAAGTATTGCAGCTTCAGCTTTAGCATCAGTCCCTCCAATGAACATCCAGGACTGATCTCCTCTAAAATGGACTGGTTGGATCTCCTTGCAGTATAAGGGACTCTCAAGAGTCTTCTCCAACACCTATGCAGAGTACATCATGAGGAACGCTGGGCTGGAAGAAGCACAAGCTGGAATCAAGATTGCTGGGAGAAATATCAATAATCTCAGATATGCAGATGACACTACCCTTATGGCAGAAAGTGAAGAGGAACTCAAAAGCCTCTTGATGAAAGTGAAAGAGGAGAGTGAAAAGGTTGGCTTGAAGCTCAACAATCAGAAAACAAAGATCATGGCATCTGGTCCCATCACTTCATGGGAAATAGATGGAAAAACAGTGGAAACAGTGTCAGACTTTATTTTTTTGGGCTCCAAAATCACTGCAGATGGTGATTGCAGCCATGAAATTAAAAGACGCTTGCTCCTTGGAAGGAAAGTTATGACCAACCTTGATAGTATATTAAAAAGCAGAGACATTACTTTGCCAACCAAGGTCCATCTAGTCAAGGCAATGGTTTTTCCAGTGGTCATGTATGGATGTGAGAGTTGGACTGTGAAGAAGGCTGATCGCGGAAGAATCGATGCTTTTGAACTGTGGTGTTGGAGAAGACTCTCCTGTGATTAGATTATACTATTTGGCAAAGCTGAAGGGATACTGCAGATATAATCAAGGTCGCAAAGCAGCAGACCATGAATTAATCAAAAGGAAGGTTATCTTGGGTGGGTCTGACTCAATCAGATGCACACCCTTACAAAAGAGAGACTGTGCTTTCTGAAAGGAATCTTCTTCTGATCTTGAAGAAGTAAGCTGCCGTGTTATGAGAGGCTCATGTAGCAAGGGAGTGGCCTCTAGTTGTCGACAACCACAAGGAAACAGAACTTAATCCTTCAACCACAAGAAACTAAGCTATGGAGGGCATGTAAATGAAACAGGACCCTGAGCTCCAGAAAGGAGCACAGCCCATCCTAAATCTTGATTACAGTCTTGGGAGACTCTGAGCGGAGGATCTAACCAAGCCGCACCGAGACTGCTGGCCTGCAGAAGCCATGAGACGACAACCATGTGTCACTTTAAGCCGCCGAGTTTGTAGTAACCTGTCACCCAGAAATAGAAAACTAGCACAAAGTTCAAAACCAGTCGAAAAGTGTACTATGAAGAAGAATCACAATGAAGAAAGGTAAGGCCATGGTGCGTGCAAAGTAAGTCGCTTCAATTGCATCTGACTCTTTGCAAGCCTATGGACTGTCGCCTGCCAGGCTCCCCTGTCCATGGAATTCTCCAGGCAAGAATACTGAAGCGGGTTGCTATGTCTTCCTCCAGAGGATCTTAATGCATCTCCTGCATTGGCAGGCATCTTCTTTACCATGAGTTCCACCTGGGAAGTCCTAATGAAAATAAAGAAAGATATGGTCATGGTGCAAGAGAAAGAAATACATACGGTGGAGCTCACCAGCTATCGAGAGACCTCAGTTCTGGTCCCAGCTCTCCACTAACTCAGTGTATGACACTGGACAAATCACTTTATCTCTCTGGGTCCCACCCAGTTAACTCACATATAAAATAGAAGAGCTGAACTAGATAAACTCTGTGGGTGTGCTCCATTGCTTCAGTCATGTCTGACTCTTTGTAACCCCATGGACTGTAGCTCACCAGGCTCCTCTGTCCATAAGGTTTTCCAGGCAAGAATACTGGAGTGGGCTGCCATGCCCTCCTCCAGGGGATCTTCCTAACCCAGGGATTGAACCCATGTCTCTTGTGTCTCCTGCACTGCAGGTGGGTTCTTTACCACTAAGCCACCGAGGAAGCCTCTCCAATCTCCAAGGTTCTTCAAGCCTATGCAACTATGTCCCCCGCAGCATGGACTGCTAGCCTTCCATCCATACCACACCAAATGATAGCTGCCATGAGCCCCCAAGAAACAGGAACTTATGAAGGACATGCTTTGGAAGAGTAGAGGGAACGGTGCTGTCTTTCCTCTTCTTCTAAATGTCTTCAAAGTGACGTGAAGAGCAATACAGAGATACCTCCAAACCTACACAACCTAGAAAGTCTCATATCATAAAACTACATGCAACATCAGGACCTCAAAAAGGTCCTTGATCTCCTAGCCCTCATTAAATATCTGCGTATCTCTTTCAGAATGAGGAGCATCTGATCACAAGCATCTTGAAACATCACTTTTATGTAGCAAATCATACAACAGCTACCATGTATTGAACACCTGATATTAAGGTGCAATCTCAGATCTTTCTGTACACCGTGTGACACTGAAGGTTACGCAGTTACTAAGCAGGGGAGAGAACTCTAACCCAGGACTATCTCAGGCTAGAGCTTATGCTTCTTCCTTGTATGATGCTCGCGCTGGGGTCATGGATTTTATTCACATGTCCTCACTACTCACACGATGACCACTCATTTACACATCACACCAGACAGTGACCAATCATCCTAGTTTGCCCAGGACTGAGAGGTTTCCCAGGAGGCCAGACTTTCAGAGCTCAAACTAGGTATACATTCCAGGCAAACTAGGATGAGTCAGTCTCTCTAGCACCTGTGCCCAGGGCTGGGGATGCAGAACTGGAGCCCAAAGGACATGTGCAGATACCACGCACAAAACCTTCTCTGAGACTTAAGACACATTTCACTTCTTAGACACAATCCCATGGGAGGGACCTAAGTAGAGTCTGTCCATGTTGTTGTTCGGTCACTAAGTCGTGTCTGCCTCTTTGTGACCCCATGGACTGTAGCACACCAGGCTTCCCTGTCCTTCACTATCTCCCAGAGTTTGTTCAAATTCACGTCCATTGAGTTGGTGATGCCATCCAACCATCTCATCCTCTGCTACCTGCTTCTCCTCCTGCCTTCAATCTTTCCCAGTATCAGAGTCTTTTCCAGTGAGTCAGCTCTTTGAATCAGGTGGCCAAAGTACTGGAGCTTCAGCTTCAGCATGAGCCCTTCCGAAAAATATTCACGACTGATTTCCTTTAGAATGGACTGGTTTGATCTCCTTGCAGTCCAAGGGACTCTCAAGAGTCTTCTCCAACACCACAATTTGAAAGCATCAATTCTTCTGCACTCAGCCTTCTTTATGGTCCAACTCACATCCATACATGACTACTGGGAAAGCCATAGCTTTGACTATACGGACTTCTGTCATATATGCAGACACTACATACAGAGTCTGTCCTTGAAATCTCTTAACAGAAATATGCTCATGACTCTAAGTTACAGGCCCATCTGTCTGCATACCAGGGTCATTCAAACTAGTACACCGCCCATAATACCAGAGCGTATGAAGCTTACTCCTGGCAAACTCCAGGAGGTGGTAAAGAACAGGGAGGCCTAACGTGCAGTCCATGGGGCTGCAAAGAGTCAGACATGACTTGGCGACTGAATGACAACAACATGAAGCTTAACCATTCTCTCTGCAGCCAATGCTGCTCTTCGATCTGTCTGATACCCAAATCCCCCAGAAGCAACTTAAAACTTTCCACAGGGTTGCTGTTGCTCTGTTAATAGATTCTAATCTCAAACCCATTAAATCTCTTATAAACCTAATGACAACACCTGAACTCACATACAGGGCTCTTGGACAACTCTTGGAACTTTCTAATTCTGTACACTGGTGACAAGAAAAACAGGCAGTGAAGGCTGTAGCCTGGGGCCATATTTACTCTAAAAACTATATCCACAGTCAAGTAAAACCTGAACCTGATCACTCTGTTTCTAACTTGGAACTGACCACAGTGGTCCAGGGTTGAGATGGACTGGACCTTGGGTCTTCAGCTCTGGTAGACTACAAAGCCAGCATCTCCCACTGACCTGGGCCCATTTAGGTTCCAGTAGCTGAACCTCTTGATCACTTTTTAACAGAAGGAAGAGCTCAATATTCACAGTGCCAAAACCAAAATGCCTCTTTTGACCTGTATATTTAAGCATCAAGCAAGTTACACCAAGAGCCCCTATTACCAGACGACCCAGCCTGGGAGCTAAGGGTTCCTGCTGGAGGAGTCTCAGCCTGAGATTCACCCTGTTCAAAACCCAGTGGGATCCGGCAGCCACAGGGCAGCTGCCGTGGACTCTGGGTGATGGGTGCCGTGTACCTCAGCTCTCCTAGGCCAAAGCCATTACTTCTTAGTTTTAGGGTCTGAAATAATACCAGGCTTCCCAGGTGGTGCAGTAATAAGAATCTACCTGCCAGTGCAGGAGACACAAGATATGTGGGTTTAATCCCTGGGTCAAGAAAATCCCCTGGAGAAGAAAATGGCAACCCACTCCATTATTCTTTTCTGGGGAACTCCATGGACAGAGGAGCCTCCTGGACTACAGTCCAAAGGGTTGCAAAGATTCAGACACGCCAGAGCATGCAGCTTCAATAAATAATATTACAGCTTTTCCTCATTTGAACATTAAATAATTTGAAAAATGAAACTGGCAGATTGAGGTCCAAAATATCACTTTCATTACAGATAAAGGTCAAACTGAAAGATGTGGCTTAGTGAGAAAGCCAATAGGCTGGGAAGTGAAACACAAAATGAGGCCAATTTGCACACACTTCTCAGTAGAAGTGAAGACTTGCTCCTGGAAGAATAGTGGAGAATAAATATTCTCTGCAGTGAAGCATCCCAAGGCAGAGAAGGGTTTTGGGGGTAGGGAGAGAGAGGCTACTTGCACCTGATTTATTCTTCCTAAACTCACCAATCAGGCGAGTTCCCACATCTGTATGAATAAAGGGGCTGAAGGGTGGGTAGGAGTAATTGATCTTCCTCACCTTAAAGAAAATGACATGTCTGTACTAAGTTCAGAGCTCCAGGTTAGAAGTGCCCTTGCTCCACTGAGACAAAACACTGATTAGGATTTTCAGAAAGAAAAAAAAAATTTCAGGCTGAACTGGGTGTGAAAAACTGTTAAGTGATCTAGGATGAACAAGGAGGGACAGGGAAGGGATGGTACTCAGGGCAGGCTTCTCAGGGTGGGGAGACCTTGGGTAGAATGAGAGAGGGGAAAATAATTTAAATAGCAAAAGAGGAAGAGACGACATTCTTAATAAAGAAAAAGCCAACAAAAACAGAGAAGTGCAGTGTGAAGGGCAGGGAGAGTTAGAGGAAAAGCAGATGGAAAGCTTCCACCAATCTGAGCAGCTAAGGGGTTAACGCTGAACACAACGGGAAGCGTGAGGGGTTCCTTAGCTGGAAGTAACAGGAATATACTGGAGTGAATACATTTGGGAGCCAAAATTCCAACTCCCTGAAATGTCTGTTTAAACACATAAAACGAAAAGTCAAAGTGTTAGAATGTTAGTGTGTTAATGTTAGAATGAGCCACGACGGTCTGACTTGCTGCAGGCCCATGGGCTGTCGCCCGCCAGGCTTCTCTGTCCATGGGATTCTCCAGGCAATACTAGAGTGGGTTGTCATTCACTTCTCCAGGGCGTCTTCCTGACCCAGGAATCGAACCCAGGTCTCCTGCATTGTAGGCAGATTCCTTACTGCCTGAGCTATCAGCTCCCTTAAATACAGAATCATGCTTTATTGCATGTAGAGTTCTCATACCTATACAAATCAAAATTATGACTATACTATGTGTAAAAAGTAATTGTTAGGGAGGAAAAAACCATTTATACAAGACATTCTATTTTCCAAGGAAATGAACATTTTGGGCAGGGCCAAGCTTTTACACTGGCTTTGGTGTGCAGTACACGGTCACCATGGGTGCTCAGCAGGTGTGCCTTGAGGAAAGTACCTCTGGCAGAAGTTCAGAGTGGCTCCAATGAGAAGCAGAAGCAGGCAAAGAGCCATCTGCAAAGATAGCTGAAGGTGCTCTCTGGGTCCAGAGATCTTGAGAATCCCTCGGGAGATGCTTGAGGGTTGGCCAAAACCTCCCAGGCAGTTTGCAGGGCCAGGACTTCAGAGAAAATCCTGAGGCGTAAAGCATTTTATAAAGTCTACCTTCTTTAGTCAAACTTCTGCGAGCTTTTTCAAGTTGGAGTGTCACCACCTTCTCCCTTTAGCTGAGGCAATTCTGAGAGAAAAATAAGTCCTCAGAAATCTCAGTTGAGGACTTCCCTGGTGGCCCAGTGGATAAGAATTCTCCTGCCAGTGCCGGGCACACAGGTTCGATTCCTGATCCAGGAAGATCCCACATGCTGCAGAGCAACTAAGCCTGTGTGCCACAACCAATGAGGCTGCTCTTGAAGCCTGGGAGCCGCAGCTACTGAGCCCATGTGCTGCAACTACTGAAACCCACCTGCCCTAGAGCCCAGGCTCCAAAACAAGAGAAGCCACAGCAATGAAAAGCCTGAGAGCCACAAGGAAGAGCAGACTCCACTTGCCACAATTAAAGAAAAGCCTCAGCTCAGCAAGGAAGACCCAGAGCAGCCAAAAACAAATCGATATTTTTTTTAAAAAAGAGGTCTTGATTGCTGCTGTCATCCCACAGTCTAGTCTCTCCCCCACAGCTCCTCTTTTCAGGGTGGAGAATCATCCCCCCTTTTCCCCATCTCTCCCCTTCATAACCTACTTTCAGCCCCTGCGAGTCTGGGGAGAGGAAGATTTCCGTAAAGAGCTTCCCAGAATCTCAGATAATAACGTCCTGACCCCACCTTCGGCCTCCATTACTTTCCAGCACACACAGGGCTTTGCATGCACCTGCTCCTTCCCAACCAGTCTGGCTGTGCCATCAGAGGCTGTGTTTCTCTCCTCTACCCCAGGGCAGGAACCTGCATCCCAGCAGGGCTACAAGACGCTCCAGGGCCCTTCTGCTTTGATCTGCTCCTCACAGTCTGAATGAGTGCCCAAGGATACCTCTGGCCTGCAGGGCTGCACTGGCAAGAGAGTTTCAGCCTTGTCTGCTAGGAGCCAGATCACAGACGGCGGGGAGCGAATGGGGTGAACGCACTCTCCACGCGCACTCCAGGTGACTGCAGAGGCCCCAGGGACAGCTACACCCTGGCTCTCCAGCAACAAATCTAGCAAAGCACCCAGTGAGATGGGCCATAAGACAGATCCTCCTTCAACTCCTTTGGACTCTACAATTGGAATAACAGGAGGGACCTTGGAGGCCATCTGCCCAAATTCTTATCTAGAATGGCGAACATCTTTCCGATTCACATGACCGCCACTGGAATAGAACAGCCCATCTTTCCTAAGGAAAACTCCAGCTCTTCGACTATATGGTTCCTACAGTGAACACAATTTATAGACAACAAATCAGAGACAAACTCCTGTTCTCCTTGGAAAGTCCTTCCCGGGTCTGCACGATTCCTTCCTGACTGTTCCCACACGCAGCATCAGCAGCTGCTGGTTGACTCACTTGCTCCTAACTAAGAAGGATTTCTCGGCTTTTTCTCATTCCAGTTGCAAAGCTGGGGACACGCTCTGGTGTCTCAGGGACCCCTGAAAAGTGCAGTGATTGTGTCCAGGGCACGGAGAGGTTTCTACTGTTCCTGAGCCACTACTGTGCATCTCTCCTTGTGGCCAAGACAGGCAGGGACACCAACGGCTGAAGACTCACGGCCATGCGCCGGGGCAGAGAACAAGGACTCTGGGTCAGACTGACCAGGTTCCAATACCAACTTTGTCAATTACTACCTGTGTGACCTTGAACAACTTGCAGGACACTTCCAGTCCCAATTCATCCTGTGTGAAACTGGGATAATAATGCCTTCCTTATCAGGCTACCGTGAAATTAGGTGAGATGCTATATGTAAAAGCACTGCACAGATTAAGAGAACAATTACTGGTTGCTATTATTGTTGTCAGGACTACACAGCGTCCACGGGTCAGACTGGACTAGGGGAAAACAAGGTCTGTATTGCTCTTTATGTTTTGCTATTGGTCTCTTCTTTCCAGCAGAGTCGCAGCCATCTGGACTGAAAGCTGTTCTCCCCATTTCCCCACTGGTGGGAAGGGAAAATAAACATCATTCCCCTGGTGTGTTAGAATTATATCCTTGGAGAGCTTGGCTCCTGCCAGGAATGGATCTGCTGCTCTGCAAGTTAGAACTTCTCGGTCTATGCCAGGACGCCAGTTACATTCACAAGGGGGAGTGGGATTCAGACACAACACAAAGGGTAGTGGGACCAACCCTCAATGTTTCACTTCTCCTCTTCCGTATCCTCATAAATGGGGTCATCTCACAGCCTATCCCATTGGTACCAGTGGAATTCTCACTCCTCATCTTTAGCCCCTCATGCCTAGTCTACAAGCCTCTGCTAATCGGTAGAAAGTGATGCTAGAAATCGTTTCCTGAAATCGATGGACGTCACTGAGATGCTGGGAATGGATGCAGTTAGCGTCTTTGTTCCATGTGCTTTCTCAAGAACGCAGGGCCCTTTGTTCAAAGCTCCAGAAGGAGCTCTCCCTTCCTGAATGCACACTGCTTCCCTCCTGCTGCTGCTGTTGAAACTGGCTGCCCAAAGGCTGCCACTCTACTCTGCTGACAACCAAGTCCTGCCCTAAGTGAAAAAGCACAGGCTTTGGGGGCTCTCACCAAGTCAGAAACTCACTTTTCCATGATGGGATTCAGTGGCCTAACTCAGGATATGGAGACTCAGCCACACGTGGCCTGTGCTTCCTGCCCCGCCTCCATTTCCCACAGAAAGTCCACTCCCCTCCCCTGCATCCACTCTGGCCTCCCACCTACAGTTGACCTTGGTCCCATCTGTGATTGTCTCCATCAGAAGAACAAATGGCTGCTAAGGATAACAGGAGGGAAGAAGGGACTACACCGGTGGTGGAGTGGCTAAGACTCCATGCTACCGATGCAGGGGGCCAAGGTTTCATCCCTGGTCGGAGAACTAGATCCCACCTAAGAGTTCAGATGCCACAAATAAAGATCCCCCATGCCACAACAAAGACCCGAAGCAGCCAAATAAAGAAATAATTATTTTTCTTTAAAAAAAAAAAAGATGTAAGAAGAAAGAAGGAAAAAAAAGAAAACAAGTGTTTTCTTTTAAAGAGACAAAGGATATCAGAGCCTATTTCTGAAGTGTTTCCTACTTTGGAGACCAGTATACATCACCTAGACCCCACCTGCCAATGCAGGAGACATAAGAGATGCAGGTTTGATCCCTGAGTCAGGAAGATCCCCTGGAGGAGGGCATGGCAACCCACTCCAGTATTCTTGCCTGGAGAACCCCTTGGACAGAAGAGCCTGGCAGGCTGCAGTCCACGGGGTCGCAAAGAATCAGACAACTGAAGCAACTTAGCACGCCCGCATGTACATCAGCTAGAGCCCCAACAGAACCCCAGGCCCTAGGAGCTCTGGTGAAGAGGGAGATTTTTCAGGATTATAAACCACATGGCCTGGACCACAATCTTGCTGCACCATGAGACAGGGATGCTTGCTTTTTATGACTATTTCCATTTTCCCTGAACCTGAGCAATCAGGATTTCAGTGTTTTATGCTCCGGTGGGTGCCCCAACTTCACACACCCTCAACCCCACTCATCAGGCCCTCAATTCCTCCCACCCCTTCTCTCCAGATCACTCCGCTGGCTCTCATATCTCCACTGTGCTTTATCCTGGGGTATCACAGACCTTCACAATCTCACCCAAAACCCCAGTCAAACTGCTTCCCAGTACGCCAGACCTCTGCCAGTCTTCCCTAAGCCATGACTTTAATCAGAAAACACAACTAGAGGTGCCAGGCCCTGCTGGTGGCTGTCAGGCTGGCAGCAAAGCCTGGCAGAGTCAAGCAGCCACTGGGCAAGGAATTGGGAACTGACTTGCCCCAGACCAAAGACAGGAAGAGGAAGGACTTGTATGTTTTCTCCTACAAAACTTCAGTTTCTTTTGAAAACTGAAGATATTGAACTAAATGATCTCTAATTACTCCTCCACCGTGTTCCCCTAGTAGGCACACACACACACTGAAACACATAAAGGGGAAGGGATCCATTTAAATGAATGTGTACTCACATGCATGCAACCGTGTACAGGTGATGCAGGGACCCTGAGGGAACAGATTACAGATGCAAGGCCCCAAGAGCCTATCTTGAGTCCTCAGAAAATACAATAGCTACAACGGTCCCCGCCATCATGCCCACCTGCCACGCTTCCCTTTTTCCCACACTGAGGGGCCCAGGTTCACACCAGAATCTTCCTGAACAGGGGTCAACTCACTCCACCCCACTCACACCTGTTTACGGTGACCAGTGCTGACCTCCAGGGCAGCTTCTCTCACCTCCTCAGCTTCCAGGTGCTTCTGATACCACTTCCTGGCTAGACTGGGCACCAGCCTTTCTTAGGCTTCTTAAGGCCGAGCCTTGCCCTTGAGCTGGTGTATTCTTTTAGCTCAGAGATATATTTGACCATGATCTCCCACAACCGGGATAACCAGAATTTGCAAAATCTCTCCAAGAATCTGCATTTTCATCAAGCCAGGGCTAGCCTCCAATCTCAGTGCATTCTCAAGGATATTCAAGGTCAAACTGTAACCTCATCCACAATACTGTCCCCAGAGAAAGCTGACATCCCGCAGACCTGATATTTTCATCAGCATCTCCAAGAACAATCTCCACTTTTTCTGGAAAATTGCTCCTTGACCCACATTCAGTGTCTTTCTGCTGCGACTGCATTTCAACAAAAATATTATCTTGACTTTTCAAGAGATTTTTGTTTTTAACTCTCTGGAATTACCCTCAGTAACTGGCCCCAGCCTCTCACAAAACAAAAGAACAAGGAACTACTAAACAGAGTTAACAAAATCTCAATTAGGTCGGGTTCAACAGGAAGGAAAAATCACTAAAAGCCTTTATTCTTTTACCCAACCTCCACTTCATCCTTAGCATGTCAAAAAAAAAAATTCTAGAGTTGCACAGACACAGCAGTAAAGAACATTGAAAAGATAAAAAACAAAATCACCTACATTCCCATCACCCTCACAAAGTTTCTATTTTCATTCTTCTAATCTCTGCCTATACATGAAAATAAATGCTCCCCAGTTGGATGTAGCTCTGACACAATATTTGTAGGTTTGTTTCATTTTAGGTTATAAACAATTTTTTCCACTATTGCTGCAAACTCTTAAATTATAACTCTTCATGGTTACATAACAGTCCATTGATTTGATGAGCTTAACTTATTTCATGCTTTTCTAATATTGGACTTTTAGGCAATTTTCAGATTTTCTCTAAGACAGACAGTGCTGCAACACGTATCATGGTGCATAAAGCTTTACCCCTTTATCAGATTATTTCTTTAAGAGCAATTTCTAGGAGAGAAATCCCTGTATCAAAGCATAAACCTTTCATGGCTCTGAAAATATTTTGTCCTATCCCATTCCAATCAGGCAATATTCTTGTTCCCCGCCATTGGAATTTACGAGCACAGAGGAGGGGAATGTCTGGGCATGAACTTTTAAAACATGAAAAAACTATTTCTTCAAAAAGTAACCAAACCTTCATACCCAAGCCCCATATGAAGAGGCAAATTCCAATCAATTTCCTCAGACTCCTTCCTGCCCTGACTGAGGCCAGATCATGACCCTCCCACAATATACTTCATGGGTCATTCCTATTCTTTCCCTCCAGGATCCAACAGCAAGAAGATAACACCCCCTCCCTCCGGCCACAGGCTGGACAACCCTGCCCAGCACAGAGGACAGATTTTGTTTCTATGTCTGAGTCTTTTTCTCCTGACTTTTCATGCTACTACCGTTTACTGTCCGCTAGCATCAATAGATTCCTCTCCTTCCTGGTCCAGACCCAGCTTGACTTTCCAGTTGCCCTGACAACTCCATCATTCCACTGAGCCCCTGATGTCCTACACAGGAAACCACTCTCTTTCTAGTTCCTTTAGTTGATTCAAGTCTCAGTGCCTCTATCACTGTTATTTCATCGTTCTAACACGTGGTGGGGCATGGGTGGACAATGACCTTTTCCAAAGGAAACAGAGGAGGAGACTATATTCAAACTCTCAATAAAAGCATAAAGCATGAAAGGGCTGAGAGGAACAATAATAAAATGGATACCCTCCCAAGCCACCAGCCAGGAAAAAGAAATAAGATGCCTTTCTTCAACAAAATTATTAAGTTTGAAGATTTCTGTTTCATAAATGCAAGTTTATGCAGCTGAAGCAACTCCAAGCTAGTGATGCTTGCCAGATGCCAGAAGTCCCAGAAACTGGACAGCCTGAGAGAACTAGGAAGAATATCAAGGTCACCTGAATTGAAATTCTACACAAATATCTACCGTCATATCCTAGCTGAAGGACACTCACAAAATCAATAACTTGCTGGTGTCAGAGAAGACGTTTGGCACAAGCCAGTGCTTAGGCAGTACTCAGGTTGAGGTAAAAATCAAAGTAGACTTCTAAACGATTCCATATCCTTGACAACACAGTGCCTAAGCTTCAGATCTCTAGACTGCAGTTACTCAGGCTTATACAAAAAAAAAAAAAGGCTATCTATTTTTTCTTTTTAGTTCACCCATATTAAACATAATGTCATCTTTGGTAGGATTTGATAAGAATGTGGATTAAAAGACACAGAAATTCATGTTCTAGGACTTGGGAGCAGAGTAAGAAAATGTAGACAAATCTACAAAAGAAGGCAATCCCCAGTTAAGCATTACCACTCCCTTCTGGCCCTGGCTCAATGGTATAGATTCTGCCTGAAATGCAGGAGACCCAGGTTCGATCCCTGAGTCAGAAAGATCCCCTGGAAAAGGGAATGGCAACCCACTCCAGTATTCTTGCCTGGAGAATTCCATGGACTAAGGAGCCTGGCGGGCTAGTCCATGGCATTACAAAGAGTCAGACACGACTGAGCAACTAACACTTTCTAGCACTCAGCTAAAAATCTCAACTCACTGAACAAAGATACAAGATCAAGGTCAAATCTCTACCCTCTCAGAACACAAAGTTCAGTTTACCTGATGTTTTAGAGAAACACTGATCTCTTTAACTGAAGACTAAAGAATTTCCGCTGGATCATCAAAAAAGCAAGAGAATTCCAGAAAAACATCTATTTCTGCTTCATTGACTATGCCAAAGCCTTTGACTGTGTGGATCACAATAAACTGTGGAAAATTCTGAAATAGATGGGAATACCAGACCACCTGACCTGCCTCTTGAGAAATCTGTATGCAGGTCAGGAAGCAACAGTTAGAACTGGATATGGAACAACAGACTGGTTCCAAATCTGGAAAGAAGTAAGTCGAGGCTGTGTATTGTCACCCTGCTTATTTAACTTATATGCAGAGTACATCATGAGAAACGCTGGGCTGGATGAAGTACAAGCTGGAATCAAGACTGGTGGGAGAATTATCAATAACCTCAGATATGCAGATGACACCACCCTTATGGCAGAGTGAAGAACTAAAGAGCCTCTTGATGAAAGTGAAAGAGGAGAGTGAAAAAGTGGGCTTAAAGCTCAACATTCAGAAAACTAGATCATGGCATCTGGTCTCATCACTTCATGGGAAATAGATGGGGAAACAGTGGAAACAGTGTCAGACTTTATTTTTTGGGGCTCCAAAATCAGTGCAGATGGTGACTGCAGCCATGAAATTAAAAGATGCTTACTCCTTGGAAGGAAAGCTATGACCAACCTAGATAGCATATTAAAAAGCAGAGACATTACTTTGCCAACAAAGGTCCGTCTAGTCAAGGCTATGGTTTTTCCAGTGGTCATGTATGGATGTGAGAGTTGGACTATAAAGAAAGCTGAGCAGCAAAGAATTGATGCTTTTGAACTGTGGTGCTGGAAAAGACTCTTGAGAGTCCCTTGGACTGCAAGGAGATCCAACCAGTCCATCCTAAAGGAAATCAGTCCTGAATGCTCATTGGAAGGACTGATGCTGAAGCTGAAACTCCAATACTTTGGCTATCTGATGCAAAGAGCTAACTCATTTGAAAAGACCCTGATGCTGGGAAACACTGAAGGCAGGAGGAGAAGGGGTCAACACAGGATGAGATGGTTGGATGGCATCACCAACTCAATGGACGTGAGTTTTATTAAACTCCGGAATTGGTGATGGACAGGGAGGCCTGGCGTGCTGCAGTCCATGGGGTCGCAAAGAGTCAGACACAACTGAGCGACTGAACTAAAAGAATTTCCACTTAAAGTCTAGAAACCTGCAGCTCTATTTGAGGAAAATTTCAGCAAGTTGGAAGTCAGTTTGGTAGAGAACGGCTTCCCAGTTGTGGCACTAGTGGTAAAGAACCCACCTGCCAATGCAAGAGACATAAGAAATGGGAGTTAGAACCCTGGGTAAGAAAGCTCCCCTGGAGAAAGGAATGGCAACCCACTGCAGTATTCTTCCCTGGAGAATTCCATGCACAGAGGATCCTGGCAGGCTACAGTCCATGGGGTCGCAAAGAGTCGGACACGACTGAGTGTCTCATGTTTTGGTAGGGAACAGTGAGAAAGTAAAGAATAGGAACGGAGGTGGAGGCAGCAGCATTATTCCCTACCATAGGTCAAGCATTTCACCTTTATCAGCTCACTACAAGGCAGCTGTTATTTTCACCACTAGCAAATAAGGAAGCAAAACAGAAAGGATAAGTAAGTTGTTAAAACCAAGCAAAAATACGTGGCAGAACCACATCTGAACTCGGACCTGGTGCTTCCCCCTCCTCCCAGATGCCCACATAGCTGGATTCACACACCAGAAGTCCACTAAAGTCAGCACCTGCGGGAACTGCTGAAATTCTAGAACATAAGCTCCACAGAAGAAGATAAGCCTCCGAAGAGAAAGGGCCACACACGTGCCCAATAAATGTTAGCTGTCATTGTTAGCGCCATATGTTCATTTAGTAAATAAATTTGGATCCCCAATTAGTTTCGCTCCACTGTAATAACAGCTACTATTCATTTTGTGTTTACTCTCCATCAGGCACCATGGTAAGTGCTTGAAATGATTTATTGCATTTCCACAAGATTTCTCCAAAGTAAAATTTATTATTCCCATTTTACAAATGAGGAAATGGAGGCTCAGAAAGAGGAAAAACTCGACTAACGTTAGAAAACCAACATATGAAAAGAATTAGGTGTCAAACAGACCTGGGCCCCCAGGGTCTGGGCTCTTCATCACTCCATTGTCCTGCCTTTCACCGCTCCCCTCACCCCTAACCGCTAATGAAACTCAGTAACTTTACAGACCATAAATCAGAACAGGTGATGGAGATAAAGGCATGGCAATGGGATGAACTTCTTCATATAAAGTGGATCTCATGAAGCAGTGGCTCAGTGGAAGGTCTCAGAGATGAAAAGGGGACGGAATAAACGCTCCAGGCAGGCAAACCACCTATCCCAGCCTGGGATGTGGTGCGTCATCACTGTCCACATTGCAAACCCGAACTTCTCTGGCATCCCCCCGTGCACTTCAAAGGCAACATAAGCTCAGGAAGTGTGCAGTCCACGTTGTCAGAGGTGAACAGGAATTTGTCAAATCTGAAGGCAGAAAGCAGGATCATTTGAAAAACATAATGCTCTTGTATAAGTTTTCAGATCCAGGTAGAAAGTGAACACTTTGTCTCAAAGAAATGAAGTCTTGAGTCCTGATGACAAATTGAAATTAAAATGGAGTGACCACAGTTCAGGCATACACGACTGGAGTCAGGCAGTAATCAAAGATCTGGTCTCTGACACATCCCTGTACTACTGAGAACTTGAACTTCTTTGAGCTGTACCGGACCCAAGGACACCACCAGCTATATTTAGAACAACATCCAGTCTCCCCTTGTAACTATGTAACTACAGGGTCTCCTCTTGTAACTATGCAACCATTTCAGACCCCAACTAATCCTTACTTAACAAGCATCCTTACTTCTTCCCAGCTCCAATTATAATTCTTGATTTTTAAAAATTTCATGTAACTAACTGTAACCTTGCAGTCTTTTGCCTTTGTAAGCCTCCTCCATTTTGCAGTGCAGTGGGACACAATTCAAAAGCTTCATGAATCTGTGTCTCCCAGGCTGCAGTCCTAGCAACCCCCCAAATAAACCCTTAATTTCAATCAGGTGTCCAATTCCTGAAATGTTAGTTAGCAATCCCATCGGCCAGTTTTAAAACAGATGCCCTCAAAGGAGTAAGAACACCGAGTTCCCAGAACAGCAGCCTAGAAGCAAGAAATACTTCCATTCAAGGCAGGAGACGGGAGAGGGGGCCTGCAAGAGAGGGGCCATCTAGACCCGCCCCTTGGTCTGCATGTCAAATACAAACACCTGTCTCCCCCACGAGCACCTGAGCCGGTAGAACAGAAATTCCACAGGCCACAGGGCGTAAATATGTAACACCACAGGAAACCATGAAAGGGTTTGCTAGGATTGCTGCAAGCAGCGCACACAGCCAGCCCCGCCACAGTGGAGTCATGACCATCTGGCGAGAAAGAGAAACTGCGAGGACGGATGAACAGAGGACACAGCAATGTCACAGACGTGCCTCTGACAGGTGGCATCCTGGGGGACAGGGGCCAGCCAGACAACAAAGGAGAAAGCGTTATGGCTTCGTGCCATGTGCCCTCCAACCCCAAGGTCCCATCATCACACCAAAGGGTGACATGAACACATGAAGTTCAGCACAGGTGTTCTTCTACTTCAAAAGCGAATTGAGCCATTTGACTGAGATATATAGAGATATATGCTAAAAAAAAAAAATGTAGCATGCCATGACATTTAAATTTATTAGCTGACAAACACTGTTATACCATCTGCTGTTCTGTGCTAAACTTCCTGTAACTAAAGATGCACAAACCCTAGAGAATAAGCATTAGGTAAAATAGATTCATTTCATATAATTGAACATAATTGTGCATGTAATGTTTTAACGTAATATTACTCAACAGCTGTGCAAATAATAGAAGGGTTATTCCCCATAGACCATATGCTGGCGATGAGATACAAAGGCAGCACTCTCATCAACCGGTGAGCCCACAGCCTCACTGGGATGACATGGTGGCTCGCTTTAGCAGAAAGGGAGCGGGCGAGTTAAAAGCAGAAACAGAAGCAGAGCACCAGAGAATTCAAAAGCAAAGGGTTGACATTATCCTCTGATGCCCAGTGCAGAGAAAGGGCAGTGGCCTTGCATTTTGTCACCCTTAGCTCCTGTCACCCTCTGTTCTTCCAAAGGTTAACTTTGCATGGCCTCTCTTCCTTCTCCATAATTTTTACGATGCTTTCAATATTCTCCTTTTATAACCACATGCTGACTAACCACAAGGAGACACATCTCTGGTTTTACATTCTGTTTTACAATAATATGACAAGTGAGCTCTAGAGCCAGAATCTCCAAATCCTTAAATGACTCTAGTTTTTGCCTTCTCGATAAACTTTTTCAGGGATCTTCATGTAAATCATAAATTTTCTCCATTCTATGAGTAGAATTCATTACACCCATTTTAGAGATGAGAAAACTGAGGCTTGGTGTTTCAGTCAATCAACAGTGTATACTTAGTACATAGTATGGGCCAAGTTTGTATAAGTCCTTTGCCTACAGTAGGACAAGCACAGAATGGCAAATCTAAGAATTAAGACGTAATGTTTTGTTCTTTGCATTAGTTCTTTTAGTGGTTCACTGCTAAATGACTTTGGACAAGCTGCTTAATATGCCTACAACTCATATTCAACGTTTATGAAAGAAGAACAAAAAAATCAATTAATTGAAATGTATCTACATGCACCCCTTTGATCAGATATAAAAAGCTTTAACTGAGTAAGCTCCAGGAGTTGGTGATGGACAGGGAAGCCTGGCATGCTGCAGTCCATGGGGTCGCAAAGAGCCGGACACGACTGAGTGCCTGATCTGAACCAAACTGAACATCTAACTAAAATCAGTCCATAAGCATCAAGTCAGTGTAGTCTACCTCAGCCCTTGATTATTCTGTTCATTCTATTCCACCCTTTCCTACAAAGCTTGTTACCACTTCTTTTCAAACCTGCTTGGCTATAGTGGCCATTTCAAGTCTGTGGAGTAAGATGAGATATATATTTTTTCGGATAATTATGCTAAGAAGTGTCTTACCTGCAGGCTAACTATTGTAAATTGCCTCAACATTCATTGTATTATACATGTCACATTGTTCTGCCTATAATATTAAACCGTAGTCTCTTGGAAAATATTATAAAGGAATTTAATAAATATTAATAGGTGCAATAAAATAAGAACAGCATAACAGTATTTCAGTACTAGAAGCTAAATGTATTTGAGCCTAAGGAGAGTCTTTTACCCTTTTCCCTTTTGTAAATGGCTTTAAATTCACTTAAGATGATGAAATTATAAAAATGAAAATAAAATACAAAAATATATTTATTACAATATATTAAGGAGAAGAGTTAGTGGCTTGGAAAGCCCCAAAATGACAAAAGTGTAATATTATAGATTTGAAACAAGTCATCACAGTTACTCAAATACTGTTCTCCACCACAGAGTAATGACTTTTTTTACTAACACTCAGATAAATGTAATAATCTCAAACTATTTAAAGGTTGGGTGAAGGTTATGAGGAAAGAGTTACTGAAGCCAATAAATATCAGACTTGGAGCTGACTTTTGGTCTCAAATCCCCAGTGTCTGCAAGAATTTCAGCACAGGTGGTAAGTTCTATCACAGTATGTTCAAAATACAGACATCTGCAGATTCAGAACCAAGAGACTGTCAACTTAAACGTATGTTCTTCTGGGGAGGGAGGGTAGCTATTCTCAAGTAGCTTAACCCCAATTCATTTGAAAAACTAAAGATTAACCCAGCCTGTCAAATGGGAGTTCTGGTCATTGAGTTTCTTTTCTAAGCACATTCCAAAAAGATCTATGCAATTTGGATGAAGGGTTATAGTTAAAATATAATTAAATTTAAACGATTTTGTAATCTCTGTTCTTCTGTTTTCATGAATTCAAGAAGTGGAGATTGGGTTATATCTCTGTAGTGATTCTACAATTATCTGAAAATCATGTAGTCTTCATTTTCATATCCACTTGGAAAGAAGTTTTGTGTTCTTGTCTGGTCCCTAAGTCACGTCTGACTCTTTGTGACCCCGTGGATTGTAGCCAGCCAGGCTCCTCTGACCACGGGACTTTCCAGACAACACTGGACTGAGCTGTCATTTCCTTCTCCAGGGATCTTCCCAGTCCAGGGATCGAACACGTGTCTCCTGCACTGGTAGGCAGATTCGTTACTGCTGAGCCACCAGGGAAGCTCTGGAAACAAACACGTTGACTTAAAAAAGTAAAATCTCAGAATTATCAAGCAATGAAAAGACATGGAGAAATCCTAAATTCATATTACCAAGTAAAAGAAGCCAATCTGAAAAGACTTCACACTGTCTGGTTCCAAATATATTACTTTCTAGAAAGGTAAAATCTATAGAAACAGTTAAAAGATCAGTATTTGCCAAGAAGGAAGGAAGGACGAATAGGCAGAGCACAGAGGATTTTTAGGGCAATGAAATTGTTATGTTAATACTACAGTGGTGGATACGTGTCGATAAACATGTGTCAAAATTCACAGAATGTACACTAAGAGTGAATCCTAATATAGGCTATGAACTGGGTCAAAAAACATCATTTATAACAAATGTGCCACCATGTACAGCATGTTCACAGTGGGGGAGGCTGTACACGTGTGGGGGCAAGGAATACATGAAAATTCTATATTTTCTGCTCAATTTTGCTTTGAAAATTAAAACTTCTCTAAAAGATAAAATTTATTTTATTATTTTTTTCATTAATTAATTTATTTTTTATTGGAGGCTAATTATTTTACAATATTATATTGGTTTGTTTTGCCATACATTGACATGAATTTGCCCCGGGTGTACATGAGTTCCCCCTCCTGAACCCCCCTCCCACCTCCCTCCTCCCTTTATCCTCCCTCTGGGTCATCCCCGCACACCAGCCCCGAGTATCCTGTAACATGCATCGACCCTGAACTGCTGATTCGTTTCACATATGACAACATACATGTTTCAATGCCATTCTCTCAAATCATCCCACCCTCACCCTCTCCCACAAAGTCCCAAAGACTGTTCGATACATCTGTGTCTCTTTTGCTGTCTCATATACAGGGTTATATTTCCATACAGTATACTAACGCATATATATGGAATTTAGAAAGATGGAAGTAAAATTTATTTTAAAAAGACAAAAAAAAAGTAAGATTTCAACTCCACTGTCTGATCAGTTTCAGGGGACTCTGACTCAGAAACAATTAGCAAAGCCTGTCGACTTTCAGAAAAGTCCAAAGTCTGACCACATCTGTCCACCTCCAACACTACTACACTGGCCCAAATTACAGAAATGAGTAGATGTGAGAGGGTCGTCGTGGCTCTCCCATTTCTATCACCACTTCCTGCAAGTCATTCTTTCTAGAGCTCTAGAACCATCGCAGTTGCATCAGAATTTTGGAGGAAGCTGCCCACCCATGACCCTCTGTGTCTTCACTCTACTCCTCCCCAGGTGATTGGACCCTTGATCCAGGTAAGGTCACTGAGATTCTGCATCCTGGAATCACTATGAGATTCACAGCACCAAGTCATTCTCTGTTGATCATTTTGCAAAGAGAAGATGCAGTAAATCTCAGAGAGAAATGGAGATAAAAGTCTGTGCCAAGAGAGAAGAAGAGATAGGAACAAACTGACAAGAGAATTAATTAGCACCTCGGAACCTGATGCCTTGCCAGTTGCTAACTGCAGGCACGTACTGGGGCTCATAGTTCCACTTAAAAAAAAAAAAAAAACCTCTGTATCCTTACAACAAATTCTCAAGACTTAGCAACAGTGACATTAAACCTACCACTGGAGATGCTGGGCCAAGGGCCTTCCTTAGACTTCACCAGCTCCCATAATTGAGAAAGACTGAATCCCTTTAGTGAATGATTTATTCCATGTCACTTACAGCTACTCTGCTTCCCTGATAAGACACTAACTGATAAAGAGCCTGCAATTAAACTATGTTTCCTGCAACGACTAGCTGAGTGACCTCAAGAAAGTCACTTTCCTAAGCTTCAGTTCACTCATCTGTAAAATGGGGATGATAATTCCCTCCTTACGGGCCTCTTCAGAGTATTGAAGGAGTCTGCTCTGCTTAGTCACTCAGTAGTGTCCAACTGTGACCCCATGGACCATAGCCCACCAGGCTCCTCTGTCCATGGCGATTCTTCAGGCAAGAATACTGGAGTGGTTGCCATGCCCTCCTCCAGGGGATCTTCCCAACCCAGAGATTGAAAACAGATCTCCCTCATTGCAGGCAGATTCTTTACCGTCTGAGCACCTGGGAAGTCCATTTGTTTCTGATGTAATATCAAATAGAGGCAAGAGATTATTGAAGGAGTAGTTATATGCAAAATGCTTAGCTTATAACCTTGTAAATACCTTTATCCTCATCATCACTATTATTATTCAAACAAGCCTATATGATAGGCTTCCCTCATGGCTTAGATGGTAAAGAATCTGCCTGCAATGCAGGAGAACCAGGTTCGATCTCCAGGTCGGGAAGATCCCCTGGAGGAGGGCATGGCAACCCACTCCAGTATTGTTGCCTAGAGAATCCCACGGACAGATGAGCCTGGCGAACTACAGTCCATGGGGCCGCAAAGAGTCAGACACAACTGAGTAACTAACACTTTTTCATTTTCACTATGTATTACAAGCTGAACTTATCAAAGAAGTTTTAACTGCTTGTATGTTCTTCTGGTGGACATATTAGACAACAGAATTTAAGATCTATTGTTTTGCTCTATCCTAACAGAGTCAGCTCAAGAAGTGATACAACCTTCTAACATAGTACCTTTTTTTTTTTTACCTAATAGTGATTATGCTATACATAATTATCTCCAGCCTGCTTTTTGTTAATTTATTTTTGCTTATTCGTCTTATTTTTCTTTCTGGCATGGCACCATGGCATCTGAACCAAAGGAGGCCATTACAATAAAAAAAAAAAAGTGCTGATAAGATACTCTCAGGTCTAAAGCAACAGCAGACTGTGTTTAGAGGGTTCAGCCAAAGGGCAATGCTCAGCCCAGGAAACGTGCTAATGGGTGGTCAAGACTCCGCTGTCCGTGCCAGATGGCCCAGGGGTCTTAGACTCCACCTCTAAGGGAGTCAACAACACGTCCCAGGTTGCTCCTGCCTGCTCGGCCGTGTTTGTGTATTCCCTTCTGGAAGAAAGTGTAACTCTAGCACAGCTGCAACTCCACTGAGGATGTCCTCTATTTTCAAACTGATAAATTTCACTTTCCCAACCTGACAAAAGGTTCTGTGTTGGATGACACATGGATGCAGGCTGATTCCACAGGAACCTTCAGAGAGACGAGTCTGTCTGCTCTTATTAGAGTTGATGGCTAGGCAAGACATATGCTGCTGATCTATAAAAGCTGTGAGGACAAGAAAGTTTTAAATTGGGTTAAGGTGACTGAAGGCAGAATTTGAGATGCCAGTTGCTTCAGAAATGAAATTGGGCTGACATTTCCTCCAAAGTCCCCTCCAGGCATAGCAGGGTGGTGGTTGATTGAACCACAGAGACACACTTGAGTGTCGTATCTGAGGACCATGCACCAAAAAGAATCCAATGTAAAGAGAAAGGTTGGGAACATAGAGTGAGAAGGATGAGCAAAAACTGAAGGCCGGCTTCCGTAAGAGAAAGGGAGCCTAAGGGGGACATGACACTCACCCCTGCCTTGGTCCAGCCCCCAAGCCACTTCAGACACAACTTGATGGAGGAGCATAACTCACGGATGCTATGAAGACAGGCAGAAAGAAAATAGGGCTTATTTACGCCATGTAACAAACACATACGGAAATCTTAGTACAAGTCAGCCTTGTTGGAACCAACAAGATTAATGCTTCCTTACATAACTGTGTCTCAGAGGGATCAAAATTAAGATGAAAGATCTGTTCAAGGAGAGAATTCTGAATCTTCTGGCAAGAAAGAAGTTGAGATTCTAGAATTTTGTGCCATGTAACATAAAAGGGATAATTTAGATCTGAAATCACAAAGGGAAAGTTTAATAAATATACTATTTCTCTAAGAACTTAGTCTGGACCTCATCATCAGTTCAGTTCAATTCAGTCACTCAGTCGTGTCCGACTCTCCATGACCCCATGAATCACAGCACGCCAGGCCTCCCTGTCCATCACCAACTCCCGGAGTTCACTCAAACTCATGTCCATTGAGTCAGTGATGCCATCCAGCCATCTCATTCTCGGTCGTCCCCTTCTCCTCCCGCCCCCAATCCTTCCCAGCATCAGACTCTTTTCCAGTGAGTCAACTCGTCGCATGAAGTGGCCAAAGTACTGGAGTTTCAGCTTAAGCATCAGTCCTTCCAATGAACACCCAGGATTGATCTCCCTTAGAATGGACTGGTTGGATCTCCTTGCAGTCCAAGGGACTCTGAAGAGTCTTCTCCAGCACCACAGTTCAAAAGCATCCATTCTTCGGCGATCAGCTTTCTTCACAGTCCAACTCTCACATCCATACATGACCACGGGAAAAACCATAGCCTTGACTAGACGAACCTTGGTTGGCAAAGTAATGTCTCTGCTTTTCAATATACTATCAGGGTTGGTCATAACTTTCCTTCCAAGGGGTAAGTGTCTTTTAATTTCATAGCTGCAATCAGCATCCGCAGTGATTTTGAAGCCCCCCAAAAAAAATTCAAACACTGTTTCCACTGTTTTTCCATCTATTTCCCATGAAGTGATGGGACCAGATGCCATGATCTTTGTTTTCTGAATGTTGAGCTTCAAGCCAACCTTTTCACTCTCCTCTTTCACTTCGATCAAGAGGCTTTTGAGTTCCTCTTCACTTTCTGCCATAAGGGTGGTGTCACCTGCATATCTGAGGTTATTGATATTTCTCCCAGCAATCTTGATTCCAGCTTGTGCTTCTTCCAGCCCAGCATTCCTCATGATGTACTGTGCATAGAAGTTAAATAAGCAAGGTGACAATATACAGCCTTGACGTACTCCTTTTCCTATTTGGAACCAGTCTGTTGTTCCATGTACAGTTCTGACTGTTGCTTCCTGACCTGCATACAGGTTTCTCAAGAGGCAGGTCAGGTGATCTGGTATTCCCATCTCTTTCAGAATATTCCACAGTTTATTGTGATCCACACAGTCAAAGGCTTTGGCATAGTCAATGAAGCAGAAATAGATGTTTTTCTGGAACTCTCTTGCTTTCTCCATGATCCAGCGGATGTTGGCAATTTGATCTCTGAGAGACACCGGCCCCGGCAGCGCAGACGCGGGAGACGCCGGCCCCGGCTGCTCAGACCCTGAGGCAACCGACCATGCAAAGAGGCGCGGCAGTGAGGAGCTACCCCACGCCTGAGGACAGGGCCAGCGGCTGAGAGGAGCTACCCCACGTTCAATAGGCGGTGGCTGCGCAGGCACAGGAGAGCCGAGAGGATCTACTCCATGTTCAAGGTCAGGAGGGGCGGCCTTGAGGAGATACCCCTCATCCAAGGTAAAGTGCAGCGGCTGCGCTTTCTTGGAGCAGCTGTGAAGAGATATCCCACGTCCAAGGTAAGAGAAGCCCAAATAAGACGGTAGGTATTGCGAGGGGGCATCAGAGTGCAGACAAACTGAAATCATAATCACAGGAAACTAGCTGATCTGATCACATGGACTACAGCCAAATGTGGTCCATTGGAGAAGGGAATGGCAAACTACTTCAGTATACTTGCCTTGGAAACCCCGTGAACAGTATCAAAGGGCAAAATGATAGGATACTGAATGAGGTACCCAGGTCGGTAGGTGCCCAGTATGCTACTGGAGCTCAGTGGAGAAATAACTCTAGAAGGAATAAAGGGATGGAGCAAAAGCAAAACCAATACCCAGCTGTGGCTGTGACCAGTGATAGAAGCAAGGTCCGGTGCTGTAAAGAGCAATATTGCATAGGAACCTGGAATGTTAGGTCCATGAATCAAGGCAAATTGGAAGTGGTCAAACAGGAGAGGGCAAGAGTGAACGTCGACATTCTAGGAATCAGTGAATTAAAATGGACTGGAATGGGTGAATTTAACTCAGATGACCATTATATCTACTACTGTGGGCAGGAATCCCTTAGAAGAAATGGAGTAGCCATCATGGTCAACAGAAGAGTCCAAAATGAAGTACTTGGATGCAATCTTAAAAACGACAGAATGATTTCTGTTCGTTTCCAAGGCAAACCATTCAATATTACAGTAATCCAGGCCTATGCCCCAACCAGTAATGCTGAAGAAGCCGAAGTTGAACGGTTCTATGAAGACCTACAAGACCTTTTAGAACTAACACCCAAAAAAGATGTCCTTTTCATTATGGGGGACTGGAATGCAAAAGTAGGAAGTCAAGAAACACCTGCAGTAACAGGCAAATTTGGCCTTGGAGCACGGAATGAAGCAGGGCAAAGGCTAATAGAGTTTTGCCAAGAGAACGCACTGGTCATAGCAAACACCCTCTTCCAACAACACAAGAGAAGACTCTACACATGGACATCACCAGATGGTCAACACCGAAATCAGACTGATTATATTCTTTGCAGCCAAAGATGCAGAAGCTGTATACAGTTAGCAAAATCACGACCAGGAGCTGCCTGTGGCTCAGGTCATGAACTCCTTATTGCCAAATTCAGACTGAAATTGAAGAAAGTAGGGAAAACCACTAGACCATTCAGATATGACCTAAATCAAATCCCTTATGATTATACAGTGGAAGTGAGAAATAGATTTAAGGGATTAGATCTGATAGATAGAGTGCCTGATGAACTCTGGACGGAGGTTCGTGACATTGTACAGGAGACAGGGACCAAGACCATCCCCATGGAAAAGAAATGCAAAAAAGCAAAATGGTTGTCTGGGGAGGCCTTACAAATAGCTGTGAAAAGAAGAGAAGCGAAAAGCAAAGGAGAAAAGGAAAGATATAAGCATCTGAATGCAGAGTTCCAAAGAATAGCAAGGAGAGATAAGAAAGCCTTCCTCAGAGATCAATGCAAAGAAATAGAGGAAAACAACCAAATAGGAAAAACAAGAGATCTCTTCAAGAAAATTAAAGATTCCAAGGGAACATTTCATGCAAAAATGGGCTCAATAAAGGACAGAAATGGTATGGACCTAACAGAAGCAGAAGATATTAAGAAGAGGTGGCAAGAATACACAGAAGAACTATACAAAAACGATGTTCATGACCAAGATAATCACGATGGTGTGATCACTCGCCTAGAGCCAGACATCCTGGAATGTGAAGTCAAGTGGGCCTTAGGAAGCATCACTATGAACAAAGCTAGTGGAGGTGATGGAATTCCAGGTGAGCTATTTCAAATCCTAAAAGATGATGCTGTGAAAGTGTTGCACTCAGTATGCCAGCAAATTTGGAAAACTCAGCAGTGGCCACAGGACTGGAAAAGGTCAGTCTTCATTCCAATCCCAAAGAAAGGCAATGCCAAAGAATGCTCAAACTACCGCACAATTGCACTCATCTCACACGCTAGTAAAGTCATGCTCAAAATTCTCCAAGCCAGGCTTCAGCAATATGTGAACTGTGAACTCCCAGATGTTCAAGCAGGTTTTAGAAAAGGACCTCATCATCATTACTATACAAATAATCCATTTTATAAATCTACTATGTGTTATAAGTTGAAGCTATTCATGAGAAGTTTTAGCTGTTGGTATCAGGTGGCACTAATGGTCAAGAACCCGCCTGCCAATGCAAAAAAAGAGACACGGGTTCAATCCCTGGGTCGGGAAGATCCTCTGAAGAAGGAAATGGCAATGCACTCCAGTATTCTTGCCTGAAAATTCCCATGGACAGAGGAGCCTGGCAGGCTAATTTCATGGGGTTATAAAGAGTTGGACATGACTGAAGAGACTTAGCACATCCACGCATGCTCTTTTGGAAAGAGTATTAGAAAAGAAGAATTGAGGTGCTATTGTTTTATCCTAACACAGAGTCAGCCATATCCTGGAAAGAGGTGAGACAAGATCCCAACACAGCATCTTTTTGACACTTGGAAAGTGTTACTGATTGACTTAAGGGAGACTTGTATCTCTGAGGCTTTCTAATGCTAGTGGATACTTTAGTAGAAGTTTGTTCCTAGCGACCTTCTCTGCTAGTTCACATCAGCCATCACAGTGTTGACTGAGCTCTCTCTGAACCTCAATAATGGGATGTGTTCAAGAGGAGTCAGCTCTGTGTGGTCTCCTTAACCTGCCTCCAAGGAGCCATGAACTGTGTGACCTTGAACCCACTAAGACTAGCGTGGTTTCAGAATGCTTTCAGAAAATAATACTTTGGGATTATGAGCACGTACCGAATGGAAACAACACTGCAGCAAGATAAAGAGCTAAAGCACTTCTCCATCCTTTATGACAAAACGTCTAGAGCTAAGTGAAGAGATCTTCTCCCACCTCCTTGGTATGATCTTGAAGGGGATTCATTTTCCTGCAAGGCTTTTCTCCTAAACGTCAAGTCTCTCTTTAAAAAGTAAAGTTTTAAAGCTATTACTCAATAAAAATTAATTTTAAAAAACTAAGTTTCTGTTTTCATAGTTAAAATATGATTATGTTGGAATTTTTAAAAAATGGTTTCTCCATCCTAAAGCAATTGTTATAATGCATTTCTGTGTTTCTCAGGAGTACGTTAGTACATACCCTGTTGTATGTATTTACCATAGTTATTGCTTCTCATGTGTATTTTTAGATCTGGTTTTATTTCACTTAAGATTGGATCAGAAGTAATCGACTCTGTCTACTTAACCTTCATTTGGATCATTTTTTCATGTTCTGCATAATGTTCTATTGCTGCTGTCTGTTTAGAGAACTCCTAAAAAGTCTCTGCAAAGAGGGTTTTCTCTCCCTCTCCACTTTCCTCTCTCTTAACAACTCATGTTATTCTATAGAGAAAGCAACCACCATTGTGAGCATCTGGGACAGACTCACTGAAGCTCGGGCTCAAGAGTTTAAAACACCAAATGAGCTAATGAGCTCTGCGATTTAAAAACACCAAATCTTTCCAGCCTTTCATAATGCTGAAGAAATACACACGGATTAAGTGAACTTGCTCAGTCATATCCAACTCTTCGTGACCCCATGGACTGTAGCCTGCCGGGCTTCTCTGTCCATGGGATTTTCCAGGCAAGAATACCGGAGTGGGTTGCCATTTCCTTCTCCAGAAACAGGCATCACTCCAACATTAAATGTTTCCTTTAGCCCAAGTGGCACACTGAGGTGACAGGTGTCATTTACACTCTAAAGTTGGTGACATACCTTGTTGGGGCACAGACAGAACTTCCTTCATGAAGTTTATCATTATTACCTTAAGACAAAAGCAATCTTTCCCTCCTTAATGTTTTACCTGTACTTTTATTTCTAGCCATCAAACATTCATCATATTCCACTTACTTTTTCTACTATTTATATAGATGATTCCTCCTAGATAATAATGTTCTTCAGTAGAGTCATTCATTCATCCATACAAGTATGGGGAGGTATTATACTGACTTTATGTGTAAGACACGGTGTCTGGTCAGAGTAAATGACCAATAAATTTTTAAATAAATTGTCAATAAACAAATGCTCACCGACTGTTCACTGGGTGTCTACTATATAGCAGGTACTAGGAGAGGTACTAGAATTGTAACACATTTTATTCTTTCTCAGGGAAAATAATAGACTTAGCTCTTGCCAAATGCAAGATAACAGACATGAGCTTAAAAATCCAGCAGATCTTCTTAGTAAAAAAAAACACTTCAAAGCTTTCTCTAACTTGGTATCCATATCTAATAGAGCCAATAAATTAAGCCCTGTTGGTAAAATATCTTGAGCAAAACTCAGACTGGGGAGGTACTATTAAACAGAGAGCCATAAAATAAGTGCAAACCTGTTTATGAACTACCTTGGAAGTAATTTCAGGATAGGAGAGAAGGAACTGATTACCAGGAACAATAGCTGCCAAGATCTTTTACTCCAGCTCCTTATAAATGGGAGTCACCTTAGCAATCTTCAGCAGCCTCCCACTTAGAAGAAAAGTAACTTGTATTTAAAGTTTCATAATACCTACTTAAAGGTGACCTGACATGGAATTTGCTTTTTATTTTTAACATCTAACTTCTCAACTGTGACACAGGGAATTCAATCAGCTAATCTTAAACTGCTTTACAGACTGTACCAATAAATGGTCTTTCAGGTCTCAAGGCCAGTTCCAGTTAAAATCCCATTGCCTCTGTCCTTGACTATCAAGAAGGTTTCAGTTCAGTTCAGTTCAGTCGCTCAGTCGTGTCTGACTCTTTGCGACCCCATGAACCACAGCACACCAGGCCTCCCTGTCCATCACCAACTCCCGGAGTTCACCCAAACCCAAGAAGGTTTAGAGGGTATCTAAGACACACCCCAAGCCCTATGGATTTAGTTACCCATTTCAGAGAGATGAAGATCTCAGTCACATATAAGCCAATGCAGTGGGTCTGATGGCTGATAAATAGTCGTGAAGTTCCTCACAATGGCAATAGGATAGTGGCCCTCTACTATGGAGAGGACTCCTCCATGGGGGAGCTTCTGGCCAAAGTGAGTATCAGCGGCCCCTTCTCAATTTCTTCAACTATAAAAAGGAAGGAGGACACAGTTTTCTGGTGTTATCGATAGCCACCCTTTCCAAGGTCTCTCCAGGTGGAAAAATATTCTCCAACATTCAGATGGTTTACAGCCAACAGCTAATTATTCTGTTTCCTCCAGATTCAACAAGATATACTATTCAATTAGACACCTTATTGATTGGGTTTTCTTCTTGTTTGTAATCATGGAAGAAAAATCGAAATACCTGTATGGGAAATTACATAAGATAAATACACTGTGATCATGCCACGATACAGAGCAAAGCACTAGGACTCCATTACCTAGCCAGCCTTCTGTGTTAAAGCACACACAGGGCTGTTTTCTGAGGAAGATTCTAGTCCTGATCATAGATGCTCTGAGGCCAGCTTTTAAACCTATGGGATGTGAGCATCCATTCAAGTGCAAATCTTAGATTCCTGTTTTAGAGGGGAGGAGTTTTTCTTTTCTACAGGAATTTTATTCCGTCTGCTGCACCACTCACTGTCCAAGCGTGGGAATCTGTCCTCCATGCTGCTGCTGCTGCTGCTAAGTCGCTTCAGTCGTCTCCAACTCTGTGTGACCCCATAGACAGTAGCCCACCAGGCTCCCCGTCCCTGGGAGTCTCCAGACAAGAACACTGGAGTGGGTTGCCATTTCCTTCTCCAATGTATGAAAGTGAAAAGTGAAAGTGAAGTCGCTCAGTTGTGTCCGACCCTTAGTGACCCCACGGACTGCAGCCCACCAGGCTCCTCCATCCATGGGATTTTCTAGGCAATAGTAGTAGTCACCATAACCCAGGAGCTTAGTAGCACTGATGACCCTCAACTACGCTCTTCCATTCATCCCCAAATCTCAGCTTCCCAAATTCATGTTTGTAAAGATGCTAAAATATATTCATGTATCCATTGCTCCAAATATTCCAAAATTTGTCCTAAAGTCAATAGTTCTTTCTCGCATTAAAATGCAATTCAGAGTTGTTCCCTGATAAATAAAAGATGGGAAA
This sequence comes from Moschus berezovskii, assembly GCF_049115385.1. Lineage (NCBI taxonomy): Eukaryota > Metazoa > Chordata > Mammalia > Artiodactyla > Moschidae > Moschus > Moschus berezovskii. Next base: position 22,673,015 of record NC_142466.1, read on the forward strand.
GGAAGATTGAATGGAACCTGTCACTACTAATCATGCACATCCGGTGACTTTAACCTCCAGGGATCACTCCAGGCTACTCTGGCATTACAAAAAGCCCTATTAACAGGAATGGCCTAGTGGGTAAGCAGCAGAAATGGACACGTGCACTTCAGAATGTTCTCTCACACCACGGTTAGATTCTATGGCAGCATAATTTGCCGTTGATGTGACTTCTCTGAGTCTCACATTCTCCATCTGTAAAAGGGATATAATAAAACTTTCCTCACCGGTTTCTGATGAGAATTAGAATACTGAACCACAAGTACAACAGTTCTTACCTCTGTATGATATCTGGTGGTTTAGTTGCTAAGTCGGGTCCAACTCTTGCAACACCATGGACTATAGCCTGCCAGGCTCCTCTGTCCATGGAATTTCCCAGGCAAGAATACTGGAGTGTGTTGCCATTTCCTTCTCCAGGAGATCTTCCCAACCCAGGGATTAAACCTGGATCTTATGTACTGCAGGCAGATTCTTTACTGACTGTACTATATCTAAGCCTGCTCTAATCACTAATTTCTAGATTATCTGTAATCAAAACACACTAATTTTCTTATCAAATTTTTCAATTATACATTAATTTGTATACTTCTTTATTACCTACTGTCAAATTAGATTTTAAGCTCTGGGAGGGCATGCACCATGTCCATTTCATGAACCACTTCATACCTAGTGGAGGAGGTGAAGGGGGTGACAGAAGATGAGATGGTTAGATGGTATCATCAACTCAATGGATATGAGTTTGAGCAAACTGGGAGACACTGAAAAACAGGAAAGCCTGGTGTCCTACAGTCCATGGGATGGCAAAAAATCAGACATGACTGAGCGACTAAATAACAACAGACCTGCTGCTGCTAAGTCACTTCAGTCGTGTCCAACTCTGTGCGACCCCATAGACGGCAGCCCACCAGGCTCCGCCGTCCCTGGGATTCTCCAGGCAAGAACACTGGAGTGGGTTGCCATTTCCTTCTCCAACAACAGACCTAGTGGCTATAATGTCCTCAACGATATTCAAATGACTGAACAACTGAATAAAAGAATAAATAAACAGGTGAATGACTTAGGGTATTAGCATTTAACAGAAGCATTAAATAATTATAACTGCTTTAGTTATTTTAGCACCACAAAATTATGACATATTGAATACTGTGAAAATTCTAGTGGTTTTCTTACTTGCTAAAATATTAGGCAGATCATTTGGAACATCATAATCAAATTCACCCATGTAATTGTTGTTACGCATTTCAGAATTCTTCAGACTATCTTATTAGACTATTCAAATCTTTTGCATTAATACCACTTAAATATTTTTTAAAAAGTGTTTACAAGACTTAGTTAAGAGATAAAATCAAATAAAAAATCATATAAGATAACTCACTGGTTTTATATATATACATGTTTATGATGGCTCAGATGGTACAGGATCTGCCTGCAATGTGGGAGACACAGGTTCGATCCCTGGGTGGGGAAGATCCCCTGGAGAAGGAACTGGCAACCCACTACAGTTTTCTTGCCTGGAGAATCCCATGGACAGAGGAACCTGGCAGGTTACGGTCCATGGGGTCACAAAGAATCAGACACAACTGAGCAACTAACACACACATATACTGTACAGATATTCTAGTTATTCAAAATATCACATGCCTACAATAAACTATTTACAGGGCTTATCTCCATCTCATCTTTGAGGCTTTTTCCTATTTTATCTTCACTGACTTTTCTCCTATAACTACCAAGGATTTCTTATATATTTAAATTTCAAAAATCCTAAATAAAAGGCATGTATTAATTTAACTTTAAAATTGTTCAAATGAACACATTTTGACATGCATTGTGTTTTAGTTTTATTTTTTATTACGGTATAGTTGCTCTCCTGCTGCATGTGCATGCATGCTCAGTTGCTAACTCATGTCCAACTCTTTTGCAACCCCATGGACTGTGGCCCGCTAGGCTCCTCTGTCCATGGGATTTCCCAGGCAAAAATACAGAAGCAGGCTGCCACTCCTTCTCCAGGGGACCTTCCCAACCCAGGGATCAAACCCACATCTCCCACATTGGTGGATGGATATGGCACAGTGGTAAACAATCCACCTGCTCATGCAGGAGATGTGGGTTCGATCCTTGGTCATGAAGATCCCCTGGAGGAGGGCATGGTAACCTACTCCAGTATTCTTGCCTGTGAAACCCCATGGACAGAGGAGCCTGGTGGGCTACAGTCCATGGGATTGCAAAAGAGTAAGACACACCTTAGTGACTAAGCAATAACATAGTTGTTTCACAATGTTGTGTTAGTTTCTGCTGCACAGTGAAGTGAATCAGCCATATATATACATACATCCCCTCCCTCTTGGATCTCCCTCCCACTCTCCATCCCACCCCTCTAGGTCATCACAGAGCACCAAGCTGAGTTCCCTGTGCCTTATAGCAGGTTCCCACTAGCTATCTCTTTTACACTATAATCAGGAGATGCTGCTGCTAAGTTATATCAGTCGTGTCCGACTCTGTGTGACCCCATATACGGCAACCCACCAGGCTCCTGTGTCCCTGGGATTCTCCAGGCAAGAATACTGGAGTGAGAAATTGGGAGATGAGCATGCATTTAAAATTAATAAAATATTCCTTTGTAAGCGAATCTGTCTTTCTCTTAATTTATTTAGAAAATAAGGTTAAAACAATCAGAACCTCATTTACTCTGTTTCCTCCACCCTGTGCTCAGTATACTTCTTAGAGGGCAAAAACCACTTCAAAACATTACATTTTTATAAAGATGCTGGATATATGTGAAAACAGTCTATTCACTTAGAGCTCAAGAGTATAAGACATTCTGTGCAACTTTGTTTTATGCAGCCCCTCAAGTCACTGGTAGTCAGCTGGGTCGGGGAAGACCATAGGCATTTTATCTGAATCACCTGGGGCAAACTTCACACCACATTTGTGTCTGAAGTCCTGTTCCTACCTATCATTCTTCTCAAAGGTACTGGTACTCAAATATAAAAGTCTTCTTAGAAACGTGCTTAGCACACTGACTAGGGAGAATCATATAGCAGCAGGAGGAATATTGACAGGTAACCTTTTATTGAGTATTTATCATGTGCCACAGAAAATGGACTAACTCATTCAATCCTCAAAAAAACAACAACAAAAAAACCCTGTCTGGCAGATACAATTGTTATCTCCATTCACAGACGAGGGAAACTGAGGCCCAGAAGACATCACCTTGCCCAAGGTTACACAGTTAGTAAGTGGTGGAGTCAGGATTGGCCTTCCCAGGTGGTGCTGGTGGTAAAGAACCTTCCTGCCAATGCAGGAGATGTAAGCAATGCTGGTTTGATCCCTGGGTGGGGAAGATCTCCTGAAGGAGGGCATGGCAACCCACTCCAGTATTCTTGTCTTGAAAATCCCACGGACAGAGGCGCCTGATGGGCTACAGTCCATAGGGCTGGAAAGGGTCGGACATGACTAAAGCGACTTAGCATGCACACACACACAGAGTCAGGATTAGAATGCGAGGGGTTGAGTCCATAACACACACCCTTTACTAATACTCTCTGCTGCCTCCCAACTTTACTGAAACCAACTTCACTGAAAATGCAAAGTACCTATGAAATATTTCCAAAGTTTCTCTAGACCACTAAAGATTCCTCTTCTGCTTCGAAATGAGTATATTATATACACTCAGTATAGTTATTTCAACTGGATAACATCATGAAATCTTAACATGTGACTGTTTCCCCCCGGATTTTTCGCTTTCTCTTTCATATTGTTGACAATTCTACTTCCTCACTTCAGGAAGATAAAGGGTACGAGTTTCTCAAAGATTCCCAAACAACCCTTCGAAGAGTTGTAGACAAAGACACCAGTACTCTGTTTTATTTAAATTCAGATAATGACAAATCATTTTTACTATAAATATCAGTTCAGTTCAGTTCAGTCGCTCAGTCGTGTCCGACTCTTTGCGACCCCATGAATCACAGCACGCCAGGCCTCCCTGTCCATCACCAACTCCCGGAGTTCACTCAAACTCATGTCCATCAAGTCGGTGATGCCATCCAGCCATCTCATTCTCTGTTGTCCCCTTTTCCTCCTGCCCCCAATCCCTCCCAGCATCAGGGTCTTTTCCAATGAGTCAACTCTTCGCATGAGGTAACCAAAGTATTGGAGTTTCAGCCTTAGCCTCAGTCCTTCCAATGAACACCCAGGATTGATCTCCCTTAGAATGGACTAGTTGGGTCTCCTTCCAGTACAAGGGACTCTGAAGAGTCTTCTCCAACACCACAGTTCAAAAGCATCAATTCTTTGGCGCTCAGCTTTCTTCACAGTCCAACTCTCACAGCCATGCATGACCACTGGAAAAACCATAGTCTTGACTAGACGGACCTTGGTTGTCAAAGTAATATCTCTGCTTTTTAATATGCTATCTAGGTTGGTCATAACTTTCCTTCCAAGGAGTAAGCGTCTTTTAATTTCATGGCTGCAATCACCATCTACAGTGATTTTGGAGCCCAAAAAAATAAAGTCTGACACTGTTTCCACAGTTTCCTCATCTATTATATCCCAGGCAAAATCTGAAACATATTTATATTTTAGATTATTTATAGTTCATCTGAAGTTCAAATTTAACTGGGTATCCTTTCAATTGCTAAACCTGTCAACCCTCTCCTTGGGAAAACTCAATTTATGGAGGAAGTAAAAGGTAAGAACATCACACAATAGGCAGAGTATCTTAGAAACAGCAGGAGGGAGAGGGTCTAGGCAGATGAAACTTTTCTTGGTGAATCTGAGGTTCTTACTTCATCACAAAAGAATTCGGAGATGAAATGATCAGTAAGAAGTGGATTTCTTTAGAGAGAAAAACACTCAGACAGAATGTGGACCATCTCAGAAGGTGAAAGAGAGCCTCAAAATATGGCATGGTAAGTGTATGGGCTGGGTAATTTCTTTGACTAATGAGTGGGGGGATCATTTCTATCACTTTAGGGAAGGGGTGAAGATTTTCAGGAATCAGGCCGCTGCCCACATTTTGGTCTCAGTTGGCCTCTGGACCGACAAGGCACTAGTGGTTGCATCACTGAGCATGCTAGTGTGTTAAAACGAGTGTATGATGAGGCTCAGGGCCTAATGGAAGTGAACTCTTCCACCATCTCGGACCGAGCTGGTTCTAGCCAGTTTCTGTCACGTCCTATGACCATGTCGATCTTTCAAAGGTTGTGCCCTGTCCCCTTCCCTCCTGTTTAAAAAGCATACGCAGTCTGACAAAAGACTCCAGGGGCCAAGTGTAGCTAGGAAAGAGCATGGGCTGCCAGCCTTGAGGACAATGAGGACGGAGGACCCTTGGCTAGCTGTTTCCCACTCTCCCATTGACGTCGGAGCTATGTTACAACTCCAAGTTATAAAACTAAGATACAACCTAAAAGTCCAATGCAGAAGGTTGGGCCAAAATGAAGGCATTGTGGATAAAGAGGAAAACTATTAAATTGGAAAAATATGAATACCCGCTGGTTTTTACAGAAGAAAATTAAAACTAATCTAACTTACAAGGACTAAGATAGCTTAATAGACTCTCTTCAGGCTTGACCATCCCAGAACCTGAAGCAGAATTACATCTGCAGCTTTGATCGGATCAAATTCTGAGCAATGAATGTGAAATGCTCAGTGTCATTTGCCCTGCTGTACTACAAACCAGAGATCCTGAGATGAGAAACAGATAACGCTCACTTTCCAGGTAATAAGCATCTGACATGTGAAAGCAATCTCAGCTCTACAGTCTTCCATACACAATGAAAGTCATTAGAAGAGGGTAGGACTGACTCTCTAGAAAGTGACAGGGAACACTTGACAAAGGAAATTGCTCCAGAGAAAGATCTTTACAGAACCGCTGGTATGTGCCAAGAGGACAGTATTGAGAAGGATGGTCGATGTGAGATATGTTTGGCATTTCTGGAATACACAATGGCTAGAAGGAGAAAGAGATTAAGTAGGCTGAAGACAGATTTTAACAGCCCTATGACACACATTCAGAAAACTATGATCATGGCATCTGGTCCCATCACTTCATGGGAAATAGATGGGAAAACAGTGGAAACAGTGTCAGACTTTATTTTGGGGGGCTCCAAAATCACTGCGGATGCTGATTGCAGCCATGAAATGAAAAGACGCTTACTCCTTGGAAAGAAAGCTATGACCAACCTAGGTAGTATATTAAAAAGCAGAGACATTATTTTGCCAACCAAGGTCCGTCTAGTCAAGGCTATGGTTTTTCCCGTGGTCATGTATGGATGTGAGAGTTGGACTGTGAAGAAAGCTGAGCACCGAAGAATTGATGCTTTTGAACTGTGGTGCTGGAGAAGACTCTTGAGAGTCCCTTGGACTGCAAGGAGATCCAACCAGTCCATTCTAAAGGAGATCAATCCTGGGTGTTCATTGGAAGGACTGATGCTAAAGCTGAAACTCCAATACTTTGGCCACCTCATGTGACGAGGTGACTCACTAGAAAAGACTCTGATGATGGGAAGGATTGGGGGTGGGAGGAGAAGGGGACGACAGAGAACGAGATGGCTGGATGGCATCACCGACTCAATGGACATGAGTTTGAGTGAACTCCAGGAGTTGGTGATGGACAGGGAGGCCTGGCGTGCTGTGATTCATGGGGTCACAAAGAGTCAGACATGACTGAGCGACTGAACTGAACTGATGGCACACAAGTGCTTCCCAAACTTTATTACATGCACCAATTATCTAGGGGTCTTGTTAAAATGCAGGTTCTGGCTGACGTGGTATGAAGTAGAGCTTTGGGGATTCTGCATTTCTAACTAGCTGCCAAATGAGGCAAGCGTGGCTAGTTAAGGCGTGAATAATTAAGGCTGTGCGCCACACTTTGGGCTTCCCTGGTGGCTCAGTGATAAAGAATTCGCCTGCAATGCAGGAGACTTGCTGCTGCTAAGTCACTTCAGTCATGTCCGACTCTGTGTGACCCTATAGACGGAAGCCCACCGGGCTCCCCCTTCCCTGGGATTCTCCAGGCAAGAACACTGGAGTGGGTTGCCATTTCCTTCTCCAGTGTGTGAAAGTGAAAAGTGAAAGTGAAGTCGCTCAGTAGTGTCCGACCCTTAGCGACCCCATGGACTTCAGCCTACCAGGCTCCTCCATCCATGGGATTTTCTAGGCAAGAGTACTGGAGTGGCTTGCCATTGCCTTCTCCTATGCAGGAGACTTAGCACACGACTAAGTTCACACGGGTTCAATCCCCAGATGGGGAAGACTCTCTGGAGAAGGGAATGGCAACCCACTCCAGTATTCTTGCCTGGAGAATCCCATGGACATAGGAGCCTGGTGGGGTACAGTCCATAGGGTTGTATGCACACCACACTTTAGGTATTAAACCTTTTCCTGCAGACCTTGTGGCTTCGCTAGCCTGAGAGTGACTAGAATTCAAAAAAGCTACAAGCAGTTATAAGACTCTTCCTCTGGTCCAGGTAAGAAATACAAAACTGAAGACGCTAAAGACAAAGAGAAGATGAACTGAGTCATTTGCAAAGATCAATAATCAATATTTTAAATGGAGTATAAGCTACTGATATAAAAATATCAAATCATTATGCTGTACACCTGAAACTAATAAAACATTTAACTCATCTTGACTTCAAAATTTTTTAAAAGGTAAAATCGACAAGCTGGTATTCAATGGAAGCACGGATAAGGGAAACAGGTGATGGTGGTTAATTTTTTTCACAATATGATATGATTTGAGATGTGTAATCTCATTTAACATTTAGGATGTCCTGTGCATGCATGCATGCTAAATCACTCTTTAGACTATAAACTGCCAGGCTCCTCTGTCCATGGGATGCTCCAGGCAAGAATACTGGAGTGGGCTGCCATTCCCTCTTCCAGGGGATCTTCCTGACTCAGGAACAGAACCCGCATCTCTTAGGTCTCCTGCAATGGCAGGCACGTTCTTTATCACTAGCATCACCTGGGAAGTCCTTAGGATATCTTACTATAATTAAATGTAACACCCTTTTAACCATAAGATATGACTTTAAATGAGGAGTTGGGTTTTAAATGCAGTATTTGGAGGATTCCATCCCCTAACTTTGAGGTCACTCCTAATACATATCCAGTCTTTCTAGATAGACTGTAAAACTCCTCTCTGGCATGGATGGGCTTCGGTGTGTCCCCAGCCCTGAGCATGTGCCTGGTACACAAGGCTTCTTCTTTGATCATGGTTCTATGAATATGCAGACACACCATTCCTGATCAGACACTGCTTCACAAACTTGAAAGCTTGAGAAGATTCCAAAGCATCAGTCCCCAGTGAGTTTCCTAATTTATTTTTTCCCTTCTCACTTTCAAAAATCTGAACTGGTAAGACATTTCAGTGCCAATCCTGAAACTGAGAGCTCATTCATTTCTCAAGTTCTGGAATAACATCCTGAGGTCCCGATCCCAGCGGTCCTTCCTAATGACTGATTAGAGTTCTTTTCTTTACCTCCTACAGCTGATTACTTGTGATACCACAGATTTCTTAGTGGCTTGACTTAGCACCTGTGCTAATTGCTTTATCCTGTTAGAATCTGATTTTCAGTGTGCTGAAATGTTAACTTAAGCCAGTGGTTCTCAGGCCTGACTACACGTGAGAATCACCGAAGATCCTTCTTAAATGCTCAGGCTCCATCCCCAGGGATTGCAATTTAACTGGACTGACGTGGGTCCCAGGTATCAGAAAGGTTTATAAAACCTTCCCAGGTGAATCTAATGCACAGCCAAGATGAAGAAACACTGACGCAGGCAAACTTATGTGGGGATTTTGTTTCCCTTATTCAGCATCTAAATACAGTTGTATGCCTCCCCATACAACCGTCCATCCAAGAAAAAATATCAGAAAATGAAAAGCGTGATAGTGTTCATCCAAGTCTGTCTAAAGCAATCTCACCTATCAAGACTCTTGAGAGTCCCTTGGACTGCAAAGAGATGAAACCAGTCAATCCTAAAGGAAATCAACTCTGAATATTTCTTGGAAGGACTGATGCTGAAGCTCCAATACTTTGGCCACCTGAAGTGAAGAGTCGGCTCACTGGAAAAGACCATGATGCTGGGAAAGACTGAAGGTGGGAGGAGAAGGGGGCAACAAAGGAGAGGTGTTGGATGCCATCACCAACTCAGTGGACATGAGTCTGAGCAAACTCCAGGAGATATTGAAAGACAGAGAAGCCCGGCGTGCTGCAGTCCATGGGGTCGCAAAGAGTCAGACACAACTGAGCGACTGAACCACCACCACCCATCAGGAACACCAACAGCAAAAGGACAGTCTCCAAACCACCAAACCAGATGCTATGAAATCCATACAGAAAGGAACTAAAGTAGAAGAAGCTGAGATCTGATGGTTAGAAACAAAACAAAAACCAGGCCTCCTACTTTACTAGTTACATAAGACTTAAGTTATTCCCTGCATCTAGTTTTCTCATCCATCCACATAAATTGTCCCCATGAAGTGTTGCGTAGATTTAATAATACAGTAATGAAACAATTCATTCTCATGTTTCAACTTCTTTTGAGATTTTTTTACATCACTCCAGGCATGCTATTTTTCTTCTCTGCCACATTCTTGGCATTTGAAAGATTATTTTAACCTGTTAAGCTAAGACCATTTGTAACTTAATTTTATTTTTCTGAATATTTATCAAATGTGTAACATAATAAAAATTATGGCATTGTTCTATACCTTCTTAATCTTCAGTTCAGTTCAGTTCAGTCGCTCAGTCGTGTCCGACTCTTTGCGACCCCATGAATCACAGCACACCAGGCCTCCCTGTCCATCACCAACTCCTGGAGTTCACTCAAACTCATGTCCATCGAGTCGGTGATGACATCCAGCCATCTCATTCTCTGTCATCCCCTTCTCCTCCTGCCCCCAATCCCTCCCAGCATCAGAGTCTTTTCCAATGAGTCGACTCTTCGCATGAGGTAGCCAAAGTATTGGAGTTTCAGCTTTAGCATCTGTCCTTCCAATGAACACCCAGGACTGATCTCCTTTAGAATGGACTGGTTGGATTTCCTTGCAGGTATAGATTGTTTAAAATGCTTTTTGCAAGGCCTCGACACCAACAAGGAAGTGTTAACCAACAAAACAACCTGATACATCCAACATTGGAGCCCAAATGCTATGGGCCACTGAATGCCAAGAGGCAGCGGGCCGGCTGATCATTTGGCAAAGTAGCCTGATCTCATGGTTTTATCCCTAAGGAAGCCAGCACATGGCTAGTGACCCACCCACCACAGGAATCCAGGGGCTAAATGCCTAAGCCACAGAAGCTGACCACACAGGATAGCTAGGTAGGTATAGCCCAGTGTCCAACGGTCCAGGTTCTCAAGAGGCCAGGCAGGGTGAGGGACCACAATAATTCCTCAGCAACAACCACAGCCATGTTGTAAAATAACATGGTTTTGCGTTCCCCTAAAAAATCATTAAATCCCATTCTCTGAAAGTTTTGTTTAGTTCAGTCCTTTTATAAAAATATGAGGCGCGCATGATTTTCATAGCCACAAGCTCAGATCTGCAAATATTAGAGATTTTCTTTTTTTAATGTCATTTATTCATACCATGAAATATTTTTTCACAATTTCTTTTTTTCTTTTGTCATAGATGCAGCTCATGGACTCTAAAGCGTGGGCTCAGTAGCTGAGGTGCCTGGGCTTTGCAGCATGTGGGATCTTAGTTCACAGGCCAGGGATTGAACCCATATCCCCTGTACTGGAAGGTGGATTTGCAACCACTGGACCACCAGGGAAGTCCTGAGATTTTTCTTTATAACTGAAATAATTTCTGTCACAATCTCTGCATGTTTCCTGATAGAGAATTGAACCTGGGCACTTCTAAGTAAGCTCAACCACTTCAGTAATTTCTTAGTTATATCTGTTTTATACTCAATCACATTAGGGACTGTCACCTTTTACTTCTCCCTGGGGCTGACTGTAACTCCACTGTTTACACAGTAATGTAATATCTATGAGAGCGTGTCTGTGTGCTTACAGTGACATTCGTTGATGTACATATAATCCTGTCTGGTTCTTTACGTTGCCAACCTCCATACAAGCTTCTACCCAGTTGGTCCCAGACTGCATGGCCCCTGCCGCCACTGACAGTTGCATCCCCTTGTCATGACCTCGAGACCTCTCTGGATACCTGGATTTCTCTCTCCACTAAAATAGACATTATTATTCCAGAACTGAGGAAGGTTTACTTGTTACCCCACATCTCCCCAGGGCAATGGGATAAATAGGATCTGTTCTCAAGCCCTCTCTACCTCTCACACCCATGCTGAATGACATGAGAATCTTTGTGAATTCAGTCATCCAGATGGGAAACACGACACTCTACTCAAGGTAGGGCAGGTTATGCTGTAGCAAAAATGCCCAAAAGATCAACAAAATGTCATTCCTCACTCAAAATCCATTACGAGTCCAGAATACTCTCGCTGACAGCTATCTTTGGCACACTGGCGCAGCCTTCCAGATTACAAAGAGAAGAAGCAGGCTGCAAAGTCTAGCACCGATAATTGGATGCTTCAACACAGAAGTGACCCATGTCATTTCCAGGAACAACGTATTGGCCAAAGCAAGTCACAAGGTCATGTCTAGCTCTGAGGCAGAGGGGAAATTTTTGTTGTTTAGTTGTTATGTCCAACTCTTTTGCAACCCCATGGACTGTAGCCCACCAAGGCTCCTCTCTCCATGGGACTTCCTAGGCAAGAATACTAGAAAGGGTTGCCATTTCCTTCTCCAGGGTATCTTCCCAACCCAGGGATCAAACCCGCATCTCTTGCAATTCCTGCTTTGACAGGCAGAATCTTTGCTCCTGAGCCATCTGGGAAGCCCTAGAGGAGAAATGCGACGCCCCAAATGCCGAGAAGAGCAGTGGGCCCAAACCTTAGTGCACTGTAGCAGTGTTTCCTGCAGTCCTGGTTCCCTCTGCCCTTACACTTACTTGGTGTTTTATAGTCTCTTTGCCCACTGTTTAGCTCACGAAGTGGGACTTGGCTCAAACAGGGGATTCAGCCCTAAAATTAATGTCTATCTCTCTTTACGAGCATCCAACCTTCTTCCTTCAGTTGGCAGCACCTTTATCCAGAGAAGGAGTGGGGACAGGAAGGAGAGATTAAGGGAAAATACAGAAAGATGATTTGCGACTTCTAACTTTAACAGTCAGAAATCTGACATTTGAAAAGAGGGAAAATAGGAGTAAAAATACATTCATTTCAGACTAAGAAGCTCCACAGAAAACTTTTTAAAGTGGCACATTCTGAACAGCCTAATTGTATGAGGCTCTGCTTCAGCAAATCACAATGCCAAAGTCACTTCTTAACTAATGAAGATGGTTCAAGAGATGGGTTACTCCCTACCCACTCCCCCAGAGAAGGCTCTTCAGGCTGAAGAACCTGTGCATTTAAAAATATATTTAATAGCATTTTAGTCATGCCTTCCCTAGACCTCTATTATTTATGAAACTTCAGTTTTGCCTCATGTGTGCTAAGTCGCTTCAGTCGTATCTGACTCTCTCTGACCCCAAGAACCGTAGCCCACCAGGCTCCTCTGTCCATGGGATTCTCCAGGCAAGAATACTGGAGTGGGTTGCAAGCCCTCCCCCATCCAGGGATTGAACCCACGTCTCTTTAAGTCTATGTGCGTTGGCAGGCAGGTTCTTTGCTGCTAGTGCCGTCTGGGAAGCCCTAAGTTTTGCCTATAATGATACATTTCAGGATCACAAGCTCTGAGACCAGGCAGGGTTTAAAGTCAGGTGTTTATGACAACTACTATATCCATGTTCCACTGCTACAATTAAAATATGCAGCAGCCACAAGACTTCAGGGCCATAAAACAATAAATGTTTTGCTCACATTCTCGAGGCCCAGCTGGGCATCGCTCGAGTGATCTCGGCAGAGAGAGCTTACATATCTGGGGTGAGCTGGTTATTGTCTGATATGGGTTGGCCTCAACTGGGGTGACTGGAACATTCCACTCTAGCCCACATGTCACCCTCCCTCCTCCTAGGATCTGCAGGCTAACCTGGGCACGTTCACACAGCATTAGCAGCACAGTCACCAACACAGTTTTCAAGGCTCCGCTTCCATCATATCTGCTCATATTCTACGGGCCAAAGCAAGTCACAAGACTACACCTGGAGTCAGGGCAGAGGATGGATGCAAAGAGACATGAAAAATCAAAGTCAAGGCATTCTGTTTACCACATCTAGGATTCTGTCTTTTGAGAATGCCTGGGCAGGGCTGAAGCACTCACTGGCCTGGGCACTAGCGAAATGATGAATGAACTTAAAAGGGGAACCAGGTCAGAAAGAGAAAAACAAATATCATATATCAATGCCTATACGTGGAATTCAGAAAAGACTGGTATAGATGATTTTATCTACAAAGCATAAACAGAGACACAGACCTAAGAACAAACATATGGATACCAAGGGGGGAAGGGGAGATGCATTGGGAGAATGGGACTGACATATATACACTATTGATACTATGTGTAAAATAGATAAGTAATGAGAATCTGCCGTCCAGCACAGGGAACTCTGCTCTGCGGTAACCTAAAAAGGAAAGAAATTCAAACAGGAAGGTATATGTGTGGAGGTACAGCTGATTCACTTTGCTGTACAGTGGAAACTAACACAACACCATAAAGCAGTTATACTCCAGTAAGATTTTTTTCTTTTTAAATAAAAATAAAGATGAGGCACCTGAGAAAAAAAAGTGAGACCCAGGTCCTGAGTCCTCAACAAGAAAGATTGAGAAGCAGAAATGGCACAGAGACATATGAGGAGAAACAGGAATTCAAAATCCTATAATCATATTTAGAAATTGAAAGACCTAGTAAGCATGATTGAGAATGACCAGAGTATGCACAGTAATTCTTAGCACTATTTTGCCTGCAAAGGCAGTACCTGCTATGTTACAGAAAGGGAAAAAGTCGCTCAGTCATGTCCAACTCTTTGCAACCCCATGGACTATACAGTCCATGGAATTCTCCAGGCCAGAATACTGGAGTGGGTAGCCTTCCCTTCCTGAACCAGGATCTCCGGCATTGCAGGTGGATTCTTTACCAGCTGAGCTATGAGAGAAGTGTACCAAGGGCTGTGTAATTAACAGTGTTTCACACGGTTCATCTCAACTGAGCCAATCAACAGTACCTGTGCAGTGCGTGGTGGGCGTTGCTGCTCCATTTTAAATGCAGGGCCATCCTGCAGGACTGAAGAAGAAAAGTGAGGTGCCCAGTGGAACAAAGCTAGTGAGACTCAAACCCAAGTCTAGTTTTTTTTTTTCCCAGTATATAATGAAAACTTTTGAAAAGTAAGCCTTGAAACAATAACATTGAAAACGTCTTCCCCATGAGACTCTAGAATAAAGGCCAAAGAGTCCAGTGTCTCCCAGTCTAGAAAAGGATAAGCAAAGTGGTGATTGCTATGGAGGCACTTATGCACTGACTTGCTTGTGAAGGTGGGGGTGATGCTGAAAGCTATTAAAAGTTAAAGGCAATCATGAGCCAACACTTACACGTTTCTGAGTAGTGACAAAAACAACACAACTCACATCAAAGTGGGGGGAATAAATGGTTCCAAATGCTATTGGAAAAGGTAGAGGAGAGAAAACTGAATGGGAGAATCAGACTCAATCAGCCTTTTGATGGGAAAAGATCACTTTGAAAAATGGGATAAAATAAAACCTAAAAATCACGAATAAACACTTGTTAACAAGGAGGAAAATCAGAGATGACAAAACATAGGTACAAGAACTACAAGATTAAAAATAATCCAAAGGTGTAGATTATTACCAATCACAAAGAAGATTTAAAAATGCAGTATAACAACTGAAGAAAAAGAAAAAGCCATTGATCATTTTTCTTCCAGAAATGAAAATACGTATACTTGAAGGATATTCTGCTGTCTTCAGATACAGGCAATACTGCAAATTTGTTGGAAGATAAACAGGAAGACGAGTCTGTCCCAAACTTAATAACAGAGTTCTGTGGGTTTTTTTTTTCTTAATAACTTGAAAACTTGCAGGGAAAAATTGGGGCTGATCTCATTTCTGTGACCTGATACTACACAGAAGTCTGGTTTCTAAGATATGACTGGGGGATTCATGAGGAGATGGGATATACTTCCAAAGAGTTACCAGAGGACACCACTGAAGCTATGTATAAAACAGATAAGCAATGAGAACCTGCTGTATAGCACAGGGAACTCTGCTGAGTGCACTGTGCTGACCTGAATGGGAAGGGAAGTCCAAAAGGGAGGGGGTTTATGTATAAGTATGACTGATTCATTTTTCTGGACAGTAGAAAAAAAAACAACATTGCAAAGCAACTATGCTGCTGCTGCTGCTGCTAAGTCACTTCAGTCGTGTCCGACTCTGTGTGATGCCATAGACGGAAGCCCACCAGGCTCCCCCGTCCCTGGGATTCTCCAGGCAAGAATACTGCAGTGGGTTGCCATTTCCTTCTCCAATGTGTGAAAGTGAAAAGTGAAAGTGAAGTCGCTGAGTCATATCCGACCCTTAGCGACCCCACGGACTGCAGCCTACCAGACTCCTCCATCCATGGGATTTTCTAGGCAAGAGTAATGGAGTGGCTTGCCATTGCCTTCTCCGGCAAAGCAACTATACTCCAATAAAAATTAATTTTTAAAAAAGTTACAAGAAGAAAACGACTCTCAGTTAATCATCAGGCCTTTGATGGAAGGGCCTGTGGAACACACCACACTGTGAGACAGAGCCTCATGGACAAAACAGGGTGAGTGTACTCTCAGAAATCTAGAGTTAGAGACACAGCAGGGCTGCCACTTGTTGAGAACAACAGATTATCTAGACTAACTCTTGAATTCCCAGGAAGCAATCTGAGGAGAAAAATAAATGCAAAAGATTTTCATAGCCATTGACCCTCCCCTGGCTCAGCCCTCATTTCAGCAATGATTTCCATAAAGATAAAGAGACAGTGCTCGATAGATCATTCTTTTAAAATATCAAACATGTTAATAGGGTGCGCTCATGGAAAGAAATGGCCTTGTGATAGATGGAACTGCTAAGAGGAAATTCAGCAGAGATAAGCAAATAATGCTAAAGGTAAACCCAGGAAACTGGCCACACAAGTTAAGGGAAGAAAACTAAGAGTGGTATGTAGTCGCTCAGTCGTGCCTGACTCTTTGCAACCCCATGAACTGCCAGGCTCCTCTGTCCATGGGGACTCTCCAGGCAAGAATACTGGAGTGGGTAGCCTATTCTTCCTCCAGGGGATCTTCCCAACCCAGGAATCGAAGTGGGGTCTCCTGCGTTGCAGGTGGATTCTTTACCAGTTAAGCTACCAAGGAAGGCCCTTAAGAGTGGTATATAGCCTAGGAAAATGAACTTGGTGTTTGAATTGGCTACAAGCTCCATGTCAGCTACCTTTATTTACCACAATGGTTCATAATTTCTTTGGAGTCAAGGATTCCTTTGAGGGCATGATGAAAATTAAGTACCTCAGCTTGGAAACAAGTATACTTTGCACTGAGTCAAGAAGCTCACAGACAGCCCACAGGGCATCAGGGCTTTAGAACATGGGACCTACTCTATATGAGCCCAAAGTCAGTCCAGGACTCAAGTCTATCCCCACCACTCACTTTTAAAAAGTAACACTACCCTCTCTTCACTCTGAGTTTCCTCATCTATCAAGGGGTGAAAACAGCAGCAGCACCTATCCCCACCCCAGGGTTACTGTAAGTAACTCACAAGGTGAAGCACCAGGAGCTTTGTGGTATTTTTGTTACATGTTTATTACTTTGAAAATATGGGAATACATGTTGCTACATGCATGTTTTACTATATGCACTGCACTGGCAAAGTCAGTTGCTACTTTACGCAACTTCTCAGTTAACTTTTAAGTTTAGTGTACAAGGCAGAGGAGGGGCTTGCTCCTCTGGGATCGGCTGCCACTTGGAATAATTCCTGGAATCCTCAGTTCTGATCTGGGCATCTCATGTTAAGAGGAAGGCCAGGTAGGGTGGTAAGGAATGCGAAAATTGGCACAGGAAGACATATGAAAGAACTAATCATATTCAGCTCAGGAGGAAGAACTAAGGATATTTAGCCTAAAGAACAGATGGTTTAGCCAAATTCAAATACTGAAAAAAACTGTATTGTTGTGGAAGAAAAGGAATTAGTCTGAATAATTCCAGGGGTCAAAGTTTAGGCCAAGAGACAAAGAACTTTCAGGTGGTTAAAAAGAAGAATGTCTTAGCGATTAAAAGCTGATATTTCCTTATCAATGAAAAGTCAAGCTATTCCTTTATTTATTTATTGAGCACGTACTGTGCACCAGAGACCACGCATGGTACTGGGAATACAAAATGACAAAGACACAGACCTTGTCGTTTGGAGGGAGAAACCAAGAAAATGTGTAGTTGCAAGATAGACAGAGGCGATAGCACTGCCTGGAGAACAAGGCAGGTCTCCTTCTCAGCCTGAAAGAAGGGGCCTGATGGAGGCGGCACTAGAGCTGAGACGTCATGGGTGAAGAGGAACATGCCAGGCGGCCAGGCATGCTGGGCAGATGGCACACACACAAGTAAGAAGAGTACTGTGTGTCCAAGGAGTGCTGGGTGCGAAGGACAAGGCCAAGTAGAGAGGGAGAAAAGAACTTGGGTGTGATCCTTTGGACAAAGCCACTAAAGGATCAGAAGCAGACACGTGACCTGGTCAGATCTGTGCTTTAGATGAAGACACGGTCGTCACTAGTATGTCTGAGATGAGAGCTGGTGGGCCTATATTCCATACTTGTGATAGTTTCAAATCTCCTCCAAGTAAGTGAGGAGCTTCATAATAGTTCAACGTTTTTTAATGGGTTATTTAGTCTTGTATAATACAAGAATGTCTCAAACAAGATACTTGTTAGGAGTGTGGGAGCAGGACTGGAAATCTAAAGAAAACCAAGAAACTGGGGTAAGAATCCAAGCAATGTGAAGGCCTGCGTTGGGTATGGGTGATGGAACTGGAGCACTCAAGGGCATTTCCAAAGTTCAGACTCTATGCAATTTGGCCTTGAAACCATCACAGAATTCTGCAATTGTAAAGGACATGGAGACCATCTCATGCAGCTCTTCAGTTGTAGAAAGTACAGCCCAGGAAGAGACAGTAGTTTTATGACCTCCCCAAATAACTAGCTGATGAAAGAGTTAAGGATAGGATACAGAATCCTGAAAAACACCACAGTTCAACCTTGATCCAGCAGGTGACCTTTTGTTCCACTGTACCACTCAAATTTTATTAAACCATTTTTTGCAGCAAATACACTTTTTTACTGAAATACGGTTCCAAGACATAAGCTATTTATCAAAAGAAAATGAGCACAGAATTTATATGTTCCCATGGATCACAGATACCTTATGGAACAAAAAGGGTCTCCTATTTAAACCTTCCAAGGTGGAAGGAAGAGGACAGGCTAATCCAAAGCCAAGTTCCAAAACTTGCCAACAGAGTGACATTCAGAAAATTGCTTATCATCTGCAGTCTGGTTTCCTCATCTGTAAAGCAAAGAAATAATACTTATCTTAAGGAGTTTTAGGTATACAAAGTGCCTTCATAATACTGGGAGTTAAACACATGTTGAGAGTGAAAGTAAAAGTCACTCAGTCGTGTCCGACTCTTTGTGACCCGTGGACTATACAGTCCATGGAATTCTCCAGGCCAGAATACTGGAGTGGGTAGCCTTTCCCTTCTCCAGGTCTCCCACATTGCAGGCAGATTCTTTACCAGCTGAGCCACAAGGGAAGCCCAAGAATACTGGAGTGGGTAGAATATTCCTTCTCCAGCGGATCTTTCTGACCCAGGAATCAAACTGGGGTCTCCTGCATTACAGGCGGATTCTTTACCAACTGAGCTATCGGGGAAGCCACATGTTAGGCAAGTCCTTTCTCTTTCTGTTCGCTTTCCTGTCCCCTCCCCATTAAAACACCCAAGGAGAAGTTACCCTGCATCTTCTCCAGCCTAGCAGAGATAGTAAGAGGTTAAAATTTGTTCACCAGAGACAGGCCAACTAACTGATAATGCTTGGCCTTGTGTGAACTTGTACACATTTTTTAATCTCTCTGAGACCATTTATAAAACTATAATAATCCAAAGAGAACTATTCCTACCCTGTGGAGTTGTTGTGAGGATTAAAAGAAGTGAAAGTGGCAGCTGCTCAGTCGTATCTGACTCTTTGCGACCCCATGGACTGTAGTTCTCCAGGATCCTCTGTCCAAGGCATTTCACAGGCAAGACTCTGGAGTGGGTTGCCATTTCCATAAGTGAAATGCATGAAAGGTATTTAGAGCTGTGCCTGACATATAGTAAACACTCAAGCGACTGCTGTGATTATGTTGATTTTCCATGAAGAGAACCAGATTACATTGATTGCAATTTCCTTTGTTTCCTTAACTTCCTTGTTAATGATCTCCTCATTCGTGCACAACTTCATCTTTTCAAGAAAATAGCTGCATGCATGCATTTCTCTTCAGACATGGAAGAAACTGAAACGCTTTCTCCCAAAAGCCTTGAAGGTAAATATGATCAGTGGATCCAAATGACCATCAGAAATGGAGTAGTGGAAACTTAGTATCATCAATTCAAGCTACTGGACACCCATCCATTGATTTGTTCCCTGCCTTTAATTAGAAGTCAATATCTCCCCATCCCTCATTCCGCAAGCCAGAGGGACTTTGACGCACTTCCTATGGACTATGTGGTATGATATGCTCCTAGGAAGATAGCCAGGTGAGGATTGGAATTGGCCTTTGAATCATCCTCAATGCCAAGCACAATATAGTTACTCCAAACATCCACTGGCAAACCAATCATTCAGACTCCCTTCGTTAAGTGCTGGGTCCTACATGTAGGGACCACCTCACATTGCATTTGAGAGCACAAGACCGAGGTAGGTATCAGATGCACTGAGTAAGTGGTTGGGCTCCAGAGTGATAACATTTGAATCCTAGAACCATCATCTTTGTAGTTTCAGGCATGTCACTGAACTCACTACATCTCAGTTTCTTCCCCTGTAAAACGGGGTTCATTAATAGATGAACCTAACTAGTAGGGTTCTCATGAGATTAAGATAATGCTTATAAACAATTTAGCACAAGCAAGTGTTCAATAAATGAGGTGATGATTACTATTTCAGTTTAAAATATGACTAAGAGCTATTCAATGTTATACTGTTTATAATGCACAAATAAGAATTCATAAAAGGAGAGAGCCATGTGGCACTAGACAGAGTATTCATCGTCAATAGAGAAGATGTGTCTTGGTTCTGAGCCTAACCTTAGAGAAAGAATTGCTTTAGATCTGCAAGGGCATTTCCTATAGGCAAACGGCCAGAAGGGTATGGATCCCTGAATTCACAGAAGATATAGGAATAAATTGACTGCCTGCATTTTGAGTAACTGCCTGAGGAGGTAGAAAAGGGAACATTTCCATGTCCAGTAAGGAAGTGGCAGGTGATTTCAGAAAAGATAAGCTACCTGATCAAAAGCCATGGTGTGGGAGGTGAATGTAGATTTTAGTGGCAGAAAGACCTAGGTGTGAATCCTTAGACAAATTACCTAACATTTTAAAGCCTCACTAGTCTCATCTTTGCAATGGGAATACTTTCACCTTCCTTGCAGAATTAGGAGAAGAATCAAATGAGTTATCAAAGTTAAACAGTCATCTCAGCATCTGACTCTTAGCTGGTATGATTATCTGGTGATATTTCAAGAAAAACAAACACTAACAGGAGCGATATAACTTTACCTGGACAAACACCTAACTTCAGGTGAATGAGTAAGAGCTTACTTTCATTTAGTGTCCCACATCTCATTTTTCTGTAGGAAATTTAACACCTACAACAAATGCCAGATATTATCATTATCATGGTATAACAGATACAGATCTATCACGATCTCATTTCATGCTCATACAACTCTGGGACAAGGATCATTTTAATTGTCCATTTTACAAAACACTTTTTAAAAAGAGGTTTAGACATTCAACCATGTGAAAACATACATTCTATACTCCCAATTTTCCCTACCTTTTCTGAGATTCATGTGATTCCAAGTCTTACAACTAATGATTATATAATTAAAGTTTTGTAATTTTAAACAATTAAATAAAAAGAGGTTTAGAGAGATTAGTCACTTGTCCAAGCTCACCTACAGAAAGTGATGGAACCGAGATTTGAACCAGGGCAGTCTGGCTCCAAAGGTAGTGTGCTTTGTACACCTCTACGGAATGCTAGCAGACCTCCCTGAGGCCTGAAGACTTGTTCCCCCTGACCCAGACCTGCCAAGACAGCATGGGCCCACCACCTGCATTCAAGAAAGAAAAACAGCCCTACAGGGAAAAGTGAATATGATTAAGTACAGAGCTGGATCAAGTAGACTCATGCAATTTTCATTTATTTCACTCTTTCTCTATAATTTAATTCTCATTTTAATTAATAGCAAACAAACCCTTAGACTGAAGTATGCTGCAGATCTGGCCTCTGCTGTCAGAAGGGTTTGTTGGCACTATTGTCCTAAAACTGCAGAAACACAGAACACCTTCAAAAAACAGCATCCTTCTGAGACAGGTCTGGTCGTGCCCGGTGACGTTAATTGCACAACCCAGACAAGCTCTATCAATGGCCATCGTGTCTGCGAAAAGAGCTTGCTCCCACAGGTCATACTTAGAAACAATTTGCTTCTTCTCTGGGCCAGAATAATTGAAAATCAAAGGCAAGAATGTTACGGAAAATCTGAAGAGGATTCAATGAAGAGTGAGAAGAAGATGAAAATATTAAACTATTGGTTCTCAGTTTTGTTTTTCTTCTCAAGTATCTCCACTCATGCCCCGCAGGTCTCCTATCATAAAGAATCTAACCTTCTGGTCCCTAATTTCTGAAAGGGAAGACAGGAAGAGAGAGGGAGGGAGAAAGAGGTAAAAGGATAAGAGTGGGAACAGCAGGAAGGCACAGAGGAAGAACGGGAAGCAGAATCAGGGAAGCAGGGGCCTTCAGACTGGAGGTCTCTGTGAGGTCAAAGGAGAGATGTAGCTGGGATAACCAATAAAGAAAGGTCTCAGGATTTTATCAGAGGAACATCCGTGTATACTGACAAGGCCTGAGAGAGTGAGTAGGTTTCAAGTGTGTTCAAGAATAATTAGAAACAAAGAAGTGAAGGAATGTGGAGAGGAGATCACCCACTCTGTTAGTGACTAAGCATGTCCCAAGAAATCCTGTCCAATCCCAGCAGGCACAGAGGACATCCGGGCTCCAGGCTCTTCAGCTGTTTGCAACAGTGTCATGTAAGGGGAAGGCAAAACCACACAGTACTGACCACAGTGAAGTGGGTATTTGTTTAGATGCTGGATTGAATGTCTTTGGAGCAGAGACTACCTTCTATTCAGGTTGCATGGAACTGGCAGCTGGGCTTCCCCAGTGGATCAGCAGTAAAGAAGCTGTCTGCAATGCAGGAGAGGCGGGTTCGATCCCTGGGTTAGGGACGTCCCCTGGGGGAGGGCATAACAGGCCACTCCAGTATTCTTGCCTGGAGGATCCCATGGACAAAGGAGCCTGGCGGGCTACAGTCCATAGGGTCAAAAAGAGCCAGACACGGCTAAAGCAACTGAGCATGCATAGCTGGTGTCTAATAAATGTTTGCTGTAAAGGACTGAAGAAAACTAGGAGGAAGGGAAGGGAAAGAAGAAAGAAAGACAAGCAAACAGACATGCAGGAGGCAAGTCCTCTTCATCTTAATCAGGTGGAGTCAGATGGTAGTTCTGGTCTCAAATCAGTCATTTCATCCTTTCAAATGTAGCACACACTTGCCCTGACAATTAGGAAGAAAGACAAAAGGCAGAGTGATTCACGTTGGACCTCTTCACTAGAGAGTTTAAAAAACACCAGAAGCCAAAACTGTGAATAACTAAAACTCAACGGTGAATATTATGAACTTAATAAACCATAATCTCTAAAATAATTGTTCTGAATGAGCTTTTAAGAATGGTTTAATGCCTTTTACATCCCCATATGGCCCATACTAAAGTACCCTCAACTCTTACATTGTGCCACTGAAAAATTAAAATATTCAGATCAATTACTAAAAAACAGAAAATGCAGTAGTAAGAAATGACTTATATTTCAGCCAGGTTCTTTCTTTTTCAAACTACTTATCTTTGATCTCCTTTGATCATCACAGTATGATTCTGAGGTTGGTACGACAAGTATTAATAGTATCATTCCAGTCCATAAATGTGAAAACTGGGGAAAGGATCAGCATACAGTAGGTTTATGTCTGATCAAAACTAGGACTCTTGAGTCCAAGCTCAGCTCTCTCCCTGCAGCAATACTTATACTTAGGCCAGTGTAGACTGCTCTTTGGGTGTGTCTTTTGAAGGAGAGAAACAAGTAAATGACTTCTCAGTTTTTTACATATCAAACATATTATTATATGCACTATATTTTATAAGGTTGATTTTTATTTTTGTCATGCAGCTGTGGCCTTTAAACTTCTTTCAGTGGAAGTTTTTTTTTTTTACCTAAAATGTTGATAAGTGTCATGCCAAAGCTCTCTATACCAAACAAATAAAAGTCTGAGAGGATGTGGAGAAAAGGGAACCTTCCTACACTGTTGGTGGGAATGTAAATTGGTGCAGCCACTGTGGAGAACAGTCTGCAGTTTCCTTAAAACACTAAAAACAGAGCCACCATATGATACAGCAATCCCATTCCTGGGCATGTATCCGGACAAAACTAATTTGAAAACATGTGCCTATGTTCATAGCAGCACTATTCACAACAGCAAAGACACAGAAATAACTGAAATATCTATTTACAGATGAATGGATGAAGAAGATGTGGTACATATATAAAATGGAACATTACTCAGTCATAAAAAGAATGAAATAATGTTATTTGCAGCAACATGGATGGATTGCAAGATTATCATACTAGGCAAAGTAAGTCAGAGAAAAACAAATATGATATCACTTTTAATGTGGTTAAAAAAACTGATACAGATGAACTTACTTACAAAACAGAAATAGAATCACAGACATGGAAAACAAACTTACAGTGACCAAAGGCAAAAGGCAGGGTTCAGGGTAAATTAGGAATGTGGGTTTAACAGATACACACTACTATTACATAAACTTATATAACCAACAAGGACCTACTATACAGCATAGGGAACTATACTTAACATCTCATGTACTAAGGCCACTGTGAATCCAGCCCCGGGAGCTTGCAATCTGCATCTGCTTCAGTTGTGTCCAGCTCTTTTGCAACCACATGGACTGTAGCCCACCAGGGCTCCTCTGTCTGTGGGATTCTCCAGGCAAGAATACTGGAGTGGATTGCCGTGCCAGGGATTGAGCCCATGTCTCTTATGTCTCCTGCATTGGCAGGTGGGTTAACCTTTTATAGTAACCTATAACAGAATCTGAAATAAATATATATAAATATACGAATCACTTTGCAGTATACCTGAAACAGTGTAAATCAACTATACTTCAATTAAAAACTAACAAAATAGATCAAAGTAGTGCTGCACTGGTTGAAGCAGAGCTGAGAGAGCTGTTAGGTTTGGGGACAGGGGCCACTGGCCTTCTTCTCAAAGCCAAATGTGAAAAGTATCAGGATGCCACTGACAGAAGAAACTACCACAGATTATGTCTGACTTAGTGTGGAGTGAGAAGGGCAAGCGCTTCACCATCCAACCGATTCTAATTTCAAGTCTATCGGCTGCTCACCGCGTGAACTGGGGATATTATCAACGTTTCTGAGCCTCAGTTGCTTGACCTGTGCAACGGTGATCGAACACCTGCCAGGTGAGTCAGTTGTGAGGATCAACTCAGGCACAATCAGGGAATCTTAGGACACCATGCTCAGCACCCAGTAGGTACTCAAGCAGTTTCCTTCCGAAGGCCCGTGCCAAACCTGCATGCTTTTCTGATCAGAGATGTGTTCTTTTCTCCAAGGGTACAAATTCCATTTGTTTCCTGAAGTCCAGCTCATGCCTTTAGCACTGCTTGAGCTGCTCCCTCAAACATTTAGCATTTTCTATTCAGTTAGCGCAGCACTGAGACTTTAAAAGCAGCTTGAAAATAAACTTGATTCCAAATATGATTTATAACATCCCAAGCAACAGCTCACTTACCCAGGAAAGCTCCATCAACTATTGACAGATGTACCCTCAGAGGAGAAGTAACACGAGGATTAGAAATGGAGGGAAAAGTATGTTCCAACCCCTGAAGCCAATTATCCAAGGTGATTTTGAGCATTTAGTCTTTAGATATGCTTAATTTACTGTCCTTGCCTGCAAGCACAGAAAAGAGTGTAAAGAGCAGAAAAAAGTGCTAAGCAATTTAGGACTGCTTTTAAAAACAAAGAGAAAGAATAAGCACAGATGGGAAAAATACATAGGAGGCAGCATGTGGGTGTTGGACGCATGTGGGCTTTATTGACTGAGCATCCCCAGCCCTCACCTACTTTGCCCTCTCATGGGAAAGCCAGCCACACCCCCACCTGTCTTTGTTCAGTACAGAAATAATTATGCTTAACTGCCTCTGACCTAATAATTATAGCAGTGCCTGATTTTATTCTCAGCATGTTCACTGTGGTTGAATTTCCTCGGTCTTCAGTGCAAAGGCCTTACTAAGGATGCCAGCGTTATTTGCTTGAACATCAAGCCAGTGACAAGGCTATGTAAGGTTCTGTAAAAAAGCCAAGAGGCCAATGTGAATCCAGCCCCTGGGGGCTTGTAATCTGCATCTGACATGCGGAGAGTAGAAAACCTTGGCAAGATGAGAAGGCTTGTAGGCGAGGGAAGAAAGAGAAAGCATGAGGCCATAAATTTGAGGATGTTAATTCATTTCTCTTTAGTTTTCTCAGAAGGAGAAAAATAGAAGAGAGAGGGTTTTTTAAAAATCCAAATCATAAGGTAAACGGTGACCAATCATACCTGCTTGCCTTTAGTCTAGGGCTTCCTTGGTGGCTCAGTCGGTAAAGAATCCGCCTGCAATGCGGGAGACCGGAGTTTGATCCCTGGGTCGGGAAAATCCCCTGGAGAAGGTAAAGGCAACCCACTCCAGTATTCTCGCTTGGAGACTTTCATGGACAAAGGAGCCTGGTGGGCTACAGTCCATTGCGTTGCAAAGAGTCAGACATGACTGAGCAACCAACACTTTAGGTTTAGTTTGCACGTACTTAGTGTGTGTGTGTGTATGTGTGTATGTGTATGTGCGCGTGTGTCTCTGTGTGTGTATGTGTGTATGTGTGTGAGTGTGTGTGTGTGTATATGTGTGTGTGTGTGTATGTGTGTATGTGTGTGTATGTGTATGTGTGCGTGTGTCTCTGTGTGTGTATGTGTGTATGTGTGTGAGTGTGTGTGTGTGTGTATATGTGTGTGTGTGTACCCACATGCCTGCACATGTGCATGAACAGACATGCACAAGTGCACTGCATGTATGCGATGGATGAACACGGGGAGATGGAAGCAAGGAACACTGGGGACATGGAAAAGAGGTCTAACATACACACAAATTTTTGCATGATGAATTAAACATTTCTATATTGAGAAAATAAACCCTGCCATAGGAGACCTGAAAAATTACTACTCTGACTTAATGCAATCTAGGGTTTAAAGTACAATTATACAATATTCTAAAATGACTTCCTTATACCTCATAACCTGGCAGAGTAATTATAGGCTAGATTCATTCATCTTTTTACTTCTTAAATTAAGAATTAAGAGATCCACTGTACTGCATTATTAAAAGCCTAACCTCTTATAGAATATTTTTATCCCATTATGAAATTATTTATAAAATATAGTAAGTTTTTCCTTTTATAGCTTTTACTTTTAAATTTCAGATTTGTAAATCAACATCTGAGGACCAACTGGGTACCAAATATTGCACAGGTGCTTTGAAAGGCACCCCTCGTTAGAACAACAACCAGTTTCCTAACCAGGTCTTCTGATTCTGACCTAGTATGCATCCCATGGATCACAACCTTGTCACCAAGTCTCTGAAGATTAGATGGAAACAGAGGAACAGTGGCAGGCTCATTGGTCATGCACAGTGGCCTGACACTGGCTTGCTGTTAGAGGCATATGCTGTTCTTCTTTGGGGGCATCCCATTTCCCTAAATGTGAAACTGAACAAAAACAGAGGATCTTCAATCAACTCACAAAAATGTGCACGCGGCATCCTTTTGAGATTTCTTCTACATCTAAGGTGTGACTCAGAAAAACAAAACCATCAGTGATGTGTATCACAGGAGAAAGGATGAGCTTTTAATGACTAGTGATTTTAACAAAGCTGCAACTGCTTCAAATCTTGTGATAGGGGAGAGGGCCAGTCAGGGGCCAGGGGAGTCCTCTTTGGGATTATCGTCATTCTTAACATCCCTGAAGGTTTATTTTGTCAGGGGTGGAAATTTTTTATCTTTAAAAGAATACTTGAAATAACCAAAACTTATTCAGAGCCAGGGATGACAAGTAAAGCAAAGGGTCAAACTGGATAATGCCATTTACTATCAACATATAAGATATGACTACAAAGTAGCTTATTACCT
Organism: Moschus berezovskii; assembly: GCF_049115385.1. Taxonomy (NCBI): domain Eukaryota; kingdom Metazoa; phylum Chordata; class Mammalia; order Artiodactyla; family Moschidae; genus Moschus; species Moschus berezovskii. Next base: position 22,700,663 of record NC_142466.1, read on the forward strand.
TGAGTAACTTGTAAGCTGTTTATGAACACAATGGCAAAGCAGAATTCCAAAATATTTCAGGTAACTGTACACACACATTTAAAGGTTCCTCAGAATGTGTAGATGTTTAAAACAGAACAAATTTTAAAAACAAATTTCTCCCATTAAAGAGATGCAGAAACTGATTTGCAAAATAAGCTGTTGGCCTGGACCACATGTGTGCCCACATGTCTGTAAGTGCACATGTGTGTGCCTGCACACATGTACATCTGAGTGGACATATATGCTTGCCACCCACAAAGAGAAACTGCCTTCATTCTGTTAGAGCTGCAAGTTACCCAGTCAGTTCATCTGGGCCCCTGAATCTTCAGTACAGTTGTCATGCTTCCCTAGGGCAAGTTTACAGCTTCACATACTGGGAAGGATGCTATTCCTGACTAAGGGAAAAAAAACCAACACCAACAACAAATATACCTAAAAGAATTATGTGACAACCTCAACTTTTTCATTAGAACTAACATAAACTTTCTAAAACAGTAAAATATGAACATACGTAAAAAACTATTTAAACTATTTATTAAATACAATCTTTCCAAACTTCATTTCCAAACAAGCTTACTGGATAAAAAGAGTATTTTTGAAGTTTTGAGGAAATGTAATAAACAAGGTGAAGTTTGTGTGGTAATACTTTTTGCAAGTTTTCCTCCCTTGGAAAAAAAATAAAAGCTAAAATATAATAGCAGTGATCACAATTCAGATACTGATTTAACACAAAATGTATTATGGGTTTTTCAAGTTGTGAACTAATACTGTACCCTAGTCAGTAAATTTGTTTCTCAGAGATATGAGCTATCAATTCTGAAAGTACTTTATCTTCTACTAGAGTTGAACAAAATAAGCGACTATGTAGATAATAAGGATCAAGTTTCTCATGTTCAGAAAAGAAGTTACAAATAAGGAGAAAAGGGAGAAAATGATACCCTGGTAGCAATGAACACACTCATTACTCACATTTTAGCTTCTAAAGGCCATTCTCTAATGAAAGAAACCAGCGGGTTTCTTTGAAGAAGTGGCAGATTTCAAGGCTGAGGCAGGAAAAATACTAATGAGTGTGGAGCATCTTTTACTTCATAAAAGTAACAAGTGCTCAAGAAAGGATGGGGACAGGTGTGGAAAGGACACGGGAGCGGGAGCGGCCGAAAGAGCTCACAATGGCCAGAAAAGGAAACAGTTTGAGCTGAAAACAATGATAGCTTTGTATTATGATCCACAGAATAAAGTCATTTAATATACATGGATCTGTCCTGATACAAATACCTGCTTGAATAAACAAGTGGAAGAGAAAAAATAACTCTTTTTTCAGATGAACTCCAATTCATAAATGGGGGGGGATGGAATGAGGAAATAAACAGTCACTCAAATTGTCGTAGGTAAGATCCACAGATGAATGCTAATACCAGCAGATGAAAGTATGAGGGATATCCACCCCGACACGGGGGACAGGACAGAGAAAACAACTTACAAGGGTTTGGTGGAGACATACAGGAAGAGAGGTGAGGACATTATTAACTGCTCGGGAAGAAAGGGTGGAAGGGATGATGCATTATTGAATACCAGCTTCCTCTGCTTCAAAGAGAACCATGGCAGGAAGCTGAGACAATCAAGAAGGGAAAGATTTAGACGTAGCTGTCATCACTGCCTGTGTCACAGAGATCTCACCGAGGATACTAACGTGGAGAATAATCATGACACAGTCAGCTTAGCCCTAATCCTCATTCTTGCACTTCTTGTACTGCTGCTTCGTGCTAGTAATTTTCGCATCATTATACAGCAGCTTGGGAAAGCTACTCTACACTAGGACAGACTCTATTCTAAAATTTTGATAACCTGTAAGTTCTAAGACGTCTTTTCTACCTCGATACAGGTAACTCATTAAGAATATATGTAGTTTGGATTTGAATGACTTGAATATACTTTAGTTCCACTTTTCGATTTGACCAAAAGAAGCCCAACAAGTCTCAAGGACTGCCTGTTTTAGAAGCTTGAGGTCAGGAAGATGAAACTCAATATCAAGAATTTGAAGCTAATTAACTTGTGTAGAAGGAATGTAAAGAAAACAATGGGTAACTTGACAAGAGCATAATTAGAATAGCACATAGGAACCACATTCTCTGGTTTTCAAAAATCTGAACTGTAATAAAAATTTTTAAGTGCTATTTCAATTTTCAGTTGGGCTTCCCCCATAGCTCAGTCAGTAAAAAATCTGCCTGCAATGCAGGAAACCCGGGTTTGATTCCTGGGTTGGAAAGCTCCCCTGGAGAAGGAAATGGCAACCCACTCTAGTATTCTTGCCTGAAGAATCCCACGGACAGAGAAGCCTCGAAGGCTACAGTCCATGGGGTCACAAGAGTCAGACACAACTTAGTGGCTAAACCACGACCATATTTCAATTTTCAGTAGCAAAGAAATTTGCATATAGAGAATCTAAAGTTTAAGACATATCTAAGTATCTTTTTAAAAGAAAGAAAAGAAAATACTAGCATGCCCTGTTTATCGCCCGTATTCTAGTCAACTTATGGAAGAAAATATGTTAAGAAAAAAATATCCACCCTTGGCCTGGAGGAACCCTCTCTTGCTGGACTAGTCCACACTTGGAAAATGAGTAATTACTGGCTGACAAGCTGCATGTTCATTTCCTGGCAGAATGAAAGGTGGCAGGTATGTTCCCAGGTTCCTCTATGTCTGTCCCAGTTGTGATAACAACCATGCTCCACATTTGTGTAGAGCTTCTGCTTTATAAACTTGACTCACATACTGTGCCCGATCTTCAAAAATCACCCTTGGAGACTGGTTCATATATCAGTACTTATGAGGAACCTGCTCTGTGTCAGGCCCTAGGAAAGAAATGGCAAACAGGACAAATGATCTTTGCCTCCCACCTGAAGCTGAAATTACAGTGGGAAGGAAATACAACCAAAAAAAAAAAAAAAAAACCAGAGTAAACAAAGACCTTATGGTAAGTACAGAGTATCATATAAAGAGGAAAAAACCAAGAATACTATAAAGCAAAGCAAACAAGCAGACATACACAGAGAGCCCTACTCTAGAGAGGGGATGAGTCAAGGCCCCTCTGAGGAGGTGTTGCTTGATGAGAAACAGACAACCCAGCAGAGGCTGGGGTAGCACCTCCCATCCAGGGAAATCAGCAGGAGTAAAGGTGGTGTGTGTGAGGGGGCTATTCAGGGTGGACAAAGAGCTTGGCACACTCTGGAAACTTTCAGAAGGTAAATTCCTCTGAAAACACTGGGAAGGAAGCAGATAGAGGTCTGAATTGAGGTTACAGAGGAAAGCAGAGTGAAGATGGTGTTTAAAGCTGGGACTAACAGGCAATGTATGAAGGGTTTTAAGTTCAATGAAAGGGGTGACAACATTACTGTCACTTTACAGGTGAGTAAAACTAAGCTCAGAGACATTACATGCCTTCTCAGAATTCTTATAGCTGGCAAGCATACAGCTCCATCCAGATCTTTCCATTCCTTCCTCCTTTCCACAAACATATAACAAGTACATGCTAGATGCCAAGCACATTACTACTTGCTAGATAAGATGCAATTTTAATCTCAATTAGATTAAGCCCAGAACTGGGAAATGGTCCCTTGAAACAAATGCAAAAGCATATGGTGGGCACTGTGTCCAGAGATCTCTACAGAATACAGAGGAGACTTGAACTGGGGGCAGTCAGGTCTATGTGGGTGGGGCAGGGAGAGTCAGAGAGTTAGTACTGAGCTCAGTCTACAGGATTCAGGTTTATAAGGAAAATCGGGGTATGGGGGATTAATCAAAATAGACAGAGCCAAGATACAGAGAATGAAACAGTCAGAGAGATGCTGGAAATAGCAAGTTGGAGGTGGGATGCAGGCCTTGAGAATGGGGTCAACAATATAGAAAGGGCCAAAGGCTAGACCATGAGCTCCTGACACAGCAAAGCAATAAATTTGGTCTTCATTCTCTAAGCAATAGGAATTGGTCAGTAGTCAAGTAGGCAAGCAACCTGATATGATTCGTTTCAGATAGATCACATTAACAGAACTACAGAGGTGAACTGCGGTGGTGGCAGGAGGGGCAGCAGTAATACTGAAAACAGGGAAACCAGTTAGAAGACCTGCAAAGTCTAGGCAGGAGGAAATGGAGGAAGTGGAGTTGCAGAGATGAAAAAGACTAAATAGATAGGAAGAACACGTAGAACTTAACGATGCTGAGTGTGTGAGGTGAGCGAGATAGGGGACTGAGGATGAATCCTGGCGTGCTGTGATTCATGGGGTCGCGGAGACTCGGACACGACTGAGCAACTGAACTGAACTGAATTGAACTGGTGGCTCAGACAGTAAAGAATCTGCCTGCAATGCAGGAGACCTGGGTTCTGTCTGTGGGTTGGGAAGATCCCCTGAATGAGGGCATGGCCATCGACTCCAGTATCCTTGCCTGGAGAATCTCCACAAACAGAAGAAGCTAGCAGGCTACAGTCCATGGGGTTGCAAAGACTCGGACACAACTGAATGACTTTCACTCTGGGCTTTTATGACTTTTGACTCTAGGGTCAGTACTTCTGACATGGAAAGGCTTTCCACCTCATATTAAAGAATGTCTTTTATTTATTGCAAACAGTTTAACATATCCTCTCTGCCAGCTAAGAAAAACTCACCTGAGATTCATATTTTAAGTTATTTTTAAAGAGAAAAAATACCTTTTTCTGACAAACTATTGTTTAAAAGACAGTGTTTTTCTTCTTTACCCAAAATGATCAGCATAATATCCTCCACTAAGATAAAGAACAAATTCCCACATGGCTGCTGGCAGAGAAGACTTTTTTTACAATGTAACTTTCTAACATAGGAAAAAAATTAGCAGTCTGTTTAAGAAGACAGTTCTCTGAGATTCTCAGAAAAGGTGAAACAATAATTTCTTTTATGTTCAGACCTGTCTTGACATGCCCTACTACCACCATAAACACAGCACATTAGAAGTTCAATTTCTATTCTCAGATGCACAAGAAATATCTTCAGATTCAAGACTGACATTTGGCTTGAAAGATATGATGTTAACATGTCACAGACAGTTCCTGGAAAAAAAAACATTTAAAAAATATATTTAAAGACTTTTCCAAATAATTTGGCTCTAGGGGACAAACGATAGTGATATTTAAGTGTCAGTGATATTTAAACGTCAGTGATATAAGTTCCGAGAGCTTATACAGGATAGTTTCCATGAACAACCTGTCCTTGTCATGCTCCTTTCCTTCTGTACATCCCTTCTCTCTTGTCTGTTTTATTTTGTCATCCTTTTTCTTTTTGAGAGGTATAGAAAACTTTTAACCATGTTTACCCATGCTAAGGGGGATAAATGAGCTGAGATTTCTTTCTACTTAAAATTTTACGTAGAACGTGCTGTGTACAGAGAACTAGCAAAGAACTTTGAATTGGCTTGATTGAAAGCACCACTATTGAGAGTCATTTGGGAGAACTGTGCCAAGTACTTTAAAGATTCAAGGTACGTGACATTATCTCCATGGCAAAGATGAGAAAACTGAAGACCAGAGAAGCTAAGTAAGTCACTCAATCTCACAAAGTCAGTAAACGATGAAACTGGGATTCAAGCCCAGCTCTGTGACTTCAAAGCTAAGGAAATGAGTGTGTGTGTGTGTGTGTGTGTGTGTGTTAGTCACTCAGTCGTATCCGACTCTTTGCAACCCCATGGACTGTAGCCCACCAGGCTCCTTTGTCCATGGGATTCTCCAGGCAAAAGTACTGGAGTGGGAAATGAGTAGCCAGTCTTAATCCAGTGAACCTCCCAACCCTACCCATTTTGTGGGAAATTTTACAAATGCCCTCTACATCATTTTTCTTCCCGCAAGCACAAATGTTGAAGAAAAATTTGATTCATATGCATGTATCCTTAATTGGCTGTCCTGCTTATTTATTTCAGAATGCAAAGGCACATTTCACTTATTAAACCTCTGGGTGTTTTCAAAAATTGGCAAAGGAAATGAAGTAATGGCTATAACACGCTTCCTGCAAGAGCCAGCAATTAATGGAAAGGGCTCTCATAGCTGTAGTTAACTCAGCTGTAAACTCATATTCTTCCCATCTAACTCCAGAAGCAAATTTCTGAGAAAACAAATGAGTTAATTTGCTCTCTGAGCTAGAGTGGACCAAGGAGAGGCAATTCTCTGTTGAGTAAGTAATGTTTGAGTTTGTTAATGACAACCTTGAAGTAGCCTAACATTATGGTCTCATATGACAAATTTCAGTTTTCTAAATCTAAATTGCATACCACTAAATATCAATTGCTCAGAGGGAAGGAGGCTGTCAGCAGAAAGTATGAAGGTAGGAAAGAGATACTTAGCATGTTTTAAAAATAGATTTTGATATAATTTCATCATTTTCTAGAGATACAGGTTACTTGGATTAGATAAGTGGTTTCCCCAACCACACCTATCTGGGTAGACTAATTTTGCACGAATCAAAGAAGTTATAGACTATTACAGGTGTTACAAGAATCTTGTATGTATCCTAGAAGTTACAGGATACTAACAGATGTTATACCAAATCACAGGATGGACCAGGAGTTATAAGAATTGAATTTAAATGGCAAGGAATACATCACCAGGGAAGTATTAATAGATGAAATCTGACCAGCAGAAATGTTACAAAGTCCAAGCTTGCTCTGCTTGCCTCACTACAGGCCAATAAATCTGAGAGACGAGGTGTTAGAGAAAGGAATAGGACTTTATTCAGAACCCAGTTAAGAGACAAGATGGCAGACTAATGTCTCAAAATAACCAACTTATCAAGGTCTAGATGCCAGGTTCTTTTATAGAACAGAGATGGAGGGGGTAAGGAAACAAAGTATTATAAAAAGGCCATTAATCTTGCAAATATCTCCTAGAACCACAAGCTATGGGCAGGAGATGTGTTAAGTTCTTCCTTCCTGCCCTCCACAGGTGAACAGGGTCCTGAACAAAAGCACTTTACTTTGACAATCATGCAGAGGGGCAGGATTCTCTGAAGCAGACCATTATGTATGACTATAATAGCAAAAGTAACAGAAAGCAAGTCAAAGAAACAGTTTCAACATGGAGTCAGAATTGGCTTTTCCCTGCAACAGAAATACCAGACCTATATCTGGGGATCTCTCAGGGATGGAGACTGTATTAGTTTCCCATTGAGGCAATCACAATTTATCACAGACTTAATGACCTAAAACAATGAAAATATATTATTTTACAGCTTCGAAAGGTCAAAGGTCTAGGTGGACTGGGCTGGATCCTCTCCTGAGGGTCTCACAGTACCAAAATCAATGTGTTGATAGGGTTGCTCCTTAGTCACGGTGCTGGGGAAGAATCTGCTCGCAAGCACACTCTCATTGTTGGCCAAATTCAGTTTCTTGCAGTTGCAGGACTGAGGCTCCCATTTCTTTGCTGCTGTAATCCTGGGGCCACGAGGAAGGGGGATGGCTTCTGCCCCTAACAGCTGCCAATATCCTTTCTCTAGCTCTCCATGTGGTCTCCTCCAGCAACAGCAGTAGTCCTCATGATGCTTTAAATGGGTCAGATTTCTTCTTATGCCATCTCTCTGACTCCAGCAAGTTTTCCAGAAAGCTTTCTACTTTTCAAGCCTTGTTGGATTAGATTGAACCTGCCTGGACAATTGAGGATAACCTTCCCATCTTAAGATCTTAACTTGAACTACATCAGCAAAGCCCCTTTTGCCATTTAATGTAACATAACCCAGAGCAGGCCATCAGAGGGTAGGGTTCACAGGAGGACAGGGGCAAAATTCTGCCTTCCATCAGCACTACTGTTTCCTGGTGGACTCGGGCTCACAAAGGTTCTTCAAAGAATGTGGCTTCCAAAACCAGCAGGCTATCTTCCAAACTATGAGCACAAAACAAAACAAAAACCTATGCAGCAACACCTCTTTCCTCAAAAGGTAACCAAATCAGTTTGGTTTACACCCAACTGTTTTGAACTGTTAAACACAGAGAACTTCACAGTGTACAAGTCAACAGAAAACACATCCTATTTTTAAAGCAAAGTCATCAAAAAACATTGACAGTAGGTTCCGTAATAATAATAGCTACTGTTTTGTGCCCAGCAGTAAACAGTTTTGGGCAGTGGTAAACATCCCCTTTCTCAGTCCTTTGATGGAATGGGATACAACTGCTCCTTCTGGACAATGGATAAAAACATTTCAGTGCCAACAGGACTGCAATGAAACATGCAGAGCCAACACATTAATCCTTGTTAATATTTTCTGTGCTCATGAAAGCTCTCCATATATGACTACGTAAACTAAACTTTTGTGTGCAAAACGTGGAATAAGACTGCATGGTTCATTGCCGCCACAGAAGTGTAGAGCAATGCAATCCCCAGCTGTTGTCACAAATCTCAAATCTGCTTTGACATCACAGTGTGCAAATTACAGTCCATCAGTGGACACAGCTCACTGGTCTCTGCACATTCATTTTCTTATGCAATAAAATTATTTCCCAGCAAGAATACAATTTCATGAGAGTGGCTTCACAGTGAGAATCATCCAGCATGGTAGTTAAATGCCAGGGGGTTATACAAATACAAATAAAGTAAGAATGTTTAAAATCCTTTTAGTTGATACTTTAAAAACAAGGGTGTTTAACATCTCTGGACAATCAAAAGAGTAACTTGATAGGTACAGGAGTTCTTTAATCCTAAGGGCATTTAATACTGATCTTAACGACAATGATTTGTACTTTAAACCTAGATCAATCCTGACAACAATAATTCCAATCATTCAGTTCACTTCAGTCGCTCAGTCATGTCTGACTCTTTGCAACCCCATAGACTGCAGCATGCCAGGCCTGCCTGTCCATCACCAAGTCCTGGCATTTACCCACATTCATGTCCATTGAGTCGGTGATGCCATCCAACCATCTCATCCTCTGTCGTCCCCTTCTCCTCCTGCCCTCAATCTTTCCCAGCATCAGGGTCTTTTCAAAAGAGTCGGCTCTTCATATCAGATGGCCAAAGGACTGGAGTTTCAGTTTCAAAATCAGTCCTTCCAATGAACACTCAGGACTGATCTCCTTTAGGATGGACTGGTTGGATCTCCTTGCAGTTCAAGGGACTCTCAAGAGTCTTCTCCAGCACCACAGTTCAAAAGCATCCATTCTTCAGCGCTCAGCTTTCTTTATAGTAAAACTCTCACATCCATACATGACCACTGGAAAAACCATAGCCTTGACTAGGCGGACCTTTGTAGGCAAAGTAATGTCTCTGCTTTTTAATATGCTATCTAGGTGATCATAACTTTTCTTCCAAGGAGTAAGCGTCTTTTAATTTCATGGCTACAATCACCATCTGCAGTGATTTTGGAGCCCAAAAAAATAAAGTCTGACACTGTTGCCACTGTTTCCCCATCTATTTGCCATGAAGTGATGGGGCCAGATGCCATGATCTTTGTTTTCTGAATGTTGAGCTTTAAGCCCACTTTTCACTCTCCTCTTTCACTTTCATCAACAGGCTCTTTGGGTCATCTTCACTTTCTGCTATAAGAGTGGTGTCATCTGAATATTTGAGGTTATTGATATTTCTCCAGGCAATCTTGATCCAGCTTGTGCTTCATCCAGCCCACGGTTTCTCATGATGTACTCTGCACAGAAGTTAAATAAGCAGGGTGATGATATACAGCCTTGATGTACTCCTTTCCCAATTTAGAACTAGTTTGTTGTTCCATGTCCAGTTCTAACTGTTGCTTCCTGATCTGCATACAGATTTCTCAAGAGGCAGGTCAAGTGGGCTGATATTCCCATCTCTCAGAATTGTCCACAGTTTATTGTGATCCACACAGTCAAAGGCTTTGGCATAGTCAACAAAGCAGAAATAGATGTTTTTCTGGAACTCTCTTGCTTTCTCCATGATCCAGCAGATGCTGGCAATTTGGTCTCTGGTTCCTCTGCCTTTTCTAAAACCAGCTTGAACATCTGGAATTTCATGGTTCACATATTGCTGAAGCCTGGCTTGGAGAATTTTGAGCATGACTTTACTAGCATGTGAAATGAGTGCAATTGTGCAGTAGTTTGAGCATTCTTTGACATTGCCTTTCTTTGGGATCAGAATGAAAACTGGCCTTTTCCAGTGCTGTGGCCATGGCTGAGTTTTCCAAAGTTGCTGGCATATTGAGTGCAGCACTTTCACAGCATCATCTTTCAGGATTTGAAATAACTCAACTGGAATTCCATCACCTCCACTAGCTTTGTTTGTAGTGATGCTTCCTAAGGCCCACTTGACTTCACATTCCAGGATGTCTGGCTCTAGGTGAGTGATCACACCATCGTGATTACTGGGTCATGAACATCTTTTTTGTACAGTTCTTCTGTGTATTCTTGCCACCTCTTATTAATATCTTCTGCTTCTGTTAAGTTCATACCATTTCTGTCCTTTATCGAGCCCATCTTTGCATGAAATGTTCCCCTGGTATCTCTCGTTTTCTTGAAGAGATCTCTAGTCTTTCCTATTCTATTGTTTTCCTCTATTTCTTCGCATTGATCACTGAGGAAGGCTTTCTTATCTCTCCTTGCTATTCTTTGGAACTCTGCATTCAGATGGGTATATCTTTCCTTTTCTCCTTTGCTTTTCACTTCTCTTCTTTTCACAGCTATTTGTAGGGCCTCCTCAGACAATCATTTTGCTTTTTGCATTTCTTTTTCTTGGGGATGTTCTTGATCCCTGTCTCCTGTACAATGTCATGAACCTCCATCCATAGTTCATCAGGCACTCTATCAGATCAAGTCCCTTGAATCTACTTCTCACTTCCACTGTATAATCATAAAGGATTTGATTTAGATCATACCTGAATGGTCTAGTTATTAACAAATGTATTTATCCCCTTTTGGAAATGAATTCAATGCATACTGAATTAAAACCAGTTGCAACTAAAAAAGCTCAAGTTGTGTGGTCTGAAGTTACTAGTTAACTTTGGTATAGACACTGCCTCTGACAATATTCCACCTTCCATTTAACTAAATTGTTAAAGAAGGGAAAATGGTAGTTATAATAAGCCAGGCTGTACTTTTCATGCTTTCTATTGTTTTCCTTGTGCTTTTGGAGACTAATACTCATTGAGCTTTAGAATGAATTTTGAACATCTGTAACTTTTATTACCAGTGGTTCAGAGGTAAAGGATCTGGCTGCAATGCAGGAGACCTGGGTTCAATCCCTGGGTCGGGAAGATCCCCTGTAGAAGGAAATGGCAACCCATCCCAGTATCCTTGCCTGGGAAATCCCATGGAGAGAGGAGCCTGGTGGGCTATGGTCCAGGGGGTCACAAAGACACGACTTAACGACTAAACAACAATTTTCATTAACGTCTTTCAGAACATTTCTCTGTGCTACACTGCTCCTTAAAAAAGAAATAATTGATTAGAAGATTCAGAAGATCAAATACTAACGCAGCTTTCACACTGATCAAAATTAAGAAAAAAATAGAGATTTCATGATTTTTTCATCTGCCTACAGGGAGAAATACAAGACAAGCTTATTGACTAATAAACCTAGCTTTAAATAATAGATATATCATGTTATTTTCATATCAAAAAAACCAAAGAGTTTTAATCACTTTAAATTTAAGACACTTTACTATTTAAGTAGAAAATGAATTCAGTAAAATACAATCAAATTTTATGTAAAATCTGCCAAATGAAGTTCTTTACTGTGTGAACTTTAGCATCGTTTGACAACTTCCAATAAAATCTCATTTTCACCTTCTGTTTTATACATTACTTCATGCATTATCAGCCCCAGAAAATTTTCAGTGACAATAATTTCATTGAAAGTGTCTTAATATAACCTATATTCAAATTCACTGAATGCCATGTATCATTTGTACAGCCTATTTCTTGACATTATTTTCAAATTATTGCTTGCATCCAATTCTCCTTGTCTGCAAATACTCAAATTCATACTATGGCTGTTATAGAAACAGCTAATTTACATATAGATTAAAAATTACCTTGAAGCCCATTTACACCCTGATGAGTTAAAGACAAAGTAACCCAAAGCTGATAGCTGGCTTCCATTAAATCCAAGTATTATGACACATTAGACTAGTCAAAATACAGGTTCCAGGTTCATGGCTTGGATCCTAAAATGCTGGATGTGATGATGGCAACGTAGCTGCTGCTGCTGCTCAGTCACTTCAGTCGTGTCCGACTCTGTGTGACCCCTTAGACGGAAGCCCACCAGGCTCCCCCGTCCCTGGGATTCTCCAGGCAAGAACACTGGAGTGGGCTGCCATTTCCTTCTCCAATGTGTGAAAGTGAAGTCGCTCAGTCGTGTCCGACCCTCAGTGACCCCACGGACTGCAGCCCACCAGGCTCCTCCGTCCATGGGGTTTTCCAGGCAAGAGCACTGGAGTGGGTGCCATTGCCTTCTCCGACTATGCAGATTCTGAGACACTATCCCTTAAACTGACTCACCTCTGTGCTTACTCTTCATGCTTTATCCAATCTGCATTAATGGTAGCTGCTTTAAGTCAAATCAGTTTGCAGGCCATTGGCAATCTAGACAATTTTAATTAGACTTGAGGAAAGAAAGTTCTTTCAAAATAACTACAAAGTTTGCAGTATGACTAACTGCATAGTTTGATACTGCTTGTCTACTGGCCTGCCTGCTTTTCTATCTACCGGAAGCATTAGATGACTGCTGCCTACTATGACAGGTTTTCTATCACTCTCAGTAAGTAGATGCTTATTCATACTGGACATATCATTCTCTCGTGCCAGCCATGCCCACGTTTTCTTTAAGTTCCCCCACTCCTGGTCCCTATTTAAAGGGGAAGGGCTAAGTGACCAGCTTAGAACTCTATGAGCTATCATAGCCATAGTACTGGACAAAAGATGGACAGCTTTCTATATGCCTGTTAACCTACTGGCCTCTCTGTTACCAATGGGATTCTCTCTCTTTCTCTCTTCAGAATTTAAACTCTTAGCCACATAGATTATTGTCAGGAAAAGCTGAAAGACTATGTAGAGTTGAAATCAGAATCGGTATCAAAGAAAGCCTCATTAATAAGGAGTAGAGGGAGTGTACTGGTGGTCCAGTGGCTAAAACGTCGCCTTTCAGTCCAGGGGGTGTAGGTTCGACCCCTGACCAGGGAGTTTAAATTCCACATGCCTCACCACCAAAAAACCAGAACAGAGCAATGTTGTAATAAGTTCAATAAAGCCTTTAAAAATGGTCCACATCAAAAAATATTAAAAAAAAAAAAAAAAAGGAGTAGAGGCTATGGATCAGATCAAACCATCCGGTAGAGGAGAAAATGAAGGAGACTTGCAGGGAATGAGAGGAACATTGAAAGAACACACGGCGCTATAACAGAAACACAGTGGAAGGGACAGACACAGTAAGATTCAGAGAATGGCAGCACCAGAGACAGAACTCCTGAGTTCCCACTGGCTTTCCACCTCCTGGCCCAGTGCCCATGAAAGGCCATACTTCCTACCCTTAGTTTAGTGACACAGCCTTATATTTTTTCCATGTACATTTTTGCTTGATCTGATATGAGTAACTGTGCCTTTTAGGCAAACAAATGCTGATTACAAAACCATGTTAAAAGATGCTTTCAAGCAGTAGATGAACTAGCTTATATCTGGATTTAAGCGAAGGAAAGAAAAAAAAATCTGTTTTGTAGAAAAAGCAAATCTCTAACATCCAATATAATGTGCTTTTATGAAACAAATGTACTGGGACTTCCCTGGCAGCCCAGTGGTAAAGAATCTGCCTCCCAGTTGTAGGTGACAGGGGTTCAATCCCTGGTCTGGGAAGACCCCACACACCCTGGAGCAACTAAGCCTGTGTACCACAACTGCTGAAGCCCAGGCTCTAGGGCCCATGCTCTGCAACAAGAGAAGACACCGCAGTGCGAAGCCTGTGCACCCCAGGTAGAGAGCAACCCCCTGACTGCTGCATCCAGAGAAAGCCTGCACAAAGCAATGAAGACCCACACAGCCATGAAGAAAGAAAGAAAAACCCTACACCTGCTTTCTTTTCATGAGAAAGTATTATATACCTAAAAGCTATCATCTCGGAGAACTTCTAAAGAACCCAGGGTAGAGTGACATGTTGGTATTTTGTCACTTTCCGTATTTGAAAGATGGAAAGGTCTTGCAGATGCATGACTATTAAGTCTGTTCTGTGCTCAGCATTTACACTTTGGTATTTATTCAAAGAACTTAAGTCTCCTGACTCAGTACTCATCTTACTCCTTCTGCCGACCAAGTCTTTCCACCCAACTCATTTGCTGATGATTCTGACACTCAGCTGTCCTTCTGTCTCTAGTTCTTGTCTGTCTAAATTTTACCACAGAGAGTATTTCTTCTTTTCCCCTTATAAACTAAGTTTCCTGAAATAGAGGCAACACTACAAAAGAAATTGCAGTGGATCTGGACTACTTCCAGAGCCCAGCAAGTTAAACATCAACTAAAAAGAAAATTAGGCAATGGCTCTTTTCTATCAGAATAACTTTGATCAAATGATTGTATTACAAATAAGGAAGCATTTATTGGAGGCTAAAATAGACCAAATCACAAAAGATGCAAGCAAAATAAATAAAGAAATTTTAAACAGAAATGTTTAGCCAGCAATTCCACTCCATATATTTATTCAAAAGAAATAAAAACACATGTCCATACAATGACTCACAGAAATGGTCATGAAAGCTTTATCCATGATAGCCAAAAGCTGGAAACAACCCATAATTCCATCCATAACAGAATATAGAAACAAACTATGGCATACCCACACAGTAGATAATACTCAAGCAGTGAAAAGGCATGAAGTTCTGGTCTGTGTAACAACAAATGAACATCAGTATTATTATGCTGAAGAAAGAAGCCAGACACAAAAGAGAGTGTAAGATGCAGCCTGGATGAAATTCTAGAAAAGCAAAACTAATCTACAGTAAGAGAACACAGACCAGTAGCTGACTGAGGGTAGAGACAGGGCAGCAGAGACAGCTGGCTACACGGAGGCACGAGGCAGCTCCCCGGAAGAAGGAGAAGGTCTTTATTGAGATGGCAGACACGCAGCTGTGTGCATTTGCAAAAGGTCATTGAACTGAACACTTTTAAAACTGGTGCATTTTATTGCATATTAATTATACTGCAATAATATTAATTTTAAAACAATAAGTTTATCATAAAGCTGGGCCCCTCCTAATCCTTATCATTATAGAGACATCATTGGCATTCAGTGAAATCACTATTTACCTAAATGTTCAAATTATTTTTTATTTAGTATTATTTAACATAGATTTTTCATGCAGCTACCTGAATTCACTTAGTCACCATTTAATAAATTCCAGTAATTGATTATACTCATATATCATAGTTAGTTGTATTAGGAAAACATTTCCCATCTAGGATTGATCACTTTTACAGTTCTCAAGCAAGAAGGATAAAAGTTTGAGAGATCCTCAAGAGAGGGGAAAGAAGGCATAACTTGCTTGTTATTTTTTCTTCTCTAAACTATCAAGCGTTTCATAGGTGTACACACACTTTAGATACATTTTATTATTTACAACTTCGCCTTTTTGGGTGCTTAGTTATCTCTACTTGAAAGCCAATGACTCATTTTCAACAAGTAAAAGAATGCCCTTGAGGTCCCATCAGCCCATTCTCTCTACCAGATAAAAATCACTGATGTACATAATAGTGGAAGCAACCCCACATTCCATGACAAGAATCTCTTCCTGGCCTCCAGGAAACCTCCAAGAAACCATGATGGCTGGCTCAATGATTCATCTATGGATGCCCAACCCCACCATCCACACCACCTAATATATTAATGAATCCACCAGGACAAAATGGTGGCTCTCGTGAAAGAAGCTCCTATTCATATCAAAAAGCTGCATTCTCCCAAAGTCAAAAGCTTTGGGTCCTTTCTATTCTGATGCAAACTTTCTGTCCTTCTCATGATCTCTCTTACAGCACAAGGATTTTCTCTATATTTTATGTTATTTGTCATCACCCCCAGGTAATTGTTTCAACTGATGTTAATAATTACTTTGCCAACAAAGGTCTGTCTAGTCAAAGCTATGGTTTCTCCAGTAATCATGTATGGATGTGAGAGCTGGAAAGTAAGCTGAGTGCCGAAGAATTGATGCTTTTGAACTGTGGTGTTGGAGAAGACTCTTGAGAGTCCTTTGGACTGCAAGGAGATCCAACCAGTCAATCCTAAAGGAAATCAGTCCTGAATATTCATTGGAAGGGCTGATGCTGAAGCTGAAACTCCAATACTTTGGCCACCTGATGTGAAGAGCTGACTCAATGGAAAAGACCCTGATGCTGGGCAAGACTGAAGGCAGGAGGAGAAGGGGACAACAGAGGATGAGATGGTTGGATGGCAACACCGACTCAATGGACATGAGTTTGAGTGAACTCCAGGAGTTGATGATGGACAGGGAAGACTGGTGTGCTGCAGTCCATGGGGTCACAAAGAGTTGGACACAACTGAGTGACTGAACTGAACTGAAGTTAATAAAATACTTCAGGAACACAGTACAATTATTGAATTTTTGTGGCTGGAATAAAGAATTCCTGCTGAGCACCCACAGCCAGGACACTGCTGGCTTCTGAATGACTGAATTCACCAATGGGCCAGGGACTGCCATATCAGTCACTCATGCACCTCCTGAAGAGCTCAGGTATGAAAAGGGCTCCTGTAGTGAAATAACACTGCTCTGTTTTATATAGTACCCAACAGTTTTTAATTGTCCTGAGTGAACATCCAACAACATCCATCTAACAACATCAGTGAGTGATGCTCCTTCAGTACAATGACTTCCCCTAAGATAGATTTAAAAAAACGTATACCAGGGTTCATAAAATACAAGGCCCAAGTATCTTCTGCCTTAATGCTGCTGCTGCTGCAAAGTCACTTTAGTCGCGTCCAACTCTGTGTGACCCTATAAATGGCAGCCCACCAGGCTCCCCCGTCCCTGGGATTCTCCAGGCAAGAACATTGGACTGGGTTGCCATTTCCTTCTCCAATGGATGAAAGTGAAGTCGCTCAGTCGTGTCCAACTCTTAGCGAGCCCATGGACTGCAGCCCACCAGGCTCCTCTGTCCATGGGATTTTTCAGGCAAGAGTACTGGAGTGGGGTGCCACTGCCTTCTCCCCTTAATAGACCTACTTAAAATAATGTGTAGAACTTAGCCTGGCCCTCAAGCTGTCCTGTTATTATTTCTGGGATATAGAAGAAGTCCTTCAAATGTGTTCCAAGTTAGGATAGTCCCCACTCCAGAGCCCACACTCTCCTTTTCCTGGTCCACTCCCCATCACCCATATCACATTTCCAGAGTCAGCCAGAAAAACCTGACTACTTGCCTTCACCATCCTGAGAACTGCACTGTCCACACAAATGATCATGTCTCTGGATATTCCCAGAGATTCCTATAAAAGAAGGCCAGAGTGCAGAAGAGACCGCTGTCTTCTTCATTGGTGGTACATGTGGTCGCTGAATTCTGAGGGCTCATTGCACTCAGAATCTCACGAAGCGAGCTCCTGACATTACTACCTTCATTCAGGGTGTTTCAAAACTGGTTCAAGGAGCCTGATCCTGGAAAGGAGCCATCTGTTCACAAGATTCTCCTAATCCTTCACCCACCACCATCCAGGGTGATGTCTGAACGGTGGCAGGAATGAGGGTTTCTGCATTTAGCAACAAGTCCTCTTATACCAACATGAATGTTAATAGGCACAGAATCAAGGGAGACCCCCGGACTGTTCTCAGTGTCTGGCCCCTGAAGACCTGCAAATGATGTAGGAGATAGATGGGCTCCAGGTTAGACATTTACAGCTGGCCGCCTGTTTGCATTTCACGGGACACAAAGAAGTGAGCTTCAGGCTGGATACTTAAAACTGTTAGCATTTCCTGAGACAAAAGATAGATGGGCTCAAGTTAAGGCATTTACAATCAGCCTCCCGTTGGCCCTCTGGAATGGAACGAACAGCAGAAACAGGGTAAGAGCCAGTGTTTGTCTCTTGTAAACACCTTAAGTAATAATCATGGCAATAGGTAATAGGCATGGCTAGGACAAGACGGGCAAAACGCTGACTGAGTAAAGGATTAACGCATCTCTGCTCCCAGGTTTTTTGGGACAAGGGAGACACTACACATGCATAGAAAGGCTCTTTGTGGGTCAAAAGTCAAGGGATACCACAAGGCCATAATGAGTCCTGCTTCTCCCAGAAGCCTTCACTTCGAGATCCATCTTGGCTGCAGGGTGTGTGCATACCCAGAGGGTCCAGAGGCAGGTCAGGTGTGGAAGAAGCAGCCAGATAATTGGCCTGAAGGAGCACAAAGATCCGGAAGGACTGCCCTGTCTAAATGACTTAACCACCTCTTTACTGCGCTCCTGCTCCCTAGATGCACACTCCTTTCTTTCCGGGCGTGCATCTCTGCCTTGCTGCTATCTGAACTAAACAAACCATTTCTCTGTATGTGCTCCCACTTGTCGTGCTAGGTCTCTAATAATAAACGTTGTACCTGCAGTCACAGTTTCTGCCTCCATGTTAAACACATTTTTCACTGAGGGAAAACTTCCAGGGAAAATAGCTTCCAGCCCTTGCTGGTCTGGTGATGAGGATTTCTGGGTCTCATCCAACTACCCAGGTCCAATTCCTGGGCAGGGAATGAAGATCTTGCTTCATACCACTGCTCACCGCTACCTCACTGAGATCACAAAGCACACCTTCATGCTTATCGATGATAAATATTCTTCCTCTAGATTTCAGTCCCCAAATGCTAAATCAATCATCTGAAGAGATGAACAGATTCTGAATTTTTAAACAAGAGCATGAGATGATTTTGCATAGATCTAGTACTGAGAACCATCGCTAGGTAGGCTAAGGTAAACACTAGCACAATTTAGATTTGTTGATATGCAAAATGTGGGTATTCTCACACATCCTGCAGGTCTTTCCTTAGAATAGATATGTGCCATAGCAGCAGTACTGACATTTATCTGAAACGTGGGCTGTCAAAGGATGACAACCTAATGTTAAAAGTCTCATTATTGTGCCTACAATAATGGATACCATGAGGAACACTGTCTAGACATCCAGTTTTCATGTGGATACTTGCACACATGTGAAAATGAAAGTGCTAAAAATTTCTGAAAGGATGATAAGGACAACAGGTATTTAATTTTTGCTTTTAAGGGGAAAATACAGAAATTTCAGGAAAAAAAATGAAATGTATGTTTAATCCTAATTTTGAAAGTACTCTATTGATGTAAAGACATTGGTTTGTTCAGAAAGTTAAAGAATATGTTATGTTTAATTTGCTTTGCTTTGCTCTTAGAATTGACATATTTGAAACACTGAATTGAAGAGTACAATTTATATAAAGAATAATTACCAATTTACTCACTGAAATTACCGTTAGATCATTTAGAAGTACCAGTATCTTATCTCCATCTCTTTTGGTTAATGAATAGCAGGCCAATATCTGAGAGACAAGAAAAGAAGAACTAGTATTTACTGTCACTACTACCCACCAGTTCTTGTATTAAGCAGCACAGGCCACGTATGAGAAAAGAGTGTGAAAAGTATTTGTTTAAACACACAAGAAAAAGTTATGTTTTCAAAACTTAGTAGCCTCCATGGTGTTAAGAGGGCTTCCTTGGTGGCTCAGACAGTAAAGAATCTGCCTGCAGTGCACGAGACCCAGGTTCCTTTCCTGAGTCAGGAAGATCCCCTGGAGAAGGGAATGGCAACCCACTCCAGTATTCTTGCCTGGAGAATTCCATGGACAGAGGAGACTGGTGGGCTACAGTTCACAGCGTTGCAGAGTCAGACAAGACTGAGTGATTAACATTTTCACTACTTTTCACGGTGTTAAGAGTTACAAAAAACATTCATGTTCTGAAAAGAAAATGTGGAGAGGCGGAGACAATCTACTAAATTCAACGTTTCTCAACTGTAGCTTAATCTAACACAGTGGTTTAAAAACCAGATATGACTTCTGGCCCCCATCCCTGGAGTTCCTGATTTTGACAGTCTGAGGGGAGGCTAGCGTACTTTCATTTCTTAATTTCCAGGTGATACTGACGCACGGTTAGAGAACTGCTGGTCTAAACAGTTTCATTTTCCAGCTGTGGCTGCTCCTGTGCCCTGTGCCAGTGTTATGGGAGGCATGTAATGGGCACACCACCAGATGCACCCTGGACCTAAGCCCAAATGTCTTTCTGTTTCTGGAACTGTTTTTATCCGGTTTTGACAAGAAAGGGAAAGGATTTCTTATTTCAAAAGAATATTCTGTGCGTGTCAAAAATATTGGAGGAAAACAAAAAAAAATGATCTTGTAAAAACTGGAAGTGCCTTTCCAAAACCATCTTTAATGTGCATTGGAATCCACTCAAATGGCTTTGGGCTTTGAATCCAATCAAATGCAGAGCCTGCTTTGCTCCTATTTCTGCTGTTGAAACTTGGCTACAAAGATTAACAGAATCATAAAAATGGCTGACAATCAATTTGCCTTGTTTCTTCATGTTGTTTTGCACTTTTCAATGAAAGATGCAACCTGAATCTCAAATATATCTTCCCCCTGGGCTATTTGGTTTAAAAAAAAAATTATCTTACTCAGCTGCAGTATCTCTTGAAGAAATTGACATCACAAACCAAAATGTGTTCTACAGGATTCATCACCCTCAAGTATCAGCCCTTACACTTCTGGAGACTTAAAGATTCCCAATTACTAATGCTCTTAAAAAGTTTCAGGGTTTTATAGTAAAAAGGCTATTACCAATTCACAAACAGAGAATTTCAATCCATACTTTATGTCAGTGTATTGTTTCTTGGATCCTTTCTTTCTGGAAGGCAGCTGCTCTAAGAAAAAGATTCTTTGTCTTTCCTAAATTCTGCTGTCGTCTCAAGATATTTTAAAGAGGGATTAGTACCATGACAGTTCAGTTCAGTCACTCAGTCGTGTCCGACTCTCCGCGACCCCATGAATTACAGCACGCCTGGCCTCCCTGTCCATCACCAACTCCCGGAGTTCACTCAAACTCATGTCCATCGAGTTGGTGATGCCATCCGTCCATCGCATTCTCTGTCGTCCCCGTCTCCTCCTGCCCCCAATCCCTCCCAGCATCAGAGTCTTTTCCAGTGAGTCAACTCATCGCATGAGGTGGCCAAAGTATTGGAGTTTCAGTTTTAGCATCAATCCTTCCAATGAACACCCAGGATTGATCTCCTTTAGAATGGACTGGTTGGATCTCCTTGCAGTCCAAGGGATTCTCAAGACTCTTCTCCAGCACCACAGTTTAAAAGCATCAATTCTTCAGCGATCAGCTTTCTTCACAGTCCAACTCTCACATCCATACATGACCACGGGAAAAACCATAGCCTTGACTAGATGGACCTTGGTTGGCAAAGTAATGTCTCTGCTTTTTAATATATTATCAAGGTTGGTCATAACTTTCCTTCCAAGGAGTAAGCGTCTTTTAATTTCATGGCTGCAATCAGCATCCGCAGTGATTTTGGAGCCCAAAAAAATAAAGTCTGACACTGTTTCCACTGTTTTCCCATCTATTTCCCATGAAGTGATGGGACCAGATGCCATGATCTTTGTCTTCTGAATGTTGAGCTTCAAGCCAACCTTTTCAGTCTCCTCTTTCACTTTCATCAAGAGGCTTTTGAGTTCCTCTTCACTTTCTGCCATAAGGGTGGTGTCATCTGCATATCTGAGGTTATTGATATTTCTCCCAGCAATCTTGATTCCAGCTTGTACGTCTTCCAGCCCAGCGTTCCTCATGATGTACTCTGCATATAAGTTAAATAAGCAAGGTGACAATATACAGCCTTGACGTACTCCTTTTCCAATTTGGAACCAGTCTGTTGTTCCATGTACAGTTCTGACTGTTGCTTCCCGACCTGCATACAGGTTTCTCAAGAGGCAGGTCAGGTGGTCTGGTATTCCCATCTCTTTCAGAATTTTCCACAGGTTATTGTGATCAACACAGTCAAAAGCTTTGGCATAGTCAATGAAGCAGAAATATATGTTTTTCTGGAACTCTCTTGCTTTCTCCATGATCCAGCGGATGTTGGCAATTTGATCTCTAGTGCCTCTGCCTTTTCTAAAAACTGCTTGAACATCTGGAAGTTCACGGTTCACATATTCCTGAAGCCTGGCTTGGAGAATTTGGAGCATGACTTTACAAGCATATGAGATGAGTACAATTGTGCGGTAGTTTGAGCATTCTTCGGCATTGCCTTTCTTTGGGATTGGAATGAAGACTGACCTTTTCCAGTCCTGTGGCCACTACTGAGTTATCCAAAGTTGCTGGCATATTGAGTGCAGCACTTTCACAGAATCATCTTTCAGGATTTGAAATAGCTCTATTGGAATTCCATCACCTCTACTAGCTTTGTTCGTAGTGATGTTCTATAAGGCCCACTTGACTTCACATTCCAAGATGTCTGGCTCCAGGTGAGTGATCACGCCATCGTGATTATCTTGGTCGCAAAGATCTTTTTTGTACAGTTCTTCTGTGTATTCTTGCCACCTCTTCTTAATATCTTCTGCTTCTATTAGGTCCATACCATTTCTGTCCTTTATCGAACCTATCTTTGCATGAAATGTTCCCTTGATATCTCTAATTTTCCTGAAGAGATCTCTTGTTTTTCCTATTCTGTTGTTTTCCTCTATTTCTTTGCATTGATCACTGAGGAAGGCTTTCTTATCTCCTCTTGCTAGTCTTTGGAACTCTGCATTCAGATGCTTATATCTTTCCTTTCTTCTTTGCTTTTCACTTCTCTTCTTTTCACAGCTATTTGTAAGGCCTCCTCAGACAGCCATTTTGCTTTTTTGCATTTCTTTTCTCTGGGGATGGTCTTGGTCCCTGTCTCCTGTACAATGTCACGAACCTCCGTCCAGAGTTCATCAGGCACTCTATCTATCAGATCTAGTCCCTTAAATCTATTTCTCACTTCCACTGTATAATCATAAGGGATTTGATTTAGGTCATATCTGAATGGTCTAGTGGTTTTCCCTACTTTCTTCAATATAAGTCTGAATTTGGCAATAAGGAGTTCATGATCAGAGCCACAGTCAGCTCCTGGTCTTGTTTTTGCTAACTGTATACAGCTTCTCCATTTTTGGCTGCAAAGAATATAATCAATCTGATTTCGGTGTTGACCATCTGGTGATGTCCATGTGTAGAGTCTTCTCTTGTGTTGTTGGAAGAGGGTGTCTGCTATGACCACTGCGTTCTCTTGGCAAAACTCTATTAGCCTTTGCCCTGCTTCATTTCGTGCTCCAAGGCCAAATTTGCCTGTTACTCCAGGTGTTTCTTGACTTCCTACTTCCTTATCCCCTGCTGCTGCTGCTGCTGCTAAGTCACTTCAGTAGTGTCTGACTCTGTGTCATCCCATAGACGGAAGCCCACCAGGGAAGATGGGATTCTCCAGGCAAGAACACTGCAGTGGGTTGCCATTTCCTTCTCCAATGTGTGAAAGTGAAAAGTGAAAGTGAAGTCACTCAGTCGTGTCTGTCCCTTAGTGACCCCATGGACTGCAGCCTACCAGGCTCCTCCATCCATGGGATTTTCTAGGCAAGAGTAATGGAGTGGCTTGCCATTGCCTTCTCCGCCTTATCCCCTGGTAACCATAAATTTGTTTTCTACATCTGTGACTCTACTTCTGTTCTGTAAATAAGTTCATTTGTATTCTTTTTCTTAGATTCCACATATAAGCGATATCATAAACTTGTCTTTCTGTGTCTGACTTATTCCACTCAGTATGACAATCTCTAGGTCCATCCACGTTGCTGCAAATGGTATTACTTTCCTTTTATGGCTGAGTAATATTCCATTGTATGTACATACCACATCTTCTTTATCCATTCCTCTGCTGATGGACATTTAGGTTGCTTTTACATCCTGGCTATTGTAAATAGTGGTGCAATGAAAATTGGGGTGCATGTGTCTCTTTTATTATGGTTTTCTCCAGGTATATGCCCAGGAATTGGTAGTTCTATTTTTAGATTTTTAAGGAACCTCCATATTGTTCTCTATAGTGGCTATACCAATTTATATTCCCATCAATATTTTCTCCACATCCTCTCCAACATTTACTGTTTGTAGATTTTTTATGATGACCTCTGCAAACAGTGACAATTTCACTTTTTAATTCCTTTTATTTCTTTTTCTTTGCCAACTGCCATGGCTAGGATTTCCAAAACTGCTGAATAATAGTGGTGAGAGTGGACATCTCATCTTATTCCTGACTTTAGAGGAAGTGCTTTCCATTTTTCACCATTAAGAATGATGTTTACTGTGGGTTTGTTATGGCCTGTATTATGCTGAGGTAAGCTCCCTCTCTGCCACTTTCTGGGGAGTTTTTATCACAAATGGGTGCTGAATTTTGTCAAAAACTTTTTATGCATCTATTGAGATTATATAGTTTTCATTCTTCAATTGGGCTTCCTTGATAGCTCAGTTGGTAAAGAATCCTCCTGATTCCTGGATTGGGAAGATCCCCCAGAGAAGGGATAAGCTACCCACTCCAGTATTCTTGGGCTTTCCTGTACCTCAGCAGGTAAAGAATCCACCTGTTGTGTTGTTTATTTTTTAATTCTACAGTTTGTTGATGTGGCGTATCACACTGATTGATTTTCAGATATTGAAGAATCCTTGTACCCCTGGGATAAATTCCACTAGATCATGGTTTATGACCCATTTAATGTATTGTTAGATTCGGTTTGCTAGCATTTTGTTGAGGATTTTTGTGCTCACGTTTATCAGTGATACTGGCCTGTAATTTTTTGTTGTTGTTGTGATAAACTGGTCTGGTTTTGGTATCAGGATGATGGTGGCCTCATAGAATGAGTTTGACAGTGTTTCTTCCTCCACAGTTTTTTGAAAGAGTTTCCAAAGGATAGCTGCTAACTCGTCTCTAAATGTTTGATAGAATTCACCTGTGGGGCACCGGAGGGCCGAGAGGAGCTGATCCACATTCAAAGCAGGAGGGGCGGCCTTGAGGAGATACCCCTCGTCCAAGGTAAGGTACAGCGGCTGCACCTTGCTGGAGCAGCTGGGAAGAGATACTCCACGACCAAGTGGAATATAAGAATCCAGTGTTCTGGGGAGGAAGGAACAAGATGGCGGAGGGATAAGACGGCAAGACCACTTTCTCCCCCACAAATTAATCAAAATAACATTTGAACGCGGAGTAAAGTCCACAAAACAACTTCTGAATACTGGCAGAGGACATCAGGCTCCCAGAAAAGCAGCCCATTGTCTTCTAAAGGAGAGAGAAGAAATCCAGCTCCACCCACCAGAACACCGACACATGCTTCCCTAACCAGGGAACCCGGACAAGTCACCTGTCCAACCCCACACACAGCGAAGAAACTACATAATAAAGAGAACTCCACAAACTGCAAGAAGAGGGAAAGACCACCCCAAGCAAAGCAATATAAGCAAGATGAAGAGGCAGAGAAATACCCAGCAAGTAAAGGAACAAGATAATTGCCCACCAACACAAACAAAAGAAGAAGATATAGGGAATTTACCTGATAAAGAATTTTGAATTTTGATGGTGAAAATGATTCAAAATCTTGAAAGTAAAATGGAGTTACAGATAAATAACCTGGAGAAAAGGATTGAGAAGATGGAAGAAAGATTTAATAAGGACTTAGAAGAAATAAAAAAGAGTCAATATACAATGAATAATGCAATAGATGAGATCAGAAACACTCTGGAGGGAACAAACAGTAGAATAACAGAGGCAGAAGACAGGATAAGCGAACTAGAAGATAGAATTGTAGAAATAAATGAAACAGAGAGGAAAAAAGAAAAACGAATTAAAAGAAATGAGGACAATATTAGAGACCTCTGGGACAATGTTAAACGCTCCAACATTCGAATCATAGGAGTCCCAGAAGAAGAAGACAAAAAGAAAGACCATGAGAGAATACTTGAGGAGATAATAGTTGAAAACTTCCCTAAAATGGGGAAAGAAATAATCACCCAAGTCCAAGAAACCCAGAGAGTCCCCAATAGGATAAACCCAAGGTGAAATACTCCAAGACACATATTAATCAAATTAACAAAGATCAAACACAAAGAACAAATATTAAAAGCAGCAAGGGAAAAGCAGCAAATAACACATAAGGGGATTCCCATAAGGATAATAGCTGATCTTTCAACAGAAACTCTTCAGGCCAGAAGGGAGTGGCAAGACATACTTAAAGTGATGAAAGAAAATACCCTACATCCCAGATTACTATACCCAGCAAGGATCTCATTCAAATATGAAGGAGAAATCAAAAGCTTTACAGACAAGCAAAAGCTGAGGGAATTCAGCATCACCAAACCAGCTCTCCAACAAATGCTAAAGGATCTTCTATAGACAGGAAACACAGAAAGAGTGTATAAACTTGAACCCAAAGCAATAAAGAAAATGGCTACGGGATCGTACTTATCAATAATTACCTTAAACGTAAATGGGTTGAAATTTTCAAAAAGTCTAGGAAATAATTCTCATAGCCATCAATAGTTCAGTGTTGAGTTCATGAATAGTTTTTAAAGTTTGGGACAAACTGTAGTATTTGCTATTTGAAGTACTATTTGTAATTGGCATATTACAATGTAACATTGGTCTTCATTTCCAACTTAAAACGCCTAAAAATGCCTAACAGGTTTTTAGATTTGTGAATTTTAGTTGAAATGTATTTTACGAGGTTACTAAACCTGCAGAAATATTGAAATATTTCAGAGAACTTATTCACTGTACATTTAATTTTTTTTATTTATAAAAGTTATGAACTGTAGTAAGTTTTACTTGTTGGGTCAAATGCTTGTTGCATTTGAAGTGCTAGTTACAAGAAAATCAAATACCTTCAATGTATAAATGCTATTAAGTTTTTAAAGGACTCTGGAGTATAAATAAGTTTGTTTAAAGAAATTTAGTCTGTTCAACTTGAAAAAAAATAAATAAATAAAATTGGATTATTTGATTTAAAAAAAAAAAAAAAGAAAGTAAAGTTCACTCATGTTATGGTTACATTGATGACAGGCAGATATCTTCACTGTATCATTTTTTTTTTTTGCAATTAGGATTAATAGGAGGAAAAATTCAGTCAGCAACACAAAAAGTAATTGAGCATCTGAAAATTTTATGTGAATATATAAAAATAAATCTCTCAAATGCTGTCATTATCACTCTTGAATAAATAAGGTGGAAAATAAATTTCATTTGAGCAAAAAAATAAAAATAAAAAAAATAAATAAAAAAAAAAAAGAATTCACCTGTGAAGCCATCTGGTCCTGGACTTTTGTTTGCTGGAGGATTTTTAATCACAGTTTCAGTTTCATTACTTGTGTTTGGTCTGTCCATATTTTCTATTTCTTCCTGGCTCAGTGTTGGAAGACTGTATCTTTATAAGAATTTGTCCCTTTCTTCCAGGTTTTCCATTTTATTGGCATATAGTTGCTTGTAGTAGTCTCTTATGATCCTTGGAACAAAAGCTTGATTAAAACAAACACTTAATTTGAGGTGTCAGAGCCCAAGCAGAGTGATGACAATCAGGTGTGGCTCAGGCTGGATTGCTGAAGCATGGGCAGTTGATGGGGGTGCCCATGGTTTGGGAGCAGGAGTGTTGAGGGGGATAACAGCAGCCCACCTAGGGACGTCAAAGCCTGTGTTGGGTCAGATGGGTATCTTCCTGTGCTTGTTTAGCAACAATGTGAGACTGGTCACATATAGGATGACTGATCAGACAATACAGAATATCTAATGGGAGATAGGTTTCTCACTGTTGAAGAAAGGAGTTCCGTTCCGTTCCGTCGCTCAGTCGTGTCCGACTCTATGCGACCCCATGGACTGTAGCCTACCAGGCTTCTCCGTCCATGGGATTCTCCAGGCAAGAATACGGGAGTGGGTTACCGTTTCCTTCTCCAGGGGATCTCCCCGACCCAGGGATCGAACCCGGATCTCCCGCATTGGAGGCAGACGCTTTAACCTCTGAGCCACCAGGGAAGCTACCTATGTGTAATGGGAAAAAAACACCTAGAATATACTTTGTGGTAGTGGACTGAGATTGGAGGCATAAGTGAAAAGTCATGACTTTGATACAGATATGGAAATGTAGATATACATATGAGGACAGATAGCTAGAAAGGTAAATATTCCCCAACTCCAACCACTCAGAGGGCCTCAGAACAACGCTTCGCTATCAATGAGAACTAGGCTGCAGAATTCAGCTTTTATATATCTTTCTCTGTTAGTCCAGGACTTCTTGGAGTAATAGGTGATTTCAGCATTGGGGCAATAAAAGTACATGAGCCACAGAAACTCACTGTTCCCAAAAGTAAGGAAGCACTCAAAGAATGATAGACATATGAAAAGACAAAAGCCATTCTGAAGGGATTTTTAATGACTAAATATGGGGAAATTTCAGCATCGAAATAAATAATTATAGCAGTGGATTATTACTCACTGAATTTAATCAAAACCTGTAAGTCCATACTAAATAAGTTGATTGATTGATTTTAAGTGAAAAGAGAAATGGGAGAGTTAAATAGTTTTAAAGTAACTCCCCACAAAACACTTATTAATTTCAAAAGGGAAAAGAGTAACTTTACAGATTAACCCAAATGATAAAAAAAAAAAAAAGAAAAGTCACCCAGTTGTGTCCGACTCTTTGCGACTCCATGGACTATACAGCCCATGGAATTCTCCAGGCCAGAATACTGGAGTGGATAGCCTTTCCCTTCTCCAGGGGATCTTCCCAACCCAGGGATCGAACCCAGGTCTCCTGCATTACAGGCGGGCTCTTTACCAGCTGAGCCACAAAGTGAACATAAATAAAGAGGCAAACAGAAATCATGAGCCACCAGACACAATGAGAACAATTCAGAATAGTATCTGTAATATTCTAGAAAAAGATGAACTGGATTATAAACATGATGGAGTATCAAACAAACCCAAACTGAGGGGTAGTCTACAAAGTAATCCTTAAAAACATCAAGGTCATTGTGCCAGACAGACCCTAAAATGAACACCAATAATCTCGGCTTCTTGGCATTAAGTTAATGCCCTTGTGCAATCCTATCTCTTGAGTTTGGGCAGAACTAACAGGATACAGCAAAAGTTGATGGGATGTCCCTATCATGATTACATTACAGTAAGTATAAGGCTCCATCACACCAACAGAGCCTCAGTCTCTGTCCTTGAAGGAGGATTCCCCCACGAAGTGGTCATGTTGAGGAAAACCCACATGGTAAGAAACTGCAGGAGTTAATGTAGTCTTTGGCAACAAAGCAGAAGTCCTGAAGCAGCAAGGAAATGAATCCTTCCAGCCATCTGAAGGAGTTATTAAGCAGACCTTTCCGCATTCAAGCCCCTGATGAGACCGCAGCAGTGGCTAACATGTGAACTGCAGCCTGCTGAAACCCTGAAGCTAAGTCCTGTCTGGACTCCTGACTTAAAGAAACCAAGAAAACAAATGTGCACTGTTTAAAGCTGCTAAACTTATGCTTATTTTTTATGCAGTATAGAAAACAGGGACCATCATTAACGCCAATAAAAGACTGAGAAATTCTTACAGACTAAAGGAGACAAAAGAAATATAAGAAACAAATGTAATGCAAGATTCTGAACTGGATCCTTCTGGGTATTACTGAGACAACTGGAAACACTTAAATGTGGTTTGAGAATCAGATGGTAGAAGTATATCAATGTTATTTTCCTAATTTTGATGAAGGTTTCACAGTTATTTAGGAGACCATCCTTGTTAGTAGAAGTATTAATAATAAACAAACACCAGTATAAATATTTGAATACTTTGATTACTAAATACTCTGGACACTAAAGTATATAAAATATTCAAAGGTGATGATGGGGCATTAAAATGGCAACTTACAAATGGTTCAGGGGTATATGTTACTTATATTCACTACCATTTTGTAAACTGAAGACTGTTAAAGTATTTCAAAAACAAACCAAAAAACCTGTTCCTACCTACTCTTTTCTATCTCAACAAATACCATTTCTATTTTCCCAGTTGCTTGGTGTTGGAGAAGACTCTTGAGAGTCCCTTGTACTGCAAGGAGATCCAACCAGTCCATTCTAAAGGAGATCAATCCTGGGTGTTCATTGGAAGGACTGATGCTAAAGTTGAAACTGCAATACTTTGGCCACCTCATGCAACGAGTTGACTCACTGGAAAAGACTCTGATGCTGGGAGGGATTGGGGGCAGGAGGAGAAGGGGACAACAGAGAATGAGATGGCTGGATGGCATCACCGACTCTGTGGACATGAGTTTGAGTGAACTCCGGGAGTTGGTGATGGACAGGGAGGCCTGGCGTGCTGTGATTCATGAGGTCGCAGACAGTCGGACACGACTGAGCGACTGAACTGAACTGGGTCAAGAACAACATCTATTGCCTGTTCTGTTTCAATAGACTCCTAACTGTTCTCCTTGTTCACCCTTGCTCTGTAACACCCTCCCATCCCCTACCACCACGTCAATTCTCCACACAGTAGCCAGAGTGATGTTTTAAAATTTAACTCAGATCCTGTCAAGCCCCTGCTCAAAATCGCCAATGGGTGCCCTCAGCATTCCTTCACACGAACTACACCTCCTCGTGAGCTGGCCCTGCTCACCTCTCTGGCTCACCTCTAACCATTTTCCTCCATCATTCCACTTCAGTCCTTAACACCCTTCTTGCTGCTTCTTGAGTGCAAGTTTCTGCCCTTCCTGTTCTCTCTGTTTAGGTTCCCCCAGGCAGCAACGCAGCTTACGTCATTCCATCAATATGGCTTCCATCAAATGCCACATCCTTAGAGAACTCTTTGAGCATTATATTAAAAATGTGCCCTCTTTCCCTTTTCTTTTTTGGCTGGGAAAGATTGAGTGCAGGATGAGAAGAGGCTGGGTTGGATGGCATCATAGACTCAATGGACATGAGTTTGAGCAAACTCTGGAAGACAGTGAAAGACAGGGAAGCCTGGCGTGCTGCGGTCCATGGGGTCACAAAGAATCGGACACGACTTAGCAACCGAACAACAACAACTTTCCCAACATAATGTACAATTATCCCTCGTCCCACTTTATTTGTCTTAATGGTACTTATTACAGCATGCATGCTAACTCGCTTCAGTCATTTCTGCCTCTGTGAGACCCTATGGACCGTAGCCTGCCAGGCTCCTCTGTCCATGGGATTCTCCAGGCACGATACTGGAGTGGATTGCCATGCACTCCTCCAGGGGATCTTCCCAACCCAGAGACTAAACCCATGTCTCTCACGTGTCCTGCACTGGCAGGCAGGTCCTTAACCACTAGCGCCACCTGGGAAGCCCATTTCTTTATTTGTTTATTACCTGTCTCTACTGTGAGGGCAAGTTCTCCTAATCTCCAAATCTCCAAGACTAGTCTGCTGCCTGAGAATGAATGAACACAGCCATATCAATATTTAGATGCTGAGGTGCCAGCTAGGTTTATTCACTGGCTGCATGCTTTTACCCACAAGCCTTGCAGTACTTACAGCTCAAGTTCCTACCTCAGAAAAATACTTCATGGGCAGAAACTCTGGGATCACACAAAATAGGCAGAACCATAACCCTTAAATTACAAGAGTTCTTTCTTTTTTTTTTTTTTGTTATAAAATCGCTTTAATTCAGTTCTCTCTGCATTACAAGCCGGCAGCGGGCGGGGCTTGCCGTGCTCCTTACAATACTGAGCCTGTAATTGCTGTTATCAAAATATACATCTGTGTCACCATAAAAAACCGCATTTGCTGCCCCTCACGTCTTACAACAGGTATAAAAAATTATAAATATTTACACCCTTGTTCCACCCCGACATGGAAACTTGAGGCCCAGGCCCCAAGTGAGGGCCGGCCAGCAGAGGCCTGCGTGCGGGGCACCCCTTGGACCCGTGAGTGCAGGACGAGGCATGAAGACTGGAGGGGAGGGCTGCTGCCCCACCTCCTGGGGTCCCAGCATTAGAGGCAGGAAAAAAACAGAAACAAAACTTGGGTCCAAAATTTGTAGGAAAAAAAGAAACCCTGAAAGTTGAAGAGCACTTGTCCTCAGAGAAAGGACAGTCAGGTGTGAGTAAGGCATAGGGCGGCAGATGCCGGCCCCGCTGTGTCTGCCCTGGAAACTAGATCCTGCCCTGCGACTCAATGACAAGGAATAAAATAAAAGTACAGTATATAAGGTCATACCACAAGAGAAAGTTTAGGTTACACTCATACCATTTTTATCATTTTGCTACATAAAAAGTTACTTAAAACTATTTCTTTTGCATATAAATGAAAAAGATTAGAATATCTGGTCAACTGGAAATATTGCTAGGCACAGGTGTCTGCAGCTGCATCGAAGCATAATACAGAGATTACAGTGAAAACAAAGCTGAAGAAGCAACAGGGAAGGGGCCGGGGAGGCCCCAAGGCTGGGGGAGAATCACACACTTGATTAAAGGATTGGGTGGCGGCCACAGCCCCCCACCACACCAGGCACATGATCCCAGGGGAGGCTGACCCCGCAAGCCCTACCAGAGCAGTGGGTTTAAGGCACAAGAAAGCCAAGTTGGGGTTTAGGAGCGCCCGCCCTGCAGGCGGCAGGAGGCACGGGCAGGGGCCAGGCGGGTGGTGCCGTCCGCCGTCACCAAGAGCCTGAGGCTGGCACCCCACCTCCCCAAGGTGAGCAAGTAAATTAGACTTAATTTCTCTTAAAAACAGGTAAACTGATTTCTCTTTTAAAAAAATAAAATCTCTGGTCTTTTAAGGTCACTTCAGCTGCTTTTTAAAGTGGCTTTTTATCTGGAATGATGGAAGTTGTTGCCGGGTGCCCGGCAGGCTGGTCCTGGGTGGCAGCCTAGATGGTGGACTTGGAGAAGGACACCCGCAGGTGGTGGTTCTCACCCAGGTCGTGGTTGTGCAGGTCGATGAGCGCCTGGATGACCTCCTCCACGGAGCCCATCTGGATCAGCGCCATCTTGCGGTCCTTCTGGAAGAACTTGAACCCTCTGACGATCCCGCCGTTACTGGAGAAAAGAATCTTGAGGTCATCCTCAGAGATGGAGGGTGGGATGTTGGAGAGGTGCAGAGTGGCCGAGGGTGGGAAGATGTTCTGGAAGTTCTTGGAGCCAGGCTTCTTGAAGCGGTGCAGGGGCGAGTTTCCATAGTCCTTGGTCAGGCCCTGGTCCTCCTGGCCCTCGCGGGGCAGCTGCACACTCTGATGCTTAGAGAATGTGATGAGCACTGACTTTCCATGCAGCTTGTGC
The DNA here is from genome assembly GCF_049115385.1 of Moschus berezovskii. Lineage (NCBI taxonomy): Eukaryota > Metazoa > Chordata > Mammalia > Artiodactyla > Moschidae > Moschus > Moschus berezovskii. Next base: position 22,733,975 of record NC_142466.1, read on the forward strand.
CCACTGAGGTGGCTCATGGCCAGCTGGGCCTGGCTCCCATCGGCCATCTGCACCAGGGCGTTCTCCTTCTTGTTGAACAGGACCTTCACGCGCTGCACATCTCTGTACACACCGAAAAGAATAAAGAGACTTTGGGGTGTGACTCTCTCGGGGTTGAGATTGCTGACCAGCAGGACAGAGTTGCCTGCCCCCGCCAGGGCTGGGATAGCGATCCGGCCTGCTGCCGCTGCTGCTGCCACCGCCAATGGAATAGCCAGAGGAGCCAAAGCCCCATGCACATTAGGGACAGAGAGACCTGCGGCTTGAGGAATTGCAAAGGTGGGAGGGAAACCAGCTCCTGCATACGGAGAGGCTGACATTATACCAGGCACACCAAATGCAGCAGCCATGGTCTGGTCCAGTGAGGGCTGGCTGTCACCGGATGGCAGGTCAGGGCGCGTGTAGTCACGGCTCTTGTCATTGTTGTACTTGACGTTTAGGCTGGTGAGCTTGGAGAAGTCAATGCACAGTGTGCAGCATGCGTTGTAGATGTTCTGGCCATCCAACGACAGCTTGGCGTGCTGGGCGCTCACGGGGTCAGCGTATTGCAGCAATGCCTAGAACTGGTTGTTCTTGGTGAAGGTGATGATCTTAAGAATGGTGCCGAACTTGGAGAAGATCTGGTGCAGCACGTCCAGGGTCACTGGGTAGAAGAGGTTCTCCACGATGATACTAAGCACCGGGCTCTGGCCGGCCATGGCCATGCCTGCGTCCACCGCCATGGCCGAGGCTGCCAGGGCCAGGTTTCCTGACTGGACTGAGTTTACAGCCTGGGCCCGCACCTGGTTAGGGGAGCTCTCTGTCTTGAGCTTCTTGTGGTTGGAGAACGGGATGTAGATGGGCTGGCCACGCAACACAGGCATCACCATGGTGTTGGCGGCCTCTTCTGTGTGCATCTCAATGAAGGCCTGGTTCTTCCCTTTCAGCATCAGGAGATTGGTGACCTTTCCGAAGAGCAGCCCCAGGGAAATGACCTCCCCCTTGGTGACGTCGCTAGGCAGCTTGTGGATGTGGATCACCCTGGAGGGCACGCCCGCACTCCTGCTGTCCCCCTTGAACTTCTTGCTGTCATTTCCATTTGCTGTGGACGCCGAGGTGCCGCTCATGATAAAGGGTCCATTAGTGACACAGGCAGAGAAGAGCTCGTCAGATCCCCGCTTTGTACCAACTGCTATGTCTGGAACGATGCCGTCCATTGCACACACAGGAGACCCGCGGGCGACGGAGTGGAGGCGCCGGAATACAAGAGTCCTTTCAACGTCACCGCTTTCTATCCTAGAGAAAGCCGCTCACTTAACACAGGCTCGTTTTGAATCAGGTCTATCTCCCCTGTTTTATGAAACAGATCAGAGTTTCTAAACCTTGGCATTTTTGACATTTTGGGCCGGATCATAGATGTGGAGGGCTGTCCTATGCATTGTGACCCACGCGCTCAGTCGTGTCAAACTCTTTGCCACCCCATGGACAGTACTCTGCCAGGCTCCTCTATCCATGGAACTTTCCAGGCAAGAACACGGGAGTGGTTTGCCATGTCCTCCTCCAGGGGATCTTCCGGATCTGGGGATTGTACCCTTGTCTCTTGTGTCTCCTGCACTGGAGGCAGATTCTTTACCACTAAGCCACCTGGGAAGTCCTGTGCACTACAGTATACTCAGCAGCAGTCCTGACTTCCACTCACTAGATGCCAGTAACACCCTCCCAGTTATGACAACCAAAAATGTCTCCAGACATTGCCAAATGTCCCCAGGAGGGCAAAAGTCGCCCTTAATTGAGAGCCACTGATGGAACCCAAAATCACTGCAGATGGTGACTGCAGCCATAAAATTAAAAGACGCTTACTCCTTTCAAGAAGAGTTATGACCATTCGAGGTTTTCTGTATTTCCATACAAATTGTGAAATTATTTGTTATAGTGCTCTGAAAAATACCGTTGGTAGCTTGACCCTGGAGGATGGGTGGGGGGGATGTGGGAGGGGGGTTCTGGATGGGGAACACATGTGCACCCGTGGCTGATTCATGTCGATGTTTGGCAAAACCACTACAATATTGTAAAGTAACTAGCCTCCAATTAAAATTAATTTTAAAAAAAGAAAAGTTATGACCAACCTAGACAACATATTAAAAAGCAGAGACATCACTTTGCAGACAAAGGTCCGTCTAGTCAAGGCTATGGTTTTTCCCGTGGTCACGTATGGATGTGAGAGTTGGACTGTGAAGAAAGCTGAGCGCTGAAAAATTGATGCTTTTGAACTGTGGTGCTGGAGAAGACTCTTGAGCATCCCTTGGACTGCAAGTTAATCCTAAAGGAGATCAGTCCTGAGTGTTCATTGGAAGGACTGATGTTGAAGCTGAAACTCCAATCCTTTGGCCACCTGATGGGAAGAACTTACTCACTGGAAAAGACCCTGATGCTGGGAAAGATTGAAGGCAGGAGGAGAAGGGGATGACAGAGGATGAGATGGTTGGATGGCATCACTGACTCGATGGACATGAGTTTGGGTAAACTCCGGGAGTTAGTGATGGACAGGGAGGCCTGGCGTGCTGCAGTCCATGGGGTCACAAAGAGTCAGACACAACTGAGTGACTGAACTGAACTGATGGAACCCTGGCTGGAACTCAGGAACAGAACCTGAGTCTTTTATTTATTTGACTGCATTGGGTCTCAGTTGCAGCGCACAGGAATCTTCTCTTGCAGGGCACAGCCTCAGCAGTTACACTTCATGAGATTAGTTGCTCTGTGTCATGTCAGATCTTGGCTTCCTGACCAGGGATTGAACCTGCTTTCCCTGCACTGCAAAGCAGATTTTCAACCACTGGACCACTAGAGAAGTCCCTGTGTGTGCTCCGTTTCTCAGTGGTGCCTGACTCTCTGACTCCATGGACTGGAGCCCGCCAGGTTCCTCTGTCCATGGGATTTCCAAGCACGAATACTAGAGCCGATTGCCATTTCCTCCTCCAGGCGACCTTCCTGACCCAGGAATTGAACCCTAGTTTCCTGCATCTCATACACTGGCAGGAGGGTTCTTTACCACTGCACCACCTGGGAAGTCTGGAGCTTAGGCACTAGTATTTTATAAAAGTTTTTTACCTATTTTCCATAAGCAACTAAGGCTGAGAGCCACTGAGCCAGACTTTTCTTGCAGGGGGACGAATACCAAATTTAAAAGGATCACTGTTAAAACCTGGGGCAGGGCTCAGGGCTGTCTACAGAGGTGTATGAAATATCCTCAACTGTTGAAAAGCCTAGGTGATGTTCAGTCTCCATATGTTGGCACTTTTAACAGTTATTCTCCTGTAATTGAGATCTAATCTTACTGCATTGTGGTCAGAAAAGATGCTTGGAATGATTTCAATTTTTTTGAATTTACCAAGGCTAGATTTATGTCCCAGGATGTGATCTATCCTGGAAAAGGTTCCGTGTGCGCTTGAGGAAAAGGTGAAATTTATTGTTTTGGGGTGAAATGTCCTATAGATATCTATTAGGTCTAACTCTTCTATTATATCATTTAAAGATTGTGTTTCCTTGTTAATTTTCTGTTTAGTTGATCTATCCATAGATGTAAGTGGGGTGTTAAAATCTCCCACTATTATTGTGTTATTGTTAATTTCCCCTTTCATACTTGTTAGTAATTGTCTTACATATTGCGGTGCTCCTATGTTAGGTGCATAAATATTTATAATTGTTATATCTTCTTCTTGGATTGATCCTTTGATCATTATGTAGTTTCCTTCTTTGTCTCGTTTCACAGCCTTTGTTTTAAAGTCTATTTTATCTGATATGAGTATTGCTACTCCTGCTTTCTTTTGGTCTCTATTTGCATGGACTATCTTTTTCCAGCCCTTCACTTTCAGTCTGTATGCGTCCCTCGTTTTGAGGTGGGTCTCTTGTAGACAACATATATGGGGGTTTTGTTTTTGTATCCATTCAGCCAGCCTTTGTCTTTTGGTTGGGGCATTCAACCCATTTACATTTAAGGTAATTATTGAAAAGTAGGATCCCGTAGCCATTTTCTTTATTGCTTTGGGTTCAAGTTTATACACTCTTTCTGTGTTTCCTGTCTATAGAAGATCCTTTAGCATTTGTTGGAGAGCTGGTTTGGTGATGCTGAATTCCCTCAGCTTTTGCTTGTCTGTAAAGCTTTTGATTTCTCCTTCATATTTGAATGAGATCCTTGCTGGGTATAGTAATCTGGGCTGTAGGGTATTTTCTTTCATCACTTTAAGTATATCTTGCCACTCCCTTCTGGCCTGAAGAGTCTCTGTTGAAAGATCAGCTGTTATCCTTATGGGAATCCCCTTATGTGTTATTTGCTGCTTTTCCCTTGCTGCTTTTAATATTTGTTCTTTGTGTTTGATCTTTGTTAATTTGATTAATATGTGTCTTGGAGTATTCCGCCTTGGGTTTATCCTGTTGGGGACTCTCTGGATTTCTTGGACTTGGGTGATTATTTCTTTCCCCATTTTAGGGAAGTTTTCAACTATTATCTCCTCAAGTATTCTCTCATGGTCTTTCTTTTTGTCTTCTTCTTCTGGGACTCCTATGATTCGAATGTTGGAGCGTTTAACATTGTCCCAGAGGTCTCTAATATTGTCCTCATTTCTTTTAATTCGTTTTTCTTTTTTCCTCTCTGTTTCATTTATTTCTACAATTCTATCTTCTAGTTCGCTTATCCTGTCTTCTGCCTCTGTTATTCTACTGTTTGTTCCCTCCAGAGTGTTTCTGATCTCATCTATTGCATTATTCATTGTATATTGACTCTTTTTTATTTCCTCTAAGTCCTTATTAAATCTTTCTTCCATCTTCTCAATCCTTTTCTCCAGGTTATTTATCTGTAACTCCATTTTACTTTCAAGATTTTGAATCATTTTCACCATCAAAATTCGAAATTCTTTATCAGGTAGATTCCCTATATCTTCTTCTTTTGTTTGTGTTGGTGGGCACAACACGCTGCTGAATAATGAACTAATCATAGAAGAAATCAAAAGAGACATCAAAATATGCATAGAAATGAATGAAAATGAAAACACAACAACCCAAAACCTCTGGGACACTGTAAATACAGTGCTAAGGGGGAAGTTCATAGGAATACAGGCACACCTCAAGAAACAAGAAAAAAGTCAACTAAATAACCTAACTCTACATCTAAAGCAACTAGAAAAGGAAGAAATGAAGAACCCCAGGGTCAGTAGAAGGAAAGAAATCATAAAAATTAGGGCAGAGATAAATGCAAAAGAAACAAAAGAGACCATAGCAAAAATCAACAAAGCCAAAAGCTGGTTCTTTGAGAAAGTGAATAAAATTGACAAACCACTAGCCAGACTCATCAAGAAACAAAGGGAGAAGAACCAAATCAATAAAATTAGAAATGAAAATGGAGAGATCACAACTGACAACACAGAAATACAAAGGATTATTAGAGAATACTATCAGCAATTATATGGCAATAAAATGAATAACCTGGAAGAAATGGACAAATTCCTAGAAAAGTACAACTTTCCAAAACTGAACCAGGAAGAAATAGAAAATCTGAACAAACCCATCACAAGCACGGAAATTGAAACTGTAATCAAAAATCTCCCAGCAAACAAAAGCCCAGGTCCAGACGGCTTCACAGCTGAATTCGACCAAAAATTTAGAGAAGAGCTAACACCTATTCTACTCAAACTCTTCCAGAAAATAGCTGAGGAAGGGAAACTTCCAAACTCATTCTATGAGGCCACCATCACCCTAATCCCAAAACCTGGTAAAGACCCCACAAAAAAAGAAAACTATAGGCCAATATCACTGATGAACATAGATGCAAAAATCCTTAACAAAATTCTAGCAATCAGAATCCAACAACACATTAAGAAGATCATACATCATGACCAAGTGGGCTTTATCCCAGGAATGCAAGGATTCTTCAATATATGCAAATCAATCAACGTAATACACCACATTAACAAACTGAAAAATAAAAATCATATGATTATCTCAATATATGCAGAGAAAGCCTTCGACAAAATTCAACATCCATTTTTGATAAAAACTCTCCAGAAAGTGGGAATTGAAGGGACATACCTCAACATAATAAAAGCTATATATGACAAACCCAAAGCAAACATTATCCTCAATGGTGAAAAACTGAAAGCATTTCCCCTAAAGTCAGGAACAAGACAAGGGTGCCCACTCTCACCACTACTATTCAACATAGTTCTGGAAGTTTTGGCCACAGCAATCAGAGCAGAAAAAGACATAAAAGGAATACAAATTGGAAAAGAAGAAGTAAAGCTTTCACTGTTCGCTGATGACATGATCCTCTACACAGAAAACCCTAAAGACTCTACCAGAAAACTATTAGAGCTAATCAATGATTACAGCAAAGTTGCAGGATATAAAATCAACACACAGAAATCCCTTGCATTCCTATACACTAATAATGAGAAAATAGAAAGAGAAATTAAGGAAACTATTCCATTCACTGTTGCAATGAAAACAATTAAATACTTAGGAATATATCTACCTAAGGAAACAAAAGACTTGTACATAGAAAACTATAAAACACTAGTGAAAGTAATCAAAGAGGACACAAATAGATGGAGAAATATACCGTGTTCGTGGATTGGAAGAATAAATATTGTAAAAATGAGTATACTACCCAAAGTAATTTATACATTCAATGCAATCCCTATCAAGCTACCAACAATATTTTTCACAGAACTAGAACAAATAATCTCACAATTTGTATGGAAATACAAAAAACCTCGAATAGCCAAAGCAATCTTGAGGAAGAAGAATGGAACTGGGGGAATTAACCTGCCGGACTTCAGGCTCTATTACAAAGCCACAGTCATCAAGACAGTATGGTACTGGCATAAAGACAGAAATATAGATCAATGGAACAAAATAGAAAGCCCAGAGATAAACCCACGCTCCTATGGACACCTTATCTTCGACAAAGGAGGCAAGAATATAAAATGGAGAAAAGACAGTCTCTTTAACAAGTGGTGCTGGGAAAACTGGTCAGCCACTTGTAAAAGAATGAAACTAGAACACTTCCTAACACCATACACCAAAATAAACTCAAAATGGATTAAAGATCTAAATGTAAGACCAGAAACTATAAAACTCCTAGAGGAGAACGTAGGCAAAACACTCTCCGACATAAATCACAGCAGGATCCTCCAAGACCCACCTCCCAGAATATTGGAAATAAAAGCAAAAATAAACAAATGGGACCTAATTAAAATCAAAAGCTTCTGCACAGCAAAGGAAACTCTAAGCAAGGTGAGAAGACAGCCTTCAGAATGGGAGAAAATAATAGCAAATGAAGCAACTGATAAAGGATTAATCTCCAAATTATACAAGCAGCTCCTGCAGCTTAATTCCAGAAAACTAAGTGACCCAATCAAAAAATGGGCCAAAGAACTAAACAGACATTTCTCCAAAGAAGACATAAAGATGGCTAATAAACACATGAAAAAATGCTCAACATCCCTCATCATCAGAGAAATGCAAATCAAAACCACAATGAGATACCATTTCACACCAGTCAGAATGGCTGCTATCCAAAAGTCTACATGCAATAAGTGCTGGAGAGGGTGTGGAGAGAAGGGAACCCTCTTACACTGTTGGTGGGAATGTAAACTAGTACAGCCACTATGGAGAACAGTGTGGAGATTCCTCAGAAAACTGGAAATAGAACTGCCATATGATCCAGCGATCGCACTCCTGGGCATACACACCGAGGAAACCAGAATTGAAAGAGACACATGTACTCCAATGTTCATTGCAGCACTGTTTATAATAGCCAGGACATGGAAGCAACCTAGATGTCCATCTGCAGATGAATGGATAAGAAAGCTTTGGTACATATACACAATGGAGTATTTCTCAGCCATCAAAAAGAATGCATTTGAATCAGTTTTAATGAGGTGGATGAAATTGGAGCCAATTATACAGAGTGAAGTAAGCCAGAAAGAAGAACATCAATACCGTATATTAACGCATATATATGGAATTTAGAAAAATGGTAACCTGAACCCTGTATAAGAGACTGCAAAAGAGACATAGGCATTTAGAACAGTCTTTGGGACTCTGTGGGAGAGGGTGAAGGTGGAATGATTGGAGAGAATGGAATTGTAGCATGTATATTATCATAAGTGACCAGTCCAGGTTCGACGCATAAATTTTCCTCTGTTCATTTCTTTGCATTTGTGCTTTTTTAATAAAATTCTTTTTTAGAAATAAAAAAAAAAGAAAAGCCTAGGTGACTAGGCTTGGTAGATCTTATTCACTCTCTCCAGTTTAATGTGTTTAACTGCATTTTTTAGCAGTCTTAGGATTTTATGCTATGATTATATGAATAAGTTTGCAAGACAAGAAAACAGAAAAAAAGAATTGACAAATTGCACAACTCCTGGGTTTTTTTTTTTTAACTTTTCTTTCATAAAAAAAAAGAGGAAGTTTTCATTTGCTGGTTCCTTTTTCACTCTTGAAAAGCCTTCTATTAATATTATGCTATCTTTTGAGATTGCCAGTTATCACTTGGGAACATTAGCAGTTAGAGGGAGGACCTTTGTGGAGGTCCTTCGAATATCTGAAAACAGTACCATGCTTGCCTTTCCTAAGCCCTATACAGAGTGGGCAGTAAAGAGTTACAGGTCCGCCTGCTGCGCTGCTCTGGAGTTCCCCGGCAGGCAAGCTCTGCTTCTGCAAGCTCTTCTGAAAGAGAACCTAGAAGTATTCTAGAAAGGGGTCCCCAACCTTCGAGGCCTAATGCCTGCTGACACAAGGCAGAGCTGATGTGATAATAATAGACATAAAGCATACAATAAATGTAACGCACTTGAGTCATCCCGAAACCATCGCCTCAACCCCAGGCTGTGGAAAAATTCTCCCTCCCCAAAACCAGACCCTGGTGCCAAAAAGGTTGGGTACCACTGGCATGAGAAAGGCTTTTCTTGGCTTACTGGGCCTGATCTTCCCAAAAAGATTCTATAAGCATAAAGCAGCCCTCTGACTGTGCAAAGGGCATGTGCGCTCAGAGTACTCAAACAGAGCGCACACACAGATGGTGCCAAGAGGGCCTTTAGCATTAGTGATGCTTCCCAATGACTGAGCTGCAGCCACGCTGATATCTGTCCTACAATATCTCAGCAATCCTCATTGCTGTTATAATGTCACTAAGTCCTGCTGAAATAAATGCTAGATAATGAAGTATGACTTAATAATGAGTGACAGGCACTCATTACTAGGCTCACTGGTGTTCAAGGAGCAGGGGTGGTCATTAGCCCTACTGGATTGCTTACACTAGAGCTCTCAGGTGGACACTTGCATATGGACAATAACTTCCTTTCTCTTCTGCTCTTGAAACCTACAACATCCACCTTCAATCCACCACTGTGAAGAATTCTCAGACGAACACTTGGATTCCCAGGATCTTCTCGGGACGCCCTTGCTTTTCAATGAGATAAAAACAAGCACAATAGAATAAGGAAGTGAACGCAGTGAGGTGGGAGCTGGCTGGCACGGAAGGAGGGCAGCCCAGGGCACGGGGAGGTGTCCTGAGGAAAGTGAGGACAGCAGAGACGGCAAGGCTCACTGCGAATGCCTGGTGTGCAGTCACACGAGAGTGTGGCAGGAGAGAGAAATGACGGAGAACGAAGAATGAGTGTACTATGAAAGTCAGGGGACAAATTCAATCATAAGGATTTGGAGCCAATGGGGCAAAGCCCAAGTAATAAAATACTGGAGATAAGCTGTAAGTGAGTCATATTCACTAGCACGAGGAAATGGGTTTCCTTAAATGCCTCCTCTCCCTCTTTCTGGAACCCAGCACCTCCGTTACTAAGAGAAGTAGGGACCATTTGTAATATAACTCAACCCTGAAGAAAACACTCCGTTAGCACAATGAGCTGGCGATTACTCTTCATGGTCTAGAGAACTGGTGGTGTGTTAGATATTTCAATATTGCCCTGAAGCCTACAAGAGGTGTCACCCCGTGTGCCCTGTGCTTTACACAGCCTGGCATACAACAGACGAACAAATAAACTTATCAAAAGCATACATGTGCCTCTGTCACTTGGGACCCGATGCTCAGCACTGGCACAGCACGACCAACAACCACAAAATCTGTTTACACAACTCACACCCTTCAAGCCCCAGGAAGATGATTCTGCACACAGCTGGCCCTATGACTTCAAAACAAAAGGCAAATACACGTGAATTCTGTGCATTTTGTGGGTGGAAATCAGACACAAACACCGATTTAGATGAGGGAATGTTTGAATGGCAGAAGCACTTAGGTAAGAGAAAAGGCAAATTAATTATCTTGTCAACTCCTTCCTCTCAGATAAAGTGAACGCAATAGATTCCTGCATAATGAAATATAGCTCCTCAAGTGTCATGCATCTATCTGTTTTGCTTCTCTTCATGTTTCAATTCATAGTTCCAGAGGTACTTATGAACTAAATTAGTTTTTGAAAATTAAACATGGTTGCTTAAGAACATTTTGCAATACTGAATATTTTATAGCAGCCTTAAATCTGTGTATACATAGGCTTAGATGTAATGAAATTTAAGTATTAGCAATCAGGTGGAAACTGAATATGAGAAGTGTAAAAATTTTTATGATTATGAAAATACTTAAGATTTGGTCAAATTTATAAAAATTAAAATAATTCAAAACTTTAAATAATTTTATTTAAAATTTTTTTATTACAGTTTGTTTTCTTTTAATTATATTGTATAATTTTGATAGTATTGTCAAATATTTAATAAATGTTACTAGAAAGGTTTTTAAAAGTAAAATTTTTTAAATTTTACATTTATTTTAACTTAAATTTTAGATGAAAATGTTTCTAAATTTCGTACACTTCAAATGAAGTTAACTGTGTTTGAGTGTTTGATCCTTTAGCATTAGTTTTCTATTGCTCCTATAACAAATTACCACAGTTCAGTGATTTGAAACGATACAGACTCATTAGAGGCCAGAAACTCAACACTGGCGGTTTGATCTCTGATCACACGCTGCAGAACAATTAAGAGCATGCGCCACAAGCCCACATGCTCCAGAGTCCGTGCACCACTGGAGAAGCCACTCAGTAAGAAGCCTGAGCACCCCAACTAGAGCACACTCCCCACTCACTGCAACTGGAGAAAAGCCCACGCAGCAGCCAAGACCCAGTGAAGCCAAAATAAAATGCAGGCTGATTCCTCACGGCACAGCTTTCCGCCATGAAAAAGGGTCCCAGGGTTAGACACGGAGATCTTAACGGATAATTATTCTACCTACCACAGTCACTGCAAATGAGTACAGGACTGGAACAGCGATAGAATATATGATCATGAAACTCAAAAAGAAAACAGGTGAAGAGAAAACCGGAACTTCTGAAAGAGACACCTGCTTACACTTATAAAAACTGAAAACAATGGGAGCGAACAGACATCTGCTGAGCTTGACACACTTAACAGTTGTGAAACTACAAATTTTTTAATAATGGAGAGTTACTTACTGATCAAAACTTTAAAAATAAGCACGTGAATTATTCACATTAAATTCATAGCATGAAAGGGTCAGACAAAATTCCAACAACTTCATATTCTTAACTAAATGAAGACTAATTATCGATCCAAATGACACTATCTGGGAGCCCCCATTTGCACTTTTGCCTGAAATCTAAAAATATCAGGGAGAGGTTGGCTTCACCTTGAGACCAGACCACACAGTCAGCCCCATACCTCTCCTCTCCTTCACCCGCAGGTCTGGGGCCTCATCAGAACTGGATTTGAGGAACCCAAAATGTAAAGGAGGGAGCAAACAGCTGAAAAAGGAGCTGATAGGGAGAGAAAAAGAGAGAGGATGCAAGAGAGAGGGTACTGAGGATAGTTCTGCTCTTAATACCAGAGGCTGTGTGGTCCCTGAGAGTCAGGAACAAGCGGAAGAGACCAGAGAATCCACACCCAAATCGATGCTACTCTGGATTCTGGGTGGTTAAGAAATCTCACCCACTCAAAGTCCTCTAGAATATTCTCTCTGATTCCACATAGGTGCCTAGCCAATGAATGGCAAAGCCACTTTGTTTTAGACCGTACGACCTTCTGCTCCAAAACAAAGGGAGAAATGATGAGTTTATACTGTAAATTTCCTACTTTATTAAACATGGGGAAGAGGAAATCTAAGCAAAGAGCTGAGATGATGACCTAATCATCCTTGTCCACAGAATGGTGACCAACTCCTTGTCAAGGGATGAATGACAAAAAAAGTTAGCTCACACTTCGTATACGATGGTTTTACTCAGTTACACTTTTAAACACAGTGTTTATTAATTCTGATAATTATATACTTTTAGTGAAAAATGAGACATTCTCAGGCAAATCACTTACTACAAATTTTAAATAAGAATCATAAAAGGACAGTATAGCAAAAGTAGCTACATCTGCACTGGAACTCTAATCACCAGTTACTGACTAATCAATGCCTGGAAAAGGACAGTTCATCTTTTATTTTCATCAACATTAAAAGAAGCAGATGAAGTGCCTATTCAAATCTTTAGACCATTTTCTATTCAGTTGTTTTCTTTTTGATGAGTTGTGAAAACTCTTTATATAAACTGAATGCAAGGGGTTCCCAGGTGGCATTAGTGGTAAAGAACCTGCCTGCCAATTCAGGAGGTGTAGGAGACCTGGGTTCTGTCCCCGGATTGGGAAGATCCCCTGGAGTAGGAAATAGCAATCCACTCCAGTATTCTTACCTGGAGAATCCCATGGACAGAGGGGCCTGGCAGGCCATGGTCAGTGGGATCCCAGAGTCAGACACGATCAAAGTGATTTAGCAACATGCATTCTGAATACAAAGCCTTTATCAGATAAGCATTTTTGCAAGTATTTTTCTCTAAGTCTGAGACTTATCTCTTTGTTTTCTTGATGCTCTCTTTCACAGAGCAAGTCTGTAATTCTTATGAAGTCCAATCTAACAATTTTTTCTTACATGGCTTTGTAGGGGTTTTTTATCCCAAGAAATCTTTACTTAGCTTTGTGTATTAGCTCAGCTCAAAGCTAAGCAAATGGATCAAAAAGATTCTTATATTTACTTCTAGAATTTCATACTTTTAGGTTTTGATTTTAGGTCTCTGATCCATTTCAGATGGCAAATTAGCACATAAAAGTATGTCTTCATCATCATCAGGCATTAGGAAAATGCTTATCAAAACCGCAAGGAAATACCATTATATACTAAAATTAAGAAACAAAACAAAAAAAGGATCCTGACCATACAAATGCTGAAAAAGGAAGGGCTACTGAAACTCCCACACAGTGATGGTGAAAATGCAAAATGACATGGGAAAACATTTTGAAAGCAGCTATAAGACATGGAATTTTTGAGTTGGAAAAATTTTAGGAAAAAATGTGTTTTATCCCCTCACCATCTCTCCAACCTGAGGAACTTTGAGATTAGGAAAATGTGGCTCAAGGCTTATCTGTTTCCTCTTGGAACTTTCCCATGGCAATCGCCTTGGTATCATAACCATCACCTTGTCTACTATGGGCAATTTTCTCCCTTTATTGCTTTCTGTAGGTGGCTCAAATGGTAAAGAATCTACCTGCAATGCGGGAGACCTAGGTTCAATTCCTGAGTCAGGAAGATACACTGGAGAAGGGAATGGCAACACAATCCAGTATTTTTGCCTAGAGAATTTCATGGACAGAGGGGCCTGGTGGGCTACAGTCGATAGGGTCACAAGAGTCACACATGACTAACTAATACACATTATAAAATTATACATACATATATATATATACACACATACTCAGTTCAGCCACTTAGTCGTGTCCAACTCTTTGCGACCCCATGAACCATAGCACACCATGCCTCCCTGTCAATCACCAACTCCCAGAGTCCATCCAAACCCATGTCCATCGAGTCAGTGATGCCATCCAACCATCTCATCCTCTGTCGTCCCCTTCTCCTCCTGCCCCCAATCCCTCCCAGCATCAGGGTCTTTTCAAATGAATCAGCTCTTCCCATCAGGTGGCCAAAGGATTGGAGTTTCAGCTTCCACATAAGTCCTTCCAATGAACACCCAGGAAGAATCTCTTTAGGATGGACTGGTTGGATCTTCCTGTAGTCTAAGGGACTCTCAACAGTCTTCTCCAACACCACAGTTCAAAAGCATCAATTCTGCAGCGCTCAGCTTTCTTCACAGCCAACTCTCAAATTCATACATGACCACTGGAAAAAACACAGCCTTGACTAGACGGACCTGTGTTGGCAAAGTAGTGTCTCTGCTTTGTAATATGCTATCAAGGTTGGTCATAACTTTCCTGCCAAGGAGTAAGCGTCTTTTAATTTCATGGCTGCAATCACCATCTGCAATGATTTTGGAGCCCAAAAAAATAAAGTCAGCTACTGTCTCCATTGCTTCCCTATCTATTTCCCATGATGGGACCAGATGCCATGATCTTAGCTTTCGGAACGTTGAGCTTTAAGACAACTTTTTAACTCTCCTCTTTAACTTTCATCAACAGGCTCTTTAGGTCATGTTCACTTTCTGCCATAAGAATGGTGTCATCTGCATATCTGAGGTTATTGATATTTCTCCTGGCAATCTTGATTCCAGCTTGTGCTTCTTCCAGCCCAGCGTTCCTCATGATGTACTCTGCATATAAGTTAAATAAGCAGGGTGACAATATACAGCCTTGACGTGCTCCTTTCCCGATTTGGAACCAGTTTGTTGTTCCATGTCCAGTTCTAACGGTTGCTTCCGGACCTGCATACAGATTTCTCAAGAGGGAGGACAGGTGGACTGGTATTTCTATCTCTCAGAATTTTCCACAGTTTATTGTGATCCACACAGTCAAAGGTTTTGGCACAGCCAACAAAGCAGAAATAGTTGTTTTTCTGGAACTCTTTTCCTTTTTCAATGATCCAGCGGATGTTGGCAATTTGATCTCTGGTTCCTCTGCCTTTTCTAAAACCTGCTTGAACATCTGGGAGTTCACGGTTCACATATTGCTGAAGCCTGGCTTGGAGAATGTTGAGCATGAATTTACTAGCGTGTGAGATGAGTGCAATTGTGCGGTAGTTTGAGCATTCTTTGGCATTGCCTTTCTTTGGGATTGGAATGAAAACTGACCTTTTCCAGTCCTGTGGCCACTGCTGAGTTTTCCAAAGTTGCAGGCATATTGAGTGCAGCACTTTCACAGCATCATCTTCTAGGATTTGAAATAGCTCACCTGGAATTCCATCACCTCCACTAGCTTTGTTCATAGTGATGCTTCCTAAGGCCCACTTGACTTCACATTCCAGGATGTCTGGCTCTAGGTGAGTGATCACACCATCGTGATTATCTTGGTCATGAACATCTTTTTTGTATAGTTCTTCTGTGTACTCTTGCCACCTCTTCTTAATATCTTCCGCTTCTGTTAGGTACATACTATTTCTGTCTTTTATTGAGCCCATCTTTGCATGAAATGTGCCCTTGGTATCTTTCATTTTCTTGAAGAGATCTCTATCTTTCCCATTCTATTGTTTTCCTCCATTTCTTTGCATTGATCACTAAGGAAGGCTTTCTTATCTCTCCTTTCCATTCTTTGGAACTCTGCATTCAGATGCTTATATCTTTCCTTTTCTCTTTGCTTTTCGCTTCTCTTCTTTTCAAAGCTATTTGTAAGGCCTCCTCAGACAGCCATTTTGCTTTTTTGCATTTCTTTGTCTTGGGGATGGTCTTGATCCCTGTCTCCTGTACAGTGTCACGAACCTCCGTCCATAGTTCATTAGGCACTCTATCGGATCTAGTCCCTTAAATCTACTTCTCACTTCCACTGTATGGTCATAAAGGATTTGGTTTAGGTCATACCTGAATAGTCTAGTGGTTTTCCCTAGTTTCGTCAATCTTAGTCTGAATTTGGCAATAAGGAGTTCATGATCTGAGGCACAGTCTGCTCCTGGTCTTGTTTTTGCTGACTGCATAGAGCTTCTCCATCTTTGGTTGCAAAGAATATAATCCATCTGATTTCGGTGTTGGCCATCTGGTGATGTCCACGTATAGAGTCTTCTCTTGTGTTGTTGGAAGAGGGTGTTTGCTATGTCCAGTGTGTTCTCTTGGCAGAACTCTATTAGCCTTTGCCCTGCTTCATTCGGTACTCCAAGACAAATTTACCTGTTACTCTAGGTGTTTCTTGACTTCCGACTTTTGCATTCCAGTCCCCTATAATGAAAAGGACCATTTTTTGGGGTGTAAGTTCTAAAAGGTCTTGTAGGTCTTAATAGGACCGTACAATTTCAGCTTCTTTAGCATTATTGGTCAGAGCATAGACTTGGATTACTGTGATACTGAATGCTTTCCCTTAGAAACGAACAGAGATCATTTTGTTGTTTCTGAGACTGAATCCAAGTACTGCATTTCGGACTCTTTAGTTGACTATGATGGTTACTCCATTTCTTCTAAGGGATTCCTGCCCACAGTAGTAGATATAATGGTCATCCGAGTTAAATTCACCCATTCCAGTCCATTTTAGTTCTCTGATTCCTAGAATGTCAACATTCACTCTTGCCATCTCCTGTTTGACCACTTCCAATTTGCCTTGATTCATGGACCTAACATTCCACGTTCCTATGCAATATTGCTCTTTACAGCACCGGACCTTGCTTCTATCACCAGTCACATTCACAACTGGGTGTTGGTTTAGGTTTGGCTCCATCCCTTCATTCTTTCTGGAGTTACTTCTCTACTGATCTCCAGTAGCATATTGGGCACCTACCGATCTGCGGAATTCATCCTTTAGTATCCTCTCTTTTTGCCTATCTTTTTGTCCTATCTTTCTGTCAGTTTTCATTTCAAGCCCTAAGAAAGGCAATGCCAAAGAATGCTCAAACTACTGCACAATTGCACTCATCTCACACGCTAGTAAAGTAATTATTAACATTCTCCAAGCCAGGCTTCAACAATACATGAACCGTGAACTGCCAGATGTTCAGGCTGGTTTTAGAAAAGGCAGAGGAACCAGAAATCAAATTGCCAACATCCGCTGAATCATGGAAAAAGCAAGAGAGTTCCAGAAAAACATATATTTATGCTTCATTGACTATGCCAAAGCCTCTGACTGTGTGGATCACAATAAACTGTGGAACATTCTGAAAGAGATGGGAATACCAGACCACCTGACCTGCCTCTTGAGAAACCTGTATGCAGGTCAGGAAGCAACAGTTAGAACTGGACATGGAACAACAGACTTGTTCCAAATAGGAAAAGGAGTATGTCAAGGCTACATATTGTCACCCTGCTTATTTAACTTATATGCAGAGTACATCATGAGGAATGCTGGCCTGGAAGAAGCACCAGCTGGAATCAAGATCGCCAGGAGAAATATCAATAACCTCAGATATGCAGATGACACCATTCTTATGGCAGAAAGTGAAGAGGAACTTTTTAAAAAGCCCCTTGATGAAAGTGGAAAAGGAGAGTGAAAAAGTTGGCTTGAAGCTCAACATTCAAATAACTAAGATTATGGCATCCGGTCCCATCACTTCATGGGAAATAGATGGGGAAACAGTGGAAATAGTGTCAGACTTTACTTTTGGGGGCTCCAAAATCACTGCAGATGGTGATTGCAGCCATGAAATTAAAAGACGCTTACTCCTTGGAAGGAAAGTTATGACCAACCTAGAAACCATATTAAAAAGCAGAGACATTACTTTACCAACAAAGGTCCATCTAGTCAAGGCTATGGTTTTTCCCGTGGTCATGTATGGATATGAGAGTTGGACTATAAAGAAAGCTGAGCGCTGAATTGATGCTTTTGAACTGTGGGGTTGGAGAAGACTCTTGAGAGTCCCCTGGACTGCAAAGAGATCCAACCAGTCCATCCTAAAGGAGATCGGTCCTGGGCGTTCATTGGAAGGACTGATGCTGAAGCTGAAGCTCCAATACTTTGGCCACCTCACGCGAGGAGCTGACTCTTTTGAAAAGACCCTGATGCTGGGAGGGATTGGGGGCAAAAGGAGAAGGGGACAACAGAGGATGAGATGGCTGGATGCCATCACCGACTCGATGGACATGAGTTTGGGTAAACTCTGGGAGCTGGTGATGGACAGGGAGGCCTGGCATGCTGCGTTTCATAGGGTTGCAAAGAGTCAGACACGACTGAGCGACTGAATTGAACTGAATATTCCACTGCATGTACAACTATCACTTCTTTAATCATTAACCTGTTGCTGGACACAAGTTTCCTCTGTATCTTGGCTATGGAGAATAACGCTGCTATAAACACTGAATTAGTGCTTTCGTTTTCTTCAGATATATACCCAGGAGAGGAATTGCTGGAACATGTCATAGTTCTATTTTTGTTTTTTGAGGAACCTCCATACTGTCTTCCACAGTGGCTGTGGAATTTTATCTTATAAATTATTTTTCCACTGTGGCTGCTACCAACAGTGTACAAAGATTTTCTTTTCTCCACATCCTTGCCAACATTTTTTATTTATAGCCTTTTGGATGATACCATTCTAATAGGTGTTAGGTGATATCTCATTGTTGTTTTGATTTGTATTTCTCTGATGAGTCACAATGTTGACATTCCTTTCATGTGCTAACTCCGGGAGTTGGTGATGGACAGGGAGGCGTGGCGTGCTGTGATTCATGGGGTCGCAAAGAGTCGGACAGGACTGAGCAACGAAACTGAACTGAACTGAATGGCCATCTGTCTTTCTTTGGAGAAATGTCTATTCAGATCTTCTGCCCATTTTTTTATTAGTTTCTTTGTTTGAGGGTTTTTTCAATACTGAGTCATAGCGACTGTTTAGGTGTTTTGGACATTAGCCCCTATTGGTTATATAATTTGAAAATGTTTCCTTCCATTCAGTAGGTTTTCTTTTCATTTTTGTCAATGATTTCCTTTGCTGGGCAAAAGCTTTTAAGTATAATTATGTCCCATTTGTTTATTTTTGCTTATATTTCTTTTGCCCGAGGAGATAGATCCAAAAAATGTTGCTACAATTTATGTCAGAATGTTCTGCCAATGTTCTCTTCTCGGAGACTTTTAATCACAAATTCATGATGATCTGTTTGTTACAAAACAGATTATTTCTTATTCAGTCTTGGCAGGTTGCATGTTTCTAGAAATTTGTCCAGTTCTTCTAGATTGTTCAGTTTGTTGGCATGTAACTGTTCATAGCATTCTCTTTTCTGTAACTCTGTAGTATTGGTTGTTATTTCTCTTCATTTCTTATTTTATTTGAGTCCTCTCTCTTCTCTTCTTGGTGAGCCAGGCTAAAGGTTTATCTTTTTTTTTTTAATCTTTTAAAAAAACAGCTCTTGGTTTCACTGATCTCTTCTGTTGTTTCTTATATCTGCTTATTTCCTCTCTTCTGCTGACTTTGGGCATCATTTATTCTTTGTTTCTAATTTTTTATGTGGTAGGTCACGCTGTTTATTTAAGATTTTTCTTGAAGAAGGGCTTCATTGCTATAAACTTCCCTCTTAGACTGCTTTTGCCACAGACCATAGATTTTGGAATGCCGTGTTCCCATTTTTCACTTGTCTTAGGGTATATTATGATTTCCTCTTTAATTTCTTCATTGATCCACTGGTTTTTCAGTAGCATGTAATTTATTCTCCACATGTTTGTTCTTTTCCCATTTTTCTTTCTGTAACTGATTTCTAGTTTTATACCACTAGCTTCTAGTGGTCAGAAAAAATACTTGATGTAATTTCTATCCTTTTAAATATGTTGAGAGGCCCACCACATGATCTATCGTGGAAAACATTCTATATTCACTTGAAAAGAATGAATATTCTGCTGTTTGGGGATGGAATGTCCTGGAGATATCTCTTAAGGCCCATTGATCTATTTTGCCTTTTAAAAGCACTGGGGCCTTTTTTATTTTCTGTCTAGATGATCTATCCGCTGATGTTAATGGGGTGTTAAAGCCCCTAGTATTAGTGTATTATTGTCAGTTTCTCCTTTTATGTCTGTTAGTACTAGCTTTATATATTTAGGTGCTCCTGCATTGGGTACATATATGCTAACAGGCACAATAGCCTCTTTTGGCATTGACCCCTTTATTGTTGTATAATGTCTCCGTCTTTTGTCACAGCCTTTGGTTTAAAGTCCTCTCTGTCTGATGTGAGTGTTGCTGCCCCATTTTCTTGCTGTTTCTGTTTTCATTAATATCTTTTTCCACCGCCTCACTCTCAGTCTTGTGTGTGTGCTCACAGTCTGAGCTCTGAAGTGAGTTTCTTTTAGATAGTATATAGGACTCTGCTTCATCCTTTTTAGGTGATACTTAATCACTGCTGCTGCTAAGTCGCTTCAGTTGTGTCCGACTCTGTGTGACTCCATAGACGGCAGCTCACCAGGGTCCCCCGTCCCTGGGATTCTCCAGGCAAGAACACTGGAGTGGGTTGCCATTTCCTTCTCCAATGTGTGAAAGTGAAAAGTGAAAGTGAAGTCGCTCAGTAGTGTCCGACTCTTTGCGACCCCATGGACTGCAGCCCACCAGGCTCCTCCGCCCATGGGATTTTCCAGGCAAGAGGACTGGAGTGGGGTGCCATTGCCTTCTCCACTTAATCACTGGAAAATCTCAAAAAATCATTTTTAGGTAATTCTCTGGTGGTCCAGTGGTGAGAAGTCTGTACTTTTACTTCCAAGGATCCACATTCGATCCTGGTTGAGAAACTAAGATCATGCAAGTTGTGTGATGAAGCCAGAAAAAGAATCATTTTTAAAAGAATTCTTCAGGTTAATATCTAGTTTAATGATGTTTCCTGGGTAAGAGAATGAGGTGGTTAACATTATTCAGGAACAGTGGACTGGGTGGAGAGGCACTGGGTGAATGCAGAGCTCCACATACTGGAAGAGATTCCAGCTGGATATGTTAGCAGTTCCTGCAAGTCATCAAAGCAGACAGCTGAAGACAAACCAGGGGAAGCACTATGTGAGACAAGGTGGCAAAATCCTGGAAGAGCTGAGCCAGTGTGGTGAGGCCAGTTTGTGAGCAGGCAGTCCTGAGAACAGACAGGCGGCTAACTGGCAGCCACCGTGAGGGGGTGTGCCCCAGGAAGGGGTTTAAGGCTACAGGCAGCCAGTAGGATGGAAAGAGAGGGAAAGGCATTTACAAAGTGCTTCTCTACCATTAGTGTATACAGTAGTCACCTGGAAATCTTGCCAAAAATGCAGGTTTTGATTCAGTGAGTCTAAGGGGGGTACTTTAAGATTTTACATTTCCCAACAAAATCCCAGCTGATGCTGACACGACTGGTCCCTGAACCGTTCTAAGTTGCTCAGTCCTGTCTGTCCCAGTTCTTGCAACCCCATGGACTGTAGTCCACCAGGCTCCTCTGTCCCTGGGATTCTCCAGGAAAGAGTACTGGAGTGAGTTGTTATTTCCTCCACCAGGGTATCTTCCAGACCCAAGGATAGAACCCGTGTCTTTGCATTATAGGTGGATTCCTTTAGCATTTGAGCTACCAGGGAAGCCCTGAACCGTTCTAGAAGGCTTGTATCACGAGGCACAGAGAAGCTCCACTTTTCTGACGAGTGACAAAACGGGTTAAGAATTTGAAGAGTAAAGCAATGCAGATCTCAGAGTATGTGGCAGCCGCTTATGTCCCTCCTGGCTATATTCAGGATCACTTTCTAAGATGAGGGGGGAGCTGATCCTGCGTGTGGGAGTCAGGAGGCTTAGGTTATGCAAAGCATAGGACTAGTGAGGCTGGGACATGGGCGGGAACTGGGCAGTGACATCCTGCTGATTTTGAATTTGCACAAAACAAAGCAATACTGCTATACAGTATCTGTGTTCTCAGCATCTAGAAACTCTTTCACATATCTCTACTTCCATTAATAGGGCCCTTCGCTATTTCTGCTTTTCCCTCCAGCTATCCACATTTTGGTTTTTCATACCTCCATCAGAAGGTGGCCACAGAGGAAATAAAATGTACTGGAATGAAAACATGCTCATTTGTCTACTTGTATAGACAAGTGCTAGCCGCCAAAAGTAGACAGGAATGAAATTGAATGTATTTTTATGGGGAAGATTTTCAAACATTTTTTCCTTGCGGCTCATTTGGGTAAGCTAAGAGACCTAAGACCCACCTACAATTTGGGCTTCCACTTTTCAACAGGAAAAGAACTCAGTTTTTGCTTTGGGTTTTTTTAATAATTTAATTTAAAAACAAAAAAGGCAAAAACAATGAAGAGGGTACACAGTACCAAATTTTTGTATCCTATAAAAACGGGGATAGATCGTGATTTAAGTAGCTTTTAGCCACATACTGGTGGCACCAGTGGTAAAGAATCTGCCTGTCAACTCAGGAGTCACAGACTTGATCCCTGGGTCAGGAAGATCCCCTGAAGTAGGAAATGATAACCCACTCCAGTATTCTTGCCTGGGAAAGCCCATGGACAGAGGAGCCTGGCAGGCTACAGTCCATGGGATCGCAAAGAGTTGGACATGACTGAGCACACACACACAGCATCATACAGCGAAGAAAAAAACCTACAGAAATGTGTACCAAGTTCTTACGAAAACAATCATTTCACAGCCCACCAGGAGGAAGCCCATAGCCCACAGGAGCCTATGGATCACATACTTGGAGGACCCCTGGTCTGTGGTGGAGGCTTCAGAACTCTGAGAAGACTTGAGGCTCCTTGGAGGTTCCCTGCAGCCTAGGGAAGTAGGTAAGTCCAGCTTCCAACCTCATTTTAAGAAAACCACCTCCCCTTTCATCCGGCTAATGCACAATATCGTGCTTCAAAACAGTTCCCAGGACTGGTGCAGAGTTTGAGAATCACCGATTCAGAGTTACATTTGTGTATTTTCTCTGGGTTTGACTTATTCACGATATCCCATCACTCATAAATACAGAAATCCAGAGTTAACTATTTAAGTTTACATTGGGGATAGTCTCAAATTCCTTGATGAGATAAACTTCTGCAGCAAATTACTTGGATCAAAAACTAATACATTATCGCTGTGAGCTGTGTAATTGGGAATAAATACCCACTAATGAAGCATCTTGAAAGGGAAGAGCCTCAGGTACTCTGAGAAGAGAAGCACTGAAGTATATCGCTCCTGGCTTTGATCATTATTTTTAAATACAGTTTCTTTGCTGTGCATCCATAAATCATCATCCAGGAACCTGAAGTGATGCTAAAATAAAAAGGAGATGCTACAGATAATGGGATTAAATGGGACACTATAGATAATGGCATAGACGTTCACATATTATCATTCATGGGGATAGACCATTAACACACTGTATAATATACCAGAGAAAGGAGAATTATTGAATGTTTTCCAGACTTACATAATCAGCCACAATGTCAAACAAAGGACAGGTTCCAATGATAAAATGATCATAAGTACAGTAATAACAAAGGTGAACCTTGAAGGGTTTTTTCTCCCCTTTTCTCTGCAGTAGAACAGCCTGAATAGTCACTTTTGGCAGAAAGCTAGTGCTTATGAGGCTCTCTTAAAGTATTATTTTCCAATTAAAATTTATCTCACAAAAGCCCTACCTCCCCACCAGCCTTCAGGGAGAACAGCTGATACAGTGCTGCTCTCTGCTCCACTGGCAACAAGAAGTGCGTTCTCACTCTCAGAATCAGCCGAGCACTGCTGAGATAACTTTTGGGGGGCTTTACTTGGTGATCATTTGTTTCAGGCCTAGCTCCTCTTCACACTCTGAGTGTGAAGAGCAATGGACCAGTCTTCATTAAACACTCATGACCAACGCAGGGCCTGGCACATGTCATTGAATAAGTATTAATATTTGCTGAGAGAATGAATGTCCTTACCAGGAGAACACTTGGCATATAAGGCCAAGCTCAAGGTCCCTAATAACTTCAGCTGCTTCTCCTTTCAGTCCTCTGTCATACACTTCTTTGGTTCGTGTTATCTGTGTTTCCTCTCCAACCTCAAGTTTGTCTGAGGGAAGGACGCCTTTTTTGTGGTACATGAGGTTTAAAGTGCCTAAGATGGTACTTTATACATTGGTAGCATGATACGTATATGATACTTGGTAGGCTTTTTTTTAAATTGGAGTATAATTGCTTTACAATGTTGTGTTAGTTTCTGCTGTACAATGAAGTAAATCAGCTCTATGCATACATATATCCCCTCCTTCTTGGACCTCTCTGCCACCCCCCGCCACATCCCACCCCTCTAAGTCACCACAGAGCCCTGAGTTAGGCTCCCTGTGCTATACAGCAGCTTCCTGCTAGCTACCTTCAATAGATATTTATTAAATAAGCAAATGAGATTACTAGGTTTTCTAGGCTGTTCTGAAGATGTTTAACACATTATTTGATGATAAAACTACACTTAATTATGGAGTCCTGTGCAGAAACAGTTGTAGCTTTATTTTTATTAAGATAATAAGCATCTGTGTGTATTATCAGAGAGCTCAATTTATGGTATGAGGCTGTTTTGCTTCCCTGAACATAGACCACAGAAATCCTGAAAAATTAACTGCCACCTCAGAGCCAGTGCCTAACACAGGCATTTTTAATCCTTGAGGCTTTTGCAATAACTGAGCAACATTTTTCCAAATGTAGTAACACCAATATGCAGACATATTTATTGTCCGTTCATGAAGTCATCCCTCAATATGATTACAATATGCCTCCCTGGATGTCATTAAAAACCAGGCTCTTATTTTTCTAGGATGAGTTAGCTGAGGTTCTGCATGAAAGAAGATAATGGGAAATATGATTTCTTGAGTCCCCTTTGGCCTTTTGCTTCTGTGCTACAACCTTGCAGTCCACTTCCAAAGTCAGGGTGTGCTTCTTGCAAAACCACATCTTTGGAGTAACATGTTTTGTTCTTAATACATGCTCCCAGGAGCTTAATATATATTATTTCTGCAACTTGCTTAGTGGCAAAATAATGAGTCCTTGGGGTACGCTTAGCCTTAGCTTTGCTACTAGAGTAGACAGATTCAGACTATTTTAACCAAAATTCAATTCAAGGGCAGAAATTAGTTCTAAGAACTATTAAAATTCAAATATTTGGTAACTGTATGTGCAGCATGTGTGTTCCAGAAAAGGCTATTAAAAGATAAATTTCACCTTGTTGAGGAATTTCAAATATCAACTGAATATATTAATAACTGAAATGCTCCCAAGTATACAAAGAGTTCTCAAAGAAATCGTGACCTTATATAGACAAGTATCCATGGAGGAACAATTTTAAAACTATTTCCTCACAGTATCTACAACAATGTGGGTGCATTGAGGTTGATGCATGGATAACACTGCAACCTTCCCAACCTCTCTTGCCCTTCATTTGTCCATATTTCAAGCTTCACAGATATAAGAGATTTTATGTTTTACCTCATCATTGTCTGATTGCTTCCATGGTTCCTCCCTTTCCTAGTAAATTTTGGTTTACTAAGTGGGAAAACCCACATCTTTGTATCCTGATATTTTAATCTCACATCATGTTACAGACTTCATTCTGTATATAGAATAAAGTCTATATAGCAGTTGCTATAAAGTCATCAATTATCTTTTCAACAACTGTAATCGATCATTTGAGTGCATCATCAATTATTTAACCATTCATCTCTTTTGGACACTGGGTCATTTAAAAAGTGTTGCCGTTTTGAATAATGGCTCAATGAACAATGCAGTACGTGTAACTTTTTTTCTGTCAAATTATATTTCCAAGGGATACATCCCAGGAGTGTAATTACTTGAAAAGGTAATTACTCAGAAGGGTAATTATTACTCATACACAATCCTAATAAGTGAAAACGATTTTAAGCGGCCAATCTTCTTAACCCAATAAGATGTTTACATTTGGATTTAGAGATCACTTGGTGGTTCTAACTGCACCTAACTTTTTAGCTAGCTAAGTGACTGCTTCAATCACCTAGTTTCACTGAGCTTTACGCTCCTTGGTATTGGACAAGACTGGGTTGTGTGTGCCAGTTCTTCAGACTCAGATACCAATGAACACACTAGAAAAGTGAATTCACAAGTGTCCTCATGTATGCAGTGACCAGGGACCAGCCTCGATGAACGGATGGAAGAAGTACAATGTATGTACAACGTATGCTGGAAGAGCCATTGGAAGACCAGGGTCATCTGGCACTAGACAAGAGGATTAACGGGGGGAAAAAGTTTACTTAGAGAATATATTTCAACACCCAAACACCTGGTGTCCGCTCAAATAAGGAGCCAGTTAACAGTCAATAGTTGTAAAGGAGACAATGGCCCTGGTAGGGGCTAACCTTCTAGACTTTTCAATGGCTGGAAGCAAATGGACTCAAGATAGAACCCGTCAGTAAGATGCAGCTAGAATCCAGATTTTTGGCCCCGAAGTAAATAACAACACAAGAATAATTAAGAAAAAATGAGAAAGTACCGGTGAGAACTTACATTTCACAAGTCCAGGGAAAATGAGTATTAGAGAAGCCATACAGAAAACCAATATTTATATCAACTCAAGGGCACTGTACTATAAGGCAAGGCACTCTGGTCCTGGCCACTTTGCCTTTTTTGGTGCTAGGTCTATGAGGTTCCATGCTAATCTTAAAATAAGAAGTGAGACTTCCCTGGCAGTCCAGTGATTTAGAGTCCACCTGCCAATGCCGGGGACACGGGTTCAATCCCTGGTCCAGGAAGATTACACATGCCGTGGGCCGACTAAGCCCACGTACCACAACTATGGAAGCCCGCGCTGTCGAGCCTCTGTTCCACAAGAGAAGCCCCCACAGATACGAAGCCGGTGCACTGCAACTAGAGAGGAGCCCCCACTCGAAGCAAACAGAGAAAGCCCACACCCACAACAAAGACCCAGCACAGCCAAAAAATAAACAAATAATAAATTAAAACTTTCTCAAATATGGGGTACCTTGAAAACAAGAATAATTGAAGTTGGTGGTTTAGTCACTAAGTCATGTCCTACTCTTTGCAACCCCATGGACTGGACTGTAGCCCACCAAGTTCCTCTGTCCCTGGAATTTCCCAGACAAGAATACTGGAGTGCATTGCCATTTCCTGGTCCAGGGGATCTTCCCAAGCAGAGATCAAATCTGCATCTCCTGTTTGGCAGGCAGATTCTTTATAACTGAACCACCTGGGAAGCCCCATAATTGAAGACATTCAAATCCAAATGAATATACTGGCAGTACAGTTCATTATGGAATATAACATAAAAGTAAACATTCCTACCCTCCCCCAGCCAAACTTTCCTGCAGCCCTTACTATAGGAGATGGAATGTAATAGCAATGAGAAAAGATAGACTTTGAGGAGACTGGGGAAGATAATGTGTGAGATCACCTGGAAAGTGAGACTTAAGAACTAGCTTGCTCCTGAACTGTCACCAGCCATCATAAAGTCAATAAAATCTTCCAAGACCATTCAAGCCTGACTTACCTCTGTCTTCTCCAAGCTATCCTGGGACTATAAGCTCTTCCATCTTTCATACTAGTATTTATCATCTACAAAATGATATACTTATTATTTCAAGTATGATGACTCATCTCCCAAAGATACTGTAAATTCATGAATTCAAGTTTGTGTATTTTATTCTTATCTGACTTAATTAGATTTTACAGTTAGACTCCCTGATTTCTCCAACAGTACTGCTTATCTTTTTATATATCAAGGAATCTTTCTCTAGCAAAGACCGTGTGAGGTAGATCAAATAGATAAAAAGAGAACTTGACTTCAAAATATCTAGAATGTAGAACGGCAACATCAGCATTTGAAGACCCCACAGGAGGTGGCCAATACACACCTCTTATTAAAGGTACTGATACTGTAATTCACAATACAAAATCAAATGCCTCGGGACTTCACTGGCGGTCCACTGGTTAAGAATCCACATGCCAATGCAGGGGCCATGGATTCAATCCCTACTCAGGGAACTAAGATTCTCCCACGCCAAGGGGCAACAAAGCCTGTGTGCCACAACTACTGAGCCCATGTGCTGGAGCCCACGAACCACAATTACTGAGCCCACATGCTTCAACTACTGAAACCCACGCAACTTGGAGCCTATGCTCCGCAACAAGAGAAGCCTCCATAATGAGAATATAGCAACAAAGACTCAGCAAGACCAAAAATAAAGTTTAAAAAAAAAAATCAAATGCCTCTATTATTATTTACTATTTGGAAGGTCGAATTAAGAGCAGAACACTCTTTGTAGGTCTCTTCATAGAAACTACTAAAATGTGTATTTGCTTAAACTAGATCTCTTCAGTGGTCTGATTTCCTACTACCTTGGAGAAAATAAAATTACTTAAAATATTAACAAAAACTACACTTCATACTTCTGCAGCACAGACAGTACTTACATATTCACCAAAACGTCTTCTATCTGCCTGGATACTTATGAAGATCTAATTTCCCTACTCCCCTTCATTTAATGGAGCTGTTATGACAACATCTAGACAGGCAATGTGAGCAGAAGGAATCCATGTCACTTTCAGGCCTGGCTTAAAAAAAAAAAAAAAAACTCCTTCAGGCATGATTCTCCTCTTTTTCCCCTTCATGAGCAAGCTAGAGGCCATGTGGTAAGGATGGCTGGGTACCAAGTTTAAAAAGCCTGCATTTCTGATTCACCATTTTAAGAAGTACTCACCAGGAGAACAGCCTGACCAGGAACATCTGCACAGGATGCTGTAAGAGCAAAAAATAAAGTTCTGTTATATTGAGCCATTGAGATGTACATGTCCTGGTTATAGAATTTAGCATTAATTTTCCTGGTTAGTACAATTTCTTTGTAACCACCAGGTGAGAGAATAAAATACTTAATAAATGTGTTTTGAGTTTGTTACATTTTTCATATTCCAGTAGTTGCCAATTCCACTTGACCTCATTTCAATGGATTCAGTTCAGTTCAGTTCAGTCGCTCAGTCGTGTCCGACTCTCCGTGACCCCATGAATCACAGCACGCCAGGCCTCCCTGTCCATCACCAACTCCCGGAGTTCACTCAAACTCATGTCCACAGAGTCGGTGATGCCATCCAGCCATCTCATTCTCTGTCGTCCCCTTCTCCTCCCGCCCCCAATCCTTCCCAGCAGCAGAGTCTTTTCCAGTGAGTCAACTCGTCGCATGAGGTGGCCAAACTACTGGAGTTTCAGCTTCAGCATCAGTCCTTCCAATGAACACCCAGGATTAACCTCCTCTAGAATGGACTGGTTGGATCTCCTTGCAGTCCAAGGGACTCTCAAAAGTCTTCTCCAGCACCACAGTTCAAAAGCATCAATTCTTCGGCAATCAGCTTTCTTCACAGTCCGACTCTCAATAGTCTTCTCCAGCACCACAGTTCAAAAGCATCAATTCTTCGGCACTCAGCTTTCTTCACAGTCCAACTCTCACATCCATACATGACCATGGGAAAAACCACAGCCTTGACTAGACGGACCTTGGTTAGCAAAGTAATGTCTCTGCTTTTTAATATACTATCTAGGTTGGTCATAACTTTCCTTCCTAGGAGTAAGCGTCTTTTAATTTCATGGCTGCAATCAGCATCCGCAGTGATTTTGGAGCCCAAAAAAATAAAGTCTGACACTGTTTCCACTGTTTCCCCATCTATTTGCCATGAAGTGATGGGACCAGATGCCATGATCTTTGTTTTCTGAATGTTGAGCTTCAAGCCAACCTTTTCACTCTCCTCTCTCACTTTCATCAAGAGGCTTTTGAGTTCCTCTTCACTTTCTGCCATAAGGGTGGTGTCACCTGCATATCTGAGGTTATTGATATTTCTCCCATCAATCTTGATTCCAGCTTGTGCTTCTTCCAGCCCAGCGTTCCTCATGATGTACTCTGAATATACATAAAATAAGCAAGGTGACAATATACAGCCTTGGCGTACTCCTTTTCCTATTTGGAACCAGTCTGTTGTTCCATGTACAGTTCTGACTGTTGCTTCCTGACCTGCATACAGGTTTCTAAAGAGGCAGGTCAGGTGGTCTGGTATTCCCATCTCTTTCAGAATTTTCCACAGTTTATTACCAAGGGCTAATGATTGACCAAAGTAGCTTTAGCTACCCCACCCAAGCCAAGCACCAAAATCACCTTTTGAAGATACAGCTTCAGAGATGTCACCCACTGTGATGTAGACTCAGTGGGTTTTCAGATGGCGCCCTGGAACTTAACATTTTTATAAAGCTTCCCATGCGATTCTGATGTACAGACACCAAGTTTGGAGGAACCACTGATCTGGAGCTTTAACAAGAGGAAAAGGCAGCACCAAGGACAATGTCTTCAATATAGAAAACATTACACATTCAATAAGAGCTTGCAGAATGGTAGCTCTACTAATAGATTCAGGGCCAAGCCACAGGCAAAATAATGAGGGTGCCATTTTTTCACTGAAACAATATCCTATCTCCTTTATTCCTTCTGGTCTCCAGGGCTCTGTGGTTCCTTTTTCCTGCCCATATCAAAATCTACTCTCAGGGCAAAAAAAAACCCTCATGCCACCTCTATATGCTAATGAATAAAACTAGTGTTTCTCAAATATCTATGACAAAGGACCCACTGAAGACCAGTACTTTCATAAAACGCAATAAAAACAAATTACTAGAAAATGAAATTTAATGATCAAAGACATACAAAATACAAATCCTAACTTTTTCATTATTAGCTTTAAGAAACTTAAAATTACATTTCGAGTAATCAAATCAAGGCATACATAATGCAGGAAAAGATAATCATCATAGGGCTCATCTGCACACTATGCTTCACCAAACACCAGCATAAAGAAGCAAGATCTTTCACCTGTGGGCATGTCCACTGCCATCGACAAAAGACATGAATGAAAGGAGGGCTGCCCTTGACTCAGAGTGCCAGGCATCAGTGGGCCAGTATGTGTGCTTTGAAACAGGTGTTTTCCGGGTCCCTCAGAGTCAGCATGCACATGTCCAGGCCTGTGCTCTGGATCAGAGAGCGGGCCAGGCTGGGGATAGCATGCACTGTCCTGAGAGAAAAAAGTCAGCAGCAGAAGCTTGACAGAATTTTCACACTTCATAGTCATAGCAAGCTCCCAAGCCCTTCATCTGAAGCCATGTGGGTACCTTTGCTTGTACCTTTGCTTCCATTGAATTAGCTGTGATACTAAGACTTTGGGGCTTACTTGTAGCTACTTGGGGCTTCCCTAGTAGCTCAGCTGGTAAAGAATCCGCCTGCGATGGAGGAGACCCTGTTTCAATTCCTGGGTTGGGAAGATCCACTGAAGAAGGGATAGGCTACCCACTCCAGTCCTCTTGGGCTTCCTTGATGGCTCAGCTAGTAAAGAATCTACCTGCAATGCAGGAGACCTGGGTTATATCCCTGGGTTGGGAAAATCCCCTGGAGAAGAGAATGGCTACCCACTCCAGTATCCTGGCCTGAAGAATTCAGTCCATGGGTTGCAAAGAGTCAGCCACGACTGAGTGACTTTCACTTTCACTAAGATCTTATTGTCAAAATTCTACTCACCTGTGAAGGTACCGAAGGTTTGGAATGTGGACATTTTTTAAAATGTAAACTTAAGCCCAGCTAAGCAGTTCTGCTCAGTAGCAGATATATTTGCTATCACGTGGGCAGAAAAAGTAAAGAAGGAACTAAGATGGATCTTACCAATAAGAAACAGAAGCAAGACTTTAGAGTTAAATGAGTGGGTCAGTTAGGAGCCCACTGACAGGTTCTTAATAAAGACTGTAAGATGTGCTCACCATTAGGCTGTATAGAGATAACATTTGTAACTTTAATATGACAATTTTATGTGATGAGAAAAATCATGGACTTTGACTTACTGCTTATTAGCACAGTTCTAGAGTTATAACTCCAGCATTCTGTCTTTGAGACCTTTGCCTTCAATTAAATTGATGAGAGGGCTAGAAATAACACACAACTGTATATTGTTCATGAAACTGTGGAACAGGAAAGGGGTGTCATCTCCTCCTGCTTCCCCCCATCTGAGCACCCCTGTCAGAGTCTGGAAGCATCCTCTACTTTAGGACCCCATCTGCTCCCTGGCCCTCTCTAGGGCTTCCTTCCATTCCCCATCACCTTCCCTCCCTGCAGTTTTACAAGCTATTTCCATGCCAGTGATTTGGTTTCAGCTTGTAAAACTGTATCCTTGCCGTTATGGAACCAAACTGGAGAGCCTCTGAGTCACGGCTGGGTCCTATGACCAGGAGACTCTTGTAAGTCTTTGGCCAGTCTCCGCTAGGAAAGTAAAAAAGCAATGGGGACAATTATTCCACTGATGTCATCTATAAATCCTATTTTGCCTAAGTTGTTGGAATGATGAATATTCTGTGAAAATGCTTCTCTCTAGTGCAATGCAACTGCAAATAATGCATATCTATTTCTTATAATCCCATCTGACATAGACCCCCCAAGTTTCAACTCTAACAAAACAGAGGTGATACGGTAATTGAATCATACTAGATGTACAGGAAAGCGGAGGGAAATTTCAAGCATGAAGACACTATAGTGGAAGTAAGTTTTACTTCAATGGGGGTCACAGATAAGAATGATATTACCAGTCCATCAACAGGCAATTATTAACAGCTTACAGTCCACTCAAGAATCAGATATGAAGACAGAGGAAGTATAAAATATAGCCTCCAATTCTAAGGACTGGTTTGCAGTTTGGTTCAGGTGAAAAGATATGAAATAAGAAAGCACTTTGAGAGCTGGAGAATGTGGTCCGTGAGTGCTAAGTCATTTCAGTCATGTCCGACTCTTTGCAACTTCTCTGTCCATGGGATTCTTCAGACAAGAACACTGGAGTGGGCTGCCATTCCCTCCTCCAGGAGATCGTCCTAACCCAGGGATCGAACCCACACCTCTTATGACTCCTGCAGAGGCACATGGGTTCTTTACCGCTAGTGCCAGCCGTAGAATCTGCCACCAACTCTTAACCTGCCCGGTTCAGTACAGCAGTCACCACACTGAGCACCTGAAGTGCAGCAGTCCAAACTGAGACGGGTTATAAGAATAAAATATAAATCAGATTTGTAAGACTCAGGAAAAAATAAAGCTATCTCATCAATAATCTTAATTACAGACAGAAATGAAAATATTTTGGAAATATTACATTAAATAAAATATATTATTAAAATTCATTTTAGCTCTTTCCAGGAAGTATAAAATTACATATAGGGTCTGTGTTTCATTTCTAGTAGATAACAAGGCTTTAAAAACTACTTCAGAGGGATGAGAACTTACAGAGAACGGAGTAATCTGACACCCTTGGCAGAAGTGGACCTGACCGAGGTGGGCTGAATTTGGAGAGGCAGAGAAGAGTAAAAGGAAAGCCAAGTCTGGGAGACGGATTTATGGAGTGAGAGTCTAGAGGGAAGGAAGAAAAGGGGCAGGAGGAGGAGAAGTGCAGAGACGACGGAGAGCCTGATGAGGATGCAGGAGGAGGAGGAAGACAGAGGGGCTCCAGAGATCCAGTCTCTAAATCCAGGCAGAGGTTTTGTGCTCCTCAGAAATAAGGCAGCCCCTTGAAAGAGGTAGAGCAAAGAAGACTGGACAAAAACTGAAATTAAGGAAGAAAATTCCAACAGCGAGTTACTCAAACCTCTCATCGTATTAGAAAATTCTCACATAATCACCAAATTCAGATTCCCAAATAATGGCACAAAACTATAAAAGCTCAGCCACAAAATTCAATTAAAAAAATAAATAACAGCGCATTCTCACACAACAACTTAACCTTGGCCTTTGTGCAGTGCTGAGTCACTCAGTCGTGTCCGACTCTTTGCGACCCCATGAGTAGCCCACCAGGCTCCTCAGTCCATGGGATTCTCCAGGCAAGAATACTGGAGTGGATTGCCATTTCCTTCTCCAAACCTTAGCCTTTAGTCAAAGTTTCTTTGGTCATTTTCAAATGCAATCGCACAGAGGTGCTGTGATTTCTAACAAGGAGGACAAAAAGAAAATGGAAAGTGAAGTAAGCAGGGGGCGTGGAGAGCTTTCGGGCGATGCCATCTGAACTAACAGTCCCTTTTCATTGTCTATAAAAGGAGATGCCTTTTCTTAAAGCCCTCTGAAATGATGAAGTGCTCGTCGATAAACATCGATTCCTTTTAAATCATAACGTTTGCCAGTTTGTCTTCCTCTGTCTCACCCTTTACATTTTCCCCAGAAAGTGACTGTCACAAATATCTGGGTGAACAAGATTGTGAAATGTGCTCATAAAACAAGCTATTATTTCTAAACTCATCTTTGTCACATTGTAACACTCCACAAAACACCTTCCCCCGGGCTATGACTCACATTAATTGATCCCATCAGCACCATAGCTGTATCCTGAGTGACTTCACAACACCCTCTATTTCAGGAAAAGCCAATCAGGTTATGGGTTTGCTAGTAAGAAAAATTACCAGGGAGCAGTTTGTGGATATAAGAGCATTGCAAATTCTAAAGAGAAGTAATCAGCAAAATAACAAGCATCTTTTCACTTCTTGGGAGTGAACAGTCCAAGCTCCCAGAAGCAACACTTAACCTATCGTACTAAACGGTAATGGACAAGTATTAGAAATGTCTATGTCAGCTCTGAGAATCTGTCAGCATCCAAACGTCATTTGAAAGTTCAGTTCTTCTAAGTATTATTCGTCAAGCTTCTTTCTCCAGTGCTCTTTCCCTACTAGGACAAAGCCCTTCAATCCCAGAAGAATAATTGTGCTCTTGTTTTCATGATTTGTTTACTGGTTCATTTCAGAGGGTGAGCCAGCAGAAGGGGAAGTGCCCTAAGGAGTCCTTGATGTCTCATGATTTTCTACCATGTCACTCCTGGTATTCTGCCTTCTGCCAAAACTATTTGAGGAGCCCAGTAAATTTGAGGAGCCCACTGGGCAAGCTGCTGAGGAGACCCCAGCACTAACTGGAGCACAGGCTGCACACACGTCCCCTTTACCCCAGCAAGGAGCACCTGCAGCAGCTACTGCTAAGTCACTTCAGTCGTGTCCGACTCTGTGTGACCCCATAGACGGAAGCCCACCAGGCTCCCCCGTCCCTGAGATTCTCCAGGCAAGAACACTGGAGTGGGTTGCCATTTCCTTCTCCAATGTGTGAAAGTGAAAAGTGAAAGTGAAGTCACTCAGTCATGTCCGACCCTTAGCGACCCCATGGACTGCAGCCTACCAGGCTCCTCCATCCATGGGATTTTCTAGGCAAGAGTACTGGAGTGGCTTGCCTGCTAAATCTTTACCATACATCACAGAGCGAGGAAAGTGATAGAACAATCACAATTACACCAGCAGCTCTTCTCTCTCTCAACAAGAAGTCAGCTGGCCTGGACAATGAGTTCTTTGGGGAAAGAGGTGACAGAATCTGAAGAATGCTTTGCTCTAGCAGACCGTCTCAGGAGGGAAGACTGGTGGCTCAGACAGTAAAGAATCTGCCTGCAATGCAGGAGACCCAGGTTCAATCCCTGGGTCGGGAAGATCCCACAGAGAAGGGCATGGCAACACAGTCCAGTATTCTTGCCTAGAGAATCCCAAGGACAGAGGAGCCTGGTAGGCTACAATCCATGGGATCGCAAAGAGTAGGACAGAACTGAGCAACTAACACTTTCACTTTTAGGATGGGAAATAGACTTAAT
This sequence comes from Moschus berezovskii, assembly GCF_049115385.1. Taxonomy (NCBI): domain Eukaryota; kingdom Metazoa; phylum Chordata; class Mammalia; order Artiodactyla; family Moschidae; genus Moschus; species Moschus berezovskii. The sequence continues at coordinate 22,769,558 of NC_142466.1, forward strand.
GAGTTTGATTTACTTGAAGGGACCTTGGGGCCTCTTTTAAGGAAGCAGTTAAGGCTGAAATAGAGGTATCCTGCAAGATGCAGATTCTGGCAAGTTGTGAAGGCTTGGTGTGGAGGAGGCAGGAGTTAAGGGTTGTCAAATAGGCAGTATCAGTCTCTCCCATCCCACGCTTGGAGCAGACAGCCAGCCTTACTCAACCACAGCCTGTTATCAAAACCCTTTTCCAAAAAGTGATCCAGGAACCACTGCCTATGAAAAGACATTTGCACTTGAGAAGAATTCCATCTGCCATACTTGCTTGAATTTAGGCTTAAAAATAAGTCACCTGTTTTCCTCTGTAGCTTGATTTAGCCAATGTTGCTTAGAGAAAGAAAGAAGACAAAGGTTCAGAAGAAAGCCAGGATGAACAAATTCATAGACTAAGGACATAATTATAACACTAGTTGTCAACTTCTGGGTCCCTACACTTAAAATGTGCCAGTTATTATGTGTCATTTCTAATCCTCATAACTCTTGCAGTGGGCATTAGTATCACTTCCCCTGCTTTATTTTTTTTTTTCTTTTGAGGAGACTGGTACTCAAAGAAGTTAAGTGATTTTTCCTAAACCAAAGAATTGTAAGTAACCAAGCCAAGGTACTTCGATTTCCAAATCCCAAATTCACTCTTCTAAGCCATTTCCCAAAGTGGGAGATGGTTTTAAAGATATGCCTTTATTTTTATATGTGACTTTCATTTATGAGAGGCGTAGTGTTTTTCTATTTATAGAAGTGAAATAAAATCTTCCTTGAAAACAAATTATATCTGAAAAACTAACACTGATTTAAAGAAAAATATTAAGAGTAATAGTCCAAATATTTACGAGAGTACAGCAAATGACAATAGAATGGAAAAGACTAGAGATCTCTTCAAGAATATTAGAGATACCAAGGGAACATTTTATGCAAAGATGGGCTTAATAAAAGACAGAAATGATAAGGACCTAACAGAAGCAGAACATATTAAGAAGAGGTGGCAAGAATACACAGAAGAACTGTACAAAAAAGATCTTCATGACCCAGAGAATCACAATGGTGTGATCACTCACCTAGAGCCAGACATGCTGGAATGTGAAGTTAAGTGGGCCTTAGGAAGCAGCCATATGAACAAAGCTAGTGGAGGTGATGAAATTCCAGTTGAGCTATTTCAAATCCGGAAAGACGATGCTCTAAAAGTGCTGCACTCGATATGCCAGCAAATTTGGAAAACTCAGCCATGGCCACAGGACTGGAAAAGGTTGGTTTTCATTCCAATCCCAAAGAAAGGCAATGCCAAACAATGCTCAAACTACCGCACAATTGCATTCATCTCACACGCCAGTAAAGTCATGCTCCAAATTCTCCAAGCCAGGCTTCAGCAGTACATGAACATGAACTTCCAGATGTTCAAGCTGGTTTTAGAAAAGGCAGAGAAACCAGAGATCAAATTGCCAACATCCGCTGGATCCTCAAAAAAGCAGGAGAATTCCAGAAAAACATCTATTTCTGCTTCATTGACTATGCCAAAGCCTTTGACTGTGTGGATCACATCAACTGTGGAAAATTCTGAAAGAGATGGGAATACCAGACCACCTGACCTGCCTCTTGAGAAACCTGTATGCAGGTCAGGAAGCAGCAGTCAGAACTGGACATGGAACAACAGACTGGTTCCAAATAGGAAAAGGAGTATGTCAAGGCTGTATATTGTCACCCTGCATATTTAACTTATAAGAAATAATACATCATGAGAAATGCTGGGCTGGAAGAAGCACAAGCTGGAATCAAGATTGCCGGGAGAAATATCAATAACCTCAGATATGCAGATGACACCACCCTTATGGCAGTAAGTGAAGAAGAACTAACGAGCCTCTTGATGAAAGTGAAAAAGGAGAGTGAAAAAGTTGGCTTAAAGCTCAACATTCAGAAAACTAAGATCATGGCATCTGGTCCCATCATTTCATGGGAAATAGATGGGGAAACAGTGGAAACAGTGGTTGACTATTTTTCTGGGCTCCAAAATTACTGCAGATGGTGATGGCAGCCATGAAATTAAAATATGCTTACTCCTTGGAAGGAAAGTTATGACCAACCTAGATAGCATATTAAAAAGCAGAGACATTACTTTGCCAACAAAGGTCTGTCTAGTCAAGGCTATGTTTTTTCCAGTGGTCATGTATGGATGTGAGCGTTGGACTGTAAAGAAAGCTGAGTGCCGAAGAATTGATGCTTTTGAACTGTGGTGTTGGAGAAGACTCTTGAGAGTCCCTTGGACTGCAAGAAGATCCAACCAGTCCATCCTAAGGGAGATCAGTCCTGGGTGTTCATTGAAAGGACTGATGTTGAAGGTGAATCTCCAATCCTTTGGCCACCTGATGCGAAGTGCTGACTCATTTGAAAAGACCCTGATGCTGGGAAAAATTGAGGGCAGGAGGAGGAGGGGTTGACAGAGGATGAGATGGCTGGATGGCATCATCGACTCGATGGACACGGTTGTGGGTGGACTCTGGGATTCAGTGATGGACAGGAAGGCCTGGCGTGCTGCTGTTCATGGGGTTGCAAAGAGTTGGACAGGACTGAGCGACTGAACTGAACTGAACTGAAGTAAGTCAAAGTGAAACAGCTTGAAATAAGTGATTTGTACTGACTTCTCCTCAAAGCTCATGAAAAAGAGGTAGTACTCAAACTCAGATGCAGGGAACAACTAACTGGGCCTGCGGCTTCCTCTTCTGTGCTCTTCAAAACTCCCTCTACATTAATCGAGCATGCACAGGCTCTGGAGGGAGTTTTCTGCTCTCAGAAAACTGAGACCGCAGTCAGGAAATTAAGAAGTGTCTATGCTGCACTTCATTCCCTTCAAGGTCAGGATCTGTGCTATTAATTAGCTAACACATAAAATTACGTTGTGCCAATGAATTAAGAGAAAGCTACGGGAGAAACCCAGGAGCCCATTTCCCTTCCCAGACATATTACACAAACTTACTCAAGAGAGACTCAAAACGTCAGTGGTTCTTAAGCTGGCAGCAAGGCAGGGGAGACAAGACAAGACTTGAGGGCAAGTGGTGTTTTTATGGGGCTTTCCAGGTGGCGCTAGTGGTAAAGAATCCACCTGCCGATGAAGGAGCCACAAGAGATGCAGGTGCTATCCCTGGGTCAGGAAGATCCCCTGGAGGAGGAAATGACAACCCACTCCAGTATTCTTGCCTGGAGAATTCAGTGGACAGAGGAACCTGGTGGGCTACAGCCCATGGGGTCACAAAGAATCAGACACGACTCAGCGACTGAGCATGCACGCATAGTGTTTCTACAGAAATCCTGGAATGGCACTTTGCACAAATGTCCCCATTACATCTAAATGGTGACTCATCCCTACCCTCAGTGGCAGCTGATGGGCAGCTATATAAATTTCTAGAGTGATCTCGACTTTTTTTTCCCCACTGTTTTGATTTTTAGAGAAAATCCTACCAACGTCAAACCACCTCTGGCCAGTATCATCTGCTGACAGCATCAGCAGATGGCATTACTATAATTCCTGAATTCCAAGATGCACTTTTCCCACCAACACACACACGCTTCCGCACCGCTGACACTGAACGATACCTTCTACCCGACTGGCACATTCCACGTGGCCACTCCTTTTCCTTCTTCATTGCACCTCACACCTAATTTTCCCTTGCAATTGAGTAAACAGAATGTTCCCAGGAATTAGGGTCAGTCTTCATTTCAGAAGTATGTCACCAAATAGAAACCTCTCTACATATTATTGGGCTTTTTTTTAATATTTATTTATTTGGCTGTGCCAAGTCGTAGCTGCAGCACTTGAGATCGTCAGTCTTCATTGCAGCATTCAGGATCTTTCTGTTGCAGCATGCGAACTCTTAGTTGTGACATGTGGAATCTAGTTCCCTGACCAGGAATTGAACCCAGGCCCCATGCAATGGCAGTGTGGAGTCTTAGCCACTGGACCACCAGGAGAGCCCCATATTATTGGTTTTGAAGTCATTTCTGTTTTTAAACTATTAAATATTAAGACATTTTGTTATGGAAAATTCATTTGAACAAAGTTGGTAGAAAGAAAAAAAATGTAAATGATCAAAAGGATGCTACTATGTCCCTAAGGTTAGAGTCACCTTACTATCAAGATAGGAAGTCTAGAGCAAGGAGAACCAGCTAATTCACAAATGGAACATTTCGGCGTTCATTTATCTTTGTTTTTAATAATTCCATTTGTGTTCACATGTTAGATCACAAGGTTGTGATGTTATTCTTCATGCTGATTTCTCATGTAAATTACAAATACATCTTTCTGATGATGATTTATGGAGTTAGTTATTCATCTTCCCAACAGAGCTACCTGCAAAGAAACAATTATTCTACCTCTGAGATGGCATATCATGGAAGGAATGGTTTCCAGATGCTTTGATTTAAAAAGGCTTCAAGAATATATGCAATGTAAAATTCCAAAGCAGGCAAAACTAATCCTGTTGGCAGTCAATGCAGAAGGTGGAGGGAGGGGGTTAGTGACAGAGAACACGCTCACGAGTCCCTCCTGGGGTAGTGGAGGCTGGTAATATTCTTCTCCTTGACGCGGGTGGTGACTACACAGGTGTGTTTCAGTTCAGTTCAGTCGCTCAGTCGTGTCTGACTCTCTGCGACCCCATGAATCACAGCACGCCAGGCCTCCCTGTCCACCACCAACTCCCGGAATTCACTCAAACTCAGGTCCATAGAGTTGGTGATGCCATCCAGCCATCTCATTCTTTGTCGTCCCCTTCTCCTCCTGCCCCCAACCTTTACCAGCATCAGAGTCTTTTCCAGTGAGTCAACTCATCGCATGAGGTGGCCAAAGTATTGCAGTTTCAGCTTTAGCATCAGTCCCTCCAATGGGTGTGTTTACTTTGTGATAATTCACTGAGCTCTGCACCTATGAACCGTGCATATTTCTGAATATATGTTACATTCTTCCTTTTAAAAAGAAGTTTACAAAATAAATTCAAAAGACACATGACTTCCTATATTATTTGTTAACAAAAAAAGAAAAGGTGGGGTATTGATTCTCCATTCATGTAAACCATACTAGTGGCTTTAACATTACATTGACTGCTGCTGCTGCTGCTAAGTCACTTCAGTCGTGTCCGACTCTGTGCGACCCCATAGATGGAAGCCCACCAGACTTCCCCATCCCTGGGATTCTCCAGGCAAGAACACTGGAGTGGGTTGCCATTTCCTTCTCCAATGCATGAAAGTGAAAAGTGAAAGTGAAGTCGCTCAGTCGTGTCCGACTCTTAGCGACCCCATGGACTGCAGCCCACCAGGCTCCTCCATCCATGGAATTTTCCAGGCAGGAGTACTGGAGTGGGGTGCCATTGCCTTACATTGACTAATGAGGGGTAAATATTGACCCTAGAACCATGAATCTTGATGTTCTTCCAAGTCATTCTCTGTTCTCTAGCATTATCCAAACGGAATACAGCTGTACATAAATGGCAATTTCTGGTCATTCTCAAAAAATATCACTAAGCCTGAAAATCAGAAATACTGATCTTGTATAATGATATTTCTATTCTTGTGCAATAGTTTCTGTAAAATCACAGACGTGCTGTCCTAACACCCATAACTGGCCCTGGCAGGGCTTAGCAGACAGGCACAACTGGGAACGCCTTTCCTTAGTAATCAGCTTCCAACAGGCCAGAGCAGGGGCATGGATGCTGGAGTCCTCCGTCTCAGCTGACCCTGGTTACTGGGGACCAGGAAAGCCTCGACCAGTCTGACACTCTTCCTGCGCTCCCCACAGAACAGGGAGCTTACAGCGAATGGGTGGGGCTTTGGGCACAGGTTATGAGAAAGGGCTGGAGAGCAAAAGGACCCACGTCCCTGGGAGCCAGGCAGCATGGGAGCACTGACATGTTTGAAATTCTAGCGCCCATCAGCACGTGTGCGGGACACTGAACTGACTCGGCTGTAAAATTTGCTTGTCCACCACTGACTTTAGGTGGTGTCTGTTAAAGACTCAAACAAAGGCACACAGGCCCCTCGAGCTCTCTCCGCTGCCAGAGCAAGTACATTTATGTCAGTGAGTAAGGGCTATTATTCCCCCAAAAGGCTCTGTACTCCCGACTGTTCCCTGCATCTGCTGGGGACATGGAACAGTTCAGCCTTTCTCTCTCCCCTCTCCCTGCCCAACTGGGCCCTTGTCTCTTCCACCCCTTCTTCAGCACCAGCTGAGACCCACTCATCTCCCTTAGCCTAGATCACAACATAGAGTCTTTTGAAAGAAGATAGGTGATCATCAAGAAAATACCAAAAACACAGACATCACCTCACACCCATTAGGATGGCTACTATTTAAATAACACAAAGCACAACAGAAAATAAGACATGCTGGTGAAGACGTGGAGAAACTGAAACCACGGTGCTCTGTGTGGGAATATGAAATAATGCAGTCACCGTGGGAAACAGTATGGCATTCCCTTAAGAAAAACTGAAGACAGAATTACCATACGATCCAGCAACTACACCTTCTGGTATTGAAAGCAAGGCCTCCAAGAGACATTTAGTACACCTATTATCCCAAGAGCATTTTTGTAATAGCCAAAATGTTAAAGCAACCGAAGTGTCTGTCAATGGATGGATGGATAAACAAAATGGGATTTGTACATACAATGGAATATTACTCAGCCTTAAAAAGAAAGTCAACTCTGACACATGCAACAACAGGCATGAACCTCGCACCCACTGTGCTAAGTGAAACAAGTCGGTTATAAAAAGACAAATACTGTATGACTCCATTTACGTGAGGTATATAGAGCAAACAGATTAGTAGAAACAATTCACACTTATATGTGCAATTAGTCTACCACATGGCAGGCAAGAATATACAATGAGAAGGTGTCTTCAATAAATGATGTTGGGAAAACCGGATAGCTACACGCAGATGAATCAGTATGGACTACTTTCTCATACGATGCACAGAAATAAACTCAAAATGGATTAAAGATTTAAATGTAAGATCCCAAACCATGAAACTTCTAGAGGCAAACACAGGCAGCACTCTCTTTGACATCATCTTAGTAATCTTGTTTGGAAATGTCTCCTCAGGCAAGAGAAACGAAAGCAAAATTTGGAAATAAGTCCTCAGGCAAGGGAAACAAGAGCAAAAATAAGCAAATGAGACCACATCAAATTAAAAAGCTTTTGCATGGCAAAGGAAACTATTAACAAAATGAAAAGGCCATTTACTGAATGGAGAAGATATTAACATCTGCAAGCAATATTTCTGATAAAGGGTCAATATCCCAGATATACAAGGAAGTCATACAATGCAACATCAAAAACATAGAGAGCCTATTTAAAAATGGGCAGAGGATCTGTACAGACAGTTTTCCAAAGATGAAAAACCAGCCAACAGGCACATGAAAAGATACTCACCATAACTCATCACTAGGGAAATGCAAATCAAAACCTCGGTGAGATACCATCTCACGCCCGACAGAATGGCTATTACAAAAAAAGACAAAAAATAACAAATGTTGACATGGATGTGGAGAAAAGGGAACCCTCTTGCACTATTAGTGAGAATGTAAATCGGTGCAGTCACTATGGAAAATGGTATGGAGATTCATCAAAAAATTAAAACTACCATATGATCCAGCAATTCCACTCTTAGATATTTAGCTAAAGAAAACAAAAACACTAAGGGGAAAAGATGTATGCACCCCAATGTTCACTGCATCCTTATTTGCAATAGCCAAGATATGGAAGCAACCTACGTGCCTATCAACAGATGAATGGATAAGGAAGATATAGTACACACATACAGTGGAATGCTGCTGCTGCTGCTGCTAAGTCACATCAGTCGTGTCCAACTCTGTGCGACAATGGAATGCTGTTCAGACACAAAAAAGAATGAAATCTTGCTATTTGCAACAACATGGATGGACCTAGAGGGTATTATGCTACGTGAAATAAGTCAGACAGAAAAAGATAAACGCTGTATGATTTCAATTATATGTGGAATCTAAAAAATAAAACAAATGAACAAACGTAACAAAACAGAAACAAAGTTAGAGATACAGAAAGCAAACAGGTGGCTTCCAGAAGGAAATGGGTGAGGACGACTAAGAGGTACAGACCTCCAGCTGCAAAGTAAATGAGTCACGAGTATAAAATATACCAAGTGTGGGGGATCACGTCAATAAATAGTATCTTTGTGATAGAGCATAACTAAACATTGCGGACATCATTTTGAAATGTACAGGAAAAAAATCACTATGTTGTATAATAGTAATTAACATACTGTTGTAAGTCAGACATACTTCAAAAACAAACAGGGACTTCCGTGGTGGTCCATTCGTAAGACTCTGAGCTTTCACTGCAGGTGGCATAGGTTTCATCCCTGATCAGGCAACTAAGATCCTGCATGCTTCATGCCACAGTGAAATTATTTTTTTTAATTAAAAAAAAAAAAACCCTACAAACAAACTCAAAGAAAAAGAGATCAGATTTGTAGTTACAAGGTAGAGGAGTGGGAGGAAGGGGAATTGAATGAAGGCAGTCAAAACAGACAAACTACCAGCCATCAGATAAATAAGTACTAGGGTATAATGTACAATGTGATAAATTAACTCTGCTATATGGACAGAGGAGGAGATTGCCAAGAGTCAGACACGACTAAAGTGACTTAGCACATTTCATACAAAAATTAAGAAAGTAAATCCTAAGAGTTCTTACCACAAAGAAAATTTGTTTCTCCTTTTCCATTTCCTTAATTTTGTATCTAAATGAGATGATGGATGCTCACTAAACTTCCTGTGATAATTGTTTCACGACGTATGTAAATCACATCATTGCGCTGTACATGTGATGCCTATACAGTGCTGTATATCAACAATGCCTCAATAAAACTGGAAGAAAAAATTAATAGAAACAGCAGAATGGTGGTTGCCAGGAGCCTGGGAAGGGAACGGAAACTTGTGGGTTAATGGGTACACAGTTTCAGTTTTGCAAGATGAAAAAGTTCTGGGGATGGGGTGTACAACAATGCGGACATACTTCATACCAGACTGTACACTCCATGGTTAAGATGGTAAAGTTTATATTACGTGTATTCTACCACAATTAAAAGTAAAAATTTCAAAAGATATAAAATATACAGGGAAGTGCAGAGACTAAAACAACCACTCACCCAGACTGAAAGCTCCTCTCCCACCCTCCGCCTTCCTTTCCACTCCATTCCCATAGCAGGTATATACCTGGGTCGTGCTTTATTCTGCTGCTTTTACTTTCCTTCTCTCCATCCCCAAACAATACATGTTATCCTGACATACCTCAAAAATATATCTTGAGAGGGGAAAAAAGCAAATTGCAAAAAAAAAAAAAAAGCTACTAATTATAATTTCAGTTTTAAAGGCATACAATCCCACAGCAGCTTCAAGCAGAAGTGAGTGTGTCCACATTTACAAGCTGCTGCTGCTGCTAAGTCGCTTCAGTCGTGTCCAACGCTGTGCGACCCCATAGATGGCAGCCCATCAGGCTCCCCTGTCCTGGGATGCTCCAGGCAAGAACACTGGAGTGGGTTGCCATTTCCTTCACCAAGGCATGAAAGTGAAAAGTGAAAGTGAAGTCGCTCAGTCGTGTCCGACTCTTCGCGACCCCATGGACTGCAGCCTACCACGGTCCTCCATCCACGGGATTTTCCAGGCAAGAGTACTGGAGTGGGATGCCATCTAGACTCTGCTAAAGCATGTTGGTCTCAGATTCAACTTGCTAAAACACTGAAAACAATCAGCCTGCTGTTTTGGTGAGCAGTGTCCTATACTTCAAAGTCCTGTTTTTGTTTTCACTGGATGCCCCTCTCATTACATGGCTAAGACCTTAGTCCTCCTCCCAGTTCGGGCATCAACTCCTGGCCTGACCAACAAGTCACAACAGACTCCTTCTCACAGATTCAGCAGCTGCCCCACGATGCTCCTGCCTGTGCGTTCACTGCCACAGTGCCCCAATTCCTGGCCTGCTGCAGCCTAACACGTGTGCCCCAGAGACTTAGGGGATTAACAGATGATTGTGGAAATAGACGGTTTTTTTAGGCTTATGCTAAAACATAACCTTATGCATCACGGAAATACATGAACAATTCAACTTTCCAAGAAAGAATCAAATAAAACCCTGAAACTGAGACACAAAGCTGAGAATTTGAGTCTTCCTCATGTTAAGAAACTCCACAACAAAACTGCAATAAATGCCAGAACTTAAATTTCTGAAAGCTATATTTTATATAATGAGAATTTTACATATAATTTCTTTCATATATCTTTGCACTTCAAGCATAATGGAAGTTATCTGGTCAGTGTTAACATTATTTTACTTTTTATATTCACCCTCAAGTCAGTGTCACTTGGGTCACCCACTCCTAAAAGAAAATTTATTTCATTTCTGCATAGGTTAGATCTTCAGTCTTAATAGAGGCAATCATCATCAAGTCATCTGACTTAAAAGCAGAGTGGAAAGCCCAAAAGATGTGACAAGGTTAAATGGTTTTCTCTTTACTTTTCTGTATAAATGAAATTAATTTTTCTTGAGATAATCACTCCACTTCTCTGAGGCTCAGTTTCTCATGGGCACGATGGGGATAATAAAAACCAGCTGACATGAATGGATGGATCAGAGGTAAACAGATCAGAGGTGACGCGTGTAGTGCCTAGTACAGTGTCAGGCATCTCCCTGTTAGGAACCAGGTTTAACAGAACTCTTTTTAAACAGTTTCATGAAGATCAAATGCAGGTTAAGGGGAAACACAAAGAAATCTGTTGATTTGTTTTTTGTTGGTTATATGTTTGTTCGTTGGTTTGCTTCTGGTTTTGCTAATCTGATCAGTTGTTTCTCTGAATTAAGCAAATCAATACACTGGTTTGACTATAAATAGGTCACAGCTGTTTATAATCAATCTATATTTCTGGATTACTACTGGGTGATTTTCTGGGAAGGATGAAGCTACATCCCCACATCACACTACACACATGGATAAATTCCAAATGAATCAAAGATTGTACATGAAACAGAAAGAACTACAAGAAATGGGAAAATTTTATAATCTTGGAGAAAGGAAGGCAATTCCAACTATGACTCATAATTCAGATGTCACAAAACAAAAAAAAAAAGATCAACTGATTCATTACATAAAAATACTAAAATAAAATTCCATAACAAACTCAAGACAATAAAACACTAGAAATTTGATTTCAACACATGCTACAAAGGGCTTATCTCTATAGTACATAGTAAATTGCTGGAAATAAAAAACACAGAACAGTAACCCAATAGAAAAAATTGGCACATAGGAATGATTCTTAAATATATGAAAAGATTTCAACTGCAGTCACAGTAAAAGCAATGTAAAAAAAATTACTACACTAAGTTGCAATTTCCCACCTGTCAAATTTGCAAACATCCAAAAGTTTGATTAAACATTTGGTTGGCAAAGTTCTTAAGAAATATGGACTCTTCATGCACTATTGGAGGCAGTGAAAATCATTTAACACCAATGAAAGTAAATTTAGTAATAACTGTAATTGTAAGTGCATTTATACTAGCAAGTCTATTTCTGGGGAGAGGCCTTAAAGATATACCTACACACTTAGAAAATAACATATATTTATTACTGGTTATTCATCACAGAAGTCTTTGTAATAGCAAAAACCTGGAAGCAACTCACCTATCCATCTAACGGGAACCAGTTCTCTAACTATGATTCAGCCACAAAATGGAATATTCTGTAGCCCAGAAAAAGCATGAGGAAGCCTTCTGTGTGTGTGCGTGTGTGTGTGTGTGTATTAGTCACTCAGTCGTGTCCAACTCTTTGCAATCTCATGGACTGTAGCCCACCAGGCTCCTCTGTCCATGGGATTCTCCAGACAAAAATACTAGAGTGGGTTGCCATTCCCTTCTCCAGGGGATCTTCCTGACCCAGGGATCGAAGCCAGGTCTCCCACATTGTGGGCAGATTCTTTACCGTCTGAGTCACCAGGAAAGCCCAAGGAAGCCCTCTACACACTTACAAAGAAGGACGGCAGATGGCTGAGTGAAAAAAGTATAAAACTGGCCACAGAGTCGGAGATGTTTTAATCAAAGAAAGGAAGGTAGAATGAACAGACATTTATGTTTGCTAGCATTTACATAAAGAGGTGCTAGACACAAAACCGGAATAGAAAAAAAGTGGTTTCCTTGATAAAGTTAATGAGGATGAGGGTGGGAACTAGATTTCCTAGTGTATTCATTTTAAGATCATTTTGATTTTTTAAGTGTTATCAATTCATAAAATTATACTTAAGATGTACTTACTGTTTACCTGCTAGGTAGAAAGCCCTGTGTTCAGTACTATAATAACACTTTTAAACCAGCTACAATGAGCATCAGTGTGCTTAACACAGTGTCTGAGTTGGCTGATGGGGGTTGAGGGAGAAAGGGAACTCATGGTGTATAAGTCATACTGAAGGAAAATTTCCTTCTTTGACTTGTACTTCCCTGTCTCAGGACCCAGCATGAATATGATCTTAGAGGAGACAAGACACACCTGGATAAAAAGATACCTATCAATGGTGTACAACAGAGCTGCATACATACTGAAGGAAATACACTTCTAGATCAGAAGAGAGAAGTCCTACTGCTGAACTCATCCAGAAAGGCTTCACAGAAAGTAAAACTTGAGCTCGGTCTTGGGTATCATATAAATTAAACCTTTTTCACAAAAAGTTCTTCCACAGAAAAAAAGTGAACTTTTCTGTACAAATGCTTTTTTTTTTTTTTCCAGAACTGCCTTGATTAATGCTGATTTTTCTGAATAGGGGTTGAGGGTAAGGGGAAGTAATGGGAAGGCAGGAAGGAGATGCTTCATCCTTTCTACTCAATTATCAAAAAGTGAATAATGTCACAAAATTAGGTTTTCCTGGTCATCTCAGTCCTTCCTTAAAATAAAAATAGCACACAGGAATCAGAGTCTGGACTGAAACAATTCAAAAAGTTATACTACTGTATTTTACTGCTTTCTCACTCAGAGTTTCACATCCCCTCAGGAAGTTTTTCTCTTTGTCAGCTTTCATAGTCAGTTCCTCTGCATGGGTTGGCCAGAATCAGGAGAGGAACAGCAAGTTTCTGTTCCTGTCCTACACTTACAAAGAGATTTCGCTTTGTAAGTGCTTGTGCCAATGCAGGAGACTCAAGAGACACGGGTTTGATCTCTGGGTCAGGAAGATACTCTGGAGAAGGAAATGTCTACCCACTCTAGTATCCATGCCTGGAAAACTCCACGGACAGGGGAGCAAAGAGTTGGACAGGACTGAGGAGCAACTGACCACACACAATAGGGCTGTAGTGATGGAAAGAGGGAACACACCCTGGAAGGAGTCATTTGCCCTGATGCTCAGGATTGGAACTGCCCACCTAATACCCGAATGGCCTCCAGGGCACAGGGGGGGCCACCTCTGAACACTTCTGTGATGGAAACTCACTACCACCGTCATGTGGATGCAAGCTCTTACGTTGAGATGGAAAATCTCTTATTTTCAAGCCCCTGGTTCTGATGCTAACCACAAATTTGCAGACAAGGCAAATTCATGTCACATGAGTTAAACTCGTCACACTAGAAGAATTGCTCTATGGCTTTCATTAGTTTGGAGTCAGGATGCAGGAGTGGGAAGGGGAAAGAGAATGAATGTTTTTGCTGGTTTTGCATTCTTTTTTTTAAACATTTATTTATTTACTTGACAGTGCTGGGTCTTAGCTGTGGCACACAGGATCTTTAGTTGTAGGATGCACACTCTTAGTTGCTGACCACGGATGGAACCCAGGCCCCCTGCATTGGAAGCTTGGAGTCTTAGCCACTGGACCACCAGGGAAGTCCCTGTTGTTGGGTTCTAAACAAATATTGGTCACTTTTGCATTGAAAATAATTAGGTAACAGTGTTTAATTGCAAAATAGAAGCATACTATATTCAATGTACCATTTAATCCTCTAATGGACCAAATTCACCTGAAAAATAACATTGTTCGGGAGTGCATCTTAAGCGTGTAAAATGACAAATAGAATGCTAACTGTCTCCTAAGCATGCACTCTGCAGCATCCGAGGAGTCCCTATCACTGGAGGACACAGGTGCTCAAAGCAACAAAATTCAATAGTGACAAACAGGAGACAAGCCTACTGAGCTTCCACCAGAGTTATGGCCACCTAGAAATAAGGTATTTGGAAAGCTTTTCCTGGAGAATAAGAATTATTTTGAATAAAATGCTGTCACCTAAGTCACTAATACCCCAAGCAACTTTTATGGCTCTGTAAGGAAAGAATTAGCCTACTCATTTGGGAATTTCGTGGTGTTTGGAATGCAGAAAAGTGACAATGAGGTTGGAAATGGATTGGCTTTGGGGCTTGTTCTGCTTTATAAATAATAATGAAGCTTTTCCAACAAGAACTAACGTGAAATGAGAGGAAAAAAGAAAATCTGTCCCTAGGGTATAAAATTACCTCATCACGCAATTTGCATTTCCCCACTCCAAGCACATTTTCTGTGAGTTCCACTTAGAGCGAGGAAGCTGCTGTATGATAATTAATTTTAACAAGCACTTGGCAGCCTGAGCTGGCCTGTAGACAAGCTGCCCGAGACTAACTATGAATTCGAAGTGCACTTTTTATGGTGTTTTTTCCACAATGACATTATTTAGGCATTTAAAAATCATCTGGACTGCAACTTTACTTTGTTCTTTTTTTCTTCTTCTTCACTGGGATTTTTTTCATGTACTTGAATACACAAGCAGTTTGTAAAAACTGTTAAGAAATGTGGGAGCTAATTGGATCTTGCTGTAGCAAAACTAGAAGGGTATTAGATATTTGCTATTCATCAAAAGGGCCACTTGTTTTTCTTTTCTTTTTCCCCTGTGTTCAGAAAAGAAATGTGCACATCGCCTGACTTATAATGTTCAGTTCATTAGAGGAAAAAGTGCTTTAGAATTAGATCCTTACGCCATTTCCCATGCAGCATTTTCATTCTTTTTTTAAAGCACTATTGTAAAAGCAGGTGATAGTCTTGAGATGTGATGAGCAATGTTTGGGCACTATTTCTCTTTTATGTCGCTGCATATGGAATATGGGCAAGCAAATAATGAGTCATTTCTGAGCAGGAAAATAAATCTAGAGAGAACTAATACTTGATTTCATAGTAATAACTTACCTCTCATCTATCCATCGAGTTTATTGTTCTCTACTAAATGATTTACACATGTCTGTATGTTTATAATTTATGTGAAAAGTTGCAAAATCTTAATTACGGCAAAAAAAAGACATTCTGTAATTTCCCAGGCAAGCTACTAAAAAGATGAGTATCTGTCTACATTTTTTAAGATGAAAAACAATGACATGTTAACTCATTCCTTTTTATGTTTTTAATAACAGACTTACTGCCTGTGGCTCAGTTACTTGCTCTCACAAAGAGTCCAAATTAACCTTCATGATAACAACTTGTCAAATTCCATTATTTTCATAAAGGCAATTCTTTCCTACCTTTCCTAACAAAAGTTTAAACTGATGATTAACACCATGGGTACAATTGCCAGTTAAAAATAACATGCCAGAATTTCTCATCCTTTGCACTTAGTAGTGTATGAAATGTTTATCTAGAAATCCTGATCCAAGTGGCCTGTTTGTGTCACCGAAAAATGCAATAACATTTCAAGTTAAGCTTTTCTTTATTAGGATCATCTGTACTATATTTGGAGCTAAGCAAAATTCTCCAAAGTCAAATCTATGCACTGATTGGAGAAATTTTCTTAATTTATCCTCATTCCTGGTGAGAATTTTCTTAGGTTAAACTGCATTCACAGTTTACTGAGACTAACCTGGGCAAGGCACTGAGCTTTGAGGCAAGGGGCAGACAACGGTGAGTCAGAGAAGCTCCCTGTTCTCAGAAAGCTTAGTCTAGTGAGGAGATAAAACTTAGGTTCACCTGATGCTGATCATTCAGAAAGAGCTCACACCTCGTTGTTAGCACAAAAAGGTGCAGAATGGTCTGTATATATTTGTTCTAACATGTCATTTGGGAGAAGGCAATGGCAAGCCACTCCAGTACTCTTGCCTAGAAAATCCCATGGATGGAGGAGCCTGGGAGGCTGCAGTCCGTGGGTTCGCTAAGGGTCGGACACGACTGAGTGACTTCACTTTCACTTTTCACTTTCACATATTGGAGAAGGAAATGGCAACCCACTCCAGTGTTCTTGCCTGGAGAATCCCAGGGACAGGGGAGCCTGGTGGGCTTCCGTCTAAGGGGTCACACAGAGTCGGACACGACTGAAGTGACTCAGCAGCAGCAGCAACATGTCATTTAAGGCTAATGTTTCCTTATTGATTTTCTGTGTAATGATCCATCTGTTGATGTAAACGGGGTATTATAATCCACTGCTATTATTGTCTTGCTATCCATTTCTCCCTTTTAGTCAGTTAACATCTGTTTTAAATACTTAGGTGCTCCCATGTTCAATGAATAAAAATTGTAAAATATTACATCCTCTTCTTGGATTGAGCCCTTTATCATCATGTAATGTCAGCTTTGTCTCTTATCAGTATTTATTATAACTAATAAATTCAGTAAAGCTGCTGCTGCTGCTGCTGCTGCTGTGTCACTTCAGTCGTGTCCGACTCTGTGTGACCCCATTGACGGAAGCCCACCAGGCTCCCCTGTCCCTGGGATTCTCCAGGCAAGAACACTGGAGTGGGTTGCCATTTCCTTCTCCAATGTGTGAAAGCGAAAAGTGAAAGTGAAGTCACTCAGTCGTGTCCAACCCTGAGCGACCCCACCGACTGCAGCCTATCAGGCTCCTCCATCCATGGGATTTTCTAGGCAAGAGTACTGGAGTGGCACAATCTGCTGCATTTCTATACACCAATAACTATCACAATGAGAATAAAGAAAACAATCCCATTTATAATTGCATTACAAAGAATAAAATATCTAGGAATAAATTTAACCAAAAAGGTGAAAAAACTATATACTGAAAATGACAAGATATTAATGAAGCAAATTCAAGACATAAATAAATAGATATTCTGTGCTCATTAGTCAGAATAACCAATATTGTTCAATGTCCACACTACCAAAGCAAGTTACAGATTCAATGTAATCCCTATCAAAATTCTAATGGCATTTTTCAAAGAAACAGAACAAATAATCTTAAAATATGTGTGGAGTCACAAAAAAAGCCTGAATAGCCAAAGTAATTTGGATAAAGAAGAACAAACCTGGAGGTATCATGCTCTTTGATTTCAAACTAATACAAAACTATAATAATTAAAATAGTATGATATTGACCTAAAAACAGACACACAGAGCAACTGAACAGAACAGAGAGCTCAGAAACAAATCCACACATATATGGTCATTTAATTTACAACAAAGGAGCCAAGAAAACACAATGGGTAAAGAACAGTCTCTAATGAATGGTGTTGGGAAAACTGAAAAAGAATGAAACTTGACCACTATCCTATACCATACACAAAAATTAACTCAAAATGCATTAAAGACTTGATCACAGGAGCTAAAACCATAAAACTACAAGGAAACACAAGTGGTAAGCTCCTTGACACAAGTCTTGGTGATGACTTCTTTTTTAATCAGACACCAACAAAGCAAAAGAAGCAACAAAAGCAAAAATAAGTATGTGGAACCAAATCATACTAAAAAGCCTCTGCATGGCAAAGGAAACCAAGAACAGAAAAGGCAGTCTAGTGAATGGAAGAGAATATTTGTAAATCATACATCTTAAAAGGGGCTAACATTCAAAATATATAAAGAACTCATATAACTCAACAGCAAAAAAAATCTGATTTTAAAAAATGGGCAGAAAATCTGAATAAACATTTTTTCAATTAATATATACAGATGGCCAACAGGTAGATGAAGAGAAGCTCAAAGTCATTAATCATCAAGAAATGCAAATCAAAACCACAGTGGGATACCACCTCACAACTGTTTTGAATGGCTGTTATCAAAAAGGGTATGAAATAAATGTTGGTGAGGATATGAAGAAAATGTACCCTCCTATGTTGTTGGTGGGAATGTTAACTTATGCAGCCACTATGGAAAACAGTATGGAGGTTTCTTAAAAAAACCCAAAATAGAATCATCCCATGATCCAATAATTCCACTTCTAGGTATTCATCCAAAGAAAATGAAAATACTAAAGGATGTCTGTACTCCCATGTTCACTGCAGTATTATTTACAATAGCCAAAATATGGAAATAACCTGTGTCCATCAGTGGATGAATGGACAAAGAAACTGTGGCTCTATACAATGAAATAATTTAACTATAAAAAAGAGGAAATCTTGCCATTTGCAACAACATGGATGGACTTTGGGGCTTCCCTGGCAGCTCAGCTGTAAAGAATCCGCCTGCAGTGCAGGAGCCACAGGAGGTGCGGATTCAATCTCTGGATCGGGAAGATCCCCTGGACTAGGTCATGGCAACCCGCTCCAGTATTCTTGCTTGGGAAATCCCATGGACAGAAGAGCCTAGCGGGCTATAGTCCAAAGGGTCGCAAAGAGTTGGACACGACCGAAGCAAGTTAGCGTGCACACACACACAGATGGTCTTTGAGGGAATTACACTAAATGAAATGAGACAGAGCCGATTCATTGAAAAAGACCCTGATGCTGGGAAAGATTGAAGGCAGGAGGAGAAGGGGACGACAGAGGATGAGATGGTTGGATGGCATCACCAACTCAACGGACGTGAGTTTGAGTGAACTCCGGGAGTTGGTGATATACAGGGAGGCCTGGTGTGCTGGGGTTCATGGGGTCGCAAAGAGTCGGACACGACTGAGTGATTGAACGATAAGAAAGAGACAAATACTGTATGATTTCTCTTCCATGTGAAATCTGGGAAAAAACAAACAAGTTCATGTAGATGTAGAGAACAGATATGTGGTTGCCAGAGGTAGTGAGTGGGGAAGGGTGGGAGAAATGGGTGAAGTGGATCAAAGGTTAAAAATAATTTAAATAAATACAGTGCATTACTAACAAACATCAGAAGACAGTGTACTGCTGCTGCTGCTGCTGCTGCTAAGCCACTTCAGTCGTGTCCGACTCTGTGTGACCCCATAGACAGAAGCCCACCAGGCTCCCCCATCCCTGGGATTCTCCAGGCAAGAACACTGGAGTGGGTTGCCATTATTACCTAGTAAATCTGTTACCATCTCCTATAACAAATAAACAAGAAACAATTTGTGTGTGTGTTGCAATATAAACTGGAGAGGTCTGTAAAAAGGTTAATGTCATTATCCTTGCTCCAGCATCAAGTTCCACTTTTACAACCCAAGCAACCTACTCTTCTCCATACACACAAAATATTACCATCACTTCAAATTTTGCTGTCGTTGTTGTTCAGTCGCTAAGTCCCATCCGACTCTTTGCAACCCCATGGACTGCAGCACGCCACGAGGGAGTTGGCTCATTTCCCAGGGTTTGCTCAAACTCATGTCCACTGAGTCGGTGACGCTACCTAACCATCTCATCACTTAAAATAGGCATAATTTAACAATGAAAATGCATCTTGGTCAAACTAAATATTATGTTGAAATATTTCACACATTTCCACAGAAGAGAGGGGAAGAATGACATTGAATTTACTTGCTTCTCTGTGGTATGGTCAGCGCATACATTAAGACTGGATAGCAGGACTTCCCTGGTGGTCCAGTAGTTAAGAATTCACCTTCCAATACAGGGCACTCAGGGACTTGGGTTTGATCCCTGGTCACGGAACTAAGATCCCACATGTTACAAGGAAATTAAGAGACATGGCTTTGTCAACAGGTTTCCAACAATGTTTTCCCAAAAAACCTGTACCTGTTGACAAAGCAATAATACGCCATGGGGCAATTAAACCCATGCACCACACTGGAGAATCTGATTGCCTCAACAAGAGAAGGCCCACATGCCACAACAAAGACCCAGAACAGCCAGAATTTTAAAAATAAAAATAAAATAAGCTATAAAAATTTTTTTAAAAAAAGATTGGATGGCATACCATGGCTTTAGGAGACAGACTGGAAAAGAAATTGTAATTTTTTTGGAAACATTATTGGAAAAACCTACACCTGCTGATAAAACCATAATATTTTATTTAGTAATTTACTTAATAACATCTAATAAATACAATGGAAAATTTACTTAAGTCTTTCTGGATCTCAAGAATTCTAATCATTTTAATGGTCCTTCATTTTGGTTTGCTGATATTTACCAACATTCTGATTTACATTTATTTGTTGTTCATTCATTCAGTCCTGTCCAACTCTTTGCAACCCCATGGACTGCAGCATGCTGGGCTTCCCTGTCCTTCACCATCTCCTGGAGCTTGCTCTAACTCATGTCCATTGAGTAGGGGATGCTCTCCAACTCATTATCTCAAAATGTCCTATTTTCTCAAAAATAATTATCTTTCCATCTCACTCTTTCTCCCAGTCTCCCTCTCCCTCTCTCTCTTCTCTTTGTCACACACACAGACACACAGCCCTATACTTAGAAACAGTCTATTTTGCGGGAACATAACTGGATTCTGTCTCTCTCATTCTGCGTCAAAGTGGTCATGCAGTTAGGAGTTGATCAAGACGGGAAGATGGCCTTCATGTTCCCCTCAGCTTGTCTAAACTTCAGACTGGCTTCTCTCTGACTCTAGTCCCTAATCACTCTTGCTTTAGAGTTTTTACCTTAGAAAACTTGTCAAGGTAAATTCTTTATCTTCCCTGCTGCTGCTGCTGCTAAGTCACTTCAGTCGTGTCCGACTCTGTGTGACCCCATAGATGTAAGCCCACCAGGCTCCCCCGTCCCTGGGATTCTCCAGGCAAGAACACTGGAGTGGGTTGCCATTTCCTTCTCCAATGTGTGAAAGTGAAGTCGCTCAGTCGTGTCCAACCCTTAGCGACCCCATGGACTACAGCCTACCAGGCTCCTCCATCCATGTGATTTTCTAGGCAATAGTACTGGAGTGGCTTGCCATTGCCTTCTCCGTTATCTTCCCTACTGAGATGTAAAATTTGTAAAAAAGCCTCTTGTAAGTTTTACAACCCAGAGATGTCTTTCTTGAGGACCTGGGATCATACCTGTGAAATATATGCATCAAGGAGGATAGTAACCCCTCTCTCAATTTCCGTGAGAGAGAAGGAGCCTACCTTCAGTATGCAGGCAGTCTTGCTCCAGGTTGTAATGCTATCTCCTATTATGAAGATAAGGGAAAGACTGCTTATCCTTTTCAGTTCAAATCAGTTCAGTTGTTCAGTCGTGTCCAACTCTTTGCAACCCCATGGACTTCAGAACGCCAGGCCTCCCTATCCACCACTAACTCCCAGAGTCCACCCAAACTCATGTCCATTGAGTCGATGATGCCATCCAGCCATCTCATCCTCTGTCATCCCCTTCTCCTCCTGCCCTCAATGTTTCCCAGCATCAGGGTCGTTTCCAATGAGTCAGCTCTTCACATCAGGTGGGCAAAGTATTAGAGTTTCAGCTTCAACATCAGTCTTTCCAATGAACATTCAGGACTGATTTCCTTTAGGATGGACTGGTTGGATCTACTTGTAGTCTAAGGGACTCTCAAGAGTCTTCTCCAACACCACAGTTCAAAAGCATCAATTCTTCGGCACTCAGCTTTCTTTATAGTCCAACTCTCACATCCACACATGACCACTGGAAAAACCATAGCCTTGACTAGACGGACCTTTGTAGACAAAGTAATGTCTCTGCTTTTTAATATGCTGTCTAGGGTGGTCATAACTTTTCTTCCAAGGAGCAAGCGTCTTTTAATTTCATGGCTGCAGTCACCATCTGCAGTGATTTTGGAGCCCAAAAAAATAAAGTCAGCCACTGTTGACACTGTTTCTCCATCTATTTGCCATGAAGTGATGGGACAGGATACCATGATCTTAGTGTTCTGAATGTTGAGCTTTAAGTCAACTTTTTCACTCTCCTCTTTCACTTTCATCAAGAGGCTTTTGAGTTCCTCTTCACTTTCTGCCATAAGAGTGGTGTCATCTGCATATCTGAGGTTATTGATATTTCTCCCAGCAATCTTGATTCCAGCCTGTGCTTCTTCCAGCTCAGCGTTTCTCATGATGTACTATAAGCAAGGTGACAATATACAGCCTTGACGTACTCCTTTTCCTATTCTAACCAGTCTGTTGGTCCATGTCCAGTTCTAACTGTTGCTTCCTGACTTGCATACAGATTTCTCAAGAGGTAGGTCAGGTAGTCTGGTATTCCCATTTCTTTCAGAATTTTCCACAGCTTATTGTGATCCACACAGTCAAAGTCTTTGGCATAGTCAATAAAGCAGAAGCAGATGTTTTTCTGGAATTCTCTCGCCTTTTCGATGATCCAGTGGATGTTGGCAATTTGATCTCTGGTTCCTCTGTCTTTTCTAAATCCAGCTTGAACATCTGGGAGTTCACAGTTCAAGTATTGTTGAAGTCTGGCTTGGAGAATTTTGAGCTTATTCTTTTGGCAATTAATAAATGTAGATAATCTAAGATTCCCCTAAGGGCTTAAAGATCTTAGCTCTTAAAAACTTTTCCAATTATTATTTCAATGGGGTTTTCTGTCTCTCTTCCCTATGAGAGTAGCTGTAAAAAGTCCTCCTTGCCTGTTTAACTTTGGCCAGTTTGATGTTTCCTGGGACAGGGCCAAATTCACGATGTCAGGAAAAGATGTTTTTTTTGTGATGTGGAACGATAAGGCAATCTCTTTTTCTGATTCTCAGTCTGTAAGCTCTTTCTGAAACCCTTTATCAAAAAACAAAAGCAAAAAAAAAGATGTTACATAACTTACCCAAGGCTACAAAGTGGTTGAGCCAGGATCTGAGCCTCAGTTGATTCAAGTCTAAAAGCTGATGCCTTTAAACCCTACATAGTGTTCCGGCAACCAAAGGCTTCCTAGGTGGCTCAGTGGTAAAGAATCCGCCTACCAATGCAGGAGACTCAAGAAACATGGGTTCGATCCCTGGGTCAGAAGATCCCCTGAAAGAGGAAATGACAACCCACTGCAGTATTCTTGCCTGGAGAATCCCAGAGGAGCCTGGCAGGTCCACGGGGTCACAAAGAGTCAGACACAACTGAGCGACTGAGCACACACGCAACCATCTCCAAAAGATTCTAACCTCAATATTATTAAAATAAGACCATTATGTGCCCTAAAAATTTAAAGTATAAATGACAAAGAGTTTGGCTTTTATATTAATAGTGGAGATTAATGGTGCACAAGACATATTAATTCCTTCCTGCAGATGACACCATGTGGCTGCAGTTAACAAGACTTCTTCACACAGAACCAGAAGGTAAGGGCATTCCAGGCTGAGATAACCAAATGGTTACAGAGAAGTGAACGCTGGTGGATCAGAAAACGACAGGTGAAACGGCAAGAAGAATGAAGTCTTGAAAAGTCGACTGGAAGCAGATTGGGGAGAGCCTTGAGAGCCATTCTAAGGACCCTGGACACTATAAAAAACAAGCAGCTACTGAAAGTTAAGGGACATGAAAGTAAAATGATTAGAACCTTCTTGTCTGGGGCTTATTTCTTTGTTTTGTTGCTTTTAATAATTTATGTCAAAAAAGAAGATGAACATACAAAACGAGTATAACTGAATACTAGCAACAAATAATTTAAAATGTCATTTTTAGAAGAAATAATGTCAATGGCAACCTAATTAAAACATAACTCGGGAAAAACTCCCAAAACATGGAAAGTGTCTTTTCTGAGAAAACTATAAAGATCTAATTAATGCGTACAAGAGAAGTTGTTAAGTAGAGAGACAGACCATGCTCATACATGGAAAGACAAGAAGCTGATCTATAAATTCAACACAATACCAATAAAAACATAAAAGGGTTATTTGTGGAACCTCACAGGCCAGTTGGTCCTCATGTTCACAGAAGAAAAAGGGCCAAGTTGGTCAAGATGATTTTGAAGAAGAAAAGGAGGAGATGTCGAAACTCCCCAGGTGTTAAAACATTTTAAAACTAAGTGACCTGACAGAGGCAGATACAGAAAACAAACTAGTGGTTACCAGGAGGGAGAGTGAAGAGGGAAGGGTCAAGACAGGCGTAGAGGATTGTGAGGTATAACCCATGATGTATAAAATAAGCTACAAGGACATACTGTACAACACGGGGAATGCAGCTAATATTTTATAATAACTATGGTGATGTGATGTGCATGCTCAGTCGTGTCTGACTCTTCGCAACCCCATGTACTGTAGCTCGCCAGGCTCCTCTGTCCATGGAATTTTCCAGGCAAGAACACTGGAGCAGGTTGCCATTTCCTCCTCCAGGGGATCGACCAGGCCCGGGAGTGTCGTGCACCTACTGCATCGGCAGGCAGATTCTTTACCACTGTGCCACCTGGGAAGCCCCTATGCTGCTGCTGCTGCTGCTAAGTCACTTCAGTCGTGTCCGACTCTGTGTGACCCCATAGACGGAAGCCCACCAGGCTCCCCCGTCCCTGAGATTCTCCAGGCAAGAACACTGGAGTGGGTTGCCATTTCCTTCCCCAATGTGTGAAAGTGAAAAGTGAAAGTGAAGTTGCTCAGTCGTGTCCAACTCTTAGCAACCCCACAGACTGCAGCCTACCAGGCTCCTCCATCCATGGGATTTTCTAGGCAAGAGTACTGGAGTGGGTTGCCATTGCCTTCTCCGGGAAGCCCCTATAGTAACTACAAATGAATTATAAGTCTTAAAAACTGTGAATCACTATATTGTATACCTATAACTTATTTTATTTAAAAAAGGATACTATTCTTTAAAAAAATTTTTTTTAAGTGACCCAAGATTGGTCCAGAGTCATCAGCTGTGCTTTCATATTTCTTTGTTGGGTTAAAGAAACAGTGTGAAGAAGGGAGCTGAAGAAGGGAGCTAAAGAAGATGGCATGGATGACAAAAAGAGACAGTCTCCTCACAGCTGCTGCCCCGCTTTAAATGAGGGGGACCCTGACACTCAAACAGAGCAACCCGGGTTCCTAAATAAAGACAAAAGCTATTTCCAAAAGAAGCACTTACACCACAGGTGTCTGGTCTAAGGATGGTAATAGTTCGAGTGAAACAGTTCAATCATCCACCTGGCATTTGCCAATCCAAACAAAGGAGTCAGAAGACGAAACTGTATGTACTCTGCCCTGGGTCTCAAATAGTCTGGGACAAAGTTAAGAGGCAGAAGACACAGAGGAAATAACGAACCTACTTACAAAGCAACATTCCAGTAAGTACAATAAAGTACGACTATAAACACAAAAAGTGCTGCGAGTTGCGAGCAGAGGGGTAACAGTGGGCAGATGTGCTCAGGGAGGCGGGTCTGGAAAGCACAGGGTCAGTAAGGGAGTCACTGCCATCGAGCTTGCTGCCTTTCACCTGTTTCTGGTCCACTGCCACTCAGACACCCAGTAGGGCAGCACCAAACCCATCACTGTGCACTGTTGATTGCACCTAAATTCCATCAAAGTAGGATAAACTTTTCAAGCTAAAACTTCATAAACTCTCTTCTGTAAGAAATTAATTAATGATCTTGTCTAAGAATTTAGAAAATGGGGGGCTTCCCTGGTGGTCCAGTGGTTAAGACTCTACACTCCAAATGCAGGGGGCATGGTTTCAATCCCTGGTCAGAGAACTAGGATCTCACATGCCACACAGCATGCCAAGAACAGAAAAGGGTATGCCTGTCATCCTACCTCTTTCTGCCCTTCTTTTTGAGGGTTACTTGAGACTGTTGAGTTTCAAGCCAACCTTTTACTGTTCATGGGGTTCTCAAGGCAAGTATACTGAAGTGGTTTCCCATTCCCTTCTCCAGTGGACCACATTCGGCTGTGGTCCATGTGATCAGATCGACTAGTTTTCTGTGATTATGATTTCTGCTGCTAAAGCTTAAACTCCAATACTTTGGCCACCTCATGCGACGAGTTGACTCACTGGAAAAGACTCTGATGCTGGGAGGGATTGGGGGCAGGAGGAGAAGGGGACAACAGAGAATGAGATGGCTGGACGGCATCACCGACTTGATGGACATGAGTTTGAGTGAACTCCAGGAGTTGGTGATGGACAGGGAGGCCTGGCGTGCTGTGATTCATGGGGTCGCAAAGAGTCGGACACGACTGAGTGACTGAACTGAACTGAACTGAACTGAGACTGTAGTGAACAGTAGTAGTTTTCCCTCGGAGACTCTTTCATCTGGAGCCTTAGATCATTCACAACTTGTTTTCAGATCACCAACATGGAAGGCACGGAGGTTAATATCTGGCCAATGGTGTGATTCCTTCCACTAGAGGCTTACTGACTTGCCTATAGAATGATGAGTCCCACAGACGACCCAGAAAGAAATATATATTGGATCCTAATGATGTTCTCCCACAGAGTCACTGTCTATGTTGAGCATCATTAGAACTACCGAGTGTGAGCTCCAAACATGGACCCACTAGAGCTTTCTCAACCATGTATCAGTTCAGTTCAGTTCAGTTCAGTCGCTCAGTCGTGTCTGACTCTCTGCGACCCCATGAATCACAGCACGCCAGGCCTCCCTGTCCATCACCAACTCCCGAAGTCCACTCAAACTCATGTCCACAGAGTCGGTGATGCCATCCAGCCATCTCATTCTCCATCGTCCCCTTCTCCTCCTGCCCCCAACCTTTCCCAGCATCAAAGTCTTTTCCAGTGAGTCAACTCGTCGCATGAGGTGGCCAAAGTATTGCAGTTTCAGCTTTAGCATCAGTCCTTCCAATGAACACCCAGGACTGATCTCCTTTAGAATGGACTGGTTGGATCTCCTTGCAGTACAAGGGACTCTCAAGAGCCTTCTCCAACAGCACAGTTCAAAAGCATCAATTCTTCGGCGATCAGCTTTCTTCACAGTCCAACTCTCACATCCATACATGACCACGGGAAAAACCATAGCCTTGACTAGACGGACCTTTGTTGGCAAAGTAATGTCTCTGCTTTTTAATATACTATCTAGGTTGGTCATAACTTTCCTTCCAAGGAGTAAGCGTCTTTTAATTTCATGGCTGCAATCAGCGTTTGCAGTGACTTTGGAGCCCAAAAAAATAAAGTCTGACACTGTTTCCACTGTTTTTCCATCTATTTCCCATGAAGTGATGGGACCAGATGCCATGATCTTTGTTTTCTGAATGTTGAGCTGTATATACCACACTAACTCACAGAACTAACTTGATATATCCAGGAATCAAGATTCTAACTGCAAGTACCTCATTTGGGGGTTGGCTCACTCCAATTCCCACCAAACAGTAAACTAAACTACATATTGTTAAGTCTGCAATAGTTAAGACAACTACATAAAATATTTTTACTTAAAAGAAATTAAACTCACCGTGGTTTATTCAGCAATATTCCTTATCCATGTCCAACACTGGAGTGCCCGTGTTAGTCACAGCTGAATCTAATTTGCTGTAATCTTGGTAAATGGGAGGTAGTCAACAAGTCCTCAGCTCCAGTCCAGAAGCAGCACATCACACATTTCTGAAATACAGTAGTAAACAGAAGATGGGGGAAAGGTTCCCTGACCGTAACTGACATTTGTGATGTAGCAGGAAGGTCCCCTGGGTTCTGATCTCCTATTTATTGGAATTATAAATATGTACATTGTTGAAGAGATTGATAAGTCATTTGTTATTGCTTCTGTTACTGAGATTAGAGTCCCCAACTCTTGAGTGTGCTGTTCTCAATTCTTAGCTTGCTTGATCCTGGGCAAGCCTCACAGAACCCTTTAAGAACTTACTCTGCTTGCTATTTTGCAGCTGAGGAAACTGAGGCAAGAAACTGAAGTATTGTTCAAAATCTAGTAATTAGCCAAAGGCAGAGACAATATACCAACTCCGATGCCAGAGCCCAAACTCTTAGCCAGGTGCTTCATGGCTCCCTTAGTTGCAAAGCCTTTTTGTATAATTGCTCATTAATTATATGTGGACTGGTGGTGAGCTCTGCTGCTGCTGCTGCTAAGTCACTTCAGTCGTGTCGACTCTGTGCAACCCCATAGATGGGGCTCCCCCGTCCCTGGGATTCTCCAGGCAAGAACACTGGAGTGGGTTGCCATTTCCTTCTCCAGTGCATGAAAGTGAAAAGTGAAAGTGAAGTCGCTCAGTCGTGTCCGACTCTCGCTCCTCTGTCCATGGGATTTTCCAGGCAAGGGTACTGGAATGGGGTGCCATTGCCTTCTCTGGTGGAGTTCACGCATTTCTAAATAAGATTTTAGGGCTATCATTCTGGTTGGAAATGAAGAACTAGAGCTCTTGCTTGAAGATATATTTCAATAACAAAACCTACTGGCCCTTAAACAGTATAGTTACCAATATTTGGGGTGGTTTATTTGGGTTGACAGAACTTGGAGGGATTAAGGGTTAAAGTCCTCACAAGCCATCCTTTCCAGCTGCTAATACGGATCACATTACTGGAGAAGGGAATAACCCACTCCAGTATTCTTGCCTGGAGAATCCCGTGGACAGAGGAGCCTCGCAGGCTACAGTCCATGGGGTCGCAAAGAGTCGGACACAACCTATCAACTAACACTTTCACTACATACTTAACTCCATTTTCTCTTTGGATTGCTGAAGAATCGATGTGTGTGAGGATACCTGTCTTCCTATTTTACACCTTGGAGCATGCAAATACCATGAACCACAATACTGTCACAACTGTTTCGTCCCTCCAACTGGATGTCTTTTTGTTCTGACTCACTGAAAGACATATAAGCTACTGCTGCACAATGCCTACAGAAATTGTCCAATTAGATGTGAGGGGGAAAACTCACATTTACTAACAATAAAGCATCCTGCATACAGAGCCACTTTCATTATGTATCGTATTTCCCTTGTCTCCAAGAGGAATTGGAGACAAGGGAAGTTATCTTGTCCTGAGGCAGAACGTTGAAGTAGGAAAAATTGCTCTTGGCACTGTACTCCTCTCAAAAGCACTTACTCTGACTCCCAGTCTTACTCTAAACTGCAAGTGTTGGTATTATCCCCCCTAGGTGTTATGTGAGAAAGACTGTCATCAGCTTAGTATCAGCCTGGTAACCTCAGAACTCAGTGGGTGCTTAGAGTTGCACAAAACTGGCCTGAATCCGCTGGCAGGATGGTTTTGGGTAATCTGTCTGAACCTTAGTCAAATGCTCTGTAAAACAAGGATGACGATATCTATATCCTAAATATGTTCGGAGGATTGGGCATAATTTTTTATGTAGGCTGAGAAGCACAACACCAAAGACACAGTAGGAACGAGACAAATGATGGCTTTTCTGGTGTTTGATAAAATCATAAAACACAAAGGGATCTATTTCCGCAGAGAGTATAGGTGTGAGAGAATCATTTTGTGTATTTCTTCCTCTGAATGATAAAGATATGCTATTCGATATTGATAAAGATTTAAAATGTTAAGTGCTACTCATCTACAGCAAATAACCTGAATATACACATATGCAGACCAAAAGGCTGATTTAACTGGAGGTTTAAAAAAAAAATCTTACAACACATCAGAGAATAATAAAATATATTTTGAAAGGTTAGTAAAACCAACTCATTCACATTGTGCAACTGGCTAATAGGATCTTTAAAGATGTAAAAATCCTGCCTGAGAAAATGCTTATATGTAAAGAAGACAAAATTGCGGTGACTATATATTGTGGGAAAGGAAACTGCCTAAGGACACTTGGGGTGAAGTTACAGTACACTGAATTGTGTCATAAATAAAAGAAATCCACTCATTCATCCAGTATTTGTTGAACGCCCGCGACCTGCCAAACACAAACAATTCACAGCCACCAATTCGACTTTACATTCTGGGGGCCCGGCAGCCCACCCGGTAAACTAGAAACTCTTCGCGCCTTACTGCTTACGCTAAGTTTACGGAGCCCGTCTCTGAGCAAAGGGACAGAGCAAGAAGGCCCCGCCCCTCCTTTCGCCGGCTGCGTGCGTTTGCGTGATCGTATTTCGAAAACGCCAAGACGTACCTACGGTGTCCCACGAGGAAATGGTAGTGCTGCAACTTGTTCCGCCCGCGTGGAAGATGGCGCTTAATGCGTCAACCATCCCTGCTGCCCGGTTCCTTCCTTACGGGGGCGGGGCCCAGAGAGGACGGGTGTTTAGGAAGTGTGTGGTTTTGTTTTTCCCGCCCTTTCTCTCCTCCCTTTGCCCTCACTATATTCGCGGAGGGTGAACGAGCAAAGATCGGAAAAAAATTAACCAGGAGAAGAGCACCAGGCGAGAAACGACCGTGGCGTGAAGCCAGCGCGGGGACGCGGCGCGCGGGGGGCGGGGCCGGGGCGGGGCCAGCGCTGCGGGGGCGGGGCCAGCGCTGCGGGGGCGGGGCTGCGGTTGCGGTCCGTTTGCCCGCGGCGGCGGCGGCGGCGGCGGCGAGGCGGCAGGCGGTGGCGAGCGGGTGAGTGCGAAGCCGGCGTGTAGGTGGCTGTTCGGGCTCCGGTTGCGGGGATCGGGCGAGGGCGGCGGCGGAGGCTCTCCCCAGGGCTCGGATCCGCGGGCCTTCTCTTTCCCCCTTGCTCCCCTGACCGAAGGCGGGCATCGGGCTTTCCAGCCCGGCGACTAGTGGAGTTGCGTGCATCCGGGCCCCGGACTTTCCGGCGGCGGCGGCGCAGAGATAGGGGC
The DNA here is from genome assembly GCF_049115385.1 of Moschus berezovskii. Lineage (NCBI taxonomy): Eukaryota > Metazoa > Chordata > Mammalia > Artiodactyla > Moschidae > Moschus > Moschus berezovskii. The sequence goes on from NC_142466.1 coordinate 22,800,245, forward strand.
GTGGGGTTCCGTCCCCTTTTCTGCCTTCCCGCCCGCGTCCCCGAGCTGGCTCCTTCCCGGGGTCCTGGCGTGAGATCCGAAGAGATCGAGGCTCGAGGGGATGGAGCCTTGGGCACCGAGAGGCCTGGCCCGGGGAAGGCCAGAGGGCTGGCGGCGCGCGGCTGCTCCGGACCGAGTCGGGGTCCGAGAGAGGATGCGGTGGGCTGGGGTCAAACTGCTGGCGTACAGAATTGTCTCGGTTTCGAGGTTTCTAAGGATTGCTGATGTCCTGGAATTGGGGCCAGCAGTTCTCGACTGGGTTTCGCTCCCGTTCTGTGGTTCGTGACCTGTTTACTTCTCTTCTCCGAGATTGCACAGACTTAAAGGAAGTGACCATTACGATTTGGGCATCGCTTGACTGATGGTATCAGTTGCAGAAAGAAGTGCGGTGATTACGCGTCTGCTCTGACCACACAGGGTCTGACTGGCCCTGGTGCTCTCCACCAGGCTTCTGTATTCAGGAGACCGGGAGGTCATGCACTTGTCCTAGAGAGGTGGCCCTTTCCTAAACAATGGAGATTGTTAGGCTTTAGTGAAAACAGTCTGACTGTGGCCAGCGGATAAATTCCGATTCAGACTGTTCTCATCTTTATTGTGATCCAAAGCAAGGGGGGGTCAATCCATCTGGCATTTTAATTTGTACAAAGAGCTTGGAAAATACTGTTATTTCTTACTGATGATCTTAGACGTTGGAAAACTTTTAACATGATTCATACCTCACAGAAGCAGGAATATAATATATGGGAAATTAATAGCCTGGAGTCAGAATACTTGAAATACGATGGTGTTATGTGACACAGATAGTATTGTCGGCACCTTTCAGTCTAGGAAAGCCCTGAATCAGTTGGAAACTAACATGATGAATGTACTCTATGAAACAAAAACAAGAGAAGTGATAGATTGTCCACTAGGCCAGCAGTAACCTGCCCCAGGGAACAATTATGTAGGAGCTAAAGGGTTTTTCCCCCCCACCTTGTAAAGTTAATAGTGTCTTTTTTTGTTGTTTTTTTCTGGCTCTGTTAGCAATCCAAATTAATTTTCAGAGAAGGAGAAAACCAAAGACTCCTATCTTTCAAGACTGCCCTTGGGCTCTATTTTAATTAAGTAATTCTAAGAAGTAGAAGGAAAGTTATGATCAACCTTGATAGTATATTAAAAAGCAGAGACATTACTTTGCCAACAAAGGTCCGTCTAGTCAAGGCTATGGTTTTTCCCGTGGTCATGTATGGATGTGAGAGTTGAACTGTGAAGAAAGCTGATCACTGAAGAATTGATGCTTTTGAACTGTGGTGCTGGAGAAGACTCTTGAGAGTCCCTTGTACTGCAAGGAGATCCAACCAGTCCATTCTAGAGGAGATCAGTCCTGGGTGTTCATTGGAAGGACTGATGCTAAAGCTGAAACTGCAATACTTTGGCCACCTCATGCGACGACTTGACTCACTGGAAAAGACTCTGATGCTGGGAAAGGTTGGGGGCGGGAGGAGAAGGGGACGACAGAGAATGAGATGGCTGGATGGCATCACCGACTCTGTGGACATGAGTTTCAGTGAACTCCGGGAGTTGGTGATGGACAGGGAGGCCTGGCGTGCTGTGATTCATGGGGTCACGGAGAGTCGGACACGACTGATCGACTGAACTGAACTGAAGGAGTAGTAGGTTAGCCTGCCTATTTGAGAAACTGGAGCTGTGAGAGATGGTCAGATAGGGCTATGGTGAACTACACCTCTGAGTCTTGGAAAGTGTTGCAAACTCTTTTTATCTGGCATTACAGGGAGTTTAGTGTCAATAAAATCTGTCTGGGCAGGTCCTATTTTGGAAGGTGGGCTATTTTATTAGGATCCTGCATCTCTTAGGGCTGTGTGTGTGTGTGTGTGTGTGTGCGCACACTCAGTTGTGTCTGACACTGTGACCCATGGACTGTAGCCCGCCAGGCTCCTCTCTCCATGGAATTTATCAGACTAGAATACGGGAGTGGGTTGCCATTTCTCCCTTCAGGGAGTCTTACCAACCCAGGGATTGAACCCAAGTCTCTTGAGTCTCCTGCATTGCCAGACAGATTCTTTGCCACCTCGCCATCTGGGAAGCCCTCTCTTAGGATTGTGAAGTCGCTCAGTCATGTCCGACTCTTTGTGACCCCGTGGACTGTAGCCTACTAGGCTCTTCCGTCCATGGGATTTTCCTGGCAAGGGTATTGTAGTGGACTGCCATTTCCTTCTCCAGGGGATCTTCCCACCCCAGGGATCGAACCCAGGTTTCCCGCATTGCAGGCAGATGCTTTACAGGCTGAACGACCAGGGAAGCCCCCTCTTTTAGGATTGGGAGGTAATAAACAGAAAGCATGGTTATGAGAAATGTGGGCCTAATGATGGTTGAGTTCTTATTTACAACAGCAGTAAGGGCCACCCAACTTTCTAAATATCAATCAGAGAAGAGATGACTGATTTTTAGCAGAGGTTTAAAAAAAGCAAAACTTTAAAACTACCCCTGTGCTAACAGTTTTAACACGTGGTAATTAATCTTTATGTCTGCATGTGTTGGATTATTTTCAGCAAGTATGTTGGGTACACCCTCATGAACCCTGTTCTTTGTTTACAGGAGTGTGGCAAGCCACTGTGTCACCCAATTTGGATCCTGGCTTGCCTCAAAACTTTTGTTTCATAACTGTCTGGTGTAGCCAGCACTACATGTAAAAAAGATACATTGATGAAAGACTCTTGATTTCGAGCCATTTCTGTATATATGGATTTTCTTTACCAAAGGTGATGACTTTCAGTTCAGTTCAGTCGCTCATTCGTGTCCGACTCTCCGCGACCCCATGAATCACAGCACGCCAGGCCTCCCTGTCCATCACCAACTCCCGGAGTTCACTCAAACTCATGTCCACAGAGTCGGTGATGCCATCTAGCCATCTCATTCTCTGTCTCCTTCTCCTCCTGCCCCCAACGTTTCCCAGCATCAGAGTCTTTTCCAGTGAGTCAACTTGTCGCATGAGGTGGCCAAAGTATTGCAGCCTCAGCTTTAGCATCAGTCCCTCCAATGAACATCCAGGATTGATCTCCTTTAGAATGGACTGGTTGGATCTCCTTGCAGTATAAGGGACTCTCAAGAGTCTTCTCCAACACCACAGTTCAAAAGCATCGATTCTTCGGCGATCAGCTTTCTTCACAGTCCAACTCTCACATCCATACATGACCACGGGAAAAACCATAGTCTTGATTAGACGGACCTTGGTTGGCAAAGTAATGTCTCTGCTTTTTAATATACTATCAAGGTTGGTCATAACTTTCCTTCCAAGGAGCAAGCATCTTTTAATTTCATGGCTGCAATCAGCATCTGCAGTGATTTTGGAGCCCGAAAAAATAAAGTCTGACACTGTTTCCACTGTTTTTCCATCTATTTCCCATGAAGTGATGGGACCAGATGCCATGATCTTCGTTTTCTGAATGTTGAGCTTCAAGCCAACCTTTTCACTCTCCTCTTTCACTTTCATCAAGAGGCTTTTGAGTTCCTCTTCACTTTCTGCCATAAGGGTAGTGTCATCTGCATATCTGAGGTGATGACTTTAACTGTTAGTAAATTCATTTTACTGCTCTCTTAACTATACTTCTCTGTGACTTTAATTTCTTAAGTTATTTCTTCTAGTAGGATTGAAAGCTAAACAATTCAACATAATCTTCATTCTTTATTTTCTATCTGATGATACTAGCAGTAAGATTGAACATAGTTAGTGGCCTATAATAGAACAATTTTCACAATTAGGTAAAATGTTGTGCTGTAATCTAACCAGATTTTGTTCCAGGGCTCAATTCCACTTAAGGAAGTGTTTTTTATTTTCAATACAATGATGAAATGTTTGAGTGGCAGTATTGCCTTTATGATTATTCACCTTTTTTATCCAAAAAGGAAGAACAAAAGAATATGTTGCAGTGTACTGGTGTGGGTCTGTGTTTACTTAATGCATCTCCGTGGCCTCTAAAATTTGCTGTTATTAATTATCTTGGCATGATTACAGTTTCTGTTCAAATTATATTCCTATATTCTGTCATTGTAAAGTATTTAAATTGTATCTGTAACAGGGGGTTTTTGTTTTTTATTTCCGACTGAGTCATTTGGCCTGCAGGATCTTAGTTCCCTGACCAGGGATTGAACCCACGCTCCCTGCATTGGGAGAGTGGTGTCCTAACCACTGGACCACCAGGGAAATCCTAACTGGATATTTTAAGCAAGCTATACAACTTATACTGAGTGTAATCTCTAAAGTCTATTAAATTGATACAGCACATTTAAAACTGTGAATATTTCTTAAATGAATTTCTAAAATAAAAAATACACAAGAACTGTCTTTGTGTTAAACCATTTCTGCACATACTTACAGTAAGGCATTTTGCCAAACGCTGTATATCCGTTCTTGACATAATGATAAAAGTGCTCATACAATACTCTAAAATTAGAGTATTTTATTTTTTGCTTTTCATCAGTCTCTGAGCTCTCCTGACAAGGTATAGATAAAGTTCTTTATTTTAAGTAAAATGGTTTATTCTGACGTGAATTTAGTTATAGATCAAATGTTATTTCTAAAGCAGTCATACAGGCAAAGATAGATGTATCATAGCTCACCTATTAACTACTATCCTTTACCATTATAATGAATAGATTCCACAATTTTAGACTTGCCTAAACGAAATTGGCACTGAATACACATAGGTATTCAACTTTAATATTAGGCAGGAATGATTCATTTTCCTTTCATACCTCATTGAATGTACAGTTTTAGAGTGATTCATTGGAGTGGGTTAAGATGTCAAAGTGGCACCCCAGTCCAATACTCTTGCATGGAAAATCCCATGGGCGGAGGAGCCTGGTAGGCTACAGTCCAGGGGGTCGCAAAGAGTCGGACACGACTGAGCGACTTCACTTTCACTTTTCACTTTCATGCAGAAGGAAATGGCTGCCCACTCCAGTCCTCTTGCCTGGAGAATCCCAGGGACAGGGGAGCCTGGTGGGCTGCTGTCTATGGGGTCGCACAGAGTCGGACACGACTGAAGCGACTTAGCAGCAGCAGCAAGACGTCAGAGAGACCTGGATTCTAGTGTGGCTCAGTGACCTTGCGCAGTTCACTCTTCTCTGTTTTCTCAGTAGATTGAAAGGATCCACCCAACCATTAGTCCTCTACATGTTTTAAATAATTAAAGCTTTTTTTATTTCAGCCATTTAGTATAGAAGCTTCTTTGTAATGATAAAATGCCATACTGCTTTCTTGAATAGCATATTAAATATATTTCCTATTTCTTGAACAGCATATTAAATATACTCACCTCATTTTAAACACCTGTATTTGGCTTTAGTACCCTTTAATCGTGTGCATCGTGTTTCCTCATTTTCTCATATGGTTCCAGGTTGTTGTGGTCTTGTAATCTTTTGTCTTTTCTCTTTTTTCCCCCCACTTCTTAGCAGCTTTTAAGGTTTCCTGGCTTCCCTAAACCGGCCCCCCTTATCATGACCACCTATAGTGGTGTATGGAGAAGGAAATGGCAACCCACTCCAGTATTCTTGCCTGGGAAATCCTTGGACAGAGGAGCCCAGCGGGCTACAGTCCGTGGGGTCGCAAAGAGTCGGACACGACTGAAGCAACTAAACAAACAACAGACAAACAGCTGCCAGGTGTGGACTGCCATAACAGAGTACCACAAACTGGGTGATGCAAACATGTGTTCTGTCTCAATTCTGAAAGCTGGAAGCCCAAAATAAGTTGTTGGCAGAGGCACGCTCCTCTAAAGCCTCCAGGAAAGAACCCCTCTTTGCCTCTTTTCAGCTTCTGGTGGTTACCAGCACCCGTACCTTGGCTTGGCGCCACATCACTCCAGCTTATCTTCATCTTCACGTGGCCCTGTTTCTGTCCACGTGTCTCCAAAGCTTTCTCTCCTTGTCAGGACACCCGCTGTTGCATTAGGACCATCCTGATCCAGCACCACCTCATCCTAACTTGATTACTCTTATTTCTAAATAAGAGCACAGGGGATTAGGACGTCTGTTTGGGTGGGGAAGGACACAGTTCAGCCCACAACAGGTGCCATGGTCTCTAGGTGAGCCCTCCCTTTCCCCGTTGGCTTCTCTTTAATTCCTATGGTTCAGGAACCAAATAGCCAATCATATTAGAATTGCAAATAGGCTGGCTATTTAGAAACAGTGAGGATCTATTCAATGAGCTTTAGTATATAATATTTCATATTAATGTTCAAAGGCTTTTTTAAGGTCATTACTTTGGATTTCTAAGTGTGTATCCTGATTATAAGTGGTAATTTACTACTCTGTATCATGAAATTATCATCATATCAGCAAACACTTAATGTGCACCTGTCATGCATAGTAGGAGACACGCTTTCACATCTTTTTGACTGGAGAGGAGAAAACCACGTATGTCTAAATCATTTAAGGTTTTTTTTTTTACCTTAGAGTGCACTTTTTTTTTTTTTAAGTATAGTTGATTTACAGCGTTGTGTTTCTGTTGTACAGCACATGCATATATCCACTCTTCACGTTATTTTCCCAGATAGGTCTGCAGAGTATTGAGAAGAGTTTCCCATGTTATACAGCAGGTCCTTATTAGTTCTCCATTTTAAACAGAGTAGTGTGTATATATCAGTGGGCTTCCCAGGTGACTCAATGGTAAAGAATCTGCCTACCAACGCAGGAGATGTGAGTTTGATCCCTGGGATGGGAAGAGCCCCTGGAGGAGGAAATGGCAACACGCTCCAGTATTCTTCCCAGGAAAATCCCATGGACAGAGGAGCCTGGCAGGCTGCAGTCCATGGGATCACAAAGAGATGGACATGACTGAGTATGCGCACACATGTAGATATCAATACCAACAGCTGCATTTTTGATGGATGACTTTTAAAATCACTGAACTTGATCACTGGTTTTGTATGTCATTGTCCAGATATCCCTGGAGCTTTCAGATAATGTGAGAGCTGGGATGCAGTGATGTCGACCCTCTGTCCACCACCATCTCCAGCTGTTGCCAAGACAGAGATTGCTTTAAGTGGTGAATCCCCTTTATTAGCAGCGACCTTCGCTTACTGGGACAATATTCTTGGTCCCAGAGTAAGGCACATCTGGGCTCCAAAGACAGAACAGGTACTTCTCAGCGACGGAGAAATAACTTTTCTTGCCAACCATACCCTCAACGGAGAAATCCTTCGAAATGCAGAGAGTGGGGCAATAGACGTGAAGTTCTTCGTCTTATCTGAGAAAGGAGTAATTATTGTTTCGTTAATCTTCGACGGAAACTGGAATGGGGATAGAAGCACCTATGGACTATCGATTATACTTCCCCAGACAGAGCTGAGCTTCTACCTCCCACTTCACAGAGTGTGTGTGGATAGACTGACTCACATCATCCGGAAAGGGAGGATATGGATGCATAAGGTGAGTGGGTTTGGAACTTATTAAACATGCTACCCTAGCCACTGACAGTTTGCCTTCCAATACATTTATATCTGGCTTCCCATGTGGCTCAGCAATAAGAATCCTTCTGCCAATGCAAGAGACTGGATTCGATCCCTAGGTGGGGAAGATCTAGAGAAGGAAATGGCAACCCACTCCAATTTCCTGGCAAATTCCATGGTCAGAGGAGCCTCTCAGGCTACAGTCCATGAGGTCACAAAGAATCAGACACAACTGAGTGGGCACACATACACATTTATATCTAATTTTTAGAAATTATATACAGTTAACTTCAATCAGCAGCTGTTATTTGCTTTTACCATATTAGGTACAAATCTGGTATTTGTGGTATTTGTGGTCTTTTAACCCTGGAAGGTAGGAGATGATAGCTCCGCATTGTAAACAGAAAACCAAAGCTTAGAGAAATTAAGAAACATAAGCTTCAGAGACTGGATTTGTCTTGCGAAGTGTTTGACTCTGAAAGCTTGTTTTTGCATTGCATGACCCTATCTTTCACTTATTGTGTATAGTGTAAGCTGCTGCTGCTGCTAAGTCACATCAGTCGTGTCCGACCCTGTGCTACCCCACAGATGGCAGCCCACCAGACTCCTCTGTCCCTGGGATTCTCCAGGCAAGAACACTGGAATGGGCAGTTCAGGACAATTGTTTCATAAGCCTTTGCCCATATAACCTTTGGTCGCTTTAAGTTCTTTGCCAGATTCCCAAATTTGTAAAATGAAGAAGTTGGACCAAATGGTATTCAGAAGATAGTCCTTTCAATTTTGTGACTTGAGCTAGAGGAAATTATTGTTATCACCTAAATCCTATAGTTTAATATATAGTGATAATTATATTTCCATCTACTGTAATTCTGGCACACGAGAAGAACAAATTTCATTCTGCTTTGCAGTTTGCTACTAACATGGAAATCCACTAAACCATTACTGATTTTTTCAAGGCTTTTACCAGATATTAGGGGAAAATAATATCTTTTAAAAGAAGAGTTTTGTTGGTTTTTTTTTTTAACTATGTTTGCAGGCCTACATCCTTATTTCTCACGTTTATAAAATCATTTAAAATCTAGCTTGGTATTCCCTAGATTCATCTTGATCTTATCCAGTTTAAAAAGTGCAAATTAGTTTCTTTTGTGAAACTTTGCAGATGTTACATTGACTGTTTTTCTGTCAAATTATATTTTTAACGGCAGACAAAAAGGGTGTTATTTTATTTTGTATTGTCTATGAGAGCATGGATTTGTTGGCTGCTTCCCACCCACACCTCTTTTTTTGACCCTAAAGTGGAAAGTATTTTTCCCATGAATTAAATTACCCAGTAAGATGTCTGCTATTTAACTGTATTGTGGAAAATAAACAAGTATCTAAAGGTTGTGACTTTTTAATTTTAATGAATTTTCTCTTGCTCAGGAAAGGCAAGAAAATGTCCAGAAAATCGTCTTAGAAGGCACAGAGAGAATGGAAGATCAGGTAAGGTGTAGATTTCTCATCCCTGGACACAGCCAGACCCACCACTGAGGGCTGTATAAAGCTAAGGGGTGCTTCTGTTAAACTTCCCTGGTGGCTCAGATGGTAAAGAGTCTGCCTGCAATGCAGGAGACCCAGGTTCAATCCCTGGGTTGAGAAGATTCCCTGCAGACATTATTAGTTTGACAGAGCAAGCCTGAACACGAACAGAATCTTTATGGAGATAAATGGAATAAACTGGATGAAAACTTCGTATCTTAGACCTGAAGAGTTAAATAAATAAAGGATAATAAGAACTGCATCTACAAATTAATGTTTTGCTCCCTTTTTTCCATTTGCATAGGGTAAGTTTTGTTGCACATAGTAAAACTTTTAAGTGCTATATATTAGATTATTTTTTTTAAGGTATTGCTTCTTAAGCATTTCCACAGAAATGGTTGTAGCAGGAGAGTGAGTCCCCCTAAGATATCTGGGAGTACACACACAGGTCTAGGCGTAATACTTCTTTGAAGTCTCAATTGTATCTTTAAAACTCTTCCATTTTTTTTTTTATTGGAGGATAATTGTTTTACAGTCTTGTGGTAGTCTCTGCCGTACAACAGCATGAATCAGGCATCAGTTTATAGATATATATATATCCCGTCCCCACCCCACTGCACCCTTCTGGGTCATCAGAGCGCCAGGGTAGGCTCCCTGTGTTACAGCAGCTTCCCACTATTTACCTGTTTTACACATGATGGTGTATATCTGTGTCAATGCTCCTTTCTCAATTTAAACCTCATGCAGTTTACTTTTTATTCCATTATATATGTTTGTTTTAGTATTACATTTTGCCATTAGTATTCCTTACCTTCTTACCATCCTGGCTTCTGGTGGTATCAGGTCTCCAAGAAAACATGCCATGTTTATCCCCTGGCTTTGAACATCCTTAGGGAGCAGGCAGCAGGGTTTGAGAAGCATGCTTGCAAGGGTATGGCTTCCCTCATGGAAATTAATTACAAAGCATTTCAACGCAGGGCAGAGATTTTCTGAAGGGTGACGTCCCCACAGAGACAGTGTTCTCTGCTTTTTCTCTCATTGCCTCTGGCCACCCTCATCGATCCTCTGAAAACTCCAGTGTAAACAAGCCTCTCTGGCTCTCCTTGGGATGCCTGAGACAAGTGGTATTTCAAACAGTAATTTTTTCTACAGATTTGTCAGGATATAGGAACATAAACAAGGCAAATACAAAGTGCTGTAAAATGATCTTTACAAAATTTATATGTTTGTACTTTTGTCAGAAGGAGGCAGATGTGGGGAAAGGTCTAAGACTTCACAAGAGAACGTTTCCCTTTACTCAGAGGAGCCCGGCTTTGCTTGCTCGGCAGTAAGAAGTGTGCCCAGGAATGGGGTGACTTTCACCAACCTCTCGATGTACCTTCTGGTTATGGAGGAACTAGTAGAGTTATGTCAACATAATGAAATTTAGAACCCAGTAAAATTCTATGGTTTCTGGGAGTTTTTCAAACCAGAAATCTGTGCTTATAAAGTTGACAGCTATTAATGTTAAGGTTTATTTCTCTTTTAAGCCCTCTTCTTTAAAATGTTATCCTCCCCTTTCTGTGTCAGGAGGAAATTATACTTGGGCTTCCCTGGTGGCTCAGACAGTAAAAAAAATCCACCTGCAGTGCGGGAAAACTGGGTTCGATTCGAGGGTTGGAAAGATCCCCTGGAGGAGGGCATGACAACCCACTCCAGTATTCTTGCCTAGAGAATACCATGGACAGAGGAGCCTGGCAGCCTACAGTCCATGGGGTCACAATGAGTGGGACATGACTGAGCAACTAAACACACACATACTTGAATAAACAGGAGGTTTTTAAAGGGGAACCGCTCTCCTGCTGAGAAATTCAAGACATTTTAGAGCCTCTTCTGTGTTCAGCCATCTAGTATTTGTTGTTGTTAAGCTTCAGTGAGGATCTCCATTTGCTTATGATGATAAATGTCTGAGATGCTATGTATAAATAGTATATATATACTGGCCTACACCATGGGGTTGAAAAGAGTCGGACACGACTGAGTGACTGGACTGAACTGAAAGGGAAGGTGTGTGCTTAGTCACTCAGTCGTGTTCCACTCTTTGTGACCCCATGGACTGTAGCCTGCCAGGCTCCTCTGTCCGTGGGGATTTCTAGGCAAGAATACTAGAGTGGGTTGCCTTGCCCTCCTACAGGAGATCTTCCCAACCCAGGGATCAAACCGAGGTCTCCCACATTGCAGGCGAATTCTTTACCATCTGAGCCACAAGGGAAGCCCAAGAACACTAGAGTGGGTAGCCTATCCCTTCTCCAGGGCATCTTCCCAACCCAGGAATCGAACCAGGGTCTCCTGCATTGCAGGTGGATTCTCTACCAGCTCAACTACCAGGGAAGTATTCTCTACCAGGGACGGTATTCTCCCATAATTATCCTTTCTGAAAAGGAGTTGCCTTATAATTGAGTTCTTGCAAATCTCACATCATGTGGTTGCAGTGACTTTATTTTGAGCAATGAATACTGTTTGACGATGATATGTAGTCTAAAACAAGTTTAATCATGCTAGTATTAGTTGTTTGTAGCTGTCATACGGTAAAATTGTTTTACATGGGAAGCAAATTTAACACAACTTCAATCATTAGTCTTTTTGAATTGCATCTGTTGATTGTTGTAATTATAAACAGACATTTAAAAAATTAAAAAGAAAAAACAGTTGAAGCTTTTATATTCATAGGTTACTACAGGATCAAATTTTTTTATAATGAAACATCCTGAGAGATACAAGGGAGCCTGTGACTTAGGATACCATTTCCAGAGGCAGCATCACATTTAAATTCTAAAGCAACTTAACGTGATATGGGGCTCTGAAAACTAGGTTAAGTCACTTAAAAAAAGGACTGGTCGTAGGAATGCAGAGTTTCTACTTCAAATATGCATGTAAGGAGTTTGAGTTCAGTTCAGTCGCTCAGTCGTGTCTGACTCTTTGCAACCCCATGGAATGCAGCACACCAGGCCTCCTTGTCCAGCACTAACTCCCAGAGCTTGCTCAAACTCATGTCCATTGAGTCGATGATGCCATCCAACCATCTCGTCCTCTGTCGTCCCCTTCTCCTCCTGCCTTCAATCTTTCCCAGCATCAGGATCTTTTCCAGTGAGTCAGTTCTTCACATCAGGTGGCCAAAGGACTGGAGTTTCAGCTTCAACATCAGTCCTTCCAATGAAGACTCAGGACTGATCTCCTTTAGGATTGACTGGTTGGATCTCCTTGCAGTCCACGGGACTCTCAAGAGTCTTCTCCAACACCACAGTTCAAAAGCATCAGTTCTTTGGCGCTAAGCTTTCTTTATAGTCTAACTCTCACATCCATAAATGACTATTGGAAAAACAATAGCTTTGACTAGACCGACCTTTGTCTGCAAAGTGATGTCTCTGCTTTTTAATATGTTGTCCAGGTTGGTCATAACTTTTCTTCCAAGGAGCAAGCATTTTTTAATTTCATGGCTGCAGTCACCATCTGCAGTGATTTGGAAGCCCAAGAAAATAAAGTCTGTCACTATTCCCATTGTTTCCCCGTCTGTTTGCCATGAAGTGATAGGACCAGATGCCATGATCTTAGTTTTCTGAATGTTGAGCTTTAAGCCAACTTTTTCACTCTCCTCTTTCACTTTCATCAAGAGGCTCTTTAGTTCTTCTTCTCTTCCTGCCATAAGGGTGGTGGTATATGCGTATCTGAAGTTATTGATGTTTCTCTCAGCAGTCTTGATTCCAGCTTGTGCTTCATCCAGCCCGTCATTTTGCATGATGTACTCTGCATATATAAGTTAAATAAGCAGGGTGACAATATGCAGCCTTGACGTACTCCTTTCCTGATTTGGAACCAGTCTGTTGTTCCATGTCCAGTTCTAACTATTGTTTCTTGACCCACATGCAGATTTCTCAGGAGGCAGGTCAGGTGGTCTGATATTCCCATCTCTTTAAGACTTTTCCAGTTTGTTGTGATCCACACAGTCAGAGGCTTTGGCATAGTCAGTGAAGCAGAAATAGATGTTTTTCTGGAACTCTTGCTTATTCTGTGATCCAGCAGATATTGGCAATTTGATCTCTGGTTCCTCTGCCTTTTCTAAATCCAGCTTGGACATCTGGCAGTTCACGGTTCATGTACTGTTGAAGCCTGGCTTGGAGAATGTTGAGCATTGCTTTGCTTGCGTGTGAGATATGTAATTGTGCAATAGTTTGAACATTCTTTGTCATTACCTTCCTTTGGGATTGGAATGAAAACTGACCTTTTCCAGTCCTGTGGCCACTGCTGAGTTTTCCAAAGTTGCTGGCATATCAAGTGCATCACTTTCACAGCGTCATCTTTTAGGATTTGAAATAGCTCAACTTGAATTCCATCACCTCCACTAGCTTTGTTCGTAGTGATGCTTCCTTCCTAAAGCCCACTTGACTTCAAATTCCAGGATATCTGGCTCTAGGTGAGTGATCACACCATCGTGATTATCTGGATCATGAAGATCTTTTTTGTACAGCTCTTTTGTGTATTCTCGCCACCTCTTCTTAATATCTTCTGCTTCTGTTAGGTCCATACTATTTCTGTTTATTGTGGCCATCTTTACATGAAATGTTCCCTTGGTATCTCTCATTTTCTTTAAGAGGTGTCTAGTCTTTCCCATTCTATTGTTTTCCTCTATTTCTTTGCACTGATCACTTAGGAAAGTCTTCTCCTTGCTATTTTTTGGAACTCTGCATTCAAGTGGGTATATCTTTCCTTTTCTCCGTTGCCTTTAGCTTCCCTTCTTATCTCAGCTATTTGTAAGCCCTCGTCAGAGAACCATTTTGCCTTTTCGCATTTCTTTTTCTTGGGGATGGTCTTGTTCACTGCCTCTTGTACAATGTCAGGAACCTCCATCCATAGTTCTTCAGGCACTCTTTCTATCAGATCTAATCCCTTGAATCTGTTACTTCCACTGTATAATCGTAAGGGATTTGATGTAGGTCATATCTGAATAGTCTAGTGGTTTTCCCTACCTTCTTCAATTTAATGTAAGGAGTTTAAATATAATCATTTCCTGAAATGTGAATGAGGGGATAAGTTTTGTTCTTAGATTGATATTAATAAGTGATTTTAAAAACACGTTTAGCTAAAAATTAATAGACATATGACAGTATCATCTGCCTCTTTAAAAGTTTGTGATTTCAACATGGGCAAAACATTTTTGGGGCGTAATGGTGGCAGTGAATATATGCGGGAGCCACCCGTACTTGAGGCACTTCACGCGTGCAGTGTTCTCTATTGAGTTTTCAACTTCCTTTTATAAACTGCAGATTTTAAAATTACATTTTTGAGATGTAAGCAATTGTAGTATTACCTGAAAGAACACTAAAGGAAATTTGTCTTCTTTATTGATTCTTAAAAATACATGCTATGACTTTGATTTGGGTAGATTATACCTTATTATGAATATAGAGATTGTGTATTGACTCAGGCTTTACTACTGAGTTTTCCACTGAGAATTTCAAAGCCTTTTTACGCTTGTCTTTCCCCATTTTTAATATAAAATGCATCGATAACCTCTGATTAACAAGAGTTCTTATATCTCACAATAAAATTGCAAAGGAGATTCTTTCTAAATTTGGTGTGGTGATTTAATTATTGCGTGTAAATGATAAACCAATGATTCCATTCTGACTAAAGAAAATTATTCCTGGAAAAATGAAAAGGAGTTTTAAATAGCATGTAAATCTTTTAAAAATAGAAAGGTTTTGGAGTAGACACTGTTTGAGGCTGTGTTTGAATGTGTGTGCTCAGTCGCGTCCGACTCTTTGTGACCCCGTGGACTGTAGCCCACCAGGCTCCTCTGTCTGTGGAATTTTCCAGGCAGGAATACTGGAATAGGTTGCCATTTCCTCCTCCAGTGTTTGAATGAGTTATCGAGTATTTATCTGTTAAAGGGTGTTATTCTTTGCTTTCAGTTTTTGATTTGTTATTGCCAACTTCATCCTATATTTTATGATTTTCTTCACCTCATTTTACTTTATTGTGCAGGGTCAGAGTATTATTCCAATGCTTACTGGAGAAGTCATTCCTGTAATGGAACTGCTTTCATCTATGAAATCTCACAGTGTTCCTGAAGAAATAGATGTGAGTTCTCAGTTGTCATGTTAAATCGGAGCAATGGTACCGTTTATTAATTCCGCTAAGTTATATTACTATTACATATATTAGTAATGTTCTAATTTTAGTAGTACACATTTTTATCATACATAGCATTCATATGAATTACGAGCCACTTTAATAAACACATTTAAAATCCTGAATTTAATGGCCAAGCAGAGACCTTTTGGTTAGTAATAGCAGTTATAATACATTTATTTAGTTAAATTCTCCACTTTTTTATTTCCTGAAAGTATGAGAATTTCAGACCTTAGAGCGTCAATCAGTGTTTAGTGCAGTACTTTTGTAACAAAGCAGTGTACAAATCACTAGCTGCTAATGGAAGTTCCCTTATCTTCACTAGTGTGATTTCCTTAATCACTCATTTGTTGAGGACATTAGGAATTACACACTTTAGATGTGAAGAGAAATCTTTAGGCAACTAATTTAGCTGCTTCCTGACTTTGTAATTAAGATTTGTTTCCTGATTGTGACAGCTCAGAAGAAGAAGTAAGTAGTTCTTATAAAAATGGTTGCTTAACCTGTCTCACCAGCTTTCGCGTCATTAGTTCTGCAAGTTTATACTGGTGACACAGATTGTTTTATGGGGATTTGTGATGCTCAGAAATGAGGGCAATGTGTCGTATTGAACCTAAACTTCAGGAAACTTATGTATTAAAATTGTTATTTGAGCATTTTGTTAACAGCCAGAATATTCTTTTTTTTCCTTTTGGTGCATTTTAGATAGCTGATACAGTTCTCAATGATGATGATATTGGTGACAGTTGCCACGAAGGCTTTCTTCTCAAGTAAGAATTTTGTTTCTTTTTTTAAAAGCTGGATGAAGTAGATGCAGATCTTATGCTCACCTGTGACAAGATTGGGAAGGAAGAAAATAATAAGAGAATGCCTAACTAGATTATTCTAGGGTCAGCAATGCATGATTGAATTACTGCTTAGCTTTGTGTTGCTTCTTTACTTGTTACATACCTGTCATAGATTTGATGAGACTCTTTAATATTTAAGGAAGCTGAGTTTCCCATAGTGTCTAGGTAAGAATTCTGGGACCCTTGTCTGGTTCTGGTTTCTTGTTTTTCTTCTCATTAAAGCTGAAACAAAGAACCCTTTCTAATTAAGCTGTGTTATAGGTGGACTTACTTAGGCCTAGAAAGGAAAGTTTTCATATTTGCACTGATCCCTTGCTTGTTGCAGTACATGTTAGAACGTGAGCTGTGAAAGCAGGCTTCCTGGCTCACTGCTGTGTGACCCTGAGCAAGCTGCATGAGCCCTCCATGCCTGCATTTTCTCAACTGTAAAACGGCATAATATTACCCGCTTCATACGAGTGTGTAAGACTGAGTGAGATGGATCGTATCAGGCCTTTAAAACAGTGCGTGGCATATATGGGCACATAATAATAGCAGATAGCTAACATTTTCAATTTATTTATTCTAAGAAAAATGGTAATAACAATGATAATGGCCAGTGCCTGCATGTTAGTCCCCTAAGTGCTCTGCCTGCGTTTATAATCTCATCTCCTACTTCCATAACCTCATCTTCTACTTGAGTGTTTCTTTACAATTACAGATTATCATGAAATTTTGTTTTAAAAAATGAGGAATGAAAGGATAAAGTACTTGCTCTTATGTCCACAGCCTTCCCCTTTAGGTTCATGATGGGGTCTTAAAGGCATGTGTTTAACCTCAAAGCCTTACATGGCTTGAATCAGAAGCTCTTTAGTCCTGATTCTGCTCAGTGTCAGCCGTTCATGATGTTATTTTTAAGATCATGTTAAAATGGTGTTATTTTTTAACGTTTGACTTTAAACAAACCACTTTAGCCTCTTCATACTACAGTTTCTTCCCCTATAGAACTGTGATATTTTACTAACTGCATTGTTTTAAGGTTCAGATACAATCTGTGAAAGGCATGTGGTGGAAAATGCAGAGTACTAGAAATAAACGATGGCATTATGATCAAAACTTTGGTGTTCATCATTTAAAGCTATTCAGAGTTTTTTGAAGTTGACTTGTCTTTATTTTTTTTTAAGTTTGTGAAATTATTTTACAGTCAACATTTTTTTAATCATTTTTTTTTTCAATTCACAGTGCTATCAGCTCACACTTGCAAACTTGTGGCTGCTCTGTTGTAGTAGGTAGCAGTGCAGAGAAAGTAAATAAGGTAATTTATTTTGTAATCCAGCAAATGATCTGATTTTTTAATACTGCTAACGTATGTGGATTGTAATTTAAAGGTTAGGTTACAGTCAAGATGATCTTAGAATATTAGGAAGCAATGTAATCTGACCAAATTACTGGAACACCCTATGGCAAAAATAAGTTTAAACTATCTGAAAAGGAAGTCATTTATCAATTTCATCATGATAATTTATAAATACTAGTCTCAGTATTGTATAAATGGTTTTGAGAATATTTTAAAATCAGATATTTTTAAAAATATTTGTCTTCTATTTCCTGATGTTATCTTTAATGTATATGAAGATAGCCTTGTTCCTTTGGTACTAATTCCAAGGAAATGGTATCTCATCATTCATCTTGATTTCATTACTTTGCTTTTTCCTCTAAATCTTTTCCTTTTAGGGACCTATTGCTAATAAGTGGTCATTGGAGGTTGTATGGCAACATTTGTGACCACCTCCTTTAGTGCTGTATGAGTTAAAAAAGAATTCATGAACCTTTCCAAGCATTAGGTAGTTAACTGAGGGATTTTGTACTTTTCTTCACTGATCAGTAATTAGAAAGAGATAAGTATATGTATCTTATCAATTTAAGCAAACCTAATTTTTCAGGTTTTACACAAGAAGTATGTTAGGAATGATTATTTGCTTGACAAATAATTTCGTTATTTTTTTTCTGTGATTAGCTTCCCTGTAGACTTACCCAACCCTTGATTTACCAAGATTATATTTCTGGTATAACCATTTATGACAGATTAACTTACCTGTTATTATATCTAGTGGCTTATTATTATTTCTGCTGCCCCAGAAAGGTAGCTTTCAGTTCATATCCTACAAAGCTTTCCGCTTCCATAAGACCTTCCCAGTTGCTTCTTGGGGAGAAAAAGCCTCGATGGTTGGGGTTCTGTATTTTGCAAATTTTTCTTATCCACCATCCTCTTTTGGCTTAATAGCTTCTCTTTTATCTTTTTAATTTGAGGGAAAAAAGGTTGCCACCACTAGTTTAAAAAACACTATTTTAACATAAAAATTCCGAATATAATCTGAATTCTGAGATAGTTACATGGCTTTTTATTTTTTCCTAACAGATCTGTGATCAAATCTTGTCAGAATGATAGGTTTCTAAACCCCAACCAAATGGATTGCTTATTTCAAGTTAAATTTGATAGAATTAATTCTCATTCTATTCAAGGATTTAGAAACTCTTTGATATTCATTGTGATGAGATTTCACATATAGAACTTTTAAACAGAAGATATAATTCTGCCTAATTTAACTGCATTTAGTTTTCTCATCCAAATTATTGCTGGGTGGATATATAGTCAATAATTATATTAGGTCAGTATTTCCTCATATAAGATTAGGAATAAGGTTTCCATGGTAAAATAAGTTTGAGAAGATCTGCATATTGTATCAGTCACCTGGAGAGTCACAGTGTGTATTCAAATGGTAATGGTTTTGAAATACCATATAGTTAACTTTACGAACATTTTCCAAGCTTATTTGGCCACAGAATACTTACGTTAAGCAACAGCTGCTATATCCCATAGACTATTCCAGGTTACTGAGAAATACTTATTTTTCAGAATAGGTTTTATTGAAAGTAACACCTGAAATTTCTATTCAGGTCTCTTTCCTAAGCAAACTAGGGCCTTTTTATCCCTATTTTAATGCTAAAATATTTTCATTTTACAGATAGTAAGAACATTATGCCTTTTTCTGACTCCAGCAGAGAGAAAATGCTCCAGATTGTGTGAAGCAGAATCATCATTTAAATACGAGTCAGGGCTCTTTGTACAAGGCCTACTAAAGGTACAGTTTCCATTTACCACAAGTGAAACCAACTTTTTAAAAATCATTTTGAGATTCTTTATAAATATATGTTGAACATTAGCATTTAACGTGTCTCGTGTTTGTATGGTAAAGAGCTTGACTTCCTTTTCACAGGTCTGAGCGTGGAGTGTATATCTTATAAATTTATAGTTTGTATCAGTAAAACATCAGAGAATAGCTTTCTTTGTGTTTCTGTTTGGTTTCCCACACCTGTCTGGTCTCAGGATTTTTTTTTTTTTGATATGTGCTTGACTCACTGGAAAAGACTCTGATGCTGGGAAGGATTGGGGGCAGGAGAAGAAGGGGACAGCAGAGAATTAGATGGCTGGATGGCATCACCAACTCGATGCTCATGAGTTTGAGTGAACTCCTAGAGTTGGTGATGGACAGGGAGGCCTGGCGTGCTATGATTCATGGGGTCGCAAAGAGTCGGACACGACTGAGCAACTGAACTGAACTGAACTGAATCAGTTTACACAACTAAAATGGGAATATTTCTTATTTACTGAACAGATTTGAATTTTTGTGTTACCATTTTATGTTTTATGTACCACATTCATTTACTGAAAAGAAAATGTTAAGCCGCTTCCTATCTTGAAAAAGTGTATAGGATTTGACCAGTTTCTGTATATCAGTGTGAATGTATATATAAGAAAAAATTTATTTTATATTTTTTATTTACCTGAGTCTGCTTTTCAAGGAGCAAAACAGATAAATATAAATTAACAGTTATCTTCAGTAATTATGGGGAATCCTTATTCACTTTATTGAATCTATTATTGATGTTTTGATTATCATTAGAGATATGAAGAAGTAAATTTCCTAATGATTGTCTGAGTCTCTCAGAGTGATTGCTTCTTGAGGATGTAGGCATAGTAAAATGAAAGAAAAAATACTAAAAATTGTTGCAAGTAAAAATTATATTCAGCTTTTACATTTTCAATAATATGCTTGCTCTGAGCTCAGAATAACATTGTTTAAATACAGAAACTACTTAAGAGAAACTCATTTTTCATTTGATGTGTACAGATCTGAAAATTGGAACTTCTCCTGTCAAAGGCATAATGAGGTACTTAGTACTTCTGTTTCCTCAGCATCATCTCACTTATTGTATAATTTTATCCCTTAAAGGGACCTATACCAAATGCATAGCAGAGAATTTGAAACTATAATTTAATGAAAACTTGTTTGTTAAGAATTTTCCAGGCAAGTTTAAGTTATATAGCCTTTTAGAGCATTCTTTGATACTATAACAGTAGGTACTTGTTATATGGCAGCTGACTACCCAACTGACTATACCTGGAAAGAAGTATACTTACTGTAAAAATGCATATTCAACAGATGCTTAAGAGAACATGTGAATAGCCAAGAATAGAAAAAGTCACTTGTAATCTCATAACCCATTGAATAACCCCTATTAGTATTTGGCATATAGCTTTCTGGTCTTTTTCTTCTTCCATATTTTTTTCATATCTTCCCCTTTCCCCAGCCCAGAAAATTAGTTTATACTCTTCATGTATTAAGCTCCGTTTTTCACAATATATTATGAACATCTTTCAGTATCAACACATAAACATTGGCAGCTTAATTTTTAGCAGCTAAACAATAAATTACTTTCATTTATTTAAACGAATAAATATTTATTTCTCCTTTTGGATGCTCAGGGTGTTTCTGGTGTTTTACTGTTTAATCCAATGCTGTAGCACAAATGTCACTCCAGCTTGACACACAACCATGATTCATTTTCTGGGATAAATTTCTAGAGCTGAGTTTGCTAAATTAAAGCCAGTTTTTTAAATTAAAAGACAATCTTCATATCTTTTGGTGTAAAAAACAGTTTTCTTTTCATTCTGACAGGATTCAACCGGAAGCTTTGTGCTTCCCTTCCGGCAAGTCATGTACGCGCCCTACCCCACCACACACATAGACGTGGACGTCAATACCGTCAAGCAGATGCCACCCTGTCACGAACATATTTATAATCAGCGTAGATACATGCGCTCAGAGCTGGCAGCATTCTGGCGAGCCACTTCGGAAGAAGACGTAGCTCAGGACACCTTCATCTACACAGATGAAAGCTTTACTCCTGACTTGTACGTCATGCCCTGCTTTCTGATGTTGTCATTAAGCAGTATTAGGAAACTGTCTTTTATGAGTAGAAACAAACAATTCAGTGTTTAAAAGGGAAGACATATTAACTATGCTAGTAGAAGTCTTTGGTGAATCAAGCATTGTTTTTCTTAAATGTCTGTTTTTCTTAGTATGATTGTGTTTGCCATAAGTTAGATTAGTCCTTAAAAATAAGTACTTAAGTACTTAATTAACAGATATACATTGAGCCCCTAGTTACAAGGTGCTAAGGTTTTTGGTTGTTCAGTCACCAAGTCGTGTCCGACTCTTTGCCACCCCATGGACTGCAGCACGCCAGGCCTCCCCTGTCCCTCACCATCTCCTGGAGTTCACCCAAGTTCATGTTCATTGAATCAGTGATGTTAAGGTTAATAGTGGCCAACCAGACAGCCCCAGACCCAGATCCTTCCATTGCTTATAGACTAGTGTGTAAAGGTCATTAAGAAGCTTATTTATTAACTAAACCAAAGAGGGCATGCTAAGTCTTTTTTTTCCTTGATATATAAATATAAAAACTGTGAAAATACATTAATAGAGCATTCTTTTATATGCTCTTGTATTGTGTTACTCATTTCTTACCATAAGGGATGATCGGTAAATTAACTGAAAAAGTAGTGATAATAAAATGTTGAATGTGGACCCAATTAAGGAAAAAAAAAAGAAATCTGAACTGTAAAACACTTAAATAGTGTTCTGAAATCAGGAAAATAAATTGTCTATACGATCATGGTTCTCTGCACCTGGCATATAGAATGTGCTCAGTAAATGTTGACTAGTAAATAATCCAGGTTTGAGAGGATAAGGCAGCAATAAAATTGGAGCAAGCAACCCTATCCTGTGTCTCACAGAAAAAATTTGAGCTGAGGCAACAGACTTGTAAAGCGCCGCTCGTCAGACAGCAGGTGCTGCCCACAAGCGTAGCGAGGGAACACCATGTCCTGGGCATCCCCAGTCTCACGTGTCTCTAGGAACAGAAAGATGGCTTCATTGGGAACCAGCTTTTCCTGGCTGTCCATTTTTTCTGTGTTTTTGGTACGTTGCTGGAGAGCTCTTTGGGGGGAATTTAGTGAACTTTACCTAAAGTTCTGGGATTTTTTTTTAGAGGAGAGACATGTATGGTTTTAATATATCTTACTCATTTTAGCCAGTTATGTTGACTTCACTGATTTGACAAACTATGATGAGCCACCTATTCTTGTTTCGCTGATCATAACAAATAATGTCATGAACTTTTAAAATCTGTTTCAGCTGTTAAGTAAATTTTCTAAACATAAAATTATTCAAAAATAATATTTTCAAATTCTAGATTGATGTATTATTAACTTTTATGTTTTATGGGTATATTTTACTTTTTAGTTTATTTTAAGCAATATTACTTACTTTTAAGATATTTTTAATTTTAACCCTTAAAAATAATTTCACTCATTGCCTAAACATGGAAAATCAGTCACTGAAAATACTCTTTTTATGACACTTTGCTTTATTGAATTCCCTTTTGACCAAGACAATCAAATTATAAAGCAGATATGTTCAGAACACTAGACTGAAATAGCTAAATTCTCTCTCCAAAGCCAGGAAGTGGGTGCTGTCAGTACCCACACTGGCCACCAGTTGAACAGCCAGTAATTGTGAAATGCTGATTTTTTTTTCCCCTTTCCTGAGTTTCTTTCTTCTGTAGTAGGGAACACCCATTCCCTAAAACTAGGAAGTTTTAGGTACTTTGCTATTTACATCTGCACACACATCTCTTTCCTTGCTACTTCAATCAGGTATATGATGATCCCTACTATTTTCTTTCTTTAAAGTTAAAAATTGCTTACCTAAGTAAATGTTAGGTTACCCCTCTGAATTGAGTATAGCCTAGTATCCTCGTAAATTCCTTAGGGAAGTAGAAGGCAAGGAGAGGGAAAGAAGAAGAGAAAGATCAAAGGGGGTTGGTACCTGGGAAATAGACAGTCTTTTTAAAGTGCCTACAATATCCTAAGCTGTATGGTAGATGAACATTATCTCAAGTGTGAATTAGAACTTAATTTCTGACTCTGCTCATTGCCGATGTAGCTAACTTTTTCTTAGGTAGCTGATTCATGTTACCCATCAAATGATGGACTTGTGGATGCAAACCCAGTGGGCAAGATGTTGCAGATAATCATCTGTGTGTTGCTTATTCCCACTTGAATGTTTCCTAACGTTCATCCTCTTACTTTATTTTCTTCCAAAACTGCTTATTAGGAGTTATTAGTACATGAAGTTAACCTTTTAATTTGTTTTGGTTTTTGATAGTAGTGGCATATTTTTATTTTGGTTGCTGTTTTATGTTTTCGAGATGGCAGGAATTGGTAGTTGCATTTACCAGTTGCCTGAGGCTTTCAATAGTCTTTATAAGGTGAGATATTAAAATACATTGATAGGTACATACATCCCTTTCCTGAGACTGCTTACACTATTAGAAAATAATTACATTGTGGCCTGACGGACTCCAGTAATAGATAAATGTATCCTTGAGTTAAAATGAGTGTATTAATCTATTTTATTGTATTTATTTATGTAATTCTTATAAATATGTTTCTAATCCCATTTCGAATAATTTAGTTTGCCTGGTGTGAGAGGTTGTGGAAAACAGCTTTGTATAGCCATGTCAACATTTGGTCTGTTTTCTTCGTAGGAATATTTTTCAAGATGTCTTACATAGAGACACTCTTGTGAAAGCCTTCCTGGATCAGGTAAGTGTTAAACCTGAGATTGTCAGAATGAATGATATGACATGTGTTCTGTTTCAATATATCCCACAATGCCTGTAGAATTAGCTCCTTTTGTAGTTTTATCTCTGGTTTTTCTAAAGTGTCAAAATTATTTTTCTGCTGAATTATTTGTGGAAAGTAGTTTGCATGTTAACAATTGAAGATGCAGCATCCCCCAGTTCAGATAATAACTTCTAAGCACTAATTTGTAACCCAAGGATGTTTTCTTTTAGTGAAGGGAGGTTTTATACAAATGCTGTGTGTTTGCCTTAGTTAAGCAAAAAATGTCTTTAAGACTTACTTAAATGATAGCATCCTTACTGTCTCATTTCTTTGTAAAAGATCTAGATTTTAAAGAAAATTTTAGATTATATGGGTCTTATTTCTTAAAATAGAGGGACTTTGTTATGCTATCACTCTAGGGAGCAGGCCAGGAAACAGCTTTGATGTAGCTTTGAAATAATATAATCCTTAGGTTGACTAGAGGTTTTGGATCCAGGTCTGTGTGATCTGTTCAGGGATAATTCAAAGTCATGTAATTCCATGCTTCCCAAGCAGAAGTAAAATTGTTCTACCACTACCCATGCACCCCTACCCCTCAAAACCATAGTGTAAGCACAGCTCAGCCTCTAGGAGCTCCAGTTTTATTTGAAGATGTGGGCAGAGAAAACCTAAATAACACAACCAGAAGTAACCTATATCATGATTTGTAATAACAAAATAAATATGATTGTAGTCTAAGGTAGAAGGACAATTTTGAGTCCATTCTTAAAGATGAAGCAGAACTGTCCGACCGCTCCAGTATGTCCATCTCCTCCTGTCCACGAGGACAGGAACATGCTGTGGATAAGTAGAACGGGAGCAAATTATTTATGAGCATGCTTCATTTTCCTGCAGGTCTTTCATTTGAAACCCGGTCTATCTCTCAGGAGTACTTTCCTTGCACAGTTTCTGCTCGTCCTTCACAGAAAAGCCTTGACACTAATAAAATATATAGAAGATGATACGTAAGTCAGACTCCTCTGTGGAAGAAAAACCTTCATTAATTGCTTTCATATTGTCCCCTTTGGACCTCTTCTATCTTATAATTTCTCTTGTATCATTATTTGTAGGCAGAAGGGGAAAAAGCCCTTTAAATCGCTTCGGAACCTGAAGATAGACCTTGATTTAACAGCAGAGGGCGATCTTAACATAATAATGGCTCTGGCTGAGAAAATTAAGCCAGGCCTCCACTCCTTTATCTTTGGAAGACCTTTCTATACCAGTGTCCAAGAACGAGATGTTCTAATGACGTTTTAAATGTGTAACCGGTTAAGAATGTTTCGTCACAATCATAATTGCTGCTAAAGTGGGTGGGTGATGTTGGGAAAGGTGACTCCCTCCGGTCATGCTCTAGAGCCCTACTTAGCAACAGCAGTCAGTTAGTTACACTACAGTTGTCACAAAAAGTTTGTAAGGGGATGTCACGTGCACAGTTACCATAAATGCGCCTTTTCCTGGATGTGCTGTCTTCGAGGGCAGACTTATTATGTTTACAATTATAATAAATAGTACTGCTGTCTTTTAAAGATGTAGGATATAAACTTGACCACAACTGCTGTTTTTTGAAACTTACGATTCATGGTTTACAAGTATCAAAGTGATACCTGAGTTAGCTTTCACAGGCGTAAGACTAGTTGACTTTCCATCTCTTGATGTTCCTTGGTATGTGGGGTTACTGTAATACTTTTACAAACAGCGACAAACCAGAGCATTTAGATTCAGCTCTACCGAAGGAAGGTAGCTTGAACATAGATTAAGTTTTAGAAGGAAAATATTGATCAAGCGTACGTGTTGTTGAAATCAATTATAAGATCCTACTTTGCAGACGCACTCCTCGGGATTCAGTCTGGGTAGGAACGTCATCACTGTGTATAGTCCCGATGGTGGGGAACCACAGTCAGGGTGTTTGTTTCTGCTTGTTTGTTGAGCTCTGTCACAGAAAATACAGAGAATTGGATTTTAATGTTTCCGTAGTTATTGCCAACTTTTCCAGTTACTTTTCATTATTTTTGAGCCAAACTGAAATGTGTGCCTCCTGTGCCTTTTTTTTCCCCCCCTTGGAAAATGTAATCACTTGGAAGAAGTTCAGATTTCCCTAGTCACTCATTTTTATCTCGTTTTCCTCCTGTATAGTCTTGCTCTGATTTAGTAATCATTATAACTTAGATTATTAAATGGGATAGAAAAATACCAGTAAGATTTCTTTTCAAGAACAAGAATAATACTGTCTTCCTGCAGTTCCCGCCCGTGTTTTTGGAGTTGTTGCCCCGTCTCTTTGCCTTCATCGTACAAGGACGAGCAGGAGAGACCTTACTGACCTGCTCTTGCAGTCGGTGCTACTTTGGCAGAACTAAGTGGTCGATTTTTTTTGTTTCCTTCCTGTGTTTGGACCATTGTGCTAGCTATAAAATACCCAATTAACCTAATTCTGTGCTAAAACAGTATTGACAAAACAATATACACAATCATAAAATATATTTTTATTTAAAACTGTGAAAGTCACATAAAAGGGAAAGGTATGTATAAGAAAGGGAGAAAAGTGGTAGAGCCCCTCCACCCTTCCCATCGAATTTAACCAGAACCAACATAGGTCCTACCAGCCTTTCACATCATTAATAGGAAAGGTGTAGACATCTCGATTTTTAGACACACACTCAACCAGATGAGGGATGCTATGGCTCAGTCATGAAACAGTGTACAGATGCCACCTTGTTGAACCCCGTATTCAGTGCTATTTACTTGCTAGATTATTTAAGTGCTAATTATTTTCTTTTGCTCATTTATTGTACTGTTGTTTGGGATGCAAGTTGTACAGTGAAATAAGTTATTAAAGCATGTGTGCACATTGTTATATGTCTTTGCTCCTAGATGGAGACTTTTGAATAAAATGTCAGAAATCTTGTCTCTTTCAGTTATTTGCTCAGAAAAGCAGTGCTATATTGAATGACTGATTGGCTTCCTTCTTAGCTGACAATCACAGTGTATCTAAACAACTTTTATTTTACCGATATTCTCTTATTGAAAGAAAATATATTTAAAGGTTCTATATGATGCTGGAATCATATGTGGTGTTTTTTGTTGTTGTTGTTCATTTGTTTGTTTGGTTTTGTCTATTAACTCCCAAGATCACATTCTGATTTTTTAATTTATATATTAAAATAGCAGATATAAGATAATGCTTGGACAAATTCTTTTTTCTTAGTTACTATTATAATAATACAACCTAAGCTGAAGTTATTCCTTCCAGGTTGCCAGTATAGGTATACAATGTGAAAGTGTAAGAAATCTAAACCCTTCAATCTAGAAAACAAATAAGATTGACATTTTTACTCCAAAGAAAAAAATTAATTCATAAATATAACAGTTGAGTCGAAAGGTTTCTCTTGAAGAAGACTGATTCACTGCATTGCTAAATTCTCAAAGAGGAAACCTGAACTTCATATAATGCTGAAAATTAGAAATGAGACAGTTACCACTGTGATCTGTTTCTGTAATGTGGCAAGTCAAAGAGGAAGATAGTGAACATCACATTTCTCTAACACTGTTTTGGTGTTGACATGGAATTGTACAAGTTGATATTTCTTGTGTGATTGATCTTCAGGGTATAGCTAATAGTAACAAAAACAGTTAACCACCCCTGTTTAACACACACTACCCACTTTCTAAATATATGATCACAACAACACTATGAGGCAGGTATTAGTTCCATTTTACAGATGAGGACGTTAGAGATTAAGTGTAATACACAGACCATGGTCACTCAGATGGTTAAACTGGATTTCATCTCAAGCAGTTATAGAAGTTGTCATGTGGCACAGCTCCATGAAACAGGTGCTCAGTACTGCTGAAATGGAGGGAGGGGAATGAAGCAAGTATCATATGCTCATTAGCACTTGCAGTGCCCTGCTGTGCTACTTGGAGAAGTTACTTAGCCTCTCTGAGGCTCATTTTTTAAATATTTGAAATGAGGGCATGATGATAACATGCTTATCAAAGAGGATTTCATGAGACTGTATAAGGTACTTAGCTCAGTACCTGATGAGTGGTTTTATACCTGCTTTTCCCCAATCTGACAGTCATTACCTTTTCATCAGGGTGTTTGGAGCTTTTGCATTTAATGTGATTGTTGATATGTTTAT
Organism: Moschus berezovskii; assembly: GCF_049115385.1. Taxonomy (NCBI): domain Eukaryota; kingdom Metazoa; phylum Chordata; class Mammalia; order Artiodactyla; family Moschidae; genus Moschus; species Moschus berezovskii. Next base: position 22,828,458 of record NC_142466.1, read on the forward strand.
GTTAAATATATCTTGCTGTTTCCATATTTTCTTTGTTCTCTTTTTCTTCCTTTTCTGCTTTCTTTTGGATTGAGTATTTTTTATGATTGCATTTTATCTCTTTTGTTTATTAGTTACAACTCTTGTTTTATTTCAGTGATTAGGGTTGTAGTATGTACATCTTTTGGAGAAGGAAATGGCAGCCCACTCCAATGTTCTTACCTGGAGAATCCCAGGGACGGGGGAGCCTGGTGGGCTTCCGTCTGTGGGGTCATACACAGTCGGACACGACTGAAGTGACTTAGCAGCATGTACATCTTTAACATACCTGTCTACATTCAAGTGATATACCACTTGACATATAGTTTAAGAAGCTTCCAGTGAAAAACTTTCATTTGTCTCTTCTTGCGTTTGTGCTGTTGTGGCCTCACGTTTTTACTTCTGCATATAGTATAAGCTCCACACTTTGTCATTATTTTTGCTTAAATAGTCAATTATCTTTTGAAAAGAGTTAAATATAAATATTCTAAATACTCCAATTAAAAGGCAGACATTGTCTAGATTGGATACAAAAAACAAGATCCAACTGTATTCTACCAACAAAAAGCATATGTTGAAAATAAATGGCAAACAGATTAAAAATGTAGAAAAGGATACACCATACTAACACTAATCAAAAGAAAGCAGGAGTGGCTATATTAATATCAGACAAAGTAGGTTTCCCAAGAATATTACCAAAGTTAAAGAATATTTCATAATGCCAAATAAAAGGTCAATTCAGCGAGAAGACACAAAAAATCCTAAATACTTGTTTACATAACAGCTTCAAAATTCTTGAAGTAAAAACTGATTATAATGAGAAATTAACAAATCTGTAATTGGAGATTTGAAAACTTCTTTCAATGTTAGAACAAGAAGACAAATTTTAGAGCTAGATTATACATAGGCTCAATTTTAATGAATGACTTAACAGAAAAAAAAATCTAAACAGTAAGGATATAGAAGACTTGAACAAAAACTGTCAACCAATTTGATGAACATGACATAGAATGCAGCGATACCCAACAATGGTAGAATACACATTCTTTTCAGGAGCACATGGAACATGTACTAAGATGACCATATTCTGGGCCATAAAGCAAGTCTCCATAACAATAAAAGGATTCAAGTCATACAAAGTAAATGGAAATAAAAGTCAATGACAGATATCTGGGAAAACCTAAAATACTTGGAAATTAAATAGCATTTTAAAGATTATAAATCTTATGTCTGGGGGACAGAGGAAGTGAATTAGAGAACAGCCAGGGAGGTAACAGGATGCTCTGGAATGATTTTTACGAAGATTGGAACTGATCCTGCCTTTGATCTCCCCACTGCAACCCAATCTTCACACTGACAACAGCATGAACCTTCTAAAATTAAACCTGATTGTCACTTCTGTTTAATGGCTCTGCACCACTCCCAAATTTTAAGTCCAAAATCTTGAGACAGCTTCTGTTCCTCCCTCTATCCTCACTTCTCTGTCTCACTTCTAATTTCCTGGTACATTCTTTTGCTCTGTCTGTTGTACCATTTCTTTGCGTCTATTTCTCCACTGCGCAAGTCTGGACAAGATAGATGCCTTTTCATTTTTGTATCTGTGTCTAGCATGGTGTCAGGCAAAGGGCATGCTTCCAAAAAAGTTAGTTCAGTGAATATGAGTTTATTAAACATTATTTTCTTTGTCCTCTCCAAAAAAAAATTAGTTCCTGCAAAATAAGAAAATTACTTTCTTTGTGTAATTGAAAGCACTTCCGCCCCCCCCCCAAGAAAGTCCATTAAACAGCCTATGCACAGCCTAGCTCTAAAATTTCAAAGATCTTAGTGCAGTGATTTTCAGTCCTTTTAAAGTAGTAAGACCCTGTCATTTTCTGTTTCTGCATTTGTGTCTCAATACCTCATCTCTTGCTGAAATGTTCTTTTTACATTAGTAGCTTGATAAATTGTTAAGCAGTTTTCATCAAACCCATTAGAACAATGGTAAGCATCTGTTTGTGGAGCATGGACATTGAAGAAATCTGATCTAGGATTGAGAAAATCATTCCTGAGCTCAGAATTGGCTCAAACTGGCACCTTCTGGCATTTGCTTGTGGGTGGGGAATGTGGAATGCTTTGAAAGCTGAATAGATTTGTCAAGTTTTAAAACTTCCTTATGGCTACAGGAAAACAACATTCATTGTTCAAAAACACCATTGTTTGTTTTTTCTGCTTTTCTGTTTTTTGGAAACAATCTGCAAAACCATTCACGCCCAGCATTTTGCTTCATGTACCTCACTTATTTGGAGGAGGAACTAGCACCCATCTTCAATACTCTTGCCTGGAGGATCCCATGGACAGAATAGCCTGGTGGGCTACAGTCCTTGGGGTTGCAACGAGTCAGACACAACTGAAGCGACTTAGCACCTCACTTCGTTTCTGGAGGATCTGAGTGGCATGGAAACTTTTTTATTGTGGCTACAGTGTTCAGAACAAATTGAAAATCCCCACTTTAGTGCTCGTACTGAACTTTACAGGAAAAGACACTATATCTGTCACTGTAGGAAAAGAGTAGTTTTGATAGGAGTGTGAGTCCTGGAACGAGACTTCAAATCTGTTTTCTACTTCTCGGCTGTGTGAGCTTGGACAAGGTATTGAACTTTTCTGTGCTACCTCAATATCCTCATCCATTCCACAGAATAATGGAACTTACATCATAAAGTCGTTTAAAAAAAAAAAAAAAGTAGGTTGACACATGCAGAACACTTGAAAGGGTAATGGCCAGAGTAAGTGAACAATAAGATTCAGTTACCACTGTTGTCAGTAGTATCGGTGTCATTATCAGCATCATTAAGCAACTGAATGTAGAGTTTCCACATCTGATTATTAAGCCACAGCAGTTCTGCAGCCATGATTCTAAGGGATCCCACCTCAGCAGCAAAGTTTTTTTATTAGTGTGAATCTATCACAGCCTGAGAGGGACTATCCAGAGGCTTCACCTTGTTTTTCAAATCTTTCCACTCCAGCTCTACTGTCATCGCTAGGACTTCATCATCGCTCACCCGCATTAACTCAACAGAGTCCCCTCTCTGGTCTTTTCACCTACTAGGCAACATGCCCCTCCACCACCCCAATCCATTCTCCACAGAAAGCAGAGCAAGCTGTCTAATTACATCTCCTGTTTAACTTCACTCACTTACTTTAGAAAAAAAAAAAAAAACCTCAGTGACAAACTTTGGTACAGTATAAAACCCACCGTCCTTGGGTGAGGCTCGGGGACCTGTGGGATCTGACCCAGCAAACCTCTCCACTCTGCTCTCACCATCATCCCCATGGAGAGGCGGACTGTTTGTGCTTCCCCAGCCTCCGTGGTCTCGTCACTGTTCTCACTGCCTGGGATACTCACCTCCTTCACCTGGATGGACTTACTTGTCCATCAGGGTTTACCTGTGGCTGGTATCCTGCTCTTCCAGTCCCCTCCCTCAACTTTGGATTTAGAGCATCCAAACTTTAAGCTCCTTGAGGCAAGGACAATGTGCACTAGCTTATACCTAATTGTCTGGCACATAATATGTTTATCAAATATGTGCTGAATTAATTACCTTTCATTCAGAGTTCTTGGAGGGTTCCATACTTACAGGCCTAGCATAACACTTAACTCATTATAATCACAATTGTTCTAGGTTTGTCTCCATTAAACTGCAGCCTTCACACATGAGGCTGGATCCTTGTCTTATGCACCTCTGTGTCCCCATCTTCCAGTGTAGTTCCTGCCATGAAACAGGAACTCAACAAGTTCCAAAAGAATGAATAGTATCCACATACCATTAATCTCAGTTTTGAGGTTTCCCCAAATTCTGAAGCAATGGGATTTATGGCCCCCATTCCCACCTTGGGAGTTCTTGGATGTTATCCCAGTGATACCACTGACAAATGTTTGTACATACATACACTTTTCTGAGTGGTGGAACCATAGCTTTCATCAGATTCTCAGAGGGGTTTCTGATTCCCCCAAAGGTAAGAATCTGGGTCCTAAAGAGTTATATTTAAACACCAGTTGTGAAACAAAATGTTTGCAAGGAATCAAAACTACTACGTATGTACCACCTCTCACCAATTAGAATCACCATCTTTTAAAAGTCTACAAATAACAAATGATGGATAGAGTGTGGTGAGAAGGGAACTCTTCACCACTTGGTGGGAATGTAAACTGGTGCAGCCACAATGGAGAACAATGTGGCGGCCCCTTAAAAATCTGAAAATAGAGTTGACATATGATCCTGCAATCCCACTTTGTTTTATCTGGACAAAACTATAATTGAAAAAGATATATGCACCCCTATGTCCACAGCAGTGCTGTTCACAATAGCCAAGACATGGAAACAACCTACATGTCCATCAGCAGATGCATGAATAAAGATGTAGTACTTACATTCAGTGGAATACTACTCAGCCATTAAAAAAGAATGACATAATGCCATTTGCAGCAACATGAATGGACCTAGATTATCATACTAAGTGAAAGAAGTCAGAGAGAGACAAGCACCTTACGATGTCACTTATATGTGGGATCTAAAAATGCCACAAACAAACTTAACTCCAAAAGAGAAATAGACTCACAGACACAGGTCAGACTTGAGGGTGCCAAGGGGGAGGGATGGACTGAGAGTCTGGGATTAGCAGATGCAAATGATTATATACAGGATGGATAAATAACAAGGTCCTACTGTATAGCACAGGGAAATATATTCAATACCCTGTGATAAACCATGATGGAAAAGAACATGAAAAAGAATATATGTATCACTTTGCTGTACAGCAGAAATTAATGCAACACTTAATTATATTTCAATAAAATATTTTTTTAAAAAAGGAAATAAAAGCACACTCACACACACAAAAAAATTGTTTGCAAGGTAGTTTGGTGAATCAGCCCATTTAGCCCAGACAAGATAGTGGGTTTGTGGCCCTACAGCCTCCAGTGGTCTCCCTGCTGGACTATGGAGGTGCCAACTGGCTGCAGAAGGTATTTCTTTCCCAGTGACTATCCTGAAATCCTCCTAGAGCATACCTGCAGGAGCAGTCAGACCCATTTGCAGGGCCTTCTTGGTTCTGGAAGCGTCAAGGATTTCAGCCCTGGGACTAGCACCACTCAGTGTGTTAAGTCAGCATTCAGGGAGGAGAGACTTTTCTGTTCAAAGCTTAGAACCTCCTTTGATCCATGTTGGCTAGACGTTTTTCCTGGCTTCCATCAACAGACTCGGCATTTTTTTTTTTTTTCTGGCCTAGACCCACACAAACAAGAGACTAGAGCTTCTCTAAAAAGCTAAGAAAAAGCACATTTTAAAAATAACTTGAGCAAATGAATTCATTCTGGCAAAAGCAGTCCAACTACGTAAAATAAACTAGGGTTTCGCAATAGCAAGCCCTAAAAAACGTAAACAACCCCAGGGTCCACGTGAGCCAAGCCATTTGCTGAACAGAAAGTCCCTGGCCTAAATTCTGCCAGAATAAAGAACACCTTATAAAACTAGGAGTTGATGGCCATCATGTGAAAAGATGATAGGGAGGGGGGAGAAGGGGTGGGACTCAACCCAAGGAAAATGAGAAAGTCTCCTGACTAGATACTCAAAATGCTAGCTTTCCGAACCAAAAGCTAGGCTGATGAGGGACTAGGAGGCAGGCGGTGGGTACAGGCTATGCCTCAGGCCCTTGCTCAGACCCCACCAGGCTTCTGCCTTCCCTAGGGAAAGTCAGCATCCACTCTCTCTCATGAAGTCACAGGGAGCCCCTGCAGGTTTTACCATGTGCTTTCTTGACAGGATAATGGTTCCACTGAAATTATAATAACACACTTGGCCAAAGAAGCCCACGCTGTTCTAGTAACTTCATAGCCAGCCTGAGTTTTCTGAGCATCACAGTAATACATTCTTTCTAATGAGGCCCATACTGTTCTGATGAACTTCTGCAGTGTTTCATCTCTATACCAGAACAATACTTGCTATAAATACTAAATATCACAATCATCATTTTATATTCGAATAGTTCCCCTTCCAAAAAAAGATACTCTCTCATCTCTTAGTAGTACTGAGGTCCTTTCTAGACTGAGAACACTATGCTAGAATCCACATCTCAGAAGAGACAGAACTTGGAGAAATTCAGAGAAAGTGCACAGGAATCATTTTTAAAGACTAGACAGTGCAATTGATAGAAAAGGGTTGAAGAGCTTGTTATTATTTATAGTAAGCCTTAATACTATATTTCAGGCATACAAATAAGCCACATTTATGAATAATGGCTATGTGCCATTTCTCATTTAACCCTCAGAACCTCAGAAATTAACTATCCCCATGGTACACCACAAAGACACAAACTCAGGTGGAAAGATGGTCCAAATAGACATTTTTCACAAGTATTTTGGTTTTTGATCTCTCTTTTCTCTTAACTAAAAGTTGGATAGTACTTTACCTTCACCTTGAGCAAGAGACATGGGTCACTTTGAGATAGAATGAACAAGATCAGTGTGAGCTCTGCCTCTTTTTCAGCATTCTGGAAAGTGGCTGCTCCACAGCCTCAGTTCTGCTGTGGGAGCGGCAGGAGCACAACCTCCCCCACCCCCATCCACCAAATCCAAGCGCGTCACGTGAGCAAGACATTAGCCTTAGGGTTTTCGGCCGCTGAATCGGGGAGATCGTTTCTGCAGCAAAACCGGTGAGACTGTCACCCAGCTGACTAGAACCTGACCTGCCTCTGTGGCGCACAACTTATTTCAGCTAACACTCTGTGCTGCCTTCCAGGCAGAGACGGATGGCTGTGTCTTGTACCTTGCGTGAGCAGCAGGGGAAAAGGTCGTTATCTCCAATGGCAGGAATTGAGATTCCTCAGGGTGCACTTAACGATTGATGGACAGGGTTCCTTCCTTGGTGGCTCAGTGGTAAAATCTCTGCTTACCAATGCAGGAGACACGGGTTTGATCCCCTGGTCCAGGAGGATCCCACATGCAGTGGAACTAAGCGCATGCGCCACAGCTATTGAGCCTGTGCCCTGGAGCCCAGGAGCCGCAGCTCCGGAGTCCACCGTGTCCCAACTACCGAAGCCCAAATACCGTAGAGCCTGTGCTCCACGAGAGAAGCCGCTGCATGAGAAGCCCTTGCCTGCCACAGCTAGAGAAAAAAGCCTGAGAGCGGTAACGAAGACCCAGCACAGCCCAAGAAATGATTTTAAAGAATAGAAAGACAGACAGATAAAGAGAAGTGAGGATGACCAGGGGAACTTCTATTGAAGATTTATTCAGAAGAGAAAAACGGTGACTGGATGTATTGTCTCCCACACATGTTGAATGAACCCTTTGCATATATTTTCTCAAAGAAAGCTCTACTTAAGGGAGATTTTCTTAATAGAGTATCTGGCTTGGAATTGTTTACTCTGCTCCAGGGTTTCTCTCTGGTTTAGTCTATTTTCTTGCAGACCTCAAGACAATAACCTTCTTCCTTACTAATCAGCATGCAAGACGGTTTTCATTTCCAGTCCAGCAGGAACCCAAGGATCTTGGTTTGGATTCCCCTCAAATCAGAGCCTAAGACAAGGACTCCAGGACAATGAGTTTATCTGGGAGGTGATTGTAAGAAGCTGGATTGAGAGAGCAGGCTGACTAAAAGAAAAAAGAGGAAAAGCCACTATGAGGATGAAGCAGACCTACCCTCCAAGGTCATTGTGAGGAGGATGCTGCTGCTGCTGAGTCACTTCAGTCGTGTCCGACTCTGTGCGACCCCATAGACGGCAGCCCACCAGGCTCCCCTGTCCCTGGGATTCTCCAGGCAAGAACACTGGAGTGGCTTGCCATTTCCTTCTCCAATGCATGAAAGTGAAAAGTGAAAGTGAAGTTGCTCAGTCCTGTCCGACTCGTAGTGACCCCATGGACTGCAGCCTACCAGGCTCCTCTATCCATGGGATTCTCCAGGCAAGAGTACTGGAGTAGGTTGCCATTGCCTTGGATAAGAGGCACTAATAGAAGTGAAAATGCCCAACACAGCTCCTAGCACATACCAGGCACTCAATAAATATGAATCCCCTGCCCTCCATTGCCTGGAAAATTCTGGAGCTGTACTAGACACTGAAGCAAATCAACTCTAAAGTCCTTCCAACTCTTCATGTGTGCTTTCTTTTGGGTTTCTGGTGAAGACTCTGCCCCAATTTGAGTAGCAATGAGAAACCACTTCAAGTAAAAACCTGATTTAGCATCTGCTGAGACAAACAGAAAAGAACCCAGGGAAACAAGAAGCCATCGAAAGGGAATGGAAGTGTAACTATTTTTATAAAAAAGGAAATTTCTTCTTCTGGAATGCTGGGTGGAAATCTTGATGAGGGACCTAGCTGTCATAAATCCTCTCTGGAACAAAGTAACGAAGAAGGAAGGGAAAGAAAGGAGGAAGGGAAGAGAGAGGGGTAATGGGAGGGAAGAAGAGAGAATCAGTAAAATAAAGAAGGAAGGAAATAATCCAACGGGGACTCTGCTGAGCAGACCGTAAGACTCAGGGACAGTTTAAAATGAAACTTCCCTGAAACCCTTTCAGAGAGCTGTGCTTCTTCAGAAAAGCATCATCAGGGCTGTTCAACGCCCAGGGCAAAGTCTTTTTCATATTATTGGACATGAAACAATATCACATTTGAGGTTGGCTGGAGGCCATTCAGAAATTCAATAATTATTCAACCCAAGGGGCTTTCCAAATAGTGATGTAGCTTCTTAGGAGGAAATTAATATTGAGCAGTGTATCAAATCAAATTGGAATCTTGAGGAAAGAGGGTCCCGAGTAGGTGAAACAGCTGGGGGCTAATGTAGAACAGGGTGAGTGATGTCCTCACTTTTGTGTCTTGCCTTATGATAGGAAAAGGAAAATCTTGTTTATATTTTATGCTGGGAAGGCAGGGGTTGCTTGGGAGAAGTTCTGCCATGGCACCTTGAGTCTGACTGTAGTTTCTTTTGTTTCTTTGCAAAGATATTCAAGGAAAACTGTATCTGCACAACTTCTTGTTTGGCCCTACAAGGTAGTCAGGGGCTCATGACTGACTTATTGGCCACCCAGTGGGTAGGCACTGATCACAAAGGTATGGCAGTGTTTTCTCCTCTTCAAGAGAAAATCTGTTTGATACCCACGTTTTGTTATGTTATGTTATGTGATGTTATGTTATGGAAGAAGGAAGGGGATGTAAGCAAATTTGAAGCATCCATGACACACCAGCCTCTTCTCTATCTTCCTATGCCCTTCTGTATGAACTACTCTGAAAGCATGACTTCCCAAATCCACTGAGCATACAATGGTCTGATTCTCCCACTTGAGAGAGGTGCTCAAGACTCACTCTTAAATTGATTTGGAGGAACTAGACTACCCGGTCTTTAAAGAAGACTACGTTAGTTGCTGTTTCTCCTGGTAACCATCCCTCCTTGGATCATATCTAAGTTGATCTGTTTAACGGTGAGACAATTTCTCTCCATTATTCAAGTGCTGAGGCCAACCACAAGTGTACCACACTCAGCTTGTGTCAGGCCTGACCAAAAACATCAGGCTTATCTTCTGATGAGAAGAGTCACCCGTTAAAGATTCAAATTATATTAGAAGCCCTTAATCCAGTCTAGTATTCTGGGCTTCCCTGGTGGCTCAGAGGTTAAAGCATCTGCCTCCAATGCGGGAGACCTGGGTTCGATCCCTGGTTCGGGCAGATCCCCTGGAGAAGGAAATGGTAACCCACTCCAGTATTCTTGCCTGGAGAATCCCATGGACGGAGAAGCCTGGTAGGTTACAGTCCACGGGGTCGCAAAGAGTCGGACATGACTGAGCGACGGAACGGAACGAGGGAAGAATTGGAAGAACATTGGGTCACTATGAAAAGTGCAAACAGATCTTAAAAACAGAAAGAAGGCTCACAGTCTCCTTTCAATAACAACTTAGGAAAGAATATTCATTCTATGCCTATAGAATTGAAGGCAGGTAATTATCCATTGTGATTCTAAATTGTACTTTTTTCAGCTGTTGCTAGAACTTTGAATAGTATCACAGAGTATCGTTTCAGTGGAAATGACTATGGACACCCAGTGTCATTTTAAAAACAACGTGGATAACATGGAGTTTTGACCTTGTTTGAAATTGCTTAGTGTATATATATATACATATACATACACACACAGATATATATACCCTTTTCTTTGAATTGGAATTATCTCAGTGCTTAGGGGGAAATATGTACATTTATTTCCAGAACCCAGAATTCACTAAATAAATGCTAGTATCACAGATCCCATAAAGCACTGAAACAATGCCTCCAAACATGTGACTAGTCAGAATTTTGTAAACAAATCAAAGTGGGTAAGCCCTTACTTTTGATTTGTTATGTAGACAATTAGGCTTGCAAATCATCATTGCTTGGGATCAAAGGAGAGACTCAGAACATCTACTGTTTGTTAGCAAGCCGCCTGTAGTAATCAGGATAGCGCGCAATAACTCGGCCAAAATGAACCGAACTTTCACCAAATCTCACCTCTCACAAAACCGAACTGGAGTAGCCCTTGAACTCTGAGCACTGCTCTCCAGGGCAACGTAACTGTGAGCCTGTGTTCATCAATGACAAGGCGTACACGCTGTCTCCACTTTTACTCTATTGCCATCTGACTGTTATGACGTTGCTATGGCGATACCCTTCTGACATTCCTTCGCTCTTTTGGTGCCTTCTCAGAGGAATCTGTAATGAAGTGGTCTGGCCGCAGAATCCTTCTGGGCTTTTCCCATACACCACTGCAGACCAGCACGACTTTCCTCTTCCAGAAAATGTATGTACAAAGCACGAACTGAAAATGATGAAAAATAATCTGCACTGACTTGACAAGAAAAGTGAATGTTATTCATTCTGTATTGACCTCACCAGAAACATTCTTTTTGTTCCCAATCCCAGGTGATGTCACCCCAAGGGACAGTGGGTCTTCTGGACTCGGTGTGGAATGTAATGGGTACTCAGTGCTGGGACAGCTTCCTCTCCTGGGGCAGGGGCTGTGTGAGGGTGGTGTGAGAATGACTGGAAGGAAGAGGACATGGGTTTCTGAGCACTTACCTGTCAGCACTTAAAGTGACAGGTACTCTGCTAAGCATGTTACACGCAGCCCTACGTTGAGTCCGTACAATTACGTGTGTCATTTACCTCATTTTACAAAATGAAGTAAGCTGACTCAGAGAGACTAGACACAGCGAACCTCAGTCAGACTTCGAAGCCCATTCTCTTAATTACTATTAACCTGGTCTCTCTATACTTCGTCTTTCAGATCATTCTGGCTTCTCTCTTTTCCCTAGAAGAGCTTGGAAGTGAGATTCACGAGTGGCCACATCCAAATTCCTCAGACTTATCCCATAGGAACCTGGGATGTGAAACAGCCTAAAGGCTGACAACCTCCTCATCTGGGACTAATACACCCTGCGCCCTTGTCCACCTATGTGTCAGGATACAGAACACTGGTGGTCACGAGATCCGGATTCAGTGTCTCAACTTGAGTGGTTGTGTCATCTTGGATGAATCGCTTAATCCTTCCAGCCTTCATTCCTTTATCTGTGAAAAGGAAGTGGTGAGAACCATACTTGTCCAAAGGTTGCAAGTGGCCAGTTGTTTTCATTGTCCTTTTTTGCCCTCTTTTAGAAACTTTTGAGCCTCCTATATTTGAGGCTGTGCCCTGAACTCAGATTTGTAGGTCCAGGATTGCCCTGCAAACAGCAGTTTCTGAACACAATTTATTCAACAAGATGTTCATTTTTCTCTACTGCTTGTTGCCTTTTGAGTTACAGCCTCAGATGTTACTTTGGAAGTTTTTTCTCCATTAAGAACTGTTAACAAAATCATTAAATTCCCCTGATCTCTAGCCTAGCTGTTGGGATCCCAGCCCTTATCCTCTAACTGCATGCATAGTCCCCATACCAACATGATGAATCTTGGTTTCCAGAACACATCTAGCATTTTTCTGCTTTCGGGTATCCTTACTCCTGTGGCTCCTTCTGTCTGAAACAGCCTTTCCATCCGACTCCACCAATGTCCACCAATCTTAAGTGCAGCCCAAATGCCACATCCTCCCTAAAGTTGCCTACAATCAGCTCCAACCAGAATTCATCTATCCCATCTCTGTGCTCCACAAAAGCATGCTGGCCTCTTCTACACTACACTCCATAACCTTTGTGTGTGTTTGTGTGTGTGTGTGTGTGTTATTGCTTGTGTTTCTCTTGTCATTTTTACTAGATTGGAAGAATCTTGAGGGCAAGATCCAGGTTTGCCCATTGCCATGCGATAGGGGCAGTGGAGTGTGAGGGTTAAGGCCATGGGCTTCAGTCACACTGTGAGTCTAAATCCCACCTGCATGATGTTCCAGCTGCATAACCTCAGGCAAGTTAATTCAACTTTCTAGTCTACAGTGTCCTCACCTGTACCTACCACATAGGGATCTGCTGAGGATTAAATGGGATACTTCATGTAAAGTACTTAGCACGTGTGTGTGTGTGTGTGTGTGTGTATGTGTGTGTGTGTTAGTCACTCAGGCATGTCCAACTCTTTGCGACCCCATGGACTGAAGCCCGCAGGCTCCTCTGCCCATGGAATTCTCCAGCAAGAATACGGGAGGGGTTGCCATGCCCTCTTCCAGGAGATCTTCCTGACCCAGAGATTGGACCCTCATCTCTTACGTTTCTGTTTCCTGCATTGGCTGGTGAGTTCTTTACACACTGAGCCACCTGGGAAGCACCGCCCCGACCCCCAAGCCTGGTCAGTTTATCTAACACTAATTACCTCCCAGAGGCCACATTTTCAAATACCATCACATTGGGGATTAGGGTTTCAATATGTAAATTGCAGCAGGGGAGGAGGCATGGAGTAGGGAACAAAAATTCAGCCCATAGCAAGTATCTACACATTTCCTATACTTTTACTGAGCTAGTCTAGGGACAGAGCAATAAACCAAACAGATAAAAATCCTTGTCTCATGGAGTTATACTCTAGCGGGAAGAGTAACTAGGCAGTGTGTAGATGAAATAACTGCTTCTTTAGGCATCCACATCCTTATCTTCCTAACCTGTGAATATGTTGCACTGCAAAGGGGATTATGGTTGCAGATGGAATTAGCATTGCTAATCAGCTGACTTTAACATAAGGAGATGATCCTGGATTACCTGGTTGACTTCAATGTCATTTCGCCATAAATAGAAGAGGGAAGCAGGAAAGGACAGAGTGATGCAATATGAGAAAGATTTGACCTGCCCTTGCTGATTTTGAAGATGGATAAGGGGACTATGAGCCAAGGAATGTGGGAGGCCTCACACAGAAGCTAGTAAAAACAAGGAAGCTGATTTTCCCCTATTGATTTAAAACAGGAATGTAGCCCTGCTGACATCTTGATTTTAGCCCAGTGAAACTTGTGTAGGACATCTAAGCTCCAGAACCATGAGATAATAATTTTGTATCACTTTAAGCCACTAAATTTTGGGTAATTTGTTATAGCATCCATAGAGAATGAATACAGGCATTGCTGCTGCTGCTGCTGCTAAGTCTCTTCAGTCGTGTCTGACTCTGTGTGACCCCATAGACGGCAGCCTATCAGGTTCCCTCGTCCCAGGGATTCACCAGGTTCCCTCGTCACTGGGTTTCTCCAGGCAAGAACACTGGAGTGGGCTGCCATTTCCTTCTCCAATGCATGAAAGTGAAGTCACTCATACAGGCATTAGACATGTGCTATTCTGTGCTAAGTTGCTTCAGTCATGTTCAACTCTTTGCGACCCCATGGACTGTAGCCTGCCAGGCTCCACTTTCCATGAAATTCTCCAGGCAAGAATACTGGAGTGGGTTGCCATTCCCTTCTCCAAGGGATCTTTCTGATCCCAGGGATCAAACCCAGGTCTCCTGCATTGTAGGCAAATTCTTTACTGTCTGAGCCACCAAGGAAGTTTTACAGGCAGTATATATAATGTGGTGACCCAAGGACAAAAGAGCAGATAAAGCCAAGGAGGGTCTTGGAATGCAAGAACAACATAAAAACCATACCCTGATCGTCCTTCCTTCCCCATGTTGTAACCAGTAACAGATTTCAGGTCCTCCTGAGCAGTATAAACTGTCTCCCTCCTACCCCATAGGGAGAAGATATTTACCTTACTCTCCCCCACCCCCACCAGTATATATGCCTCATCCAAGCAGCAAGTGACCTGCAAGACCCGTATCCCACTCCTTGTACCCTGGGTATAAAAGTGGACTGAGGACCCCTGTTCAATGTCAGTTCTCCCTTGAGCTGGCCCGCTGTTCTAACAGTGTCTCCCACTCTAATAAACTTTATTTCCCTCTCATTCTGTCTCATGTCTGGAAATTCCTTTCCAACCTGCACCTGGACATTTTGGTGGCCCATATGGGGAACTTGGGGTCTCTTCCCCCACTCCTCACTTCTTCTTTCTCACAGGGACCTTCTGTGAACAGCTAAGTGCTGTGGAAGCCACTGAGGAACTCTGGCCAGGTTACCCTCTGGTGTGTTCCAAAGGCCACACTGCTCACTGTGCCCCAGCAGCTGCCACCCGAATGGGTGAGGGTCTCTCCTTTTTCTTCTTTCCTGAGGACTAGGCCAACCAGTACTGTGTGGGCACGGGTCAGGCACTTAAAAACCATTAAGGCGCCTGCCACATGAAGACTCCCATGTGAAGACAAGGCGGACACAGAACGGATCAGGCCACAAGGGCATCCGCCCCCAGCAAGACAACTTCCATGCACAGTGTCAGGCACATAGTGGTTGAAGCAAAACAGACCATTGTCCCCCGGCCACTGCCTCCCCGATTGTAAGGAAGATTCCTCAGCCTTCTTCCCTGTCACTTTCACTTCTTTCCCTTTTGGTCCAGATTGATTTACAGGAGCCTGGGTGTTGCCTCTGAGCCATCCCAAGAGCGCCTTCTGTATTTCAGGAGATTGCCAAATGGCGACTCACCCGGTTGCTCCAGAGACCTGTCTTTCTCTGCCCGGGTCACGTGGTGCCGTAGCCGCACGGTTCTCAGAGGTCACCTCTCACTGTTGGATGTGACTGTTGGGATGGTCGGCCATTAGTTGGAGGGAGACATCACTGAGGCACAAAGCGACACCTTTCTGCCAGCCGGTGGGTCTCAGTACCCCCTCATTCCATGGCTTGTTGGCTAAGGATGGGTTCTGGTACGTCTCAGGAGCCTCTCTCAGACTCACCTCTTGGCTACATTCTCAGAAACTGGACAGTTTTGACCCTGCAAAAGGCCTGGCCTCAATACAAATGGGGGGACCCAAAAAATGACCTCTGAACGGCACGCTAGCTTTTGCCAAAAGCAGGGAAAGGACTCAGAATCTCCTTAGGTCAGTCCTTCATGGCCCTCAGTCAGAATCCGGGTTTGAGGGCCTCATGCTGCTTGCGTCTTTCTGTTGCCACCCCATCTCCTGTCACCCTCTGTCTCTCTCCATCAGACTTCCTGACGACCCCTACTTGATCTTTCACATCCACATGAGCTCTAGGAAAGAATTCTGAGGTCCCTTGGTTCAGGTCTTTCTCCTGTGTTAAAAGCCTGAGGGATCAAAAACTCTCCTAACAGTCTAAAGAATTCCCTTCTAACTATTCCTGTTTCTCAGGGTGGAGAAAGACCAAGCTTTCCCCACTCCTGCAAATTCCCTTAACACTTCAGATTCTTCTGATGGGACAAAGACCTCACTTCCCACCAGAGGGACAATCCAAGATTTTTATCAGCCGATCTGCCCCTGATATCAGAGTCAATTTGAGCACTATTTGCTCTATATTTTAGCTATAAAACTATGACTACGAAAGGAAAGATTACTTTTGGACACAGGATGGCCCTGATATTCTTTAGACTCCGGAGAAAACTGGTTAAAATGAATTTGTTCTTTTTTCTTGGAAACTGCAAAACAGGTTCTTTTTCCATATGCAATTACAAACAACTAGCTCTTTAAAAGGCCTGCCTAGGGAAAAGCTTGAAGTTAACCCTTTTCATGTCCTTGAAATACACAGCCCACTTTGCCTGAGACCTCAACCTTGGGCAAATTAAAACTTCAAGCACAAAAAAAAAAGGGGGAGTGTCAAAAAGACATTTTAAATCTCAAGCAGAAAACTATGAGCTCTCTGTCTGTCTGGATTATGTATGTCTCAGTGTGTGTCTTTTGGTTTTTTTTTTAAATAATATTGCTGAAGTTGTAAATGAGTTCTAATTTAATTGGCCTAAAGAAAAGTAAGCACTTACAAATCAGACAATTCTAAACACAAGAGAAATTAACCTAAATAAATTTCAGATTCATGTGAACTGAGAAATTTTCAATATTATGTATCTATTATTAATGTTTGTTTGGTAACCTAATGTAGACATGTCTAAGCTTCATTAACATTAAACATAATATTTTCATTGTGCCTAGGTTTATTATAAGTTGAATATTATTATATTGTTTATATCTGTTTCAAGTTTGTCAGCAAGGAAAGTACCTTGAGTGAAGAAACTTCAAAAAATATGTAAATGAGATATGAGCTTTTAGACAAACTCTATTAAGAATAATTATAATTTAGAAATGCCTGTCTAAAATAGTCTCTCCAGATTTTGGTAACCTGAATTTCTAGGGTTGTGCTAAACTAAGTGATGGAAATTTGTTGAATAGCTAGGTCATTTCCAAACAAAATGAAATTCTGAAACTTTCGTTAGTGAACACTAATTTCCTCTTACAGAGAAACTAGAGATTTTCGACTATTCATGAATAATGTTTGATGCCATCCTGAGAGGTTCTCTAGAATTTTTTTTAAAGAAGTTATCGCTGGTATTTTTGTTCCCCAATCTATAGAATGCTAATATAAAAGTCATTTCTTGGTTGCTTGAGGAAAGTATGATGTGTGTTTTCAGTAAAGAAGGTATGAGGAATGAAATTACATTTTATGAAGGGAAAAGGAAGTAGGTCTGACTTACAGGGGGCTGTTTCAGGATGGAAGAACAAAGTCATGGGCACAGAAAGTGATAAGGAGGCTTGATGGAAAGTGGACCCAAGGGAAGAGTTTTGTGCATAAATACAAGTTTTCTTGAGATGTCGAACTGCGTTTGATAATGGATTGTAAGGTTTTTACCTCTGAAGGGATGTGCTCTGTTTACCTTTGAGGTCTTTTGTTAACTTTGTCTAAGTGAATAACTGTTGTTTTACGGTGACTTATATGATCCTGTCTGAGTGTTAGAACCCCTTTTGATATTTATTGAAAACACTTCCTAAATCATTTGACTTCTAGCTAACTTTGGGATGCTCCAGAGGGCTCCTGAAATATCCCAAAGAGAAATGTGAAACTATGTGAGTTCATTTGACATGTTAAATTACATGGCAAGTGTTGTTGGAGGAGTGATGAATCTTCTCAGGTTGTATGGCTGATATCACTTATACAGATACCCTAGAAATTACAAAAAAACCATAATTCCTCACAGTTAGACTTTCGCTATCCTGGTGTCCTTACAAACATGGCAACAGTCTACTCCTAAATCGGGGAATTAAAAATGGGTGTACAATAGCTGTAAATCAAAAAGTCAGAGCTATGAGAAATCCAAGATGGCCACTTGGCTTTTCCCGGCTCCCTGACAAACCTCATTTTTATTTGATGGGTTAAAGCCTTCCCTGGCTACAGGGTTAATGACTTCATAATGAAAAAAAATGTGTTTCACTGAATATTAAGTTTTGTGAATTGCTAAACTGAGTTTCTAGTTTCGTTAACGAAGGTCTAGTGTTTACTAAGACTCACTTCTGAGATAGTTCCTTGTTCTTACGTATGTCTCTAAAAGATTTAATTAAGTTATTAAAAAGAACACTCTAAGTTTGTTTCTAAAGCTTATCTCAGTAACCAATCTTCTGATCAGATAAAGATCAGATACTCTGTGATGTACAACCAGGAGATTAACACCAGGCTATAGTCATTTAACCAATGAAGTCAGACATGACTTAATTAATTAATTCCCTGGGGTATACTTGGCTCTACCTAGTGAAAGTTCTTGACTTATAAGTCTTACTTATGACCTTACTAATAACTGCTAGCTATAACTATATTACTTTCTATGTCACTTGTTTCAGAAGATTGTTTCTTATGTTATCAAATGTGTGACTGAGCCTGTTTTGATAAAATGCTGATATGCAGTTCCGTATGAGATCAGTGATTGTAATAATGTAACTCTAGATACGGGAAGAAGCAACAAGAGGGAATATTTTCCTGGACTAAGAGACTAGTAAAACAGGTATAGTCCAGAGATTTTTGCTAGTCTCTTGGTCCAGGAAAATATTCCCTCTTGTTGCTTCTTCCCGTATCTAGAGTTACATTATTACAATCATTGATCTCATATGGAACTGCATGTCAGCATTTTATCACAGGCTCAGTCACACATTTGGCCTAGTCCAATAACAACACACTGAGTGGCCTATCAATGGGATCTTCCCATTGATCTGGGAATGAGCCTTCCTGGCACCGCAGGACACAGTGGCCATGAAATGCCCCGAAAGCATGGTCAAATATGTGTTTGTGAAGGGACCCTGCTGCCTGGAAGTTGGCACGTGCCAGCTGCCTCTACAAAGATTACATTATAACCACTGCAAGGTGCTGACCTTCAACACCCCCTGAAAATAAGGCACTCTGTGCTCTGGGAAAAACCCAGAACTGGCCTTCAGATAGTCGGATGTTTTCAGGTAAAGATTTTATAAGCCTAAATTCTTGCATCTTCTCATACCTAGAGAAACACTAATGACACGAACCA
Organism: Moschus berezovskii; assembly: GCF_049115385.1. Lineage (NCBI taxonomy): Eukaryota > Metazoa > Chordata > Mammalia > Artiodactyla > Moschidae > Moschus > Moschus berezovskii. The sequence goes on from NC_142466.1 coordinate 22,847,237, forward strand.
ATGTCTAGTCCTGGTTCTCCTGGCTAGCTCCTGAGAAGCTCTTCTATTCATCTTTGGGCCATGTACTTTTAACTTTCTTGTTAAGTTTGTTTCTTCTAGAATACGACAAATCTCTAAGTGATAGTATGACAAGAGTATTCCCTGGCCAACACCCAGACAATGCTGAAACAAGCCATCTTACCATGGCACGGATTCCCATCGCCCTCTGTAAATCGCAAATGCACCCTGACAGAGAGCAGGCAAAGGGAACCCAGAGCCTCGCGACGCCCCTGTACAGCCTGAAGAAGCCAGAGTGGTCATCGACCCTTTTCCTCTGAAACTGGGTTCCCAAATGTCTGAGAAGGGAAATAGGTAGATAGTTAGACATGAGCAGAATTGGCCCTGAAAATAAAGAGAGGGAAAAATGTGGTGACCCAAGGGCGAAAGAGCAGATAAAACCAAGGAGCATCTTGGAATGCAGGAACGGAAAAACCATACCCTTATCATCCTTCCTTCCCCATGTTGTAACCAGTAACAGATTTCAGGTCCTCCTGAGCAGTATAACCTGTCTCCCTCCTACCCCATAGGGAGAAGATATTTACCTTACTCTCCCCCACCCCCACCCCACCAGTATATGTGCCTCATCCAAGCAGCAAGTGACCTGCAAGACCCATATCCCACTCCTTGTACCCTGGGTATAAAAGTGGACTAAGGACCCCTGTTCAATGTCAGTTCTCCCTTGAGCTGGCCTGCTGTTCTAACAGTGTCTCCCACTCTAATAAACTTTATTTCCCTCTCATTCTGCCTCATGTCTGGAAATTCTTTTCCAACCCACGCCCGGACCACGACATATAATGTATATCATATGGCAACAAATCCAATGGCGGAAATTGGAGAGTGGGGTGGGAGTTCATTGTAATTTTAAACAGACTTGAAAGAGGAGGCTCCAGTGACTTTTGAGTAAGTGCTAAAGGAACTGAGGTAATTAGCCATGAAGTATCTGCATGAAGAGTGTTCCTGGCAGAGGTCGTAGCAAGTGTCGAGGTAGAAGTTTACCTGGTATTTGGGGGAATCAAAGAGGGCAGTGTGGACGGAGCAGAATTTGTGATGGGGAAAGTGAAAGTGAAGTCGCTCAGTCGTGTCTGACTCTTTGCGACCCCGTGGACTGTAGCCCACCAGGCTCCTCTGTCCATGGGATTCTCCAGGCAAGAATACTGGAGTGGGTTGCCATTTACTTCTCCAGGGGATCTTCCCAACCCAGGGATCGAACCCAGGTCTCCTGCATTGCAGGCAGATGCTTTAACCTTTGAGCCAAAAGAGACAATATCAGAGATAAAGGAATGCTTATTTGTGTTGGGTTTACTTTGAATAAGACAGGAAGGCCCAGGAGGATTTTTGAGTAGCAGAGTGACAAAATGCAACGTACATTTTAAAGGAATAACACTGGTGCCATACTGACAGTAAAGCAGACGCAGGGTAGGCTGTAAGCAGAGGAACCAGGTTGCACACTATTGCAGTATTCCAGGCTGCCTGTATCTGTGGCTGGACCGTGGTGGTAACTGTGGAGGTGGTGGACTGAGATCTGCTTCTGGTTATCTCTTGAAGATAAAATTAGTGAGATTTTCTGATAGTGCAGAGGTGGAACAGAAAAGGAGAAAAGTCAAAGATGATTCCACAGGGGCCTTACGCAGCTGACAGGTTGGAGCAGCCCTTCCCAGAGATGGGGAATACAGCAGTGTGAGCGAGTCTGATGGGGAGGATCCAGTCAGTGTGGGTGAACTTTGGGCATCTGAATCCTTCCCACTCTCCCATTCTCTGCATTTAGAGTACTTTTCCAAACAACCTAAGACACATATGCATAAGGAATAATAAATAGTGGGAAACAATATCTACTTCAATTCATGATGGGATTGGTTTTCTGTACAAAAAGGGTTCTGACAAAACCTGGATTGGAAAAGAGATGTAGCCCAAGATGCCCTAGAGTGAATGCTTGCGTCGCCCCCAAACACAATTCATACCTTTGAATTCCGACCCACAAGGTGATGCTGTTGAGAGGTGAGGCCTTTAGGTGGTGATTAGGTCACAAGTGCAGGGACCCTTGTGAACAGAATTAGTGCCCTTATCAAAGAGGCCTGAGAGGACTTCCACCGTGGTTCAGTGGATAAGAATCTGACTGCCAGTGTAGGAGACACAGGTTTAATTCCTGTTCCGGGAAGATTCCACATGCCTCAGAGCATGCACCTCAGCTACTGAACCTGTGCTCTGGAGCCTGGGAGTTGCAACTGCTGAGCCCACGTGCCATTAACTACTGACGTCTGGAGCCTTAGGCCTGTGCTCTGCAACAAGAGACACCACCAAATAAGGAGCCTGTGCACCATAGCGAAGAGTAGCCCCCCACTTGCCACAACTAGAGAAAGCCTGTGTGCAGCAAAAATTAAATTGTTTAAAAAAACAACAAAGAGGCCTGAGAAAGCGTTCTTGCCCCCTTCTGCCACGTAAGGACACAGAGAAAAGATATCGATGAGGAAATGGGCCATCATCAAACACCAAATCTGCCAGTGCGCTCCTCTTGGACATCCCAGCCTCTAGAACTGTGAGAAGTCATTTCTGCTTATCAGCCACCCAGTCTGCAGTATTTCCTTTCAGTAGCCTGAATAGACTAAGAAACTGGACCAAGGAGGGCTTGGATTTAAAATGCTGGCCTTTCAGAGCAGATTCTGAAGGTTGAGCTATCCTCTTCCAGTCAACAGCTCACAGGGAAGCTGGATCAGGAAGATGGGACGTGATTCATCATACTGACCCCACTCACTGGTGAAAGTTAGCCAGGAGATAATGAAGGCTCCCCCTGCCCCCACCAGCTTCACTGTTGCTCCCCATTGAAGGAGCCACTAAGGGGCAAAGTGGGATGAGGCAAGGCTGAAACCCAAGGGGAGAGGCAGAGACAGTTCCATGAATGCTTATTGATTAGAATCCAATGTTTTCTTTGCCCTACACATACTCTGCCCGTCTGTGCCCTGGAGCTTGAGCCCTTTCTTCGAGGGCAGAAGTTGGCTCTTGATGTTCTTCTTTAGTTTCTGAGACAGAAAAACTTATTTTTCCTCTCTTCTTGACAGAACAGAAAAACTCTGTAATGAGAATTCTAGGGCAGGCAACAGGCTCTTCCAAATTTGGGAAAAGGAGTGAAACAGAAGGAGTTCTAAAGGTAAACGAGAGTAATTAAGAGACACTTTCACCCTAATTGTCCTGGATGACGAAGACGAGTTGATTGCCATGAGGCCAAAGGACAAAAGGAGCTTTAAAGAAGTGAATGAGGTTTGAGACAGCTTAGAAATGAGATTGCATGAGTCAACAGTGACTCGAAACATTTCTTAGTTGGATGGGTTTTTGTATCCGACCATTTTTTCTTCTCAAGTTTGAGTTTTATATTCACAGCCTTCAATATCTTTGCATTGCCAAATGACACAAAATTCAATGGAATCCTTTAATTCAGGGTTGATATCATTAGACCATGACTATTAAATATTTCTTGTAATATCAGACTTGATATTGCAAAGGATGAGTGTGGGTTTAGAGGTTCTCACTTGATAGTTGTGGAAACCACTTTTGGGGGAGGGATGTTTCTCTGTGTAGTCTAGTTTCTGCTGCTGCTGCTAAGTCGCTTCAGTCATGTCCGACTCTGTGCGACCCCATAGACGGCAGCCCACCAGGCTCCCCCGTCCCTGGGATTCTCCTTCTACTTAATATATTTCCAAACTTCTTTAAAGTGTGTACTGAGAATTATTTTTTTTTAAAAGAATTATAAAAAAATAAAAAGTCATTTGGTATACTTTGCAGTCAATGTGGACGAAGATGCTATTATATGAGGAATGAAAAGATATGGAAGACATTTTTTTTTCTGCCTCAGGAGGCTTATATATAATGACTCCTACTGTGAACAAAGAATACTTTCTATGTAGTTTATCCTTTGGTACCACCCTTGTAGGTAGACACTGCTCTTCCCAATTTACAGAGACTACTGAGGTTTAGAGGTCATAGACCAAGGTCACACAAAGAGAAAGGGGCAGGCCGTGGGTTGGGATTCAAGGTCCATGCTCATTTCATTACTCTCAGCTTATTCTAGTGAATTTGCTAGAATCTCAAAGTATTTTCCAGTGATTACTGCTATTCTCTGTCCGGCAGTCCATAGCATTTTTCAAGTCAAAAAATCTTGGAGAAGGTAAGCAATTTCTCACTCTCTAGGTGCCTTGGATGTGACCATGGTGGATCCAGAACGCCTCCTTTCTGATCTGATAGCTTCCTCCCCGCCCTGGCAGGAGGGTCAGTGTCTTTTCCGCAAGACTGGGAGCCCCGCTCAGACGGTCCATTCCCCACCTCTTTGCGGAGGGACGGTGACCCTAAGGCGACCTGACGTCCCTTCCCAAGGGAGCTGCCATTCCGAAGTCGGCCGCCAGGGGGTCGCCGCTCCGCTCGCGCCCTCGCTGGAGAGCCGCGCTCCGGGTGCCGGCGGGGGCTGCTCCGGAGCGGCGGCGGCGGCGGCTGGAGCCCGCGGCTCGCTCGCCCGCGCGCGCTGGCCCGGGAGCCCCTCGCCGGATCCGCGAGCGTCGCCCCTCCTGCGCCGAGCTCTCCCTCTTCCTCTCGCGCCGCCTGCAGCTGCCCCGGCGCGGGGAGCCGACGGGCCCCGGGGCTGAAGGTAAAACCCCACGGGGAGTGAACCCGCTCCGGGCGAGCGGAGGTGGCGCAGCGCGCGCTGGTCGCGCCTGGGCGGTTTCGGGGTGCGGGGCACACCTGGGGCTGCGCAACAGGAGGGCGGGCGGCGGCGGACGCCGAGCCCCCGCCCGCCCTCCGCCTGCTTCCGGGGCTGGAAGCCGCCGCAGACCCCCTGCCCGCGTCTTGGCTTCTGGCAGCCTCCTCCCGCTCCCTTCCCGGGTTGGAGAGAGAGTCCTCCCCCGGCTCCGGGGCCTTGGTTTTTAAAGATCTGTCAGTGAACTCGTTCTTCTCTTGGGGAGGACGGGGCGGGTACGACGCTGTCCCCGCATGCATCCCGGATCGCAGATGATTGCAGAGTGCATGCTGGACTGTGGGTGGCGGGAAGACAAACTTTTACCAAAGTGCGCCCGGGCAGGGGGACCACGCTCAGGGCGCCTGGTTGTTGAAGGCGGAGGCTCGGCTCGCGGCTGCGAAGGGGAAACTCCAGTGCCTCGGCCGGGTCGCCCCGGGGGCTGCTGGTGCTTCGCGGAGGGAGAGGGTGTGTAAAGGGCGTACAAATCCTTCGGAACCCCTGGGCCAACAACTGTCAAACTTCTGGAACCCAGCCCCTCCCTCTCCCTGCGCTCAGGAAGAAGGTGAAAACCCCTCAACTTTCCTCTGATTGCTCCTCCCTGCCTTTGGACCCCTCCGGAAGGGTACAGGGCCTGGCAAGTAAGTACCAGACCGCCACCCCAGACTTCTCAAGATCCCCCTCATCCAGCTCCCTGATCCCTCCCAGGCGTCCGCCCCGCGGGGACCACGCGACAGAGCCGATGGAGATCGAGGCGAATGGCCTTTTGTTTCTCGGCGTTTCGCCCATTGTTCGCCTTTCTAACGTCTGGCGGGACTCCGGAGACAAGGACGCCCCTCGCGCCCTCCTCCCCGCCCCCGCCGCCAGCCTCGCGGCCGGCGTGCGCCCGGGAGCCGGCCTGGGGCAGGCGAGGAGCCGGGCCCCCGCGGGGCCGCCGCTCCCGGGCCCGGCGGTGAGAGGGCGGAGGCAAACAGGCTCCTTCCCCGCCTCCTCGGCTGCCTGTGGCCCCGGGCGCGTTTCTCAGATCTTATCCCTAGCGCGCGGCGGAGCGCAGATCCAGAAGGTGCCGCTGGCGGGAGAGAGTGGAAGCGAGGCGCTGCCCCAGTCCCGGTGCCCCTTTCCTGTGAGTTCCAGTGGATTCCAATCTCCGCCTAGAGGCGTGTGGTTGGCCCGTTGCCAGGCGGTGGGACGGGATCCGGGCAGGTCTGATAGGCAAACAGCTAAGGCTAAGGCTCTGCGTTTCCAAGGGCCGAAGGGCAGACGAGTCGCCCTCCTTAAGGAGGGCGTGTGTGCAGTGCTGTGCTCGGTTGTGTCCGACTCTTTGCGACCCCGTGGACTGTAGTCCAACAGGCTCCTCTGTCCATGGAATTTCCCAGGCAAGAACACTGGAATCGGTTGTCATTTCCTTCTTCAGAGGATCTTCCCCAACCATGTCGGGAAGGGTCCCCTTCTGTAACTCGTGTCTCCTGAGTCTCCTGCCTTGCAGGCGGATTTTATACCACCGAGCCACTAATGGAGATGTAGAAATAACCTAGGAAGCCTGGAGACTTTGCTTAGAAATAGGAGTGAAGTGGCTCCCTCCAGAATGAACCTGGGGTCCTGACTTCACACAGCGCTCCAAGTTAAAAGCCCGGGTACCCGCTCAACATTTGGTAAGAGCAGACCTGGAGGACCCAGCACGGACTGTGCAGAGGTTTCCCAGTCCCTGCGAATCTGTCTGGGGACCGAATTCCCCTGTGAGCGCACCAGTGAGGTTATAACGACCCTATTATTACTCTGCCTTTCCTATCAAGTTGTGTGCTTACACACGGTGCTTATTCTTAGTGACCGAGGATTATTAAAGAACTAGGACCTACACCTGAAACTAATATAATATTGTAAATCAACTATGCCTCGGAGTTGGGGGGGGGAATAGAATTTGGGCAAAAACATAGTAGCCACTCTCAGAGGGCAGGGTCTCCAGATGAGACTGTGTCTGTACCCCTGTTGGAATGTATACCTGCACATAACCTCACATATACTAGTATTAGCTTTTTCTGTCCGACATACAGTCAGTACCTCTCCCAGGAAGGCTCAGGGAGGCTCTTTTTTTTTTTTTTTTTTTTTTATCCTTCACTTTTTGATCTGTGCCCCAAGCCAGGGGAGGGAGGAAGCTTCTGTATGAACACCTGTGACCTTGTACCCACTGGAAGGTTTTAAGTAGAAACTATGCCTCTACACAGTTTCAGGAGTTTGCTCTACCAGAGTTGGAACTTTTGAGCTTCCATTTAATAAAGAAGAACAAAGGAGATGAAGTCAGCAGAGAAGACACACAGAACACAATCTCCAGTAATTTCTGGATGTTACCAGAGGGACCCACAGAAGAAAGAAAGCAAAATCTTAGAAGCTCCAGAAGGCACTTTACAAATACTTCATTATGAAAATGATCACCAAGGAAGGATTCCTTTGAAATTTAGCAGCAGCAACACTAGAAAAGCAGGAAGCGCCTGGGTTGCTCGAGAAGTGTCTAGAAGCATCATTAACAAAGTGAAAGGGCAATGTCTGTCCCAGTCTACTCCAGTAAGGAAAACAGGGTAATTATAGTGAAAGATAAGCTTGTACGACTTCTTTAATTTTAGAATTAGAAGAAAACCCTCCCCAACATTGAAGAAAAAATAAAAAATACAGAGGTGAAAATTAAAACAGAAGGAGGAGGGATATTATAAATAAGGCTCCATTGAACAATCTTATCCAATTGCTTGCATGGAATAAATTTCTGGAGATAGGATAACTAGGTCTAAGGGGTTAATGTACTTTTTTTATGACATTTAAGATTGCTATATTGTCCTGTAGGAAACTTGTGCCACTTACCATTTCCCTATCAATACACAGGATTTTTTTCTTCTGTACCCTGCACCCCACTGATACTCTGTATTATCACTCTTTTTTTAAAATCTCTACCAGACTGATGAGGGGGGAGTATCTTACTACCTTCTTTTACATTTCTCTAATCACAAATGAGAATAAACATTTTTCATATTGTCTGTCAGCATTTCTTGTGATGTTACCAGTTTGTGTCCTTACCTATTTTTCAGTGAGAATATTCTCCTTTTTCTGACTAGTGGTGATCTTAATAAAAGCATCCCATTGTGACTTCTGCCCCTGCTGGTACAATCAGACAAGCTTTATTGACTAGAAGTGCTGATTTTCTTTCCTTCTGCATTATTGCAAACATTTGGCAAGACTCAAGCATCAGTTGCTAAAGTAACTGACATGGTCCCAGGAGAATCATTAAGGAGCTCATGCAAAGGCATTATTAGAGAAATTCATGGAAAGCATCAAATGTATCCTTTCTGCTTTGTAGCTTGCATGTCCCAATTCCTTTATAGCTTGTAATGCTTTTTAAAAATTTACAACACTTACTGATAAGTTATTGTTACTAAATGGATGATATGAACTTGTTTTATTGTCTGATCCTTCTACTGGTAACCAGTATATGGTGATCCACAACTAGTTCTTGTTCTTCTAAACATTTCTTCTAACTTTTGAACTGAGTTTTATCTTAATACTTTCTCAGTATAACTATGTTGGAGTTTAACTATCCAACTATTCAACTGTGGATGAATCTTGAGTCTAAACCGTTTAGCAGCATGCTAAGGAAACAATAGCAAGTAAAGGCCTTCCAAGAGTTGAACTGGATACGCTCTGTGAGGCATTTGGGTAGCCACAATCTGTTAATTCTTGCCTGAAGGTAGATGATTCTGAAATGGGGTAGAAGGGAGAGGGAAAGGTAGAGAAAATTCATTTCAGCTAGAAGGTGAATTAATACAGATGAAGGACCACACAAGAAAATTAAAGAAATAATCTGGGTAATTTAGGTACAAAATAACTTTCAAAAAGATAAAGTATATTAAAGCGTAGTGTATTAGTAAGAAGATAAGTTTATTTAACAAGCGGAAAGTGGCCTTCTAGTTGGGAAGAATCCAGTGTGAAATTCTTCCATAGTCTAACCATAGGTATTTCATTTTAGATGCAAAACAAACAAAGAAAGACAGATATTAAACTTCTCTGCAGCATTTTTTGTGCTTTTAAGTGTCGAAATCACATAATATGTAGTGGGAATGAACAATGCTCTTTGTTTTAGAATCATAAGCTCTTAAAGGCTGAATGAGACTTTAATGGTCATCTCATTCAACCATCTAATAGCATTCGGATCTTCACTCTCTTACAGTAATAAAATACCAACTCACAAACTTTCTATCATTTTAACCAAACCAGACTGAGAAGCAAATGTGTCCAAAATTTCTTTTTTCTTTTTTTAGAGTAGGGAGACAGGACAGGTTTTAACTCTATGGGACCTTGTACAGGCTCTTGTAACATGCTGAACTTTCCTAGAGTAAACAATCTTGGCAGCAAGAGAGTTAAGTCATTGAGGTGTTAGATTTTGCAGTATTCTCTGAGCCGTGTCCTCTGGCCATTGGTTTGAGGGAGTTCAAAAGCAACAAAGCAAGTACAAAAGAGCAAAAGGAAAGAGGAGCAGAGAATAGAAGATGAGAGGTCGAGTCCTCTAAAACTGTCTTCAGGACTTCTAACAATACTCTTGATCACCCAGGGGGTGGTAGGCATCACCTTGTTTAAAGAGATGAATGTGGCTGATGCTGCAAGGCCAAACTTTAGGAAAAAATGACTGTACCCAAACCACCAATAATCCAGTCGAGGGGAGCCACGGGATGGCACAACAAGCCTTAAAAAGAAGATGAAGGAGGAAGAGAAGGAAAAGAAGATTTTGGAGAGAAACGGAATTTTAATTCTTAGAATACATTAATACCTTATCTCCTCCTGAGTAGTGCTGTGACTTTCTGAAAGAAGTAGAAGCATCTTCTGATTCCTACTTGGACAGTCTCCCAGGCACAGTGACTGCGTTTCTTATCTTTGGGGAACCTGTCTATCCTGCTGAAATATCTCCTCAGTTCTAGGTTTCCTGGCTGGAGGACCGGAGCTCCTGAGGGTCTCCTCTCTGGCTGAGAGAGGCTCTTCCCTCTCTCTGGTGTTCTTCCAAGCATTGCTGCAGGCACTGCAGCTGGTGATCAAGTCCCATCTGGACTCGTCTGAGGTGTTTCTCTTCCAGGTGGTTTTGAAGGTGTCTTGAGTGAAGATGTGGAAGGCCCGTCTGGACATTTCATAGAAGGCCTCCTTGATGTTCCTCTTCAGAGGCTGGGTGTGTGAGAGGATCTCTTGGGGCAACTCGAAAGCTTTGCTTTCTTGCAGACACGCTATAATAGGAAATGAATTGCTCATCCTACTCAGAAGTCGAAGATTCTGCCAGGTGACTGTCCTCAGGCGAACATTCAGCGAGTTACAGCCCAGAGAGAGGATGCCAGTGATGAACAGACCCACGAGGCACACCAGCCACACATACTTTCGAATCCCATCAGGCTTGGGGCTCGTTTTTTTTCTCCCTTGCCCATGGAGGTGAAAAATGCACAAGATTCAGAGGTTGACAGTGAGGTTTTAGGTCTGAAGTATTCCTTCGTGTGCCTTTTATACACCTGGGTGTCTTCGGTGGGGAGGAGTTTGTGCATTCATCATTTTATGGTACTCAGGGTTTCAGCTCCTTTGCCTCTGAGGCTTTTTAGATTTGGGGTGACTACGCTGACTTTTGGGCTTCCCTGGTGGCTCAGAGGTTAAAGCGTCTGCCTTCAATGCGGGAGACCCGGGTTCGATCCCTGGGTCGGGAAGATCCCCTGGAGAAGGAAACGGTAACCCACTCCAGTATTCTTGCCTGGAGAATCCCATGGACGGAGAAGCCTGGTAGGCTACAGTCCACGGGGTCGCATAGAGTCGGACACAACTGAGCGACGGAACAGAACAGAACAGAACAGAATGCTGACTTTGGAAGTGCTGTCTTTTTTTTTTTTGAGAAGTGAGCAGAGCATTATGATTGTGTTACCATCGATGGCTAGATGATCCATCCCAGCACGATACAATCGTCAGCACAAGACAGATGCAGACTGTTTCAGAAAGCCCTGAAAGCTACGATTCTATACAGTTGCTCTCCCAACGCTCTTACATAAGAGAGAGCTATCCTCCAAGAAAATATTTTTTTGTACCTGGCCCTATAGCCAAACCTCTTCTCTCACAGAGTTAATTAAAGACGTTGATCAAATGATATGATTATTTGATTGCAAGGACACTAGAACATAACATGGTGGAGGGTTTTTTTCCAGGCTTGTTAAACTTCTGTATTTGGATATTTTCTCTTTTATTTGAGTTTTTTGTGTCTCAAGAAAGATGAAAAACAGAGTGGATCATTGAGCATGGCACTTGTCACATAGACTAGACCAGCTTAGTTTTGTATTGCCACTCGAAAATGTTGGAACTCTCCAGCTGTCCTTTCCTGCAGTGAAACCTGAACCAGCACTTACCATCCCCACCTAGCATTTTGTAAGCCTTTGATCTCTTTCTTAGAAATCCTCCAGGGGCTTGTATACTGGGGAATATTTTTGTGCCTCATTAACTTCTCTCTTGTAGTATCTAAACTTTTAGATGTGGTTTAGTAGTATTTTGAAGTTTAGTTTAATTTTCTTTCTTGCTGAGAAGCTCTGTGTGCTGTGATTTTTTGTTCTTGTTTATTTTTGAGGAGGTATGTGAGTAGGTGCGGAGAAGGCAATGGCACCCCACTCCAGTACTCTTGCCTGGAAAATCCCATGGACGGAGGAGCCTGGTAGGCTGCAGTCCATGGGGTTGCTAAGAGTCGGACATGACTGAGCGACTTCACTTTCACTTTTCACTTTCATGCATTGGAGAAGGAAATGGCAGCCCACTCCAGTGTTCTTGCCTGGAGAATCCCAGGGATGGGGGAGCCTGGAGGGCTGCCCTCTATGGGGTCGCACAGAGTCGGACACGACTTAAGCGACTTAGGAGCAGCAGCAGCAGCAGCAGTGAGTAGGTGATCACCCACTTTCGCCAAACTAATTCACACCTGGACCAATATTCCTGGGGTAATAAGGGGTGTCCACCATTTATGATTTTCACTTTCTTTGACCAGGTAAGCTTCTTCTGGTATTGTCAAAGAAAATGGATTTTTTTTTTCCTCCAGGAACCTGAAATGGGATGCCATTAGAGAAGGCTAGTTTTAATTACCACCTTAAAAAATGCATTAATTTTTAATAAAATCATTTTAGAATAGTGAGCAACCACAGTTCCTCAAGCATGGCAGACTTTGACTGGAAATTTGGCTTAAAATGTTCATGTCTAAATTAATTGGCTGCACCAAGGACTAATTGTAGACAAGTGAGATTTCTTAAAAATCCTCACTTTTTGGACTGATTTATTTTGAGAAGAAAACCTACTACATCTGTTACTTTATATGCTCTCTCTGTATAAACTCTGATTTTGCAGAGATATTTTGTGGGATGACTAACTTAGAAAAATAATTGGGAAAATGAGGCCTTTTATATAGGATTATAAACTGACACAGACTTCTTGGAGAGCAAAATGGTAATATATATCAAAAGCCTGAAAAATGTACATGATCTTTGACTCAGCAGTTCTCCCTCTAGGAGTTTAAGAAATAATGATGGATGTCTATAAGGGCTAACCTGTCAGGAAGTTCATCACAGCAAAAAACTGAAAACAATTAAAATGTTCAGCAGTAGGTACTTGGTTAAGTAAATCATCAGTAGAAAATTTCTGTGCAAGCATTCAAAATTATGCTGTGGGATTATACTTGGTTACTTGGATGGACAAGCTTTGCAGCTTAAAAGCAAGTTTACATGGTAGTATGTAGAGTCTGTTAAATATAAACACATGCATATATATACAGAAAAAGAATCTAGATGTATGTGTGCTACAAACATTAAGAAAAATAATTAAGAAGTACGAACTATGCATTTATAAACTCTGTGTCTATGTATGCATAACAATAAATGTATGTTTATAAAATGCCAATGTCATCTGAAGGCCAGACCTCCTTCCATACTTCACACTAGTTCTTATTCCTAAGGCTTCTTGCTTTATCTCAGTCAGAACTGCTTGTTCATCTTTTGGGCTCTTACAGTGCTTTGTCCTCCTTAATTCTGGCTTTTTAAAGTAAATAATTGTGTGAGTGCTGAACTCCCAATTTTGTGTCCCCTCCACCTCTGCCCACTCAGGGTACTTAGCATAGTTCCTGCTGCTCTGAGACAGTTTCGTTGTACTAACCAAGCTAAGAGTTTGTTCATTTGAACTTCTGTGCTAATAGGTTCTGCCAGTGGGTGATGGAGGTGGCTGGAAATTTGCCTGTTGTCCACCACCTTGAAGGTCCCTGTAGTTTCTGTCAGGGACAGTTTTTTCACCTTATCCCCCTTCCCTCAGATTTCCTCCCTTTATTGGCATTCCACATTTTATCCTCATTTATTCAAAACCGTATTTTTTACATCTACTACATGCCAGTCACAGGCTAGTTCTTGAAGAAGGAGGAGTAAGATAAGTCCATGACCTCAAGGAGCCCATGGTTGAAGAAGCCAGCGTGTTGTGAGCGTTTTGGGTACAGGAGTAATTCCTAGGTCTTTGTTAGAGCGTGTGCCTCATTCCTCAGGTGCTCATGATGTTGGCAGTATTCACGACAAGAAAGAAAAGATGACTGACGTGCATGTGTCTGCCTCTTCCACCATTAGAATTGCCTGATTTAACAAATAAAAGTATAGAAGACCCATGCAATATTTGGGATGTACCTGTACTAAAAAGACTTCCCTGGTGGCTCAGATGATAAAGTGAAAAGTGAAAGTGAAGTTGCTCAGTCATGTCCGACTCTTTGCGACCCCATGAACTGTAGCCTGCCAGGCTCCTCCGTCCATAGGATTTTCCAGGCAAGAATACTGGAGTGGGTTTCCATTTCCTTCTTCAGGGCATCTTCCTGACCCAGGGATTGAAGCAGGGTCTCCCGTGCTGCAGGCAGTCTCTTTACCATCTGAGCCACCAGAGAAGCCCAACTCAGTCATGAAGGCTTCCGCAGGAAACTCCCTCTGCTAACTGTCTGCCTCTCGCACAGGCGCATTCGATTGTGTTTCTCTGCGCTGGTTTTACTTGTGCACCCTTCCCTGACACCTGTGCACACTCCGAAGAGGGTCCCTGCCATGTGAAGACAAAATAGTACACACACACATATAGTCACACATAATTGTCATGATCAGAAGCATCATTGGGTGATCAGTGTTGGCCATGCCTCTCTTCTGTAAAAGCCATGCCATCTGACTCCATCTCAAAATAGAATGAGAAAGTCAAAAAGAATGACAGTGTAAGGAAGTGTTTTTATTCCAGAATTTGTGTGCCACAACTGCCCAGTCTGTCGCTGTGGGCTATGTGTTCGCATGCTAACATTGTTCCATAGGGCTTCCTAGTTTGGAGCTAGTGGTAAAGAACCCACCTGCCAATGCAGGAGACATAAGAAACGCACATTTGATTCCTGGGTGGAGAAGATCCCTTGGAGGAGGGCATGGCAACCCACTCCAGTATTCTTGTTTGGAGAATCTCATGGACAGAGGAGCCTGGCAGACTGCAGTCCATGGGCTCTCAAAGAGTTGGACAGAACTGAAGTGACTTAGCATGCGTCGTTCCATGATATCTGCTCTAATTTCTCTAGATCGGGGGAAAGGTAATTATCAGGGCTGTCCTGTTGTCAGTGGAACTGTGTGAATTTGACGTGGGGATGACATGGTTACTGGTAACGGGTGAGACACGATTTGACAAAGTGAAGATGAGACATCTCAGTCTAGACGAGATAGCCGTGACTCACTCATGGGCATTTGGCATCGTACAGTAAGATTGATAGCGCTCCAGGAAAAGGCAAGTGTTGAACCAGAGTGAACCTAGCATGTTGATCATACACGTTACGTTACACAGTGCGTGTAAGTTAGTCATTGCGTTTGTGGGGTCACTAGGTGATGGAGCCCAGTAGGGAGCTCGAAGATGGGAAACCTTGTTGTATCCATTCCTCTCACTGCTTTCCACGTGGCGTGTAGACCATGGCCACCACAAAGTCATGTGGAACTGTTTAAGCCCAGACCAACCCTGATGCTGTGACAACTTGGTGTTTCATCCATTTCCACGGCCTCCCACATTGGGGTCCGCCTCTCCCCGGGTCCTTTCTTGGTGGTTCTTCTCTTGATGATGTACCTGATATAGAAACTTACAGTGACTACACAAGTAATAGGTGGATGTGTTCACATTGTAAAAATTTAAACACTTCAGATAAAATGAAAGCTGGCTTGCCAGCTCCACTCCCCATCATGTCTCTTTCCCCTGCGGTAACCAGTTATCAATGTGGTAGGTCCTTGCTTGATATCTGCCTCCCCACCAAACACTAAGTTCTGTGAGCACACGTCCAACAACTGGCTTGTCCGCTGCTCATTCTTGAATGCCCACAGGGCCCACAGACATGCAGAGACACCTGGACCACTTCCTTGCTGATCTATAGCAATGGAGTAGGGAGACTTGCACTTATGTTTTGAAAATTACCATAACAGGATTGTAAAGATTGTGACATGCCTTGAAATTCAAGCCTGGAACTTGTATCTCTGTGACTGTATCTTTGATATCATTTGGATATGATATGATTTTTTAAATGTGCGATATTATAAATTCTTAGTGAATATGAAGCCCAGGGTAAAATGGCTCCCCAGACCTGGATCAGACAGGTCCAGTCCCTTTCACAGCACCCTGCACATACTAAGTACTCAGTGATTATCTGTTGGATGACTGAGGGAAGATAATGAAGCCGTGTCGCTCAGTGACAGGGAAGTTATTTAGTGGTTTTAGCTCTTCTGGTGTCGAGATGTGGGGCAGGAAGTCAGGTGCGGGGGAGATTTGAGAAGTTCACAGAATGGTAGATGGCAGCCGAACCATTCATTCCGCATCCCCCCCTCCTTCCATTGCTCTGTCTGTGGGATCCCCGGGGCTGGTTAGGTCATGAACACCAACATACCTCCATGCCGGTAGTATCACATAGTTCTGTGTCATTTGGTTGACTCATACATATTTGCCTCCAGACAAGACATATATCTTACTCAGTTTTGCATGCATGATGCCTCTTCAATAAAGACATCAATGTTTGTTGAATAGAAGCCTGCCAGGTGACATTTTTATGCTTCTTAAGTTTGGGTGTTAACTGGTGCTGAAAAAACTGATGAGTGGTCCTAGAATCGTGACTTTCCCCCTCCCCTGAATGTTGTCGCTTCTCTGTATCATTTGCTTCCAGGGATCGTCACTTTACCACATCACCCTTAGGGAGGCTGAGTGGACAGACTTCCCGCTGGCTGTCTTTCACAGCCCAGCTTCAAATGATGCATACAGTAACTTCCTCCACAGGGCTCCTTGGAGCTTTTAGAAAAGGATCCCTGATGAAAAGAGACTTCATCTGGTGAAATAAGGATGTATGTAAATAA
This sequence comes from Moschus berezovskii, assembly GCF_049115385.1. Classification (NCBI taxonomy): domain Eukaryota; kingdom Metazoa; phylum Chordata; class Mammalia; order Artiodactyla; family Moschidae; genus Moschus; species Moschus berezovskii. The sequence continues at coordinate 22,863,395 of NC_142466.1, forward strand.
ACATTCACCATCGGTAAAACCTACCCTCAGTTTGGGGTTCATCAGAACAGCTTCCATCCGAATCCTTGTTCCATTCTTGGTTGCTCTTGGTTCATTTGAACACTAACGGGGCTTTCACTTTTGAGGTGGTGGTAAGCATTTCAGATGAGAAGAGGTCACCTCCCAGAATAACCCTTTCTTTTACCCACTGAATAGATGTGGATTTCTCCCCAGACCGTATCCGAATATGCCTGTAGTTTGGAAAATCAGTGGGAGTGGAGTGAGAGATGGACAGAGATGTCCTCTTGTCTTGGATAAAAATTTTAAAAGGAATTGCCATGGCAGAAAGAAGGGTAGTGTGTTTTTAAAATTCCTGTCAATTTGCATGTGGTCATAAGATTTCCTAACATTAAAGAACAAAGAAAGGCATTATTATATTATTATGGAAAAATTTAAGTGGACTTATCTTTGACAGAAAATTCACATGCTCCAAATTTAAGGCTTTTTTTTTTTTAGTCTGAGCAATGCCTGGTTTTGGGGATGGTGTCTAGAATAATCTAGTAGAGCCATGGTGTGCCATGCCGAGGGGGCTTTTTTCTTCCTGACAACTCTCCTGCCTCTAGCTAACCTGTGAAGTACAGACTCTAAATCCTAGAATTTAGGGTTGGAAGGGCACTGAGAGATTGACTTGGGGTTAGAGGGATAAAATGACTTGCCCAAGGTCACAGTGGTACTTGGGGGTAAAGTCAGAGAGGGCAGTTAATTCATTTAAACCTAAAATCAAAGGCTTTCCCTCCTCTTTTCCCTCCTTTGTGATCTCCCAGCATACGCCCCTCATGAAACATGCCAGATATGTATCTGTGAGTTCTTGGCAGATGTCAATGGGACTGAAAGTTGGCTTGGTTATTTCACTTCTGCCAGTTGGGGCTACAAGTGTTGGAGAATGTAGTATTGATAGTTTCCCAGGACTGCTGTAGTAAATTTCCATGAACAATGTGGCTTACAACAATAGAAATTTATTCCCTAGTAATACTGGACAGAGAGACCTGGCGTGCTGTGATTCATGGGGTCGCAAAGAGTCGGACACGACTGAGCCACTGAACTGAACTGAATAGTTCTGGAGGCTAGAAGTCCAAAATTAAAGTGTCATTAGGGCTGTGTTCCTGCCAACCCTTCAAGGGAAGACTCTTACCTCTTCTAGCTTCTGGTTAGTGCTGGAAATTCTCGGTGTTCCTTGCCTGTAGACATATCACTCCAGTCTCTGCTTCCATAGTCAGATGAACTTGTCCATGTTTTTGTGTGTCCCCATGTCTTCCAGACATTGCCTTTGGTATTCTTTGGTAAGCATAGTTACTAATTACAGTAAAAATACTATTTATGTAGTAGATACTAAGTACCAACTGTTTTTGTAAATTATCTTTGATTCTCATAGCCTCTATACAATGTATTAATAGATGTTGTTCAGTTCAGTTGCTCAGTTGTGTCTGACTTTTTGCGACCCCATGGATTGCAGCATGCCAGGCCTCCCTGTCCATCACCAACTCCCAGAGCTTGCTCAAACCCATGTGCATCAAGTCAGTGATGCCATCCAACCATCTCATCCTCTGTTGTCACCTTCTCTTCCTGCCTTCCATCTTTCCCAGCATTAGGGTCTTTTACAATGAGTCAGTTCTTCGCATCAGGTGGCTAAAGAATTGGAGTTTCAGCTTCAACATCAGTTCTTCCAATGAATATTCAAGACTGATTTCCTTTAGGATGGACTGATTGGATCTCCTTCCAGTCCAAGGGACTCTTAAGAGTCTTCTCCAACACCACAGTTCAAAAGCATCAATTCTTTGATTCTTGGCTTTCTTTATGGTCCAACTCTGACATCCATACATGACTACTGGAAAAACCATAGCTTTGACTATACGGACCTTTGTCAGCAAAGTAATATCTCTGCTTTTTAATATGCTGTCTAGGTTGGTCATAGCTAATAGATGTTATTAACCTCAGTTTAAAGAGAAGGAAACGGAAACTTGGAAGTATTAGGTGACTTGCCTGATATCACGTATCTGGAAATCCACAGAATTAGGTTTCAAACCCAGGTCTGTCTGAACCCAAGTTGTATATTTTCAAGATGTAGGGGTTATAAAGGTTTGGTATAAAATCCACTGTGTGTGTATTTCATTCCCAAAAGGATTTGAAGAAGCTTATAAATACATATATGGGCTTCTCAGGTAGCTCAGTGGTAAAGAATCTGCCTGCCAATGCAGGAGATGTGTGTTCCATCCCTGGGTTGAGAAGATCCCCTGGAGGAAGAGATGGCAACCCACTCCAGTATTCTTGCCTGGGAAATCCCATGGACACAGGAGCCTGGCACGCTACAGCACATGGGGTCACAAAAGAGTCAGATGCAACTAAGCCACTGAGCATACATACATAAATATATATAACACAGGAGAATAAAAACAGTTAAAGAAATTAGAGTTGAGAGAAAACAAGAGCAAGGAAACAAGATGAAGTCAGGTGCGGTCTGAACATAAGTGTGCTTGTCATAATGTCTAGTGTCGTTATGGAAGAGAGATTTCAAATCAGTCTCTAGGCTTTCTAGAAGTGAGGCGGAACTATACCCTGCTTCCCTAGTATCTCAGATGGTAAAGCGTCTGCCTGCAATGCAGGAGACTGGAGTTCGAACCCTGGGTCTGGAAGATCTCCTGGAGAAGGCAATGGCAACCCACTCCAGTACTCTTGCCTGGAGAATTTCACGGACAGAGGAGTCTGGCAGTCTACAGTCAGTGGGGTTGCAAAGAATCGGACATGACTCAGTGACTAACACACACACAAAGTAACCACAGTATCCAAGAGATAAAACAAACGAGCAGCAAATTAAATCCTCAGTAGAGGCAAAGCTCTTCTTTTTTTCTTTTTTGTGTATTGGCCATATAACATGGCATCTGAGATCTTAGTTCCCCGACTAGGGATCACACCTGCATCCCCTGCATTGGGAGCTCATAAGCTTAACCACTGGACTACCACGGAAGTCCCAAAGCAAAGCTCTTCTTGGTGCTGAGTCCTGGGGGGCAGTTTTTCCTCCAGTCTCTCTGAAAGAGAATGCTGTAGGATTTTCTGGACAAAGACCCCAGCAACTTCCTTACAGGAGTAACTGTCACCACCATCACCACCACATGTATTGCAAGGCTGAATTTTTTTTTCAAAAATTAATAATTAATTAATTTTGGCTGTGCTGGATCTTTGTTGCTGTGCGTGGACTTTCTTTAGTTGCCGCAAGCCAGGGCTACTCTGTCGTTGCAGTCCTCAGGTTTCTCCTTGCCATGGCTTCTCTTGAACTGGAGCACAGACTCAGTAGTTGTGATGCATGGGCTTAGTAGACCCCGCGGCATGTAGAATCTTCCTGGACCAGGGATCTAACCCATGTCCCCTGCATTGTCAGAGAAGGGGACTGCACCACCAGAGAAGTCCTAAGGCTGAATCTTGTAACCTCCCTCGGTTCAGGTGGATGTTTCATGGCCAGTGCAAAGTTTCTTGCAGGCTTTCTGCAGCAGCTTGTTGAGTTTTCTCTGTCGAGCTGTGGAACGGAGTTCATGAGTTCTGGATTGGGATAGCGTTTCTTCATCAGGGCTCCAAGTGTGGAAAAGTGTAGTCACACGTGTTGGCATTCCCAGGACATTCAGTGTGGAGAAACTGCCCTGACATTTCCAGAATCCCTGCCCAGATCCAGTTCTGTGTTTCCTATTGAACATACAGAGGGACTTTGGGAAAAACTGTTTATAGGCATGGCTCTCTTCCATTTAGTCAGAACTGGAAACACAAACTATTTTGTCATGTTGACCCAGTGCCTTCAGCAAAAGTGAAGTGTGTGTTGGACTTCCATGTAGTTGTGGGCTTGCTTTGCCACACTCCTCTAAGGGTGATAGTTCTGGATGTGGGAACTCAGGCAGCCTGTGGTTTGACTCTGCATTGAGGGGACTTTTTTTCTGTTCTGAGAAAGCTTCTTTGTAAGTTGGACAGCTTAAAATTCAAAGTGAAGATAGCCTTATGCCCCCAAATACTGTAGATAATTAAATGTTAAGACATCCTCTTAGAACTATTAATTTTGTAAACTCAAACATTTTTTGTATAAGAATAGAACCCACACATGGATGGCCTCAATGCTAAAACTTTATATTTCCAGGAATTGTGCACTTAAGGGAGCAGAAATTGGCATTACCCTATAACCATCCCCACTGGGAGAGGGCAGTAATACTCATTGTTAAATGTGATAAGACGGTTTCTCATGGAAGATCCATGGGACATTGAATGCTAAAATTATCTGTTCCCTCAAATTTCATCCATCCATCCATTCATTCATCTTTGAGGATATGATGCCTGAAACAAGATAGTGTAAAAGATAAAGCGGTGAAGAGGTTCGTGTCTTCATAGAGTGTCCAGATTTTCAGACAGTGAAGAGTACAGTTTCAGTAAATCTTTCATCCAACTTTTTATTGATGGGCAGGGCTGTGTTCCCTCCCTGTTGTTTGACCTGAGGCCAAACTATGGTGGAAGTAATGAAGATAATGGCGACCTCCTTCAAAGGTCCCATGTACACACACTCCAGTGTTCTTGCCTGGAGAATCCCAGGGACTGCAGAACCTGGTGGGCTGCCATCTACAGGGTCACACAGAGTTGGAAACGACTGAAGCGACTTAGCAGCAGCAGCAGAACACACTGCTGCCCTCAGTGCCCCCGACCCTGCCGCAGGCCACTGGTGACCCGTGCATCTGCCAGAGACTCTTGCATTAAAGATTTACTGAACATGGCCCTGCCCGTCAGAACAAGACTCAGTTTCCCTTTCAGTCAGTCTCTTCCATCAGGAAGCTTCCATAACCATCAGAGGGCAGAGAGAATGAAAACCATAATCACAGAAAACTAACCAAACTGATCACATGGATCAGCCTTATCTAACTCAATGAAACTATGAGCTATGCTGTGTGGGGCCACCCAAGATGGACAGGTCATGGTGGAGGGTTCTGACAGAATGTGGTCCACTGGAGAAGGGAATGGCAAACCACTTCAGTATTCTTGCCTTGAGAACCCCATGAACAGTAAGAAAAGGCAAAGAGATAGGACACTGAAAGATGAACCCCAGGTCAGTAGGTGCCCAGTATGCTACTGGAGATCAGTGGAGAAATAACTCCAGAAAGAACGAAGAGATGGAGCCAAAGCAAAAACAACACCCAATTGTGGATGTGACTGGTAATGGAAGTAAAGTCCAGTGCTGTAAAGAACAATATTGTATAGGAACCTGAAATGTTAGGTCCATGAATCAAGGCAAATTGGAAGTGGACAAAGAGGAAATGGTAAGAGTGAACCTTGACATTTTAGGAATCAGTGAACTAAAATGGACTGGAATGGGTGAATTTAACTCAGATGACCATCATATCTACTACTGTGGGCAAGAATCCCTTAGAAGAAATGGAATAGCCTTTATAGTCAACAAAAGAGTTTGAAATGCAGTACTTGGATGCAGTCTCAAAAATGACAGAGTGATCTCTGTTCGTTTCCAAGGCAACCATTCAGGATCACAGTAATCCAAGTCTGTGCCCTGACCAGTAATGCTGAAGAAGCTGAAGTTGAATAGTTCTATGAAGACCTACAAGACCTTCTAGAACTAACACCCAAAAAAGATGTCCTTTTCGTTAGAGGGGACTGGGATGCAAGAGTAGGAAGTCAAGAAACACCTGGAGTGACAGGCAAATTTGGCCTTCGAGTACAAAACAAAGCAGGTCAAAGTCTAACAGAGTTTTGTCAAGAGAACGCATTGGTCATAGCAAACACCCTCTTCCAACAACACAAGAGAAGACTCTACACATGGACATCACCAGATGGTCAATACCAAAATAAGATTGATTATATTCTTTGCAGGTGAAGATGAAGAAGCTCTATATAGTCAGCAAAAACAAGACTGGGATCTGACTGTGGCTCAGATCATGAACTCCTTCTTGCCAAATTCAGACTTAAATTGAAGAAAATAGGGGAAAACACTAGCTCATTCAGGTATGACATAAATAAAATCCCTTATGATTATACAGTAGAAGTGAGAAATAGATTCAAGGGATTAGATCTGATGGAGTGCCTGAAGAACTATGGATGGAGGTTTGTGACTTTGTACAGGAGGTAGTGATCAAGACCATCCCCAAGAAAAAGGAATGCAAAAAGGCAAACTGGTTGTCTGAGGAAGACTTACAAATAGCTGAGAAAAGAAGAGAAGCAAAAGGCAAAGGAGAAAACGAAACATGTACCCATCTGAATGCAGAGTTCCAAAGAATAGCAAAGTGAGATAAGAAAGCCTTCCTCAGTGATCAATGCACAGAAATAGAGGAAAACAACAGAATAGGAAAGACTTGAGATCTCTTCAAGAAAATTAGAGATACCAAGGGAACATTTCATGCAACGATGGGCTCAATAAAGGACAGAAATGGTATGAACCTAAGAGAAGCAGAAGATATTAAAAGGAGATGGCAAGAATACACAGAAGAATTATACAAAAAAAGATCTTCATGACCCAGATAACCACGATGTTGTGATCACTCAGAGCCAGACATAGAGCCAGACATCCTGGAATGTGAAGTCAAGTGGGCCTTAGGAAGCATCACAACGAGCAAAGCTAGTGGAGATGATGGAATTCCAGTTGAGCTATTTCAGATCCTAAAAGAGGATGCTGTGAAAGTGCTGCACTCAATATGCCAGTAAATTTGGAAAACTCAGCAGTGGCCACAGGACTGGAAAAGGTCAGTTTTCTTTTCAATCCCAAAGAAAAGGCAATGCCAAAGAATGCTCAAACTACCGCACAATTGCACTCACGTCACTCGCTAGCAAGGTAATACTCAAATTCTCCAAGCCAGACTTTAGCAGTATGTGAACTGTGAACTTTCATGTGTTCAAGCTGCATTTAGAAAAGGCAGAAGAACCAGAAATCAAATTGCCAACATCTGCTAGATCATCGAAAAAGCAAGAGAGTTCCAGAAAAACATCAACTTTTGCTTTATTGACTATGCCAAAGCTTTTGACTGTGTGGACCACAACAAACTGTGAAAATTCTGAAAGAGATGGGAATCCCAGACCACCTGACCTGCCTCCCGAGAAACATGTATGCAGGTCAGGAAGCAACAGTTAGAACTGGACATGAAACAACAGACTGGTTCCAAATCGAGAAATGAGTGCATCAAGGCTGTATATTGTCACCCTGCTTACTTAACTTATATGCAGAATACATCATGAGAATTACTGGGCTGGATGAAGCACAAGCTGGAATCAAGATTGCTGAGAGAAATATCAATAACCTCATATACGCAGATGACACCACCCTTATGGCAGAAAGCGAAGAAGAACTAAAGAGCCTCATGATGAAAGTGAAAGAGGATTCTGAAAAAGTTGGCTTAAAACTCAACATTCAGAAAACTAAGATCATGGCATCCGGTCCCATCACTTCATGGCAAACAGATGGGGAAACAGTTTGGGGACAGTGACAGACTTTATTTTGGGGGGCTTCAAAATCATTGCCGATGGTGACTGCAGCCATGAAATTAAAAGACACTTGCTCCTTGGAAGAAAAGCTATGACCAACCTAGACAGCATATTAAAAAGCAGAGATATTACTTTGCTGACAAAGGTCCGTATAGTCAAAGCTATAGTTTTTCCAGTAATCATGGAAAAACTATATGAATGCTAGAGTTGGACTAGCAAATACTGTATGGATGTGAGAGTTGGACTATAAGAAAGCTGAGCACCAAAGAATTGATGATTTTGAACTGTGGTGTTGGAGAATACTCTTGAGAGTCCCTTGGACTGCAAGGAGATCCAACCAGTCCATCCTAAAGGAAATCAGTCCTGAATAGGAAGGATTGATGCTGAAGGGGAAACTCCAATACTTTGGCCACCTGATGCGAAGAGCTGACTCATTTGAAAAGACCCTGATGCTGGGAAAGATTGAGGGCAGGAGGAGAAGTGGACGATAGATGATGAGATGGTTGGATGGCATCACTGACTCAATAGACATGACTTTGAGTAAGCTCTTGGAGTTGGTGATGGACAGGGAAGCCTGGCGAGCTGCAGTCCATGGGTCGCAAAGAGTTGGACACGACTAAGCGACTGAACTGAACTGAACTGAAAAAATACAGGGTGTTACAGATGTTATGAAGGAAATTTACAGGACAAGAGGGTATTTGCAGAGGTGATGGATGAATTGAGACTTGAAGGATGAGGAAAAATCCGCAGTCTAAAATCTGGAGGGTGGGCATTTTGGGCAATGAGAACAGTAGGTTCAAAAACTCTCATGGGAAAGAGCTTGTAATATTCAAGAAACACAAAGGAGACTGGTTGTATTGGAGTGAAGAGGGTGGGGTAATTGGTCAAGGATATGGACAGGGAGGCTGGCGTGCCGTGATTCACGGGGTTGCGGAGAGTCGGACACGACTGAGCGACTGAGCTGAACTGAACTGAACTGAACTGATATTGGGGTTGGATAGGGCATGGCAGGCCGTGACAGATTTCCAATTTTATTCTAAGATTAGTGTAGATACATGAAAGAATGTTAAGCAAGAGAATGGCATCATGTGACTCATGCTTTGAAGAGATCACTTTGGGGACTCCTCACTCGGAGCTGTTTGGAGAAGGGGGAAGAATGGAAGCAGCGAGCCTAGGATGAGAGCAGATATTTCAGCAGGCCGGGGTAGAGTTATGAAGGCCTATATAAAGTTGGAAGCAGTGGCGATGGAGGGAATAAGATGATTTGAGAAAAGCTGTTTATGATGTATTTGGGTTCAGGCTAACACCTGTGAGCACCAAAGGCAGTGTTCCAGAAACACTGTAGATATCCATTTGATTATAGGGTCTTTACTGAAATAACATGGTCGTTTTTTGATAGCCAGTAAGTAATCTCATTTGGCATTACATTTTTAACTGGATGGCCTTCAACTAGGGTAGGTCCCTTATACTTCGGACAACAAAATAAATAATTTACTTCATTTGACCTGGGTTGGGATTCAAGCTTGAATTTCCCAGGTTTAGCTTGAGGCTTAAGTTTCTGAGTGTCCCCTGATACACAGAAATAATGCATACCCCTGTATGCTTCAGCCTTTTTAAATAAAACCACGCGTCTCTTGATCAATTTAAATCATGGATTACTATCTATAGTCAAATCATAATGGAATATATAATTACTATAATCATACAGTTCTGAAGTTAAGAAAGAGATTGTAATATGTTAATTACAAAATATAGATGAAAGTCTGTATAAATCTAACAACTCCTATTTTTTCCAGTTTGGTTTTTCTAAAACGTCTCAGAAATGTCTAGTTGTCAAAAGTGTCAGTCTGTATTCTGACACAAACTATACTACCATGAAGCATAGGTATTTGACAGGCTGGGTCAAGATGTTCTTGTCACTAAACTCAAGCAATGACAGACTTTTCTTGTGTTACAGAAACAGTTTTAAATGAAATGATTATTTTGCATTTCAAGGTTTTCAGGAACGTTTTTCTTAAACTTTTGGTACTTCTGATGGTTTACCTGGAGTAGAAGCTAGACTGCAATGTTATCTTAGTTCTAGATTACCAGCTACTTTTAAAATAATTAATTAATTTTTGGATTTTTGTCTGCACTAGGTCTCCGTTGCTGCATAAAGGCTTTCTCTGGTTACAGCAAGTGGGGGCTACTCTCTAATGGCAGTGCTCGGGCTTCTCATTGTGCTTGCTTCTCTTGTTGCAGAACTTGGGCTCTAGGGTGCTTGGGATTCAGTAGGTGAGGTGTGTGGTGCACAAGCGTAGCATGTGGAATCTTCCCAGACCAGGGATAGAACATGTGTCCCCTACATTCGCAGGTGGCTTCTTAACCACTGGACCACCAGGGAAGATCCTAATTTAATCAGCTAATTTAATAAGCACATCCAAAAACATAGAATGGCTCGAACCTGATTGGAGTTTCTCACTCATATGTAGTTAGGAACTTGCAAGAAATCTATTTTTGTGGAAAGATAGTTTCAAACTATACTTGAGTGAGAAATACTCATGTGCTGAGGTTGGCTTTTTTCCTCAAGAAGTGATCAGGCATCATACATTTCCATCTTGTGGTTCTGCTATCTCCCTTGTGGTTTCCAAGGTTTCTGAGCTTATGTTTATCAAGCTAGGCAAATGGCAAGAGCTGGAGGGATGTGCATGGGAGCATTGTATGGGTTAGGCTTGAAGGAACACACATCACTTCCAGTCACATCCCATTGTCAGGGACTTAGTCACATAGTCAGAGCTAAGAGTGAGGGCTGCCAGGAAATTTAATTCAGCCATGTGCCCAGGAAGATGAGGGACTGTATTGATGAACAGCAAGCCCATCTCTGCCATGCTTCTGATCCATTTGGAGAAAGTCTAGCCATCGGGATGTGTTGGCACTGGTTTGAATTGGCTTGGGGATTGGGCTGGCATGAGGGGACACATTGTAGAGACCCAATAAACTTTTTTTTTTTTTAATACACTTGAAGATAATTGGAGTTGTCACCCACAGGTAGCTTTCTAGTAAGGTTACTTATTTTCTGAAGAGTAGAACAAGAGGTGTTGTTGAAATAGAAGATTCTTATTTTTTTTCCCCAAGGGCAATACAAATAAGAAAAGAAATGATTAATTTGTGTCTTTTTTTTTAAAGCATGTTTTCCTTGCAAGAAATCTATTTTTGTGGAAAGATACTGTCATTTGCTTTTTTTAAACAAACAAAAAAACAGAACCCTTGGACCTTATTTCCCAGCGGGATCAACATGGAGAAGATAATCCTTCAGTACCATCCATAGCTAATACTGCATTGTATGTTAACCATTCATCACGCATAGTATGACCAAGTTTGCAAACATTATTTCACTTTAACACCAAAAGAATCTGGCAAGATCCCATTTTATAGTTTTGAGGAACCAAGGCTGCAAAAAGTTGCATAATTGGCAAGTGCCGAGCAAAACTAAGGTCTGCCTGATCTTCTGTTAAGCTGCACTTCAGTGAAAATAAGTGTCTTGAGTATATCATGTTTTTCCTTCTTTCTTTTTTTAAATGGAGAAGAAAATCTGTCACCTAAATAACATCATAGCCATAACTTCTCAGAAGCCTGACTTCTCATAAAATAGGTTGAACACACTTGGGTCATTTTTCCTGTCCGAACAACAAGACAATTTCTGACTCCCTGTGGTCAGTTTAGATGCTGGAAGCTGTTTATGTCCAGTTTGGTTGGACATGGGGGACCAGACATGGAGGACCAGACAGACATAGGGACCAGACGGATTCCAGGGTGTGGCTGAAATTCATTTCTGGCTTCTGTGGCAGAGGGAGGCAAAAGCACTGCTGGCCCTGTGAGAAGGGGCGAGAGCTGGGGCCTGCCAGGGCCTCTGCACCAGAGTGTCTCAGGGCTACTCCAAGTGAGCTAGTTCAGGTCAGCTTGGGGATCCTGATGCAGAGACGGGCTGTGTGTCGGACCAGAGCATCCTGCAATTAGAAATGGGGCAATGTCAGCACAGCATCTTCAGGTCCGGAAAGTACTCAGATCTGTCTTCTGTAAGTTGGTTTCATGAAACACTAATTTTGCAAGAAGTTCCATGAAAAAAGCTTTTTGTGATTCAAGAAATTTAGAAAACTTTATATGTTCAGTGTAGACTCACAGTGTGTATTAGCATATTATAAACCTCCAAAAGCTTACAGCAAGACACCTGTTAAGCTTGTTTAAACCATGATATGACAAGTTTATTTGACTATGTACTTTAAACATTTTTATTTTTTTACTTTACTGGTGATTCTTAACCACTGGGCCACCAGGGAAGTCCGACCATATACTTTTTGAAAAAAAATCACACAGGAATATCCTGAGGAGCCAGCGTTTAGGGGAATGAGGAGTCAGAGCCTTTGTGAAACACTAGTCTAAACGGGGCATAAAATGCAACTAAAGACCCCCCCACGCCACAACAAAGATCAGAGAGCCCGCATGCCACAGCTAAGACCCAGCACAGCCAAATAACGTTATTTTTAAAATAATTAAAATAATAACCACTTATTATCAATTATTATAAATTAACATAAATTATTAATAAGTTTGATTAATAATTAATTAAAGTAAATTTATAAATAAATAAAAGAAGATGACATTAAAAGATACATAAATCTAAGGCCCAAATATCAGTGCAACTTCAAATCAGTGGAGGATTATGAAATTACTCTCTTATTAGGGCAACATAGGCTGTGATAGTGATGGAATTATAACCCCAGTGATTTCTTTGGTTTTAAACAGAAGAGGGATATGAAAAACTCACACCTTCTATATTGTAAAATGCCTTTTGCTCCTCTTTTTTTTGTTTTGTTTTCTTCTCCCTTTTCTTTCTCCAATACCACATAAGCTTCTTGCTGCCATCAAGTCACTTGAAATTGTCATGTTTATTCTTTTCAGAAGATATGTTGAAATTCCACTGAAAGGAAGATAAAGATATTAGTAAAGTACATATTGTACAAAAGATGTTTCATAAATTTATCGGGCTAATAATTTTATTTGATGTGTCTTTAAATTGGGGGAACTGGAAATACATCCTCCCTTCCTTCCTTCCTGCCTGCCTGCCTGCCTGTAGCCAATATATGTTGACATTAAGGCTTGGGATGAGAACTACAAAACTCAATGGTCAAGATGAAATAGGATGACCTGGCACAGTGCCTACCATGTAGCAGACATACAATAATTTTTGACTGTTGTGATTATGGAAAATGTGATAGATGAGAAGAGACCTCAGGTGCATGGAGGGGGCACATACCCGGGTCTGGGCTTGGCATGTGTCGGTCCTCTCGGACAGATGATTTGTTCAGGTGAGGGACAGTTGAAAGGTAGATAATGGTTATAAAATGTGTGAAATCTAAATGAAGAGTGTCTTAATTACAGCTGTTGAAATAAGATTCCAAGATTCTAGGAGGAAATCAAATTAGTGGTCTCAAGTTTCGGTCTGATTCTCCTGCGGTTCCTCCAAAATTTCCAGTGATTCCTAAGAAACACTACGGTGACTCAAACAGCCCAGACAGCAGAGCTCTGACCACAGCCTAGAACACACCGATACTAAGGCAACGACCACTCTTTTCTCTGCTTTCGTGATGACAGCCCATTTGCCAAAAGGAGAAAATGTTTTAGTTTTCATGTGGCCATCTGCCCAAGTCTTTGATTTGACAAGTAAGAGAGGAAAGCAAAGTCCATGAGTGTATTTGGTGAAATGTTATTTCCTGATCCTTATTTTCCTTTTTTTTAAAAAATATAGACGGCCTCGAGAACCACTGGTTTATTATTATTATTATTTAATTACTCAGCCATAAAAAGGAATGAAATTGGGTCATTTGTAGAGAGGAGTCTGTCATACAGAGTGAAATCAGAAAGAGAAAAATATCATATTATTTTTTCCCTTCAGTTTTAAGAGCCAAAGTTGAGGACAGTGGAAAGAGGAAAACAATAAAATAATCAAATGAAAAAAGAAAAAAAAAAAACAAAGCAACCCACTCAGCTCTCCAGGAAATGAGTCTCCAGGCAGAACTAGAGAATGTGTCCAATCGCATGCGTTGTGTGTTGAGTCAGTAGACAGGTTCTGGGTTTGCCGACAAGCACCTGAGGGCTTCTGCAAGAGAAGAGCCTCTCCTCCACTGCCTCTCACAGCCCGAGGGCTTCAGAGTGAGGTTCCTAAGGGGAGCTGGAGAGAAGGGCAGACTCCCTGCAGAGCTGTTTCCATGGCATTGACAGGGGCCAGAGGACAATCTGGTGCGTCATTCTCAAAGTGTTCCATGCAGTGTTATGTAAAAAATAAATGGATAAAACTCATGGTTAAAACAAGTTAAAATTGTTTCTGGGCTTCTCAAGACCTCTAATTATGCCAGTGTGAACTGTGAGCATCCGAGGAGGGAGAACATGAATGTAGTTCTTTCCAGACTCCCTAGAAAGTGATACCTAGGGACTAGTGTCTCGAGCAGCTCTTTGAGCAAAGCTGATTCAGGACCAAAACAGCAGGTTAAGTCATTTCTTTGTTCTTGCCCTCTCCCAGGGGGTCCAGTTCCAGACACAGATGTTTGCAGGTAGCTGGTGGCTCAGATGGTAAAGAATCTGCCTGCAGTATGGGAGACCTGGGTTTGACCCCTGGATTGGGAAGATGCCTGGGAGGAGGGCATGGCAACCCACTCCAGTATTCTTGCCTGGAGAATTCCATGGACAGAGGAGCCTGGTGGCTACAGCCCATGGGGTTGCAAAGAGTCAGACCCGACTGAGCAACTAACACTTTGCCTTTCCAGCAGCCAAATGGGGGTCATTGATCAGGAGAACATCCATCATTTGGAAAAGCCTGATGAGGTGTGGTAGGCCAAATAATGGTCCGCTAAGAACATCCACATTCTAATATCTAGAGCCAGTGAATATGTTACCTTACATGCGAAAAGGGCCTTTGCACATGTGGTTAAATTAAAGCTAATGAGAAATGGCATTATCCTGGATTATCAGGATGGGCCCAAGGTAATCACAGGAGGCTTTATAAGAAGAGGCTGACAGCTGGCAGCCTCCATCACAACCTGTCACCGTGGAAATAACTGCTTCAGCCCTAAGGGGATGTGGGCAGCACATTAGAGAGTCCACTAAGTGATTAGTCTGTGATTCTGGTGAAGCCGGACACCCAACCTTTGGAGGAGTCTGATCACTAGTTTTGGCCATGCTGAGATCGAAATCAGGGGCAAAGTAATCAGGAGGAAGAGACCAAAGCATGGGAGAGCTCTCGTGATGCTAAACCAAGGTCTGGACCACAGGAGAGAGAGGGCTGGGCCCTTTCTAAGCTAGAAACCCCCTTCCCAGAGCTGGCAGGGCCTAAACTGCCTCCACTAGCATTTTCATTTATGCTAATTTGAGAGACGTTAAGGGTCTTGTTACTTAGTCTTGTTTTGGCCTTGTAGGGCACTTGGATTCAGAATTGGAGCAGATGGAGAAAATGACAAAAACATGAAATAACGAGTTGGTAGGTCTGACATTTTGTGGTCAGTTTTTCCTCTAGTAAAATATAGGTACCTTGTAAAGAAAAGATGAAATCTGTTCTACTCCCTGCCCTCCACTCAGCCTCCTGCACCCCACCCCCTCCGTTTTCCTTTTGATTCTTAGGCCCCACTTAGACATCATTTGTCTCTCCTGTTTAATCACCCCTAACTGTTTCTTCTTAAACAATTGGATGCCTGGAGTCTGGCTCTTACTTCCTTGGATTAGGAAACAATGGGGTCAACACCTCTCATTCTGTGAAATAAGTGATCAGCTCACACTTATGGCTTTGGGACTCTCCCCCTTACAAAAAAAAAAAAGTCATCAGATCTCTGAGGGAGGCTGCTAAGAAACCAGCAGAGATGAGCAGGATAATAGAGGACTTGGTCACAAAGGGCTGTCAGCATGTTTTCCAGTTCCTGATCTCGATGCTTAGGCTTAAGTACAAGATTTTAAAAAACCATTTGTTTCTACCTCCTTGTGATGTTTTCTTAAGAAAGACTGAAGATGTTCTTACCTGTAATGAGAATTTAGTTTTTGCATTCTGGTAGACTGAGGGTTCCATGGTCACCGGACCAAGGCTTTTCATCTGGAGAACAAAGTCTGAGCCATTGGGAGTGGTGGTCTGGAGATGCTGAGTTAAGAGAAGATTCTGAAAGAGCCTCTGTCTGATTGGCTGATGACTGCCCTGGCTGTGCATCTGGCGAGGTGTGTGTTTGGCCATCTCTGGACTAGAGTTTCCATCAACAGTGTCCTCAGTTGGCTGAAGAGTGGTTATTCTGCTTGTTTTTTGTTTTTAATGATACTCAATAGTTACCTTTAATCCAGTGGGATGTACTCTAGTTTTTGAGTTATTCAGAGGTGAAATGCTGAATGTCACATGATGAGTTAAAGAGTCCATTGTCTAGACTTTGGGGAAAAAGTGGAGGACAATTAAATTCCCACACAAGCATATTCTTGAATGAGAAAGAGACAGTGGAAGTAGAATATGTAAATATTCTTCTGTTTTGGTGTTGTGTAGGAGACGCAGACCAGTAACTCCACTGAGATAGGTCTGGGTCCTATATGGCTAGACCTGCTGATAAAAAGGTTGATTGGGGTTTAAAGTGGAGAATTCCCTCATTGCCTCATTTGACCTGATGGCAAGTAGTGAAGTATGAAAGGAGAGCTTACAGTGCAATGCTTAGCAAAGGATGATGGGAAACCAGAGATCTACTGACTTGGTGGGGAGGGAGGGTGTGTGTTTGGAAGAAACGAGAGAGCTGAACTGGTGTCAGAAGAGTGGAGGACAAGCAGGGTTAGATGCCAGACTTTGTCCTTTTGGTTAAGGGTGTGTTTTTCCTGAAAGAACCTTAGGGACTAAAGGTAAAACTTGAACTGCAATTTTACAATTTCTTTTTGTCTGGCAACATCTCTTTTTATCAAAAAAAAAAGGCTGTCCTAAAATAGTCAATTCTCTGACATTTTCCCTTGCTGGAAGTACATTACTTTGCTCAATGTGGAGTCCTCTTTTCATAATAATGTCTTTTTAATAAAAAGGTCTTACTGCTGTAATTGGAGTTTTAAATGAGGACTCTTTTAAAGTAAGAGACTTTACTGTCTTGTGTTCAGTAAGACACCTGTTTGTGTTTTCTGTTACTTGGATTGCATAAAAAGGTAGCTTTGCAAAGGAACTTGGCTTTCCTTGCAAGATACCTTATAGGTAAAGAGTCACAGTTTTGTTCCCAGTGCAGGGAATTTGAGACACAGAATGGAAGAAACTAAAGACGGTGAACCAGACTCAATTAAAGCGAACTGGCACCTCTCTTCTGGACTTCTGGTATACTCACTACAAGGGTGATTTTTCAATCATTGGAAGTTCTCCACAATACTGAGGTCAGGTCAATATGCCACAGCAATTCAGAACAAGATGAAGTTAAGTTAGGTGTAAAAAAGCAGAAATCCAACATGAGACTGTCTTAAAAACTTGATTTCCAATGAAAAATTCATCATGTTATAAATCATTTCAACGGCAAACTTAACGGCAAAATTATAATTCTTTCCAAGCTAACAAGGTTCTGAAAGTTGCAAACAATATTTAATAAAAACTGAAGCCCCCACGTTGAGATTGTTCAGTATAGGCAACATGGTTTTCCTGTACTGACAACCAACTAACACACACACAAAGAGCCAATCGTTTCCTGCTTCAACTTGTCCCTCCGAAGGTGGGATGGTGGCCCAGGATGACTCATTTCCCTCACAGACCGGATGTCGCCTTTCTAACAAGAAATGGCATGAGTGGAAAGCAAATTTCTAAATATTAATGTGTTTGTCCTAGGAAGCTGAGGATGTTTATTAAATTGGGCAGTGTTTGAGTTACTCATCTTAATACTCACTTTGGATTAGATATGATTAATATTCCAGTTATTAAATACAGATAAAGATGTCTTAACCTGACACATTTCCTTTCCATGTGTTTTCAGTGAGGACCTGAGTTTGTCTTGCCAGGACAATTAGAAGAGTAATTTGTGGACATGACAACTTGCTTCATGAACCTAGAGGGTTCGTAGGTTGCCTTTCTTACTTGCCTCTTTAGAGAAATTTCTTAATTGATTGTTGAATTGTGAGGAGACAGGACTCCAGTCTTATCCCTTCATTTCTATGTGATTTCCCCACCTCCATTTAGAAAAAAAGTCGGCCACACCACACAGCATGTGGGATCTTAGTTCGATGACCAGGGATCAGACTGGAGGCTGCTGCATCAGAAGGCAGTCTTAATTAACCCCTGGACTGCCATCCTTTTTTTTTTCTCCCCCAATATCTTAAAGAAAGAAGTCATTAATAACTCTGAGATATAAAAATAAATGCATTTGCTCTCATAAGTTCTCGGGTAAAAAACGTAAGCTGTGAAACCCTAGTACATTATTCCAATTTTAATAAAAGGAGGAAAACAGACCCCAGAGGAATTTAGGAACTTGATTAGGGTAAGTTGATCCAGCAGTTTAGACTTTAAATTCATGATTCTTTTCTAGTCTGTTCATTGACTGGTCACTTATGCATAAACAGGGAAATTTAGTAAACACACATCTTATAGGATTTTTAAGATGCGTGTTTAAAATACAGATACAGATACTATTGTGCAACCCACCTTTTGTTTCCCACCCGTTGTTTTCATAATAAACTGAGTATAATATTTTCCTTTTTACTATTTTAAAATAAACATTTTTCTCTGGGGAAAAAAAAATCCTATTTTAAGATCTTGTTCATTGGAATCAGAGGTTGCACGCTGGCAGTCCACAGGCTTTTTGGTCCTCAGAGATGTTTTGTTTGTGCATAGAAAGCATTGATTTTTCTTTTCAGTTGTCAATCTGTAAAAAAAAAAAATACACAGACTTCACATAAAATTTTGAATTTCCAGCTACTCTTAGAAAGTCAGAATATCCAGCACTTCTAGGCCTTTCTCCCCACATTAGCCACTGCTGCTGGAGCGGAGTCCCTGGCCCTTTTTAAATGGTGCCTGTGTCCTGACACTTTGTGTCCTTGATCTACCCAATGGCTGAAAGCATTTGAGTATGAGACCCTGATTCTACAAATCACACTTCATTCTGTTGGCCTTGATGGAAATATTTCTAGCATTGAGAATAAAGAATTTAAGCATATTAAGTAGTATTTGTATTCAAAGAGATTGGGTACCAGAACAAAAACTTAGGGTCCTACTTAAGGTTTAAAAAAAAACTTGAGTTTTTTTTTTTTTAGCAAGAAGCGAGTTCTCCTAACTTCCTACTTTCTCTTAAGTTTGTCCCAAGTTGCACTTGCAAATGATTTCCCAAGACCGAGGCCGAACCAGCCCTCCCCTCCCCAACTCACACATCACACACTTCTTCCAACAACTCTAATTAATGGTCTAGCAAAGCTGTTAAGATTCCCGAAGCTAATTAAACAGGGCTCACCCTTGTACCTCCCAGTAGGCTGAGGAGTAGCTTGGCAAAATGCTGTGATTGATATGAAAAGTAGCAAGGTATTCTTAAGCACTTTTATCTGTGTTGTTGCTCTGTGAAGCACAAGCATTCAACACAGTGGCCTTTTATCCTCTGTGCTTTTGGAGTGTGAGAACACCATGGAGGCTACATGCACCGCGGCTTTCTTGTGGGCTGAGAATCAAGACTGGGAGTAGAGGGCAGGCAGCAGGGGAGTGGCTAGCGGGGAGAGGGGCTGGCAGCTGTCATCTGAATAGCTTCTCCCTCCTGCCATTAGCCTGTTTTCCTAAAGCTCCATCCATTCATATTCATGGTTTCCACTCCTCTCATGGTTTCCAACCCTCTGCATGCTGCCAAGGCCAGCTTCCTTTGCACATTTTATTTCCTTAATCGTCTTGGATTTTCATTTGAATTTGCGAAGACGTTGAACTGCATCAGATAAAGGATGAGCTATGAGAAATTGGAGCTAGTTCATAGAGAATCTACTGGGAGAAATTTATTTAAATATAAGAATTGAAGGCCAAATCTATAGTATAATACATTAACTTTATGTTCACTGACTTTTATTTCCTCCTAGTGATTAATTTATTCCATATGTATGATGAGAGAACAAATGAGGAAAACGTTTTATATTCTAATTACAAAAGTAATATTTATTTAGTATAAATGTTAAACTACAAAAAAATTATGAAACTACAAAGAAATTTAAAATCACTCTGTCCTACTGTCTAATTATTATTAATTAACTTATGGATTTATTTTCAGTCATACATGTATGTATATTAAGAAATTGAGATAATTCTAGACATGCTATTTCATTATCTGCTTGTTTATGTGTAATACTAAATCATACATATTTTTCACGTCATATATTAAAGCTTTTAAAAAGTCTTAATAGAATTCCATTGTATGGATATCCTATGATCTATTTTTAGAAAGATAAGTTTTTCCCAAATTTGACACTATTGATAAACAGTGCTATGATAGCAACATTCATTAGCTTTCACATCCAAACTGCCTGCACATCTATAATTTTTTTCTTTGGAAAATTACCCAGAAGTGACTTGTGAGTCAAAGAGTATAGCTGGGCTCATTGTGACCTCCAGAAGAGTTGTAGGAATTGAACCTCCTCTTGGCAATTCTTTTCTAAAGACGTATTTATTTATTTATTTATTTTTGACTGTGCCGGGTTTTTTGTTCCTGCGGGCAGGTTTTTCTGGTTGCCGCCAGCACGGGCTCCTCTCTAGCTGTGTTCAGGCTTCTCACTGCCATGGCTTTGCTTGTTGGGGAGCACTGGCTGGCTCTAGGGGCAGGGGCTCAGTAGTTGTGGCTCGCGGGCTCTAGAGCACAGGCTCAGCAGTTGTGGCCCACGCCTTAGTTGCCCCGAGGCACGTGGGATCTTCCCAGGCCAGGGATGGAACCCATGTACCCTGCATTGGCAGGCAGATTCTTAACCACTGGACCACCAGGGAAGCTCTCCTCATGGATTCTATGAAAGCCCTAAATAGGGAGCTTTTCTCAGGATATCTTTTGGCTAAGCCACTCTGAATATTCTTTGACTGCTTTTACCTAGATATTTCTACCCCAAGAAGAAGAATAACCGCTTAGGTTTCTTGGCTTACAGGAAGAGGGAAGTAGAATGCTGCCAACTATGAAAATGTTTGGAAGGAGTCTGGGCTATCTTCATCATCCTAATTAACATTTGCTTTATATCATGCATGGGAAGCCAGTTTTTCTGTCAGAAAACATAAATGTCTGCTGGGAAACGTGTATTTGCTCTGAGGAACTCTTGGGACCAAGAAAATAAAATGCTTAATAACAACAGCATAATGAGGTCACAGGGGTGCTGAAAACATTAATTAAAGAATGATTTAAAAGTTCTCCAGAAGCTTATGGAGAGGGGTGCTGTAGCCTCCCCAGGAGAAAGATTCGGTTCAGAATATGTGGATTCCTGTACTGACAGCAGCCAATATGTCTGACTACCTGGGGTGAGTTGATTAAATCAGAGCTAAATCTTAAAAACACACCTAATTTCAGTTTTCCCTATTGTAAATGCAACGTGCCATATTTATTAGAATCCTATTATTCTACTGAGAAGATGAATCACAGCTCACCACACCTAATTGTTTGAACATTTAGGTTGTAGAACTAAAATTTTAAACATATCTGAAAAGGTTTACAAGTAGATATTGTACTGACTATATATATATATATGTATATACAGATATATGCACAATGTCCTGATTTTGCAGCCAAAGAGCCATAAGAAGACAGGCCTGAACTGACCAATTGAATTAGAATTTGAGGCTCTGATCAAAAAAAAAAGTCGTGTTATATAAATACATCAAATTTGGACAAGTGCTTCCTAGTATTGTCTAATGAAGCTTAAATTTTCAGTTGTCCTTAGCAAGAAAACCAGATTTTGCTATAGTAGCTTCCTTGGCAAATCTAACCTCTAATTGTCCGTGCAGTAAAATAATCCATGCAAAGACTGCATGACTTGACTGTACAAGCTGATGCTGACACGAAGCCCCAGTTGGAAGACTTATATTTTGTAAGCAAAGCAATGCAAGGTTTTTCTTGTCTTTTAGTGCTCCTTAATTACTTAGAAAACCTATAACCTGGTGTGAATGCTTAGTTCCTCAGTTGTGTCCAACTCTGTGACCCCATGGATTGTAGCCCACCGGGCTCCTCTATCCATGGGATTCTCCAGGCAAGAATATTGGAATGAATAACCATTCCCTTCTCTGGGGGATCTTCCTGACCCAGGGATTGAATCTGGGTCCCCTCCATTGCAAGCAGATACTCTTCCACCTGAGCCACCAGGGAAGCCCATACCTGGTATAGTAGGGATATAGAGCTATTACATGCCTTGAAAGAGAATCTATGTTCATTATAATAATGTGTTGCCAGCCTGATTGTTTTGTGAGAGATACTATTGTTCCATTGAGGTACCTGGAATTATAGTTCCTGTTCTCTGAGGACAGAAGGCCTCCCTTGAGAAAGAGGAATTCTGGACTTTTCCCCTTTTTACTCTTTCAGCATTACATTTCTAGAGTGAATGTCCAGGATTAATCTTTCCTGATGGTTCTTTTGCCTGACTATCAAGCTAGATAAAGTATTTAATTCCTACAACGTTAATAATGTTAGGCCAGCAGTTGAGAAATATGAACTTCGAACTCATTTAGACTTTTATATATTAACCAACTGTGATTTCCTTGAATTTCATTCATTCACCACAATCATGAATCCGTTCACTTATTGACTCATAACTGAACTGAGTTGAGTTTAGTGCTATAAGGATGCGAGCCCTTAGCTGATAGAGCGGACAGAAGAATTCCAGTACTGTGTTCAGTGTTACTGTGAAAGTGTGCTCAGTATGTGCAGGCACATGTTGAAAGTAGCTGACACTGCCTGGGCTTAATTTATTTTAGTTTAGTTTATAACTGCTTTACCCTGGACCTTGCTACTCTGGTTTCTGGCACCCAGACCAGCAGCATTCACATCACTCGCAGTTTGTTAGAAATGTGGCACCCCAGACCCCGTCCAGACCTACTGAATAGTATTTTACATTTTAACAAGATCTCCAGGAGCCAAATCTTGTCACGTGACTTAAACTCATATGGGGCTAGGGAAGGAGCACCTTTACAAACATGTGTTCTTAAAGGATTCGGCGGAGAGAGCCCACTCTTGATCAATTTTCAATGAGTGATGGAAAAATTGAGTACTGTAGCTCCCTTTCTTGTGTGTCTGTGGCTTGCCAGTGTGACCATTAAGTGATTTAAATATGCAGTCTTACTCATTTCTCTCTGGGACTTTCCTAGTGGCTCAGATGGTAAAGAATCTGCCTGCAATGCAGGAGACCCAGATTCGATCCCTGGGTCAGGAAGATCCTCTGGAGAAGGGAATGGCTGCCCACTCCAGTGTTCTTGCCTGGAGAACTCCATGGACAGAGGAGCCTTGCAGGCTACAATCCATAGGTTCACAAAGAGTTGGGCACGACTGAGCAACTAACAGAAACATACTCACTTCTCTCTACAATCCACGAGAAAGAAATACTTACCCCATTTTGCACATTAGTAAACAGGTGTTCACTGAGGTCAAGGGATGCGTCCAAGGCCACACAGCAAGTAATACCTGAACCAGCAGATAAAGCCAGGACTGCTTGGCTCCACAGGCTTGTTCCTTCCCCACCGGGACCCATGCAGATGCCTCGGTACTGTAGACACCTCCCTCATAGTTTGCTTTACACTTAGCTTTTTCAATCTGTCAGTTCAGTTTCATTATAGAAATATAGTATGCTTAACCCAAACAGTCTAAAAGTGGCAATAATAATCTTCTATCCCAAATACAGTGAATAATTGATCTAAACTTGCTAGTCTGATGCCTGGTGGCTTCCGGTTCCCAAAGGGAGTCTGGATCAGTGGTTGCTTATTTATGGGGCTAGAAAGTAGATGAATTATTTTTCTGAAAATCTTCCGGGAGACTCCACCTTGGTGATCATTTAGGTGGTATTTGGGGCAAATTACCTGTCAGATACCTGGGCCTTAAGAGACTATTTGCTATGGGATACATTTTACTCAAAGAATGCTTATTGAATCAACTTTAAAAAAATTTTTTTTAATTCATAGGATCTATTTTTCTTTCCAGTTTGTTTTATTCAATTAAAAGAAAAGTGTGACATTTATGATCATGGTAACAAGCGTGAGCATTATGAGGATGCAAGAAGAAAAGTTAATCTCTCTCCTAATTTTCTTTCCCATTTCCTTCCTCCTGTTTCCTCCCTGGACTGGCTTAAATTGTTCCACACCTTTCTCCTTCCTCATGCAAATGTGTACAGACAGATATGTGCATATACCAGGTTTTCAGTTTTACATGAAAGTAGCCTACAATTTGCCTTTGCCCTCATGGACTTCTCTTCCTCTACTCTCTATCTCCTTTGCAAAGCTCTTTTTTTCCTTCCCTACAAGGATTCTCAATTTGAACTGGGCCAGTGGTAGGCAAGGCGATGAGAAGGCTGTTTTCAGCTTAGGTATCTCAAGAGTTCAAGGACATATGCCTATAAAGGTGGTAATGCAAAATCAAAGGTACTTATCAAGTATAAAAATGCTTGTCTTGACCTTTAAGGAATTACCTTTCTAAGCTGGCATAAAGAAAAAGAATGGTTGATCTCGAGATATGTCTTCCTCCCAAAAAAACTAAGCAGCTTGATGGACAGTGACTATGTTTAGAAAGAAAATATGTCTTATTCCAGCAGAATTATGTGGGGTCTAAAATGTTCTAAAAGTGTTGTAGGAAGGGGGACCCCTTTCAGGGCCTGAAACTGGGCTTTTGTCTAACACTTGGAAATGGATTGTCCAAGGAGACACATGTGTTGTCAAAGCAAGAGATTTTATTGGGAAAGGGCATGCGGGTGGAGAGCAGTAGGGTAAGGGAACCCAGGAGAACTGCTCTGTCACATGGCTCGCAGTCTCGGGTTTTATGGTGATGGGATTAGCTTCCGGGTTGTCCTTAGTCAGTCATTCTGACTCAGAGTCCTTCCTGGTGGCGCACGCCTTGTTCAGCCAAGACGGATGCCAGAGAGGAGGATTCTGGGAGGTGGTCGGCCAGGTGGTGTCTCCTTTTGACTTTTCCCCGAACTCGTCTGGTTGGTGGAGGCTTATTAGTTCCCTCTTCCTTACCAGGACCTCCCTTCGTAAAACAGCTCATGCAAATGGTTGCTGTGGTGCTGGCCAGGGTGGGCGGTTCCAGTCAGTGTGCGTCCCTTAACAAAAGGATGCTGCCGTCGTTTTTCTGAGCCTGTTGCTGTGCTCTCTTGCACAGCTTCATCTTTTGAGAATAAAACATTCTTTTCCTTGATAAATAGCATAAATGCACTTCTATTTTCAGTTTTTCTAACTTTCTGGATTACTTAGAGTTGACACCAAATCTTTCAGCCTGAAGGCATCTGTTTTATATATTTGACAGCAGCGACAGCCTCAGATGAACAATTATAAATAGTATATCTTTGTTTTTAAATTATGGACCACATGTTAATCTTGTCCATACTGTATCATGATCTTATTCTTGTGATGAAATAATATACAGATATATATGAAGATTTTAGAAGTGTAAAGTACAAAGAATGTTTGTTGCAGGTATTATTACTATTATTATCATTTTCCTCTGCCCAAGTATTCTTTATTATCTAAATATAACAGGGGCTGATTATATGAAATACATTTTTCCTTATCTGATGTGGAGTGGTTCCCTTTCCAGGGCCTGTTCCCAGCTAGAGAAATCTATGCTTTTACTTGCAACTGTGGTATCCTGCAGACAACCCTCCAACCCCCACCCCACCCACACACGCAGTTTGTATTTTTCTGCTGATTAGGGAAATCCATGCCTAGCCATCTCCAACATAAGCAGAGGTCTGTACCAGCAGCATAGTCGCTCTCTCTTCCCATGGTGAGAGAAGTGTGGTGCTTTTGGAAAGTTTCAAGGCCAGAGTGGCTTGAGCTCAAGATAAGAGAGTTAACCCCCAACACACTTGGTTTTTATGTAAGTCCATTTTACTGCTTTTTAAAAAAGAGTGAGAACTCAGGATTAGCAGCTGCTGGTGTAGGTCTAAGGTCCAAACCAAGGCTTTGCTGGGGCACCTGCTGCTTTCAGAACTGCCTGGGAGGGAGAGAATCCCCTACACAAAAGGCTTCTGTTCGATCTCTGTGCATAGCTAAGAAAGCTTAAATGACAAGGGAAGAAAACCACAAGTGAAAGAGGAGGGCAGACCAGGAGCTGTAAAAGGGAATACTGTTGACAAAAGGCTGTGCCAGGGCAAAAAGATACATGTGAGCATGAAACAGCAGAGAAAAACTGAAAAACTTGCCCAGAATGGCTGAAGAGAAAACCTGGTGGTAGCATCTAGATTTTTGAAAAGGAAGATGAGAATCAAAATTATTTAAAACCCCCACAAGACAGTTGAAACATCATGGTTCGCCTTTTAGTCTGTGCAGGTTAACTTTGTTTTTTTTCCAAAATAAGTAGAAATGATTGAGTCCCTGCCATGGGATGGTTGCAACCCTAGGCCAGTCCTTCTCCTAACCCTGGCATGAGATAAGCGGACACAGGCAGCCTTGAAAGGTACATTCTGGAAGCCAGACTTCCCTCAGTGCGCTCATCATGATGTCGTGCAGTTCTGTTGGGTATGCAAAGAGCACCCTGTGTGATTTAGTCAATACATGAACCCTCTGTAGGTGTGACATACCCTGATATTGGCTGGGCTAAATGCTGAGCTGAGTTCGGTGGGATGGTTAGAGTTCTGAGCCACCCTGCTCTCCTGGCTGTTACCACAGCTGCCTCCCCATAAGAGCTACGTTCTTACAGGAAGATTTTGTCTTTGTTCCACCTGATGTGCTCCTTCCTCTGCCTCCCGTGTTTACAACAGAATAGGAGGCCAGTTGGTAAGGGAGTTTGGGAAAGTCCTTTGCAACCTTCCAGCCCCAGGGGTGACACAGTGCAGAGAGTAGGAGGGCAGGTGTGAGGGGAGAGACAGCAGATCAATAATCATCACCGAACTCAAGGGGAGCCAGCCTGCAAACTGACAGACCTACGGTCTTGCCTGGTTTGAAAATAAATCTCTATCCCATCAGAGACAGGTTGTCACAATAGACTATTTTTCTCAGAAATTTGATATTGGGAGTGAAGATTATCAGACAGCAGTGAAAACTGAAAGGGTATACCTACAAGGCCATAAGTAAACCAAGTCTGAGATGGCAGAAACATGATTGGGCAAAAACCATAATAAGGCAGGGAAAAGATGTATAGCACAGAGGTGTGAAAGATGCACATGGAGAACCTGCGGAAATAGTTGAGTTATTCATGGCAAATGCAAGAGTGGAGATCTTTCAACTCGTGCTTGGAAGGGTCAGGCAGTCCCTAAGTAGCAACCTAGAGAGAGAGGGAACTTAGCAGATCATCAGAACTTAGGTATTCACAGTTCAGCAGACAGCATGAACTTCCTGTTCACATCAAGTCCCATGGGGGTGTTGTGGATGTGGGCCCGGGTGGGTGCTGTGCGCACAGGGGCCTGTTCCCAGCTCAGCAACACTGAGCTTAGGTACACTCCACCCCCCACCACCCCAACATCTTCCAGGAGGACCTGCCCATCCTCCCTTCCAGACAGTCCCATTATCTTTATTACCCTGAAGTGTAGACAGATCTTCTCTGGGCTGGAGTTGGAGTTGTTCCCTGTCTTTACTCTGCTGATCAGGAAACAAATGTGCCCTCAGGAGGGGGTTACTATCTCTCGCTTCCTACGCTGTTTGTTAAAGAAAACTTTCCAGAAAAGACAATCTAGGAATCAGACTTGCAGAAACAACGTGGAGAATTATCTCCCCATACTGAGGACTCTCAGGCTCCCTTGGATCTCCTTCAGATTTAAACAGAGCAAGTCCTATGTATTTTTCTTATTGCTGTTACGTTCTTAAAAGCACCACTTTCCCCTCCACTCGCCTGGATGGCTTTCTGCTACTTACTTTAAAGCTGCGGAATTGGCACAAAACTGTAAAAGCTAGGCTGTGATCAGAACGTGGGGACTTGAATGCCAGGTGAAAGTTATAATCAAACATGAAACCCGATACTTGGATGCCACGGTGCGTGTGTGCCTGCTATGTTGCTTCTGACTCTTGGCAACTCTGACGGTAGCTCACCAGGCTCCTCTGTCCAAGGATTCTCCAGATAAGAATACTGGTGGGTTGCCATGCCCTCCTCCAGGAGATCTTCCCAACCCAGGGATCGAACCCATGTCTCTTTACGTCTCCTGTCATGGCACTTGACCAATTATGCATGGGCAAGTACCATTATACTTGGTTCAGTTATGCTTCTGTTCATTTGGGGCATGACTACCCAAGATGTGGGAAATTATTTCTATTCATTGCCTCCAGGATACTTAATGGAGCATTGACGTGGAAAACAGAGTTCTGGGACCAACATCTAAACTAGCCCTTGTCCCACTGTCCTCTCTTGTAACACTTGCTCTGTCATTCTTAGCATACAACACAATTTATCATTGTGTATTGTGTGTATGTTTCAGCTTTAGCATCAGTCCTTCCAATGAACACCCAGGATTGATCTCCTTTAGAATGGACTGGTTGGATTTCCTTGCAGTACAAAGGACTCTCAAGAGTCTTCATGTGACAAGTTGACTCACTGGAAAAGACTCTGATGCTGGGAAAGGTTGGGGGCGGGAGGAGAAGGGGACGACCGAGAATGAGATGGCTGGATGGCATCACCGACTCTGTGGACATGAGTTTGAGTGAACTCCGGGAGTTGGTGATGGACAGGGAGGCCTGGCGTGCTGTGATTCATGGGGTCGCGGAGAGTCGGACACGACTGAGCGACTGAACTGAACTGAACTGATTGTGTGTATGTGTGTGTTTAATGACTTTTCTCTTACCAAACTATAAGCACCATTAAGAATTATGTCTGTTTTGTTCACCATAGCAAAACGTAGCCTCACCTAGCAGGTGCTTAAGAAATATTGATTGGATAAATGAAATATAGGTTTTAGACTCTTATTGTAAAGAGGCTTGAATAACATCTCAAGGAGTTTGTACTTTTGTGGCTAACAATAGTTAATATTAATGATATAGAGTAAAGTGTTTGTCACTCTGTTGTTTCTGACTCTTTGTGACCGCATGGACTGTAGTCAGCCAGGCTCCTCTATCCATGGAATTTTCCAGGCAAGAATACTGGATTTGGGTAGCCATTCCCTTCTCCAGGGGATTTTCCTGACCCAGGTATAGAACTCAGGTCTCCTGCATTGCAGGCAGATTCTCTACCGTCTGAATCAGGAAAGTCCATCTACCACAGAGTAAGTAGTATGTAGAAGTATTGACTATGGTCTTTATAGATATTAACATGTGATCAGTGTATGGACTGGATGCCTGCTGCAGCCAGCGCAACAGGCAGGGATCGAAAGTGGTCAACTCACAGTTTGGGAAAAAGAAACTAGAGACAGAGTTAAAGTTTCAAAGATGGGACCGGGGGACTCAAGACTTCTTGGATCTAGAGCCTGTTCCTCAGAGCCACATCACTTTTATTTAGTGTCTTGGCAAGCAGAAAGTATCTGTTGTGCAACAATGAAGTCAGCCTCCTGTATCCCTGGTCATGTCTCCCATGATTACTTTAAACTATCTTTGTTATTTTCTTATACAAGGGCTGTCACCTATCTGGAGGTCATAGATCTGCATATGCCTTGGGAAAACATCTTAGTGCGTGCACAAGCAGCGTTCTGAACTTGCGCTGACCCCGTGTTCCAAGGTCCACACTATGTTTTTCCGTAGCTTAGCAGGGTATGCCGATCTCAACTAATCAACCCGATGTACTTTTATTTGGGTTATGCTATATTGCTATATTTTGCTTTTATTCTTTTCCCATGGTGATTTTCTCATGGCTTAGCCAGAGCAACAGGTGGCTGACTATTAACCCCTATAGATGCCAATGAGACATCCCATAGAAACTGTCCACCTGGCAATGGAAAATGCTGATCTGGAGCTTGGACACGGGGTCTGTTTAAAAACAGCAGTGGGGTCAATTTTCCAGGGTGGTTCATGTGTTGTTAAAGGTGAGTTAAGTTTTCATGAACTGAGGTGTATGGTCCCTGTCATTGTATGTCTCAGAGTCCCAGGCTAGCCCCTCACTAAGGGTGTGGATGTAGTTTACTGGCTGGTCCCCTGGTGACCCAATGCCTGGATGTGAGTGCCTGCAGACAAAGCCCCAGGTGTGTGGGATCCTGAGTTCTGAGAGAGTGAGGGGATGTCTTCGGAGTGGGCCGAGGGGTTGATTTGTGCATACATCAAGCCCACAGGGCAGGGACAGGGCTCAGGAGGTGGGCAGGCCTGAAATGCAGCAAGAACAACCCTCCTGGAATTCCTGCAGGGGAGCCTTTGCGTGCACGTAAGTTGCTTCAGTCAGTCAGTTCAGTTGCTCAGTCGTGTCCAACTCTTGGCAACTCCATGGACTGCAGCACACCAGGCTTCCCTGTCCACCACCAACTCATGTCCATTGAGTTGGCAATGCCATCCAACCATCTCTGTTGTCCCCTTCTCCTGCCTTCAGTCTTTCCCAGCATCAGAGTCTTTTCCAGTGAGTCAGTTCTTCACATCAGGTAGTCAATGTATTGGAGTTTCAGCTTCAGCATCAGTCCTTCCAATGAATATTCAGGACTGATTTCCTTTAGAATTGGCTGGTTGGATCTCCTTGCAGTCCAAGGGACTCTCAAGAGTCTTCTCCAACACCACAGTTCAAAAGCATCAATTCTTTGGTGCTCAGCTTTCTTTATGGTCCAACTCTCACATTCATACATGACTACTGGAAAAACCATAGCCTTGACTAGATGGACCTTTGTTGGCAAAATAATATCTCTGCTTTTTAATGCTGTCTAGAAACTGCAATACTTTGGCCACCTCATGCGACGAGTTGACTCACTGGAAAAGACTCTGATGCTGGGAAAGGTTGGGGGCGGGAGGAGAAGGGGACGACGGAGAATGAGATGGCTGGATGGCGTCACCAATTCTGTGGACATGAGTTTGAGTGTACTCCGGGAGTTGGTGATGGACAGGGAGGCCTGGCGTGCTGTGATTCATGGGGTCGCGGAGAGTTGGACACGACTGAGCGACTGAACTGAACTGAACTGAGGTTGGTCATAGCTTTTCTTCCAAGGAGCAAGCGTCTTTTAATTTCATGGCTGCAGTCACCATCTGCAGTGATTTTGGAGCCCAAGAAAATAAAGTCTGTCACCATTTCAATTGTTTCCCCATCTATTTGCCATGAAGTGATGGAACCAGATGCCATGATCTTTGTTTTTTGAATGTTGAGCTTTAAGCCAACTTTTTCACTCTCCTCTTTCACTTTCATCAAGAGGCTCTTTAGTTCCTCTTCACTTTCTGCCATAAGGGTGGTGTCATCTGTGTATCTGAGGTTACTGATATTTTTCCTGGCAGCCTTTTTATGTTTTTAAATATGTATTTATTTGTCTGTGCCAGGTCCTAGTTGTGGTATATGAACCCTTGGTTGCAGCATGTGAACCCTTGGTTGCAGCATACAAACTCATGGTTGCAGCATGTGGGATCTAGCTCCCCAACCAGGGATTGAACTCAGGCCCTCTGCATTGGGAGCTCAGAATCCTAACCACTGGACCACCAGTGAAGTCCCTCTCCCAGCAATCTTGATTCCAGCTTGTGCTTCTTCCAGCCCAGTGTTTCTCATGATGTACTCTGCATAGAAGTTAAATAAGCAGGGTGACAGTATACAGCCTTGACGTGCTCATTTACCTATTTGGAGCCAGTCTGTTGTTCCATGTCTGGTTCTAACTGTTGTGTCCAACTATTATAGACTGTAGCCCACCACGCTCCTCTGTCCATGGGATTCTCCAGGCAAGAATACTGGGTTTGGTTGCCATGCCCTCCTCCGGGGGATCTTCCTTACCCAGGGATTGAACCCACGTCTCCTATGTTTCCAGCATTAGCAGGTGGGTTCTTTATCAGTAGTGCCATCTGGGGAGCCTTTAGGGTGGCTCTTTCATGTGGATGGGTTAGAGCAGGGGTCCCTGGGTTATAGCACTGGTCCGTGGTCTGTTAGGAACCAGACTACACAGCAGGAGGTCAGTGGCAGGCAAGTGAGTGAAGCTTCATCTGTATTTACAGTCTTTCCCCATGACTTGTATTACCATCCGGGCTCAGGAAAACAAGCTTTGGGCTCCCACTGCTTCTGCATTATGGTGGTATAATTATTTCATTATATATGACAATGTAATAATAATAGAAATAATATGCACAATAAATGTCATGCGCTTGAATCATCCCCAGACCATCCCCCCACCACTTCTTGGTCCATGGGAACATTGTCTTCTGTGAAACTGGTCCCTGGTGCCAAAAAAGGTTGGGGACTCCTGGGTTAGAGTGACTTCGAAATTGGAGGCTAACAGCAAATGGTTTTCAAGTTCTTTATGTTTTTTATTTAAAGTAAAAATAAGCTCACAAGAATAGTCTTTACTTTGTTTTCTGCTTCCCACCCATCAGATATGCACAGGGAGAAACGTGCACTTCCTATGGTTTCCTGCCCCACCCACGTTTTTGTTTTGTTCCATTCTGGGTCTGATATTGGTCCATTCTAACTGAAAGCGGGGAGATCGCCGCCTCAGCCCCCACCTGGTAGGCAGCAGGGGCCGTGGGAAACCTGGGAGACCTTGTGCGATCAAGGGCTTCCGTGACAGCACTTGACTCACCCCTCCCCCTTCTCTCCTCATTAACTTGAATCTCTGAAGGGGAACCCATATGAAGAACACCCAGTCACTTCTATTTTCAACCTGGTCTTAGCCCCAGATGATCTTGACAAGTTGCCCTTTTTCGGAAGAACATCTGTCATGAAATGCAGGTAGCAAGTCTCACTGAGGGCTCTCCTGCCCCACAAAGGCTTCAGTTCAGTTCAGTTCAGTCTCTCAGTCCTGTCCAACTCTTTGCGACCCCATGAATCACAGCACGCCAGGCCTCCCTGTCCATCACCAACTCCCGGAGTTCACTCAAACTCGTGTCCATCAAGTCGGTGATGCCATCCAGCCATCTCATTCTCTGTCGTCCCCTTCTCCTCCCACCCTCAATCCTTCCCAGCATCAGAGTCTTTTCCAGTGAGTCTCAAACCCAGTTCCTGACACTGTGATTTCAACATGGCCCCTCACCCCTGCTCCGCCCCCTCCTCCTCTGCCCCCCTCACCCCTGCTCCACCCTCTCCTCCTCTTTCCCCCTCACCCCTGCTCTGGCCCCCTTCTCCTCTGTCCCTGCTGCTGAATCATGCAGCCTCCTCACTTTCATTAAAAATCCAACCTGGACTCTGTCTTGTCCTTGTTCCATTTCTACAAGAAATCCAGTGGAAATCAGCATTTTCCTGGGCCTCTAGTTTTATTAATGCTTTCATGAGAGGTGGCGGGCAGAGCAGGGGCCACTTCAGCCATAACCAGCCCTCTGCCATGCCCCTAGCACCTCTTTATGTCCCACCAGCCCTGTGTCCTTCCCCTCCTGCCCCCCACCTCCTGCTGTGCACGGGATGAGGCCTTTGTGACTTTCCAAGGCTCTTGGTACTCTTCTGCCCACACACATGCCGAGAATGCCAATGTGTACCCACACCCCACGTTAAATGTAGTTTCTGCTGCCAGAAATGAAAAGCATTCTTATAATTTTGCTTTTGAGATTGACTATAAGTAGCTCATTCAATTCATGATTGCTCTGATTTCCCACGAATTATTCATTCACCTGTTTTTGAAAAGTGAGACAATGTATTAATAATTTACCATATAGAATAAAGTATCTTTGAATACTGGGCTTCCCAGGTGGTTCATTGGTAAAGAATCTGCCTGCCAAAGATCCCCTGGAGGAGGAAATGGCAACCTGCTTCAGTGTTCTTGCTTGGAAAATTCAATGGACAGAGGAGCCTGGCGGGCTGTAATCCATGGTATTGCAAACAGTTGGATATGCCTGAGTGAGCACATCTTTGAATATTAGATTTGAAAGTTATCAACACTATATATTTATAAACATTTACTTATACATTTGTTAATTTTAAACCTTAGAGTATTTAGGTACAGGAATGTAAGTCTTAGAGTATTTAGCTACAGTATGCATTGGAGCTATGCTTTCCAGTGGATGAGACAGCTTTGGCAGGAGGCATGTCTACAAGCAAGAACCTTTAGGAATAGAATCCAGTCCCAACCATGGCTCATCTCTTGCCAGGAGCAGGCCAATCCATTTACCCTTATGTCTTCTGGAATGATGATGAACACAATTATGTTTGTCTCATTACACATACTTTTGCAGAGCCCGTGCCTGTGTGCTAAGTGTCTTCAGTCATGTCCATGCGTGCTAAGTCGCTTCAGTCATGTCCAACTCTTTGTGACCCTATGAACCATAGCCCGCCAGGCTCCTCTGTCCATGGGATTCTCCAGGCAAGAATAGTGGCGTGGGTTTCCATGCCCTCCTCCAGGGGATCCCAACTAAGTTTTAAAATAGCCATGAAGTGCATTCCTCCTACAGGGATTTCATCAGGCACCTTAAGCAGCCTTTAGAAAACATTTCACTTGGGTGTGGGCTTGGTTTCAAGTGTGGAAGAGGAGACTACGGGCATCCTGGCAGGGGCAGTAGCCTGGGCAGAGGTGTGGAGGCAGGGGCTGCGATGAGCCAGGTCTGACAGCCGTGGAAACCACGCTGAACACTTGGGACCTTACTGCACAGGTCATGGGGAAGAAGTGACATTCCAGGAACTGGCTCAGTTAACAGACTGAGAGTCACACAGGGTGAACATCCTTAATTCTTCTTTTCTCAGCTTCCTCCCCTCCATCCTTTCAGGCATTTTTTTTTTTTTTTTTGGTAAGGAGAGACTTTATTCAAAAGGATTCTTGCAATTCGGGGAAGGGGCTTATTGCACTATTGGGAGGGGAGAGCATTATGGAGAGTGCTCCACTTGTAAGATCTGCAAGTTTTTGAAAGGTCAGGCAGAAAAGGGCCTTTTTGTCATGGGAAGGAGTAAGCAAGGCTAGAAAGAGAGTGAGACAAGCAGCTGGCTTGACTCAACAATTGACCAGGAAAAGTTTTCCTTGAGGTCAGTTGGAAAGGGGCTTCTCCCCACCCCACCTCCATGCCAGGCTGCCTGCAGGATCTTAGCTCCCCAACCAGGGATGGGACCCATGCCCCTGTAATGGAAGTGTAGAGTACTAATCACTGGACCACCAGGGAAGTCCCAGGAAGGGGCTTCTTGGTAGGAGCTCAAGCGTCTTTTAACATCACTGTTTTTATTAACAGGTAGATGAGCACAGGTACCCAGTAAGCCCCAGAGGAGACTTGGTGTAAGCAGAACTGATGGAATAAGCACCAGACATTATTTGGAGTTTTCAGTGACCACTGGTGCTCCATGTACTTTATGTTTGGATTATTCAGTGTTTTTCCCATCCTTTAATGTTAGGTCTCTTCACCCAAATGATAAGGTTGAACAGGGTGGAAATTACAGGGTGTGGATCACAGTGGGTGTTTAGTAGAAGCCATCACTTCCATTTGTGCTGCAAGGTCTCCCAGAGGTGGCTCTTTTTTCCTTTTGTTTTATGGTGTTTTTTTTCCTCTGCATTTTATTTATCATGCATTTTCTTTCCTTGCATGTTTCATTTTTGTCTCCTTTCTTCCATCCATGGAGTTGATAGGAGATTCTTTTTTTTGCCAGTGATTGTTTTTTTAGAAACATGGTAGCCTGTGTTTAAAACTCAGATGTCTCATAAAACTCAGAATTCCCAGCTTTGTTTGAAAGTTGACACACAGGACCCTGGACAGTATTCCCATGGCAAAGTCCGTGAGAACTGCCTTCTTTAGATACTTTGCTCACCAGTTTGCCCCAGGCCCCACTCTGCTCTATTGTCTCTCCTACTCTGTGAAAGTATCAGTTCTCCTTTTATTTGAGCTATTGCCTTCCTATATCTGCTGTTTACTCGTGTGTATGACTTTGCTGGCCCCAGGAGGTGTTTAAATTTGTTACCATTTTTTAACTGGAAAATTAAGTGGGCTTACATTTGTTATCATTACTGATATATTTTAATTCATGTCTGCCAGAGTCTTTGGTGCTCTCTCTTTGTCCCATAACATCAGTTTCTTCTCCTTTCTTTTCTTTTGGGTTGATTGAGTTTCTTGTCTCACTCCACTTTTTCTTCCTGTACCACTCTGAACTGTGGTGTTGGAGAAGACTCTTGAGAGTCCCTTATACTGCAAGGAGATCCAACCAGTCCATTCTAAAGGAGATCAATCCTGGATGTTCATTGGAGGGACTGATGCTAAAGCTGAAACTGCAATACTTTGGCCACCTCATGCGACGAGTTGACTCACTGGAAAAGACTCTGATGCTGGGAAAGGTTGGGGGCGGGAGGAGAAGGGGACGACGGAGAATGAGATGGCTGGATGGCATCACTGACTCTGTGGACATGAGTTTGAGTGTACTCCGGGAGTTGGTGATGGACAGGGAGGCCTGGCGTGCTGTGATTCATGGGGTCGCGGAGAGTCGGACACGACTGAGCGACTGAACTGAACTGAACTGAACTGAACCACTCTGAAAATTATACTGTTTTTTTTTATCAGTCTAAAAAACTGATTGTGGTTAACGATCAGTTTTTTATACTTTATAAGCTTTAGTGGTTAACCTAGTGATTGTGACTTTAACTTTAAATTGTGACTTTAACTTACAGAATTCTAAAGTGATTAGTATCTTTATTCTGAACACCCTTCCCTTTTCTGCCCGGCCCCCACTTGTATGTTAGTGGTTTTATATATTTTAAGTCTATATATTTCTTTTCTTTTAGAATCTCATAAAGCATTACTTCTTTTATGCTTCTGTAGAGTCAATGCTTGTCCTGATTTATCATTTTCAGAAAATATTCACCATTTTCTGTCTTCTTCATTCTTTCTTATAGTTTGCAATCTTTTATCTTTTATCTAGCTCCTTTTATATGTCTTACATCTCTGATCAATTTCCTTGACTTGAACTATAGTCTGTAAATTTCCTTTAATGAATATCTGCCCATGGTAATTTTTTTTTCTGATTTTATTTATCTTTTCACTTCTCATCTGAGTGTTCTTTTTCCCTTCTCCTCCCTGCTTTTACTTTGGAAAGTATACATTACATTTCTTCTTCCCATCCCCACTCTTGTTCCCTTACAGTTATAATTAAAATTATAATATGCATGCTTAGCTTTAAAAAACTTTTTTAAAACCTTTGTTTGTTTATTGCTTATTGCACTGGTTCCTCGTTGCTGCGTGCAGGCTTACCCTAATGGCAGAGAGTGGAGGCTACTCCCTGGTTGTGGTGTGTGGGCTTCTCTGGTTGCAGTGTGTGGGCTTCTTGTTGTGGTGGCTTCTCTTGTTGCGGAGCGTGGGCTGTAGGCCTCACGGGCTTCAGTAGTTGTGGTACACAGGCTTAGTTGCCCTAAAGTACATGGGATCTTCCTAAACCAGGGATAGAACCAGTGTCCTCTGCATTGCAAGGCAGATTCTTAACCACTGAACCACCAGGGAAGCCCCTAAACTCTCTTTAGAAATTCTTCAAAATAAATATTCTACCAAACAACACAAGGACATTAAAATACTTTAAGATAATCATACCTCCATATTACTGCTATCTACTATTTTAGTTCCAAGTCATTTATAATGTCTCCCCTCC
The DNA here is from genome assembly GCF_049115385.1 of Moschus berezovskii. Taxonomy (NCBI): domain Eukaryota; kingdom Metazoa; phylum Chordata; class Mammalia; order Artiodactyla; family Moschidae; genus Moschus; species Moschus berezovskii. Next base: position 22,900,579 of record NC_142466.1, read on the forward strand.
ATTAATCTTAAAATTTTTAAATCTTAAATTTAAAATTTAATCTTAAAAAATTTAAATTTAAACACACAGTCAATTTACAAATTGACTATCATCTCTATTATAGTTTGTGCTCATCATTGTTTCTCTTTTTTCTATGTTTAATTTACTTTAAACTGAAATCTATTATTGTTATTTAATATTTTCTTTCAGCGAACCTTAAATTGGGTCTTCTTTTCTTTGTATAGATATGTCTGTATTTTACTCCCGTTTCTTAATAATTGTATTTATCTTTGACTGTGCTGGGTCTCCTTGGCTGCGTGGACTTTCCTCTAGTTGTGGAGAGTGAGGGCTGCTCTGGTAGCGGTGCGTGGGCTGCGCACTGTGGTTACTTCTCTTGTTTGGGGCACAGGCTCTAGGGGGCCGGGCTCAGTAGCTGTGGCTCCTGGGCTCTAGAGTACAGGCTCAGTAGCTGTGATACATGGGCTTAGTTGATCCACAGCACGTGGGATCTTCTCGGATCAGGTTTGAACTCATGTCTTCTGCTTTGATAGATTCTTTACCATGGAGCCACCAGGGAAGCCCTCACCCACTTTTCTGAGCAATAATTTAATTATATATAGAATATTAGTTTGACACATTTATTTTTTTTACCACTTGAGTATGCTATTCCATTATCTTCTTGCTTCTGTGTCATTGATGGAAATTCTGGTCCTGATCTAATTGCCCTTATTAGGTTGGTAACCTCTTTTTTCTATCTGATTGCTTCATGATTTTCTCTTTGGCCCTTGGGTGTGTGCTATTCTTTTGAATCCTGCTTGGAACTTGTGATGATTGAAATGAACATCACAGGTAGCCCTTTCAGTTGAGTTCAGTTCAGTTCAGTCGCTCAGTCATGTCCGACTCTTTGACCCCATGAATCACAGCACACCAGGCCTCCCTGTCCATCACCGACTCCCGGAGTTCATTCAAACTCACCTCCAACGAGTTGGTGATGCCATCTAGCCATCTCATTCTCTGTCGTCCCTTTATCCTCCCGCCCCCAATCCCTCCCAGCATCAGAGTCTTTTCCAGTGAGTCAACTCTTCGTATGAGGTGGCCAAGTATTGGAGCTTCAGCTTTTGCATCAGTCCCTCCAGTGAAGACCCAGGACTGATCTCCTTTAGAATGGACTGGTTGGATCTCCTTGCAGTCCAAGGGACTCTCAAGAGTCTTCTCCAACACCACAGTTCAAAAGCATCAATTCTTTGGCGAACAGCTTTCTTCACAGTCCAACTCTCACATGCATACAAGACCACTGGAAAAACCATAGCCTTGACTAGACGGACCTTTGTTGGCAAAGTAATGTCTCTGCTCTTTAATATGCTATCTAGGTTGGTCATAACTTCCCTCCCAAGGTGTAAGCGTCTTTTAATTTCATGGCTGCAATCAGCATCCGCAGTGATTTTGGAGCCCAAAAACTAAAGTCCCCATCTATTTCCCATGAAGTGAAGGGACCAAATGCCATGATGTTAGTTTTCTGAATGTTGAGCTTTAAGCCAACTTTTTCACTCTCCTCTTTCACTTTCATCAAGAGGCTCTTTAGTTCCTCTTCACTTTCTGCCATAAGGGTAGTGTCATCTGTATATCTGAGGTTATTGATATTTCTCCCGTCAATCTTGATTCCAGCCTGTGCTTATTCCAGCCCAGCGTTCCTCAGGATGTACTCTGCATATAAGTTAAATAAGCAGGGTGACACTATACAGCCTTGACGTACTCCTTTTCCTATTTGGAACCAGTCTGTTGTTCCATGTCCAGTTCTAACTGTTGCTTCCTGACCTGCATACAGGTTTCTCAAGAGGCAGGTCAGGTGGTCTGGGATTCCCATCTCTTTCAGAATGTGCCACAGTTTATTGTGATCCACACAGTCAAAGGCTTTGGCATAGTCAATGAAGCAGAAATAGATGTTTTTCTGGAACTCTCTTGCTTTCTCCATGATCCAGCGGATGTTGGCAAATTGATCTCTGGTGCCTCTGCCTTTTCTAAAACCAGCTTGAACATCTGGGAGTTCCCGGTTCAGGTATTGCTGAAGCCTGGCTTGGAGAGTTTTGAGCATGACTTTACTAGCGTGTGAGATGAGTGCAATTGTGCAGTAGTTTGAGCATCCTTTGGCATTGCCTTTCTTTGGGATTGGAATGAAAACTGACCTTTTCCAGTCCTGTGGCCACTGCTGAGTTTTCCAAATTTACTGGCATATTGAGTGCAGCACTTTCACAGCATCATCTTTCAGGATTTGAAATAGCTCAGCTGGAATCCCATCACCTCCACTAGCTTTGTTCGTAGTGATGCCTTCTAAGGCCCACTTGACTTCACATTCCAAGATGTCTGGCTCTAGGTGAGTGATCACACCATCATGATTATCTTGGTCGTGAAGATCTTTTTTGTACAGTTCTTCTGTGTATTCTTGCCACCTCTTCTTAATATCTTCTGCTTCTGTTAGGTCCATACCATTTCTGTCCTTTATCTAGCCCATCTTTGCATGAAATGTTCCCCTGGTATCTCTAATTTTCTTGAAGAGATCTCTTGTTTTTCCTATTCTGTTGTTTTCCTCTATTTCTTTGCATTGATCTCTGAGGAAGGCTTTCTTATCTCTCCTTGCTAGTCTTTGGAACTCTGCATTCAGATGCTTATCTTTCCTTTTCTCCTTTGCTTTCCGCTTCTCTTCTTTTCACAGCTATTTGTAAGGCCTCCTCAGACAGCCATTTTGCTTTTTTGCATTTCTTTTCCATGGGGATGGTCTTGGTCCCTGTCTCCTGTGCAGTGTCATGAACCTCCATCTATAGTTCATCAGGCACTCTGTCTATCAGATCTAGTCCCTTAAATCTATTTCTCAGTACTACTGTATAATCATAAGGGATTTGATTTAGGTCATACCTGAATGGTCTAGTGGTTTTCCCTACTTTGTTCAATTTAAGTCTGAATTTTGCAATAAGGAGTTCATGATCTGAGCCACAGTCAGCTCCTGGTCTTGTTTTTGCTAACTGTACAGAGCTTCTCCATCTTTGGCTGCAAAGAATATAATCAGTCTGATTTAGGTGTTGACCATCTGGTGATGTCCATGTGTAGAGTCATCTCTTGTGTTGTTGAAAGAGCGTGTTTGCTATGACCAGTGCGTTCTCTTGGCAAAACTCTATTAGCCTTTGCCCTGCTTCATTCCGTGCTCCAAGGCCAAATTTGCCTGTTACTCCAGGTGTTTCTTGACTTCCTACTTTTGCATTCCAGTCCCCTATAATGAAAAGAACATCTTTTTTGGGTGTTAGTTCTAAAAGGTCTTGTAGGTCTTCATAGAACCATTCAACTTTGGCTTCTTCAGCTTTATTGTTTGGGGCATAGGCTTGGGTTCCTTAATATTGAATGGTTTGCCTTGGAAACGAACAGAGATCATTCTGTTGTTTTTGAGATTGCATTCAAGTACTGCATTTCGGACTCTTTTGTTGACCATGATGGCTACTCCATTTCTTCTAAGGGATTCCTGCCCACAGTAGTAGATATAATGGTCATCTGAGTTAAATTCACCCATTCCAGTCCATCTTATTTCACTGATTCCTAGAATGTCTACGTTTACTCTTCCCATCTCCTGTTTGACCACTTCCAATTTGCCTTGATTCATGGCCGTAACATTCCACATTCCTATGCAATATTGCTCTTTACAGCATCGGACCTTGCTTCTATCAGCAGTCACATCCACAACTGGGTATTGTTTTTGGTTTGGCTCAATCCCTTCTTTCTCTCTGGAGTTATTTCTCCACTGATCTCCAGTAGCATACTGGGCACCTACCGACCTGGGGAATTGAGGAATTCACTATCCTATCATTTTGCCTTTTGATACTGTTCATGGGGTTCTCAAGGCAAGTATACTGAAGTGGTTTGCCATTCCCTTCTCCAGTGGACCACATTCTGTCAGACTTGTCCACCATGACCCGCCCATCTTGGGTGGCCCCACATGGCATGGCTTAGTTTCATTGAGTTAGACAGGGCTGTGATCCGTGTGATCAGATCGACTAGTTTTCTGTGATTATGATTTCAGTGTGTCTGCCCTCTGATGCCTTCTCGGAATACCTACCGTCTTATTTGGGTATCTCTTACCTTGGTCGTGGGGTATCTCTTCACGGCTGCTCCAAGAAAGCGCAGCCACTGCACCTTACCTTGGACAAGGGGTATCTCCTCAAGGCCACCCCTCCTGACCTTGAACGTGGAGTAGCTCCTCTCAGCCGCTGCCCCTGGCCTCGGGCATGGGGTGGTAGCCCTTTAATTCTGTCAAATTCTCAGTAATTGTCTTTTTAATGTTTCCTCTTTTACATCTTTCTCCGGGAACTCCGATTAAAAGTTTATTTTATTTTGTCAACACACTCTCCATGTCTTGTAACCTCTCTTTTACATTTTTCTATTTCTTTTTTTCTCTCTTTACTACATTATGAGTACTTTCTTTCCATCTTCCATGATACGGATTCTCTTTTTAGCTATATCTAATATTTAACAAAGGTCCGTCTAGTCAAGGCTATGGTTTGTCCCATGGTCATGTATGGATGTGAGAGTTGGACTGTGAAGAAAGCTGATCGCTGAAGAATTGATGCTTTTTGAACTGTGGTGTTGGAGAAGACTCTTGAGAGTCCCTTGGACTGGAAGGAGATCCAACCAGTCCATTCTAAAGATCAGTCCTGGGTGTTCATTGGAAGATCTGATGCTAAAGCTGAAACTCCAGTACTTTGGCCACCTCATGCGAAGAGTTGACTCACTGGAAAAGACTCTGATGCTGGGAAGGATTGGGGGCGGGAGGAGAAGGGGACGACAGAGAATGAGATGGCTGGATGGAATCACAGACTCGATGGACATGAGTTTGAGTGAACTCCGGGAGTTGGTGATGGACAGGGAGGCCTGGCGTGCTGTGATTCATGTGGTCGCAAAGAGTTGGTCACGACTGAGCGACTGAACTGAACTGAATATTTAACATAACACGGTATTTTTCATTTTAAAATTTCTACTTAGTTCATTTTTTGTTTCCAGAGCTGTCATTTTTTTTTTCATGGAGGCTTGTTCTTTTATTATAGTTTTTATTCCTTCTTTTACATTAAAAATACCTTTAAACATACTTTGTTTATAATTCCATCAGATTCTTCTTCTTTTTTTTTTTTTAATTTTTTTGCTGTGCTGGGTCTTCATTGCTTCGGGCAAACTTTCTCTAGTTGTGGCAAGCAGGGGGTTACTCTTGGTTGTGGCCCATCAGATTCTTCTATTAGCATCAGTTCTTGAGGTGCTAATTCTTCTGCTTCCTATGCGTGTGGCCTCTCTGACTGGTTTGTTTCTTTGTCTGGTTTGTTCAGCAGACTTGTTTTATTCTGAGAGAGCCTTATATGATCTGGGCTATGAAAATATTTCTCCAGGGCATTTTGGTCCTGGCTATATTTTTATGGTAATTTATCAGCTCCGGATTCTTGCACAATTTAAACAGTGTAAATCTGGGTCACACACTTGTACACATCACAGACTTGATGTTTTATTTTACCATGAGATATATATAACTTTTTCACCCTGAGACTGGGACAGAATATACTCTGAGTTACTAGGGAGTGGTAGTAATTTGTCTGGTCCTACACTCATGTGGAAGGAGGTTTTCAGGAATTTTGACTGTGTGTAGTTACGTTGGTTCCAGTCCCCCACCTTGCTTGGGTCTAGGCTACATCATCTCTCCTCACTTGAAAAGTAACTTCCCGCCCTAGGTCCCCATGCAGCTGAATCCAGATTCAGCCTCCCTCTGGGTAGTTTTGCAGCATTTCCTCTCTTGCCTCCTGCTTTGGGCTTTCTCTCTTCATTTGTGGCCTGTGTTTTTAAAAAGTTATACTTTATAGGTCTGTGAGGTATATTCTCAAGATGATCACATTGCTGCTGCTGCTGCTGCTGCTAAGTCACGTCAGTCGTGTCCGACTCTGTGTGACCCCATAGATGGCAGCCCACCAGGCTCCGCTGTCCCTGGGATTCTGCAGGCAAGAACACTGGTGTGGGTTGCCATTTCCTTCTCCAATGCATGAAAGTGAAAAGTGAAAGTGAAGCCGCTCAGTCATGTCCTACCCTTCAAAACCCCATGGGCTACAGCCTACCAGGCTCTCCGTCCATGGGATTTTCCAGGCTAGAGTACTAGAGTGGGGTGCCATTGCCTTCTCCGATGATCACATTAGGTTATATTGTATGTATGTTTGGAACTGAAAGAAGATCTAGGTGATTTTTATATTATGTTTTAAAATATAATAATTTATTTATAAACTTTTTATTGACTACCTATTATAGGCCCTTGTTTTTTTTAATTAGAGGATAATCCCTTCACAATGTTGTATTGATTTCTGCTGTACAACAACATAAATCAGCCATAAGTATACATATGTCCCCTCCCTCTTGAGCCTTCCTCCCACCACCTACCCCCTCCCACCCCTCTAGCTTGTCCCAGAGTACCAGGCTGACCTCCCTGTGCTATTCAGTAACTTCCCATTAGCCATCTGTTTTACATAAGATAATGTATGTGTTTCGATGCTACTCTCTCAATACGTCCCTCCCTCTTCTTCCCCTGGTGCTGGGGTACAATACTAAACAAAACAAGGTCTTTGTCCCTGTACAGTTGACATTCTCAAGAGGAGGTCAAAACAAAGAATAAATAAAAGTGTAACGTCAGAGGGAGCTATGAGGAAAGTCAAAGCAGGCTAATGAGAGAGAGACTGGGCTGGTAGGGTGTGCTATATTTAGGACAGCAAAGGAAGCCTCTCTGAGGAGGTGATGTTTGAGCCGAGGTTCACATGAAGTGATGCAGAGCCATGCTGACCTCTGGGGTATCAGTCTGGGTCCTCCAAGAAGCAGACACCAATGCAAGATTAGCCCCACAAGAGATTTATTAAGGCAATGCCTATGAACAAGACAAGTGTCCAATACAAAGTGCAGGTGTGGGTCTCCTTTAGCAAAAATGACAAATTACGAATTTCGAGTCAGGCACAGCAAAGCCTTCAGTCAGGTGCAGGGCCTTTCTGAGTGCTCTGCTCTGACTGGGAAGGAAAACAGGGAGGGTGCTGGTCGGAGCCTGGGAGAGCTGTCAGGCTGTGACTGGAGTCTGGGCCCAGGTGAAGAGGAGAGGGGAGGGCAGAGGCTGAGGGGAAGCATCCTGGAATTCTACGCTGCTCCAAGAGAGTCTGGCAAAATTGTTGAAAAGCCCTTGAGCCAAAGGCCCCTGTAGGTGAATTTTTCCTCTCCCTGGAATAGGCTTGTCGTGGCCATCTTGCCCCATCCAGTCACTGCCCAGGAGGAGCTTATGGAGGGCGTGACTTTATCACGCATGCAGGGGTGGGTTTCAGAGCACAGTATCCATGACTCCCAGTCAGTTGTGGGTCTTTGTTGTGGCACAAGGGCTTTCTCTGGCGGCAGCATGCAGGAGCTTTTCCAGTTGCAGCGTGCAGGCTTCTCTAGTTGTGGAACACAGGCTCTAGAGTGCCTGGGCTCCGTAGCTGCGGCGTGCAGGTTTAGTTGCCCTGTGGCATGTGCGATCTTAGTTCCTTAACCAGGGATCAAACCTGTGTCCCCTGCATTGGAAGGCAGATTCTTAACCACTGGACCCACTAGGGAAGTCCCCGTATTCTTAAGCATCACTCTGGCTATGGTCTGGAAATAGATTGCAGAAGAACAGAAGTGGAAGCCGGGTAACGAATTAGGTCCCTTGTAACTCCCCAAGAAAGAGAGGATGGTGGCTTGGCTGGGAGTAGTCACTGTGGAGGTGGAGAGAAGTGGGGGTGTGGTGATTTGAAGGTAAACTGTATAGTTTACTGATGGGTTAGGTGAGCAGTTAGAGGAAAAGAGGAGAGTCAAGAATGATCTCTCTTTTCTCTCTTTTTTGTTTGTCTGTTTGCCTGTAGCAACTAGATAACTACAGTTGTTATTTTCTGAGATGGGAACACTGTGTGAGGAGCTTGTCTGGAGATTACAGAAATGAAAATCTATTGTCGACCTCTGCTGTGTGTTAGAAGTCTCACATCGTTCTGCAACTTGCTTTTTCATTTTTGTGGGCTTCTTTCCATTTCAATACAGATATATTGCCTCATTATATTTTGAGGGCTGCCCAGTATTTCTTGTCTGGATGTGTCATTCTTGATTGAACTAGCTCCCTCAGGATGGACTTTTGGGTTATTTCCATTTTTTTTTTTTTGGTGTCATTGTAAATCATGATGCTTAAAAATGATATTCTTTATCCCTTGCCACATAACAAGACACCCCAAAACTTAGTGGCTTAAAAACTACAACGTGTAATACGTCTCAGTATCTCTGAGTCAGGAGTCAGAGCACAGCCTAGCTGAGCTCTCCAGTTCAAGATCTCTCTCCAGGCTGAAACCAAGGTGCAGGCTGGGGATACAGTGTGGAGGAATCTGCTTCTGAGTTGACTCAGTGGTTATGGGCTGGATTCAGTTGCTGATGGACTGTTGGTCCGAGGGCCTTCATTCCTCACCGGCTATTGACTCTCAGAGGGAGAACTCACAGCAAGGCAGCTGACTTCATCAAAATGGACAGATGAGAGAGTGGAAGAATTTGTAAGCACGACAAAAATCACAGTCTTTAAAATCTCAGAAACACACCCCATCCCTTTTGCTGTATTCTGTTTACTAGAAGTCAATCACTAGGTCCCTCACTCAGGCAGAGAGGATTACTCAAGTGCCATGGATACCTGAGGGCTTGCCAGGTGGCGCTAGTGGTAAAGAAGCTGCCTGCCAGTGCAGGAGCATGAGACACGGGTTCGATCCCTGGGTCAGGCAGATCCCCTGGAGGAGGGCAGGAGACTGCGACCATTGAAGGCCATCTTAGAAGTCTGCCTATCACTATAGCCCTGTATAGTTGTCTTTTGATAGATAATTAAAGGTGGATTTGCTGAAGGAAAGCATTAGTCGCTGATTTGTGTCCAACTCTTTGCAACCCCATGGACTGTACCCTTCCAGGCTCCTCTGTCCATGGGGATTCTCCAGGAAAGAATACTGAAGTGGGTAGCCATTCTCTTCTCCAGAGGATCTTCTTGACCCAAGGATCAAACCTGGGTCTCCTGCCTCCTGGCAGGCAGATTCTTTTACTGTCTGAACCACCAGGGAACCCCCTTACTAAAGGAAAAGGTATGCATATTTAACAAGTTCAAGACAGGGAGTTCCCTGGTGGCCTAGTGGTTAGGATTCTGGGCTTTCACTGCCGTGGCTCCGGTTCAATTCCTGGTCAGGGACCTGAGATCCTGCAAGCTGCACAGCAACGGCCAAAACAAGTATAAGTAATTAAAATAAAGTTTCAAGTATAACACTATAAGGTTTCTTTTCAAAAGTGTTACTGCAGATTTCAAAGTTCATCTTGATGGGACTATTTGCTATTACCTGAGAAGAAGAGGTTGTAAATCCTCAAAGAGCCTTTGCCAGATTTTGTCAGGAGGCTTGCTTCCCCTCCTGTCTTCCTTGTTCTTGCCCCTCCAAAATTTCCCAGAACTGGAAGTAGCTGTGCATCTTGTAACAGAAATGACAGGAAGTTTCTAACCAGCAGGTACATGCCATTCCGTCATCGTGGCTGCTAGTCTAGGGTATGCTGACGTGGGTTGTGCCACTGAGAAATGTTATTGCCTTTACTTGTTTGCTGGCTTGAGTGAGCTTTTTGCAGCCAGCTTTGGTGAGAGAGATGAAAAAGCAATTAATGGGGAGGGTAGATTGGGCAGATGAGAACTAGGAAACACCACTTGAATCACTTCTAAATCCCCCGTCCTGAGGAGTTTCTGGTGGAAGAATGATGAGGTGTAGGTTTATTTCTTCATTAGAAAGAATCTTTATTTAAAAGGACCCTCTTGTTTACTTGGATAGGGTTGGAGGAAATGAGAATTGCTTTATCTCCTTCCCACACACTTTTGGTGGTTTTATAAAATTTTCCATAAGTACATCCTAAACTTAGATTATTATAAAGACAAAGCAAGAGTGTTCCAAGTATATGGCTGTCCTCAGGTCGGGTGCCCCAGCGGAAAGCTTAGGCTCTCTCTGCAGCTTAGGTCCCTTCCTCCTGTGAGCAAGGTGGACAGGCCTGCAGAGTTGGGGAAAGTGCGTGACCCCTGATGGTGCTGAGGGAACATATTGATGGGGTTCCTGTTTGTGGCTAGCCCCTTGGGTGGAGGAGGGACTGGAATTCCCCATGCTCTGTCCCGACTTTCCACTTTTAGGTCCCTGCGTGGCCCCCACAAGCCCCAAGGCCCTTCTTGAATGTAGATCAGTTTAGTGTGCTAGCTCCCAGGGCAGCAGCTCCGTCTCTGCTTGTGAAGCCAGCTTGGAAAACTTCTTGAACTGTGCATCTCCAGGGCCAAGGCCAGGCCTCCTTACTGTCTGGGCCTGTGTGAGCCCAGTGTTGCAGGAGCCAATCTGGAGCGGTTTCACTTGCCAGCGGGACCGGTCCCCCCGCAAACCACCCCCACCCCGACCCTCCCCCATCGGCTCTCACCCAGGGGCCTGTGCAGGTCATGCTCATTTTCACAAGACGATTCTGCTAGATGAGGAAAACACATGCTTTAATCCGGATGGTGCGCCCAGCCGTGTGGACTGCACTCCCTGCAGAAATGAGAACCTGAGTGCAATGACCTTTCAAACGGAAAGAAATTAGGGCTCCTTGGCCATCCTTGCCCGGCTCTGTCAGGTTTTGTCTTTTTCTAGAAACCACGCTGGGTTAGGCTAAATTAAGGGAGAGGAAATAAGGCCCAGCTCATTGCATAATCACCCTCAACTTCTAGGATGTGGAGCCAGCCATCTTGTGATTTCAAATATAAATATTTGCAAACGGTTTCTGTCTTGATCAGTTATGTAAAAATCTGCATTTAAGATATGCCGAGGTGGCTGTTAGATGTGTTTCCTTTTTTAATGGGCCAGTCTCTTTCTTTGGAACTCTGTTTTTCAGCTGTCAACTATATTAAAGCTTTCGTTTTTTTTTTTTTAGTTGACTGACAATTGGTGGGAGACATGTTTGTGGTTATGCTTATTGGAGTTTTTATAGATTCCTATATCATTTTCTTCCAAAAGGAATTTGAGTCATTTAAACTGTTTAAACTCACGTAGTTGCTTTTGGCTTTTTTTTTTTCTCCTTAAGAATAAAATGTGGTTTAAAGAAAATAAAATGCAGTTTAGATAGTATTAAACACCTGCTTTGGTCTCTTGAGTGGTAGGTGGTTGCTGTTTTCCTAGGAGTGGTGACTGTGTTTCTGTTTTTCCTCTTTTTTCCTCGAACAAAAAGAGGAAATCTCTAATGGAGGCTTTCTCAACAAGACATATTGATGAATGTAGAATCTTAAATGAAAAAGAAGTCAGTGGATGTGGCTTCCTGGCGTCTGTGCTTGGACCAGAAATAAAGCGAGCCCTCACCACAGGCGTTTGGCACGAGGCTGTTGTTTTCCACCAGTTTGCTTGAGCAGCGCACTTCTCTGGGCAAAAATTCCCCAGCCTTTGGAGATTTTTAAGGGCCTCCCACCAACCTTGTTTCATTGTTTTTGAGAAAAGTAGTGTCACCCTCATTTGTCATTAAAGAATAGTGTGGGAAAAATAAATAAACTGACCCAAAGAAAAAAACAGGAAAAACAAAAACCACTCCCCTAAATGAATGAAAAAATGTACACCCATCACCCTTTTGTGGAGTAGCTCTTTCCGTGCAAGTTGGTTTAGAAACTACAAGATTTTTTTTTTCTTTTGATATTTTTTGGGGGGGTGGGTGGGTTGTCTTCTATTTTTAACATTACTGGCAAGTCTACCCATTGTGCTTACATAAGAAAATAAAAATTAAGATTTTGGTATTAAAACAGCACCTCTGGACTCAGTATGAGTTTTTCTGGCACTGCCCTGAGAGAGCTTGATTTCCTGTCATAAGATAGTAGGCATAAATGTGTAATCTACACCAGCTTTCTGGATGGCTTCTCTGAAGAAGCCTCCTAAACTGGGCTATTGCCCTCCTGAAAGGCTCCTCTGCCTAGTGGCAGGAGGGAGGTGGCAGGCCACCAGACTTGACCAGAAATTTCCTGCTGTTCCTCACTCCCAGGACTGGCCAAGGTGGGTCAGACTCTTGAAGAACCACTGCCTTACCGAGTGCCTACTGTGTGCCAGACCCACTGTGGACCTCTTCTCATCTCCTGTCTTATTCCATCACTTTTTAATATTTGTATATATTTGGTCCTGCATAAGACATCATTTAGGGGAAAAAAGACTGTGTTGCTTTAAAGAAAAATAAAAGAATAACCACAGGGGAATTAAAGAAAAATTGTAATATATAATATACATGTGTATATATATATATGATATATACATAAAACATGCAAAACATATGCATGTGTGTATATATATATTGTTGTTTGTTGTTTATTCACTAAGTCATGTCTGACTCTTTTGAGACCCCAGAAACTATAGCCTTCCAGACTCCTCTGTCCATGGGATTACCAAGGCAAGAATACTGGAGTGGTTTGCCATTTCCTTCTCCAGGGGGTCTTCCCAACCCAGGGATCAAATCTGTGTCTCTTGCATTGGCAGGTGGATTCTTTACCTCTGAGCCACCAGGGAAGACCCAATATATACATATATATATAGATAGATAGATAATATTATAGATTACATATAGATTATATTATATTTATATTATAGAAAAAGAATATGTATATATATAGGCTTCCCAGGAGATGTAAGAGACAGAGGTTCAATCCCTGGGTCGGGAAGATCCCCTGGAGAAGAAAATAGCAACATGCTCCAGTATTCTTGCCTAGAGAATCCAATGGACAGCGGAGCCTGGTGGGCTATAGTCCATAGGGTCGCAGAGAGTTGGACACAACTGAAGCAACTTAACACACACACACACACACACACTGCTAAGTTAGGAACAGTGACCCTTCTCCTGCATTGGCAGGTGGATTCTTTACTGCTGAGCCACCAGGGAAGCCCCAGTATATACGTATATAGCTTCAGTTGAAGTGTTGAAAGAGAGCATTATACTGAAGTTGGGGGCAGTTTTGAAGGGCAACTAGGTATCACGTTTGATTAAACATTTAAGAGACCTGTGGCTTAGTGGAAAGAGCACTGGCACCAAGGTTCAGACTTTGTTTCAGCTCCAGTCTGTCCTGAGTGTGGGCCTCACCTCATTTTTCTGGGGATTAGGTGTGTTTGTTTCTGGTTTTGTGTTGAGCACATTAAGAGCATGAATTAAGTGATTTCCTCAGGCTCTTCCTGCTGTGAAACCCTCCCCACAGTGATCTTGCTCCCAGGCCTGCCCAGCATATCCATAGTGCATGGGTGGTAGGATCTTGGCTTGAGGAGAATGGGTTTAAGGTGTTCAGGATGACATACGGAGACAGGTTAGGGGCCAGGATGCCTGCTGCCGTGTCTCACTGTGAAGGGCTATGAAGGGTGAATCTGGCAGAGGTAGAAGCTGGACGTGGGCACCAATGTCACACACGTAAAGTTTGCACTGAAGAAGGTGCTGTGCTGTTTTCTTGTATACATATATAAAAATAAATTCCCCAAGCTGATTTCCCTCCTCTCTTCCCCGTTATTTTTCCTTTGAGGTATATTTTTTAAACTTATTTTCTTCATTCATACATTTATTTAATATATATTTGAGTGTCTTTTTGGTTTGGACACAATGGTAAAAGTTAGAGCTCTAACTGTAAAACAAAAATGAATAGACTTCATGCCCTCGTGGATCTCACAGCTTAATTAAAATCAAGAAATTATTCCAGTAATACTAGATGCCAGAATACATGGAACTATATCAAATTTTGAGTGACTATAGATTAGAAATGTAGCAAGTGGAAACAAAATGTCATAAATTTTTTAGCTAGGCAAAAATTTATAACTTTTATAAAATATATATTGTATTATACATACTATAAAAAGTTTTTCTATTACGCTTGATAAAGGCTTGAAAAAGAACAATGATAAAAGAGACAGAGAAATTGGAAAACATAAACTAAATGAAATAGTCTCATAAGCACTGCTTATGAAATAGAAAAAGGGAAACAAACTTGATAAAAGATCATCATGTAATCCAGTTGTTTTTAAACATGGCTGGTCATTAGGATCACATCTGGTGCTTTGGAGAAAAGCAGTTCCTGGGCATTAAACTTATCTTTTAAACAAAACACAGAGGTTAGGGTTAGAGGCCTCTGTAGCGTCATGCAAAGATGGCTACAAAGATCTACCGTGAGTTGTGAAACATTCTTTTAAGGCTCGGCATCCTTCCAAAGGAGCTGACTTTTCGGTGGATGCCGGAAAATGAAAACGTGGACGCTGTTTAGATTGGCCTGGGGAACCGCCGGTCTAGTGGCTGCTGCTGATCTTTGCGTGAAGTATCTCTGGTTTCTGAAACGGTTTCTTTTGTCGATCATCCTTTCCTCGTGATTCTGGGAGCGTGGCCCTCTCAGCTGGAGAAGGGACTGTTGTATCTGTGCAGCATGTGATTAGAAATGATCTCGATGTGCCATTCAGCCACACAGCTTCCTGTTCGTGCTGGGTCAGCACTGGTCCTTGTGCTGCGATGCAGGCTAGGGTGGGATCGAGGGCTCCGGGGGGAGGGATGAGCCAGACGTGTGAGCACAGAGATGCAACACTGTGAGGTTACTGCATGAGTGTGAGAGAGCTGGGCACCAGACGCAGGTGACACTGGACAAAGACGGTGAGCCAGCCTGTCTCCTTTCTTTCCTCTTTTCTCTTTCCTCTGCCTCTCTCTGTCCTTAACCAGAGCCTGAAGTTAACCCAGAGAGACACTTGAGGCTGTGAGGCTGGGCAAGGGAGAGGCCTTATCTGGGTGACTCAGAGGCCTTATCTTATCATGGTTTAGATTCCATGTTTAGATTCTATGGTCAGAAGGGTGGCCATACCCTGTTACTGGACAGTAGCCACTTGCAACCTGGGACTGTGAAGCCTTGAGCTCACTGACTCTTGTGGAATGTCTAGAGACACCTCACAAACGAAGGGCTCCTCCCTCTCTGCCTGAGGCGGCACGATAACTGGGAGAGATGCTCCCCACGATGGTCTCTGTTGTCTGACTCAACCCTTAAGGAGACTATGCACGCCTGGTGTGGAGACACAGAGCTTCTGCAGATAAGTAAGTTATGATGTCTTAAGCCTGAGCCACCAGGGAAGCTCTAAGCAGGGCTATCCTTGGATTAATATACCAAAGTTCTGCTAGAAAACAGCTAAGTTTACATAGGCAAACTTGTGTGCAAAACCTGATATTAGCTTCTCCAGGAGTTTAGTTCTGTTCAGTCGCTCAGTCGTGTCCAAATCTTTGCGACCCCATGAACCACAGCACGCCAGGCCTCCCTGTACATCATCAACTCCCAGAGTTAACTCAGCCTCATGTCCATTGAGTCGGTGATGCCATTCAACCATCTCATCCTCTGTTGTCCTCATCTCCTCCTTCCCTCAATCTTTCCTAGCATCAGGGGCTTTTCAAATGAGTCAGTTCTTCGTATCAGGTGGCCAAAGGATTGGAGTTTCAGCTTCAACATCAGTCCTTCCAATGAACCCCCAGGACTGATCTCCTTTAGAATGGACTGGTTGGATCTCCTTGCAGTCCAAGGGACTCTCAAGAGTCTTCTCCAACACCACAGTTCAAAAGCATCAATTCTTTGGCGATCAACTTTCTTCACAGTCCAACTCTCACATCCATACATGACCACTGGAAAAACCGTAGCCTTGACTAGATGGACTTTTGTTGACAAAGTAATGTCTCTGCTTTTTAATATGCTGTCTAGGTTGGTCATAACTTTCCTTCCAAGGAGTAAGCGTCTTTTAATTTCATGGCTGCAATCACCATCTGCAGTGATTTTGGAGCCCAGAAAAATAAAGTCAGCCACTGTTTCCACTGTTTCCCCATCTATTTGCCATGACGTTATGGGACTGGATGCCATGATCTTAGCTTTCTGAATGTTGACCTTTAAGCCAACTTTTTCACTCTCCTCTTTCACTTTCATCAAGAGGCTCTTTAGTTCTTCTTCACTTTCTGCCATAAGGGTGGTGTCATCTGCATATCTGAGGTTATTGATATTTCTCCCAGCAATCTTGATTCCAGCTTGTGCTTCTTCCAGCCCAGCGTTTCTCATGATGTATTCTGCATATAAGTTAAATAAGCAGGGTGACACTATACAGCCTTGACGTACTCCTTTTCCTATTTGGAACCAGTCTGTTGTTCCATGTCCAGTTCTAACTCTTGCTTCCTGACCTGCATACAGCTTTCTCAAGAGGCAGGTCAGGTGTTCTGGTATTCCCATCTCTTTCAGAATTTTCCACAGTTTATTGTGATCCACACAGTCAAAGGCTTTGGCATAGTCAATGAAGCAGAAATAGATGTTTTTCTGTAACTCTCTTGCTTTTTCAAGGATCCAGCAGATGTTGGCAATTTGATCTCTGGTTCCTCTGCCTTTTCTAAAACCAGCTTGAACATCTGGAGGTTCACAGTTTATGTATTGCTGAAGCCTAGCTTGGAGAATTTTGAGCATGACTTTACTAGCGTGTGAGATGAGTGCAATTGTGCGGTAGTTTGAGCATTCTTTGGCATTGCCTTTCTTTGATATTGGGATGAAAACTGACCTTTTCCAAGGCCCCCCTGAAACAAATAATACCAGCCTTCTCTAAATGGTTTCTGAAAAAATTGATAGAAACCACGACAGATCAGCCTTATTCTTTATAGAAGCCAGACTGGAGGACTTAGCTCTAGGTCTGTTAGTAAAATTTGCTTGTTAAATCTAAATCCTAAGTTTACCCACCTTTTCCCAGGCAGTGCTGGAGACATGGGCTTCCTCCATTCAAAAAGCTGAAGCAACAAATAGCACACTCCTTGAGGGCAGGCACCTCTCTGGAGGCAGACTGAGCCAGCTGAGCATACCCAGTTGATTCTTGTCATATTTACCAACACCGGAGTCAATCCCTCCACTTCCCCTGGGGTAACATTAATAAAAGGACAGAGAAAGGCCAGTTGTTTCCTTAGGGAAAATTGTTCCTAATAAAACCCAGGAATGGGGACATGAAGCTGTCCTTCAGACTCCAAGATTTTATACATTTTGAAGTTCGGGTCTTATGGAGAGGATGTCAAAGGACAGCCTGGTTATGCTTGGGACCCCTATTGGTCAGGAAGCCATTTGAAACTGGATACTATGAGAAATCTGGGTTAATAAATATGACTTTTGAAATCTGTCTCTCTTTACTCACACTGTCTCACTTATCTCCCAAACACGTGGTGATGTTCAGTTCAGTTTAGTCGCTCAGTCCTGTCTGACTCTCTGTGACCCCATGGTCTGCAGCATGCCAGGCCTCCCTGTCCATCACCAACTCCCGGAGTTCACTCAAACTCATGTCTATTGAGTCAGTGATGCCATTCAACCATCTCATCCTCTGTCATCCCCTTCTCCTTTCACCTTCAATCTTCCCCAACATCAGGGTCTTTTCAAATGAGTCAGGTCTTCACATCAGGTGGCCAAAGTTTTGAAGTTTCAGGTTCAGCATCAGTCCTTCCAATGAGTATTCAGAACTGATCTCCTTTAGGATGGACTGGTTGGATCTCCTTGCAGTGCAAGGGACTCTCAAGAGTCTTCTCCAGCACCACAGTTCAAAAGCATCAATGCTTTGGCACTTGGCTTTCTTTGCAGTCCAACTCTCACATCCATACATGACCACTGGAAAAACCGTAGCCTTGACTAGATGGACCTTTGTTGACAAAGTAATGTCTCTGTTTTTTAATATGCTATCTAGGTTGGTCATAACTTTCCTTCCAAGGAGTAAGCGTCTTTTAATTTCATGGCTGCAGTCACCATCTGCAGTGATTTTGATGATATTGGTGTTAGTACAAAGACATAGTGTGTAGCCCAGGAGAGTAACTAGTTAGTTAAGGGGCAGAGTCTGGACTGAAGCCTACGTCTTTCTGACTCTGAAGGCAGAGCTCTGTCCAGTTTTCCAGGTGACCACATTGTTTACAATTACTTGTTTGATTCGGTTTTATTTCAAACCTCTCTTTTAGTTGTTGTGGATGTGTTCAAGAACATAGAGAGGATAGCATCATGTAAATGATGGAGTGTTTACCTCTCAAGCACTTTGGGGTTATCCCCCGTTCATCTGTTTCACCTGTTGTTGTTCAGTCCTTCAGTCGTGTCTGACTCCTTGCGACCCCAAGGACTGCAGCACACCAGACTTCCCTGTCCTTCACCATCTCCTGGAGTTTGCTCAAACTCATATCCATTGAGTTGCTGATGCCATCCAACCATCTCACACGCTGTCACCCCTTCTCCTCCTGCCCTCCATCTTTCCCAGCATCAGGGTCTTTTCTAATGAGTCAGTTTCATCTACTCGAATTGAAAAGCTCACTGGTGGATGTTTGTCTTTTCTCTCTTGAGAATTTCTGGGGATGCAGTCTAAATCCTCCAGTGGGATCCCTGTGTTTGATAAGGGGCGTAACTTCCTAATCAGTTGAGGAAGTTATTCTGTTAGCAGCATACAGAGATCATAGCTGAGTTAAATCCTAATGTGTTGTATTAAATGTAAAGCATTTAAAAATTTTAAATGAGAAATTTTATATTAAATTTCAAAAAAGTATTTGAGAGATTAATGGGAGGGCGTGGGAGATGTAATTTGTCCTGTTATATCAAAATGCATGAAATAATATTGCACTAGGTTTTATTACATGCAAAAATACTGGAACTCCTTCACAATATTAAGTGGGTTATAAATAGTGGGGAATCTTGACTCATTGTCAAATCATTTAGATTAATATTATTTCCTTTTGTCTGAAAATTACAAGTCCATTCAGATGAAGCCAGAAGGAAGCATTTGATTTCTTATTTTGATCCTCTTTTTGCCTCCCCTTCCCCTTACTCATCAGTTCAGTTCAGTTCAGTTCAGTTACTCAGTCATGTCCGACTCTTTGGGACCCCATGAATCACAGCACGCCAGGCCTCCCTGTCCATCACCAACTCCCAGAATTCACTCAAACTCATGTCCATCGAGTCGGTGATGCCATCCAGCCATCTCATTCATAAACACACATAATATTCATCTAAGTGTTTGATAGTGAGTCAGTATTCCCCAATATTTATAACCCACTTAGCTTAACTGAGTCATTTTCCATTACTCATATCATTTCTTGGAATTCGTAGTTCCCTTTGTTACCAGTCACCGCGTCAGTAGGTCTTCTCCGGTTGCCCAGCGGTAAAGAATCCGCCTGTAGTGCAGGAGCTGTAGGAGCCGTGGATACAGTTCCTGGGTCAGGAAGATCCCCTGGAGGAGGAGGGCATGGCAACCCCCTCCAGTATTCTTGTCTGGGAAATCCCATGGACGGAGGAGCCTGGCAGGCTACAGTCCATAGGGTCACAAAGGGTCGAACATGACTGAAGCCCGCACGCACGCACGCACCCTGTCAATAACATTATAATGATTTTCCACGGAAGAAGCCCTTTCACATGAGCTATCGCTTTTGATTCTCACAGCAAAGCAATAACGAAAACCTTGAGAGGTGAGCACCATTATTTTTTAAAGGGTGCCTCATTCAAAGGTATAGCCATCAGAGTCATTGCCAGGTCCTGACTGCACACCGCAAAGGTTCAAGAAACATGTGTCCCTGGGGGTGGCGCATGACTTGTACACAGCGCTAGGCCCTTGTTTCTCCCATCCTCTTCCACAACCCCCTTCGGTAACTCCAGAAGTTCCTCTGGCTTTTTTTTGTTAAACTGCTTAACTGTTTAAGAGGCAGTCTTTTTCATTGTTTTTTAAATTTAGGAACTTATTTATTCATTTAGTTTTGGCTGTGCTGGGTCTTTGTTACTGCGCATGGCTTTTCAATAGTTGCAGCGAGCGGGGGCTACTCTAGTCGCGGTGCACGGGCTTCTCATTGTGATGGCTTCTCTTGTTGCAGAGCATGGGCTCTAGGTCTTCTTAATTAGGGTTAGGAGTTTTGGAGTCAGCCTGGCTACTTACTGTTCCCATGACCTGGGACAAGTTTTAATCTCACTGTATCTCAAGTTTCTCTAAGTATAACCTGGGGATGCTGCTGCTGCTGCTAAGTCGCTTCAGTCCTGTCCAACTCTGTGCGACCCCATAGAGGGCAGCCCACCAGGCTCCCCCATCCCTGGAATTCTCCAGGCAAGAACATTGGAGTGGGTTTCCGTTTCCTTCACCAATGCATGAAAGTGAAAAGTGAAAGTGAATTCGCTCAGTCATGTCCGACTCTTCGCGACCCCATGGACTGCAGCCCACCTGGGCATAGTAATACCCAATTCATAATCTTCTACTTAAATAAATAGTAAAAGTTAGTTATTTGACTATTATATAATAAGATTGAGTAGAATTTTAACCATTGTAATATTCTAATTGGCTGTTTGCTTTCTCAAGAATCTGACTTGCTATTAAAACTTGTATCATAAGGGAGGCTCAAGAGGGAGGGGCTATTTATAGCTGATTCATGTTGTGCAGCAGAAAGGAACACAACACTGTAAAGCAATTATACAAACTTTCAGTTATAAGATAAAGCATATAATATTCAGTTCAGTTCAGTTCAGTCACTCTGTCGTGTCCAACTCTCCGCGACCCCATGAATCACAGCACGCCAGGCCTCCCTGTCCAATATACAACCTGATAAATATAATTAACACAGCTGTGTGTTATATGTGAAAATTAAGAGAGTAAATACTGAGTTCTTATGACAATAAAATATACATTTTTCTTTTATTTTGTATCTGAAGGGATGGATGTTCACTAAACTTATTGTGGTAATATTTCATAATGTATATTTCATTACATTTCATCCCTTAAACTTACACAGTGCTGTATGTCAATTATACCTCAATAAAATTGTGATAAAAAGACTTAGCATCATAATATGATTCAAAGGATGGTGATGATGATAGCAGCAACCATGTTACTCACTGCCTTCTGTGTTCCATACATTTAACAAATATACCCTCTGGAATTCCCACAGCAACCTTATAGATGGCTGTGTTCTTAGCCCTGGGCTATATTACCTCCAAATTTTGCCTACCATTGCTGTCAATTCTACCTTTCCCTCCCCCGCCAGCTTAAAATAGTACCCTTTTGAAAATTTGAAATGTATTTTCCAATTTCCAGTCTTCTAGCCCAGGGTGTGTTCTCTGCCGCCTTCAAAGGTCTCTTGCAGTGCTTCCAGACGTCATACACAAATTCCCATAGTGCCAGAGGTAATAATTTTCCAGACCCTGAGACTCAAATTCACTTAGAGTGGCTAAAAGTAAATCTGTTAATAGTTACAGAAACCAACTTCCTTGCATTTGAACGTTTTTCCTTTAAAGCAAGACTTTTCCAAGAAAGAATTGGCATATCCTGTCTCAAAGAGAAAGAAGGAAATGGTAATTGACAATGACTTTTATCCCAGTATCCGATGGAGGGTCTCACTGGCATACCAGCTGTTACACACCTGCGCTTTGAGAAGTAAAAAAATATTTTTCACTTGCTGTAATTTTTTATTTCACCTGTTAAATTAGCTGTATCTGTAGTTACCACCTCATCCTCCATTTCTCTACTACCATCTACCTAGGTATTGTGGTCCCAACAAATCATGATTTTTTTTTAACTACAAAAATATTTTCTAGCTAGGTGAAAGATTTGGGAATAGAGAGCAAGTGGATTGCTAACTTGGAGAGGTTTTTTTCTTTTAAAAATTATTAAAATAATTAGGTTGCATTTCATAAATATTAAATGTGTCAACTGCACATTTATCTTACAATAATTTTGCTTTCATTGTTTATTTTTGAAACTATGATAAGATTGGATCAAACTTGTGCAAGGTAGAACCAAAGATTTGCCATCTCCCTCGTTACTGGGAATCTGAACCAGTCTCTACTGGGCTCAGGAAGGCCTTTATTTAAGAGACCTTTATTCTGTTTAAGAAAAAATATTTTTTAAAGTCTGTCTTTTCTTCAGCACAGTGTGAGTATATGGAAATTGCATTATCTGCAAGCCAAAATGCTTCAATTGTGTCCAGCTCTTGCGACCCTACGGATTGTAGCCGCCAGGCTCCTCTGTCCATGGGATTCTCCAGGCCAGGTTGCTTCTTTACCACTAGCACCACCTGGGAAGCCCATATGGTAAATTGAACCACACCAAATAAATCCCACACTGTCTGTCCTTCTATTCTTTTCAGTCTTTCTTACCACTAAGTGGCCTCTTCTGAATGGTGATGTTTCCGAGTCTGTGAAGTGGAGGACGCTTACAGGTTTCTGCTGTAAAACCTGTGCATTGACCTATCACTGCTGTTGCTGCTGCGGCAATGTACGAGCCTGCCTGCATTCTTAATGCTAGGCTGCCCACACGGGTATGCAAATAACAATGAGAAAGCAACTGAAATGAACACTGAAGAGCTAGAAATTAATGGGGAGATGGTCATGTGACAGACTTCTGTAGGGCTGCACCTGTTTGTACTGACTTGATCTGTGTTCAGAAATAATCTGGGCATTTTAAAGCTCTGAAATCATACATGCCTTTGAAGATGAAAATGAGGCAGCACTGTTTTTCTCAACTCATCTGCCGCCGCTGCTGCAGTCTAAAATGCCACAATACGGTGGCTCAGAAAAAAAAAGCAAGATTGCTTCTTAGGCAGGAATCTCTCCAATCTGGGGACTGTTTTGTGAGCAAAGACAGCACCTAATGACTAGGCAGGAGTAAAACATTCCATAAAGGTCGATAGAGTCACATTTTTAGGTACAGTCCTTCTATTGGAGCCTAAGAAGTTCAGATGATGTAGAAATTATTTGTGCGTGCACCCCTGAGCACACATGCACACACACACACATACATACATACGTACATATAGATATATATACGTTTCTCTAAAATAGAAACCTAATCTACTTTTATTCAATATTTGAGGTGTTAAAGGAGAGTTCCATGAACTATTCTAGCCCTAAAGAGAAAAAATATAGTAGAAAGGTAAGAAATCAGATGAGTCATTCTTTAATTTCAAAGAGCTGCAATTTTAGGTAACTCATGGGAAAGGAGCAGCCCCTTTGAGAGAGAAGATGGACACGTGTCTTGTTCTCTCAGGAGAGGATGCCTCAGAACAGCCCAGCTGTTGGTAAAATCTGAGCTCAGTGTGCTGGCAGTGAACTTGCAGTTTTAGGTCAAATCCCCAAATAATGAAAGAGAGGAGAAAAACTGGTTTGGTTTCATTTTTGTCGTTTCACTTTGATGCAAAGGGTTCTTCATTCACTGTCATTTATTCATTCATTCAGCAAACACTTAGTGAAGTTGGCTCTGTTCCGGGCATCATCCTAGCTCCTGGGGGACCCCACAAAGAAGATGGCACAGAAATTCCCTCATGTGAGGTCCTTCTGGGGCTCCCATGTTCCTAAGTCCTTCCTGTAGTGAATTGCTCTGCCGGCTGGTCCTGAGAAGAAGTGCTTCATCCTACAGAGAAGACAGTACGCTTCCTTCCCTTGGCTAATGTCACTGTGGCCCCTCTGCTTTCTGTCCTGCCCAGCCTCTGTACTACCAATTTCTAGAAATGCTAAAGAGGATGCGTCTCTCAGGAGTAGATGGGAGAGTTGTTTCATTTCTCCCTTCTTCTTGGCGAGGACTCTGATTTTTCAACTAATAAGTTAGAAGACATCAAGAGGAAAAGAAAAATAAGAACTTTCCTTGCCAGTGTTGCTTAGTTACCTCAACAACATTTCCTTGCTGCCCAGCTGAATGCTCTCTGCATATTTTTATAGCACACATACTTTATTGCTATATTGATCTATTTAGCAGAAAATATGGAGAACACATGGAGTTCCTGTCAATTCTGTGCTGTTTATTTGAATTTCCATTTTTCTCTTCATTGTCCTTTTCGTTCCTGACCTGACTAATACTGTACAGGAAGCCCATCATAATCCATGTGGGGGCATTTAACTTTGTAGCTAAAAAGGCAAAAGCCAAAGAACTGACCTTAAAATTAGACAACAAACTGTGGACTTTTCAAAGGCAGGGCCCAGATTTTAATTAGCTCTGTGTCCTTGGTGCCTAGTCCTTTAGAAAAAGTTTATTGGTGGCATGAGCAGTTGGCTTCAGACATGTATTAAGTACCAGCATTGTAGTAGGTGTTATTCTGTTGTAGCCATGTGTTCCGGAAAACAAACTCACTCAGAAGGACAATGCAGATAGTGGAGTGCAGTTTATTACACCGGCGGGCCCAAGGCAGAGTCTTCTCTTAGCCAAGGACCCCGACCAGCATTTGTGAAAACCTTTTATACCCCATGCGTATGTGTCTGAACCCACCACTCCAAATTCCTTGAGACTTACATAAACCAAGGAAAATACAATCCCAGTAACCCCATAATTCACGTGCTATGTGCTCATGTGCTCGAACAGTCAAACAATTAGCCAATAATCAATAAACCCAAGGTTACACTCCGATAGATACAGAAAAATTTACGGCGTGTCTGGAGGGAGGGGTGATTAGTGTGTGTTTTCTCTTAGGCGATGAGTAACCTAGATACGATCTTCAAGGTTCCCCTGTCTGGAAGGGGTCTTATCCTTCTGTTGTCGTTTTCATAGGCACTAAACACAGAGTTCAGAGTCCATTGGAAAGGTGGCTGAGCATGATCAGCATGAACAGGCCTAAGATGGAGTCCAGGCCCTATGAATTCCTTCTTCAATTCATAACATAGACTTTGCTATAGTTTTTAGCCAGGGGGCAAAACTGGTGATTTGATCTTTTCTTTCTGGAGACCGGACAAAGACAGAAAAATGACTGTGTTGTTGCTTCTGCCACATTATTTAGCCAAAGCAGCTTTCCTGCCTGAGCCCCTGGGAGCAGTAGAGGAGCCACAGTCCATCTGGCATTTACGAGAAGATATTCACGGGGAACCTCCTGGATTCAGGGGCTGTGCTGTCAAAGTCAAGCCAGATCAAAAGACCTGGTCGTTGTTACCATCTGTCAAGGCAATTGTATTCAAAACACTGAGTCTCCCCTCATTCTTTTTCTCAAACAGACACACACTCAGCTGAAACGAGATTTGTCTTTTTAATTGGAGTCTAGTTGCTTTAAGCAAAATGGCCTTAAAAGCAAACAAACAACAAGCCAGTATGTTTAAATACATACAATGTCTGTAATGTGTTATGAAAATAGATGTGATTTCTCTTGGCGAAAAAATACTGGAAGTGTGATATTAAGATACTGTATAGTTTATAATTGAAAGACAGAGTAAATTGAAGTTAAGAGTTCAGTGGGAAAAAAATGAAAACTAGGTTTATGAGGCAAACTCTTGACCAAACAAAACATGGAAGTGTATTAGTTGTCCCGTTTCCCAGCTCGCTCACCCAGTACTCTTCAAAGCATGTACTTGGGAGATTTTGTTAAAGTGCAGGCTTAGATCTACTGTGTCTGGGGAGAGGCCTGAGAGTCTGCATTTCTAACAAGCCCTCTTAGTTCGATCAGACCTTGTTAGCTGAAGTGTCATCCATGGACTTAGAGATTTGGCATTACCCGGGAACTTGCTAGAAACGTAAATTCTTAGGTGCCAGCCCAGACCTTCTGGACTAGAAGCTGCATTTTAACAAGATCCCATGTTCACATTCAAGAGATGCTGCTCTAGCCATTTCATAAGCCTACAGTGTCCATTGTGGGTAAGGATCCTGATGGGGCTCTGTGTTAAAAGTTAGGTTGGATGGATTTCTTGGTGCCTTTTAATTTCAAAACTCTTTTGGGTACTTGCCTCAGTAGAGCATCTGACCCTCAGATAAAGACACAGACAGGTGTCTCTGTTCGTTCAGTGGCATGATGAATTTGTTTTTATCTTTCTTAGAGTGCCCTTGTCTTTAAATATGGGGGCCCACTGACCAACCTAGCCCTGTTGCAGGAGACTTTAGACAAAAAGTTTGACTGGAGGACTTCCCTGGTAGTCCAGTGGCTAAGACCCTGTGCTCCCAAACGTAGGGGTCTGGGTTCGATCCCTGGTCAGGGAGCTAGATCCCATGTGCCACAGCTAAAGATCTCACATGCCACAACTAAGACCTGCCACAGCCAAATAAATAAATATTTAAAAAAAAGTTTGACCAGAAGAGACATCCTCACATCTGTATGATGTCAGAATGATGAACATGTTTGAAACAACACTAGGAGGTCAGAGTTTCTGTTTCTTCATCTGTAAAATGGCAATAAGAATACCACCTGTTCTAGCTTCCTTTATAGTCATGTTGTGAGGAGCTGGGAAATCTATATCTGAAGGGGCTTTGAAAACATAAAGATGGTCATGAGATTTAAAAACAACTTTAGTCAGAAAAAAAGTCATATGTATTTCAGTATCAGAGCAGTCTGGATTCAAAATTTAACCTTTACTATCTACTAATTTTGTGATTTCTGCAAAATTATTTCATGTGGTTGAGTCTCAATTTCTTTTTATATAAGATGATCATAAAACCATCTATCATGTAGTGCGTGTGTGCTAGGTTGCTTCAGTCATGTCCAACTGTCTGTGACCTTATGGACTGTAGCCCACCAGGCTCCTCTGTCCGTGGGATTCTCCAGGAAAGACTACTGGAGTGGGTTGCCGTGCACTCCTCCAGGGGATCTTTCCGACCCAGGAATCGAACCCGTGTCTCTCATGTCTCCTGCATTGGCAGGTGGGTTCTTCACCACCTGGGAAGCCCCCTGTCGTGGAGGTGAGGGTTAAAATGTAAATAATATATGTAAAAATCTGGTGCAGAGTAGAGTTTAATAAGTGGTAGCCAAGAGCAGCATATTAAATTACTTGGTTGAGAAATAATCCTCCAAAAATGGTTTTTCTCTCAGTTAAGCCTGTAACACTGGGGCAAGGGGGAAAAAAAGAGGTGAAAGGTTTGAATGGGGCTTCCCTGGTGGCTCAGTGGTAAAGAATACACCTGTAATGCAGGAGACCTGGATTCCATCCCTGAATTGGGAAGACCCCCTGGAGGAGGGCCTGGCTACCCACTCCAGTATTCTTGCCTGGAGAATCCCCATGGACAGAGGAGCCTGGCAGGCTACATCCACCGGTAACAAAGAGTCAAGACACAACTGAGAGATTAATACAAAGGCTTGCATAAATGTTGATCTGGTTCAAGAGATTGACATCTTGAAGTTAGTTTTGTGAGTATCTGTGGCAGAAAAATCCCCAACCTCAAACAAGGGTTTAATATTTATTTAAACCTTAATGAGTACCATGCACTGAAGGGCTTTGTGATATGGAGGAATTGCTGTGTTTATTCTGTACATTCGCACACTCTCAGCAGAGGCACCAGAGGGACGTGATGGTGTCCACGACAGCCTGGTACGAAGGTGGTCTTCCACGACGGTGTCCGTGCACAGACACTTCAGGGCATGGGGAAACAGCCGAATTAATAATAACGAGGGTCATGTAAGGCAATGAGAGAAGGTTGCTTTGCGGACCGTGGGAATGGATGGTCCCCTCATTATCAGAATAACAGAACAGCAAGTCTTATTTACTGGAGCCGTGAGGGGGCAGCTGTTGGGTTCTTGCTGCTTTACTGTCAGCAATTAAGCGTTTGCAATACAGGACCATTGTCTCTTTTAAGAGGAAATAAAAGCCCTCATCCTTCTCTCTCTGTCTTCCCAACCTCTAGCTCCTGGTTTTATTTTGGAAATGCTCTTTGAAGGCCTTTGGTTTTCTTGTTTCTTTTCAGACAGATTCACCCTGTAGGAAGGTTTTTTTTTTTTTCCAGACAAGATTGCCCCTTTCTTTCCCTAGAGTTTGCAGAGTTTTTGTGCTGATAACCTTCCTGGAGATGTTCTAAAGTGACCCGAAATGTGATTTCCCAGACAGCCAAAGGCAGGGTGTCACGTGACCCACTTTCCCACACAGGTCTCCTTGTGGGGTGTGTGTATACTCAAGGCCAAGTGACGAGGGTAAAAAACATCTCACCGATGCACGATCTGGAAGAGGATGGGGTTTAGCGGGAGGAAGTAAGCAGACCGAGGCTTCAGCGAGTCGCCAGCGGAGGCCTTTAACTGAATAATCAACGCTTCTGAACCAAGACCAGAGTCTATGAGAGGGAATCGGGGTGTCTTACATGGTTTTGGGTTCTGTTTTTGCTTTGGCGGAATAACTTAAGTTTGAATGCATCACCGAACTTAGTTTGAGTGAGGCCTACCGGAACCCCTGCTTGGCAGGAAAATGGCAGATCAGTGGGATCGTGCCTCAAGTCCATCTCAACAGATACCTCTGTGTCTCTGGCCACAGCTGTGGGCTAATTTTGCTAGGGCTTGACCCGTGGACAGATCAACTATCTCCTCTCTGTTTTCAAGCCACAGGACACAGTCTTCACTTCCAGCCAGGTAATACTTGTATTTTTAGAGGAATATGTGCATGGAAGTGCTAGGTAAATAGGCTTTATGAATGAACCAGTAGGAAAGACAGATTGAGGAGGATCACTTTTTAGAATGTAAGACTATGTGGAAAAAGCATTTGCTGGGAGTCAAAAACTGAATCTCAATCCTAAGTATGCCCCTACTCGTATGGTGCCTTATTTACAACTACTTTTGTCTCTTGGATACTGTGGTTACTTTGTGTGTTGTGGGGTTTCTCCCCCGGCGTCCGGCCTGGCTTCCTCTTTCTCTTTCCCTTATCTCTTCCCCTGCCTTGTAGCGCTCCAAGGCAGGAGCCAGAGACTGAGGGGTGCCTCGGCCTCGGCAAGAAAGCCGCCCAAGATTAGCTCCTCCAGGAGACTGGGTCTGAAGGAGCGAGCCCCAAAGAGGAAGTGAGCGGGCCGCCCGTCCCACAGCCTCCCTCACCGGGAAAGAGAGACACTCAGATGCAGCGGGGGGTTCTGTCAAGGCAGTACCCGTTTTATTGGTGTAAGCTTCTCATATATATATGCAAGCAAGGGGTAAGCGCAGGATTTTTAAAAGAGGCTTTCCACTCACATCAAAGCATGTAAGGGTGGGGGTGTTTAGGAGCCACTCAGAACCTTTTGGGTTTATCTGGTCCGCGCCCCCCTGACATCTGTCAGGCGCCGTCTTGCTGTGAGCACATGTAAGGTGCCTTGGCCACGCCCCCTGTCATCTGTCAGGCACCGTTAAGGCACCCTATAGTGTGTGTGTTAGTCACTCAGTCCTGTCCGACTCTTTGCGGCCCCATGAACTATAGCCTGTCCATGAAATTCTCCAGGCAAGAATACTGGAGTGGGTTGCCATTTCCATCTCCAGGGGATCGTCCCAACCCAGGGCTCGAACCCAGGTCTCTTGCATTGCAGGCAGATGCTTTACTGTCTGAGCTGCTAGGGAAGCAGGTCTTGGAGACCCAGGGATAATGATACCTACTACAAATCTACTACATCTGCTCGAAATCTACTCTAAAGCACACCAGAATTTTGAAACGGTGAAATGAGGTGTCAGAGAAGAGAACACTGAAGACCTCAAAGGTGAGATGTCCAATATGACAACCACTAGCCACATAAGGCTTTTGGGATTATTATTTAATTAAATCAATAAATTTTTAAAAATTAAAATTAAATAAAATGAAAATTTTAGTTTCTGAGTAATACTAGCCACCTTTTTTAGTGCTCAGTAGACACATGTGGCTAGTTTATACAATATTGGACAATAAAGATATAGGACATTTGCATTATCACAGAAAGTTTTATGGGCAGCTCTGCCTCAAAGCACTGTCTAGGGTGTGATATTAAAGATGTGAAGGATGGCATGTTTTGGGGTGATATATACTGTCACAGTTAGGGGTTCTGAGAAAAAAACAACCCACCCAAGTTGGCTGGAATAAAAAGATATTTATTTGACTAATTCAAGAAAAACACACGTGCCCCAAGGGGTCTCTTGAGAGTCCCTTGGACAGCAAGGAGATCAAACCAGTCAGTCCTAAAGAAAAACAGCCCTTTTCCTGAGGGAAATCGATCCCAAGGGTTGGAGATACAACCAGATTTCAAGAGGAATTGGAACCAGTTCCTGAAGGACTATCGAAAACAAAAGAAGTATGGCTGAGTGCCTTTGACGTTTACCTACAACTGCTGTCTTTTTAATAGGCTATACCCCAATACAAAATAAAACATTAAAAGCAAAAGAAGCTACTCTCTCCCCACTGCCTCTCCCTTTTTCTCTTGCTGTTCTCTCCCTGTGGCCCCTTGTGTTTTTGTCTCTTTTTCTCTGTCCGTGGCATCTTCCTTCCTCTCCCCCTCCTTCACGTCTTTCTTTCTCTTCCTCTTTCTCTATCCCTTCCCTTCTCTCTCCTCTCTCTGCAAGTCCAGGTTTCTCAACTGTACTACCCATGGTCCAAAGAGGGCTCAATGGAATTCAGTTCTTAACACTTACTTTATTGCAGTATCATTGATTTACAGTGCCGTGTTGGTTTCCAGGGTACAGCAAAGTGATTCAGTTATACATGTTTGTAATAGTTTGCATCTGCTGCTCCCAAACCCCAGTCCTCCCCCAACCCTCCTCCTTGGCAACCACCTGCTCTCTATGTCTGTGAGCCTGTTTCTGTCTTGTAAGTAAGTTCATTTCTGTCACATTTTAGATTCCACATATAGGTGATATCATATGGTATTTGTCTTTCTCTGCCTGACTTACTTCATTTAGTATGGTAATCTGCAGGTCTATCCATGTTGCTGCAAATGGCATTATTTAGTTCTTCTTATGGCTGAGTAATACTCCATTGTTTATATATAAATACATCTTCTTTATCCATTCATCTGTCAATGAACATGTACATTGTTTCCAGGTCTCATGTCTTGAGTTCAGTTCAGTCGCTCAGTCATGTCGATTCTTTGCGACCCCATGGACGGCAGCACGCCAGGCTTCCCTGTCCATCACCAACTCCTGGAGCTTGCTCAAACTCATGTCCATCGAGTCGATGATGCCATCCAGTCATCTCATCTTCTGTCATCCCCTGCTCCTCCTGCCTTCAATCTTTCCCCGCATCAGGGTCTTTTCCAGTGATTCAGTTCTTCGCATTAGGTGGCCAAATATTGGAGTTTCAGTTTCAGCATCAGTCCTTCCAATGAATATTCAGGACTGATTTCCTTTAGGATGGACTGGTTGGATCTCCTTGCAGTCCAAGGGACTCTCAAGAGTCTTCTCCAACACCACAGTGCAAAAGCATCAATTCTTCGGCTCTCAGCTTTCTTTATGGTCCAACTCTCACACCCATACGACTACTGGGAAAACCATAGCTTTGACTAGATGGACCTTTGTTGGCAAAGTAATGTCTCTGCTTTTTAATATGCTGTCTAGGTTGGTCATAGCTTTTCTTCCAAGGAGCAAGTGTCTTTTAATTTCATGGCTGCAGTCACCATCTGCAGTGCTTTTGGAGCCCAGAAAATAAAGTCTCTCATTGTTTCCATTGTTTCCCCATCTATTTGTCATGAAGTGACGGAACCGGATGCCATGATCTTAGTTTTCTGAATGTTGAGTTTTAAGCCAGCTTTTTCATGCTCCTCTTTCACTTTCATCAAGAGGCTCTTAGTTTTCTTTGATTTCTGCCATAAGTGTGGTGTTATCTGGGTACCTGAGGTTATCGATATTTCTCCAGGCAATCCTGATTCAAGCTTGTGCTTCATCCAGCCCGGCATTTTTCATGATGCATACAAGTTAAATAAGCAGGGCGGCAATGTACAGCCTTGACATACTCCTTTCCAGATTTGGAACCAGTCTTTTGTTCTCATGTCTTGGCTATTGTAAATAGTGTCAAGCAGACCCAGTTTTCATCACTTCTCAGGGATAATACAAAGGCTGGATCCTGATTCCAAGTTTCCAGGGAAATTTGCTCCAATCAATCAGGGGT
The DNA here is from genome assembly GCF_049115385.1 of Moschus berezovskii. Classification (NCBI taxonomy): domain Eukaryota; kingdom Metazoa; phylum Chordata; class Mammalia; order Artiodactyla; family Moschidae; genus Moschus; species Moschus berezovskii. The sequence continues at coordinate 22,932,356 of NC_142466.1, forward strand.
ATCCAAGAGGATGGGGGTCGTATCCTCATGCTTACTCAAGGGTAGTGAAGGGTGGGGCAGATATTCTAAAAAGGAGCATATGGGGATGTTATTGACTATCATGTTCATCCTTAACACCTTGGAGCAGCCCATTGAAACTATCACCACTTAGCGAAAAGTTGTCAGAGATTTGACTAAAGCCATAAAGAAAAAGGGTCTGATACCTTTTCACCTTTGGTTATATGATTGGTCACCAATACAGATTCTCAAGGGTTTGGCTTGACTTCTATATTATTATACCTGGATGTAAGTGGGCACAGTTAGAAGCAAGGTGGAAATCGCGTCTAAGCCTTTGTCATTTCTTAAATGCAAATGGGACACTAATGAGACCCTTTTCCTCTCCTACCTTTAGGAAGAAACATGAAGTTCCCCTGGAAATCATTCAAGAGGAAGATGGAAAGGGCTATCTAAAAGATTGAGAGCTGCAGACCACAAGACTGGGGCCAGAGGGCTGGCAGTGGAAAACCCTGTTGGATTGCGATCTCTCACTGAAAAGTTCCAGTTGCCTTTTTACTTCCTGCCGAAGGAAGGGAGCGAAGGAGCAGACCATGTCCATAGCCTTGAAGCAGGTGTTCAACAAGGACAAGACCTTCCGGCCAAAGAGGAAATTTGAACCTGGCACGCAGAGGTTCGAACTCCACAAACGGGCTCAGGCCTCCCTCAACTCAGGTGTGGACCTGAAGGCGGCTGTGCAGCTGCCCAGCGGGGAGGACCAGAATGACTGGGTGGCGGTGCACGTGGTGGACTTCTTCAATCGCATCAACCTCATCTACGGCACCATCTGTGAGTTCTGCACCGAGCGGACCTGCCCTGTGATGTCAGGGGGCCCCAAGTACGAATACCGGTGGCAGGATGACCTCAAGTACAAGAAGCCGACTGCCCTCCCGGCCCCCCAGTACATGAACCTTCTCATGGATTGGATCGAGGTCCAGATCAACAATGAAGACATCTTTCCAACGTGTGTGGGTAAGTCCGTAATCAGCTGCCTGGTTATTTTGTCACATCCCACCCAAGCTTGGAAAGTTTGCAGAGGCTTCTTCTGAAGTGGCCTGCCTTTGAATGCTGGATAGCATCCGTGTCACTGTTTCCCTAAATCCCATCATTCACGTATCTGCAGTTTCTTTTTCCATATCTAAGGACCTTATGGAAAAAAAATCATGTGTGGTCCTCAGTAGTGGGGAACACTGGCTTGATGAAAAGTTAAATTTGATCTTATTGACTTCCTTAGGATTAGACTCCAAACCCACCCAGAGTTCCTAGTGAAAATTTTAATTTGGAGCTAATTAACTGGTTAGTTATACTAACTCTAGTGCAATGATTGGTAGTCATCTCTCAGGATGAGAAATCCAGTGTGAAAATCCATGGATTTGTTTGGGAGTTGAACAAACAGGTAGTTGGCATTTTGGAGAAACAAGATCCTGGCATTCTCTTCTTCCCTGATCATGGGTATTAATTCCTGGCTGTTCTATTAACTCTGGACCATTGTGGAGTGGCTAGACCAACCCAGACACTTGGAATGTAAATGATTTCATCTGCTTTGTACTAAAAGCCATGAAACTCTTCAAGGGGAAGGACCAGACCTTTTCCATGTCTTTTATTTCTTTTTGCTGCTGATCAATGGGTCTGCCTGCCTGGCAGGATGAATTTACAGTTCCGTTTTAGGGCCTTTGGGTCAATATAGATGAACACTCTCCTCCTTGCTTTGCTGTACCTCTGATGCCCAGTATGGTACCCTGGAACCTTTTAGGCACTGAGGAACTATTTGTAGAATGATTGAAAAAATACTTATGCTGCTGCAAAATATTACTGAAAAGATCTGAGAAGGTTGAGGTATTAAAAAAAAAAAAAAGCATTTGAAACACATTGCTGAAATCACCTTTATATGTGGCATGTGTCCCCATGTGGCATATGGGAAGTTGAGGTGGGGTGTATGGAAGTAATTGCTTATATTTAAAAAAAAAGCATATAACTTGATTAGGTTAGTATGTCCATCTTGAAATATTCAGCACACAAACCAATTTGCTCAGATTCCTCTTGTTGCCTTGCCTTGCCTGATTTCCTCTTGGACTTTCTCTCTGCTGGTTCTTGTAGGGCAGGAGGTGGGGTGCATGATAACACAGTCCCCCTTGGTTGACTCGCCAGCATAGGAGGAAGAAGGCAGGTTTCAGAAACTCCCCTAGCTGTATAACTGGTGCCTTGGAGGAGTAGAAATTTCCTTGGCTCATGTCTTGCATTTTCATTGACTGTTGGAGGCTTCTTTTAGAGCTGGGAGGAATTTGTCTTTTCCGAAAGCATTACGAGCCACTGCCAAGGCTCTGTGCAGAACATGTGATAGCAATAAAGATAAATAAATTCTGGGCAAGGATCCCTCCTCGTTGTCCTTCCCCTTCTGTTTCTGTTCTTTGATGCTTTGAACTCTGGGCACTTCTCTTCTCTCTGGCAGCTGTGGTTACCACACAAAGTTGCTGACCAGAAATAACATCACGGAGCCTGGAGTGTTACTTAAGGGCGAGGAAGCTTCTGGCGGTCTCCTTGGAAAATAGGACATCATAGGTGATTTTAGACTTTGGAGGAAATCAGTGGATGCTGCTGGATCTCTCAGAGTAATTGACTTTGCTTTCTTTTTCTAAATGGTTTCCTTAGTCATTCACTATGCTTGGGGCATGCTCACTTGATCAGAATCCTGTGTTTCAGCTCTTCCCAATATGGACTTCACAGTATGAAAGTGTTCTGAGAGATCTTAATTGGTGTGTATGTTTTGTCTTTTTTTTTTCCCCATGGAAAAGTAAGTTTGGGAAATGCTGAGTGAAACTGATTTCTTTACTCAAGGACTTTATATTAATGTGCATTAAATCTCCAAGAAATCTCTTAAGAAATCTGTGTGCAGGTCAGGAAGCAACAGTTAGAACTGGACATGGAACAACAGACTGGTTCCAAATAGGAAAAGGAGTGCGTCAAGGCTGTATATTGTCACCCTGCATATTTAACTTATATGCAGAGTACATCATGAGAAATGCTGGGCTGGGTGACGCACAAGCTGGAATCAAGATTGCCGGGAGAAGTATCAATAACCTCAGGTACACAGATAACACCACCCTTATGGCAGAAGGCAAAGAAGAACTAAAGAGCCTCTTGATGAAAGTGAAAAAGGAGAGTGAAAAAGTTGGCTTAAGCTCAACATTCAGAAAACTAAGATCATGGCATCTGGTCCCATCACTTCATGGGAAATAGATGGGGAAACAGTGGAAATAGTGACAGACTTTATTTTTTTGGGTTCCAAAATCACTGCAGATGGTGACTGCAGCCATGAAATTAAAAGATGCTTACTCCTTGGAAGGAAAGTTATGACCAACCTAGACAGCGTATTAAAAAGCAGAGACATTACTTTGCCAACAAAGGTCCATCTAGTCAAGGCTATGGTTTTTCCAATAGTCATGTATGGAAGGCACTGGCGACCCACTCCAGTACTCTTGCTTGGAAAAACCCATGGATGGAGGAGCCTGGTAGGCTGCAGTCCATGGGGTCGCTAAGAGTCGGACATGACTGAGCGACTTCACTTTCACTTTTCAATTTCATGCTTTGGAGAAGGAAATGGCAGCCCACTCCAGTGTTCTTGCCTGGAGAATGCCAGGGACAGTGGAGCCTGATGGGCTACTGTGTATGGGGTCGTACAGAGTTGGACACGACTGATGCGACTTAGCAGCAGCAGCAGCAGCGTGTATGGATGTGAGAGTTGGACTATAAAGAAAGCTGAGTGGTGAAGAATTGATGCTTTTGAACTGTGGTGTTGGAGAAAACTCTTGAGAGTCCCTTGAACTGCAAGGAAATCAAACCAATCCATCCTAAAGGAAATCAGTCCTTCCGAATATTCATTGGAAGGACTGATGCTGAAGCTGAAACTCCAATACTTAGGTCACCTGATGCTAAGAACTGACTCATTTGAAAAGACCCTGATGCTGGGAAAGACTGAAGGAGGGAGGAGAAGGGGACGGCAGAGGATGAAATGGTTGGATGGCATCACCAACTCAATGACATGAGTTTGGCTAAACTCCGGGAGTTGGTAATGGACAGGGAGGCCTGGTGTGCTGTGGTCCATGGGGTCGCAAAAAGTCGGACACGACTAAGCAACTGAACTGAACTCAAATCTCCAAGATAGAAACATGGTAGTATATAGGGGCTTCCCTGGTGGCTCAGATGGTAATAGAATCTGCCTGCTAATGCAGGACAGGCGGGTTTGATCCCTGGGTCAGGAAAATTCCCTGGAGAAGGGAATGGCTACCCACTCCAGGATTCTTGCCTGGAGAATGCCATGGACAGAGGAGCCTGGCGGGCTACAGTCCGTGGGGTTGCAAAGAGTTGGACACCACTGGGCAACTAACACTTTCAGCGTATCCTAATTTGAACCTGGTATCTTTTTTCTTAATGGGATACTGTTAGCATCTTTCAGGAAATGTTCATCTGTATACATTAGAGTTGGCAAACTTTTGTATGTATCAGAATTACTTGGGTCTTCTTTTCAAATTTTAAATTCCTTGGTTTTCTCCCTCAACTAAATCAGAAACTCTTCCTTTCCGTTCCGTTCAGTCGCTCAGTCATGTCCGACTCTTTGCGATTCCATGAATCACAGCACGCCAGGCCTCCCTGTCCATCACCAATTCCCATAGTTCACCCAAACTCATGTCCATCGAGGCGGTGATGCCATCCAGCCATCTCATTCTCTGTCGTCCCCGTCTCCTCCCGCCCCCAATCACTCCCAGCATCAGACTCTTTTCCAGTGAGTCAACTGATCTCATGAGGTGGCCAAAGTATTGCAGTTTCAGAATCTCTTAGGTGAGGCTTAAGTATCTGTACTTTTAGTAAGCTCCTCCCACTCTTCTTATTTATTGTAACCACCCAGAATGTTTTTCGTCCCTTTCCCAGGAATAGTTTGCTTCTTATCTCTCTGGTTTTAATCCATGTCATTCTCTCCTTTGGAATCCCCTTACATCTCTGTCTAGTGAATTCTCATGCATCCTTTATACCATCTCCCCTATGAAGACTGTCATCTTTCAGAATATAAACCCCTTACAGTTATGGAATCTGTCCTATTCAGCTGACTATTTGAGCACTGAGTCCAGTCCTGGTGCTTTACAAGTTGTTGGATGGATGGATGGATAGAAAAATAATCCTTATAAAGTTCCGGCATGTGTATGGTATGGTGCTGGTGATCAAAGTAAGCAAATGTCTCTGAAACCCATTATCACCATTCCCGGGTATTTCCTGCACCTTGCCTTCCATGGGGTTTAATTTTCTCTGTTTAACTTTTCCAAGGTCAAAACGTTTGTTGTTCAGTCGCTAAGTCGTGTCTGACTCTGCAACGCCATAGACTGCAGCACACCAGGCTCCTCTGTCCTTTAGTATCTCCCTGAGTTTCCTCAAATTCCTGCTCATTGAGTTGATAATGCCATCCAACCATCTCATCCTCCGTCATCCCTTTCTCCTGCCCTTAATCTTTCCCAGCACCAGGGTCTTTCCCAATGAGTTGGCTCTTTGCATCTGGGATTTCTGCTTTGGCCCAGCTGCTTCATTCTTTCTGGAGCTATTAGTATTATTAATTGCCCTTCCCTCTTCCCCAGTAGCGTATTGGACACCTTCTGACCTGGGAGGCTCGTCTTCTGATGTGATATCTTTTTGCCTTTTCGAACCGTTCATGGGGTTCTTACAGCAAGAATACTAGCATGGTTTGCATTCTCTCTTCCAGTGGACCACATTTTGTCCGAACTCTCTACCATGACCTGTCCATCTTGGGTGGCCCTGCATGGCATGGCTCATAGCTTTATTAAGTTCTGCAAGCCCCTTTGCCACGAGACAAGGCTGTGATCTATGAAGGGGGTTAAAATGATAGGGTTTAGTAAAAACCACCACCATCCACCACCACCCTGATGATTTCCATTAGTATCCTGCTCACCTCTGCTGTTTGCCCTCGGATAACAATGTTGCTGCCTTTGCAAAAACTTTTCTTTTTGGAGCCACTTTCTCCATGAGAATTCATTTCCTCTGCTTCTTCCTCCCCCTGATTCTAGCCTGCTTTCCTTCTTTTTGATCTTGGTGCTGCCATGAGTCATTATCATGAAAATGATCAAGATGTCTGTCAGGATAAAGTGAAAGAGGAATTTCCAGCCAACAGCAGACCCTGGGCGGATGAGAAATTTGGGAGTTCTGCTTAGCATTATGGCTTTGAATCCTGGGCATATTTCTTGTCTTCTTGTCTGGGAATTGGGAGGAGTTCGAACTTCCCCTCCTCCCCACTGTGATTTGAGGAACCAGAACCGGAAAAATATAGACAGATGTGAAGGCTTCAGCCTCAGTTAGGTATTAAAGGATATAAACAGCTGTTGATCTCTACCGCTGAAACATAAAGAAAAACTCTCATCTGTTTCTGGATCCTGCTTTAACTAAGGATACCGGGCTATTTCAGAAGTCAAGCCTTCTCGGTTGGGAGAATACCAAACAGATGTGGCTCCCTTGTGAACCCGAGTCTCCTCCACTCTCTCTTGATCCTCCCAGTTTCCTTTGTTAAAAAGCCAACAAATGTTCCTGCAAAAGCTCCTAAAACAGCAGTAATTTCAGAAGCAAGGGCCACCTCCTCTTTGATTGTATCTCTTTTTTAACCACTTTTAGAGGTAACGAAAGACAAATAGAAAGCCACAGCCACACACTTTTTAAATTCCATTGCTTGGCTAATCACAATAATTTTTCTGTTCTAGCCCCCAGCTTCCCTGTTTTTCTGTTATATAATGGGACTTAAATCTCAGATCTGACACTTAGAAAAAAAGGGAGTTGAAAACTTAGCGCTACTCCAACTCATGTTTTTAAAATGTCTTTGAGCAGGAGGAATAAGAACATTTAAAAAATAATGACATGATCTCACCTACGTTTACAGTTTTAGAATAAATGGATGTCAGAGAAGGAAGGCGCAAGGAAAGGGAGGGAACGTGCAGTTATTGAGTTTGCTAAGCATCAAGCACTAGGCACATTAATCTTTCTTAATTCTTATAATAACTGAATGAATTAAATATGCCATTTTACCAATGAGGAAGCTGACATTAAAACAAGCCATGGGGCTTTCCTAAGGTTGTACAGTTAATCAGTCATTTAGAAGTGAGGGTTTGAGTGCAAGAGTGTCTGGCCAAAAATCTCTGCTCTTGTCATCTACTACCATTTATATTATAGCATGAATTGTTATTCTGAAGATTTCCTTCACATGGTGAAAGACTTCTCGGTCATGATTTTAGGAGGTTACCTGCTGCTGTTACTGATAAGTCACTTCAATCGTGTCCGACTCTGTGCGACCCCATAGACGGCAGCCCACCAGGCTCCCCCGTCCCTGGGATTCTCCAGGCAAGAACACTGGAGTGGGTGGCCATTTCCTTCTCCAATGCATGAAAGTGAAAAGTGAAAGTGAAGTCGCTCAGTCGTGTCTGACCCTCAGCAATCCCATGGACTGCAGCCCTCCAGGTCCCTCCGTCCATGGGACTCTCCAGGCAAGAGGGAAAATTTTTTCAGATAATTTGATTTTGGGTATAAGTTTTAGAGAAATCATTCTGTTTTTTTGTTTCTGTTTTATTTTGTTTTTGTTTGCCCCTGTTTTCAAAAATCACCCCTAAAATGCCTGAGCAGTATGTCAGACACTGTATCTGATCCCATGTGTCAGCACTGAGCAGAGGGCGACAGCCTTTGGAAGATGCTTCACAGGCCGTGACTGCCTGTTTCAGCGTTTGGTCACTCACTCCCTCGGTAAATGTTTGTGGAATGCCTGTTCAGAAGCGGGTCCTATTTTAGGCACCAAGAAGTAGCGGAGCAGACAGTTCGTGTCCTTGAGCAGTTTCCGTAATGCCTAGAATGTCGAGTTGCTCCAAATTAATCTACACATTTTTCCAAAATGAGTACTTTGCTCAGTGGACAAGTGCATTGTGGCATTGGCTGCCTCCCTCTGGCAACCTCTCTCATGAGACTACAGCTGAGTCTCATCCTTTCTGAAAATATTGTGGCAGGAAACATAAAGCTATAAAAATATCCATAGGGATGAACTTTTCAAACATGGGATGTTGGGGAACTGCCTTTAAATTTTAACTTTTATTTTCTATTGTCTCCCTCGTGGTTTTTAAATTTTGATATAAATCTAGATAATTCTGGTAAGACAGCGTGTATGTCATCAAAATGTAGTATGGCAGGACTAGCCCTGGGCTTGTAGACAGAGACCAGCTCTGCCATTATAAAATGCTACAGTGACTAAACACTATGTGCTGTGCGCTATTGGTAAACACGTAACCTCTGAGCTTACATTACTCTGTGTGAAGATTCCCATTTCACAGGGTTGTTGCAAAGAATGAAGCAGTGTGAATGAAAACACCCACCCCAGAGCCATAAGCCCCCATGCTAAGTGCTAAGTCACTTCAGTTGCATCCGACTGTGTGTGACCCTGTGGACTGTAGCCCTCCAGGCTCCTCTGTCCTTGGGGATTCTCCAGGCAAGAATACTGGAGTGGGCTGCCATGCCCTCCTCCAGAAGATCTTCCCAACCCAGGGATTGAACCCGCATCTTTCACGTCTCCTACATTAGCAGGCAGGTTCTTCACCACTAGCGCCACCCTCATAAGAGGTGCTAAAAAACAAATGTATGTCAGCTGCCTCTCTCTCTCTGCATACGTTTCTACATAACTGTCAACCAAAACTCTTGGAGCCCACTTGATTATTTCTGATCAAGTGATTTTAGCCCCAGATAAAAACAAAAGGCACTGTAAGAGACTGAATATGATTTTTTTTAAATTAGCTGTCCTTTTTCTTGGATTGCTCTGTGATGTGGGGGTCATGTGAAAGTGAAGTAAAAGTGTTAGTTGCTCAGTGGTATCTGACTCTTTGTGACCCCATGGGACTGTAGCCCACCAGGCTTCTCTGTCCATGGAATTATCTAGGCAAGAATAATGGAGTGGGTAGCTATTCCCTTCTCCAGGGGATCTTCCCGACCCAGGGATCGAACCCAGGTCTCTGGCATTGCAGGCAGATTCTTTACCATCTGAGCCACCAGGGAAGCCAGATGTGGGGGCAGTGGGTCTGGGAGGGCTCATAAATATCCTCAAGGACTTTGGGAAATTTCAACATTTCTTTAGGAGTCAGACCAACTCCTGTTGTCAGGGCTGGGCACTTACCTCTTTAGAGAGAAAGCTACTGGGAAGGATCATCTCTCTTGGTTTTTAAAAGACTGAGTACTGGGGACTTCCTTGGAGGTCCAGTGGTTGAGAATCTGCCTGCCAATGTAGGGGACATGGGTTCGCTCCCTGGTCCAGGAAGATCCCACGTGCTGAAGGGCAGCTGAATCCATGCACTGCAACTGCTGACGCTGGTGCCCCTAGAGTCTGCTCGGCAACAAGAGCAGCCCCTGGTCACCTCAACTAGAGAGCAGCCTCCGCTCGCTGCCACTGGAAGAAAGCCTGTGCACAGCAGCAAGACCCAGTACAGCCAAAAAATACATCAAAAAAGACCGAGTACAGAACCTGCCCGTGTTCATTTCAATCCAGCAGACCTCAGCGGAGACGGTGCAGGTTAGCTGGGAAAGCGGGGAGACAGCCATCTAGTCACGTCTGGGACGAGCCATTCACTAAAATCAGTGTTGGGTGAGCTGCCCTGCATTTGATCTCTCAAGAGAAAGGGAAAAGGGTTTTCAGCACCACGAATGGAACCTCCAAGCTAGCCTTGTGAACTGGCAAGTTGTTCCTAAGGCTCTGGAAACATGTTTTGCCTTTGGGATATGAAAAACTATTTGGCAGGGCACCCCTGGTGACTCAATGGTAAAGAATGTGCCTGCAATGCAGGAGACCCGGGTTCGATCTCTGGGTTGGGAAGATCCCCTGAAGAAGGAAATGGCAGCGCACTCCAGGATTCTTGCTTGGAGAATTCCGTGAACAGAGGAGCCTGGCGGGTTACAGTCCATGGAGTCGCAAAGAGTTGGGCATGACTGAGCGACTAACACACACAAACTGTTTGGTGCCCTAAGAATTTCCTCACTGGGAATGCATCATAACAAAGCTGCAGTTTTCTGAACACTTTACCTGCATCATGTCATTTAATCTGTAAAATGACCCCATAAGGCAGGTAGCATGAGGTCCATGTCACGGATGAAAAAGATTAAATCACTTGCCCAGGGTCGCATGGACAGACCTAGGATTCAAACCCAAAGCAGTTCAGCTCTGTAGCCCATGCTCTCAGATAGTCCAGCATCTCATGTCTGGGTGTTCTCACCCCAGGAACAGCATCACTCTTGTTTTAGCCCTCCCTGTGGCATCACATGTTAAATCCTCTCTAGGAAGTGTCCTGACGTCAGTCCACATTTACAGGGAAGGATGTGAAGACAGAAAGGGCCCTGCATCCGATGCAGATCATACTGGGTCCTTGCTGATGGTAACTGTTAAAGTTCTGCTCTTGGGGAGAACTTGCCTTCTCTAGATTTTGACCTCCCCTAGCTTATTCAGTCAACTATTCATCCTGTTATCTAGTCATCTATTCATGGAAACCATGAGAGACAGCTGAATCCACTCTTCCTCACCCCCACTAGCTGTGGGTGAATTGATGGTCTTTTGTGGATGGACCCAGCTCCCTGCTCCCACTTGTTAGGGCGAGTGAACTCTGTGTCACGGCAGTGACTCTGTGGCTGAGTTCTTGAGAACAATGGTAAATAACCACCTCCACTCAACAAACCCCAAGAGATACCTCTGGAAAATGGTGAGGACCACCAGTGTGCTAAGAAGCAGCAGGGGGGAAAGGAGTAGAGAGGGAAGCCCAGAGGGCCTAGCGGTTGCCCTGTAAGTTAATGCTAATTACCTGCTGTCCCCACATGCACTGAGTTTTCCCTTACCCGTGCTATGTAATTTTAATGAGCCATATCTCAAATGACAAGTCATTACATCTCAGCATCAGCCGGGAAGGGCTCCAGGCTATGTGATACTCAGTGGAAAACAAAGATGAAAAATAAAGGCTGCAATTGCGGTGGCGGTATCTGCTGCTTATAGGGGCTTCCCTAGTGACTCAGAGGTAAAGAATCCACCTGCAACTGCAGCAGACGTGGGTCCAATCCCTGGGTTGGGAAGATCCCCTAGAAAAGGAAATGGCAACCCATGCCAGTATTCTTGCCTGGGAAATCTCATGGACAGAAGGAGCCTGGAGGGGTACAGTCGGAGGGTCACAACGGAGTTGACCACAATTTAATGCCTAAATAACAACAGTAACCTGCCACTTTTACTCGTTTGTGGTTGCAGACATGGCGTCCCTCCTTAGTCGGTGAAGGCTGCCTTGCGGAGGTCAGTGCTGCTTGGAGACACAGATCAACTCAGCACCCAGCCGTTTTTTTTTTTTTCTTTTTTTTAAATTAAATTTATTTATCTGGCTGCACTGTGTCTTCGTTGTAGTATGCAGGCTCTTTAGTTGCAGCATGCAAACTCTTAGTTGCGGTATGTGGGATCTAACATCCAGGGATCCAACCAGGGATCAAACCCAGGTCCCCTGCATTGGGAGCACGGAGTTTTAGGCACTGGACCACCAGGGAAGTCCCAGCACCAAGCCTTAAGGGATGTGGAAATGTATCTGGAGATGCAATGGGATGGAGAAAAACCAGTTAACCAGAATTCTAACCCAGGACAAAGATAGAATTGGAAGGAACAGTTGTATTTGCCGCGTGAAGTTAGGACGAGATCCCCATAGCTTACTGGATTACCACTGATGAGCCACTGCTAATGAGCTAATGAGCACAGGTTTTTGTTTATGTGAGTGGTACATATCAGCAGGGGCCTGACTCCAGAATCTTTCTCTCTGTGCCCTCCTCACAGGTCTCCGCCTCCCCTCTAGATGAAGAAGGTATCCTTACTCAGTGTCATTTTGAAGGGAAACCGAGTTATTATCCTGCCCTAGATCTCATATGTGGAGAGTGAATCTCAAGCATTTCCTTCAAAAGACCTTTGTGGGTTTCAGGACATGTAGTATCTATTAAGGCCTCTGCATGTAAGAACTTTCTGGTGTTTCATCTTTAAAAACCTCATGCTAAATTTATATTCTGAAGGCTAATTCTATCCTTGTTTTCCTTCTCATAAGTCATGTCTTTCTGTTAAGTCTTCTGGTAAAGTGGATGCTCTGGGAAGATGAGCCAGTTTGGGAAGGTGGGGGTGGTGGCAAAAAGGAACAAAAGCATTAGTCTCTTTTAGACCTGAGTTTTAATCCCACTTATCAACTTTTATTAGAAAAATTTCACTCTCTGAGCGTGTTTCCTCATAATTGCATATAAAAGTATCTACTTCATAGGACTGTTGAGATTATTAAATGACATGCTACATGTAAAACACTTAGCACAGTGTACAGACGTGGACTGGTCAGGCTTTAATGTTATCTCAATATCACACAGTATCTGTGTGAAGAATTAGACTTCTCCAGTGAATTCAGATAAGAAAACAGAAAAGGTAAAATGAATCAGCAATTCTCTCATTTGGCTGTGGAACTGATCCCACATTTTCCTCATCTTCTGCTATATCTTATGGGTCCTTTGGAAGAAAAGGTAAGCAAGCGTCTGTGGGATGTTTAGCTTGGCAATGATAGCCACTCCAGGTTGTGCCCCAGAGGAACTTGAGAAGATGTTCACATGAATAGCATGTGAGGCCTCTCAGAGCCAATCCCACCTTCTTGTTTCTGCTTCATGCCACTGCACCCAGCTTTACAGGAAGTGAAGCTACATGTGTCTGCTTGAAGTAGCCACATGGTGAGCTGAGTACTACTGTCTAAGTGTGAATTGACTCATGCCATAGAGTTCATATTATGGAATGGAAAATTCCTGAAGATTCTGAGGCAGTTGAATTTCTGTCACTTGGCTGATATTTTCATTTCTCAGAGAGCATTTAGCATTTTAAGAAAGCTTGGCAAAGAATCCTTTTAGTGTGTGAATACCTCCTTAGTGATGTGTCTAATTGATCCTTTGGAAGTTAAAATGTTTGTCTTCACGGAGAGACAAACTGGAGTTTTTAGTTCTCTCTCGGGAAAAGGAAACATTCTTCAAATTAAGCAATAGGGTTTCGGTGTTTCTACATTGTCTGGCCCAGGATACCAGGACTGCAGGGCAGTGATGAATTGAGGGAGCAGATCAAGGCAACAGTCAAGTGTTCACTCTGTTGTCTATGCCTGGGATTCAGCCTATAATAGCTGGCTCCTGTCTGGCTTCTGGGCTGGCTGCAGTGAGGACCCCTAATGCCTGTGTGGCACCGCAAGGGAACCTCAGCATCTGAGAACCACCGAGAAGTACTTGTGGGTAATTTCCTTCAACATCACTTGGTTGCCTAGCCCAGCCAGGGAATCCTACGATGGCCTCCAGGAGTGGAAGGAAGAAACCTGTTGAATATTGGAGATTTACCTGTTCCAACCTTCAGATGAACTATTCATATTTCACCATCCCAAAATGCGGAAGGAAAAGCCTAGAGCTGAGGGCATCTTTCTGTCTGAATTGTGAGCAGATATGTTAATGATGTGTACTCAGTCCTCTAGGAAATTATCTGTGAACAGTAATTGTCATAACACATGGGTTGTGTTATGATGGCTTTATTTTGTTTTCCAAAAACAGTAAGGTTTCATCATCAGTCCAGGTTCAAATCTGTTCCTGTCATGGGCTTTGTGACCTTGGCAAGCCCTGACCCTCTCTGAGCCTGTCTCCTCATCTGGAAAGTAGGGGTATTAATATTAATAATTATACCCACTTCATAAGCTTATGAGAATTCAGTGTCAAACTGCATATAAGGCTCTTAGTGAGTTCCTGGTAGAGAACTAAGTGCTGAATATATCTGGGCTTTTTTTCTTTTGATGGTGGTATAAAAAGGAAAGACCAGTGATTTTTTTGTAGTTTGTAATGCTTGATTATATAGGAGAATTTCTCCTGCAGTATCTGATGTAGATTTCTTTTCCAACGGAAATAAAAAATGAGAAAAGCTATTGATTGTGATATAATTACAATAGTTATCTTGGAAAAAGAGTAATGTTTCACATCCATTAGAATACCAGTTAAATAATCCAGACATGAATACATCGCTGAAATCAGTAGATTCCATTTTTTTGTAAGGTAGTAATTCAAAGTTTAAAGTACAGAAATAATAATATTAGTGAACATTTATTACCTGTTCTGGGCTTAACAGCATGCGTGTGTTTGTTGTTTTTTTCCTTTTGGCCTCCATGCATGACTTGGGAGATCTTAGTTTCCTGACCAGGGACTGCACCTCGCGCTCATTCAGTGAAACCCCTGAGTCCTAACCATTAGACCACCAGGGAATTCCCTGTGTGTATTTTTCCCCCCTCTATCCTCAAAGCATCCCCAGTTAAAATTATCCTTATCCCTATTCTCAAATGAAGAAACTGAGATAAGTTTCTTTCCCCAAAGTGCAGGGAGAGTTGAAATGTCAAACTGGGGTGGTGAAGCACTCAGGTAATCACAAGAGCTGTAAGCTCCTACACCCTAGGATTGGACAGAACAAGCAAGGAGAGGGGATGGCTAGCACCTGGGAGCCAAGGCTGCTCAGCACGAGCTGGGAGCATTGCCCTTTCTGTAGAACCGGAACCAACGAGAGGATGCCGCCCTGCTGGAGGCTGAGGAGAACTCAGGAGAAACGTGGGCTCCTGTGTCCCTCCTCCAGTCCCCTGCCGGAGCCGCCCATGACCTTGGGTAAAGGGGTTTGGGAAACATATGTAGGGAATGTATCTGTGAGCAAGTAAGCAAAAGACTGGCATATAGAGAAAACATATAAATAACAAACGTGATAATTTTAGGTAATGATGAGTTCTATAAAGTTGGCAAAAGGAATTGGGATGCTGTAAGATTTCAGTATAGGGCTTCCTTGGTGGCTCAGACGATAAAAAAAATCTGCCTGCAGTGCAAGAGACCTGGGTTCGATCCCTGGGTCGGGAAGATCCCCTGGAAAAGGGCATGGTTACCCACTCCAGTATTCTTGCCTGGAGAATTCCATGAACGGGAAGAGCCTGGCGGGCTATCATCCATGGATAATATAGATGTGTGATAGAACAGTGGCCTCAGACTTTTTTAGTCTTGGAACTCCTTCTGACTCTTAAAAATTATTGAGAATCCTAAAATTCTTTCATTTTAACAACTATCAATTGTTATCATATTAGAAATAAAAATAGAAATTTTTTAAATATTTATTAATTCATTGAAAAATAACAATAACAAATGCATCACATATTAATGTAAATAACATTTTAATGAAAAATAGCTGCATTACCCAAACCCCCAAAAAATTAGTAAGAAGAGTGGCATTGTTTAACTTTTTGCAAATCTCTTTAATGTCTGATTTCATAGAAAACAACTGGACTCTCTCATCTGCTTCTGCATTCCAATCTATAGTTCAAGTCCAGCTTTGCAGGGATATGTAGTTGGAAAGGGGAGAGCTTTGTGTACCTGTGAAAGGAACCCCAGGGATCCATACAACCCTTTGAGAGCCACTGCTATAGATAAAGCAATGAGGAAACCTGTCCTTTGCACCTAGTAGGCACTTGATGATTTTGGTTGAATGAACATAAATTAAGATTGCATTGAGGGTTTCACAGTGTCTCTTGTGATAAATGGTGACATTGGTGACACGGTGATAGTATAAATCAGTTAGACAAGATTCTTAGGGGCCATTGATCTGCAGGGCATGTGCTTTGTGGTATTTACCCAGCAATCCTGATGGCTTTTAACCTTAGTGTTCAGAGTCATGCAGGTTCCCTGTCACAGACTTTAGTAGGAACACCAAAAGAAAGATGCTAACTAGTCTAGTCTCTGAAAAAAATACACATTCTCTCCAGACAAAATAGATAACTAACAAGGACCCACTGTATAGCACGGGAACTCTACTCAATACTCTGTAATGACCCATATGGGAAAAGAATCCAAAACAGAGTGGATATATGTGTATGTATAACTGAATCACCTTGCTGTACACCTGAAACTAGCGCAGCATTGTATATCAACCATACTCCAATAAAAATTAAATTACAAAAACACACCCTCCGATTTCCTTAGCACTGTGCTCACACTAGCATAATGAGGGTAGTTTACTGGTAGTGCTCGGTGTGTCCATGTTGTGGTGGTGCTTTAGTTGCCAGGTTGTGCTGGACTCTCTTGAGACCCCATGGACTGCAGCCCACCAGACTCCCCTGTCCATGGGAGTTCTTAGGCAAGAATGCTGGAGTGGGTTGCCCTTTTCTTCTCCAGCGGATCTTCCTGACCCAGGGATTGAACCTATGTCTCCTGTATAGCAGATGGATTATTTACCCCTGAGCCACCAGGGAGCTCCCAGTGTGTACATAGGAAGTATTTATTTATTTATGTATTCCTGTGCTGAGTCTTCTTTGGTGTGCTTTCTCTCGTTGCAGAGAATGGGGGCTACTCTAGCTTCAGCACACGGGCTTCTCACAGCAGTGACTTGTCTTGCTGTGGAGCACAGGCTCTAGGGTATGTGGGCTTCGGTAGTTATGGTGTGTGGGGTCTAGTGCTTGAGTTCAGTAGTTGTGGCACACAGGCTTAGGTGCTCCTCTGTATGTGGGATCTTCCTGAACCAGGGATCAAACCAATGTGTCCTGCATTGCAAGGGGGACTCTTAACCACTGAATCACCAGGGAAGCCCCATAGGAAGTATTTCAAAATTTAAATGAAATTTTTACGATATAATTACAACAATGCGCTGTACAATACGGAATGGTAAACCATCACCAGTGACACACCTTGAAAACTTTATGCAACAGTATTCAATATAACTTTCTATCTGGGTGAGAGAGCTTATGAGTTTTTTCTCACCATCAACTAGTATTCATTCTTAGAGAATGCTAACATTAGCCAAGATCTAAGTAATACAGTCGGAGAAGGCGATGGCACCCCACTCCAGTACTCTTGCCCAGAAAATCCCATGGATGGAGGAGCCTGGTAGGCTACAGTCCATTGGGTCGCGAAGAGTCAGACACGACTGAAGTGACTTAGCAGCAGCAGCAGCAAGTAATACAGTAAAGTAGCCGTTATGAAAAACAAATCAAATGAATGATTTAGACACTTATTTGCTCTTTTGGATTATCTGTGATCCTGCTCTTTCTGTGGACATAGATCATTGAATTCAGCATTAATTGAAAGCCATGACAAGGGACAGTATGATGGAGATGACCACTGATGTGCTTTAGATGGACATGACCACATTTCTTCAACCCCCAACAGGCAGATTTGAGTTACCCTTTGTGGACCAACTAGCTTTCAAATGGGGTATATACAACATTTTAGGCCAAATGAAATGCACTGTTAGTGCTGGTGTCAGAGACAAATCTCATACCTGCCTTTCCGAGCAGATTACATTGTATCTTGCTTTGATGTTATGCAGTTGATAGGTTAGATGGGTTTTCCTGATGGCTCAACAGGTAAAGAATCCGCCTGCATTGTACGAGACACAGGAGACATGGGTTTGATCCCTGGGTTGGGAAGATCCCCTGGAGAAAGAAATGGCCACCCACTCCATTATCCTTGCCTGGGGAATCCCATGGACAGAGGAACCTGGCCAGCTTCAGTCCATGGGATTGCAGAGTCGGACACAGCAGAGCGACTAAGCACATGGTAGGTTAGGTGCTTTACAGCCACTTTACTAAGCTGTTTTTTGCCTCTTTTCCAAATGAGGAAACTGAGTCAGAGGCCCAGGTTACACAGCTTATAAAGACCTGTAGCAATTCTCTTACTGCACTGTGTTTTTCCCTACACTAGGGACCTCTGAGAGATGCATAGTCTAGGCATGTGCATGCATGTCTTTGCATAAACCCAAAGACAGAAATGTATTCAAAGGCTGAATGAGAGAGGAGAAAAACGAAAGGAAAAATTGGAAGAAGGAAAAAGTTTGGCTTCTCCATGACACCAGAGCACGAGACCTTTGCAGAAGAAATCCTGCCTGGATGAAATAAGATATTTCAAGTCATGGCTTTGTTCCTTTCTCACTGTGTCTTAGATACGTGGATTTGACTCATGGTCTGCTGAAAGTAGGGAGAGTGGCTAGTGGGACAAACCCTCCCATTAATAGGGCGAGACACATGAGGTGGTTCAGTAATTTTCACATGTATAGTAGGGCCTGATTTTGTGTGTGTGTGTGTCTTTCCAAGGTAAAAATATCACTGGTTAGGAAGAAAAGGAAGAAAAAATAAAAGACTATGAGGATATGCCAGCTAGCTACCTATAGTGCCCTATGGTTCCATATCAAGGAAATGAGCCGACTAATATAAATGAGTTTTTACCTTTCACTGCAGTATGCAAAGTCCCTCTGATTCTTTTTACTGCCTTCCCTTTTGTCTCCTTGGTCTGTTAACCCTATTTCTCTGCTATAAACCCTATTTCTCATAACACCAGGAGACCTAGGTCATAACGTTGCTGTGAGGACTTAATAAGACAATACATGGGGCTTGGCATGTCAAAAATATTTGATAACTATCAGCTCGCATGATTACTAACAGTATCGTCAGTACTATATTTCTGCGTAGTACTTGCTACGTTTTTCTCCAGTGTGAGAAGCTGCACATAGCAGTGGTGGAGACTTCCAGAAATTAGGACCCTGGAGGCCCATGAGGCCTCGACAGGCAGAGGCAGGTTTCTGGACGCCCTGCCCAGGCTGGGCTTTTCAGCCATGGCCTCGCTGCCGCCCCTCAAACAGTGAACACCCTGGGGCCCAGGAAATTTTTTTTGCAGCCCTAAAACATTTTGACTCTTCAAATGGCCATGGAGTCTGGCTGCCTCTGTCCGTCTGTGGTGGCTCGTGGGGCTGACTGGGCTCTGTGTTGCTTCAGGTGCCACAGGTGTCCATTTAACCTCCTCTCCTCCAGGCCGTCCCGCAGCTGGCCTTTGAGGAAGGCCCGGGGGGCACCGTCAGCTCAGGAGAAAGACAGCCAGACTCGGAGCTCAAGTTTTTCAGGTAAAATGGTGTTTCTTTTTCCAGGACAGTTTGAAAAGGGGATTCTATCAAGGTGAACCTTTTAGATGACCCAATTAAGTGGAGCCATGAGGGTTGGTTCCTTGAAACAGCTGTGCTTCAGAGTTAAGTCTGGGGTTATAATTAAACAGCTGTTTAATTCATTGATTTATTTATGGCTGTTCTGGGTCTTCGTTGCTCTGCGGGCTTTTCTCTGGTTGCCATGCTCGGGTTTCCTGTTGCGGTGGCTTCTCTTTTTTTTTTTGATACTGGAAACATGCATTTATTTTTTTAATATAAATGTATTTATTTTAATTGGAGGCTAATTCCTTTACAATATAGTGGTGGCTTCTCTTGTTGCGGAGCACAGGCTCAGCAGTTGTGCATGGGCTTCATTAATCTGCAGCACATGGGATCTTCCCGGATGAGTAATCCGTGTCCCCTGCGTTGGCAGGCTGCTTAGCCACCAGGGAAGCCCCCAACAACTATTTATGGAGCACCTACTTATTCTAAGTGTTGTATTAGGGGGTGGTCTGCTGGTCGGCCTGATCCTTGTGCCCATCCCTGGGGGTCTCCCTCAGAGTGCTCTGTGCCCACAGCTGGAGCATTTAACTCTGTCCTTAGGCTCAAACCCACCAGGAGGCTCTGACCATCTTCTCAGGTTTTAGTAACAAGGTGGACTCTCCCAGTATTCCTTACAGGGCCAACCCCACACTGCAAATTCCAAGACTGGGAAGTGGATTCTTGCCTAGGGCTCGACCTACCCAGTCACTGTACACTGGTGCTCCATCTTGGCTGCCTGGATTTGCCGTATCAGAGTCATGCCGATGGTGTTCAGACCAGTGACAGGGTTCCCACTGTTTGATCAGCCCCTACCATGCAGACCATTCAGTTCAGTTCAGTTCAGTCGCTCAGTTGTGTCCGACTCTTTGCGACCCCATGAATCACAGCACACCAGGCCTCCCTGTCCATCACCAACTCCCGGGGTTCACTCAAACTCATGTCCATCGAGTCGGTGATGCCATCCAGCCATCTCATTCTCTGTCGTCCCCTTCTCCTCCTGCCCCCAATCCCTCCCAGTGAGTCAACTCTTCGCATGTGGCCAAAGTATTGGAGTTTCAGCTTTAGCATCAGTCCTTCCAATGAAACCCAGGACTGATCTCCTTTAGGATGGACTGGTTGGATCTCCTTGCAGTCCAGGGGCCTCTCAAGAGTCTTCTCCAACACCACAGTTCAAAAGCATCAATTCTTCGGCGATCAGCTTTCTTCCCAGTCCAACTCTCACATCCATACATGACCACTGGAAAAACCATAGCCTTGACTAGACGGACCTTTGTTGGCAGCGTAATGTCTCTGCTCTTTAATATGCTGTCTAGGTTGGTCATAACTTCCCTTCCAAAGAGTAAGCATCTTTTAATTTCATGGCTGCAATCAGCATCCGCAGTGATTGCAACCCCTAATTCCTCTTCCAGCCCCCCTCTTACCCCAGGACTCTGCCATCCTCCAGGGCTCCCTGGTTTGCCTCCTACTGAGTTTGCATCAAGCTACCTGGCTCGTCCTCGTGGGTCTATCAGGGGTCCTCGGCTCCTCCCACTGAAACGGGCCTCCTCCCACCAGCTCAGCAGCATGAATTCTGGAGCCATAAGCTCGGCCCAGGAGGCTTTCAGCTGCAAGTGAGGGCTCCCAGACTCCGGCACAGACGGGGCTCTGAATCAAGTGCCTTTCTAGCTGCTACTGCCCCGAGCCTTCCGCTTAGGCTTTTTTTAAGGTTAGTGCTCTGACCCTTTGCCCAAGCAGAAGCGGTGTCGAAAGACTGAGAGACTAAGAATAGCCCCTTAAAAGAATCCTCAGTGCTCTTGGCTACGTGCACTGCTGTCTGTGGATGTGGCTTCTAAAAGGTAAACTGGCTTGCATTACAATGTCTTAATGGTGTTTGCATTAAATAAGAAAAAGGAGAATGCAGTTGGTATATTTTATGTCTTATCAAGGGCCCTTATTCATCTGGTCCAGCAGGCTATCTCCTTAATTGAAGAGATAGCAATGTGGCTTTTGGGCTTCCGTGGTGGCTCAGGCAGTAGGCATTGCTTCCCTGGTGCAATGCAGGAGACCTGAGTTCAATCTCTGGGTTGGGAAGATCCTATGGAGAGGGGAATGCAACCCACTCCAGTATTCTTGCCTGGAAAATTTCATGGACAGAGGAGTCTAGCAGTCTACAATCCACAGTCGTAAAGAGTCAGACATGACTGAGTGACTAAGCATGCACACAGTGTGGCTTCTGTTAGTCTGTAGCTTCTAGATGTGTTTTCATTTTCAGTAGGATTTAGCAAAGTCATTATCCCATGCTTTAACAAGGCTCCAGAGCAAAAACACCTCAATACGTTTTTTAAATGACATGATGAGAGAAGAAAGTCTTCTTTTTTCCTTGGAGAAAAGAGGTTTCAACTATAAGAGAGGCCGATGCGTCCCTAAGAATGAGTCTTGGTTCTGTTGCATAGCTCACTGCTCACAAATAAGGAGTGTGACAAGTGTGAGATGCATCAGTGAATTTCAGAAGAAGGGCTCTGGTGACGACGTTATGTGCTTTGTGGTGGTTGAAAGATGTTTATCAGAGATGAGCCTACTCGTGTTTTTTTTAAATGCCCATAAAATGGATCATATTCATTGGTGATCAGTAAATATAAAAAAAACAGGTCTCATGTTAATAAATAAATTTGATAAGAGCTTTGGCCCCTAAAGGAAATAGGTCACTTGTCCCCTTACTGGTGGCAAGGACTTAAAACTCACCAGAAAGGACTAAAGTCAACATATTTCATATTTAATTATGTAATAACCCCAAATGAAGTCAGATTTTTGAGCAGCAAAACAATTTTATTTTTCTTATAGCAGTCTTTGGTCTTCTAAGAGGTCTTAATGCCAAGAGGGTCAAAATTACTTAAGTCTATTCTTCTCATAGCAGATGGTCATTTTCTTAAAAACCATAAATCAGATCACATTTATTTTCTGCTTTAAAAACCCCAATATCTCCCCACTAAAACCACAAGAGAGTCCTAAAGCCTTGCCTGGGCCTGTTGCCCACTTGGTGAGCAAGCCCCTGGCCACCTCCTCTTGCCTCATTTTCCCTGCCCCCGGACTCCAGCCATCGCAGCCTTCTCTGCACTTCTCAAACAGCCCCCTTCCTGCCAGTTCTCCCCCCACTCCTGCCTCCAGGCCTTTGCACTCTTTGTCTGGAACCCTCCGCCCTGGATTTTTGCAGTGCTGTCTCCTTCCTGTTATTCGGGTCTCCGCTTAAATTTCCCCCTCCTTGGCAAAGGCTTTTTTAATCATTCAATATAATATGACATTGGTCCCTTTGGTTTGTCTTTATCAGACCTTCCCATCCAATTTTCTTCATATTATTGTCATCCTGAAATCATTTGTCTTTTTCATTTATACATTTATATTGGTTAACAGGAATAAGAGAATAATTCCTCACTAAAAGTCAAATGGTACATTGAAAACCATCATGCTAAATCTGAAACATTACCTTTTTCTAAGGACACAGTTGTTGTGTAATTGTTGAATTTGTGTAATTCAACATGCTTCTACTTACTCTGTGTCCAGTACAATAGTAACTTCAGGAGGCCAATCAGACAGCCAGCAAATAAATGTTTACTGAATATTCCCATGACAACATGCTAGTGTGCTGAACACTGGGATACAGTGGCCAGCAAAACAAGCATGACCTTCTCCTTGAGAAAGTGAAATCAAATAGCGGAGGGAGAGAAATGTTACAAAGAATGAAAACTCCCTGAGTGCAGGAACGTCTCCCTTCTGATGCTGCAATCCCAGTGCCTACAGCAGTGCCTGGCACAAGCAGAGGGTTCTTGATGAACGAACAGTGAAATTAATCATCACAAGTGTGCAATTTGGCCGAGGGAAACGCACTGGACTCAGCCAGATATACAAAATACAAATACTCTCAAACATACACACAACATCAGGGGGAGGGAGGGGGTGTTTAAGATGAGACTGGAAGGATGAGTAGGACTCACAAGGTGGAAAGGGCAAATAGGGCGATGGTGTGGGTAGAAGGAGAGAGGCTCTGAGGTGAGAGAAGTCTGGCATCTCTGGAGAACGAAAAGAAGGCCGTTGTGAGGGCTGCCTAGTGAGTGAGGCAGGAGAGACACCTGATGAGCTCACAGAGGTAGCAGGGTGCTGGAGACCTTGCAGGAAATCAGGGGGGGTCCTGAGAAGAACGCTGAGTTCCATTCCACTTTTGTAAATAGCCTCTGAAGGCAGCCGAGTGACATGGTAAGACTCGAGTGTGCAAAGTGGTGCTCTGGCCACAGACCAGGGAGGGGCAGAATGGATGCAGAGGGACCAGCTCAGAGCCCATTGCGGTGGACCAGATAAGAGATGGTGAGAGCTTAAACACAAGTGTGGAATTATGATTCCAGAGGTTTAAGAGGGAAGCTAGGTGATGGAATCTGTGACGGTGAAGCAGGAAACAATAGAGGGTAACTCCTAGGTTTCCGGCTTGAGCAACTAAATAGAGCCATTTACTGAGCTGAGAATATTGGATGAGGAGGTTGTTGGTTTTTTTTTTTTTTTCCTCTAATATTTATTTATTTGGCTGCATTGGGTCTTGGTTATGGCATGTCAGATCTTCACTGCATCATGTGAGATCTTTCATTGCGGCATGAGGACTTGGTTGCCCTTAGTTGTCATGTAGGATCTAGTTCTTCAAGCAGGGATGGAACCCATGACCCCCCAACTGCAAGGCAGATCCTTAACCACTGGACCACCAGGGAAGTGCCTCGGCTGAGGAGTTTTGAGGGGTTGGGAAGTTTGGCTCCGTTGATTTTGAGGTGCCTCTGAGACACCCAAATAGGAATATGGACTGGGCAAGTGCGTATACAGGTCTGGGACTCAGGAAAGAGGTGCAACAGGTGAAGGGCCCTGAAGCCGTAGGTGTGGCTGAGACCACTTTGGGAGGGAGTCTCAAAGGGCCGTGGTCTAGGACCCAGCCCCCAGGGACTCCACACTCCAGGGTGGGGCAGGGTGGGGCAGGGTGGGGCATGTGGATAAAGGAGAAGTCAGCCTTATGAGGAAAACCGGGAGAGAGCGTGTTACTGGAGCAGAGGGAAGACAGGGCTGCAAAGAGCAGGGTGTTGAAAGGCCCAGTGAGTGGAGCGCAGGAGAAACAAGTGCTTGGTAGGTCAGCGTGGTGAGTGAAAGTGAAAGTCACTCAGTCGTGTCCGACTGTTTGTGACCCCATGGACTATACAGTCCATGGAATTCTCCAGGCCAGAATACTGGAGTGGGTAGCCTTTCCCTTCTCCAGGGGATCTTCCCAACTCAGGGATTGAACCCTGGTCTCCCACCTGGCAGGTGGATTCTTTACCACTGAGTTACAAGAGATGAGAGGTTCAGGCAACAGTCTGGGGGAGGCAGAAACCCTTTTGAGGCAGCTCTGTCCTCCCGGAGACATTGATCCACATCAGTGCCTGGCGGAGCCCAGCCCGCCCCATGAGTCCTAGTTCCGAAAGCAGAGAAGGTCGGGGTCAATGAGAAATTTAAGTAGCCCATCTGAGAAAGAAATAGAAAATTTTATTGGAATCAAGTTGGAGATTATAACTCAGGAACAGCTTCTCAGAAAGTCCTGAAGACTCTTCTGCCTGTTAGAGGTCAAAGCACAGTTAGTTATATAGGTTTTTAAGATAGAGGTGGTTGTTTTTTAGTTGCTCAGTTGTGTCTGAGCAACTAAACTTAACTGGCAGGCTCCTCTGTCCATGGGATATCCCAGGTAAGAATATTGGAGTGGGTTGCTAGTTACTCCTCCAAGGGATCTTCCCAACCCAAGGATCGAACTTGTGTCTCCTGCATTGGCAGGTGGATTCTTTACCTCTGAGCCACCAGAGAAGCCCACTTGAGCCAGAGGGAGGGCTGTGCTTTAAATGACGTAGATAGTTTGCACAATCCAGATCTCTGTGTACAAAGCGGGTAGTGAGTCATGGGTCATTACAAGATTATAGAAGCAGGTCATATCTTTAGTGGTGGAAGATAAGATACCTGCTCTGTGTGGCTGAGCAGGTATTTCTACCTGGGGAGGTCTGGTCCATGCATAATACAGAAACACATCACACAGTAAAAGGGAGAGGGATGGCCAGAGGGTAGAGAAACATCTTTATGTTTACATTTTCCTTGACTTGC
This sequence comes from Moschus berezovskii, assembly GCF_049115385.1. Lineage (NCBI taxonomy): Eukaryota > Metazoa > Chordata > Mammalia > Artiodactyla > Moschidae > Moschus > Moschus berezovskii. The sequence continues at coordinate 22,957,566 of NC_142466.1, forward strand.
CTTAGCAGAGGAATTTTTATCTCATCATCCGTGTGCAGAAGGGGAAGGAGCGAGCAGACAAGAGGCTGCCGTGCATCTTCAGAGAGGGTGGACCAGTACTGTGGGCCTTGACATGCCAGTTCCACGGCCATCCGCTCGTGATGCTGGACCACATTTCCTGTCCTTGTTGCCTTCCATCCAATTGCCTGCCTTAGCTGATGCTCATTCAAGTGGCTTTCTTTTGTGTTCGACCAAAAGAGCCTTGGGTAAGCCACGAACTCTTTGAATTGCAGAGAAAAGGCTGCTTGACCTCTGCAGGCTGCATTAGAGGTCACCCTTGGCAGTGATTCAGTAGCTTAGCAGGTTTATGGCTGCAGGACAGCCTGCAACTCCTCAACTATAAATTAAGAATCCCGTGCGCCTTCAGTATGCACGGAGCAGCCTCACTCTCTCCTGTAAATCACAGGAATTCTGAAGTCCTTGACAATTCATAGTGCAACCTCCGCTAGTTGTTCTGCTTCCAGGAATTTTTTCAGACTTGATTAACTGGAAGGGCGGAGATGGGGCTTTACAGGCTCTTTTTTGTTATCCTTGGCTGTATGATGAAGTGAGAGGAATAATTCTCTGTTTTAAAGCAGAAGGCCTGAGGTTGGTTTTTCTGACAGACTTTTTGCATCCCCATTCCAGATTCAATGGAGACTTTAAAAATGGTTCACATATAAAAAATCTCTAAGGAACAATAAAAAATAAATAAAAGCTTTACCAACATGACAATACTATATAGAACTTTCCAGTTCTATATTCTAATACATCATGATTATTACAATATTATTAATATGATTACAATATTATTATGATTATTCTAATATATCATGAAGCAAAAATCCAATTACTACTGTCTCTAGCTGGAGAAGGGAATGGCAGTCCACTCCAGTATTCTTGCCTAGAGAATCCCACGGACGGAGGAGACTGGCAGGCTACAGTCCATGGCATCGAAAGAGCTGACACGAGTGAAGCGACTAACACTATCTCTACAGGGGAAACAAATCAGTTCACAGAAAGAAAGAAATCTGATAGAATTGCTAAAGAAGGAGGACTCCTATCTAGCTGAATGATTAAAATCAGTTTTACAGAAATGACTGGGAGTAAAACACTACTTTTTTTGGTGACCTTTTTATGAATAGACTACCTTCCCCCTTTTAATTAATTTCTCTCTTAGCTGTGCCAGTCCCAGCATTACTTTTCTGAAAATGGCAGCTGATTGCCTGATGTCTTTTGCTTTTGTGAAGCATATTTCCTAATGGATGTTGGACTGCTCCTAATGTTACTTTTTTTTCCAGGCTAGAGCTCGTTTATTCCAGCCCTAAAAAGTTGATTTAGCTTGGCTTTAAACTGCCCTGCACTGTGATACCTAAAGACTCAACTCATCTATTCTGTGCATGTGACACATAAGCCTGGTACCCTGGAAAGCCTGGAAAATTTTTTTGCTTGTTTTGGATCTCTGGGTACATGGAGCTGTGTTTATCTCTCATGTTGATCGGCTGTGTACAGTTTTTAATGGGAAAAACATGACTTTACTGACCTTTTACGAGCAAATAAATTGACTTCAGGCTGCTTGGTGTCATTTGGAAAAGAATGTTTTTTCTCTTCCTTTGGGGCTGCCTCCAGAGTTTTTGAATTTCAAAATCACTGTATTCCCAGCTTCACACCTCCCCAGTCACCTCCGCCAACCCCACAACTTTAAAAGAAGGCCTGAGAGACGATGGAGATGGAGATTGAAAGGGAAGACCCAGGGCTTGTGTGGCTGTCAGTCATTTGTGTTGTGTAACACTTCGGTTCGCAAGGAAGATTCACATCAAATAGTCCTCGTGTTCTCCCCATGCTCCTGTTGCCTCATGAGGTCAAGCTCTTCTTCCAAAGAGAGGTCTTGTCTTTCTAGAAAATTCTTTCCTCTTTATAGGGTTGGACTCCTTTGGAATTCTGTGAAGACTGAAGAAGGAGCAACCAGGAAGATTAATCTGTTCCCTTCCCTGTCTCCATTTTCTTTCTGGAATCACTTAGATCTCTAAGGAGATCAGGAGTCTGATTTAACAACTAAAATAAAACCACACATCTCTCGTTAAGTGAGGGAAATAATGTTGTTTATTTGACTTTTGATTCTTTGGATGTAATTCCTGGCATTTGTTTATTTTTTCATCGTAGGGTGATTCAGCATCTCCTCCTTTGGGAATATAATGTCCTTTCCAGGGCGGAAAAATCATTTTAAAAAATGAAGACTTCTCTCTTTAAAAAAAATTGTTGAGATTCCCCCTCATCCCGGAAGCCAGTTTTTCTAGCCATGCACAAAATCCCGGCCACTTACAAGTGGAGAAACCTGTTGAAAGAATGGCTGCTGAATTAGCATTGGCCAAATTCTTGGGGCTTAAGAGTCTCAGAGGAAATGTGATCTTTGGGATTTTTTTTTTTTTTTTAACCTGGCCGGCAGGACTACAGCTTAACAAACTGCCGAATAGAATCCATGTGATTAATGTTCTGAAGAGGGGAACAGCTCAGAAAGTTAATATTATCGTGGCAAGAACCAGGAGTCAGTGTGTCTACTTTCACACAAAATACTTAAAATCAGCTACTGCATAACCCCTCTCTTAATAGGCAAAATAAGTGGCCCAATGATCTCTTCTATTTCCTAATGACCTCTTGTAGGAATTTTCCATCTCCTTTGAATTCCACCTGGACCCACTTGGCTTTTATCTTGGCTTCAACCCTTTAGCTGTTTGAACTACAGAAAATACTGTGTGATGTTATTTTTCCATTATTTACCTACTTTTGGTTGCCCTGGGTCTTCATCACTGGGGCTTTCTCTAGTTGAGGTACACGGGCTTCTTGTTAAGGTGGCTTCTCTTGTTGCAGAGCACAGACTCCAGGCACACAGATTTCAGTAATTGCGGTGCATGGGCTTAGTTGCTCCGAGGCATGTGGGATCTTCCTGGACCAGGAACCGAACCCCTGTCCCCTGCATTGGCAGGCAGATTCCTATCCATTGTACCACCAGGGAAGTCCTGGTGTGGTAATGTTGTTGGTAGAGACACACTGGTTTTTTTGGCTTCAGACCTTTTTATATTTTTCAAACCACCCAACCAACCAACCAAAGGCATGAAACCCTAAATGAAATGAGGTAAAATCAGATCTACACTGGCTGCAGTGGTAGGGGGAAGGCTCAGAGTCAACCCCACTCCTCCAAGATGAAGTAACTTCCCTCACTCGTGAAGTAGAACCTTGAAGCTTCGAAAAACACAGTTTGAAATAAATGCTCTCTAAACTTTTGTCTCCTGTCATTTCCCCTGAGGTCTGCTTTCCTTCTTGTTTGGGAGTCAGGAGGGAGTCACAGAAAGTAGTCACAGACCAAGTGAGGCTGCCTGAGAAGAAGCGAAGAGGCTGGGGAGCTTGGATCCAGCTTCTCAAGGTCTTGTGGTCTCAGCACGTTCACCACATCTTGTGATCTACCCTGGGGTGGGGGGGGTGCCTGGCTGAAGATGAGGATGGGGTGAACCAGGGAGCAAGGCTGTCTCCCCACATCCAGGAAGGTTGATCAGGTCGGGTGGTGTATGGAACAGGTCTATGGGGCTCCTACAAGGCAGATGCCACTCTTGTGGCTCATCAGGGAATTCTGTTGCAGCAAAAGGGCTCCAGAGAGCTTTGTTACCTTCCCTTCTGAGCTTTGAGCACTGATTTTGCTGCCTCAGTAGTCATCTTGAATCTTCTAGCCCCCAACACACCCTCCTCCGCCCTGTTAGTCTGGTTTGACAGTAACTCTTAAAACCCTCATCTCTACTTTTGCCTGGACATGGTGCTTATTCCTCCAATGGCAACCTTAAAACTCATGCTTGGGCTTCCCTGGTGGTCCAGTGGTTAAGAATCCACCTGCCAGTGCAGGGGCCAGGGCTTCAGTCCCTGATCTGGGAAGACTCCACATGCCACGGGGCAGCCAGGCCCGTGCTCCACAAGAAGAGGAGCTACTGCAATGAGAAGCCCATGCCCTGCAGCTAGAGAGTAGCCCTTCCTCACTGCAAGTAGAGAAAGCCCCCACACAGCAACGAAGACCCACTTACCACAGCCAAAAATAAATAAATACTTTAAAATAAATAAATAAGACAGGAAAACAGTAATAAAAATTGATTACTATTTAAAAAAGACACTCATGCTCATGAAACTTCACACTCATGACCTTGAATGTGTGTGTGTGTGTGTTCACTCAGTATGTCCAACTCTTTGTGGCTCCATAGACTGTAGCCCACCAGGCTCCTCTGTCCATGGAATTTTTCAGGCAAGAATACTGGAGCCGGGTGCCATTTCCTTCTCTAGGGGATCTTCCTGACACAGGGATTGAACCTGCATCTCTTGTATCTCCTGCATTGGCAGGCGGATTCTTTACCACTGTGCCACCTGGGAAGCCCTGTGACCTTGAATAGTGAACTTGAAACTGGATAACCTTCCACCTGCACCATTGCTGAGCTGCTTAACCTTGCATCTGTGCAACAGCCCCTGCATCCATCTGATGCTCCTTTCCCCAGATTCCTGTGATACCCAGCTCAGCTTCCTCCTCCTGCCATTAACAGACTGCCACAGCAGGAAGGTGGGCTCCTGCAAGCTGAGCTCAGATACAGCAGATGGCCCGCCTGGCCTCCCACAGGATGGGGATGAGGGGGTGATACGCCCAGCTTTAGGTCTAAAAGAGAGTGGCGTTCAGAACTCAGGTCGCTCGTTCAGACAACAGGGCAGGTGTAGATCAAGTCCTAAAGCATGACAGAGAACGACCTAGGAAGCTTGGGTTTTTGAAGTACATTTCTAATGTTTCACGTTGTTAACATCTTGAAAATTTGTTAAATATTGAAAATCTTATTACTATTTTCAGATCCTTTCAATAAACAGAGTTGTTTAAACAAAAGACAAACAAAAACCAACTGCCACAGAAAACTGAGATAATGGATCCTGCCCTGTCTTCCAAGACTATTTTTTATGATTATTTTCATTGTTTTAAGATGTATTTTTTTCTCATACTAGATCCCATCCTGAATTGCTCTGAGTGGGCTTAGAATATTAGAAAACAAGAGTTTTCCCCCCTTATTTTCCATTCTTATGACTTCAGAGACCAGGTTTCAGCTGATGTCTGCAGTGACCAGAATAACTACTGGTCATATCACCTCTTCCCAGAGGATATTTCCAAAGATCACACATCTCATCGCAGGCCCATGCAGTTCATTGGTTTATTGACCACTGTCTCAAACTGGGCTTTCCAAGTGGATCCTTTTAGATCATTTTTCTGAAGTCATAAATTCAACCAAGACCTGAGGTCAGTATAGCAAAGGTGTTCCTTGGGTGAATGCAAAGCATACAGAGTGTTACTTTGTTCATATTTCCCTTTGTGCCCTGGGATCCAGAGTGTCTCCTGCAGGCTTCTGGTGTCACCCAAGGATTAAACCAGTTTGAAATCCTTAAACTTCTGAAGTGTGCATGAATCAGCAACACACACTTGAGCGTGAATGAAATAGCAGTGGAATGTTGTGTCAATTTTCATTTAATTTTATCTGAGTGTAGTCCTGTTCTGTCATGTGGTGAGAAACCCAGCCTTAAGCATTCTTGAGGTTTGCTGTCCTTCTTTAGTTTCACAGTTTCCAGGATTTGACTTAGTGCCCAAACCAGCCTAGCCAGTCCTTTATCTACACTGGCTACCACTGAGATGCCTGTTGTTCCAACCCATGTGGTGCCTCAAGGGTGTTGCATTTGTTGTCAGTCTTGGGGCACAGGAATCCTTGGCAGGTTCCAGAGCTCTGGCACCTCCCATCCAGTCATTTTAGATATGCCCTGAAGCCATCACCTTTGATAGGTTATCATTTCCTTTGGTAATAAGTCATATCAATAAACCATCTTGAGAGCTTTCTGTTTGAGCTTTGGGACTACAGTGAATGGAAATTGAACATTTTTACTTTATCTTTGGCCTCTGCCACCCTCTCACTTCACCACATGGACCAAACCCATGTGTTTTGGGCCAGCTCCTACTCATCCTCTGGGTCTCAGCTGCAGTGTCACTGGCCATGTTAGAGGGTTCCATATGGGCACCTTCTCTGCCTGCCCATTCACTCTTCTATTATCTTGTATCCCAAGTATGATTTTCTTTGACATCAGGTGGAAAACTGTTAAAAATGCAGCATCTCACACCCCACCCCATATCAGATTGCTGGAAAAGAATCTTCATTTTCACATCTCACGTGGCTCATGGGCATGACCAAAGGTGAGAGGCACAGACCTCCTGGATCACGAGCTCCTTGATCACAAGGAAACTGTCTTTTCATCACCACATTCCCTTTCAGGGTGCCTACTCCATGGCAACCCCTCAATAAATAGCTGCTGAAGGCATGGATAGCCCTTAAGAAGGATAGAGAGCAAGCATTCAGTTTGCGGTGGCTGCTATTAAAGGATAGATTGTACCTAAAGTGTGGCGTGGAGCTACTGAGCTGGACTAAGCTGGAGATGGAGGTGGCTGGGTCATGACTTGGTGGAGCCGGCTGGGTGGCCAGGCCCACAGATGTAATAGCCAGCTTAACAGGCCAGATAGGCTAGGTTGGAGAGCCCACTTGGGGGAGTCTGACTCAGGTGGGAGGGCAAAGACTGATGTCCCTGGTGGCTTAGTCAGTAAAAAGTCTGCCTGCAATGTGGGAGACCTGGGTTCAATCCCTGGATGGGAAGGAGCTCCTGAAAGGAAATGGCAGCCCACTCCAGTATTCTTGCCTAGAGGATTCCATGGACAGAGGAGCCTGGTGGGCTACAGTCCATGGGGTCACAAACAGTTGGACATGACTGAGTGACTCACTTTTTAGTCTTAATGAAGCAGAAGAGTGGATGGGGCAGCTTCTATGAGTGTTCCTGAAGGGCATGATGGGAAATAGGTTTGAACAGGTAGACTGAAATTCCAGCGGCATTCATTTCCCACCCATTGCTGGAACACAGACTCTCAACTAGATCAAAGACAAGGCAAAAAATATGAACAGAACAATATTGTTCTTTGCTTTCCTTTTACACATTTGAACTTGAGGGTAGGGGGATAAGAGCCAATAGATGTATTCGATTCATCTTTCAACTTAGAAAAGCTGAGATTTTAGTAGTGACTTTTACACATGGCAAAGACATGACCCCCAGACTGACATGAAGGCACCATTGGGGGGCTAGGGCAGAGAGGCAGCTGCCTATGAATGGATCATGCTTGGCTGTGTAGATACCTCTCTTCAGATCAGTCACTCTGAGGGAATGTCTGATGTTGGCCACCTGGGAATTGTCTGCCAGGTGACTTGTTTGCTCTGACTGGCGTTTTGTTTTTTCCTAGGAGATAACACAGGTGCTCTCTGGGGACTCTGGCACATTGGTTCCTTATCAGTTACTGAGATTTCTCCTTTTTGGGGACATCAACTCTGTGGTGGCTTAGTTGCTAAGTCATGTCCGACTCTTGTGACCCCATGGACTGTAGCCCGCCAGGCTCCTCTGTCCAAGGGATTTTCTAGGCAAGTGGGTTGCCGTTTCCTTCTCCAGGAGATCTTCTGTGGACCCAGGAATTGAACCTGGATCTCCTGCATTGTAGGTGGATTCTTTACCGACTAGCCTACAAGGGAAGCCCCTAAACTCTGTGGATTGTACCAAAGAGGCTTAGCATTGGATCCAGGGTAGGGGAAAAAGAAGAGAAAGCAGCAATGTCTCCGGGCTGCAACAAGGGACCTTGAATTCCACCACGGATGGGCAAGAAGTCAAGCCCTGGACTCAGTCTGCACTCCCTGCCCTGGAATGCCCAGATGTGCTTTTCGGGGAGCGTGCAGCCCTTGCCTGTGGCAAACTTGGATGTCCTCTGCTGAAATTGGCACCTAGGATAATACTGCACGTGCTTGCAAATTCCATCTTGCCTACACAGGCATGGGATTCTGCAAGAAAAATCAAGAGTCCCTGCCCATTCCCCTCCACCTCTCTGAGATTACAATGAACTTGAAGAGCTGGCTTCCAGAGCACTCGTTGGGGAGGGGAGACTCTTCTGGTTGACGCCAGTCCTCCCTTCTAGGTGTAGGAGGCTGCAGAAGAGGAAATAGTTCAGGCGGGGAAGAGAGTCTTGGGGATCCCAGAGCAACTCATTTCCCCCTTGAATTATAAGTTGGGAGCAGAAAGTGTCATGTATTATTCTGAGATCAGAATTCAGCTGAGCCTGGATTTCTTTTGAAGCAGCAGTTGCCGCTGCCTAGACATGAACTAGAGGTCCGTGACAGGCAGGGGCATTGATGTTCTCAAGTCAGCTTCACAAACCCCCCGGAGGAGTGCAATTATATATTCCAGTGAGAGATTCATTTCACAACAGCCTGGTCATCTGCCTGAATCTCTTTGCACACAAGCTTTGCCAGTGTATGGGGTATCTCAACCATGAGGGTTTGAAAAACTGTATTTCCCCCCAAGATTCCTCCCCACCTATCAATATGCACAAACCTTACCAAGCAAAAATGAAAATGAAACAAAAAACAACAAAGCGTAGGGCCCTTCTTTCCTTCCTAAGTGATGCTTGTAACTGAGGAAAATGGGTTTGAGTTTGGCTGCAGTGCAGGAGACCTGGGTTCTATCCGTTGTCAGGAAGATCCCCTGGAGGAGGGCATGGTTACCCACTCCAATATTCTTGCCTGGAGAATTCCGTGGACAGAGGAGCCTGATGGGCTACAGTCCAAGGGGTTTCAAAGAGTTGGACTGAGCGTAGTTCACTTCTTCATTGTAGCTGGTGTTATTGATACCAAGTTAGATAGATGATGAGTGTGGGCTCTGGTGTCCACACAATCTAAGTTGGAATCCCAGTCCTGCCACTTATAGGCAAGCTACTTAACCCTACTGAGTTGCTGTGTCCTTGTAGATCAGACGAGGGTAATAATAGCACCTACCCCCTAAAGTTAACTGAGAGGATGAAATGAGACTTTAAGGGGTTAGCACGGTCCTTTGCTACAGTAAGCACTGGGTAGATATCAGACTTTTAAAAAATGTGCAAAAAGTAACAGACCGACCCTCTCCTCCTGCTGGATGCATCTGTCATCTGCCGTCTCGTGAACAAGTCAGTGTCCCATGTCTCCCTTACTCTGGCTGCGCCTTTCCTGGTCCCACATATTGAGCTCTCTGTGGTTTGATCGATGAAGAGATGGTAAGGTGTATGCTTGGAATCCATTAAGTTTGAGACTGCCTTGGGGGAGAGGATGCTGAGGAAAGAGAAATGAAGTGAGCAGAGGACTGATGAAAAAGCCCGCAGGCTCTCTGATGGGCATACTGAACTTCATCTTCTGCCCACCCAGGTTTTTAAAACCCACTGTATGAGGACTTCGGGTTATAAATACGGGTCTGACTCCATTCTGGAATCCAGAAAAGGTCTGAAAACCACATGTGTTTTCATCTGGCAGGAGGCTATTTATATTCTTTATTTATTTAACTTAGTATGAACATTCTTATGTTGCACTGAGAAGATATTAATGTGTTTGATTTCAGAATGCTGTTCCTGGGCCTGCTGGGGAGGGGAGGTGTTTTGTACTGTGTTACCATTCTAAATTCTGAAAACTCTTGACCTCTAAAACCAAATCTGTCTCCATTGACTTTGAATAGGACTTTTTTTTTGTAACAACAACAACAAAAAAACTAACCTGAAGTAGATTAAGCCAACAAACAGTAAATTTGAGGTGGTAAGGGGGAAATTTATTTCAAGGCTTGTAAGCACAAGCTTGGGCTTCCCCGGTGGCTCAGATGGTATGCAATGCGGGAGACGCAGGTTCGATCCCCAGGTTGGGAAGATCCCCTGGAGAAGGAAATGGCAACCCACTCCAGTATTTTTGCCTGGAGAATCCCCATGGACAGAGGAGCCTGGTGGGCTATAGTTCATGGGGTTGCAAAGAGTAGGACACAACTGAACAACTTTCATTAAGCAGAGGCTCAGGGAAGCTGTGGAGAAGGCAATGGCACCCCACTCCAGTACTCTTGCCTGGAAAATCCCATGGATGGTGGAGCCTGGTGGACTGCCGTCTGTGGGGTCACACAGAGTCGGACACGACTGAAGTGACGCAGCAGCAGCAGCAGCATCAGGGAAGCTGTAGTGAGAAGGGACTAAAAGCAGGCCTGGGAGGCCTCAGATGCCCTCTCCCAAGTTCTGGTTCTTATGGGCATGAACATGGGTGGTTGTCTTGGATGCACTGGTTATAACCCTGGAGGCCCAGTCTGTGGCAAGTGGTAGGAACTTCATATGTACACATCAGTTCACAGATTGGCTTTCCAGTCTGGATCGCTGTGGTTGAGATCACGTATCAGGAAGCTGGAGCTTTGAGACACATACACAGTATTCACAGACATTCACCCTGTGTCAGTGCAGTGATTGAAGCATGTAGACTCTGGAAGCAACAGTCTAGATTCATATCCTAGTTTTATCACTTACTAGCTATAGGACCTTCGGTGAGTTCCTTAGCTTCTGTGGGTCCTCCTTTCTTCACCTATAAGGAAGGCATCCTGGTATCTACTTTATGTATTTGTTGTAAGGATTAAATGAGCTAATATATGCAAAGACACTTAGAAAGTAGGTAGCATGTTATAAGTTCTAGATTAATATTTGATACTTTCTTTTATAAGCACAGAGTCTGAGTTAGATTCTTATTCATACATTAAACAAATATGTATCTTGTGTCTGCCATGTGAAGGCATCGTATTTGAGCTGGTGAACAATTTGTGTACCTTCTAGTCTTATGCTGAAGACAGACATTAAATAAGATTGTACACATGTGATGAGTATTATTATGACCCAAGCGTTATGCTTTTTAAAAGGATGAACGGAAATCAAATAATAATAAATCCAACTTTATTGTCTTTTCTCTTCAAATCTGCATGCTAAATACTTCATATATTCTGCAAAGATCAGGACATAAATAGAGATGAGAGTGTCCTTAAGCAATAGTCAGACCAATTGTTGCTTGCTTGGAACATGAAGTGATTTCACTTTTTGATAAACTGAGAAAAAAGTTTCACCATTCCTAGCTTATGCATGGGAGGTACATTTATCTACAGAACAGGTGAAATTGTTGTATTTGTTTGTGATAATAGTAACAACCAGAAGATCTGTCATGCATAGCAGATCATCCTTCACCTTTGATTCTCACAGCTATGATATAAAGTCAGTAGGGTAGGATTTGTGCCCAATTTACAGATGAGGAGACTGCCCAAAGCAGTGAAATGACTGATCCCCCCAGGCACAGGCATGGCTGGTGCCTGACACATATTCAGTTCAGTTCAGTTGCTCAGTCATATCCGACTCTTTGCGACCCCCCTGCACGCCAGGTCTCCCTGTCTATCACCAGCTCCCGGAGTTCACTCAAACTCATGTCCATCGAGTCGGTGATGCCATGCAGCCATCTCATTCTCTGTTGTCCCCTTCTCCTCCTGCCCCTAATCCCTCCCAGAATCAGAGTTTTTTCCAGTGAGTCAACTCGTCTCATGAGGTGGCCAAAGTATTGGAGTTTCAGCTTTAGCATCAGTCCTTTCAATGAACACCCAGGACTGATCTCCTTTGGAATGGACTGGTTGGATCTCCTTGCAGTCCAAGGGACTCTCAAGAGTCTTCTCCAGCACCACAGTTCAAAAGCATCAATTCTTTGGCGCTCAGCTTTATTCACAGTCCAACTCTCACATACATACATGACCACGGGAAAAACCGTAGCCTTGACTAGACAGACCTTACCTTTGTAAGTAATGTCTCTGCTTTTTAATATGCTATCTAGGTTGGTCATAACTTTCCTTCCAAGGAGTAAGCGTCTTTTAATTTCATGACTGCAATCAGCATCCACAGTGATTTTGGAGCCAAAAAAAATAAAGTCTGACACTGTTTCCACTGTTTCCCCATCTATTTCCCATGAAGTGAAGGGGCCAGATGCCATGATCTTTGTTTTCTGAATGTTGAGCTTCAAGCCAACCTTTTCACTCTCCTCTTTCACTTTCATCAAGAGGCTTTTGAGTTCCTCTTCACTTTCTGCCATAAGGGTAGTGTCATCTGCATATCTGAGGTTATTGATATTTCTTCCAGAAATCTTGATTCCAGCTTGTGCATCTTCCAGCCCAGAGTTCCTCATGATGTACTCTGCATATAAGTTAAATAAGCAAGGTGACAATATACAGCCTTGACATACTCCTTTTCCTATTTGGAACCAATCTGTTGTTCCATGTCCAGTTCTGACTGTTGCTTCCTGACCTGCGTACAGGTTTCTCAAGAGACAGGTGAGGTGGTCTGGTATTCCCATCTCTTTCAGAATGTGCCACAGTTTATTGTGATCCACACAGTCAAAGGCTTTGGCATACTCAATGAAGCAGAAATAGATGGTTTTCTGGAACTCTCTTGCTTTCTCCATGATCCAGCGGATGTTGGCAATTTGATCTCTGGTGCCTCTGCCTTTTCTAAAACCTGCTTGAACATCTGGGAGTTCACGGTTCACATATTGCTGAAGCCTGGCTTGGAGAGTTTTGAGCATGACTTTACTAGCGTGTGAGATGAGTGCAATTGTGCGGTAGTTAGCATTCTTTGGCATTGCCTTTCTTTGGGATTGGAATGAAGACTGACCTTTCCAGTCCTGTGGCCACTGCTGAGTTTTCCAAATTTGCTGGCATATTGAGTGCAGCACTTTCACAGCATCATCTTTCAGGATTTGAAATAGCTCCACTGGAATTCCATCACCTCCACTAGCTTTGTTCGTAGTGATGCTTTCTAAGGCCCAGTTGACTTCACATTAAAAGATGTCTGGCTCTAGGTGAGTGATCACGCCATCGTGATTATCTGGGTCGTGAAGATCTTTTTTGTACAGTTCTTCTGTGTATTCTTGCCACCTCTTCTTAATATCTTCTGCTTCTGTTAGGTCCATACCATTTCTGTCCTTTATCAAGCCCATCTTTTCATGAATTGTTCCCTTGGTATCTCTAATTTTCTTGAAGAGATATCTTGTTTTTCCTATTCTGATGTTTTCCTCTATTTCTTTGCATTGATTCTGAGGAAGGCTTTCTTATCTCTCCTTGCTAGTCTTTGGAACTCTGCATTCAGATGCTTATATCTTTCCTTTTCTCCTTTGCTTTTTGCTTCTCTTCTTTTCACAGCTATTTGTAAGGCCTCCTCAGACATCCATTTTGCTTTTTTGCATTTCTTTTCCATGGGTATGGTCTTGGTCCCTGTCTCCTGTACAGTGTCACAAACCTCCGTCCAGAGTTCATTAGGCACTCTATCAGATCTAGTCCCTTAAATCTATTTCTCATTTCTACTGTATAATCATAAGGGATTTGATTTAGGTCATACCTGAATGGTCCAGTGGTTTTCCCTACTTTCTTCAATTTCAGTCTGAATTTGGCAATAAGGAGTTGAGCAGTCAGCTCCTGGTCTTGTTTTTGCTAACTGTATATAGAGCTTCTCCATCTTTGGCTGCAAAGAATATAATCAATCTGATTTAGGTGTTGACCATCTAGTGATGTCCATGTGTAGAGTCTTCTCTTGTGTTGTTGGAAGAAAGTGTTTGTTATGACCAGTGCATTCTCTTGGCAAAACTCTGTTAGCCTTTGCCCTGCTTCATTCCGTGCTCCAAGGCCAAATTTGCCTGTTACTCCAGGTGTTTCTTGACTTCCTACTTTTGCATTCCAGTCCCCTATAATGAAAAGGACATCTTTTTTGGGTGTTAGTTCTAAAAGGTCTTGTAGGTCTTCATAGAACCGTTCAACTTCGGCTTCTTCAGTATTACTGGTTGGGGCATAGGCTTGGATTACTGTAATATTGAATGGTTTGCCTTGGAAACGAACAGAGATCATTCTGTCATTTTTGAGATTGCATTCAAATACTGCATTTCGGACTCTTTTGTTGACCTTGATGGCTACTCCATTTCTTCTAAGGGATTCCTGCCCACAGTAGTAGATACAATGGTCATCTGAGTGAAATTCACCCATTCTAGTCTATTTTAGTTCACTGATTCCTAGAATGTCTACGTTCACTCTTGCCATCTCCTCTTTAACCATTTGCAATTTGCCTTGATTCATGTACCTAACATTCCACATTCCTATGCAATATTGCTCTTTACAGCATTGGACCTTGCTTCTATCAGCAGTCACATCCACAACTGGGTATTGTTTTTGGTTTGGCTCCATCCCTTCATTCTCTCTGGAGTTATTTCTCCACTGATCTCCAGTAGCATACTGGGCACCTACCGACCTGGGGAGTTCCTCATTCAATATCCTATCATTTTGCCTTTTGATACTGTTCATGGGGTTCTCAAGGCAAGTATACTGAAGTGGTTTGCCATTCCCTTCTCCAGTGGACCACATTCTTTCAGACCTCTCCACCATGACCCGCCCGTCTTGGGTGGCTCCACACGGCATGGCTTAGTTTCATTGAGTTAGGCAGGGCTGTGGTCCATGTGATCATATCGACGAGTTTTCTGTGATTATGATTTCAGTGTGTCTGCCCTCTGATGCCTTCTCGCAATACCTACCGTCTTATTTGGGTTTCTGTTACCTTGGTCGTGGGATATCTCTTCACCGCTGCTCCAGCAAATCGCAGCCGCTGCACCTTACCTTGGACAAGGGGTATCTCCTCAAGGCCGCCCCTCCTGACCTTGAACGTGGAATAGCTCCTCTCGGCCCTCCTGCACCCACGCAGCCACCGCCTCTTGGACGTCGGGTAGCTCTTCTCGACCACCGGCCCTGAGCTCGGGCGTGGGGTAACTCTTCTCGGCCACGCGTCTGCGCGTGGTTGGTTGTGCTGGCGTCTTGTGTCTTCGCGGCCAGAGCCGCGGCTCTGGCAATACTTGTTGGATTGAAAGGCATCCAGACATTCTGGCTTTCTGTGTAGTATTCTCTCTGGTTCTCTACACAGAACACAAGCAAATTCAGCCGTGTCGTATTTTCAGATTTTGTCCTTATTGCATATTATTAGGCTTATTTATACTCTTCATTGCAGATGGTAATTGAGCAGTGCTGTTTTCTTGACCCTATCAACACCCAAGAGCTATATATATATATATCTGTATTTTTTCTGTCTAGGGATTCAAGACTTAGAAAGCTAGTTTTCAAGGCACATTGTTTAAAATTTTGTAAGTACATTTAATACTTTAAAAAATCATGTACAATGTTTCTTGACAAATTGTTTCTGTAGCTGCAATTTACAGGCAAAGTAGAATTAGTGGTATACATGCTTCCACCTGTTCTAGTATTACTTCTTCCAGATCCAATCTTTTCAAAGCCATTAATATTCATCAGAGCCTGATCTCACAATGACTGTCATACAAAAAGCTTAAGAAATGCATCATTCCCCCTGAATTTTTTTTGGGGGGGAAGGGGGGCAAAATATAAAACTACGTATCGCAAAAGCCTGAAAACGGAGAGATAAAAATCTGTCCAGCTGTCTTGTTTAGATATGATGCCTTGGTTCTATTCCAGCAATATCCTTAACCTCTCAGGGTGCCTAATTGTAACCTGGGTCAGACTACATCAGCAGAATTAGAGAAATGACACCAAGATAGGCATGCAGCATATATTACACTCACCAAATACCTCTGTTGTAAAAGGCTCCTCTGTAAGTAAGTAGTAGAGTTGGACTGAATTTACTTTATGTATGAAATGGCAGGCACTTGATTTATTTTAATGCAGAGAAGATTAAATGAATGAACTCAGGAAATACTGGGAAATGAAAGCTAAGTGTAAATTGCTTAGCCAGCCATCTCTTTGGAGAGTAGGCTCAGCCCTTGATTCGTCAGCTGGATTGAATATTTAGTCCCCACCGTTTTCCATTTGTAGGGGCTTCTCCCATAGCTCAGTGGTAAAGAATCTGCCTGCATTGCGGGACACACAGGAGACATGTGTTCAATCCCTGGATCGGGAAGATCCCCTGGGGGAGGGCCTGGCAACCCACTCCAGTATTCTTGCCTGGAGAATCCCATGAACAGAGGAGCCTGGCAGGCTGCAGTCCATGGGGTCGCAAAGAATTGGCCACAACTAAGCGGCTAACACACACACAAAGTGTTTTAAGCAGAGATGTGATGTAATCTCCCTTGCCTTTTTAAAGAACTACTCCAGCTGCTGTGGGGGGAAGAGCGTGTTTTGAGAGGAGCAGTGGGTGTGAGCAAAAAGCTTTCTTTGCATGGTTCCTGCCTCTCTCAACTAGTCCTTTGCAAGCTGAACTCCTCACTTGTGAAATGGAGCTGAGAATACCTCTAGTCCCTGAGAGGGGAAGGTTACCCCTGTGTATAATAAAGGCCTCCCAGGATAGATGAGGAGATATTATTGTCAAGCTCTGGGTAAATTGTGTGTGTTTTTCACTTTCCTATTTTCTCACCCCAGAGGGTCAGTGCAAAGAGCGCAGGACATCATATATGTGCAGTGCTGGCTGGAGCTCAGTACACATTCACCCTTCATCATCTCTTTACTGTTGGAGTCCAAAATACTGGCGTCTTTCTCCTTGGGGACCATGAGCAGGAGTTTAAAGGCTTAGGGGTGTTTTGTAAGCTCCCAGGGAAAAGAGCTGTTGGTTCCTGGAGCCTGGAATAGAAGGCTCTGAGCAGACGAGCTGCAGTCACTCACTCAAACCTTGTATTTCATTTCCAAGAGGGTCTCTCTCTCCCTCCCTTCACCCCTCCTTCCCTGCCTCCCTCCTTCATTTCCTGCTTTCGTGTTTCAAAAGTAATATATCCTGGTACTAATACTTTAAGTGATGCCAGTGTCTAAAGTCCCACTAAAATTGTTTTTCACCCTCCAGCCCACCCCAGTCCTAAACTCCAGATGTAACTAAAGATAACAATTCAGTGTATATATTTCTTTAGTTTTCCCTTCCCTATTAAATCATAAACACGGTTATAGATCTATGGTGGTGTTTGTCTTTGTTTTACAAAAATAAAGAAAAAGGAGAGTCCACAGTTTCCATAAAGTCCTCCAAATTATATTAAAGTGTTTAAAAATGCATTTTCTAGGTAGAATAGCTATAGTTTTATCAGACTGTCAAAGGAGGCTGGCGCCCTACCCCAACCACAAATTTTAAGCATTAGTTGTTTAAGCTACCTAAAATTCCCAAACATGGAATTTATGAGTTTATGTGCTCAGTCGTGTCTGACTCTTTGTGAGCCCATGGACTGTACCCCAGCAGGCTCCTCTATCCATGGGATTCTGCAGGCAAGAATACAGGAGTGGGTTGTCAGACCCTCTTCCAGGGGATCTTCCTGACCCTGGGATTGAACCGTGTCTCCTGTGTCTCCTGCATTGCAGGCAGATTCTTTACCCGCTGAGCCACCCAAACATGGGAATTAAACCAGATGTTCTCTTAGGCTCCTCTATTATTGCCATTTCACTAAATTTACTCCTATTCAAGTCCAAGAAAAGCTTTTTTCTCTAATATGCCACTTACTGAATTCCTTTTATTAACTGATCCTTAACCATACCTAGAGTAAGTCTTGAGATCTTTCAAGATCATGAAGGGAAATCTTAATGCTTAATAGAAATTCTTCATTGTTTTTCTATGAGTGACAGTAAAACTCACTCAATTGTGTCCGACACTTTGCAGCCCCATGGACTATATAGTCCATGGAATTCTCCAGATCAGAATACTGGAGTGGGTAGCTGTTCCCTTCACCAGGAGATCTTCCTAACCCAGGGATCAAACCCAGGCCTCCCACATTGCAGCCAGATTTTTTACCAGCTGAGCCACAAGGGAAGCCCAAGAATACCGGAGCGGGTAGCCTATCCCTTCTCCAGCGGACCTTCCCAACCCACGGATCGAACAGGGGTCTCCTGCATTCCAGGCGACTTCTTTAACAATTGAGCTATCAGAGAAGCCTTATTCTATGAGTACAGTTTATTAAAGTTAATTATTTGGAATCCAATAGTACTGGTATATTCTACATAATAGTTTTATCAATCAGAATACTGTATTAATTCAAGATACAGTTTTTTCCTATAATTAGAGGATTAAAACATTGCAAGTCCAAATATCAACCAAGTTTAAATATAGATAACTCAGTGGTGACAGTATGTGAAAAGTAAATCTAACCTATATTTGCATCATGAGCTAGCTAAGTAAGTGCATTAAACCAAAGATTAAAGTCTTTATGAGTGATAGAATCCACTCATCTTGCAATTTAGAACCACATGTGATGAAATTGTATTTTTTTCAGCAAGGCAGCACTTCAGTAAAGCAGACACACATCTGTTTGGTTGTCCCCAGAGGATGCAGTGGTTTTCAGATCTAAAGCCAAATCCATTTGAATCAGCCAGGACCGTTTCCATTTTTCCAAGTGAAAAATGAGGTTCTTTCTTAACACAGTTAGCTGATGGTGCTCAGCTAGCATGTTGGGTCAATTATTGCAAACTTCAGACTGACATAAAATGTACATGCCCACCTCATTTTAATTTTTCATGATCCATCCAAAGCTGGTCATACATAAATCTACATTTATCAATGGGATGGAACACTTTCAGAGAAAAGTCATGGATGGAAAAATTCAGAGACCACAGAACTGGACTTCCCTGGTGGTACAGTGGATAAGAAACTGCCTACCAATGCGGGGGACAAGGGTTCCATCCCTGGTCTGGGAAGATCCCACGTGCTGTGGGGCAGCTAAGCCTGTGAGTCAGAACTACTGAGCTCGCACAGCCTGGAGCCCATGCTCCACAGCAAGAGACGCCACCACTATGAGGAGCCTGCGCATTGAAACTAGCGAGTAGCCCCCGCTCACCACCACTCGAGAAAGCCCACAGGCAACAACAAAGACCAGCAGAGCCAAGAGTAAGTGAATAAATAACGCTAAAAGAAAAGCAGCAACAAACAGAGACCGCTTTTAAAACTGATTTTCTAATTTGAAATTATTTTAGATTTACAGATAAGTTGCAGACATAGTAAGTGGCGTTTCCCTGTTGCCATTCATCCAGCTTCTCCTAACACTGACATAGTACATAACCTTAGAGCAGTTTTCAAACCAAGCAAGTTGATGTTGCTGAAGTCATAATTTTTAATTGTTTTTCTGAAAGGTAAAATTTCACTCTTTGCCTAGGTTTGAGAAGGAATTGGTATTTCATCTTTACAGATTGTACACACACATAAAGCAGTCTTATAAAAACGCCTTCATTCTAAAGGGCTTAAAAAAGCAAATTAGAGGGCTGTTCAGTCAAGATCTCCTGCAGGTTTTTTTCCTCATTTTGGTTGAGGATTTTTAAATTTCTGAACAACAGTTCCCACAAACAGCTGCTTGGAAGGCCTACATGCATTTGACTTACTGAGGAGGAAAAAAAAAACTTGTGACCGAGTCATCTCCTGTTTATGTTGCTGATTTAAGTAGTGAGGCAGCACTTTGAAAATTACACCATGTGAGGCAGCTGGTTCTTTGTCACCAAATCCAAGGCCATAGGGAGTATAACCTCAGTAGCTGGAGCCAAGAAAAACTACCCTTGGTTCAAGACTCGGGCATTTTAAACCTAATCCCCGTGTTAGTTTTGCTGGGACAGGAGGTGGGTCTTGCCTCGTGTGAGGAGTCCTCAGGGTCATCCCACTGCCCAGACCTAGATGAATGGAGGCCACGAGGCCAGTTTTGGATTGAACCCTCAGCAGCTGCAAACATCTGTAATAATCTGATGTTAAGATGAATGAGCCCCATGGGCTCCCAGCCACTTGCATCCACCAGGATTTTGTATCTTTAGACAGATGTTTCTGCTCTGAACACCGGGAAGTGAATGAGCAGTTTCACTGCCTGTGCCAGGGATGATGGTTATTCCCAGCCACACTCTGAAGCCATTAAGTGGTACCTGTAGAAGCTGGCATCTATTGACAAGAGAAGGCTGACATCGGAGGCTTTGAAAAGCAAAGCCTTCCCTTGGGAAGCAGCGGCGAGAGAGATGGTATGTATTTCTCCATCAGAACCTGATCCAGACTTACAGAGTGAGGGAGGGTGCAGAGATGTCACAGTGTACTCTGTGGCTCCCCAGCTAAATGAAAGCTTGACTCTAGCCAACACGTGTTGTTCTGAAAATGCATCTCGGCTTCCAGCATTGGCCTTCTGTTCATTGAGATACCTCAAAGAAACCAAAGCTCTTTGGAAGACTGTTCTAAAATCGCTTCAGCAACTTGCCAAAGTTTGGATTTGTTAGGGGGGACCCCTTCTCCTCTCTATGCCAAGCCTGCTTCTCCTGCAGTGTTCTCCAGCTCACAGTTCAGCCAAGATCTTCTTCCCAGCTGCTCAGAAACCTCGACAAATCCTTGATGCCTCCTTTTCTTTGCTCCTGCTTTCAATCTATCCTCAAATACTACTGTTTATACCTTCTGATGCATTTTGGGTTTCTTTATTTCTTTTCATTGCCATTTTTATAATCATTTCTCAACTGGAATATTGCAGTGCCTTCCAATTTTAAGTCTCCCACTTCACTCCAATTTTGATGTTGGAGAAGACTTTGTAGAGTCCCTTGGATGGCAAGGAAATCAAACCCATCAATCCTAAAGGAAATCAACCCTAATATTCTTTCGGAGGACTGATTGGAGTTGAAACTCCAATACTTTGACCACCTAATGTGAAGAGTTGACTCCCTGGAAAAGACCCTCATGCTGGGAAAGTTTGAAGTCAAAAGAAGAAGAGGGTAGCAGAGGGAGGATGAGATAGTTAGATAGCATCACTGACTCAATGGACATGGATTTGAGCAAACTCTGGGAGATAGTAGAGGACAGAGGAGCCTGGCATGCTGCAGTTCCTGGGGTCTCGAAGAGTCAGACATGACTTAGCAGCTGAACAACAAACTTCACTCTCTCAAATCCATTCTTTTCAAAATAGTCAAGTGTAAGCTTTTAAAACAAATCAAGCCATGTACATAACTGGGTCATTCATTAGTGGGTATAACTAGTGCTTCAACCCAGATGTAACTTTATTCTTTCTCTCCAACTGCCCCTTTAAAAAAATGAATTCAGTGTGGTGATCCTCCTATTGTTCTCTGATAAAGTTCTTTCTGTCTCTCTTCAATTCAGTTCAGTTCAGTTCAGTCGCTCAGTCATGTCCGACTCTCCGTGACCCCATGAATCACAGCACGCTAGGCCTCCCTGTCCATCACCAACTCCCGGAGTTCACTCAAACTCATGTCCACAGAGTTGGTGATGCCATCCAGCCATCTCATTCTCTGTCTTCCCCTTCTCCTCCCGCCCCCAACCTTTCCCAGCATCAGAGTCTTTTCCAGTGAGTCAACTCGTCGCATGAGGTGGCCAAAGTATCGCAGTTTTAGTTTTATCATCAGTCCTTCCAATGAACACCCAGGATTAATCTCCTCTGGAATGGACTGGTTGGATCTCCTTGCAGTCCAAGGGACTCTCAAGAGTCTTCTCCAGCACCACAGTTCAAAAGCATCAATTCTTCGGCGATCAGCTTTCTTCATAGTCCAACTCTCACATCCATACATGACCACGGGAAAAACCATAGCCTTGACTAGACGGACCTTGATTGGCAAAGTAATGTCTCTGCTTTTTAATATACTATCAAGGTTGGTCATAACTTTCCTTCCAAGGAGCAAGCGTCTTTTAATTTCATGGCTGCAATCAGCATCTGCAGTGATTTTGGAGCCCAAAAAATTAAAGTCTGACACTGTTTCCACTGTTTTTCCATCTATTTCCCATGAAGTGATGGGATCAAAAGCCTCTTGATGAAAGTGAAAGAGGAGAGTGAAAAGGTTGGCTTGAAGCTCAACATTCAGAAAACAAAGATCATGGCATCTGTCTCTCTTAGGTGATAACAATTTTACATCAGTTCAGAACACACAAAATACGTCCCAATTCTGTAATGAGAATGAGCTCAAGATAAGTATAATATTCAGAGACAAGACTCTTGCCCCTAGCTGTGCCCTCACCTCTCTGGCTAATATTTGGGCTGTTTGCCTCAGGGGATTGGATCAATGGAGATATGGCAGGATTCCACTCATGGCTCAGGATTTCCTTCTTTTCTCACTGTTGTTGTTCAGTCTCTAAGTCGTGTCCGACTCTTTGTGACCCCATGGACTGCAGCACACCAGGCCTCCCTGTCCATCACCAACTCCTGGAGCTTGCTCAAACTCATGTCCACCAAGTCAGTGATGCCATCCAACCATCTCATTCTCTGTCATCCCCTTCTCCTCCTGCCTTCAGTCTTTCCCAGCATCAGGGTCTTTTCCAATGAGTCAATTCTTTGCATCAGGTGGCCAAAGTATTGGAGTTTCAGCTTCAGCATCAGTCCTTCCAATGAATATTCAGGGTTGATTTTCTTTAGGATTAACTGGTTTGATCTCCCACTGCTGACTGCTATTTCAAAGCATAAGGAAAGAGCAGAAGATGGGATAGCTATGTTGGCACTTATGTGGCTGTAGGCTCTTGCTATTTGGCTCTACAAATGGATAAAACTAGCTCTTTAAAGTGAAGTCTTTCACAGGAAAAATCAGCTGAGTTGATGGTCCTTCTTGGTCCACTTATGGTTGTCAACTGAAAGAAAAATGCACAGCCTAAGAGTTGCAGGTTTCAGTTTTATTCAGAGACCTTACTGAGGACTGCTGCTCCTGCTGCTGCTAAGTCACTTCAGTAGTGGCCGACTCTGTGCGACTCCACAGACGGCAGCCCATCTGGTTCCCCCATCCCTGGGATTCTCCAGCCAAGAACACTGGAGTGGGTTGCCATTTCCTTCTCCAATGCATGAAAGTGAAAAGTGAAAGTGAAGTCGCTCACTCGTCTCTGACTCTTTGCGACCCCGTGGACCGCAGCCTACCAGGCTCCTCCGCCTATGGGATTTACCAGGCAAGAGTACTGGAGGGAGGTGCCATTGCCTTCTCCTTACTGAGGACTATAGTCCCAGAAACAGCCCCTCAGTGGCTTCTGAGAGAATTTCTCCAAAGAGTTAGTCTGAAGCCAGCATATGTAACATTTTTGATAGGGAGTGCATGCAGTCAAGCATGCATCTCATGAAAAGTTACTACTAGTCACAAGTAATAGATATCTCAATGAATGATTGAGTTCTTTTCTGTGTATGGGAAGATGCAAGGGTTTGGGTGGGTTTAAATTATTTATTCATCTATTTATTTACTTGGCTGCACTGGGCCTTAGTTGTGGCATGTGGGATCCTTGCCCCAGCAGCCCATCTGTGCTCTCTAGGATTCTGAGTTAGTTACTGGACATGGATAGGTGTGGTGCTCCTGTTTGGTTGTATTCTATTGTTTTCATTTATTTTTCATCAAAAGGGAGTATTTTAAAGCAAAACCAACCTTTTTCATAATCTTTACTCCATACCATCCTGCCACACACTGAATTCTTTCATTTCACTTTGTTAGATTGCATTAAAAAAACACAGATGATAAATTATGTAGGACCAACAAGGAGCCTTTTACCCCTTTATTAATAAGACTGTATCTTCTAGAGCAGTTTTAGGCTCACAGAAAATTAAGCAGGTTAATACAGAGCCTTCTGGTCTGCCCCTTTCCCCACCATTCACAATTTCTCCGGTTGTTAATATTCGGCATTGGTGTGGTTTGTTACAGCTGATGAACCAAAACTGTTCTGTTATTGGTACTTCCCTGGTGGTCCAGTGGTTGAGACTCTGTGCTCCCAGTGCAGGGGGACTGAGTTTTGATCCCTGGTCAGGGAACTAGATCCCACATGCTATCACTAAGAGTGGTAGAACTAAGACCTGGACCAGCCAAATAATTGTTAAGAAAATTTTAAAATAAAATAATTTAAAAAATTGATTCATTATTGTTCATGAAAGTCCACAGTTTACGCTGGGGTTCACTCTGCTATGGTTCTGTGGTTTTTGACAAGTGCATGATGCCATGTGTCTAGCATTACTGTAGCAAGGAGAATTGTTTCACTGCCCTGAAACTCCCCTGTACTCTGGCTTTTCACCCCTCTTTTCCTTCCTTACTGACTGACTTAACAGTTATCACACCTCAAGAGTGAGCAAGACCCCTCCGGTGGGTTCATTTAGTGCCACTGGCATCGCTTCAGACTTTTAAAAGACTCTGCCAGATCCTCAGGGTGATGAGCAAGGAAATCCACACAGACAATTGAAAAGTCTAAAAAATGGGTACAGTGTGTATTCTGAGGATGGCTTTTCCTGCTCCCCCAGGCTCCTCTGCCCCTTCAAGGCCTCACCCCGGCTTCTGGTCTCCACATTGTAATCCCTTAAGGTTAGTTCAAATCTGCAAGCACTTTGATAGAAAAATTAAGAGAGCACTGATTCACCACTTAAATGCTCTTTCCTAGAAAGTCTGAACCTTCTCTGGACCAAGAAAGAGCTGAATTTCTCTGGTGCAACAGCAGTCCTCCAAGCTGGAGGCTTTCTTTAAAATAAGCTATTAGGGGTTTTGTTTTTTTCCTGGTTACAAATTAGTGATGCTCATCTTAGAAAATTTGAAAACATTTGTGTGTTATTTCTAGATGTGCCTGCTAAGCAACCATGGAGGTGCAAAGCTGGGGTCAGAGTGTTCACCCCTGAATAGTCAAGTTGCCTCTGCTTATTTCCAGAAAGACGCAATATATGCATTTACTGCAAGAGCAATTGTTCTCTTAAAAAAAGAATTTCCAGAAATTCAAGGCAGAAATCTTTCCTAAGCAATAGCCTAGCCAGGTGCCTCTAACCCCTTTCTTTCTCTCTTGCTTTTTTTTAACGTGGACCATTTTCAAAGTCAGTGTTGAATTTGTTACAGTATTGTTTCTGTTTTACGTTTTGGCTCTTTGGTCAAGAGGCTGTGGGATCTTGGGCTTCCCAGGTGGTGCTAATGGTAGAGAATCCACCTGCTGATTCAGGAGACGCAAGAAGACACGAGTTCAATCCCTGAGTTGAGGAGATCCCCAGGAGGAGGGCATGGCAACCCACTCCAGTGTTCATGCCTGGGAAATCCCATGGACAGAGGAGCCTGGGGGTTACAGTCCATGGGGTCACAGTCCATGGGGTCACAGAGAGTTGAACACAACTGAGTGACTGAGCACGTGCATGTGGGACTTTAGTTCCCTGAACAGGGATCAAACCCACACCCCCTGCATTATCAGGCAGAGTTTTGACTGCTGGACTGCCAGGGAAGTCCTAGAAACTCTTTTGAACTGGGTGGCTTGAATTTGCCGGTTTCTAGTATTCCTGTCTTGTCATTTTTACCAAGCTGTATTTATTACGTTTGCACTATACTGCCTGTACATTTAGGGATAAATGACTCCCATTGGAATAAAGGTAAGGCCTTGTTGGAAGCTGACATCTTTTCTTCCCTAAATGTCTTGGGGTAGAAGTGTTTGTTCACTTTAAAATCCAATGACAAAATGAAGAAGCACATGTGCCAGACCCTGACAACCCCTAATAACTGGCTGCTGACTTCTTGTTCTTGGGCAGATTTCCTTTATGATTAAATTTTGCAAAAAATTATGTTTCCTTTGTTGTGGTAAAATAACATAAAATTTACCATTTTCACTGCTTATACAGATAAAAATCAGTGCATTCACTGTGTTGTGCATTCACAGGGTGGTTCAACCATTACCACTGTCCATTTCCAGAACCGTTTATCACCCTAAACATAAACTCTGTTAATCCATTAATCACTGACTTTCCATTCCTCCCTGCCTTCAGCCACTGGCAACTTCTCCTATTCTACTTTCTGTCTCTATGAAGTGACCAACTCTAGGTACCTCATATGGGCTTCCCAGGTGGCCCAGTGGTGAAGAATCCACCAGCCAAGGCAGGAGGTGCAGGTTTGATCCCTGGATTGGGAAGATTCCCCTGAAGAAAGACATGGCAACCCACTCCAGTATTCTTGCCTGGAGTGTCCCATGGATAGAGAAGCCTGGTGGGCTACAGTCCAAGGGGTCACAAAAAGTCGGACATGACTGAGCACGTGTGTGGGCATCTGGTGTGCAAGTATCTGTCCAAGTCCTTGCTTTTAATCCTTTGGAATTGCTGGACCATGTCATAATTCTGTCTAACTTTTGAGAACTACCAAACTCTTCCACAGTGGCTGCACCATGTTCTGTTTCCACGAGCGGTGCACAAGGGTTCCAGTTTCCCTCCAACCTCACCAATACTTGTCATCCCCCTTGTTTTTGATGATAGCCTCTTAACGGGTGTGATGGTACCCTAATGGATATCTCATCATGGTTATGATCAAACCTTCTAAAGCTCATCTTTCTGTGTGGTTGTGAATCCAGCTCTGCGGTCAAACAGCTTTGAGCATAAACTCCACGAGGAAAGGAATTTTAGGCTGTATTGTTTGCTAACATATTCCCAACCTCTAGAATAGCACATAATAGCTTAATATTATCTGTTGAATGGATGAATTCTACCTCCATCACTTCCTAGCTAGGTGACCTGACTGAAGTCAATAACTGAAATCTCTGTTTCCTCAACGATAATGTGGGAAGAAAGATAGTGCCCTCTGCTAGGGCTATATGAGGGTTAAGTGCAGCAGTGCCCAGAGAACACTTGCACATTGCCTGGCACATAGTAGGCACTCTGTTAATAGTAGTAGAAACTTGTTGTGATTATGCAGGGGGCTTCATACATAGACCAGTGCTGAGCACTCTTTGCAGCATGATGGTGAGTTTTGAGAGGCAAGTATGGTGCCCTGAGCTCTGAAATCTGGATAGCTTTCATGCTAAGCCAGGACTTTAGAGCAGGAAGGAAGGGGAGTGCTTGCAAAAATCCATTAAACCCAGAGCTCCCCAGAGCAAATGTGTCACCTGGCAATGATGCTGGTGGGGCCAGACAGAGGGAGAAGAACCGGGAGGTATCCGGTCTGTGGGCCCATCCAGCAGGATGGTAAGCCAGAGCAAGCACAGTGAGGTTACAGCAGAGCACTCAGTGGGGATTAATGACCAGTGATTGATGGTGGGTCGTGTAGCTACAGCTCCCACATTCTTTCAAGATGCATAATAGCACATTGGGAAGTGAAGCTTCACGTAACCAAATGCTAATGGAATCCTAACGCCCCAGGTCCATGAGGACATACACTGAAAGAGGGGAAAGCTGGGTATTTCTCCTTTTGCTCAGGTGTTGATAGAAAATGCATCTCCCATCTGGATGTAAAATGTAGATTCCTGGGAATTCAGGCAGGCTTTCTGCCTCCTGTTTATTCTGTTACCTGTCTAATGAATGGACGCTGAGTAGTATCAGCAGATTTCTCTTAGGAAGAGGATAACTTTTGCCTACCCCTCCTCCACCCCCAGTGTGGTTTGTCTGTCTTATCAACTTCGAGCCTGCTAGGATGTTTCAAAGGTGGCAAGTATTTCAAAGGTGGCAGCTGAGTCACCTCTGTATTATTCTGAACAGCTCTCGTGGGGTAGATGGTCACCAGGTCCTACTCTGTGTGTACCACATTCTCTCAGAAGCTCATACCCAAACCTGCTGTGTAAACCCTAACCTGTGTAAACCCAGGCCTGGATGCCCTGGGGCCCTGGGTCCCTTTGCTGTCCACCTTAAATTCTCACAACGTTGTTAATTGGCTATACTCCAATACAAAATAAAAAGGTTTTTTTTAAAAAGAAAGAAAGAAACTTCCTGTAGACATTGGGAGGCCTGTGAGGATTTAGCAATGATATCGACCAGGACTTGGAGCCCCAGAGCCAGAGTTAGGTATGACTGGTTGTCAAAGAATATAGAGCTCATGTTTCAAAATCAGAGCCAAAAAATGAGAGAAAAGACAAGGAAAGAAATTGAGAGCAAATAAACATCCCCCAAAGCCCAGTGTCTTGAGTCCCTGAGGCCTTTCCCCACATTCCCGTTGCCAAGTCAGTTCCTGGGCCAGGCTCTTGAGCACTTCTGGTTTCATGCTCTGTGAGAGAGGGGAAAGTGACCTGGAGAGGCAGGAAGTCTGCCAAGGGGCAGAGCTGGCCCAGGAGGAGCAGAAGATTTCCTCAGCTCCTCCACCCCCAGCACTTCTCCAAGAAGAGGGAAAGGCAGGGCAGAACACCAGCCTTCCCACCCTCCAGGAGCTCAGAGCTCTTCAGGCCTCTGGGGCCCTGGCTTGGCCCGCGTCCAGGGACCTCTGGAATTCCAGTGAGCAGGGAGTGTGAGAGTCACTCCACACCTCTCAGGGAGTTGTTTCCTCTTCCTTTGATGGACGACCCAGACCCTCTCTATAACCAAACAAAACCCATCATTATAAACCTGTGGTAACACTTCTGTAAACAGTAGCTTGAGCTGAAAAGCCCAGCTCCTGAATCGTGAGAAATGGCAGCAGCCCTCTGCCTTCTCTGGGCAGGGTTCCCGGATGCTCTAGGCTGTTTTCTCAGCTCGGATGGTGAAATGCCAGGCACTCAGTCTTTCCCCAGGCTGCCAGCCGACACAAAGCTCGGGCCAGGCAGTAAGCGTGTTGGAGAGCCGTCGAGATAACGTGGGTGTGCTTGTCTTTGCAGACCTGGACCACTCTTTCCTTCTTCCCTTCTCCCCATGCCAGTGTATTTGTGATTTCCTAAAGGTTAAATCATTGAAAGTGACTGATTTTCTTCCAAATGTATAGTAACTATATTCTACCTTTTATGTTTTTTTCCCTCCTTTATTTGTTGTCAAACCAGAAAGAGCAATCCCTTCTTCTAAAAGTTACTTCCTTCTAAAATCCAGAGACATAACTTGACATTTTAAAGGCAGATGTATATGGTAACGATAACCCTGTATACAAGACAACTAATCTTGAATGTATAGGCATAAAATTGTTTCTATTATTTATATTCTTAATGCTTCTATGAGTAATTCCCACTTTAAGTATTGTTTATTTGCAAGATTTTTCTTGTTGATTATTGTTACCTGATGTTTCCCTTTTTAGAGAAGCTTTTTAAGGCAGCTTTGACTCTGTTGAGCCTCTCAATTTTATCTTTATTTTTATTGCATTAATACCTGGTATGTATTAGTTGCTTTCTTTTCTTTATGATTATTCTGTTTATTGTGCTAACTTCTTAAACTGGCTGTCTACTTGTGTACTCATTGCTTTTCCTTTTTATGTAAAGTCTACTACATTTAAGGCCTCAGTGGATAATGTTTTCCATATCCCTTACAAGTTTTAAGACTTTGTATTTTTTTTATCTTTATGTAATGATGTTGTTTTTAAATGCCATGTGCTCAGTGAGTGATATAAACACATTGTAAATTTCAGTTTTCTAATAAAAAATTTTGGAAAAAAAAGGCAGATGTATGGCTGGGTAAAGTCTTTTTTTTTTTTTTTTTTTTTACTGTAGCTAGTTTTATTTTCTTTTCCCTTCCTTTCTTTTCTCCCTCCCTCCCTATCTACCTTTATTTCTTTTTGATCAGTTCACAGGCTCTTTCTCACTCTCTTGATTGTCACTAAGCCCAGATACCAGATCTTTATGTTTTTCTTCCAGGCTATTCTCCTAATTTGTTCTCCTCTAGAGAAAATTACGGAGAAGGCAATGGCAAGCCACTCCAGTGTTCTTGCCTGGAGATGGGGGAGCCTGGTGGGCTGCCGTCTATGGGGTCACACAGAGTCGGACATGACTGAAGCGACCTAGCAGCAGCAGCAGAGAAAATTAAATGTTTGATGAGAGGTTTGGGAAATCAACTAAGCATGTTCTGTGGACAAAACTGCATTAAACAGCATGAGCGATACAGAGTGCCTTGGCTGGGCTGCGGTGGGGGGTGGGGGTGTGCCGCAGGGGCTTCCTCTATTCACAGTGGCTTATTGCTTGGTTGTGAACTGTCAGCTGACTCTGGGCAGACTAAAGCCAGCAGGCTTCTGGAAGCTACGCATGACAGTCCTAAATTTTCCTGGTTTGTCAGACTGCGGCTTAGCATTTTGCCTCTCACTGCCTGGGAGGCCCGTGAGGCCAAGTGAATGCTGACGGTGTCCACATTCCAAAGAGCCTGCTGGAAGGGTGCAAATGAAGGCTAACCACTCGATGTTTTGTCATCACAACAACCAATACTCTGCTTCATAGCAGATTTAACTGATTGTCTCTTTGGACTTTCTGTATTTAAACCTGAAACTCATTTGCTGATTCACTCATTCATTCCTTTCAGTTTGGTTCAGCCGCTCAGTTGTGTCCGACTCTTTGCAACTCCATGAATCACTTTAATAGACATTTATTGTGTGCCTACTGTATGCCAGGCAATGGAATAAAGGACTGTATAGTCCCAGATAGAGGCAGTCCAGAAGAGCTATATCTTCAATATCATCTTCCTTACCATCATTATCAGTATTCACTCATATGAAAAAGAAGGTAAAACACCTAATGTCTGGCAAGTTCTTATGTGGGAAGCAAGATGGGCAGAGTCCACACTCTTAAGGAGCTCATAGTTTAATGTTGGAAACATACCGGTGCAAAATAATTATGAAAAGTGAAAAGTCTATTCCCTTTTCCAGGGGATCTTCCTGACCCAGTGATCTAACCCAGGTCTCCTGCATTGCAGGCTGATTCTTTACCATCTGAGCCACCAGGGAAGCCTACAATAGAGGAAGCATATAATATCGATTTGACCTACCAAAATGTCAACATCATATGATTCAACATAATACTGTTTATTGATTGTTGCCCATATATCAAGCATAGGAAGATGTACTTTATAGGCATGAACATTAATGTTCATATTATATTCATTTTATAGATGGAGATACTGACCCCAGAGGTTAGATGATTTTCTCTCGGTCACAAATGCTAAGCAAGAGAACTCGGTCTGATTCTAGTTTTTGTGCTCTGTCCTTTATGGTACAGAAATATCTATACATCACGTACTGGGCCATTGGAGGGGTTGGTAGAGCATAATGCCCACCTGTTACGTGGAATAATGGATGAAATAAAGTTTAGCAATCATTGTGGTTGCTGTGTTTCAAAATCTGCTATCAGATATGAGATAGAGTGCTAAATTCACCACGTGTTTTTAACTTTTGGCTTACCAGTGTGTTTTTCTTTCCCTGCTTTGATGTTCCTTTAATGGTTTTAATTCCTCTTTATCGTGTTAGGAGGATTTAGCGTTTGGCAGCAAGATGGTCTCTGTCTGGCACTGTGGCTGCAAGTAGAGCAATGAGCTGACAGAGGTACCGGAGATGACCGATGAGACAGAAAGGTGCAGAATGAGAGCGGGGCAGGGGTTATCTACCTTCGGAGGAGGCTGTAATGCCCGGGACCCTTCTCAGATCTTTCGGGTATCTGCCCATGGGATTCCCGTCCCTCCTTGACACAGAGGATTGGAGCTGGAAGGACACTTGACCTGAGCAAGGTTCACCAACAGGCTGGCTTGTGTGACTTGTGTGCCACCCAAAAAGAGAGCTGGGCCAGCTAAAGCTCTCTCTCATGACTTCATGCTCTTAAAAGATAAACCAAGGTACTAGAAATTGGAAGAGTGTATTTGACCAAAAGTCATTCTAGTCAGACCATGCGAAGCTGAAAGTGGCTAAAAGCACTCTTCCAGTAGGAGCCCGGTGGTGGGGGGAAAGAAGAGGCATAATCAAAGCAAAGTAGTGCTTTGATTGGCTCTAGCTTAGTGGTTACCTTATTTGGGAAAGCTTGTTGGCTCTTTGTGGCTGGTCGTCCTTAGGTTTTGATTTCTTTACCTTTGGCATTTCAGGATTAGGTTTTGGTTTGCTTACATAGGCTACTGAGTTGTTATAGCCGCCTCAGTCCAATGGCCCCTTGTTTAATTGCACTGAGGAAAGCCGTTAGAGTCCTTGAGTTGAAAACTCAGGGAGGTCAGCCTAAGGTGGCCATTTTGGGCTCATGTGCATGTCACATGAAGAAGGAGTCAAGTCTCACAGGAGTCTAGAAAGAAAACGAGTCCAGGGACTACAGTGAGACAGAGAAGTGAGAACACACGGCCCATGAGAGAAGGGCACCCCGCCCCCACCCTTCAGTTACTGGCACAGGTCCATCCCTGAGCTTCATCACCTTCCTTTGGGCACCATGCCGTAACGTGGTAAATCCCTCACTGACTTAAGTAGCTTGGGTAGGTTTCTGTTCCTTGTAACAGACAGCTCAAAAATACAAGTTCTCAGGGACTTCTCTGGCGGTCCAGTGGTTAAGACTCTATGGTTCCTATGCAGGGGACACAGTTCTGATCCCTGGTTGGGAACTAAAATCCCACATGCCATGGGGTATGGCCCAAACAAACAACAACAACAAAAACAGAGAACCTCCAGAAGTTCTCAAAGCAGGTGAAATAATTTGTTCCACCACTAAAGGGAACGGAGGACCCCCATGAAGTCTGACTTCTAGGTCTCAGATACATCTGCCCTGTCTCCAGAAGGCTAAGCTAGATATTCCATGTTATTCTATCCTTAAAGAAACACTGAAAGAGGGAATAGAAAGTGTATAAGAAGAACTGCCCCCTTTAAGTATGTCTAACGTGCCGCTAGAAGAACCATCGTTATGCTCACACCACTGGTCCTCCCTTTCCATGGACTTTTGCAAACTCCTGCTCCATGCCAGATCTGGGTGGATGAAGCTGAATAACACAGCACCCATTCTTGCAGTGTTCATTATGCCATGGAAAGAACAGCAAGCAGATATATCATCATACAGTGTGGGGGATACTATAGCAGAGACATAAAGGTCTTCCTCTGAAAAGGGAATGACTAATTTCACGTGAGGATTTTGGAGAAGGTTTCATCTAGGAGGTGAATTTTGAACTGAGTCTTGAAAGATGAGTAACTATTTGGCATTTCAGGAAGGCAGGAGGAGGGTAGGCATGCATTCTGGGCTGTGGGAACAGAATGTGCAAAGTCAGGGAGTGGAAAAATGGTCTGTTGAGTTCATGGAACTAGGAGAAGTCTGTACAGTTGGGAAAATGAATGTTTTGGGTGAGCAACAGGAATAGGTTAGGTTGGGGGGAGATTTTGATATCTGTGTCTATAATGGACAATGTAATTCAATGGTCCCCAACCTTTTTGGTACCAGGGACCAGCTTCACGGAAGGTAGTTTTTCCATAGACTGGGGGCACGAGGAGTTGGGGGTGGTTTGGGGATGATTCAAGCACATTATATTTATCGTGCACTTTATTATTATTACATCAGCTTCATCTCAGATCATCAGGCATTGGATACTGGAGGCTGGGGACCCTTGATGTAATTAATAATTATTATAGGTGTTAGTCATTTATTCAGAGCTTCCCGGGTGGCACTAGTGGCAAAGAATCTGCCTGCCAGTGCAGGAGGCATGAGAGACTCAGGTTCAGTCCTTGGGTCAGGAAGATCCCCTGGAGGAGGAAATGGCAACCCATTCCAGTATTCTTACCTGGAAAATCCCATGGGCAGAGGAGCCTGGAGGGCTACAGTCCATGGAGCTGCAAAGAGTTGGACACCACTGAGAGAATGAGCACACACAGCACACATTCACTTATTTTCTATCAGAGACAAAGTCAGTCATCTATATGTATTATTCTCATTTATTTAAAAGCCAAGGAAATGTGTTGTGGACAATGTCCAACCATTGTAAAGTTTTTAAGGCTCATTTTTGGAAGTGAGGACTCAAGGCAGTTTGGACGAGGGGCTGATGTGAGGGAATATGAAGAACCAGGAGGGTGGGAAGGAGGTAGCTGTTGTTGTCCAGACAAGAAATAAATACCTGATCCAAGATGGTGGCTGTGGGATCCAGAGGAGCGGCTGATAACCTGAGCTCAGCTGGAGTAAATTTTTTAATGGAGGCAAAATCTTTTAAATGTGTGGGGAGAATTGATGCTTTTGAATTGTGATGCTGGAGAAGATTCCTGAGGGTCCCTTAGAATACAAGATCAAACCAGTTAATCCTAAAGGAAATCAACCCTGAATACTCCCTGGAAGGACTGATGCTAAAGCTGAAGCTCCAATCCTTTGACCACCTGGTATGAAGAGCCGACTCATTGGAAAAGACCCTGATGCTGGGAAAAATCGAGGGCAGGAGAAGAAAGGGGCAGCAGAGAATGAGATGGTTAGATAGCATCACCAACTCAATGGACATGAATTTGAGCAAACTCCAGGAGATAGTGAAAGACAGGGAAGCCTAGTGTGCTGCAATCCATGGGGTATCAAAGACTTAGCAGCTAAACAACGATGGGGAGAATGAAAAAGAACCTGGAGCTGGATTTGCAACTTTTCATCTTTAGAGGTGGGGTCAGTAGTGATGGCACTAATCAAGATAGATGATACAGGAGCAGGAATGGGCAAGAGGGCATGAGTTCATCTAGGGGCATATTCAATTTCAGATCCTGATACGAGATCAAAATCAAGGTGAAGACCTGTGGGCAGATGAGGAAATCTGAGGCTTGGGAAAGGGATTAGGATGGAATAGATATATAGATTTGAGTTTCCATCACTCTGTCCTTCTGACTGGTGGAAGAGTTCAGACAGTTCTCGAGATTAGTAATAATGGGAGGGTCTCCAGTCCACATCAGTCGAGGTACCATTGCTAAGTCACTTCAGTCGTGTCCGACTCTGTGTGACCCCATAGACGGAAGCCCACCAGGCTCCCCCGTCCCTGGGACTCTCCAGGCAAGAACACTGGAGTGGGTTGCCATTTCCTTCTCCAATGTGTGAAAGTGAAAGTGAAGTCGCTCAGTCGTGTCCGACCCTTAGCGACCCCACAGACTGCAGCCTCCCAGGCTCCTCCATCCATGGGATTTTCTAGGCAAGAGTACTGGAGTGGCTTGCCATTGCCTTCTCCGTTGGCATATCCAGTACTCTGAAACAACCATCGAGTGCCTTGCCTCCCTCCGCCATCTCCCTAGAGTTCTAATACTACTTTCCATCACTTTCTACTTCTTTGTGGGCAACCCGGTGGGGGTGAGCTGGGGGTGGGAGGTGCTCTAACCCCAAACCCATAATGGTCTGAACTGCATTTCCATCTACTGTTTTGTGTTGCATGACGCCATCCCTTGTCCCGCCTTCTCTTATATCTCATAGCCTAGTAGTAGTTTCAGATGAGTTCTCCCTGCTCCCTTCGATTAATTCAGAGCCCTGCTGGGGTTTGGGAATAAGCACCTGCCCCTTTTGCTGAAGACTCTTTTGGAAGTTCTCTGAATTAGTCTCTTGGGTTTATGAAAGGAAGTTGGGGAAGAATAGAAATTTCACCCATAATAGAAGTACATCTCATGTGGGCTTGGCTTCTTCACAATTTTCTAAGCATAACCAAAAATGAATTATTTGACTCTCCTTGAGAACCTAACATTTTAGGTATTTGAAAGAGTCTGTCTCTCCTTCTCCCCAAATTTAGACTGATTCCTAAGAAAGTGCCATTTGCAGATAGAAAATAGTCGAATATCAGCAATTTCCATATGATTCAAGCTACTAAGTTCAAGGTATGGGGATGGTGAAGTGAAAATATGAGAAAATTTATGTGCTTTTAGAGTCATTTGCCCCAACAGTCACAGATGTCTCTTTTCCTTAATTTAGATCACAGTGACTTTAAAAGCCATCAAGGTATTTGGTGACATGTAATAATTTATTTGTAGAAAGGCTTGGCTGTGAGTATTTTGGCTTCAAAGATGTCTTCTGCCTCTCAGACATGTTGAGCTTCCTTGTTCACCCGAATCCATGGGGAGGTGAGGCCCACATGTGCCCTTGTGCCTGTGGCTTCCAAATTGGACCACGTGGTGGCCTTGATTTGACATTTTCCATAAAGAGGGAATGAAAGAGCTAGCATTTGTTATGCACAACAGCTGTGTACTAGAGTCTGTCCTAAATGCTTTATGTAGGCTATTTTCTTCAATTCTGGGCAACAGCCTTGAGAAGTAGGAATTACTATCTTTCTTCATACTATCTAGGAGGGAAAAAAGTGAGGTTCTAAGAACTTAGATACCACGTGTGATAGTCACTCAGTCGTGTCCAACTCTTTGTGACCCCATGGAGCCCACCAGGCTCCTCTGTCCATGGGATTCTCCAGGCAAGAATTCAGGAGTGGGTTGCCATTTCCTTCTCCAGGGGATTTTCCTGATTCAGGGATCAAACCTGAGTCTCCTGCCTTGTGGGAAGATTCTTTACTATCTAAGCCACCAGGGAAGCCCAAGAACTTAGAAAACTTGCCCCAAATTACCTAGGACTTGATTCTCTTGTTAGTTCTTGCTTTGAGCTATTAAATTCTCCAGTGCAATCTTTACCTCCCCAAGGAGAGAAGGCAATAGGTGAGGTGATTATCCCTCTGGCCATATTAGGAGGGAGGGTATACATTGCAGGAGACACTTTATGTCCCTGTCTCATTGTATGACTTTGGTTCCTGTTTCTCAACAATGAATTGAAGATAACACATCAACTCCTCCCTGGAATGCTGTGTGATTAAATATAAAATTGCTTTGGTTTGTACTCAGATAACCCAGAAGGGTAATCTTCAAGTTGAGAGGAGGGATGCCATAAAATTTATCTTTGGATCATCTATCAAAAAAGGGCAGAGGTTAGTAAGCAATAGAAAGAAAGTGAAGTTGCTCAGTCGTGTCCGACTCTTTGTGACCCCTTGGACTGTAGCCGACAAGGCTCCTCTGTCCATACAATTTTCCAAAGAGCACTGGAGTGGGTTGCCATTTCCTTCTCCAGGGGATCTTCCAGATCCAGGAATCAAACCCGGGTCTCCTGCATTGCAGGTAGACGCTTTACTATCTGAGCCACCAGGGAAGCCAGGTAAGCAATAGAGGAATAGCCTAAAGTAGGCGTTCTCATCTGGGAGTGATTCTGAACCCCATGGGACATTTAGCAGTGTCTAGTCACATCTGGGAAACTGTTCCTGACATTTAGTGGATGGATTCTACTAAACAGCCTATACAATGAATGAAACAGCTTATTGCTACAATTATTCAGTTCAGTTCAGTTGCTCAGTTGTGTCCGACTCTGCGACCCCATGAATCGCAGCACACTATGCCTCCCTGTCCATCACCAACTCCTGGAGTTCACCCAAACTCATGTGCATTGAGTCGGTGATGCCATCCAGCCATCTCATCCTCTGTCGTCCCCTTCTCCTCCTGCCCCCAATCCCTCCCAGCATCAGGATCTTTTCCAATGAGTCAACTCTTCACATGAGGTGGTCAAAGTATTGGAGTTGCAGCCTCAGCATCAGTCTTTCCAATGAACACCCAGGACTGGTCTCCTTTAGGACGAACTGGTTGGATCTCCTTGCAGTCCAAGGGACTCTCAAGTGTCTTCTCCAGCACCACAGTTCAAAAGCAGCAGTTCTTCGGCACTCAGCTTTCTTCACAGTCCAACTCTCACATCCATACATGACCACTGGAAAAACCATAGCCTTGACTAGACGGACCTTTGTTGGCAAAGTAGTGTCTCTGCTTTTTAATATTCCTTTCTAGGTTGCTACAATTATCCAGCCCTAAATGTGAGTGGCGCTGAGTTCGAGAAACTCTGGTATAAAATGCACCACCTTCTGGGAAAAACGTCTCATCTGCTCTAAAAGGGCAAGTTAATCTTATTAACTGTCATGTGTTTTGGAGATCCTGACCGGCTCAGAGAGAATTACTGTCAATTATAAATTACAAAATATCTGGTCATAAAAACAATTATTAGGAGGGACTTCTATTATTACTATTATCGTTATTATTATTTTCTTCTGAGGGTTCTATGAACTTTTTAAAGAATGTATTTTAATAAAAAAAGATGTCAAATTTCACAGACTTAAACTCATCAGAGTAAGGAGGGGAGGTAATATTCAGAATTAGTGAAAATTCAAAATATTGAGACATTATTGGTTTATTCCTTGGTAATGTATTGCTTTACATAATAGTCAGTGAAAACCTTATTGACTTTCATTTATTTGATTATTGCTTTCTGTGTATATATTGCATCTAATTGTGCCATGGTTCGATGGAAGAAAAGCCTTGAATTAAATGAGATTGTTAATATATCAGTCTTTACCTCCTTTTTGTGGGGAGAGGAAAGGGTTAATTCTATAAAACTCGTAATCGTAGTGTCTCATCCTAGGCCTCAGTTCAGTTCAGTCATTCAGTCACGTCTGACTCTTTGTGACCCCATGGACTGCAGCACGCCAGGCTTTCCTGTTCATCACCAACTCCCGGAGCTTGCCCAAACTCATGTCTTTGAGTTGGTGACGCCATCCAACTGTCTCATCCTCTGTTGTCCCCTTCTCCTTCAATCTTTCCCAGCATCAGGGTCTTTTCCAGTGAGTCAGTTCTTCGCCTCAGGTGGCCAGAGTATTGGAGTTTCAGCTTTAGCATCAGTCCTTCCAATGAACAGTCAGTACTAATTTCCTTTAGGATGGACTAGTTTGATCTCCTTGCAGCCCACGGGACTCTCAAGAGTCTTCTCCAACACCACAATTCAAAAGCATCAATTCTTTGGCCCTGAACTTTTTAGTCCAGCTCTCACATCCATACATGACTACTGGAAAAACCATAGCTTTGACTAGATGGACCTTTGTTAGCAAAGTCATGTCTCTGCTATTTCATATGCTGTCTAGCTTGGTCATAGCTTTTCTTCCAAGGAGCAAGTGTCTTTTAATTTCATGGCTGCAGTCACCATCTGCAGTGATTTTGGGGCTCAAGAAAATAAAGTCTGTCACAGTTTCCATTGTTTCCCCATCTATTTGCCATGAAGTGATGGGACCGGATGCCACGATCTTAGTTTTTTGAATGTTGAGGTTTTTCATCTTTGAGTGTTTTCC
Source organism: Moschus berezovskii (assembly GCF_049115385.1). Lineage (NCBI taxonomy): Eukaryota > Metazoa > Chordata > Mammalia > Artiodactyla > Moschidae > Moschus > Moschus berezovskii. The sequence goes on from NC_142466.1 coordinate 22,996,142, forward strand.
TTTGACGTGTCTTTATTTTAATTTATGTATTTTTTATTGAAGGATAACTGCTTTACAGAATTTTGCTGTTTTCTGTCCAACCTCAACATGAATCAGCCACAGGTATACATATATCTCCTCCCTTTTGAACCTCCCTCCCATTTCCTGAGCCATAGAGCAAATTCCCCTTGGCTATATATTTTACATATGGTAATGTAAGTTTCCTTGTTACTCTCCATACATCTCACCCTCTTCTTCCCATTTGAATGTTGAGTTTTAAGTCAGCTTTTTCACCTCTTTCACTTTCATCAAGAGGCTCTTGAGTTCTTCTTCACTTACTGCCATAAGGGTGGTGTCATCTGCATATCTGAGGTTATTGATATTTTTCCTGGCAATCTTGATTCCAGCTTGTGCTTCACGCAGCCCAGCATTCATTTTCACTTTGGGAAGGATATGAAATGGAAGAGGTCAGGGAATATGTCTTGAACAGAGGAAAAGAAATCCATCTCTAAGCTGGAAAATGTGAAAAAAGATTGCTCTCTCTTATTTGATGATATTCTTACTTCAGTGAATAGGTGGAGTTCAGTAGGATGTTATGGAAAGTGCTCGGGTAGATACTGAAGTGTTTGGGGATGCGCGGAACCCAGCTGTATATTCTTGAGAATCAGAGGAAATGGATGCGCCAGGCATTCTGCACATTTTTAAGACCGTTTGTAACTGATGTAGGTTTATTATAAATTTAGTAAATTTATTATAAATGTAATATATTTATTATAAAGTTAGTAAATTGTATTTATTATAAATTTACGGCATAATAAATTTAGTAAGTTAATGAACTTACTAAATAATGGGACTATGGAAATTCCAGCTATTGAATAAGCAGGCTTGAGTACCATGATAGTTTAATGGAGAAACGGTTAAGTGGGATTCTTTGTGTTTACCTGTTGCCTGTGGCTGTTTGCTCTTCTGTGCTGAGAAGATTCTGGGACTCTGGCCTAGATGGAAATGAGCCCTGTGGTCAGTTGGTGCTGTTTGCTTTGGCAGTGTCATGGGAAACTGGTGACATGTGAGGCATGTCTTTGACAGCCAGCCTTGATTTATGTGTATAACAGTTAATCTGTGTAATTTATGTGTAAACAGTTAATCTCAGAGCCCTGAATGTAAAAGTTCTCTGAGTTAGATCCTGTGATAAAAAATTCAGAAAGTTATATCTGCCTTACCTTTTGTCTATTACAACTGTCTTGTACATTTAATGTTGTGGTTGAAGTCAAGGGTGCAGATCTAATTTTATTTATTTTTAGGCTAATTAGCACTGTAAATGCTATGGTGATCAAACTCCTGTCTGGAAAATATCTGCAACAGAGCAAATTTTTAGATCATAGAAATTTAAAGATACGTATCATGTCCATGTGCCCTCAGTGTTCATACTTCAGTGTTCACACAGTGACTTTTCTGTAGTGTTGTCTAACAAAAATTCTGTACAACTATGCATGTATCATGCAAAGCATTTCTAAAACCTGTGTATGTCCTGTACCCCTTCCCGTATCCTTCACTTGATCATCCAGGGAGTTTTAAGAGACTCTGATTATTTGTTCCATGGATATAAAAGAAAATTAAATAGTTTTGTATATTAATTTGACATAAAGAACTTTATTGGTTCACTGCTTTAGGCACATTATGCAATGCTTGTTTGTGTGTGTGTGAAGAACCCTCAGATTTAAAACAGTTCATTGCACATAAAAGTTCACAGTGTGTGGGCTGCCAGTCAACTTGGAATGATTCCTTTTTGGAGGGTCCTACACCTACCAGTGGAAGAAATCGTATCAGGCGTTTTTCTTTAACACCCCTCGCCCTTCTTCCTGCAGGCCTTTCTTCCCCAACTTCCTTCTATTTTGAACCGTTCTTAGATGTCCTTATTATGAGACTCTCGTAGATATCATTGTGCTGTGACAAAGGCCTTTTCTACTTCACAAAGAAAATTTGTTTGAATTGGACCCAAAATAGTAATTCTTTATAAGTTGCCCAACGAGATGACAATAGTACCTTACCAAGTATCGGGAGACTGTGTTCTAACCTTTCTTCGATCTGGCAGTTTGGTCTTGCACAAGTCATTAAAAGTCTCTCCTCCTTCTTTCCCTACTATGTAAAGTGAATAGAGCAGATGGCAGCTACTTCTCCTCATGCCTTACCATTCTAAGATGATGATAAGTGAGTCTTAGGGCACTTAGGATGCTAACATTAACATTTTATGCCAAAAAAAAAAAATCAGGTTTGCTTGAGGGTACCTGAATTTCATGGAGATACTATGCTAGTTAAGAGGAAGGCTGGACTTAGAAGAGGGGTGATGCTATCCTTATCACAGAATGGATTAAATGCTGCCATGTTCAGTGCAGAAGGAGCTACGTTTGGTGGTAGATAGACAAGGAGACATATGGGAAACCATCCATGAAGTAGAAAGGTTACCTGAGTAGAAAGGTAGAAAAAACAAGATAGCTATCAGTTAGGGCATCACAGACTCAATGGACACGAGTCTGAGCAAGCTCTGGGAGATGGTGAAGGACAGGGAAGACTGGCGTGCTGCAGTCCATGGGGTTGCAAGGAGTCGGACACAACTGAGTGGCTGAACGACAAGGGCCCTTTAGCTGCAAGCAACAGAAGCTGACTCTGGTGACTTCCCTGGTGGTCCAGTGGCTAAGACTCTGCTCTCCCAATGTGGGGGCCTGGGTTTGATCCCTGGTCAGAGAAATAGATGCCACATGCTGCACAATCATTCAATCAAGAGAAACTGACTCTGACAAACCAGAGCAGGAAAAAGGATTTATTAGAAAACAAGAGACCTTAGTGTCAAATGATGAATCTGTAGGTATGTTGGTTGGGGTAGGTAGGGATGGAGTGGGGGGGATAACAGATTGACCGACTCACCAGAACCCCAATAACTGAGGGGAGATCAGTTCTCCCAGGGAGGAAAGGTAGGGAAAGAGGAGGAGAGAAAGGAATGCTGATTCTCAAAAATAGTACAAGAAAGATAAATATTTCTAGAACAAATAAAAAGAGAATTGCACACTTCAACCAGCTATCAGTGATACATCGGTTTGAGTCGAGGGAAAACATGGTTCACTATTTTGGAGAAGAAAAAAAAAAATAGATTATACCAGGAAATGAAAATGAAATGAATCTAACCAAATTAATTTCTGCTTGAGCCTCTTTGGGCCCCTTCCCCCAACCTTGAGTGCCCAGGCACCAGCCCTCAAAGAACTCCCAGTCCAGCAATGCAGTGAGATGAATCCCTCTTTTATTGATTGCTCACTAGCTGCCAAGCTTTTGATGAGAGCGCTAAAGGCATAGCTCCTTTAATTCTCCACATGCTCTTTGAAGAATCGCAGGTTATTGCAATGCACTCACATTATTTTGCCTTCTCTCTGAGTATCGGTGAAGTGTACAGACTCTGGCATCAGAACGCCTGCTTTGAGCCTGGCTCTGCCACTTACAATCTACGTAACTTTAGGCAGTTTCCTCATCTGTGAAATGGGTATAATAACAGTGTCTGTGCACGTGAAGATTAGTGACATGTACATAAAGTGCTTCGTTCAGTGCCGGATACATTAAAAAAACCCTAAAAAATGTTCATCATCATCATCATTATTATATGAGGATACTATGAAGAAACATGGAAATCGTGTAAGAAAATTAGACAGTAAAACAGTTATTTTAAAGAAAATTTCCATTTCACATGAATATTCCCTATAATTAAACTCAGTGTCAAATTGTGATTTCCTTATCTTGAATTATAATAGTCATCATTTATTGAGCAACTATATGTACAAAACACTGTGTTATTTACTATATGCATTTATGTTTAAGACACGGTACCACCTACAAAGTTTCAGTTATGCATGATGAGTAAGTTCCAGACAACACAGGCCCTGTAGTTAACAACGTGGTATTGTATACTTAAAATTTTGCTAAGAAGGTAGATATTAAGCCAAGTGATCTTACCACAAAAGAAAAAAATTTTAAGTGAAAAAATAAGTAGCAGGGGCAGAAAGTAATTTTTGGAAGGGATTGATAAATTTATGGCCTTAATTATAGTGATAGTTTTGTAGTATATTCATAATATATTTATCTCCAAACTCATCAAGTATTAAACATTAAATATGTAGGGAAATCCTCCAAGTGCTCTTTGAAGCTAGTCCTATTGTTATCTCCGTTGTGTGGACACCCCTAAGACGAGTAAGTGGACCAGCCTAAAGTTAGGGAGCAGGCAGGGCAGAGACATGTTCAGCTTTGCCCAGTTTGCCTAAAAGGCCTGGACTCCTTTTCCAAGTCTGTGTTACCTGCCTTAGCAAATAGAAGAGGAGAAAGAAGACAAAGGGGAGGATCAGCTCCACCCTTGGGTATCTCTGGTTATTAACTAGTTCACTGAGCTGTTGTAATGTTTAAGAAATCAACTCAGGTTCTCTTCCTGTTGAAGCCCGCCATCAGTTATTAAGCACAGCCATGCACAGTCTGTGTACGGGAGCAGGCTGGCTGCCATTCCGGAGCGGGAATGATTCTGGGGCAGATCAACCAGCCAGCGGCCTTTCTGTGCTGAGCTTCCGTGAGATGACATCCTGACTTACTAATTCCACCGATGACCTTTTCTCCCAAAACCAAGTTCAGATTTCAAGTCTAAAATTTCCTAAGCCAGGATAAAAATAGGATTGTCTCTTCTGGGTTGCCCCTGTTTATCAGCAGTGAATGGAATGCTCAATGGTTATTTATATTTTTAGTCTAGGAAAACCACTAACTCTTGATCATCCCAAGTGTCAAAGCGTGACCCCCAAAACATGAAACGTAAAACTTAAGGTGACATGACTCTTTCCCCTTTATTTATTTATACTGTTTTTCCTTTAAAAGAATGTTTACTTTTATAATAGAAAAAATCCATTTATTAAGAAAAATGCCTGATATGCTAGTTCAGTTCAGTTCAGTCTCTCAGTCGTGTCTGACTCTTTGCAACCCCATGGACTGAAGCATGCCAGGCCTCCCTATCCATCACCAACTCCCGGAGTTTACTCAAACTCATATCCATTGATATGCTGCTGCTGCTGCTAAGTCACTTCAGTCGTGTCCGACTCTGTGCGACCCCATAGACGGCAGCCCACCAGGCTCCCCTGTCCCTGGGATTCTCCAGGCAAGAACACTGGAGTGGGTTGCCATTTCCTTCTCCAATGTGTGAAAGTGAAAAGTGAAAGTGAAGTCGCTCAGTCGTGTCCGACCCATAGCGACCCCACGGACTGCAGCCTACCAGGCTCCTCCATCCATGGGGTTTTCTAGGCAAGAGTACTGGAGTGGCTTGCCATTGCCTTCTCCGATTGATATGCTAGGGTTACTCTAAAATTCATCACTTTTCTGCCGCCTGAACCATTCCTTATAAAGGATTCTATTGGAGGTGCTGGAAATATAAATGTGACTGTTCTGAATCTAAATAGCCAAGAGAAAGAAAGCCCCCTCGGATGAGATGAAGCCTGGAATTCACACTTCCTTTCCTTGTCATCATCCCCACCGTCCTTCTGTGGCCTTTGAAGCTTTTCATTGAGACGCTTTCTGGCCAGAGTTTATTCAGTGGCTGGTACAGCTTGGAGATATCGGCCTTTACAGTCCACTTGGGGCCACTTCTGTTGATCGTTGCGTCTCTTGGAACTCCAGGCCTCTGCCTCTGTTTTCTTTTCCTTTCATAAGTCATTGAAGTCCGGAGTGTCGGCAGTGACCTTTGGAGATGTTTTTACAGCTTCCAGAGACTTCCTGACATGTTTTATTAGCTCTTAGTGGTAGCTCATAAAGAGAGTCTCAGCAGAGCTGTGCGCTGTGACAGATGAGAGCCGCTTCCAAAATGACCCACGCCAGCAGGGCCGGGAGGAGGCTTGACCACAGGATATAGGGTACCACCCTCTGTCCGGTTCAGCAGGGCAGAAGTGATTACTTCTCGAAGAAAAAGAGGTCATCCCTTTAGGAAATACAGGGACCAACTTATTCTGCAAGAAGCTCAAGTATGGGAGCCCCCTTGCATGGAAAACAGAAACATCATTGCTCTGGGGACTGAGCTATTCCAAAAGGCTTTCGTGTTCTAGTTTCACAGAGGTGAGCCATAAGCCAAAGCTGGTCAGCTCTCTTTTTTGTTTTTAATTTTAATTGGCGGATAATTGCTTTACCATGTTGCATTAGTTTCTGCTGTACGACAGAATGAATCCACCGTGAGTATACATGTTTCCCCTACCTCTTGAGCCTCCCGCCCCCACCCCACCCATCTAGGTCATCACAGAGCACCGAGCTGAGCTCCCTGTGCTATGCAGCAACTTCCCATCAGCTATTTGACATGTGGTCGTGTGTATATGTCAGTGCTAATCTCCTAGTTCGTCCCACCCTCTCCTCCCCGATGTGTCTCTTCTCTCCATCTGTATCTCTATTCCTGTCCTGCAAATAGGTTCATCTGTACCATTTTTCTAGATTCCAACTTCCTTTTAAGAAGGAAGAAAGAAGAGAAGCAACCCTCTTTTTGGATTTATAAGTGTAGAGCAAGATCTTCATTCTCTGTTTTCTCCTACCTGGAGAGGTGGTTTAGCAAAGTAACCTGGAGTTCAGGCTCTGGATTTCCACAGACTTCCTCTGCCATTGAGCTAGCTAGATGGGTGACTGTGGGCCAGAGACCACTTAAGACTTAGTTTCCTCACAGAGAAAGTGGAGATCACAGTTGTAGAGTTCTCATGAGGGATAAAATGTGACAGTGCAGATCAAGCGCTTAGCACCATGCTTGATGGTAAGCACTCAAAGAGTGTTAGCTATGAAACGATTTTATGAAATTCTTTGGAGAGCTATGTATGAGCTGTTGATGGAACAATATTTGTGTGTCTCCCCCAGTCTGGGTCCATCATTTTGCACAACTTCTTGGAATGTGATTGACAATGGACATCATTTATATAGGATACGTCGTGACTGGGATCCTGGAGTCATGCAGCATAGCAGCCCTCCTTCTCAGCTCCCACTTCTTTCTCTCTCTCTCACAGACACACACACAAACATGTGCACACACATCTCTGCACGTTTTACAGTCACATAGCCTATATTTGCTTTGGGGAAATAATTTACTCCTAAGCAGGCATAACAGAAAAAAGCAAGAAGACAATTCACAGATGTTTGGCAGGGACTTATTTGCATTTTGTGACAAACTAGGCAGAGAACCGCGATTTCAGATCATTGGTAACCGTCAAGTACCGAGGATCTGTCTAAAGTGAACTTCTATCAGAATCGAAAGCAAGAGAAGCTAAAAAAGAAAAATGGGACATAAAAGCTGAGAACAATGAGTGAAGCAGCCCTTCTTCCTTTGTTTTATCTCAGGCAAGTCTTTATCTCAAGTCTTTTTATCTCACGTCCAACGAAATCTTTGGTAGCTGGCAAAGCCCTAAGAAGAGAAAGCCAAGGAAGGAGGACAGCTTTGAGTCCCTTCCATGTGACAGCTGATTAGGTCAGTAATGATCACAGTGATGTTTATCCTTGTTTTACAGATTAAAACAAACTGGTCATGCAAGTAACACCCAAATCACACAGCTAGCAAGGGGCAGCGCTTAGAACTGATATTTGTCTTTATGAAAGTCTGGTGCCTGCACTGCCCGAGAGCTTCCCAAATGTCTTTGCCAGTATCATTGCTCCTGTGACAAAAGGATGAGGAAAATAAAGACATCACATCAAATGCCTCATACTACTCCTAAGTGTATTCTATGTGAAGGACTGTCCTTTATTCTGACATTCCGCCTTTCCTGCTTATTTCCTTTTTGGTGTTAAAAACGCCTTTTCTGGGACTTCCCTGGTGGCCCAGTGGTTAAGAATGCAACCTGCCTAATCACATGGGTTGGATCCCTGGTCTGGGGAGATCCCACATGTCATGGAATGACTCAGCCGGTACACTGCAGCAAGAGAAGCCACTGAACTGAGAAGCCCTCGCAACTGGAGAGTCGCCCCTCCTCACTGCAACAAGAGAAGGCGCCGTGCAGGAATGAAGGCCCAGCACAGCCAAAAATAAGGTGTGGAGAGAAGGGAACCCTCTTACACTGTTGGTGGGAATGCAAACTAGTACAGCCACTATGGAGAACAGTGTGGACATTCCTTAAACTGGAACTAAAACTGCCATATGATCCAGCAATCGCACTCCTGGGCATACACACCGAGGAAACCAGAATTGAAAGAGACACATGTACTCCAGTGTTCATCGCAGCACTGTTTATAATAGCCAGGACATGGAAGCCACCTAGAAGTCCATCTGCAGACGAATGGATAAGAAAGCTTTGGTACATATACACAATAGAGTATTACTCAGCCATTAAAAAGAATGCATTTGAATCACTTCTAATGAGGTGGATGAAACTGGAGCCTATTATACAGAGTGAAGTAAGCCAGAAAGAAAAACACCAATACAGTATACTAACGCATATATATGGAATTTAGAAAGATGCAAATGATAACCCTGTATCAGTTCAGTTCAGTCGCTCAGTCGTGTCCGACTCTCCGCGACCCCATGAATCACAGCACGCCAGGCCTCCCTGTCTATCACCAACTCCCGGAGTACACTCAAACTCATGTCCAGAGAGTCGGTGATGCCATCCAGCCATCTCATTCTCTGTTGTCCCCTTATCCTCCCGCCCGTAACCTTTCCCAGCATCAGACTCTTTTCCAGTGCGTCAACTCTTCGCATGAGGTGGCCAAAGTATTGCAGTTTCAGCTTTAGCATCAGTCCTTCCAATGAACACCCAGGATTGATCTCCATTAGAATGGACTGGTTAGATCTCCTTGCGGTACAAGGGACTCTCAAGAGTCTTCTCCAACACCACAGTTCAAAAGCATCAATTCCTCGGCGATCAGCTTTCTTCACAGTCCAACTCTCACATCCATACATGACCACGGGAAAAACTATAGCCTTGACTAGATGGACCTTGGTTGGCAAAGTAATGTCTCTGCTTTTCAATATACTATCAAGGTTGGTCATAACTTTCCTTCCAAGGAGCAAGCGTCTTTTAATTTCATGGCTGCAATCAGCATCTGCAGTGATTTTGGAGCCCAAAAAAATAAAGTCTGACACTGTTTCCACTGTTTTTCCATCTATTTCCCATGAAGTGATGGGACCAGATGCCATGATCTTTGTTTTCTGAATGTTGAGCTTTAAGCCAAACTTTTCACTCTCCTCTTTCACTTTGATCAAGAGGCTTTTGAGTTCCTCTTCACTTTCTGCCATAAGGGTAGTGTCATCTGCATATCTGAGGTTATTGATATTTCTCCCAGCAATCTTGATTCCAGCTTGTGCTTCTTCTAGCCCAGCGTTCCTCATGATGTACTCTGCATATAAGTTAAATAAGCAAGGTGACAATATACAGCCTTGACATACTCCTTTTCCTATTTGGAACCAGTCTGTTGTTCCATGTCCAGTTCTGACTGTTGCTTCCTGACCTGCATACAGGTTTCTCAAGAGGCAGGTCAGGTGGTCTGGTATTCCCATCTCCTTCAGAATGTCCACAGTTTATTGTGATCCACACAGTCAAAGGCTTTGACATAGTCAATGAAGCAGAAATAGATGTTTTTCTGGAACTCTCTTGCTTTCTCCATGATCCAGTGGATGTTGGCAATTTGATCTCTGGTGCCTCTGCCTTTTCTAAAACCTGCTTGAACATCTGGGAGTTCACGGTTCACATATTTCTGAAGCCTCGCTTGGAGAATTCTGAGCATGACTTTACTAGCATGTGAGATGAGTGCAATTGTGTGGTAGTTTGAGCATTCTTTGGCATTGCCTTTCTTTGGGATTGGAATGAAGACTGACCTTTTCCAGTCCTGTGGCCACTGCTGAGGTTTCCAAATTTGCTGGCATATTGAGTGAAGCACTTTCACAGCATCATCTTTCAAGATTTGAAATAGCTCAACTGGAATTCCATCACCTCCACCAGCTTTGTTCGTAGTGATGCTTTCTAAGGCCCACTTGACTTCACATTCCAAGATGTCTGGCTCTAGGTCAGTGATCACATTATCGTGACTATCTTGGTCGTGAAGATCTTTTTTGTACATTTCTTCTGTGTATTCCTGCCACCTCTTCTTAATATCTTCTGCTTCTGTTAGGTCCATACCATTTCTGTCCTTTATCGAGCCCATGTTTGCATGAAATGTTCCCTTGGAATCTCTAATTTTCTTGAAGAGATCTCTTGTTTTTCCTATTCTGTTGTCTTCCTCTATTTCTTTGCATTGATCACTGAGGAAGGCTTTCTTATCTCTCCTTGCTATTCTTTGGAACTCTGCATTCAGATGCTTGTATCTTTCCTTTTCTCCTTTGCTTTTCGCTTCCCTGTATACAAGACAGCAAAAGAGACACAGATGTATAGAAAAGTCTTTGAGACTCTGTGGGAGAGGGTGAGGGTGGGATGATTTGGGAGAATGGCATTGAAACATGTATATTATCGTTTGTGAAACAAATCGCCAATTTAGGGTCGATGCATGTTACAGGATGCTCGGGGCTGGTGTGCAGGGATGACCCAGAGGGAGGATAAGGGGAGGAGGGAGGTGGGAGGGGGGTTCAGAAGGGGGAACTCATGTACACCCAGGGCGGATTCATGTCAATGTATGGCAAAACCAACCAATATAATATTGTAAAATAATTAGCCTCCAATAAAAATAAGTAAATAAATACACAAGTAAACAACTTTTTTAAAAAATGCCTTATTTATTCTTTAGTTTTCATGACTTACTTATGGCTGCGCTGAGTCTTCATTGATGCGTGCCTCTCTCGTTTTGGCGAGCGGAGGCTGTTCTTCGTTGTGATGCATGGGCATGACATGGTGGTGGCTTCTCTTGTTTTGGAGCACGGGCTCTAGAGTGCTTGGCCTCAGCAGTTGTGGCACACGGCCTCAGCTGCTTCATGGCATGTGGGATCTTCCCAGACCAGGGATTGAACCCGTGTCCCCTGCATTGGCAGGCAGATTCTTAACCATTGGACCACCAGGGAAGTCCTGGTGAGGCTTTTTAAATTGCCTTGTTGATAAAATAAAGGAGACCATTGATATGTGGATTCCCCTTGCCTAGTTTTTAAATTTTTGCTGGATTTTTGTAACCCAGGAGTTTCGCTACACTATTTTGCTCCCTTAAAGTAAAACATGCAAGTGTTTTTAATGCCTCTGTTTGCACCCTGTGATACTCCTTATAGTCTGTGGGTCATTAAGCTGTATGTGGTTCTGGCCTATGTAACTCATCAAGCTATGATGATGTTCAGGATTACCTGCTCCAGATATGATAGGGGAATATTTCCTGTTGTTCAGATTCTACCAAAAATGTTTTCTATTAAGAATTCTTTGGGAATCATTAAAATTTCCGATTTCAGAGCCCGGCCCTGAGAGATTGATCAGTAGTGCTGGCCAGGCCCCAAATTTGAGTTTTTAGCAGCCTTTGAGAGGATGCTAACTCTGCTCATCTGGGAATAATACTTTCAGGAACTCTCATAGAAAGACACTGGATCATATGACATTATCTCTTCTCTGCACTGAGAGTTCTTTGTTCTTTCCACTGAGATATGGCATCATGTCAAGCTCAATTTTGTGAGTTATAGGAGATTTCTACATTCATTTCTGATTACAATATTGGAGAAGAACCATCTGATATGCTTCAAGCACTTCCTTCCAAAATCAATTTAAGTGAAATTAATTTTTTTTTAAAGAGACTCATTTCCTAAATTTGAAATCACTTTTATGCCTAACTAAACATATGATATGTCCAAGTCGAATCCTGGGCCCGATGGAAAGTCTCCATCCTGTATGTGACATCCGTCACTTACCATGGAACTAAAGGCTTTAAATTCCACTTCTCTACAGATTTTTCTTCCGTGCAAATCAGCTGAGAAACTCTTTTTTTTTTTTTTTTTGGATTAGACTCAGAGGATACTTAGTATAAACTTACTTTTATTAAAATACTTTAATAATTTATGGTTTCCAAATGTTTTTCTGCCATCCCTGTTTTCATATGAACAGCCTGCTTCCAACAATAACGAAGTTCGTTACATGAAGGGATTACTGGCCCAGGAGAGATGAGTCAGATGAGCTGGGGCTCGATTGTAGCTAAAAAAGCCCTGCCCTCTTCCCTGGGAGAAGTCATTAGCGCTACCCACCATATCCCAGCATATATGTATTCAAATACGCTTTCTCGAGAGCACGTGTCCTGTCAAGAGTTGAAAAAGATCACTGTTGGAGAATCGGCTGAGGTGAGAGCAGACCGCAGCAGCAGCAGCTCTGAATAGAACACGCTCTACCACTTGCCTTGCTGTGAACTGAGCACATATCCCCAGAGCTCTCTTCCTCCCGGTTCAGACCTCTTCTAGGAAAGAAGTGGGTGTGAAGACAGAGTGAGTCTCCGCTGCCCTGCTTCTTTGTTTTCCACTAAGTGGAGCCTTGGACTCACTCATGCCTCAGAGCTCCTCCTGGACTCCCTTCTGCACCTTTATCTTAACCTGGTACAGTGCTTGCCCTCAGCCCTGTATGGTGTATCATGCCCTGAACCGTATATTATGCTCCCACTCCAGTCTTCTTGCCTGGAGAATTCCATGGACAGAGGAGCCTGGCGGGCTCCAGTCCATGGGGTCGCAGAGTCGGACTCAACCTGCGACTAATCGACAGGGACAGGAGCCAGCAGGGAGTCCAGGCGTCACAGTCAGACTGTCCTGAGTTTAAAGCCCCTCTTTACCAGCTACTGTGGGAACCTGGGCCTAAGACATTATCTTGCAACTCAATTTTAGCATCTGTAAGTGGGAGTAATAATTATTCTACATAGTGTTCATGTGGCTTAGATAATGCTTGTGAAATATCACAGTGTCTGGCACATAAATAGTACCCGTGATTAAATTATTTGAAATATTATTTAGAGAAGTGATACACTTTTCTCTTTCACTTCCACTGCAAATAACAGCTTTGATTTTTTTCCCTTAGTGGGTGCTTAGAGTGAAGGGTCATGAAAAGTTCTGAGGCCACATCCAGGTGTAAGGGGGAAAGACTCTAGAGACCAGATAGCCACGTCTGCCTCATTCAGACAGCGGAGTGAGGAGAGATGCCATGTTATTTCCTTTTCCAGTACTCTATTGGAGGGCTTCCCTGGTGGCTCAGTGGTAAAGAATCCACCTGCCAATGCACGAGACACGAGTTCAATCCATAGGTCAGGAAGATCCCCTGGAGAAGGAAATGCAAGCCACTCTAGTATTCTTGCCTGGGAAATCCCATGGAAAGAGGAGCCTGGTGGGCTACAGTCCATGGGGTCGCAAGGAGTTGGACAAGACTTAGTGATTAAACAGCAACAACAGCTCTGCTGGAAGGACCTTAAGGGTGATAATGTATTCAAATCGTCTCCTGTGTACCAAGCACTGCAGTGTCCATCGTGTGTACGTTAACAAGCAAACACAGACATGGCCTGGGAGGCTTCAGACTAGTGGAGGAACCAGATAAAAACAAATAAACCAGAAAATAAAGGTAAAAACAACCAGTAATAGAGAGTGCTGGGAAGAAAACCTTCAGATCCTAGCTGCTGCTGCTGCTAAGTCACTTCAGTCGTGTCCGACTCTGTGCGACACCATAGACGGAAGCCCACCAGGCTCCCCCGTCCCTGGGGTTCTCCAGGCAAGAACACTGGAGTAGGCTGCCATTTCCTTCTCCAATGTGAAAGTGAAAAGTGAAAGCGAAGTCGCTCAGTCATGTTTGACTCTTAGCGACCCGTGGACTGCAGCCTACCAGGCTCCTCCGTCCATGGGATTTTCTAGGCAAGAGTACTGGAGTGGCTTGCCATTGCCTTCTCCGTCAGATCCTAGCTATAGAGAATTAAAGGTGGAAACAGAACTCTTCATTAGAAAGAGTGGTCAGAGGAAATATCTGAGAAGGAGCTATGAAAAGAGGGCTGGGACATGTGTTCCAGGCAGCAGGAGCAGGACCTGAAGTAGAAAAGATCTTGACACTGTCAAGGAATTGACAAGATGCCTGATGGAGTATAATCAGGAAGTAAAGCGAACAAGTTGAGGTGGGAGAGGTAGGCAGGAGCCAATAAGGTGAGCACTGGCTCTCAAACTCCAGTTGCCCAGATAGCTTGTAAAAACTCTCATTTCAGGGTCCCACCCCCAGAGTTTCTTATCCAGGAGGTCTAGAGTAGCAACTGGGAACGTGCATTTCTGAACAATTTCTAGGTGCCGATGCCTCTGGCCTGGGGACCACTCTTTGAGAACCCCTCCTATAAGACTTCTTCAGGCCATGGTCTGGGTTTTGAATTTTATTTGAAGCATTAGTGGTAAGCTATCAAAGGGTGTCAAGAATCTTAGGCTTTAATTATTATTTTTTAAATGATTACTTAGACCATTGTATGGAGGATTAATTAGAAAATGTCAAAAATGAAAATGAGGAGGCCATGGAGACGGTTATTCACAGGGGTCAGGCAAGGGCAGTGGCAGTCGAGAGGGGAGGAGGCACTCAAGATCTGTCTAGGTGAACTTCCCTGGGGGCCCAGTGATTAAGACTTCACCTTCCAGCACAGGGGCTGCAAGTTTGATCCCTGGTCGGGGATCGGGGAGGTAAAATCCCACATGCCTCGCAGCCAAAAAACCAAAACATGAAATGGAAGCAGTATTGTAACAGATTCAAAAAAGACTTAAAAATGATTCACGTCAAAAAAAAAAAAAAGATAAGAAATTAAAAGGATCTATGTAGAGGTGGCAGCAGATGGGTGATGGAAGGAGAAGTGGTGAGTGCTGCTTGGGTTTCTGGCCAGTCAAGACATTTACTGAAATGGGTAAGACTGGAGCAGGCACATGTTTGGGAGGAGAGGAAAGGATTTCACTGGACATGCTTTAGACATGTTAAATTTGGAAAAGAACCACTCCGAAGCCTCAGAACCTAGCATGTGCAGATGCTTCGGTGCTTGAACTAAAAGTACTGTAGGTAACAGCCTTCTGGTCAGCGCTAAAATGAAAACTCTATGGGTGCCCGGGGACCCAGCCCGCTCCTCAGTCTTCTCTCTGCATGAACCAGGAGTGCTCGGCAATAAATTACTCCTGCACTATAGGAGTAGCCCCCCTGAAAGTCATTGCGAACTAGATCAGGTAACTTTGTAAACTAGATTAGTTTTGGGGTAGCTGAAGTTTAACACTGTATCCAATCAAAGTGGAGGCTTCCAGTCTACCCAAGATTTGCCTTAACACAGGGTATCTTTGGCAACTATTAACATTTGAGTTGGATCATTTTTTGCTGGGGCAGTGTAGGATGTTTATCAGCATCTCTGGCCTCCCCCAGTGATGACAACCCAAAATGCTTCCAGACATTGCCAGATGTCCTATGAGGTGAAAAATCACCTCCAGTTAACTGCCTTTAGAGGGCGTATTCTTCAACATATTAACCCCATTGTGGTACCTCTTGCCACAGGAAAAACTGTATTCCCCATTGCTAAGTCACTTCAGTTGTGTCCAACTCTTTGTGACCCCATGGAACTATAACCCCCCGACTCCTCTGTCCATGGAATTTTTCAGGCAAGGATACTGGAGTGGGTTGCCATGCCCTCCTCCAGGGGATCTTCCTGGCCCAGGGATCAAACCTGTGTCTCTTACATCTCCTGCCTTGACAGGTGGGTTTTTTTTGTTGTTGTTTTTTTTAACCACTAGTGTCACCTGGGAAGCCTGTATTCCCCACTGACTATACCTTTTTCTATCCCAGCCTCTCAGAACTCACTGTCTTTCAAGGTGACTTTCAGTCAATCTGAAATGCTAACGTGGTCATTGATTAAGCAGATGCTATAATCATCTTCTGGAGAATGGTCTCAGGCTTAATGTGTTCCTGTTAATGTTGTTGATGGGCAGCCTGTAGGAGGAAGAATGGGAGAGTCTGATGAAAGTTATGATAATGATAAATCTAACAGTAATAGCTGCTGCTTGACATATATGTGCCATAGACATAGATCTAAATACTTTAAAAATATTAACTCATTTAGTCCTCACAGCACATTGTGACTTCGGGAGCATTATTGTCATTCCTGTTATACAGATGAGGAAACTGCGGTATAGAAACTTATCCAAGATCACACAATGGTTCAGTAACAGCTGGATGCAGATCCAGGAACTCTAACCACCCACCCCTCCCCCACCCCCATGTCCAGCCTCATAACTTTACTGTTTTTCCAAAGGCTGGTGGGGGGGAGGACTCTGATGGGAGAGAACATGGTGGGTGTAAAATGCTCTGCCTGCTAAGGTGCATCACCTTTAATCTTCAGAATTAATTATATGTCTAAATTTATAAAATCTTTTCAGTAGAAAATTCCCAAAAGTTTAAGATATTTGAGAAATTGTGATTTCCACTCCTGATAAATCACTGTAAATAATAAATCAAATAAACAATCATTGATTTATTCATCCTTTACCCCCTCTCATTCTGTTTAAAGGAGGGGTCTAACTTCAGTGTTCTTAGCAAGTGCACTTTCAGGCCACAAATTTCATTCAGTCACAGGGATTCATTTTCACAGACTTGTAACTCTATTTTTGGTACCCAGAAGCAACCCTGCCACTTTTTGTTGCTATTTCCAAGTTGCGTAGAGAAGCCAACGCAAACATTTCCATCATTGTGGCAACTGCAGGCAGCTGTGAAATTACAGGTGTGCCTAGTTTTTGTAATTTAGGAGGGTGGAATGCTCATACTCTTTCCCCAAACTCCTCCAGGAGTGGATCAGTTGCAGAGGGAATCGTGCTCAGATGAAGGATGGACCACAAGACACGACGAGCTGACTCATTCGATGCTGCCTTGGCCCCTGGGGAGATAAGCTCATGACATTTCCCTTCAAAACATGTTCTGAAATGCAGTTCCTGTGGCTAATGAAATATCAGTGAAACTCAGACTGACTGGGCCTTCAGGGCTGTCAAAAATGTGATGACAGTTGATACAGGGTTATACCCGACCCCATTTGTGCTCCATTGATAGATTCTGAAATTCCTTGGGAAAGAGCTTCCATCTGGTGAATTTCTCCAAGGACAAAAGTTTCTTGCATCGATGCATCCTATGATCCAAAAAAAAAAAAAAAATTCACACTGTTTCTGTGAAAATAGAAAATTGCCATCAGCACAATAGTTGCTTCAGCCTGCTCTTGTGTTCATCTTGATGAGCTTTGGTTCCAGATCCAGTCCATCCAGTTCTGGTAGTGAAGGGATATTTCCTTGGGCTTTGTTAAGCCGATCTTCTTAGAGTTGTCACTAATACTGATAATAATACTAAAAATGGCCAAGAAGTATCAGGTACTTGCTTGCTAAGTCACTTCAGTCGTGCCCAATTCTTTGCACCCCATGGAATGTGTAGCCTGCCAGGCTCCTCTGTCCATGGGATTCTCTAGGCAAGAATACTGGAGTGGGTTGCATGCCCTCCTCCGGGGCATCTTCCCCACCCAGGGATCAAACCCGACTCTCTTATGTCTCCTTCACTGGCAGGCGGGTTCTTGACCACTAGCGCCATGTAGGAAGCCCTATCGGGTACTTACTTACTGTGTTATCACTTTACATGGATAATTCAACGCCTCAATCCCATGAGATGGGAGCAGTCACTGCCCCCTGGTTTATGGTTGAGAAAATACAGGCTTACAGCAAGAAGTCACCTGCCCCAGATCACAAATGTGGCAGCAGTAGCCCAGGACTTGAGCTTTGAGTACATCCTTGGACCCCCAGCGCCTGCTATGTGCTGCCTCCCACACGTGACCATCACATGCCTGAGGAAATGCAGCAGCTGGATGGACTGTCCGTGTTCGTCTTGGGCCTATCTGTACAACAGTTAGGTGTCTGGAGCTTGCAAGGTTGAAAACCTTTCTAGGCCCAGAGGCACCTTCCCCAAATGATTGGCACCAGAAGCATCCAAACCTCAAGGTGCTCTGGGGCTTATCCTGACAGCTGCCACAGCAAACTGTCTACAGAACAAGTAGATGCTTAGGGCACAGGCCTGGCCAGCCAGAGCTTGAGCTTACTTAGAGCTCTCAGCAAACAATGAACCATAAGTGCATCTCCTCTGCCAGAACCCATTAGGGCCATCAATATTGGCAACTGTCTTTTCATGCTTATCAGGAGTCAGGTTCCTGGACCAGTCCTGCAGAAAGGACCTTCTCAGCCTCCCAAGGGTTTGTCAACATCAGGAAATGAAGTCTCCCAACAGCTCTCCCTGCCAAGAAACATAGAGAACAGATCAAAGTAGAGCTGCCTGATTTGGCAGGGAGGGGATGAACGAAGGAGAGGGCGGCTGAGCCAGAAAGAACCCAGCTTGTCACCACTGCACACCCCTTTGCAGGCCCTCAGGCACCATTGTAACACCTGCAGAATGCAGTTTCAAAACCACAGTCCGTCCCATCCTACTTCCTTGATCTTATTAACTCCATACTGACACTGTCTCACAGTGCCTAGCACAGAGCTTGACACACTGGAAGTGGTAAATACATTTTTTTATTGAGTTAACATGAATCAGGGGAGAAAATGTCACTGTTCTTTTGAGTCTCCTACTTTGCTTTTAAAAATGTTACGTGAATATAAGAAGTCAGGGGAGTGTGGTAAATCCTATGGAGGAAACTCGACTAGAAAACACCTTTAGGGAAATATATTGTGCAGACTCTCATTTTCTCCCTTTTCCTCCTCATTGTGTCCTGCTCTCTGCCCTGCAGCAAGTCTCCTCAACAGTAATTAAATTGTCTTGAAAGTAAAAGTCGCTCAGTCGAGTCCGACTCTTTGCGACCCTATAGACTGTAGCTTGCCAGGCTCCTTTGTCTATGGGATTCTCCAGACAAGAATACTGGAATGGGTTGCCATTCCCTTCTCCAGGGGATCTTCCCAACCTGGGATCAAACCCAGGTCTCCTGTATTGCAGGCAGATTCTTTACCATCTGAGCCACCAGGGAAGCCCCCAAACCATCTTGGCTTGATGCTTATTTCTGGGGCAAGATGCCTGTCTTCGTTCTTAGCAGTCTACAGATCCTCATCCTGCTTGCTCTTGACAAGGGCTGCCTGATCAACCTTCATATCTTGTGAGACATCATCTCACAGAGGGGCTGGAAGCAGGGGCTGCTGGCTGAGAACCAGGCTCAGCCTCTCTCCTTCACCCTAGTGAAGGAACAAGCTATGTCATGAAAGAACACACCCAGGAACAGGCTGTGTCATGTGGCCAGGACACACCTCTGCTTCAGATGCTATGCCAGGCAGGGCAGTGTGGGGGCTGCACTAGGGGGATCTTGGCAAGCCTGGGGAAAGCTCCCGTCCACACTCAGATGTGCCAGGGTAATGCTGGAGGAAGGTGTTGATGGAGAGAGCGTGGCTGTGAGTGAGTTCCTGTCCGAAAGCACGTTGGCCTTCACTGTTTTTTCCTTTGGAAGAATGCAGAACAGTTTTTTCAGTGGGAGTGATTTTATTGTCAAGTGACCAGGTTTTTTTGTTTTTTTTTCATCAGTTCAGTGAGGTGTGAGTGGCTAGTTTCCAAGATGAATGAACTGAGATCGCTCGAGTTGTTGAGCTCTGAAAGAACAGGATCTCCCAGTTCCATTCCTGGAACTAATCCTGAGTGCCGGCATGTCTGCTGCTCAGACACCATGTCTTAGCTCAGGCAGGGTGTCAACATCCATGACAAACGATACAACTTGTTTCTATCTTTATAGGTTTTTAAAAAGTTAGTGAAATTAGACCTAGCCTCTTTTCCACTCCTAACCAGCTCTGTGGTTTTGGCCAAGTCACTGATTTCTAATATTTGGGCTTCCCTGGTAGCTGAGCTGGTAAAGAATCTGTTGGCAATGCAGAAGACCCTGTTTGACTCCTGGGTCTGGAAGATCCCCTGGAGAAGGGGTAGGCTACCCACTCCAGTATTCTTGGGCTTCCGTGGTGGCTCAGACAGTAAAGAATCTGTCTGCAATTCAGGAGACTGGAGTTCGATCTCCGAGTTGGGAAGGTCACCTGGAGGAAGGCATGGCAAGCCACTCCAGTATTCTTGCTTACGGAATCCCCATGGATAGAAGAGCCTGGCGGGCTGCAGCTCATGGGTCACAAAGAGTCAGATAGGTCTGAGAGACTAAGCACAGCACAGCACATAGACTTAAGAAAGGAAAAGCAAAAAAAAAACATAATGTCTGGGATGGTAACTTTTCCAGAGTGGTGTTTTGGAAATTTGAGTGTTCTTATTTTGGAAACATACTTGGGCTTCTGTTGGTGGTCCTGCCACCCACCAGATGAGTTTCTATTTTCTCATCTGGAAAGTGGGAATAATCATTCCCTGCTTACAGGCAAGTCAAAATTTAATTGAGCGTTTTCAATATTCCCCAAAGCTTCTATTATATAGGAAAGGGTTCTGTGGCCAATTAGATTTAGGAAGCCCTGAATTAAAAATGGCAGGTTTCTTTAGTGTTGACTTTCTCAGAGCATTGTAATGCTTATATACATCAGAAATTTTCCTGTAAAGGAATGGAGTGAACAACATTTTCTTTAACTCTGGCACCCTTTACATTGTTTTAAGGAACATCTAACTATGTGAGGACAAATTTTAGGGCACACTGGATAATATATGTAAATTTAAGCTCAGGCCAGTATATGGTAAAAAGTGTGGGTAATTGTAACCATTTATTGGGTGCCCACAATGTTTTGGGTGGAGTAGGTGGCACTAGTGGTAAAGAACCCGCCTGCCAAAGCAGGAGATGTAAGAGACCCGGGTTTGATCCCTGGGTCGGGAAGATCTCCTGGAGGAGGAAATGGCAACCCACTCCAGTATTCTTGCCTGGAGAATCCCATGGACAGAGGAGCTTGGCGGGCTACAGCCCGTATGTTGCAAAGAGTCAGACACGACCGAAGCAACTTAGCATGGCACAGTATAAGTAACAAATCGAGAATGCAGTCTGCCAGCTCGTGAGCAAGAGATGCATATATGCACCTATTTCCCAGATACTCTTTATTTTTTTAGGCATACCCTTTAAAAAAATGCATGTATTTATCTATGGCTACGGAGGGTCTTTGTTTTGCACACAGGCTTTGTCTCGCTGTGGCGGATCGGCTCCTCTTGTTCGGGCTTGAGTAGTTGTGGTGCACAGACAACCCCAGATACTCATTAAAGGTACCAGCTAGTATACTAGGTTTACAGAAGCGCTCTGTCCTGATTAAAAAGGCAAATAATCAACTTCCACGGTGAGGTGTCCTTCACCCACACCCACATATCAACGACCTGCTCACCCTCCTGGACTTGACTCTGGAGGCTCCATGGCCTGTCCTGTCCACCACTTTGAAAGGCTATCTCACTTCTCTCATGCAACCTCTATTGCTTGTCTAATGACTTGGAATCACTGGAGCCCGAGTTTGAATCCCCAAACCTCCACTTACTGCCCCTGTGACCCTAGATACATTATCTGTGTTGCAGTTTCTCCAACTGTAAAACTTGGACTGCACCCACCTCATAAAGATCCAAATGAGATGGAGAGATGAAATGAGAAAGCTTAGGCACCAGGCTGTGTAGTGAAAGCTCCAGCATATATGAATTTCTTTCATCCTTACGGAGTCCTGTGAGGGACGTTCTCTAATTACCTCCAGGGCGCCACGTGCCCACATGCGGGCGGATATGAATGTGGGCCAGCTGGGTTCTGGATCCAGGCTCTTGCTGCTTCTCCTTCCTGTGCTTTCCTGAAGGACCTGAGTGGTGCCTGACATATGGTGGGTGAAATTGATGCACACTTTCTTTTCCCTCCACATGGCTTTCATCTGCTCAACTGTTACCTCTTATCATATTAATCAATGTATTCTCCCCTCCCCCTGGACCTTGCATAATAAAGTTTTACTCGTTTAATAGTATGCTTTACACGTAAAGACCACAGGGCACCAGTTCTGGAAGTTCATGATATTGTCATGGAGCTCTGAATAGGATTAGGTGGGGGGTAAGGTAATGGGTCATGTCAAATCCCTGGGGAACTGCAGGAAGCACCCTGTTTCTGCCAGTTCTGCTCTGTAGTGAATAACATTATAAGTGGGCCCTGCATATGGTGCCTGGATTCAGGATTTGAGCCACTGGGGAAAATAAAGTTGCCATTAATTGAAATGAGAGATTTCTGGGATTCCATTGTTTCTGTGGCCAATAGGAAGGTGTTGCTCCAAAGAAATATCTCCCAGCAATAGAGAAAATTTTTGTTAGGAAAAAAAAAGTGACCCCTGATATCCCTTCATCTCTCATGGCACTCTGGAGAACCACAGATCTCTACAGGTTCACACGTGTCAGGTTTTTATTATGTCCTGGGAGGGCAGGGTCCAGGGAATTCTTGATCTTGTCTTTTCTCAGCTCAGGTGGGTGCCAAGGAGCTCTGCGTGTGAATCAGCTTGAAGGAACTCTTAATGGGCCAGGTTCCTCTGTCCATGGGCCTGGGACAGAGGAGGGTGTTGGACTCGGGGAATCGCTGGCCTTGATCTTCTGAACAATATACAGGCTTTCCAGCTTCCAGGTGCAAAGAGTGAATCAGGGCACTGGGAGTAGCATTTGAATCTGTGCCATGTGTTATGGGGAGCCTGGGAATGTAAGCAGAGAAGCCCTGGTAGATAGAGAATTGATTTGCTGTCTTTCTATTTATTTGGCTGCATTGGGTCTTAGTTGCAGCATGCGGAATCTTTCATTGCAGCACTCAGAGTCTCCAGTTTGGCTCACGCGCTCCAGAGTGCAAGGACTCAGTAGTTGTGGCCTGCAGGCTTAGTTGCCCCACAGCATGTGGGATCTTAGTTCCCTGACCAGAGATCGATCCTGCATCCCCCACATTGCAAAGCAGATTCTTAACCACTGGACCACCAGGGAAGTCCCTTGATTTGCTATCTTAAGCAGTGGGTATCCAACCACACAGCTAGGTAACTTTGAGCCCCTTAACTTTTTTGGGTTATTTTATTCATCACATTTTAAGGCAGGTCAGGCATTGATGTCGTATTAATGCAAAGTGGGAATAGTAATAACAAAGAAGAACATTTAGAGTGCCAGTCACTCCACCAAACTATCAGATTGCCCAATTAACCTATGAAAAAGTTGAGGTTCAGAAAGATGAAGTCATGGGATCAAGGCCACAGGGCTGGAACACAGGGCGTCAAAACTATGAACCCAGGGCTTTCTGACCCCAAGGCTTCAGACTCGAGAACATCCACTCCTATCAGGTTATGTCCAACCCTCACCAGTTTCACATGATCTTCTCATGGACCTGGAACATTCTGGGGCCATAGCTAAAAGGCAAACATCTTTAATCCCATCACAAACCAGGTAGTGCCACGAGGGGCCCAGCCTGGGTTCTGCTGCTTGAAGTGGCTGTTCTGCCCAGACGCCAGCTGTCTGCATCCAGCTCGGTTTGCAGAGTCACTTGGTAGGGACGTCAAGGGACCCATCTCATGCCAGGATGTGCAGAGAATAAGGCAGCTTCCCAGTCACTCAACAGGGACAGACTTAGAGTCCCAGGCCTCTGGGGAAGAGGTGTCAGCCTGTTAGCAGTCCTCGGATCAGCGTGGGTTGGGGAAGCAACCCTAAGAGGAGACAGCCATCTATTTCACTGGGAAATAGCATCTCAGAACAATAGAATGTTACATCTGGAAAGGAACTTAAAAGTCGCCCAGTTTTGGCAAGTGAAATGGATGGATAGATGGGAGAAGAGATCTCTCATTCCTCCCACTAGCCCAGTGGCGCCTCAGCCCCTGCCATGAGGAGTCTGAGACACTCTGATTTCAGTTACACCTCGTGGATGTTCACTGAGAAGCCTGAAACCTACACAAGTTCATCAGGCTTCTCCGAAGTTCACCCTGATTGATTGTGACCCTGGTGAGATGTTGTGTCCTGGCTTCCCCGGTGATTTCTGGTTTATAACGTTGACATTGGCTTCGCCTCTTCCCAACCCCAGGTTGAACTGAGCTTCCTTAAGGCAGAGGGAAGAGCCCCAGACCTCTCTACTGGTTGACCTCATTCAAGCTGTTGCAACTCTTTCCTGAGATTTTTATCTGTTTGTTTTTGAAAGTTTTATTTGTCTCATTCGTTCATTTCTCTTCATCGCTGTACACAGGCATTCTCCCGTTTTGGTGAGCAGGGGCTCCTCTCTAGTTGCCGTGCTCGGCTTCTTACTGCGGTGGCTTCTCTTGTTGAGAAGTGTGGGCCCTAGCGCATAAGCGTGGACTTCGTAGTTGCAGCACACAGGCTTAGTTGCCCCAGAGCATGTGGAATCTTCTTGGACTAGGCAACGAACCTGTGTCGCCTGCCTGAAGGTGAAGTCACTCAGTTGTGTCCGACTCTTTGCAACGCCACGGACTGTAGCCTACAGGGCTCTTCCATCCATGGGATTTTCCAGGCAAGAGTACTGGAGTGGGGTGCCATTTCCTTCTCCAGAGGATCTTCCCAACTCAGGGATCGAACCCAGGTCTCCTGCTTTGTAGGCAGACGCTTTACTGTCTGAGCCACCAGGGACGTGGATTTTTAACCATGACACCACCAGGGAAGTCCCTTTCTGTGATTTTTTAACCAGTCTCACAAAGGGTTAGGAATTTTGAGAGAAAGCGTCATTAAAAAGCAAGAAGAGCTTAAGGACCTCGGACTGGAAGCAAGAACAAGAGTGATTAACTATTCTGGGGGCACCGGGGTGCTTAGAAGACCACCTCCACTCCTCTAAATGTTTTGCCCTGCTGCTGCTGCTGCTGCTGCGTCACTTCAGTCGTGTCCGACTCTGTGTGACCCCATAGACGGAAGCCCACCAGGCTCTCCCGTCCCTGGGATTCTCCAGGCAAGAACACTGGAGTGGGTTGCCATTTCCTTCTCCAGTTTTGCCCTGAGTCAGCCTTAATAAGAGGGTTAGTTTTGTAGAGCGCTTACCCGGTAAAGTCCTCAGAGAGTTCAGCACACAGAATACAAAGATCCCATGTGCTAAGACTGAGGTGACCCAGAGGGAGGAAATAGAACATAGCTGATTGAGCAAGTGTCTGCACTAAAGTCGCACTCCTGGTGCTGAGGCTGGCCTCCAGACAGCATGGTGGGTGAGGATCTGGACAAGGTAGAGGAGGTGACCCAGCATTCCCCAGAAAGGTGTGGGTGGGCTCATTTGAATTAGCACATCAGGAGTTTCACTGGGGTTAATGTTTTAACTGAGTGTCAATATACTTAACGTCATTTTGTTTGAACATTCCATGACCGAATAAAACCATTCTTAATGAGGTTTGTTTTGGTTTGGTTTTGAATGAAGGAATGGCAGTAGGAATTACTGGGGTGGATTCGTGCTGTGTTGAAAACTTCAAATTTTAAAAACTGAATATAATACGTGTAGGCCAAAGAAATCTCGACTTTTTACCATGAGAGTTTTGTGACGCTTTTAGTCCTCATAGTCATTTCGTGGTCGAGACTCTGTGTCACTTTGTTGTTGTTAAGTTTTGTATTTATTTGACTGTGTTGGGTCTTAGTTGCGACATTCAGGCTCTCTAGTGGTGGTGCACAGGCTTAGTTACTCTGTAGCATGTAGGATCTTAGTTCCCTTACCAGGGATCAAACATGAATCTCCTGCATCACAAGGTGGATTCTTAACCACTGGACCAGCGGGGAAGTCCTTCCTTCACTTCTTGGTGAGTTCTGTACTGTGGAATTTTTGTGACTTGGGAGATCAACTGCTGGTGGGTTTTATCCAGAACCTGCCTAGGACTGGATGGCTTTGAATTAGGTCATGTTTGGTTCCTTCTCCTGATGAGGAGTAAAGGTCTACAGCCAGCCTGCCTGGACTCACGGCCCAGCTCCTTCACCTCCTCGTGGTATGACTGTGGACAGGGAACTTAACCTTCCCCATCTGTGAAATGGGCATGGTGGTGGCGCCTGCCTTGTGGGGTAGTTCGTGAGATAATGTACTAGCTCTGGACCAAAGTAAACACTTAGCTGGTGTCATTGTCACTGTTAACACCAGCACTGACATCCCACAGCCAGCCCCCTCTTACACTGCGGTTGCTGTGGTCATAGGATCTCAGATTTGGACAACCCAGCAATTCCCAAAGGTTTCATTAGAATCTCCAAAGGTGCTTTTAAAAATTAGCTAGTCCTGAGATCCCTGCAAGACCCAGAGAGTCAGAAAGGGGACTGGGAATCTGTCCTGTTAACAAAAGCAGGTGACTGTCATGTGCAGCCAGTGGTGGAAACCACCTTCTCTTACCTGGGTCCTCTCTCTAACACTAACAAGTGGCCTCTGCTTGAACATCTCCCTGCATGGGGAACTCACCACCACCCTGGACCATGAATCTCACTTTCGGACATCTCTGACAATACAACCATTTGTCCTCCCATTGATCTAAAGAAGGAAGGGACTGCCTCCAGCCATAGAAAGAGACAGCACAAAGTGGTGGAAAGAGAACAGACTTTGAAGTCAGAAAAAGATTCTAGAATTCTTCTCCCACACCTGTAAGGTTTGTGGCCCAGGGTGAGTGGTTTGCTGTTTTCTTCCCCCTTTCGTTTTCCAAATGACGGGTTTTCAGTATTTGAGTATGATGTTTCCAGTTTTCTTCTGGCCTCCAGACATGATTAAGACCTCAGTTTCCCTTATCACTTTATGATCAGGCTCCGTTCCTGCCCAGTCATATAATCCCCAAAGAGGCATATGGTTCTCCGGGTGTGGTTCTGGGTCAGGGAGTGAATTAGGGCTAGCAGGGGCTGGAAGGGGCTGGAATTTATTTCCAATAGTTCTTTCTCCCCCTTTCTCCTTTTTGTTTCTCAGAATTAGCAGAAAATCGGCGAATCGGAAACAAGAAATTGGCTTTAAAATGCTGTTGCTGTAGGACTTCTATTCCCAATATATGTTTTGATATATGCTTTGTTGTTGTTCAGTAGCTCAGTCATGTCTGACTCTTTGCGACCCCATGGACTGCAGCACATCAGGCTTCCCTGTCCTTCAGTATCTCCCAGAGTTTGCTCAAAATCACGCCCATTGAGTTGGTGATGCCATCCGACCATTCTCCTCCTGCCTTCAATCTTGCCCAGCATGAGGGTCTTTTCCAATGAGTCAGTTGTTTGCATCAGGTGGCCAAAGTATTGGGGCTTCAGCTTCAGCATCAGTCCTTCCAGTGAATATTCAGGGTTGATTTCATACTGTGCCACCGGAGAAATTCAGAATGAATTACTTTTGCTGTCTTCTCTCTCTCTCCTCTGCCTCCTTCAATCATGTGTCTCAGGATATTTTGTTTATCAATCAATCCTGGCTTATTTCAAATTTCAGTAACTCTGGAAAATGACCTGATAGTTTTCTATTCATATGAAATTAGGCTTTTCGATATAAATATTAAATACAATTTGAGGAGCTGCATCTTTCCCAGTATGAGTGAGAAGCTAGTAGAAAGATGCATAAGAGGTCTGCCAGGTGTGAAGAGTTGAATAGGTATTAATTTTCACTGCAGCCTTATGGCCTTGGACACGTCAAGGTTAAACATGGGCTTATAGCACTTCCCTGGGGAATCTTCCCATAGAACAATGGTTTTCAGACTGTGACTCAAGGGCTGTTGCCTCGGAATGGGAGAAGAAGGGAGAAGCAGGCAAAGCTCCACCTCTACATTCTATGGTCATTTGTTCACTTGTTCACTCAACAAATACTCACTGAAAACCCCCATATTGTTTTTTTTTTTTTCTTTTTTGACTTCTTATTTTATATTGGAGTATAGCCAGTTAACAGTGCTGTGGTAGCTTCAGCTGAACAGTGAAGGGACTCAGCCATATACATATACATGTATCCATTCTCCCCTGAATTGTCCCATCCAGGTTGCCACACAACACTGAGCAGAGTTCCCTGTGCTATTCAGCAGGTCCTTGCTGGCTATCCACTTTAAATACAGCAGTGCGTACATGTCCATCCCAAACTCCCGAACTATCCCTACCACCCTTCAGCCCCGCTGGCAACCATAATTCTAGAGAACCCCCGTTTTCTGGTGTGTGTTTGATGCCAGGGATATAACTGTGAACAGGAAGTGATATTCCTTGACATTTCAAAATTTTCATTCTAACGGGAGACAAAAAAAGGGACAATTACAAGACAATAGTAAGTGTAATCCTGGGAAACGTACAGGGTATTTTAATTTGCCTATGCGACGAGTTGACTCACTGGAAAAGACTGTGATGCTGGGAAAGGTTGGGGGCGGGAGGAGAAGGGGACAACAGAGAATGAGATGGCTGGATGGCATCACCGACTCTGTGGACATGAGTTTGAGTGAACTCCGGGAGTTGGTGATGGACAGGGAGGCCTGGTGTGCTGTGATTCATGGGGTCGCGGAGAGTCAGATACGACTGAGTGACTGAACTGAACTAGAACTAAGGGTGAGGCGAACAACCCAAAGAAAGTGGTAACTTACTTGAGTCTTGAATAACAAATGAGAGTTAGCCACACAAAAAGGGGAAGCTGAGGAGGAGGGTTTCCATCTACCAAGTCTACAATATGTGCCAATGCCCAGACGTGAGGGAATGGATCTTAGCTCTGGAGGGCTAGGTATTAGATGCAAGTTGGGAGGATCCAGAGGTAATAATGGAGACATGCAAACTTATACGGCAAGCCACTCCAGTACTCTTGCCTAGAAAATCCCATGGACGGAGGAGCCTGCTAGGCTGCAGTCCATGGGGTCACTCAGTCAGACATGACTGAGCGACTTCACTTTCCCTTTTCACTTTCACACATTGGAGAAGGAAATGGCAACCCACTCCAGTGTTCTTGCCTGGAGAATCCCAGGGACGGGGGAGCCTGATGGGCTGCCGTCTATGGGGTCACACAGAGTCGGACACGACTGAAGTGACTTAGCAGCAGCAGCAGACTTATAAAAGCAGAGAGTGCCTGCCATGTTAAAATAGCTCTGATTTTACCTTGTAGCAGTTTTTTGTTTGTTTCAGTTGCTAAGTTGTATACGATTCTTCTATCTTGAAGCAGTTGAAGCAGTAGGAAGCTGTTGTAGAGTTTTGTGTGGGAAGAAGACATCCTGGTTAGAGTTGTGTTTGAGGAAGATCCTCCATCTGCCTGGTGGGGACTGGAGCAATCCAAGAGTAGAGGAAGGAAGCCCCACTAAGGGAGAGCCACAGTAAACCAGGCAGGAGGTGTTGGCGGCTGGAGCCAGGGAAGTGGCAGTCGGGTTGGAGAGAAGTTTGTAGGTTAGAAACTGCTTGAACACGATTTGGTATTTTGTGTATGTGTGTGGGTGTGTGTGTGTGGGGGTGTTGTATCTTTCTGCGTTTTTAAAAATTTTAACTATAGTTATGTTTATAACTATATCAATATACAATATTGTGTCCACTTCAGTTGAACAGCTTCAGCTTTTTTCCATGATAGGATGTTGGAAGATATTGAATACAGATCCTAATGCTATACAGTGAATCCTTGTTGTACATCTGTTGCATACGTAGTGGTGCGTATCTGATGATCCCATATTCCTAATTTATCCCTCCCCTACTTTCCCCTTTGGTAACTATAAGTTTGTTTTCTGTGTCTGTGAGTCTGTTTCTGTTTTGTAAAGTTGATTTGTGTTGTTTTTTAGATTCCACGTATAAGTGATATCATACAGTGTTTGTCTTTCTCTGTCTGGCTTACTTCACTTGGTGTGATTATCTCTAGGTCCATCCCTGTTGCTGCTGCATTATTTCATTCATTTGTAACGACTGAGGAGTATTCCATTGTGTGTGTGTGTACATGCTTAGTCTCTCAGTTGTTTCCAACTCTTTGCAACCCCGTGGACTGTAGCCACCAGGCTCCTCTGTCCATGGAATTTTCTAGTCTAGAATACTGGAGTTGATAGCCATTCCCTTCTCCAGGGAATCTTCCTGACCTGTGTCTTGAGTTGAACCTGTGTCTCCTGCATTGCCAGGCAGGTTCTTTACCACTGTGCCACCTGGGAAGCCAATAGATAGATAGATAGATATAGATCAGACAAGACTGGGTATTCATTGCCATGCGTGTAATGGAAGAAGGATTCTGCTGGTGAATAAAGAGAGGTTGTATTTTGAAAACATAAGTCATTTTCAGTTTCTGACTGGGGCTCATGATCAAAGTATCGGTGCTTCTGTCTAACTTTCCAGTTCTAATGAGGCTTATTAAAACCATGTTCTCAGTTCACTCTCTCATTTGGGCCATTTGATTTTCGGCAGGTCTGAACTCGTAAGAATTTGTCTTTGATGGCTTTTATTGCCAGTCCATAGTGAACGAATGCCTTTCTGAGGTCCTCTTGGGTCTATCTTCCACCTCTACACAGACAATGCGGGCGGAGCCACCAGCCAGTCTTGAGACGGGGATGTGGATAAAGATCTTGCAGCAACAGAGAAGTGGTGCTGGGGGTGGAGCGGGGCGGGTGACAGGCAGGCACCTTTGGCTGGCTGAAACAACACTTCCTCCGCCAGGCAAATGGCACGTCTGAAAGAATTAACAATCTGTTTAGAACGTATGATCACTTGCTCTTCTATTTTCCTTTCTCTGTTCCAGCCACTATGATAATAGGTACCGGAGTAACACAGGGGGAGGCTGGGACCAGGCAGAGGGAGTCGGGGAAGAGAGTAGTAGCCAGTTTCTTTCTAACCATTTGCAGCTGTCAGCTTGTTTGGGGCCTTTTTTTTTTTTTTTCCTCAGGCAGAGGAACAAAGTCTTGCTGCACGGGATTGTTTTCCTTGGCACAGTGTACAGACACTTTCTTGAGGAACGCACTGAGATAACACAAAACATCTGCTTAGAGGAATCGGCCTTCCAGAGCTGAGTTTTCATCAGCAAGATCAGGAGGCTTCTTCAGACAAATATATATATACATTTTGCAGGAGGCAGGAGAATGTGGATGGAATGGGCAGGAGAATAGAGTATTAGGGGGGAGTTTTTCAGAAATTGGTCTATGCTGTTAGGGTTTCCTTTCTTTCTTCCTTTTTTTTCTCCTTGTGATCCAATCGTATTTTGTTTTGCAAGTATTTTGGAAATGGTATGTTCTCAGCTATGCTGCCAGAGGCTTGTTTTCTTTTCCCACGTGTGTGGGATGTTGTTTTTATCCATGAGCTATTGAGAATGAGGAGTTTTTATGACTTGGAGAGGGATTTTCACATGTGCGCTCCTGGTCCTGGCTCCCAAAGACCCGAAGGACGGCATAGATGGTCTCAGCAGGAGAGACAGTGTGAGGGAGCAAGGGCGGCATTTTTGGCCGTTGTTACTGACATGCGGGGCTTCCCTGGTGGCTCAGTGGTCAAGAACCTGCCTGCAGGAGACATGGGTTCAGTTCACGACATGGGTCAGGAAGATCCCCTGGAGACGGAAATGGCAACCCACTCCAGTATTCTTGCCTGGGAAATCCCATGGAGAGAGGAGCTTGGCGGGCCACAGTCCATGGGGTCGCAAAAGAGTCTGACAGGACTTAGCAACTAAACAACAACAGCTGACATGCCAGTGTGCGTGCTGTTCTGAGTCATTTCAGTCATGTCTGCTCTGTGACCCCATGAACTGTAGCCCCCAGGCTCCTCTGTCCATAGGATTTTCCAGGCAAGAATACTGGAGTGGGTTGTCATTTCCATCTCCAGGGAATCTTCCCAACCCACGGATCCAGCCGGGTCTCTTAAGTCTCCTGCATTGAAAGGCAAATTCTTTACTAACTAGTGCCACCTAGGAAGCCACTGGGGTCCCCCAAGGATCAGCCAATGCATTAGGCTTCATCCTGGGTCATGTGGCAGCTCCTCGGATGGTTCGCACGGTATTTCCATGGATCACCTCGGGTCCAGATCTGCTTTCCAGGCAGAGCTAGTCCTTTGGAGAATAGGGAGCTCTATCCATGCGGCTTCATGTGCCCTCCCCCAGCCTGGACTTTAACAAGGAAGAGCCACCCTCACAGGAGTAGTAACATCAGTGGCCTTTTGCCGAATGCCTCTGAGAGCCTGCTGGCCCTGCGCTTCCTGTTTCATCCTTACAATCTCACAAAATACTAGGTGTGATTATCCTCATTCTACAGATAAGGAAACCGAGCCTGTTAGGAGTTAGCGAACTCGCCCTTGGGCAAGTGGCAGGGAAGTTCCACAGCTGGACTCTGAAACCAGAGACTGACGCCAGAGCCAGACGCTTAACCAGGACCGTCAACCACGAATGACACATGCCTCTGGGGAAGTAAGAGCCAATACGCCCTTTTCCACCTTCATTTTTTAACAAATCTGCCTTCTTCAACTCTGCCAGTTGGGTTGGCCTGAGATGAAACAAACTGTAAGAATCCCATCCACTTTCCCGGCAGAGTGGAAAGAGCCTAACAGGCTCTGGAGTCAGACAGACTTGAATTCAGACCCCTTTTCATCACAGACTAGCTCTCAACTTCAAGCCAGTCAGTTCTCGTGCCTTTCTGAGCTCTGATTCTGGTGTAAGCAGATGGCATAAGGGCTCAACCCTCAAGCCAGCAGCCGGCAAGGATATATCACACACCCACCCACTCCGGGCTCCACACTGGGCACAGGGGATCCGTCTGTGACAAGCTCCTCCAGGAGCCTACAGTCTGGAGGGGGTCGCAGACACGAGTCAGGATGCACGCACCTCAGAGTGGAATTAGCATCTGGGAACTGTGCTCAGATGGTTGGACGGCATCGCTGACTCAATGGACATGAGTTTGAGCAAGCTCTGGGGGATGGTGATGGACAGGGAAGCCTGGTGTGCTGCAGTCCATGGGGTCACAAAGAGTCAGACACGACTGAGCGACTGAACAACAATGTCAGTGCTCAGGAGTGTATTAGGAGCAGATGGCAGATGCCAGGGAACCTGAGTCTGGGGATGAGAGAAGGCTTTGAGCTGAACTCTAAAGAAGGGAGCGGCGTTACAACAGGCTGGGATATCTGCCAGCTGCTTGTGGAACCTGGGATGTGTGGGGACATTCTCTCGTGTCCCTTTGAACCCTGACTCTCCAGCCCTCCACTGCCCCGGTTCAACCAAGCGCTGTCACAGACCAGGGGTCTCAGCCCCAAGCATCTGGCTTTCTCTCCAGAAGGAAAGAGCAGAAAAACCATGAAAGCTAGAATGGGTAGCATCTAGCTCAGAAATTGCTGCCTGGGTCTTGTCTGACTCTGGGACCGCAGTCTCCCCTCTGTGGCCCTGTCATAGCATCTCTGCATTCCCTGAGGGACTCTCTCCTTTTGCAGTTTCCATAACAAGATAAAACAAAAAAGACACAAGTCATTTAAACAACTTGCTTTTTTTTCCCCCAGAGGTGGTGCCTGAAGAGAATAGATTGAATGGGTCATTTGGTGGCTTAGCAAAAGGGAGGGGAGAGGAGGGGATGAGGAAGGAAGAAAATGGATTAAAGCTCAGAAATTACTGGAATTTTTATTCAATTTTGTTTGGGAGAAAGGAGATTTACTGAGTCAGAGATGAAAGGCAAATCCGAGTAGAGCCCCAGAGAAATTATTGTATTCCATGCTCGATTTAGCTCTCGAGCTCAATGTGGCTTGGAGATCAGAAGGTCTGTGGTTAGACACATTCATAAACTCAGTAGGGCTCCGTCAGATGCTGGATCCCGGCCGAGTACCAGGTCCCCACCAGCATCAGAAGCAGAATGTGAGGCTGCCTAGTCAGACCTTCAGGAGAAGTTCCCAGCCCCACGGGCTCACCGCACCGTCTGCGTTCTTGCCAACTCTCTGGCTGGCCTCTTCCTTGGCCTAACCACTCAGCAAACTCTTGTCTTGCTTTGAGTCTAGTTGTCGAGCAAATTCCTGCTGGAACCACATGTGAGTGATGGGTTTGGGATTCTGATTTCCGCCCAGGCCTCCTGCCTGGGCTCTCTGGAATCCAAGCTTAGCCTGGTTCTGTGTTCCTGCTGCTGTTGCTGCTGCTAAGTCACTTCAGTCATGTCTGACTCTGTGCGACCCCACAGACGGCAGCCCACCAGGCTCCTCTGTCTGTGGGATTTTCCAGGCAAGAGTACTAGAATGGGTGCCATTGCCTTCTCCAGGTTCTGTGTTAGGCTCACTAATTCTGTTTGCAGAGGCCAAGCCACACCACTTGCCCGAGGCCATCCTGTCCTTCCCTAGACAGCTAGATGTCTATCACCTTTTTGCAGAACTCACTTGAACGCATCTCGTTTCTAGCCAGCTTCTAGGAATCTGACATTTCCCAGCTTGAATCTGAGACTCAGGGGAGGCGCCGAGATTAGTCCATGCTTACGAATCATTTAGAGACCTTTGGGTCAAAGGTTGTACCTGTCCAAGATTATTGTTGGAAGGTTTGTCTGGGTTATTATAAGACTAGTCAAACTTTAACTCCAAATCTATGTAGTCTATTCCGGTTGAGACTGCTGGTTAATATTGTCTGGTATTAACTTTCTAATTGAATACAGTGACTGAAATTTAACTCTCACCCCCCTCCCCTGAAACAACTATATGGAAAGGTAAAGAAGGGAGGTTTTCGTGATAAAAAGGGGGGTTTCGGAGTTTTTCTTCCCACCCTCTAGGCTAGATCAAAATGTTCTTCATCTCAGAGCCCTCCTCCCTAGAAGATCACCGTGCAGCCTTCCATGCCAGGACCCGATCAGGTCTCTGGGAGAAAGCTATCATTTCTGCTGTAGGCTTTTTTCCTCCCCTGAATAGGAGATGATGGATTCACATCGTGACTAAATAAGACCACTGCTGTCTTATGGCTCAGTTTTGATTGATGAGTATTCCCTATCTAGCCCTGTGCCAGGTGCTTTAAAGCATAGACTCAAAGTATAAGATAGCCCCTTTGTTCAGGGAACTTACAGTAATACAAGACATAAATATGAGAAATATGTAGAAAATAATACAAGGCTGAATATAATCCAGGGCTTAATCAAGTGACTGCTACTCTAGTTCTTTGCAAAATGATGCATTAATACCAAGACTGCCCTCCTGAAAATACATGTGCAGGAAGAATTTAATCCAAAAGTATGTTACAAAGACTCTTTGGTCCGTGCAATACTAAAACTTAGTTCACGAGAGTGCTTCCTGTCTGCAGAGTATTAGCAAAGCCTTTTACGTGTGTGGATTTAATCCGCACAACAACCACCTGAGCTGCAGATAATATTCACATCCCTGTTTCTTTCACGATGGGGAAACTGTGGGTTAGACATACTAAGTTGTTTGGATGTCGCTATCTTGTTACTGGATAATAGAGCCGGAAATGAAACCTAGGAAGTCTGATTACGGACTTCTAAACCAGTTGCTATTATAGGTAAAAGGAAATTCCGAGTTAAATAGGACTTTTGACCACAGGCCTTCTCAGATCCTTTACTGTGGTTAGGTATATTGCAAAGTTTTATAAAAAGCATTTTTAATAAATATAAGGTCAAGTATAGCTTTTAACCAAGGATCTCCCAGAATTAGTCTTTTTTAAGACAGACCTTGGGAAATATGAAAGTGGAGGGTCCCCAGTGTCTTATGTACTAAGAGAAGCTGAAGGAACAAAAGGAGGCAGTTGTACAGTGCTGAGTGAGTCAGTGGTGCCCCATGGAACACACAGGCTGCCCTCTGCCCAGAGCCTTGCACGGCCTCCTCAGCTTCTGGCTGCCGTGGTAACAAGCCCAGTGTCCATTTGAGATGGTTCATTAGCCTTTCATTCTTCCTACTGCCAGCTTGCATTCATTTAAAACAAGCAAACATTTTTTGAGCTCCTTCTACAACCCAGGTACTGAGCTAAGTGGAGGTCAAAAAATGATCATCTCAACAGTGAGGCTGCCTGTGCCATGGCGCTGTAGCAGCCGGATGCCAAAGAAAGAACCTGAGTCTCGTTCAGAGCCAAACCACTCCTCTACCTCCTGGGCCAGGCAAACACTAACTGAGCTAAGCCACAGTTACATTAAACAAACAAACAAAACACCGAAATATCACTGCCCAGGGTTTCACTGGGAATACATCACAAC
This sequence comes from Moschus berezovskii, assembly GCF_049115385.1. Taxonomy (NCBI): domain Eukaryota; kingdom Metazoa; phylum Chordata; class Mammalia; order Artiodactyla; family Moschidae; genus Moschus; species Moschus berezovskii. Next base: position 23,031,984 of record NC_142466.1, read on the forward strand.
ACACATACACATATCAAGACTCTCTCAAGAGTTCAGTTTTCTGTGGCTGTTTCATGGGAATTGGGGTTTCCTGGTGGCTCAGCGGTAAAGAGTCCGCCTGCAATGCGGGAGATGTGGGTTCCATCCCTGGGTTGGGAAGATCCCCTGGCGAAGGAAATGGCAACCCACTCTAGTATTTTTGCCTGGGAAATCCCATGGACAGAGGAACCTGGTGGGCTGCAGTCCATGGGGTCACAAAAGAGTCAGACACGACTTAGCAGCTAAACGACAAAAAGACGAAGTGGCACAGCTGAAAGCTCCTGCCCCCTGCCATGTCCCCTAGCAGCTGGTGACAGGAAAGATAAGAGCACCTGAGAAGATTCAGGCTGCTCAGGAAGGAAGGGCGTGGGAGCTGGCGGTGAGTGCAGAACCCCAGAGCAACAACGCCAGATTTCAGGCTGCTGGGTCCAGAGCCCTCCGTTCTTTGCCGGCTCTGTGACCTGGGGCAGCCACTTAACTTTCCAAGTCAGTGCCCTCATTTGTGAGATGGTAACAATGCAGTACCTGGACTTGTTAAGGTGGATTCTTAACCACTGGACCACTCGGCAAGTCCTAGATCGGTTATATTTTAGAATCAGACTGAATTGGTCCGAATCCCAGCCCTACCACTGTTTACCTAAGTGGCCTGGAGCAAGTTCATCCGTGTCTGGTGTTATTCACCAGTGATGCAGAGCCAGTAAACCCTACGTCACAGACAGGTTGCCAAGGTAACCCGTGTCAACCCCTGATATTGTCTCAGTGTTGTTAAAGGACTCCCCTTCCGATGGGAATATTCTTGAATGTGGATGAAGGGAGATTCCATCATCTCTAGGTCTCTGGCCCAAGCCTGGCTGCAGCGGTCTTCACCAGCCCCTTTTCATCAGAGGAAACCATCCATCAGCTCTGGGAGGGGGTGCCCTCCACCTTGTCCCAGCTTTGCCTCACCCCACTCCTAAACCCCAGCATCTGTTGCCCAGACAGTCAGCTGCCAAGCTGTGCCCCAGTCTCTCCCTCTGGTTCATTTGATATGTTGCCATTTTGTTATAGAAAAAAAAGCCAGTATGAGTGCCGGGTAATAGGGAGGCAAACCCTACCTCTGCCAACTGCCAGCTATGTTTCATCTCTCATCCCGGCCCAGGGGTCCCAGGCGATCCCGTTACTGATGTCTGTCACCAGACAGCTGCGATTAGGACCCAGCAGAGGCAGAGACAGCAAAACTCCAGGCTTCCTGGGGACCAGGGACTTGCCCTGAGCACTGCTCTGCAATTCTGCTGAAAGGCAGGTGGTTATGTCTACCTTTTCCTGATAAGGCCTCCCTTATAACAACAGCTAGACGGTCCAGATTTTACAAAGCAGAGAGATTCGGGGCAGGGGGGTGGTTGTCATTCCCATTTAGAAAGCTCTTACCGTGTGCTAGGCACTGTAGGAAGATTTTAGACATGTTGACACTCTCCTGGCTGTTTAAGAAAGGGTCTATTTTCTGGGTATCACTTCTAATCCTTACAACAGTTAGTATTTTCACCCTACCTATGGAAAAATTGAAGCTCAGAGAGGTTAAATAACTTGCCTGTAGTCGTACAGCTGGAAAAGGAGCAGTATAGGAATTTAAAGGCTATCTGACTTCGGAATCTATGATGTCACTACCTAAGAACAGTGTAAATAACGAGAGCTTCAGCAGTGTTTGAGATGAAGAAAGAAAGTGGGCTTGGGACGCTGCTATCTGTTGCTCTGACCAAGCTGGGAGTGGTGGTCATCAGACAGGAAACCTGCATGATTCCTCTGACCACCCACCCAGTCTGTGTTATGAACAACAACCCCCAACTCTCACCTTCCTCGAGGAGAGGAGGTGACAGTACCTGTCAGGCAAAGTTTCCGTGAAGTTTTGTTGCATTTTCACACCCCAGAAACAGTGGCTCTCAGGAAAAGTTTAGATCAGAATTTGCAAACTGGTAGTTTTCGGGACAAGTTATCCCTGGAAAGATGTTTTGTCTTGACTTGTGGTATATTTTTTTAACTTCAGGTTAATTGCTATCATTTTACCACGATGATTATTATTATTGTCCCCTTTGGCTGCAAGGCATGTGGGATGATCAAGGAATGAATCTGCAACCCCTGCAGTGGAAGCTCAGGATCTCAACCCCTGGATTGCCAGGAAAGTCTCGATATCATTTTAAAAACATAACTCCAGATAATTCACATAGAACCCCAGATTTCTGAATCATCTTGAAGAACCAGAAGATCTAGCAGCCCCGGGCCTCTGTCCCCACATGGCCACCACCAGCTGAGTTGTGCGTTGACTGCTTCCTTTGATGAGCAGGGGCTTTCTGATTTCTGCAGCCCCCACCCCTTCCTGATACTCTGTGTCAGGAGTGCCAGTCTCCCTGGAACATCACCCTCCTCCTACCAGTTTTCCTATATTAAAGATAAGAGGAAAAAGAACTTTCTTGGGCTCTATGAAGTGGGAAAAGTAAAAAAGAATGCTTGTTTTAAACTAAAAATCACTAATTCTGCATGTCTGTGTGTACCAAAAAAGATACCACCAAAGAAAGAAACCTGACCCTCTTCCTTCATTTTTTCAGTCTTTTTCCTGGTTGTTGGAGTTTGAATTTAACACCATTTTGGCCACCTTTCCAGGCTGTGTCCAGTGCAGTTGCCCACACAGAGCCAGGCATCTGCAGGCTGGCCTGGGAGACTAGTCCTGGGCTGTTCTCCTGCCTGAAGCATGTGCTCGGGGCCCGCCAGAGCATCCGTATCATGCTTTTGTTCCCTTTTCCCTTCTCTAGGCGTTCCCTTCCCAAAGAACTTCCTGCAGATCTGCAAGAAGATCCTGTGCCGCCTTTTCCGGGTCTTCGTCCACGTCTATATACACCACTTCGACCGGGTCATTGTGATGGGTGCCGAGGCCCACGTCAACACCTGCTACAAACACTTCTATTACTTCGTCACGGAGATGAACCTCATAGACCGCAAGGAGCTGGAGCCCTTGGTAAGTGTCACCGTGTAGTGGCCACACCCAGGTCACCCCAGGAGGTTGACCATTTGTCACAGAACACTGCCATGCCCCTGCACTGATGGCCGGCTGCTAACTGGAAGACTGCTGAATTGGGCAGGATTTAGGGGCCAGATAAAGGTCAGGATATGCCAAGATGTGCACAGCATTCAGGAGCTGAGATTGTCATGGTTTGGGCCAGAGGGAGTAGCTTTAAAAAAAAAAAAAACAAACAACTTTTTCCTTTTAAATATTTATTTGGCTACGTCTGGTTGCCCATGGATGTGGAATCTTAGTTCCCTGACCAGGGATCGAACCCTCGTCCCATGCCTTAGAATGGATTCTTAACCACTGGACCACCAGGGAAGTCCCAGGAGTAGCTTTAGTTCTCACCTATTTACTTAACCCCATAAATGGGCATCTTTAAGTTCTGTGTCATCTGCTGTGGTGGTTTCCAAAGAAAGTAATAAACATTTCTTCAGTCAGTGGATAAATATTTCGCACCTACTGGGTGGCAGCTGCGAGACACACAAAGTTAAGTTAAGCTGTCTTTGAGTAGCTTTTCTTGCAGGAGAAAGAGAGGTGAGCCCAAGATGAGAATACAGTATCATGGGGACTTGGCTTTTCATACTGAATCTCTTGCAATGCAGCTTTAATGGAATATGTGAGAATTCAGAACACTTGGTTAAAAACACTTTACTCTTATTGTTTAGGTGAATGAGGAGTTCTTTTATTTTCTTTATAAGCTATCTTTACAGCTGGACTCAAACTGTGCTTTAGAAGTCAAGGGCCCCTAAAATACCCTGCATCTTTTGTAACATGTATCATACTATGGATACCCTCATCACAGCTATCTTTAACAGCTCTACTGAGTGCTGTCTTAGCCAGTATAATACAGTGCTTTATGGAAAAATCATGCTTTTTCTCTACAACAGTTTAAAGTGGCAGTTCTGGTAAACATAAGTGACAGAGTAACTAACTTTGATTCAAGTCCACTTGAACAATGGCAAGAGTGCAGGGGCCACACCAGTCTTTTGCCAGCCTGTCTTCCTTTTTCTTTATGTACATTTGTTTTGTTTGTCTTCTCAAAGGATTGATTGATTGATTGATCTAATTTTTTGACGGTGCTGGATCTTCATTGCTGCACTTGGGTTTTCTCTAGCTATGACAAGTGGGTGCTACTGTCTAGTTGTGGTGCATGGGCTTTTTATGTTGCAGACTACAGGCTCTAAGCACACGAGTTTCAGTAGTTGTGGCACATGGGCTCATTAGTTGTGGCTCCCGGACTCTAGAGCATGGACTCAATTGCTCCCTAGCACGTGGGATCTTCCTGGAGCAGAGATTGAACCCATGTCCCCTGCTTTAGCAGGTAGATTCTTAACCACTGGACCACCAGGGAAGTCTCACATGTTCTTAAAATCTAGGTTATAATTTATGTCTGGTGAGGCCAACAGATCAAGAGATGATGCCATTAAAAAAATATTTTGTTTTACTCACAGATCCCCAAAGAAGGGGCACACCATGGCATGAGAGTCATACAGGAAGGACACAGATTGGACAGGGAAAACATAGCACCTTTGTTGTGGTTTCCCTGGGAAGGAATGGGTGAGGCAGGGGAACAGGACCAAACATGGACTAATTTGAATCATTTCAGAAGGTTCTTGGGCAAAGGGGCAGCCCCAAGCTGTTCACCTGGCCCTCGGGTGATGAGAGAAAGGAATTTTAGCCCTAAGTGTGAGCAGCCTTAGAGGAGGTGGCTGGGGGAGTGGGCCCTGGATTGGCTGGTTTGTATTGACTGGTGAATAAAAAGCTCAAGGATGAGTTGGTTACTATCTCTAGAAATTGGTCAGTCCTGATCAGGGCCATTCCTCCATTTTTAGCAAGGCCCTGGATATTAAAGAATCAAAATACAAAAACCAGAAGACATGTTTAATGCATGTTTAGAGTTCCTGTATCTGGCAAAGAAGACACTGGGGAATGAACAGATGTTTTATACATCACTTTTAGAGTTTCTCGACTTGAAATCTATTATTAATATTGTGCTTTGGAATACATGGCAGAAAGCGTGTTTTCTGTGCATCACTTGAGTTCTGGAACAAAGCAAGACTTGCTGGGTCTTGTGTTATATCACTGGCTAAAGCATTTACTTTCTTCATTTTCTTTCACAGCCACTTTCTAGAAAGCTCTTGGCAGGAACTAAATTGTCTCTGAATTCAGTTGGACATGTGGTGTGGAAAGAAGCTAAAACATATCATGATGGAGTTTTGCTCATTTGTAGAAAGGCTATTTTGAGTAAACAGAAAAGGTTGTACAAATAGCAAAGAGAGTTAAAAGCCTGGAAGGAACTGATAAAGCTAGTTTCAGGAAATGTCTAGGACAGAACGGACAGGGGTGTGTGACTGCAGAGACTAGGGCAAGCACGCTCATCTCCAGAACACAGGTCTGCTTCCAGGCAGTTTGGTTCACTTCTGTTCAGTTGATATGTTCAGGTGAAGGGGAACACCTTCCCTAAAGGTCCTCTTAGAGGAAGAGATTCTTCCCAACACCCAGGTTTGGGTTTCTCTGAGCTAAAGGAGCAGAAACACCATTTGGAGAGAGGAGAATGTTAATTTCTTCTTTACGTATGGAAATATGAAGGTCACTATAGGACAGAGTTGAGTGTAAGCTAGTAAGTAGAGGGAATTACGCCTGACAGTTCAGCGGTTAGGACTCAGCGATTTCACTGCCAGGGCCCAGGTTCACTTCCTGCTCAGGTACTAGGAACCCTCACTGCCAGGTCTGGTAAAGATTTCAACAATAGGCCACCCAGCGTGCTGTTATTGAACTCATCCTCATCCAGTTCAGTTCAGTCACTCAGTTGTGTCTCTTTGCGACCCCATGGACTGTAGCATGCCTGGCTTCCCTGTCCTTCACCAACTCCAGGAGCTTGCTCAAACTCTTGTCCATTGAGTCACTGATGCCACCCAACCCTCTCATCCTCTGCCGTCCCCTTCTCCTCCTGCCTTCAATCTTTCCCAGCATCAGGGTCTTTTCCAGTGAGTCAGTTCTTCACATCAGGTGGCCAAAGTATGGGAGTTTTACCTTCAGCATCAGTCCTTCCAATGAATATTCAAGACTGATTTCCTTTAGGATGGACTGGTTGGATCTCCTTGCAGTTCAAGGGACTCTCAAGAGTCCTCTCCAACACCACAGTTCAAAAGCATCAGTTCTTGAATGCTCAGTTTTCTTTATAGTCCAACTCTCACATCCATACATGACTACTAGAAAAACCATAGCTTTGACTAGACGTACCTTTGTTGGCAAAGTAATGTCTCTGCTTTTTAATATGCTGTCTAGGTTGGTCATAGCTTTTCTTCCAAGGAGCAAGTGTCTTTTAATTTCATGGCTGCAGTCACCATCCACAGTGATTTTGGAGCCCAAGATAATAAAGTCTGACACTGTTTCCATTGTTTCCCCATCTATTTGCCATCAAGTGATGGGACCAAATGCCATGCTCTTAATTTTTTAATGTTGAGTTTTAAGCCAGCTTTTTCACTTCCTCTTTCAGTTTCATCAAGAGGCTCTTTAGTTCCTCTTCACTTTCTGCCATAAGGGTGGTGTCATCTGCATATCTGAAGTTATTGATATTTCTCCCCGAAATCTTGACTCCAGCTTGTGCTTCATCCAGCCTGGCATTTTGCATGATGTACTCTGCATATAAGCTAAATAAGCAGGGTGACAATATATATCCTTGACGTACTCCTTTCCCAATTTGGAAACAGTCTGTTGTTCCATGTTCAGTTCTAACTGTGACTTCTTGACTTGCATACAGATTTCTCAGGAGGCAGGTCAGGTGGTCTGATATTCCCATCTCTTTAAGAATTTTCCACAGTTTGTTGTGATCCACACAGTTAAAGACTTTGGCATAGTCAATAAAGCAAAAGCAGATTTTTTTCTGGGATATTTGATCTCTGGTTCCTCTGCCTTTTCTAAATCCAGGCTGAACGTCTGGTAGTTCTCGGTTCACATACGGTTGAAGCCTGGCTTGGAGAATTTTGAGCATTACTTTGCTGGTGTGTGAGATAAGTGCAATTGTGTGGTAGTTTGAGCATTCTTTGGCATTGCCTTTCTTTGGGATTGTAATGAAGACTGACCTTTTCCAGTCCTGTGGCCACTGCTGAGTTTTCCAAATTTGCTGGCACATTAAGTGCGGCACTTTCACAGCATCATCTTTCAGGATTTGAACTAGCTCAACTGGAATTCCATCATCTCCACTAGCTTTGTTCGTAGTGATGCTTCCTAAAGCCCACTTAACTTCGCATTCTAGGATGTCTGGCTCTAGGTGAGTGATCACACCATCATGGTTATCTGGGTCATGAAGATCTTTTTTTATAGTTCCTCTGTGTATTCTTGACACCTCTTTTTAGTATCTTCTGCTTCTGTTAGGTTCATACCATTTCTGTTCTTTATTGTTCCCATCTTTGCATGCAATGTTCCCTTGGTATCTCTAAATTTCTTGAAGAGGTCTCTAGTCTTTCCCATTCTGTTGTTTCATTGCTGCTGCTGCTGCTGCTGCTAAGTCACTTCAGTCATGTCTGACTCTGTGCGACCCCATAGACGGCAGCCCACCAGGCTCCCCCGTCCCTGGGATTCTCCAGGCAAGAACACTGGAGTGGGTTGCCATTTCCTTCTCCAGTACATGAAAGTGAAAAGTGAAAGTGAAGTCGCTCAGTCGTGTCCGACCCTTAGCGACCCCATGGACTGCAGCCTTCTAGGCTCCTCTGTCCATGGGATTCTCCAGGCAGTGCCTAAAGTCTCTGAAATTCCTGTCTTACTAGTCTCTTATGGTGCAGGAAAATAGTCCCTCATATTGCGTCTTCCCATATCTAGAGTTACACTAGTACAATCATTGATCTCTTATAGAACTATATATCATCATTATATCAGAGGTTCAGCTACACATATGGTAATGCAGGAAACAACAATTTTGTAAAGCAGGCCATATAAAAAACAAGTTAGCAGATGAATGAGGTCATAAGTAAAAATATAAGTCAAGAACTTTGCTCCCCAGAAATAAAACAAACCAAAAAAAAAAAAAACAAAACAACCAAGTAGGGAAAGCTTTCCTTTGCATCAGAACACTCTCAGTTACAGCAGACCCTCGAACAACACGAGTTCGAACCGCATATAAAGTGCACTTATATGCAGGCTTTCCTGGTGGCTCAAATGTTAAAGAATCTGCTTGCAGTGTGGGAGACCTGGGTTCGATCCCTGGGTTGGGAAAATCCCCTGGAGAAGGGAATGGCAACCCACTCCAGTATTCTTGCCTGGAGAATTCCATGGACAGGGGAGCCTGGTGGACTACAGTCCATGGGGTGGCAAAGAGTTGGACACGGCTGAGAAACTAACACTAACTATACCTGATATATTGTATTACTGCACCATCCAAGGTTGGTTGAATCTGTGGATGCAGACCCGTAGATACAGAGGAGACTTGGTCATGGAGGGCCTAACTACACAGGAGACTCAGATTTTCAACAGCACAAAGGGTCGGGTCCCCTTACCCTCACATTGTTCAAGGGTCAGCTGTATTTTCTACAACTGAAGAAGGGCCCCAGGGATTCGAACACCTAGCAGTGCCAGGTGCTGACTTGAAATCTGAGTTACAGAAAAGCCTGGGACAACCCAGTGTTCTAGAGAAGAGCCTCTTTGGGGGCATGGGGAGCAAAGAGTGACTGGATTGACCAGGAATTATTAACAGTGGTTGTGAGCAAAAAGGAACATCAGTTTTCTTCCCAGAAGCTTATAGTTCTTTAAATTCTGCTTGAAACAGTAGCCTTCTTACCTGTTTTGTTAATTTTAATTACAGAGAGCTTAATTGCAATGCTTGTACATATTGATTACAAGTGCTTTTTATGCTTAACTGTCTGAAATTAGGTATTCATTTCCCACAAACCAAAACCTATAAAGTAACAGAAAATGATACTGAGGGTGTTTCTAAAGACAGTCATTATATATTTTCAGTCTGGATACTTAGCACAGTTCAGTATCCATTAAGAATACTGCACTTGTAGATTGTTATTACTAAAATGAGCACTTTCAATAATTGACAGTGCTTGAACAATGAACTTCCAATTCTACTGTTGCCAGTTATTAATTTAATATTATTAATTTAATATTTAATAATTTTCTTATGTAATATGTTGACATATTAAAATCAGTCATATTATATCAAGTTAACACTTTTAATTTGATTTGCATATATTACCCTAGATATGCAAAGCAAGTTACCCAGATATTCTCATTGTATAAAAAAGATAAGTTTTTGAGAATTGACAAATGGAGTCTGAAAAATATAATGAATCTCACTCATTTTCTGGCCCTTGAAGGATTATGAAGGAGTCAGGCATTTGGCTTCCGGTTCTAGTACATTCTTTAGACTCGAATGCAGCTAGAGGCCAGAAGGGCAGCACTTGTCCAGCCAGTTTCCTTTTGAATATCAGCAGTCCCAGAGTTCCCACACCTCCAGTGGGACATTTCTAATGTCGTGCCTTGGGATTCCACAATGTAGAGCACAGAAACCCTACCTTGTGTTTCTTTCTGCCACATTTCCAGCACACACAGCCACACTCTTCTGCACCCAGAGCCCACTGCGTTGCTTTTGTCTGCTGTGGGCCAACTACCCCGCACGGGTTATGTTGAGGGCCCCGCATCCCACAGTGGTAGGAGGTTCAGTCTCAGACTGCTTAAAGACCAGGTTCAGACTCTGGGTTCAAGCCCTGAATCATTCATTCGCCAACTTGTAATCTTGAGCAAGCCTTTTCAAAGCCTCATTTTACTCATTTGAAAAATAGGTATAATATTAATAGAATTGCTGATTCAGATGGTAAAGAATCTGCTTGCAATGTGGGAGACCCCAGTTCGATCCCTGGGTTGAGAAGATGCCCTGGAGGAGGAAATGGCAACCCATTCCAGTATTCTTGCCTGGAAAATTCCACGGACGGGGAAGCCTGGTGGGCTGTAGTCTGTGTAGTCAAAAAGAGTTGGACATGACTGAGCGACTACACTTTCATTTTCAAAATTTAAACAGGTTAGGTGCTTAAGAAACTTGATAGGTGCTTAAGAAATATTGGCTGTTGAATGAGATAATGAATGTACAGGGACTGGCATATAGTAAGCGGAGGTACCCTAATTCTGCCTTCCCCGGCTCTCATGGCCTTTTGCCATCCTGGGGATCTTCCTTGGTAGCCTTGTAACAGATATAGTTCATTGTATTTGTATCAGTGTCTTCTGTGGGTTGTCAGCTCTTTGCGTTGATGTTGTCGATGTTGCCAAGTACATAACAGATGTTTAATGTGGGTTTTTTTCTTTCTTTTTTATTTTTTAAATTATGATAGTACGATAACACATTTACAGGAGACTTGGAAAATACAGAACAAGGTTACATTTAGTTCCACTAAGTATTACAATTATTTTTTTAAGTAGATAAATTAAAATTTTTAGTTGGAGTTTTAATATCAAACTCTTGAAAATTAATAGAATGAATATACAATGAAGTAGAAGGATATAATAGACCTGAAAAGCACCACGAACCACTTCAGTATAATTAAGATTTATACAATTTTCACACAATAGGATACAAATTCTACTCAAGTTCCCATAGGCTATAAACTAGGACACACTGGAACATAGCCAGGTACATAAAACAAGGTGCAAAAATTTCATAGTCTAGTGGTATTGAAAAGCAGAGACATCACTTTGCCAACGAAGGTCCATAGTGTCAAAGCTATGGTTTTTCCAGTAGTCACGTCCAGATACGAGAGGTGGACCATAAAGAAGGCTAAGTGCCAAAGAATTGATTCCTTCGAACTGTGGCACTGGAGAAGACTCGAGAGATCCTTGGATAGCAAGGAGAGCAAACCAGTTGAAAGGAAATCAACCCTGAATATTCACTGAAAGGATTATTGCTGAAGCTCCAACACTTTGGTCACCTGATGCCAAGAGCCAACTCATTAGAAAAGACCCTGATGCTGAGAAAGATTGAGGGCAAGAGAAGGGAGTGACAGAGGATAAGATGGTTGGATGGCATCACTGACTCACTGGACATGAGTTTGAGCAAACTCCGGGAGATAGTGAAGGACAGTGAAGCCTGGCGTGCTGCAGTTCATGAGGTTGCAAAGATTCAGACACAACCTAGTGGCTGAACAACAACAAAAACAGAAGTATTGAAATCATAAGAGTCTGTTCACTTATCACCGTGGAATTATTAATATGTTAGAAATCAATATCAAAAGATATTTGAAAATAAACCATTTATTTTCAAGTGACATTTTCCAAGAGAGATATTTGACTTAGCCACTGAAGATGCTTAATGTGGTTTTGAATTGGGAAGAGTCCTTGGAGGATGAGGCACCTCCGTTCAAAGGGGTTACACACCATCACTCCTTCTCTGGTGCCACCCTCACCTCAGAACATGCCTGCAGACCTCCACGTATCCACTGTTGGACATAAAGCTTCATCCTGTCGAGTTAGTAGTCAAGATCAAAAGCCAAATGAAGTGTAAAGAGATCGATGTGAATCCTTAGTATCAGGTCTGCCAGAGAACGATGGAACCGCAACTCCCAGTCAGTTCTCTGATCTAAACCCTAATTACAGCTCCTGGGAGGGTGTCAAACGCCCTCACACTGTGTGTCCTGGTGGGCCAGGTCCACGGTGATACAGTCTCCTGGATTTATCACAAAAAATCCCATGTCCTGGGAAAGCCCTCCATCCCTGGCGAGGGGGAACAGTAGGTCACTCTGTCAGGCCTCTGAGTGGGAATACAATTGGGATTCAGAAGCAGGGAAGAGGTCACCCTGGCAGCCCAGCAAGGAAGGCCAGCACGTCCGTCTGTGCACAGGGTCTGCCTCATGGCTCCCATTGGGACCTGCCGGTCAGCAGCAGCCTGGGAACCAGGGACACACGGGATTTCATTCAGTCTCCAGCAGGGAGGGGGAGGCTGGAGCACTGACAGATGTGACAAATGATTCCTTTCTCCTGTAAAGGCAACAGCTGAAGATGATTTGAACTGGAGCAAGTTCACAGTGAAGGAAACGAGCCCAAATGACGCTGGTAATTAGCAAATGGGCCAGGCCCTGATTGAATAAGCAGGCTGCTGGCTGGCGCGGCTGCCTGGGAGTCAGCTGACAGAATGGTGCTAATCAGGCGCTGTCATTAGCCAACATGGGGAGCAACAGTGTTTTGTTAGCTTTTCACTAAAGACAAAAGCAGACTCAGAGAGGGCTGTTAGCCATGCAGAAGCTGGTGAATAAAGAACAGAGGAGGGAGGAGGAGGAGGAGAGAGGTTGGCGAGGCAGGCAGGAAAGACAGGAGGGTTTTTGTTCATCCTGATGACCTGCTCACCCCTGGGTGACCTTGGTCCAGCATTTTCACCGTCTCTCTCCAGGGCTCCAATGCCTCATTTCTAACATTTGAGAGGGAAGAACTTCCCTGGGGTTCTAGTGGCTAAGACCCTTGAGCTCCCAGTACAGGGGACCCGGGTTTGTTCCCTGCTCAGGTTACCTCTAGGTAACATTTCACCTACCTTGTAGAGGTGCTGCCACGAAACCAAGTGTTAGCACAGGGCTGTTCTGTTACTTCATAGCAGAGCTTCCCAGGTGAGGCTAGTGGTAAAGAATCTGCCTGCCAATGCAGGAGACACAAGAGATGCATTGATCCTTGGGTCGGGAAGGTCCCCAGGAGGAGGAAATGACAACCCACTCCAGTATTCTTGCCTTGGAAATCCCATGGATGGAGGAACCTGGAGGGCTACAGTCCATGGGGCTGCAAAGAGTCAGACACGACTGAGTGCCTGAGAACAGGGCCATGAGTCTGCATGCGTGCCAAGTCGCTTCAGTTGTGTCTGACTCTTTGCAGCCTTATGGCCAACAGCCTGTCGGGCCTCCCTGTCCATGGGCCTTAGGAGCTTTTAAATTAAGTCAGTGTTTCTCAATAGGAGTCCACACACAGCTGCATCAGAATTTCTTGGAGGTGATATTATAAAATGTACTTAGCCACGCCTCACCCCAGATACACCAAATCAGAATTATTGAGGTTAGTGCCGAGGACCAAGCACCCTAGGTCTCCATTGCAAACTTTTAAAACATAGATAGCCATGTATTTATTTGGCTGTGCTGGGCCTTGTTGCTGCACATGGAATCTTTAGTTGTAGCATGCAAAGTCTTAGCTGCAGCATGTGGGATCTAGTTCCCTGAGCAGGGAACAAACCCGGGTCCCCTGTACTGGGAGCTCAAGGGTCTTAGCCACTAGAACCCCAGGGAAGTTCTTCCCTCTCAAATATAATGAGTATGTGAATCAACTGGGCATCTCACCACAGTGCAGATTCTGATTCGGTGCCGCTGATAAACGCTCAGTTCATTTTGCCCTCAGGTGATCTCAGTACTCCTCTGAGGGGGGCAAGACTCTAGATGACAGTTACTGTCAACTTAGAAAATTTCTCTTGTTAGCACATCATCTCTTCTTCTCCTCGAGGATGGGGGTGGCTAGCTCAGTGAGGTGGGAAAGTCAGGCCAAGAAGAAAAATCTAAGGATCCGTTTTGGCCAAGAATATTCCTCAGGATGTTGATCCCAAGAACTGATCAGTGAAAATGGATTTTCTTTTCTTGATCAAATGAGTTTACCAAATGCTGTATCACCCCCACCCTTTGGAGACTCAAGATTTACAGCCTTGCGAAGTCATCCAGTGGAGAAACTGGTTTGGTTTTCTGTAGCGCCCTTCCCACTCCCAATTTAATTGCATTTGGCTGCTGAAATCTTTTTTTCCCTAATATTTATTTATTGGCCGTATCAGGTCTTAGTTGCAGCACTGAGGATCTTCACTGTGGGTCACGTGGGGTCTTCCGTTGTGGCGCACAGGACTCTCTAGTTGTGGTGTGGTCCGGGCGCTAGGGCTCAGTAGTTGTGGAGGTTGGGCTCAGTTGCTCCATGGCATGTGCGATCTTCGTTCCCAGACCAGGGATTGAACCCACGTCCCTTGCGTTGCAAGGCAGCTTCTTAACCACTGGACCACCAGGGAAGTCCTAGAGATTTTTTGTTATTACTCATTGACATCTCATAGAGATGGGGCAACACTGTTCCTTTGTAATGTGCTCCTGGATTTGAGTGTGCCCTCCTTGGCTCCACCCTGGCCCCAAACCCACCCCCACCACTGCTGATGGGGTGAGGAAGGGAGAAGACTTCGAGAGGGAGGTGGGAAGTAAATAAAACTCCTCATACAGGAGGGCCTCAGGGAAAGCAAGTAACTCAGCCTCATCCGTGCTCACGCCTCAGCCCTCCCACTGCACTGGGTGACGCCCCATCACTCAGCTGTCACCATGTGCGTGGCACACACGCGTTTTCAAGAAATAAACCATAGCTCCATTTCTTGAGTTCCAGGCATTTCGTTACACTTTTTATATGTGTTATTTCATCTGCTTCCTATACGCGTTATCTTTAGTTCAAACAGGCGTGGTGAGCAGTTCCTCAACATCCAACCCATATTCCTTTCCATCCCTCATTACTCTCCTTACTGCCATCTTATCACCCCAAGCTTCCCCAACTCTCCCAGTTTGTAGGCAGTGACTCTTGGCTAACGATTGAGGTTCATGCACCAAGTGATTTTAGGCCTCAGCCACCAAAACCGCTGCTTTAGGACCAGATGGAAGAACAGCAGTTTCCAGACCAAAGACTAGGAAAGCCTTGCCTCATACAGGCCCAGCACGGCTCATCTCAGCCCAGTCATGCGATGACCTTGTGTTCCCCTAAGAGGTGGCCGGGGCATGCCCATGCACACCTGGGGGACACTTGGTGAGTGCAGTAGCCAAGGTTGGCCTGAAATGGCAAGGTCAGGTCAGGATTGTGAAAAGAAGCAGAGCCTCTCACTTGTGCCAGAGCCGCTACCTCAAATAGCTGGCAAGGAAGAGCCGTTGCGAGGCTTCTGAAAGGACCTTTTGTTTGGCAGCAGCATCTGTGCAGAGGCCTGAGGGTTGCTTCTTGTCAGGCGGGTTCTCTCACTTCCAGCCAAATGGTTCCAGCATGGACACAGGCATTTGGGAAGAAAGAGCCTCAGCCAGCGAGTCTGGCTGTTTGGCCCTGACAAGCATGCTTCCACTATGATGTTACCGCGTTCGTTGTCTTTTAATGTTTCTGGGGCTGTCGTCCATATGTGAACGAGATCATACCAAGAGTCCCCCCCGGTTTGACTTACGGAGAGTATCATCTTTGACACAGTGTGTCACCAGCCTTATTGTTTCTGGCCCAAGGTGACCTTTCCTTTTTGCTTAGTGAAGTCTTCATGAATTAAAGCCCAACATGCCAGCAGAGTGAGTATACCTGGCACGGAGAGTAGCTGGAGTTTTGCATTCGTGAGACTTTATCAGTTTAGATGCAGTGTGTGTGTCTGTGTGTCCAGCATGGCATCAGCTGGGGGTGGTTGTTCAGGGCAACCCAAATGCCCACAGCTGAGTGGAAGAGCCTGCCGGAGACCATTTTAGGAGCTTTGGCAGACATGTTCTAAAGTGTCAATTTGAAAAATAGCACAGGAATGTGGGATTATTTTCAATGAACTGCATTGTGCCGAGTTAGTGGGCACAGTGGGGCAAAATCTGCCACATGTTTTTGTCAGTCCCATTCATTCATCCTTTGCTCATGTCCAGTAAGCTTTTGCTTCTGGTTTGTGGGATGGAAAATGGTTGGTTTGGGGTTTTTTGTTTTGTTTTTGTTTTTTAACTGGGTCTGGGTGAGATATGGTTTGCTTTATTTCAGGGCCTATAATATAATCAATTAGAGTTGAATACGATGCCCATGGGAAAATCTCAGCACATAATATTAAGTAATAAAATAAAAATTCAAAACTGTATTGGAAAATCACTCTAATCATATGTATATCTACAAGGGTGTCAAGCAGAGTCATCTGATCATAGATGAGAAAGGAAATATGGCAAATACATGCCTATTGAACTTTTCAAGTTTTCTATCACAAACATGTGTCACTTCTATAATAAGCAGAAAAATCAAACATTATGCTTTAAAAAGCCTGACCGACAAAGACCAAAGCTGAACATGACAAGTAGGCTGTGGAACCAGCTCTCTCCTGTCTCTGGTCGTGCCCTCTGCACCCCCTTCTCAGACATGCTGTGATGGAGACATTCAGAGAGGCAAGGTGGTCTGCAGGTAAGGGTGATGCTGAGAGGAGTGGCCAGTGGTGGTTCATGCCCTTTCTGGATGCAGTTGGAAGGGGGTGGGCACAGTCATGTGGACTGAACAGTTTCCCAGGATATGGGGTGGTCCCTCCGGGAGTGGGGAATTCAGCCATCTTTGTGAACACTGAGGTGATGTCTTTGTAGCACGTGCGTGCTTAGTCACTTCAGTCTTGTCTGACTCTTTGTGGCCCCATGGACTGTAGCCCACCAGACTCCTCTGTCCATGGGATTCTCCAGGCAAGAATACTTGAGATCTTTGCCATGCCCTCCTCCTGGGGATCTTCTCAACCCATGGATCATACCTGGGCTCCTTCATCGGCAAGCAGGTTCTTTACCCCTAGTGCCACCTGGGAAGCCCCATGTTTAGAGTAGGCATACACTTTTCACATTAAAGCCCCTTTTCTAAGTGAGAAGATATAAAGCACATGATGAAATCTACAGATCACCCACGTGTAATGTGTTCAGCCCTGCAGGGACAGGCTTTGTCTGGGCGCCTCACTAGAGGGTACCATGCATGACTGATGGTTTTGATTAGAATTTCTCCCATCCAAATTCCTCTGCTTACCTAGATCTAAGAGATTTTTGTTTCGTTCCAAGTTCAAGTTTCAAAAGAGATTTGTTGCAAAGAGATTAATCCATACTGTGGAGTGATCTATATATAGATGAGTAAATGTAAGCATAAGTGTATGTATTTACAATCAGTTCAGTTCAGTTCAGTCGCTCAGTCGTGTCTGACTCTCCGCGACCCCATGAATCACAGCACGCCAGGCCTCCCTGTCCATCACCAACTCCCGGAGTTCATTCAAAATAGTGTCCACAGAGTCGGTGATGCCATCCAGCCATCTCATTCTCCGTCGTCCCCTTCTCCTCCCGCCCCCAACCTTTCCCAGCATCAGAGTCTTTTCCAGTGAGTCAACTCTTCTCATGAGGTGGCCAAAGTATTGCACTTTCAGCTTTAGCATCAGTCCTTCCAATGAACATCCAGGATTGATCTCCTTTAGAATGGACTGGTTGGATTTCCTTGCAGTATAAGGGACTCTCAAGAGTCTTCTCCAACACCACAGTTCAAAAGCATCGATTCTTCGGCAATCAGCTTTCTTTACAGTCCAACTCTCACATCCATACATGACCACGGGAAAAACCATTGCCTTGACTAGACGTACCTTGGTTGGCAAAGTAATGTCTCTGCTTTTTAATATACTATCAAGGTTGGTCATAACATTCCTTCCAAGGAGCAAGCGTCTTTTAATTTCATGGCTGCAATCAGCATCTGCAGTGATTTTGGAGCCCGAAAAAACAAAGGCTGACACTGTTTCCACTGTTTTTCCATCTATTTCCCATGAAGTGATGGGACCAGATGCTATGATCTTCGTTTTCTGAATGTTGAGCTTCAAGCCAACTTTTTCACTCTCCTCTTTCACTTTCATCAAGAGGCTTTTGAGTTCCTCTTCACTTTCTGCCATAAGGGTGGTGTCATCTGCATATCTGAGGTTATTGATATTTCTCCCAGCAATCTTGATTCCAGCTTGTGCTTCTTCCAGCCCAGCGTTCCTCATGATGTACTCTGCATATAAGTTAAATAAGCAAGGTGACAATATACAACCTTGACGTACACCTTTTCCTATTTGGAACCAGTCTGTTGTTCCATGTCCAGTTCTAACTGTTGCTTCCTGACCTGCATACAGGTTTCTCAAGAGGCAGGTCAGGTGGTCTGGGATTCCCATCTCTTTCAGAATGTTCCACAGTTTATTGTGATCGACACAGTCAAAGGCTTTGGCATACTCAATGAAGCAGAAATAGATGTTTTTCTGAAACTGTCTTGCTTTCTCCATGATCCAGCAGATGTTGGCAATTTGATCTCTGGTGCCTCTGCCTTTTCTAAAACCTGCTTGAACATCTGAGAGTTCACGGTTTACATACTGCTGAAGCCTGGCTTGGAGAATTTTGAGCATGACTTTACTAGCGTGTGAGATGAGTGCAATTGTGCGGTAGTTTGAGCATTCTTTGGCATTGCCTTTCTTTGGGATTGGAATGAAGACTGACCTCTTCCAGTCCTGTGGCCACTGCTGAGTTTTCCAAATCTGCTGGCATATTGAGTGCAGCACTTTCACAGCATCATCTTTCAAGACTTGAAATGGCTCAACTGGAATTCCATCACCTCCACTAGCTTTGTTCGTAGTGATGCTTTCTAAGGCCCACTTGACTTCACATTCCAAGATGTCTGGCTCTAGGTCAGTGATCACGTTATCGTGACTATCTTGGTCATGAAGATCTTTTTTGTACAGTTCTTCTGTGTATTCTTGCCACCTCTTCTTAATATCTTCTGCTTCTGTTAGGTCCATACCATTTCTGTCCTTTATCGAGCCCATGTTTGCATGAAATGTTCCCTTGGAATCTCTAATTTTCTTGAAGAGATCTCTTGTTTTTCCTATTCTGTTGTTTTCCTCTATTTCTTTGCATTGATCACTGAGGAAGTCTTTCTTATCTCTCCTTGCTATTCTTTGGAACTCTGCATTCAGATGCTTATATCTTTCCTTTTCTCCTTTGCTTTTTGCTTCTCTTCTTTTCACAGCTATTTGTAAGGCCTCCTCAGACAGCCATTTTGCTTTTTTGCATTTCTTTTCCATGGGGATGGTCTTGGTCCCTGTCTCTTGTACAATGTCACGAACCTCCGTCCAGAGTTCATCAGGCACTCTATCAATCAGATCTAGTCCTTTAAATCTATTTCTCACTTCCACTGTATAATCATAAGGATTTGATTGAGGTCATATCTGAATGGTCTAGTGGTTTTCCCTACTTTCTTCAATTTCAGTCTGAATTTGGCAATAAGGAGTTCATGATCTGAGCCACAGTCAGCTCCTGGTCTTGTTTTCGCTAACTGTATAAAGCTTCTCCATCTTTGGTTGCAAAGAATATAATCAATCTGATTTCGGTGTTGACCATCTGGTGATGTCCATGTGTAGAGTCTTCTCTTGTGTTGTTGGAAGAGGGTGTTTGCTATGACCAGTGGTTCTCTTGGCAAAACTCTATTAGCCTTTGCCCTGCTTCATTCCGTGCTCCAAGGCCAAATTTGCCTGTTACTCCAGGTGTTTCTTGACTTCCTACTTTTGCATTCCAGTCCCCTATAATGAAAAGGACATCTTTTTTGGGTGTTAGTTCTAAAAGGTCTTGTAGGTCTTCAAAGAACCGATTAACTTCGGCTTCTTCAGCATTACTGGTTGGGGCATAGGCCTGGATTACTGTAATATTGAATGGTTTGCCTTGGAAACGAACAGAAATCATTCTGTCGTTTTTAAGATTGAATCCAAGTACTGCATTTCGGACTCTTTTGTTGACCATGATGGCTACTCCATTTCTTCTAAGGGATTCCTGCCCACAGTAGTAGATATAATGGTCATCCGAGTTAAATTCACCCATTCCAGTCCATTTTAGTTCACTGATTCCTAGAATGTCGACGTTCACTCTTGCCATCTCCCGTTTGACCACTTCCAATTTGCCTTGATTCATGGACCTAACATTCCAGGTTCCTATGCAATATTGCTCTTTACAGCACCGGACCTTGTTTCTGTCACCAGTCACATCCACAGCTGGGTATTGGTTTTGCTTCATCCCTTTATTCCTTCTAGAGTTACTTCTCCACTGAACTCCAGTAGCATACTGGGCCCCTACCGACCTGGGGAATTCCTCATTCTGTATCCTATCATTTTGCCCTTTGTTACTGTTCATGGATTCTCAAGGGAAGTATACTGAAGTGGTTTGCCATTCCCTTCTCCAGTGGACCACATTCGGCTGTGGTCCATGTGATCAGATCGACTAGTTTCCTGTGATTATGATTTCAGTGTGTCTGCCCTCTGATGCCCCCTAGCAATACCTACCGTCTTATTTGGGTTTCTCTTACCTTGGTCGTGGAAAATCTCTTCACAGCCACTCTACAAATAAATTTTAGCGGAAACTATGTTGTGGATCTAGAGTTAATTCCAATCCTTTCTTACTAAGGCATTAGCAAAACTCAAGACCGGAAGTGACTATCCTGGACTCAATAAGGTTCTTGTTTTGTCTTGTTTTGTGCACATTTTTCTTCTCAGAGAGGACCCTTCTCTTTTCCTGTCTCTCAGTTCAGTTCAGTTCAG
The DNA here is from genome assembly GCF_049115385.1 of Moschus berezovskii. NCBI lineage: Eukaryota > Metazoa > Chordata > Mammalia > Artiodactyla > Moschidae > Moschus > Moschus berezovskii. Next base: position 23,052,338 of record NC_142466.1, read on the forward strand.
TAGCTCAGTCATGTCTGACTCTTTGTGACCCCATGGACTGCAGCACGCCAAACCTCCCTGTCCATCACCAACTCCCGGAGTTCACTCAAACTCATGTCCATTGGTCAGTGATGCCATTAAACCATCTCATCCTCTGTTGTCCCCTTCTCCTCCTGCCTTCAATCTTTCCCAGCATCAGAGTCTTTTCCAGTGAGTCAGCTCTTCGCATCAGGTGGCCAAAGTATTAGAGTTTCAACTTCAACATCAGTCCTTCCAATGAACAGTCAGTACTGATTTCCTTTAGGATGGACTGGTTTCATCTCCTTGCAGTCCAAGGGACTCTCGAGAGTCTTCTCCAACACCACAGTTCAAAAACATCAATTCTTCGCCACTCAGCTTTCTTTATAGTCCAACTCTCACATCCATACATGAGTACTGGAAAACCATAGCCTTGACTAGACAAACGTTTGTCGGTAAAGTAATATCTCTGCTTTTTAATATGCTGTCTAGGTTGCTCATAACTTTCCTTCCAAGGAGTAAGCGTCTTTTAATTTCATGGCTGCAGTCACCATCTGCAATGATTTAGGAGCCCAAGAAAATAAAGTCTTCCACTGTTTCCACTGTTTCCCCATCTATTTCCCATGAAGTGATGGAACCAGGTGCCATGATCTTAGTTTTCTGAATGTTGAGCTTTAAGCCAACTTTTTCACTTTCCTCTTTCACTTTCATCAAGAGGCTTTTTAGGTCTTCTTCACTTTCTGCCATAAAGATGGTGTCATCTGCATATCTGAGGTTATTGATATTTCTCCCAGCAATCTTGATTCCAGCTTGTGCTTCCTCCAGCCCAGCGTTCCTCATGATGTACTCTGCATATAAGTTAAATAAGCAGGGTGACAATATACAACTTTGACGTACTCCTTTTCCTGTTTGGAACCAGTCTGTTGTTCCATGTCCAGTTCTAACTGTTGCTTCCTGACTTGCATACAGATTTCTCAAGAGGCAGGTCAGGTGGTCTGGTATTTCCATCTCTTTCAGAATTTTCCACAGTTTATTGTGATCCACACAGTCAAAGGCTTTGGCATAGTCAATAAAGCAAAAATAGATGTTTTTCTGTAACTCTTGCTTTTTCGATGATCCAGGACCCATGTTTCATCCTTGTTCACACCATCTGTATCTCTGGATTGATCATTCCTTTGTAAGTGGGTTGATAGTCTAATCATTCAACAATTAGCTGCCTGCTTTAAATTTTTTAAGTACAGAATCTTGAAGCATTAGCATATGTTAATAACTCATATTATTTCTGTTCCAATTTGCTATTACATACTTCTGTTTAATTCATATGTCAGATCATCTGCTAGTTCGGCAGGTACACCCAATACAGGCAGCTGAAGAATACCAAGACCTCCCAGCCACACTCTGCCTTCTTTCTTCACCTTCGCTGAGTGGGAATGGTTTATAGATGGCTTCTGATTTTAATTGGAAGAGAGTCATTTCTAGTGCACAAGCATGCTCAGTTGTCTGACTCTATGACCCCATGGACTGTAGCCTGCCAGGCTCAACTGCATGGGATTTCCCAGGCAAGAATACTCGAGTGGGTTGCCATTTCCTTCTGCAGGGGATCTTCCTGACCCAGGGATCAAACCCGCGTCTCCTGCATTTGTGGATCCTTTACTACTGCACCACCTGGGAAGCCCATCATTTCTAGACCATTCAGTAGATATTTATTACCTTCTGACCATGTATTAGAAATTGGGGTCACTGCTTTTCAAGGAATTCACTGGAAGTTTTCCTCCTACCCTGTCGTTATTTTGACATCCTTCAAAGTATTTCTCCCAGAATCTTAGTTCTAAGATAGTCCAATAACTATGGGAAACAGTGAATTAATAAAACTATTCTGGTTTCATTAATACCCTAATATGGATTCTAATTCCCCAAGCAAGATATAGAACATACAGATATATGTGACCAGGGAATTCTTTCTCTCCAGAGTACTTTGTGGATCTAAGGATTTGAAATACCCTTTGGGAAATTCTAACTATACAGTCACCTTTTGTATTATAAAGCCAGTCCTCTTCTGGCTGCTGAGGGTCTGTTAATAAGCATTTGTTGAAAACCTACTATATGTCAGAGACTGTGCTGAGTGCCAGAGTGACCGTCAAACACACATCTCTATTCTTTAGGAGCTCGTGGTTTTAAAGAATCGTATCTTTCAACCCACATTAATTAGAATTGCACTGTCCAATACACTAGCCACTGGCCACTTGTGGCTATTTACATTTAAATTAATTAAAATTAAGTAAAAATTAAAATTAGTTTCTTAATCTTACTAGCCACATTTCAAGTGCTCAGAAGCCACATATCATATGTCTAGTGGGTATTGTGTTGGATAGTGAGAATCTCCATCATCATGGAATGTTCTTTTGGACACTACTAATTAAGAGAGTCTAGGACCAAGATAGTCACGATAACGTGATCACTGACCTAGAGCCAGACATCTTGGAATGTGAAGTCAAGTGGGCCTTAGAAAGCATCACTACGAACAAAGCTAGTGGAGGTGATGGAATTCCAGTTGAGCTATTTCAAGTCTTGAAAGATGATGCTGTGAAAGTGCTGCACTCAATATGCCAGCAGATTTGGAAAACTCAGCAGTGGCCACAGGACTGGAAGAGGTCAGTCTTCATTCCAATCCCAAAGAAAGGCAATGCCAAAGAATGCTCAAACTACCGCACAATTGCACTCATCTCACACGCTAGTAAAGTCATGCTCAAAATTCTCCAAGCCAGGCTTCAGCAGTATGTAAACCGTGAACTCCCAGATGTTCAAGCAGGTTTTAGAAAAGGCAGAGGCACCAGAGATCAAATTGCCAACATCCGCTGGATCATGGAGAAAGCAAGAGAGTTTCAGAAAAACATCTATTTCTGCTTTATTGACTATGCCAAAGCCTTTGACGGTGTCGATCACAATAAACTGTGGAACATTCTGAAAGAGATGGGAATCCCAGACCACCTGACCTGCCTCTTGAGAAACCTGTATGCAGGTCAGGAAGCAACTGTTAGAACTGGACATGGAACAACAGACTGGTTCCAAATAGGAAAAGGTGTACGTCAAGGTTGTATATTGTCACCTTGCTTATTTAACTTATATGCAGAGTACATCATGAGGAACGCTGGGCTGGAAGAAGCACAAGCTGGAATCAAGATTGCTGGGAGAAATATCAATAACCTCAGATATGCAGATGACACTACCCTTATGGCAGAAAGTGAAGAGGAACTCAAAAGCCTCTTGATGAAAGTGAAAGAGGAGAGTGAAAAGGTTGGCTTGAAGCTCAACATTCAGAAAACAAAGATCATGGCGTCTGGTCCCATCACTTCATGGGAAATAGATGGAAAAACAGTGGAAACAGTGTCAGACTTTGTTTTTTTGGGCTCCAAAATCACTGCAGATGCTGATTGCAGCCATGAAATTAAAAGACGCTTGCTCCTTGGAAGGAAAGTTATGACCAACCTTGATAGTATATTAAAAAGCAGAGACATTACTTTGCCAACCAAGGTCCGTCTAGTCAAGGCAATGGTTTTTCCCGTGGTCATGTATGGATGTGAGAGTTGGACTGTGAAGAAGGCTGACCGCCGAAGAATCGATGCTTTTGAACTGTGGTGTTGGAGAAGACTCTTGAGAGTCCCTTATACTGCTAGGAGATCCAACCAGTCCATTCTAGAGGAGATCAATCCTGGATGTTCATTGGAGGGACTGATGCTAAAGCTGAAACTGCAATACTTTGGCCACCTCATGCGACGAGTTGACTCACTGGAAAAGACTCTGATGCTGGGAAAGGTTGGGGGCGGGAGGAGAAGGGGACGACGGAGAATGAGATGGCTGGATGGCATCACTGACTCTGTGGACGTGAGTTTGAGTGAACTCCGGGAGTTGATGATGGACAGGGAGGCCTGGCGTGCTGTGATTCATGGGGTCGCGGAGAGTCGGACACGACTGAGCGACTGAACTGAACTGAACTGAACTGAGGACTGATACTAAAGCTGAAACTCCAATACTTTGGCCACCTCATGCGACGAGTTGGCTCACTGGAAAAGAGACTGATGCTAGGAGGGATTGGGGGTGGGAGGAGACGGGGACGACAGAGAATGAGATGGCTGGATGGCATCACCAACTCGATGGACATGAGTTTGAGTGAACTCCGGGAGTCGGTGATAGACAGGGAGGCCTGGCGTGCTGTGATTCATGGGGTCGCAAAGAATCGGACACGACTGAGCAACTGAACTGAACTGAACTGAGCCTCAAGCATTACTTCCTACAATATTAAAACCCTTTCCAATCGCCAGTGGATGCCAGATGTATTCAAAACTGTCCCTGTGCTGCCTCAGTGAGGCATTGCCGTTTAGCTCTTTGAGCATCTACTATGGTCTGCTTCTCTTTGCTGGAGACTTCTTCCCCAGCTTGCAGATGAAGAATGGATAGAACTCAAAACCATCTGCTCACTGTTTCTCTCTAGGTCTCATGTCAGAATCTCCATCTCAGGGAGCTGCTTATTTCCTCAGGAAGGCTCATAAGTTATAAATTGATTACAAATAGTAATTATACTTTACTGTGTCTGCATTTTTGGAAATTGCTGCAGAATGTCAGTCACAGCAGAAATTAATTCATCTTCATGAGCATTTGTATGAAAGTGTGTGAATAGTCACTGTGGCTTGATGCCCATATATTCAATATAGCCTGCCAAATTTTTGTCTGCTATGTGTGGTCTAGACTAGTTCAGATTTCCCAGCAGACAAGAGTAGATTCTTTGTCAAATGAATTAGCTTGGGACTTGAATGCAGGAAGGTTTTACTTATTGAAATATAACAATATATCTTCTCTCACCACTCACCTGTCTGACCACAAAAAAGCATGAGGATAAGGTTATAGACAGTTCTTATCCTAGGGATTTGTGTGGTCCCTGTGTGGTCTTCGGGACACCTCCCACCTTGAATTAAATTTGGGTTTTTTGGCCTTACCCTGTGGCATGCAGGATCTTAGTTCCCCAACCAGGGATGGAATCGGGACCCTCGTCAGTAGAAGCTCAGAGTCCTAACCACTGGACTGCCAGGGAAGTCCCTACCATGAAGTAATTTTGTGGACAAAGGTCAGCTATCCAGGCCATCAATGAGGCCAGTTAATCCATAATCTCATACTGGAACATGGTAGTAATCACTATGAATTTCATGAGATTCCTATGACATTGTGAATCTGAGTGTTACTGGACCAGTAATTTAGAATAAATGCATACTGGTAGATCTGGATGAAGAAAGAGAGATGCAGATGGCTTCCAAAGGGAACTTTCTAGAGTTCCTTGAATGAGGCATGTCCCCTCACCTCCAGGCCATAAGTACATGCGAGTCCCTCGGCCTCCACATCTCCTGTGTCCTGCTCATCCAGCAAGTCTTCCTCAGAGACGAGGTCTCTTCACTCTTCGCCGTGTTAGGTCCCCACCAGCTGTTCCCAGAGCCCCCTGACCCCAAAGAGGGTAAACACAACAAAAGCCCCAGCATCTCCAAGGACTAGCGTCAGAAGTGACCAGCCACCCTCCCACCACTTTGATTCGTCAGCAGTGAGTCACCAAGTCCGGCCAACCCTGAAGGGGAAGAGAACTAAGCTTCCTCTCTCTCTCGAAAAGAGGAGGAGCTAAGAATTTTTAGAAAATTTTTTAGACCACGACGGAGACCAACATTTTTTAAACTGGTAATGTTTGTCTTTGGCCCCTGTATTTGCTTCCCTTTCTTCTCTTACTTGTCACATCCTAAGCTCAGCTCTGCCATCTCCCCAACATGCTCCTTCCTGCAGAAATCATCTGCCTCACTGAAAACTCCCCTTACCTCAGTTTGGTCACTTCCTTCTCGCCTTGCTGGCCAAGTTTTTTGAAGAAGGCCATCTGGCCAATTGTCTTGCTTTCTCACTTCCCTTTCACTTCGTTCCAGAAACGAGCTCTTTCCTCTGGAAGTGGTACACGGCAGGCCTGTGCGCTTACTTTTGAAACAGAGAAGAAACATGAACAGTATAATTCACTAGTAATTCATGCTATGGATAATTCTTAAAAACACTGTGCCGAGCAAAATAAATCAGATAGAGAAAGTTCATACGGTTTGATCCCATTTATATCAAATTCTAGAACGGTCAAGCTAATCCACTGTGTCAGAAAGCAGATCAGTGGTTGCCTGGGCCAAGCAAGGGGAGGGGGAGGGGATTGACTGCAAAGGAGTAAAGAGGGAATTTTCTCAGACGTGATAGAAATATTGTGTATCTCAATTGTGGTGGTTACCTGGGAGTAAACTGTGCATTTATTTATTTTTTAATGTTTTTATTTATTTATTTATTTTTGCCTGTGCTGGGTCTTCACTTCTGCTTGGGCTTTTCTCTAGTTGTGGCCAGCAGGGGCTACTCCAGTTGCAGTTCACAAGCTTCTCATTGCAGTGGCTTCTCCTGATGCAGAGCACAGGCTCCAGAGTGCAGAGGCTCCAGTAGTTGCAGCATGCAGGCTCAGTAGTTACGGCACACAGGCTCTAGAGCACTGGCTCAATAGTTGTGGCACATGGGCTTAGTTGCCCTGCAGCATGTGGGATCTTCCCAGATCAGGGATGGAACCCATGTCTCCTGCACAGACAGGCAAATTTTTTTACCACTGAATCACCAGGGAAGCCCAAACTGTGCATTTAAATAGAAGCATTTTGTTAAAAACCAAGTATACCTCAATCAACTTTATTTTAAAGTATGCTTCGTAAATATATCTAACATATTTTTGAATTTTTTATTCTATATTGGATTATAATTGATTAATAATTTGTGCTAATTCCAGGTGTACAGCAAAGTGATTCAGTTATACATATACGTGTATCCTTTTTCAAGTTCTTTTCCCATTTAAGCTGTTACATAATATTGAGCAGAGTTCCCTGTGCCACATACAGTGGGTTCTTGTGCATCCAACCCATTTAAAAATCACCTTCAGTATTCACAAAAGCAATGTTTTGACAAGCCTTTGCTGAAAACTTTTTGTCTTTCTACTGCCTAGGTGGCTAGAGACAAACCGAAAGGAAAAGTAGCAGCTTATCTCTAAGGGCCAATTAGAATATCTGCATTTTCAGTTGGTTATAATAGAAGTAATTCATGAGATTGGAGACTCCCCTTCCCTTCTCGCAGTGAGTTATGAATGAATGTAAACCATTCTGTCCTACACCACTGGGGGAGATTTTGGAAAGCATCTCAGTTCTCAGGTCCCACCCCAGACCTGTTAAAGCAGAATCTCTAAGGGTAGGGCCCAAGCAAAGCAAAGCTCTCCAGATGGCTCTTGGTGACATCATGGTTGAGCCCCAGGGAGATGAAATATAGTGCTTCTCAAATTTTTTCTGCACAAGAACATCTGGGAAGCTCATGGAGAATGTAAATGCGTGGATTCTAGTACTGGAGATTCTGACTGAACAATTCTGGAGTGGGGCTCATGAATTTGCATTTGCAGTAAGCTCCCTGGTAGCTTGTAAGTGGTCCGGGCACCACACTTTGAAACTAAACTAATTATCCTTTCCCATATTTCTGGGTAGAATTGGAGTTCAACAGACTGCCTGGGCTGGAAAGTGGCTCCCTCATCTTGATATTTTTAGATGGTGAAAGTGAAGTCGCACAGTCGTGTCAACTCTTTGTGACCCCATGGACTGTAGCCTGCCAGGCTCCTCCATCCATGGAATTTTCCAGGCAAGAGTACTGGAGTGGGTTGCCATTTCCGTCTCTAGCTTTTAGGTGGTATCCAGTCCTAATAGCGATATTTTTGTTTGCTTAATTCAGGCTTCCTTTTCCTCACCCCATCACCTCCCCAAGAATCAATCCCATACCCAGGACCATATCTAGATCGTAATGGCATTTTCCCTCCCATACTGACAACAGTCATCACCGTACCCTAGAAGCCCATCCCCTCAGACTTCACCTCTGCAGCCTGGCACGTCCCCCGTGTTAGAGCCGCCATCACACAAGCCTTAGAGCCGCTAGGGTCCTGAGCTCCAGGTACAGGGCTGAGTGCTGGGGATACAGCGACAGTTCAGTCTTAGTCCTTGACATGAACCTTCTTATCCTCGTAGAGATATGAATGGTCTTAATTTTTCCCACTGTCAAAGGAGAGGGCTTAGCCAAGATCAGGGGTCCCTAGCAACAGTTTCTGAAAACATGCTGGGTGAAGCCGAACCCAGTTCTGGGACCTCACCTCCTCTTCAGCCAAAGCTGCCACATTGCTCTCGTTCATGGCTTCGGTGTAAGACTGCATTCAAAGAAATGGTTTCTGCTGCTAAAATAAGTTGTTAAAGCCACTGGATTAGGGAAGGCTTAGCTTTCCTTCCAGTTCTGGCAGCTTGTGGATCCAGAATGGCATAGATTGTCACTGCCTTTCCTTCTACTTCATATCTTTCTAATAGTATAATTATTTCAAACGGAGATTTATGGTAGTGATTTATGTCTATGTTTTATGCAAGTCCATGGGGGTCGCAAAGAGTTGGACATGACTTGGTGACTGAACAACAACTTATGAAAGTATTTCAGCTTAGAAGAATGCTGTAAATGTCCTGTAATAACTGTGTACTTTTCAAATTTGGTATGTTCAGCTTCCGAGGATATAATAACAAGGAAATATTTTGAGTAAAGGTGCTGTCAGAGATATGTTTATGTATTACTTCATTTAATCTGCACTCAGACCTCTGAGATAAATACTGTTTTCATCTCCACTTGAAAGAGAAAGAACATCAGACAGGGAGGTGAAACACACATCTGTGGAGGCAGGGCTTGAACACATGCAGTCTGACTCCCAACCCCAGACCCAGCCTCTCCCAAGGAAATCCATGTGAGGTGGACTTTGCTGAAGGACTTACTAACTCAAATGGCTTCTGAGGATCTACAGCAGGTGAATGATTCCCAAGCTTCATCGACACGTGTGTCATGCTATGTTGCTCAGTCATGTCTTTGAGTCATGCTCAGTCATGACTCTTTGCGACCCTGTGGACAGCAGCCCGCCAGGCTCCTCTGTCCATGGGATCCTTCAGGCAAGAATACTGGAGTGGGTTGCCACTTCTTCCTCCAGGGGATCTTCCCAACCCAGGGATCGAACCCAAGTCTCTTATGTCTCCTTCATTGCAGGTGGGTTCTTTCCCACTAGTGCCACCCTAGATTTGAATGAGTATCTATAGATGACCTGAACTCAGACACTAAGGAGGCCAGGCAGGTAGCAAATGTGAGTTAGTAGGTAGGTAGTGGGGAAAAGCAAGTTTTGGGAGCAGTAGCCTTGAAATGCGAGTTAATGGTTTCCCGGAGGGAGGAGGGAGCCTGGGTCTTCAAATCACAGGAAACTGGAGCCCCAACACTTTATGTGAACTTGCCAGGATTTTAAAAGGTGGCAACTGATTAGAACAGTTCTTGTCTTTCATTTTATGTATTTTTATATCGACAGACCTATTTCTTGGGGTGCCATTTGCCTAGGGCCCACTGTGTTGCACTCCTGCCTTATATAGAGCCTGCAGTGGGCAGGAGACGGCCCATCACAACCTGCAATGCATCTACAGTGTCCGTACTTACAGCATCTGTGTCCAAGGTGGTACAGTGGTAAAGAATCTGCCTATCAATGTAGAAGATGCAGGTTTGATCTCTGGGTCAGGAAGATCCCCTAGAGGAGGGAGTGGCAACCACTCCAGTATCTTGCCTGGAGAACCCCATGACAGAGGAGCCTGGAGAATTACAGTCCACGGGTGGCAAAGAGTCAGACATGACTGTGCAGCTGAGCATGCACTTATCTAGAAAACCCAGTGCCTCCAAGCATAGGAAGCAAAACATCAGCCTGTGTGTGTATGTCGCGCGTGTGTGTGTGTGTGTGTGTGTTGGGAGGGTGTATACAGGGTTTGTCTGAAGCAGACAAGACAGTGGGCATTTGATTGCGTCGGTGTCAGCGTCACACCGTGCCGCCCCGAGCTCTCTCGCCATGGCTAGTCTGCCGTGACTGCCTTGCTGCAGCCACTGAGGGCACAGAGTACATCTGTTCTTTGTTGCTGGCTTCAGCCGGCAACGACCAGTGTCATCTCCAGCTGTCGTTCAGCTGGCTGGCTCCATCGCGGCCAGGCCCCGGCCATGAGCAGCTGTTGTGATTTGTGTTATATATGCTCGTTCCAAACAGTAGAGCCTTCAGAGACCTCCCCATGCACCCGCTCTGCTCGGGGAACTGGCACAAAGTCCCCCAGCACCCCCAGCCCACACTCAAGGGACTGTATCGTATTCATCTTTGAAAAACATTGGCAAATGGACAGAAGTCAACTACGATGCCTGCCCACATCTAACATGGGCTGGTTTTAGTTTTACGACCTAATGATTGAAGAGGAAGACTTTTTATTAAGGTTGGCACTCCTGCTCAGATCTCAATTCCACTTTTAGGATAAGGTTTCTGTTGTGGTTTGCTCTTTTCTTTTTTTGGTGCTCACTCTTTCCCAGGCAGTCACAACAACTTCTGTACAGACAGACTATAGCCCAGAAGGCTCCTCTATCCATGGAATTTTCCAGGCAAGAATACTGGAGGGGGTTGCCATTCCCTCCTCCAATAGATGCTACAGAGGAATCCTGATAGGTGTTCACTGCGTGTGGTTTTTTTTCCCTTTGTTGTAATTGGTGAAAGATGTTGCGTTCTAAGAGGTTTCCAGACATAGTTAGCACTTACTTTGATTTCTGTTGCTGTGCAAAGGTGCTTGGTATTTTTCATTGACAGATTGAGATTATTCTATATAGAAGGACTCTTGTAAACACTTTAATTGACAATATTGATGGTAGTAACAGAGGGAATATAATTAGTTGGACATAAATTGTTTTCTCTTTTTAATTTATCTTTTATTGAAGTACAGATGATTGACATTGCTGTGTTAGTTTCTGGTGTACAGCAAAATGATTCAGTTATTTAGGTATTTATATATATTCTTTTTTACCACCAGGGAAAACATAATTCCCTGTGCTATACAGTAGGACCTTGTTCTTTATCGATTTTATATATACTAAGTTGTATCTGCCAATCCCAAACTCCTAATTTATGCCTCCCCCTCTTTCCCCTTTGGGAACCATAGTTTTCTTTTCTATATTTGTGAGTCTGTTTCTGTTTCATAAATAAGTTCATTTGTGTCATATTCTAGATCCCACATATAGGTGATATCATATGGTATTTGTCTTTCTTTGTCTAGCTTACTTCGCTTAGTGTGATCATCTCTAGGTCCATCCATGTTGCTGTACATGGCATTACTTCATTCATTTTTATGGCTGAGTAGTATTCCATTATATATATGCCACAGCTTCTTTTTTCATTTATCTGCTGATGAACATTTAGTTTGCTTCCATGTCTTCGTAATTGTAAATAGTGCTGCTGTGAATACTAGGGTACCTCAGTTCAGTTCAGTTCAGTCGCTCAGTCGTGTCCGACTCTCTGCAACCCCATGAACCACAGCACGCCAGGCCTCCCTGTCCATCACCAACTCCCAGAGTTCACTCAAACTCATGTCCATCGAGTCGGTGATGCCATCCAGCCATCTCATTCTCTGCCGTCCCCATCTCCTCCTACCCCCAATCCCTCCCAGCATCAGACTCTTTTCCAGTGAGTCAACTCGTCACATGAGGTGGCCAAAGTATTGGAGTTTCAGCTTTAGCATAAGTTCCAATGAACACCCAGGATTGATCTCCTTTAGAATGGACTGGTTGGATTTCCTTGCAGTCCAAGGGACTCTCAAGAGTCTTCTCCAGCACCACAGTTCAAAAGCATCAATTCTTCGGCAGTCAGCTTTCTTCACAGTCCAACTCTCACATCCATACATGACCATGGGAAAAACCATAGCCTTGACTAGACGGACCTTGGTTGGCAAAGTAATGTCTCTGCTTTTTAATATACTATCAAGGCTGGTCATAACTTTCCTTCCAAGGAGTAAGCGTCCTTTAATTTCATGGCTACAATCAGCATCCGAAGTGATTTTGGAGCCCTAAAAAATAAAGTCTGACACTGTTTCCACTGTTTCCCCATCTATTTCCCATGAAGTGATGGGACCAGATGCCATGATCTTCGTTTTCTGAATGTTGAGCTTCAAGCCAACCTTTTCACTCTCCTCTTTCACTTTCATCCAAAGGCCTTTGAGTTCCTCTTCACTTTCTGCCTAAGGGTGGTATCATCTGCATATCTGAGGTTATTGATATTTCTCCCAGAAATCTTGATTCCAGCTTGTGCTTCTTCCAGCCCAACATTCCTCATGATGTACTCTGCATATAAGTTAAATAAGCAGGGTGACAATATACAACCTTGACGTACACCTTTTCCTATTTGGAACCAGTCTGTTGTTCCATGTCCAGTTCTAACTCTTGCTTCCTGTCCTGAATACAGGTTTCTCAAGAGGCAGGTCAGGTGGCTGGTATTCCCATCTCTTTCAGAATGTTCCACAGTTTATTGTGATCGACACAGTCAAAGGCTTTGGCATAGTCAATGAAGCAGAAATAGATGTTTTTCTGGAACTCTCTTGCTTTCTCCATGATCCAGGGGATGTTGACAATTTGATCTCTGGTGCCTCTGCCTTTTCTAAAACCTGCTTGAATATCTGGAAGTTCACGATTCACATATTGCTGAAGCCTAGCTTGGAGAATTTTGAGCATGACTTTACTAGCGTGTGAGATGAGTGCAATTGTGCAGTAGTTTGAGCATTCTTTGGCATTCCCTTTCTTTGGGATTGGAAAGAAAACTGACCTCTTCCAGTCCTGTGGCCACTGCTGAGTTTTCCAAATTTGCTGGCATATTGAGTGCAGCACTTTCACAGCATCATCTTTCAGGATTTGAAATAGCTCAATTGGAATTCCATCACCTCCACTAGCTTTGTTCGTCGTGATGCTCTCTAAGGCCCACTTGACTTCACATTCCAGGATGTCTGGCTCTAGGTGAGTGATCACACCATCGTGATTATCTTGGTCATGAAGATCTTTTTTGTACAGTTCTTCTGTGTGTTCTTGCCACCTCTTCTTAATATCTTCTGCTTCTGTTAGGTCCATACCATTTCTGTCCTTTATCAAGCCCATCTTTGCATGAAATGTTCCCTTGAGATCTTTAATTTTCTTGAAAAGATCTCTTGTTTTTCCTATTCTGTTGTTTTCCTCTATTCCGTTGCATTGATCGCTGAGGAAGGCTTTCTTATCTCTCCTTGCTATTCTTTGGAACTCTGCATTCAGATGCTTATATCTTTCCTTTTCTCCTTTGCTTTTCGCTTCTCTTCTTTTCACAGCTATTTGTAAGGCCTCCTCAGACAGCCATTTTGCTTTTTTGCATTTCTTTTCCATGGGGATGGTCTTGGTCCCTGACTCCTGTACAATGTCACAAACCTCCGTCCAGAGTTCATCAGGCACTCTATCTATCAGATCTAGACCCTTAAATCTATTTCTTACTTCCACTGTATAATCATAAGGGATTTGATTGAGGTCATATCTGAATGGTCTAGTGGTTTTCCCTACTTTCTTCAATTTCAGTCTGAATTTGGCAATAAGGAGTTCATGATCTGAGCCACAGTCAGCTCCTGGTCTCGTTTTTGCTAACTGTATAGAGCTTCTCCATCTTTGGCTGCAAAGAATATAATCAATCTGATTTCAGTGTTGACCATCTGGTGATGTCCATGTGTAGAGTCTTCTCTTGTGTTGTTGGAAGAGGGTGTTTGCTATGACCAGTGCGTTCTCTTGACAAAACTCTATTAGCCTTTGCCCTGCTTCATTCCGTGCTCCAAGGCCAAATTTGCCTGTTACTCCAGGTGTTTCTTGACTCCCTACTTTAGCATTCCATTCCCAATGATGAAAAGGACATCTTTTTTGGGTGTTAGTTCTAAAAAGTCTTGTAGGTCTTCATAGAACTGTTCAACTTCGGCTTCTTCAGTATTACTGGTTGGGGCATAGACTTGGATTACTGTAATATTGAATGGTTTGCCTTGGAAACGAACAGAAATCATTCTGTCGTTTTTAAGATTGCATCCAAGTACTTCATTTTGGACTCTTCTGTTGACCATGATGGCTACTCCATTTCTTCTAAGGGATTCCTGCCCACAGTAGTAGATATAATGGTCATCTGAGTTAAATTCACCCATTCCAGTCCATTTTATTTCACTGATTCCTAGAATGTCTACGTTCACTCTTGCCATCTCCTGTTTGACCACTTCCAGTTTGCCTTGATTCATGGACTTAACATTCCAGGTTCCTATGCAATATTGCTCTTTAAATTATAGTTTTCTCCATGTATATGCCCCAAGAGTTGGGTTGCTAGCAACCTGTGTTTTTTCTTTGGTTGCACTGGGTCTTCATTTCTGCATGCAGGCTTTCCCTAGTTGCGGTACATAGGCTTCTCATTGTGGTGGTTTCTCTTGTTGCAGAGCACAGGCTCTAGGGCTTTCCGGCTTCAGTAGGTGTGCAGACTCAGTAGTTTTGGCTCATGGGCTTAGCTGTTATGCAGCATGTGGGATCTGCCCAGACCAGGGATTGAACTCGTGTCCCCTGCATTGGCCAGTGGATTCCTATCCACTGTACCAACAAGGAAATCCTGTTTTTGTTTTTTGGGAGAACCGTTATATTTTTTTCCATAGTGGCTGCAACAATTTATATTCCCACCAACAACGCAGAAGGCTTCCCTTTTCTCCATACCATCTGCAGCATTTGTTATTTGTAGACTTTTTAATGATGGCCATTATGACTGGTGTAAAGTGGAACCTCTAGTTGTTTTGATTTGCCTTTTTCTAATAATTATTCATGATCATCTTTTGACATGAATGTTTTCTTGAAAGCACACACACACGCATAAGTGCACACATGTACACGTGCCCAAGCACACACTGATGGTCATTTTTTTTTTTTCCTGAAAAAGCTTCAGCTCTTTCAAAAGCCCTTCCCTGGAATTTTTATGTTCCATTTTCCTAATGGTGTGTGTGTTAGTCACTCAGTTGTGTCTGACTCTTTGTGACTCCATGGACTATATAGCCCAACAGGCTCCTCTGTCCATGGAATTCTCTAGGCAGGAATACCGCTGTGGGTTGCCATTCCCTTCTCCAGGGGATCTTCTCAACTCAGGAATCAAACCTGGGTCTCCAGCAGAGCAGGCAGATTCTTTACCGACTGAGCCACCAGGGAAGCCCATTAGTGGAACTATATATAAAAATCTTCCTCAAAGCTTTTGAAATTGCTTTTTCCCAAAACTGATACCTTTGGGGTCTTTTGTTGTTATTGTTTGGTTGGTTTTACTTTAAATTATGGTGTGTTGTTTTAGTTGCTCTGCTGCTGCTGCTGCTGCTAAGTCGCTTCAGGCGTGTCCGGCTCTGTGTGACCCCATAGACGGCAGCCCACCAGGCTCCCCCGTCCCTGGGATTCTCCAGGCAAGAACACTGGAGAGGGTTGCCATTTCCTTCTCCAAAGTGTGAAAGTTAAAAGTGAAAGTGAAGTCGCTCAGTCATGTCCGACTCTTTGCAACTCCATGGACCGCCAGTCTCCTCTGTCCATGGGATTATCCTGAAAAGAATACTGGAGTGAATTGCCATTTTCTCTTCCAGAGGATCTTTTTGACCCAGGGACTGAACCTGAGTCTCCTGCTTAACAGGCAGATTCTTTACTGCTGAGCCACCAGGGAAGCCCTTAAATTATGTTAAAATACAGATAATATAAAGTTAACCATTGTAACTGTCTTCAAGTGTACAGTTCATGGGCTTTAAGTAACCCACGTTGTTGTACAACCTTCACCATCTCCAGAACTCTTCATTGTGATAGGTATGGTTTAAATTTTGTTTCACATGTGAGCCAGGTCTTTAGAATGTGCAAGAGAGGTCAGAAAGGAGAACAAAAAGTATACAAAGGAAGACGGTATCTCCTTTCATTTCTCCTTAGCTGAAGCAGTGTGGCCACCACCTTTTAATACATTGAGTGATTTCCCTTTTGTACTGAGAACAATGACCTCTGTTGCTAAAAAGTTCTCAAATTGCACCTTCATAATAAAATATCAAAGTGAAGAAGGAGCCCTAACGAGTAAAAATTACTTTAGTCCTATAAAGTACATTCTCTTTATGTAAAATTCGTCTTGTTTTCATGCTTCATTATTTGGGAATCCAAGAATAAGAAAAAAAGTCTTTGCCTCCTCTTGTACTCTTGTTGTTCAGTTGCTCTGTAATGCCCGACTCTGCGACCCCATGTACTGCAGCATGCCAGACCTCCCTCCTTCACTATCTCCTGGAGTTTGCGCAAACTCATGTCCATTGAGTTCATGATGCCATCCAACCATCTCATCCTCTGCCGTCCCCTTCTCCTCCTGCCCTCAATCTTCCCAGCATCAGGGTCTTTCCCAATGAGTCAGCTCTTCACATCAGGTGGCCAAAGTATTGGAGCTTCAGCATCAGTCCTTCCAGTGAATATTCAGAGTTGATTTCTTTTAGGATTGACTGGTTTGATCTCCCTGCTGTCCAAAGGACTCTCAAGAGTCTTCTCCAGCACTAAAATTCGAAAGCATCAATTCTTTGATGCTCAGCCTTCCTTATGGTCGAACTCTCACATCCATACACACCTACTGCATTGACTATAGGGATGTTTGTCGGCAAAGTGATGTATTCTAAAAGTCATCAAAGTTTAGCTATCAGGGAGGCAGAAACATAGAGTTTAGTCTGGTTTTTTTCACATATATTTTCTTCCTCGTGTAGCATTACTGTTTCTCAAGATAGAGATATTGAACTTTTTACAGCTAGGTTTAATTTTGGAAAGGGGACCATTTATAATCACGTGGACTTTAACACCATAGAGTCCCACCGCTGAAGGTACCAATAGGGTGCAGAACAGTGCCAGCAGACTTTTTCTGAAAAGATCCAGATATTGAGTGTTTTGGCTTGTTGGGACGTAAACGGTCTCCACCACAACTACTCAACATGGGAAAGCAACCTGAGATGACACAGAAACAAAAGCTGTGACTGGGTTCCAGCTTCACCTTTACTGACTGGGGACTGAAATTTAAATGTCACATGTTTATGCATCAGGGAATATTCTTCTTTTGACTCTTTTCAACTGTATAAAAACCACTCTTAGCTTACGTGCTGTGTGCCGTGCTAAGTCGCGTCAGGTGTGTCCGACTCTTTGCAACTGTCTGAACTGTAGCCCACCAGGCTCCTCTGTCCATGGGACTGTCCAGTCAAGAATACTGGAGTGGGTTGCCATGCCCTCCTCCAGGGAATCCTCCTGACCCGGAGATCGAACCTATCTCTTATGCCTCCTGCATTGTCAGGCAGGTTCTTTACCACTAGCGCCACGTGGAAACAAAATAGGTGGGCTTCAATTTGGGCCAAGGGCTGCAAAAATAGGATTTCAAGGGCTGTGGACAACATGCAGATGACAGATCCTGGTTCAAATTCTTGCCCTGTCAAGTATTAACCATATAACCTTGGGCACTCTGCCAGGTATTAACCATGTAATCCATGTAACCTTCCTCAAATTCAGTTCTCCACAGGGGAAGCACCATGAACCCCCACCCTCATACAGATGAAAGTTACAAAGTGGGAATGGTGATCAGGCCCTCAACTCTGGGAAGGCTACTTTTCTCTTTTTGGGAGCGTGAGAACACGTTTCAGTTTGTGGTAAATTCCTAGCAATAGGCCTTATTTTATTAAAGTGAAAATTCAGTTTGTTTCATGTTTATTTACCCTATCAACATAGTACTTTGTGTCCACTGAAAGAATGAGATAGCTAAGAAACTACAAACTTCCTTAATTACAGGCCAATTGAGGAAGAAAAGTCTGTACATTTTCATCCGACACACAATAGAGGTCTAATTACGTGATGACAAGCTGTGTCCTGTGCTGAATTCACCCAGGTTGACCCTCTTCTATGGAGTCCTTTGTTTTCTCCTGGGGAGGTAAATTCTTCCTCCAGGGACCCATGCCCTTGAAGTTCAGGTCACACCCAGAAAGACAAATCATGCTTCTTCAGGAATTTTTGAATGTCCTCAAGAGCTAGATACATTAAACTTCTCTCATTTCACAGGATGAATAAAAGTCTGAGTCTGCAGCCTAACCTACACTGGGAATGTTTTCCCTCTCCACCCCATCCACATGAAAAGGCCAGTGACAGGAGCAAATGGGGGAGAATTCCTTACCTGCCCTCCCACATACAGTCCTCAAAGAGCTGGGCAACCCAACAGTTGGGTACCAGGCCACACTAAAATCTGTTCCATCCCTTGGAGGGCATGTGTGCATTCAGCCGCCCTCAGCTCAGTTCAGTTGAGTCACTCAGTCATGTCTGACTCTTTGAGACCCCATGGACAATAGCACGCCAGGCTTCCCTGTCCATCACCAACTCCTGGAGCTTGTTCAAACTCAAGTCCATCGAGTCAGTGATGCCATCCAACCATCTCATCCTCTGTCGTCCCTTCTCCTCCTGCGTTCAATCTTTCCCAGCATCAGGGTCTTTTCCAATGAGTCAGTTCTTTGTATCAGGTGGTCAGAGTATTGGAGTCTCAGCTTCATCATCAGTCCTTCCAATGAATATTCAGGACTGATTTCCTTTGGGATTGACTGGCTTGATCTCCTTGCAAGGGACTCTCACAAGTCTTCTCCAACACCACAATTCAAAAGCACCAATTTTTCAGTGCTCAGCTTTCTTTATGGTCCAACTCTCACATCCATACATGACCACTGGAAAAATCATAGCTTTGACTAGACCAACCTTTATCAGCAAAGTAACGTATCTGCTTTTTAATATGCTGTCTAGGTCAGTCATAGCTTTTCTTCCAAGGAGCAAGTGTCTTTTAATTTCATGGCTGCAGTCACCATCCGCAGTGATTTTGGAGCCCAAGAAAATAAAGTCTGTCAATGTTTCCATTGTTTCCCCATCTGTTTGCTGTGGAGTGATGAGATTGAATGCCATGATCTTAGTTTTCTGAATGTTGAGCTTTAAGCCAACTTTTTCACTCTCCTCTTTCACTTTCATCAAGAGGCTCTTTAGTTCTTCACTTTCTGCCATAAGGGTGGTGTCATCTGCGTATCTGAGGTTATTGATATTTCTCCCTGCAATCTTGATTCCAGCTTGTGCTTCATCCAGCCTGGTATTTTGCATGATGTACTCTGCATATAAGTTAAATAAGCAGGGTGACAATATACAGCCTTGACGTACTCCTTTCCTGATTTGGAACCAGGCTGTTGTTCCATGTCTGGTTCTAACTATTGCTTCTTCACCTGCATACAGATTTCTCAGCTTGCAGGTAAGGTGGTCTGGTTTTCCCATCTCTTTAAGAATTTTCCCCAGTTCTTTGTGATTCACACAGTCAAAGGCTTTGGCGTAGTCAATGAAGCAGAAGTAGATGTTTTTCTGGAATTCTCAGTCACCCTCAGCTCATCTCAAAACAAGGGGCTTAAAGAGGATCTGCTGTGAACGAATCCAGTTTTGCTGACCCACACAGGGTGTGGGAGGCAGGGAGTCAGAACCCTTATAGCTGTGTGGACCTCAGAGGTGGGGCAGGCAGAGATGGGAAGGAAGACAAGGGAGCAGCCAACCGCCAGAGAGACTGAGACTGTGCCTTGCTGGGTTATAGGTAGGATCGCTTTGAGCAGAAATTAGGCTGAATCCATGCACTGTCAGGGGGCTTCCCAGGTGGCGCTAGTGGTAAAGAACCCCCCTGCCAATGCAGGAGATGTTAAGAGATGCAGGTTCAATCCCTATATCAAGAAGAAGATCCTCTAGAGGAGGACATGGCAACCCACAGCAGCATTCTTGCCTGGAGAATCCCTTGGACAGAGGAGCCTGGCAGGCTATGGTCGATGGGGTCACAAAGAATGTGCCACAACTGAAACGACTCAGCGTGCATGCATGCTCTGTCATGGTCAAGGGCTAAGTAACAGTGCCCCAGCCAGAAGGATGGGAGGGGGAGGGCATGTCAGCAGATCTGCAGAGTGAGTCGGAATGGTAAAAAGCACGGGGGCCTCCAGGGGTCTGCTGAAAAGGTCTTGCGAAATGCAGTGACGATGAAACTTTTTGTTTCTGTTTTTAAATTTTCCTGCCTTTGTTTCAGAGGAGTTGAGTCCAATCTATCTCCTATTGCAAGAGTCTTTTTAGACCAAAAAAAACTATTTATTTGACTTCAATGGGTCTTAGTTGTGTCACGTGGGATTTTTCCTGAAGTGTGCCTACTCTCTAGTCGTGGCGCACAGGCTCCGGAGTGCACAGGAGGGCTTCAGTATTTGCAGTCTCGCGGGCCTAGTTACTCAGCAGCATGTGGGATCTTACTTTCCCCATCAGGGAATCGAACCTGCGTCCCCTACACTGCTGGGTGGATTCTTAGACCAGCAGGGAAGTCCTGATGACCAAGCATTTTTGATTAATGCTCTTTCATGATACGCGATGAGGCAGCCAGCCACGCCTCTGTAACCCATCTCCTGTAGTTAAAGGAGAGAGCTTCAAAAATATGCAGCTCTGCCCTTGTAAGAACTAGTGTATATCAAGAGACTGAATGTGTTTACGTAAAGTGGCTTACTTTTAATGTTTGCAGGATTAGGGGAAAGAATAGCGGTTTGATTCTTGTATGAGTATGAATAAATATTCTCTGTGGGTGGCAGGTCTGTGTGTCTATCTGTGCATACATATGTATGCACGTACTTGGGGTCGTGCATATATGTGCGCATATTCACATTCACACACACACACCCAGGGGGACCACCCTGTGTGCCAGTGATGTGGACTGCGTTTAGGAACAGAATTAATCAAATAAAAGTTGTTCTCTCCTGTGTAGGAAGGTCTGGCCTGCCATGTTTCTACTTTTATTTCTTTTGGCTTATTTGCCATCCACGTTCTGAAGAGAATGCAGAAAGAACATTTTAAATTCTTGTGTGATGGTTGGCTCACCTGTATCCTTAAAGTTGGGAGAGTTTTTTTAGGTGTTTGTAGTCTGGCTGCCCTTACAGGACTTCAGACTTGAGGATGCTAGCAAGGAAAGTCCCCCCACCCACCCCACTGTGGGCTCCCACGCCTGACTCTGCCCTTCATGACCTAGTTTCCAACCCCGCCCCTCCGTGGCCACCGTCTCAAAGACTCAGTAGAAAGCACATACAGATACGAGTGAGGATCTGTTCAGAACAATGCTTTACGCTAAGGTGGACTAGTTAGGAAGACAGATTTTCAAGTTTCAATCCTGGCTATCCTAATGAACTATGTGACTTCTACCAAGGTACGTAACCTGTAACCAGCTCTGCCATCTGTAAAATGAGGATAAAATCACTCACCCCAGAAGACTGTTATAAGAACTGAATGGAGTAATGATTGCAAAGCATTGAGCATAATATGGCCCGAAGAGAGAAGGGCCGGGAGTGTGGACACTACTCTTCAGCAACACAGTACACTTTTGTTGATTCATTAAGGCTCAGAGACTACTGCTTATCTTGCTCACGCCTTACTTTATGATCTGGCGCTACTTCATTCATTCATTCATCAAGTTATTAATATGTATAAAGCCTTGTTCCAAACATCATTTAAGGCGACTGGTGTCAGTGTCTCCCTGGTATTCTGTCTTCATCTTTACACAGTGACAGTAAGACTACAGTGGAATATTACTCAGCCATTAAAAAGAAGAGTTAATGCCATCTGTGGCAACATGGACCTAGAAAGGGTCATCCTGAGTGAAATAAGACAGAGCAGGAGAAGTATCATGTGACGTCCCTTATGTGTGAAATCTAAAAAGAAACGATGCAGATGAACTTACAAAACTGAAAGACACTCACAGACTTAGAGAACAAACTTATGGTTGCTGGTAGGAAGAGATTTTTGGATAGACATGTACACACTGCTATAGTTAAAATGAATAACCAACAGGGACATACTGTATACCACACAGAACTCTGCTCAATGATACTTGACAGCCTGGATGGGAGGGGAGTCGGGAGGAGAATGAATTGATGTATATGTGTATGGCTGAGCCCCTTCGCTCTTCACCTGACCCTGTCACAACATTTTTAATAGGCTAGACCCCTATACAAAATAAAAAGTTCAAAGGAGGAAAAAAAGAAAAAAAAAACTTTTAAGAAGGCTGGGAGCTTGAGTCTGGCCCAAGGCACCTGCTCTTTACACTGTGGTAAGTTTGCCCTAATGGACAGAAACTTCTGGCCCAGAAACCTCGCCCACAGGACCACTGGGAGGCGGTGCATCCGCAGGGCTTCAAGGCCCTCAGTGCAGAAGAAAGTGCGCTTATCCCAGGGGGCGGGGCCACAGAGACTGGGGGCAGCTCCCAGTCCTCAGCCTCCTGCAGATCCAGATTGCAGGAACCGCTCTGAGTGGTCCAGTTCACCCAGGAGACCCAATAGGTCACACTGGCGAGCGCACTGAGAGGCCCTGTTGCAGCGAAGGCCGAGTCATCCTCAGTGGTTTGGTCCTGCATCTTGGGCGGAACAGAGGCTTCTTACGGAGCCCCCCCGGAACTGTCAAGGTCATTTTCATTTCCTGCCATACATGCTATTTGGACCCTAGAAACCGAGAGGAGAAACCCTCTGGCTGGAAAGGCTGGGTGGCTCTGGTCCTGAGCTGCACAGCCACCCTGTGTCTGGAGGTGGAGGGAGCTGCCCCCGCCCTTGTTTCCACCTTCTGAAGACCAGCTGTCCCCACAGGGCTGAGTGGCTGGAGGTGTTTTGTATTTTCTTGTCTGCTTTTTCTTTCTTTTTGTTTCTTTTCTGCTCCTCTCTCTCGTTCCAGGGATTTCCCTACAGCCCAATATTTTCCTGGGTTCCCCCTTGAAATGAAACACTGCCCTTCAGAGCTGAGGGAGAATAGTCTGAGGGAGTGGTAGCTTCCAGAGCACGTTGTTAGAAGCCAGCTCTGCTGCTGCTGCTGCTAAGTCACTTCAGTTGTGTCCAACTCTGTGCGACCCCATAGACGGCAGCCCACCAGGCTCCTCCATCCATGGGATTCTCCAGGAAAGAATACCGGAGTGGGGTGCCAGTGCCTTCTCCGAGAAGCTAGCTCTGGCGCCCACCCAATCCTCCTTCTGTCTTCCCTCACCCCTGGAATCCTGTTCCCTTTCCCTAAAAGCTCTGTCTCCCACCTGGAGACACTTAGGCAGGGCTTGAATGAATGAACAGGTGACTGACTCAGGAAATGGGGCTCTCCTTGCAGAAACAAACAGAAGCAAGGTGTGCCAGGCTGGAGAGAGGAGGGGGCAGGCCCTGAGATTCTGCAGACACTTGAACTTGCTGAGACCATCTGGTAGGGGAGGAAGAGAAATCAGTTCAGTTCAGTCAGTCATGTCCAACTCTTTGCGACCCCATGGACTGCAGCACACCAGGCCTCCCTGTCCATCACCAACTCCCGGAGCTTACTCAAACTCATGTCTATCGAGTCGGTGATGCCATCCAACCATCACATCCTCTGTCATCCCCTTCTCCTGCCTTCAATCTTTCCCAGCATCAGGGTCTTTTCCAATGAGTCAGTTCTAAGCATCAGGTGGCCAAAGTATTGGAGTTTCAGCTTCAGCATCGGTCCTTCCAATGAATATTCAGGACTGATTTCCTTTAGGATGGACTGGTTTGATCTCCTTGCAATCTTCTCCAACACCACAGTTCAAAACATCAATTCTTTGGTGCTCAGCTGTCTTTATAGTCCAACTCTCACATCCATACATGACCACTAGAAAAACCATAGCTTTGACTAGACGGACCTTTCTCAGTAATGTCTCTGCTTTTTAATATGCTATCTAGGTTGGTTGTAGCTTTTCTTCCAAGGAATAAGCGTCTTTTAATTTCATGGCTGCAGTCACCATCTGCAGTGATTTTGGAGCCCAAGAAAATAAAGTCTGTCACTGTTTCCACTGTTTCTCCATCTATTTGCCATGAAGAGATGCGACCGGATGCCAAGATCTTAGTTTTCTGAATGTTGAGTTTTAAGCCAATTTTTTCACTCTCCTCTTTCACTTTCATCAACAGGCTCTTTCCTCTTCACTTTTTGCCATAAGGGTGGCATATGTGATATGCATATTTGAGGTTACTGATATTTCCCCCTGCAATCTTGATTCCAGCTTGTGCTTCATCCAGCTGGGCATTTTGCATGATGTACTCTGCATATAAGTTAAATCAGCAGGGTGACAATATACAGCCTTGATGTACTCCTTTCCCAATTTGGAACCAGTCTGTTGTTCCATGTCCAGTTCTAACTTGCTTCTTGACCTGCATACAGATTTCTCAGGATGCAGATAGGTCTGGTATTCCCATCTCTTGAAGAATGTTCCATATTTTGTTGTGATTCACACAGTCAAAGGCTTTGGTGTAGTCAGTAAAGCAGAAGTAGATGTTTTTTCTAGAAATCTTGTGCTTTTTCGATGATCCAACGGATGTTGGCAATTTGATCTCTTGTTCCTTGGCCTTTTATAAATGCAGCTTGAACATCTGGAAGTTCACGGTTCACATACTATTGAAGCCTGATTTGGAGAATTTTGAGCATTACTTTGCTAGTGTGTGAGATGAGAAATGGCAAGTAAAAATTGAAAGTGTTAGTCACTCGGTTGTGTTGGGCTCTTTGTGACCCCATGGACTGTAGCCCACCAGGCTTCTCTATCCATGGGATTCTTCAGGCAAGAATACTGGAGTGGGTTGCCATATCCTTCTCCAGGAGATCTTCCTGACCCAGGAATCGAATTCAGGTCTCTTGGATTGCAGGCGAATTCTTTACCACAGAACCACCAGGGTTGTTTTCACACCAGTGTGGCACGCTTCTCACAGCATCATAATGCTAGAAAAGTCCTCATTGAACCCTTGTCCCTGTCTGCACTCAGAAATCACCCCATAGAAATCACCCCATGTTACCCCATGTTGCCCCATGCATTTTAGCTGACAATCACAGCATCCTTGCTGATGCCAGCTAACTTTCCTTTTGGTTCTTATCCTCTCTGCTTTTCCAGAAAAACTGCCAGTTCCAAAGGGACTTGCTTTGCTCCCAGTGGGTTAGATACTGAGATGAGGAAATAGCAAAATACTTGCTTGACCTCCAGTGTAGAAACACAGCCAGAGGGAAATGGGTATTGACAGAATCTGAGGGCCCTGAGGGGCGGGTGGATTAGGGGTGATTCTGGTGAAGTCCTAGCCCAGGCATCAGCAAGCAGCACATTGTCTGGAATGGATGGGGGTGGGGATGGGGAGGTAGTGGTTAGCAGACCCTTGAGAAATGAAATTTTTGAGATGGTCATGATTTTCAACCCACACACTTGTTAAGGGAAGGAAAAATAGCCAACAGCGAAAAAAGAAAGGGATAATATAGATACAACTTGGAGGTTTTGAAGTCTTTAAGAAATGGAATTTGTAAGGTGGAGGGCCCACAGAAAGTCATCGTTCTGACCTGGCCACTGCCCCCACCCGGGGTGGAGGGGGCGCTAACTGCTGTCGGGAATGGAAAGTCTTCTCCGTTACAGTGTTTTACTCACATCCCGTCCCCCAGGCCTGTCCAGAAACGTGGTCTCTGTATTTCATGCTGCAGTTCACCCACTGTCCCAAATCTGTCTTTATCTGAGCTGAGACTGATGACAGGCGAGGCACGGCCGCTCCAGGTTAGGGGCTTCGCGGAATGGGGTCCTGAGGCTGTGCGGCTGACTGCTCTCAAGGGAGCATTGTAGAAAAGGAGCGCTTCCCCACCCCCATGCCGGGCCCTTTGGGGTGGAGTCACCGTTTCTCTCTTGCCTTTTCTGCGACTATAACCTTGACGTGTTGCCTTTAACGTGTGTTGGTGAAGCTCCATTATCAGAGAAGGATAGAGCCGTATGCTTGTGTGCATGCGCGTGTGTGTGGCTGCCTGTGCTCTGTGGCTGAGAAGTCACTTACTTCTGTCTTCGGGCCACATCTAGCGACATTCTGGGTACCTCAGATTACCTCACTGTAGCGGCGGCTGCTGTGGGGGCGCCCGCTTACACAGAGGTCTTTTTCACCGAGCTTTGGGCACAGTCTTCTCATTCTTGCCACACTGCTACGCCTTCTGCACCCCCCTTTCTTTCATCTCTTTGTCCCGTGTCCTGTGTCCTGTTCTTCCTCAATCATGACTTTATTTCCAATGTTTTTTCCTCCCCCTTTCTCCTTCTTGTTTCTCAGAATTAGCAGAAAATTGGTGAATTGAAAACAAGAAATTGGCTTTAAAATGCTGTTGCTGTAGGACTTCTAAACCGAATATATGTTTTGTTGTTATTCAGTCGCTCAGTTGTTTCCAACTCTTTGTGACCCCATGGACTGCAGCACGCCAGGCTTCCCTGTCCTCCACTATCTCCTGGAGTTTGCTCAAACTCGTGTCTACTGAGTCAGTGATGAGATCCAACCATCTCATCCTCTGTCACCCCCTTCTCCTCCTGCCCTCAATCTTTCCCAGCATTGGGGTCTTTTCCAATGAGTTGACTCTTCACATCAGGTGGCCAAACTACTGGAGCTTCAGCTTCAGCATCAGTCCTTCCAATGAATATTCAGGGTTCATTTCCTTTAGGATTGACTGCTTTGATCTCCTTGCAGTCCAAGGGACCCTCAAGAGTCTTCTCCAGCACCACAGTTGAAAAGCATCGATTCTTCAACTCTCAGCCTTCTTTATGGTCCAACATATGTTAAAACACTAGAAAAACAAAGAACCTCACTCCTTTTCTTTTACTTCCCCTGCCAGTGGAGTAATGGAAACAGGATTTGTTTGTTTAATTATTTTTGTTTCTAAGTCAACCAAATCTGGACTCAAACCTTTATCCTTCCCACTTGCTAGCTATGGGAACTTGGGCAAGTTACTTCAATCCTCTGAGACTCTGTTTCCTCATCTGTAAATTAGAAAAGCATTGCCTACTTCACAGAGTTTTAAACAAGAAGTAAATTCCATGGACAGAGGAGCCTGGTGGGCGACAAGTCCATGAGGTTCCAAAGAGTCAGACATGCACACACAATAAACATAAGTGCACCCCTCATAGTAAGGTATTCAGTTTGCATCTCTTTCCAGCTCTCATTTTACAGGGACTTTGAGACCTAATAATTGTTCCTCTTCATTGGATTTTAGTCTGATTAACGAGTATTTTTAAAGCACCTAGTATGTGCCAGGTCTTGTTAACCAGGGTCCAAACAGAAATAAGGCATGGTTCATCTCTTCAAGAACGATGTCTTGCTGGAACCAGGAAATAATAAACTATCATAGAACAATGTGAGAGGTGCTCTGGGCATGAAGGGAAACCAAAAGAGGAGCACCTCAGACTTCACGGGGATGAGATGGGAAGGGTGTCCCTGAGGAGGAACACTGATCAAGAGCCTTGAAGGAGGCTGGAGTTGGGAGGAAGGTGCTTTGGGAAGCGAGGAGCAAAGGAAAACACATATATGGGCATTGCCCTGGATTTAACAGTAGAGCGGGGGAGTTGGAGACTGCTGAGTGGCTGGGGAGTCCAGACCAATGCTAGATGCTGTCGCTGGGAAATGGTGTGAACGCTGTGAGAGACATTTAGGTTTTAGGTTTAGGTGAAGGAGAGCCAACAATGCGAGAGGAATTATACCTGAAGCATGCTGAGGTGACGCTGAGAAATCCTCGTTTACACAAATTGCCTCTCAGAGGTCAACACGGAGCGCAGAGTCCACAGGTCCGGAGTCCTGGTGCTGCCATTACCGCCTCCGACCTTCAGCAAGCCACTTCCTCCCTCTCAAGCGCTCTCACATCTCTGGAATGAAGGTGTTGAACAGAAGCTGATTCTGTGATTTGCTGTGCAAGTGCTGCACTCAATATGCCAGCAAATTTGGAAAACTCAGCAGCGGCCACAGACTAGAAAAGGTCAGTCTTCATTCCAATCCCAAAGAAAGGCAATGCCAAAGAATGCTCAAACTACCGCACAATTGCACTCATCTCACACGCTAGTAAAGTCATGCTCAAAATTCTCCAAGCCAGGATTCAGCAATACGTGAACCGTGAACTTCCAGATGTTCAAGCTGGTTTTAGAAAAGGCAGAGGAACCAGAGATCAAATTGCCAACATCCGCTGGATCATTGAAAAAGCAAGAGAGTGCCAGAAAAACATCTATTTCTGCTTTATTGACTATGCCAAAGCCTTTGACTGTGTGGATCACAATAAACTGTGGAACATTCTGAAAGAGATGGGAATACCAGAACACCTGACCTGCCTCTTGATAAACCTGTATGCGGGTCAGGAAGCAACAGTTAGAACTGGACATGGAACAACAGACTGGTTCCAAATAGGAAAAGGAGTATGTCAAGGCTGTCTATTGTCATCCTGCTTATTTAACTTATATGCAGAGTACATCATGAGGAACGCTGGGCTGGAGAAAGCACAAGCTGGAATCAAGATTGCTGGGAGAAATATCAATAACCTCAGATATGCAGATGACACCACCCTTATGGCAGAAAGTGAAGAGGAACTCAAAAGCCTCTTGATGAAAGTGAAAGAGGAGAGTGAAAAAGTTGGCTTGAAGCTCAATATTCAGAAAACTAAGATCATGGCATCTGGTCCCATCACTTCATGGGAAATAGATGGGGAAACAGTGGAAACAGTGTCAGACTATTTTTGGGGGCTCCAAAATCACTGCAGATGGTGATTGCGGCCATGAAATTAAAAGATGCTTACTCCTTGGAAGAAAAGTTATGACCAACCTAGACAGCATATTAAAAAGCAGAGACATTACTTTGCCAACCAAGGTCCGTCTAGTCAAGGCTACGGTTTTTCCCGTGGTCATGTATGGATGTGAGAGTTGGACTGTGAAGAAAGCTGATCGCTGAAGAATTGATGCTTTTGAACTGTGGTGTTGGAGAAGACTCTTGAGAGTCTCTTGCTGCAAGGAGGTCCAACCAGCCCATCCTAAAGGAGATCAGTCCTGGGTGTTCATTGGAAGGACTGATGCTAAACCCGAAACTCCAATACTTTGGCCACCTCATGCGACGAGTTGACTCATTGGAAAAGACCCTTATGCTGGGAGGGATTGGGGGCAGGAGGAGAAGGGGAAAACAAAGGATGAGATGGCTGGATGGCATCACCGACTCGATGGACATGAGTTTGAGTGAACTCCGGGAGTTGGTGATGGACAGGGAGGGCTGGCGTGCTGTGATTCATGGGGTCGCAAAGAGTCGGACATGACTGAGTGGCTGAACTGAACTGACCTGAACTGAATATTAACTTATTCATATGGCTATGTTAGCATGATGACTGACACTTAGCAAATATCACATTTCGGTAAGAAGCTACTAGAAGCCTTAATAGAACTGGGCTGTTGGAGACCGGGGAAGATTCTAGTTTTACTGGCAGGTGTGGTGAGTGGGCGGGGCTTCAGCCGGAGGTGAGCAGGTTTGTGGGTGGGGCTAGGAAAAGCTTTGTTTGCCAGGCTGCCCAGTGTGGAATTTGTTCTGCTGAGAGTAGGGAACGGGGTTCTTTACAGAATCAATTACTGCCTTATGTAAAGCAGTGGCACGGAAGGAGCACAACCAAATCCTGACCTTTTTCTTAAGAATTTGTTGCTTAGTCACTCAATCGTGTCGGACTCTGCAACTCCAGGGACTGTAGCCCACCAGGTTCCTCCGTCAATGGGATTCTCCAGGCGAGAATACTGGAGTGTGGATTTCTTAAA
Source organism: Moschus berezovskii (assembly GCF_049115385.1). Taxonomy (NCBI): domain Eukaryota; kingdom Metazoa; phylum Chordata; class Mammalia; order Artiodactyla; family Moschidae; genus Moschus; species Moschus berezovskii. The sequence continues at coordinate 23,081,925 of NC_142466.1, forward strand.
ATCCAGATGCTTGAAAAGTCTTTGTATCCAAGCCAAATACAGACTTTAGGATCATTTCTCAGAAAATTCGCACCACCTTTCCAGAAGCCTCTTAAGCACTTGTTCTTTGCAAACGGGCATGCTCTCGCTCCGGTTGTGTCTGACTGTTTGTGACCCCATGGACTGTAGCCCGCCAGGCTCCTCCGTCCATGAGATTCTCCAGCACGAATACTGGGGTGGGTTGCCATGCCCTCCTCCAGACTGGAGTTCTGTAGTGGACTTAACGTGACATGGTGGGTTCAGGCAACTCCTGCAAATTCATCCCCAAAGAGCAAACTGCACAGTTGTTGTTCAGGCCACTCTCCCTGTAAGAGAGAATGTGTTTGGCCCTGCTGGATGCCTGCAGGAGGGCTCTGATGGAGAGGAAACCCATGGAACCCGATATTAGCTGGGTCTTTTTAGATTGAGGTTTTTCCCTCAGAACCAAAGTTTTTGTTTTTTTTTTTAAGCCGGCCCATTGGCGCCTCCCAGTGGGGAATCACTAGAATACAGTAATGAAAGCCTGCAGGCTTTAAAATTTTTATTTATTTATTTATTTAAATTGGAAGATTATTACTTGCCAATATTGTGACGGTTTTTTCCATATATCAACATTACTCGACCGTAGGTATACAGGTGTCCCCTCCATCCTGAACCCCTCACCCCCTTCCCACCTCCCTCCCTACCCTATCCCTCCAAGTTAGAGAGCACAGGCTTTGGGTGCCCTGCTTGATACATACTTCAAAGTTGCACTGGTTACCTATTTTACATATGGCAATGTACATAATGTACATGTTTGACTGCTTTTCTCTCAAGTCATCCCACCCTCTCCTTCTCCCACTGAGTCCTTCACGTCTCTGTCTCCTTTGCCGCCCTGCACATAGGCTCGTTGGTACCGTCTTTCTAGATTCCATATATCATGTGTTAATATATGGTATTTGTCTTTCTCTTTCTGACTCACTGCACTCTGCATAACAGGCTCTAGGTTCACCCACCTCATTAGAACTGACTCAAATGCATTCATTTTTATAGCTGAGTAATATTCCCTTGTGTATATGTACCACAACTTCCTTATCCATTCAGCTTATAGGCTTTTGAAGGGTGGATCCAACTGAGCCTTCCTCAAGTTTCAGATCTAGTTCAACCATTCATTCCCTGTAAGAATGGTAAGAAGGTTCCTCCTAAACAGTCTTTCTCGTGTGTGTGAGGCTGTGTGGTATGGTGAGGAAAGCACTGGTTCTGGCTTTTCACAGACTCTACCTTTGCTGAAGTTCAAACTTTTCAAAAGCCTTCCATATTTCTACCGTCCATAATTGTGGCATAAGTGTTTAGTATTTAGTGACATAATTGTTTTAGTATTTACCCACTGTACTTGAAATTCAAAGTGGCATCGGTCTGGGTAAAGAAAAGAATATCTCTGGCATTTTGAACATTCAGGAATGATTGAAACCACCTGTGATTAATATATTTTAATTAATAAGTCACTGGCACTCAAATGCATAGTCATAAGAATGTTTCAGGGACTTTAAACCATGATCACACGGTGTAGTGGAAAGAGCCGGCTTTTGCACCCAGACAGACCCGAATTTAAATCTCACCTGTGCCTTTGATAGTCATTCTCCATCTCTGTGCCGGTTTCCTGATCAGGCCAATGGGGATGGCCAGTCTTCCCTCACAGAATCAGAGTTAGGGTTACACAAAGTGATGCCTGTGGAGCCGTGAGGGAAACCGAGACTGGTGGGCAGCAGACCTTCGCTTGACGGAAGTGACCGTTGCCATTCATGCCAGCCGTGCAGCAGACCTTCACTTGACGGAAGTGACCGTTACCATTCATGCCAGCCGTGCAGCCCGCCGGGCCCCCTTACCTGTTCACCTTGAGCACATCACTTCTGCTCTGAGGCCTGGATTTCTCTTCGGTCCAAGTTTTACCCAGAGACAATGATATAACCACCCAAAACATCGTTTCTCTCTGTAACACTGACCCGTTGCAAATAATTACAAGAATTAGTTATAAAACCAAAATTGTCTTGATGCCATGGTCTCTCCTTTACTTCCTCTCTCTTTCTTTCACACATAGACACACACACACACACACACACACACACACAAACTTTGCATTCCCACCTCATTTTCTCTGTCTTAAAAAGTTAACCAAAAACACAAGAACCTTTGGAAGCTTAACAGAGGAACAGAAGATCCCTGTTAAGGTTGTCATCATGTCCATCCACCACACCAAGTGCCTGGGTCCTTATTCACACCTTATTGTGTGGTTACCCGTCTCCCCAGTCCTGTGCCCCCATCCTGCCCCGGCCCCTCTGCTCCAGCCACGGAAGCGCCCTTGCAGGCTCCGCTTCAGCCCGGCTTCCCTCCAACAAGCATGCTCAGTCACTCAGTCGTGCGCGACTCTTTGTGTGAACGTGTCCTGAGTCTGTGCATATCAGTACTTTCAAGCTTCCCACTCACCTCAAGTAGGCATCACTGTTCCATCTCGTGGGTGAGGACTCTGTGGGCCCATTCACTGCTGGGTTAGACAAACCTTTCTCCACCATCACTTGCCAGGCATTGGGAAAACAGCAGACAGCAGGCACAGCCCCTTTCTCCATAGACCTTACGGGATCTTACACGGGATGAATCCAGAAAGCAGAAATGCAATAGGTAACAGACTATTCCAATTGTGAAGAAGGGTGCCATGAAACAGCTGAAGAGGAGGTTTGGGAAGGTAACCCTAGAAAAGGGCCACCCAAAAAAACCCCAAAGGCGCAGGGAGGTCACACAGGGAGGTGGCAAAGACAGACTGTGTACTCAGTCACTGAGTGGTGCCCAACTCTTTGCAAACCCGTGGACTGTAGCCCACCAGGCTCCTCCATCCATGGGATTTCCCAGGCAAGAATACTGGAGTGGGTTGCCATTTCCTTCTCCAGGGATCTTCCCGACCAAGGGATGGAACCTGAGACTCCTACACTGGAAGGCAGCTTCTTTACCACTGAGCCACCAGGGAAGCCCAGTGAGGACAGAGTGAGATCTTACTGAGGGTGGACTGGGTTCTACCATGCATCATCCCCTCCTCTAAAGAGTTACATTTATATCATTGTATTTTATATCTTTTTCTCCCTGATAAACTGTATACCTCCTTGAGAAGAGTGACCTCATCTCCCAGGTACCTGGCCCATAGTACAAGTACTGAACATAACTAAATGGCCACTTAATTTTTCAGTATATGTATCTTGAAGTAATTGCCTTATTTAGTACTATGAGTGCAAAAGTATTTACCTAGATCTGCTCTGCGTACTAAGTCATTTCTTTAACCAACACACTGCTATGGTTTTCTAATAGAGTTCCTGAGTAACTGGCATGCCTGTTTGCAAGGTCCTCTTAGGGATCAAACCTCGGTCTCCTGCATTGCAGGCAGATTCTTTACCATCTGAGCCACCAGGGAAGCCCTCCTTCCTCAGATGTTTCCTATGGGGAGGGGAGTGTTGGCCGGAGCGGGATCTGGGATCAGAGTGCACCAGGGAGGTAGCAGCTGCATCAGCTCTACAGCAGGTGGAACTCGGGAGCAGCTCCTTCGACTAATTAAAATGACATGAAACGTGTCCTAAATGCCACAAGGTACAAGGCGCCTTCCCAGCCTGCAATCCAGGCTGTTCTTGGGAATGAAAGAAGAGCCATTGCCCTGTGCCAGACGCATGGCTAGACATGAGGGTTTCAGTGAGGATTTCTTCCTCCTGACACTTTGGAGTTTGCGGTTGAGTAGAGCAGTCAGACATGCTTGCCATCCACGCATGCATGCACACACATGATGTACAAACCGGCTCCTTGCTCGCACGACTCCAGGTGGGCAAAGGCAGGAGTTGTGGCAAATCCCCAGTGGGTGGGGCAGGAAGGCTTCCCAGGCAGGTCAGAGCCATCTTGCTGGAATTGGGAACATGAATGGCAATTCGCCGAGTACGGAGGACAGGGCCTGGTAGGAGCAGGCCACAGGCAAGAGTCTCGCCTGTGCAGAGGCCCCGAGAAGGAGAACCGATGGCACATCTGAGATCTGTAAATGCCCGCGAGAATCAGGCAGCTGGTGAGGCTGGTGAAAGCGAGCTGGATATGGCTGCCCATCAGACACACTGGGCTAGTCCTCATTTCTATTCGGAAATGTCCTTCCTCCCACTTTTCTTGACTTGTACGCACTGAAGCTAGCTTTTGTTCTTCCATCTTTGATTGAATCTTAGGGAAAGAGAAACTGTGCTCTCCTCTAAGAAAAATACAATTAACCATGTCAATCAGTAAGATACTTAGACTCCTGATGGGCAGACAGCTGGGAGTGGTGGAGACTGGGGCAAACTGGAAAGAGTATTTTCTGTCAACAGAGGTCAGCCATTCCCGACTCCAGCGCCCCAGTGGCTCTAGATCTTGCAGTGTTTCCTGAAACACAGTGCACCCTGGATTTTTGGCAAGTTGGCTACGTTTTTTAAACATTGCTCTGATATATTTAAAAAAAAAAAAAGGGAAGAAACAAAAAGCCCAGCCAACAGGCACACATCTGTATGCTGAACCGTATTCCGGGGCCATGATCGCACCCTCCTGTTTAAAGCCTCCAGAGATTGCCAGGGCATTTTCAGAATCCTTCAACAAGTAATTTCTCTGCCTATAGTTCCTCCTAACCATCCTTCTCCCCCTGCTTTCCAGAAAGAGATGACGAGCAGGATGTGCCACTAACGGCCCCATCTTACCCTCCGGAAGAAAGAGGAAAGCTGTTTTCCTCCTGGCATCCCAGGCGGGCAGGAGGGAGACTTCCCAGGCTGGAGAGGCGTGCCTACTGCCAGGAACAGGCCCAGCTGGAGACCAGCGGTGACTCCGGAGAGTGGTTCCCTGCTCACCTCTGCTCTCAACCCTGAGTGCTGCTAGCGTGACCTGTGGAGCCGCCGGGAGGGAAGGACCAGCCCTCGCCCATCCTGGAGAAAGGATGCCCCTGCACTTAACACGCACAGTGCAGTTGTGCAGTTCTGCCTGTGACCTGCCACCTAAGCTTTGCTGAAATTCAGGTTTTGCGCCCGAAGTCCTTACTTTTCCTTATTCCTACCTTTCCACTTACCTGTCTCGTCAGCTGGCTGCCTTTTCTGTAACGTGTGTTCTAAGTACCCAGTGAATTTTGGAACTCTGGATGCACAACCAGTTTTCCTCTAACAAGCCTTCTTGTGCGGTCTCGGCAGACTTCGGCCCTTGATGCTGAGGTCTTGGCTGGGAGGTCTGACGCCCTCGGACTCACAGCATCCGCGCAATTCCCCCCATAAGCAGTTTTACCAGGGACCATTCCACGGGGCGGCTTGTCTGTCCCAAACAGGGTCTGCACACTTTCACTGCAGGGAAGAGACTGGTCTCTAGCCTGAGGCTGGCTAGTTACCAGTTCACCCTGAACAGAGTATCTTTTTTTAAAAAAAAAACAAGCCATTCCTTGTCTCTTCCGGTCAAGATTTTTTTTTTTCCCTGTTTCTCCTAAGAGAGAAATAAAGGAAGTTATAAATGACCAAGAATGATCAGCAGAAGCACTGAGCCAGATTAGTGCAGTGTTTGTTCGTTATTAAAGGGTGTGGTGGCTGTCTCTACGTAATACTGAGATTTCAGTGGTGGAGGGGAAAGTACAATGGGTAATTTGATGCCTGTAGCTCAGACACCCAGCCCACTGACTTGTTATCTTCCCAACCGGCCCTCTGAGCTTCTAGATCCGGTCGATGTTTTCTTTCTGTTCCTCCGCACTCCCCACCTCCTCCGCTGATTACATTTGACATCACAAAACAAAGTTAATTTCTGCCCGGGTGATGCTCCTGCTACGGTTGCCGAGGTAACAGGCAAGCTGGAGCCGTCTTCCTTCTTCCATCCTTGCCAATGTTTGGATCCCAGCAGACAGACTTATTCTGTGCTGCATCCTGCCTTTTGAAAGCTACCTGACTTTTCGCTGAAGTAATGTTGCCTTCACTGATTGATTCACAAAACTGTGGTGGTCCCAAGAGTCTGTAACTAGGGGGTGATGATACTTCCGGTGATCATTTGAATTTGACAAAATAGCAGTTGGTGGAGGGAAGTAGATGAGAATGTATTAGTGAATTTTAGTGTAATACTGATTAAAGAATAACTTAACAACTCTGACTTTGTCTCATTACATGTGACGTGTGAAAGCTATCTGGGGCTGCCACAAGAGCCTGGAAAGGCATGAAACCTTTCTTTGGTCCAAACTAAGAAAGGACTGACTCTCTGGGCACCGTGGCATTCTGTGTTGACCTAAGCCAGCAAACCAACCCTTGCTTTGTATTTTGTCAAATGCCGTCTCATGGAATTCAAATGCTGCTACCTCTCTTCATATTGTTGTGTTCTGATCAAGAACAAACATACCATGTTTTGGTTTGGTTTTGTTTGCTTCCTAAGTAACTTTGAGAGGACAAGATAGAGGATTTTCTCAGCATCATTTCTGGTTTAAAGGATCCAGAGAACAGGAAAATGAGCGCGTCTTCCTGACCTACGTGCTATGCAGTAAGTGCTGCATGGGAGTGTTGGGCAGTGGGACGGGGAAATGACAGCCTGGAGCCCAGGCACTGGAAGGAACTCTGAAGCTTGGCACCAGGGAAAACCACAGGAGTTTTGCTTGAAAAAGCTGACATTTCAATTAATGCCTAATCAAGTAGGATGCTGGACTCTGAAGGCTTTTGTTATGAATTCTTTCGAAGTTTATTTTCTGTTAACTGTGCATATGAAATTTCCACTCAATTAAAAAAAATCTGGAATTTTTTTTTAAACTTCTTGGAACAATTTCCTCATGGATATATTGTTCACTGCACTAATAGGCACTTCTAGGAAAAGTGCTGGCAAGTCACTCTTATTTTTTAATTATAGATGGTTCCTATTCCCACAGAACTTTGTTTGGCAAATTGTGAAGAAAATCACTACAGGCGATTTTTTATGTCTTTGGCTTGACTACATTCTGAGAACTTCTGGCAAATGCAGATCTGAGCTCCTGTGGCCCTTCAGGCATCTCCTGCTTTTCAGATCTGCAGTTGACACCTGGCTTCTTCCTTCTGACCTGTCTGGCTCCCCCTCATTTCCCACTATTATTTTAAAGTTGAGTAATACATGCATCTATGATTTTTTTTTTTTGAGAAATGTCAAAGTGGGAACTTCAAATGGAAAAGATTACAGTGACATCCGTATACCCATAGTTGTCAATCTCTTTAGTTAATGGATTAGAGTCCTTCTTTTGTGTATGTTTGGGGTGTGTGTCGGGGGGGCAAGTATGTGGTCTTTTGTGGCACTGACGTTATTAAAGAGTTCAAGCTGCTTTGAACTCCAGAATGTCCCACAATCTGGAATTTTTTCTGATTGTTTCCTCATTATTAGATTCTGGTAAACATTTTTAGCCAGAACACTACATAAGTGGTGTTGTTTCTTCCCTTCCGCATCACACCAGGAAGCATGTGATGTTCAGTTGTCTCTTTTTATGATAAATACTAAGCTTGATCAGTGGGTTGAGGTGTCATCTGCCTGATGCATTCATTATTAAGTTCCATAATTCATCATAAACCTCTGAAATTCAATATTCATACATTTTATAGAGTGTGAGACTGCTTTCCTTTCTTAATATTCCAAAGAGGCCCAGAAGTTCCAAAAGATTGCAGCCATTGCAGTTAGATGTTGTTGCAGTGACAAAGAATTCATCTCTTCCTGTGTCACAGGGGGAAGGAGAAGCTAAAAGTTTCCTTCTGCAGTAATGCATGAGTATGCTGGATAGTGAGAATTTGTTGTGGTCCCTGGAGCCATAGTTAAAATATATGTAACTTTTTTCTGCAAATCCTCAGTGACCTCCCATTCAGACTGATGGTTTATTTTAGAGAGCATGTATTTTCATGAAAGGTGATTGCCCAAGAGTGCAAAAACTGACTTAGGTGGGGCGGAAATCTTAGATATTACACTGAGTCATGGCCCTCCCAAGGAACCACAGTGTGTGCACGGATATAAAGTGAGTATTTAGTATTAAAATTCCATGGGGCTGGGGAATGATTATGAATAGAATGTCTAAAAGGGCTCTTTAGGAAGATGATAGTGAAAAAAACAGGTTGAGAAATACTCATCTGAGGTCAGTTTCTGCTTCTGAAACTGTTCATTTTCTCTTCCTGGGGTGTTTGCTATTTCTGAGGGCCAGGATAAATGGAAGTGACTTGGAGAGATTTTTTGTTTTTTTAAGCTATTCCTTCTACAACCTTCCAAACCATATCAGTTACTTTCCAGGTGAAAAACCAATTCTCTCAACAGTCTTCGGGCACAGAAATCCTGCAGCATCCTCTGGTGTAACCCCCAGATCATATTCCACGTGAAACCTTTCCATTCACCTGGAGTTAACTATTATATCGTCTCTGAATTTCAGCTCACCTTTCTAGTGTCCCACATTAAGAAAGATCCAAAAACTCTAAAAAGTACGACATAAGTAAAAACATACTAAATGAGAGCTTTGTTTGCACATCCACTGAGTATTTGAAGACTTACCAGTTGTCCTTCAGCCTTCCTTGTTTATCATCTCCTGTTGGCTGAATTCTCTTGGAAGTCATGTTGTGCCATTGCTAACATTTCTGTACTTCAATCTGAAGCCTCCCCAAAGCTGTCTATGCCACCGTGCGTTATAACCAGCAGTGAACATGTAGGAAATCACTGCATGCTTTCTCCATACTGTACTATGTCTTTGCTAACTCCTGATTTGATTTTATACATTTATAAATTTTCTATTATATTTGCTCATACTAAATCCTTATTTGTATTGTGCAACACTATTTTGACCGATCTTGAATGTCCTACTGTTAGCGTTCTTTGTAAGATTACACTGAGTTGTTTTAATTCCCTTTTTCATTGGCAAAGCATTAGGGCACATGGATAATTTCTGTCATCATTTGTGGTGATTATGTCACTCTGGTCACTGTTGGAAGCATCACTTCCTAGGGTCTCTACCCTAATATCGCTTCCACATCCCATGGGTACCACACTGTGAATAAAAGAAATATCATAGGAAAAGTACAAGAAATGCGTCCAAAGGCAGAATCACTGAAAGGAGTCTGATGTATCACTGGTAATACTGTTGTCCTTTGGTTTTTTTACTTCTTGAGGAAATAGGTGATTCTCTCCTAGAATTAGCCAAACAAAGCATGTTTGGGAAATAATGGTTTTTTCCCTCTGCTTTAAAAATACATCAACAAAAATATTCTATAATAAGCTATTCCCTCTGAGAGTTAATTCTGGACAAGACTTTTTCAAAGAATAAATAAGGATTTCTGTAACTGTTAGAGGAAAGAGTCCATTTCTAATCTGACAATTAAGCTGTTTTACTAGCTTTGAGTGTTCTAATTTCGAAGTTTTTCAGTATCTTTTCTAATTGCATCAAGAAAAAAGATTTAGCATAATTTTAGTTCCGTTTGTGATTAAATTAAGGGTTTGGTTATAAGAACAAACTAACAATAAAAAACAATTAAAAACTTAAAGGATATTTATGAAATCAGTTCTTTGTGAGTTTAAGAATTCAAATGTCACAAATAAAAGGCACACAGCCATCATCTATTTTGTCTTTTCTATGTGTTTGACTTATTTCTTTAACAAATATATTCTTCATCTTGCAATGATCTTGGAACAGATAAATGAAAAGCAAGGTTAATTTTACAAAAAACTAATTCAGAATTTATTTTAGAACCTGTGCACATATTTGCATTTTCCCAGGAGGGTGCCCATGTGTATTGTGTAGCTTCTCAACAGATTAATGTTGTACTGCTTTTTTCTTGCAGTAAGATTCAGTATTAAGTTTGGTCATGACCTGGAATACAAAGATAAGAAGACTGTATTGTAGAAAAAGCTCATCAGTCAGAGTAAGTAAACCCAGTATTCTTGCCTGGAAAATCCCATGGATGGAGGAGCCTGGTAGGCTGCAGTCCGTGGGATCGCTAAGGGTCGGACACGACTGAGCGACTTCACTTTCACTTTTCACTTTCACACATTGGAGAAGGAAATGGCAACCCATTCCAGTGTTCTTGCCTGGAGAATCCCAGGGACAGGGGAGCCTGGTGGGCTTCCGTCTATGGGGTCACACAGATTCGGACACGACTGAAGTGACTTAGCAGCAGCAGCAGAATCTCAGGCTTGCCCCTACCTGATTTGTGTGACATTGGGTAGTATATCTGTCCCTCAGAATTCTAAACTACAACTGGGCTTATAGATTTGTTCTGTGTAGTTTATAATTTGGAGGGATAATAATGTAAGATTAAATGTCCATTGTGTCCATCACGAATCCAATGGACATGAACTTGGGTGAACTCCGGGAGATGGTGAGGGACAAGGAGGCCTGGCGTGCTGCAGTCCATGGGGTCACAAAAAGTCAGATATGACTTAGCAGCTGAACAACAACATTAAAATATAAACATATTTAGAAAAGCAGAAATATATAAATTTTGTATGTGCTGTGTGCTGTGCTTGGTTGTGTCTGACTCTTTGTGACCCTATGAACTGTAGCCCGCCAGACTCCTCTGTCCATGGGGATCCTTCAGGCAAGCATACTGAAGTGGATTGCCATGCCCTCCTCCAGGGGATCTTCCCGACCCAAGGATCAAACCCAGGTCTTCTGCATTACAGGTGGATTCTTTACCCGCTGAGCTACCAGGGAAGCCATAAATTTTGTATACTTATATATTATTAGTACATTTACAGTCACTATGTAATAACTGTACATGACTCCAGTAACAGCCCCTGTTCTTAATAGCAACAATAATAGAATACTATGTCTGACAAAAGCTGTTTGGGACGAGGTGATTTCTAGACACAGAGCAGAGAGGAATGAGACTTCTGGAATGCAATCACACATATGAAGCCTTCCTCTGCTTCTGAGGTTCACTGTCTGAAATGTATACCACGATGTGACCAAGAGGTAGGCTGGGGACTGGATTTGTCCTGCAGGCATGATTTGTTGAATCTACATAGATGGTTGTTGTTGTTTAACTAGCTGCCAACATTTAAAAATTGGAAAACTTGATCCGAAAATCAGAATTTCTGGCTTCTCCAACTAAATCAGGAGATCTGGCAACACTAGGCTTTTGTTTTCTTGTGCCAAGAATTGGCTGAGAAGTGGCTGACCCGTTTAGATGGGGTTGTCTCTCCAGTTCACTGCCGTCTGCACCACTCCCTGTTGCTGCCCAGACCTGGCTGCTTGTCGGTTACCATTGTCCTCTGTCACTGGGATGCTTCACTTGTGTACATTTCTTGCCAATCCCCGAAGGCATTTCAGGTCACAGCCCCTGTTCTACTATACTGAGGAAACCACCATTTTAATTTTCAAATGTGTCCCCATACACATTGAATATTTGCTGTCTTATTAGATTCTGTCTAGAAACCCATACTGTATTAATGATAATAAATGGAAAACTGTCTTACAGACAATAAATTCAAACCAGATGCCTTTAGTCTTTCCACCCAACAACAGCAAAAATTGATACTCCCGTAAGAAGCTTACTTCCCAAGGAAGCTAAGCTGATCATTAAATCTATCCACTCTTTCAATATCCTAAATTCTTAAATTTCAACTCTGCTTCCAAGCAGACTTCATTGCTACATTAACCAAAATGATAAAGAACTGTCATTGGGAAATAATTGTAGTGTCATCTGTAACAATTACATATTTTATCTGACTTTTCTTCTAGTTCATTATTGAGTAGATATTAACAGAACACATTATTTTTAATGGAAACCTCTTGTTTTAATGTAGCATTCATCAACTAACGGTTTCATGAAGACGAAAAACAAAAATTCCCAGTACTTAATAAATTAAAATGTAAATGAGGAAATCTAATTAATGTAATTAAACTTTGATTGAGCTTGTAAAATGTATTACTGCATACTAAATTAAGTTGAATATCTGCTCCAGAGGAAATTGTATCATATAATTGAGACATGACCTCACCTATAACCAAATTAGCAGAGGATAAGACTAAGCATTTTCAAGAAATAAATAGAACATAAAATTCTGTAAAGCAGTTATCCTTCAATTTAAAAATTTTAAGAAAAATATATAGAACATAGAGGGGAAAGGTATCAAAAGAATCCTATGTTTATTAACCCAGAGATAGTATTATGAGGCTTCTCAGGTGGCACATAGGTAAAGAGTCTGCCTGTAATGCAGGAGACATGGGTTCAATCTCTGTGTCAGGAAGATCCCCTGGAGGAGAAAATGCCAACTCATTCTAGTATTCTTGCCTGGGAAATCCCATGGACAGAGAAACCTAACGGGCTGCAGTCCATGGGGTGGCAAAAAGTTGGACATGACTTAGTGACTGAGCACACAATATTATGGATAACTGTTTCTCCATAGCCATGCATATAATATCTCAGCAATGATGTATTTAATACTGCTAAGAATAACATGCTTCAAGAGATAGTGGAGGAGAGAAGAGCCTGGTGGGCTGTAGTCCATGGGGTTACAAAGAGTCAGACACTACTTAGTGACTGACCAACAACATGCTGACTTCCCTAAGAGGCAGCAACATTTAGAAAAGTCATATATCGTGAGTTGTTTGTTTATCTGAAGGCTAATTATTTCACTTGGGCTTATCTTAATCAGAAGTATAATCACATGAAGGTACAAGGGACACATTTGGTCCACACAAAGTCTGTGGTTAAGGCAAAAACCTTGGTAAAAATGCTGAGGTCGTTTAGACAGGATGAAGTTTGGTGCGAGAAGTTAACATTGGCTGGACATGAGGGATCCATGCCTGGTCTGTGCATGAGAAAAGAGTTCTTTCTTTGCTCAAAATCTAAGATTAAAAGCCTCAGCTCCCTCTATTTCTTGCTGGCCTCACACATGCTGGGCACACTCACACTGGCCTCCACACTGGCCATCCCCCTGCCTGGATGATCTGCCACAGACAGCCTCATGTTCTAATTCCTTCCCCCTCAAGTCTTTGCTTGAATGTCACCTTCCCATTGATCTCTGCTGGTCACATTTACCCAGAGGACTCACAGCCCCCCTTTCTCTGCTCTAATTTTCTTTCCCCCATATAATCTGCATCATATAAATAAATTATATCGCAGGGATTGAACCTGCGTCTCCTGTGTCTCTTGCATTGCAGGCGGATTCTTTACCGCTTGAGCCATCAGGGAAGCCCTTTTTTATATAATTTATTTGTTAGGTTTATTGTGTATTGTCTGTCCTGCCCCCCACCCCCGCCCCCCACCGCTGAATATAAATTCGATGCCTTCAGGGATCTCTATTTTGTTTATTGAGTGTCTGACACAAAGGAGATACTCATTAGACCTTTGATGAATAAATGAATGGATGAATGAATTCACATGACAGACAAGTGCCTAATTAAGATCTGCTGTCAGAGAGAGATGAATTAAAAGCAAGGTATAATAATGATAATACTAAGTTGATGACACTAACACCAAAAGTATATATTTAAGTGTCTAAGCACACCCTAAGCCTTTTAGGTGAATAATCTCAGTTAAACACCCCATGAGGTTGGTTATCTATGTTTATCCCCATTTTAAAGTCTAAGTTACCTAAGTAATCTGCCTGAGATTACAAGCAAGAAAGTGATGTCACACAGGTGTCTCCAGAGGCCCCACTCTGAACCATAGAAGTCACCCCCACCCACACGGCATCAGGTTCTCCTCAAATTGTGTCCTCTGTAGATCCCATGTAGTTTTGCAGTTCAGCCTTCAGTTTCTTTCCTGGTCATTTGTTAATCTGATTGCAGTAGTGAGTCTATGAGCAGTCCGTCTGAGGTCATCAAGTATTTCCATTCACAAGGTACTCATTCACAATGACAAAGTAGGCCCTTAGTCAGAGATCAGGTCAGACAACAGATCTAACAGGGACACCAGAAGGTCAGAATAACTAGTCCACAGAGTGATGAGTGGTGTGAGGCCTAGACTGGAGGCCAAAACGTGAGTCCCTGAGTAGGCAGGAGACACAAATCCAGAAGGAATCACCCAGTGTGGGGTAAGGTGTTCCTGTGATCAATCGAAATGGTACATAAGAAACTTCAAGAACTTCCCTCGTGATCCAATGGTTAAGAATCTGCTGGGACATGGGGTTGATTCCATTTAGGGGACATGGGTTCAATCCCTGGTCTGGGAAGATCCCAAATGTCAAGGAGCAACTAAGCCCAAGGGCTACAACTATCGATCCTATGCTCTACTACTGAGCCCACTTGTGGCGACTACTGAAGCCCAGGCGCTCTAGAGCCTGTGCTCCACAGCAAGAGCTGCATTACGAAGCTCAAGCACCGCAACTCGAGAGTAGCCCCTGCTCGCTGCGACTAGAGAAAGCCTGCACACAGCAATGGGGACCCAGCACAGCCAAAAAAGGAAAAAGGAAGAAACCTCTATGTTTTGCTCCCTGCTGTGAAATGGGGCGGTGGGGAGAAAGCATGCATTTCACTCATCCTTAGAGGAAAACAAACAGACTTTTTTAAGAATTAATAAACAGAACCACCCAAAGCAGAAGATGAACTTAGACATTAAGAAATTTGAGAACCTATCACAGTTAATTTTTGCTAATTTTTCTTTGTGAAAAACATTAATGCATTAATTCTTCAGCCACAATATAAAATATGTGGTTACATTAGAAATATGTAACCGAGAGGCTGGAACAGGGAGTAGCTGGGGGACTTATGTATACATGTATTCCCTGGGCTAATTTAGAAATGAATAAGAAACAGAAAAGCAATGTCCATTCCATCCACTTGACTTCTGCCATTTCCTTTGAGGTACCATAAATGTTTACCAGTTTCTGGTTCTATCCAGAGATATTTAACGTGTCAGGATATAATGCTGGCCTGTGTTTCCCCAGTGGTTCAGCGGTAAAGAATCTGCCTGTACTGCAGGAGATTCAGATTCAACTTCTGGGTCAGGAAGATCCCCTGGAGAAGGAAATGGCAACCCACTCCAGTTTTTTGCCAGAGAATCCCAGGGACAGAGGAGCTTGGCAGGCAATGGAATCACAAAGAGTCGAACATGGCTGAGCATTCACTCAGTGCTGGCCTGTGTTTGAAGGCTGGATGCTGTGATGAATGACTTTCACCCTCCTGTTCCTAGGGCTCCATGGATATTATCCACGAAATGATTCAACTACCAAACACAGAAGAAGCATTTGTCATGAGAGGAGTGGATAGTGGGAGTATTTTTTTTTTAAATAGTAAATCATTAGATTCAGCAACTAATAAACCATGGAAATTAAAGAAATTCATCCAAAAGGCTAGCCTCATTTCACACTTCCAGGAAGAATTTTTAACACATTTCCAACCTTAACATGAGCTTCCTGAGATTGTGAGGATAACACCAGTGTTAAGTATGACAGGGCATTAACTGGACATTAACTACTAGAGTTCAAACACAGCTGATCCATGAAGGTGGAATGGAGAAAGAAGATACTTTCCATGGAAAGCTTGCCAAAACAGACTAGGTAGCCGGGTAAGCAGAAAAGAAAAAGTTTTTATTCAGAAAAATTGGAAAAGAAACTGAATCCTTTTCTTTATCATTTGTAGAAAGATGGTCCTAAAGGGCAGACTTTAAAATAAAAATTTATTAATCTATTTATTTATTTGGCTGTGCCAGGCCTTAATTGTGGTATGTGGGATCTAGATCCCTGACCAGAGATCAAACCCAGGCTCTCTTCATTGAGAGCACAGTCTTAGCCACTGGACCACAAGGAAAGTCCAGGCAGACTTATTTTAATGAGATTGTGGAAAGATGAAATAGCAGATAAGATTCAACAATTCAGTTTACTCTTCGGGGAAAGATTCCCCCAAGCTCTTATGAGAAAATTAACCTCGGAGTCACAGAGGTCCCTCTGCCTCCACTGGCACAGCCTCTGCCTGTCCCAAGGCTCCCGTTCCTCATGTCTGACACTCTACAAAAGCCAGGTAACGACTCTCCCTGCCTCCAGATCCCCTCTCCCCTCCAACTTCCCACAAGCTGAAGCCAGGCTGCTTTCTCTAAACCCCAGACCTGTGCCCCTCTCCCATCCCGCAGACCACCTTGCCTGACAGCTGACCCCCACAACAGTTCCCAGACTTTCTTCAGTGAGGCCCCAAGACAGGCTTCTCACAGGCTTCTCATGAGTTAGAAAAAAAGCCCTTGCACTCATCCTCAGGTGTTTGGATGTCGTGGTCTAGAAAGTTTAAAATTAAACAACAGAGAGTGATTTATGGATGATGTCATCGCCATCTCCCCTCACCTTTATTTCATAGAAGAAAGGACATTTCAACAGCAAAAGAATAGAAAGAGTAGGGCTCGGAATACAAGCCCATCCTCTGGGTTTCCCTAAAGCAGTGAAAGCATCTACACCTGCAGTCGCACGCCGACTGATGACCCTGGGATGTCAGGCAGGTGTTTGACATAGCCATGTGTTGTTTTTGTGAGTTGCTTTGGTGCTGGCAGTTTTCCTGGCAAGTCCTGACCGCCTAGAGACACGATTGCTTGGGCAGCACAACTCCTCAATGTCTGGTCACTCTCCCTGTGATCCTGCTTGCCTGACCATCTGTAAGAGGGAGGGCAGAAAGCCTGAACTCCAGGACAGCCTAGGGGAACAAGCACACAGCTTACTCTAGTGGCTGCCACCACCTCTGAGTGACCTGAAGACAGAACTGCTGTGTCCACCCCTAGAGGTAAGAGATCATCCTCCCTTCTCTCCTTTTTCTGCCACTAGTCCAATCCTGATCTGCGGACTGAGAACTAGAACCCTCAAGCCTCCTCTTTGGCTAAGGAGCCTCCTCTGCCACCCACCCCTACTCCTAGGTGGTCTCAGATAGGAGGCAGGCAGCACCAAAGATAGTCTTCATGCTAGCCAGTGTCTGAGTCTGGAAAAGTGAGAGGGAAAGTCACTGAGTTGTGTCCAACTCTTTGTGACCCCATGGACTGTACCCCACCAGGTTCCTCTGTCCATGGGATTCTCCAGGCAAGAATACGGGAGTGGGTTGCCATTTTCTTCTCCAGGGGATCTTCCCAAACCAGGGATCGAACCCAGATCTCCAGCACTGTAGGCAGATTTTTTACCATCTGAGCCACCAGGGAAGCCCAGTTCTAATACTTAATAGACTTTTAAATTTTCTGAGTAAAAGACCATCATGCCATCTGTAAATAATAATGATTTTGTTTCTTCCCTTCCAATCATTACATCTTCTATTTCGTTTTCTTGCCAAATAGCACTAAACAGTGGAGAAGGAAATGGCAACCCACTCCAGTGTTCTTGCCTGGAGAGTCCCAGGGATGGGGGAGCCTGGTGGGCTTCCGTCTATGGGGTCACACAGAGTCGGACACGACTGAAGTGACTTAGCAGCAGCAGCAGCAGCTGTAGTATCAGTCAGTTCAGTTCATTCGCTCAGTCGTGTTCGACTCTTTGCGACCCCATGAACCACAGCACGCCAGGCCTCCCTGTCTATCACCAACTCCCGGAGTTCACTCAAACTCATGTCCATCGAGTCGGTGATGCCATCCAGCCATCTCATTCTCTGTCATCCCCTTCTCCTCCTGCCCCCAATCCCTCCCAGCATCAGAGTCTTTTCCAGTGAGTCAACTCGTCGCATGAGGTGGCCAAAGTATTGGAATTCAGCTTTAGCATCAGTCCTTCCAATGAACACCCAGGACTGATCTCCTTTAGAATGGACTGGTTGGATCTCCTTGCAGTCCAAGGGACTCTCAAGAGTCTTCTCCAGCACCACAGTTCAAAAGCATCAATTCTTTGGCGATCAGCTTTCTTCACAGTCCAGCTCTCACATTCATAGTTGACCACTGGAAAAACCATAGCCTTGACTAGATGGACCTTGGTTGACAAAGTAGTGTCTCTGCTTTTTAATATGCTGTCTAGGTTGGTCATAACTTTCCTTCCAAAGAGTAAGCGTCTTTTAATTTCATGGCTGCAATCAGCATCCGCAGTGATTTTGGAGCCAAAAAAAAATAAAGTCTGACACTGTTTCCACTGTTTTCCCATCTATTTCCCATGAAGTGATGGGACCAGATGCCATGATCTTCGTTTTCTGAATGTTGAGATTCAAGCCAACATTTTCACTCTCCTCTTTCACTTTCGTCAAGAGGCTTTTGAATTCCTCTTCACTTTCTGCCATAAGGGTGGTGTCATCTGCATATCTGAGGTTATTGATATTTCTCCTGGCAGTCTTGATTCCAGCTTGTGCTTCTTTCAGCCCAGCGTTCCTCATGATGTACTCTGCACATAAGTTAAATAAGCAAGGTGACAATATACAACCTTGACGTACACCTTTTCCTATTTGGAACCAGTCTGTTTTCCATGTTCAGTTCTAACTGTTGCTTCCTGACCTGCATACAGGTTTCTCAAGAGGCAGGTCAGGTGGTCTGGTGTTCCCATCTCTTTCAGAATGTTCCACAGTTTATTGTGATCCACACAGTCAAAGGCTTTGGCACAGTCAGTAAAGCAGTAATAGATGTTTTTCTGGAACTCTCTTGCTTTCTCCATGATCCAGTGGATGTTGGCAATTTGATCTCTGGTTCCTCTGCCTTTTCTAAGACCAGCTTGAACATCTAGAAGTTCACGGTTCACGTATTGCTGAAGCCTGGCTTGGAGAATTGTAGTATAGCTATAGTAAAAGCACCTAAATATTTACCATTTGGTCTTTATAGACTCTAATCTACACTTTACACCATAGTGAGTGAAAGTCGCTCAGCTGTGTCAACTCTTTGCGACCCCATAGGCTATACCGTCCATGGAATTCTCTAAGCCAGAATACTAGAGTAGGTAGCTGTTCCTTTTTCCAGAGAATCTTCCTAACCCAGGAATCAAACCCAGGTGTCCCTCATTGCAGGCGTGTTCTTTACCAGCTTAGCCACCAGAGAAGCCCAAAAATACTGGAGTGGGTAGTCTATCCCTTCTCCAGTGGATCTTCCCGACCCAGGAATCAAACCAGGGTCTCCTGCATTGCAGGCAGATTCTTTACCAGTTGAGCTACCAGGGAAGCTTACACTATAGATTTAAGTGTAAGACCAAAGACCAAAGACACCAGAATGAATGAAACTTAGAGGCCTCTAAACATACATTGAAGTTAAATGTCATTTCTTATTTAAATTAGTTTATCCCTACTCAAAAAAATGACACTTAACTTCAGTGTGTGTTTAGAGGCCTCTAAGTTTCATTCATCTGGTGTCTTTGGGCTTCTGCTTGTATATGTTTCTCTTAAGAAGATATGAATGTGGATCATCTCTTTGAGTTGAATGAGAAGATATGAGCTGGGAGAGAAAGGTATTAGAGCAGGATTGGGGGCAATGGTGATCATTGAGAAGAAAGAGCGAGACCACACTGTGCAGAAGTTCTGAATGTTTCCGAGTCCACTAAATTTGAAAGTGACTACATTGTCACCTCCCCCTTTATCTTCCTGAAAATTCCTCTCCCAAAGCCTTAGGTAGGGTCTCTCACAGTAGGATCTGTGCCAGGGTTGGGTGGAGAGAGCCATGTGGCCCAGGGTGGGGTGTCAGAGCTCAAGCAGGAATGAGAATGGCCTCCAAGTAGGAAAAGGAATGCTTGGTGCAGAATGTCGGAACTGAATCAGGGTCAGGAGGGTGGGAAAGGGGTGGCCTGGCACGGGTTACTGGAGCCCAGGTGAAATGAGGCAGGCATCTGTGTAGGAGGGCTGCCTACCATGAGGTGGCAGAGGCCCATGGGGTGAGGAGGCCATCTATCTGAGAAGGCAGCCTGGCAGAAGGTGTCAGAGCCTGAGGGGGTTGCAAAGGGCATCTCGGCAGGGAGAGAGAGGCAGCAGCAATGGAAGGTTGGTTCTACAGTATGGTGGGGATGGGGGTGGTTAATCAAACAAGTAAATATACTCCATTAAGCATAACGGTAGTGAGGTTTCTCACCATCAAAGAAGGGGGTTATAAATATGTAAACTGGTTGGCCTAAAATCAAAGGTAACTATTTGAACCCATGTTTTTGATATAGATAGCTATAGAAATAAACCTAGATGTAAATATGTGTGTGTATATATATATATGGGGCTTCCTAGGTGTCGCTAGTGGTGAAGAACCCCTGTCAATGCAGGAGACATAAGAGACTTGGGTTTGATCCCTGGGCTGGGAAGATTCCCTGGAGGAGGGCACAGTATTCTTGCCATTCCAGTGTTCTTGCCAGGAGAACCCCATGGACAGAGGAGCCTGGCAGGTTACAGTCCACAGGGTCGCAAAGGGTTGGACACGACTGAAGCGACTCGGCACGCGCGCACATATTTGTCATGCCCTTTCACTGAACTGGGGACCCAGCTCCGAGCTCACTGAAAGCCAGCTGATAGATGAGCCAGTCTTGCTGACATATTAGTGTCTGAGGTTACCTCTTTTCACTCCAATAGGCCTTTTGGACCTGTGATGCAGTCCAAAGGGTGGCAAAGAGTCAGATACAACTGAAGTGACTTAGCACATGTGCGTATGTGTGCGCACACACACACGCATATATTACACACAGAGGTATGCTTTTGCACCACCCCTGCATTCCCTTCTCTGTCCACCGAGAGGACCTGACCCCAGTGGTGTTCTGATTCAATGAACCCATCTAGCATCTGGATCTTGGCATGTGGATACTATTCTCTGCTGAAAGGAACCAGGAATTCTTAGAGGTAATGGTTGCTTCCTTAGCTGGGGCTGGGAAAATCCAAGTGTGGAACAGTGACTATCGAGAGCCTGGAAAATGTTCATAAGCTTTAAGGTAGAAATTCTTTTTTTAGGAAACTATCCTAAATGAAATCACTATAAATGTTGGAAACATTTTAGCCATAAATATGCTCATTACTTTATTGTATGTAATAAGCAAAATTGGAAACCTAACTAAGAATAAGGTCGTCGTCATCGTGAAGTCTCTCAGTCGTGTCCGACTCTTCGCGACCCCATGAACTGTATGTAGCCTACCAGGCTCCTCCCTCCGTGGGATTCTCCAGGCAAGAGTACTGGAGTGGGTTGCCATTTCCTTCTCCAGGGGATCTTCCCAACCCAGGGATCAAACCCGAGTCTCCTGCATAATAAGGTAAATAACCCAAAATAGTAATGAATATTCACTGAATTGGATGTTATACAGACATTAAAATTAAGTGTATGAGAATGCTTCTATTATAATGTTAAATTATAAGTGGAGCATCTGGATTCAGCATGAGTAAAACATCTCACCAAGGTCTGGCTCTTCCTTGCAACTTTCTAGAACCCCTTCTGCTACCTGTCATGTACCCAAGTGTCTATCAATGCCTTGAGATGTGGTTAGAGTCTTGCTGTTTCAATATCTTGACTTTTCTGCTCTCAAAAACCATCTACCCTCCTAGGTTTATGCCATTTAGCCATACAAGTCTCTGCCCCCACCCACCATTATCATCTTTTTGTCATTCTCTACCCCTGCCCTCTGGGCTTCCCAGGTGACTCAGGGGTAAAGAATCCACCTGCCAGTGCAGGAGATGTGGGTTCAATCCCTGGTGGGGAAGATCCCCTGGAGAAGGAAATGGCAACCTAGACCAGGATTCTTTTCCAGGGAACTCCCATGGATAGAGGAGCCTGTCAGGATACAGTCCATGGGGTAGCAAAAGAGTCAACTTAGCTACTAAACAACACTCCCCCTCATTCATGGAAAACCAGGGCACCAATTTCCCACAATTCCTCTCATTGCCAAGTCTTACATGTCCTAGGGAGCATCTTTAGACACACAGACGGGGCATCATGGTCTCTCATTTTACTTAATTTACATCCCAGAGCCAGTGTTGTTCTTCCCTTCTAATCCAATTTAGCAATCTGATGCCAGGCCCTTTGGACTTCATTATTACACGGTACTGATCAGCTCTGAAATGTTCAGCTTCCAGACTCCACCATAAGACAGTTTTTCCACTCTTTACTTAGCAACTTCAAGGTTCTTATCCCTCTGTCCTAATGCATCCATCCTGTTATTCTGAATCTTTCAGTTCAGTTCAGTCGCTCAGTCGTGTCCGACTCTTTGCGACCCCATGAATCACAGCACACCAGGCCTCCCTGTCCATCACCAACTCCCGGAGTTCCATCGAGTTGGTGATGCCATCCAGCCATCTCATTCTCTGTCGTCCCCTTCTCCTCCCGCCCCCAATCTTTCCCAGCATCAGAGTCTTTTCCAGTGAGTCAACTCGTCGCCTGAGGTGGCCAAAGTATTGGAGTTTCAGCTTTAGCATCAGTCCTTCCAGTGAACACCCAGGACTGATCTCCTTTAGAATGGACTGGTTGGATCTCCTTGCAGTCCAAGGGACTCTCAAGAGTCTTCTCCAGCACCACAGTTCAAAAGCATCAATTCTTCGGTGATCAGCTTTCTTCACAGTCCAACTCTCACATCCATACATGACCACTGGAAAAACCATAGCCTTGGATAGCTAGTAATTAGCAACCTCCTAAGACTTAGGTTAAGCGGCAGTTTTTGAATAGCAACCTCATTAAACATCCTCAGCCTGGCCAGATCCCATGCAATCTTCTTCTTCTATTAAGCTGTGAATGAAAGATCTGGTTTTTAACTCAAGGTTTGAACGTCAACAAATAGTTCTCTTTTACTACATGAGTCACCATGTTAGTAAAATGCTCTTACTTCAATGTTTCTATTTATCTAGAAACTAAAAAAACACTTTAGCTTAATAAAAAATAAAGTAAAATAAAACAATGTAAATAAAAAGGATTTAGATTTGTGGAAAAAAAAGCTCAGATACTCAAAATGATACATGAAAGCACACGTTGGCAATCAAGGTTCTCACTTAACCCAGAAGGCCCTATAAATTCTTGACAATCCCACAAAGAGAGGAAAAAGATTACATTCTGTTCAAAAGAACTTTCTTGTATTTTGGAAGATCTTAGTTCTTTGAAAATTAATAATCCTGAAGTGATAACTTCTGTTTAGTTTGAGAAAGCCTGTTAAAGAGAACCTCAGTTCTCTGACCATTCTGATAAAGCACAGTTCATTGTTCCTGGGTTTTCAAAATTACAGTGATATAACCAATCATTTGTTTTATTTGATGTTGTGTGTAAACTTGCTATTCAGATTTAAGGAAAATAATACTCAAATTAATATTTTAAGCAAGGTTTGAGGCTTCTGTTCATGGATTGCGACAATTAATGTGTGCCTTGTGGAACTATCTGCATTTAATGGAGTCTCTCGAAGATTAGGGTGACTCAGTTGATGTTCTTTAAAATATAACTGTTTTGGGTCATTTTACAAGATTGTCTCATTTCTTAATGCTTGTGTGTCTTTACTTCATTACTTTTACTTCATTACTTTACTTCATTACTTCGTTCTATTTATATTTCCTTATTTTTTGTGCCTCTTATAAAGCTGTATATGTGAAAATTTCACCAGTACTAATCCTTTTATGTGTGAAGAAAAATTATCTGTAGAGAAAGTAAATAAGTTCTTTATGAAGTAAATAAATTCAGGAAATACATTCAACCAGTAAATGATTTGATTATCTACCTGATGTGATATATAATTTACTCATTTTCCAGATGATCAAACTCAGGGTTGGAGAGATGATTTGCTCCTGATCACATAGGTAGGAAGTGATGGAGTGATGACCCAAATATACTCCTCCTGGCTCAGTGCTCCTGTGGGAGAAGACACAGAAGTGGAAAAGGAACTTATAATGCAGACATGATCAAGAAACAAAAAACGAAGTAAAATCATAGATTAGAAAGTATATCTAATGGCATCTTTGGTACTAGCAATGAATCCTCCTTAGGGCATTCTTCAAAGACTTAAAATATAGTTTAATAGGTAAAAAATAAATACACTTTTTTTAAAAAAAGAGAAGTCTCTAATTGAGTAATAGAATACTGGAAAGGCTAACTATGGCCTCAAATGATGATATCCAGTGAGGACAAATTCACTGTTTCCATAATCTTGTCCCAAGAACTCAAAGAGTTTATCTAGTATTAATTTGCTAGAGCTGCCATAATGAAGTGCCACAAACTGGAGTTGCTTAAACAACAAGAGATTTGTTGAGATATGTTTTCATGAAATAATGAGAATGATTGGTCTTTGGATTTTAAAGAACCGTTAATATCATTGATAGTAAGAAGAGAAAAGACCTTTTTGTTTTTTGAAGCATTTACAATACTGTATGTTCCTTTGAACTCACAGTTCTTGGGTCTAGATGTCTGAGATCAAGGTTGGTTCCGTCTCTCTCCTAGCTTTTGGTGGTTTCCTGGCAGAGTCTTTCGTGTTCCTTGATTTTTGCTGCACCCCGTCTCTGCCTTCATCTTCACCTGGCATTCTCCGTGTGTGTGGATGTCTGTGTCTGTGTTCATCTCTCCCTTTTTAAAATTTTCTATTATTATTATTTTGGGGTCATGCCAGTGGCATGCAGGATCTTAGTCTCCTGACCTGGTATTGAGCCTGTGTCCCCAGCAACGGAAGCCCAGAGTCCTAACCACTGGGTTGCCATAAAGTTATCACCATTCCCCACTCCACCCCTTTTAATAAATAAATAAATAAATAACAGTACCAATCATGCTGTATTAGGGACCCACACTGCTTTAGTATGACTTCATCTTAACTAATTACCTGACAGCTCTGTACTCTCATCTCTCTTCCACTTCCCTGCACCCACGGAAGAATGGGCTGGAGGGCTTAAAGAAAAAGAGTGCTATACACAGAACCACTTCTCTTTGGTTCACCAAGACTGAACCTGGCCGTCTTTCCCTCTAGGATAATTCCTCTCTGCTTCCCCTCACTCTCTTAAACAATTTAGACTCCTAATGAATTCACTCTTTTGTTCCTCAGCTGTGCCCAGTCGAGATCACACTGGCTGAACCACATTTGTGAGCCTTCATTAAACTGAGTAACATTTCAAGCCTTTTGAAACTCATGCCCCCTTTCTCCTGATGCTTGTGTCTTTTTAGTTGTGGATATTCTCTCGAGCTGAGAGGCTATCCATCAATAATAATTAGAATTGAGGGACGGGACGTTAGTTGATCCCTTAGTATGAAGAGCAATATTGGTGGTATTGTCCATTTGATTTCTTGCCATTATTGCTTATTATCTGAGTTATTATAAGAGAAATACATGTTGATATTATCTAAGCCTAAATACTCTTCTGACTGATAGATAATTTTCTGTTTGTGAGGTAAAAGATGGGTTTCATTTATAAAAGTGTTTTTAACAAAACAAATATATATCATAAATAACATAGGTCTTAAAATCCCCCCAAAAAATGTTTCAAAAAAACACCCTCCTAAAGAATTATAGTTAAGATAGCCCAAGAACCAGAGTTTGAAGGGCATTAGGACTGAATCTTGGCATCTTATTAGTTTTTTTTTAACAGATGTTGTATGGTTATTCAAAAGAATATATAGTATTGTAAAAGCTCTGAAAACCAAAAAGATCTGTTGCTGTCTTACTATCAACAATATTAATGGTTCTTGGTGATGGACAGGGAGGCCTGGCGTGCTGTGATTCATGGGGTCGCGGAGAGTCGGACACGACTGAGCGACTGAACTGAACTGAACTGAACTGAAAATCCAGGGACCAATGATTTACATTATTTCATGAGAGCATACCTCTTGTTATTCAAAGAAAATCTAATAATGGTTTATTTTTTTAAAAAATCCTAAAAACCATCACATGACCTAAGGTAAGATCATGAGAACGAATCACAAAGCTTTTGGAAATTCTTCTCCAGCATCCTGACCTCCATCTGGTAGTGACATCATAATGTCCTCGCTAGTTATAGGACCTGCTGGGCAACAGAAGGGAAACTCTGAGACACAGTAGATCACTGGATAAATCACGTTGTTTTCCCAATGAATTTTATATTGTTTATTTTTTTATCTGGGGTTTTCACCCCAGAGGTTAGTGGTATAGATCCCCCTTATGAAGGTGAGTAAGCATTTAAAACTTTCACTCAAATAGCAGATAAGAAACTTGACTCAATATCCTAGAAAACTGGTCCATGGCAATTTTTTAAAAATTTAATTCAAGTATAATTGATTTACAATGTTGTGTTAATTTCTGCTCAACAGCAAAGTGACTCAGTTTTACATATATATTCTTTTTAATATTCTTTTCCATTGTGGTTTATCATAGGATGTTGAATATTGTTCCCTGTGCTATACAGTGGGAGCTTGTTGTTTATTCATCCTGTATGTAATAGTTCGCATCTGCTAATCTGAAACTCCCAGTCCTTCCCTCTCCACCCCCTCCCCCTTGGCAACCACAGATCTGTTCTCTGTATCTGTTTCATAGATGTGTTCATTTGTGTCATATTTTAGATTCCACATACAAGTGATATCATACGGTATTTGTCTTATTCTTTCTGACTTACTTCATTTAAACTTATAATCTCTAGGTTCATCCATGTTGCTGCAAATGGCATTATTTCATTCTTTTTTATGGCTAATTAGTATTTCATTGTATGTGTATGTATATATACACCACATTTTCTTTATCTATTCATCTCTCAAAGCACACTTAGGTTGTTTCCATGTCTTGGCTATTGTTAAGTAGTGCTGCTATGAGCATAGGGTCCATGTATCTTTTTGAATTAAAAGTTTCATCCTGGTATATGCCCAGGAGTGGGATTGCTGGATCATATGGCAACTTTATTTTTAGTTTTTTGAGGAACTTCCATTCTGTTCTCCATGGTGGCTGTATCAATTTACATTGCCAACGATAGTATAGGAGTGTTCACTTTTCTCCACACCCTCTCCAACAGTCCATAGCAATTTTCTATAGGGCGATATAAAGTGCATTGTTGGAAATATGATATAACTTAGATTTTAAATCTCTGTCTCATATTCTTTGTGAAGAAAATGCAGTTTTAAAAAAGTTGTGAAAGAAATCAACACATTTCTGACCTCTGGTCATGCTTTTTTTCAGAGCATGAGATGACACCCATACCTGAGCAGCCTATGGCTGAACATCCCCATACAATGGAAGAAGAAAACAAGGAGCATACTCCTGAGAAAACTGGCGATTATTATAAAGATGTAAAACAGTGTAAGTTTTCCAAGTTAATGGCAATACATATATCAAAAGATGATTAGACTGATTTGATTTATAAGTGCTAAAATTTCTATAATCATTTTATTTCCTATTTAAATTTTAATTTACCTTATAGGCGTCTTGGTGTATGAAATGGAATTCTAATTTTCTTCAACTTTTTCCATGAGATATTATGAAGTTTAATAAGATTTGGTAAATGTCTATAATTAATATAGGATTTATCCTAGCAGTGTGGTTATTTATTCACATTAGTAACAATTGAACTAATTCTGTGGTGAGATAAGCAAAATTTATTTGGAGATGTGTGTTAGTTTCCTGGAGCTTCTTGAAATAAAGTACCACAAACTAGGGGACTCAAAGCAAAAGAAATTTATTCTCTCACAGTTCTCACAGAAGCCAGAGATCCAAAATCAAAATTTTGATCACCATACTCTCTCCAAAGCCTCTAGGGCAGTGGTCCCAAAACTTTTTGGCACTAGGGACCAGTTTCATGGAAGACAATATTTCCATGGATGGTGTGGTGGGGGATGGTTTCTGAATGACTCAAGCACGTTACGTTTATTACGCCTCCTCTGATCTGATAGGAGGCAGAGCTCAGGCAGTAATGTGAGCCATGCGGAGTGGCTGGAAACAGATGAAGCCTTGCTCACTCGCTCACCTGCCACTCATGTCCTGCTGTGCAGCCCAGTTCCTAACAAGCCGCAGACGTGGCCCAGACTCTAAAAGACTGTCTTCCCTTGCACCTCCCAGCTTCTGGTAGCCCCAGGAACTTCTTGGCTTGGAGCAGCAGAACTCCAGTCTCTGCCTCTGTCTTCACAAGTTCTTCCTGTATCTTCCTGTATGTCCAAATTTCCCGCTTCTCAATAAGGATACTATTTTTGTTTAGGGGCTCAGCTACTCCATGTGACTTCATCTTAACTAGTTAAATTGTCAACGACTCAATTTTCAAATTAGGTCACATTCTGCAGTGCTGAAGGTGAAGACTTCAACATAGCTTTTGGGGGCAAACAAAATTCAATCCATAACAAGATGACTTTGAGATGTTTGGAAGATCTGCTGAACTTCCATCTATTCACCTTTCTTCATACAAGCTTTCCATGTCCTTATAAGGTCCACCATTCTAAAATGTGAAAAGTTCGTAAAAAATTCTTGTTAAAAATTAAAAATAATTAAGATTAAATCAAACTCTACTGGAATTTTTAATATTAGCCAAAGAAAAAATAGAAAACAATGAAGATATACATATATTCAAGTACTTTGAAAACTGTAATTAGTACATAAGTTGTATTTCTATTCTTTCTTTGATGAATCACTATCCTCTTTTGTAGGTGAAAAAAATCCCTGGTGCTCAGAGAGGTCAATCACCAGGTTTCATAGCTACAAAGGAGAAGTGTCAGGAGTGGTGTCTAATCTATCCAGCACAGGCTGCGTCTACTATGTGTTGACTGCAAAATGATGCAGTTATTTCCTTTTCAGGATGTCTCTCTATTTTTAATTTCCAGAGATTAAACCAAGAGCCTGATGATTACTTTGATTAAAAAATCTTTCTTACACACACACACACACACACACACACTCATAACATAAATGGGACTATACTAAAGAATTGTATTATGGCATGCTTTTTCTCATTTAAGAACTCTGGAGCTTTTTTCATGTATACCTCATTATTTTTAATGGATATATAGTATTCCATGAAGTGATTTTCCATAATTAATCCACTGTCTTATTAAAGAATTAGATTATATGCAGTTTTTTTCTCTTGTACATCGTTCTTACATACACTTGAGTGTATCTCTCTTTGGATAGATACCAAGTACTGAAATTTCTGAATCAAGGATAAATCTTTTAAAATATTGATAGGTAACACCAAATTGTACCCTAAAACACATCTATCAAGAATGCTACACAATGTCACATATACTGAATAATGTTAATCATGTTTTGTGAATAAGTGAGAATTTTCATTACTGTTTTAATTTGCACTCTGATTACTTGTGAAGCTGAGAATGTTTCTTTATATTTATTGAGCAATTTTATTTCTACTTTTGTGATTTACCTGTTCATATCCTTGGCCCATTTTTTCTATTAGATTGTATTTTCATTTATTTGTAGGGCCTTTTTTTTTATATTTAGTATGTTCAATCTTTTCTCTATGGTAAAAGTAACAAGTATTTTCTTCCAGACTGCCACTCACCTTTAAACCTGTTTAAGTATTCTAATCACAGAGAAAATTAAAATTTTATAAGATCAATTCTTGATTAATCAATTTCTCTACAACTTCTTCATACTGTATCTTGTTTAGGTAGGCCTTATCCAATCCAAGATATTAAATTATTTTCCAATTTTTTGAATAACTTCATATTTTTATCAAAACTCTTAGGTCTTAAATTCAATTATTTTTGTATATGGCGTAAAATAGTCATAAAACTTTACATTTTTTCAAGGAGAATCGCCAGTTGTCTAACGCTAATTCCCTACTGATATGAAGTGAAGTGAAGTGAAAGTCACTCAGTTGTGTCTGACTCTCTGCGACCCCATGGACTATACAGTCCATGGAATTCTCCAGGCTGGAATACTGGAGTGGGTAGCCTTTCCTTTCTCCAGGGGATCTTCCCAACCCAGGGATCAAACCCAGGTCTCCCACTTCGCAAGCAGATTCTTTACCAGTGGAGCCACACGGGAAGCCCACTGATATGAAACTCACATTTAATATAATCTAAATTCCTTTTGAAATTGGGTCAATTGTTATTATACCTTTTCATTGTTTCTTTGATCTGTCTTTCCCTGCAAAGATCCACAATGTTTTAGTTTTTAAACTCTAATTACTCATAGCATTAAATATTGACCTATGATTTTCTTCTATTTCTCCACAGATCTACCTCAGAAACTTTTCAAAATTAATGACTTTGTGTGTGTGTCTATGTGTTGGGGGAAATGAATATATATGTATATACTAAACAAACATACACATTAATGTGTATAAAATTTTCTGTCATTTCATGAGATTTTGGAAAGAGGAGATCTGTGTATGTATGTTCAGTCTGGCATCTTGATCCGTTTTACTTTGATTGGATACATATATCCATTAGTTTTCAATTACAACCAGCCTCACTGATAACTCTTTAAGAGCAGGATTCATTATGTGCATATGTAAATGTGAATCCATTTGGAAGATTGTGATTGTTATTGAAATATGTGCTTTTTAAGCTGAACTTTGGCCACCTCATGCGACGAGTTGACTCACTGGAAAAGACTCTGATGCTGGGAAAGGTTGGGGGCGGGAGGAGAAGGGGACGACAGAGAATGAGATGGCTGGATGGCATCACCGACTCTGTGGACATGAGTTTGAGTGTACTCCGGGAGTTGGTGATGGACAGGGAGGCCTGGCGTGCTGTGATTCATGGGGTCGCGGAGAGTCGGACACGACTGAGCGACTGAACTGAACTGAACTGAACTGAACTCAGTGATCAATGCAAAGAAATAGAGGAAAATAACAGAATAGGAAAAACAAGAGATCTTTTCAAGAAAATTAGAGATATCAAGGGAACATTTCATGCAAAGATGGGCTCGATAAAGGACAGAAATGGTATGGACCTAACAGAAGCAGAAGATATTAAAAGAGGTGGCAAAAATACACAGAAGAACTGTACAAAAAAGATCTTCATGACCAAGATAATCACGATGGCGTGATCACTCACCTGGAGCCAGACATCTTGGAATGTGAAGTCAAGTGGGCCTTAGAGATCATCATTATGAACAAAGCTAGTGGAGGTGATGGAATTCCAATTGAGCTATTTCAAATCCTGAAAGATGATGCGGTGAAAGTGCGGCACTTAATATGCCAGCAAATTTGGAAAACTCAGCAGTGGCCACAGGACTGGAAAAGGTCAGTCTTCATTCCAATCCCAAAGAAAGGCAATGCCAAAGAATGCTCAAACTACCACACAATTGCACTCATCTCACACGCTAGTAAAGTCATGCTCCAAATTCTCCAAGACAGGCTTCAGCAATATGTGAACCGTGAACTTCCAGATGTTCAAGCAGGTTTTAGAAAAGGCAGAGGAACCAGAGATCAAATTGCCAACATCTGGTGGATCATGGAGAAAGCAAGAGAGTTCCAGAAAAACATCTATTTCTGCTTCATTGACTATGCCAAAGCCTTTGACTGTGTGGATCACAATAAACTGTGGAACATTCTGAAAGAGATGGGAATACCAGACCACCTGACCTGCCTCTTGAGAAACCTGTATGCAGGACAGGAAGCAAGAGTTAGAACTGGACATGGAACAACAGACTGGTTCCAAATAGGAAAAGGAATACGTCAAGATTGTATATTGTCACCCTGCTTATTTAACTTATATGCAGAGTACATCATGAGGAACGCTGGGCTGGAAGAAGCACAAGCTGGAATCAAGATTGCCGGGAGAAATATCAATAACCTCAGATATGCAGATGACACCACCCTTATGGCAGAAAGTGAAGAGGAACTAAAAAGCCTCTTGATGAAAGTGAAAGAGGAGAGTGAAAAGTTTGGCTTGAAGCTCAACATTCAGAAAATGAAGATCATGGCATCTGGTCCCATCACTTCATGGGAAATAGATGGGGAAACAGTGGAAACAGTGTCAGACTTTATTTTTTTGGGCTCCAAAATCACTGCAGATGCTGATTGCAGCCAGGAAATTAAAAGATGCTTACTCCTTGGAAGGAAAGTTATGACCAACCTAGATAGCATATTAAAAAGCAGAGACATTACTTTGCCAACCAAGGTCCGTCTAGTCAAGGCTATGGTTTTTCCCATGGTCATGTATGGATGTGAGAGTTGGACTGTGAAGAAAGCTGATCACCGAAGAATTGATGCTTTTGAACTGTGGTGCTAGAGAAGACTCTTGAGAGTCCCTTGGACTGCAAGGAGATCCAGCCAGTCCATTCTAAAGGAGATCTATCCTGGGTGTTCATTGGAAGGACTGATGCTAAAGCTGAAACTGCAATACTTTGGCCACCTCATGCGACGAGTTGACTCACTGGAAAAGAGTCTGATGCTAGGAAGGATTGGGGGTGGGAGGAGACAGGGAAGACAGAGAATGAGATGACTGGATGGCATCACCGACTCGATGGACATGAGTTTGAGTGAACTGAGGGAGTTGGCGATGGACAGGGAGGCCTGGCGTGCTGTGATTCATGGGTCGCAAAGAGTCGGACATGACTGAGTGACTGAACTGAACTGAACTAAATTACAGTCTAGCAGAGGGTTCAACGGCAAGTGAATGCTTCTTAGTTGGCTGAAATTTAACAATGTTAATACAAACAGTAATGATATTACACATCTACAAACCTCCTTCAGCACCCATTATGCACTTGTATATGTTTTTTGTAATTTCCTTAATAGTTTCTTTTCAGAAAGTATCATTTAGCATAAGGATACTAGCTTGGTTTTGTCCCCCATGAATTTTATTTTTGACCCTTGCCCCACTTGTTATTTTGTAGCTGAAGAATGTCTCAAATACTTTATTATTTTTTTTTTAGAATTAGTGTATATGTTTTAGGAGAAAATTCAGGTGAGGAAAAATCCAAAAGGAACAAGAGTGACTTATGTAGCTGCTGAAAAGTTTTGATCTTATGTTTTCAGATGTCTTCACAACACAAAATCCAAATGGCACACAGTCTGAAATATCTGTGAGAGCAACAACTGATCTGAATTTTTCTCTGAGAAACTGTAAGTACTGAATGGCAGCACTTCAAGTAGGAAAAACACTTAGAGCAAGATTTCAAAATAGCTCTGCAGACTATTGGGTAGGACAAAGGTCTTAGTGGAGCTAATATCATCAGGAGTCTTAATTCGTAAAATAAGGAGATTCTACCATAGCCGTTGCACTGGTGAATTCCAAAGGCAAAAATGTTTTTACATTTCTTAGCCTCATATTTTTGGTTTGAGTGGAAAGAGTAAGAAAATAACTAAATTTAGGACTCCAGAAGATTGCTTTTTTCTTAAACCCACATTTTTACTTCTTTCTACTTTGTGCTTTCAGCTTCAAATATTATTTCGTTTTTGCATCTTTCTACCAAATATAACTGATAGAGGAAATGAGGAAATGTTGCCAGCATGTTACTTTGGACCTTAAAGTGTCAACAGCTCATATCTCTGAAACCCAAGAAGACAAGGCAAAGAGGATGAAAGGAAATAGGGCAAGAGAGAATGTTTCTGACTATGACAATACTTAATATTAGAAAAAACCAGACTCAGCAATGCCTAATAATTAATAAAACTTCTTGACAATAATGGAACATTTTGAGCAATTCCAAAACTTGAAACGTAAATATGACGTAGGGACATTTCGAGGGCACACATTAATTTAGACAGATCTCTCATGGGAATTTTGTTTGCATACAGCAGACAACATCTTGAACTGTTTCTTCAACAGGCCAGGTACCTAAAATTCCCTTTAGGAGATGGATTATTGATGACCACAGGACCCATGGAAGAGATTTCAAAACCCTAACTTCTCTTCCCACAATTCACGTCCCCAGAGGATTGTCAAAGTTGGATTGGGATATGAAATTTTTGCCATTTTCACTGGGTCTCTAACAGAGACTTGTTGAGTGGTGGGGACATTCTGGAGGAGCAAGCTCCCCAAGGAGATGGGAATATCCAGAATAATTTTGACTAATTATTATTCTAGTCCCTAAAATGATGAGGACAAGGCAGTAATGAGGCAATCCAGACATGTTTCTCTCAAATCAAGTAGGGGTTGCAAAGCAGAATTTAAGGATTACATACCAGTCATTCCAGCCCTGCCTGAGTCTATGTCAACTCTGGTAATGGATTATTTTTTTCATCCTTTCTTTCTAACAAGTTACTTATAATAATGTTGTCTGTAGGCTCAGTAGAAATCTTCCTATAGTGGGATTGCCTGTAATTCATATGATGTTTCGTCCATTCCTGTCTGAAGCAAACTTAACTGAAATTGCCAACTTCATGGGGAGAAAAATGGTCCTCTAGTCACAAAGTGAAAAGTAAAAGCGGAACTCGCTCAGTCCTGTCTGACTCTTTGTGACCCCATGGACTATACAGTCCATGGAATTCTCCAGGCCAGAATACTGGAGTGGGTAGCCTTTCCCTTCTCCAGGGCATCTTCCTGACCCAGGAATCGAACTGGAGTCTCCTGCATTGCAAGTAGATTCTTTACCAGCTGAGCCACCAGGGAAACCCTCCGGTCACAACTTCTCCCAAATTGACTCTTACGTGCCTCCAGATGGACGCATTATAGACTGAGATATAGCCTAAATCCGGCCTGGAAATCCTTGAGCTGTAACCCCAAATTTTAATTGCCCAAACTGATTCGAGTGGTTAACATGCACATGTTTCCAGCTTACCAGGACACTGCTACCTCCCTCTTTCATGAACCAGCAACCAAGTTGTCCTAGGTTAACAGCATTACTTCAAAGCCTGTGCAGGAAACTGTGTGAAGCCAGTGTACCTCACCCAACAGAGCTTCCTTAGTGCCAAAGGAAGCTTGTAGCCCCACATTCCCAGTTTTTCCTCTCTTACAAATTATAGGCATATCAATCCCACCTCAGGCAACCTCTTATACAAGCCTCATTCTTCAGTGGCTTCTTCTTTCCCCCTCTTTAAGGGATCTCAGGAAAACGTCAGCATCTTTCTCTTTGGTTTTTTGTTGTTGCTGTTGTTATTGTTGTTTTTCTCTCTCCTTTTCTTTGTTCTACTTTTTAGCTTAAAAAATAGCTAATTACAAGTGTTGAGTCAATGTTTTTATGTGCTGATAATCCATTATGCCTTTTCCTAGATAAACTCTTCAATGAAACAACTACTACGGCACCTCCTGAAGTAGTCAGCCATGAAGAAAGTAAAGAACCTTTCGAAACAACTACTCACAGTATTAAACTTACAACATTGTAGTCAGACCTGGAGCATGTCATTATATGACTTAAAAATTTAACTTTCATTACTCTATTTCATAAAGTGATAACATACTTAAATAATTCATACTACTACAATTTAAAATCACTCTAAAACTTTTTAAATGGTAAAAATCTAGTAATCAATTTTCAGATTTACCTGACAAAGGATAGGAAATGAACTCTTTTCAAACTACAACCTGATTGTAGTAAAATGTATTACAGTTATATTTATATTAAATATATTTATATAAAATATCATGTGTGTATAAATATACATTTATATAAATATACTTAATACATTTTAATATAATTTTTTAAAAAATTATAGTAATAATTTTAACAATCACATACATGATAAATAAACTTAACTCTGCTTAGAGCTGATTTTTAGCATTTCCTAAGAATATTAGTGGAGAGTTCAGAGCTAGAGTTTACAAAATCAAAATTATCATTTTACTTTTCTGACAGTACTGCTTCTTACTTGTGAAATCATAACAACTCAGGATGGCTTTTCTCTAAGGTCTTGAAAGAGGAGTGGTCTAATTGAAGACAGTGAGCTGTCATTACATGAATCCCTATATTCTCCAGTTCATACAATCCAAGTATATTTCTCATGACTTCTTTAATTTCACTTTCTTGAATAACCGTATTAGAGTAATATTTAAAAATGGAAATCTTATCATCCTGGTATGCCCCTTCTTAAATACCATCAGTAACTTACTGCTAGGTTTGGGGTCATATTCTAAATTCTTAACCAGGTATTCAAGTCTGAAGTGATCTGACCAATGAAGAACTTGCTAGTCTCGTTTCTGGTCACATTCCCCACCCATATTCTCCACACCAGACTACCTGAACCTGCTCATAACACCTGCGTTTGCTCACCGTGGAAGGACCTCTCTCTCACATAGTTTATCTGGCAAATAATTCCTAGTCCTCTGAGCCGTTATGAGAGCATGGCCTCCCTCGCGAAGTGTTTCCGGCTTTTGAAAATGAATTAGATCCTTCTGTGCATACCACCTGTGCGTTGCTATGAAAGCCCTTATTCTCCTGCAATGTGATGAACAGTGATTCTTGTATGTCTGCCTCTCAAAGTAAGAGTGTGTTCCTTAAACATAAGACCTGTATTTTGTTCATTTCTGTAACTTTAATGCCACCCACAGGGTCTGGCACATAACAGGAACTCAAGGTGTAACCGTTACATGACTAGACTAACATTAAAAAATGAACATTCTATCAAAATTTTACTAAAGTCAGATTACCTTATTTTGTTATCCTGTTCTATTTTGTTTTTTAAACAGAAGGAACCCAGAGTCCAAATGAGCCTGCATTTTGGACAATGTTAGCTAAAGGTAAACTCATAGTAGTTAGGTAGCTGGGAAAAT
This sequence comes from Moschus berezovskii, assembly GCF_049115385.1. Taxonomy (NCBI): domain Eukaryota; kingdom Metazoa; phylum Chordata; class Mammalia; order Artiodactyla; family Moschidae; genus Moschus; species Moschus berezovskii. The sequence goes on from NC_142466.1 coordinate 23,118,248, forward strand.
GTTTTGGTGTTCTAAAGTCTTCTGTAAGAAAGCCAAGATTAGTGTAAATTTTTCTAATACTAAGAATTAATAAGTCAACATTTTGCTGCCATCATCACATGCAACACGGACCCAGAAAGTTGATCAGGTGTCACACATTTTCTGATCCTCTCACCAAAAGTTTCGTTCTCCTACAAATGTTAAAATCTAGCCATTTAATCTATTTATGATTAAAAATTTTAAATAAGGTTCTTGCTCAGTAGTATCCCTCTTTGTATTTGGAGCAGTATGTGTATAAGCACATGGGGATGCATGAATGAATGCAAAGTGTATATCAAAATATATGCATGCACAGAAGTAATATGTAAACCATAAATGTACATGCGTTCATATATAAATCACACGCATAGCATTTGTAAGTATGCATGTATACACATAACGTATATTATCAATAAATGCATACGTGCATAAATACAATTCATGTATCACACACATATATGCATGCAATATGTGAATTATATGCCATATTTGATGGATCCTCATTTGCAGATTCTGTATTTGTGAATTTACCTACATTTAAAATTTCTTTGGAACTCTCCAAATCAACACTTGCAGAACTTTCACTGTCATTGATGGACACACACAGAGTAGCAAAAAAAAATTTAATTGCCTGAAGCTCTTGTTCCTACTGAAGTATAGCAAAGGGCTTCTTTTTTCAGCTCTCATGTGGTAAACAAACTATCTTTTTTTTGTGGTCTGTTTAGTGTAAGGTGTTTTGCATTTTTGTGTTTTCTGCTGGCAATTTTGCTATTTTAAATGCCCTCCAAGTATAGTATTAAAATGCTGTATGGTTCCTAAACACGAGAAGGCTGTTATGTACCTCAGGAAGAAACTGTGTGTATTATATAAGCTTCATACAGGCGTGAGTTAAATGTTACTGATTGTGAGCTCAGTGTTAATGAATCAGACTGTAGCCCACCAGGCTCCTCTGTCCATGGGATTTCCCAGGCAAGAATACTGGGGTGGGTTTCCATTCCCTTCTCCAGAAGATCTTCCCAACCCAGGGATGAAATCTGGGTCTCCCTCATTGCAGGTAGATTCTTTACCTCCTAAGCCACCAGGGAAGTATAATCAATCAGCCATGTATACTAAATAAAGTGTCTCTAAACAGAAACATACATAAAACAAGGTTACTGGGTCAAAAACAAGGTTATATGACCAGAGGCTCATAAGAACCTAACCCTGTACTTCCCTTAGGAATGATGATGGTTCGGTATTCACTTAATTCAGTGCTTATATGACTTAACTACCATGACTGCCATGAACAATGAGAATGAACTGTATATAGTATACACACATCGACACACACAATAATTTCAGTAAGTGAATTTTGTTTACCATAACACCACTTTATTGTTTTAACAGCTATAAATGCAACCACCAGTGAGGACAACCAACGAGATCAATTTTTTCACCCAATTCCAAGTAAGAGCAAAATACTTCAATTCAATGGATACATAAATACTCGCACATATTTTAGTGTCTACACGGTGATACTGTTTTCCTCAGTAAGGTGTGGTGTATGTAAGAGAGTAGTGTGGGGACTGACGTTATACTAGAGAGGACATTTACAGTTTTGGGAAAGGTATGGTTTCTAAACAGTGTTCTCAATGACCATATTGCAGATATTTATATCTTCCTGTTGTGTAACTTCTATTCCTGGAAGTAAATAGAAACAGTAAACTAAATGGAGTTGAAGGCAAATGAACAATACATAGGATGCAGGTTTTTTTTAATTGACAGACTTTTTTAGAACAGTTTCAGGCTACAGAAAAATTGAGTAGAAAGTAAAGAGTTCTCATATATTCCACCCACTTAGTTTTTCTTGTTATTAACATCTTCCATTGGTGTGGTGCATTTTTTTTTTTATAATTGATGAGCCGATATTGATACATTGTTATTAACTAAACTTACACAGTTTACATTAGAATTCATTCTTTGCGTTGTACAATTCTACAGGTTTTGACAAATATCTTATGTCCACCATTACAATCATACAGAGTAGCTTCATCTCCCTAAAAGTTTTGTATGATCCATTTAGCCATCTTTCCCTTCCCCAACCCTGATCTTTCTGTTATCACTATAGCTTTGCCTTTTCCAGAAGGTCAAATAGTTGGAAACATGCTTGCATTCTTTTCAGAGTGGCTTCTTTGGCTTAGTACTCTGCAGTTAGGTTTCTTCCGTGTCTTTTTGTGACTCGGTAGTTTACTACTTTTCACCACTCAATAATATTCCAGTATATGGATGTACTGGTATGTTTATCCATTCACCTATTGCAGGACATCTTGACTGTTTCCAAGTTTTGGCAATAATGAATAAAGCTGCTATAAACAATCATGTGTAGGTTTTTGTGTGGTCATAAGTTTTCAACTCATTCAGGTAAATACCAAGGATTGTGATTGCTGAATCATGGGATAAGGTTATGTTTCAGATTTGTAAGAAACTGCCAAACTGCTTTCCAAAGTGGCTGTACCATTTTGCATTCCCACCACCAACAAACGAGAGAATTCCTGCTGCCGAATGTAGTTTTCATTAATGGATTGAATAAAAGAACTCCTGACTTTGATGAAAAATTTCATAACAAGGCATCATATCCATTTTCCCCAAACCTCTGTCCTATGCAAATGCACTGAAACAGAAATAGCATCTGGTAATACATGTAGGGCCTACCACCTTAATTCTGTGCTGGGTTATTTGACACTTAATGCCACTTGCCTTTCAGTGAATCAAGAAAATGGTGTCAGTCTTCTTTATTTAGAAAAGTGATAACCAGTAATGATAATCTAGAAATATTTTGTCTTTTCAAGTAATGAAAGTGAGCATGATCGATTTTCTATTGCGTGTTGAGTACATACCACACTTTACATATGTTATTATGTCAATCCTCATAGCAATTCCATGAAAGCTGGTATTATCTCCATTTTACAGATGAGAAAACTGTGGCTTAGAGGGGTGAAAAAACCTGTCCCAACTTGTAATTAGCTTTTATATAATTTCCAATGGTTAGGAATTTCAAACCCTTCTTTAGTTTTGACAATCACGTTGATAAACAAGTGTACTATAAGCACACCTCTTTACAAAAGCCCTTTTAATTCAGGAGCACAGCCCATTTTAATATAATTTATTTCCAGAATAATCTGCCTCAAAGTCAAGATAGCAGTCATTCACAACTGTATGCATTTCTCTCCCCTTGGCCTAGGATTGCACATGGACAATTTTAATTTTTTTAATATAAGAGAGTACACACATGGGAATTTGGCGTTGCTTATTACCAAAACATCATTACCTGAAAAAAATCATGAAAAGTCATTGGAACTTTTGGGTGAAAAGATGTTGGGGGAGAAGGGACAAATAGCAACATGATCATTTAAAGTCACCATTACATGCCTATTAAGTCAGACATATATTCAGGAAGATATAAAATTTGGCAGTAAGTATATATATTTATTCTTTAGTAAAAAGACTTTTGATGTTTCTGGATCCAGACATGATTTTAATCATATATTTTAGACAGTTAGCTAAGTTTCCATTTCTTTAACATCAAATACATTAGACTTGACCACAGCAATAAAAAGACAAATTCAGTTCTTAAGCCTTGTGGAGGAAGCACTGTAGTACATCATCCTTTTAACTTAAAAGAAAAATCAACTCCTGCCAACAGAAGAAATGCATATTTCTCTCCTGAAGGACTAATCTCATGTGTGTAATTTCATCACGTTTTTTAATAGTAATCTCTTCTGACTCTTGGATTGGTTTTCACTTATACAAGGAGGAAGGCTGATACATGTTTTAACATCTGGTCACCTGGATTTGATACCAGATTTTGCCACTTACTAGCTATGTGCCAAGGGCAAATCCATAAGCTTCTGTGATCTGAGAAAATAGAGTGAGGGTCAGCTCCTCCAAGACTGCTGTGAAGGGGAAAGGTAAAAAAAAAAGTTGAGAGTCTCTGTCCATAGGAAGTGGCCTATAGCCTTCTCCTTGGCATTGCATGAAGGTAGAGGGGAGAGTACAGTGAAGACTCTGGGTGGCAAAGGCTTCTCTTCAGTTGCATTGTGATCCTTAATCCTCCAGAAAAACTTGCTGAACACAGTCACTCTTTCCCACTGCATTTTCTTTCTTTCCTCTCAGACTCTGATGTGAACGCTACATGGGAAGACAACACGGCAAAAATACAGGAAGCCAAGTTAAAATTAATGCTGGGCATCTCACTGATGACCCTCTTCCTTTTTGTCATCCTCTTGGCAATCTGTAGTGCCATGCTGTACAAAATGAAGATGATGAAGTAAGTCCCCAGACCTCCGGAGCCTTTAAAACACATGACAGGAGACTCCCACTCTCCTTTCCTCAGCAGAGGGCTGGGCAAACAGGACTCCCATGTTTATAAGGTATTCAGTTTGGCTCCCTTGCATCTAATTGGAAAGGACCATGGAGCTGTCTCTCAGGGAGTATCCCACTTGAACACTTCCTCAATATTTTAAATAATCATCTAGAGAGAGAAACAACCCTAGTCAATCCTGAAGGTGATAGAGAAGCTAATGCATTCTTTTTCAATAGCCTTGAGACAAAAGGGGTTGTGAACTCTGTTCTAAATAGCACATCTGTGTAGGGCCTAACATTTTTCATTCATTTGTCTAGTGTAATAATAAATAGACAATATATTGGACAAAATTCATAGATTATTTTAAGATGCTTTTCTAAGTCAAGCTGCAAATGCACACAAAAACAGTTCTTGATGTATGTTTCTGTTTTCAGATATAAACAAGCATGTCAGACTGGTGAATACTCTGTCAACCCAGAGCTGGCCACCCTATCTTACTTTCATCCATCAGAAGGCGTATCCGACACATCATTTTCTAAGAGTGCTGAGAGCAGCACGTTTTGGGGCACCACTTCTTCAGAATTAAAGAAATCAGACACAAGGTCAAAATCTAGGATGACAACAGACGTGACTTCCACAGCCTCAGAGGAGAATGAGGAGTCAGACATGATTCAGAGTGAGGAGCCCAGCGAGGAACCCACAGATGATTAGACAACTGTAATATTTTTGTCATAAAAAATATCTTTGTGATGTTCATATTATAATTTGGAAACACTGATGAGACCAAATTTTCCGGTGTCTTCAAAGGGGGCATATTCAATAAAACTCTCTCAGCTATAAAAACAATTTAATGGAAAAAAATAAAAGGAAATAAGATGTGAAAAAGTTCATCACGTAAAAAATGATCCTGAAAAGCGACTTATTCATTCTAGGCTGGCTCTTTTTAAAATATGAGTATTTCATTTTTTTACCTTACCTGTGGGCATTTTAGGGAATTTTGGGGCAACCATTACTAAGCTCCTCCCCACCACCAAAGCAAAAAGAACATACCCATTGGTGTTTACTGGCAAAACAAGTGTGACGTATCAAGAGACAAAACTAGTATTAGAGACTCCTGGCATTCTTCAATTGTTTCAAAGTCATCAGGGTGCTCTCATGGGACAGTAAGATTTAGGGGAAAATTTTTTTTCCATTTTTAAAGTATCCATAACCATTTGAGATATCATTGATTTTCAGAAGAGAAAGGAAGGAGGGATTCCAGCATCTAATTTCCCAGAGGGGGATTTATGGGTCCTGAATATTTTAGGGCTAGAGGACCCTTCTTTCTCTCTTCCTACCAAGCACCCATGGAAAAGAAATGCAGAAGAGCGAAATGGCTGTCTGAGGAGGCCTTACAAATAGCTGTGAAAAGAAGAGAGGTGAAAAGCAAAGGAGAAAAGGAAAGATATAAGCATCTGAATGCAGAGTTCCAAAGAATAGCAAGGAGAGATAAGAAAGTCTTCCTTAGTGATCAATGCAAAGAAATAGAGGAAAACAACAGAATAGGAAAAACAAGAGATCTCTTCAAGAAAATTAGAGATTCCAAGGGAACATTTCATGCAAAGATGGGCTCGATAAAGGACAGAAATGGTATGGACCTAACAGAAGCAGAAGATATTAAGAAGAGGTGGCAGGAATACACAGAAGAAATGTACAAAAAAGATCCTCACGACCAAGATAGTCACGATAACGTGATCACTGACCTAGAGCCAGACATCTTGGAATGTGAAGTCAAGTGGGCCTTAGAAAGCATCACTACTAGCAAAGCTAGTGGAGGTGATGGAATTCCAGTTGAGCTATTTCAAGTCTTGAAAGATGATGCTGTGAAAGTGCTGCACTCAATATGCCAGCAGATTTGGAAAACTCAGCGCTGGCCACAGGACTGGAAGAGGTCAGTCTTCATTCCAATCCCAAAGAAAGGCAATGCCAAAGAATGCTCAAACTACCGCACAATTGCACTCATCTCACACGCTAGTAAAGTCATGCTCAAAATTCTCCAAGCCAGGCTTCAGCAGTATGTAAACCGTGAACTCCCAGATGTTCAAGAAGGTTTTAGAAAAGGCAGAGGCACCAGAGATCAAATTGCCAACATCCGCTGGATCATGGAGAAAGCAAGAGAGTTCCAGAAAAACATCTATTTCTGCTTCATTGACTATGCCAAAGCCTTTGACTGTGTGGATCACAATAAACTGTGGAACATTCTGAAAGAGATGGGAATCCCAGACCACCCGACCTGCCTCTTGAGAAACCTGTATGCAGGTCAGGAAGCAACAGTTAGAACTGGACATGGAACAACAGACTGGTTCCAAGTAGGAAAAGGTGTACGTCAAGGTTGTATATTGTCACCTTGCTTATTTAACTTATATGCAGAGTACATCATGAGGAACGCTGGGCTGGAAGAAGCACAAGCTGGAATCAAGATTGCTGGGAGAAATATCAATAACCTCAGATATGCAGATGACACTACCCTTATGGCAGAAAGTGAAGAGGAACTCAAAAGCCTCTTGATGAAAGTGAAAGAGGAGAGTGAAAAGGTTGGCTTGAAGCTCAACATTCAGAAAACAAAGATCATGGCATCTGGTCCCATCACTTCATGGGAAATAGATGGAAAAACAGTGGAAACAGTGTCAGACTTTATTTTGGGGGGCTCCAAAATCACTGCAGATGCTGATTGCAGCCATGAAATTAAAAGATGCTTGCTCCTTGGAAGGAAAGTTATGACCAACCTTGATAGTATATTAAAAAGCAGAGACATTACTTTGCCAACCAAGGTCCGTCTAGTCAAGGCAATGGTTTTTCCCGTGGTCATGTATGGATGTGAGAGTTGGACTGTGAAGAAAGCTGATTGCCGAAGAATCGATGCTTTTGAACTGTGGTGTTGGAGAAGACTCTTGAGAGTCCCTTATACTGCAAGGAGATCCAACCAGTCCATTCTAAAGGAGATCAATCCTGGATGTTCATTGGAGGGACTGATGCTAAAGCTGAAACTGCAATACTTTGGCCACCTCATGCGACGAGTTGACTCACTGGAAAAGACTCTGATGCTGGGAAAGGTTGGGGGCGGGAGGAGAAGGGGACGACGGAGAATGAGATGGCTGGATGGCATCACCGACTCTGTGGACATGAGTTTGAGTGTACTCCGGGAGTTGGTGATGGACAGGGAGGCCTGGCGTGCTGTGATTCATGGGGTCGCGGAGAGTCGGACACGACTGAGCGACTGAACTGAACTGAACTGAACTGAACCAAGCACCCATGCTTGGTATGTGGTATTGGGGGCGGGGGAAGCATTTCAAAGACTAATTTATGTTATCAGTGACTTATGAAACTGTCTATCCTAGGAGTATTTCAGTTTACACAGAAGACCAATGGAATCAGGATACTGTTTCCCTTTTAGGAGTGTTTCAACTGGAAGGATTTTAAAGACATGTAATCAGATCCTTTGTGGATATGTGTGGATGGTGGGGAGGGAAAGAACTGGGGGGGGGGTGTCATTGTCCTAAATTCTAACCTACTTTATGCTACACACTTTGACACATTATATCACACAGAATTCTACCACCCTATGCAAGATAAGTTTATCTGCCAGACCAAGAAATGAGAACTTGGGTAAGTTGGATACCTTGCCTAAAAGAGAGGCAAAGTTTAGATGTGCTTTGACACCGAGGTTCTCTCCGTGATCCAGGAAAGTTAACAGTCAAACTTGTAACAAAAGTCAAAGGGTGTTTAGAAGCAAGGTAGGCATCCACAAGGCAGGAGATTCCTTAACCCAAATGTCCTTTCAGCTCTTGGGAGGTTGTTTTCCCTAAATGTAGGTTAGGTCTCTATGAACCTCCTTCCCTGTAGAAGATAGACGCACACATACACTACACTCACCTGCCACTACGGTACCATCCATTCTCAGAATCATCCTTCTCTCCCCATTTCTCCCCTGACATCAGCTCCAGCCTGCCCATTGGCTGAAAAAGCTACGAAGCGCCGCCTCCGAGTAGCCAGACTATATAAGGCTGTGCTCTGGCGGGAGTTGTATTAGGTCGGAGGTTCGCCTTTTCACAGTCCTGTCATTGCAACAGTGCAGGCGGGTTTTCGGAGCCAGGTGAGGTGAACCTCGAGCAGTAGTCCATGCTACGCTCCGTGGGTTACTTTGTCCTTTTCCGTGCCCTTTTGACAGCCCCGGGGGTCGGGGCCAGCGTTTGTACTGCCAGTTCAGGCACCAGGAAATGCGGTGGGAATAGAGTGAGGCAGGTACTTGCAGCAGCTTGGAGGTGCTCGGGCTTCAGAGGAGCCATGGTGAATTCATGGGTGAGAAAGAGCTCGTGGGAAGAAGGTCAGGTGGGTTTGGGGAAGGGTTGGCTACCAACGGTTCCCACCTCCTCCCTCCACCAATCCTTGGAAGAACCCGGGAGGTTTCTTGATTGGAAATAGGTGTAAGGGTTACTTTTATCTTCAGTACTAAAGTATTGCAGCTTGAGAAAGTGAATCAATATAGCATTACTATGGCTAAAATAGTATGATAAATTTACTATGGTTAAGAATCTGCCTGCGATGCAGGAGACCTCGATTCCATCCCTGGGTCGGGGAAGATCCCTAGGAGAAGGGAATAGCAACCCACTCCAGTATTCTTGCCTGGGAAATTCCATGGATACAGGCGTCTGGTGTGTTACAGTCCATGGGGTTGTAAAGAGTCTAACACGACTGAATGAATTTCACTTTTTATGGCTAAAATGACCCCCCCTCCCCCCAAAAAATTGGTTTCTCATCCTCCGTTGACATAACTTGTGGATACCTTTGTAGATATCATTTTAAAATGCAGTCAAGGTACTGGGGCAGTGGGCCTGAAGAATGTCTGATAGTCCTTACTGATGTCACTTTCTTCTCCCCCCTCCCCTAGTCTAGATGTGAGGAGAGGGTCATATAGCCCAGACTGATGTGTATGTGTGTTGGGAGGGGGCGGGTCTTCTCATTTGCCCCCTGCTGACCCTCCAAGCAGCTATTAAACCTGGAATTCCTAAACAGGTTGTCTAGACCTCTGATCTGTTTGTTTCCTCTTAAAGGACATAGCAATACCAGTTCCTTTTAAACTTGTTTCTCCCCCTGTTATGAAACACCCCTGCGTTTCCCTACTCTGATGCTCTTAACCTGCCTCTTCCCCAGCCCTCCAAGAGGGCTGTTTACCACTATGTAGCAGCTGCTGCTGCTAAGTCGCTTCAGTCGTGTCCGACTCTGTGTGACCCCATAGACGGCAGCCCGCCAGGCTCCCCCGTCCCTGGGATTCTCCAGGCAAGAACGCTGGAGTGGGTTGCCATTTCCTTCTCCAATGTGTGTAAGGGCAGTTCCTACAGAGCGGCTGCTCTGGAAAACAAGGACTTTGCCTTGGGACGAGGAACCAAGTAGTTAGAATCTCCAAGAGTAAAATTTCCCAGCATCGCACTCTAGGATCAGGAGAATTAAGAACTAGTCCTCAATCCCTCTTACTTGATCCTCCCACCTAAAGTATGTTGGAGATCGAGATATACCGAGTAGTGAGGGTGCCATGGAGATCCTGTTTGAGGGTATTTTCCTGAGAGCCTTTTGGGTAGCCCACAGTTCCTGAAACCGGGAGCGGGGGACATCCAGGGACATTTGGGAAGATGGTAGACTGGCCTGGCGGTCGGAGAGAAACTCTGGCCGCCTAACCGAGCGTTCACCTTGAGCGCCCGGCCCTACGAGGGTGGCCCCGCCCACTGCTGCGGCCAAGGGGCGGGGCCAAGGTCACGTGGCTGGGAGGCGGGGCGAGGAGCGGGCGGGCAGGCGTGTAGTTTCCTGCTCCTCATTCGCGGGATCCGGGTTCACTGGTTGCAAGGTGCAAGTGCACAGTATTGTGTGGTTTTATCCTCGCTCTCTGCCAGCCGTCCCCGGTGTGGACTTACCTATGGAGTTTCCTGAGCTCTGGTAAAAGGTTGTGGGTGGGGTGGACCCCAGCTTATGGCACGGGGTAGTTACAAATTAGAAGAAGCGCTTCCCAATCTCCTCTAGCCTGAGCAAAGGTTGTAAGTCTGCCTCTGACTTCAAAATTTGCCTTCTAAGTCTCACTTCTGGTGGAGCAAAATCATTTTAAACTTCTGACATGGAGGGAAATAATATTCTCTCCCCACTCCCACCCAGCCCCCATAGCACCCCATGCTTAAACATCCTTTCCTTAATCATGACAACCAGATAAAACCCAGCTTATGCCAAAATGCAGTTCTGGCTGGTTACCCAGAGTTTAATTCCCCTTCCAAGTGTCCTTCAAGAAAAATTAGAACCAGTTACATTTGATTTGTAGGTTTAATTCTCATGCTTATGCCTGTTCTTTGCTTTTTCGTTCTCCATCAAAATACCCCACAGCTTTGTCACACACTTTGCTTTGGCTTTCAGTAGAGTTAATTTCTTAACAGAATGAACAGTAAAGGGAAAGGCTAGTGAGCCAAAGGAAAGCTCATTGTGTAAAGAGGAAGCTTGTGTGTGTTGTCAAAAGGTGTAAGTTATCTAAAATAAATTAAGAGGTTTGAAAAGTATAATTTGGAAGATATCTCATATCTGAAATCTCTTGTTTTTGAGAGGGGAGAAGTGTGTAAATTATGCCATAATTGACATTGGAAAGTGTATCTTGGAAAGAGGGAAGAGATGGTAATTTCCTTTTTTAAAAAGTCAGGAAGGACCTGCCAGGTATTGTGAAGGGCCATGGCTGGCAGCCTTATCTCTTGGCACTGTTCTGGGTTTCCTCAGGAGTATGGATCCAGCTGCTTTCAAGTTTTACTTGTTAATTTTTTTTTTAATGGTTGGTTGTGGAACGGTGTGTTTGGCTTTCTTTTGTGTTTGAGGCATTCTGTAGAACAGAAGGGACCTTAGGACCTTAGTGAGACTGTTGAGAACCGCTGAATTAAAAGAAGACTCATGCTTTAAAAAAACATTCTCTTACGACAGTGGAGATGTATTGGTGAGAGACTATGTACAGTTCTGTGTAAGCAGCATTCAGCTCTTTGAACTGTTGCCAAATTGTCACTGCAAACCATGTCACATTTGACACAGTTTAATATGTATAGGCATGACCTGTCACACAGATGTGTAGCTCCACTGGTAATAAGACGTGAATATTTTAATCAGTCATCGGAATGAGCTAGACATTTGAAAGACTTAATCAGTGATATTCGTTGTCCTTCTCATTCCAAGAACTGACCTGTTCATCAACAGTTCCCTGTGTTTAAGGCTGGGTTTGGGAAAGTTACTGTCCCTGTGATAGGAAAGCTCTTTGTCCAGGATAGTTTGGGGTCTGCACTTCATCTTGAGTGATGTTTAAAGATAAACTTATCTCCCATTAACAACCCTAGGCACAACTATGAAACAATTGGAAAGAATCAACAAAGAAATCAAGTCAGTCAAGACTGAAGTTGAAGAAAAGCAGAAGATACTCCCCAGGTTTACTTTAGCACTTGAAGAGCTATCGCAAAGCCCCGTGGCCTCCTTGAGTGACACAAATGTGAAACAAGGTTTTCCTGAAAACAGCCTGCTCCCACAAGAACAGTGGAATGAACCATCAAAAATAAAGAGAGTCAGCCTACAAAGTACCTGATGGACCACACATGTCCAGCAGCTGACCTTGAATATGATCCCTTGCTCAATTACTGTGTAGCACTGCTTGGAGCATCTAAAGGAAGGCAGGCTGAGACTGCCAGTCAGCCCTTCTGGAAAAAATCTGTGGGTAAAATTTGCCACAAGTCCCTGGAGAGTCAAAGACCTTATGTGTCACCCATAAGAATTAAAGTGCATCTTCAAGATTCTGATGAAGATGACCTTGTAATGGGTTTACCTCCAATCGTTCCTGTTTCTAGGAAATCTAAATGCTTTAGAGGCTTTAAATATCAGAAAATGGAGGAAAGGATATAGGTAGTGCCTCTGGAGGAAAGAAATCTTCAGATCAGTGGCATAGAAGAGGAAAAAATAGGTGAAACCCAACTAACCACACACAGAGAAGATGACAGTAAGAAGCTGGAACCATCAAGATCACTCATGGAAACCTCAGTAGATACTAAAATAAACGTGTGGTGTTCAAAACCACATTTCTAAGATGGGAAGCTTTGGTGGTGAGAAAATGCGTGTCTGCATTTCAGGAGAAAATATGTCTTATGCCCCTGCCAGGGACAAAGAAATCCAGACAGGAAGACATCGTGAAAGGTATCCAAAGAAGACAGGACATGTAAAAACAACTAATGATACTCAAAAGGAAGAGACTGAATGGCTGTCTTCACCAAGCCAGCTCCAATTCTCTTATTCAGACGATCACTTGAAAGAGTTCTGACAGCACCAGGCGATAGTCAAGATTTGACTATTTTTGAAGACGGCAGGTTAGTTGCATTTGGTTTAGATAAGGAGTATACTGGAGATGACACTCTCTCTGATTCTGATGACACTATGAAGGAATGTCTTCGAATTTTCAGTGAGTTCACACAAAGCCAAGATCATGAGGGAGAGACTGCTAAACAGGTTGGTCACTTTTATTTTCTTAATCCTTTTCCTAAATCTAAAAGTGTTTCCCTTAAATACATATTCTCTATATTCTAAACTTTATAAAATATATGTACCATCTATTATATATTTCTAATATTATAGTTAAGATACTATAATAAAATAAAAAATTTTATTTATATAACATTTATTTATTAAAATAATAATAGTGAAATATATTTATAATATTATAATTAACAATGTATTAGAATGACAAGGCTAAACCTTGGTAAGTGGTCAGCCATTACATCTTGCAAGCTTGACAGTTTCCAGAGGCCATGGTATTATGTACAGTAACTGATAGTTGATTTGTCAAATTAGAGGAATCTTTTATAGGAATATCTGTGCATGTCAAATTATCCAAAATAAGTTATTTTTTGTGAACAATATTTTAATAATTTTCTCAGTGTTTTGTATTTTGGATTTCTGTGGCTCTTCAGGAAACATGATAAATTTGCTTTTACTACACTGAAATTGGATAACTCTTATCATTTTCCCACTAGGCTTCAGGAAAACAAATGGAATTAGATATGCTGTATTACCAAAACATTTCTGGACCAAAAAGGAGAATTGCACACACTGCCAAGGTTGATGTGAGACATTTTGTTTCTGTTTATCTCCTCCCTCCCTCCCTCTGGCTTTCTCGCACTTAATATAAAGTTACATACTTTGTCATTTCAAGCTCTAGTATATTCTCGTACTTGTTATCTTTTACCCACTAGGGGGCACAAGCGGGCAGTCAATAAATACATTGCCTCAGTTCAGTTCAGTTCAGTCGCTCAGTCGTGTCCGACTCTCCGCGACCCCATGAATCACAGCACGCCAGGCCTCCCTGTCCATCACCAACTCCCGGAGTTCACTCAAACTCATGTCCACAGAGTCCGTGATGCCATCCAGCCATCTCATTCTCCGTCGTCCCCTTCTCCTCCCGCCCCCAACCTTTCCCAGCATCAGAGTCTTTTCCAGTGAGTCAACTCGTCGCATGAGGTGGCCAAAGTATTGCAGTTTCAGCTTTAGCATCAGTCCCTCCAATGACTACTTGTATTTTTTCCCCCATTATCTAACATTTTCATTAAAAGCAGGTATATTGTTTTTGTAAACCTTTGAACTATAAATTAATATGGTCACACATTGGAGAAGGAAATGGCAACCCACTCCAGTGTTCTTGCCTGGAGAATCCCAGGGACGGGGGAGCCTGGTGGGCTTCCGTCTATGGGGTCACACAGAGTCGGACACGACTGAAGTGACTTAGCAGCAGCAGCAATTATTTTCAGATTCTGTTTTTGCAGATTCATCTATTCAGTAAAATGAATTTATATCTTTAAAATCAATACTCTAAGATGGGAAGCTTTGGTGAAAAAAGTTTTCCTGGAGGCTCATCTTGTTTCCTGTTCATTCACTGTGGTCGTCTGTAGACACATACAGTGGCAAAAAAAAAAAAAAGAATTCCCTGACATCCACATTCCCAGCTAAGACTCAACACTGCAGCTTGGCCTTCTTGTGCAGTGGTCATACTGTTAATCTTATCTAAGTAGATTTAGTGCCATGTTTTCTGCATTTTTGTGTGCTTTGTTGGTGATTTTGTTATTTAAAATGGTCTCCAGGCAGAATCCTGTCTACTGTTTCTTGGAGCAAGAAGGTTGCACTGTGCCTGACAGAGAAAAATATGTGTTAAACAACTTTATTCAGGCATGAGTTATTAGTGCTGTTGACCACAAATTCAATATTAATCAGCAGTCTACTAAATGCAGTATTTTTAAACAGAAACACACATATCACAAGGTTATGTATTGACTTATGCAACTGTTGGGAGAGATACCTGCAGCTCGGAGCAGTGGTTTGGTATTCTCGAATCCTTTGTTTGCGGGACGCTTATTGAACTTTAACTAGAGTGGGTAAGGGAACTTGACTGTTTTTGAAAGTAATTTGGACCTCTTATAAATTTATATTATAAATGTTGAAGTTCTTTTATGGGATGTAAAAATGTTATTTAATGCAAACTTTATTTCTCTGCGCTCAACTCTGTATTACTTGCACTTGGTATATACTCCCAGTCGAATCTTTTGCATGTCATAAAAAGAATTTATGCTTCCAAATCACAGATAGCAGCTTGGATTCCAGTTCTTCTGAGAAGAGTTGAATGTCCTTGAACAAATTATTTAATTTATCTGTGTTTTCATTTCCCATGTCCCTGAAATGGAGGTAGTGAATGCCTGCCTATCCCAGAGCCAGATATTATAGATATTTACTAGACTAGTTTCTCTCCCCTTCTGTCTTATGAAAAAAGTTTTCCTGGAGGCTAATCTTGTTTCCTGTTCATTGCAAATGCTGTGATATTTATAGTTTTCATTTTACTGTGCTATATAGTATCTCTCCAAATTCTTATATTTATTTTTCCTTTTTTTTTATTTTACAACATTATATTGGTTGGTTTTGCCATACATTTACATGAATCCGCCCCGGGTGTACATGAGTTCCCCTTCTTGTACCCCCTCCCACCTCCCTCCCCCCCACATCCTCCCTCTGGGTCATCCCCATGCACCAGCCCCGAGCATCCTGTATCATGCCTCGAACCTGTACATGATTGTTGGTTTCATCAGTAATTAAAAAAAAAATAAATCATTACACATGGAAGTAACTGGACAAAAGAATATAAATATTTTTATCATTTAAAAAATATATTGCCATTTTGCCTTATAGAATGGTTGTGACAGTTTACAGTCCTACACAGTGTTCAGAGTTCCCTCCCAAAAAAACTTACAAAAAGTGGATTTATATATATTTTTTAAACTTGTAAATCTGAGTGAAATTTTAATTCCTTATTTTGTATTAAATTTCTTTGATTACTAGTGAAGCTGAACATTTGGTGATATGTTCCCTTCTAGTAATGAACGTTGATGTGGAGAAGTCTGATGCTACCTTGCTATTACTCCCAGTGTGGGTCACCTGATACGTTTGCCTGGCTTTCTGGAGGATTCTCTTCTTAACTTTGAATTCCAATAACTTGAGTAGAATATGTCTTATTAACACTTCAACCTGCAGACAAAGTGTCTTTTTCTTATAAGATTTTATTTTCTTTCTCATTTTAAGAAAAATTTCTTGTATGCTTTGTTCAGTTTTATTATTTCTTTTTCATCTTTATTGATCTCTTTTACTTCTTTTTTTTTTTACTTTACAATATTATATTGGTTTTGCCATACATTGACATGAATCCGCCCCAGGTGTACATGTGTTCCCCATCTTGAACCCCCCTCCCACCTCCCTCCCCATCCCATCCCTCTGGGTCATCCCAGTGCACCAGCCCCGAACATCCTGTCTCATGCATCGAACCTGACTGGCGATTTGATTCACATATGATAATATACATGTTTCAATGCCATTCTCTCAAATCATTCCACCCTCGCCTTCTTCCACAGAGTCCAAAAGACTGTTCTATACATCTGTGTCTCTTTTGCTGTCTCACATACAGGGTTATCGTTACCATCTTTCTAAATTCCATATATATGTGTTAGTATATTGTATTGGTATTTTTCTTTCTGGCTTACTTCACTCTGTATGATAGGCTCCAGTTTCATCCACCTCATTAGAACTGATTCAAATATATTCTTTTTAATTGCTGAGTAATACTCCATTATGTATTATTTCAGTTTATTTCGGGGTATACTCCAGTTATGTGTGTATTAGAGCACATGTAGTATTATTCATGCATATTCACTTGTTATGTCTGTCTCTGCAGCTCCAGAGCTCTGTCCAGGCTTCTCTGTCCATGGAATTCTCTAGGCAAGAACTCTGGAGTGGGTTGCCGTTCCCTTCTCCAGGAGATCTTCCTGACCCAGGGATCGAACCTGGGTCTCCTGCATTGGCAGGCCGGGTTCCTTACCACTGAGCCACCTGGGAAGCCCATGTAGTATCATAAATGTAGGCATTTCCAAAGAGCTTTTGTGCGAAGAGGAACTTGAAATTATCCATCTTATCAATTCTTAAAATCAGTTATCTTTGTATTATGTTGATGTTTATAGGTATCAACCTGAAAACAGATCACTAGTCTGTTCAGGGGACTGATCCTGTCACTGATCAGTCACACTGGGATCTTTCAGACCCAACAACAAGTAGTGCAGACAATGATTGCCATTAAGGATGGGCAGGCTTTTGGTCCTGCCACCTCAGAACAGAAGAAAAATACCTTGGTATGTCCAGCCTCTTGGAGCCAGAGGAAAGCCTTAGGAGGTATGCGAAAATCTTTTTGTAGCCAATTATTTAATAAATGAAATTATACTTTACTTTAAAAAACATTTTCTATAAAGTCCATATATTACCAATTGTATCACCTGAAACTTTACATGAAATAATATGATTAGCATAGTGTTTATATGCTAGACAATAGTCATATTTTGCATGCATTCTTAATTGAAGCAAGTTGCTTTATAAGTTAAATTTGCTCTTCTAGGTTATCCTGGAGTTGGTCACTTGGAATCCTTTTGTGTTTGCATTTTGTTTTCTTCAAGGGAAGAATATATATTAATATCTCAAGCGTATAAGCAAAACAGTGTGAAATTCTGAGTTGATGATTAAAATAAACTCAAATCATCTGAGACTAATGACATTAAAATATATGTTGTCCTTTTTCTCTCATTCATTTTAAACTTCTTAGAAAATTCATGTACATCAAGCAGCCTTCATGAGGATGTAGTTCTTTCAAAGGAAAATCCAATTGCAAAGCCAAACAGATCACACATTCCTGTGAAAACTGTTGCTTCTTTTCCTGTTAAGGTACTCTAAACTCAGTCTAAGGACCAGAAGTTTGTCTCTAATAACTGTCTTATCCTGCCCACATATTGATCCCCTTAGAGGGTGGCTGTATTCTTCTCTCTTGAAGATCTCTAATTCAGATAAATGCCAGACCTCCTGAAGAGAAATTTCAGCCTTTTTTGGTGACCCTTAAATAGAGTTATTTATGCCTATCTGTCACTTTCAGTTAATTTGGTCTTCCTGGCGGGCTACACTCCACGGGACTGCAGAGAGTCATACACAACTGAGCAACTGAATGTGCACACGTGCATCCTGGGAAATGTTAGGCATATTTTTTTTCAGACCTGTATGCGTGCTCAGTTGCTCAGTCACGTCTGACTCTGTGACACTATAGACTGTAGCCCTTCAGGATCCTCTGTCCATGGGATTTCCCAGGCAAGAATACTGGAGTGGGTTGCCATTTCCTGCTCCCGGGGATCCTCCCAACCCAGGGATCAAACCCCCCAAGTCTCCTACATTGGCAGGTGGATTCTTTACCACAGAACCACCTGGGAAGCACCCATCGTCTAAAGCTATGATTAATTTCAGCCATCTCAGATTTTTTTCAGAGCAGAGATTGAGATTGGAATATGCCTTTCAAGGCACATGAAGTGAGGGGTGTATATAAGTATATGAGAGAGATACCGGGGTATGTGACAGAGAGAGACAGACCTTCAGAAAATAATGCCCACGAGTAATAAGATATTACAGCCTTCCCTCTTTAGTCATTTTCCCCTTACCTGTGGCAGTGATTATTTTTTTCTTTTTACAAAGTATTCCTTGTGAGGAAACTGTCAGTTTTAAGGCTTTCCCCCTCCCTAAAAGTGAGGTAGATTAACTCATCCTCAAATTCCCACAGTCTCTTAAAGTCCTTCAGAAGAAGTGCTCACCTTGTGTCCGGCTGGGATCGTGTGAAATTTTATTTATTTATTTTTGACTGGGCTGGGTCTCTGTTGCTGCATGAGCTCTTCTCTAGTTGCAGTGAGTGGGGGCTTCTCTCTAGCTGCAGTGGCAGGCTTTCCATTGCAATGGTTCCTCCTGTTGCAGAACTTGGGCTTTAGGTGCACGGGCTTCAGTAGTTGTGGCATGTGGGCTCTAGAGCTCAGGCTGAACAGTTGTGGTACCTAGGCTTAGTTGCTCCACAGCATGTGGGATCTTCCTGGATCAGGGATCGAACCCGTGTCTCTTGCATTGCAAGTGTGTTCTTTATCACTGAGCCACCAGGGAAGCCCCTGCTGCTGCTGCTGCTAAGTCACTTCAGTCGTGTCTGGCTCTGTGTGACCCCATAGACGGCAGCCCACCAGGCTCCCCCGTCCCTGGGATTCTCCAGGCAAGAACACTGGAGTGGGTTGCCATTTCCTTCTCCAATGTGTGAAAGTGAAAGTGAAGTCGCTCAGTCACGTCTGACTCGTAGCGACCCCACGGACTACAGCCTACCAGGCTGCTCCGTCCATGGGATTTTCTAGGCAAGAGTACTGGAGTGGCTTGCCATTGCCTTCTCCGAGAGAAGCCCCTAGTTGTGGTCATTTTAATATTGAATATGCATGGATCTTTCATAAATTTTAAGTCCAAACATTTTTTCTCAATGCACTGGTAACTGAAAGGCATTAGGATATATATTGGTTTTAAGAATGATAAACTACCCACCTTCCTACATGCTGATCTGAGGACCTAATTTGGATGTGGAAGCAGCAGAGGGATTCGATGAGTAATCAGATCAGCCTTAATAAAGGTGGACACACCGGAAACTCTCACGTTGTTAATTGGCTCTGTTTAGTCATGCCTGGCTCTTTGCGACCCCATGGACTATAGCCTGCCAGACTCCTCTGTCCACAGGATTTCTCAGGCACAAATACCAGAGTGGGTTGCCATTCTCCATAATTGGCTCTACTCCAATAGTGGACGTATAGGCAGCCGTCTCACTTCCTCTTTTGTGAGTATAGATAATTTTTACCTAACATTTATTCTTCTTTTAATGAATTTAAAACTTGAAATAATTTTTAAATTTAATTTTGACATAAAGCTTACCTAAAATAGCTTTACCCCTAGACATATGGTTGGAATGTTGAACAGAAAACACATATTCTTTTTTCCTCTAATCAGTAATTTTATATTTAACAAGATGGTGAAATACAAGGTGGCTCATCGGAAGCAGGCTTTAGGAGCATCAGAATCCACATCCAAAGTTCCTGATGAAGTAAGACAATGTTATGTCAACCTCTTTTTTGAGATGTATTTGAAAGTTTATAAAACAGAAGATGAAGCATTTAAGGTCAGTACTACATAATATATCTGAAAACACATGCACACATACTCTCAGTAACAATTGCACTGAATGAAGAACTCGTGGGGCATAATTACCAGAGAAATTTATGAAGTTTATCTCCACTGCTTTTTTGAAGCCAGGCTGTGGGCCTGGGTTTTCCCTCTGTCTTGAATGGCTTCTCTGGTCTTGCGTGCGTGCTAAGTCACTTCAGTCATATCTGACCCCTTGCAATCCCATGGACTATAGCCTGCCAGGCTTCTCTGTCCATGGGCTTCTCCAGGCAAGACTGGAGTGCATTGCCATTTCCTCCTCCAAGGGCTCTTCCCAACCCAAGGATTGAACCCACGTCCCTTAAGTCTCCTGCATTGCAGGCAGGTTCTTTACCACTAGTGTCACGTGGGAGAGTTGTAAAAAGTACTCTGGTAACTTTTATTAATTAAAAACTGTCTTCATCATGTGAATTCCTATCTAGGCCAGCAGTATGTTAATCTGAGTTGTGTCTCCCTACTTTATGTACTGTCTGGTGAGCCACAGTCTTCCCCACTCCCAATTGCATACACCTGCTGTGTCCATTTATAAGCCATGCCTGGCTTCTTGCAGCACCTGTGTTCGTAGTTCACTCAGTTCAGTTCAGTCGCTCAGTCGTGTCCGACTCTTTGCGACCCCATGGACTGCAGCACGCCAGGCCTCCCTGTCCATCACCAACTCCCAGAGTTTCTTCAAACTCGTGTGCATTGAGTCGGTGATGCCATCCTACCATCTCATTCTCTGTCGCCCCCTTCTCCTCCTGCCTTCAATCTTTCCCAGCATCAGGGTCTTTTCCAATGAGTCAGTTCTTTTCACATCAGGTGGCCAAAGTATTGGAGTTTCAGGTTCAGCATCAGTCCTTCCAATGAATATTCAGGACTGATTTCCTTTAGGATTAACTGGTTTGAATTCCTTGCAGTCCAAGGGACTCTCAAGAGTCTTTTCTAACACCACAGTTCAAAAGCATCAATTCTTCAGCGCTCAGCTTTCTTTATGCTCCAGCTCACATTCATACATGACTACTGGAAAAACCATAGCTTTGATTTTACAGACCTTTGTCAGCAAAGTAATGTCTCTGCTTTTTAATATACTGTCTCGGTTGGTCAAAGCTTTTCTTCTATGGAGCATGTGTCTTTTAATTTCATGACTACAGTCACCATCTGCAGTGATTTTAGAGCCCAAGAAGATAAAGTCTGTCACTTTTTCCATTGTTTCTCCATCTATTTGCCATGAAGTGATGGGACCAGATGCCATAATCTTTGTTTTTTGAATGTTGAGTTTTAAGCCAGCTTTTTCACCCTCCTCCTTTACTTTCATCAAGAGGCTCTTTAGTTCCTCTTCACTTTCTGTCATAAGGGTGGTGTCATCTGCATATATGAGGTTATTGATATTTCTCCCAGCAATCTTGATTCCAGCTTGTGCTTCATCCAGCCCAGCGTTTCTCATGATGTGCTCCGCATATAAGTTAAATAAGCAGGGTGAAAATATACAGCCTTGACATACTTCTTTCCCGATTTGGAGCCAATCTGTTATTCCATGTTCATTTCTAACTGTTGCTTCTTGTCCTGCATACAGATTTCTCAGGAGGCAGGTCAGGTGGGCAGGTATTCCCATCTCTTGAAGAATTTTCCACAGGTTGTTGTGATCCACACAGTCAAAGGCTTTGGCGTAATCAATAAAGCAGAAGTAGATGTTTTTCTGGCATTCTCTGTAGTTGCTACTCAAAAAAAAATTCTTTTTTTTTTTACCAAATTGAAACCTTTCAAATCAGTGGCAGCAGCTGTAGTTGCCACCCCATGCCCTTTTTAAAACTCCAGTGTGGGGAGGTGAGGACTGTGGCTCACTAGATAGAGTCGTTGTTGTTTAGTCACTCAGTCGCATCTGACTTTTTTGTTACCCGTGGACTGTAGCCCACCAGGCTCCTCTGTCCATAGGATTTCCCAGGCCAGAATACTGGAGTGGGTTGCCTTTTCCTTCTTGAGGGCATCTTCCAGACCAAGGGACTGAACCCATGTCTCCTGCTTGGCAGGCAGCTTTTTTACAACTGAGCCACTGGGAAAGCCCTTTCTAAGTCCCATTTAAAGGCAAGCAGACACTTTTCAGCTCCATCTGATTATTGCAGTTTGGAAATCCAAGTCAGAATTTACAGATTTTTCAATACTTTCTATTTTAAAATCTCTGTTTAAAACACTGTTAAACACATGTCTGAGCACTAGATTTGGGGTTTGTGCTGCCCTTCCTCTGGGGCAAATTCAGATGACTCTGGAGGTTATTTTTAGTTATTTATTTAATAATATTTTATTTTAAATTGGAGGAAAGTTACTTTACAATATTGTGATGGTTTCTGCCATACATAACATGAATCAGCTATAGGTATACATATCCCCCTCCCTCTAGACGCCATGAGTGGGCTTCCCTGGTGGCCCAGTGGTAAAAAATATGCCTGCAAATGCAGGAGACATGAGTTCAGTCCCTAATCCAGAAAGATCCTATGTGCCTCAGAGCAACTAAGCCTGTGCCACAACTACTGAACCTGTGCTCTGGAGCCCTAGCCCTGCAACAAGAGAAGCCACCACAAAAAGAAACCCCTGCACCGCAGCTGGAGAGTGGCCCCTGCTCGCTGCAACTAAGGAAAAGTCCATGAGGCAATGAAGACTCAGCACAGCCAAAAGACAAATAGAAAAGAAGGTAACGTTAAAAAGCACACCATGGGTGAATGCAGGAAGACGCAGATTTCAGATCACTACAAAGAAGACCTTTATAACTGATAGTGAGCCGCTCAGTCATGTCCGCCTCTGCGACCCCACTGATTATACAGTCCATGGAATTCTCAGAATACTGGAGTCAGAATACTGGAGTGGGTAGCCATTCCCGTCTCCAGGGGATCTTCCCAACCCAGGGATCAAATCCAAGTCTCCTGCATTGCAGACAGATTCTTTACCAGCTGAGCCACCAGGGAAGCCCGCTTTGCATATTCTGGATACAGATCTCTTTGATAAACATTAGCAGCAGCAGCAAAAGTTCTGTCTGTGGGTTTTCTTCTCACTTTCTTGACGTTATCAATTGCAGCACAGTTTTTCACCATGATGTGTTCTAATTTATTTTTCTTGTGGTCTTAGTATCCTGTATAAGATAACTAAGTCACAAAGTTGTTTTTTTTTTTCTAAGAGGTTGACGGTTGTAGTTTTATACTTAAGTGTATGATTGTTTAGAATTGATTTTTGCATAATGTGTGAGGTAGGGGTCCAGCTTCACTCTTTTGAATGTGGATATCCAGTTTCATAGCATCACTTATTCAAACGGTTGTTTTTTCCCCTCAGTTAATTTTCTTACCACTTCCGTTGAAACATAGTGTAACTGGCCATAAATTTTGTCTGTGATTCCATTCCGTTGATCTCTATTTCTGTTCTTGCTAGTACTGTATGGTTTTATTACTGTAGCTTTGTAGGAAGTATTGAAATTGCAAGTGTGAGGTCTTTAAATTTGTTGCTCTTTTTCAACACCATTTTGGTCCCTGGCCTACCCATGTAACTTTTAGGATCAACCTGTATTTCTCAAAAATATTGAGTTAGGATTTTGATAGAGGTTGTTTCCAATCAGTAGATCAATTTGTGGAGTATTACCGTTTAACAATATTCAGTCTTAGAACCATGAACATGAAATGTCTTTACATTTATTTAGATCTTCTTTAATTCCTTTCAACAGTTTTTGTATTTTTTCAGAGTACAAGTCTTGAAGTGCCTTTGTTAAGTTAATTCCTATGTGTTTTAATCTTTTTTAAAGTTCCTCATGTTAGGGGAGAAAGCTTTCTGTTTTTCTTCATTAAGTACAATAGTAACTGTTGGGTTTTTGTACATGCCGTCCTTTTTCAGTTTCACTTAAATTTTCAAATATATTGGCATATAGTTGTTTATAGTATTCCTTTATGACTCTCTTTATTTCTGCAAGTTCTATAGTGATGTATTCTTTCATTATTGATTTTAATAATTTGAGTCTTCTCATTTTTGGTCAGTCTAGCTAAAGTTTTATCAACTTGGTTGATCTTTTCAAATAATTCAGTGTTTAGTTTTGTTGATTATCTCTTTTTAATTATTTTTTAAAGTTTATTTTTAATTGAATGTTAGCTGCTTATAATGTTGTATTGGCTTCTGCCATACATCAACTTGAGTCAATAGGTATACATATGTCCCCTGTCTCTTGAACCTACCTCCCACCCCTTTAATTCTTTAACACCCCTTCCACTCTGGTGTTTATTATTTGATTCCTTTTGTTTTCTTTGGGTTTAGTTTCCCATTGAAATTCTAGTTTCTTGAGGTAGAAAGCAAAGTAACTGACTTGAAATCTTTTAATATAGCCATTTACAATATTATTTTTACTCTAAGCATTATTTTAGGTGCATCCTGTAAGTTGTATGTTGTGTTTCCATTTTCATTCATCTCAAAGAATTGTTTCCTTTTTATTTATTCTTTCATCTATTTGTTGTTTAGGAATGTGTAGTTTAATTTCCACTTATTTATGAATTTCTTAAATATTCTGCTGTCTATAATATAGTACCGTTGTGGTCAGAGAACATTCTTTGTATGGTATTAGTCCTTTTAAATTTACTGAGGATTGTTTTATGACTTAACTGCTCAATGAAAATGTGTTATGATCTGCCCTAGAAAATATTCTATGTGTACTTGAAAAGTATATGCATTTTCTTAGAAGTATATCTATTTTTATTGCTGTGTGGAGTATTCCATAGATGTCTATGAGGTATAATCACTTCATAATTGAAGTATTGCACTCTTTCTTGGTTTTCTGACTTGTATCTATTACAGAAAGTGTGGTATTGAAGTCTCCAGTTGATTGCTGAATTATTGTTTACTCAATTCTGTCAGTTTTGCTTTGTGCATTTTGGTGTTTTGGTATAAGATGCATGTTTGTTTATAATCATTTTGTCTTCCTAATGGATTGACCTTCTTACCATTATAAAATATATTTCTTTGTCTCTAGTAACAACTTCTGTTTTAAAGATTATATTGTCTGATGTTGGTGTAGCTGCTCCAAATATCTTCGAATTAATGCTTACAGAGTATCTCAGTTGGCTTCCATTTGCTATCAACCTCTTTGGTCTTTGAGTTTAGTGTGTGTCTTGTAGACAGCATATAGTTGACGTATATTTTTCCCCATTCTTCCAAATGTAAATGGAGTGTTTAATCTATTTACATTTAATTCAGTGACTAATAACTAATAAAATAGGATTTTACTGTGTGATTTTTATGTCTTGTGTCTTTTTATTTCCTCTACAGTTGTTGGCTTTCTTTTGTGTTAAATATTTTCTAGTTTACTGTTTAATTGCCCAGGTCATTTCTTTGATTACCTTTTGAATTGTGTTCTTACTGTTTATAGTAAGGATTACAGTTACCATTTTAATTTGTGACAATCTAGTTCAAATTAAAACTAACCTAATTTCAGTAGTACTCAGAAAATTGCTCTTGTAAATCTCCCTTTCTATCATTCCTTTTTACCACTGTTGTCGTATAAATTGCATCATATATTATAAACCTGTAATTCAGTTGTATAATTCTTGCTTTATTTTATCATCTCTTAGAAATTACCAAAACATATTTATTTTTTGTATATTTTCCTGTGGAATTACATTTACCAGTGTTCTTCATTTATTCATGTGGATTCAAATTACCTTTTACTGCCCTTTTCAGACTTAAAAAATCCCTTTAGCATTTCTTACAAGATAGATCTGCTAGTGACAGATTCTGGGCGTGCTAATTCACTTCAGTTGTGTGCAGTACTTTGCGACCCTATGGGCTGTAGCCCACCAGGCTCCTCTGACAATGGGATTCTCCAGGAAAGAATACTCAAGTGGATTGCCTTGTCCTCCTTCAGGGGATCTTCTCGACCCAGGGACAGAGCCCATGTCTCTTACATCTCCTGCATTGACAGGTGGCTTCTCTACCACTAGTGCCACCTGGGTTTATCTGGGAATGTCTTAATTTCCTCTTCATTGTAAAGCAGAGTTTAGCTGGGTATAGAATTCTTGGTTAATAGTTTTTTTCTTTCAATACTTAGAGGTGTCATTTCACTGTTCTCATGGTTTCTGATGAGAAATCGGCTTTTATCTTATTAAGGATTCTTTAAACATGATGCCATTTTTCTGTTAATACTTTCAAGATTTTCTTTTTGTCTTTGGTCAGTTTGACTGTGGCATGCTTAGGTGTAACTCTCTGTAAATAAATTCTACTTGGAGTTTGTTGAGCATCATGGATGTATGGATTAATATTTTACATAATATTCAGGAAGTTTAAGACACTTATTTCTTTAGTATTTTCTGCTCCTTTCTCTTTCTGTGCAACTCACATTTTGTGTATATAGGTCTCTTTGATGGTGTCCCACAGACATCTGACATGCTGTTAATTTTTCTTTGTTCTTTTTTCTTATCCACAAACTGAATAATCTGTATTGATTTGTCTTTAGGGTCACTGTTTATTTCTTCTTCTAACTTACATCTGTAGTTGAACCCCTACAGTGAATTGTTCATATAATTTTTGTACCTTTTAACACCAGAACTTCTATTATTTTTCCATTTCTCTTTATTGGTACTGTCTATTTGATGAAACATCATTTTCACACTTTCTTTTAACTCTCTAGACATTGTTCCATTAATTTTTAAACATATTTACAATAGCTGATTTAAAGTATGTGTCTTTTGTTGTTCAGTCACACAGTTGTGTCCAGTTCTTTGTGACCCCATGGACCATAGCACGCCAGGCCTCCCTGTCCCTCACCATATCCCAGAATTTGCCCAAATTCATGTCCATTGCATTGATGATGCCATCCAGCCATCTCATCCTCTGATGCCCTCTTCTCCGTCTGCCCTCAATCTCTCCCACCATCAGGGACTTTTCCAATGAGTAGCCTGTTAGCATTAGGTGACCAAAATACTGAAGTTTCAGCTTCAGCATCAGTCCTTCCAGTGAATGTTCAGGGTTGATTTCCTTTAAGATTAACTGGTTTGATCTGCTCACTGTCCAAGGGACTCATAGAGTCTTCTCCAGCACCGCAGTTTGAAGGCATCAGTTCTTTGGTGCTCTGCCTTCTTTACAGTCCAGCTCTCATAACCATATGTGACCACTGGGAAGACCATAGCCTTTATCATACAGACTTTTGTCAGCAGAGTAACGTCTCTGCTTTCCAACACACTGTCTATAGGTTTGTCATAGCTTTCCTGCCAAGAAGCAATCATCTTCTGATTTCATGGCCGGCCGCAGTCACCATTCACAGTGATTTGAAAGCCCAAGAAGAGGAAATCTGTCACTACTTCCACATTTTCCCTTTCTATTTGCCATGAAGTGATGGGGCTGAATGCCATGATCTTAGGTTTTTTTAATTTTCAATTTTCAGCCAGTTCTTTCACTCTCCTCCTTCACCCTCATCAAGAGGCTCTTCAGTTCCTCTTCATTTTCTGCCATTAGAGTGGTATCATCCGCATATCTGAGGTTGTTGATGTTTCTCCCAGCAATCTTAATTCCAGCTTGTAACTCATCCAGCCCGGAATTTCTCATGATGTCCTCAGCATATAGGTTCAATAAACAGGGTGACAACAGACAGCCCTGTCGTACTTCTTTCTTAATCCTGAACCAATCAGTTGTTCCATACAGGGTTCTAACTGTTGCTTCTTGACCTACATACAAGTTTCTCAGAAGACAGGTAAGATGGTCTGATATTCCCGTCTCTGTAAGAGCTTTCCACAGTTTTTATGATCCTCGCAGTCAAAGGCTTTATCATAGTGAAACAGAGGTAGGTGTTTTTCTGAAATTCCCTAGCTTTCTATATGATCCAGTGAATGCTGACAATTTGATCTCTGGTTCCTCTGCCTTTTCTAAACCCTGCTTGGATGTCTGGAAGTTCTTGGTTTGCATAATGCTAAAGCCTGGCATGCAAGATTTTGAGCAGGAGGAGATGAGTGCAATTGTCCACTGGTTTGAACATTCTTTGGTTCTGCCCTTCTTGGAAATTGGGATGAGGATTGACCTTTTCCTGTGGCTAGTGTTTCGGTCCTGTGGCCACTTCTGGGTCTTCCAGATTTCCTGACATATTGAGTGTAACACTTCGATAGCATCATCTTTTAGGGTTTTGAATAGCTCTACTGAAATTCGTTTGCATCCACCTGCTTTATGGACAGTGGAGCTTCTTAAGGTCCCCCTCACGTCACACTCCAGAATGTCTGGCTCTGGGTGACTGACCATACCATCGTGGTTATCCGGTTCATTAAGATTTTTTTTTGAACAGTTCTTCTGCATATTCTTTCCATCTCTTCTTGATCTCTTCAGCAGCTTCTACTAGGTCTCTACCGTTTCTGTCCTTTATTGTTTTTTTCTTTAAAAGACTACAAGTCTGTGTCTATTAAGTCCCAAATCTGGGCTTTCTCAAGAACATTTTCTCTTGGCTGCTTTTTTTCCTGTTTGTGATGTATTTTCCTGCTTCTTTACATATGTCATGACTTTTTGTAGAAAACTATATAGTTAGATCGGAGAGGGCAATGGCAAGCCACTCCAATACTCTTGCCTAGAAAATCCCATGGATGGAGGAGCCTGGTAGGCTGCAGTGTGTGGAGTCGCTAAGGGTTAGACACGACTGAGCGACTTCACTTTCACTTTTCACTTTCACACATTGGAGAAGGAAATGGCAACCCACTCCAGTGTTCTTGCCTGGAGAATCCCAGGGACGGGGGAGCCTGGTGGGCTACCATCTATGGGGTTGCACAGAGTCGGACACAACTGAAGTGACTTAGCAGCAGCAGCAACAGCATACAGTTAGATAATATATTGAAATAAATCTAACATCAGATAGATATTTATTTTTTGCTAGGTTTTTGTTAATTTTTTTCTTGTTGTTTCTTACTTGTTTACTGTCTTTTCTGATATAATCTTGTAGATTCTATATTGTTTCCAGTGTATGGCTATTAAGTTCTCTGGTGGCATTTTAAAAATTCTTTTATTTTTAATCTGGGCTCCCCTGATAGCTCAGTTGGTAAAGAATCTGCCTGCAGTGCAGTAGACCCCGGTTCAATTCCTGGGTCAGGAAGATCCACTGGAGAAGGCTAGGCTACCCACTCCACTATTCTGGCCTGGAGAATTCCCTTGAATGTATAGTTCAGGGGTCACAAAGAGTCGGACACAACTGAGTGACTTTCACTTCACTTTTAATTTTAGGAATCACCCTCTATCAACACAATTTAGTTATCAGCCAGTGACTTAGAAAAGTTTCTTAAAAGCCTAAGGGATCTTTGTGAGAAGGCATGCCTTCAGACTTCTTGTTGTTTATAAGACAGTCTTAGCTTTTACTTCCCTTTTGTGCAGGGTTTCAAGGTCAGCTGTTAATGAGTTAATGGGAACTTCTCTTTTCCAAATCTTTCTTGGGTCACCTTTTATGCTCGAGAAATATGTCAGAGCTTTCAAAGTCTCTTGTGGTCCTCTAGTTTCCCCAAGATTCCCTTTTAAATTTCTAGTCAGGTTCTTGTTTACCCAACTGAAATCATAGCCGTAGAGAGCTGCCATGTTGCCACCCCGGTGCGGCTGTTCTGAGAATACTCCAGGGGGCTGTTGTTGCTGCTCAGTCACTCAGTGGTGTCCGATTCTTTGTGACCCTATGGACTGCAGCACGCCAGGCTTCCTTGTCCTTCACCATTTCTCTGAGTTTGTTTAAACTCGCATCCATTCAGTTGATGATGCCATCCAACCGTTTCATACTCTGTCGTCCCCTTCTCCTCTTGCCCTCAATCTTTCCCGGCATCTGGGTCTTTCCACTGAGTCAGCTTTTCACATCAGGTGGCCAAAGAATTGGTTTTCTGCTTCAGCAAGGTTCATTCCAGTGAATATTCAGGGTTTATTTTCCTTAGGATCAACTGGTTGGATCTCCATGCAATCCAAGGGACTTTCAAGAGTCTTCTCAAACACCACAGTTCAGAAATATCAATTCTTCGATTCTCAGACTTTTATATGGTCCAACTCTCACATTCGTACGTGAAAAACCATAGTTTTGACCATACGGACCTTTGTCTACAAAGTGATGTCTCTGCCTTTTAAAAGGCTGTCTTGATTGGTCATAGCTTTTCTTCCAAGGAGCAAGTGTCTTTTAATTTCATGACTGCAGTCACCATCCGCAGTAATTTTGGAGTCCAAGAAAATAGTCTGTCACTTTTTCCGTAGTTTCTCTATTTGCCATGAAGTGATGGAACTGGATGCCATGGTCTTAATTTTTTGAATGTTGAGTTTTAAGCTAGCTTTTTCACTCTCCTCTTTCACTTTCATCAAGAGGCTCTTTAGTTCCTCTTCACTTTCTGCCATAAGGGTGGTGTCATCTGCATATCTGAGGTTATTGATATTTCTCCTGGCAATCTTGATTCCAATTTGAACTTCATCCAGTCCTGCATTTTGCATGATGTACTCTGCACATAAGTTAAATAACCAGGGTGGCAATATACATACTCCTTTTCCAATTTTGAACGAGTCTGTTGTTCCATGTCTGGTTCTAACTATTGCTTCTTGACCTGCATACAGGTTTTTCAGGAGGCAGGTAAGATGGTCTGATATTCTCATCTCTTTCAGAATTTTCCACAGTCTGTTGTGATCCAGACAGTCAAATGCTTTAGCATAGTTAATGATGTGAAGTAGATGCTTTGCTGGAATTCCCTTGGTTTTTCTCTGACCCAACAGACGTTGGCAGCTTGATCTCTAGTTCCTCTGCCTTTTCTGAATCTGGAGGTTCTCGGCTTGTGTACTGTTGACGCCTAGCTTGAAGGATTTTGAACATTATTACCTTGTTAGCATGTGAAGTGAGTGTAATTGTGTGTAGTTTGAACATTGAACTCGGGGGGGGTAGGTTTTTTATTTTTCCTCTAATAAGCTGAGTTCTGTGTCAGATCAAATACTGACTGCCCCCTGAGAACAGAGATTTTTTCAGAGAGCTGGTTGTTCATGCAAAATATTGACTGTGCTCTAGGGATGATGCTTTTAATGTAGCTCTGAAAGAGGTCTGTCCTTTCTGTTAGCTACCAGGCTCCCCTTTTTTTTTTTTTTTTGCAGCTATGATGGCCACCTCATGCAAAGAGTTGACTCACTGGAAAAGACTCTGATGCTCGGAGGGCTTGGGGGCAGGAGGAGAAGGGGATGACAGAGAATGAGATGGCTGGATGGCATCACCGACTCGATGGACATGAGTTTGAGTGTACTCCGGGAGTTGGTGATGGACAGGGAGGCCTGGCGTGCTGTGATTCATGGGGTCGCGGAGAGTCGGACACGACTGAGCGACTGAACTGAACTGATGGTGCCTCTAAGCTGGGGAGAAAAGGGGATGGGAACAGACTGAAGCTAAAATGGTGGAGACCACACTGTCTTACTGAGGTTCGAAGTTTCTCTTAGACAATTTGTAGGTGTTTTTTTTTTTTTTTTCATGTGGCTTTGGTTAATTTTGGGAGTTTTGAAATGGCTGGATTAGTTATTTCACCAGTATTTTTTATTGTTTTTGTGGGACAGTTTGTGAAGGTTCTTGTCTTGCCCTTGCGAAAGTCTGTCACCTCTAGGATTCTGTGTACGTTAAAGAATAATGACAAAGAGAAACCAAAAAAGAGCCTCTCTAAGAGAAACGTTACCCCTTTTCTTCCAGCTTCGTGTGTTTTAGCATCTCTGTCCTATGTTTAGGTACTCTCTCCAAACCCCCATATCGGTCTCTTTGTGCTGATTTATTGTAGTGAGGAGAGTCTTTTCTTAGGCACCTGGGTGCACGTAGATTCACTTTCCAGCTCTGCAGCAGTAGGCAAGACGCTGACTTCGCTTGAGCCTCCTTTTCCTCATATAAATTGGTGATCCTCATAGAATCACAATGAAGATTAAATGAGAAAACATTTAACAAATTTACACCAAACCTGTACATACTAGGTACATAGTAAATTACTAATATAATATACAATTTATTACTCTTTACTTAGTGCTTTCATTTTATCCCTTCTGACCGGTCATACTGAGTTATGGTATAAAAATAGTAACTAAGGAGTTTAGGAAAGTAACTTATAGAAGAAAGATAATGAAAAGAGGACCATGTGTTTCCTTTGCTGTGTGATCTGAAACAAGTTATTTAGCCACTTTGAGCCTTAGTTTCCTCACCTTTTAAATGAGAACATATACCAGTATGTGTCTCTGTTACAGTAGATCCTCTGTTCATTGAGAATCAAATGAGTTCATGACATTGAGGCTTGAGGAAGCTTTGCACCATGCACACTCTACAAAAATACAGTGGTCTTTAATTTATGAAGATAAGTGCCTGGCTCTTGGATTAGCTTCATGGGATTAAATTTAGTATTTTTTCTTCTCAAAAAATATAAACACAAAAATGTAAAATAAGTTGTTTTTATTTGTGGCACCATTTCCCTCCATCCCTTGAGTCAGATAAGTATTTTGTCATATTTATTCATGTGTTGCAGATGACATTTGTTCTTCATAGATTTTGGATTTAATATTTTCATTTAATTATTCACTTTGTGATTTAGGCTAAAATAAAAGAAAAAGTCATTTATAAACAATGTAGCAGTCAAAATATGTATGTGAACATAGCAATAAATCCTCTTAAGAAGCTGAGAGACCAAGGTAATTTCTTTTCAATTAAATAGTAAGATAAACACTTGTGATTAACACCTGACACTGAACGCATTTTCTTCATTAGCAGCGTTGTTTTTAGATATTCAGTGAAGTGTATGTTTTAAATATTCTCTGGAGTAAAATGTGCAGGTGGCATTTTTTGTTGTTGAAAATAACCAGTTAGACTTGAAATTAGACATGTAAATATAACCTCACTGATGAGGTTATCACTGATATATGTATATTTGATTTCTGAATATAAAAATAACTCACCTCCATGTGGAACAGTAGTTCTCAACTTTTAAAAAATCATTATTGTCCTCCTAATAAACCTATTTGTTCTACCTCCCCCAGTAAAATCAAGTACTGAGTGATAATATTTTGTCAG
Source organism: Moschus berezovskii (assembly GCF_049115385.1). Taxonomy (NCBI): domain Eukaryota; kingdom Metazoa; phylum Chordata; class Mammalia; order Artiodactyla; family Moschidae; genus Moschus; species Moschus berezovskii. Next base: position 23,151,268 of record NC_142466.1, read on the forward strand.
TTAAGTTGAGTTTTGGAGAGCCACATACCATTGTGATCTCTAAGATTTTTCTCATTCCTCAAGAGCCAATTTTCCTCCTTTGGAAACAGTATGATACCCATTGAGAATACATGGCAATGAGTTCAAATAATACAGAAAAACATCTTTTTAAAAACAAAATAAAACAAAGACAGCTATCTTCCAGATATCTCATACCTACCCTTCTTTATGTGACTCCAGAGATATGTATAATATTAATGAATACAATCACTGTATGTATAGTATGTCTCACTTTTCTTAATTAGGTATCATAGAAGTCTTTAGTCAGTTAATCTGGAGTCCATGTTCATATTTAGATCTATATCATGCTTTTTATTGACTGCATGAAACTCTATATTGTATAGAACCTATATTGTAAATATTCCATATATGGAATTTGTAATGTAGATCAACCAAACACTTTTGGATATTTAGATTGCTCACATTTTTTGAGTATAAACTCTGTGATAAATATATGTGAACTTATTTAAACCTGAGCTTGTGCATCCTTAGCATAGATTCCTATACACAGAGAAGCTAGCAGAAAAGGTCTGTCTGCATGTTTAAAATTGATAAATATTGTTAATCACCCCAGAAAGAGTTTGCCCATTTAATTTCCCCACCAATAATGAAGTATATGGTTTTCCTTACACCTTGCCAAACTTTCTCATTTATCCTGTTGCAAAGTGTGAAGATATAGTAAAAAAAAAACAGTTATCTTAGTATTTTTAATTACTATGAAGTTGAAGACCTTTATTTCTCTTTTCATAAATTTGCTCTTTTTTATCCTTCTGCCACCACTTCCACTTTTTAAATTGTCCTGTTCATTTGGGACAGCCTTTTCCATATTCTCTTTTAATAATGCTGCAGATATTGTCACTTCTGTGTCAGCCTTATTTATAAAGTTTTTTTTTATAATATAGAAGTTATTTTCAAAATGTAGTCAATCCCTTCTTTCTGGCTTCTAGATTTTGTGTCATGCTTTGAAAGGCTCTTCTATTCTCAAGAATATAAAAACTGTTCATCTGTGACCATTTCTTTATGGCATTTTTAAAAACGTACAATACTTTAAGTAGACGTAAATACATGTATTAAAATATACAAGATCTCTTAGATTAATATTTTCATGGCATTCTAGCTTTTCTCCCTTTTTTCTCATATTAAATATAGCACATAGAAATAGAATATGCAGGTCTAAATACATAATTTAAATATTCCCAATGAAAACAGAAATGGTTTGCAAGCTGTTACAGTTGTGGTAAATGATGATGTAAAACCCATTCCATGATATGGAATCTATAATACAGATCAGCCAACACATTTGGTTACTCAAATTGCTCAAATTTAAACATACTCTATCCAGGAGTCAAAATGTATTCATTTTAGCAAATGTGATACTCTGACCTTTTTAGTAGTTGAGTAGATTTAACTTTTTCCCAGTTTGGAATTAATTCTGAAGATGTTTGTTCTCAGAAGTTCGTGGGTGTTTTACAATAAAAAGAAATATCTTACTACACTAGAGACATTTTTATGTTCTGTATAATTGTATGAAGTAGACAAAAGTAATTCATCATCTCAGGACAAAAGTTCTTGTGTGTTTTAGATATGCCTGGAAGCAGTAATGATAATAAGACAACTGGATTGAAAAAGAATGAAATGAAAAATGGTAAGCTTGCTGTGATAATGATGCGCCTTTGTAATTGTGAGCTTAAAGGGAAAGTAAATTTGGTTTACTACAGAGTTTAAATTATTATGAAGGATCAGCTGCATACTTTGTACATATATATCCTTTTTAATAATTAGTATAAAGTGGGGATGAAAAAGTGGACTTTTAAATAATATTTGGGTTGAATTCTCAACTTTTTTTTTTGTAGTTAACATATGTCTAGTCAGTAAGTAGTGCTGCTTAAATTTTCAAATTCTACCTGCATTGGAATACTTGGAAATCTTGTTAAAAATGCAGATTCTGACTCAGTAGGTCTGAGTACAGCCTCAAAATCTGAATTTATAACAAAAAAGGTAGAGAAAATATTTGAATTTGGTTGTGTTTTTATTGAAACCAGATGGCTGTGCTTTTCTTTAAAAAAAAGTCTCCTGTGAAAGATTGAAACAGTGCCGATGCTCCCCGTCCTTCTCATAACAAAAGGATTTTTCCTTTTACAAAAGAGTTTGCTAAAGGGCGTCTAGTAAATTCTGCTGGAGTTTTTAGAAATAGAGTAACCTTGAGAGTTCATTAGAGTGAGGGGATCTGGGACTGGGTCACTGATGTTGGAAAGAGATTCTTTTTGAACTTGAACTCTTTTGCCCTTGTGAGAGTCATCATTTTTCCCCATTAGCTCCTGCTTATAAGCTTTTGTACTATTCCTATCTGAGTAAATATTAAGAATTGTTAAGCAAGATTTCAAACCAGAAAACCTAGGTGTATCAACTGTGCTGTGTGACTTGGTCATGTGTCCTTACTTTTCTGAACTTTACTTAACTCATCTGTAAAAATGAAGTCAGTTCACTTGCCGTTCTGGGTTAAAATAAAGTTTATTTTTATTTACTTAGATTCCACATTTTTTATTTTTAAAACTTTTTTTATTTTCATTTTTTGGCTGTGCCTCATGGCAGGCATGCAGGATCCTAGTCTCCCCTACCAGGGATAGAATCCACACCCACTGTATTGAGAGTGCAGAGTCTTAAGCACTGGAACAACCAAGGAAGTCTCCAATGTAAAGTTTAAACCAATGTCCTTAGAATGGCTTTTGGTGTGTTTATTATGCACCAGCTATTACTGATGTAATTCTTACTTTCCCATCTGTTGCCCAAAGCTTAGGACATCACGTGGTCCAGGGAACAATATTGATTTGTTGTTGTTGTTAAAGGATGCAAAGACTTGGACTCTTTGAGACTCAACGTTAATCAGAATTCTGTTATTTCATAACCAAAAGGGTTGATAGACTCTAACCTTACCATCTCTTAAAAAAAGGAAAAAATGCTATTTAAATTGTATTGAATGGCTTTCCTTTTTCTCTTAGGACTCACAGGAATTATGCTCTACAGACATCTTAAAGACTACCTTCTAACTGAAGAACAGTTACATGAAAATAACTACCCCCAGCCCAACCCTGAAAAACCAGGAAGTATTCTTTTAAACCCAGATGTGACAAAAACTCATGTGAATGATCGTAAGAATATGGATCTGAAAATCATCCTTTCTGTGTACTGAGACTGGAGCCGTTAGAGTCCCAGTGTTCTGGTGTTTTCCAGTGGAAACAAGAGTTGTGGCCAGCATCGTTAAACTACAGGTAAAAGCGTGACTGCCTTTCATTTGAGTTCCCTTTCTGTTTCATTTTGTTCCTAGTCTCTAAGTGCTTTATGTACCTAATCAATTTTACTAAATCTTCCTAGTAACCATTTTCAGGTAAGTACTGTTACCACCTCCCTTTATACCAGTGAGGAAGCTAAGGGTTAGGGAGGTCAGATTATTTACCAGAAGTCACTCAGAAAGTAAGTGGCAGAACCAGGATTTGAACCCAAGGAGTCTATGCTCCTGCTTCATATGTATCCCTGTACATATGTAGGCAGTGCTGTGTTCTGTATACTTCATACCCTTTCACTAGGAATTCTTATAAAAAGACTTATAATTACTCTTAATATTTTATATTTTCTCCAAATACTGGGCGTAGTTAGTTAATATATTTATACCTATTTCTTCCCCTTGCAAAAAAGAGAGAGCAAGGGAGTATTTAATATTAACACAACTATCAAATCTTAGGTCCATCAGAGTTTGAAATGCACTTATATAAATATTTTTCATTGGCTAGAAGATGTTTATCTTCATCTTTTACATCTTTAGAACTTCTGTCTTGGGATCATTTTCACCATTTGTTTTACCTTTTCTTTCAGTCCTCTCACTGGAAGACAGTACCCTTAACAGTTAAGAACCTGGACTGTAGCCTGCCAGGCCCCATTGTCCATGGAATTCCCCAGGCAGGAGTACTATAGTAGGAAGCCATTCCCTTCTCCAACTGTGTTCTAGAGTAGATGACAATTCAAGTTGGTGGCAGTCAGATTGTGGCGCTGAAAGCACAACTGCCTGGTGGAGGGTTGACTCTGCCTGTTTTGAGCCGTGTCACCCCTGATGTAGGAGATGGCTCACCTGTAAGCCCTCCTTCACACAGTCCTGTTCCTTTTCCTGGTACTTTGTGATCACACTGAGCCTGTGCTCATGTCAGGATCAGGAATGCAGAGGCAAGGCCCTGCACTCAGGTCCTCGTTTTTCCTGCCATCTCTTCAGGAATAATTCTCCTGTTTTAGCTTCTAGGAAGATATGCAGTCGATGTGGGAAGATCTATGGTGTGACTTCTACAGGCAGACACAGCAGGACAGAGGAATGTCACTACCACTTTGGCTGAGTGTTGAGTCATAAGGTGAGTATATGGTGGTTCTGTTTCATTTATTTGACAAGCCGAGCCAGTGCCAAATCAGTAGAGAGAAAGGTAGGCTATTCAGTTCAATGTGTATTTGTTAAATACAACCTGGTAGAGAGAAACTGTTGATTGTGAAGTTTCCATTACAAACACCTACTTCTGACCATCACTTCTTAGTTGGAGCTCACTGGCTCAAGAGGCATGTCTGTGACAACTCTTTGCCTTTTTAGGGCCTCAGTTCAAGCAGCTGGGGCTTCCCAGGTGGCTCCAGCGGTAAAGAATCCTCCTGCCAGTGAAGGAGACATAAGAGACTTGGGTTCCATCCCTGGGTTGGGAAGATCCCCTGGAGGAGGGGAAGTGGCAACCCACTCCAGTACTCTTGCTTGGAGAGTCCATTGACAGAGGAGCCTGGTAGGCTATAGTCCTATAGGTCACAAAGAGTCAGACACAACTGAGCTTATCATATATATCAGGCAGTTACCTGTTGACTTGACCCGCTTCTCACAGGCCCGCATTAGAGAAATTTCTTGGCTAATAGCTTCAATTCCTTGCCCCTACCCCTCCCTGAGGGAGAATGAACAAACACTTGATTCCCCATCTTGGCTCCCATTTTCTCCTGCAGCACAGTGAACTCCCAACAACCCCCTCAGATGGTGATTTTTCCCTACTCAAACCAAAAAACCTGGGCACTGTCATCTCCCTTTGGCACACTCTTCTAACATTTTTATTTATTCATTCATTCATCTGGTTAGAATGCAAGGGTTTTTCTTTGGCTGTGTCACATTGCTTGTGGGATCTTAGTTCTCTGACCAGAGATTAAACCCCGGGGCCACAGCAGTGAAAGTCCTGACCACTGGGCCACAGGGCATATCCCCTGGTGAGCCCTTTCATCTCAGAGTGGCCACATCCCGCTTATTCTACCTCAGAAGTGTCTCTTCTCCACCTCTGCTGCCCCTGCCAGAGCCACACCGCCCTCATTTCCTTCCTAAACTGCTGTGGCGTCCTTCTAGGCTCACTCCATCTGCTATGCCTTTTCCTGTCTTCACCGCCCCTCCCCAGTCTATTTCTCACCCAGCAACCCCTGGAATAATTTTCACATCACAGTTCTGTTTGCCTCACTCCTCTGCTTTCATGAACCTTCTTCAGTAACTTCGTCAGCCCTGCCAGCTTTGACCTCTGCCCGCCCCCATCTTGTCCCCTTTCCATGGTTATCTTCTTTCTTGTCACACTGGCCACCTTGAAAGGCGCCTTCTCACCTGCTGTCTCCTGTCCCTTTCGCATGGCTGGTTTCCTCCCATCCTTTGTTATTGATCAGTCGCTAAGTCATGTTCGAATCTTTGCGACCCCGTGGACAGCAGTGCACCAGGTTTTCCTGTCCTTTACTATCTCCTGGAGTTTGTTAAAACTCATGTCCATTGAGTCAGCGATGCCCTCCAACCATCTCGTCCTCTGTTGCCCCTTCTCCTCCTGCCCTTGGTCTTTCCCAGCATCAGTTTTTTATGGGTCAGCTCTTTGCATCAGGTGGCCAAAGTATTGGAGCTTCAGCACCAGACCTTCCAATGAATATTCAGGGTTGACTTCCTTTAGGATTGCCTGGTTTGATCTCCTTGCTGTTCAAGGGACTCTCAAAAGTCTTCTCCAGCACCACAAATCTCATTCCTTAGGTCTCTGCTTAAATATGATCTCCTCAAGGTTCTTTCCCAACCCCATGATCTAAAATAGTCCCTCCCTCCTAAATGGGAAGAAAATCTAAAAAGAGGGGCTATATGTATACATATAATGGATTCACTTTGTTGTACAGCAGATGTACTAGCCCAGCACTGTAAAGCATCTGTACTCTAATAAAAGTTAAAAATAAATAGGTTGTCCCTCTTCTATCACAGCATGCTGTCAGTGGCTTTGGTACCACATGACTGCATTTTGTAATGATTTAGTAAATTTACCTGCTGTGCCCAAAAGACTGCAAGGTTTTGGAGGGTCCATCCCTCTCTTTTTCTCCCCATCATCAGGTTGTCACTTAGCCTGGTACCTGATACATACAGACCGTAGGTAGCTATTTGGCTAGATGGTGAACAGATGAATCATTTATGTAGATATAGACATGAGTAGAAATGCTATTATCATAATAAGTGGTATGAATAAAATAAAGTAGGGCAGAGGAAGTAGAGAGGAACAGTGGATATGATTGAATTACAGAAGAAATATAAGAATAAATAATACAGTAAAGATTCCCAGCTGGCTTAGTGGTAAAGAATCCACCTGCCAATGTAGGAGATAAGGATTCGATCCCTGGGTTGGGCAGATCCCCTGGAGAAAGAAATGCAACCTATTCTGGTATTCTTGTCTAGGAAATCCCATGGACAGAGGAGCCTGGCAGACTACGGTGGGTTTGCAAGAGTCAGACATGACTTAGCAACTGACCAGCAATAAAGTAAAGATGAAATACCACAGGAAAGATTAAATTTAGATTTGACCTGAGTGTTTGGGATTAGCTTTAGAGGGTAGAAAGAAAATGAAAGTGAAGTTGCTCAGTCATATCTGACTCTTTGAGACCCAATGGGCTGTAGCCCACCAGGCTCCTCCGTCCATGGGATTCTCCAGGCAAGAATACTGGAGTGGGTTGCCATTCCCTTCTCCAGGGGATCTTCCTGACCCAGGGATCGAACCCAAGTCTCCCGCATTGCAGGCAGACCTGCAATTAACCTTTAACCTCTGAGCCACCAGGGAAGCCCCATAGAGGGTAAGGGGGACTGTAAATTCCAAACGGGAGGAAACAGAGGAAGACACTGCCAGAGAATAAGAGTAGCAGACGGCGGCTGGGTGGAATCACTAGAGCACACGACATCCTGAACAGGAGGGGCCTTTGGAGCTGGTGGACCTGAGATTTGGGTCTGTTTTATCACTTACTTTCTCTGAGACCTCGGGCAGGTTTCTGAAGCTCTCTGAGCTTTCTTTTCCACATTCATAGAAAGAGCTTTGCGCGGCAGTTTAATGAGCTGATGTGCCCATGTCCTTGCTCACAACCCGTGCTCTGTTAACACTGGTTCTTGGCGCTCTTTCTCATCTCAGGAGAAGGTAAGATGAAGCTGTGAGATGTCAAAATTGGATAAGTAAGCCAGAAGTGCCAGCATGATAAATTTGCATTTGATCAGTAATGTACAAATGAAGCATTTGAGGAAAGTATGTAATGAGAATGTGCTTGAAGAAGCACATTTAATCTAACTGCATTTTATAGAAAAACTGGTGCAGAAATCGCTGTAGGCAGAGGCGGTTATAGGGAACAGTTGGGAGAACATTTCCTTGGGCCAGAGGGAAGAAGGGCTTGGGGTGGATAAGGGTACAGGTGATATTGAAGATTGGAGAGAGAGAAAAAAGACAGAGATGAAGGCTTGGCATTGTTGCTGTGAGAATGTGCAACGTGTCTGGCCAAAGAAGCAGAAGAAGAGAATGTTGGGATTTTGGAGGTCCTGCCAGGGTTGGAGACAGCATCTGTGTTTGGCTTCAGGCCGCGTAACTGGGTGATGTTTCTTGGGTCAGATCAACAACTCAGATACAGAAAGAGAGACGGTGGTGGTTGGAGCCACCACAGGGCTCCGGCAAAGAGAGAGAGTAGAATATTTAGAGAGGATGGCTGAGGTGGAGTTAAGCAGGGTAAAGAAGGGACACTAGGAGAGGAGCTGAAGGTCAGGACAAGTGATAGGGGAGAGAAGGGGAAGAAGGCATTCAGGACACATGCAGTTATAACTCACCTTCAGAATCCAACCCCTGGCAACTTCCCTGTTGGCCCAGTGGTAAAGAATCTGCCTTACAATGCAGCGGATTGGGGTTTGATCCTGGTCAGAGACCTAAGCCCACGCACCGCAACCACTGAGCCTGTGTGCCGCAACTAGAGAGTCCATGCGCCCGGTGGGAAAGATCCCGCATAATGCAAGTGACACGAGTAAGACCCAGTGCAGCCAAAAAAAAAAGCAGCCCCCGAGAATTCTGCTTCCAGGAGTCAGTTTTTCCTGTTTGTTACACAATAGCTAGAAAAGTAACTATACAGGGTTTTAGATCTTACATCAGATCACTTGCATGGTAAAATCTTAATGGTCTTTGAGGGTAAGATGCTCTGGGAGTTAGCCACTCTGCCTTGTCGAGCTTGCTCATTTGATTTTGTGTGTGTGTGTGTGGTTTGCAGTCCTTGGTGGCTTAGAAGAGCGGTGCAGCTGTTGCAGAGGTGTTCTTGGATCCCCCGGGTGTCAGGTCGCCAAGGCAGGGCTTGTTGCCCAGAATTCTGTTAGTGTCAGAACCAGAGTTGCTGTCTGCTGCACAGACCTAGAGGATCGATGAACATTTGGTCTAATTCACTGATTTTCAGTTGGTGAAATTTTTATGAGCTTAATTCCTCTTGCCAAAATATATGGTAACTTATTTGGCAATGTTTGTTTCCGCATCATGTTCATAACCAAAAAGAAAACCTAGGGGGCTTTGTGAAGACATTGGTCAAGTTCCCACCCCTCGACGGGAATCACCGTGTATTTGCTGTGGCATTTGTATGGTACGTTGGTTGTATGTTTTACCTTATGTATATGTGTGTAAGGAACTTTCCCAGGCTTTCTCTCTCAATCCCACATAGCTCTGTAATGCTGTTCGCATATTTTGGGTGAAGCAATTGTAGCTGAAAAAGAGTAAATGACTTGGCCGGGTCCCTGCACCTAGGGCTAGACACGAGGGCTTCCCTGGTGGCTCAGATGGTAAAGCATCTGCTGGTTGTGCAGGAGACCCAGGTTCAATCCCTGGGTCAGAAAGATCTCCTGGAGAAGGAAATGGCAACCCCCTCCGGTACCCTTGCCTGGAAAATTCCATGGACAGAGGAGTGTGGCGGGCTGCAGTCCATGGAGTCGCGAAGAGTCAGACACGACTGAGCGACTTCAGTTTCACTTTCTGCATTAGTGATGGAGCCAGGATTTGGTTAATGATCCTTTTTCTATTACCTATTGATTCTTTTTATACATAATCACTGCTTGTCCTACTCATTACACTGCTGAAATTACATGAGTGGAATGTCTTATGAACACTGCTGTTATCTCCCAAACCATTATAAAAGCTTTAATTTTTAACAAACTATTGTTTATAGAGACAGTAAAATATTTATAGGGATTTATCTTCTTTTATATAAGAATCAGTACTAAATAGTAGAGGGAAAGCAGAACTTGGAATCATGAGACCTAGGAAGCTCCATGGCTTATCAGGCAAGTCTCCTGGATGATCTGATCTGTCAGTTTACAAGGATAATGATAATCCCCCAGTGACGGTGAGAATCAGATTCACTGATATATGACAGAGTGCTTTGTATGTGTCAAACATCATGTGGACAGTCATCTTTAACAAAACATAAGATTAAATTTTTATTCCTTGTGGCATATTTGGACAGCAGATTTGTGGACTGTAATTATAATAAATATAGAAGAGCAGCATACAGTTTCAAACTTAGATTTTTAATTGGAGACAGTTAAAGCTGCTTCTGGCTTAGAAATCAAATTTTATTTCCATGCTGTCCTCTATGGTGCCATGTTTATGTAACCGTAATTTGGACTTCTTTTTTTCCCCATTCAGCAAGGTTTATAACTGTGTTGTCCAGTATGATATCCACTAGCAAACAAATATGTTGATGTCGTGAACAGAGTAGCTATTCCCAGAGGGAAGGCAGGGAGGGCAAAATGGGTAAGGGGGGCCAACTGTATGGTGAAGGATGAAAACAAAATGTTTGGTGGTGAAAAGTGCTGTAGTGCATATAGAAGTCAAAGTATAATGTTGTATACATGAAATTTACATAATGTTATAAAACAATGTTAACTTCAGTAAAAAATGTAAGTTGAAAATACAGTTTTTCAGTTATACTAGCCATATTTCAAATACTCAGTAGCCCCTTGTGGCTGGTGGCGACCCTGCTGGGCAGGACAGAAATAGAACATTTCATCTTCACAGAGGTTTCTGTTGGATAGCAGTGATCTCTAATGAAAATACTGGTAAAGCCTAAGCCAAGAAAATGAAATTATTTTATAGCAGAAATATTACTAATATCGAGGGAAAAAATTAAAGCTTGGAACATCTTTGGTATGACTGTCAGATCCACTCACTGGCTTTTGTTGGCAAAACTGAATGACAAGATTGAATTGTATAGTCTAGTTGGAAATATTCCTTTATTACATCTAGGATGTTAAAGTAGGTTTACTCATTGTGGCATATAAATTTAATATCTCTGCCTTTATAGGTGCTATACAGCCAAAGGTTCGGAGCTTACTCGCATGACAGTGGTGAGGCCAGCCTCCAGGCGGTCTATGATACATTTGTGAAACCAGATGAAGAGGCCACTGACTGTAACGCGAGGTATGCATTATAAGGGGCTTGTTTTTCAAATTATAGAACATTCAACATGTAGTTTAAGTTTTAGCCTAGCTACCTTCACTGGAGTCAACTTTAGAGCATGAGTAACACTGTTTTATTTATTCAAAATTATTCATGTTCTGTTGAATACCTTGCTAGAATTATGCAGGCATGTATTAGGCCCTGGGTAACTCTTTAAATAAGAGATTTGGCCTCATACCCTCATGGTGTTTACATGTTGGAGTGGTAGGTAGGAGGCTAGAGAGAGAGGCAAAAATATTGAACAAATGATTCATTCACTTATTCATTCAACCGTTAATAGGCTTCTTCTGAAAATATCATGCTATGCTATTCCCATTAGATGAAAATTTCTATAATCCTGTAGACATGTTGCTGAGTATGCACAGCTTTTATAGAGCATGCAGAACACTGGTTCAGTGCAAATTCTATTTTATTAATTATTATTATTATTAAAGTATGGCATGTTTCTGATCCAAACTCAATGGTAACTTGAGATAGTATAAGATATGCCTTTAATTTTTATTTTTTTTAATTTTTTTAAATTAGGGTCTTTTATTTATTCAAGGTGTATTATTTCTTCAGTAATATACAAGTGATATTTAAATATGAAAATTATGAAATATGAAAATCATGCTTTTCCAGGCAAAACATGGCGAACAAAGAACAAGGCCCCTAAGAGCAACACTCTTATCCCTCTGCAGAGCAGGGAGGGTCTCCTCCCCCAAGCTCCTCTGTCTCACATCTCTCTGTTCACTAAACACACTCTCCCTCTTAAAAAACAAGAGAACTGATTATAGACCACAATTTTTGGAAACCTAAACACTTTTGTAAACTAGAGTAAAGAAACCAGCTTAAGACAATCTTTCATTGGAACCCAAAGTTATAAAACTATGGAGGAAACATACTTGCAACTCAAGTAATTTAACCACAGCACCAGGCAGGCAGTAGACATCTTATCATCAGGGTCATCACCAGTGCTGCCCTCCACGGCCTAAGCCAGGTCCATGGTAGACATCCAGGAGGCCCAAGACACTAACAAAACCAGAACTGCTCTGAGGACAAGGTCATTTCATAAAAGGCTAGATGCCAAGCTCTGAAGCAGCGAGGCAGGTGACACAGTAATTACTCAAGATACCATCTCCAACCCTCCTTAATAAGCCAAGAGAATGAAGCTGGCCACTACAGTGTCATTTGGTCTTATAAGCTATGTCCATATGAATGACCGTAAGAGAGCTGCCTTACTCGCAAGAATGAAGAGGGAGGGAAAGAGAAGGAAGCAGCTTCACTCTGTGTAAGCACTCGGGTACCTGCACCATGAAATAGTCACAGAAGCTCCAGCCTGGCTCGGTCCTCTTCTCCCTCAAGGTTCTCATGTCATCCTCAAACTTGCCTAGGTTTTTTGTAAAAGACATAAGAAGTAATGTCCTGAGTTTGGTCAAGAAGGCATTCCAGGATTTCTGAGTTCGAGAGGAGTCCTTCAAGGGATCGGAGAGCACGACACACCTGTCACTCTGTTTATTACAGAAATCATTTCTTATTTTGTCCACAATGGAAGTTCGGGGAAGTATGTTGGTTTTGTTTTTTTTTTTCTTGGCATCATTTTCAACCACCACAATTAACCAGTCCACAGAGCTATACGCTTTCAGAACATTCTGCCACTTGGTGAGATCATCCTTTACCGTAGCTTTATATACTTCAGTAGCACAGCACTCGGTCCACTAAATGTGCAGGAAGGGGAAGGTCAGCAGAGCTTTGTTCCCGTCTTTGGGCAGCAGCTCCTCTTTGAACTGAACAAAGTTAGACTCCAGGTGAATCATCTTTGGAGCCTGGCAATAGGACCTCCTCCATTCCATCGGTTCTCTTGGAAGCTGCTGGGAAAGTGTCGGGTAAATGGAGGTAAATAAATTCTGATCTCCAGCACAGGTGACGATGGGCTTGTTCTCCATGGTGTAGATCACCGGCGGCAGCGGCTCCTCAGGGGTGTCCATGGGCGTCCAGCATCACCGGCCCGGCCCCTCACGCCCCATGGACAGCCCGAGGCCGCGCCGGGCCAGCCCAAGCCTGAGCGGTGCTGCAGCCACCACAGCGATGCCCGCCAGGCAGCGCTAAGCAGCTCCAGAGCCAGCCGCCCGCCCTGCCTTTAATTTTTAAAAACCTCATCAAAAGCACCCAATAATATCTTGATTAATTGAATTGAATTTCCTAAAGGCATATAAGCCCTATGACATAACACATATATTTATTTAAATATAAAATAGAAGACATTGATCTTATTCTAGAATGAAAATTTAGAAGTGTTAATTCCTGATATGATTGTGTTTATTCAATTTTCTTTAAATAACGAATTCTACAATGGTACTTAAGTATGTCTTGTGTGTGTGTGTACCCACTCCAGTATTCTGGGCTTTCCTGGGGGCTCAGACGGTAAAGAATCCACCTGCAATGCGGGAAACCTGAGTCAATCCCTGGGTTGGGAAGATCCCCTGCAGGAGGGCATGGCAACCCACTCCAGTATTCTTGACAGGACAATCCCATGGACAGAGGGGCCTGGTGGACTACACGCAGTTCAGTTCAGTCACTCAGTCGAGTCCGACTCTTTGCAACCCCGTGAAACACAGCACGCCAGGCCTCCCTGTCCATCACCAACTCCCGGAGTTCACTCAAACTCATGTCCATCGAGTCGGTGATGCCATCCAGCCATCTCATTCTCTGTCGTCCCCGTCTCCTCCCGCCCCCAATCCCTCCCAGCATCAGAGTCTTTTCCAGTGAGTCAACTCGTCGCCTGAGGTGGCCAAAGTATTGGAGTTTCAGCTTTAGCATCAGGGGTCTCAAAGAGTCAGACACAACCGAGCAACTAAGGACAGCACAACACAGCATGTGTGCGTACACATTTGCATATGTATGTATAAATAAATGCACACATATGCATACAAGTGGGCTTCCCTGGTGGCTCAGAGGTTAAAGCGTCTGCCTCCAATGCGGGAGACCCGGGTTCGATCCGTGGGTTGGGAAGATCCCCTGGAGAAGGAAATGCTGACTACCCACTCCAGTATTCTTGCCTGGAGAATCCCATGGACGGAGAAGCCTGGTAGGCTACAGTCCACGGGGTCGCAAAGAGTCGGACACGACTGAGCGACGGAACGGAACGGATGCATACAAGTATGTGAACAAAGATGACTTTATACACACCTACACACACAGATTCTTTACCGCTGAGCCACAGGCGAGGCGCTTATATATATTATACACACTAGTATATAGTTTATAGTACATGCATTACACATGATTTATATGTGTGTATGTACATAATTTTGGAGCACAACAAGGCAAAATAGTGAATTAAAAGTTGTGATACGTTTTGAGAATAATTACAGAGAATCCTGCTAATGAACATTTTTTAGCAAATTTCCTCACGTTCATAAAAAATGTTTGTATATATAAAAACTCAATAAAAGTTCCTGTTATCAGAAAGTGCATTTTGTTACTAATCTCTCTCCTGACCTCACTTGATGTTTTTTCCTACTCATTTTGACCCTATCCTAATAGCCCCATCTATTTTACTCTTTTTTTGACTTTATTGAGCAGAAAAATCATACTATATTTAAAGTTATTGTACTCTTAATCGGTTCTTGTTCTTCCATGAGTTTAATGTAATCTTTTCTAACTCCTTTTTGGAACAAGTCAGGAAATGTTTTGGTAATTACTGATAGTCACAGCAGCAAAATGAGAATTGAAGGGCTTGCATTAAAAACAAAAAATCTTTCAAATCTTAAAAGGTCAAAAGGATTCAATGCATGACATTCTTTAAGAACTGCTTTAAAACAAATCCAAATACTCTATCCATGATCATTTCCTCTTAACCCAAATATTTGATTATGAATCACATTCCTTAATTAAGCCAGATGATGGAGCCAGCTGTCTTTTTTTCCTCATAGGAGACAAAAATATTAACATATAGCTTAAGTTGAAAATACCTTTGCAGTATTTTTCTTTTCTCCTAATCTGCCCTAAAGCACAGCAATAACCATGTTTCTGAACACTTATTTAGTATGTGCTTCATGAAAACCACTAGGATAGTCAGGTTTATGCATGTATTTTCACTGTATGCATACATTTTCCCTGGATTCTCTTAAGCCATTGAAAAGTGAAAGTGAAGTCGATCAGTCGTGTCTGACTCTTTGTGACCCCATGGACTGTAGCCTACCAGGCTCCTCAGTCCATGGAATTTTCCAGGCAAGAGTACTGGAGTGGGGTGCCATTTCCTTCTTCAGGGGATCTTCCCAACCCGGGGAAGATCCGGGTCTTGATTGAACCCGGGTCTTCCGCGTTGCAGGCAGATGCTTTACCGTCTGAGCCACCAGGGAAGCAGTACACACAGTAGTAGTGTGTGTATGTCAATGCCAGTCTCTCAGTGCATTCTAAGCCATTAAGAATGGTAATTAATCCTACTTTACAGATGAGAAAACTGAAACCAGAAGGTGAAGTAACTTGTTGAAAGTCAAATATAATAAGTAAATGGCAGAAACAGCATAGTTCGAACTTAAGTTTTCTAGACTCTGCTTAGGGCCCCATTTGCTTTTCCATGTTCCCTATGTTTCATCTTCAGCTTTGTCTTAATGTGAGATAGGCTAACTTTACTAAATTGTAATTGACAAAACTCAGATTAAACAGGAGAAGGCACTGGCGACCCACTCCAGTACTCTTGCCTGGAAACTCCCAGGGACAGAGGAGCCTGGTAGGCTGCAGTCCATGGGGTCGCTAAGAGTCGGACACGACTGAGCAACTTCACTTTCACTTTTCACTTTCATGCATTGGAGAAGGAAATGGCAACCCACTCCAGTGTTCTTGCCTGGAGAATCCCAGGAATGGGGGAGCCTGGTGGGCTGCTGTCTATGGGGTCGCACAGAGTCGGACACGACTGACATGACTTAGCAGCAGCAGCAGCAGATTAAACAAAGATGAGAGTTCACAAAGGAGCTTTATCAGCTTGTAATAATGTCTCCTCCAGCCTTACATGATTGATCCAAAGTATAAATTTTGCCGTTATACCAATATAACCTAATAAAGGGGTATTTGACAGCCATACGATAAGATCTTTGTTCTGATCATCAGATGTTTGTCTTACTAAGTCAGTAATGCAGTCTAACTGTAACTGATGAACTCTACTGAGCTGCATTCTTTACTTACATGCTTTGTGCATCTTATTGGGGCAGGGTTTCTGGTGTGGTTGAAGATGACTTGAAGAACACAAAGTCCGTGATGTGCTAGCCATCTTATTGAACCCCTTCAGTGCTGACACTGTACTAACTGGACATAGCTTTGAACACAGTCTGTATGCACTTAAGGTAAAGAGCTACAGGCTCATCTTCTTACAGAACTCTATGTGTTAACCTGGTAGTCATTATTGTAGTGTCATCACTGATGCTTGATTTCCCTGTTTTTGACAAGACAAGGAAGACGAGAATCACTGTCTGTGCTAATAACACTGTCCAACTATGGTAAACCAAAAGCAGTGTAAGATAGTCCAAGTCATTTGGCTAATCAAGATCAGAAAGTCCATCATCAGCTGTGATAAAGTCAAAGTCATTGTTTGTTTTAACATGATCTTTGATCATTATCTTTAATATCCAAATAGATATGACTAAGTTGATCTAACAAGTTATTATAGTCACATCCTGGAAAACACTTTTTCATGTTAAGTCAGGTAGGCCCTATAGGTAGGCTTAACATCAAAGATATGCTCATTTTACTTGGCATGATAGACCTGAAGATCTCCCCTTTAATATACCTCTGGATTAAAATGGACTGTTTTTTTGCTCCATGTTCTAGCAGTTCACACTCTATGGCTTATGTCAGCCACCTGCTTTTGCAAATATTTTTATTGGAACAGAACCGTCGCACCCATTCATTGATATATTTTCTGTTGTGCTTTCACACTACAAGGGCATTGTTGAGTAGTTATAACAGAGGTGGTGTGGGCTGCACGCCTAAGCTATCTATAATTTGGGACTTGAAGAAAGAGTTTGGTGGCTTTCCCTGGTCTAGAACAGTGCCCTGCGATACAGCTTTCCATTATTTTGACTATCCAAGATGGTGGACGTCAGTTGTGTCCGATTCTTTGCAACCTATGGATTGGAGCCCACCAGGCTCCTCTGTCCATGGGATTCTCCAGGCAAGAATACTGGAGTGGGTTGCCATGTCCTCCTTCAGGGGATATTGGACATCACAGATATTAAATGTCTGATTGACTGAGAAAATGATTTTTTCAGTTTCTTAATTTCAATAGTTGCTCATGGCTACCACATTGCACAATGAAGCTCTGAAACTTTGGGGACCCTGACTATTTGTTTCAGCCACCCCTAGTACTTAACCTTCATGCAGAGAAGGGTGGGTTCTTCTTTAGCACAAGAATATAAGTAAACTTCTTTAATTCTCCTGACTGAATGTCCCCCTCTTTCTCTGCAAAGCTGGCACCATAGTGTAAATAGTTGTTTCCCACAGCACTGTTGTGTGCATGTGACAGAGGAGACGGACTGTCCTTCCACCAGACCCCACCCAAGTGTGGGCAGAGAGATGTGGGATGTAAGCTTTCCCCACCCAAGTGTGGGCAGAGAGATGTGGGATGTAGGCTTTCCCCACCCAAGTGTGGGCAGAGAGATTTGGGATGTAGGCTTTCCCCACCCAAGTGTGGGCAGAGAGATGTGGGATGTAGGCTTTCCCCACCCAAGTGTGGGCAGAGAGATGTGGGATGTAGGCTTTCTGTCAGAAAGGTCTTCACAGAGATTTCCCTCTGTCACCTCAGAGACAGCACCTCTCAAACAGTTTCTCACCATGACTTTCCTGCTTCTCATTTTCTAGGAACTGTTATTTCATCTGCATCCAAGACCAGAAAATTTCAAACCATCATATTTCTTTATTCCTTGTAATTAGTCTGTTTCTTCCTTCCAGATTACTCATAGATGTCTCTTTTTTTATTTTGTTTCCACAACCACCTTATATTTTTGCTCCATCCTCTGCAGCCAGGAACAGTGTCTAAGAGGTGACCGATACATTAAGTGAGAATCTATAAAGTGTTTCTGGACAGGGCATCAAGGTGTTTAACATTAAATTTCCAACCTTTTTCTTCTTGATCAGTCTTTAAATGACTCTTGTCCTGAGGCTAACCTTCTGTTATGCCCTTTTAAATTACAGCTCTTCTAATGAGGAACGCAAATGGTACCTGACTGTCTAGACTCTGTGATCTGTTCTCCCTCCCTCGTATCCATCCTATTGTAAAATTTACTCCCTTCGTCCACGTGAAAGCACAGGGAATTTGAACCTAGATGGGACTAATTCTTTTCCATGCTTCCTCCCCAGAGATAGACAAATAAACCACTGAAATGGGACTTGCACTGGAGTGAGGTGTGCCCCGCTCAGTTGAGTCCCAAGGTGAGAGGAGCCTGACTCATCCCTGGCTGCTGCCACCCAGCCAGTAATTATTGGAACCCCTCTGAGCTCATGCTGCCTCCTAGTGGGATCTCGTGGTAGGAAAGGAGACTCGGCAGTCAGGCTCTGAGATTGGATTTCTTTCTAATGCAGTATATTGGCTGAGGCAACTTTAACTTCTCCAAGCCTCAGTTTCTCTGGCTGTAAAAAGGGGACAATGAAATACCTACCGTGCTGGGTTAGTCTGCAATTTGTAGTGAGATAAGCCAGGTAATCTCAGATATGCAGATGACACCACCCTTATGGTAGAAAGTGAAGAGGAACTGAAAAGCCTCTTGATGAAAGTGAAAGAGGAGAGTGAAAAAGTTGGCTTGAAGCTCAACATTCAGAAAACTAAGATCATGGCATCTGGTCTCATCACTTCATGGGAAATAGATGGGGAAACAGTGGAAACAGTGTCAGACTTTATTTTTGGGGCTCCAAAATCACTGCAGATGCTGATTGCAGCCATGAAATTAAAAGACGCTTGCTCCTTGGAAGGAAAGTTATGACCAACCTTGATAGTATATTAAAAAGCAGAGACATTACTTTGCCAACCAAGGTCCGTCTAGTCAAGGCAATGGTTTTTCCCGTGGTCATGTATGGATGTGAGAGTTGGACTGTGAAGAAAGCTAATTGCCGAAGAATTGATGCTTTTGAAGTGTGGTGCTGGAGAAGACTCTTGAGAGTCCCTTGGACTGCAAGGAGATCCAACCAGTCCATTTTAAAGGAGATCAATCCTGGGTGTTCATTGGAAGGATTGATGCTAAAGCTGAAACTCCAGTACTTTGGCCACCTCATGCGACGAGTTGACTCACTGGAAAAGACTCTGATGCTGGGAGGGATTGGGGGCAGGAGGAGAAGGGGACGACGGAGAATGAGATGGCTGGATGGCATCACCGACTCGATGGACATGAGTTTGAGTGAACTCAGGGAGTTGGTGATGGACAGGGAGGCCTGGCATGCTGTGATTCATGGGGTCGCAAAGAGTCAGACACGACTGAGTGACTGAACTGAACTGAAGCCAGGTAAAGTGCTTAGTGACTGAGCTGGTGTAACTGCTCATGTTCCTTGGTTTTGCAGTGTGGTTGCTGCTGCTACAGTTCCTGTTGCTGCCATCAGTTTTCTTATTCTTTGGGAAGAATTTCTAAAGAGGTTTTCTTTCATTTGACAGTTAATTCATACTTCAGTTGTGGACACGACAGTTCTGTTCCCTCATCCACTAGGCTTGCCTCACAGAAGATCCCTGAAGGGTTTAGTGGCTGCAAAGAGTCATTCAGGATGAAGGTAAGAGCCTGCTTGTTCATGATAAATATCAAGCTCCTGAGTCTGACGGGAGTGAATACATCATGAGGTTCATGGTAAAGGTCCCCTGTTTGAAATACTTCCCTGTGGGTTTTCTCCTAGGGTAGAGAATCCCAAAGTATCTGTTTGAGTAAAATGTGTTCCATGTCCACTACCTGGCATAGTCCTAGATGTTCCACAGGCATCAAAACAGCAGTTGGGGCAGACTGGTGACCTTGGAATTCATACATAAAACTTTTGCTGGTGTAGAGATCTAATTCCATCCTAAATGTTGCTGTGTACCTCTCTTCATATGTGATTTTCATTAAACCTAATGAGAATCTAAAATTGATTGGTTCCAAGTTATCTTAGTGGCGCTAGTGGTAAAGAACCCACCTGCCAATGCAGGAGATGTGAGTCGTGAGTTCCATCCCTGGGTTGGGAAGATCCCCTGGAGGAGGGCACGGCAACCCGCTCCAGTATTCTTGCCTGGAGAATCCCATGGACAGAGGAGCCTGGCAGGCTACAGTCTACACGGTGGCAAAGAGTCAGACACGACTGAAGTGACTGAGCACTCACACAGATTATCTCACCCAAGGTAAATAGTGAGCTTTTTGTAAAAGGAAGTATAACTCAAATTCAATAGATTCATCATGCATACACTTGCTTTGTAATGGATTGGTCGATCTTGCTCTCAGAACTTTTTTTACTTTTGGTACTTCCGATGTAAAGGCCCAACATTAAACAGGCTCATCAAATGCAACAAGTCCAGCCACCAGCTCTCCTGCTAGTGGCATTACCATAAGCACGGGTATGTGTCTGACTTGGAATGGAGGTTAGTTACTCTGTACATTTCATGCAGACCCATATAGGCCTCTCTATTGCACAAGAAAGAAAAGAAAGTTCTAATGTTATGTTTCTACAGATGCTCCTCTGATCATGTCATTTATTGTACAAGAATTCAGATTTTATCTTGTGGTATTTATTCTTTCATTCTATGTCTATTAGACACTAACCAATAACATCTTACACAGGATCTTTATATTATCTGCTTTGTTTAAAATATTGATATCTCAAATACCCAGAAAATGCTATTATAAAATTCATAATGTGTTCTGCTGAAAACAACCTGGGACCATTGTCACAAAAATATTTCATCTTACAACAAAAAATACCCTATATAAAGCAAAGTTAAAGAACACCACAGTTCTCTCAGAATAATGCAAGGAAACGAAAAATAATACACCATTTTACAAGTGTAGCCCGTATGATTTTTCTCAATCTCAGACCTCACTTATTATTTTCAAAAGAACTGTAGGCTTGGTATTTTGGGTAGATTTCATCTACTTTTTAAACCCATGTCATCTCATATCCAAGGTTACTCTTTGTCTAGAAAAGTATATTTTTTCTAGCGTCTCTATTCCTGGCTTCTTGTTAGATCTGTCATTCACTGGTGTCTGTCACTTTCTTGTTGCATATCCCTGGAAAAGAGGTTCATGGAGAAGGTACTGATGTGCTATCCCATCATAGGAACGTAGTGACCATGTGACTGAGTACAGGGTATACAGAAAAAGGGAGATGTTTGTTCATCTAGATCTATGTAAAACATTTCTAAAGCAACCAGTGCTGGTTCTAGGTGTGAAATAGTGATATATTGACAAGTGGCCAGCATTGATTCTGTTATAAACTCAAGACCTTTTTGAGACCATCCACGGGCAACCTCACAGGGAGTTATCTAACATTTTATTTTTTATCCTATTCTATTTGGAGGTCACAGTTCCACTGAAAATGCAACCGCCTGCATGGAACTGGTCCTCTGGAAGGTAAAAGATGACCTGAAAGGAAAGAAGTAAACACCTGGCCCAAGAATATGTTAAACCTCTGCATTGCTTCCGTGACTCCTTAGCCTCCACTGCTGGCAGTAGAGTTTGATCTATAATAACATGAGGTTTCCCCACACTTTCAGAGAAGAGGAGAAAGAAAAGCACTGTCGAGGTTTATGTATTACATTTTAAAGGTTGGATTCCCACAGCAGTTTCTAAAGTTGTGTCTGGGGAGGGGTGGGGAAGGAATTAAGTTGTTTGGAATTTGACTTATCTTCATAGGCCGTGTGTAAATGACCATGGAAGATGCTTTAAAGTTGAAGTAATGAGTCCAAGACTTTCACAAAGTTCATTTCTCAGATTACTTAAAATTTCTTTTCCTCTTTAAATACCTGGAACCATTATACTGCTAGGAGTCAGAAACATCTTTTCCTAACAAAATCGTAACAGTTTTCTTTAGATCGCCTATATAGAAATAGATGTAGAGACTTTCCTCACCAAATAAACGGATATGAATGTAAACTTGTCAGTGTGTTAACATAATACAGTTTGGTCACTGGGCTGTTGTGGAAGGTGTTTTCATTCTAACTGGTGTACTCTTGCTTGATTTTGATTCCTGTCAACCACTCACTGATTTTTTTTTTAAGGCAGTATCCTGTGGATCTTCT
The DNA here is from genome assembly GCF_049115385.1 of Moschus berezovskii. NCBI lineage: Eukaryota > Metazoa > Chordata > Mammalia > Artiodactyla > Moschidae > Moschus > Moschus berezovskii. The sequence continues at coordinate 23,173,330 of NC_142466.1, forward strand.
GGTACACTGAAATCTAATCTATATTCCCAATACTGGAATCATCTAGTTCCTTAAAGGGGTTGGTTCTTCCCTTCTTAATTGCTTTTTGATGACATGCAGACTGTGGAAACGACACAAATTCATTCATTTTGACTGCTGACCTCTGAGTAAGTATGAATCTTCAGTATTAATTCGGTTAACATGCTACAAAGCTACAAAACTTTCTTTGTCAACAGCATGGATGAGTAACAGAGCTGGCGGTTGGAGGGCCGCTGTGCCGGAATTGAATTTGTGGCCTTCTGACGGTTGATTGTGATGATGGTTCAGTCCATAGCACACTGGTGCTATGCTTCAGTATTTTGAATTTACAAGTAAATCTTAGTATCACTGAAGTCCTCTTCCTTGATGCCATCCTTTCGTAGTCATCTCTTTTACTTGACGTGAAGTAAATTTGTAATGATGTAAAGTCATTTAAAATATATATAATATATATATTATATATATGTATATTCATTTTAAATATCTATAATATATATTATATACATTATATATATAATATATATTGTATATATATATATATAATATATATATGTATATTCATTTTAAATATCAATCAAGAAGGTCGAGCTGTTAGAGAAGGTAGCAGTTATTGTGTATTCCAAAGCCACATGCAAAATTTGAAGACATTATGTACATTTTTCAGAGATACATTTATCCCCGTTCTTGTTTGGTTCCATGTACATACACACCAAGAGTTGTCAGGAGTATCTTCACAACATTTGGGTAAAAAGCAAAAAGGAAGTGTTATATACATATCTGGACCTCCTTTCAGTGGCTCTCCATTCCAGCCCCTGCTCTGTTGAAGAATAAATGGTGTGGCAGCAGTGTTACTGTTGCTGTGTCTCCGCTGCCTATCCTGCTGTGGATGAAGAGCTTTTGGGCAAATGCAGTTTCCTGGTCTGTTTCTGATGCGTGAAGTTGAGCTGACGGCAGGAATGTGGAGCATTATGCAGTATGTGGAACACTGCAACACAGTTAAGAGAGATTCCAGTTTTAAGTCCTCAGTTCAAACTGGAACCAGAGGTGCAGGAAAACAGTAAGATATTTCTGGGAGATGTTTCTCATCTTGTGAGCTTGTGATACATCTGATTGAATATTCTCACCAACTGCTATCTATGTATTGCCAACACATTAGAGGATGATAATTTAAAGTGTTTTCTTGGAGGTATAATAGAGATGGTAATATTTATGAGACACATTCCTAGACAAAAAGTGGGTAGGCAAGACATTTATTCACTTACTCTATGATCTCAGGATAGCATGTGCCTACAATATAAATGGTAAACTCACAACCGATCAAAACTAGAACTTTTTACAATGTGCAAGACAGGTAGGGCTGTTAATCTGCTCTGATACATGTCACATGTCTCCCAAATATAACTGCAAGCTTCCTGTTTTAATTTCTTAACAAACACATTGATGTTATCCGAGAAACTGAAACCTATTAGCTTATCAAACTTACACTTCCTAAAGTTCTTAGGCTTCTAAGGAATGAGATTTAAGTCGGTTTTTCAGTGTCTACGTTTAGGACTGATTTGTTGGCTCTGGAAACACATGAAGAAGTTGTCAAATTAACAAAGGAATAGGACGCCTTCTACAGGTGAGGGGGGATATTCAGAGATAGAAAAAGCTCTTTTACATCACTTAGGTTAACATTTAAGAGACCTCAATCCATGTCCGGTGAGAACTCATACCTTTCCCCTGCTTTTTCTCACCTGTGCCGACAGGTTTACTAATAGTATTTTCTTCTACACAGTGAAACATCTTAGAGCATCCAATACATAGGTAAATATAAAAAATACCTAGGACAATAATGAGTTATGCACAATAGTAATTGTACTCTCACACCTTCCCATAAAGTCCATGTTTTTAGAAAAATATATTATTGCATATGAAACCACAAACAGGCATTCTGATTCCAGCACATTCTTACTCAAAATAGTATATACAGTCCTAGTCAGAGGGTGCTACAGATTCACACACGGGTCTTACGGTCAAAGTCCCATGCAAGCGACAATCTATATACATGTCCATTTTCTGTCACCTCTCTTGGCAGAGGCTGACTTGCTGAGCATCAAGGTATGAAGGGTCTCTCACGCCGGTAAAGGGGAAACAGAATATACAGGTGAGAGTGCTCGGTCCTAGGCTGCTTCTTCTGCAGAACAGTCGATCCCCGCGTAGGTGAACTTCTCATAAAGTGTGGTGTTCACATAGGTCTAGGAGAACAAGAGTGGTTCAGAGACACAAGCGGGCGCAGGCCTGCCTCCACTGGGGACAGTTACGGCCATACCCCGGTTTCCTTAGCTTGTCTCAGCTCAGATATAGATGCCGTGCGCTCAGTCGTGTCTGACTCTCTGTGACTCCGTGGACCATAGCCCGCCAGGCTCCTCTGACCATGAGATTTTCCAGGCAAGAATACTGGAGTGGGTTGCCATTTCCTCCTTTAGGGGAGTTTCCTCACCCAGGGATGGAATCCCCACCCAGGGACTGGACCTGCCTCTCCTGCACCTCCTGTATTATTGGCCGGTGTATTCTTCAGCACCGCCTGCTGCTGCTGCTAAATCACTTAAGTTGTGTCCAACTCTGTGCGACCCTATGGACTGCAGCCCACAGGCTCCTCTGTCCATGGGATTGTCCAGGCAAGAATACTGGAGTGGGTTGCCATGCCCTCCTCCAAAAGCCCCCAAATACCGATACTGGGGGGGATATTTCTCTATCCTCATCCCCTCTGTTGTATTTAACCACTTTCTTCCTGAAAAGCACCCCCTGACTTCTGCAAGTAAGATTGCTCCCTCTCACTTTTTCAGCCTCCTGGCTTCCCTAGCCCCTGGTCTCCCAGACCCCTTCCTCTGCCTGCTGCTCATCTTCACATCTGCTGTGTGATCTCACCCACATCTCCGGTTTCGTCACCAACTGGGTTTTGATGACTTCCAGCATCGTCCATGACCTCCAAATTCCCTAACCTAGATTTGCCTTTTAAACCTCAGATAGGTGTAGCCAGTTAACTACAAGTTTTTACAGAATTCCTGACCCGCCCCGTGGTAACCTGAAGACTGCATTCTCGTCACTCTCCTGTTTGTCCTTGGGCAAGTCACTTTCTCCTTTCTAAGGATGCTCCTTCATCTATAGAATGAAAGGGTCAGGCTGTGTGACAGATTTAGGATTCCGTCTATCTCAGATAAGCCAGTTCTGTACGTTGTTCTACACTGTCTGACTATATCTTATACAGGAATCTGGTTTCCTCCAAAATTGTAACTTTCTCAAAGTTGAGTCCACATCTTTTATGTCCCTGTAACACCTCAGGTTGGTTCAAAAGAACTTGCTGACCTGTATCAACTATTAATCACAATGGACCCATGAGGAATTCCAGTGAAAGAACCCATGCTTTGAGTTCCATTCTCACCTTTCGTTCTTCTAACATCCTGTTTAAGGACACCAGGATCTGGGCAAATGAGGGCCTTTCATAAGGCTTCTCCCGCCAGCACTGTCTCATGAGATCATACCTTTGAAAACAGAGTGAGAGTGTTTAGTCTCCAGCTGTGCTTTAGTCCTGGGCACGGCCAGGTGCAGGGTTTGGAATAGAAGAGAACGCAGCCACACAATGCATGGTCATCTCGGTTAGCCAGCAGAAGACAGAAGCACTACAGCTAGGGAGGTTCTAGGAGGCCGCCCGCCTCCCACCCAAGTCTCCTGTCTTCTCCCAGTGGATCTAGTGCTTACTTTGGGTACCATTCCCAAGAGATCTTGGTCTCAGCTATCCTGATCATCTGGAAAGAACTGAGTTGTGTATCTAGGGCAGGCTTTCCCTCAGAATATTACATCTCTCAAAATGTCAGTGTGTCATTTCTAAAAAGTGGCTCTGTGCACAAAAAAATTTGCAAAACGCTACCTATCGCGCTTCCCTCTTAGTGATTGACTTCGTGAAATCTTGACGTCACTCCATTAAAAACCAACAATCTTTTAAACCAGGTTTAACATAGAAGCTTCCCAAACATAACTGATCACACAACTCTTTCCCCTTGTGTTATTTATTTATGTCTCACACATTCCACAAACACAGTTTACAAAGTGCTAGTCTAAAGTCTTTCTCCACTGTGGCTAGAACTACCTGTATTGTTAAAACGTGGATTCCTGGGACCCACTCCATATTTACAGAGTCATCATGTCTGAGAGCGGGGCTCAAGATTTCACATGCTTAACAATGTGGTTCCTCACTGGGAACCACAGTGCATGAAAGGCTGTCAGCTATCAGCCTGGGGTGGTAGAGATTCTAGAAGAGTTTATACTTTAACAGAAGTTTCATAAGTGAGTGAAAGCAGTGAAAACATCACTCCTTAAAGGTGGGATTCAGGGACTTGGCCCAGTGATGGCTCGAGTACGTTCAGGTTTTCCCAGGATGGTCTAGGTTTATATTTCTTGTACCAGAGCATAATAGCAATAAATTCCTTGTTCAGCCTAGAGCCTTGCACTCTTCATATTATGTCATTTAGGCAGCAGCGACATCAGCTGATTCTGGGAATGGCAACATCACTAGAGAATAATTCTTTTCAGGAATAAGAATATTTATTCCTGGAAAATAAGCCTTGTAGAAGCAAGATTTTATAAAGAAAAGCTTATCTTCTTTTAGTGTAACTGCTCTAAAATCTCTACCCTCAAAGTGAGTCTCAAGGTTTCATACATTTATTCATGGATAATTTCATGAATTTATGAATACATGGATTCATAAATTATAATTAAATTCATAAATTATTCGTACAAATCTTTTCTGTATTTGTTGCCCTTTCTCATTTCAACCTTAAGATTCAGCCAAGAAGCAACACCTTAAATTCCTCCTGAATTTCTATGCCTGGAAAACTCTTTATTTCCTGCCCATTGCCTAACAGTCTTAGTTTCAAGGTTCTGAAATCTTGAACTCAAAAATCTTGTTTGAGTTTCCTGAGGGAAATGCTCCCCTAGACACATAACACAGACACTTGTTTCTGACTGTTTGGGATTTGTGTGTGTACACATACGTACATATTTGTATGTATCAGATAGTGCTTCATTACAGGCAGTTCAGGAAACATACAGAGGGGAGGTTAGGATAGAATGGCCCTGGGGGAGGCCTGACTTACACCTCGTCGTCACAGTTTAGGGGCTTCTCCAGTCTGTAACCCTGGGGCAGCTTCTCGTAGAGTTCTGCACACGTCATCCCACAGTAAGGGGTGCCACCTGGGAAGACAGGAAACGGTGCGCCCTGAGCCCCCCGTGGGTGCAGAAGGCACTGTCTCCTGCCCTGGGGCTCTACAGCGAAGGGACTCGGAGAAAGAGGCGGGTGAGTCAAGCGACGGTAAGCGCCCAGTCGTCATCCTCCGGGGCAGACCCACCGCACGCCACAGCTGGACTTGGCTACAGACGGCGCTTCCACACGGCCGCTGCTTCCTTACGGTGCCTTGCCTGTCCCCAAGTCTGTCTGCACGCGGCATGTCTCTTGACATGGTGCCCGTGTGCCAATGACATGGATCTTTTTCCCAGTTGGAAATCTGTATTTACATAATGCAATTCCTATTTTATCTATCATGGTTACTGTCCCAGTGTTAACTACAATAGCAATATACGCTTATTGTGGAAAGTACAAAAAACAATGAAAAAACTACTTTGAAAAAATCCTGTGTTGTCTTTCCAGTTGTTTTTTTTTTTATGTGTGATATTTATAAAACTGGAATTATGGCATATGTGAAATTTTTCTGCTTTTTGGCATGTGCATTTTCACATGGTATTAAATGGCTTTTGACATATATCCAGACAAAAGTAGAATTCAAAAAGATACATGCATCCTTTTGTTCATAGCAGCACTATTTGCAATAGCCAAGTCATAGAAACAATCTAACTGTCCATGAATGGATAAAAGAAGATGTGGTATACACACACACACACACACACACACACACACACACACACACACACAGGAATATTACTCGGCCATCAAAAAGGAACAATGCCATTTGTGACACTATGGACAGACTTAGAGGTTATCATACTGATGAAATAAGTCAAAAAGAGAAAGACAATTGCCATATTACTCACGTGCAATCTAAAATATGACAAATGAACTTATCTACAAAACAGAAGCAGACTCACAGAGAACAGACTTGTGATTGCCAAGGGGGGAAAAGTGGTAGGGGAGAGAAGAAATGGAAACTCGGAATTAGCAGAAGTGAACTATTACAAATGGGATGGATAAACAAGGTTCTGCTGTGTAGCACTGGGAACAATATTTAATAGCTTGTGACAAACCATAATGGAAACGAATATGGAAAATTATATACACACATACAAAAAACTGAGTCATCTTTGTATAGTGGAAATTAACTAACTGTAAATCAACTATAATAAACTTTAAAAATAAATGGCCTTTGAAAATGTGACTTTTCATAGCAGCACAATATACTGTCTTAAAGTTGCAGAAGAAAACTTTTAACAGCTTTATGACATCTGTGCACACGTGGACACAACTTAGAATGAAGTTCTTGGCCACCAGGTCATTAGTGTTAAATGTGACATCAGACGCTGGGCTTTCATAAAGAGAGCCATGGGGATAAACACTCATGCAGGAAACCTATAAGGTTCTTTTCCCAAGTGGCATCTGTCAGCACCGGACGCGAATGTTACCCACAAAAGTAGGTGGTGAAGGAGCACGGGAGGGCCCACTCCCTTTGCGCAGAGCTTCAACTGGTAGGTGGACAAGGATACTCACCTAAGCTAACAATCTCCCAGAGTAACACACCATAGGACCATCTGCAGAAGGGATGAAAGAGAAACCAGTACTCAGCACACGCATTGGCCAGTCAACTTTCTGCCCCCAAAGCTGGGGCGACTGACTCTAGGTCAGAAGAGGGAAAGTTCCATGTCTTTTTCTTAGGACTGGGTCTTGCACACAGCGTGCGTTTATCTCCCCTTCGGCCAATGGAAGGACTGTAACGGGAACACTGTTAACACTGGCAGAGCCCCCACTTTTTTTAGGTAGAGAGTGCAGGCTGACACTATAGAAAGCAGGGGGTTCTAGGCCAGACAGATGTGCATCAGATCCCATCTCTGCCACCGGGCACTCATGTGACATGGGCCAAGTGACTCGAACTGCTGAGGCCTCTGACTGTATTCTTCCAAAAGTGAGGACACCCATCTCTGCCTCAAAGTCATGCAGAGATGACATGAGATGACAGAAAGGCACACAGTGAGAACACAGTCGTCGCCCGACCTCTCCTCACCCCCCCGAATAAGTCAACTCAACCCTTTGGGCCTGTTCTTCCTCCTGAAAATAGGGAATGTGGGCAAGAGGGCTCAGGTCTCAATCCCAAACGTTCCTCCCCTGCCACCAGCCTGAGACTCGTCACGCAGGCTGCACGCGGAGATGGGCCCCACTGACTGCCTTCTGCGGGGCTTCCCCGGTGGCACTAGTGGTAAAGAACCTGCCTGCCAGTGCAGGAGACATAAAAGTTGTGAGTTCAATCCCTGGGTCGGGAGGATCCCCTGGAGCAGGGCGTGGCAATCCACTTCAGTACTCTTGCCTGGAGAATCCCATGGACAGAGCAGCCTGGCGGGCTACAGTCCGTCAGGCTGCAGAGTCGGACACGACTGACACCTCCGACCCCAGCAGCTACTCTGGGCCACCTCCTCGGGTCTAGGTCCTTGTGCCAAAGTCAGACTGGGCAATGGAGTCACAGGAAGGCCAGGGTGCCCCTGAGTCCTCAGGAAATAAAGAATTAACCACTTGAGGTCACTCCCCGACGTTCAGAAATAAACCCAAAGCCTGCCATCAGGGGAAATCATTTTCTCTGTGGCTCCATTCAGTCTGTTAATTTATTTCCTGGGCTTGGTGATTAGCTTTATTCTGCAGAGGGATGCAATATTCCTGCCTCTCTTCAAAACCTTTGTCAAATGGATATTTTTCTGGGTTCAAAAACACCAAACCCCTCCGCAGTGAGAGCTTACTCACACGTCGCTGTTGGTCGTATACACGCTGTAATTGAGTGACTCAATCGCCATCCAGCGCACGGGCAGTCTTCCCTGGAGAATACAACGTAAGAGGCTGCTTAGGCTCAACAGGGGCCCCTTCCCAAGGCTCGCCAGCGGCATGCAGCTGGGGGGCTCACCCCAGTTCTCAGGGAGGTCCCCAGACAGAAGGCATGGCAGAGTCAGGGGATGTTTTTGCATGTCCCACCCACAAGTCTGCTTGTAAGTTCAAAGCCCTGCAAATTATGTAAGCCCCACTTACCTCAAGGCGTCACTACCAGTTTCATGTAAAGAAAAATAATGATGTGTGTGTGTGTGTCCTTTCAGCGGTCATGCAATTAATCACTTCGTGGCTGTCAGAGGTGCTCAGAGGTTTGAAAAAAGAGACGGGCATAGAAACCGAGGATTAGGCTAGAATGTGGGAAAGGCCGAGATGTGTGAATGTGGGAAATGCTTGGAGGAGAGGCTGGAAGGGTTTCCAGGGGAGGGGACCCACGAGCTCAGCTCTAGAAGATGTGTAGGTACCAGCAGGTGGATGGGGGAGGAAAGAGCATTTCAGACCAAAGGGCGGAGAGTGCGTGTGAGTCAGAGGAGGTGAGTCTGCCAACGCAGACCAGGGAGGCACCGCACGGCTCACCCGCCCTCTCTTCAGCGTCTGCTCCCTCCTGGGTCCTGGCCTCCATATCCCGCCTGCTACTCTCGCTCCTTCACACTAGGGGATGGGAAGAGTTGTCTGCATTTCCTGTTTGGTCCCTGCTCTCATTTACTCCCACTGGCTGGCCTCTGATCCCGCATTTCCTAATTATTCATTTCCATGCACCCTTTTCCATTCTTTACGTGCCCGCTTTGATCTGTCCACATCTGTCTGTCCCTGCTGCTGTCACCTTGGTTCAGGCCACCACCATGTCCACCTGCCTGCTGACAACCACCTCTCTGCTCATCTCCCCGCCTCTGGTTCCACTCCCTAATGGCCTGTTGTCTGCACCACAATCAGTAAACGGCAAACCCAAACATGTGGTTCCCTGTGCTAAAAATTCTGTACTATAGCTCTTGTTGCAACATCCCCAGTCCTCAGCTGAGTCCCCAAGAGCCGGCTCCCAAAGCTTTCAAGACCTTATCCCCACTTCCTCCTCCAGCCTTCAGTTCTAACTCTCCCTCTTTTTTGCGTCACCCTCTAGCCATACTGACTTTCTTTTTTTCATATTGACTTTCTTAATTCCCCAAAGTTGCGTGCTTTCCTCTGGCTCTCAGTTCTTATGTATATACCTCATCCTCCAGGTCCTCCATTCTCATGCCTGCAGTATCTATGTCACAGTCACTGGAAGCCTTCACTGTGCTTCCTCTGAGCTCCCGAGGGACCTGAACTTTCCTCCTGCTCAGCCTTATCCACCATTGCAATTGTTTGTTATGTGTCTCTGAGCTCTTTGAGGGAGAACACTGTGTCTTAATATTATCCCCAAGCCCAGCACAAGCATGAAACATTGTAGTAATAGATAAATCCATGCTGAGGGAATCAATAGATTAATCAATGGTAGTAAAACCCCGAATCACTTAAGTACATTATTTTGCAACACTTCCAGTACTAGAATCGCCCTGGGAGGAAGTAAAAAACTAATGCAGGATGCCCTCGCCACAATAACTGAATCAAAATATCTAAGTTGTAGGACTTAGCATCTGTCTTTTTAAAAATTTCCCAGCCAATCTAGCTGCAACAGGAATTGACAATCTCTATCTTCCATAGTAGCCCAGAGGAAGTAGCCACTCTGCCCTCTGTTGGTAACTTGCTACATTGCACCCTTCTTGCTGGGAGCTTGCTTCTCTCCAGTCCCTTCTCTTTTCTTCCCCTACCTTCACCATGTCCTTCCCTCCCCCTCCCCACAGCAGACGCCACGCTTCTACTGAATGCTTTGTCCTTCCACGAGAAGATACTAGAGCCCTAACCAGTGCTCCGCCCCTCTATGCATTTCCCCTAACTCCATAAGATACAGAAATCCCAACCTTTGCCTTGGGGTACTAGGCAAGTAACCAAATTAAATGGGTAGATTATGGGGCTAAACTGTGTTAACCTCTTCTCATCATCACAGGGCTTCCCAGGTGGCACTAGTAGTAACGAACCCACCTGCCAATGCAGGAACCATAAGAGACACGGGTTCAATCCCTGGGTTAGGAATATCCTGAATATTCCTGGATATTGGCAACTCACTCCAGTATTCTTGCCTGGAAAATCCCACGGACTGAGGAGCCTGGCGGGCCACAATCCATAGGGTCACAAAGAGTTAGACATCACTAAAGCGACTTAGCATGCATGTGGCACCCCCTCATCACGGCATCCCATCCCCAAAGTGTCAGAGTGAAGGAAGGAGAGAGATTCTGTAGTGGAAATAAAAGGTTTCCACATGGCCCAGGAGGAATGGGGAGAGCTGGAGCAGATGGGTGAGTGGTGGGTCCTGCTTCTCTAAGACCAGACCAGCCACTTCCCAGAGAAAGGTCTGCTTTGAGAGGGGCAAATCTGAAAAGTTTAGGGACAAAAGTGTTGCCTGGCAACCAACCTTCAGGGAGTCACTGGAGACTTCCTGAGGTGCTGATGTCAATAAGCATCAAGGACCAGGGGTATGGTAGTCTCTAAGAACCAAAGGAGGCCCACTTCAAACCCTCATCAAAAAAGGGAGTGGAAAGTTCCAAAACGATTAAGTTCACTGTGATCATAACTATGGAAAAGGTTGTATGCTTGTGGAAGGAAAAGAGTAAAAATAAAATAAATTGTGTCAAGGTTGTGAACTGTGGATCATTTCCTCTTGAAAGCATTCTTGAATATTGTTTCTCTGTTATCTTGTCAGTAATTGAAATAAGTATATTGAAAAGAAAGGAAACGTGAGCCTGAGGATAAATGCAGAAGCCTGAGCCTTGCTAGGAAGCAATTTGATATCTATAAAAGTAAAAGGACTCTCTCTGTATGTTACAAGAACTGGAGTCATCACAAGAAAGCTGATTCTAAGTAATGCTGGGAAAGCCATGCCATCAGAGACCTACCCAACACGTGCAAAGATCATAGGGTACGTCAGCCCCAACACCCTGCACTGCCCAACCACCCAGGGAAGGCAGAGGGAGGTAGCATGTTGAAAGCCCAGCACTAATGTCCAGGGATGTGGCATTTCCAGGGCTTTATGAGTCCAGGTGGACAACAAGAGCAGAACAAGTCCAGCTTCTCTCTGCTAACACTCTGAGACTCCCCTGGGATCTTTTATTTGAAAGTAAGATCTGGCTACTTGGGAGACTAGGTATCATTAGGTGAAAGTGGATTTGATGGGGGCTTGATGAATGAGCAAGCTATGGTTTTTCCAGTAGTCAGGTATGCTTGTGAGAGTTGGACTATAAATAAAGCTGAGTGCCAAAGAATTGATGCTTTTGAACTGTGGTGGTGAAGACTCTTGAGAGTCCCTTGGACTGCAAGGAGATCCAACTAGTCCATCCTAACGGAAATCAGTCCTGAATATTCTTTGAAAGGACTGATGCTGAAGCTGAAACTCCAATACTTCGGCAACTTGCTGCGAAGAACTGATTCATTTGAAAAGACCCTGATGCTGGGAAAGATTGAAGGCAGGAGGAGAAGGGGACGACAGAGGATGAGATGGTTGGATGGCATCACCGACTCAATGGACATGAGTTTGAGTAAGCTCTGGGAGTTGGTGATGGACAGGGAGGCCTGGCGTGCTGCCATCCATGGGGCTGCAAAGAGTTGGACACGACTGAGCAACTGAACTGACGAATGAGCAGAGAACATTCAGAAAAGAGGGAACTCTCATACGAGCACTTATAACTTATGAGTTTCGTTCTAGAGCATCCTTGTGACTTAGGAAACCTCATTGATTCACTTCCTTAATGTTTTAGAAAGTAGGTTAAACGTCTTTACCCCCTTCCTATGTTTGCTGTGTAAAAGGGGACTGTGGGAGCTCCCCAGAAGATTCTAAACGAGACCAGACTTGGGAGTCTGTGCTGGATACGGACCCCAGTCCCTCCAGCATGAGGCTTGCATGTTCAACAACTTCACCACATGTGACAGAGCCTTCTCCACTGGTAACTGCAGACCATCCAGACATTTTAGGGATCAAAACTGAGAAAGGACATTTGCTGGGCTGAGACCTTACGAAATGTCAGAAAGGGTCAGAGGCCTCCGTCAGCACAGAGGGATGGAATTCTAGGAGAAGCAACCTCAGGAGAGGGAGGGGTGCCCCCAAAAGGGTTGCATCAACATCTGAACTTACCATTGTCTTTTTCACATACACTTCTTGACCTCGGGATAATCCAAAATCGGCTATCTTGGCTACGTAGTTTTCACCAACTAAAATGTTCCTGGCAGCTAGGTCCCTGTGAATAAACTGAAATTAAAAAAAAAAAAAAAGTCATGTATTTTCAGCATCATATTTGCGTTTTCACTTCATTTTGTTTGCACAAAGAGCAGGAGCTTTGGGAAATCTAGAGGATAGTATGAAAAAGTGTTTTTAAAAAGCTACCAGAATCCAGGTCCCTTCTAGTTCCTCTTCTAAATGTTCAGTGAGTGGATTCTGCCAAACGACCCACAGGTCTTTGGAGGAGCATTTCAGGAAGAAGCGCCAGGTGATGCAATATTCCAATTACCATGAAAGGCCTCTGCTATGTGTGTTATGTGGAGTTACTTGAAGCTAAGATGAGTGAAGGCTCCTCACCAAATACATTTGATGAGATTCACTAGATAAACATACCATTAGCATGGAGCATGAACTTCTATATAAAGAGACAGAATATTAACAAACAATAAAATTAGGGAGAGTTTGAGAAGGAATTAAGGAAGAGAGGTGAACTGGGGGAAAAAATATCTAAACTCTGATATCAGAGAGAATTTTGGAAGAAAGATGCTCAAAGCAAGGTTCCCAGAACAAACCTGCTTTTGGCTCAGGTAGTCCATACCCCGGGCCACATCTGCTGCGAAATGGAGAAGCTGCTGGGAGGAAAGTGTGGAGGCAGTGCTGTTGGCGATGGCAAATGCGGGGTCCGTCTCTAGCACTCTGCTCTTTCGCAGGAAGTCCAGGAGGTTGCCGTGGGGGGCGTACTCAATGGCCAGGTACAGGTAGCCTGTGGGGCAAGGGAGGAAGCATCACTTTATCAGTAGCCCTAAACCCCGGTGATATTTCTGAGATGTGCTTTGGTCCTCGGGGACTGCTTATAAAATTCCATTGTGTCTTAAAATAACACATCTAGTGGTACCGATATGGGTAATGCTGGGGACAGGAGGAAAACAAGTGACATCATTCCGGCAAAAGGGGGCTATGCCTGCACTTAGGGTTCCCCTCTCCACTCCTACTAAACAGCAGGCTTCCTGAATGCTTCACCTACTGGGTAACACAGGTAGAATGAAATCAAAACATCTGCTTCCAGATGACCTAGGATAGCTAGTCCACATCACCTTTTATTTTTGATTCAGTATTGACTGAGAACCTAATATGAGCCAGACGTTATTCCAGTATGAATCCAGCTTCTCCTGAGGTTATTTTTTTAAAACAAACAAACAAACAAATGATTAAATACCCAAAGCAGAAGGACCCACACCTGGTAACTTTCTCTCTCTCCTGACTTCTGCTCCTTCCTACAATCCAGACTAAGTCATTAGATTGTTGAGTGCATCACTGGTCAGCAAAGTTGAGTGTCAGGGATTGCAATTTTACTTACAGAAACCAGAAATGTCAACCTTTTAGGAAAAAATAAAATTTTTCCTAGAGGAAAATAGGGTTCATTGTCTTAGTTTTATTCCAAATTGTTTTCTCCCTTTTCTTTTTTTAATGAGATGTAATCTGCTTTGATAACAATTATTCATCTTTGGACCCAATGAAAGTACAGTGCTCTATTTTACTATTTTTTTAAAGTGAATTATTTGGTATATACTTTTTATGTCAAATGAATTTAAACTTCAAAGTTATTCTAAGAAAGTGAAATTCTCAAAAAAAAAAAAGCAAGCTTCTAGCACTGAATCCTGGTGTAATATAAGGAAAGATATACCTCAATTCTGGTATGAATGTATTTTCTCACTTTACTGAACAATACAATTTTAAAAGTCAACCAATTATGTAACAATAGAGCAAAATTTTAAAAGACATATATTCTTCTGTCACTATAAGTTTTCTTTTTTAAAAAACATTCATTTACTGCTGTCCCATGCTGATCACTGTTCTCAGGAAACAGCTCAAAAATAAGTGTCATTACTTCATTATTTAACCTAAGGGACATTATCTGGCTTTCAGAATTACACCTTTGTTGGATCACGGAATGATAAATTGTTTGAAGTACCAGTATTTTTAGTTTGATAAATTGAGGAAAAGGAAGTAGTCTCTTTTCCATTGTTGGTATTTGTGCTGCAAAGTCAACAAGAGGTTGTAAAGTTTGCAAATAATTACCACGTGGAGCTTTTTCGTTGGAGTAAATTTTTCCATGAGAAATTAAGAGTAAGCATGGATTTAGAACTGCAAACCCAGGTAGCATGCAGAAGTAAACCCATAGATTTCTTATTACCTACTCATTCACAGCTAGCTCCACACATTACAATAGGAAATAATCAACATTTGAATTAATAATATAATTTCAACTTAAGAGTATGTGTGACATAGGATAGTTGTAAAGCTTCAGTGTAATTGTACAGGGCATTGTTTTGGATAAAAACAAAGTACTATTAGATATAGGCTTATTATTATTCTTTTAACCTGAGTATCATCAGTCCTTTCATATTACAGTAGATTATTGGCATTCATAGATTTAACATTTGGAGTATTGGTTACTTGGGTTTGGAGGGAAAATGAAAAGTCAACTAAGAAGAACCAACGTACTTCACTTTTCCTGGTTGAGAGTGCAACCTCCATCCACCTAGTAGTGACTGAGAAAACCTCTGGATTAGCAAAGATGGGAGCGTGTAGAAGCTTGGGTATCTTTGGGCATTACTAACTGAACTGCATCAGAAGCCAAAAGACTCACCCTTGGGACCCACCTTCAAAAATATGCCACATCTCAGCACAGTCTATTCATGGGGCCGGACATTCAGACTGAAATTGCAACTTAAAAAGTAGGTAGCAATCTTAGATGACTTATCTTTCCTAACTTCAATATGGAATGTGCCTGATTTTCTTTCTTTTTTAAAAAAAATCTGGCAGGAGAAACAGGAAAAGAGCATCTTACCACGATGTTCACACGCTCCCAAGAGATTGATGATGTTTGGGTGGTGTCCAAGTTTACAAAGAACCTCCAGTTCCCCAGCAAAGTCCCTGTGGTCATCTTTGGAAGCGTATTCTGGGAAGAAAGTCAAGAGTCGTGACCCCTTTCTGTGATGCCTCATCAGAAACAACTGTACCCCCGATCCCCATCACCTTCAGGTACGCTCAGCCATCATTGGGTCTGGAAAACGTTAGATAAATCAAAGAGACGGTTCTAACACAGGGGCTTGGCTGTCCACATTTTGGGCCAATGCTTCTTGTGGTTGGGGGCTGTCCTGTAGCAAGGAGGATGTTTAGCTGCCCCCCTGACCTGACCCACTAGTTACCAGTAGCCCAACCAAAAATGTACCCAGATCACCAAATGTTCCCCCTAGAAACCAAATCATCTCTGTTTGAGAACCACTGCTGAAGCCCTCAAATATTGAGAGAAATGGTCTGGTTGAGATGGAGCTGCATCCATTCTCAGACCCTGGCTCTCCAAAGACAAATACGCCAAGGAGTAACACCAAAATTTTAGTGAAACGTTGCCAGTAGTGAACACACCTTATTTATTATAATAATTTTACTTTGATTTTTACATAAACCAGAATAGAATACTGTGTTCAGTTGTGTTCAACTCTTTGTGACCCCATGGACTAAAACCCACCAGGCTTCTCTATCCATGGCGTTTTCCAGGCAAGAATACTGGAGTGGGTTGCCATTTCCTTCTCCGGGGTGGTCTTGATGATGAAGGGATCAACCCAGGTCTCCTGCATTTCAGGTGGATTCTTTACCAACTGAGTCACCAGGGAAGCCCACATAAGCCAGACTTGCTGAAAAATCTCACGTCTCAGTGACACTTTTATAGAAGATGCTTGGTAGTCAGGAAACAGTTGCGCTTCTTTCTGTTCCTTTCATTCTGTCTCTCCATAAGCACTTTGATCAGAGGCAGAACCACCAATCAGGCTGAAGAGAAAACTCTTTGGCTGATGTGCAACTGGTTGGTCAGCCTTGAGTTGGTGACAGTATGCCATGATAGCTTTTTGAAGAAATAACATTGGGGGAAAGAGTGATGGAGAGCTGGTAGCCATGTGCATGCCGGACCATGCTTGAAAATTATGGGAAGGTTTCATATGGGCTGAGGGGACCCATGAGGCTGACAGGTAACAATTCCAAGTCTAGTACCCTGTTTATACCACAGGAGCCTAAGGGTCAATGCCTCGGGAACATTTTAGAAGCAAAGCTCCTTGTAATAGGTTGTTGCTTCACATCAGTAAGTGCCCTCTTTGCCTGCACGACTTTTCCTGCAAAACTTTTCTGCCCTGGTGTGCTGTTAAGTTATTCTACCTCTTTACATGGATATGAGATGGACAATCAGCTCAAGTCAGATCCCAATCAGCAGAAAAACTGATGCTACAAAGTTCTACACCCTCTCTCCTCTTACCATTTTTACTGCTTCCTAAAACTCCTGTGACTAAAGTTGGAAAAGGAATTTCTGGATTCTAGCAGGGTTTGTTTGGGTGTGCGTCTGTGTGTGTGTGTTTTGAAACATTAATGCCTCTAAGCATAAATAATACTGTGTTTATTTTGTTTTGTTCATTTCCTGACATGTGTTTTCCAGCAATGCAGAAAGCAGTGATGACTTAATAAGATTTAGGGTTAATTGTCATCTTAGGCTTAATGTTGCAGTCAAGAAGAAGGAAAACCCATCAGCAACCTTAGCAAGTCCTTATTATGGAGCTGCCCAATAAAAGTGGCAATTACATCGCCGGCTGTAATATATCACTTGCCAAGCCTGTGTGCTGTAAAAACAACAGTGCAGCTTCACAATCAAGTTATCTCTAAACTGCCATTTCACACGCAACAGAAGACAGCTAGTATTGCCAGGAACACGTCAATCTGCTTTCTCAGACCTTATTCAATGAGTGGGCCCTAAGTAGTCTTGAACACAACTGGAAAAGGTCTAGTTTTGTGACTATAGATCAATGGTTTCTAAGCTTGAGTGTACAGAAGAGCCGCTGAGCAAGTTTAGGGACCCCAATTTTTCCCCGCATCATCCCAGACATTTGAATAGATTAGAACCACAAGGAGGAAAGACTCAAGTAGCTGCATTTCTAACTATTTCCAGGAATGCTGATGTAGATAATCCATGAAGGTAGTGATTTGCCAAGTGTGGTCTCCAAATTCTGAGACTCAGCATCCCATGGGAACTAATTAGAAATGCAAGCCCTCTGGCCCTGGGCCAGATTTGCTTAATCAGAAACCACAGGGTGGAGCTGAAGAGTCTGTTTTTTAACAAGTCTCCCAGTTGATTTGGATGTGTGATCAATGTTGAGAACCACTGCATTAAGAGAAACAGTAATGCTTCCTGAGAGTCAGCAGGGTGGGTTCTCACATCCCAGTGAATCCAGACAGTGGCGTCTAAACAGTTCATGCCTTCAAGTTTACATCCTGACCCTCAAAGGAAATATCACCTTCAGCTGCACAGAACAGCTCCATCTAACATCATGCCAATTTTTTGTTTAAAAGAATATGAGACCTTAGAGGAAGGATTCAACAGGAAGTCAAGCTGTCCCCCCACCCTAGTAAAATGCTGACTTGATCGGGGCATGCACTGACCTTTCATTCTCTTGATGGCAGCGTCCATCCGTAACCCATCCTTCTTGATGCGAGCCTTAAGAACCTGGCCAAAATTACCCTCCCCAATCACATCTTGAAATTTGATGTCATTCCAGTCAAGCACTGGATAAATGGTAGGATCTGGGTTGTTTTTGGCCTTCCTGTTCAGGGCAAGAGTTCCTGAGTTGAACTGCACAGCTGGTTCTTCCCTCTACAAAAATAATGGTTTTGTGTCAGGATTTTTCATAATTTTTAAAGTACATAATACCTTCTCGTTTGTACCCACACTAGGTGAAGAAAATAAACAGTACACCCAATTCTAGAATGAAGATGTAAATAGGGTTCATCTAATAGGCCCACTTGGATGAAGGGGCAGCCAATAGAGCTGCATGGGCATGATCATAGGCCTCAGTGGGAAAGCATGCCACAATCGATTAGTTATGTCTGCAGGGATGAGGGAGGGGAGGATAATAGCATGTATGTCACGACACACACTTGAGTTACTCACACCTGAGTGTCTACCCTGCTGTGAAATGAGCAGCTATTCAGTTCTGGTTTGGAAAAGAACTCAAAGATCTATCTGGAGAAGTCACAGGACATGCCTCTGTGAGAGCTTTTGTTCCTAGCTTCATCTTGGTCTTCTTGGTTCTTACTCACTCTCTCCTACTTGTCTTAAAGCTCAGAGTCTCTCAAGCCCAAGACAGTGTCTCCTTTTCTCCTGAGTTTCAGTGGCTTCTGGCAGTATCAGGACAAAGCATGAGTATCATGATGAGCTCCAGCACTGTCTACCCCTCTGCTGGACCTTCCGCTCTAGTGACAGCCTGAAGGGCATCTCAGGGACTCGTATCAGGAAGATTTACCTCATTTGGAGTATGTAATTGTATTCAGTGCTTCATATATAGAATCAGTAAAGTTGGGTACAGATTAATTATACAGAGCTTGAAATCACAGAGAAATGTTCAGGCTATAGTATCTCAAGGATTCAAATGGGGTGCCTGTCGGTAAAGTATGATTTTGTAAACCTTTGCAACTGGTCAAAATTACTAGATGAAAGAAAAAAGTAGTGCCAAGTGCCATGAACTCTGACTGCAGACTGAAGGGTACACAGGGGTGGAGATCCACACGTAGATATAATTCATATATATATGGGGGGATACTATCAGAAGTACAAAATGGAAACTGGAAATTTAAAAAAAGTGAAGAAAACTGATTTAGTATCAATATTCATGACTTATCACTTTGAGGTATGGTTCCCCTCATGCCCTTCATTACAATAATGATCAGTTCTTTATATTGCAAGATTACTCTCACTGGTGACTTATCCCTAGGATGACTCTCTTCTCTTTTTGATGGGGCAGTAGTCCTGCTTTAGGCTTAGTTTTCTGCATAATTATTAAGAGTAACCTTTTCACTCTCAGAATTGTTCTGAATTGGACAAGAACTTATATAGTCATGCTAGTTATCTCCCCGGAGAAGGCAATGGCAAGCCACTCCAGTACTCTTGCCTAGAAAATCCCATGGATGGAGGAGCCTGATAGGCTGCAGTCCGTGGGGTCGCTAAGGGTCGGACACGACTGAGCGACTTCACTTTCACTTTTCACTTTCACACATTGGAGAAGGAAATGGCAACCCACTCCAGTGTTCTTGCCTGGAGAATCCCAGGGACGGGGGAGCCTGGTGGGCTTCTGTCTATGGGGTCACAGAGTCGGACACGACTGAATTGACTTAGCAGCAGGAGTTATCTCCCATTTCATAATGGAAGACAAAGAAAAGATGAAACTTGCCTAAGGGAAATACTTCCTTTACAAGTAAATGTTCTGACCCATATCTTTAAAATACTGGTTGGAAGATGAGACACTACCACATTTTGGAAGGCCTGGGCCATTCTCCTTTGGACGTTTGCCCTCTTCAGCTGCAGCATGATCAGAAAGGCCAACAGCACTGTCAGGCAGGTCATTCCCGCTGAGCCGAGGATGGCGATAAGCAGCATCTTCCTGCCTCCGAGGTCTGCTGGTGCTGAGCAGAACGCAGGAGAAGCAGCACGTTAGTCTAGATGGAGAGATAGGCCACGACCATTTGCAGGAGAAGTCACAGTGTAATGGGAACATCATGGCAGCCTGCGTCCTGCCACCTAATTGCTAGGTGACCTAGTGCTACTCATTTATTTTCTGGAACTCACTGGAGACAAGTCTGACTCACAGGGTTGTTACAAGTTCAAAGGAGTGTGCAAAAGGGGTTTTTACAAGTCAACATGCTAATCATCAAAGCTGCTAAGTGCCAAAGAATTGATGCTTTTGAACTGTGGTGCTGGAGAAGACTCTTGAGAGTCCCTTGGACTGCAAGGAGATCCAACCGGTCAATCCCAAAGGAAATCAGTCCTGAATATTCATTGGAAGGACTGATGCTGAAGCTGAAACTCCAATACTTTGGACACCAGATGTGAAGAACTGACTCATTGGAAAAGACCCTGATGCTGGGAAAGATTGAAGGCAGGAGGAGAAGGGGACGACAGAGGATGAGATGGTTGGATGGCATCATTGACTTGCTGGATGTGAGTTTGACCCATCTCCAGGAGTTGGTGATGGACAGGGAGGCCTGGAGTGCTGCAGTCCACGGAGTCACAAAGAGTTGAACACGACTGAGTGACTGAACTGAACTGATGCTAATCACTAATTGTCACCCTTTGTTCAACTTTCACTTCCAAGTACAGGCCCACGCAGATGAATATTATCTCATAATAGTGAGACTGACTAACTATATCTATCACTTTGGGAAAGTGACTAAACCTCCCTGAACAATTTCCCCACCTAGAAAAGCTTGCAAGCTCTATGATGCTAAGAGCACAGAATCTGAAAGATATTTTGATTTGGGTTTTTCTTGTTTTAAAGAGCTGAAAACAACCTGAGGATACCAATGGGAGAAACAAAGAAGGAAGGAAAGGAGAGAGAAAAGAGAAAAACTGTTGAATTTACGGCTCAGGTCAAAATAGACTATTAAAGACTATGGTTTAACTCTTCCACTTCTTTCCCTTGCTTAAATTAAAATACAATTAAATTCAATGTATTTTTATGAAAAGCAGCATGTAGAGCATGATCTCATCTAATAATTATTCTTTTCATTAGCTATCTTTCCTACTATCTCCACACATGTGTGCATAAAGAGATGTCTGAAATGGGATGGTGAGGGGTTTTTAGTTTTGTTACATCTTGTTTTTAAA
The DNA here is from genome assembly GCF_049115385.1 of Moschus berezovskii. Lineage (NCBI taxonomy): Eukaryota > Metazoa > Chordata > Mammalia > Artiodactyla > Moschidae > Moschus > Moschus berezovskii. The sequence goes on from NC_142466.1 coordinate 23,194,408, forward strand.
TTTTTCTCTTTGTATTTTATTTGTAGCTTGGATTTAGGGCCGGCATGTGTTCTATGAAAACATAAGTAATTATAGAAATGATGCATTTATTAAGACTGTCATCTGAAAACTATGATTCTCTGTAATTTACAGACTCAACATTCCTTGGATATTTCAAACATATTCCAAAGAATCAGCACTGAAAACAGAGCTTGTTGGATTTTATTTCTGAAGCCCTAGGTAGCCCTCAAAAGAACCAAGAAGTTTTTAGTGCTATGATACTTTCTGTAAAAATAGGCTGGTCTGAATTATAAATTTGCAAAAGTCACCATTTCCCTCTAAAGTCCCTCTAGCTACATTCCCTTGAACAAGCTGTACAGTGCAGAGGCTGAGGAAATGCAGTTTCAGACTAACCTCAAAGGGAAGTCTCCCAGAAGCTTCAACCCCTCCCACCTGTGGTGTCCTTGTTCACTAATTACATTCAACAGGTTTTACCAGCCACAAACACTGGAGAGTACTAAGAGGTACAGCCCTCCAGTTATGAAATAAAGAAGCCACAGGGATATAATATACAGCATATAGAATATGGCTAATAATACTGTAATAACTTTGTTTGGAGGCAGATAATTACTAGCCTTACTGTGGTGATCATTCATAATATATGCAAATGTCAAATCACTACATAGTGCACTCAAAACTAACATAATATCGCACATCAACTGTATTTCAATTTAAAGAAATCACAAACACTGGCCCTCTTGTGCTTGGCACTGAAGGATCTCTGTCTCAAAGAGCTTATTCTCTCTGAGGTAGGGGTTAGTGATGGACATAGAGCCATCATAACCTGGATCTAAAAAGTAAAAGAAAACTCAGAATAGCATAGTGTCACCCAAGTTAAAAGAAGAGTTCATTCTGAGAAAGAATGGAGTGTGGTTCCTGGAGCCTCCCACTGAAGCACTGCACAGGCCTTCCTCCACTAAGCTGGGTCCTTAGTTGTCTTTTCCCACAGAAAGACATTCAGATTCCTCAGACCCTCAACTGCTAGATGGGGACTGCTGATGGGCTAAGTTCCTTTAAGGCTTAATAATGGATCAACAGGGTATCCCTCCAAAGGGCATTTTCATCTTAAGGACCTCTTTAGAGATGGTGATGCCTATCAAGGATAAGCCTATTGTATCACAAGATGTGAATATGGAGTAAATATCTTAAAACACTGGGGCTTTTCTGATACTCCCCAGAAGTAATAATCTGTAAATACCCGTCTACTCTACCAACCTTGAGATTCAGAAAGAGTCATCAGTTCGTGAGAAGAGGTTGGAGTGCTTGAGCCTATATTGTTCTCTGCAAAGACATCCACCTGGTACGCTGTTTGTGGCTCAAGGCCCTTGAGCTGATACTGGGTGATGGTGGCATTCTTGATCTTCACGTCAATGTGCTGGTCTTCGTTCTTGCCCTGAACCTTGTAACGGATGATAATAGCAGAAATAGAATAGCCATCCAGGATCGTCCAAGAGATCACGGCCGAAGAGTCTGTGATGTTGGAAATCTTGATGTTTTCTGGTTGAGGAGGGACAACTAGAAATTTAAAAAAAAATAAGCAACATATTTTCCTTAAGATGCATTACCATCTCTTTGACTATTATGCTTTTGAGAGAGAGTGAATGTCAGCCCATAAACCATGAATGGCTACTAAGTGTTATCTCTGATGGTAACTCCAATCAGTTTGTGGTGGACTCAACACAGACTTCACAACATGACCACATATGGGAAACTGGCAACACACACAAATCACATATTTGCCATCTTTACACTGAATTAAGACCCCGGAAGTTACTGTTACTCCACAAACTGCTATTTTACTCTTCTTGATGCTGAGGAAAACAAAGATTATGAGAGCTGACATTTATATAGGCCCTTTCATATTGTAACTCATTGACTCCACATAACAATCTTACTGTTAGTATTGAGGCCTGGAGACATTAAGTGACTTGGCCACGGTCACACAGCTTTTAAGAAATAGATTGAAGTAGAAGAAATAAGGATTCCCATTAGTTTGCAGTTAGCCACCAGCCCATAGGAACTATCCTTGTTAAGCACTTGTTAGAAAATATGTTAAGCACTTAGTAGACATATACAAAAAGCAAAATGGAGCGTATGCATGCATCTGCACACTTACAGGTATACTTAATGTACTAAAATTATACAATATTGAATGGAAAGATATACAACAAACATAATCTTGGTTTAACAAACAGAATTTTGGTTGTCTCTAGGGAGACAGGGAGAGAATTAGAGTAGGGATGATGCTCAAAGAGGATTTTGATATATCTGTATTGTGGAATTACTTTCACAGAAAAGACTGAAAGCAAAGATGGCAAGATGTTAACAGTTGTTAATTCTGGGATGTAGAAATGCAGATTTTTATGTATTATTCTCTGTACTGGCCTGTAGCTTCTAATTGTCAGAGAATTTTTTTTAAAGATGAAGAAGACATGTCTAAACACTGACAAAATGGTTGAGACTTCCACATGTTACTGATACAAGAAGAGACTGGTTGGAGAAACCCAGAGCCGGTTTGTACACCTGTTACTGGGGAAGTGGAGACTCGGCTGCAGAAGAGAAACTCAGACTTTGGCAGTTGACAAGAGACCACAGGCTCCTAGCATTAGTGATAGTTGGTGTGACCCAGAAACACCTGGTCTTTCCAAGGACTCTGAAATGCACAGACAGTTCTATGGCAGCAAATCAAACAGAACTCTCTGGTTCCTAATAAAAAAAACTTTCAAGACTACAAAGGAACCCTAGAAGTTCCAACTAATTTTTAATGGACAATCTGAAATTAAGAAGAGCCTGAAGAACAGTTTGAAAGAAAAGTTGTTTTATTACTCTCAAATATATACCGTAATGCTAAGGATTATCTGTTTTGCAGATTTTCAAGCAAAGTTCCTTGGCTTTTCAGATTAGGAGAGATCTATCTGTAATGAATCACCATCTGCTTAATAAATAACTCCATTGAAAGGAAAGGTAGGGATCCCTAGTGGTCCAGAGGTTAAGACTCCTCATGCCAATGCAGGGGACACGGGCTCAATCCCTGGTCTGGGAAGATCCCACGTGCCGTGGAGCAACTACGCCTGTGTGCTGCAACTACTGTCCATATGCCGCGACTACTGCAGCTGGCAAGCCCTGAGAGACCTGCTATGCCACAAGAGAAGCCATCGCAATGAGAAGCCCACACCCTGCAACTAGAGGGCAGCCCCTGCTCAATGAAACTAGAGGAAGCCTGTGCACAGCCACGAAGACCCAGTAGAGCCGAAAATAGACTTTTTTATAAAAAGGAAAAGTAAATCATAGTACAGTCCTGCCTGAATTATTGTTAGTCTAAATATACGGAGCATTCATATATATTGCGGGTCACTAAAATGATTTGAGGTGTTGAGGGGAGGGCACTCATTGGCCTCCACTTACAACTAAACTACCTGTCATGGTTTCTAAGAAGCAGACTTGAAGTGATGGGAACTAAATCTAAATGGCAGCCATCAAGCGTCATTCAGGCAAGGCTGGGGCAGCATAAGTTACTTACTGTCACTAAGGGTCCAAGCGATGAGATCTTCGCTCCATTCCCCCTGGGCCTTGGTGTTGACTCTGGCTCGGACTATGTACTGCTCCCTGGGGTGTAAGTTGTTAAGGAGCACTGAAGTCAAGTTGCCTGGCACTTTAATATTCTGCTGATCACTATTCATTTGCACAGATCTCCTCTCGACTTCAACATAAAAGTCATCTTCTGAGCTTGGGAATATTGGTTGCCAGGTCAAATTTAGAGTGGTCTGACTTTTTGGTAGGAGACTGAGACCTCTTGGAGGAGGAAGACCTAGGAGAAACCAGAAGGATCATCATTTTTATATGAAGTGAAGTTAACAACAGCCCCAAAGGACAACCTTGGCTTCTAGAATAATATACAAGCTAGCAAAGAAACAGCCACTAGCAGCCATGAAATACTTTTTTTCTATATCAAAATAGCAAAGCTTTAAAATATTAGTATGTAGTTTGAATAACTGTAAAATAAAAATACAGTTGAAGGACAACTTGGGAATATTTTTCCAGAGCCTTAGAAATGATCATATACTTTGTATAATCTGACTACCAGGGATTTATCCTGAAGAAATAACTCAAAGGAAGCAAAAAGGCTAGGGACATGAAGATGTCCCTTACAACATTATTTATAATATAACAAACAATCATAAGAAACCTAAATGCTCAAAGTAGGGAAAATGCTTTAATAAATTATGATATAGCCATCCAAGGGATTAAAGGATTATTGTGAAAAGTATAGAATCCCCTCCAAGACTTGTAACACATGAGAAATACTCTAATTTCCACTTGGGAAAAGTTATGTCTACCATTGGTGAAAGAGGAAGGAAACTGAAAAAATTGGAAACACTGGATTTTCCAAGGTTGTGGGGCTGCAGGTGAGCATTCAATGTTTCTGTTCCCATTTTGAGCAATATGTTTTAAAACAATTTTAGGGTTACATCCCCTTAGCAGGGACAATTTCACATGTGACAACACAGTGATGGCAGGGCCAGGCTCTGATCACATCATGGTTTGGCTCTGACCACAGGCTGTGTGGCCATAATTACCCCCAAGAACCTGAGTCACCAGAGAGGTAACTGAATGGAAACAACATGAGCTGTGAAATCAAAGAGGCAGAAGCATGCCCCTTTAGTTCTGTGACCTTAGGAAAATTTATGTAGCATGAAATAAAAACACTCACCTTCCAGACTCAGGAGGAGAAATGAGATAATGGAGGTGAAAATGCTTGGGAGGTTCCATCAACATTTTCTCCCTATCTTATCTTGGACCAATGGACAGAGAAGGAATCTGCAAGTTTTCAACTAATCACACTGATATTTTAAACTCCAGATATAAAGTATTTTCAAAATATAGACTAGGGATCCTCTCCTCATGCATTTTCAGTGGGGACATCACTGCCCCTAAGGGGGCAAAAATTGGTCCTTGGGGTATGAGAAAATTTTAGATAATTACAGTGGTTTACGAAGGACCATAATACATAAACAAATGTATGGTATTAAAATTTATGGCAGAAGAGACATTAAAACAAAACAGAGATGGTGTCTTAAGGACAAAACTATCTAAGAAGCTCTAAAAATAAACATAATATAACGAAGTGGAAACGAATGTGTATATAACAATCACTTCGCTGTAAACCTGAACTAACACAACACTGCAAATCAACTATACTCCAAAAAAATGAAAAAAGAAAAAGAAAAGATAACGTAAGAAGGCTGAGAAGCTTGGTCAGAGGTGACAGGGAGTGTCTATTTCCACTCCTCAGGACAGGGACTCTCACTAACAGCTTTGACCACCCAAAGATGAGGGAGAACCGGCAATCAGGCCTGCCACCCGCTTGGCTCTATGCTACAGATCTGGTTGGTCTTTTCTCCATAACCTTTGCAAATTGTGAGAGGTGACGCCACCTCCTTTTGCTCTTCTCTAAAGTTCCAAAATAAGCCACCTGGAATGGGCAGGCAGGCTTATAACCACACAACAGACAGAAAGAGGGCTGATGGTGTAGAGCAAACATGCAAGCCTTCTAAGCCTGTGCCTTGTACAGAGGAGCAGCCCCATAAATGGCCATTCCTCTTTCCCTCCCTATGAGAGCATGGCTTACCCTTCACCCTTCCCTACCTGCCCTCTCTCTGCCGTGTGTTCAGAGTGTGTCCTGTCCCCTCCCCTCCTGGCCTTCCCGGCCTATGCCACTCAGTCAACACACTTATAAATAGTGCAACTGCCAAATGGATTTAAAAACAAACATCAGCAAAATTCAAATGATGGGAAAAGATGAACCTTCAAGAATTCCCTTCCCACCCACCCCTGAGAACTACTTTGAAATATTCCAAGAGACCTCTGAATACATCCTGGCTGGAACATATTCTGAGAGCTGAAGACAGCACACTGTGGGTCTGTTAAGTGTTTTATGTTCTGTTCCATAAATACTTTCCATCTGAGTCAGATTATGCCCTTCCCCTCTTGATTCATCAGCACTGGCCTAGGAGAGAATAAGCTACCATTTGCTCTGCTGACATTTCAGGGGCCCCTTGCATCATAGTCATGGAGGTTCCTTTTATCCTCGAAGTCATATGTAGTTTCCAGGGTTATTTTCTTTTTAAGATATTTTTTTTTCTTTTTTAATGTGGGCCATTTTTAAAGTCTTTATTGAATTTGTTACAACCTTGCTTCTGTTTTATGTTTTGGTTTCTTGGCTGCAAGGCAAGTGGGATCTTACCTCCCTGCCCAGAGATCGAACACACACCCTCTGCATTGGAAGGCAAAGTCTTAAGCACTGGACTGTCAGGGAAGTCCCTGCCAGTGTTATTTTTGGTGTTACTACGTGGTGGGTTCCCAGGAAGCCATTTCTTACTTGTACAATGCTTCTACAGGCATCAGAGTAGCTCCTGAGTTTCATTTGGTTCATTAAGGATGCTGCTGGTCAAATGAACGCTAGGTGGGGGGTGTGGAAGGAAGAGTGTGTGAGGAATGCACAACTTTTGCAGAAGAGCTTGATGCTTTTCCTAGTTTCTCACTAAAGCATCCGCTGTCCTTCTGCCTTTAGTAAATGGATGAAAACTAGGAAATCTTATCAATCGGGAAAGGATTTGGTGTCTTTGGGCTCCAGGGTAAAAAACAGTAATAATAACTGGAGAAAGAGAAAGGGGTCAAGTCTGAAGATCTAGTATGAAGATGAAGAATCTGACACATCACCATAGCCAAGTCAGTAACCACTCTGGGACTCTACTTTTCAATCTATAAAGTGGGAAAGATGACAACTCTAAGAATTAAATAAATGTGAACCTGAAACTGTAAAGCACTGACCAAGAGACAGTAAGAGAGTGGTCACACACGAGGCACACTACAGCACTCAAGAGAGCTTTAAAAGGGCTCACTCACGTTTCAGAGGAGCGGGCCTGGGCAGCAGGAAGCTGGAGTTGAGGGTAGCATGAGGGAAATTTCACAAATGCAAGGCTCCTCAGTCTACACAACAGAAGACTGATAGCTACTGACTGACACTGATCCATCAAGAAATAGTGCTACACTTCGAATGTGTAAACTTAAGACCAGAGCATCATACATCACCGGGGAACTTATTAGAAATGCAGATTCTTGAGCCCCGTTCCCACTCCAAACCTTCTGAATCTGAAACCCTGGAGGCGAGGCCCAGAAATTTGTTTTAATAAGCTGGGCAGATGATTCTGATGGAAAATAATGTTTGACAACCAGTGATTTAGAAACATAGAGGTAGAGACTTCCCTGGCGGTCCAGTGGTTAGGACTCTGCACTTCCACTGCAGGAGGCTTGGGTTTGATCCCTAGTCCAGGAAGTAAGGGGATCTAAGATCCTGCGTGCCGTGCCATGAGAAACAGGGTGGTATTATTCATATGGCTCAAGGAGATAAAGGAAATAGGTTGGGGAAATGGAGGGACAGAGCATAGAACTGCTGTTTTTTAGGTAAAAGCCTTTCAACCTATTCGATGTTTTCACCGTGTGCCTGAATGACTTTTAAAAACTAGAAATTACTTTATCAACACACTGGGATTTCTGGAGTATGTATGCAGCGAGAGCCTGGCCTGGGCCCTTAGGATGGAAACAGGAAGCTGGTGGTAAAACTCAGGAGCCAAGACTGAGCACAGTTGCTATAAAGTAAATCCCAAGTCCTCAGGGATGTCCCTGCCTTCCTGAAGGCTCATCTGCTTCCTTCTCTGTCCCCGTGGATCACTCCAGCCCCCTCCCCCAGGGAGACAGACCAGGAGAGCAGCCCAAATAAAGGGCTGGCTTGGCTCCAAGTCTCTAGCCTTCCTGTCACTTTCCCACCCATTCAAAAGCAAACCCCTTCCACCAGCCTTCCCACCCACCCACCCACCACCACCCTTCCTGATCTTCCTTCCTCTTTCCCCTTCCTCCCCACCCACCCAGCTCCTGAATCAGTGCCTGTTTGCCTCAGCTGACCGATGGAAGCTGTTGTGAATCTCCTCACAGGGCCAGGATGGCCTTCTCCGCCCTCTCCACGCCGGACCAGCTGCACGCAGAGCTCGTATTCCGTCCGAGGCTCCAGATAGTTGAGGGTAACAATCTCATTTGTCACTGAGAAGAGGGAAAGTCCAGGAAACTTAAGTTGGCAATCTTTTACATTCTTTAAACTGGAATGCTGTTATTGTGATGGGAACTAATGTTTGGTTTTTAAAAATACAATGTCTGAGTAGAACAGAGGGGCAATTCCATCTTCAGGCTCTCAGTGTTCCTACTATAAAGAAAACAAGGTTTTTCGTGTAAGTATCCCTGTGCCACTCACACATTTCTGCTCTAGTGTTTCTGTATTTTTCATTTGTAGAGTAAAATCAGGCACATCTTCAACCATAGGGAATACCAAACAGATTTAGGGGCGAAAACTCAATTAGAATAAGATAAAATAACTTACCTACTGTTTTCAAATGCAAACAGTGATTTTAATCAAAGTATCAAGAGAAAAGATTCTTTGAGGGTTTGCTTATACTAATCAGATAACAAATTTGTAACAGTCATGTCATAATTAATAAAGGGTTCTGAAGTATTTGAAAATACCTCCCAGAAACAAATGACATATGCTTCTTTTCTTCTGAGCTATTTGCATGAATATTGCAAAGGTAGATTTTTGCCTTGCTGCTGCTGCTAAGTCACCTCAGTCGTGTCCGACTCTGTGCGACCCCACAGACGGAAGCCCACCAGGATCCCCCGTCCCTGGGATTCCCCAGGCAAGAACACTGGAGTGGGTTGCCATTTCCTTCTCCTAGATTTCTGCCTTACCATATGATAAAGTCAGTAAGGAAAAATACTGGACTGTGTTTAAGGGTTTTTAGAAGACCTCTTTGTGGATGCCCATAAAGAGATGATGGATTATCAATATTCTATTTTTTTTTAAACTGCTTTTTCAAAAGACCTAGCCATTGTCAATAGAAACAACAATCCAGCAAAACAGACTTATGCTCCTGGGATTCTGAATTTTGGATGAGTGTTCAAAAGACTGTGAAGAACTCCATAATACCACCATGACTTTCTTCAACGTACTCAGGTCAGCTAGTATTATTAAGCCCCAAACCTTCGTTTTCTTCTTTTTTGGTAACTTCCTTGATTATATGAGCTTAGTTGCTCAGTTGTGTTTGACTCTTTGTGACCCTTTGGACTGTAGCCTTCAGGCTCCTCTGTCCATGGGATTTCCCAGGCAAGAATACTGGAGTGGTTGCCATTTCCATCTCCAGGGGATCTTCCTGACCCAGGGATGGAACTAGTGTCTCTGGTGTCTCCTTCATTGCAGTCACAGGTAGAGGGCCCTTTTAGGAATTCATGGGCATAGTGAGACTAGAGTATTAATGGAGGTGTGTATGTTCCCTGCAAGTGTGACTGTGGCAGGTCTCACGATAAAACAGCACAATTTAAGCAGCTGGGTCAATAGATGGTGCTCAGCTTTGAAAAAAAAAAAGTGCAAAAAAAAAAAAGTGCTATTATATCATCATGCAACAAGCAAGACTGTAATTTGTGTTTCAAAGTAAATTTAACTTAAAATAAATAAATTTAACTGTTTTCATGAAAGTTTGACATTTTATTACATTTGGGGCTTTTGCTTTCAAAAAGTTTGGGACGGCCCTGTACCCCCACCTCCCCCTACCCCAGTTCAGTCCACCACAGGCCAAATTCCTTCCCAAATTTCTGTGAGTTAGGAGACTGCAGACAGGGCAAACTCAAATAAGGGAAAAAAAAAAAAAAAAACTTGGTTCAGTAGCAACAGCTGACACATTAGAAAAGACCCTGATGCTGGGAAAGATCGAAGGCAGAAGAAGAATAGGGTTGACAGAAGATGAGATGGTTGGAAGGCATCACTGATTCAATGGACATGAACTTGAGCAAACTCTGGGAGATAGTGAGGGACAGGGAAGCCTGGTGTGCTGCAGCCCATGGGGTCGTGAAGAGTCAGACACGACTTGGCGACTGAACAACAGTGGCAGCAATCACCCCTCAGATGTAAGCGGATTAAGTCTCTGCCCTTCCAGCGGGCCCTGGGCTTCCCTGTTACTGTACTCATAGCATAAACATGTATCCTTTACCATGACCAAGCAAGACAGAGTTAAAATGGGACCGGAGATCCAGAGAAACCTGGACAGGAAGTATTGATGAAGATAGTAACTCCTGACACAGGCTGGTTCCGTGTCCCATTTTATATCATGACTTTCAGAAAGGTGGACCCAGAACTCAGAGGAGCCATCACCCCGCCACTCGCTCCTGAAAACTCCGAAGTAGAATCCACTGCCACAACCCCTACGTTGGGATGGAGGGTTGAGACTGAGAGAGGATTTCTACATTTGGGGACAAATTTCTTTTCTTGGTGTCCCATCTCTCGCTGGAGCATTTCCTTGCCAAATCTTACCTTGAATATGCCGCCAGTCCTCATAGTGATTAACAGGTTTGTACAGAAGCTTCTTGGATTTGATTGGTCCATCCCCAAAGTAAGGCTCAGAGCTGATGTTGATGACAGCAAAGTTGTGTCCAGTGTCGATCACGTTTGGGGCATTCAAGGGCTCTGGAAGAACTAAATAAAATGTCAAGAATCAGATCAGTCCTTACACTTTGGGATTTTACTGCTGTTCTGAGATAGGGGTAGTGGATGAGTGCTTTTACATTCCCGACAAAGCCCTCTTCGAGTTCTCTGATCAGATTCAATGCACTTACCCGCTCTGTGATCTCCCGGCTTTGCTCTCACCCCTCCAACCTACCATCCACAGAATGCTTTCTTAAAGAATGAGCACTCCTCTGGTCAAGAGTTTTCCATGCATTCCCATTACATTTCGAATAAAATCTGAAATTCATACCATGACCTGCCAGGCCTTGCACAATAGCGCCCCTGCCGCCTCTTTAGCCCCCTCATCCTCTCATCTAATCCTCTCCAGTCCCAGTGACCCTTCAGTTCATTCACCTAACAATGCACCAGGCTCCTTTCTGTCTCAGATTCTTGGCTGATACTATGCTCCTGCGAGGAATGCACCAGACCGCCCACGATTCTGCAGTTAACGCTTACTCATCATTCGACTCTCAGCTCTGATGTGACTTCCCCCGAACCTTGGTTAAGTCACATGCCACACATTTCCACAGATCTTCTCCTTCACTGCCATTTTCAGAATTCATCATTCTTTGTGTGATTATTTAATATCAATCATCCTACTAGACCACCAGGCTATGTCTGTCTGTCTGTCTCTGCTTAGAGCAACATAAATTTATTATCTTATACCTCTGGAGGTCAGAAATCAGAAGTCTCTGAGGGTCAGTAGTTAGTCTCACTGGGCTAAGATCAAGGTGTTAACAGTGCTGTGTTCCTTTCTAGAGGATGTAGGGGATAATTTGTTTTCTTCTTTTCAGCTTCTTCAAAAACACCTGTATTCCTTGACTCATGGTCCCTTCGTCCATCTTCAAAGACGACAAACTCATGTCTCTCTGACCTTCCTTCTGTTGTGATATCTCTTTCTGACAGTCTTTAAAGACTCCTGTGAGTAGAATGGGTCCACCTAAATAATCAGGTGGCTCAAATGGTAAAGAATCTGCCTGCAGTGCAGGAGACCCAGGTTTGATTGCTGGGTCAGGAAGATCCCCTGGAGAAGGGAATGGCTACCCACTCCTGTATTCTTGCCTGGAGAATTCCATGGTCAGAGGAGTCTGGCAGGCTACAGTCCATGAGGTCACAAAGAGTCGGTCATGACTAAGGAACTGAGCACATCTATATAATCCAGAATAATCCCCCCATCTCAAAGACCATGTATTCTCAATGGGACTGAAATAGTACCCCCAACAAGGTAAAAATTGGTTCTTGATGAAAGAAAACATTCTTAGATATTTCAATGGTTTTTAGCCCCCATAAGGGGCATGGTATATATACAGATGTACAGTATGTTTGCCATGTGAAGCAACTTCTGGTTTGAAAGGATAGGATGTCTTGTCAGGCTATCAGTATCCTGTTTACTCAATTATAGAAGTAGCTCAACTTACTCACGTGCTTTGAGTCTTACTGAACTCCCGTGAGTTAAGAGGTCCACCAGATTCCTGGGGCATGGAGAACATGTATGGGAATGGGGTGGCCAAGAAAGGAGACAGAATCTGTCTCTTCTCCTCATGCACAAGCTCCATGGTGTCACTGGACTTCACTTGTGAAATTCAAAGATAAAATTTCAAGTTGAAGACAGCAGAAACTTAAACTAAGTGTAGGGCCCTGTGTGGACAGGTCATAAGTCCATGAAGCCAGCCCTGCACATCACGCTTACTGTATACAGCGTTGCAGTATTTGGAGATGGGGGTCTTTAAAGGGGTGCTTCAGTTACAGTGAGGGCTACAGTCATTGCTAATCCCATATGATGGCTGTCCTCATTAGTGTGTTACTCAGTTGTGTCCAACTCTTTGTGACCTCATGTACTATAGCCAGTCAGGCTTCTCTGTCCATGGAATTCTCCAGGCAAGAATACTGGAGTGGGTAGCCATACCCTTCTCCAGGGGATCTTCCCGACCCAGGGATCGAACCCTAGTCTCCTGAGTTACTGGTGGATTCTTTACCATCTGAGCTACCAGGGAGGCCCTCATAAGAAGATCAAATTACCACACACACACACACACAGGGAAGACCCTGAGAAGATACAGGGAGAATATAGCTATCTACAAGCCAAGAAGCAAAGCCTCAGACGATAGTAACTCTGCTAACACCTTGATCTCAGATCAACGTAAGATTACACTGATCACCTAGCTTCCAGAACATTGAGAAAATTAATTTCTGTTGTTTAAGCCACTCAATCTAGAGTACTTTGCTACCACAGCCCTAGAAACCTATTACATATGAATATAACACAATCTACTTATTCTTTCTAATGCTGATGAATATTAGGAATAATATTAGGAATAAAATTCCTCAGAACATTCTTGAAGATTATTTCACAAGTGCACTCATTTCTTTTGAGCATAAACTTAGCTGTAGAATGTCATCACAGGGTAGGTGTATGCTTAGCTTTAGTATATATTGCCAATTTTCCAACGTGGTGGTTCTAATTTGTACTCTGGAGGAAAGTCTAGTATAGTCAACCTTCTATATGCAGGTTCTGCATCTGCAGGTTCAACCAAGGGAAGATCAATATTCAGAAAGAAAAAAAAAAAAACTCCAGAAAGTTCTAAAAGGCAAAACTTGAAATTTTCCATGTGCCAGCAACTATTTACAAAATATTTATATTATAGTTACAACGATTTACATAGCATTTACACTGTATTAGGTGTTACAATAATCCCCCTTATCTGCAGGGGATACTTTCCAAGACCACAGTGGATGCCTGAAACTGCAGACAGTACCAAACTCTATATACACCATTTCTTTCTCTCATACACACATACCAGAGGTAAAGTTTAACTTATAAATTAGTTAAAGAGTAAGGGAATATTCAAATTGCTAGCATCACATTGTTAAATACAATAAAGGTTACTTGAACATGAGCATTTTGATACTATGACAGAGGAAATGATAATGTAGATGTCTACTAAGTGACTAATGAGTGGGATACATGGGATGAAGGGAAGACCAACATCCTAGGCAGGATGGAGTGGAACAGTGTAAGATTTCATCATGCTACTCAGAACAGTACACAATTTAAAAATTACATATTGTTTATTTCTGGAATTTTCCATTTAGTGTTTTGAGCTTCAGTTGATCATGGGTAACTGAAACCACGGAAAGTGAAACCACAGATGGAGGGGTGGCTATTGTTTAAGTAATCTAGAGATTATTTAAAGTATACAGGAGGATGTGCATAGGTTGTACACAAATACTACACCATTTCATAAAAGGGAGTTGAGCATCCATGGAGTTTGTATCCAAAGAGGTCCTAGAACCAATCCCCTACAAATACAGAAGGAGATTTGTATTTCTGTATCTTTTTTAATATTATGATTAAAGACAATGCCCAATTTACCTACTTGCAATTTTCCATTTTGTGGATACCAGTCAATATGACAGTGAAGAGGCATCAGTGACTTAGAACTAGAGATATTTCAATGGACTGATGTTGCGTGCTATGTCTTATTTAAAAAAAAAAATTAGAATCAGTGACTCTTCTGAATCTTAGCAACATGGTTTGTTTTTTTACTTATTATTTACTTTCCATGGACAGCAAATATTCCAAAAATAACATAATTTGTCTTGTCTGCATATCATTTCCTTTCTTCCAAGAACAAGTATGATGTAAGAAATTATTTTGATTGTGTTAATGTTCTACTGAATAAAATAGATCCAGGCTTTTCCAGTAATAAAAAAAAAAATTAAAGATTCCGAGGTTGTTTCTGTGGGTTCTCAGGGCAGAGAATCTAACTCTATGAGGCTCTATTTATGTTACTATTGTTACTGACCTTTTTTTAAAACAAGATTATGTTCTGGGTATTTACTTTCATTGACAGAAACTACCTCTAGGATCACCCAAAGATTCCTAATCAAGTAATGAAGTAGGTTATATACACATCAACTTCACTTATCTTGCTTCCTTATCTGTAACAGGAGAGACTGAGAAATCAAAATGATCTAGAAATGATGATGCAGGGTTGGACCAGGATCCAAACTGAGATTGGCTGTTCATAAGATGGGCTACCTTAGGCAAGTCACCTAAACCTCTGAACCTAGTTCCGGACTGATCAAGAGGGACTAACAATACTACTGTGCCTGGTCCTCATAAAAATGAAGTAAGATAGGACTTCCCTTGTGGTGCAGTGCCAAAGACTCTGCACTCCCAAAACAAGAGGCCTGGGGTCAATCCTTGGTCAGGGAACTAGATCCCACACACCACAACTAAAGATCCTGCCTGCCACATCTAAGACTTGGTGAAGCCAAATAAATAAATACACTGGATATTTTAAAAATAACAAGACGAATGAAGCATTTAGTCCAATGCCTTTCTAGAATACATACCACAGAGTTATTAGGTGCTTCTGTCTAAATATATTCAAAAGTAACTTTCAAATTTAAAATTTGTATAACATTTCTGTACAACAACCAAGGGAACTTGGATTTACTTCTACTCTATTCCTTCCCCTCAGGCCTCAAATGTACACAAATCCACTTGGAATAATTCTGAATTTTGAAATACTATTTCATAGTAGGAAGAATATTCAGAACTCTAAATATATGAGAAAATCATTCATGTTCACTGTATAGGGCTTCATATTGAGTAGTCTGCAAATTAAGATTCTCTAACTTCTCTGTAGTGAATCAGAAGTCAAGACAACGATGAAGTTAAACTTTCTACAAAAATAAAATCACTACCAGACTTGTGCCAGATACAATTCCACTACTTAACAATCTCACAATCACCCTGAGTGGTAGATAAGCTAAGCTTTATTTACAAATAAAGAAAGGTTCAGACAGGTCACCTAGAGCCAGACATCCTAGAATGTGAAGTCAAGTGGGCCTTAGGAAGCATCACTACGAACAAAGCTAGTGGAGGTGATGGAATTCCAGATGAGCTCTTTCAAATCCTAAAAGATGATGCTGTGAAAGTGCTGCACTCAATATGCCAGCAAATTTGGAAAACTCAGCAGTGGAAGATCAGTTTTCATTACAATCCCAAAGAAAGGCAATGCCAAAGAATGCTCAAACTGCCATACAATAGTCCTCATTTCACATGCTAGCAAACTAATGCTCAAAATTCTCCAAGCAAGGCTTCAACAGTATGTGAACCATGAACTTTCAGATGTTCAAGTTGGATTTAGAAAAGGCAGAGGAACCAGAGATCAAATTGCCAACATCTGTTGGAACATCAAAAAAGCAAGAGAATTCCAGAACAACATCTACTTCTGCTTTATTGACTATGCCAAAGCCTTTGACTGTATGGGTCACAACAAACTGTGGAAAATTCTGAAAGAGATGGGAATCCCAGACCACCTGACCTGCCTCCTGAGAAATCTGTATACAGGTCAAGAAGCAACAGTTAGAACTGGACATGGAATAACAGACTGGTTCCAAATCGGGAAAGTATGTCAAGGCTGTATATTGTCACCCTACTTATTTAACTTATATGCAGAGTACATCTGGAGAAGGCAATGGCAACCCACTCCAGTACTCTTGCCTGGAAAATCCCATGGACAGAGGAGCCTGGTGGGCTGCCGTCTATGGGGTAACATAGAGTTGTACATGACTGAAGCGACTTGGCAGCAGCAGCAGCAGCAGAGTACATCATAAGAAATGCTGGGCTGGATGAAGCACAAGCTGGAATCAAGATTGCCGGGAGAAATATCAATAACCTCAGATATGCAGACGACACCACACTTATGGCCAAAAGTGAAGAACTGAAGAGCCTCTTGATGAAAGTGAAAGAGAAGAGTGAAAGAGTTGGCTTAAAACTCAACATTCAGAAAACTAAGATCATGGCATCTGGTCCCGTCAGTTCATGGCAAATAGTTAGGGAAACAATGGAAACAGTGACAGACTTTATTTTTGGGGGGCTCCAAAATCACTGCAGCTGGTAGCTGCAGCCATGAAATTAAAAGGTGCTTACTCCTTGGAAGAAAAGTTATGACCAACCTAGACAGCATATTAAAAAGCAAAGACATTACTTTGCTAACAAAGGTCCGAATAGTCAAAGCTATGGTTTTCCCAGTGGTCATGGATGGATGTGAGAATTGGACTATAAAGAAAGCTGAGCACCAAAGAATTGATGCCTTTGAACTGTGGTGTTGGATAAGACTCTTGAGAGTCCTTTGGACTGCAAGGAGATCCAACCGGTCCATCCTAAAGGGAATCAGTCCGGAATGTTCATTGGAAGGACTGATGCTGAAGCTAAACTCTTAACACTTTGGCTACCTGATGTGAAGAGCTGACTTATTTGAAAAGACCATGATGCTGGGAAAGATTGAGGGTGGGAGGAGAAGGGGATGACAGAGACTGAGATGGTTGGATGGCATCACCGCCTCAATGGACAGGAGTTTGAGTAAGCTCCAGGAGTTGGCGATGGACAGGGAGGCCAGGCGTGCTGCAGTCCATGGGGTCGCAAAGAGTTGTGCACAACTGAACTGAACAGAGAGGTCAAATTCATTTGCTCAAAGCCACACCCAAGTTTACTAGCTGTCAGCCACAAAAATCAAACCCAGGGCTATGTAATTCCAAAGGTCATAAACTTAATCCCTCCTTTCCATTTCAATGCACATAATTTTTTTGCTTAAGTCTTAGTATCCTGGAGAACATCCAAAATGCATTGTAGTGGTCAGAGGGCATTTCTATCTAAAGGCAGCACCCAGCAATACATAAATGCAGAACCATCAAGGATACAATCTCTTCCCCTGGAAAATGGAGCTTACCTTTAACAGAAATGTTGAAAGGCTTTTCCACCATTCCAGCCACTGTGTTCACACTGCAGACCCAGACTCCTGATTCAGGGGGCAGGATCCGGTTGATGGTGAAGGTAGCCACGGAGAGATGACCCGTGTGGTTAAAGTCTTTTGGCTGGAAAGGTCAAATACAAAAAAAAAAAAAAAAAAAAAGAAGCTTCTACAGAGGTATAAACACAAAGGTTCTTAACACTGACCCCATCTCATTGTTAAATAAGTTTTCTAGGAGAGATTAAGAAGATCAGTCCAATGCTTGTATAAGCATTGGCTTATTTCCAAAGCTATTGTAGTAACCCTGCAAGTTTATGTTGGATTGACGCCCTCGCAGATCCTGCTGTTGTAGTTGTGTGTTTGGGAGTACGGGATAAACACTTCCAAGCAAAAAGTCTAATTCCTTCTAAATTGCTTCTGGTAACATTTGCTCCTTTCTGGTCCAATGCAGTGATGGCTGGGTGAAAAGATAAAATGGCTTCTGAAGTGTTTTAGAGGCTGCTGAGTATGGTATTATGGAAAAAGTCAACACGCTGAAAACACACGGGCCTGAGCTTACATCCCAGCTCTGCCAATTTTGGCCAATTGTTTGGGCTTCCCTGGTGGCTCAGACAGTAAAGAATCTGCCTGCAGTACAGGTTTGATTCCAGGCTTAGGACAATCCCCTGGAGAAGGGAATGGCAATCTACTCCAGCATTCTTGCCTGGAGAATTTCATGGACAGAGGGGCCTGGTGGGCTACCATCCATGGGGTCACAAAGAGTAGGACACGACTGAGTGATTCTCACTTTATTTAGTTATTTAACTTCACCCAACCAGTTTCCACTTCTGCAAAATAACTAATATTAAGTGAGATGTGTATAGTGTGGTCAGCTCTGACTAGAAGGTAGCTGTGACTAGGAAAGGCCAGCAAGATTTTGGAAGCTGTCAATTGGCTCCTACTACACCTACTGGATTGTTAAAGTGGAATTGGAAACATCTGATGTGTGAATATTCTGCATAGTCTGCCCCTAAGACATCACTTGGATCTACCTTCTGGTCAAGTTGATTTTTGGTCCTCTTTGAGAGAAAAATAAAATAACTAGTTCAAAGTCTTTAGATAATAAATCAATTTCCTGCAGACCACTTGTGACACAGAGAAATTTGAGGTGGTACATGTCTCTGCTGCATTTGGCATTGTTGGGAGAGGGAAGGGAAGCGTGGGAAAGTAGCTTAGTCCTTATTTCTTTCAAGCAAAGAAAAACAGTGTGGTAGCACCCTAACCAGTGGTAAGTGCCAGAAATGAATACCCAGTCTTGTCTGAGATGTGATACACACGCACACACACGCACACACACACACACACATACATGACAGAATACTGCTGCTGCTGCTGCATCACTTCAGTCGTGTCCAACTCTGTGTGACCCCATAGACGGCAGCCAACCAGTCTCCCCTGTCCCTGGGATTCTCCAGGCAAGAACACTGGAGTGGGTTGCAACCACAAAACAGAATAAAATGATGTCATTTGCAGCGACATGGATGGACTTATCATACGAAGTGAAGCAAATCAGACAAAGACAGATATCATATGATATCAGTTATATGTGAAATCTAAAATATGACACAAATGAACTTATTTACAAAACAGAAACAGACTCACAGACATAGAAAACAAACGTATAGTTTAGAAAACAAACATGGCTACCACTGAGGAAAGGGAGAGGGGAAGTGGGGGATAAATTAGGAGTTCAGGATTGGCAGATACAAACCACTATATTTAAGAAAGGATTTAATGTATAAGAGAGGGAACTATATTCAATATCTTGTAATAACTTTTATTGGAAAATAATCTTGAAATATATAACTGAATTACTTTGCTATATACCTGAAAATACCACAACACTGTAAATCAACTATGCTTCAACTTTTAAAAAAGCTATAATTTGTTCTACCAAAAAAAAAAAAAAAGAGAGAGAGAGAGAGAATAACTCTTACACGGAGCACTGTCCCATCTGGCTTCACGAGGGTCATTTCTTCATTAGCAGGTCGCGGCCAGCCAGACGCTTTGCAGATGGGGTTAAATTTACCACTGTTCACTTCTATATGATCTGGCAAATCCTCTATCTTTGGAGTCATCCTTGGCACACCTGAATGAAGGAAACAACACTGTGAAACCTAATCTTTAACACAGCAGAAGCAGAAATTACAAAAGTAGTTACCATCTAGCAAGTCATGTACTGGGCAAGAAATTGACAAGTATTCTATTGTTTCATCATTACATAATAAATTTTGGGGGGTAGTTGCTCTCAATTCCCATTAAAATGGTTACCAGAACCAGAATTCACACTCTTCGCCATAATGATGTGGGGTCCTAGGGGATACGGTCGCAATGCTGAAATGGTCATCGTCACCACATGTCTGCAGATCTTACTGTCCAGTCCCTCTCTTGCTTTTTAAGGGAATTTATTTTTACAAAAACAAAAACCACAGCCAGTTCTTCTTCCACTCTGCAAGCCCCTGATTCTCTGATCAACAATGTGATCATTAGTTTTGATATCTGAGAGATGTCTCATTGATCGGGAAGACTGCAACTGGCTGATGATTAATTATATTCACATTTACATCCAAGAAGTGAAGTGGAGTAAAATTCCCCTAATCAATTTCTCATCAGTAGCCAAATAAAAAATACTGCTGCCAACACAGAAAGGAAAATAAATGCCTCTGATATCAAGGAAGGCATCGGGATTCCTTACTTAATATCTGCAGAGTAGAGAATGAATAATCCTGAAATTTAACAGTTTTGTTCTGAACTGTGGGGTCTTAGAGAGTTTTGGACCACGTGTAGGACACAACTGAAAATGATCGAACACTCAGTAAATAATGTAGGAGATGGACATGCACTTAAAGCATTGGAAAAGTGGCTGAGTCCTTTCCAGAAAAAAAGAACAGCAGTCATTTACAAGCTGCTCCATAGCAGTGGTGAGAGGCGGTGGGGGTCAAGGTAAGTGCATCAATATTGAAATTTTATATTGATATCCTATCTCTCAAGCCTAGAATGAAACAGGTGAAGTGTATGGAGCAGGAGAGGAAAAGGTCTAATAGCCACAAAGGTATTCTTTGATATATCCGCAGACCTGGGGAGACTGTAATGAGAAAATTTGCCAAACTGTTTAGCGCACTTAGGTATTGGTGTTGGAATTGTTTGAAGTGCTCTAACACTTTCAATCCATGCCTTTCCTTCTCTGTCCCCTTGCAGTTTTCTGCAGTTGGATGGAGGTTGGAGGTCCAGGTAGAGGGTGTGGGGAAAGGGGGCTGCCCCTTGAAAGCCCAGAATCTGGGTCTAAGTTTGAGATTCTCACATTTTTCTACAACACCGGCCTTAGTACAGAAAGGAAGAAGTGGAACAGAAAAGGCAAATCATTAAGCTTGTTTGTTGCCCACTTTCAGTCCATCCTCTGACAGCCCCATAGCCTTTCCTCCCCTCTCTACACCCTCACACATTCCTACCCTGTAGCAAAGTCCAAACGCTGGGGTAGAAGGGAAACTATAAAGGTGACAAGCTAAGGCCTTTGAGAAAACAGTTGGTATTTCTCTCCATACTTGTTCTGATATTTAAAACTCACAGAGAAAGGACTATAAATGTCTTACTACTATGAGTGCAGATTTCACTGGACATGTGTTATTTATATTTGTTTGACTGAAAAAGTAATATATGCTTATTATTTTTAAATTTTAAAAATATGCTTCTTTGGATTTTAAAACATATATTCTAGGACAGGGGTTAGCAGACTTTCCTTAAAGGACTAGATAATAAATATTTTCAACTTTGCAGGCCATATGTTCTGGGTGGTAACTACTCAACCCTGTTGGCAGAGCAGCCTCACATGATATATGGTAAACAAAGGGGCATGGCTGTGTTCAAACAAGATTTTTAAATTAGAGCAGATGGTAGGGCAATAAAAAGGAGTGAGAAACATACTGACATGTGCTACAATATAGATAAACCTCAAAAACAGTATGGTAAGGGAAGAAAGCCAGCCAAAAAAGTCTAATTTTGTAATTCTTCAAAGTAATTCTTCCCTGCTGTGCATATCCAGGGGAAAGTCTGGTCTGAGAAAAGACCGTCAAAGAGGCAGACAGAGCTCTCGGTGGCCGGTTATCACTTCCTGTGCTACAGAGAGCACGAGGTTCAGTCCTATGGGAAAGGCCAGTGTGAGAGTCTATAAAGAAGGTTCAGAAAGCTGTCCTTTAAAACAGAGGATCTATTCTTCCCTACTTCTGCTTGGAAACAGAAGGAGTTGAAGACTCTTGGGCTAGTGGGCAAGAATTATGCCATCAAAGCTGGGTTCAGACATGCTGAACTTGGCCCTGATTACAGTGTTACCTTGCTTTACCTTCTTTTTCACACTGGAGCCCTTGGCGTCCTGGAGAGCAGAGGCATCCTTGGAACCGATCGCATTTCTCCCCATTGGTGCAACTGCACCTAAGCTTACAGTCTGGTCCATAATAACCAGGCTGGCACGCTGTCAACAAAGACATCAACAATAGTGTTAATATGGGGGAAGGACGAAAACTCAGTCTGTAAGTGGCTAGTTTTATTTTCCTCTCCAAGCTATCAACCTTACTGGTTATAAAAGGTAGTAAGTGATATATCTGTATTACCAAGAAATCAAACGTTAGAGAAATTCTGATTCCAGGCAAGTTGAATAAGCACTTACCAGGTCACCCTTCTCAAAAATAACAACACAACACTACTTCAGAAATAATTACCTGAAAGCACTGAAGAGTGATGGGGTGGGAGGGAGGGTGGGAAGGACCAGGAAGGTTCTGAGGGGAATTAAAACTTGGAATAGGGGCATGGTGTGCTCCCCGTTTTCCAGCATTTAGTCTCATGGCTGACACAGCTAACACTATGTGGGATGTCAGAACTCCAGAGAAAACCTGAAGTCTTACTGGTGGAGGAGTCTTAGAGGATAGAGTCAGGGCAACTGCAGCCACTTAAAATTGGGAGGGAAAACCTAGAAAGGAAGAACCAGAGGGAGGAAGTCCCAAATTTTTGGCTGCTTCCTGAACCACACATCTTAAGTTCAGGCTCAACACAGACCAGCTAAAGGTAAAAGGAATGAACCGAGTCTGAGCTGATGCCTGGGAGTCAGAGTTTGCAGTCTGAGTCATCCCAAGTTGATTGCCTTATAGGACATAACAAAACAAATTAAACACTCCTCAGAGGAATATACTGCACTCCAGAGTCTCCTCACTGTAACTTTCACAATGTTTAGAAAACAATCAACACAAGAAGAAATGGAATAGTGCCATGTAGTCCATCTCCCAGCAGTGCCAGATATGGAAAAAAACTGGGGAGCAAATACTGAAAGGTCTTTGAGCTCTGGCTAACTCACCACATTAGCATTTGTTAGGGAGGGTCTAACATATTTGGCTACAGATTCTGTTAAGTCGGGCTCCCCATTTGGCTCAGTGGTAAAGAATCCGCCTGCAATGCAGGAGATGCAGGAGACGTGGGTTCTATCCCTGGGTCAGGAAGATCCCCTGGAGGAGGAAATGGCAACCCACTCCAGTATTCTTGCCTGGAGAACCCCATGGACAGAGGAACCTGGTGGGTTACAGTCCACAGGGTCTTGAAGAGTTGGACATGACTGAGCATGCATGCATTCACATTGTTACTGTGTGATAGTCAATATGAAAAGCCTACTGGAAAGTAGATGAGAAATGGACACCTCTGAGCTTTGAGTAGGTGAAGCTAGTATCATTGAGCATGGTCCACAGAAGATAAGATCTTAACTTCCTTGATTTTCAAATCCCAAATCTTGTCTGTATCTGACATAAAAGTACTGATATTTATGATGTAGTGAAAAAAAATAAATCTATGCCTTTCCAGCCCAAAGTGTGGTCTGAAACCCAACAGCATCATCTGGGAGCTTGTTAGAAATGCAGACCCTCAGTCTTCAGTCCAGACCTATAGATCAGAATCCGTGTTCTAAAAAGATCCCTAGGTGATGTGTATCAGCAGCACTTTCTTGGTGGTCCAGAGTTTAATACAAATGCATAATTAACTTTGGATGACAGCATCTTTTATTCAAAACCCCATAGCTCAGCTTAGACAGGTGACTGAGTAGTCCGGGTATGTCCTACACACCGATGTCTGGGAAGCTGGGTCTCCTTGGTATACCTGCTAGAACCTTGTCTCTTCAGGGTGTGACTGGTCCATACCTTCATTGCACTGCAGACCCTTCCAGCCTGTGGCACAGGAACACCCATAGGGGTCTGGGAGACAGAACACAAAGGACTTGCATCCCTCTGGTTCACTACACCTTTCTTTACAAGTTCTGCCAAATGTGTGCAGTTCACACGCTATGGGAGAGAAAAAGATGATTCAGAGGCAAATACCCAGCCCTTTGAAAGGCATGATTCTTCTTTTCAAAGGTCTCTCCTAGACCACTGAACATGGAAAACAGTCCAGTCTGAGCCATGGATGGCCAGGGTAAAGAACCGCTGTGGCCCACCTTACAGATAATGAAACTGCTTTTGGACAGATAGGAGCCACTGCTCTCAGTTATGCAGGTCGTGCACTGCACAGACTGGCGGAATGGCGTTCACATCAATGACGTCACAGATTTGTGCACTTGTCACAACTTTCCCCTGGTGGCTCAGCTGGTAAAGAATCCACCTGTAATGCGGGAGACCTGGGTTTGATCCCTGGGCTAAGAAGATCCCTTGGAGAAGGGAACAGCTACCCACTCCAGTATTCTGGCCTGGAAAATCCCATGGACTGTACAGTCCATGGGGTCATGAAGAGTTGGACACGACTGAGTGACTTTCACAACTTTCCAGTGGTTGACAATAAAGAGCCTTCAGGAAAGGGCACCTGTTTTGAATTCACACAAAGGTACCATATGGTGTCACAGAGGCCATTTAGCTTCCATCCCCAACTGTGTCCAGATCTAAAATTTGGATTCAGCAATGATGGACTTTAAATGCACAAGGTACTCATCAAGCACTCTTGACTTACCCTTCTCACATGTTCTCCCCATAAACCCAGGAGGGCAAATGCATTCCCCAGTATCTTCATGGCAGATCCCATTGTTCATACAAGCAGTGCAGATGCGGTTACATTCAGGTCCCCACTTCTGAGCTTCACATCCTTTGGTTAAGGAAAACAAAACTCTGGTGAGTAGAGCACAGTCATTCCTCAAAGCTCTACTGAGCACCTGCTACACGTTAGTCACATGAGTGGACGCTGGTGAATAAGGATAAATAAAACACAATCTCTGCTCTCAAAAAGCTAAGAGTCCAATGCAGGAAACAGACATGTAATGGAACATGATAAAGACAAAGATAGGAGCACCCAATTATTTTTTTTAACTTTTCATTTATATTGGAGTATAGCTGATCAACTGGAGAAGGAAATGGCAACCCACTCCAGTGTTCTTGCCTGGAGAATCCCAGGGACAGGGGAGCCTGTTGGGCTTCCATCTAGGGGGGTCACACAGAGTCGGACACGACTGAAGTGACTTAGCAGCAGCAGCAGCATAGCTGATCAACAATGCTGTGATAATTCCAGGTGGTCAGCAAAGGGACTCAGCCGTACATATACATGCACCCATTCTCTCTCAAACTCCTCTCCCATACAGGCTACACAGAACATTGAGCAGTGTTCCTTGTGCTATATGTACAGTAGATCCTTGTTGGTTATTCATTTTAAGTATAGCAGTGTGAGAACTACCCAATCTGTGTTAGGGTTGGAATAGGGCATAAAGGAAGGTTTCCCAGAGGAGGTGGTATATAAGTTGAATCTATAAGACCTTCTAAGTGACGAAGAAGATAATGCTGGAGAGTGTGTTCTGGGTAAAGGCTAGATTGGGAGGAAAACATGGTATGTTTGAGGAGCTGCAGGTACAGTTAGAGACAAGAGCAGTGGTTTTCAAAGTGTGACCCCTGATGAGTAGCATCTCCATTATCTGGGAATCTGTTAGAAATGCAAACCCCAGACTCCTATCCATGACTTACTGGATGAGAAACTTTGGAGGTAGCGGTAGCTTAGTACCCTATGTTTCACAGGTGTTTTAGATAATTCTGAGGCATGCCAAAGTTTGGGAAAATCCAGTTTAAAGAATGTGGAGAAAAACCTAAATGGGCAAAGAATCTAAAAAAGAATAGATATATGTATATGTATAACTGAATCACTTTACTGTACATATGAAACTAACACAGCATCGTAAATCAGCCATACTTCAATATTAAATAAAAATTTTGTAAAGATGAAGACTGTAGAGAAGGGAGACAAGCTAAAAGGGGAAGCAGGAGCTAGGAGCACTCAAATACTTTTTAAGGTAGAAAACATAGAAGTAATGAAGCAAGATCCCAAACCAAAAGTACAAGAATGGTAAAAGGCTTCCCAGATTCATATTTCCTGGCTCCTCCACTTCAGTGCTTGGTGATTTGAGATTGTTAATTAGACCCAAGGATACCTTCTAATATAAGGAAAACTCAGGGGGAGTGGGGTGGGGTGACCTTTTGTGGTCAGGAATTCAGTTTAATTTTTCTTCTGAAAGGAACTAATGTCTTTGTCCCTGAATATGAGTCTCACAGTGGTAAACTTGGACCTGTGCCAACGGCTTATAATATTTTTGGCAAGAACTCCTGGTTATCAGTATTTTCTCTAAAATAATCAGTAAGACTGTCAACACAGACCCAGTCTGACAGGCAACCACCTAACAGATAAAGCTACAAAATGTCTCAAAGCTAATGTTTACATGCCTTCATGTATAAAGGGGAAAATCCTACACAATCAGTGATTTCTTGAAAGCCAGACCCCAGATTATCTTCAGACGCTGAAAACTAATGATGACAGAACCCCGGGATAAAAGTGGGTCTCCTGTTACATTAACCCATGTACCAATCTGTAGACCTGTCACAGTTTCACTCTTAATCCTGGGAATGAGAAAAGGATTAAGCTTGAGGAAATAAATAGGGTGATCTCTCTCAGGGATGAAGGCAGGAAAAGAGTTCCTTGATAAGCAACAAGTATGAAGTTCATTGTCATTAAGTCACTGAGTTGTGTCCGACTCTTGCAACCCCATGGACTGTAGCCTGTCAGGCTCCTCTGTTCATGGGATTTCCCAGGCAAGCATACTGGAGTGGGTTGCCATTTCCTTCTCCAAGTATGCAGTTAGGCCTCTGTGATTTTCTTCAAAATATAAAAAGGTTTTGTGTTTTAGGAAACTATAGATCCATGGCATCCAAAGAGAAATCTTACAATCTTAATGTTTTCAAAAATCTTAAAAAAAAAAACAAAACGATATTGGAGTATAGCTGCTTTACAGTGCTGTGTTAGTTTCCACTGTACAGCAAAGTAAATCTGCTATACTGTCATGGAGAGGATTTATGCTGAAAAGAAACCCTGTAAGTATAACCAGTTTGAATACCACCCTTATGGCAGAAAGTGAAGAACTAAAGAGCCTCTTGATGAAAGTGAAAGAGAGTGAAAAAGTTGGTTTTAAGCTCAACATTCAGAAAACAAAGATCATGGCATCCAGTTCCATCACTTCATGGCAAATAGATAGAGAGACAGTGGAAACAGTGACAGACTTTATTTTGGGGGGCTCCAAAATCACTGCAGATGGTGACAGCAGCCATGAAATTAAAAGACGCTTACTCCTTGGAAGAAAAGTTATGACCAACCTAGACAGCATATTAAAAAGCAGAGACATTACTTTGCTAACAAAGGTCCATCTAGTCAAGGCTATTGTTTTTCCAGTGGTCATGTATGGATGTGAGAGTTGGACTATAAAGAAAGCTAAGCACCAAAGAATTAATGCTTTTGAACTGTGGTGTTGGAGAAGACTCTTGAGAGTCCCTTGGACTGCAAGGAGATCCAACCAGTCCATCCTAAAGGGAATCAGTCCTGAATGTTCATTGGAAGGACTAATGCTGAAGCTGAAACTCCAATACTTTGGCCACGTCATGCGAAGAGCTGACTCATTTGAAAAGACCCTGATGCTGGGAAAGATGGAAGGCAGAAGGAGAAGGGGACGACAGAGGATGAGATGGTTGAATGGCATTACCGACTCAATGAACATGAGTTTGAGTAAACTCTGGGAGTTGGTGATGGACAGGGAGGCCTGGCGTGCTGCAGTCTACAGGGTCATAAAGAGTTGGACACGACTGAGTAACTGAACTGAACTGATTCCTAGGGTTTAAATTTACCTTAAAAGATATCCTAGTTATGAGAAATGGACAAATCCCTTCAACTGTACCTCATTTCTTAGTAAACATAAAAGAGGTCAAACAGGGAAAATGTTAGTCATTCAGTCATGTCAGACTCTTTGAGATTCCAGGGACTGTAGTCCGCCAGGTTCCTCAGTCCATGCAATTCTCCAGGCACGAATTCTGAAGTGAGTTGCCATTTCCTTCTCCAGGGGATCTTCCCAACCCAGGGATTGAACCCGGGTCTCCTACATTGTAGGCAGATTCTTTATTGTCTGAGTCACCAGGGAAGCCCCAAGTAGGGAAAAATACTTTTAAATGGGATGGTTGTGACCCAACTCAAACTTTGTTAGAATGATTTTAGATATTAGCAGTGCTTTTCCAACAGTTTTACTGAAATGAGAGCAAAAGAAAATAAATGTGCTTCTAACAATATGAAAAGGAGACAAGTTGGAGATCAAAATGTGTTCAAAGTCTTTTATCTTAAAAGTTCAGGAGAATTTTAAATTCTAAACTATGCTAAGTCTTATTTGCTCTGATGTTAAAGGAAAAAAAGCTTTAAACCTTTTACCATGTATCAACATCTGATGTTTCTGATATTATTAGGAAATTTGCCAATTTATCCCTGACTCTGAGCATGGAACATGGTGCTATGTCACATTGGAGAGACTGTCTTTTTATTTTTTTTAATTTTTTTAAGTTATGAAAGTATGGTAACACATTTACATGAGACTTGGAAAATACAGAACAAAGTTATATATAGTTCCACTATATATTACAATCATTTAAGTAGATAAATTAAGATTTTTAGTTGGGGTTTCAATATCAAGCTGGAGAGACCATCTTAATGAAGTGAATGCAAATTGTGTCCTTGCCATTCAGATTCTGAAAGAAAGGAGATGAATGAAAGGGGATTTTACTTACCCACACTAGATGAACCACACTCTTCATAGGTCTATTGTCATACTACATTACCTGTTTATCTATTTATGTATGCACCTGCTCTGCTTGAGAATTACCTGAGGGACAGTCATTCATCTTATTATCTTTGTATTCTCAACACCAACATAACGCCTGGCAGAGACTTATAATCCACACAGGTTTGTTGACTGACTGAACGCATGAATATAATGCAAAGCAAAACAAGTACTCTTCGTGAATTAGGGGTGCTAATCATTAGAGGAATGACAGAGCATCCCTGTCAGAGCACTTAGACCCGAAGGCCTGGACATTTAATATCATGAATACCTAACACAACCAGGGAAAATTCAGGGCAAATTTCTGCTTTCTATAGATCAATTTTTGGCAAAAATGACTGGTGATAGTTACTCTCCACCTTGATAGCTATAATAGGGCGGAAACATTTTCACTAGTTCTAATACTTGCATTTTTCGAACCTGAAAACAGAAAACACATTTGGGAGTTAAATTATCTCAAAAGTGTGTGATTTATGGGGGACTTAGTGTTTAACTAGATATTAGACTAACCCAGAAGGCCTAACTCATCTCCCAGTAGCAGACACCTTTTGGGGGGACTGTCCAGCTCACAGTGATTCCCATTTTGTCTGAGGAAACTGCTGCTATTCAGGTGTGAGGTCCGAGTGCCCTCGCTGTAATATGTGGCTCCACCCCCACCTATAACTCCTTGGTCTAGGCAAGTAGACACCTGACCAATGTCAGACCAAACTGACTCTTTATCCTGAGAGTTCAACATTCAGAAGTGAAACATCACTGAAGCTAAGTTAGGGTAATGGTACCCTCCCACACTGCAGTGCTGAGCTGCAGATCTTCCTTGGAAGATATTTTCTGGAACTTGCTTGTCAGCCTTTAAATCAGTTTTTAAGAGTCTTTAGTATGCTTCCAAGTAACCCCAGTTTTTGCTTAAGTATCCAGAGTCAGTTTTGGTTACTCACAACTCAAAATTGTAACAGCTATACCGTCACTTACTCCGGACTATGAGCCTGGTGAAGGCTGAGGTGAAGAGGTTTCCTCCTATGTACCTGGCCGAGTACACGCCAGCATCCTGGGGCTGGGCGTGAGGCAGATGCACTTCCAAAATGTCAGGGACTTCGTGCCGGGGCACCGAGTGGATGAAGGAACCTGTAAGGGAGAAGAGTGGAGAACCATGGGTCACCCTCAAACACTCCTGTTCCCTTGTCTGGCCCCTCCACTTGATCAGCTTTCCCTGACCTGATATAGAAAATGTGCTCAAGCATATTAGATGTGGGAGAAGAATGAAAAGGTTGCTATTGAATGCTCTCCCAAAACTCAAGAAAAAGATGGTGTTGGAGCAGATAGGTTAGTCTACCAGGACCACCAATGAACACACGAAGATGAGGTAGCCTAACGCTCTTATCTTCTGCAGGGAGAGGCAACTAGGCAAACCTGGGGAAAATGTCAGGTAATCTTGCCAACTCATCAACTGAGAGACACCTAGAATTACTACTCCTATCTGTAAGTCTCACACATCCACAGAACTCAGACTAGTCCCCATCAATATCTCAGCTGCATGAGACAATTGCCACCAGACAATTGTAGTTGGACACAGATTTGCATTGCACAGTTAGACCCCCAGAATCACCACCAATTGCATTCCAGGTTCACTCTGGCCTTTCCTTTAGCCTTGCAATCAAACAGCATCACATATCACATGGCAGAATTTGAGACCCCATGTATTACATCATGGTGGAATTTTGTTGAACACTGATAGTTCATGTTGTATATTCCCATAACATCTTATGGAAAAGGTGAACTTTTTGGCTAACCCAATACACTGTAGGTGCATTCACATATGTATATAAATCTCCATTTTAATTTACTTAAGTAACCAAACATGTTACCTAAGACAGCTTCTATCATAGAATTTGGTTGGGCTTCCCTGGTGGCTCAGACAGTAAAGAATCTGCCTTCAGTGCAGGAGAACAGGGTTCGATCCCTGGGTCAGGAAGGTCCCCTGGAGAAGGGAATAGCTACTCACTCCAGTATTCTTGCCTATAGAATTCCACGGACAGAGGAGCCTCGTGGGCTATAGTCCATGGGGTTGCAAAGAGTTGGACAGGACTGAGCAACTAACATTTTCACTTAGCAGCTTGACTTCAAATATCTGCCCCCCAGACTGGAATGGGATAATGACCCACTATTGCTTGGCTGTCTGATGTCTTACACAACGGTGCGGGGATGAAACAAAACACATGGACTCACCATTTTTGTAAATCACTGCGTCTTCTTCTTTAATCAGTACTTTTTTGAAAGATATGTTCACATTATCTCCCCTGTCCACAGTCATAGTTAAAGTAGCTGGTAGAAAGGAAGCTATCAAAAGAGAGAGAAAAAACCAAATGAGAAAATGAGGTTACACAGCTTCTCCAGGAACAACTGAAGCTTGAATCAGAGGATGAGGTCCGGGACGTGGCAGGAGTCAGGGGATTTTCACGTTAGCTTAGAGAGCTACCCTGTGAAGGCACGTGGTGCCTCTGAACCATGCTGAAAAGCACCTGGGCTTTAGGTACATCTGCTTGCTTTCCTTAGTACCTGCCAACCCAGGCACGGCACTCTGCAAGCCCCCCCCAGAGATGCTGTGGGGCAGATGGTGGTGAATGTGGACCCAGAGGGAGAATGGTGTAGATCAAGGAGCACTGTGAGCACTGGAATTAGACAGTCCTGGGCTTAAGGTCACCCTCGGCCAATTTCTGAACCTCTTTGACCCAGTTACTTCACCTCTGAACACCTCAGCCTCCTCATCTGTAATTTGGAAGTAAAAGTATTTACCTTAAACAGTTGTTAGGAACATTACAGGGCTTTCGAGATGGCGTAGTGGTACAGTCTTCCTGCCAATGCAGCAGATGTGGGTTCTGTCCCTGGGTTAGGAAGATCCCCTGGAGGAGGAAATAGCTACCCACTCCAGTATTCTAGTCTGGAAAATTCCATGAACAGAGGAGCCTGGCAGGCTACAGTTCATGGGGTTGCAGAAGAGTCAGACATGACAAAGAGACTAAACAGCGACTAAACAACAGCAAACATGAACATTAAATGATGTATGTCAAAGCCCCGGGTGCTTAGAAGAGGTCAGGATCCTTCCCAAATATAAACAAAGGCCACGCTGCTATGCTGACATATGCAGTGTGGCCACGAGTGGTGGGGAAGGCAAACAGGGGACCCCAGGGGCCACTTTCCAGGGCTCCCTATCGTCTGACTAGAAGCTTCATTTCACAATCTAACCCAAGTGGCTCCTCCTCTCTGCGACATGCCTTTCGGCTCCTGTGAGAATTTTTCGTGACCATCTCATGCTGCTGTTCCTTCCTCTGTGGTTTGTTTATATTTTCTGCTCCTTTGTGTGCAGATTGTTCAGCCAACCTTGGGACTTCTCACTCAGCACTGTATTCTGAAAGGGAACCGAGGTTCCCCCTTCGTGGTTGTTCTTTCTGCCCATTCTGTGGTTCTTTAGTATTTCAGACTCTGTGCCTTTTAAGCTCCCTGCTTTGTGAGGATCTGAACACAGTCACACGGCAGTGTTCTCCTGCCACCCAGCCTGCCACCTCCTGCCTTCACGGCTCGAGGCTGACTACTTTTTGCTGAGGACTAATGAGGGGCATCCACAAGCCAACCTTGCAACTTGGGCTTCCTGATGACACCAGAATCTGGCTCAAACTTTATACATAGTCAGATAACTGTGTGACTTAACCGGATCATGAAAACAATAAGTGCCTATGAACCAGGCATTGTTCTAAGAAACTTGCACATATTTAATTTTCATAATATCTCCAGGAGATAGGTACTACAATTATCCTAATTTTACAAATGAGGAAATCAAGGTACAGAGAGGTTAAGAATTCTCTTCAAGATTACACAGCAAGTTCACTGGACAGCCAGGATTTGAAGCAGGTAATTCAGTTCCAGAGGCCTCTCCTAGGACCTTTTTTTTTTTTTTTAAAGAAGTATTTATTTATTCTTTATCTTTTGATCACACTGCATGGCATGTGGGATCTTAGTTCCTTGACCAGGGATCAAACCTGCACCCCCTGCATGAGCAATGTGGAGTCTTAACCAGTGAACTCCAAGGAGGTGCCCAACATTTTATTTTTAAAATGAGATTACTGAGGCCTACGTTAGAAGATGACTGGCTCGAGACCATTTGGATTGGTTAATTAACTCACAGACCTTATCTATGAATATAATTCACTTATTCCTTAAGGAGTGGAGAAGAAACTACAAGGTAGTAAAATGACATTATTACTCTTAGTGCTATTTATCATTAAATTGAAGAAGACAACTAAAACTTAGCTCAATTATTTTTCATCTATGGGAAACATCTTTCATTTTATGTCCATTATTATTTTCAGTAATTACCTAACAGCCCTATGAAGACAAGATATCCAAGTCTATCATGTGGGTGGTGGAGTTAAGGGTGACTAAGTCCCCTCTTGAAGGCCTCCTGACCATGAGTAAGTGTGAAATTGGAGACACACACTTAAGACCTCCAGCCTTGTTCCAGACATCAGCCCTCCAGAATCATCCTCCCCTAGGCCCATGTTCTTACTTCTAACTTCCAGCCATGCTGAACTGTGCTCAGTGCTACAAACAGACCACGTGATCACTCATGTCCACTTTTTCCCTTCTCTGCCCTTTCCCTGTGTCTCACCAAGTCCTACTTATTCATCAATCTCCACTGAGATATCACTTTTTCCAGGGGCCTTCCAGAATCCTGGAATCCAGGTTCAGTTCAGTTCAGTCACTCAGTCGTGTCTGACTCTTTGTGACCCCATGAACTGCGGCATACCAGGCTTCCCTGTCCATCACCAACTGCCCGAGTCTACCCAAACCCATGTCCACTGAATTGGTGATGCCATCCAACCATCTCATCCTCTGTCGTCCCCTTCTCCTCCTGCCATCAATCTTTCCCAGCATCAGGGTCTTTTCAAATGAATCAGCTCTTTGCACCAGGTGGCCAAAGTATTGGAGTTTCAGCTTCAGCATCAGTCCTTCCAAGGAACACCCAGGACTGATCTCCTTTAGGATGGACTGGTTGGATCTCCTTGCAGTCCAAGGGACTCTTAAGAGTCTTCTCCAACACCACACTTCAAAAGCATCAATTCTTCGGTGCTCAGCTTTCTTTATAGTCCAACTCTCATATCCATGAATCCAGTTTAACTGCCCAAGTACTGTCCTCCCACATGCTCTGCCCTTCCCAATTACAGCCCTACGCAAAGTGCATCTCTCCTACTGGACTGGGCATTCCAGGAGGGCAGGATCGTGGCAGTTTTGGAAGGCAGCACAGGGTGGTGTTTAGGGCCTTGGTTCTGGGATCTGACCACAGTACACCTTCCCAGGTCCAATACAGGGAACCAGGTATGTAAATGCTTCTAAGTTACAATAGTTCTAATGCTTATCTATTAATAGGAAATCATAATGGTCCTCATCATATATGCATTTGCTAATGATTCAGTTACACAGCAATGCATATAAAAAGTTGCTAGGGAGAAGTCACACACATAATAAGTATTTAAGAAATGTTAACATCAATGCCTCTCCCATGAGTGGCACAAATAGAGGCTTAAGGATACTTGTGGAAAGAATACATGAAAGAATCTGATTTCTAATTTTTCTATTTTCTTTATATTTTTAACATGCTCATTTGAGTTATTCAGATACAAATGGCAAATCTGTCAACTTCATATATCATGTTTGGGAAATTGTATGTTCTTCAAGAAAGCTGATCACCAAAGAATTGATGCTTTTGAACTGTGGTGCTGGAGAAGACTCTTGAGAGTCCCTTGGACTGCAAAGAGATCCAACCAGTCCATCCTAAGGGAGATCAATCCTGGTGTTCATTGGAAGGACTGATGCTAAAGCTGAAACTCCAATACTTTGGCCACCTCATGCGACGAGTTGACTCACTGGAAAAGACTCTGATGCTGGGAGGGGTTGGGGCAGGAGGAGAAGGGGACAACAGAGAATGAGATGGCTGGATGGCATCACCGACTCGATGGACATGAGTTTGAGTGAACTCCGGGAGTTGGTGATGGACAGGGAGGCCTGGCGTGCTCTGATTCATGGGGTTGCAAAGAGTTGGACATGACTGAGTGACTGAACTGAACTGAAAGCTATTTCTCGAATGAAAATAGGAAGAAAAATAACTTAGCTGTCCTCTGATAGAACACTCTGAAACAGATCTTTGGATGTGAAAATGTTTCAAACTTCATTTATACTTCCTATCCCCAAACTCAATTTTCACAGAGGTCTGAATAAACTGCTTTCGACTTTTTCGGATGATGCCATTGATAAAACAAACAAAAAAAATCCTTCGCCATTCGGCCATTTGGACTATGCGAGCCAATTTAAGCCTTGTTTTGCCACATCTCAAATGGATTTTCCACTTCCTCCCCAGATACACAAGTCAGCAGCAAGCAGGAAGATAGTGGTGTTTATCCTATTCTGCGGTGTCTCTAGGCAGGCACTCCTGAGTTCCCAAGAAGGTTTAGTAGGGAATTAATAGTGTCATGAAGACATAGTGTTGGAGGTTTTCTTGACTCACCATAAAAGATA
Source organism: Moschus berezovskii (assembly GCF_049115385.1). Taxonomy (NCBI): domain Eukaryota; kingdom Metazoa; phylum Chordata; class Mammalia; order Artiodactyla; family Moschidae; genus Moschus; species Moschus berezovskii. The sequence continues at coordinate 23,229,560 of NC_142466.1, forward strand.
TCACTTTCTTTGTACCATATTTCAGCCATTGGATGGTCAAAGAAAATCAGTTCAACAGCCTGATACGATGTTATTCAAATACAGGAGAGAACATACTACCTATTTTTCTATTTTGTCTAAACCTCCACAATTATGTCGACAGCTGATATTAAAATTTTCCATAATTGAATGGGAAAAGTAACAGTTCCACTAAATTACTGCTCATTCCAAAGCACAAAATAATGATAATTACTGAACATCTAGTGTAAGCCAGATAATGCTGGCGGTTTCATTTGATCCTCAAATGTACATGGTAAAGTCTCTATCTCCATTTATTTTTCAAATGAGCAAACCACGATTTCAGTGAAGTAACTTGCTCTGGGTTATACCAGCGGTTGCAGAACTAGCCTCAAACCCATGTCTGGCTGACCTTCACCCCCATGTCTCTGTGCTCTAGGTTGCTTTTGGGGGTTTCCATTAGAGTTGTTTTACTTTACAAAACAAGTGCTCAGAATGGGGGAGGGTTGTTAACCTTAAGTGAGAGTGATATGGAAAGGGTAGCACAATACAGGCTCTGAAGCCAGACTGCTTGGCATCAAATCCCTTTCCCACCATTTACAAACGGCTATTGTTATTATTATGTAAATTGTTCTCCAATATCTCACTTTACACGGGCTTTCAGGAACATAGCTACTGTGTAAATCAAATCTTACACTCATGGGAACTGGCTTCTTGCATGTGCCATCTTATTCTTATTTAAAACCTAAGATACTTTTGAAGATATACCCATTTCACAGATGATTAAAAATGAGACCAATAGAAGTTGCATAACTCGCTAAGGTCATACAACTGGTAAGTACTAGAAAAATAATTAAACTCAGGTGAATGTGAGTCTAAAAAGCCACCTTCTCTCCACTGTTCGTCACTATCTATGCCTGCCTGAGCCTCATTTAACTAACTGAATTTAAACTATCCTTTACCTGTGCTGACCTAGACTCTCACTTTGGAGGGATCATTATAATTGTTTTCAGACTCCCAATGTTTTGGTTTAATATGCTCTATGGTTTCCTATTTATATATATTTCTAAGACAGCCCAGAAAAGGTATTTCTCATTTCATTCCTGTGAAGCCATTGGGGCACAAATCTCAGATCATCTTTGTTCAGAATGTGGACATATCCGCAGAAGGACATAACTCTTAATACAAGTCAGATCCCAGATGCCACATTTGAAAAATAACAGAGTCTACTTCAGCCATGATAGCTTTGGCACACCTCACATCCCTTTGTTCAACCTCTCTTCCCTCACAGGAGAGCAGCATTCCTGGGAATTTCTGTTGTGCATTTTTCCCACTCGCCTGGTGAATGTTAGGGTTTTGCTAAGAAAGCCTTTCCCCTCATTTCTGATGAATAATGGTTTTATCACTTTGATCTTAAAATCTTGCTGCCTTAGGGCAGAACAGAGTCATTAAACAATGTTTACAGTGACATCTCCTCCAACTGCAATGAGTTTGGTGGACTGGCCCAAAGACACAACTTGTACCCACTTCTATTTTTCTTTGGTTGCCCCACTTCCATCACATCACTGCCTTGTGAGGCATAGCAAGGAGTAATACTCTTTCTTTTTTATATAATCAATTTGATTTATTTTTAATTAAAATTTATTTAATTTTATTTAATTAATTGCTCTACAGCCTTGTGGTTGGTTTCTGTCAAATATCAGTGTGGATCATAAGAAGGCTCTTGATATCCTCCATCTCAACTGCTAAAATTAAACCATGATCTAACAAGAATGGCAGCCTATAAAAAGGGTCCCAATTCTTCATCCCTCCTGTATCCAAACTCTTGGCTGTTTAATTGTGTAGTGCCCTCCCATCTGGACTTTAGCTAGGCTCTTTGACTTGCTTTGGGCAATAAAAATGAGGCAGAAGTGAGGGCATACAGTACTGAGGCTAGGTTTCAAGAAACCCTGTGTGTTTCCACTTGTTGTCTCATACCCCTGCCATCTCCATGAGAATATACCTAGCAGGTTAACAGTCAACTGGAAAAGAGCCAAGGAGGGCCACGCAATGCCAGCCTAATAAACCTACAGCCAGCCAACATCCATACACTTGAGAAAGCCACCCAATCAAGACCAGCAGAGCCACCGCATCAAGCCAGCTGACTTAGACACACAACCTTGGACTGTTGATTGTAGTATGCCACTGTGATTTCAGTTGTGTGTTACACATAATTACTGTGTCAATAGATAACTAATACACCAAGTAACTAATTAAATTGAGTTGGCAGTGGACAGCTGTCTTCATTGCTATGAATCATATTACATACACATAACATGTCCAGGTCTCCATCAGGACCATGGAGTCCTCAGTAGAACATGTGATATATATTTTCATTTCATTTCATGAACTAGGCACAATGTCTAGTGAAAGAGGTATATATGAGGGAGCTGGACTGGATTATCTCTTATCACTAATGCTCTGTGCACTGCAGATAGCAACTCTTGGAAAGAGGCAGACAAGGTCTTCAGACCCCACACTCAGGTAGCTCATGCCCAGCCTGAGTGAGCAGCTGCCAAGACGAGAGGCAGGCATGTGTCTCGGTAGACCTCATCTGCTCACAACTAAGAGGCATGTTACCTTGCTGGCGCATCTTCATGGTCCGTATCCTTACTGCCTGTCCTCGAACTCGCCCTTCACAGAAATAAGCACCATTGATTTTACTAGCCTTTTCTCTCTTCCAAACAACTTTTTTAGCCCATTCTCTGGTCACATCTTGAGTCACTTCCAGTGGGTCCTGGTGCTGGTTCATTAAGGCTTCAAAGTCCCTTCCGATGGTGATGGGCTCATGGGGGCGCCATCCAGAGGCAATGCAAGTCAGGGACGTCTCAGCATCAGACACAAGAGGTAGGGAATTGATCAGGATCAGGTCCATGGCACCGTCCACTGTTGCTAAAAGGAAAGAGGGAACATAATGTATAAGGAAGGTTATTAACGGGGCCCCACAGGATAAGGTGGTTTCACAAAGCTTTGTCTAAGAATAAGTGTGTGAAGAGTCTTTCTAAAATGCTACTCTGACCATGTGCTTATCTTTCATTGGACAAAATCTGAAACTCTTTACCATGGCACCGAGACTCTGTCACCTAGACCCTGCTAGCCACTCTTACCCCACCGCACTGTAATGGACTCTTACTCACTCCATTCCCCAAACAAGCTGGGCACAAGGCATCTTTACCACTACAGTGCCTGAGACACAGCTAAGTATTCAGTAAATGCTGAGACAAATTCATGACAATGGCTTTATTATTGTTATTATGAATTATCATTAATAATTACTATTTATGATAATTAATTATTAATCAATTAGTGATAATGTGGTTCTATCCCAATGATTGGGGCTTCCCAGGTGGTGCTAGTGGTGAAGAATCTGCTTGCCAATGCAGGAGATGTAAGAGACAAGGGCTAAATCCTTGAGAAAACCCGTGGGAAGATCCACTGGAGAAGGGCATGGCAACTCATTCCACTATTCTTGCCTGGAGAATCCTGTGGACAGAGGAGCCTGGAGGGCTACAGTCCATGGGGTTGCAAAGAGTCAGACATGACTGAAGAGACTTAAGACACATCCCAATAATAAAGTATTCTAAAGAGATATGTCAACTACATACACCATATGCTAACTTTATAGACTCTCATCATTAGCAAGGTATTGGCTGACTCCATAATAAATTCTACAAGGTGAGGGAGGAATGGAGTGAACTCTGCATCGCCCATGAGCCTCATCTTTGACAAACCTGGACAGTGTATTAAGAAGCCAACAAAGATTTGTATAGTCAAAGCTGTGGTTTTCCCAGTAGTCATGTATGGATGTGAGAGTTGGACCATAAAGAAGGCTGAGTGCCCAAGAATTGATGCTTTTGAACTGTGGCATTGGAGAAGGCTCTTGAGAGTCCCTCGGACAGCAAAAAGATCAAACCAGTCAATCCTAAAGGAAATCAGTCCTGAATATTCATTGGAAGTTAAAGCTGAAACTCCAATATTTTGGTCACCTGGTGAAAAGAGCCAACTCATTAGAAAAGACCTGATGCTGGGAAAGATTGAAAGCAGGAGAAGAAGGGGATGGCAGAGGACAAGATAGCTGGATGGCATCACTGACTCGATGGACATGAGTTTGAGCAAGCTCCAAGAGATGGAAGGACAGGGAAGCCTGGCGTGCTGCAGTCCACGGGGTCACGAAGATTCAGACAAGACTGAGTGACTGACTGATGACAAAGCCCTGTCTTGCAGATTCTTGTAAAGACTAAACAAAACAAAGTGCACAACTTTCCAAGAACCGTGTCTGTGATATATGGGGTACTCAATGATGATTATTTCATTTCTCTTTATGCTGTTTTCTGAACACCTAGTCCCAAACCTCAGATCTCCCCAAATGTAAAAACAAAATTCTACCTGACTTTCAAAACAGTGATAAAGCACATTCACACAAAGAAAATCCTCTCATTGTAAAATTCTCCCTCTCTCTCTTCCTCTTTCCCTCTCCCTTTCTATTCTCATTTCCAAAGTTTCTAAGATAAGTCAATGGAATCTTGCCTAGTCTCTCCTCTTGGTGAATGTGGAAACACCAGGGATGGAGGATGTTTTCTGGCTTCAGTGATGGTTGATTCTCAAGTCTGTATAAAATGATCAGGAGACTAGACAGGTCAAACACATCAGCTTACAAGGGTCTAGTGGAGTCCCAGAGATTTTTGTGTAGATGGAAAATGATTCAAGTAGGTTATGTGTTATCTCATTTAATAGTCATCAAATTCTCCCAACAACCCCAGGAGGTATGTACCTACTATCTCATTTTCAAATATAAAGAAATGAGGGTGCAAAAGATTGAGTAGCTTATTCTAAGTCAGAGCTGGAATTCAAATTCTCACTGGTCTTTCAATTCCTTAGCTATACTGTGGCCTTTCGTACCCCAAAGCCTTTGGACATGGTGACCCCTGTGCCTGGAATGCTCTTTTTCACTCTCTGCAAGCCTAACTTTTCTCACCCTTTGGGGTCTTATCTTAAAGGCCTATCTCTTGGAGGTCTTCTTTACTTATCTTATCTATAATATCTACACACTCTCATCCCACTACCCTCAGTACAGCCTTCTATTTGTTTCCTTCATAAAGATTACCAAAATCTGGGATTATTTTACTTGGTCTCTCTTTTCCTAGATGATAAGACTTAATGAGCATCTGTTGGATAAATGGATGAATGGACAGATGGACAAATTTTATACCAGATCTGACTTATTCAGTCTCACCAATTCACTTGGCTCCCACTTTCAGAAAAATGAGATTAAAAAGGAAAGTTTTCTTCTATTTATAATAGCCAAGACACGGAAATAATCTAAATGTCCATTGACAGATGAATGGATAAAGAAGATATGATACACACACACACACACACACACATACCATAGACTATTAATTAACCATAATAATGAAATAATGCCATTTATAGCAACAGCAGAGGCCCTAGAGATTATCATCCTAAGTGAAGTAAGCCAGAAAGACAAATACCACATAATACCACTTATAGGTAGAATCTATAATATAATACAAATGAAGCTATCTCTGAAATAGAAATAGACTTGCAGATATAGAGAACAGACTTGTGGTTGCCAAGGGGGAGAGGGGTAGGGGAGGGATGAAGTGGGACATTGTGGTTAGCAGATGCAAACTAATATATATAGGATGGATAAACAACAACGTCCTATGATATAGCACAGGGAACAATATTCAATATTTCATGATAAAACATAATGGAAAAGAAAAAGAATATTTAGATGTATAACCGAATCATTTTGCTATACAGCAAAAATTAACACAATGCTGTAAATCAACCATGTTTCGATAATTAAAAAAAAAATGAAAGTGCTCTTCTGAGTCTAAACTGACTCCTTGCCCATATTTAAAAGACTGTTTTGAAAAAAAGAAAAAAGACCCTTTTGATAATTACTGAGCTCATGGGGGTAGGGAAGCAGATGTTATGTTTTTACAAAATACCATAGAAAGGTGGTCAATCATTGCTGAGGATTTGGAGTAGGTATTTATCTACAAGACCTACGCATGCCAAGTTCTATGCCTGCCATGAAGTCCTCATATAATTTTCAATGACGTTTGCCAGTGTTTGATATATGAAGTGACGTTTTAAGGATGATCCTACTAGGAGATATATTTTAATCTGACTCACTAGGAAGAATTTCAAAGTCAAGTCTTAATGTAGGTAGGAGTTGGTGCTGTAATTTTTTTTCTTGTAAGGTTAACTCAACACACTGAGGATAGAAAACAACTAGAATGGATTATCCAAGCCTGACCCTCAAGTGTCTATCTTGCTTCTAGCCTCATTGGTTTAAGATTTCAAGAGAGGGAACAGAGGTTAGGATAAGAAAAGTATCACAAGAGAGGGTGAGCTAGGAAACCTAGCAGGGGAATTACAGCCTCCAAGATAACACCAGAGAACAGCTGCCCTTCCACATGCACACACAGCCCTGCCTCCCAGCAAGTGCCACCTCTTCTCCCACACTCACTCGTTCCAGATATGTTCCCAGAGAGAGTCCTGAGGAGGAAAGAAACACAGTAATTCTTTCAGCTCCAATGAGATCCTGGCTCATTTCTAGGGCCAGCTGAATGCTTTGCCAAAATCAAGGGCTCTGCTCTGAACTCACCAAACTGGGTCAGCACTGGCCATGGTTTATTTAATGACTTTCGGAAATAACAGAGAAGGCAGCTGGTTTGAAAAGACAACCACACTGCATCTGCAAATAGTTTCTAGGTATGGGTCTAGTTTCTTTTTCCTTTTGCTCCTCCCAGCTCTCTCCCATTACTTTCAGAAAGGGAAACTGTATACACTGAGAGTCTGGATTTGACTATAGGTTGCTACCCTTCTTCAGCATGTCAGTTACAGGAAGCTTTCTTCCACCTGTGAGTTCTCTGTCCTCTGTACTGCCATTGACCATAAAATAGCAGAAGAATTTTGCATATGAGCTTTAGATATGGGAAGAAGTACTTACCAGGTTGCTGGAATGAATTTTAAAAATCATCTCTTTGTCTTTCTTAAAATAAAAACCTATATTTTTTCTTGTTTGTATCGATCTAGAGAATTTCGGGAAGGTGATTCATGAAGCTAAGAACAAGGGTGGCCCATTGGGGAGAATGAGGTCACGGGGGGACAATGATGCGAAGACAACTTTTCACTGAACACTTAATGCAGACTGACTTTGGAACCATTTGAACGTCACCTACATGCAAAAAAATAAATGGAAAAATGTAAATGTTTTTCCTTATCCCTGAAAATGGTGCATCTGGAAGGGAATCAAGAACCAGAGAAATATATATGTCTCTCATCATTTAGGCCTACACACAGCCAAATCTTTTTGGATTACATCCAAATAATACATTTTCTTTCTTTCTCAACTTCAGACTGATGAGAGGAAATGTGATCTCATTCTATAGTGCTGAAAAAAAATTGAGTAAAATAAAGTGTAAGTAAAGGGAGGAGGAGGGTGGCCAAACTTCACTTTCAAAGAGAAAAGAGAAGCAGAGGCCCCACTGCCACAAGTACAATTGTAGCCTGTGGCCTCTTGAAAGGGTTCTGCCACTGGCCCCATGAAAGGTATAACTGCTACCGCATGACTGGTACCATCAAGAATCTACTGCCACTGGTCCTTTCCTGAGAATAACTTCCAAGAGACAGAGCCCCCTGGGCTCACACGGATGTTCATCCCTACACCAATACCTTTTCTTCTACTACGAAACTATCCTCGCTGAGTCCGGTTGGAGACTGGCTTTGGGTGGTTTCACCACAATCACAGCCTGAAGTCGTCTGATTAAATTCATTAATTAGTTCAACTTACTCCACTAATATCAAGGCTGAGAGACTTCCCTGGTGGTCCAGTGGCTAAGACTGTGCTCCCAATGCAGGGCGCCCAAGTTCGATCCCTGGTCAGGGAACTAGATCCCACATGCTGCCAAAAAAAAGATTCCTCATCCTCATTCTGAAACAACAAAGACTGCAGATCCCTCATGCTACAACTGAGACCTGGCAGAGCCAAAATAAAAATAAATAACTTAAAGACAAACAAAAACAATCAAGGCTAAGAGTGCTAGAAGTAAGGTGTGTATGGAATCTCATACATCTTCATGTTTTGGGGATTGATACTACTTTCCCTCAGCAAAGATTTCACAAACACTTTTCAATATTTGCATAAAAGTGTGTCATGTTTGTAAGGAAATACTTGCTGCTATAACTGGGTGTCTGCTGAGTTAACAAATATTGTTCATCACAGCTGAAGCCCAGCAGTATCCTAGAATGCTGTTCCGCTCATTATATGTTCCGTGTGCTGTACTGAACGCCTCTAACCTTCTGCAGTAAAGTTTTCTCACTAAATTTCATTGTGGTGAACACAAAATGCTGCTTAAATTTTGTTTCTGCATACAGATTTTCTTGTATTCAGTATTGCTTTTGCAAAAATAAAATAGAATCACTTAAGCACAAGTAAAAGTAAGAGAAATTTCCTAAGAAAGAACTTAGAAAATGGACCAGGTGTGGCTGACAGGGAACAAAAATAAAATGGATCTAGGCAGTCAAAACATAACTGGTTTTCATAAGTCTTTCTTAGGAAACCCACAAAGTAAAACCTATAAGGACTTCTGATTCTGCTAAGGTCCTCCCTAGAAAAGCCCCTAATGAAAAGCTTGGATGGCAGCGAATCATCTAAAACTTGTGGCTGGACTGCAAGGACTGTCCAGCTCACTTACTAGTCACTCAACTGTACAACTGTAGCTTCTGAAGTGTTTCTGGTTTGCAAAGCTTGCGAACAACAAAGCTGCCCTTTTGCTTCAGGATAACCTTGATTCTTTTCTAAGATTGATTTCTAATTTAGGATGACACTTTGAATAATGACCCACTATCTAAGACATGGAAAATATCTTTAAAAACATTCATAGAAAGGATTGTGGACTTAAATCTACACCCATATCAAAGAACTATACTGAATTAGAAATTAGCGACAAAGTCATGCTTTTCAAACTGTATTTCAAGGAGTTGTTATTTCTCATTTTCTAAGGGAGTTATTCCAGAACTTTCTGCAAGGGGTGGAGGTAAAATCAAGAGAGTGAATTCCAGGCACCCCCAAATATGTATATGCTCACTGATCAGCCAACTTTTGTCTGTTTTACATTTGAGCTCCACATAAGTTTTCATTTGGGAAAAAAAGAACTTTCTTAAATAAAACATATAAAATCTCAAAGGTCATCACATTATAGATGAAGAAAATGAAAGGTTAAACATGAATATCAATGAAAATACATTTCCCTGCCTCACAAGGTGCTGACTCCAATTAGTCTGCTGTGCCCACATACAAGTTCATCATAGCAGAGTCAACTGTTGATTAATGCAGTTCCCGTGTCTTTGAAGCATTTGCTTAAATTATTGCATAGTGAGGCTGTTCCCTAGTGCTTCTTTTTACTTCAGAACTGTGGTGTTGGGTGGAGTCTCACTAACATGTGTTTGGAATAGGATACCATGTCTTCAGAACAACTGTCTATATGATTTCTTGGAAGTGTGGTATTGACTGTGCTTTAGTTTTTTCCAGAGTCTCCTTGGTTGCCTCACCTTTGTAACTCCTTCCAAGCAGCAGATATATTAACATTCTAAATATTTAAAATGGCAAGGAGCACTAACTTAGCCAAAGTATTTTTTAAATCGGGCAATTGGCAATGAATGAAAAGGTCTTAGCCCAAAGTTCAAGGCTCTGGCAATGAACCAAAGAAGCAAAGAGAACCTCAAAACTATCCATGATTAGTTGGTGGAATTGTTTGGATTTTAGTTTAGGTATTTTTTAAGGTGTCCAGAAAAGGACACTTTTCTTCAGCTTTTAAAAAATACTCTAAGTTATTTATATATCTATTCATCCATTTACTAATTTACTGAGTACTTCCCACGTGCTAAGGTACTGCACTTGACCCGAGAGACACAGTAATTACTAAAACAGATCTGATCTGAACTCATATGTAAATAGACAAATGTGGAAGACAGACATGGCAAACCAATCACATAAATAAATGTAACACTGGAACCATGATGACAGGTACCATGAGAGAGAATTATATTATTATACTATGGGACAGCATAATAGTGAACTTAGTCAAACTTGGCTGGTGTGGAGGAATGGTTTATAAATCAGCTAAGGTTTCCTGAGTAAGTGACATTTGGCCTGATGGAGAGTTGAAATTACCAGGACAAAGCAAAAAGAATACAAGAAACCAGTCAGGAAAATTTTCCCCCAAAGGGAAACTACTGAGCAGGAATCTGAAGAATGGATACATGTTTAATAGGACTCACCACTAGAATATTCTTTCTTAAATCTATCCTAAATGAAAGTGAAAGTGTTAGTGGCTCAGTCGTGTCCAACTCTTTGCGACCCCATGGACTGTAGCCTGCCAAACTTCTCTGTAAATGGGATTCTTCAGGCAAGAATACTGTAGTGGGTTGCCATTCCCTTCTCTAGGGTATCTTCCTGACCCAAGCATCGAACCCAAGTCTCCTGCATTGCAGGCAGATTCTTCACCATCTGAGCCACCACAGAAGCCCTAAAGAAGACATTAATTTCTTTATCCTGAATTCCAAGAACTTCTGGCACCATTTCTATGTGTCAACTCTATGTTAAAGTATTTTTAGCATCTTCTCTGCCTTTTTGTGTCTCCTGAAGAAATCCAGTTCCCAGGCATGTTTCCAATACATTAATCTTTTTTCTTTGTTTCCAATATCCTTTCATGTATGTAGTAAGTCTGAGCAATAACTTCATCCTCATAGTTTCTTCCAAGAAGATACTGGGCAATTAATGAGAAGATACCAAAATGCACAAGGCTGGACATAACCAAAGGAAGTTGCTAGCTTTTTAATTGCATAGTTGGGAGTTAGACAAGGACATCCTTGATATGACTAGGCTGTATCTAACAACAAACTGTTCTCACTCAGGAGTTTTGCCAAAGGGCATGCCGGTTTCCCACCCTTGCCTCCCAGACAGAGAGGATCCTTGTCTGCCTGCTGGAGGAAATGGCATCTCTCCCCACCTGTGAACACCAGGAACTTTCCATTCAGGATAAATATCACAAGTTCTAGTTAGAACATTAGAATTTGCACCAGTCAGTTTGCAAGCAAGTTTTTATTTTATACAGGGAATAGACAGAGCGTCCACACAGTGAAACTTCACAAAACACACACTTACATGCAAACTCCATTCTGAAAGGCGGGGCTGGAAGAGGCATGGCACCATCAAACCTAGGATTGTTTAAACTGGAAAAGACTTTAGAGATTACCTGGTGTAAGCCTTGCATATTATAAAGGGTAAACTGAGACCCTTGGAAAAGAGACAGATTGGTAGTCATTCAAAGGCTAATGGCAAAGCCAGCCCTCAAGTGTGAATTTCTCTCCAGGGCCCTTTCTGTCACCTGAGGGTATTGGGGTAAAAGGACAAATCTTTAATGTGAGGGAATTTGGAATATTTGTGAATTTGACAGGATGATACCTGAAGAATTGTGAAACTTAGTAGAAATTGGGCCAGGGGAGGTACAACCAAAATGTTGGGAAGGGTACAGGACAGAGAGAGGGAATTAACAGAAGTAAGGTTTGTCCACCTCACAACTTCCCCCAAAACTTACAGTGCTGAATATACTCTTTTCTATTATTTCACCCTGAGGGAGGGATGCTCTGTAACTGAACCATATTTATCCACTGCCAGAAAATTTATCTGGCATGAGAGGAATCCATCTTTGGAGCCAGGACACGTTCTCTTTCTGGGCTCTTCCTCTGCTTCAATCACCTGCCAAGTTCCCTTCTTCCCTTCTGCTGCCAAAAGATGTGCATAAACGTGCAAACCCACTCCCACAACCATCGATTTCTATCGTCCAAGACAGAATTCAACAAATTCTTTAACTCCTAAGTGTCCTGTTCTCCGGATTCCAATAAAGAAGGCAATCTGGGTTGATTTGCTTGCACAATAAAGAGAATAATCAAGAATAGCTTAAAGTGATGACCCACTGAGAACTATCAGAAGAGCAAAGCAACGAAATGAATCTATAATGGAAAAGTTCAGAATGATGACCATCTCTAAGAAGAGACTGACAAAGAGCGTTAGCATTCTCAGCAGGCTTCAGATGATAACATGTTGGGAAGAAATCAAACTTTGTTTGTTACAGACCATGTAACAGATACTGTGCCAGGTGCCTTACAAACTTTGTGCACTTGAATTCATGAAGGAAGGCATTTACATTCCATTCTATAGGTAAAAAAAAAAAAAAAAACTCAGATGTTCTGTAACATGCCCAGTGACAGAGAAGTAGAAAGATAGAATTTGAACCCGTATCTAAGTCGCATTACCAGTCATGATGCTTCACTGTAAGCACCATGAGAAAAGTCTGTTTTGCCTGTTGTCCTCCATTGTATCTCTAACAATTAGCACAGTACCCTGATATAAACAAGCTATTCAATAAGCACTGATGAAGGACTAAATGGATAAATAAATGAATAAGTGGGACTGGCTTTTGGTGAGTGAATTTATTCAGTAAGAATTTACTTAATAAGTACTATGAGCTGGGCTTTCAGTGGGTGAAGAAAAGAACAAAATATGGTTTCTGCCTTTAAGAAGCTTACAGTCTGGTCATCCAAAGTCACTGCTATATGCAAATCCATAAAGGAAAACACTAAGAGATTTCAATATAGAAAATGTCAAAAACTTTTATAAAGTGATCAGCCAGCTACAGTAGATTGAAAAATAATGGTCATAATAATTTCTATTTCTTTCCATTGAGAAGTGAAGTCTAACTTCTCTACCCTTTGACTCTAGGCTTGGCCAGTGAAACATTAGCAAATGTGACTGACACAAACAGAGGCTTTCAATCTGCTTTTCCCCTAGGCATGCTGCTTCCTGCTCCTCTATAGGATCCTGAGATAAAGGATGAGGTAAACTTCACCATAAGGTAAAGTTCAGACTAATCTACTGGAGGGTGAAAGACCAAGTGAAAAGGTCAATAGATCAGTAGGAATTCACAGAGGAAGAAACACAAATAGCCAACTCTAGGGAACAAACGGTCACGATATTTTACATTTCCTTGGAAATGCATTTATGGGAGAGAGGTGCTTGCAATATCTATAAAGTTACATGAAAGCTAACCCTAATTCATCACTAATTATATGTCACTTATAATGTGTGTAACGTGTAATACTGGAAAAGGAAATGGCAACTCCAGTATTCTTGCCTGGCAAGACAGAGGACCTTGGTGGGCTAAAGTCCATGGGGTCACAAAGAGTAGCATATGACTCAGTGACCAAACAACACTAACAATGTGTAATAACTTAATCCTTATAGAATCTTATGGAATAGGTACTATGATTATCTTTATTTTACAGAAAAGGAGACTAAGACAAAAAGAAGTTAAATACTTGGTCATTGTCACACAGGTAATCAATGGTAGAATGAGATTCAAATTTAGGCAGACTGATTTTAAAACTCACTCTTTTAACAATTAAATTATACTCATATTACATCAGTTCATATCAAAAATCTATCTCCTAACAATTCATTGAAGAAGGTTTAGTTTTTTCAATGATAGTGTTGTAACAATTGGACATCCATATGCAACAAAGCCCTAAACTAAAACCCTCTACCTTATACAAAAATTAAATGAAAGTGGAAAGGTATAAATTTTGGGGATATGAAAGAAAAATCTTCATGATGTTGGGGCTAGGAGGTGAGTTGTTAGCTAGGACACCAAAAGTGTGATCTATGAAGAAAAAATGGATTAACTGGACTTAATCAACATTTCAAACTTTGATTTGTGAAAGACATTATTAATATCAAAATACAAACTACAGACTGGGAGAAAATATCTGCAAATCACATATATGACAAACAACTTACACCCAAAATATATTTTAAAATACTCAAAACTTAAGAGCAAAACAACTGCTCTCAAAACAATTCAATATTTTTAATGGGCAAAAAGATCTGAGACAGTTCACCACAGAAGATATGTGAATGGCAAATAAATACCCAGAAAGATGGTCAATATCATTATCTACTAGGGAAATGCTAAACAAAACAATGTGAGATACCACTACACACCTATTAGAAAGGCAGCCCCCAAACAAACAAATCCTGATAATACCAAGTGAGAGCTAGAATGTGTAGCAACTGAAACAATCACTGCTTGTGGTATGTGAAATGGATGGTTCAGTCACTGTGGAAAATGGCTTAATAATTTTTTATAAAGTTAAGTATACATTTACTACATCACCCAGCAATCCCACTACTACATATTTACCCTACAGAAAACTGATGTTCATACAGTGAATGTTTATGAAGTAAAGTGAAGTGAAAGTCACTCAATTGTGTCTGACACTTTGTGACCCCATGGACTGTAGTCCATGGAATTCTCCAGGCCAGAATACTGGAGTGGGTACTCTTTCCCTTATCCAGGGGATCTTCCCAACCCAGGGATCGAACCCAGGTCTCCCACATTGCAAGTGGGTTCTGTACCAGCTTAGCCACAAGGGAAGCCCAAGAATACTGGAGTGGGTAGCCTATCCCTTCTCTAGCAGATCTTCCCAACCCAGGAAGTAAACCAAGGTCTCCTGCATTGCAGGTGGATTCTTTACCAGCTGAGCCACAAGGGAAGTCCAGCAGCTCCATTTATTCATAATCACCCCAAACTGAGAAACCCAAATGTCCTCCAATAGACAAAAGCATGAACAGCTGTGGTATATCCAAACAATTAAAATACTACTCACTAATAAAAAGGGATAAACTGTTAATACTTGCAACAATGTGGCATTATGCTGAGCAATAGAGACAAACATAAAAAGGTCACATGCTGTATGGATGCATTTACATAACCTTCTGGAACAGGTGAGCCTATAAAGATAGAGAGCAGATGAATGATTGCCAGGGATTAGGAGTGGGACAGTTATGACCACAAAGAAGTGGCACAGAAACTCTTTCACAGGGTGATGGAATTGCTCTCTCTGTATTCTAATGTGCCAGCAGTTGCAGGAATCTATATATGCATTAAAACTCATAAAGCTGGAACTTTCCTGGTAGTCCAGTGGTTAAGATGTTGAGCTCCCAGTGCAAGGGGCCCTGGTTCAATTCCTGGTCAGAGAACTGGATTTCACGTGCCACAACTAAGAGTTTGCATGTGCTTAGTTGCTGAGTTGTGTCTGACTCTTTGCAACCCCATGGACTGTATGTAGCCCACCAGGCTCCTCTATACAGGGGGACTCTCCAGGCAAGAATACTGGAGTGGGTTGCGATGCCCTCCTCCAGGGGATCTTCCCAACCCAGGGATCAAACCCAGGTTTCCCACACTGCAGGCAGGTTCTTTACCTTCTGAGCCACCAGGGAAGAGTTTACCTACCACAAGTAAAAAGATCGTGAGTGCCGCAACTAAGACCTGGGGCAGCCAAACAAATAAATATTAAAAACGACTCATAAAGCTGCACACACACCAAAATTAACTGTGTATTAATTTAAAAATTATGATAAACCTTCTTAATTACCAGAACAAATATGTAGAATAGGAGAAGGATATTTCCTGCAGCCCCAACTGGAAACACAAAGATTATACACAGGAACATGGCTAAATAAATGATGATTCATTCATTTGATTGAAGAGTATAAGTTTGCATGGAATTATATCCTTGATCTATTAAGTGAAGAAAACAAGATGCAGAACATTTTTGCACAAATATTGAGAAAATCCTAGAAGTGAAGGCAATGGCAAGCCACTCCAGTACTCTTGCCTAGAAAATCCCATGGATGGAGGAGCCTGGTAGGCTGCAGTCCGTGGGGTCGCTAAGGGTCGGACACGACTGAGTGACTTCACTTTCACTTTTCACTTTCACACATTGGAGAAGGAAATGGCAACCCACTCCAGTGTTATTGCCTGGAAAATCCCAGGGACGGGGGAGCCTGGTGGGCTTCCATCTATGGGGGTCACACAGAGTCGGACACGACTGAAGTGATGCAGCAGCAGCATACACCAAGCTGATAACAGTGGTACTTCTGACTAATGAAATTGCCAGGCTTAGGGATCAGGGGTGGGGTGAGGAGGAAAGCAGATGTCCACTTATTGTTTTACATATTTAGCATTGCATTTCTTTTGTCATTTTAAAGTAAAGATTTTTATTTAGAACAAAAACACACACAACTAACCAAGCCAATGGTAGTGTTCTACTTAATTACTGACACACTTGTCTCCTTCCTTAGACAGTGAGCTCACAGAAGAAAAGACCTCTGTTTGTTTCTCTCCAGTTCCTAGCACCAAGCACTCTGTTTGACAGAATGTCTGTATTTGTAATATATTTAAGTTGAATTTGAAGAATTCAATAGTAATTAAAAGTAGTACATCTGTTTTTTTCTTTTTGGAATTTTAAGTCCAAGAATGCTCCTTTGATTAAGTTTTGCTATAAATTTTCTTGAAAAGATCTTTGTTTACTGTGTTTTTAAAAATTAGTTTTTATTGGAGTTTATTTACAGTGTTGTGTTGGCTTCAAATGTACAGAAAAGTGAATCATATACATATATCTATATATGATTATATATACATATATCTATATAAACATATGTATTTATACATATATAATGACGTATACATGTATAGTGGTGGTTTAGTTAACTAAGTCGTGTCCAACTCCTGTGACCCCATGCCTGTAGCCTGCCAGGCTCCTCTGTCCGAGGGATCCTCCAGGCAAGAATACTTTAGTGGGTTGCCATTTCCTTCTCCAGGTGATCTTTCTGACCCAGGAATCGAACCCGGGTCTCCTGCATTGCAGGCAAATTCTTTACCAACTGAGTTACCTAGACTCCTCTATATACATATGTGTGATACATATATGTATATCAACTTTGGATTTTTTTCCCATGTAAGTCATTAAAGAATATGGAGTCAAGTTCTCTGTGTTATACAGTAGATTCTTATTAGCTATTTCTTTTATGTATAGTCACAGTGGTACCTCTTAAACCCAGGTGACAATTCTGTGAATTGCTAATTGCAGGGCACCGTCAACAAGACAGTGGAGCTGTTAAGACGTTTGGTCTTGAAGTTCTGTCTCATCTCCATCATCTGCAAAATGGGAAAATAACATCTAAATCACTGACTTTGTGTAAAGGATCATTAGTATTAGCATGGCACGAAGCTAGCGTGTTCAAGTGAATCTGTATGAAACTACAGCAGTCTGTGTTAGCCCCAGAGGAAGGGATTTTTTTTTTTTTTAACTTTAAGTCATCTTGGAGCTAAGGTGCCCATAGAAGGAAGAACCGCTAATGGCTTTGTGTCCTGCTGTGTGACCACCCTCCCGCACACTTCAAACCCACATGAGCAGGAAACAGGTCGATCATTAGCTAAGGAAGATTCCCTGTGTTTCCTTCCAAAATCCTTTGATTCTTGTCCCCTTTCTTACAGGAATGACCTTAAGAGGAAACCAAATTTCTGCCATGCAAATGACTCTGGAAAAGCAGTTCCTCAGCCAGCTTGCTGGTGTGGAGGGAGCCCTGGAGAGATCAGGGTGCTACTGAGGGATGGACACAAACTGTTGCTCCATGGGCGTCTGCCAGCTGACCCTCGGGAAGACCACTGACCTACCCAAAACCTCCCTGTTGCGTCCCTGGACCAGAGAACCCCCCTTGACATTTTCCCCCTCATCTTTAAAAGTGAGTATGTGAAAATGAATGTACAGTCCATTAAAAGTACAGTTCCTATACTTTGTTTCACTTTAGAGCAGGACAGTAGCTCTGCATTTTGAAGTAGCCCCCGTGGGCTCACTGATGGGGTCACAACCTTAACTCAGTTAAAGAGGGCTCAGGGAGCCTCTAGCCTCATTTCATTTAGTTTAGAAATTCCTTTATTACAGTTTTCGAATTTACTGTCCTTTGGACATTACCTGAGTTACTCCTGTGATTGGAAGTCTCCTATTTGGGAATCAGCTTGTGTGGTCATATTCCCTCTTCTCCATCAAAAAAAAAAAAAAATCCTGCATACTTCCAAACTATAGATGCATTTGTCAGGAAGAATTCCAAATATAAAATTTATGTCAGTTTTTCCCCTCTTAAACTGCAAGCCTGAACATCTCAAGAGGTACTAATCTGTGTGTCTTTGTTAAGAGGTGCTTCTTGACAAACCCTGAGTATCATAGTCACTGCCATCTCCTTGGGCCTCTACCAGGCCCCACGTTTATGCCAGCAACCATGACATCTTTCCAAACCTGTCGGGAGCTCTTCTCAAGGAATCACCCTTGGACTCTTTGCATAAGCCTTCTTTCAATGATTCTTTTATTTCCATGTCACCTGGCGAATACTTGCTTAGGCTCCAAGGCTTGACCCAGGCTCTCACACACCCTGGGGAGCCTTCCAGACGGCCCAGAGCAGGGACTGTGTCCCAGGGACTGCATAGGTGAGGTACCAAGCAGGCGTGGCGGTGTGACGGGCCTGATCCTACATACAGCAGCTGCCTGGAGTTTATCACTCAGGAAAACAGCTCCTCTTTTTCCCTCCCAAGCAAACAATCTAGGATCTACTTAGACTCTTCTGGCAGCAAGGAGACAGAGCCTGTTACTTGAGAGAAAGCAGTTCAAAAACATGAAAGCCAAGAGGCAAATTCATTACGTGTTTGAGTTGGACAGCCTGGGCATGGGCTGGATCCATTTTCATGTCAAATTTAATACAAAATGTAAAGTATCACAGGGTCTCACTTTCTAAGTCCAGGCCAGGCTTTGGTTTTTGTGCCCTTCGCCAGCTGCGCTCCAACCCCCTCCGCTCAGCTCTGGGGTCATGGGGGCTACCTGTGTCCCATTGGGTTTGGCCACTAGGGGCTCCAGCAGAAGACCAGAGGGTAGAAGGGGAGGATGGTCAGTGTGTTTATTCCCCCAGCTCCCTCCCCACTGAGCCATCTACAGACTACAGTTTGGTGGGGAGTATTCTTTTGCCACTGCTCTATGTAGGTCCAAGAACCAGTCCTCCCCCTGTATCTTCAGGTGTACACCTGTTTCAAGCATTACTCATGTTTCAGTCATTCCCTTTATGTAAATGAAATTTTGTGCTGATGTCTCAGAACTAAATCGGGTGAACAACGCTTCGTGTGTCTCGGCAGGAGGCAGGATTCCTGTACCTACTTCTTGACTCTTGAAGCAGACACTTGGACACCTCCCTAGCGCTGCTATTTCTTGAAGGAGCACAGTTTCCAAATCACTGCTATTAAGTATTTGCTAGCTGGTTCTCAATTGCAGTGTGTCAATTACGTACAGACAATTCCTAAAATGATTAGTTGTAATATAAGAACTATAGTTTATTAACTACTTACCACCTTTCAGATACTTTAAACCCATTGTGTTACTTCATTTTCACAATGACCATGAATTAGTCATTTATATCTCATATCACAGATGAGGAAACTGACTTAGACAAAACAACAGTGATGACTAAATGAGATCTTAAATGTAAAACATCCGGGACAGTGTTAGAACTCACGACTTCCTTTTCCCTGACAGAGAGGTTAGCACAGTAGGTCCCTCATGTGTACTCTTTGACTGCATATCCATTTGCCTTAGTAGAAAAATGTAAGTCTACATATCTTAAATAGCAGTGTTCTGTTAGATCTAATTTCCCATTCATCCTCCTTGCCAAAACTCAGCAAGTGGCCATGGCCTCAGCCCAGAGAGTATAGCCTGACCCACGCCACGGAAGACTCCATTTCCGTTTTCACAGGGATCTCACCAACTCCTAGGGCTTCAGTTATCATCTGTTCCAAACCTAGATCTCTAGCTCCAACCTCTTCCCCACTATTAAACGTCCTCCTGCTCACCTATGTAGGCGTCTCAGCTGTGATACACCTAGAATGAACTCAGCAGCTTCTCCTCTCTTCACCTCCTCTCTCTCCTTATCTCTTAAACCTCTCCCTTTCTAATCACAGATGCTTGAAAACCCTGAGCTATTGTCAGCAACTATCTCCCCCTCACTGTTTGTATCCAATCGCCATATTCTGCCATCCTAGTTCTGTCTTACCGCTCACATTCAACTCCTTTTCAAACCTCCATTGTCACTCACCTGAAGTCCTGCACAATCTTAGTGCCCTTGTCTCTTTAGCCCCTAACGCTCCACAGGCTTTCCTTTCCTGGCCATTGATGACATCATTTTTTTCCACTGAGGATGCCCTTCCCTATATACATTTATCTGTTCAGGTCCAGTCTCTTCCAAGATTCAGCTCAAATCTCAGTGGTACTAGGAATTTGTCTTCTGTTATGCTGCACAATTCAAAAAGTAAAGCTCAAATTTATAGACTGTGGCAGCTGAAGATTCAAACCCACTATGCTTGTTTCTTGAATTGAAGAAAACAAAGGAATTTAAGATACAGCAAACATGAGGTGATCTATAATTAACAACATCCTGAAATGGAAATGTATATCTTAATAATGAAGTCAGATATCAGCTTTAAAATGACATCTGACTAGCACCTTTGATGTAGCCTCTCTCAGCTTCCCCCTAAAGCCATGGGGAAAAAAGAGAAGAACTGCAAATACAGAGCTAACCAAGATGGTCAGTCTACCTATTGGCAGCATCCAGTAATCACAAAGGTCAATGAGTTGGACTGAAAAATTGGATTTTCAATACTAAAATAATTTTAATGTCAAAAATTCCTCTTAAAATTAAAAATATATGCTGTAAAAAGTAACTTGGATCTTCAATTCCATATTAAAGCAGCCAAGACTAAGAAGGGAACAGGAAGGAGGGGGGTAAAGTTAGTATGTGCTAGGTTCTTTGCTGATACACTGAAGTTCAAAATATGGCTTCACTATTTATTATTATAAACAGAGAGGCATAGGTTAAAGAGTGTTTTTGAAAAACATAAGGGTAACCACTAACAAAATAAGAAACAGGATGTATACAACAAAAATGACTAGAGAAGATAAATGTAAACAAAAGGTAGTCCAAGTAAGCAAAAGACAGGAAAAAATAAAAGACTAAAAAGGAAACAGCAGGAAAAATTTTTTACATTAGAAAAAAATTCAAAGTATAAAATAGCATGCAGAAGTTAAGATTAAATATGTTATTTGTGATTGAAAGATAAATGCCTAAAATTACCTGCAGGGGGGGCTCCTCTGGTGGTCCAGTGATTAAGAACTGGCCTTGCAATGCAGGGGACACAGGTTCAATGCCTGGTCTGGGAAGATCCCACATGCCTCAGGGCAACTAAGCCCAAATGCCACAGCTACTAAGCCTGTGCTCTAGAATCCTCGAGCTGAAAGTACTGAGCCCATGCATGGCAATGACAAAGCCCATGTGCCTAGAGCCTGTGCTGTGGAACAAGAGAACCTATTGCAAGGAGAAGCCCATGCACCACAACGAGAGAGGAGCCCACTCACTGCATCAAGAGAACAACAGACCCAGCACAGCCAAAAGTAAAATATAAAAAAAAAATTTAATAAAAAACGGTGGTTCACATCAAAAGAAACTTAAAAAAAATTAAAAAGTCACGTACAGAATGACAGATATTCACAGAAAAAAAATGAAACCTTCAAAGATGATGCTTAAAATCTTGAAAACAAAGATATAGGCAATAACTTATCAAGAAATGAAAAAAAGAATGATGAAAGAGAAGAAAACAAAGACTACAAATACTAGTTTTGGACAAGTGGAATTCAAGACAGAAGGCATGGGATGGGACAAAATCTATCATGTATCTTTACAGAAAGTAAATTCCATAATGAAAGAATAGCGGTTATGTATCACAGTGCTCTAAATCATATAGAATCAAATAAAGAAAATACAACTGGTAAAAGCAAGAAGAACGTGAAGAAATCACAATAGTTCTGGGGAGATAATAGCATCCCACCTCTCTCAAATTTTGACTGATGAAGTTGACTAAAAATCAAAATTCAATTAGTAACAATTAGACATATATGTAATTACATATGTATCCTTCAGTTGCTGTGCTGTGCTTAGTTGCTCAGTCATGTCTGACTCTGCGACTCCATGGAATGTAGCCCGCCAGGCACCTCTGTTCATGGGACTCTCCAGGCAAGTGTATTTCTGTGCCCAACACCAGTGGATCTTCCCAACCCAGCTCATATCTCCAACATCTCCTTCATTGCAGGCAGGTTCTTTACCCACTGGGCCACCTGGGAAGCCCAAAATCACCTGTACTGTTTTATATTTTTGTAGATCTTTTAGACCAAGCAGTTTGAGTTGAACCTGCTTAACTTACTCTTGGCATGGCTCAGAGGTGATATTAAAAATATTTGCCACCTGGGCCAGTGGACACTGATTCAAGCACCAGAAAAGGTTCTGAGAGACGTTGATGGGCCAGACATGAACCCTTTAGTTGCTGCATTGTTGGGAGGTCTAGAGGTCTTGAAGGAGGGGTCTAGACAACCAGGCAGCAGGTCAAGGGGAACTCAGGAAGCCCAAGCAGCAGCTATTAAACAAATAGCACAGAGTTAGTTCACTGTCCTAACAGTAAGACGAAGCAGTGCAACACAGTAAGCTATCAGCCCTGCTGTAACACATGCTATCCCAGACACGCCCAGACACACTCAGCTCAGTTAAGTCCAACAGAGGGAAACTGCCTTTGCAAGAATCCCCAATCACAACAAAACATCCCACACCACACACGATAAATCAAGTGTAACAGCATATCATTGAACCAAAAAAGAGAGAGAAACCAATCCCCTAAAAATCTTTCTTCCTTGCTTAGTCACCAAGTCGTGTCCAACTTTTTGTGACCCCATGGACTGCAGCCCACCAGGCTCCTCAGTCCATAGAATTTCCCAGAGAAGAATACTGGAGTGGGTTGGCATTTCCTCCTCCAGGGGGTCTTTCTGGACCAGGAATCGAACCCACATATCCTGTGTCTCCTGCATTGCAGGCAGATTCTTTGCCTGATGAGCCATCTTAGAGTCTTATAAATAATTATTAACTCTCAAAAAATCATAACTAAAGAGATATGATTTGTAGAAAATAAAAAAATAAGAATCCAAGTTTCAAAACTGCTACAGCAAGTCCAAAGATTAATTTGGAGACAAATTTATAGTTTTAAAAGATTTTCTTGTTAAATGAGTATTTTAAAAAATCAAGAACTGTAGTCAGGAAACATTTGTAAAAAGGACTAATAAGACTTAAGGAATTCATGGAGAAAGAAAAAATAAAACTAAATAAGAATATTAATCAACTTAAAACAGAAAAATGAAAATTCCAACAGCTGGTCTGTGGTGTGGGTAAAATTTGTAAGAGTAGGCAGCTAAAGGGCCTTAACAGATTGGCTCATCTAATACTTGTGGCAGAGTGGTTTGCATTGCCGTAGTACAAACCCCATCGTCGTCTCAACTCGGGAGTCAAGTGCAGTTTGCTCACAAGCGTGTTATCTGTCTGCGTGTCTCTGTGATTGTGTCTGTGTGTCTGTACCTGTGTGTCTGTCTCTACGCAGGAAAATTGTTGCCATTTTCATTTTTAATTGAAGTAAAACACTGAGCTACATGCCAGGGTTGACACCAAGTTCAACAGAGACCACAAGTGCAGAAGTGAGCCAGGGCGTGCTATGCTTTAAATCAAAACCAAAGCCAGGGCTCAGTGTAGGAGGTAACCATGGGAATGTAAGTGCACTGGGACTTCCAGGGGAAACCTGGGGGAGGGCGTTTGGATTCCTCAGGGAGAGATATGAAATCCAATCTTATCTAGAAAATGTTAATGCTGGCTACCTCTGGATGCTGGTTATAGTGTACACACTAAATTAAAAGATAAACCTTTTAAAAATTGAATTTTTTAAAAGGCAAGCCAGTGACTTGGGCTCTACACATTAAGCCTTGGATTTACAGTGGTGTCTTTTATCACAGTTAGGTGTCAGAACTGTCTTCCATGCTTCCATGTCTTCCCTGTGCGGGGCTATATCTATCTCAGGAACAGCTCACAACGCAGTGGGAGGCTGGGAAGCTTAGCATGGCTGAGCAACAGAGTGATGCAGTGTGTGATCAGAGGCTAGGGGATCAAGCCACCTTGGGTGTGAATCCCAGATCTGCCAAGTACTACTTATGGAATACAGGACAATATACAAAGCATGTGGCCTTCTGTGTCTCAGGTTGGTCATCTGTAAAATGGAGCTGATGATACTTACCTCTCAGCCTTTCACTGAGGATGGGAAGAAGTACACACTATAAAAAATCTCTTGTGAATTTTATGAATAATGTGTGTGGGAAATAGAGCAGTCAATAAACGGTGATGACTCATGATTCTCTGAAGTTGTGAGACTAATGGAAAGAAAAATGGGGTTTGCTCCCCTACAAGTAGTCACAGCTATACCTTCCTGAGGTGACAACCTTGCCTGCAGAGCCAACCACAGGAAAAAGCTAACGTTTTTAGTATCATTTTCATCTGATATCCAGAGGAAATAAGGTCCAGAGAGTGAGCTAATGAAGACTAGCCAGCACAGTAACGGCGGAGTAGGACAAGGATCCTTTCTGAAATTTATTTCATGTCCCTTTTGTCCCTTTTTCCACGTCATAATACCCCAGAGAAGCAACACAAACATGGTAAGAGATGAAATCGTGTGTGTTTGTGTGTGTGTGTGTATGTGTGTGCTAAGTCACTTCAGTCATGTCTGACTCTTTCCGACCATACCTGCCAGGGTCCTCTGTCCATGGGATTCTCCAGGCAAGAACACTGGAGTGGGTTGCCATGTCCTCCTCCAGGGGATCTTCCTGACCCAGGGATAGAACCCATGTCTTTTCCATCTCCTGCATTGGCAAGCAGGTTCTTTACCACTAACGCCACCTGGGAAACCCAGAGATGAGCTCAGTTCAGTTCAGTTCAGTCGCTCAGTTGTGTCCGACTCTTTGCGACCCCATGAATCACAGCACGCCAGGCCTCCCTGTCCATCACCAACTCCCGGAGTTCACTCAAACTCATGTCCACAGAGTCGGTGATGCCATCCAGCCATCTCATTCTCTGTCGTCCCCTTCTCCTCCCGCCCCCAATCCCTCCCAGCATCAGAGTCTTTTCCAGTGAGTCAACTCGTCGCATGAGGTGGCCAAAGTATTGGAGTTTCAGCTTTAGCATCTGTCCTTCCAATAACACCCAGGATTGATCTCCTTTAGAATGGACTGGTTGGATCTCCTTGCAGTCCAAGGGACTCTGAAGAGTCTTCTCCAACACCACAGTTCAAAAGCATCAATTCTTCGGAGATCAGCTTTCTTCACAGTTCAACTCTCACATCCATACATGACCACTGGAAAAACCACAGCCTTGACTAGACGGACCTTTGTTGGCAAAGTAATGTCTCTGTTTTTTAATATACTATCTAGGTTGTTCATAACTTTCCTTCCAAGGAGTAAGCGTCTTTTAATTTCATGGCTGCAATCAGCATCCACAGTGGTTTTGGAGCCCCCAAAAATAAAGTCTGACACTGTTTCCACTGTTTCCCCATCTATTTCCCATGAAGTGATGGGACCAGATGCCATGATCTTTGTTTTCTGAATGTTGAGCTTCAAGCCAACCTTTTCACTCTTCTCTTTCACTTTCATCAAGAGGCTTTTGAGTTCCTCTTCACTTTCTGCCATAAGGGTGGTTAGCCTAATTTGTTTCTGGAAAGTTGGGACTTGGTTCCATCCAAGTGCTGGCATTCTGGGCTGCATTGCTAAAGCCTCCATCCTCTTTAATTTGTTAGCTCTTCAAATGGACCTGACTTCTAGTAGGGGCCATAAAATTTCAATCTATTGTTTCTTTAATGACAAAATCTCACTCCATCTAAGAATGACACACACTTATGGTCTAAAGTCATCCCTGGAAAACAACATAGATATACCATGTGTTCTACAAACTGAAGTAAAAACTCACTGGATTCAGAATTTTAAAATGGGACTAATCTACCAAAGCCCTGGGTTTCAAATAGAATTTTTGATTCTCTTCATTTTGGCTCCTAAAGGAATTGAAAATTATGTTAAATTGATTTAGTTCTTAGATGGTTGAATGTAGAAATGTATTTAAAGGAAGCCAGAATGTTTGCTCTGTTGTACATACTTGAAATTAAAATTTCATTGCTGAGGCCAGTGTAGCAAATTTCAAACTTTTAACACTTGAAAGGGAGCAACATTCCAATGGTCAACTAAGAAGGGAATTAGCCACACATTCAAGTTTCCCCAAGCACCTGTCCAACGTCAGGTTTATAGGCAGTAAATCTCAGAATAAATGACATGATGCTAACTCTCTAATTCAAGTATACATAATGTTAATATCCACACAGTAACACTTCATCCACTTAAAACTCTGCACTCTAGCACAGATCAGTGGTATAAAGGTCATGACTTAAGACATAGCCCCTTTACTCCTAGAAGAGTCTCTCAGACCTCCAGGCAACACCTTACCAACCTCTCCATACAGGCCTGACTTTCTGGTTTCCAGTCTACAGCAAACAGAAAAGACAAACCGGCTTTCCACAGCTCATACTTCATTCAGTTTCAAAAACTACTTTGAACCACTACCTGCTCAGCCAACAACTCCTCATACAGGATACCCGTCCATCACTCCCAGCTCCGGGTCTTTGCCAGAGCAAATCCTACAACTATGTCAATGGTTCTCTCACGTGCTTCTGTTTAAGCCAAGACATAATTTTAACAAATGTAATATCATACAGAAGATAACGCGTGAAATAAAGAGTTACTCTGGGTGAAGGTGGGGGGCTGCTGTCTATGGGGTCGCACAGAGTCAGACACAACTGAAGCGACTTAGCAGCAGCGGGGTAGGGCCCAGGGACTGACAGGCAGAGTCCACACCCTCACCATCTCTAGCAGCCACACAGCACCTCCTTGGAACACCCGGAGTCCTATAACATAGGTGTGAAAGCCACTGGCCTACAGCCTGGTAGGAGCTTTGCAGAAAATTAGGCATACTCACATAACTAGTTTGCATGCAAATGCTAAAGAGCACCCATAAACTGCAGACTTGGGTTCTCGAGTTTGGACATGTCGCGTGGCCACCAGCATAAGAGAAGAAGCCACGGTGCAAGCTTGTAGAGGCCGATGGTGGGCTGCAGGCCTTACCTCTTTCAGTCTCAGCTGACTGTGGCTCCCAAGGGTGATGAGGAAGACGGTGCTGGAGCAGCTAAAGACACAGAGCTGGAAGTCACACCCTGTTGAAAGACGCCCCTGACACCAGGTATTCTTGGACATTTTCAATTATTTTGTGACCCTAAAGACCCTGGGGCTTCCCAGGTGGCTCAGTGGTAAAGAATTCACCTGCCAAGCAGGAGACGTGGGATTGATCCTTGCGTTGGGAAGACGCCGTGGAGAAGGGAATGACAACCCACTTCAGTACTCTTGCCTGAGAAACCCCATGGACAGAGGAGCCTGCTGGGCTACAGTTCACAGGGTTGTGGAAGAGTCAGACACAACTTAGTAAGTAAACAACGACAAAAGTGAGCCATGACTCTATTAGCAAATAATAGCTAACAAAGTGTATGTATATGACACTGTAAACCCTTTTCTGATACTTAAACCCTCATCCCTCACACTTCCTTGAATCCTTACTCCATCTCTCAGGGTGAAGTCCAAGTGAGGAGAGGAGGTCCAGGGATAAGAGGAACCTATTTGTTTCAGACATTACTTGATTGTATGTGGCAGCGTCAGATGGCTTGGATGAGCTGGGTGACTTCCCTTTCCACGGGGTCTCTTCTGGCTTATGTTCAATGACCCTGTGGTTGAGACCTTTATTTTTCTCTTCCACTTCCCATGACAGAAGGGAGCTTGCACAACTGGGCTTATGTTTAAAGATGATAATTAACAGACGTTAAAACCAAACAATCAAACCTGTCTCTGTGTGTATATACAAATGCACATATACACATAAATATATATACACAGAGAGATCGAGAAATAGTATATGTCTTATATCATTAAGAAGCATGTCTATTTAACTCTGGTGGCTGGTTTTTTAAATGTTTTCCTGTGTATCCAAAATTTTCCATAGGAACATGAATTATTTTTCTGATCCGAAAAATGTACGTTTTGAAGGAAGCTAAACCAAATGCCATAATTTAGAATAACTACACAGGACTTTACTCTGCATGCTAGTTTTTCATTCTCAGACTTGACAAATCAACTGAATATTGTGAAAGAAGCATTTCTCATTGTCTTTCTTGGCCTTATTTCAATAAGCCATCTGCATGTTCCAATAAAAATGTTTCTGGAATCCCTCTTCTGTAACAACTTGGCATTAATTAATATCTTTACGGTTATGAACATTTTATGCACTCAAAATAGATAGTAGTCTTGATAAATATAGGTCTTTTTACATTTATCTTTATCCTGTTAGAGGGCAACAATTTAATATTATAATAAGAATCAAAGAGTATCTCTAAAACCACAAAAACAATATATTTAGTGATCCTTTTAGTCCACTTAGATGATAAATTACTTTAAAATATATCTCATTATGAAATCCTGTTTCAAACACCAGATCAAGCCTATCTAAACATAATGAGAAGGGAGAAACGGTTAAAAAAGAACAGTGTTAGTCTTGTTAACATTTTGATTCACATCATTTTTTTTCCCCAGAACATATATAAGGAGAAACTGCAGAAACCAATATACATAATATTTTCCTATGGTAAAAACCAAATACAAATTCATATCCTGGATTTTTACTTAGTCTTATCATAACCTTTTTCTTTACAGTGCCACATTTCTATCTAAAAAGCTAACAGTGCGTGAGAGTGAATATTCAACCAACTCCAGCCATGGAGTTGTACTCTCACTTTTTTTTTTAGTCTTTGCTAATTTGATATAGAAAACTAGTATCTTTATTTTGATTTCATTGTAATTTAGAGATTGGACTTTCTCACATGTTTATTAGCCATTTGTATTTCCTCCTTTTGTAAATTATTTGTTCCTCTCTTTTTTCTACTGATGTTTTGATTTTTTCTATCAGTTTCAATGAGCTCATTTTATGGAAATACTTTAATCTCTTATATGCCATATTTGTTGCAAACATTTTTCTTTTGTTCTTTCCCTTTTAATTATGCTTATTGTTGGACTAACAGATTACATATTCATGTGGCTAAAGGTATTGATTTTGTGCTTTCTCCCATTGTTTTTAAACTTAAAAAGGCCCTTTCCATATAATAAATCAAGAAATATTCACTTCCATCTTCTTCTTTTGATGGCTTGATTTTTTTTTAACCCATTTGCTCTTTAATCCATTTGGAATTTACTCTGGTATACAATAACAGATGGGATTTTTTTTAAACAAGTCTTTTTTTCCAAACTAATTTTCCTAGAACTATTATTCCTTTTCCTACTGATTTGTGTCCTTTATAAGATATTAAAATTTTATATAAATTCAGATTTTGTTCTGGCCAATCCAGTCTGTTGATTTATGTGTTCATATTCTTAGACTGTACCTCACTGTTATTACACTATGATACTCTGCCTTAAGATCTAATAGAGCGATTTCAAAGACATTACTCTCCTTTTTACCCCTAGAACTTTCTCAACTATAGCTCCTGATCATTCTTCATGATAAAATTCATAATTATTGGGATTTCCCTGGCAGTCCAGTGTTTAAGACTACATGCTCCCAATACAGGGGCATGGGTTCAATCCCTGGCCATAGGGCATGGCCAAAAATATATATATATTTATATATATAATTATTTCGTTAATTTTTTAAAAACAGTATTTTCCCCAAATGCTACTTTGTGTTTATTGTAGGTATCATTTACAGGCATTTTCTGCTGTACAGCAAAGTGAATCAGTTATAGCTGCTCTTGTAAAGATTCTAGAAAGCAACATCTTTTGATGAGAATTATTAGGAAGAAATGTTTAGAACTGAATGTGATGAAAATTACAAAACCTTGCTGAGAAATACATAAGAAAATTATAGTAGTTAAAATTATACATCTGTTTTGTAGAAGAAAATATGACAAAAATGCAACTTTCCCCCAAATCAGATTAGCAGAAACCTATTCATTTATTGAATATCCACTGCGGTTAGGGGCTGGACTAGGCTCTTTAAAAACTGCAGAAACCTCTATACAATGTTGAATGTCAATATCGCAATAAAATTGGGGAAAAAAAGGTTTATATCAACCTGAAAAAAACATATGTCTACCATGACTTATCTGTCAGGAATGACTGTTAGAGGCAGTGATGGAAAGTGGTAACTCACCTGGGACCTTGTACTCTATCCCTTATGCCAAAATATGGAGGAAATATTTTATTTTACTGGACAAATACTTGAATAATCCCCATGGAGTGAGGAATGGAGGGAAGAGAAAATTCCTGAAAGCCAAACTTGAGGAACAATATAAGATCTCTGCTAAGATTCCAGAAGAGAAGGGGCTGGATCCCCAGGCTGGCTGTTGTATTGCAGAGTGGTGTATGCAAAGTGGAACTGCCTGGAAGAGTAGAGGTTGTGGGAGGCAGGGAGGAGAAACAAGGAGGCTTGGAGCTGGACAGGAATTTAGCCAGAGGAAAGGAGAGTTGTCAGCTCATGAGTTTATTATTTTACACACTAGACAACGCAGATCGTCTTCTCCTTTGACCCAGTGAAAGCACTTTGTTACTTGCTGATGCTACAGAGTTGGATCATTTTACCTTGTTTGGCATCTCAAAGTGCTGAGTCTTGCTTCTAATTGGATGTGGGTGAGAAGAGGCCTGCTGCAAGCCATCCAGTCACATCTGGGCTACACAGTACACAGAAATCCTGCTACCCACAAGCCCTAAGCTGACTCATTTGGCTGCACCCAGCCACGTGCTTCCATCTCCACCGCCTGCTGTCAGAAATGCCCCCTGGGTCCTCTGTGATGAAAAAGAGGGATGGGAGGGGGTGGACAGTGGTGGGAGGGAGACTCAACAGGGAGGGGATAAACGCATATATGTAGCTGATTCACGTTGTTGTACAGCAAAAACTAACACAACATTCCGTTCCGTCGCTCAGTCGTGTCCGACTCTATGCGACCCTGTGGACTATAGCCTACCAGGCTTCTCCGTCCATGGGATTCTCCAGGCAAGAATACTGGAGTGGTTTACCGTTTCCTTCTCCAGGGGATCTTCCCGACCCAGGGATCGAACCCACGTCTCCCGCATTGGAGGAAGACGCTTTAACCTCTGAGCCACCAGGGAAGCCCAACACAACATTAGAAAGCAATTATAAATTATACTCCAATAAAAACAATTTAAAAAATAAAATCTGCTCATCTCAAAAAAAAAAAGAAGAAAGAAATGCCCTCTTGCGTTTGAAAGTCTGATTCCAGCCAAAGGACGCCAACTGCCCCAGACGGAATCTGTTACTCTCTCTCCTGTGCTTCCCCTGTACATCTACGGAAACTTTACTGCAGTTTGAGTCATTTACACGTTCGTGGATGAACAGTCTATCATCATTAGTTGGCTTCCCAGGTGGCTCAGTGTAAAGAATCTGCCTGCCAATTCAGGAGATCCAAGAGACATGGGTTCAATCCCTGGGCGGGAAAGATCCCCTGGAAGAGGAAATGGCAACCCACTCCAGTATTCTTGCCTGAACAATCTCGTGGACAGAGGAGCCTGGCAGGCTACAGTCCATGGGTTGCAAAGAGTTGGACATGACCAAGGACGCATGCACGCGTCATTCAGTTCAGTTCAGTCGTTCAGTCGTGTCCAACTCTTTGCAACCCCATGAATCGCAGCACGCCAGGCCTCCCTGTCCATCACCAACTCCCAGAGTTCACTCAAACTCATGTCCATCAAGTCGGTGATGCCATCCAGCCATTTCATTCTCTGTCGTCCCCTTCTCCTCCCGACCCCAGTCCTTCCCAGCATCAGAGTCTTTTCCAGCGAGCCAACTCGTCGCATGAGGTGGCCAAAGTATTGGAGTTTCAGCTTTAGCATCAGTCTTTCCAATGAACACCCAGGTTGATTCTAAATTTATGAATTTGTATATTATTTATTTACAACCTCAAAATTGATACTCACGTTGCCTTCCCAGTCACCTGAACACACACGCAGAGCAGGGAAAACCCTGAGTCATCAGACGCATCTGTTCCCAACTGAGGTGAAACAAGGCATCGTGCTACTGGGCTCTCAAACAGAAAACCAGTGTCCTCTGGACAGTTTATTTGTTGCCACTTTTTCACACCTTTGCACTTCTTGTTGGCAAAAACAAAAAAAACACACAAATGCAAAACTCGGTTATGCATTGATCAGGTCACAAAAATATTTGGACTTGCAGAAATCTAACTCAGTTTTGGTGGCTTACAGAATTCAGTCACCATGAGTAAGAAGAACCTACTGTATGTCCATCTGCAACTTACATCCCAACAGCAACCTCCATAGCAACACAGACTTTATTTCAGTCACCTTTATACTTGCTGGCCCAGTGTTAAGCACAGAGTAAGAGCTCAAATAATACTAAAGACTAGAATGGATTAGGAAGGAAAGAGACAGGACAAAGTGGGATGGAACAGAACAGAGTAACATTTATACAATATCTTGGGAGACAGAGTGCTCCTAGGAGTAATAGCTCGTGGCATAGGGAGACAGAAGAAATAATGATAGCTAATATTGAGCGTTTTTTATGAACATGCACTTGGCTAAGCATTTGACCTACCTGTATCATATAATCTTCACAACTCTTTGGTGTGGTGATACTGTTATCCCCATTCTACAGGAAGGTGAAATGACTTGCCTACGATCACACAGCTACCCTGCTGCTGAACAGTCTAGATTCATGTGGCACATAATACCACCTGGCAAGGTGAAAGGTGGGCTTGGTGGGGGGGGGTGGTCCTAAACCATGAGTTTCATCAGGAAGTGGCCTCAAGGAGAGAAAGAGAGCCTCTAGCAAAAGTTAGCTTGAGTCACTGGCTTTCCCCAGACTTAATGGGAAGACAGTGATACAATGAACGATTTTCCCCCAAATGGCAAAAAAAAAAAAAAGAAACCAGTTTTTTGATTCCAGAAGGAGCTGGCAGAATTCATGTATTACTCACATTGGAATCACACTCTTCTGACGGCTTGTGTACTCCAGAGCCAGTCAATGGTCAGGGTTGTGTCTAGGACTACTGTGAAATTACAATAGGCCTCGGAATACAGCTGAGCTTCTGCAGCTGTTCTGTGCTTCTGGCTCCAGTTCCACATCTCCTGGCAGATGGTTTGTGTGAAAATCTCTGCTGACTCTGGGTGTGAGAGATACACTGTGGGGGAGGGGGGTATGGTGCGGAGGCTGGGAGAACCGGGCAGTACAAAGCCAGCCTGAGCAGCCAGAGGCCATATGATCACATAAGACGAAGAAAGGACTTTATAAATGAGTGGTTTGGAGGATTTTCAGAAGGTCACTCCTTTGAGCCCTTCTGCTGGTGGGAAATGGCTGATGCTGAGCCAGTTGATCAAGTCAACCCTAAACCTTCCATAGCCACTCTGGTGGCAAAGACCCCAAATATCCTCCAGAATGCATGGGTGGTGATGGGTGGGTGGATAAAATTAGTGGCAATCTTAATACTTAGTGTTTTCTAAGTTTAAGTGCTGTTCTTAATGGTTTACATGAACAAATTCATTTAATTTCCCCTCCCTAATCCCAAAGAAAGGCAATGCCAAGAATGCTCAAACTACCACACAATTGCACTCATCTCACACGCTAGTAAAGTCATGCTCAAAATTCTCCAAGCCAGGCTTCAGCAATATGTGAACCATGAACTCCCAGATGTTCAAGCAGGTTTTAGAAAAGGCAGAGGAACCAGAGATCAAATTGCCAACATCTGCTGGATCATGGAGAAAGCAAGAGAGTTCCAGAAAAACATCTATTTCTGCTTCATTGACTATGCCAAAGCCTTTGACTGTGTGGATCACAATAAACTGTGGCACATTCTGAAAGAGATGGGAATACCAGACCACCTGACCTGCCTCTTGAGTAACCTGTATGCAGGTCAGGAAGCAACAGTCAGAACTGTACATGGAACAACAGACTGGTTCCAAATAGGAAAAGGAGTACGTCAAGGCTGTATATTGTCACCTTGCTTATTTAACTTATATGCAGAGTACATCATGAGGAATGCTGGGCTGGAAGAAGCACAAGCTGGAATCAAGATTGCTGGGAGAAATATGAATAACCTCAGATATGCAGATGACACAACTCTTATGGCAGAAAGTGAAGAGGAACTAAAAAGCCTCTTGAAAGTGAAAGAGGAGAGTGAAAAGTTTGGCTTGAAGTGCAACATTCAGAAAACAAAGATCATGGCATCTGGTCCCACCACTTCATGGGAAATAGATGGAAAAACAGTGGAAACAGTGTCAGACTTTATTTTGGGGGGCTCCAAAATCACTGCAGATGCTGATTGCAGCCATGAAATTAAAAGACGCTTACTCCTTGGAAGGAAAGTTATGACCAACCTTGATAGTATATTAAAAAGAGAGACATTACTTTGCCAACCAAGGTCCGTCTAGTCAAGGCTATGGTTTTTCCCGTGGTCATGTATGGATGTGAGAGTTGGACTGTGAAGAAAGCTGATCGCCGAAGAATTGATGCTTTTGAACTGTGGTGTTGGAGAAGACTCTTGAGAGTCCCTGGGACTGCAAGGAGATCCAACCAGTCCATTTTAAAGGAGATCAATCCTGGGTGTACATTGGAAGGACTGATGGTAAAGCTGAAACTGCAATACTTTGGCCACCTCATGCGACGAGTTGACTCACTGGAAAAGACTCTGATGCTGGGAAAGGTTGGGGGCGGGAGGAGAAGGGGACGACAGAGAATGAGATGGCTGGATGGCATCACTGACTCTGTGGACATGAGTTTGAGTGTACTCCGGGAGTTGGTGATGGACAGGGAGGCCTGGCGTGCTGTGATTCATGGGGTTGTGGAGAGTTGGACACGACTGAGCGACTGAACTGAACTGAAGCCCCAAAAGTTAAGTGCTATTATGATGCCTGTTTTTCAGATGAAGACAAGTAACTTGTACTACAGTGCAAAGCTAGTAGTAGCTGTGGTAGATCGAATTGTTGACCCCCAATCTTCAGCTCCCTTTTGCATCATTCCCTTGCTTTGGCCACACCAGGGACAGAACGTAGTTCCCAGACCTTGACTTAGGGAATGACAGTGTGCTAGTTCACAGCCTAAGCCTTGAGAAGACTCACTTGTTGATTTGTTTCTACTTAGCGCTCTTGTGTTCCTAACATCACCACTAGAACAACACGCCCCTGGGCTGATCCAAGAAGGATGAGATACATGTGAGCAGGTCACCCAGACAACTGGCACACCTGCAGCAAGAGGCAGGGCTGCAGCAGCTCCTGCGACCTGAAGCAGAACCTCAGAGCTGTACTCAGCACACATCAGGTGAACCGCAAATCACACAAAGACATGTGAGGAATGATAAATGTTGGCCGAGTCACTGGGTTTTGGGAGTAGTCTGTTACACAGCGATAGCTAACCAATTCAATGGTAAAACTGGAATGCAAGCCCAGGCAGTCTGACCAAACAATACATCTAATTTATATTGCTTTCCACACTCTCCGTTAAAGTGAAGAAACAGACTAATTAGCTAAGCAAGCTTGTTCAAAGTGCTAAACTCCCGAGGCCTCAGTATCTGTAAAATGTGCAGGTTCAGTCAAACCAGTATTACTTAAGGTAATCAGCTCCACATTACACTCAAAAAAAAAGAGGGGAGGATTCAACAATTCTCCTGGAATTAGTATTGTATGAAAAAACAATTCAATAGCCCTGGGCTAGATAATCTTTTGAGTCTCTGTCGGTTCTAATATTCCTTATGCCAAGTAGCAGTGTGTGGGTCCCCTGTGTACCTCCATTACCAAACATTTTTGAAATTAAAATAGTTATCTAATTCAGGTAATTTGGGACAACACCCATGGGAAGGGGAGAATACCGGTGATGGAAGAGGTTTTTCTCTATTTCCTTCAAACCTTGGCATATCCTCCTAGCACCTTGAGCCAACAATGGCAGAGGGGACCTCAACCCTTCTCCTACCAGACCAACCTAGAATCAATTATACCAAAAAGCACACAGAAATGGGAAGCTGCCATGACATGGGACATCTCCCAGAGAGGAGTCTACGCTTACTTACTCCATTTCCTCACCTCCCTCTTACTCTTCAACCCAGGCCCTGCCATCCACTAGAAACGCTTAGCAGCGATACCTAACTGCCAAGTTCTCCAGTCTCTCTCATAATCCTGGCTCCTGTCTTTGCACATTTTGATGTCCATGAGAAACTCCCTCCTCCTTTGGCTTGTCTCTTTGAATGCCTTCAGCTTCCTCTTCCTCTACCCTCATCACCCCTTGACATAGGTGTTCCTGAAACAAACCCTTTCTCCTCTTTTTGGCAATGTCATCCCCTCACAGGGCTTCATCCCATATCCTGACAGCTCCCATAACTGACCCTGACCCTGCCCACGCAGCCAACCTCAAGCCAAGTTACCTTCTCCCCAGTCCACCTCCCCAGCTTCAGTCTTTGTACCCTAGAGGGTAGCCACATAGAACCACTGCACAAACATTTCTTAAACTTTTTATCCCTCATTTTT
Organism: Moschus berezovskii; assembly: GCF_049115385.1. Taxonomy (NCBI): domain Eukaryota; kingdom Metazoa; phylum Chordata; class Mammalia; order Artiodactyla; family Moschidae; genus Moschus; species Moschus berezovskii. The sequence continues at coordinate 23,266,103 of NC_142466.1, forward strand.
CACGCTTCTTCCTCGGCCTAGAACACCTTTCTTCCTCACTTTCACTCCTGATTTTCCACAAGGCACTATCCTGCTCATCCTTCTCAAACGTCACCTTCTTGGTGAGACCCATGTTTTCTTCCAGAATGACTCCCTCCAGCCTCGATACTCCCAACGCGCACTGTCTGCCTCTAACAGAGCAGAGCTTCTCAGCTGCCGGACTAAAAGCCACCTAAGGTCAGATCACTCTCTTAACCATGTTTGTAACTTGAATGCCCAGCAGATTCCCCACACATAGAAAGGGCTCACTAAATGTTAGCTTGAATGAATGCATATAACTGACCTATTGATCCTCCACTTTGGCCACTGCCCACTAGTTTGCATGCTGACTGTTGGGCCTTTTTTGAGGAATGCTCAGGGTGCCCAAGGGGTAAACTAGGTCTTAACTGTAATTTATTAATAAATGTCCCCTTTCCAGGTTTCCTGAGAGGAGCAAGATTAGAGTCCAAGTCAGTCCTCTGAGACAGGTTTATCACCAAGAGACTCCCTTCTGCTTAATCCAATAGTATTATTTATATGCCCAAATTACTTTTCCATTTTTAATTTGAATACACACATAGAGTTCTAAAAAAGTATTGGTTCCCTCATTCTTTTAGAGCAGTATCTCTCAAACTGCATTAATTTATACGGTATTTTCATGATTTTCACTGAGTCTACATGAGACTTGTATAGTAATTATTCTATTAACCATTCTCTTTAAGCTAACTCATCTTTTTTTTCTTAGCCTCATATAATGCCAAAATACTCACGAAATTACATGATTATTATGATATATACACACATATGGACTTCCCAGGTGGCTCAGTGGTAAAGAATTCACCTGCCAAGCAGGAGCCTTGGGTTCAACCTGGGTTGGGAAGATCTCCTGGAGAAGGAAATGGCAACCCACTCCAGTATTCTTGCCTAAGAAATTCCACGGACAGAAGAAGCTACAGTCCATAGAGTCACAAACAGTCAGACACAACTTAGCAACTACACAACAACAATACACACATATATCTATATACACATATTAATTTCATATTAAAAAATGTTCTTTTTAAATTGCATCACATGAAATCATTTTTCAGGCCAGCAACAGTGTATATAGGACACTTGGGGAAGCACTAGGTCAGAACACTGAATCCAATGCAAAACTATTATTAAAGCATTTCTCTTCCAGCCAGGATACTATGTTTGGTGCTGAGAATGCTAATGTGTCATTCAGCCCATAGCCTAGTGGGAAAACCGTCAAGTTAACTGTAAATTGTTATTTAATATTCTATGTCAGGGACAAATGCAAGGGTGCCTGCATCCAACACCTCTTGGACACCAATGCAAATCTTCCACATTCCCACTTTAGCTCCAAATGTTTCTGCAATCACTGCTGAGCAGGCCTCCATCAGCTTTGAGCAGATGGAACCTCAAAGTAGCTCACTCAGAGCCTGTGGGAGGATATAGCACTTTCTCCCCTGGGACTTTCTATGGCACAACAGCGCAGGGCCCCAGTAACTTATCAGCTTCTTGCATCTACATGAGCCTTGAACAAAGGGAACGAAAGCAAAGTATGAAGGCCCAGAGCTACATTTCATGAGGTTCCTTATGGAGCACCAGGCATTTGGGGCTTCCCTGGGGGCTCAGATGATAAAGAATCCACCTGCAATGCAGGAGACCCAGGTTCAGTCCCTTGGTCAGGAAGATCCCATGGAGGAGGGCATGGCTACCCACTCTAGTATTCTTGCCTGGAGAATTCCATGGACAGAGAAGCCTGGTGGACTACATACAGTCCATGGGGTCACAAAGTGTCAGACTCGACTGAGCAACTAATGTTTCACTTTGCCAGGCTTTTGAGGCAGTGGCCAACATGACAGCGCATGCTTGTATGGTTCCATTCCCCTAGCCCCTCATTCTTGCTCCCTAGGATCACTTCCCAAATAATCTACCAGTAATGAGCTTAGTCTCAAGTGAGGCACACTGCACTGGGGATTGACAATGCCACATAAGATTTTCAAGAACTAGGAATTAATAGGTTTGGGATAAATGAGGTGGGAACAATCTAGAGCAAAGCATCCTAGAGCCACTTTTCAGTTAGGACCTGAGAAAAGAGGAAATTGGGGGCTGGCAGGAGAAAAAATGGGGAGCACCATCTTGCCAACTGGTAGGGCCATGGGAAGGAACTCCCTACCTGACACTCCAGATTTTTAGCCAGAGCCCAAGAACACACAGCTCTAAGGTTTTCTCCCCTTGTTCTGAGAAAAGGCCAGGCTTAGGACAAAAGGAGGCAGTGGGGTAGTAACTCAACAACAGGGAGTTACCTTAAGGAAAGGTGGGGAGCTCCATCTGGCATGGAATGAATTGTCTGCCCTCATGGATAGAGATGCATTTTGAAAAGACGGACATTAAGTGACATAAGAGCCTCTAGCTTTGTTTATAAGTAAAAAAGAACATCAGATTTTTACTGAGTGCTCGTTATGTATTCACACAATACAGTGTACATTTAAATAGTATCTTTTAAAATCTTCCCCCTGAACTATGTGAAGCTATCACAATAAACTCTGGAAAATTCTGAAAGAGATGGTAATACCAGACCACCTGACCTGCCTCTTGAGAAACCTGTATGCAGGTCAGGAAGCAACAGTTAGAACTGGACATGGAACAACAGACTGGTTCCAAAGAGGAAAAGGAGTACCTCAAGGCTGTCTATTGTCACCCTGCTTATTTAACTTATATGCAGAGTACATCATGAGAAACGCTGGGCTGGAGGAAGCACAAGCTGGAATCAAGATTGCTGGGAGAAATATCAATAACCTCAGGTATGCAGATGATACCACCCTCATGGCAGAAAATGAGGAAGAACTAAAGAGCCTCCTGATGAAAGTGAAAGAGGAGAGTGAAAAAGTTGGCTTAGAGCTCAACATTCAGAAAACTAAGATCATGGCATCTGGTCGCATTACTTCATGACAAATAGATGGGGAAACAATGGAAACAGTGGCTGACTTTATTTTTCTGGGCTCCAAAATCACTGCAGATGGTAACTGCAGAAATTAAAAGATGCTTACTCCTTGGAAGGAACGTTATGACCAACATAGACAGCATGTTAAAAAGCAGAGACATTACTTTCCCAACAAAGGTCCGTCTAGTCCAGGCTATGGTTTTTCCAGTGGTCACGTATGGATGTGAGAGTTGGACTATAAAGAAAGCTGAATGCCAAAGAATTGCTGCTTTTGAACTGGTATTGCAGAAGACTCTTGAGAGTCCCTTGGACTACAAGGAGATCCAACCAGTCCATCCTAAAGGGAATCAGTCCTGAATATTCATTGGAAGGTCTGATGTTGAAGCCGAAACTCCAAAACTTTGGCCACCTGATGCAAAGAGCTGATTAATTTGAAAAGACCCTGATGCTGAGAAAGATTGAAGGTGGGAGGAGAAGAAGGGGACGACAGAGGATTAGATGGTTGGATGGCATCACCAACTCAATGGACATGAGTTTGAGTAAACTCCAGGAGTTGGTGAGGGACAGGGAGGCCTGGTGTGCTGTGATTCATGGGGTCGCAGAGAGTCGGACACGGCTGAGCGACTGAACTGATACTTATACTGAATAGGTGGTAAAGAACCCACCCATCAGTGCAGGAGATGCAAGAGACATGGGTTTGATCCCTGGGTTGGGAAGATCCCCTGGAGGAGGAAATGGCAACCCACTCCAGTATTCTTGCCTAGAAAGCCCCGTGGACAGAGGAGCCTGGCAGACTACAGTCCATAGGGTCGCAAAGAGTTGGACAGGACTGACCACAAAGCACGTGAATAAGTACTGTTATCAGTACTGTTATTAGTCTCATTTTCCGTGAATCAGCTTGAGGTGACCATGAAACACTAGTTGGAAGACAGCACAGCGAAGTGTTTTAAAAAGCCAAAAATTTGGGTTCAGGTCATTCTGAGTTTAACTCTTGCCTCCATCAATCCGACTGAGATCATGTGGTCGCACAAGAAAAGAAATGTAGCTGGCTCACATAACTGGAAGGGGCTGTGACAGGTCTCTGATCTAGAGCTCAGATAATTTTGGAGTGACTGTCCGGGTTGTGTTCTGTTACTGCCCTCATTCTGTTCTACCAAAGACTAGCTTCCATGAAGCACCCAAGGAAGCTGATGGCTCCAAGTGAACAGTGTCCTCACTGAAGAAAGAGAACATCTTGCTCAAAAATTCCCAGAGGACAGTCTACATGGCCCTATTGGGTCATACATCCTCCATCTGAACCAACCACTATCATCAGACTGACAGTACACGGATCAGTGATTGGCAGTCCCATCACTGGAGGGAGAGCTCCGTGACTTTTGAAAAATAGGAATGCTAGGCAGTCCCAGAAAATGAATGTCCACATATTTTAACCTTAGTGAAGTCACTAACATTTTGTGAGCCTCAGTTTCACCATCTATATTAAACAAACAAATAATAATACCAATTGTACAAGATTATTGTAAGATATTAAAAGTCATATTAAACACTTGGCATATGATGACATTCAGCCTACGGTAGTAATTTTTGTTATTCCTGGTACTGTTGTTGTTTTATGGTTGTTTTTTGACAAGGGGATGGGAATTTGAGGCCCATCTCAGATTCCCAGATGTCTAAAGGACTTCTGTCCCTGGGGTGGAGTCCCCTTTGGCTCTGGAGCCAGACGCCTTGCACAACCCAGGCTCCATGTGCCAAGGTTAAGCTGGTTCACCATCTGACGGCTGCAGAGCAGCGAGTGCCTCCCTGGCCCCAGCAATGTCAATACTGCCTTCCTGACTCCGCCTATTGTATCTGGAGGAAAGTGGCTGGGCATTGTCTTCTAGTGCTCCCCCCAGGAAGCATGATATCACCCTCTAACAAAAGCGGGAAAGCTGACAGATCTGCTGAGATGGGTGTGCCCGCTGCACACACCTCACTGGTCAAGCCCTGGGCAGGGGGCTGTGACCAGCAGGGAACAAACAGCAGCCACCCACGTGCCCCACTGCTGGCTGCCTGATGGGCTCCCGTGGCTCATCTCTAGGTTTTTTCTCCCTCTGTCTGTTAAGCGTGTGCCTACCATGTTAGAAATGGCACCTCTAGGCAGTGGGGATGCACTCCCTCTTATCAACAGCTGTGTTAAAAAGGGTCAGGACTCTGTCCATCTGGCAGGTTCACGTGAGCACACCTGCCCCTGTGGCCTTTGGGAAGGAGCAAGGGAGAAGGATGATCAGAGTCCTGGAGTGACAAAAGGAGGCAACGGGGGAGGGATGTAGAGGAAAGCAGCAAGTGTTGATCTAAAAAGGCATTCTGCACATGTGATGAGAATTAAGGAACGGTCTGACTAGACTGGTGGGAACTGGGTTATCAGTTTAAAATTCCAGAACTAAGGGAGGCAACTTTAGACGTTCCCCTTCCTGAAGGCTGGGAGTGATGCCAGCTGATCCTCTGACATCCCTTCCAGCTCTGGCTCAGCTGTGCTGTCAGTGCAGCTGGCTCTCTGTGAGACAACACACCTGCAGTCTGATGCCCCCAGGCCGAACCCGGACGCTGCCACCATGCTGCCCCCATCTTTAAACTCTCTCCTTCTTAGCCACAGCAACACCAACTCTCTGAAATCCCGGGAAAGGAATCTGTCCGGGTTTGCCTCTCCTGCCAGCTCCTTGACTGCTTCTTCATGGAACCCTAAGTTATCTCCTCTTTCTCTTCTCTTCACTTACATCTCAGTATGTGGCCATGTCCAGGACCTTACTTACTATACACAAAGATTCCTATGTCTCAGTCCTTTGCCCAGTTCTCTTCTGAGTTTCAGACCCAGAGAGCCCAGTTTTGCTAAAAATCCACCATTAACAAGGAAACTCAAAATCAACATGTGCAAAATATTTGTTTGTTTCTTGCCAGCTTGTCATCAACCAGGTTCCTTCAGTCATGTTTGCCAACACAGTGAATGGCAGCACCATCATCCAAACCAGAAGCCTGGAGCAATGTTTATTCGCCACCTTCTCTTCCCACAACCTCCAATAAATAACCAATCACCGGTCCCTACAGTTTCACCTCCTAAACACGTCCAATTCCCCTCTTCATCCGGGCCTTCCTGCCTGGAGAATTGGGAAGCCAACTTGGTCCAGGCCTAAGTCTCTGCCATGTCAATACATGCTCCATACTCTTACCAGAGTGAATTTTCCAAGACATAAATCAGATACAATAGAACAAACACCATACTAAATTTCCACATGTACAGAAAAGAGGTACAGATGACTTAATATGGCCAATGAGGCCCTTCCTGATCTGAACCCAACCTTAATTCACCACCTCCTCCCTACATTCTAGCCTTATTCAACTTTTCTGAGCTTGCCCTGCTGTTTCAAACCCCATGCTCCTTCTGATGGGAAATTCTTTCTTCCCTTTTCCTTTTTATCTACTTTGTTTTAAAATCATTTGGCTATGAATAACTCATAACTACATCAGCCATAATTTTGGGCAATATTCATTATTATTTAGGAGTTCTGGGAAAGTGAGGAAAATCTAACCTACAGATTATTTTCAATACTAAATTATATTCATATAAATTTAGCAATTAATGAAGTTAGCATTATATGTTTTTAATCACTTATGTTTCATTTGGACTTTAGAATTGCATTTTTTTAAATTACTGAATCCAATAAGTATTTTTACAGCTCTTGAAAAGATAGATTTTTATATACCCCTGATGCTGGGGAAGATTGAGGGCAGGAGGAGAAGGGGATGACAGAGGATGACATGGTTGGATGGCATCACTGACTCAATGGACATGAGTATGGGCAAACTCCAGGAGGTAGTGAAAGACAAGGAAGTCTGGCATGCTGCAGTTCACAGGGTCACAAAGAGTCAGACATGACTTAACAGCTGAACAACAACAATAATTATATTATTTATCATAGCATCTTATAATTTATTCTCCTATAAAAATCTTTCCTACCAAAATGTGAGTTTCGCAAGGGGAAAAAAATGATTCATCCTTTTTTTGCATTCCTGGTATCCAATACGATACTTGGCACAAAGTAAGTCCTCAACATGTCTTCACTGACTGAAATGATAGTTGAGTGAATGAATGCATATGGGCAGGCAGTAACTCAATAAATATCTATTAAATAAAAACTATGCATTCTTTAATATTCAGCAATCATACAATACATAGTATTAGGTAAAGCTCTTGTTAAACCCTCTTTCATTAGTATACCTTTCATGTTTCACACCTGAAAAGGATTATCTTTTGACCTTATTTACATCAAATATTTAACATAAGCCAATGTTTTAAGATATGAGTGATTACTACTTTCAATATATATATGAAATTGATTATTACTGATACTATTATTTCAATGCTTAAAAACCCTTCTTATAACAACAAATGCTTTCTCTCTTTTTTTCAGGTCTGCTGTGGCATACCAAAAGTTTCTTACTGTGGCATATTAAACTCCAAGCACTACGGAGACTAGTAAAGAAATAATACCCTTTTTCAAGATGTTAGAGGTTAACTGGGCTAAATCCATGTGCCCAGAGTTCAAAGACACAGCCTGTGTGGTAAGGGAACTCAGAATTAGGAGAAGAACATCATGAAGAATTGGCCTAGGCAAACTGAGTTGAATGTTGTTTGCAGAGCAAGCATGGAGGATGTCTTTTCCAAATGGATAAAACAAAATGAACAAGAGCCAAGAGGAAAATATGCATCAATAGTGGAGAAGGACGTGGCTGAAGTGGAACAGCCATGAATGGGATAGGTGAGAGAAAGCCCTGGAAAGTAGGCCCAGTGTTCTGGCTCATCAAGCAGGGAGAGACCAGGAGGAAATTTGAGGAACCAGCTAATATTGAGGACTTTTAGAAGGAGGCCGCTTCTATGGGTAATAAGTGACCCCCCTCCACCTGGAAAAGATTAGACTAGTCTTAAACAAGCACAGTGGTCCTCAGAGCAACACTTCTCTTTCAAGTATACTAGCTTCACTTGCTAAGAGAGTTCTTACTGGCTGACTAATGCATATGCATTATCACACTTGATGTTTATAATGACTCTAGGGTCAAAAGTATTCTCAAATGTTAAAGATGAGAAAACTGTGTATTACAGAAGTCAAATAACTGGTCCATGGTCATCCAATTTGAGCTTAACTCCAGGTCTGTATGAGTGTCCCTGTTGGCTCGGTAGTAAACTAATGCAGGAGACCTGGGCTCAGTCTTTGGGTTGGGAAGATCCCCTGGAGAAGGAAATGGCAACCGACTGCAGTGTTATTGCCTAGGAAATCTCATGGACAGAGGAGCCTGGTGGGCTACAGTCCAAGAGGTCACAAAAGAGTTGGACATGACTTAGTGACTAAATAACAACAACCAGGTGTGTAACCTCACAATCCATACTCCATATTCCTTCTCCTGCCATCTTCATGAGCTCCACCTCAGTCTCAGAGCAGTGGCTTCAAAAAGTCATCACAGCCCAAGGGCATGTGCTTTTTCTTCTCCTAAGCCAAGTTGATTGAGTTACAATTCAGTGTAAAGAGATCATATCCAGGCCCACATTCAGAAAACACACCCAGTTTGATTTCACTGGGCAAAGATCTTGGTGGCTCTTTGGAACCCTTATCTACCTCCTAAGAGGTCAATGAGAAGCGAAAAGGATCCTCTTTGCACATTCCTAAAATCTACCCATCATCCAACCTGATCCCTCCTCAGGGAGGGAACTCACTCCTCAGGGGGACGGTGATCTGGCTTTTACAAAGTTTCTATCAATGAAGTCAAACTCTATCTCTTGTACTGCTCCCTCAACCCCTGCATCCCAGACCTGGAGAAATACAGCATCAATCTATGGTGTCATCTAAATGGAAACCCATAAAAAATACTGCTCCTTCATCTCTTTTCTCTTGACTAAATGTGCTTATATGACAAAGTGTAAAGCACTTATCTTTCTGCTTGTCTACTCTGTTTGCTGTCAAATTTCTTAGTGTCACCAGTGTTTAATGGGTATGCTTTGGGCAGTAGATTGAAGCAATTGCCATCTCTAAGTCAGATCTTATATTTTTACTAAAGCAAACAGTTACAGCTATGTATTACCATTTTAGCAAGTAAAGCATGTGTTGGCTCCTGTAAATTTTGTGTATCACCAAAACTTAGATGTCACCCAAAGAACTCTCAATACACCAGATCTCTCTGACACTGAACATAATCTATCTATTGAACCCCAATGCATAACTTGACATTTATCTATTTGGAAGTGGTATCTTTTGACTTTGTTTCAGCCTAGACAAATCTATTTGAATCCTGATTCTGTGCTCTAACCAACAAACCATCTATAGGGAACAAATTGGTGACACAATCACACACAATTTTTTTTAGGAATAAAGTTCCAGGAGATGAATCGATAATGTCAGAAAAACCTGGAGCTCACCCATCTGAATCCCTGGAGGATATATAACATGGTCTTCTGAGATTAACTGGACAAGTCCTTCTCTCCAGGAGAGCCGTTTTTAAAAGAACCAAACTCTTGAAGGAAGTTCTTCCAGGGTAGGACTGAAAGGGAGAGGCTGAGACCTCCCAAAGACAGTGTTTAGGAGAGAGTCTGGGGAGAGGGCAAAGGTCCTCCCTCTGAGAATAATTCCCAGGTGTGTCTCTGATCCTGGCTTCCACACCTCCACCCTTGATTACTCAGGCTGGCTACCAGCCTTCTAAGACCAACCCTAATCAAGAGTTTCCATCTGTGACCACTTCCCTGACCTTAGAACTGAATCACCTCCGCCACTCCAGACAAGATACTCACCATCTCTGAACCCAGGTTGTTACTCAAAATGTCAAATGAGACAGGAAAGAGGCAAGGAGGCATGCTATAGAGACTTTCCATCAGATCATGTTGATCACAGAGGACATATTATGATAAAGCAGAGGGAGTGATTTGTTTTATCGTTTTTCTTTCTATACAATGCTTTAGAGAGAGCAGCTTGGTTGGGAAATCTAGTATGTTTCTGAGAACTTGTTTGTAAGCTGGTATTGGCTATGATCCTCCATTGGGAGGGAAATCTACCAGAATCTAGGTGGATTTGATAGAAGTCTTCTAAAAGCTACATACATCCTCTTAGGCATTGGCATCTACCACCCAGAGTCAACTTCACTGAGGCAAATGTGACATTCTTTTAGCTCTATCTGTTCAGAAGTAGGGAACGAGGAACAACCCACTGAACTCGAGAGAGAGGTCTGTAAGTCACGAGCCCCTCGCTGCATTACCGTAGTCCACCAGTGGAGTTTGGTTTGACGAATGGGGTCCTAGGCCTATAGACATAATCATACTGGATTCTTACTGTTGCAACTCTCAGGCCTTCGGTGTTCATATTTATGGAGGCTTAGATGGAAAATGTAAGTTAGGATTTAGCACAGCAGATCTATTCCAGAAACCCACGTTACTGGTGTTAGCCTTCATTTTCAACAAGAGCATGAAACCCCTCTTCTTGAGTCTCAGCCTGAAGTTGGCGCTGTACTTTCAAGAAAACTAAGGTTTAGACACAGAGTAACTGTTTTGCCAGGTAACTTTTGTGCATGTGTGTGTTTGTTTAAAAGTACTTTAAAACAAAACTGGGGTATAGTTGCTTTAAAATGTTGTGTTAGTTTCTGCTTTGTTTGATTTTATGACAGCTTTTCTAAGCCTATACTGCAAAGTGCCATAACATAGTCACTATGGAGGGAAAAGAATTAAAACAGAGAGTGTGTGTGTGTCTTTGTGTGTGTGTGTGTGTATAGTATTTAACCTAAAGAAGTATTTCAGAGCCACTTATACCCCTGGGCTTTGCATTACTATAATCCCTGATAAAGAAGCAGTTCCAGATTTCAAGATCACTGATAAAATGTCACACAGAAAAAAAGCAAACTGAGAATGAAATTATGACAATTATTTGGCTTAAATGTGCATATTGTTCGAGAAAGCAACATTTCCACATGAATACAAACGATTTCTACATAAATACTGAAACTATCTCAGATAATCTTTCATTTCCTGGCAGTCTGTGTTACTCAGTCTTAAAATATTACTATATCCTCAATATATTATTGACAACAAACTGAAGAGCTATAAACAAACTACATGCAATTCTGTTATCTTATTGGATTAATTTTTGAACATTTAATAATATTGCAAACATACGAAAAATATAAAATAGTATAGCAGATACTTAGTAGAATTTGATCCAAGTATACCCAATATAACATAGCCCACATCATTAAGTTCAGTAAATTTTCCCAAATTCATTTCCTATATCAATTATATTTTCATTATAATAATTCTAATGCTTTCAAACTGAAGGGGAGAGATTGATGGCCATTACATTGTGATCTGTATTTTGTGATTTGATACCACTTTCATAGGTATTCCACAGGGTAAGTGAAGTACAAGCCACGCCGCCATCTAGAGAATCTGAGCAACAAACACCTTAAATCTATACTCAGGCCAACCATTCCTTAAACCCACAATAGGTTTCAATACACTCCTGAGGCCAGTGATCTGGGTAATTGCCTAAACTTTCATTTCACTGGGCCAGTGAAGACTTTACACATCACTATATGCCAAATAGTTTTTAAAATAAAACACAAATTATATAACCCTTATCTCCCTGACCCCAACTCTAGTAAAAAAAACCAAAAAGCCTAGCATTTGACCACTTTGATTAAAATAGGATGCAAATACAAAAACTTTATAGAAAAGCATTTTTGTTCTCATTTTTAAAAATGACACTCTGTACAGTGCCTTAAGTGGGTCCCCATCATTCTCAGCATAAATCTGACTTTTTTTCAATGACTGAAGATTTTCTCTGAAGCAGGTAAAGCCAGGTTTCTTCTTCTTTTGTACAGAATAAGGAAACAAGGTCGAATGAGGAGCAGGAAAATGATGTGCAAAAGTAAATATGTCTCTTCAAATAAAGTGACCTAATCAGTCCCCACAGTGTCTGTGGTGACAGGGGGCAATAATCCAGAAGAGAAACTAGAAAAATCAGTTCACACCACGAGGACTTTCCAGGTCAATCCTTCCATATATTGAATGGAGACTCACAGAGAAACAGTCCATGTCATAGCTGCCCCTTGCTAACCAGCAATAAGCATTGGTGAGAGAGCCCAGAGTCACTAACTGTTAAAAAAAACTTAAAAAAAAAAAATAATAAAGCCAAACCTTACCAGAAAGGAACAAGCTGACTCCGCAGAGAACTAAGCCGGCTAAAGAATCCATGCTTCCCCAAATCTCTCCATCCAGTTTCCGCGGACATGCATGAGGTCCCAAGGATCCTTTCAAACACCCAGAGGTTTGTGACTTTCCATTCGCCTGTCCTACTAGGTCTTGTTTACAAGTCAGAGGCAAGAAGGAACAGCACAGAAGCGGGCAGTCACAGTCTCATTTCTGTCTGAGCACAGGGAGTTTTAAGTTCCTTTTTCCTGTTTCCTTTGTAGATTAGGATGGGAAAGGCTGTATCTTAAAGGCGTTTGGTATCAGCAGGGCTGGGGGCATGGTAAGCCCTGTCCATCTTGTAATTCATCAAAACACTTATCTATGGCTGCTGCTGCTGCTGCTGCTGCAGGGGTAGAGGAATTTTAGTTGGAAGTGTGGGTCCTGGTCAGCACTTTCAGAAACAATAGGGGTATCCTCTCTGAGGCGGGAAACTGAGAATAACAAGCCCTCCACCTATGTATGGTATGTGCTGATGACCGGCCCTTCTCAGCCCTCTAACAGCTCTCATGGGTCCACTTGGGAGCCCTGACAGAAGGGGCTTTTGGGTGTGGGGAGCAGTTTTGGCTTTTGTTTTCTTGTTTTAACCCCACGTGGTTTGAATGGGGAAAAGACGTTTTCGTGATGAGAGAACACAACCCCCGCCCAAAACAATTAATGTGGGCTAATTAACAGTGAGGTCAACACTCAATGTGGCCACAGAGACCAGAGTCCAAAATTGTTAGCCTGTTTTCTTCTACACAGATGGCTTCTTTCTTGGCCAAGAGCCCAAAGATATCTATGCTACTGGCTACCGCATTTATTTTTTTATTAACAACTCATCTGGAGATGATCTAATTTCTTAAAGAACTGGCAGAGAAGGATTTCAGTAATAACTAGGAGGGATTTCATGGTTACTGGCCAACTTACTTTCAGAAGCGAATTGTATCCAAGATTTTTAAAATAACCTCTGTAAAAACCAAATAGTGTAAGTTTTAGGTGGGGATAAACAGTTTAAGATTTAGGTGGGGATAAAAATATTATTTATAAGAGCAGAGAGAGTACATAGACCAAAAAGAAAATAACCACTGGGGTAACCATATCTACAACAAGATTAGAGACTCTAAACTTATCCAGATGACTATATCACGAAAATACGAATTCTGAATTTAACACGGAGAGCCCGCACCTTAGTCATCACCTTGCCTTTATGCCCTAGGAAAGAAGTCTCTGCTCTTTTCCCTACTCACCACAGGAAATGGCAGATGCTGCTAGTCTTGCCTGATTTCTCTCTTGGGTTTTATCACCTCAGTGATGATCTTGAGAATCGATTGATGTTTCCAGGCAGCTAAGTTAGAGACGCTCAGGCTGTGTTTTCAACAGACCTGGGTTCAAACACTGGCTCAGCCACGTGTAACCTGAGACAAGTTACTGAAACTTTGAGTCTCAGTTTCAGTAGCTATAAAATAGCAATAATATCTCCATCAAGGGGAATTTTTGAGAGGATTAAATGAGGTATGAAAATACATAGAAACATCTGGCACTGTGTCCAATTCATAGGAGACTTTTGTTAATCGTGCTAACATATTTGTTTCCTTTCGTCTTTCCATTCTGTCTCTGAAAGCTTCCTGCAGAAGGCTAGTCTCTATTTCTCTGAGATGGCTTCAAGGCTGGCATCCTAACGAAGCTATCTAGGAGTCAGCGATTCCGGGTGCTAGTCCCAGGTCTGCCATGATCTGCCTGTGAGGCCTTGGACCATTCACTTCCCATTGCTAGGCCTCGGTTTCCTCAACTATGTAAGTGAAGGATTTAGACTGGATATGACTAATTTCCCTTCTGATGGTAACATCTCGTAGTCTCAGTGACTAAATTGTCCCCCTAAGCATCTCCATGCTGATTCCTAGGTCCTTTCATCTGGGCAGTTCAAAGAAGATGCTAAATGTGTATCTTTGTCACTGTGAAAACCTAAGGGGTGGGAGGGTCACAAAAGTGCTTTATTTCAGCACACGGTATCTGAGACTTTGTGAGGCCCACTGGCCCCAAGCCATACGGAGCAGCAGGGGAAGGAAGGCCTTGGAAGCAACAAATCGCAGCGTGCCTTCCTCCCCAGGCACCGCTTCCCCTGTCTGTGCTGGATGGGCACACAAGGAAGCTGTCATTGCTCTTGCTCCTTGCTGTCTGCTGGTTCCTGCGGGCCGAGGGTGTTGCTACCTTGTGTCCTTACCTGGGCTGCCTGCCTCTGTCCAGCTTCATGCTTTCCCATCGTCTAGAAGGATCTCCTCTTACCTCGGGCTGTCAGTCATGTTATTCCTCCATTATCTGGAATGGGTGACTCATTTTCACTCTTCTCTCTGTAATCCAGAAATGTTGCTCACTTTATTTTTTCATTATCCGAAAGAACTATATAGTTTAACTTCATCTTCTAGGATCCAGAAATACTATTGCATGTAATCCTTTTCCCTGTTGTCCAGAATATTGATTCCATATAATAAACACAGCTGGGTTTCTTGAGTCTATGATTATATAGCTAGTTAAAATGTGAAGCAACTTTTCTCTGGGATGTCTGAACCTTTGGTGTGTAAATTCCAGGTATAAAGTGAAGATAACTTGTGAACAAAAGTTCCCAGACATGATCTGACCCAATTTTCTGCCTTACTAGTCTTAGAACACGGCGAACCAATTGAGGAACCACAGTATGAGCTTCACTACCAAGCATGGGGCCAACAGGTCAGCAGAGCTGATTGGCAACAGATTGGGAAGTTGCAAAACTGGATGGCATGCCAGAATTTCCAAGGGAAGGGAGAGGCCATTTCCATGTCTGGACAGGACTTTCCCCAATACATAACGTATTAAGGAAATACCACATACTTGGACATGGCCACAACCCTTCTCTCACAAGTTGGCTGTGGCCATCATCAGGGCATCTTCATACCCTGAGGAGCCTTGTTGGGGACCAGCTGGGCTGGCTCTCTATCTTTTAGCAGTTCCACCCACCCAGAAATGTTGAAATGCTCTTCCCATTCTTGCCTGATTAATACCTAGTTATCCTCTGGGTCTCAGTTTCAGAAAGGTCTTCCCTGACCTGTTCAATCTGAATCAGGTCTCCCCTGTTATTCCTTCCCACCATCCTCTCCTTTTTTTTCACAGTACTAATCACAATTGGTAATCATATACTTGTGTCTTCTTTTTAATGTCTCTTTTCCCCTCAGCTGACTGATACCTTCATGAGGCAGGAAACATATCTAATTGATTCACCACTGAATTCCTAGATCTGAGCACAGTGCCTGGTAATCATAGTAGGTCTTGAATAAATACTTAATGAACTAACACATGAATGAAATGACTCCCATCATTGTTTATATACTCATACCTTGAAAAGTCTTAGGAGTCAGGCAAACCTAGATCGCAAATTTAACTCATATCTCTGAACCTCAGATTCCTCATCTTTAAAATGGAAGTAAATAATGTCTAATTCATGAGATAACATATACATAGTATCCGGCACAAGTACATATTTAGTAAGGGCTTTCTATAGGTTTATTCTCCATCCACAACCACCATACCATCCCTGGACTGCAATATAGAGTTAGCAACGAGGAAGCAAGATCCAACAAAGGCTAAGTAACCTGCACACCTGTGGGTAGCAGAGGGAGTATTAGAATCCTGGTCTCTCTGTTTCCAATTTTTCGCAAAGTTTCATATATAGCTCTCTTTTTCACAGTTCACTGTGTAGACACAGTGTGAAAAAAAGTAAATAAAGAGAAATGTAGCCAACATCACAAACACCAACCCAGGTGTTTAGGAAAGAAATCAGACCTTAGGAAAGAATTTGAAACTTGACAGGTAATGGAAAAGTTTGATGACACTGATAAATGCAGACATTTTAAAAATTTATTTATTTTTGGCTGTTGTGGGTCTTCATTGTCATGCGTGCTTTTCTCTAGTTGAGGAGAGCAATGGCTACTCTCTAGGTGCGGTGCACTGCCTTCTTGGGGTGGCTTTTCTTACTGCAGAGCACAGGCTCTAGGGAAGCTGGGCTTCAGTAGTTGCGGCTCCTGCACTCTAGAGCACAGATTCAGCAGTTGTGGTGCATGGGCTTAGTTACTCCACAGCATGTGCGATCTTCCCAGATCAGGGATCAAATGCACAATGTCTCCTGCATTGGCAGGCAGATTCTTTACCACTGAGCCACCAGTCAGTCAGTCAGTTCAGTCGCTCAGTCTTGTCTGACTCTTTGCGACCCCATGAATCACAGCACGCCAGGCCTCCCTGTCCATCACCAGCTCCCGGAGTTCACTCAAACTCATGTCCATCGAGTTGGTGATGCCATCCAGCCATCTCATTCTCTGTTGTCCCCTTCTCCTCCTGCCCCCAATCCCTCCCAGCATCAGGGTCTTTTCCAGTGAGTCAACTCGTCACATGAGGTGGCCAAAGTATTGGAGTTTCAGCTTTAGCATCAGTCCTTCCAATGAACACCCAGGACTGATCTCCTTTAGAATGGACTGGTTGGACTCCTTTCAGTCCAAGGGACTCTCAAGAGTCTTCTCCAGCACCACAGTTCAAAAGCATCAATTCTTCGGCGATCAGCTTTCTTCACAGTCCAACTCTCACATCCATACATGACCACTGAGCCACCAGGGAATCCCAAATGTAGACATTTATCACTGTGCTTCCAAAATAGCAGGAAGTAATATCAGAATCTGTGGGCACCCCACTGCCATGCTCCAGGGAAGAGAAAGGGACTTCCTCACTAGTCAAGCAGGCTATGTGTGATTTTTCCAGACACAGTTATAGCAGAACAAGAGAGAAATCCAAACCAATACACAAGCAAACAAAATAAGCAAAGAAATGAGGCACTTGGCTGATGTTTCATTTTCTCATCTCTTTGTGTACTTAGTATGTGAAAAAAAAAAGTCTACAGAAATCAGTAAAAGTCTTTGAGATGGATTAACAAAAGTAGCAATGGATAAATTAAAAATGTGATGAGGTGTGGAAAGCAACTTATACAATGTTCCTACTGTGTTAGTACTGCATGTCTAGAGGCCACTATCACAAATAACGTAGCGAAAGTTGTAGATGCACATTCTCTGGCCCAGAGGGTCCACTTTTACAATATAACCCAAGGCCAAAGCAAATACGTGCCCCAACATTTATGTCTGAAGTATTGTTGAACCTGAGGCTTCCTTGGTTGTCTAGTGGTTAAGAAACTGCATGCCAATGCAGGGGACACGGGTTCAACCTCTGGTCCGGGAAGATTCCACATGCTGCGAAACAAGTAAGCCAGCCTGTGTTCCACAACTACTGAGCCTGCGCTCTAGAGCCCTGCTCCGCAACGGGAAGCCCGCACACAACTAGAGAATATCCCACACTCAATAGGGAAAGTCCATACACAGTAATGAAGACCCAGTGCAGCCACAAATAAATAAACTGTTAAAAACATCAAAACCTGGAAACATTCTAAGCAGCCAAAAAAATGGATCTTTTAATATAAACTATGGTAAGTCGGAGAAGGCAATGGCAAGCCACTCCAGTACTACTGCCTAGAAAATCCCATGGGTGGAGGAGCCTGGTAGGCTGCAGTCCATGGGGTCGCTAAGGGTCGGACATGACTGAGCGACTTCACTTTCACTTTTCACTTTCACACATTGGAGAAGGAAATGGCAACCCACTCCAGTGTTCTTGCCTGGAGAATCCCAGGGATGGGGGAGCCTGGTGGGCTTCCGTCTGTGGGGTCACACAGAGTCGGACACGACTGAAGTGACTTAGCATAGCATAGCATAGCATGGTAAGCAGTGAAATACCAGGCAAATGTCAAAATGTTGTGATGGAAGCATACTGACATGGAAAGATTAAAGGATGCTTATGGTATATTATGGGCTTCCCTTATGGCTCAGCTGGTAAAGAATCTGCCTGCAATGCGGGAGACCTGGGTTTGATCCCCGGTTTGATCCCTGGGTTGGGAAGATCCCCTGGAGAAGGGAAAGGCTACCCACTCTAGTATTCTGGCCTGGAGAATTCCATGGACTGTATAGTCCATGGGGTTGCAGAGAGTGGGACACAACTGAGCAACTTTCACTTTCACTTTCATGGTGTATTTGTTTGGGAGAAAAAACAGTTCGGACAGCATGAAACTTACACACATGTATACACTCTCTATACATGTATATTTATCTATCATATAAATATATATATATAATACACAGTAAAATCTTAAAGTTACTATTTCTGGATTATTGAAAAACCAATCTTTATTTTCTTTATAATTTTCTATACTTTCAGCTTTAAAGAACTAATGAATCTACATGCACAAATGAATACAACTGGGGGAAAATCCTTGAGATAGTTGACCCAGGGCAGTAGGATGTACCTTAAAACATCCACTGGCAAGTATGCAACAGCATGCAGGTGAACTTCAGCCTGTGGGAGGTGAGCAAACAGAGTGGACTGTCAACTTCCCGCAGCACAGCCCTGGCAGTCTGCCTTTTGCAGGGCTGTGGGCTCTGAAGCACCACAGCTATCGCATCTGGCTTCTTAAGGACTTTTGTGAACTCTCTTTGTGAATCCACTGTACCTAACAGTGGATAGCAGAAAAGGAACGGTCATCAACAATTAAGTGTTGGTCTTCAGCCCAGACACCACAGTTAAAGTGGCAACACCCACTTTGGTCTGGAGCAGAGTTTGACGGTCATGGAAAATACCTAACCCTCTCTGAACCCCATATTCTCGAAATCTTTTTTTTTAGCATCTAAATGGCAAGCGCTGTGCTAATCGTTGTAGGAAAAGACACAGATATAGACGGTGTGGTCTCTGCTTTTGAAGCGTACAGTTACATAACCCCAGCATAGAGACAATGCCTCAAAACAGGAAAAGTTAAATGAAAAGTAGACGTTGTGTGGTTAAATACTGAAGGGTGGTACTGGCAGTAAAAGTTGTCATACTCTGTTTGGGATCCTGTAGCCCTCAAGGCACTAATTCTCATGCCTTTTTTTTCTTCTCCTGATATTTCCTTGGCACACGTGGATCTTTCTAGATAGACTACAAGCCCCTTAGGCAGGGCCTCAGCTCTTTTCATGCGCATTTGAAAAGAATATGTATTCCACTGGTGGCTGGAGTGTTCCAAAAACTACACTTAGGTCCAGTTGGTTCATAATGTTGTTTAGGTCCTGTCCACCCTCACTCATTTATTTTTGACCGGTTACACGAGTTTCTAAAAGCAGAGGCTTAAAAGGTTCCAACTGTAATTATGGATTGGTATTTATGCTTTCAATTCCATCAGTTTTTCTTCATATATTTTAAAGGTTGTTAGTTTCATTTATATTTAAGATTGTTATGTGTCTTTGTAAATGGACTCACTTATCTTTAATTAATATCTATCTTTATCTCTGATAATATTTCTTGTTCTGAAGTCTACTTTAATATTGTGGTAAATTTTGAAATTATCACAGCAGACTTATTCTCTATTCTTCACAGTTACTTATTTACCTATAGCTCTACCCCAAAAGGGCCATATAGAAGAAGGAAATCTTGAATTACGTACTGAAACCTAAGGAGTTTACCAGGTGAACCATGACAATGGCAGGGAGGAGGGCAAAACAGGCATTTCTGACAAATGGACCAGTAGCCTGAGCCAAAACATGAAGATATGAAATAGTATACCATGCTGTTGTTGTTCAGTTGCTAAGCCGTGTCCAACTTTTTGTGACCCCATGGAATATAGCACACCAGGTTTCCCTGTCTTTCACTATCTTCCAGAGTTTGCTCAGACTCATATCACTGAGTCGATGATGCCATCCAACCATCTCATCTTCTGTTGCCCCCTTCTCCTCTTGACCTCAATCTTTCCCAGCATCAGGGTCTTTTCAAATGAGTCAACTCGTCACATCAGGTGGCCCAAGTATTAGAGCTTCAGCTTCAGCATCAGTCCTTCCAATGAATACTCAGGGTTGTTTTCCTTTAGGATTGACTGCTTTGATCTCCTTGCTGTCCAAGGGACCTCAAGAGTCTTTTCCAGCACCACATTTCAAAAGCATCAATTCTTCAATGCTCAGCCTTCTTTATGGTCCAACACTCATATCCATATATGACTAATGGAAAAACCATTGCTTTGATCATACAGATCTTTGTTGGCAAAGTGCTTCTTAATATGCTAAGTTTGTCATAGCTTTTCTTACAAGGAGCAAGTGTCTTTTAATTTCATGGCTGCAGTCACCATCTGCAGTGATTTTGGAGCCCAAGAAAATAAAGTCTGTCACTGTTTCCATTTTTTCCCCATCTATTTGCCATGAAGTGACGGGATCAGATGCCATGATCTTAATTTTTTGAATGTTGAGTTTTAAGTCAGCTTTTTTTATTCTCCTCTTTTACTTTCATCAAGAGGCTCTTTATTTATACTCTGCTTTCTGCCATAAGGTTGGTATCATCTGCACTTCTGAGGTTGCTGATATTTCTCCCTGAAATCATGATTCCAGCTTGAGCTTCATCCACCTGGGCATTTCACATAATATACTCTGCATATAAGTTAAATAAGCAGGGTGACAATATACAGCCTTGACATACTCCTTTCCCAATTTGGAACCAGTCCGTTATTCTGTGTCTGGTCCTACCTGTTGCTTCTTGACCTGCATACAGGTTTCTCATGAGGCAGGTAAAGTGATATGGTATTCCCATCTCTTTAAGAAGATCTTCCAGTTTGTTGTGATACACACAGTCAAAGGCTTTAGCGTAGTCAATGAAGCAGAAGTAGATGTTTTTCTGGAATTCTCTTTTTTTTATGATCCAACTTATGTTGGCAATTTGATCTCTGGTTCTTCTGCCTTTTCTAAATCTAGCTTGTACATCTGGAAGTTCTTGGATGACATACTGTTGAAGCCTGGCTTGAAGGATTTTGAGCATGACCTTGTTCTCATGTGAAATGAGCACAACTGTGTGGTAGTTTGAACATTCTTTGGCATTGCTTTTCTCACTTTGTTATGGTAAATGCAATGAGCAAGGCTGAAATAAGTGTGAGAAAGGGCTTAGCCTGAGACAATGTGCATTAAACAAAATGGGTCCAGGTTTAAAATATCCTAGTAAGGTCTATAACAATGGGAAAGAAAAGGTTTTAAATCAAAGAATATCATGATTAAGTGACATTTTCATTTTAGGAGGATCACTCTGAGACCAATAGACATGTTACATTTGTAGAGATTAAAGTCAGGAAAACTCATGATAGATGACTATTGTAATATGTTATTTAAAGATCATAAGTCTTAATTAAGGCTATAATCACATCAGAGGTAGAAAGAATGACTAGTGTTACAATGATATAAATATTAATTTTAATGACCAGGGTTCACACAGAGGGAGGAGACCAGGACAAATCCAAGGATGCTGCTTTGTATGATGAATGGACATGGTAGAACTCACTATGAAAGGGCCACAGGGCATGAAGCTCTTCTTTGGGGAAATACAAAAAATTCAATGTGAAATGCTATTATAGATACATTGGCTTGGATTGGGCATGGGCTGGCCAAGTGCAAATAGATGCTTAGTTTGCTGTGAATGGATACAGTGGTATGAAACTCATGAGAGGAATCTGAGTATTGCCATGGGGATTGAAGAGCTAACCTGGCAGGCAGAGCTGCCTGGACTATAAGAAATCAATGGAAGAAGAAGAGTGGGTAGAGGGGTGTGAAAGACGTGGCTCCGAGAGGCAGGAAGAGGGCCCTTTGCAGTGACTCGAACAGAGTACTGTCGCTCCGGTTTATAATTCTCGTTTCCCTTCCGGGCGATGAATTCTTCAGCAGCAAGGACTGGGTCTCGGTCGTCCTTGTGTAGCCAATATTTAGCACAGGGCTTCACTCACAGATAACTAATGAAATTCTGGTCAATGAATATAGAAGGGCCCACATTTTAGAGAACAACTTGACCACTCAAAACAAAACCAGTGCAGATGTCCTTAGATGGTTGATAGTAAAGTAGTTACCAAATTGTCTCTGATTCAGTCCAGATATACACGATAGAAACCAGCTTTTAAGGAGCTGGTAGAAAAGCAAGAAGTACAGGGCTTCAGAACTGCCAACTTAAGAATTACACAGACCCCACACAACTGGCTATTTTACCCTGATTAACTCAGTTCTTTGAAGTTTAGTTTCCTTGTCTGTTAAATGGGTGAAGGTGGAAGGGCACTCTCTTTTGAAATAACATTTAATTTGTGTAAAGCATCTGGCATAATAGTTGAAAATGATGACAGCTCTTATCATAATCATTATCATCAGATATAATTCACACTTTTTACAGGTTTTAAAATAACCACCACCACCTGTGACAACTATAGAAAAAACTGAATTGACTCTACTGGGAAATAAATCTACCATGCTTCCTTGTAGAAATTGTCTGCCCATCTTTCTCTTATACTACGAATAATGCATATGTATCTCCAGCAGCTACTTTTACAAAAATTTATAGAGTTGAAACATGAAATCTACAAAGCCTTTAAACTCTATTTAGGAGACATTCCAGTTTGGAGAACTTTATATTTTGATACCTTAGAAAATGAAATAAAGGTAGTTTAACTAATTCCTACATAAGCAGTTTATTCAATTCAGTGCTGTTAGCGCTGGAGAAGGAAATGGCAACCCACTCCAGTGTTCTTACCTGGAGAATCCCAGGGACAGTAGAGCCTGGTGGGCTGTCATCTGTGGGGGTCACACAGAGTTGGACACGACTGAAGCGACTTAGCAGCAGCAGCAGCAGCAGCGCTGATGGGTGAAGTGTCCAGGAGAAGGTTTCTGAAGAGGCGGTTTTTTGCACATAATATTTATAATGACAACATGTATGTGTCCATACATGAAACTGAATTTACCCCCCCCCCAGGTCAGTCAGGAATACAGGCATCTCACTGTAAAATAACTAAACAGTAATTCTTTGACTTCTAAAACTACCTGCAAAACTGCTAAAGGTTCAGGCCCAAATCTCTGCTTTTGCTTCCTTGAGGGTTATAGTAAGGGTTATAAGATGGTGGGGCTATGAGATACTCTCTTGTGCCTGGCACTGGCCCCATGAAGGGCTCTGCACGATGTGACTCATGGCTACTCGTCAGCTCTGTATTGTGAACGCTTGGCGTGGCCTGCACTGCCCTGCAGGAGCCATCCTGCCAACCTCTCCAGCTTTATCGGAGCCTCCCCTTGGCCTCTGCACTTAGGCACAATGGCCTCCTCACTGTTCCCGGAACATTCTAAACTCACAGCACCGTAAGCCATTCCCCCCAGGGGCCTTTATAATAAATTTTCCCTTTGTCTTGAAAGTTTTCTCTTAACCACTTCAGTGAAGTGGCAGAGATGGAGAAAGAGAACAAATTAACCTGAGATTGTGTATCTTCTCTTCAGCCACACCCATCCACTGAGATAGCAATCATAGTACTTCTTGTTAGATACAGAAACAAACAAAAAAAATTGTAAAGAGGAACTTAACAAAACAACTCAAAATAGAAACCATTTTTTTCAGTAAGGAGAGTTTTTTTCTCTTGCATTTGGCAAAATATTCTATAAAGGCAGAGACATAGAGTCTGTCTGTGGTATAAATTTCTTGACACTGGAAAGTCCATATTTGAAATGACTTCTGAAATGGGCATTCTATCACCACATTAAGTTAATAATATTAATTGATGTTATCTGTCAAGACTAACCTGGCTTAAAGGACAGAAAGTCTATAAGTAGGAAAAGTCTATTTAATAAAAAGAAATTCGCTTAATAATGTATATATATTAATTAAAAATGCAAATCAGTTCAGTTCAGTTCAGTCGCTCAGTCGTGTCCGACTCTTTGAGACCCCATGAATCACAGCACGCCAGGCCTCCCTGTCCATCACCAACTCCTGGAGTTCACTCAAACTCATGTCCATCAAGTCGGAGATGCCATCCATCCACCTCATTCTCTGTCGTCCCCGTCTCCTTCCACCCCCAATCCCTCCCAGCATTAGAGTCTTTTCCAATGAGTCAACTCGTCGCATGAGGTGGCCAAAGTATTGGAGTTTCAGCCCCAGCGTCAGTCCTTCCAATGAACACCCAGGATTGATCTCCTGTAGAATGGACTGGTTGGATCTCCTTGCAGTCCAAGGGACTCTCAAGAGTCTTCTCCAACACCACAGCTCAAAAGCATCAATTCTTCGGCGATCAGCTTTCTTCACAGTCCAACTCTCACGTCCATACATGACCACTGGAAAAACCATAGCCTTGACTAGACGGACCTTGGTTGGCAAAGTAATGTCTCTGCTTTTTAATATGCTATCTAGGTTGGTCATAACTTTCCTTCCAAGGAGTAAGCGTCTTTTAATTTCATGGCTGCAATCAGCATCTGCAGTGATTTTGGAGCCCAGAAAAATAAAGTCTGAAACTGTTTCCACTGTTTCCCCATCTATTTCCCATGAAGTGATGGGACCAGATGCCATGATCTTCGTTTTCTGAATGTTGAGCTTCAAGCCAACCTTTTCACTCTCCTCTTTCACTTTCATCAAGAGGCTTTTGAGTTCCTCTTCACTTTCTGCCATAAGGGTGGTGTCATCTGCATACCTGAGGTTATTGATATTTCTCCCGGCAATCTTGATTCCAGCACATATTAGTAATACCTACAGATCCATACACAATTCATGCTATGGCAGATATAACCAAACTAGACTGTCTCTAAGTTGAACAGGTAACGTCTCCCCAGTATACCATAGCATATCATTGAGAACAAACCTCAAAATTAGGAAAAGAAGCATAAAGGCCTAAGCCCACCATTTCCTAGCATGTTACACTGGATATTTAAGCCCTGCTTCTTTATCTGTAATAGCAGTTTGAAAGTACTCACCTTATGAGGTTGTTATAAAGATTATATGAGATAATGTATATGAAATACTTAGCAAGGTGCCTGAGACGGAGTATGTACATAATAAATATTACTATTAATATTGTTAAAGCTTTAGAAAGGAAGTTAATAGCCATTTGTATGAAGCTTGAAAGAATGTATCTTAGTGATTAATTTAAAAGATGAAACAGTTAATATAAGAACTGTGCACATAATTTTAAGTGATCACAAGAAAAAGGAACTATCATATATAATTCAAGTATACTTATGTTTTCATTTATTCCCAAATGTAACGGTTTACTCAAGTGTGGCTTATGCCTTGATTGCCTCTTTTAGAAACAAGAAATGTTGGGTAACCTCATTCTCCTCAAAATATTAAACAAAAAACGTCAATAGGCAAATAGAATTGAAAGTGAACTTCCAGTTTAGAGACAGTGAGATAGTCACATGCAGTAACTACTCCTCCCTCTCAAAATCATTAAAATAGAGTCAATGAATTCTTTAAGGATGTAAAGCCAACCTGCCAAAGAAAATGGGAGAGAAGGCAGAAACCACAAAATTTCACAAGCTGAAAAACTTGTTGGGCAAGAGTACCTAAATCAACAGGCACAGAAATGCTACTGCTAAGCGACTGAATTTTGATAAATTTATCAAAGTGTTCCTATTATTAGGAAGAATACTAATAGTTGTTAAATAGCATTTTGAAATTTTCCTTTAGTAATTGCCATGAGGAAACATGATTTCTCTGCATAGTAGGTATATAATAAGTAAGAAAAATTTATATACTAAATTTGCACACTTTAAAAATATGATAGAAAGATGAAATTTAGCTAAAAAGCAAACTGATCAAAAAGGTAAAAACTTAAACTGTAAGACCTCTTTCCTATAGACCAACAGGAAAAGAGCCTGATTAATTCATGGCCAAGTGAGCGAATGACAAAAAACATGAAGATGAAATCTGAAACAAAATAACTGAAGTATTCTTATTACCTTGCTTTCTCAACACCCTGAGAAACTTAGGTAATAAGACTATCTTAATTTCTTACCACTTTAGTTTTCTTGTTTCTTGCATTATTGTTGTGTGTAAGATGAGAACATTCTGGAAAATATTTGCATATATTTTACTGAGAAATCTGTCAACTTTTTAAAGGACTGCTGCTGCTGCGTCACTTCAGTCGTGTCCGACCCTGTGTGACCCCATAGACGGAAGCCCACCAGGGTCCCCCATCCCTGGGATTCTCCAGGCAAGAACACTGGAGTGGGTTGCCATTTCCTTCTCCAATGTGTGAAAGTGAAAAGTGAAAGTACACAGACCTGATTTTACAGTTTTTTAGAAATATAACATTAAGTCAAATTAAGTGGGTGAATATGTTCCTGTAAAGGGTGAAAGATTCTTACTCTCCCTGCAAAAAGTTAGGGGTAGGATATATAATATTTTTTCACAGTAACATTGTCTTTCTTTATCAGCTCTAGCTTTGGATAAGCTCTAGGTCTGGTCTTCATCAGGTTTCCACTGAACTGAAGAGAAGGGAGTGAAGGTATAAGCAGGCATATCTCACAGGGTGGGAGTGACTAAGAAGTACTGTATCTCTTTTAAGTCTAAATCTTCAAAGACAGTAATGGTTAGAGGGGAGTTTAAACTCTTAAGCCAAGGAAATGCACACACCTAATACCTAATGGGAGATTAACAACTTGGTTGCATAACTGAAGGGTAAAGAGAATCTTTGGGATTAGAATAAACAAACATATATACAAACAGTTGTATAAGATCTGTAAAAACCCGAAGTAGTTCTTCCTATAATTTGGAGAACTTTTTAAAGAAGGGTGCCCTGGACATTCAAAGCTTATCTAGCAACAACTCAAATTCAATGTGAATCAGAATTATCTTCCTAATCTGCTCCTCTGCTTTTGACTCCTGTTCTGTATGACAGAGCTTATTAATTGTGTTCTATTCACATTTTATATTCCGTTATTCTATCTGTACTTTTAGAGAAATCAGAACAGAAAAACTCCACTAAATTAACACTAATAAATTTTATGTAACGTAACCTCTCCAGACTTCAGTTCCCCATTTGTAAATACGGAATAAAATCACGTAGGTAGAACTCAGAAACCAGAAACATCTGTTCATACCCCAGCTCTGCCACTCACCATGTGTGCTGTCCTAGAAAATTTTAGCAACTTATCTGCATCAAAGTCTCCTTGCTTTTACATTTTTGACTTAATGATTTATCTGATGATGTTCCCATGTTTGTTGTTATATTGTAGAAAGTTAAATAATAGCTTTGAGACATAAAACTAGTCTGACATATACTGCAGTTTATATGTATTGTCTTTTTTTTTTTTAGATAGAGTTGAAAGGCTTCTAGTTAAGTGCTTCAATCCACTTGACAACCATGTTCCTGCCTGCTTAAGTGAGTGCCTCTAGCTGCCTCCACCTGAAATGGCTTCCTCCCCATGTCCATTTATTTCTTCCCTACTCACACTTCGAAGCTCAACTCACTTCTCATCCTATCACTGAAAACTTACCTGAATATTTCAGTGAAAATTAAACAATAATTGAACTTTCTGCATGAACAAGAAATTCTTGTTATCGCTCCTTAGTCACTAAGTCTTGTCCGACTCTTTTGTGACCCCATGGACTGTAACCCTCCAAGTTCCTCTGTCCATGGGATTTCCCAGGCAATAATACCTGGGAATGGGCTGTCATTTTCCTCTCCAGGGGATCTTTCCAACCCAGGGACTGAACCTTGTTTCCTGCAAGTCTCCTGCATTGCAGGTGGACTCTTTACCACTGAGCCACAGGGGAAGCAGTTTCATTAGCAATGTATAATAAACTATTTGTTTTCCATGCATGGCTTGTGCTTAAATTATTCATTCTCTTCATTCATTATCTCATTCTCTTCCTGTAAGCTCATTGAAAATCTATGACATGCTCTGAGATCTTGGACTTTATGTAATATTTCTTTGTAAAATGGGAATGGAAATTCCTGTCTTTTAAGGTTGTGGAAAATTGAATAAGATAACATATACATAAGTGCATATTAAAAAGCAGAGACATTACTTTGCCAGCAAAGGTCCGTCTAGTCAAAGCTATGGTTTTTACAGTAGTCATGTATAGATGTGAGAGTTGGACTATAAAGAAAGCTGAGCAGAGAAGAATTGATGCTTTTAAACTGTAGTGTTGGAGAAGACTCTTGAGAGTCCCTTGGACTGCAAGGAGATCCAGCCAGTCCATCCTAAAGGAAATCAGTCCTGAATATTCATTGATGCTGAAGGTGAATCGCCAATACTTTGAAGCCACTGATGTGAAGAACTGACTCATTAGAAAAGACCCTGATGCTGGGAAAGATTGAAGGCGGGAGGATAAGGGGACGACAGAAGATGAGATGGTTGGATGGCATCACTGACTCGATGGACATCAGTTTGAGTAAGCTCCGGGAGTTGGTGATGGACAGGGAAGCCTGGCGTGCTGCAGTCCATGGGTTCACAAAGAGTCGGACACGACTGAGTGACTGAACTGAACTGAACTGATGCACTATCTAAAATGTTACATATATATACACATTGGAGGGACTGATGCTAAAGCTGAAACTGCAATACTTTGGCCACCTCATGCGACGAGTTGACTCACTGGAAAAGACTCTGATGCTGGGAAAGGTTAGGGGCGGGAGGAGAAGGGGACGACAGAGAATGAGATGGCTGCATGGCATCACCGACACTATGGACATGAGTTTGGGTGAACTCCGGGAGTTGGTGATGGACAGGGAGGCCTGGCGTGCTGTGATTCATGGGGTCGCGGAGAGTCGGACACGACTGAGCGACTGAACTGAACTACAAAGTAATGAAAATACTTTTTAGAATAAAAAGTTTAGTCAATAATACTTGAAATTTGCACAAATCTATAATAATTCATCATTGAAAACTAGAAGCCAAGACAGGAAGTAAATCATCTAAGGCAATTTGTTCTTACAGTGAAAAAGTATCCCCTAGTACTAACAAGATTGCAGTCTTATGTCATTAAAAGTTAAAAATCTCTTTATTTCTATTATATAGCATGTGAGAATATATAATAGCTTCCATTTAACTATATTAGCTGTTACTATTTATTGAGCACTTTCATGGTAGGCACTGTGCAGATGCTTGACTGTATTAGTACATTTCATCTATCAATATATTCCATAAGGAAGACATTGTTTCCCTTATTATGCAGTTGCTAAAACTGAGAATTAGAGAAGGTTGGTGGTCCTGGGTTACCCTAACAAGTGGCAGACCCAGGATTAAAACCCATATTTGTCTACCTCCAGAACTCATGCTCTTAACCACTATTCTATATGTGTTCCCCATTGTTCTGAAACAAATTTCCTTTATATTGAATTGACCAAAAAGTTCATCTGGATTTTTCCATAAGATGGTATGGAAAAATTCAAATGTACTTTTTGGCCAACCCAATCTTCTAACCCTTTCTTCTCCTGGAAAGGCTGTTATAGTAATAACCCAATCTTCTTAGTTGATCTAAGTCTGGTTGTAGGAGTTCTATGATATCAGTATATCTCGAAAGAAGG
Organism: Moschus berezovskii; assembly: GCF_049115385.1. Taxonomy (NCBI): domain Eukaryota; kingdom Metazoa; phylum Chordata; class Mammalia; order Artiodactyla; family Moschidae; genus Moschus; species Moschus berezovskii. The sequence goes on from NC_142466.1 coordinate 23,295,695, forward strand.
AAATCCTAACAAGAAAAGTCCTATCAGTGTGGCTTACCTAGCTTTCTTCACTATACAACACTTTTTTTTTTTTTTAATACTAACACTGAGCATAAGCTTTTTTTACCCCTTTAAACATTTTTTAGTTGGAGGATAATTACTTTACAATGTTATGTGGTTTCTGCTGTACAACATCACAAATCGATCATAACTATACCTATATATACATATATATATATATATCCCCTGCCTCGTGAGCCTCCTCCCACCCCCATCATCCTGCCCCTTAAGGTTGTCACAGAGTGCCAGGGTGGTCTCCCTGTGCTATACGGTAGCTTCCCACTGGCTATTTTATACAAGGTAGTGTATATATGTCAATGCTACTCTCTCAATTTGCCCCACCCTTTCCTTCCCCACTGTGTCCACAAGTCCATTCTCTATGTCTGTGTCTCCATTCCTGCCCTGCAAATAGGTTCACCGGTACCATTTTTTGAGCATACGTTTTTAAATTCAGAATTTTACAATGACAAAACAATCCATTTATAAAAAATATCTATTCAGAACCTACCATATACAAAGCATTATTCTAGGCATTATTGAAAATGAATGGGTCCACATTCTTTTATATACCAATATATACTGCAAATTATATAGAATTATAGTAACATAATTGTTTCATTTTCTTAATAAAAACCCCAGTGCCTACTAGCATTGTTCAAAGCACAGGTGTGTACCACAGTTAAAAACACAAAGTCCCTTCTGTTATGGAGCTCAAATTCTAGTTGGGTTGGAGTAGGGGTGGCAGAGAATTAAATACTTAAGAATATATCATAAGGAGATAAAATTGTAAGTGCTCTTAAAAGAATAACACAGGCTAATGTAAGTAGAGTGTTGGGGGTGGAGTTCAATTAAATGATCAGAAAAGGCTTCCCCAAGATCCTGAAAAACAGATTTATGTGTCCGGCAAAATGTTTAGCAGACGTAGGTCACTAGAGGTTTTAAGCAGAGGGGAAGATTGTGATCTAATTTGTATTTTAAACTTATTACCTCAAATAAAATTTCTGAATGACAAATAACATCTTACACAAGTGAAAAGATAAAGCATATCCTGAGAGAAGTTTTTAGGGATATCTATATAGATGTAAATAAACTATATATATGATGTAAATAATTAGGATTCAAAACAGTAGTAGACAATGAATATGAACAGATAATTTGCAGAAGAAAAACTGATGTCTAATAGTTGTGTGAAAAGACACTTGACCTCACTAGTCATCATGGAAACCCCACTAAAACAACAATCTGAAAACCTTTGAAGTCTGAAAATACCAAGCCCAGGAGATGACTGGTGGGGCTGTAAATGAGCACAACCACTTTAGAAAGAACTAACTGAAAAGGTGATGCCCTTCAATCCAGCAATTCTATACCCCGGTAACTAAAGTCATAAGCATGAGCATAAAGTGTAACACAGCAGAATGCTAACTGCAGCATTATAACAGAGAAAAATACAGAGCAACCTAAACACCAGTTGGTAGCAAAACTGTAAAGAGTAAGTTGTGGTTTTTTAATACACTGGAATAAAATAAATAGCAATTAAAATGAATAAATAAGACTTGTAAGAATCAACATGGATAGCTTTTTAAAAAGTAATGTTCCAGTTAAAATAAATAATTTTTTTAAAGTAATGTTTGATTGAAAAAAGAAAGGTGTGGAATGATAGCTTTTATGTAGATTTCTTAAGCACACAAAACAATTCTATATTTTGTTTACACACACTTATATGGAGTAAAAGTATAAAAACAGCCTTGAAGGATAAGCACTAAATTTAAGATGATGATTTTGGGCTACAGGGCTGAAGAAAGAAACAAAGAAAACATTACCATACATATAATATCTATTTCTATTATATTTGTAATGTCATTCATATCTGTAAAGACAAAATATTAATAACTTACTAATTCCTGGTGGTGAGTACACTGGTATTTGTTGTTAAAATTATTTTGATTTAATATTTAATTTTTTTCAATGAAATTAAAAGTATTACCATAGTTGTGCTTAAAGAATGGATTGTAGAGAGGCAAGAGATCACTTACGGTCCAAGCGAAACATGATGGTGGCTTGAACTAGGATTATAATTTAAAAATGAAAATAAATAGACTAAACAGGTGATATTTTGGAGATAAAATTTTAGAAGTTGCTGTTTAATACAAGGGGTAAGGGAAAGAAAGAAATGAAGGATGTTTCTATTTTAAATCTGTTTTTGCATATAAACTTACTTCATACTTGGAGTTTGATTTTGTTGGGCAAAAACATAGATAATATGAAAATACCTGTGCATTTTCATTAAATATCATTTAGAGCCACTTCCCTACTGGCTCAGATGGTAAAAAATCTGTCTGCAATGCCAGAGACCCGGGTTCAATCCTTGGGTTGGGAAGATTCCCTGGAGAAGGGAATAGCTACCTACTCCAGTATTCTTGTCTGGAGAATTCCATGGACAGAGGAGCCTGGCAGGCTACAGTCCATGGGGTCACAAAGAGCTGGACAACACTTGCACTTTCATAGTCACTTGAGACAGTTACTGGTTAATTTCTTCAGGCACAAAGATATGAAAATTATACTTCTGTATTTTGCTGGGAGGTGCTCTACTCCCAAGGAATACAATGGCAGCACACAAACAGAACTTGGTTAGCTCAACCTTTCCTTCATCTGGACCAGACCTTCTCCCAAGTTGCCCATGGCAGTGGCTAGATCTTTAACTCTCTTAGCTATCTGTCTTGTAGTGGCAGTGCCAAAGAGTATCTTAGAGGAAACTTTCGAATTCTACCCCAAAGTGTGTTTGCCAGTGAAACACAGCTTTAAGAAAAGTCTGAGCCACAGTTTCAGTGACATTACAGACCTTCTCATACAGACATTTTGGAGCCCATGTGAGTCTTAAAAGTCCTGGGTTATTCTGGGATGTTGGTCAGAATATGGCATTTAGGCTTAAGGTGGATCATAAGGACAGAAGCTGTAACATTCACTTGGGCTTAGTTGCTCAGTCATGTCCGACTCTTTGTGACCCTATGGGCTGTAGCCCAGCAGGCTTCTCTGCCTGTGGGATTCTCCAGGCCAGAATACTGGAGTGGGTTGCCATGCCCTCTTCCAGGGAATCTTCACAACCCAGGAATCAAACCCAGGTCTCCTGCATTGCAAGCAGATTCTTTACTGTCTGAGACACCAGGGAAGCCCCAAAATATTGGAGTACCCTATCCCTTCTCCAGGGGATCTTCCTGAGCCACAAACTGAACCAGGATCTCCTGCATTGCAAGCAGATTCTTTACCAGCTGAGCTACCAGGGAAGTCCATAATATTCACTTGAGTACCTTTAATCACTTTAGAAAGTGATTATTATCCCTTAAAATTTGAGAAAGCTGGTATGAAATAAATGAGATGTCAGGTCCTGAAGAACCCCTGGAAGTTTTACATGAATGCCTCAGGGAAAACGTACTTTATGGTAATAAAGGTTTCACGAATTTGGCAGTGGGTTTACAAAAAGACACTTGGTTTAATTTTTCAGTATCAGTCAGTATCGACATTTACCAAGAAAGTTATCATTATATGAACTTGCACTGCTTACTCCTCCATTAGGATTTAAGTTTAATCTGGGGAGGAATTTTATTGGTCTTGGTCACTTCTTTATTCAATTATTAGTTGAATGAATGTGATAAACAGAAACAGACAGCCTTATTTCTGGTATGGTTGTCTTTATATGTACAGATATGTTTTGCTTCTCTCATATGATGGACTTTATACCATTAGCAGTTCCTGTTATTGGCAATGAAATTATGACAAATAAATATGAGGATGGAAACTGTAATTGGTGAGAAAGTAATTGCAGGGGGTTGTGGCATATGCTGCATAAATCATGGCTGTAATAAATTACCACAAAATTAGTGGCCTAAGGCAACACAAATTTATCATCTTATAGTTCTGGAAGTCAGAAGTCTGAGGGGTCTAGGCTAAAATCCTTCTGGAGGCCCTGGGGAGATTCTGTTTCCTTTCCTTTCCCAGCTTCTAGAGGCTGCCTGCATTTCTTGGCTCATAGCTCCTTCCTCCATCTTCAAAGTACATCAATTGCTTCTAAATCTCATTTTTATCTCTCTGGCTTGGACCTTCTTGCCTCCTTTTTCAAGAGAAGTTTGTGATTTCACTGAGTCCACCCAAATAATCCAGAATAATCTTCGCATCTCAATCCTTACTCACAACTGCACTGTTTCTTTCGCCAAGTAAGGTAACATATCACAGCTTCTAGGGATTAGGATGTGAACGTTTTAATTCTGTGTACCATAGCTGTTTTAGAGATCTTACTTACACCGATGGTTTTCACTCTTTGCTCCTTCACTATGTCATTTCAGTGTAAAAAACTGAAAAAATTTGAAAAGTCTAGAGGCATACAGCAGAGTTTACCTGGAATAAACAAAATTGGAAATTTATTTCCATCTCAACCAAGAAGATCTGATTATATAACAGATGGGAGCAGGGGGGACCACTACTTCTTTTATCATTTCAAAAGATTGTCATATGAGTTATAAACAATGATTTTCATTATAAACAATGATTTTCAAACAGTAAGACTAATCCTTACCTCATCCCCTCTCCTCACCTTCCGAATGGACTGAAACCTGCTTTTCAGTTAAATTCAGATGTGAGTTGAGCTTCAAAATAGCAAACTTGGTAGGGCAAGCTCTTAGCTGAAGGATGTTGCTTTTATTCTAAACATTTTTTATAGTTTCTTTTTTGGAATTGTCTTTAAAGACAGTTCACCAGACACACAGGAAAACTGGGTCGTTATTTTAAGGTCACAAGGTACTTTGCCTACTCTGTCTTCTTCCCTTCCCCATTGTTTTAATCTACTCGCCTCCATCCTTGCTCCTTCCTCTGCTGATACTAGTGCCAGAGATCTGTGAGGTTGAGAGGAAGGCCTGGGGAGCCAGAGTGCGGCTGGGAAGGGGCCAAGGAGAGCTTCATGCGGAGCTCAACAGGTAGCCGACTGCAACGTTAGTTCATTTGTGTGACCCAGCCTATTTTAAACACTGTTAAATAACAATATTTGATGATTTGCTAAGTGTCAAAAAATCATGTTGCTAAAGTAAATCCCTATTGAGAAATGTCTGTAACTTCATCTAAACTTTCTATTAGTCCCCAATATAAATATTATTTTAAATAAAAGGTACAAATAGACTTTTAGATATACTGTTCTTTGATGGGAGAAATTGGGGCATTGGATGAGAGACTAGAAAAAGCTTACCCTATATTGATATTTTTTCCAAAGAAGGTCTCAGTTTAGAGGTTTTCTTAGAATAGCTCTGTAATTCAAAGCTTTTCAACTCTGGCCATTAAAGTTTACTATCTAGATGACACATGGATAAATGAGGAAAATATTATTGACACTGGCATCATATAAAATATTTATACCATAGAATATAGGCTGCAAACTGTTTTTGAATACTACAGTTATTAAAAGTAAGTATAATTCACAAATCTTCTGCTATTTTCAATTACTGAAGTTACAGAAGATCTGGCCTGACAGATTCATTCAGAGGCTCCATTTAGAAGAAAATAAATAAATATTTTTAACTACTATGTGTACTTTTTCTTCATTTGACCAATTAAGGTTAATTTTCAATGAAATATATCTGTAAGAGCAATCTATTTATTTATTTTTCAGGTTTTATTTTATATTGGGGTATAGCCAATTAACAATTCTGTGATAGTTTCAGGTAAACAGCAAAGGGACTCAGTCATATAAACATGTACCCAATCTTCCCCAAACTCCACTTCCATCCAGGCTGCCACATAACACTGAGCAGAGTTTCATGCACTATACAGTAAGTCCTGTTGATTACCCATTTTATTTTTTAATTTTTCTTTTTCTTTTTATTATTTTTTTTATTGGAGGCTAATTATTTTACAATATTATATTGGTTGGTTTTGCCATACATTGACATGAATCCGCCCCGGGTGTACATGAGTTCCCCCTCCTGAACCCCCCTCCCACCTCCCTCCTCCCTTTATCCTCCCTCTGGGTCATCCCTGCACACCAGCCCCGAGCATCCTGTAACATGCATCGACCCTGAACTGGTGGTGATTCGTTTCACATATGACAACATACATGTTTCAATGCCATTCTCCCAAATCATCCCACCCTCACCCTCTCCCACAGAGTCCCAAAGACTGTTCTATACATCTGTGTCTCTTTTGCTGTCTCGTATACAGGGTTATCATTTGCATCTTTCTAAATTCCATATATATGCATTAGTATATTGTATTGGTGTTTTTCTTTCTGGCTTACTTCACTCTGTATAATAGGAGCCTATGATTACCCATTTTAAATACAGCAGTGTATACATGTCCATCCCAAACTTCCTAACAAGAATAATTTAAGAATAACCAAAGGAAATGCAAAAAATCCTACTTTAGATTATAATCTCACATAGGAATTTTTTTTTTTCCTTATGGGACAGTCTTCCTCTATTTTATAAAACTGCCATTAGGCTTCCTCCTGTGACTCATCCCTTCCTATAGTCAAAATAAAAAGTTCTAAATTCTAAATCTGTGCTGTGCAGTTTGTAGCCACTATCCACATGTGCTATTAAGCATTTGAAATGTGGCCAGTCTGAACTGAGATTTTCTTTAGATGTAAAATATTCATCGAATCTTAGTTTTCAAAAAACTAAAATCATGGTATCTGATCCTGTCACTTCATGGCAAACAGATGGGAAAACAATGGAAAAAGTGACAGACTTCATTTTCTTGGGCTCCAAAATCACCACAGATGGTGACTGCAGCCATGAAATTAAAAGACGCTTGCTCCATGGAAGAAAAGCTATTGAAAAACCTAGACAAAGTATTAAAAACCAGAAACATTACTTTGCTGACAAAGGTCCATCTAGTCAAAGCTATGGTTTTTCCCGTAGCCAGGTATGGATGTGAGAGTTGGACCATAAAGAAAGCGGAGCACCAAAGAATTGATGCTTTTGAGCTGTGGTGTTGGAAAAGACTCCTGAGAGTCTCTTGGACTTCAAGGAGATCAAACCAGTTAATCCTAAAGGAAATCAATCCTGAATATTCACTGGCAAGACTGACTGCTGAAACTGAAGCTCCAATACTTTGGCCGCCTGATACAAAGAGCTGATTCATTAGAAAAGACCCTGATGCTGGGAAAGATTGAAAGCAGAAGGAGAAGGGAATGACAGAGGATGAGATGGTTGGATAGCATCACTGACCCAATGGATATGAGTTTGAGTAAGCTCCAGGAGATAGTGAAGGACAGGGAAACCTAGTGTGCTGCAGTCCATGGGGTCACAAAGAGTTGGACATGACTGAACAACTAAACAACATTTGTAAGTATAAAATACACATTGAATCAAAAGACTTAGAATGAGAAACAGAACATAAAGTATCTCAATAATTTTAAATTTAATAATGTTGAAATAATATTTTGGATATATTGAGTTAAATAAAATACAGTAAAACAAGTTTCACCTACTTCTTAATTTTTAATATAGGTATTAGAAAATTAAAATCGACATATTTGCTCACATCTGTAAGCTCATATTATAATTCTATCAGAGAATTCTGTTCTAAATTATCAAGCCAGTATTTAATCCTACAGTATCAAGATCAAAGAGCTTCACTTCTGAATAGACATGTATGAATGAGTTTTACTTATGCATTCAGTTCAGTTCAGTTCAGTCGCTCAGTCGTGTCCGACTCTCCGTGACTCCATGAATCACAGCACGCCAGGCCTCCCTGTCCATCACCAACTCCCAGAGTTCACTCAAACTCATGTCCACAGAGTCAGTGATGCCATCCAGCCATCTCATTCTCTGTCGTCCCCGTCTCCTCCCGCCCCCAACCTTTCCCAGCATCAGAGTCTTTTCCAGTGAGTCAACTCGTCGCATGAGGTGGCCAAAGTATTGCAGTCTCAGCTTTAGCATCAGTCCTTCCAATGAACACCCAGGATTGATCTCCTTTAGAATGGACTGGTTGGATCTCCTTGCAGTCCAAGGGACTCTCAAGAGTCTTCTCCAGCACCACAGTTCAAAAGCATCGATTCTTCAGCGATCAGCTTTCTTCACAGTCCAACTCTCACATCCATACATGACCACGGGAAAAACAATAGCCTTGACTAGACGGACCTTGGTTGGCAAAGTAATGTCTCTGCTTTTTAATATACTATCAAGTTTGGTCATAAATTTCCTTCCAAGGAGTAAGCGTCTTTTAATTTCATGGCTGCAATCAGCATCTGCAGTGATTTTTGGAGCCCCCAAAAATAAAGTCTGACACTGTTTCCACTGTTTCCCCATCTATTTCCCATGAAGTGATGGGACCAGATGCCATGATCTTTGTTTTCTGAATGTTGAGCTTCAAGCCAACCTTTTCACTCTCCTCTTTCACTTTCCTCAAGAGGCTTTTGAGTTCCTCTTCACTTTCTGCCATAAGGGTAGTGTCATCTGCATATCTGAGGTTATTGATATTTCTCCCAGCAATCTTGATTCCAGCTTGTGCTTCTTCCAGCCCAGCGTTCCTCATGATGTACTCTGCATATAAGTTAATAAGCAAAGGCAGAGGCACCAGAGATCAAATTGCCAACATCCGCTGGATCATGGAGAAAGCAAGAGAGTTCCAGAAAAACATCTATTTCTCCTTCATTGACTATGCCAAAGCCTTTGACTGTGTGGATCACAATAAACTGTGGAACATTATGAAAGAGATGGGAATACCAGACCACCTGACCTGCCTCTAAGAAACCTGTATGCAGGTCAGGAAGCAACAGTCAGAACTGTACATGGAACAACAGACTGGTTCCAAATAGGAAAAGGAGTACGTCAAGGCTGTATATTGTCACCTTATTTAACTTATGCATTAAAAAACCTTTAATTCAAAATACTTTGGAGCACTATTTTAAAATATTTTATAATATTTTAAGCTATTAATCACTAGCTCACCCTGGAAGAGTAGATATTCCTCCATTTTCCAGGTGTATCTCTACAGACCTTAAAATGACAATTGTACCAGCCATACAGGTGTGCTAAGTCTGTACCAGACTCAGTTACAATGCCTTCACTTTTATTTTTATCTTTGGTAAATATTCTAAGACAAGCAATGGTTATTTCAGTTTTAAAAATTCTGCCTAAACAAATCATTGACCCTAGATAAAAGGCTAGCAAATGGGAGCCTAAATGATGTCTCAATAGATGTTCCCTCAACAGGTATAACCATCTACATATCCATCTATCCATCCATCCACCTATCTATCCATCCATTCATTCATCCATCCATCATCAGAACCTGGCCTGTCTTCGACTAAGCTTTAAAAACTGCTCTTGGATTACAATAGTGGTGCTAGAGAAGAAGAATGGAATGTTAGACACTTCAGCTTTAAACAGAAATGCAAGAGAATGTTCAAAGGGCTTCGAGTAACTGTGTCCCAAACTCCTATGCCACTATGCCACTTCATTTAAATAAATACTGTACCTTTAGTTATCATCCCCTCATCTATGTCCCATCCCATCCCTGAAAGTGAAAAGTGTTAGTCACTCAGTTCAGTTCAGTTCAGTTCAGTCGCTCAGTTGTGTCCGACTCTACGACCCCATGAATCGCAGCATGCCAGGCCTCCTTGTCCATCACCAACTCACGGAGTTTACTCAAACTTATGTCCATCAAGTCAGTGATGCCATCCAACCATCTCATCCTCTATCGTCCCCTTCTCCTCCCTCCCCAATCCCTCCCAGCATCAGGGTCTTTTCCAATGAATCAACTCTTCGCATGAGGTGGCCAAAGTATTGGAGTTTCAGCTTTAGCATCAGTCCTTCCAATGAACACCCAGGACTGATCTCCTTTAGAATGGACTGGTTGGATCTCCTTGCAGTCCAAGGGACTCTCAAGAGTCTTCTCCAACACCACAGTTCAAAAGCATCAATTCTTCGGCGCTCAGCCTTCTTCACGGTCCAACTCTCACATCCATACATGACCACTGGAAAAACCATAGCCTTGACTAGACGGACCTTTGTTGGCAAAGTAATGTCTCTGCTTTTTAATATGCTGTCTAGGTTGGTCATAACTTTCCTTCCAAGGAGTAAGCGTATTTTAATTTCATGGCTGCAATCAGCATCTGCAGTGATTTTGGAGCCCAAAAAAATAAAGTCAGCCACTGTTTCCACTGTTTCCCCATCTATTTCCCATTAAGTGATGGGATCCGATGCCATGATCTTAGTTTTCTGAATGTTGAGCTTTAGGCCAACTTTTTCACTCTCTTCTTTCACTTTTATCAAGGGGCTCTTTAGTTCCTCTTCACTTTCTGCCATAAGGGTGGTGTCATCTGCATATCTGAGGTTATTGATATTTCTCCTGGCAATCTTGATTCCAGCTTGTGCTTCTCCCAGCCCAGCGTTCCTCATGATGTACTCTGCGTATAAGTTAAATAAGCAGGGTGACAATATACAGCCTTGACGTACTCCTTTTCCTATTTGGAACCAGTCTGTTGTTCCATGTCCAGTACTAACTGTCGCTTCCTGACCTGCATATAGGTTTCTCAAGAGGCAGGTCGGGTGGTCTGGTATTCCCATCTCTTTCAGAATTTTCCAGTTTATTGTGATCCACACAGTCAAAGGCTTTGGCATAGTCAATGAAGCAGAAATAGATGGTTTTCTGAAACTCTCTTACTTTTTCCATGATCCAGAGGATGTTGGCAATTTGATCTCTGGTTCCTCTGCCTTTTCTAAAACCAGCTTGAACATCTGGAAGTTCACAGTTCACATATTGCTGAAGCCTGGCTTGGAGAATTTTGATCATTACTAGCGTGTAAGATGAGTGCAATTGTGAGGTAGTTTGAGCATTCTTTGGCATTGCCTTTCTTTGAGATTGGAATGAAAACTGATCTTTTCCAGTCCTGTGACCACTGCTGAGTTTTCCAAATTTGTTGGCATATTGAGTGCAGCACTTTCACAGCATCATCTTTCAGGATTTGAAATAGCTCAACTGGAATCCCATCACCTCCACTAGCTTTGTTCGCAGTGATGCTTTCTAAGGCCCATTTGACTTCACATTCCAGGATGTCTGGCTCTAGATGAGTGATAACACCATGATTAAGATCTTTTTTGTACAGTTCTTCTGTGTATTCTTGACGCCTCTTCCTAATATCTTCTGTTTCTGTTAGGTCCATACCATTTCTGTCCTTTATCAAGGCCATCTTTGCATGAAATGTTCCCTTGGTATCTCTAATTTTCTTGAAGAGATCTCTAATCTTTCCCATTCTGTTGTTTTCCTCTATTTCTTTGCACAGATCACTGAGGCTTTATCTCTCCTTGCTATTCTTTGGAACTCTGCATTCAGATGCTCATATCTTTCCTTTTCGCTTCTCTTCTTTTCACAGCTATTTGTAAGGCCTCCTCAGACAGCCATGTTGCTTTTTTGCATTTCTATTCCATGGGGATGGTCTTTGTCCCTGTCTCCTGTACAATGTCACGAACCTCCGACCATGGTTCATCAGGCACTATCAGATCTATTCCCTTAAATCTATTTCTTACTTCCACTGTATAATCATAAGCCATTTGATTTAGGTCATACCTGAATGGTCGAGTGGTTTTCCCTACTTTCTTCAATTTAAGACTCCAACTCTTTGTGACCCCATGGCTGGGGCCCACCAGGCTCCTCTGTCCATGGAATTCTCCAGGCAAGAATACTGAAGTGGGTTGCCATGCCCTTCTCCGAGGGATCTTCCTGACCCAGGGATTGAACCTGGGTCTCCCACATTGCAGGCAGATTCTTTACCATCTGAGCCACCAGGGAAACCACTAATCTATACTTCTTTTTAATGGCTGAATAATGTTTCATTGTGTATCTTTATGTACTACATTTTATTTATCCATTCATCAGTTAATGGATATTTGGGTTGTATCCACTTTTAGACTATTATGACTAATGCTGCTATGAACATCTGTGCACAAGTTTTTGTGTCAAAATGTTTTCAACCCTCCCAGGTACATATACCTATGAATGGATCTATTAGGTGACATGGTAACTCTACGTTTACCTTTTCAAGAAATTTTCAAACTGTTTTCAAAAGTGACTCTTATGCCTTTCAATTTGGCTTAGCCTATCTCACTCAAACTGATTCAATAAGCATTCACTGTGGGCTTACTTACCAACAGGGCCACTTGGCAAACAGGATGCAGATGACTAAGACATCATCCCTGTTTTCAGGGAGCCCACTGCCTGGTGAAAGACCTCATTCAGTTCAGTTCAGTGCAGTCGCTCAGTCATGTCCGACTCTTTGCGACCCCATGAATCACAGCACGCCAGGCCTCCCTGTCCATCACCAACTCCTGGAGTTCACTCAGACTCATGTCCATCAAGTTGGTGATGCCATCCAGCCATCTCATATCTGTCGTCCCCTTCTCCTCCTGCCCCCAATCCGTCCCAGCATCAGAGTCTTTTCCAGTGAGTCAACTCTTCGCATGAGACTTCATAGCTTAGTAGAAATGAGAGAGAAGTCTTTCCTACCACCTGGTACCTGCCTTAAAGAGGGAAGAAGAAAGTATTTGTGGCTCAGTAGTACCAGATGAGGACGAGATGCTCAGATGACCCCCAATACTTTACAATAACACCACTAGCATTCAGGGAACATTTAATAATGGGTTTTTTGCTGTTTTCATTGCTGCTACTGTGGCTTTTTATACCTTTAGATGAGGCTTATAGTGAACTCACTAGTTGTTACTAAAATTTATTTATGTTAGAAGTACATGGGAAATAAGTAGTCATGATTCAATTTTCATTATATACTTATCTTAATCACAAAATCATTATCAATGTATGAAATCAGTCAGATACATAGGAATCTTTGAGATGATTCCAATAGCTGAGAGGTAAGAATTCAATTTGGCAAGCTAAAATTCTCTAAGCCTCTTGTAGAAGCAGAGGAGATACCAAGGGCAAAGAATGAAGAGTGGACAAAAAGTTAGAAGAATTAAGAGAAAATGATGCCACAAAATGCAAAGGAAGAAAATGTTTCAAGAAGGTGTGGCTAGTAACTTTAAATCCTACATAGAAACTTTACTGGAATAAAACCTAGTAGTCTACTAATTTTAGTAATTAAAATATCTGTGGACCTAGAGATTGTCATACTGAGTGAAGTCCAAGAAGGGGAAATATCATATGACATCCCTTATATGTGGATTTCAAAAATGAAATGATACAGGTGAACTTACTTACAAAACAGAAAGAGACTCACAGAGAACAAACATGGTTGCTGTTTGTTCTCTAAACATGGTGAGAGGGATGGGGGAAGGGATAATTAGGGAGCTTGGGATGGACATGTACACTCTGCTCTACTTAAAATGGGTAACCAACAAGGACCTACTGTATAGCAATGGAACTCTGCTCAAAGTTAAAATGGATAACCAGCAAGGACCTACTGTATAACACATGGAACTCTGCTCAAAGTTATATGGCAGCCTGGATGGGGGAAAGTTTGGGGGTGAATGGACATATGTACATATATGTGTGTGTATATATATATATGGCTGAGTCCCTTTGCTGTTCACTGAAACTATCATAACATTGTTGATTATACCCTAATACAACATAAAAAGTTTCAATAAAAGATATCATTGGTTAGGTTAACAAAAGCAATTTCAGTGGAGTGGAGGGAACAATATTTGGAAAAAACATTGGAATATGAAGACTAGTCTTAAGAGTTTTGAATGTGAAACAAATGGGAGGAAGATGAATGTGTTTCTGTATTGACAGGATGAAATCAATGGAGGAAAGGCTAAAGCCATAGGAAGAAGGGGATGAAAGACAGAAAATTAAGGAAGATTCAGAAGGAATCTGTAACAGATATAAGCACCAGTATAGGAACTAGTCTTAGGAAGAGAGAGGCCTTCTTCTAGAAAAGAAAGACTTAAAAAACTATGCTTCTAAGACATATTTTCATGAGAGAGATGCATAGGTGCTTCTTCAAACTCAAAGTCCCATGCCCTTTCAGTTATGCTGCATTCCTTAATAACTATGTACAAGCCGAGGAGAAAGTTGATGAAGGAAAGATCCACAGGAAGTGTGTAACCAGCTTGGGTTGTATGAAGGGGCGTTATCTTTTCTAGTGAGGACAATATTTGCAGAGAGCTGCTTCAATGAGGAAGGTTAAAGAAATGACTAGTTATATTTGTATGGTGGATGCTTTTATCACAATGGATAAAATAGGGATAAAGTCGGATTATTACGAGATAGGATGAGGGGTCTGACGCACATGGTAGTTGAAATTCCAGTTAGTTTTCCTTACTGAGATGCAATATGTTAGTCCTAAATCTCCTTTCCACTCTTCATTTGGAAATGTCCTTTCTGTTTACATTTCTGAGGCTGTGACCACACAATATCAAAACATTAGCTTGGTATGGAATTTCAGACAATCAAACCAACATACTCTTGAAAAAAATTCTTTTCATCAGGTCATACCTTAATACTTACTGAAGATAAGTAAGAGATATGGCTTGTCAAGGTTATTGTTTAGGGACGGGGATGGCAGTGCACAGTGAGGTCATGAAGTTTCTTAGAAATAAACAGTGTGACAAATCAGAGTATGTGGTAAGGAAAACCTGTCCTGGAAGTCTAATCTGTGGTCAATAGAAAGATACTGGATCACAGAAATTTTGAATGTTTATTTTATGGAAGAGTTTTATCTTTTTTTTTTTTTTTTGGCTGAAGTAGGGGCATCTTGGAGATAATACAGTGGTGAAAGGTTTTGTAAGAAGTTTGCTTGCCTCCTATTATCTGTATTTCTTTCAATTAGCTGCCTCTTAGTGTCTCTTATGGATACTTCTCATGGTCTAACTGGCTATCTCAATTGTGCCACAAAAAAAGGAAAGAAGGCAACTGGACTTTTACAGCTTCACCAGAGCCCCTTCTCTGACTCTGAAACATTTCCAGCAGGAAAAGGAACTGAGCCAAGGAACACGTTCAAGGCAAGATGTCCCCAGGAAGGTAGGGCCAATTGGCAGTAAATGTCCATTTGGCCTTCTGATAACCACCATGAGCTAGGCACGGGGCTTTTGTGACATTTTAAAGCTAAGAGCTCGAGTACACTGCAGAGATTCAGGCTTCATCCATCCATCTACTGTTTGGCACTTTTGTTATTTCCTCCCAAGGGATGCTTGCTTTTCTCTGTAGGCTACATGGGAAGTTAGAGAGGCTGGAAAAGCAATTTTCTCTTCCTCTCCTTCTTAACCATTTCCCCTACTTCTGAGACACAAAGCCCCTGCTTTGTCCTTGGCTGGGGGGGATGGGGTGGTGCTGGTTGGACTCTAAGGTGGCCCTCCCCCACTCCAGTAAACTGAGGGAAAGTTCATTTTAACAAGAAGCCATTTAAACACTGAGAGAGGCTTTTAAAAATGAACTATGGTTTACTTTGATAAAAAAATTCAGGTTGAGCTTATGGACTATATCAAATATTTTCACCTTCAGCACTGGTGTAGTGGTAAGCATGGTTGCCTTTCAAACAGTTTCACCTTCATGTTAATCAAGACTTCCTTTAGTAGGGTAAATTTATCTGTTGAAAGTGACAACACAGAAATGAGGTAATATTTCAGTTTGGATAGTTGTAGTTCTTTCTTGATCTATACCAAATACAATTCTAATCAATTAAGTTTGCTTTCTTTCATGGTATTGCTATGTTGTTATCATGGTAAAAATACTGTTTTATAAAAAGATTTTGAAATAAAACTAATTTTGAAAATCTCATTTTAGTTTTTATATTTTTTCTTATGAAATGCTTACCTAGTGTATTTAAGCCTCTTTTAGGTAGAAGACCACTCAATTCTCTGACTCATGCTTCCTCCAAACTCTCTTCTACACTGGACTTTCCAATGGGTGTTATTTTCCCTCCTATGACACAACTTCTCTTTATGCATAATCACTCTTGACTTGAAGGAGAATAAAGTTGACCAAGCAGAACAGTCTATTTATCAACTAGGCTATTTATACACAGGTTATTCCTATGTCCCTTCAGAGTATACAGTTAGTTTCAGAGCAGCAATTCATTACAATATGTTATGAGGAAAGATACTGAGGCAGCAAAATATAATCTATTATCTACTAAAAATAAGCAGTAAGAATTAACCTTTTGTTATTACAAAGTTACAAGAAGTATTTTAATAGAATTTTTTAAATCATATTTTTTAGTATGAAAACACATTCTGCATTGTGTTCCTAATTAAAACACAAGAAAATTTTTAGTTATAGTGATGAAGGCAGTTTGGTTTACTTAAAACAACTAAAACAAATTTATGTAGTACACTGTCAATCTGGATAATGCCAGTGATGGTGAGAGCGCAGGCAAACAAGCATTCTTGCACACTGCTATTCATGTCATGTTCCTGAGGGCAATTTGTGTCAAAAGGCCTTGGACTCTTGCTTTTGACTCTTTGAGCTAATCCTGTGAGTTAAGCACTATTGTTCCATTTTATAGATGAAGAAACTGAAATTCAGACACTAAGTAACTTCCTGAGGTCATATGAAAAGTTAGTAGTGGAGCTGTGGTTCAAACTCAGTTACATAATTCAAAGCTTACGCCTAACCACACCCCACTAACCTCATTCAATATATGGTGTTTGTTTTCAGAAAGTATTCCTATAATAAAATAATATACAGCAATTTAACAAGTTGTTGTACAGGAGTATATAATGACTTGAATAAATGTTTGCAAAACTATAAATAGCAAAAGTTTAAGTTCAGTATGATCTTAATTTTAAAAAATATATATAAGTATATAATGAAAAATAGGTATGTATGACAGATGTATATAGATGTACATCTTAAGAGACTAATGTGATCACAAGTAATTTTCTTCATGTCTTTCCTAAATTTTCTACCTTTGTATTAAAAGCTATCTTTTTAAAGATGCTCAATCTCAGTTCTCAAACTGTGAATCTGTGATTTAAAGACACAACCTGCTTTTATTTAAAAAGGTAGATAAAAATGAAAAATACATTAATTTTAAATTAGACCACCACAGTTCTCTAGTAGTCTGTCAGTTTCCTCTTACTTCAAGTGTAAATGTTCTTATTTATTTAGGTTGTTTATGCTGGAATCATATAGCTAAAGGAAACAACTAGAGAGAAACTGGGCAGCAAGAACCCCTGGAGCTTCTCTTAACTGATCTTTCATCTTCAGTGTGAACAGCATGACTCCACGCTCTAATCCTCTTACCCTGCCTCAATTTTACACTGTAACATGAAACCAGAATACGGTCCAAATCAGAGACTCGGATTAGTGAAAGAGTATAAAGAACTCATGTTTATTTACTGATAAAGATAATGGTGGGAAAAACAAAGATTTTGCTAACTTTCCCATGTTGATCTTCATTAGTAAGGCTATTCAGCATGTTTGTTCAGTCTGCAGCTTCTTTCCATACGACTTACAAGGTGTTATTTTAACAGGAATGAAACGCACTGAGCAATGTGACTGACTGAGGAAGAGCCAGTTTTAAGCAGATAGTAGCCTCCAGGTCTATCCTAGCAGAGAGAATATTCTTGTCGGATTTGTTGAAAAGCTCTGAGAGGAAGGAAGAGACATTAGTAAGAATTTCCCTCAGATAACACATTTTAGTTTAAAGAAATCCTGCTCAGTTATGTTCCCCAAATATCATATATGAGTAATTTAGAATGGAGGTTGGGAATTTTGCTTTTTTCAAGAAATTTTCAATTTTTTTCTGCCATACTTCACAATGTTATAATACAAACACACATATATTATGACAAGGCAATTTTCCTCCTACTTTCTTTCTGAGTAAAGACTGGTTAAGTTCTAGCTCAATGATTACAGCAGAGCTGTCTAAACTATCATATGTCCTTTCTACAAGTTAAAGTATTAACTGTATATATGCTTTTAATTTGAATTTTTATTGCATGTCTAACTATTATATGTGCATCACAGATATTTTGAGAAAGTACCATAAAGTTCAATGAAAATCAAAAGACCCACAATCCCACTACTCAGAAAAAACTGTAATGTTAATAGTATATAGTCTTCTTGAACTTATTGCACATTAACATATTAAGGGTTCTGGGCAGACAAGAAGAAAGAGAATAATTTACCCTTGTTTCAAATAATGCTCCCCAAATTCCTTTGACTATGAATCCTTTGATGTTATAATACCTATTAGAAACCTGAAGAACTCAGATCTAAGAGGAATGCCACCTTAATGAATGTATCAGTGTGCAGAATCTTCAGCCATACTAGTAATCCAGAGTTAATAAAATTCAACAACATTTACCCATCTACCTAAACTCACACAGAACTGAAACTGAATAATTTAATGATAAATATTTACTTCAGGTAAGGAACATGCATGGGAACTTTCATCATATGTAAACTGTATGTCAATAAAGCCTTTTTAAAAAGAAACCAATATGCTTGTGTTTCATGAAAACTGAGAAGTAGAATAACTTGAGGAATGCAAAATGAGAGCAAAAGAAGGACAGTTTTAAGGAATACTTTATTCTGGCAAAAGTGACTCATTCTTCCCAAAAGAGAGAATACATCTTCAGTTCCATAATGTCTCCCCAGATTGACATGATACATTTCTACCTCTTCCACCTTTTCCTTTCAAATGTGCTGGCAATGCTTATAAATTAATCTACTTAAGTCCTCCTGTAGTAATAAAGAGTGAATGCAAACTCTGGAATAGAAATGAACAGCAGCAGCCATAGTCCAAGAGTCCACTGTAAATACAACATTTATTTTAAATTTCATGCTTTTCCTAGCAAATACATGTAAGAAAGAATTTTTTAAATGCAAAGAGTGAAACTATTAATTCCCAATAAAGAATGTCTTAATTTCACAAAGGAATAACTGACATATAAAAAAATGTTACGTATTTACCTGTGATTTCATATGCCTTAAAACACATCAAATACATCCTGCTTGAGAAGTAAAGCTCAAAACTAAATACTTCCCTTCTATACTTATTACCTATTTCTAGAAGCAAAAATTGGCAAGGTTGATAAATGCTAAATCAGAATCATACTCCAAGCATGCCTCCTAGGCTTGACATATGAAAAGATGATAGCATTTGGTGCCACAGATGGAATATACCAACTAAATGAATAACAATAGCCACTTGCAGTTTATCTCCTGGGTCTTTGAGACATTTTTATCACCTACACAAAACAAATCTAAATATAAAAGGGGATGATACTTTTTAAATACATAAGCTATTTATTAAACTATTATACTATTTAAAGCATCATTCTTCAAAGAGGCCATGAAATTATAACTTTCAAAAATTTTTAGGTAAAACTTGTCAAGGGTAAGCAATTTTTTTAATGGTGTGTACAAAGTTTAGCAGCAAGAGAACATTTCTATAGAGACTTGCAGTTGGTTCAGACTCAGTTTCTGCTCATGCTATGCAGAGCATCCACGATGCTTTTATTATACTCTGCAATCTGCTTGGACACATTCTTCATAATCGGCCGGTAATCACTCTCTTGACTCTTGGTTGCTATGACTAATTACATGAGTTAAGAGGGAACAATATCAATACAAATATTAATCTAATTCTGTGATGCAGAAAAGACCCAAATTACACTAGTATTTTTCTTATTGAAAACTGAAGATGGCACAAAAAAAAGCACAATTAGAATAGTTTTTAAAAAACAAACAGTATTTTAAAAGATTAAGCATCAAACCTAAACCTAAAAGGTCTAACTGTAAAAGACCAGGCCAAACTTGTTTCAAAAAAGTTCACCTATGGTATACAAACAGTTTTAGAGTTAATATGTTATTCTTCTCAATCTGGTCATAGAACAATTCAATGTTCAGAAGAACCAAATCCTTTAGAGTACCACACAGAATTTCAGGCAACTTTCTAGATGTCACTCTGCTTCAAAATCACCTACTTTATGTCAGACAAAACCAGAGTTCTGGACTTTAACATATTGTGAATACAAATCTGCTTTTAAAATAAATTGCACAACCACTGGGAATAGAGCCTTTAGCATCTCATCTGGAGGAAAGCTGGGTCCATGCTGCCCTGAGAGGATGTTCAGTGGCATCCTAGAGAACCTATGCAACCAATGAGTTAGAATCTAGTTCTCTAATCAAAGTTGCTCTTGAATAGGTCAAAGAAGGGACCAAGAGACAACATTTGGGGAAACGTTTCTTACACTCCACGATATCTGTTGTCAGTTGCTGCTTCCATCTATGATTACACAAAAAGATGAGCAAAAAGACTGAACGTAAATACTATCTTGATAGAAATAATATGGGACATAAGTACTATCTTGGTCGATGAGACTGAAGGTCAACTTTCTCATGACACTTCTTGGTTATCTCTCCCTTTGCTTCCCAGATATCTAAGGTACGGCATTATAAATAACAACAAATGACCATACATACACATATATACATATATATGATTATATATAATTCTTCCAACAAGTCTATGAGAAGGAAATATTAGCTGTATTTGAGATGATAAAATTGCAGTTTAAACAGTTAAATAAACTGTCCAAAGTCCACAGCCTATACATAGTAGAGTCAATATTTAAAATTAGATCTCCTGACTCTAAAATCTGAGTACTTAGTCACTATGCCACACTATGGCTTTGTATGGTCTGCTTTCTATTAGTTACTTTAGTATACACACACACACACACACACACAGAATGGAAACTAAGTCTTATTCATTTCACACATAGTTTAGCCAGTATTTTGTACATATTAGGTAGTTAATATTGAACTGAATATTACTTCACTCTTTAAAGAAATTCCTAGAGAAAAAATCCCTGTCAAGTTCATTTGCAGTTTTTTAAAGGATACATTCTTTCATCACAAAATTATTTTGCTCATGGTGTTGCCACTTCCTCTCCAAATTTGTAAGCTAAAAACACAAAAGAAAAATGTTCACCAGTGCCCATATTCAAAATAATTATACACTCCTCAATTTTAAATCTTTTCAACTCCCGCATTTTACTGAGATAAAGCCAACAACAGACAAAAAAGAAATTTAGAAAAAGTTAAACAGTAAATATAATACTAAAAAGAACGTTGAATTCAACAAGAAGTTTACTCTGTTTACTTTAATTGGAACATATTTATTATACCAATGAACATACCAACTGAAAGACAATTTATGATATTTCCTTTTCCTAAAAGAACTTTAAAAAGAAGAATGGGACATGATAAGAATCTCCCCTTGAAATCTGAAGGTCTAATGCCATGAAAGTACTACATATTCTAACACTGTCAAAGGTTCAGCTATATAGGAGAAACTTCCTTATTTCCAGGGCAAAATTTCCTGTCTAATTTCACAAGCTGTGATAAGAGCAGAGCTGCAGTGTAAAGATTATAAGAGGGCTGGTAAAAAGCTGGCATTCTTACAATAATTTCTGCATCAACAGGAAGCTAATGTGGATATTATATTGATGGTTGCTTCCTCCAAAGACAATTTTACTGTTATAGAATTAAATTGTTTTTCTGATTTAATTAACCTTGTAACTCTGGGTTATGGTCTTTTTAAGATGCACATAGTTTTTTTCCTAAGCAAAGGAAAGTCTGAAAAATGAAACATTAAAATAATGTTCTGCCTGGATATTTCCAAGAAGTAATACTCATTTCAAAAAATCTGATAATTGAAACAGTGTTCATATTTCTTCCTACACTCAAGTTAAAATTATTTTCAGGGCACAAGTTCAGTATCAGTGTAGCATCTATCCCATTGTTTCCACCAAAGAGATGAATCTAGGTATTAGGATGAGTCATAACTAATTATATGAACTGTATGTGCTGTGAGTTAATGCTACGAAATCAGATCTAGCTTCCCCTGATAGAACCCTGAAGTTCAGAGGGACTTAAGGAAGTAGTCAGCACTTTTTGACAATAAATCTCAAATAACCTTTTGCAAAGTCAAGTACCAAATTTTCTCTCTTTGTTTCATACAAAGGGTGGCCTTCTTCTTATGCAGCAAACCTCTTAAGTGCTACATGAATACTGCTATAAAAGCAACTCTATGTCATATGGTCAAGTTCCTTCTATACTATACATTTATTTATTTCAGTGACGTATTTAAACCTTGCCTTTAAACCCCCAAGGATGTCAAGAAGCACAAATCTTTTTTTCCCCTACAACTTATTTTAAAAGTCTATCATGAGTTCTTTATATTATGCTTTGTATAACCCTGAAATATGTGACTTGCAAATATTTTCTCCCAAACTGTAAACTGCTTTTCCATCTTGTTGATTGTTTCCTTTGCTGTGCAGAAACTTTTTAGTCTGATGTGGACCATTTATTTATTTTTGCCTTGGTTGCTTGTGCTTTTTGGTGTTATAATAAAAACTTGCTGCCAAGACTAACGTCAAGGAGCTTTTTCTCTATGTTGTCTTCTAGGCGCTTTGCAGTTTGTTCCAATATAAATACGTTTAAAATGATATCAAATAAATAACCACTCAAAAAATGTCTGTTATGCCATGTTATTTATAGATGTCAAAGCCAGTTTTCAAGAAAATAACTTCAAAAAATAGGGAGACCAGGATTTGATTCAAACAACTGGGATTCATAAAAGGCAAACCATAAAACAGAGAAGCATTGTAAACTGTGGTTTATGTTACAAATTCCTGTAAATGGGGTTAGGAATAAGATTAGCACTTAATGTGGGAATAAACAAGGTAGCCACGGACTGGCTCTAAGGAACTGTGTTTGTTAAATGTTTTTATCTCTAAATCATCTATTCAGTGAAAGAAGGGGGCTGAAAATCCATATGAAGCATCAATGCTCTTTCCTATGAACCATAAGACAATGGCCTCATTAACTTTTTCTTACTTTTCTTCTCCAGTATCCATTCCAACTCTAAACAGACTAGGATAAATTTGCTATTTACAAGTCTATAAATAGGCTTATATATTACAAAGCAGAGACAGAGTAATTGACTAATAAATTGGAAACATGTAAATTAGTGACTTCTAAGTTTGTGGCAAACACTGATGAGAGTCCATCCTTTTTATGACGAATATAAGGTTTATCTTTTTTTAAAAGGTACATACATACAATGAAACAGCTGACATCCTAAAAATATCAAAAAAAAGAGCTTGAAAACATTTAAGTAAGAAAATAAATGCTTAAAGACTGTATGCATAGAATGATTTCATTATTTGTAAGAACAATATAATTAAGGGTGTATAACTGCAAAGGAAAAAAGTTTATAAGGATATTATACCAAAATGTTAATGTTGGCTATCTATCATGATCATGATACCATGTGAAGAAAAAATTTAATGCATTTAGCATTAA
Organism: Moschus berezovskii; assembly: GCF_049115385.1. Classification (NCBI taxonomy): domain Eukaryota; kingdom Metazoa; phylum Chordata; class Mammalia; order Artiodactyla; family Moschidae; genus Moschus; species Moschus berezovskii. Next base: position 23,318,999 of record NC_142466.1, read on the forward strand.
TAAATCATAGCTGCAAATTGCTAACAAAGACTAATTTGATGTGAGAATGACCAACCTTTATCAGAGCATAATAACTGATTCTGTATATGACACGCATGCTTCATTTAATCCATCAAAAAATATTCATTGAACACTTATCAAGTGCCAACCACTAACACAGTGCTGGGGAGAAAGTGAGCGACAGAGACAAGGCTTCTGCCCGTCCGTCTAGCAGGCCTCAGACCTCGCTTAGGTAATTATCAGCAGGGTGAGTGATACGGAAAAGGGGTGTGCCTTTGTATCCTGAGTAAATCGAAATGTAAATAAAGAAATTCAAGAATAGGACTGCTCTTCATAGCATTATTTGAACAGTTTTAAAATGAGAAATAACCAAAATGTCTAACAATTAGCTATATCCATATAGTCAAACATTATATAGAATCATATTTTTAAAAAATCTACTGACAAGGGAGAATATAGTTAATAATGAAAAACAAGTTTCAAAATAATAGGTACAATATAGTAACATTTCCATAAATATACAGAAATAATGTATACTTATGTGTATGTATAAAGTAAATATATTCATATTACATACATATAGACTAGAAATATCCACATATGCATAAAATCATCTCTTCTGGGTGGTGGGATACTAGTCATTATGGCTCATTTTCACTATCTGTGGCACTGATGTATTAGCAATATTTCTGCATTAAAAACACTTTACTTTTGATATTTTTAAAAGCTATTATCATAATGACTGTTCCCAGATTAGTGCCAAGCCTAGAGCTGGCCTTCAATATAGGTTTAGAGAAGGCAGGAAAGCAGAACTAAACTCATTCTGAGTGGAGACTGTACAGAATCTAGCTATCTTCAAAGCCAGAAAATCTGGTAGGTAAACAAAGCAGATTAAAAAAAAATGGAATGGGTTGCTTTGAGGGTGAAAATACAGATTAAGAGAACATGCCAGATAATCTAAAAATAGAAATGAATTTCAGTCTTTTTTTTTTACCTGAGAATGTGTCTCGTTTTCTTGCAGTTGTGTTTTCAGTGTCTCACATTCTGTGTTTAGTTTCTCCATTATTTTTTTAAAGGCATTTCTGCGAGTTGATAATACTGTTCTCTCCTGATGTAATTTCTAGATAAATCCAAATGGAAGTAAATAAAAGGCTTTAGCAGGTATCTAGTAAATCAATAAAAATAGCATTTGACTTAAATAATTTCAATAATATTCTAATAAAATCCTACCAAGGCTAGAAAACCTGTTTATAAAAATATTCTTCTAACTATAATAAGCTAAACTGTGTCGTTGTTGTTTTAGTCCCTAAGTTGTGTTCAACTCTTGCATCCCCATAAACTGTAGCCCACAAGGCTTCTCTGTCCATGGGATTTCCAGGCAAGAATACTGGAGTGGATTGCCATTTCCTTCTCCAGGGGATCTTTCCAACCCAGGGATCAAACCTGAGTCTGGTGGATCCTGGCTGGTGGATTCTTTACTGCTGAGTCACTGGGGAAGTTTATAATAAGCCAAATTAATATTAACAATATAAATAATAACTTACTAGGGCTGCCTTATGTGTTTGTACTCTACCAGATTTACTTTAACGTAAATGGCAATGAAAAGCCACTGAGAAGTCTTAAGTAGAGAAATATCATAATCAAATTTGCATTTAACAAAGTTTGTATTTGTTGAAGGGCTTCCCAGGTAGTGAAGTGGTAAAGAACCTGCCTGCCAATGCAGGAGATGAAAAAGATGCAACTTTGATCTCTGGGTTGGGAAGATCCCATGGAGTAGGAAATGGCAACCTGCTCCAGTATTCTTACCTACAAAATTCCATAGACAGAGGAGCCTGGTGGTCTATAATCCATGGGGTCCGAAAGAGTCTGTAATGACTGAGGACACAATTATTATATTTGTTGAAGTACTCTATCCCTTGCTTTTCAATGTTTGTCTTTTGTTTTGAAATTTAAATCATTCTAAATTCCTACTTTGTATGTAAACATCTTTATTTTTTCCTTATATATCAAGTAATCAACTGAAAATAAAACTTACAAAGTTTTAAAAACACATATATTATTAAATTAAATCAAGCAAAACAATTTGAATTACAATTTCATAGCATTGTTACCATTTACCTTTTTCTTTTCTTCACCTGATGATTTTAAAGCTGCCAAATCATTATATGTCTCCAGATCAGTTATCATTTGCTTGATTTTGTTTTTTAGAGACTGTTGTTCCTCAGTCATTTTACTTTCCAGAAGCTCCATTTTTTGTAGATCCAACTGTAGCCACTGACTATCTGAAATGCAGGAAAATTCAAAGGCCATACTTAGTTGAAACTTTAGTTCTTTCACAAAAGGAAATGAAATCACTAAACATCATGGTTTACAAGAGTGTCTGACCAGAAACATGTTCATTGTAACCATTAAGACAATATAAATTTTTAAAAAATTACTCACCCTCTAAGTAACCAACATAACCTGATATGTATTAATCACATTTGTCTCCATACTCATATAAACATACAAGAACACATATAGTTCTCTTTCTTACTTCATAATTAACATATAAGATAAATATTCATTATTTATAGTATGTGCATGACATATATACACAGTTATGTGGGGGAAAAAGCAAGTTATGAAACATTATGAGCAAAATTTTATAATTACATATACAGTCAGTTCTCATTATTTGTGGTAGTTATATTCTGTAAAATCACTGTACACACTCAGTTAGCAAGCATTTAACTCCTATGGGAAATATATAGTTTCTGTGAGCCTCTGACAATATTTTTATCAAGAAACTAATATATAACTTTGCTTTATGTATATTTCTCTTCAAATATACTTTATTTAATATATATCATTAATTTGTTAAGACTGAACTAAAGGTCAACCACGAACTATGCCTCTACAAAGCTTATTTTAAGAGACGTATTTTCACTGTAAGGCATATCACAGCCTTCTAGTTAGAAACACTTGTCAACACTTCAGCATTATACTTGGGGGCCATTTTAAATAGCAAAAGCATGAACAAAACTACATAAAAATGTGGTTTTAAAAAGTGATATTAAATAATGTACCATGAAAAGAATGCTTATAAGAATGTGAACTAAAGCAAAAGGCATGAAAGTGAAAGTCGCAAAGAGTCAGACACGACTGAGTGATTTTCACTTTCATACATTTGCAACCCCATGGACTACACAGTCCATGGAATTCTCCAGGCCAGAATACTGGAGTGGGTAGCCTTTCCCTTCTCCAGGGGATCTTCCCAACCCAGGGAATGAACCCAGGTCTCCCACATTGCAGGCAGATTCTTTACCCACTGAGCCACAAGGGAAGCCCAAGAATATTGGAGTGGATAGCCTATCACTTCTCCAGGGGATCTTTCAGACCCAGGAATCGAACTGGGGTTTCCTACTAGATAAAAATAATTGAAGAAACAAAGCAGGAGAGACCTGGAGGGACTAAGAAACATGAGGGATTTGGGATTAATAAACAGGCAATCGACCAAATACAGTGGTTGAGTGAAAGAAGTCAGTGCAGAATCCCATTTCCAAATTGAATAAATGAGTGTATGAGAGGGTAGGCAGAAAAGAAACACAAATTTTTGTCTGTAGGAAGGAGAGATGATACATTGAAAGCGATTTAGGATTTGTTCAGTTTGAGAAACCTCAAAAACATCCAAATAAAGATAAGTAAATATGCCCATAAAGAGAAATATGGTTTGAAAGTCCAGAGAAAAATGTTAGATCAGAAGATACAGTTTCTAAAACCATCAGCATAGACATGGCACCTGAAGCTATATGAAATCATCAAGAGAAAAGGATTCATGACTGCACTTACAAAAATACCAAATTTTTAAAGACTAAATTAACATGAAGGATCCATATAGAATAAGAAGTGACCAAAGAAATAAAAGAAAAATCAGAAGTCATGGGAAAAAACATTTCAAGAACAAAGGAGTGGTTTGTAGTGCAGAATATTAGAGATTTTTTTTTAAGAGAGCAAAATATGTGTTGTATTTACTGACCAGGAGAACCTGGGTATATATCTCCTGAGAATAGATTTTTATACAAAGAAATGGAACAAAGAGTCAGATGATTTTAAGAAATTTGGCTGTGAAACCTTTGAAAGAGAGGAATAGTTGGGCAGAGAATATTTGGGAACCAGTTTTTTCCCCCAAGATGTGATCAAATACAGAAAAAAGACTAAAAAGATACCAAAAATTTAATAGTAAAAAACTTTTGATAGTAGGATTATACTTTTAATTTTTATTTATGCTTGCTTATATCTCCTAAATCCTCTATAATGACTATGAATTACATTTATAACCAGAAAACAGTATTTTTAAAAATTCCATTCTAGTAGAATTAAATATTAATAATACCTACTTTCTCTATTTCAGAGACTTAACTTTGTGATGCTGGCTTTAAAAGTCTCTTTTTTAAAGGGAAAAGAAGGAAACCAATATTACTGAGAACCTGGAACGCACCTGGCTTTATATATTATCTGATTTTCTCTTCATAACAGCCCTGAGATAGGGTGGAAAGGGTAAATATTACTATATAAGGAAACTACTGAAGGCAAAAGGAGAAAGGGGCAGTAGAGGATGAGATGATTAGATAGCATCACCATCAATGGACATGAATTTGAGCAAATTCCTAGAGATACTGGAGGACAGGGGAGCCTGGCACGCTACAGTCCACTGGGATGCAAAGAGTCAGACATGAGTTAGCTACTGAATAACAACAAAAACCTTAGAAAGGTAACTGCCCAAGGTCAACAATCAGTAAAGCTTTGGTGCTGAGTGATATTATCATTATCTTTATGAAATATTCATTTTTAAGATAACAAATATCACTTTATGACCCAAAACGCCTCTATGAGCTACAGTGAGCTATGGAAAGAGGAACGGTAATACCCGATCAATTCGCTGCCTCAGACTTCTTTCCTCAGGAATCATCCATTGTTCTGGAAATCTTATTCGAGCTAACTCAAAAACAGATACTAAAATGGAACTGAAATATATGTCCTGTATATCAAGATGAAGAAATCTGAATTCAAACCTGCCTTCGCCAGTTTCCTCTCTCCTGCATTGCCAGAGACTGGCATGGGAATAATCTGATACATACTGTAGTTACTTATTTGTAGAGGCAAACAGTGATACAGTTTCATTTCAGAATATTTTATGTTCACTTTTCCTCTATTTTAAAGTAGGGATATGAATACCCCCCACCCAAAAATATAGTGGTATTTCAGAGCTGTTGTTGTTCAGTCGCTCAGTCATGTCTGACTCTTTGCAGGCCCATGGACTGTAGCATGCCAGACTTCCCCGTCCTTCACCATCTCCTGGAGCTTGCTCAAATTCATGCCCATTGAGTTGTGTGATGCCATCCAACCATCTCGTCCTCTTCTGTCCCCTTCTCCTGCCTTCAATTTTTCCCAGCATCAGGGTCTCTTCCATTGAGTCGGCTCTTCACATCAAATGGCCAAAGAATTGGAGCTTCAACTTCAGCATCAGTCCTTCCAATGAATATTCAGGACTGATTTCCTTTAGGATTGACTGGTTTTACCTCCTTGCAGTCCAAAGGACTCTCAAGAGTCCTCTCCAACACCACAGCTCAAAAGCATGAATCCTTCGGCACTCAGCCTTCTTTATGACCCAACTCTTACATCCATACATGACTACTGGAAAAACCATAGCTTTGACTAGACGGACCTTTGTCAGTAAAGTAATCTCTTTGCTTTTTAATACACTATCGTATAGGTTTGTCATAGCTTTTCTTCCAAGGAGCAAGTTTAATTTCATGGTTAGAGTCCCCATCCGCAGTGATTTTGGAGCCCAAGAAAATAGTCTGTCACTGTTTCCATTGTTTCCCCATCTATTTGACATGAAGTGATGAGACTGAATGCTATGATCTTTGTTTTATGAATGTTGAGTTTTAAGTTTGAATGAGAGTTTTTCCTCTCCCCTCTTTCACCTTCATCAAGAGGCTCTTTAGTTCCTCTTCACTTTCTGCCATAAGGGTGGTGTCATCTGCATATTCAAGGTTACTGATATTTCTCCCAGCAATCTTGATTCTAGTTTGTCCTTCATCCAGCCTGGCATTCCACATGATGTACTCTGCATACAAGTTAAATAAGCTGGATGACAATATACAGTCTTGACGTACTCCTTTCCCAATTTGTAATCAGTCAGTTGTTCCATGTCTGGTTCTAAATATTGCCTCTTGACCTGCATACAGTTTCTTAGGAAGTAGGCAAGGTGGTCTGGTATTCCCATCTCTTGAAGAATTTTCCAGTTTGTTGTGATCCACACAATCAAAGGCTTTAGCATATGGAATGAAGCAGAAGTAGTTGTTTTTCTAGAATTCTCTTGCTTTTTCTATGATCCAACAGATATTAGCAATTTGATCTCTGGTTCCTCTGCCTTTTCTAAATCCAGCTTGTACATCTGGTAGTTCTCAGTTCATGTACTGTTGAAGCCTAGCTGTAGGATTTTGAGCATTACTTTGCTAGCATGTGAAACAAATGCAATTGTGGAGTAGTTTGAACATTCTTTGGCATTGCCCTTCCTTGGGATTGGTATTTCAGAATATCAAAAGCCGAACACAACATCTTGCTAAAAATAATTACATTCAGGGACAGAAGATTTTTATATTAAAAGTAACATATTTCAGAGTAAAATACAAAGTTCAGAATGACTGGGATCATTCCCTGTATATACATATTATTTTTCTCTGGCTCCTTTTATTGTTTACTCTTTATTGTTGCATTTCAGCAGTCATGGTGATGTGCTTAGGTGAGTAGTTTTTTATATTAACCTGGTTTGGGGTTTGAAAGACTTCTTCATTTCAGTTCACTTGGTCAGTCGTATCCAACTCTTTGAGACCGCATGAACCGCAGCATGCCAGGCCTCCCTGTCCATCACCAATTCCCGGACTTTACCCAAACTCATGTTCGTTGAGTCGGTGATGCCATCCAACCATCTCATCCTCTGTCATCCCCTTCTCCTCCTGCCCTCAATCTTTCCCAGCATCAGGGTCTTTTCAAATGAGTCAGCTCTTCGCATTAGGAGGCCAAAGTACTGGAGTTTCAGCTTCAACATCAGTCCTTCCAATGAACACTCAGGACTGATTGCCTTTAGGATGGACTGGTTGGATTCCTTACAGTCCAAGGGACTCTCAAGTCTTCTCCAATATCACAGTTCAAAAGCATCAATTCTTTGGCACTCAGCTTTCCTATAGTCCAACTCTCACATCCATACATGACTACTGGAAAAACCATAGCCTTGACTAGACGGACCTTGGTTGGCAAAGTAATATCTCTGCTTTTTAATATGCTGTCTAGGTTGGTCATAACTTTCCTTCCAAGGAGCGTCTTTTAATTTCCTGGCTGCAATCAGCATCTGCAGTGATTTTGGAGCCCAGAAAAATAAAGTCAGCCACTATTTCCACTGTTTTCCCATCTATTTGCCATGAAGTGACTGGATGCCATGATCTTAGTTCTCTGAATGTTGAGCTTTAAGTCAACTTTTTCACTCTCCTCTTTCACTTTCATCAAGAGGCTCTTTAGTGCTTCTTCACTTTCTGCTGTAAGGGTGATGTCATCTGCATATCTGAGGTTATTGATATTTCTCCCGGCAATCTTGATTCCAGCTTGTGCTTCTTCCAGCGCAGCATTTCTCATGATGTACTCTGTATATAAGTTAAATTTAAGCAGGGTGACAATATACAGCCTTGACGAACTCCTTTTCCTATTTGGAACCAGTCTGTTGTTCCATGTCCAGTTCTAACTGTTGCTTCTTGACCTAGGTCTGTACAATTATTTCCATCAAATTCAGATAAATTTCAGCCGTTATTCTATCTTTTCTCTCCCATTCTCTGTCCCTCTTTTCTTTTTGGGACTTCAATTACATGTAAGTTAGACTGCCTGAAATTGTCCCACAGATCATGTAAGCTCTACTCTTTTTTTCTTCTTCTTAAGGTTAGTTAATTTCTATTTATTTATCTTTTAAGTTCACTGATTCTTTTTTCCTGTTGTCTTTTATCTTCTGTCAAGATCAGTGATTTTTTCATTTTTGTTGTATTTTCAACTCTAGAATTAGTTGGTTCTTTTTTTGTTATTTTCATTTCTCTGTGGGATTCTCCACCTGTTCATTTATTATAATTTTATTTTCCACAAGCCCTTAAATGTGCTTTTAACTTTTAAAGTCCTTTTCATTTCAATATCTGGATTATCTCAGGTTCAGTGTATAGCGACTGCTTTTTCTCTTGACTTACATTTTCTTCTTTCTTTACATTACTAAATTTTTATGGTATAATGGACATTTTAGATGATGTTAGAGACTCCATATTCTGCTCCTTTGAACAGTGTTGATTTATATTATAAATGAACAATTAACTTTGCCGAACTAAATAAAACTCTAAACTTTTCTCCTTTGGCGTGCATAGCATCTGAAATCCCTGTATTCGGTTCTTTCAAATTCTGCTTTTTCCTTAGGTCCCATAAAGTCTATGCATATACATTTCAGTAGCCAGATAAGTATCTGGTTGGCATTTATACACAGATTTTTGGCACTTCTTACCAGGGTGTCTCTCTTATACACGGCAGGCAACGGGTAAATAAGTTGTTTTTTTATGTAAGATTTATCAAAATTTACTTGGAATTAATTTTTATTATCTATACAGATTCCCTAACAGAAAAATCAAATACAAAGCTGCTATTAAACCTTTCTCTGCTGCTACTGCTGCTAAGTCACTTCAGTCGTGTCCGACTCTGTGTGACCCCACAGACGGCAGCCCATCAGGTTCCCCCGTCCCTGGGATTCTCCAGGCAAGAACACTGGAGTGGGTTGCCATTTCCTTTCTCTACTACCTAAAAAATCAGAAAGATTAAAATATACCTGGAAGGTGACATCGTAATAAAAATATGTTCAAGAACTGAGTGACTGATAGTTTATTATTATGATAAAATCACACAGGATATTAAATATCAAACAGTAAAAAAAAAAAATTCAGAAGACATTGATTTAAGAAAGAAGGTTGTTATCAACCAAATATGTCCTAAGGTGGTATAATTAAATGTGAACATTTCCTCTGTCCCTTTAAAGAATCTAAAGGCTCAACAATATTGACATTTGTTATTTTATAAGATACACATGGACTTAAGTGTTTTTGAGAGGGCTTTCGTTTTGTTGGATTAATATTTCTACTAGGGTTGGAAATAGTTAAGATGAGAATCAAAGCACTGAATCAAAGTCACTAAGGCTTATGGTGTTTCAATCTTCCAAATAGGAAATGGACTTAAGTTTGTATATTTTGACTGTTCAGTAAAAAGCTATATAAATCTAACTACAAGTTTAATTTAAAGATATATTAGGGAAATACATTTTAAAACTACATATACTGCTTTTCCTAGAGAAAGGGAGAAAATGGTTGGTTGGTATAAAGTTTATCTTCCTTTAACAGCAGGTCCCCATGAAAAGCTAAAACCTTCTCCAAGAGAAGAGACAGGAAGAGGATGCAGACTAGTTCCTTCTGATATGCTATGAAGTTGAAAAGTTTACCAAGCAGTGTGTACATAGTAGCAAAATCTCAGAAGAAGCCACTTTGACCTGGGGAAATGTTCCTGAAATATTCTGCCATCAGCTCATTTGTTTATTCTCTGGCGTTTCCTTTCCAAAAATATAAATAAAAACTATTGCTGACAGGTTCCTTGCCTCTTCACTCATGCAGTTTATCAGTGTTTCTTAATCTTTTTTTTTTCCATTGTTGTCCCCCAAAGGAGCCATTTGTAGACTACTGTTTTCCTAGTCACCTCCCATGAAGTTTTTATATTACAGATGTATATCTGTTTATGTACAACGACCCTTTGGAGGGCCACAAACCATTATAATTAGTGTCTTAAAATTTTTTTTTACCCTCCTCCCAAGAAGTAATTTTCCCCCTTGGGAGTGATTTGCCCCATTAAGAAACAGAGTACACTAAGAGAATTAGGTGAGTTCCAATTATAACTTTAGGGGCCAAAGGAAGGCAGTTCACAAAAAGGGGATGTAAAATTCATTATCTCTGAAAGCTGAATCATAATATTCTAAACCTCTTATATGGTGATCTCCAGACAGAAGTTTCTTATGGGGGATGATGTCAAGGAACGATAAGAAAAACAATGTATATGCATGGCTTAAATTAACACTTGAAAACATCTGAGTACAATACTGCTATATTAATGTTTAGAATGGATAACCAACAAGAACCTACTGTATAGCACATGGAACTCTGCTCAGTGTTATGTGGCAGCCTGGATGGGAGGGGATTTTTGGGAAGAATGAATACATGTATCTATATGGCTGTGTTCCTTCTCTGTTCACCTGAAACTATCACAACATTGTTAATTGGCTATACCCCAATACAAAATAAAAAGTTTTTTAAAAAAAGTAACTGAGCACAGAAACTGAAATTAGTTGTAGGGGTTAGATAATTCAAGCTTTAAAAGGGAAATTTTCAGTAAAACCCTTATCAGAGTAATAAACTTGATTTTTATCTCCACTGAAACCAGTTCTCATTTTTTTTTATTAACTAGGCTTTTAAAAGAAATGTAAATACAAATTACAAAAATATGAAAGGAATACAAAGTTATGATTATTGAATTCATTTGCTAGTTCTGATATTTACTCTTTAAAAATGTATGTTTCTTATATAAAGATAGCTTAAAAGAGGCAAAAACTTGTTGAATTAATACTGACCTTAGATAATGAAAAATTTTAAACTATGGCCTAAAACACAAAATAGAAATTTCTTAGATGAAATAAACAAACATAAAGTACTTCAGCTTATGAAAAAAAGAAAGTAAAGGTGTAAAAATATTCATAGTTGTATACATCTAAAATAGTTGAAAAGAAGATTGTGAAGAGATATCTGTACCCTCATGTTCACTGAAGTATGATTCACAATAGCCTTGAGGTAGAAACAACTTAAAGGTCAACAAATGAATGAATAATGAAAACGTGGTAGTTACCACAGTACAGAATATGTTTCAGCCTTCAAAAAAAGGAAATCCTGTCACATGTCACAACACAGATGAACTATGAGAAACATTATGATAAGTGAACTAAACCGGTAACACAAAGTCAAATATTGCATGATACCACTTGTAAGAGGTGTTTAACACAGTCAAACAGAAAGTAGACTATGGTTAGCTGGGGCTCAGAAGGAGGAGAAAATGGGGAGCTGCTGTTCAATTGGTAAAAATACTACTTTTGCAAGATGAATATGTTTTAGATATCTATCACTAACAATGTACAGATAATTTACTATACTGTACACTTACGGACAGTTAGGATGGTAAATTTTATGTGCTTTTTACACTGGGTTAAACAAAATATATTATTAACAATCACCAGTCTCTTTCTTACGTTTTTAATGTGGCTACTAGGAAATTTAAATCATATATGTGTCGAGCATTACATTTCTTCACCTGTCTGTTTTTTACTTTTTTAATGTGGCTACTAGGAAATTTAAATTATATGTGACTAGCATGACATTTCGGAGAAGGCAATGTCAGCCCACTCCAGTACTCTTGCCTGGAGAATCCCATGGACGGAGGAGCCTGGTAGGCTACAGTCTGTGGGGTCGCTAAGAGTTGGACACAACTGAGTGACTTCACTTTCACTTTTCACTCTCATGCATTGGAGAAGGAAATGGCAACCCACTCCAGTGTTCTTGCCTGGAGAATCCCAGGGACGGGGGAGCCTGGTGGGCTGCCGTCTATGGGGTCGTACAGAGTCGGACACGACTGAAGTGACTTAGCAGCAGCAGCAGCATTACATTTCTTTTGGACAGTGCTGCTCTAATCTCATGTTAGTCATAATGGGTGAAACTAATTATAATTAAAATATTGCTACCTGCAGGACCTCTAATTACCCAAGACCAGGGGGATTTGAGCCCTATGTACCTCCATTGCTCTTTATGCTTATATCATAGTACTGTTTCATTATATTTCAATTGTCATTCTACCAGATTGAAAAGTTTCTTGAAGAAATAGACTGGATTTAAAAAAAGAAACCTCTGTTGTTGTTGTTCAGTTGTTCAGTTGGGTCTGACTCTTTGCAACCCCATGGACTGCAGCATTACAGACTTCCCTGTCCCTCACTACTTCCTGGAATTTGCTCAAACTCATGTCCATTGAGTTGGTGATACCATCCAACCATCTCATCCTCTGTCATCCCCTTCTCCTCCTGCTTTCAACCCCAACATCAGGATATTTTCCAATAAGTTGGCCCTTCGCATCAGGTGGCCAAAGAATTGGAGCTTCAGCTTCAACATCAGTCCTTCCAGTGAATACTGAGGGTTGATTTCCTTGTTGTCCAAGGGACTCATAAGAGTCTTCTCCAGCACTACAGTTCAAATGCGTTGATTCTTTGGCACTCTGCCTTTTTTATTGTCCAGCTCTCACATCCATACATGACTAATGGAAAATCCATAGCTTTAACTATACAGACCTTAACTGGCAGAGTAGTCTCTGCTTTTTAACACTCTGTATGGGTTAGTCAACAGCTTTTCTTCCAAGGAGCAAGTGTCTTCTAATCAAATGATTGCAGTTGCCATCCATAGTGTTCAGAGCCCAAGAAAATAAAGTCTATTACTGTTTCCATTGTTTCCCCATCTATTTGACATCAAGTGATGGGACCAGATGCCATGATCATCATTTTTTGAATGTTGAGTGTTAAGCCAGCTTTTTCCCTCTCCTCTTTTACCTTCAACAAGAGGTTCTTTAGTCCCCTTAACTTTCTGTGATTAGAGTGGTGTCATCTGCATATCTGAGATTATTGACATTTCTCCCAGAAATCCTGATTCCAGCGTATGCTTCATCCAGCCTAGCATTTCACATGATATACTCTGCATAATTGTTAAATAAGCAGGGTGACAATATACAGCCTTAACATACTTCTTTCCAATTTAGAACCAGTCTGCTGCTCCATGTCCAGTTCTAACTATTGCTTCTTGACCTACATACAGGTTTCTCAGGAGGCAGGTAAGGTAGTCTGGTATTCCCATTTCTTTTTTTTTTTTTCTTTTTTTTCCCCTTATTTATTTATTTATTTATTTGCATTACAATAGTTTAATATGAACAATCAGAACTAATTAACAGTCTAACAATATTTTACAACTGAAATAATTAAAATAAACTATAAAATTACTACATAAAACAGGTCTGATCTAGCTTATTTACTTTCTATAATCTCTTCAGTGCTGCAAAACCATTTATTTCTTTTTCTTTTTTCATGTTTTAATAAACACTTCGTCTTTTTGTATTGTTTTCTTTTTCATCACAATAATAGAAATATAACACCATATATCACTGTAAAACACATTTCCACATAAATGCTGATAAGCACAAAATATTTTTCATCATTTACATTTTAACTGTAATAATATATGGCAGGATTAAAGCTGCATCCATCATGTGTCTAACTAACCTTGCTGTAATGAATTTTTTTCTAAACTTTTAACAATATATAAAAGACTGTGCTGTTTATTTTTTATTTTTTTTTAAATCAAATAATCCAATTTTATTTATTTTTTTCAAGTTGAACAGACTAAATTTCTTTAAACAAACTTACTTATACTCCAGAGTCCTTTAAAAACTTAATAGCATTTATACATTGAAGGTATTTGATTTTCTTGTAACTAGCACTTCAAATGCAACAAGCATTTGAAGCAACAAGCATTTGACCCAACAAGTAAAACTTCCTACAGTTTATAACTTTAATAAATAAAATAAATTAAATGTACAGTGAATAAGTTCTCTGAAATATTTCAATATTTCTGCAGGTTTAGTAACATCGTAAAATACATTTCAATTAAAATTCACAAATCTAAAAACCTGTTAGGCATTTTTAGGCGTTTTAAGTTGGAAATGAAGACCAATGTTACATCGTAATATGCCAATTACAAATAGTACTTCAAATAGCAAATACTACAGTTTGTCCCAAACTTTAAAAACTATTCATGAACTCAACACTGAACTATTGATGGCTATGAGAATTGTTTCCTAGCCTTTTTGAAAATTTCAACCCATTTACGTTTAAGGTAATTATTGATAAGTACGATCCCGTAGCCATTTTCTTTATTGCTTTGGGTTCAAGTTTATACACTTTTTCTGTGTTTCCTATCTATAGAAGATCCTTTAGCATTTGTTGGAGAGCTGGTTTGATGATGCTGAATTCCCTCAGCTTTTGCTTGTCTGTAAAGCTTTTGATTTCTCCTTCATATTTGAATGAGATCCTTGCTGGGTATAGTAATCTGGGCTGTAGGGTATTTTCTTTCATCATGTTAAGTATGTCTTGCCACTCCCTTCTGGCCTGAAGAGTTTCTGTTGAAAGATCAGCTGTTATCCTTATGGGAATCCCCTTATGTGTTATTTGCTGCTTTTCCCTTGCTGCTTTTAATATTTGTTCTTTGTGTTTGATCTTTGTTAATTTGATTAATATGTGTCTTGGAGTATTTCGCCTTGGGTTTATCCTGTTGGGGACTCTCTGGGTTTCTTGGACTTGGGTGATTATTTCTTTCTCCATTTTAGGGAAGTTTTCAACTATTATCTCCTCAAATATTCTCTCATGGTCTTTCTTTTTGTCTTCTTCTTCTGGGACTCCTATGATTCGAATGTTGGAGCGTTTAACATTGTCCCAGAGGTCTCTAATATTGTCCTCATTTCTTTTAATTCGTTTTTCTTTTTTCCTCTCTGTTTCATTTATTTCTACAATTCTATCTTCTAGTTCGCTTATCCTGTCTTCTGCCTCTGTTATTCTACTGTTTGTTCCCTCCAGAGTGTTTCTGATCTCATCTATTGCATTATTCATTGTATATTGACTCTTTTTTATTTCTTCTAAGTCCTTATTAAATCTTTCTTCCATCTTCTCAATCCTTTTCTCCAGGTTATTTATCTGTAACTCCATTTTGCTTTCAAGATTTTGAATCATTTTCACCATCAAAATTCGAAATTCTTTATCAGGTAAATTCCCTATATCTTCTTCTTTTGTTTGTGTTGGTGGGCAATTATCTTGTTCCTTTACTTGCTGGATATTTCTCTGCCTCTTCATCTTGCTTATATTGCTTTGCTTGGGGTGGCCTTTCCCTCTTCTTGCAGTTTGTGGAGTTCTCTTTATTATGTAGTTTCTTCGCTGTGTGTGGGGTTGGACGGGTGACTTGTCCGGGTTCCCTGGTTAGGGAAGCATGTGTCGGTGTTCTGGTGGGTGCAGCTGGATTTCTTCTCTCTCCTTTAGAAGACAATGGGCTGCTTTTCTGGGAGCCTGATGTCCTCTGCCAGTATTCAGAAGTTGTTTTGTGGACTTTACTCCGCGTTCAAATGTTCTTTTGATGAATTTGTGGGGGAGAAAGTGGTCTTGCCATCTTATCCCTCTGCCATCTTGTTCCTTCCTCCCCAGAACACTGGATTCTTATATTCCACTTGGTCGTGGAGTATCTCTTCCCAGCTGCTCCAGCAAGGCGCAGCCGCTGTACCTTACCTTGGACGAGGGGTATCTCCTCAAGGCCGCCCCTCCTGCTTTGAATGTGGATCAGCTCCTCTCGGCCCTCCAGTGCCCAAGCAGCCACCGCCTCCTGGACGTGGTACAGCTCCTCTCGGCCACCGCCCTAACCCTGGGCGCGGGGTAGCTCATCTCAGCCACGATTCTGCACGTGGTCGGTTGCGCCGGAGCCGGGCGTCTCCCGAGTCTGCGCCGCCGCAGCCGGGCGTCTCCCGCGTCTGCGCCGCCGCAGCCGGGCGTCTCCCGCGTCTGCGCCGCCGCAGCCGGGCGTCTCCCGCGTCTCTACCATTTCTTTAAGAATATTTCATAGTTTGTTGTGATCCACACAGTCAAAGGCTTTAGCATAGTCAATGAAGCAGAAGTCTTTCTGGAACTCTCCTGGTTTTTCTGTGCTGTGCTGTGCTGAGCTTAGTCATTCAGTTGTGTCTGACTCTTTGTGACTCCATGGACCACAGCCCACCAGCCTCCTCTGTCCGTGGGGATTCTCCAGACAGAAATACTGGACTAGACTGCCATGCCCTCCTCCAGGGGATCTTCCCAACCCAGGGATTGAACCCAGGTCTCCTACACTGCAGGTGGATGCTTTACAGTTTGAGTGACCAGAAAAGTCCATGCATATGGAGTGGGTAGCCTATCCCTTCTTCAGGGATCTTCCCAAGCCAGGAATAGAATCGGGGTCTTCTGCGTTTGAACCAACGGATGTTAGCAATTTGATCTCTGGTTCCTCTGCCTTTTCTAAATCCAGTTTGAACATCTGGAAGTACTCAGTTCACATACTGTTGAAGCCTAGCTTGAAGGATTTTGAGCATTACCTTGCTGGCATGAGAACTAATGCAATTGTGCAGTAGTTTGAACATTTTTTGGCATTACCCTTCTTTGGGATTGGAATGAAAAATGACCTTCTCCAGTCCTGTGGCCACTGCTGAGTTTTCCAAATTTGCTCACCTAGATAAGCACAATGGTCTTATCACTCACCTAGAGCCAGACATCCTGGAGTGTGAAGCCAAACAAAGCAGGGAGAGGTGAAGAAATTCCAGCTGAGTCATTTCAAGTCCTAAAAATCTCTGTATACCCAAATTATAAGCAAAGGCACAGAGCAAATAAATATTCAATAAATGTTAAATGAATGAGAATATGCCAATGAATTACTATGAAATGGATATGAAAAGTCACACAAAATTCTAAGCCTATGAATGACTGCAGCAATAGGCAATCATAAATTATATCCTCAGTCTTTAAAAAAAAATCAAAGAGAATAACAGATTTTTAAAGTTCCAATTTGTTACAGAAAAAAAGGACATTAAAATCTACAGTGTTTTCTCACCTGAAGTCAGATTCCTAGCCGTACTCTGTGATTTCTGCATTTCAGTAGATTTAAAATTGAGATCATCCTGCATCATCTTCAGTTCTTGGTTGGTGATAGAGGATATCTGTTTCATACGATTTATATTCTGTATTTGCAGAGACATAAAAGTGGAGAAAATTCCATTGATTTAACTTTCCAATAAAACTCTTAAAAATTCTGCTAAAGGACTGGATGTTTTGAAAGGGACTTCTTTTTTGAAATATATCATTCATTATATATATATATTTTATAAAAAAAATACATGATATTCAGTCAGATTTCTCAGTAAGGAGAGCTTAAATTAAAATTCAGAATTGTTTCTTTTATATTTGCTTTATTTCACTGTAGAAAGATTCAACTATGCTATTATAGGAACTAATTGGATTTTTAAAACACTTAGAATATTGAAAAGAGATCATATATTTTTCCTCCTATGGTACCACACAATAGTAGCTGCTCAATAAACATTTTTTGAGGAATCAAGATATTCATTAGGTATCCTGTGCTCTTACATAATAGTGAACATTTGAGGTTTTTGAGTTGTATTTATAAGGTAACCACAGTAAAAATAATGAGGACAGGAAGACCGGAACATAGCACTTACTCGACTACTGTGCTCCAAAAGCGAAACAATGTTGGCTTCTATCTGTGCCTTCCTTTCCAGTTCCTGGTTCTTAGTTTCCTCAAAAGTCTCAATAAAAGCTGTCGATTGAAAAATATGATGAAAGGCTACTGTTGATATAGCTAAACGATATATAAGCTCTGATTTGTAGGTCTGAGGAGTACTTTTTAGAAGTTCAAAGCAAATTTTTAACTATCACTTTAATTTTTGTAATTAAATTACTCAATAAGAACATTTCTACATACTTTCAAACTTTTAAAGCTTAACTACTATGATCTTAATACAAGTACACTAAATATTTATAAATGCACGCTCAGAAGCAACAGCTGGTAAGATGGAGATGAGAAAAATTCCTATGGTTTTACACTAAGATCTCATGGATACAGCTACAATTATTAACATCGATGATTGGCCACTAACTTTACTTCTGAAAATACTACTATACCTTTTTACCTGAAAATTGAGCATTTTCCTTGTAAGGCCAAAATAGTCTCAATTAAATAAGTTTAGTGATTTATTCAGATTATAAATATTCTAAGAAATCATTCTTTTTCTTCTCTAATATAGAATTAGTATATAATTTGCTCTTATTTACATTCTTAAAATATTTCTATGGATCTTCCAAAAATTAACTTAAAATAATTTTACTATTTGCATGAAACAACAAATTAATTTTGAGGTTGTTTTTGGTACTGGTTGAGATTTTTAAAGTAGTCTTGGGGTACTGTTAAACTAGAATTGGCCATTACTGATTTATAACAAGTTTCTATGAAGGTAACAACTGACATCAGACTTACAAAAATGTCAAATTCTAGAAAAATGATAAGTTAAAAGAGACTAGTAATCATTAATATAGTCAATTTTTATAAACTTTTGAATGTACAACATAAATTAAAGTGAAGATCTATTTACAAAGTTAAAATTCAGATTTTTTTTAACAAAGTGAATGAGAGGCCACAACAGAAGTTTCAGTTAGTGACAGAACCAAGAAACAAAATCAGAGATAAGGGCTAATACATAACAAGATAGGTATTATGAAAAGTGTAAAAAAGGTGAAAGATATTAAAGGTAAAGCATGTAAAAGAGAACATCCAATGTTCAATCAATGAGTGGTCTATAGACTATACAGACTATAAGTGTAAATATTAGCTTTAGAATCTATCCCTAACATACAATCATACACACATAAACACATGTACAAAATCTTTCTATAATTCTCTACCCATCCCTAAACTAAGCTAGATATTTAGTAATACTTCAAGTCAAATGCTTTGAATGTCCACACTTCTGCATTTATTATTAGTCACTCTGTCTTCCCAAAGTGAGATCTCTGATTTAGTATAAATGAACAACCATCTGAGAGTATAATATTTTCACATCTATAAGATTATCACTTACTGTCCATACTTTCCTCCCTCTTTTTTAGCTCCTTGTACTTCTGATTCATTTCACCTACAAACAATAAAAGAAAATAACATTAATTTTAAAAACTCCAGTTACAGTATTCAAAATTAGAAATATCTCTTAGGTTCTCTATATGCTTTTAGTCATTACATATTCAGTGTTTAATATTAATGTTCAATTAGGTGAGATTCTTTTAAATTGATTTTATTTTAAAAGTTATTTATTTATATGCTTGACAACTCGGTAAAAAACAATCTCCTTACTGGAAAGAACTGAAAAGGTCTCCAAAGGTTCTCTATTTCAGTTCCAATTTCAACCTACACATGAACACACTGGTGATGGGAAATATATGCTCCCACGAAAGTTCATTTCATCTCTGAATAGCTCACAACAGCAAACAAAATAGCAGGGTTAGTTTCCTCACAGAACTTAAAAGTCTAAAGATTTAACAATTAAAATGTACTAAGTATCAATAACCTCAGATATGCAGATGACACCACACTTATGGCAGAAAGTGAAGAGGAACTCAAAAGCCTCTTGATGAAAGTGAAAGAGGAGAGTGAAAAAGTTGGCTTAAAGCTGAACATTCAGAAAACAAAGATCATGGCATCTGGTCCCATCACTTCATGGGAAATAGACGGGGAAACAGTGGAAACAGTGTCAAACTTTATTTTGGGGGGCTCCAAAATCACTGCAGATGGTGATGGCAGCCATGAAATTAAAAGACGCTTACTCCTTGGAAGGAAAGTTATGACCAACCTAGACAGCATATTAAAAACCTGAGACATTACTTTGTCAACAAAGGTCCGCCTAGTCAAGGCTATGGTTTTTCCAGTAGTCATGTATGGATGTGAGAGTTGGATATAATGAAAGCTGAGTGCCGAAGAACTGATGCTTTTGAACTGTGGTGTTGAAGAAGATTCTTGAGAGTCCCTTGTACTGCAAGGAGATCCAACCAGTCCATTCTAAAGGAGATCAGTTCTGGGTGTTCATTGGAAGAACTGATGCTGAAGCTGAAACTCCAATACTTTGGCCACCTCACGCGAAGAGTTGACTCACTGGAAAAGACTCTGATGTTGGGAGGGATTGGGGGCAGGAGGAGAAGGGGACGACAGAGAATGAGATGGCTGGATGGCACCACCAACTCGATAGACATGAGTTTGGGTAAACTCTGGGAGTTGGTGATGGACAGGGAGGCTTGGCGTGCTGCGGTTCATGGGGTTGCAAAGAGTCAGACACAACTGAGCGACTGAACTGAACTGAAGTGTTATTAGGTGAAAGTAAAGAATATTACAGCAGTACACAGCAAAGACAATCTAGTTTGGGGATTCAGGAAATTTTTCTCTAAAGTAGTAATATTTAACATGTGTGCATTATAAAGAAAGGATGAACAGGAGTTACTGGATCAAAATATAGAAGAAGTTCAAAATCAAAGCATTATAAGTACTGAAATTTTTAAAGTGAGGATGAATATGGCAGCACAAAGACCTGAAAAAGAATATGAAGACAAAAAGTGGTACAAAGATGAGGCAGGAGAGGGTGGCATGAATTGAGATAGCAGCATTGACATATATACACCAGCACGTGTAAAACAGACAGCCAGTGGGAAGCTGCTGCATAGTATGCGGAGAGCTCAGCTCGGTGCTCTATGATGACCAAGACGGGTGGCATGGGGTAGGTGAGAGGGAGGGCATATTTGTATACTTACAGCTGATTCACACTGTTGTACAGGAGAAACTAATACAACATTGTAAAGCAATTATACTCCCATTTAAAAAAAAAGATGAGGTAGGTTATGAGAGACCTTATATGGCATATGTTTAAAAGTTTGGATTTTCTCCTAAGGACAATGGTAAGATTACTGAAGAATTTTAAGCAGAGGAATAAAATTATCAATTTGCATTTCTGAAAAATATTTCTGATCAGCAGAATAAAAGAGAAAATTGGAGACAGTAAGACCAGTTAGGAGGTTGTCACAATGATACAGTTGACAGATGAAATTTGACCAATGGCAATTAGGATGTAAGGTAGAGACCTTTTCTTTCTTAAGAGCTAGAGTGAACTGACTGTGGTGAGGGTTGGAGATGGAGAACTCAAGTATGACTCCCAGGTTTCTCTCTTGGGCAACTGAGGACACTGTTGTATTAGTTACTGAAAGAAAGAAAAAAGTAAGTTGAGGAAGAAGTTGCTTGAAGTAATTCTAGACAAGCTGCATTTAATATATGTGAAACACATGATTAAAAGGGCAAAAATCCAAGGCCCAAACACAAGGACAAAATCTGACACTTTATAGCTGCATAAAGGGATCATTAGTAAAACTAGATCATGATTATTTTAGAAAAACAGGATTTTTAAAATTGAGATTTGGAGGCCCAGGGCTATTTTCCTCAACTAGTAAGATGGCTGCAGTCCTGTGCTCCCAGGATCCCAGGTAGAGAAAATAAATTTGTGCTTGCTCCAATCTTCAGTTTCTTCATTAAAGTCATTTGGTTCTCAGCATTCTGGAGAAGCTAAGGAATTTTACTGAGATGATGCCCAGCAAAGATGGAGAGAATAAGAGATTTCTAAGGGGGCTCCTGGTAAGAAGCTGACATTTAGAAGGACTTTCAGAAGAAGGATTCAAAGAGAATGGGGGAGTCAGCAGTTAAAGTCCAGAGGCTAAAAAACCCACTGGTCATATTGTGTTCTATATAGCCTCCTATTAAGTATACAGTTTTTCCAGGTGCCAACCAACTAAAGGAGCAATAACATTAGGGAGTGAAGTAGATAGAGTAGAGCCCCTAATTACATGGTACCTATAAATTTCCACTTGTTTACTTATTTGGGTAGGAAGTGAGTTACCAGTATATAAAGGTGATGGCAAAGTCAGAGACCCAAGTCAGCAGACAGCTTTTCTGCTTTCAGGTCTGAAAACACTTTTCCCAAATTCATTAAGAATAGCCTTTAAACAGAAAAAAAAAAACAAAAAACAACAACTTGTCAAGGCCCCCACAACAGTGTGAGTGTGTGTTTGTGTGTGTGGGTGTGGGTGTGTGTGTTAGTCACTTGGTCGTGTCTGAGTTTTTGTGACCCCATGGACTGCAGCCTGCCAGGCTCCTCTGCCCATGAATTCTCCAGGCAAGAATACTAGAGTAGGTAGGTAATTTTCCCTTCTCCAGGGGGTCTTCCTGACCCAGGAATTGAACCAGGTCCTCCTGCACTGCAGGCAGATTCTTTGGCATCTTAGCTAGCACGGAAGCCCACAACAGTACTCATAGTAAAAAGCTGGAAGCAACTGAATAGGATAGTAAATACCCAGAGGTCATGAATTCCCAGCCAGGGAATACTCAGAACCAATGGGAAACACTGGGTTCAATCTGACTAAGGTTCTGGATGCACTAACGTTAGCGAACTACTACTCAGTTCAGATGAACAACAATGGTCTCAGCATACTGATGCAGCATGATTAGTTTGATAAGGGGAACAGGAGGGATCTTTTTTTTAACTTGTAATAATAAAGTTTGTGTATGATTACAATTTTTAAAAAATACATTGTAGATAGATTAAGATTAGTCTTATAACCATTCAGTTATTTGTAGCATTAGTTTTTAGGATGAGAAACAAACAAGGAATATGAATTTATTATAGCATACATGATCTGGAATATCCTCATAGGAAGCTGATATGCACGCAAATGTTAAATAACCTGTGTGAAGTAGCAGAAAAGTTAGTATCTGCTAAATCGGTCATGGCCTAGGTTTCTAAGAAAGTCTTAGTCCTTGTGTGGCTGTGTGAGAAGTTGTCCTCTTGGGAGACTGGTCAGACATTACGGGATTAAAAAAGAAGGCTTATATCGTATGCTTTACAGGAATTTAATGACCATTTTATCTTTCCTCTTCTAAATTTAAGAGAATTTTCTACACAGGATGTTTTCAGTTCATCATCTTGCTATTAGACCTCAAGACACATCATCAGGCTTACCTTCATGCCATTTCAATGACACTGTTCACAGAAAGATTATGATTCCTTAATTATTAAATCCAAGGGACAGTTTTGAGTTATTTTATTCTGCAATATTCGATACTACTGATACATCCTTCCTTCTTCCAATTCTTTTCCCCTCATGTGTTTTGCTGCTTGCAGAAGTGGCTCTTCTGGTTTTTCTTACTTTCAGATCTTTCCATCTCTGTCTTCTCTTCAAAGATTTCCCTTTCTTCATTTAAATTCCAGATTCTTCTCTTAGTTGACTTCTAATGTTACATTCTTTCCTTTTCTCCTTTGCCTTTCACTTAAGAAGAGAAGTGACAGACACAGCAGAAAAGGAAAGATATACCCATTTGAATGCAGACTTCCAAAGAATCGCAAAGAGATAAGAAAGCGTTCCTCAGTGATCAATGCAAAGAAATAGAGGAAAACAATAGAATGGGAAAGACTAGAGATCTCTTCAAGAAAATTAGATTCCAAGGGAACATTTTGTGCAAAGATGGGCACAATAAAGGACAGAAATGGTAGGGACCTAACAGAAGCAGAAGATATTAAGAAGA
This sequence comes from Moschus berezovskii, assembly GCF_049115385.1. Lineage (NCBI taxonomy): Eukaryota > Metazoa > Chordata > Mammalia > Artiodactyla > Moschidae > Moschus > Moschus berezovskii. The sequence continues at coordinate 23,342,428 of NC_142466.1, forward strand.
GGTGGCAAGAATACACAGAAACCATATAAAAAAGATCTTCACGACCCAGATAATCACGATGGTGTGATCATTCATCTAGAGCCGGACATCCTGGAATGCCAAGTCAAGTGGGCCTTAGGAAGCATCACTAAGAACAAAGCTAGTGGAGGTGATGGAATTCCAGTTGAGCTGTTTCAAATCCTATAAGATGATGCTGTGCAAGTGCTTCACTCAGTATGCCTGCAAATTTGGAAAAGTCAGCAGCGGCCACAGGACTGGAAAAGGTCAGTTTTCATTCCAATCCTAAAGAAAGGCATTGCCAAAGAATGTTCAAAGTACTGCACAGTTGCCCTCATCTAACACTCCAGCAAAGTAATCCTCAAAATTCTCCAAGCCAGGCTTCAACAGTAGGTAAACAATGAACTTCCAGATGTTCAAGCTTGTTTTCGAAAAGGCAGAGGAACCAGCGATCAAATGGCCAACATCTGCTGGATCGTCGAAAAAGCGAGTTCCAGAAAAACACCTACTTCTGTTTATTGACAATGTCAAAGCCTTTGACTGTGTGGTTCACAGCAAACAGTGGAAAATTCTGAAAGAGATGGGAATACTAGAACATCTGACCTGCCTCCTGAGAAATCTGCATGCAGATCAAAATGCAACAGTTAGAACTGGACGTGGAACAACAGACTGGTTCCAAATCGGTAAAGGAGTACGTCAAAGCTGTATATTGACACCCTGCTTATTTAACTTATATGCAGAGTACATCATGAGAATTGCTGGGCTTGATGAAACACAAGCTGGAATCAAGATTGCTGGGAGAAATATCAATAACCTCAGATATGCAGATGACACCACACTTATGGCAGAAAGTGAAGAAGAACTAAAGAGCCTCTTGATGAAAGAGGAGAGTGAAAAAGTTGGCTTAAAGCCCAGCATTCAGAAAACTAAGATCATGGCATCTCTTCCCATCACTTCATGGCAAATAGATGGAGAAACAGTGGCAACAGTGACAAGACTTTAGTTTTTGGGGCTCCAAAATTACTGCAGACGGTGATTGCAGCCATGAAATTAAGATGCTTGCTTCTTGGAAGAAAAGTTATGATCAATCTAGACAGCACATTAAAAAGCAGAGATATCACTTTGCCAACAAAGGTCCATCTAGTTAAAGCTATGGTTTTTCCAGTAGTTATGTATGGATGTGAGAATTGGACGAAAATGAAAGCGGAGTGCCAAAGAATTGATGCTTTTGAACTGTGGTGCTGGAGAAGACTCTTAAGAGTCCCCTGGACTGCAAGGAGATCCAACCAGTCCATTCTAAAGGAGATCAGTCTTGAATATTCATTGGAAGGACTGATAGTAAAGCTGAAACTCCAATACTTTGGCCACCTGATATGAAGAACAGACTCATTTGAAAAGACCCTGATGCTGGGAAAGATTGAGTGCAGGAGGAGAAGGGGATGACAGAGGATGAGATGGCGGGATGGCATCACCGACTCAATGGACATGAGTTTGAGTAAACTCCAGGAGCTGGTGTTGGACAAGGAGGCCTGGCGTGCTGCAGTCCATGGGGTCGCAAAGAGCTGGACATGAATGAGCAACTGAACTGAACCGAATGCGACATTATATCCACGGAAATCCTACTCATTCTTGTAGTTGAACAACTCTTTGTCTTTCTCCTAATTTTCAGATTGTTTTATCCAATTATTTATTAGATATATTCTTATAGATACGTTTTAGGACATCCTAACACACAGCATGTATGCATTCATGCTAAGTCACTTCAGTCATGTACAATTCTTTATGACCCTATGGACTGTAGTCTGCCAGGCTCCTCTGTCCATGGGATTCTCCAGACAAGAATACTGGAGTGGGTTGCCATGCCCTTCTCCCGGGGATCTTTCCTACTCAGGGATTTAACCCATGCCTCCTGCGGCTCCTGCGTTGGCAGGCAGATTCTTTACTCCTGAGCCATTCCATAGTTAAATGCATCAGTCTTCCCCCTCAAAGTCTGTACCCCTCTGTATTCCCTACTATGTTTGAAAGCCCTTCACCATCATCATCATGCAAGTCAGAAACCTGGGAGATTCCTACCTCCTACTCCACTCAATCCCATGCTCCAAGTTACCAAAAGGTGGAGCTGAAAGATATATCTGGTCAGTGTCTCCAGCTATACAGCTAGTCAGCTGCATTAGATAAGACAGAACCCCTATATTTAGCAGATTCCCAAGTTTCATAAAACCTCCTCCCCCATATCATTGCGGTTAAATAGAAAAGAGATCAGATCCCTAGTAAAATCCTCTATTTTGTAATTTCTCAGTTTTTGGATTAATATCTGAGCTTCTCATGAGAGGCAATGTACAGACATGGGTACCCTAAAGTAGGGTAAAACACAGGGTTTGTTTTACCTCAAGAAAAAGGTATCTGCCCTTAGATTTCCTATTATAGAAGATAACAAGATCATACACGAAGGAAGATAATTAGTTATCACACTGGAGGTGTAAAAAAAGCAGGCCAGCAAAAGGGTCTAATGAAGAGACCAAAGGAGAGGGAAAGGACACGCTCATAAAATGAGGGTTATTTCACAGGTACTTTCAAACTCTGAGTATTTGATGTGACCATGGAGAAGGGTCTGATCACCATTTTCCAGAATACACAGCCACCCCAATCTTCTCTCCAGTGTACAACAAGGCACGTGCTAGTCACTCCCCGGCCACAAGGCCCCCAATTCAGTAGACTTACTAATTTCAGAGGAGAAAAAGCAGCAGAGAGCAAATAAAATTAATGCAGAGGGGCAAAAATTAACCCTGAAGGACTTTTGCTGGAAGGACTTTTTCCTTTCTTGGGATCCTTCTGAGGCAAGCTAAACCTCCCAGTACTGCTGATATTCAGTACCCTGAAGCATTCCTTATTCGGCACAGTTTCAGTCCCCTTATCATCTGTTCATTCTACTCTTAGTGAATTCCAATCCTTTATTCCTTTTAAAGTATGATGCCAAGAAACAGGATTCCAAGCAGACTATCACTTCTCATAGTCTATATATTCATCTTTTGTTAATGCAAAAGGATTAGGATTCCAGCTATTCTGGAGGCTCTATCACATGAATTAACATTGAGCTGTTATCTAAATCCCCTTTAACATTTTCACATATTTTCGTAAGCTATAGCACTTCCTTCTCCCCTACTTCTGCTTCAATTTTAATTAGTTTTGTAGTCCTATTAAACTTCATCTTTTTATCACCTTCTTCATCATTTCTCACCTTCCTGTGTATCACTATAGCAGTAAGAAACTAATATATCAAATACTACTAAACTGGTAGGTTAAAATGAGAACATTTAAGTTTAATGTTCTAAACTAACTTTTGGCTTCAGTTCAGTTCAGTCACTCAGTCGTGTCCGACTCTTTGCGACCCCATGGACTGCAGCATGCCAGGCCTCCCTGTCCATCACCAACTCCTGGAGCTTACTCAAACTCATGTTCATTGAGTCGGTGATGCCATCCAACCATCTCATCCTCTGTCATCCCTTCTACTCCCACCTTCAATCTTTCCCAGCATCAGGGTCTTTTCAAATGAGTCAGTTCTTCGCATAAGGTAGCCAAAGTATTGGGAGTTTCAGGTTCAGCATCAGTCCTTCCAATGAACATTCAGGACTGATCTCCTTTAGGATGGATTGGTTGGATTTCCTTGCAGTGCAAGGGACTCTCAAGGGTCTTCTCCAACACCTCAGTTCAAAAGCATCAATTCTTCAGCACTCAACTTTTTTTATAGTCCAACTCTCACATCCATACATGACTACTGGAAAAAACCATAGCCTTGTCTAGACAGACCTTTGTTGACAAAAGTAACGTCTCTGCTTTTTAACATGCTGTCTAGGTTGGTCATAACTTTTCTTCCAAGGAGTAAGCATCTTTTAATTTCATGGCTGCAGTAACCATCTGCAGTGATTTTGGAGCCACCCAAAATAAAGTCTGTCACTGTTTCCACTGTTTCTCCATCTATTTGCCATGAAGTGATGGAACTGGATGCCATGATCTTAGTTTTCTGAATGTTGAGTTTTAAGCCAACTTTTTCACTCTCCTCTTTCACTTTCAAGCTTCACCCAATTTATCAATCATACATTCTCTACAAAATGTTTTAAATTTTGCCAAGAAAGTTTCTTTACAGCTATGCAGACAAAGTCTGGTAATTCTATCTACTAGAGGCATTTAAAATATATAAAATAAAAATCCTCTAAGTATGTAAAAGTTAAATTATTGCCTAAAGTCTCATCATTTCTAAAGAAAAGGGAAAGGACCATTTAAAAAAGTTAAAAAGTTTGTTTCAACAGAGTAATGTCAATAAAATCATATGGTCTAATGAATAATCCTTGGCATGTATACTAAATACAATCTTAAGTTCTTAATTATTTCCTGAAGCAGTGGTTATCAAACCTTCAGTTCAGTTCAGTTCAGTCGCTCAGTCGTGTCCAACTCTTTGAGACCCCATGAATCACAGCACGCCAGCCCTCCCTGTCCATAACCTTAGCATGTATCATAATCATCAGGAGGGTTTGCTGAAACCAACTACTAAACCATGTTCTCAAGGTTTCATGTTCAGTAGGTTTGGGGTAGAATCCAAGAAGTTTCATTTCTAACAAGTTTCAGATGATGCTAATGTGCCTGGTCTGAAGATAACAACACTATACTAATGAATAGTTTAACCAGTCTCCAAATTGAACACCAAGAAATGACTCATTCTTCACTGAATGTGTATTGAGAAACTAAAGAATAGCAGCATAAAGATGTCATTTGAAATGTCAGATACCAGACGGTAAGCTGAAGATGTTATCCTGTATGTTCCAGAGAAAATATTAATGGGAAAATTCTTTCCAAATATGTTCTGAGAAAATCTCCATGACAGTTATTCAAGTTTCAGTTTATAAATTAATAGCAGGAATACTAACAACCAATAACTAACATTTATGCACAATTTTAAAACTGCATGCTATTCTGAGTCATACACATACACACTCACACACTGTTCATTTAATCCTCACAGTAACCCTAAGAGGAAGGTAGGTACTGTTATAATCTCCCTTTAAAGACGAGGAAACAAAGATAAAGTAGCATGGCTAAGATCAGCCAGTAAAACAGAACAGCCCAGATTTGAATCCTGGCATTCTGGTTGTAGAACCTGTGCTCTAAAACAAAACTATTCTGTCTTCATAAATTCTATTTTATCTGACAAAATCAGAGAATAAAAGCTTCTAACCTGTGCCTTGGAACTATGAGTAGGAAGAAGTAACCTACAGACAAACCAAAGGGTTGTATTTTATGTTTTTACTATTCTTTTTTTTTGGGCACTCACTAAATATTTAATGGTTGTATTTTTTACTGTTCTTGAAAGTGGTATATAAATCATGGAGTAAACTGAAATGAATTCATTTGAAATTTAAGACAGTAATCTTATGATCCTATAGCATTTTATTATGACAAATATTTATCATATTAGAACTGTTAGATACTTAGATATCTGTGATATATTGTATTAATAACTACATGATACTTTGTTTCATCAATCTCTGGGAAAATACTATACTCTCAAATTGAAGGAATAATTTATAGCTAGTGACGATGTCCAAAAGTCCTTCTTGGGGAGATATGTGACTGTACTTTGTAAACTGCTTTCCTTAAGCCCAGTCTGCATATGCAGATGTCCAGAAACTTAGCCCCACCTTGTGGATCAGCATAGTAACGCAGATTCAGGCCTTGGAGAACACTGAATTGTCAGAGAACTATGTATTATCTCGACTGACAGAAACTAATAACTAGCACTGGTGAGGAAACACTTTTACACACTGCTGGTGGTTGTATAAAATGGTACAACCTTTTCTGGAAAGAAATTTTAAAAAATAACAAAAATTGTACACATAAATAACATTCTATTCAAAATTTCACTTCTAGAAATTTAGCCTATAGAAATAAACAAATTAACAAACATGTATGTATCAAGGGGAAATTTTCAAGGTTATTTACTGCAGCATTATTCTTGGTAGTGAAAAATTAGAAACAACCTAATGTCAATCAATGTAGGGGCTTCCTTGGAGGCTCAGTGGTAAAGAATCCTCCTGCCAGTGCAGGAGACCTGGGTTCAATCCCTGAGTTGGGAAGATCGCCTGGAGAAGGAAATGGCAACCCATTCTAGTACTCTTGCTTGGAAAATCCCAGGGACAGAGGAGCCTGGCGGGCCATAGACCATGTGGTTGCAAAGAGCTGAAGACGACTTAGCGACTAAACAACAACAACAAATGTCAATGTGGATATAGCTAATGCTATTTAATAACAACCATATCAACATGACCACAGCCAATAGGTTTTTTAAGTACAAAATTAAAAGACTTAAGCTCAGAAGAACTTCATAGTATAATTTAATTAAATATATACATATATAATATATATATATACAATTATATATATGTGCTGTGTATAGGAAAAAGTCTAAAAGGCTATGCTGTAAACAATGATTACCTCTGAAGTACGAGTATGAGGAGAAAAGCAATGAAGGATGAGTACGAGGAGAAAGGAGATGCCTTTTCACTTTATATACTTTGGTACTGCTTGAATTTTCCCCATGATAATATATACCAGATTTGTATTTTAAAAGTATACAATTAAAAAATAAGTTATTTGGAGTCTTTATAATAACTTGAACTAGTTTAAGGAAAATTTTTAAAAAGCAGGAAGGGGTATCCTTGTAGATGCTGGTTGATAATTGCACAGTTAATGAAAACACATGAGAATGGTCATTTGAGGCAAAACATGCACACCCACAAACCAGTAAAATGAAGAACATTCATGATGATTAAACTCTTTAGAAATTCTGGATAAATGTATAATTTACAATTTTTTTATAAAGGTTTAATGTGCACATCTAACCCCTCGCCCCACCCTACCCCCAAACTCCTCTAAAATGACAGTAAAAAGAATTTTTAAAGGGTCAAACTCCTGGCAATGAGGAATATAGAAAAGGAAACAATAATAAAGATCCCCTGGAGGAGGGCAAGGCAACCCACTCCAGTATTCCTGCCTGGAAAATCTCATGGACAGAGGAGCCTGGTGGGCTACAGTCCACAGGGTCTCAAACAGTAGGGCAATGTAACTTTTAGCAAATTATAACTTTAAGGACTTAAAAAATGCCTAAATATGATGAATTTAATGAAGCTGTTGGATTATAGGACCACCATTAATACCTAGCAGAGAACATAACTATACCTCAGTTCAGTTCAGTTCAGTCGCTCAGTCGTGTCCGACTCTCCGTGACCCCATGAATCACAGCACGCCAGGCCTCCCTGTCCATCACCAACTCCCGGAGTTCACTCAAACTCATGTCCACAGAGTCGGTGATGCCATCTAGCCATCTCATTCTCTGTCATCCCCTTCTCCTCCGGCCCCCAACCTTTCCCAGCATCACCGTCTTTTCCAGTGAGTCAACTCGTCGCATGAGGTGGCCAAAGTATTACAGTTTCAGCTTTAACTATACCTAAACCAATATCAAAAGATGCCTTTAAATTTAGAATGAATTATGCAAACCTTTTAAAAGTTTATTTGAAAATCAAAAGGTTGGAGGAGTACTAACAAAGTCGGACATGAACAAACACATTTATGGTTTAAATGCTATCTTAACCAGAACCCCTACAAGGCAAAAGGTAGCCAAGCTGGATTATATACAGATGCCATACGTGGAAGAAACCAGGTAACATCTAAGAAATTAATAAAATGGGTCAGAAGGAATGAAGCTAGGGGCAGAGGTAAGTATGGACCAGAGAGTCAACCTGATAATCCTCCACATCTTAAGGAGCAGATTACCTGCAATCTTGAGTCAAGGGACTCTGGAGTATGCACATGCAGAATCCACCTCTTTATTGGAAAAATAAAGACTCCACCTCTTTATTGAAAATCATAAACTGTGAAGGTAGGAATCCTCTAGAAGGTAATAAAACTGTTGCTAATTAGTCAAGCTCTCTCTGCATATAAGAGTGTATTTGTATAGCTTAAGAACTAGAGGGCCAGACTTGCCTGGTGGTCCAGTGGTTAAGAATCTACCTGCCAATGCAGGGGACATAGGTTCGATCCCTGATCCGGGAAGATGGCATATGCTGCAGAGCAACTGAGCCTGTGCATCACAACTACATAAACTCTGGTACCCAGAGCCCACACCCCACAAAAAGAGAAGCTACCACAATGAGAAGGCCCCATGCCACAACTAGAGAGTAGCCCCCACTCGCTGCAATTACAGAGAGCCCACACACAGTAATGAAGACCCAGCACAGACGGAAAAAAAGATTAACTTCTTAAAAGAGAACCGCAGGGCCCAAAGAAGTGACTAGAGGCCAATTATCACCTTTAATTGACTCTACAAATCTTTCCCTTCTAAAATACAGGACTGGAAATTCCCTCATGGTCCAGTAGTTAGGACTCTGTGCTCTCACTGTGGCGGGCTGGGGTTCAATCCTTGGTTGGGAAACTAAAATCCTACAAGCTGCAAGCTGTGGCCAAAAATTAATAGTAATTTTAAAATATTTAAATAAAATAAGGACTGTTTGATTCATTCCACAAAGATTTATTGAATGCTTATTTTCCCAGGCACTGTGTTGATGAAAGAGGAAACAAGACACAGCCCCTGTCCTGGAGGACACATATCCTAAGAGAAAGACAAACATCTAAGTAGAAAGTGGTAGTCATGTGGTCAACGCGTCTATGCCATGTGCTCTGATAACAGAGGGGGTCATTTACTTAGCCCAGCCCAGAAATAGGTCAGGGAGGGAAGTCAGGGTTAATCATGTTGGACATGAAAGGATACCTGAGCTAGATCTTAAAAGATGAGAAGTTAGGGAGATAAATAACAGGGAAAAGAACATTCAAGAAAAGGGAATAAACAATAGGAACAAAAGATTGAACGTGAAACAATCCTTTGATATATGGTAAAGGGGGTGAGGTGTGAGGTACTACTGGTATAATAGATAATATTATTATTATTAGAATGTAAGCATAGAGATGACAAGGGATAGAAAAGGAGACTGACAACGTACAGGCCAGATTACAGAAGAACTAGACTGCCGTACAAAAATTCTTAAATTTTATCTTGTAGGTCATTGAGAACCACTGTTAAGTAGGAGAATGACAGAAAATCACATTTCACATAAGTCAGTCTGGCATACTGTGGTGGATCAATCTGAGAGGGAGCAAGGATGGAGGTGGGGAGACCAGTTAGTAGACTATCGCAGTAGTTGAGGCAAGAAATAATGAGATCCTTAACTAACAAAAATCCCTATGCTGTTCACAATATTCAAGGATGATCACAGGGTAGTAGAAGAAAAGAAAACTAATCCATTGAGATATATACATATAGGAACACATAATACTTAGATATTACATATATTCTTATATTTACATATATAAATATGGGCTTCCCAGGTGGCGCAGTGGTAAAGAGTCCACCTGCCAATTCAGGAGACACCAGAAACACAGGCTTGATCCCTGGGTCGGGAAGATCTCCTGTAGTAGGAAATGGCAACCAACTCCAGTATTCTTGCCTGGAAAATTCCATGGAAAGAGAAACCTGGCTGACTATAGTCCAGGGGGTCGCAAAGAGTCAGACATGACTGAGCAACTGAGCATGCATGCACACACACAGACACGTGTGTGTGTGTATAAAATAAAAAAGCATACGTATATATACTTTTTGTGCTATTATTACATTATAGATTGCATTTTTCTACATTAATCAAAAAGGACAGGGAATTCCCTGGTGGTCCAGTGGTTAGGGCTCTGTGCTTCTACTGCAAGGGGGACAGGTTCGATCCCTGGTTGGGGAACTGGATACTGCAAGCCACAGCATGGCAAGAAAGGACAAAGAATTTTTGAAAAAGAATGTTTGAAAATGAAAAGGAGAAAGGAAGCTACAATTCAAAGCATTCTATTTCAGAACTGGGATTCCCTGGTGGCTCAGATGGTATAAGAGTCTGTCTGCAATGCGGGAGACCTGGTTCAATCCCTGGGTTGGGAAGATCCCCTGGAGAAGAAGAGAGGAACTTTTAGAACTAGCAATTAATAAATTTAAATTTAGAAGGTGGAATATTATTTAAAATGTATCCTATAAAGTATTTGAAATCAAGAACATTATCAGATTTCTCAGAAATCTGCAATACTAGATCTATATAAATTAAAAGCAATAAAATAATTTAACAAAGAAAATAACATGACCTTAGTGAACCTACCTTGCCATGTGTACCATTTAATATTCATAAATCTTAGTGAGGTAGGACCATTGTATTTATTTTGCAAATGAGAAAATGAAAGCTCAGATAAGTTTACTTTCCTAATAATCAGAGCTTAAAGATTGTCTGTTTTCAGAGATCTCATTGACATGTAGCCACATGTAAATAGGACTGTAAGCATTTCACAAGAATATTTTCATTTCACAAATATGGCACTTCATATCAGAAAGCCAAGATTAGGTTTGGGCAATAAAACTAAAACTTTGGGGTCAAAGAGAACTTGGCTTATATCTAGACTCTACCTGTAATTAGTTGTGAGAATATGAGTAACTTTAAATAAATTAAATAAATAGAAAACACTATTATTCATAAGTCAAGAAAAAGTACAAATAAAACTAATGACTGCATTAAAATTGAAATAAAAAATTTAGGAAAAGTATATCCTTTTCCATTCTAAGGGAGATCGATCCTGGGTGTTCATTGGAAGGACTGATGCTAAAGCTGAAACTCCAATACTTTGGCCACCTCATGCGACGAGTTGACTCACTGGAAAAGAATCTGATACTGGGAAAGGTTGGAGGCGGGAGGAGAAGGGGACGACAGAGAATGAGATGGCTGGATGGCATCACCGATTCTGTGGACATGAGTTTGAGTGAACTCTGGGAGTTGGTGATGGACAGGGAGGCCTGGAGTGCTGTGATTCATGGGGTCACGGAGAGTCGGACACGACTGAGCGACTGAACTGAACTGAACTGATATCCTTTTCCCCTGCTATAAATGTTTCTTCAGCCATTATTGTTGTTGTAAAGTCACTAAGTCCTGTCTGACTCTGAGAATTCATAAACTGCAGCATGGCAGGAGGAAGACTGTGCTCAAATTCAAGTCCATTGAGTCAGTGACGCTATCTAACCATCTCAGGCTTTCCTCCTCCAAAGGATGAAGGAGTATCCTTGCATCCCCCCTTTCTCCTCTTACTTTCCCCAGCATCAAAGTCTTTTCTGCTCTCTGCATCAGGTGGCCAAAGTAGAGTTTCAGCTTCAACATCAGTTCTTCCAGTGAATATCCAAGGTTGATTTCCTTTCAGTTCAGTTCAATCGCTCAGTCGTGTCCGACTCTTTGCGACCCCATGAATCACAGCACGCCAGGCCTCCCTGTCCATCACCAACTCCCGGAGTTCACTCAAACTCTTGTCCATCGAGTCGGTGATGCCATCCAGCCATCTCATTCTCTGTCATCCCGTTCTCCCGCCCCCAATCCCTCCCAGCATCAGTCTTTTCCAGTGAGTCAACTCGTCGCGTGAGGTGGCCAAAGTATTGGAGTTTCAGCTTTAGCATCAGTCCTTCCAATGAACACCCAGGATTGATCTCCTTTAAAATGGACTGGTTGGATCTCCTTGCAGTCCAAGGGACTCTCAAGAGTCTTCTCCAGCACCACAGCTCAAAAGCATCAATTCTTCGGCAATCAGCTTTCTTCATAGTCCAACTCTCACATCCATACATGACTACTGGAAAAACCATAGCCTTGACTAGACGGACCTTTGTTGGCAAAGTAATGTCTCTGCTTTTTAATATGCTGTCTAGGTTGGTCATAACTTTCCTTCCAAGGAGTAAGCGTCTTTTAATTTCATGGCTGCAATCAGCATCTGCAGTGATTTTGGAGCCCAGAAAAATAAAGTCTGACACTGTTTCCACTGTTTCCCCATCTATTTCCCATGAAGTGATGGGACCAGATGCCATGATCTTTGTTTTCTGAATGTGAAGCTTCAAGCCAACCTTTTCACTCTCCTCTTTCACTTTCCTCAAGAGGCTTTTGAGTTCCTCTTCACTTTCTGCCATAAGGGTGGTGTCATCTGCATATCTGAGGTTATTGATATTTCTCCCGGCAATCTTGATTCCAGCTTGTGCTTCTTTCAGCCCAGCGTTCCTCATGATGTGCTCTGCATATAAGTTAAATAAGCAGGGTGACAATATATAAATCAATCAGTGCAAGGAGTCCCTTGGACTCCTTGTAGTCCAAGGGACTCTCAAGAATAGTCTCCAGCATCACAATTCAAAAGCATCAATTCCTTGGTGCTAACCCTTCTTTACAGTCCAACTTTCATGTCCATACATGACTACTAGAAAAACCATAACTTTGATTATATGGACCTTTGTCAGCCAAGTGATGTCTCTGCTTTTTAATATGCTGTCTGGGTTTGTCACAGCTTTCCTTCAAAGGAGCAAGCATCTTTAAATTTCATGGCTGCAGTCACCATCTGCAGTTTACTCTGAGCCCAAGAAAAGAAAATCTGCTACTGCTTCCACTTTTTACCCTTTTATTTGGGACTCGATGCCAAAGATCTTCATTTTCTGAATGCTGAGTTTCAAGCCAGCTTTTTCACTCTTCTCCCTCATCCTCATCAAGAGGCTCTTCAGCTCTTCACTTTCTGCCATTAGAGTGGTATCACTTGCGTATCTGCGGCTGCTGATATTCCTCCCGGCAATCTTGACTCCAGCTTGTGCTTCGTTCAGTGTAGCATTTTGCATGATGCACTCTGCATATGAGTTAAATAAGCAGGGTGACAATATACAGCCTGACATACTCCTTTCTCAATTTTGAATCAATATGTTTTTCCATGTCTGCTTATAACTGTACTTCTTGACCCATATACAGGTTTCTCAGGAGACAGATAAGGTGGTCTAGTACTCTCATCTCTTGAAGAATTTTCCACAATTTATTGTGATCCGCACAGTCAAAGGCTTTAGCATAGTCAATAAAACAGAAGAAGATGTTTTTCTGGAATTCCCTTGCTTTCTCTATGATCCAACGAATGTTGGCCATTTGATCTCTGGTTCCTCTGCTTTTTCTAAACCCAGCTTGTACATCTGGAAGCTCAGTTCATGTACTGCTGAAGTCTACCTTGAAGGTTTGAGCATAACCTTGCTAGCATGTGAAATGAGCACAAAATGTAAAAGTGAAAGTGAAGTCACTCAGTTGTGTCTGACTTTTTGCGACTCCATGGACTACAGCCCATGGAATTCTCCAGACCAGAAATCCGGAGTGGGCAGCCTTTCCCTTCTCCAGGGGATCTTTTCATCCCAGGGATCAAACCCAGGTCTCCTGCATTGCAGGCGGATTCTTTACTGGCTGAGGCACAAGGGAAGCCCAAGAATACTGGAGTGAGTAGTCTATCCCTTCTCCAGCGGATCTTCCCGACCCAGGAATCCAACCAGGGTCTCCTGCACTACAAGCGGATTCTTTACCAACTGAGCTATCAGGGAAGCCCCACCTGTACGCTTAATGGTACAGTTTAACATTCTTTGGCACTGCCCTTCTTTGGGACTGGAATGAAAACTGACCTTTTCCAGTCCTGTGGCCACTTCTGAGTTTTCCAAATTTGCTGACATATTTATTGCAGCACTTTAACAGTAACAGGCTTCCCTTGTGGTTCAGCTGGTAAAGAATCCGCCTGCAATGCGGGAGACCTGGGTCCAATCCCTGGGTTGGGAAGATCCCCTGAAGAAGGGAAAGGCTACCCACTTCAGTATTCTCGCCTGGAGAATTCCATGGACTGTGTAGTCCACGGGGTTGCAAAGAATCAGACATGACTGAGCGACTTTCACTTTCACAGTAACATCTTTTAGGATTTTAAATAGCTCAGCTGGAATTCCATCACTTCCAGTAACTTTGTTAATAGTAATGATTTTGAAGGCCCACTTGACTTCACACTTAAGGATGTCCAGTTCTAGGTGATTGACCACATCACCATGTTTATCCAGGTCATTAGGACCTTTTTTGTATAGTTGTTCTGTGTATTTTTGCCACTTCTTAATCACTTCTGCTATACTAGGTATATTATTTACAATCCCATACCTAACTCTTAGGAATATATAGTCAAGTGTTGATAATCCAATTAACATACTAACTGGTTTGCAGTTAATATGTGATATAAGTGCCATAGTAACCCACATTCCCCCTCTTTAGAGAGAAGCTGGTTAGAAATCTGTAATGCCCAAAGTCTTCCACCAAACACACACACACACACACACTGTAGCTCCCAAATTCATACCACAGCATCTCCACCCCAAGAGCTCTGGTTCCTGCCTTGGCTCTTCAAATGCCACTGCTAGGGAAAGCTGACAGAGGACTGGAATAATCAGTATTTGCCACTTCATTACTGGGCCCTCTGGGGAATAACTTTCTGTACCTTTTGTGACATTTATGACTTGATCCTCACTCCCCCACAACTCTACCACATAGCCCATGTTGAAGAAGTATAACTTAAGAAATCTGTGAGCAACTTTAACCCATTTTACTTGATTAAAAAAAAAAAACTTCTTGGCAAAATAAAATAAATTCTTGTTATTATACAACCATTTTAAGTTGCATAAAGCTTTTAGTTGGCTTTAATTCAATACTAACTATATTTAGTACTGTATAGTTTAGTATTTTAGCAGTTAAACTTAGTGATATCACAAAGAATTAAATAATAAACCCCAGGCAAAGAGTCCCTGAGACCCTAGTACTATATAAATACTGCTATATCTATTTTTTAGTCTATTATTATATATCATAAAAATATTAAAAAATTACCTTGGTGTTCTTCTAAATCCATGTCAAGTTGTCTAATTTCTTCATTAAATTGATTTATTTTTTCTTTTATATCTGTTAACCTGTTGAAAATATTAAACCTAATTAATCTATGGCAATTTTGCTATTCAATAAAAACATTTAGTGATGATATTACAAAATCTCTAATCTTTTCTAATGTGCAGAAATAATATTGATAAAAATATGCTTTATTCTGAGGACAGTACTATAAATTTTGAGATAAAAATATTTTTTCGTGATTCATCTTTAGAGTACAAGCGTATTCTGAGAACGTCAGCTTACCTGACTTCAACAGCAGACACTTCCCCAAAGTTCTTTTGAACTCTACTTGTCATACTAAGAAAATAAAAAATCTTTAGCAACCTTCTTTATGTAGGTTTGTATAAACTAAACTCAGTTAGCAAGTCTGTCTTAAAAGTTGGAAAATAACAGAAAATTTACCATTGAGAACAGATTATATGGGTTAAAATTTTCACAAAAGCAACTGTACTTATTACAATCATTAGAAAAAAACTAAGATCATAGCATCTGCTCCCATCACTTCATGACAAATAGAAGGGGAAAAAATGGAAGCAGTGTCAGATTTTCTTTCCCTGGGCTCCAAAATCACTGCAGATGGTGACTGCAGCCATGGAATTTAAAGACGCTTACTCCTTGGAAGGAAAGCTGTGACAAACCCAGACAGTGCATTAAAAAGCAGAGACATCACTTCGCTGACAAAGGTCCGTATAGTCAAAGCTATGATTTTTCCAATAGTCATGTACAAATGTGAGTTGGACCATGGACCATAAAAAAGGTTGAGCACCAAAGAACTGATGTTTTTGAATTGTGGACTCTTGGGAGTCCCCTTGGACTGCAAGGAGATTCAACCAGTCAACTATAAGGGAAATCAATCCTGAATATTCTTTGGAAGAACTTATGCTGAACCTGAAACTCCAGTACTCCAGCCACCTGATGTGAAGAGCAGACTCACTGGAAAAGGCCCTGATGCTGAGAAAGATTGAAGACATAAGGAGAAAACAGGAAGCAGAGGATGAGACGGTTACATAGTATCACTGACTCAATGGACATGAATTTGAGCAAACTCCAGGAGATAATGAAGGACAGGGAGTCTGGCATGCTATAGCCCATGGGGTTGCAAAGAGTTGGACACGATTAGTGACTGAACAATAAGAACAAATAATAATCAAGATAGTATGGTACTGGAATAAGGCAAGATATATACAGCCATTGAATAGAATTGTTCTGAGTCTAGAAAAAGGACTATATCTATAAACATTGATTTTTGACAAAGGTGCCAAAACAATTTAACAGAGAAAGAACAGTAAACAACATTTGTTGAAAGAATATTTCAACAAATGGTACTGGGACAACTGGAAATGCACAAGGAAAAGAATACAATTGGACTCCTACCTCATACCATTCACAAAAATTAATGGATCTAAACACAAGAACTGCACGATAAAACAGTTAAATAAAAATAAAACATAAGCAAAAGTCTTTGTGAACCCGAATTAGGCACTAGTTTCTTAGATATGACACCAAAAGCACAAGTAACAAAAGAAAACAGCAAACCAGATATCATCAAAATTTAAAACTTCTGTGCTTCAACGAACACCATATAGAAAGTAAAAAGAAAATCCACATAATGGAAGAAAAATTTTGCAAGTCATTTACCTGATGAAAGAGTCTATTTAGAATATATAAAGAACTCTTCCAATTCAATAATAAGCCAATAAATGGACTCCTTTGACTGTCCAGTGGTTAAGACTCTGCACTTCCAATGGAAGGGACTCCAGTTCAATCCTTGGTCAGGGAACTAAGATCCCGCGTGGCACAGTCAAAAATAAGGTAATAACCCAATTTAAAATTCGGAGGACTTCCCTGGTGGCCCAGTGGTTAAGAATTTACCTGTCAATGCTGGGGACACGGGTTCAATCCCCAGTCTGGGAACTAAGATCCTACAGGCCATGGGGCAACTAAGTCCATGAGCCACAACTACTGAGCTTCCACACCCTAGAGACAGCGCTCCACAGCAACAGAAGTCACTGTAAGAAGCCCATGCATTGCACCTAGAGATTAACTCCTGCTCTCCACAACTAGAGAAAGCCAGCATACAGCAACAAAGAGCCCATGCACTGTAAGGAAGACCCAAAGCAGCCAAAACACAAATAAAATTAATAAAACTGAATGGCAAGGAATGTGAACAGTTATTTTTCCAAAGAATATATACATATGATGAATAAGTGCATGAAAAAAGGTTCAACATCATTACTCATCAGGAAAATGCAAATCAATGAAATACCACTTCACACACACTATAATGGCTATAATTAAAAAAAAGGTAATGACAAGTGTTGATAAAGTCATGGACAAACTGGAATACTTAGTCACTGCTGGTGAAAATGTAAAATGGTTTAGCAGCATTGGAAAATAGTCTGGCACCTCCTCAAAAAGTTAACTATAGTGTTATTGTATGAATCAGCATTCCCAGGTAAATTCCACTCGTGGTAAATACACAAGAGAAGCAAAAATATATGTCCACACAAAAATTTGTACATGAATGTTCATACCACCATGATCCATGACAGCCAAAACACAGAAACAATCCAAACTTCTACCAATTAATGAATTGACAAATAAATAAGGTATATCCATGCAATGGGGTATTAACTGGCAATAAAAATAAATAGGGTCTTCCCTTCTGTTGTTGGAAGAGGGTGTTTGCTATGACCAGTGCATTCTCTTGGCAAAATTCTATTAGCCTTTGCCCTGCTTCATTGTGTACTCCAAGGCCAAATTTGCCTGTTACTAAGGTATTTCTTGACTTCCTACTTTTGCATTCCAGTCCCCTATAATGAAAAGGACATCGTTTTTGGGTGTGAGTTCTAGAAGGTCTTGTAGGTCTTCATAGAACCATTCTACTTCAGCTTCTTCAGCAATACTGGTCGGGGTATAGACTTGGGTTACTGTGATAATGAATGGTTTGACTTGGAAACTAACAGAGATTATTCTGTCATTTTTGAGATTGCATCCAAGTACTGCATTTTGGACTCTTTTGTTGACTATGATGGCTACTCCATTTCCTCTAAGAAATTCTTGCCCACAGTTCAGTTCAGTTCAGTCGCTCAGTCGTGTCCGATTCTCCGCGACCCCATGAATCACAGCACGCCAGGCCTCCCTGTCCATCACCAACTTCCGGAGTTCACTCAGACTCATGCCCACAGTCGGTGATGCCATTCAGCCATCTCATTCTCTGTCGTCCCCTTCTCCTCCCGCCCCCAACCTTTCCCAGCATCAGAGTCTTTTCCAGTGAGTCAACTCGTCGCATGAGGTGGCCAAAGTATTGCAGTTTCAGCTTTAGCATCAGTCCTTCCAATGAACACCCAGGATTGATCTCCTTTAGAATGGACTGGTTGGATCTCCTTGCAGTCCAAGGGACTCTCAAGAGACTTCTCCAACAACACAGTACAAAAGCATCAATTCTTCGGCGATCAGCTTTCTTTACAGTCCAACTCTCACATCCATACATGACCACGGGAAAAACCATAGCCTTGACTAGATGGACCTTTGATAGCAAAGTAATGTCTCTGCTTTTTAATATGCTGTCTAGGTTGGTCATAACTTTCCTTCCAAGGAGCAAACATCTTTTAATTTCATGGCTGCAATCACCATGTGCAGTGATTTTAGAGCCCAGAAAAATAAACTCTGACACTGTTTCCACTGTTTCCCCATTTATTTGCCATGAAATGATGGGACCAGATGCCATGATCTTAGTTTTCTGGATGTTGAGCTTTAAGCCAACCTTTTCACTCTCCTCTTTCACTTTCATCAAGAGTCTTCTTAGTTCCTCTTCACTTTCTGCCATAAGTGTGGTGTCATCTGCATATCTGAGGTTATTGATATTTCTCCCGGCAATCTTGATTCCACCTTGTTCTTCCTCCAGCCCAGCATTTCTCATGAGGTACTCTGCATATAAGTTAAATAAGTAGGGTGATAATATACAGCCTTGACGTACTCCTTTTCTATTTGGAACCAGTCTGTTGTTCCATGTCCAGTTCTAACTGTTGCTTCCTGACGTGTATACAGGTTTCTCAAGAGGCAGGTCAGGTGGTCTGGTATTCCCATCTCTTCAAAATTTTCTACAGTTTATTGTGATCCACACAGTCAAAGGCTTTGGCATAGTCAATAAAGCAGAAATAGATGGTTTTCTGAAACTCTCTTGCTTTTTCATTGATCCAGCGGATGTTGGCAATTTGATCTCTGGTTCCTCTGCCTTTTCTAAGACCAGCTTGAACATCTCGAAGTTCACGGTTCACATATTGCTGAAGCCTGGCTTGGAGAATTTTGAGCATGACTTTACTAGCGTGTGATATGAGTGCAATTGTGTGGTAGTTTGAGCATTCTTTGGCATTGCCTTTCTTTGGAATTGGAATGAAAACTGACCTTTTCCAGTCCTGTGGCCACTGTTGAGTTTTCCAAATTTGCTGGCATATTGAGTGCAGCACTTTCACAGCATCATCTTTCAGGATTTGAAATAGCTCCACTGGAATCCAATCACCTCCACTAGCTTTGTTCCTAGTGATGCTTTCTAAGGCCCACTTGACTTCACATTCCAGGATGTCTGGCTCTAGGTGAGTGATCACACCATCGTGATTATCTTGGTCATGAAGATCTTTTTTGTACAGTTCTTCTGTGTATTCCTGCCACCTCTTCTTAATATCTTCTGCTTCTGTTAGGTCCATACCATTTCTGTCCTTTATCAAGCCCATCTTTGCATGAAATGTTCCCTTGGTATCTCTAATTTTCTTGAAGAGATCTCGAGTCTTTCCCGTTCTGCTGTTTTCCTCTATTTCCTTCCATTGACTGTTGAGGAAGGCTTTCTTATCTCTCCTTGCTATTCTTTGGAACTCTGCATTCAGATGCTTATATCTTTCCTTTCTCCTTTGCTTTTCGCTTCTCTTCTTTTCACAGCTATTTGTAAGGCCTCCTCAGACAGCCATTTTGCTTTTCTGCATTTCTTTTTCATGGCGATGGTCTTGATCCCCGTCTCCTGTACAATGTCATGAACCTCCGTCCATAGTTCATCAGGCACTCTATCTATCAGATCTAGTCCCTTAAATCTATTTCTCACTTCCACTGTATAATCATAAAGGATTTGATTTAGGTCATACCTGAATGGTCCAGTGGTTTTCCCTACTTTCTTCAATTTAAGTCTGAATTTGGCAATGAGGAGTTCATGATCTGAGCCACAGTCAGCTCCAGGTCTTGTTTTTGCTGACTGTACATAGCTTCTCCACCTTTGGCTGCAAAGAATATAATCAATCTGATTTCGGTGTTGATCATCTGGCAGACCATGCAGAAGCGCGCCAGCTGCAACAGATCGTGCAGAAGCGTGGCTGAGAGGAGCTACCCCTTGCCCATGGACAGGGGCAATGGCACAGGAGCGGCCTAGAGGAGCTACTCCAGCTCCAAGGTCAGGGGCGGTGGCCAAGAGGAGCTACCCCACGTCCGAGGTCACAGGTGATGGCTGAGAGGAGCTACCCTGTGTCTGAGGTCAGGGGCGGCAGCCGAGAGGAGCTACCACACATCCAAGGAGCCGAGAGGAGCAACCCCACGTTCAAGAAGTGGCAGCTATGCTGGTGCAGGAGGGCCGAGAGGAGCCTTGAACCCATGTTCAAGGTCAGAAGGGGCGGCCATGAGGAGATACCCCTAGTCCAAGGTAAGGAGCAGCTGCTGCGCTTTGCTGGAGCAGCCACAAAGAAATACCCCACGTCCAAGGTAAGAGAAACTCAATAAGATGGTAGGTGTTGCGAGAGGGCATCAGAGGGCAGACACACTGAAACCATAATCAAAGAAAATTAGCCAATCTGATCACACGGACCACAGCCTTGTCTAACTCAATGAAACTAAGATAATGGTGACCTCCTTCAAAAGGTCCCATGCACTTGCACTGGTACACTTCAGTGTCCCCAACCATAATGGAAACATTATGCTAAGTATAAGAATCCAGCCACATAGGACTATACATTGTATGCTTTCATTTATATGAAATGTCCAGAACAGGCTCACCTATAGAGACATAAAGCAGAGTGGTCACCTAGGCCTGGGAATTGGGAATGAGAGATGTGATGGGACATGGGTTCTTAGTGGGATGACTGAAGTGTTTGAAAATTGACTAAAGTGGTGGTTACACAATTCTGTGAATATACTAAAAACCTCTGAATTGTACACTTTAAATATGTGAATTGTATAGTATGGATTCAGTTCAGTTCAGTCGCTCAGTCGTGTCAATAAAGCTGTTTTTAAAAAGTAATTATACTACGTAATGGCTCCTAACTAAACATTCAAAGAATTATTTAAAGCTATAAATAAAACTGAAAGCTTCATTGCCACTATGAACCACTGAAAAGAAAGACTAACAATATGCATCTCTTATACACTTAGACTACAATTTAAAAGATGAGAAATGAATGTAAAATGTCCTAATGTAAATGTACTTACTGCCGCTCCATGCTGGCTATTTCCTGATTATCTTCTTTAACCTATAAATGTATAAAGAGAAAACGGAATTTAAAGAACTGTCCATCTTAAAGAGATTTTCCTTCCAAGGCATGTGCTAAAATGTCAAATCTAGTCTCTTCCTTTTAACTTATTTCTTAAATTCAACCTTTTAAGTTAAAAGGAACATCACTGGGGGACTAGTCACAGATTTTTCTTTCCTCCTCAAAGGAAGAGTGGTGACTGACATATCCATACCTATCCAACAAAGCACAATGAGATTAATACATTTTCAGGACCGAATCAGTTTAAATAAATATCTAGGATGTTTGAGCCTGTCTCCCTACCCCTGCTCCCCCTGTTACCGACTCCCAACCCACACACAAAGTAGGGTTGCCAGATTTAGCAATCCCCATTACATTTCAATTTCAGAAAAACAATGAGTAACTTTTGTGGTATGTATATACTATGCAGTATTTGGAATACACTTATCATCTTTATGTATATATTTATCCTGAAAGATTACTCATTGCTTATCTGAAATTCAAATTTAACTTGATCATTCTATATTTTATTTAGCAATTCTATCCCGGGATCACTCTTTAGTCCCCTGCCTTCAACGATCTCTTTCCAAGGAGTTTCAGAGATTCTAGATTATAATACCTTTATAGAATGATTCTAATACTTAAATAGCTCTTGTGTGTACTAAGTCGCTTAATTTGTGTCCGACTCTTGTGACTCTATGGACTTAGCCCACCAAGCTCCCCTGTCCACGGGATTCTCCAAGCAAGAATATGGAGATGGTTGCCATGCCTTCTTCCAGAGAATCTTCCCAACCCAGGGATCGAACCTGCACCTCTTGTGTCTCCTACACTGGCAGGCAGGTTCTTTACCACTAATGCTACCTGGGAAGCCTGAGGTGATCCTTACTGTTCTTGCAAACCCACTGGATTCAGTCTAACAAAGGAGTCCTATTTACAGGTTATTCACTAGAGCTGTTTCCCAAATACATAGGCTCCTAAGGGCTACTTTGGCCACCTCATGCGACGAGTTGACTCACTGGAAAAGACTCTGATGCTGGGAAGGATTGAGGGCGGGAGGAGAAGGGGACGACAGAGAATGAGATGGCTGGATGGCATCACCGATTTGATGGACATGAGTTTGAGTGAACTCTGGGAGTTGGTGATGGACAGGGAGGCCTGGCGTGCTGTTATTCATGGGGTTGCAGACAGTCGGACACAACTGAGTGACTGAACTGAACTGAACTGAAGGGTTGTATGTTTAGGGTATTTTAGGGTGTCTCAGGATAAATAATAGGCTAAATTAAAGCCAGCCTTGGGGCAGTAAGAAAACTACTGAACACACGTGATACAACATGCTGACATACTATGATCTCACAGGACATTTTAATCATTCTCCTTCCATTTAAAGTCCAGAAAAAAAGTAAGTTCCCTTTCCAATGTCCTGCCTTTGAAGAGAAAGGGGGGGTCTCAAAAAATGTGAGACTTTAAGAAGTAGATGAGAGGGTGACATTTTAAATCCATTCACTTTCATCGAGGCACTGACAGAAATAACCCCACAAAGTCATCAGGCTTGGGGCACTTAATTTTCTAAACATGAGGCCTAAAGTGAATAATGGAACACATTTTCAGTAAGACTGTCTAATTATTTACTGACCAATAAGAAGAGTTTTTCTTGTAAGGAACCAAAAACATGAAAAAATGATCAAATATGCATAAAGACCATACAAAATTAGGATTTAAGTTAAAAAAAATAAAATGTTTTTATGTGAGAAATTACTTTTATCTAGATTTTCTTGGTCAAGCAGTTCATATTAATTTAAGTGGAGTTTGCTTTTCACTGTTTTGTTTTTTAAATAAGCTTATTGGCTTTCTGTTCAATGCAAATGCATTAAATAAAACAAATGGATACATTTACCAAATTCTGACATTTTAAAATAAGTATGCTTGTTTTTCCTACCTGCTTGAGTAATCTCTCTCTTTCTTCCATTGGAGATCCCATATTTTTGTCTTCTGCAATCATCTGATCTCGATGGGACTCCAACTCATAAAGTTTTTCATGTAACAATACAGCCTCCTGTTTTACCTGGGAGTGTGCTATTTCCTAAAGAGAATTAAAAAAAATAATTTTAGTATTTTATCAAAAACTATTCAAATAGTTTTCAGTTTATAACTAAGGACAAATTTAAACTACCAGCTTTTTAAAATAGAGATATCAAGTATCTAGAATACTCAAGAATGCTACAAATTCTAAATACTGAAAAATAAAAATAAATCCCTATATACGTTTGTCAGCTATTCAGTCTAAGATTCACAAGAAGGTGGTAGCTTTAGTTTATTTTAGTTTCTAAATATAAGACCTAAACAAAGATACAGACATCTCTACCAGTGGGAAGATAATAAAGAAAACGAAATGATATACGTATGACTTGAACCACAAAACCCAATCCAACGTCCAAAGAACTGATCTCTAGAGGGAAGCTATTTTCCCCTAAATAGATCATATATATGCTTTCCTACAATGTTATGAGTTGAATTATATCCCCCAAAAATATACATTGAAGTCCTAATCTCCAGCACCTGTGAACGTGACCTAATTTGAAATGCAGTCTGTGCAGATTTAATTAACTTCTGATATCTTGAGGTCATTAAGGTGAACCTTAATCCAGTATAACTGCTGTCTTTATTGGAAAAGATAAAAACAGATATACATCAGGACAAAACAGAGATACATACACACACACACACAGATACATGAGGAGAACGCCATTTGATGACACCAGCAAAGAATACAGTGATACAGATACAAGTTAAGGAGGAAATACCAAGGACTGACAGCCAGCACCAGAAGCCAGGAACAGGCAAGGAAGGATTCTACCTAGTGTTCCAGAGAAAGCAAGTCTCTGCTGATACTTTAAGATCTTTAGCCTCCAGAAGTATTAGAATATTTGTTCTGTTGTTTTATGTCACTCAGTTTGTAATACTTTATTACAGCAGCACTAAGAAACTAGTAGAAATGAGTAGTAAAATTATCACGTATTCACCACTGTTCTGTTCACAAAGAGAAAATAAGGGATAGCATAATTTCAAAAGAAAATAAAAAGAGCTAGGGGTGTTAGTGGCGATTATAATGATGAAAATTACATTTGAAGCTACTATTTATTAAGAATGTATTCTGTGGCAGGCACTATACTTCAAAGTCTTTATATACCTTATATATATACTTTATATGGAAGTATATGTACTTATATATATAGACTTTATACTTCATATTCTCTTAACACTCAAAGAAACTCTGTAAGACCATTAATTGTTTTACAGATGTGAAAATTGATTATCCGAGATCTAAAGAATTTTTCTAAGTTAACAAAAATAAAAGTTAATGCTGATATCTGAAACCAGGCCCACATAATTAACAAGATTTTTAAGAGGGAAGAGCTCCTCCTTCTTGAAAGCAAAAGAGAAAGAATAATAAAAAAAGGAAAAAGTGAACAAGAGGAAATGTCTGAAAGTCCATAGGCAAAGGGTTATATACACAGCTTAAGTATTCAGTTCAGTTCAGTTCAGTCGCTCAGTCGTGCCTGACTTGGTACAAAAGTAATTGCGGTTTTGGACCATGAATTTTCAATCATTATACCTAAGCTCAAACACATCTTTATTAATGAAAATAGGAACACACATTTTTGCTAATGAGAAATAAGTTTGTTTATTCCTGTAGTATAAAAATCCGTGCTTCAGGATTCGACTAGCTCTTGGAAAGCATTTTCTGCCTCCTGCTGGTTGTGGAAGCACTGTCCCTGCAAAAAGTTGTTGAAATGCTTGAAGAAGTGGTAGTCAGTTGGTGAAAGGTCAGGTGAATATGGTGCATGAGGCAAAACTGCTGCTGCTGCTGCTGCTAAGTCACTTCAGTCGTATCCGACTCTGTGTGACCCCACAGACGGAAGCCCACCAGGCTCCCCTGTCCCTGGGATTCCCCAGGCAAGAACACTGGAGTGGGTTGCCATTTCCTTCTCCAATGTGTGAAAGTGAAAAGTGAAAGTGAAGTCGCTCAGTCGTGTCCGACCCAAATTGTTCAACTTTCGAAGCATTGGTTGTGCAACATGGTGGTCGGGCATTGTCATGGCAAAGAATTGGGCCCTTTCTGTTGAATCCTTTCTGGATTCAGAAAGCTGTAGAGAATCAGATGGGCTGCAGACCACCAAATAGTGACTAAGACCTTTTTACGGTATACGTTTGGGTTGGGGAGGTGCTTTGAAGCTTCTTCTCAGTCCCACCACTGAACTGGTCGTCGCCAGTTGTCACATAAAAATTCACTTTTCATTGCATGTCACAATCCAATCAAGATATAGTTCATTGTTGTTGCATAGAATAAGAGAAGACAACACCACTTCAGGATGATGATTTTTTTGATTTTCGGTCAGTTCACAAGGAACCCACTTATCGAGCTTTTTCACCTTTCCAATTTGCTTCAAATGCTGAATGACTATAGAATGGTTGATGCTGAGTTCTTAGGCAATTTCTTGTGTAGATGTAAGAGGATGAGCTATGATGATAGATCTCAACTGGTTGTTGTCAATTTCCGATGCCTGGCCACTTCACTCCTCATCTTCAAGGCTCTCATCTTCTTTGCAAAACTTCTTGAATCACCACTGCACTGTCTGACTGTTAGCAATTCCTGGGCCAAATGCAATGCTAATGCTGTGAGTTGTGTCTGCTGCTTTATGACCCATTTTGAACTCGAATTTAAAAAAACTGCTCCAATTTGCTTTTTGCCTAACATCATTTCTACATTCTAAAATAAATATAAAATTAATAGCAAGCAATAAGTCATTAACAAGAAAACATGAGGCAAGAAATATGCATTAAAATGATGTATAACATAACCACATTTATTTAGGAATGTATTCCAATATCAAATGGCAAATTTCAACAATTCAAAGCCACAGTTACTTTTGTACCAACTGAACAATATATTAGCTTTAGGTGAAAAGTCATGATAATAAAACATCAATAGAAAAAAATGCAGACATTTTGAGGTATCACTCTTCACCGTATCTTCCCCTTCCATTTTACTTAACCACTTATAGACATGTTCAAATTTCATCTGGATAAAACCATTCCTGAAGACTCAAGCTCATGTTGATCCTTCACCTGATTTTTTTTCACACCCCTGTGAACTGAATCAACAATATTTAGCATGGTAGTTAGCTTACAGCAGATATTAAATAAATACTTGTTGAATGATACTTGACAATATGTTGTTTTAAAGAACAAGTCCACCCCCCACCAAAAAACCCACAAAGGAATCCAGCTAAGGTTAAACAGAATTAGGATTTACATTTTCTTCACTTGAGAATATTGTAACATTTCTTTAAATTCATATCGTTTTAGGCATATATGTACTAATGCCAAAAACAGTGAAATAAAAAATTTACTTCAAAAAAGAAATAAAAGGAATCCAGATCAGAAAAGAAGAAGTAAAGCTCTCACTGTTTGCAGATGACATTATACTATACATAGAAAACCCTAAAGACACTATCAGAAAATTATTAGAGCTAACCAGTGAATTTAGCCAAGTCACAGGATACAAAATCAATACAAAGAAATCACTTGCATTCCTACATACTAACAATGAAAAATCAGAAATAAAAATCAAGAAATTCACCATTGCAACAAAAACATAAAATATCTAGGAATAAACCTATCTAAGGAAGCAAAAATAACTGTATACAGAAAATTATAAGACATTGGTGAAAGAAATCAAAGACAACATAAACAGATGGAGAGATATTCCATGTTCCTGGGTAGGAAGAATCAATATTGTGAAAATGACTATACTACCAAATGCTGTCTACAGATTCAATGCAATCCCTATCAAATTACCAACGGCATCTTTACAGAACTAGAACAAAAAATTTCACATTTCATATGGAAACACAACCCCAAATGGCCAAAGCAGTCTTGAGAAAGAAGAATGGAGCTCGAGGAATCAACCCTCCTGACTTCAGATTATACTACAAAGCTACAGTCATCAAGATAGTATGGTACTGGCACAAACACAGAAACAGAAACACAGACCAATGGAACAAGATAGAAAGCCCAGAAATAAACCCATGTACCTATGGGTACCTTATTTTTGACAAAGGAGGCAAGAATATACTTTTGTATATATTTTGTATATATTTGTATATTTTATATATCTGTATACTTTGCATATATTTTGTCAAAAAATGGGGCAAAGATAGCCTCTTCAAAACTGGTGCTGGGAAAACTGGACAGCTACATGCAAAAGAATGAAGTTAGAACACTTCCTAACATCATACAGAAAGATAAACTCAAAATGGATTAAAGACCTAAATGTAAGACCAGAAACTATAAAACTCTTAGAGGGAAACATAGGCAGAACACTTGATGACATAAATCAAAGCAAGATCCTCTATGACCCACCTCCGAGAGTAATGGAAATAAAAACAAAAGTAAACTTGGGACTTGATTAAACTTAAAAACTTTTGCACAGCAAAGGAAACTATAAGCAAAGTGAAAAGACAACCCTCAGAATGGGAGAAAATAATAGCAAATGCAACAACTGATAAAGGATTAATTTCCAAAATATACAAGCAGCTCATACAACTCAATGCCAGAAAAACAAACAACCCAATCAAATAGTGGGAAAAAGACTTAAACAGACATTTCTCTAAAGAAGACATACAGATGGCTAACAAACACATGGAAAGATGCTCAATATCACTCATTATTCAGTTCAGTTACTCAGTCGTGTCCGACTCTTTGCAACACTATGAATCACAACACGCCAGGCCTCCCTGTCCATCACCAACTCCCGGAGTTCACTCAAACTCATGTCTATCGAGTCAGTGATGCCATCCAGCCATCTCATTCTCGGTCGTCCCCTTCTCCTCCTGCCCCCAATCCCTTCCAGCATCAGAGTCTTTTCCAGTGAGTTAACTCTTCGCATGAGGTGGCCAAAATATTGGAGTTTCAGCTTCAACATCAATCCTTTCAATGAACACCCAGGATTGATCTCCTTTAGAATGGATTGGTTGGATCTCCTTGCAGTCCAAGGGACTCTCAAGAGTCTTCTCCAACACCACAGTTCAAAAGCATCAATTCTTTGGCGATCAGCTTTCTTCACAGTCCAACTCTCACATCCATACATAACCACTGGAAAAACCATAGTCTTGACGAGACGGACCTTTGTTGGCAAAGTAACGTCTCTGCTTTTTAATATGCTGTCTAGGTTGGTCATAACTGTCCTTCCAAGGAGTAAGTGTCTTTTCATTTCATGGCTTCAATCAGCATCTGCAGTGATTTTGGAGCCCAAAAAAATAAAGTCTGACACTGTTTCCACTGTTTCCCCATCTATTTCCCACGAAGTGATGGGACCAGATGCCATGATCTTAGTTTTCTGGATGTTGAGCTTTAAGCCAACTTTTTCACTCTCCTCTTTCACTTTCATCAAGAGGCACTTTAGTTCCTCTTCACTTTCTGCCATAACGGTGGTGTCATCTGCATATCTGAGGTTATTGATATTTCTCCCGGCAATCTTGATTCCAGCTTGTGCGTCATCCAGCCCAGCATTCCTCATGATGTACTCTGCATATAAGTTAAATAAGCAGGGTGACAATATACAGCCTTGACGTACTCCTTTACCTATTTGGAACCAGTCTGTTGTTCCATGTACAGTTCTGACTGCTGCTTCCTGACCTGCATATTGGTTTCTCAAGAGGCAGGTCAGGTGGTCTGGTATTCCCATCTCTTTCAGAATTTTCCAGTTTATTGTGATCCACACAGTCAAAGGCTTTGGCATAGTCAATAAAGCAGAAATAGATGTTTTTCTGGAACTCTCTTGCTTTTTCATGATCCAGCAGATGTTGGCAATTTGATCTCTGATTCCTCTGCCTTTTCTAAAACTAGAGAAATGTAAATCAAAACTACAATGAAATATCACCTCACACTGATCAGAATGGCCATCATCAAAAAGTCTACAAACAATAAGTGCTGGAGTGGGTACAGAGAAAAGGGAACCCTCTGGAGAAGGGGTTCCCTTTTCTCCAAACCCTCCTGCACTGTTGGTAGGAATGTAAATTGATACAGCCACTATGGAACAGTATGGAGATTCCTTAAAAAAACTAGGAATAAAACTACCATATGACCCAGGATTCCCACTCCCATGCATATACCCTGAGGAAACCAAAATTGAAAAAGACACATGTACCCCAATGTTCACTGCAGTACTATTTACAATAGCTAGAACATGGAAGCAACCTAGATGTCCATCAACAGATGAATGAATAAGTTGTGGTACATATGCACAATGGAATATTACTCAGTCATGAAAAGGAACACACTGGAGTCAGTTCTAATGAGGGGGATGCACCTAGAGCCTATTTACAGAGTGAAGTAAGTCAGAAAGAGAAAGATAAATATTGTATACTAACACACATATACAGAATCTAGAAATATGGTACCAAAGAATTTATTTGCAGGGCAGCAGTGGAGAAGCAGACATAGAAAACAGACTTAGGGACACAGGGAGAGGGGAGGAGAGGGTGAGATATATGGAGAGAGTAACATGGACACTTATATTACCATATGTAAAATATAGAGCCAATGAGACCATATGTAAAATATAGAGCCAATGAGAATTTGCTGTATGTCTCAGGGAACTCAAACAGGAGCTCTGTATCAACCTAGAGGGGTGGGATGGGGAGGGAGATAGGAGGGAGGTTCAAGAGGGAGCGGACATGTGTATACCTATGGGTGATTCATGTTGAGGTTTGACAGAAAACAACAAAATTCTGTAAAGCAATTATCCTTCAATTAAAAAATAAATTAATTTTAAAGAAAAAGAACAAGTTCCCCCCTCGCCAAAAAAAAACCTCACAAAGGAATTCAGCTAAACAGAATTAGGATTTACTTTTTCTTCATTTGAGAATATTGTACATTTTTTTAAATTCATGTAATTTTAGGCATATATATATATATATATACACTAATGCCAAAGAAGAGTGGCATCAATACAAACATGAAAAGCAAGGGTACCCTTTACACCTTTCTGTGGAAACTGAATCTGCCAATGAAATAAGACACAACTCTCTCCTATACACCCTAAAAAAAAGATAGTGATGAATTTGAGAACAGGCTATATTAACACTAAATGCAGTCTTTATTTCTTGAAGCATATTCTTATTACCATAGAGATAAAGGAAAATAAAAATTATGTGTATCCACATATAGACAACTGGACAGAGAAAATCATCTTAATATTTTTGTGCAAATTATTTTTTCAATAGCAAACTTCCAAAAGAATGATTAAAAATATTCATGTTTATTTCTTTTGCAAGGTAGGTGACAGAAATCTTGTCAATGTACAATTGTTACTAGCCCTATCATCGTGATAGCTACCTGAATACATAGGAAATCAAGAAAGGCAGGCCAGATTTGATAGACAGAC
This sequence comes from Moschus berezovskii, assembly GCF_049115385.1. Taxonomy (NCBI): domain Eukaryota; kingdom Metazoa; phylum Chordata; class Mammalia; order Artiodactyla; family Moschidae; genus Moschus; species Moschus berezovskii. The sequence goes on from NC_142466.1 coordinate 23,373,243, forward strand.
GATGGGAAGGTAGTTTGCAGAAAAAGAGTACATTGGTCAACAAATAAAGAGAAACTCCACATTTTGTATAAATAAACGAACATTAAAATACTTTTAAATTATTAAACTAGCAAAAATGCAAACGATGAATTGATAATGCATGCTGTTAATGAATATACAGGGAAACACATACTTTCATACACTGGGATTAGGAGTATAAAATGAAACAAGCTTTTTGGAAGGCAATTTGGCAATGTCACAACATTTTAGAAGTTTGTAACTTTTTACCCAATGTGAGCAATTTATTTTAAGATAGAGGTTAAAGTGTCTGCCTCCAATGTGGGAGACCCGGGTTCGATCCCTGGGTCGGGAAGATCCCCTGGAGAAGGAAACGGTAACCCACTCCAGTATTCTTGCCTGGAGAATCCCATGGACGGAGAAGCCTGGTAGGCTACAGTCCACGGGGTCGCAAAGAGTCGGACACAACTGAGCGACGGAACGGAACGGAACAGATACTCATAGTAACTCAGGAAAAATGTGTATTTTTACTACAACATTGTTTTATAATCTCAAAAAACTATGAAAAACCTAGTCATCTACAAGGCTGTGCTATATATAATTATATAATGTAGTACAGTGCAGTAATTTCAAATAATGCGGGAGATATCTTAAGAGCTGATATGAACAGACATTTGAGAGAGAATGTTAGATTAAAAAAAAGAAAAGCTGCAGACAGCATATCCAGTGTATATCCAACTTGAGGTTTTTCTCAACAGTAAAACAAAGAGGATTACAGGATTGTTGTGAAGGTAAAATGACAATGCTGGTGACACATATAAAGAGCTCAAACAAGCACATGATAAGCACTCAGCAAATGTAAGAGAAACTCTGTCTAGAAAGAGAGAAAAGAAATAGGCATTTTTACATTCATCTTATTTAATATTTTATAACAAATATGTTTTGTGAACTTTAAAATGCTTTAGATAAATAATAAAGCAAATGCGAGCTTTTATCTCTTTAACGAACTGACCTCCCCTTCTTCATTTGTTTTTAGTCTCTTGTTCACGTTTTTAAATTACCATTAGATTTTGTGTGCCTCAGCAGGCACCCTGATTTTTGTACAGGTAGGTACTCAATAACTGAATCTGCCATGATGTGTTAAGTCACTTCAGTCATGTCCTGACTCTTTGAGACCCTTTGGACTGCAGCCTGACAGCCTCCTCTGTCCATGGGTTCTCCAGGCAAAAACACTGGAGAGGTTTCCATGCCCACTGAATCTACTTTTTTACTAAACTAGGATACCTGAAGTTCTGAATGGGAAAAAAATATATTATACTCCTGTTAATAAACTACTAAATAAATATATACCTGAATGTGTTCCATTAATACACTCAACTGAATTACCTTTTGTAGCTGAGTAATATGAAAACTTTTACTTCATTTTATACTTACAGATTCCAAGCTCTCTTTTTTCATATTCAGTGAATCTAGTTGTTGCTGAAGTGTATCTAATTCCTAAGAAGGGAAAAAAAGCAAATATATATGCAAATTACATTAAGAATAATTTATTTATCAACATTTCAAATATATGTGAAGTAACTTTTGTAAACATTTTCAACCCATATCTTATAATCTGACTAGAATTTAACATCCATTATTTCTATTTTGCCAATTTATTTCATCATTATTAAAAACCTTACCATGCTCTCTCTACCTTCTAAATACTTCATGAATTTTTAAAAGGAAGCCAGAACTTTTCAGTGAATCATCACTGTGTTCTGGTAATATCAAGTATCAGAAGACTTTAAATAAATGATGTTACTGTTAGAAGTTATAATTTTTATTTGACTTTTTAACCATTTTTCCATATTTTTTGACCATATTCTCTTAAGGCCAAGACCTATAGCAATTTACATGGCTCTCTTAGGGATAAGACCCTTCAACTGTTTACCACTGACTTGAACATAACAGGTTTGAACTGCATGGGTCCACTGACATACAGATTTTTTTCAAGCAATATGTACTACTCAGTCCAAAGATGGCTGAATCTATGGATGTGAAACCTCAGACATTAAGTTATACACAGGTTTTAAACTGCACAGGGGTTGCCGTGCTACCCATTCAAAAATCCCTGTGCAATATTACTTTGATATTTCCAAAAATACTTTGATATTATTTCAGCATTTTATAACACTCTTTCATCAATGTTTTATTATGTTTCATAAATTGTGTCTGAAATAAAAAGTTAAATTGTCAATAAAGGATTATCTGAGAAACTAAAACTATATTCATTGGTATTTGTGGGGACTAATTCTCTTTTAATTGCTTGCTTAAGGAAAATCTGGGCATGAAAGGTCAATAATACACTGCAAATCTGAGTCACCATTATGACTGAATGCTGAGAACAGTCTCAATAACCCCTCAGTACGCATTCAAATTGCTTACCATAATTAGGGGTCAATAGCTGTTCAAACTGAGGACATAGCAAGTAAAAGGTGTTTATTAGGAAGGAAGAAAAGGAAAGAAAGTAAATATCCATATGGCTCTGTTGTTTATGGCCTTTTAATGTTTTCATTAAAAGCTCATTAAAAAATAAGTGGTTCATGTATTGATATCTTTATGACCTGCAAAAATGAATGATGCATAGAACTGAATAATATAGTAAAAGTTATGTCACTATACAACATAAGAAAACAAAGTTTTCTAGATGAGTGTTTCCCAAATTTAAAGGTTTGTACGAATCATCTTGTTAAAATGAAGACTCTGTCAGTAGGTCTAGTCAAGCTCTCAGGGGATGCCAATCCTGCCCAATTTCAGAACATATTTTCAGTAGTAAGATTGCTGTAGCCCGGCACAGAGTAGTAGCTAGTATTACCTGCAATAATTTCTCATTTGTGGTTTTCATTTCTATATACTTTACTTGTTTTTCAGGAGACATATTTTTGATAATACCCTCTGCTGCTTGTTTTTCCTGTTCAATTTCTTCTTCTACACTTCTAATTTGTTTTTCCTTCCTGAAATCAAAAGTATGCAATACTCCTCTTACTATATTGAAGAGAAAATCAATTAACTTTACTCAGTCTCAATTACATAGGATACTTATAAGTTAGTCAACTGCAGTTTGTGATAACTCCTTATGCTGGTGTTGTTTAGTTGCATAGTTGTGTCTGACTCTTTTGCAATGCCATGGACTGCATCCTGCCAGACTCCTCTGTCCATGGGATTTCCCAGACAAGAATACCAGGGTTGCCATTTTCCTTCTCAGGGGATCTTCTCAACCCAGGGATTGAACCCGTGTCTTCGGCACTGCAGGCAGACTCTATCACTGAGCCACCAGAGAAGCACACACAGATGAACACAGAAATTTGGCCCCATCAACACAGACTTTTTTTTAGCATTCTTCTCTTCTCAATCCCCAAATCCTTCTATTTTCTTATTCTCCACCTTACTTTCTTGTAAGAAAATACAAAGTTTATCACAGAAAATCCTTAAAGTCTTATATATATCAGAATGCATTTGCACTTCTTGTATCATATTCTCAAGATTAACAAGAAAGTTAAATTTTAAAATAGTGGTTTTCAAATATCTTTTAGCTATAGAATTCTTTGATATCTTTGAAATCTCGTATGGAAGTTTACCAAATCATTTAAAGTAACACAGCTCTGATTACACTGCAGAGTAAGAAAATCAACAGTGTAATCTGATTTTAAAAGTTCATAGCTTTAGATTAATATATTTTCTTTAAATTCTTTATCTACTGCTTTAATTAAAATTGGTATATCAAAATTATCAACTTTTCTTTAGCACTGTAAAATAATCAGCTAATTTCCTTGAGAATATAATAGTAACATTACAAGTCTAATTATACAAGCAGTAATGGCACCCCACCCCAGTACTCTTGCCTGGAAAATCCCATGGATGGAGGAGCCTGGTAGGCTGCAGTCCATGGGGTCGCTAAGAGTCAGACACGACTGAGTGACTTCACTTTCACTTTTCACTTTCACACATTGGAGAAGGAAATGGCAACCCACCCCAGTATTCTTGCCTGGAGAATCACAGGGACGGGGGAGCCTTGTGGGCTGCCGTCTATGGGGTCACACAATGTCGGACACAACTGAGCAGTGTGATGTTAATTACAAACAATAACCATCTTTATCAAATAATCACAAAAAGTACCAGTGATGTGCACTTACTACTTATGCAAGATCAATTATACATAGGGTAGAGAAAAACTGAAAAAATGGAGGTAGGATACTAGTTATCATCTTAAATACTTCAAGATTACATACAAAAAGCTTGCTTGAAAATAAATTGTTTCAGTATCATAAATTTCTACTTTAAGTTTAAAATATAATTATTCTATTCAATCTCTTTCAAATACAGATATCAACTTTAACAGTTTTCACAATCACCAGCTAAGCCTCATAGATCCAAATGTCTATCCTCCACACACTTTACACACTCATACCCTGCTACCATAATAAAATAAACTCAGAAATTTTCCTATAGACAGAATCTCATAATAACCAAATGAAAGATAAACATAACGAAACAGACAACCTGGAATTTCTATTTATTTTTGTCTCATTGTTAAACAGAAGTAATGTCTTCACTCTGAACCTCAATTACTATAGCATAATAAACGTGTCTGCTGCTGCTACAATTTACATGGGTATATGCACTCATAGAAACTTCAAACATAAAAGAACATCTATTTCAATCTCTTTGTTTCACAGATTAGGGATACCGAGTTAAATTTGTTAGAACAAACTCATTCTGAACCCCATGATTATTTACTACCAACAATGAATTTTAACTATGTTTTTACCTGATATATCTACTACAATTAGATGGGAACGAATGTTGTAAAGTATTCCATTTTACACAGGAGAAGTTACACAAGGAAGCACAAGGAAGGGAACTGATTCTTTGAGGGCCACATAATGGCCAAGGGTGGGTCTTTTGATGCTTTGAGCAGTCTGCTCCTGTTATAACTTGGCAATAAAACCACCAGTGATGGTGTTATAAAATGAGTAAACAAGGAAGGTGAAACTCACTGGAATACAAAACTTGGTGGAATCTTATCAACTTGAGTCTTTCAAAATATAAAATACCTTTAGGACTAACATTTAAATCACTTTAGCAATGCATCTTTCAAATTATGCATTCTCAATATTATATACCTTAACTCACAAGGTAAATTTATTATTTAAATTTCTCAAGAGAAATTAAGAAACACAAAGATTAAGCTAAAGCCACCTTACTTGTTATACTAAAAAAGTCAAAGATGACTTTAAGAAATTATTCTTCGAGTCAATCTTTTGCTAAGGAAGTCTAGTTTGTTTTTTTTTCCACCTGTTCAGTGAGTACAAAGGTTAAGACAAAGTGAAATAAATCACATGACATACTTTTTTTTTTTTAATGGTGTAGAAGAAAGACAGCAGATTCCTTACACACCAGTCTCAGAGACAAAAGAAAAAAGGAAAGGTAAGATATTATATATTTATAGGTTTGGAGATTGTTGTTGAATTTTTAAAAATCATATTTAAGCTTGTTGCTGCTGCTAAGTCACTTCAGTCGTGTCCGACTGTGTGTGACCCCATAGACGGAAGCCCACCAGGCTCCCCCGTCCGTGGGATTCTCCAGGCAAGAACACTGGAGTGGGTTGCCATTTCCTTCGCCAATTTAAGCTTGTTAAGTCTATATAAAAATCTTTGTCTTTAATAAATGATGAAAGAGTAGAAAATATAATTGTATTTTCATGACAGCTATCTTAGAAATACAAACCTGGACATGGCCAAAAAATCTTTTCAAAATAGAATAATAATATAAAGCAAAGTAATTTTGGGGGAGGAAGATTTCATCTAGCCAATCAAATTTATAAGATCTTTTAATTTTGAAATATATTAATCACACAGCAATCGGAAATGACATTAACCTAAAAACAAATTTGTAAGATGAAAAAAGACTGGAGAATAGGTGATAATTGTTAAAACTGGGTGATGATTCTTTTCCTGAGAGGTTTTTTCCTTGAAATTTTCCATTATAAAACTTCTTAAATTTGAAAAAAAAAAGTTCTATGAAATTACAAGAGAATAGTTAACTGTGAGTTATTAATACCTTACTATAGATACATTGAATTCTGGTAAAAATATCTAAAATATTTAATGGAAAAACTGTATTATAGTATACACACTTTATTTAACCAAGCCAAAATAACAGCGGTATCTTTTTATTTCACAGTATATAATAGCCATATAAAGTACATGACCAAAAACTCAGAAATTCACACGTGAAACTGTGCTAAGAAGAACATTGTTTCTTTCTCAATATCTACTATTTCCTTTTGTGTAAATCTCTTTTCCTATAATATAGGGTATAGGCTATATAAAAGAACATTTAATCCTGTAAAACAATTTTTTAAAAACCTGATATTCCATTTGTTCTCTATTTTTTAATCACTAAACTCAAACCAAAATATCATTTCAAAATAAATTTCAAATTGAGAAAAAAATCTAAAGGGAGAAAAAGGCAATAATAACTGTTTTCTTTTAAATAGGGTAAACTGACTCAAAAATAATTTCTGCTATCAGCTATTTATTTCATCAATTTGATTTCTTCAAGATAGCCATTATGTCTATTTAAGGACTTGTTAGCAAATGTTTCTGTCTAAGGATTTGTCTATGTAGTGTTGTGACAGTCAACATCAACCCCCTTTATCAATTTTTTCCCTCTCAAAAGATGTACGAATACAAGAAAAGCCCCATGGCCCATGTGGCTCAATCAGTGAATTTCATAGCTTTAGACCTGCTAATGCTTTAGATTTGTTGACTGTTTTCTTGAACAAAATCTACCTTAAGCTCTGAGTATTTCTTTTCTAACTCTAAAATTTATCAACTATAAATTTAAAAAGATTCCTTTTCTAACCCTTATGATTTTATCCACTTTAGCATAATACATTGGAGAAGGAAATGGCAACCCACTCCAGTGTTCTTGCCTGGAGAATCCCAGGGATGGGGGAGCCTGGTGGGCTTCCGTCTATGGGGTCACACAGAGTCGGACACGACTGAAGTGACTTAGCAGCAGCAGCAGCATAATAGTATAAAGTAGCTGATAAATATAATAAATACATGACAAATCCTCTGTCTCCATTTCCAGTCTCACAATCCTACCTGACCTCCATTATCTTTTCTAGCTGCTTCTATTTCATGTCAACCCTTTTCTTTATAGATTATCTGCTTCCTTTATTCATCCTTATCCTATTTATCTCTTTTTTAAAAAAAGGAACTTCTCACTTACCTCTATATTACTCACATGGGCATCCTACAAAAACATCAGTAAGAATTTCACTACACCATTGAGAAATACCAAAACAAACCATTGAGGAGGTTGCACACTTACTCTGAGAGATCACTAAACATGGGTACTTCTCTTTTATACATGATTCAGGAATCCCCTTTTGTGGGCAGTGGTCTGGCATAAGTCTGGCTTGAAATCATTTCTGGCTGTAAAAGGGATGCAATTACGATCTACATTCAAATTGCAAAATCTAGGAGAACAGTGGCTTTCTCTTACAGTCTTGATTTAGCAATGGAAAGAAAGAAATTGGAAAGGGAGTAAATATAAACAGATCATCAAATTGAAGGCAATGAGGAAGTTAATTAGAATAGACCGGTATTGACATAAAAATAAATTCCTCATTGCTAACGTGGCAACACACTTTAGTAACTTGAAATGAATCTTGTTAACTGAGTAGTTTCTTACTCCCGGCTCTGAAGGAATAAACTGCCCTAAAAAATCATAAGCAACTAATTATAATAAGTGCTATAAGAAGGCTCAAAAGACTAAATTTTTAAAAATCACTAAGGATGATAACATAACATATTCATATCCTTTCAAACAGCTCATTTGCAGCAGTTTCTTTTTAAAATTGATAATTTTAAAATTAATTTTTATTGGAATATAGTTGCTTAATGCAGCAGTTTCTAACCTTGATTTTAAGAAAACAGATAAAAATAAGAAACATTAAGGTCATGAATAAAATGACTAAATGGAAAAGTATTTAGTGAGAAGAATTACTGAAATAAGTAGTTAGGGCATGTTGAATGTACCCACTAACATTGACTCTGGTTCAAAAACCTACGAAAATTAAAACAAAAGGTAATATGAAGTACAGAAACTTATAATGACAAAATGAATAGAAGAGGAAACAGCAATAAAATCTAGAAACTAAAAAGCTAAAAGTTAAGTGGAAACTGACTAGGAAACCAAAATTTTCTGAAGTCAGCAGTGGGGAAAGCTGAGAAGCTACTTGTTTTATACAGCAGAACCCCTAGATGGCTCAAAGATTGGCAGCACTAGGTATTCTGGAAGTAGAAAAGGAGAGACTGAAACAGCTGAAAGTCTTTCTCCTGGACACTGCCCAGTCAGGTAAAGTTCCCCTCCTACCTAAGCAGAAAAACGAAGTGGTTTTTTTTTTTTTTTACTCTGGGGAGAATAAAACTAATGGAATCGTGGCACAAGTGACTGCAGGGATGTTTTGTCAAAAGCAGGGAAAATAATATTAAATATTAATTACTGAGCTAAACCCAATGTTTTCACCACTCAGCTCTCAGAACGCTGGCCACGTGGTGTCACCTTTTCTGGCAGTAGAACAGAAAAGTCATTTTGAGGAATCTAAGCAGCCCAAAAGAACAATCTAAAGATAATGATGTTAGGGATTCCTCAAGAAAACAGCCTATTAAGGTCACTCTATAGTAAGGTCTAAAGTTGTGTAGGAGTTGGGAATTTTCTGGAGGTCAAGCAATTAAGACTCTGCCCTTCCACCCCAGGGGGCATGGTGTTCAATCCCTGGTCGGGGGACCAAAGAACCAAAACATAAAACGGAAGCAATACTGTAACAAATTCAATAAGACTTTAAAAATGGTTCACATCAAGAAAATATTAAAAAAAAAAAAAGAACCACACAAATGCAGTTTCCAATCAGTTTTTTCATTTCCCATTCTTGTATGTGGGTCCTAAACCAAATATTAACAGATATAGGAAGTTTAAAAGATATCCTCTAATATAAAGGATACTTATTAAAAGAAACTGGAAAAACATGACCGGAAGACACAAGGCTTTTCAAGGGAAAAAAAGAACAAGAGATACAACAAGAAGAAACAAGAAAACATATTCATATGACAGTATACTACAAAAGAAATTTTCAGAGAATTAGAACTAGCTCTGAGATTTAAGAAGATAAGAGGAAAAAGAAAACTTTGATAGAAGAGTTTGAAGATAAAATTCCAGAAGCAGAGCAAAAACACACAGAGACGAAATGCAGACGAATAAACATAAAAGATTAGAAAACCATGCAAGGAGATCCAATTCCTTTTAAAATTAAAGGAGATCTATAAAGGGAGGTAAGATTTTTTTAAATGGAAAGGAAATTATCAATATCATCAATAAAATAATTCAAAAAGATTCCCACTGTTTTCCGATTGAAACCAGCCAACAAGTACCTATTTCATCAGTTCTGTTCATTTGCTCAGTAGTGTCCGACTCTTTGCGACCCCATGAAGCACAGCACGCCAGGCCGCCCTGTCCATCACCAACTCCCGGAGTTCACTCAAACTCATGTCCATCGAGTCGGTGATGCCATGCAACCAACTCATTCTCGTCGTCCCCTTCTCCTCCTGCCCCCAATCCCTCCCAGCATCAGAGTCTTTTCCAGTGAGTCAACTCGTCGCATGAGGTGGCCAAAGTATTGCAGTTTCAGCTTTAGCATCAGTCCTTCCAGTGAACACCCAGGATTGGTCTCCTTTAGAATGGACTGGTTGGATCTCCTTGCAGTCCAAGGGACTCTCAAGAGTCTTCTCCAGCACCACAGTTCAAAAGCATCAATTCTTTGGCGATCAGCTTTCTTCACAGTCCAACTCTCACATCCATACATGACCATGGGAAAAACCAAAGCCTTGACTAGACGGACCTTTGTTGGCAAAGTAATGTCTCTGCTTTTTAATATGCTATCTAGGTTGGTCATAACTTTCCTCCCAAGGAGGAAGCGTCTTATAATTTCATGGCTGCAAGAAGAATCTGCAGTGATTTTGGAGCCCAAAAAAATAAAGTCTGACACTGTTTCCACTGTTTCCTCATCTATTTCCCATGAAGTGATGGGAAGAGATGCCATGATCTTAGTTTTCTGAATGTTGATCTTTAAGCCAACTTTTTTACTCTCCTCTTTCACTTTCATCAAGAGGCTCTTTAGTTCCTCTTTACTTTCTGCCATAAGGGTGGTGTCATCTGCATATCTGAGGTTATTGATATTTCTCCCAGCAATCTTGATTCTAGCTTGTGCTTCTTCCAGCCCAGCATTCCTCATGATGCACTCTGCATATAAATAGATTTAAGGGACCAAATCTGATAGATAGAGTGCCTGATGAACTATGGACCGAGGTTCGTGACATTGTACAGGAGACAGGGACCAAGACAATTCCCATGAAAAAGAAATGCAAAAAAGCAAAATGGCTGTCTGAGGAGGTCTTACAAATAGCTGTGAAAAGAAGAGAAGCGAAAAGTAAAGGAGAAAAGGAAAGATATAAGCATCTGGATGCACAGTTCCAAAGAATAGCAAGGAGAGATAAGAAAGCCTTCTGCAGTGGTCAATGCAAAGAAATAGAGGAAAACAACAGAATAGGAAAGACAAGAGATGTCTTCAAGAAAATTAGAGATACCAAGGGAACATTTCATGCAAAGATGGACTCGATAAAGGACAGAAATGGTATGGACCTAACAGAAGCAGATATTAAGAAGAGGTGGCAAGAATACACAGAAGAACTGTACAAAAACAGATCTTCACGACCAAGATAATTATGATGGTGTGATCAGTCACCTAGAGCCAGACAACCTGGAATGTGAAGTCAAGTGGGCCTTAGAAAGCATCACTATGAACAAAGCTAGTGGAGGTGATTGGATTCCAGTGGAGCTATTTCAAATCCTGAAAGATGATGCTGTGAAAGTGCTGCACTCAATATGCCAGCAAATTTGGAAAACTCAGCAGTGGCCACAGGACTGGAAAAGGTCAGTCTTCATCCCAATCCCAAAGAAAGGCAATGCCAAAGAATGCTCAAACTACCACACAATTGCACTCATATCACATGCTAGTGAAGTCATGCTCAAAATTCTCCAAGTCAGGCTTCAGCAATACGTGAACTGTGAACTTCCAGATGTTCAAGCAGGTTTTAGAAAAGGCAGAGGAACCAGAGATCAAATTGCCAACATACGCTGGATCATGGAAAAAGCAAGAGAGTTCCAGAAAACCATCTATTTTTGCTTCAATGACTATGCCAAAGTCTTTGACTGTGTGGATCACAACTGTGGAAAATTCTGAAAGAGATGGGAGTAACAGACCACCTGACCTGCCTCTTGAGAAACCTGTATGCAGGTCAGGAAGCAACAGTTAGAACTGGACATGGGACAACAGACTGATCCAAATAGGAAAAGGAGTACATCAAGGTTGTATATTGTCACCCTGCTTATTTAACTTATATGCAGAGTACATCATGAGGAACGCTGGGCTAGAAGAAGCACAAGCTGGAATCAAGACTGCCGGGAGAAATATCAATAACCTCAGGTATGCAGACGACACCACCCTTATGGCAGAAAGTAAAGAGGAACTAAAAAGTCTCTTGATGAAAGTCAAAGAGGAGAGTGAAAAAGTTGGCTGAAGCTCGACATTCAGAAAACTAAGATCATGGCATCTCTTCCCATCACTTCATGGGAAAGAGATGGGGAAACAGTGGAAACAGTGTCAGACTTCATTTTTTTGGGCTCCAAAATCACCACAGATGCTAACTGCAGCCATGTAATTAAAAGACATTTGCTCCTTGGAAGGAAAGTTATGACCAACCAGGATAACATATTAAAAAGCAGAGACATTACTTTGCCAACAAAGGTCCGTCTAGTCAAGGCTACGGTTTTTCCCGTGGTCATGTATGGATGTGAGAGTTGGACTGTGAAGAAAGCTGATCGCCGAAGAATTGATGCTTTTGAACTGTGGTGTTGGAGAAGACTCTTGAGAGTCCCTTGGACTGCAAGGAGATCCAACCAGTCCATTCTAAAGGAGACCAATCCTGGGTGTTCACTGGAAGGACTGATGCTAAAGCTGAAACTCCAATACTTTGGCCACCTCATGCGAAAAGCTGACTCACTGGAAAAGACTCTGATGTTGGGAGGGATTGGGGACAGGAGGAGAAGGGGACGACAGAGATGAGTTGGTTGCATGGCATCACCGACTCGATGGACATGAGTTTGAGTGAACTCCGGGAGTTGGTGATGGACAGCCTGGCGTGCTGTGATTCATGGGGTCGCAAAGAGTCAGACACGACCGAGCGACTGAACTGACAGACTGAAGAACTAAAAAGATATCCTGAAAATTACTGTTTTTCATCCTCCCCAGGAGCATTTCACTTTCTAAGATCAGAGTGCAGGGATGGTGAAGGATCTTTACTTGTTTCCTATTTTACATATTTTAGGAAGAAACAGACTTAAAAGGAGTAAAAAGGAAATCAAAATGTCCTGAAAAGACTAATGTTCTAGTCTCCTAACGAGATGTAAATACTCTTTTCTAACAGGTTAGCAGTATGAAAACCATGAGCATCACCATCTTGTTTTGGCTGCTCTCCACGCTATTATTATCAGACGAAAACCAGACTTCTAAAACAGTAAGTTTTTACAATCAAAGTAGTGAAAATATTTTCAAAGGAACACTTTGTGTAAATTTAAGTAGTAAAATATTGAAGGCAATAAAAGCAAAAAAAAAAAAATCAAACTATCAAAATGAACTCTTTAGTTAGTAGGGCATATTCAAAACATGTGATCTCCGAGCCAGATTGTAACTGGACAAAAGCAGTCTTCATTTTATAAAAAACTAAGTTCTTTAAAAGCAAGAAATACATAAAATTTCACCATAAGATCAGAGATTAGTTAAGACATAAAAACAGTTTAAAATGTAGAAAACTATTTTCAAAAACATATATTTATGAGGGAAATTGTTGTTGTTACATTATTATTACCATTACTACTACTATCAGGGGACATTTCAACTGTAAAAACAGTGGAAACAAGAACTATTTCTTTGGATCTATATCCACATAGGCGAAGCACTTTTTGTTGGCTGACTTTAATACATGGCTCAATTTCAATTACAAGATATTTTTTTTTAAAACACCAAAGTTTTAGCTGTTAACCCTACAGAGTTATATACCGAATATTGTTTTTTAATTATTTAATAATCTTAGATGTAATGTTGGTAGCTCTACTGATTTTTTAAATTACATATTTTTATATTATTTTCTCATTATAAACATCAATCTTGCATACTAAAATACTAAATTAACATAATTATTTACCATTTATTTCCACATTTATAAATGGTAATATATCAATATTCTTTCAATAATAATTATTTACTAACTGTTGGAAGATATTTGTATGACATCAGAATTTCCTTAATCTTCAACACTCCAACCCAATTTTAAAAAGGAGTATTTGCTTTATCTTTTTACATATTTTAACATCAAAGGATTAGATAGTAGACTTTTTTCCTAAAAGAATTTCCTTCCAATGTCTAATTGCCTAGATATGAAAATTTGGGAAATTCTGTCAATATTTCTCCTTATTAATGCATTTCTAATTTTCTCTTTTTTAGGAAGTCAAATGTAATTCTACTGCAAAGAATTATTCTTTGATTCCAGAAAATATCAATAAAAATGTTACTATACTTGACCTCAGTTATAATCAAATTACTCTAAATATTACAGACACAAGAGTTCTACAGACATATTTTTTACTCAATGAGCTCTATTTGATTGAGAACAAAGTCACTATCCTATTTAATAACAGTTTTAGTAACCTGTCCAATCTAGAAATTTTAAATATTTGTAGAAATTCCATCGACATAATTCATCAGGGTGCCTTTACAGGATTACATAAACTGAAAAAGTTATATCTCTGCCAAAACAAAATAGTTCAACTGAATCCTGAAACATTTTTGCCTCTTAAAAACCTGATATTATTGAATTTACATGACAATTTGATAAGCTATTTTGATGTACCCCAACTGTTTCATCTGGAATTCATAATTTTGTATGGAAATCCATGGAACTGCTCCTGCAGTCTATTGAATTTGCAAAACTGGTTGAAGACATCGAATGTGACACTAGGTAAGCATTGATAATTTAAATTAGTCAAAACCAAAATGATTGATTTTGGCTTGTTCCACCCTAGAAGTGTCTCTCATTTCATGTCTTAAAGTAAAGGAAACTTCCTGTTTAAAGGAAACTATTCCTGTTTAATGGAAACAAGAGAAACAGTGAAAAGCAATTGCTGAATACAAGCTCTCCCCCTGCCTCTGCAGAAAACAAGAAATAAGAGAAGTTTGAATGGTCTACATATGTAAGGTGAAACTGTCACTCTGTATACTGTTTGCAGTTTCAACACATAAGACTAATTTTCTTTTACTGTTTTTTTAAAATTTATTTTTAATTGGAGGATAACTGCTTTACAATATTGTGTTGGCTTCTGCCATACAACAAGGTGAATCATCCACAAATATCGATGTCCCCTCCCACCCAAACCTCCCCCTACCGCCACCCCATCCCACCCCTCTAGGTTGTCACAGAGCACCAGGTTGCGCTCCCTGTGCCAGTACAGCAGCTTCCCACTGGCTATCTATTTTACACATGGTAGTGGATATATGTCAATGCTACTCTCTCAATTTGTCCCACACTCTCCTTCCCCTGCTATGTCTAAAGTCTGTTCTCTATGTCTACGTCTCTATTCCTACCCTGAGAATACCATTTTTCTACATTCTGTATATATGCGTTAATACGCGAAATTTGTTTTCCTCTTTCTGACTTACTTCACTCTGTATAATAAGCTCTAGGTTCATCCACCTCACTAAAACTGACTCAAATGCATTCCTTTTTATGGCCGAGTAGTATTCCATTATATACATATGTACCACAATTTCTTTATCCATTCATCTGCCAATGGACATCTAGGTTGTTTCCATGTCCTATTATAATTTTTAAAAGTACTTCTTTTCTAAGGATATCCTGTCAGAGAGTAGGTGGAAGTAGATACCCTACTTTCTAAACTATAAACCATGTTCCAGATGCTCACGACAATCTAAATCATAACATGTTTACTAACACAGACTAACTGAACAATACACAAGAACTGCACTTAAACTGTATTTGTAAAATAACTTAATAAACAGAAATAGGCATCTTTCTCTTTTTTTTTGTTGCTAGGCAAATACAATTAGCTTCTTTCTTATATCTTTCATGACAGATAGATAATGTAAAAAAAGTTCCAGATAAAAAATTATAAGAGGTTGTTAACCATAATAATTTATTACCCATAATAATCTTATTTTCCATAATAAATCTTATTTTTTCTAATTTATTAGAATATGAGAGCATCACCGTGTGTAGTTATCCAGTTATCCTGAGGTACTACAATATCAAAACAGTACCTTACAAGGCTGAATGCTACTCAGAATTTCCTTCATCTATAACTGAAGACCTTCACATTCCTTTTCAGTCCATTAGCAACTCAACATTCAATAACTCTTTGAACAACTTGACAAGAAATTCAGGTAATTTGTTTTGAATATTAATATTGCTGAGGATAGCATACTAAATAAACTGAGATAGTTCTCACTTTTCTGCATTTTAAATTTCTTGAAACAGTGTAAAAGAACAATTCTTCCACTCAAGAAAAGATTAACAAAATATTGGGTTTCTTAAGTAGGCTCTGCTAGTTATCAGTCAAATGCCATTATGCAAATTATTTAACTTCTCTGAGCCTTGGTATTAACTAGTTAAGTCACAATACTTAACAGGTATAACTCAATAATGTTTCTGAGTGAATGGATAAACAATGCAAAGATAGGTAGTTATTTTGAAAAAAGGTATTCTTGCACCACAATATGAAATATCTTTATTTATTGCAGTTTTAGTAACTTTTGCTTAGAGAAGATTATGGATATTTATTTCTAATACCAATATTGGGGAGTTATTAGGACATGTAATTATGATTATTTTATTTCTGTCAATTTAACAAAATCCTCTCCCACCCTTTCTTTCTCGTTATTCCATTTAAGAACATGAATCTCATGGAAAAAGCTGGGCTTTTCTTGTCGGTGTTGTCGTCACTGTAGTGATGACTTCACTACTCATTTCAATTGCTGTCAAATGTCCAGTATGGTATAATTTTCTGCTTAGTTACAATCATCATCGTCTGGAAGAGCATGAAGCAGAAACCTATGAAGATGGTTTTACTGGAAATCCAAGTTCTCCTTCACAGATACCAGACACAAACTCTGAAGAAACTACAGTAATATTTGAACAACTACATTCATTTGTGGTAGATGATGATGGGTTTATTGAAGACAAATATATAGATACTCATGAATTACGTGAAGAAAATTAATTTCTTTCAATATTTGATTTTTTAAAAAGTGTTACCAGCTCACTCACATTTGAGGCATGGAAATTTTGATCAATGATATACTGGACTATGGCCAGTAGACCATCATATTAATTGCAACACATAAATATCATAAAATTACACTCTTCTCGTTGGCTTTGTGCAAGTAGGTCCAAATACAATAACTGCCACCCCTTGGTACCTAACTAAAATACTAGCATTACTATTCTCAGCAGTATATATGAGACCCAAAATAATAATAGGAAAAAAAATCTACATTATTCTTTAATTAAAGTGAACAGATTCTCATATTAGCCAGATACTTGATGTAACACCTATTAAAGTTTTCTGATTGGAATCAGTAAAGAAATAAAGATTTTGGAATTTTATCATGAGTTGAAATGAAGAACAGAAATAGTTTAAACAGACAACACACTAAGATTGATTTTATGCCCATAGAATAAATTCATAATTGGAAAATGCTTTTTAAATCTTTTTAAATGCTTCCTGAATTGGCAAAACAAATTTCTGAAAATTTAGCAGCAATTTAAAGCACAGGCACAACGTTAGACACAATCTCTCAATTTCAGTTATGAAGAAAGACTATCATCAAAATAAATGATTGTCGCAAGTGAATAATATAGTAACTTCCAAAGTGGAAATTATCTATGCATCTTGTCTTAAAAAATACCCATTCTGCTCCTTTGGGGGACATTCTTATTCAAATGATTCTGTTCTGGAGCTGAGAAATCTTCAGTTAGCCTATGGTTAGTTCTTTGGGATGCTGTAGGCAGAGCAATGTTTCCAAACTTGTCTCCTAGAACATTAACTTCCAGAGAGACATTCAGAAGTATTTACAGGATGGAGGATTAAAAGGTACATGGTCAAAGTGAAAGTCGCTCAGTTGTCACTTTGCAACCCATGGACTATGCTGTCCTGGAACTCTCCAGGCCAGAATACTGGACTGGGTAGCCTTCTCCAGGGGATCTTCCCAACCCAGGGATCGAACCCAGGTCTCCTGCACTGCGAGTAGGAAACTACTATAGAATTATGAGAAAATACTGGGTTTAAACAAAGTCAAACAAGCTTCTTTACTATAGGACTTATAGTAAGGAAGGACTTCTTTGCTACCCAAGACTTTACTAAGCTGAACTGCTTTCTGCTCTTCAAGAGCATAATATTAAGAATTTGCCAAATTTCTTGACAACAAAACCTTTTCTTTGATGCATGGCTACTAACAGATCATAGCACAATAATGGTCCAAAGAACACTGGCTTTGAAACTATTACAAGAAAAGTCTAAAGTGAATTATTTGCTAATTCTTTATCATCAATTGGCTATAATCATAATTTTAACAAGTTAATGTAAATAGTGGCACTAAAAACTGTAAAAAAAATCCATCATTTTTACTTTTCATATGTGGGGTAATTTAGTATACAGTATTTATCTATATATATTAGAAAAAAATTTCTAAAACACAAATATATTTACGGATTAAATAATATGGTGTTTTAGATTTTCTTCATTATACAAGGAAGAGAACAGCATCCAGTGGTGTAGATGGTGCAGGGTTGGATAAAAGTTGATGGAGATGGGTGCTTAGGAGTATAATATGTTATTTTATTTTTGCGTATGTTCAAATTTCTCTATAACGTAAAGTTTCTAAAATGTGTATAACTGATAGTTCCTTAGAAAAAAGAGACTAAAAATAATGTAGATGTACATTATTTTCTAACAATAGTCATTTTTAAGGTTATATAAATAGTAAATTCAGTTCAAATTGTACTGAGGAAAATAAAAATTGTTTAGAATGATGTACTCTGTGAAGTAAAATAACTGACTCATTTGTAATGCATATTTGCTTGTATTTATAGGAACACGATTTCAATAAAGGATATAAATGCTTTATGTGTAATATTTCCTAATAGATAGCATAAATTATATAAATGTTATAATTTTATTTATTTATTTTTTTAAGTTTGGAGTCTTTTATTACAATTTAATTCTTAGGGAAAACAAAACTCTGTATTTACTAGAAATTTTGATTAACCTAAATAATCTTGACCAATTCAGATAATGAAGAATTTGTAAGTTTGTGTTTCTGTAATTTATTCCTATGTTTATGCTGTGCCTTCTCCAGGCTGGGAACTCTAATCAATAAAACAGGTAGTTTCTGGTCTTAACGATAGCGGAGGACACAAACAATGAACAACAGAAGACACACAAATGACAGTCAGATTTCACCTCGAATCACACTTCTTCCCTGAATCTTGGTCTGATTGGTATTAAAACTAATATGTATGTACAGGGCCCTGGGCAAATATAATCAGATGATTTCCTAAGCAGGTATGCAGAGGGAAATTTGCTTCCAAGGTATCAGTTCTTAAGGGGACCAGGTAAACTTGAAAAAAATTAAGTTATATTCTGCATTTTGCTACAGTTTGCTTTAATTACTGGAAACTGCCTTTCCCGCTGCCCCTCCGCCCCACCCCGCTCCAGAAAATATAATTAAACACCTTAATGCTGTCAGTGCCACTGCTGATCACTGTGACCTGTTGCCAGTGTGGAAATTTTGTTGAACATCATCCAGTGACTGGGTAATGACAAGGAAGCAAAATCAGCCCAAGTCTAACACAGTTTACGGCATAGTGACCATAATGAACTGCAACTCAGTGCTTTGATTAAAGAGCCATATTCTGTGTTCTCCTGATATTTAATATATACAGCAAATGATTATAAAGGGTATTTTAAAAATTACTTTGGGCTTTTCTCAGTGCTGTTTCAAAATCAATACAAGTTTGCTTCAAGATTTAGTAAAAATCTGAGGTCAGTAATAATTAAACTCTTTTTATACCTTGTTTTCAGGCATCTCTAGGGGTCATTAAGGCATTTTGAACTTGGCTTGGTTTTTAGACTTTTTTTCCTAATGTGTATAAGAATTACCTGCTGCTGCTGCTAAGTCGCTTCAGTCGTGTCCAACTCTTTGCGACCCCATAGACAGCAGCCCACCAGGCTCCCCCATCCCTGGGATTCTCCAGGCAAGAACACTGGAGTGGGAAATGTTATAATTTTAAATCTCAATTTTAAGAGTGAGATAACTATATAAACATAAGGCATCTTTTTCTACATAACCTATCATTTTACCAAATATCTTTTCCTAATTTAAGAGGCAAATGTTCATATTTTATAAATATAGTAAAAATGAAATATAACTATGAAAAATATCAAAGACTACATCAAATCTCTTATATTCAAAAGACTCATAATTAAATATTGGGTGTTCAATAGATAACTGATTAAACAAAGAAATATAAATGGGTTTAAAATTATAATTATGTGTATTTTTAAAGGATAAATGATTTTGGCTAATACCAAACTAAAAAAGTATAGACATTAGAAATGGAAGAAAATCATCAGTTCAAGCAGGTGTGTGAAAATGAATTAAAGCCAGGTACCATAGTAACATATTGAGCCTATATACGATAACCACTTTATTATAAGAAGGTGTACCGTAATAAAACATATGGTCTCATGCCACAGTAAATGGTGGTACTAAAAGAGAAGAGAAAGAAAATATAGGTTTTTTTACCTTTCTCAAAGTATGGCATTTCCTGCTCCCTTTAAATGTATATGATAACATAAGGTAAATTCATCTTGTTATTAAGATGAATAATAATCTTAATTACTAGCCATCTGATTGAACACATGAAATAAATCTATCTTCCTGGTATATATAAAAATAAACTTTATAAAAATAATTTGTCTTTAATTTAAAATTCCTCTTAAAGGGTCAGGGACCCTATCTCACTCAGACTTAGTTACAAACTATAGATATTAAGTTTTGAAACTGCTAACATTTTCAGGACAAAGTACCATATTTTAAGAACATTTTCTTTAATCAATGAACCAAACAGACATACAAACCTACATCAT
This sequence comes from Moschus berezovskii, assembly GCF_049115385.1. NCBI lineage: Eukaryota > Metazoa > Chordata > Mammalia > Artiodactyla > Moschidae > Moschus > Moschus berezovskii. Next base: position 23,393,631 of record NC_142466.1, read on the forward strand.
CATTAAATTTATAATCTGTGCATTATCTTTTTGGATAAAATACCTATAAAACACGTACATATAACATTTACAAATCTGACCGGTGCATTACATAGGTTTGTAGATAAAATGCGAAAATAAATGAGGACTAAATGTTCTAATGCTCTATTGGAGTTGAAGCTTCAATACTTTGGCCACCTGATGTGAAGAACTGACTCATGGAAAAGACCCTGATGCTGGGAAAGATTGAAGGCAGGAGGAGGAGGAGATGACAGAGGATGAGATGGCTGGATGGCATCACTGACTCGATAGACATGAGTTTGAGCCAGCTCCAGGAGTTGGTGATAGACAGGGAGGCCTGGTGTGCTGCAGTCCATGGGGTTGCAAAGAGTCGGACATGATTGAGTGACTGAACTGAACTGAAAAGTTCTACACTATATAAGGTCCTCATTGGGTTATAGTTTATTATATCTTATTTTTTAGACACCTAAGAAAGTATTTTATATGTAGTAAATGATGAATATTTGTTAACTGGTCCAAAACTAGAGCAACAAAAAGGAAGTTTTCAAGTATGTGTCTGGTTACCACGAATATGGGATTTTCTTTGTAAAAGGGAAGAGACTTCCAGTATATTTGTAATTTAAGATAGCACTTTATAGGAGCATCAAATGATAGACAGGGGAAAGAGATTTCTCTGTTTTTAATGAAAAGAAAATTACCTTCCTTTACCTTTCAAATAATTCATCCTTATATTTTAACATCCTATTTTTCATCAAGTATTTACTATTATAGAATTTTTGATGTTATAGAATTTTGGTAATTTGGGTTAATTATTATCCTTGCTCTCAAGGAAATTAATATTGATAAGTTTATGGAACAAAATGTGTACAGTGTTTGTACAAAATAGCTCATCTTCTGTTTGTGCTGCTTTAGACAATAATTTAGGTCAAAAAGTCAATACAGAATAATTATGTTAACTACTGATAATGCCTGAATATTTGTGTCCCTCCAAGATTCATATGTTGAAATCCTAACCACCAAAGGTAATGGTGTAAAGGCTGGGAGGTGATTAGGTCATGAGGGTAGAGTCCTCATGAATGGGATTAGTAAGTACCCCTTATAAGAGATCCCAAAGAGCTTCCGAGCTCTGTCTACCATGTGATGATATCACAAGAAGGTATGAACCAGTAAGAGGGCCTTCACCATAACAGGACTATACAGCTGCCTTGATCTTGGACATCCCAGTCTTCAGAACCCTGAGAGTAGTACATTCCTGTTGTTTATAAGTTACCAAGTCTATGATATTTTGTTACAGTGGCCTAAATGGACTAAGGTCACCATATTACTTCCACTTATCTTTGTAGGCATTACTGTCACTGCCACATTTATCTTATCATCAAAGTTACTTGGGAGCTTCCCAGGTGGCTCAGTAGGAAAGAATCTGCCTGCCAATGCAGGAGACCTGGGTTCAATCCCTGATTTGCGAAGATCCCACATGCCACAGAGCAAATAAGCCCACGCACCCCAACTACTGAGCCTGTGCTCTAGAGCCCAACAGCAACAATTACTGAACCCAAGTGCCACGACTAATGAAGCCTGAATGCCATAGAGCCTGTCTTCCCCAATAAGAGAAGCCACCACAAATAGAGAGCAGCCCCATTTGCTGCAACTGGACAAAAGTTCACACAGCAACAAAGACTCAGTACGGCCAAAAATAAATAAAATTATTGGAAAAAAAAATTTAAAAACAAAAGTTACTTGGTATTTGGTCTTTAGCCAGGTTATACATATAAAGATGCACATACAATCTACATCTATAAAGTAGATTACTAATATAACAATTAATTATCAATTAGTAAGTGAATAATCGGAGAAGGCAATGGCAAGCCACTCCAGTACCCTTGCCTAGAAAATCCCATGGATGGAGGAGCCTGGTAGGCTGCAGTCCGTGGGGTAGCTAAGGGTCAGACATGACTGAGCGACTTCACTTTCACTTTTCACTTTCACACACTGGAGAAGGAAATGGCAACCCACTCCGGTGTTCTTGCCTGGAGAATCCCAGGGACGGGGGAGCCTGGTGGGCTTCTGTCTGTGGGGTCGCACAGAGTCGGACACAACTGGAGTGACTTAGCAGCAGCAGCAGCAAGTGAATAATAAAATAATATAAATAGCCCATGGAATAATAAAGTGCATTTCATTAGACTGGGGCTTAAATCTCATAATTTGAATTAGTTAAGAAGTTCAAGTTAAAATTGCAAATGGTAGAGATGTTCTTATCCACCTTAGCTTTAAAATTCAGAGAGGTAGAAATTTTATCTAAATGAAGACAACAGATACATTAACAATGCAATCTGTATTGAAAATATTCAACTTTTTAAAATTAAAAAATGCAACAGGGAAAAACAATGAACAAAACTATAAAGAAATAAATGGTTCACAAGTTAAACTACCTATACAGGTCACTTATAAATCTGGTTGATTTCTAAATGGATTGTACTCACGCTTGTCTTTCGGTAAATATAATATCCATACTTTGTGTTTCTCGATCATTTTGAGCTTTAAGCTGAAAAAAGAGTTAACTGAAAAGTTAGTGATAAAAATTACCATTAAGCCAAACTATCTCTCTAAAGCTCATTCTGATTATGAATCAATTAGAGATTATAAAAATAATCCTAATGCCACAGGCAAAGTTCTAAAAAATGCATATGCTTTACTTAACAAACCACTACCAATACCAAATACAAAGAAACACTCTTTTTCACAGGCATTATAATCTCACACCAAAAATACTGTTTACTGACCTGTCAAGTAATCTAATGTAAACTTTACTTATGTAAACAGAATTTCAAGATTTCATTAAGTGTTCAGTAGTTGATTAGTAATATGTTAAATTTAGACCCAATGCAAGTTTTATTCTTCAATCATTCAGGATTATACCTGAGTACTCCTATTTGACTCAACCTGATGCATAGTCACGGAGAAGGCAATGGCAAGCCACTCCAGTACTCTTGCCTAGAAAATCGCATGGATGGAGGAGCCTGGTGGGCTGCAGTCCATGGGGTCGCTACTAGTCGGACACGACTGAGCGACTTCACTTTCACTTTTCACTTTCACACATTGGAGGAGGAGATGACAACCCACTCCAGTGTTCTTGCCTGGAGAATCCCAGGGACGGCGGAGCCTGGTCGGCTGCCGTCTGGGGTTGCACAGAGTCGGACACGACTGAGGCGACTTGGCGGCGGCGGCAGCGGCTGCATAGTCAATCTAGACTTTGGACCTAAAGCGTCTGTCTACAATGCGGGAGACCTGGGTTCGAGCCCTGGGTTGGGATAATCCTCTGGAGAAGGAAATGGCAATCCACTCCAGTATTACTGCCTGGAAAATCCCACGGACAGAGGAGCTTGGTAGGCTACAGTCTACGGGGTCACAAAGAGTCGGACACGACTCAGCTACTTCACTTTCACTTTCTTTCTCATAACTAAAAGAACACAAAGTTTTCACTTTTTATATTTGGCATTAAAAATACAGCTTTTAAATTAAGAATTCTCCTTAAAGAGAATGTTTCAAGTTAAGAACTTCACTACATTATTATTGCTTTTGTGCTTATTCACTCAGTCGTGTCCAACTCTGCGATCCCATGGACTGTAGCCCACCAGGCTACTCTATCCATGGGGACTCACCAGGGAAGAATACTGGAGTGGATTGCCATGCCTCCTGCAGGGGATCTTCCCAACCCAGGGATCGAATCCAGATCTCCCACATCGCCGGTGGGTTCTTTACCAGCTGAGCTACCAGGGAAGCCCCAAAATTTAGAAGAGTCATTTTATAAATCCTATGCTTTTATAGCCTTTGCATAAATAAATGATAAACTATATAAATTTTATTTATTTTCTTCCAAATATTTATATTTGAATATATTATTTATATTCAATTAAGCTAGCTATTATCATTTTATTATTTTCTACCAAACACTTGTTAAGAATATTGACTACAATTTCTCATTTACTAATCAAAAGTACTGTTATGTCTGGCATCATATGGTAACTATTCATTTTCTCCTTTTCTAATACAACTCTTCACTGAGTACTCAGCTCCAGGTGCACAAATATTAAACCAGAGTGTTGCAAAGTAATCTATATACAAGGATATATGGATGGGACTCCCTAAATAGCACTGAGAGACCAGTTCTCACACAACCTTGTAGAAAGACACTAAAGCACCCACCTGAGAGTCAACCAACGGGAAGAAATTTTAAAGAGCAACTGAGGGAACTCAAATATAACAGCAGTATTTAGGATCAGAGTAATACCTATCTTCATGGTATATAAGGTTTTATCAAGTTACTTCCAGACATAAATGCTTTATTTTAGAGGCTATGTAGATCAACTGCTTATAAATTTTCTTACCATGTTGTAATCATTCATTACTTCTTCCATTTCAGTATTGGTATTAAGTTTATCTGCCAACTAAAAACAAAAGTACAAAAAAAAATATTCTATTAGTCTTCATAAATTCTCTCTATAATCTATAATATAGGTATTCAATCTTACAAATAAGTAGTTATTTAAGTATTACTACTTCCAAGACAAAACAAATATTGAGCTACTTAAATAAGCACATTCTATGCATTTAGGTCAATCAACAAACGACATTTTTACGAAGGAAAAGTAAGCAGTAAAGAACTATTCTTCCTGCAGATAGTACCTCAAAGAGCTTTGCCTTCTCTGAAAAGATATCTAAGCTTATAAAAGAAGGATGTTGAGAAGACAAAATCTGGGGGAAGATCTTTCTCCATTTTTTCCCCAGGGGAAAGAAATGTTAATGGATTTACAAATTTACACCACTGAAAATGTAAAATGATATAATCTTTTAAAAATTATAAAAAAATTAAATTGAAAAAAAATCAACAGGCCAAGGCACAAACAGAACACTTGAAACAGAAGCCCACTTCAAAAAGTCAGGGAAAAAAAGTTAGGCAGGGACAGCAACGGCAAACATATTATCTATTTACCTTGTGCCAAACCTTGTTCTGAGCCTATTATATGTATTATTTCACTTAATTATCACAAGTACACTGTGAAGTAGATATTATTATCCACATTTTGCAGATACAAAAATTTAGCAAGTCGTCAAAGCAGAATTTTAACAGGAAGGCTTCTAAAAGCAAACTATCTGGATGTAATTAACTCTAAAAGACTGAACTTTCCTAATGTAATATGTATTACTACATATAACATTTTCAATTGTGATATGGATAATAAGTGCTTTTGTTATTGTTACTGTTCAGTTGCTAAGTTGTGTCTGACTCTTTGCAACCCCATGGACTGCAGAATGCCAGGATTCCCTGGCATTTACCATCTCCCACAGTTTGCTCCAACTCATGGACATTGAGTCGGTGATGCCATGCAACCATCTCATCCTGTCATCCCCTTCTCCTCCTGCCTTCAGTCTTTCCCAGCATCAGGGTCTTTTCCAATGAGTGAGTCTTTGCATCAGGTGGCCCAAGTGTTGGAGCTTCAGCTTTAGCATCAGTCCTTCCAATGAATATTCAGAGTTTATTTCCTTTAGAATTGACTGGTTTCATCTCCTTGCTATCCAAGGGACTCTCAAGAGTCTTCTCCAGCACCACAGTTCAAAAGCATCAGTTCTTCAGTGCTCCACCTTCTTTATGTTCCAACTCTCACATCCATTTATGACTACTGGAAAAACCACAGCTTTGACTACAAGGACCTTTGTCGGCAAGGTTATGTCTCTGCTTTTTAATACACTGTCTAGGTTTGTCATAGCTTTTCCTCCAAGGAGCAAGTGTCTTTTAATTTCATGGCTGCAGTCACCATCTGCAGTGATTTTGGAGCCCAAAATAATAAAGTCGGTCACTATTTCCATTGTTCCTCCATCTATTTGCCATGAAGTGACGGGACCAGAGGCCATGATCTTAGCTTTTGGGATAATAATGTTAATAAGATCTAATATTTACTGAAACCTTACTCTGTGTTAGATAACTGGCTAACTAAGTGCTTTCTCTGTGTTAGAGAAAAACCTACAAACAGCATATTTTACACATTATTAATATTTTTATATCAAGTAACTTGCATAATGTATTCTCATATAACTAAAAATCCCTTTCATTTGTCTTTTTATATTTTATAAAAAATTATTTTTCTCATATTTAGAAGATCATTTTATAAAAAGGTTGCACAGAACAGTATGGATTATAGTGTGAAAATATACTATTAATATAATCAGAAATTCTGTTTATGAGTACAATATAACAATATCAAGTAGGTATATTATAATGTACCTAATCATTATGGTGGAGTGTTTCTTACTTTGTGTATCACTATTTTTTAGTTGGAGAAGTGAGATATAAGTTTTCAGTAAGTTTAGAGACCACTACTGCCTAAAGTACCCACAGAGTAGGAAGAAAGAAAATTCTGAAACATGAGACATTTTCATGGGGCCAAGATTACTCCAAAGATTGAGCCAGTAATCAACACTGCAAACAAGATCATTTCTTCTGGAAATCCACACTAGGAAGCTTCTTCTGGAAGTCCACATTAGGAAGTAAAACTGTGATTATAAGATGCCCTATTATGACAGAAGACAAACACTGTATTTTGAATGAAATGGAAGGATAAAGGCAAGCCTGGTACTAAGTAACTAAATTTTTACAACATCATGATGACAACACTCTGTAGAAAGACGGAAGTATTTTTAAAGCAGTGACATTGCTAGTACTAAAAAATATTATTTTTAAATTGTTAGGGAAAAAAGTGTGCATGCTCTGTATTTTTAAGTGTTTTTCTTTTAAAGGCTGGAAGAATACCTATTAATCTGTAAAGCCAAAATATTTCTTGGGAGGGAAAGTGGGAGAAAGCAAATATATACTTTAATCTCTACACTTGCTATGGTTTCAATCTTTCTCACTATGTATGTATTCATGCATTATTTGGTATTTAACATTAAAACGTTATAGCATTTTCTAAAGTGGCAAAAAGCAATGAAAATATTCAAAAGAAATTCTCTCAGAAAAGACCAGATACCATGTTGTAGTCTGCTAGTTGTCCTTGAAACTCTTTTATTTCAACAGCTAAAGTCTCAGCTCTGTAAATATAAAATACATTCATAAATACATAAATAGGCAGGTGAACATTATGAATATTATGTTTAACTACAAATTTAGTACTAAAATTCTGAAACATATTACATCAAATGTTACTCATAATAAAAATATACCTTGCATACTTTAACTGCAAAATTACTCACCTCTTTTCATACGACAAATACACTGAATTCTCTTGATTGTACATTTCTATTTCTTTCTGAAGTTTATTGATTTCTGTTGTAAGTTCACTTATTTTACTTCTAATGGAAAGAAATAAAGAAATTAGTAATACTTCCAATCCAGAAAACAGTCTCTCTAGTAAATGTGTAACAACAATATAAATGGTTTTGTGAAATTTCACTAAAAAAAGAAAAACAATTTAAGCAGCTTATTTGATTAAGGTGGTATACTCTAACTGAGAAATTGATAAAAGTTCTCTATTCATTAAAAAAGATGAAACCATATTAGAATGGAAACCTGGACAAATTGGTACAATCTATAGATAGAAGTAGATACCTAACTGTCCCTTTCACAGTTCTTGATACTCTCTGGAACAGAGTTTTTCAAGAACAGCACTATGGACATTTTAGGTCTTTGAATAGTACTTAAAACAATACTTTCTGTGCACTGTAAGATGCTTAACCGTCTCTCTGGTATGGATGCCAATGGCATATCACCCAAATCCAGTTATGACAACAAAAAATGAGTCTAAAAATTGTCAAATATTCCTTGAGGGGGCAAAATCACTGCCAGTTGAGAACCACTGTTCTTCACTCAATTAACATAAGTAGGTAATTGTTGGAGAAGGAAATGGCAACCCACTCCAGTGTTCTTGCCTGGAGAATCCCAGGGACGGGGGAGCCTGGTGGGCTTCCGTCTATGGGGTTGCACAGAGTCGGACTCGACTGAAGTGACTTAGCAGTAGTAGGTAATTGTAATTTTTAGTACAGAAGCACAAATCTTAGAGAAGAGAGACAATGTGATGGTGAGAAATAGCTCTATTACCTTTCCTTCTTTTGATTAAAAAGTGATGAGATATCAAAACTGATAGCCTCACTCTCATTCTTGCTGATGTCAGCTTTGAGGACAGATGGGAGAAAACCTTCCCTTCTCTTACTAACTTCTAGGAGTTTGAGGATCAAAAGGATTCAAGTAACTGAACAGCAAAAGAATTAAGAAGGACTAAAAGAAAGAAAACAGAGATTTCAGGATACAATAGAAGGATGCATTAAATAGAATGCAAGTAAGGGAGAAAGAAGACACAGAGGATGAACCAATCAGAAAATAAAGTAAAATGGAAAAATGGAGATAGGCTAGTAGGGCATCTGAGCAGAGAAAAAAGTAGGTATAGAAAGAGAAAAGAGTTCTTAATTTAGAGCTGCATACTTAGGAGATATATAACAAACTTATGAATTAAATAAAATTAGGCCACATTTATAGCAACTGACTAAATATATGGTTATGTAAAACTCTGTAGTAGTTATAAGTATATATATTTTATGGAGAAGGAAATGGCAACCCACTACAGTATTCTCGCCCCGAGAATCCCATGGGACAGAGGAGCCTGGTGGGCTACATAGAGTCCAAGGGGTCGCAGAGTTGGACACAACTAAAGCAATTTAGTAGGCACGTATATACATTTTATCATTCATACATATATCTATGAATAATTTATTTCAGAATACTTGGTGAAAGAAGCATAAAATATTCTTCTCATTAGATGAAAAAGAGTTAACTGGAAATATATAGCTCACACACATTCTAATACATAAAATTTAAAATCTCAGCCTAACTATACCACCACCATTTGTGATGACATCTATTTAGAGCCAAATAAACCATAAATTATGTCAGAATACAAAATAATCTTAAGAATTAACAGATACCTAATTATCTCAGTAAGTACTATAGTTAAAACTTCATGATCATTCATAGAAAAAAAAAGTATATAACATACCGAAGAAGTCCAAGATAGTAAGATTTGTCTAAAATTTGCCTCTGGGGACCTAAAAAAAATTTTTAGGTATTAGCGTTCAGTTTGAAAATTCCACATTAGCAAATCCGAAGTGCAACCAGAATTACACTCAACAATTCTCTAATAGCCCTTACAAATGTCCCAGTAAGCCTAAAAATCTGAAAGAAGCAATGAAATAGAAAAGAGAACTAAAATCTTAGCATCATGACATAATGGAAGCCTGAATTAAGATCACAAAGATGGGACTAGAGGTTGGGCTGTTAAAAGAGTGGAGTCAAAAAAAAAACAACAAAAGCACTGGAATCTACTGGTTAGGGTGACTGAACAGAAACTGGGACTAATGGGGTCTGGAACAGGACTAAGCAAGAGAATGTTCTGCAATAATGGAAATATTCTGTAGCAGCACTGTCCAATAAAGTAGCTACATGGGAATAGCGACCACTTGAAACATGGATGGTGGTATGTGAAAAGAAGAGAAGCGGAAAGCAAAAGAGAAAAGGAAAGATATACCCATTTGAATGCAGAGTTCCAAAGAATAGCAAGAAGAGATAAGAAAGACTTCCTCAGCAATCAGTGCAAAGAAATAGAGGAAAACAATAGAATGGGAAAGACTAGAGATCTCTTCAAGAAAATCAGAGATACCAAGGGAACATTTCATGCAAAGATGGGCTCAATAAAGGACAGAAATGGTAGGGATCTAAAAGAAGCAGAAGAGGTGGCAAGAACACACAGAAGAACTGTACAAAAAAGATCTTCACGACCCAGATAATCACAATGGTGTGATCACTCAAACTCACCTAGAGCTGGACGTACTGGAAGGTGAAGTCAAGTGGGCCTTAGGAAGTATCACTATGAACAAAGCTAGTGGAGGCGATGGAATTCCAGTTGAGCTATTTCAAATTCTAAAAGATGATGCTGTGAAAGTGCTGCACTCAGTATGTTAGCAAATTTGGAAAACTCAGCAGCAGTCCATAGGACTGGAAAAGGTCACTTTTCATTCCAATTCCAAAGAAAGGCAATGCCAAAGAATGCTCAAACTACCCACAATTGCACTCATCTCACATGCTAGTAAAGTCATGCTCAAAATTCTCCAAGCTAGCCTTCAGCAATACGTGAACTGTGAACTTCCAGATGTTCAAGCTGGTCTGAGAAAAGGCAGAGGAACCAGAGATCAAATTGCCAACATCCGCTGGATCATGGAGAAAGCAAGAGAGTTCCAGAAAAACATCTATTTCTCCTTTATTGACCAAGCCAAAGCCTTTGACTGTGTGGATCACAATAAACTGTGGAAAATTCTGAAAGAGATGGGAATACCAGACCACCTGACCTGCCTCTGAGAAACCTGTGTGCAGGTTAGGAAGCAAGTTAGAACTGGACATGGAACAACAGACTGGTTCCAAAGAGGAAAAGGAGTACATCAAGGCTGTACATTATCACCCTGCTTATTTAACTTACATGCAGAGTACATCGTGAGAAACGCTGGGCTGGAGGAAGCACAAGCTGGAATCAAGATTGCTGGGAGAAATATCAATAACCTCAGATATGCAGGTGACACCACCCTTATGGCAGAAAGTGAAGAAGAACTAAAGAGCCTCTTGATGAAAGTGAAAGAAGAGAGTGAAAAAGTTGGCTTAAAGCTCAACATTAAGAAAACTGAGATCATGGCATCTGGTCCCATCATTTCATGGCAAATAGATGGGGAAACAGTGGAAACAGTGGCTGTCTTTATTTTTCTGGGCTCCAAAATCACTGCAGATGGTGATGGCAGCCATGAAATTAAAAGACGCTTACTTCTTGGAAGGAAAGTTATGACCAACCTAGACAGCATATTAAAAAGCAGAGACATTACTTTGCCAACAAAGGTCCGTCTAGTCAAGGCTATGGTTTTTCCAGTGGTCATGTATGGACGTGAAATTTGGAGTATAGAGAAAGCTGAGTGTTGAAGAACTGATGCTTTTGAACTGTGGTGCTGGAGAAGACTCTTGAGAGTCCCTTGGACTGCAAGGAGATCCAACCAGTCCATCCTAAAGGAGATCAGTCCTAGGTGTTCATTGGAGGGACTGATGTTGAAGCTGAAACTCCAATACTTTGGCCACCTCATGCGGAGAGTTGACTCATTTGAAAAGACCCTGATGCTGGGAGGGATTGGGGGCAGGAGGAGAAGGGGACGACAGAGGATGAGATGGTGGGATGGCATCACCGACACAATGAACATGAGTTTGGGTGAACTCCGGGAGTTGGTGATGGACAGGGAGGCCTAGCATACTGCAGTTCATGGGGTTGCAAAGAATCAGACATGACTGAGCGACTGAACTGAACTGAAAAAATACTTTTATTTTAATTAATTTTAATTAATTTAAATAATCACAAATATTTGTATTTGTAAAAATACAAATAATTTATATTACAAATACAAATAGCTATTGGCTATCACAATGGACAGCGTAGGTTTAGACTATAAACTTCTTAATGTAGGCAAGACATTATATTTTATATAACTTTTCTGAGACTTTTTCAGAACACAATCTTACATTTCAGTAGGACTAAAAAAGCATCCCTAGGTTAAATGTCCCAAACCTTGAGAGAGGTGAAGTGCCCTGCATGGCATGAGAGAAAAGCCTAGGAAGTATTGACTGAAATCCATGCTGAGAAGAGGGAGAGACTGTCTCACTAGAATGGGAAAAGAGGCACTGGAACAGGTAACAGCAAAAGTCACAGAAGATAGTGATACATGCTGGTAACAGAGCTTCTCACATAAGGCTTTGAACTATACTTGTAGAAAATGACTATTTTCTTAAATAATACTTAAATATTATTTAAGTATTATTATTAAATAATATTTAAATAATACTTAAGTATTAAATATTAAATAATACTGGCATTATTTAAATAACACTGGTTCTTATTAAATAAGAATCTTATTTAATAATCAGTAATTAAATAATATTTAATTATTAAATAATTAATAATACTGTTTCTTTTTTAAAGGAGAAATTAATACAGTAATAAAATTTGATGAATTCTCTTAGAATTGCACCCTTAAGGTTTCTGCCCTTAAGGTTTTTAAATAGGAAATATTAAACACATAAACGATTCTGTGAATACAGTTTTAAAGACTAAACAACTACAAAATTTTGAGTCATTTTCTTCCACAGCATTGATAACTATTAAGCAAGCATTTCTAAACAACTGATTTTTTTTCATCCTTTGGCCACCCTTCATGGCACATGGGATCTTATTTAACCAGGGATCAAATCTCTGGCCCCTGCATCAGAAGTGCAGAGTCTTAACTACTGAACCACCTGGCAAGTCCAATAACCAACTGGTTTTTAATATTTAGTGAAATATGTTGTATCATAAGTAAGAAAATTAAGTTTGCTGAAAGGTAGAATATATTATATTACAGAAGTTGGTATATCATCTTATAATTAATTTTGTAATAGTATGCTCATCCCTGATAAGTCATTTGCACATATACAGAAAATTTAAAAACTCAATATGAAATAATGCTTTGATTTATATATATATATATAAAATAGACCAACTTTTTGAATCAAACATATAGTGTTATTATTATTATGCATTTCTAAACACATAGAGACATAAGGAGAGATATATAAATCTATATGTTAGTCTCACTTCCTCACTTAACCATTATAATGGAATAATAATTATTACCAAAAGTAACACTTCTGGTCTCACTTCTCATAAATATACAAATACCTACCATTGTCATTTTGATATGGAAACCAAAAAAAACTATTTCAGAATATTTCTATATAGTACTAGAAATCTAATTTTCATATCTGAGTTTTCCTTCAAATTATTTCAAATGTCTTCAAAGAAATTATAGCAAAGTTCACCAACAAGGACCTATTTACTCTATAGGATAGAAAACTATACTCAATATTTTATAATAACCAAAAGGGAAAAGAATTTGAAAAGAAATATATACATGGATATGTATATATAACTGAATCAGTGTTCTGTACACCTGAAACTAACGTAATACTGTAAATCAACTATACTTCAATTTTAAAAAGTTATAGCAAAGTTCACCAGAAAAATGATTAAAATAGCTCATCAGTTCAGTTCAGTCGCTCAGTCGTGTCCGACTCTCCGTGACCCCATGAATCACAGCACGCCAGGCCTCCCTGTCCATCACCAACTCCCGGAGTTCACTCAAAACTCATGTCCACAGAGTCGGTGATGCCATCCAGCCATCTCATTATCTGTCGTCTCCTTCTCCTCCTGCCCCCAATCCTTCCCAGCATCAGAGTCTTTTCCAGTGAGTCAACTCGTCGCATGAGTTGGCCAAAGTACTGGAGTTTCAGCTTTAGCATCAGTCCTTCCAATGAACACCCAGGATTGATCTCCTTTAGAATGGACTGGTTGGATCTCCTTGCAGTCCAAGGGACTCTCAAGAGTCTTCTCCAACACCACAGTTCAAAAGCTCATACATGTATATAACTCCCTAGTTCACAATTTATTCTCACATTCATTCTCTTATTTAACCTTTAAAATTTCTGAATCAAAGAGTAAGAACTGAGTAAAATAGCCTCTTTCACTGTATAATTCTGATTTAGCAATACACTGTAATAACTCCCAGGTGGCGCTAGTGGTAAAGCACCCGCCTGCCAACAGGCGATGTAAGAGATGAGGGTTCCATCTCTAACATCTAGGGTCAGGAAGATCCCCTGGAGAAGGGAAGAGGGAAGGGCAAGCCACTCCACTATTCTTGCCTGGAAAATCCCATGGACAGAAGAACCTGGTGGGCTACAGTCCATGTGGTTGCAGAGTCAGACATGACTGAAGTGATGCAGCATTAATATACTGTAATACTTCTTACACAAAATATGCTCATCTTCTTAAAATAGATACCTTTCATAGCAGTTTTCATTCCACTCAAACCTTGCTGTGTTACAGGACGATCAGCAACTTTGATTTGAGAAGACAGAACTCCTCCTGTCCCTATGGGACCACCTCGAGAGCCTGGTCTTGCTGTTCCAGGTGGCATCTAAATGACAAGATTCAGTTTCAATAAAAGAGAAATACTGTGCCTCTAATATTAACACTATAAAAAGAATATTAAAAATAAAACTAAGATTCTATATAATATATAAAATTTTCCTTACATTTTTAAATGTTTGAAATAGTAAATAAAACTAATATCTAAAATTAATGCTAATTAAGTAATATTTTTCTTTAAAATATAAAATTCTAAGTGTTAGACATATTTATACCACTCCAAAACTGTAAAGGAGCAAAATGTCCACATATTTGTCCTTATTTAACAACAGGACTAATGGTGAAGCTGAAGCTCCAATATTTTGGTCATCTGATGCGAAAGACCAACTAATTGAAAAGTGTCTGATGCTGGGTAAGAGTGAGGGCAGAGGGAGAAGAGAACACCAGATGATGATGTAGCTGGAGGGCATCATCAATCAATGGACATGAACCTGGGCAAACTTTGGGAGATGGTGAGTTGACTTTATACAATATACTTGTCTACATTTTCTGCTAATACATTTATGATTTCATTTTTTAATATAAAATTTTGAAATATCTAGGATTCTGTATGAGTGAGGGATTTGGTTTATTAAAACAAATGGTTTACCAATTATTCAGTAGTACCGAATACTCCACGCTTTCCTACTAATTTGAAATGCAACCTTCATCACTAATTAAATTCTTACTTGCCTAATTCCATTTCTGGTCTATAACATTTCACTTGGTTTTAGCACCAACATGCTATGCCCCTGAATTGTTGTAGCTTTAAAATAAATTTCAATATTAGTATGAGTATGCATAGTCTCTTAACATTAGTCTTTTAAACATTCTCCCACATTGATGCAGTCGTGTCCAACTCTTTACAACCCCATGGACTATACAGTCTATGGAATTCTCCAGGCCAGAATACTGGAGTGGGTAGTCTTTCCCTTCTCTAGGGGATCTTCCCAACCCAGGTGTTGAACCCAAGTCTCCTGCATTGCAGGTGGGTTCTTTACCAGCTGATCCACCAAGGATCCCAAGAATACTGAAGGGGGCAGCCTATCCCTTCTCCAGCGGATCTTCCCAACCCAGGAATCGAACCAGGGTCTTCTGTATTGCAGGCAGATTCTTTACCAACTGAGCTACCAGGGAAGCTCTTTATACTTCTAGATGTTAAAAAAAAAAAAACAAAACACATATAATAGTATGCTTATAGCATAAAGAAAAACAAAAACAAAGAAGAATCTCTATTTATTATAGACAGGCTTTTCAAATTCTACCAGGATATACACATAATAGCTCAACAGTTTGTTTTAAACTTACACCAGTTGCCACTCGAATATTTCCTGATGGGGGTCGTATTCCAGAAGGAGGCCTTCCTGTCAATCCAATCCCACCTCGAGAAACAGGGCGAACTGCTGAAGGTTTGTGATTACTGGCCATTATTTCCTCAGTTTAACCACTGCTTGGAAACAAGAATAATTTAATTTTCCTTTGATACCTCCTATAGCAAGACAGGAGTGAACCACATACCATTTCAAACATTTAATCCACTGTGACTTTTCTCGCAAATTGCTATTGTAGGTACCACTATGTACAAGGTTAAGCCTGCTTTAATTTTGTTCAGGTTTGACATAACTGTTCCACTCAGAACCATGGAATTATTTATTATAACATGTCCTCCTCATTCCCCTACTATCTTATCAAAATGCAAGTCCCTCTACTTACCTTTCCCTCCTGGGTTCTCATTCACACTCTAGTTAAGTTTTCTCTCTCCTTGCAAAACCAGTATCTTTCTTCTCTGACAGTTTTTATCTGTACTTTCTGGTCTGTAGTAAATTCCCTTGTATTCTCAACCCTGTTATAAGTACTTCCTTGTACTCGTCAACTTAACAGGATCCTGTCTTCTGAAAAAACTTTTGGTAGTGAATACTGTCTTAGCTTCTTGTCCAAGGCAAAGAAGGAATACATGGCACTCTCCTTGCTCCACAACGTAACTGGCAAATGTTATTCTCCAAAGTTTAAAAAAAGTAACAACAGGATTCTCTTCTGTTGAGGACCAAGTAATGCAACTACATTGCCTTGGATATTTTCTGGTTGCTTTTATATAGGAGCCACCTAATCTCTCCCCCACATTTACTAAAGTCTTGTGTATCTTGTTCAGTCTCTTCATTCTAGTACCACCAACAATCTGGATGATTTCCATATGGATATTGGATTCAATATGTAACATTCTAGCTTCACAGTTCCATGACCCAAATCTCAGCAACCATTTCAATTCTAATTCATGGCCATGGCCAGAGCTGGAGCTTATCATCATCTGGAATTGCTTCATCTCAAGTATCTTAATGAAATACTTTATTCTCTGGCCTTAATTTCCTCTCCTTCTACCTTTTGCTAACCTTTATTCTCACAAAAGACCCTGATGCTGGGAGAGACTGAGGGCAGGAGGAAAGGGGACGACAGAGGATGAAATGGTTGGATGGCATCACCAACTCAATGGACATGGGTTTGAGTAGACTTTGGCAGTTGGTAATGGACAGGGAGGCCTGGCGTGCTGCAGTTCATGGGGTCACAAAGAGTCAGACACGACTGAGCGACTGAACTGAACACCTCCCCTTAAACTATTTCCTTTATTCACTCTCTCCTAGTTTATCAGCCGCCTCCTGTACTCAGCAGAATAAAATATTTAAAATTTTGACTATTTAAAATAGCATTTTAAAATTATGGTCATAATCTATTCAGTTCAGTTCAGTCGCTCAGTCATGTCCGACTCTCCGCGACCCCATGAATCACCGCACTCCAGGCCTCCCTGTCCATCACCAACACCCGGAGTTCACTCAAACTCATGTCCACAGAGTCGGTGATGGCATCCAGCCATCTCATTCTCTGTCGTCCCCTTCTCCTCCCGCCCCCAACCTTTCCCAGCATCAGAGTCTTTTTCAGTGAGTCAACTCGTCGCATGAGGTGGCCAAAGTATTGTAGTTTCAGCTTTAGCATCAGTCCTTCCAATGAACACCTAGGACTGATCTCCTTTAGAATGGACTGGTTGGATCTCCTTGCAGTCCAAGGGACTCTCAAGAGTCTTCTCCAACACCACAGTTCAAAAGCATCAATTGTCTTCTCCAACACCACAGTTCAAAAGCATCAATTCTTCGGCCATCAGCCTTCTTCACAGTCCATCTCTCACATCCATACATGACCATGGGAAAAACCATAGCCTTGACTAGACAATCTATTAGTAACTTATAAAAACAATTTAGAGGGTTATGACCAATATGGGTTAAATATGAAATAGAACAGAAGATATAACAGGTTGCACTGCACAGAGGAAGGGTACTGTTTCATTAAATTTTTGTTTCAGTTATATTTGTGTAAATTTACACATATGTGTATACAGGTCTATAATGTAAGATATATGTCCTATTATGGGTAATGTTCAAAAGAGTTTTAAAGATTCTGAACTAGAGAAAGAATATGAAGAAAAAGTGTACCCAAGGCTCTGGCCTGAGGACTGTAAATATATACAGGTTCCACAGAAGAGGGAAAGCTTGTGTAAGAGACTGAAAACAAAGACTCAGAAAGCTAACAGAAAAGCCAGGAGTGTGTGTCAGAGATGCCAAGAAAAGGCAAGAATGGTCGGCCATGACATTTTCTTCTGGGAATTCAAGTAAGATGAACACTGAAATGTCCATAGAAATCCCCACTGAAGAAACCATTAGTGACCATGATGGTCATTTTCAAGAACTCCTTTCCTTCTCAACATTAAATTACTGTCTCATGAGCACCATCAACTAATTCGCATCCTTTGCAACACTTCTTCAACCCATTTCACAAATCAGAAACTATTCTCTACATTCAACCTGGACTGCTGAACACTGCTGATGGAAATCTCACAGCTGTATAGACTGGAGAACTGAAAAGTCATAGGCACCACATTTAGATGGATCTTCAGATTTCTGAAATTATTTTATCCTTGATAAGCTACTCTGTCCTTGACGATTCCAATTTTTAACAACTTTTCTACTCTTGCCTCTCTCAGTAGATGACTCAATTTCATAATTAAGAAAATTAAGATATGAAATCCATCATATTTGGAGCAAATCACTTACCTGTATCAATGCTGCCTTCCAATCTCAATAGCCATGACTTCTCTCATTCAAGATCATTATTTATTCTG
This sequence comes from Moschus berezovskii, assembly GCF_049115385.1. Classification (NCBI taxonomy): domain Eukaryota; kingdom Metazoa; phylum Chordata; class Mammalia; order Artiodactyla; family Moschidae; genus Moschus; species Moschus berezovskii. Next base: position 23,411,862 of record NC_142466.1, read on the forward strand.
ATTTATCCTCTTAGTCCCACATCTCTGGGACATTAACTTCCCTCTCCTTGTCAAACTCCTTCTCCCTAACCCCTGCCCCAAGCTCCTTCCGAGCATTATCCAGTTCCTGAGAAGGGGACAACAGAGGAAGAGATGGTTGGATGGCACCATTGACTCGATGGACTTAGAGTTTGAGCAAGCTCCAGGAGTTGGTGATGGACAGGGAAACCTGGTGTGCTGCAGTCCATGGGATCGCAAAGAGTCAGACAAGACTGAGCAACTGAACTGACTGACTGACTATGTCTTTAAACTTTCTCCTTTCTTTGAGTCTGGTGTCATGTTCCATTCTTTCCTAACCCTAAAAACTAATTTCTTGATCCTGAAACCACCTTTAATTCTGTCCTATATATTCTTTTTCTACACAGGCAAATTCTAAAATATTGCAACCATCTCCGTGATACTCCCCTCTTCTGTTTCTCCTCTTGCAGTCTCTTTCATCTTATTATACCTGACTCTACTGTAGCAATTCTCAAGATATGAACCAGTCTATTTTTCTTTTTCCTCTCTACCATCTCATTGATCCACCTCATCTATACTCAGGGTTTGAGCAATTAATAAGCTGATGACTCACAATACTGAATCTCCAGTCCTGACTCCTCACACTCCCTCTGAGGTGTTTATATCCAAATAATTACTTGCCATTTTCACTTCAATATAGTATCAACATTTCAAAATAAATGAAAACGTAAACTCACTGTCATCTCTGCTGAATTTACTCTTCCTCCTGGTATACCTCCTAATCACACAAGCCAGAAATTTAGTCCTTGATTTCTCCCTCTCCCTCATTTCCCACGGCTAACCACATAATCCTACTTTTATTTCTAAATCTTTAAAATATAACTTCCTCTCCATTGCTATAGAACTGTTCAAAGCCTCATGGACTCAAGCGGATTATTATATTGGCCTCCTGACTTGTCCCCTGCATAACACACATCTTGCCTGTTATTCTCCTTAGGAATCCATCAACCACCAGTCCATAACCACCCTGCTGCTGCTGCTAAGTCGCTTCAGTCGTGTCCGACTGTGCGACCCCATAGACGGCAGCCCACCAGGCTCCCCCGTCCCTGGGATTCTCCAGGCAAGAACACTGGAGTGGGTTGCCATTTCCTTCTCCAATGCATGAAAGTGAAAAGTGAAAGTGAAGGTGCTCAGTCATGTCCGACTCTTTGAGACCCCATGGACTGCAGCCTACCAGGCTCCTCCGTCCATGGGATTTTCCAGGCAAGAGTACTGGAGTGGGGTGCTATTGCTTTCTCCGATAACCACCCTAACCTTCTTCAATTTGAATTTACAGGGCTGTCTGAACTGCTACTATGCATCTGTACACATATCTATCCCTGGACCTATCAAACCAATCTGCTTAAATACTTTTCCACCTTGAAGGCAAGAGTTTGATCTTATTCATCTTTAAATCTCCAGCATTAATCTCAGTGCCAGGCAAAAACTTTGTTTTCTTTGTACGTTATGAATTTCCTCCTACATGAAGGCATTGCCAGCTACAAAAACCAGCTACAAAAATTTACTAAATTATCAAAAAGAAAACAAATCACTTCTTGAACCAAAATGGCTTCTCGGTTTCTATAGCCCCTGCCCATTACTTCTTCTCTGGGTTTCCTTGGCATTATTCATGATCAATCCTGGAATTGTTTCTCTCCTCTCCATAATATTTTGTCTTCATATAACTCTAACTAGGCTGATAACTCATAAATCAGTATCTCCAGTTCTGTCCTTAAAACTGGACAACAATTCTGAGTTTTCAACTATTGGCGGGGTGGATTTCTATTCAGATACCCCATTATTACTTTATATTTAATATGTTCACAGCAGACTTAGAATCTTCCTATTCCAACTAGCTCCGTGATTCTATTTTCTGGCCATTTTGAACTCTTCGGACAAAGTAACAGAATTATTACTATTATTTCAAATGGAAAAATAAGCTTTGTAAAACGACTTTTTCAAAGGCAGACAAGGTCTATGGTCCAAACAGTTTCTCCCAGGGACTTCCCTGGCAGTCCAGTGGTTAATTCTCTGTGCTTCCACTACAGGGGGCACCAGTTCCATCCCTGGTGTTGGAATTAAGGCAGTGGCAAGGGGAAAAAAAAAAACCAAAACGGTTTCCTCTCAGAGAAAGTGAAAACAATAAACCTTCCTTTATTCAGCAGAAATAGTTGGGGTTACTCTAGCTTTCCTGAAAACTTTAAGAAAATGGACAACACATAGAATTCCACCTGATTTTCTTTGCCACTGCTTTATTACAGCGGGAAAAATTTTAGTTAACATTTGGTCAGTTTCCACGGGGTAAAATACAAGGGAGGAGCACTATTAACAAACATGCCACTAACTCCAGGGTAAGTCTTTCAAATATTCGCATAATCTGAGGGGTTATTCACACAACCAGAGAGGTTCCAGAAAGATCAGGGATACTAACGGAGCTCCGACAGTTACCAGCCGTTCACCCTCAGGGCGTGTTTTCTTATTGTAGTGCGGCGAGAGCTCCAGCTTGCAGTCTTTGTGACGGTTTCAGATACTGAAATACCTGGCTCCTAATTATTATATCATTATCCTCCCCAAACCAACCATTTTAATATATTTGAAGAAGCGGAAAGTTGCTAAGTCCCTTCTACTATGACCAACAGACAGCTATTATTACTTCGAATAAAACTCAGCCCACAGTTAATTTTCTGAGGCGCTCGGGCCGTTCCCTCCGGTCCCCTGGCAGGTCTGCTTAGGGAACTGTGTGAGAAAATCTCTTCTCATGTCTGCAGGACTAAAAATGGGCCTTTCTTAGCCCGGCGTCGGGCTGGAGGTGAACTCCTAAGAGCCGGGTTTATTTTGTTTGAAGCGCATCAGCATCGCCCAAGTTAAAACAACCAGTAAGGGAGGCAAGGAGAAAGCTAGGACCGGGGATTTCTCACCTCAGCCGGCGCTGAGGGGTGCGAAAGGAGAGCGGTCGCAACACCCAGGGGCACTCGAACTTCTTGTGAGCCCTCCACCACCGCGTAGCCCACCGGTTGGGGCCCGCGAACACGCTCCCTAACTGGAACGGCCCCGCTCACCTGCGTGCAGTGTTCCTAGGCCCTCAGAGCCTAATGACTGGTAGCCGCGAGCCTTTTCGTATCCCGGCAACAGGGGGCGGGGGACTCCATCTGATTGGCCAATCTTCGGGCTCAGTTCAGTGAAGCGAGAGTGAAATGTTCTCGCGATATTTGACGACTAACTTTCGTTTCCTCGGTACCTCCAGAGCTTTTCTGGAAGGGACAGAAAACGGTGTTTTGGCTAGGAATGAATATTTTATTTGGAAACTGGTTTTCTTTATAATCAGAATAATCTCTCTGATTGTGAACCTGACGTGAACTCACTCCACCGAGTTTTATTATATCGCTGTGTAACGTCATTTGTACTACGTCAAACTTTTTAATGAGAATTATTTCAAGTTATTCCGTGGTAGGCAGCATTCGTGGTACAGTCTTTTTACTTCTAACTAGTGGTACTTTCCTTTTCATTAGAAGGAAAGAACACAACACATAAGTTACAGCATTAAGTCTCGATGCGATTCTGGTAGCATATGTTCTCACTTCATTGAAGGCTTTATATCTTTAGGCTTCCTTTCAGAGTGATTCTGTGAGGAGGACTGAATTTAAAGCGAATTGGCTTAAAAGAATTATTTTAATATCAATGTTTTTTTTAATTAAGAAAAATGAGAACTACGTCGTCTCAAATCCTACTTCTCTAATAAAAGGAACTTTAAATTCGCTTTTTCCAGTTTTCCAATAGTCCGCTTAAATGGGATGGGAGCTCTAATTTTATATATATGTATATATAAGGTGTAACATTTTCACATTGTTTGCATCTTGCATACATTTTTTATGTCCAGGTTTACTGTTGTATGCCTGCCTTCAAGTAGGTTAAAATCAGTGCGATACAAAATGAAATAATGTTCTATGACTGAGTTCTCAAAGTTTGTAAAACATTTTCGTGTAATTACTCCACTTGAGATCAACATATTTGTAGTGATCATCTGTTGTCTTTAGGGTCACTGTAGTGAAGGGAAATAGAATTTGCCATCCCAAAGTATGCCACATTGGTAAAAGGCTTATTTTGAGTGGAAGGCAATTGAAAAGTTGTAAAAGAAAAGCTCTCCATTCCGCTATTTGCGTAAAAGCAGAACATAAATTTTCAAAGTCGCCCCTCCTTGCCTCTTAAACAGGAAGGACAAAAGTTAATCATTAGAGACCTTTATCAGCCTGGAGACTGCAACAGAGGAATCTACTCAAAAAAATTAACTAATTAGCCTTTACTGTTAACTTCCCTTCTAATTGCCTTCCCATAATGCTGCCTCTAAAGACTTAGTCCTTTTATCACTTGTGTAGAAACTTATTGTTCCCTTGTTAAGATGCTGTATAAGCCCAAACTCTAGTCACTGAGCTATTCATCTCTGAATTTCTCTTTGTATATATAATTCATCTCTGAATTTCTCTTTGTATATATAATACATGTAACAACCCTGGGTCGGGAAGATCCCCTGGAGAAGGAAACGGTAACCCACTCCAGTATTCTTGCCTGGAGAATCCCATGGACGGAGAAGCCTGGTAGGCTACAGTCCACGGGGTCGCATAGAGTCGGACACGACTGAGTGACGGAACGGAATCTTTTACTACAGAGCCCCAGCAGAAACGCTAGAAAGAAAAACCTTCAACTTCTAACGTCCAACTATTTCATATGGTCTCATAGAGAAGCTACTGACATGCCTTTTCGGTCGGTCTTTTCAGACATAAGGGAGACTCAACATTTGCCATTTGTATAGAGCTGTGACAGTCTGAGAGAAAATCTTAAAAAACAAAACTTTCTGTAAAGTACCAAGAACCCGGTTTAGTATTCACAGAATTTAAGGCACGTGATTGTTTCCAATTTAGTCCTAAACTCTCTCTCATTAGATTGAAGAAAGAAAAAAAAAAAAAAAAAAAACCTCAGGAGACTACGTAGAGTTTGGGGAAATCGGAGTAAGACTGCTCCCAAGACAACAACGCGAAGCGAACTCAATCAGCCAGGCGGACCAAGATTTAAAACTCAAATCAGCCGGGCGGACCAAGATTTAAAATACCCGGATTTGGCGCTCCTGCGACTCACGCCCCACTGACGCGTGGCATTGTGGGATTTGTAGTTCGGACCACATCCGGTATCAAAATTAAAAGCTCAGCCAGGGCTCGGAGTGGACTCGGGCTCGGAAAGGAACCAGATTCGGGCGCCCAGACGGAGAGGCCGGCGGAGGTATCTCTTCCTCAGCTGGCGGTCCAAGCGACTGTCGTCTCCGCGTCAGCCTCAGCAGTCAGGACGCACACACTCTGCGTCATGGCGGGCTGAGGCCGATGATGAATTCCGGTGTGCATGTCAGGGTTGCTGTGTCACTCGGCCCGCTCGGCGCGCCCCTTCCCTGCCGCCCTTCCGCACCGGCCCTTGGGTTCTTCCGAGCCCGGCGTCCCTCACCTGCAGGCGCCCTCCAGTCGCCCGCCCGGCCTCGCCGATTGACCGATCTCGCGCGGTGCCCCGGCCCCGGGCGCCGGACCCACCAGGGCCATGGCGAGCGGCTCCTGCAGGTACCGGCTGAGCTGCTCGCTCTCGGGCCACGAGCTGGACGTGAGGGGCCTGGTAAGCTGCCTCTATCCACCGGGGGCTTTTGTGTCCGTGTCCCGAGATCGCACCACCCGTCTCTGGGTCCCAGACAGGTGAGTGCCCCGAGTCCCGTTAGCCCCCAGTTGTGCTGCAAGCTTCCTGCGGAGTCCAGGAAGAGAGTGCCCCTTCCCTGCCCTCTTCCTGGCCTTCGCTGCGATCCGCCGTCCCTCCAAGTTCTGAGATAGCTGACAGTCTGGGTACGCCGTGTAAGGAACCTGTGAGAGTTATGTGGAAAGAGTGCTGGGTTAGGGGAACAGAGACCTACTTTCTTGTCCTAACTTGACCACTAAACTGAGTGACCTTGGACGAACCTTTTATTTTTTTTGTGGCTTCAGTTTGTGAACGATTATTTTTCCCGTGTTTTCGATTTGAAAAATTTTTGATGCCAGGTGCACCTCATTAATGAGGTAGTGTGAAAGCATCTGGCATGTGATTAAAGTAAACCCTCTTCTTTATTAAGAATTTGCTCTGTAGTCTTCCCTCAAACTTGAGAACTAAGGTTCTCAAAAATTGCATTGCAGGAAGTTGCCTTGGCTCCTCTCCACGTTATCCAACTCAGAGTTTCTTAGTCCGAGTTAGGTGATGGACTTGAGTGGAGGGGAGGAAACTCCTCAACTATTTTATGGATGTGGGGAGAAGGGTGTTTTCTTGAGAGAAAGCCCATTGCCTTCAAAAGATTTTCAAGAGATTAATCAAATTCAAGGGTTTAGCCCTGATTTAGCTGGTTGTAACAGGAAATGCTTCAACAGTACATGGACTGTAACTTCCAGATGTTCAAGCTGGATTTAGAAAAGGCAGAGGAACCAGAGATCAAATGGCCAACATCCGCTGGATCATTGAAAAAGCAAGAGAGTTCCAGAAAAACATCTATTTCTGCTTTATTGACTATGGCAAAGCCTTTGACTGTGTGGATCACAACAAACTGTGGAAAATTCTGAAAGAGATGGGACTACCAGCCCACCTGACCTGCCTTCTGAGAAATCTGTATGCAGGTCAGGAAGCAACAGTTAGAACTGGACATGAAACAAAAGACTGGTTCCAAATCGGGAAAAGAGTACCACAAGGCTGTTATTTTGTCACCGTGCTTATTTAACTTATATGCAGAGTGAAGCACAAGCTAGAATCGAGATTGACAGGAGAAGTGTCAATAACCTCAGATATGCAGATGACACCACACTTATGGCAGAAAGCAAAGAACTGAAGAGCCTCTGATGAAAGTGAAAGAGGAGAGTGAAAAAGTTGGCTTAAAGCTCAACATTCAGAAAACTAAGATCATGGCATTTGGTCCCATCACTTCATGGCAAATAGATGGGGAAACAATGGAAACAATGAGGGACTTTATTTTGGGGGGCTCCAAGACCACTGCAGATGGTCACTGCAGCCATGAAATTAAAAGACGCTTACTCCTTAGGAGAAAAGTTATGGCCAACCTAGACAGCATATTAAAAAGCAGATACATTACTTTGCCAACAAAGGTCCATCTAGTCAAAGCTGTGGTTTTTCCAGTAGTCATGTATACATGTGAGAGTATTGGACTATAAAGAAAGCTGAGCGCCGAAGAATTGATGTTTTTGAGCTGTGGTGTTGGAGAAGACTCTTGAGAGTCCCTTGGACTGCACAGAGATCCAACTAGTCCATCCTAAAAGAAATCAGTCCTGAATATTCATTGGAAGGACTGATGTTGAAGCTGAAACTCCAATAATTTGGCCACCTGATGCGAAGAACTGACTCATTTGAAGATGGGAGAAGTGGACAACAGAGGATGAGATGGTTGGATGGCATCACCGACTCAATGGACATGAGTTTGTGTAGGCTTTAGGAGTTGGTGATGGACAGGGAAGCCTGGCGTGCTGTGGTCTGTGGGGTCGCAAAGAGTCGGACACGACTGAGTGAACTGAACTAAACAGGAAATTTAATACCTAGAAGGCAGATTTCTTTTTAGAAAGGGAAAAATTGAGGTGAGTTAGTTTATTTAGTAATTCTCGCATTAGAGATTTCACTCAATGAAACCATACATTTTCATCCATAAATTCATATGATCCCTATGAGAGCCTCCTTTTTGTTTGTGATCCTGAAGAAGAATAAAAAGACAGACAAGGTTCCTATGTTTATGGATCTTAGCTACAGTCTGGGAGGGAAGATGGATGAAGAAAACAACCAAATAAATAATTACACTTTGGCATGTGTACTGTGAAGAAAACAAATATAGAGTTGAGTGGGGAGAGATGCTAAAGAAGGAACCCTCTCTGAGAAAGGTGTTTTGGGTTTTTATTTCTTCTTAAAAGGCACTGAGCTGGAGGTAGTCAAGGGAATGAAGAACGGAAGTGAGTCAATTGGAAGAGTACGGTAGGCAGTAGGAAGAGCAGACACAGCTCTGGACTGAATAGGAGAAAATCCCTGGGTGCAGGAGGGAATAAGCTATGAAGTGCAGGCAGATCTTAGAGGTTGGCAGAAGCCAGGACATGCCCGGAAGAGGGCTGAGGAAAGGAGTTTAGTAGGTAGAAGCCCCCAAAGAGTTTCAGCAGGGAGAAGCATGATTTGATTTACCTGTGGAGAAGTTTCTGCTAGGTTCATGTGGAGAATGAATTGCAAAGGGATGAAAGTGAAAAGAGATCTGTTTGGAGGCTTTTACAGTCATGCAGCCAAGAAAAATTAGGGATTTAGAGAGCAAACTCCTATATTGAACTGGATCAGGTCTTCTCTAACTCTTCGATATTTACGATGTTCCAAACTGCTTGGTAACACTGATATGTAACTTCTTGTGTATTTGAGTACAAATTACTGACTAAACTTCTGCATTTAACACTGAATTCAGTAGAAGCACTAAGGAGTTGTTAAAGAATGCTTGTTGTAATAGTTGAAATCTGTTGGAGAGCTGAATCCTTAAACTTTTATAGGACTGTGCTAGCTTGCCAAGAGCTTAAATCATTGGATCTGAAAAGCATGAGGAACTTTGAGCTGAAATGATCTTCTCTTTAATAACTAGCTCTGCTCACTCAATTCATGGTGTCTTTTGGTTTTGTTTTTTAGAATTCATGTGGTTTTCGACTAACACTGATTGAGTATTTCCAGGCACAGGTCTCAATAGTGGGATTGGTGTGGGAAGGTGGTTTTCCTCTCAGTTCCAATTGCTACAGTAGAGCATCTCATAGTCACTCTTTAGGCATCCGAACTAGTGTCTCAGCCATACCTTTAGTGTCGTGAAAAGTGTCCTCAAGGCCGACATCCTGACAGTTTCTATTTATTTCACGGTCTATTAATGAAATTAGTGAAGTGCAGTAAAATGTTCAGAGCCGAGTACACGTTTTCGTTTTCTCATGTCTATTGTTGACAGGGTTCTGGATTAGGGTGAATAATGTAGGGATGGACTGGTAATGAAGGGGAAATTTAGTTTCAAGGAGGCAAAATAGTTCTATTCTAGTGTGGACTAAATCAGATACCTCATCTTTCACGAGGACCCTCTGAAAACACAGAAAGCTTCCAGGCCTTCTGGTGGTGCTTCAGATTGGAGACTTTATTTTTTGGTTGTACATTGACCTGAACCAGTCAACATGCCATTATTCAGATGGCTGCCAGCCTCTGGAAGCCAACCTCACAGTAAACTGGATTTCCCACTGGATTTCTGTCACCAGTGATTGCTTTGCCTTTTGAAAACTAGCCATGTTTGAAAGACTCCAACTTCAGATTCAGCCTCATTCATTAAATCTCCCCTGACCATGCCAAAACTGGAGTAACTTCTCCCTCATGTTTACTCAGCACTTGGGTCCTTAGTCACGTGGAGTTTATTAAGAAACTAGAGCCATTACTTTCTACCCTCCAACCCACTATTCCCTTTTCTTGGAGGCAACATTTTCATCTCTTTTAATGGCTTATTTTTTTAATTTTTCTTCCATATTTGTATATAAAGTGCTGTGCTGCTATTTCTTTAAACATTTTTTAGGTCTCTGTTTTAGTGTTTTCTGTTAGTTCTTAACAGGGAATATGAAAATATAGCTCTCTTTTCTGCTTTCTGCCAGTCCGCCTCAAATAGGCATCCTTTCTATGCCCCGACCCTTATAGTTTAATTTTAGACTAAATCAGTGATTTGTGGCTGTACAGAGTCTGTCTACACCTGAGGTGTGAAATAAACTATGGTAGCTTTTCCTCAACAATTTAATGATTATAGTTAATAATTGTCTTGTTTTTTGCTTTTGTTTAGTTTTCCATGAATGTATCACTAATTCAACTTTATATTGTTTACTAATCATCTAAATCTGCTTTCAAGACTGCTAGACACATTGGATATTTTACAGTTTCACTTTCTCACCTGATCATCCGCCTCTGGTGCACAACTAGTCCTGGGATCTTCCTTCACTGTCCTCTTAAGAAGCTATTTTTGGACTCTTGTGTTGGATTTCTTCTATCAATTATCCTTAAACTTTCTTGGTTTTCTTCCTTGACATTAATAACAAGGTTTCCTTCCTTGTTATTAGAATACATCCTCTAGGAGCTTCGTGAAATACAGTGCAGTGATAGTGTATTAAGACCTACATTTGGAAAATGATTTTAGCCTGCCTTATCTACTTGAGTAATAATTTAAAAGTTTGTAGCATTGTAATTTCCAAATAATTTTTCTTCAGAATTTTGAAGCCATTATTCCATTGTATTCATTGTGTTATAGTCAGTCTGAAGTCATTGTGATTCTTGACCTAAATTATTTTTTTCTCTCTGGAAGGCAGTCTACATTCATTCATTTTTCAAGTTCATTAAATGTGGCCTCTTTGAATGTGAAAACTCATATCCATATGTTCTGGAATGTTTTCTTTAATTCTTGGGTTTCATCATCTCCATTTTCTCTGTCTTCTTTTGTGGAACTTTTTATTCATATATTGAACTTGTTTCTAAATTACTTTTTTATTTTTCTCTGTGTATCTCTTTTTCTTTCTCTACTATACTTTCTCAGAAATTGCCTTGACTTTTTGTGAAATTATGTTTTTGTTTCATGGTTGCAATATCTTACACATCTCTAAGGATGCTAATGCTGATTTTTAAGTTATTTTCTCCCTAAGTGGTCTGTTTCCTCTAAATTGGTTATTTGCCCTCCCTGTTTGTTTTAGTCACTATATTACCCCAAATGTCTAGTAATTCTTATTCTGTGCTTAGTATTAGGGTGTGTGTGTGTTTAGTTGTGTTGACTCTGTGACCCTATCGATCATAGCCCTCCAGGCTCTTCTGTCCATGGGTTTCTCCAGGGAAGAATATTGGAATGCGTTGTCATTTCCTCTTCCCGGGGATCTTCCTGACCCGGGTCTTCTGCATCACAGGTGGATTTTTTACCCATGCACCACCCATACCCCAAGGCTAAACTGTGCCTTGTGTCACTGCCCTCTACTTCCAGCCAAAGACTTTTCTGAAGAAACAACTTCAGACTTTTGCTGGGTACAAGGGGCAGTTTTGTTTTTTGTTTTTTCTTGATGCTGTATGCATTTGTTTTCCCCCACTGATTCAAGAAGTTCTTAATGATTACCATGTAGAACACTGTGCTGCAAACTTAGGAAAATGAAAAGAAAAAACAAGTCTGGATTCTGCCATTAAGAGCGTCACAGAACACTACACATAAACATTGATACTAGAGAGTGCTAAGGGACACGTTTAGGTAGATTCAGTACTTTATACAGTATAGACTTTTAAAGATGTCTTGTCTTTTACATTTCTTTGGACTTACTGATAAAATGGTTTCTGAAACCACATTTTTAAAAAACCTCACCAAAATAGACAAGTTAAAAATAGCTCCTACTACATGCGTATACCTATGGCCAATTCATGTTGATGTATGGCAGAAACATCACAATATCATCATAAGGTAATTATCCTCTAATTTAAAATAAAATTTTAAAAATGTAAAGATTTGGAGAAGAAAAAATAGCTACTACCCAACACATTCCTTTGAAGATTTTTTGAAATGATTCCACTTCTGACTCTGAAGACTTTCAACTAGCTTTCCTAATTCTAGTTCCTACCTTTTTTTGTCCCCATTTCCTAGAGATACGTAGTGGTGCCCATTCTTGAGCCTTTTGGGGGTTCATTGGTAAATTGGGCCTCTTACTTTCCCTGTTCCTGCTTAGAACTCATTTTATTCAAGTATCCTAAGGCTGTTATGACATTTCTGTCAGTTTTCAGTATTCAATGTTATATTTGTTCCTTTTTTTTCTTTTTCTCTCTGACCTTGTGGGTTTAATGCCTTTCTTAAACACAGAAACAAAATATGCATTATACAAAACAATATGTACTCTTGTAATGGTGTTTGGAAAAGGATTGAATATAGACGAGTGTGTGTGCAATGTTTATCTAGGACTTTTCCCCTCTTTATGTACACTTGTGTTATCTCCTTTAGCTGGACCACAAACTCCTTGATTTAGCTTGAGTCAGAAATATAATTCTTTAATTCCCCTCAGCAGCTAATTTATTGCCTTCCATGTGGTGTTCAGTTCAGTTCAGTCACTCAGTTGTGTCCCGACTCTCCGCCACCCCATGAACCACAGCACGCCAGGCCTCCCTGTCCATCAACAACTCCCGGAGTTCACCCAAACTCATGTCCATCGAGTCAGTGATGCCATCCAGCCGTCTCATTCTCCGTCGTCCCCGTCTCCTCCTACCCCCAATCCCACCCAGCATCAGACTCTTTTCCAGTGAGTCAACTCGTCGCATGAGGTGGCCAAAGTATTGGAGTTTCAGCTTCAGCATAAGTCCTTCCAATGAACACCCAGGATTGATCTCCTTTAGAATGGACTGGTTAGATTTCCTTGCAGTCCAAGGGACTCTCAAGAGTCTTCTCCAACACCACAGTTCAAAAGCATCAATTCTTCGGCGATCAGCTTTCTTCACAGTCCAACTCTCACATCCATACATGACCACGGGAAAAACCATAGCCTTGACTAGACGGACCTTGGTTGGCAAAGTAATGTCTCTGCTTTTTAATATGCTATCTAGGCTGGTCATAACTTTCCTTCCAAGGAGTAAGCGTCTTTTAATTTCATGGCTGCAGTCAGCATCCACAGTGATTTTGGAGCCCAAAAAAAATAAAGTCTGACACTGTTTCCACTGTTTCCCCATCTATTTCCCATGAAGTGATGGGACCAGATGCCATGATCTTCGTTTTCTGGATGTTGAGCTTTAAGCCAACCTTTTCACTCTCCTCTTTCACTTTTATCAAGAGGCCTTTGAGTTCCTCTTCACTTTCTGCCATAAGGGTGGTGTCATCTGCATATCTGAGGTTATTGATATTTCTCCCGGCAATCTTGATTCCAGCTTGTGCTTCTTCCAGTCCAGCGTTCCTCATGATGTACTCTGCATGTAAGTTAAATAGCAGGGTGACAATATACAACCTTGACGTACTCCTTTTCCTATTTGGAACCAGTCTGTTGTTCCATGTCCAGTTATATATATATATCTGTTGTTTGTCTTTTTATGTAAGGCAGTGATGCTAAGTGAACGATATGTATAACAATTTGGTAATTATTCTAATCCCCAGGCAGATATTAATATCCTGTGTCCCTAGAGCCGTCATTTAAATGTCCCTGTATTAGTCCCTTTAGTTCATATATTGAGTGTGGTTGATAGTCTAGCTACTTACATACACACGCTATTCTAATGGATACTAAGTGAATGTTTCACAGTATGACAAGGTCCTCAGTGGTTTTATCCCAGTTGCATGAATGTTTCACTTCACTAGAGATTTCTTAGGGTAACAGCAGCTGATAAGTAGAAATAAAGGGGACCAATGTGTATCTTATTAACTGTCATGTCTTTCCAGTCCTAACAGGGGCTTTGCAGAAATGCACTGTATGAGTGGCCACTCCAATTTTGTCTCTTGTGTATGCATCATACCTTCAAGTGACATGTACCCTCATGGACTAATCGCCACTGGAGGAAATGACCACAATATTTGCATTTTTTCACTTGAGAGTCCAGCACCACTTTATGTACTAAAAGGTCACAAAAACACTGGTGAGTATAACACTTTGGCATTTTTCTGTTTGAATAAGTGTCATCTTTTTGAAGATAAAATTCTTATATCTGCTTTTCCTAGTTTTATTATTATTTTTACCTATCACTGTGGCTTGATGCAGAATACCTTTTGAACCATCACTGTTCTATAAATTCTGTTATAGACTTACTGTCATCAGTAAGAGCTGACATACCTATATATGTAAAAAGCAAAGATTGCATTTATAAAAGGAAGAGATTATAGTTTTACAAGCTTTGTAATTTTGGCTTTTCAACTTTCTTTTGCAAGGAATTCATTTACTCAGGAAAACTGAGAGCACTTCCTTTATCTTTGGACTGTTATTTCTGTATTTATGCAGCAAATCAAGTCCCAGAAGGAATGTATGTAGGGGATCTGGTATCATTATTTGAGAGTATTTAATACTTTTGAATAATGTTTTCTGTGATTTGTATATATTTCTGATTCTGTTATATTCCTGGGCTTGTGTTTGCTTAGAAGCTCTTTGTTATAAAATGACACAGTTAATCAATGAAGTATGTGTACTTTTTGTTGCTGTTGTTGTTTCTGGAATAGTTTGGGATATCTGTAAGCAAACAGTATGGCCCATAGGCATTCTAAACTTAATTCCTTTAAGGAGTTTGCAAAATGCTTTGTGTGTAGGTATGGGAAATCTTCAATACAGAGTGATACAGTATTTTTTAAAACTTTTTAAAGGACATCTTCAAATGTATATAAAAGTAGAGACAACGTATTTTAACAGAAATACTATAATGATCTATGTATTTGCATAGCTTTAAGGATTATCAATACATAGCCTATTTGGTTTCATCTTCTGCCCCTTCCACAACATTATTTTAAAGGAAATTTCCAATATACTATTTCATTTGTAAATAGTTGAATATGTAGCACTATAATAGAGTTTGGCAAACTTTGTCTGTACAGGGCAAGATAGTAAATATTTTAGGATTTGCAGGCCATGCAGTCACTTTCATAACTGCTCACCTCTGCTGTTGCGTGGAGCATTGACAGTAAATAAATGAGTGAACACATCTGTGTTTCAGTAAACTTTTATTTATGAACACTGAAATATGAATGTCATATAATTTTCATATGTCAAGAAGTGCCTTTTTTTCCTCTCACCCACTTAAAAATATAAAAACTATTCTTGGTTTGTGCACCATACGAAAACAGGTGGCCCACAGGCCATAGCTTGCTGATCCCTCAAAAAAAATGATTAATTCTGCCATTATTTCTGGATTTAATACCTAGCATTTTTTGTTAAGAACCTTCCACATCAACTGTTTGGCACACTTACAAAGAAAAGACAGGGTAATGCTTGCCTTCTGCCCTCCCCACCTCTTTTGATGGTTTCAGAATAAGTTGATTCCCTAAGATCTTGTTTTCTTTTTTGATTCTCAAACTGTCCCAATTGAAAGCTTCTTTAAAACAGTTGGTTCCTATGGCGGCTTCTTTTTTTTTTTTTTTATTGAAGGATAATTACAGAATTTCTTGTTTTCTGTCAAACCTCAACATGAATCAGCGATAGGTATACATATAACCCCTCCCTTTTGAACCTCCCTCCCATCTCCCTCCCCATTCCACCCCTCTAGGTTGATGCAGAGCTCCTGTGTGAGTTTCCTGAGCCATACAGCAAAGTCCCGTTGTCTGTCTGTTTTACATACGGCAGTGTAAGCTTCCGTGTTACTCTTTGCGTACGTCTCACCCTCTCCTCCCCTCTCCCCAGGCCCATAAGTCTGTTCTCTCTGTCTGTTTCTCCACTGCTGCCCTGTAAGTACGTTCTTCGGTACCGTTTTTTTAGATTCCATATATGTGCGTTAGAATACAATATTTATCTTTCTCTTCTCTTTCTGACACACTTGACTCTGTATAATAGGTTCTAGGTTCATCCACTGCATCAGAACTGACTCAAATGCATTCCTGTTTACAGCTGAGTAATATTCCATTGTGTGTATGTACCACAACTTCTTTATCCACTCATCTGTTGATGGACATCTAAGTTGTTTCCATGTTCTAGCTATTGTAAATAGTGCTGCAATGAACAATGGGATACATGTGTCTTTTTCAGGGTATATGCCTAGGAGTGGGATTGCTGGGAGAAGGAAATGGCAACCCACTCCAGTGTTCTTGCCTGGAGAATCCCAGGGACGGGGGAGCCTGGTGGGCTTCCGTCTATGGGGTCACACAGAGTCGGACACGACTGAAGTGACTTAGCAGCAGCAGCAGCATGGTGGTTTTATTCCTAGTTTTTTAAAGAGTCTCCATACCATCTTCCATGTGGCTGTATCAATTTACATTCCCACCAACAGTACAAGAACGGTCCCTTTTCTCCACCCAAACGTGGCTTCTTGATAAGCCCTTACTTTTGGTACTACAGAATGTTCTAGACCTGAAGTCAACAATTTTGCCAAGAACCTTATGTTTTTCTTTTAGTGGGAAATAGTATTTAGAAACCTCAATTGAGTTGTGGTCCAGGATTTTTTTTTAATTAATTTTGTTTTGTAATTATATAAAACATATAGTTTACAAAGAAAAATCTGTTTAACATGGTGAGTTCAGAGAAGTCTGTATTGCTTTCTCACACCATCCTTTTCTTATAAGTAATTTTTTGTATTACTCTATTTTCACGTGAAATTTTATTTTTTAATTCTGGGAAAATTGCTTTACAGTGTTGTGTCAGTTTCTGCCATACAGCAATGTAAATCAGCCATAATTTTATATATATATATATCTCCCCTCCCTGTAAGTGACTAGTTTTTATTATTCATAGCTCTGTTCTTTCTGGAAAAAAAACTAGCAAATATGTATGTATGTCTATATTACCCCTTTCTTAGATAAAAGGTAACATACTGTATTTAGTTTTCTACCCTGGCTATTTTTACTTGATAATACTGTCCTGGAATACTTTATTGCTGTATATAGAAATCTTTGTTCATTTTTACAGTGGCATTATATTATATTTGTATAGCTATACTAAAGCTATTTTAGCTTATTCAACTGGTCTCCTCTTGATGGATATCTTTAAGTTTCCAATCTTTTGCTTGTACAAATGTCTTTTGGTTGGGTTTTTGTGTGTGTGTGAGTGTAATTTAGGTATGATATCCAGTTCTGGATCAAAGGGTAAATGCATATGTAATTTTATTAGTTATTGCCAAACCCCCTCATTTGGTGTCATAACCTTTATTGCATTCCCAGTAGCAATATTTGAGTCCCTTCTTCCCTTACCAATCAAATATGTTGTGAGATTTTTAGGTTGTTGCCAAAATGATAAGTGAAAAATGACGTTTTGGTATGGTGTGATTTGCATCTCTCATTATGGAGGGGGGCATTTTTTAAAATATGGAAGGCTCATTGGCATTTTGTCCCCCTGAGAGCTATATTCTTGCCCATATAATATAGGGTTATTGACTATTTTTAAAGTCCTTTATAAATTAGTTATTAACCCTTTGATACAGATTGCAAATATTTTTCCATTTCATTATCTTTCTTTGCTTTATATATGTTCTTGTTTTCCTATTTTTGTAATGCAAAGGTTTATGTAATCATATGTATCTTGATTTTGTAAAGGTGTTTCTCATAGAAACCTGTGCAGTAAAAATATTGCTTCATATTTTAAGGTTATTTTTTCTGCTTGGTTTATTTCTACTTTATCATAGGTTATCTTTTATTATTTTGTTAAGTTGCTTGATGATTTGGGGCCAGTGTCATTTCTTTCTTTTTAACTTTTTCTTTTTTAATTTGAAAAATACCACATCAGTGAGTCGGAGATGAAGAAATTAATGATTGACATCCTTACATCCTGTTGATTTTTTGTCAGCTTTCTAGCCTAAATTTTATGTTCTAAATGGTAGAGTGGTACTGTTTTTTGTCAATAGATGAATAACACCTTCCAGTTACATTAGTTAACTGGAAAAGCTAAGCCTTTAGGTTCTCTTCCCTGAGCTATTTTCCCAGTTGAAAGCGTTTATTTTCATGGTAACAACCTTAATTTTCTTTGCTTTGAAAATACTTTAAATCCATTTGGAAGTTTTGGCACTGTGGAGGATGGATGGCTTTGTTTCTGAGTTGTACCTGTTATGTAGCTGGATGTCAATTGTGCTTTGGTGCTGAAAGGACTTCTAGGGTTTATATTTTTCATCTGGGCTTGAGAAGCAGTTGGCTCTTCCAGCTCTGCATATCCCTAGGTTTGGACTCTTCATTCCTGTTCGGAAGCCAACCAGTTCTTGATCTCATTCCTTTCTTTTCCTACCTAGCCAGATGCGTCCAGTAGTAAATGACACCTAACGCTGGAGTCCCGTTTTCCAGCCTCTTTCTTTAGATAACAAGTTTATCGTGTCCCAAGTTAATGCCAGTGGCAGCTTTACCAACTGTTCCTTACTTCGTAATAAGGATCATTGGTCTTTTGGTGTTAGCAATCTCCTCATCACCTGTTAAACTAGTCCCATGTATTTCAGGTCCTTGCTTTAGTGGTGCCTCACTTTTGCTGCTAATTCTGACTCAGTGAAGTAGGCTAGGTGACATTGTGGTAACAGACAGCTCCAGTGTCACAGTGGCTTAGTGCAGTCAGCTTGCTTTGCTTCTTGTAGCTCCAGTGCAGCATGTGCTCTCACAGATGCTGGAGCAGTGGGGAGGAGCATGGCCTAATTGAGCTCCTGTTCTTAAAGCTTCCACCTGGAAGTTACATGATTTCTGCTCAATTTTTCAATGCCAGAACAAGTCATGTAACATGCCTAAAACCAAAGGAACTGAAAAAGTTCAGTCTTATAATTTGCTTAGAAGGTAAAGAGCAGAAAATATTTTATGAATATCACTAATGGCTACCATGCACATTAAAATCTTTACATGTTCCATGTGCTTCCTGGAAACCTCCCTCTTGGTACCTCTTAGCTACCTGTTGCATTCATACTCCCTGGGTTAATGTCATCTCCAGATTTCCCTATTTCCGAGACCTGTTTTCATCATTCTTAACTTACTCTTTAGTATAATACAGCTGTTGCAGCTTCCTAAGAAAGCTGTAACACGGGGGTTAAATACAGTTTGTATTTGCATATTGGAAAATGGCTTTATTCTAGTCTTATATTTGACTGTTAATTTGACTAGATGTAGAATCCTGTGTTAAGTCCATTTAACTTCAGAATTTTGAAGGCATTGCTCTATTGTCTTTTAATGTATGGTGTTATTTAGAAGTTTGATGCCATTTCCCCTGTCTTTTCTATGGGACACTCTGGTCCCCTCCCAAACTTTTGGGATCTTCTCTATTTCTAATGTTATGAAATACCACAGTGCATCTCTCTCTCTGTTTGTTAAAGTGCCTTTCACTGGACACTTCTGTAGGTTCATTCAGTCTGGATATCTTGACCTTCACGTTGAGGGAATCTTTCTTGTACTGTTTCTTTGTTTTCTGCCCCAATTTCTCCTCTTTCCCCAGTTACTTCTTTTTGGAATCTCTGTTACTTAGATGTTTGACATTCTAAAATTATTTTCTAACTTACTTAACTATCCTTTCCTGTTTTCTATATTTTTGCCTTTTAGGTCCAATTCTCAGACTTTTTCCCCCCTGGTTTTTGGTTTGGTTCTTCTCTTCTTAGCTTTTATTTTTCTTGGTCTCTCATTAATTCTTTTTTTATATAACACCAGTTTGCAAATAATATCAGATTGAAGATTTTTCTTCTGCTTTCTGAAATTTGATTTGTTTCTTACGGATCTCTCAAGTCCTTTTCCCCCTTATTTTTCTGTTTCTTTGTTTTGGTTTTTCTCTTTCATGTGGATGGAGCTTGGTGATTGGTGGTCTTTGTTAGAGGTGGAGCTGATGGCCTGACTTTTTAGGTGGAAATCTCAAATGTCTGCATCTGGTGTTCTTTAACATTATTCAGTCCTCTGGGAATGCTCCTGCCTCTTGCCTAGGTGAATGGGGGTTGATATATGCCTGACTGCTGGCTTTGTGGGAGCAGGTATAGGTACCACATTTTAGGATGGAGACTTTCTGCTTATTCCCCTGTGTTTCTTGGGGCTCCTTATTCCAGCCGTTTATTACGCCTGGTGACCTGAGTCTAGAAACTCAGCTGCAGTTCCTCCAGAGGACAGACCTCCAGTCTCCTTCCTGCAGTGGGTGAGGATGCACTTTCTTGACAGTGTAGGCTGAGAGGAGAGTTCCAGTGTTTCACTGCATTGTGTGCAGGCTTTGAATCGCTGTTCTCATTTCTTAGGTTCTCTGCTTAGCCCCATCCTCTGTGGAACCTAGTGGGTACTAAGTCTCATAGTTTTGTGGGGCCAGTTACTCTGCCACTAATCTTTCTGTGTAACCTTTTCCTTTTTGCTAAGCCAGTTATATTGTTTTGTCTTCTTTGTCCTTGTAAATTAAGACCATTTATAGCATTACTGCGGACAATCAGACATTTTAAGTCAAAACTCTTGACTTTTTTGTTTCCATGTTTTTAGATAATTTTTCATATTTATAATTTTTAGCTTGTACAGTTTTATATCAAGATAAAGCATTTAATTAGCCATCTCATTACTGTTGAACACTTAGCTTGACTCTATAGTTTTTTTGTCATGTTGACTAGCATGACCCTAAATAACTATATAGTGTTCCAAACTCTTTTGCATTATTTTTCTGTATAGTTTCTTAGAACTGGAAGGGATTGTGCAACCCACTTAATCCTGGTCTCTCCTTTTACAGATGAGGAGTCTGATGTTAAATAATATCCCTGTGGTCAGACAGCTCCTAAATGGCATGGTTAGGACTTGGATTCAGGGAGCCTGGCACCAGAGTCTGTGCTTTTCTGTATTTCCATTGAGAGTCGGACACGACTGAGTGACTGAACTGAACTGAACCGAAGCCTTAATTAGCTAAATACCCTCACTTCATAAAGTGTATTTAAAATTGTAGTGTTTTAGTAACTGGCAAGATTGAGCATTTTTCTCTATGAAAATATGTTAATTAACCTTTTTTTCCTTTAGTTTGTAGTCTTTCATCTGGCAAATTTGGGACATTACTTAGTGGCTCGTGGGACACAACTGCTAAAGTCTGGCTGAATGACAAATGCATGATGACCTTACAGGTACGGTAGTTCTGTGTGAGTATTTGATAAAATAAATATGATGATTCTGTGGCAACTTAACTTAATACCCATTTTCCTCACAGGGTCATACAGCTGCAGTTTGGGCAGTAAAGATATTACCTGAACAGGGCTTAATGTTAACTGGATCAGCAGACAAGACTATTAAATTATGGAAAGCTGGAAGATGTGAGAGGACTTTTTCTGGTAAGATCACAGTAGACAGTTTTTGTAATCTCATTGCTTTGTATTTGCACAGATTATTTTTTTTAATATAGAAGTTTTAAAGTGATACTTGAAAAACGTCACTATTTCAGCCATTTAATTTGGGTGAGTATAAATTTTCTGACAGTTAATATGTCATATCTTTTTAAAAGCTGTATGTACTGAGATATAAAACAACCAGATATGGGCTAATAAATAGCTACTTAATAAGCTATAACATGGCTATATGTTTCTATGTATGTTATTTATGTAATTTTTGGTACTCAGTTATATTTTGGTTGTCATTTGAACAATTTAGCCTGAAACTTCCAAGCATAAGTCTTACTAAGTGTGGGTCAATTGAGTTACCCTCATATGTGAGGACAACCTCACTCATGCTTTTATTAATATTGAAATACATTGTTTAATAATAAGGATTTTCAGGCTTTGTTTATGTTGTACTTTCAGGTGGGTAGTCTTGTAAAACCTCAGCTATTAAATAACTCCTAAAATGAGGAATTGACTGTCTAGTATCAGTACTGATAATTTATTTATGTGGTACTTAAATTTTTGATGTGATTTTTGTTTGTTTTTCCTTGCTTCTATTTATTCCTTAAAAGTTGATCAACATCCTGGATAACATTGTAAGAAGTCCCTTGTGCAGATAAAACTATCTGTAGGTGGAAAATGGACAATGAGTTATAACAAAGCATCCCTCTGTTTCTGCTTCCATACATACACTATGTGTCAAGATTTATTAATCTGTTATAGGTAATCTAAATCAGCAAATACTGAGCATGGGAAAGGTTAGAGGTCTGATCTCCTTTATTAGATTACAAACTTCTGAAAATGTTTTGTCCTTTTAAAAAACATTGTAGCAGCATCTACAGTGCCTCAATTAATATTGAAAAAATTGAATCTTATTATGTTTTTAAAAACATTTAATGTCCTTTGAAAGGAATAAATACATACACGTATATATATCTAGTTATACAATAACACAAGTTTTAATTCAATAAATTCTTGCCCTTTTAAAAAATCAAGTCCTTAATTTTTATTTTATCATTTTAATGCCTGCATTTATATGAATTAAGAAATATTTCTCTTGGTAAAGCAGCAGTGTTTGGCTTTATGTTTTGGTTGAATCAAAAGAGTAAGAGAAGTTGTTATTTGAATCGAAAGAGGTAGGAATAAGAGGCAGGAAACTTGAATTATTGCTTTAGCTCTGCCACTAATTGTGTGGTTTTAGATAAATTAATCTCTCTCAACCTATTTCACATTTGAAGTTTATCCTATGATAGATTTTATTTCAAACTCTTAAATAATTGAAATCTTTTTTGTAATCCTGGTTTTTCTTTTCTTGGTGCTTTATAAATACTGATCTTAATATTATGTAGTGAGAAATTGAGGGGCTATTTGCTTTGTTATTCATCTGTTATATTTGAGTATTGTGTATGTTATGAATAGTAACTCTTGTTACTGGGAAATAAAAGTTGAAATGAATTCTCAAGTAAAAATCATGGGGGAACTTCCCTGTCAGTCCAGTGGTTAAGACTTCACGCTTCCACTGTAGGTGATCAGGTCTGATCCCTGGTTGGGAACTAAGGCCCCCTGCATGCCACACAGCCAACAAATAAATAAAGGATTTTCTTTAAAAAAAAAGAAATTGTGTGGATCAAAATCCTATTTCTGGAGGGTTTTTAGAAATAATGTAGAGAAGATATGATAAATATAAAATAACTTCCTAAGGCTGGTGATTAAAAAATACTGCCAAAACTACATTACCAATTTTGGCTACCAGGCTTTTCTAAGAGGAAAAAAATGTATTTCTCTAACTTGAAAATCAGTTTTTAATATTCACTGGTATGTTTAATAGTGTTAGTAAATTAAAATACACAGAGCCATCAACCAAATGATCCATTTTTATTGATTTATATGTATCTATATTTTTAATACAGGGCACGAAGACTGTGTAAGAGGCTTGGCAATTTTGAGTGAAACAGAATTTCTCTCCTGTGCAAATGATGCTAGTATTAGAAGGTGGCAAATCACTGGCGAGTGTCTTGAAGTATTTTATGGTCATACAAATTATATTTATAGCATATCTGTCTTTCCAAATTGTAAAGGTAAGATTGTCTTATACTACATATTTAAAATTCTATGTTGAGTGTTGCTCTGTCCCATCTTGAGGTTGGGGAGGTGGTGCAGAGTGCTAATGGTTTAAATCAGTTTTCAGTTTACTAACTGTAACTTGAATATTTGGTAGCTTTATTTCGTAAATATATTTTTCCTAAGGAGAAAACTGAATGATCATCTTTATATTCATTCAGACTTGATGGTTGTGTTGTAAAAAGTTCTTGGGCATCTAAAGAAAGATTTCATATAATTTATTGGTGTAAAGTATAGTAAGATGTGAATATACGAAAATGTAATTTTTTGAAATTGTATATGGTATAAGTGACATATGCATAAAATTTAGAACTATAATTTATAATTTATAAGTACTTTGGGGTTTAAAAATCAGTATGCCTTTGACACTTCAGGACTACAGTGAACACTGTAAACATAATGAATCAGTGGTAAAAGAGATGTTGGAATTAGCAAAAAATTACAATAAGGCTGTACAAGAAGATAAGGTGACCCCTGAACAGCTGGCAATAAAGAATGTTGGCAAGCAGGACCCCAAACGTCATTTGGAGGAACGTGTGGATGCAGCTATGTTGGATACTGTTGTATTTAAGTAAAGTAAAGGAAAAAGCTTTTAGTGATACTTCCAGTGTATAGTCCTCTGTTGTTCCTAATGCTCAAAATCAAGGGAATTCTGAAAGTGTATTTGGTTAAAAGTAAGGCATCTGGCATCATTTGCAGCACTGTCACACCTTCAGTCTCCATTGTGCAAAATTACCTCTGTTTCTTTAGTCAGGGTCTTTGCAGATTCCAGTGTTGTATAAGAATACATCAAAGTGGACAAATTTTGTCTAGATCCTGTTGCTAAAGCTGAAACTCCAATACTTTGGCCACCTCATGTGACGAGTTGACTCACTGAAAAAGAGTCTGATGCTAGGAGGGATTGGGGGTGGGAGGAGATGGGGACGACAGAGAATGAGATGGCTGGATGGCATCACCAACTCGATGAACGTGAGTCTGAGTGAACTCCGGGAGTTGGTGATGGACAGGGAGGCCTGGCATGCTGTGATTCATGGGGTCGCAAAGAGTCAGACACGACTGAGCGACTGGACTGAACTGAACTGAATGTTGGAAGAAATCAGTAACACAAATATATTTTGATTGTTGCTTACAAAATAAAATACATTTACAATCTAAAAAAAAAATAAGTATGCCTATTTAGAAAGGTAGTATATATAAATGTACTGAATTTTATTTATTCAGGTTAATTTTTCCTGTGTTCATTAATTTTAGATTTTGTGACAACAGCAGAAGACAGATCTCTGAGAATCTGGAAACATGGGGAATGTGCTCAAACAATCCGACTTCCAGCTCAGTCTATATGGTGCTGCTGTGTGCTGGACAATGGTGACATTGTGGTTGGTGCAAGGTATTCACATTCTAGTCAATCAATCAATAATATGTGTCTAGGCCTTAGGTGGGTTTTCCTTGTGGCTCAGCTGGTAAAGAATCTGCCTGCAATGCGGGAGACCTGGGTTCGATCCCTGGATTGGAAAGATCCCCTGGAGAAGGGAAAGGCTACCCATGCCAGTATTCTGGCCAGGAGAATTCCATGGACTGTATAGTCTATGGGGTCGCAAAGAGTCGGTAAGGTGCACAGAGATAAGCCATAGAATTTCAGGTGAACTGGGGAGATCACAGTTCTAGGGAGCAGTGGATGATGCTGGTAGGGTGGTAGGGTGGGGCCTAATCATGAAGAACCTGGAATGCCCAGCATTTGTTAGATTCAGTGCTTGGGGTTAAAGGGTTATAGCTCTTGAGTAAGAAGTGATGAACAGAACTTAAGAATTATTAAATATGTAGGTTAGATTTAACTAGTGGTGACAATGGACAGGAAACCAAATTAGTAAGCAACTGTAGGAGTGGGATGTAAAGTTATGAAATATCATTACCCCCACAGTATAAATAGATAAAAGACCAAAAAATGAGATAATGCAGAGGGAAAATGATTGGAAGGGGGATGAAAGAAAAGGATTAAGTTTCAAAGTTTGAATGAGTAGAAGTTCACATTAATAAAAATGGAGAAGTGCGAGAACTGGTCTGGTGAGAAAGGTGGTATCCTCCTAGGATCTGTGCTGTTAAGTCACACTCAGGCAGTTGGACTGGATCCCAGTGTAACAGCTGAGACTACAGATCAAGATTAGCACCACACTTCCAGAGACCAGGGATAGGGCATCTGAGAGAAGAAACAGAAGGGAAGGAGCAGTGCTAAAGGCTGAATTTGTGACACACTGTGGGTAGAGAAAGAAAAACCAGTAGCCAAAAACAGAAAAAACAATCCAGATGTTGAAATTCAAACTTGGAAAAAAAAGATTTTGGAGGCCAATTGTGATCAGTGTCAGTAAGTACATGAGGGATTAAGCAATGAAAAGTTAGAAAAGCTTTTGGATTTGCTTTGAAAGATGTTAGTGGTGACTTTTTTGACATCACATTTTGATAGAAAGTGATAGAAAAAGGTAGTGAGAGGAGACAAAGACTATTTTTGAAGAAGTGGATAAAGGAAAGGATCAGAGACTACTCTGGCATTGAAGGCAAGAGGAAAAAGAAGACAGCCATAAGAGAATACGGGGTCTACTAAAGCACGTGTGTTTTACTCCTTGGCTGGGTCAGGGTTGATACGTTGGTTTAGTTATTTTCACCCTAAACTTATTTAACATTGAAGAAAAATAAATAAAGTGATAACATTTGCTGTTAGTAGAAGGTTAAGTGAGAAAGTTCACCATAGAGCTGAGTGAGATTAATACAGTTGAAATTGGGTAACTTGCCTCCCTCACCACGAAATTTTGAAAAGAGAAATTATGGAAACCAAGTCATTTTCCCAAGAACAGAAAGAAATTGGGCCTGCCATCTAGTCCAGAGGTGAAGCTGTTTTTTTTTTTCTCTTTTAGGGTAACATTGCTAATTAATGGCATAGCAAGGACAGGCTCCATGTGTTTCCAATGAATGGATATTGAGCATCTAGTATTTTCTAAGCCTTATATTGGGCATTTGAGCCCTTTGTAAGTGAAACAGTTCACCACTCTTCTGTATACCGTAATACCTGTGTAATACTGACTTTGAAAGTGTATGCTATATCTATAGATTTTTGTGATGGTAAATATTTAATTTGGAATTGAAAATTGTGTTAAATATATATCTCTTTGTTCTTTGCCAGTAACTTTTTTCTTAAAAAGTCTTTTTCCATCCTTTCTGTTGCTTTGGAAAGTCGAGAGTAGTGTGCTGAAATCAGCATAGTTCTATATTCAGCAATAAATGTGTAGTAACATTTTTCATGTTCACATATACAGATTCTTTTTGCTTTGGATCTTTTAAGTGTGATAATGTTAATACATTGTGGTAATGACTTCAAATCAGTTTCTGTTTCATTACAGTGATGGTATTATTAGAGTGTTTACAGAATCAGAGGATCGGACAGCAAGTGCTGAGGAAATCAAGGCTTTTGAAAGAGAACTCTCTCAAGCAACCATTGATTCCAAAACTGGTGACTTAGGGGACATTAATGCTGAGCAGCTTCCTGGGAGGGAACATCTGAATGAACCTGGTGAATATTTCAGTGTATCTAGTAGTAAAAAACGCTACCATGTTTGCCTTTTGGAATGAGTGACAGGAAAAAAAGATTGTTTTGTTAAGTCATTCAGTATTATTTTCATTGCCAGGTACCAATTTCTGAGAATTTTTATTATGCATAATCACAGTGAGAAACCATGTTCTTTTTGTGTCTGCCTCATCGTTTTAAAGACTTTGAGCTAAGTTCCCCATAAACCGGAATCTTTTTTTTTTTTTAAATAGTTCATATATATGGTAGGTGTTCGGAAGTCACTCGTTACTTTTGGTTGACTTGATTCTCTAAGAGGCTGTATAGACTAAAAATGAGTTTAAATAATTCAATGTCTGCTTAATGAGTTAGGCATCATTTGAGCTTAAAATCAGGACAATGGTTGTCTCAAATGAAACCTTGTCGGATGGATCCATGATCCCTTGGTCCATGGATCCCTGGGGGTTCTGAGATCCTTTCAGAATATCTATATGGTCATAACTAGTTTTGTAATACAAAAGTGTTATTTGACTTTTAACACTATAGTAACATCTGCATTTATGGTATGAAAACAGTGGTGGGTAAAACTGCTGGCTCCTTAGTACACAGATCAAGGCAATGGCACCTCTTCACTGGCATGCAGTTGTTGTTTTTAAGAAAAAATGCATCTGCTCTTAAGAATGTTCCTGAAAAAGCATTAAATATTGCATTTGGGGCCTTTAGAACATGTCCTTAATGTTCTGGATGACGAGAGGTAAAGTTCTCCTGCAGTATACCGGAGCACCTCATGCCTCCAGGAGACTTCTGCAGTCCTTGGAGTTGCAGGGTGAACTTGCCCTGTTTTCATGGAATGCCACTTTTATTTTCAAAGAATAGCTGCAGTTATTCACACTTAGGTATTTGGCAGGCCTTTTTTGGAAAATGAACAAAATGAGCATGTCACTTTAAGGAAAATGATTGACAGTATTTGTTGCCAAAGATAAAATTCAAACTTCCAACTGAAAATTGAAATTTTGAAAGACTTGTAACATCAGTGGTAGTATTAACAAATTTGACTTTTTAATATTGAATAATAAAATGTCTAGTCATTTGGAAGCTCTGCATAATCAGTGATTTAATCAGTGTTTTCCAGATGACCAGTTTGTGGTCTAACGGAATCATAAATGAGTAATAGAACTGTTCAGAGTTTGATGAACCAATGGATTTTAGTATAATAGAGCATGACAAGTTCATTGATATGATTTTAGATTCTAAATTTGTAACCTTTTAGGATCTGCCCCTGTAGAATATCCACATTTTTCTGAAAAGGCTATTAGACCAGTCCTTTCTTTTCAACTGTGTTATCCATGTGATGTGGGATTTTCTTGATATACTTCAACCAAACAACAGATTACAAAGGTTAAATGCAGGGACAGGTATGATAATCCAGCTCTCTTCCATTAAGAGAGATGGTAAAGAGATTTATGAAAACATACAACAACGCCAGTCTTCTTACTAAATTTCTAAAACTAATTTTTCATTAAACTATTACTTACTCAATATGTAATGGATCTGTTGGGCTTCCCTGGTGGCTCAGTGGTAAAGAATCTGCCTGCCAATGCAGGAGATGCAGGTTCAATCTCTGGGTCCAGAAGATCCCCTAGTACTTTTGCCTGGGAAATCCTATGGACAGAGGAGCCTGGTGGGCAACTGTCCATGGGATCGCAAAAGACTCAGACACGGCTTAATGACTAAACAACAATAACAAAGAGATCAATTACTGTTTTCCATGGAGTAAATTTATTTTTTATTCTTCTCATTTTTAATTTCCAATTCAGTAAATCAACTGATACAACCCACATGAAAAAGCTGTTTGGGTTTCCGAAACCAGAGTTTGAATACGGTCATATCATTTCATGTTTTTAATATTCTTATAGTTCTTTGCAAAAATGTAATCTTTTTGTCCATACATATATACACATTCAGTAAATATTTACTAGGTACTTACTGTGTGCCTGGCATTGTTCTAAACTCTGCAGAATACAGATTCTTTTCTCACAAATTTATACTCTACAGGAGGAGGCAGATAGTTAAAAAGTAAGTAGATATACAAGTATGTCAGATAATGATAAATTCTATGGGAAAAGTAAAGCAGGAGTTGAGTTTTAATAAAAACCAAAACAGGAGTTATAAATTCAGTGGTCAGGAAATGTATGCTACTTAGTATAGCACTAGTTGCTATAACAGATAAATCCTAAAATCTCAGTGGCTTAACACAAGAGAAGGTTTATTTGTTGTACATTTAGAGTTCAGTTGATGACAGGGTATCCTGGAGTATGTCCTCCTGTAAATCATTCAGGTGCCCAAGCTGAAATCACCATCTTCAGCAGGTGCTTGCAGGGTCCCCTTGGTTATAGACATTCAATCAGTAGATAGTATAAGAGGGGAGAGTAGAAAATGATGGACTAGGTTTGGAACCAGTATATATCACACCCTGAAGCTGAAGCTCCAATACTTTGGCCACTTGATGCGAAGAACTGACCCATTGGACTTTCCCTGATGCTAGGAAAGATTGAAGGCGGGAGGAGAAGGGGAGGACAGAGGATGAGATGGTTGGATGGCATCACCAACTCGATGGACATGAGTTTGAGTAGGCTTTGGAGAGTTGGTGATGGACAGGGAAGCCTGGCGTGCTGCAGTCCATGGGGTCGCAAAGAGTCAGACATGACTGAGCGACTGAACTGAACTGGTATCACACCCACCCAGATTCCACTGTCCATTACTCAGTATGTAATCTCGGGACTCCATTGGAATAGGAGCAGGAATCTCTGGAGGACAGCTAGGTGTCTCTGCCAGTGAAGGCCTCACAAGACTGTGACTTTCAGGTAAAGTTCCTAAGGAGGCTTGGAAGCAAATCTTGCCAACATCTGTGTGGAGAATATAATAAGCACAATAAACAGCCAGTGTAATAAGACTCTAGCGGGCTCCAGGGCCTATAGTAGGAGGCCATTGAATCAGTCCAACTAAGAAATAATGTTGGCTTGTACCAATAGGTAACATTGGAGATGGTGAGAAGAGTTAGTTTTTCTAGCTATATTTTAATGATGGACCTGATGGAATTTGCTGAAGGATTAGAGTTAAGATAAAGGAATCACTCTTCTGCTCTTTTTGGCCTGATCAGCTAGAAGAATGGAGAATCATTGACTAAAATGAAGTATTGTCAAAAGATACTTATTAATAAAACTCATTTTATTTTTGGTTAGCCAGCTACTTTTTTAGTAGAATCACATCTTTTTAACCATCCTTTATTTAATAGTTTCCTTTGAAGCATTATTTTCTTTTTGACCGTTTTCTAGTAGAATTATGCTTTAAAATATTTTGTGTAATATTTTAGGTATAAACTTTAACATTAAAAATTTTCAATCTAAATGTTTGTAAATTTTACTCTGCCATTCTCTGAGTCACACAATTTTTATTTTAAGGGACTAGAGAAGGACAGACTCGTCTAATCAGAGATGGAGAGAAAGTCGAAGCCTACCAGTGGAGTGTTAATGAAAGGAGGTGGATAAAAATTGGTGATGTTGTTGGCTCCTCTGGTGCTAGTCAGCAAACGTCTGGAAAAGTTTTATATGAAGGGAAAGTATGTCAACGTCTGCTTTCTGATTACTATTATCTTAAAGCATTCGACAAATCAGTGGTTTTATTTCTCTTTCCCCATGCTAATAAATTTTCTTTGGTATTTTGACATTTAAAAATACATTTCAATGGGGAGATTCTCTCTCAGTCTTTGAGTAGTTTTTTGTTTGTTTGTTTTAAATACCTTTGCATGCAGAGAGAGCTCCATTTGTAATGGATGCATTGGCCATTGTTTGCCTTTTGGTAATTAGATGCATAAACTATTCCCGACCGTTTTGGGTTTGGCACTTCTGTGCCACCTTTCATCTCATGCTTAATGCCTAGCTGTATTTAACTTGACAGGCCATGAGGGACCCTGCAGGGCTGTGCTTATAATGGCGGCATGTGTTTTATGAACATGTTTTCAATAGCTAATACTTTTGGCCTTGAAATCAACTACCTGCCACCCAATCTTTGGTTTTACAGTTAATGTGTTGTCATAATCCAGCCCCTAAGTCTACCCCAGTGAACTGCCATTCTTACAGCACATGCAGATGGTTGCTGTTAATCATTATCTGCCTAGGAGAAGTTTTAACATTGTGCTTTGGAGAAAGTTTAGCACTATCATTATTAAAATAACTCTGTGTTATATATGTCTTTAATATATATGAACAGACAGTAATCATTTATCTCCTTTTTATATTCCCATTTAAGGAATTTGATTATGTTTTCTCAATTGATGTCAATGAAGGTGGACCATCATATAAATTGCCATATAATATCACTGATGATCCCTGGTTAGCTGCATACAACTTCTTACAGAAGAATGATTTGAATCCTATGTTTTTGGATCAGGTGGCTAAATTTATTATTGATAATACAAAAGGTCAAATGTTGGGATTCGGGAACACCAGTTTTTCAGATCCTTTTACAGGTAAGTTAGGGTTTGTATTAAGTCTTATATATTAGTATTTTTGTTGTTGTTAAACAAAGAATTGCTTTATTAATACAAACTATTAATAAGTCTTATATGTTAATATAAGACTATTAATAGTTAATATTATATATTATATAATATAATTAATATTATAGTCTTAATATATTAATATATATAAATACTCCCATCAGTGTTGATTATCTTTTGTGTGTGTGTGTGTATTTAAACACCTATTATGGATAACTATTTAAATAAAAAAAAAATAAGATCAGCAGGTTTTTGCTTCAGATTTATATTTTTGAACTTCAAATTATATAGTAATTTTATATTTATAGAAATAATTGTAAATTGTTCTCTTTCAAAGATACAGCCACACTGTAAACTAAATAAAATTAAGAATCTAATTCAGCCATTTGAAATGAAAAGAAGCTTGTAAGTTCCTTCATGTTACTGCTTCATGTTATTTTGGTGAAATCTATTAAATAGAAATTCTGTTTTCACATGGGGCTAAACCAGTTAGTTACGCATCAAGTCTAGAACTGAACTGTGGGTAATTTTAGTTCATGTATTATTTGTATTCCTCATGTTTATTTTAAGTCACTTGTTTATTACATAGTATACAGTGTTTAAAGTGTTATAAATGGGATTAGGTTTTCATGCCAGGAGTAGTATAACCCCAGTAGTATTAGTCTTGAGTCCTCGAGTGGAGTTTAATTCTAGAAGTGTTAGCCCGAGTTCTAGGTCCCGGAAACCGAGGCTATGGTATGGGAGGAAATACAGTTCTCCCTCTTGCTTGCCTTAAGTATAGGGCCAGCCCTAAATAAAACTTTGAAATTGACACTTTATTGTTAAATGGGTTCCTGTCATTTCTGACCCATCTTTCATGTGCTGGTGTTCTTCCTTTTTACAAGGATTGCACATTCTGTTCTTGTCTCAGATCTCTTTTTTTTCTTCTTCCCTCACAAACGCTTTATGCTCCTAAATAATTTTCTCTCCTTCTAGTTCATTTCTATTGTTCATTCATATCATAGAGCTAATCTCAGCTGCATGTTGATTTAAACAGAGGTATCAGACTGAATCACTACAGAACTATAAATAATGGAACCCTCCCAGATGCACTTGACAGAAAAAGGAGGAAAAAAGCTTATATCTGGTTATTTCTGGTTGGAATATCAGCCTACAGTACAAAAGAGTACTGTATTGTATAAGCGGTCTTGTGGGATAGATAGAGGACAGATGTTAAAGCACCTGTCTGTGTCTGGAAATCTAACATTCTCCCCTTTTTGCTCCTCTGAAACTCTTATCAGCATCCTCAGATATATCTTTGGTAGATGCCTCCAATTATTTCCTTAGAGATAATAACAAAACCTACTCACACACACTACACATTTGTAAAGGAATAAATGGGAAATCTGTTTCCTTTGTAGCACTCATCCCCTTTGTAATTTTCTTCTCCAGTAGGTTGTAAGCTTCAGTGGATACAAGCAATCTTGTTCCCTGCTGGATCTCCACACTGAATGTACTGTTTGACACATGATTTAATGAACCTGGAAGTTCTCTAAAAGATTAACATTTGCTGCCTGTGGTTTTGATAGCAACAACAGCAGGAATTCTAGTGAATTTGTATAGGAACAGAAACTGATTGTATGGTATATTATTTAGGTCAGAGACCAACTGCAATTTATCTTTTTATATTTGAATTCCTAGTTATTTTACTATTTAAGTGCAGAAGCTAAGATATAATAAAAAGTATTAAAGTTAACAAAAACAAAACTTAGAGAATCACTGAAATTTTAGTTTTTTACTAACCAACTGTAAGACTTCTGATGATAACTCCTCTTAAGATAACTCCTCTTATTCTGTCTTCTGTTGCCTTGCTCTTTTTTCTCCACACTTAGAGTCTTCTGATGGAAGCAGTGTGCTATTTATGAAAGTCAGAATTTTGACATGCTTCAGATTTTTCTTTGTTTACATGCACAGGTGGTGGTCGGTACGTCCCAGGCTCTTCATCAGGATCTTCTAACACCCTTCCTGCAGCGGATCCTTTTACAGGTGGGAAGCAGTTTTGAGCAATATGTCTTTCTTCCTAAAATGCGTAATATTTTGCATTCTGTAGCTTAACATTTTGAAGGTATTATCCTATAACTGGCAATTCCCTCATCGGTATTTCCAGTTTTTATGAATCTCCTTTTTAACTTCCCTTTTTTCTTTTTCCTTGAGTACTTTTCTAGCTTTCCCTCCTGACTTTTAATAACATATTATTAAAATTCATCATTTACTCCAGTGGTCCTTCCTCAAAGGAGAGCAGCGTCATTAAAAGCCTAGATTTTAGAGTCAGACAGACATTGGTTCAAAATCTGGCTCTACCACTTATGAGAAGTTGGCAAGTTACTTAACCTATCTGAGCCTATTTTTTTTATCTGTGAAATTAGATAATAGGGGAATCCACCACCCAAGACACAGCATGAGTGCTGTCACTGACGAGATGCAGATCATGAGCAGAGAAGGAGCCATGTGAGTCCTGGATGTTGGATGGAGCAGTGCAGTCAAGAAGTTTGGCCAGGCACATTTTGCCTTTAGCATGGAAGGCGACAGTCCACCCAGCTACCCAGGATTAGTCTTCCTAATCTAAGTTATTAATGGCCTTCATGAAGCCCTGGAAGTGTTGGTGTAGCTCTTCAAAGTGACTTTATTTACCAAAGGTATGCATGCCTCAGCATCAACACTACTGGAAAAAAATTGGACTTTAGTGCAACTGAAGAAATCTCTGTTTTCAGAATAGCGTTTGGTGTATTTTATGATGCTATTGTTGGATCTTCAGCCAGAGTTCCTGGACAATGTACCAAATTTGGGAAGAGATTCATAGCATTTATGGTATCTATTGGTCCTGCAGACTTAGTACTGTGAGCTCTAAACGTGATACCGTATGGTCCTATCTAAACCATAGAAGGGACCAACACACAACCTTGGGTCATACCCTGAAGCTGTGAACTGCTCTCAGTAGGCTTCCCTTCTCCTGAGAATGCATTGGTGGCCCAGATGCAAATAGCTCTACCCTGTGCAGTGTACCAGTGTACTGCAGAAACCAACTATCAAGCTAAATGTGGTAGCACAACCCTGAAAAGGTAGGAAAGATCTGAAGAGTAGATCAGATGATCACTTTCTCTGTCGGCAGACTCAGGCACAGTGATGCCCTGAAACTTAGAACAACAGAGTTCCTGAATCTCATTAGCACCTCTTTTTGGAACAGAAAGACTATTATACCAAGCTTCAAACAGTACCAACAAAGTCAAGAGAACAACTGGGGCCATCGTAACCGGAGCATGTCTCACTGTTGCACAGTATCAATAACTCAGAAGATTCACTGATTATGGAGATATGCAAGATAGCATACTAAAAGTCCAGGAAAATTCTGAAGTAATAGGTTAACTGAACCGCAGTTATCAAAAGATAGATAACAACATTTCCATATTGAGATGTTATAAAAAATCCTGTAGTACATACAAAGTGTTTAGCAAAATGCCTGGAATATATTAATAATATTTAAGCCCTCAATATGTGTTAGTTCTTATTATTGTTGATGTTGTCCCTCCAGTTTTACCAATATCCCTGGGGCCAGAAGATTTCTGCATCTTATTTACAACTTAAGGTCAATCTTAATTCTTTTTTTTTTCCTTATTTATGGGATGCTTGTTTAAATTAGTTACTGCAAGGTCCCACCCACAAAAAATTCTGATACACTGCATTAGTGAGGAGGTTAAAAATACTTATAGTCTGACCCCTTAGCCAGGAATTCTGATTAAGTGGTCTTTTTAAAAATTATTATTTATTTATTTTTGGCTGTGCTGGGTCTTCATTACTGTCCATCAGCTTTTTCTAATTGCAGGGCTGTGGGGGCTCCTCTCTA
Organism: Moschus berezovskii; assembly: GCF_049115385.1. Taxonomy (NCBI): domain Eukaryota; kingdom Metazoa; phylum Chordata; class Mammalia; order Artiodactyla; family Moschidae; genus Moschus; species Moschus berezovskii. The sequence goes on from NC_142466.1 coordinate 23,446,998, forward strand.
GTTGCTGTGGGCAAGCTTCTTGTTGCAGTGGCTTCTCCTGTTGCAGATCATGCTGGGCTCTAGGGTGTGTGGGGCTCCAGTGATTGTGGCATATGGGCTCGTAGTCGCAGCAGCTCCCAGGCTCTAGAATACAGACCCAGTAGTTGTAGCACATGGGCTTAGTTGCTCCATGGCATCTTCCTGGACCAGGGATCAGATCGATATCCCCTCCATTGCAGAAGGAATTCTTAACCACTGGACCACCAGGGAAGACCCTGATTAAGTGGTGTTGGATGTAGTTTGCTGTTTAGGTAGTTTTAAAAGCTCCCCATTGGTTTCTAAAATGAAGCTAATTTGGAGTACCACTAAGCATTTTTGGGCAGGCCCTGGGAATCTGCATATTGAACCAGTGACTCTCATTCAAAATTGGTCTGAAAACCGCATTTGGCACACTCTAGGACTACAGTCTGCCTCATAATGCCTTGGACAAATTATTCAGCCTTCTTTTTCTAAATTTTTATGAATAACAATGATACCTAATTAATATTTAAATGAGTTCCTGCAAAAAGGATACTTAGCTTGCTAGCCAGCATAGTGTGAAAGGTCAGCAAATCCACTTACTCTGTGTACTTCATTATTCTAGTGAATCCCGTTCACCTTTGTAGTTTTGTTTTTTAGTTTTGTTTGCTTTTTCTGTACCTGTTGCACTGGTTATACCAGCTCCTGAATGTTAAAATGAGGGGGGCTAGAATAATAAGTAGCTCATCTTCCTTCTTCCCACAAAAGCTAATCCAGGACTCTGAACATCTCCAAATTCAGCTGATTCTATGTACTTGTTTTTCCTGTTTTCTTCCTTTCCATTGTCAGTAAAGCAGCTACAAGTATTCTCAAATGTGAGACTGGGCTATATCATAGTATCTCTGACTCTTAACCTAGTTTCTTTTCTGTTTGTCTTATATGCCAGCTAATCCCTGTGTCTATATTTCAGTAGAATAGTGTCCACATTTCATGATGGAAACGTGACTTTCTCTCCAGTCTAATAGCCTTTTTAGTTCATTAAACTTCTATAATTATAGTATATTAGGCATGTAATTACTTGAGGATAACTTCTTTGGCTAATTTTTTTGGAATCTAACTACATGCCTGACACTATTCTAAGCATTTTGCTGTATTTACTACCCATTTATTAAGCCCATTTAATGTCATTCTGAAAGTGTGACTAATAATGAAAAGAAGTCATTCTGTGTAAAGAAGGAGCAGTTTGAACTTTAGGATAATTTGCCATTACCCTGTGCTTACTGTGAGTATTATTGCATTTTAGGTGGTGGTCGGTATGTACCAGGCTCTGCAAGTATGGGAATTACCATGGCTGGAGCTGATCCATTCACAGGTACACACTTTTCACTTCCTTGTCTTGTTTTTAGATTTTTAAAATTCATTAGAACTTTTATGGAATAAAAGTTTAAGAAAATTGGCATCTTTTTCTTGCTGGAAAACATTTTATACAGTAAATCAAGACCAAACTTTTGACCTGACTGAGTGTTCTCAGAATTGTGTCATTGCTGCATGCTGGAATCATCTGGGTAGCTTAGAAAAAGTCCTTCAGCCTCATCCTCAGTGATGCTGTCTTGATCTAAGGTTGCTCTGGGTTGAGGTCTTAGCAAGGGTAGTTTTATAATTTTCTCATATGCAACCAGGATGGAAAAGTGCTGTTCTGTGTTAAGGCTGGTTTCCTCACTATCCTTACAAAGTCTTAGTTTGTTCCCATCTCTTCCCCTTCATTCTTATATAATGTGTTTAGAATGTTATTTACTATATTACACATTGAGATGACTCAGAAAAGAATTTGTTTTTACCATTTAGGCCTGGAGTATTTGGTTTTCCCCTGAGCAAGTTTTTTTTTTTTTATTCTTAGTATCTAGCATAGACCCCAACGCATGTTACTTGTTCATCATTGTTGAATATGTGCAGACATGCTTTTTCCCTCTGTATTGGCTGCCAGTAAAATGCAGAACTGAGTTTGTGGTTCACCTCTTGAAAGTTTGAGAGATCTCTTGGCATATATATTTCCCTATTTATTATTTTTTAAAATTTATTTTATTGAAATATAGTTGATTTACAGTGTTGTATAACTTCTGCTGTACAGCAAAGTGAATCAGTTATATGTCGATATATGTTCTTTTTCATATTCTTTTCCATCTTGGCTTATCCCTAGTGGAATTATTGAATATAATTCTTTTGTACTGAATATGGTTCCCTGTGCTATTCATTCAGTAAGACCTTGTTGTTTACCCATTCTGTATCATTCTCTACCTGTTTATTATTTTATATGAGAAATATAGAGACTATATGTGACATGTTATTAAGCATAATTAAAAATTCATAAACCCACCACTCTACTTGAGAACTAAGTTGGAATATGATTTTGTAAGCTATTTTTTCATTGCAAAAGTAACATTGGCTGGCAGTATTGAAGTTTAACATAGTGATTAATTAAGATTAAGGACCCTGGAGTGAGAATGCGTTGATTGAAGTCTCAGTTCCACTACTGTTTATGCGTTTTACCTTGAGCAAGTCATTTTGTTTCTGTGCCTGTCTTTTTCTCATTTGCAAAATTATATCTACTTTCTAGAGTTGAGTTTAAAATTGCAAAATATATATAAATAATTTTCTATGGAATAAATGCTTAGTAATGTTAATTGTACCTGTTATACTACAAAAGAGGCTTAGAGTTCACAATATTTCCTCCCATTTTTCAGAAATTAAAGTCTTTTAACAGTTTCTGTATGCTGGACCTTTATCTAAGCCATTGTCATCTCTCACCTAGACTAATGAAATACTGGCCTCTGAATTGGTCTCACAGTGGTCCTCTGTTTACGCCCCTCCCATGATTAAAGCACTATCATAGCTCCCCATTGACTGTTTTCTCTTGCCTTGCATCACATTCCTTTCTGCCTCTTTTCTGCCATACTGACCTGCTTCAATGTCTTGAGCATGGCATGCTGTTCTCTACCTTAAGCGTTTGGTACATGTTCTTTGGAATATTTGCACCTTTTGCATTGTTATTTAGACCACTAATTGTTGTTTGGCTTTTCCCCTCCTTTTTCTTTTTTATTTAATTTTGCTATATAGTATTTCCTAAATAGCATTTACTAAATGACCTTAGTGAAACTTCCTGGACACACACATGTGCCTCTTGCTAGATTCTCTACTCTGTCATAAGTTTGCATCCTGTACTTTTCCTACAGAGAACTTTTCATTGTACTTAATTGTTTGGACGATATTTGATTTGCAATTTCCTTACCACATCTAGACTCTTAACAATCAGGAGTACAGGCAGTGTTTTTGATCATGTCAATAAATATTTTATCTTTGGAAGCAATTAGAATTGATTTTGTGCACTTAACTCATTCTTCATTTATCTACCTTCCCCCTTTCTACTTCTAATATACTCAGAAGATCAACATGTTTTATTCACATTTTTGCAAAATACCTTAATTTTACATCAGAACAAAAACGTTGTATAAATTAAGATTTGAAATGAAAGTAAGACATAAATTAGATTTAAATTATATTTTAGTTAGCTTCATTTAACTTTATTTACTGTTTTCATCTGGTGGCTATGTTTTGTTCATCATCAGATACAGAGTTAGTGTTACTATAGTGGAGATGTAAGAAGTAAATACATATTCCCTTCAGGAACTTACAACTTGGAAGGGATTTATGAAAATGATTAGAGAAAACGACAGTGCCTACTACATCATTTGGAACGAGAAGAGAGAGATCAGTATGCCTAGAGAAGGAGGAACTGGAACGTTTCATAATTGTTCTGTATTCTTTGATCTTTTAAAAACTTTCAATTTAGATTGAATCTTAAAAATATAAGAGAAGTAGAAAATATGAAATAGAAAGGCTTTGTTTTGCATTTAAGCTCCCTTTCCCAAAACTAAAATTTATTATATGAACAAATATATGCAGTATATAAAATCTTATAGATTTTTTTTCTGTTTTTTTTTCTGAAGTTGATTGTTATTTTATTGCATGCACTGAATAGTTACATATCTCTAATTTTGATGACAAAAGTCAGAAAAATCTTGCTTTTGGCCACTCTGAATGATTTTCACCTTCTATTCTCTAAACAGGAAACAGTGCCTACCAATCAGCTGCATCTAAGACAGTGAATATTTATTTTCCTAAAAAAGAGGCTGTCACTTTTGACCAAGCAAACCCTACACAAATATTAGGTAAGTTTATTTATTTTTTGAATTTATTTATTTTTAATTGGAAGATAACTGCTTTACAATGTTGTGCTGGTTTCTGCCATACATCAACATGAATCAGCCATAGGCATACACATGACCCCTCCCTCTTGAACCTCCTTCCCACCTCCCTCCCCATCCCACCCCTCTAGGTTGTCACAGAGCACCAGGTTTGAGCTCCCTGCATCGTACAGCAAATTCCCACCAGCTATCTATTTGACATATCATAATGTGTATGTTTCAGTGCTACTCTCTCTATTCCTACCCTCTTCTTCCCCCACTGTGTCTCCATTGCTGCCCTACAAGTAGGTTCATTAGTACCATCTTTCTAGATTCCATGTATATGTGTTAATCTACCCTGATAGCTCAGTTGGTAAAGAATCTGCCTGCAATGCAGGAGACCCTGGTTCAATTCCTGGGTCGGGAAGATCCGTTGGGGAAGGGATAGGCTACCCACTCCAGTAATCTTGGACTTCCCTTGTGGCTCAACTGGTAAAGAATTCACCTGCATGCGGGAGACCTGGGTTTGATCCCTGGGTTGGGAAGATCCCCTGGAGAAGGGAAAGGCTACCCATTCTAGTATTCTGACCTGGAGAATTCCATGGATGGTATAGTCCATGGGGTTGCAAAGAGTCAGACACGACTGAGTGACTTTCACTTTCATACAACATTTAGGTAAGTGTATTTTAATTAAATACTTTTCTCACATATCCACAGATTCTGAGATGCTCTCTCAAGGCTGTTTCTCTCCTAAGCATATGCTGGGAACCAGGTGCTTACATGATAAAGAAATTTGTATTTTGGTATTACACAACTGAGTCAACTAAAACTATACAACCTGATAATGGACATTAATGCTTTATAAGAAACCTTACACAAATTTAAGTAAATATTTTTTGATGACTTTACTGAGAAAAATTATTATAGGGGAAAAATATCAATCCTGTCCTCTAAATTCTTACTGTTTTCAGAAAAAAAAATAATGAAAATGAATGAGGAAAGCATTTAAAAAGCAAAGATCTTGTCTGTAAATCTGAAACTGCTTAGTTGGCTTTGATTAATTTTTCTGTTAATTTGTTTTCCTCCAAACAAAATGACTAGGTTTTTCTTTTTCTTTCCTTTTGACTAAGTATTACTAACTGTTTGCCACAAAGATTATGGTGAAAGTCTATTGAGATAACATACATATCTGAATATATGACAGTGGTGTTACTGTTTTGGGGGGGTGTTGTTTTGGTTTGTTTTATTTTTTGTCATTATTTTTCATAGCATCTGTATAAAAATCATAGATCTTAAATGCTTTTTTTTTTTAAACAATTAAGAAGTATATACACACATTTAGGCAACTTGTCATTTTTAAACTCTTAGAAATCTAAAAGATCTCTTACTTTTTGCATTCCTTAAATAAGATTTGTTTTAATACTCTGTTAAACAGCTTTTAATGCCAAAGAATAAACAGATCCAAGTTTCCAGTTACAAATGGTAAAAATTTTGAAATTTTAACTTCTTCTTTGAGATAAAGATTGTTGACAAAATAATGTTAGATGACTCAAAGTAACATTAATGATGACAAGGATGCGGACACTGAAGTTGCATGTGAAGAGTTTGAAAGACATTGTTTCATGAAATGTGAATATGGTGGGAAAGGCAATATTTCCATTAAGTGTGTTTAAATAATTTGATGTCAAATGTACAGATGGAACTAAGTCCGTGAATTAAATATAAACACACATTTAACTTTTTGACTAGTGGTGGTGCCGATGGTAAAGAACCCGCCTGCCAATACAGGAGATGCGGGAGACACGGGTTCAATTCCTGGGTTGAGAACATCCCCTGGAGGAGAGCATGGCAACCCACTCCAGTATTCTTGCCTGGAGAATCCCATGGACAGAGGAGTCTAGCAGGCTACTATGTATAGGGTCGCAAAGAGTCAGACACAACTGAAGCAACTTAGCATGCATGCATGCAGCTTTTTGACTATATCATTGGCAGTCATAGAAGTTGATGTAAGTTGGCTGAAAGTTATAAATTTTCTCAGTGAGAAAGTAGGGGATTGACTTATATGTGCTAATACTGCTTTGAAAAGCATTTAAAATGATAACAAATATACTTAAAAACTTACTCAAAACAAAAAGCTTAGAAGATCTTAGAGGATAACAAAGAAATCATCACAGTAACCTTTCTTCTTCTATACTGTACTTAGCTTAAAGATACAGGCCTTATTTTATGGTCTTTGATAATTGCTGTGAAAAATCTTATCTCCCCATGGTGTGTGGTAGCATATTCTTATTGAAAACGTTGGCATATATGTATTATGTGTGGCTAATTACAGTTAGAGAATACTGATGGTTTGGATTTGGTTCTAGGTAAACTAAAGGAACTTAATGGAACTGCATCTGAAGAAAAGAAGTTAACTGAGGATGACTTGGTGCTTCTTGAAAAGATACTGTCTCTAATATGTAATAATTCTTCAGAAAAACCCACAGCCCAGCAACTTCAGATTTTATGGAAAGCTGTTAACTGGCCTGAAGGTACAAAAATACTTTTAAAAATGTAACCAGGAAGCAGAGAGTGTATCTTTTTATTCCTGTCCATACTACCGGTGTTTTTAGCTTAAATAAAAGTTAAGGTGGTAGTTGAAATTTACATTGAGAAAAACATCACAGGATTCACTGTACCACTCTAGTCCATAATCTTCTCTGGCCATATACCTTATGAGAATCTGAAGGTAGTGTGATGATCCCCATACCTGGACCATTTTGTACACTCTTCCAGAGCGTTTGTGAATCCCCTGCAAGATTCCCATGAAACTCTTTGTGACCTGTTAACCATAGGCTACAAACATTTGCTCCAAGTATTTTTTCTCTTATTTAATTTACTTAATTCTTTTTTTTTTCCAAAAGTACCCTCTTTCCTATTGTTTTTTCATATAATTGATTTATTGGAGGGAAAAAAATCAATTTTCTTGCAGAATGCCCCATATTTTGAATTTTACTGATCACTTAATGTGTCCATATGTCTCTTGTTTTTCATGTTAGACATAATTAGATTCTGGTTTGGTAGTTTTTTCAGGTGAATATCCTTTATAAATGATGTTGCATATTACCTTTATATCACAGGGCCCATAATTTCCGCTGTCCTCACTTTCAGTGATAAGATTATTTGGAGCATTCATTCTTGTTCAGTCACTCAGTTGTGTCCAACCTTGCAACCCCATCGACTGCAGCATGCTAGGTTTCCCTGTCCTTCACCATCTTCCAGAGTTTGCTCAAACTCATATCCATTGAGTCAGTGGTGCCGTTTGGCCATCTCATCCTCTGTCGTCCCCTTCTCCTCCTGCCTTCAATGTTTCCCAGCATCAGGGTCTTCTCCAGTGAGTCAGCTCTTCACATCAGGTGGCCAAAATTTTGGAGGTTCAGCTTCATCATCAGCACCTTCCAGTGGTGGCTCAGCTGATAAAAGAATCCGCCTGCAATGTGGGAAACCTGGGTTCGATCCGTGGGTTGGGAAGATCCCCTGGAGAAGGGAATGAAGAGAATATTCCAGTATTCTGGCCTGGAGAATTCCATGGACTGTATAGTCCATGAGGTCGCAAAGAGTCAGACACAACTGAGTGACTTTCACTTTCCTTTAGGATTGATTGATTTGATCTCCTTACAGTCCAAAGGACTCTCGGAAGTCTTCTCCAACACCATAGTTTTAAAGCATCAGTTCTTCAACGCTCAGTATGCTCTCAGCAGTGTGAAAATAGCATTCATTCACTTGGTGTCTATCCAGTCCCTTAATTGTGTATCTCTCCACCAACATATATAAGCATCCTATTAACATTTGTCAACTAGAATTCTTTTATAAAGAACTTTCCCTCCTCAATTCTTTGGTCTTGTTTTAGGATTTTTTTAAAAGTGAGTTCCCAATCCTATTTTTTTCCACAAGGATTTATTGAATACTCACTGTGTGTCAAGCTATCTTAATAACCCAGGAGAGTTACCATACTTTAAAGCAGATGTGATCTTACAGCAATAATTATAGCCTCTATAAATATGAAAAATCAGTTAACACAAAATTTAGAAATATATGCAATTTATAAAGCAGGCTATGATTTTTAACATGTTTAATTTTTTAACAGTAAGTTTTTCTTTTTCACAGATATTGTCTTTCCTGCCCTTGACATTCTTCGGCTATCAATTAAACATCCCAGTGTGAATGAGAACTTCTGCAATGAAAAAGAAGGGACTCGGTTCAGCAGCCATCTCGTCAGTCTTCTGAACCCCAGAGGAAAGCCAGCAAACCAGCTGCTTGCTCTGAGGACTTTTTGCAATTGTTTTGTTGGCCAGGCAGGACAAAAGCTCATGATGTCCCAGAGGGAATCACTATTGTCCCATGCAATAGAACTGAAATCAGGGAGCAATAAGAACATTCACATTGCTCTGGCTACATTGACCCTGAACTATTCTGTGTGTTTTCATAAAGACCATAACATTGAAGGGAAAGCTCAGTGCTTGTCAGTAATTAGCACAATCTTAGAAGTTGTACAAGACCTCGAAGCCACTTTTAGACTTCTTGTGGCTCTTGGGACACTTATCAGTGATGATTCCAATGCTGTGCAATTAGCCAAGTCTTTAGGTGTTGATTCTCAAATAAAAAAGTATGCCTCAGTATCAGAGCCAGCTAAAGTAAGTGAATGCTGTAGACTTATCCTAAATTTACTGTAACAGTGGGTGCGGGGACTGAGATTTTAAATTGATGAGTGTTTTTTTCTTTCACATTTCACATGACTGATTACAGATGATGAAACAAATGCTGTGGATTAAGTAAAATTTCAAATCCTGTTAAGTGGGGTAGTGGGGAGAGGGGAAACAAAGGAGAAATAAAAATTTTGCACTGATGAACTGTGAAATTTTCCTGTGTAATGTGGGCACATTTTTAAGAGCTTTAGAGATAAATTAAGAATGAGCTATGACCACCAACAACACAACTACAGTGGCAGGATTCCCTTACATTACCCACCTAGAAGAAAAGGGCTTTTACTTAGGTAATCTGCTTTTGCTATTACACTTGTATACCCCAGATTGTTATTTGTTGGTGGTTGTCTTTTATTTAATTTCCACTCTACTCATTTTCATTGCTTGATTCAACAACACTGATTTCAAAGTCTTGTTTTGGGACAAAAGCTTTAGAATTAAAATTACGTTTGTTACAAATTATTCCATCTATTGAGAAGATGTAAAATAATTTCTTCATTTAAGTCCTTTGTAAACAGAAAGTTTGTTTAATGGCTTATTTTTAGATGAAGTGAGAGCAAGTTACTAATTTGTTAGGTATTTGAAAGCAAATTTGTTAGGTATCAGTTCAGTCAGACGAAGCCCCAAATTGACTACAAGTTTATGATCCACTTTCTTTTCCCCTTCACTATTTGGGATAACTTCATTATTCCAGTTTCAAAAATAATCTGTTTATTTTTGGTCATTTCTATATATCAGAGGGAGTTTGGAATGTGTTGAATATTATCAGGCAGTTGTGCAAACAAGAGTACATAAAACTGTTATTTGCAAGTCCAGAGACTGTCATGGGAAATTAGTATTTTTGAGCCCCTAAACATCGACCCCCACTCCAGTATTCTTGCCTGGAGAATCCCATGGATGGAGAAGCCTGGTAGGCTACAGTCCACGGGGTCGCAAAGAGTCGGACACGACTGAGCGACTGAACGGAACGGAACGGAAACATGGTCCCAGTACTGTGTTGAACACTTCGATATTTAATTTCCAAATCTCCTTAAGTGTAGGATGATGTTATCTCTGTTTTCAGAAGTAAAGATGGAGGGATGAATCATGATGGAAAAAAGAAAAAGTACATACCATTCTATACTTCCTAGAGACTGAGTGGGGGAGGAGAGCATATCACAAGTTTGTCTATGAACATCCTTGCAACTAACACCAACAGGAACCAATCTGTTAATTACTAATTTATTGTTTAAGAGGACCTCAATTTCTTGAGAGAAGTTTGACTATTCCTAGTCTAAAATAACGAGCATGATTGTCAACATTTATGGTATATAGAACCATGAATTTCCTGGTTTAATGCCAGATTGTAGTCTAAGAAGAACAATTTTTCTTCAAATAATGAAGGAAACCATTTTGATTGTCTAGATTAATTCAAGAAAAAACTTCTGGAATATCAAAACAGAATGGGTAAAATATAAATTGAGGGGACATATATTTTGCTAAGTATTAAATTGCCATTTTCTGGTGTGTACCCAGACTTTAAATATTGTTTGCTGGTTCCGTTAGTAACCCGTGCTTTGCTTTTTGCGTAACTGGGATTTAAGGGGTTAAGTACAGGTTAAATGACTACATTAAGAGTATAATCTGGGTCAGCCTGGTTCGTTTACAATACAGTGCTTTGTTTTTAACATATCTTGTTTAGCATGCAATTCTAAGTACAGTTTATCTGCAATATTTTGATACACTAGGCACCTTTGTATAATGGTAGGATGTAGAGTCTTGGTTAAGAATAGATTACTACTTTTATCCATGATTCCCTTATTTTTCTAAACAGAAAAATACACATTCATTGAATAAGACTAACACACATTAAATAAAAATTGCCTATAATTCTACTACCCAGAGAAAACCATTCTTACTTATCTTGTGCCATATCAGTGGGTATGTAAACATGTTTTATTTTTTTTTAAATATTGTATGATACACATTGTTCCGTAACCTGATTTTTTAACTTGACATTTAGTACACATATTTCCATCTTAATAAATATTATTTTATATCCATGTGCCCATTTCCTATTATCTGACATTGTTTCCAATTTCCAACTATTAAGCAATGCTATGACAATACAAAGTTTGTACAAATTCCTTAGGATACATTGTATACTTGGATTCAGTGGTGGGTGGGTCAAGTCAGTGCACATTTTTTAAACTTTGATAAATGTCAAATCACTTCCAGTGATAAAATCTTGTGGTTAATGTCCTTCATATTGCATTAGAAATAGTTGCCTGTGAAAGAGCTAAGTTATCATTGTCTCTAGTTCATAACTATTACAGTCCCTCTAGCATTAGATTTTTTTTTTAATTATTTATTTAGCAGCACTAGATCTTAGTTGTAGCACACAGGATATTTTCGCATTACCTTTTTAAAAAGAATATGTTAAGAAATTCTCTAACATTCGGTCCAGTGGTTAGGACTCCATGCTTCCACTGCAGGGGGACTGGGTTTGATCTAGGGGGGAACTAAGATTCCACATGCCGCATGGTGCAGTCAAAAAAATGAAAATAAATAGGCATGTTATTATGACTTCATGACCAGCTGAATTTATAAACAATGCAACAAAAAAAAAAGGTTTATGTATCTCGTAATCTTAAATGATTGAAGAGGCATAGCTAAAAACATTCTTCACAAAGATAATTCTGAAGAAAAGACTGGGTTGTAGCTTCCTTAACAGTTATCACTATATTATGATTATTTTGTGAGAAATAATAAACTCTATAGAGGATTGTGACATAATCATTCTTAGAGGTTTTAAGATAGAAATTATCCACCTGCACCTGAGAGTGGGAAATACTGTTCAATCATTTTAAAAATAATTTAGAATTCTAATTTCTAGCACATTCTTCTATAGAAAACTATACACAGTATCTATCTGGACTGCTACAACAAAAATACCATAGATTTGGTGACTTCTCACAGTTCTGGAGACTGGATGGTCCCAGATAAAGGTGCTGGCATACTTGGAGTTTGGCAAGCCATCTTCCTGGCTCTTAGACGCTGTCTTCTTCCTGTGTCCTTGCGTGGCTGAGGGAGGAGGGAGCTTTCTGAGACCCCTCTTTCGTTCAGCTTCCACTCTCCAGATCAAGTGGCCTCCCAAAAGCACCACCTCCAAATACCATCGCATAGGGGTTTCACATATCGTGAGGGGGCGCATTCAGTCTGCAACACATAGTGTAGTTGTCATTATAAACACAGTTTTGAACACTTTCACATTTTTCCATGTGTTTCAATTTTTTAATGAAAATAAAAGTTAAAGGAAGTAGAGTGAACACTCGTGGACTTGCTGACTGGTTTCTGCAGTTAACATTTTCCGTATTTGCTTTTTCTTTTGATAATACTTTCTTTTGAAATTATCTAAAAAAATAAGTTACAAATAGCACTTATCAACTGAATACTTCATTATGCATCTTCTAAGAATAAAACATTTCAAAGTATTCTTATTAATACTACATATTTAAAATTAGTAATCTCATAATATCTAATACCTGGTCCATATTCAAATTTCCTTATTGTCCTAAGGATGTTTTTTAAATTTTTGTTCTAAAGGCTCTAATCTGTTAATAAATAATCAAGGTTTGTGTACTGTATTTAGCTATTTGGTTATATAGCTCTTTGGTCTCAGTCTGCAACAGCATACTTCTTTTTTTTTTTTATGATTTACTTATTGTCTGTGGTGGGTCTTTGTTGCTGACACAGGCGAGCCGGGGCTGCTTTCCAGTTGCAGTGTGAGGGCTTCTCGTTGCAGAGCACGGGCTCCTAGATGTGTGGACTTCAGTAGCTGCAGCACATGGGCCCATTAATTGCGGCTCATGGGCTTACTTGCCTCACGGCATGTGGGATCTTCCAGGACCAGGGATCTAGCCAGTGTCCCTTGTATTGCATGGCAAATTCTTAACCGCTGGACCACCCAGGAAGCCATCCTTTTTTTTGTTTTTTTTTTCTTCTTCTTTTTTAATATAATTGTCTTTAAAGTGTGTTGGCCAGTCCAGAATGTGACATTCTCCTGTTTTATATTTGTAAAAAATGTTATTTAAAAAAAAAAAATTATTTATTTGACTGCACCGAGTCTTAGTTGTGGCTTATGAGACCCTACCCGGCCCCTGGACCACCAGGGAAGTCCCAATTTGTAAAAAAAAAAAAAAAATCTTATAACCCTCTATTCCTTATTAATAAATTACTCCAGTACTTAGTGGCTTAAAATAACACACATTTGTTATCTCAGATTTTTGGTGAGTGAAGAATCCTGCCACAACTTAGCTAGTTCCTCTGCTGCTTTATTTCACATGAGGCTTCAATCAGGGAGCCCACCATGGCTGGGGTCTCATCTGAAGGCTGGACTGAGGAAAGATGTACATTTTAAGCTCACTTGCACAGTGTTCAGTTCTTTTTAAGGACCTCAATTCCTAGCTGGCTGTTGGCCAGAAGCTGCCATCAGTTTTTTGCATGGTGGACCTCCCTGACATGGCCAGTCGTTCATGTCTGTTCTTTGCAACACTGCTCAACTGGTTGTTGAGAAAGAGAGTGCTAGCAGGACCAACAAGAATCTTTATAATTTAAGTACAGACATGACATCCCCTCAACATCGAGGTACTCTATTAGTTGGAAGTAAGTTACTCAAGAAGAGTGGCTTACACAAAGCTGTAAATACCAGGGAAAGTGATCTCTGGTGGCCCTCTTCGAAATTGCTTGCTACACCTGTTTTCTGTAGATGGAAAGCTAAATCCAAAGGCTTGGTTAGATTGAAATTACACTATTGTGGCAAGAATATTGAAAGGTGATGAGTACTTGCTTTTTGTTTGTGTGATTTTATTTTTTACTTGATAGTATCATAACTGAGTTTCCTTAATGATGTTTGCTTCTCTTAACTAAGGCAGGTTAGGAGAATAAAAATGGTACAATTACCATTCTAGTTACCATCTCAACAAAAATGGGGGAATATTCTTTTTTTTTTTTAAGTTTTCCTGTTCTTAAATATTTTATTTTTCCCCTTGGAAAAACAAAACAAAATGGTTATCAGATTTTATTTGTTTAATGTTTAAGTTTAGGATGCTTGCTTTCCAGGGATACCAAGAAAGGCATGATCTTGACTTTGAGGGCAATAAGTAAACCACTCTGGTGCCTGTCACCGAGGAAACTAGCCTTCAGAATAAAGCAGGTAATGGAAGTTTTAGAGGAGAAAGTTGACCAGCATCCTTCTGTAAAGTTGGCAGGCTGATATTGATCCTAGGCCTAAGATGAAGTCCTGGGACTTAAAACTTGCCCTTCAGTTTCCTGGACACATTATAATCAGTAATAATCAGGTGGCAATGATATTTTCATTAGATATGCTCTGACAGAGATAATATCATTCTACATTTAAGGCATGTGATATAGCAATGTTTACTCATTGGTTTGCAACTGAATTTAAAACCAACCAGTTGAGCAGCGTTGCAAAGAACAAATTTAAGTAAACTGAACAGCATTCATCAAGCAATTACCTTATGCTAGTTCCTAAGCTTATCATTGGAGAAGGAAATGGCAACCCACTCCAGTGTTCTTGCCTGGAGAATCCGAGGGACGGGGGAGCCTGGTGGGCTTCCGTCTATGGGGTCACACAGAGTCGGACACGACTGAAGTGACTTAGCAGTAGCAGCAGCAGCAAGCTTATCATTATTCCCATGGGGAAAGTACTGCTAGTAATCTTACTTTTACAGGTGAAGATATTGAGAAAGATCAAGTAAACCTTTATTTGACAAGTCAGTAGTAATAAAACAACAAAACTATATTTAATAAATTGGCAAAACTGGATATCAATATGGAGAAAAATCTCAATTTGGAGTAGCCACTTCGCTTGATCATAATAGCTACCATGATGGTTGGTAGTGATATGTAACACTGATACACAGATACAGGTTGCTACTGAAAAAGGTGGCCTGAAACAAGCCCTCAAGCCACATTTCTTTCATTCTTGTGTCTTCAAAGGGACTAATAAATTCAAGAAATATTTGCTCACATTTACATCATTTAAATTTTCAGTAGTAAAAGCAACTAAGGTGCAGTGTAATACAGCAAGAGTGCTGGCTTTGGAGTTAAAAATCCATATAGTTCAATGACTTTTCCACCACTTACTAATAAGTTAGGGCAAGTTGCTTAAACTAAGTCCCAGTTTACACATCTCTACATTGAGATATATCTACTATATATAATCTGTTTACCAAGCATTCCTTTCAAAGATAACCAAGCAAGCCTATATCTTCCTAACAATGAAAGTGACTGCTATATACAAAGAATATTCAAAAGGTAAAGACAAATATTAGATTTTATTGCTATAGGGAGAGAATGTGCCCATGTAGGTGGTGGGGTGAGGTGGAGGATGTTGTCCTGATGATATTTTAATAAAAGTAGTTGGTTGAAACTCTAAACACAAATATCCTTACACTTTATAATACCACAGAACCTCACCATGAAATACAAAGGTGTATCTGTTAGAATATAAAAATAAGTGGCCTTGCAGTGGTTGAGACTCTGTGCTTCCCCTGCAGGGGACACGGGTTGAGTGGTTGGAGAACTAAGATTCTGCATTCCACACAGCATGGCCAAAAAAAATTTTTTTTAAACCCCACAACTATCCATTCTACAGCTGTGGCACTGAATAGTGACTCATTTGATATCAAATCAGCTTTGAAGTCTCTTCTAATAACTATCAGAGAAATATTGTGGTTGACCCAACATTTTGTTTGGCTTTTTCTGCAACATCTTATGGAAAAACACAAACTAACTTTTTGGTCAACCTCACACAAAGAAAGGGGATGTCTAGAAAGAAGGTGAGGTGGTTGGATGCCATCACTGACTCAATGGACATGAGTCTGAGCAACCTCCAAGAGATAGCAAAGGACAGGGAAGCCTGGCATGCTGCAGTCATTGGAGTCGCAAAGAGTCGGACGCAACCGAGTGTCTGAACAAGAAGAAAGTATGCATATAGGTTAACTATACCCACAGTAATACTGCACATAAAACATTATAAAAATTATCAGCATTAATTTAGTCAGGAGTTTGGGGTTTGGCTGATCCTGGGTAGGCTCATTCATGACTCTGTCCTAGTCTGGACTTGACAGCCTAGCTGCGACAGCTGAGCTCTGTTTGTCTCATCTTTCTCCTGGGACCAATGCGCTAGTCTGAGTATATAACTTTCAGGTGATGGTGGAAGTACATGCATGGACCATCCTAATGGCCCAAGCTTCCATTGAGATTCTGGTGCCCATCTGCTTAACATCCCCTTAGCTTAAGTAAGTCACACAGCTGATTCCACTCTTCAGGAATTATGTCACTAGTTGTGGAAGAAGGACACTATCAAATTACATGGAAAAAGGCATAACTACAGAGAGAGGTGAAGACCTGGAGCCATGAATGCAATTTACCACAGTGGCGATACAGAAAGAAGCTCTGTGTGGATCCACCACTTCTGAATACAGAGCTTAACAAGCATGGAGTCTCTAGCATGTGTCAGATACTGTATGTGTTGAGACTACAAAGATTATATGTATTACTTGGCTTTTGTTTATGAGAACTAACAATATTTTGAAGAAGATACTGAGCAAGAGCCCGCAGTAGTGAGTTTTGGTTGCTCATAGGGAAAACAGTAGATTACAAACGAAGAAGCTGCTAACCTCAGCAGGATTCAGAATGGAAACACGGATTCTTTATTGTCTGAGCTACCTGGCAGATGAAAGACAGGCTTCCAAGGTGGTGCCTGTGGTAAAGAGCCCGGCTGCCAGTTCAGGAGATGCAAGAGACGCGGGTTTGATCCCTGGGTCGGGAAGATTCCCTGAAGGAGGAAATGGAAAACTGCTCTCCAGTATTCTGGCCTGGAAAATTTCATGGACAGAGGAGCTTGGTGGGCTACAGTCCGTGGGGCTTCAGGGAGTCAGACATGACTGAGCAACTAAGCACATATAAGATAGAGCAAATTTCTCACCGAGTGAATCTTTATAAAACTCCAGAGAAGTACTGATTGCCCCCAGCACTAACACAATCCTATCCGGAGACCACCACTGTGATTCACGCTTACTGTGTTGCTGAAGAGTAGTTACAAAAATGCATATAAATCCCATTCTCTGTCCACCCTACCATGTATTTGTCTTCGGGCAGATAAACAGTCCTGTGTTTGTTCACAGAGTTTTAAGTTCAGAACAATATTTAGTGCTGGGCCTCTTAACTTCTGTAATATTGGGTTGAACCATATGAAACTGACAACATACAATCAGTTTTGACCTGCAACATAGGCAGTTCCATTGTGAGGCAGGAGATAGATGGGCTCTAGGCTAGACATTTACAACTAGCTTCTTGTTTACATTTCCTGAGGAAGAGGACAGGTGAACTCCAGGTTAGATATTTACAATGAGCCTCCTGCTTGCACTTTGAAGTAGAAATAACAACAGAAACAGGGTAAATAGCCAGATTTCGCCTCTTGAAGACATTTTAAGATAACAGTCAAGGCAAGAACAGAGAAGGCCTAAATCCTGTTTGAGTAAAAGATCAAGAGATCATACATTACCCACCGTTGGGGCAAGGAAGACTTCACACCTGCAGAAAATCTCTCTGGGGGTCAAAAAGGAGGGGACAACACCCAAGAACAGGTGATAGCAAGGCCACCAGCATAGCCGATTAACGATGTTGTGATAGTTTCAGGTGAACAGCAAAGGGACTCAGCCATACATACACATGTATCCATGTGGGCATGTGTGGTCTGTTGCTTCAGTTGTGTCTGACTCTGTGACTTCTGTAGCCTGGCAGGCTCCTCAGTTCATGGGATTCTCCAGGTCAGAACACTGGAATGGATTGCCATGCCCTCCTCCAGGGGATCTTCCTGAACCAGGGATCGAACCCACATCTCCTATATTTCCTGCATTGCAGGCAGATTCTTTAACTGGTGAGCCACCAGAGAAGCCCATACATGTATCCATTTTCCACCAAACTCCCAGGATGTCACATAACATTGAGCAGAGTTTCATGGGTTATAGGTCTTTGTCAGTTATCCATTTGAAATATAGCAGTGTGTAATGTTCATTGGAAGGACTGATGCTAAAGCTGAAACTCTAATAATTTGGCCACCTCATGCGACGAGTTGACTCACTGGAAAAGACTCTGATGCTGGGAAAGGTTGGGGGTGGGAGGAGAAGCGGACGACAGAGAATAAGACGGCTGGATGGCATCACCGACTCTGTGGACGTGAGTTTCAGTGAACTCCGGGAGTTGGTGATGGACAGGGAGGCCTGGCGTGCTGTGATTCATGGGGTCGCAGAGAGTCGGACACGACTGAGCGACTGAACTGAACTGAATGTCCATCCCAAACTCCCTAACTATCCTTTCCCCCCATCCTTCTTTCTGGCAACCATAAGTTTGTTCTCTGTGAGTCTGTTTCTGTTTTGTAAGTAAGTTCATTTGTATCATTTATTTTTAGATTCCACATATAAGGGATGCCCTATGATATTTCTCCTTCTTTGTCTGAGTTACTTCACTCAGTAGGACAATTTCTAGGTCCATTTTGTTGCAAATGGCATTATTTCATTCTTTTTAATTGTTGAATACTATTCCATTGTATATGTGTACCACATGTTCTTTATCCATTCCTCTGTTGATGGATATTCAGGTTGCTTCCATGTCTTGGTTATTCTAAACAGTGCTTCAGTGACCACTGGGGTGCATGTATTCTTTCAGATCATGTTTTTCTCCAGATACATGCCCAGGAGTCAGACTGTAGGGTCATATGGTAGCTCTATTTTTAGTGTGTAAGTAACCTCCATCCTGTTCTCCATAGAAGCTGTAACAGTTTACATTCCCACCATTAGTGTAGGAGGGCTGCCTTCTCTTCACATCCTCTCCACCATTTATTGTTTGTGGATTTTCTGATGATGGTCATTCTGGCTGGTGTGAGGTGATAGCTCATGCAGTAATATTTTATTTATTTTTGGTTATGCTGGGTTTTCATTGCTTTGCTTGGACTTTCTCTAGTTGCCATGAGAGAAGGCTACTCTTAACTTAGGTACAGGATTCTCACTTTGGTGACTTCTCTTGTTGCCAAGCACAGGCTCCAGGGCATGCAGGCTCAGTACCTGTGGCAAGCAGGCTCTAGGATGCTCAGGCTTCAGTAGTTGTGTCCTAGTTGCTCTGTGGTATGTATCCGGAGCAGGGATTGAATCCGTTTCCCCTGCAGTGTCAGGCAGATTTTTATCCATTGTGCTACCATGGAAACACTTGATGTCTGATTTTAAAACCAGGTTTGTGTTTAGATCCAAAATCCTACCGGGCAGCCTACAAAGTTAAGTCATAAAACTATGATCCATAATCTATTTTCAAAAACTCACTTGTCCCTTTCTTGTCCCTCACACACTCTATGCAAGAAATACATAATCTCCAGAGGTACTCCCCAAATTCGCTCTTTCACTGCTGCCGTCATACACTTCTCTTTTTCTTTTGCACTTCTTGCCTCAAATCCCTTTAAAAAATGGCCTTGGATTCTCTTACTGGTCACCTTCACTCCTAAACTCTTCTTGCTTTCCTCCCTTTCAAAAAACCAAGAACCAGTATGAAACAGCAGTTTATAAGGAAAGAAGGAAGAGAGAAAATGTAGGAACACTGGTATGCCAATAGTATTTTATTCCTGCTCCCCTTTCCTCAACAGAAAGAACTAATTTACATTTAAAAGGTCCATACACTTATTTTCGTAGATAAATGATTAAACAACATCAGACTATTGATCATGAGGAAATAGCGTTCTAATCAGTGGAACAGTATTCAGCATTGTAAACCAAGAACCCAAGTTAAAACTAATCTTATATGTTAGAACTTACTTTTAAAAGGGTTTCAGGTGATATTTTAAATTGCCTCAGCCTTTCTTTTTCAAACAAATTCGATTACATAAAACAAGAAAAATAACGTGCTGATAACTTTTGATAAATTTCTTTTTGGGGGTACAAAATAATGTAATTTTTTTCTCATTTACGGCGGCCTTTTCCTGACATATGCCAGACCGTCAATAACCAAGAGCCCACTATTTGACTATTAAATAAATTGAGAAAGGATAAATAAAAACGCCAAGTGCCTTCAGAAGTGAAAAGGAATCATGCCTAGAAGGTAGTGTTAATGATGAAAAATAAAGAAGCAAGAAACTGCTCTTGTACAACTTCTTAAAACACATTAAAAAAACTGTCCATGTGATGATGGTAATGAGTTTCTCCTAAATTTGCCTCATTGTTGTTGAGTCAAACAAAAATTGAAAGACAAATGAAACCGGAATGCACCTTACGGTGCATTCTAGAGTGACAAAGACTGAAAAACAGTATCAACAAGGCAAAAGGCTATTGTAACGTTCCATCTACGGTTCTTTGTAAATGGAAACACACAGCAAAATCCCTCCCACTCTGCTCGGCCGCCCTCAAACTCCGCAGCCAACCTCCGCAGTAGGCTGAGGCGGTTTGATTGGCCCCTCCCCGCCTTCAGAAACGAACCTCGACGTTTGCGGCGCGACGGAAGTGACGTCAAGCTGCGACGCCGGCTCCTGCAGCTCGGCGCTGCGGGAGGCGTTTGGTCCGTCTGGAGACGGCGGCTTTCACCGGATGGTTGCTGGAGTGGGATCATGACGGGGAAGAAGTCTTCCAGGGAGAAGCGGCGCAAACGAAGCGGCCAGGAGGCGGCGGCGGCCCTCGCGGCGCCGGACCTGGTCCCCGCCGTCGGCAGCGGGGGCAGTGGAAGCACCAGCGGCTGCGGGAGCGCCAGCGGCTGCGGGAGCGTCACCTGCTGTGGGAACACTAGCGTGAGTGGAAGTGTCACCGGCGGTGGCAGCGGCGGCAGCTGCTGGGGTGGCAGCAGCGTGGAGCGCGGTGAGCGTCGGAAGCGGAGAAGCACTGACTCATCTTCCAGCGTCTCCGGCTCCCTGCAGCAGGTGCGTGCGCGTCGTTCTCGCCGCTTCGCGAAGCGGCCGCGTTTCAGAAGGCGGGCCGAGAGCGGAATGTGACTGCGGGACGCGGTGCCTGCCGTCGCTCCTGTTAGCGCTGCGGCCCTACGGGATCCGGTGTCTGAAGTTCACGTTCCTAAGTTCCCTAAGCCCCACGCTCCCACGACTTGAACTTAAAGTTTCTGGGTTTGCTGATCGTCTGATGGCCTTTAGCTCCTTCCACTCCTGTGGTCACCTTAGTCTCCCTGAAGAGTGTGGGTTAGGAACTAGCCTTCAGTGCCCTTGCAAACCCCGCTTTACTTCTCTTCATCTACTTTATACAAGATGAGAAAATTGAGGATCAAAGAGCTTAAGGAAGTTTACTGGTAGTTACCAGTTTGTTAATAACACCTGCATTCGAATCCAATATCTGATTATAAAAGCCCTCTTTACTGTGATACATATACACAATGGAGTATTACTCAGCTATTAAAAAGAATGCATTTGAATCAGTTCTAATGAGGTGGATGTAACTAGAGCCTATTTACTCAGAGTGAAGTAAGTCAGAAAAATACCAATACAGTATATTAACACATATATATGGAATTTAGAAAGATGGTAACGATGACCCTATATGCGAGACAGCAAAAGAGACATAGATGTAAAGAACAGACTGTTGGACTTTGTGGGAGAAGGCGAGGGTGGGATGATGTGAGAGAATAGAATTGAAATAGGTATAATATCATATGTGAAATAGATCGTCAGGTCAGGTTCCTTGCACGAGGCAGGATGCTCAGGGCTGGTGCACTGGGATGACCCTGAGGGATGGGCTGGGGAGGGAGGTGGGAGGGAGGGTCAGGACGGGGAACACGTGTACACCCATGGCTGATTCATGCGAATGTATGGCAAAAACCACCACAATATTGTGAAGTAATTAGCCTCCAATTAAAATAAATTAAAAAAAAAACCGAAAACAAGCAAAAGAAATAAAACCCCTCTTTATGCGCCTTCAACCTGGCAAAATACTGCTGTTTAAAAAAAAAAAAGTTTGCTCACATTATAAAACAGATGCAGGAAAAAAATAAAAACGCACAAGAAGACCAGTTGCAGGACTGCATGCTTTGAATATATACAACACAAATGACGGGAAATGGAAGGCTTTCTTTATGCTTCCTCATTAATTGGTACGCAGCCCCTTCATTAACTTGTCAGCCTTGATATTTATTATTTTTTGTTATTTTGCATTATCTAAGGCTTTTTTTTTTTTTTTCAATCTTTTAGTGTAGTGTCGAAGACAGGCATTCTTAGCAGGCATTCTTTTCCCGTTCCTTTTTGTAGTAGAAACAGTTTTTTAATTTTATACCAGTAAGTCTATTTGTCATAGATTCTGAAAGATATCTGATCAAGTTAAGGGAATTTTTAATTTCTGGTTTTCTGAGATTTTGTGGAGTTTTATCAGATAGCTTTAAGGCATTCTGTTGAGGGGTCATAGAGTTTTCTTTCTTTAATCCGATAATGTAATTTTATTGATAAATTTATTTCTCCTTGCTTTTTGAGATAAATCCTATTTGATTTGTTGATTTGGTTGTTGTACTTGACTGTAATTCAGTATTAAATACATTTGTGTTTATGTTAAGTTAAATCAGGTTATGTTTTTTATTTTTGTAGTAACTCTGTTTTGTTTTAGTATTGGACTATGGATTGAGTTGGGAAAACTTAACTTCTTTTTTTTTTTTTTTCATGTATTACAGAGTAGTTTATATCTTTCTCTCAAGGGTGTACTTGACTGTTGGACCATACAGCTGTTTGGGTCTGGTGGATTTTTCTAGGGGTACTGTTTTTTTCCTTAACGCCTCTCATCTTTTTTTTCTCCCCCACGTTCTTTGATAGTTATATTCAGTTTTTCTATTCCTTCTAGATTTAGTTTTGGATCAGTTCAGTTCAGGCACTCAGTTGTGTCTGACTCTTTGTGACCCCATGGACTGTAGCACGCCAGGCTTCCCTTTCCATCACCAACTCCCAGAACTTGCTCAAACTCATGTCCATCGAGTCTGTGATGCCATCCAGCTGTCGCATCCTCTATCATCCCCTTCTCCTCCTGCCTTCAATTTTTCCCAGCATCAGGGTCTTTTCCAGTGAGTCAGTTCTTCACTTCAAGTGGCCAAAGTATTGGAGTTTCAGCTTCAGCATCAGTCCTTCCAATGAATATTCGGGACTGATTTCCTCCAGGATTGACTGGTTGGATCTCCTTGCAGTCCAAGGGACTCTCAAGAGTCTTCTCCAACACCACAGTTCAAAAACATCAGTTCTTCGGCACTCAGCTTTCTTTATGGTCCCACTCTCACATGCATATATGACTACTGGAAAAACCATAGCTTTGAGTAGACGGACCTTTGTTGGCAAAGTGATGTCTCTGCTTTTTAATATGCTGTCTAGGTTTGTCATAGCTTTTCTTCCAAGGAGCAAGCATCGTTTGATTTCATTTTTGGATATCGCTATTCTTATCTTAAATAGTTTACATATTTTTAGTACTCTATTATTATGAGAAGACCAGTAATAAGGATTGTGTAAGCATTTGCATACAGAACTAAACTGTACTTTTATCAAATTGCCAACATCCGCTGGATCATGGAGAAAGCAAGAGAGTTTCAGAAAAACATCTATTTCTGCTTCATTGACTATGCCAAAGCCTTTGACTGTGTCGATCACAATAAACTGTGGAACATTCTGAAAGAGATGGGAATCCCAGACCACCTGACCTGCCTCTTGAGAAACCTGTATGTAGGTCAGAAAGCAACAGTCAGAACTGTACATGGAACAACAGACTGGTTCCGAATAGGAAAAGGAGTACGTCAAGGCTGTATATTGTCACCTTGCTTATTTAACTTATATGCAGAGTACATCATGAGGAATGCTGGGCTGGAAGAAGCACAAGCTGGAATCAAGATTGCCGGGAGAAATATCAATAACCTCAGATATGCAGATGACACTGCCCTTATGGCAGAAAGTGAAGAGGACCTCAAAAGCCTCTTGATGAAAGTGAAAGAGGAGAGTGAAAAGGTTGGCTTGAAGCTCAACATTCAGAAAACGAAGGTCATGGCATCTGGTCCCATCACTTCATGGGAAATAGATGGAAAAACAGTGAAAACAGTGTCAGACTTTATTTTTTTGGGCTCCAAAATCACTGCAGATGCTGATTGCAGCCATGAAATTAAAAGACGCTTGCTCCTTGGAAGGAAAGTTATGACCAACCTTGATAGTATATTAAAAAGCAGAGACATTACTTTGCCAACCAAGGTTCGTCTAGTCAAGGCAATGGTTTTTCCCATGGTCATGTATGGATGTGAGAGCTGGACTGTGAAGAAAGCTGATCATCGAAGAATTGATGCTTTTGAACTGTGGTGTTGGAGAAGACTCTTGAGAGTCCCTTGGACTGCAAGGAGATCCAACCAGTCCATTCTAGAGGAGATCAATCCTGGGTGTTCATTGGAAGGACTTATGCTAAAGCTGAAACTGCAATACTTTGGCCACCTCATGCGACGAGTTGACTCACTGGAAAAGACTCTGATGCTGGGAAAGGTTGGGGGCGGGAGGAGAAGGGGACGACGGAGAATGAGATGGCTGGATGGCATCACCGACTCTGTGGACATGAGTTTGAGTGTACTCCGGGAGTTGGTGATGGACAGGGAGGCCTGGCGTGCTGTGATTCATGGGGTCGCGGAGAGTCGGACACGACTGAGCGACTGAACTGAACTGAACTGAACTTCATTGGGAAGTCTTCCAAATAGGGAGGATGATTATGTGTGCATTTTATAAAATCCATTTTGGTGACAGTATACAAAACAGATTGGTGAGACCTTTGATTAGATGTAGGGAGTCCAGTGTGTGTGAACTCAGTCACTCAGTTGTGTCTGACTCTTTGTGGCCATGGACTGTAGCCCACCAGGCTCCTCTGTGCATGGGTTTCTCCAGGCAAGAATATGGGAGTGGTTTGCCATTTCCTACTCCAGGGGAATCTTCTCCATCCAGGGATTGAACCTGCATCTCTTGGCAAGCAGGTTCTTTACCACTCTTGCCACCTGGAGGGAATCTAGGCAAAAAGAATGTTGCCTTGGATCAGCATTCTGGCAGTAGACTCGAGAGACTGGATAGATTTGGAAAATAGGAAGCAAAGTTGATTGAATTGTCTTAAATTACTTGCCTGCTTTGAATATGATTTCATATTTAACAGTTTTTAAAATGACAGTAGCTTCTGGTAAGCAGTGGTACTTTATTATATGTGTGATTTGTAACATTTTGCTGCTATCCTATTTCTTTTTAAGAATTAAGAATGACCATACATACATAAAGTTCTTGGGTGAATGGTCTACTGGAGGAGTGTCGTATTCTTCAGAAGTCTGAAATTGTAGAAAATTATTCAATATTGAGTTTATTTTCATTTGCATGTTGTAAGATATTATTTTTTCTTTACTTTTTATCAATTTGCTGATAATTACAGCCTGGAGAGTAATGTCAAAGAATACTGAGCAATTAAATAGTCTTTGCTGTTGTTTTAAATAACTGATTTATGCAACCAAAGAATTTGGAGATGTTTAATAAAGATTTTATTAAATGATGTATGTTGTTATAGACATATTTTTATTGTTTAATGGTTCTTTATGTCTTTTAATTTTAGGAGGCCAAATATCTTTTGCCACCTCTGGAAAAAGAGTTATTCTTGGCAGAGCACAGTGACCTTGAAGAAGGTGGACTAGACCTGACTGTGGCATTAAAACCCGTCAGTTTCTATATATCAGACAAAAAAGAAATGCTTCGGCAGTGTTTCTGTATCATAGGAGAGAAGAAGTTACAGAAGATGCTTCCTGATGTGTTAAAGGTACTTCATGACATACATTAGCAGGTTCCCCGCTATATAAAGATATACAGAAGCTTTCTTTGTAGCAGTCATTTTACTTAAAGGAAATTATGATTGTGTGTTTTCAGCTAAGCTACTTCAAAAAGATATAGGGATTTTGCAGAACCATAATGGCTTGTGTATTGAAAAATTTGCCATAAAGAAATGGGGCACTTTACTGTATTTAGGTAAGGAATTTTTTGACCTTCTGGGAATAATTCTGTTAAATTTTAGCAATTTAAGTAACTAGATTAGATATACACTGATTCTTGCTTTAAGAAGTAGTATACTGCTATGTAACAGTATGTAATAAAAGAAAGTGAAAGTGTTAGTCACTCTCATGTCAGACTCTGTGACTCCGTGGACTGTAGCCCATCAGGCTCCTTTCTCCATGGAATTCTCCAGGCAAAAATACTGGAGTGGGTTGCCATTTTGTTCTCCAGGGGATCTTACTGATTCAGGGATTGAACCCTGGGTCTTCCACGTTGCAGGCAGACTCTTTACCAACTGAGTCACCAGGAAAGACCACAGTATGCAATGATAGTTGCTAATAGCCAGTATTTCATTAAATTCTTAAATGTTTTTGTATGTTTATTTCTGAAAATTACTCAGAAACTTATGTGGTATTGTAATTTTACTGGTATGGAAAAAAGACTTGGACAGGTTAAATCCAACAACATATATATCTAAGATGAATGGAGCCAGGGCTAGAATATTTAAGTGTTTAGTGATATTAGCCTAACATAAATAGGAGAAGACTCTTGAGAGTCCCTTGGACTGCAAGGAGATCCAACCAGTCCATCCTGAAGGAAATCAGTACTGAATATTCATTGGAAGGACTGAAGCTGAAACTCCAATACTTTGGCCACCTGATGTGAAGAATTGACTCATTTGAAAAGACCCTGATTCTGGGAAGGATTGGGGGCAGGAGGAGAAGGGGATGACAGAGGCTGAAATGGTTGGATGGCATCACCGACTCAATGGACATGGGTTTGGGTGAACTCCGGGAGTTGGTGATGGACAGGGAGGCTTGGCGTGCTGTGGTTCATGGGGTCGCAAAGAGTCAGACACAACTGAGGGACTGAACTGAACTGAAATAGTCTGCTATTAACAATATCTGGGCACCTGACTCACTCTTTAGTTTGTTCTTTCATAGTAAACATGACTTTATATATTCCAATTAAAACTATAAATTGTAATGTTTGCATGTTAACTGGCAGGTCTTCAGATTTTATCCCATAAAAAAGATTTATGTGACTTTTCATTTGTTTGACTGCACAACTTGGCTAAGCAAGACTTTTTTTAATGCTTGTTGTTTTCTAGTTTACTTTGGTGCTGTATTTTATATATGCATTTTTAAAAATATCATTTTCTTTAGAACTGTTCAATAGAAGAAATTAAAAGACTTTGCCAGGAACAGCTAGAGCTGCTGTCTGAAAAAAAAATTTTGAAGATTCTTGAGGGTAAGAATGCATATTTCTACCTTCTGGTAACTTAGTATAGATAGTTAATACTATATTTAGCATAAATCATGAGGTATTTTTATTTGACTTCAGCTTTATTCTTAGTCATTAATTAATGAATATTTGTACTTCTCTTTATAGAAAATTATAGTTTATATCGTAGAATAGCATCTCAGGAATGGACTTTTTGATGTATGTGTGGTTTTTCCAAATCAGTTATGTAGGTAAGAACATTTAAGTTTGTGTGGAAAAAAAAAGAAAAAAGTTTATTCAGAATTCTACAAAAATTTATTATTAAGAAGGCAAAGACTTCTCTTAAGATATATTTTAGTTTTTTACTTTCTCACTGCTTCTGATTATCCATTGAATACCATTTCTGCTCTAATAAGAGCCAGATGCAGAGTTAGAATAATTTCTTGCAAATTCCTGACATTTGTCTGTCACCCTAAAGTAAGACTTTTCTTTGCAATACATTACCTGTAGAATTTTGGATTTTTAAGCTGGTTTTTTTGACTCTACAAGGATGTTAGTATTAGCGTTACAAGAGAAGGAACAAAAAAATGGAGACTTTCAATTTCTAGAGATAACATCTTTTTAAACTGTAAAATGGTTTAATGGAATCTGTAACTGGTAAAAGATGTGTGCATGTGTGTATAGTCTGTAAGTGTATATGTATATTTATATATATATATACACACACACATTCTCATTTATATACATTTTATGCATTTATAGAATAGATAAATAGAACAGATACCTAAAAAGGCATTTTAAATATAAGAATTAAAACTGTTATCTTTCAACAACTATCAGGTTTCTTAATCTGTCACTTTATAGATGAAACCTTCTGTATAATGATAAGTTGCTCTGACTTTTTGTCTTATAAGTGTGTTTTCAATTTTTTTTTTTTTATGTCATTCACAAGGTGACAATGGTATGGACTCTGAAATGGAAGAAGAAGCAGATGATGGCTCTAAGATGGTATCTGATTTAGTTAATCAGTAAGTTAAAAGTATTCATTATATTTCATAATTGCTTTGTTATCTCTGATGATTTCTTACCTCAAGAATGTGATTGTTTTTCTATGTTATAGTTATATAAAGAGATTCAACATTGTTGGATTGAATTTTTTACCTGTAGTGATTGGTCCTTTTGATTTGTGAGGATGGAATTAATTGCTTTCAGGATTAAGATGATTTTATTAAACTACTACTCAGAAATAGGACTATAACAGTGCCAACAGGGAAGCAGAATCACATCTCTCATTTGGAATTTGAATATATATACTACTACTTATACCCACTGTTTATTAAGTACTTACTGTAACAAACATGTTAGTAGTTTAGAAGACTTTATCTCACTGAATTCTTCTACATACCTCTTAATGTTTGGTGATAATAGCTTCTTTTCATGGATCAGATAGTAGGCTGGTTCATTTGATATCAGTTCAGTTAGTTCAGTCACTCAGTGGTGTTCAGCTCTTTGCGACCCCATGGACTGCTGCATGCCAGATTTCCCTGTCCATCACCAACTCCTGAAGCTTGCTCAAACTCATGTCCATCAAGTCGGTGATGCCATCCAACCATCTCATCCTCTGTCATCTCCTTCTCCTTCTGCCTTCAATCTTGCCCAGCATCAGGGTCTTTTTCCAATGAGTCAGTTCTTTTATTAATATAGGTACAGTTAATTTGATTATTGCGATGATGAAAAATAGCTGAAGCTCTGGAATGCCAACTAATTAAGAAATGACATGCTAATTTTCTAGGCTATTCTGTTCTGCCATGGGCTTATTAAACTTTCACCCACTAATTTTATCATCTGTTCTGATTTTTGACTAAAATATTTTTTTTGGTCATCACCAGAGACTGACTTGCATCTCTGTTTGCAATGTTTGGCTATAGGCAGCAGCCCAACTAAAAACATAACCAGGGAC
This sequence comes from Moschus berezovskii, assembly GCF_049115385.1. Taxonomy (NCBI): domain Eukaryota; kingdom Metazoa; phylum Chordata; class Mammalia; order Artiodactyla; family Moschidae; genus Moschus; species Moschus berezovskii. The sequence continues at coordinate 23,476,218 of NC_142466.1, forward strand.
AGTAACATAAATCAGTAGCACATATTTAACCTGAAACCTGAGTATATTTTCATTTCTGCTGCTGCTGCTAAGTTGCTTCAGTCGTGTCCGATTCTGTGCGACCCCATAGATGGAAGCCCTCTAGGCTCCCCCATCCCTGGAATTCTCCAGGCAAGAACACTGGAGTGGGTTGCCATTTCCTTCTCCAATGCATGAAAGTGAAAAGTGAAAGTGAAGTTGCTTAGTCGTGTCTGATTCTTAGTGACCCCATGGACCATAGCCCACCAGGCTCCTCCATCCATGGGATCTTCCAGGCAGGAGTACTGGAGTGGGGTGCCATTGCCTTCTCCGTTTTCATTTCTGATGGAGTGCTGTTGGGTAACTATCACTGGAAAATGACAGTTTAATTTCATATAGTAAGTGTAGAGAGCATCAGCTAATCCACTTATACTGAAGCACTGAAGAGATCATTGTATCTTGGCCACATCATAATCAGTAGGTTTTTGGTCATCACATTCATCTTGCCTCAGAATGTCATACGATGATTTATACTTACCCACAAAGTATAAAATGTACACATTTCTACAGTCTTGCTATTGACTTTTCTTCAAAATGTGTACTTTAAATTGTTTATATTTATGCTAGTCTCATTTAGATAGTTTAAGCCTGTCACTTTTTAGTTTTACATTTTAGTTTCTTAAATAATCTAAGTTAATCATCTTGTTTCTTGATGCTTTTTACAGAACATCAACTTTTGCTTGATTATTTTGTTTTCTTTTGTTTAAATGTGTTTATTTTTCCAATTTTTGAGGTGTTTTCAAGGTTAAGTCCTTTATTGTTCACACCTGAACACTAATGCTACTTTTCTACTGTTCAGTTCAGTTCAGTCGCTTAGTCGTGTCCGACTCTTTGCAGCCCCATGAATCACAGCTCGCCAGGCCTCCCTGTCCATCACCAATTCCTGGAGTTCACTCAAACTCATGTCCAGGTTATATAGGCTTTAAAAAAAAAATCATATTTGTAAGCTGCTGCTGCTGCTGCTGCTGCTAAGTCACTTCAGTCGTATCCGACTCTGTGTGACCCCATAGACGGAAGCCCACCAGGCTCCCCCGTCCCTGGGATTCTCCAGGCAAGAACACTGGAGTGGGTTGCCATTTCCTTCTCCAGTGTGTGAAAGTGGAAAGTGAAAAGTGAAAGTGAAGTCGCTCAGTCGTGTCCGACCCTTAGCGACCCCACGGACTGCAGCCTACCAGGCTCCTCCATCCATGGGATTTTCTAGGCAATAGTACTGGAGTGGCTTGCCATTGCCTTCTCCGTATTTGTAAGCTACAGGATGCCAAATAAGTAATATTAAGAGCATTGTATGCTAGACACTGTTCTAATCACTTTACTTGCCTTCATTCACTCATTGGGTTTGTACAGTAGCCTTGTGAGGTAGGTGGTATTAGTATCATCATTTTACAGATGGACAGATAAGGCCTAGAAAGATTTTTGTGCCTGAGATCACACAAATGAATGTGGAAGTAGAAGCAGTGTTAGTTATGAAGAGACTGTAAGTGTTCATGTAAATGGACCAAGCTTTAAAACACTTAACCTTCTCTAAAATCACTTTGTACATTTGTAAAATATGGGTAATATTTGGCCCCAATAGGATTATTGGGATTAAATGGTAGTGAAGTGGTAAAGAATCCACCTGCCAGTGCAGGAGATGCAGGTTTAATCCTTCGGTCAGGAAGATCCCCTAGATAGGAAATGACAGTCTGCTTCAGTGTTCTTGCCTGGAGAATTCCAGGAGGAGCCTGGTGGGCCATGATCCATGTGGTCACAAAGAGTCAGACATGGCTGAGCAACACTAATGTGATTTGTTTGTTATTTTTAAGAAATTTTGACTGTTTTGTTACTAACCTTAGTTATGAATAGGGAGATACACTGCACTCTGAAACAGTGAAGGTAGGACCGGGAAATAATGTGGGAAAATGTTGTCCTTAGCCAACATTGCTGACTTGACAATTTGCTGCTTGCTTTGTGCTCAGACGTCAGTTCAGTCCTGTTAATTTCTGTTGAGTTGAACTGAACCTGGTGGGCACACTCATATAAACTTAATTCCAGTGCTTTCGCAGAGGGTTAAGTTAGTTAACATGTTTGGTACTTGGTGCTGGAAATTTTCGTGTTTTTTATTACCTGCTGGTTTTTTACTCTAATAGAAAACAGTAGTCTGACCTGTCTGGATGCTGAGGGAACACTTTTGAGTAGGCCAGAACCTTCAAGGAATTCAGCAATTTGGGAGAGGAAAATAAGGCTGAATACATTGAACAGGTAGCTTCTGTGGAAGGATTAATAGGCAATAGGAAAGGAAACTTTAGCAAAATAATGATAACTCTCAAAGAAGTAGAGTTAGAACACAAATGTAGTTTCAGGAACTAAAACAATTCCGAATTCCTAAATTTAGGCGACAAACTGATAAAGAGATTAGCCATGACTGGAGGCTACATCCTTGTGCTGCTGCTGCTGCTACGTCGCTTCAGTTGTGTCTGACTCTGTGTGACCCCATAGATGGCAGCCCACCAGGCTCCACCACCATTGTGCTAAGAAACTAAACTGAATAAATAAATACAGAACAGGAGAGAGAAACCACACGCAGAAAGTGTAAATCTTTATGTATAACTCATGGTTACCTGGAACACAGTTTTAGACCTGTCTTGAACATACTAGAAATCCTGGAAAGAGAAACAAATAGTTAGGAAAGAATCGAAGAAATGATAGAATTAACATTCTTTATTTAAAGACATAAAAAATTAAGGACAAGGATAACAATCTGGTTATGAGCTGAAATGTGTCCCTCCAAAATTCGTACTGAAATTGAAGAAAGTAGGGAAAACCACTAGACCATTCAGATATGACTTAAATCAAATCCCTTATGATTATACAGTAGAAGTAAGAAATAGATTTAAGGGACTAGATCTGATAGATAGAGTGCCTGATGAACTCTGGACGGAGGTTCGTGACATTGTACAGGAGACAGGGACCAAGACCATCCCCATGGAAAAGAAATGCAAAAAAGCAAAATGGCTGTCTGAGGAGGCCTTACAAATAGCTGAGAAAAGAAGAGAAGCGAAAAGCAAAGGAGAAAAGGAAAGATATAAGCATCTGAATGCAGAGTTCCAAAGAATAGCAAGGAGAGATAAGAAAGCCTTCCTCAGCGATCAATGCAAAGAAATAGAGGAAAACAACAGGATATGAAAAATAAGAGATCTCTTCAAGAAAATTAGAGATATCAAGGGAACATTTCATGCAAAGATGGGCTCGATAAAGGACAGAAATGGTATGGACCTAACAGAAGCAGAAGATATTAAGAAGAGGTGGCAGGAATACACGGAAGAACTGTACAAAAAAGATCTTCATGACCAAGATAATCATGATGGCGTGATCACTCACCTAGAGCCAGACATCTTGGAATGTGAAGTCAAGTGGGCCTTAGAGAGCATCACTACGAACAAAGCTAGTGGAGGTGATGGAATTCCAATTGAGCTATTTCAAATCCTGAAAGATGATGCTGTGAAAGTGCTGTACCCAATATGCCAGCAAATTTGGAAAACTCAGCAGTGGCCACAGGGCTGGAAAAGGTCAGTCTTCATTCCAATCCCAAAGAAAGGCAATGCCAAAGAATGCTCAAACTACCGCACAGTTGCACTCATCTCACACGCTAGTAAAGTCATGCTCAAAATTCTCCAAGCCAGGCTTCAGCAATATGTGAACCGTGAACTTCCAGATGTTCAAGCAGGTTTTAGAAAAGGCAGAGGCACCAGAGATCAAATTGCCAACATCCACTGGATCATGGAGAAAGCAAGAGAGTTCCAGAAAAACATCTATTTCTGCTTCATTGACTATGCCAAAGCCTTTGACTGTGTGGATCACAATAAACTGTGGAACATTCTGAAAGAGATGGGAATCCCAGACCACCTGACCTGCCTCTTGAGAAACCTGTATGCAGGTCAGGAAGCAACAGTTAGAATTGGACATGAAACAACAGACTCCAAATAGGAAAAGGAGTGCGTCAAGGTTGTATATTGTCACCCTGCTTATTTAGCTTATATGCAGAGTACATCATGAGGAACGCTGGGCTGGAAGAAGCACAAGCTGGAATCAAGATTGCTGGGAGAAATATCAATAATCTCAGATATGCAGATGACACCACCCTTATGGCAGAAAGTGAAGAGGAACTCAAAAGCCTCTTGATGAAAGTGAAAGAGGAGAGTGAAAAGGTTGGCTTAAAGCTCAACATTCAGAAAACGAAGATCATGGCATGTGGTCCCATCACTTCACGGGAAATAGATGGGGAAACAGTGGAAGCAGTGTCAGACTTTATTTTTTTGGGCTCCAAAATCACTGCAGATGCTGCTTGCAGCCATGAAATTAAAAGACGCTTACTCCTTGGAAGGAAAGTTATGACCAACCTAGATAGCATATTAAAAAGCAGAGACATTACTTTGCCAACCAAGGTGCATCTAGTCAAGGCTATGGCTTTTCCCGTGGTCATGTATGGATGTGAGAGTTGGACTGTGAAGAAAGCTGATCACCGAAAAATTGATGCTTTTGTAGTGTGGTGCTGGAGAAGACTCTTGAGAGTCCCTTGGACTGCAGGGAGATCCAACCAGTCCATTCTAAAGGAGATCAATCCTGGGTGTTCATTGGAAGGACTGATACTAAAACTGAACCTCCAATACTTTGGCCACCTCATGCGACGAGTTGACTCACTGGAAAAGACTCTGATCCTGGGAGGGATTGCGGGTGGGAGGAGACGGGGATGACAGAGAATGAGATGGCTGGATGGCATCACCGACTCGATGGACATGAGTTTGAGTGAACCCTGGGAGTTGGTGATGGACAGGGAGGCCTGTCGTGCTGTGATTCATGGGGTCACAAAGAGTCAGACACGACTGAGCAACTGAACTGTACTGAAAATTCATACATAGAAGTCCGTAACCCTTAGCACTTTAGAACATAATCTCATTTGGAGAAGAGGTGATTTGTTTGTTTTTTAGTCACTGAATCATCTCTCATTCTTTTCCTACCTAATGGACTATATAGCTTGCCAGGCTCCTCTGTCCATGGGATTCTCCAGACAAGAATATGGGAATGGGTTTCCATTTCCTTCTTCAGGGGATCTTCCCCACCCAAGGACTGAACCTGTGTCTCCTGCTTGGCAGGCAAATTCTTTACCACTGAGCCACCTGGGAAGCCCAAAGAGGTGATTAAGTCAGTCCAGTCTGACTGGTGTCCTTACAAGAAAAGGAAATTTGAGTGCACTGAGAGACACTGGAGCTGTACCCAGCAGAGCAGAGCAGAGCCATGTGAAAACTGTCTGCAAGTCAAGGAGAGGCCTCGGAGGAAACCAAATCTGCAGACACCTTGATCTTCAACTTCCACCATGCAGAACTGTGAGGAATGCATTTTTATTGCTTAAGCCAGCCAGTCTTGGTATTTTGTTATGACAGCTCTAGCAGACAAATACAAACTTATATGTCTATTTGTGTATGTGTGTAAATTTCCTGGTGAATTTTCCCCCAAACTTTTTATTTTGGAAACTTCAAACTTATATTTTGGAGAACTTTAAACTTACGTAAAATTGAAAGACTGATATGATGAACATCCGTATACTTTCTTCCTAGACTCAGCAACAGTGAGATCTTGCCAGTTTTGCTTTTCCTCTCTCCTTATTTTTATCCTTTTCCCCCAGGAACCATTTGTGTTAGGTTTCTAGAGCTGCCAGAACAGAGTACCATAGACTGGCTGGGTTAAACAGCAGAAACTTATTTTCTCACCGTTCTGGAGGATGAAAGTCCAAGATCAGGGAACTGACAGGGTTCTTTTCTCTGAGGCCTCTCCCCTTGACTTGCATATGGCCACCCTCTTGCAGCCTTTTCACTTGGTTGACTTCCTTTGTGTGTTTCCCTGTTGTCTCTCCCTGTGTGCTGTTCTCTCCTTATAAGGTCACCAGTCACAATGGGTTAGGGCCCACCATTGTGGCCTTCAGTCCGTTCAGTTCAGTCGCTCAATCGTGTCTGACTCTTTGTGACCCTGTAGACTACAACACGCCAGGTTTTCCTGTCCATCACCAACTCCTGGAGCTTGCTCAAACTCATGTCCATCGAATCGGTGATGTTATCCAGCTGTCTCTTAATGTGTCATCCCCTTCTCCTCCTGCCTTCAGTCTTTCCCAGCATCAGGGTCTTTTACAAGGAGTCAGTTCTTTGCATCAGGTGGCCAAAGTATTGGAGTCTCAGCTTCAGCATCAGTCCTTCCAATGAATATTCAGGACTAATTTCCTTTAGGATTGACTGGTTTGATCTCGTTGCAGTCCAAGGGACTCTCAAGAGTCTTCTCCAACACCAAAGTTCAAAAGCATCAATTCTTCAGTGCTCAGCTTTCTTTGTGGTCCAACTCTCATATGCATACACGACTACTGGAAAAGCCATAGCTTTGACTAGACAGACCACTGTTGGCAAAGTGATGTCTCTGCTCTTTAATATGCAGTCTGCTGCTGCTAAGTCACTTCAGTAGTGTCCGACTCTGTGCAACCCCATAGATGGCAGCCCACCAGGCTCCCCTATCCCTGGGATTCCCAGGCAAGAACACTGGAGCGGGTTGCCATTTACTTCTCCAATGCATGGAAGTGAAAAGTGAAAGTGAAGTCTCTCAGTCATGTCCGACTCTTCATGACCCCATGGACTGCAGCCTACCAGGCTCCTCCGTCCATGGGATTTTCCAGGCAAGAGTACTGGAGTGGGGTGCCATTGCCTTCTCCGTAATATGCAGTCTAGGTTTGTCATAACATTTCTTCCAAGGAGCAAGCATGTTTTAATTTCATGGCTGTAGTCACCATCTGCAGTGATTTTGGAGCCCATGAAAATAAAGTCTGTTACTGTTTCCATTGTTTCCCCATCTATTTGCCATGAAGTGATGAGACCAGATGCCATGATCTTCGTTTTTTGAATGTTGAGTTTTAAGCCAGCTTTTTCACTCTCCTCTTTCACTCTTATCAAGAGGCTCTTTAGTTTTTCTTCGCTTTCTGCTATAGGGTTGGTGGTATCTGCATATCTAAGGTTACTGGACTTACTTTAACTTAAATTAGCTTTTTAAAGGCCCTATTTCTAAAATGGTCACATTCTCAGGTACTGGAGTTAGGGTTTCACATGCGAATTTTTTGTGAGGAAATAGTTCAGTTCATATCCTATTAAAAACTAAGTTGTAGATGTCATAACATTTCATGCCTAAACAATTCAGTGTGCACTTCTTAAAAATAAGGCCAATCATCACTCTTTAGAAATAATCAGTAATAAATTGTTCATATAAAATTTCCCCAATTGCTAAAATAAATTTATAGCATATTTAATTAATTACCCGATTGATTCTGATCCAGAATCCAGTGGAATTCATGTGTTACGTTTGACTGTTAGTATTACAAAGTTGGGTTTTCTTTATCTTTGGGTTTGTTGTTTTTTTATTTTAATTTTGGCTGTGCTGAGTCTTTGTTGCATCACGTGGGCTTTCTCTAATTGTGGCACACAGACCTCTGTGGTACACGGGCTCTGGAGTATGTGGGCTCAGTCGCTGCAGGTGCATGGGCTGCTCTGGTTGTGGTACACCTGCTTAGTTGCCCCGAGACATGTGGGATTTTAGTTCTCAGATCAGGGATTGAACCCACACCCCCTGCATTGCAAGGTGGATTCTAAAATCAGTGGACCAGCAGGGAAGTCTGAAAGCTGAATTTAAAGAGAAGATGTAGATAGAAGAGATAAAAACTTAATGAGTAGTCCAGGAACTTAGTTCACATCGTAAAGGAACTTAAAAAATAACAAACCAAAAGAAAGTAGAAAGAATAACAGAGGTAAACATTAAAATTAAAGACAAGAAAATAAAAGGATAAACAAATTTATAAACTTGATTTTTGTGAAGACAAGAAAATAAGATGAATTCTTCTTAGATCTGATTAAGGAAATAAGTGGAGAGCAATTAAAATGGAGATTAGTGAGGAAGGAAGAGAGTCATGCATTTTATGAGCTTGAAAGAATAGTGAGAAACTGCATGCAGCATTGTATAAACAAATTTGAAGCTAGCAAATGGATATTCTATCAAAATACACATTAACCAAATTAACTTTTCCCTAAAGTGGAAAACCTGAAGAGATTAACAAACAAGAAATTAGAAAGGTGAATAGACATCTGTTGAAAAAGACAAGGTGAATCCACAGCATTATTTACAAGACTCAATACTTGTAACGTGTTTATAGCTAATAAAATGTTCAGTAATGTTATCTGTTATTAATTTTGAATAGATTACACCTGTGCTATTTAAATTAGTTCAAGCCCTAGAAAAAGATGAAAAGAGTTTCAGTTTACTTTATAACTTCTCCATAGTTTTAATATTTCAAATTTCATACATAGTGTCAAAAAAAATGTGGGCGGATTATAGGCCTTCTCACTTGTGAATATAGATGCAAAAATTGTAAGTACAACATTAGCATATAGAATCCAGCAGTGTATTAGTGAATAATTATACTACTGACCAAGTAGGATTTACTCTAGGAATTTATAGAAGACTTAATTAGAAAGTCTTTTAATGTAATTCATTTCAATAAATTAAAGGAGAAAAAAGTTCAGATAAGTAAATGCTAAAAATGCCTTTGATAATACCTCGCAGTTGTTTCTAATATAAGCTATGAGGTAAAAAGATATATAAAACTATTCAGATACAGTGATGACCATTTGATCAGACAAGCACTCACTTGGTGAACTAAAATGAGGAATCAGACAAGACCATTCGTTTTCAACATTTCTTGAAAGTTCAAGCAAATGCAGTTAGATCAGGAAAGAAACAAAAAGCCACACACACGCGTCATGAGTGGTAGAAAGTAATGAACTGGTCAAAGGCAGATAAAAAGATGGGATGATGAAGGGCCAGAGATTGGAGTGATGTACTTTGAAGATGGAGAAAGGAGCCAAAAGCTAAGGAATGCAGGTAATCTTAAGCTGGAAGAGACAAGGAGATGAATTCTCCTTGGAACCTCCAGAAGAAATGCGGCACTACCTATATCTTGATTCTAGTGTCCCAAGATTCACTTGGGATTTCTGACCTCTGGGACTATAAGGTAATGTAAAATATGTTGTGTTAAGCCACTATTGCCTCTCTTATTTGTAGCAGAGGCAATAGAAGACTAATGCAAGATACTTGACATAAAGCCAGAGTTACAGATTGTTACCTATAGCCATAGAGATATTTTGCTCAAAATTTAAATATTTAAAGTTTCAAATGGTTTCCAGCATTTAAAAATCAGGTGATAGTTCACCAAAATTTGGATTTTTGAATTGCTTAAAAATCAGATCAGCTTTTCCTGAGGGGAGCAAAAAGGAAAAAAATTAGAGCTGAGTGTAGGTACTCTTTTTTGTGTTGCATGTGTGTGTTTCACTGTGCCACATAGGACTACATTTGTCTGTATGTTTAAAGTGCAGAATGTCTAAAAAAGGAAGCTCTGAAGGCCAAAGGTTTGCCTTGGAACCAGTTCTATCAGTTTTTCAGAGTCTTATCAACTGGGACATATACCTTTACCTTTTTATCCCAGTTTTGATGAACACAAAGAACTTTTAATAGATCTGGATAAAGCAGTCTTTATTATTAAAAGCATATGGAAATTTTGATATTTTCTTTTAATGAGCAACTTATGTGCTTTTTTTATAGTGCTTATGGCAAAGGAGATAGTATTAAGGATTCTTAGGATTGTCTAAGAAGCTGTAAAATGACAACTTTCAATATGAGGTATATATTTGTATATGGTATTTAATATGCTTTATGTGAATTAATTTTCTCATAAACCATTAAAGTTTGAAAATATAGTGCACACAGATGTTTATGTACAATTTAAAAATTTTATTTTATTTTTTAAAATTTATTTTAATTGGAGGCTAATTACTTTACAGTATTGTATTGGTTTTGCCATACATTAACATGAATCTGCCATGGGTGTACATGTGTTTCCCATCTTGAACCCCCCTCCCCATATCCCTCCCCTTGTCATCCCTCTGGGTCATCCCAGTGCACCAGCCCTGAGCATCCTGTATCATGCATCGAACCTGGACTGGTGATTCGTTTCACATATGATAATATACATGTTTCAATGCCAGATTTTCAGTTTTATATGATTCATATGTTTATAAAACAGCTTTATGTGTTTGTTATATTTTAAGGTCAGCTTTCAAATACATGTTTTTCCCCGCAAACTCTTTTGATTTCTGCTGCTTTTTGAAATTTTGATTGCTTACTCATACTTAATTTACAATAGTTGTCTTTCTTTTTTTTTTACAATAGTTCTTTTTTACTTTCAAAAGTAACAAAAAACAGTAGTTATAAGAAATTTTTGACAGTGCACTACTTTAAAACTTGAAACTAGTGAGTGTTAACATAACAATTTTAATAGAAATGAGATGTAGTAACTATGAAGATAGGACATTCATAGTTTCTAAATACCTTCATTTTTAGAGAGGTAAGGGTTGAGATTGTCACTTTAGTTCACCTTAGGTAAATAAATGAGCAATTTTATGTTGTATTGAGATGGTATAAAACCTTAGCATGTATATTTTGCAGTGTCTTAAAACTTAGATATTGTGACAAGAGTTGCACATGCTACCAATTACAAGTTGCTTACCAAGAACATCTGTTTTAAGTAAATAAGATAATATGGCTGCATGCAGAGTGCTATCTTCATTTGGAAAAGAAGCTTTATTGTAGCTCAAGTAGCACTGAAAATGAGAACAGGTATTAACTTGGCATATACTGTGAGATGATTGCCCTAAAGAATATGTTTGTAATGAAATTTAATTCTTGAATAGTGCAATAAAATAATCAGGATTGTGGTTTCACATAAAAATAAAAATACAAGCACTTTAGGGAAACCTTGGCAATGTTTTAGTATTATTCTCATAAATACTTTTATGAGTTTTAAATTAATACACTTTTCGTGAATGATATTGAGGGAAATGTCAGTGGAAATGAAGCTGTATTTCTCTCTGGATAATAAGCAGTGTTGAGATACTATCCCAGTTCTGGAAGGCAGAGAAGTTTAAAAACCCAGCTTCTCAAACTTAAGGTATACTGCAGAGTAGATTTGCTGGGAGTGTTCTGGAACTCTAGTCACTGCTCCTTAGCAGAGGATGGGTGTGTTCTAAACTTCGGTTACTGAATTCTAGTTCTGGATACTTAACTTTTTGAAAAAGTAAGATACTCCTGAACAGGTCTTAGGATAGGAGATTTTCCATAATGCATATAATTTGAACAACAACTAGAAACGTGTTTATGACCACTTTTGTATTATGGACCTGATAGTGATATGTGGTAGAACTCTGATGCTGTTTGTTGGTTGAATTAAAAAAACATTAATTTTTCTTCTGTTTTTGGTAAGGGGAAAGCATCCATGCCCTTTTTGATGAAGTGTAGCTATCTTATGGGTTCAGCTCACTGTCATTAGAGTACTCAGAGTTCGATTTGTTCCAATTCAGGTCACTTATATTCCTTGAATATGTATGTATAAGTAACTTTCCAAGGGGCAGGAGTACTCAGCTAAATGCTGAGCTCTCAGTAAGTGTCAGTAAAACTGAACTTATTGAGAATAAAAGACTGTTGCTTCATAAACTGCTATTATTAAGCTTCAATGGAATAAACTATTTGAATAAAGTTTATAGTGCTGTGAAAGTGAAAGGCGCTCAGTTGTGTCCGACTCTTTGTGACCCCATGGACTAAGCAGTCCATGGAATTCTCCAGGCCAGAATACTGGAGTGGGTAGCCTTTCCCTTCTCCAGGGGATCTTCCCAACCCAGGGATTGAACCCAGGTCTCCCGCATTGCAGGCAGATTCTTTACTGTCTGAGCCACCAAGGAAGCCCACAGTGCTCTGGAGCATTCAATTAATGGGCAGCGTGAATCTACAGTACACGATTAAGTGAGCATTTTTATCAGTGGATACAAAAAAGGCATCAAGTAAACCCAAGACCAAGCCTTATTAGGAATAATACCTTCAGAAATTGACCTATGATTCATCAGACTCACATAACCCACTCTGGAATGTATGAAGTTGTTTTGTAATGGTTATTTAACTATTTATTTGTTTATTTAACTCTACCTTGAATACCTATCATTCAGTATGTTCCCTCCTATATTATTGGAAACCTCCTCCTTTCAACTTCTGCCAACTTGATAACTTTGAAGCAAATCTTGACCCAGTTCTTTTAAAATATTTTGCAGATGGGCACCTCTCTGAAATCTTTATATATATTCCTTGGAATGGGAAGGCCTGAACTTCTCAGAGGTCTTAGATAGGCTTGAATTGTAACTGTGTTTTCCGTTGGGGAATTTTGAGGGTCTTTGGAAGCATTTTCTGATTTTGTAACTGTCTACACAGTATTCTTTGTGTTACAGAAACCTAATTTTTAAACTGTATCTGTTGTTTTTTCATCAGTCATTTTAGTGCCTTGTCTTGCTGCTCAAGCACTGGATTAGATGTGAGCAAATAGTTTTCCTATTCTCTGCTCTTTCCTTATCACTTTTTTAAAAAAATTAAGATTTTCTTAATCACTTACCTAATTCTTTGTATTAATTGTCTTTTCCATGTCACTTGAAAAGTAAATTCACTGATGTTCAGTGCACTGAACTGGCTTGTTAATGCCTGTTCTTTGTGGCAGTGCACTTTTCCCACCATTTGAAGGTTTTACTTACCAAGAGTCACTTGTATTTATTTCCAGTACAGTTACTGTAATTTTATAATATGGTTAAATATAAAAACTGATGAAATAGCAGTATGAAAAGATCAGTTGATCACATTTAATACTTTGGAAAAGCTCAAAGTACAGTTGTTGTTAGCTGTGGGATAACAGCAGTAAAAGTTTGGGTGGCATTGTGTGTATATATATATATATATATATATATATATATATATAAAGGCTTATCTTTTTCTGCACTCAGAGTTTTCTGTTTTAAATAAGCCAAAAGTAGAAATGTAGACTATGGCTTATGTGAGTAGGATGAGCCTGAACTCTCTTCTGTGGATTCTTATCCAAAGATTGGTGAATGAAGATGCATTCCTGTTTTATGTTAACCTGGGACGGTTGGGGGCGGGAGGAGAAGGGGACGACAGAGAATGAGATGGCTGGAATGCATCACCAACTCGATGGACATGAGTTTGAGTGAACTCCGGGAGTTGGTGATGGACAGGGAGGCCTGACGTGCTATGATTCATGGGGTCGCAAAGAGTTGGACACCACTGAGCGACTGAACTGAACTGAAGATGCTTAAATTATATATGTAACTTTTAAGTATTTCCCTGTGTTAATTTTTTCTTTTCCAGTAAAGTGATACCACCTGTCTGAGTTAGGAAAAAGTGATTTCACTGTATTAGATTGTTTTTACTTTTTTATTATGAAAAGTGTCATCTATCTAGAAAAGTAGAGAGACTAGTATAATGAAACCCCCAAATAACTATTGCCTAGATGTAACAGTTATTACCACTTTTCATATTTGTTTCATCTGTTTCCTTGAAGTACTGTAAAGTAAACTGATTCTAAATGTTTATGTTTGAAATTTCAGAGAATAAGGACATTTTCCCACATAGCCATGTGTCTTGTGTCTGCTATTTAACAGCTTGTTTATTTGAATGCACATGTAGATAGTATAATTTTTAAAAGTATACTGTGAAAATTCGGAGAAGGCAATGGCACCCCACTCCAGTACTCTTTTGCCTGGAGACTCCCTTGGATGGAGGAGCCTGGTAGGTTGCAGTTCATGGGGTCGCTAAGAGTTGGACACGACTGAGCGACTTCACTTTCACTTTCATGCATTGGAGAATGAAATGGCAACCCATTCCATTGTTCTTGCCTGGAAAATCCCAGGGACAGAGGAGCCTGGTGGGCTGCCGTCTATGGGGTTGCATAGAGTCGGACACAACTGACGTGACTTAGCAGTAGCAGCAGCAGTGAAAATGAGTCTCACTCTTTTTTCTGTTTCCCATTCTGAATGCCCTCCTATAGGCAACCACAATAAACCAGTTTCTTGTGTATCCTCCCTGAGATATTCTGTACATTTACAAATGTATAAGTGTATATATATTTTTTCTTCTTACATAAATTGTAGCGTACTGTACAAATTGTTCCGTACCTTTTTCATTAAATCTTTTCCATTTAATAGTATGCCTTTTCTTGGATTTTGTTTTACTTAGTGCGTATAAGGCTTCCTGTACATGTGTGTGTATACATACATATACACACATACATGTATATATGTATACACACATACATCTGTGTACTATTCCACTGTTGGATACAGCAAAAGTTTGTCAATGGACATTTAAGTGGTTACCATCTTTTGTTACTACATATGGTATGAATATATCTGTATGTAAGTAATCATGTTTTTCAGTGATTATATAAATACCTGTAAATTGTTGGATTAGATGTTTGGGCATTTGAAACTTTAATAGGTAACTGCCATAATTGACTTTCACAGAGTTTAAACTAATTTATACCTGTCCCCACAAATGTGGAGTATATGTTTTCATATACTTTAGCTAGTATGATGTTATCTGACATTTTGATGGCTGTTCATCTGTTAGGTAAAATTCTCACCACTATACCACCAGCGCTGCATTGGGAATTTTAATCTGTAATCTCGTGAAGTGAAGTGAGAAGTGAACTGAAAGTCACTCAGTTGTGTCCGACTCTCAACGGCCCCGTGGACTATACAGTCCATGGAATTCTCCAGGCCAGAATACTGGAGTGGGTGGCCTTTCCCTTCTCCATGGGCTTGTCCCAACCCAGGGATTGAACCCAGGTGTCCCGCATTGTGGGCAGATTCTTTACCAGCTGAACCACAAGGGAAGCCCAAGAATACTGGAGTGGGTAGCCTATCCCTTCTCCAGGGGATCTTCCTGACCCAGGAATCGAACCCAGGTCTCCTGCATTGCAGGCAGATTCTTTACCAACTAAGCTGTCTCTTACTGTGAGTGAAATTGACTGTCTTTCTGTATGTTGCAGAGCTGTTTGAGCTTCCTTTTCCTATGAGCTCTTTGTCATTTTTTTACCTTTTGTGTGTATGTGGGTAGAGGGTTTTAGTCTTTTTTAATAGTCCATTGTTTGTGATTTGGGTTGCAATTGTTTGGTTTTTTTTCTTTTTTTGCTGTTGCTTTACTTTGCTTATAGCTTTTATTCATTTATTTATTTATTTTTGCACATGTATAAGTATTTCAGGTTTATATAGCCTGATTTTATCAAGCTTTTATGGTTTTCGGGTTTTATATTTAGGAAAGGTCTTCTCCGTTCTGAAATTATAAAAAGTATTTTTCATTCTTCTGGTACTTTATGGTTTTTTAAAATATTGAAATGTTTGATTCATTTGGGATTTATTCTTGGTTCAGTTCAGTCGCTTAGTTGTGTCCGACTCTTTGCGACCCCATGAACCACAGCACGCCAGGCCTCCCTGTCCACCACCAACTCCCGGAGTTCACTCAGACTCACGTCCATCGAGTAGGTGATGCCAATCCAGCCATCTCATTCTCCGTCATCCCCGTCTCCTCCTACCCCCAATCCCTCCTAGCATCAGACTCTTTTCCAGTGAGTCAACTCGTCGCATGAGGTGGCCAAAGTATTGGAGTTTCAGCTTTAGCATAAGTCCTTCCAATGAATACCCAGGATTGATCTCCTTTAGAATGAACTGGTTGGATCTCCTTGCAGTCCAAGGGACTCTCAAGAGTCTTCTCCAGCACCACACTACAAAAGCATCAATTCTTTGGCGATCAGCTTTCCTCACAGTCCAACTCTCACATCCATACATGACCACGGGAAAAACCATAGCCTTGACTAGATGGACCTTGGTTGGCAAAGTAACGTCTCTGCTTTTTAATATACTATCAAGGTTGGTCATAACTTTCCTTCCAAGGAGTAAGTGCCTTTAATTTTATGGCTGCAATCAGCATCTACAGTGGTTTTGGAGCCCAAAAAAATGAAGTCTGACACTGCTTCCACTGTTTTCCCATCTATTTCCCATGAAGTGATGGGACCAGATGCCATGATGTATGTTTTCTGAATGTTGAGCTTCAAGCCCACCTTTTCACTCTCCTCTTTCACTTTCATCAAGAGGCTTTTGAGTTCCTCTTCACTTTCTGCCATGAGGGTGGTGTCATCTGCATATCTGAGGTTATTGATATTTCTCCCAGCAATCTTGATTCCAGCTTGTGCTTCTTCCAGCCCAGCGTTCCTCATGATGTACTCTGCATATAAGTTAAATAAGCAAGGTGACAATATACAGCCTTGATGTACTTCTTTTCCTATTTGGAACCAGTCTGTTGTTCCATGTCCAGTTCTAACTATTGCTTCCTGACCTGCATACAGGTTTCTCAAGAGGCAGGTCAGGTGGTCTGGGATTCCCATCTCTTTCAGAATGTTCCACAGTTTATTGTGATCCACACAGTCAAAGGCTTTGGCATAGTCAATGAAGCAGAAATAGATGTTTTTCTGGAACTCTCTTGCTTTCTCCATGATCCAGCGGATGTTGGCAATTTGATCTCTGGTGCTGCTGCCTTTTCCAAAACCTGCTTGAACATCTGGAAGTTCACGATTCACATATTGCTGAAGGATAGCTTGGAGAATTTTGAGCATGACTTTACTAGCATGTGAGATGAGTGCAATTGTGCGGTAGTTTGAGCATTCTTTGGCATTGCCTTTCTTTGGGATTGGAATGAAAACTGACCTTTTCCAGTCCTGTGGCCATTGCTGAATTTTCCAAATTTGCTGGCATATTGAGTGCAGCCCTTTCACAGCATCATCTTTCAGGATTTGAAATAGCTCAATTGGAATTCCATCACCTCCACTAGCTTTGTTCGTAGTGATGCTCTCTAAGGCCCACTTGACTTCACATTTCAAGATGTCTGGTTCCAGGTGAGTGATCACGCCATCGTGATTATATTTGTCGTGAAGATCTTTTTTGTACAGTTCTTCTGTGTATTCTTGCCACCTCTTCTTAATATCTTCTGCTTCTGTTACGTCCATACCATTTCTGTCCTTTATCGAGCCCATCTTTGCATGAAATGTTCCCTTGATATCTCTAATTTTCTTGAAAAGATCTCGTTTTTCCTATTCTCTTGTTTTCCGCTATTTCTTTGCACTGATCGCTGAGGAAGGCATTCTTGTCTCTCCTAGCTATTCTTTGGAACTCTGCATTCAGATGCTTCTATCTTTCCTTTTCTCCTTTGCTTTTCACTTCTTTTCTTTTCACAGCTATTTGTAAGGCCTCCTCAGACAGCCATTTTCCTTTTTTGCGTTTCTTTTCCATGGGTATGGTCTTGGTCCCTGTCTCCTGAACAATGTCACGAACCTCTGTCCATAGTTCATCAGATCTAGTTCCTTAAATCTATTTCTCACTTCCACTGTATAGTCATAAGGGATTTGATTTAGGTCATATCTGAATGGTCTACTGGTTTTCCCTACTTTTTTCAATTTAAGTCTGAATTTGGCAATAAGGAGTTCATGATCTGAGCCACAGTCAGCTCCTGGTCTTGTTTTTGCTAACTGTATACAACTTCTCCATCTTTGGCTGCAAAGAATATAATCAATCTGATTTCGGTGTTGACCATCTGGTGATGTCCATGTGTAGAGTCTTCTCTTGTGTTGTTGGAAGAGGGTGTTTGCTGTGACCAGTGCGTTCTCTTGGCAAAACTATTAGCCTTTGCCCTGCTTCATTTCGTGCTCCAAGGCCAAATTTGCCTGTTACTCCAGGTGTTTCTTGACTTCCTACTTTTGCATTCTAGTCCCCTATAATGAAAAGGACATCTTTTTTGGGTGTTAGTTCTAAAAGGTCTTGTAGGTCTTCATAGAACTATTCAACTTCAGCATTACTGGTTGGGGCATAGACTTGGATTACTGTAATATTGAATGGTTTGCCTTGGAAACGAACAGAAATCATTCTATCGTTTTTAAGATTGCATCCAAGTACTGCATTTCGGACTCTTTTGTTGACCATGATGGCTACTCCATTTCTTCTAAGGGATTCCTGCCCACAGTAGTAGATATAATGGTCATCTGAGTTAAATTCACCCATTCCAGTCCATTTTAGTTCACTGATTCCTAGAATGTCTATGTTCACTCTTGCCATCTCCTGTTTGACCTCTTCCAATTTGCCTTGATTCATGGACCTAACGTTCCAGGTTCCTATGCAATATTGCTCTTACAGCATCAGACCTTGCTTCTATCATCAGTCCCATCCACAACTGGGTATTTGTTTCACTTTGGCTCCATCCCTTCAGTCTTTCTGAAGTTATTTCTCCACTGATCTCCAGTAGCATACTGGACAACTACCAACCTAGGGAATTCCTCATTCAGTGTCCTATCATTTTGCCTTTTGATACTGTTAATGGGGTTCTTAAGGCAAGTATACTGAAGTGGTTTGCCATTCCCTTCTCCAGTGGACCACATTCTGTCAGACCTCTTCACCATGACCCGTCCGTCTTGGGTGGCCCCACACGGCATGGCTTAGTTTCATTGAGTTAGACAGGGCTGTGGTCCATATGATCAGATCAACTAGTTTTTTGTGGTTATGATTTCAGTGTGTCAGCCCTCTAATGCCCCCTCCCAATACTTGGTTACCAGTTGTTATTGCTCTTGTCTGTCTTTTCATTGAAAATTTCCACTGTAAAATAGTAATTCCATCTTGGTTTAATAGCATATCTTAGTTTTGCCAGTAGAAATAAGTATTTTCCTGTGAAGCTTGGGGTCAAATTTTGAATGAAAACTGACTTGATACTTTGAGATATAGATAATGACTACTTAAAATTTTTAGTATTACCACTTGGAGAACTATATCTTTACGTAGGAGAAAGTCTGCATAAATGTAAAAAAATGAAGGTTCTCGAGTTAAACTAAACCTGCATTTTTAACAGCAGACCTCCACAACTTACTGTATCTCTGACTTTTGCCAAGTTACTTAACCTTTCTGGGCCTGAATTACTTTATTTGGACAATAGGAGTAACATCAGTACCTACTCATATGATTGTAATGATGATTAAATCAGAAAAAAATTGTAAAACACTTAGAATAGTACTTGTTAAGAAGCAGTGAAAAAATGTTTCTGTTTTTGCTCTAGAATTTTTAACTTTGAATTTGTAACAATCACTATTCTTAAAATTCCACTTTACCTTGATGAGTATTGGGAATTCCCTTCCCCAAATTCTTTTTATGAAACCCTAAAGAAAGCAAAATAACTCATTGTTATTTTTAATTATTATTTTTTTACTGTTAACTGCCTTTTTAGAAAACAATTTATTACTTACAAGTTTCAAACTTTTTCATTTATTACAAAAATAGTTTAAGAGAAAATATTGTATACATATTTTAAAGCATAGAAGGATTTTTTTCCCCCACAAATGCGATCAATTTGTTAAATTGTCATTACTCTTTGCTCAGTTATTTATTTATTTGTACAGTCCAGGTCTTTGTTTTCTTTACACCCATCATTATGCTCAGTTATTTTAAACTCAGTATGTATTCTAAAGAGCATTGATTACCTGTCCCCTACATTTGCACTCATCTCACACGCTAGTAAAGTCATGCTCAAAATTCTCCAAGCCAGGCTTCAGCAATATGTGAACCGTGAACGCCCAGATGTTCAAGCAGATTTTAGAAAAGGCAGAGGCACCAGAGATCAAATTGCCAACATCCGCTGGATCATGGAGAAAGCCAGAGAGTTCCAGAAAAACATCTATTTCTGCTTCATTGACTATGCCAAAGCCTTTGACTGTGTGGATCACAATAAACTGTGGAACATTCTGAAAGAGATGGGAATCCCAGACCACCTGACCTGCCTCTTGAGAAACCTGTATGCAGGTCAGGAAGCAATAGTCAGAACTCTACATGGAACAACAGACTGGTTCCAAATAGGAAAAGGAGTATATCAAGGCTGTATATTGTCACCTTGCTTATTTAACTTATATGCAGAGTACATCATGAGGAACGTTGGGCTGGAGGAAGCACAAGCTGGAATCAAGATTGCTGGGAGAAATATCAATAACCTCAGATATGCAGATGACACCACCCTTATGGCAGAAAGTGAAGAGGGACTCAAAAGCCTCTTGATGAAAGTGAAAGAGGAGAGTGAAAAGGTTGGCTTGAAGCTCAACATTCAGAAAACAAACATCATGGCATCTGGTCCCATCACTTCATGGGAAATAGATGGGGAAACAGTGGAAACAGTGTCAGACTATTTTTTTGGGCTCCAAAATCACTCAGTTCAGTTCAGTTCAGTCGCTCAGTCGTGTCCGACTCTCCGCGACCCCATGAATCACAGCACGCCAGGCCTCCCTGTCCATCACCAACTCCCGGAGTACACTCAAACTCATGTCCACAGAGTCGGTGATGGCATCCAGCCATCTCATTCTCCGTCGTCCCCTTCTCCTCCCGCCCCCAACCTTTCCCAGCATCAGAGTCTTTTCCAGTGAGTCAACTCGTCGCATGAGGTGGCCAAAGTATTGCAGTTTCAGCTTTAGCATCAGTCCCTCCAATGAACACCCAGGATTGATCTCCTTTAGAATGGACTGGTTGGATCTCCTTGCAGTATAAGGGACTCTCAAGAGTCTTCTCCAACACCACAGTTCAAAAGCATCAATTCTTCGGCGATCAGCTTTCTTCACAGTCCAACTCTCAGATCCATACATGACCACGGGAAAAACCATAGCCTTGACTAGACGGACCTTGGTTGGCAAAGTAATGTCTCTGCTTTTTAATATACTATCAAGGTTGGTCATAGCTGTCCTTCCAAGGAGCAAGCGTCTTTTAATTTCATGGCTGCAATCAGCATCTGCAGTGATTTTGGAGCCCAAAAAAATAAAGTCTGACACTGTTTCCACTGTTTTTCCATCTATTTCCCATGAAGTGATGGGACCAGATGCCATGATGTTTGTTTTCTGAATGTTGAGCTTCAAGCCAACCTTTTCACTCTCCTGTTTCACTTTCATCAAGAGGCTTTTGAGTTCCTCTTCACTTTCTGCCATAAGGGTAGTGTCATCTGCATATCTGAGGTTATTGATATTTCTCCCAGCAATCTTGATTCCAGCTTGTGCTTCTTCCAGCCCAGCGTTCCTCATGATGTACTCTGCATATAAGTTAAATAAGCAAGGTGACAATATACAACCTTGACGTACACCTTTTCCTACTTGGAACCAGTCTGTTGTTCCATGTCCAGTTCTAACTGTTGCTTCCTGACCTGCATACAGGTTTCTCAAGAGGCAGGTCAGGTGGTCTGGGATTCCCATCTCTTTCAGAATGTTCCACAGTTTATTGTGATCCACACAGTCAAAGGCTTTGGCATAGTCAATGAAGCAGAAATAGATGTTTTTCTGGAACTCTCTTGCTTTCTCCATGATCCAGCGGATGTTAGCACTGCGGATGCTGATTGCAGCCATGAAATTAAAAGACGCTTACTCCTTGGAAGGAAAGTTATGACCAACCTTAATAGTATATTAAAAAGCAGAGACGTTACTTTGCCAACCAAGGTCCGTCTAGTCAAGGCTATGGTTTTTCCAGTGGTCATGTATGGGTGTGAGAGTTGGACTGTGAAGAAAGCTGATCGCCGAAGAATGGATGCTTTTGAAGTGTGGTGCTGGAGAAGACTCTTGAGAGTCCCTTGGACTGCAAGGAGATCCAACCAATCCATTCTAAAGGAGATCAATCCTAGGTGTTCATTGGAAGGACTGATGCTAAAGCTGAAACTCCAATACTTTGGCCACCTCATGCGACGAGTTGACTCACTGGAAAAGCCTCTGATGCTTGGAAGGATTGTGGGCGGGAGGAGACGGGGATGACAGAGAATGAGATGGCTGGATGTCATCACCGACTCGATGGACATGAGTTTGAGTGAATTCCGGGAGTTGGTGGTGGACAGGGAGGCCTGTCGTGCTGTGATTCATGGGGTCGCAAAGAGTCGGACATGACTGAGCGACTGAACTGACTGACTGACTGACTTATGTCCTTAAGTCCTTTTATTTATTTATTTATTTTTTTACCACCACCCCCAGTTATCTCTCAAATTTCATTACAAATAACTTTCTTGTAGTTAAAAAAACACTGTTTTTCATATATATATATATATTTTTTAGTTTTTTGAATATTGAGTTTTATTTTATTTTTACTTTACATTATTTTATTGGTTTTGCCATACACTGACATGAATCTGCCCCGGGTGTACATTTGTTCCCCATCCTGAACCCCCCTCCACCTCCCTCCACATCCCATCCCTCTGGTTCATCGCAGTACACCAGCCCCGAGCATCGTGTATCATGCATCGAACTTGGACAGGCAATTCGTTTCACATATGATAATATACGTGTTTCAACGCTATTCTCTCAAATCATCCCACCCTCACCCTCTCCCACTTATATCCTTTTAAATTGCTAATAGGCTGTGATCCTTAGGCAGCATATCGAAACTAAAGGATAAGTTTTTCAGAAAACCTTCACAGAAAATGCTACTAATCATTGACAATATTGTGACTT
This sequence comes from Moschus berezovskii, assembly GCF_049115385.1. Taxonomy (NCBI): domain Eukaryota; kingdom Metazoa; phylum Chordata; class Mammalia; order Artiodactyla; family Moschidae; genus Moschus; species Moschus berezovskii. Next base: position 23,498,770 of record NC_142466.1, read on the forward strand.
AAAGCTTGGCTATGACTACAGATTTAATATTAGTAGAATATTTCCAAATCCTTCTTGTACCCCTTTAAATCACTTACAAAGTGATCTCATACAACTTAAAACTGGAAAGGCTTGAAAGCAGGAGTATAGGGATACAAGAAAGAGGAGAACCTCTGTTCCCTTTAGTCACTTTTGTATAGAATATAGCCCCCCTTTTAGAGAACTGCCTTATTTATAAAACTTATAATTGTAGAGCTAATTTATAGAACAAATTCTTAGAGAATCATGGATCAGAGAAACTGGAGTATGGTAACTGATTTTTAGAATTACATTATTTGGGGAATGGAAATGGAAACAAGGGTTGAATTTTGCTATCTTGAGTAATGAGCTTGCTGAGGGAAACATTAGAGGTATGGATTAATTTGCTGTTTGGAAAAGGCCCTTTGAGAAAAATAGTTTTGCTCCATTCCGTGTTGTTCGAGGGTTACATTTGAGCACTATGTGATTTCATTTTTGTGAACTTGTTCTAAGACTTGGCAATACCCCAATTTGAAAAATATTAAAAGTGTAATTTAAAACAAAATTCATTAAAAAAAATTATATAGTTATGTGGGAAATTTATCTACCATCGCAGCCACAATAAGACCCCTCCATCACACTCAGAATTTCCCCCATGACTCTTTGTAGTCCGCTTGTTCTCCTGTCTCCAACCCTTAACAACCATGATCTGATTTTTGTCCTTATACTATTTCTTTTTCCAAAATGTCATATAGATCAGTGCAGTATATAGCCTTTTGAGCCTGGGTTCTTTTACTCAGCATAATGCAATTGAGGTTTGTTTATGTTGCTGTGTGTCTCAGTAGTTCCTTCCTTTTCCTTGATGGGTAGTTGGTATTCCACTGTGTGGATGTACCATAGTTTGTTACCCTTTGTCCAGCTGAGGCCATATAGTAGGCAGAAAAATGACTCTCTGGTCTATCAGTCAGTTCAGTCGCTCAGTCGTGTCCGACTCTCCGTGACCCCATGAATCACAGCACGCCAGGCCTCCCTGTCCATCACCAACTCCCGGAGCTCACTCATACTCAAGTCCACAGAGTCGGTGATGCCATCCAGCCATCTCATCCTCGGTCGTCCCCTTCTCCTCCCACCCCCAACCCTTCCTAGCATCAGAGTCTTTTCCAGTGAGTCAACTCGTCGCATGAGGTGGCCAAAGTATTGCAGTTTCAGCTTTAGCATCAGTCCTTCCAGTGAACACCCAGGATCGATCTCCCTTAGAATGGACTGGTTGGATCTCCGTGCGGTACAAGGAACTCTCAAGTCTTCTCCAACACCACAGTTCAAAAGCATCAATTCTCTGGCGATCAGCTTCCTTCACAGTCCAACTCTCACATCCATACATGACCACTGGAAAAACCATAGCCTTGACTAGACGGACCTTTGTTGGCAAAGTAATGTCTCTGCTTTTTAATATACTATCAAGGTTGGTCATAACTTTCCTTCTAAGGAGTAAGCGTCTTTTAATTTCATGGCTGCAATCAGCATCTGCAGTGATTTTGGAGCCCCAAAAAATGAAGTCTGACACTGTTTCCACTGTTTTTCCATCTATTTCCCATGAAGTGATGGGACCAGATGCCATGATGTTTGTTTTCTGAATGTTGAGCTTAAAGCCAACCTTTTCACTCTCCTCTTTCACTTTCATCAAGAGGCTTTTGAGTTCCTCTTCACTTTCTGCCATAAGGGTAGTGTCATCTGCATATCTGAGGTTATTGATATTTCTCCCGGCAATCTTGATTCCAGCTTGTGCTTCTTCCAGCCCAGCGTTCCTCATGATGTACTCTGCATAGAAGGTCAATAAGCAAGGTGACAATATACAGCCTGGACGTACTCCTTTTCCTATTTGGAACCAGTCTGTTGTTCCATGTACAGTTCTGACTGTTGCTTCCTGACCTGCATACAGGTTTCTCAAGAGGCAGGTCAGGTGGTCTGGGATTCCCATCTCTTTCAGAATGTTCCACAGTTTATTGTGATCCACACAGTCAAAGGCTTTGGCATAGTCAATGAAGCAGAAATAGATGTTTTTCTGGAACTCTCTGGCTTTCTCCATGATCCAGCGGATGTTGGCAATTTGATCTCTGGTGCTGCTGCCTTTTCTAAAACCTGCTTGAACATCTGGGAGTTTACGGTTCACATATTGCTGAAGCCTGGCTTGGAGAATTTTGAGCATCACTTTGCTAGCGTGTGAGATGAGTGCAATTGTGCGGTAGTTTGAGCATTCTTTGGCATTGCCTTTCTTTGGGATTGGAATGAAGACTGACCTTTTCCAGTCCTGTGGCCACTGCTGAGTTTTCCAAATTTGCTGGCATATTGAGTGCAGCACTTTCACAGCATCATTTTTCAAGATTTGAAATAGCTCAACTGGAATTCTCTCACCTCCACTAGCTTTGTTCGTAGTGATGCTTTCTAAGGCCCATTTGACTTCACATTCCAAGATGTCTGTCTCTAGGTCAGTGATCACGTTATCGTGACTATCTTGGTCGTGAAGATCTTTTTTGTACAGAACCTGAGAATGTCTTAGTTTTGTATACTGACAAAGAGGATTTTGCAGATTTGGTTAAGGTTAAGGACTTTGAGATGGGGAGATTATTCTGAATTATTTAGATTTTCCCAGTTCTCTTCACATTGAGTAATTTAAAGGGAAAGAAGAGTAGGTCAAAGAGATGTGCCATGAGAGGACCTTGACTGGAAGCTGGCAACCAGCAAGGCAGCAGGGACTTTGGTCCTAGCATATCAGGGAACTGACAGCCCAAACGAGCAGGGAATGAATTCTTCCCTAGAGCCTCCAGAAACAAAGGCAGTTGTCTGTAGGGACTTTGATTTTAGTGCAGTGAGACCCTGCCCAGACTTCTGACCTACAGAGCTGTGGTATACATTTATGTTATTTTCAACTATTGACCATATATATATGTGTTAGATCTGTTTCTGGACTCTCTTCTGTTTTGTTAATTTAGATGTTTATCCTTTCTCTAAAGGCCACCTCATGCGACGAGTTGACTCACTGGAAAAGACTCTGATGCTGGGAGGGATTGAGGGCAGGAGGAGAAGGGGACGACAGAGAATGAGATGGCTGGATGGCATCACCGACTCGATGGACATGAGTTTGAGTGAACTCTGGGAGTTGGTGATGGACAGGGAGGCCTGGCGTGCTGTGATTCATGGGGTTGCAAAGAGTCGGACACGACTGACTGAACTGAACTGAACTGAATACCATTACTGTCCTAATTCCTGTAGCCTTTTACTCTTGAATGTGATAGTATGCATCCTTAAACTTTGTTATTTTACAAAATTGTTTTGGATACTCTAGTTTCTGCCTGTGTCTCATTTTTAATAGTACAAAACTCATAAGTTGGTAGACCGGCTTCTTTCAGCCTCTGTTTTACTCCTAGGAGAGTGGAACGAACCAAGGGTTATACCTATTGCTAGGCTAGTTTGCCTGATTGATAGCTGATGTTTGCCAGAACGGGAAGAATCCTATTGCAGTTCTGTTTCTTTATTCTTCTGTTGAGGTCTCTTCCCAGTATTTTTCTTTTGGAAAAATAAAAAAATTGATTTTTTTCTCTTTTAGAAAGATAAACCTTAGTAATTCACGTGTGTGGTTCTTTTTGATTAAGTCCTGCAGATCTCCCCAGTGTATTACTCTGATTTAAAAACAAACTCATTCGAGTTACAAGAAAGAATCCTGCCTAGAACTGTATTGGAGGTAAAAGAAAGAAAGGTGGACTGATGTTGGTTTGAGAACAAATCCCAAGGATAGGCATAGGGCTCTCTTATAATTCAGGGCCAAGACTGTATATTAAGCTGCTTTAAGGAGCACTGCAGATGACAGAAGAGAACTGGGACAATTAAAACTGCCTTTCTTTTTTCTTCGTGGAAAAGAATGCAGGAAGCATTGCGAAATTCTTAAACTCACGCCAGCCATGCGTTCCTTCCGTCCCTCCTTTACCTCCTCTCTCTCCAGTTGTCATAAAATTCTGACATGGTTTTAAAGTGTTTGATAGAAATATTTAAATACCATTTAAATATAAATTGCAATTCCTCTGGTTTTCCTACCTTTGACACTTAGTATGTTTTATCATCTGGGGATGGCATTTTTTATTTTCCTAAAGCTGGAAATAAGATGTATGTACACATAATTTTCTTCTACTTTAAGACATTTCCTATTTTGTTTCTATCTTGCCTTTTATATTCTTCAGTGAAAATCTCTAAATTGTATTACAGAACTCTGAATGTATATGGTAGTATTAGTTGTTGATCTGTGTCTGGAATTTTTTTCAGTTTCAGATGATACTGATGCAAAAGCATCTAGCTTTTCACTCTTCAGCCACAAGGCGGTGTACTGCCTCTACTGTCTGTTTGTGTGTTTTTTTTTTTTTTTTTGGTGACTTTCTTCAACAGCCAGATCAAATCCAACTTAAGAAAAAAAGAACATTATAAAAGTTTCACTTTGAGCAGTAAAAGAAATTGTTTATGACAGCAGATAGTCTTTATTGAGGGGTCTAGTTTTATCTGAAGGTGATTCAAGGAGCTTTCACAGAGAAAATAAAGAATAATTCATAAAATAATTTCATTGCTTAATTAATTTTTACTTGGAAAAATGTAAGAGTTATTAAAATGTTGCAGGAATAAGAATAATAATATAAGAAGTATACGTGTGTGCTTTACCTGTATTTATCTGTTATTAATATTTTATCCCATTGCACATATGCTGTTTATATACTTGTGTATTTCCTTCTGAAACATTTAAAGCTGAGTACCTCATGCGACGAGTTGATTCACTGGAAAAGACTCTGATGCTGGGAAAGGTTGGGGGCGGGAGGAGAAGGGGACGACAGAGAATGAGATGGCTGGATGGCATCACTGACTCTATGGACAAGAGTTTGGGTGAACTCCGGGAGTTGGTGATGGACAGGGAGGCCTGGCGTGCTGTGATTCATGGGGTCGCAGAGAGTCGGACACGACTGAGCGACTGAACTGAACTGAACTGAACATACATCATGACATTTTACCTCTAAATACTGCATTGCATTTTTTCCTAAGAATAGTGATATTCTTTTTCATATAACCACACTATATTGTTAACTTCAGTAAATTCAGCTTTAGCAAATTAACGTTGATAAATTAGTTTTGTCGAATCTGCCATCAGTATTTCCATTTGTCTCTTGACTCAGTAATATCCTTTATAATGTTTTTCCACTTTAGTTGAGGAGCCTCACATCAGTTGTAACATTTAATTGTCACTACTCTTTAGCTCCCTTTAACCTGGAATGTTTCCACAGCCTATCTTTGTATTTTATAATGTTGACTTTAACTTCCCTTCCCACTTTTAATAGAATATTACTTATTCCTACTTTGGCTTTGTCTGATGATTCCTCATGATACAGATTATACATTCTCAGGTGTAATTTTACGTGAGTCATGTTCTGTATATTAAGGTCTTGTGTATACCTAAGGAGTTGGTGATGGACAGGGAGGCCTGGCGTGCTATGATTCATGGGGTTACAAAGAGTCGGACATGACTGAGTGACTGAACTAACTAACTAAAGGTGCTTTTAATGGTGATGTTACTTTATGGTTTTGTTCAAGTAATTTTTAAAAAATTAGGTGTATGTGTTTAGAAGAGAAATAAATGCCATTCAAGTTTAAGAGCAAACAAACATTTTCTCTAAAGGAATATACTTAGAAATAAGGTTCCTAGTAGAGAAAATCTAATTTGATGTAAGACTTGAGGTGGCATATTTTAACTTTATTTATGCAAAGCTTTTTATGTAGTGTATTGGCATTTAATCTGTCCCCAGACTGCCATGGAGTCTTGTTGATATCCTCTTTGGGATCTGCTAGTCATTCTGGTGAAAGAATAAAATTGAAATTAGACTAAAAGAAATTTAAAAAATTGAGATATCTCAATATTAAATCTCTAACATGTCACAATTAATACCAGATTAAAATATTTTTATAATGTCTATTTGAGTTTGTACTTATTAGAAAAATTTCAATACAAAATAAACTTAAAAGAGCCAAATGTGTTGGCTGGAAAGAAAATTGTAAACTTCTCAGAGAAATAATCACATCTTTATACTTTAGTTATTTGAGGAATTTATTATTAAGTGAATATAAAGTTTTGTGAATAGGTAACTTTCTTAGATATTTTTAGTTTGTTAGTCTTAGAGTATGTATAAAAATTCTCAGAAGATGATAGACACATATTTTAAAGAAAATAGTCATTTTGAGTATTCATAATAGTTAATTTCTTGACTTTCTGAAAAGTATTTGTAACATCAGTATAAAGATGGTACATTCCTCTCTAAGAAAAAGTATTAGTTGAGGTCTTTTGCAGAACATAGTGGATCAAGAACTTTTTAGTGGCATCTTAAACATAATCCATTTACTTTGATTACATATGTATATTACAAATAAAATATATATTGCCCACGTACTGTAAACATCAAAGCATTTGAGGTATGAAATTAGATGACTGTAAAATGATTTGAATGCCAAAGTGCCCATTAAATTTAACAGTTGAACTTGAAAAATTATTGGATTCTTCTGTGAGTTAGATTTCTCCCATTAGCTACCCTGCAGAGTATTGGAAAGGGGAAAAAATTACCTTGGTATTCTTTTCAGGTTTGCTCTTTGATTTTACAAAGAAGTACACTACTTAAATTGTAGTAGTTTGTAGCTGCTACTTCTGACACTTGTATACATGTTTCTGTCTCCAGAGTGTACTAAATGGTACCCTGGGGACTGAGAAGGATTCATTGTGTCTTTTCAAGTGTATAACTTAATTCTAGGACCTTGAATATTGTTTAAAAAGTTGTTTTTATTTACTTTCATTCCTCAGACAAGACAGCTGTGTAGATTCTACTTCATCCCTGAGAGAGAACAAGCAACCTGAAGGTTTGGAATTAAAACAAGGTATGGATCACATACTTGACTTTTTCTGAAACGTTTGCCTGAAAATTATAAGCACTTTACCAATAATAAATTTTCATAGTCTTCTAGTTTTCCCTCGTTTTATAAATAGGGAAAGAAAATAATTTATTTGGTCTGAGGTCAAGAGTAAGGAATACATCCTTTATTTCATGATCCCTTTGGGTATTGGAGTGGTTCTGCCTTAGTAATATATGGTTACAAATGCCATCAGCAAGGTATCATTTTGAAAAGTTTTAATTCAATAATATATTTATACTCTTAGCTGCAGGATACTGTAGATATGTTGACTGGATAACTGTGGGTTTTATGTAGAGGAAAAAAGTTTTATAGGATTATTTGTCTCTATTTTTTTTTTTTTGCTTGATGTTTTGTTGTTTACTTTCTTCCTTATATATTGTTTTCTACAAATCAGTAACTTCTGTAACACAAGTAAAGTGGTATGTGTTGTTTATTCAAGCCAGGTAGATCAGTAGGGCTAATATATTAGATGTCTTTTTGTTTGCTTTTTCCTCATGCCTGGTAGGGAAAATTGAATGTAAAAATAAATTTTTATTAGTTCTTCAAAGACTACCTCACATTTTTCCATTTTCCTGATAAAATTACTTCAGAGCCATGAGAGTCCGTTGCGGCCAAAAGGGTTATGTTGTTTATTTTATAGGCAGCTAATCTTTGATGGCTTAGAATAGTTTCTCTAAAACTTTGAGTCATAAGAACTTCCTTGGTAGAGAGATACAGGTCATCAGTTTATTCAGGCAGAATTTCTTCTTTTAAGCTGTGGTCTGTATTACCAACACTTAATTAAGAAAGGGGAAAAAAAGTTGGTTAATTTTGTGATTCTTTCAATTTGCATGTAGAAAGAACAAAATCTTAAGTTTTCTATAATTCTAACTTATGTCCTCTTGCATTTATATATATTTCCGATGATTTTGAGTATTCCAATGCTTTTCAGAAGTCCTGTTGTGTTAACTTCTTCAATAGCCAGACAAAATTATATCTTTTTATTCTTACTTCTTCTCAGTATATTCTTGCTTCTTTTTAGCCTCCCCACAGGCATAAACTCAGATTCATAGTTTTATTTATATTTGTCATGTATAAATACATGCTAAGCACACATCATTTTCATATAATGTAGTCATAATCATTTAACTCTTGTACCCTGTGTGTATTTTGACAACACTGCTGTTGTTTCTGCCTTTGTTTCCGTTTTTGCATTTAATGAGCAGGTGGTGTGGAGACTGTTACTAGATTATCTGTGGAGAAAAGAATGTCATATAAGGGATGGAAAAGTTCAGAATGGGCAGGTTGATTCTCATTCCCAGGGAAAAAGGAATGGAGACCCCATTGTACAAATTAGTGCCACGCTCTAAGGGGAGGGGTTTTTCTGCTCCCTTGGTCCGGCACCTGGAGCTCTCTTAAACAGAATTTCCTTCCTGGTGCCAGCAGCCTGTTTTGCTGTGTCTTTTTCTTTTTAATGGTAACTTCAGTCATTTGAAAATTACCGATGGAGGCAAAGAAGGAGAGAAAAATAACTCAGTAGCCAGATACCACAAAGCCCAGTTTTTAATGCTCAGGAGCCTTGATAGACACTCTTAGGTTCTCACCTCAGCATCAGAAACGTGAGGAACACAGTCATCAGTAAGTGACAGCCAGCAGGGGCGAGGAAACAGGAGATCCAAGCCCAGCAGGACCATTGTGCAGTACTGTTCGTGTGCATACTATGACTGAATTGATAGAAAATGGTTACTTTTCAGCTCCTTTCAGAAAACAGGAAAATAAGTCAAGTCTTTTAGACAAATGCCTATGAAATGGTTAAAATTTTAAATTTTGTTGCATAATGGGGTATATTATAAATTATTTAGAAGATTCAATTATGTGGAACACCTTACAGACGAATGTTAGTAAAATTGAAATCCGAACCAGAGAGTAAGTATAACTTGATGGGAGTTACCCAAGAAGTTGAGGTACCCCAGGAGACAGAAATTCTGGTAGGCTCAGTAAAGATTGCCTTTTTTCTGAATGGACTAATATTGTCTATTTTTAATATGCAGTTTTTTAAAAGTGATTTGTTAGCTCTAACTTTCTATTTTTGCTCACAGATGGTTAATAAAAACAGAACATAATTCTCCTTGTGAATGCATTGTCATTTTATTTAATGGCTTGACCATTTAAGAAAATTCATTGAAGCTTTTTTAGTATTCAAGTAACTGTTCAGTAGACCAAAATATAAAGCAGCATTGAATTTTCTCATTGCTCTTTCAGGATAAAATAAATCTTATTATTATGCCCTATTAATAGTATGTGATATTGGCAAGTTATTTAAATTATCTTTTCAGTTTTTTCAGCTTCTGAAATACTCAATATTGAGAAATAGTAACTGTGAATTAGGTAAATTGAAATTGGCATTTCTTTGTCTAGTATGGTATTATTTATCTTGTTGATAGGAAATTCATTTATGAAACTGGCTGTGCTGAAGATGAGTATCAGACTGTACACTAACTTCTGCCTTCACTGAGAAAACATTGAAATGTAAATATAATCCAGTTGATTGATACCGTAGTAAAATAGTATTAGGATTAGTGTTGTAAATCATTTTTAGCAAAAGGGTAGAAGAATGGTTTGTATAAATTTTCTAAATTGGTCATTTGTGCTACAGTTAAAAAAATGCAACTGCTATTTGTCAAAGATATTTAGTTTTCAGTTTATGTGCTTTACAGTTTCTTTCTTTGCCTTTTTTAAAATTGGGGGATAATTGCTTTACAGTGTTGTATTGGTTTCTGCCATATAACAGCATGAATCAGGCATAGGTATGTGTATATCCCCTCCCTCTTGACTCTTGAGCCTCCCACCCACACCCTGCTCCCCGCCCCCACCCCGGGTTGTCACAGAGCACCAGGTTGAGCTCCCTGTGTTGCACAGCAGCTTCCCACTAGCTGTGTGTTTCACATATGGTAACCTGTATGGTTCAGTGCTGCTCTCTCTAATCATCCCAGCCTTGCCTTTTCCTGCTGTGTCCACGAGTCTGTTCTCTGTCTGCGTGTCACAGTTATTTAATACATTGAAAATATTTTAAAAATATAAAACAGATCTTTGCTAATATTAATGAACTCTCATATATTTATCTATAAATAAATTTAAGATATTTAGTAATATTAAAGCAATTTAAATTGTTGCTTTAAAGTTTATAGCTGGAGTATGTGTAATTTTGCAATTTATTCTCCTTTGTAACTTCAAGAATTTAGCTCTTATGTTTGTGTTCCTTCTTGGAAGTTGTTATGAGAATTTTTTTTTTAACTCTACATGATTAAATAGCTAATTTAAAATTTATATTTAGGATGAAGAGGAGTTGAGATTTATAGTAGTTCCTTTAAAATATTTGAAAGGCTGCTATGTAGAAGACTGATTAGGTTTGTTCTAATAGAGAATAAAAGTAGGGCTAGTAGATAAGGTTATTATTAGATATGGTTGGTTCAGTTTGCTTATTTCAAATAGTCAGATGGATCAGAAAATGCATTCTGCTTTCTGATACATCCATATTGCTGAAGGTGTTTTCACACAAGTTACACAAATGGCCACTTGGTGGTGCTGCTGTAGAGAAGATTCAAGTAGTGTTTAAACGTTTGGATGTTTGACCTTAATCTTGAAGTTCCCTTCTATCAGATTTTCTAAAGACCAGTGCCTAGTGCAGTGTTGGCACTTGTGAAGAGTGTTAATAACTGTTTTATTGTTTAATGGAAGAATAATGAGATATACAATCTTTTCTCTGTCTCCATTTTTCTGTTAGAAAAAAACATGCTTGATTTTTAGTCTTTTAAGCTGTATGATGGTTTCCAAATACATTCATTTGAATACAGTTATAAAAATAGGTAATGTAACCACATGGTATATAAAATGGTCAAAATTAATAAGACATTGACTGCATTTTACTCTGCATCTTTTAGATCAACTTTCTCATGTGAAAATTATTCCTCTTATCTATTAGAGAAAGACATGCAAACACACAGAAAAATGCACACAGACTTTATTATGATTAGACACAAGTCTTCTCCCTTTTTATTTTAAATTAATGTAGTCCTCTCACGCAATTATATTTTGGCCTTCTAATTCAGGAGTTAGTGAATGATAAGCTTTAAGAATTTACCTTGTTGAGAGCTTCAAGAATTTGAAAAGTAGACTTTAATAGGGAAAAATTGTTCACAGTGGTTAAACCATGTGATGAAATTTAGATATTTTCAGGCTTTCAGACTGCTGGTCAACAAATTATATTTATACACACTCCCTGAGAATATAAAATGAAAATACTAGAAATTTTAAAGTGAATAAATACATAAAAACGAATATATTTAAATTTCTTCCTTTAAAAATTTTCAGTTAAATTTAGTAATTATTATAGTTCATATCAATTATGTATTAATTTATAAGTAAAAATAAATTTTATGTGTGTGTAGTGGGACAGGTACTGAAAAATGTTTTCACTGATAGGTTTATGTAAACAATGAAGTTGAGAGGTGACTCTTTTAGGCTGTTATTAAGGATTGATGGTGACCATAGTGTTCATTTATTACTTCTAAAAAATTAAATGTGATATGAGATTTTCCCATTGTTTAGCAAAGATACTAAACAAAAAAACTGTAGAAGACTATTTGAATCCTTAAGGTAAGAGTAAATAGAAAAACTCAGCTAATTTTTGTTCTTACTGCTTTTGTTGTTGTTGTTGTTCTGAGGTGATACTGCTCTAGGGGAAGCGAAGGTAGGTACGGAGGGGAGCTAGAATAGAAAAGAATAAAGAAATGAACTTGCACTTACAAAAGGGGTTGATTTTTGCTGAAAAGAACTTCACAACCCTTTAAGTACAAGTTATAAAAAACTGAAAGACAATGAGAAAACTGTCATCAGAGACTTTTATTGCTCAGTAAAGGAAGAGAGAATGGAGATCATCAGTTAATAAAGTAGCATTTATAGGCCAAAAGCTTTATGTGAAGAAATCCCTGGTTTGGCAAATGAACTCTGCACAGCCTCTTCATTTGAAGACCACAGTTGCAGGCAGGCATGTTAGAGAGCTGAGGGGAGACTGAAAAGAAAGTGTTGCAAGCCTGTTGTGGAGTTGAAAGCAGAAAGCATGTGTACACTTGTACTGCTGGTTTGTTTTCAAAGTTAGAGTCTAATTCCTTTCCTCCTAGCCCTTGATTATCCCCTTGACTGGCTCTAACAAATGAGTATTCACAGAATGTGGCTTCTCAACACGAGTTAACTTCTTTAAAGATTAAAAAAAAAAAAAATTGTTCTGGGGAAATGATATCCAGTTCAGTGATTGGTGAAGTAAGAAGAGATTGTGGGATAACCATCAGTGTGGCTTAAGAATTTACATCTCTTTTCTCATTCCTTTGAGCTTTTTCACAAGTTATTACCAGCAGTGACACCAAACATGATCCTCCCTGCTTTTTAATTTGTCTCTTTCTATGAGTAGTAGTTAAATGAAAGGGTGAAAATTACATTTTATATGGCAGATTAGCCCATACTCTTCCTGTACCTTTTGAAGGCCCCCTGTTGAATTTAAATGTGAGACTTTTCTGTATTTCTTTTCTTTTTTTTTAAAGTAAACTGACAAGGTTATGGGATGTGTAATGCTCTGTGTGTGTTTTATCAAGAATGAAATTATGAAGACTTGGATTCAGAATTTTGAGAGAAATGTTTGTTTCCATGTTTCTTTAAATTGTGCTCATTTTAACCATTATATCTTGTGATGTGTTTGACAGTATTCTAGACACACTGTGAGGAAGTGTCTCTCTCCAGCTACTTTGGAGTTCACATATGCCAAACCTCCTTAGATGTTTGAATCCCCTTTGGATCCTCTGTGCTTTTTGATCATTATATTCTCATTCAGTTCATTGGAAAAAGTTAACTCCTTATATAAAAGCTCTCCTCCCAAAGGGAAGATAGTAAATACTAGGCTTGAAATCAGATTTTGTCAGCAGGTTCTGAACTTTTTATTTACCTAGCATCCATAGCCTATGATATAATTAGCAGTTTTGGTTGCTATATCATATAGTTGATACATAATAAGCTTGTAGTTAACAAACTTTATTTTTGAAAAGTAATACTTAAAAATTTTTTGGAATGTCTTTAGATTTATTAAAAAATTGAGTGGAAACTACAGAACTCCTGTATATCCACTTAGCAGTTCTTCCAGTTTCCCATATTATCTTGCATTAGTGTGGTAAATTTGTTACAATTGATGCAGCAATATTAATACATTATCACTAACTAAAGTCCATAGTTTACATTAGGGTTCATTCTTTGTGCTGTACCTGCTATGAGTTTTGGTAACTTCTATGATGCTAAAGCTGAAACTCCAATACTTTGGCCACCTCACGCGACGAGTTGACTCACTGGAAAAGACTGATGCTGGGAAGGATTGGGGGCGGGAGGAGAAGGGGACGACAGAGAATGAGATGGCTGGATGGCATCACCGACTCCATGGACATGAGTTTGAGTGAACTCCGGGAGTTGGTGATGAACAGGGAGGCCTGGCGTGCTGTGATTCACGGGGTCGCAAAGAGTCGGTCACGACTGAGCGACTGAACTGAACTGAACTGATGATAGTATCATGATAGTATCATTCAGGATAGTTTCACCTATTCATTCCGTTTTTCTCTTTCCTCCCTAGACTCCTGGCAACCACCCACCTTTTTACTGTCTCTGTAGTTTTTGTCTTTTCTGAAATGTCATTCAGCTGAGCTCATATAATACATAGTTTTTGTAGATTGGCTTTTTTCACTCAGCAATACACATTTAAGATTGTTCTGTGCCTTTTTATGATTTGATAACTCATTTCTTTTACTGCTGAATAATCTTCCATTGTATGAATGTACTGCAGTTTGCTTATCCTTTCACCTACTGAAGGACATCTTGCTTCCAAATTTGGCGGTCATGACTAACGCTGTTATAATCATTTTTATGCAGGTTTTTGTGTGGACATAAGTATTCAACTCTGGGTAAATGCCAAATTTAGTTTTGTAAGAAACAGCCAAACTGTCTTTCAAAGCTCTGTACCGTTTCACATTCCCGTGAATGAGAGTTCCTGATGTGTCACATCATTGTTAGCATTTGGTGTCTGCCAGTGTTTTGGATTTTGGCCTTTCTAATGGGTGTCTACTTTTACTTTGCAGTACCCACTGTAATGGTTTGTGATGTTGAGCATCTTTTCATGTGCTTCTTTGCCACCTGTATCTTTTCTTTGGTAACTTGTCTCTTCAGATCTTTTGCCCATTCAAAAATTTGGTCCTTTGTATTTTGATAGTTGACTTTTAAGAGTTCTTTATATATTTTGGATACCAGTCTTTTATCAAATGTGTTTTGCAAATATTTTCTCACAGTCTATGGCTTGTTTTTTATTCTCTGAATTTCTATCCACATTTAATAAATACTTTTTGGGTCTTTGTCTCCCTCATATTTATTTAGGTGGGTTTAGATGGGGAAACAGTGGAAGCAGTGTCAGACTTTATTTTTTGGGGCTCCAAAATCACTGTGGATGCTGATTGCAGCCATGAAATTAAAAGACGCTTACTCCTTGGAAGGAAAGTTATGACCAACCTAGATAGCATGTTAAAAAGCAAAGACATTACTTTGTCAACCAAGGTACATCTAGTCAAGGCTATAGTTTTTCCCGTGGTCATGTATGGATGTGAGAGTTGGACTGTGAAGAAAGCTGATCGCCGAAGAATTGATGCTTTTGAACTGTGGTGCTGGGGAAGACTCTTGAGAGTCCCTTGTACCTCAAGGAGATCAATCCTAGGTGTTCATTGGAAGGACTGATGCTAAAACTGAAACTCCAATACTTTGGCCACCTCATGCAATGAGTTGACTCACTGGAGAAGACTGATACTGGGAGGGATTGGGGGCAGGAGGAGACGGGGACGATGGAGAATGATGGATGGATGGCATCACCAATTCGATGGAAATGAGTTTGAGTGAACTCTGGGAGTTGGTGATGAACAGGGAGGCCTGGCGTACTGTGATTCATGGGATCGCGAAGAGTTGGTCATGACTGAGTGACTGAACTGAACTGAAGGGACCTAGAAGGCAATGGCAAGCCACTCCAGTACTCTTGCCTAGAAAATCCCATGGATGGAGGAGCCTGGTAGGCTGCAGTCCGTGGGGTCGCTAAGGGTTGGACACGACTGAACGACTTCACTTTCACTGTTCACTTTCACACATTGGAGAAGGAAATAGCAACCCACTCCAGTGTCCTTGCCTGGAGAATCTCAGGGAAGAGGGAGCCTGGTGGGCTTCCGTCTATGGGGACACACAGAGTCGGACACGACTGAAGTGACTTAGCAGCAGCAAGGGACCTAGAAGATATGTTTGCCTGAACTAGCATTCTAATCTGTGAAGGTTTTGTGGTCATTCTGATTTTATTAAGATCTGAGAGGCAGTACGAAAGGTTTAAATACATAGATTTTCAAAATATACTTGGGTTTGAATGTTGGTTCTGCCACTTAAGTTGTATAAACTGGGGCAAGTTACTTAAATTCTCTTTTCCTCAGTTTCCTCATTGGTGAAATGGAGATATAAATGAATGCCTGTTCCGCTACATTGGCATAAGGATGAAATGGACTAATACTTGTGAAGTGCTTCAGAGAAATAAAATGCTTTGTACAAAGTAACTGCTTCATAAATATTAGCCACTGTTATATTTCTCCCATTATTACCATCATTACTGTTTTCTGCTGCATCCCCTTAGTATCATCCTGGCTGTCTCTAATGGGTAAGTGTCACTGTGTTGGATCATAATCTGCCTTTATGTAACTTCTATCCACTTGGTCCTTCTGTGACCTTTGGGTTGTAGACAGTGAATTCAATATCTCTGCATGGCATCTCTTCAAATTTTAAGGCCAATCCCTTCTTCCTACAAACAAATTATTGTTTTGTGCTGGGAACCAGGGATAGAAAGATGAATACAGTGTGGCCTGGCTTCACAAGACCTTGTCTAGTCAAGGAAAACAGATGTGTAAATTAAATTTTCATATCTATTTGTACCTGAACTTACATATTCCCCTTTCTTCCCATTAAAGTGCTTGAACTCATTATGTTGCTGAAACCAACACCTCTATTTTATAGTGGGCACATTCCCTTCTGGGACTTGTAGTTGTTAACTCTCTTTTATCAGGGTCCTACTCTCTAGTGAATCCTTGCCAGCAGCTATTTCTCTGGTCACTGCAGAGTCCTCATCTTGACCTACCAGCCGTGTGTGACACCTTTGATTATTTCTTGTTCCTGACACTGTCTTTGTTCTTAGTCACCTTGGCATTATATTCCCCTCTACTTGATTTCTGAAGGCTGAGTGTCTTGGTACTTTTTTCTACATTCCCAGCTAGTGATCTTACATAGTTTTAGTACTGGCATCTACAAATTTATTTCTTCAATTCAGAACTCTTTCCAACATTTGTATGTCCAGCTTACTTACTTGATGATGCATCTTAAACATTAATATGTCCCAGAATAAATTCTAGATCCTTCCCTGGCCCTCCACCCCTTGTTTGCTTGCAGAGCAGCAAACAAATAAAACACAAACGTTGAACTCATATTTTTTTGTGGCTGCACCACATGGCCTGAAGGATCTTCTTTCCCTAACCAGGAATAGAACCCATGTACCCTGCAGTGGAAGCTCAGAGTTCTTTTTTTAATATAGCTCAGAGTTCTAAACCCTGGACCACTAGGAAAATCCTGAACTCATTCTTGATGAGTCCTTTTTTCTCCATCAGCAAAACTTGTCAACTTTGCTTTCAGCATATTCAGAATCCAGCCAATCCGAACACCTCTTCTCAGCCATTATTCTGGTGCTGATTCTTAGAGTATCCTGATCCCTCTCTTGCTGTCTGTGCATTCCTATAGTCTTGTTTTCCATACAGCAGTCTGCATGATTGTTTTAAACTGTAAGGATGGTCATGTCACTCTTCTTCTCAAAGTCTTCTAAAATCTTTCCATCTCAAATCAAATTCTGAAGTCCTTCCTTCTCTCTGGTGGCTGGTACCATATGGTTTGGTGTGGTAGGGACAGTGCCACATGATCTGACCTATCTCCTTCCCCCTGACTCCCTCTCTTCCTTCATCTTGGTTTTCCTCTCCACTCTACGCACTCTTAAGTCAAGGACTTGCTTTTGCTATTCCTTATAGCTGTGTGCTCCTCGCCAAGAGAACTATGTCAGTCTCCACAGAGCGTTTAGATCCCTGATCAGATGCTACCTGGTCTGTCTAAACTAATTAGCACTACCTTTTTCATAGATCATAAAATTTACTGGGAATTGAAGTCAAACTTACTGTACTGTAGTCTTTGAGAAGTCACCTTTTGAAAGCCAGAACTATGTTGCTGTATCATGTGTCTAGTTCACAGCATATCTCACAGTACAAATGGAAATCTGTCACGTGACTAGAAGTTTTAATATCTGTCTTGCAGTTTGTTCAAATCTGAGATTTATGCTTGTTCACACCAATGGTATGCTCTTATTTAAGTCAAACTACTTGTTCTTTAAGATTGTTGTTTAGTTGCTAACTTGTGTCTGACTCTTTTGCGACCTCATTGACTAGCCTGCCAGGCTCCTCTGTCCATAAGATTTCCCAGGTAAGAATACTGGAGTGGGTTGCCATTTTCTTCTCCAGGGAATTGTGCTGACCCTGGGATCAAACTCGCATCTCCTGCATTGCAGGCAGATTATTTACCACTGAGCCACTAGGCTTTCTTTAAGCTCAGACATCTCCAGATTGGTGAGGCCTTCTACTTATGCTTACCTCACTTTTTTCCTCATTCCCCTTACTGTAGAATTGATTGTCACCTCAGTTCTACCATTGATACCATTCTACCATTTACCTCATTGATACCACTATTGCCTATTTTATTTACTTCTATTGGGCAGTTATAACACTGCCCAATAATTAGTAATTGTTTTTAATTCAATAAACATTTATGGGTACTTAAATTTAGATACTGTAAGGTAAAGGATTATATCTTAGAATTCTTTCACTGATTGTGTATAGTGGATGCTCATATTCTTTTGAGTAAGTGGATGGATAGCTGACTGAAAGAATTCCTTCTTTCTCTTCTGTCCTGTCCAGTGTGTACAAGTTCTTAAAAAGAAGATAAAAGTGAAACAGAATATTAGTTATATTTGTCCTTTAATATTCTGACACCTACCCCAAAGACTGAGTTGCTTATAAACGTGTTTTTCATTCTGGTCTTAACAAAACTGAGTTAAATTTTGGTTCATTTCCCTTAGCCTTTAGATTTGTTTATATTACTTTTATAGATTGATATCAATCTTTTATATTAAGCATTGATCATGTGCCCTTTTTAAAATATGTGGTCCTTATAGAGGTTCTTCTTTTATTTTTCTTTTTTGTCCAGTTTTTTTATTGGCTTACCTGTATTTTTTTTAATTAATTAATTAATTTTATTGAAGGATAATTGCTTTACAGAATTTTGTTGTTTTCTGTCAAACCTAAACATGAATCAGCCATAGGTATACATATATCCCCTCCCTTTTGAACCTCCCTCCATCTCCCTTCCCATCCCACCCCTCCAGGTTGATGCAGAGCTCCTGCTTGAGTTTCTTGAGCCATACAGCAAATTCCCGTTGGCTGTCTGTTGTACATATGGTAACGTAAGTTTCCATGTTGCTCCTCCTTTCTTCCCATGCCTAAGTCTATTCTCTATGTTTGTTTCTCCATTGCTGCCCTGTAAGTAAATTCTTCAGTACCATTTTTCTAGATTCTGTATATCAGTTCAGTTCAGTTGCTCAATCGTGTCCGACTCTTTGCGACCCCATGTATCACAGCACGCCAGGCTTCCCTGTCCATCGCCAGCTCCGGGAGTTCACTCAAATTCATGTCCATCGAGTCGGTGATGCCATCCAGCCATCTCATTCTCTGTCGTCCCCTTCTCCTCTCACCCCCAATCCTTCCCAGCATCAGAGTCTTTTTCCAGTGAGTCAACTCATCGCATGAGGTGGCCAAAGTATTGGAGTTTCAGCTTTAACATCAGTCCTTCCAATGAACACCCAGGATTGATTCCGTATATATGCATTGGTATATGATATTTATCTTTCTGACTTACTTCACTCTGTATAATAGGTTCTAGGTTCATCCACCTCATTAGAACAGACTCAAATGTGTTCCTTTTAATGGCTGAGTAACACTCCATTGTTTGTATGTACCACAACTTCTTTATCCATCCATCTGTTAATGGACATCTAGGTTGCTTCCATGTTCTACCTATTGTAAATAGTGCTTCAGTGAACATTGGGATACATGTGTCTTTTTCAGTTTTGGTTTCCTCAGGGTATGTGCCTAGGAGTGGGATTGCTGGGTCATATGGTCATTTTATTTCTAGTTTTTTGAGGAATCTCCATACCTTCTTCCATATGGCTGTATTAGTTTACATTCCCACCGACAGTACAAGAGCGTTTCCTTTTCTCCACACCTTCTCCAGCATTTGTTTGTAGACTTTTTGATGATGGCCATTCTGACTGATGTGAGGTGATATCTCATTGTAGTTTTGATTTGCATTTCTTTAATAATGAGCAGTGTTGAGCATCTTCTCATGTGTTTGTCAGCCATCTGTATGTCTTCCTTGCAGCAATGTCTGTTTAGATCTTTTTCCCACTATTTGATTGGGTGGTTTGTTTTTCTAGTATTGAGTTGTATGAGCTGCTTGTATATTTTGGAAATTAATCCTTTGTCAGTTGTTTCATTTGCTATTATTTTCTCCCGTTTTGACGGTTGTCTTTTCATCTTGCTTATAGTTTCCTTTGCTGTGCAGAAGCTTTTAAGTTCAATCAGGTCCCAGTTGCTTACTTTTTTTTTTATTTCCATTACTCTAGAAGGTGGGTCATAGAGGATCTTGCTTTGATTTATGTCATTGAGTAGTCCACCTGTGTTTTCCACTAAGAGTTTTATAGTTTCTGGACTTACATTAAGGTCTTTAATCCATTTCGAGTTTATCTTTGTGTATGGTGTTAGGAAGTGTTCTAACTTCATCCTTTTACTTGTAGGTGTCCAGTTTTCCCAGCACCACTTTTGAAGAGGCTGTCTTTGCCCCATTGTATATTCTTGCCTCCTTTGTCAAAGATAAGGTACCCATAGGTGCATGGGTTTATTTCTGGTCTTTCTATCTTGTTTCATTGGTCTATATTTCTGTTTTTGTGCCAGTATCATACTCTCTTGATGACTCTAGCTTTGTAGTATAATCTGAAATCAAGAACGTTGATTCCTCCAGTTCCATTTTTCCTCAAGACTGCTTTGGCTATTCAGGGTCTTTTGTGTTTCCGTATGAATTGTAAAATTTTTTGTTCTAGTTCTCTGAAAAATGTCATTGATAATTTGATAGGGATCGCATTAAACCTGTAGATTGTGTTTGGTAGTATAGTCATTTTCACAATATTGATTCTTCCTACTCAGGAACACAGAATATCTCTCCATCTGTTTGTGTCGTCTTTGATTTCTTTCATTAGTGTCTTATAATACTCTGTGTACAGTTCTCTTGTCTCCTTAGGTAAGTATATTCCTAGATATTTAATTATTTTTGTTGCAGTGGTGAATGGGATTTATTCCTTAATTTCTTTCTGCTTTTTTCATTGTTAGTATATAGAAATGCAAGTGATTTCTTTGTATTGATTTTGTATCCTGTGACTTTGCTAAATTTACTGATTAGCTCTAGTAATTTTGTGATACTATCTTTAGGGTTTTCTGTGTACAATATCTTGTCATCTGCAAACAGTGAGAGCTTTACTACTTCTTTTCTGATTTGGATTCCTTTTATTTCTTTTTCTTCTCTGATTGCTGTAGCTAGGACTTCCAAAACTATGTTGAATAATAGTGGTGAAAGTGGACACCCTTGTCTTGTTCCTGATCTTAGGGGGAATGCTTTCAGTTTTTCACCATTGAGAATAATGTTTGCGGTAGGCTTATCATCTATGGTCTTTGCTGTGTTGAGGTAGGTTCCTTCTTTGCCCCATTTTTTGAAGAGTTTTAGTCATGAATGGGTGCAGAATTTTGTCAAAGGCTTTGTTGCATCTATTGAGATGGTCATGTGGTTTTTATCTTTCAATTTGTTAATATGGTGTATCACATTAATTGATTTGTGTATATTGAAGAATCCGTGCATCCCTGAAATAAACCCAACTTGGTCATGGTGTATGAGCTTTTTGATGTGTTGCTGGATTCTGTTTGTTAAAATTTTGTTAACAATTTTCTCATCTATGTTCATCAGTGATATTGGCCTATAGTTTTCTTTTTTTGTGTTGTCTCTGTCTAGTTTTGGTATTAGGGTGATGGTGGCATTGTGGAATGAGTTTGGAAGTGTTCTTTCCTCTGCAGTTTTTGGAAAGAGTTTTAGGATGATAGGCATTAGCTCTTCTCTAAATATTTGATAGAATTCACCTGTGAAGCCATCTGGTCCTGGGCTTTTGTTTTTTAGGAGATTTTTGATCACAGCTTCTATTTCAGTGCTTGTAATTGGGTTGTTCGTAATTTCTATTTCTTCTTGTTTCAGTCTTGGAAGATTGAACTTTTCTAAGAATCTGTCCATTTCTTCTAGGTTATCCATTTTATTGCCATATAGTTGTTCATAATAGTCTTTTATAATCCTTTGTATTTCTGCATTGTCTGTTGTAACCTCTCCTTTTTCATTTCTTATTTTGTTAATTTGATTCTTCTCTCTTTTTTTCTTGATGAATCTGGCTAAAGGTTTGTCAGGTTTGTTTTCTTCTCAAAGAACCAGCTTTTAGTTTTATTAATCTTTACTATTGTTTCTTTCATTTCTTTTTCATTTATTTCTGCTCAGATCTTTATGATTTATTTCTTTCTATTAATTTTGGGGTTTTGGTTGTTTGTTTTGTTTTTCTTTTCCCAGTTGTTTTAGGTGTAAAGTTAGGTTGTCTATTTGATTTGTTAGTTTGTTTGTTTCTTGAGGTAGAATTGTATTGCTATAAACTTCCCTCTTAGGACTGCTTTTGCCTCATCCCATAGGTTTTGAGTTGTCATGTTTTCATTGTCATTTGTTTCTAGAAATTTTTCATTTCCCTTTTGATTTCTTCAGTAACCTGTTGGTTATTTAGAAAGGTATTGTTTAATCTCTTTGTGTTTGTGTTTCTTACAGCTTTTTTCTTGTAATTGATATCTAGTCTCATTGCATTGGGGTCAGAGAAGATGCTTAATACAATTTCAATTTTATTAAATTTACTGAGATTTGATTTGTGATCCAAGATGTGGTCTATCCTGGAGAATGTTCCATGTGCACTTGAGAAGAAGGTGTATTCTTCTGCATTTGGATGGAACATCCTGAAGTTATGAGATCCATCTCATCTAATGTATCATTTAAGACTTGTGTTTCCTTGTTTTCTGTGTTGATGATCTGTCCATTGGTGTGAGTGGGGTATTAAAGTCTCCTAATATTGTGTTACTGTCAATTTCTCCTTTTATGTCTATTATTAATTGTTTTAAATATTGAGGTGCTCTAATGTTGGGTGTACAGATATTTAAAATTGTTATGTCTTCCTCTTGGATTGATCCCTTGATCATTATGTAGTGTCCTTATCTCTTGTAATCTTTATTTTAGGGTCTATTTTGTCTGATATGAGGACAAAAGCTGTTTATTTTGACAGCTTCCTTTGGCTTCCCATTTACATGGAGTATATTTTTCCATCCTCTCACTTTCATTCTATATGTGTCTTTAGGTCTGAAGTAGGTCTCTTGTAGATAGCATATATATGGGTCTTGTTTTTGTATCCATTCAGCCAGTCTGTGTCTTTTGGTTGGAGCATTTAATCCATTCACATTTAAAGTAATTATTGATATATATGTTCCTGTTGCCATTTTCTTAATTTTGGGGGGTTGATTTTGTAGATCTTTTTCTTCTCTTGTATTTCTTGACTATATAAGTCCCTTTAACATTTGTTGTAAAGCTGGTTTGGTAGTACTGAATTCTCTTAACTTTTGCTTGCCTGAAAAGCTTTTTACTTCTCCATCAATTTTGAATGAGATCCTTGCTGGGTATAGTAATCTTGGTTGTAGGTTTTTCACTTTCAGTACTTTAAATATATGCTGCCATTCCCTTCTGGCCTGCAGAGTTTCTGCTGAAAGATCAGCTGTTAAACATATGGGATTTCCCTTCTATGTTACTTGTTGCTTTTCCCTTGCTACTTTTAATATTCTTTCTTTGTGTTTAGCCTTTGTTAGTTTGATTAGTATGTGTCTTAGTGTGTTTCTCCTTGGGTTTATCCTGTATGGGGCTCATTGTGCCTATTGGACCTGATTGACTATTTCCATTTCCATGTTGGGGAAATTTTCAACTATAACCTCTTCAAAAATTTTCTCATACCCTTTCTTTTTCTCTTCTTCTGGGACCCCTAGAATTCTAATGTTGGTGCGTTTGATATTGTCCTTAGGTCTCTGAGACTATCCTCAATTCTTCTCATTCTATTACTTTATTCTGCTCTTCAGAAGTTATTTCCACCATTTTATCTTCCAGCTCACTGATTCATTCTTCTGCTTCAGATATTCTGCTATTGATTCCTTTTAGAGGATTTTTAATTTCAGTAATTGTATTGTTTGTATGTTTATTCTTTAATTCTTCTAGATCTTTGTTAATTGATTCTTGCACTTTCTCTATTGTGTTTTCAAGGTGTTTGATCATCTTTACTATCATTATTCTGAATTCTTTTTCAGTTAGTTTGCATATTTTCTCTTCATTTGTTTGAATTTCTGTGTTTCTAGTTTGTTCTTTCATTTGGGTAGCATTTCTCTGCCTTTTCATTATTTTTTTTTTTAACTTAATTGAGGTCTCCTTTTCCCAGGCTTCAAGGTTGAATTCTTTCTTCCTTTTGGTTTTTGCCCTACTGTGTTTGGTCCAGTGGTTTGTGTAAGCTTTGTATAGGCTGAGATTTTTGCTGAGTTTTTTGTTTGTTTGCTTTTCCTCTGATGGGCAAGGCTGAGTGATGTGCTAATCCTATCTGCTGATGATTGGGTTTTTTTATTTTCATTTTGTTTGTTGTTTAAATGAGGTGTCCTGCACAGGGTGCTACTGGTGGTTGGGTAGTTGGGTCTTGTATTCAGATTGTTTCCATTGTGTGAATTCTCACTATTTGATACTCCCCAGGTTTAGTTCTCTGGCAGTCTAGGGTCTTGGAGTCAGTACTCTCACTCCAAAGGCTCAGAGCTTGATCTCTGGTCAGGAACGAAGATTGCACAAGTGGTTTGTTATGGTGTTAAGTGAGATGGAAACAAATACCCAAAAACAAGAAGTCAAAGATGACCCCCAGACAAATGGCAGTTACAAAATCAGGCAAATAGTAATTAAAATAATGGAATACACACGTATACATATATACCCATAAGCAAAGTCAAAACAGTCCAGCAGAAATGCAGTAGATTGACCCAGTGAAAAAAGGAAATAAAAAATTATGTTTACCAGTAAAGAACAAAACTAACTAAAGCACAAACTGGAAAACAAAACTAAAGCAAGGTGCCAAGTAGGGAGTAAAACAATGAAAACAAAACTAACAAATATGTTGAGAGGAAAGAAAAGAAAGAATAGATAAGCAAAGTTAAATAAAGGTAGATAAAGAAGATTTATGTACATTAAAGATTAACTGCAAGGGGTAAAGAACAGTAGGAAAGGCAAACAAAGGAAAAAATGTAGAAGAAATATAATAGCGTTAAATTAAAAGTTAAAATTATAAAAAAGAGAAAAGAAGAAAGAGAGAAAAAAAGAGCAAAACTCCCCAGAACTATAAAAGCCCAACCTAGAGACAGAGGTTTATAACAACAAAGAAAGCGTAACTGAATATATATATATACACACCCATAAGCAAAATCAAAACAATCCAACAAAAATAAAGTACAGCAGATTTACCTGGCAAACAAAGGAAACCAAAAATTATATCTATCAGTTAAGAATAATACTAACGGGTGGTCCTAAGATGACTGAGGAATAGGATGAGGAGACCACTTTCTCCCCCACGAATTCATCCAAAGATCATCTGAGTGCTGAGCAACTTCCACAAAGCAACTTCTGATTGCTGGCGGAGGACACCAGGCACCCAGCAAGGCAGCCCATTCTCTTCAAAATGAGGTAGGACAAAATATAAAAGACAAAAAGACAAGAATTAGGGATGGAGACCTGTCCTTGGAAGGGAGTCGTGAAGGAGGAAAAGTTTCCAAACAGTAGGAAACCCTATCACTAGCGGGTCTGTGGGGAGTTTTGGAGTCTCAGAGGGCAACATAACTGAGAGAACAAAAAGAAAACAAACCCACAGAATACGTGCCTAATCGCAACTCCCAGCGGAAAAGTAGCCCAGACACTCGCGTCCACCCCCAGCAAGCAGGGGCTGGACAGGGAGGCCTGAGTTGCATGCTTAGGGTAAGGACTGGGCCAGAATGCCCTGAGGACAATCTGAGGGAGCTAACGTGGGACAGAAACCCAAACTGTGGGATAGCCAGAAAGAGGGAAAAAAAAAAAACCAAACAAACCAAACTTTCCCACGAAAAGCTCTAACTAAGGCCCAGCCTGGCCCACTCACAGGCAAAGGATTGAGTGAATACCAAAGGAGAGCTAGCCTGCTGCGGACAAGTCCCTCCCCCTGCCAGAGGCAAAGAGGCAGGTGTGCGACAGCCAGAGTCAGAAGGCAACGGGCAATCTCAGCCCCAGAGACAGGCTTCCTCCACCAAACTGTGAGCAGGCTCCCAGGTGCTAGCCAAGTCCTCCTGGGATCCTGGATGGTTGACATCTGCCAGGAGGGTCTCAGCCAGAGATCCAGCTCCCAAGAGGATGACACACATGGCATACCTGAGATGGCGCTCTTGCAGTCCACCCGGGAAACTGAGCGGCTGGGATCAGGGAGGTGATTAAGATGCACAGCCCACCTGGGACAGTGTGCTCGCCAAGCACTGAGGTGCTTGGACCTGGGAAGGGCACAAAATGCATGCCCAACTGAGTCTGTGCCTTTGTGGAGTACCCGAGAACCTGAATCTGAGCAGCTTAGACCTGGGAAGTGCACAAAACACAGGGCCCGCTTTGGACAGTACCCCTACAGAGCAACCTGGAATCTGAGCAGTGTAGACCAGGAAAGCACACATTGCTGTGAGCTGGGGCAAACCCAGTGTGGTCCATACACTGTGAGCACTCCCCATACATGCCTGTGATATTTGTTTGCAGCGTTCCTCCCTCTCCACAACACAACTGGACAAGTAAGTTACCACCTTTGCCCCCTTGTGGCAGGGCAGAAGTTAGACGCTGAAGAGACTAGCAAACAGAGGAAGCCAAAATAAACCAAAAAGAGGGAACCACTCTGGAAGTGACAGGTGCAACAGATTAAAACCCTGTAGTTAGCATTGAGTAAGCATTGGAAGGGGCCTATAGACCTTGAGAAGAAGTATAAGCTGGAACAAGGAACTATCTGAAGCTGAACTGACCCCACACTATCCTCAACAGCTCCAGAGAAATTCCTCAATATATTTTTACCATTATCATTTTTTAATTAAAAAAATTTTATATTCTTTATTACTTCTTTAACTTTCATTTTTATAACCTACTATTTACCTTGGAAAAAAAAGACCCTGTTTTTAAAGGAAATTTTGTATATTTTAAAATAATTTTTGTGATTTATTTTGTTTTGTATTTTTAATATTATATTTTTGAGAGTCCAACCTCTACTCTAGATTTTTAATCTTTGCTTTTTGGTATTTGTTATCAATTTTGTACCTTTAAGAATCTAGTCTTCAGTTCCCATTTTACTTAGGGGTGTGATGACTGGCTTGATTGCCCTCTCCCCTTTTGACTCTCCCTTTTCTCCCCCAGGTCACTTCTATCTCCTCCCTCCCCCTTCTCTTCTCTCCTTAACTCTGTGAATCTCTGTGGGTGTTCCGGGCTGTGGAGGACACTTAGGGAGCTGATAACTGGCTAGCTTGCTCTCTCCCCTTTTGACTCCCCCTCTTCTCCTCCTGGCCACCTCTATCTCCCTCCTCCCTCTTCTCTTCTCCATGTAACTCCGTGAACCTCTCTGGGTGTCCCTCACTGTGGAGAATCTTTTCACCATTGACCTAGATGTTTTATCATCTCTGCTATATAGATGGAGAAGTCTTGAGGCTACTGTAAGAATAAGACTGAAAACCAGAGGCAGGAGGCTTAAATCCAAAACTTGAGAACACCAGAAAACTTCTGACTCCAGGGAACATTAATCGAAAAGAGCTCGTCCAAAAGCCTCCATACCTACACTGAACCCAAGCTCCACCCAAGAGCCAACAAATTCCAGAGCAAGACATACCATGCTAATTCTCCAGCAATGCTGGAACACAACCCTGAACATTAAAATACAGGCTGCCCAGAATCACGCCAAACCCATAGACACCCCAAAACTCAATACTGGGCACTTCATTGCACTCCAGAGAGAAGAGATACAGCTCCACCCACCAGAACACAGACACAAGCTTCCCTAACCAGGAAACCTTGACAAGCCACTTGTCCAACTCCACCCACAAGGAACAACCTCCACAATAAAGAGGAACCACAAATTTCCAGCCTACAGAAAGGTCACCCCCAAATACAGCAATCTAAACGCAATGAAAAGACAGAGAAATATTCAACAGGTAAAGGAATGTGATAAATGCCCACCAAACCAAACAAGAGGAGGAGATAGGGAGTCTACCTGGAAAAGAATTCAGAATAATGATAGTAAGGATGATCCAATATCATGAAAACAAAATGGAGTTACAGATAAGTAGACTAGAGACAAGGGTTGAGAAGATGCAAGAAATGTTTATCAAGGACCTAGAAGAAATAAAAAAGAGTCAGTCAATAATGAATAATGTGATAACTGAGATCAAAAGCACTCTGATGGGAACTAGCAGTAGAATAACTGAGGCAGAAGACAGGATAAGTGAGGTGGAAGATGGAACATTGGAAAGAAATGAAGCAGAGAGGGAAAAAGAAAAAAGAATTAAATGAGGACAACCTCAGGGACTTCTGGGGCAATGTTAAACACCCCAACATTCTAATCATAGGAGTCCCAGAAGAAGAAGACAGAAAGGGCATGAGAAAATACTTGAGGGTATAATATTTGAAAACTTCCCTAAAATGGGGAAGGAAATAGCCACCAAAGTCCAAGAAACCCAGAGAGTCCCAAACAGGATAAACCCTAGGTGAAACACCCCAAGACACATATTAATCAAATTAACGAAGGTCAAACACAGAGCAAATATTAAAAGCAGCAAGGGAAAAGCAACAAATAACATACAAGGGAATTCCCATAAGGATAATAGCTGATCTTTCAATAGAAACTCTGCAGGCCAGAAGAGAATGGCAGTATATACTTAAAAGTGATGAAAGAGAAAAACCTACAACCCAGATTACTACACCCAGCAAGGATCTCATTCAAATATGAAGGAAAGGTCAAAAGCTTTACAGACAAGCAAAAGTTGAGAGAATTCAGCACCACCAAACCAGCTCTTCAACAAACGCTAAAAGATCTTCTCTAAACAGGAAACGCATAAAAGGTTTATAAACTCGAGTTCAAAACAACAAAGTAAATGGCAGCAGAATCATACTTATCAATAGTTACCTTAAATGTAAGTGGGTTGAATGCCCCAACCAAAAGACTGGCCAAGTGGATACAAAAACAAGACCCCTATTATACTGTCTAGAAGAGACCCACTTCAAAACAAGGGACACATACAGACTGAAAGTGAAGGGCTGGGAAAGATATTTCATGCAAATGGAGACCAAAAGAACTAGGAATACTCTTATCAGATAAGACAGACTTTGAAATAAAGACAGTGAAAAGAGACAAGGACACTACATAATGATCAAATCCATCAAGAAGAAGATATAGCAATTATAAATATATGCACCCAACATAGCACCACAGTATGAAAGGCAAATGCTAACAAGTATGAAAGGGGAAATTAACAGTAACACAATAATATTGAGAGACTTTAATACCCACTCACACCTATGGATAGATTGACTAAATGGAAAATTAGCAAGGAAATACAAACTTTAATTGATACAATGGACAAGTTAGACCTAATTGATATCTATAGGACATTTCACCCCAAAACAATGAATTTCACTTTTTTCTCAAGTGCACACGGACATTCTCCAGAATAGATCCCATCCATGGCCATATATCTAGCCTTGGTAAATTCAAAAAAATTGAAATCATTTTAAGCATCTTTTCTGATCAAAATGCAGTAAGATTAGATGCCAACTACAGGAAGAAAAGTATTAAAAATACAAACATATGGAGGCTAAACAGCACACTTCTGAATAACCAGCAAATCACAGAAGAAATAAAAAAAAAATGCATAGAAACGAAAACACTACAACCCCAAACCTATGGGATCCAGTAAAAAGCAGTGCTGGGGGAAGGTTCATTGCAATACAAGCTTACCTCAAGAAATAAGAGAAAAATCAAATAAATAACCTCACTTTAAACCTAAAGCAACCAGAGAAAGAATAAATGAAGAACCTCAGGGTTAGTAGAAGGAAAGAAATCATAAAAATTAGGGCAGAAATAAAAACAAAGGAGACTATAGCAAAAATCAACAAAACTAAAACCCGGTTGTTTGAGAATATAGACAAACCTTTAGGCAGACTCATCAAGAAAATAAGGGAGAAGACTCAAATCAGCAAAATTAGAAATGAAAATGGAGAAATCACAACAGACAACACAGAAATACAAAGGATCATAAGAGACTACTATCAGCAACTGTATGACAATAAAATGGACAACTAGGAAGAAATGGACAAATTCTTAGAAAAGTATAACCTTTCAAAACTGAAGAAGAAATAGAAAATGTGAACAGACCCATCACAAGCACAGAAATCAAAACTGTTATCAAAAATCTTCCAACAAACAAAAGCCCAGGACCAGATGGCTTCACAGGTGAATTCTACCAAAAATTTAGAGAAGAGCTAACACCTATCCTACTCAAACTCTTCCAGAAAATTGTAAAGGAAAGTAAACTGCCAAACTCATTCTGGAGCCACCATCAGCCTAATACCAGAACCAGACAAAGATGCCACAGAAAAAGAAAACTATAAGCCAGTATCACTGATGAACACAAATGTGAAAATCCTCAACAAAATGCTAGAAAACAGAATCTAACAACATATTAAAAACATCATACATTATGACCAAGTGAGCTTTATCCCAGGGATGCAGGGGTTCTTCAGTATTTGCAAGTCAATCGGTGTGTTCACCACATGAACAAATTGAAAGATGAAAACCATATGGTTATGTCAATAGTTGTAGAGAAAGCCTTTGACAAAATTCAACATCCATTTATGATAAAAACCCTCCAGAAAGCAGGCATAGAAGGGATGTATCTCAACATAATAAAAGCCATATATGATAAACCCCCAGCAAACATTATCCTTAGTGGTGAAAAATTGAAAGCCTTTTCCCTAAAGTCAGGAAAAAGACAAGGGTGCCCACTCTCACCACTGCTATTCAACATAGTTTTGGACGTTTTAGCCACAGCAGTCAGAGAAGAAAAAGAAGTAAATGGTATGCAGATTGAAAGAAGTAAAACTCTCCCTGTTTGCAGATGACATGATCCTCTACATAGAAAACCCTAAAGACTCCACCAGAAAATTACTAGAGCTAATCAATGAATATAGTAAAGTTGCAGGATACAGAATTAACACACAGAAGTCCCTTGCATTCCTATACACTAATAATGAGAAAACAGAGAAATTAAGGAAACAATTCCATTCACGATTGCAACAAAAATAATAAAACAGGAATAAATCTACCAAAGAAACAAAAGACCTATATATAGAAAACTATAAAACACTAATGAAAGAAATCAAAGATGACACAAATAGATGGAGAAATATACCATGTTCATGGAGTGGTAGAGTCATTATAGTGAAAATGAGTATACTACCCAAAGCAATCTATAGATTCAGTGAAATCCCTATCAAGCTACCAATGGTATTTTTTCAGAGAACTAGAAGAAATAATTTCACAATTTGTCTAGAAATACAATAAAACCTGGAATAACCAAAGCAGTCTTGAAAAAGAAGAATAGAACTGGAGGAATCAACCTGCCTGACTTCAGGCTATACATCAAAACTACAGTACAGTATGGTACTGGCACAAAGACAGAAATAAAGATCAATGGAACAAAATAGAAAGCCCAGAGATAAATCCACGCACCTATGGACACCTTATCTTCGACAAAGGAGGCAAGAATATACAATGGAGAAAAGACAATCTTTTTAACAAGTGGTGCTGGGAAAACTGGTTGACCACTTGTAAAAGAATGAAACTAGAACACTTTCTAACACCATACACAAAAATAAACTCAAAATGGATTAAAGATCTAAATGTAAGACCAGAAACTATAAAACTCCTAGAGGAAAATATAGGCAAAGCACTCTCCGACATAAATCACAGCAAGATCCTCTTTGACCTACCTCCCAGAGTAATGGAAATAAAAGGAAAAATAAATGGAACCTAATTAAACTTAAAAGCCTCTGCACAATGAAGGAAATTATAAGCAAGGTGAAAAGACAGCCTTCAGAATGGGAGAAAATAATAGCAAATGAAACAATTGACGAAGAATTAACCTCCAAAATATACAAGCAGCTCCTGCAGCTCAATGCCAGAAAAATAAACGACACAATAAAAAAACGGGCCAAAGAACTAAGCAGACATTTCTCCAGAGAAGACATACAGATGGCTAACAAACACATGAAAAGATGCTCAACATCACTGATTATCAGAGAAATGCAAATCAAAACCACAGTGAGGTACCATCTCGTGCCGGTCAGAATGGCTGCTATCAAAAAGTCTACAAACAATAAATGCTGGAGAGGGTGCAGAAAAAAGGGAACCCTCTTAAACTGTTGATGGGAATGCAAACTAGTACGGCCACTATGGTGTACAGTGTGGAGATTCCTTATAAAACTGGAAATAGAATTGCCATACAATCCGACAATCCCACTGCTGGGCATGCACACTGAGGAAACCAGAATTGAAAGAGACATGTACCCCAGTGTTCACTGCACACTGTTTACAATAGCTAATGTGTGGAAGCAAACTAGATGTCCATTGGCAGATGAATGGATAAGAAAACTGTGGTACATATACACAGTGGAATATTACTCAGCTATTAAAAAGAATGCATTTGAATCAATTCTAATGAGGTGGATGAAACTGGAGCCTATTATACGGAGTGAGGTAAGTCAGAAAGAAGACCACCAATACAGTATATTAACGCATGTATATGGAATTTAGAAAGATGGTAACGATGACCCTATATGCAAGACAGCAAAAGAGACACAGATATAAGGAACAGACTTTTGGACTCTGTGGGAGAAGGCAAGGGTGGGGTGATTTGAGAGAATAGCATTGAAACTTGTATATTACCATATGTGAAATAGATTGCCAGGCCAGGTTTGATGCATGAGACAGGGCGCTCAGGATGGGGGCACATGTATATCCATGACTGATTCATATCAATGTATGGCAAAAACCACTACAATATTGTAAAGTAATTAACCTCCAATTAAAATAAATAAATAAATAGAACAAAACTAAAACACAAACTGGAAAACAAAACTAAAGCAAGATACTAATTGGAGAATAGAACAATGAAAATAAAACTAACAGATATGTTGTGAGGAAAGGAAGGAAGGAAAGAATAGATATGCAGAGTTAAATAGAGGTAGATGAAGATTTATTTACATTAAAAATTAACTGCAAGGGGAAAGAACAGTAGGAAAAGCAAACAAAGGAATAAATGTAGAAAAAATAATAGGTTTAAAAAATTAAAATTAAAAAACAGAGAAAAGAAAAAAAAAAACTCCACAGAACTGCAGAAGCCCAATGTAGAGGAAAAGGTTTATTAAAACTATAAAAAATGTGAGGGGGAAAAAAAGGAGCAAAAGCTTAATAGATTTCATAGTGCCAATGAAATCAACAGCTACAACAGAAGGGAAAAAATCAAAGAAAAAAAAAGTCCAGAAGAATCTACAGAACAAGTCAAAATATATTAATAGTAAATGTCTTTCTTGCGTCACTGCTGTCAGAGTCCTTTGCCTCGCTGGGAGTCATAGTCCACCTCACCTCCCTAGGATGCCCTCCAACACTATGCTATCTCTGAACCTGCTGTCGAGGCAGCTCAGATTCTAATCTGGTCCTACGCCTGTGTATTCTTGCCTCCAGTGTCCACAGCTATCAGAACTAGTGCGTTTTCTTTTGTGGGAGCTCTCCATGTCCTTTTATATATTTCATAGACAGAGAGTCTGCCTAGTTGATCGTGTGGATTTAATCTGCAGCTTATACAGCTGGTGGGAAGGTTTTGGGTCTTCTTCCTTAGACACACTGCCCCTGGGTTTCAATTATGGTTTTATTTCCACCTCTGCATATGGGTTGTCCACTGGGGTTTGCTCCTGAGGCTGCCCTGGAGGACTTGGGTTTGCTCCTGTGAGGGCCAGGTGTGGAGGTGGTGAGCTGCTTGGGTCACAGGGGTTCTGGCAGCAGCAGGTACCCAGGGGAGTTGTCAGCTAGGGCAGCAGGAAATATAATGCTCTTGAAGGGTATGGCAACCAGTATTGGCCAATACGCTCCAGTATTCTTGCCTGGAGAACCACGCTGACAGAGAAGCCTGGCAGGCCACAGTCGACAGGGTCGCAAAGTGTTGGACATGACCAAAGCGAACCTGTGCACATAGATGCAAGACCTTTTTTGCCTATGGCAGCTCTGTCCCAGTGAGAGTTGAACATGAAGGTGGCGCAGCTGCTTGGCTTGTGGGGACCCTGGCGGCGCCAAGTGTGCAGGGACATAGACTGCATCCACCGCAGTAGTTATGGCCTTATCAGAGTCTTTTTTCAAGTCTTTTGTAGCTGGCGATCAGAAGGCCTCTTTGGCCAGTCTTTTTCCATTGCTCCACCCATTCAGGCGCTTAGAGGGCTCCCTTGCCTGGAGTCCTTCTCTGTTGTTTGTTGTTTCAGGCACGTAGAGGGACCCCCCTGGCTGAGGTTCTGCTCTGTAGAGCGGCGCATCAGGAACTTAAAGGGGCACCCTGGTTGGGGTCCTACTCTGTAGTTCAGTGCCTCAGGTGTTTGATGGGCCAGCCTTTCTCTCCTTCAGCTGCTGATGCTGGTGTGTGGGGAGGGAGAGCCTATGGTAATGGCTCTACCCGCTACGCGTGACTCAGCAGTATCACCTTGCTCCATGGCTGGCTGGCTTTCCTCCACCAGCATTTCCCATAGTAGACTCCTCCCTCACATCCCCTCTATCCGTCTCTGCACAGTCAGCAGCAGCCCTTGCCCTGGGATTGCTCCACAATCTCTAAACTACAGCTCTCAGCCGCTGTCCCGTCCGGGAGACCCACGTTCCTTCCCAGCATATGTATGGCTGCAGCAAGGACTGTCTGATTCTCATTCCATTTAGGCTGCCACCGATCAGCTGTTTCACTCCCAGCCTTAAATGCTTCTCTGACTCAGACAATTGCCCTGATGTGGGAATCGGACCCCAGCTTCAGTTCCCCCACCCACCAAAGGCAGGTCCAGTCCTACTAACACTCCTGTTTTTCCCCTAGTTCCTTTGTCCTACTGAATTTTGTGTGGTTCTATATATTCTTTTCCACTGGTCAGGTATTCCTGTCCACTCTCAGCTGGTGTTCTGCATGCACTTCTGTGTCTGAAGGTGTATTCCTGATGTATCCGTGGAGAGAGATGTACTCCATGTCCACCTACTCCTCCTCCATCTGTTCCCCTTAAAAATTTTTAAATGTGTGCTGGAATCCCATATTTTAGAGAGTTCTTCTCAGCAGAAACCTCAGCTCTACTTTCCCCTGCTTTTCTGCGCCTCCTCCAGGAAACTTTTTCAGGCAATGGGAAGAGTGGGAATTCTTCCATAGCTTGTATGGCTTTGGATATTTCCTCATTTGGATAATTAATGTTTGGATAAAGTTTATTTTTTAGCATCTTTTTAAGTTCTTTAACTATCCTTCCCAGTGAGATTATACCTTTTCTCCAACTATTCTGAAAACATATAGGGCACTTTTTACTACATTTTCCACCTTCAGTACCAGTTATTTTTCTAAAGACTCTCACTACTTATTTCATGGAAAGAATAAGGGTGAAACTGACAGGTTTGTTATTTTTCGTACTTCTTTAATGAAAGTGTTTTTAGTTTTAGGGTAGGATTTCTTTCTTTTTTTTAATGCAATACACTACCACTTTTTTTTTTACCATACTGATAATGATTGGCTGCTTTCTACATGACTATGTATATAATAGATGCCTTTACATTGAAGCTCAACATTCAGAAAACAAAGATCATGGCATCTGGTCCCATCACTTCATGGGAAATAGATGGAGTTACAGTGGAAACAGCGTCAGACTTTATTTTTTTGGGCTCCAGAATCACTGCAGATGCTGATTGCAGCCATGAAATTAAAAGACGCTTGTTCCTTGGAAGGAAAGTTATGACTAACCTTGATAGTATATTAAAAAGCAGAGACATTACTTTGCCAACCAAGGTCCGTCTAGTCAAGGCAATGGTTTTTCCCGTGGTCATGTATGGATGTGAGAGTTGGACTGTGAAGAAGGCTGATCGACGAAGAATCGATGCTTTTGAACTGTTGTGTTGGAGAAGACTCTTGAGAGTCCCTTATACTGCAAGGAGATCCAACCAGTCCATTCTAAAGGAGATCAATCCTGGATGTTCATTGGAGGGACTGATGCTAAAGCTGAAACTGCAATACTTTGGCCACCTCATGCGATGAGTTGACTCACTGGAAAAGACTCTGATGCTGGGAAAGGTTGGGGGTGGGAGGAGAAGGGGACGACGGAGAATGAGATGGCTGGATGGCATCACCGACTCTGTGGGCATGAGTTTGAGTGTACTCCGGGAGTTGGTGATGGACAGGGAGGCCTGGCGTGCTGTGATTCATGGGGTCGCGGAGAGTCGGACACGACTGAGCGACTGAACTGAACTGAACTGAACTTACATTATCTGAAATTAGAATCAATATTTTGCTTAGTTGTGTCTGACTCTTTGAGACCCCATGGACTATACAGTCCATGGAATTCTCCAGGCCAGAATACTAGCTGTTCCCTTCTCCAGGGGATCTTCCCAGCCCAGGGATTGAATCCAGGTCTTCCAGCATTGCAGGCAGATTCTTTACCAGATGAGCCACCAGGGAAACAAATATAAAAGATAACTTTACGTTATCTAAAATTAGAATCAAGTTTTTAGTATCTCTTTCTAAACTTTAACAAAGTAAACAATTTAAACAGACTAAAGCAGTCTGTGGAAACAGCGGATTGTGAATAGATGATGAGTTTGAGCGTACCTTCCTTGGATAGGCAGCCTGTAAAGCACTGAGATGTTACTAACAGAGAATATTTGAATGTGATGCCCTTTTAAATTAGTAAGTTCCAACAAATTTGGGGGGTGAACAGTTGCCTGATTTTAAACATCAGTGCTTGGAAATATGCTATTCTCTCTTCATTTTTAACCCCTTTGTATGTTTTCATCATTTCTTCTTAGATCAAACTTTTATTTTATTAGAAGTCCGTTTAATCAAATGGTAGGAGAAATGATGAATCATATTTAAAAATATGTTCTTCCTGCTTACTTTTAGATTACTAGAGGAAAGATAGGCCTCTCTTCCATTAGCCTGTTATTGTACCCCAGTGCAACCCCAAAATAACCACTGCCTGATCCTTTGTAAAAGGCTGGCAGGAGGTCCCTGTTGTGCATTTTGTCCTGGATTGGTGATGTCATCAGAGGCAATAATTTTGAATACTACCCTTTTCTGTATTCTCATATGTGCATTTTATTCTATTAGATTCAGCATGTACTAAGTTTAGATCTAATACTTTATATCTTTGTCCACCCTGTCCCTCACACTTGGAGTTCCTCCCCTGTCCATATCACTTGTTAGGTTTTAAGACCTACTTCATAATACGTATCTGTAAGATCTTGACTTTTCACCATTGCCTTATGTACTCTGAAATTCTGTTATGCTTCATATTGCACAATTTATCACTTTAAAGTGTGATATTCATATTTTAAGCATATACAAGCACCGTGAAGGCAAAACTTGTGTCTTAAATCCTGCCATACACACACTACCTGTGGCATTTTGTAAAGCCTGCTTCTGTGGCCTTTACAGCTCATATGTGATAGATACTGAATGGTTATTTATTGATTCTTGGAGTAATCTCTGGATTTGTGGTTCTGTTATTTTTTTAATTTATTTTTAATTGGAGGATAATTGCTTTACAATGTTGTGTCGGTATTTGCTGTACAACAGTGTGAATCAACTGTAAGTATACATATATCCTTTCTTTCTTGAAAACTGGATTTGTGGTTCTTAAAAGTTAGTTTTACAGGCTGTTAGACAGTCACTTATCCAGAAGTTCAATGGACAGTTCAAGGAGTTTGGTAGAATTCTAGACAGTTTTTCTGTACTAAATTGTTTACATTTTCTTCTTTATGAAAATAATTGATTAATTTTGAATATCATGGTTAACATGATGCAATTAAACTTAATTCAGTAGTTTAAAACACTGCAAGAAAGTCTGTTAGTTTTGCTAAGAGAATGATTGAAAGCTTCTCCAAAAAGATTATTCATACATATTAAAAGAACAGTTTTGTTTCTTTTTCAGAAAGGAACGTTTTGGCTTCTTGAAAAGGCTGAAGCTCACTAAAATTGTTAAAAGTTATCAAGCTGACTTTCTACAGTTAGAATATATTAAAAATGTGTTCTTTATAGCTTAAAATTTTTTAAAACCAAAGTTATCTGTAGTCTAAGAAAAGAAGGAAATCCATTTGGGACACAGCACTGCTATCCAATATATCATTGGCTTTGTTACTAATGAGA
Organism: Moschus berezovskii; assembly: GCF_049115385.1. Taxonomy (NCBI): domain Eukaryota; kingdom Metazoa; phylum Chordata; class Mammalia; order Artiodactyla; family Moschidae; genus Moschus; species Moschus berezovskii. Next base: position 23,536,632 of record NC_142466.1, read on the forward strand.
TTCCAGCAGATTGATAATGCCAGAGGCCTTGGAGAGTTAAGATTCTAGAGGGAAGAATTTATTTCTGTGTTGTTCTAAATGGCATAACCACTAAACACGAATAACTTAAAATCAGATGAGAAAAACTTATTAAAATAGAAAACAAAATAAAATAGTTTAACCCTTCTAATAACCAACTCTGTTTGCTTGATAGGAATATTGGATTTCAATACTCTCATTTTCTTCTCCGGTATATATACACACACACACGACTTAGCGACTTAAAAAAAAAAAAAAATATATATATATATATATATATATATTTAAAACCTGATGTTTGGTTCCTAAATAAGAATCAACTTAAAAACCTTTTTTAGAAATTTTCAAGCATAAATAGAAAATAAAGTAGGAATTTTAACTCCCATATACTCAGCTGCATCTTCAGTAATTATCTGCAGTGTCTAATCTTTCTTCATCTGTATTCCTTCCTGCTTCCTACCTGCTATATTATTTTAAAGCAAATCCTATATCTTTTCACTTCATTTGTAAATATTTTAGTAACAGTGTATCTCTTAAAGATAAGAGCTCAGTTTTTAAACATAATCAGAATACCTTAAAAAGTAGCGTTTCTTAAATATCAGATAATATTCAGAAAGTGTTCAAATTTAACCTTGTTGTTCATTGGTGGATATTGTGATATTAAGATTGACCTGTTGGGTCAGGTGTTGTCAGCCTTGCATTAATGGTTTTGTACTGTAACTTTCTCAGTCGTGTCTGACTCTTTGCAACCCTATGGACTGTAGCCCGCCAGGCTCCTCTGTCCGTGGGGATTCTCCAGGCAAGAATACTGGAGTGAATTGCCATGCCCTCCTCCAGGGGTCTTCCCAACCCAGGGATTGAACCCAGGTCTCCTGCATTACAGGCAAGTTCCTAACCATCTGAGCTACCAGGAAAGCTCCATTAATGGTTTCAATAGCTATTTAGTATTATCTTTTTCCATTATTTCATTAGGGGTTTCAGAACAGTAATAATATAAATTTAATCTTGAGATAGTCAATATTCAAATTTCTCTAATTGTCTTATAGTATTTTTAATTTAGTTTTTAATAATTTGAAGTTTTTATTTTATCCTTATTCTTTTTTAAATTCTCTAATTGTCTTATAGTATTTTTTAATTTTAAATTTATTTTTTAATAATTTGAAGTTATCTTTATTTTATCCTTATTCTTTTTAAAATTTAATTTTTAATTGAAGGATAATTGCTTTACAGAATATGGTTGGTTTCTGCCAAACATCAACATGAATCAGCCATAGGTATACAAACTATGTAAGAATCAGTATCCAAATAAGGTCTCTACATTGCAATTGGATAATATCAGCCTCTTTTTAATCAGTATGCTCCCCCTTTTCTCCCTTTCTCTGCAGTTTATTTCTTGAAGAAATAAAGAATCGGGATTGTTAGAGTTTCTCCATTTGAATTTGCTGATTGCATCTCAGTGTTTCATTTAACATTGTTTTTCTGTAAATAGGTAATTAGAAATAGAGTCTTGAGTCAGATTCATGTTCAGTTTTTTTAACAGGATTATTTAGAAGCAATGTTGTGTCCTTAAGGCACACAGTATATAGTTCTTCCATTTTTTGTGAGCATATTGTAGCCTTTGGAATCTGTTGTCCACAATGGCTGTTAAGAATGTGCTTGATTTCTTGAACCTATCTTTTCTTGGAAATCTATTTCTTTCCCGCCTCTGGGAATTTTTAAGATTTTTTTTTTAACCCTTGAGTTCTGATATTTCACAGGATGTGTCTTAGGTGTTATTCTCCTGGGAGACCCTTTCAGTGTGAAGGCCTTTTAATTGGAGTATAATTGCTTTACAGTGTTGTGTTAGTTTCTGCTATACAAAGAAATGAAACAGTTATAAGTATACATATATCCCCTCCCTCCTGACCTCCCTTTGACTCCTACTCCCACCCTTGTCCCACCCCTCTAGGTCATCAAAGAGCACTGAACTGAGATCCCTGTGCTGTACAGCAGGCTCTCGCTAGGTACACGTGGTAGTGTACGTATGTCAGTTCTGATCTCCTCATTTGCCTACCCTCCCCTTACCTAATATGTCCACATGTCCATTCTCTGTGTCTGCGTCTCTGTTCCTGCCCTGCAAGTAGATTCATCTGAACTGTTTTTCTAGATTCCACATATGTGTTAATAACGATATTTACGTTTCTCTTTATGCCTTAGTTCCCTTTGTATGACAGGCTCTAGGTCCATCCATATCCCTACAAATGACTCAGTTTCGTTCCTTTTTATGGCTGAGTAATATTCCATTGTATATATGTACCACATCTTCTTTATCCAGTCATCTGTTGATTGACATTTAGGTTGCTTCCATGTCCTAGCTGTTGTAAATTGTGCTGCAATGAATATTGGGGTATGTGTGTCTTTTTGAATTATGGTTTTCTCAGGGTATATGCCCAATAGTGGGATTGCTGGATCATAGGTAGTTCTATATTTAGTTTTAAAAGGAGCCACCATACTGTTCTTTATAGTGGCTGTTTGATTTGCATTTCTTCAATAATTAGTGATTTTGAGCATCTTTTCATGTGCCTCTTGGCCATCCTCGTCTTCTTTGGAGAATTGTCCATTCAGCTCCTCTGCCTGTTTTTTGATTGAGAGTGTGTATGTGTGATATTGAGCTGCATATGCTGCTTTATTTTTTTCATAGCACCTGATGTTGATTTGTAATATCTTCCCAATGACTTGATGGTAAGGCAGGGACTTTTTAAAATTCACTGCTGTTTTCTCAGTGTGTAAAATGATGTCTTATACATAGTAGGCACTCAGTAGTTTTTGAAAAGATTAGGTTGTTGGACGTGTGAATCATCCCCATTTCTTGACTTCTATTGCATATTTTAAATATATTTTTATTTCTTTTCTACATCTTGAAAGTTTTTTTAAGTCTATATTGAATTTGTTACAACATTACCTCTGTTTTATGTGGTTTTTTTTGGGGAAGCGGTCAGGAAGCATGTGGGATCTTAGCTCCCTGACCCAGGATTGAACCCACACCCTCTGTGTTGGAAGGTGAAGTCCCAATTACTCTGCCACCAGGGAAGTCCCTAAAAGTTCTTTGTTTTTTTTTTCAAACATTATCTTCCAATAATCATTGAATGTTTGCTCTTGATAACTGTAATTTTAAATTTTAGTGTTTCTTTTCTCTGGTCCTTTTTCATTGCATCCTGTACTTGTTTTATAGTTGCAGATCTACTTCAGGCTCCATAATGATACTAACTAGACTTCCCAACCCCTCATTCTCCTCTAGTAGAATATCTTCTGATCTCCACATTGTCTTCCTATGTTCATCTTGTCCTTCATTTATTTTAGTTTTTCTGGTAGCTGGTTTGGGCTTCTTCACTAACTGTTTAGTTATATTTTGCTTCCAGACCTCTTTAATGTAAGTGCATGGGGTAGGCCTCCCAGTAGAGTGCTTGGGCCTGTGGCAAGGAAGGGGAGGATAAGAAAGAAAGGTTCATTTGGCTCAGATATCTGAAGTGAGTTTAATTTTCTCACTCTTTGTTCCAAAGCCATCTCTTCCTTGCTTTCAAGACTATAAGAAGGAATTATACCTCCCTGTGGTGTCTTTGGCTGTGGTTTTGCTTTGCTTTTATTTTTGTGTCAATTTCATACTACTTATATTTTTTAAAAATCCAGCAAAATTTCTTTCTAGATGATACCCTTTCTTGTTATCTAGTATTCTAATTTCTTAAAAAAATTCTTACAAGGTTATATTCTTAGAAATGGTTGAAGAAATACATATGTTCATAGAGCGGAATTGGAAAACTCATTTTCTTCTCTTCCTCTTCTACTTGTTTTCCCCTCTCTGGAAGTAAGCCATTATTAACAACTCTTTAGGTTACTTTTTTGATTTAACAGTGTGTCTTGATCATTTTTTGCATCTTGCCAATTCATTATTTTTTTCTGCAGATGGGTGAAATTCCTTTTTTTAATCTAATGAGTAAAAAGTAATATCTTAATATTTTAATTTGTATTTCCCTGATTAGAAATTCTGTTGAGTATTTTTCATATATTTACTGAGCTTTTGTATTTCATACTCTGTACCTGTGTTTTTACTTGTTTCTAACAATACCTATACATCGTATATTCTTACATTTGTATTCTTAAAAAAATGTATCTTGCTATTATTTTCTTATAGGTTTGCCCTGTCTTATAATTTTATCTGTAGTCTATATTTTCTTTCTCAAAAGTCTCACATATTTTTAGCTTTATTTTTTGTGTTTTTTTTTCCCCTTTATGAAGTCTCTGTCTTGCACTTTACTTGGGAAGCACTGATGTTTGTTAGTTCCACCCTCAGTTAATTTACAATTTTTAGCTATTATTTTTAAGTATCCTCTCTTCTGTTACTTCAGTGGATTCTTGATGGGGAAGGGAATTAGATATGTGTGCTCAATTTGTCATCTTTAGCAGAAATTCAGACAGATATTTAATTATTCCATGTACTTGGGTTTGGCTCTTGGCTTAATTTAATAACTCATTATCAAAAAGTTTCACAGGCATGTAGTCACTCATAACATTAGATACAGTTTCATTTTATGCATTAAAAGTGTTCTGGTAAGTTGAATTATTTGCACGTGGAATATTACAGGCCCAAACAAGGTTTAAACATGCTAGCATAACTTAAACGGAGAAGACAATGGCAGCCCACTCCAGTACTCTTGCCTGGAGAATCCCAGGGACGGGGGAGCCTGGTGGGCTGCCGTCTGTGGGGTCGCACAGAGTCGGACACGACTGAAGCGACTTAGCAGCAGCAGCATAACTTAAAAGTCCCTTTTAATTTTTATTACTCAAAATGTTTAAAAACTCTTCTATGTTTGTTTACTTTCATTGGGTAATTAAAACTTTTATTATAATAGAAAGCAAATCTAAAACATAAAATATTTTCCTTTATCTAGCTTAGGGAATCTCTGTAGCTCTCAGGCATTGAGAATTGTTATAGATGATAATAAAAATACAAGTATTTTAGCTTTTTTTATTATGTAGTATGTTCCTTTTTAAAAATACTGAAATTCCATTAAATTTTAAAGTGAGTGGATCTTTCATAGTTGTAATTTTCTCCTTGTCAGTAAAATATTTAAAGAGTGGTAGGTGTTCTATTTAGTTGCCAAATACTTTCCCTTTATGGTTTTATCCCATGTTTGTGTTGTTGTTGCTGTTCAGTTGCAAAGTCCTGCCTGACTCTTTGTGACCCTGTGGACTGCAGCACGCCAGGCTTCCCCATCCTTCACTATCTCCCAGAGTTTGCTTAAGCTCGTGTCCACTGAGGGCTTCCCTGATAGCTCAGTTAGTAAAGAATCCGTCTGCAATGTGGGAGACCTGGGTTCAGTCCCTCGGTTGGGAATATCCCCTGGAGAAGGGAAAGGCTACCCATTCCAGTTTCCTGGCCTAGAGAATTCCATGGACTATATAGTCCATGGGGTCACAAAGAGTGAGTACAGAGTTTGACTAGAGTATGAATCAAGTTGGTAGCAAAGAAGATAGCAGGAAAACAAAAGAAAAGTTGAACATACACAGATCAGAAGAAAATGGAATAGAATTTATTTTGTGACTAATTGGCTAGGGGGTTAACCGTAAGATGAATGCTCAATAAGTCCTTGAACTCTTTATTTCTTTTTCCTTGAAAAATATCAATATTTTAACTCTTTGTCTTCCTATAACTTTTGCTTAGCCAAGTTCTTGAACTCTTTTGTCCTTTCCATTAGGTTATTTGGTTCATTTCTTCAATTATATCGCTTTTCTCTAAAATTCTCTAAATGGTATTTAGTATTTTAGGGGTTATATATTTTTAAAGTATTTTTATTTTATATATATATATATATATATATATTTTTTTTTTTTTTTTAGCTATTTTTATTTATTTGGCTGTGCCAAGTCTTAGTTTTTATTTATTTGACCATGCTGGGTCTTAGTTGCAGAATGTAGGATCTAATTCCCTGACCAGGGATCGAACCTAGTTCCCTGCATTGAGAATGAGGGGTTTTAGCCACTGGATGACCAGGGAAGTCCCTCTTTGTGTGTATTTTAAAGTTACTTTGTTTTATTTTAAAAATTTTTAATTTTATTGGAGTGTAGTGGATTTATAGTTGTTCCAGTTTCAAGTGTACAGCAAATGGGCTCAGTTACGCATACATGTATTTACATATATTCATTCTTTTTTAGATTCTTTTTCATTTAGGTAATCACAGAATGTTGAGTAGAGTTTCCTCTGCTATACAGTAGGTCCTTGTTGGTTATCTGTCTTATATATGGTAGTGTATGTATGTTCATTCCAAGCTCCTGATTTATCTCTCCCCTCCAAGTTTTCCCTTTGGTAACCATCTACTTGTTTTGATGTATGTAAGTCTTTTCCTGTTTTGTAAGTCAGTTCATTTGTATCTTCTTTTAAAAATTAGATTCCACAAATGAGTGATACTATATGATATTTCTCTTTCTCTCTCTGACTTACTTCACTTTAGTATGATAAACTCTAGGTCCATCCAGTCAGTGCAGTTCATTCGCTCAGTCGTGTCTGACTCTGGACCCTGTGGACTGCAGCACATAAGGCCTCCCTGTCCATCGCCAATTCCCGGAGTTTACTCAGATTCATGTCCATTGAGTCCGTGATGCCATCCAACCATCTCATCCTCTGTCGCCCCCTTCTTCTGCCTTAAATCTTTCCCAACATCAAGGTCTTTTCAAATGATTTAGTTCTTCTTATCAGGTGGCCAAAGTATTGGAGCTTCACCTTCAGCATCAGTGAATATTCAGGACTGATTTCCTTTAGGATGGACTAAAGAGTCTTCTCCAGCACCACAGTTCAAAAGCATCAATTCTTTGGCATGCAACTTTCTTTATAGTCCAACTATAGTCCAACTTTCTTTATAGTCCATCCATATATGACTACTGGAAAAACCATACTTTGACTCATTGGACATTTGTTGGTAAAGTAACTTCTCTGCTTTTTAATATGCTGTCTAGGTTGGTCAGGAGAAGGCAATGGCAAGCCACTCCAGTACTCTTGCCTAGAAAATCCCATGGATGGAGGAACCTGGTAGGCTGCAGTCCATCGGGTCGCTAACGGTCTGACACGACTGAGCGACTTCACTTTCACTTTTCACTTTCACACATTGGAGAAGGAAATGGCAGCCCGCTCCGGTGTTCTTGCCTGGAGAATCCAAGAGACGGGGGAGCCTGGTGGGCTTCCGTCTATGGGGTCACACAGAGTTGGACACGACTGAAGTGACTTAGCAGCAGCAGCAGGTTGGTCATAACTTTTCTTCCAAGGAGCAAGCATCTTTTAATTTCATGGCTGCAGTCACCATCTGCAGTGATTTTGGAGCCCCACACAATAAAGTCAGCCACTGTTTCCACTGTTTCCCCATCTATTTCCCATTAAGTGATGGGATCCGATGCCATGATCTTAGTTTTCTGAATGTTGAGCTTTAGGCCAACTTTTTCACTCTCTTCTTTCACTTTTATCAAGGGGCTCTTTAGTTCCTCTTCACTTTCTGCCATAAGGGTGGTGTCATCTGCATATCTGAGGTTATTGATATTTCTCCCAGCAATCTTGATTCCAGCTGGTGCTTCTTCCAGCCCAGCATTCCTCATGATGTACTCTGCATATAAGTTAAATAAGCAGGGTGACAATATACAGCCTTGACGTACTTCTTTGCAATTTGGAAACAGTCTGTTGTTCCATGTCCAGTTCTAACTGTTGCTTCCTGACCTGCATATAGGCTTCTCGAGAGGCAGGTTAGGTGGTCTGATATGCCCATCTCTTGAAGAATTTTCCAGAGTTTGTTGTGGTCCACACAGTCAAAGGCTTTGGTGTAGTCAATAAAGCAGAAGTAGATGTTTTTCTGAAACTCTCTTGCTTTTTTGATGATCCAGCAGATGTTGGCAATTTGATCTCTGGTTCCTCTGCCTTTTCTAAATCCAGCTTGAACATCTGGAATTTCATGGTTCACGTACTGTTGAAACCTGGCTTGGAGAATGTTGAGCATTATTTTACTAGTGTGTGAGGTGAGTATAATTGTGTGGTAGTTTGAGCATTCTTTGGCATTGGCTTTCTTTGGGATTGGAATGAAAACTGATCTTTTCCAGCTCTGTGGCCAGTGCTGAGTTTTCCAAATTTGCTGGCGTATTGAGTGCAGCCCTTTCACAGCATCATCTTTCAGGATTTGAAATAGCTCAACTGGCATTCCATTACCTCCACTAGCTTTGTTCATAGTGATGCTTCCTAAGGCCCACTTGACTTCACATTCCAGGATGTCTGGCTCTAGGTTGATGATCATACCATCATGATTATCTGGGTCGTGAAGATCTTTTTTGTACAGTTCTTCTGTATATTCTCGCCACCTCTTCTTAATATCTTCTGCTTCTGTTAGGTCCACACCATTTCTGTCCTTTATTGTGCCCATCTTTGTGTGAAATGTTCCCTTGGTACCTCTAATTTTGTTGAAGAGATCTCTAGACATTCCCATTCTGTTGTTTTCCTCTATTTCTTTGCACCGATCACTGAGGAAAGGCTTTCTTATCTCTCCTTGCTATTGTTTGGAACTCTGCATTCAAATGGGTATATCTTTTGTTTTCTCCTTTGCCTTTTGCTTCTGTTCTTTTCACAGCTATTTTTAAGGCCTCCTCGGACAGCCATTTTGCTTTTTTGCATTTCTTTTCCATGGGGATGGTCTTGGTCCCTGTCTCCTGTACAGTGTCACGAACCTCTGTCCAGAGTTCATCAGGCACTCTATCTATCAGATCTAGTCCCTTAAATCTATTTCTCACTTCCACTGTATAGTCATAAGGAATTTGATATTAGGTCATTCCTGAATGGTCTAGTGATTTTCCTTACTTTCTTCTATTTCAGTCTGAATTTGGCAATAAGGAGTTCATGATCTGAGCCACAGTCAGCTCCTGGTCTTGTTTTTGCTAACTGTATAGAGCTTCTCCACCTTTGGCTGCGAAGAATATAATCAATCTGATTTTGGTGTTGACTGTCTGGTGATGTCTATGTGTAGTCTTCTCTTGTGTTGTTGGAAGAGGGTGTTTGCTGTGACCAGTGCATTCTCTTGGCAAAACTCTTATTAGCCTTTTCCCTTCTTCGTATTGTACTCCAGGGCCAAATTTGCCTGTTATTCCAGGTGTTTCTTGACTTCCTACTTGCGCATTCCAGTCCCCTGTAATGAAAAGGACATCTTTTTTGGGTGTTATCTTTGTTGCTGCAAATAATGTTGTTTAATTCTTTTTTATGGCTGAGCAATATTTTGTTGCATATATGTACCATGTCTAAGTTACTTTAGTTATTTTGCTGCTTTATGACTTCAGTAATTGGTCTAATTTTATGCTTGGTCTCTTCCCCCAGCCATTTTCTGTAGTAGTGTTTTTAACAGTTAATGGTATGAATTCTTAATATTTTAAATTATATTTGTATTATTTTTCTTGGGTTTCAGTGACCTTATTTAGTGTCATGCATGCACTGACACTGTTCTTATTTCTCTTAGAGGCGTACAAACAATTTCCCAGAGACTCCTCAGCCTGTGTAAAAGCTTGAAAATGGTCCTTTGTAGAATCCTCTTAAAATTTAAATGGGTGCTCACTCCCCTGAACACACTTGTGCACAGATGTGCATGTGTGTGCATGCACACTCACACACTTCCTTTCACATATGCAGAGTGGGGGTGCTGGCATTTTGAGGACTTAGAATAAGGCATATTAGGTTAAGGTTACTGTTTTAGAAAGAGTGTACAAGTTTTACCCCTTCTGATTGGAGGGTCATAATTGGTAACAAAAGACCCTACAATTTTCTGATACTAAGGATGAGAGTAAATTATCTTTGAAAATATATTCTTATGTTTGCAAACTATTATCTTAAAAGTGAGTCAGTAGAATGAAGAAAATTAAGAACTAGTGAAACAACAAAGTATGATCTTAGACCTTTAAATAGTTTGTCAGGTTACATTGTACAAGTCACTTATCTTGTTTTCACATTTGTGAAGTGAAGTACTTATGCTGAATTCTTTCAAGTACAGATTCTACAAAGCTTTGGCCTCTACAGTGCAGGTAATGGGCAGATGGGACTTATGAATGCTCTTACCTATACTGTGCTACAGAGAACTCAGTCACTTGGATTTCGATAATTTTAAATGTAAACGGAGAACAGCAGATTCATAGAGGACTGTTTCTTCTTTGAGTACTATGTATACTACTGTTTCTAATTTTTAAAAAAAGTAAAGCAAGGTCCACCTCTGCTCTCTAAAAACATTTGAAACAAACCCATAGAAAATATAAATGAAAAAAGTTTTTCATCAAGATTTTTCTCCTTTGAAACACTGGAAGCATGTGTATAAACATTTTGATCCTGAATCTCTAGTGCTGATAACTTTATGAACTTGTTTAGTCCGTTAAGTCGTGTCTGACTCTTTTGTGACCCCATGGACTATAGCCCACCAAGGCTCCTCTGTCCATGGGATTTTCCAGGTGAGAAGACTGGAGTGGGTTGCCATTTCCTCCTTCTGGGGATCTTAAGTTTATGGCAGAGGAGCTCTTTAGCCGTGGCTGCTTTTTGAGTAGCTTATATAAATAGGCTTAAAGAGTGATCTGAATTAAGTGAGAGTATATAGTTCAGTAGATCTTAGCCATTTCAAACATGCTTGAAAGAGGGGGAAAGAAAGGATGAACATAATATATTTTCACTTACAAATACTTTTACACACTCATATGTTGTCTTTTTTGAGAGCAAATATAGGCTGATGATTTGCCATGTAAACATCTACAGGATATACTAAAATAGATTCTCCACTTATTTAATGAAAATATCTCTTAAGTTTCACTCATTCATTTATTTAGATTCAAAGCAAACTAATTTCATAAAAATGCAGCTGCTTCAACATTTGTGACTTAACGTGTAAGAGATTCCATAGTTGTTGATCAGTTACACATTGATCCCTGAGGTAATACATGAGCTTCAATTATAATGCCTGAACTTGTAAATGTACTTCTTTTCACTAGAAAACAGTTGCCAATAAAGAATTTTTACTGACTTGTTACTTATTTTTCATTGGCTAGTAGGAAATTCTTTTGGATTATTATCCAGCTGACAAATATATTGAGTGAAAGATAAGTGATACCTGAATCTTCTGAGGAGAAAAAAGGAAAACAGTTTAAAATATTTCCATTTTATATATTTTTGTATAGACAGCTTACTATATAAAATTAGGCTTTCCGAACATCCTAAGACAATCTATCATAATTTTTACAGGAGAGAACCTCTGAGAAGGTAAGGGATTTTCCCCAAACCATATGATTAAAAGCGGAGTCAGGGTTAGAATTCAGGTATTCCAACTTTGAGACTCTCCCTTTCTCCCCAGTCATCCATTACATTCTGCTCTTCGTTATCAGGCAACAACTTCTAGCCTGAAAAAACAATCACATTTTTCTAAAAGCTTATATTTTAAAATCTTTTAAAACAGGCTGCATACTTTCACTCAGAATCAGTGACTACAGATTTAGAATTCTAGAGTGAAGCCTGTCAGGCATGAAAATTAACTTTGAGACTATGAACAACTTAGCAGCACTTTTTTTCTTAAATTTGTTTTGTCTCACATTAGAATACTTAAGATGTAAAGCATTATTTATTTATATAAAAGGCTATATTCATTTTTTTCTGTAGCTATTTGGAAATATTTTTTGCTCTGGAGAGATATATAAAATATTCTTTGGCATTAAATGATTAAAATTGGAACTTTTTTTTTTTTTTTACAAGTTCTGTTTGTGGACACATAATTTGTTAGCTCATTTTCTACTTTAATTTTGGAATGGGAGTAGTTTTTGAATAATTAGGATGTAGGAGAATCAGTTAAGTTCAGTAAATCATTTACTTTAAAATCCATGGAGTAGAATTTTTATACATTATATTATCAGAATTTTCCGTCTGTCAGTCTGTGTTTTGTAAATGTTTTCCCTACCACAGGAAAATTAACAAAACTAACAATTGGGGGATCATTACTTTCTTTTTAAAAGACATATCAGGAATTTAAAATATAAATAAATTGGAGGTATAGAGGAGCACTCAAAGTTGTAACTAACTTGTGGACTTTAGTAATGCTCCAAGACCATAGTGGTTGAGGGCTACAATCTGTGTTTATATGCACATTCTTAGCATCAGTTACAGAAGTCTTATAACATATGCATTTTTAAAAAATAATTGCTTACTAACTTCATTAATTAAAATCCTCTTAATGAAAGTTATTTTATCTTAGAAAGTAGCCTTAAGCATTCTCCTTTAATTGATTTAGAACAAAGTATTTGAAAAAGCATATGAAAAGCTTTGGAATAATTGCAATGCACATGGTGTCCAGCTTACCGGTGATATTTTTCTGTTGTTATAGTTTATAAGGCCGAGTACTTTAAATTCCTTTTTGAGTGGACTTTTACTTCAGTAATAAGCAGTATTCTGTCCAAAGGCTGTCAACAGTTTGTAATGTCAAGGCTTCACTGTGGTCTAAAGTGGTACAACATTTTAATTTGGAAAGTTGGTCAGGGACATCCATATGATGGTATACATTTCCCAGTGCTTCCATGTTCTACTAAATTGAGATGAAAAATACATTAGGATTTACATTAAATTAGACGTTTTCAAAGTTGATGGGGCAATTCCCTGGCAGTCCAGAGTTTAGGACTCAGTGCTTTCACTGCCGGGGCCTGAATTTGATCCCTGGTCAGAAAATTAAGATTCTTCAGGTAAAAAAAAAAAGGTTGAAGAGTCAGGGGAAAAGGGTTTGGGATGGGGTTTATGGAATTTGGGACTCCAATGTGGGAGGTGGGGGAGGTCAAAGCAGCCCTTACATTATAAATAGAAGGGAAATTTTGATCAGAACCTTTAGGTCACATGATTCTTTCCTTTTTGTGTGTGTTACAGGCAAAGGGGAAGATAGCGATGTACTCAGTATAAATGCAGACGCTTATGACAGTGACATAGAAGGTCCCTGTAATGAAGAAGCAGCTGCTCCTGAGGTGCCAGAAAATACAGTCCAGAGTGAAGCTGGTCAGATAGATGACCTGGAGAAAGACATTGAGAAAAGCGTGAATGAGATTCTAGGACTTGCAGAGTCCAGTCCAAAGGAGCCCAAAGCCGCCACCCTGACTGTTCCTCCACCAGAAGATGTTCAGCCTTCCGCACAGCAGCTGGAGCTGCTCGAACTTGAAATGAGGGCCAGAGCTATTAAAGCCCTGATGAAAGCTGGTGATATAAAAAAGCCAGCCTAGTTTATTTAAGTTGTGTCTGAATATTGGATGTGTTTGAACAATGCCACACCATATCATTTTGTATCTAAAGTTTATTTGGGGTCTTACCTGATATTTCTCATGTAACTCTTACTAGATAAACTCATCTTAGGTCTAAAATACATGTTATTGTTGTTGTTACTTTTGTATTATATAGTTGTTTTTTGAATTCATGACACATATCATTGGGTACTCTAGATACTTTGTTAGATGAGTATTTAGTATATCTGCAAATTAATATCTGAAAAGCCATTAGCTAAAAAGAGTCATGATATTTTTTCCTTTATTTTAAAATATTTTGGCATCAAACCAAAAAGTTTATGAAAGATTGACCAAGCATGTTGCCTTCAGGCTGTCTATATTTTGCAATAGAATATTAAATTATTGCTCCTAGGTATATTAACAATTTAAGTTGAATTATGTTTATATGCACTTTTAAAATATGTACCATTTTGAAGATGCCTTTTGTGGGTATGGACTTAGTAAAAACTGAACAACATTTTTGTTACTAGATGGAGATCCAAAATGGCTGAGCAAAGCTTTTTTATAAAAAATGAATAAAAAGGACTTAGTTTAAACCATTTTTCAGCAACGTCGAATTAATTGTCCAACTTTAATTCCAGCAGACAAACCATTCTAACAGGTATTTGATACTGTTGAACTCTTAGTTCAGTTGTTTTCCTTCAATAAAAAGGGCACACATTTTCATTTACATTCCAGGCAGTTAGAAGAAGAAGACTATTTTATTGTACAGGCTTTCATCTGATGTTTTTGCTTGAAAATCTTATGTGCTATAATTCCGTGAATTAAAAGTCTTTAAGACTATCATTCTGGATCTGAGGACTTTTGATAGATTTCCAAAAATGAATTTAATTTCAGGAAGTTTTGATAAGTGGATATAATAATTAATCTAATTTTGTATAGGTTTTGTAAATAGATTAACATCCTGCCACAATTATGAAAGCTTTTTGTCCCATCACTAATTGTAGTTGTTTGTTACCAAAATAAATTTAGGTAGAGACTCTTAACTTAAAATAAATTTTTTTTTTGTAAAATATAAATCTGGAACTGTTGTTTTTATATTTGCTAACAAATATATTTATAAGGCATGTTCTGTTAGTGTTGTGAGAGGATTTTCCTTATACACAAGAGAACTTAGAGGGATTGTGTCTTTTTAGCTGGCTTAATTATATATAAATTTTAGAGGATCTCTTATGGAAATAGTACTTGGGCTTCCCTGATAGCTCAATTGGTAATCTGCCAACAATGCAGGAGACCCCAGTTCGATTCCTGGGTCAGGAAGATCCACTGGAGAAAGGAAAGGCTACCCATTCTAGTATTCTGGCCCAGAGGATTCCATGGATTGTATAGTCCATGGGGTCACAAAGAGTCAGACACGACTAAGTGACTTTCACTTTTTTTTCACTTACGAAAATAGTATATATGAAACACTGGACAAATTGATTTTTGTTGTTCCTGAACATGCCTTTAAATAATCCTGTCATTTCTTTTTTCTTGCTGAATCTTTGTAATGAAGCACAGAGGCCTGTATCGTTTGAAATGCTTCTCTTAGGCTGATAAACATGGGTATGATTTAAATAGTTCTCATAGTTACTGCTTCAAAATGAAAAAAATCAGTTTCTATTTCCACTTACACTAAAAGTTAAAATGATAACAACACAGAATAAACTGTATTGCTACTTACTAATTATAAGATGCAGTAGGTGACATTTGTGTGATCGAACATAGAGGAGGAGAAAGAGGTCTGAGTGCTTTGTAGCTGATTAAAGTCACCACCTTCATGAAGCATTGTGTGCATGCTGTATTCACTGTGCAGAATGCTTTAGAGTACATTTGACTAGAGTGGGTGTATGTATGTGAGGAAGAATGAGTTGAACAAATTAGGCTACTTAGATTACTACCTTGGAAAATCAACTCTTTTTTTTTTTTTGTAATGTTAAAAGACATGAGAGGTTTTTGCAAATGAGTGGCTTTAGAGAATAGGAATAAGGTTATTTTTGAAATGCCTAAGTAATGAGAAAATACCATATATTGATCTGATGCTGTCATTTAATCATCAGCTCACAGGTATTTATTGACTACCTCTAAGGTGTTTAGTCTTGTTCAGAATCTTAAGCTGTTATGGTGTAGGAATGTTATGGTGTAGATTTTAGCATGGAATAGACTGATTAATAAACATACAAGTGCTGCTTCATTTTATGCCTAATGCTTCCATTTTGCCAATGTAAAAAAAAAATTTATATCATGTTTAATTAATGACTAAGAGGGAAAAAAAATGGCAGCCTAATTTTTCATCCAAAGTCAGGTAATACTGATATTTGACTAGGAACTTTACCTAAATCTTGAATGATTGATGGTTATCTGGTATAATGGGTCCTTTGCAGTAGGCCTTGGCCCACTTTTTAATGTTCTTACTAATCCTCATGCTCAAGATATATCCTGATAACCTATCACTGGATGACCAGTGTAATATACTAGTTATGAAAAATCACCTAAGCCTCCCAAATCCTTTTGTTGAACACCATCAATTCTTTAAAACTATAGGGCAGTATATCTTTTCCTTATAAATCTTGTTGCCAAAACCTACTTTCAGCAAATCATTAGATCCTAGGGCATGATTAGCTATCTGAATAAAATAATCATTTGGACAGTAATACAAATTGCAATAAAACACATTTTTCAATGCCATTTCAAGATAGATAAAACAGGAGTGAACCCACAATTTAGGCAAAATATAGATGACAGCCTAAAGGTTTTAAAAACTGTCAGTTTTATGTCATAAAAAGTAGGAAAAGAGTTTGGTTATAGATACTTTCCTTTTGTTGTATCTGTTTAATTGTTTAAAAGACCAACATGCTTTACCTTAAAACTAATAGATATTTTTATATATTTTTATCTTCAAGTAGACTCCCTTTTTAAATCAAAAAAAGTGCTGAGAGACTCAGTTTCCTTGTTATTTAATTATTTAAAAATTATATTTAGTTACTATTTTATCATTTATTTGTGATAAAATGAAAAGAGTATGAGAGTTAAAAACAGAGGGTTCTGATTCTGCCCCAACAAGCTGTGTAACTTTGGATAAGTATCTATTAACAGGAGAGATGAATCATTCACTGATATATAAGGTTCCTTTCTTCTATACTGGGCTTCCCAGGTGGCTCAGATGATAAAGTGTCTGCCTGCCAAGGGGGAGATCCGGGTTTGTTCCCTGGGTCGAGAAGATTCCCCTGGAGGAGGAAATGGCAACCCACTCCAGTACCCTTGCCTGGAAAATCCCATGGACAGAAGAGCCTGGTAGGCTGCAGTCCATGGGGTCACAAAGAATCGGACACGACAGCAATTTCTCTTTCCTTTCCGCTATAACATCCTGATTACGATAGAAAATACTATAAAATTTGTAAAAGTTACCAAGTATTTTTGCTTCCCAGGTGGCTCTAGTGGTAAAGAGCTTGTCTGCTAATGCAGGAGACTTTGGAGACATAGGTTCAATCCCTGGATCAGGAAGATCCCCTGGAGGAGGGCACAGCAACCCATTCCAGTGTTCTTGTCTGGAGAATTCTGTGGACAGAGAAGCCTGGCAGGCTGTGGTCCATAGGGTTGCAAAGAGTTGGATACGACTGAAGCAACTTAGCACATCATAGCACCAAGTATTTTGAGTTCAAGTATTTCTTAGGGCTTCCCTTCCCCTTTTCTTGCCCCTTTACAAAATGAAGCAATCTAAACTGTCTTTGTCCCATATAATAGTTGCTAGATATGAACAATCATCAAGTTTGTTTTTATCCCTTTACCTAGGCTTTATTGTCAGGGTCACTTGGTAAGTATACTGTCTAGAATTTTTCACTTTGGTGTATAAACTTAGGTTGCTATTTTTAACTTACTGCTTTATTGTACTTCAAAATATGTATAGTTTTAAATCAAAAAAATTTTTTCCCAAGGCTTATGACAAAAAACAGTATTCCCCTATTCTTTTTGTACCAACTCGCACTACTGAGCAGCAACCACTTTCAAACCTTTTAGCCATCTTACAGATTATCTTTGTATTTCTAAGTAAAATGATTTTTTGCCATTCCTTAATATTTCAGTCTTAGGTTTTATTTATTGATCTGTTTTGGAATATGAAAATTAAGCTATATTCCTTCTCTCTGTTCCCTAAAAATATAGCTTCCTCTCTCATCCTCACAGTGCAGTTATTGGGTTGGCCAAAAAGTTCTTTTGAGTTTTGTCTGTAACATGGAAAATCCCCAACGGACTTTTTGGCCAACCCAATACATGATGGTTTTGGTTAAATTAGCATTCAGTATTATTTAGACTCAGTAAATATTATTCACAGCTGGGTTGTGTGGTACCTGTCTATAAGATTCCTTTCTTCGGTCCAATTTTTGGTTTTGGCTCTTTGGATTCTTTTATAATGACCTTATTCTTTTGTTTGCTCGGTGTTATCTATAGTAGCTTTTTTTTTAAAATTTTATTATAATTTTTTTGTTTCTTGATTTAACTTCTGTTTCTTTTTTTGTTCCCCATCTTGAACCCCCCCTCCCACCTCCCTCCCCATCCTGTCCCTCTGGTTCATCCCAGTACACCAGCCCCGAGCATCCTGTATCATGCATCGAAACTGGACTGGCGATTCGTTTCACATATGATAATATACATGTTTCAATGCCATTCTCCCAAATCATCCCACCCTCGCCCCCTCCCACAGAGTCCAAAAGACTGTTCTATACACCTGTGTCTCTTTTGCTGTCTCGTGTACAGGGTTATTGTTATAGTAGCTTTTAAATTATATCCTGACTACCCTCCAGGAGCTTAACTTTGTTAGTAGATTCAAACATATCCTATAATCTTTTTTTTCCTTTAAAGACATTCCTCCTGGACTCCCTGTCCTACGCTACTCTGGATCGGTTGGTCTTCACCTCTCTCATGCTGAGAATCCCATTTCCTGAATCCTGTCTTTCTTCTTTAGTTTATTCCCTCATTTTGGTGATGTACCTCTTCCAACTGCTTCCTGTGAAAAACTGCATAAATAATCAATTGTTTTGATTCGTTGGTGTGACTCAGCATGTCTCAATTCTATCCATATCCTCAAATGAAACATTATGTGAGTGTTGGCATTAGGCTGGAAATCATTGTCCTTTTCAGTTTTACAGCAATGCGCGGTACCTTTTAACTTCAACCCATGGACTGTAGACTGCCAGGCTCCTCAGTCCACAGAATTTTCCAGGCGAAAATACGGGAGTGGGTTGTCATTTTCTTCTCCAAGGGATCTTTCTGACCCAGGGATAGAACCCGCATCTCTTACACTGCATTCTTTACTGCTGAGCCACCAGAGAAGCCCTCTTTTAGCTTCCACTGAAGAGGAAAGTGAAGTGTCAGTCGTGTCCGGCTCTGCAACCCCATGGACTGTAGCTCACCAGGTTCCTCTGTCCATGGGATTTCCCAGGCAAGAATACTGGAGCGGTTAGCCTTCTCCAGGGAATCTTCCCCACGTTGAACCCAGGTCTCCTACATCACAGGCAGATTCTTTACCATCTGAGCTATTGAGAATTCATTTGTAATTTTGAGTCTTGATATTTCATGTGTGTCCTGCTTGTTTTGAAAGTTCGTAGGGTCTTTTCTTTATTCCCAATATTCTGAAATTTCTTGATAATGTGTTATAGGATGGGTCTTTTTTCATTCTCAAGTTGGTCATTGATCGACTCTTTAAAGGGGACCTTCTCTCTAACTTTTTCTAATCTCTATTTCTAGAACTTCTTTTGTTAAGACGTGCATGTGTGCTCTGTCATTTCAGTCACGTCCAACTCTTTGTAACCCCGTGAGCCTTAGCATGCCAGGCTTCTCTGTCCATGGGATTTTCCCGCCAAGAACACTGGAGTGAGTTGCCGTTCCCTCCTCCAGGGGATCTTCTCAGCCAAGGGATGGAACCCACATCTCCTGCAAGTCTTCTGTATTGCTGGTGGACTTTATACTGCTGAGCCACTGAAGAAGCTCCCAAGATGTGGCCATCTAGGCCTAATTTTTAAATTCTTATTTCTCACTGTCTCTTTTCCGTGTATTTTCTCAATATTCTCTTCAAGTTCTTCCATTGATTAAATTTTTTTCTCCTATCACTTTTAACATCTGAAAGATTTTCCTTTTGTTTGATTCTCTGAAGATTCCCTTTTAAAAGTAGCAGTGCGTTGTGTCTGTGCAGCCACGGTTCCACCCTGGTGTGCTGGTGAACTTGCCGGTATCCTGGTGGGCCGTGCAGTCAGAGCTTGAACCTCCTGGCCTAAGCCTTGGTGCAGTGGTATGTGTGTGCCCACACCCTCCTGGGATGTGCTCAGACAGTCTTGTGGGGAGCCATCACAAGAACATTTTCTTGTCTGCCTATTCTTCAGGGTAGCCGTCTCTTTTGTGGACGGATGTCTTGAGGCAGTTTTCTCATCTGCCTCCCTGGTTTCTTAGAGACCTGAGACTACCCTGCCCCACTCAGGGCACAGCTGTAGGCTATAAAATTGCGTAGGGACAGCCTGGCTTTAGTGTTCTGCCAGTTTTGTTTCTTTTACTTTGGTGCTAGCCCACCTGGAGAAGGCAATGGCACCCCGCTCCAGTATGGCACCCCACTGCATGGAATTCTTGCCTGGAGAATTCCACGGACAGAGGAGCCAGGTAGGGTACAGTTCACAAGGTCACAAAGAGTTGGACACGACTATCACTTTCAGTCTACCCAAGGGCTGTGGCGGCTTGGCACCTTTGACTACTGTTTTTCACTGTGTAAGTAATAAGCTGCCTGAGTCCAAAGAGACTTTACTGTTTTTCTTTAACGGCTGAATCTTTCTAGTTTTGCTTGGCCCTTGTCTCTGCCTTGTGCTTGATGGCTTCATGGATGTAACATTTTACCTCTCTGAGGATATTAATTTTGTTTTCAAGTTTTCTTCTGCTTTTTGCCTTCTAGTTCCTTCAATTTAAACATTTTTCTTGTTTGTTTTGCTCTCTATCTGATGTTTTTTCAAATTTCCTTAAACCTGTGCTGATGTTTAACTGCTTTCGTAAGTTAGACACCAAAAAGCTGATTGGAAGCCCTGTTTACGGAGAAGGCTCATTAATTGGTGGGATTCAGCTTTTTTATGAACCCTCCTGTTTCAATAGGTTCACCCTGCCCTTAGCTTTGCTTGGTATGCCTGAGTGTGGAGACTCATGCTTGAGCTTTGCCAGTCTTCTGTGGCATTGGTGAATGAATGGTTGCCTATTTGTGAGACCAGCTCTCATGTTTTCCCCTCTGTACTGTCTTTGGAGGAAACTGGGATCTTCATTACCAAGCATTCATTACTTGGGTTTCTGCTTATAATCAAGTTGCTTCTTAGTTTTCTACAGGCCTTTAGGTTGCAATCTTCTTCATCCACAAAGTCAATTCCACTCACTTATTTGTGCTTCAGCTTTCAAAATTTTCTTGTCATTTCGGTGGACTTCCATGAGAGAGCAATGGCAAATGTGGTGTTTAGTGTCCTTTAAAGCAGATATTACTTGCATTTTTAACTTGTCTTTGCTTTTTTCAACTGTTAAGTCTTTTTTTGTTTTTGCTAAGTGCGAATTTAGGTTAATTGATTACAAGTGGAAAAGTGTGAAAGAAAGTAGACAAGGGTGAGGACAGTTTATAATCAGTGATACCTGCTGCTGCTGCTAAGTCGCTTCAGTCGTGTCCGACTCTGTGTGACCCCATAGATGGCAGCCCACCTGGCTCCCCTGTCCCTGGGATTCTCCAGGCAAGAACACTGGAGTGGGTTGCCATTTCCTTCTCCAATGCATGAAAGTGAAAAGTGAAAGTGAAGTCGCTCAGTTGTGTCCAACTCTTAGTGACCCCATGGACTGCAGCCCACCAGGCTCCTCCGTCCATGGGATTTTCCAGGCAAGAGTACTTTAGTGGGCACCTTATTCTGGGTGTTGCCTGGCTTCCCTTTATTTTCTCCTTCAGAAGTGCTGATATTATGAAGGTCTTAAGACTTGTTAGTGGTTTGTTCTACTTGCTTATATTTTGAGGTTGTGTCATACCTCTGCTTAGTCTTGTTTTAAATGTTGTCCATGGTTTTTTGTTTTTCTTTTCATTGTTCTGCCTGGCTTTATGTAGAGATACAAAAACTTTTGCTTTTGTCACCATTATCTTCCCAGGATACTCCTGTGTTTTTGTTTTAAGGTATGTAGGCATTCTTCATTATATACAAATAACAAAGGACTGTATATCAAGGAGAGCTGATATATATGTAAAGTATCTTACTGATTTATTTCAAAGTATTCTTAAAATTATCTTGTTAATTTTGACAAAGTTATTTTTTATTTTAAAACCACAGCTTGTTATCTTGTTTGGTAGAAGCAGTTGTTAGCTAGATTGTAGAACACATTTGCACTGCCCCTTAATAGCAAGGGAATTAGCTTTATTGGGTTTTTTCTTATAGTAGTAATTGTCAGTTGAAAGACTTTTTTACCCTCTTAAGATTGAATAGTCATGTATGGATGTGAGAGTTGGACTATAAAGAAAGCTGAGCGCCGAAGAATTGATGCTTTTGAACTGTGGTGTTGGAGAAGACTCTTGAGAGTCGCTTGGACTGCAAGGAGATCCAACCAGTCCTTCCTACAGGAAATCAGTCCTTGGTGTTCATTGGAAGGACTGATGTTGAAGCTGAAACTCCAATACTTTGGCCACCTGATGTGAAGAGCTGCCTCATTGGAAAAGACCCTGATGCTGGGAAAGATTGAGGGCAGGAGGAGAAGGGGACGACAGAGGATGAGATGGTTGGATGGCATCACCGACTCGATGGACATGAGTTTGGGTGGACTCCAGGAGCTGGTGATGGACAGGGAGGCCTGGCGTGCTGCAGCTCATGGGGTCACAAAGAGTTGGACACGACTGAGCGACTGAATTGAAGATTGAAAGTCATTTGTATAAAAATAAAAAGATATGACATTATAGATTAAGAGAACCAATATTCTAATGTGAAATTTGGGGGGAAGAGAATTGAAGTCATGGTGTCACTTCTAAAAGATAATTTTTTTCATTCTTTGAATCATTAATATTTATTCATTACTCTTCTGTGTAGCATCTCTGCCTGGCACATATTTTCTCAGAGTCCAGAAGAGACCTGCAAGTTTTAGCAACTGATTTTTTCCCCCTCTAAATACATTTGGTGTAAGTTTTTAAATAAGATTCTATTTTTAGTATAATATTTAAAAATCACTGTATTAATGGAAAACTGGTGATATTATATGTTTATCAACTAACCTATTGTAACATGATCTCAAAAACCAAAATAACTCTGCTTGAAAAGAGATTCAGAAAGTATCCATTACCATTACTATATAAAATTTTTCTCTCTTTTAGTTTAAAAGATAGCTTGATGTGGTTGATTACAACACAATTGTTTTGGTATTAAATATCTGTGTAATATCTTACCTGTGGAATTTTCCTATTAGTAAACATGGAAGAAGAGACTATATCAAGAACACTTAAAGTATCAAATCAAAATCTAATTGTCTTCACTTATTTACAATTATATAACTCTTTGTATATATGCCTGCATCAAATATGCAATATATAAAAAGAGAAAAAATGTTTATTATGTATATCTTGTTTACAAACAGATTTAAAGTTTCAAATACTGCATTTTTGATCAAGTTTCATGTTTTATAGTTCTTTTTTATTAACATTTAAGTGGATGAATGGAATTCTTATTCATTCTGAAGCCTGCGGAAAGATTTTTGCTGCACACAGCCTAATCAAACGGCTGCTGTTGTCACGTGACAAAGAACCGAAGGTGTTAACCATTAATGCCATACATTTATGAAACTGTGTAGGACAAATAGTATTCCTTTTTTTCTTTTTAATTATGTTCGTACAGTTCACTATTCTCTTTTAAATATGCCTTCACGTATCATTTTTCTACCTAATCTCTTGGCAGACTCTTTTGGCAGAACTAGGTGTGAATTTTAACCTTTGATAAAAGTCAGTCTTTTAACCTTTGATAAAAGTCAGTCTTATATAAATACTTGTTTTCTGTGTTGAGTAAATAAAATCAGTCCCTCCCGGTATGGGACATGTTTACGCCAACATGTGACAACTGTAAGAGCTTTGTTTTCATATTTCCACTTATGTATTAAGTTAGTTGATTTTTTAAAAACAAAAAGCTTGCTAGTCTTTAGTGAAGGATAAATTGTTCACTGGTAGTTTTTCTTTTTTAGTCTCCAAAATGAAATATTATTAGATGCAATGATTTGGAATTCAGAAACTTTTATTTATTTATTTATTTTTAAATTTTTATTTAATAAATGATACAAAGCACAATGCCATAAACATTAACAGTTAAAATTTCACCAAATGAAAAAAATACTATAGAATACGGAGTTGCAAAAAGCTACATTAAGTTATTTTACAACTGCCTCAACCTGCAAAAAGAAAAAAAACCCAATGCCATACCTGGAATTCAGAAACTTTTAAATTGTACCTTTTCCTCAAAGTACATAAATATATCGTGAGTTGTTGATCTTAAGCACGTTCTATTGTGAATTACTTTGAAATTATTTATCTTTATTTGCTATTACCAGGAAATAGTTTTGGTAAGAGAAGCAACTTTATATTTAGAATTTATGGATCTAAAAGATGGTTAGGAGACCATGGGCTACAGCTACCCACATTAGCTTGGTTTGTGGGTTTGTTTTCTACCAGTTCCTCCTGACCAACGATTTAGTATACCTTTCTGTCCTCTCTTCCCTTTTTTCTTCCACCTTACTATTAATATTAACTCTTTCCTTTGCTCTTTTGTCATTTTCCTGCTCTACATTTTCTTCCTTAACTGATGATCATTTAAGACAGTTTTTAAAATCCTTTGCTGTTTTCTCAACCTATATGTTAAAAGAAAATCCATGTCAAAACATTGTTTAGGGACTTCCCTGGCAGTCCAGCAGGTAAGACTCTGAGCTTCCATTGCAGCAGGTGTGGGTTTGATTACTAGTCGGGGAACAAAGATCCTATGTGCCATATTAACAAAAAATTTAAAAAGAAAAGGAAAAAAAAGCTATGTTTAGAAACCTGATTTTCTTTAGGTAATTGAGAATTTTATAATCATAGAGAATCAGAGAAACAATTTTTTACTTGATGGGATATTGAAGATCTAATTCAAAATAGCAACAAATTCAATGTCTATTTTTTTGTATATGATTTTCAAAAAATTACACTTTTGGATTAATGTTTTTCCATTATAAGAAAGATTAAAGTTTTTGAGCCTATTCCCCACCATCATTTCAGTACATATGTCACTTAAATATTAATTATCTTCTCCTGTCTTTTCCCACATTTTCAGTTTAAATTATCAAAAGTATATGAACACTGAATGTTTTTAAGTTCAGAGGTTTATTTTTTTTTAAAGCTCTGTTTCCTAATTTCTCATCTGCAGCATTAGCATTTTATTGCAGATAACTTGAACAAAAGAGAAAAGTACAGAGAGGAATCTCACTGACTAGATGTAATCTAGTGGGTGTTTTGCCTTGTTCTCCGGTATTCGAAATCATTGTTGATAAAATTAATAATACACATACACAAGATACTCAGTATTGTCAAGAGTACAGTGTTTCCTTGACTTACGATGATGTTATGTCCTAATAAACCCATTATAATCTGAATATGCTTTAATCTGAAAGTTCACTTAATAATATACCTAACCTACTGAACATCAGAGTTTAACCTCGCCTACTTAAACATGCTCAGAACACTTAGACTGGCTTACAGTTGGGCAACATCAATCTCACACAAAGCCTATTTTACAACCAAGTGTTGAATATCTTATGGAATCCTGAATACTGTACTGAAGGTGGAAAACAGAATGGCTGGCTGGGTACAAAAATGGTACAAAATGGTTATAAAGGTATTGGTTGTTTACCCTTATGATCGTGTTACTGACTGGGAGCTATAGCTCCCCACCACTGCCCAGCATCATGCAAGAGTGTCATCCCACACACCACTAACCTGAAAGATCAAAATTCAAAGTATAGTTCCTACTGAATGCATATATTGCTTTCAAATCATCATAGAATTTGAAAAATCCACAGTCAAACCGTCGTAAGTTGGGAACCATTTGCATCAGGAGTAAAAGGATAAAAGGCAAGCAGTCTGGAGGAAAAAGAGCATTTGTATAAATGGAAGCCACAGAGTTGATATCCTTAAGAAAGAGAACCTTCTTGTACTGTTGGTGGGAATGTAAATTGATAGGAAGAACGGTAAGGAAGTTCCTTAAAAAACAAAATGACCCAGCAGTCCCTCTAAGGGGTATATAGCCTGAGAAAACCATAATTTGAGAAAACATGCACCCCAATGTTCATTGCAGCACTATTTACAATAGTCAGGACTGGAAGCAACCTAAATGTCCATTAACAGAGGAATGGATAAAGAAGATGTAATAATACATATATTCAATGGAATATTGTTATGTGTTAGTCGCTCAGTCGTGTCCGACTCTTTGCGACTCCATGGACTCTTTGCGACCCCAGAGGACCCCACCAGGCTCCTCTGTCCATGAGATTTTCCAGGCAAGGATACTGGAGTGGGTTGCCATTTCCTTCTCCAGGAGTCTTCCCAACCCAGGGATTGAACCTGGGTCTCCTGCACTGCAGGCAGATCCTTTACCAACTGAGCTACAAGGGAAGCCCAATGGAATATTACTCAGTCATTAAAAGGAACGAAATTCGATCATTTGTAGAGATGTGGATGGACCTATAGATTATCATACAAAATGAAGTCAGAGAAAAATATATATTAGAACATATATGTGAAATCTAGAAAAATGATACAGATGAACCTATTTGCAGGGCAGGAATAGAGATACAGATGTAGAGAACAGACCTATGGACATGTGTGGGGATGGGATAAATTGGGAGATAGGGATTGATGTATATACACCACCATGTGTAAAACAGCAAGTGGGAAACTCCTGTATATCTGGGGAGCTCAGCTTGGTGCTCTATGACGACCTACAGGAGTGGGATGGGGCTGGGATGAGAGGGAGGTCCAAGAGGGAGGGGATATATGTACACACAGAGCTGATTCACTTCGTTGTACAGCAGAACTAGCACAACATTGTAAAGCAACTATACTTCAAGAAATAAATCAGTCCTGAATATTCACTGGAAGGACTGATGAGGAAGTTGAAGCTCCAATACTTTGGCCACAGTACAAAGAGCTGACTCATTGGGAAAGACCCTGATGCTGAAAAAGACTGAAGGCAGGAGGAGAAGGGGGCAGCAGAGGATGAGATAGATGGTTGGATGGCGTCACCGACTCAATGGACATGAATTTGAGCAAACTTGAGAAGATAGTGAAGAACAGGGGTGCCTGGTGCAGTCCATGGGGTCAAAGAGTTGGACACAACTTAGCAACTGAACAACAATACTTCAGTAAAAAAAAAAAAAGATGTAGTCCATATAATCGAGAAATTATAAAGTGTCGGTATCGTAGAATTGTGTGTACAGTGTGGTTGCTGATTCCTGAAGCTCAGAGAATATTGGAGGGGAGGGAGGGAGCGCTGGGGAATGTATGGGGAAAGCACGTCCAATAGGAGAAATGACAGCTCGCAATGAAATAAGTGAAAGTGTGGTCCTTGGAGACCATTCAGTGCAGGGCAAATAGTCTCACTCAGGAGGTTTTGTTTGCCCTTAGAATCTCACTATGATGTGAAAACTGACGTCCCTAATGATGAATCTGAGTCTGTAAGAAGTGAAGTTCAAGTGGTGGTGGTTGCAAATTTTTGTTGTAAAAATGTGTAAAAAGTAGATGTTTGTGTGTAAAAAGAATACATGTTTATGTATTGGGTAGCTTCTTATGTATTGGGCAGCCAGGCTCCCCTGTCCTTCACCATCTTCTGGAGTTTGCTCAAATTACTGTCCATTGAATAGGTAATGCTATCTTTTCTTGATTTACTGGATAAATGAGGCATTGTCTTTAGTCAACTATTTGAAAACACTGTTATGTTCTCTCATATCTGCTTTGAGCCCTAGTTTCAGTAAAACTCTCTAAGTTTGTCAGAAGATATATAACTTCTGTTCAGTGAAACAACAGAATAAAGAAAATGGACTTGTGTATTCCTTGGTGGATGGCCCCATAATGTCATTTGAAGCTTGAGACATGGTTTCAATGAAAACTGAGATTAGCCTCAGAACTAGTGGCCTGTGTTTTGTTCTTTAAAGGTATAAACTTGGTGAGGAACGTAATTAGGGATAACAGGCTTTTATGTTTGGCCGGGGTAGGTGGTGCATATATTTAATATACAGTGCTTTATATTACTCTCTTGACAGATTCTCTAAATATCATGCTTTTCCATGGCAACTTGTGCCCCCATGTGTCTGGTATTTGACATAAGTAAGATTTTTAAAAAGTGTTTGATTGTAGTTAAATGATGAGAACTCTGTGGTATGGTCAAAGTGAAATATCGTATACTTTGTATGTAACAAGTATGAATGTTATAATCTAGCTGAAATATATCAAGTCAAGAAATCCAACTTTTTAATAGCTGTGAGTTTGCTGTCTATAGTTTCCTGGCAATTCAGTGCATGTTGCAATGTACACTTTCTCTGAGGGCCTTGTTTTAAATTTTTGTTTTTGTATTATCCTGAAAGGAGAGCTTCCAAATTATGTTTCCATATCCAGACCCTGTAACCATTTAAATTTAACTAGTCAAAGCAATGAATAAGTCTTTCCTTTGTTGCAGGATGTTTAATAAACAATGCCTGAGTAAAATAATAGAAACAATACATTTAAAGTGTTCTTTTAATGTTTTAATTTTGTGTCTTTTTTAAAAAAGAGATGGGAGTCAGGAAGAAAGAGAATTTAAGATTTTTGTATTAATTGAACTAACAGCATGTGCTGACAAGTCATAAATAACAGCAGTCCAAAGTGACTAAATAAATTGGTTTGCACAAGCAGTGATTTATCTCCTGTCTTTCATTGCCATCAGGCTAAGAGACAACTTCTTTTTGTCACCCTATAGGAAAAATACTTGCTAATATAACAATCCTGTTTCTACACCTGTGATAGGAGCTCATTATCTTCTATAGAAGTTGCATGTTAAAATATTTAAATACAATAATTAAGTCTACGTTTGGTTGTTCATTTACCTAAAACTTTGTAATGCTCTAATTGCTCAGTCTTTGTGGAGATTTGTAATATTTTTTATAGGATCATTTCCTCTTGATTTTTTTCTTTGATTCATGGATTACTGATTAATAGATATATGTTTCTTGCATGTGTGTGTGCTAAGTCACTTCAGCCGTGTCTGACTCTGTGCGACCCCATGGACTGTAGCCTGCCAAGCTCCTCTGTCCGAGGGATTCTCCAGGCAAGAATACTGGAGTGGGTTGCCATGCCCTCCTCCAGGGGAGCTTGCCTATTCAGAGACAGAACCCGAGTCTCTGGCATCTCCTGCATTGCAGGTGGATTCTTTACTGCTGAGGCACCAGGGAAGCTCGAATGTTACTTAGAATCCTAATATTAGGAGACTTTTGAAATCTTTCTGTTACTGATTTTTAACTTAATTCTACTTGGTCATAGGACATATTTTATATGACTTGTCTCCTTTTAAATTTATGGGGATTTGTAATATGCCCTAAAATAGGGTCTATGTTGCTAAGTATTCCATTATCACTGAAAAAGAATGCATATTCTGCTGTTGTCTGGTGGGGTGTTATAGAAATGTCAACTAGATCAGGTTGGTTAATAGTGTTGTTAAAATCTTCCATGTTCTTACTGATTTTCTGGGTGTATTTTTTACTTATTAAGAGAGGACATATTAGTTTTATATTGCCACATAACAAATTACCACTAATTGGGCTTAATGTTAATCTATAGTAATAAAGTGTCAAGAATACTGGAGTGGATTTCCATTTCCCACTCCACAGATTTTTCCCAACCCAGGGATCAAACCCATGTCCCTTGTATCTCCTCATTGCAGGTGGATTCTTTACCAACTGAGCTACCAGGGATGCCCATGGTGTATCTTCAGCTCAGTTCAGTCGCTCAGTTGTGTCCGACTCTTTGCGACCCCGTGAACCACAGCACGCCAGGCCTCCCTGTCCATCACCAACTCCCGAAGTCCACCCAAACCCACGACCATCGAGTCAGTGATGCCATCCAACCATCTCATCCTCTGTCGTCCCTTTCTCCTTCTGCCCTCAATCCCTCCCAGCATCAGGGTCTTTTCCAATGAGTCAGCTCTTCACATGAGGTGGCCAAAGTATTGGAGTTTCAGCTTCAACATCAGTCCTTCCAATGAACACCAAGGACTGATCTCCTGTAGGATGGACTGGTTGGATCTCCTTGCAGTCCAAGGGACTCTCAAGAGTCTTCTCCAATACCACAGTTCAAAAGCATCAATTCTTCAGTGCTCAGCTTTCTTTGTAGTCCAACTCTCACATCCATACATGACCACTGGAAAAAACATAGCCTTGACTAGACAGACCTGTGTTGACAAAGTAATGTCTCTGCTTTTTAATATGCTGTCTAGGTTGGTCATAACTTTCCTTCTGAGGAGTTGCTGCTGCTGCTGCTGCTAAGTCACTTCAGTCGTGTCCGACTCTGTGTGACCCCATAGACGGAAGCCCACCAGGCTCCCCCTTCCCTGGGATTCTCCAGGCAAGAACACTGGAGTGGGTTGCCATTTCCTTCTCCAATGTGTGAAAGTGAAAAGTGAAAGTGAAGTCACTCAGTCGTGTCCGACCCTTAGCGACCCCAGGGACTACAGCCAACCAGGCTCCTCCATCCATGGGATTTTCTAGGCAATAGTACTGGAGTGGCTTGACATTGCCTTCTGAGGAGTAAGTGTCTTTTAATTTCATGGCTGTTATAACCATCTGCAGTGATTTTGGAGCCCAGAAAAATAAAGTCAGCCACTGTTTCCAATTTTTCCCCATCTATTTACCTTTTAATCTACTTCTGTCTTTAAATTGTGATTCTTGTAGGCTGCATATGGTTGGGTCTTAATTTTTTATCCAATGTTGCTATCTCTGCCTTTTATTTTTTTTTTAATTTCTTCAGAGTTAATTTTTATGCATAGTATTTGTACATAGCATATCATATGTAACCCTATCTCTCAGCTTTTATATATCTTCTATATTTCTATAATTTCTTTTATTTTGATGGTTTTATTGATATATAATTCACATACCATAAAGTTTACTGTCTTAAAATGTACAGTTCAGAGATTTTTACAGAGCTATGCATTCATGTTGTTGTTTTAATCTAGTTGCTAATTGTTTTAAGTTAGTTGCTAAGTTGTGTTCAAATCTTTTGTAACCCCATGGACTGTGGCCCACCAGGCTTCTCTGTCCATGATATTTCCCAGGCAAGAATATTGGAATGGGTTGTCATTTCCTTCTCCAGGGGATCTTCCCAACCCAGGGATTGAACCCATGTCTCTTGTATTGGCAGGTGGATTCTTTACCGTTGAGCCCCCAGCAAAGCCCATTTATCAATGCTATGTAATTCTAGAATATTTTCATCACCCCTTCCAAAGAAAGTTTTTACCTATTAGCAGTCTCTTCATGCCCACCTTCTCCAAGCCCCTGGCAAACACTAATAAACTCTTCTGTGTAGAATTTGCCTCTTCTGGACATTTCCTCTCAATAGGATCTTACGATAGGTATCTGGCTTGTTTTCAAGATCCATCCATATTGTAGCAGATGCCACACTTGTTTCTTTTTTATGGCTAAATAGTTTCCCATTGTATTAGTATATCATATTTTGTTTATTCATTCATTAGTTGGTTCATTATTGGGTTATTTCTAATTTTTTTGGCTATTGTGAATAATGCCTCTATGAATATTCATGTACAAGTTTGTGTGTACAAATGTTTTCATTTCATTTTTCCTGGCTATATACCTAAGAGTAGAATTACTATATCTCATAGTAATTCTATGTTTAACTTTTCAAGGAATTCACAAACTTTTTTCCAAATGGCTAGACCATTTGACTTTACTACCAGCAGTATATCAGGGTTCCAGTTTCCTTTAATACCTGCTATTGTCTGTCTTTTTTAGTATTTGAAAGATGTTGCTTTATTGTGGTGTCCTTTGCTTGTTTCCAGTGAGATATCTCCTGTCCTTATTATCCCTCTGTATAACATGTCTTTCTCTGAGTGCTTTTTACTATTTTATTTATTACTAATTTTGAGCAATTTGATTACAATGTGGTTTTGTGTAGTTTTCATCATGTTTCTTGTGCTCAGAGTCATTATTGTTCTTGGATTTGTGAGTTTATTATTTTCATCACATCTGGAAAATTTTCAACCATTATTACTTCAAACAATTATTATTTATTTTTAAAAATCATTATTATTTATTATTAACATTATTCAATTAATTTTTTATTTCCCTCTTTTTTTGGGGGGACTTGCTTTACACATATGTAGAATACTTTAAATTTTTTTATCATAGCTCACTGCTGCTCCATTCATTTTTTAAAATTCTCTTTTCTGTCTTTCAAATTCACCAATCTTTTTTCCGTAATTTCTAACCTGCTGTTAATCCCATCTAATATATTTCTCATTTTTTACATTGTAATTTATTTTTGTTTTAATTATTTATTTATTTTTATTTGAGGCTAATTATTTTACAATATTATATTGGTTGGTTTTGCCATACATTGACATGAATCCGCCCTGGGTGTACATAAGTTCCCCCTTCCGAAACCCCTCCCACCTCCCTCCTCCCCTTATCCTCCCTCTGGGTCATCCCCGCATCCCAGCCCCGAGCATCCTGTAACATGCATCGACCCTGAACTGGCGATTCATTTCACATATGATAATATACATGTTTCAATGCCATTCTCCCAAATCATCCCACCCTCACCCTCTCCCACAGAGTCCCAAAGACTGTTCTATACATCTGTGTCTCTTTTGCTGTCTCGTATACAGGGTTATGATTACCATCTTTCTAAATTCCATATATATGCATTAGTATATTGTATTGGTGTTTTTCTTTCTGGCTTACTTCACTCTGTATAATAGGCTCTAGTTTCATCCACCTCATTAGAACTGGTTTAAATGCATTCTTTTTAATGGCTGAGTAATACTCCATTGTGTATATGTACCAAAGCTTTCTTATCCATTCATCTGCAGATGGACATCTAGGTTGCTTCCATGTCCTGGCTATTATAAACAGTGCTGCGATGAACATTGGGGTACATGTGTCTCTTTCAATTCTGTTTCCTCGGTGTGTATGCCCAGGAGTGTGATTGCTGGGTTGTATGGCAGCTCTATTTCCAGTTTTTTGAGGAATCTCCACACTGTTCTCCATAGTGGCTGTACTAGTTTGCATTCCCACCAACAGTGTAAGAGGGTTCCCTTCTCTCCACATCCTCTCCAGAATTTATTGCATGTAGACTTTTGGATAGCAGCCATTCTGACTGGTGTGAAATGGTATCTCATTGTGGTTTTGATTTGCATTTCTCTGATTATGAGGGATGTTGAGCATTTTTTCATGTGTTTGTTAGCCATCTTTATGTCTTCTTTGGAGAAATGTCTGTTTAGTTCTTTGGCCCATTTTTTGATTGGGTCATTTATTTTTCTGGAATTGAGCTGCAGGAGCTGCTTGTATATTTTGGAGATTAATCCTTTATCAGTTGCTTCATTTGCTATTATTTTCTCCCATTCTGAAGGCTGTCTTTTCACCTTGCTTATATGTTCCTTTGCTGTGCAGAAACTTTTGATTTTAATTGGGTCCCATTTGTTTATTTATGCTTTTATTTCCAATATTCTGTGAGGTGGGTCTTGGAGGATCCTGCTGTGATTTATGTCAGAGAGTGTTTTGCCTACGTTCTCTAGGAGTTTTATAGTATCTGGTCTTACATTTAGCTCTCTAATCCATTTTGAGTTTATTTTGGTGTATGGTATTAGGAAGTGTTCTAGTTTCATTCTTTTACAAGTGGCTGACCAGTTTTCCCAGCACCACTTGTTAAAGAGATTGTCTTTTCTCCATTTTATATTCTTGCCTCCTTTGTCAAAGATAAGGTGACCATAGGTGCGTGGATTTATCTCTGGGCTTTCTATTTTGTCCCATTGATCTATATTTCTGTCTTTATGCCAGTACCATACTGTCTTGATGACTGTGTCTTTGTAGTAGAGCCTGAAGTCCGGCAGGTTGATTCCCCCAGTTCCATTCTTCTTCCTCAAGATTGCTTTGGCTATTTGAGGTTTTTTGTATTTCCATACAAATTGTGAAATTATTTGTTCTAGCTCTGTGAAAAACACCGTTGGTAGCTTGATAGGGATTGCCTTGAATGTATAAATTACTTTGGGTAGTATACTCATTTTTACAATATTTATTTTTCCAATCCACAAACATGGTATATTTCTCCATCTGTTAGTGTCCTCTTTGATTACTTTCACTAGTCTTTTATAGTTTTCTATGTACAAGTCTTTTGTTTCCTTAGGTAGATATATTCCTAAGTATTTAATTCTTTTCGTTGCAACAGTGAATGGAATAGTTTCCTTAATTTCTCTTTCTATTTTCTCATTATCAGTGTATAGGAATGCAAAGGATTTCTGTGTGTTGATTTTATATCCTGCAACTTTACTGTATTCATTGATTAGCTCTAGTAGTTTTCTGGTAGAGTCTTTAGGGTTTTCTGTGTAGAGGATCATGTCATCAACGAACAGTGAAAGTTTTACTTCTTCTTTTCCAATTTGGATTCCTTTTATGTCTTTTTCTGCTCTGATTGCTGTAGCCAAAACTCCCAGAACTATGTTGAATGGTAGTGGTGAGAGTGGGGACCCTTGTCTTGTTCCTGACTTTAGGGGAAATGCTTTCAGTTTTTCACCATTGAGGATAATGTTTTCTGTGGGTTTGTCATATATAG
The DNA here is from genome assembly GCF_049115385.1 of Moschus berezovskii. Classification (NCBI taxonomy): domain Eukaryota; kingdom Metazoa; phylum Chordata; class Mammalia; order Artiodactyla; family Moschidae; genus Moschus; species Moschus berezovskii. The sequence goes on from NC_142466.1 coordinate 23,570,821, forward strand.
CTTTTATTATGTTGAGATATGTCCCTTCTATTCCCACTTTCTGGAGGGTTTTTATCATAAATGGATGTTGAATTTTGTCGAAGGCTTTCTCTGCATCTATTGAGATAATCATATGATTTTTATTTTTCAGTTTGTTAATGTGGTGTATTACGTTGATTGATTTGCAGATATTGAAGAATCCTTGCATTCTTGGGATAAAGCCCACTTGGTCTTGATGTATGATCTTCTTAATGTGTTGTTGGATTCTGATTGCTAGAATTTTGTTAAGGATTTTTCCATCTATGTTCATCAGTGATATTGGCCTGTAGTTTTCTTTTTTTGTGGGATCTTTACCAGGTTTTGGGATTAGGGTGATGGTGGCCTCATAGAATGAGTTTGGAAGTTTTCCTTCCTCAGCAATTTTCTGAAAGAGTTTGAGTAGAATAGGTGTTAGCTCTTCTCTAAATTTTTGGTAGAATTCAGCTGTGAAGCCGTCTGGAACTGGGCTTTTTTTTTGCTGGAAGATTTCTGATTACAGCCTCTAGTTCCATGCTTGTGATGGGTCTGTTCAGATTTTCTATTTCTTCCTGGTTCAGTTTTGGAAAGCTGTACTTTTCTAGGAATTTGTCCATTTCTTCCAGGTCATTCATTTTATTGCCATATAATTGCTGATAGTAGTCTCTTATGATCCTTTGTATTTCTGTGTTGTCAGTTGTGATCTCTCCATTTTCATTTCTAATTTTATTGATTTGGTTCTTCTCCCTTTGTTTCTTGATGAGTCTGGCTAGTGGTTTGTCAATTTTATTTACCTTCTCAAAGAACCAGCTTTTGGCTTTGTTGATTTTTGCTATAATCTCTTTTGTTTCTTTTGCATTTATCTCTGCCCTAATTTTTATGATTTCTTTCCTTCTACTAACCCTGGGGTTCTTCATTTCTTCCTTTTCTAGTTTCTTTAGATGTAGAGTTAGGCTATTTAGTTGACTTTTTTCTTGTTTCTTGAGGTATGCCTGTATTGCTATGGATTTCCCCCTTAGCACTGCTTTTATAGTGTCCCAGAGGTTTTGGGTTGTTGTGTTTTCATTTTCATTCATTTCTATGCTTATTTTGATTTCTCTTTTGATTTCTTCTATGATTTGTTCATTATTTAGCAGTGTGTTGTTCAGCCTCCACTAGACCATTCAGATATGACCTAAATCAAATCCCTTATGATTATACAGTGGAAGTGAGAAATAGGTTCAAGGGACTAGATCTGATAGATAGAGTGCCTGATGAACTCTGGACGGAGGTTCATGACATTGTACAGGAGACAGGAACCAAGACCATCCCCATGGAAAAGAAATGCAAAAAAGCAAAATGGCTGTCTGAGGAGGCCTTACAAATAGCTGTGAAAAGAAGAGAAGTGAAAAGCAAAGGAGAAAAGGAAAGATATAAGCATCTGAATGCAGAGTTCCAAAGAATAGCAAGGAGAGATAAGAAAGCCTTCCTCAGTGATCAATGCAAAGAAATAGAAGAAAACAACAGAACAGGAAAAACAAGAGATCTCTTCAAGAAAATTAGAGATTCCAAGGGAACATTTCATGCAAAGATGGGCTCGATAAAAGACAGAAATGGTATGGACCTAACAGAAGCAGAAGATATTCAGAAGAGGTGGCAAGAATACACAAAAGAACTGTACAAAAAAGATCTTCACGATGAAGATAGTCACGATAACGTGATCACAGACCTAGAGCCAGACATCTTGGAATGTGAAGTCAAGTGGGCCTTAGAAAGCATCACTACGAACAAAGCTAGTGGAGGTGATGGAATTCCAGTTGAGCTATTTCTAATCTTGAAAGATGATGCTGTGAAAGTGCTGCACTCAATATTCCAGCAAATTTGGAAAACTCAGCAGTGGCCACAGGACTGGAAGAGGTCAGTCTTCATTCCAATCCCAAAGAAAGGCAATGCCAAAGAATGCTCAAACTACTGCACAATTGCCCTCAACTCACACGCTAGTAAAGTCATGTTCAAAATTCTCCAAGCCAGGCTTCAGCAATATGTGAACCGTGAACTCCCAGATGTTCAAGCAGGTTTTAGAAAAGGCAGAGGCACCAGAGATCAAATTGCCAACATCCCCTGGATCATGGAGAAAGCAAGAGAGTTCCAGAAAAACATCTATTTCTGCTTCATTGACTATGCCAAAGCCTTTGACTGTGTGGAACACAATAAACTGTCAGTTCAGTTCAGTCGCTCAGTCGTGTCCGACTCTCCGCGACCCCATGAATCACAGCACGCCAGGCCTCCCTATCCACCACCAACTCCCTGAGTTCACTCAAACTCATGTCCACAGAGTCAGTGATACCATCCAGCCATCTCATTCTCGGTCGTCCCCTTCTCCTCCCGCCCCCAACCTTTCCCAGCATCAGAGTCTTTTCCAGTGAGTCAACTCGTCGCATGAGGTGGCCAAAGTATTGCAGTTTCAGAAACTGTGGAAAATTCTAAAAGACATGGGAATACCAGACCACCTGACCTGCCTCTTGAGAAACCTGTATGCAGGTCAGGAAGCAACAGTCAGAACTGTACATGGAACAACAGACTGGTTTCAAATAGGAAAAGAAGTATGTCAAGGCTGTATATTGTCACCTTGCTTATTTAACTTTTGTGCAGAGTATATCATGAGGAACGCTGCGCTGGAAGAAGCACAAGCTGGAATCAAGATTGCTGGGAGAAATATCAATAACCTCAGATATGCAGATGACACTACCCTTATGGCAGAAAGTGAAGAGGAACTCAAAAGCCTCTTGATGAAAGTGAAAGAGGAGAGTGAAAAGGTTGGCTTGAAGCTCAACATTCAGAAAACAAAGATCATGGCATCTGGTCCCATCACTTCTTGGGAAATAGATGGAAAAACAGTGGAAGCAGTGTCAGACTTTATTTTTTTGGGCCCCAAACTCACTGCAGATGCTGATTGCAGCCATGAAATTAAAAGACGCTTACTCCTTGGAAGGAAAGTTATTACCAACCTTGATAGTATATTAAAAAGCAGAGACATTACTTTGCCAGCCAAGGTCCCTCTAGTCAAGGCAATGGTTTTTCCCGTGGTCATGTATGGATGTGAGAGTTGGACTGAAAGCTGATCGCCGAAGAATTGATGCTTTTGAACTGTGGTGTTGGAGAAGACTCTTGAGAGTCCCTTATACTGCAAGGAGATCCAACCAGTCCATTCTACAGGAGATCAATCCTGGGTGTTCATTGGAAGGACTGATGCTAAAGCTGAAACTGCAATACTTTGGCCACCTTATGCGACGAATTGACTCACTGGAAAAGACTCTGATGCTGGGAAAGGTTGGGGGCGGGAGGAGAAGGGAACGACAGAGAATGAGATGGCTGGATGGCATCACCGACTCTGTGGACATGAGTTTGGGTAAACTCTGGGAGTTAGTGATGGACAGGGAGGCCTGGCATGCTGTGATTCATGGGGTCGCGGAGAGTCGTACACAACTGAGTGACTGAACTGAACGGAACTGAACTGTTCAGCCTCCATATGTTGGCATTTTTAATGGTTTTACTCCCGTAATTGAGATCTAATCTTATTGCATTGTGGTCAGAAAAGATGCTTGGAACGATTCAATTTTTTTGAATTTACCAAGGCTAGATTTATGGCCCAGGATGTGATCTATCCTGGAAAAGTTTCTGTGTGCGCTTGAGAAAAAGGTGAAATTCATTGTTTTGGGGTGAAATGTCCTATAGAGATCTATTAGGTCTAACTGATCTATTGTATCATTTAAAGTTTGTGTTTCCTTGTTAATTTTCTGTTTAGTAGATCTATCCATAGATGTAAGTGGGGTATTAAAATCTCCCACTATTATTGCATTGTTGTTAATTTCCCCTTTCATACTTGTTAGTAATTGTCTTACATATTGTGGTGCTCCTATATTGGGTGCATAAATATTTATAATTGTTATATCTTCTTCTTGGATTGACCCTTTGATCATTATGTAGTTTTCTTCTTTGTCTCTTTTCACAGCCTTTGTTTTAAAGTCTATTTTATCTGATATGAGTATCGCTGCCCCTGCTTTCTTTTGATCTCTATTTGCGTGGAATATCTTTTTCCAGCCTTTCACTTTCAGTCTGTATGTGTCCCTCGTTTTGAGGTGGGTCTCTTGTAGACAACATATATGGGGTTCTTGTTTTTGTATCCATTCAGCCAGCCTTTGTCTTTTGGTCGGGGCATTCAACCCATTTACGTTTAAGGTAATTATTGATAAGTATGATCCCGTTGCCATTTTCTTTATTGCTTTGTGTTTCCTGTCTAGAGAAGATCCTTTAGCATTTGTTGAAGAGCTGGTTTGGTGATGCTGAATTCTCTCAGCTTTTGTTTGTCTGTAAAGCTTTTGATTTCTCCTTCATATTTGAATGAGATCCTTGCTGGGTACAGTAATCTGGGCTGTAGGTTATTTTCTTTCATCACTTTAAGTATGTCTTGCCATTCCCTCCTGGCCTGAAGAGTTTTTGTTGAAAGATCAGCGGTTATCCTTATGGGAATCCCCTTGTGTGTTATTTGTTGCTTTTTCCTTGCTGCTTTTAATATTTGTTCTTTGTGTTTGATCTTTGTTAATTTGATTAATATTTATCTTGGAGTATTTCGCCTTGGGTTTATCCTGTTGGGGACTCTGCGTTTCTCGGACTTGGGTGATTATTTCTTTCCCCATTTTAGGGAAGTTTTCAACTATTATCTCCTCAAGTATTCTCTCATGTCTTTCTTTTTGTCTTCTTCTTCTGGGACTCCTATGATTCAAATGTTGGAGCATTTAACATTGTCCCAGAGGTCTCTAATATTGTCCTCATTTCTTTTAATTCATTTTTCTTTTTTCCTCTCTGTTTCATTTATTTCTACAATTCTATCTTCTAGCTTGCTTATCTTGTCTTCTGCCTCTGTTATTCTACTGTTTATTCCCTCCAGAGTGTTTCTGATCTCATCTATTGCATTATTCATTGTGTATTGACTCTTTTTTATTACTTCTAAGTCCTTATTAAACCTTTCTTCCATCTTCTCAATCCTTTTCTGCAGGTTATTTATCTGTAACTCCATTTTGCTTTCAAGACTTTGAGTCATTTTCACCATCAAAATTCGAAATTCTTTATCAGGTAGATTCCCTATATCTTCCTCTTTTGTTTGTGTTGGTGGGCATTTCTCTTGTTCCTTTACTTGCTGGGTATTTCTCTGCCACTTCATCTTGCTTATATTGCTTTGCTTGGGGTGGCCTTTCCCTCTTCTGGCCATTTCTGGAGTTCTCTTTATTATGTAGTTTCCTTGCTGTGTGTGGGGTTGGATGGATGACTTGTTAAGGTTCCCTGGTTAGGGAAGCATGTGTCGGTGTTCTGGTGGGTGGAGCTGGATTTCTTCTCTCTGGATTGCAATGTAGTGTCCACTAATGAGTTATGAGATGTCAGTGGGTTTGGAGTGACTTTGGGCAGCCTGTATATTGAAACTCAGGGCTATTTTCCTGTGTTGCTGGAGAATTTGCGTGGTATGTGTTGCTCTGGAACTTGTTGACCCTTGGGTGGTGCTTGGTTTTAGTGTAGGTATGGAGGCGTTTGATGAGCTCCTATCGATTAGTATTCCCTGGGGTCAGGAGTTCTCTAGTGTTCTCAGGATTCAGGCTTAAGCTTCTTGCCTCTGGTTTTTGGTCTTATTCTTGGAGTAGCCTCTAGACTTCTCTATCTGTCATCTCCAAGGTGGTTCCCTCTATTTGAGCTTCTGTTTGCTGGTCTCTTCAGTGTCTAATTTCCACCCTGACACTAGGGGGCGGGTGGACACTTTTTAAGGCTTAGTTGTTCAGTCCTGTTCTGGGAAGGGAGGAACACTGCAGACAAATATCTCTGGCGTCTGTGGGGAGTGCTCTCAGCGTCTCGGCCACACTGGGTTTGCCCCCGCTCACAGCACGTGTGTTGTCCCAGTCTACACTGCACAGGCTCTAGGTTGCTCTGCCGGGAACTGTCCGAGGCCGGCGCTGGGTTGCATGCACTTCCCAGGTCTGAGCGTCTCAAGTTTAGTTTCTCGCAGACTTGGTTGGGCCTGCGTTTTGTCCCTTCCCTGGTCCGAGCAGCTCAGGTGACTCAGTGTTTGGCGAGCACAGTCGCTGTGACTTATCGCCTCCCCAGTCCCTGCCACTCGGTTTTCTGGGTGTACAACTGGCACACCTTCTCAGGTGGATATCGACCGGCCCGAGCCCAAGAAGTCTTGATTAGCAACAAGCCTGCCTGCAGTTTGTATCGGATGCCTTTCTGGGGCCGTGGTTGCCCACTCCGGCTCTGGCTGACCCCCCTGCCTGTCTCGGCGAAGGATGGTGGATGGGCCGACTGCAGGCAGCTCGCTCTGCTCAGCCGTTTGTTCTGTGAGTGAGGCTGGCGGAGTCTTAGGTTAGAACTTTCCGCCTTTTTGTGGGGAACCTATCCCAGTCTGCTTTGCTATCCCCAGTTCTCTTAGATTGTTCTCGTGGCATTCAAGCCCAGTCCTCTCTCTAAGCAGTTCAGCCAGCTCCTCCCTGTCCAGCCCCCACTTGCTAATGGCGTATGCAGGCGTCTGTGCTGCTTTTCCCTTGGGAGTTATCATTTGGCGGGTAATCTGTGGGTTTTAATTATTTTTTTCTTTTTCCTTCCGGTTATGTGGCCCTCTGAGGTTCCAAGGCTCGCCACAGACTAGCCACTGAGAGTGTTTCCTGGTGTTTGGAAACTTCTCAGTTTTTAAAGCCTCCCTTTCCGGGACAGAGCTCCGTCCTTACCTATTTTGTCTCTCTTTTTATCTTTTGTTTTTTCCTACCTCCTTTCAAAGACAATGGGCTGTTTTTCTGGGGGCTTGATGTCCTCTGCCAGCATTCAGAAGTTGTTTTGTGGACTTTACTCCGCGTTCAAATGTTCTTTTGATGAATTTGTGGGGGAGAGAGTGGTCTCGCTGTCTTGTTCCTCCACCATCTTGTTCCTTCCTACATTGTAATTTTAAATTTAATCAGGTTAATTTCCATCTTTTAAATATTTTTCATATCTTTGCTTATTATTTTGAACATACAGAAAATAGTCACAATGACTTTTTAAAAGCACTTGTCTCCTTTTTCTGTGTCAGTTCTTGGTTAGTTTCAATTGATAAAATTTTCTCCCAATGATGGTTCACACTTTCTAGTTTCTGTACAGGCTTGGCAATTTTTTAATTGAATTCCAGACAATATGACTTTTACTTTGTTGGGTGCTGGATATTTTCATTCATGTAAAACGGTGTTGAGTCTTTTTACTGGGACATAGTTAAGTTATTGTAAACAGTTTGATCCTTTCCATTCTGGCTTTTAAGATTTATTAAGCCCAACTGGAACATGCTTATTTTAGTCCCCCTTGCTGAAGAAAAGCCCTCTCTGTGTACTTAGTCAAGTGCCCTGTGGGTCATGAGGTTTTCCAGTCTGGCTTTTGTGAACAAGCACTGCTCTTAGCTTCATGTCAATGCTGAGCACCATTACCTCATGTGCTGATGGTGGTTTTTCCCTTGGCCTGAGCAGTTTCCTTACCTGCATTCCCTGTTCAGTCTCAGCGGAGTGACTGGGGAGGCCTCTGCCCTTCTACAGAGCTTCTGTGTCGCTTTCTTATCTCTCGTTCAGAGTTTGTCTTCAGTGTAAATTTGTCTTTGGCTAGGTTTTTCTGACTTCTGTTCCTTAGGGTGTTTCCTCTTTTTATTAAAAAAGTGATATTTAAATAAATATACATATATATATATATAAATACTTTTTTTTTTTTTGATGTTCTGGGTCTTAGCTGAAGCACATGGGTTCTTTTTATTTTTTTAAGTTGTGGCACATGGTATCTTTTAGTTGTGGCAAGTGGGATATAGTTCCCTGGCCAGATTTCGAACCTGGGCCCCCTTCATTGACAGCATGTAGTCTTAGCCACTGGACCACCAGGGAAGTCGCAGGGTGTTTCTGTAATCTTAATAAATCTGGATTTATTATATTCCTTTCAGGAGATCTTAAGCCTTATCTCTCCATCTCTCTTTACCCCTATTTTCCTCTATTTCCTTGCTTTATATAGCAAAGAACTGTTTTTTTTTAAACATCTGGAATAAATTTTAATAAAACTATTAAAATGATTATTAATGCTATTTCAGTGCATGTCACATGGATCACGAAGATATTAATAGCTTTTCTGTATTAGTTTGCTATACGGCAGCCATAGCAAAAAGCACAGATTGGGTGGCTTAAACAACAGAACTGTATTTTCTCAGAATTCTGAAACTAGAAGTCTGAGATCTAAGAATTGTCTTTCCATATGACACATTGATTCTGCTGCTGCTGCTGCTGCTAAGTCACTTCAGTCGTGTCCGACTCTGTGTGACCCCATAGACGGAAGCCCATCAGGCTTCCCCGTCCCCGGGATTCTCCAGGCAAGAACACTGGAGTGGGTTGCCATTTCCTTCTCCAATGTGTGAAAGTGAAAAGTGAAAGTAAAGTCGCTCAGTCGTGTCTGACCCTTAGCAACCCCACAGACTGCAGCCTACCAGGCTCCTCCATCCATGGGCTTTTCTAGGCAAGAGTACTGGAGTGGCTTGCCATTGCCTTCTCCGCATTGATTCTGCAGGCCTACTCATTTCTGTGTTTCATAGAAGGAGAGAAGTAAAATGTTAATTTGTTTAGCCATATTTTGTTACTATGCAGCAGGATACTTGCGTATGTAAGACCATTAGTGCAATTGTCAACTGGTCTCCCTCATTTCCTTTAACAGTGTGAGTTATAATTTAGATTGTCATTTCCCCCTCTTAACTGTTTTCTCAAGAGGAGATAATTGATACTGCTAGTGGATTGTGTGTGTGTGTGTGTGTTGCACAACTTATGGGGTCTTAGTTCCCTGACCAGGGATTGAACCCAGGACCTTGGTAGTAAAAGCACAGAGTCCTAATCACTGGACTGCCAGGGAATTCCCTGTACTGCTAATAAATTTCTTAAAACAATCTCTTTTAAGCCTTCTTTATTTGCAATCAAATAATTGTATTGTCATCTGTTTTTCTTAGTATTATAGGTAATGAATTTTAAAAAGAGTTGACATGATGGTAACTTTAAGCCCTTATTAAAGTGGCAAAGAAGAATTATTGGGGAATAAATGTACAATTCTATGAACAACTGCTTTCTGGTTGTAAAAAAAGGTTTACTTGTATAATGTTTAAATAATGCAAAGGCAGATGGTTAATAACTCCTATCTGCAGCCATAAAAGTAAAATAAGTTTGTTTAAAAAAATTTTTTTAATCAAATGGACATGTGGGCAATTAATCTATTGCTGTCTTTCCATTGAGAACAAATTTAAAATGGTATAAAAATATTCATAAACAATTTCTCACTCATGGAACATACTTTCTTGTTTTGCTAGTTTTTGGTACTTCTCTGATCTTGTTGGAAATGCATAAGTTTTGAAATACTTCTGTAAAAAATGGAGGGGAACCTTTCTTTTATCCAGGAATATGTAGTGTGGCAGATCATTGAGTCAGCAGTTATTTTTACTTTCCCTGAAAGAGATAAAGTTCCCAAGAATTCATTATATATGTGTTTTGCCACTGAGTGAGCAAGAAAAATACATACCCATCAGTGCTGACTGGTTGGTAATTCCTGAAACATGATGCCACAGTCCTCATAAATAACAGAGTAACAGAATCAAGGAGAATTTGGCAGAGATCAATCTCTAGATGGATGAGTTAGGCTGTAAGCAAATAGCTACTCAACTTCTCTTGACTTTTAAGAATGCTCTATGGGTTTTCTAATTCAGACCCTTGGATTTCAGCAAGTCCCAGAGATTTTTACAGACTAACAAAGACTAACAGGTCGGCAATTGAGCATTGGTGTGTGGAGGTATTTTGTAATTTCAGTGGGAGACACCCTGTGCTGCTTCTAGAAACTCTACTCTTTAACTTACTATCATGGAAATTTGCCATGACTGTTGAATTTCTCTCTGATGGCTTGAGATGAGAAAGTACAGATGTCATCAGTGAACACCTCATCAGAGCTGTGAAAACCTGCTAATAAAATATTTGTGTGGCCTAGTGGTTTTATTTTTGGTGTATTTTATGAGGCTGGGTTATGCAGGCTCTTTGAGATTATCTATCTATTTATCTATATGTCAATTACCTTGTATAAAAGTATAACCTTGATAGCTAAAGACATTTCCTGCCCTTGCTGTGTTTCTCTAGTAACTGTGCTTCAGGGACTATAAAGTTGTAGTTGTTTGATAGGTATGTTGCGTAATAGCCCCTGTTTCCCTGTTTGGAACCTGGAAACATTCTCTGGCTCTATAAATGAACAAAGGGATGATCTAAAAGCAAGTAAATATGATTTGAACTTTCAAGTGAGATGTGGACCCACATAATCCTTTACACATCTCTGCAAATGAGGAATAAGAAGGCAGGAGAGGCCTGGAAGTGGTCCCTAAGGTGCCATCAGATATTATCGCAAGCTTTTGGCAGGTATAAGCAGGCAGGGTGGTTAGAAGTTTGAAACAGAGTGTAAAAAACTATGTCACATTTTAAATAACCTTCATATACAGCGTTTGCCTCATTACATTGCTTCTTACTGCCTTTTTACATTTGGACAGACTTTTTTTTTTTTTTTAAAGATTTTTGTTTCAATATGGCACTTGGCAAGGACAAAATTGTTGTATGGGGAATGTTAACTATTTGGGGTGGATGGCCTTAGACACAGCTGTGAAACAGGCCAGGTGCCTTTCTGTCAACCCACTCCCTCTTTTGAAGTGTCCTTCCTGCTGAAGGGATTCATGCCATCATTGCTGCCTGGGCCCCAAAGAGGAAAGAAACCCCATCAAGCAAAGACAGTGTGGACTTCAAATGTCACTGCTCTGAGTGTGGGTAATATATGAAGAGAGAACCCAGGGAAATGGCAATTCTAGCAATAAACGTAATGGTGACAATCATAATAATGAGTTGCCTGTGTGTCAGGCACTGTGCAAAGTACTTTATATACATTGTCTTCCATCATGAAACAGTGGGGACTGATAGTTCTCCCCACTTCTTAGAAGCCATGCCTACAACAACCCAGGAAAATAGAGCCAAGTTTCGTTTTTCTGCCAAAGCCAGACTCTTTCTTTGTCCTCTGGTTTTCCACTATGAATGGCTGATAACTGGACTTTTCCACATCACAATGGGACATCATTTAGGACAGGGATCTTAACTACTTCCAGTTATGGAGAGACAAAGTTAATTCCGGAACCAGAGACTCTCTCACACACCATACAAGTGTTTTTGTGGCTCCAAGGATCTGAATAGATTAAAACGTATGAGGGAGCTAGAAGCCAAGAAAATAAACAAAGTGCCTTGATGGTGACAGGAGCTTTTGTCTGATTATCGGAGTACCATCCTGGGAAATTGCGGCACCCACGAACCATCAACCACTTTGCCCCTGTTTGTTCCTAAATGCCGTTGGTGCCCTTCTGTGAATGTCAGGCGAAGCAGCATCTCCTCACTTGAGTAGTTGCACGCAATGGGTAAGAGCATCATTAATCATTGATAGAGGCATTTTACATTTTCAAGCTATGTTCAAACAGCATAGAAGTGACTGATCATGGATGCTGCATGAAGAGAGTGCCAAATGGGCATTTTCATTTAATGGGAAAAGTAAGGGCAGACAATTGGCAGCTGTAGATACATCTCTATTTTTAGTCAGTAGTCTATTTTATGTGGGACTTCCCAGATGGCTAAGGGGTAAAGAATCTGCCTGTCAATGCAGGAGATGTAGGCTGGATCCCTGAGTCGGGAAGATCCCCTGGAGGAGAAGACGGCAACCCACTCCAGTATTCTTCCCTGGGAAACCCCATGGACAGAGGAGCCTGGTGAGCTGCAGTCCATGGTGTCGCAAAGTGTTGGATATGGCCGAGCAACTGAACATACACACTATTTTATGTTCAACTCCAAATGACAGTAAGGTCTGCTCTGAGCTCTACAGTACAAAGGATTCTGAGAACCCACCTGGAACGTGAAAGTGAAAGTGAAGTAGCTCAGTCGTGTCCAACTTTTTGCAACCCCGTGGACTGTAGCCTACCAGGCTCCTCCCTCCATGGGATTCTCCAGGCAAGAATACTGGAGTGGGTTGCCATGGAGGCCACCTTCTACTAATGAAGTCTGTCAAAGACTCAGGAATGGGTAGAGAGTCATGAGTTCACTACCTCTTTTTAGAGCAGTAAAATATATTCCAGAAAAGACCCTCAAGTACTGGGTCGTTTTCTCAGAATAAAACTAAACATTAATTCTGCTCTGGTGTCAGCCTTCTTGGTTCTAATGCTGGTTGTGGCACCTCTGGCCTCAAATTTCTCTGGGCTTCAGTTGACCTCATCTATGAGATGGGAGCATAATAATAGTATTAACCTCAAAGAGTTGTTAGTTTAAATTAGTTAATATATGTAAATTTTTTAGAACCTAGAAACAGCATCAGAGAGAGAGAACTAAAGCCCAAACAATCACTTCGACAACCCAGGAAGGAGGTATTAATAGCAGTTTACTTTAGACCTTGGCCAAGAATTTCTTATTCTAGCAGGAAAGCAGATGAGAGTTTGCCTAAGATATGTTCAAATGGTGAAGAGCTGAAGACTATTGTTTTTGTGCATGAGGCAGAGGAAAAAGCAATACTGGATGGAGAAGCCTGGTAGGCTACAGTCCACGGGGTCGCAAAGAGTCGGACACGACTGAGAGACTGAACGGAATGAAACGGAATTTGGGACATTACTTGGAGAACTCTGAGGATCTGAAGTGGAGCAATCTAGGTTTAGAAAGAAGTGAAGAATACAAATCTAGAACTCACTCTCCCTCCCTCCCTGCCTCCAAAGATCTGGAAGCCATAAGAATGGATCACATGATCCTTCCGTAATGGAAGGATCACATCGGCTGCTCTTTTCCATTGATACTGAAATGAGACAGAGGCCAAGATTATACCAATGGGCATTTAAGTAATAAATTAAGAACTTGCTGCACAGCATCACAGTCACTAATGCCAGAAGAAAAACTTTAATTTTCACCCTTTTATGAAAATGTTTGCTCTAGTGTGACAGCTCTGTAGACACATCTGGCCTCAAATCCTGTGTCCTCTATAATTTGTTGTTATTGTTGTTTAGTCACTAAGTTGCGTCTGACTCTTTTACAACCCCATGGATTCTAGCCCACCAGGTTCCTCCATCCATGGGATTTTCCAGGAGTGGGTTGTCATTTCCTTCTGCAGGAGATCAGGGATCAAACGTTGTCTCCTGCATTGGTGGGAGACTGTTTACTGCTGAGCCACCAGGGAAGTCACCTCTATGGTTAGCTATAATGAGCTAAGACAAAGTTACTTAACACTGTTGTTATTGTTGTTCAGTGGTTAAGTCATGTCTGACCCCAAGGGGTTCAGCATGCCAGGCTTCCCTGTCCTTTACAATCTCCTGGAGTTTGCTCAGATTCATGTCCGTTAAGTTGGTAATACCACCAACCATCTCATCCTCTGCCACCCTCTTCTCCTTTTGCCATCAATCTTTCCCAGCATCAGCGTCTTTTCCAATGGCCCTGAGACAGATCTTCGCCTAGTCTCAATTTTCCAAACTGTAAAGTGGAGTTAATAATACTCACCTGGAGGGGTCGCTATGTGATCAAAATGAGATAACAACACAGTGACTAGTATGTAGGAAAATGAAAGTGAAAATCATTCAGTCGTGTCCAACTCTTTGGGCCCCCATGGATTGTGCAGTCCATGGAATTCTCTAGGCCAGAATACTGCAGTGGGTAGCCGTTCCCTTCTCCAGGGCATCTTCCCAACCCAGGAATCAAACCAGGGTCTCCTGCATTGCAAGCGGATTCTTTACTATCTGATGAAGAAGCAGCCAAATAAAAGTTACTTCTCTTGCCATCATTTTGGAAGATATATTTGAAGTTGTTGAAATGAACAAGATAATTGATTGGCAAGCCTACATATGCTCTAAAATTACACGAGGACTTAAAAAAAACCTGCTTAACTATTGAATCTGAATCTCCAAATTGTAACCTAGAAAGCTATAATTTTTATAAAACTCTCAGATAATTCTGATGCCAAATTCAGTTTTAGATCGATGAACTACACGAACTCTTGAAATTCTTTGTATTTTATTCTCTCCCATCATCATTTAAAAATCAATTTAGTTAGGCAACAAATATTAACCAGTGTTAGAACCATCTAAACTGAGTTTAGGAATACTTCTGATTGTGGGCTGGGTTTTAAAGACACCTGAATTGCTTTGATCACATTTCACTTTCTAAAAGTGAAATAGTCTGATTAAGAATTATATGTGAGGGACTTCCCTGGTGGTCCAGTAGCTAAGATTCCATGCTCCCAATGCATGGGGGCCCAGGTTTGATCCCTAGTCAGGGAACTAGATCCCACATGCTGCAGCAAAGATTGAAGAATCACGTGCCATAACTAAGAACCAGTTCAGCCAAATAAGTAATTTTTTAAAAAAAGAATTGTATATGAAAAATTCCATCCACACATATTTATTTCAGTTCAGTTCAGTTCAGTCGCTCAGTCGTGTCCGACTCTTTGTGACCCCATGAATCACAGCACGCCAGGCCTCCCTGTCCATCACCAACTCCCAGAGTTCACTCAAACTCATGTCCATCGAGTCGGTGATGCCATCCAGCCATCTCATTCTCTGTCGTCCCCTTCTCCTCCCGCCCCCAATCCTTCCCAGCATCAGAGTCTTTTCCAGTGAGTCAACTCATCGCATGAGGTGACCAAAGTATTGGAGTTTCAGCTTTAGCATCAGTCCTTCCAATGAAAACCCAGGATTGATCTCCTCCAGAATGGACTGGTTGGATCTCCTTGCAGTCCAAGGGACTCTTATTTATTTAGCACCTACTATATGTTAGACTGAGGACTTCCCTGGTGGCTCTGATGGTAAAGAATCCTCCTGCAATGTAGGAGACCAGGGTTTGATCCCTGGGTTGGGAAGATCACCTGGAGAGGAAATGGATATCCACTCCAGTATTCTTGCCTGGAGAATCTGATGGACAGAGGAACCTGGTGGGCTACAGTCCATGGGGTTGCAAAGAGTTGGACACAACTGAGCTACTAACACTTTCACTTTCTTTCTTTCACATGCCAGCCAGACTAGCTACTTCTAATCAGTTAAAGAGTCAAAGTGCCCTGCTTTGTGGAGGTTAATAAAGTTAAGCTTGTTTGTATGTGTCTTTAGTTGAGTTCAGTGGCTCAGTCGTGTCCTACTCTCTGCGACCCCATGGACTGCAGCATGCCAGGCTTCCCTGTCCATCACCAACTCCCAGAGTTTGCTCAGACTCATGTCCACCAAGTCAGTGATGCCATCCAACCATCTCGTCCTCTGTTGTTCCCTTCTCAGTGTCATGATCTTTTCCAAGGAGTCAGTTATTCGCATCAGGTGGCCAAAGTATTGAACTTTCAGCTTCAGCATCAGTCCCTCCAATGAATATTCAGGACTGATTTCCTTTCGGATTGACTGACTGGATCTCCTTGCAGTCCAAGGGACTCTAAAGAGTCTTCTCCAACACCACAGTTCAAAAGCATCAATTCTTCTGTGCTCAGCTTTCTTTATAGTCCAACTCTCACATCCATACATGACTACTGGAAAAATCATAACTTTGACTAGACAGAACTTGTAGGCAAAGTAATGTCTCTGCTTCTTAATATGCTATCTAGGTTGGTCATAGTTTTTCTTCCAAGGACCAAGCATCTTTTAATTTCATGGCTTCTGTCACCATCTATAGTGATCTTGGAGCCCAAGAAAATAAAATCTCTCACTGTTTCCATTGTTCCCCATCAATTTGCCATGAAGTGATGCGACTGGATGCCATGATCTTAGCTTTCTGAATGTTGAGTTTTAAGCCAACTTCTTCACTTTCCTGTTTCACTTTCATCAAGAGACTCTTTAGTTCTTCTTCACTTTCTGCTGTAAGGGTGGTGTCATCTGCATATCTGAGGATATTTCTCCCGGCAATCTTGATTCCAGCTTGTGCTTCATCCAGCTTGGCATTCGTATGATGTACTCTGCATATATGTTAAGTAAGCAGGGTGACAATACAGCTTTGATGTACTCTTTTCCCAATTTGGAACCAGTCTGTTGTTCCATGTCCAGTTCTAACTGTTGCTTCTTGACCTGCATATAGATTTCTTAGGAGACAGGTAAGATGGTCTGGTATTCCTATCTCTTGAAGAATTTTTCATAGTTTGTTGTCATTCACACAGTCAAAAGCTTTGGTGTAGTCAATAAAGCAGAAGTAGATGTTTTTCTTGAAACTCTCTTGCTTTTTCAATGATCCAACAGATGTTGGTAATTTGATCTCTGGTTCCTCTGCCTTTTCTAAATCCAGCTTGAACATCTGGAATTTCATGGTTCACATACTGTAGAAGCCTGACTTGTAGAATTTTGAGCATTACTTTGCTAGCATGTGTCTTTAAGACCTGAACTAATAAGCCTTTTTCTATAATTATAATTTGAAATTTAATAAATGACCAAATGAGAAGTTACTGTTGTGTGCATTGTAGTTCATATTTATTTTTTCCACATTTTCTAGCATTTTGATGTGAAAATTTTTAAGCAAGTAGCAACATTGTAAGAATCTTGCTGTGGGACACCCTCATACCCAGCTCCTAGATTCTACTATTGGCATTACTGGACTTGCTTTATTACATAGTTATCAATGCATTAACCCATCTTATTATTTGTGATTACTTCAAAGTAAATCAAAGACATCAGTATACTTCCCCTAAATACTTTAGAGGCATATTATTAATATTAGCATTTAAAATCTACAATGAACTGCACCATCTTAAGAGTATGTTCATTGCATTTTGACAAACATATATACACATATAAGCTATCAAGACACAGAACACAGAAAGTTCTCTCACTCCTATTCCTAGTGAATCTCTCCTCCAAGGCCCAGTGGTAACTCCTGAGTTTTTCCACTGTAGATTGGTTTTGTGTATTATGGCATCTTGTCAATGAGATCATATGATGTATACTCTTTGGTGTGCAAGACTTCTGTCACTGTGCACAATATTCGTGAGAGTGATCCACACTCTTTCATGTTTCAGTCATTTGTTCTTTTGTGTTGCTAGTTTCCTTGCTTACCACCATGTCAGCGTCTCTTTTTCTGTTGATGGGCACTGTGAGCCTTTCTAGCTGTTGGTTATGTGAGTAAAGCCCCTGTAAACTTCACAAGTATTTTTGTGAGCGTGTCAATATTTTCACTTATATTGGATAAATACCTCAGTGGAAGTGCTGGTCATAGGGTGCACTTATGCTTCGTTTTAGAAGAAACTGCCCGACTGGTTCCCAGCGCAGTTGTGTCAGTTACCCTTCCGTGGACAGCGTTGCTTCAGGTGCCCCATCCCCACTTCTACTGATGGCTGGGGTCAGTTTCTTTGACTATAGCCATTCCGGGGGTGGGGGGTGTGTGGTCTTGTCTCCTTGTGGTTTTAATTTGCATTTTTGGATAACAAGTGATGTTGAGCATTTCTTTCATGTGCTTATTGGCCATTCAGGCATACATACTTTTGATTCTTCAAATCTTTTGCCCATTTTTGGTTTTATTTTTCAAGGTTCATAAGAGTAATTTTACTAAGCAAGACAAAGCAAACTGTCTGTCTTCTACTGTTGAAGTGCCATAGTTCTTTGTATACCCTGGATAATAATCCTTTGTCAGATACACGTTTTGCCAGTGTTTCCTCCAAGTTTATGGATTGCCTGTTCATTTTCTTAATGGTGTCTTTTGATGAGCAAAATTTTTTAATTTTGATGAAGTCTGTTTTTGTCTTCTTTTACAGTTATTGCTTTGTATGAACCAAGAACTCTTGACTCATGTGTCATGAACACATTCTCCAATATTCTCTTGTAAAAGCTTTATAATTTTAGCTTTTATGTTTAGGATATTTATTTTGCTTTTTTACTAATTTTCACAATTTTTAAGAATGAACCTCCTAAACTGTCTAAAATAATATCCAGTTAAACTTTCTTTTATATATAAACAAATAAATGAAATTTATTCAATGTCAAGGAAGGGGAAATTTGCTCTTCTACCCCTTGAGTTCTTCTGGCTAGACTAATAATAAAATTGACACAACACAGATTCATAGGAGGAATAAATTTTAACTCATGCCCACAGAGGTCTTATAGAAATGAGACCTAAGAAGTGACAACAAAGAAACAATATTTTTTTTAAATTGAAGTATAGTTGATTTATAATGTTGTGTTAGTTTCAGACACACAGCAAAGTGATTCAGATATGTATATTTTGTCAGATTGGTTTCTATCATAGGTTATTACAAGATATTACATATACTTCCCTGTGCTACATGGTAAATCTTTATTGCTTATCTATTTTATGTATAATAGTGTGTATCTTAATCCACACTCCTCATTTATCCTTCCCCACTCCGTTTCCCTTTTGGAAACTGTAAGTTTGTTTTCTATGTCTGTGAGTCTATTCTGTTTTATAAATAAATTCATTTGTATTATCTTTTTATATTCCACATATAAGTGACGCTGTATAATATTTGTCTTTTTCTGTCTGATTTACTTCACTTGGTATGATATTCTCCAGGTCCATCCATGTTACTGCCAATGGCAATATCTCAGTCTTTTGTATGGCTGAGTAATATTACATTTTATAAATGTACCTTATCTTCTTTATCCATTCATTGATTGATGGACACTCAGGTTGCTTCCATGTCTTGGTTATTGTATGCTGTGCTGCTCTGAGCATTGAGGTGCATGGATCTTTTTGAATTAGTGCCCAGGAGTTGGATCACTGAATCATATGACGAGTCTATTTTCAATTTTTTAAGGAACTTCTGTACTGTTTTCCATAGTAGCAGCTCCAGTTTACATTCCCTTCATCAGAACAGGAGGGTTACCTTTTCTTCACACCCTCTCTAGCATTTGTTATTTGTAGATTCTTTGATAATGGCCATTCTGACCTGTGTGCGGTGATGTTTCATTATGGTTTTGATTCGCATTTCTCTAATAATTCCTGATGTTGAGCACCTTTCAGGGGCCTGTTGGCCATCTGTATGTCTTCTTTGTAGAAATGTCTATTTAGTTCTTCTGCCCATTTTTTAATTGTTTTTTTTTTTATATTGAGTTGTATGAGCTGTCAAAGAAACAATTAATGAGGAACTGACAGGATAAAGAAACTTAGCTTTGGCGTGTGTAATTTGTAAAGAATCTAAACAGAGTTTGGGTTTGGGGTAGTAAACAAAAAAAGTAACAGGAGGCTTCCCGGCTGTAATTCTATATCTCCGCTGTAAGGCCGTCTTACTTTCGGACGCAGGAAATGCACTTTGTTTTTGGCTGTGCTCGATCTTCATTGCGGCATGCAAGCTCTCTAGTTGTAGCACGCAGGCTTAGTTCCCATGTGGCACATGGGCTCTTAGTTCCCCGAGCAGGAATTGAACCCAGTCCCCTGCATCAGAAGGTAGATTCTTAACCACCAGGCCACCAGGGAAGTCCTTGGGAGTGCACTTTTCACATGAGAAATTTATTTCCTGCTTTTCAGGGAGACAGAAGAGGGTCAGAATTTTCTTCTTGGGTTCACTGCTTGTCAAGCAGCTTCAATTCAAAATAATTAATATGCCATTGTAGCATATTTTGGGATGGCCCACCCTCAGCCCTAACATCATGTTACAAGAAACCTATTACAATGTCTTTCCAGAGAAAACATGTGTAAATATGGGATCGTTGAAAAGATCAGACTATCCTCCATATATGTGCTTTGCTTTCAAGCATTATCATTTAAGAAGAATAGAGGATTCTCTAATTAAAGAGCAACCTTGACCTAAAGAGGTATTTTACAATGTTTTGTTAGTTTCTAAAGCAATTATACTCCAATAAAAAATAATAATCAAAAAAATGACGGCTGAAGTAGGTGGTCCATTAAGGAGGGGCTTGAAAAAGCTTGTTTCTTTATAAAGATTATTATAATGATTTGATTATCGCCTCATTTTTTAAATAATGAAATCAGGTATGAAAGTAAAAAATAATAGAGGTGTTTTAAACATATGATTGTTCAGTTAAGAGAAAACAGACTGTTCTACACATTTATAAGGGCTTCCCAGTGGCTCAGCAGTAATTTGCCCACAATACAGGAGCTGCAGGAGACTCGGTGATATTCTCCAGATCCAGGGTTTGATCCATGAGTGGAAAAGATTCCCTGGAGGAGGGGTGACAACCCATTCCAGTACTCTTGCCTGGAAAATCCCATGGAAAGAGGAACCTGGTGGGTTATAATCCATAGGATCGCAAAGAGTTGGACACGACTCAAGTGACTTAGCATGCATGCCGACATGCGTTTATAAGCAACAGCTGGGGAAGTGTGGGGAAGGTTGAGGGTTGGGCGAGACAGAAACAGCACTCACACTCTAGGCTTTGTTGGCTCACATGGAATTTGGGAGGAAAGTGGGAGCAGAAAGCACATCCTCCTTGATGACACAGTGGAGAGGAGCTTATTCCTCCTGTTCCCAGCTGTCCTCACAACAGGCTCTTTTCTGTCTCACACACTCAGCCCTGATAGTCAGGTGATGACTCCTGCCACCCTGCTTCAGGCGGCATGTCACCTGTGTTCCTTTACAAGGCCTGGCTCCCAGCTGTTACATGGTGGAGGAATCTGACACTCTGATAAATGAACAGGCCATCAGATATTCTATCCAACAGAGGGCAGTGGCTCACTGAAACTGGCACATAACGTTTGCTCTGAAAATAGATTTTTTTGAAACTTTCCACTTAAATAGCTGTGGATTAGCTTTCAGTGAGGCCAACCTAGTGGGAACTGAGCAGAGCATGTAACCCCAGATGGTTGGGCAGCCACATGTGGCCACAGTTCTGCCTTAATTTGCTGCTGATTACTTCCTTTGAAATTTGCAACCAGATTCTAAACGATTCACCTTTCAACATCTGGAATGCTGAGAGAATCTGGTCATTTGTTCATCTTGTTTAAGCCGTACACCCAAGTTGGGGAAGGCTGTATTTGCCAAAGCAGAGTAGACACCGCTGAAAGATTAGCCCTTCTGAAACGTTCTTTTAACCTAGACAAGCCATAGAAAGTTAGTGATTGTGTCTCTATGCAATCCTATTAGTGATAGCGTTCCATATGATGCTGCCTCCCCCCAAAGCTTTTTTTATGAAGTTAAAAAAGTTTCTAATGTAAAGGTTGTATTATCAACAAATGCTAGTTTGAAAGAATCAAATAGGATTTCGAAGATTACCCTTCTTTAACAATGCCTTAAATTTTTATCTCCTTATCCATTCCGTTGCTTTCTTTCTGAAGACATTATGGTTTATTGTGTCTCCACTAGGTGCCTTGCATGTGATTTACACGGTGAATGGCCCTGCTTTTGGAGCAAGTTAATGATATAATATCCCCATTTATATTCAGAGCAGTCAACACTTTCTAGCTCTCAGAATAATAAAAGCACCTGCATTTAATATACATGGAAGAATGGGAAGGCAAATAGCAGATAAGGCACAATCAGGTAAGTGTAATCAGATAAAATATCACAATATTATAGTAGATCAGCATCTGGTAATGACTTGAATTTTGAAAGACTGACAGACAGCATGGCCTAAAGCAGCCAGGCATACCTCATTCAGAGCACCTCTTCCCAGGGCTGATTGCTCCTCTCCTGTGTTTTCTGGCAGATTAAGCAGGTAGGGTTTCTTATTTTAACTCTTCTAGAACTGTATTGTGCTACTGGAAAAACACTGGCAGCATTCCTCTCAGAACCCAGATCAGAAACAAAAACAAATGATGTAGCTAAAATAAAACCTGGCATCTCCCAGCAGTTATCTCAAATTGATCCAAATCAGTTTTATTAAAAAAAAAAATAAAGCTTGCGGTGATAGTCAGAGCTTTCATTTCCATCTCTGTACTTGCCTGCACGGTGTTGACATTTTATTCTTTTTTTTTTTTTTAAGCAAGTGAAAACTTAGTTTATTAGAAACTTACTTGTCTCTGAGAACTTCTGCAGTTTTGATCCTTGGCAGCTAGTAAACGTAGCTCTAGACCTAGTAAACCAAGGTCTCTTTTGACCTTGCAGGAGTCTTAATGTAACAGAACCATGAGGAGTCAAATAGAAAGCTTTAGATTTGTAGAAGTCAGAAAAATGAACAAACCTGGTTGATATAGGAGAATTTAGCAGTTTTCTTCTCCTTTAAAAAAATTTTTAAAAAAAAAACAAAGTATAGGGAGATAGTGAAGGACAGGGGAGCCTGGAAGGCTACAGTTCATAGGGTTGCAAAGAGTCAGACATGGATTAGTTGACTTGCAATGTGTGTTAGTTACTGCTGTAAAGAGGGGGCTTGTTAGCCTACAGTTAGCCCGAGGGGTGGCTCTCTAGAGGGAGGATCAGGAAGTGCCTTTGGTCATGTGTGCATGCATGCTAAGTCGCTTCAGTCGTGTCTGACTGTTTGCAACCCCGTGGACTGTAGCCTGCCAGGCTCCTCTGTCCATGGGATTCTCCAGGCAAATATACTGAAGTGGGTTGACATGCCTTCCTCCAGGGAATCTTCCCCAAGAATTGAACCTGTATCTCTTAGGTCTCCTGCATTGGTAGGTGGGTTCTTTACCACTAGCACCACCTGGGGAGCCTGTATTTGGTCATACCTGCTGCAATTTGACTAGAGGTTGAATGTAGGAAATGGCATCAACTGCCCCATCATTTTTGAAGGGCTGTATTCAGCCTCTTGTTCCTCAGTTCTTACACTTTTGATTGTTGTTCTCAGGGTGAGAGTCCTGGCCAAGAGATGTCTATTTCAATGAAATTTCATAAAATATGAGTACAAAGGAGACGAAATCATTGTTGCATTTAGAACAACCATTTTTTATGGAAATCACTCTTTCTAAAATGTGTCTGTCTCTTTACCTGGTTTAATCAGCTTGGGCTGTGATAACATGGACACAGAAATGAATTCTTTTACAACTGCAGAGGCTGTAAGTCTGGTAAAGGTGTTGGCACGGTTTTCTTCTGGCAAGGTCACCCTTCTTGGCTGGCAGACCGTGGCCATCTTCATGTGTGCTCACTCAACCTCTTCTCTAAACACCTACAGGGAGAGAAAGAGTGGGCTCTCCAGTGTCTCTTTTTGTAATGACACTGGTCCCATTCTGAGGGCCCTACCCTCATGACTTCATCTAAACTTGTTTACTTCTCAAAGGCCCCATCTCCAAATACCAGCTCTGTAGGGGTTAGGGCAGCACCACATGAACCTGGTGTACCCCAGGTTGTAGCATCATCCAATTGCATCACTGTGGCAAAGTTACTAAGGCTGAGACAAAGAGAGCCATTGTGTGGCCAACAAGGCTGGCATGAAGGGTGTGAGTAGGAGCAAATGTCAAGGAAGTGGCGCCCTTGATGACAGTATTCTTCATCCCTTCTTTCACATACACCCATCCCACACTCACTCATTCCTGCCACACCCACTTTTGACTCTGGTGAAAGAGAAAGTGCACGTGTCAGGAATGAAATGGGAGAGCCACAGCTTCAGGATATTTATGGTGCCAACACTGTCTTGCCTTGTCCATCACACTTACCACCCTTGCAGTAATATGGACTGATCACTGATTTCAGAATGATGAATGAACCCATTCAGGAGCCTCATTCACCCAATAGTTTTCAGTTATATTCTGCATGTGGAGGATGGAGCAAGAACGAATTTTTCAGATGTCTAATGACAGGAGTAGAAAGTAAAAAGGAGTTTGTGGAGAATCATGGGTTGATTTTAATACCCTATTTTCAGAACATCCCAGTCTATCTAATGTTTTCTTTCTCATAATTCATTATTCAGTGCTTTGGGGAGGTGGACTGAGATTTACATTTTACAACTGAACAACTGTGAGCTTCTTCAGGGTCATGAGAAGAGACCTGGGTTGTCAATTTAAACATGAACTGTACAGTATAGAGGATGGAAAACACCTTCCTCAACAGTTTGTTTGTTTTGCATTTTAGCTGTGGCTTGAGCAGACAAGCAAAGCATTCTGTTGTTTTTTTAACTTGTCATTGGATGAGTCTGGACCATGAAGAGCCATGGCCATGTCAAAAAAGAGACATAGCACTACCTGATTTGTGATAGAGACAACCTTAGACAAAGTCCAACTGAGGCTATCTCATCCTCTGAATTGAAAACCTTTCTATTTCTGCTTGAAGCCACATTAAGGGGTATTTTGTAAACAGTAATGGTGACATTGCAACCAGGCAAATTCTTCTCTGGTTCCACCTGTGTTCCCTCACCCTTTCATCAGAGTCATGGTCCTGGAGAGCCAGGTTACTGCAGTAAGTAACATAGTTGTCTGAAGTATGGCATGAGCTTTGATCCATCATGGTTGTTTTGATGTTGTTGTGCTATATGTAATTGAGAACGAAGCATGAGTCTTTCTGACTAAGATTGTTGCTTATACATTTTGCTACCACCATCCCTTCTGGAGGCAGATAACGTACTAATCTTTTAGAAATGATGGTGGAAATAGGTTGAGGAGAATAAAAAGACTAGAGAGACGTATGGTTGTTGTGGCATTCACCCACAAAAAAAGAGAAGAATCATTACTTGCAGAGATAATTTGTACTGTAGGTAACAAAAAATGACTTCTTATTTAGTTTTCCAATTATATTTGAGTTGTTTACTCTGACCAGGAGAGACACTTGAGTTTCTCTTTGTTAAGTGTACATCCCAAATCTAAACTTGGTACATTTGAACAGTTATTGAATAGAAAAGATTAGATCTTCATGCTTGTTAATTCTTAGGAACTCATTTAGCTTTATGCTTCAGCTTTCTCATTTCAAGAGCAGAAACATATTATTTTTATGCCACATTTCATAATCTACTTATTTCTTAGCTAAATTCTCCAGGTATTTTTCAAAAGACTTTCTTTCCTTCTATGATGGGGGCACAAAAATTGTTTAATAAATTGTTGCTATCAAGACATTACAAAATACATATATAAATAGATTTCTAAGGAACAAGTGTGGATAGTTGGATATGACAAATTGTTAAATATCAAAAATGACTAGTGGAGAAAAAACATCTGAAAAAAATGGTAACAGCTGAGTAATGAGTGTTCTGATTAATATATTCTACAAATCTCTCAAAACTATGGCTCAGCATGTCCTTGTTACTCTCTAAAATTAATAATGACAGATACCAAGACCCTATTAATATTTTAATAGTCTAATAGGTCCAGACAAGCATGCAGCAGAGAAGAATGCAAATCTGTGGTCAGGGTTGCTGGGCAATCTCGAGATAGAGTCTGCCAGGTAGGAGAGCTAAGTCCTCATAAAGCTTTCTTGACTTCTCTCTAGGT
Organism: Moschus berezovskii; assembly: GCF_049115385.1. Lineage (NCBI taxonomy): Eukaryota > Metazoa > Chordata > Mammalia > Artiodactyla > Moschidae > Moschus > Moschus berezovskii. The sequence continues at coordinate 23,596,137 of NC_142466.1, forward strand.
TCATTCTCATCTCAGGACCTGGTTTCAGAAAATTACTCATTTTGAACAGAAGGATGTGTTAGTGCAAGGCAAAAACTGCAGACTATTTAGCAATCCTTTTGCCCACAATGTATTTTAAGAAATACTAATGTTCATGTCAGTATGTATCCTTAAATGCTCTGTCATCTGAAAACTGGGGGAACTCTTACAAAAAATATACATACATAGGTTTGAAGAAATAGATTTTCTCTGATTCTAGCACTAGAAATCTCCTTGTTCTCATCATCTCCAAATTCATCTTTAGTAGAAATGATAAAATGTGACAAACTATTGAGAGATACTTGAAAGAATAAAATTGAATGAAACAAGAAAAGAAAATAAGTGTCTTTTCTTTCATTCCTCCTAAAATAAGTGTATTTTAAAATCAGTTCAGTTCAGTCGCTCAGTCGTGTCCGACTCTTTTCGACCCCATGAATCACATCACGCCAGGCCTCCCTGTCCATCAACAACTCCTGGAGTTCACTCAAACTCATGTCCATCGAGTCGGTGATGCCATCCAGCCATCTCATTCTCTGTCGTCCCCATCTCCTCCCACCCCCAATCCTTCCTAGCATCAGACTCTTTTCCAGTGAGTCAACTCGTTGCATGAGGTGGCCAAAGTACCGGAGTTTCAGCTTTAGCATCAGTCCTTCCAATGAACACCCAGGATTGATCTCCTTTAGAATGGACTGGTTGGATCTCCTTGCAGTCCAAGGGACTCTCAAGAGTCTTCTCCAACACCACAGTTCAAAAGCACCAATTCTTTAAATAATAAGTGTAAAGTACCCATGTTGGTGCTCAGTACACATTTAGCAGTGTTGGTTTTCTGCTCTTTTTTGCTTCTAAGTGGTCCATTTCCCCAGGAACCTTTGCTTCGCCTTCCTGTGTGGCCTAAATTGTATTTTGCAACTCTCATAAAATTTTCCTTGGAGTCAGTCAGTCAGTCAGTTCAGTCGCTCAGTCGTGTCCGACTCTCCGTGACCCCATGAATCACAGCATGCCAGGTAGACTTTGGATTATAGGCTATATTGAAAGTTTCCCCTTGTAATCATATGTCTCTATAATTTGATGCCCATTGATGTCAAAGCAGAGACATTACTTTGCCAACGAAGGTCCGTCTAGTCAAGGCTATGGTTTTTCCAGTGGTCATGTATGGATGTGAGAGTTGGACTGTGAAGAAAGCTGATCACTGAAGAACTGATGCTTTTGAACTGTGGTCCTGGAGAAGACTCTTGAGAGTCCCTTGGACTGCAAGGAGATCTAACCAGTCCATTCTAAAGGAGATCAATCCTGGGTGTTCATTGGAAGGACTGATGCTAAAGCTGAAACTCCAATGCTTTGGCCACCTCATGCGACGAGCTGACTCACTGGAAAAGACTCTGAACCTGGGAGGGATTGGGGGAGGGAGGAGAAGGGGACGACAGAGGATGAGGTGGCTGGATGGCATCACCGACTCGATGGACATGAGTTTGAGTGAACCCCGGGAGTTGGTGATGGACAGGGAGGCCTGGCGTGCTGTGGTTCATGGGGTCGCAAAGAGTCAGACATGACTGAGCGACTGAACTGAACTTAGAGAAGGAGGGTCTGCCTGTTGAGGGCTATCAACACTGGATGGTTTTGAAGCCTCATTCGTTGAAAGCCATACAGGTCCACAGAGGAGAGACCAAATGTTTCTCAGTTGGAATTTCTGTTCTAAATACTGCAATGGCTCTCAAGGGGCAGAGTAAGGTGAGGGTGGAGGGAAGCCAGAAGAAAAGGGGCCAGATTCCAGAAAAAAGGGTAAAGAAGTTTTTGCCAGGAAGCCAAAATCTGTCTGCACACCCAAGGACTCACACCCCGAGATGTAGGTTTGGTGGCGGCTGCTGAAATCTGTCCAAGACCAGAATTAAATCTGTTCTTGGAGTCGTCTTATACTTCAGCTGGCCGTGACTCACTTTGAATCACCTGATTATACTTAGGGCTCAGAGACAAGAAATAGACGTTCTTCTCTCTCCCTTTCTTTTATACTTCCTTGCGACTTAAAAAGAGGTTGGTTTTTACTTTGGTCCTGACTCTTCTGCCAGTTTTCCTGACTGATTTTTCTCACTACAAGTCCCACCCAACTCTGACTCCTGTATATGCTTGCTGTATTTTCTGGTCATTTTCACAGTTTTGGTCCTTATCTCCTTTCACTGAGCTACTGTGCCAGGCCACCTTCTTTGTCCTTGCCTTTTTTAAAAAATTACTTATTTGACAGTTCTGGGTCTTAGTTGTAGCATGTGTGATCTTTAGTTGAGGCGTGTGGAATCTAGTTCTCCGACCAGGGATCGAACCCAAGCCCCCTGCGCTTGGAGTTCAGTCTTAGCTACTGGACCTCCAGGGAAGTCCCTTGTCCCTGCCTTTCGACTTCATTCATTCATGCTCAGGGCCTCCTCCAGCAACACCTGCAATGAAGTTTTCCCTTCCTTCTCTCCCTTCTCAGGTCTAATGACCTCCACTTTCTTTGTTTCCACAGCACATTGAGCATCACAACTGGTCCCTGCAGGATTATGCTTCTATCCATGCATGCTTGCCTTCTTCACTGGATTGTCAGCTCCTTGGCGAAAACAAGGTCTATGCCATTCATTCTTATGTGCCTGCTACCTAGCAGGTGCCGATGAAATTTTGCTGAATAAACATTCAATACATTCTCTTTGGTTTCATGCAACAAAATAATCTGAAGTTAGTAGGAAGTTTTTGACATGTAGGATACTAAGGAAGAGAATAAGTGCTTGTATTTTATTGTTTGTTGACATGGAAAGTTGTGTGTGTTTAATAAATATGGGAAAAAATGTTGACAGGTGAGGTTATAGAGCAAACTATCCTGGAGACTGGCATGGTGAGGTGCAACAAGTGCACTGCTCTCAGGTTCGTAAGCCAGCACCCTAGCCATAGCTTTGCCAGAGAATCTTGCCATTGTCTCCCGAGGCTTCTCTTTCCTGGACATGATTTTCTCATCTTGTAGAGTGGAGAGATAGGATGAGGCAATTTTCTGAGAATTCCAGGTCATTTAAGCTCTGAAACTCTGTCGTCTATCATCATAATCACAGTTAGAGATTGCTTGTTAGTGCCAAGAAGTCCCATCTCTCTAGCCCCATATAGAGGCAGTTAAACATTTCTTGCACCTTATTCTTGGAGAAGGCAATGGCAGTACTCCAAGAGTACTCCAGTACTCTTGCCTGGAAAATCCCATGGGTGGAGGAGCCTGGTGGGCTGCAGTCCATGGGATTGTGAAGAGTCGGACACGACTGAGCGACTTCACTTTCACTTTTCACTTCATGCATTGGAGAAGGAAATGGCAACCCACTCCAGTGTTCTTGCCTGGAGAATCCCAGGGACAGAGGAGCCTGTTGGGCTGCCGTCTATGGGGTCGCACAGAGTCGGACACGACTGACGCGACTTAGCAGCAGCAGCAGCAGCACCTTATTCAGACCTGGGGTCCTCTAGGTACTTTTCCTTCATTCCCTCCCTTCCTTCTCCTTCCTCTAGAACTGCAGGGTAGTTTGAATGTGGTGTTACATGGTTCTCCTGTTCTTCCTGTAGGGTAGACCTTTTTACCTCTCATGGCCTTCTTTGCCTCATGCCTTCTTGGCCCCTCTCTAGCTCACCCTTACCTCCAACTGGTTCAGATAAGATTTTAAAACCGCCTTGAATTTTTCCCTACCTTCATTGAAAAAGAAATTTTTTTTAATGATTTTTTTTGGTCATACCTCATGGCATGCAGGATCTTGGTTCTCCAACCAGGGATCGAAGCCGCACCCCTGGCAGTGGAAGTGCAGAGTGTTAATCGCTGGACTGCCAGGCAAGTCCCTGTCTTCATTTTTTGTGTAAAAGCCATGCCACCATGAAAATCTGTGGCCATGCATCCTTAGCGCCCCTCCCTTTCTCCTGTTTGTTTACAGAACTCTCCCCAAGATGTCAAAAACTCTGGCATATTTTTATTATGACAATAGTAATAAGCATTATTTACAGAATGTTTACTAAATGATAGTAGTAAGTATTGTTTACAGCGTGTTTACTACATGCCAGGTACTATGGTAGATACTTGCTTACATCGCTAATCCTTGTAGTGTCCCTAAAGGAAAGGGGTGAGTGCGTGTGTGTGTGCGCGCGCGCATTATGCTCAGCCATCGGATTCATTATCACTGGCGCCACCTGGGATTTAGTAAAGGGCAGTTATTTTATATAAGTTTTAGGGATGAGAAAACTGATTCTCAGATGATTTAAATTGTCCATATTGTCTAACTCCAAAGCCAGTGCTGTCTCCACTGATCAGGTTACATTTCAGCATATGCAGCTCCATATCAGTTTTTTTGTTCTTTTGTTCGTGTCAGTTTTTTGTTTCAGAAACAATATTATATCACCGAAAAGAAAAACATTTCATCACTTTATGACATATTGACTTGATATTTTGTTTTTCTTTTACACTTGTCTATTCTTTGTTTATATTCACACATATTTGAAAGAGCTGTGATTGTAATGTGGATGTGGTCCTTATTCTAAAAATAATAATTCCATAACCATTTTCTTTGTTGCTCATTTCTGTATTGTCATCTTAATGGCTGCCTAATTTTCAACAGATTGGTTTATCATAGTTTAAACATTTTTTTCCTCCTATAGAACATTTAGGTTATTTCCATTTTGTACTGCACTAAATTATGTTGTAATGATACTTAAGTACTTTTTTAGATAAGTGATAATACAATGACTTTTAAAACCTTTTTTTTTTTGTCATGAAAACGGAAATATTCATAAGAGACCAGAAGGGACCTGCATCTACCAATCACTAGCTTCAACAGTAATCAAAATTTTTACCATATCGTTTAATCTACTCCCCCACTTTTTTCTTGAGAACAGTAAAGAAAATTTCATTTGTAAGCTTAATCTCTTCACTTGTAAATACTTTAGGATAGATTTATAACCGATAAAGACTTTTCCCTAATGTCATCTAATACTCAGTCTAGTTTAAATTTCCCTGGTTATCACAGTTCAGTTCAGTTCAGTCGCTCAGTCGTGTCCGACTCTCCGCGACCCCATGAATCACAACACGCCAGTCCTCCCTGTCCATCACCAACTCCCGGAGCTCACTCAAACTCATGTCCACAGAGTCGGTGATGCCATCCAGCCATCTCATTCTCAGTCGTCCCCTTCTTCTCCCGCCCCCAACCTTTCCCATCATCACAGTCTTTTCCAGTGAGTCAACTCGTCGCATGAGGTAGCCAAAGTATTGCAGTTTCAGCTTCAGCATCAGTCCCTCCAAATGAACACCCAGGATCGATCTCCCTTAGAATGGACTGGTTGGATCTCCTTGCAGTCCAAGAGACTCTCAAGAGTCTTCTCCAACACCACAGTTCAAAAGCATCAATTCTTCGGCGATCAGCTTTCTTCACAGTCCAACTCTCACATCCATACATGACCACGGGAAAAACCATAGCCTTGACTAGATGGACATTTGTTGGCAAAGTAATGTCTCTGCTTTTTAATGTATTATCAAGGTTGGTCATAACTTGCCTTCCAAGGAGTAAGCGTCTTTTAATTTCATGGCTGTAATCAGCATCCGCAGTGAGTTTGGAGCCCCAAAAAATAAAGTCTGACACTGTTTCCACTGTTTTTCCATCTATTTCCCATGAAGTGATGGGACCAGATGCCATGATCTTTGTTTTCTGAATGTTGAGCTTCAAAATATTTGGTTTGTGTAAATTAGGAGCCAAATATGGTCTACAAGTTGCAACTGTTTATTGCATCTTTAAAGTTTGTATTCATTCTAAATAGTATACACATATTTTTTAATTGTATCAATTTATTGGAGAAACCATGTGAGAAGTCCTATAGAGTGTCCCACATTCTGAGGTTGAGATGTTCTTATGGTTCATTTGTTTCTCTATCTACTACCGAAGTCTCTTGGTATCCAAAAGTTATTGATTCCAGCCCTCCCCACAGATATCAGCACCCATGAATGTTCTAGTCCCTTATATAAAAAGGCATAGTATTTGCATATAACCTATGCATACTTTCTCATACACTTTACGTTTTCTCTAGATTACTAATGCAATGTCATACCTAATGCAATGTCAATGCTATATAAATAGTTTCCAGCCATGGCAAATTTAAGTTTCGTTTCTTGGAACTGCCTGGAAAAAAATGTTTTTTCAAATATTTTCCATCAGCAGTTGCTAAAATCCACAGATGGGGAGCCTGCAGATTCGGAGGGCTGACAGTATATTGGTTTGAACTGGTATTTAGATGTTGAGAGCCTAATAAGACTGACTCACTCTTTAAGAAAGATTACTTTGCAAATAAGGTCCTTTTCAATTTGAGGTCAAACTTAGCATACTTCTCAGAACATTTTGTTGGATCATAAGCTTCTTTTCTATCTTGTTCTGTTAGAAAGCCTCTTGTACAGGCAGTTTGTTGAAGTGAAATGCATCTTTTGTGTCACATGCAGGGAACTAGATCCCTGCTAATCTTAGCTTATTCTGTCCTGGGTATTGGATCCAGTGTTAACGTTAACCAATTTCATTTTAGCCCCTTCCACCTTGGTAGAAAACTAGGAGTTACCTGAAATAGTTTTGAAAGTTGTTAGAAGCCCAAGAAAAACCTGAATTTGAAAGAGGAATAATTGAGAGATGGCTCAATGGTGAAGAATCTGCCTGCAGTTCAAGAGACACAAGTTCGATCCCTGGGTTGTGAAGATCGCCTGCAGAAGGCAATGGCCACCTGCTCCAGTCTTCTAGCCTGGGAAATGTCATGGACAGATGAGCCTGGTGGGCTATAGTCCATGGGGTCAGAAAGAGTCAGACACGACTGAGCACACACCTATCCAATTAAGAAATGACGAAAGATGGTTCAGTGTTTGACAATGAATGTTCCATTCACAGGTTAAGTTCAAAGAGATTGCGCATGGCCATCATAATGATGCCTTTGTAGGTTAGGCAAGGCCTGAGACACACACCTGCTTCTATACTCTGAGCCTAGGTAGTTTAAACAAATTTTCTTTTCTTTAGAGGGTGCATGTTGAATGTCATCATAAAGCAGTAAGTTCTTATGAGTCTTAGTTCCATTATCCTGAATCCCTGGGCACAATGAGGAAGCCATGGCTAGAGCGGGGGAGTGTGGCACGTCCCTGTCTCACAATAGTAGTTAAATGTAGGCTTTGGGGCAGCTCTTCAGGGCCACGTGATACCTACTGTCCCACCAAACAGAGCACAGGGATGTCCAGGAATTGGGAGAAGAAAAGCAAGTCTCCTTTCTCTCTGGTCCCAGCAACCTGCAGCACGTATGTGGCTTTCCCTTCAGGTCACGAGGCAAAGTCAGATCTTCCACATCCCGGTTTGCCTGACTATTCCAAGTTACTTCATCTTCACACTCTACACACTCATACTCCACAGGTGAAACCCAGCATTCCTGGACAGGGAGACACGCATTCCCACTGCAGCCTTCTCTGCTGGATCGCCTGCAACTGAAAAGGCGAGGTTCAGGTGCTATTACATTTTTCACATGTGTGCCAGAGGCGGTTATGGTCTTGTGTTAATGGGAACAGGGGTGGAAAAGCTCATGACAATAGCTTCAGAGAGAGGACTGTGAAGCTTTTTATTTAACAGGGTGACTCTTCTTCGGGGACTAAATTCAAGTATCTGAATTTCTTTTATCTTATAGGACAGGTTACGGAATGGTGACTTTTTATTTTAACTTTGAACTATAACTTTCCTCATTCTTTCAGCTTCTGGGTGCTCATTTGTTTTCTTTATTACCACTGGAGGGTATTGGCAACCTCACTGGAAGGAGTCAGAAATTGCAACTCTGAAAATGGAAAAAAAAATAAAAAGACTCAACATTAGATTGTCTCATCCTAGATACCTCTGTTTAAAATTATATTCAGCAACTTGGTCTTTTCCCAGTTTAAACTTAAAGTGTTAAACATTTTTCCTCTTTATGTATCTTAAGAAATGGTTTTGGTGTGTATTAGGTATTACTGCGGAGAAGGCAATGGCAAGCCACTCCAGTACTCTTGCCTAGAAAATCCCATGGATGGAGGAGCCTGGTAGGCTACAGTCAGTGGTGTCACTAAGGGTCGGACACGACTGAGCGACTTCACTTTCACTTTTCACTTTCCACTTTCACACATTGGAGAAGGAAATGGCAACCCACTCCAGTGTTCTTGCCGGGAGAATCCCAGGGAAGGGGGAGTCTGGTGGGCTTCCGTCTATGGGGTCACAGAGTCGGACACGACTGAAGTGACTTAGCAGCAGCAGCAGCAGCAGGTATTACCGAGAATCCTCGTTACTCTTCTGGTTTTTCATAATTGTCCCCAGGTATGCTTCTTTTGTCACCCTGCTTATTTAACTTATATGCAGAGTACATCATGAGGAATGCTGGGCTGGAAGAAGCACAAGCTGGAATCAAGATTGCTGGGAGAAATATCAATAACCTCAGATATGCAGATGACACCACCCTTATGGCAGAAAGTGAAGAGGAACTCAAAAGCCTCTTGATGAAAGTGAAAGAGGAGAGTGAAAAGGTTGGCTTGAAGCTCAACATTCAGAAAACAAAGATCATGGCATCTGGTCCCGTCACTTCATGGGAAATAGATGGGGAAACAGTGGAAACAGTGTCAGACTTTATTTTTTGGGGCTCTAAACTCACTGCGGATGCTGATTGCAGCCATGAAATTAAAAGACGCTTACTCCTTGGAAGGAAAGTTATGACCAACCTAGATAGTATATTAAAAAGCAGAGACATTGCTTTGCCAACAAAGGTCCATCTAGTCAAGGCTATGGTTTTCCCCGTGGTCATGTATGGATGTGAGAGTTGGACTGTGAAGAAAGCTGATCGCCGAAGAATGGATGCTTTTGAACTGTGGTGCTGGAGAAGACTCTTGAGAGTCTTTTGTACTGCAAGGAGATCCAACCAGTCCATTCTGGAGGAGATCAATCCTGGGTGTTCATTGGAAGGACTGATGCTAAAGCTGAAACTGCAATACTTTGGCCACCTCATGCGACGAGTTGACTCACTGGAAAAGACTCATGCTGGGAGGGATTGGGGGTGGGAGGAGAAGGGGACGACAGAGAATGAGATGGCTGGATGGTATCATCGACTCGATGGACATGAGTTTGAGTGAACTCTGGGAGTTGGTGATGGACAGGGAGGCCTGCTGTGCTGTGATTCATGGGGTCGCAAAGAGTCAGACACTACTGAGCAACTGAACTGAACTGATGCGTCTTTGGCCACAGTAAGCAGTTTTTTCTTTTTCTTATTTAAGCCTTCTGATATTTAGAGATTTTTTAATTGCCACTGGGCAAACTGAACTATTTGCCTCATTTGTTCTCTGATCATATGACTCTTATTACTCTTTTGATAATCCTATGATGTGTGTGCAGCAAGTATATAGGAAATATATGTGCAGGACATTGTGTGACTATGAGTAATGTGTATGCAATTGAATATTGAACTCCCATAAATGAGACGAAAGATCAGTGTCTGACTTTTTTCGGTTTTGAATAAGTCATGTAAGGAATAGAAATGAAATTGAAAGGAGGATGTTGCTTCAGGCTGTAGTTTATACAAATAACTAATTTAAAAGATCTCTTTCAGGGACTTCCCTGGTGGTCCAGTGGTTAAGACTTCGCTTTCCAATGCAGGAGAGCTAAGATCCCACCTGCCTCACGGCCAAAAAACTGAAACATAAAACAGAAACAATGTTGTAACAAATTCAATAAAGACTTTAAAAGTGGTCCACATTAAAAAAAACTTAAAAAAAATTTTTTTTTCAATATTATGGCCTAGTATATCTAAGAGTAGCAAGACCTAAACTAGTAAGTGTAGTATTTTATGAGGCTAGACAGTAATTGGGCTTCCCTGGTGGCTCAGCCAAAAAAGAATCTGCCTGCAATGCGGGAGACCCAGGTTTGATCCCTGGGTCAGGAAGATCCTCGGGAGAAGGGAATGCAACCTACTCCAGTATTCTTGCTTGGATAATCCCATGGACAGAGGAGCCTAGTGTGCTGCAGTCCATGGGGTCACAAAGAGTCGGACACGACTGAGCGATTGAACAGCAGCCAGTAATTAGTTAAGCATACTCAAAAGTCAGGAACTAGTGTATAAGATTCTGTACTCAGTGGAAGGCAACAGTATCATGGCTAAGGATCAACCTTAGAACTTTATAGCTAAAGGAGAACATAAGAAATCCTACCGCTTCATTCTCTTTCCTTGTAACTGAAGCTCTTGAGTTTTTCTTACATCACCTGGCTACTTAGTTGTGAAGCTAGTTAAGTTTTTCCCCCAATAACTATCCTTGTTTAGTCAACACTGGAGTAGGAATGACCTTAAGAACTATTACCTTTCTTTTGCATTTTTTAAGCCTTTCTATTATGAATGATTTCTCATTTTTCCATTAAATGTTACTTTGATGGTCAACATTGTAACTTATTATTATTTGGGAAATATTAGACAAATCACTGTTAAGTTCTTCCAGTACGATGCCAGCTACAAATCCTTTTGTGACCTCTCTAAAACTGTAAAAACAGTGACTAACTCCATCATGCTGCTTTCCCTGAGTGTTCATAAGCATCAAAAATATAAATGTTCACCAATGCAGGGAGGACAAAAATGAGTCAAGTAGCAAATTGAGAATGTTGTTAATCATTTCCAAAGTCAATGACCAATCTTTTGCCCCTGAGGCTCCCAGAGGGAAAATAAAAATAAGGCCCCACCTAAAATGAAGAATCAGTTTCTGACTTGAGACCTGGTATGAATTTAATTCTTTGCTAGAAAAGGAAAGTATTCCTTCCATTCTTCCTCTCTGCACTTATCTGAATTTTGTCTTTTCCTTTAAGTGTCTTCCATGTATTTAATTATTTTGTTTGTTTTTCAAACCACTATTGAGGTATTGACATACAAGAAGCTATACGCATTTAATGTATATAACTTGATGAGTCTGAAAATGAGTATATACTTGTGAAACCATCACTATGATCCGTGCCTTAAATCTACCATCACCTCCAAAAAATTTCTGCTGCTCTCTTTCCTTTTTTAAAGATATATTTAATTCTTATCTCCTGACACTCTACATTTGAAAAGGATCTTTCTATAATCCATGGACACTATTTGCTTTCTGTTTTATAGAGTTAATTTGCCATATCCTTGGAGAAGGCAATGGCACCCCACTCCAGTACTCTTGCCTGGAAAATCCCGTAGATGGAGGAGCCTGGTAGGCTGCAGTCCATGGGATTGCGAAGAGTCAGATACGACTGAATGACTTCACTTTCACTTTTCGCTTTCATGCATTGGAGAAGGAAATGGCAACCCACTCCAGTGTTTTTGCCTGGAGAATCCCAGGGACAGAGGAGCCTAGTAGGCTGCCATCTATGGGGTCGCACAGAGTCAGACACGACTGACATGACTTAGCAGCAGCAGCAGCAGCCATATCCCAGGCATTCCCTATATGTTACCTAGCAATGATTGGCCTACATTCATTTCCTTCTATTGCATAAGTAGTTTCTGACTTTTAAGCAAATTAAGGAGTAAATGTCTGTATATATGGATGAAGCTAAAATGAAAACAATCTTAACTATCAGACATGAATCAAATATGCTATACAGACTAATCCATTACTTGAGTATATCTGAGACAGCATGAATTAATCTTAATCATGTTTATTCTTTAAAAAAAATCAACAGTTAAAAATTGCATACCTTATTATTAAAAATGGTTTTGGAGCTGAGATGTAATCTCCTAAATGAAGGAATAAAAATAAGAGCAGGATGATCCAGCTAACCATTTTTCTTCCTAAAACTTGAAATAAATGGAGATCAAGAAATGTTAGACATCTTTAAATAAATCAGAAGTCTTATGACATTTCTAATATTTTATTAAAAAAATTTTGATTTGATTTATCTATTTAAAATAACTAGCAAGGTATTCTCTAAGTGCTGAAACATAAATTACAAACACGAAACCTTGATTTATGTTAATGGTGGATCATATGCGAGACATGCCAAGCTATCACAGACTTTGCAATATTCCTTTAGTCAGGGGACGGAATCACAGAAAAGTAGTGAAGAAAGTGCTGCCTTAGGCTCCGTTTGTTGATATATAGAAGATGGCTGTCTTCTAAGAAATGATATAAACTTGACGACGTGAACTTTCACTTTTATTCCAGACACCTCCAGGTTTTAGTGAAATCTGCTTGACAGTTCTGAGTGCCTCTGTGTCTCTGTGATGAATCAGAAACATTCAGATCTCTGAGAAGGATGGCATAGAAGCATTAAAACAGATTCTGCATAGGTAAATATTGAATCTGTCTGATTGCTTACAGAATGTTAAGATTTGCATATTTATCCTCCGTTTCTGTCACCGTTAGACTGGACACTCACTGGCAATTCCCAATTCTGTGTCCATTCAAAATATGTCTTCTGTATCCTATATCTGGGCTGTTAAGCATCACTAAAGAGAAATCACATGGGTTGGCAAATTGGCGCAAGTACACATTTTTATTTTCCAATCTTTGTTTTTCTCATGCACCATCTCTTTGTTTGGACTTCCCTGTTGGCTTAGTGGGAAAGAATCTGCCTGCCGATGCAGGAGAAGTGGGTTTGGTCCCTGGGTTGGGAAGATTCCCTGGAAAAGAAAATGGCAACCTACTCCAGTGTTCTTGTCTGTGACATCCCAATAACAGAGGAGCCTGGCGGGCTTAGCTACCATGGGTTTGCTACGAGTTGAACATGATTTTGTGACTATGTTCTTTGTATGGCTGTCTTCTTTCAATTCTTAAGGTCTCACCTTCAATGTAACTACCTCAGGGAATCTTTCCCTGATCTTTCTACCAAAGTGGGTCCCCACTCATCTTGGGCCTGTTCATTTATTTCATATTTTGTACCCTTTATAATTCTTTAAAAAGTGCCTGACTTTTTGTTTGTCTCTACAGTTAATTTCTTGTGTGTAGGGATCTCATCTATTTTATTAATTACAGTGGTACAGTGCTTCCTGGCACACAGTAGGCACTCAGGAAGAATTTTTGTCCAAATAAAATATAAGGTTGCTTTTAAAAAAACATTTCATAATTTAAAAAGAAAGTTTGAAAAGCACTGTTTTAAATTATTGTGACCATAAGCCCAAGAGATAGCTTTACAGATGTCAAGTTGCATATACCTTTCAAGTCAACATCTTATGTCTGCTTAAATATTTAAACAGATTCTTGGGCTCTGAATTCAGAATACATAGCTGTTGCTAGGTCTTCCCAGGTGGCTCAGTGGTAAAGAACCCACCTGACAATGCAGGAGACTCGAGAGACTCTGGTTCTATCCCTGGGTCAGGAGGATTCCCCTGGAGAAAGGAATTGCAACCGACTCCAGTATTCTTGCCAGAATAATCCTATGGACAGAGAATCCTGGTGGGCTACAGTCCATGCAGCCACAAAGAGCTGGGCATGATTGAGCTCAGCACAGCACACAGCAGTTGCTAAGTCTTTGTATCAGTGGTTGTCACCTTCCCTCTGTGTGCAGATGTCACAGGCTGTTGCTGTCAGCACACGTGATGTGGACACACCCAGCTGTGTGTAGTTTCCAGAGCCCTGACTGTTCATACATGCCTTTCTTCTCCACTTGAGAAACCATATTGGGAGTGACTGAGTGTGAATATAAGGCTGTTAGAAGGATTATCTTGAATCTGCTCTAAGGTTGTTAAGGAGCAAAAGATAAGCCAGTGATAATTTTGGAGTTAAAAAAAAAATAATGACGAATGACTTGCTACACCTCTCACAAGTAATCAAGATACAGCGATGTGATTTTTTAATTGGTACCACTTTTGATATCTTACTATTTATGAAGTAAGCAACAGACTTTATTCAGATTCCATGTTTTTTCCATTTGTATCCCTTTGATGTTCCAGGATCCAATCTGCTAAGATACCATATTTCGTTTAGCATTATGTATTTCAATAATGGGTAAGATATAAAAGTAAGAAGGAAAGCATTTTACCCATATTCAGATATCACTGCTGTTAATATTTTGATACATCCTGTTCCTGACACACATGCATAAACACATACCACATACATTTTAGGATCAGATTGCATACCTGTTTTTGTACCCTATTTTTACCATTTAACAAATCATAAAGATGACTCTATATTATTAAATTAGTATTTGAAATATGTTTGATGTGTACATAGGTTTTATCACATAAGTGTGTGCACAGTTGTTTAGTTGTGTCTGACTCTTTGAGGCCCCATGGACTGTAGCCCACCAGGCTCCTCTGTCCATGGGATTCTGCAGGCAAGAATAGTAAAGTGGGTTGTCACTTCTTACTCCAGGGGATCTTTCCGACCCAGGGATCAAACCCGCGTCTCCCGTGTCCTGCATTGGCACGTGGATTCTTTACCACTAGTACCACCTAGGAAACCCATTATATGGGTATAGTTTGTTAACATTACCAAATTATTAAAATTTTTTTTAAATAGAAGAAAATTGGGATGTAACATTATATCATTACCAGATGATCAAACGCTTGTTTCCACTTTTCCTTTTACAAATGACACTGTGATGATTTCCAGTGCACTTGAGTTCTAGGCAGTTTTTGTATTTCTGCAGGCTGATTATGAGGAAGGATATATAAAGTGAAAATCTGTGGAATTTCCCCTTTTATTATATTTTTAAATTCAAGAACTGAGATCTCTAAGTTGAAGATGAAATCTCCCTGTGCTCTAGTAGACTTACTTCCCTGAGGAAAAGAAAGTATCATGAGGTCTCTGGCTTTAACCCCAGCCTGTGTCACTGAAATTATTAGCGGTATTTCCAGAAACCCTGTAAAAATGCGGCTTCAGTCCTCAGCTTTTCATAAGTGGTCACAGTTCCAGTGAGTTCACAGGAAGACTATTACAGCCCCATTATCTTTGATTTGTGGCCAAGGGTGGCATTGGTTGGGCATTTCCTGTTCTTGTGGTTAACGGTTTTTATTTTTAGGATTTTGCTACTCTTTTGTCACTGAGGAGTCAGATTCCTTACAAAGTAGCAGACATCAACATTGGGGAAAAAGATCCTCTGGTTGTCCTTGGCCCCCAAGAACAGATAATTTATCTCTTCCCAGGACACTAAGTCTTGTAGGGACCAACTCCTGAGATGGCTGTTGTTGGCCTTGAGAGCATGCAGGGAACATTTTGGGACCCCCGGCTCCTGAAGCTGCCAGCTACCGTGGTTTGGCTAGTCACTTGGAGCTCAGTTCATGTTGGGTCTACCAGGATAATGGAAAAAGTGTGGTGCTGAAGCTAGTCAGGACTGGGCTCAAATCCTAGTAGGTAGGATTCAATCCCTATTAGGGACTCCTACTTTAAGCAAGTAAGTGAACCCCTCTGAACCTGCAGTTTCTCAACTGTGAGCATCAGATGGCTACACAGGCAGTTGTAGGATTTGATTCAGATGTGAAAACATCTGGTACAGTGCCTGGCATACAGTGTGCTGCCACTTTTGCCAAAGCTTATTAAATGACGGGATGGATGAAGCACTCACAGAGCCAGCTGAATGCTCTGCTTTTAAAATAGGGATGTGGCCATTTGTGATAGAAAGCATAAGAAATATTAGTGGAAGTGTTAGTGACTCAGTCATGTCCGACTCTTTGTGATCCCATGGACTTTAGCCTGTTAGACTCTTCTGTCCATGGAAGTCTCCAGGCAAGAATTCTGAAGTCGGTAGCCATTCCCTTCTCCAGGGGATCTTTGTGGCCAGGGAATTGCACCTTGGTCTCCTGCATTGCAGGCAGATTCTTTACCATCTGAGCCACCAGGGAAGTCCAAGAAATATCAGTGCAATGAATTAAATGTCAAATTCTTTTCTTTCTGAGGGTGGAAGATAACATACACCTGTTACCATAGAAGGAATTTATTGACAGGACACTCAGGTTCTGAAATCTGAGGTTAAGGCAATCTATCTTGGGATGGGTTGGAGCCAGGAAATGTCAGAGACCTAAGAAGCAGGAAATTATGGATCTTTTTTCTAGAATACTGATGTCTGTAATTCTCATCCTTAGTGACCTGCCATCAGATGGACCAACTCTGGCCAGGAAGGCAGGGTCATGTGGTCCGGGCATGACTACAGGGGGCTCCTCCTCTGTATCAGGGGCAATTCCTAGGATACTGCTGCTACTGCTGCTGCTAAGTCACTTCAGTCGTGTCCGACTCTGTGTGACCCCATAGACGGAAGCCCACCAGGCTCCCCCATCCCTGGGATTCTCCAGGCAAGAACACTGGAGTGGGTTGCCATTTCCTTCTCCAATGTGTGAAAGTGAAAAGTGAAAGTGAAGTCGCTCAGTCATGTCTGACCCTTAGCGACCCCACGGACTGCAGCCTACCAGGCTCCTCCATCCATGGGATTTTCCAGGCAAGAGTACTGGAGTGGCTTGCCATTGCCTTCTCCGAATTCCTAGGATAAGGGACTAGTAAACTACACATATTCATAGTGTACAAATTGATACATTTTATCTTTCAAGAAAACTGTCACCATGAGGGAAATAATGAATATCCATCATCCTTGAACATCTCCTTGTGCCCTCTGTGTTCCTTCCCTCCAACCCCCCACAGCTTTCTACCTGTCCCAAGGCAATCACTGGTTTGCCTCTGTCACTACAGATTAATTTGCACTTTGTAGAATTGCAATACGTAGATCCTATATGTGGGATCATATGGGGCTTCCCAGGTGGTGCTAGTGGTCAAGAACATGCCTGCTAATGCAGGATACGTAAGAGACACAGGTCGGGAAGATCCCCTGGAGAAGGAAATGGCAACCCACTCCAGTATTCTTGCCTGGAGAATCCCATGGACAGAGGAGCCTGGCGGGCTACGGTCCTTAGGGTTGCAGAGCTGGACACGACTGAAGTGACTTAGCATGCACAGGATCATACAACACGTACTCTTTCTGGTCTGATTTCTTTCACTCAGCATAATTATTTTGAGCTTGCCATATTGTAAGCAGGTATCAGTACTTCTTTCCTTTTTGATAATGTTCCATCGTTTGGCTATGCCACAGTTTGTTTATCCATTTACTGCTTATGGACATTTGGGCTGTTTTTAGTTTTGGCCTGTTACCAAGAAGGGTGCTATGAAAACTCACACTCAAATCATTGGACACACATTTTCATTTCTCTTGGGTAAAACCCTCATTGTGGAAAGGCTGGGTCATATTGTAGGTGCATATTTAACTTTTCTAGAAACTGCCCAGCAATTTTCCAAAGTGGTTCTACCATTTTGCATTCTCACAGCAACGCATGAGAGTTCCAGATGTTCCGTGTTCTCATCTACTCTTGGTATGTATCCAGAATTTATTTTAAAAAAATTCTCAAGAATGAATGTTAAGACGACCAACAACACAAGTTTTAAAAAAAAAAATGTGTAAAAATTTTTGACAGATGATTTGCCAAAGAAGATATAGTTCTTAGAGAAATTAGTGATTAGAGAAATAAAAACTGAAACCATACAGACATGCTTATTTAAGTGGCAAATGTTAGAAAAGGAGCTTGACTTTTACATTAGTGTGATATCCATTTTGTAGATAAGAAAACTGAGACAGAGAATTATGCAACTTGACCAAGTTAACCAGTGGTGGAATTTGAATTTGAACCCAGATACGCTAATCCCTGCTTAAAGTTGATGCAATTCAAACAATAGTCCTTTGAAGAAGGCTTCAAAAGCCAAGGTTGGAAACAGGGTAAGTCACTTCTTACTAAGTCTCCATTTCCTCTCCTGATAAGACAGCCTGTTGTGGTCAGTGGATGTTATAGAACTTCAAGTTTGGGCATCTGTTCTGCCTGAAGGATAAAATTTACACGTTCCTAACATCCTGCTTTGCCTACACGCCTCTTGAGAGACGTATTCAGAGAATGGCTTGCCCATCAAAACTTCGTCAGTCCAGCAAAGACATAGGCTTGCTGAACCATGATGATTAACACTGTGAGTTTTCCGGGTCAGAGAAACATGAGTTTGAGTCACAGATCTGCTGTTTCTTAACAATGTGATCCTGGACAAGTTGTTAAACATGTTGAATTTGATTTCTCCATTTATGAACTGGGAATGATACTGACCTGATAATGTTTTAAGGATTAGAGGCGCTGGTATGCATAGGTTCCCACAATATCCTGCAATTAATAATTCTCAAAACACTGTTGCCATACATTAATAATGCACAAGCACACTAAGAACAGGTATGTTAAGCTTCTCACTCACTGCAAAGCCTAAATGAAACACTAATTCATCACTGCCTCACGTCTTGCATCCCTGCAGGGACTTGCTCCTTTATTTAGAAAATGCTAATCCACCACCAGATGATTACATTAATTCTATAAGGAGCCTTAATTCTATGAGGATTCTTAAGAAGTCAGTGAAATACTTTTCTCTTAGTCATCAATGTTAGAGTTTTTGGAGGGCTTATCTATGGCTGCTCTTGGATACCCAGCAGAGTGTCTGCGTGGAGTTCTTAGAGTTCAGTTATAAGATATACAGGGATCATATGGCATAAAGAAATCAAAGAAAATGTAATCAAGAGCTGTACGCCACACTGTTACCCATGCTAAGATAACCAAAGCCCGGCATCCGGTCCGTGTGGCTTAAAAAGTTTATCAGGCATGCACACTCCTTCCTTCATCCTTTACTAGCCCTAACCCCACCAGTGCTTTTTCCAGCCCCTGGACATGCTACTTTAGCTACCAATGAACTGCTTTCCTCTGTCCTACTGATTTTTTTTTTTTGAAACACAATCGATGTTTTCAGTTAGTACTTGGGGACCACAGTGAAGCTCCCTCCAAGCACTTGGATGTAAATGATGAGGAGAGACAAGCCAGTTTCTCTCTGGATGCCTCCAGCAACTTTCTCTCGGGTTGTCCAATAATGAGCTGGCCTGGCAGAGAGAGCAAGAAGTTGTACTGGTTAGCGCCAATGCTGAATTGCAAACTTCCCAGAGGATGGACCTAGAGAAGAGAATGTTTTCTCACACTGGCAAGGTTGTACCTCGTGTTCAGAGCAACAAGGCTGGGGGGCTTTGGTCACCTCCCAGCTGTAAATATATGAGGGGGCTGTGTACCAGGGGTTTTCTCTCTCCGGGAGTGCAGTTTAATTGTCTCCAGTTGTGTCCACTTACACAGGAGAGACAGCTTAAGCCATGTGATGGTGGGACACTAGTTGCTTCTTGAGCCCAAATGTTGACAGTTTCTTCTTTATGTCACTGTGGTGTTTGACCCTAGATCTTTTGCAACAGAATAATAATACTTTTTTTTCATAAGCTGATTTAAACACAAGCATGTAACACTCAAAAAAGAAGATACTGAAATTCAACTTCAAGGCCTGTAAGATATGACCATAACTCACCTATTTAATCCTTTTATTCCCTTTTAAAAATTATGGTAAAATACACATAAAATTTTTCATTTTTACTATTTTTGAGTGTGCAGTTCCAGGGTATTAAGTACATTCATACTGTACAACCATTACCATCATCCATCTCCAGAATTCTCTTCATCATGCAAAACTGAAATTCTTTACCCATTAAATAGTAATTCCTCATCACCCCCACCACACTTGCAGCCCCTGGAAACCATGATTCTACTTTATGTATCTTTGAATTTGACTAACTCTAGACACTTTCACTTTTCACTTTCACACATTGGAGAAGGAAATGGCAACCCACTCCAGTGTTCTTGCCTGGAGAATCCCAGGGACGGGGGAGCCTGGTGGGCTTCTGTCTATGGGGTCACACAGAGTCGGACACGACTGAAGTGACTTAGCAGCAGCAGCAGCAGCAGCAGACACCTCATATAAGTGAAATCACATGGTACTTGCCCTTTTCCCTTGTTCATTCTTAAGGTGCTTTCATAGAAGTTAGCCAGTCACTATCTAGAACCTTTGGCCAGGAAATTCCTAGGACTGGGTAAATCCCACTGTATATCTTAATGATATTAAGCAATCCCAAAGAAAGGCAATGCCAAAGAATGTTAAAACTACCACACAATTACACTCATGTCACACTCTAGCTAAGTAATGCTCAAAATTCTACAAGCCAGGCTTCAACAGTATATGAACACTGAACTTCCAGATGTTCAAGCTGGGTTTAGAAAAGGTAGAGGAATTAGAGATCAAATTACCTACATCTGCTGGATCATCGAAAAAACAAGAGAGTTCCAGAAAAACATCTACTTCTGCTTTATTGACTACACCAAAGCTTTTGACTGTGTGGATCACAACAGACTGTGGAAAATTCTTTAAGAGATGGGATTACCAGACCACCTTACCTGCCTCCTGAGAAATCTGTATGCAGGTAAAGAAGCAATAGTTGGAACTGGACATGGAACAACAAACTGGTTCCAAATAGGGAAAGGGGTACATCAAGGTCATATATTGTCACCCTGCTTATTTAACTTATATGCAGAGTACATCATGCGAAATGCCAGGCTGGATGAAGAACAAGCTGGAATCAAGATTGCCAGGAGAAATATCAATAACATCAGATACACAGATGACACCACCCTTATGGCAGAAAGTGAAGAAAAACTAAAGAACCTCTTGATGAAAGTAAAACTCAACATTCAGAAAACTAAGATCATGGCATCTGTTCCCGTCACTTCATGGCAGATAGATGAAGAAGCAATGGAAAGAGTGGGAGACTTTATTTTTTGGGCTCCAAAATCACTGCAGATGGTGATTGCAGCCATGAAACTAAAAGACACTTGCTCCTTGGATGGAAAGCTGTGATCAACCTAGACAGCATATTAAAAAGCATAGATATTACTTTGCCAACAAAGGTCCATCTAGTCAAAGCTATAGTTTTTCCAGTGGTCATGTATGGATGTGAGAGTTGGACTATAAAGAAAGCTGAGCGCCGAAGAACTGATGCTTTTGAACTGTGGTGTTGGAGAAGACTCTTGAGAGTCCCTTGGATTGCAAGAAGATCTAATCAGTCTATCCAAAGGAAATCAGTTCTGAATATTCATTGGAAGGACTGATGCTGAAGCTGAAACTCCAATACTTTGGCCTTCTGATACAAAGAACTGACTCCTTGAAAAAGAACAGAGGATGAGATGGTTGGATGGCATCACCAACTCTGGACATGAGTTTGAGTAAGCTCTAGGAGTTGGTGATGGACAGGGAAGCCTGGCATGTTGCAGTCCATGGGGTCACAAAGGGTCAGACACGACTGAGTGGCTGAACTGATTAAGCAAGTGTATTTCTGAATTTCTTCTGATCCCAGGTTTACAAAGCAACCATCTGATCACAATATGTCTTTCTACAGTAGTATCATGAAGCTGTCTCCCAAAATTTAGCCCACCCTGTTAACACTGTGTTGATTGTGCTGTAGATTGGCCATCTCTTAGCTCTAGAGATTGACTGTAAACCTATTTTCTTAAAGCCACATTCTTTGCCATAGCAATTGATTTGGGGACAAAAACTGATCTAGGCCTAAACCAATCCTCTATCTATAGTGACTAGTTCATGGACAGGTACTTGTCCAATTTATTCAAATTGAAGTAAAGTTTAGGACTTTTATTTGATGGTTGGGCAAAAAGATGCCATCATTCTTTTACTGAAGTTGAATAGAAAAATGTATATTATCTTATTGCTGCTGAGAGCCATGGGAAGGAGAAGTCCTAGGAAGGTGCCAATATGATCGAAAATAGAGCCTATATATTGAAAAAAGTTTAATTCTTGGTGATAACCTTGCTGTATCAAGCCTTACCTGAAATACTTCCAACCTCAGACCTTTTGATTTATATGAGTGAATAAATTCTCTTCATTGTTTAACCCACTTTGAGATGGATTTCTGTTGCTTGATTTTAAGTACATTCTAATGGCTTCTCATAGAGATCTGTGAACAGAATCAGACAACAGCTAAATAGACTCCGTGTATTCCTTTTGATACTAATTTCTCTTTATGAAAAAAACACTTGTATTCTGGTTTTACACAGTAGTTTTTTAAGCTTGTTTAATATAATATGGATTCATTCTCAGGATCCTGACAAAATTTAGTTTTTGTCACTATCTTACTAGGAACCATGGTCCACTTTCAAAATAGTGAATATCATTCTGTGGAGGCATCTTGGAAAAAGATCTTAATGACCATGCATGGTCTGCCTTGAAACCACTCCTTGACCTTGAGTTTCCGTTTCATTCCTTTAAATTTCTGTCAGTTCAGTTCAGTTCAGCTGATCAGTCAAGTCCGACTCTTTGTAACCCTCTCGACTGCAGAATGCCAGGCTTCCCTGTCCATCACCAACTCCCGGAGTTTACTCAAACTCATGTCCATTGAGTCAGTGATGCCATCCAACCATCTCATCCTCTGTCATCCCCTTCTCCTCCCGCCTTCAATCTTTCCCAGCACCAGGGTCTTTTCTAGTGAGACAGTTCTTCACATCAGGTGGCCAAAGTATTGGAGTTTCAGCTTCAGCATCAGTCCTTCCAATGAATATTCAGAACTGATTTCCTTTGAATAGACTGATTGGATCTTCTTACAATCCAGGGGACTCTCAAGAGTCTTCTCCAACACCACAGTTCAAAAGCATCAATTCTTCAGCGCTTAGCTTTCTTTATAGTCCAACTCTCACATCCATACATGACTACCGGAAAAACAACAGCTTTGACTAGATGGACCTTTGTTGGCAAAGTAATGTCTATGCTTTTTAATATGCTGTCTAGGCTGATTACAGCTTTCCATCCAAAGAGCAAGCATCTTTTAGTTGCATGGTTGCAGTTGCCATCTGCAGTGATTTTGGAGCCCAAAAATAAAGTCTCTCATTCTTTCCATTGGTTCTCCATCTATCTGCCATGAAGTGATGGGACCAGATGCCATGATCTTAGTTTTCTGAATGTTGAGTTTTAAGCCAACTTTTTCACTCTCCTCTTTCACTTTCATCAAGAGGCTCTTTAGTTCCTCTTCGCTTTCTGCCATAAGTGTGGTGTCATCTGCATATCCGAGGTTATTGATATTTCTCCTGGCAATCTTGATTCCAGCTTGTTCTTCATCCAGCCTGGCATTTTGCATGATGTACTCTGCATATAAATTAAATAAGCAGGGTGACAATATACAGGTTATAAATAAGCAAGTAGAGAAAAATGTTAAGATGAGCAGGAGTTAGGTTCTAAACCAAACAGTAGTGTTTCCCTAAATTGGGGCCAAAGTGTTAGCAGAAGCAGTGGTGTTTGGGAATTCTTGCTGAAATAACTGGGATTCTTAAGGGAGAGTTCAGAAACCTTGAAGGTTATCCAATATTGAATACATATATTGAAATTTCCAAGTCCCGCCAAAAGCAGTGACATGGGCCTAGTTTCTAACTGCGTGATGCTCATGTGCACTGTGCCTGTTTTTCCCTGACGTGGCATTTCTTTTCAGCTCTCTTTGGTGTGGTTGATAACTAACATGGATATTTGCTACCTGTCTTCATTAAACTTAGGTGTTCAGTTTATGCTGCTAGAGCCAGCAATGTACTCAGTCACACCACTCAACTAATGACTAATCTTTGTAAAGCAAAACAAGGACAATTTTACCTAAAAGAAAAATTTCTCCCCTTTTTTTTTCCTCTTCCAGAAGATCACTGGGATGGCTACAAGTTATGTGTTGTTCGTGCACTTGAAGAGCTCCTCGTAGATAGTGCAAAGGATAAGGAAAAGAGTTAAAGAAGAAAAGATAGTGAGAAAACTCCTCGTTGGTGCAATTGACATTACTGTTTTGCTGCCTCCAAAGGTTTGTGTGATGTTTCCATTTACCTAGTAGTTTGTGGGCTTCCTGGTGAGCTTCTATCAAGGTTCTGCTCTGTGCAGAAAGGCTGATAAAAGGGCAAGTTCTGATGAATGGGATGAAATTGTCTCTCTTTCTTATAGAATTGAGCTATAAAAGGAATCTCGAGATTTATCAGAGGTGTCATAACACTGGTGGCAGTCTCGTGCAAGCATACAAGACTTCTTTTAAAGGACTCCTAGTCAAGGCTATGGTTTTTCCAGTGGTCATGTATGGATGTGAGAGTTGGACTGTGAAGAAAGCTGATCGCCGAAGAATTGATGCTTTTGAACTGTGGTGTTGGAGAAGACTCTTGAGAGTCCACTGGACTGCAAGGACATCCAATCAGTCCATTCTAAAGGAGATCAGTCCTGAGAGTTCATTGGCAGGACTGATGGTAAAGCTGAAACTCCAATACTTTGGCCACCTCATGCGACGAGTTGACTCACTGGAAAAGACTCTGATGCTGGGAGGAATTGGGGTCAGGAGGAGAAGGGGACGACAGAGAATGAGATGGCTGGATGGTATCACCAACTTGATGGACATGAGTTTGAGTGAACTCCAGGACTTGGTGATGGACAGGGAGGCCTGGCGTGCTGAGATTGATGGGGTTGCAAAGAGTCAGACATGCCTGAGCGACTGAACTGAACTGAACTGAACTGTGAATATATCTCACAGGGAACTGTTTTCTTACAGAAGTGCTAGAAAATTCATCTTCGAAGAGATGAGGATATACACTGGCCTCCCTGCCTAGAATGACCCTTCCCTTGCTTGACCACCTGCAAAATACTGATCATTGTCAAACAAAGCACAAGTATGTTTGACCTCTCTTTGCTCTGTCGAATTGTGCTTCTAGTATATTATTAGCTCTTAGTTTATTTGGTTCTTGCCTCTGTCATAACACCTTTTAGAGGAGAACAAACATCTGTTGACTTCCTATATGTCAGGAACTGGCTATGTGTTTTAATGGTGACTCTTCATAACCGCCTGACTATTATCTACCATTTTACAGATGAAGAAATGAGGTAACGTATGAAAAGTGGTTCATATCTAGCATTAAAAATGCAAATAAATTATTAGACTTAATCAATGTTATGTGTTTGCATATTGACCTAATGTTCCTTTGAGATAAGGGGAGAGTGTACTTCTTTGTAGTCTGAGCACCGAATAGACTACTTGGGGCCTGTGTTTGTGCTCAGTCACCCAAGCATGTCCAACTTTTTTTGATCCCATGGACTGTAGCCGACCAGGCTCCTCTGTACATGGGATTTTCCAGGCAAGAATACTGGAGTGAGTTGCCATTTCCTCCTCCAGGGGATCTTCCTGACCAAGGGAACAAACCCATGTCTCTTGCAACTCCTGCACTGGCAGACGGGTTCTTTACCACTGAGCTACCTGGGAAGGTGCTTAATAAATCTTGGTGAAAGGTGTGATTGACCAGTTGATTTGAGTCTTCCTAAGAGTTTAGAGTAGAGCAAAAGTGATTCATATTAGATAGAAAACAGGGCTTTATATCTCTTATAAGGTATCTGTCTAATTACAAAAATAATAGAAGTACGTTGAAGAAAATTAGGATAACACAAAAGAATAATACTTTTTACAGTCATGTATCACTTGGAGACAATAATTTTCCTTCTTGTCTCTTCTCTGTATCATAATATATATACAATATATCATATATATATATCATAATGTATATACAATTTTGTATATTGCTTTTATACTGTTCGAGTATCATATTATTTTCCATGTCATCAAAAGCATAAATTTAGTTTTAATAGGTTTATAGATAAATATGTTTGGTATATAAGTTTACTTACACATTCCATTCATATTGAAAATTTAGGATGTTTATAATTTTTTTTACCATAGTAAAAAACACTGTAATGAACATCTTTGGGCATATATAAGTTTTTGTGCACATCTTTGACAATAACTTTGGCATAAGCATTGGTCCAAATTGAATTAGTTGTCAAAGTGTGTTAATATTTTTAGACTCTTAGCACATATTGCTAGCTTGTGCCCGAGAAAGGTAATAGCTGTTAATTCACATACTAGCTATGTTGGAGCATACTCACGAACATTAATGTTACCTGTTACATCTTTACTGATTTGATAGACTAAAAAGACATTAAATCAGGCTCTAAAGGCTGCTTAACTTCATTATTCTGTTTATATGATGTAAATTAAATGAAAACAACTATAGGGAAAAGGTTAGATCAGTGTCTGAAGATAAGGGAAGGGATTGACAGGAAAGGGGTCCAAGGGAACTTTTTGGGGATGATGGAAATGTTCTATCATTTGATTTTGATCATGGTTTCATGACTGTGTATATTTGTCAAAACTCACTGAACTATATTCTTGAAAAGGATGAATTTTACTATATGTAAATTATACCTCAGTAAATCTAAATTTTAAAAATTGGCATTGTTTGGGTTTTTTTAAGTCACAGTTCTTTTACTTTCCAGTGAAATTAAACAGCTTTATATTTATTAGTCATTTAATGGAGAATTAGTTTCACTGGAATTCTCTAGAGAACTGTGTTTAACCCCATTGCAGAATTGTCTACTGAGAGTTTTTCCTGTTAATTTGGGTGACCTTCTGATAGTATTTGTCCTACTTGCTAAAAATAGGACTTTTCTAAAGTCCTTTTTACTTTATTTGTGAATGCTTTATGTATTTATTTGATCCAGCCAAATTTACTGACATTGCTTTCATGATTTCTTTAATTTTTTTAGCAGATCTTCCTGATAGAAACCTTTGAAACACTGTCATGTTTCAGTAAATTCTACTTCCGTTTCTCTTGGGAATTTATCAGTATGCTCTGGAACACTTTTCAGAATTAAAGAAGGCAGCCTCTCTGTGCATCAGTGTGGTTGCTGATCTTCCAAGATGCTTGTTGGGTTCATCCTCTCATCCCTTCCCCTGCACCATTGTGCTGAGTGACTGGAGCCCGCGTCTATGGCCTAAGTCACCACACCTTCCCCACAGTGGCAGCACGCACGCAAGTGTGCTCAGTCATGTCCGAATTTTTGTGACTCCATGGACTGCAGCCCACCAGGCTTCTCTCTCCATGGAATTCTCCAGGCAAGAATACTGGAGTGGGAGGCCATTTACTTCTCCAGGGGATCTTCCTGACTCAGTGATCCAACCTGTCTCTTGCATTGGCAGGTGGATTCTTTACCTTTACCATCTGAGCCACCCAGGAAGCCCTCAGTGGCAATCAGGCCCGGCAAAGTGATTTATAGCAATAGAAGTGGACTAAAATCTCAATCAATAGAGAAACTCATTTAACATTTCCCTCCACTCGCTAGTTTTTGGAAGTTCTGTTTTATCTTGATTTGCCCCATAATGGGATTGAGGGAAAAAAGTATTAGTAACTTGCACATGAACATCTGGGAGTTCATGGTTTACATACTGCTGAAGCCTGGCTTGGAGAATTTTGAGCATCACTTTACTAGCGTGTGAGATGAGTGCAATTGTGCGGTAGTTCGAGCATTCTTTGGCATTGCCTTTCTTTGGGATTGGAATGAAGACTGACCTCTTCCAGTCCTGTGGCCACTGCTGAGTTTTCCAAATCTGCTGGCATATTGAGTACAGCACTTTCACAGCATCATCTTTCAAGACTTGAAATAGCTCAACTGGAATTCCATCACCTCCACTAGCTTTGTTCGTAGTGATGCTTTCTAAGGCCCACTTGACTTCACATTCCAAGATGTCTGTCTCTAGGTCAGTGATCACGTTATCGTGACTATCTTGGTCGTGAAGATCTTTTTTGTACAGTTCTTCTGTGTATTCCTGCCACCTCTTCTTAATATCTTCTGCTTCTGTTAGGTCCATACCATTTCTGTCCTTTATCGAGCCCATCTTTGCATGAAATGTTCCCTTGGAATCTCTAATTTTCTTGAAGAGGTCTCTTGTTTTTCCTATTCTGTTGTTTTCCTCTATTTCTTTGCATTGATCACTGAGGAAGGCTTTCTTATCTCTCCTTGCTATTCTTTGGAACTCTGCATTCAGATGCTTATATCTTTCCTTTTCTCCTTTGCTTTTCGCCTCTCTTCTTTTCACAGCTATTTGTAAGGCCTCCTCAGACAGCCATTTCGCTCTTTTGCATTTCTTTTCCATGGGGATGGTCTTGGTCCCTGTCTCCTGTACAATGTCATGAACCTCCGTCCAGAGTTCATCAGGCACTCTATCAGTCAGATCTAGTCCCTTAAATCTATTTCTCACTTCCACTGTATAATCATAAGGGATTTGATTGAGGTCATATCTGAATGGTCTAGTGGTTTTCCCTACTTTCTTCAATTTAAGTCTGAATTTTGCAATAAGGAGTTCATGATCTGAGCCACAGTCAGCTCCTGGTCTTGTTTTCGCTAACTGTATACAGCTTCTCCATCTTTGGTTGCAAAGAATATAATCAATCTGATTTCGGTGTTGACCATCTGGTGAGAAATATCAATAACCTCAGATATGCAGATGACACTACCCTTATGGCAGAAAGTAAAGAGGAACTCAAAAGCCTCTTGATGAAAGTGAAAGAGGAGAGTGAAAAGGTTGGTTTGAAGCTCAACATTCAGAAAACAAAGATCATGGCATCTGGCCCCATCACTTCATGGGAAATAGATGGAAAAACAGTGGAAACAGTGTCAGACTTTGTTTTTTGGGGCTCCAAAATCACTGCAGATGCTGATTACAGCCATGAAATTAAAAGACGCTTGCTCCTTGGAAGGAAAGTTATGACCAACCTAGATAGTATATTAAAAAGCAGAGACGTTACTTTGCCAACCAAGGTCCATCTAGTCAAGGCAATGGTTTTTCCTGTGGTCATGTATGGATATGAGAGTTGGACTGTGAAGAAGGCTGATCGCCGAAGAATCGATGCTTTTGAACTGTGGTGTTGGAGAAGACTCTTGAGAGTCCCTTATACTGCAAGGAGATCCAACCAGTCCATTCTAAAGGAGATCAATCCTGGGTGTTCATTGGAGGGACTGATGCTAAAGCTGAAACTGCAATACTTTGGCCACCTCATGCGACGAGTTGACTCACTGGAAAAGACTCTGATGCTGGGAAAGGTTGGGGGCGGGAGGAGAAGGGGACGACGGAGAATGAGATGGCTGGATGGCATCACCGACTCTGTGGATTGAGTTTGAGTGTGGTCCGGGAGTTGGTGATGGACAGGGAGGCCTGGCGTGCTGTGATTCATGGGGTCGCGGAGAGTCGGACACGACTGAGCGACTGAACTGAACTGAACTGAACTGAACTTGCACATTTCAACAAATACCTGCTGATGGCTTACTTTATGTCTGGAGCATTGCTTGGTGCTAGACATACAAAGGTGAGTAAGCTAGACTCAGTTCCTGACCTCATAGAACTTGCAGACTGGTTATGTGGATGGATGATGAATTAGTATCAGACAGCGTCGTCAAGTGATCGGGAACTGCGATAAGCAGTATGTGAGGAACAAAGGTGATTCTGTCCCCTGCTGCAAGTGGGAACGTGAACTGCTCACTCCAAACTGAAAAATTTTGTTTGGCTTTGAGCCGGCGATACATTTTCCCTTCTTGGAAGACTTCAGCAGAAGAAAAATGTTTGCAAACCAGTGCCCTATGGAATTATAAATAAATATGAGAAGCTGAGTGAGATGGGCGGAGCCAAGTTTCCTCATCTGTAAGCCACAGATAATGTTATCTGTCCTAGGGGTTGCTGTGAGGGTTAACAACTATAAATGTAAAAGAGGCAGAAGAGTTACTGGCTGAAGACTCTGGAGACAGTCAGCTAGGTTTCTAGTTCCTCCGCTTACCAGCTGCTGCCGCATCAGGTAAGTCATTTAGCCTCTCTGTGTCTCAGCTTCCTCGTGCAGAGGGTGGCGATGGCAATAGTGCCTGCCTGCTAGGATTGACTGGAGTATTAAATAAGAAAAAATATATATATATATGGCTTTTAAAATGGTGCATGGTAAGTGATAAACCAAGTCTAGCTTCTATCCTTGTCATCATGTCATCATCACCGCCATCATCATCCTCTTGGTCCTAACATAAGCAACAGTGAATCCTCATGCATTGTAACCAGGTAGTCAGATGACCTGGAGCAGTCAGGCCCTCGGTCTAAGAAGAATAGGTACATGCATAAAGAGAGAAATGTGAGCAGCACAGTGGCTGCAGACTTTCTGTGTAAAAGGGGTCAGAGATCTCATCTCAGTTCCAACCCCACCTCCCTTTCCCTTTTATGAGGGGAAGGACCTTGAAGGAGGGAGAATTGTACTCTGAGTAGATAGAAAAGCCTGGGCTGCAGCCCAGCTCCACCGCCCAGGCACAGAGGACCGCCCTCTGATATCTCTGGAATGATTTAGCTTTATTGCCTATTGTCTCTTTCTTCAAATTGCCTTCAGGATGAATGTTCCAGCCAGAGCCCATATAGAGGACAGCAGCTTCCCCAGTACTTCCTGAGGTGCGGACACTCTCCCCAGATGAGACATCTTTCAAATTGACCATTAGTGGAGGCTGTATTTTGCACCTGTCGAATGAGGAAATTACACTGCTTTAGAAGTTCTGCACTCTGGCTCAGGCAGTGAATTAGATGAGGGATACAGGCTGGGGTGCTTTCCTTCTGGGCAGAATACCCAATTTATTTTCATTTACATTAATTTCTCTACATCACTGACTGCATGAGACATTAAACTGTTCAATGCAAGCAATTCCCAATTGTTTGACACAAACAGAAATGTTTAGTGAATAATAATTTTAAAAAATGAGCCTATGGATGCAACCAAAATGTAAACTTGTGAGAACATGTTAATCAGGTTTTCACATTGCAAAGAGCTAGACTTACGTTCTTTGTCTCTCTTCTTCCCTCTCTCCCTCCCTTCCTCCCTCTGCTTCCCACCCTTTCTTCATTTTCTTTCCCCTTTTCTAAGTTTTCTTTGAAAAGACAAAGTAAATACACATAAATGGAAGAAAATAGAGTCGTGTAGTTATTGATAGCACAATGAACAGAATCCATGGATGTGAAAGCCTTTTTTTCTGGAGGATTCCAAGATGCAAAAATTAAAAAAAAAATCTCCCTTCAGCTGTATGGATAGAGCAGTTTAGATGCTGGTTTGAAAGGGGATTTTAATTTATGCATCTCATTCTCAATATCAATTACATCTACCTAATGTCTTCCTGGTATCATTAGCCTGTTAGGAGAGTCGGTTTAGGATAAAGGGAGATGGTGCTACTGGAGAGTCACATCAGCACCTCATTCTCAAACTTTCAGGAAACTTGGGACTCCTTGAGTAACAGTGGAACTAGCCTCCGTCAAAATGGATGGACCTTACCCTCCATAGTTTTATCTCTATCTCCTAACTTTGGTTCCTGTTAAGAGAGATCTGGTTGGAATCCAGGCTCTGTCCTTCATGAGTAGAATGACTGGGCAAAATGACTTTCATGTCTCTGGTTCTAGTTTCCTTATCTGCAAAAACAGGCAACAAAGGCCTGTTTTCCATGGTTATTTCCAATACTCCGATAGTATAAGCTCAAGTATATAAAAATAAATGTACAAAAGAGACCAGGAGGAAAAAGTAGAATATTCAAATGGCTTTATTTTTCTTTCTTGGTCCTGAACCTTTCAACTGTCTATATAGGCAAGCATTTTATTTCTTTTTTTTTTAAAATGTATTTTATTCTAGTTTGTTTGATTTACAATGTTGTGTTATTTTCTCCTGTATAAAAAGTGATTCGTGTGTGTGTATATATATCTATATACTTTTTTATTATGACTTATCACAGAATATTGAACACAGTTGCCTGTGTCACAAATCAGTATTTTTTTTTAACTCTTTATTTTGTATCGTTGTAGAGTTGATTAACAAACAATGTTGTGATAGTTTCAGGTGAACAGCTGAAGGGACTTATCCCTACATATACATGTATCCATTCTCTCCCAGACTCCCCTGCCAATCCATTATATTTCAATAGGAAAATTATGATTTACAAAAGCACATCTTCTTTTGTTCAAGATCACAGGGATTATAATAATATCTATTGAATCCCTATTTCCTTTTCCTCTGCTCCCTAAAATCTACCCTTCTCTTTTGTTCTTTTGAAAGGAAAGCAGATGTGGTGTGTATTAGTTTCCAATTGCTACTGTAACAAATTACTACATAATGAGTGGCTTAAACAACACGAATTTATTCTCTTGCAGTTTTGGAGGTCAGAAATCTGCAGTGGATCTTACGGGTCTGCAATCGGGATGTGGGCAGGGCTGGCTCTTTTAGGGTTGTGAAGGTGGGATTTGTTTCTTGCCTTCCTCAGCTTCTGGTACCTGCCCAAATTCCTTGCTTTGTGGCTCCTCCTTTCACTTTTTTTTAAAAGTAATAAAGTATTTTTATTTTTTACTTATTCTATTTTTTTAATTTAATTTTTATTTTGTATTATAGTTGATTTATATTATTGTGTTTCAGGTATACAGCAAAGTGATTCAGTTATACATATATTATGAATCGGTTCTTTTTCAGATTCTTTTCCCGTATAGGTCATTAGAGAATATTGAGTGGAGTTCCCTGTGCTATACAGTAGTTCCTTGTTGATTCTGTTTTATATATGCATGCATACTCAGTTGCTCAGTTGTGTCCGACTCTTTGTGACCCTATGGAATGTAGCTTGCCAGGCTCCTCCATCCATGGGATTTTCCAGGTAAGAATAGTGAAGTGAGTTGCCATTTCTTTGTCTCCAGGGATCTTCCTGAACCAGGGCTTGAACTTGTGTCTCCTATTTCTCCTGCATTGCAGGCAGATTCTTTACTGCTTGAGCCATTGAGGAATGTATATGTTAATTCCAGACTCCTAATTTATCCCTTCCCTCACCTTTCCCTTTAGTAATCATAAGTGTTTTCAAAGTCTGTGACTCTACTACACTTGTATCATTTTTTTTAGATTCCACATATAAGTGATATGATATTTGTCTCTGTCTGCTATATATATAATGAAATATTGCATGTATCTGTGCTAAGGTGCTTCGGTCGTGTCCATCTTTATGATCCTATAGATTGTAGCCTGCCAGGCTCCTCTGTCCACGGGATTCTCCAGGTAAGAATACTGGAGTAGGTGGCATGCCCGCCTCCAGGGGATCTTCCTGACCCAGATATCAAATCCGCATCTCTTATGTCTCCTGCATTGGCAGGTGGGTTCTTTACTCCTTCATAAAAAAGAATGAAGCAATGCCATTTGTAGCAACATGGATGGACCTAGAGATTATCATAGTAAATGAAGTAAATCTTTCCTTCACTTTCAAAGCACATCACACCCATGTCTTCCTTTGTTGTCCTGTAAGGAACCTTGTAATTACAGACATAACTGAGTAATCCAGCACAATCTCCCATCTCAAGATTCTTATTCATCTCTGCAATGTTCTTTTTGCTGTATATGGAGATCTTTTCATGAGAGGCCATTATTAAGCCCAACACATGGGGCTTTTATGTGTAAGAGGTGATGAACTGAACAAAAACCGGGAAAAACAACAATAAAGTTTCTGATACTGTAAAATAACAAGCTAGGTACTTTATACAGAATATCTATTCAAGCCTTCCAGATCATAGCTGTACTGGATCAAATGTACTGGCAGGAAATACAAGGCATTTGAGTCTGGTGTAAATGCAGAAGCTGATGTGTTCTATTAAAAAACTCAAATCATGACACACAACAATGAAAAATGATCAAGTCCTTTCTCCCTAGATCTCTAAAAGGCCAGAAATTCAGTCTATTATTCTTACTATTCTTTGAAATGTCAATTCTTACTAGTAAAGGGCACTAGAAAGACTCCTATCAGGGACTATTCCTTGATTCAAAAGCAGCCTGTTTTCTACAGCTTGGGACCAAAAGATGGCAAGGATAACTTTTTTAAAAAAGCAAAAAAGGTTCAAATGATTATTTTTTGTTGCAAAAATGCCACAGGTTATTAAACTAACATCAGGAATGGATATAATCAGAGCTCATCTATTATTAATGAGGTTCTGCCTTAATGTGATCATTGTAGAAGTATGCCTTATACCTAGAAGCTATCATCTAACATAATAACAACCTGAAATAATGAGTTGCCAGCATGATATTTTTCTTCTCTGAAGGGTTATACCTATAGGGTTACTTTTTCCTTTTCTTATAGCAACAACAATAATAATAAACTGCAGCAGGTTAGGCAGAGACAGGTGTTAAGTTTTATTTGTAATATAGCAGTAACTGCTAATCATCTTTACAGTTAAGATTGGCTACAGAGCCAACACAAAAATGTTTTGAAAACCATATTATTGAGACTTATAATGATGATCCCAGAGCCAGAACAACTCATGTTAAGTTTCTTTAATGTCTACTGTGTGTGTGTAAGAGAAAGACAGAAAGAGAAATCCAAGATATGATTATACTTATAGGTTAATTTGCCAGGAAGTTAAAAACTATTTTTGCTTGTACACAAGTCTTTTAACTGAAATCCCCTTCCTTCTCTAGGGCATGAGGCGCAGAAAAGACATAAATTAAGCCTCTATGAACAGAAGCTGAGGCAGACCGCATCCTGAATCGTTGAGCTTCCTTTATAGTGGTTATTACAAATAGTTGTGCTGAGGCTTGCTCACAAAAATCCTATTTAATCCTTAATGCAGTTGAATTCTATGGGGTGCAGTTACCTGGAGACCAGATTAGGCAAACTCAAGTGTCGGGAAGGAGAGTGAATGCAGAAATAAGGCGATAAGACCCAAGCACTCGAGCTCGTCAAAATAAAAAACAGCGAAATCAGTGGAGGAAAAAGCTCAGAGTTGGCCAATTAAGACCTCCCTGTCTCCAATGGCTCTTCCATAAATTCCCTGCTCCCGCTCTTCTGGGCTGGACTCCACGTCTTCTCTGCTGGCTTCCAGCTCTGCAGTGTGGCTTTTGCACTCCTGGCCTGGTTTCAGGGCGGGCTCCCTCAGAAGTATTGGTCAGACTTGATCCTGGTCGCGTTGGTGCTGTGGCCCCTGGAGACCCTCCGCTCCGCCTCCTGCCTTGGCCCCAGGCCCTTTCCCCCACTGTGCTCCGCTGGTTCCTGTGCTCCATCGACTCCCGAAGCAAGGTCATCCTCCATGTTCGTTCCCCGTCTGTACCGATGACTCCTGAGTCTACCTCGCCAGCTCTGTCGCTGCTAATGAGATTCACACTCGAATTTTCATCCCCCTCGCCTCCCGGGGCCACATGAAGGTCCCGGCAGCTTCGCAAACTGTACAAGTCTGGGTGTTCTCAGCAGCGTCTGTTCTCTCTCCATCGTCCGCCCTCGCCTCCTCTGTCCTCACTGACTCTTGGATGAAAGGCCTCACCTTCTCTGACTCCTTCAGTCTGGAACCATCTTTGACTCTTTTCTTTCTTTACCAGTTTCTCTTATTCCCAGGTTTTGCATTTTCTTGTTTGACCAGAGGACTTGAGTCTCCTCTCCTTTCTGGTCCTGCTCCCATTGCCCTGATGCTTACATTAATAGCAACCTCTTGGCTGATCTGTCTGCCTCCAAACTAGCCTTTGTTGTGCTGCTGGAACTAACTTCTCAAAACGCCCGTGATACCGCTTCATGTAATAGTTGCTCAATAAATGCTACCTAATTACTTCCTCAGCTTCAGTGACTTTATCTATTAGTAGATAACTCTACAATTTGGCTTTCCTCTGATATTTATTATGCCTCTGAGAAATAAAGGATGGGGTTTCCATTTGACTTTTGCCTGTTATTGTTATTTTAAAATTTCTGGTTTATTTCAGAAAAGTAAAAGTAACCCCAGAGAGTGTGTGTATTAGACTGTAGCTATATAGGTTGACGTATATATAGTACTATGTGTAGAATAGACGCTGCTCTTGTACTTTCTCTGTCCAGACCAGAGGGACATGGGAACTTCATCTTCAAACACACACACACACCATTTCTGCTTTAACATGTGAAGCTTATTTATTGTACTTCCAAATATATCTCCAGTCTGTGCACTTCTCTCCTTACCAGGGGCTATCACTTTAGTTCAAGCCAGCAGCAACTCTCACTGGACCCCTCCAGTGGCCTCCCCACATGCCTTCCTTCTCCTTTCTTGACTATTCCAATAAGTCTTCAAATCAGCAGGCAGAGACAACTTCTAAAACTAAAATATGGTCATTTAATCACTGGCCTTAAATTCTTACTGTTTCAAGGATAAATTCAAAATTGTTAAGACAGTCCCAAAGCCTGCATGATGTGTCCTGCCAACATCTTCCCTCTCTTGCCTCTAGATGATTATGTTCCAGCCTCTCTGGATCCTGTTTCTTGAATTCACCAAGCTCTTTACAGTGCAAAAACCTGTGCGTATATTGTTTCCTCTGCCTGGAATAATTGCACCCCACCCCTGACTCTTCACTTTCCAGTTATCCATCCTTTGATCTCAGCTTACAATGTTACTTCCATAAAGAAGCACTTGCTGATCTGCACTCCTTTTTCTTTGTTGTTGATCCTTGCTCTTTCCTTTCCTGACCCTCATTACACTCCGTAATTATGTATTTTGTAAAAGGTGCCCCTCTTTCTTTGACTTCAGTGTGTGGCTTGATATTCTTAGTTCCCCAATTAGGAATCGAACCATGATGCCTGCCATGGAAGTCTGGAATCCTAATCACTGACCTGCCAAGGAAGTCCCAATATGTGCCCTTTTTAAAATGCCTATTTCTTCCACTAGAATATAAGCTCTAAGAGACGAGTCATGTTTGTTTTGTGTTATCACTGTACTTCCTGTGTAGTATCTGGTACATAATAATAAATGTTTTGTTGATTGAATAAACAGCCAATATCTGTAAGATGAAAAAAAAAAAAAAAAAAAGAATAGATAGCTAGTGGGAAGCTGCCGTAAAGTACAGGAAGCTCAGCTCTGTGCTCTGGGATAACCTAGATGGCTGGGCTGGGGGTTGGGGCGAGAGGCAGATCCAGCCATATCCCCTCCCTATGGCTGATTCACTTTGTTGTACAGCAAAAACTAACAATATCGTAAAGCATTTATAGTCCAGTAAAAAGATAGGAGGAAAAAACAGATAGCAGTCTGGATTTGACCTGGGGGCCATAATTTGCTGACCCAGGATTTAGTAAAGGAAAAGGTTTTATTGAAAGGCCTAATCTGTGGCTGAATGGGAATTTTCAGACCCTGTTTAAAATGACCCCACGGAGCCTATAGAAAGCAGCTTGAGACTTTTGCAAAGTGGGCACAGGAACAGAGGCTTCAGCAACATCCTGTAAGAGGGCATTGCTACAGGCAGGGCCGGCTTACCTCTGTGAAGCTGGGAGTGGTCCCAGGCCATTGGGGGCGGCCCTAGCATGTGTGAGAGCTGTTTGCTTGGAACTTCCCAGAAGGTCTAGCCATGATTTAAATTGGGAAGGAGAACTGCTAAGCTGACAGGTACACTGTGCTCTTTTGCTGTTGTCAAGCATGAGTTAAGTAGGTTTCAAACCCTTCCTAATGTGCTTTTCTCATTTAATTTTGTGACTGCATAAACTTTCATAGCAAATAATGAGTTAAGGCTGCAGCCCAAATGTTATGGACTCTATGTATCTGGAGAGCCTGCGAGTGTAGCTCTGCATTCTAATGGCTGCTTAACCAGACTCCGCCTGGGCCGAGCAAGCTTGCTTTGGTTTGAAGATGGATTCTGCAAAATGCAAGGGGAACCCACCAGAGAGCCCCTTGGCCTCACTGCTGCCCTCCCCTCTCAACAAAAGTGTTTGTTTTTTTTCCCCAAGACTTGACAGCTGTTCCTCTTGGGTCGGAATGAATTTGTCCCTCAGCTAGAATTCTGACTGTGTCTGTCTTGATTTGAGCGTTGAAGGATAAATTCTCACCTAGGAATCCTGTTTTCAGCATCCACACTTGATGTTCCTATTTGTCCCAGGAAATCAACATCGACTACCTATTCTCCAGCCCGTCTGCTGGGATGGCATGGTGCCCGATTCCTGGCAGGGTGGGTGTAGTCCAAAGGGCTGGGATTTCAGAGCATTGTGTTTGGAGGGATGGATGTGAGTGGTGGGGAGGGTGGTGGGCTTTGAAGCGTAGGGGCGGCAGGAAATGGCTTTTTTCTTGCCTTGTCCTCTATTTCAGGCTCCTGGTCCCTCACAGCAGTTGACTCTGCTTTTTGCCCCTCTAAGGATCCTGCCTTTTAGACAACCTGAGGCTGAGAGCTGCACATGTGTATGGGGGATGGTGAATGTTGGAATCTAGTTTCACAAACGTCTAGAGGCGTCATCTGTTGGTCCTTTAATGGACCAGAACCTGGAGTTCTGGAGTCGACCGATGAGAAAGTAGAGGAGAGAGAAAGAGGCTGATCTTCCTTGGTTTACGCAGAAGGGCAATCAAGCCCGGGACTCGGGGCTTGCTGTGTTCTCGAAGGCCTCAGGCGCCCTCTCGATGGGGTAAAGGCACAGAGCGCCTTCTCGAGAGGGTCTTAGAAGCCCGGGCAGGAAAGTGAACACAGAGAGCCTCTACACTCCAGGAATTAGCCTGAAAAAGACAGAGAGAGAGGGAGAGGGGGAGAGAGAAAGTGAGCAAGACACGGGGACCAAAGCTCTGAGGGAGCAAAGGCGTTTTATTCAACATTGTGTAGGTATTTATGCTGTAGTTATTCTCAGCAAAGATAAAGATTAAATTCCAGGTGAATTTACAAAACACAGGCGATCCATATTAAAGAAAAAGAGTTGTAAATAATCACTTCTACCATATAGTTCATAAAAAGGAAGAGGGCACTTATCACCAGCCTGAAAGAAAAACATCAATACAGCATACTAACGCATATATATGGAATTTAGAAAGATGGTAACCTTAACCCCGTATACGAGACTGCAAAAGAGACATAGATGTATAGAACAGTCTTTGGGACTCTGTGGGAGAGGGTGAGGGTGGGATGATTTGGGAGAACGGCATTGTAGCATGTATATTATCATATGTGAAATGAATCACCAGTCCAGGTTCAACGCATGATACAGGATGCTTGGGGCTGGTGCACAGGGATGACCTGGAGGGAGGATATGGGGAAGAGGGAGGTGGGAGGGGTGTTCAAGAGGGGAAACACATGTACACCCGGGGCGGATTCATGTCAATGTATGGCAAAACCAACCAATATATTAATGTAAGGTAATTTGCCTCCAATTAAAAAAAAAAAAAGTGAAAGCTTTAAAAAAAAAAAAACTAATGAAGGAAATGCCTGGATTCCTCAGCCCCCCAGGAGAGTCTTGCTTCTCCTCTTAATTCCTGAATATTCAGGAATTAATAAGGAACAGAGAATTCCTGACAGATCCAAAACAGCACACAGGAAGCCTCCTGTTAGATGTTTCCTGACAGTCATCACCCAAGATAAAACAGAGTGAAGCTGGCAATGCGGACTAACTTAGTATTTCTGGAGGCAGATGATGGGATTATTGTTGTTGTTCAGTTGCTAAGTAATGTCCAACTTTCTGCAACCCCATGGACTGCGGCCTGCCAGGCTTCCCTGTCCTTCACAATCTCTCAGAGTTTGTTCCAACTTGTGTCCATTGAGTCAGTGATGCCATCCAACCTTCTATAGGTGATTTTTAGTTTTCATTTTTTTATTGTATGATCACATTTATTTCTGAAATCCAAAAACAGAATAAACTTATAGCAAACAAAAATCATGCATCAAGCTTGTGGTTACCAGAGGCAGAGAATTGGTGGGAGGAAATACAGGATGGAGGTGATCAAAAAGTATAAACATCCAGCTATAAGATAAATACAAAACCTGTAATGCTCAACAAAAACATACCACAACAGCAAATAATCAAGCTATCGTATGAACTAAGAAACTGAATAGACATTTATCGAAAGAAGATATACAAATGACCGATAGGCACATGACAAGTTACTCAGCATTACAAAAGATATAATGTACAGGATGACCAAAATCAGCACAGCTGGAGGAGATATGTTTCTTTTTTATTATCTGCTTTTATATATTTCTACAATAGATTAAGTGGATGATAATAAAAAAGCAAAGTAAGACAAAAAAGAGCCACAGAACATAGGTATAAGCAAAGACTTTCCTAAAAGACCTAACCTCTGACTGACAAAGAATTTCTCAGCCCTCTGTAATGTGTCCGTCAACTGGTGCTCATGAAGATCAAGCTAGAGTGTCAGGACAGGAGATGGAGCACCTGGACATGGAGAAGACGCGGCAGCGGCTGGAGCAGGGGAGGATGCAGTGTTGGTTCTGAAAGCACTGGGCAGGAGGCGAATAAGAGCAGAGTCAGACCTTCGGAAGAGAATTAGCATCTGTGCTATATTCCTGAGATGACTTCAGCTTCCCTCACTGGGTTACAAGGAGTTGGAGACAACTGAGCATGCACATACCCACTTGCCACAACTAGAGAGAAAAAAATCCATGCAGCAGTGAAGACCCAACAAAGCCAAAAATGAATACATAAATAAAATGTGTCTAGCCTTCCCTGGAGGCGTTGATGGCTCCCTTTTCTGACTCCACAGGCTGCTATGGAGGAGGAGTTTTTTCACTGTAGGTCTGATTCATTCAAATAGTCCAGTTCCTCTCTCTCTAGAAGGTACATGTGTTCTCTGAGAAAAGTAACCATCTGCCCAGTGCTTAGAAGGCAACCTAGTTTATGGGATCCTCAGAATAAATCTCTCCCTTCCCCAAGCCAGAAACCATTTTTACCCCCTACCACTCTAGTTTATTTATTTATTTATTTTGTAGTAAAATAGAATGGTTGTGAGAGTTGAGCCGTAAAGAAAGCTGAATGATGAAGAATTTATGCTTTTGAACTGTGGTGTTGGACAAGACTCTGGAAGAGTCCCTTGGACTGCAAGGAGATCCAACCAGTCCATCCTAAAGGAGATCAGTCCTGACTATTCATTGGAAGGACTGATGCTGAAGCTCCAATACTTTGGCCACCTGATGCGAAGAGAACTGTCTCATTGGAAAAGACCCTGAGGCTGGGAAAGATTGAAGGTAGGAGAAGAAGGGGACGACAGAGGACGAGATGGTTGGATGGCATTACTGACTCGATGGACATGAGTTTGAGCAATCTCCAGAGATGGTGAAAGACAGGGACGCCTGGTGTGCTGCAGTCCATGGAGTCGGAAAGAGTAGGACACAACCGAGCGACTGAACTGAACTGAGACAGTACATAAAATTTACCATCTTGAGACTTCACTGGCAGTCCACTGGTTGAGACTTTGCCTTCCAATGCAGGGGATGTGGAAGCTCCCTTGTTGGGGAGCTAAGATTCCACATGCCTCACAGCCAAACTAAGAAAAAACCCATAAAACGGAAGCAACATTGTAAAAAAATTCAATAAAGACTTTTAAATGATTCACATTAAAAAAGAAAAATTTTTTAAATGAATAAAATTTATCCTCTTAACCATTTTTCAGGTGTACAGTTTGTGGCATGAAGCGCATTCACACTGTTGAACGGCTGTCACTGCCATTCAACTCCAGAATGTTTTCACCTTCCCCACCTGAAACTCCATACCTTAAATGGTAACTCTTCCTTGTTCCTCCTCCCCGCCTCAGGCATCTACCATCACCCTTATACCTTCTGTTCCTGGGAGTTTGACTAGTCTAGATACCTTGTCTGAGTGTAACTATGCAATATTTGTCCTTCTGGGACTGGCTTATTTCACTTTGCATAATGTCCTCAAGTTTCATCCATGTTGTAATGCATATCACAATATGCTTTTTTTTCTCAAAGCTTATTTTCTTATTTTATTTAGGCTGTGGTGGGTCTTGTTGCTGTGTGTGGACTTCTCCTTGCAGTGGCTTCTCTTGTTGAGGAGCATAGACTCTAGGCGTGAGGGCTTCCATAGTTGTGGCGTAGGAGCTTAGTTGCTCTTTGATATGTGGGATCTTCCCAGACCAGGGGTCAAACCCGGGTTCCCTGCACTGACAGGCAGACTCTTTTTTTTTTTTAAATTTTAAATTTATTTATTTTTTTAATTGAAGGATAATTGCTTTACAGAATTGTGTTGGTTTCTGTCAAACATCACCATGAATCAGCCATAGGTATGTCCCTTCCCTCTTGAAAATGCCTCCCACCTCCCATCCCAAACTC
The DNA here is from genome assembly GCF_049115385.1 of Moschus berezovskii. Taxonomy (NCBI): domain Eukaryota; kingdom Metazoa; phylum Chordata; class Mammalia; order Artiodactyla; family Moschidae; genus Moschus; species Moschus berezovskii. The sequence goes on from NC_142466.1 coordinate 23,637,966, forward strand.
AAATTAGTGAGCCCCAATTTGAGTTTCCTGAGCAAGTTCCCATTGGCTATCTATTTTACATATGGTAATGTAAGTTTCCCTGTTACTCTCTGGACAGGCAGATTCTTAACCCCTGGGCCACCAGAGAAGCCCTGTCCTTGCTTTATTAAGGCTGAATAATACTCTATTGTATGTATTGACCACATTTTGTTCATTCATTCCTCTGTTGAGAGACACTTGATTTGCTTCTCCCTTTTGGCTATTGTGAATAATGCTGCTGTGAACATGGATGCTCACCTGTTTGAGGGACTGATTTCATTTCTTTTGGGGTATATACCCAGAAGTGGAATTACTCAGAAAACTACTCTTGAAACTATGGCTGGACCCTGGCATGCGGTGAAAGCCAGATATAAAAGGGGTTGAAGGTCCAAGTGTGCTTGGAAGGCTTCCTACCACAGATTCACCTGCTGAATCAGGGTCCTTCTGGGAGCTGGGCTAGGAATCTGTATTTTTTTTAAAATTTATTTATTTTATTTGGAGGCTAATTACTTTACAATATTGTATTGGTTTTGCCATACATTGACATGAATCTTTGGCATTGCCTTTCTTTGGGATTGGAATGAAGACTGACCTTTTCCAGTCCTGTGACCACTGCTGAGTTTTCCAAATTTGCTGGCATATTGAGTGCAGCACTTTCACAGCATCACCTTTCAAGATTTGAAACAGCTCAACTGGAATTCCATCACCTCCAAAGCTTTGTTCGTAGTGATGCTTTCTAAGGCCCACTTGACTTCACATTCCAAGATGTCTGGCTCTAGGTCAGTGATCACGTTGTCGTGACTATCTTGGTCGTGAAGATCTTTTTTGTACAGAAAGAAAGGCAATGCCAAAGAATGCTCAAACTACCGCACAATTGCACTCATCTCACACGCTAGTAAAGTCATGCTCAAAATTCTCCAAGCCAGGCTTCAGCAATATGTGAACCGTGAACTCCCAGATGTTCAAGCAGGTTTTAGATAAGGCAGAGGCACCAGAGATCAAATTGCCAACATCTGCTGGATCATGGAGAAAGCAAGAGAGTTCCAGAAAAACATCTATTTCTGCTTCATTGACTATGCCAAAGCCTTTGACTGTGTGGATCACAAGAAACTGTGGAAAATTCTGAAAGAGATGGGAATCCCAGACCACCTGACCTGCCTCTTGAGAAACCTGTATGCAGGTCAGGAAGCAACAGTCAGAACTGGACATGGAACAACAGACTGGTTCCAAATAGGAAAAGGAGTACTTCAAGGCTGTATATTGTCACCTTGCTTATTTAACTTATATGCAGAGTACATCATGAGGAACGCTGGGCTGGAAGAAGCACAAGCTGGAATCAAGATTGCTGGGAGAAATATCAATAATCTCAGATATGCAGATGACACTACCCTTATGGCAGAAAGTGAAGAGGAACTCAAAAGCCTCTTGATGAAAGTGAAAGAGGAGAGTGAAAAGGTTGGCTTGAAGCTCAACATTCAGAAAACAAAGATCATGGCATCTGGTCCCATCACTTCATGGGAAATAGATGGAAAAACAGTGGAAACAGTGTCAGACTTTATTTTTGGGGGCTCCAAACTCACTGTGGATGCTGATTGCAGCCATGAAATTAAAAGACGCTTACTCCTTGGAAGGAAAGTTATGACCAACCTTGATAGTATATTAAAAAGCAGAGACATTACTTTGCCAACAAAGGTCCATCTAGTCAAGGCTATGATTTTTCCCGTGGTCATGTATGGATGTGAGAGTTGGACTGTGAAGAAAGCTGATCGCCGAAGAATTGATGCTTTTGAACTGTGGTGTTGGAGAAGACTCTTGAGAGTCCCTTGTACCGCAAGGAGATCCAACCAGTCCATTCTAAGGGAGATCAATCCTGGGTGTTCATTGGAAGGACTGATGCTGAAGCTGAGACTGCAATACTTTGGCCACCTCATGCGACGAGTTGACTCACTGGAAAAGACTCTGATGCTGGGAAAGGTTGGGGGCCGGAGGAGAAGGGGACGACCGAGAATGAGATGGCTGGGTGGCATCACCGACTCTGTGGACATGAGTTTGAGTGAACTCTGGGAGTTGGTGATGGACAGGGAGGCCTGGCGTGCTGTGATTCATGGGGTCGCGGAGAGTCGGACACGACTGAGCGACTGAACTGAACTGAACTGAACTGACATGAATCTGCCCCAGGTGTACATGTGTTCCCCATCTTGAACCCCCTTCCACCTCCCTCCCCATCCTATCCCTCTGGGTCATCCCAGTGCACCAGCCCCTAGCATCCTGTATCATTCATCGAACCTGGACTGGCGGGAATCTGTATTTTTAATAAGTACACTGGGTGATCTGATGACCAACTGGGCTTGAGGAATCACAGAACTCATACTATGTCACCCCTTCTACCCATGGGGATTCTGTGAAATCTTTGGATGCTTTCCTTGCAGATGGAACATGGCATTTGAAGAGGGATCATTAATTCCCACAAAAGGAAAAAGAATGGTGAACCAAATTATATTTAATAGGGTTATTTTGTTTCCAGGGGAAACAAAAATTTCCAAACCTCACCTGAAGCACATTGTTAGATCACTACCTTTACCCTGCAAAGTTGTTGATTTGATAAATCTACCTGCAGATCTATTGTGATTCTAGCTACCATTTATTGTACCAAAGAGTATATTCCTGACTGTATTTTGGAAGTACTGCTTTTAATTTCCTCCAGATCTTGCAAGACACATATTCAACCTTGCATTTTACAAATGAGGACACAAAGACACTGAGGGCTTAAGAAAGTTGCTTTCAGCCACATGTAACATACACCCGTTTGTATGTCTGCAATGACATATCAGAAATTTAGGTCTAAAGGAATTTCAATCTAGATTCATTTAGAGACTGAGAGGTGAAGTGTCCAGCAGAGGATGCGTGCACTGGATCATAATTCAGGTCCCCTAACTTACTCATGTGTCTGTGGTGACGCGCTCCCTTGAGATTCTTCCGTACTTCCTCCCAGCTAGGCTGTGAGCTTCTTATAGGTATAACCTTATCTTATCTGCCGGTATCTGGGATAAGGCTAGACCCATAGCAGCAGGTGACGGAGTGGATGGGAATGGCAGAGCAGATAAAATGAAGAAATCTCTGACAGGGAGAATGACCCCCCTCAAATGGTATACTTTGTTTCTATGACTGCAAACAGGAAGAGTTGTTCCTATTAATGAATCTATGTAGTGGGGAAAGTACATGGGATATAGAGCCCCAGAGACTTGGACTTTAATATCATTTCATTGTTTACTACTGAAGGGGTTCAGAGTTGCCACCCCTAAACATACCACTTTGGCATTTATTTTGAGGGTTATTTTGAGTTGAAAGCAATTGTGAGAATCAACAGATGCAGGAAGAGTTCTCTGCCCTCTCTTAATTGGTTAAAAGCCAATTAATATCTTTGTGAAAGTTTTGTGAATGTCCCCTTGTGAAAGTTTTCCCTTCCTATTATTACCAGGAAGAGAAGGGCCCTCTTATTATTAGAGATGGAAAGTCAGCACTCAGACAGGTGTGCATAATCAGACTGTATGAAAATAACCCTTATTTTTCATTAGTTCCCACATAATATTTCCTAGTAACTTCCCCAACATTAATATCCCTTGAAGCCTAAACTGCCTTTCTTTTGTTAAAATGTTATACAAGCCCCACAGATTAACCTCTTCTTTGAGTTTCACTTCTTTTCTGGGAACCCCTGTGCATATAAGTATTAATAAAAATCATATGCCTTTTCTTCTGTTAATCAAGCTTTCGTTAGTTTAATTTGCGGGCCCCAATACAATTACATAGGAGGACAGAGGAAAAAATTGTATTTCCTGTTACGGCTTTGAAATCGGGGCAATTTGTTAAACTCTTAACCTCAGGGTCCTCATGTGCAAAATGGAGAGATTAATATCTACTTCAAAGGTTTATTAGGAATAGAAAGTGAAAGCACCTTTCATAGAGACTAACACATACTGGCACAATAAATATTAGAATTTTTTCCAACTTTTCTCCTAAAAGGAAGTACACCAATCTCAAAAGTTTGGTTCATCAGTCAGGGGATGCATTGCCAATGCAACTGGGGCAACTGGAGGTTGAAGTTAGGGTCAGATTTTTGGACCAGAAAATGTGTCTCTTTATATCAACTCAAGAGTCCAATTGTACAACCATGTTCATTGCAACGTTTTTCATAGCAGCCAAAGGTGGAACCAACTCAGTGTCTATCCACAGAAGAATGAATAAAGAAGATGTGGTATGCACATACAATAAAGTATTAGTCAACCTTGAAAAGGAAGAAAATCTGAAATGTTACATGGATGAACCTTGAGGACATTATGCTAAGTGAAATAAACTAGTCACAGAAGACAAATCCCGTATGATCTTGCTTAAATGAGGGATCTATAGGCTACCTAGAGTAGTCAAACTCATAGAGTAAAGGTCCGCCAGAGGCTGAGGGTGGGCAGGATTACATAATTGTTTAATGAGTCTAGTTTCAGTTTTGCAAGGTGAAAGAATTCTGGAGATTGGTTGCACAACAATGTGAATATGCTCAACACTACTGAACTGTACATTTAAAAATAAAGATGGTAAATTTTATTTTATTTTACAATTAAAATTTAAAAATTAGACAAAGAATCTGGGAACAATGAATGATATTTTATTCCAGCAACATATAAAGTCACATTTTTTTCTTTCTGAATCCAACCTGAGAACCTGAGGCCATTTCTTTGCAGGCTGAACTCCATCCATGCTGCAACAGGTGAGGAACAGCTTCATAATTTTCAGACTAGCAGACTTTCTCCGCTAATGTCTCACTAATTATCATGGAGACTTAGCATTGAACCATAATTATTATCAGTTAATTAGACCTTAAAATGTATTTTTGATAACACCTCTGGCATTTAATTATGTAACTGGTAACTTATGAATGTTATTAAGGGGATATACGACTACAGTAAAGTATAATTAGATCTCATTTTTGTTTCTTGATATTGTATTGATTGTGATAACAGTTTTGTAGTTTTTACAGCTTATATGGAAATGGTCACATTAAATTGATAGGCTATAAAAAATGCACATTTTAACACATATTTCAAAAGCTTATTAAAAAGAGAGAGGCTTTGGGAAAAGGAAAAGTGGATATCATTCTCGATACTATTTAACAAGTTTACAATAAATGACTTGTCTGCTTTCAAGGCCACTTTTTTGCCTAAAAACAAATAACATTCAAGAATTTATGTCATAATATCAACTCTTACTGTTGGAAAACAGAAAAAACACTACTCAACTTTTTCCAATGTTGTGAAAGTAACAAATATGTTCTCCCAAAAGCTGTGTGCGCATCTGCTCATATTGTACATGAGGAAATGTTCAGGGAATCTTTTTGTAAAAGGAAGACTCCCTTCTTAGCATAATGTGCTTAATTTTCTCTCTGTAGGAGAACTCTACATCAGTTAGAAACCAGTTTGCTTAGTCAGGTCGACTGGTAGATTCTAAGCTCCTTGAGTGCAACATTTTATCTTGTAGAAATCTTAACATCATTTGTAACTATTAATGTGGTGGTTCACATATTGCAGGTATTTATTCAGCTTTCTTGAGGTATAATCAACTAATAAAATTGTAAGATATTTAAAGTACATATCATGTGATGTGATACACATTGTGAAATATTTCTTTCCATCTAGCTAATTAACACATTCATCTCCTCATGTACATTTAAGTCTTACTTTCAACAAATTTCAATGATACAGTAGTGTTATTAACTATAATCACCATGTTATCCATTAGTTCCTCAAATGTTATTGAAAATTTGTACAGTTTTACCAACCTCTCCCTATTTTCCCCACTCCCCAGCTCCTGGCGACCACTTTTCTACTTTGCTTCCTATGAGTTTGACTATTTATTTAGAATCCTCATATAGGTGATACCATGCAGTATTCATCTTCCTCTGTCTGGCTTATTTCATGCATAATGCCCTCAAGTTCCACCCATGTTGTCTCAAACAGCATGATTTCCTTCTTTCTCATGGCTGTATAATACTTGATTGCATACATACAGCATATCTTTTTATTGTTTCATCTATTGGTGGACACTTAGGTTGTTTCCATATCTTGGCTGTTGTGAATAATACTGCAGTGAATGTGGGAGTGCAGATAATCTCTTCCAGATTCTGTCTGCATTTCTTTTCATTTCCTAACCAGCAGTAGGATTGCTGAATCATATGGCTTGTGAATATTCATTGCCTGTTGAGTGGGAGAGCTTGGAGAAAATTAAAGAAACTCTGCGTTTTTGTGCTTTTTCTCCAGAATGGGGACAATAAAATATGCCTTTGGAAAATAAGTAAAGATTCTGATGTGTAAAGGATACTCAGAGCCTGAAAAATTGGTGGCTAGTCACAGAGGAGACTGAGGGATATAAAAAGAATCAAGAAACATAATAGATAAGGAAGCTCTGGCAGTAGGGTCTGGTGTAGGTGGGAAATCTAACCTATATGAAACATATTCAGATTTGAATTTATACAACTAATCTTAGACAAATAGATGATTCATAAAATTTTCACTCCATGTCCTGATTTGTAACAAAAATGTAATAAATTAGCTGGAATTTTGGGTACCATTTGAAGTGTAACATAGATGAAGAAGCTCTTTGGTCAAAGCCACAAAGAATAAAAGAAATCATTGTTTAAAATCACAAGTGTGATCCATCAGTCATTAACTGCAAGTTTTTGTAGACACAATTCTCATTTTTCAATTCGGATTAAATGAGAAGATTTTAAAAACATATTTTGATAACTTAGTTTTGCTGTTCTCAGGATAGCAGCTGCCCTGATGCCTTCCTTTTGCTAAATAGCAGATCACTGGTCATAAACAATCTAAGGAACAGAGAAAGAAAACACTAGCCGTCTTTCCTTTCTAAATATGAACTTCCTTATCAATTCCGAACAGCTTCAATATTTGTGTAAACTAATTTCTGGTTTCTTTTCCTGAAATGAGTGCTCCTATGAAGAAAGGATGCAGACGTCAACTTGTTTTCTCAAAGAGCTATGTCATAAGATGTAGGGCTTAGTGGGAAAGAAAGTTACACCAGTCCAGAGAGAGAGAGAGCCTACACAGGCAGAGAAAACAGATTTATGATTACCAAAGGAGACAAAGGGTTTCCCAGGTGGCGATAGTGGTAAAGAATCTGCCTGCCAATGCAGGAGATGCAAGAGACTTGGGTATGATCCCTGGGTTGGGAAGATCCCCTGGAGGAGGAAAAATGAAAACCCACTCCAGTATTCTTGCCTGAAAAATTCTATGGACAAAAGGAGCCTATGGGGTTACAGTCCATGGGGTTGCAGAGTCAGACACGACTGAGCATGCGCACGCACGGATGCGCACACACGCACACACACGCACACACACAGGGAACAGAAGAGGGGAAGAGTAAATTGGGAATTTGGGATTAACAGATACACACTACTGTGTATAAAGTAGATAAACAGCAAGGACCTACTATATAGCACAGGGAACTATTTTCAGTATCTTATAATAACCTATAATAAAAAAGAATCTGAAAAAACATATAACTGAATCACTTTGCTGTATACTTGAATCATTATAAGTCAGCTACACTTATGAGGGTGGGGGTGGGGAGAGACTTGCTGTGTGGTCTTGGGCAGTCTATTTAGCATCTCAGACTATCCTTATTTGTAAAATTGGGCAATGGGTTGTTGTTAGGATAAGAGAAAATATTTAGAAAGCATGTGCCATTTGATTGGTGCTTAATAAGTGCTAGCTAATTTTCCTCTTATAATTGTAAGGAGCTGAGATGCAAATTGCAATGCCACTGAAAGGTAAACCAATCAATTAACCAAAGAGGAACACAAAAAAAGAAGTAAAACCAGTGAAATAAAACTGTTTAACACATAGAAGCTGTAGATGAGCTTTGGGGAAAGAGCAGTTGTATTTACCTGAAGCAGCTTCAACCTATTTTGTTTGGGGAAGGATGGAGTGAGATCATGTAAAGGACTTGGAAAAGAGTGGGGGCCTAATAACAGTACTCAACTCATAGAGTTATTGTAGGGATTAAATGAGATGATATTTGTGATGTACCGTGCATGGTACTTGGCATAAAATAATTGCTTAATGATCAAGATAAAAGTGTCTATTCAGGCCAAACATATATTTTATAGATGAAAAAAGTCAGGCTCAGGAGAATTAGGTAACTCTAAGTTTGCATCAAAAATCACTGTAATACACTCCATAATTAACTTACTATGTAATGCTTAGTGTCTGGGAGTGCTCAGATGCTCAGTTGTGTCTGACTCTTTGCAATCCCATGGATTGTAGCCCACCAGGCTTCTCTATCTATGGAATTCTCCAGGTTAGAATACTGGAGAGGGTTGCTATCCCCTTTTTCCAGGGGCTCTTCCTGACCCAGCAATTGAACCCGCATCACTTACAGTCCATCTCTTGGCAAGTAGATCCTATTCCACTAGGGCCACCTGGGAAATTCAATGTATGGGAACCCTGAATAATAATGGAATAATACTGCTTGAGATAGTATTTACGAGTTTATCAAGGCAGAAGTAATGGAATTAGATTGTATTACTATCATTGTCCTCTTATGAAAACTGGCTGCTGCCACCTGCTGCTAGTGTTTTGGAAGTCTGGAACTTCATGAAAGTTCTGCCCATTGTCTGGATTCAAGTGTTGATAAGAAATTAAACAAGAACCCATCAAACCAAACATCCATGCTCATGTTCTGGATGTGAAGTTACTATCACACAAGCCAGAGGCCATCTAAGCATACCAATGGCAGCAGAATGACTTTACCTTCTAATAGAATGTAATCCATTTCTGAGAAGCCATTGCAGGCAATTTGGCACAATTGAACTTTGTCTTTAACCTTTTACTGTGATTTATGTGATTAGGCTACTGGAGGAAGTGGTTTTCAACAGCATGATTAAAGCACTTTGAGGAAATAATTTCTGTCTCAAGAACCTTGCGTACATTTTTGTTTTCAAGAGTTTGTCCTTTCTTATTAAAAGGAGAGACAGGAAATGGAGAAATATTGACTTTTAAACATTGTGTTGGGCAGAAAAGAAAGATCACAAAACAACAGAGTCAGAGCCAGGGCGTTGGCCATTTGCAGACCTATATGGCATGGTTTCCTGCCTCAGCTTTCCCCAGGTTTGAGAATTTCATCCGTCTACCTGGGAGTTGTGTTTTTCCTAAATTTAGGAGACTCACCAACTTTTAAATGTTACCAAGCAAGGGCTTGTTTAAAAACAAACAAACATGATTAACTAAGAAGTGATTTTATAAAATAAAGGACATTTAATACAAGAAAATTAAGACGAACATAATTGTGTAACAACAGGCAATTTTATCCATTTTGTGGCATCTGTTTTTGTTTTTTTTATTTTTTCCGGAAGTGAAATTGGGTCATGGATCAGATTTAGAGTTCCCTATTCAGAGGAACTGCTCAGATCCAGTTCAGACTAACTTTAGGCCAGGAATTTTCAACTCCCCTTCTGCATTTGCCTCTGTGCCTCACGTTAGGTTCAAAGCTTCCCAAAGAGTCTTAAAAATCAATGGAGTTTATAGACAGTACGTGTTGTTCCACATTTTGGGGAATAGGGTGGAATGTTATAAGAATTCAGCTAAAAGCAGTGAGATTTTCAAGTCCCAGGATTCTGAGTCATCATTCTGAACTCTGCTTGTCCTTTGCCATTTTCTTTTGAGAAACAGGATTTTGTGCCCCTGCCCCATGGTACTTTACACCTCAACAAAAAAGGAAAAGAAGATGTATTCTTTCTGGAGAGAGTAGGTTGTGGGTGACCTATCTCAGTTCACTGGCTTGCTGAACAGTGATTAACATTTAAAATGTATGCAAACTCGACGCCTAATTAAAGTCCACTAATGTAAGACTTTGAACCTGCTCACTGCCTTTGGAAATAATCACAAATGCTAGCTGCTTATCATGAAAAAGTCATTATGGTAAATGACCAACTCCCCCTTTCTCTCTTCCATCAGTTGCAAAAGTGATTCTCCATCACAGGGATCTGCAAATGGTGTACACTGTAGAATTGAATGCCTCCTAGTAGTTGTGATTGTTAATGCAAATTATCTTGGTTATTGGAAGAATAAAATTTGTAGAGTTCTTGTCATTTGTGAATTTGCAAACATGTACATCAGATTTGTAGACAGAGAACCCTAGTGCTGATCTAAACGATCATCAGGAACTCTTGGTGGCATGTATGGCTGAGTCCCTTCACGGTTCACCTGAAACTATCACAACATTGTTAATCGGCCACACCCCAATACAAAATGTTTTTGGTCTAAAAAAATACAATTAAATTAAAAGGCAATTAGAACATGGCGGTGATGAAGGGTGTGAAACCGTCTTCCCCTTCTTTATTCTCATACCCTTGCTTTGGTCATTCTTTTTGGGAGGGTAGATATGAAACACAGAGAGGGAATCAGGAAAAAGTGATGAAATTCAAAAAGAGGTTGGAGGACCAGAAATATTGAGGCACCAGGTATTCATTGCAGGTTGAAGAATTAAAATCAGTTTATCTGCCAAAGATGGGGAGAGGATCCAAGTAAAATCAGACTCAGCCTCAGAAAAGAAAATATGAAAACCAACATGAAAGCCAACATTAGTTGTGCATTTTCTATCTGCCAGAGTTTCCAGTAGGCATATCACCTGTTTTCTTACTTGACCTGTATGTTTGCTTGATGCACCAGGTTGTACTGAATATTATTTTATGGTTGAAGAAACTTAGGTTCAGAAAGGTTGCTGTACATGAGTATGGTTCTAAGGACTCAGAGCCTAGCTTCAATTCTAAATCTGACTTGAAAATTCATGGACTTTGCCACCTTCAAGTTGCCTCTTAAAATTACTCAGAAATGCACCCTTGAAAACAAACCTTGGAAATATGATTTCAGAGTTGTAGTTTCACTTTTGCATTCGCCTGGACTTCAGTGACACAAAGGCAGTGTGGTTACTATAGCTGTGTTTCTCAGGATCTATTTCTGGCAGGACCAGTGTACTACGGTCCTAGTATGGAACATGATCGAACCTGTGGCTACACAAGAAGCTTTGGGGAGCTCTTCCGTGTGCTTCATCAAGCCCTCTCCCCACACTCCGTGGTAGATGTAGGGTGTGTAAGTTAGCGTTTACTTGCTCTAAGCAAATACTGAAATGTAGTCAGCAAAGGAAATCATCTTCACCTTTTGGAAATGATTAATTTTATAGAGACACTGAAGGAATGGAAGTTATTTCCTTGAAGATTTATGTACCGAAAAAGTGATGATGAGCTATTAAGGAATACATTTTCCCCTGTATTTTTATTCCTCTCTCTTGCCTGGCATGCTAAGGTCATTTCAGTCGTGTTTAGCTCTTTGTGACTCCATGGACTGTAGCTCATCAGGCTCCTCTGTCCATGAGATTCTCCAGGCAAGAGTACTGGAGTGGGTTGCCATTTCCTTCTCTAGGAGATCTTTCCGACCCAGGGATCAAACCCACATCTCTTATGTCTCCTATATTGGCATGCTGGTTCTTTACCTACTAAAGCCACCAAGGAAACCCTTCTGGGTCTGGCAGGATTTCCCAAATATTTGTGAGGCTCAGGACACAGGTACAAATAAAAGCCTAGATATCACATGTTTAAATATTTTAAATTTTAAATCAAACCGAGAAACTATCAAATATGTTCTATAATCCAACTTTATAAATATGCCTTTTTTATTATGGCATAGAAGACCAGGTTCATGTCTGGACTTCTTGCGCTCCACCCTGGTGTGTGAGCACAGGAAGAGCAGTCCTAGTTCCTAAACGGAAGCCCACCCATTTCTCTTCCCCTGCTCACATCTCCCTGCATTGTAAGAGGCCCCAGAAGCACTCAAGGGCACACCCAGGTTAAATGTCCAAGCACCAGCCACAGGCTACACAAACCGTTACCCTCTCTCTAGTCACCCCTCAGTTTTGGGCTGTACATCCTGGGAGTGCAGTCTATGCTTTGGAGAGCAGATCTGGGGAAGAAATCATACTGGCCCCAGTAGCAGTTTGGTGGAAATTTGGCCAGGGGATTTAGGGTCTCTGGAACCCAGAGGTAATCTAGAAGAGGGAAGTATGGGTTTTGAGTGGGTGTATTTTCTTGGCCATCACCTGCCTGCCAATGCAGGAGATGTAACAGACGCGGGTTCGATCCCTGGGTTGGAAGATCCCCTGGAGAAGGACATGGCAACCCACTTCAGTATTCTTGCCTGGAGAATCCAATGGACAGAGGGGTGAGGAACGAGGAGCAAGGCTATCGTCCACAAGGTTGCAGAGCTGGAGATGACTGATGCACACATCTTCCTCACCTCATGGGAAGGGTTCTAACTGGAGAAGACTCTGGAGTGGGGCCTTTTGACCTGGGACCCAGGTTTGGGTGGCTGGTTTGAGTGCCACTTCTGTCACTATTTTCCACGATGATGTGGGAGAGAAGGCAGCCTGTGAGTGGGAGGCAAGAATGCAATTTGTTACAGGGCAAATAATCTTCAATATTAAAACACGTTTTAATTCATTTTTAATGGACCAATTCTTCAGTATTAAAACCATTTCAGTCTACAGGTTTCTTAGAAAATAAAACTGGCTGGTATTCATCTAACTAACACAACAGCAGAAGTTCTTTGCACTTGCATGAAGTGGAAAGGTCACCAACTAGCTTTTTCAGACCTTCTATCTTGTTTGCCGAAGACTCTGTCAGGGAAAAAAATTGTTGATGCGTGTATCCAACAACTTTAATCTTGAGGTTATTGGAAGAAAATGAGCACAGAATTCATAAAGGCCATTTTCAGAGTTACTTTTCTGATTCCAGTTGCATTCTAATTAATATCATGGAGTGTTAGCACACTAAGTAAGGAGCAATTATTAGCTATCAGATTCTGGGTTTGGGAGAGAAATGATGGTATATTGTGCATAATTTTTGCATCATTAAAAATTAAATCCCATAAGCATAATGACTCAAACATCAGGCCCTGACAGTATCTGCAGATGATAAACTGTGGTTTGTAAAAAAACAATTTACTAGGTAATGGTGCAATATTTTCTGTATTTAGACAGCATTTCCCCCCAAAGGCAAAATGATACTTTATATCAAATTATTTCTAGGCAGAAGATAGCAAAAGAATAAGGCTTATATATATAAGATAGGCTCTTGTATAGAAAACTTTCACCGTTTTCCTGTTTTACAGAAGGTGATTTAGCAAGCAGAACTCAGATTTTGTTGTCAAATGGATCCAGGTTTGAATCTTCGGTTCACAGCGTTACTAACCTTGTGAACCTGCTCCTGTTTCTTCATCTCACCCTTGAGTGAAGCTTCGGTTGCACCAACCCTCAAAACAGACACTCACCTTACCTTATAGAGTTTTTGTGCAATTCAGTGAGATAACAGAGTTAAAAAGTAGTTCACACTAGGTCCAAGGCATAAGTAGACACTAAGTGAACACTAATTGACTTCCTCCTATTTTCTGTGCTGCTGAGCTCTTTCTCTGAGGAGAGCACCGTCAAATAAGAATGTGGTGCTACTGTAGGAACTCAGGCTCATGGGATGAATCGCAACAGAGAGCAAAAACTGGTGACTGCGTCATCTACTTTATATTGAGTGCTTTGTACTTCTTAATCCTCGCCTCCCATTTTGTCTTTCCCTCTACCCCTTTCCCTGCTGGTCAACACTAGCTGTTCTTTGTATCTGTGAATACAGCACTGGGAATATAGCCAGTATTTTATAATAACTTTAGTTTTTGAGTTTATGTTTGGCTGCCCTGGGTCTTCACCGCTTCATGCGGGCTTTCTCTAGCTGCAGCAAGCGGGGGCTCCCCTCCAGCTGTGGTGTGCTGACTTCTCACTGCAGTGGCTTCTGTTGTTGCAGAGCATGGGCTGCAGAGTGTGAGGCTCAGTAGTTGTGGCGCATGGGTTTAATTGCCCCGTGGCATGTGGGATCTGACCAGGGATCAAACTCATGTCCCATGTGTTGGCAGGCAGATTCTTAACCACTGGGCTGCCAGGGAAGTGCTTATAGTAACTTAAAATAGAGTATAATCTATAAAAATATTGAATTACTCTGTTGTGTGCCTGAAATTAATAGAAAATTGTCAATCAACTATTCTTCAATCAAAACAAAGAAAACACTGCTGACAGATTTCCCAGGAACTCTGAAGACCCATCTGTGAGATCTCTGAGCCAATAATGGATGTACACAAAGCCAACCTCTATGGAAGCCGCTAAGATTTTCATGCATGGAGGAGTGACTGGCATTTGATCCTCTTGGTGTGCTTTTCCTGGAGGACTTGCCATAATTCCCTCAGTGATGACTTTAAGCCTTCAAAAGAATAAAATGTAGCTGACATCTGAGACTACTCAGGGTAGGTATTAGGACAGTGATCTAATGAGAACATGACCATGGATTTGATCTTCTTTCAGTCCCTGAGCCATTCTCTGCTACCCTCCCTCTGACTGGTCGTTTCACAAATGTGCAGTCTGGGTTCAAGGTGGGATTGAAAGAGAGACTTTGGGTGATGAACATTAACTGGTGCTGAGATGTCTTCCACTCTCGAATGCCGTTTGTGACTTCTGGGACCCTAACCAACCACATGTCTTCTGCACACTTCAGGTTTTCTTACGATAAGTGAGATAAGCCACCTTTGTCTTACTCAAATTTTCCCTTGAGAATTCTTAAGCACACTACCTGCCCAACGCAGCGTCAGTAATAATTTTGTGCACTGTCCCATGTGTGTCCTACGTCGATGTGTAATCAGTGCTGGCCCTTCTACTATGTCAGGAGATGTCTTGGGGCAGCAGAAATGCTCAGGCTTTTTAGAAGCAGAAACACCTATGTCCCATTCCTTCTCAGTTACTGACTAGCTATGAAGTCTTAGTTTGGTTACTTAACGTCTATGGAAAGTCAATTTCTTCATCTGCAAAGTGGGCACAGTAACACCAAATTATAGAATTATTTTGAGGATTAAATGAAATAATAAGTGAATAGTTTCCTTTCTCCTTTCAGCTCCAAGCTAAATGTCAAACAATATGAAGAGTGTGCTGTAGCTTAGTCATGAGGTATTTAATGAAATACTGTAATGGACAGTCAGAATTTCTCTCTAGCTTCCCAGAAGGTTTATATATTTCAGGGGTTTCTTACATCTTTTGTAGTCTGCTGAAAGTTCCCCTCTTGCTTTCAAGTATTACATATGCATCCATTGTATGTTTATTTCAAAAACATTTGATTTTGGTTCATAAAGGGAAATACGTTCACTATACCATCTTGAAACTGAAAGTCCCAGCTTGCAAATGTCTTTAACATCTAATTAATTCTTCTTTAGAATTATTAAAGAGATTGGAAGATTCTTAAAGAGATGGGAATACCAGATCACCTGACCTGCCTCCTAAGAAATCTGTATGCAGGTCAAGAAGCAACAGTTAGAACTGGACATGGAACAATAGATTGGTTCCAAACTGGGAAAGGAGTATGTCCAGGCTGTATATTGTCACCCTGCTTATTTAACTTATATGCAGAGTACATCATGTGAAATGCCAGCCTGGATGAAGCACAAACTTGAATCAAGATGGTGGGGAGAAATATCAATAGCCTCAGATATGCAGATGACACCACCGTCATGGCAGAAAGTGAAGAGGAACTAAAGAGCCTTTTGACGAAAGTGAAAGAGGATAGTGAAAAATCTGGCTTAAAACTTAACATTCAAAAAACTAAGAACATGGCATCTGGTCCCATCACTTCATGGCCAATACATGGGGAAACAATGGAAACAGTGAGAGACCATATTTTGGGGGGCTCCAAGATCACTGCAGATGGTGACTGCAGCCATGAAATTAAAAGATGCTTGCTCCTTGGAAGAAAAACTATGACCAACCTAGACAACAATTAAGAAACAGAGATGTTACTTTGGTGACAAAGGTCCATCTAGTCAAGGCTATGGTTTTTCCAGTGGTCATGTATGGATGTGAGAGTTGGACCATAAAGAAAGCTGAGCACCGAAGCATTGATGCTTTTGAACTGTGGTGTTGGAGAAGACTCTTGAGAGTCCCTTGGACTGCAAGGAGATCAAACCAGTCAATCCTAAAGGAAATCAGTTCTGAATATTCATTGGAAAAACTGTTGCTGAAGCTGAAACTCCATTACTTTGGCCACCTGATGCGAAGAACTGACTTGTTGGAAAAGACCCTGATGCTGGGAAAAATTGAGGGTGGGAGGAGAAGGGGATGACAGAGGATGAGATGGTTGGATGGCATCACCGACTCGATGGACATGAGTTTGAGCAAGCTCTGGGAGTTGGTGATGGACAGGGAGGCCTGGTGTGCTGCAGGCCATGGGCGACTGAACTGTACTGAACTTAACTGAATTCTTCTTTTCCCTTGGGCTGCCTCTCAGTTAAGAACTGAGAGTAAGTAGTGGTAGAGCAGTGGGTGCCGAAAAAGAATCATGGACACTTTCAAATTTTTATGTACATATCACGATATAGGGAGAAGGCAATGGCAACCCACTCCAGTACTCTTGCCTAGAAAAATTATGCATCAAAATGGAATGAACAGAGATTAGAAATAATGAAATGGTTCGCTTTAGATAGTCAAGATTTGAAAGAAGTCTAGGGGTTTCCAAAGAAGTTACAAGATAAAAATTAAGAGAAAGAATACTGTTTTGAGATTCAGAGGATCTAACTTCTTCCTGGCTCTACTATCTCTGCTTTGGAATCTGGCCAATTTGTACCTGCTCTCTAGGCCTTGGTTCAGTCTCCAGTAAAATGGTGGTGAAGAAGGGACATCACACAGATGGTTTCTGTTGTCTCATTCGAGTCTTGAAACAATTAAGGTCAACATCTAATTCATCAGGTGTCTCAGGAATTCCTCACTGGAGGTCTAAAAACAGAGTTCTGTGGAAGAAAACAAACAATAAACCCATGATATGAGGATTCTATTTCAAGAAGTGAAACTGTGAGTAAAACTCTAGGAGCCAAAGATGCAGTAACATTTTAGTAGCAATATTGAAGTATAAATATTAAACTGTGAAACAGTTTACAGTATGAGCTAACCAAACAGAAATACATGAGTCACACTGATCAATTAAAAAAAATTCATATGAAAAGAAGGTCCATTTGTAACAGTGCCTGCCTGTCTTATAACCTTGCTGATAATAAAGTAGATATAAGCAAATAATAAACAGGTTTTTTAGAAAATGAGTGCAACTTACCAAATTTTTTTTCCATCAGAGGATAATTGCTTTACAATGCTGTGTCGGTTTCTGCCATACAGCAACGTGAATCAGCCATAAGTACACATATGCCCCCTCTCTCTTGAATCTCCTTCCCACCTTCTTACCCCATCCCACCCATCTAGGTTGTAAATATTTTATATATATACTCCCATGCACTCAGCTACAGAAGCTATCATTGGATACCAATAACCAATTTGGGTTGTCCATGTAGAGACTATGCCTAAGGGCCTTATTTAAACAACAGATCATACAAAAAAATGGAAGGTAGAGTGTTTTTTAAGCGAACGTAGATTATACAGAACAACACTGCTTTAGATCTTTCAATACCTTACATCTCTTTGTGTCTTGGAAATTTTGCTTTTGTATTATAATCTTAATGGAGAGAGCAAGAAAGATCCAAGTTTATTCTTCTCTGCTCAGAGTGAGGAAATAGCTGCTTTCAAAAGGTAAAAGCCAAGGCATTTGGAAAGGGTGGAACATAAAAGATTGATGATTGGGATAAATGGAGATTACATTAATTTTTTTTCACTCAGTGGATATTTATCATGGGCCCATGATGAGCCATAGTCTAAAACTTTCACAAAGGAAAAGTGAATGGACAGAGAGGAATTTCATGTTTATAAAAGACATATGTGGCCTAATGTGGAAATATTTTACTGATATATGAAATTTTCAGGAAGCAAGGGAAGGGATGTGGGGAGTCAGTTGTGAAGGGGAGGCTGAGCGGGAGTAGGAAGCGGGGAGAGGGAGGACCTCTCCAGAAACCACATGGAGAGACAGTAAGAGATGTGGGAATGTCTTAAAAAGAAATGTCATGAACATCAGCAAAATAACTCAAACAGAAGATAGGCTGCCAGGAAGCCACGGAAAAGAGTACGGTTGACATAAAAGGACAGTGACAGGATCGACAGAATTACTGTGATGACTGCACCTGGAATTAAGACATCATGAAAAAGGTAAGAAGCGGTGATTTAAGTTGTCAGGTAGGATAAAGAATGAATTTACTCTCTGTGGGGAAAGAGCAGAACTCCTATCTGTTGTAAATGGGAGGACTTGAACCTATCGAAGGTGAAGGGGAAAGGAATCAACTTTTTAAAGTATTATTTTATATCACTTGATATGGATTATCTCATTAATCCCGGCAACTCTAGAATAGTATACCCTTTTTTGTATAAAGGCAAAAGGAAATCAGACATCTTAAGCAATTTGCCAAGGGCACACAGCTAGCAAGTGGTAGAAGGTTGGGATTTCAACCTGGGTCTATCTGATTTAAAAATAAACAGACAAGGTGTATCAGTCAGGGTAGGGCTTCCCTGATGGTTCAGTGTTAAGGAATCCACCTGCCAATGCAGGAGACGCAGGTTTGATCCCTAGGTTGGGCAGATCTCCTGAAGAAGGAAAATGCAACCCACTCCAGTGTCGGTGCTTGGAAAATCCATGGACAGAGGTGCCTGGCAGGCTACAGTTCAAGGGGTGGCAAAAGAGTCAGACGTGACTTGGTGACTAAACAACAACAACAGTCAGGATCCCTCAGGAGGCTGAAACTACACCCAACTAATTTGCAGAATTCCTTACTAACGATTGCATGAAAGGTATTAACTGGAGATGCAAACAGTGAATATTAAGGTATCACAAAGGCGGGAACCGGGAAAGCAGTGACCAGCCACCTGGGGAACCGAGGAATGAGAGTGGCTTGGTCAAGCGGAGAGGTTTAGAGGACGGAGCCCCGGGGCTGGAGCG
Source organism: Moschus berezovskii (assembly GCF_049115385.1). NCBI lineage: Eukaryota > Metazoa > Chordata > Mammalia > Artiodactyla > Moschidae > Moschus > Moschus berezovskii. The sequence continues at coordinate 23,656,984 of NC_142466.1, forward strand.
GCGCCCCAGCCGCCACACTTTGGAGGCGTGCCCCATCTGCCGGCGCTGGCGTCCCAGACTGTGAGATGAGGCTGCTCCTGCCACTGCTGTATTAATAAAAACGGCAAGCTGCAGTCACCTGCTGGTGCTGGTGAAGAAGCTCTGCTGGGAAGATACTCGAGGGACTGGAAGCTGAGAGGAGGAGCAAGGCCCTTCTTCCTTCTCCAGACCGCCCGTCTCCCTAGCGCCCCCTGGTGACGGAGGCTAACATCGGGAAAGGACAGAAAGGCGGTTCAGAGGAGCCTCAGCATCACAAAGGCCAGCGTCATACGGTGAGTCTGAAGCAGGGCACCTGCATAGCTTGATGATCGGGAAAAAGAGAAACTCAGGAACGCACTTGCAATATTTCACCCCGTAGCAGTTCTGAAGAGTTTTATGACCGATTGTCGTACTGGTTTTGTTGAAAGGGGCGTGAGCAGCCACATTTGACTAATTTCTGCAAATTAATGTAAAAATCTAAACTACAGAATACATTTGGAAGACATATAGCTTAAAAAATTTCCAACTATACACAGAACTGCTTTAATTAGACGTTAAATAAATAAAAACGCATATTAATTGCCCTGTGTGGTGAGGTAGGAAAAGACAAGTAATTGTTTAGCTACTGATGAGCCTCTGTTATTAGGACAGAAGGACAGTTAGCTTTAAAAGCATTGCTTAGAACATTATGTATTTTCTTATTCCTCGACGTTTCTCTTTTCCAAAAGAAACCCCCTTTTTTTTTTCTTTTCCAAAACGAAACCCTTTCCACAAGAACTACACTTGTGAAAAAGCTAATGCTAAACAGGAATTAGGAAAGAGAAAACATTCCCCAAAGCCCATGGGGATGGCAATTCCTGCTTAACTGTAAAAAATGGAGAACATAATTGAAACAGATGACCAGATTTAGGAAAAATAAACCTCACCATTAAAATCTAATTAAATATTTGCATTTCAGCATTAAGTTTCTTCTCAAAAGTTTTGTGAGCAGCAGGGTGACAGTGAAGATTATTGACTATAATTTGCTGAAGTTTTTTAAACTAAATTAGTTTTGTGCGATGTATGGAAGGTTTACTCAGCTGCGCTTATCCAGTGGTTGCTTTATTATTCTTTTAAAGTGAATCATTTATAACTGTTCTCAGAGATCTTTTATCAGCCACTTATCTCCTTCAACTGGACTTGTGACGCCAAGGGATAAAATGAATTGCTGGCTAATATTGTGAGAATTAATCAGACCACAACAGCGGGAGAGTAATGACTTACTTACACTTGGATGTTTGCATTTGGCAGTAAAATCACAACAAAAATATAAGGACGTTTAATCTTTGGCTTTGACTTGAACGCTGGAACATGTTGGCAATATAAGAAAAAACAACCGAAATATAAGAACTGTGTGCTTTAATTTTCAGTGATTAATCTGGGGCATTTGTTATGTGAAGAAAGCTCTTATTTGATGCAAAGATTTTAATTTCTTTAAAAGTCATTTTACAATACCTTTAATCACACTGGTTTAGTTTCCTTAGACTGTTTTCTTTCTATTGAAGACCTCTAGACGGATGAAGTGAGACCTTGCCCCTCATCTCACCATCCTCCAAAGTCTGCCAGGTCTGTTTCATTCCCTTTGTTTCCTTTCTGTCCTTCCAGCTTTGATTTCCAGTCCTTCTGCCCCACAATAGGTTTGAAGAAAGCAGAGGCAAAACCGATACCAAGGGAGTAGAAATATTCCTGCTGCTGTTGTGCTGATGTGATTCCACACACTGCCTGCTTGTAGAGTCTGGCAACTTCAAATAGTACAGTTAGGTTCTTGGTAGCTATACAAGTCCTGGAGAAGGTGTATAATGGGAATTTTCTTGATTTTATTCCATTGAATCAAATGCTTTAGAGATCATTTCCTATGATCAGAAGCCATTTTTTTTTCCAGTTTATACATCTGCAATGTTAATGGCATCCATTACTGTTTTGTCCCGGTAATTTGTAGAAATGCAGTTGTTCTCCTCAGTAGTTCTCCTGTGTGGGTGTTGGTGTTTGCTGGGTACATGACCATGTATATATCAGATTAGATAGGTAGAGAGATAGACAGATGTGAGTGTACTTTTTCTTATAAGCTCATATGTATTTTTACCCCCATCAGAGGTTGTGTGGCATGGTGTAAAGCCAATGGATTCAGAAAGACCTGAGTTGAAATCTCATTTCCACTCCTTAAAGACTATTTCCTGGTCATGTTACTTCACCTCTCAGAACTTAATTTTCCTCATGAGTAACACAAAGATAATAATATCTGCCTTGCCAAGTTGTTGTGAGGAGTAGAGATGGTATATAAAAAGTGGTTGACACTTGCTCAACAAATGATAGCACTGAGTATTTCTATAATCAGTAGAGTTAGCACTTTTGGATTCCCTGCATTTCTTTTCAATTTTCAAGTATATTTTTATATAGATATAATTTGTATATAGCATTATATTAGTCTTAGGTGTATAACATCAGTTCAGTTCAGTTCAGTCGCTCAGTCGTGTCCAACTCTCTGCGACCCCATGAATCACAGCACGCGAGGCCTCCCTGTCCATCACCAACTCCCGGAGTACACTCAAACTCATGTCCACAGAGTCGGTGATGCCATCCAGCATCTCATTCTCGGTCGTCCCCTTCTCCTCCCGCCCCCAACCTTTCCCAGCATCAGAGTCTTTTCCAGTGAGTCAACTCGTCGCATGAGGTGGCCAAAGTATTGCAGTTTCAGCTTTAGCATCAGTCCCTCCAATGAATATCCAGGATTGATCTCCTTTAGAATGGACTGGTTGGATCTCCTTGCAGTCCAAGGGACTCTCAAGAGTCTTCTCCAGCACCACAGTTCAAAAGCATCAATTCTTCGACGATCAGCTTTCTTCACAGTCCAACTCTCACATCCATAATGATTTCATATTTGTTTATGTTGCAAAATGATCACACAATGAGTGTAGTTAACATCCATCACCATGTATACTTATCATTTTTTCTTGTGATGAAGGATTCCCTAAATTTCTTGTGTTTTCTGGTTTCAGCAAAGAATAAAGCCTGTATGTTGACTGGAGCAGCCTCTGAGTTGTAACTCTGGGAAGTCTAAACTCTGAGTGAACCTTTGGATGGATGTCGTTCTAGCCAAGGAGAAGGAGCCGTCAACAGAATCTTGTGTATCTTGTTTTTTGGTCTTTCTAACGTGAGAGTTGGACTGTGAAGAAAGCTGATCGCCGAAGAATCGATGCTTTTGAACTGTGGTGTTGGAGAAGACTCTTGAGAGTCCCTTATACTGCAAGGAGATCCAACCAGTCCATTCTAGAGGAGATCAATCCTGGATGTTCATTGGAGGGACTGATGCTAAAGCTGAAACTCCAATACTTTGGCCACCTCATGAGACGAGTTGACTCACTGGAAAAGACTCTGATGCTGGGAAAGGTTGGGGGCGGGAGGAGAAGGGGACGACGGAGAATGAGATGGCTGGATGGCATCACCGACTCTGTGGACATGAGTTTGAGTGTACTCCGGGAGTTGGTGATGGACAGGGAGGCCTGGCGTGCTGTGATTCATGGGGTCGCGGAGAGTCGGACACGACTGAGCGACTGAACTGAACTGAACTGAACGTCTACCTTCATAATCTCTGTCTCTTCCTGTAAACTCCTCAAGGACAGAGAATGTTTTAGCGTCTTTTATAGCAGCAGAGCTGGCATGTAGTAGGTACTTCAGTTCAGTTCAGTCGCTCAGTCATGTCCAACTCTTTGCGACCCCATGAATTGTAGCATGCCAGGCCTCCCTGTCCATCACCAACTCCTGGAGTTCACTCAAACTCATGTCCATAGAGTTAATGATGCCATCCAGCCATCTCATTCTCTGTCGTCCCCTTCTCCTCCTGCCACCAATCCCTCCCAGCATCAGAATCTTTTCCAGTGAGTCAACACTTCTCATGAGGTGGCCAAAGTATTGGAGTTTCAGCTTTAGCATCAGTCCTTCCAATGGATACCCAGGACTGATCTCCTTTAGAATGGACTAGTTGGATCTCCTTGCAGTCCAAGGAACTCTGAAGAGTCTTCTCCAGCACCACAGTAAAAAGCATCAATTCTTCGGCGATCAGCTTTCTTCACAGTCCAACTCTCACATCTATACATGACCCTTGGAAGTAGATGCTAAATAAAATGTATAATTATTATCATTCTTTTTCCAAGATTTTGCTCACTTTTACTTTGCTATTTTGCCAACAAACTCTTCCTTTGGTCTTTGGTCAGAATTTGTTTCAGAATAGGATCTTGGATGGTAGATAGATTTCATCTGGTGAGTCAGCTCTGTAGGGATTGTCATCCAGTCTCCGTTCTCAGGCTTCCCTGGTGGCTCAGTTGGTAAAGAATCTGCCTGTACTGCAGGAGACCTGGGTTTGATCCTATCCCTGGGTTGGGAAGATCCCCTGGAGAAGGGACTGGCAACCCCCTCCAGTATTCTTGCCTGAAGAACCCTCATGGACAGAGGAGCCTGGTGGGCTACAGGCCATGGAGTAACAAACGATTGGACATGACTGAGCATGCAGTCTGAAATAATGCCACTGATTAGTGAGGACCGTCATTGACCTGGGAGTGGGAGCAGGTGTGCCATGCATTTGCTCCCTATGTTAGAGTTATTTCTTTCACCCATTGGATTTTAAACCCTCTTTGGATGTTTCCCATCTTCCAAAGGTGTGACAGACTGGAGTAGGGGGAGGTTAGAAGGATGAGAATCTCCTCTTGAATCTCATTCCTTCCTGTAGCACAACTTCAGTGTCACTGCACTAAAGCATGAGCCTCTTGATATATGAGGAGAAAACTCTGGTCTTGAGGTGTTCCTGTCCTACTCCTCAAGGTCAGTCTCTTGGTGACGTATGAGTGGGGATCAAAGCTCTTAAAGTGAGAAAGAAATGTCTAAGGTAACAGCTGACAATGACACCTTCAGTTTTGGTAAATCCTGGGCTTAATTTTAAAATTCTGCTCTAAATCCTTGGTGATGTTGGTTTATCTCCCTGACCCTCCATATTCTTTAAACTGGGAATGGAAGCATCAAGTTATCATAGGCACATTGAGGGTAGAGAAGGAAATTTTGCTATGCTGTAATTTGAGGGGGATATTTGTTATTATTATTATTGTTGAAAATAGATAAATTTAAAAAAATAACTTACTATAAAAAATTCCAAATATAAAAAACATCAAGAAGAAATCAACTCAAATCATGCTACCTAGAAATAACTAGGTTCACAATTTTGGTGAACATCCTTGCAAGGATCTGTCTTTGGGATAAATTGTAAGATACCAATTTGAAGACCTGTTTTATTGTGTCCAACAATGTGTTCACAGATATCTTTCCATGTCAATACATTTAAATCTACATTCAGTTCAGTTCAGTTCAGTCGCTCAGTCATGTCCGACTCTTTGCAACCCCATGAATCACAGCATGCCAGGCCTCCCTGTCCATCACCAACTCCCAGAGTTCACTCAAACTCATGTCCATCGAGTTGGTGATGCCATCCAGCCATCTCATTCTCTGTCGTCCCCGTCTCCTCCCACCCCCAATCCCTCCTAGCATCAGAGTCTTTTCCAGTGAGTCAACTCATCGCATGAGGTGGCCAAAATATTGGAATTTCAGCTTTAGCATCAGTCCTTCCAATGAACACCCAGGATTGATCTCCTTTAGAATGGACTGGTTGGATCTCCTTGCAGTCCAAGGGACTCTCAAGAGTCTTCTCCAACACCACGGTTCAAAAGCGTCAATTCTTTGGCAATCAGCTTTCTTCACAGTCCAACTCTCACATCCATACATGACCACAGGAAAAACCATAGCCTTGACTACACGGACCTTGGTTGGCAAAGTAATGTCTCTGCTTTTTAATATGCTATCTAGGCTGGTCATAACTTTCCTTCCAAGGAGCAAGCGTCTTTCAATTTCATGGCTGCAATCAGCATCTGCAGTGATTTTGGAGCCCAAAAAAATAAAGTCTGACGCTGTTTCCACGTCTATTTCCCATGAAGTGATGGGACCAGATGCCATGATCTTCGTTTTCTGAATGTTGAGCTTTTCACTCTCCTCTTTCACTTTCATCAAGAGGCCTTTGAGTTCCTCTTCACTTTCTGCCATAAGGGTGGTTTCATCTGCATATCTGAGGTTATTGATATTTCTCCCGGCAATCTTGATTCCAGCCTGTGCTTCTTCTAGCCCAGCGTTCCTCATGATGTACTCTGCATAGAAGTTAAATAAGCAGGGTGACAATATACAAACTTGACGTACTCCTTTTCCTATTTGGAACCAGTCTGTTGTTCCATGTCCAGTTCTAACTGTTGCTTCCTGACCTGCATACAGGTTTCTCAAGAGGCAGGTCAGGTGGTCTGGGATTTCAGTCTCTTTCAGAATGTTCCACAGTTTATTGTGATCCACACAGTCAAAGGCTTTGGAATAGTCAATGAGGTAGAAATAGATGTTTTTCTGGAACTCTCTTGCTTTCTCCATGATCCAGCAGATGTTGGCAATTTGATCTCTAGTGCCTCTGCCTTTTTTAAAACCTGCTTGAACATCTGGAAGTTCATGGTTCACATATTGCTGAAGGCTGGCTTGGAGAATTTTGAGCATGACTTTACTAGCGTGTGAGATGAGTGCAATTGTGTGGTAGTTTCAGCATTCTTTGGCATTCCCTTTCTTGGTACTGGAATGAAGACTGACCTTTTCCAGTCCTGTGGCCATTGCTGAGTTTTCCAAATCTGCTGGCATATTGAGTGCAGCACTTTCACAGCATCATCTTTCAGGATTTGAAATAGCTCAATTGGAATTCTATCACTTCCACTAGCTTTGTTCGTAGTGATAGTATTTCTTTAAACCCTCATGCTATAGCACTTCTCCTTTTTCTATAAGGGTGCCAGTCCTTAGATTTACAGCTCACCCTAAACCCAGGACGGGGACGACAAAGAATGAGATGCCTGGATGGCATCACTGACTCGACGGACATGAGTTTGAGTGAACTCCGGGAGTTGGTGATGGACAGGGAGGCCTGGAGTGCTGTGATTCATGGGGTTGCAAAGAGTGGGACATGACTGAGCGACTGAACTGAACTGAAACCCAGGATGACTCATCTTGAGACTTTTAATTATATCTGTAAATACTCTGTCTCCAAATGAGGTTACATTCTGAGGTTTCTGGTATTCATGAATTTTTTTTTTGGAGGGGTCACTATTTCATCTACTGTGTGTGCTCAGTCATGTCTGACCTTTGCAGTCCCATGAACTGTAGCTCACCAGGCTGCTCTGGCCATGGGATTTTCCAGGCAAGAGTACTGGAGTGGTTGCTACTTCCTACTCCAGGGGATCTTCCCAATCCAGGGATCAAACCTGTGTCTCTTGTATCTCCTGCACTGGCAAGTGGATTTACTGTAATGTAATTTAAATTTTTTAATTTATTTGGTTGTGTGGGATCTCTTAGTTGCAGCATGCAGGACCTTTTGTTGTGGCATGCTGGACCTTTTGTTGTGGCATGCTGGTTTGCCCTGTATCATGTGGGATCTCAGTTCCCCAATCAGGGATCAAACCCATGTCCCTGCATTGGGAGGTAGATTCTTGACCACTGGACCATGAGGGAAGTCCGTACTATGGTATAGTTTAATCTGTTAAATATCTCAGAACTAATGTCCTGTTGTCTAAATATTCTGTTTTTTAAACCTGTTCTTTGCTAATGATAAAAGAGGTTATATCTCACTTTTCACTAAGTATACATCTTTTCACTTCTTTGAGAGTTGTCTAGGTCAGAAGGATTCACATTTCCCGTTTTGATACACATGGCCAGACTATCCCTTGGAAAAAGTGTGCTAATTTACGCTCCCACAAGTGTCTGACTGTGTACCCACCAGCCCTGAGTTTTGTCCATTTCTTCAATCTTTACCAAATTGTAGGTAGGAAAGATTTTTTATTTGTATTTTTTTAGTTTAAGTGAATACAGATGATTTTTTTTTAGAGGAAGAATGTGTTACAGTGAAGGAAGTGAGAAGAAAGAACAGCTAGGAGGGCTTGAGTGCTGGTGCTCAGAAGTGATTCAGATTAAATTACTTCTACTTATATTGAGAAGTTCAGGGGGAAGGCACTAGAGAAATGCTATTAATCTGCTATATGTAGGGTATATACATTACACTGTGTGATGCTTAGAGTAGAAAATGAATGCCTGGCAGATCAAGGAAATAACCTCTTTAAGTTTCTGTGGACAATGTAACAAAATGTTCAATCTAGAGGAATTATCGCGCATTGGAGGCCACTTCTTTAACCAAGGGGCAATACTTTTTCTAATTACATATTTCACAGCCAGGTTGTATATTAGGCTTTTGTTCATTTTGTAAAAAGAGGAAAAAGCCATTCTAGATATTCTCTGTCCCGTTTATCATCAGTCAGGCCTGTCAGGTTAGCTAATCGAGTTATAGGGGACAGTGATTTCTCTGGCTGATGGTCAAAGTGCATTGTGTATTGCGTGCATGCTTAGTCGCTCAGTCATGTCTGACTCTTTGTGACCCCAGGTAGCCCTCCAGGCTCCTCTGTCCATGGGATTTCACAGGCAGGAGTACTGGAGTGGGTTGCCATTTCCTCCTCCAGGGGATCTTCCTGACCCAGGGATGGAACCCACATCTCCTGCATTGGCAGGCAGATTCTTGACCAGTAAGCCACCCGGGAAGCCTGAACTGGGGACTAGAATCATCAAACAGGATAGAGTAAGACTGTAACAAAGTCAAGTTTTGTCCTGTATTTTACCTTCCTTCCCACTGGTAACTTGGATTTTAAAATATAATACTTTTTGTGCTTTAATTATCAGAATAATGCATGATCATTTATAAGTGATTATAAATGATAAGGTATTTCATATAGGTAGAAAGTGAAAGTTTGCTTGTATTACCCTGACAGAGAAATTCCTAGGTATATAAAAATTACTATTACTGTTTTTAACAGAACTTGGCTTATATTGTCCTGCAATTTGCTTTTTTTCACTTATACATCTGGCAGATTTTTATCATGGGTGTAGCCACTCCAGTACTATTGCCTAGAAAATCCCATGGATGGAGGAGCCTGGTAGGCTGCAGTCTGTGGGGTCGCTAAGGGTCAGACATGACTGAGCGACTTCACTTTCACTTTTCACTGTCACACCTTGGAGAAGGAAATGGCAACCCACTCCAGTGTTCTTGCCTGGAGAATCCCAGGGACGGGGGAGCCTGGTGGGCTTCCGTCTATGGGGTCACACAGAGTCGGACATGACTGAAGTGACTTAGCAGCAGCAGCATACATAGATCAGTTTCATTCTAATAGCTGGAATATACACCACTGGAGGAATATATCATAATTTATTTAGCCGTTTCCCTATGGATTTGAGTCATTGCTGACTTTTCATGCTTGCAAAGTGTTCCACATTGTAGAATTGCACATTTTTGCAGGTGATTTTGTAGGATAAACTCAGATGAACAATTACTGAATCAAAGGGTAATACATACTCAATACATTGATACATATTATCAATTTGCTTCCCCTCCCACCTCAAGAAACATTATTCAAGGTTCTATACTCACTAACAGTATATCCAAGTCTTTAATAGCTTCACTTTTTTTTTTGTAAGTCAGAGAATGTCTTTGATTACATGAAACCAAGAGATCACCAAAGACTTCAACTTTCTTGACCAAGATTCAGAGTGGTCTAGTGGATATCCCAAAACAGATTACCTAGGAGATCCATCTGACCAGCTGGATGGTTTGAGGATATCTCTGTTCCAGAAACTGATCAGTCTTGAATCTGAAGTGAGTATCAGCAGCTTAAAAACAATTCTTAGCTGTATACTCTTGTGCTCTAATGAGCCACACTTAGCACAAATACTTTTTGCCTAGGCTTTGTAATAATGAGGACAGCAAATATTCATTGACTGCCTACTATGTGTTGGCTTTGTGCATATTTTATCTAATTTTGTCCTCACAGCAAACATGAAGTCGGTATTATTGCACCTTTTTTACAGGTGGTGAATCTAAGCCTCAGTGATAAAGACTTTCTCACAAAATTTCTAACTGGAAAATCCAGGATTTACATTTGTTGTCCAACCCCAAAGCCCATGTTCTTTTCATGACCCAGGGCTTTCTCTCTACAGCAGCACCTTCAGCTCAGGCTTTGATGAATTAATTTGTGATGGGCTACAATGGTTTAGTGATGTGGGCTTTGAGGGAATGCACCATTAGATTTTTGAAGTTAAACATCCTTCCTTTTTTCTTCCCTCCCTTATCCCCTTCCTGTATTACTTATTCATGCATCAGACATGTTAAATAGATAAGTCATGTGCCAGATAAAAGAAATGTAGCTTCTATTTTTAAGGGTCTCAGAGTCAACTGAGGGTGACAGATGTATGTGTTACAATCCAACTGTTTACAGCAGTGAGGTAACTAACTGGTGTAATAAAGAACATGTTCAGGATGTCCTGGGAGCCCAGACAGGGAGCCTGTCTCTGCCGCTAGTGATCAGGGAAGGCTTGGCAAATTAGACAACACTTGAATAAAAACAACCCCTTCCTTTCTCACAAAATAGTCCTGTTGACACTGTCAAAATCTTGACAGGATTGTACCAGGAGTTTGACTTTTGAGAGGAAAAAAGTAGGAACTTAGTGTTTCAAATGGAAACATTTTATCCTTATCTGATAGTATAGTTCAAAATTTAAAGTAATTCAGAGATACTGAAACTGCTGATAAGTTTGTGTGTCTTTCTAATACCTACACACTTACACACACATGCATACCAGTGTATAATTCTAGTAACCTTCTATGGTTTGTTTTTTTCACCTCAAAGTAAAGAGAGGTTATATATCAATATATAATTCATTTTGAATCTTTGAAACAGGTATATTCACCATTACAGTATATGGATTTATCAAAATTAATTTTTTCAGTCTCAGTGGACACTAGTGTTTGCCAGTTTTTTATATTGTAAACTACAGTGAATCTCTGTATATACTGCTTTGGAAACTTGTCAGTTATTCCCACAGGCTAAATTTCTAGAAGAGCAATTGCTTCAGCAAGGAGATACATACTGCTAGATTGTCCTGAAAAGGATTATATCAAGGTCACTGACACCTGTTGTTTATGAGAGAAAACAACTTTGGAAATCAGAAAGAACTAAGCACAGATCCTGAATCAGCCGCTTTGTATCTCAACTTCATTGTACCCATATCTCAGCTTCCTCTTCTCTGAAATCCATTAGCAATACTGATTGCAAAAGGTTATGTAAATTAAGTGAGATTATCTTCATATTAATATATGGATCTAATAGCGTGCTTGACACAAAACCGGAAGTTAATATGCAATATTTAGCGGACCTATTTGGAGAAGGAAATGGCAACCCACTCCAGTGTTCTTGCCTGGAGAATCCCAGGGATGGGGGAGCCTGGTGGGCTGCCGTCTATGGGGTCGCACAGAGTCGGACACGACTGAAGTGACTTAGCAGCAACAGCAGCAGACCTATTGAAAACTGCATCTTTAGAAAAGCAAAAAGAATACTTCATCCTCATGATAATGACACTGTTTCAGGCTTCTGATGTGATGAACTATTTAATGCTCTTTTCCACAGGGAGATCTTAGAAATTGCCTTCCCACAAGGGGCTTGAGTCCTGTCCACATGTGCCTTTGTATTATATCGCCTTGTTTGGAAGTCCCCCAAGCATTCCCCTCCTTCCATCTTGTTTATCAGATTTAATGCGTCCAGGACACTACCCTCTGTGCCTTAATGGCCAGGTTTAAGAATGCTTTTTCTTTTTGTAACGTAAGACCTTTAAAGGGTGTTGGTGATCTACAATTTGGAGCTGTTTCATGAAGTCCTAGATCACTTGCAGTGAGATAGATTGGACCCCGCACAGTAACGCATTAAAAACAGGGACATCTGCACAGCTTCCCCCAGTGCTTTATAACTGGTCTCTCCCTTTTAAATTCACATCTGTTATACAGCTCCCAAGTAAATGGCACACATTTTGCTTAAAGACAGCACAGACTGTAAGGACCAAATTTTATTTTTCCTGACCATTAGTGCCTGCCATCAAACAGATTGTGAAAACATACACATTTTTGAGCTGTAAGCAGGCCTTTTGTATGCATCCCCATGAGGAAAACAATTTATTCCCTTTAAAATTGTGTATATATGTGTGCATGTAAATTTATTTGTTAATATACATATTCACTTCTTTATTTAGGAAATATTTTGAGATTTGCAGTGGGGAATTCTGAATTTATACATTGTGGTATGATTTAAAAGGTTTTTTTAGACTATATTTTCCCCTCAGAATGGTGGAGTCTTGATAATTGATGAAGCTGGGAGATGGATGCATGTGGGATCATTATACTATTCCCTCGGCCTATGCAGACTTAGAGTTTTGCTTAATAAAAATTAGATTAAAAAGATCATATTTTTCTAAGCCAAAATAGAGCCTGTGTTACTGTGCTTTGTCCACAGCAGAACATATAAAATTCCACATTAGGCTGAGAAAAGATCCTTAGAGCTTAGCGTAAAATCAAATGGCTGAGAACAACCAGTGTTCTGTTGGCCTTTGATTAGAGTCAAGTGTTTTTGTGCTATTACAATCCGACTGTGCTATGGAGAGTCAGGGCAATTTACTTTGAATTGTAAATGTCCAACATAAGAATTTTTTAATCCTGTTTTGTGCTCTCATCTTTTGATTATTTGAGATTTCACTCTAAGTCCCATTTACCCTCTTTTTCTTTTTTCCCCTTTTAAGGGCTATCAGACTTCAAGTGATACAAGCTAGACTCAGAACATGAGAATTAGCATCAAAAGATACAGTTTGAATCTCAGTTCTGTGTAACCTTGAGAAGGATACTTAATTTCTCTGAAAATCTATTTTTTTAAACCTAGAAAATTGGTATAAAAATAATGCTTATAGGACTGCTGTGAAGGTTTAAAAAGAAAGTGAATAAAACATACTTTCTGAACCGTGAAGCCCCCCTACAGCTGGAGGATATGTGATTGCACCCTTGTAGGACTTTGTCATGGACTTTGGTGGTTCAGCAGTAAAGAATCTGCCTGCCAATGCAGAAGACCCCGGAGACAGAAGTTTGATCCCTGGGTTGGGAAGATATCCTGGAGAAGGGAAATGGCTACCGACTCCAGTATTCTTGCCTGGGGAATCCCATGGACAGAGGAGCCTGGCGGGCTACAGTCCATAGGGTCGTAAAGAGTCAGCCATGACTGAAGCGACTTTGCATGCAGGGCTCTATCATGGCAAAGAATAAAGAACTCTGGGACACGCAGGGAACAAAATATACACAGCATAGGGTAGTGAGGCTAGGCTAGTGCCTGTCCCCTTTCTTGGCTGAGGCAAAAGGTTTGATAACCTTATTCACAGCAAGTAGTGTTTTTCAGGGCTTCCCTGGTGGTTCAGCTGGTAAAGAATCCACCTGCAATGCAGGAGACTTGGGTTTGATCCCTATGTTGGGAAGATCCCTTGGAGAAGGGCATGGCAGCCCACTCCAGTATTCTTGTCTGGAGAATCCCATGGACAGAAGAGCCTGGTGGGCTAGTGTCCATGAGGTCACAAAGAGTTGGACATGACCGCACGACTAAGCACAGTGGTTTTCTAGTGTTCACATGACCCTGGGAGCTTATTTGGTTTCAGATTTCCAGAACAATTTCTAGGATACGGGTTCAGAACGTCTAGGGTGGGGATAAGTATGTACATTTTTAAATAAGCATCTTTGGTAATTCTGATGTAGACAGTCTAAAGATTACACGGCTTCTAAGGTATAACAAGTTAACCTTTTAAAGCCTATTTCCTGTTCAGAAGAAAGTTCTGATCTGCCTATGGCCACTTGAGATGACATTTAGAGATGCCAGTATATTTGTATAATTGAATTCATCTGGTGCTTGTTAATTGAATTGACCCTTCAATGTCTATTCCAGGTGCTTCAGGGTAGGACCATCACCAACTCTCCTTCCCCCCACCCCCACAAAAAAGGGAAGAAGATGACGACTCTGAGGGAAAGAAGTGTTATTTAATTTAAAGGAATGCAACCAGGAATGAAATGCCAGACATCAAGTGTTGGAAAGTTTTGAGTGTAACCTCCCCAGGGTCCTTCAAACTGTGTCCCACATACAGGTGAGGGGTAGGGGGAGCTTGGGGGGTGGAACTTCCACCCCCTTATTCACCCCTCCCCCCACTCACCTGATTGCTTCTTTTGGAATTGTGCTTTCTGAAAGTCACTTTTTTTTTTTCTTTAAAAACTAGTAAACTCAGTTGTGGTTGAAAGGGACTTGTTATGAATGATGAAAAGGATTTTCCTTTTCGCCTCTAATGCTCTTCTCACTTAGGACACTGTTATTAAACATGGAGATAAGAACATGCAAGACTGGTAGGTGGAGATTAGAATAAGCAAGGAAATTTACAAACGAGGCTTGTCTTCCACTGTTGCAAGAGGGTTAGATCTCTGCACCAGCTGTCCAGAATCTTAAAAGTTTATGTGGAAGACTTAACTGTTCATTCATATATGCTGGGCCAACGATCTCAACACGGGGCTCTCTCAAAGGCTGCATGCTCGAAAACAGTTCCAGCCGCAGGAACGGTGCGCAGTGTGTACATGCCATGGATAGGGGATGGGGTGAGGGAGGTGATGAGCCTCCAGTTGCCCGGGGCCAAATCCGAGGTCACGGGGAGGTCATGCCCTCTCAATGACCTCCTCCAACAGAAATTCCGAGGTTTTTAAGAACTCTTCCTCCCAGGACTGGGAGAAAGGAGTATATATATTTCTTACTATAAATCATGACATCACAGGAAGCCTCTGTTAGTGACTTTGCCTGAGTCTATCCTTAAGGTAATGTTGTTCTGGAGACTTTATTTGCTTTTTCTATATTACTTTGAGAGTGTGATTATTGTTTGGTCAGAAAACTATAGCTTTTACTTAAGATAATTGACTTTAGAGGGGTTTGTTTCATTGTTAAATGTTATTTTTATTTAGACTTAGGGCTAAAATATTGCCTATGGGGAATATATCTTTGGCTTGGTAATGGAAGTTAATGGAAAAATACATTTTGATTAAAAGAAAATTGCTTTATAGTCAGTTTTTAAACAAGAATTGGAACAATTGCATTAGATGAGTTGGCCCAGTATACCTACTCTCCAGATGTTATTTACTTTTTATAATACAACTATTTTCAGTGTTCTTTTTATCGTCTTAGGTTTGCGTTCTCCAATCAGATTGTTAGGGTCTGATTTCCTAATTAGGCAATATCTAAGTCAGATAACATGAAGGATACAAAACTCCAATATTTTGACCGCCTGATATGAAAATTGACTCATTAGAAAAGACCCTGATGCAGGGGAAAATTGAGGGCATGAGGAGAAGGGGGTAGCAGAGGATGAGTTGGTTGGATGGTATCACCGACTCAATGGACGTGAGCCTGAGCAAACTCTGGGAGATGGGAAGGACAGGGATGCCTGGCGTGCTGCATCCATGGGGTTGCAAAGAGTTGGACATGTCTGAGCGACTGAACAACAGCAGTATGAGGATATAAAACATTTTGGGAACAATAGTACTATAAAATGTAAGATACTGTTCGTATCATGGAGTCTTCTTCCTCTTTTGTGCTATGCCTAGTTTCTTGAAAGAATTGGTCTGAAAGATAGTCTAATTATATACTATTCTGTGTGCTCGCAGAACCCTATCCAGAATCTCTGCCTTCTACCCCATAGCTTGAAGTAAACAAACTAGAATGTATTGTTAAGCTTCCCTTTATCTGTCTTCTATAAATTCAAGATCAGGTGGTGAAGCTGGAAGTGGAGAGAGAGATTTGTAGTTGTTTAGTCACTCAGTCATGTCCGACTCTTTTGTGACTCCTTGGACTGTACCCCACCAGGCTCCACTATCCATGGAATTTTCTGGGCAAGAATACTGGGGTGGAGTGCCATTTCCTCCTCCATGACCCAGGGATCTTTATGACCCATGTATCTAATCCACGTCTCGTGCATTGAAAGTGGATCCTTTACCACTGAACCACCAGGGAAGCCTGGAGAGATAGATGCATCTGGGAAAAAAGTATCTTGTCTGACTCTCCCTGAAGGCTAGTTTCAAGTAGACCGCTGAGCTGTTTTATCTCTCTGCCGGTTTTGGATGATGACCTCTTTTCGAGGTATTTAAAAGAGCAGCGCAAGTGTCACATCCCTTCTTCACTGCTGTTTCAGTCAGGCTGCTATCAGGAGTTAGACTTCATCCCAGATGGCTGGGATTCAGGAACCCTAGCAGAGTGGTTACTTTCAGATGAATGGACCAGTTTAGAAGAATAGAGGCAGGCAGATGCTAGCAACCATAGGCAATAGTTGCCACTCAGCTTCCCTAGTGGCTCAGCGGTGAAGAATCTGCCTGCCAATGCAGGAGACTTAGGAGATAGGGGTTCGATCCCTGGGTTGGGGAAGAGCCCCTGGAGAAAGTGAAAAGAAAGTGTGAAGGTGTTAGTCGCTCAGTTGTGTCTGACTCCTTGCAACCCTGTGGGCTGTAGCCCGCCAGTCTCCCCTGTCCATAAGATTTCCCAGGCAAGAATACTGGAGTGGGTTGCCATTCCCTTCTCCAGGAGATCTTCCTGACCCAGGGATGGAACCTGGATATCCTGCATTGCAGGTGGATTCTTTACCGTCTGAGCCAGCAGGGAAGCCCTCCTCTGGAGAAGGAAATGGAATCCACCCCAGTATTCTTGCCTGGAAAAACCCATGGGCAGAGGAGCCTGGCAGGCTACAGTCCACAGGGTTGCAAAGAGTTGGATGCTTCTGAGCATGCACAGAAGCCGAAAGATATCTAGTATAATTGTTCTTTAGCATCAACCAAAGATTTTTCCCCATTTTCTTAAGTCTCCCATCTGCTTCCCATCAGATACTTTTTTTAACAATGCAACATATTGACTTCTTGTTAATTCATTAAGTGAAAGTATTTTTCGCTGTAATGTATGAGTATGGGGATTCACCTGAGGAATAGTTGATCAGTTTTTTCACATGAACAAATTGGACTTGGGGAATTTCTAAATGACATGAAAAAATTTTATACATGAGTTTGTGTTCCTTGTCATCAGGAAATATAATTCTTGCAAAATATATTATTGGTACCATAATATTTAGCACATGTTATTGTCAACTGTATACATGTAATTGAAGGTTTTTCAAAGTGGGCATTTTAATATGATCTCTGATCCTAGAGATTTATTGACCCTGTAACTTTGATGTGGCTCCTTTGATTGAAGTATGCTTTTATCAGTAAGCTTACTGCTTTTATTAAAATTATTGTTGTGGTTCAGTTGCCAAGTCATGTCCAACTCTTTGCAACCCCATGGACTGCAGCACACCAGGCTTTCCTGTTCTTCATCATCTCCCATAGTTTGCTGAAACTCATGTCCACAGAGTTGGTGATGCCATCCAACCATCTTATCCTCTGTTGTCCCCTTCTCCTCTTGCCCTCAATCTTTCCCAGCATCAGAGTCTTTTCCAGTGAGTCAGTTCTTTGCATCAGGTGGCCGAAGTATTCAAGCTTCAGCTTCAACATCAGTCCTTCCAATGAATATTCATGGTTGATTTCCTTTAGGATTGAATGTGTAAGCTATTTTGTTTCATCCTATACCCAAGTGACACACTCTTGCTGAATTCCATTGTCAGTGATGTGTTGTCAAGTGAGGGTGTGGGATGGGATGAGGAATGGGTGAGGTTCCAATATGCGGTGGCCATGTTAAAAATAATCCATGCCATTGAAATGGCAGTGGTAAAGTGGCTAGATAAAAAATAAAAACAGAAATGGTCTGCTTGTTTGCACATCTATTCTCTATCCTAATTCTGAGCAGTTCAGCAGAAACTGAGTTTGGGCTCATCATAGGCATACAAATGGATTGACTGCTATATGACTAATTTGCTATATTGCCACTCAGTTTGGCAGTTTGGATTGAGGACAGGGAAGCCACGTGGGTCTATAGCGTTTGATAAACTAGAGGTCCATGAAGTACTGTGGTAATGACTATGAGTGCTGTGTGTGATGACACGTGTGCTACAGCCAGTAACAATGAGGGGGTGGTGGACATGGTGGCGATGGTTGGTGGAAAGTGTTGGTAAAGGAATTGTGGAGACAGAAATGGAAATGAAGATGGTGGTGGTAGAACTGGCAACATTGCTGATGCTTGTGGTGGGAGAAGATGTAATGAAAGTTGAAGATGGAGATAGTGAGTTGGCCTCACTTCTAGTAGAGCTGCTATTAGAAGTGCGGACATTGATGGGGAATGGGGAAAGTGTTAGTAATGATACTGCTAATTCCATAAATGGGGGTAGAGCTTAGAAATATGGAAGCTTTATGAAGTGATGTGATATATCACATGACATTTAAATTGTTTTATGTGTCTTTGGTTGGATACACATAATGAAGCGTGGTAAATTTACTTGCAGAGAGATTTGCCAGACTAAGCATTCTCATTGTAGATGCTCTTTAAGTTTTTCCTTAATTACTGATATCTGTACCATGCTGTGCCAAAAAGCAACACTCTTGTCAATTTCAACACTGTGCACAAGTTCTTCTAATAAATATTATTCAGCCCCAATTATTGGATATTTTTAGAGTAAACCTGGCTTCCCTATTCAATGCAGTGCTCTTCAGAGTTGACTTTTATCTGGAAAGTGATGCTATTTAGCCAGGGATTACCTTTTATCTCTGTTTGCAAAACAGCTGGAAGTGTAGCTACTGAGATTTGATATTTGTCTTCCTGCACTTCACTGCCAAGCAAAATCATTTCATTTTAATCGATAGAATTTACCTTCGTAAATTAGCATACACATATACCATTGAAAGATTGAAACTACAAGCTTGACCTTCTAGAAGGTCAAGATCTTTTTTTTTTGGATAGATAGAATGTTCTTTGCCTTTCTGATGGTATGTTTGAAATCAAACAAAAATGTGCAGAGTAAATTTTCCTTTTTCACTGTTTAAAGTAAACCTCCTTCCCTCTGCCTGGCAACAGGTGACTTATTCTTCCAACTGGGAGACAACGTTTGATTCTAGAGACCAGCATGAACTTGCTTAACAAATTTTCAGCTTAAACAACTGAAATTTTTTCTTATTTGATGTGTTTAAGAGTATCCACAGTTTATGGTTACTGAATATTTGCTATGCAGCTGGCACTTTTCATGGCTATCTCATGATATGTTCTAATACATTCACATTTTATGGGTAAGAAAAGTGGGGCTTTGGGAGCCACACTAATACTTGGCAGAGCCAGGATTTGGACCCAGCTGCTTACTGGTACCCATGCTCTTAACCATTATGATATGCTTCCTGTAGATTTCCACCAATGTAGAATTTAGTTCAACCTTCCTTTTCTACTTGAAAAACCAAGTAGATTTATTTTTTAAAAAAACTTATGGGTTTTTTGGAGAAGAATAAAGATTGCCCTCCAGGAGGAAGGAAACCATATGGAAATTATCCATTTTATTCTTGACGTAGCAAATATTTGTTTAAATAATGAGATCGGACTTGGAGTTAGAAATCTGGAAGATTAGTTACTTACTCTACAATCTACCAGCCCAGAGATCACGATTTAGTCTCTTAATCCCCAGAGACTTGGGACATTCAGTTCAGTTCAGTTCAGTTCATTCGCTCAGTCGTGTCCGACTCTTTGCGACCCCATGAATCACAGCACGCCAGGCCTCCCTGTCCATCACCAACTCCCGGAGTTCACTCAAACTCATGTTCATCGAGTCGGTGATGCCATCCAGCCATCTCATTCTCTGTTGTCCCCTTCTCCTGAGGCTCCTTTTCCTCATCTGCCAAAGAGAGAAAGAATCTGTCTTGTTCATCTTAGATAGTAACAAGTCAAAGTAACTTTACTGGACCCTTGCTGCTAACTGCTAAGTCACTTCAGTCCTGTCCGACTCTGTGCGACCCCATAGACGGCAGCCCACCAGGCTCCCCCGTCCCTGGGATTCTCCAGGCAAGAACACTGGAGTGGGCTGCCATTTCCTTCTCCAAAAGAAAGGCTTATAGGTCCCTTTTCCCAAAGATGAGGGCAATCCTAGAAGGCATTTTCAGAGAATGAGAATGACAACTGCTCTTCTGGAGTACACGTTCTAGAGTAGTTTGGAATTGTGGATGCAATACAACCATTAAATAGCAACTGTGTTACATACATAAGCAAACACTCCAACTCTCAGAAGTACAGAGACATTTGTTATAAAAATCCTGTAACTCAAAACTAGGGGAGGCAGTCACAGAAAACCTGGGAATCTTCAACCAAATGCAGTCATATCAAAAAGGAAAATTAAAACTACTATAGGGAACACTGTAAAGAGGCATTAGGGACTAGGTAGAGATGCAACAAAGGCTTTAATTAGGGAGTCCCTGCAGTGATGTCCTAATCAATTTCCCTTCCTCTGATCACTACCTTGCAAAGTCATTCTCCATGGTACTTTCCTAAAGTGTAGCATTAACCCCAGAGAGGGAAATGGCAACCTGCTCCAGTACTCTTGCCTGGAGACTCCCGTGGATGGAGGAGCCTGGTAGGCTGCAGTCCGTGGGGTCGCTAAGAGTCAGACACAACTGAGCGACTTCATTTTCAATTTTCACTTTCTACTTTCATACATTGGAGAAGGGAATGGCAACCCACTCCAGAGTTCTTGCCTGGAGAATCCCGGGGACAGGGGAGCCTGGTGGGCTGCTGTCTGTGCGGTCGCACAGAGTTGGACACAACTGATGCAAGTTAGCAGCAGCAGCAGCATTAACCATGGCTCTTGTTTGATTAAAAACCTTCTTTATGTAACCATAACCTATAGGATAAAATTAAAGTGCTTAACCTGATATTCAAGTTCTTTTCCATCTAGTCCCAGCTTAGCCTTCCAATCAAACCTTTCACATTCCCCTTTAAAGAACCTATATGCCACTTTAACAGAATTGTTTGTTTGTTGTTCTGTTATCCTTCATGCCTTTGTTCATGCCTTGAAGTACTTGTCCATTACTTACTTAAATATTTTTCACAGTGTGAGGACACAGCAAGAAGATGATTGTCTGCCCACCAGCAAGGGAGCTCTCACCAGAACCTGACACTTGTGGTACCCTGATCTTGGACTTCCAGCTTCCAGAAAGGTGAGAAAATATAATTTGAGTCATATAATTGAGTCACCTAATCTGTGGTATTTTGTCCTGGCAGCCTGAGCAAACTAAGTACAGTGGACCCTGGAACAAGTACAGTGTAAGTAAGACAAGTACTTGTAAGTAGACAAGTTCAGTGGACCTTGGAACAGCATGGGCATGAACTGCGCAGATCTACTTATAAGTAGATTTTTTTCTACAGTGAATACTGCGTTACTGCACCATCTGAGATTGGATGAATCTGTGATACAGATCCAAAGATAGAGAGGAAACTCAGTTATGGAGGGCCGGGCTATAAATTATATATGGATTTTCAATAGTGCTAAACAATCTGAAGTTTGTTGGTTGAATACAGAAGTGCAGAGGAGTTCCAGATATAGAGGGCAGACTATAAATTATAGGCAAATTTTTGATTGTGGAGGGTCAGTGCCCCTAACCCTCATTTGTTCAGGGGTCAACTGTATCTACTATTAGGAATGTTGAAGAGTGAAAATTTCTTCATTTTTGACTCTGTGGTCTGGATCGCTAGCTGCTGAGTTTTACCTGAATCTTGGGGTTACATGATCTTGGCTAATCTCCTTTGCCCAGGAAAATTTCCAGTATGTCTCAGACTAGGGCTCATTTTTTGATCAATGTTTTGAGTATTATGGAAGTTTTCCTGAAAGTGAGATGTGGAAATATAAATGCCTTCTCCCTGTTGAAGGTGTCTATTTGAGTGGACGAATCTAAACTGAAAAAGACTGATTATTTCTTCTCACTAGTGGAAAGAATAACAGCCAAAGTGATCATCAAAATGATTGGCGTGGTCTGTTATTTCAGCAAGATCATGAGTGAGAGGTACTGTTGAAAGGGAATAAAAGAAGGAATAATACATTAATTATTTTGGAAAAAAGGGGGGAAAATTAAGAAACTGTGGTTGAAATACTATTATTTTTTATTTTTAAGAAAATTATGTATTTTCCCACCTTGCTCTAGCTTTATACTGTCATTTGATTCAACACAGCATCGATTCTCCTTGGAAATCATGGTGGGAAATTAATCTCAACATTTAATTGCAATGTGTCAGTGTTAAGATGCAGTCACATGCCTTATGAAGGTAGTCAGGAGACAGATCTGTAGGTTTGCTTCTCCACATTCTGATGCCATGAGCTAATGGGAACAAGGTTTAGGGGGTCTTAGTGTGCTAATGGGCTTCCTAGGTGGCTAAGTGGGTAAAGAAACTGCCTGCAACGCAGGAGATGCTGGAGATATGAGTTCAGTTCCTGGGTCAGGAAGATCCCTGGAGGAGGGCATGGCAACCCACTCCAGGATTCTCGCCTGGAGAATCCCATGGACAGAGGAGTCTGGCAGGCTATAGTCCATAGGGTCGCAAGGAGTCCGACACGACTAAAGCGACTGAGCACAGCACAGTGTTAAGATGGGCAAAATACCTCCAGTGTGGTTGTTATTAAGACTGTCATTACGGTTTTATACAATAAAGCCTCATTAGTGACATCTTGATCTTGAGAGATGAGCTGAACTGTTTCTCACACCTCGGTGAGTCCATTCTATCCAGGTCATGGGACATCATGAGACTGATTTTTACTTCTAGTGTGTTTATCCCTCTGCTTCCAAGCCCTTTACAAACAAATATGTAGTGATATGAGGATGGAAACACAGGAGATGTTTGGGAAGGTTTGACAGAGGAGGTGGCACTCATGCAATGTTCTGAATATTGGCCTGTATTTCACTACGTGTGCTAACAGTAGCTATGAGTCCAAGGGACAGGGTGTGTTCAGTGTCTGACCCAGCACTTAGACCTTGGTGTTATCTGAAGTGAAAGTGTGTATTTAACGATGTCTCACAACAGCATTCAGCACTTTATAGTTATTTTTAATAATTAATGTTTATTGTACACTACTATGTTTTCTAATTTGTATAGCAACTCTTCCAGGTAAGCATAATTATGCTCATTTTACAGATGAACAAACTGAGAGTAACTGGGAGAGTAACACTTCTCTAAAGAGAGAGGTCCCAGAACTACTAGTGGGTAAGGAAACTTTGAACCCAGCCCATCATTTTTTCATTCTGACACGTCTCCCTGACAAGGATCCTGTTCTGGCTCAGTTAGTTTTTTGAATCCATGTTGGATCTTTGTGTTGCTTTACAGTAGGAATTCAAGCAACCAAACTCTCTAATAGTCTCTATCTTTGCAAATTATGGCAATCTTCCTTGCATAAGAGCTATTCCTTTGATTAGCATGGTCTGATTTGCCTGGGTTTGATTAGCGTGGTCCAGACTCCAGGATACTAATCAAGTCTTGGCATATTGACAGTTGAGATTGATGGTGTAAAAAAGCAGATGACCAGTCTCGGGAACTCAGCCTTTACTTCCTGCCAGCATGGTGGAGCTGTCTGTATAACCATCTCCCTGCCTTTCCATCAGGAGTAGTATGTCATGCAGTTTTGTCCTTTCAAAGCACACTAGAACATGCTCAGTGATGGAAAGGCCGTTTTGTAATGACCTGCTTGCTTCTTGATATCCACATCTACATTGGACCCTGGATCCCATGCTGTCTGTAGGCGGAAGCATTCTAAGGAGCCTTTGTCCAAGATGCCATGGATTCTGTATCAGTACAGTCTGATAGCTGTTGTCTCTCTTGTCTTGTGTGAAGGATTTTTTAATGGCTGTAATTCCCCCATTCTAGTATACATTCTGCTTTGTTATATGGCTTTACTGACCCACTCATCTCGAAGTCTATTTCTCTGTACCTGGAAACTGGGTTGGCATTGCTTACTTGTGTTAACTAGTAGAGTACACTGGGAGTAAAAACATGTGACTTCTAGAGTCTAGGCCATAAGAGGCCTGATAGCTTCTGCTTTTCATCGTCATGGGTCACATTCCTGAGACCGCCATATAAGGAAGCCTGCTGGAAGGTGAGCCACTGGAGACCAAGACCCCCCTGCCCACAGGAGTACCAGCTTCTGTATGTGTGTGAGGTTCTCTTAGACCTCCTAGTTTAGTGGACAAGGCAGCTGAATGAGGGACTGAGAAAAATCAGCAGTAATATGCTAGGCATTACAAAGAATACGGTGAGAAAAGCTTAGAGGTGAGAAAAAAAAAAGACTTAACTAAAGCAGAGTCTTCAGGAATATGATCTAACTCTACAAAGGTAAGTTAGAAAAAGACTGAGGAAGAACTTGCATGCCAAAGTGGTGACTGTTCATTATAGTCATTCACCTATTGATAGACTGTGGTGAAAAGAAAAGTAGAAATGGAAAATAAGTTTTCACAGGTGTTGGTAAAAGCACTAGACATGGCTGATGAGACCTGAGGGAGGAGCCTGGTTATCTATTGTAGCATAAAGTCTTCTTGGCCTTTTTAGTGGTTTATGATAGAGCTCACACTGCACACTGGTGAACTCTGGGACCCCTGAATTTGTGGAGTACAAAAAATTCTCACCAAATCTCCCAAAGTGAAGTTTTCCAAAACAATCAATAAGACCTGTTGTTTCTTCCCATGAGTGTGCTAACCACCACAAAGACACCATCTGTGTATAATGAGGTAGTGCTCTAGTAAGGCTTTTAAACTGCATTATTATTTTGTATGCTATCTGGACTTGATTGTGATTATGATTTTTCACTTTTTAGCAGAGCCATGGGAAATAAATGCTTATAAATATAATAGTTCATAAGAGAAGGCCCAAGTAACAAGGTGAAGTGAAAATCAGTTATAAATGAAGCTTGTATTAAGTCTTAAGAGTAGTACAATATTGAGCTGGTTTAAAACTCAACATTCAAAAACTGAAGATAATGGCATCCAGTCCCATCACTTCATGAAAAATAGATGGCGAAACAATGGAAACAGTGACAAACTTTTTTTCTTGGGCTCTAAAATCACTGCAGATGGTGACTGCAGCCATGAAATTAAGACATTTGCTCCTTGGAAGAAAAGCTATGACAAACCTAGACAGCATATTGAAAAGCAGAGACTTTACGTTGCCAAAAAGGTCTGTGTAGTCAAAGCTATGGTTTTTTCAGTAGTCATGTATGGATGTAAGAGTTGGACCATAAAGAAGACTGAGCACCAGGAAACTGATGGTTTTGAACTGTGGTGTTGGAGAAGACTCCTGAGAGTCCCTTGGACAGTAAGGAGATCAAGCCAGTCCATCCTAAAGGAAATCTACCCTGAATATTCACTGGAGAGACTGAACTTGAGGCTGATGCTCCAATACCTTGGCCACCTCATGCGAAGAGCTGACTGACTGGAAAAGACCCTGATGCTGGGAAAGATTGAAGGGAGGAGCAGAAGGGGATGACAGAGGATGAGATGGTTGGATGGCATCACTGACTCAATGGACATGAGCCTGAGCAAACTCTGGGAGATTGCGAAGGACAGGGAAGCCTGGCATGCTGATGTCCATGGGGTCACAAAGAGTTGGACACAACTGAGCAACAAAACAGCAACAACAATGTTGAGCCCTTATAATACAAAAGCCTTAGATGATCAAAAACTAGATACTGAGGCCCTCTGATGAGGAAATTTCTAATCCTCTTCTCTCAGCTCTCTGCATTGCTTGTCCCTTCCTTTGGAGAGGAGTCGCTCCCCTTATTGTTCAGACTTCATGACACTAATTAGGCCAGTGGGTCTCTCTACATTAAAAGATTATCCCCATGGGTGTGACTCTCTCCTGTTCTCATCTTCTGCCTCTTGCTGGAAGAAGGCCAGGCTACCCAGTATTCACCTCTTTTCTTCCCCTTGTTGTACCTGGGAACACTGAACTCTTTTTTTTTTTTCCCAAGTGGGAAGGTTGGAAGTGGGATTCAACTTTTGAAATTCCTTTTCAGCCCCTGTGCCCAAGCCAAAGGACTCCTGTGGAATTTATCAGGGAATTTCATATTGGATGTTAGTGCCCAAGACCAATGGATGAAGAGATCTGACTTTGTGTTTCATTGCCATTAATGCTTGAGCACATGTAACCTCAGAACCCAGTAGAAAGGTGGGTGCCTTGGCTGTCTTACCTCTAATAGATACCAACTATAATGAAGTTTTACTTCCACAATTACTAAATGAATCCACATTCTCCAGGGTGTGAGATCTTAGAGAAGAAGCTTTAACCCAAGAGTTAAATCGTCCTAACATCATCAAAAGGTCCACCATCTTTTGAGGAGATCAGCTGTAATGCTCCTGTCCGCTGGGACTAGCTTGGAGTCGCAGTTAGCCAGGACAGGGAAGGGGACCAAGGCACATGCCATAAGAGCTCCACAAAGACTGGTGACTAATATTCTCCCACTGCACCTTTTGTGATGTTTCTTTTTGTAAGTAATAGAGAATTCAACTCAACTGACTTAAGTAATAAACCATTTATTATCTCACAAAAAGAGTTTAGAATTAGGCAGACTTCAGGGTTGGCTAATGCACTGACTTAAAGATATAATCAAAGATCAGGTTCTTTCCATTTTTCTACTCTTCCACTCACAATGTGTTGACTTCTGTTTTCAAGCTTTTCTGCTTTTGTGCCAGCTTCCTACAGCAGCTTCAAGCACAGAACAGTATTCAAAGGCCAGAAAGAGAAAGGAATCTTTTCTCATGGACATTTTGAATAATAGGAAAACTTTCTCAAAAGCTCCTCTTCAGACTGTCCCTCCTTCCTCAGGTCCAGGATTATATTGTAGTTCTTCTAAACCATTTACTCTTAGAGGATTAGAACTAACACAATTGACTAAGATTAATCAAGGTATCTACTGAGGCTATGGTTTTTCCCGTGGTCATGTCTGGGTGTGAGAGTTGGACTGTGAAGAAAGCTGATCGCCGAAGAATTGATGCTTTTGAACTGTGGTGCTGTAGAAGACTCTTGAGAGTCCCTTGGACTGCAAGGAGATCCAACCAGTCCATTCTAGGGGAGATCAATCCTGGGTGTTCATTGGAAGGACTGATGCTAAAGCTGAAACTGCAATATTTGGCCACCTCATGCGACAAGTTGACTCACTGGAAAAGACTCTGATGCTGGGAAAGGTTGGGGGTGGGAGGAGAAGGGGACGACAGAGAATGAGATGGCTGGATGGTATCACCGTCTCTGTGGACATGAGTTTGAGTGAACTCAGGGAGTTGGTGGTGGATAGGGAGGCCTGGCGTGCTGTGATTCATGGGGTCACGGAGAGTCGGACACGACTGAGCGACTGAACTGAACTGAACTGAGCCTTGCTGCTGCTGCTTAGTCACTTCAGTCGTGTCCGACTCTGTGCGACCCCATAGATGGCAGCCCACTAGGCTCCTCTGTCCCTGGGATTCTCCAGGCAAGAATACTGGAGTGGGTTGCCATTGCCTTCTCCAGGATACTTCCTAGAACCAGATTAAACTGGTTTTAGTTCAGTGAACCGATTCACAAACTATTGTCAATTGAGCATCAGTTCAGTTCAGTTCAGTTCAGTCGCTCAGTCGTGTCCGACTCTCCGCGACCCCATGAATCACAGCACGCCAGGCCTCCCTGTCCATCACCAACTCCCGGAGTACACTCAATCTCATGTCCACAGAGTCGGTGATGCCATCCAGCCATCTCATTCTCCGTCGTCCCCTTCTCCTCCCACCCCCAACCTTTCCCAGCATCAGAGTCTTTACCAGTGAGTCAACTCGTTGCATGAGGTGGCCAAAGTATTGCAGTCTCAGCTTTAGCATCAGTCCCTCCAATGAACACCCAGGACTGATCTCCTTTAGAATGGACTGGTTGGATCTCCTTGCAGTATAAGGGACTCTCAAGAGTCTTCTCCGACACCACAGTTCAAAAGCATCGATTCTTCGGCGATCAGCTTTCTTCACAGTCCAACTCTCACATCCATACATGACCACGGAAAAAACCATTGCCTTGACTAGACGGACCTTGGTTGGCAAAGTAATGTCTCTGCTTTTTAATATACTGTCAAGGTTGGTCATAACTTTCCTTCCAAGGAGCAAGCGTCTTTTAATTTCATGGCTGCAATCAGCATCTGCAGTGATTTTGGAGCCCAAAAAAACAAAGTCTGACACTGTTTCCACTGTTTTTCCATCTATTTCCCATGAAGTGATGGGACCAGATGCCATGATCTTTGTTTTCTGAATGTTGAGCTTCAAGCCAACCTTTTCACTCTCCTCTTTCACTTTCATCAAGAGGCTTTTGAGTTCCTCTTAGCTATTATTTATTGTTAGATTATTCTAAAATCATATGTTTAGAAGATAAACTTGTCAACTGGCTTTAAATCCATATTTAACTTAGATCTTTTACCTAAATTTTTTGATAGCTAAATAACAGATCTAACACCAACCTTTACACTTGTAACAGATCTTGAAATTCACAGATCTCTCAATAAAAACAGAAAACAAATGAAACCAAAATTTCAGTAACTTGCAAAAAGCATGAAAAATGCTATACTAGAAGCCAGAAGATCTGGATTCCAATTTCAGCTTTCTCATGAACTAGTTCCAGGAGTGGCCATCTCTCCTGAAGCACCTAACTGCCTGAGGTCCAACCTGAACTGAGGTTCTGTAAAGCAAGAAGGAAAGGAATGGCTATTCAGTGGGTAACTGAGGGTGTCTGCCACAAATCATGATCAACCATGATATGTGTATCAGTCCCTCAGGTAAATTTGGCAGGGCAAACTCTTTATCACAATTGTGGAGCAAGCCTCCATTCTCTTTCTAACTTGGAGATATTCTGTATTAGTTTTCTATTGCTGACATAATAAATTATCACCAACTTTGTGGCTTAAAATATCACAAACATATTATATTATAGTTCTGCAAGTCAGAAATCTGAAATGAGTCTCATCAGACTAAAATCAAGATTTGGGCAGGGCTGCATTCCTTCTGAAGTCTCTGAAGGAGAATGGATTTCCTTGTCTTTTCCTGCTTCTGTAGACTGTAATCCTTGGCTTCAGGCCATCTTCAAAGCCAACCTAATCAGGCAGAGTACTCATGCTGCCTTCTCTCTGGTTTTCTCTCTTCTGCTTCCCTTTCCTATTAAAGAACTTTGTGATGCATTGGGCCCACACAGATGATCCAGGATAATCTTCTGTCTCAAAGTCAATTGATTAGCCACCTTAATTCCACCTGCAATCTTTAAAAACATTTTTTTTTAAAATTTTGTATTGGATTTTAGCCAATTAACAATGTTGTGATGGTTTCAGGTGGACATCAAAGGGACTCAGCCATTCATAAACGTGTATCCATTCTCCCCCAAACTCCCCTCCCATTCAGACTGCCACAGAACATCAAGCAGAGTTCCCTGTCCTATACAAAAGGTCCTTGTTAGTTATTCATTTAAATATAGCAGTGTGTACCTGTCCATCCCAAATTCCCTAACTATCCCTTCACCCCATTCTTCTCCCTGACAACCATAAGTTCATTCTCTAAGTCTGTTTCTGTTTTACAAATAAGTTCTTTTGTATCATATCTTTTTAGATTCCACGTATAAGGGATGCCATATGATGTCTATACTTCTCTGATTTAGTTCAATCAGTATGACAGTCTCTAGGTCCATCCATGCTGCTGCAAATGGCATTGTTTCATTCTTTTTGATGGCTGAGTAATATTCCATTGCAGAGGTGGACCACATCTTCTTTATCCATTCCTCTGTTGATGGAAACTTAGGTTGCTTCCTTGTCTTTGCTATTGTAAATAGTGCTGCAGTGAACATTAGGGTGCATGTATCCTTTCAGACTGTTTTTCTCCAGATAAATATGCCCAGGAGTGGGATTGCAGGGTCATATTTCACCTGCAATCCTAATTTTCCTTTGCTATGAAATCTAACATATTCCGGTTCTAAAGACGAGGTACATAGACATCTTTGAAGGGAAATTATTCTGCCTACCGCAAATACCATTTTCACCCCTCAGTTACTAAGGACTCTCACGGTAGAGTCTGTGGGAATGAGTATGGAATCTGGATTTGAAGCTTAGCTTCTCTACTTACATAGTATAAATATGTAAAATTGGATGAGTTATATTACTTCTGTAAGATTTAGTCTCTTCATATAAAATATTAAATTAATATTGATTATCTCAAAGTGTAGTTGCAAGAATTTAGTAAGGCCATATCTGGAAAATGTCTAATAAACTGCACACTCAGAGTATATGTTCAGCAAGATGCCATCATCACCATTTCTTTCATCTCTGAAAGACTATGAATATTATATAACCATTGCTCCTATTATTAGATGTATGGATTCTAATGCTAGTCTTCTTAGCCATGTAATCATTGGCTGATTATTAAATTTTTCTGAGCTTGTTTTCTCACTTGTAAAATGGGATTAATAAAAGTCTTTTCATAGAGGAGGTAAAAATGAAATGAAATAGCATGTATTTATTACCTGGCATGATTCCTGATGTTTAACAAGTCATCAGTTAAATTCCATTCACTTTCTTTCCTCAATGCCTATTCTCACAAGAGCTTCATAACTCATTCACACAAAGGCAGTGGTTCTCAACCTTTACTGTACATCAGAATCATCTAGAAAGTTAGTGTGAAATGTAACTTCTTTGGTCCTACGCCGAGCCTACTGAGTCAGGATCTTGGGATAGGAAGTATCCTGGAGAGTCTGCATAAAGACATAAATAACTGATCAAATTTTAACAAACTTCAGTTGAACAAAGCATGATATTAAAGGTTTAATGAGGAAATTTCAGGCATCAGCCTGCAGATAGAGGAAATGTTTTGAGGGGATACTAGAGGAGAAGGGGACGACAGAGAATGAGATGGCTGGATGGCATCACCGACTCTGTGGACATGAGTTTGAGTGAACTCCGGGAGTTGGTGATGGACAGGGAGGCCTGGTGTGCTGTGATTCATGGGGTCGCGGAGAGTCGGACACGACTGAGCGACTGAAATGAACTGAACTGAACTGAGACCTTGCCAGTGTTTCTGAATTAGAACCTATATCACGCCAAAAAGAGTTTAGATAAGGAAGGAGAAAGAAAGCCAATGATTACTTAGATTTCCTGAATACTGGTCCATATTACCTTTGTCTTCTTTAAAGTGGGAAGTGGGGAGTTGATGGTAAAATATCTAGCATGAAACTGTAGGAATTTCACAAAGATGGCTTCTTTGTTGCTCCTTTTTATGTGATTGATAGAAGTACCTTAATATTGTCTTACCATATTCTTCACTCTGACCAAATTCCTAATACTTGGTGGGGCTTTATGTGCCTTTCATTAGTAATATTCTTACAGAAAGGAAGAGAATGAAAGAAGGTAGAAACATACTTGATGTTATCATCCATTCTGCCCTGTTCATCTTTGCTGGTGGGTATGCTCCATTTTCATCTACATTGAACTTCACCCGAATGATAACTCCACTCTCATATTTGCTGTCTATGTAAATATACAGCAGTAAGACTTCAGAAAAAAAATTTTTTTTTGTTAACAGGAGTATTAAATGCAAAAGAACAAATTGCAATGTATTAGACAATATCCAATAGATGTATTCTCAGGGAAGATTGTTTTTAAACTACAGTTGTTGCTAAAGGGAGAAATTTAATTTTCACATGCTACTGGTTATGATTTTTCTACCCCCTCGATGGAATGAGAGGCAAAGGTATGATCAGGGAAAGGGACAGCGAGGCTGTACTGACTAAATTCCCAAGTTTGTGGAATCAGAAGGGATTCTTGCTATTCAGTTATGCCTGGCTGAAGAAGGTGCATTTTCTTCTATGATGTATATGTCACTTTTCATTAATTCTGAGAGGCCTGTTCCTTTAGACACCAGGGTAAACAGAGTAGTGTATTGGATTAGATCTCTACCGTGAATAAATTTATTTTCTAGCAAGTGTAAAAAACGAGCAAGACCCAAACCCCCCAGAGCAGAAAATGTCACAGTGATTGCTAATACATTACTGTGCAGAGAAAGGCCTAATAAAACCCCTATTAGGATGTCATACCTGCTTACAACTGAATTCTCCAGAAAGTTTATTTGATATGTCTAAGCCAATTATCAAAGTCTTAGTGATAAGAAGCAGCTCGCTGGGCCTGAATGTGTCAGAATAGAATGACTAAATTGTGGGAATTCATGGGCCTCTGCTTTGAATAATTAACTTGGCTCTTTGTAGAATGCATACACTTTGGAAACTAATTTTCTCTTTGCACAAAGCATTTTGCCCTTGTACTGCCTTTGAAAAGTAAACTATTTAGCTGTAAGGTTATTCCCTTTTTCATTATATCTGCTTCGAGCTTCCTTCCCTGTCTTTTTTGGCCCTCCCTTCTCTGTGCTCTTTCTTTTGGTGGCATCATTCTGACGACACTGATGTAGCCTTCAACAGGAAACGTGATAGGCAGTGATGACATTTCCTTTAAATGGAATTTAAGCACTTGCTCCACAATGATATTATAATGATTTATCTGTCTTTGCATTTTGCTCTGACTAAAATGCAAAGTTTATTTTTAAGGAATTTCAACATTTTTTCTTTCCTGAAGGGAGGAGCAGAAGTGTTGGTTGTGTATTATCACTTTGCAGATAAAAAGTAAAACTAATCTTCGTCTCTCTGGAATTACAAAGCCAACAACCTGACCTGGTTGTGTATGTGAAGAAAAGTGAAAGTGTTAGTCTCTCAGTTGTGTCCAACTCTTTGTGACCCCATGTTCTGGAGCCCACCAGGTTCCTCTGCCCTTGAAATTCTCCAGGCAAGAATACTGCAGTGTGTAGCCATTTCCTACTTCAGGGGATCTTCCCTACCTCGGGATCAAACCCAGGTCTCCTGCATGGTGGACAGATTTTTTACTGTCTGAGCCACCAGAGGAACCCTTGATTGTGCAAACAACAAGGCAATTCAAAAGGCCTTTTCTCCCCCTAAATGGGCCTAATAGATCTCTTGTTTTGGTAACACATAAGGTAAGTGTTTTTCAGTCTTTGAGTTATGATATTGACAACCAGCTTGTGTCCCTTCTTTAGCTCTACGGTAGACCTTACAGTCGGGTTTCCTCATTGCTGTGTGCTGACACCATCCCATAGGGATTTTATTCCCTGATAAAGTTTTGCCAGGCTCCCTTGGAGACCCATCAGCCTACTACTGAGAGAAAGAAGCACTGTTGAGAGTAGATAGAAACCTTCAGGCTACAAGTATTTTGGCTTGTTTTAGAATCTAGGACTTGACATTTCTTCTCCCAGCACTTTTGTTTGGTAAGTGCAATTAACATCTGGCAAAAGGGTCATGAAGATTAATGAGCGTTTGAAAGTCATTAGAAAGAACAGGGTATAGTATGTAGTCTCACATTATATTTCTGGACGCAACAGTAAAGGGCTCTTCCAACTCAGATTCTAAGGAACGTGTTTAGGATGACCTGCCTTGCCCCAAAGAGGTGAACTGGTCAGCATCATGTCCTACATGATGTCCATACAGAGAGCTTCTAATAAAATATTGCAGGAAAAATTAAACCATACTTTAAGTAACTTGCAAAACCAAAAGTTCTGTATTGGGCCACATTCACTCAAATAATCAGTCAATTCAGTCTCTCAGTCATGTCCAATTCTTTGTGACCCCATGGGCTGCAGCACGCCAGGTTTCCCTGTCCATCACCAACTCCCAGAACTTGCTCAAACTCATGTCCGTCGAGTCGGTGATGCCATCCAACCATCTTATCCTCTGTTGTCCCAAATAATAAGGTCCATGAAAACAGTTTAGCGTGATCGAGTCTGCAGTGAAGTGAATCACTGAAGTAACCTCCATGGAGACTGATTTTCAGGATTCACAACATTTGCCTAAATAGAATGGCATAGAAGTGTATGTGGAGAAGGCATGTCAGTGTTCGTCCTCTCCCCTTTTGGGTCTGTTTCAAAATGTCCCATCCAGATTTTGATCCTTTCTGGATTTTGAAGATTTCTTGCAGTAATAGCTTGCACTCCAGCTTTCTTCCTTCTGTGTACACTTATTGCTGTGGCAGTGGCTATTTTACAGTACCCACAATAAAAAGAGGAAAAAGGTAAAGGGCAGAACCCACTAAATTCTTACCCACTGCTAACTGTATGGGCCAGCATGATCCTCTAGGGTGATTCTCAAGGAGAGTAAAAATAAAAGCAAATGCTTGAGAATAAAAATTGTTCACTCTCCTTTAAAAATATACTTTGGGAGGAGGTTGGTGATGATCATAAAAGGCAAATAAATGATGATAAGATGTCACAACTCCAAAATTGATTAAGAATCACAGCTCTGAGAACTTAAATTCTAAAGAAAGCATCTCACATCTGTACAAGTGTCTCTTATACATATGCTAATCAGTTCCACTGATAATTTTAGCTTTGGGTTTGTTTTCTTCCTGTTCTTCCTGTTATTTTATGTTCTTCTTTGCTAGACTTCATATGCACATCCGGGGGAACACAATTGCTTATCATTCAAGTTTGGGGGAGTATGTTGGGAATATGTAATAGTCTTTGGCACTAGATGGTTTCCTTCATGAAGTAGGATTTGGTGAGTGCTTTTGAATAATGAGAACGGTTTGGGGGGGTTGGAAGAAATCAGGGAGTACAGTGCAGATTTATATTTCCAGTCATATTAAAACATTTATATATTTCTGGACATAATTACCTGCTGACTCCATCTCTTCTCTAAACAGATTGAATTGAAATGAAATACTTGAAGTGTGGCATTGCAGTGGACTCATGAACCATTTATTCTGGCTGTCTCTTTGTACCTGAAAATAGGGAATGAGAAATACTTCAACTGTGGCCTGTAACAAGGGTTGTTAGGCTGTATCTCAGGCAGCTCTCTGAGGCTGATAGACCCTTGGTTTGAAAATGAAGGCACCTCAACTGGCTCCTTTTGAGAGTATCACTATCAGTTGGCATTCAGGCCTGCAAATCCCCACGCAGAGCCCCGCCCGTAGTGCAACACGGGCTGAGCAGTTCTTCTGTTTGCTGAGGAAGCTAAGCCCACCTCCTGGGTTTCTCATCCTTTTCTTTATTGCCTCCTTTAGGCTCTCTGTGTCATATTTAATTCCTCCTTCTGACTTGATGTTTCTATCTTTCTCAGCTCATTCCGTCTTTTTAATTTGGTCCCTATTCATGTTAGTATTGATATTTCATGTCCTTCCCTGCCAGCTTCCAGCCTCTACTCTCCTTCTGCCCCTGATCACCTAACCTTAACTTCCATTGACCTCCTTCAGCTGGAAACCAGAGATGAAGGGAGCTTGCTGATTCTGTCCATGTGGATTAGCCTTCCAGGTCACTAAGCAGGTTGGAAGAGGGGGAATGATAACCTGGGGAGGCAAGCAGAAGATACCTAGCATGCAGGACAAAATGCATAGCATGCAGAAACTGTTATTTTTTTGGGCTTTTGCTCACTCTAAATTTCTTGTGCAAAATTCTAAGCATATTTATTTTCCCTTTTAAAAATTATTGTTTCACAAAACAATAGGGTGCTCAGGTATGCGACGTATGTTGATTATTGTCTTAAGTTATTCAGATATCTAGACCTTGACTCTAAGAAGGAAAATTTTATGCTTCCTCATCTGTACTCAATGATTTCCCTTCCTGACTGTCAGTGTTATAGCATCTTTCTAAAGTAGCTGTCTCAGGGAAAAAAATCACTTTAGGGCAGGTTGCTGTTGTTGTATAAGACCCTCCTAGGGTTTGGTAAAGTGGAATTTACTTGGAAGAAGAGAGCATTCTCAGTGATCCCAAGAGATGAGAGTTATCACTTCTGTGATGCGTACCGTTCCTGCCTGAGAAATGCTGACTGAATTTATTTTGATTATTTTAGTTTCAAGACTTCAAATATATCTTTAGATAAAGAGACTTGGTGTGTTTGTCTCTGAACTTGCATAAAAGTCAAACTCTGTCTTTATTTTCAAATTTAATTAAAACTGTCTGAATGCACACTATTTTGTCTGAATTTTAGTCTAAATTTACAAAAGTATCATTGAGTCAGAATTTGTCATGTAGTGGTTTGCTTACGTAAGCCCACTAAAAGGTTTTGGTTTGTTTTAGTTTGTTTTCTTGCAAGCAAATTATTAAGATAGTGGGGAACAGGGAAAGCTAATGGCATGTTTGTTTTTTCAGGCATCATTTCCTAAACTAACCCAACCTCAGTTCATTGACTTGTTTTTTCAAGGGTGGTGGGCACTTGGGCTGACTCGTGGGCTCTTCGTTCTTTGAAAAACATTGATCTTGTGTTTTGAATGTAGTTGTGATACCTACAAAGGAAAGAAAACTTCAGATTTAAGTTTAGGTGACATGGTCACACATGACTAAGTTATAAAAAGCATGTCCTCAGGAAAAAAAAAAAAAGGAAGGAAGAACTGAGAAAATTTTTATAATACATATATTATTTTTCTGTTTGACTTTTGTGTGTTTAGTTTAATAGCTCTCTAATTTGCCCTATTAAAATGATTTTCTTTATTGTCATTTATTACTACTTTGGAGATACAATCCTTTTTTGAAATCCTAACCAGACCTTGTGTTTTAAAAATATTCCATATATGTTGGTCAGATATTGCTTTACACAAGATGGCCTAAGGAACAAATACTTTTTGTGACAACCTTAAAATCATCAGGTAGAGCCATATTATAACAGAAGAATTGGGAAATTGGCTTGGTGTTTGTGGTGAATGTTAACTACACCACATGAAATGTATATAGTCTTAATTTGGTTCAGGGTCTAGTGGATTACAGGTTATAAAGGATAGCATTGGGCTGGATGGTTTCAAGATGACAAGACTGAGCTCGGAGTTTGTGATGGTAGAGACATTTTAAGTGACGTGGCCGGAGAATTCTTCAAGGTCTTCAGTAGAGCAGATCGGGCTTCAGCAGCCTGAGGAGACGGCCAAGCATCATCTTATGCCCTCGGCTAGTTCCTAGGGAGCTCTGTGTCCAAGGTCCTACCTTTAGTGTAGAATGTGATGGCATGAGCTCCGGGTCATAACCTTGCAGAGTCGTCTTATTTTCTCCCCCGACCCCGTTTCCACGTTTATTTATTATGCTTTATAGTAAGAGAGGGTTTGTGTGAAAGGGCGGTCTTTCCTATCACTATGTTCCTGCAGAGCTTCTGGGTTCCATTTTTGCTCCATTCCTCAGAAAATCAGACTTAAAGCCTAATCCTTCATGGAACAGACAAAGGACGTGGCATCAGAACAAAACCGGTGAGTTCACAGTGTGGATTTTGTGTGCTGTTGACATTAAATCCAAATCTTCTGTACTTATTAAAAATGAAGCTCTCTTCCCCTTGGAATCAAATATAGCCTTAGCAACTCTCTCCTTGGGATCATAGGAAACATGGAGAATTCTCAGCCCATTTGCTTCCTACAGTGTTTGTGAGTACATGTTTTAAAAAAACAAATATGCTATCATCATATTGGAATTAAAAATGGATGGTGAAGGATTTTAAAAAATCATTTCTCATTGAAGATAAGTATATATCTGTGTATCCTTGCTCCTTGGTATTGAACATTATCAGCTTTGTGACAGTTTGATTGTTGCTGTAGTGACTTGTAGTGACTTGAAGTCAGGCTTACAATGTAAAGACATTAAAGATTAAGAAAAAGAAGAATATAACAAACAAATAAGTTCTTGTTAAGGTGTAGTTCTGTCTGATACAATGAAAAACACCACAAAATGAAACAAGAAAAAAACCCTGCATTCTCTTGAAGGAACAATCTTTCAAATAAGTAGGAGCAAGAAGGCATTCAAATATGCGAGGGGTGTCTGGGCGGCAATGTTGAGGCTAAATCACTACCTCTCTTATTTTAATAACCTCTCCAGGATCCAGAAGCCTTTGTAAAGCCAGAATGCTGTTTGTTTATTTAAAGCAGCTCATTATATAAGGATTCTACACATATCCGTTAGCAAATCCAAGACAATCTTGCTTAGAGCCTTACCGAATTTATTTTCCTTTTTAAATCAGCTAACAGACCTAATAGATCAGGTTTCCTGTTTCCTCCTCCTGGACATCCCTTGTCAGTCCAGATTATCGAACCACTTCCCTCTACTCCAGTCAGTCCCCTAAGCACTGAATTTTACCACGTGGCCTTGCTCAGATCTCCTGCCAGCATTTAGGAGGGACAGGCTCTCAGTTTTACTTGTGCCCCGAGGTCAGCGTTCCTGCCTGGTGTGAATCGCATGGGTTCACTTGCTTGAGCAGGTGGGGATGCCGAGAAATCTCCTAGTGCTCCGTATTCTCTTCTGACTCATTACTGCTAAGGATGGCTCAATGACCAGTGTCATCCAGTGTCTTCAGGTTATGGCCCATAGTTCTATTACATTTGTAGTTTCTGACAAGCAGCAGGGCCTCAGCAAATCTTGGCTGCATGTTTAAATGAGTGGCATTAAAGACTTCTCAAAGTGTGACTAATTCTTTATGGCCTTTATTACCATTATAATTTTACATCTATTTGTATGATTCAGTTCAGTCGCTCAGTCGTGTCTGACTCTTTGGGACCCCATGGACTGCAGCACGCTATAATTTGTATGATTTGCATGATACAAATCATAATTTGTATGATTATTTGACTGATATGTCTAGTTCTCAACCTTGGTTACACTTTGGAGTCACTTGGGGACCTTTAAAAACTATTCCTCACCTCGGGAGGTTTTGATTGTATTCGTCTGGGGTTGGCTGGGCACTGGTAATTGTCAGCACTCCATAACCAAGGTTAGGAGCTGCTGTTATAGACAGTAAACTCACTGAGGTAAAGGACTACATTTTCTGCTCACTGTGATATTCTCACACCTAGTTCAGTGTCTAGCATCTTGTAGGTGCTCAACAAATGATTGTTCAGTGAGTTAATAAAAGTTTGAAAGCATGGCTTTTGAAAAACTCTTGAGGATAGCACAATTAAAAAGATATTAGTTGAACAGGCTTTTTCTGAATGGTTCTAGTGTGTTACCTGTGGACAAGCTTGTCTGGCCACAGTGTGGCCTTAAAGGAGCCGACTCCTGAAACATCCAGTGATCATCTTAGGGAGCAGAGGTCTCCCAATCTCTGGGGATTTTAGAGGCTGCTGCTTGCACTGTCCTTGTTCAGAACGGATGGTGTGATGTTTGAGCAGATAAAATTATTGGAAGAAAATTTTTTTTGAACCTCAACAGCTCTTTCTTTAAACTTCTAATCAGAAGGAAAATGTTAAAGCATGGAGATTTTGTATGCAGAGCTGCTTGACTGTTAATTAGGTGAGCATTAAGAGGAAAAAAAAGAAGAAAAGAAAAAAGAGGTAGCTTCAGTAAATGAGGAGGAAAATGCTTGCAGAGTAGTAGATCAGCAGGTAATTTAAAGATGAGAAAAATGAACAGGGGAAAATTCATGGTTAGGGTTACATGACTGACCAAGAAATACAATTTTTTCTTTTTCCAAAGAAAAAGCTGAGTTTTAACATCTTTTTACAATATCATTTGGAAATGATTGGATTTAGGTGAATGACTGAGTGACTAACAGTACATTTGGAAAGAGCTTAAGTGGTGAGATTCAAAGCTGAAGTGTGGATTCTGATCCTCCTCAGCTACCTGGTTTGCTGCACCTTGGAGTTCTCTCTTCCTCCTTGGCAGCTCCTGCCCGCTTGCCCTCGTGACTCCTGAAATGTTAGGTTGGTCCCATGCTTCAGCCTGCCTGCCGTCTCTGGTGAGGAGAGGGCAACGGTGGGTGTGGAGCACCGTGGGAGGAGAGGCCCGTCCTGGGATTACTTGCTGTCAGGGGTTACCTGCCACAGCAGCGTGAAAAGAATTTCCACATAAAGTGATGCTTATGCCTCCAGCTTATTGACTACGCTAAAGCCTTTGACTGTGTGTATCACAACAAACTGGAAAATTCTGAAAGTGATAGGAATACCAGACCACTTACCTGTCTCCTGAGAAACCTGCATGCAGGGCAGAAGCAACAGTTAGAAGTGGACGTGGAATAACAGACTGGTTCCCAATTGAGAAAGGAGTATATCAAGGCTGTATATTATCACCCTGCTTATTTAACTTCTGTGCAGAGTAAATCATGTGAAAATCGGGCTGGATGAATCACCAGCTGGAATCAAGATTGCTGGGAGAAACGTCAACAACCTCAGATATACAGATGATACTACTCTAATGGCAGAGAGTGAAGAGGAATTAAAGAGCCTCTTGAGGAGGGTGAAAGAAGAGAGTGAAAAAGCTGGCTTAAAATTCAACATTAAAAAAACCCTAAAATCATGGTTCCGTTACTTCATGGCAAATAGAAGGAGAAAAAGTAGAAGCAGTGACAGGTTTTCTTTTCTCGGGCTCCAAATCACTGCAGATGGTGACTGCAGCCACGAAATTAAGAGATGCTTGCTCCTTGGAAGAAACGCTATGACAAACCTAGACAGCATATTAAAAAGCAGAGACATTACTTTGCCAACAAAGGTCCATCTAGTCAAAGCTATGGTTTTTCCAGTGGTCATGTATGGATGTGAGAGTTGGACCGTAAAGAAGGCTGAGCACTGAAGAATTGATGCTTTTGAACTGTGGTTTTGGAGAAGACTCTTGAGAGTCCCTTGGACTGCAAGGAGATCCAACCAGTCAATCCTAAAGGAGATCAGTTCTGAATATTCATTGAAAGACTGAAACTGAAGCGCCAGTACTTTGGCCACCTGAAGCAAAGAGCTGATTCATTGGAAAAGACCCTGATGCTGGGAAAGATTGAGGGCAGGAGGGGAAGGGGACAACAGAGGATGGAATGGTTGGATGGCATCACTGACTCAGTGGAATGAGTTTGAGCAAACTGCAGGAGATAGTGAAGAACAGGGCAGTCCATGGGTCTCAAAGAGTCAGACACAACTTAGCAACTGAACAATAACAACAAAGTTATGAGATAGAGGCTGTCACTCAAAGAGCCCAGTCCCCAGCCGTCTCTTCCACGTTTCTCATCTCCTTTAAACAGGTGAGAGGAACACTTAACCATAGAGCATTTTCACAGTGTTTGACAATGGAATGGTCTCACAAATGAAGTGCAAACTCTGCAGTCATCTCCCCCAAGTCATCCATATGCAGGATGACCAGCATTGAAATGTTTTATCCTTCCAAACAAGAACACTGTGTGTCTTCTCAGATCTCTGCATGGAGAGAAGCTTCACTCTTTTCTGGTTACTTTGCAATCAAAGATCCTTCAAAAAATTTTTATATCATTCTAATCATGTGACATCTTTGTTTGAATCGCTTCAGCAGTTCCCCTTCACCTAAGGAAAAACTCCCAAAATGTTAGCAAGGATGATATTAAATGCTTTAAACAACCATGATGGCATCAAAATGGACACCGGTCTGAGAACTGGAAAGGAGAGGTCTCAGTTCCAGTCACTACCTGCTGCGGCCACTTTTCAAGTGAAAGTGGTCGATGCAGTTTGGAACAAAGGAACTAGAGACAGAATTAAAGTTTTTAAAGATGGCACCGGGGGACTTAAGACCTCTAGGATCAAGAGCCCCACTGACCAATTCCACATCACTTTTATTGAGCTATTGGTATGCAGAAAGTGTCTGTTTTTTTAGATAACGTAAGTTTCCCATGTTCCTAGTAACACTCCCAGTTAATGTTTTTCTTTTGAACTTCTATGTTATTTTCTGTACCAACGGTTCCAGATGCCTGGGAGCGAAGATCCCCGCAGGAACATCAGAGAAACAATCAGTGCATGCACAAGAAGTGGTCTAATTTGTGCTGATTTGGCATTCCTAAGTGCACACTTCTTGCTTTCCCATTGATCACGCAGGACTCACTGATCTCAGCTGATCAGTCCACATACTCTGGTTATTTTTAACCATATTTCTTGTATTCTCAAGACTTCAAAAAGATACACGAATGTTTTCCCACAACTCCTGTTGAGTTGTGAGGAGCTCTGGAAGTCCTTGAGCAGGGAAGTTCCATCTGGAGTGGAGGATGGCAACCAGGGAGCCTGTTCCAATTGATACGAAGTATTTTGGTTTTGTAGCAGGATGTTGCAACTAGCTAGATGTAAACCAAACTTACTAGCTGACATAAATTCACCTCTATTACCTTGCCCCAGTTAATGGCTTTGGCTTCTTTTCTGCTCTTCTCTTATATACCGATCTCCAGCTTTGGAGCACTAGTTGAAATTCCATAAATGTTCTC
Organism: Moschus berezovskii; assembly: GCF_049115385.1. Classification (NCBI taxonomy): domain Eukaryota; kingdom Metazoa; phylum Chordata; class Mammalia; order Artiodactyla; family Moschidae; genus Moschus; species Moschus berezovskii. The sequence continues at coordinate 23,699,148 of NC_142466.1, forward strand.
GATGAGTTCCCATTTCTGTGTCTTTGCACATACTCTTCCCTGTGCCCGGAGTGTTCTTCCCTTCCTTGAATTCTGAAAAATCTCCTCCTCTTCCTTCAAGACTCTGCTCAGTTGCCATCCCTGCCCCCAGCCTCACCGCACCAGCGTTCTTACCGCTCCCTCCTTTGTGCCTCTGCGTTCTGCGTATGCCTCTATGATCATCTGTCCCACTGAAATGATTTGTTTACATCTCTAGCTCTCCACTGAATTGTGAATTCCGTCCTTGGCACAAATTAGACACATTTTCCATGTTTGTATCCCTAGAGCGTGGTAGGTTCTTGATAAACGCTTGTTCAGGGAACCAATGAATGATTTCTTGAATGTAAAAACAGGGAGCAGGGGGTCGGCATTCTTATGTAGGGATGTTTCATATAGTTGTGAACGCCCCACACCCCTTTTTATGGTACTTTTAATACTATCTCATGTAGGTTAAATAATTCAACATCTCTTAATCTTTCCACAAAAAACCTTTTTCTTCTTTCTAGTCAATTCTGCCTTTTTTGGCCTTTATCCTTTTCTCTCCATTATTCAGAAAGTATCACGGCCAGTTCTAGACACAGGATGGATCTAAGGTGTGAGTCGATGAATGGGGCGCTGGAAGGTTTATTTTGGGGTCCTTGGGGACCACACTGCTTTCAGGGCATTCCGTGGTCATCTTCCTCACATTCCTCATGACAGTTCTTCGTTGTTGACTTACGTTCAATCTGTCTGCTCTGATTCCTGCCAGAGTTACTTGTGACTTGGTCCTTGGCGATCTCTTTCCATCTTGTATTTATCCGGGTCTGGTTTTGTCCCAAATGCTCCAGCTTTTTTTTTTTTTTTGCCTCTTAGGAGATGTATATTCTGGTTTTCAAGCCCACTTTGACTTTTATCTTATCTTTCAGAATGTGTGCTATTCTGCCTCATTTGGTCATTTCTCTGGATTTGAGGATCTTATTCCTAATAGAAGTCGTCTTTTGTTGGCTGGATTGATTAAAATAGGGACTGTAGCCTGGGCAGTCTTTACAGACGTATTGAATAGGATATTAGTTCCAACAGTAGATGTGCATAGTTATGTGCATAGTGTGTGGTGAAACCAGTAAAATGTGCCTTCCTACTATTTTGGGGGTAAAGCAATGGGACCAAAAAAAAAAAAAAAAGAGTGGTGCTGGAGAGGGAGGACAGCACAGTTAGAGGAGTACAGTGGCACACACAGTGCCATGTAAGATGGGTTGCCAGGGCTTGAATTAGCTCTGCTATTTCTGAGTTGTGTGAGCCTAACCTTTGGTCATTTAACTTGTCTGAGCCTAAATATGTTCAATTGTTTAGTGGTCATAAGCCGATAAAAATCAATTGTGTGAATGCTTGCTCATGAAGGGCTTAGTGCTATTTTTGGCATGTAACAAATGGTCAAAGTTAACAAGTATCACTTAATCCCCTTACAGGAGGTATCCACTATTGATCTCCAAATAGGCATCTTTGTCTGAATGTGCTTTCCCTTTCCTCCCCCTTCCTTAAGTTTATCTTTAGCTGGAAATCTTAAGAGTTAACATTTGCATGTTTTAAATGAAGGTGATGGCCTGGATTGGTCATTTTCCAAATGGTGCTCCGTAGTAGACCTGGTAATTCTCCAAAGGCTCTCACAGAGGGTTTGGAAAGTGGGAAAAGTAGGCACAGTTTCACAGCCCTTGCTCTCCCATGGGAGAGAGCAAGCTTCCCTTTCCTGTTTTACACATTGGACTTTGGCCCTACTGTTTGCTTCAAGAAAGAGTTCTTGAAGCTAAAAGAGGTTAGAAAATTCTCTTTCAGCTTGAAAATCAGTGACTTTGAATTTGGAATATAAAATTTGATTTATGTAATTATTTTGTGAATGCTGAATTAAGAATTTGGGGGAATTGCATTACATCTTGCCTCATCCAATGATGTAATAATCAAATAAAATAGATTCTAATCTTATTTAGTCAGCTTCCCTCTGTTGTTCTCAGTCTGCTTTGAGAAGACAGTCAAATTGAATCTGCTGTCCTTCGAGTTTGCCAAAGTTTATTATTTCAATTTACAGCAGCAGAGATGTTATACCCTGGTCTTTTATGTACTCTGTTGTGTTAGCTCTGATATTGTGCCAATCTGTGCAAGAGAGTAATTATGGAAGGATGGGCCTTCCTCTTCTTTCAGAAAAGCAACGGGCAGGTCTTTCTGATATCTTAGAGGGATTGTGTATTGGAAGAAGAATTGGAACTAGGGAATTTAACCTGCTTTTCTTATATACCTTAAAAAATCTCAACAAAATATTTTTTTCACAAAGCCGTAAAGAGGCTAATACCACGTAAAGCATGGGATGTGTTTGAGAAAACATGCTTTGAAAAAGAGGGATAAGATCAAGCTCTAAATGCATTTAATTCATTAGCCATAAAGCATGCAGAGCTGGGTCTGCAATGATATCAGAACATTCATGAAAAGATTCAGAATGAGATCTCAAAAATCCCACGTGGCGACTCCTGTGAAGGTCTGCAATCTGTTCTGTAACTACTCTGGTCAGATTATCTGTTGGCTGTAAACCGAGAAGGAGATTAGGTTCTGCCTTTCCCATCTGCAGTTTAGCACTGAGCCCTAATGCTTAAATTGGCCAGTGTGATAATCTGTTAAGTAAACAGGGGTAAATTATTTCTTTATTTACACTCAAAAATGATGATGACCATTATGCTTGCTGTAAAAATTCTAATGGTGCAAAAATTCATAGCCGATTCCTGGTTTTCTCTTTATTTTCTGAATCCTATGCCTCAAGGTAACCACTGATAATAGTTGAAACCAGATCCATTTGGAGTTTTCCTTTGTATAGACAGACAGACAGACAGACACACACACACACACTCACTCTTGTGCTTAGTTGCTCAGTCATGTCTGACTCTTTGTGATCCCATGGTCTGTAGCCTGCCAGGCTCTTCTGTCCAAAGGGATTCTCTAGTCAAGGATACTAGTGGGTAGCCGTGCCCTCCTCCAGGGGATCTTCCCAACCCAGGGATCGAACCCAGGTCTCCCGCATTGCAGGCGGATTCTTTACAAAGTGAGTCACCAGGGAAGCTGTACATATAAATATGTAAAAAATGCTCACACATAATTACATCTACACATACTGCACAGATTAAAAATATAGATGGGATTTTCTTTTTCTTTAATTTTATATTCTTGATACCTTTTCATGTTAATGTGTATGGATTTATTTCACTTTGTAAGAATGAAAATCACATTTCCCGGGGACTTTAAATGCCTTCTGACTTTCAATAAAAGCCCAGCAAGGGAGAAGGCTTCCGCCCCCACCTGCAGTCAGAGGCCTCTGCCTCTGACCCACCTGACCTGGGAAATGGTTCTGTTTTTAAAGGCAGCCTCAGGCATGGTTAAGAAGCATGTCTCCTGTTCACAGAGGCTCAGACCCCTGTTGTGAAAGAAAATGACACCTTAATCAAGTTGGTTTTCTGTCCAGCAAATTGCACCAACTTCCCTTTGGGAAATGAGGACACGCTGCCTGACTGGGACTCACATTCCTCAGGGCCTGGTGGTGGGGAGGGGACCCCAGTTCCAGAGAGGCAGCCTCGTGTGTCTTCTCTCCCATTAGCTAACAGAGCTGGGTTAAGTGGGCCGTCAATTCATCAGGCCTGACTGATTTGCTGATACAGTGGAAGAGCGGGGAAAGTTCTTAAACTAATTCACTTAAGATAAGGGGATGGCTTCTCCTCAAAGGTAAAGCAAGGAAAGATCCTCCACTTCTCAGTAAGCCTGCCCAAATTGTCTGCCAGCCACTCGAGGATGAAATTGAGTCTAACACTACAGCATGTATTACTAAGAGTAGACTTTGCCAGTAAATATTTAAAGGGTTTAAGCTCAGCTTCTCCATCATTTACTTGCATTTTGTTTGGATGACAAAAAGTGGCAGAGTGCACAGCGGGGTGAGATTAGGTGCTTGAAATGTGGATGCAGAGATTCAGTGAGTATTTTTTGAGGCGCTCTTCATAATGGGGAAATGGTAGAGGACAGATTTCCTGAAGGGTTTTCCACTTGGCTGCGTGATTAAGTGTTCAGGGAACTATATAATTGGTAATATGCTTTTTTTTTATATTCCTGTGTAAATAATTTCTTATTTAAATTTCATAATGTATAATATTTAAACACTTGTCAAGCAATAACTCACTGGTGGCAGAAAATTCTAAAAGTCTAGCAGTGGGATTAAGGGGTGATGGCTGTATCTGATTGATCTCTATGGTTTTCTTGAAGAGGAGTCTTACCACAGGGGTATAATTTGGGAAATAGAACCACACAGTGTCGGTAATTTGAGCAGTTATGTGGGAAACTCGGAATTCATCTCAAATTGATCTGCTTTTATTTTTTTAAACAGGGTAGAAAGTATGTTTTTAATTCTCTGTGCCTGCATGCATATATGTATTATAGTCAGGTTTTGTTGTGCTTTTGTCCTTTTGATTTTAGTAGAAGTCAAATAAAGGAAATATATGGCTCTATCTTCATCTGTGAGATCTGTCATGGGTTTAAGTATATTGCCCATGTATCGAGACAGTGTCAAAGTCAATTGTGTAAATAATAACAGAAAGGAACACTACCAATTCATCATGCATGGGGATATAGTGTGTTGAAGGGATTTACTAGGAAATCAGTATTTGTCATCACGTTTGTCATGGTTTATAAATCCCAGCCTAATTTACAAGGGTTTAAGACCTTTCACCCAAATATAAAAAGTGACCCATTAAAGTTAATGAGCCTTCTTTATCTGGACTCATCTTTTAAATTTACCATGTGATTAAATGTAATAAAAGGGAGATGAGGGGCATTTAAAGTGCAGCAAAGAGTGCTGTGGGGAGAGACAGGACTCAAGGAATTCTGAGACCTGGACGAACTGGATTTGCAAGTGACAGAAATAAAAACACCAAAGAAAGCTGACACTGAAAGCAGCATGCTGCTCATAAATTTGATGGGATATCGGTGGGCAAACATTTCACAAGGCCGAAGATTAGTAATAGGGGCGGAGGGATTTGGGTAGGATGGAAAAGACCCTGCAGTAATGCTATATCACTGCCAAACAGATGCATGGCTTATAATTGTATTTGGGGAAGAAAAAAAAATATCATTATCTTTAGAATGTCTTTCTTAAGGAACTGGGAACCATCCCTTTGAAATGTAATCATCAAGAAACTTAGAGCCCTTATCTCCCAGCGTCTGAGTGGTGTGGTGGGGGTAGGAATCTAACACTTATGAGGACAATTAAGCACAAATGGCCTAGTCCCGTTGACCAATCTTCCAAGCTTAAGTTCTCCAGCATTCTTCCATTAACTCACCACAGCTTTAAAAATCCCTCCCGCCTTGTTTTTCAAGGAGTTGAGTTTAATGTCTTTCAGTTTTGAATAAAGTCTTTATTTACCTGTTTAACTGATTCAGTGCAGTTTTTCTTTTATAGCAGTCAACAGTTGTTGAATTGAACTTGAAGAGCTTCAAGTTTTTAATTTCATATACAGCATCAGTTCAAAAGCATCAATTCTTCAGTGATCAGCTTTCTTCACAGTCCAACTCTCACATCCATACATGACCACTGGAAAAACCATAGCCTTGACTAGACGGACCTTTGTTGGCAAAGTAATGTCTCTGCTTTTTAATATACTATCTAGGTTGGTCATAACTTTCCTTCCAAGGAGTAAGCGTCTTTTAATTTCATGGCTGCAATCAGCATCCACCGTGATTTTGGAGCCCCCAAAAATAAAATCTGACACTGTTTCCACTGTTTCCCCATCTATTTCCCATGGAGATCCAACCAGTCCATTCTAAAGGAGATCGATCCTGGGTGTTCATTGGAAGGACTGATGCTAAAGTTGAAACTCCAATACTTTGGCCACCTCATGCGACGAGTTGACTCACTGGAAAAGACTCTGATGCTGGGAAGGATTGGCGGTGGGAGGAGAAGGGGATGACAGAGAATGAGATGGCTGGATGGCATCACCGACTTGAGGGACATGAGTTTGAGTGAACTCTGAGAGTTGGTGATGGACAGGGAGGCCTGGTGTGCTGTGATTCATGGGGTCGCGGAGAGTCGGACACGACTGAGCGACTGAACTGACTGACTGACTGACTGACAGCATCAGTTTAGGAAAAAATAAGTCTTTATGAAGAATACCAATGCTGGGAGGAATGTTATAAAGCAAGGAGAAATGATTTGATTAGAATGCTCAAGATATTTACACCAGAAAGACAATCAAGTGTAGATTGAAGAATGGGATGATATTCTCTTTTAAGGAAAGTTCACATGACACAGGGAGCCCAGCTCTGTGATGACCTGGAGGGGTGGGGTGGAGGAAGAGGAGAGAGGCTCAAGAGGGAGATGACATGTGTATAATTGTGACTGTTTTGTGCTGTTGTACGACAGAAACCAACACAGCACTGTAACGCAATTTCCCCCCAATTAAAAAAATACATGGCTGAATTATCTTCTTTGGAATAATTTAAAGTGAGTGATATTGTATAAAAGTGCCTTGTGTGCTCAGTCGCTTCAGTTGTGTCTGACTGCAGCCCCGTGGACTGTAGCCCATCAGGCTTCTCTGTCCTTGGGGTTTTCCAGGCAAGAATGCTGGAGTGGGTTACTATGCCTTCCTCCAGGGGATCTTCCCAACCCAGGTGTTGAACCTGTGTCTCCTGAGTCTCCTGCATTCGAGGCGAGTTCTTTACTGCTGAGCCATCAAGGAAGCCCCGTAAAAGTGCTTAGCAAATTGCAAATGCTCAGGAATGTTTATTAAGTGGCAAGGAGTAAAGTCTTTGCTGAGTGGAGCTTATTTCATGTACAATCATCCTGATGGAATCATTCCTGTGGACTGGAATTTGGGGCTGACGAGACTTATGTGAAAGACAACAGATTTGTTTAGACAGAGAAATATAACTTGAAGAGAAGACTCTTGTTCTTCCATTGTTCCTTTTGGTAAATTGCAGCTACATAGAATTTTATAGCTGACATAGCTCTTTAACATATGTCATCTGATTTGATCCCCAAAACCAGCTTGAGGAGGAAAAAACAACTTGATTAAATTATTTACCAAAGGTCACCTGACTGTAAATGGTGGAGTAGAAGCTAGTATTAGATTTTTGTCTTACCTAGTTTAAAAAAAAATCTACTCTTGCATATTATAGGGAAGAAAAGTAGGCCCTTGGGGCAGAGTATGGACTGACAAAGAGGGAATAAACTGCAAATAAAAATATGTTTATGGCAATTTTTAAAGGTGCATATGCAAGAAAAGTACATCACAGTGAAAATTTACGAGAATCGTAACCCCAGGCATGGAGATGGGGTTTGGATTAGGAAAGGCTGGCCCAGAGAAGTGATATTTACATTCCCAGACTGGTAATCTAGGCTCATAGTTTAACAAGAGCTCAACACCAGTAGACTAGCCTCTGGTCAGAAAGCTTATCCTAGTTGGAGAAATGAGAAGTATCATGAGATGGTAGTATGTTTTTCATCAAACTGAATGCATTAAAAAAAAAATCTTTCTCATTGTCTTTTCTTATTTAGTTTTAAAACACGTTTTCTTTTATATAATAGGTACTATGGTTAGTGAAAATTGTTTTCAGTGGATTACTTGGGCTTATAGAAAATCTCAAATCCTATAGCATCTGCCCACTTTTATTTAAAGTATTTCTAGTTAATGAAATCCCAAAGTCTGGGAACCGGTGATCTCTATCCTGCTATCTATCCCCAGCCTCACACCTTCTTTTTACTTTATGAGTGAAATAAAGACCTCTGCTTCGACTAACCTAATATGTCTAGAAATAAAATAGTGCCTTTGCACTTATGTGGGAGATAGGATTAAAAATAATGAGACAAACTCAGAGGCAGAATGTTATTTCAGGAAATGGGAATAAACAGAGAATTTAAACGTTATTTTTTAAGACTTGCTAGGAAGTTCCCGAGCAAGCTATCATGTCAACCTTTATATAGACGAGGGTGAGAGACGGGGCAGGAGAGCACGTTGAAATGGAAAGCTGCTCTGACAGAGAGCCGGCAGAGGCTGGGGTGAGAGGAGGGACACGTTTCTTGATCCCCGTTACTCTTTCTGCAGAGAAATCTTTTCTCTGTCTCTCCTCATGGCTGTCCTCGTATCCATCAACTGACTCCTTTTATGCCTTGCCTTTGCGGAAACCTCTTAGGCTGGCAGAATACCCTCCCTCATTGGAATGTGTCCACAGTGCAGAGGCCAGAAGCGATCGATGGCCCTTCCTGGCCCCCGCTGCTCCTCCTGCCCTTATAAATACTTTTATTTGCCTTCTGTCACTGTGGCTGTGGCTTATCCTTTTGCATTCACCCTTTCTAGTTGAAAGTCATTAATCTGCAAATGCAACTAATTAGTCCTTTACTGTTCCAGGAGCAGAAAACACTGCTTACTCACTGTCCTTATTTACTGGATGCCAGAAAATGTACAGTTAAGGATCAATGGATCTTGCCAATAGAAAGAGTGCTCTGTGTAATTACACAACTGGCCTGGGTAAGCTGTAAAATGAGAACTGTGCAGAGGGCCTAGAACCTGCCCCAGAATGGTACAGTTTCTTAACCCACAGGCTTACATTTTTTATTTTCTCAAGTAAGTTGTGCCCATTCTGTGTGGTGAGCCATCTCAATCCATCTTCTTGAAGACAGAGGCACAGAAAATTAGGTGAAATTGGGTGCATTCCAGCCCTGACATTTTTCTTTTTGGAGAGAGGTTGAACTCAGGACCTCAGGGTTGGTATAAGATTGGAAAGGCCAAATCACTTTATCTTATTTTTTCAGTGGGGAAGAAAACCCAACAACTCTTGATCCCAAATAAAATAATAACTAAAATGCTTATGCTTAACCTTTTTTAAAGGAAAAAAAAAAGACAGTTGACTACATGTCTCTGGAGAAAACTCTTGATTTCCCTAAAGGAAAATAATTTTTCTGCAGAGGCAAATGTGTTAAAGCAAGTGAGAGACAGGGTACCATTGAGAAGCTGAATTAGATAAGCAGTTTAAGCCACAGAACTTATTCCCTAGTCACTAACATGGTATACAGGCTGTGCTGTGGTACACATGTGTTTGGGTCTGTGTCTATATTTGTGTGATTGCTAGTTGTGTGTGTGTGTGTGTGTTTGTGTGTGCAGAAATTTGCTTTCGCCAAAGGAAAATTGAAAGTTGAAAAGCACTAGCAAGGAAGTAGCAGTGAAAAGTATTACATCTACATGACAAAAAGTCCAGGGAGAAAAAAATGTCTTCAGTGACCTATACCTGGTAACTTTTGGAGAGTGAGAGATGGGCAATTGGGTGGGGTAGTTGAATCTCACCAGGGAGAAAGCAGGTGTTAAAAAGGATTGTTGCCCTTACTGACCGCAGCTCTCCACAGCCCACACTCCATAGCAACAATAGAAACCCTGGGCAGGTCTCTGGGATGGGTCTGTTGCTCTGTCTACCAGTTATTGTGAGCTGGATCCTTTTAGGTTCTGTGCTGAGAGCTGGGATTCTCTTGTTGCAGCACCAGAGCACTTCCTGTCTTTGTATCTGCTTGGTAGTTAAACAGTTCTCTGGGCTTCCCTAATGGCTCAGCATGTAAAGAATCCTTCTGCAATGTAGGAGATGCAAGAGACGTGGGTTTGATTGCTGGATTGGGAAAATCCCGTGGAGTAGGAAATGGCAACCCACTCCAGTATTCTTGTCTGAAAAATCCCATGGATACAGGAGCCTGGTGATCTAGTCCAAAGGGCTGCAAAGAGTCAGATAGGACTGAGTGAATGAGAACGCACGCACGCAAACAGTTCTTTGCATATATGGGAAAATACGTTGAAATGGACAAGTGAGACTGTTCTCTTCTCTAGAATATTCACAATATTTTAAGAATAGTTAACAAAGCTGGTTTTTCTTGAATAGATCTCTTTTTCTTTGAAAAACATTTACCGCTTTGTTCTTTCTTTTTCTCATGCTCATCTGTCCTTTTAAATTCAAGATTGCGAGGACAATGGTAATAGACTTAAATGTATTCAGATTCATCACCCATACCTGCTTAGTGTTTATCTAACCTTACTAATTTCCAGAGAGACATTATCATAACAGAATGATAAGACTGAGCCTCCTGTATTGAATGCATAGTTCAATGCAGTCATTCTTAACGTGTTTTTGGGCCAAAAGCCCTCTTGAGAACTGCTGTCACACTAAACCTTCCTCTCCCCAGAAATATGCACTTAACACATTCATGCCATCTCATTTTTGATTTTAGAGAATTCACATATCCTCTGAAACAATTGCTTCTGGAGTCCCTAATCCCTAGTTGAAAACCTGTGGTCAAATGCAATGCTTATGAAACAGTGGAAAAATTAGGGTATAGTAGAATCTCTTGAGTACATTGTGTTACAGAATAATCACAGTTGGCTGGTTTGTGGGAATGACTAAGATTCACTCTCAAGTTAGGCAAACTTGAGTCAAAACATGACTCTTCCCCCTAGTTCTGTGAGAAATTACTTAACCTAAGCTTCAGTTTCCTCATTCAGTTCAGTTCAGTTCAGTTGCTCAGTCGTGTCTGACTCTTTGCGACCCCATGAACTGCACCACGCCCCTCCCTGTTCATCACCAACTCCCAGAGTTTACCCAAACTCACGTCCATTGAGTCAGTGATGCCATCCAACCATCTCATCCTCTGTCATCCGCTTTTCCTCCCGCCTTCAATCTTTCCCAGCATCAGAGTCTTTTCAAATGAGTCAGCTCTTCGCATCAGGTGGCCAAAGTATCGGAGTTTCAGCTGTAGCATTAGTCCTTCCAGTGAATATTCAGGACTGATTTCCTTTAGGATGGACTGGTTGGATCTCCTTGCAGTCCAAGGGACTCTCAAGAGTCTTCTCTAACACCACAGTCCAAAAACATTAATTCTTTGGTGCTCAGCTTTCCTTGCAGTCCAACTCTCACATCCATACATGACTACTGGAAAAATTATAGCCTTGATTAGATGGACCTTTGTTGGCAAAGTAACGTCTCTGCTTTTTAATATGCTGTCTAGGTTGGTCATAACTTTCCTTCCAAGGAGTAAGCGTAAGTTCAGATGGTACTATAACATCTGCCTCATTGAGTTGCTGAGATATGCACATGGCTTGGGACACAGTCAACCCTAGAGACATATAAGTGATTGTCACTTTTGTTAATAATGGGAAGTGTTATTCAGGATTGATTAAGTCAGGGCACCCTTTCTTCCTTTGCTTGTCAGTTATAATTGCCAGCCTCAGGGAAACAGACTCTGTTGTACATTCTTGAATGCCCACCTGGCTTCCCTTTTAAAAATTTCTATTTAGCTATAATACTGAGACTCATCCTACTTGCGAAAATTTATTTTAGACTTTGAAATGTAAAGAGGTCCATGTTTTGAAATAATCATTTATTTCATGTTGATTTCGGGTGAGGGTGGTCTGTGGAGCTCAGCAAAGGGAATGTTTAGTTATCTGGTGGGCTGTGTTTTCCTAGAAGATTCCTCAACTGTGGCCTGATGTTTACTCTTTCCACTTTGTTTTTATACACCTAGATTTCAACCGTGAGCTCTTTGCTTTTGCTTCTTCTGGCCTTTCCCTTTTCTTAATTCCTTATCAGTGGCAATTCTATGTTCATTTCTGGTCAGATCAACTCAACAAATGATAATTGGGTCTTTTCTGTCTCCTAGCCACTGAAGTAGATATTGAACACACAGGAATAAATCAAAAGTAGTTTTTATACATCAAGCCTTTGGAGCATGGGAGTCTGTTAGGCAGAGTATCATCATCACTAGTATCATCACTGTTGTTTATTGAGTAGTTACTCTTTGTTAAGCTTTGTGCTAACCATGTTGTAACCGTATTTCATTTCACCTTTTCATTGGATCCTCTTTTTAGAATCCACCCATCTTTTAGCCCCAAACTGCGAGCTTTGCTGTCTTTAGTTCTAGCCAACAGTTCTCACTTCTCCCAGTAGTGACTATTCTCGGCACCTGCAAAGTCTTCTCTTAGTCAGTGACTGAGTGCTTGTCACCCTCGAGTCCTCCAAAGTCAGGGTATGGCTGTGCTTTCCACCTCTTCTAGGCTTTGAGACTTAAAAATGAGAGGGTTACACAGCAAAGGAAACTGTAACAAACAAACAAAAAACAGCAAAAGAAAACAATAAACAACCTACAGAACGGGAGAAAATATTTGCAAATGATGCAACTGAGAAGAGCTTAATCTCCAAAATATACAAGCAGCTCATGCCACTCAACAACAAAAAACAAACAACCCAATTAAAAATAGGCAGAAGACCTTAATAGATATTTCTGTTAAGAAAGAAGGCATACATATGATCAGTGGGCACGTGAAAAGATGCTCGACACTAATTATTAGAGAAATGCAAAACTATAATTAGGTATCACCTAACACCAGTCATTGGAAGGACTGATGCTAAAGCTGAACCTCCAATACTTTGGCCACCTCATGCGATGAGTTGACTCACTGGAAAAGACTCTGATGCTAGGAGGGATTGGGGGTGGGAGGAGACGGGGACGACAGAGAATGAGATGGCTGGATGGCATCACCAACTCGATGAACATGAGTTTGAGTGAACTCCGGGAGTTGGTGATGGACAGGGAGGCCTGGTGTGCTGTGATTCATGGGGTCTCAAAGAGTCGGACACGACTGAGCGACTGAACTGAACTGAACTGAACACCAGTCAGAATGGCCATCATCAAAAATTCTACAAATAACAAATGCTGGGGAGGGTGTGGAAAAAAGGGGACCCCTCCTGCACTGTTGCTGGGAATGTTAGTTGGTGCAGCCACTGTTGAGAACAGAATGGAGGTTCCTCAGAAAAATAAAATAGAATCACCATATGATCCCTCGGTCTCACTCCTGTATATATACCTGGACAAAACTATAATTCACAAAGATACATACAACACCTGCGTTCACAGCAGTACTGTTCACAGTAGCCAAAACATGTCCATCAGCAGATGAATGGATAAAGAAGATACGGTATATATATACAATGAAATACTACTCAGCCAGAAAAATGAGTGAAATGATGCCATTTGCAGCAACATGGATGAAACTAGAAATTATCATATTAAGTGAAATAAATCAGAAAGAGAAAGACAAAGGCCATATGATACCACTTGTATGTGGAATCTAAAATATGGCACAAATAAACCTATGTACAAAACACAAATGACACTCAGACGTGGAACTCAGACTTGTGGTTGCCAAGGAGCATGAGGGGGAGGGAGAGGGATGGACTAGGAATTTGGGGTTGGTAGATACAAACTATTACATTTAGAATGGATAAACAAAAAATTCCTACTATATAGCACGGGGAGTTATACCCAGTCTCTTAGGATAAGCCATAATGGAAAAGAATATAAGAAAAAGAATGTATATATGTGCATAACCGAGTCACTTTGCTGTACAGCAGAGGTTGGTATAAAATTGAACATCAACTATCCTTCAATAAAAAAATTTTTTTTAATGATGTGACTTGCACTTCAACAAATAAATGACTGGCCAGTTTTCCGCCTTGGATCACCTAGACTTGTTCCAAGTCAGATTTAGAAGATACAAATATGGTTCCATATAATTAGGAGCCACAAAAGCCTTCTGATTATACCAAAGAGTTGGGGATTGTCCCCAAACCTGGGATTCTAGCCAGAATGGTGGTAAAACTCTGTCACTTATGAACTCACTAGCTTTAAAAACTACAGTGCTATAATTTAAGGTGACAATGGAAGCCATGAACAAATACTTTTCAACGTAAGAACTATTTAAAGGAATCTCATGATCTTTACTAGAATGTTTACAGTAGGCTGTGTCTACACAGTTATAGGATACCTCCATACAAAGGGGTCAGTCGCCTATTGATGCCTGGAGCTACGTGACTCCCAATATGTTCATGTTTGCAACCAGCAACCTGTTTGGCATAGACTGAACCAAGGGCTCCCAATTTTTCTGTGGGGAGAAGTAATGTTTTATTTACTAGAAGACTTTGTAGCAAGTGCCAGGTGCTGGCATTCAGCCTTAGATTCTGCTGTGGAAAGACAAGAGTACTTTAGTGAGAGGGGGTAGGGGCTGTTACCTAGAGTCACCCTCGCATATACGAAGGAGCTTCCGGTGTCCTCAGCTATCCCTGTTTATAGTCTGTTGCTGAATCAGAACAGAGCATATCAAAAGCACAAGGAACATCTAAGATAAAAACTGCAACAATAACTGGGATGAATTTTGAATGTCTAGTATACACGATGCTTGTTACTGGAGACTTTGCAGGTATAACTAGTACTCCTTACTAGCATGTTGTGGGGTTGACCCAGTTATTCACATTTAATGGATAAGTAGATTGATAGCTGGAAAGGTTAAGTAACTTGGTCAAGATCCTGTTGCTTGCAGGTAGCTGACCTTGGGTTTTGTCATGGAGCATTTTTATTTTCAGGATTGAATCATTTTGGAAATGATTCCTATCGATTTCTTAACTATTAAAAAAATTTGTATGCAGGAATAGTTCTTTTCTGGTGCTGCTTTTGTTTTGTACAGGGTGTGGTTTGAAATGCTTCTAGATTAAAATACTGTTTGCGCAAATGGTCCAGATTAAAAATACTTGAATGTCGCTGAGTTGCAACAGACACAATTGAAAAGATGTCATGCCACTTGCCCTGTCTTTAAGTGTGATGATTAATGTACCCTTGCAGGATGATCTATGTGCCCATAGATTACTGCCTGAATCACTGTGTCTACTTTATGACTTATTGTTTGCCTGAGATAACTGAACATTTTATTTAAAGGTAAGTAAAGGATTAAAGCACTTCTCTTTATTTTTGGCCAGAATTTTAAAAAGTAAAAAGAAAAGAAAGAGAAAGAAAGAAAGGAAATAAAGATTAGGTAGAAAAAGGACTGCACTGATGCTCAGTTAAAATTAAGCAATTGGATTCAGATCAGTCATTTGTCAGTAAGGCATTTGCAGAGTTTAACAGTGCTGAATGGCAGCTAAACCCAAGAAATTGCATTCTGATGGGTAGTTGATATTATTCGATATCAATATTGTACCGTACACAACAGGAGCATGGATATGGGGGTCTTAGCCACTTGTGCAATTTTACAACGCTCTTGAAAAACAGCTGGGGAAGAAAAAACAAGAAATTCAATATCCAAATTCATGGAACTTTAAAAATACACGTATTACTGAACTGGCTCCATTTTGCAAATTATTGGTTCATGTCTTTTTGCAGTTGTTTTTTTCCCACTGTGGCAGAAGAAGGGAAAAGCAAGCTGGTCTTTTAAATTTATTGCATTACATTAGTTTCACTATAAGATTCTTTGAAGATGATTGTCTTGTGGATTCTAGTTCCAGATCAGTGGACATGTGGCTGGAAGGATTTATATTGTGCGCTCAGAGAATGGGGCCTTAAATCAGTGTTACTGTAGGCTGCAGAGGGTTTGGTTTTTACAGCTACAATAACTAACTCACTGGGGAAGTGTCTGTGTGACCCTTTCTCGATATTCCAAGGGAAGTGTGTATGTTTGGTCATCAGTGCTTTAAATTCTAAAAAGCAATACAACAGAAACATTAGCCTTCCTAACACCAGGTGTTGGTTCATTTGGTAAAAGAGATTCTCTGTAGAGGGGAAACAGTTACATTCGCTTGTAATTTGTGAGAGAATTGAACTTTTGATTCCATTGAGAAGAACACTTAGATTGAATTATATCAGGTTCAGGGGACATTTTAAGCAGAAGTCGGCTAAAGTCCCCTCTAACATTTTTCTTTTTATGAAGAAGACTTTTTCTAACAGTGATGGCAGAAATATCCTTTAGGAAAGATGGGAGACTATAGATTTATGTTCAACCCTTCGTTATTTGCTTTTTAAAATCCAACCACTTGTTGTTCAAACAATTAAGTATTTACATAAGCTATTCAGAGCAATTTAATATAGGAAGAGACCAACGGGGTCATCTGGTCCCATCTCCTCAATGCAAGAATCCCTTCAACAGTTGCCTTATATTATGACTATACATTTTGCTTATTTATTTATTTTTTTAGTCTATTAGATCTATTACAACTCTCTGGGGAAAGGCATGGCAAATATACTCTAACGTAGCAGCCTTTTAAATGTTCATATTAAGCTTGCGGTCAATCAAAACCTGTAGACATTTTTTAAACATTCATACAGAGGGTTGCAAACCTTTTCTGCATCCTATTTGTGCAATTGATTGTTTTGAATCTAAAAGTAGGACTTGGCATTCATTTCTTTACAATTTTATTGATTTGGCTTTGCTTTAATGTTCCAGCTTAAAGAACATTTCGGACCTGAGTTCTGACATCTCTCGTATTAGCTATTCTGTCCCAGTCCATGCTATCTGTAAACTTGATTAATATGCTGTCTGTATCTTTATCCAGGTCATTGATAAAAGTGGTGAAGAGATAGCTGGGCGGGCAGAGCCCTAGGGAATTCTGCAGATTATCTCCTTTGGGATATGATTGTTTAACTAGACATGAGTCAGTCTAACCACCCAGGCTCATTGCCTTGTCATCTAAAGGGTATTATAGATAGGATGACCATCTGGTCTGGCTTTTCTTCCAGGAGTTACTGGATTTACCTGCTTTATGCTTGTTGTTTAACCCTAATTAAGCACTACCTTTCTTTGTTCTCAGAAGTATTCTAGTTTGGATGAAAAGTTTTATTGTTCCCCTAGTTGTCAGAGACCACAGCAAACCACTTAGGGCATTCTAGTTACCATTATTGGTAGGCTCTTCAGATCCTCCAATTTCTAGCCCTATCATACAGTGAAATGAAATTTATTTGCCAAATTTGTTCTTAATCTGTTCCTTGCTCCTAGTATTCCTTTTTTTCCTCAATTGTTTCAAATAGTCCAGCGTTTTTTCCTGTTGGGAACTAAATTTGAATTTGTGCTGTGCTGTCTTAAGTTGCTCCCGTCGTGTCCACTCTTTGTGATCCTATGGGCCATAGGCCACCGAGTTACCATGCCCTCCGCCAGGAGATCTTCCCAACCCAGGGACTGAATCTGAGTTTCTTATATCTCCTGCATTGGGAGGCAGGTTCTTTCCCACTCGCACCACCTGGGAAGGCCCCAAACTTAAATTTAACTGTCTGTAATTAGTTTTTGCTTATTGTGAGCTATATGTGCTAGGCCTTCATCCAAATGTTTTATCTTCTTGAATCCTTATCATAAGTCTGTGAGGTAGGGATTGGAACTGCAATTTACAGGTTAAAAAAGTGAGCTATCATAGGTTAAATAACTTCCCCAAGGTCTCAAAGCTAATAAAAGATAGAGACTAATTCAAATCCAGGCAGTTGGACTTCAGAGGGCTTACTCTGTCCCACTAATTTCCAGAGTTTAGTCTTTTTCCCATCTGAAATCTGTGACACTAAAAAGAAATGAAAGAAACTGGGTTCAGAAATACTCCTAGAAAGTCATTTAAAGCTAGGTAATAAAATGAATGTGATATAACTTTCCTAGCCCATGAGCAGGAATTACATGATTTAAAGGACAAAGCTAACAGACACCCCAGAAATCTTCTGACAAACAGGCCATAGAAGTGCTCAAAGACCACTATGGCTCAGAGACATTCTTCCAGCCCTTGAACTTCTGTGGCTCCTAAATGGGCTTGTTACATTGGCTCTCACTTTTCTATAACCCAGGGAAGGAGGGAGAAAAACAGCACCAAGGAGCCTAAAAGCCGGTTCTGGGACGATTCTCTTAGAAAAGTGATCAGTTTCCTATTATGCCAGTGGATGAGGGTTCTGCAGACAATAGCAAAAAACGTTTCAAAGTATAACAGACAAACAACATTGTTCCTGAGCCATTTCACTGTTTTTATATTCTTATTTTAGTAATGCCTGGCACAGAGTAGTGCTCAGTGTTTGTTGAGTGAATGAACATATTTCCACAACAATTGTCTGTGATTTGAGAGTGTGGAAGGAGGAAAGGGGGGTCTATCTTAACAAAGGCCCTTTGTCTTTTTTTGCTTTTTGGTTCAAAATGCTCAGCTCTGCAATTTCTCAAGCTGGAAGCTTTTCTAGGAAATCACTTACCAGGGACGGGTGGCCCTTTCCTCCTCCTCTCCAAGCACTTTCTTCATTTCAGGACACATAACTTATTTATTATGTTATGTTAATGAGGGTACAGCCTGCAGTTAGAATGTGCCACGCTCTGCGAAAGGCAGAAGGAAAAGGACCCTATAAATACAAAGAATCTGGACCAGAGAACATTTTATTATAAGACTTGCTCCTTTCTTAAAGACAGTAAACATGATGAATTTCTCTTTGCAAGTGAATTTATGAAGATAGATGATTCTCTCTGTGGTTGTTTTAACTGGGTTTGCCTTGTGGTCTGAAGCAGAGTTGCAAACCCACACAAATACATTTATTGCCATCCCTAATGATAGGCTACGCTGTCTTCTGTATAGCTGAGTGGGACTTGGGAGAATGACATTGTTTTACCATAGGGACAGAAAAGGATTCATCTGATTTACATGTTTCAGTGGGAGAGACCCTGGTATTTTCCGTAAGGGAAGCTATGAACTGCCTTAAATCCAATTTCTCCTACAACTTTGGTCATTCTTTTTTCAGAGTCAGACTGAAAAAACCCAAAACATCCTCGGCTGAGACTTTTTCAAATACCAACCCAGGAATGGGTGGCCGAGTTCTGTGCTCAAACATTCAGCTCACACTGTGGCTTTCTGCTGAGACGACGATGCAGAAGGGAGAAGTCAGAGGAAGGGGGAAGGGGAGGGGAAATGGAAAACTTCTGAGCTTGATGTTTAAGTGTCTCTCTTCAAAAGCGCCTTCAAGCCCGAGTGCACAGGCACAGCCACACGCGGCAACTGGCCCCACGTTGCTAATGATGGCAGTGCGCATCATCGGCTATGCATGTCACAGAAGAAAGCCATTCTGCTCAGCTCTAATTCCATCAGGATCATTTACCTTCTGAAGGATAGAAAAGAATGAATTGAAGATCAAAATCATCAGCCTTATTTGGCTTCATCCAAGATTTATGGCAGCTGCTTTCAAGGGCAACTTGACAAAAAAAAAAAAACAGGTTGAATTCACATCTGTACCATTTCTTGTCTTTCAATATTTTATAAATGTTACGAGCAAAGTCAACCTCTGGGGACATTATTAAAATTAAACAACCTCTATCCCTCCCCTGTATTGGAATGAGAGCATATATCAGTAATTGCTATATTTAACTACTCGTCTGTGTCATACCTTTCAGGATTAACTGTCTTGGAAGCTTATGTTTAGTTTACTATTCATTTGCCAAAGGTTATTATAACATGGGATCCATGTCTCTGTGATGACAAAAGCATTAAACTTTGATTTAAATTGTTAATAATACAGTGCCAATTATTGCCAGCTTTAAACTTGAATTCATTTTTTTAAAGCAAACATTTAAGGGATATCAACCGACATTTGAAATGAAGATATATTGTTCTTAATTTAAGTGCCTTGATGTGCAGCCAAAAAATTTCAACTTGGTATTAAAAAAAAATTCCAGTAGGACATTTGCTGTGATCTCTGAGGAAGTAAATAAGGTTGCTTTGGTTTTCTTAGATGCTTTGATTAGTTTTGACAGCAAGAAATATATCTTGCATCCATATGATAAAAGACTACAATATAAGTGAGACTGATACAGTGGCTCACAGATTAGCCCAAGAATCAAGCACAGTGGACAAAAATTGATAAGGCAAATTAGTTTTCTATTTGCAGGATGCTCAAGAGTCTAAACTTCTCTTTTCATAGTAAAACACTTATTCTTAAAGAAGTCCCTAGTAGAGTAGCTCATCCATATCTTCTTCATGGTGTCTTTTATTTATAGCAAATGAATTTAGCATAAGCCTTTCTCCACTGGGTCTGCCAGTCTCTTGGCTCTTACTTGCTATGCCCCTGGTCATAGGAAAGGTCCAATGTCAGATATCAAAAAGAGGGTCTTCCCTGGTGGCTCAGTGGTAAAGAATCTGCCTGCCAGTGCAGGAGGCACAGGTTTGATCCCTGGTCCGGGAAGCTATCACATGCCTCATAGCAACTAAGTCTGTACACCACAACTATTAAACCTGTGCTCTAGAGCCTGTGAGCCACAGCTACTGGAGCCCGAGTGCCCTAGAGCCCGTGCTCCACAAGAAGAGAAGTCGCCGCAGTGAGAAGCCTGCTTGCTGCAACTAGGGAAAGCCTGGACAGCAATGAAGAATAAATAAATAAAATTGTTTTAAAAATGTCAAAGGGAAATGGAATTGAATTCAGTGAAATCTGTCAGGTGAAGAAAGTGCTTAAAACTGAGTGAACAGACATTGCTGGAATTCAGGGTGGAGCCAGAGAGATCTAGGTTCAAATCTAAGTCCTACCGTTAACTGGATCACCTTGGGTGAGTTACTTACCATCTCTGATAGTATGGTTTCCTGCGAAATGAAGAGATTTAATAGCTTGTTCATAGAGCTGCTGTGAGAATGAAAAGATTTAACATACCTATTGAGTGTCTGAAACAGTGCTTGATGCATAGAAGGGGCTGGATTTTTGTTGATTCCTTTCCCTCAACCTCTTCTTCTTACCAGAATTTAGTGTGATATTCACAAATCGGTTATAACCATCCATTTACCTTTAGGAATGCACGATTCATTTACTTATTTGGGATACTTAGGTGAATAGGATGATTACTCCTGGGGATAGTCCTGTGTTATGAGTATCCACAGATACATAAAATGGGGAGAGAGAGCACGACTGAACAAGGGCCCAGCTCATTCTCTTAGGTGTGTGCCTATGGGTATGGGTCTGTGACCTAATTGGGGTCCGTCTGAATTGGGGATGAAGTCTCTAGCTTCAGATTGCCTTTCTGTTCTCCTTCGCTTACTTTCCAGCCTTTTTGGGCTTTGTTCTCCTTTAGGCATACTCAGTTGCAGTCATATTAAGTCTGCTAAGTGTTCTTAGAACATGCCCTGTCCCATCCTTTCTGTTCTTTGCTTATTGCACTTACTGTTCTTATTTATTGTTTTTGTGCCGATAGCAAGTTTCATCCTAATCTTGGAACACTTGACTTCTCATCTTAATTATTAACTCCTCAGAGAGACTGGCAAAGGTAACCCCCTCACTACCATTTTCTCCCTTATCTGAAGCTACAGTGACTGATTGTGTCTGTTTATCATTTGTCTTCCTTGCCCTCACTATTATTCAGTGCTTAGTACACAGCACAGAGCAGGTACACATAATAATGCAATAATAATAATACTAAATAGTAGATACTAGTAGTTGGGCTTCCCTGGTGGTTCACACAGTAAAGAATCTGCCTGCAATGCCGGAGACCCAGTTTCAATCCCTGGGTTGGGATGGAGAAGGGAATGGCTACCCACTCCTGTATTCTTGCCTATTGAATCCCATAGACAGAGGAGCCTGGTGAACTACAGTCCATGAGGTCGCAGAGAGTCAGACATGACTGAGCACACACACACACACACACACGGCAGAGGAGCCTGGTGAACTATAGTCCACGAGATCACAGAGAATCAGACATGACTGAGCACACACACACACACACACACACACGGCTAAGCGCACACACACACACACACACACACACGGCAGAGGAGCCTGGTGAACTACAGTCCATGAGATTGCAGAGAGTCAGACATGACTGAACACACACATACACACACACACACACGGCTAGTAAGCTGACTAAGTGAATGGATGCATGAGATTGAACCAAGAGAGCAAACCTCTCTTTCAGCTTGGCTTTTACTCAGACTTTCATGCCTTGTACCAATTAAGAGCTTTTCTCTGTTTAAATCTGCAAATGATTGTAGCTTCATCTTTTTCACCCTGCCTGTCTTCTCTGCTCTCCCCTCTACCCCCTCGCCCACTGCATTGTAGGTTGAAATTAGACTCCATGCTTTCCCAGCTGGCAAGGAGAGGACTGAATTCTGTCCTTCCTTAGGTCACTCATATAAGAAAATATTGTGATGCTCTGAAGTTTGTTTTGGGGGAATCACTTGTAAGACCTTAGTGAGAAGTGCAAACACATCAGAGAAAGGAGGTGCAAACACAAATAATTGGTCCTACCCTGTGCCTGAGGAAAAGCTTGCACCACCAGCACCTCAGTTCTGCAAAGCAGTCATGAGATGACACATGTATTTTCCATTTCTGTGAAGTTTATTTACAGCTGAAACAGTGTTCCCACACACTAGCAGACACAGGTGTTGCTGGGATCTCTGACCGTGCCACTTTCTTTCTACACTGAGTGTCTCAGGCCTCATTTCCCTTCCCTGAAGGCTCAGTGCCCTGCCCTGGACATCGGCCATCTCCCTGTGTGGTGATCGGGTGACTCGAGGGGGCAGTGAGGGTGTGCGGGCTGGTGGCCCCCGCGTTAAACTCCTCTGGGCCGCCTTGCTGGAGAGCCCGCCTGCACGCCACGCGCTGCCTCCTCCTGCCGCTGTTGGCTGTCATTTCAACAGCTGTCAGGTGTCCCCCCGCCGCTGTCACCCCCTGCCTTCTTTCATGTCCACTTGTCAGAATGATGGCTTGAGGGTGGATCCACCTCTCCTCAGGAGCCAAGTGTATGGACTTTATGACAGTCATTTTCCACACAGAAGGTATTTTTTTCCTTTTTTAACCTCGAGATTCCAGATGGTAGCGATGGTTAGAAGCGTGGCTTCTAGAAAGTAAGTAGGGCCTTAATTTTTCTTTTTGTAATTTCTATGAAATTACAAATTTTCTAAATTATAACTATCTTTGTGCATGCATGCTAAGTCACTTTAGTCATGTCTGACTCTTTGCCGCCCAAATGGATTATAGCCTGCCAGGTTCCTCTGTCCATGGAATTCTCCAAGCAAGAATACTGAAATGGGTTTGCCATGCCTTTCTCCAGGGGATCTTCCTGACCCAGGGATTGAACCCAGGTCTCTTATGTCTTCTCCTGTGCTGGTAGGTGGGTCTTTATCACTAGTGCCACCTGGGAAGCCCAGTTGTATCTTTAGGATTATATAAATGTATGCTTTTACTTTGATGCTAATATATTAATGCACTTCATGCACATGTATTTATTATGTGCCTATTAAGCACCAGACATGGTGGCTAAAATAATGCTGGGCAAAACCAGGTTGGTTTAACCTTCGTGGAGCTACTGGCTGGAGAGGCAGGCAGATCAGCTAGTAAGTGCATAAATGTCAGACTGGAACTCTGCTAAGGAATGCACAGGATAAGGTAGACTGTGGGGTTTCAGACTTGCCAAGAAAGTTAGGGAGAGTGTCCCTGTGCAAAGGACTTGAGCTAAGCTGTGCAAGTTGAATCGGAAGTAGCGAGGCTCAAATTTATGAAGTCCTCTAATTCTTTTCCAAATAGCTTTTCATCCCATCGTTTCATTTCCACTCTCCCACCAACCCAGTGAGTCTTTTTACCCAGTGATAGATGGTGAGTCAGGTGTCAAGAGAAAACTTCTGTGACTTGCCTCAGGTCACAGAATCAGCAAGGGCTGGGACTGGATCAAGACACCCTTCTTTTCACTCTTTGGAAATGGGGCCACGGATCTAGGTTCAAGTCGTATTCCTCCAGTTCTGTTTTGGCTTTCAGTGCTGTCAGGTGTAGAATGGGGACTGTTAATCCCTGTTTCTCAGGGCTGCTGAGTGGGTGAGAGAAGATGGCAGAATGCGCTAGCTGATGCTTGTTCTTTTCCCTTCATTTCCCTCTGTTATGATCTCTTTCTGTCCCCACTGTTCCACATGCTGGGCTCTGCACAAGGGCAGCGTCCAAATTCTTGTAAATCACCCCCATTTTCTACATGTGTATTAGTTCTGCCAACTTTGTGTGCGCTGTCGTTTCAGTCGTGTCTGACTCTTTGTGACCCTGTGGACTTTAGCTCTCCAAACTCCTCTGTCCATGGGATTCTCCAGGCATGGACACTGGAGTGGGTTGCCATGCCCTGCCCCAGGGGGTCTTCCCAACCCAGGGATCGAAGCCACGTTTCTTACATCTACCTGCCCTGGCAGTCAGGTTCTTTACCACTAGCACCACCTGGGAAGCCCTCTGACAACTCTAAAATGCACCCCTTCTAATACATCAGGATAGGGCATTGCGCATGTATTCCTAGGTATCTAAAAACTGAATCTGCCAGATACAGAAAACTAGCAATCCAATGCAGCTTTTGTATGCTGGCTCACTCAGAGGACCAGGCCGGTATTGATGACTTTTGCTCTAGCTGGCTCGCAGAAGCTCACAGCTAAAATTCAACTGTAGCAGCTAACTCATTCCAACTGTTTGTGTACATTTACTTCTCTTTTTGTTAAAATGTATTCAAAGAAAGGCAATGCCAAAGAATGCTCAAATTGCATTCTTTGCACTCATCTCACACGCTAGTAAAGTCATGCTCAAAATTCTCCAAGCCAGGCTTCAGCAATATGTGAGCCGTGAACTCCCAGATGTTCAAGCAGGTTTTAAAAAAGGCAGAGGCACCAGAGATCAAATTGCCAACATCCGCTGGATCATGGAGAAAGCAAGAGAGTTCCAGAAAAACATCTATTTCTGCTTCATTGACTATGCCAAAGCCTTTGACTGTGTGGACCACAATAAACTGTGGAAAATTCTGAAAGAGATGGGAATACCAGACCACCTGACCTGCCTCTTGAGAAACCTGTATGCAGGTCAGGAAGCAACAGTCAGAACTGGACATGGAACAACAGACTGGTTCCAAATAGGAAAAGGAGTACGTCAAGGCTGTATAGTGTCACCCTGCTTATTTAACTTATATGCAGAGTACATCATGAGGAACTCTGGGCTGGAAGAAGCACAAGCTGGGATCAAGATTGCCGGGAGAAATAGCAATAACTTCAGATATGCAGATAACACTACCCTTATGGCAGAAAGTGAAGAGGAACTCAAAGGCCTCTTGATGAAAGTGAAAGAGGAGAGTGAAAAGGTTGGCTTGAAGCTCAACATTCAGAAAACAAAGATCATGGCCTCTGGTCCCATCACTTCATGGGAAATAGATGGAAAAACAGTGGAAACAGTGTCAGACTTTATTTTTTTGGGCTCCAAAATCACTGCAGATGCTGATTGCAGCCATGAAATTAAAAGACGCTTACTCCTTGGAAGGAAAGTTATGACCAACCTTGATAGTATATTAAAAAGCAGAGACATTACTTTGCCAACAAAGGTCCGTCTAGTCAAGGCTATGGTTTTTCCCGTGGTCATGTATGGATGTGAGAGTTGGACTGTGAAGAAAGCTGATCGCCAAAGAATTGATGCTTTTGAACTGTGGTGTTGGAGAAGACTCTTGAGAGTCCCTTGGACTGCAAGGAGATCCAGCCAGTCCATTCTAAAGGAGATCAGTCCTGGGTATTCATTGAAAGGACTGATGGTAAAGCTGAAACTGCAATACTTTGGCCACCTCATGCGACGAGTTGACTCACTGGAAAAGACTCTGATGCTGGGAAAGGTTGGGGGCAGGAGGAGAAGGGGACGACAGAGAGTGAGATGGCTGGATGGCATCACCGACTCTGTGGACATGAGTTTGAGTGAGCTCCGGGAGTTGGTGATGGACAGGGAGGCCTGGTGTGCTGTGATTCATGGGGTCGCGGAGAGTCGGACACGACTGAGCGACTGAACTGAACTGAATTGACTGATTCTTGATCTTTATTAAGCTGTATGGTTTTAGACTTTTTATGGCCGGCTACTTGGGGGAAGCAGGCAGCAGCTTATCAAAGAGAGAGCATGAGTGTCAGAGTTAGAGAGTCCTGGTTTTGAATCCAGCCTACAGCACTTGCCAAATGGTGGCCTTGAGAATTCAGTTATTCAAGGTTTTCATTTCTTAGTTTCCTTGCTAAAAAAATATGGTCAATAACAGCTTCTTTACGAATGCTGACTAAATAAGAGAAATAGATAAGAAGAGAGAAACCTGTGAAAAAATCCTCTTCTATAAAGTGGAGAAAATAATAGTTATAGTGTGGCTGGAAAGGTTCAAAAAGATCTGTTTTTGGTAGAATGTTTAACACAGGGTCATTAGATGAAAGATGTTGGCCATTGCTATAATGGACCAGATATTAGGCTAAGGGCTAGAGGGCTTGCTGTAAAGTGAGCAAGATAAGTGTGTGTATGTTCACACACACATGTGCAGAGAGTGCAGGGCAGGGGCCACAGTTCAAGGACAACCGTGAGTTCCGAGCCACTGTTGACTCTCTTGGGTAAGGAGTGTCTTTGAGCAGTGTCCTCCACCTAAAAAGTCACTGTTAAAAGATCAGTCGTGTCCAACTCTTTGCAACCCTGTCCATGGGAAAGTCACTGGGCAATGTCGAATCTTCTTGGCAGGAGCTCCTTGCCTCTCCTGATTAGACTTCAGGACGAAGTCTGCAGCCATTTTTCTTTTTTCTTCCATCTCACCTCAGATACTCTACATGGTTAGTTTTCTTGTAAAACCAAATGACTGCAAATCAGCCTACAGAGCTGGGATGTGCGGATAGGCTTTTGATGGATGAAGCTGAGCTGCAGAGCTCTGATCACTCTGGATGTTGCTGATGCCACCTCTGAAGTGGGTGGGGCCTGTTAGATAAGGTGAGGACCTGGCATTTTGACGTGCTGCAAATAAAAATGACATCTGAGACAAGGAAAGGGCCAGAGGATGGGAGCTGCGCATAGGAGTGGGAGGGCGCTGGTTTGGAGGAGGGTAGACCATCTTATCTGACGGAGAAGAAAGGGGTTGAAGTAAGGACTGTTTTTTGGAACTGCCAAGAACAATGACTGGATACTGTGCAGAAGGTGTGCGATTTTACTGTTTGGGAGGTGAAATTAGAAAGCTTGCTTGATACAAATGAAATATATTATAGACTTGTGGGGAGAAGGCATCATGGTAGCAAGTTTTCCATACATAGAGAATATTCAGGCATGTTTTTCTAAGGACTGACATTGATAGACTTCTAGCCAAGAAAATATTCATTGATCACCTGAAATGTGTCTTTTAATTGACAAACGATGACACAAAGAGAAGACAGATGGAGAGCAAAAGAATGAAAAGAACTGTACTTTTTTCTGAATGCTTATTTACTTAAAAGTGATCTAACAGTGTGTAAGAGTTCTGGTATACACTGGCTAAGACCAAAATCCATCTGTCCATCCAACAAATATATATCGTTTCAAATGGTACACGTCTTCCATATTTTGCTTCAGAACTAAGAGCACTAGGGTACAATGAATGAAAAATTGGTCAGTTCTCAGTTGAGGGATGAAATGGGCTATCTTAGAAAGACAGTTCCTTTTCATTCTTTCTTCTCTTCCTTTGATAAAGATTTCTGTATTCCCTTCTCTGTGCCAGGTATTTTTCTGGGCACTGGACATTTGGCAGTAGATAAGATATGCCAAGTTCTACTCTGGTGGGAGTTTATATGTGAGGGGGGCAGGAACAAAGTGAGAGAGTTGCTGGGTACGTGCTGTAAAGTCAGGGGGGCAGTGATGGGAGAAATGGGGGAGCTATTTTTATAAAGGTGATCCTGCAAGGCTCTCTGAGAGGTGGCATCTGAGCCGTGTCCTGAATGAGGGGTAGGAGTAGGCTGTGGAGAAAAGTGTTCTGGCAAAGGGAATGACAGGTATAATAGCCTGAGGAGGGAAAGAGCTTGGCAGGCTTAAAGGCCAGTGTAGTTAGGAGGTGGGAGGCCAGGGTGGAAAAGCTGGAGAGGTGTCTTGGCAAGATAGGGTGAGGCCTGGCGCGTGATTGGAGGGAGTTTGGAAGACTTAACTCATCTTTTGAAAGATGATTCTGGCTGCTGAGTGGACAGTGCTATAGTAGAGAAGAGTGGTTGTCTGGATTCAGTTCTGTTCATTTGCTCAAATGCTAAGAGAAAGACATTCCTTCTTTGTGATAAGAAACTAGATAATATGGATAGTGCATTATTTTCTATCTTACGGGATCTTAAAATATTTAAAATTATTTTCAAATCCGAACTAAGGTTTTGGTTTTGCTAGTTTATCCTGGAACAGGTCAGACCAAACTATGTATTTACAATACTTGGTGTTAGAGTTCAGTTGTGTCTGATTCTTTGGGACCCCATGGACTATATAGCCCGCCAGGCTCCTCTGTCCATGGAATTCTCCAGGTAAGAATACTGGACTGGGTTGCCATTTCCTTCACCAGGGGGTCTTCCTGACCCAGGGATTGAACCCAGGTATCCTTCATTACAGGCAGCCATCAGAGAAGCCCGCTTAATAAAGTGGGACTATAGCAAAATAGTAATTCAGTCCTTCAGTGATTTGAGTTTCTTCTGCTGCAGAGACCTACCTGTATTCTCTTTATTTGAGAAGTTTGTCATCGTTAATAGAATCTATTCTGGAAATCATCATTTTCTTTTAGTTATGAGAGGAAGCACTCTGGGTAAGAGATAACAGTTGGTACTAACGTAATCTTCCTGGGTGCCAGTAATGGTTCTAAGTATTTGAACTTATTAAATTCTCATAGCAGTCCTCTGGGTTAGGTACTATTATAGTCTCCTTTCTAAGATGAAGAATCCCTGGCTCAGAGAGGTTGGGCAAGATGCCAGACTGCAGGTCCCACCATGAAGGTTACTTCAGAAATTTCTTTCCCAGGCTTTGACTCCATTTGGGGTCCAGCTTCTTCACCTGGGCTTCAGTCCTGCCTGCTGCTCCGGGTGGCACGCTCACTCCATCACGCTGACTCTTCTGTCTCTTGTCCTGCAGCCTGCAGCCCTGTTCGTGATCTCAGGATCCAGCTCATCTTCTTCTGCTCTCAGCATGGGCCTGGGCTGTGATCCTGGCTGCTGGGAAGGGGAGGGAGGCCTGGCCTGTCTCTGTGGTGCTGGCTCACTCACTGCTCAGGGACAGAGAGGAAGTGTAGGGAGCAGAACTCCCTTCAGGTAGCTGCTGGGATGCCAGTGGAAGGGATCCTGGTCCCGGGGACTCTGGCTCAGGTGGTCCATCCAGTTCTAATACTGTTGTCATGGTGACTATTGGGGTTTAAGAGTTTAAGGGACTCTGCAGTGGAGAAGGAAATGGCAAGCCACTCCAGTGTTCTTGCCTGGAGAATCCCAGGGACGGGGGAGCCTGGTGGGCTTCTGTCTATGGGGTCACACAGAGTCGGACATGACTGAAGTGATTTAGCAGCAGCAGCAGCTGTCACCAGGGAGCCCCTGTGGGCTCCCTGTGGGGGCCATCTGTGTCCTTTTGGGATGCACTTGTCATGCCCCTTTTCAGAGTTTTTAAAGTAGATGCAGACAAGCGCACAAGTACAAGTGTGTCTGTAGGTAGTTTAATATGGGGAATCATTATTGTCCTAATGATTTCCCTAGTCACCACTGCAAGACAGCAAAGGACTGTGAGTTTAGTAGCAGCTCTTTCTGTTAATGGGCTAGACATACTTGGCCAGGGTGGACCTAGGACTCCTGCTGTGCTCCATGCCCAGCCCCTGGGCTCCTGCATGTGAAATTAAGAATATGCTCCTCTGCACCCTCGGCGGGAACAGAGAGTGAGGGTGGGATGGGACCTTGGGAAACACTTCTTGATGCTTCACCACCAGCCCATGCTACCCACTGGGTATGCTTACCTCCTCCTGCAGCCCTGTAATGAGGTGGTGGTGATTGGGTCTGTCCCAGGGCATCACAGGAAGTCCTAGAGGGATAGTTGATCCCGATAGCTGAACACCTTCAAAATGTGAGGCACTTGCATTTTTGGGTACTCAGCTCTGAGCCATTTTACAATCCAAGAACAACAATAACAGCAACAGCAAAACTCTTTTGACATCCTGATACAGAAAGAATTTTGCCCATAGATGTTTCTTGTCTTTTCCTTTTCATTTTTTTTTAAACCAGAAAGGCTAAATTACTTGCTTAAAGGTATTCAGTAAGATGAGAGCAAATCTAGGGCTGGAGGAAAATTTATTCTGGGATCTTTTTGTCTTGTTATTGTATTATACGGATTATTTCCCCCATAAAATATGAAAATTTGCTTTTTTTTTAATCTCTGCTATATATGAGCTAAATTATGGAGGATGTGATAAAAATAGTCAGAAGGGGCTTCCCAAGTGGCGCAGTGGTAAAGAATTCGCCTGCCAATTCAGGAAATGCAGGAGACATGGGTTTGATCCCTGGTTTGGGAAGATCCTCTGGAATAGGAAATGGCAATTCACTTCAGTATTCTTGCCTGGAAAATTCCCTGGACAAAAGAGCCTGGTGGGCTACAGTTCATGGAGTCATAAAAAATTGGACACACCTGAGCACACACACACGTACACACAGAGAGAAAGCAAAGGTTATGAAGGAAAGAGTGGGTGATTAATTAATTACTTTAAGGTATTAATTATCTCCACAGGAAATAAAAACAGTCAAAGACTCTGCTTTTTTTTGGATTGTACCCTGTACTACCAATAGATGGGATATTTTGGCTTATCTAATTCCTGCTTTTCTCCAGAGAATTTAGGCAAGGTCTTAAATTTGTTCGTCGTGTTGCTGCTTAGACTGGAGATCTGTGTATTACCATCAACAAACCTGGTCCCTGGATGTAGAGACTGGGGCCAAGAATGCAGTAACATGAGATGATTCTTAGACTAATCCAGGCACGTAATGGAAATTGCTCAGTATCCTGTGTCAAATTAAAGATCTTTATCTTTCTGAACCATCGTCCTCCACTCTGCATGATTCTATTGTGGTGCTGGGGGCTGACATATCACAAGTAGGGTCAGTGTAGTTTTTCCTGAGACTGCTCTGCTCAAGAAACCATATAAGACTTATTTTGTGCTTTTTGAGTTCAAGATGCTGGTGATGGAGATGTGAATCTTCCAGTGCAGATTGTCATTAGCCCTGCCATATAGAGATAGCCTGTCTTCAAGCTAAAGGCTCATATAAATGGGAGTGTAGCTGAGAGCTAGAAAGACAGATACCCAGTGGCATTATGTAAGCCCCTGGATCCAGCCATGCCTGAAGCCCACATAGAAGTCAAGTGTAAGTCAACTCATTTCCTTTTCTTTTTCTCCTCTGTTCCCAAGGTGTTTGAGTGGTATTCCAGTCCTTCACAACTAAACATCTTACAAGGATATTCTGTAAATGGTCTTAAATTATGACTAAAAACTAGAAAACTTAGAAAACTAGAAAAGTTAGAAATCCAGGAAAAAGTATAAGAAGAGGAGATCACCTCTCTTTATATATTTTCCTCTTTGTGTCCACTATGCATATGAACAGCAGAGGCTGAGATGTGCATGTTCATTATAAGGACGTATTTCTGCATGTAGATGGGTTTTATATGTTAAATTAAGTCTCAGGAGATGGTTGAAAAAAAGGCATTGAAATGGGATTGCCATTTTTAGGTCTAGCTGATTTGTGCGGTGTTGCTTGAAAGCAGGTGACAGATGACTTCCTAAATCCCTCACAGCCATCATTTCCTGGGAACAGTTCTGTTGGTGGCAGCACTTGACTTAAAAGCCCTGATCACGTGCCTCCTATCTGTTGCAAATGGTGAAGCTAGTCCTGGGCTGGCCCCCAGGTGTCTGCCTGTTCTGTGACAGGTGAAACATGGGAAAAAACAGCAGGGTGTGGGGCTGAGGGCAGAAGGGTTTTGCTCCACAGAGGGGCTCCCTCCAGCCCTGTGTGTGTTATGTGTGTGAAGTCGCTCAGTCGTGTCCAACTCTTTGCGACCCCATGGACTATAGCCCACCAGGCTCCTCCATCCATGGGATTTTCCGGGCAAGAGCCCTGGAGTGGGTTGCCATCTCCTTCTCCAGAGGATCTTCCCCACCCAGGGATCGAACCCGGGTCTCCCGCATTGCAGGCAGACGCTTTACAGTCTGAGCCACCCTGAGCAGGTGGCATCTTTATGTCCCATGATTAAAGAAGTTGACTCAAAACCACACACAGCTCTGCTGGGAAGAAAAATGGGGCAGGCCGGGGCTTTGTTCTTATTCTGGAGTCCTGAGTTTCAAAGGAGGAGTGTTGGGGTTCTGAAAAAGACTCTCAGGCTCCGAGGGGAGCACAGGCTGGCTTTGGGGGTTGAGGAGGAAGATGGCACAGCTGGCCCTGGAGTTGGTGGCTCTTGCCACAAGATGGCACCCCTACTTTAGTATCTTTGCTTTTAGTTTCAATCTTCAGGAAAAACTTGTTCAAATCATTGCAGAACAAATGCAGAACAAATGCAGTTCATAATTTATGAAGCTGACTTCATATCCTATCTCAATGTGTTACCATGTTTCAGATGGAGCTGTTTTGATCATGGTATCGTTGTTATAAACGTGGGTGTGTCTTCCTCCCCTTTTCCTCTCAGCTCTGTAGCCTGGGGCCAAGCAGTGATTTTCAAACTAGTTGTGGTGCTGGACCAAGTTTGTTAAAGTTTTCCAGGCTGTCACGGGTTGACAATATCATCAAGCAACATAAAAATGAGTAACTGGAAAAATGAAATTAAAACAACATAGAGAATCCACACTTGGGTTTATTACTTTTAGTTTCAACAGGCATGAAATTACATTTTAATAAATGGAATCAAAGCAAAATAACATTGGCAAAATGATTTACAAAAACCATATGGGTGGTCTTAAAAGTGTGTGTATAGGATATTAATATAAGGAATTGCTATTATACTTGTAAATTTCTGCTGTCTTGCAAGCATAACTAAATAGTAGCAATTCTCTCATTCATATTAAGCAATCCTGTGTGCACATGTTGAATTAACCAAGTATACAATACAATTATTTTTTTGATCTGAACACACTAGCTTGTTTCCCACTTAGTTTACCTAACTAGGTCAGATTGATACAACAC
Organism: Moschus berezovskii; assembly: GCF_049115385.1. Classification (NCBI taxonomy): domain Eukaryota; kingdom Metazoa; phylum Chordata; class Mammalia; order Artiodactyla; family Moschidae; genus Moschus; species Moschus berezovskii. Next base: position 23,731,917 of record NC_142466.1, read on the forward strand.
TTATATCAGGTACATATAAGAGGTATATACCTCAACCTTCCTGTTTGGTGTTCATAACATTGATGACAGAAGAGCTGGGGTATAAGGAAAGCAAAAAAAAAATGCTGGAAAAGTTGAGAGAAAAGCTAACTATTTCTGACTTTTTCTCTCATCCCCTCCCTGTTCCAGGGAAGGTCACCTTTTCTTGTTTCTGGATGTCTTTTCCCCAGCATCTTTGTGCTTTTACTTAAAAGGGCCAGAACCTATGACTCTTCTTGGTGGATTGACCTAGAAAGCAGGACATGTCTGGGAGGTTGTGTCTCATCTCCCAGGATGGCCCTGGCCAGGGGCTGATGGGAGTGGCCAGAGGAAGGCTCCAGTTGCCTTCAAGGGGGGACCACTCTGAGGTGTCACTGACCCTCCCGAGTGCTCTGCATCATCAGGCCTAAGCTCCCCTCCAGGGGGAAAAGCCCTCCTTGCTTGTCTTTCTCTGCTCTGTCCTGCTCATCTCTCCCTTACCAGCTCTTTTTCTGGGAGCACTTCCTTAATAAACTGTTTCCCATGAATCTTTGTCTTAGTGTCTGCTTCCAGGGAACCCAGCCTAAGGCAGTATCAGATTTAGAGTACTTTGGAAATAGGCTTGGCAGACCATAAAAATGTCTTTATGCATTTTGAGTCTTTTGCTTCTAGAGATACTGATGTTCCATTATTGGTAACATAATCCAAATGACCACTTTAGGAAATAAATCAGCCTCATTTAACTGCCTTGGCTTTTTAGAAACCAGACAGGCTAGAGATATTTAATGTACCAATTTTCTTACCGCATATTTGGAAACATTTATCATAGACATACTCTGTTTTACATAAATCTGTGTTCTTTTTTTTTTCCTCGTTTCAATTAATCTAGACCCAATTGTTTACCCATAGAGAAGATAAATGTAAAAGCGTCTTCTGCTCTCTAAGGGTTTGAGGTTGACTAAAAGAGGTTAAACTTTTTTCCCCTGAATATCTTTTAAAAGAGCTATGTCTCCATGAATCTGTTTTAGATATTAATCTCTGCAAAAACCATTCTGAGATATTTGCTTGTTATCTAGCTTTACATGGAATTAAACCATATGAAGAAACATAAATTCAAACTAACTTTTAGAAATGCTGTGGTGAGTTAGTGAAAACAATCAGAGACCATGACGCATGGAGAGCAGTTTTCTTACCATAAAAGTTGTATGTGCTGTCTTGTCAGTTATCCAGTACTAAATACCTATTTTGTACTAGATGTTTGCATTATCTCATTTAATTCTCACAACAACCCTGAAAATGAAATGTTTTCTTTCCCCTTTTTTAAAAAGCCAGTGAGGCATAAAGAGATTAAGCAACTTTTCCAAGACTCACAACTAGGAAGCAATAGAGCTGATATTTGAATCTAAAACTTTCTACCAAGTCATGCTGCCTCTTCAATTCAATAAAATGAACTAACTAAATATTAGTGTATTTCATCAGTTCTCAGGAAGGGGCAACAACTGGGGATAATTGACATATTCACTTGGTATGCAAATAGTGTTGTTAAAATGCTTGTAACAGTATAAGGAGACATAGCAAGAAATCTTCCTTGCCATCTTGTTTAACAGCGATGGCTACCTTTTATTGAATTTTTTCAGGCACTTTACATCCTTGTCTCATCACAAGAATCCCAAGGAAAGTATTATTAGCCTTATTTTATAGGTAGAGAAGATGGAGAAACACAGAATCTTTAGGTCCCTTCTGCAGTGTTATACTGCTCTGCTTTCCATGGCTGATGCTTTGCTGAAATTTCCTTATGGAGAGTGATAAGGGGATTGCCAGGTCAACTGAATCGGTGGAGGGGATCCATAAGATTGGAGTTGTGATTTCCTTGCAGTATTTTGTTTCTCACTGATGCTCCACAGGTCTAGGAAAGGAGGAAAGAAAGCCAGAGCTGTGACAGCAGCTTGGTTGATGCGTTTGTTCTTGTCCCACCGTATCATTTTTCTCACCAGCTTTGATTCCCTTTACTGTTCACCTGTAAAGAAAACCCTTCTTCGCCTTTTTGGGACTGGGTTAGCAGGAAATTCAGAAGACTCCTCATAGCCAGATGTTTCTCTGCCCCTGGTGCACCTGATCAGCAGAGCAAAGGAATTCATAGACAAACACAACAGGACTCATTGTAGACCGCACAATTAATCATTCTAGGTCTCTGATTTGTTTCTTGAAACTTGCTATGTTCCTGTAATGGGAAAAAGACAGGTCCATTTATCACACCACACCTCATACTGCTCCTCGGCACCCTCCCCTGGGTCCCTCACCACCCCCGAAACTTCTGAAACATCTGGCGTGGGTACCATGGCGGGCTTTTCTTCACATTCCCTATTACACTTGCCTTCTCAGCATCCTAGTTTTAAGCTCTCCTGTTGTGATTGAAGACTAGAAGGCCAGCATCCTCTGTGGAGATGAACAGTTAGCGAGAGTTCATTACTTATAGTGGCATTTATAGTTCTTTGCCAAAGATTTCATTTGCGTGTATCACATATTGGCTGATATTGTCAAAAGAGCAGTGGACTGGGAACCAGCTTGGCTAGAGTTTTGTCTTGGCTCTACCAGTAATGATTCTCTGGACTTGCCTGGGCTGCTTCACTTCTCTTGACTTTCATGACTTCATTTAATGATAAATCCAGGTTAAATCAGTGCTTATCAACTTTGGATGTGCATTAGAATCCCAGGAAATGCACAAAATACTGATGCCCAGGTCATACCCCCAGAGAAGTAAGTCAGAGTCTCTGGATAAGCCAGAGACATGACCCTGGGATTCTTATGAAAGCTCCCCAAGGGGATTCTAATGTTGACTCAGACTTGAGAACCATTGGCCTAGGTGATCTCTGAGGATTCCTTGGTGTCTCTCTCTCTTTCCTTCTCTCCCTGCTCTATATATACAGATAGATATAGACGTATATAGGCATATATACATATATAGGTATGTGTACATGTGTATACCTTAAGATGGGAGTAATTAAGGTCATATTAGTATGGAAAGGGAAAGACCCAGTAGAGAGAAGATTTTGAGGAATAGAAGAGGTAGGTGAATTGTAGGATCCGTACCCTTGAGAAGACAAAAGGTCTAGTGCTCTGGTGGAGGGATTGGCTTTAGATCGGCGATTGGAGAGTATCTTCACAGAAAATAAACTCAGCTTACATCCATGCAGATGTTGATAGGTATGTAGGTGCAGTGGTAGAAATCCACGGAGGTCTTCTTCTGCTCACTTCAGTATTTTTAAACAAGGAAGAAGCAAGGTCATCAGAATGGACAGGCAAGGAGGTGCTGGAGAGGTTTTAAAAGAGGTGAGGTATAAAAAGTCATCTGTGGCGATGGAGGGTAAATGTACTAGGGAAATGTAGTGTGACTGCCAGAAGTACAAGGTGCATTTGAGGTTGAATTTGAAGTGAGACCAGTTTGCCAGGTTTGGACAGTCTTTCTGCTCACTTTCAGATTCCCAAATGTTGATTCCTTTATGCTTACATTTGCTCTGTTCTACCTAATGTCGTATCATTTGTTGCCTTTGTACTCTCCGCAATGGTCCCTCCTTTTGTCCATTTTATCCAGTTTACCTGAGATAGGATTGACATTACACATGACACTGTGTAAGTTTAAGGTGTGAAACGTTGATTTGATACCCTTATATGTTGCAATATGATTGCTGCCATAGCCTTGGCTAGTAGCTAGTATTTTCATTATGTCACGTAATTCTGTGTCTTTTTTTGTGGTGAGAACATTTGAAATGTACTCTCTTACCAACTTTCAAGTATGTAACACAGTGTTATTAACTCTAGTGACAATGCTGTGCATTAGAGCCTCAGAACTTATTCATCTTTAACTTCAAGTTTGTACCCATTGAACAACATTTATCTCCCCATTTCTCCCCTCCAGGCCCTTGCCTGCTGCCATCCCTTGTATGCACCGTTCTACTCTGTTTCTACAAGTTAAACTTTTTTTTTAGATTCCACATATAAGTGATATTGTACAGTACTTATCATTCACTGTCTGACATGTCTCACTTAGCAGAATGCCCTCAGGGTCCATTCATGTTGTCACAAATGGTAGGAGTTCCCTCTTTCTGATGGACAAATAATACTCCATTGCATATATACACCGCATTTTCATATCCACTGATATGAACTTACAACAACAAAAACGAACTTAGGTTGTTTCCACATCTTCACTATTGTGCATAGTACTGCAATAAACATGGAAGTGCAGGTGTCTTTTTGATACCCTGTTTTCATTTCCTTTTGATACATACTCAGAAGTGGATCATATGGTAGTTATATTTTTAATTTTTTGAGAAGCATCCCTGCTGTCTTCCATACTGGCAGCACCAATTTACATCCCCACCAAAAGTACACAAGTGTCCCCTTTTCTCTACATCCTTGTCAACACTTGGCATCACTTGCCTTTTTGATAATAACCATTCTAATAGGTGTGAGGTCTTATCTCATTGTGGTTTTGATTTGCATTTCTCTGATGATTAGTGATGTTGAAAATCTTTTTGTGTACTTGTGGGCCATTTGGATGTCTTCTTTGAAAAAATGTTTATTCAGCTCTTCCTATGTTTTAACTAAATTGTTCTTTTTTGTTGTTGTTATTGAGTTGTATGAGTTCTTTATATGTTGTTGTTTAGTTGCTAAGTCGTGTCTGCCTCTCTGCAACCTCATGGACTGCAGCACACCAGGCTTCCCTGTCCTTCACTATCTACCAGAGTTTGTTCAAACTCATGTCCATTGAATCGGTGTTGCTATCCAGCCATCTCATCTTGTCACTCTCTTCTCCTCCTGCCCTCAATCTTTCCCAGCATCAGGGTGTTTTCAAATGAGTCAGTTCTTTACATCAAGTGGCCAAAGTGTTGGAGCTTCAGTTTCAGCATCAGTCCTTTCAATGAATATTCAGGGTTGATTTTCTTTAGGATTGACTGGTCTGATCTCCTTGCAGTCCAAGGGACACTCAAGAGTCTTCTCCAACAGCACAGTTCACAAGCATCAATTCTTTGGTGCTCAGATCTTTATGGTCCAACTCTCACCATCTGTACATGACTACTTACTGGAGAAGTCATAGCTTTTACTGCATGGACCTTTGTTGGTAAGTGATGTCTCTGTTTTTAATATGCTGTCTAGGTTTGTCATAGCTTTTCTTCCAAGGAGCAAGCGTGTTTAATTTTTGTGGCTATTCAGCTTTCCCAACACCATTTATTGAAGAGACTAACCTTTCCCCATTGCCTATTTTTGTCTCCCTGGTAAGTGATGTCTCTGTTTTTAATATGCTGTCTAGGTTTGTCATAGCTTTTCTTCCAAGGAGCAAGCGTGTTTAATTTTTGTGGCTATTCAGCTTTCCCAACACCATTTATTGATGAGACTATCCTTTCCCCATTGCCTATTTTTGTATCCCTTATCAAATGTTAGTTGACTGGTCACTCCTTTTGAGTAATGGCTTATTTTCTTGGAGCTGGCTCTGCGGCTGGCTCAGACCTGCTAACATGTCTTCAGCCTTAGTAAGTGGACAGTGGCCTGGCTTCTGGCTTACTGAGTTTCTGAGGACTCACTATACTTCCTCTAGAACCAGTCAGAGCTGACTTGTAGAAGATGGTGAGCTACTTTGCCATACAGATGAAGGAGTGATAAAGGAATGGTTAGTGAGTTAGAAGCTTGTGCAAGAGAAGCTGCCTAGGAATCTTTCATTGGTGGAAATAAGATGGACTGGGACAACACCATGCTTTATCACCCCCTATTTTTAGACATGCAAATGACAGGATGTACATGGGATAGTAAAGTCACATATCCAAGGTTAGAAAATATTTCAGTTAGATTAGGGCAAGTGGCTTTTGATAATCTAAAAGTCATCTACTGTGGGAAGTGGTACACTAGTGTCCTCTAAAGTAGTAAACTTAAAAATAAATAGTAAACTTTCAGACCAAGATGAAGCGAATGGCAGACTTCAGGAGAACTCAGGTTCCATGATAGCATTTTTCTGAGATAGTGGGGATGGAATTAATGAAAATTTTACCCTACTCATCTTTTTTTAAAAAAATTTTTATTTAATAAATGGTGCAAAGCACAATGCCAAAAACATTAACAGTTAAAATGTCACCAAATGAAAAAATACTATAGAATACACAGTTGTAGAAAGCTACTTGTTATTTTACAACTGCCTCAAGCTGCAAAGAAAAAAAGCCCAATGCCATACCTAAATTATCCCTCTCTCAAAATAATGCCATTTATGTTATAAACCGTAAGCACGCCATCAAAAGACAGGAACTGCTTTTGTTAATTCATATATAATATATATATGACTGTATCACTTTGCTATACACCTGAAACAAACACAACACTGTAAATGAAATATAGTACAGTATAAAATAAATATAAGTAACAGACCTTTGGGGCTTTACACAGAGTTAGAGTTCCTATCAGAAGGATAACAGCACCACAGCCGCACTGAATCCTCATGAAGAAGGCACATGAATGACTGGATTACAAGGGTCACAGGAATGAGAGCTGCTCACGTCCCAGAAACTACAGCTCACAGAAAACCAACAAAGGCACGAGATACAGACCATGTACTTATGAATGTGTAAAACTCAAGAAAGTCCACATTACTCCTACAACATGTTGAAAGTGCTTCAGAATTCACACAATACTAATTTTCTTTTGGTTCTGGTTAAATTATATATACCAGTTTATCACAAATGGTAAAATCTGTAACTCTGTTCAAAGTTTTAAAAGATTACGTAAGAATGGTTTCTTGTATTTCTATGCCACCTTTATAGTTCTGGTTTCTCATTTCTTAATTAGTAAATTCAGCATGCAGGTTCTATCCCAGGCTAATTTATACACTTCCAGAAGGAACAGCCTCTTGAATCCACAGAGTGTTGAGGTGGGGAGCCCCCAACCACATCAGATTCATTTCACATATGATAATATACATGTTTCAATCCATTCTCCAAAGCATCCCACCCTCGCCCTCTCCCACAGAGTCCAAAAGACTGCTCCACACATCCAAGTCTCTGCTGTTGTCTCGTATACAGGGTTATCATTATCCTCTTGCTATATTCCATATATATGTGTATTAATATACTGTATTGGTGTTTTTGTTTCTGGCTTACTTTGCTTTGTATAATACGCTCCAGTTTCGTCCACCTCATTAGAACTAATTCAAATGTATTCTTTTTAATCGCTGAGTAGTACTCCATTGTGTAAATGTACCACAGCTTTCTTATCCATTCGTCTGCGGATGGACATCTAGGTTGCTTCCCTGTCCTGGCTATTATAAACAGTGCTGCAATGAACATTGGAGTACATGTGTCTCTTTCAATTCTGGTTTCCTCTGTGTGTATGCCCAGGAGTGGGATTGCTGGATCATATGGCAGTTCTATTTCCAGTTTTTTAAGGAATCTCCACACTCTTCTCCATAGTGGCTGTACTAGTTTGCATTCCCACCAACAGTGTAAGAGGGTTCCCTTTTCTCCACACCCTCTCCAGCATTTATTGCTTATAGACTTTTGGATAGCACCATTCTGACTGGTGTGAAATGATACCTCATTGTGGTTTTAATTTGCATTTCTCTGATTATGAGGGATGTTGAGCATCTTTTCATGTGTTTGTTAGCCATCTGTATGTCTTCTTTGTAGAAATGTCTGTTTAGTTCTTTAGCCCACTTTTTGATTGGGTCGTTTATTTTTCTGGAATTGAGCTGCAGGAGCTGCTTGTATATTTTGGAGATTAATCCTTTATCAGTTGCTTCATTTGCTATTATTTTCTCCCATTCTGAAGGCTGTCTTTTCACCTTGCTTTTAGTTTCCTTTGCTGTGCAGAAGCTTTTAATTTTAATTAGGTCCCATTTGTTTATTTTTGCTTTTATTTCCAATATTCTGGGAGATGGGTCATGGAGGATCCTGCTGTGGTTTATGTCGGAGAGTGTTTTGCCTGTGTTCTCCTCTAGGAGTTTTATAGTTTCTGGTCTTACATTTAGATCTTTAATCCATTTTGAGTTTATTTTTGTGTATGGTGTTAGGAAGTGTTCTAGTTTCATTTTTTACAAGTGGTTGACCAGTTTTCCCAGCACCACTTGTTAAAGAGATTGTTTTTTCCTCCATTGAATATTCTTGCCTCCCTTGTCAAAGATAAGGTGTCCATAGGCGCATGGATTTATCTCTGGACTTTCTATTTTGTTCCATTGATCTATATTTCTGTCTTTATGCCAGTACCATACTGTCTTGATGACTGTGGCTTTGTAGTAGAGCCTGAAGTCCGGCAGGTTGATTCCCCCAGTTCCATTCTTTTTTCTCAAGATTGCTTTGGCTATTTGAGGTTTTTTGTATTTCCATACAAATTGTGAAATTATTTGTTCTAGCTCTGTGAAAAACACCGTTGGTAGCTTGATAGGGATTGCATTGAATTTATAAATTACTTTGGGTAATATATTCATTTTCACAATATTTATTCTTCCAATCCATGAACACAGTATATTTCTCCATCTATTAGTGTCCTCTCTGATTTCTTTCACCAGTGTTTTATAGTTTTCTATATATAGGTCTTTTGTTTCTTTAGGTAGATATATTCCTAAGTATTTTATTCTTTTCATTGCAAAGGTGAGTGGAATAGTTTCCTTAATTTCTCTTTCTATTTTCTCATTATTAGTGTATAGGAGTGCAAAGGATTTCTGTGTGTTGATTTTATATCCTGCAACTTTACTATATTCATTGATTAGCTCTAGTAATTTTCTGGTAGAGTCTTTAGGGTTTTCTGTGTAGAGGATCATGTCATCTGCAAACACTGAGAGTTTTACTTCTTCTTTTCCAATTTGGATTCCTTTTATGTCTTTTTCTGCTCTGATTGCTGTGGCCAAAACTTCCAAAACTATGTTGAATAGTAGTGGTGAGAGTGGGCACCCTTGTCTTGTTCCTGAGTTTAGGGGAAATGCTTTCAGCTTTTCACCATTGAGGATAATGTTTGCTGTGGGTTTGTCATATATAGCTATTATTACATTGAGGAATGTTCCTTCTATTCCCGCCTTCTGGAGGATTTTGATCATAAATGGATGTTGAATTTTGTCAAAGGCTTTCTCTTCATCTATTGAGATAATCATATGGTCTTTATTTTTCAGTTTGTTAATGTGGTGTATTACATTGATTGATTTGCGGATATTGAAGAATCCTTGCATCCCTGGGATAAAGCCCACTTGGTCATGATGTATGACCTTTATAATGTGTTTTTGGATTCTGATTGCTAGAATTTTGTTAAGGATTTTTGCATCTAAGTTCATCAGTGGTATTGGCCTGAAGTTCTCTTTTTTTGTAGCATCTTTGTCAGGTTTTGGTATAAGGGTGATGGTGGCCTCATAGAATGAGTTAGGAAGTTTACCTTCCTCTGCAATTTTCTGGAAGAGTTTGAGTAGGATAGGTGTTAACTCTTCTCTGAATTTTTGGTAGAATTCAGCTGTGAAGCCATCTGGACCTGGGCTTTTGTTTGCTGGAAGATTTTTGATTACAGTTTCAATTTCCATGCTTGTGATGGGTCTGTTAAGATTTTCTGTTTCTTCCTGGTTCAGTTTTGGAAAGTTGTACTTTTCTAAGAATTTGTCTGTTTCTTCCAAGTTGTCCATTTTATTGGCATATAATTGCTGACAGTAGTCTCTTATGATCTTTTGTATTTCTGTGTTGTCTGTTGTGATCTCTCCCTTTTCATTTCTAATTTTATTGATTTGGTTTTTCTCCCTTTGTTTCTTGATAAGTCTGGCTAGTGGTTTGTCAATTTTATTTACCTTCTCAAAGAACCAGCTTTTGACTTTGTTGATTTTTGCTATGGTCTCTTTTGTTTCTTTTGTATTTATTTCTGCCCTAATTTTTAAGATTTCTTTCCTTCTACTAACCACCCTAGGGTTCTTCATTTCTTCCTTTTCTAGTTGCTTTAGGTGTTCAGTTCAGTTCAGTTGCTCAGTCGTGTTCGACTCTCCGCGACTCCATGAATCACAGCACGCCAGGCCTCGCTGTCCATCACCAACTCCCAGAGTTCACTCAAACTCATGTCCATCGAGTCGGTGATGCCATCCAGCCATCTCATTTTCTGTTGTCCCCTTCTCCAGCCCCCAACCTTTCACGGCATCAGACTCTTCCAGTGAGTCAACTCGTCGCATGAGGTGGCCAAAGTATTGGAGTTTCAGCTTTAGCATCAGTCCTTCCAATGAGCACCCAGGATTGATCTACTTTAGAATGGACTGGTTGGATCTCCTTGCAGTCCAAGGGACTCTCAAGAGTCTTCTCCAACACCACAGTTCAAAAGCATCAATTCTGTAGAGTTAGGTTATTTAGTTGGCTCTTTTCTTGTTTCTTGAAGTATGCCTGTATTGCTATGAACCTTCCCCTTAGCACTGCTTTTACAGTGTCCCACAGGTTTTGGGTTGTTGTGTTTTCATTTTCATTCATTTCTATGCATATTTTGATTTCTTCAATGATTTGTTCGTTATTCAGCAGCATGTTGTTCAGCCTCCATATGTTGGAATTTTTAATAGTTTTTCTCCTGTAATTGAGATCTAGTCTTACTGCGTTGTGGTCAGAAAAGATGCTTGAAATGATTTCAGTTTTTTTGAATTTACCAAGGCAAGATTTATGGCCCAGGATGTGATCTATCCTGGAGAAGTTCCGTGTGCGCTTGAGAAGAAGGTAAAATTCATTGTTTTGGGGCGAAATGTCCTATAGATATCTATTAGGTCTAACTGGTCTATTGTATCGTTTAACTTTTGTGTTTCCTTGTTAATTTTCTGTTTAGTTGATCTGTCTATAGGTGTGAGTGGGGTATTAAAGTCTCTCACTATTATTGCGTTGTTGTTAATTTCCCCTTTCATACTTGTTAATATTTGTCATACATATTGTGGTGCTCCTATGTTGGGTGCATATATATTTATAATTGTTATATCTTCTTGAATTGAGCCTTTGATCATTATGTAGTGTCCTTCTTTGTCTCTTTTTACAGCCTTTGTTTTAAAGTCTATTTTATCTGATATGAGTATTGCTACTCCTGCTTTCATTTGGTCTCTATTTGCATGGAATATCTTTTTCCAGCCCTTCACTTTCAATCTGTATGTGTCCCTCGTTTTGAGGTGGGTTTCTTGTAGACAACATATTTGTATCCATTCAGCCAGCCTTTGTCTTTTGGTTGGGGCGTTCAACCCATTTACATTTAAGGTAATTATTGATAGGGATGATACTGTTGCCATTTACTTTATTGTTTTGAGTTCGAGTTTGTACACTCGTTCTTTGTTTCCTGTCCAGAAAAGGTCCTTTAGCATTTGTTGGAGAGCTGGTTTGGTGATGCTGAATTCTCTCAGCTTTTGCCTGTCTGTAAAGCTTTTGATTTCGCCTTCATATTTGAATGAGATCCTTTCTGGGTACAGTAATCTGGGCTGTAGGTTATTTTCTTTCATCATTTTAAGTATGCCCTGCCATTCCCTCCTGTTCTGAAGAGTTTCTATGTAAAGATCAGCTGTTATTCTTATGGGGATCCCCTTGTGTGTTATTTGTTGCTTTTCCCTTGCTGCTTTTAATATTTGTTCTTTGTGTTTGATCTTTGTTGATTTGATTAATATGTGTCTTGGGGTATTTCGCCTTGGGTTTATCCTGTTTGGGACTCTCTGGGATTCTTGGACTTGGTGATTATTTCCTTCCCCATTTTAGGGAAATTTTCAACTATTATCTCCTCAAGTATTTTCTCATGGTCTTTCTTCTTCTCTTCTTCTTCTGGGACTCCTATGATTTGGATGTTAGGGCATTTAAAATTGTCCCAGAGGTCTCTGAGGTTGTTCTCATTTCTTTTAATTCGTTTTTCTTTTTTCCTCTCTGCTTCATTTATTTCTACCATTCTATCTTCTAACTCAGTTATTCTATCTTCTGCCTCTGTTATTCTACTATTGATTCCCTCCAGAGGGTTTTTGATCTCATCTATTGCATTATTCATTGTATATTGACTCTTTTTTATTTCTTCTAGATCCTTGTTAAACCTTTCTTGCATCTTCTCAATCCTTGTCTCCAGATTATTTATCTGTAACTCCAATTTGCTTTCAAGATTTTGGATCAATTTCACTATCATTATTTGGAATTCTTTATCAGGTAGATTTACTATCTCTTCCTCTTTTGTTTGGGTTGGTGGGCATTTATTTGCTGGGTATATCTCTGCCTCTTCATCTTGTTTATATTGCTGTGTTTGGGGTGGCCTTTCCATCTTCTGGCCGTTTGTGGAGTTCTCTTTATTGTGGAGTTTCCTTGCTATGGGTGAGGTTGGATGGGTGGCTTGTCAAGGTTCCCTGGTTAAGGAAGCTTGTGTCAATGTTCTGGTGGGTGGAGCTGGATTTCTTCTCTCTGGAGTGCAGTGAAGTGACCAGTAATGAGTTATGAGATGTCAGTGGGTTTGTAGTGACTTTGGACAACCTGTGTATTGAAGCTCAAGGCTATCTTCCTGTGTTGCTGGAGAATTTGCGTGGTATGTCTTGCTCTGGAACTTGTTGACCCTTAGGTGGTGCTTGGTTTCAGTGTGGGTATGGTGGACTTCCGTGTATGGGGTCACACAGAGTCGGACACGACTGAAGTGACTTAGCAGCAGCAGCAGCATGGAGACGTTTGATGAGCTCCTATTGATTAATGTTCCCTATTGTCAGAAGTTCTCTGGTGTTCTCATGATTCAAACTTAATTCTCCTGCCTCTGGTTTTCAGTCTTATTCTTACAGTAGCCTCTAGACTTTTCTATCTGTCACTTCCAAGGTGGTTCCCTCTGTTTTAGCTTCTGTTTGCTGGTCTCTTCAGTGTGTAATTTCCGCCCTGACACTAGGGAGTGGTGGTGGACACTTTTTAAGGCTCACTTGTTCAGTCCTGTTCTGGGAAGGGAGGAACACTGCAGAGAAATATCTCTGGTGTCTGTGGGGAGTGCTCACAGTGTCTCGGCCACACTGGGATTGCCCCCGCTCATGGCGTGTGTGCTGTCACAGTCTGTCTACGCTGCACAGCCTCTAGGTTGCTCTGCCGATAACTGTCTGAGGCTGGCGCTGGATTGCATGCAAATTCCAGGTCTAAACCACTCAGGTTCAGGTACTCGGGTACTCCACAAAGGTGCAGACTTGGTTGGGCCTGTGTTTTGTGCTTCCCCAGACTGAGCAGCTCAAGAGACCAGGTATTTGGCGAGCGCAGTCGCTGTGACTTATCACCTCCCCAGCCCCTCCCACTCGGTTTTCTGGGTGTACAGCTGGTGCACCTTCTCAGGTGGATGTTAACCAGCCAGAAACCCAAAAAGTCTTGGTTAACAATGAAGCCTGCCTGCAGTTTGGTATCAGATGCCTCTCTGGGGCTGCGGTTGCCCCCTTCTCTCTCTGGCTGCCCTCCCCTGCCTGTCTTGGTGGGGGATGGGCCGTCTGCGGTCAGCTAGCTCTGCTCAGTCCTTTGTTCTGTGAGCGGGGCTGGCAGAGTTTTAGGTTAGGGCTTTTCACCTTTTCGCGGGGTAACTACCCCACAGTCTGCTCTGCTATCTCCAGTCAGCTCCCCCAGACTGCCCTCACGGCATTCCTACCCTACTCATCTTAATGTCAACTCAAAGGAATCAGGATACTGACAGCCAATAGGTGATCAAGTGGGACTGTTCAGAGAGAGTAAAATGAATTTGATTCTCTCGTTTTGAATCGGTTCTGTATCATATCTTTAGATTTTGGCATTGAGAAGTAGGAGTAAAAGGCCCCACCATCAGTTTGGCAGATTTATCAAGCTGAGCTGTGTCGATTGCATTATGCCATTTCCAAGAAGACAGTAGAGCTTGTGAAATTTAACAGTGTCTGTCACCGTATGACATATTGGCTAAAACAAAAGCAGATTGAGGAAATGACTCACAATAGTTAATTGTTTCAATAGTCAGTCTTTCCCATCTGTATAGTGTGTTGAATTTGATGACATCTGATGGGAACTTTGTGGAAAATGAACACACCAAGTTGTTTTCAAGAAGCAAGCCCTCGCTCTACTTTTTTCGGTAGCTATGTGCTGTTATCTGAAATCTCTATTTTATCCTTTATAGTTTAGGTAAGGCTGAAGACTATCTTGACTGTGGGAATAGGGAAATAAAAGCCTGGGCATTTGTAAAAAAAAGAAAGAAGTATTCAGTGAATAATAACTCAAAATCTGTTTCTTCACCTTGAGAATGGATTAGCTATTTTGGCTTTGATAAACTCAAAAGTAAAGGGAAAAATCGTTCAGTATTTTACAAAGAACCAAATTCAGGGTGATATATGCAGAAAGCATTCATCTTCTGTTATCTCATGAATACACTGCACATCTGGCTTCAGAATCTATGATGCTGCTCAATAAAATTTATCATTTTTGATAGGAACTCATTAATTTGCAACAGTTGTACTGAGTGTGTATCTCTGTGGTTAAGTTCATCTCTGATAGATATAGGCCTTCTCACTGCACTGAATCCCTTTGTAGATCCTACTTAGAAATGCAGTTCATGATTACCAACCTACTGACTTATCTGACTGAAAGAGTAGCTTTGTATCCTGGAGAGGTGGATGTTAAGTAAGGACAGGAAGTTTTCTTTTGGGAGATGTGCCAATGGGGATACAGCTTAATGCCATGAAAGTTGATTCTTCTGGAAATATTTCTAGCATTTGTTTACTTGTTAGACATCTACAAATGACTCTACATTTCAGCTGCACTGGAAACCAGTATTTATAGAGAAGAAAGGAGTAGGGCTGTCTGTTCCCTACAGATAGATTTCCTTGGTGCTACTCAAGATATCACTGCCACATTTTTATACATAAGCTTGTTTTGTTTTTTGAAAGGATTGGATACAAGGAATGAAGATGTCCTGTTTAATAAAGAACAAAATAAATCTAAGAGGAGACTTTAAGGCTTTAAAGAGCTGTGGTGCGGAAGAAACACACTTGTTCTCTATAACTCAACAGAGCAGAACCCAAACTGATAGCCGAAATCATAAGCAAGAAGTAGCTCACAGGCCCAGAGGACATTTCCTTAGAGCATTCTAAGGAAACAGTTACTCTGGGAAGCAATAATCCCCTTATCCTTTCAACTGGGAATTCTACTGGTGTTGACCAGGAAAATGTGTTTGTGTCTGAGGCAGCCTTTTGTAGTCTATGCCTATGTTATCAAGCCCAAGGAAGCTCACTGTAGAATGGCTTAAAACTCAACATTGAAAAAAAATAAGATCGTGGCATCCAGTCCCATCACTTCATGGCAAATAGATGGGGAAAATGTGGAAGCAGTGACAGATTTTCTCTTCTTGGGCTCCAAAATCACTGCAGGTGGTAAGTGCAGCCATGAAATTAGAAGATGCTTGCTTCTTGGAAGGAAAGCTATGACAAACCTAGTTCAGTTCAGTTCATTTCAGTCACTCAGTCCTGTCTGACTCGTTGCAACCCCATGGACCACAGCATGCCAGGTCTCCCTGTCCATCCCCAACTCCCAGAGTTTACCCAAACTCATGTCCATTGAGTTGGTGATGCTGTCCAACCATCTCATCTTCTGTCGTCCCCTTCTCCTCCTACCCTCAATCTTTTCCAGCATCAGGGTCTTTTCAAATGAGTCAGCTCTTCACATCAGGTGGCCAAAGTATTGGAGTTTCAGCTTCAACATCAGTCTTTCCAATGAACACCCAGGACTGATCTCCTTTAGGATGGACTGGTTGGACCTCCTTGCAGTCCAAGGGACTCTCAAGTCTTCTCCAACACCACAGTTCAAAAGCATTAATTATTTGGCACTCAGTTTTCTTTATAGTCCAACTCTCACATCCATACATGACTACTGGAAAAACCATAGCCTTGACTAGATGGATCTTTGTTGGTAAAGTAATGTCTCTGCTTTTTAATATGCTATCTAGGTTGGTCATAACTTTCCTTCTAAGGAGTAAGCACCTTTGAATTTCATGGCTGCAATCACCATCTGCAGTGATTTTGGAGCCCCCCAAATAAAGTCAACCACTGTTTCCCCATCTATTTGCCATTAAGTGATGGGACTGGATGCCATGATCTTAGTTTTCTGAATGTTGAGCTTTAAGACAAATTTTTCACTCTTTCACTTTCATCAAGAGGCTCTTTAATTCTTCTTCATTTTCTGCCATAAGGGTGGTGTCATCTGCATATCTGAGCTTATTGATATTTCTCCCGGCAATCTTGATTCCAGCTTGTGCTTCTTCCAGCCCAGCATTTCTCATTATGTACTCTGCATATAAGTTAAATAAGCAGGGTGACAATATACAGCCTTGACGTACTCCTTTTCCTATTTGGAACCAGTCTGTTGTTCCATGTCCATTTCTAACTGTTTCTTCCTGACCTGCATACAGATTTCTCAAGAGGCAGGTCAGGTGGTCTGGTATTCCTATCTCTTTAAGAATTTTCCATAATTTGTTGTGATCCACACAGTCAAAGGCTTTGGCATAGTCAATAAAGCAGAAATAGATGTTTTTCTGGAACTCTCTTGCTTTTTCCATGATCCAGCAGATGTTGGAAATTTGATTTCTGGTTCCTTTGCCTTTTCTAAAACCAACATGAATATCTGGAAGTTCACAGTTCATGTATTTTTGAAGCCTGGCTTGGAGAATTTTGAGCATGATTTTACTAGCGTGTGAGATGAGTGCAATTGTGTGGTAGCTGGAACATTCTTTGGCATTGCCTTTCTTTGGGATTGGAATGAAAACTGACCTTTTCCAGTCCTGTGACCATTGCTGAGTTTGCTCAAATTTGCTGGCATATTGAGTACAGCACTTTCACAGCTTCATCTTTCAGGATTTGAAATAGCTCAACTGGAATTCCATCACCTCCACTAGCTTTGTTTGTAGTGATGCTTCCTAAGGCCCACTTGACTTCACATTTCAGGATGTCTGGCTCTAGGTGAGTGATCACGACAAACCTAGACAGTGTATTAAAAAACAAAGACACAGCTTTGCTGACAAAGGTGCATATATTCAAAGCTGTGATCTTTCCACTTGTCATGTATGGATGTGAGAGTTGGACCATAAAGAAGGCTGCGCACTGAAGAATTGATGCTTTTGAACTGTGGTGCTGGAGAAGACTCTTGAGAGTCCTTTGGACAGCAGGGAGATCAAATCAGTCAATCCTGAAGGAAATTAACCCTGAATATTCATTGAAAGGACTGATGCTGATGCTGAAGCGCCAGTACTTTGGCCACCTGATGCAAAGACCTGACTTATTGGAAAAGACCTTGATTCTGGGAAAGACTGAAGGTAGGAGAAGGGAATGACAGAGGATGGGATGGTTGGATGGCATCACCAACTTGATGGACATGGGTTTGAGCAAGCTCTGGGAGTTGGTGATGGACAGGGAGGCCTGGCATGCTACAGTCCATGGGGTTGCAGAGTTCGACTGAACAAGACAACTTTTCTTCTCCTTTCCCCTTCATTTCCTGTTTGAACTCTAAACTGAAGTAGGTGAAGGGTGAAATGTGAAGTGAAAGTTGCTAAGTCATGTCTGACTCTTTGAGACCCCCATGGACTGTGTAGTCCATGGAATTCTCCAGGCCAGAATACTGGAGTGGATAGCCATTCCCGTCTCCAGGGGATCTTCCCAACCCAGGGATCTAACAACCTAGGTCTCCCAGGGCGGGATGGGTTGAGGGTAATATTCAGCATCTTTTTTGAATGCCCTGCCTCACTGAGTCAGGTTTGTATTCCTTGAACTCAGAACTCAAAGGTCTAAAGTAGACTGATAAACAGCATATGTCAGAAATAATCTGCACTCTCCTTGATTTCTCTGGTGAGATCTCTGAATATGTCAATCCCACCCAACCTAAGAGGGCCAGTGTTCAAGAGCAAACTTGCAAACCCAGCAGTGTCTCATCTTTGGAAACATCTGTGAGTTAGTTGTCATCTCTTGGCTCAGTATGAAGAGCAAATTGCTTTCTGTCTTCTGGTAAGAAAAGAGAGCTTTTAGTTTTTTGGTCTCCATCTGAAAACTTGTCACAAAGTAGAAACCATGAATCAGAAAGAACATATGTGAAATAATTTTGCTCATGTAGACAGATGAGAGTTGAAAGTTCAGATGAGAGCTGAACTATTTTTTTCTTGCTGTATCTGTAAATTCCAGTTCATATTTCTTCTTGTGGAAGTGGCTCCTCCTTCCATCCCACCCCCTGCGCCTGGATTTATGTTAAGCTGAGCAAGCAGTTCTGGTAAAATTAAGCCCAGATATAAACAATAGATTTGGACAGCTCAATTTTGGTCCTGAACTCCATTAGAATTTTTTTTACTCTCTACTTTATAGCAGTTTCTGATTCCTTGCTTCTTATAACCCAGTTTTATGTTGAATATCACATTGTGCAAGGGCATGCCAAATTGGTATTGGTATATACTGATTGCCTTGCTTGGGAAAAGTGCTGAATTCAAGTTGGAAATGTTTGCACTTGACCAAAGTTTTGCAAAAGAAAAAAATAGCATATTTTAAACCCAGAAACCATGATTGTGTTTCTTTGCTGTTTCTTGTAGTTTGTCTAGCAGCAGGTGAATAAGATCATGTTTTAACCAGCAATTAGAATAGATTTATAACCCACATAATAGGGATGAATGAAATGCAATTAGGGAAGATTCAAAAGAGTTTATCCCAAGGAATTTCCAAAAAGTTATGAAGCATGAATGACTTAACTCCTGGAGTCTATAGTCAGAAGAAATAGTGACATTTAATTAAAAATTTAATGAGGGCAAAAGAAGAGTTAAGAGGGCACATTTAGGAGGCGCCAGGTAGTGTACTGATGTCTTTATAGGTACAATCTCATTGAATCCCTGAAGAAGCACTGTGACGTACTTATTGGGAGTCCCATTATACAGATGAAAACACTGAGTTTCAGAAAAGCTATTCCATTTGCTTATACTAATAGGACTGTGATCTGTATCTAGACTTTTTGGGTTCTCAGGCCACATGTGCTACTTCATCATCTGCAGGGAAACAAAGGAGCTTGTCTGGGCTCTGTGTATGCTGCCTTCACAAGGAGCTTTCAAGGAATTCTGAGCAAAAGACAATATTATTGACAAATGAAAGCAGAAGCTGGCAAGTGGATGCTAAGGAAGGAGGCAGGTTCCTCTGCAGAGTCAGAAAAGATCTTGAACCTAGGGAGAAGTTGTCATTGGGCAAAGAAAAAAGAAACTGGGAGATTCTGATAAAAAGCAGGTCCCAAGGTGGTATACAAATTTGAGGTAACATGTGATGTGGTTATTTTCCTCAGGGACAAATACGTAATATCAGTTATGGGATTTTAGAGGAAAACTGAACAGGGATGTTTAAGAGTTGGGGGCTGCAATTGTAAAGAGGTAAAAGTGAACTGCTCATAAGAAAGGCTTGATATCTGGGATTTAGGAGAAGACATGCATAGTTTTGGGAAAGGTTAGCATATATTTATAATTTCTTAAGAGCTGTTAATTATATAATGTCTTTAATTGTATAACTCAGTATTTATTTCATCTATATGAAACTTCTGATTTAGACTGTAAGTGAAAATCAGAATATAATCAGAGTTCATGACTTTCAAACAAGAATCTTTGAAAATGTATACTCCAAATCACTCCCTTTTCCATTACCAACACATTTATTCTTTCTTCATTTTATTTTTAGAAATTTTAAGCTTAATTGTCTCAGTAGGGCATGATTTCTTTACCAGATCTCAAGTGAATTTAGCTGTTTTAAAAGAAGGGCTGTGGCAAAGCAGCCCTAATGTGGAGGACTGTTGGTGAAAAGCCTAGAATATTTAAGGGAGTGTAGACTGTGCTTATCCTGTGTTCAGGGAAAGGGCTGGCCCACAGGGAACAAAGAGTCACATTGAAAATAATATCTTTATTACAAACAGTGAACTTTTCCTTAGTGTGTCTCTTACTGTTCCATTTCTTTTTCTTGCTCAATAAATGAAAGGCAAAAAAAAGCATGCTTTTATGTTTTAATTTTCTTAGCAGCCCTTTGTCTTAGAGACAGTAATTAATGAAAATTATAGGCAAAACATTTAAAAGTTTGCATTTAATGCCTTACCTATGTTTTACAAAAGAATTTCACTCTATCTGAAGAAGGGGGAGTGTGTGTGTTGGTGGGACTGGGGGAATATATACATATTAGCTAGCTTTCTTGAAATTTTTCTCAACCAGTCCTATAGGGTGAGGTCTAAAATGTGGGACCCTATATCAAAGAGATTATGTTTCCCTAGTCCTGTATCATAACTTTAAATGTAATGTTAACTCAAAAATTTTTAAATTTTATTTTATAATGTTGTGTTAGTTTCAGGTATACAGCAAAGTGATTCAGTTATACACATATGTATATGTATTCTATTTCAGATTCTTTTCCCTTTTAGGCTATTGCAAGATATTGAGTATAGTTCTCCGTGCTATGCAGTAGGTTCTTACTGGTTGTCTATAAATAGTTGTGTGTATATATGTATAATAGACACCTTAGCCATCAGATCCATCTACATGTCAAGAAACAAATAATCTAGACAATTTATTCTACTAACAAAATTAAATATTGTCAAGCTATTTTAAAAAATCTCGAAAACATGGTTTGAAGAACATGATAAACCATATTTTATAACCTAGCTCTTGTGACTATGATAAATAATGCAATTGGGTCTTCATCCAATTTTTCTATTTTAAATTGAGTCTAGCAGCAAAAAATATTGGGCTAGTTGACCTAAGAAAATGAAATTCTTATCCTCATTTAGAAGTGAATGCATATTTTAAAAATGAGAGAATGTTCTGCCTAGAAAAGTTAAATGAGAACCACAGAATAAATTAATAGTTATTTCCCAAATTTTCCCAGACTAATTCAAATCTTGGAGTCTTAGGTTGAAACAACTTAAGACCTCATGATGACTGTCCCATAAAATAAAATAGAATGTCATTTGGTGAAAGCTATTAAAATGAATGAAAGGATTGGTGGTGCAAGAAAAATGAGAGTAGTCACAGGTGGGGGAAAAGTGGATCATAAAATATATAACTATAATTGCATAGCTGTACTTTCTATAGACACTCAAGTAATTAATTTAAAAATATACTGATCAATTTAATGCAGCAAAAAACCAGGCACCTGCTGGCAATTGGGGTGATGCAGTAAGATGAATATGACATAATATCTCAGGGCAGTTGTAGTCTAGGATGTGTCTTTGTGTGTGTGTGAGTGAATGGAGAAGGGGGAGATTAATGCACATTGACAAATAGCAGTCTTACAAGACAGCTAATTCTTTGGAGGTCATATCCGCTATGGGGTATGCCAGAGTCAGACTTGAGAAAAAGAGCCAAGCACTGGGAGAGGAGACATGGTGTCAGGAGACAGGAGTGTCAAGCCCTCTATTTACCGACAGTTCTGGCTAATGAAGGACATCCTACCCAGAGGGCTTTAGTGGGTCGAATGTCTCCAGGCTGACTTGGCCTGGATGGTACCCTCTCTTCCGTCATCCACGGATAATGTTCATTAGAATGAGCTTGAAATGACGACTTAGAGCAGGTGCATGCATCATTATTGAGAGATGGTGTAAAACTGGTTACATGCCTATGGATGGCACAAATGTTTTAAAACTCAATATTAAACTAGAATTATGGAATTATTAGACTTATTGTTAGAACTCTGAATCATAAGTTAGAAAACTCGTTCATCGCAGGGCCACCCCTTCCTAGCAAGAGTATCTGGACATGTAATTTAATCTCTCTGAATTTTTCCTTCATCTGTAACTCTGCCTTCTAGGCTTCTTTTAAAAATCCCATAAGATCCTTTACATGAAAGTCTTTGGTGAATCATGACTTGTTATACAAATGTAAGGTGTGAAAGAGAGATGAGTCTGCCAGAAAGTATTTCAGAGAGTCATTCCCTAACCGTGTGTAAGGTGTGTAGCAGGAGGAGAGAAGCACATGGTGGTATGTAGATTTGTTACATAAGAAACAAGAAGACTTGGCCAACATATACTCTTGCTATCAATATAAATCCCTACCCCAACATCTTTGTTGGAAAGGGAACTCTCTCCTACCACAACCTTTCCCTATTCTCACCTCCTACAGACAATGGCAGCTTTTGTTAGAGACTTTAGGGGATTTATTGCAAGTGGTATTAATGAGCCATGTATAAATGATGGGATTGGCTACAGTTTTCTACATTTGGTGGGATATGTTATGTATATTTCCTTTCAAATAATTGTTGAAGCTATGGCAGACCTCAAAAGCAAAGTGGGTCAATGAGAAGAGAATTGTTTCCAGTCTATTGCTATGTAATCCCTAATTAAACCAAAGAATAAGGAACTTGAGGGATCCAGTCATTGAGTTTTGGCAGAAGTTAGTTTAATGAGCATAAAGGAAAGAGAAATGATTGTATCCAAATATCTGTTTTTGTGGTCTTTTATTGCTTAGACATGGAAGAATAGGTTTATCAAGAGAAAGCTCTGAGACTTAAAGAAAGCGCTGAAATCCAAGCTCTCAGGTATCTCAGGCAAGAGATGGAAAGACTGATAATCTTAGGGTTCAAGCAAGAAAAATATCCGCTATGGGACAGAAGGAAACAATGTTCCGTGCTTGTTTATCATCATCACAGTTTTTTCCCTCCAAGTATTTATGGCCCATTTCCCCTTATTTTGATAATTTTTGACCTGATTACAAAAAGATTTTAAAGGAAATTGGAAAATACAGAAAAGTACAAAGAAAAAAATAAAAATCACCTGTAATCCATCTAGATATAAGTTATATATTCCAAAGTTTTTTTCTTTGTGTGTGTGTGTATACCTATGTGTGTGTTACAAAATTGAGAACAAAATTATATATAGTTTTTTTCACTTGTTAAAATGTATTTCAAATGTTTTCCTATGCCACTAAAATGCCTTTAAAACATTTTCAATGTCTTTATAATATCTGTTATGCAGATATGTGGCAATTTATTGAAATACTCCCTTACTGTTTTGCATTCAAACTGTCCCTGCATTTTTACTGTCTTTATTTTGCCAACTAAAGGGATTTCTCAGTAGTTATCTCTGTAGCCGTGTGGTCATGTGCACTTCTGATGATTTCCTTAGTCTGAATGTCTGGAATTGTTGGTTCAAAAGAAATGCATGCTTTAAATTTGTTTGCTGTATATAAATTAGGGACTACTTGAGGAAATGTTATCTTGATTTATACTGAGTGTGCTCGGTGTCTGGGGTGGGGGTTGGGAGTTCCGCAAGGGCATCTTCTGCTGGGTGGCAGTTACTGGGCTCAGAATGTGGAAGCACCGCCCTTCAACTGTAGCAGACCAAGCTGCCCTGCTTTGCCTGGGTAGCTTCAGAGAACAGTTGGATGCTTATAGTCTTGGAGAAACGGTCAGGGGGAACATGGGCTCTTCTAGGCTAAAGTCATTTCAACTTTAAAATATCATGTAGGGCCAATAAAAACGCACAGGGGAGTGTGTCTCTTATTAGAGACACGGGTGGACATGGTTTGCCTGGGTCTGCAAAGCTACTTGATTGTTCAAGTCACCCCTGAACCTTCTGCAGATAAAAGCAAGAGGGTAGAAAGAAGAAGAGGGCTCGATGGTGCTGTGAAAGAAGAAGCTGTTGGGCTTTGAGACTGGCGTTTGTTGTCTGTGAGACACATACTTGAATAATCTCTGTGGAGGTTGATCTCTCCCACTACCCAAAATAGCTCTTTCCTCCCAGTTACCCCCTGTCTACCAGTGCCTATACCTGTCCCCCAGGCTAGAAGTTTGAGTCAAGATTCATCTGTTACCTCTCAAGTCCAGAATGACTTGAGACCTATCATTTTATTCCGCTTGGAATAGCTCTCAAATCTTCCTCCATCTCCATTCTTCCTACCATCACCCTTTTCTAGCCTTTAACACATGCCTGCAATTCTGGAATTAATTCAGAGTCCAATCTTTCCTCCAGTTGACTGTCCTCAAATGCTCCTGAACTATTTTCCTCTGAGAGCCTAAAGCTTTTGCAAATGGCTTACCTACAGAATGTGAGCTCTTACAAGATTGAGGCTTTATCTTTTACTCATCTTTGTAGCTTAGGAAAGTGGCTGGCACCTAAACCATTTTTTGCCTGGCAACAACTACATGAAGGTTTGGAATGGGGAACTGAGGCTCCGTGAGGGGAAGTAATCTGCCTAAGGTTGCGAAGCTAGTAAGTGTCAGAGCGGGGATTTAGCCCACACAGGTCTGTTTTCCCCTAAACCGCATGGACTCAGCTGCACGGTGCTGCCTCTGTTGTCAGGGCTCTGATCGCTCCTCCCTCAGCGCTTCTCACTGCTTCTTGCTCTTTTCTGCACTTACTGTTATATCACAGGATAGTACCTACTGCAAGAGATAGACTTGAGCATCTTTAGGGGTGAAGGCCAGGGGGGAGCAGCTGGTTGATGAAGACCAAGAGGATTTGAGGGAAGAAGCTTGGTCTTAAATTAGGTCTAGAAGCTCGAGATAGGATTTGGTCAGTGGGGGTGACCCCAGGGTGCCGGCCGTTCCATATCATGGAAGCAAATAGCAGAGGCCCTGAGGCAGAGATGAACCAACAGTGCTGTGAACTGTGCAGGAATTGGCCTACCTGTGAAAAGATTTCATTCGGTCTTTGTTAGGAATCACCTTTAACTTTTTTATGAATGCCCTGCAACTAAGCCCCATGGTTTCGTGGACTGAGGTGCTACATGTTGCAGAGAAATAGCCCACTTTCTGTTTGGGAAGAGCAGAGAGAAGAAGACTTGTTTGGGTGTGGCATTTCTTCACTTCAGATTTTGAATTTTGAGGTGGCAGAGAATTCCTGGGGCATGTCAGCACAGGAACCTGGTTGGTGTCCTAACACAGCTTCAGTTTTCACAATTTTAACCTTCAGAAACATTTTCATCTCTGAGTTAAGGAAACCAGAAACATAAAATGGATTGGGAGGGGTTTGAACGTATTTACATAGAGAACAGTTTTTACTGGCTAATGAACTCCTTTCTGTGGCCCAAAGTATGTTTTGGCCAAAAGGGACCCTGGCAGATGACAAACAGGAAAACAAGAGACACTTGGAACCATTACCTGAAAATAATGATGAGAACTGTAAATCAGTGTCATCAAATTAAATAAGATCATTTAGAAAGTATTGGTATTGGTTAAAAAAAAAAACACTGCAAAGAACAGAAAAGTACACTTTAGTAAATAAAAAGAAATTTATTCAAAATTTTAGTTTGGTTTGATAGTTGCCTTTTTAAACTTACGAATAAAGATCCAAGGAAACACTAAATATATTACCTTTTAAGTTACACTACACATCCATGTACACACAGAGAAAACAAAGAGTTTTGGTGGACTGGGACAGTGTTTTGATTTTCTTTTGTGGACATCTGCAGCACGGCGGGGAGAAAGTTGTCGGTTTTCCCCCAGTCCCATTCCTGGCCCAGATGCTCCTTCTTGTAGCATTGCTGGTCTGGGATTCCAGCTAAAGACCACACAGTTTACTCCTGGTGTTCAGCTCTGTCCTTCTCTGAGATTCCAATGGCCAAGTTGGGAGCAGAATATGTGAAATGTGTTTTTCAGCCCCAAACTCCATCTCCCTCCTGGAGGACCCGACTGCTCACGCAAGCCCCTAATATGCCCAGAGATGGCCATTTTCCAACTGAACTATTGATAAGGGAGGCAGGTCGTGCTGAGAAGGGCTCTTTGCTCAGGGACTTTACTGCAGTTGGTTTAGAACTTTGAGGATGAAGGATATTCGGAGAGAGGCCAGCTGCCGTGACCTTGGCTGCAGCCTCCACTTGTCTTTGCCTCTTTATAAAAAGTTCATCCTTTTGAGCTAATCTTGCCTCTTGGCTTGAAGCCATCTTTATGAGAATGATGATTATTGCATGTTACCTTGCATTCTTGCCCCAGTCCTGGAGAGTCTTGCCAGACTTTTGTGCCTCCTGAGTCTTGATGTAGCAACCGGTTTTTCCCCAGCTGTCCCTTAATAGTCCATACCCAGCTTCCACCTGGGAGACCAGTTAGGATGTGCTTCATCCTGGCCGGGCAGGAGCTCCCCCAGACAGTGATAACCAAGACAAGGTGAAGCCTGCTTTGTGTTTGTTGCCTTAACCTCTCAAAAGTATTATTCAAGACGAGGAGTTAAGGTAAGGGTCTGGCATAGATTCCTCCTTCCCCTCCTTCCTGAAGCATCATCAGGCCGAAACAGTCCCACCTCTCAAGCAATGGGAACGATAATGGGGGCCAGTGTTAGGAAGCCCATATCAGAGGCAGGAACAGAGGAATCAACTCCCTGCCTCCCCTCCCGCAAGGCCATCCACACCAGGAAAGCAGGGTTTAGGTCTTGTTCAGGATTGAATAACCAACCTGCACGGTATCTGGTACATAGTGCACCTTCAATAAGTATTTGTTGCTTATCCAGATTGAAGAGTATGGGGGCAAATGGAAGGGGGCTGATTCTAGTTATTCTTACGCTGTGGGCATTTTCAGTGGACAGTGCTGTTAATTATGCAGTCATTATTTTCGTACCCCCTTTCTTGTCCCTCAGCTTTGAGGATTAAGCCTGGAGGTACTCAGTTTTTGGAATTTAAGGTTAATAGTTCAACCTCAAGTTAGCTTTAGCCCATGGCAGGCAGCTCGTTGTCCTCCTGCCACGACCCCATGCCTTGTATCCACATTCCAATAACGGGTCACTGTCTTTTCCCTTTATCCTTATGGCTCCTTCATATTCTCCGTTGCCATACAATGTGCTGGGATTGCCCCACACTCTTGGAGGATGGGAGTCTTGACCCTGGGCCTGAGTCCTCCTGCTGCCAGGTGGGCCCTGCCAGCTGCAGGACGCTTGCCCAGGCTGCCCGTCTCCCAGGATGCAGTGTTCTGCTCCCTCACCTGCCAATGGCTGCTGGGCCTCTTGTGTGGCTGTGTCTGCCTGTTGCCCTCTGCTGGGGAGTCCCTGTATTGTGCTGGCTTCCCATGGATGGTCTGGTCCCCACCCCCTGGCCTCCCTTATTAGGCCCACCACCCGGCTGCTGCTGGCTGAGTCTTATTTCTGAGACAGAGCATAGTTATCGTTGCTCCTCTGTATTCCTTTTAGTATCTCTACCACATCCTAATTCAGAAGCTTCTCTGTCCTTTTTTAAAGTTGATTTCACTCTTGGCTCTGGATTAAGAGATATTGTCTTCTCAAGGAGTGGTCCTAAATTGGGGCAGGAATTTTAGTTTTTGGAAGTTGAACATTGTGAGTGGGAGGTCACATGTGCGGGCATTGTGGAAGGCACATGTGCGGGCATTGTGGAGGTCACATGTGCGGGCATTGTGGAGGGCACATGTGCGGGCATTGTGGAGGTCACATGTGTGGGCATTGTGGAGGGCACATGTCCTTGGATAGGGGCCTATATTGTGTGCCCTGTGTGTGTGTGTGTGTGTGTGTGAGGATGAGAGGAAAAAAGGCTCACCCTTTCTAGTACTTTCTGAAAAGCATGTCACTAAATAGAACAGGGAGAAAGAAAATGGGGGTGGACCAGGTGTAAGATCAGGCTTTTTATCCTCTAGTTATATGAAGAGACAGTCATATATCATGTTATTTAGATGGTCCATCTTTCCCACATGATATTTTTCTGGCCTTCATTCTTGGCCTCCTAGTGAACTCAAGGTCAGAATAAAAATGATGGCTGTCATGACTTGGTAAAACTTGTTATCAGCAGAAAAATAGGAACTTTAAAAGGTAGTGCTGTATGGTTTCTGATGAAGAAACTTGCAGAGTGATTCCACTGTTCGTCTACAAAAACAGATTGGCACAGGATTTTTAAAACTTGCTCTCCCTGTATTAAGGTGAACATTGTTCCTGTTTACTGTACTCCCTTTACAGGTGGAGAGAAAGGAATTGATTTAGTTTAATATGAGATTTGGATATTTTTCCTAACCTTACATTGGTGTTAAATAGTAGCTATATGTATATTACTCTGCAGCTGACCTTTGGGGATTGCTTTTCCCAGGTGATTTTTTTTTTCTAATTATCTTTATGTGCATTTTAAACAGTTGCAGGAGGGATGGGATTTAATTGCTCTATTTGTATTTTATTCCTTTTGTGTCTAGGGCAAAAGGGTGTATTTTGTTCTAGGAGGTAATTTACAGCTACTGCTGGTATTAAAATATACACATGTAGCAGGTGGGTGTTTGTGTGAATATGTGGGAGGATTTGGTGTGACTGGGTTTCCTCTTGAGCTGTCTTTGCTATAGTCAAAGTCTCGATTTGAGATTTCCTACTGTGATTCATGGGGTCGCAGAGAGTCGGACACGACTGAGCGACTGAACTGAACTGAACCCCTTTCTGAAACTCCAATACTTTGACCACCAGATTGAAGAGCTGACTCATTGGAAAAGACCCTGATGCTGGGAAAGATTGAAAGCAGAAGGAGAAGGGGACGGCAGAGGATGAGATGGTTGTCCACCACTGACCCGATGGACATGAGTTTGAGCAAACTCTGGGAACTGGTGATGGACAGGGAAGCCTGGTCTGCTGTAGTCCATGGGGTCACAAAGAGTCGGACATGACTGAGTGACTGAGCTGCACTGAACCTGAACCCCTTTCCTCATGAACAGACTGGCTGTTTAGGGTGGACAGAATGGCGCATGTCCAGTATATACTTTGTTCTTGCTCTTTACATCATAGCATGACCTCAGATGTGAAATTTCATGTTTGTTTCAAAAGGGGACAAGTCTGGTTATGTCAAAGTTGCTTTCCAGGCCCTCTGAGAGTAGATCTACTTTACTACACTTTTTGGGATGATCACTAGGATGCAAAATCACTGCTGCTGTGTTGGAAGTAATGGTGATCATGCTGCCGAGGGAGGTCAGTTGGTCTGCTGCTGCTGACCTGCCTGCCAGGGAACCTGTGCAGCTTTACTGCTGTGGAGACCATGGCAAGCCGAAATCACCCCATTAAGCCTAGACACACATCTGGTCCTTTCTTTGACGCATGAGCTTGAGAGCACTCTTAATAATTTATTTTGAAATATCCAAGCAAAACATTATTGAAGTCAGATCAGATGAAAAATGGCTGCATCTGTTGTCTGGGGTGGGAGTGGAATAAAGCTACAGTGCTTAGAACGCCACAGCTGCAGCGTCTCGGGCAAACTTCCTTGTGCCCTACAGGATGAAAAGGGCAAATAGCAAAGTTATAGCCTAAAAACCGTGTCCTGTAGCAAAGGTAGAGTGTGGATCTGTTTGGGGATGTGCTTAAAAGTTGGCTAGAGATGTAGTGGTATGGTTTTGAGGACCTTCACAAAAATAATCTCACAGCTGAACAGCATCATCCTTTGGTTGACACTCTTGGTTAGAAACTTTAACAGACTTTTTTCCTAGTCAATAAAATTGGAATGGTTTATTTTTATTTTGTCAGAGGGACGCCAATAATGCAATACAGTTAACCGTGGACTAACTTGTTCTAGTTCCTGCCAGCACAGTTTTGGAAACCAGTGGTCTAAGGGATGCTGGATGAAAAAGCATTTGCCCAACTCCCCCTGCCCCACCCCCAACCCACCCAACACTCACTGAATGACTTATTTAATAAAACCGTATGATAAACACAAGCTTGTGTAAAGGAAGAGCAGTTTCCAAGAATATGTAGTGGCAAAAGCCAGCCTTTGTTTTGAGCATGCCAATTTCCGTGACCAGTTGGAGTACACCTCTGGACTTGATTCGCTGGTTGGGGTTTCACGTGCCCCTGTTGGAGTGAGGTTATTGTCGGGGAGCCACCGTGGTTTCACTGTGTCTAATGTGGAAGGCGCTCCTGCAGACACTGAGCATGTCTACTGTGGGTGAGGGGGGCTATGGGTTCCACCCATCTCAGTGCATCCAGAGAAGGGTCGTCTTTTCCGTATCTCATGCTGAAGGGCAGCGGTGGCTTCAGGACCTGTCAGGGTGTCTGAAAAGGTTCAGAGCATAATGTGACACGAGCAGGCTGAGAAAAGGGTGAAGATGCCCCATTTTCACATTAATCCTAGCTCCCTGATGTGGGTAGACCTTCCTAAGTGGAGGAAAAGCAGGCAGTCAGGCTCCTCCAGCTGAGCGCTGAATTTGGTGCTTGGGGAAAACAGAGGAGGGAAGATTGAGTATGGACTTGGATAGTCTGAGTTGGTCTGGGCAGAGGAAGAGGCCTCTGCTGGACCTAACGCCGGAAAGAGTTTGGCTTGCAAAGGAAATGGAAGGGATGAGGAGGCTTATTTGGCTTCAGCAGCGAGATAAAGCTATCCCCATAAAGAGGTGTGGGGGTGGGGGAGATCCGAGGAGAGCACGGGGCAGTGACAGGAAACAGGGTTAGAATCACAGGGCTTAGACCAGAGGCCTGTCAGGGGCTCTGAATAGGACCCTTGTGGGCCAAACCTGGTGTTTCGTAAACAGTGTTCACTTACTACAAAGATGTGTTGACTCTTCCAGGGCCATGATTATTTTTAGCAATCCGGCAGATTTTTGTTTCCTTATACATGCTAAAAGCATGATGACGAAAAAAAACTGATTGTGTGACAGATCGATTGCTGTCTAAGAGATTGAGAAGAAATGTATCTTCCAAGTGCCCGAAATTCCTTTTCCTCAGGTGCCCTTCTGTGTCCTCCTCCTTCAGGTGGGTCGTATTCTTACATCCCCGCTCGTCTCTTCCCCATCACATCCCGCTGTCCGGGAAGGGATATATACCCACCACTCAAACATGAATAGGTTTTAAGCAGGGACCAGGTGCCCTGGAAGCTCGATCCCCCAGGGGAGGAATAATAACATACCCAGTCACGTGTCAGGGAACATCACTCGGAATCTGAAGAGATTGGGGTGTTAATGGGGCAATGTCCTGTTTCAGCGGTTAAAAATTATATCAAGTGAAAGGCCTCCTTACCTGCACCCCTTGCTCCTGCTCTTTCCAGGATGGGGGTGTTACTTCTATAATGGATTGGTTCTCCTTTTTTCTTCCGAGGCCAAGCCCTTGGATTTGTGAGTGGAATCCATTTCCTACCAAGGCTGCAAGAGTCAGAAACCTCTCTGTAGCCCTTTCACTGAAAACTGCTTCTGTTCACAGGCATGAGATTGACTGTGTCCTTTTAGGTACAACAGTCCTGTGATGAGCAGCTTTCAATGGTCTGTCCTTCCAGACATAAGCACATTTATGCGAATACTTCCAGGACTCTACTGGGAGCTCATACATAAGATATGCTCCATGCCCACAAGGGTTTAGCCATTCAGATCTTGAAACAGAGGACAAACAACCTAATGCAGAAATCACCCCCGGAGTCCCTGGTGGTGGTTACCTGCCTTGCTTGAGTTCCTTCCCATGACCCTCTTATTTGGCTGTTCAACATTTTGTAGAACAGCTCCAGCCCTGACACGTGCTCTCCTCAAATAATGAACTAGAAGCTTCTTTCTTGCTCTTCTCATGTTGGAAAAAATCCCTTTTGACCATCATACTTGCTCAGGGCAAAAGGAGAAAGTGGCACCTCGTTATAGATAGAGCATCCAGCAGCTCCTCCAATCCTGGCTTGACTGACAAGTAAGCCTGCATTTCTAGGCTGGTACTAAAGGGATTCCAGGATTGGGGCTGCCTGGATCCCATGTGTTGGCTGGTCCCTCTGCCTCTGTCTTAGTTGCACTGTAGCCTGGTGTCTTAGAGGAAGATGGCTACCAGGTAAGAGAAGAGGCAGGGAAGAAGGGCTTGGCTGTGGTATTTTCTTAGTGTGTCTTTGACTGCAACCTAGCCTAGGAGCTGAGGATGCAGCAGCTCCTTGGGAAGAAGACATTTTAGTAGTCTTGAGGGCCAAGAAAAGGAAAAAAAAATTGTCTAAAGTGGGAGACTGCTCAATCTTAGAGGTCAATTCTGGGCTGACCTTGTATTCAACGTTGAATCTCTGGACCTCCCCTGGTCTTTTTCAGGTCACAGATGTTCAGAAGAAGTGGGGTTTGATGCAAGAAGGATGGCATTTCCCCCCCGCCTCCATCAGGCTTTTGACCTCTCAAATACTAAAGGTTTTTGGCATACAAATAACTACCCCAAGTCAGGTTTCAGCTTTAAGAAGGCAGTAGGATTTATGTACTAGTTTGACTCCCATACTAAGGAACTGACTCTTAATTCTTCCCTTCTTATTAACTTGTCAGTAGGGGCCAAACTCTGATGTGGGGCCAAAGTTAAGACAATGCTTTCCAGTTTCTCCTCTAATAAGTGAAACAATTGGAATGACTGTTTTTGATACCCAGGGCACAAAAGGGATTTGAGAAATATCCGCGGCAGGTAGTATGTATTGCTACAAGTGGCAGTTCTGGGGAACTCTCTAGTTGTCTTTAGCTTCTGTTGCTGAGGTCAAATCTATGTCCTGGTCCGTGTCCACAGAAATGGGAGTCTCTGTTAAATCGGTGGGTGTTTTGGAGACCACGTGGAGGAGGATTACCTGAGAAACGGCTGTTCTAGGATGACACGCTTTTCCTGGCACTCCTTATTGCTGGGGAGATTTGGTCTGATCGTAACGTGAGCCTCCCTGGTTAACCTCAGCCTGATAGCTGGCTGAGAAGGGGTTTTTCTAGCAGGGACCATGTCTTCTTCGGAAATGGCGTTCTCTACCCTGGTTCTGCTTCACCGATGTACAAGGGGTCTACTTCCTTTTCTTCAGTCATACCAGGCCTTGAATTTGGGCAAGAGGCATTATTCGTTCGTTCATTCACTACTATTTGGTTTCCTGTGCCGGAGGAAATTTCCCGTTGTATATAAAGAGAAGCCCAGAATCTCACTTCCTCCTCCTTCCTGAAGGGGTCCTTGGATCCTCTTGCTATTCTTGCTTCTATTCTATTCTAGCATTAGCTGAGGGCTCTGTCACACACCCTGGAAAGACAAGAGTTTCCAACCAATTTGAACCGGGCTGGCCTGTCTTCCTCCTGGGAGGAGTCCACGGAGCTGCTGGGCACTTGCTCATCATCCCTTCTGTTTGCTGTCTCCCTTGTCTTCATTGCTCCGTTCCTCTCCCCTCCTCCAGATGCAAGCCTATGATTTGGACAAATCTGGGGATTTTGTTTCAACTCATTGTCCGCAGTCATTTTTTTTTTTTTTTCCTTTCACGATTTGCACAGAAATATCACCAAAGTCATGTTGAATGCTCGCAGTGCTCAGACTCCCCTCTCAGTAGGTACCCATAGATCTTTGGGTTGAATTCAGTCAGCCAAACCTTTATCCTGGTTGGATTGCAGCCCCATCAGGGAGCCGGGAGCCTCAGCTGGGGAGGCGAGCCCTCTGGCACCTTCTTCTCAGAGGCTGCCTCTGTTCCAGGTGCTTTAGGATATGGCAGGGGGTGGGGGGCGGCATCGCTAACGCAGCCTCTTTCTACTGGAATCCTCTCCTCTTACCTCTCCGCCTTCATTTCTCACTGTACTGGGACTGGCGGTGGTGCCTCTGGCCTTGGAAAAGGAGAGGACCCTCCAGGATCCGGACTCCAGGTTTTTTTCATTTTCTTCTGACTGAGAAGTATTGTGGCCTCGATATGGAGGAATTTCAGTCTCAGTGCGGTTGGCCTGCCTGTTTGATGTGGGGACAGTTTTATTCTGTGGCCCCTGGAGCAGGAGGCCAGAAAGCCAGGTGTCCATCCTCTGATGGAGTCCCCTCCTCCCGCCCACTGAGCTACCCTGGGGAGACTCATACCAAGGGGACCAGCACTCCTCATGGTCACTACAGGGCACTGGCCACCTATCCTTTGCCATCTTGATCTTGATGATCCTTGTTTCTGGCTTATGCCATCTGTCTATTCACGGAGTGGATTACAGAGCAGGCAAAGCCTTTGACTCACGAGGAACCAAGAGGGCCCCAGAAGTGCCTTCCATGTGGAGAAAGCCATTAGTGGCAGCCTGCAGGGTGGGGATCACTGTCTAAGGCAGCCTGGCAGTACCAGAGTGGTCTTTTCATGAGCACTCCTACCTTGATGTCTTCCTCTTCCTTGTGGGGCTCACTGGCTTTAAGGAAGTTTGTGGTGGAAGCCTTCCTCTTTCCAGGAAGGCAAGTCTGTGGTTATTGCCTCACAAAATGACCTGATGTGTTGTAGGCCACCCCTACAACATGATGAGGCCCTTTATCATGTAGCCTCAGATGACTCCTAAACTCCTAATGTGGACTGGGTCTTCTCCTCCTGGAGTATAGCTAGAAAGGATTTGCAGAGGCCATAACCTGAGGAGCAGTAGCAGTCAGAAAGATCAATTCCTCTTCTCTTCTGGGTTTGGATTCTGGGTATATGCTGAACTCCCTAGAGAGCCTCGGTGCCTTCTCTAAGTTTCCAAGGTAGACTAGGAAGTATTTGGTTTCTTCATGCACCCATGAAACTGTTCTTTATTTTGTGAGTGCCTCTTATGCAATGGGCACCATGTTTCATAATTTCACTTAGGATAAGTGATCCAGCCCATGCTTTAGAATTTCAGAACTTGTTGGGGAGATAGGGGCTTTCTCTTATCCCTGTATTTGGCTTTCTACTATGCGCGTCTCTGCCCCAGGAGCCTGGAACACTATCCTTGGGAAGCCTGGTATTAGCCTTGCCCTACCCCAACTCGCTCACCATGGTCACTCCAGGGCCTCCTGCTCTCCTGGTCTTGATCTTGATGGTCTTTCTTTCTGGCTCATCCCATCTGTCCATTCACAGAGTGGTTTACAGAGAAGGCAAAGCCTCGACTCACGAGGAACCAAGAGGGCACTTCGTAGTGGCAGCGAGCCTGCAGGGTGGGGATCACTAAGGCAGCCTGGCAGGGCCAGAGCTATGTTTTCACAAGTGCTCCTATCTCGATGTCTTCCTCTTCCTTGTGGGGCTCACTGTCTGTAAGGAAGTTTGTGGTGGTAACTTTCCTTTTTCCGGGGAGGCAAGTCTGTGGTTGTCTCCTCAGAGAGTGACCTGCTATGTTGTAGAACACACCACCCTTCATCATGTGGCCTCGGTTGACTCCTAAACTCCTAATGTGGACTGGGTCTTCTCCTCCTGGAATATAGCTAGAAAGGATTTGCAGAGGCTGTAACCTGAGAAACAATAGCGGTCAGAAAGATGAATTCCTCTTCTCTTCTGGGTTTGGATTCTGGGTATATGCTGAACTCCCTAGAGAGCCTTGGCACCTTCTCCCTCTCTCTGTTTCCAAGGTAGAGACTAGGAAGTATTTGATTTCTTCATGCACCCATGAAACTGTTCTTATTTTGTGAGTGCCTCTTAAGCAATGGGCACCATGAATTATTTCACTTAGGATAAGTTATCCAGCCCATGCTTTAGAATTTCAGAGCTTTTTGGGGAGTTGGGTGGGGGCTTTCTCTTCTGATCCCTGTCTTTGACCTTCTACTATGGGAGTTTCTGACCTGGGAGCCTGGCTACCCCAACTCATGCCAAAGCAGGTCTCAACAGGAGCCCTGCAGTATTCTTCATTTTGGCCCCAAGACCACCTTCCCATCCCTGACTTCTCCCTTCTCTGTCAACTGCAGAACCCTTCTAAGCATACTGACCCTGTATGCTTGGGTTCCCCATTATCTGTCATAATCTCATCCTTCCTCTTGCCCACCCTCACTTAATACCCTGGGATCCTCGGAGGCATCCACTCACAGATCAGAGTCTTCAGTGAAGCCCTTTTTCCCGAGAGAATAGTCATCCCATGGACTCTTAAGGCAAGTGCCTCATATCCATCTGTCCTCTGTAATTATCCCCTATAAAAACCTAGGTTTTGATCAGGAAACATGGAGCTGCCAGAGCCTGACAGTGAGCTTAACAATGCTACCCCACACCCCTGGCTAGAATCCTCCGGAGAGTTTTCACTGTCACAGAGAAGCCACATCTTGGGTTCCCTACTCCCTTGTTTGAGTTTTCAGGGATTTGACTTCCTATCAACAATGAATCTTGGTTTTATCCTTTGAAGAAGGAAAGCCTTAGATGATTTATTTCCATGTTTGCTTCCCAGGTGGTTCCTGGTCATGACTGGCTTTAAGGAAGCAGCAGTAACACCTTAGTTTCTGCTTAGGTGACAGAACTGCACTGGCCATGAAGGGCAGGCACAGCCCCCATCCATCCCACTGTGAATGCGGAGATCTCCCTACATCACTCTTTTCTCAGGAAGCTTGATCCAGCCCTCTGGCCTGAAGATGTCTTATCTCCCTGTTTTTGGCATGTGGCTCAGCTTATCTTGTGGCATCCTTTTTCCGGGGCTCTTCATCTTGGTGAAGCTCTGTGGGTAGTGATATGAATGGCTTCTGGGAAGTCTCCTCATGCGACGGTCCACTTGTCCCTAGAGCTGGTGTGTTCTTGACTTTCGGACAGTTAGCTGGTAATGGTCTGCCTCTAACCGTAATGATTGCTTGCCACGTGTGTTTAGCAGTCTCCACGGGAATAATTTGGCAGGGGAGGTTCTCAAAGCTCATTCCATTGTGAGGTTCACCAGGGCTTCCATAAGATTCTCTGTCCTCATTGGTGGATCCTGAGGATTCTGTGGCTACCTTCAGTTGAAAAAAAAATTCATTTCCCATGTTCAGGATGGGGGTGAGGTTCCCTTTTACATGTGGGAAAGTGTCTTAGGGAGAAGACTTTGATGTTCTGAAGCACTGTTCTGAATATGCACGTGAATAAGCTCCTGGAATTAGGAAACAAAGATCTTTGACTTCTTTTCTCCATCTTTTCTCTATTCCTTTGAGCTGCATTCTGCACGTCACAGTTCAGACGCTCTTCCCATTCACTTGTGCCTCTCGGGAGTTTAGACTTAACCCAGGTGCGGTGACCCTCCTTCAAATGGTGTGCTTTCACATTTTAAAATGTTTAATGCATCAGCCTTGCAACAGTAAGTCTATTTTATAAGTGAGAAGATAAATCTAAGAAGCCCAAGAATCTTTTTATTTTTATTTTTCATGTTCTCTTCCTGCCTTCTTCATAAGTGGATGAGATATTTATGTAATTTTCATACCTGAATAAAATTTTTATGCTTCCATATAATCAGCTGCACCTGGGATCAATTTCAGGGATGCTGCTAAGGGGTTGTCAATATTAATGATCAGATACATGGCCCTTCTCTGTTTATGGCCACTTGTGCAAGGAAAGTGATGCTGGCTTCTTCAATTCTTTGGACCTTGGTATTGCTGCTCTAGTATTTGACCACCACAAGAGACCACCCTATGAGATGGGGTTTGTCTTAAGCTTTATGAAACGGTCTCTCTCAGGGAGAATAAGTGTGCTGAGTGAGTGACGAGTTTTCCTTCTCTTTTTACGAGCTCTGTAAACCCTTTCTAATTATATTCTAAGAGAAAATGTCCCAGAGAGCGTGTTCCACAGGAGTCCAAATAATAGAGGCGAAGAGGGAATTAAGATCACATTTATTTGCAAGTGCTTATTGAGCCATTACTCTGTAGATTCTGGCTGGGAGATGGCAGACTGCCAGTGGGATGGAGTTCAAATATGAATAAGAAACTGTCCCTCCATGAAGAACTTAGAAGCCACAGTATCAGAGCTTTCGAGAACACTGGCTTGTGGGGCACTGCTTTCTTCCAGCCTTGCTCTTAGGTTCTCCCTCCTGCCCAGCCCTCCTGTGGCTGGACCTACTCTCCACTCTCACTTCCCCCTGTCCGCCCTTGCTGCGGTGCTTTAGACACAGCGGTGATGGTTTCCACACCGTGCGCTCAGTGTGTCCAAGTCTGTCTGTCTAGACTGGGGTCCGACATTTCGTTTTTTGTCTGTGAAAGGCCGAAGATTCTATTTGAAGAGAAAAGCATGAATTCTTTTTGCTTTTAAAATTCAAAGTTGTGTTTCATTTTGTAATAAGAGTAGAACGTCACTATGGGAGAGGTCAGGAAATACAGGTGAGCAGAAAGAGCACGGACACGTGGAGTCAGCCCTTGTTAATGTCTGTCTTCTGCCCTTGTCCTGCTTTTTGTAAAATGGTATTTCTCCAGGGTTTTAGCGCACGTGCTACACTCCTCTCGGTGTTCGAAATCCTGTCCCATTATCATTCTCCGTGAAGAGCATCCTGGACACCTCGCCTAAACTGTCTGCATTCAGTATCCTGCTCCGCTCACCGTCTGCTTGACATGGCCCACTGCCTGTTCCGAGTGACATCACCGTCTTGTTGCGTTCTTGAAGTTGTAGTGACCTGTCTGTTCCGAGAGTCAGATCGATGCCTCTGCTTCGCTGTGGCTCTCAAGTTTTGGCAATTCTGTGTCACAGACACCTCTGGCATTTTCTCAGCCACCCACTCTCTTAATTTAGGCCTTTACTAAGTCTTGCCCAGATGACTTGGATTCCAGACCCCACTTCGAATCGTCAATCATTCGCACCCTGCCCAAGTCATTTT
Source organism: Moschus berezovskii (assembly GCF_049115385.1). NCBI lineage: Eukaryota > Metazoa > Chordata > Mammalia > Artiodactyla > Moschidae > Moschus > Moschus berezovskii. Next base: position 23,770,186 of record NC_142466.1, read on the forward strand.
CCTGAGTGCAAATATGATTCAGGCGTTTCTCTGCTTCAGATCCTTCCCTGGCTCCCAACGGCTTATACGAGAAAAAGTCGGAACCTCTTAGCGCAGAGGTGACTTTGTGATGTGACTACTACACAGCTCTCCTTGCTTAGCTCTTGTCCCGTCACTCCTCTTTGCGTAAACTTTGAGTCCATGCTTAACCATACAGTGACTCCCAATCTTTGTGCCCTCCTCCCTTTCTCAGGGATACTCTTTCTTTCCACCCTAGGCTAACTTCCACATGTCCTTCTGCAGTCACTGGCCCTCAGCTACCCAGAACTCTTCAAGGTCCATCACCCTGTCTGACCTTCTTCGTGGCCACCTTGCTTTGAGCCCATTCTGCTGGAGGTTGGAAATAGACTTAAGAGAATTAGGAATTAGGGATTTATTTAGTCTGTGAGGGAAATAGGGCAGGTTACCTCAGCCATGGCTAGCAGAAGCAGGAGGCTCTTGTACAGAGCAGACAATGGGCCCCACATCACTGGAACAAAGATGGTGCATGCCCACCACCCTTTTCCAGGTGCTTCCACACTGCACATCGGGCTTAATGACTTATTTAAGAAAAAAAATTGCCTTGTTCCAAAAAAATTAAAATGTCAGAGATGAGATACTCTAATAGAATGAGATATGGGAAATTAAAAAAAAAAATAGGTAAAGAACTGTGCCAAAAGGGAAAAGGGAGGTCATAGTAACTCAAAGCCAAGGACTGCTACTACCTCATTGTATTTTTGGTAGAAGGGAGCCACGAGATTAGCTCTAAGTATTAAGTTTTCCCACTTGAAAGAGAGAAATGTGATCACTACCATGTCTAAGGATCAGTGCAGTCATCATTCCTGAGACTAAGACCCAAGAAGCATTCCTGTGGGTTCTTTCCACTTTAGGGGCTGTCTGAGATATTAATGTGAATCCAACTTCGGATATGCCCTGTTCTGTGGAGCTGGGCCTGGTAGGAAGAGAAATCAGAGGCATTTGCTCAGGGCCCTCAAAGCCAAAAGGGTTTGTGGGTGGGTCCAATTAATTGGATGGTTTTCTTGGGCCCTGAAGTCTCCTGTGCCTGCTGCTGCTGCTGCTAAGTTGCTTCAGTCGTGTCCGACTCTGTGCGACCCCATAGATGGCAGCCCACAGGCTCCCCCGTCCCTGGGATTCTCCAGGCAAGAACACTGGAGTGGGTTGCCATTTCCTTCTCCAATGCATGTATGCAGCTAAGTCACTTCAGTGGTGTCTGACTCTGTGAGACACATGGACAGCAGCCCACCAGGCTCCTCTGTCCACGGGATTCTCCAGGCAAGAATCCTGGAGTGGGTTGCCATTTCCTTCTCCACTCCTGTGCCTAGATCTTAGTTAGTTTTGAACCTGTGTTCTGTTCTGCTTTAAAATGCTCCAGGTTGCGTCCCCCACTCCCCTACAAGTCTTTCCCCTCTCTCCTAGGATCTGGTTTCTCTCATCTTGCAAGAGACAATTAAATCAGACACAATTTAGTGTGAATTTCACTTGTTCAACAATAGGCTCTGTGCGGTGACTGCAATATATACCAGAGATGGCATGAGAGGCTACTGGGAAGAAAACGATGCTGCATCTTGCCTGGACGCCCGTGGATACCTCTTTTTCTATTTGCTGTTATCATCCTGTCTCCTCAAGGTACAAAGACAGAAACCAAGTCCCCAGAGACAGTTCCGATCCATTTATGGGATGTTTGCTCTTGGGGTGCACCCTCTGTGATCATGAAGGAAATCGTGGGTCTCTGGGGTTCCAGACCCAGGTTGCGAATCTGTTGGCCCTGAAGGTGGGCAGACTGCTTCTTACTGGCCTAGACGTTGGAGGCACCACCTCACTGGAGCCTCCTGCTGATGGACTTCCCCTGCTTGCTCCACCAAGGGGTCTGTGGTTCTGTGTGAAGAGTCCTTCTTGCTCCTGGTGCCTTTCTGTCTTGCCCACCAGTCAGTGGGCCCCTCAACTGTGGGGATGGAGAAAGCAATTGTGGTTTCTATAAGGGATGACCTCACTGGGGGTTTGCGTCTCTACAGGATGGTCCACTCTTTCCACCTTTGGTGAGGGCAGTGGGTAGTCTGAATGGAGATATTTCAATCCTGGCATGACTGGTGTGGCTGTTGGATATTGGTGGGGGTGTTGCGGGGACTGGAATGGCTGGTTTTGACAAGCCACCCTCGGTCTCAGAGCTCCCCCAGATATTCTGCCTTGGTGCAAGCCCATAGTAGGGACACTTCCTTAAGACTGTCCCAGGAACTGGTCTCTTGGATGGAGCTGTTCTACTTGTCTTGACCTTTGCTTTTGACCTTGATGGTGCCCTTTGTCCTGATACATGCCAAACTGGTGTCCTACAAAGCTAAGCCCTGCCTTACCTCGTGTTTCGTGCTCCAGAAGGGCTCTGGGTTGGAGAACAGAGGTCTGCAGGTCCTGCTAAGAGGATGGTTCTCACCAGGGATGAGAGAGTTGGGGGTCCTGGCCATGGATCTCTTTGGCACATTATCAGGTCATGGTGATCCTCTGGTTGCCTCTTATTTACTAGCTTTCAGTTTTCATTATTGGTCCAGAAATCTGTGGTGGGCACACTGATGCTAGGAAATCAGATGATAACCACCACGGTGTCTTCAAAGGTAAGTCAGTTGCCACAGTCTTTTCTCTATTATATGTTCAAGTTTTCCCTCCTCTTTATTTGCGGATGCATACAACACAGGCACGGCCCCATTCTTGAGAGACAGGTTGAAGGTGAGCCTCAAGACTTCTGTGAGGAAAAGAAAGGCTTTCTGAAGCCTAGGACTCTTCTCCTTTCTAGTCTGGCCCTGAATTCTGGTCAGCACCGAGTGGCTTGGCTATCGTTATCTTATTTTTACCCTCAGGATCTCTAAGGACTGAAATTTAAAAAAAATTGTTTTTTTTGGGGCAGTGCCTTTTCTATAAGAGGCATTGCAATTTGGGATTTCCCATGCTGATCTCACCACTGGTGATTTTGCGTCTGCAGTGGTACGTCCAGGGTTGCTGAACGAGAGCAATTGCCCACTGACTATTCTGAGGCTGTTCCCTGACTACTCTGGATAGAGCTCTGCTTCTCCTGCTTGCTCTACCTGTTCCATTTCCCTGAGAGAAGGCTTGAGGTTGGTCACTGGAGTTGGAGTCTCCCTGACATTCAGAACCTTGGTCCTTTCTTGTCTCTACTCCCGGGCACTGGGTGACAGTGGCTTACCTGGTTTCCATTATCCAGAGGGCCCAATCCTTTTCAACTCTCTGTGTCCCCTGCCTCTGTGGTTTCCCGTGTTCCCATCTGCTGCATTCTGGCTTTCCTCCCAGCATCAAAGATCTAGGAGGCTCCTGGGTACTGTGACGCTGCAGTGAACATGAAAGGGCAAGGACAGATCTCCACAATCCCTTTATTTTTGGAACTCTCGATGAGGAAATGAGCCCTTTTCTGTTTCCTCCCCAAAGTAAAACAGTGCAGTGCAATCAGGAAATCTAGCTAGACTGCTGGACTCTTATCACATTGCCCCTAGTCCCCTGCTAGAGACTCGTGGCTATTGGGTCGTGCTCCTCAGACCTGGCTAGTCAGCTTTAGTGAGAAGTGGTTTCCATCTGCACAGGGCAGTTTCCCTTTCTGTGCCTCAGTTTCTTCTTCTTTAAACACGAGGAAATGATGTTGATAGGTACCTAGTTAACCACCTTTGCACCTCTGATTGCTACCTATCTGAGCCACAGCTCTTGTTTCTGTTAAAAGAATCAGTCGTATGGGAGCGTGTTTATAGGCATGGACTGCAGAGCCAGGCAACGTGAGGGACCTGAGCCTGGAGGTCAGGGCAGAGTCTGCTGTGAATTCTGTGCTTCCTCAGTTTGATCCTCTCCTGGGAAGGCCCGTCGCAGCGCAGCTCCCCCGGCTCTCTTTCACTGTCTGTTACCTTCTTCGCAGTCTGCAGTTGTGGATCCTCCTCACTGTTTTCTTGCAAAGGAAAACTCAGTTGAGTTATCCCTGCCTTTCTGTGCTTCCTCCACCCTACTGGACAGCTTCTTTGATCTCCTCATGATCCAGATGCTTCTTTAAATGTCTTTTCATGTTTGGGACCAAGTGCCTCCTGGGACAATCCCTCAAGGCTGGGTGCTCTTGTCTCTTTGGTTGGAATGTTCTTGGTGCTCAGACGCTTGGTTGACATTGAGATGAACTCCCCTCTCACTGATCCAGGCAGGCAGCAGCCCTCAGGAGGACCACTGTGGTTCCAGCCACCCTTTGGCTGGCCCTTTCTCAAGAGTGTTTATCCTTCTATGGAGCTCCAGAGTAAACTCAAAAGTTTAAAGTCTTCGCTTCATACTTCCCCAAATATTTTCTTTTTTCCTCTTCAAAGAAGAGCTCTTGCGATGGCTCCTTTTAAATGTCGTTCATTGGTGACTGCGTTTAGAGATAAGTAGCTTCCTTTCTTTTGGAAAGAGCAATCTGTCAACTTTCCTCTCCACTCATCAAAAGGTTTCCATTTTCATTTTCCATAGTTTTTCCTGATACTTGATCACATGTAGGTGTGGTTCTTAAGTAGTTATAATCAGAGTGTGGATACAAACTTGTTTGAAAATATTGCGCTGAACATTGTCCACATTGTTATTGGCCCTCAATGACTGTTTCCAAAGGCTGTATAATAGCCAGTTGATTTCATAAACTAGAACATAGTTTGGTTCCTTCCATTGTTTATTTGTCCTCTTAATTATGCTGTTATAAATATTACAAAAGAAACCTTTTGTATATAGCTCTCCTTTCATTTGAGTACATTCCTTGAGTTAGACTTCTGGGTCAGAGGGTATGAATGTTTTTGTAACTTTGGGACACTTTTTCTAAGTTCTTTTCCCCAAACAGCTAACCTGTCATTTCTTTCAATTGCCAAGAGTGTTAAGTATGTCTCTGGCCATTTAGGGGGAGTTGAGTGGAAGATAAAATGTGTGGCTGGCCTGGAGCAAAATGGTCAAACAAATGGTTTCTTTCCCAAACAGGCCAACTTATGTTCAGAAACCACAGAATTAAGGTGAATGACTAAGGAGTTTTCCTTTTTTATTCTCCATATGCCATCTTATCTTGTCCCCTCCTTTTATTTGCGACCACACCCACCTTTCACCTGTATATACAGGAAGTTCTTGGAAATGCCCTTACTATCTCTTGCCACTGGACTGGCTTTCCGTTCCGTTCCGTTGCTCAGTCGTGTCCGACCCTATGCGACCACGTGGACTGTAGCCTACCAGGCTTCTCCGTCCATGGGATTCTCCAGGCAAGAAAACTGGAGTGGGTTACCGTTTCCTTCTCCAGGGGATCTTCCTGACCCAGGGATCGAACCCAGGTCTCCCACATTGGAGGCAGACGCTTTAGCCTCTGAGCCACCAGGGAAGCTAAGAAATGGTTTTAACAATTTGTCCTGCCTTTGTCTTATTTCCATGCCAATGGGTGTGCAAAACAAGAAATCCAATATTCAAATAACTTATTTTTAATAAAAGTTTAAAATTCTTAATATAAACACATGCATCACTTAGTTCCATGTAGTGTACAGTAATACGGCTGAGAGGGAGATAATAGAAATCTGGCTCAATTTAAGACTAGTTTGATGACAGGATGATAGTGAGGTAGTAAGAAGGCAAAGCCAGGTAAAGAGGGCCATTCACCCAGACCCATGTCTGGCACCCAACCCAAGCACAGCAGAGTCCTGAAAGAGATTTCTTAAAAGAGAAAGAGAATTTCTGCTTCCTGCAGACACTTAGTCTTTCCTAGGGCTTTACATTTACTAAAGGTGGAGGAGGCAGGGGGCACCTCCACTAGAGGTGGAGGAGCAGTGGGTGGCACCTTGGTGATGATGCAGAGAGCCCTTGGCAAGTGCGAGCTCTCTGACAGAGTCAGGAAGGCAAGGGAGCTGCACGTCTCCCTCTAGGCTTTGAGTTTTCCGTCTCCCACCCACAAGTCCATTTACATAAAAGGAGGAGTGAGTGATGGGGGCGACAGGGAAGGAAAGCTAATCTGAACAGAAGATGCCCTTGTCATCCTGCTTCCCCAAAGCTTGAACCACACAGGGTCCGTGGGCGAGAATGAACCATCACAGTCACCCTTCAGGGTGCTCTGAATCTCTTTTAAAAACGAAGACCAATGATGCTCATCTAATTCTTTGCCAAGAGAGTAATGGATCTATGTTATGGATAAGCACAAAGATTAATGGGGCACCAAGACCAGAGGACACCAGGGGAGTCTCCTCGTCACCCTCTGTCAAAGCTAATTTTAAAATACCAAAGCAGTTCTTACCTTTCTAGGAAGCCTCTGGGGATGGGACCTCAGCAGAAGAACCCAAGTAGGGTGTACTGGCATTTTTCTGAGTTGGTTTCATTTATTAATGTCAAAGCTGGATGCTGGGAAGAGTTTTTCGATGTTTTCTACTTCTACAAAGAAAGGCTGGCCTTCAAATCATCCCCAATTGAACAGAGTTAGGTTAGACAGAGGACCTAACAGTTTTAGGTTAGAGTTAACATTTTATAGGAACAGCCACCATTTCAGGACAGACTCTGTTATCTCACTGACCTGTTACAATTTTCCCATCACCACCATGTAGATCTTTAGATACACATAGATAGGAGTATCTATGTATATAAATATAGTATCCGTACCAACCTAAGAGAAGTTATCGTTAGTAGAAGGGGATTGTCTTCATGCAGCCAAGAGGATCAGGGTGTTTTGAGTGGTGAGGTGTAACGAGGGGACGTTGTCTTGGCTCCTGGCCTTCTGTCTCTGCTGCCTTGAAGGAGACTCGCCTGCTGTGTGAGTGCATGTGCGCTTTCAGGTGCTCAGTCATTAGCAGTAGATGACAGACCAGTTCTCTCTGTGATTATTATTAAATAGGGCCTTCTATTGTAGCTATTAACAGAAGACACTATTTAATGAATGCTTATCGAGTGCCATCTTCGTGCTGTCTCCACTGTCTGCAAGACCTTTGTGTTCACAGTAACCTAACGTGGTGCTTGTGTTATCCCCATTTTACAGATGGGGAAACAGGGTTAGAAATGTTTAGTAGCTAACTTGTCCAAGTCCCACGGATGGAGGATGGTCAGTGGTAGATGCTGATGAAACTCAGGCCGCTGGATTTCAGAAGCTGCTTTATAAATTTGTACAGTGTTAGAACACTCAAGAAAGTAAACAAACCAGGGCAAATAGTTTACAGAAGAAACCACACAGGAATATGCAAAATTCAGAACCAGGAATATTTTGTTCAAAGGAAGACTGTCATTCTGAGTAGCCTTTCAGCGTGCATTGCACATAACGGTGAGCAGCTGGTGTTACCCGGGGATCAGTGAGAGCCCTTTCTTGGCTACAGTAGTTGGGGGAGCAGCCTTCAAAGGAGGACCATGGAGGTAATGATAACAAGCAAGACCTTTTTTTATATTGAGGTCTGTGTGGTAGGCGTGGTACAAAAGGCCTTATATACAGAATTTGATCTGTTAGTAGATAAGGCCACTGCTGTTTCAAATGGGAAAATAAACTAACTCAGACGTTGAATAACTTTCCCAGCGACACATAACTAACAAGTGGCAGAAGCGGTCTAACTCCACTTTATCAAATTAGCCATCACTCTAAAAAAAAAAAAGAACAACTATGGTTCATCTACCAGTTGGACAAGCTGACAGTGTTAGATGAGCAGTACGTTTCCTTTAGAAGACAAATGCCTTTGAAGATTCTGAGGGATCCTCACTAACAAGAGAGGCTAAGACAGACTATATTTACTTTTATAGGTTACAGCCAATCAGAAACTCTCTTAAAACACTTGTTTCGTTTGGGAGTAGTTTGTTGTCAAACTAATGAAAGTATGTGATTTGAAACTGGAATAATTAATGTTCAGGCACTTAAGGGAAAAGAGAAAAACTCAAAGCCTCGAAAGAAACTGAATTTATATTTGCAGAATAGATTCCTGCAGTGTAGTCATCGTTACTGAGCTCAATGTCATTATCACCATATTATCATAGCACACACATCTCTTTAAAAATGGAATTTCTTTCCTCATTAATATAAGAGAAGTTATATGCAAATAGGAAAAGGCATAAATTTTATTTTTGGTGCACTCTGATGCCCAATCATCACTGAAAATCAATCTGTTGTACTTACTCAATGTGCTTCTGATTTTGAAAGGTATTCATAGTATACCATACTCTTTTTTTACCCTGATTTTATCACCACGGTCAAATTAAGTCTCTTAACTATATGTGATAACCGAGTAGTAATATCTGAGCTACTCCATGGAATCAGTATTCCTTAAAGAGTTTCCTAGTGTATGTTTCAGTTCAGTTCAGTTCAGTTGCTCAGTCGTGTCCGACTCTCCGCGACCCCATGAATCCCAGCACGCCAGGCCTCCCTGTCCATCACCAACTCCCGGAGTTCACTCAAACTCATGTCCACAGAGTCGGTGATGCCATCCAGCCATCTCATTCTCAGTCGTCCCCTTCTCCTCCCGCCCCCAACCTTTCCCAGCATCAGAGTCTTTTCCAGTGAGTCAACTTGTCGCATGAGGTGGCCAATTTGGAAAGTACTTATTTCCACTTCCCACTCAGTGAAGCGTTCTATGAGAATTGCAATTGTTTTGGTAGATACCGAATTATCACTTTGTTTTAAAGAAAACACTAGGAAACATTGATTCTATGTGTTCTACGATTCTAAATTAAATCACTTTATAAAACACTTGAACTAAATCATTAATTTTGGGCCCACAGCTTTGGGGAAGCTAAGTGACATATTCAAGGGAACATAGCTATTCAATGTCAAACATAGAGTTTACATCCATGATTTCTTAACTCCAAGGCTAAACATGTTAGTCAACATACTTAAAAAAAGTCCTGGAATGAATGCATACATGCCCAGTCTTATCTGACTCTTTGTGATCCTATGGACTGTAGCCCACCAGGCTCCTCTGTCCATGTGCTTTCCCAGGCAAGAATACTGGAGTGGGTTGCCATCTCCCTCTCCAGGGGATCTCCAGGGGGCTCCAGGGATCAAATCCACATCATCTGCATCTCCTGCTTTGCAGTAGTAATTTTTCTTTACCACTTGAGCCATTGTTGGGGGTGGGGTGGGGTGGGTAACTATCAATTTCAATACCAATTAAAAATATTATTGGTAGAAATACTAAAAAGCAAAATGAAATTTTAAAAAGAGAAAAACTGACACATGCAACAACATGGATGGGTCAGGCATAATGCTGAGTGAGTGAAGTTGGACCCAGAAGAGAACGTGCGGTATGATTGCACGTAAAATGAAGCTCGGTAATAGACAAAACAATTACTTACACTCCTGGCTAAGATGGAGTAACAATGGCTAGATTTACTCTGTCTGAAACAGCTAAAATCCAGACAAAACATAGGAAACAATGGTTTTCAAGATGTGATGCAGAAAGCAGCAAAGTACAGTGATCTGAGAGAGCTGGGAAAGAAATGAAGTGAGGCTCAGCCTCTCACAGGAAGCCTTGAGAGGCAGCGCTGGGAGCAGGGACTGCAGGTGGAGCCCAGCAGTGTCTCTAGAAGAGCACATGATGCTGAGGGTCTGCACTATCAAGGTAGTGTGAGTTCTCAGGCGGAATATGAGAAGTAGAGGGCTGGGCTGAGAAACTCATAGATTTTCAGTCTCCACTGAGTCTGCAGCTGAGTACTAATTAGTGCTTGTACATAAGGAAAAACCACCTAACAAGGGTTAGTGGGAATATTCCTGTCAACACCACCCAAGAATATAAAATCTCATAATTTACAGGGCATTGACTGGGTAGAGTACAAACACAGAACTCAGAGTTGAGAAAAACTAGCCCTAGATTAAACAGTGCTCTGTGCTTAGTCTCTCAGTTGTGTCTTGACTCTGCAACCCCATGGACTGTAGACTGCCAGTCCATGACAGCAGCTGATATAGCCCGCCAGACTGTAGCTCCTCTGTCCATGGGGATTATGTAGGTAAGAGTACTAGAGTAGGTTGCCTTGCCCTCCTCCAGGGGATCTTCCTGACCCAGGCATCAAACTCAGGTCTCCTGCACTGCAGGTGGATTCTTTACCATTTGAGGCACCAGGGAAGCCCAACAGTGCCCTCACTTCAGTTCAGTTGCTCAGTCGTGTCCAACTCATTGCAATTCCATGGAATGTGGCACGCCAGGCCTCCCTGTACATCACCAACTCCCAGAGTTTACTCAAACTCATGTCCATTGAGTCGGTGATGCCATCCAACCATCTCATCTTCTGTCGTCCCCTTCACCTCCTGCTTTCAATCTTTCCCAGAATCAGGGTCTTTTCCAATGAGTCAATTCTTCGCATCAGGTGGCCAAAGTATTGGAGTTTCAGCTTCACCATCAGTCCTTCCAATGAATATTCAGGACTGATTTCTTTTAGAATAGACTGCTTTCATTTCCTTGCAGTCCAGGGGACTCTCAAGAGTCTTCGCCAACACCACAGTTCAAAAGCATCAATTATTTGTTGCTGTACAGTCCATCTCTCACATCCATACATGACCACTGGAAAAACCATACCCTTGACTAGACGGACCTTTGTTGGCAAAGAAATGTCTCTGTTTTTTAATATGCTGTCTAGGTTGGTCATAACTTTTCTTCCAAGGAGCAAGCGTCTTTTAATTTCATGGCTGCAGTCACCATCTGCAGTGATTTTGGAGCCCCCCAAAATAAAGTCAGACACTGTTTCCACTGTTTCCCCATCTATTGGCAATGAAGTGATGGGACCAGATACCATGATCTTAGGTTTTTTTTTTTTTTTTGGCTGAAGTAGAAAAGAGTGGCTTTATTATTTGCCAGGGAAAGAGGGCCATAGTGGGCTGATGCCCTCAAAACCATGTGTCCCAACTTGTGGAAGATAGTGGGAAGTTTTATAATAACTGTCAAAGAGGGCATGATCAGCTTGTGGGCAGTCTTCTGATGGGTTGATAGTGAGGTAAGTGGGAGTCAACATCATCTTGGAAGAAATGGACAAATTCTTAGAAAAGTACAACTTTCCAAAACTGAACCAGGAAGAAATCGAAAATCTTAACAGACCCATCACAAGCATGGAAATTGAAACTGTAATCAGAAATCTTCCAGCAAACAAAAGCCCAAGTCCAGACGCCTTCACAGCTGAATTCTACCAAAAATTTAGAGAAGAGCTAACACCTATCCTACTCAAACTCTTCCAGATCTTCGTTTTTTGAATGTTGAAATTTAAGCCAACTTTTTTTCACTCTCTTCTTTCACTTTCATCAAGAGGCTCTTTAGTTCCTCTTCGCTTTCTGCCATGAGGTTGTGTCATCTGCATATCTGAAGTTATTGATATTTCTCCTGGCAATCTTGATTCCAGCTTGTGCTTCTTCCAGCCCAGTGTTCCTCATGATGTACTCTGCATATAAGTTAAATAAGCAGGGTGACAATATACAGCCTTGATGTACTCCTTTTCCTATTTGGAACCAGTCTGTTGTTCCACATCCAGTTCTAACTGTTGCTTCCTGACCTGCATACAGATTTCTCAAAAGGCAGGTCAGGTGGTCTGGTTTTCCCATCTTTTAAAGAATTTTCCACAGTTTGTTGTGACCCTCACAGTCAAATGCTTTGGCATAATCAATAAAGCAGAAATAGATGTTTTTCTGGAACTCTCTTGTTTTTTTTTTTGATGATCCAACAGATGTTGGCAATTTGATCTCTGTTTCCTCTGCCTTTTCTAAATCCAGCTTAAACATCTGGAAGTTCATGGTTCACAGTGCTCTAGTCCCACCTAATAAAGCTTAACAGCAAGATCCCAAGTTATCAAACAGTTTCCAAGTAACTTAGCCATGTTCTAGAGCAAAGCACAAAAAATACTTAAAGGGACACAAAAATATCCAGCACCCACCAAGGTAAAATTCACAATTCAGTTGAGTCACTCAGTCATGTCCAACTCCTAGCGATCCCATGGACTGCAGCATGCCAGGCTTCCCTGTCCATCACCAACTCCTGGAGCTTGCCTAAACTCAATGTCTGTTGAGTCGGTGATGCCATCCAACCATCACATCCTCTGTTGTCCCCTTCTCCTCCTGCCTTCAATCTTTCCCAGTGAGTCTGGTCTTTGCATCAGGTGGCTAAAGTATTGGAGATTCAACCTCAGCATCAGTCCTTCCAGTGAATATTCAGGACTGATTTCCTTTAGGATTGACTGGTTTCATCTCCTTATAGTCCAAGGGACTCTCAAGAGTCTCCTCCAACACCACAGTTCAGGAGCATGAATTCTTTGTCACTCACCTTTCTTTATGGTCCAACTCTCATATCCATACATGATTACTGGAAAAACCATAGCTTTGACTAGATGGACCTTTGTTGGCAAAATAGTATCTCTGCTTTTTAATATTCTGTCTAGGTTGATCATAGCTTTGTTTCCCAAGGAGCAAGAGTCTTTGAATTTCATGGCTACAGTCACCATCTGCAGTGATTTTGGAGCCCCCCAAAATAAAGTCTCTCACTGTTTCCCCATATGTTTGCAATGAAGTGATGGGACCAGATGCCATGATCTTAGTTTTTTGAATGTTTAGTTTTAAGCCAACTTTTTCACTCTCCTCTTTCACTTTCATCAAGAGGCTGTTTAGTTCCTCTTTGGTTTCTGCCAGAAGGTTGGTGTCATCTATATATCTGAGGTTATTGATATTTTTCCCAGCAATCTTGATTCCAGCTTGTGCTTCATCTGGCAGGGCATTTCGCATGATGTACTCTGCATAGAAGTTAAATAAGCAAGGTGAGAATATATAGCCTTGACATACTCCTTTCCTGGTTTGAAACCAGTCTGTTGTTCCATGTGCAGTTCTAACTGTTGCTTCTTCACCTGCATGCAGATTTCTCAGGAGGCAGGTAAGGTAGTCTAGTATTCCCATCTCTTGAATTTTCCACAGTTTGTGATGATCCACACAGTCAAAGGCTTCAGTGTAGTCAATAAAGCAGAAATAGGTGTTTTTCTGAAACTCTCTTGCTTTTTCCATGATCCAACGGATATTGGCAATTTGATCACTGTTTCCTCTGCCTTTTCTAAATCCAGCTTGAACATCTGGTAGTTCTTGGTTCACGTACTGTTGAAGCCTGGCTTGGAGAATTTTGAGCATGACTTTGCTAGCATGTGAGATGAGTGCAATTGTGCGGTAGTTTGAATATTCTTTGGCATTGCCTTTTTTTGGGATTGGAATGAAAACTGACCTTTTCCAGTCCTGTGGCCACTGCTGAGTTTTCCAAATTTGCTGGCATATTGAGTGCAGCCCTTTCACAGCATCATCTTTTAGGATTTGAAATAGCTCAGCTGGAATTCCATCACCTCCACTAGCTTTGTTCGTAGTGATGTTTCCTAAGGTTCACTTTACTTTACACTAGAGGATGCCTGACTCTAGGTAAGTGATCACACCATTTGGTTATCTGGGTCATGAAGATCTTTCTTGTATAGTTTTTTTGTATTCTTGCCACCTCTTGTTAAAATCCTCTGCTTCTGTTAGGTCCATACCATTTCTGTTCTTTATTGTGCCCATCTTTGCATAAGATGTTTCCTTGGAATCTCTAATTTTCTTGAAGAATCTCTAGTCTTTCTCATTCTATTGTTTCCCTCTATTTCTTTGTATTGATCACTGAGGAAGGCTTTCTTATCTCTTCTTGCTATTCTTTGGAACTCTGCATTCAGATGCGTATCTTTTCTCCTTTACCTTTAGCTTCTCTTCTTTTCTCAGCTATTTGTAAGGCCTACTCAGACCACCATTTTGCCTTTTTTTTCCCCTCAGGGATGATCTTGATCACTGCCTCCTGTATCATGTCAAGAACTTCTGTCCATATTTCTTTAGGCACTCTATCAGATCTGATCCCTTGAATCTATTTGTCACTTCCACTGTTTAATCGTAAGTGATTTGATTTAGGTCATACCCGAATGGTCTAGTCGTTTTGCGTACTTTCTTCAATTTATGTCTAAATTTTGCAATGACATGTTTGTGATTGGAGCCACAGTCAGCTCCAGGTCTTGTTTTTGTTTACTGTATAGAGTTTCTTCATCTTCTACTGCAAAGAATATATTCACTGTTATCAGGCATCTAGTGAAAAATTATCAGGCATGCAAAGAAGTAGGAAAATATAGCCCATAATGAGAAGAAAAATCAATCAGTTGAAACTGATTGAGAAATGACACAGATGATAGAATTAGTTGATAAAAATGAAAACAATTATTATAACCGTATTCCATATGCTCAAGAAGATAGAGGAGATTGAATATGTTAAGTAGAGATATGGATGTTTTTATAAAAGACGTCAAATTAGGTGAAACTAATCTACCATGATAGAGGGCAGAACAGTATTTGCTCTTGGGGAATATTAATAGAGGTGGTTGTCAGGATGCTTTCTGAGATGAACAATTTTTATATCTTGATATGGAAGGCTGTATACATGTGGGCACATGTGAAAACATCAATTAAGCTGTACAAAAGATTTGCTTGCTTTCTGTAAATTGCTGTAGTTGTTTTAGTCACTAAGTCATATCCGACTCTTTTGTGACCCCATGGACTGTAGCCTGCCAGGATCCTCTGTCCATGGGACTTCCAGGCAAGAATACTGGAGTGCATTGTCATTTCCTTCTTCGGGGGATCTTCCTGTCCCAGCGATAGAACCCATGTCCCCTGCATTGGCAGGTGAATTCTTTACCACTGAGACACCTGGGAAGCCCCTTATGTATATTAATCCCCCCAAAATATGCTTTATTATGGATACTGTTTGCAAAGCAGGTCAACCTGTATGAATAAGTGGATTTTTTATTCCATCAGATGGATCAGAGTGACTGCATCTCCTCAAGAGTCTGTAATGTAATAGAGATTAGCCATCATGGGGGAGCTAGAAATGAACTGCATCATAGAGATTTACTTACCACATTAGTTATATTAATCCCAATTGGTCAATGAAGGCAGAACTCCTGTTAGTTGCTCGATAAATATTGTTGGTTGTCACTCACTTAACCAGTTTTTATGGAAGTATAAAATGGAGACACAGGGAAGGAAAATCAGAGTTTTATTTTATGCATTGGAGAGCCTAACTTATAAAATATTGATTGATCTCATATGTTTCAATAGGAAGTCCATACATGTAGTATAGAATAAATAGAATAAATATGGTGCAGAACAAGTCAGTCACTTCTAAGAGTTAGGGTATATGTGGACAAAGGTGTAAGAATGGGGGTCTAGGCTAGTCTCAGTCTTTAGATGGAAGTTCTGTTTTATCAATAAAAGTAGGTGTCTATTGTTTTTGTTTCTCTGTGCCATTCCCACCAAACACCAAATGCAGCAAATAAGTTTTCAGTAAGTAATTTATGTAGGATTCCTATCTCCGTGTTTCCCTGGGAAATTTCAAAACTAAAATTGTTCTGAGTTATTCTGCCTCTATAAACCAGTCAGCTATATCTCTCACCAGAATTCCAGTAGGTCAAGTTATGTATCTGAAAGCAAGGAGCCAGATTTCTTTTCCTGTAAAAGAGGGAGGGCCCTGTTAGGTGGAAAAATTTCTCAGAGGAATTTCTCAAGAGACAGGGTGAGCTCACCCTTAGTTAAAATAACAATTGCCATCCATATCCCCTTGTGGGAGTATAAACAAGGCTTGTTGGCCTTCTGAGTTTGATATTACTTTATTTTTTTAAAAAACAAATTGCGAGGTAGACTTTTCACTGGAGTGTCTTGTGGTGGGCTTTCCCCATGTGCTGTGTTTTCTTAACCCTCGCAGAAGAGTTGTAGGAGTGGCCTAAAGGGGAAGAAAAGAAAGAACTAGATTAGTGTGTTTAAACTTTCTCTGACTCTACATCTGCCATAGGCTGGAAGCATTGATGTTGGTCATTGGTGCAGATGCTTAATTTTTCTGGGTAACTTTGGTGAATACTCTGACCTAATACCAGGAAGTGGTACTTGGGCCACTTTTTGGAGGACTAAGTTGGAGAAGACTCTTGAGAGCCCCTTGGACTGCAAGGAGATCCACCAGTCCATTCTAAAGGAGATCAGTCCTGGGTGTTCACTGGGAGGACTGATGCTAAAGCTGAAACCTCAATACTTTGGCCACCAGAGTTGACTCATTGGAAAAGACTCTGATGCTGGGAGGGATTGGAGGCAGAAAGAGAAGGGGATGACAGAGGATAAGATGGCTGGATGGCATCACCGACTCTGTGGACATGAGTTTGAGTGAACTCCGGGAGTTGGTGATGGACAAGGAGGCCTGGCGTGCTGCGATTCTTGGGGTCGCGAAGAGTTGGACAAAACTGAGCGACTGAACTGAGAGGAGCATCGGTCTCATGGCTTTCTCCTAGCTTCTGGGGTTGCTGGCACATCTTAGCATTCTTTGGCTTGCAGCTACCTAACTCCAGTCTCTGTCTCCAGCATCACATGGCATTTTCTCCTCCTGTCTTCACATCATGTTCTTAAATGAATACTAGTTTCACTGGATTAAGGACTCATCCTATTCCAGTATGACCTCATGTTAACTAATTGTATCTGCAAACAACCTTATTTCCAAGTAAGGTCACATTCTTAGATACTGGAATTAGGAGTTCAGCATATCTTTTTGCAAAGACACAGTTCAACCCCAAACACTACTGATTTGTTAATATTTAAGATTTTTGCATCTGTTTTCATAAGTAAGCTTTGTATACACTTGTGTTATTCTTGTCTGGTTTTGGTCCCAAGGTTATTTAGCCTAAAATAGTTTGGGAAATGTTTTATGTTTTATTATTTTTTGAAATAGTTTGTAAAGGGATAGTGATAATCTGTAACATAAAACTTTGGTCATACTTATCTGCAAAACTATTTGAAGCTATTGAGAGAGGGGTTATTTTTGACTCTTGATTCAATAATTAGAATGCTATTATTCAGCTTTTCAGTTTCTTCCTGAGTCAGTTTCTGTAATTTATATTTTTTTCTAAAGAATTTGAGAGGAAGTTGTTTGTAGTATTTATATCAGGTGCTTTAAAAAGATCTATACTCTGTATGTTTTTTTCAGTTTCAATATTACTGATTTATGATACCTATATACTTTTTTTTGTTGTTTTCTGCTTTTCCTGGTGATAAATTTATTAGTATTTTCACAGAATGCTTTGTTTGGCTTTATTTTGTTATTCCTTTTTTAGTTTGTTGAATTGAATATTAAATTAATTGAAGGACTTCCCTAGCAATCCAGTGGTACTCTACACTCCCAATGCAAGGGCCATGGGTTCTATCCCTGATTGGGTAACTAAGAGCCTGGACACCATGCAGGGTGACCAAAAAAAAAAAAAACCTTAATCTTTTCTTTTGTAAACAATTAATTTGACTACTAATTTAACTCTAGCTACTTGATACGTTGTGCTTTAATTATCATCTAATCTTAAATGTTTGGGAATTGCAGTCTTTACCTGTAAGTTGTTTAGAAGTATGCTTTAAAATTCACAAACATAGGTATCAGTTATTTTAAGAAATAACTAAAAATTGTCCTGTGGGTAAAGAATGTAGTAAAATACTGATTCTTTAATGTTTATTGAGAATTTCCTCAAGAACTAGTTGTTATTTAGCCACTAAGTTGTGTTCGATTCTTTTGTGATCCCCATGAACTGTAGCCCACCAGGCTTCTCTGTCCATGGGATTTCCCAGGCAAAAATACTGGAGTTGGTTGCCATTTCCTTCTCCAGGGGATCTTTCCCACCCAGGGATCAGACCTGCATCTCTTTCACTGACTGAATACATTTAATTGTTGGATGTAGAGTTTTGTGTTCTGCTCTTAGAATAAGCTTGTGTATTGCTCTTAGAATTACGCTTTTAAAAATGTTTTACTTGATACATCAGTTCTGTGTATTATTTCAGTTTGCACAGTAGTATATTAAAATCTCCTGCTATTATGATTGATTTGCCATTTTCTTGTAATTTTGTCATTTATTGTGCTATGTATTCAGGAATATGCTCTTTTGTATATTATTTCATAATTTTATGTCTTCTTAACAAATTGCTTATTATTATATGTTTTTCTTGATAAATATCAATGTATTTTCCTCCTTAAATTCTATTCTATTATCATTACTAATCTCTTTCATCCAAGGGTCTCTATTTTTAACTGGTGAGTTTATTTTCATTTATTTTTGATGTTGCTGATATAGTTAGTGTTATATCTATTATAGTCTTCTTGTATGTTGTCTTTTAGGTAAATATTTTTATTGATTATTTTATTCTACCTTTCTAATTTCTGTTGGAATTAATAATATTTTCTCTTTTTTATTTTTGGCTTTCTTTGCTGAATTTGAAGTGATGGATTTTATTATGTATGTATTAAATTACATATGCATACTATATATAGACATACATTTATGTATTTAGTGCATAGTATTTACATATATGCATTAAATTATATTTCTATACTACATTATTTAATGCACAATGAATTTATTTGTATTAAACATGTATTTTTATTATATACATGGCATATATTCTTATGGCATGTTTTTCTGAAATGTTTAATACAGTTAACTATGAATTTTTTTATAAAGATACGAAGTCATTTAGTGTTACTATTTTGCTACTTAATAATACCAGAACTACAGCATACTTTACATACTGATTGAATAATTACTATTTATCCTTTGTTATTCTTTAGAGTTTGAGTTCTTTTATTTTTACACAAATATTTACCATTTTTAGCCGTCTAATTTTAAGGATGTATTTTACTGATTTCTATGTGTGCCGTATTTTTTTTTTTTGTCTTCCTCTTTCTCTCTGCACTGTTTTTTTCTTTCTTTTTTCTCAAGTAATTCCTTTAGTAGTCTGAAAGTGAGAGACTGTAGGTTCCCTTTTTATTTGTATATATAAAGATATTTAATTTTTTGAAAACTAGTTTTACTGGATACAGATCTTGGCTGTTAGTTATTTTCTCTGTAGATGTCCTTTGCTATCTATTGATACTGATTAGAAATCTACTTTCAGTCCAAATGTCATTTTTATTTCATTGGTGTTTACAGTTTTCTCAAGTTATTCTTACTGTTTGTGTTAATGTGAATTTATCTCTCAGCTCTCAGACTTCTAACTTTTCAATATTGTTTCTCTGCCATTCTCTCTGTACTTTTCTTCTTAAGCTCTCATTCAATAGATGTAGATTCATGTCAGGTCCTTTTAACCTGCCCTACATGTCTTGTCTTCTCACTCATATTTTTATTCTCTTTATTTTACTGTGAAGATTTTCAGTTAATTTCCTTTGTACAGTGTCTTCCAGTTCACTGTTCTCTCTTTAAATTGTCTCTGGCATATGGCATTTATTTCATCTGAATTTTAAAATTCCAGTAACTCTTAATATTTCATTTAGCATTTCTGAGTTTTAGAATATGTACAGTTTGTTTCACTCTTGCCTGTTTTTGTTGTATCATGTCTTGTTCTTAATGGATTTATTCTTTATTATATTTAATGTATTTTTATATAAGAATGCAAAGTCTTACTTTAAAATTATTTTGTAATTGCTCCATTATTCTCATTTGGTAGGGAAGGAAAGGGAGTTAATAGCCTATTGCTATTAGAAGCCTCCTTTCAGCCCAGTGTCATTGGTTTGTAGGTCATTTTTTTCCCCAGTGGTATTTACAGTTTCTCAGATTACTGTTTTGTATTTGTATTTGTAAGTTTTGTATTGTCACTAGAGGATACAAGACATCTCCCAGCATTAGTTTTCTCATGTGTTGGGGACATTTATTTGTTGGATTCCCTTGAGTTGGTATTTTCTCTTTCTCTCTGTACTAACTTTACCCTGAATAGAGATTTTTATGGTTTCCCCTGTTGGGTAGCCCAGAGGTCTCCTACTCACCATTAGGTCTTATAGTAATGACCTAGAGCCTTGTGTTCTATTGAGATAGTGAGGATCCTACAAATTCAGTCTATTTTGTATGTCCTCAAGACCCAGCCACCCATTCAGCAATTTGTTGAAAGGTCTCATGGGACTCAGCATATAGTTGCATTTAGGGATAAGGTTTGTTATAACCAAAGGGTACATGACAGGGTCAGCGCAGGGCAAAGACACGGGAGAAGGCTGGAGAAAAGCCCACACAGGCTTCCTTGTACCCTCTCTTTTGTGAAGAGACCTACCTAACGTGTTTCTTTCTCTGACAGTAAAAAAATGCACAAAGATGTTGTGATATTTCTGTCCAGGGAAGCCCAGTAGAGACTCGGTGGTGCCGTATTTGTTTCCTATGGCTGCCATAAGTTACCACAACTTGATGGCTTAAAAGAGCAGAAATGTGTTCTCTCACAGAAATCTGAAATCAAGGTGTTGGCTGGGTTAGATCCTCACGGGGCTCTGAGAAGCCATCCTGTACCTTCTCCTAGCTTCTGATGGCCTCCAGCAAATATCAGTGTTTCTCAGCTTGTTGATATGTCACTCCAGTCTCTTGTCTCCACCTTGGTGTGGGCTTCTTCACTCTTTGTTTCAAATCTCTTTCTGCCCTTCTCTTACAATACCAGATGCCACTGGGCTTGCCTTAAATCTCAGATGATGTCATCCTAGGTATTTAGCTTAGTTCCATCTGCAAAGACCCTTTTTTCAAATAAATCATATTTACAAGTTCTAGGAATTAGTACTTGGACATGAATTATTTTGGGGGGCTGCCATTTAATCTGGTGTAACGCCCAAGGTTTTGGAGGCTGGTCATACAGCCAACTTCTGTCCAACATGTACCCAAATTTCAGACTCCCAGAAGAAAAGTAGGGTTTCAGTATAAATTACATTGTTTGTATGAACAGTCTAGGCACAGTGAGACTTCCTTATCAGTAAGGGAACTGTTTTGAGTGTCAAGTTACCAGATGCCAGCTCAGGGCCTACCTTGCAAGCAGGCTCTTCAAGAGATACACAGGTATCTTTTGCTTATTGAAAGTTTGCCTGACACCACTTTACTTTTTATAAAAGAATGATATTTGTACCTGTTTCTGCTAACCAGAAGAAATCTGAAGAGGACTTTCACTTCTACCAAAAAGAGGCAAAAAGCAAAAATAGCGTTCAGCATTTGCATTGCAGTGAGCCAGTAGGGAGGCAAAGTGTACCATGAGCAGTGAAGCACCCAGTCAAGCTCTGTCCCTGGGACCTACACACACAGTCTCAGCTTCGAGCTGCCATAGCTTTAAACTGTGCAACCATCTGTGCTTCATCTCAATTTATTCTGTGCTTCCGCCAGCAAGATGCGTTCTAAGGTAATTGCTTCTTAGCTTTATGCCATTTGGCTTATGTAGGGTCTTATAGAAATGGCCTACTTTTGGATAGTGGGGGAAACCTGTCCCAACCTCAGCCCTGCCAAATTAGGTCTTTTCTGTACAGTCCACCCTCTTTGCCCTTATGCAAGGCATCTTACAGCAGTTACTATCATTAGGACTTCAAGATGCCAGGACCATCCTGTGGTATTGACTTCAGTTACACCCTAAAGTCCTCCATTAGTTGTAAAGATCTGTCTTAGAAGCTTGGTGGGCTTCCCTGTTGGCTCAGCTGGTAAAGAATCTGCCTGCAGTGTGGGAGACCTGGTTTCGATCCCTGAGTTGGGAAGATCCCCTGGAGAAGGGAAAGACTACCCATTCTAGTATTCTGGCCTGGAGAATTCCATGGTCTGTGTATAGTCCATGGGGTTGCAAAGAGTTGGACACGACTGAGTGACTTTCTTTTCACTTTTTCAGAAGCTTGGTGGCTTCCTCAAGCGATGTGCCTCCTGTAGCTTGTAGCTTTTGGCAGGAACCACAAGTTAATGGATGCAGTTAGTCTCTGTAACAACAGTATAGAGCCAATCAGCTCAATTTCAGATGGTCCCATTAGAGAACAAATCCTTTGTCGGCATCTGTATATGGCTCAGGTGGGCCAGACAGCATCCATGATGATTTTACAGTTGATAGCCCCTCTCAGGGGTGTTCTAAAGCTACTGCAGTTCCAGAGTCTGAGTCCTATTCATTGAGTGGAGAGATCTCATCTGATTTCTGTTCAGCGCAGCTAGTACTAACGTTGCCAGAGCACATCGTGGACAGTATAAGATTCAGACATAAAGTCAGATCTAGGCAATTAGGATCTTGAATTCAAATTCAAGAAATGTCAGCAACTAATTTTCTTCTGCAGTTGCAAACCCGAGACACCGCAGGGCCAGACAACCAGTCTCAAAGCCCAAGTAACAAGGCTTTCCTAACTAAGGCCTTTATCCCTTGCCTGGAGTCCAGATCGACCCACTCTAAAATATGCATGTAGGCAGGAAAAATCATCAGTCTTTAAGGGTCAGGCATTCGATTTCAACAGGAGCTTGTTAGCCAATTAAAAACAGCTTTTTAAAACTTAAAAAAAAAAGTGTATTTCCATCTGGAGATTTTCTCTTTTTTATGTTGTCTCCCTTTTGTAAAAAGAGGTGCCAATAAAGAAAAATCATAATACAGGTCACTGGTTAGGGAGATTTGCTGTTTTCAATATTCAGAGTTTAAATTTCAGTATTCCTACTTATGGCAAAAGCTTCAGAGAGTTGTACACAACTAATAATTTTTCTTTGCACATTCCCCTGATTATTGTGATCTTTCTCTAGTATTCATGAAAATTATAAGCATGTTATAATCATATGTAAATGAAATAGCCACAAGGGCACAAAACCATTGAAAAAAAATTTAATCATTGTATATTTTGCTCAAAGCCCCAGCAGTAGATTCAGCATTTACAGGGTTAAAGTGACAGCTACAGAGAGACCTCAGCTGGAGTGAAGGGTGAGGGGTGGTTCTGGAGCTCAGCTGCAGAAAAGGCTCCCGGTGTGTCTCTCCCTCCCTCCCTGCTTTTTTTTCCTTCTACCAGAAGGAACCAACACCTTACCAGCTGTTTTATCACCTCTGGTTCATTCAAAGGCCACCTTTGGGACATTGATCCCTTTTCTCTCACACCAGGTGGAGAGCACGCGAAGCACAGACTTCACCAGGCCTCTCTCTTGTCTTCATTTCAACTGGCAGGGCCAAAAGAAGCCAGGGGATCCCAGGAGGCAAGTCTTCTTCTCTTGCATCTATTTTCAAATTCCATAGGTAACGTTTACCTCTCACAGCAGAGAGCGATTCAGCTGCAGGTAGCGATTCAGCTGCTCTTTTGTACTCTGAGTAACTCCACAGTCACCCAGGCACCAGCATTTCATCATCCCCAGCCCTTCTTTTTTTCCCCAAAATAATACTGTAGCTGTATTTCGGTGAGTTGTAGTGAATCCCACGGCCAGCACTGCTTTGGGGGATCCTCGAGGCCGCACACATTTGGCGCTACTTTAGGAGGAATCATGGAACTCAGCACATAGGTGGATTCATTACTAAGGTCTGTTACAGTGGAAGAATGTATGACAGGATCACTGAGGGAAAAAACACAGATTCTGGAAAAAGCTATGCACAGGCTTCCTTATACTCTTTCCCTCCCATGAGGAGACATACCAATTTTTTTTTTTTTTTCCCCAGAAGCAAAAAATGTAGAATATGTGTAGAGTATTTTCTGCCCAGGATTGTCTATTAGAGAATTGGATTTCTGGACTTGATTAGAAGCTGATTACGGAGACATCTTCTGCTTAGCATGTACCAAAGTTCCAGACTCCCAGAAGGAAAGCAGATGTTAATTGTAAATCACATTGTTTGTACAAACAGTTTAGGTACAGGGCACCTGCCATATCAGGGAATGCTTTGGTTGCCACATCCTGAGAAGCTAGTCCAGGGCCTACCTTGCAAGGAGGCCCATCTAAAGCCGGCAGCCTCAGACCTGATATGTTAACTCCTTTCTTCACACAGCAGCCACTGAGGCAGGAGGTGGGTTGGCCCAGACCATGACTTGAGACTATGTCTGCCTCATCTTCCCCAACCCGTCTTGGCCATGCAACTTTGTTCCCTAGAACATAGCCCAACTCAGCAGAGTATGGCTCAGTGAAAGCTCTTTAGTCTCTTTTCACGACGAGGGAGTCGCCACCACAGCTGTGGATTTCAGGCAGAGAAACTACGGTAGGTCCCGTGTGATGTGTGGAAGACAGGAGCTTTCATTCAGACTCTGGTCGGCCTCCAACAGACCTCAGGCCCAGAGCCCAGTGCATCTGTAGTTTCGGCTCGCTACTGCTTTGTGTTCTAGTTTACTTTTTTCTCTGCAAAGATATGACAGCATGCTTTAGATTTTTTTTTTTTTTAATGTCATCTGTCATTGCTGCCTGTTTGGAGCAAAACATGGTGGAGAAGGGAGACTTAGACTGTAAGCTTACAATGTCATCTTAGCCAGAAGATGTCCTTTTACTTTTTAATACATTACTGTAGGTTTCTCTACTCAGATGTGGGACTGAACCCATGGGGCCTACGCTGAGTTGCATGGTAACTTTGGTGGTACAGTGCTTTCTTCAGAATTGCCTTTCACCTATGTTTCTGGCCTACTGTCTTTGTGTCTCTTGACTCTTCCCATCCAGGGGGTTATTAGTGGGCTTGCCTTATAGTGTTTGTTTTGAGGGAGAACCTTAGGTGCTTAAGATTCCCCTCCTACTCATGGCTTTTGGTCAAAGATATGACCGAACATGCAACAACAGAGTTTGGGCCGTCTTACCATTTCTCAAAGTCATTCTACTCATTGTCAGTTCAGTTCAGTTCAGTTCAGTCGCTCAGTCGTGTCCGACTCTTTGCGACACCATGAACCACAGCACACCAGGCCTCCCTGTCCATCACCAACTCCCGGAGTTCACTCAAATCCATGTCCATCGAGTCGGTGATGCCATCCAGCCATCTCATTCTCTGTCGTCCCCATCTCCTCCTACCCCCAATCCCTCCCAGCATCAGACGCTTTTCCAGTGAGTCAACTCGTCGCATGAGGTGGCCAAAGTACTGGAGTTTCAGCTTTAGCATAAGTCCTTCCAATGAACACCCAGGATTGATCTCCTTTAGAATGGACTGGTTGGATCTCCTTGCAGTCCAGGGGACTCTCAAGAGTCTTCTCCAGCACCACAGTTCAAAAGCATCAATTCTTCGGCGATCAGCGAAGCCAACTGTTGACTCATTTTCTCTTCTATTAACTTAAATGATTCTCATTACATTTTTCAACATCAGCCTTTTATTACTCAGCATCATTTCCTCCAGTGTCCTTTTGAGACGTAATCTCTATGATGTAAGGTATCTTGGTAGTATGATAAATCGAGATGTGTGCACTTTTGACTACAGAAGTCAGAGGAGATTTCTGGAGACTTGTCACTGCTCTGGCCCGCCAAAGGGTTAGTGACGAGATCTCAGCTCAGTCAGTGAGTCCTCTTCTCATAGGATGTTTGACTCTTGGCTGGGTTGGCACAAGGACTGAAGAGAATGCTGGCTTATACCTGCCGCAGTCTTGGGTCAGCCACTAAGCAGTTCTTGCCACAGTGACCTTCTACTGGTCTATGCCGTTCTTATAATATGGTGTTGAGGACCAGACGTGTCGCTTCTGGTGAGATGTGACTAGTATATCCTTAGTGATTTCTGCTACTGGTGATTCCATGATTTGCACACCACATGTCTTGAAGGTAATATTTAATATTTAATGTAAGTAGTGTTTAACTGACTAAATTGCTTCATGTTATTCTTATGAATCCAAATCTCTTTTTAATGTTTGTTTAAACAGGCCAATAGCACAGTGTACAGGAGCAGTTAATTTTTTAAACTCCAATTTGGCTTCAGTTTAGTCGCTCAGTTGGGTCTAACACTTTGTGACCCCATGAACCGCAGCATGCGAGGCCTGCCTGTCCATCACCAACTTTACTCAAACTCATGTCCATTGAGTTGGTGATGCCATCCAACCATCTCATCCTCTGTTGTCCCCTTCTCCTCCCGCCTTCAATCTTTCCCAACATCAGGGTCTTTTCAGATGAGTCCGCTCTTCGCATCATGTGGCCAAAATACTGGAATTTCAGCTTTAACATCAGTCCTTCCAACGAACACCCAGGACCAATTTCCCTTAGGATGGACTGATTGGATCTCCTTGCAGTCCAAGGGACTCTCAAGAGTCTTCTCCAACACCACAGTTCAAAAACAGCAATTTTTCAGCGCTCAGCTTTCTTCACAGTCCAACTCTCACATCCATTCATGACCACGGGAAAAACCAGAGCCTTGACTAGACGGACCTTTGTTGACAAAGTAATGTCTCTGCTTTTTAATATGCTATCTAGGTTGGTCATAACTTTCCTTCCAAGGAGTAAACGTCTTTTAATTTCATGGCTGCAGTCACCATCTACAGTGATTTTGGAGCCCCCCAAAATAGTCAGCCACTGTTTCCACTGTTTCCCCATCTGTTTCCCATGAAGTGATGGGACCAGATGCCATGATCTTTGTTTTCTGAATGTTGAGCTTCAAGCCAACCTTTTCACTCTCCTCTTTGACTTCATCAAGAGGCTTTTGAGTTCCTCTTCACTTTCTGCCATAAGGGTGGTGTCATCTGCATATCTGAGGTTATTGATATTTCTCCTGGCAATCTTGATTCCAGCTTATGCTTCTTCCAGCCCAGCGTTCCTCATGATGTACTCTGCATATAAGTTAAATAAGCAGGGTGACAATATACAGCCTGATGTACTCCTTTTCCTATTTTGAACCAGTGTGTTGTTCCATGTCCAGTTCTGACTGTTGCTTCCTGACCTGCATACAGGTTTCTCAAGAGGCAGGTCAGGTGGTCTGGGATTCCCATGTCTTTCCGAATGTTCCACAGTTTATTGTGATCCATGCTGAAAATTATTTATGTACTTTTACTTTTAGAAGCTTGTTTCATATTGACAAGGTAGTTTTGAACTTTGATTCTGTCACCCATCTTCTTGGCCAGGTTTGTGTCATCTGAAATTTTGCTGCAGTTTGCCAGTCTTTGGTGTCAAATTAATTTGAATTTGCTAGCTTGCTCACCAAGTGGGTTTTACTGTCTGATATTCCTCAAGTATTTTCCTTTAAAATACAGAAACATCATTGGTGATATCTGATCCTATATTCTCCTTGTTTTTTCCTCAATGTTTTAAAGATTTAGTTTTTAAAATAAGTTGTTTCTATACGTTTCCTTCTTTGTGCTTTCACCATAGCTAACATTTATCTGCATTAATATACCTCTGATTTTTTTGATGCACAGATAGTATAAAGTTCAAAATAGTACAGAGTTCAGAACTGTGAAATATATTCTCAATAACAGTGCTCTGTAAAGGATACGATTACAAAACACTATTTAAACCTCCAAAAGTGAGTATGATTTATGCCCACTCCCAATGTTTGTTGTTAGTTGGCTCCAAGAACTGGTTTTACCAAAAACATGAGATAATAGAAATCACTCCTCTTGCCCTTCTTTAAGTGATCTGATGTACTTTATTTAGCTAAATTGTAGATCCATACATTTTACATTTCTCAAATTTTCTCAAATCAGGTGAAGTTTGATATGGATATGAGTAGTTTCGTATCAGGGGCCCCTTTGGGCTGGCAGCACCTGAGGAGTCCTCAGTATTAGGGATGCTATGCAGGGTAGGGTAAGGTGACTTGGCTGGTAGAGCCCTGCTACCAGGGAGTCTCCACCTTGATTCCAGGGAACTGTGCATGGCAAGGAAACAGCCATCTTTGGACCTCAAGGAACAGCTTGGCCAGTGTGAATGTCCACTATAACTAGAGATTGTTACGTTTTCCTATTTTCTGAGTAACACAAAATATCCTCAATTCCTCCCCTGAGAGGAGAGAAAATCTCAGTACTGAGAATATGCCTTCAGTCTTGTGGTATGTGTGCCTGGGATCTGAATCAAGTTGCTATAAAGGAAATAAAATGTTTATTACACACCTGAGTCTGTGAACTGTGATACATACCCAGTGAACTCAGCATAAGCTTAGAGAACTGATTTACTGAAAAGGGGAGCAAGCAAATCTTATCACAGGCAAGTATAAGTTAGGGAGAGAGCCAACATGTATTGTGTGCCAACTGTACACCAGAGCTAATGGGACACGTTTCATTTATTTGCAGAGTTCTTACCAGATAAGCGTTAACCCCGAATTACAGACAAAGAAGCAGGTTGTATTAGGGTTCTCCAGTGAAATAGATATAGATAGTCTGATCTGGTCCACAGCCCCAAGAGCCAGTGGTGTAAATTTGGGTCTGAAGTCAAGAAAAAAATGTCCTAGCTCAAGGTAGTCCGGCAGGAGGAATTCCTTCTTTTACAGACTTTTTGTTCTGTTCACATCTTCAATTGATTGGATGAGGCCCACCAGCATTAGGGAGGGCAATCTGCTTTAATCTATCAAATGATCTGTTAATCTCATTCAGAAATATTCTCATAGACACACCCAGGATGATATTTGACCAAATGTCTGGGCACTCAACGTTCCAAACAAGTTGACACATCACCCAGGATAAGAATGAAATATTTAGCATATAATTGCATATCAATAAGTAGCAGAACAAGAGTAAAACCCCAAGTCTGAGGTACTCAAAGTTTCCTTGTGAAATTTGTGTATTGCTTGCCCAGTACTTCATAATTACTTAGGCTACTTTAGACTCAATAAGCAATTCACAAGTGCCATTCTCTGATCTTCAATCCTATCCTGCCCCTCCAAATTAGAAACCTACTTGTGTTTGGGAAAACCTGGGTTAGCTTCTCAGGGCTTCTTGTTGAGCCTTCTTATATGATAATCACTCACAGGCAGCCTACCACAGGTAATGCATTTTGTTTAAACATTCAGGCTTCCCCTTTCATTGCTTTGTGACCCATATGAGGTACTTAGGACCAATTTTATTTATAAATCTTTTGTGCTGAGTCTCCGAGGATGGACTGCAACCCCAGGTCAGATGGTTTGAGCTAAACTGCAGCCCATGTAGGAGAAGGAAAATGAAAAGTTTCTGTCAGTTCAGTTCAGGTCAGTCGCTCAGTCGTGTCTGACTCTTTGCGACACCATGAATCACAGCACGCCAGGCCTCCCTGTCCATCACCAACTCCCGGAGTTCACTCAAACTCATGTCCATCGAGTCGGTGATGCCATTCAGCCATCTCATTCTCTGTCGTCCCCTTCTCCTCCAACCCCCAATCCCTCCCAGCATCAGACTCTTTTCCAGTGAGTCACCTCTTCGCATGAGGTGGCCAAAGTATGGGAAATTCAGCTTTAGCATCAGTCCTTCCAATGAACATCCAGGATTGATCTCCTCTAGAATGGACTGGTTGGATCTCCTTGCAGTCCAAGGGACTCTCAAGAGTCTTCTCCAGCACCACAGTTCAAAAGCATCAATTCTTCGGCGATCAGCTTTCTTCACAGTCCAACTCTCACATCCATACATGACCACGGGAAAAACCATAGCCTTGACTAGACGTACCTTGGTTGGCAAAGTAATGTCTCTGCTTTTTAATATACTATCTAGGTTGGTCATAAATTTCCTTCCAAGGAGTAAGCGTCTTTTAATTTCATGGCTTCAATCAGCATCCGAAGTGATTTTGGAGCCCAAAAAAATAAAGTCTGACACTGTTTCCACTGTTTCCCCATCTGTTTCCCATGAAGTGATGGGACCAGATGCCATGATCTTTGTTTTCTGAATGTTGAGCTTTAAGCCAACCTTTTCACTCTCCTCTTTCACTTTCCTCAAGAGGCTTTTGAGTTCCTCTTCACTTTCTGCCATAAGGGTGGTGTCATCTGCATATCTGAGGTTACTGATATTTCTCCTGGCAATCTTGAGTCCAGCTGGTGCTTCTTCCAGCCCAGCGTTCCTCATGATGTACTCTGCATATAAGTTAAATAAGCAAGGTGACAATATACAACCTTGATGTACACCTTTTCCTATTTTGAACCAGTGTGTTGTTCCATGACCAGTTCTAACTGTTGCTTCCTGACCTGCATACAGGTTTCTCAAGAGGCAGGTCAGGTGGTCTGGTATTCCCATGTCTTTCAGAATGTTCCACAGTTTATTGTGATCCACACAGTCAAAGGCTTTGGCATAGTCAATGAAGCAGAAATAGATGTTTTTCTGGAACTCGCTTTCTCCATGATCCAGCGGATGTTGGCTATTTGATCTCTGGTTCCTCTGCCTTTTCTAAAACCTGCTTGAACATCTGGAAGTTCACGGTTTACATACTGCTGAAGCCTGGCTTGGAGAATTTTGAGCATGACTTTACTAGCGTGTGAGATGAGTGCAATTGTGCGGTAGTTTGAGCATTCTTTGGCATTGCCTTTCTTTGGGATTGGAATGAAGACTGACCTTTTCCAGTCCTGTGGCCACTGCTGAGTTTTCCAAATCTTCTGGCATATTGAGTGCAGCACTTTCACAGCATCATCTTTCAGGATTTGAAATAGCTCAATTGGAATTCCATCACCTCCACTAGCTTTGTTCATAGTGATGCTCTCTAAGGCCCACTTGACTTCACATTCCAAGATGTCTGGCTCCAGGTGAGTGATCACGCCATCATGATTATCTTCATCGTGAAGATCTTTTTTGTACAGTTCTTCTGTGTATTCTTGCCACCTCTTCTTAATATCTTCTGCTTCTGTTAGGTCCATACCATTTCTGTCCTTTATCGAGCTCATCTTTGCTTGAAATGTTCCCTTGAGATCTTTAATTTTCTTGAAAAGATCTCGTTTTTCCTATTCTATTGTTTTCCTCTATTTCTTTGCATTGATCGCTGAGGAAGGCTTTCTTATCTCTCCTTGCTATTCTTTGGAACTCTGCATTCAGATGCTTATATCTTTCCTTTTCTCCTTTTCTTTTCGCTTCTCTTCTTTTCACAGCTATTTGTAAGGCCTCCTCAGACAGCCATTTTGCTTTTTTGCATTTCTTTTCCATGGGAAATCTCTCTTGGTGGAGCAGAAGGGGAGAGGCCAGAGGAATGAGCGGGCGTTTTCCTGTTGCTGGCCTCTGATGCCTGTTGAGGGTCTTCGATGTGCCAGCGTCTCTGGCCGTGGCCCGCTAACCTGCCTCACCCGTGCCGGCTCCTGCCGTGTCCCCTCTCGCTTGCTCCCTCCTCCTCCTGCTCCTCTCTCCCCTGCTCCCAGGATGGCGGGATGGCTGCGCAGGGCTCTCCGTGCTTCCTCCTGACCTTCGACTTTGATGAGACTATCGTGGACGAAAACAGCGACGACTCGATCGTGCGCGCGACGCCAGGCCAGCGGCCTCTGGAGAGCCTGTGTGCCACCTACCGCGAGGGCTTCTACAATGAGTACATGCAGCGTCTTCCAGTACCTGGGCGACCAGGCCGTGCAGCCGCGAGACCTGCGCGCTGTCTACGAGTCCATCCCGCTGTCGCCTGGCATGGGCGAACTGCTGCAGTTTGTGGCCAAGCAGGGTTCCTGCTTTGAGGTTATTCTCATCTCAGACGCCAACACCTTTGGCGTGGAGAGCGCGCTGCCCGCCGCCGGCCACCAAGGCCTGTTCCGCCGCATCCTCAGCGGCTTTTCCCTTTTATTCCAAAGTGAATGAGCTGCCACTTCCATGAGAACCATTTATATGATGCAGCCATTTAAATAATGCAGTTTTTTTTTTTTTCCTTGAAGAGCATGAGTTTAAAGTTTCAGGTTCAAGTTCAAGTGACTGGTGATAGGACATTCCTCTAGCCCCAACCTCACCTACACACACCTTGAGGACTCTTCCAAGTCCTTATGCGCTGAAGCCATTACCACTACAAACCCTTAGTATATCGAGGGAAAGACATGACACACAGTTTTCACTGCACTATTTGACATCAGAACAAAAGGAAACAAGGGCTTTTCAACAAGGCAGAATGTGTGCACATAATTGAGAAAACCTGAGAGCTGGATTTAAATGTTTTAGATTGGGTTGGCAAAGTTGTCCTCTTTGGGGACCCAGTTTCTTCTCTGCCTCTATCCAAACTTGCCTTTCAGAAATAAGGAATTAACTTTTCCTTCCACCTGGAACGGTCGCTTGACTCACTCTCCCCATGATGACAGACAATTTTAAGAATCACACTAGGTGCTGGGGTTACTGCTGCTGTTGCTGCCAGCCCCTAACCTTTCAACCACGGATAAGTGTCTCTGTTCGCATTTGTGCCCCTAGCCTGCCAGTTGCTACTTTGGAAAAAAGATAAATTCATTTTGGTCCTTTTCCTGGTAACACAACAGTAAGCAGAAATGGCCTGATATGATCCTTTTTCTTACACTAAAATTATAAAGAGAAATCCTTTATTTTCCTTAAAGTCTTTAAACATTATTTCAGCATTCTGCATTTAATAAGAAAATTTAGAGTATGCAAATGAGCAGAAAATAAAATCACTCCTTTGCTCTCATACAGAGGTAAACTTTTTTTGGAGTATAGATCTTAACAAATTTTCCCATATATTAAATATATAAATGTACACACAATCACATTACAAAAATCGAATCATTGTGTGCATACTGTTTTAAAAACTACTGTTTAGGGGCTAGTAGTTCAAGACAGTAATGTAGGACAGTCCTGAATTCATCTCCTTCAATGGACACAGCAACTCTACAGCTAATATAGATCAATTCCCTCTGAAAAAGACCTAAAAACTAGCTGAACAGCTCCTCCACAACAAAGAATCAAAGAGCCACGTTGAGGTGAGCTGCACAGGAAAGGCGGTGGCACAGTCTTGTCAGAAACCTGACCCTCAGCTTGGCAACCTGCAACAGAGAGATCACAACTCGGGAGGATCTCCCTGAGGAGTAAGCGTTCTGGGCCCTGCATCAGGCCCCAACTCTCGGGACTTGCATTGGAGAAATGACCTCCCTCATGCCAAACGTTTGGCTTTGAAAACCAATAGGGCTTACTGTTCAGGAGAACCACAGGTTTGTAGGGAATGGAGAGATTCCACTCTTAAGGGGCTCAAACACAGACTCACTTAACCCAGGACCAAGTGCAAAAGCAGCAGTTTGAAAGGCGCCCAGACCATATGGGAAAGAGACTCATTTGCAAATCTTAAAGAATTTGCCTGAGGGTCAGGAGTCTGTTGGGACTCTCTGGGGGCAGAAGCACTAGTGAGTATGGTATTTTGCATTTGCTCTCTACTTTGCTAGCATTGTCACTAGTAAGCACTATTTTTGCACTTTCCCTTTAACTTGCTGGCTTGGTGGGTGTGCCCTACCCTGTGCCACTCCCAGTCCCAGCAAAGAGGGGTTCCAAGGCCTTGGTCTGAAGGTTGAGACGATTGCATTTCTGGGCTCCATGGGTCTGAAATTTGAAGGGGGCAGTTCTTGGAAAGTTACTATCCTCAGGGAACTGCAGAAAGCAGACTCATTCCCCCAGTCTCCTTGTGAAAAAGGTCTGAGTACTCATCCTGGGACTTCGGCCTGAGGGACACACTTATGATTATCCTACTTTTAGAGGATATAGGAGTACTCTCAGGTCAGTTCAGTTCAGTTGCTCAGTCGTGTCCGACTCTTTGCAACCCCATAAATCACAGCATGCCAGGCCTCCCTGTCCATCACCAACTCCCAGAGTTCACTCAAACTCATGTCCATCGAGTCGGTGATGCCATTCAGCCATCTCATTCTCTGTCGTCCCCGTCTCCTCCCACCCCCAATCCCTCCTAGCATCAGAGTCTTTCCCAGTGAGTCAACTCGTCGCATGAGGTGGCCAAAGTATTGGAGTTTCAGCTTTAGCATCAGTCCTTCCAATGAACACCCAGGATTGATCTCCTCTAGAATGGACTGGTTGGATCTCCTTGCAGTCCAAGGGACTCTCAAGAGTCTTCTTCAGCACCACAGTTCAAAAGCATCAATTCTTCGGCGATCAGCTTTCTTCACAGTCCAACTCTCACATCCATTCATGACCACGGGAAAAACCATAGCCTTGACTAGACGGACCTTGAGGGAATGTCAAATAGGGACACCATCTCTGTCCTCACCCTTGGCTTTTTGCTGTAGCTCACTGGTACTTCCCAGAAAGTAGCTAACACACTGAACTGGAGCTCTGATTTTTTTTGTAGTTGTCACTAAGGGACACCTCCAGATCTCTTGGATGGGAGAAAAGCAGGGTTTAACAATTGTGGTCCCATAGGGCAGTATATATTTGCATACCTTAACAGCTGCTGCCTGAGAGTCTAGCTTCTAATGAGCCTAAAACTCCCTGTTGACTGAGGATACCTCCCTCTGCAGTGGTCATAGATCTTGGCACAACGCCGCAACTGGGACTTATCAGGGATAAATCAGGCTGTTTAGAGAATCACAAAGTTTCACATGACAACCAAGAGTTAGGGCAAAGTTAAATGATAAGGTTCATCTTCTGTCTATGGCTACCCCTTCAAGACTGGGAGGGATAGCTATTTTGCTTGATGTATAGCAACAAACACAGACTCAAGCAAAATGGGGAGACAGGAATGTGTTCCAAACAAAAGAACAAGGTAAACTCCAGAAGGACCTTGATGAGATAGATATATGTAATTTACCTGATAAAGAGTTCAAAGTAATGGTCATAAAGGTGGTCACCATACTCAGGAGAATAATGGATGAATACAGTGAAATTTTTCACAAGAAGACAGAAAATATAAGAAAGTCCAAAACAAAATCATAAAGCTGAAGAATCCAATAACTGAATGGAAAACTAGAGGAATTCAACAGCAGACTAAATAAAGCAGAAGAAAGAATTAGTGATCTGGAAGACAAGGCAGTGGAACTCAAACAGAGAAACAAGTAGGAAAAGGAATTTTAAAAAGTGAAGATAATTTAATGGGACTTGAAGTGGAATAACATTCACATTATAGGGGTCCCAGAAGGAGAAGAGAGAGAGAAACAGGCAGAAAACTTACATGAAGAAATAATGGCTGAAACATCCCTAACCTGGGGAAGGAAATAGATGTCTAGATCCAACAAGCCCAAAGAGTTCAAAGCAAGATAAACCCAAAGAGACTTAGACTAATTAAAGCTAAGCTGTCAAAAGTAAAAGAATCTTAAAAGCAGCAAGAGAAATACAACTTATTATGTACAAAGGAACTCCCATAAGACATAAGCAGAGTTCTCAACAGAAGCTTTGCAGGTCAGAAGAGTGAATGATATATTCAGAATGCTGAAAGGAAAAAAAAAAAGTCCAACCAAGAGCTCTCTTTCACTCAAGGCTGCCATTCAGAACTGAAGGAGAGATAAAGAGCTTTTCAGATAAGCAGAAGCTAAAGCAGCTCATTACCACTGAACCAGCCTCTCAGGCAAGGTTAAAGAGGCCACTTTAAGCTGAAACAAAAGGGCACTAATTTGTAACAAGAAAACTTATGGATATGATTATCTCACTGATAAAGGTAAATGTATGTTAAAAGTTGTAGATAAATTTTATTAAAGCTAGTATGGAGGTTTAAAGACAAAAATAGAAAAAAAGAATTGTAACTATAACTAGTTTCAGTTCAGTTCAGTTCAGTTGCTCAGTCGTGTCCGACTCTTTGCAACCCCATGAATCACAGCATGCCAGGCTTCCCTGTCCATCACCAACTCCCAGAGTTCACTCAAACTCATGTCCATCGAGTCGGTGATGCCATCCAGCCATCTCATTCTCTGTCATCCTTTTCTCCTCCCGCCCCCAATCCTTCCCCGCATCAGAGTCTTTTCCAGTGAGTCAACTCGTTGCATGAGGTGGCCAAAGTATTGGAGTTTCAGCTTTAGCATCAGTCCTTCCAATGAACACCCAGGATCGACCTCCTTTAGAATGGACTGGTTGGATCTCCTTGCAGTCCAAGGGACTCTCAAGAGTCTTCTCCAACACCATAGTTCAAAAGCATCAATTCTTCGGCGATCAGCTTTCTTCACAGTCCAACTCTCACATCCATACATGACCACGGGAAAAACCATAGCCTTGACTAGACGGACCTTTTTTGGTAAAGTAATGTCTCTGCTTTTTAATATACTATCTAGGTTAGTCATAACTTTCCTTCCAAGGAGGAAATGTCTTTTAATTTCATGGCTGCAATCAGCATCCACAGTGATTTTGGAGCCCAAAAAAATAAAGTCTGACACTGTTTCCACTGTTTCCCCATCTATTTCCCATGAAGTGATGGGACCAGATGCTATGATCTTTGTTTTCTGAATGTTAAGCTTCAAGCCAACCTTTTCACTCTCCTCTTTCACTTTCCTCAAGAGGCTTTTGAGTTCCTCTTCACTTTCTGCCATAAGGGTGGTGTCATCTGCATATCTGAGGTTATTGATATTTCTCCCAGAAATCTTGATTCCAGCTTGTGCTTCTTCCAGCCCAGCGTTCCTCATGATGTACTCTGCATATAAGTTAAATAAGCAGGGTGACAATATACAGCCTTGACGTACTCCTTTTCCTATTTGGAACCCTTCAGATATGACCTAAATCAAATCCCTTAAGAGTATACAGTGGAAGTGAGAAATAGATTTAAGGGACTAGATCTGATAGAGTGCCTGATGAACTATGGACGGAGGTTTGTGACATTGTACAGGAGACAGGGACCAAGACCATCTGCATGGAAAAGAAATGCAAAAAAACAAAATGGTGTCTGAGGAGGCTTTACAAATAGCCGTGAAAAGAAGAGAAGCGAAAAGCAAAGGAGAAAAGGAAAGATATAAGCATCTGAATGCAGAGTTCCAAAGAATAGCAAGGAGAGATAAAGCCTTCCTCAGCGATCAATGCAAAGAAATAGAGGAAAACAACAGAACAGGAAAAACAAGAGATCTCTTCAAGAAAATTAGAGATACCAAGGGAACATTTCATGCAAAGATGGGCTTGATAAAGGACAGAAATGGTGTGGACCTAACAGAAGCAGAAGATATTAAGAAGAGGTGGCAAGAATACACAGAAGAACTGTACAAAAAAGATCTTCACGACCAAGATAACTAGTTTAGGTATATACAAAGTAAAAGATATAAAAAAACGGAACATCAAAGACATAAAGCCTGGGGCAGTGGGAATAAAATGAAAGTTTTAGAATGTGTTCAAACTTATGTGTTAGAACTTGCTATTAAGTTACAATGTGTTTAATTTGATATTAAGTTAAAAGGCTATCAGCTGTTTCATGTGAGCCTCATGGTAACCACAGAGCCAAACCCTATAGTAGGTACACAAAAAATGAGAAAGGAATCTAGCAGATACTATAGAAAGTAACCAGATTACAAGAAAGAGAGCAAAAAAAGAGAGGAACAAAAAGGAGCTACAAAACAGCGAGGAAACAATTAAAAAGTTCGTGATAAGTGTGTGTGTGTGTGTGTGTGTGTGATAAGTTGCTTCAGTCATGTCTGACTCTCTGCGACTCCATGGACTGTAGCCTGCTAGGCTCCTCTTATGCATGGGATTCTCAAGGCAGGAATACTGCAGTGGGTTGCAATTTCCTCCTCCAAGGGGTGTTTCCCACCCAGGGATCGAACCCACATCTCTTTTGTCTACTGCATTGGCAGGTGGGTTCTTTACTACTAGCACCACCTGGGAAGCCCTGATAAGTATCAATGTTTCTAAATGTAACCAGACTGCTGCTGCTGCTAAGTCGTTTCAGTCGTGTCTGACTCTGTGTGACCCCATAGATGGCAGCCCACCAGGCTCTCCCGTCCCTGGGATTCTCCAGGCAAGAACACTGGAGTGGGTTGCCATTTCCTTCTCCAATGCGTGAAAGTGAAAAGTGAAAGTGCTCCGGTAACCAGACTAAATTCTACCAAAAAGCATAGAGTGGCTGAATAGATAAAAACACAAAGCCCATCTATATGTGCCTGTAAGAGATTCACTTCAGATGTTAGGACACACACAACCTGAAAGTAGAGGAATGGGAAATGATGTTTCTTGCAAATGAAAACCAAATGAAAGCTGGGATAGCTATACTTAAAACAGAAAAAAATGGACTTTATTATGTTTAAAATTATTTATTTATTTTTGACTGCACTGGGTCTTTGTCGCTGTAGGTGACTTTTTCAAATTGTGGCAAGTGGAGGCTACTCTCTAGTGTGGTGCATGGGCTTCTCATTGCTGTGACTTCTCTTGTTGCAGACCACAGGCTCTAGGGTGCACTGGCTTCAGTAGTTGTGACATGTGGGCTTAGCTGCCCGACAGCATGTGGAACCTTCCTGGACTAGGGATCAAACCTGTGTCCCTGTATTGGCAAGCAGAGTCTTAACTACTGGACCACCAGAGAAGTCTGACAAAAGTCTTTAAAACAAAGAGTTTATTAAAAGACAAAGATGAGCATACTATATTGATTAAGTTGTCAATCCAATAAGAAGATATAACATTAATAAATAGCTATCCATCCAACACTGAAGACACTAATTTGAAAAGATGTATGCACCCCTTTGTTCATTGCAGAATTATTTACAATAGCAAAGAGGTGGAAACAACAGAAGTGTCCATCAATGAATGAATAGATAAAGACGATGTGGTGTATATATATATATATATATATATGCAATGAAACACAACTCAGCCATAAAAATAATAAAATCTTGCCATTTGTAGCAACATGGATAGAACTTGAGAGTGTTATGCTAAGTGAAATAAGTCAGACAGAAAGACAAATATTGTATGACTTTATTTACATGTGGAATCTAAAAAAACCCCAAATAAATGAAAATAAAAAGCTCAGAGATACAGAGAACAAATTGGTAGTTGTCAGAGGGTAGGAATATTAGGGGGTAGGCAAAAGTGGGTGAAAGGGATCAAGAGATACAAAGTTAGAGTTAGAAAATAAATGTCATGGGAAAGTAATGTACAGCATGGTGACTATAGTCAATAATATTGATTGTAAATTTGAAAGTTGTATGAAAGTAAATTTGAAAAGTTCTCATCGTAAGGAAAAAGAAAACTATGCGGTGACAGTGACTAGACTTACTGTGATCATTTCACACTGCACACAAATCTTGAATTGTTACATTGCACACCTGACAGTAATATAATACTGTGTGTCAGTTACACTCAATAGAATGGAACAGAAACCCTTGCTGTATGGTCATCCTTGAAAAAGTTTTATCTCAATATACTTCAAATGTCATCTTTTCAAATAATGGCCCAGTATTACACAATGTGCCATATATTGACAGTCTAAATTGTTAGATATTTAGATTAAACATTTTTCTATAAAATAAACAGGCTTGTAATAAACATTACTTTAAAATATTTACCTAAGCACTAGTCCAAGAGTTTTTTCTGGATAAATTCCTGAAATTCATTATGTCTAAAATATATATGCTAATTCTTAACATAATAAGGTATATATTAGTTATCCTTTGCTGCATAACTACCACCCCCCCCCCCCCAATTTAGTGGCCTAATGCCACTTAAATGGGCTTCCCTGATGGTTCAGATGGTAAAGAATCTGTCTGCAGTGCAGGAGAGCCAGGTTTGATCCCTGGGTGGGGAAGATCCCCTGGAGTAGGAAATGGAAACCCAGTCTAGTATTCACTCTGGAGAATTCCATGGACAGAGGGACCTGGCAGGCTACAGTACATGGGGTCCCAAAGAGTCAGACATGACAGAGTGACTTGACTTTGCACTTTTCCTTAAAATCACTAAATCATTTATTTTGCTCATAGATCTGCAATTTGGGTAGAGCTTAAGTGGTCTCTTCTCAAGCTTGTCCCTCCTCTATATCATGTCAATTATAGGTTTACTGGGGCTTCTACGGTGGCTCAGGTGGTAAAGAATCTGCTTGTGATGCAGGAGACCTGGGTTTGCTCCCTGGGTCAGGAAGATCCTCTGGAGGAGGGCATGGCAACCCACTCTAGTTTTCTTGTTGGAGAATCTCTGTGGAAAGAGGAGCCTGGTGTGCTATAGTCCATAGTATCACAGAGAGTTAGACATGACTGAAGCAACCATACACACAAGCATAGGTTTATTGATGAGCTTCCCTGGTGGCTCAGTGGTTAAGAATCTGCCTGCAATGAAGGAGACCTGGGTTCAATCCCTGAGTTGGGAATATCCCCTGGAGAAGGAAATGGCAACTCACTCCAGTATTCTTGCCTGGGAAATCCTATGGACAGAGGAAACTTGTAGGCTACAGTCCATGGGGTTGCAAGAGTTAGACACAACTTAGTGACTAAATCACCAACCATCACCATAGGTTTACTGGGGGAATGAAGTATTTACTTTCAAGATGGCTTAGGCACCTGTATGGTCATCTGGTGTTGGTAGTCAGCTGGAAGTTCTGCCAGTGCTGTGGACCAGGGTCCATAGTTTCTCTCCACAGAACTTTTTCCATGGACTGTTTGGGCTTCTTCATAGTGTGGTGCTCCCAAGAGTGAGTATCCTAAAAGGACAGGCAGAAAGGCTATGATGCAGCCTTGAATATTACAAAGTGTCTATTTCATTATACTCTCTTGGTGAGGCACTCACAAAGGCCTGTCCAGGTTTGAGAGGTGAGGGCACAGACTTTACCTTGGTGGGGTAAGTAGCAATGTTTTAAAAGAGCATGTAGTTTTCTCAGGGTGTATGCCCAGTTGTGGGATTGCTGGGTCATATTTAAGAGGGGAGTGCTGACGTATATACACTACTGTGTGTAGACTAGCTCGCTAGTGGGAAGTTGCTATATAGCGCAGGGGGCTCAGCTCAGTGCTCTGTGACGACCTAGAGAATTAGGATGTGGGGATCAAGGGTAGGAGCGAGGTTCCAGAGATATGGGATATGTGTGTACATGTAGCTGATTCATGTTGTTGTACAGCAAAACCCAACACAACATTGGACAGCAATTATACTCCAATTAAAAAATAAAGTACTTGTGGGATGAAGAATATTGCTGCTAACTTTGGAAAATACCATCTTCCATAAAATATAGTAAAAACCAGATGATTTAAGATTTAGAATTTTGAATCAATCTAGACCACATACCTCTAGATATTTTGTTATTGACAGCAGATTCCTGACTTTTTATTGTTCATAAAGGGAGGATAAAGATTTGTAGGTTCACTCAGTAGTTAGTAGAAAGGTTAGCATCCATGACTAGAATATGGTCAAGGTTCTTCCTGAGGGTCTTATAAGGCGAAGAGTGACTGGGGCAAGATAAGTAGTCAAAAAGCAGTTGGGAAGGAAGGCAGTCAGATGCCAAGGAGACCAATTACAAATGTGATTTCCAAATACTCTGGTGCACCATCAACCTCAGGTTGTAGAATAAAGAATTCAGGGTTTATAAGTTGGTCAGTGTGGCTACCTCAGAGGTCATGTGGACAAGGACTTTCAAATTAAAGGGTCCTTGGAGGTCCCAGGCTTCAATATCATAAAACATTGTCACTTCCTTATGTCATGCAAGACACAAGCAGCATCACCTATGTGACCACCTAGGTCTCAGGATAGTGATGCTAAAGTGAACTTGGAAATCATTTAGACTCAGATGTCCTTCAAAAACTGAAAAAGGGATAGTGGCAGAGTAACCCTGAAGGGAATGTGAATGGATACTCCTCCACAAACTTGGCCATTTAGGAAACTGTAATCACAATTTCTTTTTCCTGAATGTCAAAAGGTAACTACTGGTATTCTGTCTTCTTGCAGGAATTCTTCTCTACAAGGCATTTTTCATCAAAACCATATGACTGGTAATTGATCACTGCAAATGATACTGCCACTAGGACAGTAGTTTTGGTATTTTTCTTTTTTTCTCCCTATTGAAATTGCTCTGGAAAGTATGTGGGAAACCTGTATGAATCAATAAATGATTAAATCCAACTTTACATAGATTCAAAATGCTAGCAAGAGTGCAGGCCCATTTCTTCCTTTGCCTGTCTGAATTACTTCCAACAGTGAAGGAAGCATTTGTCACAGTCACAAGGGTAGATTGTAATGTGCCCTAAAAAGTGAACAGAATTTTTTTTTCTGAATGTGCATATGTATGTGTGTATATATATATATATATTTTTTTTTCTTTTTAAAGAACATACAAACAGATGAAAGTCATGCCCTTCTTTCACTTGCATCCACACATACTTTCATTTTGTGGCTGGGAGATTTGGGGATTTTCGTTCAACACTGATAATTTAAAATTGACTTTAATTAACTGCCCGCATGCAAATATGTAATGATATTTGCAAAAATCAAGGACCATTTTAGAAATTTCATCTGAAGAGTTTAATAAGCCCAAGAATTTAAACTTGAAATGCCCCATGATCGTCATTTGGAGCAGCAATTATCACTGTTATATGTTACGCAGTGCTCAATTTAGATTTAGTCTAAGTGTTCCACAATCAGGGACAATATTGTCTCCTGCCTGCCTCCGTCTCCCACTTCTGACTGCACCCATCCCCTGCCCCCCACCTCCAAGACATTTTTGGTTGAGTGTGTGTGTGTGTGTGTGCGTGTGCGCGTGTGCATGTGTGCTGTTGGTCAGAGATGCCCTAAATACCCTGAAATGCATAAGGAAGTCCTCCATAACAAAAATTACCCAGTTCAAAATTTCAAAAGCACTGAAGTTAAGGAACCCTGATTTGAGTTCAGACGTAAGAAATTTACCAGTGTAACTGTTAACCAAAATCCTTGTCTCCATGATTGCTGCAAGGCGCCAAAACCAGGCTCAAATAGATTTGGTTGGATTTTTTTTTTTTTAATGTTTCTGTTTTCACAGCTGAAGAACATCCTTTAACTTGGGACTATAGACACGAAAGGGTTAATTGAACAATAGGCTGACACAAAGAATGAACTCTGAACAGATATTCTAAATAGTTACTTAGAAAAATAACAGTTAGGCCTATCTCAAGGCATGACTTTTAAACCACTGGTTTCCCTTGTTAGAATCTGGTAAAATCTTGGCCCATAACGTCTCTAGTAGTATATGAAGGCTCATTAGAGTAACACTTAATGTTTAAATGTGAAATTTCTCTGCTTTATTTCTTGCTGTTTTATTGAGTGTCAATTTTTCCCTTGTTTATGCTTTTTCTTCCCTATGTTGACTTATGTATTGGTGTGAACAATTGTTCAAATACCTACATTAGCCCTCTAATTGCCTATGAAGGGCTTTTTTAATCTTTGTGTTCTGTTCTTGTGCTGCTTTTTGTCTTTTTCATTAAATTTACTCCATTTCATTGACTATTTTCTCAGAACTCTCAGTTGTCTGTGGAAGCCTGTTGTTTGACTTTGTGTTAATGACATGGATATTGAGTTAATGACATCACTGACCAATATTTGCTTATTATGATCTGTTCCATAAAAGATTTGATGGCCTTTATCAAAATAAATAAAATACTTTTTAAGACTTGCTGATGACCTTGGCTACTTGACCACACTCCAGACTAATCCACAGGCAAGCTGTTTTTGATCTTTGGATATTGACAAGCCCTCAGGATCAGGGGAGGTTTCGTCTAGCCCTTGAGAATCGAGGCAAAAAGAAGTTGTGTTTGGCAGTGCCACTAGGAAGTCTGTTTCCTTGAAGATACCTTTCTATGGTCTTTTCTTGTTCCATAGTTGGAAAGCATCCCATTATCTCAGAACCTAGGAGAAGAGCTATTCTTAATATGTCAACCTTATGACTTACCTTCAGACTACTGTTATCCCAGAAGTGAAGCTACTTTTATCTCTTCTAAATCTTTTCACTCTTCCCTGATCCCTCTAAATGAGCTGATTACAAAAGTATGCAGGAACTGGTTAAGTCCGGGAGCCAAAAAGATCAGTTCTTGACGTGTAATAATAATTTAATGGTTAAGATGGTAGAAAATGACATGCTTAAAAAAATTTATCCTATTTTAGAGATGGGACATTTGGCAAGGCTC
This sequence comes from Moschus berezovskii, assembly GCF_049115385.1. NCBI lineage: Eukaryota > Metazoa > Chordata > Mammalia > Artiodactyla > Moschidae > Moschus > Moschus berezovskii. Next base: position 23,813,732 of record NC_142466.1, read on the forward strand.
CCAGAACACTCACCCCAGCACCCCGAGAAGAAAAATAAGTCTGGGCTCTGGATCTTTTATTGAATATAAAGGTCAGTCACATACTGTCCTGTCGCAGATGAGGAGTCAGTTGTGAAATGACTCCTGCAAGAATTTTTCTCATTTTTAAAACCTCCTTGATGTAAAACCATCCTTTGGCTCTAATCAGAAATTTAATTTATTCAGAGATAAGGCAAAGGAAGATCTTAACTTCTCTGATGTGAGGGATCTGAAGAAATTAGGAGTAAGCAAGATTAATATCAGAGTATTGGCACTATACACATTTCCTAATGGATAAGATCTTTGGTTTTGTTATTTTAATTTTCTCTGCATGGAGTCAGCCTACGTGCCTTCAATAATGATGATGGCAAGTCTCTCAGCTTCTAGGTCTCATCAGAAAGTTCTCAAGTAATTTTTAAATGTCATTTGGATCCAAAGGGTAGATAGACTCACATTCACTCATTCATTCACATTTCATGAAAGCCTATTATGTATGTCTTGCTGTAGTAGGTTTCTGGGTATGATAAAAAGAAGAAAAAGCATAGTTGGGAGTACATGACATAGTAAGGAAAATGATATAGAAAATTTCAATATGGTGATATGAGTGGATGATGAATACTTTGTGGGTGGTTTTGGGAAGCATTCACAGTGGAGGCCGCAGAGCTGGCTCTTGGGGAATGAGTAGGGCATCAGCAGGTAGATGATGCGGGAAATGGTACTCAAGGCAGATCTGGTGCTTGTGTGATAGAACACCCAGAGATGAGAAAGCACAGGGTGCTTCCTGAGAAACATAAGCAGTTTGGTTTGGCTTTCATCCCAGGGATCAGCACTGGGTAAGTTTGGAGGAATAAACAAGAGCCAGGTATCTGCTCTGTTTAGGAATGTGGATCTTGTCCTCCTTTGTCACATTGAGAGTTTAGAATTCCTTCTTTGTCAACACGCACTTTTCAGATGTGTAGTGATTACCTGGCCAGTGCAGAGGGATATGATGTGAGTGGGTGGAGGGCAGAGAAACAAAGAGAAAAATCATTGCTTTCCTTATAAGAACAAGGAACAGGGAACAGAAATGAGACCACCACTAACGGTTAGACAGGAGGAACCTGCTTGCAGAGGACATCAGTTGCCTTGGACAGTTCCTTCGGCATTGGTAGTGAGAGGGCGAGTCACACACAGAGAAATCAGCAGAGACAGGACAGTGAGGATGTGAAGGAACATTGTCACCCCCATCTTTGTCCTGTGGTAGTCTGACTCTGGGGCTGGAAGCAACAAGAAATCCAACAATTCCAATCAGACTTTTGACACCTGAAATTTCTGTACATTGTTTCCAAAGCAATTGAAAACTAGCTTGGGCAGGAATGAAGAATACCCAGGGCAGAACATAAAGGAGATAATTTTCCAGTTACTGAGGTAAAAATAAATAGCACAGGCTCTCTGGATGTGTCTGTGTGTCTATCTATGGGTCAACACGTGTTTATATCTCAGCATCTTCATCACACACCTTTTCCTGATACCTTCAGGGTTAAGTGTTGACCCATCCCCCAAGGTAGTTTATTTTCATTAGTTTTGCTATAAAGAGTCTGCAGATGAGTTGACTGGAGAAGTTTGGCAAGAAGAGAAAAGGAAGCGTGTTAGGAACAGAGAAGCCATGCCCAGCGTTTCTCTGGCAAGTTCATTGTCCTCTGGCCCTATTGTAACCCATGAATTCTTCTCCCAGTGTCAGGGATGTTCATAACATTTTGATCTTTCTGGGAGAGTAATTCATGGAGATGTGGTGTTTTACTATTTGTGGGCTGGACGTGGTTGACTTTGGAAATTGATGTTAAGAGAGGAAGGAAGGAAAGAAAGAAAGGGCTTGGTGATGGGGTTGGTGAAAAGGGATTTGTGAAGCCTGGGCATTATTTCGGAGAAGGCAATGGCAAGCCACTCCAGTACTATTGCCTAGAAAATCCCATGGATGGAGGAGCCTGGTAGGCTGTAGTCCATGGGGTCGCTAAGGGTCGGACACGACTGAGCGACTTCACTTTCACTTTTTACTTGCACACATTGGAGAAGGAAATGGCAACCCACTCCAGTGTTCTTGCCTGGAGAATCCCAGGGACAGGGGAGCCTGGTGGGCTTCCGTCTATGGGGTCACACAGAGTCGGACACGACTGAAGTGACTTAGCAGCAGCAGCAGCAGGGCATTATTTGCGGCTGCATTCTATAGTTGCGATGTGGCCTCAAGTAAGTTATTTGAGCCTCTGTGCCTGATTTTCTCCATGTGGAATAGGGAATGACTCAGTGAAGCTAAAAAGGTGCCTCTGTTCTAAGAGTTTTTAACCATATTAAACACCCTGGGTGAAAGGTGACAAAGAAAGATAGTGTTATGACCATTACAGCTCTGTGAGAAAATAATCTGCCTTCAGTTCGACTGATCAAGCAAGGCCCAGTTGTTCATTTGTAATCTCTTTCTTCCTTTTGCTATTTCCCCAGTCTTGTGTAAGCTTAATGGCTTCTGTGCTGTTACCTCCAAACTTTTCTCAATTCTAATTCCTATCCCTCCTTGAAGCTTACTTAGCTCAAGAGATTCTTGACTCTTGAGTCCTGGACACATCCTTCATCCCACTGTGGCAGTTATAGTCATGGAGGGGCTGGCACAGGGGTAATATTACCCACTGAACATTTTGGAACACCTATTTCCTTTCTGTTCCCGTGTGTATCTCTTTTCATTCTGCTTCCCTGTGTTCTAAATTGGGAAAGGAGTACGTCAAGGCTGTATATTGTCACCCTGTTTATTTAACTTATACGCAGAGTACATCATGAGAAATGTTGGACTTGATGAAGCAAAAGCTGGAATCAAGATTGCCTGGAGAAATATCAACAACCTCAGGTATGCAGATGATACCACACATATGGCAGTAAGTGAAGAAGAACTGAAGAGCCTCTTGATGAGGGTGAAAGAGGAGAGTGAAAAATTTGGCTTAAAACTTAACATTCAGAAAACTAAGATCATGGCATCTGGTCTCATCACTTCATGGCAAGTAGATGAGGAGACAGTGGAAACAGTGAGAGACTTTATTTTGGGCTCCAAAATCACTGCAGATGGTGACTCCAGCCATGAAATTAAAAGACGCTTGCTCCTTGGAAGAAAAGTTATGACCAACCTAGACAGCATATTAAAAAGCAGAGACATTACTTTGCCAACAAAGGTCCATCTAGTCAAAGCTATGGTTTTTCCAGTAGTCATGTATGAATGTGAGAGTTGGACTATAAGGAAAGCTTAGTGCAGTAGAATTGATGCTTTTAAACTGTGGTGTTGGAGAAGACTCTTGACTGCAAGGAGACCCAACCAGTCCATTCTAAAGGAGATCAGTCCTTAATATTAATTGGAAGGACTGATGCTAAAGCTGAAACTCCAATACTTTGGCCACCTGATGCGAAGAACTGACTTGTTGGAAAAGACCCTGATGCTGGGAGAGATTGAAGTGGGGGGAGACAGGGATGACAGAGAATGAGATGGCTGGATGGCATCACCGACTCAATGGAGCTGAGTTTGAGTGAACTCCGGGAGTTGGTGATGGACAGGGAAGCCTGGTGTGCTGCAGTCCATGGGGTCACAAAGAGTTGGACACGACTGAGTGACTGAACTGAACTGTGTATCTCTTTTCAATTAAAAAAAAATCCCCTGGCTTATGTTTGGCTCCTTCCACTTCGCAAATCTTTTTGTTCATCATCAGTTCAGTTCAGTTCAGTTGCTCAGTCGTGTCCAACTCTTTGCGACCCCATGAATCACAGCACGCCAGGCCTCCCTGTCCATCACCAACTCCCGGAGCTCACTCAAACTCATGTCCATCGAGTCGGTGATGCCATCCAGCCATCTCATTCTCTGTTGTCCCCGTCTCCTCCCACCCCCAATCCCTCCTAGCATCAGACTCTTTTCCAGTGAGTCAACTCGTCGCATGAGGTGGCCAAAGTATTGGAGTTTCAGCTTTAGCATCAGTCCTTCCAATGAACACCCAGGACTGATCTCCTTTGGAATGAACTGGTTGGATCTCCTTGCAGTACAAGGGACTCTCAAGAGTCTTCTCCAGCACCACAGTTCAAAAGCACCAATTCTTCGGCACTCAGCTTTCTTCACAGTCCAACTCTCACATCCATCCATGACCACGGGATAAACCATAGCCTTGACTAGATGGACCTTGGTTGGCAAAGTAATGTCTTTGCTTTTTAATATACTATCTAGGTTGTTCATCATACCAGTTAGCAAAGTAAGAGACTACGAGGACCAGCAGGCAGATATGGAATATTCCTTTAAAAGGAGTATGTTGGAGAGATGCCATGAGGGAGAAGGGCTGGAAGATGCTCACAAATGGTGTCTTGTCATGGGGGGAGGCCTAGTGTGGCCATGAAGCAATCCACTGTCTCTATGAGAAGGATAATCTATCAGAAAGCTGACAAAAAGTCATCTGCTTGATTATCACCATGCATCGGCAATTCTGAACAATGTCAACGATAAAATATCCCCTCCTATTTACAAATGCATGACCCTTGTTCCTGTCCTACATGAATACTTTTGGCCCTTGTTATATTAGATGACCTTCTCTTGGATCACAGGTATTTCTTCTGTCACTTGATTGTGAAACCAGTTTTTTCTGCAAGATTTTCTCTGTGAAAGAAGGAAGCTGTTTAGAGAGAGGGATACTTTTCAAATAACATGGAGTATCTACCTACAAAACAATGATGTCCATTTACTCCCAAACTATTGGTTTGTGATGGGAAAGGAAAAAGAAGTAAAAGTATTCAGCCTAGTTCTCATTCACACTGTCTAGGATCAATGATGCTTTGCAATAGTATTAACTAGTCAATTCACAAACACAAGTAGGTCCTCTCCTTTGGCTACTGCCGAGTTCAATGACAATTGTTTGCCTTGACTACAATTGTACTCGATTCTCAGAAAGAAGGTAATGACTTTTTACAAGCTCTTTAGGCCGTTTTGCCTTTTGGATGTTCTTTAAAAAAGAACAGCCCCAATAGTCAATTTTTATGCAGCCAGACACCAATCTAACTTGCATTGCTTAATTGATTATATATATGGAGAAGACAGCCAGAGCACTTAATTCTTGTTTTTGTTCAACCTCCAGACAGATTAACCTGAAAGATAAATATTGACTAAAGCAAGGATGTTTTGATTTGATTTGTAGAACTGGTGTCTCCTTGGAATCCACCTCACCAGCTTCCGTGATGGCTTGTTCTACACTTGCTCCATTTTCATCCTTAGTCCACTTTCCAATCAATGCTCCAACTGCTCTCAGCACATAACCACAACTGGGCCTCAGAAGTTCAGCGTTAGAAGGCAACTGAAAGACCATCTCTTCCAACCCTCAGCTGGATGCTAAAAACCCCTTTTAACAAACTTTTGATCAACTGTTTGTTGACCCCTTACTTGATTATTTCCAGTGATGGGGGCATCATTACCTCCAGGTATATCTCATTTCACATTTCATGGTGTAATAATATAGCATTCTTCTTTATAGATTCTTTGAGCTAGGCTCTACACCTTGCTTGTCCTCTTGGATGACTGAAAAAAGAATTGGAAAATGAATACTTGCATTTCTTGTTTGCTGCAAGAAGAAGGCTAACTCTTGCAATCTCAGCATTTCATGTATATTACTTATAGTTTAGGATACAAAGTAAAGATGATGACTCTAGAAAAAGTGGAAATATTCAAATATGCAGAGGAAATCACACTGTCTTTATCCCATGTCCCTAGATTAATAGATGTAAGTATATAGCAAAATCTCAGAATGATAGCTGGCTGGAAAAGGTAGTGGTTATTGTTGTGTGTGTTAGTATGTGTGTGTAGGGGGGGGTTGCCAAAAAGGAATGGGGGGATTAATCATTTTATTTTTGTGTTTTTGGAAGAGAAAATTATGATGCTATCATCTTCCATCCCCCACCGACAACCCCCTTCCTCCTAGTTACATTAGGCAACCAGAGTGTCACTTATATTTCAAGTTGGATACCAGCTGCCTCTCTGAGCCACTGGCTTTGGCAATGTCTATTTACACCAGGTTGTTCTTTCTGATAAGGGGTATAAGCCACCAGAAACAGTGGCTCACTGCTCAGCCTTAGCAGAAATTCCCCAGCCCCACCCACAATGGCTCTTTTCTCTGAGAAAGGCTTGAAGAGAGCTCTTCAGATTTAAGGAAAAGAGGCCACGGTTGGCCTTTTATGGGTGATCATGAGTGGCAACTGAGATAGCACCAGAAGCCAGGGCATCAGGCGGGACAGGTGCCATAGTCCGAGGGTCAGAGGAACCCCTGCTGTTCAGAATCCTGAGACTATTAGGAAAAATCTCAGTCATGTCACCCATATCAAGACCTTGAACAACTGTTCTGCTCTTTTCTAGTCTCTGTCTCTTTGGCTGTAAAGTGAGTAGGTGGGATTGAGATGGAAACAAAAATTCTTTCTGCTCTTACAGTCTAAAAATCTAAGCTTGGTATTGAATTTAAAGAGCTCAGAATCAGATTTGAGCCGAGACTAGGGGAAGAGAGACAGTGGTGTCATTAAAACCCTTTGTAAAATCCTTTTGAAAATATTCACCTGGAACTTGAAAGTGATTTATTTTCTCAAACACTGGAAAAGCTTTCACACCAAAGGACTTCCTTCTAGTATATAAGGTGGAGGAAGCAGTGTGTGACAGACTAAAGTGAGTGCTTTATGTTTGGTGGGTTTCAACACATCTAAGGTAACTGTTACTTTGATAGAAAAGTGTTTCAGGGGGCGTTACAGAGATGAAAGCACAGATTTGTATAGCACAAGTTTATGGAGTGGGTTTCACTAACTTGTATATTGTAACAGATACAGTTCTACTCAAAGGAACCATGTCTGCCTGAAACAAAACCCACAGAAACTGCACAATTGAGCCCCGAGGATATTAAATCATTACTAGTGACCAGGAAGAAGGAGGCAGAGAATCATTGATCATCTGGTTTGATGTATTTAATTTTTATTATGAAATCCTTTATTGGGCCTAAAAAAGTTGGAACTAAAAAAGTTCTCTCACCCTTAACATATCTTGTATCATTTCTATTCACCACCATTATTAAAAAATAGACAGTTCTGGTTACTCAAATATTTCAGCTGTCAGGGATCTGCCATATACATAACACACACATCAAGGATTTAAAAGAATTTTTTAAGAGAAAACATGCTGGCATCTTATATTTGTTCAGCAAAATTGTCATGCTGCTAATAAAGGAAGAGGTAATTATTGTTAGACTGGTAAAGAAGAAAATAAAAATAAAAGAAAACAAACAACCTCAAGCAAAAGAGGTCCACTCTAAGGAAGCTGAAATTGGGTGTAGTGGTTGAGGAACTCTTATAGTAAATTACGTTTGAATGGATACGAGGGTTCCAACCAAGGCAAGGGCAAATAGAAATGGAGGCTGAGGGAGGGGTCTGACTTGAAAGATATTTAGGAAATGAAATTCTTTGGGCTTGCTAATGTGGTAGAGAGGACAGAGGGGGAGAGAAGAGAGAGGAGTCGGGATGTTAAATTTTTTGACCTGGATGACTGGGTGAATGTTAATACCGCTCACAAAGGCAGAAACAATAGAAGAGAAAGCTTGCTTTGGGGAAAAGATGCCAGATTTGCTTTGACATTTGTATTTGAGATGTAGATGGTCATCCTTGAGGTGAAATGTCTGGCAGGCATATAAATACCCAGTTATATGGGTCTGTAGCACCTGAGTGACAGTGGAAGTTACAGGAGTGGATGGGATTTCCAAGGGACACTGCAGAGTGGGAAAACAGGAAGTGTCCCCATGATCACTCCATTAAGGAGATCAAACAGAACAGCTCAGAGTATTAAGAGGAAAACCCAGAAATGAGGGTTTCTGAGAAGTTAAGGGGATAAAAGCTTTCCAGAGGAAAGGAAGTATATGTATTCCAGAAGGAACAATACTGTAAATAGCCCAGAGAACTCAGTCGAGTTACAGACTTGTAAAGCAGCTCTCAGGGGGTTCTGTTCCAGTCCTCTAGTCTCCATGAAGGACACTTTACCCAGACACTTCACAACTATTTCTGCATCTTTTTCTCGGGTCTTAGGTTGTTGCTATTGGTCCATTTATCTCCATTAACAGAACTAATCAAGAAGTAGGATGGGGTTTGAACATTTCTCCTTCCTCTTTTACCTGTAACACTAAGCCAGAAACTTGGGTGAAGTGTGTGTGCCCTGCAGACTCAAACTGTCCTCGCATTGGCTGTGTTGAGGGCATGGGAAGTCGATAGGTGCTTCTGGCTCTCACAGCTAGGCCACAGTCTTCAACATTAGCTTCGTCTTTCTTCATCTTTCTCTTTTGACGTGGAACTCAGGCAGGGAAGAGCAATGTTCTTTCTTGTGCCTCACCACAGCCTCCAACAAGAAATGGTAAACTTGGTGAACATGTTTTTGTTCTTTGTGTGAGTAGTTTGGGAGTGCTTCAGAGAGTGCTGCAGAGTGCAAGAGGAGGTATAAGGTCATGAGAGAGGTTTTGTTTTTAATATCATAGTCCAAATGCTTGATGTGTGTTGGATAAGGAGCCAGGGTGAAGATTTAGGAGAGGAGGAGAGGAAATAGGGATGAATGAAAGTCGCTGAGATTGGGGGTTGAAATTTAGAGGAGAGATTGAAAATGGGTCTTGGTTAGAGACAGAAAACTCTTCCCTTGAGATACAAAGGGTTAAGAAAAGGATCAGTTTGACTGAGATTAATTATTTGTGGTCTTTTGGGGGCAAGAAAGTGGGTAACTGGAGAGTTGAAGTAGTTCGCATATTTTCATGAATCTCTGTCATTGAATTACAGAATGCAAAGCAGTAGCATTAGAAAAGACTTTGGAAATTGTTGTAGATTGGAAAATTGGCCCCAATTCTTGACTTCCCTGCAATAGTACGTCCCTCTGCTGTGTAATATTTTAGTGTTATTCCATTGTGGGTGGAGTATACTTTTCACTGGTATTAAACTTGGTCATGTGACTTGCTTTTGTCAAGGGAATGTTGGTCGATGTGTTGTGAGCAAAGGCCTCACAGCTGCTTGTGTAGTTTGGCTTGATCTCTATAAACTGATCATTCCCTGGATAGCCATTGCCCCTTCCGCCTGGGCCCCAGAATGAACATATTCAGAGCAGAAGTTGTCCCAACCCAAAGATATGGATTCCAGAGAACTCCCATTTAGGAAGATACACCAGGGCAGATTAAGCATTCTAGCCTGCTCTCAGCTGCACTCAAAATAAGTCTAGTTTTTCTTCTGCGATAATGCCCTTCATGTGTTTGAAAACTCATTTTTACAAAATATCTCTTACCAGGTTAGGTATAGTCAGTTATTATTGCCTTCTCTTCCTACACTCTTCTACAAATATTTTTATTCTTTCAATAGAAAAGCTAATGATTACTTTTGCCAGGCTTCCTTGAAGCCAGGGAAGGTTGCAAGACAGATTGTTTCATTTAGGTGCGTTGGTATGAGATTTGGGAGGCAGAAGAGAGATGGAGGTCACTTTTAGCTGTCAAGCAAGCTCACTGGGGCCTGGAGGTTATTGCATTGACCAGGCTCAGCAGTCCTCTGTCTAGTCACCAGCTCCATGAATGTTAAGAAGCAGAGGTGGTCGTGGCAGTGATGAAAGCTTCCTGATCTTTGGATTGGAGCTATGGTGGAAGTTCTTCAACTAAGTAGTGCCTCTTTGACTTTACACCTATGCTTCTAGCCTTCCAACATTTCTGAGTGCACTGAATTCCTGTATTAAGCCCTTTTCCTACTTGAAATGTCTAGAGTGATTTCTGTGTCCTCCATTGAGCCCCAACTGACTCACAATCTAAACATTTCTCTTTCCATTTCTTTTTGGAGTTTGTAGGTTCCAGAGCTACTCAGAGTGAGGTCTCCGGTGGCCGAACTATTTGAGACCAATTTGTATCAGAGTGTAAATCAATTGAGTCATCAGACACACTTTTTCCACTCCTTTGATTTATTTATTTTCCATAGCAAGATTTTTTTGTAGATGGAAGCTGTGGGTTCACTTATACTCTGACACAGGCTCCTCATCTTATTGTGGTGGGTACTTGTAATTTCAACAATTTACTTAAAAGCCACAGCCCACATACTCTGTATTTTTTTCCTCTAGGCATTAAAACTGCTTCTTCTTTAGCTTTTATTGATAATTGCAATTTTACCCCAGGGAGCATATGTCTCCTGGGGTTGCATTATCCATCTTGTAATGAAAAATTTCTTTAAAAATTATGTGACTCTTCCTGAGTCATTTTTTGTTTCTTCTTTGGAAATAATCCTTTTTAAAAGTAATTACTTCTTTCATTAACAAAGTGGTGCATGCCCATGATAAAATAAAAGTTTTAGCAATCTCATTAAAGTTTAAGCACAGAATAATAGAATATGAAAAGTAAAAATTTCTTTGTCTGTCTCTTCAACTCCTTAGCTAACTTCTCTGAGGTAACCTTTGACAGTATTTTCATTACTGTCAAATAAATAAATAAAAGTTATTTATTTTTTTTAGCGGAAATAGCCTTAGTTGAACCTCACCAACTATTGCATCATGATGTCCCTCACCCAAGGTGGATAATGTGAACTTTTGTAGGCCATGGCAATTCTGTCACAGTGACCTTTTTGAGAATCGAAACATCAAGTGAATGTGGCCTTTAGCCACCGATGGGGATTTTATTTTAAGATTTTAAATCAAATTATGGACTATCTATCCTAAGATAATATCATTTTTCTGTGGTAAAATGTTAAGACATTTATGATATCTGTAAAATATTGGGATTATGGATCTATATTCAAATTTCTGTTTAAAATTCTGTCATGGCTGGACTTGAACCACAAGCAGATTATTTTATTTCTCTTTTAAAATATGGCAGCGTTCATTTCAATGCAAAAGAAGGAAAAAAAAAATGACAAAACAAACTCTGACAAATTCCCTTAATGATTTTTTAAAAATTGTGTGTTTTTAAAATATACTGTTTATACTTTCTGTTGTTTTTAGATGCATTTTGTCTTCAGATGTATTTGTGAACTTGATCATCTTGGCTTAGGCAACCCCGGGGGAGCACCAGCTTCACACGTAGTCACAACCACAGGATCCACCAAAGACAAAAACGCACAGTGTTGCTTTTATAGATTTGGAATAAAGGAAATGTGTTTTCTCAGAATTTGCCACTTGTCAGCACAGAACACTATAAAACAACATGATGTAAAGTTTTGCCAAGCATTTGAATGAAAAAGAGCCTAAAGACTTCTTACCAACTCTCCGTTTTCTACACGGTAATGTACATATGTTGATGCTGCTTTCTGCATCTGCCCCGCTCCCTCCCGCCACCACTGTCCACAAGCTCATTGTCTACATCTGCGTTTCCATTCCTTCCCTGCAAGTAGGCTCATCAGTACCATTTTTCTAGATTCTGTATCTGTGTGCTAATTCACTATACTTGTTTTTCTCTTGAGGGAGGGGATGAGGGGAGGGAGGGAGGCTTAAGACGGAGGGCAAGTATGTATAATTGTGGCTGATTCTCATTGTTGTATGGCAGAAACCAGCTCAACATTGTGAAAATTAAATAAATAAATAAATATATATATAGCATTACCAAAAAAAGAAGCATTAAAAAAAAAAGAACCTAAAGAACTAAGGGGAAATACCTACCTTCAATATTTATGTTAAATACATTGTGGGTCTCCAACAATTTGAGACCTCCTTAAAGACTTTGAACTTCATATTTCATACAATCTTAAACAATAACATGCTTTTAAGTTGATTTAACTAATATTCTTGCTCATTTAAAGGCCCAGTTCTCTTAGCCCTCAGAAATGCCTCACTGAAAGAGGCACCAAGGTTTTCATGAAAAGGTCATTTCATGTGCAAAAAGCTGGATTTCCTCCTTACTGAGTACATCACCTTATGCAGGTTATTTCAGTTTTAAGTGCTTCTGTTTTCTTCTGTATAAATGTTTGCGTTGGAATGCCCATCACATGAAAAATGTTGCTTGCTCAGTCGTGTCTGACTCTTTGTGACTCCATGGACTATAGCCCACCCGGCTCCTCTGTCTGTGGAGTTCTCCAGACAAGAATACTGGAGTGGGTTTCCATTCCCTTCTGAAGGGAATTTTTTCCGATCCAGGGAATGAACCCAGGTCTCTTGCATTGAAGGCAGATTGTTTACCGTCTGAGCCACCAGGGAAGCTCATCACATAGGTATTGCTATTGTAAAATAAGCTTAAATAATGATAAAAAGCAAAGAATTTTGTGCATGTTCCATAGTAGATGCTTAGTAAGTGTTAACTCTTGTAGCCTCCATCGTATGACTTTGACTTGGAACATCTTAGAATTAAGCTCAGAGAGCAAAGAGAGAAATCCTATGCCATTAATATGTATTTATGAGATGCTGAAGATAGCTCAGATACGGAGAGACCTACAGTTACAAAACTGTGGTTATATTTTAATAATTAATGTTGGGAATGAACAAGGCCTTAGAATTTTCTCAGTGCATTTCTGTGACTATATGTCATATTTCATTTGAAGATAACTGTGGAAATTAAATTTGAGGTCTTTCATGAGTGAGCATCCTGGTCTAAATGACCCTCTCAACTCAGTGATAGACCTTGATCACAAAGATCCTTTATGTTAGTTTTAAAAGACTGATTATAAAAATAGCTTTATTGGGCTTTAATTTATATCTGAAATTCATCCATTGAAGTGTACAGTCCAAAGATTTTTAGTAAATTTGTGGACCCATCATCACAATCCAGTGTTAAAACACATTCTACTCCCCAAACATCCCTATATGCGTGTTTACAGTCAATCCCTGCTCCCAACTCCATGCCAGGATAACACTACTCTATGTCTTTTTCAATTTGCCTTTCTTCAGATGTCTTTTTCTGAAGATTTTAGTTACACCGATTCACACAAGGGTTAGGAGAATGCATGAGATTGGATTTCTTAATGTATTAATACACGGTGGCTGCTGGCTTCCCACTGAGGAAACCCAGCTTCTCAGCAGCAATTCTGAGAACTTCCATTCCTATTGGAGAGAAACAGGGCCAGCAGGCAATTAGCTGGGGAACTGTATCAATCAGGGTCCAGTTAGGAGACAGAACCACTCCCATTATTTTAATAGTGAGAATTTAAGGTAAACAATTGTTAGAGTATTAGAAAATTGAAAAAGCAAACAAAGAGCACTAAGATAATACAGAAGAGCCAATTTCCTAGATAAACAATGTCTCCAAAGAAAGCATACAGATGACCAACAGGCACACAAAAAGAGGCTCAATATTGCCAATTATTTGTTCAGTTCAGTTCAGTCGCTCAGTCGTGTCCGACTCTCTGTGACCCCATGAATCACAGCACGCCAGGCCTCCCTGTCCATCACCAACTCCCGGAGTTCACCCAAACTCATGTCTACAGAGTCGGTGATGCCATCCAGCCATCTCATTCTCTATCGTCCCCTTCTCCTCCTGCCCCCAACCTTTCCTAGCATCAGAGTCTTTTCCAGTGAGTCAACTCGTCGCATGAGGTGGCCAAAGTATTGCAGTTTCAGCTTTAGCATCAGTCCTTCCAATGAACACCCAGGACTGATCTCCTTTAGAATGGACTGGTTGGATCTCCTTGCAGTCCAAGGGACTCTCAAGAGTCTTCTCCAGCACCACAGTTCAAAAGCATTCATTCTTCGGTGATCAGCTTTCTTCACAGTCCAACTCTCACATCCATACATGACCACGGGAAAAACCATAGCCTTGACTAGACGGACCTTTGTTGGCAAAGTGATGTCTCTGCTTTTTAATATACTATCAAGGTTGGTCATAACTTTCCTTCCAAGGAGTAAGCGTCTTTTAGTTTCATGGCTGCAATTAGCATCTGCAGTGATTTTGGAGCCCCAAAAATAAAGTCTGACACTGTTTCCACTGTTTTTCCATCTATTTCCCATGAAGTGATGGGACCAGATGCTATGATCTTTGTTTTCTGAATGTTGAGCTTCAAGCCAACCTTTTCACTCTCCTCTTTCACTTTCAACAAGAGGCTTTTGAGTTCCTCTTTACTTTCTGCCATAAGGGTAGTGTCATCTGCATATCTGAGGTTATTGATATTTCTCCCGGCAATCTTGATTCCAGCTGGTGCTTCTTCCAGCCCAGCGTTCCTCATGATGTACTCTGCATATAAGTTAAATAAGCATGGTGACAATATACAGCCTTGACGTACTCCTTTTCCTATTTGGAACCAGTCTGTTGTTCCATGTACAGTTCTGACTATTGCTTCCTGACCTGCATACAGGTTTCTCAAGAGGCAGGTCAGGTGGTCTGATATTCCCATGTCTTTCCGAATGTTCCACAGTTTATTGTGATCCACACAGTCAAAGGCTTTGGCGTAGTCAATGAAGCAGAAATAGATGTTTTTCTGGAACTTTCTTGCTTTCTCCATGATCCAGCGGATGTTGGCAATTTGATCTCTGGTGCCTCTGCCTTTTCTAAAACCTGCTTGAACATCTGGGAGTTCACGGTTCACATATTGCTGAAGCCTGGCTTGGAGAATTTTGAGCATGACTTTACTAGCGTGTGAGATGAGTGCAATTGTGCGGTAGTTTGAGCATTCTTTGGCATTGCCATTCTTTGGGATTGGAATGAAGACTGACCTTTTCCAGTCCTGTGGCCACTGCTGAGTTTTCCAAATCTGCTGGCATATTGAGTGCAGCACTTTCACAGCATCATCTTTCAAGACTTGAAATAGCTCAACTGGAATTTCATCACCTCCACTAGCTTTGTTCGTAGTGATGCTTTCTAAGGCCCACTTGACTTCACATTCCAAGATGTCTGGCTCTAGGTCAGTGATCACGTTATCGTGACTATCTTGGTCGTGAAGATCTTTTTTGTACAGTTCTTCTGTGTATTCTTGCCACCTCTTCTTAATATCTTCTGCTTCTGTTAGGTCCATACCATTTCTGACCTTTATCGAGTCCATCTTTGCATGAAATGTTCCCTTGGAATCTTTAATTTTCTTGAAGAGGTCTCTTGTTTTTCCTAGTCTATTGTTTTCCTCTATTTCTTTGCATTGATCACTGAGGAAGGCTTTCTTATCTCTCCTTGTTATTCTTTGGAACTCTGCATTCAGATGCTTATATCTTTCCTTTTCTCCTTTTCTTTTCGCTTCTCTTCTTTTCACAGCTATTTGTAAGGCCTCCTCAGACAGCCATTTCGCTTTTTTGCTTTTCTTTTCCATGGGGATGGTCTTGGTCCCTGTCTCCTGTACAATGTCCGTCCAGAGTTCATCATGCACTCTATCTATCATATCTAGTCCCTTAAATCTATTTCTCACTTCCACTGTATAATCATAAGGGATTTGATTTAGGTCATATTTGAATGGTCTAGTGGTTTTCCCTACTTTCTTCAATTTAAATCTGAACTTGGCAAGGAGTTCATGATCTGAGCCACAGTCAGCTCTTGGTCTTGTTTTTGCTAACTGTATACAGCTTCTCCATCTTTGGTTGCAAAGAATATAATCAATCTGATTTTGGTGTTGACCATCTGGTGATGTCCATGTGTACAGTCTTCTCTTGTGTTGTTGGAAGAGGGTGTTTGCTATGACCAGTGCGTTCTTTTGACAAAACTCTATTAGCCTTTGCCCTGCTTCATTTCATGCTCCAAGGCCAAATTTGCCTGTTACTCCAGGTGTTTCTTGACTTCCTACTTTTGCATTCCAGTCTCCTATAATGAAAAGGACATCTTTTTTGGGTGTTAGTTCTAAAAGGTCTTGTAGGTCTTCATAGAACTGTTCAACTTTGGCTTCTTCAGCGTTACTGGTTGGGGCATAGGCCTGGATTACTATAATATTGAATGGTTTGCCTTGGAAATGAACAGAAATCATTCTGTCGGTTTTAAGATTGCATCCAAGTACTGCATTTCGGACTCTTTTGTTGACCATGATGGCTACTCCATTTCTTCTAAGGGATTCCTGCCCACAGTAGTAGATATAATGGTCATCTGAGTTAAATTCACCCAGTCCAGTCCATTTTAATTCACTGATTCCTAGAATGTCTATGTTCACTCTTGCCATCTCCTGTTTGACCACTTCCAATTTGCCTTGATTCATGGACCTAACATTCCAGGTTCCTATGCGATATTGCTCTTTACAGCACCGGACCTTGCTTCTATCACTGGTCACATCCACAACTGGGTATTGGTTTTGCTTTTGCTCCATCCCTTTATTCCTTCTAGAGTTATTTCTCCACTGATATCCAGTAGCATACTGGGCACCTACTGACCTGGGGAATTCCTCATTCAGTATCCTATCATTTTGCCCTTTGATACTGTTCATGGGGTTCTCAAGGCAAGCATACTGAAGTGGTTTGCCATTCCCTTCTCCAGTGGACCACATTCGGCTGTGGTCCATGTGATCAGATCGACTAGTTTCCTGTGATTATGATTTCAGTGTGTCTGCCCTCTGACGCCCCCTCACAATACCTACTGTCTTATTTGGGTTTCTCTTACCTTGGACGTGGGATATCTCTTCACAGCTGCTCCAAGAAAGCGCAGCCGCTGCACCTTACCTTGGACGAGGGGTATCTCCACAAGGCCGCCCCTCCTGACCTTGAACGTGGAGTAGCTCCTCTTGGCCCTCCTGCGCCCGTGCAGCCACCGCCTATTGGACGTGGGGCAGCTCCTCCTGGCCGCCGGCCCTGGCCTCAGGCGTGGGGTAGCTCCTCACAGCCGCGCCTCTTCGCGTCGTCGGTTGCGCCGGGGCCGGCATCTCCCGCGTCTGCGCCGCCGGCATGCAAATTAAAACTACAATGAGGTTATCACCTCACACCAATAAGAATGGCATCATCACCAATAAGAATGGCATCATAAGTGCTGGAGAGGGTGTGGAGAAAAGGGAACCCTGCTACGCTGTTGCTGGGGATGTACATTGGTACAGACACTTTGGAAAACAGGATAGAGTTTCCTTCAAAAACTGAAACTAGAGTTTTTGATCCAGGAATCATGTAATCCAGGAATCCCACTCCTGGACATATATCCAGAAAAGATGAAAACTCTAATTTGAAAAGACACATGCAGTCCAGTGTTCATTGCAACACTATTTACGATAGCCAAGACATGGAATCAGCCTAAATAAATAAATCAACTGATGAATGGATAAAGAAGATGTGGAGTATATACACAATGGAATATTACTGACTCACAAAAAAGAATGAAATAATGCCATTGGCAGCAATACTGATGGACCTAGAGATTATCATACAAAGTGAAATAAGTCTGACAGAGAAAGATAAATATCATATTGCATCACTTATATGTGGAATCTGAAAAAGTGATATAAATGAACTTATTTACAAAACATAAATGGACTTACAGACATAGAATACAAACTTATGGTTACCAAAGGGAGAAGAGGGAGAGGGATAAGTTGAAAACTGCTGCTGCTGCTGCTAAGTCACTTCAGTCGTGTCCGACTCTTTGCGACCCCATAGACGGCAGCCCACCAGGCTCCCCTGTCCCTGGGATTCTCCAGGCAAGAACACTGGAGTGGGTTGCCATTTCCTTCTCCAGTGTGGGGTTTAACAAATACACACCACTATACATGAAATAAACAATAAGGTCTTATAGCACAGAGAGCTATATAAGTATCTTGAAATTATAATGGAAAATAATATGAAACAATATATATGAATCCATATATATATGTGAATCTATGAATTCATATGTGAATCCATAAATATATATGAATATATATAGGGCTGTATGTATGTATATATATATATATGGCTTTCCTAGTGGCTGAGACGGTAAAGAATCTGCCTACAATACAGGACATCTAAGTTCAATCCCTGGGTTGAGAAGATCTCCTGGAGAAGGTTATGGCAACACACTCCAGTATTGGTGCCTGGAAAATCCCATGGACAGAGGAGCCTGGAGGCCTACAGTCCATGGAGTCGCAAAGAATCAGACATGACTGAGCAACTAACACCCACACATATATATGTACTTATATACTTCAATCAAACAAGATATCACAGAAAGGAGCAATAGCAAGAATCTATCAGTTCTTGGGCTGGGAAATGAAGGAAAATCTTAGAATTACTAAAACTGAGGAATTTAGAGGAGGAACTTCCTTGGGCTGGGACTCACACCTTTGAGGAGTGAGGACAGACAGAGGGTCCTTTTGTCTTCCAGAAAATTTGACAGGACTAGTCTGCAAGCATTAAAAAAAAAAAAAGCCCTGTAGACTGGATTCAATTGAATTCAGCTTCTCCTAGTATAAAAAATACTGCTTCTGAGGTTCAAAGGTGTTGGTAGGATGGTGCTGGGAAGAAACAGGAAATCAAAAGGAAATGGGAACAAGTTTCTTTTTTTTTCCCTCCAGATTTTCAGTCTTCTTCTAGTGCCCCTTTTTGGTGGAGTTTCACAGATTGTAGTGGGGAGTTCTGGAAGCTGGTTCACAGACTCCCAGCCCCAGAATCACAAATGTCCAGCAACCAGACAATGGATAAACGTGTGGTATATCCATACAGTGGAATATTATTCAGCCACAGAAAAGTACTGATAGATGGATACATCTTGAAAACATTGTGTTCAATGAAAGAAGCCAGACGTAAAAGGCCATTTCTTGTATCATTTCATTTATATGAAATGTCCAGAATGGGCAAATGTGTAGAGGCAATAAGCAAGTTAGTGGTTTATAAGGTCTGGGAGTAGGGAGAGGGAAATGGGTAGTGACTGCTTCATGGGTGTAAGATTTCTTTTTGGAATGATCAAAACATTTTGAAATTAGATAGAGATGCACATGCGTCATGAATACAGTAAACACCACTGAATTGTACAGTTTAAAATCATTAAGATGGTGAATTTTATGTTATGTGAAATTTATCTTAAGAAAAAACAAGGGATTAATGGGAAACACATTCAGACAAAAGAGACATGTAAGATGAAGAAGAAAGAATAACATGAGGAATGAGAGAACAAGCCAGAGACATGATGTTAGACTCATTAATTATAACAAAGGAAGTAAAAACTACATTTCTTTAGTTGTAATCCTTTCTGAAGTTTTCAAATAAGACTTTTATTAAAAATGAAAATCTACAAAGGAAAATAGAGGAAGAATTACTGTGTAATAGAAAATATTAAATATAGAAGGCTATTGAAGGGAATCTGCTTTTTCTTAAAATAATTAAACATGACTATCTCTTGGTCATTGTGATTGGTGTCACCAATAAGCCTGTCTTTCTGTTATGTTTTTTCCCCTCTTAATAATTTCATAATCTTATTCACACACATTCACAAGTGAAAATTAAAGTGATACTGATTTAAATGTGCAGGTTGAAGACATTAGAACATATTCAAATCTAATTTATCCATCCAGAGGAGACCAGGGTATAATCAGAAAAGGACATGATTAAAGTTAGAGTGGCTCACACAGTAAAGGATTTGCCTGCAATGCAGGAGATCCAGCTTCAATCCCTGGATGGGGAAGATACTCTGGAGAAGAGAATGGGTACCCGCTCCAGTATTCTTACCTGGAGAATTCCATGGACAGAGGAGCTACAGTCCATGGGTCGGAAGCCATCAGACATAACTGAACATGCACAACGTTTGCTGTATTGAAAAAAAGAAGCTAAAGAGTTAATGCCTGGCTCATCAGGCAGCTTCTAGGTTCCAGAGTTAGTGCTTTGGCCAGTGCAATTTCTAATAGGTTGTTGCCTGTGTGATGCCACTTGTTAAGTACATTGAATACTATCCTTGGATGAGATCTACCAAGACTAAATCGTTTAAGACCCTGCTCCCCATCCTGACCCTGTGAGTGTATATATTCTCAAGTTAGGAAGGCCATCATTCCTGCAATTCCACCCAAACACCCTAGTATTTAGGGTATCAAGTTTTGACCTTTAATCTAGAGCAGAGAGCTTTGTCAGTCTCTTATGGTTTTAAAATCTTTATAGCGGAGTGGTGTTAGTGGTAAAAATCCAGCTTTCCAAGGAAGGGGGTACAAGAGACTTGGGTTCAATCCCTGGATTGGGAAGATCCCCTGGAGTAGGAAATGGCAACCCATTCCAGTATTCTCGCCTGAAGGATCCCATGGATGGAGAAACCTGTCAGGTTACAGTCCATAGAGTGGCAAAGACTTGGACATGACTGATGTGACTTAGCATGCACATATAGTGGGAGTTGAGGGGAGAAGTTTGAGTGGCCACTAGAATGTCTGTTTTCCCCTTATAACTAGATTGAGGTTGAGGATGAAGAGTTTGAAGAACTTCACTTAAAATTTTGCACTTCCTGTCCCATCACCAGGTATCACCAGGAAAATTCAAAGATGGTATCTCTGACCAACATATTTTATTTTTTGAAAAATCCTTTCAGTTCTCTTTGATTCATGACTTCACATTTCAAATTGCTCACAGATATTTATTAAAATTTTCAGACTTAAGATATAGCCTCACTGTTTTTTTCTTTGTAGTGGTTTTGTTTGCTAAGAAATATTCAGCTGGATACCATCAGCTAAAATCATGTGTGGAAAAATGAATAAAGAAACAAACAAATAGTAGTAGGGACCTGTTATGATTTCTGGGCCAGTTTTGTTTTTACTACAATAATTGGTTTAGTCTATTACTGGTCAGCAGTAAATGTGGCATTCAAGAATGGCCACCTTATTATGAGCTAGAATTATCATTTTTCCCCTCTGGAGGCAGAGAAAAAACATCTTGAACTATAGGCAAGTTGCATCATTTGGAAGGGGTTGGTGATAGGCAAGGACTGGCAGGGTCAAAGAATAGTCTAATTCAAGCTCCCACGAATCTGACAGATCCCAACATCACTGGGAGCAAAAACATGGAGATGGCTAATTTCCTGAGCTCAAGCAGTCCTTGCTGAGATTTTTTTTAAAATGGAAAAAAATGGGGGAAAAATCAACTCCTTTTCTTCCATCTTTTGTTAGCTGAGAGGTCTGTCGATTGGTTAGTTATTTTTGCAATCCTTAAGTATATTTCAAAAGAATTTGCTTCTCGGAAATACTGGAAGAAACAAAGGAGAAATATTGGAAGAAACAAAGGAGTAATGAGTCTCATGTATGCTCAGATGCCCAGTCATTCCAAATCTTTGCAACCCCATGCACTGTAGCCTGCCAGACTCCTCTGTCCATTAAATTCTCCAGGCAAGAAGCCTGGAGTGGGTTGCCATTTCTTTCTCCAGGGGATCTTCCTGACCCAGGAATTTCTATTTTCTCTCCTTTCTTTCTGGAGAAGATTTAATTAATACTCAAATTATAGTGGAAAATACCCTTGTCTATTATCCCTCTTTTTTTTTCCATAAAAGATTTTAAACTGGAATACTGCTTTCCAGCTAAAAGGCTGAATATTCCAGCTTCCCTTTGTAGTTAAGCATGAGTAAGTTTTGATTAATCAGTGTAATTGAAAGTATGGCTTAGGTTCTCAAGTAATGTGCTATTTTTGTTCCTTCTCTCCCTTCTGTCCTTCTGCCTCTGTATGGAATGAAGATGTAGTGGCAGGAACTCTAGCAAACATATTGGACCTTGAGGAGAAGGGCCAGACCTAGAGGACTGCAAAGGATGGGGTGGCAGTGGTCCCTGCACACTTTGTGGAAACACGATACCTGCCCTAACATCGTGTTCATCCAGACTTTCCTAAAAATGTGGATGTGAAATAAAATTCTATCTTGTTTAAGCCACTCAGATTTTGGATTTCTGTTTTACTCAGAGCCAAACTAATACTAACTAATTCAAGCTCCAGTATTATTTCTACCTTGAAGGACTGAGGTTTTTATCATGTCTTCCTGTTCTATGTAACATTACATCCTTATTTATTTAATGAGTATTCACTGAATACCTACTGTGCATCAGGCATTGTGTTAGGCACTGTATATTCAGTGTTCCGCAGAACAAACATTGTCTCTGCCATTTGGAGCTTAGAGTTTAGTGAGAGAGACATGGTAAGATGTGAGAAATAATCTCTCATTTCTTACTTTTGCTGCTTTTTTTCGTCTCCTGTCGCCACTGAATTTCATTCAATGTGTCTTAAAGTCAGAGGACGGGGTCATATAGCTTCATCATTTCTTGAGACAGAAGCATGTCTCAAGACATTGGCACACATGATTTTCAAAATAAGAACTCTTCTGACTCAGGCTACTTTCTTTCCTCAGAAGATTTTAGAAAATCTTACAAGAAAAGTCAGTTGTAGCAAGCAGTCTTCAACTTGAGGGCTTTCTGTCTTAGTGGACAGAGGGGTTTGTGTGTGTGTACACAGACACGCATCAGTTTGGGTTTCTTTGGTCCCATTGTGATTCATCAGATGTTGGGATTTATTTCTGTGTTCATCCCACCTCTGTGAAGATCCGTCTTTTAAATGGTCCTCAGTCCTGTTAAGTTGTTCCTAGTTAGGTGTTATCAACCCACATGTTGTCAGAGTGATGGTCAAGACTACTCTCTCACTCAAGGTCCTAACCCATAGCTAGGACCATAGCAGAAGCTATGTATCCTGTCCTTCTTATTGACTTTGTTGGCCATGTGGGTCTTCAGAGCCACTGGGAATTCACAAAAGAGCGTTCTGCCTAACACTCTGATGTGTTCCCTCGTTCTCTCTCAGCGACGCTGTAGTTTGCGGTGTGAATAGTTCCCGTTCCCATAACTCCCTCATGCTTTTGGCCTACTCCTTCCTCTGCTGATCTGCCCTTTGATTTCAAGCTTTCTGGTCATCCCTTCCTCCAGTGTGTTGCATCCCTTGTTCCACTGGTGATATGACTTTAAAGACGTTTCAGCTGAGCTGGATAGCAGACAAGCATCAAAGGCATGATTTCCTTTGACTGTCTGTCCCTCAGCAGAGTGATACGTTAATAGACACTGCATATTTGTATGGTGTCTTTCATTTAGCCAAAGAGTAATTTCGTCATTGTGTCCTTATTTTTGGACTCATAGCTTTAGTAATTCTTTTATCACACTTTGGACCATTTCAGAGACTCAGTTAGGCCTCAGTGAGTAAAATCCAAAGTATAGTCCTTTTCCAAAAAGCATATTGCAAGAGGTGAAGAGCAATAATTTGGCCACGGAGACAAGAGAATGGTTGAAGTTTATTTTCAAGACAGGAAATGGTTTATTGACTTCAGAAAGTTTAGTCCTGCTGAAACAGTCTGAAAGAAGCAATGGTACTGAGTCCTTAAATTCAAGAAACGATAAATTTCAGTTATTGGCACAAGCATTAAGTACCTTGATATGTAGAGACACAGGCTGATAATATTGCTAAATTTGGGTTCATCATGACAAGATATTGAGAAATCCTTGAAATTTATGACATGTTAGGGCAACATGATATGTCACTTAATTGATGAAAAATCCATCCTGTTTGAATCATGTTATGAAAACTGCTAGCAAAGAAAAAAAAAAGTCCAAAATTCAGGACTGATGGGCGGAAGCTTTGGAGGCAAATACTGGTTAGACTATAACCATTCTTTCAAAATACCAGTCTCTTCTTTCTGTGTAGTGGGAGTTCGTTTTTGTTTTCTTGAGGGATGTTAGATGTGCTGATGGCTTGATCATCCGAAATGGAAAATCTCCTGTTGCCTTTATTTAAGCATTCTCTATGTACACACATCTGAATTCTTTCAGTCCTGAGAAAAGCATAAATAAACATAAGAAGAACCAGTGGTTATAAAAATAAGTTTTTGTGTTAGATTTATCTAGGAAATGGTGGAGATAGTTTACAAATCTGGATGTTTTCTCTAGTGTTTAATACCGTATTTTCTCTCTAATGTTGGTGGTAGATGGTCTGTCATGATTTCAAGTTGCTTCCTCCCTTGGATACTATCTCTCCCATTGCTGTTTTCTCCTCGTGTATTCCTGCTTCTTTACAAGCCTAATCATCTTTTACTGGATGCTACCTACTGTGAATTTTACCTTGTTGGATGCTGGATATTTTTGTATTCCTATAAATACTATGGAGCTTTGTTATAGTATACCGTCGAGTTACTTGAATGGGTTGAGCCTGGTGGGGCCAGAACACACTGTGGACTGGGGCCATTTTTTTGGTCAGTATCCTTTAATCTTCTACCTACTCTCTGTGAATTATGATGATTTTCCACCTTGACCCTTGAGGACAGGAGTGATCCCTAGTCCTGTGTGAGCACTCTGAATTGTTCCCTCTGATCCCTGTAGGCGATTCTTCCCGTGTGTGTGTGTGTGTGTGTGGTAGTTGCTAATTTGTGTCTGACTCCTTGTGACCCCCTGAACTGTAGCCCGCCAGGTTCCTCTGTCCATGGGGATTCTCCAGGCAAGAATACTGGAGTGGGTAGCTGTTCTCTTCTCCAGGGGATTCTTCCCATATCCTCAGATAATTTCTTCACTTACATGGACTCAGCTGAAGACTTGAGGGGGGACCCTCTGCAGATCTCTGGAGTTCTCTCTGCATCCCTCTCCTTCTCTGGTGTTCTGCTGTGTGATCACTGGCTGTCGTGACTTTACAAGATTAATGAGTCATCCCCTTCACTCTGTTGGAAGAGGTCATTGAGAGGACATGACTGCCTCTTGATCTGCCAGCTGGACCAGGCATTTGGAGACTTGTCCTTGGAGTGTATGGTCCATGTACTGTTCCTAAACTGGAATCACTTCAAGGAGCAGCCTCGGGAGAGCCCTGTGTTGTTGAGACCATCTAGACTGCGGATCTAAAGCCTCTGTGTAAACTCTTAAGATTCTGGAGAACTGTGTGAATGTCTACTCACTTGCAGCCTCCCAAGACAAGCATCATATGTAAATTCTTTGCTTATTAAGTGCCGTCTACCAATCAGAACTGGTCTGCCTCTTTCTTTGCTTTTTTCTTGTTCTTCATGTGCAGGAGCCAATTTTTAATTTCACTTGGGCAACTCTGTAGGTTGTGAATGAAGAAACTCAGGGAGAACATCAGTGCCTCTTAGGTTGTTCTTTCCTGAGCTGTAGCCTGGAAACTCTGGAGGCAATAAGGTGGGGCATTCATAGGGCTCACGGTGCCTGTTTTCTTATCTCAGGAATCACTATCTTATGCTGTCTGCCCAATGTCTGAAAATCATACTTCATCTTTTTTTTTTTTTTTTGTAGTTGTTTCCAGTGGAAAGGTAAAGTCAGTCCCTGTGACTCCATCTTGTTCAGAACCGAAGTCCCACTGCTTATGTATTACAGCAGGTAAGTTCCCTGGGCAGAGTCTCCACACTAAACAGAGATTGTTCCTCAGAGTCCTGGTGTCTGAGAAGGAGGATCAAAGAGGTATAACCTCATCCTGGTATAAACTCAGCTCTTATTCATGCAATTACAGTGTCACACAAGTGTCATCTCTTAAACCAGTCTTGGTCCAGGATTACATCCCTAGAAGGTTTGTTCCTTGGTTCATCCATTGATTCATTGGTTCATCCATCCACCCATCCATTAACTATTAGCTAAATCTTTTTTGCATAAAAAGACTCTCTTAACTGTTGGAGAATAAGAGAAGAATAAGACAGACTTGGTGACGCCCTTCTGAGTACCTAGTCTCTAGTTGGGGAAAATAGCTGAAATGCTCCAGATGGTTAAGTGTGATAGATGCTATGAGAGAAAAACAAAGGATGTTATGGGAGCGCATAAATGGGCTTAGCCTGATCTGGAGAGTTAGAAAGGTTTCTCAGTGGAGGTGACATATAAGTTGGGACTTGCAAAGAGGTGATTGTAAAATAGAGGCTGTTTTTTCTCTAAAGGGCTTGTACTATTCCAAAAATATTTTATTGAGCGTGTAGCATAAACTCTAGTGTCTTATATAAAAACAATTCCGATTTATTACCCAAAAGACTAACCTCAATTGCAGAGGAAGGTAGTAAAATGGAAAATGCAGATAAAAACTTTGCTAAATCATTAGACCTAGATTAGAAATTAATGGTTAAAATGTTAATAGTGATTCATTTAGACTGTGGGACCCTGGGTGATTTTTCTTTTTTCTTTGTTTCTGTTTTCTTCAAAGTTTCTGACATGAACCTACATTGGTTTTGTTGTTAGAAAAAAGAAAGCAAGGAGGGGGAAGAGATAAAAGAAACATATGGATGGAGTAAAATACAGGTGATATTCTTTAACAGGTGTATCATGAGCTGGTTTTTTAGTACCACATTGTGGCTTTATGTGTCATGTGGCAAAATCTAGATGCTGTTTACAAAGGCATCACAAGCTGATCAAATGACCCATTTGAGCATTTAGAAAACAGTTCAAACAAGGCTTTGTCTTCAATTTCTATAAAGTGTGAAGCTTGTCTTTGATATTGGTCCTGAAGCTCATGGGCAGGTGTGCTGGGTAAGTTTGTGGTGAGCCTAATGGTGGATGCCTGTCCCCACACACCAGTGTAGTTTCTTGGCATGTGGAAATCATGGCAGCTCTGCTCCTGGGACTTTGTGGCAATGTCAAAGGAAAGAAGAATGGGAGAAAGCTCTTAAAAATAGTACACTACTATTTTTAAAGAAAACTCTTTTCACAGTCAGAGGCATAGCTTTTCTAAGTTTGGAGTGTTTAAACCACATGTACTTCTATAGAGCTTGACATGCACAGCCCTTGCATGTCTAAAGAGAGGAATATGGGGCCAGTATGGAGTTTTGAATGATTTATATATTGTGTTTGTGAATAAAGTAAGGGGTTTCCGAGACCATTTTAATTTCGTGTTTAATTTTATGTCAGTACTAGCCACATTCACAGAACATAGCACTTGTAATTTATGGAGGAGAGTTGACAGAAATTATTTAGCCCTGGACGGGTTTTCTAAACTCATGCATATAAGTACATGATAAATATTATTAGTAGTGGATTTGAATATTTTTAGATTTTGGGGGCCATATCTTAAAGCTCAGAAGGTCACCATCGTGGGTAGAAGATTGCTAATCTACTGTCTCTATGGATTTAGCTATTCTGGATATCCCATCTAACTGGAATCACACAACATGTGGTCTTGTGTGTTATGACTATTTTCACTTAGCATGTTTCTGAGGCTCAGCCATCCATGTGTTAGCATGTACCAGTACTTTATTATGACTGAATAATATGCCATTGTGTGGATATAACCACATTTAGTCTAGCCACTCATCATTTGGATTGCTTTCTCATTTGTCTGTTGTGAATAATGCTACTTTGAACATTCATGTAGAAGTTTTTGTTTGAATACTTACTGTCAATTCTTTTGGGTATATACCTAGGAGTAGAATGTCATATGGATCATATGACTCAATTTCTGGGTCATATGCTAATTATTCTATGTTTAAATTTTTGTGGAATGGTCAAACTGTTTTCCACAGTGGCTGCTCCATTTATATTACTGTCAGCAGAACCCATTGGACTTCGGTTGTTTTTTTTTTGGTGAGCCAGATGTTTGACATCTTCTCCACTTATAATAACATTGTTTGATGGAAGTTTTAGTCCCAAATAATAGTCATTGAATACACATACACAGGAAGAGGGGAAGAAGAGTGTAGCTTTAAGGAAGCTCTTCTTGAACTATTTTGACTTGACTGCATAGCACCCAAATAGTGGCATTAGAGAATATATGTTCATGCTGCACATGAGGAAATAAGATCACAGGAGGTGGAATGACTCGGGAGATAAAAAGCGTTCACTCAAACAGCTAGTTATTGACAGAGTTAAGGCTCAGACTATGGTATTGCAATTCTGAGCCCACTGTTCTTATCCATGCATTATGCACTTGACCCATTTATCTTTTGATGGGCCCAGTTCTTTGGTTATGGTTTCCTTCTTTAGCTCAGAAATCTTCGTAGGAAGGTAATGGGTATATCATTAATTCATAGATTATTTGTTCAGTTGCTCAGTTGTGTCCAAATCTTTGCAACCCTATGGACTGCATCTTGCCAGACTTCCTTGTCTTTCACCATCTCCTGGAGTCTGCTCAAACTCATGTCCATTGAATCAGTGATGCCATCCAACCCTCTCATCATCTGTTGTCCCCTTCTCCTCCTGCCTTCAATCTTTCCCAGCATCAGGGTCTTTTAGCTCTTCGCCTCAGGTGGCCAAAGTATTGGAACTTCAGCATCAGTCCTTCCAATGAATATTCAGGGTTGATTTCCTTTAGGACTGACTGATATGATCTCTTTGCTGTCCAAGGGACTCTCAAGAATCTTCTCCAGCACCACAGTTTGAAGGCATCAATTCTTCTAATGTTTTAATAGATTATGGTTTCCTTCTTTTGCTCAGAAATCTTAGGATGGTGATGTGTCTATCATCTAATTAGGGCCAGCTTTACTTGTTCATTTATTTCTTCATGCATTTATTCTACGAATGCCCAAAGAATGCTTATATATGAGAGAATGTGCAAGAGCTAAGAATACAATAGGAAGCAAGCAGTTGTGGGACTATTTTCAGAGTGAAGAGTCTGGTAGTAAAGATGGCCACTTGACAAACAGTTACACAAAGAATGGGTTGTAATTGGGCTAAGTGCTGTGAAGGAGAATTGCATGGTGCTGAGGCTTTATGGAAGGAGACCTGCACAATTTCAGTGGTTAAATGTGTCAGAGAAAGCACTTAGGTTTATAAAATCTAATGTGGTTTGATTTCAAGGTCACCTGGAAAACTCTCTTCAGCATCTAAATTCTTCCTCCATCTGCTCATTTATGTCAGAATTTAAAGATTTGATGTGCCAGTTCTATTTTTTTCTAATGTACATTTAGATTTAAAAAGCTGTTAAATTTAAAAATTTGTGAACTCCTGAAAATGACCTCATATGCCACCATTGGTCCATATTCCACACTGTGAGCACTACTGCTCTAGATATTGATGACTTTTCTGTCATTCTGAATCCAAGAAACAGAGCATTCCAACTCCAAACAGGGGCAGGTCATCCAGACAGAAGCAGGGAAGGAAAAGGCTGTGATAAAGTTGGAGGAAAGGAATGGGAAAGATGTAGGGGACTCAGTAAACAGAAGAGATGCAAACAGACAAGGGGAAGACAGGAGGTAAAATGAGACTGAATAGAGAGACATAAGCTGATTCTCAGGAAATCTGTTCTCTGATCATGCGCAGTCTCTTAGGAGAGAATGAAATAAATACTCTCCTTTTCCATCTCATTCCATTTATTTCATTCATCAGTAATTTGAATACAACTCACACACCATGGAATAAGAAGGGGTGACATGAATCAGCTTCAGCTCTTTCCTGGTGGGTCAAATGTGAGCATAGTTGGTATTTTGAAGTTTTAAGCTGTTTTTCTCTTTGTTGAAAGGTGGAGATTTGAATTCTTCTTTGGAGCATATCATTCCTTTGTTATGTTTTACACATTTGTAAAGGTACTTGGGGAAAATCACGAGGTAGAATTTTTTACACTGAGAAGCTTAGTATTTTGTCTGTAAACATAAATGGCTATTTATGGTTGAGCCAGCAACCTATTTTGGAGATTCTGCTGGCTTTTATTTATTTCAGGGAAGTGGGGAAGGATTAGGAAAATGATTTTTTTCTGTATATAAGTTTTACATTTAGAATGTTTTGTGCCTATGAACTATTTTTTGTGGAAAATTTCATTTTTCTTTTAGTTCAGTTCAATTCAGTTCAGTCCCTCAGTCGGGTCTGACTCTTTGTGACCCCATGAATCACAGCATGCCAGGCCTCCCTGTCCATCACCAGCTCCCAGAGTTCACCCAAACTCATGTGCATTGAGTTGGTGATGCCATCCAGCCATCTCATTCTCTGTCGTCCCCTTTTCCTCCTGCCCCCAATCCCTCCCAGCATCAGGGTCTTTTCCGATGAGTCAACTCTTCGCATGAGGTGCCAAAGTATTGGAGTTTCAGCCTCAGCATCAGTCCTTCCAATGAACACCCAGGACTGGTGTCCTTTAGAATGGACTGGTTGGATCTCCTTGCAGTCCAAGGGACTCTCAAGAGTCTTCTCCAACACCACAGTTCAAAAGCGTCACATCTTCGGTGCTCAGCTGGCAAAAACTGTTGAAACTACAAAGGCTCAAAGTTTTATCTTCTATCTACCAATGGGAGAAAGACTAAAAAGAAAGTGGACTTGGTTTGACACAATTCAAACTTGCCATCTGTATTTGTTTGCTAGGACTGCTGTAACAAAGTACAGCAGACTGGGTAGCCCAAACAACAAAAATGTATTTTCTCACAATTCTGGCGGCTATAGGCTAAGATCTAGAAGATCTTAGAAGGGTTAGAAGGGTTGGTTTCTTCTGAAGACCTTGAGGGAAGAATCTGTTCTTGGCTTGTTGATAGCTGTCTCCTCTCTTTGCCTTTCCACCATTTCTCTGTGTGTGTGTGTGTCTGTATCCAAATTTCTTATTGTCAGGACATCAGTGGTATGGGGTGATGATCTGCCCTAATGACTCAACTTAATTGAATCTTTAAAGACTCTTCCTCTCGGGCTTCCCTGGTGGTCCAGTGGTTGAGAATCCACCTGCCAATGCAGTTAGGGAACACTAATTTGATCCCCAATCTGGAAAGATCCCACATGCTATGAGGCAACTAAGCCCATGTACCACAACGACTGAGCTTGCACTCTGCAGCCCATGAGCAGCAACTGCTGAAGCCCATGTGCCCTAGAGTCTGTGCTCCATAACAAGAGAAGCCACCCCAATAAGAAGCCCGTGCACTGCATCCAGAGAGTAGCCCCCACTCTCCACAGTGAGAGAGAGTCCATGTCCAGCATCGAAGACCTAGTGCAGCCAAAAATAAAATACTTTTTTTTTTAAAGGCTCTTTCTCGAAAATATAGCCACATTCTGAGATACGGTGGCATTGGACTTTAACATATGAATATTTGAGGTGGGGGGGATACAGTTCAGTCCTTAACAATGTCCTCCATATTATCTCAGTTTTGTTAACCTGGAATTGATGAGTATTTCAGAGCATATTATTTTGCAACTACTCTGTTGAGGCCATAGGTTAAGTCTGTGACTTAAGTCTCACAGCAAGTCCTACTATTTAGGAAAAGACTGTTCCAGAGACTGAAAAGAAAATTGAGAAGTCAGGCCAAGGATTGGAGGGAGGGAAAATCCCGTTTCTCTTTGGGCAGCTGGACCTGGATTCTGAATTGTTTGAATATATGGAGCGCATAGTAGTGAGGATAAGGAAAAGTCAGCCTTCTGGAAGCAGGCTGGGAGGTCAGCAGCATGATTCTTTAGGGGATACATCAAGCATATGTGTGGGGCCCACGAGCTCCTGGAGTATTACATCTAGCAGCAAGAATACATTACTAGGTATAATGTTATTTCCTTCTTATGCTTAAACTTCCAATATTTTTAAAGAAATTCAAGACAGGTCTAAGTGATGCTGCAGAGAATCACGGGAGAGTTCTCTTCCAGACCTGGGTTTGAGACTTATAGGCTTCCCTGGTGGCTCAGGGGTAAAGAATCTGTCTGCCAGTTCAGGAGACAGGGAGACATGGGTTTGATCCTGGGTCAGGAAGAGGCCCTGGAGAAGGAAATGGCAACCCACTCCAGTATTCTTGCCTGGAAAATTCCATGGACAGGGGAGCCTGGCTGTCTACAGTATATGGGGTCACAAAAGAGTCGGACACGACTTAGCGACTAAACAACAACAGCGGGACCAACACAACTCCCCAAAGGTCCTGTGTGTCCTGTGTGCTGCAGTGGGTCGTGTCCAGGGACCATAGCCTGAGGCTTGATGGAGAACTGGAATTAGGTGAGCACAGACTCAGAAGTAAAGGGGGGTTTGTGTGTGCTTTGAGTTGCAGTGTAGTTGGTAGAGGTGCTAAGCCATTGTAGTTTGAGTGTTAATATAAATGTAACTTCATTTTATTGTCATTAGCAGTGAACCTTGGGGATAATGTTCACTGAGAAATCTTTTTAAAATCAAATGTGTCAATTAAATTTTCTTTAATGAGTATTCATCGCTATGAAGGCAGCAAAATATCTGAGGAAAAATGAAAGCTTTGTAACTAACTAGACTTTTGCAAGTGCTAAAAGCAGTGGAGGCAATAGTCTCATTGTTTTGAATCTTTAAATAGCAACTAAGAGGCACTTATTAAGTTCCAACTTTAGGCTATATCAACTGTCCCAGTAATGCTTCTTGTTATTTTCTGGTCCAAGATTCTATCCAAGAGCATGTTTGCATTTAGTTGTTACATGTCATCAGTTCAGTTCAGTTCAGTCGCTCAGTCGTGTCTGACTGTTTGCGACCCCATGAATCACAGCATGCCAGGCCTCCCTGGCCATCACCAACTCCTAGAGTTCACTCAAACTCATGTCCATCGAGTCGGTGATGCCATCCAGCCATCTCATTCTCTGTCATCCCCTTCTCCTCCCACCCCCAACCTTTCCCAGCATCAGAGTCTTTTCCAGTGAGTCAACTCGTCGCATGAGGTGGCCAAAGTATTGGAGTTTCAGCTTTAGCATCAGTCCTTCCAATGAACACCCAGGATTGATCTCCTTTAGAATGGACTGGTGGGATCTCCTTGCAGTCCAAGGAACTCTCAAGAGTCTTCTCCAGCACCACAGTTCAAAAACATCAACTCTTCGGCGATCAGCTTTCTTCACAGTCCAACTCTCACATCCATACATGACCACGGGAAAAACCATAGCCTTGACTAGACAGACCTTTGTTGGCAAAGTAATGTCTCTGCTTTTTAATATACTATGAAGGTTGGTCATAACTTTCCTTCCAAGGAGTAAGCGTCTTTTAATTTCATGGCTTCAATCAGCATCACCTAAACCATGCTAAATTGTTCAATCACTAAGTGCTGTCCAACTTTTCCCGACCCCCTGGACTGCAGCACACCAGCACGCAACCCATAATACATTACTGCAATTATTTCTTTGCAACTAGGTCTGCCCACTGGATTATGAGCTATGAAAAAGACTCATCTCTTTACCTCTATTTTTTCCAGTGATTTCCACAGTGCCTGTCACATGGTGGGTGCTTGGTAACTGTATCTGGTGCCAGTGACACAAAAACAGTTGAGACATAATTGTTCTCCAAGAGCTAGTAGGGATAATCAATACAATCAGATAATCTCTAAAATAGATACAAGTGGAAAGAGTTGTGAGCGTATAGGAAGAAAGCATAAGTAGGGCTTCCTGGGTAGTTCAAATGGTCAAGAATCTGCTTGCAATGCAGGAGGCCTGGGTTCGATCCCTGTATTGGGAAGATCCCCTGGAGAAAGGCATGGGAACACACTCCAGTATTCTTGCCTGGAGAAGTCCATGGACAAAACAGCCTGATGGGCTACAGTCCATGGGGTCGCAAAGAATCAGAGATGATTGAGTGATTTCACTCACTCACTCAAATGGGACTTTACCAGTATAAACAAATCGGGGCTGTCTTCAGATAATCGTTATGTGTTTTAAATATATTTCTATAATTTCTGTAGAATTTAAGATTGAGAAGCTGACTGAATGGTCATATGTTCTGAATGAGTGGGTTAGAATTAAAACTAGGAGCTGAATGAATACTTGAATTAAAGTCCCTGAAAACTGTAAGGTGCTACCTTCCCAGTGGTTAAACCTATTTTAGTAGCATTTACTTAAAAACCTCAAAATAATTTAGTCTTTTCTAGCAGAAGTCAAGACATCTCATTTCGACAATGCTGACAACAGTGGTGACACCTTGTGTCTCCATAGTCCTTCCCTTTACTTTAAAATGTCTCTGACTGAGTTCTTGAGAGGGCAGGATATGTGTCTGCTGTGTTCACTAAGGCATCCTTGGCACCCAGCTAAACACTTAATGAAAATGCCATCCTGTGTAACTTTCAGCCAGTTTTCTGAATGCACTGAGAATGGCAAACATGATACCCAGAATCATAGGTATCTATTCTCTCTAAAGAGAGCTAAGGACTTATGTGTCTGGATGGAGCCACCTCCTGTTTGCCTGCTCCTACCTCCAGTTTCTTGTTGCCCTTTCCTGGATTTTAAGGACTCCCTGTTCTTGGCTCCACATGTCTCCCTTTCTACTCCACTCAATCCCCCTCCTTGTGGATTGATCAGTTTCTCTTGACTCACCTTTCTGGCAGATGACAGTGAAACTTCTCTTTTGGAAGCCGTCGTTGGGTGTTTCAGGATTAGGCAATAGACAGAAAACTCAGAGACTAGAGCCTACGGTCACAGACTATGTGGGTAGCAGAGCCTGAATTAGACTTTTCAGCTCCAGGATAGTTCCAATAAGCTACACTGAAAAGGAACCCAGAAAGGGCAGTTTTCACATTTCTGCAGAATTTTTACAGCATCTGGGACCAAGGTTGGTTCAATTTGCTCACATTTATGTGCCTTTAACAACAACCTCATATCCCATAGTTAGACTGTATCGTCAGCAAGTAAATCAGTTCATGTGGGTCATTCTTTCTGTCCTTATAACTTAAACGATACGGTAGGTGGCCGTGATCAGGGGTAACAGCAAACATGGAAGAGATCACTCCAAATAAAATATTAACTAATGCAGGTCTGCCGTGTAAGTGGCTTGATGCATGGTAAATTGCATTTGCACTTGGCCAAATGGTAAGTGATGTATGTTGGGCACAAGAATAATAAATACAAGGAACAATCAATTGAACTGAACTAAAGTGGTGCAGTTTTGAAGGACGGCTTAGAGTTATATCTTCCAAACATAGCTAAAAAAAAGGACTCAATTAAAAAGTAAATTGGAAAACTATAAAGTAGCTGACACAAATACAAGGTTAAGTTTATGGAAGTTATAAATGCTAAGCAGTTTCCCTCTACGATTCCAATTTCTGCCCACTCTGATTCTTCTTGTGCCTTCCATTTTTTTTATGAGTATTATTACTCAACAGGAGAACAATCAGTTATATCAGAGCCATTCACTGTAAAGTTTGTGTCAATAATTTTTATTGAAATAGGACAAAAACAAAGGAGTTTGTAGAGAGAGGCAAATTATTATGCTACCAGGGTACCATGAGGAGTCTTTGAGCTGCAGGGGAAAAAAGGAAAAACTCTCCCTGTGGAGAAAATAGAATGTGTTTCATTTCAATATCTATTACAATTATGAAAGAGCCAGAGCATTCCATGGCTTTGAACAGTCTTTGTGAACAGAGCTTTGTGTCAGGGCTGTGGGTATGATTTTCAGGCCCCGAGGCTGGTAGTTCAATAACTAGCAGAAATAGTCAGGGCTTTGGGAATGGGGAGTAAAATGAGGGGTAGAAATCAGGATGCTCTAGCCTGAGTGATCATAAGAAACCCTTCAGGGGATTTTCATTTTAAATATGGATTTTTTGGTACCCTTATGGAATCTCAGTCTCCTGGGGCACTGTAGGGAGCCACATTCCTAAATTAACTATCTTTCTAGTTTCAGGGCTTGAAAATTACAAACATGTCACCAATGCCAGGCTTGGTGTCATGGAATGTTCTAACAGGAGGACATGGCAACTGTGGGAAGAATGAGGTGGGAGATGGGAATCTCTCTGTTTGGCACATTTACATGGATGCTCTGCCACTAGGATGTGAGCTTTTTTAGACAAGGGAGTGTCCTTGTTATTTTTGGATCTCTAGTTATCCAGTGTCTAGTACATACTGGCACCTGGTGGGTGGATCCTATTATGCGGGTATGATCACTTCCAGATTCACAGGCAGGTAAATTAACAGCAAGCACATGTTGGTTAAGCTGGTTAAAACCTATTTTAAGTATCCAGCTGAAGGGTTGGGATTAATAGCCAAAAAGAGTACTACTGAATGACTAATAATACTCATGGCCAAAAGGATCACCATGAAGCGAAGCACAAGGGAAAAACAAGGCAGAAGGCTTGGACTCTGTTCACGTGGCTCTGGGCTCCTCAGGACACCACACTGTTGCCCTCAGCTCTGCCACCTCCTTGTTTAACTTCTCAGGAAGAAGTTAGGTCTTGGTGTGCAAGGCTGGGGCCACTCTCTGCTCTCTTTCCTAGAAGGCACACACAGGAGTTCAATCAGAAGAGCCCTTTGGATGAACTATCAAAGTGGCAAGTTGCATTTTTTAAAAATAAGTCTTTGGCCTTGTTTGTGTCATATGCAAATAAGCCAGCCCCAGTGTGTTGATCTCAATAGAGATAACTGTTTACATAAAAATAAATGCCAAACCCAACTTGAAGCAAAACATATTTATAGGTTAATTTCCTTATCTGTCCAGTACTTACTTCTTATTTCTTACCAGGCATATTTCTAACACTGTCCTTGTTTTTTCTGTCTTTTATCATCTATGCTTGAAGTCCTCTTGCTCTTGCTAACAGCCTTGGCTTACCTTTTTAGTTCTGATATCAAAAATCAAACTGATGCTAACATATTTTGTGGCTAATTCTTTTCAATGAGGGCTTTTTTAGTGGCTCAGAGGGCAAAGAATCTGCCTATGGTGCAGGAGACCAAGGTTTGATCCGTGGGTCGGGAAGATCCCCTGAAGAAGTGAATGGCTACCCACTGCAGTATTCTTGCCTGGAGAATTCCATGGACTGAGGAGCCTGGTGGGCTATAATCCATGGGTTTGCAAAGAGTCAGACATGACTGAGCGATTAACAGTTTCACTTTTCAACAAATGTAATGCATAAACACAATAGCAGTCAAAGATTTAAAGACCACAAGTTAGAAATCACTGATCCAAAGCTAAGTCATACTACCTGGCCAGGGAAGCAAAAGCCTGGTTAGCTCTAGACAGGAGTCCTTAGGTGAATTTCATTGTTTCTGCATAGAGGTATGTGTGTATGAATGTGTGTGTATGTATGGGTTGGTGTGTATGTATATTTAGTGGATTCATTGCTAACTTAAAAAGTGAGTAATTTCATATAAAGGGCTTCCCTCGTAGCTCAGTTGGTAAAGAATCTGCCTGCAATGCAGGAGACCTTGGTTTGATTCCTGGGTTGGGAAGATCCCCTGGAGAAGGGATAGTCTACCCACTCCGGTATTCTTGGGATTCCCTTGTGGCTCAGCTGGTAAAGAATCCACCTGCAATGTGGGAGACCTGGGTTTGGAAGCTCCCCTGGAGAAGGGAAAGGCTACCCACTCCAGTATTTCATATAAAACCGATCTCTGCATCCAACTGCTTTAAAAACTGAAAAGACTTGTGGATTGAACTGTAGGGTTTCACAAACACAGAGGGTGTGCTTTCCATTCTCACGTTTGGCTGCTTCATTCTTTTACGTGTCCTGCCTGGTTCTGGTAGGCTTTTCAGTCTGCCACCCCCAACTAGAAAAGAGCAGACCTGGCCTCTTGCCTCGCTTTGAAGATCCTTTGCTGTGCGGTCTTCCCTCCAGCCCCTAGCCCATTAGTTATGATCAAAGCTCTTTAACAGCAATGGGCCCTTGAAGGCAGTGCGGGTTCAGATTCAACAGCAATCATCAAATGCCTTCTAGGGCATCAGTTACTGTGTCTTCATATACATTGACGCTTCCAAACTTGAGCTTACTATACAACCACTTAATCATCCAGAAGAGATTAAATCTTATCTGATATCCCTAAGCAGGTTAGCTGAGACCCTCCATGACCACTGCCAGAAGGTGTCAAACACCCCAACCCGTGAAATCCCCCAAAGCTTTTATTTACAAGGAAAGGCTGTGGCCAGAGTTGGTAAATGTCAGGTTAAAGTAAAGTTACTCTTGAACTCGCTGAATTAACTGCTTGAAATACCCTAAACTAATGGAGGGGGAGGGGGCCTCAGATCTCCTCCCTCAAGACATTTCTGTTGTTCCTTGGGAGCTGTGAGCAGTGGTGAAGTGGAGAAGTAAGAAGCTGATGCAGGAAGAACTGATTTGGTATTGGCCAGCCTGGAGGGGATGGTTGACCTTGGGTCGGGGAGGTAGTGCCCACCCTGGGAAAATGACTGTGCACTCACGGTCTTCTGGGTAGGGAGGGAGCACTCAGCAACTTGAGGGGATGTCACGTGCTATATTGTGTATCTGTCTTCAATGCTTCCCCATACTTGCCTTTCTTTCCTAAAGGGATACAGTGTTAGGTTCAACAATTAAACAGCAACAACAGCACCTGAACTCCTTAGCAAATGACCTGGTATATATTATACTAGGGAAAGACCTTTCCCAGGAGGATACTGTGAAGGGAGGAGGTGCTGCACAGGGATGGAGTGAGGATGGGAAGGAGGAAGTTCCGGTCAGGAGCTCAGCGTGCACAGATGGCTGGGAGGAGACTGGATGATGACTCGCTGAAGTCAGAGAGATCTTATAATAAAGCAAAGTTAATCATCTCCCTTCTAGGCTTGAAGCTCTGATGTCAACCCTGTCCCACAGACGTATAATATGATCCAGAAATGTGAGCCATGTGTGTAATTTAAAAATGTTTAGGAGCCACATTATTACTGTCTCTTGCATGCTCAGTCATGTCTGACTCTTTGTGATACCATGGATTGTAGCCTGCCAGGCCCCTCTGTCCGTAGGATTTTCCAGGCAAGAATACTGGAGTGGGTTGCTATTCCCTTCTCCAGGGGATCTTCCCAACCCAGGGATCCAACCCACATCTCCTGTGTCTCCTGCATTGGCAGGCTGATTCTTAACCACTGAGCCACCTGGGAAGCCCAAATTAAAAAAAGTAAAAACTAGGTGAAATGAGTTTTAAGAAATATATTATACTTAGCCCATATAGTGAAATATTATGATTTCAAAGCATAATCAACACAAACATTATGGATGAAGTATTTAAACTATTTATTATTTATTTATCGTTGCACTGGGTCTTTGCTGCTGCACTTGGGCTTTCTCTAGTTGCAGTGAGCAGGGGCTACTCTTTGCTGCAGCGCACAGGCTGCTCATGGCAGTGGTTTCTCTTGTTATGGAGCATGGGCTCTAGGTGAGCAGGATTCAGCAGTTGCAGCACACAGGCTCAGCAGTTGTGACTTGCGGGCTGCAGGGTGCAGGCTCCACAATTGTGGTGGGGTTGCCTGAGGCGTGTGGGATCTTCCCAGATCAGGGATGGAACCTGTGTCCCCTGCATTGTCAAGGGGATTCTTATCCACTATGCCACCAAGAAAGTCCTTGCATACTTTTTATGTAAAAATTTTTCAAAATATTTGTTGTGTGTTTTATACTTGCAGCATCTCTCTATTCAGACTAACAGGATTTGAAATACAAGCTTGGCTGATGGTGTCAGTGGCTAACATGTGGGCCAGCACAGCCTTAGATGGTTTCCCATTGCTTTTAAGACAAAATCCAAAATCTTTGGTCTGATTCAGTAGGCTCTTGATATGACTATCCCTTTTGTCTTTTCTCATGCCATGACCTCCTTTGCTTTGGTGCTAGGTATAATACATTTTTTGTTGAACTCTTTTCCTCTCTCAAACTTCTGTGGTCTTGCAAATAAAAATTCTGTTGCTGGAAAACTCTCTCTCTCTCACACATTTGCCTGAATAACTCTTACTTGTCCTTATGTATTTTTATGTATATTGGATCCATTTTGAGCTTTCTGTTTATTTATTTTAATCTGTTTTATTTAGTTATCAGTCCCATTCTGTATGACTTACTATACTTTTCAGTGCATTTTAATATAGATTCTAGAGGCATGAATCTATATTAATTCTAGGGCTTCCCTGGTGGCTCAGATAGTAAAGAATCTGCCTGCAATGTGGGAGACCTGGGTTCGATCCCTGGGTTGGGAAGATACCCTGGAGAAGGGAAAGGCTACCCACTCCAGTATTCTGGCCTGGAGAATCCCCATGGACAGAGAAGCCTGGCCGGCTACAGTCCATGTGGTCACAAAGATTTGGACATGACTGAGCAATTAAGCACATTACAGGCATGAAGATCTCTTTTTTTCCTTTTCAAAGATTTTCAAAAATGCTTCTCACTTCTTCCTGTTGGATCTGAAATTCATTTTTCCTCTTCCAAACAATACCATTGGATCATAGAGAAAGCAAGGGAATCCAGAAAAACATCTACTTCTGCTTCGTGTACTATGTTAAAGCCTTTGACCATGTGGATCACAACAAACTGT
Organism: Moschus berezovskii; assembly: GCF_049115385.1. Lineage (NCBI taxonomy): Eukaryota > Metazoa > Chordata > Mammalia > Artiodactyla > Moschidae > Moschus > Moschus berezovskii. The sequence continues at coordinate 23,853,602 of NC_142466.1, forward strand.
GGAAAACTCTTAAAGAGATGAGAATACCAGATCACCTTATCTGTCTCCTGAGAATCCTGTATGCAGGTCAAGAAGCAGCAGTTAGAACTGGACATGGAACAACAGGTTGGTTCAAAACTGGAAAAGAAACACATCAAGTCTGTGTATTGTCATCCTGCTTATTTAACTTCTATGCAGGGTACATCATGCAAAATGCCAGGTTGGATGAATCCCAAGCTGAAATCAACATTGCTGGGAGAAATAACAACCTCAGATGCGCAGGTGATACCACTTTAATGGCAAAAAAGAGGAATTAATGAGACTCTTGACAGTGAAAGAGGAGTGAAAAAGCTGGCTTAAAACTCAACATTCAGAAAAACTTAAGATCATGGCATCCAGTCCCATCATGACAAATAAAAGGAGAAAAAGTGGAAACAATGACAGATTTTCTTTTCTTGGGCTTCAAAACCACTGCAGATGGTGACTGCAGCTATGAAATTAAAAGACGCTTGCTCCTTGGAAGAAAAGCTATGGCAAACCTAGATAGCATATTAAAAAGCAGAGACATTACCTTGCTGACATTACCGTCTAGTCAAAGCTATGGTTTTTAAGTAGTCATGTATGGATGTGAGAGTTGGACCATAAAGAAGGTTGAGTGTAAAAGAATTGATGCTTTTGAACTGTGATGTTGGAAAAGACTCTTGAGAGTCCCTTGGACTGCAAGGAGATCAAACCAGTCAATCCTAAAGGAAATCAACCCTGAATATTCTTTGGAAGGACTGATGCTGAAGTTGAAGCTCCAATATTTTGACCACCTTTTGCAAAGAGCTGACTCATTGGAAAAGATCCTGATGCTGAGAAAGATTGACAGCAAAAGGAGAAGGGGAAGGCAAAGGATGAGGTGGTTGTATAGCGTCACCAACTCAGTAGATATGAATTTGAGCAAACTCCAAGAGATAGTGAAGCTCAGGGGCATCTGGTGTGCTGCACTCCATGGGGTCACGAAAAAGTAGGAGATGACTTAGTGACTGAACAACAACAAACAATTCAGTTCAGTTCAGTTCAGTCGCTCAGTCATGTCCGACTCTCTGTGACCCCATGAATCACAGCACGCCAGGCCTCCCTGTCCATCACCAACTCCCGGAGTTCACCCAAACTCATGTCCACAGAGTCGGTGATGCCATCCAGCCATCTCATTCTCTATCGTCCCCTTCTCCTCCCGTCCCCAACCTTTCCCAGCATCAGAGTCTTTTCCAGTGAGTCAACTCGTCGCATGAGGTGGTCAAAGTATTGGAGTTTCAGCTTTAGCATCAGTCCCTCCAATGAACACCCAGGACTGATCTCCTTTAGAATGGACTGGTTGGATCTCCTTGCAGTACAAGGGACTCTCAAGAGTCTTCTCCAGCACCACAGTTCAAAAGCATCAATTCTTCGGTGATCAGCTTTCTTCACAACAAACAATACCCACATTTAATTTGGTAAAAATGTATCCTTTGCAATTATTGAGCCTTCCCACAAAGAATGATGTTATAACTTCTTACTTGACTTTTCAGTATCCTTCTATTTTTCCTTGAAGCACGCTTTTTTTATTGCCTTCTGAGGTATCACAAGGTGAAGGATGCATTTACCAGGAAGATGACTTTGAGGCTGAGATCAGCCTGCAGGAAATTGATTATAGAGTGCTCTTGTAATTGTTATCTGTGAAGAAGGGAAGGAAACAGGATGGAGTGGAAAATATTGGGCCTCACAAATATTCTGGCCAACCTTGTGAGAGTCCTGAAACCCTTTAGAGTTGTCTCTAATTGAGCTGATGGGCATAGTCTTCAGAACCTCTGGGTAACCACTGGATATGACTATCATGAGATGTATCTGCTCCCCGAGGAGGAGGTATAACCCCTGAGAAGGTAGTTCTCTCCAGATGATGATAATTTCCTGAGTGGAAGGAGTAAGTCCTCCAGTCCTAAAGGGGGCTCTAGATAGCACATTACGCTCCACTCTTCTGATGTACCTTCCTCATCTCTGGATGCTCAATCTTTGCACATGTCTTGCAGATTTCTTTCCCCTGGACCCCAGCTCTAAATATTCAAGTGTAAGAGAACCTCCTAGGTTCTCTAGTACTTCCTCTCAACATTTCTTCTTCTTCGGTCAATATTTCCTGAATTATGCATTCTCCTTCTATAATTAAAGTTAATTTTAGATACATGTTAAACTGGAATGTAACTATCATATTAAACAAGAGATTTTACAGGTATTACAGCTTTGAAAGAGATTAAAGCGGGTATTTAAGTGAATGTTTCAGTTGATTTCTAGAAAAAGTATTAAGTGAATAAAGTACATAGAGGTGCTGCTACACAGATATGGCAAGGAGCAAGAGTCAGTTTAGAACCACTCTCCAAGGCCATCATATTCTCTTCCTGGGTAAATATGCTATGCTGACAGCCTCACTTGTGTCTTTAGCTTAAACCTCTCCTTGGAGTTCAGGCTCTTCTAGCTGACTGCCTACTTGACAGCTCCTCCTAGACATCTCACAGCCTCCTTAAAGTTATGATGTTCAAAAGTAAACTCTGGGGCCTTCTTCCCCTAAACTCATCCTTGTCTTCTCTTTGCCACTTCACCAAGACCTGTGTTGTTGAATCCAGAAGGCTGGAAGTCTTCCTTGATTTCTTTTCCTCTTTCACTTTGCACATATAATCCCAAAGAATTCCTTTTGATTCTATTTCTAGGATAGTACGTGCATTTATTCTCATCTTTCTAGCTCCATGGTTGGCACTTTATTTTAGGCCATGATCATTTTTCTCTTGTATTCTAATTCTATTGTCCTTAATGGTCTCTGATCCATTGTGCCTGCTGAGCCAAAGTAATACTTTTTAAACCATAAACCCGATAATCTGACTCTTCTATATATTAACCATCAATGACTTCTCACTGCACATAAAATAAAATTCAACTTGTTTAATATGGTCTTCAAGGCCACATGGGCTCAGAGCTTAAGAATCCACCTCCCAGTGCAGGAGACGCGAGTTTGATCCTTGGGTTGGGAAGATCCCCTGGAGAAGGAAATGTCACCCCTCTCCAATATTCTTGCCTGGAAAATTCCATGGACAGAGGTGCCTGGAGGGCTACAGTCCATGGACTTGCGAAGGGTGGGACACGACTTAGTGCCTGAACACAGCAAAGCCACACTCATTTATTTCTCCATTTTTGTCTCACATCACTATTCTTCTTGCCCACTGATCTCTAATGAAATCGGCTTTCCTGCCCCCTGATCTTTGAACACCTCTAGCTCTTCTTGAACTCAGGACCTTGCTCATGATACCTCTTCTTCCTGAGATACTGTTTTTCTGACTCTTTAGCAATAGACTCTTTCTAATGCATCAAATCCCACTATAAATGTTCTTTTATTGTCTTTGCCTGATCAGAGTGTCTAAAGTAGCCTACCTCCCTGTCCCATTGTCTGGGTTATTCTTTAGTACTGCCCTCTACTTGATTTCTAATGTTTATCATAATTTTAATTATAAAGTATAAAGCTGAACCTCAAGCTCCCTGAGACTTCTCCATTAGATATCTAGCACTTGTGACAGTGGCAAGCAAAGTAGAGCCTCAAAATATTTTTTCTCAGTGAATGGATGAGTAAATAGAATGAAAATATTACCAAAATCTATAATACTTCAGAGAATTTTGTTTTTCTTCTCCTTATTGGATTCATTGCTATTTATTTGTAAGGAGGGACAAAAGTTTTGTCTCCTGTGTGACCTCGGAGGTGGTGGCATCCCCCTGTTTGGTAGCTTCGCTGTGAGCTAACAGAGGTCTGTGCAGGCTTGACAGTAGGACAGCAACATCTCTGACTGATCCGGACAGTGTTGATTTTCAGTATCCCTAGGCGGAGCTTGGGGTGCCTCAACTCTACTTTTTATAAGAAGGCTCTTTCTCAAAACACATTTAACTCACATTAAGGGCTTCCCAGGTGGCGCTAGTGGTAAAGAACACGCCTGCCAATGCAGGAGACTTAAGAGATGTGACTTTGCTCCCGAGGTTGGGAAGATTGCCTGGAGGAGGGCGTGACATCAACTGAAGTGACTTAGCACACATTGCAGAGACAGTTGGTATTTCCCTCTGCCCCTCCTCCCTCTGCTGTGGGGCCAGGGATTTCTCCTGGGACCCAGCTCAGCTTAGGCCTGGTGCTAATCATGATAATGGGAGCTTGGAAATCAGATGGATTCTGCCCACTCTACTTCTGTGCCCCTGCACTTAGAACAGCAAACTGTGAGGTGTATTACAAGACATTGATATTTGTCATTCCATTACTAATGGGATCCTTTCCCAGTGCATATTCTAATTCATTGCTACTGATATATAGGCAAGCTATTGATAGTCTACGTTTGTTCCTACTTGGCTATCCTCCTAAACTGTTATATGTGCAGATAGCTTTTTGGTTGATTTGCTTGAGATTTCTGGGTAAAGCTATAAGTTGTGCCATTGGCAAGTAACTAATTTTTTGTCACTTCCTTTCCAGTGATTATACTCCTGTTTCTTTCATTGTTGTATTCAGTCTCTAGAATTTACAGAATAATGTCAAAGTGTCAGCAATAAGCATCATTGTTTAGTTCTGATTTGAATGGAAATGCCTCTCGTGTTCTATTGTTGCTGTGTAGTCTTTCCTACATCAGGCATGCCCTCCTATTCTCTTACTTTACTAAAGAAATTTTTTTCAGTAATTATTTTCAAGTGTTAGGCTGTCTGCCTTTAGGCTCAGTCTACTTCCTCACAACTTCTTCCTTTTGGTTCCATTTTTATAGATAAGTGTGTTTCTTGCCCATGTTTCTGATATTGGAATCTTAAAATCCTGCTAAGCTTCCCCCTTCTCAAGATTTCTCAGACTATCCCATATGCACTTGATTTTCAGACCTTTCACCATATGAGTTGTTCACAGAAATATATGAGGAGTCCCTTAGGAATACAAGGTCAAATTGGGGACAGTATTGACTGACCTTTGATCTGAGGGTGTCACACTTGGGGACAGGGAGAGGATACTCATACTTTCCAAGTATCATGAAATCCAGGAATTCTGTCTCTCAAATTCTGTCATTTTGGAGCCATGAAAATAAATGTTGTTCCTGACACAGCATAAGCACTGGGATATGAAGTTTGTTTTAAAGAAGTTGCTATAAGGGATTTCAAATGATCTTAGCCTCAAACTCAAGAAGCAAATGTCAGCTCCAAAATCCAACATGGGAAAAATACGACCAGCCCATAGGCCTCAATAGCAGAGCTATGGAGCAATCCTGGGAGAAGGTTCTTACCTGTAAACCTGTAAATTACTGTGTGTTGTTGACCATCATAATATAATAATTTCTGCTTTGGGTTTATTGTCATGCCAACAAATTCCTCTATGGATGGAATAAGTCGGCTACTTTCGGTACCCCAGAGGTTTATTTCACAACAGCTGGAAGCAGGAGCAAAGGAATGTAAGCTTCTTATCTATGTCTTCACACCGCTCTCCTAATTTCTAGAGACATGGCACCGACTACCTCCGTGGTGCTTTTCATTAACTGTCCCCATAGATACCTTCATCTCAGTTTTTATTTTGCCCTCAGTTGAACTTGCTTCCCTGCCCTATTCCTTGTCTGGTTATGGCAGAGATTGCTTCTTCTTTCCCCAGGATCTCCTGTATCCTTCCAGCATAGCATAGTGATAGAATCTCTAGCTATTAGCTTGGCACTCCAAGTAAATCTACTGATTTGCCTCCCTTGCTTATTCTTTCTAATATGATGCTAGTGAAAGGGTCATGTGACATATTCTGAGACCCTTCTTTAAATAAATGTCACTGGGGCTGGTGTACTGGGGTGAACCAGAGGGATGGGATAGGGAGGGAGGTGGGAGGAGGGTTCAAGATGGGGAACACATGTACACCCAGGGCAGATTCACGTCAATGTATGGAAAAACTAATACAATAATGTAAAGTAATTAGCCTCAAATTAAATAAATTAAAAAAAAAGAAAAGAAAGCATTTTTCCTTTTTCGTTCACTTCTTTTTTCTTAATGACTGGAATGAGGAGATGATGGTTGAAGCTAGAGCTGGTGCAGCAATTTGAATCATGAGATGACTTTGGGAAGAAAGTCCTTACATGGGATCAACAGATCAAAGGAGGCTTTGTCCCTGACACTGTTGGGCATCCTGTCAGTCAAAAATTGCCTAGCTATGGAATATGCTTGAGACAGAAACAAACTTCTATGTTTCTAATCTCTGCTATTTTGGGTTTTTTTGCTTTTTGTAGCTGCCCCCTAAGCCTGGCTTTGACACTTGATGAAATGTTTCACCACTGTCATTCTTCTCATCCTACACAGAAACTCAGAGCCATCCTGTTACTTAATTGCTCACTGAAACCTAGGAGTTCAAATTCGGAGCTGACTCTTGATTCCAGCCATACTCCTGTTCATCACTAACATTAATTTGACCATCATCTCTTGTCAAATTTGCTGCTGGACACTCTGAATAGTTCACTGTGTTTCCAGACTCTTCTTGTTTTATTACATCTGTTATGCTTCCTAGCAGACGAACACCATCACATTACTCTTTTGCATCCATACCCAGGCTCCTCAAGGTAAAATGGAAGCTTCTGAGAGTGTCATTCCAGGCTTTGTGCCATATTTCCCAAATTTCTTGTTCCAGCATCTTTCCCTGCCTGTGCACAGACACTCTTTACCAGAAATTATATTCAGCTTTTCTCTCTCTAGAAAACACTGTCTTATCATTCAAGATTCAGCTTTATTATAGTCATAAAAGGTATCATTTTTTTGAATGTTTACCAGATTCTGGGTACTGTGCTATAAACCTGACATGTCTTGCTTAGTCTTTGGGACAACCCTGTAAGATAGACTATTTATTATCATCCCCACCGTAAAGATGAAACAAAGATTAAGTACTTTGCAGAAGATAGTATGCAACCCTGAATATTCATTGGAAGGACTGATGCTGAAGCTGAAGTTTCAATATTTTTGGCCTATTGCTGGGATGAGCTGACTTGTTGGAAAAGACCTTGATGCTGGGAAAGATTGAAGGCAAAAGGAGAAGGGGGTGGCAGAGGGTGAGGTGGTTAGATAGCATCACTGTCTCAATGGACATGAATTAGAGCAAATTCAATAGCATCACCGACTCAATGGATATGAATCTGAGCAAACTCTGGGAGACAGTGAAGGAAAAGGAAGCCTGGTGTGCTGCAGTCCATGGGGTCAAAAAGAGTCAGACATGACTTAACGATTGAACAACAACAGCACCAGTAAGATTGTGTCGGGCTGGTCCGTATAGATGGTTTATTCAGCCTAAGCAGGTGCCTGTAGATGGTTTATTGAAACCTAACAGTCTGGCTCCTGAACTCGTGCTCTGAACTGTAATGTTACATTGCCTTCCTTATTGTGTTTTATCCAGTTGCCCATATGTACCCTCCTCTCTGAAGCTTTCTCTATTGGCTCGCTCAGGATTTAGTAAATCTTGCCCATCTCTGCGATTCTGCAGTTTATGTTCACATCTAATAGATGGTCTGCTAATGATTTTTTTGTCTGCCTTCTCCTCTAAGAGCGTAAACTTTCCTGACTGGGATTGTGGCTTCTCTATTTTTGTTACCCAACAATTAAATACAGTTCCTTATCATAGTAACGATCTCAATAAAGGCTATAAAATTAAAATGTTTAAATCTAAAGAATAATCGAACATGAATATAAAAAACCTTCTACTCTCTTAATTATACACTGAAGCTTTTCTCCTTTTTTAAATGCCTCCCCCGCCACCACAAATGCAATTGTGTTAATTCAACTTTTTAAACAGTTTCTGAATTAATCTTTACCTGTAGACTCCCCCTTCCCAGCCCTGTCCCCTCTGCCCTCCGAGTGACCTTTCCACAACATGCATGACCATGTTGCTCTCCTGCCTACCATTCTGCTTGAACCCTCACAGCCTTCACGTACGTGACAAAATTCACACTCCCAGGATGACAGGTAGCGCCTCAAGATCCACCTGTCCCTACCTTTTCAGTCTCAGTTTTACCCACTCCCACATTTGTGCTCTTTCTCGAGCTATGTGGAATGACTTATGGGGCCCAACTGAAAAGCCACGTATCAGCCTCCTTTCTTGCTATTTCCCACGCTGTCTCACTGCCTCCATCAATGTTTGTCAAGCTGTAATGTGCTTATGGCGTTGGAGAAGGAAATGGCAACCCCCTCCAATATTCTTGCCTTGACCATCCCATGGACAGAGGAGGCTGGCAGGCTATGGTCCATGGGGTCGCGAAAGAGTCAGATGTGACTTAAGGACTAAACGACGACAACAGTGTGCCTGGTTGTCTTGCCTATCGCGCGCCTGGGGGCCTGGTCACATGGCAGCGTCTGATTTTGTAGGTCTCAAATGAGGTTTGACATTCTGCATTTCTAACAAATTCCCCAGCGGTGCTGTTGCTGCTGATTTTCAGCCCACACTTTGAGAGGCATAGATCTAGACTCACCTTTTCCTCTTCTTCCTCTTGATAGGTCCTTTTAAAGCACCTCACTCAATACAGGTATCCCCTCTTCTAGGAATCATAGATGGCGCTCTCTCTCGTGAGAAGAGACAGTGAAGTTCGTCTTTGTATTCTCAGCTTCTAGCTCCCTACCTGCAGCAGAGTATTCAATCGTTCTCACCAAGTGAATGCTGACTGTTCATTTCATGGGCAAAGTGTTTATGCAGTGGCAACCTAGGCAAAAGAAATGTGCATGGTGCAAGGAGCCACAGTCTAACCCACAAACTAACTGCTCGGAAGCTTCTGTTACATTCAAAGAACTGGGGTTGGTGTTTGGGGTACAGAAAGGAGAAAGGTACAGTCCCTGCTCCCAGGGTCCTGCAGAGACGGTGGGGAGAGAGACCAGCATCTGGATCGCTATACAACATGGCAAAAACGATTTATCAGTGACGAACAGAATGAAGAGGGAGCTGTTTGTTCTTCACTGGCATTTGAGGATGTTGTTTGTGGTTATATGAATTGAGACTGGAGGAAATAGTAGACGCCTGACAGCAAATTGGTGGAGGGAGGCGTTTCAGAAAAATGGAATAGGATGCCAAAACTTCTCAGCCTTTTTTCCCACTGAAACTTCCATGACTCAGTGGTGCTCCCATACAAGCTACTATGGATATGTCCATTGTCACTGCAACGCTTCTTTCTTGTGTTCCTCAGCTCTCAAGAGAGTGAGTGCTGTGTTGTTGTTTAGTTGCTAAGTCGCGTCTGACTCCTTTGCAGCCCCAAGGACTGTAGCCTGCCAGGCTCCTCTGTCCAAGGGATTCTCCAGGCAAAAATACTGGAGTGGGTTGCCGTACCCTCCTCCACGGGCTCCTCCTTATCTGGGGACTGAACCCTTGTCTCTTACATCTGCTGCTTTGGCAGGCAAGTTCTTTACCACCAGTGTCACCTGGGAAGCCCGTGTTATAATAGGGCTCATCTTGACTCTGCCCCAATTTATTTAGAAAATAATTCAAAAACATAGCTTTCATACTATTGTATATGGGACTTCTCTTAACTGGTTGGAATATAGCAATGGCTTAGCACTGCTTCTGAGAACCCATTAGTAAATGCAAGGAGGTGTGAGTACATTCTATCTGGAGTGTTATCAAGTGGTAAGACAGTAGAGTGGTTAGGAGCCTAGGTCTAAATTCTGGCTTTCTGGAAACATCACCTCTACTGCTCACTGTCTGTGCGTTCTTGGGTACAATGGGGATAAATTCAGTGTTTTTATCCATAGGACTTTGTGAGAAATAAATGAACACCTACAAGTAAGATGCTTGGACTGATAGCTGGCTCGTGATACATATGAAATGATTGTTAGCACTGATTATTCCAGTATGCTTGTTGTGTAGATAGGCCAACACTTTGGGGAGGAAATGGGGGGACTCTCTATAATTACGTGGGACAACAGGCAAATTACGTGGGACAACAGGGAAGTCGGGCAAAGCAGATGTGTAGTTATCGTAAGTATAAGGTATGATGAAGTTGGGAAGATGAATTGAGCTCATGTTTTGCTTATTCATCACTTGAAGCATAAAAAATTAGGCCTGTTTTGTTCATATTTAAAACTTGGACACTTAAAAAAAAATGTGGGCACTTATATGTGTACCACCTGGTTAGAAAATAATAATAATAATAATAGCCACTATTTACCAAGTGACCGCTTTGTTCTAAATTCCTTTTGAGCCTCACGTTGACCCTTCAAGGTGGCTGCTTTCCTTCTATCCATTTCCTATGGCTGCTGTCACAAATTGCTACAGACTTGATGGCTTAAAATAGCAAATATATCCTCTAATTGAAATTAGAGGCCATTGAAATTCAGGTGTCTATAGGGCCACACTCCCTCTGAAGTCTATAGGGGAGAATCCATTCCCTCCCTCTTCTGTCTTCTAGTCGGTCCAGGAGTTCCTTGGCTTTGTGACCACATCACTCCAGCCTCTGCCTCTGTGGTCACATCAACTCCTCTTCTGCGTGTCTTCTCTGTATGTCTGCCCCACTCTCCCTCCCACCCCCATAACTCTTTCTCTTTCTCTTATAAAGATGAGCATAGTGATATATAGGGCTCACCCAAACTATTCAGGATAAGCTTCCCTTCCCTTGAGTTAGCTACATCTTTTGCCAAATAAGGTAATATTCACAGATTTCAGAGACAGGGTGAGGGCATATCTTTTTGGGGGCCACATTCAACTCACTGCAGGTTCTGGTGACTGAGATGATAAAGAATCTGCCTGCAGTGCTGGAAATCCGGGCTCAATCCTTGGGTCAGGAAGATCCCTTGGAGGAAGGAATGGCAACTCACTCCAGTATTCTTGCCTGGAGAATTCCATGGACAGAGGAGCCTGATGGGCTACAGTCCACGGGGTCACAGAGTCAGACACGACTGAGTGACTAACACTGCAACTCTCTGCAATTCATATTTTATAGAAGAGGAAACAGTCTCAGAGAATGTCATTCTCTGACCTGAGATTGTGAAGGCGGCAAAGGGATGCACCACAGTTACAAACTGTTAAATTCACAAGTGCCTGTTCTCCAGGAGGGCTCCTGGATCGTATGGAGATTAAAGAAGAACAGGTAACGTTGAATTCCATCCAGCAAAGACTCAGTCCTTAGGAGAAAAGCAAACCAGAAGAAATTCGCAACAGATACTTGCAACATGCTGTACTTCAATAGTTGTAATAGACTGGAATCGTGGGACAATAAAACTCAAAGAGGAGCAAACTTTTCATGTTCAGTTTTTCTCAGAATAAGCTGTTAATCCTAATCACCGAGACAGATGCAAGGACATTTTTTTATTGTCTTTCATATGTTGTTTCAACTAATTCTATAAAAACAACCCAGGAGATTTTATTTTTTCTGGGTGATTGGCCCTACATTGTTAGCCAGACAATAAATCAGGAGAGGGGTCTTGGGGAACAAGTCTCAGCGCAGGTACTGGTGCTGCTAGACGAACGGGGTGGTGGATGTGAGGTGGAAAGAACTCCGTGGTGGGACTGAGCTGATCGGATCTCTTGGGAATTAGAACTGGCTCTCTGCTGAGCGTATTCCAGTGTCAAGTGTTCCATTCCACTATAAACAGATACCTGCAAAAGGCCATACCATGAATCTGACCCAGCCAAAGGGAAAGAAATGCACCCCTCTCCGTGGCTGTCTCTGGGTCTACCCAAATCCCGCTTCCGTTCTGTGTTTCCCAAGTGCACTGTGCTCAGGATAGCGTCGTTTGCCTGTCTCTATTATATATATCTTCTGGTTTGCTTAGTTTCCCTATCAGGCTGTGAGATGGCTGGGATGTTGAAGCTGTGCCTGGCACATAGATGTTGGCTGAATTAAATAATATATTGTTTATTCTCGCTGCCTAGCATGAGAATAAAAAAAGTACAAAATAAATATTTTCTGAAGAAGAGATTGAATCAACCAGAAAGATAGAGTAGCAGCATGTGGAGGAACTCGTTTAGGAAAAATTGAAAATGGAGGACGATGGGAAACACCATGAGCAGAGTGAACTGGCTGGAGGAACACAACGGAACGCTCCGTTCTGGCTGTTTTCTGTAGCTGCCGGTTTACCTGCAGACACCAGCGTGGAAGCGTAGGTGTTCCTCAGCGGAGGGGTGTCTCAGCTCAGTTCAGTTCAGTCGCTCAGTCGTGTCTGACTCTCTGCGACCCCATGAATCGCAGCACGCCTGGCCTCCCTGTCCATCACCAACTCCCGGAGTTCACTCAAACTCACGTCCATCAAGCTGGTGATGCCATCCAGCCATCTAATTCTCTCTCGTCCCCGTCTCTTCCTGCCCCCAATCCTTCCTAGCATCAGAGTCTTTTCCAGTGAGTCAGGTCTTCTCATGAGGTGGCCAAAGTGTTGGAGTTTCAGCTTTAGCATCAGTCCTTCCAATGAACACCCAGGACTGATCTCCTTTAGAATGGACTGGTTGGATCTCCTTGCAGTCCAAGGGACTCTCAAGAGTCTTCTTCAGCACCACAGTTCAAAAGTATCAATTCTTCGGCAGTCAGTTTTCTTCACAGTCCTAAGTGACCCTAAAAAGGCAAGTCAGGTGGCAAAGAGTGAAGGACTCTTTTTATTGGAAATGTAGGTGAGTAACCTTGCCTAGCGGAGAAGGCAATGGCAAGCCACTCCAGTACTCTTGCCTAGAAAATCGCATGGACAGAGGAGCCTGGTGGGCTATAGTCCATGGGGTCGCTACGAGTCAGACGTGACTGGGCGACTTCACTTTCACTTTTCACTTTCATGCACTGGAGAAGGAAATGGCAACCCACTCCAGTGTTCTTGCTGGAGAATCCCAGGGATGGCGGAGCCTGGTCGGCTGCCGTCTATAGGGTCGCACAGAGTCGGACACGACTGAAATGACTTAGCAGCAGCAGCAGCAGCGGCAACCTTGCCTAGAGAGGAGGCTGAGCTGCACGAGATCTCTCTCTGAAAGCTGCCACAAAAGTCCTCGGAAGAGGCTTGTCTGTGATGTAAGCCTGTGAGAAAGGGCACTTCTTCTGAACTTTGAGACTGTCAAAAAGTATGACTACCAGAATTATGTTTTCCCATTTCCCTCTTCTTTCTACCCCGGTCTCAATGCAGAGCAGCTCAGAGCACAGAGACTGCGCTTACTAAACGGTGACTTCAGTGTGTCCTTGTCCTGGGTTGTGGACACAAATGGCATGGCTCCTCGGAGCTCAGTCAGCGGGGTAAGTGAGCGAGCACAGGAACCCCTGCAGATTCTTCACCTCCCGTCCCTGGGAGTTGGTGGCTGGACAGCTGCTTCCTTCACTGTCAGGATGATCTTCTGGGAAGACTGCACCAATTGAATGACTAGTGAGGAAAAGCTAAAGAAGATGCTTCAAGGCCTCTGATAGCCCACCTGTCTGTCAGTTTGATAGCATTTACAGCATTCTAGCAAATAATACTGAGGCTGCACTTGTACTTATTACGAGAAATCTTACCTCCAAATAAGTATCCATATCTGTGCCAAATATCTCTTGGGAATTGGCCCACTTACTCCTATGAGGCCTCCATTGTTCAAGAACATTGGCTTCCCTGGTGGTGCTAGTGGTAAAGAACATGCTTGCCAATGCAGGAGACAAAAGTGATGCAAGTGTGATCCCTGGGGTGGGAAGATCCTCTGGAGGAGGACGTGGCAACCCACTTCAGTATTCTTTCCTGGAGAATCCAATGGACAGAGGAGCCTGACAGGCTACAGTCCACGGGGTTGCAAGAGTCGAACAGGACTGAGCAACTAAACTGCCGCCAAACTGATTCCTCTTCATGGCTTACATTCTACCGACTATCAACCGGCGGTAACAGCCTGCTTCTCATTTGGGGCATCACTGCTTCCCCGCATCACATTGTCCTTCAAAAGACTCCTCCACCTAGGCTGGCCAGTCAGAGAATCTTCTTTCCCTGACCACAGTGATTCAGTGATGGCAAGGCTATATCAACACCCAGTACCGCAGAAAGGTGAACACCAAAATCTGTGAGGTTGTAACATGCTATATGATCAGAAATAAACATTAGAACTGGGATGAAGACAGAAAAAGCAGTCAGTTCAAAAAAATTATCTAGGGAGAAACCCATCCATTTCAAATCGAGATTCCTATATGGCCTGCTTTGCCTATAGAAGGATTTGATCCAAACTAAACAGAACAAATCCCTAGGATACTGGCAGACACCTTTTACAGTTTATTCTTAATCCTTTAAGTCAGTGGTTGATAACATTCTGGTAAAAGGGGTACTTTTGCTTCACCCCTTAGGAAAAAGTTAATTGTCTGGTAGGTTGGAAGGAACGCAGAGGCAATAGGATTCAGTTTATAAAACAGGATTGGAAAGAAATGCACAGTTTGATTTTTTATTTGCTACAGTTGCTACTGTGTTAACAGTTGCTTCTTGGCAGAACATAAGGGGTATAAAGAAAGCCGAAGGTTTGTTTCTCAAGAAATCATACAGGAAACAAAAGAAAGCTGTTTCCATAGTCGAGAGTGGTTTTGCCAGCAATTATGTTTTGTAGAAAATAAATAATGCATTCTGTTTCCAAAAGGCCCTGACAAACCATGATAGAAAAAAAAAAAAAATCTTTTCTTTTGGTTTTAGGGTGGCGAGTTTCATGATGGAAATAAAGTGAGTCTGTGTTCTCTAAGTAATTTATTACTGCATCTTACCACAGCAGCTCTAATGGGCTGGCTGCCAGGTATTCCGGGCTGCAGTTTGTCATGTCTGACTCTTTAGTTCTTCCAAGCAATTGAAGAAATGGCCTTCTGCAGGCTGTCAGTGACAGATTCTAGCCCACTCACATAGATAAAGCTCAATTAGCTCCTGGAAAAAACATCTTTTAAAAATGCAATGAGCTGCACCGTGAAAGATAGGTAGACAACAGTCCAGAAACAAAATAAAATGTTACTGTCGAGGGGAGGACGTGCGCACAATGAGCAAGTGTACTTCTGTTTTATGGGACAGTTCCCACCGCTGAAAACAATGGGATGGTCATTTTTAATTTCTTCAGGAGATAGGATAGCACTTTGCTTCAGCTGCAAGGTAAGGGCAGCAGTCCTAAAGAGTTGGCATACCATTCATTCATTCATGGCAAAGACCCAGACTCTATAACCTGCAAGTAGTTCTAGCCTAGAATAGAGGTACTAGAATAGCCTTTCATGGATTAAGTGTAGCCTGCCAGTGCGTTGTTTCATCCATGTAGTATTTTAAATGTTGAGCTAACATTTGAAAATCAGAATATTTTACACACACACAAATTCAGCTTTGACATCTCTTAAAATACTGAAACACCTGGAAACTGCGTATTTATTTCTTTGGGGGGGAAAGTAACTTATGCCAGGTAACTACTGCATCCCATAGAAGATAAAAAGTGTCCTCTTTTACCACGATCCCTGTTTGAGCTTGCTTTACTCATTTCTGCTGCCTCCCTTGCCCTGGTCTAAATAGGAGACTAGTTTGAGTTTGCATACCTCTCATCTCCAGCAGTGATTCTGGGGACCTCCTACATCAAAAGTACTTGAGATTCTTATTAACAATGGAGAATCCCTGGTTCTGCCCTGGGCTAAAAAATAAAATGCATGGATATAAAACATGGTGATACTTTTGCTTACTAAAGTTATTGGAATAATTGATGTTGTTGTTCAGTCACTAAGTCATATCCGACTCTTTGTGACCCCAGAGACTGCATCACGCCAGGTTTCCCTGTCCTTCACTATCTCCTGGAATTTGCTCAAACTCATATCCGTTGAGTTGGTGATGCTATCTAACCATCTCACCTTCTGTCACCCTCTTCTCCTTTTGCTTTCAATCTTTCCCAGCATCAGGGTCTTTTCCCATGAGTTGGCTCTTTGCATCAGGTGACCAAAGTCTCGGAGCTTTGGTCAGTTCTTCCAATGAATATTTAGGGCCGATTTCCCTTAGGCTTCCCTTGTGGCTCAGCTGGTAAAGAATCTGCCTGCAATGTGGGAGACCTGGGTTCAATTCCTCGGTTGGGAAGATCCCTGGAGAAGGGAAAGGCTACCCACTCCAGTATTCTGGCCTGGAGAATTCCACAGACTATATAGTCCATGGGTCACAAAAAGTCAGACATGACTGAGCGACTTTCACTCACTCCCTTAGGATTGACTGGTTTGGTCTCCCTGTTGTCCAAGGGACTCTCAAGAGTCTTCTCCAGCACCAAAATTCAAAAGCATCAGTTCTTCAGTGCTCAGCCTTCTTTATGGTCTAACTCTCACGTCCTTACGTGACTACTAGAAAAGCCATAGCTTTGACTCTGCGGACCTTTGTCGGCAAAACGATGTCTCTGTTTCTTAATACACTGTCTAGTTTTGTCATAGCTTTCCTTCCAAGGAGGCAGCATCTTTCAATTTCATTGCTGCAGCCACCTTCATTGATCCCAGTGACCAGATAGAATGATAAGTTTTAAAAAATGGATCAAAATACTAATATCATGAATGACCCTTTTTTGAACGTTACACAGGAATATATTTTTCTTCTAATTACATTAACTTTTAATGGCTACTTTTTTTTTGCCCCTGAAAATACCACCTAGCCAAACTTAGCCTACTGAGAACAAAATCAAATGACTTACTGTCTGTTACTGACTTAGGCCGAATTTTCAATTTGGAGATAAAATCCACTACATTTTATGAACTAATTTGTTCTCCGGGCAAGTGGTTGAACTTGATAGCTATATTTGTTTCTGGCACTACTAAATCATAATTACAGGAAATAGTTCTAGAGTTAGATTCAATTGGCGCAAAGCCTAAATGAATTAATAAAAACTCTGTATTTTTCCCCCCAGGCATTCTTCTCTGACTTCTGAAGGTCATTAGCTGGGAAGAGTCTTGAATATCTACTATAATAAAGATGAGGATGATTCCTCGCATTTGTGCAGTCTTTCAGAGCACCCTCAGATACATTATCCCCTTTGATTATCTCAGTCACCCTGTGAGATGGTGGCAGATGAAGAAGTGCAGACTAAATTCAAGGTGCAGATGCTTGTAGAGTGATGAGAAGATTCTTAGCTTTTTACAAATTCAGGGTTGTTTTTGTTCCATGATCTCAGATCCAAATTTGTAATACAAAAATCTATCCCCTATTGAAATATCCTTGTAGGTTTATCCCACGTCGGTAAGATACATTGTGCAATTAACCCCTAAGGATCACCAACTGAATCCAGTTGCCTCAAAGAGCCCCAGAATTATGTCTCGCTCACTGACATAATCCTGCAGACATCATCATTATCATGTTCTTTGGGGAGGGGCACAGTTTGCACAGCAACTTTAAGGTTGGAACCCTTTTCTGTGTATTTTTGTCAAGAGATTGCCTAATCTTCTTATTTCCTTCATGTAGGCAATGAATCCACTATAAAAATTATAGCAAATCTGATAAATATCGTGTGATGCCATCATTCAACATGGTGAAGAATCCACCAGCCAATTCAGGAGATCCAGGAGACAAGGGTTTGAACCCTGGGTCAGGAAGATTCCCTGGAGTAGGAAATGGCAACCCACTCCAGTATTCTTGCCTGGAGAATTCCATGGACAGAGGAACCTGGCAGGCTACAATCCAAGGGACCTCAAAGACTTGGACACAACTGAGCAACTGAACACATGCACACTGTTCAATATTCTTCCAGCATCCTCCCACCATTACAGGGACACGTGGCTCTCTTGAAGCCACTGGATAAGCCTTTTAAATTGTCAGAGGTTCTTGATGGTTTTGACTCTTCTCCCAGTCTCTGGGAGTGGCTTATCCTTAAAAATGCATATTTGGGGAGCTTAATGCTTGAGTTAATATTTGAGAATGGAAAGGAAATAACCAAGTGAAACCTTGAATATTAGTCATAATAAAACCTTAACTTTTAAAACTTCCCAAACTGTTGAGTGTGTGGACTGAAACATGGACCCAGAAATCATCCCTCTTTCCTTTCCCCTCTTCTAAACAACTCTGGCCCCTCTCCACACTTTGACTGGGGCCTCAACAGTTAGAGTGAAATGCTCTTTAAGTATGGCTTTTGGAGTCAGGCGGTCCTGGACCACTTCTGGACAGCCAATTGCAAATGCTGTGACTTGCAGTCAGTTAAGTAACCTTAGTTTCATCATCTGTAAAATGGTTTGGTGAGAATTGAGATCACAAATAATAAGCATTGAGAAGATGCAAATAGTAAGTACACAGCACATGAAAAACATTTATTTATTTTTAATTGAAGTAATTGCTTCACAGAATTTTGTGGTTTTCTGTCAAACATCAACCAGAATCAGCTGTAGGTATACCCATGTCCCCTCCCTCCCAAACTTCCCTCCATTCTCCCGCCCCATCCCACCCTGCTGGATTGTCACAGAGCCCCTGTTTGAGTTCCCGGAGTCACACAGCAAATCCACATTGGCTATCTATTTTACGTATGGTGTTGTAAATTATTCATATTGCTCTCTCCATACATATACCCTCTCCTCCTGTCTCCTGTCATAAGTCTGGTCTCTATGTCTGTGTCTCCATTGCTGCCCTGCAGATAAATTCATCAGTACCATCTTTCTTGATTCCATATATATGCGTCTGTATGCGATATTTATATTTCTCTTTCTGACTTACTTCACTCTGCATAGGTTCGTCCACTTCATTAGAATTGACTCAAATGGGTTCCTTTTTATGGCTGAGTTATATTCCATGTGGGCTTCCCAGGTGGTGCTAGTGGTAAAGAACCTGCCTTCCAATGCAGGAGACACAAGAGATGTGTCTGCAATCCCTGGGTTGGGAAGATTCCCTGGAGAAGGGCATGGCAACTCACACCAGTATTCTTGCCTGGATAATGCCGTGGACAGAGGAGCCTGGCAGGCTGCAGTCTGTAGGGTTGCACAGAGTCAGGCACTACTGAAGCGACTTCAGTTCAGTTCAGTCGCTCAGTCGTGTCCGACTCTCCGCGACCCCATGAATCACAGCACGCCAGGCCCCCCTGTCCATCACCAATTCCCGGAGTACACTCAAACTCATGTCCACAGAGTCGGTGATGCCATCCAGCCATCTCATTCTCCGTCGTCCCCTTCTCCTCCCGCCCCCAACCTTTCCCAGCATCAGAGTCTTTTCCAGTGAGTCAACTCGTCGCATGAGGTGGCCAAAGTATTGCAGTTTCAGCTTTAGCATCAGTCCTTCTAATGAACATCCAGGATTGATCTCCTTTAGAATGGACTGGTTGGATCTCCTTGCAGTATAAGGGACTCTCAAGAGTCTTCTCCAACACCACAGTTCAAAAGCATTGATTCTTCGGCGATCAGCTTTCTTCACAGTCCAACTCTCACATCCATACATGACCACGGGAAAAACCATAGCCTTGACTAGACGGACCTTGGTTGGCAAAGTAATGTCTCTGCTTTTTAATATACTATCAAGGTTGGTCATAACTTTCCTTCCAAGGAGCAAGCGTCTTTTAATTTCATGGCTGCAATCAGCATCCGCAGTGATTTTGGAGCCCAAAAAAATAAAGTCTGACACTGTTTCCACTGTTTTTCCATCTATTTCCCATGAAGTGATGGGACCAGATGCCATGATCTTTGTTTTCTGAATGTTGAGCTTCAAGCCAACTGAAGCGACTTAGAATAGAACAATACTCCATTGTGTGTATGTACCACAGTTTCTTTATCCATTCATCTGTCGATGGACATCTGGGTTGCTTCCATGTTCTAGCTATTGTAAATAGTGCTGCAATGAACATTGGGGTACATGTGTCTCTTTCAATTTTGGTTTCTTTAGGGTATATGCCTAGGAGTGGGATTGCTGGGTCATATGGTGGTTTTATTGCTAGTTTTTTAAGGAATCTTTGTACCATCTCCCATAGTGGCTGGATCAATTTACATTCCCACCAACAGTACAAGAGCCTTTCCTTTTCTCTGTACCCTCTCCAGCATTTATTGTTTGTAGACTTTTTGATGATGGCCACTCTCATGGGTGTAAGGTGGTATCTCTTTGTAGTTTTGATTTGCATTTCTCTAGTAATGAGCGATGTTGAGCATCTTTTCATGTGTTTGTTATCTGTATGTCATCTGTATGTCTTCTTTGCAGAAATGTCTGTTTAGGTCTTTTTCCTACTTTTTGATTGGGTTGTTTGTTTTTCTGGTATTGAGCTGTATGAGCTGCTTGTATATTTTGGAAATTGGTTCTTTGTCAGTTGTTTCCTTTGCGATTATTTTCTCCCATTCTGAGGGTTGTCTTTTCACCTCTTTGTAGTTAACTTTGCTATGCAAAATCTTTTAAGTTTTATTAGGTCCCACTTGTTTGTTTTTATTTCCATTACTCTAGGAGGTGGATCATAGAAGATCTTGTTTGATTTATGTCATTGAGTGTTCTGCCTATGTTTTCCATGAAGAGTTTTATAGTTTCTGGTCTTACATTTAGGTCTTTAATCCATTTTGAGTTTATCTTTGTGTATGGTGTTAGGAAGTGTTCTAATTTCATTCTTGTATATGTAGCTACTTACACAGCACATTTTAAGTACAAGACTATGTTAGTTATTATTCTTGCTATTCCAGGAGGCTTAAAATTAGGTTGTTAATGTCTATTAATACCCTAGTGAAAATAAATTTATTTTTTCATCAATAAAGAATGTGAAATGAAGAACAGAATACTGGACAGAGAAGTTTCGATGGGTTGTAAGGGGACTTTCTTGGTGGGTCAGTGATAAAGAATCTGCCTGCAATGCAGGAGAAGTGGGTTCGATCCCTCAGTTGAGAAGATCCCCTGGAGGAGGGCATGGCAACCCACTCTAGTATTCTTGCCTGGAGAATCCCATGTACAGAGGAACCTGGCAGGTTATAGTCCCTGGGGTTGCAAAGAATTGGACACGACTGAAGTAACTGAGCACATCACACATACAAGGGAAGCTAGCCAAGTTTACGTCCTGCTGGAGGACAGAGTCTTAGCTTACCCATGAGACTGTGAAGTAGTAGGTTTTGGGGGGACATTTAGGGGGATCAAAGGCAAGTCAAGGCACAGACGAAGGGTCAGGTGGATTTCACACAGTGTGAGGGTGGAGTGGAAATCACTAAATGGTGTCATGAGACCTACCTGAGTTGGTATTTTGGCTCCTAACATAGCAATATGGCTTCTTGGAGATTTAGCTTCCTTGGTTGTTAAATTATTTTGAATTGCAGGATTACTGAGAGAGCTTGCAATAATATGTAAAAGAACCTGGGTTGGGTATCCAACAACTTTAAAAGCAGATGTCTTTTTTTTTTTTTGCAACCTTGTTGTGGGCCTACTTTTGTTCAGAGAACTAAAAAATATATATTAATATTAGGATTTCCAGGGTCTTCTGAATTCCTGCCTCTGATTCTAAAGATAATCTCCATGGAACCATTGCTTCAAAGGAAGCCTCATCTGCCACTGGCTCAGTGGAATGAAAGGACAGGTAAAGAATCTGACCCAGTCTTTGGGAGACATGAAGATAGGCTAATGAATGTAATATATAGGGCTTCCCAAGTGGTGCTAATGGTAAAGAACCTCCCTGCCAATGCCGGAGGCTAAAGAGACGTGGGTTCGATCCCTGGTAGGAAAGATCCCCTGGAGGAGGGCATGGCAACCCACTCCGGTATTCTTGCCTGGAGAATCCATGGACAGAGGATCCTGGCGGGCAACAGTCCATGGGGTGGCAAAGAGTCAGACACGACTGAAGAGACTTAGCACAGCATAGCACACGTGTGTAATACATAATGATGGTGGCGTTTATTGGATGCCTGCTCTGTGCCTAGAAACAAGTTAATTAGTTTATATGCATTATTTCCATTTAAGCCTCATAATAGTCCTAGCCCCGGAGGAGGACAGACACAGAGAGGTTTCCTAAATTGTCCAAGGTCACATCACACAGACTGTAAATGGCAGAAGTAGAATTTAAAACTGGGCAGCCTTTACTCTAGAGCCACCTCTCTAAACTGTGCTTGGTAAGAAAGGCATTTTAGCCAAAGAGAAGTACCCTTTGCTTTGTTAGGATTCTGGCTGAACTGCTCGAGTCAGCAAACTTTTTGCCAGGAAAAGCTGCTCGGTGGATGTCACAAAGAAAATGAGGTTATAGATCTTTTCCTGTCTGGGGTGTGTATTTATTGTACAGTAGGATGTAATCTAAATTATTCACATTTTATATTTTATGGAAATTTTAGCTTCTGTAAATTTGAGATTTCAGGACTAGAATTATGTGTAATAAAGTTCTTATAAAATCCATTTAAAAGATTAATGATAGATGTATTTGTAGAAAATTAAATCTGGGTATTTTATTTTCTCCAGTTTCCTGTATCTTCCAATTTCATTTGCAGAGACTGTCTCTGTGACAGAATCTTCTCTTAATGCCTTGGGCAAAGCCAAGTGCCTTGGTCCTGTGAGTGTAGAACTTTTTCTTGGGCAGAAGAGATCAGTGAGTTTTTGGAATAGCTTTCTTCTAAGACTTCTTCATAAATTCTCCTTTGCAGACTGGGAATCAAAAACATTTCACAGTGAAATCCAGTCTCCAGCCCTTATTAGCTGAGTGAATTGATGGAGATCATAAAACTATTAATATTTCTGAGCCTGTGTTGTTTCCTTAGCTCCAAAATGATGATAATGAATCTTATTTCATTGGTGGTCATTAGAATTAAATAAATAACCATTGAATGGAAATGGAAAAGGTGGGTGCTGAAATATAAACACGTCAATATGCAGAGAAACAAATAACCACCACCAGTATCATGGCAGCTGGGGCTTCCCAGGTGGTACAGTGGTGAAGGATCTGCCTGCTACTGCAGGAGATGCAAGAGACTTGGATTCAGTCCCTGGGTGAGGAAGATCCCCTGAAGGAGGAAATGACAATACATTCCAGTATTCTTGCTAGGAAAATCCCATGGACCAGGAGACTGGTGGGCTACAGTCCATGGGGTCACAAAGAGTTGGACCCAACTGAGCAAGTGAGCACATCCGAACACATGGTGCAGTCTCATTATTGGTTGATGGGTTTGACATGTGGAGAGTTTGCCATTTAGAACAGCTTCTTCTGCCTAATTTAATCAGCCCATTCACTGAAAGCAAAGTTTAGTTGCTAAGTCGTGTTCAACTCTTTCGACCCTGTGGACTGTAGCATGCCAGGCTTCCCTGTCCTTCACTATCTCCCAGTTGACTCAAACTCGTGTCCATCGAGTCGGTGATGCCATCCAGCCATCTCATCGTCTGTCGCTGCCTTCTCCTCCTGCTTTCAGTCTTTCCCAGCATCAGGGTCTTTTCCAATGAATCAGTCTTCGCATCAGGTGGCCAAAGTATTGGAGCTTCAACTTCAGTCCTTCCAGTGAAGATTCAGGGTTGATTTCATTTTGGGTTGCCTGGTTTGATCTCCTTGCAGTCCAAGGGACTCTCAAGAGTCTTCTCCAACACCATAGTTCAAAAGCATCAGTTCTTCAGCACAAAACAAAGGGAATATTTGATCATTCATTCATTTAATCTCAATTAGCATTACTCAGATTGTTCCTTTGCATTAGGCTCTGGGTTAAGTTCTGAAGATCCTCAGATGAGTAACGCCTGGATGCCTTGAAGTTTCTTGAAGCCACATGATAGCTCTGGTGGGAATGAGGCTCTAGAGTGACCTTTTCCGTTTGAATTGGTTATGTCTGTTTCTGATAAATGAAAACCTGTCAAAGTTTAAAACAGAATATATATTCTTTCAGTACACATTTGCTACTATGATAAAAATCACATAGAAGTATGTAATTATTCTTTAAAAGAGTTTTTATTGCTCATCAATTGAGTACAGGTGAGTTGAAAGAATCGGGGAAAGTGAGGCAGGAAAAAAAATGATGAAAAAAAAGATCAGTGAAGAGGCAGTCTGGTGCTGAGGATGGAATATGAACTTTGGATTCAGATGGACCTAGATTCAAATCCTAGCTTTGCCCTTTATCAAGGAAGTGTCTTTGAGTAAGTTATTTTTCTTCCTAGAGATTTCCCATCACCTGTTAAATGGTGAGAATAGTACATGATTTGCAAGATTATTGTGACAATTAAATGAGATAACGTATCTGAAAGACATATGTACCTTATTTTAAGATGCATAGGCTGTGATGGTCTGTGATATACAAAGATCTTCACTATGTTATTAAACAGAATACTCCTATGTTATCAGCTCACACCACCTCCATCTGTTGAACACCTCATCATCTTCATTTTTCTGGTTAACTTGGTCAAAAATGATCTCCTCTGTATCCACACAGTGTCTATTTTCTATCCCATGCCTTATGGGTTTTCTCGCCGGCTGTCTGAATTGTAGCTTTGAATCTACTGGTTTCACTGTTTCAGTGGAATTGCAAGTTCCCGAGGGACACTGCCCATGTCCATCATCACTGAGCACAATGTCTGGCACATGGTAGGTAGGTGATGAATGTGGGATGAATGGAGAACAATTTATAAAGGAGATCACAGCCACCAGGCGGGAGTCTTCTCATATTCTGAGTTCCTTCCCCTCTCTGTTTACTCTCCCCACCCCCATACCCCAAAGCCACTTGTGTCTTTTGTTTCATTGTGGTGGACAAGGCTTTCTTCCTGCAGCTGAGGCTACTCCCTTTACTTGTGCTCAAGATCACACTCATCCTTCTCAAGAACCGACTCCTATCTGTTAATTTCCATGTTTTCCCTCCTTCTCTCCTGTATTTTTAACTTCAGGTCCGTCTAGTCAAGGCAATGGTTTTTCCCGTGGTCATGTATGGATGTGAGAGTTGGACTGTGAAGAAAGCTGATCGCCGAAGAATCGATGCTTTTGAACTGTGGTGTTGGAGAAGACTCTTGAGAGTCCCTTGGACTGCAAGGAGATGCAACCAGTCCATTCTAAAGAAGATCAATCCTGGATGTTCATTGGAGGGACTGATGCTAAAGCTGAAACTGCAATACTTTGGCCACCTCATGCGACGAGTTGACTCACTGGAAAAGACTCTGATGCTGGGAAAGGTTGGGGGCGGGAGGAGAAGGGGACGACTGAGAATGAGATGGCTGGATGGAATCACTGACTCTGTGGACATGAGTTTGAGTGTACTCTGGGAGTTGGTGATGGACAGGGAGGCCTAGCGTGCTGTGATTCATGGGGTCGCGGAGAGTCGGACACGACTGAGTGACTGAACTGAACTGAACTGATGCCCATCATAGTGAAAAGATCATAGTCTTATGTATGGAAGATGCTCAGTAAATGTCTGCACAAGAAATGAAAACAAGTATTTAGTTTAAGGAAGGATTTGAGTTGTGTGTTCCTTTGGTGCAGTGATTTTCAAAATTCTCAGATGTAGAGTCCTTTGCTCAAATGCATTCTTACCTGAAGATCCTAT
This sequence comes from Moschus berezovskii, assembly GCF_049115385.1. NCBI lineage: Eukaryota > Metazoa > Chordata > Mammalia > Artiodactyla > Moschidae > Moschus > Moschus berezovskii. The sequence continues at coordinate 23,878,909 of NC_142466.1, forward strand.
TTGTAACATGTAAAAAACCCACTGTTTTAGTTAGGTAGAGTCAGGCAGAGAGAATGCAGGCCTGAAGCTTTGCAACCTCACTCTCTGCCTTTCCCCACTTTGGTGATGGAGTTTTCATGCAGTGTATTTGGCATACAGTGGGCACATTAAAGGGGCTTCCCAGGTGGTGCTAGTGGTAAAGAACCCTCCTGCTAATGCAGGAGATGTAACAGGGATCCAATCCCTGAGTCAGGAAGAGCCCCTAGAGGGGGGCATCGCAACTCACTCCAGTATTCTTGCCTGGAGAATCCCATGGACAGAGGAGCCTGGTGGGCCTGGTGGCCTACAGTCCATGGGGTCGCAAAGAATCAGACATGACTGAAGCGACTTTGACACACACACAGGCACATTAAAAATGAGATTTACTTAGAGAAATTATTAGCCACAACTTTTGAAGCTTACATCACTTGCATTTAGATAGCTTGATTATCATGGCTGTTTCTCATTTCTAAAACTTGTTTACAGTGTTGACATTTACTGCCATTAGTGGGTAGCTTTTCTATTCAGGTCAGCTTCAATAGGAGGAATAGAACAATCAAACACAAAGTGGTGTCTGAACTCTCCTCTTACTTGAGAAGGGTTGGCAGGGCAACCGGATGGAACTGTCCTCATCCAGTCTGAGTAAAGTAAAGAATGATAAATACATTGTCATACATGAGAAAGAAGAGCCGCATCCATTAATCCTGTGCCTTTGATGATGAAGGAACACAGAACGCTCTGTATACGTTGTTTCCTCAATCCTCAAAGATGTTTTATTAAGACACAAAACCTCATCAAACCTGCTTTTCTTTGCTTCCCTGTTAAAGCACCAGTGACTGCATAGGATGAATTTGGATGATGTTATTTGCTGGTTGCTAGGTTTTTTCCCCTCCCGTTGCTCTTACTTATTCCCTCGCTTTTGCTCCTGCTGCATTTCCTTTGTTGGGATGCCTGATGAATATTTGTAGTTTTTGTGTCAGATTTACATGAGCTTGGGTTACCTTTGGAGAAGGCAATGGCAACCCATTCCAGTGTTCTTGCCTTGAGAATCCCAGGACGGTGGAGCCTGGTGGGCTGCCGTCTATGGGGTCGCCCTGAGTGGGACATGACTTAAGTGACTTAGCAGCAGCAGCAGCAGCGGGGTTACCTTTAGAGCATCACAGCCATAGAAGCCAACAGAAATTCATATAATTGCCTTCCAGAAAGCTAAGGAAACTTGTTTGTTGGACACTCGAGTGGCTGTCCCCTGCCCACCTCATTGATGGTGGGTTAGCTACTGTGAATCAAAAGAGATGATTTACTTAAAGTAAAACAAACCTCTCCCAATGCCCACGGTTTATTCCAAAATTTACCAGTTTTATCCAGCTTCTAGCCTCACCCTTCACACCTCCCTGCCTCCAAGGGAAACCTTGTTGCTCCTGCTGTAGAAGGGAAGAAAAACAGACAAGAATAGTGCTTGAAACGTCCACCCATCTCAAGTCCAGATTTGTTTTGATCTTCTTTTACCTTTATATTTTCGACTTCTTTTCAGAAGAGAAAAGTTCTTACTTCATTATCTTGATTCTGTCTCTTCCTGCTACCTTGTGGACCCTCATCTATCACTTATTCTTTTTGACACTTCAATTTGCAATCTCTTCTCTGGCTTGATCTCTTTCTCTGCTGCTGCTGCTGCTAAGTCGCTTCAGTCGTGTCCGACTCTGTGCGTCCCCCTAGACGGCAGCCGACCAGGCTCCACTGTCCCTGGGATTCTCCAGGCAAGAACACTGGAGTGGGCTGCCATTTCCTTCTCCAATGTGTGAAAGTGAAAAGTAAAAGTGAAGTCGTTCAGTTGTGTCCGACTAGTAGCGACCCCATAGACTGCAGCCCACCAGGCTCCTCTGTCCATGAGATTTTCTAGGCAAGAGTACTGGACTGGCTTGCCATTGCCTTCTCCGGATCTCTTTCTCTGCTGCTGCTGCTAAGTCACTTCAGTCGTGTCCGACTCTGTGCGACCCCATAGACGGAAGCCCACCAGGCTCCCCTGTCCCTGGGATTCTCCAGGCAAGAACACTGGAGTGGGTTGCCATTTCCTTGTCCAATGTGTGAAAGTGAAAAGTGAAAGTGAAGTCGCTCAGTCGTGGCCGACCCTTAGCGACCCCACGGACTGCAGCCTACCAGGCTCCTCCATCCATGGAATTTTCTAGGCAATAGTACTGGAGTGGCTTGCCATTGCCTTCTCCGTCTCTTTCTCTACCAAACCCTAAATGGAAAATGTGTGTGTGTGGTGGCTTTACCATCTTAAAACACTAGAAAATTGCTTCCTTTAATGCCAAACTTCTCCAAAGAAATATCTCCTTATATTGACTCCGTTGTCCCAGTTGCTAATCCCCTAGATGCAGCTTCTAACCCTACTGTTATGTGCAAGCTTTCCCTGCTAATAAAGGTCACTGGTTGCCTGTTTATTGTCATGTCTGTTCTTTCCTTCTTAGCCTTAAAGTTGTGCAATCTCTATAGTATTTGGCTCTTTTAACCACTCTTCTTTCTTTCTTTTATTTAGAATTAATTTTTATTGGCTATTAGTCGATTTACAATGTTATGTCAGTTTCTGCTGTACAGCAAAGTGATTCAGTTATACATATACATATATCTACTCTTTAGATTCTTTTCCCACGTAGGTCATTGCAGAGCATTGAGTAGAGTTCCCTGTGCTGTACAGTAGGCCCTTATTAGTTATTTTATGTATAGTAGTTTGTATATGTCATTCCCAGTCTCTCAATTTATCCTTTCTCCCACTTTCCCCCCATGGGCTTCCCAGGAGGCACCAGTGGTAAAGAACCCACCTGCCAATGCAGGAGACACAAGAGACATAGGTTCTATCCTGGACTGGGGGGATCTAGTGGAGGAGGGCATGGTAACCCACTCCAGTATTCTCATCTGGAGAATCCCATGGACAGAGGAGCCCAGTGGGCTATAGTCCATAGGGTCAGAAAGAGTCAAACACCACTAAGCAACTTAGTACACACCACCTTTCCCTCATGCGTTTGTTTCCTATGTCTTCTTTACCTTTCTATAAACAATTTCTTCTCTAAATACTGTATAGCTACATTGATCAGGGGCCTGCAAGGGGCTTACCCTCTTGCAGTAGGTAACTAATCTAGTAGGGTAACTAATGATGGTTAATGTGAGACTATTTACAAAGGTGTGAGCAGGGTTAAGAGAATAAAAATAAAGGGTGGTGACATTCCCTGGGGCTACCACATCCTATACCATACCATTACTGGAATGGAAAAGTAGGAAGTTAAGAGGTACCTGGAGTAACACGCAAATTCGGCTTTGGGGTACAAAATGAAGCAGGGCAAAGGCTAAGAGAGTTTTGCCAAGAGAACCCACTGGTCATAGTAAACACCCTCTTCCAACAAGACAAGAGAAGACTCTACACATGGACATAACTAGATAGTCAATACCGAAATCAGATTGATTGTATTCTTTGCAGCCAAAGTTGGAGAAGCTCTATACAGTCAGCAAAAAACACTGGGAGCTGACTGTGGCTCAGATCATGAACTCCTTATTGCCAAATTTAAAATTAAATTGAAGAAAGTAGGGAAAACCACCAGACCATTCAGGTATGACTTAAATCCCTTACGATTATACAGTGGAAGTGACAAATAGATTCAAAGGATTAGATCTGATAGACAGAGTGCCTGAAGAACTATGGACAGAGGTTCATGACATTGTACAGGAGACAGTCATCAAGACCATTCCCAAGAAAAAGAAATGCAAAAAGGCAAAATGGTTGTCTGATGAGGCCTTACAAATTGCTGAGAAAAGAAGAGAAGCAAAAGGTAAAGGAGAAAAGGAAAGATATTCCTATTTGAATGCAGAGTTCCAAAGAATAGCAAGGAGAGATAAGAAAGCCTTCCTTAGTGATCAATGCAAAGAAATAGAGGAAAACAATAGAATGAGAAAGGCTAGAGATCTCTTCAAGAAAATTAGAGATAGCAAGAGAATATTTCATGCAAAGATGGGCTCAATAAAGGACAGAAACGGTATGGACCTAACAGAAGCAGAAGATATTAAGAAGTGGTGGCAAGAATACACAGAACTATACAAGAAAGATCATCATGACCCAGATAACCACAATGGTATGATCACTCACCTAGAGCCAGACATCCTGGAATGCAAAGTCAAGTGGGCCTTAGGAAGCATCACTATGATCAAAGTTAGTGGAGGTGATGGAATTCCAGTTGAGCTATTTCAAATCCTGAAAGATGATGCTGTGAAAGTGCTGAACTCAATATGCCAGCAAATTTGGAAGACTCATCAGTGGCCACCAGACTGGAAAAGGTCAGTTTTCATTCCAGTCCCAAGAAAGGCAATGCCAAAGAATGCTCAAACTACCACCCAATTGCACTCATCTAACACGCTAGTAAAGTAATGCTCAAAATTCTCCAAGCCAGGCTTCAACGGTACCTGAACTGAGAACTTCCAAATGTTCAAACTGGATTTAGAAAAGGCAGAGGAACCAGAGATCAAATTGCCAACATCTGCTGGATCATCGAGAAAACAAGAAAATTCCAGAAAAACATCTATTTCTGCTTTATTGACTATGCCAAAGCCTTTGACTGTGTGGATCACAACAAACTGTGGAAAATTCTTCAAGAGATGGGAATACCAGATCACCTGACCTGCCTCCTGAGAAATCTGTATGCAGGTCAAGAAACAACAGTTGGAACTGGACATGGAACAACAGACTGGTTCCAAATCGGGAAAAGAGTGTGTCAGGGCTGCATATTGTCACCCTGCTTATTTAACTTCTATGCAGAGTACATCATGCGAAATGCCCAGCTGGATGAAGCACAAGCTGGAATCAAGATTGCCAGAAGAAATATCAATAACCTCAGAAACACAGATGACACAACCCTTATGGCAGAAATTGAAGAACTAAATAGTCCATTGATGGAAGTGAAAGAGGAGAGTGAAAAAGTTGGTTTAAAACTCAACATTCAGAAAACTAAGATCATGACATCCAGTCCAATCACATCATGGCAAATAGATGGGGAAACAATGGAAACAGTGACAGACTTAATTTTTTTGGCTCCAAAGTCAGTGCAGATGGTGACTGTAGCCGTGAAATTAAAAGATGCTGGCCTCTTGGAAGGAAAGCGATGATCTACCTGCTGCTGCTGCTAAGTCGCTTTAGTCGTGTCCGACTCTGTGCGACCCCATAGATGGCAGCCCACCAGGCTCCCCTATCCCTGGGATTCTCTAGGCAAGAATACTGGAGTGGGTTGCCATTTGCTTCTCCAATGCATGAAAGTGAAAAGTGAAAGTGAAGTCGCTCAGTCGTGTCCGATTCTTCGCGACCCCATGGACTACAGCCTACCAGGCTCCTCTGTCCATAGGATTTTCCAGGCAAAAGTACTAGAGTGGGGTGCCATTGCCTTCTCCATGATCAACCTAGACAGCATATTGAAAGGCAGAGACATTACTTTGCCAACAAAGGTCCATCTATTCAAAACTATGGTTTTTCCAGTAGTCATGTATGGATTTGGACTATAAAGAAAGCTGAGTGCTGAAGAACTGATGCTTTTGAGCTGTGGTGTTCGAGAAGACTCTTGAGAGTCCCTTGGACTGCAAGGAGATCCAACCTATCCATCCTAAAGGAAATCAGTCCTGAATATTCGTTGGAAGGATTGATGCAGAAACTGAAACTCCAATACTTTGGCCACCTGATGCAAAGAACTGACTCACTGGAAAAGACCCTGACGCTGGGAGTGATTGAAGGTGGGAGGAGAAGGGGCTGACAAAGATGAGATGGTTGGATGGCATCACTGACTCAATGGACATGAGTTTGAATAGGTTCTGGGAGTTGGTGACGGACAGGGAAGCCTGGCGTGGTGCTGTCCATGTGGTCGCAAAGAGTCGGACACAACTGAGCGACTGAACTGAACTGCCACACCCAGGCCTGAAGGGGCCACAGGGAACTCTCTTCAAAGTTGAGTAGCTGACAGGAGTTATGTTCTGTTGGAGTTCCTTTGGCAAAGGAACATGGCCAACCTTGAAAGATCTGGGAGAGTATATACTCTGCTCCCTCATCTGCTATCTGTAGTCATGACCAGACTCAGTTGGAAGCTAGAGGGATGGCATGGGATTGATGCAGTCCCTAAAGACCAGCTTCCTCAGGGCACAGAACACATTAGAGAAACAGGGTAACTGCCGTGACACATTCAGCAGTGTAAACATGAATGCATATTTATAAGTGCAGAATATATAGAATAACAACAACACCTGCCTCTACACCCTGTATCTTACCCTCAGAGTGAAGGCTGGCTTCAGGTATATGCTTACCTGTATATCCTCTTTTACTTAACCACTGGCCCCTGAGAGTTTCTTAATTGCTAGCTCATTGATATATATTATTATATTTTGCCCAGCATTGTTTGCTCTTTTCACTAGAAGAGTTCCTCTGTGTGTCTTGTCTGAGAATCTGCTAGATACGGAAGCTCCTTGTTCCTTTTCAGACTGCTTTTATCCTTGGCTTCTTACTGTGGCAGGGTGGAATTTTCACCTTGCTGCTTATCACACTTTTTATTCTCACAGGTAGAAGAAGTCAACTTTGGATTTTGGTTAAGACAGAGTAAGAGACAGAGATTTTCGTAAATGTGTAAGATATCAAAATTACGCTTATACTTTGTCCCAATTCTCAATGTGAGCAGGAGAAAGGTTACTTTGTTCTCAGACCTCTTCACTCTGCTGAGCTCCCTTCTGGGCTTTCACTCACCTAATGGGCAGTGTTATGTAATTAGAATGCTCCAGACTAAGCTCTTCTCTTCATCCAATTCTGCTTTTTGTCCTGTCTTTTCTTCTTTGTGTAGGGATAGCACTGTCCAGTCATTAGACTAGACACGTGTGTTAGTAATGGGACTCTTTTTTCATGTACTGGTGATTCCCTGGAGCTTCTGAAGAGTAAATTGCCATTTTTAAGATGCAGCGTGGCATGTTTCTTCTTTTCTGCTTGGCTGGACGTGGGCACATTGATGGTAGCTCATTGTAGAGGCTGTTGGGTTTCTCAGAAGTTAAGTTAGACCTGATGGACTTAAAGGTCCTCCCATCTTTTTTTTAATTGTTTCAATTGTGCTTCCCACTTAATACTGGCACACCAATTTATTTGGTCCGTAGTCAGTTTCCTAGCATGTAAAGAGGAATGGGGTTATCTAAGAGAAAAGTCTGGGTATGTGTATTCACAGTAATGTTATGACACTGTGTTCATTTCGTTGTCCTGCTTTTTCTGTGAACACTGTATAAGTCGCCTTCCATTCTCTTCCAGCCTTGTTTCCACTAATGATGGGATCTCACATTATGAAAGGAATCATGCTTCACCTGTGCAGCCTTATTTTGTCTATTTGCATTAATTGATTTTCCTGATATTTTAACATCTTCAGTTCAGTTCAGTTCAGTCGCTCAGTCGTGTCCGACTCTCTGCGACCCCATGAATCACAGCACGCCAGGCCTCCCTGTCCATCACCAACTCCCGGAGTTCACTCAAACTCATGTCCACAGAGTCAGTGATGCCATCCAGCCATCTCATTCTCGGTCGTCCCCTTCTCCTCCCGCCCCTAACCTTTCCCAGCATCAGAGTCTTTTCCAGTGAGTCAACTCGTCGCATGAGGTGGCCAAAGTATTGCAGTTTCAGCTTTAGCATCAGTCCCTCCAATGAACATCCAGGATTGATCTCCTTTAGAATGGACTGGTTGGATCTCCTTGCAGTCCAAGGGACTCTCAAGAGTCTTCTCCAACACCATAGTTCAAAAGCATCAATTCTTCGGCAATCAGCTTTCTTCACAGTCCAACTCTCACATCCATACATGACCACGGGAAAAACCATTGCCTTGACTAGATGGACCTTGGTTGGCAAAGTAATGTCTCTGCTTTTTAATATACTATCAAGGTTGGTCATAACTTTCCTTCCAAGGAGCAAGCGTCTTTTAATTTCATGGCTGCAATCAGCATCCGCAGTGATTTTGGAGCCCAAAAAAATAAAGTCTGACACTGTTTCCACTGTTTTTCCATCTATTTCCCATGAAGTGATGGGACCAGATGCCATGATCTTTGTTTTCTGAATGTTGAGCTTCAAGCCAACCTTTTCACTCTCCTCTTTCACTTTCATCAAGAGGCTTTTGAGTTCCTCTTCACTTTCTGCCATAAGGGTAGTGTCATCTGCATATCTGAGGTTATTGATATTTCTCCCAGCAATCTTGATTCCAGCTTGTGCTTCTTCCAGCCCAGCGAGTTTTCCTTTATTTTCTTGTATCCCTCACCCTCATCCCACATCCAGTTGGAAATCAGTTCCTGTCAATTCTTTCCCCTGAATATGCCTCAGATTATATCTCCTTTTCACTTCTTCCCCAACTCCCTTACATTGGCTCTCATGATTTTCTACAGCAGACTCCCAGTGATGCATGCTGCATCTACAGTGATCATTTCGGTCTATAAATCAGTGGAGGTCTGTGTAAGAAGGTGGGGTAGACCTATAAGTGGGGTAGATGGTGTCTCCTCCTCCCACAACTGCCATCTAATGTTGGCATCAGTACTCTTGGAGAGAGTTACTGGGAACATCTCAATCTACCCAAGTGATGTCTAAGTCCATTGGAACTCTTGGGTTACCTTCTAGTTTTCACGGGCCTGCACATACATGGCCTAGTATTGGAGGACCTCGTTGTTGTTTAGTTGCTAAGTCGTATCTGACTCTTTTGGGACCCCATGGACTGATGCCTGCCAGGCTCCTCCATCCGTGGGATTTTGCAGGCAAGAGTACTAGAGTGGGTTGCCATTTCCTTCTCCAGGGGAATCTTCCTGATCCAGGGATCAGACCCACGTCTCCTGCTTTGGCAAGTGGGTTCTTCAGCACTGAGCCACCAGGGAGCCAGGCCCTCATTACTCCTCAAGTCTTTACCTTGGCATTGAGTTGCGGTTTTAACCAGTCCAATTATAGCTGTATTTCTGTAAGAGCCAATACTCAGAGGAATGAGTCCTGAGGAGGAACATTCCTTCTCCTTTATGCAGAATCATCTCCCTTTATGCCAGACATTTTTCTCTCCTCCACTACAGAGTCAGTCATATTTAGATTTATTACTACTGATCTATTTCACTTCAAAGCCAGTAAACCTGTGTTGTCTTTACTTCTGTTTTTTCACAAAGGTAGAGCAAATTGGGGGCTTCCCAGGTGGCACAGTTGTAAAGAATCTGCTTGCCAGTACAGGAGGCACAAGTTCGATCCCTGAGTTGGGAAGATGCCCTGGAGTAGGAAATGGCTACCCACTCCAGTATCCTTGCCTGGGAAATCCCATGGACAGAGGAGCTTGGTGGGCTAAGACCATGGGGTCACAGAGAGTCAGACACGACTGATCACCAGCGCCAGCGCCACCAGAGAGAATTGAAGGATGACTCCTGGAAAGCTTGAAGAGAGCTGCTTCCCTTAGCCAGCCTTGAGCCGAGCTACTCCCACTCTTGAATCCACAAGCTGAGGATTGTTTTCTCAAACCCAGTGAATGTTGGAGTCATTTCTTTTCTTGATATTCCAAATCTTCTTCAAATTTTCCTTCTCAGAAATGCTTCATTGTCTCATATTTCTAACTCAGTTTCATCCTCAAATCAAAGGCTTCCTGTCAGCATACCCTAACTTCTCCCTTTCTCAAACAACTCTGAGCTCATTGAGACTTATTTCATCCCCAGAACAACTCCAGGTGCTAGGTAGAAGACAGGTTGCCAGTATTAGCTTTGTGTAAGAAGACAGCAAAAGTGAAAGCACTGAGTGTCTGTGTGCCCAGGGTTAAAGAGATGTCTAAATGAATTTTAAATATTTTGACTAAGAGGGAGTGGAAAAGATGTCCATACAATTAAAAAAAATGTTCAATTAAAAAAAAAGCAGCAGCAGTCTCCAAATCAAGTTACTGGAAAAATAAATTAAATGCCATGATTATGTTCTCCTAACACAATCAAGCAAACCTGTGAATTTAGGTAAACACACTCAGGTCTCCTAAGGCCTTTGTTAGTCTTCTGTGGTTTAAGCCACTTGTTTTCCCTTTGTAAACCCAAATTGTCAATCCGATCATGTCTTAAAAACATCAGATATACTTTAAGTTAAAAAAAAAAAAGCTCACAAAAATTTTACTTTCGAATTCCAAGCCAGGGTGAAATTTAATTGCAGTTATAAACCCTCTGAGCAAGGGTTTATCTGGAATTGCCAACATAACCCCAAGTTCAGCAATGCAGATGACACTGCTATAATAAAAGAAATAAAAAAGCTTTCAATATGTTGTCTAAGAACTTGAGCACATTGAAAGTGATTTATAAGCAGGCAGACTAAACATTTAAATGCCTTTCCTAGCAATGGTATATTTTTCAATACAGCAAGCGCTCTCATATATGATTCTGTATTCCAAGACAGCGCCGCTTCTGACAATATAAGTCCTTTCTGATAGGGTAACATTTCCAATCCAAGATTAAAATCTTGGAAACTTGTCAACAGAAAAGGATGATAATCTGAGTGAAACTGCAGCTATCAAAGAAAAATGCCTCGCAAGTAATTTCTGTAATGGTCAACTTCTAGTAATTTTCCCTTCCCCTTTTACTCTTAAGTAAAGGGGTTGGCCTGAAGGTCATTTTAATATTTTGGATAAGTACAGTTACAAACCAGAAATTCATGAACACAGGAAAAAGTGAGTCATTTAATACCACAAAAATCAACTTTTTACATTGCCTTTCTTATTTCCATTTCTAATGCAGACCATAAGGAATATTTTTCTTCTGATGAATAGGGGTTTAAGCAATGAGTTGACAATAAACCCTTGAACTTCATGAGGCACTAAAAATTAGAGGATCAGAGAGCCTTAAGTTTTCTTGAGTATATTTCCATAATTTTTTTCTGTTACTTTATTTAATCTTTCACTACTCCAGAGACTAGAACTGAGTGACCTACTAGGTCTTTTCCATTTTTTTTTCTTATAATTCTCTTTTTCTGTTTAGGATGTGGGTGATCTCTTTAATCTCTGGTGTGCCCTTGGCTATACCCAGGTAAATTGGGGTGATTCTAAGTTTTATTAGCTACACAGGATGCAGTATTATGGGCCAAAGAGTATGTCTGAAAAAGTTCAAAACATTTATACACTTTTATTACTGTGATATTTCTAAATTATTTTATTCCCATCACACACTATGGTAGCTAAAGTGAATTTCAAAGTCTAATTTCTTATTTTTCCTTTGGTTGGATAGATCTTGCCTCTATAATATTCTTTTCTTCCCTGAATATTCAGCATTTTCCTTATCGTGGTTCTGAGTATTTCAAATCACAAATATACACACAGACATTCTGTATCTTTCTCAAAAGTTACGTTTTCATTTATTTGATGACAAATCAAGTATAATTCAACACTTAATTATTAACTACTAGTCTCTGTCATTCAGGCCCTGTGCTGTCCCTGGGGGATGCACTACTAAATTAGATGTGCACTTGTTTCAGGTAGCTCAAGGTCTGATTAAGGAGCTGGATGTATTTGTTAGTCATCAGATTTCAGAGGAACAGTCCTAGGGGAGGGATAAACAGACAGGCTCATAAAGGACCAACGTACCCAGTGTCAGGGGTCAGGGAAGTCTCCCTACAGCAGCGCTTTTCAAAGTGTGGTCCTTGAATTATAGCATCATATCACCTGGGAACTTGTCAGAAACACAGACCCTGAGGCTCCATCCCAGACGTACTAAATCAAAAACTCTAGGGAGGGTCTTTTGTCTGTTTTGCAATAGGCCCTCTGGATAGTTCTGATACATGCTCAGGTTTAATAACCACTGCCTCAGGGTCAGTAACAACTTTGTAAGGAAAAGATGCTTTCCTTACTATCAGGCTCATTTACGTAATTGATACCTCTTGATAATTAAGTCATCTAAGATCTCCTATTCTTTTCTCTGTCTCTAAACTGTACTGAAAAAGTGCAACAGCTTCCATTTTAAACAACTGTTACATATACTTTCCCTGTCCACACACATTTAAATGGTTTAAAGGTAGAAGACAAATAATTCCATTAGAGTTACACAATACAAAACATCATTAACAACAACAACCTGATTCTTTTGAAAACAAAATAGGCCCAATTGTCCAAATTAATCAAATGAGTCTTCCTTGAGATCTAGTTTGGTTTGTGAATGTGGGAACATCTGTGTCCTAGTACTCAATATTTTGAAGCACCATTCTGTTTCTTGGAGATGATGAAGCAGCCGAGAGTCCATTCTTATCCCTATGCAACAAGAGTAGAATCCGTATCTTCTTGCCCCACACCCTCTTCTCCATGGGAATGAAGGCAAATGGAAGAGATGAAATAAAGTAGACAAGAGCTGAACTAAACTGAGTGATGTTTTAATTATGTGCCTTCCTTCTGAGTTGCTTCGGTCCTGTCCCACTTTTTAAATTATAGTTTTACATTATAAGTAAAATGATTTGTTGTTCAGTTGCTAAGTCGGGTCCAACTCTTTGGGACCCCATGGGCTGCATGCAGCATGCCAGGCTTCCCTGTCCTTCACTATGTTCCAGAGTGTGCTCAAACTGGTGTCCATCGAGTCGATGATGCCGTCCAACCAACTCAAGCAAAATGATGGAATTTATTTTTTGATAAGAATATGTACTTATCCTTGTGTACAAGAACCAACTGTATGCAACTACTGGTGAATTGTTTTATAAAGAATTATTAGTGAAGGTCAGGGAGGCTTGGTGTGCTGCCGTCCGGAGCGTTGCAAGAATCGGCCACAACTTAGCAACTGAACAGCAACAACAGTTTGAAAGTTAAATGGGCATCTTAGAAAACAAAGCTCAAAAGTTGTCCATGGGCAGTGGCAGTGGGGCGTTGCGACGGAGTGCACTCTGCAGGCCGCCCTCGCAGCCCTGGCGGCTGGTCGCGCGGCCGGTGCCACGTCTGTGAGATCTTCGTGGGCTGCAGGGCTTCTTGGCTGCAGGACATCCGAGAGGAAATCCGAAAAGTTGTACAGAGTCTAGAACAAACAGCTCGAGAGATTTTAACTCTACTGCGAGGAGTCCATCAGGGTGCTGGGTTTCAGGACATTCCAAAGAGGCGTTTGAAAGCGCGAGAACATTTTGGTACAGTAGAAACACATTTGACGTCTTTGAAGACCAAGTGTCCTGCGGAACCGGATTACGGGTTTCACGAGCACCGGAGGTTTGTGCTGCAGTGCTTGGTCTTTCTGGCAGCGTTTGTGGTGTACCTGGAGTCCAAAACCATAGTGAACCGAGAAGCGGTTACCGAGATCCTTGGCACTGAGCCTGATCAGGAGAAGGGATTTCACTTGGACGTGGAAGATTCTCTCTCGGGAGCTCTCGAACTGTCCAGGCTGTCCGTCAACAGCGTGACCGCCGGAGACTACCCCGGCCCCTGCACACCTCCACCATCGTCAGTCCGCTGGATTCCGGCTTCTGCCTCAACCTCAAAAACGATTCCCTGAGGAAGCGCTATGACGGCCTGAAGTACGCTGTGAAGCAGGTGGTCTAGGATCTCTCCGTTCGGGGCTGCAACAGGGAGCCGGCAGCAGCCTGCGTGAAGCAGGGGGCTCTCTCCCGGCCCTGCTGACTCCAGCGGTGCCCCCAGGCCCAGCCCAGCGCCTCCCATGGTAGTTAGGATGCCCCGTCATTTCTTAACCGGTTGTGTGGTGTATCAGAGTTGAAATACGTTTTAGGGGGTGACAGAATAGCCTTTACAAGGATAGGTTTTTCTTTGTTGTTTTCAGTGAATTTGCTCTGTAACTCAGTGTATACTTCAGTTTTGTCAGAAAACGTACATGTCGATCTCTTGTTAAAGTTCTTTTCTTGCTTACCGCCTCCTCACCCCCCAAAAAGAAAATTGTCCATTGTACAATGCTAATACAAGAGTTTTTCATAATTTTTGTAAACATTATGCTATGTTATTTTATCTTATTTAACAATGTTATTAATAGTTCAATATACTATTATAATGATTAAGATATGTTATATCACAAATTGTTCCCTGAAATATAATTACAACTCTTATGGGTCACTAAGTTCTTTAACAATCTCTCATCATTCTTAAAAATATATCTTTGCACATATAGCAGTATAAAAGATATTCTTAATCTGTTCACTTCATTCTGATTTAAGTTCCATCATCTTTTCTAAAAACTTTTTGTTGAAACAGCATTGACCTACAATGTTGTGATAGTTTCAGATGTACAGAAAGTGTTTCAATTATAGATACATATATATATGTTCTTCTTAATATTACTTTCCATTATAGGTTATTATAAAATATCAAATATAGTTCCCTATGTTATACAGTAGGTCCTTGTTGGTTATCTGTTTTATATATAGTAGTGTGTATGTTTTAAAATCAAACACCTACCTAATTTATGCCTCCCCCCATTTCCCTTTGGTAATCATAAGTTTGTTCTCTGTGTCTGTAAGTCTATTTCTGTTTGGTAAATAAGTTCATTTATATCATTTTTTTAGATTCCACATATATGTGATATCATATGATATTTGTCTTTCTCTGTCTGGCTTTCTTCAGTTAATATGATAATCTCCAGGTCCATCCATGGTTCTACGAATGGCAGTATTTCATTCACTTTTATAGCTGAGTAATATTCCATTGCATATATATATATACCACATCTTCTTTATCCATTCCTCTATTGATGGACACTTAAGTTGCATGCATGACTTGGCCATTGTAAATAGTGCTGTTATGAACATTGGGGTGCATGTATCTTTTTGAAGTATGGTTTTCTCTGGATACATACCCAGGAGTGGGATTGAAGGATAATATGGTAGCTCTATTTTTAGTTTTCTAGGGAACTTCCACACTGTTTTCCACAGTGATTGTAGTATCTGACACTCTCACCAACAGTGTAGAAGGGTACCTTTTTCTCCACACCTGCTCCAGCATTTATTAATATTATTTGTAGACTTTTTGATGTCAGCCTTTCTGACTGGTGTGAGGTAGTTTTGATTTGCATTTTTCTAATAACAGTGTTCAGCATATTTTCTTGTGCCTATTGGATGTCTGAATGTTTCTTGGAAAAATGTCTATTTAGATCTTCAGCCTACTTTTTGTTTGTTTTTTTGATATTGAGTTGTATGAGCTGTTTGTATATTTTGGAGATTAATCCATTGTCAGTTACATCATTTGCAAATATTTTGTCTCATTCTGTAAGATATTTTTTGTTTTATTTATGGTTTTCTTTGCTATGCATTTCTATACACTACTGATGAAAGATCTGAAAGAGAAATTAAGGAAACAATCCCATTTACTATTGCATTAAAAAGAATAAAATACCTAGGAATAAACCTACCTAAGAAGGACTGATGCTAAAGCTGAAACTCCAATACTTTGGCCACCTCATGCGACAAGTTGACTCACTGGAAGAGTCTGATGCTGGGAGGGATTGGGGGTGGGAGGAGACGGGGATCACAGAGAATGAGATGGCTGGATGGCATCACTGACCCTGTGGACATGAGTTTGAATGAACTCCGGGAGTTGGTGATGGACAGGGAGGCCTGGCGTGCTGTGATTCCCGGGGTCACAAAGAGTTGGACATGACTGAGCAACTGAACTGAACTGAAGGAGAGAAAAGACCTGTACACCACAAACTGTAATACATTGATGAAAGAAATCAAAGATGACACAAACAGATGGAGCGATACACTGTGTTCTTGGATTAGAAGAATTAATATTGTCAACATGACTACCCAAGGCAATCTACAGATTCAGTGCAATTCTTATCAAATTACCAATGGCATTTTCCACTGAATTATAGCAAAAAATTTTTAATTTTATGAAAACACAAAAGACCCCGAATAGCCAAAGCAATTTTGAGGAAGAAAAACAAGCTGGAGGAATCAGGCTTCCTAACTTCAGTGAAAAGTGAAAGTGCCTGACTCTTTGCAACCACATGGACTGTAGCCCACTAGGCTTCTCTGTCCATGGAATTCTCCAGGCAAAATACTGGAGTGAGGAGCCATTTCCTTCTCAAGGGGATCTTCCCAACCCAGGTATTGAATCTGGATCTCCTGCATGGCTAGCAGAATCTTTACTGTCTGAGCCACCAGGGAAGCCTATACTACAAAGCTACAGTTATCAAAACCATGTGGTACTGGCACAAAAACAGAGAAATAGATCTACAGAACAGGATAGAAAGTTCAGAAATAAACCCATGCACCTATGGTCAATTAGTTTATGACAAAGGAGTCAAGAATATAGAAGGGTAAGAGAATCTCTTCAATAAGTGGTGCTTGGAAAACTGGACAGCTACATGTGAATTAATGAAATTAGAACATTCTCTCATCCCTATACATCATCTCTTTATTGGACTTTTTTCAATATTTGCTAACTTGGCTCCCAGACCACTGTACTTACCCTCCACCCCATTCTAAGCACATCATGACAAGATTTATCTAACATGCATATAAATCACATTATTTCCCTATAAATATGCTTAACTGTCCTTCTCTGCCATAAAGGCTTTTGTAATCAGGTCCTTGTTGTTGTACTCTTTTCTTGTTTCTGTGAGAGCAGGACTGCTGTTTCCTCTATCTGGAACACCCTCCTCTTCCTGGAAAGCCTGGATACTTCATACCCTTCATTCAACACTGAGCATTATCTCTTGTGGAAGTTTTCCACCTCTTCTGCTAAACTAGATTCTTTCATATTGTTTCCTTACAACAAGACAAATTTATTTATAATTCTTATTATAGGTACACATGGCATGTAAATAAAACATGTAGTAGCTATAGTATTCATAGTGCATACCATCTTTAGGATGATTCTCTCTCTCTGGATGGGGAAGAAGAAAGCACAACTATATGTATAATAATTTATTTCTTGAAAATGAAGCAAATGACAAAATATTCAAGTTAGATAAACTTAGGTAGTAGGTATATGGGTGTTGGTTCAGTTTTCTCTGTACTTTAAAACAGTTTCAGTGTTTTCTTGATTTAAAATAAGTTGAAAAAATATGGTAGCTTATAGTTAAATCATGGGATAAATAACCAAGCAGATTGTAGAATCTTTGCTTTGGGAAATTACAAAATCTTTGTGTGTGTGTTGTTTTTTTTAAACCAAAACTCTAAGATTGCAAATTATGGGTTCCAACCACTCGATACTTGTGTTCCAGTTCACACTTAAGCAGCTCCATTTACAGAAAACTCAACATCTTTTCAGGTAGCCCATCAGGAATTCCTGCTCTGTCCTACTTCTACTTCTTGGAATGCATTGAGGTAGTTGTGAGTTTTCTCTTTTTAATATTGCATTCTTTCTCAATATTATTTTATTGATGTCTTTTCATCATCCTGATCACCCTTTATAGGATACAACCCAGAGTTTTTCTTAGTGTATGAAGGAATATAGTCTACATAGACAAGAGCAGAGGTATTCATTGCCTCACTCATTTTAGACACTTTATTTGTCTGCCATAATCTCAGGTTTATATGATACTTTTGAAAGTCAAATCACACAAATGGAGCATTTGAAGGTTGCTGCTGCTGAGTCTGATTTCCTCTGTTCTCTGTCTGTACACTTGAATCACTAGCCCTTGACATAGGTCAGGAAAACATTGTTAATTGCATTGAAATATTTTGTTGAAATTATGACAAATCACTGTTTCCTTTTGGATACTAATGTTGGATACATTGGTAAACTGTAATATCATCGAGGCTTCTTTTCCTGCATCTTGCTCTTAAGAGTATCATGAGAGAACTTGTCAAAAGCTATTCTGAAATCCAGCTACACTATTCCTACTCTATTTCTCTGGTCTCGCAGTGTAGTAACTCTGTCACTAGAAAATGAGGTTAGTGTGACAGGGCTATTCTTAGTGAGCTCACGCTGTGTTTACCACTTCTTTTTCTAAGTGCTCAGAAGCCATTGTTTAAAAAAAAAATTGTTCTAGAGTCTTGCCCTGAACAGATGTCAAGCTCAGTGCTCTCTAGTGGATGAATACACATTCTTCTCTTTTTATAAATCCCAGTGACACTTGCCTGTATCCAGTTTTCCAGGAGCTCTTGTCCTCTGTGGGGTTTCTAGGTACACTGACAGTGATTCAGCCATTTCTGCAAGTTCTCTGAGGATGTTGAAACATACTCCTGGGCCAAGAGACTAGGATTCATTTGGCATAGCACCTTTTCATCTCCTCATTTATTTAAGAATACATCTATCACCTGTTTGAGAAGGGAATAGGCAATCGATTAACCCAAACGGTAATTAAGATCGTGTTTGGTTTGATGGTCAATATGAAAGTGAATCAAGTTAAGAGGAAAAACTGTTATTAAAGGGCTTGAAGCATATGCAGCAGTATGCTAGGTGCTAAGAGATGAGAATAAGATAAAGCCAAAGCCCTGGTCTTAAAAATCTGATAGTCAAGTTGGGGGAAATAAAACTTGTAATACCATAACCCACATAGATTAATTTGGGATCAAAGCAGGACTTCAAAGAACACAATCCTTGCCATCAAGAGGATTTAAAAAATAGCTCAAATTGTATCCTTATATTCCTTAATACTATCAAAATATTAAAAATATTTTAAATGTTGCAGTATAACTACAGGGTCTGCTGACTGCTTCAGTGGCCAGAGGTTGTTAGTAAATTCTAAACCTAGGTGTGTGCTAAAATGAACCTTCATTTGTGGTAAAAACTGTTTCTGAGTTGAATGTTGATACACTAATAGGAGAAGGGAGCGGGTAATGGTTCTACTGCTAAGCCAACCTCTCATGCTACCAGGCATGTTGGGAGAGGGGAGGGTAGGAGTAGAGAGCAGGACAGCAGGAAGAATAGTGAGGAACAGAGCAAAATACCCTGGTCCTTGGGGTCTCTCCTGCATGCTCTCTCCTATGCTAAGGGATCCCCATTTACTGAACACTTCTTAATGCCAGGAATGCTGTTAGGGAATGTGAGTGCCATATTACGTTAATTCCTCCACAAGCCTGTAGGATAGTGCGTGCATGTGTGTGTGTGCTCAGTTGTGTCCAATTCTTTGCAACCAGATGGACTGCAGCCCGCCAGACTCCTCTGTACATGGGATTTTCCAGGCAAGAATATTGGGGCAAGTTGCCATTTCCTTCTTCAACGAACCTTCCTGACCGAGGGATTGAACCCACATCTCCCTCATCTCCTGTATTGACAGGTGGATTCTTTACCACTATGCCACCTGGGAAGCCCAAAATAATAAGTGTATCCTTATTTTACAAGTGAGGAAACTGAGCTCAGAGAGGTGGAGTCATTTGCTCAAAGCTCACGTTAATGCTAAATGGCAGATCTGGGATGCAACCTCAAATGCATCTGATTTCAGTGCTATTTTCTTTTTATTACATGACACTCTCTGGATAGAAACAAATTGGTACTTGAAGAGACTTTTCTTCTTGTCCTTACAAAATGTCTTGTCACCTAGAGAAAGGCAAAATTTCACCCATGTTTCAAGCTGATTGTCATATTCTGCTAGTTTTATTAAATGTACTTTAACTTTTTATATCATAGAATAAATACAGTCTAATTATTTCACTGAAGAAATGTCATTCTTTTCCCATGGAAAAGAAATACAAAAAGCAAAATGGCTGTCTGAGGATGCCTTACAAATAGCTGTGAAAAGAAGAGAAGCGAAAAGCAAAGGAGAAAAGGAAAGATATAAGCATCTGAATGAGGAGTTCCAAAGAATAGCAAGGAGAGATAAGAAAGGCTTCCTTAGCGATCAATGCAAAGAAATAGAGGAAAACAACAGAATAGGAAAAACAAGAGATCTCTTTGAGAAAATTAGAGCTACCAAGGGAACATTTCATGCAAAGATGGCCTCGATAAAGGACAGAAATGGTATGGACCTAACAGAAGCACAAGATATTAAAAAGAGGTGGCAAGAATACACAGAAGAACTGTACAAAAAAGATCTTCATGACCAAGATAGTCACGATAACGTGATCACTGACCTAGAGCCAGACATCTTGGAATGTGAAGTCAAGTGGGCCTTAGAAAGCATCGCTACGAACAAAGCTAGTGGAGGTGATGGAATTCCAGTTGAGCTATTTCAAATCCTGAAAGATGATGCTGTGAAAGTGCTGCACTCAATATGCCAGCAAATTTGGAAAACTCAGCAGTGGCTACAGGACTGGAAAAGGTCAGTTTTCATTCCAATCCCAAAGAAAGGCAATGCCAAAGAATGCTCAAACTACCGCACAATTGCACTTATCTCACATGCTAGTAAAACCATGCTCAACATTCTCCAAGCCAGGCTTCAGCAGTATGTGAACCATGAATTTCCAGATGTTCAAGCAGGTTTTAGAAAAGGCAGAGGAACCAGAGATCAAATTGCCAACATCCGCTGGATCATGGAGAAAGCAAGAGAGTTCCAGAAAAACATCTATTTCTGCTTCATTGACTATGCCAAAGCCTTTGACTGTGTCGATCACAATAAATTGTGGAACATTCTGAAAGAGATGGGAATACCAGACCACCTGACCTGCCTCTTGAGAAACCTGTATGCAGGTCAGGAAGCAACAGTTAGAACTGGACATGGAACAACATGGTTCCAAATAGGAAAAGGAGTACGTCAAGGTTGTATATTGTCACCCTGCTTATTTAACTTATATGTAGAGTACATCATGAGGAACGCTAGGCTGGAAGAAGCACAAGCTGGAATCAAGATTGCTGGGAGAAATATCAATAACCTCAGATATGCAGATGACACCACCCTTATGGCAGAAAGTGAAGAGGAACTCAAAAGCCTCTTGATGAAAGTGAAAGAGGAGAGTGAAAAGGTTGGCTTGAAGCTCAACATTCAGAAAACGAAGATCATGGCATCTGGTCCCATCAGTTCATGGGAAATAGATGGGGAAACAGTGGAAACAGTGTCAGACTTTATTTTTTTGGGCTCCAAAATCACTGTGGATGCTGACTGCAGCCATGAAATTAAAAGACGCTTACTCCTTGGAAGGAAAGTTATGACCAACCTTGATAGTATATTAAAAAGCAGAGACATTACTTTGCCAACCAAGGTCCGTCTAGTCAAGGCTATGGGTTTTCCAGTGGTCATGTATGGATGTGAGAGTTGGACTGTGAAGAAAGCTGATCACCAAAGAATTGATGCTTTTGAACTGTGGTGTTGGAGAAGACTCTTGAGAGTCCTTTGTACTGCAAGGAGATCCAACCAGTCCATTCTAAAGGAGATCAATCCTGGGTGTTCATTGGAAGGACTGATGCTAAAGCTGAAACTCCAATACTTTGGCCACCTCACATGAAGACTTGACTCACTGGAAAAGACTCTGATGCTGGGAGTGGTTGGGGGCGGGAGGAGAATGGGACGACAGAGAATGAGATGGCTGGATGGCATCACCGACTCTATGGATGTGAGTTTGTGTGAACTCCGGGAGTTGGTGATGGACAGGGAGGCTTGGCATGCTGTGATTCATGGGGTTGCAAAGAGTTGGACACGACTGAGCGACTGAACTGAACTGAATGTCATTCCGTTACCATATATAGATGATATGCATTTTCATTGGCATTCTCTATTTGGGACTTGATATCAAGAAAATGAAATTTGCAAAGATAACTCTTTGCCACCTGATTATTTACTGCATGAGGACAGCACTTGGTGAATGGCCCTTTTCTGAACTGAGTTTCCTAGTTATTAACGCAACAGGTGCTACAAAATGAGGTCTGTGAACTGATGGCCAATTTTTGTGCAGAGGATAAAATATGAAACAAGAGATAGCTCAGGAGAGGACATGGTATATGGGGATACAGTGTCCCTGCAAGGGACAGATGCATATTGCTGAGCAAGGGCTGTTCGACAGTGCCCTGGCCGTTAATGCAGTCAGAACCCTGAGCTCTAAATTAAAGCAGGAAAAGAACAGCAGAAAGACACAGTGCCTGTAACTGTAACCTGGAGCCTAAAGGTGCTGGGAGAGAACACTGCAGGAGCAGCAAACCTCTTTTACTGTTTGTTTTTGTTGGTTTCTTTACAGGAATTTGGAATGCCTGGTTGTAAGGAGTTGGGTTAAAAATGCAGATGTGTGAGTGGGGAGTAGATTTGGGAAGGGTAACCGACTGGAGACAACTAGAGATGCCAGGATATTCCTGTGTGTGTGTAAAAGGTGTGTGTGTGTGTGTGTGTGTGTGTGTGTGTATGTGTGTGTTGAGGGGGATATTAGCAAAGAGGCAGCCATTTTCAGAAAGCTCTGACCATCTCCTACCTGGGGGAATTTTTCATAGGAATTGGCAGTGGTTGCCTGGACCACCTCTCAACAGCAGAGTGATGCTACAGCCTTTACACTGGACTTTGTCCACTCTTTTGCCCAATTCTTCCCCTGGCCTCCATGAATGCCTGTTTCCTTCATGTGATATGAACCTTCATAGTGCATCTCTGACAATATACCTGACAGTGACCTATGTAGAGTTTCACGTAGTGGGTCTTCCACAGATATTTTATTCTTCTATCCATCCATCCATCCATCCATTCATTCATTCACAAACATTTACTGAATTTCTACTGTGTATCTATTTCAGTTTTTGGCACTAGGGATAGATAACAAGTTAATACCACTCTTAAGACCTCACAATGTCATGGAATCATAGGGTGCATTAAAGTGATTACTAGCCTGAGATTAGTGCTATAATGCAGATGCATAAAGATTCAGAGTTGGCCTCAAAGAGGATATGGTTGACTGTACTTCCATGAGGCAGAAAAGGCTACAGCGAGGCTTCATGGTTAAGATACCAGGTTGTCTTCAGAATCAGACTCAATGAGTTCAAATCCTGGTTTTGCCACTTTTGAGCTAACAAAACATGATAAAAATTCCTCAGCTAATTTTGAGTGGCCTCCATAAAATGCATGACCATTATCTTGTGGATTCTTGTGATCATTAAATGAGATAATGTGGGTAGATTTGTTGGTAAATGCCTGGCATGTAGAAATTGGTCAGTAGATTTTCATGATTATTATTGTTGTTATTTCTGCTCTCATTATTTGTGAAAGTAATAAGGCTTCCCCAAGGACATATTTCAGCTGAGACTGGAAGAGTAAACTGTGGTCAGTAGGCCAGCGGTGGGAGGGTAGTGACTGGGGTGGGGATGGAGAGGACTTTGCAGAAGAGGAAACAGGATAGGCCGTGTCCAGGGGCCTCATGAGCACGATCCATTTGGAGGGAGTCAGGCAGGTAGAGTCAGCTGAGCTGTTAGCACTGCAGTTCTCCGTCCTGTTGTGTATCATCCTACCTTGCAGCTGTTTGGACATAGCTGTCTGTCTTGTTCCTCAGCTGGTGAGATCCTCATTCTTCCGATTCATCTGCTTCGATCCACACCATCTCTCCTGTGATGTCCCTGGGTTCCTGTCTCACCCTCTGTCCTTGCGCTCATCATGCTGCAGTGTGATTACTTGGCGGATGTGTGTTTCCTCCTCACTGGCACCCTAGACCGTCTTATTCAGCTTTGTCTATCCTGCATCGACTGGATAGACATGAGTTTGAGCAAACTCTGGGAGACAGTGAATGCCAGGGAAGCCCGGTGTGCTGTAGTCCTTAGGGTTGCAAAGAGCCAGACATCCCTGGCATGCTGCAGTCCGTGGGGTCACGAAGAGTTGGACACGACTTAGTGACTGACCAGTTCTACACTGAGCTGGTACCTGGGATTGTGGACTTGTGCAGCCTGTGAATTAAAAATAAAGCAGAATAGTGAGGAATCATCCATAAGAACAGAATATCTTATTCTCTCCTGACAGATCCAAGGAGTCATTTTGAAATAGGAAAATGGTCTGTTTTCTAAACCAAGTGCAGAGCTTCAGATGTGCTTTTTAAAGACACAGCTGTCTATATTTATTTGAACTTTGTAGTATGTAAGGAACTAGAACCCCGAATCCAATCGGGAATCCAGGCCTTAGGTTAATCATTTATATAGTCCTGCTTGGTCCTGAGCCTATAAAAATTGCTTCATTTTTGCCTGCCTTGCATTCTCTCCTCAAATCCTATAATAGCTCTATCTTTTCACTTGGCGGATAAGGTGCCAAATGGCTCTTCTTCGTGTGTGGTCTTCTTGCAGCAGTTAGTTAATGAGGAATGTCCCTGATGATTTTTATCAGATAAGAATTAACAGTCTGATGGACACAGCAATCACCTCTCTGCTGAGAGACCCAGAGCGGGTCTCTTGAAAATCCGGGTTCTGTTCTAGGCTGTCCCACATGGATGCTTCCTAGTGGTGTAACCTAGACATGTCCCCTGAGATCTCTGAACCCTCAATTTTCTCCTTTATAAAATGTAGGCAATAATAATGTTAATTTCATAATAAAAGAAAAATGATGGTTAATATCATGTGCTGATTTGAAAAGGCTATGGTGCCCAATTTGGTCAAATGCTAATTTCCATGTTGCTGAGAGGATGCTCTTTAGGTTTATGTTCTTTGAGTAAAGCAAATTACTCTTTAGAATGTGAACGGGCCTCCTCTAATCAGGTGAGGATCTCAAAAGCAAAGACTGAGGTTTTCTGAAGCAAAAGCAATGCTGCCTTCAGACTGCAACATAGGAAGTCTGCTTTTCTTTCCAGCATGTAGATTGCAGACTCAAAACTTTAACATCAACTCAGCTGAATTCCAGCTTGCCAGCCTGCCCTGTAGGTTTCAGTCTTGCTAATTCCTTAGGTGTCAATTCCTTAACGCCTCGTCTCTTATTCTGTGCCTCTCTCTGTCTCTCTCTTACATGTACATTTCCCAGGTGGCTCAGTGGTAAGAAGTCCACCTGCCAATGCAGGACACATCAGTTCAGGAAGATCCCCTGGAGAAGGAAATGGCAACCCACTCCAGTATTCTTGCCAGGAAAATCCCGTAGACAGAAATCTGGTGGGCTGCAGTCCATGGAGTTGCAAAGAGTCAGACACTACTGAGCAACCGAGCATGCACACAAAATATATATTCATATACACACATATTTTCTATGGTTTTATTTCTTTAGAGAACTTTGATTAATATAGGGAATAAAGTTTAGCACACTTCCAGGAACATGGGCCTCTATTTGTATGAGCAACTATTCTTACTGAACTCTCTGGACCCCAGATCCTCACTTATGTGGTTGGGTGAGATGAGTCAGTAATCTCTGCTGTATTATCTAACTTCATACTCAAAAATCTCAGTGGAGAGTCCTGCTTCATCACAGCTATCCTTCTGGGGCAGGAAAACAAATTAAAGTGCCTAAATCCTTTTCTATTGATTTTTCTGCCTTGATTGCAGTACTATTTATGCATTGCTACTGCTTAAGTTTCCAGATGTGCTTAAAGGTATGTCTAATGTGTTCTTGATAAGTCGAGTATAAGACAAATTTTGCAACATCCCCAAAGATTTTCACATTCAAAGAGAGCTGTGCTCTTGTTCTTGTTATATCAGAGGCTGGGAATTGCTGGCCCAGAGGGAGAATTCAGATGAAGAGGAGGTTGGGAAGGAAGTCTCATTTTGTGGGAGCCTCTGTATCCTGTGCTTATAGATTTCACAGGGGAAAAGGGTAAGGGGCAAGGGGAATTATGAATGTAAAGGCAGGGTCTCAACTTCTGAGTTTGTTTTTTATTTTGTTGCTATTTTTCTTTCAGTTCAGTTCAGTCACTCAGTCGTGTCCGACTCTTTGCGACCCCATAAATCACAGCAGGTCAGGCCTCCCTGTCCATCACCAACTCCTGGAGTTCACTCAAACTCATGTCCATCGAGTCGGTGATGCCATCCAGCCATCTCATTCTCTGTCGTCCCCTTCTCCTCCCGCCTTCAATCCCTCCCAGCATCAGAGTCTTTTGCAGTGAGTCAAGTCTTCGCATGAGGTGGCCAAAGTATTGGAGTTTCAGCTTTAGCATCAGTCCTTCCAATGAACACCCAGGATTGATCTCCTTTAGAATGGACTGGTTGGATCTCCTTGCAGTCCAAGGAACTCTCAAGAGTCTTCTCCAACACCACAGTTCAAAAGCATTGATTCTTCGGCGCTCAGCTTTCTTCACAGTCCAACTCTCACATCCATACATGACCACTGGAAAAACCATAGCCTTGACTAGACGGACCTTGGTTGGCAAAGTAATGTCTCTGCTTTTTAATATGCTATCTAGGTTGGTCATAACTTTCCTTCCAAGGAGCAAGCATCTTTTAATTTCCTGGCTGCAATCAGCATCTGCAGTGATTTTGGAGCCCAAAAAAATAAAGTCTGACACTGTTTCCACTGTTTCCCCATATATTTTTCTTTAGAAGGGAACAAAGCAGTACTTTTTGTTTTTGGAAATGTCAATGTTCATTTATCAGCGATGTCAACTATATCAGTCCATTGCCCTACCTCACTCTATTCTCTTATATTCCCCCCTTTTCTGCTTTATTTTTATTAATTGAATTTATTCCCTCCTGATATGTATTTATTTGTCACTTTCTGCTGTTGATTATTCCCACTAAAATGTTAGGATCTTGAGAGTGGATATTTTGCCTGCTGTATTCTGTGCTGTATCCTGAAAGTTAGAATTATCTTGAAGACATAATAGATGCTAAGTAAATGCCTTTTGAATATATAAAGAGATCTGAAAACAAATTTTCTATTCTCTGACACTCTAACAATGTTATTGTCATGTGCTGAGGCCTTGGTTGCATGATTTATGTCTTTTTCTTTACAAGGCACCTAGTGGACTCGGTGGAGAACCTGAAATATCTGGCTTCATCCTCCCTCCATTGAGAATGGAGAACTTCCTAACTGCAAATCTCTGGCAAATGGTGAGTGGTTTTATTTCTAGGTTCGTGTGATGATTATAGCAACATAGCTCCTGTTGTGTCTTCTTGTCATGTGGTATCACAATTTTAGTAACTCCAACCTGAAGCAAAAGGACAGTCCAGAGATTTATAATCAGATGACCCAGACTTTGGTCACATCCTAGGTAAACCATCAATATATATCTCTTTGTCTCCATTTGTCATGTGCTTCAGGACCATTAGGTGAGATAGGTATATAAACAGTCAACAACTTTAGGGTTTCTCTGTCTAGTATCCTGTCATCTTCAAACAGTAACCGTTTTACTTCTTTTCCCGTTTGGGTTCCTTTTATTTCTTTTTCTTCTCTGATTGCCATGGCAAGGACTTCCAAAACTATGTTGAATAAAAGTGGTGAGAGTGGGCATACTTGTCTGATTCCTGGTCTTAGCAGAAATACTTTCAGCTTTTTTCACTGTTGAGTATGATGTTGGCTGTAGGTTTGTCGTATACGATCTTTATTATGTTGAGGTGTGTTCCCTTTATGCCTACTTTCTGGAGACTTTTTATCATAAATGGGTGTTGAATTTTATTGAAAACTTTTTCTGCTTCTATAGACATGATCATAAGATTTTTATTCTTCAATTTGTTAATGTGGTATATCACACTGACTGATTTGCAGATACTAAAAAATCCTTGCATCCCTGGAATAAAGCCATTTGATCGTGGTGTATGATCCTTTTAATATATTGGTGGATTCAGTGTGCTAGTATTTTGTTAAGAATGTTTTACTATGTTTATCAGTGATATTGGCTGTAGTTTTTTTTTTTTGTGGTATCTACAGAAATAGACCCACAGATATATAAAACAAACTTATGGCTACTGAAGAGGAAAGAGCAAAAGGGAGTATGGATAAATTAGGAATTTGGGATTACCATGTACACACTATTCTATATAAAATAGATAACCAACAAGGACCTACCATATAGCACAGGAAACTATACTCAGTATTTTGTAATAACCTATAAAGGAAAAGAATCTTAAAAGAATATATATGTATATCTATATATGCATACATCTGAAACTAACAAGACATTTTAAATCAACTATACTTCAATAAAATAAAAAAAAAGATCCAAGCTGGAATGAAAAAAAGTCAGCACATAGTTAGCTTACTCTACAAATGTTCATTACTGTAATACAAAACCAGAAAGGTTCTGAAAAGAAAGGGAATGTTAAATTTCCTAAACATCTATTATATACTTACATGCTATTTACCTTAGTCTTCATGTCAGTCTTGCAAGTTTTACAGTATTATCCCTGTTTTAAAAATGAAGAAACTCTAGCTCAAAGCTGTACTGGTTTCTCAAGGTCAGATGATGGTATAGGTGGCTCATGGGATTCAGTTGAAGGTTTCAAAGACTCTCGAGCAGGTGCTTTATTCACTGTGTCACACTAACCAACATTAAGAGTGCCACACCTGGCTTTCAGGAGTGTCTGTGTGAATTAGAGAGAGGAGCCTCTTTTGGATGGTTACAGCCCTGCAAGTGGAAGGCTTGGTCAGCACAGGGAAGCTGCTGGGAGGAAAAAGTTGTCCCTCCATCTAGGTGTAGGTGATCATGCACCAGGGCAGAGGTTCTGCAAGGAAAGCATGAGCTATTTTCAGTCCCATTTTCCTCTCAGCTACAGAACCATCAAGTATAGCATTCAACATGGAGAGGATTCCCCTAACAACCTAAGACCACCTAGCAACAGCTGACACAGCAAAATTAAAAATTCATCTTCCCAAGTATCACTTCTTGAGAAGTTATGATGTAATTGAACTCAGTTGTATCTATCACACTTTAGAGGGGAGGAGCTAGAATTGTTCCTCTAATCATCATTTGGGTGGAAGTCTCTTCTGAAAACCCAATAGGAAGTTGGGGTGTGTAGGCAAGAGCCCTGTCATTTCTGGACTCTGTGACCTTAGCAATTTGGGCATCATTTTATTATTTCTCACTGATCAGACACCTTCAAGTCAGCATCAGCTTTCAGACCCATTATGACTGCAGAGAATTACCCAGGTGTAAATACAATATTGAGGAACCTGTCTCACTGCCAACATCCATGACCTTGCAGAAGTGCCCTTGTTTAATTTTAGGAAGTGCAGCAAAATGGAGGGGCATGTAAGGCAACCACTCCAGAAACAGCCATGCAGATCTGCACTTTGCGATGTATTACTTTGATCCATTTTTTGACATTGATCAAATGATGCATAGGAGGAACTGAAGACTAAAAAATACCACAGGAAGTAATTTGAGAGAGTTCTAGTGTCTGGAGTTAAGCAACCTACCTGAAATATGCTCTTCAGGCCGTGGGATGAAATTGGGTTTTAGACTGCACCTGGCTGCAGACCTCTCGCCACTGAAAGGTGTTTTCTTCCACTTAATGGGACCCCATAGTGGTGAATAGATTCCTGGGGTATGAAGAACCCCTTTCCCATTTGACCTTCAGATCTCTCCTTTGAGGGTCTTCATGCTCTGAGAGTGCTTCCAGCCACAGCACCCTGTTAACAATTCCTAAGCTTATCTTTATATCTCACTGAAAAAAACAATCAATCAGAATTGATTACATTTTGAACAAACACCTGAGATAGAGCTAAACATCTGGTTGATTAGCCACGCCTTTACTGTAAATATTCAGCAGGGACTTTATTTTTGCATTCTGTTGTCATGGCACATGAAAAGTGTCCAACCTGTGCTTCTGAAGGGTGAAGACCATTCCCAGTCTTTAGAATGTTTGCTTCTCCAGCTTTTCCACTAACACAAGTATTACCATAACGCTTTCACTGAACTCTTCTAAAAAATCTAAAAAACATTTCACAGTTTTTACTGTTATAGCTTTTAGTGGGTTTGTTCACCAAACTAGGTAGAGTGCTGGTTTTGAGAGACAAATTTTGTGTTTCATTTTAATATGTTTTTTAAAATATTGATACAAAAACATTTAACAAATGTATGTGAGATATAAAAAGTAGGCACATGATGAACACTCTATACCAGTTACATGGTTTAAGAAAAGGAATATTAGCATTACTTTTGAGGTTTCCTGAGTGCCTCCCATCACTTATTTATCTTATCACTTATCACTTATTTAATCACTTATCACATCACTTATTTATCATTTATCTCATGCCCCCTTTATGCATCTGGCTATTCAAAATTTTGTTTTAACTTTCTCTTGCCTTTAATAAACAGTTTAAATATGTGTACTTATAATCTTAAAATATATTGCTTTTTTTAATGTAAAGGGCTTCCCAGGTGGTGCCAGTGGTAAAGAATCCACCTGCCAATGCAGGAGACTTACGGGAGAGGATGCAGGCTTGATTCCTGGGTTGGGAAAATCCCCTGCAGGAAATGACAACCTATTCCAGTATTCTTGCCTGGAGAATTCCATGGACAGAGGAGCCTGGCCAGCTACAGTCCATAGGTTTGCAAAGAGTTGAAAGCAAATTGATTATGGGAGATGTATTTTAGTAATTTTATTTTTACAATTTTTTGCTCAACAGCATGTTCTTAAGCTTCATCCATGCAGTAATTAAGAAGTTTTCACTGTGTAGACTATGTGACTATTTATTCATGTGAGTGGATGGTCATTTAGTTTGTGTTCAGTGTTTTGATATTTCACACAGTGCCACAATGGATTCCTGTTCATGGCCCTTGGAGTTTATGTGCAAAAGTTTCTCTGAGGTACATGCCCAGGAGCAGAATTGCTGCATCAAATTTGCATCCTTTTGCTTCATCACCTAGATAATACCTAGTTAGTAGCTAAGGTGTTACCTAACGACTGATATTTTAAACAGTAGCACGGAATGAAGCAGGGCAAAGGCTAATAGAGTTTCGCCAAGAGAACACACTGGTCATAGCAAACACCCTCTTTCAGCAACACAAGAGAAGACTCTACACATGGATATCACTAGATGGTCAACACTGAAATCATATTGATTATATTCTTTGCAGCCAAAGACGGAGAAGCTTTATACAGTTAGCAAAAACAAGACCAGGAGCTGACTGTGGCTCAGATCATGAATTCCTTGTTGCCAAATTCAGACTTAAAATGAAGAAAGTAGGGAAAACCACTAGACCATTCAGATATGACCTAAATCAAATCCCTTATGATTATACAGTGGAAGTGAGAAATAGATTTAAGGGACTAGATCTGATAGATAGAGTGCCTGATGAACTCTGGACGGAGGTTCGTGACATTGTACAGGAGACAGGGACCAAGACCATCCCCATGGAAAAGAAATGCAAAAAAGCAAAATGACTGTCTGGGGAAGCCTTACAAATAGCTGTGAAAAGAAGAGAAGCGAAAAGCAAAGGAGAAAAGGAAAGATATTCCCATTTCCATTTGAATGCAGAGTTCCAAAGAATAGCAAGGAGAGATAAGAAAGCCTTCCTCAGTGATCAATGCAAAGAAATAGAGGAAAACAGAATAGGAAAGACAAGAGATCTCTTCAAGAAAATTAGAGATACCAAGGGAACATTTCATGCAAAGATGGGCTTGATAAAGGACAGAAATGGTATGGACCTAACAGAAGCAGAAGATATTAAGAAGAGGTGGCAAGAATACACAGAAGAAAAGATACAAAATACACTGTACAAAAAAGATCTTCATGATCAAGTTAATCACGATGGTGTGATCACTGACCTAGAGCCAGATATCTTGGAATGTGAAGTCAAGTGGGCCTTAGAAAGCATCACTATGAACAAAACTAGTGGAGGTGATGGGATTCCTCAAAGATGATGCTGTGAAAGTGCTTCACTTAATATGCAGGGAAATTTGGAAAACTCAGCAGTGGTCACAGGACTGGAAAAGGTCAGTCTTCATTCCAATCCCAAAGAAAGGCAATGCCAAATAATGCTCAAACTACCACACAATTGCACTCATCTCACACGCTAGAAAAGTCATGCTCAACATTCTCCAAGCCAGGCTTCAGCAATATGTGAACCATGAACTTCCAGATGTTCAAGCTTGTTTTAGAAAAGGCAGAGGAACCAGAGATCAAATTGCCAACATCCGCTGGATCATGTAAAAAGCAAGAGTGTTCCAGAAAAATATCTATTTCTGCTTTCTTGACTATGCCAAAGCCTTTGACTGTGTGGATCACAATAAACTGTGGAAAATTCTTAAAGAGATGGGAATACCAGACCACCTGACCTGCCTCTTGAGAAAACTGTATGCAGGTCAGGAAGCAACAGTTAGAACTGGACATGGAACAACAGACTGGTTCCAAATTGGGAAAGGGGTACATCAAGGCTGTATACTGTCACCCTGCTTATTTAACTTCTATGCAGAGTACATCATGAGGAATGCTGGGCTGGAAGAAGCACAAGCTGGAATCAAGATTGCCGGGAGAAATATCAATAACCTCAGATATGCAGATGACACCACCCTTATGGCAGAAAGTGAAGAGGAACTCAAAAGCCTCTTGAGGAAAGTGAAAGAGGAGAGTGAAAAGGTTGGCTTGAAGCTCAACATTCAGAAAACAAAGATCATGGCATCTGGTCCCATCACTTCATGGGAAATAGATGGGGAAACAGTGTCAGACTTTATTTTTTTGGGCTCCAGAATCACTGAAGATGGTGATTGCAGCCATGAAATTAAAAGACGCTTACTCCTTGGAAGGAAAGTTATGACCAACCTAGATAGCATATTAAAGAGCAGAGACATTACTTTGCCAACCAAGGTCTGTCTAGTCAAGTCTATGGTTTTTCCCGTGGCCATGTATGGGTGTGAGAGTTGGACTGTGGAGAAAGCTGGACTGTGAAGAAAGCTGATCGCGGAATAATTGATGCTTTTGAACTGTGGTGCTGGAGAAGACTCTTGAGAGTTCCTTGGACTGCAAGGAGATCCAACCAGTCCATTCTAAAGGAGATCAGTCCTGGGAGTTCAATGGAAGGACTGATGCTAAAGCTGAAACTCCAATACTTTGGCCACCTCATGTGATGAGTTGACTCACTGGAAAAGACTCTGGGAGGGATTGGGGGCGGGAGGAGAAGGGGACGACAGAGAATGAGATGGCTGGATGTCATCACTGACTCAATGAACTTGAATTTGAGTGGACTCTGGGAGTTGATGATGGACAGGGAAGCCTGGCGTGCTGTGATTCATGGGGTCGCAAAGAGTTCACGACGGAGCGACTGAACTAAACTGAATGTGAAGTTGCTCAGTTGTGTCTGACTCTTTGTGACCCCATGGGCTATAGTCTACCAGGCTTCTCTGTCCATGGGATTTCCTAATCAAGAGTACCGGAATGCATTGCCATTTCCTTCTCCAGGGGGTCTTCCCGACACAGGGATCGAACCCAGGTCTCCCACATTGTAGAAAGATGCTTTACCATCTGAGCCACCAGGGAAGTCTATGTTGGAAACGTCTTCTTCCATTCATAATTTGTTGGTCTTTTTTTCCTTTGACTGTTTTAAATGATGTCTTTTGGAGAACAGATGTTTTTGATATAAAATATTCAGGCTTATAATCTTTCCCTTATAATTTGCCTTATAATCTTTTTTTGTAGCTTTGTTTCTAAAAATATTCTCCTGTATTTTGTTTCTAAAAGTGTAGCTCTCTTGCCTTTTGTATTTAAGTCTGTTCAAATTTTTGAGCACATGGTGAGGCCAAGATATTTATATATATATATATTTCATATGGTTGTCTGATTGTCTCAGTGACTCTGAAAAAACTGTTACTTCTCTGGTAATCTACATTTTGCGACACCAAAAATCAAGTAAGTCAATATGTGTGGATCTGTTTCTGAACTGCTCTTTTCCACTGATCACTTTTTTCTGCATTTGCTAATCCCATACTGTCTTTATTCTGTAGTTTGTATTAGTTTTGATATCCATTATGCCTCTTTGGGAGTTTTTCTTTGCTTTTGCATATAAATTTTAGCATGAACTTTTCACCAAAAAAGTAGCATTTTCTTAGAACTACTTTGGATTTATAGTTTAATTTCAGGAGAATTGACATTTTTAATATTGAATGTTTAAATCAATGAAAACAATCTACTCCTCCATTTTTAGTCTTTATTATCTTTCAACAAAGTTTTATAATATTCTTCAGGAAGGTCTTGCATATCCTTTGTTAAGAGTTAGTCAAAATTTATTCTATATATATTTTTATATTACCAAAGTGGTATCTTTTTAAAACTACATTTTGAATCTTCTAATAGATCAAATAAATGCAATTTATTTTTGTGCACCGATCCTGAGTTCAGCAAACTTGCCGTGCTCATTTATTTTTGTGTTTTCATTATGAAAATAACAGTCCGTTTCCCCTTCTGATTCTTATCTTTATTTGCCATAATGCACTGTCTAGGCTTTGGATGCTGTGATGAATAGAAGTGGTCATAGCAGACAGTCTTTCTGGTCTTCAAAGCAAAACTTTCAACATTTTACCGTTCAAGATGATGTTCACTGTCAGTATTTTGTCAGTATTCATAATTCAGTTATGAATTGATATTGAAATATATTGAATGTATTTTCTTTATCTATGGAGATAATGATTTATCACCTTAAACTTTTAATATAGTGAATTATATTGCTAATTTATTTTCCAATGTTAAAATAGCATAAACATTTCTGAGATAAATCCAAGTTGGTTAAAATGTATTATTGATGCACTGATGGATTTAGTTTGTTGATGTTTTACTTATGGCTTTTTATCTAGGTGCATGAATGACACTCATTTATAATTTTACTGTCTTCTATGGTTCTTCTCAGATTTTAGTATCAAGGTTATATTAGTTTCATAAATTGAGTTAGAGAATATTTCTTTTACCTACTTGGAGTGATTGGAATTCCTCCATTATTACGTATACTGCTACTGCTAAGTCACTTCAGTCGTGTCCGACTCTGTGTGACCCCATAGACGGCAGCCCACCAGGCTCCGCCATCCCTGGGATTCTCCAGGCAAGAACACTGGAGTGGGTTGCCATCTAACTCATGGGTAAATTCTTTAGTGCTGGTATTTCCTTTTTGGTAAGACTTTTAAGTACTGTTTCAGTTATTGCTTGCTGCTGCTGCTGTTTCTGCTAAGTCGCTTCAGTCGTGTCCAACTCCGTGTGACCCCATAGACGGCAGCCCACCAGGCTTCCCATCCCTGGGATTCTCCAGGCAAGAACACTGGAGTGGGTTGCCATTTCCTTCTCCAAAGCATGAAAGTGAAAAGTAAAAGTGAAGTCGCTCAGTCGTGTCCGACTCTTAGCGACCCCATGGACTGCAGCTCACCAGGCTCCTCCATCCATGGGATTTTCCAGGCAAGAGTACTGGAGTGGGGTGCCTTTGCTTAATGGCTATTAATTTTTAAATTTTTAATTATCTCTTCTCATTCAGTTGGTATGCTTTTTCTCAGAGTTTCTCTATCTCATCAAAGTTTCATATTTATTGGCATTAAGTAGTTTCATATTTATTGATTAATAATGTAGCTTATTTGTTCATTCTTTCTCTTTTGCTATGATTTTCAAAAGTTGGAGTATTGTATTAATCTTCTCAGTTAACAGTGTTTCAATTTGTTGTTTTTTATTTCATGTATTCCTGCTTCTATCTTTATTATTTTCTATTTTTTTTTTGTTTCTGTTTTCCTCCTAATATATTAGATTGAATACTTGACTTGCTCATTGTTAGGTTTTCTTCTTTTTTAGTATAAGTATTTAAATGTATATCTTTCTTTCTTCAGTTCAGTTCAGTTCAGTCGCTCAGTCGTGTCCGACTCTTTGCTACCCCATGAATCACAGCACGCCAGACCTCCCTGTCCATCATCAACTCCTGGAGTTCACTCAAACTCATGTCCATCGAGTCCGTGATGCCATCCAGCCATCTCATTCTCTGCCGTCTCCTTCTCCTCCTGCCCCCAATCCCTCCCAGCATCAGAGTCTTAGTACCCCATAAATTTTGGTGCATAGTATTTTTTTTACCATTCAGTTGTGAATGTTATTTGATTTCACTAAATTCTTCTTTGACCCAGGAGTTATAAATAAATGTATTTCTTATATTCCCTAAGCCTTAGGTTCTTTTCTTTAGTAATATTTTTGTTATTAATTTCTAACTGAAAGGGTTACCAGAGAATGTGATCTTTGATTTCAACATTTGAAATTTGCTAAAATTTACTTACTGGCCAGGTATGGGTTCATATTTGATAATTTTCTGTACATGCTTGAAAAGAATATGTGTTTTGCAGTTTTCTGTGTATATCCAGTGATCAAATAATTCTGTTTTTCAAAACTGCTATATTCCTACTTGACAAAATTACTCAGCTTGTTTATATTAAAATTTGTCACTTGGATGCAGGATTTGTGTATTTTTTAATCCTTTCAGTTTTTGTTTAATATACATTAGGGTTATTTTATCAATGTACGCACATTTAGAATTGTTATATTTTCTTGGTCAACAGAAACTTTTATCATTATGTGGCTACATGTTTTTTATCTGTAGTAATGCCTTTTGTTCGGTTTCTACTTTGTCTGATGTGAGTATGGGTTTACCAACTCTGTTTTGGTTTAGTTTCATATCTTTTTACTTTCATTCTTTTTGGAACATACACATTGTTTATATGTCTCAGCAACAGCTACAACCAGGTGACAATCTAACAGCTTTTCTAATTAGAATATTGAATCTATTACATTTATTGTAATTACTGATTGAATATTTTTTCTAGCAATTTATTTGATGACATTCTCATTTATGTTTCTTTTCCTCCCTCTTCTTGACTTCTTCAAGATTGATTAGTTTTCTTCTCATTCCTTTTGCCCTCTGCACACTGTTGGTATAAATGCTGTTAGCTTATGTGATGTGATTAGTCGCTCAGCTGTGTCAAAGTCTTTGCGACCCCATGGACTGTACCCCACCAGGCTTCTCTGTCCATGGGATTCTCCAGGCACAGATACTGGAGTGGGTAGCCCTTCCCTTCTCCAGGGGATCTTCCCAAACCAGGGATTGAAACCAGGTCTCCCACACTGCAGGCGGATTCTTTGCCATCCGAGCCACAGGGAAGAGTCTGACTCTTGCGCTACATTCTTTCTCTGTATTTCTTTACACGTGGTTGCTGTCTTATAAACATCACTGTGGTTACTTCTCAAAGGCTAAAGCAGCTCAGTGTTTCTGCCTTTCCCCCAGGTAATATTAAGACCCTTCCACACTTTAACTCCATCACCCGCCTCCCGCACCATCTCTTGTGGTTTCTGTGCTATTGCTGACATATGTATTAGGCCATTTGTTTTTTTTTCCTAGCCACACAAACCTTCATTATTTTTGTTTTATATACTCTGTGTTTGGATTATCCCACATGTTTATTTCTGCCTTTGTCCGTCATTCCTTCTTGAATCTCAGAATTTTCACTTGGAATCGCTTTGCCTCTGCCCGAACTTCTTCTTTCGGAATTTCACTGGTGTCTGGTGTCTCTATTGCTGCTGGGTTTCATCTCTTCCTCCTTCAGTAGTAAACTGCCTCTATTCCTTATCTGTTTATAAGGTTTATTGTCTTTGGTGCTTTTCAATTAAATCTTGGTATGTCTAGGGATGGTTTTCTTGTTGTTTATTCTGCTTAGGATTTGTTCATCTTCGTGAGTCTGTGGTTTGATGATTTTATCCATTCTTAAAAATTGTAGCCATATTTGTTTTTAGTATATTCTCTCTCTTTTCCTCTGAAATTTGAATTAGATATTTATTAAACCATCTTGATCTAGCCTCAGTGTTTCTTATCTTTCCACTTTTCAGTATCTCTGTCTTTATGTCCAGTATTCTGAATTTTTTCTCTGTGTTCTAAGTCTTTATGTTTTCAGTTATGTCTAAGTTATCAATTAGTTATCCATTTCTATGTAAACAGTTACTCGAAGATTTGGCAGTATAAAATAACAAGCCGTTATCTCTCAGAGTTTCTGAGCATCAGGGGTCCAGAAGCTGTTTAGCTCTGTGATTTGGCTCAGGGTCTCTCATGAAATTTTGTTCAGCCTGCAGGCTACTGATGCAGTTGTAAGAAAGTATGGGAGGACCTACTTCCAGGCTTTCTCACAGGGATGTCGGTAGCAGGCCTTCTCATTGTATGGTGGGTTGGCTCCTGCTAGTGTGATGAGGTCTTGAGGATGATGATGATAATGATGTGTGAGGACCATACACAGCACACAGCATCTTTTTTTTTTTTTCAATGAACTCTGGTTTATTTTCCTTATGAGCTATTATAACCTACACAGAAAACAGTCACGAATGCTTGGCCAGAACAATGTTTTGTGATGAAAATTTTGTCATCTATCTTAACAGGAGTTCTTCCTCCTCAGAGTTCTGGGGTGCAGAGGTGTCCTTAGCTCTGCTATTACTGACCTTGATCAACATTCTTTCCTGAGACCTCCCTGCAGGGGGTTGTGTTCCTGTGACCTTAAATGCTTCAGATATGGTGCAACATCTTTTAAAACCTAATCTCAAAACAAACAACAAAAAACCTAATTTCAGAAGTGCATACCATCTCTTGTGCCATATTCTGTTGGTCACAGAAACCACTTCTGGTGCATTGTAGGAGTGTATCATACAAGGGTGGTGAATAGCAGTAGGGATTATTCGTGGTTATTTCAGAGGCTGGCTACCATAAAAGTGAAATCTATTCATTGAATTTTTAATGGGAATGATTATATTTTTCATTTCTGGATGCCTATTGTTTTAAAATATGCTTTTCTCTTCATATTTTTAATCTCTTGTTTTAAAAGTACATCAAATACATTCATATTTTATTTCTGATAACTTCAGTATCTGAAGATTTTGCTGGTCTGAATTTGCTGACTATCAGTTCTTCTGGCAGCCATTCAAGGTGTCTTGCCCAAGACCTTTTTTTTTTTTTTTTCTTTCAGTACCGTCCCCCCGCCCCAAGAACTTCCTCAGTAAGCATTCTTTGAGAACATATTTGGGGCATGCTCTTTCAGAGAAAATTTACATTTGATTCCATCAGTTGTCTGAGGACACTGTTAGCTCAGAATCACCTTAAAATAAGGTCTTGGTTTGTTTATTTATTTTATTTTTTTAATGTCGCTCAGGTAGTGTAAAGTGAAGCTACAAAACTTCATGAGGATTAGTTTATGTTTATAAACTTTGAGGGAAATCTCCCTTTCAATCAGTATCAAATTTAAGATGAGTAGTTATTCTTGCATTCTCTTGAACTAGGTTTATTTCTGGTTTGCCTTTACCCTAAGGTCAAGTGCAGTTTTCTATTATTATCCCATTATCTCTGTGCCTTTCTTGGTATAAAACTGTTCAAGTTCACTTGCAGCATATGTGCTCAGAGCTCTATTTCACCTCACTTCCTAATTTGCCTAGTTTTTTGACCTCTGAGCATAACTTACCAACTCATCAGTGCATTTTTAGAAACATATTCTTAATAGCATATTTTAGTCAGTATTTGAATTATTTTTCAGTTGGGAGGGTTGGTCAGGGTGTCTCTTCCCCTATTTTGTTGGAAGTAAATTTTCTGCTCTTCATCAGTTTCCAAGTTCTGCTGGACTTCATTGTATACAGTCTAGAATTGGAATATAGTGATAGCTTACATGATGTCTTTTGACTATTTTTACACGATTATATTCCAGAACAGTATGCAAAGAGTGGTCTCTGGCTTTCTGGTCTTCTCAATAGATATTCAAAAAGAATGTCCACATTTTCTGGGATTTAGTAAGATTTTGAAAGCAGAATCTGCTGGCCTTGGAGAAATGTAACTTCTTTAATTTAGTAAGTGAGTATTCTGAATTTTCAAAAGATGTAGAATATACAGTGATCTGAATAGGAACCCAAAGCATCATTCTTTCCAAACACAGAAGGATGGGCTAGTGATAAAGGAGAACCTTTTAAAACTACAATTTCTCATTTATTCTTGATATGTATTTTCTCTTTTCTGGTTCCATCTTTCACATTAAATATTCAATTTTAAATTCTATTGTCTAATTGATTTAATGATTAAGGAAATGTTCCTGATATTCAGCTTAAATTTTTCTTCCTAATTTATTCCCATTACTCCTGGTTAAATCTTGAATAACTAGGATTGATGAGGTGCTGAGGACTAATTAATTGATCGCTAAAGCATCATGGTATTTTCCAGTTCCACAGTGAATTCTCTTAGTTTTAGAAACACTTTTAACAGTAAACTTCATCGTGAGGCTGTTGCTTGTTGTTATTTCTGTTATTTTCCCCAAAGATGTCACATGAATGCATAAAGTAGTCAAAGAATCAATTTTTACTTAGACGTACTTACTTATTCACTTGTTTTTCTGTAGCGGAGTTTATCTTATTTGTGGAAAAGGCTTTCAAATGTAAGTGACTCTCAAGGAACCACAGTCTTGATGATGCCTTGTAGGTACCCTTGGGACATCAAATGATTCTTACTGAACATGCTGTCCGCTCCTGGGTCCGAAACTGACTATTTCTTCTTACTCTGGACTCTTCTTACACTCTGCATTGCACCGTTAAGTACAGCCCTGTGTGGTTTTCTTTGGTGAATTTTCTAGCTGCAAGGTGTTTGAAGCTCCTTAAAGGAGAAGCTTAATACCACCTTCCATTTCCTAAGGACTATGGAAAATGCAACACCAAGTTCTTGTGAAAATGTTAGTTGCTCAGTTGTGCTTGACTCTTTGCAACCCAATGGACTGTAGCCCGCCAGGCTTCTCTGTTTGTGGAATTTTCCCAGGCAAGAATACTGGAGTGGGTTACCATTCCCTTCTCCAGGGGATCTCCCTGATCCAGGGATTGAACCCGGATCTCCCACATTACAGGCAGATTTTTTACCAGGTGAGCCACCAGAGGCTCTAGCAAGTTCTTAGTTAGGGGCAAAATGTGCCCTTAATAATCAGAATAGTGATAGTAACTTAGATTTTAAAATCAGGAAAGACTCTTCCAAAGAAGTTAGGTGTGACCTGAATGTAGATGGGTTGTGTAGGTTTCAGGCAAATGGGGAAGTGAAGACAGGCTTTTTCAATAATGGGCACTGACTGGAAATTCCATGCTGTTTGGGAAGTTGCTGGTGGTAGAACAAGGGGTACATGGGTGAGGCAAATGCAGTCAGGTCTCAGAGCACCAGTGTGTCCTGATTAGAATTAAGAATTAATGAGAGGGGAGTTTTCATCATAGGGGACTTCATAAGTATTGGTGTTGATGATGATAATGATTTTTTAATATATATATATATTTTTTTTTTGTTCAAAAGAGTGGGTTTAATAGGAGAAAAACCACTGGATCTCTTATTTGCTGCATGTGTTTGGTGCAAGCTGCTGCAAGATTCCACATCAAAACACTGCTTTGCTTTTCCCTGTTCAGATGTTTTTAACATCCTATTCATGAGAGAAGTTCTCGTGGAAAATTCACCCCCCTCCTCCCTCCCTCCTACCCCATGCAGCATGTCTTGGGGAAGAAAAACGAGCCAACAAACAAACAAAAGATAGACACTTGACACTTCTGGTATGTTCAATTTTTAGATACTGGGCTGACCTGCAGGGCTATTAGACATTTCTTTTCTCATCTGCTTGACAGACAGGTGAAGCATATCATTGCATCTAAGAAAGAGCATGAAAAGGATAGACTTTAGTTTCATAATTTGAATATTATTAGCAGTAGGATGGAAATTGAATATATTTTTATTGATTTATCAATTTCTTTAAAAATTTTCTTTATTAGCCTTTCGAAAAAATAGCTTTTTATC
The DNA here is from genome assembly GCF_049115385.1 of Moschus berezovskii. Lineage (NCBI taxonomy): Eukaryota > Metazoa > Chordata > Mammalia > Artiodactyla > Moschidae > Moschus > Moschus berezovskii. The sequence goes on from NC_142466.1 coordinate 23,920,334, forward strand.
TTCTTTTAAAATATGGCATGGCATTGAAGTCTGTCTTTTTAGTAGTCTTCTAGAATTTTAGGCTTCTGTCTTCATTCTGATGAGATCGGGGAAATGTTGCCTTGTAAGTGCCTCATCTTGGTGATGTATTAAAAACATGATGGTGACATTTATAAAATTATTTCAGCACAGTGCCCGAAGGATCCTTCTGGTGTTCACATTTTCCTGCTAATGAGCGGTGCGTGGAAAGCAAGCAGGGTCAAGTCTATTCAACTATGTTTTGTGCATAGCTTTTGTTGGCCAATGTGGGATTCATCTTGATGCAGTCAGAATTTATTGGTTGGTAACTATATTAATAAGGAAAAATATTTTTCCCTTCTGGGAGCTCTGTTAGAATCACTGTGAGATCCTTTATATGTTGTTAATCTAGTTTTGGATGAGAGGGTCACAGATGATCCACACCTTCTTCCCTTCAGCCTTCCTGATTGCTCACTCAGGTATGTTGAGAAGGAAAGAAAGAAGGTGTTCATGGAGAGAAGCTGGAAGATGAGAGATAGAGGGAGGTGGACGAGACGAGAGTGGAGATGGGAGGAAGGAGAGGGAGGCCAGCAAAGAGGGGAAACATGAAAAAAAGGGAGGATAAAGGGAAAGAGAAAATGAGAAAAGAGATTCCCTTTTCCATCTTTGAACATTTCAATTTACTCAACGCGTATTCATGGAACAGTGCCTTGCGAGCATGGAGGAAGAAAGAGAGACTTACTGGGTACTAAGCAAGAAAATTCAGAGGAACTCATGGCCTCTGAAACAGTTTGAAACAGTAGCTGTAAAGAAAAGTAATAAGACTAAAATACATTGGACACATGGCTGTAACTTTCACTTGTATGAAGGCAAAATGCATTCGTGATTTATGTCCTTTTTGATTAATGCCTTGAAATGTAAATGTTTACGTGCAGAGGCATAGCTTATTTACAACTTTGTTTTGGCAGTCTTCCGGCATCTAAACCACCTTTTGAAATATTGCATGGGGTCAAAGAAACAATTCTTAAAATTGATAATAATAGAAATTAAAAAGGTAAAGGAAATGGAGGAAGGCAGTTTGCCACGGAGACATCAAGTTTTATTTTAATTTTTCAGCCTGAAGTTTAACACAAAAGATAAATCTTTCCTGACAGGATAGGCTAAGAAATATATCATATCAACTTGCAAGATGGTAACTGGGTTTTTGGAGACAGATATCACCTCGGTAACTGTTGCAAATGCATTTACTTTATTTTAAAGGTTGTTCTTTCCATTATTAATGCCATGCTGAATCACAGAGCCGTTTATGATGAAATGTGTTACTCTAAAAATCCCGTAAATGCATTTGCTATGGTAGCTGATGTTTCAGCTCATCCTAAGATATACTGTAAATTTTTGGAAGATGTTTTTATCTTATTGCATATTCTCTGAAGACTGTTAGAATCCAATTTATTAACTCTCTGGAAGTTGAAAGCTGCGCTTGAATAAAGTGATACCAATATTTGTCAGGATTGGCTCAAATTATGTATTTTGTGGGGTAACAGCACAATTCCAGGCTTCGAATGCCTCACATCCATAATGATTCTGGTGCTGTAGTGTAGACAGTTTTTAATGAGTTTCAGAAGGGATTTCTTTGCACAGTAAAGTAAAAAAAAAAAAAAAAAAAATCTTCCCTGTAGTACTTTTGGTGTCCTCACTAAAATTGGGACATTTTACTGAAGGAAAAACATAAAGGCTTTACTCAACCCCTTAAATGGTTTTAGAACTCACTGGAAAAGACTCTGATGCTGGGAGCAACTGGGGGTAGGAGGAGACGGGGAAGACAGAGAATGAGGTGGCTGGATGGCATCACCGACTCGATGGACATGAGTTTGAGTGAACTCCGGGAGTTGGTGATGGACAGGGAGGCCTGGCGTGCTGTGGTTCATGGGGTCGCTAAGAGTCGGACACGACTGAGCGACTGAACTGAACTGAACTGAACAGCTGTAAAGATACACAGAGAAGTAGCATGGGAAACTGTAGCCAGGATCCTGGAGGTTTAAGGATCCTGAGTTTAAGTAAGATTTTTTTCTCATGCTGGCTGGACAACTTTGGCTAGTCACTTAACCTCTCTAAGACTCACTTACATAAAGTATAAAAGGGAAAGCTGAACATGCTGGTCTTTATTTCAGGACATTCAGTCTAGACAAGTTATTCAATCCCTGGGTCGGGAAGATCCCCTGGAGAAGGGCATGACAACACACTCCAGTATTCTTGCCTGGAGAGCTCCATGGCCAGAGGAGCTTTTTGGGCTACAGTCCGTGGGATTGCAAGGAGTCAGACACGATTGAGCAACTAACACACACAGTCATCTCTCTAGATCAGATGGGGTTTTGCAAAGCTCTCAAGCAAGAGAACGTGTAGATGTTCATTTACTGAGGTGTGTGATTCTGTGTGATGCCAAAGCTACCTAAGGAAAAGAGAGGTCAATAATGTTAATCTAGATTCCACATTTGGATTCTAGGGCCATAAAAGACAAAATGGCTGATCTTTGGGTTCTTGTTGAGATCACCAAGGTCAGTTTGATCCATGTGTCTCACTTTACAGATGAGGAAGCTGAGTCCTAGAAAGAATGAGGGGGTTGGAAATGTCACTCCTTCATCCAATGTGGGCAAGGCCTGAAATCAAGACTCCTAAGCCCCTGGACTGGATGGTATTTGGTAACCCATGTCCCTTTTTCTGCTCCATTTTTAAAACCTGCTCTCAAGAATGGACAGTATAACCTCATTGTAGGTGCAGATGTAAATGACTCATAAGTCTTCAATTCTTTTCCTGTGGGGGGCTGTAATAAAACTTGATTACTGACTGCAATCAACTGAGAGAGGTCTGGTATTTGGAGGGTACATGAACATTATTTTGAATGTCTCTCAAATCAGTCCTTCAGACTTTCTTATTACCCGCATCATCATCATCATTTTTTTTCCTTCTCTTGCTTTTCAAGTAAAAGCAGATTGCTACTCAAACATTAGCTGAAAATTCACAAGCCTTGGTCCACATGTTTGAAAAGCAAGAAAATCAACCTTTCACTTATTTAACAAGCATTTATTGAGGGTCTGTTATCTCCAGGTACCGTCTGGGTCCTGGGGATAATAGCAATGAGCAAGACTCAGAAATTGAGCTTGGAAGTTTTTAGTCCAATGTCAGATGTCTGTCTCTTGGGCCAGCAGAAGAGGAATCAGCCATGATGTACATGTTCAGGAGTTCCTGACTGAGTCTATACCATCCTGCTTTCCCTCACCTGCTCTTTTCAGAGATAGAAATGCCTTTAGGAGAGATAAAATGACAGAATTCTTTCTCACCATCATTTTTCTTGGTGTACATTCTAAATATCAGATTTTCTTAAAAGAAATGACTTAATATCAGTTCATCCTTGCTGACTTTTTTGCAACCTATGTTGAACCCAACCTGGGGAACACAAAGGTGGCCATCTTCAGAATCTCAAGATTCAGAACGGGTCTATAAACATTCAGTTTGCAGAGGGAAGCACAAGACAGACTGCATCTAGTATATTTTCAAAACCCGTAGCCCACAGTCTTTGTTATGGCAATATTTTGGTTCTGTATCAAACAATTTCTTCCACCTTGTATAATCATGGCACTGAATAAATGTTCAACATTAAAACAGTTACTGCTTTTCAGCTCCAGGATGGCTGTGTTTCAGAAGCAAGGGAAGCATGTGCTTTCTGGATGAAAGGTGTAGTATAAATGCAACTTATTACCATTTTAGGCAGAATTCCCAGGCTGGCATTTGGCAATTAAAAAAGCAAAGCTAAACAAGCCCAGGAGATCAACATTTCCTTTTCTTCCAACCCAAGATGCTCAGTTATTGTGGACAAAGAACTAGAAGGCCCCACTGTCCTTTGTTAACTCTCTTTGGAGCCTCTAGAGCAGTGTAGGTGGGAAGGGAGAGAAGTATTTTTTCATTTCCATTAATCAGTGGAGAGTCTAAATGAAGAGGTACAAATGGCTCTTTCAAGAATTTGTCAAAGCAAAATTCACGTTATAAAAGATTTACTGATTTTCTCTTCTCAGTTGAATAATCTCTCTTGATATTTCCAGGCTTTATCTTCTCTTCAAAGAATGCTCTGTCCTAGGCTTAACTTTGCAAGGTACATGGTTGAGTGGGAGAGATTAACCTTCATAGGACAATGTAGATTTAGAAAAATTTACTTCTGGGAGATCATGGTTTAATAAAATAGATGTTTTTCCTAACTCAAAGAAAAGAATATCAGCATTTTCAAAACCTCATATATTAGTGATTCCTGAGTGATGGATAAAGTATTTTCCTCAGAGATATACATTCTTCTCTGTTTGGATTCAGGATTTTGCTGTGAGACTAAGTTTTTCTCTCAAAAGTTGTTACCTTTAAGTATTCATATTCATTTCTGCCTATTCTCTCTCCCCAGTGCAAGGTGATGAGTTCCTTGACTAGTATGTTAAGTATCTGTACTTAAAAGGAAAATGAGGGACCTTTATAATCTCTCTAATTCTGTTGATATAATAAATCCAGGAAATCTAATGTTAAGGCCAACTAATTTACCATTCGTGACCCATATTTGGGGAAAACACACCATCAGAAGGTTTGATGATAATTTTCATCAAAAGCAAGTGTATTGGTTACAAGTTTATGAACCTAAATTTCTCTTGAACATATTTTAAAATCTTTTATCTGTGAATTTTCTCGAGAATAAGCAACAATAGCATAGAAATATGTATTAAACTGAAGAAAAAAATCTTTCAAATGGAGCCCTAGCTGCTATCTTTTTAACATTCTTGCTCTGTTTGCTATTTACTAGGCACCATGATTGTGAACTGAGTTTCAGTTCTTCCTTAAATCTCAAGCTCAGGTGCTTCATTTGATGTTTTTTCCGGAGAGCAGCATCCCATTACACCACACACTAAAGGACAAGTCGGAGTGTTACATGCCCAGGGAAAGGCCCATACAAGGGTTTGGTTACAATCAACTTCAGAGTTAATACTTGGTGTTTGCTCTAGGACTAATGGCAATTAGATTGAGCAAAGCAGGCATGAGGAGGGCAAGGCATTCGCCAAAGCAGTTCCATCATGTGGGAGCACAGTGTTCTAAGTCCAGTCGAAACTATCCTGCATGACACTGTAATGATGGACTCAAGACCTTGCACATTTTCCAAAAGCCCATTGAACTTTACAGCCCAGAGAATGAGCCTTAATATATGTATTTCTTAAATCTGAGACAGTCATTTAGGAGGTTAGAGGATCCTTGAGTGGAAAGAAATCTACGACAAAAGGATCTAACTCATTACAAATGTGTGACATATCACTAAAGAGCTGAAGAAAAACCATCTGAAAATATCCAAGAAAAGTGTTTCTTCTGAGAGGACCAGGGAACCAGTGATATACTCGAATACAGCCTGTATCAGAATCACGTGTGTAGCTTTTAAATTCTATTTTTAAATACATGTGAAGCCATCCCCACAGTTCAGATATTCTGTTTCAGTAGGTGTTGGGTGGATCATTTTTTAAAGAGGTCAATGATGGTTAATAAAACAAGAACCCAATATTAATCACAGAGAGGCTTAATATTCATACAGAATTGGGATGAATTATGCAGAAAGATTTTATATATCTTTCTTCTCCCTTTTCATCTGGGGTTCAACCAGAAAGCTCTGCAAGTTACACATTCCCTGAGGCTGAATTGACTTGTTTATGTAATTGCCCTTTTTTTCCTCCAAGTTAAAATTTTTATGATGGAAAATATCTTTCTTTCTTTATATTCTGTATCTTTTGTTCTATCAAAGCCAAATTTATGCATTAGACTGCAGTGGTTATGGCACAGGAAAATAATATATATATTTTTTTCAAGTTTTGTTATGAACTATGTGAAAAAAGATTTTTGATGTATTTGGCTACTGGTCCTTAAAAAATAGTACATAAGACATTAAAATACACACGCCAGGAATTTGGAAATATTTAGAAATGTAAAATATGTAGGGCTTATATAATGCTTTTGCAGTGGTAGAAAGAAAGTCATAAAGAAGATAAGACCCCCGATGCTGCAAATTTCACTAACCTCCCTGTCCTGGTACCGGTGTTAGCAATGGTTCGAGTTGTTTTCAATGGAATTTAGGTTGTTTTAGTGATGAGTTAAGGGGGAATTGGGAAATGACAGTCAAAAATACTGTAACACTGGGCAATGCCTCTTCACAAAATCTTACTAAAGTGTTTATTTTTCCTGTCCTTGTTTCTCTTGCGATGGGGCTCAAGGGTTTTAATTGGGGCCATAGGTAAGGCATCATATGGTCAGTTAAACCTCCTACAACTGTAGGTCCATCTGGCCTATGCTCACTCCTGTGCTGTATGGTAGCCCCAAGAGGCTAAAGGAGAAGAGGTCTGGTATTACCCTCAAATCCCCTCAAATCCATCTCTGGATTTGCTCCAGGAGATACTGAAATAAACAGCAGTTTGAAAACCTTCTGAGAACCTTCCATTCATTGATGCCTTGGTGTGTTATGTGAAATGGCATTTTATATGATAGTATCTATCTCCATGAAACTTTTATATATAGCAATGATTTTAGAAATCATTTATGAAATCTGATTTTACAAAGAGGAAATCGAGATGCCAGAAAGAAGCACAATGGCAATTCTTATACCCATTAGGATATGGGAAGGCAGGGCTTGAACCCAGCCCAGTGCTCTGTCTGCCATAATAACAAGAAGAAGTGGATCTAAAGATATAGATATACCCATATCATAAAATTAGTCGGAAACAATTTCCAAACAATCTAGTATGAAACAAAACCTACTTATTCTAGCTTGAGTCTGAGTATTTTGTTATTAATTTTTTATACTGGACACATACATCCCATAGAGAAAAACACTTAAAAGCCCAAATAATCTTGATTACTTAATGTCATAACTGATGCATACAGGCTTCAATAAATGCCTCAGTTTCGTAGATTTTGTGTAATAAGACTTTGTAACATTTGCAGTACCTACTACAGAGTTTTGACTATTAGTAGTTCTAAGTAAATCTATATTAATTAATTGGAGGGATGAAAGGCCAGCATCTCTCAATTTATTGTTAATGAATGACAAATTTATCTCACCTCATCACAGACTTCATGGAGTTTCCCTGTGGATGACTACATCTGCATGTGTTTAAAAGAGAACACAAAGAATTTACACTGTAATGAATGCCTACTAAGTGTTGCTGTTGTTGTTCAGTCACTAAGTCGTGTCTCACTCTGCGACCCCATGGACTGCGGCATGCCCGGCTTTCCTATCCTTCACTATCTCCCGGAGTTTGCTCAGATTCATGTCCATTGAGTCAGTGATGCTATTAACCATCTCATCCTTGCCGCCCTCTTCTCCTTTTGCCGTCAGCCTTTCCCAGTGTTAGGGTCAATTTTTTGTCTCTGAGCCACCAGGGAAGCCCTGCCTACTAAGTGGTAATCACTTTATTTCCATTGTCTTATTTAGTCCTTAGCACATCCTTATGCCATAAGAATATAATCTCTATTTACAGGTGAGAAAGTAGATCAACAAGAGAGTATTTTCAGGATTGGAACCAAATGATCTCTGACCACAAAGTCCATCCATTTCTCATACTTCGTCAAATCCATGATATAGTATAAAGGCTTCATAATATGCCTTTCAATAGTTTTTTTCAAATGCCTATGTGCCCAGGTGGGTCATAAGTAGACAAAGAAAGAGTCAAGATTTTCAACTCAAATGGCATACACTGTTCTTTCTTTGTATGGTTTCTCAGAACATCCCAATACTGTGCAACTCTATTCATCTCAAAACATATGGAAAGAGTTTTATGTTTTAAACAATTAGACTTGACAGCACTATTGTTTCTTTCTTATCTAATATCCTTCATCCCTGGAGCCAAGCTGGAATCTGTATTCTCTCTCCAAATTTAATTCTGATTCCTCGTACATATCACTCGGTTGTCAGGAGACAGCAACTTAATGGCATTTGTTCCTGTGGCTTAGGAGCATCTGCGTTATGTCACTTTTTTAGCTGACCTCTTAGCTCAGAGGGAATTAAATTCTTTGTCTAATGGTCTTTCAGAGGCCCTTATCATTGGTGGTTTTGCTTTCTAGATCCTATGTTGTTCTATAAATGTCATGAGATGACAAGATTTCTAGATATTAATTTGTTTCTGTTCAAAGGAGGATGGCAGTTATAAATGTAGAAGAAGCAGTGAATAAGGAAGGATATTATAGAGGAGAAACTAACAAAGTCATAGTTGCTGGTGTGTAACTTGATGGATTGACAAGTCTCAAATTCCAGAGGATGTGGAAACAAAGGCTGTGTAATGGGGGAAAAATATGCATCTCTAAATTTTGTGTCCTTTCAACGCAATTCAGTTCACTTTCAGATCAATTCAACATATATTTCTTTAAGCCCCCAGTGAAGGGCAGGTACTATCCTAGATGGTGAAAGAACTGATGTTTCCTTAAGGTTTCTTACAGTCAAGCAAAACAGAGCTATCCTGTGGATAACTTTGAGAAAGTCACTTCACCTCCACGAGTCTCAGTTTCCTCATCTCTTAAATGGTGATCTCTTCCAGTCATTCACATTTGGTGACATTCCTTATGGGAAGGTTTACTATAATTGAAAGAGAGCACTTGCTTTAAAATTGGTGATTCACAAAAAAAATGATTCACATTTTAGTCCAACTCTGCTACTGTTTAGCTCTTTGCACTTGGTAAGTCACTTGGTTTTTCTGGGTCTCTTCTGAGAGATCAAAGAAACTGATTTTGAAGGTTCCCTTTTTGCTATACAAGAAAATTTATGTATTTCTGTGAGACTGGCTATAACCTCACATGTCCACACTCATATTGCATGGAGTAAGTAAGCAAACTAATGGAAATTTTGTTGTTGTTGAGCATAATTGTTATTCTTTACTGACATGTGGTGTACACACTGGTATGGTTTGTAAACTGTAACCACCCAGACATGCAACTAATGCCTATGACAGAAAACATGGTTTTGTGAAAAAAGTCAAACATTTCTAAAATGTCCTCAATAGTCTGTGATAACCTATATGAGAAAAGGATCTGAAAAAGAATATATATATGTATGTATATATATAACTGAATCTCTTTACTGTATACCTGAAACTAACACAACATTGTAAATCAACTCTATTCCAATACAATTTTTAAAAATTCCAAAATGGATATCTCTCTGAGTAACAGCGAACTTTCTGGCCAGATGTTAATTGGTGTGGGGTTTATGTTTGTCAACTTGCAGCAAAGAAATATTTTATTAAATTCACACTCATTGAGATCTGTTGTATCTATTGTAGTAGGTATTGTTGTTCAGTTGCCCAGTCGTGTCCAACTTTTTGCACCATATGGATTGCGATATGCCAGGCCTCCCTATCGCTCACCATCTCCCTGAGTTTGCCCAAGTTCATGTCCATTGCATTGGTGATGCCATCCAACCATCTCATCCCTCTGTTACCCTCTTCTCCTTGTGCCCTCAATGTTTTCCAGCATCAGAGATTTTTCCATTAAGTCGGCTGTTCACATCAGGTGACCAGAATGCTGGAGCTTCAGCTTCAGCATCAGTCCTTCCAATGAGTATTCAGGATTGATTTCCTCTGAGACTGGCTAATTTGATCTCCTCACTGTCCAAGGGACTGTCAGGAGTCTTCTCCAGCACCACAGTTGGAAGGCATCAATTCTTTGGTGCTCTGCCTTCTTTATGGTCCGGCTCTCACAATTGTATGTGTCCCCTGGGCAGACCATAACCTTGAATATACGGACCTTTGTCGGCAGAGTGATGTCTCTGCTTTTTGACACACTGTTGTATCTACTACAGGTCACTAAATATTGTAGTTTCCCTCTCTGTAGCAACCTTTCTGCATAAGGATTTTCCATCAGATTGACATCAGGTTTTGCCATGTAACTTGCCCCAGCCAATGAAATGTGAAGAGAAATTATATGTCGCACTTCTGAATGGAAGTTTTACAAGAGGCAATGAAAGATTGCCAGGTTTCCTTGCTTTCTACCATAAGATAAGCAGTGTTTTATGACCTGAGGGAACCGTTAGCCTGAGACTTGGCATGAAAACACTGTGGAGACATCCCATGATTATTGTAGTAGGATCAAGTGTGAAAGTCACGCAGTCATGTCTGACTCTGTGATCCCATGGACTATACAGTCCATGAAATTCTCTAGGCCAGAATACTGAAGTGGGTAGCCTTTCCCTTCTCCAGGGGATCTTCCCAACCCAGGGATCGAATCCAGGTCTCCTGAATTGCAGGCAGATTCTTTATCAGCTGAGCCATCGGGAAACCCTGTGTGATCAAGGACTAATCTTAAGAAAAAAGGCTTTGCTGAAACCCATTTGGGAGTTTGGGCTTTTTGAGCACTAGCTGTACCAGACTCCTTGTTTGGCACCTTACCATAAACATTGAACTTTCCTTCACCATACACACACACACACACACACACACACACACACACACAAAGACTAATCTTTTGTCTTTGTAATCTGCTAAGATTTCTTTCTCAGTTGCGTTACAATCCAGTCTATTCTGAGTACCTGTGCTTGCTGCTGAGAAATACAGTGATGAGCAAGGCACATCTAATCTTGGATCCTTTATGGACATTTCAGTTAAGAAGATATTATAGTAATGTATGATGCCTCTTACAGTAGAGAAATTGCAATTGGGGGAAACAAACCTTGATAACATGCATTTGAGCTGACAGTTTATGTATTAATAGGAGAGAAACTGACCAAAGGCCAGGAAGAGGAAGAGAGTGTTAAAAACAGGAAATAAAAATCACAAACCAAAACATAAAGACAAGAATGATCATGGAAAAGTGAGGAGCTCATTGGTGAGTGTGGCTGCAAGATAGAGTCCAGGAGAACAGAGAAGAAACAGGGCTGGTGAGATACCATCAATAATAATAATATTGAATGTTGATTAGCTTTGTGCTAAGTGCTTCACTTACATTTTCCTCACGATTATTATCACCATTTTATAAAAGAGGAAATTGAGCCAGAGAGAGGTGTAATAACTTGCCTGTAGGCACACAGCAGGAATGTGATTTTATCTTAAGGGCAATAGGAAATCGCTGAATGGTGTTACACAGAGGAGCCTTGTGAACAGATTCACGTTCTAGACAGATCACGCGGCTGCCTTCGGTTCCCAACTCCACTTCCCACTCTGGTTGGAGGAAGTGTGGGCCTCAACTTCTGTTTCTCTTATCCATGTGACTCTGTTGACTAAGACAGTTGGCAGGAGGGAAGCTGATAGCTACAGCTCTGCAGAAAAGGTCACTCTTAAAATTTTTTTAAAAATTAATAAACTTTATTATTTTTTAAGTTTGAAAAATAGGGAGTGTGTCACAGATTTTCGTGTCATCCTTGCACTGGGGCCATGCTCATCTTTCTCCGATTTTAGAATGTGTGCTGCAGAAGTGAACACTGGAAAGGTCATGATTTGAAGGAGTAGGGGATGTTCTATGGGCTTCCCAGGTGGGGCTAGTGGTAAAGAACCTACCTGCCAAGGCAGGAGACATGAGAGATGCGGGTTTGATCCCTGGGTCAGGAAAAGGTCATGGCAACCCATTCCAATATGCTTGCCTGGATAATCCCGTGGACAGAGGAACCTGGAAGGCTACAGTCCATGGGGTAACAAAGAGTTAGACACGACTGCAGTGACTTAGCACTTGTGCAGGGGTGTTCTACGAAGGAAAATATGTTGTGGGTCTCAAGAACATTTAGATTTGGATAATAGTTTTAATAACAATATAAAGATAATGAATTGATTCCCCTCAGTGAGCACTTGTACCTAGTTCAAATAATGAATGTGATGTTACTTTAATATTTTGAGCATTCAATTTACTTTTGACTGTAAAGTAGGCAGTAGAGTGCATGAGTTAAAGACAGAGCTAAAACTCTTTAAAGCAGATTTAGTGGTCCACGTGTTATGCCCTTGTTGTTGACTGAGGTTGAATGATAGTGGCCGTGATTTGCACTTGTCTTTGTCATAAATCGGAGATGTACAGACCTCGTGGGGAGAGGGCCCTGTGTGAAAGACAGTGACGTCGCTGACAGTTGTTTCCTGTCACTTGTTCGGTATCTGTCAAAAGCTTCCTGCGACTTGAGCTTGACTGAAGGGGTCTCCAAGTCAGGATGCTAGGGACTGTGATTCGTATGCATGCTCTTCAGGTTTGTGTAGTACCTCTTCTGTTTCAACAGGATTCAGTTAGAATTGTAGGTTCTTTTGACATTTCTGGTTTGTTTCCTGTAACCTCCTCTATACATCATCCTGGAATCCAGACTCTCGCTCTTTCCCCCTTTCTTTCCCTTTTCTCCCTCCTGTTTTTTTCTTTTTCTCTCCCCTGCTTGCTCCTTTGACTACTCTCTTTTTTTAAAACAGCCAGAAAAAAATCCAGTGTCTGCGGAAAATGACATACTAGAAATGAGCTGACTGCCAATATGCAGAGGAAGATTTATTGCAACAGAGAAAGGAGGCTATGAGACATCAAACATATTAATCTTTTGGTTTTGCTCTGTAAAGATCCAAGTTTGGCTCCTTTCACTTACTTACTCTTAAGGAGATGCTGTTAGGTCACAACAGGAGATTTGGGGGTGGGGTTGAGAGGCAGAGATTTTTCAGCTCCTGTCTGGGAGCACAGGTTGGCTCTGCGATCCTGGCCTGTCTAATAGTCCCAGGCACTGCATCCTTTGAGGTACCATTTCTAGGGGCAGGCTTGGCAGAGGTTTTTAATGCCTGATCTTTTCAAACCAACTGTCCGACCAGGGAGGTTGTCTGAAAAGATCAGTGCAGGTTTGGGGATGGTTTTTGGAAGTTTTCCTGAAATAACCAATAGTGAGTTGCCAGCTTTGATAGCTCTTTTTATAGATCTTGCAGCAGCTGGATCAGAATCTAATGAAGATGTTTGCGTATGACAATGGCAGGTCTGCACATTTCTATCCTATTTCTTGAGTGCGTGAATGCATTTCATTTGGGAACATGAAAGGCATATTTAGTGACAACTGATGGCTCTTTGTTTTTTAATTCCCAATAATGTCTCCAGTAAGTGCTTTTGTTAACATTTTTGCATTATACAATAGGTGACATAGAAAGATAATCGGTGTGCTGAAAGCAATTAAAGAGTTTATATCCAACTTGTTCTGCTTATTAAATGGATCCATTCTGCAGAGGCACATTAACATCTTTACAGTGGAATGATTGTGGAAATAGGTTATTCACGGGGCCTGCGCATCTTCCTTTTGCAGCCAGAAGACCTATCTTCAAGACTGGAGCAAAAGAATGAGCCATTTTTCTCCCCTTGGAACTGTAAACAGAAGTAAAACTATTAATAGATGCTGTAGCTAATCCTAAGAAGCTGCAACTGAGAGATTAAATAATGTCGTGAAGAGAGAAAACCGAGGTGAACGGATGGGAAGGGAGGGAGGGTGGGGGACGAGGCGGGGCGGGAGTCGGGGAGAGTTCGCTGACGACTGAGCTGAGTCAGACAAGGACACACTGAAGGGCTCCAGCTGATCGGAGGATTGCCAGTTGGTGTAAGAGGGGATTCCTGGTTGCAGCCAAGTAAATATCACTTTGTCTATTTCCTGAAAACTGCTCTAAGGGGGAAGACTTATGTTTTATTTTTTAAGTAGTAGTCAAGATGATTTTAAATGGGATTTCCATGCAAGGGTGATGCAGCTGAGCCTAAGGAGAACGCATGGACATTGTGAGCAAAAAATTGTTTTCTGTGATTAAAGAGAACCGGGAGGCCTTTCGGTGTATTCACAATTTGAGACTGGGACCCCATTTTAATTACTATGGAGAATGTGTTACAACAAGGGAGATTGGAATGTAATTAAGTCTTGTACCTGGCATATGAGAGATGATTGAATGTCCCCAACTTTTCTTCGTACTAATACGCTTGGACTTTTGTTCTTTTCAAAGAATACATGTTGATTGAGAGGCGCTCTGAGTCAGCAGCTCTGCTAAGCATCCTCCCATCGTTTCAGATCTTTACTCAAATTGTGACATTGAAGTTACTGGGACAGTTTAAGACTATTCAGAGTATCCTCCATGGACAGCATGATCATTGTCATGACTTGGAAACTTACAAGACATGCAAGTCCTCTGGCTCTTTACCAGACCTAGTAAATCAGAATCTCTGAGCTCAGACACCAGGAATGTGTTTTAATAGGCTCTATGGGAAAAGCTGGAGAAGCAACATTTTATAGTTGAAGAATCTGAAGCTTAGAGTGTTTGAGTAATTTCGATATTAAGACCACACACTGTCAGAAACACAGGGTTGAATTTTGGCTTATGTCCCCAGTGGGATCTTTTACAGGATCACTGAAATATCTGCTCAGGGACACCCTTGGTCTCTGAAGATGGTTTTTCATTAGGGAGTGGTGACTAAGGATGCTTGGAATCTATGACTGATTTGAGCTGTTGTTTCTTTACCAGAATATAAACTCTCTTGTCTCTGCCAGTGTGCCTCGCTTTTGATAGAGGCCCAGCTGGCCCCACTCCTATTGTGTAAAGAGACCAGGAAAACTCAAACAGTAATTGGCAGGTGGGCTAAAGGATGAAAGTGTGTGGTCCCCTTCGAGTTCACCTACTGAAGCATCATGGAGCGGACTGAATGTTGATCATCTCTCATCCTTCTTACACCTATTAAGCTCTCAAGAAAAGAATAGCTCCCAGCATGTTATAGAAGTAAAGGAGATTTACTTGAGATTGCAGATCCCTGAAAATTAGCAGTGAATTGACCTAGATGTGGGAGTTTATTGGGTGCCTGAGAATACAGACCAGCACATGGGGAAAGATGCTTGTTGAGGTCTGGCCCTATTGACTGTCATTCTCCACGCTTGAATAAGCATTAATACAGGCTTGTAGTATTCAGGCAGCACTGAGCCCTTAGAAAAAGCCAGATATTCACTAGCATGTGATGCCTTTACTGGCCTCATTTGGCTTTCATTTCACCCTTTTCCTCCCTATTTCTTGATAGCATTTGAAAATCATAACCCAGAGCTTGAAATGTGTTACTCACTCAAGGCAGGCTATCAAAACAAAATCAATGCTCTTGTTTGGCAGCTGATATCATGACTAATGGGTTCCAAGAAGGGAAGTAGGTTAGAGGAAAGAACCTTTTGTGTCTTACACACTGAGGTCCAACCCTGAGTCTGCCACTCACTAGTTTGCAGGTTGTTGGGCTCATTTTCTTTAACCTCTCTAAATCATAGTTTGCTCCTGTAGAACAGAGAGTGTTTTGTATCTCATTCATGAGTGATTTCATGAATTAAACAGGGGGAAACCATGCAGTTTGCCCATCCAAGACTATCTTGCCCATCTTGACTATCCAAGATGGCACCTGTTGTCTTGATGTAAGTAAGTATAGCATCCTCTTTCACTCTGAAAGTGTCATGATTTAAGTGATAAATTAGATGGTCATGTTAATTAAATAAGGTACTGTTTATAATATGTCATGTTCCCTTGGTATTCAGTAAATGAGAGTTGTTATTTGAAATATGCCCTCTGGGAATGAGTTGTACCTTCTCACTAAGCCAGATTTAGTTTTATTCCTTTAAAATTGAATGTGGAAACTCTCAGTCCTGTGCCTATCTATGCTAGAGGGTCTGATGAGGCCATGCTTCCATTTACCCCTCCTTCAGCAAAGAAGGCAAAACTCAGTGGTTGATTCTGCAGAATCAAGTGTTGCCGTGGCCTGTGGATAATTGGACATTTGCTATGGTGTTTTGGAGCTTTTAGATGGCAACTCATGATTCAGCATGGAAGTATATTACATTTATGAGTATACATTTAATGTACATTTACAGTCAATGCTAACTGCTATAAACCTCTGAACTCAATATGGGCATTATTAATTCTATCTCACACGAGGAGCCAGATTCTGACATGTTAAGAAATGTTTTTAAGGCCACCCATTTACTTAGAGGAGAAAATAGAAGTCAAGCTTTTGTTTCTCTGTTTCCTGAGCTCTTTCCACAACAGTGCTCAAATGCCATTTCATTGTTCAATCGCTCAGTCATGTCTGACTCTTTGCAACCCCAAGGACTGCAGCATGCCAGACTTCTCTGTCCTTTGCCATCTCTTGGAGTTTGCCCAAACTCATGTCCATTGAGTCAGTAATGCCATCCAACCACCTTGTCCTCTGTCGTCCCCTTCTCTTCCTGCCTTCTATCTTTCGTAGCATCAGGATCTCTTCCAGTGAGTCAGCTCTTCACATCGGATGGCCAAAGTATTGGAGATTCAGCTTCAGCATCAGTCCTTCCAATGAAGCCAGAGTTGATATCCTTTAGGATTGGCTGGTTTGATCTCCCTGTAGTCCAAGGGACTCTCAAGAATCCTCTCCAACACCAGAGTTTGAAAGCACCAATTCTTCAGCATTCAGCCTTATTTATGGTACAATTCTCACATCCGTACATGACCACTGGAAAAAACATAGCTTTGACTGTATGGACCTTTGTTGGCAAAGTGATGTCTCTGCTTTTTCATTCACCGTCTATTTTGGTCATGGCTTTTCTTCCAAGGAGCAAGCGTCTTTTCATTTCATGACTGCAGTCACCATCCGCAGTGATTCTGGAGCCCAAGAAAATAAAGTCTCTCACTGTTTCTGTTGTTTCCCCATCTATTCCCCATGAAGTGATGGGACTGGATGCCATGATCTTAGCTTTCTGAGTGTTGAGTTTTATGCCAGCTTCATCAATGCCATTAATGAGGAATAATGATAACACCACACAAAATGATGAGTCATACCAATCTGCTTAATATATCCTTGGCTTCCTGTCTTTGACAGGTGGAGTAGACACTCTGTGTCTCAAGGAGTGAGGATATTTCTAAAATCAACCTACTACTTCTTTGATCTTTTCCCCCCATATCCCCATCATGGATACAATTGTTCAAAGATCACTGAGCATCCCGGATAAAAATTGCTGCTATCCTGTTGTCTCTGCCAAACATCCTAAAATTAGGATTTTTCAAAAGCAGAAGGTTTCATTTGGGCTTGACGTGGGAGACATGAATGGATGAAATGAGAGGATGAGGACAAAGAGGAAGAAAGGCAGGCTGGCGGTCAGATCAGACCCATCTATGCATAAACAGATGGAGGCTTTTTGGAGAAATCTATTTCTTCCCACTTCTCTAGCCATTTTAAGCTAATTCTGACCTGCACTAGGTAGATAAAGATAAATGTGAATTTTAAATTATATTTAATCTTCATTAAAGTAATTATCTCTCTTAATGAAGAATTTGCTGGGTTGTGGTTGTGCAATGGAGTATAAAATCCTAAGTGAATAAAATCAATTTCATTTTCAGGCTAGCTTTTCTGTCCATTAATAAACAAGGCACAGAAAATATATTTGCTCAGAGTCATGCAGCCTGCTCATAGCTCACACAAAGCCAATACCACTTACAAAATCAAGGAAGTTGGTTCTCCATTTCTTACCCTTCATTTTTCAACCTGAAGGAGATTTTTTGCCCTAAGGAAGTTCCATGTGTTTCTATACAGGGGCTCTTGACTGGGCGAGCAATGAGACAACTGTGGGTGATCTCTCACCCCCAAATGACCACTCTAATGGAACAGTGTTTGTGGGGTACAGTGTATTTCATCTAGGTGCTCTGGTTTATTAATCACGTAAGTATGGATTAGACTCTGGCATGCTTATGTTTCCTAATGTATGAAAATTGCTTATTTATTTCCCTGCTGTTCCAGTGGAAAGAAACAGACTGGTTCTGAATATCAGTGTACTGTAGTGTGAAGCAATTAAGTGAGTTCTGCGTGCCCTTCAGGAAGACGATAATGGGGAAGTGGAGCCAGCTAGTCCTCGTGGCTGCTGGTGAAAGGGAGAAAAGGACATGGCGCAAAGGGACAGAGACTTGTCCATATTTTGATGCAAACATGTGAGCCTATTATTGTAGTTTAATCTCAAGATCTAGCTCTTTTAAACTTGCTGATGGGCTTAGTTGCAACTTGGAAAAAAATACAGCAGAGATGAAAATTGCATCACCTGTGAGACAGTAAGAATTAACAATGTTGATAACAAACTTCACCTTTATCTTTACTTTTCTGTCTTTCAGGCACCATTTTCCCCTAAACTTTGACAAAAAGAGACACAAAGTGCAACCCCCCCCACCACACACACAATACCACCCCCGCCAAGACATAGTGTCTCCTTGCCATCATCCCTGCTGGATGGCAGCTGTAATTCCATGTAAGGAGAAGCTCTATGCCTCCTTCCATGGAGTATGAATTTCCATATATTGGGTTAACTTATTTGTTACTTCTTATTAATTAAATTATATAGTACTTATTCTATGCCAGACTGTTTGAAGTACTTATTTATATAACATTAATAAGAAGCATATGAAAGAGTTTCCCTTACTGTTCTTGTTTTACATATGTGGAAACTAAGGCACAGAGAGTTAATCAACTTGCCTGAGGTCACATAGCTGGGATTAGAACCCCGCCAGTCTGGCTCCAGAGTACAGGCTCTCTACTGCCATGCCTCTTTGATTCTATCATTTTTGTGTGACCAGCATCACATCCCTGAGCTCCTCATAACTTCCATCCCTCCAACTATAAAACAGAGGTGGTAACGTTCACTGAAGTCTTCCTCAGGTCCATGTTAGACAGTTTGTAGCTGTCATCTTATTTGACCTTTACCTTAACTTGTAAGGTAAGCAATTTCTCCCCATTTTACACATGAGAAAATTAACTTAGAGATATTTTGTAACCTCAAAGTCACATGGATTGTAAAGGACAGAATGAAATTTCAGGTTCAAGTTTACCTATTTTAAAGCATCTGTTTCCTCTACTATATTATGCTATAGGACTCTGAAGGGTCATATGAGACAATATATGTGAAAGCACCTAACACCTCCTGGTGCATTAAACAAACCAGTAAAAGTTAACCTTGCAAGTTCTTGGCAAATGTATAGAAAGGTTTGTTATTATTATCACTATCTTGGTCTGATGGTTGCAGAGCAAAGTGTTGCTAATGGGAGGATAAGCTCTATAGAAGGGCTTCCCAGGTGGTGCTGCAGTGGTAAAGAAGCCACCTACCAATGCAGGAGACATAAGAGACGTGGGTTTGATCCCTGGGTCAGGCAGATCCCCTGAAGGAGGAGTACTGGCAACCCACCCCAGTACTCTTGCCTGGAGAATTCCATGAACAGAGGAGCCTGGTGGTTACAGTCTGTAGGGTTGTAAAGAGTTGGACCCGACTGAAGTGACTTAGCACGCACACCCTATAGAGGGCTGATCTGTTAATAGCCAACGGTGATGTTTACTGCACTTGTCATTATGAGACTTTAGAAAGTTCTGAAATAGAAAAGGCTGGTCGAAATTGCTTAATCACATAATGATAGGCCACATTTCCCCCTGGGTTCTTTCCTAAAGACGTGGCCTCTGTGGCTATCCAGGAGATGGCTGGGCAAACTGCTCTTTGAAATCTTTGTTTTGGATTGAGAGGATAACAGGACATAAACGCTCACGGGATCAAGCGCCAGGTGCTCACTACCCAAGTTCTTCCTTTTGTTCCATCGCTCAGTCGGGTCCGACTCTGCGATCTCAGCGACAGCATGTCGGGCTCCCCTGTCCTTCTCCATCTCCCAGAGTTTGCTCAGATTCATGTCCACTGAGTCAGTTCATCTCATTTTCTGCCACCCTCTTCTCCTTTTGTCTTCAATTTTCCCCAGCTATCAGGGTCTTTCCCAATGAGTTGGCTTTGTGCATCAGGTGGCCAATATATTGGAGCTTCAGCTTCAGCATCAGTCCTTGCAATGAATATTCAAGTTGATTTGCCTTAGGATTGACTAGTTTGATCTCCTTGCAGTCCAGGGAACTCTCAAGAATCTTCTCTAGCACCACAATTCAAAGGCATCTGTTTTTCAGCCCTCAGCCTTCTTGGTGGTCCAACTTTCACATCCATACATGACTACTGGAAAAACCATAACTTTGACTTTATGGACCTTTGTCTGCAAAGTGGTGTCTGGTGTCTTTGATTTTTAATACACTATCTAGGTTTGTCATAGCTTTCCTTTCCAGGAGTAAGCATCTTTAGATGAGCATATTGTTAGTAATATTGATTTCAGATCATTAAAAAAATAATAAGTAACTACAGATAGATTCAGTTCAGTTCAGTTCAGTGTCTCAGTCATGTCCGACTCTCCGCGACCCCATGAATCACAGCACACCAGGCCTCCCTGTCCATCACCAACTCCCGGAGTTCACTCAAACTCATGTCCACAGAGTCGGTGATGCCATCCAGCCATCTCATTCTCTGTCATCCCCTTCTCCTCCCGCCCCCAACCTTTCCCAGCATCAGAGTTTTTTCCAGTGAGTCAACTCATTGCATGAGATGGCCAAAGTATTGGAGTTTCAGCTTTAGCATCAGTCCTTTCAATGAACACCCAGGATGGATCTCCTTTAGAATGGACTGGTTGGATCTCCTTGCAGTCCAAGGGACTCTCAAGAGTCTTCTCCAGCACCGCAGTTCAAAAGCATTAATTCTTCAGCGATCAGCCTTCTTCACAGTCCAACTCTCACATCCATACGTGACCATGGGAAAAACCATAGCCTTGACTAGATAGACCTTTGTTGGCAAAGTAATGTCTCTGCTTTTTAATATGCTATCTAGGTTGGTCATAACTTTCCTTCCAAGGAGTAAGCATCTTTTAATTTCATGGCTGCAATCAGCATTTGCAGTGATTTTGGAGCCCCCAAAAATAAAGTCTGACACTGTTTCCACTGTTTTTCCATCTATTTCCCATGAAGTGATGGGACCAGATGCCATGATCTTTGTTTTCTGAATGTTGAGCTTCAAGCCAACCTTTTCACTCTCCTCTTTCACTTTCATTAAGAAGACTTTTAGTTCCTCTTCACTTTCTGCCATAAGGGTAGTGTCATCTGCATATCTGAGGTTATTGACATTTCTCCCAGCAATCTTGATTCCAGCTTAAATTCCCCTATATTCCTGTGAATGTACAATCCATATCATTTACTTAAAATATCTTTTTATTGAGGTGTAGTTGATTTACAATCTTGTGTTAGTTTCTGCTGTACAGCAAAGTGATTCATCTATGAACCAGAAATAGACTCAGGGACATAGAGAAGAGACTTGTCGTTCCCAGTGAGAGTGGGGTGGGGAGAGAAAGATTGGGAGTTTGGGATTAGCATATTATTTACTTTTTAACTAATATGTATGTAAACACAAACAGAGAATGGAATTGTTTTTGTTTAAAATAGTATTTCCATAAATAGTAATATAGTTCAACTTGATATTTCATTATCAGTTTCATGTTAGTGATATTTAACCATGTCAATACACATATCTCTAGTTTAATCTGATTTCTGGATAGCATTTTATTCTCTGAATACACCAACATTTATCAATATCCCCCTTATTTTTGGACAGCTGAATTGTTTACAGTCTTGATCATACAAAACTGAATACTGCAGGACCTGGTATTTTACAATCCTCCCAGACCATCATTCTGGGAATCTCCTTTATCTCTGGTTGGCCTGTTTCTGGGTCCCATGTCTTGCTGTTGCTGTGAAAGATTGTTGTATATGTTGTTGTTTAGTCGCTCAGTCGTGCCCACTCTTTTGCAACCCCCTATTGCCCACCAGGCTACATGGGATTTTCCAGGTAAGAATACTGGAGTGGATTGCCGTTTCCTTCTCCAGTGGATCTTCCCGATGCAGGGATCAAACTTACGTCTCCTGCGCCTCCTGCATTGGCAGGCAGATTCATTACCACTGAGCCACCTGGGAAGCCCCGATATTACTCTAGATTATTGCATTAATGCTATTAATGCATTTGCCTTTAATTTTGTTTTACCTAACAGAAATAGTGCTCTGTCAGTTCTTTCATTGATTCATTGACTAACAATTTCATTGAGACAAAATGCATAAAGATAACTGCATCTGTTTATCCGAGAAGGTAGTGGCACCCCACTCCAGTTCTCTTGCCTGGAAAATCCCATGGATGGAGGAGCCTGGTAGGCTGCAATCCATGGGGTCGCGAAGAGTCGGACATGACTGAGCAACTTCATTTTCACTTTTCACTTTCATGCATTGGAGAAGGAAATGGCAACCCACTCCAGTGTTCTTGCCTGGAGAATCCCAGGGACGGGGGAGCCTGGTGGGCTGTCAACTATGGGGTCACACAGAGTTGGACACGACTGAAGCGACTTAGCAGCAGCAGCAGCATCTATTTATAATGTACAATTTGCATATATCTGTGAAATCCTTATAAAGTGAATATATATAATATCCCCAGAATTCCCTTGTGCACTTCTGGAATCGCCCCTTCCTGGATTTCCCTGCCCTCTACCCTGGCAACTGTGATTTACTCTCACTATAGCTTGTAGTTTTCAGAATTTTATCTAAATGTTGTTATACATTATATACTCTAGCTTGAATGGCTTCTTTTACAGTTACTTTAAGGTTCTTATTGTTTGCATTCTTCTTGTTGACATCTCTCTTGGTCTTGTTTTTCTATTCAGTCTCACAGTATCTGTCTTACTTGAGGTCTGTACACCGTATGCATTAAAAAAAATTTTTTTTATTGGAGGATGGTTGCTTTCCAATGTTGTGTTAGTTTCAGGTGTACAACAAAGTGAATCAGTTATACCTATACATATATCCACTCTTTTAGATTCTTTCCCCATGTAGATGATTGTGCAGCACTGAGTAGTATTCCCTGTGCTATGCAGTAGGTCCTTGTTAGTTATCTGTTTTTATATGTAATAGTGTGTATATGTCAAGACCCTGATGTTGAGAAAGATTGAAGGCAAGAGGAGAAAGGGGTGGTAGTGGCAGAGGACAAGAAAAGCATCACTGACTCAATGGATGTGAATCTGAACAGACTCCAGGAGATAGTGAGCGACAGGGAAGCCTGGTGTGCGGCAGCCCATGCCGTCACAGTCAGACATGATTTAGCAACTGAACAACCGCAACAACAAACATGTCAATCCCAATCTCCTGATTCACCCCTCCTCTCCTTTTCACCCTGGTAACCAGAAGTTTGTTTTTTTCATCTGTGACTCTATTTCTGATTTGTAAATAAGTTCATTTGTACCATTATTTTTTATATTCCACATAAAAGCAACATCATATGATATTTATCTTTCTCTGTCTGACTTGCTTCACTTAATATGACAATCTCTAGGTCTATTCATGTTGCTGCAAATATTCCATTGTATGTATATGCCACATATTCTTTTTCTGTTTCTCTGTTGAAGAATAGATTTAGGCAACTTAAATGTCCATCAATATACAATTTACATTTAATGTCAATTTGTAAGTCTACCAACTGACTCTTTTCTCTTCGTCTCACCTATTATTTGGTCCTTATTTCTCTTTGGTTCTTTTTTCAGTGTCTTCTTTGGATTAACTGAATATTTAATCCAAAATAGTTTCATTTTATCTATTCCTTTGGCTTATCAGTTTTAATTATTATTTTAATATTTACTTTTGGGTTCAAAATATATGTACTAAATTTTTCAGTCTACTTTGAAGTGATAAACTGCTTCATATATAGTATCTAGAATTTCTTTCCCTTATTACATTTTAAAATTACCCTTATTAATAGTGGAACTTCTAATGGTCTAATTTTCATATTTCTCTAAACTTGGTTAATATCTGCCTGTGTTTAGTTTACAATTTTTGTAATTTTTGTATACAGTATTCTTTGTTTGAAGACATTAAAACTATTTTATGTCAAAGTTTTCCTGAGAGTTTTCCATTATTTCCATTTTCTTGGGGCTAAATTTATCTCATTTGTTATTAAGTTTGTGGCAATCTTTCTACCTGTTATAGGTGTTTCTTAAACATTGTCTTTCCTATTTAGCAGGTAGACATTTGTATCCATCTAGTTTTCAGCTCCCCTCAGTTCAGTTCAGTTGCTCAGTCATGTCTGACTCTCAGCGACCCAAAGATTCACAGCACGCCAGGCCTCCCTGTCCATCACCAACTCCCGGAGTTCACTCAAACTCATGTCCATCGAGTCGGTGATGCCATCCAGCCATCTCATTCTCTGTCGTCCACTTCTCCTCCCGCCCCCAATCCCTCCCAGCATCGGAGTCTTTTCCAGTGAGTCAACTCTTCACATGAGGTGGCAAAAGTATTGGAGTTTCAGCTTTAGCATCAGTCCTTCCAATGAACACCCAGGACTGATCTCCTTTAGAATGGACTGGTTGGATCTCCTTGCAGTCCAAGGGACTCTCAAGAGTCTTCTCCAACACCACAGTTCAAAAGCATCAATTCTTCAGCGCTCAGCTTTCTTCACAGTCCAACTCTCACATCCATACATGACCACGGGAAAAACCATAGCCTTGACTAGATGGACCTTGGTTGGCAATGTCTCTGCTTTTTAATATGCTGTCTAGGTTGGTCATAACTTTCCTTCCAAGGAGTAAGCGTCTTTAATTTCATGGCTGCAATCAGCATCCGCAGTGATTTTGGAGCCCAAAAAAATAAAGTCTGACACTGTTTCCACTGTTTCCCCATCTATTTCCCATGAAGTGATGGGACCAGATGCCATGATCTTCCTTTTCTGAATGTTGAGCTTCAAGCCAACCTTTTCACTCTCCTCTTTCACTTTCATCAAGAGGCTTTTGAGTTCCTCTTCACTTTCTGCCATAAAGGTGGTGTCATCTGCATATCTGAGGTTATTGATATTTCTCCCGGCAATCTTGATTCCAGCTTGTGCTTCTTCCAGCCCAGCGTTCCTCATGATGTCCTCTGCATACAAGTTAAATAAGCAGGGTGACGATATACAGCCTTGACATACTCCTTTTCCTATTTGGAACCAGTCTGTTGTTCCATGTCCAGTTCTAACTCTTGCTTCCTGACCTTGCATACAGGTTTCTCAAGAGGCAGGTCAGGTGGTCTGGTATTCCCATCTCTTTCAGAATTTTCCACAGTTTATTGTGATCCACACAGTCTAGCCTCGTATTAATGGCTCAAGCTCCTACTGGGTTTTAATTTTAATCTTTCTTAGGGAAGATGCAGGCCCCTGGACTAGAAAGCAACTTGGCTCTGTTATTCTTCATATCTGTTCATGTGTGTGTGTGCATATGTGTTTTAACACAGTGGTTTTCAACCACATTTAGTTCTGAAAGCACTTAGAACTGTTATTCAGCCTTCTTCTTCAGGAGGTAAGCTTGTCCCAGTCCTCAGTTCAGTTAGTGATTCTATCTCCGTTTGTGTAATGAAAGTATTGTTTCTCCCTGTTGCTGTACAGCAGTGCAGGAATTAAATGTATAGTTACTTCTGTCTGCCTGCCGCCCTGCAGCCCAGCAGGCTCTTGGCTTCAGCCCTGTTCATCATTTTGAGTTTCCATTCCATTTCTTGTGCACTGTACTACATACGAATTTGTGGGCCTAAATATATCTTTAATTTTAATGTTAATTATTTAATTTTCCATGCTTATTTTGGAGTAATACACAGAGAAACTCACAGAGTCATAGTTACTTGGCGTTTCCTCTCCTTTTCTTTCTGAAGACATTGATGATAAATAGACATTGATGATAAATAGTTTCATTCTTATGTGTTTACACAACAACAACAAAAGCATATAAAGAAAAGCCCCCCAGAGAGAGGAGAACCCACTTTACTCTGTTCCCAGAGACTCTTATTTGTGATGCAAATATTCTTAGTCCTTTCCTTAACTCTATATGAATTTGCCTTTTGGTGTAAGAATTTGAGAAAAAGTAGAAAATAAATTATAGGTCTAGTATGACCTATACTGTAGAGTTAAGGATGATTTGTAGTTTTTTTTAATTGTTGTATTTCAAATTTCAAATTGAATTGAACTAGAAAAATAATTTACAGAGACATACCATTTTCTCCGAGCAAGATAAGCCTGTTCAATAGGGTGAGAAACAAATGCAAGTCTTCTTGGGGTGTTCTGGGCCTCTCTCTAGAATTAATACTTTACATTTTAAATTTCCCATCGCCAGCCTCTGCTCTCCACTTCCAGTAGGGGCCCTCACAATTATGGAAATTTTTAACTTAGAAGAAGCAGTCCATTGTCTGTTACCATCACACGAGAGCTTTGATGTGTCCCTTTTCTCCCAAAGATAAGCTGGAGATGGAGGGAAAGATATACCTCATTTTTGCTATTCTCTTCCCCAGCAAACTCTCACATCCTCATTAAAGCTCCACAAACTTGACAACACCTGCATCGGGCCACCTGCTTCTGTTTGTGTGACACAAATAAATTCCTCTCCGAGGTGACATTGGAACTGCTACAGTGCATCTGAAGATAGGAGAGATTCTTGATCCGCTTTCCTTTAGAAAGGAGGTGCTTGCCTTGGTAGAATTTAGGCCTTTATGTTTGAATTTCTAATACTTTAAGAAAAAACCTTAGATGAAAGGTAAAAATAAAATCTTCATTAAAACACTGAACTATCTAGCAATGATTCATAAGTTGTTTTCTGAGGTGATCTGCATATTTAGCTGTTTACTTTAGAGGAGTTTCCATGAGCCTGGATTCTGAGACAGGCGATCTGTGCTCAAATGGGTCTGCCATTTATTCCCTGTGTGGCCGTGAGCAGTTTACTTAACCTCTTTGTGCCTTGCTTTCCTTATCTGTAATATATGCAATTGTAGCTGCATCATATGATGTGGCATGTGTTTAATGAAATGCTTATACCAATGCCTAGAGTAAAGTTAACAGTAAATGAAAATTTTTTTTATCATCTATGATGTATTAAGCTTTGGACACTAGGGGTACATTGATAAGCATGATACAGAAGTTCTCCAGTGTCAAAGAGCATCCATTCTGATGGGAAAAAATGTAGTAAATCAAGATGATTTCAAGTAGTAATATGTGCCATGAAGAAAATAATGTTTGTAATTTCTAATACAGGAATTGAAATTGCTAACTGGAATTGAGTGTTTCCTGTGAAGTCGAGCAAAATATAAGCCCTCTGCTCAGATTGTATCAGATTCTCAGAACTGTTTGGCCTGAGGCCATATAAAAAGTATGGATAGGAGGTCCAGAACTTGAACTGCCACGCTCTTATGTTGGAGAATTTTGTGTTCATTTTTTGTCACCCTCTTCTACTGTCACAGACTACTCTCCTTAAAGGATTTCCCCTTAGATCACTGATCTTGACTATTCTCAGTTTAATAACTTACATATAAATAAGATCACTTGCTTCCAAACTCACCGTTGCAGTGGGCTGCAGTTCAGATGAGGGGTGAATCAATATAAAGTTTTATCATATGTTTATTATTTTATATACTTGATTCCAACAAATATATATCATAACCAATGAGCTTGTGTAATAGAAATGGAATTACTTCAGAAATATAAATATAAGCATATAAAATTTTGCAACTAAAAATGATGGGGCAACTTTTTTTGCCTATTATGCAAATGGTGAGTTCACAAGACCCCAAATGATAATGCTTCTGAACCTACAGTTTATTTTCAGAAAAGGACACAGAGGAGCAACAGGATGTTGTGTCAGAATAGCAGTAAAGATGTTTTGGGCAGCCAGAGACTCCTTCACAGAGAAGGGTTTGGAGAAGCCAGAAGTCGGCTCCATTGCCCTTCCTCTGCTGGGCCGTATCAGATGTGTCTTCTCTCTCAGATCAGGATCAAGCTGTATGTGTGTGGAAAGCCTCAGAACCAGAAAGCCCAAGATGGTTCTCAAGTGAGGTTCTTACCCAGTTGGGTATTTTAGTGCATTCTTGCTGTATGACCAGACCCAATGGCAGAGTCCTCTGGGAGTTTTGCTGAAATTGCCTGCAAACCATCAATCTTGCTCTAATTAATAAACTAGGCTAATGGTTAGATAAACCCCAAATTTGCTCCAGAACAATGCCATTAAAAACTACACTTCATGCCTTGACCAGATGTCAGTACCATGCAGGTATTTCAGAAAAACAGATCAGACCAATTCCAGGCCTGCTGAAGTTAACTCTTTCAGTATACCTATTTTAATGATGAGTTAACCTAATCGCTCCAAGGTTTCCGCAGTTGTCTCTATATTTAGCACAGAAACAATTACTACAGATTCCTGAGTTAGAGTATTGTATAGAATATAATGTAGCTCTGCTCTGGGAAATACAGATAGTAGAAATACAGAGCGATGGATTTTAACTGATTTCTGTTAAAATTCTCACTGTATTAAGCAATTTGGGAGGACTTAAAAGGGAAAGCACTGATCTTTAGACATCACTGAGAGTTCATTAGAACATGTCACGCTATAGAAATTAATTTTATTTCTGATGTCTAAATAATACACCCATCTGCTACATTTTTTAAAATTATGAAAATATGATAGCACATTTACAGAAGGCTTGGAAAATGCAGAATAAAGTTACATATAGCTCCACTATACAATCTGATGCATTTTTAATTTGCAAAGCATTTGACAAAGGACATTCTGATATTTTTGTGGATAAGATGAAGTAATATAGTATAGACAGATATATATCTGCTAGAAAAATTGTGCCCAATTTGTTTTTTTGTTGTTGTTGTTAATGAGTTCATGCTAATGTGGGAAAAGATCTTTAAGAGGCATGCTCCAAAGATGCAGAGATGGTGATAAATTATAAATATGGGCCCAAATGATTAAAACTGAATTTAATTGGCATCTATCTCTCATTTATTGGGCTTCCCTGGTTTCTCAGACAGTAAAGAACCTGCCTGCTATGTGGGAGACCCGGGTTCAATCCCTGGGTCAGGAAGATCCCCTGGAGAAGGGAATCCCACTCTAGTATTCTTGCCTAATGAATTGCATGGATTGAGGCTACCGTCCATGCAGTCACAAAGAGTCAGACATGACTGGGCGACTAACAATTGTCTCACTTATTAATAACACTGCCTGCCTCCCTGCTGAGTCACTTCAAGTCCTATCGGACTTTGTGCTACCCTATGGACAGTAGCCCGCCAGGCTCCTCTGTCCCTGAGGTTCTCCAGGCAAGACTACTGGAATTGGTTTCCATGCCCTCTTCCAGGGTATCTTTCTGATGGGACTGAACCCACGTCTCTTATGTCTCCTTCACTGGCAGGTGGTTTCTTTACCACTAGCATCACCTGGGACGCTCCATTAGAGCTCTAACTGCTGCTGCTGCTGCTGCTAAGTCACTTCTGTCGTGTCCGACTCTGTGTGACCCCATAGATGGAAGCCCACCAGGCTCCCCCGTCCCTGGGATTCTCCAGGCAAGAACACTGGAGTGGGTTGCCATTTCCTTCTCCAATGTGTGAAAGTGAAAAGTGAAAGTGAAATCGCTCAGTCGTGTCCGACCCTTAGTGACCCCACGGACTGCAGCCTACCAGGCTCCTCCATCCATGGGATTTTCTAGGCAAGAGTCCTGGAATGGCTTGCCATTGCCTTCTCTGGACGCTCTAACTACTATTTATCAAATACTTACCAAATGCCTGGCATTCTGTTAGACCTTTATAAGTGTTAACTCACTGTGTCTTTATAACCTGATGAGGTAGGTATTACTGCCTGAGACATCTAGATGTGTTCATCAAGGTCCAGAAATGTTAAATAACTTGCTTGAGTTTATAGAGTCTGTACTGGAGGCAATTTACTCCAGTTGCATTGACTAATGGCAACCCATTCCAGTATTCTTGCCTGGAACAATCCCATGGACAGAGGAACTTGGTGGGCTACACACAGCCCTTGGGGTCTCAAAAGAGTCAGACATGACTGAGTGACTGAGCACACACATATACAGCCTCTAAGTGGTGAAGACAGATTTCAGTTTGATTCTAAATCTCATAGGTCTCAGTTGGAGTCAAGAGAAGGATTAGGAAAACTTGATTGATAATCTGAACAAAATATTTGAAATATACAACATGCTTAATGTAAACCTTATGAAATACCCTCTATGGCTACTGAAAAACAAGCTGCATTCATTTTCCTCCTGTTTTTTCCCTGTTCATTCACATTGCTTTACGAGTAGGTAATAAAGTCTGGTTTTATGTTATCACTTTGCTGAAAAACTTTTGATAACTCTCCGTTGCTCACTGAAATCCTTTTGTTCAACTTTCATTCTAGCCTCATCTCCCATTCCCCTTCGCATACTACACACTAGTCCCTTGAGGGTATTTCTGTTTGCACAAACCTGTCCTTGATGTTCCTGTCCCCTTGCAAATTAAACTGTTGAAACCTTATCTTCTTTAATGTTCCAGGTCAAATACTCTCTCCCCCAGGGGTAGCTGAGAGGCTGACAGAACTATATAAGAGTAGAAATTGTTCTTATGTTTATGATGTGTTAATATTAATTTTTCGTGTGCCAACGGACACCACATACTTGTTTTTATTTCAACCGCCCATGGAGCCTGCTTACTCTTGAGAGAAATGGGACTCGAATATGCTGGCCTTTTATACACATGCAGGTAAAGCTGAAGCACAGCCTACCTAAGGCTGTCCCAAGACACAAAATGTCCCCAAACTGCTATGGCCATGGAGAGGACCTCAGCTATGTAATCCTCAGCTGTGTAGTCCTACATGATGTCCTCAGGGTTTTAGAAGTGGGATATACTATGTATCTCATCAACCTATCTGAATTGTCAGTAACCTGTATCTGGACATTTTCTACATGCATTTTCCCCTAAGAAGTTTCTTACTCTTGCTCCTAATGCCCCAGTTCTATGAATTATTTTTGCCTTCTGTTTCTTAAATGATTCAAAACACATAGTTATTTTTAAAGAAACATTTGACACTTGAAAAAACTTAAAAAAAACATTCCATCTCAATTCCACGGATAGATGTGATTTTTCTTTTTCTCAATGCTATACCCACCAGGAATTATCTTAGATTAAAGCAGACATTTATTTTTATTTTTAAATTGAAGAATAGTTGACCAACAATGTTGTATTAATTTCAGGTGTACAACATAGTCCTTCAGCATCCATATATATATCAATATTATAAGCATGATAAGTTTAGAAACCATCTGTCATTGTACAAAGTTATTGCAGTGTTATTGATTATATTTCCTATGCTGCACTTATTTGTTTTGTAATTAGAGTTTGTGCCTCTTAATTCCCTTCACCTGTTTTGCCCAGCGCCCCACCCCTTACTCCCTTGATGACCAACAGTTTGTTCTCTGTGCCTGTCAGTTTCTGTTTTGTTCTAGTCATTGTTAGTTCTGTTTTTTAGATCCCACATATAAGTGAAATCATATGGCAATTGTCCTTCTCGGTCTGATTTATTTCACTTAACGTAATACCTGCAGGTCCATCCATTTTGTAGCAAATAGCAGTATTTCATTCTTCTTTATGGCTCCACTGCATGTATGTCCCACATCTTTATTCATTCATCGGTGGACACTTACGTTGCTTCCATACCCTGACTGTTAGGTGATGTGATGAACATAGGGTTGCAGAATCTTTCTGAATTAGTGTTTTTGCTTTCCTGGGATAAATGACCAGCAGTCACATTGCTGGATTGTATGGTAGTTCAATTTTAAGTTTTTTGGAGCATCTTCATAGGGGTTGTTGTTGTCCAGTCACTTAGTCATGTCCTTTGTGACTCTTTGTGACCCCATGGACTGCAGTACACCAGGCCTCCCTGTCCTTCACCATCTCCTGGAGCTTGCTCTAACTCATGACCATTGAGTCGGTGGTACCACCCAACAATCCCATCCTCTGTCATCCCCTTCTCCTGCTTTCAATCTTTCCCAGCATCAGGGTCTTTTCCAATGAGTTGGCTCTTCGCATGAGGTGGCCAAAGTATTGGAGCTTCAGCCTCAGCATCAGTATGAGGTGATATCTCATGGTGGTTTTAATTTGTGTTTCCCTGATTATTAGTTATATTGAGCAGTTTTAAGTGTGTCTGTTGGCCATCTGTATATCTCCCTTGGAAAAATGTCCATTCATATCCTCTGTCCATTTTTGAATTGGGTTGAGCTGAGTTGTTTGTTTTTTTGATATTGAGTTGTGTGTCCTCTTTTTATGTTTTGGATAGTAACACCTTAATAGATATATGATTTGCAAATATCTTCTCTCATTCAGTAGGTTGCCTTTTTGTTTTTTGCTAGTTTCCTTTACTGTGCAAAAGATCTTTAGTTTGATGTTGTCTCACTTGCTAATTTTTGTTTTTGTTGCCTTTGCCTGAGACAGAACCATAAAATATTGCTAAGGCTGATGTCACAGCGCCTAGTGCCTGAAGTTTCTTCCAGGAGTTCTATGGTTTCAGATATTTCATTTACTTCTTTAATCTGTTCTGAGTTTATTTATGTATATGGTGCAAGAAAAAGGTTCCCTTTTATTCTTTGGCATGTAACTGCTTGGTTTTTCCAACACCATTTATTGAAGAGACTATCATTTTCCCCCTGTATGTTCTTGGCTCCTTTACTATAAATGAATTGACCATATAAGTATATGTTTATGTCTGGACTCTCTATTCTGTTCAGTAGATTTGTGAGTCTATTTTGTGCCAAAGTTACGCTGTTTTGATTACTGTAACTTTGCCATATAGTCTGAGGTCAAGGAGCATCATACCTCCTACCTTCTTTTTTTTAAGATTTCTTTGGCTTTTTGGGGTCTTTGGGGTTCTGTACAAATTTTAGAATCATTTGTTCTAGTTCTGTGAAAAATTCCATTGGTATTTTGATAGAAATTGCATTGAATCTATATGCTTTTGCTTTTGGTAGTATGGACATTTTAACAATGCTAATTCTTCTACCTCATGAGCATGGTGTATCTTTCCATTAGTTTGTGTTTTCATTTATTTTTTAAATTTTTGTCTTATATTTTTTGGAGTACAGATCTTTTACCTCTTTGGTTAAATTTTTTCTTACTTTATTCTTTTTGATGAAATTGCAAATGGGACTGCTTTCTCAACTTGTCTTTCTGATAGTTGGTTATTAGTATAGAAATGCAGTAGATTTCTATATATTGATTTTATATACTGCAGCTTTATACTTCTCTCTGGTTAGATTCAGTTTCTCTCTCATTTTTTTGGTCATAATTATTGTTGCCCAAGAATGTAGCTGACACATATGATCTTTATTCATTTCCAAGGAAGCAACTAGGGAGTGAATGAAAAAATCAGACCTTTCCATAGAGGGGGTGTTTTTGACCCTTTGTCCAAACTTTAGGAACTTCTATAACTGCTAAATTTCTGAATTTTTTAGGGGTTGATTGTTGGGAAATTTGAAGCTTTGTGAGTAGAAGGCAAGGTACAGAGTGAAGGACTTATGGTCACCTATCATTAATCTCCTTAGATTGTATTTGGATGATTATCATTGTCACAACTTTTTGAGATAGGATAAAAGTAGTAGTTTCACAATTTTAAGGAACTGTTTGAAAGATAAATACTATAATTTCCATAATCGCAACAATGATTATGAGCCAAATCTCTTTAATTATGTTGTCACATGGAATCTTCACAATGATAGGAAGTAACCCCATTTTATTAATGTGACATTAGGACTCAGGAAGATTAAGCTATTTGTTAGTTTCCTGTAGATAAACTCCATACATGTTATTAATCAGATTATTTAAGATAGTGCTTGTACTTACAATGAGTATATATGATGTTCAAAGGTTATACAATTTTGCCATAAACATTGCCAATAAATTTTCCTAGCCTTAATGATCTTCATCTGTAAATTCATGCATGAAAGTGAAAGTGAAGTCGCTCAGTCATGTCCGACTCTTTACGATCCCATGGACTATAGCCTACCAGGCTTCTCTGTCCATGGGATTTTCCAGGCAAGAGTACTGGAGTGGGCTGCCATTTCCTTCTCCAGGGGATCTTCCCTGCCCAGGGATCAAACCCAGGTCTCCCACACTGTAGGCAGACGCTTTACAGTCTGAGCCACCAGAGAAGTCCAGGAAATTCATGCATACTCTTCTAAAAATATTAAAATAAAATAAGTTACTTAACAATACCCTGTTTTCACATGTATGTTTTGTTTTCAATATTTATTTCCATGGTTAGTGTTCCCAGAACATCTTCTTGAGTGTAATTTCTTTTTATTTTGGGGGGGGTAGCAGCTTTTTAGTTATTCCTTTCACAATTTCTTCTGTTGTAATGCAAAGAAAATGATCATCTCTTCTGATATCTGATAAAGCACATTGGATTATGCTAATTTTACCATGATTTGACTTTTTTTATATTTACATTTTTTATTCTGTATGAGATACTTCATTTTTTCAGAGAAAGATATGGATTACTTCGTTCTTTTTCATATTGCTATTCCAAAATTTCAGTTCATATTTAAAATAGTCATTTTCTGCTTATTTTTAAAAGTGTAATTATAATAGAGAATGTTCTCATATGTATTTGGGCCAATTCTAATCTTTCTCTCCTCTAATCCACTGTGGAATATATCCATTTCAGTAGTAGTGACATAGAGTTTTCTTGTTTGTTTCTATGTAACACATTCTATTACCTGCTAAGATAGTCCTTCCTTTTCCCCTGCACACTGTTGATGTTATTTTAGGTATTATGTGATATTTTCCTTGTTTAAAAATAAATTTCAGAATCATTTGGCTAAATTTCTCACACATATAGACAAAAGTCTTGATCAGATTTTAGTTGAATTCCATTAACTCTATAAATTAACTAGATTAGACCTGATTGGAGAAGGAAATAGCAACCCACCCCAGTATTCTTTTTTTTTTTTGTACATATATTATTGCACTTTATTTCAAGTGGATATATGTTAAAAATGCCCTGTGACTTCAGTACAATAATATTTATTATTCTAAGGGTTCATTAAACATTTTAAGGTATATCAAATGGTCATTAAGAATA
The DNA here is from genome assembly GCF_049115385.1 of Moschus berezovskii. NCBI lineage: Eukaryota > Metazoa > Chordata > Mammalia > Artiodactyla > Moschidae > Moschus > Moschus berezovskii. The sequence goes on from NC_142466.1 coordinate 23,955,118, forward strand.
CTACATTACAAATTACCATGCATATTGATAGTTTTTATAAATTATATAATAATATAAAATATGGAAACTGTTCAAAATACATTAACAGTAAAAGAAGTTAGAAAATGTACACCATCCAAAGTAGATGCAGAACTGGGGAAAGTACAGGTGACATGAACACACAGAGTGTGTGTATGTGTGTGGTGTGCATGCCTACGAGTGTGTGTGTGTGCTATGTGTGTGTGCTATGATGTGTGATATGTGTGTAGTGTGCCTATGGTGTGTGTGGGGAGTGTGTGCAGTATCTCTATGTGTGATGTGTGTGCAGTATGTATAGTGTGTGTGTTTCTGTGTGTGATATGTATCTGTGTATGACTGTATATGTGTGTGGCGTGTGGTGTGTATATGGTGTGTGTGAGCATGTGGTGTGTATGTGTGATGTGTCCACACGCCACATGCATACACAGTCATACACAGACACATATCACACACAGACACACCCACCCCAGTATTCTTGCTGGAGAATTCCATGGACAGAGGAGCCTGGCGGGCTACAGTCCATGGGGTCACAAAAGTGTCAGTCAGAACTTAATGACTAAATAACAGACCTTACTGCAGCATTTAGTTTTCCTTTTCTAAAATAAGCAAACTTATCTACATGTTCCTGTCTACCTCTATCTGTATCTTACACTATGGGTTATACATTACTTTTTCTTTTCTTCTTTTTTAAAAAGTTTTTGTTTAATTTCAGGTTAAACTAATGAACTGAGTATAATTTTTTTGGTGTAATTATGTTCCATTCATATATTTCTTATTATCTCAAAACTTTAAAGTTTTATAATAATTTTAGATATGTTATAATAATTTAAAAATAATTATTTTTTAACTTCCCAATACTTGATAATATTAGTTTTCATCCTTACTGAATTTCCCAGAACTCTTCAAGTAACACCATAGAATAATAACATACTTATTTTATACTTGATTTAAAATTGTTTTAAAAATAAATGGTGGAATATGTATTCTTTGTTTGATTGAAAAAATAATTTCCAAATAATGTAGATAATATTTATCACTGAGTTGGTTTTGTTTTAGGCAAAGAGATTCCTTAACAATTAAAGATAAGTTAAATGCCCTGTAGAAGGGAATGGCAACCCACTCCAATCTTCTTGCCTAGAGAATCCCATGGACAGAGGAACTGGTGGGCTACAACCCATGCGGTCACAGAGTCAGACACGCTGAGCGACTTACCTCTATTGCTCCATTCTATTGTATAATCTTGTATATTTATTGAAAAGGCAAAAGTTATCAAATAAGTTTTTTGAATCTATTGACAAAGTCATGTGATTTATTTTATTTGGCTTTCTTGTATTGTTCATTACATTTACAGATTTAATGATGAACTACTCTGATTTATACACTGAATTACTATTCCTAATATAATATACTTGGTCAAGGTGTAAGAACCGTGTTTTTAAGATTTTTTTTTTTTTAATAAGAGGGAGTACATTCAGGTGGGTGACCAAGATGGTCAAAGATGTGGAAATGACATCATATGAAAACTAGAATATTTAGTCTGGAGTAGAGTGCACTTAGATTATCCCTCTTTGGGGAAAGAATGGTGGTTGATAGTTAAGTTTAAAAATCTTTCATGTTAAAAAATTAGTTTTGATTCAAAATTTTTCTAGAGGGAAGACCTCAATGAGTTACAGAAATAAAGATTCGGTAGCAGCATTTTTAAAATTAAGTACAAAGTTTTAAAATCTAAATGTCCTGATTCATAAACAAGTGAGTCTTCTTATCAGTATAAATGTTGAAGCAGAGACCAGATGAACTGTGATCTATAGAAAAGCACCTGCATTGGTTAAGGGGTTAGTCTGGATAAACATTAAGGTCCTTTCCAAGTGAAAAATTGTAAATCTGTAGTTCTGTGGGAAAAAAAAACCCACATGTTGCTACATTATCTCTGCTCTGTAAATGATTTTTTAAAACTGATGTAGTAGGCAGAGTTCTAACATGGGCCCTGATTCTTTACTCTTGGTGTAGTTAGATAGGAGGGTAGAAAACCAAGCCGTCACAGACATATCACTAGTTAGGCAGTACAGAGTGCCTCAAAAGATCGGGGGGAGAGAAAAGTCTCAAGAACTTAGATATCTGGATAGAGCAAATAATTTAAACTGTGGAGAAAAAGCACTAGAGGCTTTTAGTCTTAAAAAGACTAGAAGAGTTGGCCAAAAGGTAATTTTCAGAAGGGTATTAAAACTAATGATAACCATATTTTAACTAGAAGTAAAAGTTTGAATAGAAGTAGGGGAGGGATAAAAGTTAAGTTCAATTCAGAACACTGGACCAGAGACTATAAAATGTTGGAGGACAGTTCCTGAGCAGAGTGCAGAGATGGCTAATGGCTAAAGACTTTTGACTCCCAAATTTGTGAAGAAGGCCTTAATTATATTTTAGGAGGCATTATTTTGTCTCCTAAATTAATAGGATTGTTGTGGTTTACAAACAGCAAGTGGAGCCAAGTACTATATATACTGTTTTTGTTAATATTTATTCATGTACCTTTTATTATAGGTTTCCCAGGTGGTGCAAGTGGTAAAGAACCCTCCTGCCAAGGCAGGTGGACATAAGAGACACTGATAGGTTCGATCCCTAGGTCGGGAAGATCCCTCAGAGGATAGCATGGCAACCCACTCCAGTATTCTTACCTGGAGAATCCCATGGACAGAGGAGCCTAGCAGTCCATAGGGTTGCATAGAGTTGGACACGACTGAAGTGACTTAGCATGCATGCATATCTTTTATTATGGGTACAATGTAAAAATAAAATATGTATACATTTTACTTTTTAAAGAGTACTAGGGAAAGTATCAAGTAGTATAACACTGCTTTCTTCAGTTACTATGCTATTGCATAGTAGCTTAAGATGAGGTACTCAAATCATCTAATAAAAGCTTTCTCTGAAGAAGGCTTGATGTCTTTGAGGTAACTAGGAAAATGTCTTTATAATTTACTATGAAATCTTGTTGGTTCACACTCTTGGGCATCCCCTGGGTAAAATCTGAAACTGGCCCCTGTACCCAGAGGGCAAGGAGAAATGGAAGAAAGGGGCAGACCACTTCAGATTGGTAGGTAATGGTTCTCATAAGCAAGCAAACTTATGCATGAGGCTTGTCTTGGGCAGCCTCAAGACAGGTAGATCTTTGAACCTGCCTGCCAGAATCTTAAGTTTCTATAGAGGCCTTAACAGGGTTCATTCCCTGGAGGTTGCATCCCTGTGATGGCTCTGGCTAGAGGATGATGAGCTTCCCAGGTGGTGTTAGTGGTAAAGAATCCGCCTGCCAATGGAGGTAGATATAAGAGACGCGGGTTCGATCCGTGGGTTGGGAAGATCCTCTGGAGGAGGGCACGACAACCTACTCCAGTATTCTTGCCTGGAGAATCCCATGGACAGAGTAGCCCGGGGTCCATAGGGTCTCACAGAGTCGGACACAACTGAAGCGACTTAGCATTCATGGAATGACGGGCAGAATGTATATTCCCAGGACAGGAGCCTCAGATTGCCTGTGTCCAGTTCATCCAGTGACATCCTCTCAATTACTTCCTTGGTCAGATTTCAGGATGTTTTCAGAGATAGAACCAACACAATGACCTACAACGGCTAATTATTGATACCACAGTTGGTCCCCTGCATACAAATGAACTTCCTTCCGAGAGTGTTCATAACTTCACTTTGTTAAGTCCGACAAAGTTAACCTAGGCACCCAACTAGCACAACTGGCTACATAGTACTGTCCTGTAATAGGTTTATAATACTTTTCACACAAATAATACATTAAAAAAACACAATAAAGAAAACATTTTAAATCTTACAGTACAGTACCTTGAAAAGTACAGTAGAGTAGCACAGTACAAGAGCTGGCGTACAGGGTCTGGCCCTGAGTGAACAGGCCAGAAGGGTTCCTGACTGGAGGAGGGGGGGAGGTGGGAGATGGTAGGGCTGAAGGACTGTTGGCAATGGGAGACGGGGCAAGCTGCAGTTTCTTTCATGCCTGACTGCGCTGCAACACGTTCCTATCTTTGGAAGGTTGTACCTTGGAGGTTCGTATGTAGCAGACTTACTGTACCATGAACTTACTGTCCCATGAACTGAACTGTGTGGTGGTGAGCGTTCATTCGTAGTTCTTTTTTTCCTCCTCGGGGTGAATTCCCCGTAGACAGAACGCACTTCCTTGCCACACTGACTTTGGGGTTGCCCACGTGGCTCACTATGAGCAATAACAAGCGTGTAGAAGTAACAGTGTGTGAGGTGTGAGCAAATTTCCTCCAGCTTTCTCATACTTCTGCTATCCACAATGAGAAGAGCATGCCTGAGATGTTCTTTGGTCCCGAATCCCAAAAAGAAAGACTTACAGATCTAATCGGAACCCAAACTGCTACATGTAGGAGCCAAGTGCAGTTGATCTGGACAAGTGGGCTCAAACTGACTCAGCAGAGCCACAGATAACATGAAGATTTCTGAGTAAGAGGCAAACATTTGCTGCCGTAAACCACTGATTTCAAGATAGTTATAGCTTCTTTATTTAAGCAAAACCTGACTCATACAAATATTCAATTTTCTAGGTATGAGGGAGCTTTATTTTGTTAGTTCAACTCTACAAAGCTGTCATAATAAACTATTATAACAATATAATAATTATTAAAATAAAGTAGTATTAATCTCTCAGTGTTATAAATGAAAAGACAGGCTCTGAAAGATTAAAAAATTTAACTTATGTCATGCAGATAATCTGCGGTTTAATCTGAATTGTGTCTGAATCTAACAGCTTTTTTTTTTTTTAATTCTTGCAGTATATTTAAGAAGGGATCCTTAGTTATTTTCCTGCTGCTGATGCTGTTAAGTCACTTCAGTCATGTCCGACTCTGTGCGACCCCATAGACGGCAGCCCACCAGGCTCCCCCATCCTGGTGCCTGTTAAATACACTTCATGTTCTGACAGTCAGAAGTTTTTCTTTATTTGGAAAAGAGATATTAGCTTTTTGAATTAAATAGCACTTTTTGAGTATGACTATACATAGGAAGTTATTTGCAAATGCATAAATTTTGGCTCTTAATGAATTATAACATAAAAATGTACATTGAAGTTACTTTAAAAGTGCAATGCATGTGAAAGGATAATATGTGGCAACCATATGCAGTAAGTGGAGATGAGATGAGAACGTCATTCTGTTACACTTACATTAACTCTAATCACATTTTGTAGCTGATGCTCTTATGAGGGCTGCCAGCTAACATTTTAGGTAAATGAAGAGCTAGGATATATAGCCTCCAGAAAGCAGGCACCTCTCCTGTCAAATAGGTAATTACAGAGGCTATGACTCCATTAGGAAAATGGTGGCCAATCAATGTAAACTCTAAGAGCTCAGATCCTTTGTAATTGATTGAGAGATTCAGTGACTTCAATGCAATTGAGTTTCAAATGTAAGAAGCCAGTATTTGGCCAGATGGCTGACGTGAATTCCAGAGGGAGTGCATGAATTTTAATGAGAGTGACAGCTACACAATTTGAGTCACATGTGCTAATACTGAATGAAATATGCAGATCAATATTGAAACTGCAGCCTGGGGTATCCAAGCTTTCATTTTTTATGTCCTAATACTCATGTTTATTTCTGCAGGTATGCAGTTGCTTATCATACAAGTTCTGGAGGAACTTGTTAATGAAAATCACAATTGATATTTGGGATTAGAGCCTACTTCTTATTTCTGCTGAGATTTCTCATAATATAGTTTAGGATAATTTAGAGATTCTATTTCAGGAGTGTCCAGTTTATGCAAACAGAAGCATCTGGGTTTATTCATTCACTTAACAGTTCCTGCAAGGTTAATGTGAATAAGATGCAGGATATGGAGGTAATCCATAGTTGAATCAGACATGATTATGGATTCTGTCCTAGAAGCGCTTCAAAATCTAATAAAGGCAGAGAGAGAAATATAAATATTTAAAAAAATCATTATAATACTAGTTTGCAACCGATGAGTATTGTAAGAGAGGTGGACATAAAGCAGTACTTTGTTCAGTAACTGGGTCAACTTATTGCAAGTAATTAAAAACTACAAATGAGGGAGAAACCATCACTTCTGGTAATACCTTTTGAGGTAATTCTAACCAACATTCTCAACAGAAGCAATAAGAATAACTGGACAACATTCTGTACTTGAGGGTAGAAATGTGTTGAAGGATTGTGGAACCAAGAGCTGGGTGAAGACAAATATTCAGAGAGATGAGGGCAGCATTATGGTTGCTTTACATTTGCAGATTATTAAAGAGATGATCAAAATCAGTCAGTCAGTCGCTCAGTCATGTCCGACTTTTTGCGACCCCATGGACTGCAGCAGGCCAGGCCTCCCCGTCCATTGCCAGCTCCCAGAATTTGCTCAAACTCATGTCCATTGAGTCGGTGATGCCATCCAACCATCTCATCCTCTGTCGTCCCCTTCTCCCCCTGCCTTCAATCTTTCCCAGCATCAGGGTCTTTTCCAATGAGTCAGTTCTTCGCATCAGGTGGCCAAAGTATTGGAGTTTCTGCTTCAGCATCAGTTCTTCCAGTGAATATTCAGGACTGATCTCTTTTAGGACGGACTGGTTGGATCTCCTTGCAGTCCAAGGGACTCTCAAGAGTCTTCTTCAACACCACAGTTCAAAAGCATCAATTTTTTGGCGCTCAGCTTTGTTTATAGTCCAACTCTCACAGCCATACATGACTACTGGAAAAACCACAGCCTTGACTAGATGGACCTTTATTGGCAAAGTAATGTCTCTGCTTTTTAATATACTGTCTAGATTGGTCATAACTTTTCTCCCAAGGAGCAAGCGTCTTTTAATTTCATGGCTGCAATCACCATCTTCAGTGATTTGGGAGCCAACCAAATTAAAGTCTGTCACTGTTTCCATTGTTTCCCCATCTATTTGCCATGAAGTAATGGGACCAGATGCCATGATCTTAGTTTTCTGAATGTTGAGTTTTAAGCCAACATTTTCACTCTCCTCTTTCACTTTCATCAAGATGCTCTTTAGTTCTTCTTTGCTTTCTGCCGTGAGGGTGGTGTCATCTGCATATCTGAGGTTATTGATATTTCTCCCGGCAATCTTGATTCCAGCTTGTGCTTCATCCAGCTGGGCATTTTGCATGTTGTACTCTGCATAGAAGTTAAATAAGCAAGGTGACAACATACAGCCTTGACTTACTCCTTTCCTGATTTGGAACCAGTCTGTTGTTCCATGTCCAGTTCTAACTGTTGCTTCCTGACCTGCATACAGATTTCTCAGGAGGCAGGTCAGGTGGTCTGGTATTCCCCTCTCTTTCAGAATTTTCCACAGTTTGTTGTGGTCTCACAGTCAAAGGCTTTGGTGTAATCAATAAAGCAGAAGCAGATGTTTTGCTGGAACTCTCTTGCTTTTTCCATGATCCAGAGGATGTTGGCAATTTGATCTCTGGTTCTTCTGCCTTTTTAAATCCAGCTTGAACATCTGGAAGTTCATGGTTCACATACTTTGAAACTTGGCTTGACAGACTCGCAGGGCTAAGAGGACAGAAGTTGGAGTCAGGGTCTGTCGGAAAACTCCACTTTGTGCTTTAAGTTTGGACCCTAAAGGGCCACACACTGAGCAGTAAGGAAGACTGGAGAGCTTAGAGTCAGATGTGTGGTCAGAAAAGCTCAGTCCTTATAAGCCGAGTAAGGCGATTTCTGGTGCCTCAGGGTGCCTGAGCTAAGCAACGCAATAAGTCCTTTCTGTAAGAAGATAGTATCACTGGAGGCTTAAAATTATTTCTAGGAATACAATGTCCATTACATGACACAAAAATTTCCTGGAATACTGAGACACAAGCTGATAAAAATGAGACTATACAGAATTATTAAAGATTTAAAAATAACTTGACTTAGTAGATTCAAGGAAATAAAAGGAAAGCTTAAAAATTTTAGCAGAGTTGGAGGTGATTTTAAAAAAAAAAAGAGAAATTCTAAAAAGAAGCAAGGAAAAATTTAAAATAAAAAGTTAAAAATCTGAGTAGTAGTCTTTGCTTTAAAATAATTTATTTCAACTGTGCATTTAAGTGTGCTTTTCTCTATATTGTTGCTGTTCAGTCATTTCTGACTCTTTGTAACCCCATGGACTGCAGCCACTAGGCTCCGCTGTCCATGGGATTTCCCAGGCAAGAATATTGGAGTGGTTTGCCATTTCCTTCTCCAGGGAATCTTCCTGACTCAAGGACTGAACCTGTGTCTCTTGCATCTCCTACATTGATAGGCAGGTTCTTTACCACTAGCATCACCGAGTATATTGCCTAATAAAAATGTATAAAAGATATATAAAAGCTAAATTGTAAGTTTTTTGACAGATTCTAAAGAATATTTTAAATCTGTGAACCTATTATTTTCTCCAAATTTTTGTAGCAATTTAAAGAGATAAGTGATGTTATTATTTCACCATCAAAAATGAAAGTGAAAGTATGAAAAGATTTTCTGGGCACGGAGTGAATTTCTGCAAGCTGTATAAAGACCATAATGCTCACTTTAGAGGGCAGTAAATAGAGGGTACAAGCTGCTAACCACAGCCCGTTAGCCATTCATGCTGCTGCCCTGACAGAAAGGAAAGGGGCTCCTCATAGCTGCCCCAGGCAGACTAAGGCTCTACAGAAAGACTGACACTCAGGGACAAGTGGCAGCACCTCTGGTTAGGAATACATTACTCCATGAAGTGGGCCTCGCCCGGTTCCCTGTTCGAACTCACCCATCATTTCTTGTCGGCCTCTCAAGGGCTTTCCACCTCCAAGGTTGTCAGATCGCATTGTAATTGCCCTGAGAGGTTTTTTTAAAATGGCTCCAGAGACTCCATTTAATTGGTGCAGCCTGGGTAATGGGAGTGTTACGAGCTCCCCAGGCGACTCTAATGTGCAGCCACGTTTGAGCGCCAGCACTCCACCGGCAGCGCCTGTCTGCTTGCTCTTTCCTGAACAGGCCCAGCACGCTCACTCACCTGTGCCTTCTTCATTTCCTTCAGTGTCCCACTCCCACCGGGAAAACGTCTCATTCTACAATATTCAATCAGAAGAAGCTCTGCCAGAAACAGTCAGGTCTCCCCATCTGGAGATGGCAGATCACCTCGTATATCCCTTTAACAGAGCTAACAGAGACCATGTAATTTATGGTCCCAACCAACACACTGTTGAATGTAAAGGAGAACACTACTAATAATTCTGCTGGGTGACAGGTGTCAACTAGGACTGCCCCAGGCAAACTGGAATGGCAGACCCTTCTGATGATAGCTCCTATGATACCAATCAGGAATCGCAAACTTGTCTTCTTGTCTTCCACTCTTGGTATCAAAGTCATTAAGGCAGGGACAGCCCTTCCTCATCTCTCTAACCTCAGTACCCAGCACACATTAAATGTTGAGTCCATGTTTCTTTAAGAAGTCCTCTATTTTATAATGATTAAATGTGTGGGCTGTGTTACCAAAGAAAGTGAAAGTGAAAGTCGCTCAGTTGTGTCCGACTCTTTGAGACCCCATGGACTATATATTCCTTGGAATTCTCCAGGCCAGAATACTGAAACAGGTAGCCTTTCCCTCTCCAGGGGATCTGGAAATCCCTTCAACACAGGGATTGAACCCAGGTCTCCTGCATTACAGGTGGACTATTTACCAGCTGAGTCACAAGGGAAACCCAGGAATACTGGAGTGGGGAGCCTATCCCTTCTCCGGGGATCTTCCTGACCCAGGAATCAAACCAGGGTCTCCTGCATTGCAGGTGGATTCTTTACCAGCTGAGCTATCAGGGAAGCCCATATTTCACCATTCAGATGGGAAAATAAGACAGCAAAGTTTATGGTCCCACAGCTGGGAAATTGCAGAGCCAGGTCCCCTAGATTTGCCTGACCTTACTCCAGCTCTCAACTCTAAGTTAAAGAGTAAAGGGCTCAGTTCCTTTGAGGAGGAATTGTTTCTGGTGGTGGTATCAGTGATGTTGCAATGGTTAAATCTTCTGCTCCAGTTAGTCATTCTTAAAGGCATCAGTTCAGTTCAGTCGCTCAGTCGTGTCCGACTCTTTGTGACCCCGTGAATCACAGCACGCCAGGCCTCCCTGTCCATCACCAGCTCCCGGAGCTCACTCAAACTCATGTCCATTGATTCGGTGATGCCATCCAGCCAACTCATTCTCTGTCGTCCCCATCTCCTCCCACCCCCAATCCCTCCCAGCATCAGACTCTTTTCCAGTGAGTCAACTCATCGCATGAGGTGGCCAAAGTATAGATGATCTTATTTGCAAACCAGAAATAGAGACACAGACCTAGAGAACAAAGGTATGAACATCAAGGGGGTGAGGGGAGGTTGGGGTGCATTAACAGATTGGAATTGACATATATACACTATTGATACTATGTATAAATATAAGATAGATAACTAATGTGAACCTCCGGATAGCTCAGGGAAACCTACTCAGTGCTCTGTGGTGACCTAAGTGGGAAGGAAATCTGAAAAAGAGGGGCTAGGTTTATAGGTACAGCTGACTGACGTTGCTGTACAGTAGACAATGCAACATTGTAAAGCAACTGTAGTCCAATAAAAATTTTTACAAAAGAGATAATGATCATGTTCTATTGCTATTGGGCCTCTTGGTTCTCAGGCAAGTGATTTCCATGACAACTGACTGGGGCTTCTAAGCTGACAGCTTCCTGGGTTTATCCACAGTCTCCTCTTTAGAGCCTAAGGATGTGTCTCTGGGGTTGGAGTGGGGAGCACTGGGTCCCAAGTTTTGAAAACTTCCAGTTCTGTTTTCCTCCTTTGACTGCAAGGAGAAAGCAACTGTCTTTTCATATTGTTTGTAGGTCCATGCTGGTGTGCTCAGACCTGGCTGACTTTTGGCGATGCCATGGACTGTAGCCCTCCAGGTTTCTCTGTCCATGGAATTTTCCAGGCAAGGATACTGGAGTGGGTTGCCATTTCCTTCTCAATTTCAGGAGCTTGGTTGCTTTTTTCTACCACTGGGTCCTTTCTCTTTCAGACGGTGCCCTCCTCTACACACACACACACACACACTCTAGGCAACTTGCTCTTTCCCTGCTCCACACCAGAGCTTGAAACAGCAGGGGATGTTGGGAGAAACAGACTTGGCCAAGCTGTAGAGATAAAGATTCTCCATGATGCTGGGCAAAAATTTGCCTTACTGATTTTATACCCAAGGCCATCCAAACAATTCTTCTGGAAATTAAGGACTTATTTGAAGGTTATTTGCTGGTTTTATTTATAGATATAAAAGTGGCTGATATTTTCTCTTCTCAGTCCTCTGGTTTTAAAAAAAAAATTAAGTTTCCCTCACTTAGGCACTCTGCCACACATAGTATACAATGAGGCTCTGCTCTAACCTAAAAAAGGCCCATCAACAGCTGTTTGGACTTCCCAAGTGGTCCTACTAAAGAATCCTCCTTCTAATGCAAGAAACTCAAGAGATGCTGGTTCAATCCTTGGGTTGGGAAGATCCCCTGGAGGAGGAAATGGCAACCCTTTCCAGTGTTCTTGCCTGGAAAATTCCACGGACAGAGGAGCCTGGCAGCCTATAGTCCATGGGGTCACAAAGAGTCAGACACGACTGAGCCACTGAGCATGCACACACACACACACACACACACCAGCTGTTTGTGTCCTTCAGTGACTTCATATTCAGTAAAACAAAATGAAACCACACTGTCTGGGCTGTGGCAATCAGTGTCCTACTGTGCTAGCCACACAAACGCAATTCTCTCCAGCTGTGCACATCACATTACACAAATGACATTCAGAATGAGACAGAGCACGTTCAGGGGCATGGGGGCTGGAATCCCTGTCAGGAGAAGTGATTCAAGGAATTGGGCATGCGTACAGTGGAGAAGTGGAGATAAAACCAGCAGATGGCTCCCTGAGTTGTGATAGGAGGATCTGCCAGGTGGCAGGGAGACTGTAGCTGAATGTGAGTAGTTTTTAGCTCATGTACCAAGAGAGACGACCAACAAAAGAAATGGACTGCCTTAGGAGCCATGAGTGCGTCGGTAAAGTTGTTCAAACCCTGGGGGTTCAGCCATCTGTTATGGAGGTTAGATACAAGGTTTATTTATTTATTAATACAATATGGGTGTAATAATATGTGGACTCGCCTCAGAAGTCAACAGTTATAGTTTCCATGGGAAATATGTTCTGAGTTTTAGTCAGCTAATGTACAACTTTGAGATGATGCCCCTCTTGAAAGTGGGAGTTTCTTATATAAAATGTTATGCTTTCCATGATTTGGAAAAAATGGGAAGAATTATAAGTCAGTGACTATATCACTGACCTTAGATGCTGTATCACTGACCCAGGAAAGAAATCTGAGGTTGCGTTGGTATTCAAGAGTTTTCAGGCATTATAAAACTTGAGGCTCAGAAAAGAGCATTAGGGTTTTATTTATTTCCTTCACCATGTTAGACAATGTCTTTATTTTTTAACTATCTTGATAAATTGTATAGCTGCCACGATGCCAGGTGGAGTCCGTAAGAAGTCACTTTGCAGTTGAATCAATAAGTGACGTGGCATTCACCAGTTTAACCCAGAATTTGATCAAGAATCTGTGCTCTGAGTGTTGTGTGTGGCAACAGAGATAGATGCATTGAGGCATTGCTTTCTGAAAACTGGTATTGAGCTAATACAGCTTTCACTTACCAGGGGGGGAGTCTGTTAATAATAGAAAAGTGGGAGAGCTCCAAGCATTCTGCTCCCTGCTTCTCTGACCCATTTGGTACTGGGAGTTAGAGAGGCTTGGTTTTCTAATCAGTTTTATCTCAATAATCCTGACTTCAGAAGCAGCAGTAACAGAACTAACTGGGCAGAAAAAAATTCCCTTGAGAACCATTTCAATTTGTAAACCCTTGGTAAGCAGTTTAGCACGAGGATCTTCAACCCTGGAGGAATCATATCAAGGTTTAATAAACCTAAGCCACAAAAGAGACTTTTAGATCTGCAAGATTTTATTTGAAGGGAGAAGTGAATACAGTAGGGGGAAAAGTAGACTTCTGGTTTCAACATAGAACAAAGCCATTGAGGGTTTTATTTTTAAACTTAATCACAGCTTAAAAGAATGATAATTCACCTTAAGTTTTAGATTTTTTTTTTCCACTTTGTGCCTGAAGACCTGAGCTCCTTACCATCTTAATCATATGCCTCTGAGTTGGTGGATTTGCACAATGGAAGAATAATTCCCTTTTTCCAGGACAGGAAAAAAGTTAGAAATGGAAATGTGAGTTTATTTGACTCTATTACCCAATGCCTGTACTTCTCCTGATTGAAAGATCCATATTTTACATTTGTAATGTGCAAACACAAAGGTTTCACATCAAAGTTTCTGGTGATTTAAAATATTTCTTGAGTCTGATCACGAGGATTTTCTCCCCCTTTGAAATTTCCACCATTTACAATCTAGCTCCAAATATTACAACTCTGGAATGGCTGCTTTTATACTCAGGTTTTAGATATGTCCTTTTCTACTTGTATATGCATTACGCATTACAAGTAATTCAGAATGTTGGTGAAGTTTCCTTCTTAAAATAACTCCCTGGGAGTAAGGTATAAATGAAGGGAGAGTGGAGGATTGGCGAGAGGGTGAGCTGGGTGATGGATACTTCCAAAGGAAAAGATTGGAGTTTTAAAAAATAAATTGCAACTTAATTTCTTTTTTTAAGATTAATTCTGTATTGTTAAACTTGTTCTTGACCATAGGCATTTTACCCAAGCCTGTGGCTGTATTCATTGTCTTACTTGCCAGCAAGTCTGTCAGCTAGGATCCTGCATTTTATAAACAATTTATAGAAGTAACCATTTCCTTTGTGATGGTTTTTCAGACTCCAGGAGTGATTAGATTCAGGGTATTTTTTTTTTAGGCACATTTATATAAATGAGGCAAGTCAAAGTGACAGGAATATGTGGAGAGCAATATGAAAAACGATCCTGTTTTAAGCACTGGATGGTCCTTTACAAAAGAAGTTTCTCTTCCGTGAGTGAATTTAATCTTACATGAGTGAATTTACAGCTGGCCTCAAAAAGGCTAGTCAGTCCCATCTAATCACTTTAATGATTCCAAAACGTCTCCTACTTTCTATGTTTCAGAATAATTTCTGGTTTAAGTTGAATAGTTCTGGGACTACTCTTCAGTTCTTAGGATATGCTAGCCAATATGCTAAGCGCTTTTGTATGAATTATATCATTTAATCCTCATAAGAGGATTAAATCATAAGAGGATCACTATTAAATCACACATGGTGGGTTCTATTATTATTTTGATTTTATAGATGGAGAAGTCGCTGAGGCTTGGAGAGGTTAAGTTGCTTACAATCATAGGGAAAATGTTTATTCAGCTGGTATATTGAGGAGCCAGGCTGGAAGGCCAGGCAGTCTAACTTCGGGGAATGTATACTTAATCACTCTGCTCCCCTGCCTTGTGATCAGTTATTTCATTCATAGAGAATGGGAAGGTTAAAGTATACATTATGTATCTTTATATATGTGTATAATATATATGCATACATATACATTTATAACTAGTTTTTTTTTTTCATGATATTTACTGTCAAATTTTATGACTTCTTATGGGCATAGTTTTTCCTCTCTAGTGGTAGGCGATGGGCACTTTTTAATGAAACCAGACAGATAAATGCTGTCTAGATCTCCCTTCTGGCAAATGTACTTTATAAGCTTAGTTCAGGGTCAAAAGGAGGTAATTTTTTTTTTTTTTTTTGTCATTTTATGCCCTCCACGTTTCTCCAGGGGCTATGTCAGCTTGCTCCTATCAGGGGCAGAGACCAAGAGGAAGACTGCACTGGCCGCTTTTAACAAGTTAACAAACAAAAGCAACTGTTGATTTTGAGACCACTTATGAAACTGACCTACGATAAGATTATACTTGGGCAGATGTTTTTGTGTTCACGTGTGCACGGGCATACATATTTTTCACAGAATAAGCATTTTGAATGCCTCTTGGGTTTCCAGGTACATTCAAGTAGTGTGAAGCATGCTCTAGGGCTTACCTGGTGGCTCAGTGGTAAAGCATCCACCTGCAACTACAGGGGACGCAGGTTCTATCACTGGGTCAGGAAGATCCCCTGGAGAATGAAATGGCGATCTGCTCTGGCACTCTTGCCTGGGAAGTCCCGTGGACAGAGGAACCCGGCAGGCTACAGTCCATACAGAAGCAAGTCGGACACAACTTAGCAGCTAAACCAGCAAAACATGCTATATGCCTTTGTTTCAGAAGTTCATTAATAAATATGCAATATTGTTATTATCTGGAATTCTCTTGAACAATATAACAAACAGCAACAACAACAAATGATCATTTCCCTTTCCAGGCTTCTAAGTATTTGCTTTCAGAGGATTTTATCTCCCTAGTATGATCCCAGTTTTCCCGTCCTTCATCTCTTACAATTTTGATTCTCTTTCTTTTGAATTCCTCAGTCTTTATATCTTTTAATATAATACCTACCCCCTTCCTTTCCCATACATTTGCACTGCTCTTGAAGCCTTTTCTCCCTTTTCTCCCTCTTAGTAACTCTTCTTGATTCTTTAAGACTCAACTTGGGCAATCTCTTTTCTAGAAACGCTTCTCCCATCTTGCTCCCAATCAGCTTTGACCAGTCTAGTTCTCTGGGCTCCAGAGTGTATCAGATAGAGAATAGCTTCTCTGCCATAATGGTTCACATGGCCCTTGGGTTCTCTGTTCACAGGTCTTATCCCCTCTCAGGACATTGGGCATCTTGAGTGCACCGCTCGAGATGCTTTTCTTGTCTCCATGGTTCTGGTGTGCTGGAGAGGGACCATTGATGGGTGTCAGTGAGACTGTTCAAGTGACCTTTAAAGACCCAACTCTCGCGTCCTCTCAGCCTCTTTTCTTCAGAAGTCCTTTCTTTCCCGACCTTCTGTGGCAGGCACCAACTGCACCATTTCCTGGGGAATTAATCTTGTTGCTTGGAGACTCTCCCTTACATGTGTGTGCACGCATGCTAAGTCGCTTCAGCTGTGTCGGACTCTGTGCGACCCTATGAACTGTAGCCCCCCAGGCTTCTCTGTCCATGGGATTCTCCAGGCAAGAATACTGGAATGGGTTTCAGTGCCCTCCTCCAGGGGATCTTCCTGGTCCAGAGATTGAACCTGTGTCTCTTACATCTCCTGTGTTGGCAGGTGGGTTCTTTACCATTTACCACCACTGCTATTTAAATCCGATAGTGTTATTGAATGTTTTCTCCATGTTCTCAACTAGATTTTGAACTCCTTGGGGGTAAGATTTTATAATTTGGGATGTAATCTCAGTTCAGTTCAGTTCAGTCGCTCAGTCGTGTCCGACTCTTTGCGAGTACCCCTAATACTGCCTTGAACATATTACCTTCTTGATAGTGTTAATTCATGAATTGTTAAAACACTTCAAAAAGCAACAAACATGAGATCCTTCAAAAGCACATCTTTCAGGGCAATTGCCTTTTCACTCTCCATTTCCTCAAACAGTGGGTACATTGTGTGTTCACAGACACTTCAGACAAGTCCTTTTATTTCTCAAAGGACTCACAGGAAGCTCACAGTGCGAATAGATTTTAGCTGCTTTTTTCTTATAGAAAGATAAAACCTGGTGACCATGAATATCTTCTTCATTTTTGAGCTTTACTTTCCTTATCTGTAAGCTTGGTGTAATAGATAACATACTTTCCTGCGAGGGGCTGTGATGAAGGGTAAGTGGAATAATGTATGCAAAGCATGTGATGGTGCCTGAAACATAGTGACTCGTCAGTGAATGTTATGATGAGCACTCACTATGGGCATGGTCATTTAGGGGAGTGCCATGGGAAAGCTCTTATTCAATTGGTTTATCCATTCTTTTTACAAATAATAAGAAAGACTCATACAGTGCTTCGGAAATTTTAAGTACTATCCTCTAAACACTTTGCATATATCAACTCATTTAAACTTTTAAACAGTCCTATTAAGTACATTCATTCCATTACTATCTACATTTGAGAGATGAAGTCACTATATCATAAGAGATGGTCCAGTCACACAGCTAATAATAAGTGGCAGAGCTGGAATTTGAGCCCAAAGACTCTGCCTGCAATGCAGGAGTCTCTGGTTTGATTACTGGGTGGGGAAGGGATAGTCTCCCCACTCCATATTCTTGGGCTTCCCTTGTGGCTCAGCTGGTAAAGAGTCCACCTGCAATGAGGGAGACCTGGGTTTGATCCCTGGGTTGGGAAGATCCCCTGGAGAAGGGAAAGTCTACCTACTCCAGTATTCAGGCCTGGAGAATTCCACGGACTGTATAGTCCATGGAGTCGCAGAGTCGGACACGACTGAGCCACTTTCACTTTTCACTTTCTTTGGGAACACAGCCCACGCATTTAATCATTATAAAATAGAGGGCTTCTTAAAGAAACATGGACTTGACATTTAATGTGTGTTGGGTACTGAGGTTAGAGAGATGAGGAAGGGCTGTCCCTGCCTTAATGACTTTGACACCTGTTGCGAGCGAAATGACACAAAGACAAGACACACAAAGACACAACTCTGGCGGAGGAAAAATTCTGCACAAGCCCCCTTGTGGCTTATTTTCATACCCCGGGAGCTGGACACATACCAAAATCTAAGCAATGCACTCTTTTACCAAAGAAGGACAAAAAGCCAAGCACATTTCAAGGACGGGAGGAACAAAGGGAGGCAGTGGCCACAGCATGTTTACTAAGAAGCCTGCCCAGAACTCCAGCCTCTTCCTTGTTTTTAAGGAGGGCATGTTCCCTCGTATGCGAGCGGATCATTAACCTTGGATATTGTGTGCAGGCTTCTTGGCAGAACATCCTGTTTGCAAGCATGCTCTGCCCAAGCAGAGAGTCTTGTTTGCA
This sequence comes from Moschus berezovskii, assembly GCF_049115385.1. Taxonomy (NCBI): domain Eukaryota; kingdom Metazoa; phylum Chordata; class Mammalia; order Artiodactyla; family Moschidae; genus Moschus; species Moschus berezovskii. The sequence continues at coordinate 23,973,043 of NC_142466.1, forward strand.
AGCACATCTCTGCTTCCTTAACCATTCTCTCTCGTGGTCACTGTCGGGCTCCTACATCTCCCCCTTCTTTCTGAGAAGCAGTAGCAAGCTGTAAGGCGGCAAGAACGTGTTGTTTATCCTTTTTTAGTTGTTGCCCTCTTTGCCAGCATTGGAAGACTAGAATAATAACACAGCATAATAGTATTATGAACAAGATATTCCCAAAAGTAGTTCCAATTAAGAGTAGATAACATGTCCCAGAGGATTCAAATTATTCATCTCTTTTTGTAAATCCTTTAACAAATTGGACCCAGCAATGTCAGGTAGCGTTTTGCTAAATGTAGACAAAATTTGCTGCTCTAACTCCATAAATTTTTTTAGTTAGGTTTTGATGCCCTGTTAATGACTGTTTTACTTTTTTTTAACCCTCACTCATGTTAAAAGGCACAGGTGTGATACATAATTGAGAGGAGTTTCAATCACATTTCAACACATTTCTTGTAGACAAGACAGTTAATTGATCTCCAAGCCAAGAAACAGTATGTCAAAGATTGAGGACATCAGTTGCAAGTTGGGTATCCAAACCTCGTTGTTGTTGCCATAATAAATGAGAGTTTTTATGCCACTCCCGTACAAAGTCTGCCGTTTGGATTCCTTGATGCAAAGCAAGTCCAGCCGTGGCAGCGGTTGCAGTAGCTGAAGCCACTGCAAGAACTGAAGCTATGATTACTCCAAGCATGTGTTGGGATCGGCGAAGCAAGGTCTGTACAGCGGCCACCAAAGGAGATAGAGCAAAGGAGTCTGACCAAGGTCTTGTCAGATTTACAGGCAGCCATACTTTGGTTCGAGTTTTAACAACCACCAATGAAAAATTAGACTTGTTGGTTTGTGTTTCAAAATTCTTCCACCATGACTGATTCACACATTGTGTTAAATTACAATGATTACATGATATAGATCCCTCGGTAACATTCCAAGTCCAATTCCCATACAACAATGCAAAGGGGTATTTTAGACAAGCCGTAGCAGAATAAGAGTTATTAACATGCAAGTGAACATGGAAGGGACCTGAACTGTCACCCATATTCAAAGTATAGTTTCCCGACTATATAGTGAGATTCCCCGAAACTGCCCACAATTTCCAAATATTCCCTTGAAAGTGGGGATGCCCTAACAATTGCAGCGGAGGGGGAACGAGTACAAACTGCTGCCATTTTATGGTTTCATTACTGTTACCCATTAAAGTACCATAATTCGATGCCATTTGAGAATTTTGTTAGACCATTTTTCCAAAATTTGGCTATGATCAGGGCTCCAATCTACAATAATAAATCCAGAATAATTCATGACCTTAAAAGGCCGATGACCTTGGCAACTGTCCCATTCCGAAGATTCTAGAGAAGGAATAAAAAAATTAGAAAGGCGTAATGGTATAAAGGTATCAGGATGGTGACTCATCGGCGTCGTAGAGGTGTTAAATCCCCTGGTGGAAACAAGCACAGTAAAGACAGCAGGATGATAATTATTATATTGTACCCCCCAGGTATTATAAGAGTGATGATTGTGCTCTCTTGTAGAGAGGCAAAAGGGATGTCCTCCAATGCATAAGGGGGAGGCCCTCCACTGCAACAGTAAAATTATTTATGTTATATTGATTATTATGATGATACAAATGCTCAATTCCTCCACACGAGGGTGGTGGGAAGAATGCAGTTTCATTGGTGCATACCTGTACTTCAGGTTCACCCCAAGAGACAGCTCTCACAAGAGGAGGATTAGGAGCATAAGCCCAATAAGTATATTCTATCACTTGCACATACATTACCTGACAGGTAACCACAGCCATCATAGCCAACAGCAAATTAGTAGGATTAAGAGGTTGACCAGCATTAACAAGAGTTTTCTCAGCCTCCTGTGTAAGCTTCTTCAGTTGTCCCCATGTTGGAGGGGACACAGATCGGGTAGGGAAGGTAAAGCTCCGCTGTGCAGAAAGCTCTTTAAATTTTCGCACAAAGCGATCATCCATGATGAATCTTGATTAATCGAGTTGGTGTCCAAAACCTAAAATTATCAACAGATATGAAAGCATAACCTCGTCCCAAATATATCAGTGATGCTGGAACCCATTTTCTTTGTCTTTATACCAAATGAGTGTATTCAAGATCTTCTTATCCTCTTCTTTCTTTCGAAAATGCAATTCTGCTGCTGATAAATTTTCTTTGCTCCAAATATTCAGAAAATTTAAAGTAAGTAAGGTTTTATTCAAGATGTCTTTTGGTTTCATAAATCTCTCCTGTTCCTCCCTTTTTATTTATTTTTTAATATATTCAGATAAAGTACGATTAGCTCTTTTAATGATAGTTTGTCCTTGACTAGACTATTATAAGGGATGTCAAAAGTATGGGTTATATGATATTGGGATAAAAAATGAGCTAATTTTGCAGATTGGTAGGCAGGTGCGATATCAGTTTTTAATTCAATTGGTATCCCCATAATTGCAAAATAAGATAATAAATGAGTAATAACAGCGTCAGCTTTTTTAGAATGTAATGCAGTAGCCCATTGGAAATGTGTGCATGTATCTATAGTATGATGGACGCATTTTTGTTGTCCAAAAGATGAAATAAAAATTACATCCATTTGCCATATCTGATTTGCTTGTAGTCTTCTTATGTTGACACCTGGTGGGGTAAATGGTAAGGTAAAAGGCGCACATATGGAACAAGAGTGAACAATATTTTGAGCTTGTTTTTGAGTAATAGCATAAGATTTTTTTAATCTTTTAGAGTTAGTATGTTGCAGATGATGTTCTTGTTTTGCTGCTTTTATAGGATAAAGTAATGCATCGATTGTAGCATTTTTGAAGGATAATGGTCCAGGAAGGGTGGAATGTGCACAGATATGAGTAAAGAAAATTGATTTTGAAAGCTGCAGAAGTGATTGTTGTACCTGATAAAACAATGTATCAATATCTGTCTTAAGAGTTATAGGCAGGGAAACCTGAGGAAGCTGTAGACAAGAGAGAACAGCATATTGAGAATCTGAAACAATGTTAACAGGAAGTTGAGGAAAATCTTGTAAAACTAAATAAATAATCACAGGAAACTAGTTGATCTGATCACATGGACCACAGCTGAATGTGGTCCACTGGAGAAGGGAATGGCAAACCACTTCAGTATACTTGCCTTGAGAACCCCATGAACAGTATTAAAGGGCAAAATGATAGGATACTGAATGAGGAATTCCCCAGGTCGGTAGGTGCCCAGTATGCTACTGGAGATCAGTGGAGAAGTAACTCTAGAAGGAATGAAGGGATGGAGCAAAAGCAAAACCAATACCCAGTTGTGGATGTGACCGGTGATAGAAGCAAGGTCCGGTGCTGTAAAGAGCAATATTGCATAGGAACCTGGAATGTTAGGTCCATGAATCAAGGCAAATTGGAAGTGGTCAAACAGGAGATGGCAAGAGTGAACATAGACATTCTAGGAATCAGTGAACTAAAATGGACTGGAATGGGTGAATTTAACTCAGATGACCATTATGTCTACTACTGTGGGCAGCAATCCCTTAGAAGAAATGGAGTAGCCATCATGGTCAACAAAAGAGTCCAAAATGCAGTACTTGGATGCAATCTTAAAAACCACAGAATGATTTCTGTTCGTTTCCAAGGCAAACTATTCAATATTACAGTAATCCAAGCCTATGCCCCAACCAGTAACGCTGAAGAAGCCAAAGTTGAACGGTTCTATGAAGACCTACAAGACCTTTTAGAACTAACACACAAAAAAGATGTCCTTTTCATTATAGGGGACTGGAATGCAAAAGTAGGAAGTCAAGAAACACCTGGATTAACAGGCAAATTTGACCTTAGAGCACGGAATGAAGCAGGGCAAAGGCTAATAGAGTTTTGTCAAGAGAACGCACTGGTCATAGCAAACACCCTCTTCCAACAACACAAGAGAAGACTCTACACATGGACATCACCAGATGGTCAACACCGAAATCAGATTGATTATATTCTTTGCAGCCAGAGATGGTGAAGCTGTATACAGTTAGCAAAAACAAGACCAGGAGCTGACTGTGGCTCAGATCACGAACTCCTTATTGAGAAATTCAGACTTAAATTGAAGAAAGTAGGGAAAACCACTAGACCATTCAGATATGACCTAAATCAAATCCCTTATGATTATACAGTGGAAGTGAGAAATAGATTTAAGGGACTAGATCTGATAGACAGAGTGCCTGATGAACTATGGATGGAGGTTCGTGGTGACATTTTACAGGAGACAGGGACCAAGACCATTCCCATGGAAAAGAAATGCAAAAAAGCAGAATGGCTGTCTGAGGAGGTCTTACAAATAGCTGTGAAAAGAAGAGAAGTGAAAAGCAAAGGAGAAAGGGAAAGATATAAGCATCTGAATGCAGAGTTCCAAAGAATAGCAAGGAGAGATAAGAAAGCCTTCCTCAGCGATCAATGCAAAGAAATAGAGAAAAACAACAGAATAGGAAAAACAAGAGATCTCTTCAAGAAGATTAGAGATTCCAAGGGAACATTTCATGCAAAGATGGGCTCGATAAAGGACAGAAATGGTATGGACCTAACAGAAGCAGAAGATATTAAGAAGAGGTGGCAAGAATACACAGAAGAACTGTACAAAAAAGATCTTCACGACCAAGATAGTCACAATAACGTGATCACTGACCTAGAGCCAGACATCTTGGAATGTGAAGTCAAGTGGGCCTTAGAAAACATCACTACGAACAAAGCTAGTGGAGGTGATGGAATTCCAGTTGAACTATTTCAAATCTTGAAAGAGGATGCTGTGAAAGTGCTGCACTCAATATGCCAGCAGATTTGGAAAATTCAGCAGTGGCCACAGGACTGGAAGAGGTCAGTCTTCATTCCAATCCCAAAGAAAGGCAATGCCAAAGAATGCTCAAACTACTGCACAATTGCAGTCATCTCACATGCTAGTAAAGTCATGCTCAAAATTCTCTAAGCCAGGCTTCAGCAATATGTGAACCGTGAACTCCCAGATGTTCAAGCAGGTTTTAGAAAAGGCAGAGGCACCAGAGATCAGATTGCCAACATCCGCTGGGTCATGGAGAAAGCAAGAGAGTTCCAGAAAAATATCTATTTCTGCTTCATTGACTATGCCAAAGCCTTTGACTGTGTGGATCACAATAAACTATGGAACATTCTGAAAGAGATGGGAATCCCAGACCACCTGACCTGCCTCTTGAGAAACCTGTATGCAGGTCAGGAAGCAACAGTTAGAACTGGACATGGAACAACAGACTGGTTCCAAATAGGAAAAGGAGTACGGCAAGGTTGTATATTGTCACCCTGCTTATTTAACTTATATGCAGAGTACATCATGAGGAACGCTGGGCTGGAAGAAGCAAAGCTGGAATCAAGATTGCAGGGAGAAATATCAATAACCTCAGATATGCAGATGACACCACCCTTATGGCAGAAAGTGAAGAGGAACTCAAAAGCCTCTTGATGAAAGTGAGAGAGGAGAGTGAAAAGGTTGGCTTGAAGCTCAACATTCAGAAAACAAAGATCATGGCATCTGGTCCCATCACTTCATGGGAAATAGATGGAAAAACGGTGGAAACAGTGTCAGACTTTATTTTTTTGGGCTTCAAAATCACTGCAGATGCTGACTGCAGTCATGAAATTAAAAGACGTTTACTCCTTGCAAGGAAAGTTATGACCAACCTAGATAGTATATTAAAAAGCAGAGACATTACTTTGCTAACCAAGGTCTGTCTAGTCAAGGCTATGGTTTTTCCCATGGTCATGTATGGATGTGAGAGTTGGACTGTGAAGAAAGCTGATCGCTGAAGAATTGATGCTTTTGAACTGTGGTGTTGGAGAAGACTCCTGAGAGTCCCTTGTACTGTGTGGAGAGCCAACCAGTCCATTCTAAAGGAGATCAATCCTGGGTGTTCATTGGAAGGACTGATGCTAAAGCTGAAACTCCAATACTTTGGCCACCTCATGCGATGAGTTGACTGACTGGAAAAGACTCTGATGCTGGGAAAGGTTGGGGGCGGGAGGAGAAGGCGACGACCGAGAATGAGATGGCTGGATGGCATCACCAACTCTGTGGACGTGATTTTGAGTGAACTCCGGGAGTTGGTGATGGACAGGGAGGCCTGGCGTGCTGTGATTCATGGGGTCGCAGAGAGTCGGACACGACTGAGCGACTGAACTGAACTGAACTGAACTCAGCAGGCTGTACAGAGGAGAACGAATGGGAAGGACTTTAGAACGTTTAAAAGTCCAATATCCAGCGGTATTTTATTTGTATCAGTAAAAACAGTGGGTCCTTTAACTGGAATATCTGAAATCGGAGATTGAGGTATCATGGGGTTAGTTCGAAGAAAATCAATCAGTTTAGACGACGGATAATGATTAGAAAATGAACCAGGAAATGAAGCAAGGGAAATCTGCCAATTTTTATTAAATTGTAAACATAAAGATATTTGAGCATTTGTTAATTGAGTAACAATTTGGTGTGGTTCTTTTTCTGATAATTGTAGAATACGATTTTGACCCTTTTGTATAAGAAAGGCTAATTTATCCATATATGTAGTTAATTTTTTGGAGAAACTGTTTGGTAAAAAAACCCATTCTATTAATTTTTTTTTTTTTTTGAGCAATCGCACCAGATGGAGAATGAGGGGTATGAAATATTATGAATGAAATAGGTTGAGACGCAGAAATATATGTTAAAAAACCACCATTTAATCTTTGTTTAACAAATTGAAGTTTTTGCAAAGCCAAGTGGGTTAAGATTCGGGGACTATCTAAAGCTGTGTCTCCTTCTAAAGTAGAAAATAAGTGTCGTAATTGATAAGTAGGAATCCCAAGTACCGGGTGTAGCCAATTAATATTTCCTGATAATTTTTGGAAGTCATTTAAAGTTTTTAAATGGTCTCTTCTAATTTGTAATTTTTGAGGCCGGATTTGATGCTGCTCTAATATTGTCCCTAAATAAGAAATGGGAAAATCTTTTTGAACTTTTTTTTGGTGCTATATGTAAGTTATATTGTTTCAAAGCCTCTTGTATCTTTAAGAAAAATTTATCATGTTCAGCAATATTGGGAGCTGCCAATAAGAGATCATCCATATAATGATAGAGAATATAATTAGGATATTTTTGATGGATAGACTGTAAGGAATGAACTGCAAACTCTTGACATAAGGTAGGACTATTTATTATTCCCTGTGGCAAGACTGTCCATTGGTAGCGCTTAACAGGCTGAGCGTGATTAAGAACAGGAACTGTGAAAGCAAATTTATCTCTGTCTTGTAATTGTAAAGGAATAGTAAAAAAACAATCTTTAAGATCTAGTACCATTAAAGACCAATTTTGAGGAATAAGAGCGGGAGAAGGATGTCCCAATTGTAAGGTTCCCATAGGTTTAATACATTTATTAATTTCTCTTAAATCAGTCAATATTTTTTATTTTCTAGATTTTTTTTTATAACAAATATAGGAGAATTCCAAGGGGAAGTAGAGGGCTCTATATGGCCAAGTTGAAGTTGCTCTGATTTTAATTGTTCTAAGGCCTTGAGTTTCATGTTTGGTAATGGCCATTGCTCAACCCATTTGGGAGTATTAATTATCTATTTTAATGGGAGTGCTCGAGGAATTTGAGCAGTGGCCACTAGTTTCCCGATGGAATGGTTACAGAAGCCCCCATGGGAGAGAGAAGATCTCTTTCCCATATATTAATAGGTATATTAACAATATAAAAAATGACAAAAACTGTTTTTCCATTATGGAACTGGCATTGTAAAGGATGAGTACTTTTCCAAACACCTGCAATGGAGCCTAATCCTGTCAGCATTAGAGGACTTTTCTCTTTGTTCCAGTCTTGGGGCCATTGTTGAGAGGAGATGACTGAAACATTTGCCCAGGTGTCTATTAACCCTTCAAAGATTTTTCCTTGTATGGTCAAGGAAAGAACAGGACGAGAATCCTTGATGAGCACCTCCCAAAATATATGTTGTCCAGTACTTCCAAAACCTCCTGACCTTTCATTAGGAACAGCAGAAAAGGGAAGATAAGATAAAAGAAGTAGTTGTGTTATATGTTTTTCAGCCAATAGTGAAAGCGTAATAGAAGTAGAAACCATGATTAAAATTTCTCTAACAAAATCAGAGTCTATTAGTCCAGGAATTATGGTTAGACCTTTTAAAGTTGCGCTGTTGTGGCCCAATATTAAGCCAAAAGTGCCTTTAGGTAATGGGCCAAATATGGTTGTTTTTAATTTATAAATGTTATCTCCCGGAGACAGAAGAACATTTTTAGCGCGAGGCAAATCAGTAGCAGCATTTCCTGAAGTTGCAGAACGTAAATCTGCCACCAGAGGGCGCAGGGATACATCATCATAGAACACGGACACGGGAAATGAGAAGGAGCGCCCCTCTCGGCCTACATCTGGAGCCCCATGAGATACCGGAAAAAGGGAAGCATGGAGAGGGGCCGTGGGAGTAGGAGCCTTCTTTGTTCCTTCATTTTGTGTTTTCCACCATTTTTGAAAAAGACGGGTCACTTTATCAACCTCGATGTTCCCTTTGGACGACGAGGAGGACTCACTAGAAAGAACTGTCAGATTCGGTATCTGATTTCCCATCTCTGGAATGCAAAGCGGCGGCCGGGGAAGCTCATTTCAAGTGGTAGCATCTAATTTTTTTTGTTTCTCGTTAGGGACTTTTTCATAAACCACCTCAGATTTTGTAGATTTAGGTTCACTATCTGTAGAAAGCAATGCAAGTGCTTGAGTGATAGCATTACATAGAGTCCACAATTTTAAAGGAATTATGTTACCCTTCTGATGCTGTTGCTGTAATTCCTTCTGTATTAATTTCCATTCCTTTAAGTTTAATTGTACTTTACGTTGGCACTTAAACCAATAACAATGCTGCTCCACAAGGCGAAATAACTCCGATAAACGGTGACTAGATGCCTTCACCCAGATGGAGTGGAGAAGTCCTTTGACTAGCTCCATGTATTGTGCCTTTGCTGATGGAGAATTCCCCATAGTTTTCCCGAAAGTTCCCCTGCCTTGGACCTACAATCCCCGAGGGGTGCTTACCCTTTCGGTTTTGCTCGAGCCCCACGTTGGGCGCCAGATGTTGCGAGCGAAATGACACAAAGACAAGACACACGAAAGACAGACAAAGACACAACTCCGGCGGAGGAAAAATTCTGTGCAAGCCCCCTTGCGGTTTATTTTTATACCCCGGTAGCTCGTCCAAGGTAAGGTACAGCGGCTGCACTTTGCTGGAGCGGCTGTGAAGAGATTTTCCACGACCAAGGTAAGAGAAACCCAAATAAGACGGTAGGTATTGCTAGGGGGCATCAGAGGGCAGACACACTGAAATCATAATCACAGGAAACTAGTTGATCTGATCACATGGACCACAGCCGAATGTGGTCCACTGGAGAAGGGCATGGCAAACCACTTCAGTATACTTGCCTTGAGAACCCCATGAACAGTAACAAAGGGCAAAATGATAGGATACTGAATGAGGAATTCCCCAGGTCGGTAGGTGCCCAGTATGCTACTGGAGCTCAGTGGAGAAGTAACTCTAGAAGGAATGAAGGGATGGAGCAAAAGCAAAACCAATACCCAGCTGTGGATGTGACAGGTGATAGAAGCAAGGTCCGGTGCTGTAGAGAGCAATATTGCATAGGAACCTGGAATGTCAGGTCCATGAATCAAGCAAATTGGAAGAGGTCAAACAGGAGATGGCAAGAGTGAACATGGACATTCTAGGAATCAGTGAACTAAAATGGACTGGAATGGGTGAATTTAACTCGGATGACCATTATATCTGCTACTGTGGGCAGGAATCCCTTAGAAGAAATGGAGTAGCCATCATGGTCAACAAAAGAGTCCGAAATGCAGTACTTGGATGCAATCTTAAAAATGACAGAAAGATTTCTGTTCGTTTCCAAGGCAAACCATTCAATATTACAGTAATCCAGGCCATGCCCCAACCAGTAATGCTGAAGAAGCTGAAGTTAATCGGTTCTATGAAGACCTACAAGACCTTTTAGAACTAACACACAAAAAAGATGTCCTTTTCATTATAGGGGACTGGAATGCAAAAGTAGGAAGTCAAGAAACACCTGGAGTAACTGGCTAATTTGGCCTTGGAGCACGGAATGAAGCAGGGCAAAGGCTAATAGAGTTTTGTCAAGAGAACGCACTGGTCATAGCAAACACCCTCTTCCAACAACACAAGAGAAGACTCTACACATGGACATCTCCAGATGGTCACCCCGAAATCAGATTGATTATATTCTTTGCAACCAAAGATGGAGAAGCTGTATACAGTTAGCGAAAACAAGACCAGGAGCTGCCTGTGGCTCAGATCACGAACTCCTTATTGCGAAATTCAGACTTAAATTGAAGAAAGTAGGGAAAACCACTAGACCATTCAGATATGACCTAAATCAAAACCCTTATGATTATACAGTGGAAGTGAGAAATAGATTTAAGGGACTAGATCTGATTGATAGAGTGCCTGATGAACTCTGGACGGAGGTTCGTGACATTGTACAGGAGACAGGGACCGAGACCATCCCCATGGAAAAGAAATGCAAAAAAGCAAAATGGCTGACTGAGGAGGCCTTGCAAATAGCTGTGAAAAGAAGAGAGGCGAAAAGCATAGGAGAAAAGGAAATATATAAGCATCTGAATGCAGAGTTCCAAAGAATAGCAAGGAGAGATAAGAAAGCCTTCCTCAGTGATCAATGCAAAGAAATAGAGAAAAACAACAGAATAGGAAAAACAAGAGACCTCTTCAAGAAAATTAGAGATTCCAAGGGAACATTTCATGCAAAGATGGGCTCGATAAAGGACAGAAATGGTATGGACCTAACAGAAGCAGAAGATATTAAGAAGAGGTGGCAGGAATACACAGAAGAACTGTACAAAAAAGATCTTCACGACTAAGATAGTCATGATAACGTGATCACTGACCTAGAGCCAGACATCTTGGAATGTGAAGTCAAGTGGGCCTTAGAAAGCATCACTAATAACAAAGCTAGTGGAGGTGATGGAATTCCAGTTGAGCTCTTTCAAGCCTTGAAAGATGATGCTGTGAAAGTGCTGCACTCAATATGCCAGCAAATTTGGAAAACTCAGCAATGGCCACAGGACTGGAAGAGGTCAGTCTTCATTCCAATCCCAAAGAAAGGCAATGCCAAAGAATGCTCAAACTACCGCACAATTGCACTCATCTCACACGCTAGTAAAGTCATGCTCAACATTCTCCAAGCCAGGCTTCAGCAGTATGTAAACCGTGAACTACCAGATGTTCAAGCAGGTTTTAGAAAAGGCAGAGGCACCAGAGATCAAATTGCCAACATCTGCTGGATCATGGAGAAAGCAAGAGAGTTTCAGAAAAACATCTATTTCTGCTTCATTGACTATGCCAAAGCCTTTGACTGTGTGGATCACAATAAACTGTGGAACATTCTGAAAGAGATGGGAATCCCAGACCACCTGACCTGCCTCTTGAGAAACCTGTATGCAGGTCAGGAAGCAACAGTTAGAACTGGACATGGAACAACAGACTGGTTCCAAATAGGAAAAGGTGTACGTCAAGGTTGTATATTGTCACCTTGCTTATTTAACTTATATGCAGAGTACATCATGAGGAACGCTGGGCTGGAAGAAGCAAAGCTGGAATCAAGATTGCGGGGAGAAATATCAATAACCTCAGATATGCAGATGACACTACCCTTATGGCAGAAAGTGAAGAGGAACTCAAAAGCCTCTTGATGAAAGTGAAAGAGGAGAGTGAAAAGGTTGGCTTGAAGCTCAACATTCAGAAAACAAAGATCATGGCATCTGGTCCCATCACTTCATGGGAAATAGATGGAAAAATGGTGGAAACAGTGTCAGACTTTATATTTTGGGGCTCCAACATCACTGTGGATGCTGATTGCAGCCATGAAATTAAAAGACGCTTGCTCCTTGGAAGGAAAGTTATGACCAACCTTGATAGTATATTAAAAAGCAGAGACATTACTTTGCCAACCAAGGTCTGTCTAGTCAAGGCAATGGTTTTTCCCGTGGTTATGTATGGATGTGAGAGTTGGACTGTGAAGAAGGCTTATCGCCGAAGAATCGATGCTTTTGAACTGTGGTGTTGGAGAAAACTCTTGAGAGTCCCTTATACTGCAAGGAGATCCAACCAGTCCTTTCTAAAGGAGATCAATCCTGGATGTTCATTGGAGGGACTGATGCTAAAGCTGAAACTGCAATACTTTGGCCTCCTCATGCAACAAGTTGACTCACTGGAAAAGGCTCTGATGCTGGGAAAGGTTGGAGGCGGGAGGAGAAGGGGATGACGGAGAATGAGATGGCTGGATGGCATCACCGACTCTGTGGACATGAGTTTGAGTGAACTCCGGGAGTTGGTGATGGATAGGGAGGCCTGGCGTGCTGTGATTCATGGGGTCGCGGAGAGTCGGACATGACTGAGCGACTGATCTGATCTGATCTGATCAGCTGGACACATACCAAAATCTAAGCAATGCATTCTTTTACCAAACAAGGACAAAAAGCCAAGCACATTTCAAGGACGGGAGGAACAAAGGGAGGCAGTGGCCACAGCATGTTTACTAAGAAGCCTGCCCAGAACTCCAGCCTCTTCCATATTTTTAAGGAGGGCATGTTCCCTCGTATGTCAGCGGATCATTAACCTTGGATATTGTGTGCAGGCTTCTTGGCAGAACATCCTGTTTGCAAGCACATCTCTGCTTCCTTAACCATTTTCTCTCATGGTCACTGTCGGGCTCCTACAGACACCAAGAGTGGAAGACAAGAAGACAAGTTTGCGGTTCCTGATTGGCATCATAGGAGCTATCATCAGAAGGGCCTGCCGTTCCAGTTTGCCTGGGGCAGTCCTAGTTGACACCTGTCACCCAGCAGAATTATAAGTAGTGTTCTCCTTTACATTCAACAGTGTGTTGGTTGGGACCATAAATTACATGGTCTCTGTTAGCTCTGTTAAAGGGATATACGAGGTGATCTGCCATCTCCAGATGGGGAGACCTGACTGTTTCTGGCAGAGCTTCTTCTGATTGAATATTGTAGAATGAGACGTTTTCCCGGTGGGAGTGGGACACTGAAGGAAATGAAGAAGGCACAGGTGAGTGAGCGTGCTGGGCGTGTTCAGGAAAGAGCAAGCAGACAGGCGCTGCCGGTGGAGTGCTGGCGCTCAAATTGGCTGCACATTAGAGTCGCCTGGGGAGCTCGTAACACTCCCCTTGCCCAGGCTGCACCAATTAAATGGAGTCTCTGGAGCCGTTTTAAAAAAACCTCTCAGGGCAATTACAATGCGATCTGACAACCTTGGAGGTGGAAAGCCCTTGAGAGGCCGACAAGAAATGATGGGTGAGTAGGAAAGGGGAACCGGGCGAGGCCCACTTCATGGAGTAATGTATTCCTAACCAGAGGTGCTGCCACTTGTCCCTGAGTGTCAGTCTTTCTGTAGAGCCTTAGTCTGCCTGGGGCAGCTATGAGGAGCCCCTTTCCTTTCTGTTAGGGCAGCAGCATGAATGGCTAACGGGCTGTGGTTAGCAGCTTGTACCCTCTTTTTACCGCCCTCTAAAGAGATACAGCTTGCAAACATTCACTCCGTGCCCAGAAAACCTTTCAGCAATACTAAAGGTGCCAAGGATGATTAGACATGTGAGGCAGACTGCGCTTTTATATCATAAAGGTGGACATAAAAACCCCTTAGAACAATTCTTTCTGTGAAAACAAAATCCCTAAAGTACATTATGTATAAGACAACCTTCTCTGTAGATTCCTGGGAAGGAAATCGAAGGTTAATTAGCGTGTCCTATCTCTTGCTTATTTACCAGTCTAGTTAATTGTTTAGAAGTTGGAACCTGCTAATTATCAAGACTGATGTGATTCAGAAGGTGAAATTATCAGGGTTAATAATAATGGCCACATTTTCTATCGCAGAAGGACTGTCTGCTCTGGGGCCACCTTAAGGGTACTATCCAACTCCCTTGAAGCGAATTTATTAACACCCTGCCCTTCAGGATGGCAACCGGACTGAGGAGGAGATAAATTCACTCTACTGAATAAGTATGTTTTACTGAGCTAGGGGAAAGGGACCCCTGCACAGGCTCAGTGTATCGGCTTCCTCTTCTTTAGCTCTCCGCTGGTTCTTCCCCCTTTCTCCATGAGCTGTGTGTCCTCCATGGCCACTTGGAGCTTGCTTCCCCACTTCTGGACAGGTCTTTGGGACCCCGAACTTTCCGGCCTAAGTAGCACTGAGCCTGCTTCCAGGGCCCACATGGGCCTCATTCCTAGAATTTTCTCTTGAGGGAGGAGTTACCACACTGTTGGTGGGCACTCCAGTGGGCTTGAAAGACAGTCTTAGGTGGCTGTTTGGCAGGGCAGGGAGTGGAGGTGGAATTTGGATGTGAGGATTGGAATGTCCATGTGCATGCAAGTTGCCTCGCAGTGTAGGCCAGAGCCAGGGTGGGAGTGAAGGAGGAAGAGTTGGCTCTCCCCATGTGCCATGGCCCAGCACAGAACTCCTAGGGTCCGAGAATTATGAATTTGAACCTAGCCTTCCAGGTCATTATTATGGTGCTTTTGTTTAGGTAAGAGGACTGTGTGCCTGTATGAGTGTGCTAAGTCACTTCAGTTGTGTCTGACCCTTTGTGACCCTATGGACTGAAGCTCTCCAGACTCCTCTGTCCATGGGATTCTTCAGGCAAGAATACTGGACTGGGTTAACATTTCCTCCTCTAGGGGATCTTCCTGACCCAGGGGTTGAATCCATGTCTCTTATCTCCTGAATTGGCAGGTGAATTCTCTATCACTAATGCCACCTGGGAAGCCCAGATAAGAAGATAGAAAATATTTAAATTTTGTTAACTGTTTTATAAATTTAAAATATTTAAGTATATGGGTTTCCATTTGGGCTCTTGCTTTGGGCCTTTAAAAACTTAAGAATGTCACCTGAAGCCTGGAGGTGGATCACATCAATGATACGTAAAGAAACATGGGGAGCTCAGTGTCAGACTGTATACCGTTTCTGTGAATGGGTTTTATCATTCCCATTTTCAAGATGTAGGAACCTTTGTTTGGAAGATTAGCAACTTGCCTCACATCCTATAACAAATAAAAGGATTTATTTGTTGGTCCTCAACAAAGACTCAGCTTCTTGAGGTCAAGCTTTTTTTCTAACCCTGATTCCAACCCACCCCCCAACCCTCATCAGAGAGGGAGATATCTTTTGAGGTGAAATTATCCTAAGATGTTAACTTTAACTCTTTCAAATTGACTTTTGTTTTTTTTTTCTCCTGTCAACCCCTACCCAGCTGTCTCCCTTCCTCTTCTACTTCCCTTGCCTTTTGAGTAAATCACCCTAATTATTAACATTGTAAATGAACTTCTAAATAAGCTATTTAAGTTTATTCCTATTAGATGGGACAACAGATTAGAAATCCAGTGCCACCTGGGGTGGGAAAGTGTTAGATTTCCATGCTAATGCCTCATGCATGTTTTATGCCTTAGATTAGCAGCTAATGTGGTCATTGATCATCTCATGTCATATGAACTACAAACCTGCTGCTTTGAGCTAATTCTTTCAAAAACTGTTTCCAAATCAGTATTCTAAGTCCAGACAAAGATTTCTGGTTGAGAAACAAGGTCATATTTACTTTGGGTAGGGGTCAAAAATATTTTTCTAACTATTTATTCTCTTTGTAGATAATAAACAGGGTGTAATATATCATTGGAGCAAGTTAGGTTTGAGAAATTGCCGAAGGAAAAATATATCCTAACATGTAGTCCTAGGAATCCTTTTTGTACCCTATATAGTTTCTTTCTATGCAATGTATAAGTCAAAAATATGTTGAAAGTTATCATTTGAAAGCCTATTCAATTTGTACTTAAATTAGCTAAGGATTTACCCCATTAAGTCGGAAATTGAGGGCATTTTTATTTCAAGTTATATGGCTCTGCCATTACTGAGGTCTAGTTCAAATTCTGGTCTGTTCACTTAGCAACTGGGTGACCTTAAGGAAAATCCTTATCATCTCTGAGTCTCAGTTTCTTTATTGAAAACATGAGACTCATGAAAGCACTTATCTCACTGGGTGATTATAGGGTTGACCAAAGCATTGCATGGAAAGCTTTTACTTACATGTCTGGCCCTTACTAGATACTCATATAAACATTCGTGATTACTTGATTCCTCTTCCATGTAGAAAGTCATCTTGGCTAAAATATATGATGAATGAAAATTTCACTGATAAAGTGGGGCAGTAATTGTTTGCCTTTTCTTTTTTCTGAACAGGTGTAGAAACCAGCCATGTCTCAGTAATATGCATTGGAAAACTGGTAATGGGATAATAAGGAATTATGTTTATGATTCAAGAAGGACCTTTCTGTCTCTTTGGAATCTGAGCTGGACCTCCAGCTAAGTCAGGGGTAGAAGAAGGAATAGAGGACGCCAACCAAACCCAGGCAATGGGGGAACCATCTCAACACTGAGCAGGAACACCACCCCTTCAGCCTAGAAAGATGGCAAGTTCAAATTGTGATTTACACAGTTGGTCATGGAGGGTATGGGTCATCTCTCGGTTATGACCACTAGGGGGCGAAGCTAAAAGTTGACTGATAACAACTCCTCTCCTTAATACCTTTCTACCTCCCCCTCTCTCTGTGCATTCATCTCTGTAAACCTTGAAATTATTGCAGGGCTATGGAAAATGGGCAGGGATAACAGGGTTTTTGTTGTTGTTGTTGTTATTGTTTGTTTTTGGGGAATTTCTCCAGGAGCACCCATGGGTGCCGGGGCTGCTCTGGCACTGGCAGAGAGCAGGCAAGGCAAGCTGAGCCCTGGCTTGTGTTTCCAGCTCTCTCTCTTACAGCTGCATCACAAGAGCCTGGAGAGCATTAGGGAGCCGTATGAGGCTCTGGATGATTCTCTGGCTGCCAAAAACCTCATGCATTTGAGATGGAAGAATAGAAGTTTTGGCGATGAGGGAAGATTTGATTCAACAGTAACATCCCTGAAGTAGGGTGGAGCTAGCCACTACTAGGGACAGTGGGCATGGTCTGCATGAGACAGTTCTTTATGAGAGCATTTCCTGGGCAAAGTTTCCTGAATAATCTTATTGGACAATGCACTGTGTGTGTGTGTGCACGCGTGTGGTGTGGGTGGGTGGTGTGTGGGCCGGTGTGTAGGGCCATGTGTATGTGTGTGGGGGGAAGTGTGGATGGAGCCGTGTCACCAAATCAACAAACCTATTGCAGAATTCACTTATTTAGATTTGTTCTTTCCCTTTGTGAACCTCTGCCATGTGCTTTAAATTATAAGGAAGTGTTTCAGAGACAATTACTGGATAGTTTCTTCGCAGGAAACCTGAGCTTTTCTTGATCCATTTGATTTCTATATATGGAAAGAGTGACTTTAAACATATGGATATATGTATATATATATCTGTGAGTTAGGCTCTTCTAAGTAGAGACCAGATGTATAATTTCATAATTCATTGAGAACAGCTTTCTTTAGATATGTTATCCTCCCCATTGGATGTATAATTAGGATCTTTGTTAACAAATCAAAATAGCATTCCCATTTAGAAATGCTATCCAAGCTCTTAGCACAATGCTGAGAACATGATATGTACTTAGCTCATTGATGAATGAACTAGGTTGGATTCAGTAAAGAAAAATGCAAGGTATTAAACATGATAAAGAAGAAATATTCAAAGACTCAAGATGGTAATGGGCTTTCCAGGTCACAGAGTTGAAGAATATTAGACTGCAAAAATAAATCAGAATAAAACTGTGACTGTAATTGTTATGAAAAGTATGGAGGCTTGAAATTGCCTCTTGTATTAAAAGATGGACTAACAGACAGTGACTGAAGCCATGAAATTAAAAGATGTTTGTTCCTTGAAAGGAAAGCTATGACAAACCTAGACAGCATATTAAAAAGCAGAGACATCACTTTGCCAAAAAAAATCTCTATAGTCAAAATTATGATTTTGCCAGTAGTCATATGCAGATGTGAGAGATGGACCCTACAGAAGGCTGAGAGCCAAAGGATTGATGCTTTCAAATTTTAATGCTGGAGGAGAATCTTGAGAGTCCCTTGGATAGCAAGGATATCAAACTAATCAATCCTGAAGGAAAGCAACCCTGAATATTCATTGGAAGGACTGATGTTGAAGCTAAAGCTCCAATACTTTGGCCACCTGATAGGAAGAGCCAACTCATTGGAAAAGACCCTGATACTGGGAAAGAATGAGGGCAGGAGGAGAAGAGGGCGACAGAGGATGAGATGGTTGGATGACATCACTGACTCAATGGACATGAGTTTGAGCAAACTCCAGGAGATGGTGAAAGAAAGAGAAGCCTGGCGAGAGGCAGTCCATAGGGTTGCAAAGAGTCAGACACGACTGAGCAACTGAACAACAACAGTAGCGTCTGGTGGATGTCCTGGATTACAGACTCTGAAGACAGCCTGCTGGTTATAGATCCTGAGAATGCTCTTCCCATCTATGGGATCCTAGGCAAGTAGCTTAGCTGCTTCTCCTGTAAAATAGCCAGAGTAATAATATCTGCCTTAGAATATTGTTGGGAGTATTAAGAAGTCACATAAAAGGGCCTGGGTCACAGTAAATAGTTACTAACCAGGGCCATTATTATATCCATTCTTTGAGAGCATGATAAACCTTTCAATAAAGTTGTCTTGATGAGACTTGTATATTCTTCTGGGCTGCTTCTTCAGATTTCTGACTTGAAATCTGATTTCTTTACAGATACCAGAGTCAGAGTACAGACTGGGCTGATAGATTCTATAGTGGCATAACAAGGTGTTGGATATCCGATAGATAGATCTCTGAATCCTGTACGGGCACTGCTGCACTTTCTCCTTTCCCTTTTGATGCTGCTCCTCCCTGGAGCGACTTCCCTGGGTTCAGCTGCTGCCTAAGGGGCATAGCCAGGTTGGTCCCTCTTCCTCCCTTTCTATCATGCTTGAAAGTGATAAAGGTAGTATGCTTATGAAATCTGAGGCTAACACTGCTCTGAGAGGAAAAGCTAATATCCTGGATAACCAAACAAGTATTCAGAGGTTACAGCTAATCTGAAAGATAATATTCGCTGAAGATACATAGTCTATCATTTATATTAAGATTAAAACAATAAGTTATCCAAGCTTGAGCTTGAGAAGAATGACTCAGTAACCCAGAGAATTCTCTTGATTTCAAGGTCAGGATGAGACAGAAATATGCCTTGGTGCCTGGTACGTTCCATACTAGAGTTGACTGTTGGCATCCATTAAAGAGTTGGCCTGAACATCTCATGTCCCCAGATCTAAACTGACAATCACTGACGTAGGAAGACAATCAGCTAGCTAGGCTGATGCATTATGGAAGTAGCTTACTACTAAAAACTTGTCTTGAAGTGCATGTGCTGTTTTTTGAGCCACACATTTTATCTTCATTATCTAATTTAATTGAAGTATCCTCTAAAATACATGTCATACCCTCATTAGAGTATGTGTGTCATGGAACTGCTGGTTTGCCTTCAAAAATTCAGAAGAATCAACATTCCATCAGAAATGCTAAGCCCTCTGGTCCACCATTCGGGACAAGGAAGGGCAGAGTCCCAGGACAATCTCAAGGTCAGCTCTTACCTATAATATTGCTCTTCAGTTTTGATGCCCCCACTTAAATGGTTGTTGACAGTTGTAGTGATGGAAGAGCAATCAGTGTTTTCTGAAGACTATGTCATATGAAAAAAGTTGAAGGAACTTAGAAGTATTTCACTTAGAAATAAAGGAGGTTTGGAGGAAATGTAACTGCCTTCTTCATAAGCATGAATGTCTTTTATGGATAGAGGCATATGGCTTATTTTGTGCTCTTCCAAGGAATTAAGCCAGGACAAAGAGGTGTGTCAGTTACACAGATTCAATATAAGGAAGCACTTCTTAAACTGGAGATGTCCAAAATACAGTGGGTGGCCTAGAGAGAAAATGAGCATCCCTTCTTCAGAATTGCTTAAGCAGTTACTGAAAGGCTGGGTCTAACCACAGAGATGGAAAGGCTGTCAAGTGTAATGGATAGACACAGGAAACGTGCCACCAGAGGGACTGAATGCTCTTCCTGGCTCTGTCTGCCCCTTACTAGCTGGGAGATGATGGGAAATTTACTCTCTCTTTCTTAGTAAAGTGAAAGTCACTCAGTCGTGTCTGACTCTTTGCAACCCCATGGACTATACAGTCCATGGCACTCTCCAGGCCAGATTATTGAAGTAGGTAGCCACTCCCTTCTCCAGGGAAACTTCCCAACCCAGGGATTGAACCCAGGTCTCCCACATTACAGGTGGATTCTTTACCAGCTGAGCCACCAGGGAAGCCCAAGAATAGTGGAGTGGGTAGCCTATCCCTTCTCCAGCAGATCTTTCTGACCCAGAAATTGAACTGGGGTCTCCTGCATTACGGGCAGATTCTATACCAGCTGAGCTACCAGGGAAGCCTTCTTTCTCAGTACCCACCTCGTAAATCCTTATGGATGTTCATGGATGTAAAGTGGCATTTATTAACAACTTAGATAATGTTTCTTATGATTATTTTCTAAAACACTGTAGAGAGATTTCTGTAAAGAGCAAAAGGTTTGCTAGAGCTCTTTCCCACTCTAAGACAACTACTTATAATAATATGGTCAGACTCTGTTAATGTTATGGATGCACCATTGAGTCTATAAAACACCATCTATCCTTAGTCAGGGTCAATATGACATGTTTTACTTCATCACTATAAATACAACCTGAGCACAAATGGAGACATACAAATAAAAGAAAGGAGATGGGCATGTGTTTTACAAGGCTGGTACACTGATAGCTGCTCCAAAGAGACCGGCTTAAATGTTAACTTTGTTAATTTCATTTGCCCATTCCACCTGTGAGTTATAGTGTACATAAGTAGCATAAGGTGTTTTATGTTAATTCCTGTGGATGGTTTTTTAAATTTCATGTGAGTAAACCAGGCATATTGTTAACAATATAATTTGGGCTAAATTGAGCTCTTAGTAAATTGTGAATGGTTTATCATTATTCACTGGAATGCATTTACTCTGCTAATGCAATATTGCAGCTTTTTAATTATATGTTAATAGTTTAACAGCCAAAGTTAAGTGCTATTAATAAAATGGTATAACTAAAAGATCCCATTTGTAGTGTTCTATGGTTTTCTTCAGTGCTTTATTAGAAAAGTTAAAAAACGAGATGTGACAAAAAGAATACAAACAAAAGCAATTATTACACTCAATATAAATGATGGAAAATTTGGGTTGTGTGCTGTCAGCTAAAGCAAAGCAAGATGTAACACAGTGCCTGGTCCATTGCTCTACAACGGCTGAATGAATGGTAGTTGATCAAGAAACAATTCTATTGACAGTTTCATTCCCTTAAATTAGAATTCTTGTTCAAGCTGTGTTTCTACAGGTAAAACAAAGCGGAGAATTGATATTTGCTTGGTAAATTAAGCAAGAAGAAAAAGAATGCAAACAACACATTCCCTCTCTCCATTTTCTCCTGGAATGAAAGGTCTGTGTCCAATAGTTAGATGTGGTCTACTATTTTTCCGTTTTATCTGTGAAGAAGAGAATGGTGTGATCACCATATGTAATGGAGAAGGAGTGTGGCAGTTTTCAAATATTTTTCTGTCATGAGCTGGTTGTTCTTAAGTAATAAGTATATCCATGTTAAATAAATATCTGGGATAAATCTAGAATCCTGTACTTATATCTAAGAATATAGTGATGTAATTACAGAGAGGAGATAGGACTTCATGAAAATAAATTAAAAACATCATGGGATTTGCTCTGCTCAGCTCAGTGTCAGTAAAGGATGCAATTAAAACTCCAGGAAGATGAACCTTCTATTGCCCTGGTACCCAGAGGAAGGGCCATGAGTCCTGCTCTCTCAGAACTAATCAGTGCAGCTGGGAGTACTGAGTGCTATAGCAGAAATTGCAGCTTATGAAAGATGGAGATGATTGGGCAGAATGGAGAGAAAACCCAAACTGTGTCAAATGAGTTGTTATGGGGAAATCCTGATAATGGGGAGACAATCAGAGGGACAGTGATAGTTATGCTCAAATATTTTAAGGGCTATAATGAAGAAGATGGAATAGATTCATTTGGTATCAAGGGCAGCCAGTAATGCATATTTGTGAAAACCGTAAAAAAGGTTATAATAAGAAAATGCATTAATAGTATATTGCGATGTGCTACCTTTCTAGTGCTAATTCCACTATTTAGGGTTCTTTTATCAAAACCTTTTCAAAACTTGAAAAGGATGCTATGGAAGGTTTTCAATCATAAATTGAGTGATTGACAAGATTATCTTGTGATTTGGGGAGTTTGCAAGTTAAATAATCAAATTTTTATCACTCTGCCATAATCTTGATATGAATACTGGAGTGGGTAGCCTTTCCCTTCTCCAGAGGGTCTTCCCAACCTAGGGATCGAACCCAGGTCTCCCACATTGAGGGCAGATTCTTTACCAGTTGAGCCACAAGGGAAGCCCAAGAATCCTGGAGTGGGTAGCCTATCCCTTCTCCAGCGGGTCTTCCCAACCCAGGAATCAAACCTGGGTCTCTTTCATTGCAGGTGGATTCTTTACCAGCTGAGCTATCTGGGAATATAATAGTTGTTAAATAGTTTGAATTTCCTGAGTGAAAAATTCTATAAATATAGAGGTTATTTTTTCATAGGGAGTTCAATGAAAGAAAGATAAACAGAGCTATAACTAATATTCTTTTCCTCTTTCCAATATAGTAAATTATAAAAATTATGAACTATTTTTAAGTAGCTATAGGATATGTGAGGGTAATATTAATATTATGAAAGTAAAAATGCATTTACTAGTTAAAATTCAAAGGAGTTGTTTTCATGGGATTTTCTGCCCTTTTCCACCACACATTTCTCAGGAGAGGTCACATGATCACTGATATTGTTGTTCAGTTGCCCAGTCGTGTCTGACTCTTTGCAGCCCCATGGACTGCTTGCAGCATGCCAGGCCTCCCTGTCCCTCACAATCCAAAGTTTGCCCAAGTTCATGTCCATTGCATCAGTGATGCCATCCAGCCATCTCATCCTCTGACACCCTCTTCTCCTTCTGCCCTCAATCTTTTCCCAGCATCAGGGACTTTTCCAGTGAGTCAGCTGTTCCCATCAGATGACCAAAATACTGGAGTTTCAGCTTCAGCATCAGTCCTTGCAACGAGTATTCAGGGTTGATTTCCAACTAGTTTTCAATGTTTATTTCCCTTAAGATTGACTGGTTTGATTTCCTTCCTATCTAAGGGACTCTCAGGAGTCTTCTCCAGCACCACAGTTTGAAGGCACCAATTCTTCAGTGCTGCACCTCTTTGTATCACTGATATAAACCCATCTAAAATAGTGAACTTTGTGCACAGTAAAATTAGCATTGATTTATATAATTTTGGAGATAAAAAGGGAGATAAGTAGAGGATAATGAAACTCATTTAAACATTTTCATAAAAATAGTTACAATTATATATATATATGCACATATATATGTGGCTTCCTAGGTGTCTCAGTGGTTAAGAATCAACCTACCATGCAGGAGACCTGGGTTTGATCCCTGGGTCAGGAAGATTCCCTGGAGAAGGAAATGGCAACCCACTCCAGTATTCTTGCCTGGAGAATCCCATGGACAAATGATTCTGCCAACGATATTCCATGGGTTTGCAGAGTTGAACATGACTTAGCAACTAAGCAATAACATATATATGTATAAACAACTATATATATATATATAAACATGTATATGATGTTTAGCAACTAAGCAACATATATATGTTTATGCAACATATATATATATATATATGTAAAATGATGTGAATATCATCATTGGATAGTGAATATGAAAAATCAGTTAGATAACAGCAGTTGGTATGAATTTCTACCATATAAACTAGTGGTAGAATATAATTCTGTTCTTTTGGTTGTTATTGTGCTTTTCTCTGGAATTGCTTCCATTCTTACATCCGTGTTTATATAAAAGAGGTTTCAGGCATGAAGTGCATTTTAATATCATATAAGGCCTGTATGTAAAATATTTCTTTCAGTGAGAATTTGAGTTGAATTCTCTTTCATCTTCACACCATTGACACGAGAGACTAAGGATTTAGTTCAAATTGTTGTGGTAAACAGAAAGCTTTCAATCTTCATTGGCCATTTATTAGAGACACTCTGTCTCTCTTGGGCTTCCCTGGTGGCTTGGATAGTAAAGAATCCACCTGCAATGTGGGAGACCTGGATTCAATCCATGGGTTGGGAAGACCCCCTGGAGAAGGGAAAGGCTATCCACTCCAGCATTCTTGCCTAGAGAATCCCATGGACAGAGGAGCCTGGTGGGCTATAGTCATGGGGTCAAAAAGAGTCAGACATGACTGAGGGACTTTCACTTTCTTTCTCTCACAGCCTCTCTTATGTAGGCTAGCATTTGTTTCTCAGCTCTCATAATTTATCAGAGAGTTTGCATTACATACTGGACATTTATATTAAGATGAAAATTTTAGCTATGGACAAGTCCAAAGAAAATGTAGGTTTTAACAACTTTCTGATATGGGGTATATATAGTCATGACCTCAGGAAGCTACTGTCTAGTCTATGATTATATAGCAAGTAAAACCATGGAAAAAAGCAGATCCCTATGTAACTTTTTATTTTTAATTTTTTAAAAGAAATTCATGGCAATGTTATTTGTTTCTTTTTATAATTTTTTATTTGTGTGTTTATGTTTCGGCTGTGCTAGGTCTTCAAGGCGGTGCGAGCTGTTCTCTAGTTGCATCAGGCCAGGACTACTCTCTAGTTGAGATGCCTGGACTTGTTGTGATGGCTTCTGTCGTTGCTGAGCACAAGGTGCTCAGGCTAAAGTAGTTGTGTTTCCCAGGCTCTGGAGCACACACTCAGTAGTTGTGGTGCATGGGCTTGGTTGTTCTGCAGCATGTGGGATATTCCCAGACAGGGATTGAACCCATGTTCCCTGCATTAGTAGTCAGATTCTTGACCACTGAGCCACCAGAGAAGCCCGGGACAATGTATTTATTACCTTGAGCAAGGTTTCCACATAACACTAATCTTAGCTCTTGCCTTTTTTGTTGTTGTGGTTCTAGGATAGTGTTCAGTTCAGTTCAGATCATTCGCTCAGTCGTGTCCGACTCTTTGCGACCCCATGAATCACAGCACGCCAGGCCTCCCTGTCCATCACCAACTCCCAGAATTCACTCAAACTCATGTCCATTGAGTCGGTGATGCCATCCAGCCATCTCACTCTCTGTCGTCCCCGTCTCCTCCTGCCCCCAATCCCTCCCAGCATCAGAGTCTTTTCCAGTGAGTCAACTCGTCACGTGAGGTGGCCAAAGTATTGCAGTTTCAGCTTAAGCATCAGTCCTTCCAATGAACACCCAGGATTGATCTCCTTTAGAATGGACTGGTTGGATCTCCTTGCAGTCCAAGGGACTCTCAAGAGTCTTCTCCAACACCACAGTTCAAAAGCATCAATTCTTCAGCGATCAGCTTTCTTCACAGTCCAACTCTCACATCCATACATGACCACGGGAAAAACCATAGCCTTGACTAGACAGACCTTTGTTGGCAAAGTAATGTCTCTGCTTTTTAATATGCTATCTAGGTTGGTCATAACTTTCCTTCCAAGGAGTAAGCCTCTTTAATTTCATGGCTGCAATCAGCATCCGCAGTGATTTTGGAGCCCAAAAAAATAAAGTCTGACACTGTTTCCACTGTTTTTCCATCTATTTCCCATGAAGTGATGGGACCAGATGCCATGATCTTTGTTTTCTGAATGTTGAGCTTCAAGCCAACCTTTTCACTCTCCTCTTTCACTTTCATCAAGAGGCTTTTGAGTTCCTCTTCACTTTCTGCCATAAGGGTGGTGTCATCTGCATATCTGAGGTTATTGATATTTCTCCCAGCAATCTTGATTCCAGCTAGTGCTTCTTCCAGCCCAGTGTTATCAAAGTTTTAAAAGAAAGATTATTGGATAAAAATATTAAATTAACATAATTTAAATAACTAAATTTCATAATAGTTATCTGTATATTACATGCATCTTTTAGCTATGTTTAGAAATTATTTAATTTTAGAACTTCATACATATTTTAAAATATCTCAGTTGAGAAAAAAATCCAAAGACATAAAGAGGCATCTGAAAAGAGAATTATTACCATATATTAAAAAAAATTATAATGTATATGTAAAGTTAACTGCGTTAGAGATAAATTTAATTAAAAATAGGAAACTCACTTGCCTGTATTCATGCAATATTCTGACTTGGCAATTTGATTTTCATGGCATTTTATTTTCTGATTTTGTGTATTTTTCTTTGTTTTTAATCAGAAAAAAGTTTGATTTTTTCTCTTTTCAGTCAGTCTTATTAGAGGTTTACCAATTTTTAAAATTTCTTTAAAATATTTCTCTTTTAATTTTGTTGATTATCTCTATTGTGCTGATATTTCCTATTCATTTCCTTTTCCCTGCCTCTTCTTTCTTGTACTTTCTTTAAGTATGATATAGTCTTAGGTTATGTTTTAGACTCTCTTCTTTCCTACTATACAGATTTTAAAGCTATATGTTTTCCTTTAAACACTACTTTAGCTGCATTCTCCCGAATATTGGTCTGTTCCATCTTCATTATTATTCAATTCAAAATATTTTCTAATTTCTATTGTTATTTATTCTTTGACCCGTTGTATAGAGAAATATTGTCTAAGTTTCAAGGAATTAGGGTTTTATAGTTGTCTTTTTTTTGGTTTGGCTCATTTCACTGTGATCAGAGAATATATTGAGTAATTAGCTCTGAGCATTGTGGAGGCTTTCTGTGAGGCTTCTTTGTGGTTGACATGGTGAAAATTCCATGGGAACTTGAATGGGATGTGAATTCTGCTGTTGTGTGCACAGTCTTCTCTCTGTTTCTGCATAACATTTGGGTACATGTGTTAATTGTATGATTTTTAAAACAATTTCATTGAGGTATAATTGACATATGACAGTGTAAAGTATACATATTTAAAGTGTACGATTTCATAAGTTTTGATATATTTATAAATTCATGAAACCATTGCCAGAGCTCTTTTTTCTATTAAAAGAATCTCCCATCCTCCTCTTGTTCCCAGAACCTGTCTGCTTCTTTTACTACAGATTATATGAATTTTCTAGAAATGAAATTTTATATTATATACTCATTTTAGTCCACCTTCTTTCAGTTAGTATAATATTTTGCTGTTCATTCATTTTGCCTTGTGTATCAGTAGTTCATTTTTTTATTGCTGAGTAGCACTTAGAAAGCATCACTATGAACAAAGCTAGTGGAGGTGATGGAATTCCAGTTGAGCTATTTCAAATCCTGAAAGATGATGCTGTGAAAGGACTTATTCAATATGCCAGCAAATTTGGACAACTCAGCAATGGCCACAGGACTGGAAAAGGTCAATTTTCATTCTAATCCCAAAGAAAGGCAATGCCAAAGAATGCTCAAACTACCAGACAATTGCACTCATCTCACACGCTAGTAAAGTCATGCTCAAAATTCTCCAAGCCAGGCTTCAGCAATATGTGAACGGTGAACTTCCAGATGTTCAAGCTGGTTTTGGAAAAGGCAGAGGCACCAGAGATTAAATTGCCAACATCCTCTGGATCATGGAAAAAGCAAGAGAGTTCCAGAAAAACATCTATTTCTGGTTTATTGACTATGCCAAAGCCTTTGACTGTGTGGATCATAATAAACTGTGGAAAAAAGAGATGGGAATACCAGACCACCTGACCAGACTCTTGAGAAACCTGTATGCAGGTCAGGAAGCAACAGTTAGAACTGGACATGGAACAAGAGACTGGTTCCAAATAGGAAAAGGAGTACGTCAAGGCTGTATATTGTCACCCTGCTTACTTAACTTATACACAGAGTACATCATGAGAAACACTGGGCTGGAAGAAGCACAAGCTGGAATCAAAATTGCCGGGAGAAATATCAATAACCTCAGATATGCAGATGACACCACCCTTATGGCAGAAAGTGAAGAGGAACTAAAGAACCTCTTGATGAACGTGAAAGAGGAGAGTGAAAAGGTTGGCTTGAAGCGCAACATTCAGAAAACTGAGATCATGGCATCTGTTCCCATCTTTTCATGGCAAATAGATGGGGAAAAGGTGAAACAGTGTCAGACTTTATTTTTTTGGGCTCCAAAACCACTGCAGATGCTGACTGCAGGTATGAAATTAAAAGACGCTTACTCCTTGCAAGAAGAGTTATGACCAACCTAGATAGCATATTAAAAAGCAGAGACATTACTTTGCCAACTGAGGTCCGTCTAGTCAAGGCTATGGTTTTCCCCGTGGTCATGTATGGATGTGAGAGTTGGACTGTGAAGAAAGCTGATCGCTGAAGAATTGATGCTTTTGAACTGTGGTGTTGGAGAAGACTCTTGAGAGTCCCTTGTACTGTGTGGAGAGCCAACCAGTCCATTCTAAAGGAGATCAATCCTGGGTGTTCATTGGAAGGACTGATGCTAAAGCTGAAACTCCAATACTTTGGCCACCTCACGTGACGAGTTGACTCACTGGAAAAGACTCTGATGCTGGGAGGGATTGGGGGTGGGAGGAGAAGGGAACGACAGAGAATGAGATGGCTGGATGGCATCACCGACTCGATGGACATGAGTTTGAGTGAACTCCGGGAGTTGGTGATGGACAGGGAGGCCTGGCGTGCTGTGATTCATGGGCTGCGATTCATGGACACGACTGAGCGACTGAACTGAATTGAACTGAACTGAACTACATTGAATAGTTATACACAATGTGTTTATCTGTTCACCTGTCTTTTGGATGTTTTATTTATTTCTCTTAACACCTGTTGGGAGAAATGTTTTAAGGTCTGCTAATATGATTTGGATTTGTTTATTTTTTATGCTTTGTGAATTAAAAAAATATTTAAAACTCTATTGTTGGGTGCATACATATCTAGGTCTAAGCTATTTTTCTTATGATTGACCCACATATCCTTTAAAAAAATATTTCAAAATCTCTTCTTGCCTTCAGATATTCCTTGTTTAACTTTGTTGTTGTTATGTTAGCTTTATTTTGGTTTATGTTTTCATGGCACATCTTTTTCTGTACCTTTACTCTCAACCTTTCTGTGTCCTATTATCTAAGTGTGCCTCTATTATGGAGACTATTTTTTAAATCCAATATGACGATAATAGTTTTATTTTATATATATGATCTTTTGTGTTTAATGTCATTATCAGTGTAGTTAGTTTTGAAGTAGCTACCTTCAGTTCAGTTCAGTTGCTCAGTCATGTCCGACTCTGCGACCCCATGAATCACAGTACGCCAGGCCTCCCTGTCTATCACCAACTCCCGGAGTTCACTCAAACTCATGTCCATCGAGCTGGTGATGCCATCCAGCCATCTCATTTTCTGTCATCCCATTCTCCTCCTGCCCCAATCCCTCCCAGCATCAGAGTCTTTTACAGTGAGTCAACTGGTCGCATGAAGTGGCCAAAGTATTGCAGTTTCAGCTTTAGCATCAGTCCTTCCAATGAACACCTAGGACTGATCTCCTTTAAAATGGACTGGTTAGATCTCCTTGCAGTCCAAGGGACTCTCAAGAGTCTTCTCCAACACCACAGTTCAAAAGCATCAATTCTTTGGTGATCCGCTTTCTTTACAGTCCAACTCTCACATCCATGCATGACCACTGGAAAAACCGTAGCCTTGACTAGACGGACCTTTGTTGACAAAGTAATGTCTCTGTTTTTTAATATGCTGTCTAGGTTGGTCATAACTTTCCTTCCAAGGAGTAAGCGTCTTTTAATTTCATGGTTGCAGTCTGCATCTGCAGTGATTTTGGAGCCCAAAAAAATAAAGTCTGACACAGTTTCCACTGTTTCCCCATCTATTTCCCATGAAGTGAGATTACTTAAAGTATTTTGACTTGTTACAGTCCAGTGCAGGGCTTCCCGGGTGGTGCTAGTTGTAAAGAATCTGCCTGCCAATGTGGGAGACTCAAGAGACATGGGTTTGATCCCTGGGTTGGGAAGATCCTCTTGAGGAGGGCATGGCAACCCACTCTAATATTCTTGCCTGGAGAATCCCATGGACAGAGGACATTTTGGGCTACAGTTCATGGGGTCACAAAGACTGGGATAGCTCTGAAGTGTCCTAGCATGCATGCACTCAGAGTCCAATGTATATTATTTCTTTCCAATGCCCTGATAATAGTGGAAACTTATCACCCTCTAGTTCCATTTGCCCTCTTTTCTTTAAATGTGTTTAATGATGTTACCAGTATAGTTAGTTTTTAAATGTGTTTTCATTTCACCTGTCCTTTAATTTTAAACATTGGTACTATTGTTTTATGTTGAACATTAATTTATATATGTATACATATTTAGCTTTTTCATCATCTTAATTGCTTTTACTTCCGTGTTTCCATTTGGTATCATTTTTATTCTACCTCAAAATCTCCTTTTAGTATTTCTTGTATGTCAAGTCTCCCAGTGATGAATTCTGTCAATATTTTCAATATAAATTTTGAAAGGTTATTTTGCTAGGCATAGAATTCTAGCTTTGCAGTAATTTCCTTTTTGCATTGTAGAGATGTTAATTTTGCTGTTTTTTGGATTATACTATTTCCTTTGAGAAGCTGGTTGCCAGATTTATTGTATTCCTAGTTTGACTCTGATGTGCCTAGATGCACTTTAAAAAATTCTACTTAAGCTGTACTGAGTTTCTTGAGTTTATGTGTTGGAGTTTTTTTTTTTTAATCAATTTTGGAAAATTCTGGGCCATTATTTGTTCATATAATCACTTTATTTCTATGTTCTCTCACTCCTCTCCTTCTAGGACTCCAATGATATCATTTATATTTTCTGAAATTTTCTTTCTTTTCTGTCTAAGCTTCAGTTACACGTTTTCTATTAACCTTTCAGTTCATACCTCTTGTCTGTTTCTCTTAGTGTGCTATTAGACATATTCCTTGAATTCTTAATTTCACTTATTATATTTTTCAGTTCTAGAGTGCCTGATTGGGTATTTTTAAAAATTAATTCTCTTTTGAAATCCTTTTTCCTTTAATTTATTCTACGTATCTTTTTTTTTCCTACTCTTTTGAACAAATTAATCATAACCATTTTGAAATTGTTAATTTCTCTATGTGGATTATCTGTGGGTTGGCTTCTGATCTTTGTTTATATTTCCTTTTTGTTACTGACTTTATGTTCCTGTCTTTCACATCCGTTATAATTTTTTTTATTACATATTGGATACTGTAAAATCTGTAGAGGTACCAGATGATGCTCTTTCTTACCAGAGATGATTTGTCTTTTTCTTTTGCTAGGCAGGAGAGTAGGAAGGGAGACAGCCATCACTTTAATCTAATCAGATACTGAACTATGTTGAAAAAGAAATTTCTGTTCTGCTTCTCAGGGATTTTCAACTTAATCTTGAGTTACGTATAGTTTCACAATTTGACAAAAGTTTAAAGGGGAGACAGGAAGTGTGTTTGAGACACCCGAAGTCTCCAATTTTTCCATTCCAGGACTGTGCAGTCACCAAATCGCTAGGGTTTCTTGGTCCTTCTGCAGTGGCTGTGGTCAGGGCAAAGTATGGATTTCAAACCCCTAGGCCATGCCTAGAATTGGTAAATAGACCCAAGAAGAGGTAGCTTCAGAACTGCAGTTCACCTCTGAAGGCTTAGAATTTATCTCTTCAATCTCAAAAGTTTTGGTCTTAGAGATGTTATTTTCCCTATCCTTTCTTGGTTTTACGTTTTGTGGTATAATACCATAATTCTTGCTCTTTACCTGCCTTTTCTAGTTGTCCTCATTGGAGTAAATTACTTCATCTTATCTAAAAGCAGAAATTTGTATCCCTTTTTATTCCAAATAAAAATATAGGGATGTATGTACCCCACTGTACCAAATATGCAAAATTATAAAGTTGAGTCCAGATTTTTGCTTATGTCATGCTGAAGCTGGACATACTTATAACCTTGACTGCGTTACTTTTAGCATTATTCTTTTTACCTTTTTCCTTTCGTGCTCTTTCTCTGATTATCCCATAAAATTCTAATATCAGGACTTAAGTATATATACTTATGTGTATACATATGCCAGAGATTCCCACTGTTTGTCTTTATAGATATACTAGACTTCTTCTGCCTTGCATCCTTTCCCATGTTTATTCTTTCAGGATCCTCTAAAGGAACCAGTTGATTACTTGCTTAAATTCGTTACAACCAAAAAGTTAAAAGTTCAAGTTATAAACTGTTATGTTAAAATGGCATTTCTATTTTAAGGGATTTACCCTTAGAAGTAAGGGTTTTCTCACATTACAGTAGAAACAATGGGTGAGATATATGGGAAAGTGTGTTCCTTCTAGCCATTCATGTATTGTAAACACTGGAAAGTTTAACTTCCTTTATTCATTGACCCATTTATTCATCCAGCAAGCATTTCTTAGACTGCTACTATTTACAAGTCATTTTGATTCCTGGGTAGCTTACTGTAAAGAAGCTGCCCACAAGGTGGGAGACCTGGTTTTGATCCCTAAGTTGGGAAGATCCCCTGGAGTAGGGCATGACAACCTACTCCAGTATTCTTGCCTGCACAATCCCAGACAGAGGAGCCTAGCAGACTACAGTCCATGGGGTCACAAAGAATCGGACACAACTGAGAAACTAGCACATACCCATACACAGAAAGTATACAGATGAGTAAGACTGATCTCTTCTCTTAAGAATGTTATAGTCTAATAAAAGAGATAAAACGAATATACAACTAATAATAGTATATAAGGTATAATGGAATAAACACCAGAGGAGAAAGAAAATAAAATAGTGTGGGTGAACAGAGAAAGAGATCTTCTGTCAGTCAATCATACTAGAGTTTCAAAGTTGCTTCTCAGTGGGTTTTAATAAGATGGTTGCGATTTCTAATGCAGATATGTATGGAGGTTTAGAAGGGAATTTCAGATAGAGAGAACATTATGAACAAACATGGGGAATGTGAGAAGTATAGGGAGAAGTGCTGTCACAGGGTCTTGCTTGCTTTAAGGAAAGAGAGGAAGATCAGTTCAGTTCAGTCGCTCAGTCGTGTCCGACTCTTTGCGACCCCATGAATCACAGCACGCCAGGCCTCCCTGTCCATCACCAACTCCCGGAGTTCACTCACACTCACGT
This sequence comes from Moschus berezovskii, assembly GCF_049115385.1. Classification (NCBI taxonomy): domain Eukaryota; kingdom Metazoa; phylum Chordata; class Mammalia; order Artiodactyla; family Moschidae; genus Moschus; species Moschus berezovskii. Next base: position 24,006,337 of record NC_142466.1, read on the forward strand.
CCATTGAGTCAGTGATGCCATCCAGCCATCTCATTCTCTGTCGTCCCCTTCTCCTCTCGCCCCCAATCCCTCCCAGCATCAGACTCCTTTCCAGTGAGTCAACTCGTCGCATGAGGTGGCCAAAGTATTGGAGTTTCAGCTTTAGCATCAGTCCTTCCAGTGAACACCCAGGATTGATCTCCTTTAGAATGGACTGCTTGGATCTCCTTGCAGTCCAAGTGACTCTCAAGAGTCTTCTCCAGCACCACAGTTCAAAAGCATCAATTCTTCGGTGATCAGCTTTCTTCACAGTCCAACTCTCACATCCATACATGACCACGGGAAAAACCATAGCCTTGACTAGATGGACCTTTGTTGGCAGTAATGTCTCTGCTTTTTAAAATGCTATCTAGGTTGGTCATAACTTTCCTTCCAAGAGTAAGCGTCTTTTCATTTCATGGCTGCAATCAGCATCTGCAGTGATTTTGGAGCCCAAAAAAATAAAGTCTGACGGTGTTTCCACTGTTCCCCATCTATTTCCCATGAAGTGATGGGACCAGATGCCATGATCTTTGTTTTCTGAATGTTGAGCTTCAAGCCAACCTTTTCCCTCTCCTCTTTCACTTTCATCAAGAGGCTCTTTAGTTCCTCTTCACTTTCTGCCATAAGGGTGGTGTCATCTGCATATCTAAGGTTATTGATATTTCTCCCAGCAATCTTGATTCCAGCTTGTGCATTTTCCAGCCCAGCGTTCCTCATGATGTACTCTGCATATAAGTTAACTAAGCAGGGTGACAATATACAACCTTGATGTACTTCTTTTCCTATTTAGAACCAGTCTGTTGTTCCATGTCCAGTTCTAACTGTTGCTTCCTGACCTGCATACAGGTTTTTCAAGAGGAAGATCAGTGACCTTTAAATGGCTTCTTCTAGCATATTGAAGATTGAATCCTTGTTATCTGTAGTAATTAGCTTACCGTGGACTGCTGTTGAATATCAACAGGCCCTGTGCTATGAACTGAGGATACAATACATCAGAACCTGGCATTTCTAAGCTCATTGCGTAGTGAGATTCTGCTAATGTATTTTATTTACTACAAAGAGAAGAGAGAAAAGTGCTAATTGAAGTGTGAACGAAGTTTTATTCCACCAAGAGGCCACCTTGCCCAAGGGTTTTTCTCTTATTTCTAAACACAGAAATGATCGTTAATTTTTTTCAGTGTTATACAAGTATTTATAGCATCTGTCTTATTTTATCAATGCTTCCAGCCAAACTTAATCCTTTAGATGAGTATATCCGTTTTGTATGTCTCAACTTTTATCAGTTTATCCATTATTTATTTACCCTTTCCTTTGACCCTTTCTTCCTTCCTACCCTCTCTTCCTTTCTTTCACTAATATTTTCTGAGTGAACCTGTAAGACAGATGCTGTAATGGAGGCTGAAGATGCGGTTATGTATAAGCCATGGTCCCAGGTTTCTGGTGATATGGTCCCAGACCAAGCTGATGGGAGCTGTGAACTCCGGAGAGCAGCAAATATCCAAGGATGAACATTTATTTTCCCGAAGTATAAGTAGCTTGATTCCAAAGCTTCTGTAGAATACACATAGTTTTGCTGAATTTGGACCTCTGGAAGGGCTTCCTAGAGTATCAGTTAACCCCTGTTTCCATGTTTAGATCTGTTTATTGCTGTAACTGCCAACAACAAGGAGAATGTTAATGAACAAAACCCTCAAACCTCTTATCTGAGTGCAAGGTTTATCCCAAATTACAACCATCTCTCATCTGAGTTTCTTTTCTCCTCACATTCACTTACAACCCAGATATAATGAAATGCCAGGCTTTTTCACTGAAGTTTTATTTTTAATGGCTGCAAATGGAAACCATTTAAATATCTATCATAGACGAATATAAGAACAAATTGTGATATATTCAGACAATGGAGTACTACTTAACAATGCAAAGAACAGATAGTATGTACACACAACATCATGAATAATTCTTAAAATAATAATGCTGAGCAAAAGAGGCTACATAAGTAAGAAAATATACTCTGTGACCTCATTTACACAAAACTCTAGACAACGCAAGCTTGTGACAGAGACCAGATCGGTGGATACCAGGGAAGGAGGCATGTGGGGAGGGTCGAAGGGAAAGATTACAAAGGTGTACAATACGAGATAATCCTGGGGGGTTATGTGTATGGATTTTAGGTGTGGTTTTCATTATTGTATACATATGTCAGAACTTATCAAGTGATATACTTTCAATATGTGCAGTTTATTGAACGTCAGCTATTTCTCACTAAAAGTTACTCTTGTGTTAAGACAAACACAGGCTCCTATTTTAATTATTTGTTTAAATAGACTCAGTGACATGATGAGAGTGACCAGGGCTTTTTCATTCAATATCTCTGCCAGTGACTGGTCCAAGGTGGACTTTCAGAAGATACATGTTAGGTGACTATAGAAGGAGTTAAGACATACTTCAGTCGAATGATGTACTATTTTGGCCTTGCTTTGCTTCACACATTAAAATGCTGATCAGAAACCAGAATTGAAAGAGACACATGTACTCCAATGTTCATTGCAGCACTGTTTATAATAGCCAGGACATGGAAGCAACCTAGATGTCCATCTGCAGATGAATGGATAAGAAAGCTTTGGTACATATACACAATGGAGTATTTTTCAGCCATCAAAAAGAATGCAATCTGTTCTAATGAGATGGATGAAATTGGAGCCTATTATACAGAGTGAAGTAAGCCAGAAAGAAAAACATCAATACAGTATACTAACGCATATATATGGAATTTAGAAAGATGGTAACCTTAACCCTGTATACGAGACTGCAAAAGAGACATAGGTGTATAGAACAGTCTTTGGGACTCTGTGGGAGAGGGTGAAGGTGGGATGATTGGGGAGAATGGCATTGTAGCATGTATATTATCATATGTGAAATGAATCACCAGTCCAGGTTTGACGCATGATACAGGATGCTTGGGGCTGGTGCACGGGGATGACCTGGAGGGAGCATATGGGGAAGAGGGAGGTGGGAGTGGGGGTTCAAGAAAGGGAACACATGTACACCCGGGGTGGATTCATGTCAATGTATGGACAACCAACCAATATATTAATGTAAGGTAATTTTCCTCCAATAAAGTAAATTTAAAAAAAGATTAAAAAGTTGAGAAATCTCAAAAAAATAAAAATAAAATCCTGATCAGGCTGTAGTGTTAGCCGTTAACCATATTGTTTCCCTTGTTGTAAAGCCAACTATAGTATAAATGTCCTTGAAGAATGCTTTTATCTTTAAAAGCAACTTAAATAAGCCCAAACTCAACTACCAGTTTTAATAGGAATTTATGTTAGAAATGAAAGCCACGAAAGGTTAGTAAACATCAAGAGACAGCGAAACATCTCGCTTGTAATATTTGGAGATAAGTTAGCTGCCTACAGCATCCCATGGTGTGTAATCCCATCTGGATAGGTGAATTAGTGTCATGATGAAATGACTAACTTCTGCTTTGCCAAATGTTTATGACACAAATGATGTCCATCACAACAGTGGGGAGACTTCACTTTCCTCCGTCTACAGTGATAGTCTCAGAATGGTGTTGTGAATGGACACTCAGTAAAGAGTCTCTGTGCAGCCCTTTCAATTGCTCCCACTGTCATCATTTTTAAATTCTGATTTTTTTTAAGGCTTAGAGGTTGTTAGTTATTTAGGCATCCCTGTACAAAAATGTCAACTCTGAGCCATTGGAGAAATTGTGAGGGAGTTAAACCTGGAGTCTGTCTTGGAAACTGATCTATCATTTTCTTCCCCATAGTCTCAACAGCAACACTGTCATGCATTAAAATGGTTAAAACATACTTTACAACAATCCCGTCAACCATCTTCTCTATAAATGCAAACACAGAGGCTGAATTACCTTAGAAGTTGAAGCCCTTCCTTTTTTCACCCTGTTTTATATTCTCCATCCTGATTCATTTTATCCTGACTCCCTCGGCCTGCCAGCTTCCCTCGCCTTAAAATAGTTGTTTGAGCAGCTGCGAATGTGCTCGATGACAATTGCTTTTGTGATTTACTCGAAATTCTGCCAATTTTTAGGCCTGGAAAAAAAAAAAAAAGGCCTAAGATCTCTGGGGATATCACTGTTCGAGATACTATTTAATCTTCCTGTAGTATCCTCTCTCAGCCCTTTCCTGGTGCAGTGTACTGCCATGGGAGTTGTGGAAAATACCCTCTACTGTTTTCTTTCTTCTGACAGGTAGTGTTTTGAAGTCCCGTTCTTTTATTTCATTTGTATGCTAAGTCGCTTCAGTCATGTCCAACTCTTTAAGACCCTATAGACTGTAGCCTGCCAGGCTCCTCTGTCCATGGGATTCTTTGGGCAAGAAAAACGGAATGGGTTGCCATTTCTTCCTCCAGGGGATCTTCCCGACCCAGGGATCTAACCCATATCTCTTATGTCTCCTACATTGACAGGCAGGTTCTTTACCACTAGCACCACCAATAATGTCTCAAAATATTCTTTGGCTCTCTCTGTTCACCAAAAATAATAGATACTCCTCAGCTTGCAGGGTATAATCTGTCCTCTTACATTCTTGTTCTAAGGTCCATGAGGATTAAAAAAAGAAAAAAGTGGTCACTGTTACTGGCCCATCTTTGACTGACAGCTGGAAACTGAGAAAATGAAGCAGGAATAGTCGGTTCTGTATCTAAAAATTATAAATTCATTATAAATAGAGACCTCTAATTCACAGAGTTTGCCAATGTAATCTTATAATATTTTGACAAGAAATAATTGCATTGTCTAACTTTCAGAAGTTGTCACTTTTCCATGGGCAAATTAGTGAAGAATAAAGGTTTTTGTAATTTGGTGAAAAGTCCAGATAAACATGGATCCCCTGGTGGCCCAGCAGTAAAGAATCCACCTGCAATGCAGGAGACGCAGGTTTGATCCCTGGGTCGGGAAGATCCTCTGGGAAAGGAAGTGGCTACTCACTCCAGTATTCCTATCTGGGAAATACCATGGACAGAGGACCTTGCAGACTTTAGTTGATGGGGTTGCAAAGAATCAGACCTGACTCTGAGTCTAAACAACCACAATGACCACAAGTATACAAGGGTCAAAACAAGCCAAACGTGTGTTTCCCCACTTGAATGATAATAATTCCTTCTATTTTTCAAATTGTTTGTGTAAGTTTCTTATGAGGGTTTTGCAAATCTTTTAGAATATTTCTCTGTTCACTGTTATAAAAACTTTTTACACTGGGTATCATTGTCCTAAAAAAACTGGAAGAAATAATAATTTGTTCTAACAGCTTACATATTTCACTTTATTACCACAAACAAAACAAAACCTACTGAGCTTATACTTTGATGATTCTCCTTTTACAGATGAGAAAATGAGAAAAAGTGAATCTTGGAAAATTTATATTGGAATGATTGGAGAGAATGGAATTGTAGCATGTATATTATCATAAGTGACCAGACCAGGTTCGACGCATAAATTTTCCTCTGTTCATTTCTTTGCAAAAAAAAAAAAAAAAAAGAAAATTTATAAAGTTTTCCCAAGGATCCATGTCCCATAGAGGAATATAGTACCAAGGCCTGTATCCATCCATTTTAGCTACAATGCCCCACTGATACACTGGATTTCCTCTAGGATTCTGCAGAAAGAGGAACAAGTGGGTTCCCTTGCCGTTTTCCCCTGGAGAAGGAAGTGGCAACCCACTCCAGTATTCTTGCCTGGAAAATCCCATGAACAGAGGAGCCTGGCTAGGTACAGTCCCTAGGGTGGCCAAGAGTCAGACAGGACTAAGCACGTGGCTCTCCATTTTGGATGCCTGCCATGAAATATTTGTCGTTGTTCAGTCCTTCAGCCGTGTCTGACTCTTTGCAACCCCATGGACTGTAGCACACCTGGCTTCCCTGTCCTTTACCATCTTCTGGAGCTTGCTCAAACTCATGTCCATTGAGTCAGTGATATCATCCAACCATCTCATCCTCTGTCATCCCCTTTTCCTCCTGCCTTCGATCTTTCCCAGCATCAAGGTCTTTTCCAATGAAAATCGTGAGTTTAAGTATGGAATTGAAGTATGAGAGATGTGGTAAACTATTATTGCATAACTATGAACAAGAGTAACTTAGACATCTTTGGAAAAATCTTACTCAGCCTCACGTTTAAAGATAACGATTCATTAGGCCTTAGGGTTCAGAGGGTGAGGGGCGATTTAAAATTTTCCCCAGGTGATTCTCATGCTCACTTAACTTTGGGAGACATCAGGTTTGATGTGTTCTGAAGGGAGCGACAGAGGATGAGGTGGTTTGATGATACCACCAAATCAGTGAATGTCAGTTTGAGCAAACTTGGGGAGATAGTGAATGACAGGGAAGCCTGGTGTGCTGCAGTCCATGGGGTTGCAATGAGTCAGACTCAACTCAGAAACTGAATGACAATGGGACCACTTAACTTCTGATTTTGTGTGACTTTAAGGATTCTAGTAGTTCATCCCATCTCCCTAATCTAGACCCTCACTATTATTTCCCAATCTCAGAAAAGCATTACTTTGTTATATGGCAGTTTCTTTTGTTCTGATATAGAAATTATTGGGATGGTCATACTTTAAACTAGGTCTCCCACATTGTAGGCAGATTCCTTACCATCTGAGCCACAAGAAAAACCCAAGAATACTGGAGTCGTAGCCTATCCCTTCTCCAGCAGATCTTCCCAACCCAGGAATCAAACCGGGGTCTCCTGTATTGCAGGCAGGTTCTTTACTAACTGAGCTATCAGGGAAGCCCCCGAAGCCTGATCAATCATGTATCATCTGGAGAGACAATGTGGTATCTGAAGGCTAACACTAGAAGTGAAAGCTTTTCCTTCCCCACCACAAGATGACCTATTTTATTCATCCTTTTATATCCAGTACCTCTCACACAACCTGAAGGACAGATCTTCAGTATTGTTTTTCTATGCAATTGGCACATTTTAAACTTATGGTCATCAATGTTCATTCAACCATCTTTTTTTTTTGACAGCTATCTGTATCTTATATCTAGCACCAGGCAACGTGCCAAGTGTTGAGGATAACTTGGTGAGCAAAGTAGGTTCAGTTCTTGCTCTGACTTTCTGCATTATCCAGTGAAGCTAACAGACCAAAAAAATGATCTAGAAATATAGACTTACAAACAGTTAATTTCACTGTCAAGTGTTGGACTTGTGTAAGAGACTGCTAGCCTCAGAGAAATCCTGCAAACCTTCACTCTCCCAGAGGAGCCTGGTGTGGAGAGAAACCCCTAAGGACTGGATCAAGCCAAGGGACCCTGCAGAACCTCCTGCCCATGAGCAGATCCTGGATGAGCTCCAGATTTGTTGGCAAAATTTTGATTCACTGTGCACCAATGCCAAACAGAAATACGGAGCCTATCACGGTAGAAAACTGTGTTCTCCAGGCAAAGGAGGAACACAGTAGGCTAGCACTTCAAAAGCTGCATCTAAAACCACCCTCCCAAAAAAGAAATGCAAGAAGGCAAAGTGGTTGTCTGAGGAGACCTTACAAATAGCTGAGGAAAAGAAGAGAAGCAAAAGGCAAAGAAAAAGGGAAAGATATACCCAACTGAATGCAGAGTTCCAGAGAATAGCATGGAGAGATAACAAAGGCTTTGTAAGTGAACAATGCAAAGAAATAGAGGGAAACAATAGAACGGAAAAGACTAGAAATCTCTCCAAGAAAATTGGAGATATCAAGGGAACATTTCATGCAAGGATGGGCACAATAAAAACAGAAACCATAAGGATCTAACAGAAGCAGAAGATATTAAGAAGTGGTGGCAAGAATACACAGAAGAACTATACAAAGAGGTCTTCATGACCTGGATAACCACAATGGTGTAGTCACTTACCTAGAGGAAGGCATCTTGGAGTGTGAAGTCAAGTGGGCCTTAGGAAGCATTACAATGAACAAAGCTAGTGGAGAAGACAGAATTCTAGCTGAGCTATTTAAAATCATAAAATGTAATGCTTTTAAAGTGCTGCACTCAATAAAGTGCTGCTCAGTATCAGAAAATTTGGAAAACTCAGCAGTGGCCACAGGACTGGAAAGGGCAGTGATAAAGAATGTTCAAACTACTATACAATTGCAGTCATTTCACACACTAGCAAGGTTATATTCAAAATCATTCAAGCTAGGCTTCCACAGTGTGTGAACCAAGAACTTCCAGATGTACAAAATGGGCTTCAAAGAGGCAGAGGACCCAGAGATCAAATTTCCAACATTTGTTGGATCATGAACAAAGCATGGGAATTCCAGAAAAGCGTTTGCTTCTGTTTCATTGACTGTGCTAAAGCCTTTGACTGTTTGGATCACAAGAAACTTGGAAAATTCTTAAAGAGATGGGAATACCATGCCACCTTACCTGTCTCCTGAGAAATCTGTATGCAAGATAAGAAGCAATACTTAGAACCAGACATGGAAAAATGAACTGGTTCCAAATTGGGAAAGGAGTATGTCAAGGCTGTATATTTTCATCCAACTTACTTAACTTCTATGCTGAGTATAGCATGCAAAATGCCAGGCTGGATGAAGCATAAGCTGGAATCAAGATTGCCAGGAGAAATATCAAGATTGCCAGATGACACCACCCTTATGGCAGAAAGCAAAGAGGAGTTAAAGAGACTCTTGATGAAGGTGAAAGAGGAGAGTGAAAAAGCTGGCTTAAAATTCAACACTCAAAAAACTAGGATCATGACATCCAGTCCCATTACTGCATGGCAAATAGATGGGGAAAAAAGTGGAAACAGTGATAGACTTTATTTTCTTGAGCTCCAAAATCACTGAGGATTGTGACTGCAGCCATGAAATTAAAAGACGTTTGCTCCTTAGAAGAAAAGCTGTGACAAACCTAGACAGCATATTATAAAGCAGATACATCACTTTGCTGCCAAAGGTCCATATAGTCAAAGCTATGGTTTTTCCAACAGTCATGTATGAATGTGAGAGTTGGATCATAAATAAGGCTGAGTGCTGAAGAACTGATGATTTCAAACTGTGGTGTTGGAGAAGACTCTTGAGAGTCCCCTGGGCAGCAAGGAGATCCAACCAGTCAATCCTAAAGGAAATCAACCTTGAATATTCATTGGAAGGACTGATGCTGAAGTTGAAGCTCCAATACCTGGTTCACCTAATATGAAGAGCTGACTCATTGGAAAAGACCCTGGTGCTGGGAAAAATTGAGGGCGGGAGGAAAAGGGGATGAAAAAGGATGAGATGGTTGGATGGTTGGATGGCATCACTGACTCAAAGGTCATGAGTTTGAGCAAACTCCAGGAGATAGTGAAGGACAGGGAAGCCTGGTATGCTGCAGTCCATGGGGTTGCAAAGATTTGGACAAGACTTAGTGACTGAGCAACAGCAACAAAGGACTGCTAACTGTCCTTTAATAATTTTTTTCCCTTATATTCCAGAGTAGCAGAATTTGTAGCTGTCAATATGCTGTTTTATTTTCTTAATCGACATGTAGTTGATTTATAATGTGTTAGTGGCAGGTGGACAATAGGTGATTTAGTTGTACATACATATATCTATTTTTTTCAGATTCTTTATTTTCCCTTATACGTTGTTATGAAATATTGAGCATAGGTCCCTGTACTATGCAGAAGGTCCTTGTTGGTTATCTGTTTTATATATAGTAGTGTGTATATATTAATCCTAAGCTTCTAATTTATCCCTGCCTTTTCTCTTCCCACTTCGGTAACCATAATTTTGTTTTCTATGTCTGTGGGTCTATTTCTGTTTTGTATATAAATTCATTTGTATCATTAAAACTTTTCTTAGATTCTACATGTAAGTGATATCACATAGTATTTGTCATTCTCTGTCTGTCTTACTTCACTTAGTATGACCATCTCTAGGCCCACCCATTGCTACCAACCTTTTTTTTTTTCTTCAATGAAGGAGGTCATGTAACTCAGTTCTGATGAATAGGCTAAATGTGAAAATATCATGGGGCACTTTCCAACAGCCTTCCCCAGGAGCACCTGATGGGCATCCTTTGTCTCTTGTTTTTGTCCCTTCCTCTGTTTCTGCTGATTGGAATGTAGTATTGGTCATAGCTGCATCTTGGATCATGAGAATATGGGTAACTTCTTTGGGTCTTGGAGTGAAAGACTGGAGCAGGCTTCAGTTCTTGAAAAGTTTGTGGAATGGCACAACCATACCATCTCTAGGTTACCTTCCTTAGGAGTTTCACAGGGTATTCTGAGAATAATCGAAGGGAAAATGGAGATCAGATCTAGTCTGGGAGTCAAGGACACCTTTCCCAGAAGTTTCATTTCAGCATATGTTTAGAGGTTAGATGGGTGATGTGTTGGCGATGAGGTGAAGCAGAGAGAATGAAGGATAATAGAGGATTTCAATCTACAGAAATTAAGTTACTGGGAGGAAATAATGCACGTGAACATGATTTGCAAAGCAACACTGCTCTAACCATAAGGTATTCTTATTATGAAACCTGCACTTCTCAGCACATGTTTCAAGGCCTGCTGGAGTTAATTACCTGCCCTCATCTCACCACTTTTATCTCTTGTTACTCCCTGCCATGGATTTCAGACCAGGCACCTCAGTTTGCAGTTGCGTTCTAGCATCTGTCTCTGCCAAGCCACACCATTTTAGACCCTTTAAACTTTGCCTCTTTCATGGAGAATATTTTCTTAATAACTCTGCCTCCTCTCCAGAGCTCTGATAATGAGTGTCCTTCCACTCTTTTCCATTTACCGTCATTCTTAGGCTGAGTAATTTTCCCTGTAGCTCTCTTTTTAATCCATTTCCCCCATGGTTTACCCAAGAGCAAGGTCTAGGATCTGTATTTTCTTTTATTTCTGAGAATACCTATCTCCAACCTCTGCTCCAATACATTTTGCTGACTGAATGGCTGGAGTCCAGGTTGAAAGTCCCGTCCATTTGTGTCTTGCCCCTAGATGTGGGCCTGTTCTATGATGAGATTCTTTGAGGACCAGTCACATATAATCATTTCTCATCTTGAAAGCTCCAATATTAAGAGTGGCCCTGAAAAATTCATCAGGGGAATAAAGTTTTACTTGTCACTTCTGCTTCCCTGCAGGCCTTTGGGTAAATAATGGTGAATGTATAGGAGCTCTGATGGCCAAATGCAATATTAAATCTACTTTCTGTCTCTCTCTCTGGTCTGCCTGGTGGAGTTTGATGTATTGAATTTTACATTTAGGAACCAATTTCCTTGTGATAAATTCGTGCTCCAGGCTATACAGTGGTGACCACTGCATTAGGGGCTTTCTGACAAATGAACAGGTATATAGGCTGCTTGTGTCACCCGTGATGTGGGTGACTTCCCCTGAGTCCTTGATCTTAAAGAGATTTAGACTCTTCGTACTCACTGCTGGCTGTAAAAATGGATACAGAAAGTTTGTCATATCTGGGAACTTCTCTTTCTCATCTTCACTGAACCATCACACTCAAGTCCTTTTATGAGCATACAATGTCAGGACTTTGCTGGTCCAATGGTTAAGACTTTGCTTTTTGATACAGAGGGTGTGGGTATGATCCTTGGTCAGGGAGCTAAGATCCACATGCCTCACGGCCAAGAAACCAAAACATAAAACAGAAGCAATATTGTAACAAATTCAATAAAGACTTTAAAAAACTGGTCCACATCAAAAAATCTTAAAAAAAATTATTCAGTCAGCCCTGAGAAGCAAAACCTCAACTATACGGAATCAGGGGCAGAAGGAACTATTGTGGATAATTGAGATGGTTCCATATTAATAAAAAAAACTGACCAAGCTAATATAATTTTTTAAAATATAAGCTCTATTGAAGAGCCTTTCTCTAAATCGTTTCATTTGTCTCCTTGCCTTCTTTCCTAGAAAATGTGTAACATAGTTAGCTTTTCTCATTCATTTATGCAACTAACAGTTGCTGAGTATCAATTAAATGCTGAGATAACCTCAGATATGCAGATGACACCACCCTTATGGCAGAAAGTGAAGAGGAACTCAAAAGCCTCTTGATGAAAGTGAAAGAGGAGAGTGAAAAGGTTGGCTTGAAGCTCAACATTCAGAAAACAAAGATCATGGCATCTGGTCCCATCGCTTCATGGGAAATAGATGGGGAAACAGTGGAAACAGTGTCAGACTTTATTTTTTTGGGCTCCAAAATCACTGCGGATGCTGATTGCAGCCATGAAATTAAAAGACGCTTGCTCCTTGGAAGGAAAGTTATGACCAACCTAGATAGCATATTAAAAAGCAGAGACATTACTTTGCCAACCAAGGTCCGTCTAGTCAAGGCTATGGTTTTTCCCGTGGTCATGTATGGATGTGAGAGTTGGACTGTGAAGAAAGCTGATCGCCGAAGAATTGATGCTTTTGAACTGTGGTGTTGGAGAAGACTCTTGAGAGTCCCTTGGACTGCAAAGAGATCCAACCAGTCCATTCTAAAGGAGATCAGTCCTGGGTGTTCATTGGAAGGACTGATGCTAAAGCTGAAACTCCAATACTTTGGCCACCTCATGCGACAAGTTGAGTCACTGGAAAAGACTCTGATGCTGGGAGGGATTGGGGGTGGGAGGAGATGGGGACGACAGAGAATGAGATGGCTGGATGGCATCACTGACTCGATGGACATGAGTTTGAGTGAACTCCGGGAGTTGGTGATGGACAGGGAGGCCTGGCGTGCTATGATTCATGGGGTCGCAAAGAGTCGGACAGGACTGAGCGACTGAACTGAGCTGAACTGAACTGAACTGAGCTGAACTGAACTGAACTGAACTGAAGAACAAGACTGTAAAAAAAGAATTTTTCTGTGACCTCCAGGGGCTCATAGCCAAGAAAAAAAATAGGCAAACATTTTCTGTTAAGGGGCAGATGGTAAATGTTTGTGGTTTGCAAACCACAGAATGTCCGTCACAACTACTGTGGCATTTGTAGTGCAAAAGCAGGTTGAAACCCTAAGTCCCATTTTATCTGTCTGTGAAACACCTACTCATCATTAGGACTCTGCTCAAAGGAACAACTTTATATGAAACCTTTCCTGACCATGACAAATGGAAGAACTTGCTCCGTCTTTTGTGTCTTTCCATATTCTGTACAGCTCTTTCTCAGGGTACCTCTTAATACTTGATTGCACCCATTTGTTTCTTATTTGTGAAAGGCCATCCAAGCGGAGGGAACAGTGTCAGCAAAGGCGTACAGGCACGTCCTGGGATGTTTGTTACACTGACTGGCTGGATCAGGAGTCATGAAGGTGGGAAGTGTTGGTACAGTGAAGAAAAGTGCTGCGAGGGGGTGCAATCGCTTGTGTCAGGCGTTGGCCAAGCCGTTTCTAAAGTAAGATCTACTCAGGGCTTTCTGAAGGAAAATGTGTGATCAGATGAATGTTCAGAAACAGCATTCCAGTAGTCTTGTGAAGTGGGTTAGGGCTTGAGGAAAGGAGATGAGATGGATGGATGCCAGCTTGTTAGGATGACAGCTGCGGAAACCAGAGCATCATTTTTGGTGTAGAAGTCTTGGTTGCCACCACTGTACAAACCTAAATTGCACAATAGTACCCTGGCTTTAGCTGGCTCTGAATCAGAACTCAGAAAAAGCCCTTCTAGATCTAGTGTCAACTATCTTAAATGCATGACCCTGAAAGAGCCATTCACCCTCTCTTGAGTCCATAGCCTCAGCTGCAATATGAGGAAGGTAGTTTAAGTGATTTCTAGGCTATTTTCTAGCTCTACATGCCTGTGAGTTAATTGCTTGATTCCTGGTATCATTTTTCATATGAGAATTAGTCTATATCTTCCTGATCCCATTTTGCTAAATTTGGACAACCTTAATTGAATCCTAATATTTTTAAAGAGCATAGTTTAGAGTTTACTTTTATGAAAGCTATGTTGAGGAGATTTCAGAGATAACTTGGAGTGCTTTTGCTTTCTTTTCCTTCCCTCTCCCCTCCTAGTGATTCTCCCTGTGAAATATTTCATGACTGTACTCTGCATTTTTTTAAATCCCCAGTTCCATGTTTAGCTCCTGAGTCATTAGTTCATTATTCTATAGCTTTTGTGGCTCTTTACTCTGGCACTAATTGATCTTTCCTTGCTTATTATCTCTTCCTCCCCATGCTCCAGTAAAAAAAAAAAAATTCCCCACTTTGAAACTATTTTTTTGCCCTATTTCACATCATCTTTTAGTAATTTGTTTACTTGTCTATCTCCTGCCTGGGGGTGGGACTGTGTCTTATTGATCCGCGCATCTCCAGAGACCAGCAGAGTGCCTGATACATACAATGAACCCAATGAATGAGTGAACCTGGAGAAGGTTTGGGTTTATGCCAGTTCGTCCCTCTTCCTAGGGTGTCTTTCTCATCTCCCCATCCCAGCCCATGCCCAGGCTTCTCAAATACAACCCTCTTCTGCAGAATGTTTTTGCTGAGTGTCTCAGCAGGTGTCAGTTCTCTTTCCTTGGAGTTTCTTGTAGCATAGCTTTTATTTCTCTTCTGCATCCCTCATTGTTGCTTATATTTACTTATTATGTAGGGATCTCTGCCCTCTGTAGGACAGGGTTTACCTGGGATACACAGAACCTATGTCTAACTTTGCTTTTTCTGAGTATCTATGGCAATGCTTGCAATTAATGTGTGTTCAATTAAGGTGCTCAAGGATAGACAAATCCAGCTCCCTGTGGCAAAGACTCAACAAGCATTAGACTGTCTGTTTTATGCCAAACAAACATGATTTTTGTAGAAATGAACAGCATCACTGCCCTCTTCCCTTGTGGTCTGGTTCTGATAACCTGGGAGCAGTTAAAAGCAGGCTTTCTTGAGAAAAAAATAAGAGCGCCCACAATCTCCTCATTCTAAATGCTGGAAGGATTTACCTGTGGGGTCTACAAGCAACAATTTACATCTTGGTTTATACGAAGGATAGAAAGCATAAGCTTGTGAGTGGGGTTGCTGACACAGCGGGGAGGCAGGAGGCAGCAGAGGGAGCAGGAGCTGGGGCTCAGGGCCAGGATGAAGAAATTAATAATCCACTTATTATTCAGAACAGCAAATGGCTGCAGGCTATTGGCAAGAGGTTCAGCAATTATCTGATTAACTGCTAATGTTAAACCAGGAAACCTCTTCAAGACTGCACTTTTTTTTTTTTGCCAATAGCAGAATGGCAAGAAGCTGCTATTTTGTGAGAAAAGCTGAGAGCTGCAGGTAGGTGGGCTGTACCGAGACCCTGGTGGGCCGTCATTCTTTCAAAGTTGGAAGCAAATGGCCCTTTTTGCTGCAGTTATAACTCTTCCTGGAAATATCAGCTTCTCTGTAGCATCATAACTCAAATTTAATATGAGGCTGAAGTTGTTTTCCTTTTCATTTTGAGCTCCTGCTTAGGACAGGAGACCCAGGTATCTGTCTTTTCAATGGGAACTTAGAAAACAGCTTGCATATCTGTCCTGGTGACACCCGTGCCACACCAGGGCAGCAAGCTATCTCCCCTTGCTTTGCAATGTGGGTTCAAAGCTCACCAGCCTCTGCACTCTGCTCTGGTTGCTCTTAAGAAATTACCCTTATTTTAAAGTCAGATGCCACCACCGTAGCATACAGATCCTTTATTCACCTCCATGTCTGCCTTTCTTTAGGACACTGACTTTTGAAGTAGTCACCAACAGACTTGGAAAACCCACTCTGTCTTGAGATTAGAGCTTGATTAAGATTCACTGAGGCTAGACTGTGTGGGTTGATTGTAAGCTACCTTTGCCAACACTTAAAAATAAACTCAGTTCTCAATTGTTTAAAAATAAATGTGAAAGTGCTTATTTCAAACTGGCAATGATCACCAGAAACATAATCACAATTGATCCCCCCCTTCGTTTGTGTTCCTGATGATTCAAGAATCTGTAGGAAGTCTGTAATAATGTTCAGAAGCAATTTTCTGTTTCTACTGATAACATCCTGAGTATTCTCAGTGAGTCCTACTCTGTCCTGTTCTCTGCTGCAAATTCCTTCCACTCTCTCCTAGAATCTGTGGGGGGAAAAGTGACTTCTCCAATGCAAACATTTGGTGTGATTTTTCAGCAGGATGGTCACTGAAGTCAGTATCAGGCAAAAGTTAACCAGGAGAATGTTCACATCAAAACCTTTCACTTTGTCACAGTTCATGAAACAGAGGTGCTTTGAAAGCAAAGGCATTTTTGCAGCTGAAAAGGCCTTTAAGTCAGAAAAATCAAATTCTGTATAGATGTATTACAGTAGCTTTATTTCCAGAATTGGTTAATGGAAAGTCTTTTATGTGGATATCAATTATACCACGGCTAAAAAGTCAATTATGTAGTAATTGGAGGATAAAATAATGGATTTACCTCAGGTAAATTCAAAGTCATGTTTGAAATGTAACTCTTCATTATTGCATTCTTGATGTATGAAATTACTTTTATCTATATAATGGTATTCATTAAATGTAAAGGTTTAGTGATAAATGTCTTATACAAATTTGGAAAACACAATATGAAAACAAAGAGGGGGTTGAATTTTTAACTCATTTTTTTTTTTCCAATTACTAACCTCATTTGCTAACCTACTCCTTAGGTTAAGAATTTATATTTTCTTAACGGAGTACATTAAGGGTGAATTCCCAATTCCTATTTGGTTATTACTCAAGCTTTGTTTTAATTTTGGTGAGTCTTCAGTAAGAACAACAATAAGGAACCAACTGTATTGAATATAGTTCTCTGTGCTGTACAGTAGGATCCTGTTTATCTGTTCTACATATGAACATCTTGGTAAACCATAGATGGAAAAGAATATATATATAAAAGTGTATATATATACATATATTCAGTTATACATATATATGTGTATCTGAATTTCATATATATGTATACGTATAACTGAATCACTTTGCTGTATAGCAGTAATTCACATAACATTGTAAATCAACTGTACTTCAATAAAAATAGAAAATCAATAAAAAATGGTCATAGAGACAAAAAGGAGCAAGATTTAGCTGAGAACTCATGTTTTTGTACACACATCATTTCTGCAGTCTTGCCCTGACACTTCACTCCTTTCCCTGTGTGAGCACACTGCCTTGTTACAAAGCAGCAGTGATCTTGTTAGAAGAACCACAGGCTCAGCCTGGTGTTGTGTCCTGCAACATTTCAGAGGGAAGACAGCTCTTGTAGGTCTCTCGAATAACACGTATTTCCAGGAAACCTGGAAGAAATTCCTAGAATTCTCTAGCGTTTTGCACAAACTAAACTGACTGAAGGTCAAACACATTTTCCTCTGAGATGTAATCAACTTGTGTTCTGTCTCTAGTTAATCCCTGAAACCTAAAACCTAGAACTGATTAAAGCTATCTATTCATTATCCTTAAAGATTTAATTTAACTTTAAAGTTAAATTTAAAGTTAACTTAAAGTTAAAATTCTCCTTAAAATTAAAATCTACTTCCAGTTATAATCCCAAATGCTGTTTCATATTCAATTATTCATTCATTAAACAAATCATTGTTCAGTGTCTACCTTATGTTCTAGACACGGTTGCCTTTGGGAAAATAACTTCTTAACGTAGAATATTAAGATGTAAATATTAGAAATCTCCTCTATTATAGTTATCATTGTTGTTCAGTTGCTCAGTTGTGTCTGACTCTTTGCTACCCCAGGGACTGCGGGACATCAGGCTTCCCTGTCCTTACTTATCTCCTGGAGTTTGCTCAAACTCATGTCCTTTGAGTTGATCATGCCACCCAACCATCTGATCCTCTGTCACCCCCCTTCTCCTCCAGCTCTCAATCTTTCCCAGCATCAGAGTCTTTTCCAATGAGTCAGCTTTTTGCATCAGATGGCCAAAGTACTGGAGCTTCAGCTTCTGATATTATTCAGTTCAGTTCAGTTCAGTCACTCAGTCGTGTCCGACTCTTTGCGACCCCATGAATCACAGTACGCCAGGCCTCCCTGTCCATCAGCAACTCCCAGAGTTCACTCAAATTCATGTCCATCGAGTCAGTGATGCCCTCCAGCCATCTCATTCTCTGTCGTCCCCGTCTCCTCCTACCCTCAATCCCTCCTAGCATCAGACTCTTTTCCAGTGAGTCAACTCATCACATGAGGTGGCCAAAGTATTGGAGTTTCAGCTTTAGCATCAGTCCTTCCAATGAACACCCAGGATTGATCTCCTTTAGAATGGACTGATTGGATCTCTTTGCAGTCCCTGGCACTCTAAAGAGTCTTCTCCAGCACCACAGATCAAAAGCATCAATTCTTCGGTGCTCAACTTTCTTCACAGTCCAACTCTCACATCCATACATGACCACGGGAAAAACCATAGCCTTGATATTATTAACTAACCTTAAAAAAGAGATTCAGTTCAGTTCCATTCAGTCGCTCAGTTGTGTCTGACTCATTGCGACCCCATGAATCACAGCACACCAGGCCTCCCTGTCCATCACCAACTCGGGAAAAGAAACCCATGCTAAACATTTTAGGTATTAACTAGATAATCAATTTATAACGTCTGAGCTGCAATTCCAATTACAAAACATATCACAGCCAGTGTTGTAATAGAGCTCTTTCTGTCTTTTCCCCTTCTAGGCTGTAGATGCCTTCATTCATGTCAGAGAACTTGTTAGTTGTGGTCATCATAAGTTTTGCAGTACCTAAGGAATTGCTTTGTACATGGTAGGAAGAATATAATGCTTACTGAGCTGAGTGGCAAAGATTTTACAGATGTGCCACTGGGTTTTAGTTCCCTTCAAGAAATCCTTTCATGAGCTTATATGCCAAGACCCTGCCCAATGTATCTGCTAAAGAGAAACAATAAGAAAGGCTCTGTGCATGGAAAATGTGAGCTGGGGTTAGAGGGACAAGACTCACAGCATGGAATGATTAAAAACACATACTGGTCACCTTTTCAGTAAATGTAGAGGATAGAGTGATGTCCTATAATGTTGCCCAACTTGAAATGTCATGGATCCTGAGAAGGGTTCTTTGATTCTTTGACATCTGTCAATTGCTTTGATGTTGTTTAATTTTTCTGGTTATGAAAACAAAGCATTTTTGTAGTTAAAGATGCTGTTAAAATAAAACTTCACATTCTCAAGAGAAAATTTTTCATGATGAAAAACTCTCAGACTTGGAGAATATGACTGAAATATACTGGAGTATAGAAAGACTACTGGGCTCTGTTCTCACCCAGTTCTTCTATTGATTGGCTTCAGGATCTATTGGCCAAAGCCCTGATACCTCTGCAGTTGCTTTACCTGTGAAATAAATGTCCCAAATCTGGAGAAAGTCAGTCTGTTTTAAATGGACTGGTTCTTCCTATTTGTGTTTTTGGATTGATGATTCATTGAGGCAGGCTGAGGCTGGTATGGGAAATCATTTGTCTGTTCTCCAGAATACTTTTCCAAAAAATCAATAAAGGGTGGTGTTCCACACAGGAATCTGAATCTTTAAGGACAGCCAAATGCTGCAAGTGTTTTGTGTGCCTGTGCTAATAATCTGAGCTTTTCTTTCCTCTGTTATCCTGCCAAAGAGAATTAATACCAGGTTCAGGGGTGTGTCCCTACACGTCTCTCTGTGTATAAATGTTTAAAGTGTGAGGAACTCTTTAATGCTGAAATGCTGAAAGAACCAAAATGTAGCAAATTAGCCATATGGGGTACCCTCAGTTGTGTTATATAGAACTGAAAAATAGTGTTGATTTGTAATCATAGAAGTCATATTTGGTACTAAACAGATTATGCTTATCTTCCTTATCTGGAAATGCCTCCAGTTTTTCAAAATGATACTTTGGCCACCTGCTGTGAAGAACCAACTCACTAGAAAAGACCCTGATGCTGGTAAAGATTGAAGGCGGGAGGAGAAGGAGGTGACAGAGGATGAGATGATCGGATGGCATTACCAACTCAATGGACATGAGTTTGAGTAAGTTCCAGGAGTTGGTGATGGACAGGGAAGCCTGGCATGCTGCAGTCCATGAAATGACAAAGTTAGACATGACTGAGCTAAACTCAGTATGAACTGAACGGAACTGATGCATTTGGCTAAAAAGTTGTTGATAGAAAATCTGGAGTTTCTTATTACAAATTTTGTGAGCCAATATTCAGTAATTGATGACTCATTACATAATTGTTTCATTCAATAAAAATTGGATAAATATTCTAGAAATTTAAATATCCAGTATAATTGGTGTCGCTAGTGGTAAAGAACCCACCTGCCAATGCAGGAGATGTAAGAGATGTAGGTTTGATCCCTGGGTTTGGAAGATGCCCTGGAGGAGGGCATGGCAACCCAGTCCAGTATTCCTGCCGGGAGAACCCCATGGACATAGATGCCTGGTGGGCTATAGTTCATAGAGTCACAAAGAGCCAGACATGACTGAAGCAACTTAGCACACACACACACACACACACAATTTATCTAACCAAAATGTTGAGTTAATGATAAAATACTCAAACTCAAAATATTTGCCAAAATACACATAATGTACTTGAATAATAAGAATGTCCAGCTGCTATATAGTTGCACATTTGACCTGATTATTTGGTTGGAGGCTTGGGTATCTTTCCTATTCATTCATTTTTTCAGTGAATCATGCCTGGGAACTCACTTTATGTCAGACAGTGTTCTAGGTTCTTAAGACAGAGCAGTAAAAAAAAAAAAATCATAAAACTCATAGAGGAAGGAGAAGAAAAATAGGAAATATAAAAAGAATTATATAATGTACCAAATGGTGATAAGTGCTGTAGTTCAAAATAAATAAGCATAACAGGGGATACTGCAGGGTGATCAGGGAAAAGTCTCCTGGATGTGATGACATTAGAGACATAAAGAAAGCAAGAAATAATATATGCAGATGGCTGAGCAAAGAGTTAGAGAAAAGAATAGCAATTGCCAAGGTCTTGAGATAGAGCCTTGAGAAAGTTCTCTTCTCACCAGCTGTGCTTTCTTAGTGAAATAGGAAGCCACGTCATCAGGATGTGGGTGGAGAAGGAAGTAGTAAGAGATTTGAGAAGAGAGGAGCAGACGTGAAATGGTCTTCTAAGACCTTGGGATAAATAATGGAACATGGAGCGGTGGTAGCATTTCTTGACTTTGGGAAAGACTTGCTTGAAATCAGTGGTCATAAACTAAAACCTGTTGGCACAGTCATGTATTTTCCTACAGTTGTAATGACCTGTGCAGGTGATGCTGTGAATAGACAGAGTAGGATTTATCTAGGCTTCCCAGGTGGCTCAGCGGTAAAGAATCCGCCTGCCAATGCAGAAGTCACAGAAGACGTGGGTTCTATCCCTGGGTTGGGAAGATCCCCTGGAGTAGGAAATAACAACCCACTCTGGGATTCTTGCCTGGGAAATTTCATGGACAGAGGAGCATGGTGGGCTACAGTCCTTGGAGTTTCAAAGAGTCAGACAGAACTGAACAACTGAGCATGCATGCACACAGGCTTTGACTAGGGTTATAGTTCTGTCAGGTGTATAGGACTGAGGAGAGAGAGGCAAGGGAATTGAAGATATAAGAGGACAGTCAAAAGCAGGTTGGAGCAAGGGAGTTTACATGACAGTGGTTGGTTGTCTCAAACACTACTATTGATCACTGTCTGTTTTCCCCCCCACTCATCTGTGAAGTTGCTCAAGTCTTAAACCTATGAGTCATTGACTCCTTGTCTTGGGTTAGGTGGCCTAGAAGCATATCTCAAGAGTCCTTGCAAATGACTTACTAGAAAGGGCTCATGGAGGAAGGGAGTAAAGAAGTTGGGGATTCAAGGATGATAGGAAAAGACACCTAGCAGGAATGAAATGTCAGGCAAAATTCCATAGAACCTCTCAAGGAAGCTCAGGTCTGTAATTTAAGTCTCAGGGTTGTCTTGACCCTAGGAAGGGAGTTGGAGCTTTCATACTTTTTGCTTGTTAATCATTGATTAAATACTCTCCCAGGAGCATGTGCATTCCTAGGATCTAAGCTTTCTGTGCTTGTAAGTCAAGTTGGTACCAATAGCTGGAGATCAACACTTCCCCCAAATTTAGAAGTATTGGCTGTTGGAAGCAGAAGTACACACAAAAAAAGAGGTGTGAAGTGCACAAAAAAACAAAAATTGTTCTAATCTTTCCTCTTCATCTATAGTATCTAATTTATCATTTAAAAACTGTCAGTTTTAACTTTAAATATATATTAATTCTCAACTCACCAAACAATGTTTTCAGAATATAAGTCATAATGTGTCATTCCTTGACTTAGAATATGATCTAAATTCTTCTGGAACTCTTTACAGTCTGCCCCTATCTCTTCCATCTAACTTGTTTCACTCACTCCCTTCCTATTTTCTCTAGCAGAGTTTTAAGTCCTTTGAGCTCTCCAAGCTGCTTGATGCCTTGGGCTTTCCTTGCCTGGGGAATGCTTCCCATCCCCTCGTGCACAGCTGCACCCCAACTGCCACTACTGTTTTCCAGCCACAGCACTGTGCACACTGTGTAAAATCAGCGCCCACCACTGCTTCTGTTACCATCTGCCTTCATCATTCTTTGCACGTGGCTTGTTGTCTTTACAGTATTTTCGCTTGTGATTATATTTATTTATCAGTGCGTTCCCTCCACTACAGTGTAAGCCTCATGGGGACAGTGGCTATTCCGTTACCATGCTTAGTGCAGTCCCAGGGACACATTTGATAGCAAATAATCCCCAGACTGAGTTGATGCCTGGGTGGACTGGCTGTTGGCTGTTTTTTCCTTGTCCTTAGCATAGCTAAATAGGAAGATTCAGTTCAGTTCAGTTCAGTTCAGTCACTCAGTTGTGTCTGACTCTTTGCGACCCCATGAATCACAGCACGCCAGGCCTGCCTGTCCATCACCAACTCCCGGAGTTCACTCAAAGGTCTGTCTAGTCAAGGCTATGGTTTTTCCTGTGGTCATGTGTGGATGTGAGAGTTGGACTGTGAAGAAAGCTGATCGCTGAAGAACTGATGCTTTTGAACTGTGGTGTTGGAGAAGACTCTTGAGAGTCCCTTGGACTGCAAGGAGATCCAACCAGTCCATTCTAAAGGAGATCAATCCTGGGTGTTCATTGGAAGGACTGATGCTAAAGCTGAAACTCCAATACTTTGGCCACCTCATGTGTCGAGTTGACTCACTTGAAAAGAGTCTGATGCTAGGAAGGATTGGGGGTGGGAGGAGAAGGGGACGACAGAGAATGAGATGGCTGGATGGCATCACCGACTCGATGGATATGAGTTTAAGTGAACACCAGGAGGTGGTGATGGACAGGGAGGCCTGGCGTGTTGTGATTCATGGGGTTGATTACTTCCTCTTAAATATTTTTGACATGCATTCCTGTTCATTTCTGGTATTGACTGAGTCTGAGCCTAAATCCTGATGCCTTCTAGACTTGCAAATCCCTCTAAACATAAACCCACCAGTTACTGTGATCTTTGTATGAATGCATGCTAAGTCCTTTCAGTCCTGTCCAACTCTTTTTGACCATATGAACTGTATCTTGCCAGACTTCTCTGTCCATGGGGTTCTCCAGGCAAGAATACTGGAGTGTATTGCCGTGTTCTTTTCTAGGGCATCTTATCGAGGGATCAAGACCTTCCTAGGGATCGAGCTCGTATCTCCTGTAGCTTCTGCACAACAGGCAGATTCTTTACCATTGAGCCACCAGGGGAAGCCCAATCTTTGCATAACTGGTCATAAAGTGATAAGGCTGTAGATAGTTGAAGATTTTGATACATGTTATTATTATGTTAAATATCTTGTTACTACTCAACAGACAGTATTTGTAGCTGTTACAGTAAACAAGTCAATTATTTGTTTGCATATATACATTTGAATATTAGTAATTTTTATTGTATGGTTGTTATTATTACACAAATGATTTAAGTGCTGGGAATTTTGAAGTACAACCTCTACCATGGACTCTGAGCTCATGAATAGATGCTAAGAGAAAATTCTTTGAGGGCCAAATCACAATTTACTCAAATTCATTTAGATGGATTCCTTTAGATGATAGCCTAACAATGGAAATAGACAAAATTGTTTTAAATATAAATTAAAATAATTAGAAATATTATATGTATTAAAAAATTCCAAGTCTTGGGTGGACTTTCAAGATCTCTAGTAAGGAATGAATTGTGTCTATTCTTTTACATTTTATATATATATATGCACATACACATATATATATGCATATCTTTGTGTGTGCATGCTAAGTCACTTCAGTCGTTTCCAACTCTGTGACCTTATAAACTGTAGCTGACAGGTTCCTCTGTCTATGGGATCCTCTAGGCAAGAATACTGGAGTGGGTTGCTGTTTCCTACTACAGGGAGTCTTCCTAACCCAGGGATCCAACCAGCCTGCATCTCTCATGTCTCCCGTGTTGGTTGGACAGTTCTTTACCACTAGCGCCTTCTGGGAAGCCCATATATACATATAAAGCTATGATCAACCTAGACAGCATACTAAAAAGCAAAGACATTACTTGACCAACAAAGGTCCGTCTAGTCAAAGCTATGGTTTTTCCAACAGTCATGTATGGATGTAAGAGTTGGACTATAAAGAAGGCTGAGTGCCGAAGAATTGTTGCTTTTGAACTGTGGTGTTGGAGAAGACTCTTGAGAATCCCTTGGAGTGCAAGGAGATCCAACCAGTCTATCCTAAAGGAAATCAGTCCTGAATATTCATTGGCAGGACTAATGCTGAAGCTGAAACTCTAATACTTTTGACCACCTGCTATGAAGAACTGACTCACTAGAAAAGACCCTGATGCTGGGAAAGATTTAAGGTGGGAGGAGAAGGGGACGACAGAGGATGAGATGATTGGATGGCATCACTGACTTGATGGTCATGAGTTTCAGTAAGCTCTGCTGCTGCTGCTAAGTCACTTCAGTCGTGTCCGACTCCGTGTGACCCCATAGACGGAAGCCCACTAGGCTCCCCCATCCCTGGGATTCTCCAGGCGAGAACACTGGAGTGGGTTGCCATTTCCTTCTCCAATGTGTGAAAGTGAAAAGTGAAAGTGAAGTAGCTCAGTCGTGTCTGACTAGTAGCGACCCCATGGACTGCAGCCCACCAGACTCCTCCGTCCATGCGATTTTCTAGGCAAGAGTACTGGAATGGCTTGCCATTGGGAATTGGTTATGGACAGGGAAGCCTGGCATGCTGCAGTCTATAAGGTTGCAAAGAGTAGGACACGACTGAGTGACTGAACTGAACTGAATATATATATGTACATATATATCTTTACTGTTGGCTAAAATATAGACAATTATTAAAGCATGATTTTATTTTAAATATCCAGAGGGAAACATTAATCCCACATTTGTCATTTTATACTCATGAAGCCTATTGATTTATAAATTGCTTGGCTACAATGATACAATTTAGAATTTAAAATCCCAGAAAGATGAGATTGTCAAGTTATGAGGAAATTTAGATGCTCAGTATCCAAGTCACTTTTTATTATTAAGCTAGACACTTGGGGAGCCCATCAGCTCTTTTCACTGCAAGAAAACCATCAGTGCATTAGAGCTGCACTTAATCTCACCGTGGTCTGACCTCGCATGAAATTTCAAGAATCCTGGCTTTTCATATGGAAGCAATATGTTTGTTTATGACTCTGTGAACAAGGCATAGACCCAGAGGGCCTGTTCTCTCCTATTTTGAACTGTTCAAGGCTTCAGCAGTATTAGCACCTACAAGAAGCTGACATCAAAGGAAAAAAACCTGAATTCCACTGAGCAAGCAGGTTTCTGAAAACTTTTATTGAGGCATAATTTACATATCATAAAATTCACTCACTTTAAGTGTACAATTCAATGATTTTTAGCAAGTTTACTGAGTTATGTAACATTTTTATCACTCCTGTAAAGATCCCTCATGCCCATTTACAGTTACTCCCCATTCCCACCCCAGTCCAGACAACAACTAATCTAGTTTATATCTCTATAGGTTTGGTTTTTCTGAACATTTAATATAAATGGAATCATACAGTGCATCATCTTTTATGGATCTGACTTCCCTTACTCAACATAACATTTGTGAGGTTCATCTGTGTTGTAGCGTATGTCAGTGCTTTGTTTCTTTTTATTGTTGAATAATATTTCATTGCATGGATATGGTACACTTTGGTTATCCATTCACAAGTTGATGAGCATTTGGGTTGTTTTCAGTTCTTGACTATTAAGAAAGATGCTTCTCTGAACACTCATGTGCAACTCTTTGTGCAGACATTTGTAGTCATTTCTCTAGGAGTGAAATTTGGGGCCTAATGTTAAGTCTTATAGTAGCTGAACTTTTAAGAAACTAAAAAAAGAAGTTTTTGAGTATATGGATTGGTGAACTGCAAGGTTCACAAAGATAAGTGTGAGAGAACAATTATTTCCTTCAAGAAGCTTATGATTCATAAAACGATAAAATAACTTTATAAGTTGATAGACTCCTAGAAATGACTAGACTGTGAGGGAGAGTGTGAATACTATAGAAAGGGTCTAAGAGTTTCTAAAAAGCAGGTCTCCTCAATTTGTGAGTAGAGAGAGAATGTGGTCTGAAAAGTTCCTTTGAGATCTATCTTTGGGAATGGTTTAAAGAACTTAGGTTGATGACAAAATAATCAAAGAAAGAAGAAAGGAAATACTGAAAGTGCTGAGCAACCTGCAGGTGTCCTAGTAGAGCAGGATGTTCAAACAGGGCTCTTGGATCTCTTTGGTTGAGACCAAAAGACCTGGAACATTTCAATAGGGACTAAGTCACCAACATTCTAAGTGGAGTTGCCATGGACATATACAGGAAGTGCAAAGAAATTAAGAAGGCTATTTTGGCAGCAACCACTTATCAAAGGGTATGATCAAAGACTTGGAGAAAAGAAATATGTGGATCCAGGAGAGTTTTCTCCACTGTAATTGTCTTTGAGCTTTCTGTTTCTCACACTGACTCTGTCAGAGAGGAAAGTGGTAATGATCTTTTTCAGATACAGGCAAATTAGAGATGCTTCAAGGAGGCCACGTAATGTATCTGATGTGTGACTCCTCTGATTTAGCTTGAGGGAGCAGAGCTAGCATAAAGAGGCTGCCCTGGGTGCCATCAGGACATGTGCTGCCTATGAGTGGGTGATATGTGTGAGATTTCTGTGGGCTGAGTATGTAGGTAGAATGGCCAGGGGTTATTTTAAGAAGGACTTGCCTAAGAGGTCTGTGTGATGGAGCAGAAGACTGTGATATCAATTCTCAGTGGGGTGAACTGCCTGAATCCCAAAGGAAGAGGGTTGGGTTCTTAGATAGCCAGCAACAGAAGGCTTTACTCCATCGTGGGTTCTCCCCCAAAGCTGTCGAGCCCCTGCAAGGGAAAGAGCCAGGCTTTGTGCTTTCATCACCTTCAACGGGAGCCTGATCAATATCACCCATGCAAGACTGAATTGAGTCCTCTTCTGTGAACTCCTTACCTACTCTCTCAACCCCAGGGTTGTAAGAAAGCCATGGCTCCTTAGTGATGGGAGTAGATAAAATAGAATGGTCCACAGTGCCCTTCCCTCACTGTAGGTTCTGAACCTGAAACTCGCATGGCCTGGAAAGAGAAGAGAGAAGTTTTAGGTTGAATGGAGGGGCTAGATGAAAGTTTTAATTATCACAGTGGATGACACTTTTAATTACAAAAGTACCATTGTTCTTAAGATTGAAGGAAACTAGAGGATCGTTTATTATCCACAGATGACTAGGTGAGCTATGAGACTTGCCTGAGCTTTTCAACAAGAATAGAGAAAGAATTGTTGGCAGTGTATTAATTAATGGTGGAGAGATGGGAAAGAAGTGATCTCCTTTGCTTGCACTCTGTGTCCCTACCAGCTTATTCAAGACAATGATTAAGGACTTGTATAGAGTGTTGGGGAAGTTGAGCGCACAAAGGTAAATTGGAACCAATCTTTGAAAGATGTTTTAGGCCACTTGGAGCAATTTACATGGGCAGAAAGAAGATATATGACAATAATTCCATGTTTTAAAGATCAATCTGGAAGTTATCTGTGCAGTGGTTAGATAAGGTAAAATTCAAAATCCAAAAAATCCCGAAGATTGTGGATTAGTCAGAAATGCATGATGAGATTACAAGGGTGGTAATAAAAAAATTCATATGGCTTCTTTTAAAAGAGATATTTACAAGAAAACTGCCTTTCAAAGTAAGCTGGGAGTTTCACAGCCATTTTTTTTCTCCCTCTGTTTAACATCTTGGGCTTCTCCAGTGGCTCGGAAGTAAAGAATCCATCTGCCAACTCAGGAGATGTGGGTTTGACCTCTGAGTCAGGAAGATCCTCTGGAGAAGAAAATGGCAAGCCACTCCAGTATTCTTGCCTGGGAAATCCCATGGACAGAGGAGCCTGGCAGGTTACATCCAAAGGGTCGGAAAGGACAGGACTTAGCGACTAAAGAACAACAACAATTTAATATCTTAGTTTCCCCAAACTATCCCCCGGAGGCTTGGAAGAGTTAACGTTCCAGCCTTAGAACTAGAGACTTCTTAGAATGGGTGGCAAAGAAGAGAGAATTTAGTCTATTTATTCACTGAGTTTTCACAGGGTTATGAATAAACTAAGCAGAAAATATCCAAGGAGGGGAGTAAGATCAGTGTCTATCACCTCACTGCCAAAATTTTAAACCAAGCAGCATGTTTGTACACATCTCTACTCCCCCAAAGACCAAGAGGAAATGAGAAAGTTCAGACTGTAAATGTCAGTGAACTGCTTGAGTTACTAGAAAAATATATTTGCAGTCCTTCATGAAGTTAAGCAGAGCTTCAGGGAAAAGCTGGGATTTTCTAATAGAAGTTTTGATTTGTAATCAGAGTGCTCTATTGTTAGAATAGGCTTGATGTCGTGCAAGGCTGGGGCAAGTAGTGTCCAGGATTCCATTTAAATACAGTGTTCATTTTTCCTTTTGAAGAACAGTCAGACCTATTCAGAATCTATTCCACTTTTGCGGAGGGACTTTTGGATATTCCGAATGACAAGGCTCATGTGATTTGTAGGTTCATGTCTCCTGTGATCCTTTCATTTCACAATTTAACAAACCTCAAGTACAGCAATCTCTCCCCTCTGGTTCTTCATTTGAAGAATTAAGTCCTTGTATTGCTGCTGCTGCTGCTAAGTCACTTCAGTCATGTCTGACTCTGTGTGACCCCATAGACGGAAGCCCACCAGGCTCCACCTTCCCTGGGATTCTCTAGGCAAGAACACTGGAGTGGGTTGCCATTTCCTTCTCCAATGTGTGAAAGTGAAAAGTGAAAGTGAAGTTGCTCAGTCGTGTCCTACCCTTAGCGACCCCACGGACTGCAACCTACCAGGCTCCTCCATCCATGGGATTTTCTAGGCAAGAGTACTGGAGTGGCTTGCCATTGCCTTCTCCAAGTCCTTGTATTAAGTTGCTGCAAAAGTGATCGCGGCTTTGCATTGTTGAAATTTGCTATTTGATACTGGAGTACATTCTTAAATAAATGTAGTTATGTTTTACATCATTTTGATGCACATTTATCGCTTAATGTTTTTTTTTGCTAATGCTATTACTTGCTGTGTATTTTATATTTATTTTAGACTACAGAAATGATGTCAGACAAAGAGCAAATTCAAGCGATTTTCTTGAGTTCAAAATGGGTCACAAAGCAGTGAAGACAACTCACTACATCAGCAATGCATTTGGCCCAGAAACTGCTGACAAATGTACAGTGCAGTGATGGTTCAAGTTTTGCAAAAGAGAGGAGAGCCTTGAAGATAAGGAGCACAGTGGCCAACTATCAGAAATTGACAACGACAGATTGAGAACCGTCGTTAAAACCGATCCTCTTACAACTTCATGAGAAGTTGCTGAAGAGCTCCATGTCGACCATTCTACGGTCATTCAGCATTTGGAGCAAGCTGGAAAGGTGAAAAAGCTTGTTCAATGGGTGCTTCATGAGCTGACCGAAAATAAAAAAAATTGTTGTTTTGAAGTGTTGTCTTTTGTTATTCTATGCAACAACAAACAATTTCTCGATCCGATTGTGATGTATGATATAATGTGTGTTTTATATGACAACCAGCTCAGTGGTTGGACCAAGAAGAAGCTCCAAAGCTCTTCCCAAAGCCAAACTTGCACCAAAAAAAAAAAAAAAAGGTCATGGTCACACATGGTTTAGTGGTCCGCCCCATCTGATCCACTACAATTTTCTGAATTCCGGCAAACCTATTATATCTGAGAATTATGTTCAGCAAATTGGTGAGATGCACCGAAAACTGCAATGCCTGCAGCAGCCATCAGTCAACAGAAAGGGCCCAATTCTTCTCCATGACAATGTCTGACTTTACGTCATACAACCAACACTTCAAAAATTGAAAGAATTCGGCTACGAAGTTTTGCCTCATCCACCATATTCACCTGACCTCTTACCAACTGACTACCACTTCTTCAAGCATCTTGACAGCTTTTTGCAGGAAAAGCACTTCCACAACCAGCTGGAGGCAGTTCATAGAATCCCTAAGCATGGATTTTTACTCTACAGGAATAATCAAACTTATATCTCGTTAGCAAAAATGTGTTGATTGTAATGGTTCCTATTTTGCTTAATAAAGATGTGTTTGAGCCTAGTTATAATGATTTAAAATTCACGGTCTGAAACTCCAATTACGTTTTCACCAACCTAATATTCCGACATGAGGCTGTTAATAGTAGTTGTTACTGTTTATTGAGCACGTGACTAAACAGCATACACTATCTCATTTAATTGTAGCAGAATCTGCAAGAAGTGTGTTTTTACAGCTTAAGGACTCTGAGACTTGCCTGAAAACACTCAAATTAAAGAAATGATAGATCAGGATTAAAACTAGGTCTGTTTTACTCCAGTCTATTCTTTCTTCAGTGAGTCACTGTCAGAAACAAAACTGTAAGGACCACAGGATCCAGAAGTGATGTCCACACCTGGAGAAGGTCATTGCCACACTGACCTGATACCCAAAGCTTTATGTGGTGGAGGATGGGCCCTCTCATTTGAACAGGCGTTGTTGTATAGGCATTTTCATGAAATAATCTACATGGACCTGTTTAAATCTTACCTCTGTTTCCAATAATACATAGTAACAGTAATATATCAATTTTTTTCCCTTCTCCTTTTTCTAAAACATGATCTTTAATTCCTAAGGCATTATTTTGGTCTTCCATGTCCTGAAGTTACTGTCCTGTGTACTTATTTCGGGGATGTTGAACTCATGCCTTTTGAGGTTAAATTTCCCCCTTTTGGGCTTTCCTCATTCCCTCTTTTTCTGCCTCTTATACCCCTGGTCCTTTTTTTTCTGTTTCTTGTGGTTTTGCTTAATTGCTGTGTTTGTTGAAGCCCTTTACTTTGTTCTTTATATTAATGGAGTAACTTCTTCTCTCCTCCCTTTATTTTCCCTTTATGGACTTCCTAGGTGGTGCTAGTGGTAAAGAACCTGCCCGCCAATGCAGGTGACGTAAGAGATGCAGGTTTGATCCCAAAGTCAGCAAGATGCCCTGGAGGAGGGCATGGCATCCCACTCCAGTATTCTTCTCTGGAGGACCCCATGGACAGAGGAGCCTGGTGGTTTACAGTCCATAGCTTTGAAAAGAGTTGGACACGACTGAATCAACTTAGCCCACAGACACGGAGTTCCCATAATCTCACTGTTTATGAAAGGAGCTCTTCCTATCCCCTTTCTCTTTTTTTTCTACTTATTTGGCTTTCAGAATAAATCAAGTCTGGAGTCAGACTATTATAAGAATTGAAATCCTACTAACTGTAGGGTATTGGACAGTTACCTAATGTGTTTAACCAAAGTTGCTCTGTGACTAAATAAGAATATTCACTTCACAGTGTTGCTGGGAATAATAAAACACATCACACATGCAATGTTTCTGGGTTCTAGTAGGTTTTATTCTTTATGCTTTCTTTTTCTCATACTTGTTTTACAGTCTTATACTAATATTTTAACTTCTTTGTGTAGTACCTCCTCTTGTCTCCAATGATAGTCTACCCTGATCATGGTCTAAGAAATAGCTCTAAGTGTTGCATTGATGTGCTGAACCTGACCTTATTATCTCCTATTGCTGTTTTTATAGGTTTAAAACTAATTAAAATAGTTTTTAAAATATGTGACAGGCACTAAGGATACAACACTGAACAAAACAGGCAAATATCCTTACCCTCCTAAAGCTTGGGCTTTCCTGGTAGCTCAGATGGTAAAGAATCTGCCTGCAATGCAGGAGACTCAAATTCAATCCCTGGGTTGGAAGATCCCCTGGAGAAGGGAATGGCAACCCACTCCAGTATTCTTGCCTGGAGAATTCCACCGACAGAGGAGCCTGGCAAGCTATAGTTCATGGAGTCACTGAGAGTTGGACATGACTGAGCAACTAACACATAAAACTTACATTCTGTTGGGATTGGGTGAGGAAAGATGGACAATTTAAAAAGAGTAAAAAAAAAGTATAGAACGAACTTCTGGATTGACACATTGAGGTGCTGAAAGGGTGGTATACATTGAAGAGTGCATGGAACCTCCATGCCTCATTCCATCCCCACAATTTATCCTGTGCATCTCTTCCATTTGGCTTTGCCTGAGCTACATCCACACACAAAGAAAGTGAGTCTAGACAGAGTTTACACCCTTCACAAAAATTAGCTCAAAATGGATCATAGATCTGAATGTAAAATGCAATAATATAAAACTCTTGGAAAATAACAATGGTGAAAATCTAGATTACTTTGGGTTTATTGATTATTTTTTTGGATAGAACACCAAAGGCATAATCCATGAAAGGATAAAAATTTGAACTTCATTATAATTTAAAACTTATGTTATACAAAAGATACTGTCAAGACATTAATAAGACAGCCGCAGACTGGGAGAAGATATTTGGAAAAGTCATGTCTGGTAAAGAGCAGTTTTCCAAACTATTCAAAGAACCCTTAAATGTCTACAATAAGAAAATAAATCTCTTGATTAAAAAATGGGCAAAGGTTCTAACCAGAAACCTCAACAAAAGAGATAGACAGATGATAAATAAGCAAATGAGAAGCTGCTCAATACCATATGCCTCAGGAAACTACAAATTAAATTGACAATAAGATACCACTACACACCTATTCGAATAGCAAAATTCAAAACACTGAAAACACCAACTACTGGTGAACATGTGGAGCAACAAGAACTCTCTTTCATTGCTAGTGAGAATACCAAATGTACAGTATGTCATGCTAAATGCCAGGCTGGATGAAGCACAAGCCAAAATGAAGATTGCCGGGAGAAGTAACAATAACCTCAGATATGCAGATGACACCACCCTTATGGCAGAAAGGAAAGAGGAACTAAAGAGCCTCGTGATGAAGGTGAAAAAGAAGAGTGAAAAAACTGGCTTAAAATTCAACATTCAAAAAACTAAGATCGTGGCACCTGGTCCCATCTCTTTATGGCACATTGATGGGGAAACAATGGAAACAGTTGACAGACTTAATTTTCTTGGGCTCCAAAATCACTGCAGATGGTGACTGCAGCCTTGAAATGAAAAGATGCTTGCTCCTTGGAATAAAAGCCATGACCAACCTAGACAGCATATTAAAAAGCAGAGACATTGCTTAACCAACAAAGATCCATGTAGTCAAAGCTATGGTTTTCCAGGAGTCATGTATGGATGTGAAAGTTGGACTATAAAGAAGGCTGAGCACCGAAGAATTGATCCTTTTGGATTGTGGTGTTAGAGAAGACTCTTGAGAGTCCCTTGGACTGCGAGGGGATGAAACCAGTCAATCCTAAAGGAAATCAGTCCTGAATATTCATTGGAAGGACTGATACTGAAGCTGAAGCTGCAATACTTTGGCCACCTGATGCCAAGAACTGACTTATTGGAAAAGACCCTGATGCTGGGCAAGATTGAAGGCAGGAAGAGAAGGGGATGACAGAGGACAAGAAGGTTGGATGGCATCACCAACTTGATGGACATGAGTTTGACTAAGCTCCGGGAGATGGTGAAGGACAGGGAAGCCTGGCATGCTGCAGACCATGGGGTAACAAAGAGTCAGACACGACAGAACAACACAACACAGTCACTTTGGAAGACAGTTTGGCAGTTTCTTACAAAACTAAACTTACTCTATGATCCAATATTCTCACTCCTTGGTATTTGCTTAAATGAGTTGAAAACATATCCATGAAAACCACATCTGTACCCAGATGTTTATAGCAGCTTAATTCATAACTGCCAAAACTTGGAATCAACCAAATGTCTTTCACTGGATAAATGAACTGAATAAACTGTGTTATATTCATTCAATGAACTATTATTCAATGTTAAAAAGAAATGAGCTATCCAGGCAGGAAGAGATATGAAGGAAAAAAATGCATGTTGCTTAGTGAAAGAAGCCAGTGAAAAGGCTACATATTATATAATTCCAACTATAAAACAGCTTTGAAAAGGCAAGACTATGGTGACTGTAAAAGGATCAGTGGTTGCCAGGGGTTATGAGGGAAGGAGAGATGAATAGGCTGAGCACAGAGGATTTTTAGGGCAGTGAAATGATTCTGTTTTATACTCTAATGGTAGATTCATGTCATTATGCATTTGTCTAAAAACACACAGACTGTACAACACCAAGAATGAGCCCTAATGTAAACTTTGTGCTGTCAGTGATAATGATGTATCAATGTAGGCTTATCAATTATAATAAACATACCACTCTGCTATGAAATGTTGATGGTGGGGGAGGTTGTGCATCTCACGGCTGGAGGTGGAGGAGCTGTGGGCAAGTGGTATATGGTATGAAGTGAAGTGTTAGTTGCTTAGTCATGTCCGACTCTTTGTCACCCAATGGACTGTGGCCCACCAGTCTCCTCCGTCCATGGATTTCTCCAGGCAAGAATACTGGAGTGGGTAGCCATTCCCTTTTCTAAGGGATCTTCCCAACCCAGGGATCAACCCCGTGTCCCTGCGTTGCAGACAGAATCTTTACTGTCCGAGCCACCAGGGAAGCCCTGTATATTATACATGATATTATCCACTCAATTTTGCTGTGAACCTAAAACTGCTCTAAAAATAAAGTAAAACAGAGAATGAATATTCTTCTGAGCATATTTTAACTTCACTTGTTTTCTGACCTGTTGGCAGGAGTGACTATGGAATGTCCAAACCCTACCATTTTTTGTTGTTGTTGCCAATAATAACAATAGCAAGCTGTTTTCCTTCTTTATAAGTATTCTCTCAAGTAACTCAGTGAGTAAAATGTATCTAGGTTCATAATAACTCTCCAAGGCAGGAAGAACATCTAATATATTTCTGTTTGATGACAGAACTGGTTTTCAGGGAAGTTAAGTGACTTGTTATGGCAACTTAGATTGTTTAGAGCAGAGTAAAATTAGAGTTCTAGTCCTTTAAATCCCAGTCCTGCATCCTCTTCTAATTACTACCTTTCTATAGCTTTTGATGGGCTTCTCAGGTGGCTCAATGGTAAAGAATCCATTTTTCAATGTAGGAGACATAGGTTTGATCCCTGGGTCAGGAAGATCCCCTGTGAAGGAAATGGTGACCCACTCCGGTATTCTTGCCTGGGAAATCCCATGAACAGAGGAGCCTGGTGGGCTCCAATAGTCCATGGGGTCACAGCAGAGTCAGACACGACTTAGTGACTAAACGACAGCATAGCTTGAGATATAATTTATAAATAGTACTTTTATTATACACTAGAGAGTTGGAATATTTGACAACTGCATTCAGAGTGACTGGTTGATAGTAGTATTAAAACCCCTGTTATTTTTATGCAAGAGGTGAGTATTTTCAGGTCAGATCTAAGATGAATATTGCATATTCATAAGCAATATTGCATATCATAAGCTACTAACATTCCCTGCTCCTTAAGGGCAACAGAAATTCTCAGAGAACTGAAAGCAGAAAATACAGCAAATACATGTAGAGGACATTCCCACATAACCCCGCATAAAGACACAGATAACAATTTAAAGACTGAATTTTGGGTATCTGCTGACAATGGACGGAGAAGGCAATGGCAAGCCACTCCAGTACTCTTGCCTAAAAAATCCCATGGATGGAGGAGCCTGGTAGGCTGCAGTTCGTGGGGTCACTATGGGTCGGACATGACTGAGCGATTTCACTTTCACTTTTCACTTTCACACATTGGAGAAGGAAATGGCAACCCACTCCAGTGTTCTTGCCTGGAGAATCCCAGGGACGGGGTAGCCTGGTGGGCTTCCGTCTATGGGGTCATACAGAGTCGGACACGACTGAAGTGACTTAGCAGCAGCAGCAGATGGTTTCTTATGCAACCATCAAATTAAATATTAGAAAGTGACATTTTAATGCCCAAATTTAAACCAAAGGTACAACAGAAATACAATTGGATCAAACAAGAAACCAATTCCCTTAGCAACACCTGCTAAGGATCTTCATCACTTTCTATTTTTTTAGTTGCAGCAGGACATCCATTCTTCCTTAGTCACAGGGTATTAGCTGGACACAGAGGAACCTGATTAAAGATTGCATTTCTCAGCCTTCTTTCAAGGTTTACATGACCATGTGACTAAGGCCTGACCAGTGGGTTATTATTGAAAGCAATGTGCAAGTTCCCTGTTGTATCTGAAAACGTAGGGGTTTCACTTCTCCCAGACTAGAATAGGTAAGTGATCTTGGGATCTGGAGCACCCCTGCTGGACCACAAGATGGAGTCAGACGTTGAGGATGGCAGAGCAGCAAGCTGGAAGTCCGCCTACCTACATTTTAGTGAGAGAAAGTAAACTCTTCTCTTCTTTAGGCCAGTGTCATTTTGATTTCTCCATTCCAGCAACTGAAGCAGTTCCTAATTCAGAAGTCAATGTAAAAACTATATTTTATTCAATTTATAATTTGTTACGTATTATTGTTCTAAAACTAACAAGAGTAACCATGCGTATTGTTCTCTCTCCAGAGTATTACCTTAGGTGTTTTCATTCTTGTTGATGTCCTTATGAATGTTGCAGTTAATGGGGCCTTCTGTGTGTCATTATAGCTCATTATTTGGGTTGAGTGGACCTCCAAATGAGAAGGAAAGTGAGAGCAAGTGAGAGAGTACATTCAATGATAACAGTAAAGATCTGGTGCCTCGTCTGGGCACATCACTTCCAGGGCTGCACACAGCATGGGGTGTTGCCATGACCTCTTTCAGCTAAGTGATCCAAATGCAACACTATCGTAAATTTCCTGATTTAATTAATCTTTGCTGTGTGAGGCCGATAGTTTCAAATTGAAACAACGTGTCTAAGTTATTTTCCTTTATGTTTAAAATGCAGATAATACCTTTCCAGTTTCCTTCAAGCCCCGTTTGGTGGTCCAATAATGTTAGTGTCTTGTGATGAGCATACAAAAATTTAGCACCCGATGATAATGCCATATATATAGCATAATAAAGATAATAATAAAGCATATATATAGGGCTTTCCGGGTGGTACAGTGATGAATCCACCTGCCAATGCAGGAGATGCAAGTTCGATCCCTGGGTAAGGAAGATCTTCTGAAGGAAATGACAACCCACTCCAGTGTTCTTGCCTGGAAAATTCCATGGACAGAGGAACTTGGCCAGCTATAGCCCTTGGGGTTGCAAAGAGATGGACATGTGCATATATATACATACATATATATATAATACCATACACACACACACACACACACACACACACACACACACATATATATGTATAAACTTTTTTTTTTCTATTAAGTAGTAGAGTTGATTTACAGGAAAAAAAAAATGGCAGGGAAAGGAGAGCAATGTTGACTGCTAATGCATAGACCCATTCACTTTCACACTTCGGGGTTAGTGCCTTGATCCAGGTATCCTTACTACAGTAGGCTTTAATTTAGGCTGGCAGTTCCATGAAAAGAAAGTAGGCATATTGTGGAGAGACTTTTCCATTTAATCTGCATCTATTTTGGATGTGTTAGTTAGAGTTGAAAGGAATAAGTATATAAGCTGAGAAGCTATTGATTCAAGCAGGACCATTCTCACATGTTCTTTTTCTTCCCACTGCTTTCTTATTATTCTTGCCTTTCTACTTGCTCTTCAGACCTCTGTTGCTTAATGAGTTCACATGTTCATTGAATTCTCCACCAGGATGCTTGTTTCCTGATCCAGGAAAGTTCATTAACATGTACAAATAATAGAGATTCAAGGTAGAAACGTCCAAAGCAATGGATCGGCTCCTTGTCACAATTTTGTAGTCTTTCCTATCCCTTGACCTGTGGACTTCTTTTGTCTATAGGGAAAGTTCAAGAACTAGTCTTGAAAGAAAATAGAAGGAGAGATCTGGAAGGTATTGTGTGAAGATATAGGATTCAGTTTAACTGTTTTTGTTTGTTGTTTAGTTGCTCTGTTGTGTCTGACTCTTTTGCGACCCCATGAACAGTAGCCCACCAGGCTCCTCTGTCCATGGGATTTTCCAGGCAAGAATATTGGAGTGGGTTGCAGTTTCCTCCTCCAGGGGATCTTCCCAACCCAGAATCGAACCTGCGTCTCCGTGTCTCTTGTATTGCAGGCAGATTCTTTACCGCTGAGTCACCATTTACGAATAGAATTAAAGTTGCTGCTTGAAAAACTTCATACATGTAACATTTTCTAAAGAAGTATGTTTCCCAAACTTTGAGATTTAGTGTGTTAGTCAAATTAAAAAGAAATGTGAAGACGCACATAATCATGAACTCCTTTTTTCTTTCCCTGAATGGCTTTAAGTTGTGATGGGAACACAGAATAAACTTATATCATCTTAAGCACAGAAATTTCAAGTTAGTTATAGCAGAAAGGAGAGAATATTAGAATATACTTACCCTAATATAACCAACCAAAAAATTAAGAGATATAATTTTAATGTTAAGCGGTGACAGTCCATTGGGGTTGAATATACTTGTCTCCCAGGGACAGCGGAGCCTGGTCGGCTGCCGTCCATGGGGTCGCACAGAGTCGGACACGACTGAAGCGACTTAGCAGCAGCAGCAGCAGCACACTCGTCTTTATTAAAAACTCCATATGTGGGTCTTGTTACATTTTTCTGAATTTTAATCAGGGCAGAGAATGGTGAAATATCCCTTTTAACCTATAACTAGGTTGCGTGCATGCATGCTATGTCACTTCAGTTGTGTCCTACTCTCTGCGATGCCTGCCAGGCCCCTCTGTTCATGAGATTCTTTAGGCACGAATACTTCAGTGGGTTGCCATGCCCTCCTGCAGGGGATCTTCATGACCCACGGATCAAACCCACATCTCTCACATTTCCTGCATTGGTAGGTGGGTTTTTACCACTAGTACCTGGTGGCTCAGACAGTAAAGAATCTGCCTGCAATGCAGGAGACCTGGGTTTGATCCCTGGGTTGGGAAGATCCCCTGGAGGAGGGCATGGCAACCCACTCCATTATTCTTGCCTGGGGAATCCCCATGGACAGAGGCGCCCGGCAGGCTATAGTCCATGGGGCCACAAAGAGTCGGACATGACTGAGTGACTAAGCACAGCAACACCACATGGGAAGCCCTATGGATACGCATTATTGAGTGCACATATAAACAACTCCTTTTATTGAGAGTTACCTGAATCTGCTTCTTGTGCGAATCCTTTTTGCCCAGTTACCCACATTTGGATTCCTTCTGAGGCCTCATGCTGCTTCTTGGTCTGGACCTGATCTTCAATTGTTGGCATATTTTGCCTTCTTGGTTTAATGGCTCCTTTTGGTCCTCGGGATGTTAATAACAGTATTGAACACCATCACACGGTAGTTCATGTGATCCATCAGTTTAACCTCATATCTCCCAAGAACCTTTCCTGAGATACAGCCCCACTGAGCTGGAGCTTTAAGTCAGTTTGTACAAATCATTGTAATCGGCTTCTTGCTAAGGTAGGGGAACCTTGACAGCTGTGACAGAATGCTTCTGTGGATAAAATGCAGTGAGGGAAATGAAAGAAACCATCCTTTTAAATAGAATCAGTGTTTGTCAGCTGCCTCACCATCTTGTACCAACAAGACATTGGTAGTTAGAACATAGGTAATGAATGAAAAATACCTCTCCTAGGAACCCTCTCCTCAAACAAATTTTGTAAAGTAACATAATGGTATCCCAAAGAACACAGTTAACCAACAGCAGAAATAACACTTTGAAACTCCTTTTTGAAACGTCTATCTCTATTAGTTAACTGAAATTCCTTATGAGAGAGCTATAATAAGCAAAACGTAAGAAAATATTTGTCAGACTTACATTGCTCGATAAGATCACAGGCTTATGGTTATTATATGACTTCTATATATTTTATGTGCAATGCATCTTTTTAAAATTTGAACAAATGGCATTGCACCTGCTTTCCTTGGGGTCCCTTTCTTGATATTAGCCATGTGAATACCATAAAGCCTGAATATTAAGGGTTTTGCTTCTTTCCGTTATAAGAGTTCTAATAATTAAAGCAGAAGGATAATTGTGACATGGAAGCCAAAAACAGCAAGAAAAATCTCAAGATGAATTCCAGAAACACTAGGGAACAGCTGTATTATCACACCTAGAAAATTAATTCAGATGAAAATTAATTCAGAAATAAGTCCCCCTTCAATCTCTCTTCTTGAAAAGAAAAAGTGGTGAAAATTATGGCTTGGGAAAACCCAGAAAAAATGTTCTTCATGTGCCCAACTTAGAAATTTCTCATGATTTTGCTTGCTGTTTCACATCTAATGACAAGGAAGTAATTAACTATCTTATTTCAAAGAAAGGACTTTAAACATTGTTCTTTCCAAACTACTGGCTTATAAAATTGAAACAGCAGTGGCAGCAAAGGTATTATTTAAGGAGAATGAGATAAAGTTAAAACTTTTTAGATTAATTTAGCTAATGATTATTTATTGAGAAACTCACATGGTAGTCATTTTCATGGTCAATGGAGAGACAGAGGTAGGAAATGTGCTACCACTGCCTTCAGTGAACTTGAATTCTTCACAGTGAATGATATTTTGCTTTATATGTACCAGTTGACACGTTTATTGACTATAGTACCTAAATTCTTCTAGTTTATAGGAGTGGCTATGCTTGGGTTTACTTGAAAGCAGAGTTTGAAACACAAGCCTTTTATGCAGGTAGTTTAGCTGGGGGATGATCTCAAAGGTCAAGAGTGCCTGGGATAAGCGAGAAGGGACCAGTATAAGGATGGCCACTGCTGCAGGCGAACGCCGTGGTAAGGATGGCTACTGCTGCAGGTGACCACTGCGGTAGCCGGTACAAAAGATGCAGAGAAATGTGTCATTTATAATCAAGAACTGAATACATAAAATTACCATTCTGAAACTACAGCAAATAATATGGACAACATATAACTGAGGGCAAAATTGTTTCATTATATATCGGTGGCTCTCAATCGAGATTGATTTGTCACCCCTGAAGGTGATACTTGGCATTGTCTGGAGATACATTTTGTGGTCAAGAAGGTGACAGGGGTGGGTGTAGAGAGATGAGGGATGGAAATGGGGAGGGATGAGAGGGTAGCTACTGGTATATTGTGGGTAGAGGCCAGGGATGCGGTCTTCTATAAACACCTTATAATGCACAGGATAGCCCTCCCCTTCGCCAGTACAAAGAAATATCTGGCTAAAGTGCCAGTTATACTGCTGCTGAGAAACCCGCCTCAAACATTACTATATAGCACAGGGAACTCTACTCAGCGCACTGTGGTGACCTAAATGGGAATCCAAAAGAGAGAGGCTATATTAATATGTATCAGTTCAGTTCAGTCACTCAGTCGTGTCCAACTCTTGGCGACCCCTGGACTTCAGCACACCAGGCTTCCCTGTCCATCACCAACTCCCGGAGCTTACTCAAACTCATGTCCATTGAGTCAGTGATGCCATCCAACCATCTCATCCTCTGTCGTCCCCTTCTCTTCCCGCTTTCATTAATATGTATGCATATCCTAATTCACTTTGCTGTACCACAGAAACTAACACAACTTTGTAAAACAACTATACTCCAATAAAAATTTTAAAAAAACATGGAAATGATCATGCCATCAGGGCATCTAGTTGAAATGCAGACTCTATTTGGTAGGTCCAGGGTGGAACCTGACATCTTGTTTCTTATAACATTTCCCAGGACTTTTCTAAATTTATTGCTCTTTACCTGAAATTTTCAGTTTTATAGAAGTCATAATAGGTATCTACAACCTATCCTTAATGTTTCAAAATGCCTAATATACACCATATATTTATCTCATGGTAATAGGACACTGGTCTACAAAAAATACCAAAGTGGTATGTTTTTTAATGGAATTATACAACTCATAGTCTCAGAATATATATCTCATACTAGTCATAAAGTAATAATGAAATTTCTTACAGAAAATGTGGGAATCCTTGATCTATAACATTGTCCATCCTTGTCAGGACAAGATCAAACCAATTTACATATAAAATGCTTTTTCTCTATGAAAATTTGCACTCTCATCAACCAGAATCACCAACTTTCCTGACCCTTAGGGACATTTTTGACTCATCTGAGGAAGGCACGTAGGTGGAAACCTCTTTGACTCCGACCATTTCTGAATATGTCACATAGTCCTCTGTCTCCCTTGGAAAGGAGGAATACATGGTTTTCTTTCAGCAGCAGAGACTGTGCTTAGGCAAAATGTGTCATCACTGGTTTTCCATTCTTGATATTCTCTGAGGGGGATGTAGGTGGGACAAGAACATACCGGGGATTTTTAAAAAAATAAATATGTCATAAAATCTCTTGTGACAGGTTTTAAAGAAGTCCCTGTAACTGGGCAAAAATGAAATGACAACACTGGGAGACTGGACAGAAATACAACAACCCTGCAAATTTCTTTATTTCTCTTGTCTTTGACTCTCCTGCTGAGTGGAAATGTTCCTTCCACGGAGTCTGTGATGCTTGCAGAGTGGAAGGTCTCTGGCACTCCAAAGCAAAAACCCTCCAACAGCCTCCAGTTCCTAAAGAAGAGGCAATTACAACCCCTCTTTCCTGGGAAGTGTCAGTCATGAAGGCAAAGGAGCCTTTGGAAATGGGTTGGAGTGTGCCAGTCATTCAAAGGGTAAATCCGACACTGAGCAAATGGTGCAGTCCTGCGTGCAGTGCCAGCAGGCAGCTTCTGGCTACAAACTCTTTTGCAGGGATAAAAGCCTTCCAAGTGGAGTTCGAGCAATTCTAAATATTTCATGCCTGTGTTTGAACAAAAAGTTGCCATGGGAAGGCTGGCATGAAGATGTATTTTATCAGCTTGGTATTTTCTAAGTTAGTTTCTCATTAACTTGTCCTTCTCTGCCCCATTTCCACCCAAGTCAGAAACTCTGATGGCAAGTATTCTGTAGAAATTACTGTTCCTATCTTGGGTATCTTCCCTGTGAAACCTGTCAGCTCTGCCATGTGAGTCCTGCTAAAGCTATTGCCCCCGCTCATAGGAGAGGAAGCAGAAGCTGCTGTTAGGGTATGTTTAGAAACATTTGTGAAAATCAAGTTATATTAGTGATCAATTGTTTAACGACCCTAAAACTGAATAGCTTAAAAAAATTATCATCTCTCTTGCTTCCTGAGGGTTGGGATATCAGATAGGGCTCCATGGGGATATCTTTGTCCACATG
Source organism: Moschus berezovskii (assembly GCF_049115385.1). NCBI lineage: Eukaryota > Metazoa > Chordata > Mammalia > Artiodactyla > Moschidae > Moschus > Moschus berezovskii. The sequence continues at coordinate 24,049,953 of NC_142466.1, forward strand.
TTCTACCTCAGATGGAATATTTGAAGGCTGGGCCTGACATCATCTCAAGGCCCATTTGCTCACATGTCCAGTAGCTCATATTGGCTTTTGGCTGAAAGGCTATGTAGGTTGAACATGTGGCTTCACCTTCTTGAGACCAAGGAGGCTGGATTTCAAGAACAAGTCTCTTGAGAGACATACTGACTTTTATGGCCTATGGAAGTTCTGCAAGGTCATTTCTGTCACATACTTTTGGTTAATACAGTTATGAAGTCCCAAGTTCAAGGGAACCTCACCGTGAAGGCATGTTAACATCACAGTGTAACAGGATGTGGGATGGGATACATATATATGTAATATTCCATGGAAAATGCAATCTATTTCTCAAATGCAGTTGAGAAAAGTGTGTAGCTAGTACTTTGGGAGTATTGCCTATGTTTCCTAATTTTGGGCCAGGTAACTTACAAACTGATGGAAACTGTTCAGTTGTTATATCATATCTAGATAATGTTTTATAAGTTGTCAGTTGTCTTTTTATTTGGTATTTATTTTAAATATCACTTGAAGTTGGTAAGTCAAGGACTGTCACTTCTGCATTATGAATAAAGTTGCTGAAACTCAGACATAACATCTTAAAATCATCCAGGTATTTAATGATAGATTTGGGACTAGAACGCTGCTTCTCTAACTCCTAGACCATTGTTCTTTTCATCAGAATTTGTAACGTCTACAAGCTGTAACATCCTCAACGCATGAACAGCTTACTGAATACTTTTCATAATGGAGTTACAGTGCTAGACACTGAATTTATATGCTGATGAATATGACAGTCTCTCCCTTTAAAGAACTCATGGACAGATGGAGAAAGTAAACACATAAACTCAGATATTCAAAAGTATAGAGATGAAAGTAGAATGTGGAGATGAGCACAGAAAGCCACTTAGTTCATTTTGGGGTTCAGGAGTGAATTTTGGAGGGGTAATAAAATATTTGAGCTTAAATTTTCATTGCTCAGCTCACTAGACTAGACAGCTATCTGAAAAAGGGCACATTGGGTGCTTAAATTTCAATATACTGTGTGTATATTTAAATAATATATGTTTTACTTGATATATGGTAAGGCAAATTCCCTTTCCTTTTGTCCTTCAGTAATTGTGTACTTTTGTAGTGTTTTGGATTGTATGTGTTTTACTTTTTTTGCTATTTTGAATAGTAATTTTAGATATAGCACTTTCTAATTGGTTGTGACTTGTTCATAAATTTCCAGTGCTTCACTGCTGACTTCTACCTACCTGAGTAGGATAATTAGCTTATTAATTGTCAGCTTCTCTTCTTTCCTAATGTGTGCATTTAATGCTATGTGTTTCCTTTTTATTATATGTTACTTCCTGCAAGAGAGATATTTAGGGATTTGGGTTTTCTTCAGTTCTGTATATTATAATTTTCATTATAAATTCTTCTTGAAATCAATGCATTTTAAAGAACAGTTTCTTTTACTAAATATTTAATAAATCTTAAATATATATATCTGTTCACACACAAACACACACTATTTTACTATTGATCCTGTTTATCTGGAGAACCCTAATTAACACTTGGAGATAATGTATTAGCCTTTTTCTATAATGCTGGACCCATACTCCTAATATTTTGGTGGCAATTTCTATATTTGTATGCATATGGGAGGGTGGTCTATACTTTTTTTGTTATTTTGATGTTTTTGTTATGTTTAATATTGAGGTTATACTGGTCTCATAAAATGATTTGGAAAATATTTCTTCCCTCAGTATTGCCTGAAAAGGTATTTATGCCTTACATAAGTAAGGTTGCTGCTGCTGCTGCTGCTAAGTTGCTTCAGTCGTGTCCGACTGTGTGCGACCCCATAGATGGCAGCCCACCAGGCTGCCCCGTCCCTGGGATTCTCCCAAAAGAACACATTTCCTTCTCCAATTAAGTAAGGTTCAGTTCAGTTCAGTTCGGTCGCTCAGTCGTGTCCGACTCTTTGTGACCCCATGAATCACAGCACCCCAGGCCTCCCTGTCCATCACCAACACCCGGAGTTCACTCAAACTCATGTCCATCAAGTCGGTGATGCCATCCAGCCATCTCATCCTCTGTTGTCCCCTTCTCCTCCTGCTCCCAATCCTTCCCAGCATCAGAGTCTTTTCCAGTGAGTCAACTCATCGCATGAGGTGGCCAAACTGTTGGAGTTTCAGCTTTAGCATCAGTCCTTCCAATGTACACCCAGGATTGATCTCCTTTAAAATGGACTGGTTGGATCTCCTTGCAGTCCAAGGGAGTCTCAAGAGTCTTCTCCAGCACCACAGTTCAAAAGCATCAATTCTTCGACGATCAGCTTTCTTCACAGTCCAACTCTCACATCCATACATGACCACGGGAAAAACCATAGCCTTGACTAGATGGACCTTTGTTGGCAAAGTAATGTCTCTGCTTTTAGTAGTTCTTAAAATATTTTATAGCACTCACCGATAAAGCCACCTGGACATGGAGATTCTCTTGTGACAAGTTTCTGACCACCTCTTTGTTTTTATTTATATATTGAAACATTATTTATATATTTTTTTGTTTTTGCCTGTGCTGGGTCTTCATGGCTGCATGGGCGGTAAGGAGGGGCTATTCTTAGTTTGGGTGCACAGGCTTCTCATTGCATGGCTTCCCTTCTGGTGGAGCTTGGAGCACCAGGGCTTCAGTGCTTACCACGTGGGCTCAGTAGTTGAAGCTCCTGGGCTGAAGAGCACAGGCTCAATAGTTGTGGCGCTGGGGCTTATTTTTTTTGTGGCACGTGGGGTTTTTCCTGTTCAGGCATCCAACCTGTCTCCTGCATTGGCAGGTGGATGCTTTACCACTGAGCCACCAGGAAATTCCAGCTTTTGTTTTTTAAAAGCACATATAATGACTGTTCAGAATTTTTATTTGTTATTGTATCAGTTTTGGTAAGTTTAATCTTTCAAGGAGATGCTTCCTTTTTATCTAAATTCTTCCATATAGTGTCATAAAGTTGGTCATATTATCCTCTTATTTTCCGTTTAATGACTGTAGGTTCAGTGCGTATAATCTCTAGTCTTTATTCCTCATATTGATAATTTGTGTTTTCTCCACCTTTACCTTGATTATCCTTTCTTAGGGTTTACTAGTTTTACTTTAAAATTTTTTTTAATTTATTTTTTATTTTTTTAATGTAAATGTATTTATTTTAATTGCAGGCTAATTACTTTACAATATTGTATTGGTTTTGCCATACATTGACATGAATCTGCTCCGGGTGTACATGTATTCCCCATCCTAAATCCCCCTCCCACCTTCCTCCCCATCCCATCCCTCTGGTTCATCCCAGTACATCAGCCCCGAACATCCTGTATCATGCATCAAACCTGGACTGATGATTTGTTTCACATATGATAATATACATGTTTCAATGCCATTCTCCCAAATCATCCCACCCTTGCCCTTTCCCACAGAGTCCAAAAGACTGTTCTATAGATCTGTGTCTCTTTTTTTTTATTATTATTTTTAATTTTTATTGGAGGCTAATTATTTTACAATATTATATTGCTTGGTTTTGCCATACATTGACATGAATCCGCCCCGGGTGTACATGAGTTCCCCCTCCTGAACCCACCTCCCACCTCCCTCCTCCCCTTATCCTCCCTCTGGGTCATTCCCGCATACCAGCCCCGAGCATCCTGTAACATGCATCGACCCTGAACTGGCAATTTGTTTCACATATGATAATATACATGTTTCAATGCCATTCTCCCAAACCATCCCACCCTCACCCTCTCCCACAGAGTCCCAAAGCCTGTTTTATGCATCTGTGTCTCTTTTAATGTCTCGTATAGAGGGTTATCATTTGCATCATTCTAAATTCCATATATATGCGTTAGTATATTGTATTGGTGTTTTTCTTTCTGGCTTATTTCAATCTGTATAATAGGCTCTAGTTTCATCTACCTCATTAGAACTGATTCAAATGCATTCTTTTTAATGGCTGAGTAATACTCCATTGTGTATATGTACCAAAGCTTTCTTATCCATTCGTCTGCAGGTGAACATCTAGGTTGCTTCCATGTCCTCGCTATTATAAACAGTGCTGCAATGAACATTGGAGTACATGTTTCTCTTTCAATTCTGGTTTCCTCGGTATGTATGCCCAGGAGTGTGATTGCTGGATCATATGGCAGTTCTATTTCCAGTTTTTTGAGGAATCTCCACTCTGTTCTCCATAGTGGCTGTACTAGTTTGCATTCCCACCAACAGCATAAGAGGGTTCCCTTCTCTCCACACCCTCTCCAGCATTTATTGCATGTAGACTTTTGGATAGCAGCCATTCTGACTGGTGTGAAATGGTATCTCATTGTGGTTTTGATTTGCATTTCTCTGATTATGAGGGATGTTGAGCATTTTTTCATGTGTTTGTTAGCCATCTTTGTGTCTTCTTTGGAGAAATGTCTGTTTAGTTCTTTGGCCCATTTTTTGATTGGGTCATTTATTTTTCTGGAATTGAGCTGCAGGAGCTGCTTGTATATTTTGGAGATTAATCCTTTATCAGTTGCTTCATTTGCTATTATTTTCTCCCATTCTGAAGGCTGTCTTTTCACCTTGCTTATAGTTTCCTTTGCTGTGCAGAAGCTTTTAATTTTAATTAGGTCCCATTTGTTTATTTTTGCTTTATTTCCAATATTCTGGGAGGTGGGTCTTGGAGGATCCTGCTGTGATTTATGTCGGAGAGTGTTTTGCCTACGTTCTCCTCTAGGAGTTTTATAGTTTCTGGTCTTACATTTAGCTCTCTAATCCATTTTGAGTTTATTTTGGTGTATGGTGTTAGGAAGTGTTCTAGTTTCATTCTTTTACAAGTGGCTGACCAGTTTTCCCAGCACCACTTGTTAAAGAGACTGTCTTTTCTCCATTTTATATTCTTGCCTCCTTTGTCGAAGATAAGGTGTCCATAGGTGCGTGGATTTATCTCTGGGCTTTCTATTTTGTTCCATTGATCTATATTTCTGTCTTTATGCCAGTACCATACTGTCTTGATGACTGTGGCTTTGTAATAGAGCCTGAAGTCCGGCAGGCTAATTCCCCCAGTTCCATTTTTCTTCCTCAAGATTGCTTTGGCTATTTGAGGTTTTTTGTATTTCCATACAAATTGTGAGATTATTTGTTCTAGTTCTGTGAAAAATATCATTGGTAGCTTGATAGGGATTGCATTGAATGTATAAATTACTTTGGGTAGTATACTCATTACAATATTTATTCTTCCAATCCACAAACACGGTATATTTCTCCATGTATTACTATCCTCTTTGATTACTTTCACCAGTGTTTTATAGTTTTCTATGTACAAGTCTTTTGTTTCCTTAGGTAGATATATTCCTAAGTATTTAATTCTTTTCATTGCAACAGTGAATGGAATAGTTTCCTTAATTTCTCGTTCTATTTTCTCATTACTAGTGTATAGGAATGCAAGTGATTTATGTGTGTTGATTTTATATCCTGCAACTTTACTGTATTCATTGATTAGCTCTAGTAGCTTTCTGGTAGAGTCTTTAGGGTTTTCTGTGTAGAGGATCATGTCATCAGCGAACAGTGAAAGTTTTACTTCTTTTCCAATTTGTATTCCTTTTATGTCTTTTTCTGCTCTGATTGCTGTAGCCAAAACTTCCAGAACTATGTTGAATAGTAGTGGTGAGAGTGGGCACCCTTGTCTTGTTCCTGACTTTAGGGGAAATGCTTTCAGTTTTTCACCGTTGAGGATAATGTTTGCTGTGGGTTTGTCATATATAGCTTTTATTATGTTGAGATATGTCCCTTCTATTCCAAGTTTCTAGAGGGTTTTTATCATAAATGGATGTTGAATTTTGTCAAAGGCTTTCTCTGCATCTATTGAGATAATCATATGATTTTTATTTTTCAGTTTGTTAATGTGGTGTATTACATTGATTGATTTGCGGGTATTGAAGAATCCTTGCATTCCTGGGATAAAGCCCACTTGGTCATGATGTATGATCTTCTTAATGTGTTGTTGGATTCTGATTGCTAGAATTTTGTTAAGGATTTTTGCATCTATGTTCATCAGTGATGCTGCTGCTACTGCTGCTGCTAAGTCACTTCAGTCGTGTCCGACTCTGTGTGACCCCATAGACGGAAGCCCACCAGGCTCCCCCGTCCCTGGGATTCTCCAGGCAAGAACACTGGAGTGGGTTGCCATTTCCTTCTCCAACGTGTGAAAGTGAAGTCGCTCAGTCGTGTCCGACCTTTAGCGACCCCACGGACTGCAGCCTACCAGGCTCCTCCATCCATGGGATTTTCTAGGCAAGAGTACTGGAGTGGCTTGCCATTGCCTTCTCCGGTGATATTGGCCTGTAATTCATCAGTGATATTGGCCTGTAATTTTCTTTTTTTGTGGGGTTTTTACCAGGTTGGGAATAGTGTGATGGTGGCCTCATAGAATGAGTTTGGAAGTTTCCCTTCCTCAGCAATTTTCTGGAAGAGTTTGAGTAGAATAGGTGTTAGCTCTTCTCTAAATTTTTGCTAGAATTCGGCTGTGAAGCCATCTGGACCTGGGCTTTTGTTTGCTGGAAGATTTCTGATTACAGTCTCTAGTTCCGTGCTTGTGATGGGTCTGTTCAGATTTTCTATTTCTTCCTGGTTCAGTTTTGGAAAGTTGTACTTTTCTAGGAATTTGTCCATTTCTTCCAGGTTATTCATTTTATTGCCATATAATTGCTGATAGTGTTCTCTAATAATCCTTTGTATTTCTGTGTTGTCGGTTGTGATCTCTCCATTTTCATTTCTAATTTTATTGATTTGGTTCTTCTCCCTTTGTTTCTTGATGAGTCTGGCTAGTGGTTTGTCAATTTTATTTACCTTCTCAAAGAACCAGCTTTTGGCTTTGTTGATTTTTGCTATGGTCTCTTTTGTTTCTTTTGCATTTATCTTTGCCCTAATTTTTATGATTTCTTTCCTTCTGCTAACCCTGGGGTTCTTCATTTCTTCCTTTTCTAGTTTCTTTAGATGTAGAGGTAGGTTATTTAGTTGACTTTTTTCTTGTTTCTTGAGGTGTGCCTGTATTGCTATGAACTTCCCCCTTAGCACTGCTTTTACAGTGTCCCAGAGGTTTTGGGTTGTTGTGTTTTCATTTTCATTCATTTCTATGCATATTTTGATTTCTCTTTTGATTTCTTCTATGATTTGTTCATTGTTCAGCAGCGTGTTGTTCAGCCTCCATATGTAGGCATTTTTAATGGGTTTTCTCCTGTAATTGAGATCTAATCTTACTGCATTGTGGTCAGAAAAGATGCTTGGAATGATTTCAATTTTTTTGAATTTACCAAGGCTAGATTTATGGCCCAGGATGTGATCTATCCTGGAAAAGTTTCCGTGTGCGCTTGAGAAAAAGGTGAAATTCATTGTTTTGGGGTGAAATGTCCTATAGAGATCTATTAGGTCTAACTGGTCTATTGTATCATTTAAACTTTGTGTTTCCTTGTTAATTTTCTGTTTAGTTGATCTATCCATAGTTGTAAGTGGGGTATTAAAATCTCCCACTATTATTGCATTGTTGTTAATTTCCCCTTTCATACTTGTTAGTAATTGTCTTACATATTGCGGTGCTCCTATGTTGGGTGCATAAATATTTATAATTGTTATATCTTCTTCTTGGATTGATCCTTTGATCATTATGTAGTTTCCTTCTTTGTCTCTTTTCACAGCCTTTGTTTTAAAGTCTATTTTATCTGATATGAATATTGCTACCCCTGCTTTCTTTTGGTGTCTATTTGCATGGAATATCTTTTTCCAGCCCTTCACTTTCAGTCTGTATGTGTCCCTCGTTTTGAGGTGGGTCTCTTGTAGACAACATATATGAGGGTCTTGTTTTTGTATCTATTCAGCCAGCCTTTTTCTTTTGTTTGGGGCATTCAACCCATTTACGTTTAAGGTAATTATTGATAAGTACGATCCCGTAGCCATTTTCTTTATTGCTTTGGGTTCGAGTTTATACACCCTTTCTGTGTTTCCTGTCTAGAAAAGATCCTTTAGCATTTGTTGGAGAGCTGGTTTGGTAATGCTGAATTCTCTCAGCTTTTGCTTGCTGTAAAGCTTTTGATTTCTCCTTCATATTTGAATGAGATCCTTGCTGGGTACAGTAGTCTGGGCTGTAGGTTATTTTCTTTCATCACTTTAAGTATGTCTTGCCATTCCCTCCTGGCCTGAAGAGTTTCTGTTGAAAGATCAGCTGTTATCCTTATGGGAATCCCCTTGTGTGTTATTTGCTGCTTTTCCCTTGTTGCTTTTAATATTTGTTCTTTGTGTTTGATATTTGTTAATTTGATTAATATGTGTCTTGGAGTATTTCGCCTTGGGTTTATCCTGTTGGGGACTCTCTGGGTTTCTTGGACTTGGGTGATTATTTCTTTCCCCATTTTAGGGAAGTTTTCAACTATTATCTCCTCAAGTATTCTCGCATGGTCTTTCTTTTTGTCTTCTTCTTCTGGGACTCCTATGATTCGAATGTTGAAGCGTTTAACATTGTCCCAGAGGTCTCTAATATTGTCCTCATTTCTTTTAATTCGTTTTTCTTTTTTCCTCTCTGTTTCATTTATTTCTACAATTCTATCTTCTAGCTCGCTTATCCTGTCTTCTGCCTCTGTTATTCTACTGTTTCTTCCCTCCAGAGTGTTTCTTATCTAATCTATTGCATTATTCATTGTATATTGACTCTTTTTTATTTCCTCTAAGTCCTTATTAAACCTTTCTTCCATCTTCTCAATCCTCTTCTACAGGTTATTTATCTATAACTCCATTTTGCTTTCAAGATTTTGAATCATTTTCACCATCAAAATTCGAAATTCTTTATCAGGTAGATTCCCTATATCTTCCTCTTTTGTTTGTGTTGGTGGGCATTTATCTTGTTCCTTTCAGTTCAGTTCAGTCGCTCAGTCGTGTCTGACTCTCCGCGACCCCATGAATCACAGCACGCTGGCCTCCCTGTCCATCACCAACTCCCAGAGTTCACTCAAACTCATGTTCATTGAGTCGGTGATGCCATCCAGCCATCTTATTCTCTCTCGTCCCCTTCTCCTCCCGCGCCCAACCTTTCCAGCATCAGAGTCTTTTCCAGTGAGTCAACTCGTCGCATGAGGTGGCCAAAGTATTGCAGTTTACGCTTTAGCATCAGTCCTTCCAATGAACACCCAGGATTGATCTCCTTTAGAATGGACTGTTTGGATCTCCTTGTAGTCCAAGGGACTCTCAAGAGTCTTCTCCAACACCACAATTCAAAAGCATCAATTCTTCAGGGATCAGCTTTCTTCACAGTCCAATTCTCACATCCATACATGACCACGGGAAAAACCATTGACTAGACAGACCTTTGTTGGCCAAGTAATGTCTCTGCTTTTTAATATACTGTCTAGGTTGGTCATAACTTTCCTTCCAAGGAGTAAGCGTTACTCCTTGGGAGGAAAATCTTGTTCCTTTACTTGCTGGGTATTTCTCTGCCTCTTCATCTTGCTTATATTGCTTTTCTTGGGGTGACCTTTCCCTCTTCTGGCAGTTTACGGAGTTCTCTTTATTATGTAGTTTCCTCGCTGTGTGTGGGGTTGGATGGGTGACTTATCAAGGTTCCCTGGTTAGGGAAGCTTGTGTCGGTGTTCTGGTGGGTGGAGCTGGATTTGTTCTCTCTGGAGTGCAATGAAGTGTCCAGTAATGAGTTATGAGATGTCAGTGGGTTTGGAGTGACTTTGGGCAGCCTGTATATTGAAGCTCATTGCTATTTTCCTGTGTTGCTGGAGAATTTGTGTGGTATGTCTTGCTCTGGAACTTGTTGACCCTTGGGTGGTGCTTGGTTTTAATGTAGGTATGGAGGTGTCTGATGAGCTCCTATCGATTAATGTTCCCTGGAGTCAGGAGTTCTCTGGTGTTCTCAGGATTCGGGCTTAAGCCTCTTGCCTCTTGTTTTTGGTCTTATTCTTGGAGTAGTCTCTAGACGTCTCTATCTGTCATTTCCAAGGTGGTTCCCTCTGTTTTAGCTTCTGTTTGCTGGTCTCTTCAGTATCTAATTTCTGCCTCGATACTAGGGGGCAGGTGGACGCTTTTTAAGGCTCAGTTGTTCAGTCCTGTTCTGGGAAGGGAGGAACTCTGCAGACTTCTGGCGTCTGTGGGGAGTGCTCGCAGCGTCTTGGCCACACTTGGTTTGCCCCCGCTCACAGCGTGTGTGTTGTCCCAGTCCACACTGCACAGGCTCTAGGTTGCTCTGCCGGGAAATGTCTGAGGCCGGCGCTGGGTTGTATGCACTTCCCAGGTCTGAGCGGCTCAAGTTCAGTTTCTCGGGTACTCCACAAAGGCGCAGACTTGGTTGGGCCTGCCTTTTTTGCCTTCCCCGGTCCGAGCAGCTCAGGTGACCAGGTGATTGGCGAGCACGGTCGCTGCGACTTATCACCTCCCCAGTCCCTGCCACTCGGTTTTCTGGGTGTACAACCGGCACACCCTGGTGGCTCAGAGGTTAAAGAGTATGCCTCCAATGCGGGAGACCCGGGTTCGATCCCTGGGTTGGGAAGATCCCCTGGAGAAGGAAACGGTAACCTACTCCAGTATTCTTGCCTGGAGAATCCCATGGACGGAGAGGCCTGGTAGGCTACAATCCACGGTGTCGCAAAGAGTCGGACACGACTGAGCGACAGAAGGGAACGGAATGGAACCGGCGCACCTTCTCAGGCGGATATCAACCGGCCGGAGCCCAAGAAGTCTTGATTAGCAACAAGCCTGCCTGCAGTTTGTATCGGATGCTTTTATGGGGCTGCGGTTGCCCCCTCTGGCTCTAGCTGACCTCCCTGCCTGTCTCGGCAGGAGTGGGGGATGGGCCGACCGCAGCCGGCTCACTCTGCTCAGCTCTTTGTTGTGTGAGTGGGGCTGGCGGAGTCTTAGGTTCGAGTTTTCCGCCTTTTCGAGGGGAAGCTATCTCAGTCTGCTTTGCTATCCCCAGTTAGTTCTCTCACATTGTTCTCACGGCATTCAAGCCCAGTCCTCTCTCTAAGCAGTTCAGCCGGCTCCTCCCTGCCCAGCCCCTGCTTGCTAATGGCGTATGCAGGCGTCTGCTCTGCTTCTCCGCTGGGAGTTACCATTTGGCGGGTAATCTGTGGGTTTAATTATTTCTTTCTTTTTCCTCCTGGTTTTGTGGCCCTCTGAGATTCCAAGGCTTGTCACAGACTCGCCAGTGAGAGTGTTTCCTGGTATTTGGAAACTTCTCTCTTTTTAAAGCCTCCCTTCCCAGGACGGAGCTCCGTCCTTACCTCTTTTGTCTCTCTTTTTATCTTTTCTGTTTTTTCCTACCTCCTTTCAAAGACAATGGGCTGCTTTTCTGGGTGCCTGATGTCCTATGCCAGCATTCAGAAGTTGTTTTGTGGACTTTACTCTGCGTTCAAATGTTCTTTTGATGAATCTGTGGGGGAGAGAGTGGTCTCGCCATCCTATTCCTCCGCCATCTTGCTCCTCTCTTGATCTGTGTCTCTTTTGCTGTCTCATATACAGGGTAATCATTATCATCTTTCTAAATTCCATATATATGCGTTAGTATACTGTATTGGTGTTTTTCTTTCTGGCTTACTTCACTCTGTATAATAGGTTCCAGTTTCATCCACCTCATTAGAACTGATTCAAATGTATTCTTTTTAATGGCTGAGTAATACTCCATTGTGTATATGTACCAAAGCTTTCTTATCCATTCGTGTGCAGATGGACATCTAGGTTTCTTCCATGTCCTGGTTATTATAAACAGTGCTGTGATGAACATTGGGGTACATGTGTCTCTTTCAATTCTGGTTTCCTCGGTGTGTATGCCCAGGAGTGCGATTGCTGGGTCATATGACAGTTCTATTTCCAGTTTTTTAAGGAATCTCCACACTGTTCTCCGTAGTGGCTGTACTAGTTTGCATTCCCACCAACAGTGTAAGAGGGTTCCCTTCTCTCCACACCCTCTCCAGCATTTATTGCCTGTAGACTTGTGGATAGCAGCCATTCTGACTGGCGTGAGATGGTGCCTAACTTTGGTTTTTATTTGCATTTCTCTGATAATGAGTGATGTTGGGCATCTTTTCATGTGTTTGTTAGCCATCTGTATGTCTTTGGAGAAATTTCTGTTTAGTTCTTTGGCCCATTTTTTGATTGGGTCTTTTATTTTTCTGGAATTGAGCTGCAGGAGTTGCTTGTATATTTTTGAGATTAATTCTTTGTCTGTTGCTTCATTTGCTATTATTTTCTCCCATTCTGAAGGCTGTCTTTTCACCTTACTTATAGTTTCCTTTGTTGTGCAGAAGCATTAATTTTAATTAGGTCCCATTTGTTTATTTTTGCTTTTATTTCCAATACTCTGGGAGGTGGGTCATAGAGGATCCTGCTGTGATTTATGTCAGAGAGTGTTTTGTGTATGTTCTCCTCTAGGAGTTTATAGTTTCTGGTGTTACGTTTAGATCTTTAATCCATTTTGAGTTTATTTTTGTGTATGGTGTCAGAAAGTGTTCTAGTTTCATTCTTTTACAAGTGGTAGACCAGTTTTCCCAGCACCACTTGTTAAAGAGATTGTCTCCATTGTATATTCTTGCCTCCATTGTCAAAGATAAGGTGTCCGTAGGTGCGTGGATTTATCTCTGGGCTTTCTGTTTTACTAATCATTTTCAGAGGACTAACTTGTGTGATCCTGCCACTGTCTTTATTTTTCACCTTCTTTTTTCTTTGTTGTCAGTGTTGCACTTCTTTTTCTGCTTGAGATGTAAGTTTAGATAATTAATCTTTAACTTTTCTCACTTCTAATACAGGCATTTAAAGGCATAAACTTTCCTCTAATATTTTAGCCATATTCCCTAAATTTGGATACATTTTATTTTCATTACATTTCAGATTGACATATTTTCTAATTTTCTTTGTAGTTTCTTCTTTCATCTATGAATATTTAGAAAGGTATTGCTTAATGTCTAAACAGATATTTTATTGTTTTTGGCTTATAATTGAATTAGTATGGTTGGAAAATATATTCTGGATGCTTTTAATTTTTCTGGAAATTTTTTGGGGGACTTTTCTATGGCCCAAAATACGGTCTTGGGAACATTTTTATTTGCTTGAAAACAATATATATTCTTTAGTTTTTTGAATGCATTGTTTTATAAATCTTAGGTATATCTGGTTGGTTAAATGTGTTTAGATATTTATATTACTCTGATTTTTTTCTGTATTTTTCCAATTACTGATAGAAGAGTGTTAAAATCTCTGATTATGAATATGAGTCTCTGTTTCTCTCTTTTATTTATTCTTTCAATTTTCCTAGTTGAAGTTTCCATTAGTATTTTGCCAGTGATAATGTAGGCTGCTGTGTTTCTTGCCTCTGAAATGAATTTCATTCCTTTAATCATCTTATTACTAAACAAACACCACATAATCTAAATTTCATTATGAAATCATTACATGTCAAGGTACTGATTTCTCTGTTAGCCTAAATAGGATAAAGGTTTAAATAGTCCAAAAATTGCAGTGATTTAAAGTTTACTTCATGCTCATGTCACAGTTTAATGTGTGTTGCCAAGAAAAAGGCTCTTGTTCACACCATTATGCAGGAATTCTTCTTTGAGCAGCTACACACTTCCCTATGACACCAGAGTCACCAATGGATTCCTTGAATCTGGCTAACAGAAGAAGAAAGAAAGTGGACCTGGAAAGAGGGGATTTCTCTTTGCCTATTTTCCGTGGTGTATAATGCAGTTTTCCAGCCATTCCTATTAAAGGAGAAAACTAAGAAGTGTAGACTGGCTGTGTGACCAGTTCAGTTCAACTCAGTCACTCAGTCTTGTCCAACTGTTTGCGACCCCATGGACTGCAGCATGCCAGGCTTCCCTGTCCATTACCAACTCCGAGAGCTTACTCAAACTCATGACCATAGATTCAGTGATGCCATCCAACCGTTTCATTCTCTGTCATCCTCTTCCCCTCCTGCCTTCAATCTTGCCTAGCATCAGAGTCTTTTCCAGTGAGTCAGTTTTTTGCTTCAGGTGGCCAAAGTATTGGAGTTTCAGCATCAGTCCATCTAGTGAACACTCATGACTGATTTCCTTAAGGATGAACTTGTTGGATCTCCTTGCAGTCCAAGGCACTCTCAAGGGTCTTCTCCAACACCACATTTCAAAAGCATCAATTTTTTGGCACTCAGCTTTCTTTATAGTCCAACTCCTACTTCCATACATGACTACTGGCTTTGTGACTAGCAGAAGGAAATGCATTTTGGTGCCTTGTAGCTTTCTTTCTACAACATTCTCTATTTCCATCAAGATCAGCTCAGCATTATGCTTAAGTTATATAACTAACATTTCATTTCATTCTAAGCACTGAAGCAAAAGTAAAATTTAGTATAGTGGGTTGCATATAATAAATTGAATTCCTGCTCACATAAAATGCCAGTCTTCCAGTAACTGGACTGAAATTAATTATTCTGGCTTCTGTCATTTTATGACTTTTGCTTAGAAACTTGGTTGAAATATTTACCATGGTTCTTCTTGCATTAAAGGTAGTTGTAGATTCATTTTTCTTTTCCCTCTAGATGGTGAACCCCTTGAGGTAAAGAAATTATGAATTATTAATCTTTGTATCCCCAAGGTGACTAGCACAGAGTTTCAACCTTTGGTTCATAGGCAACCAACAGATGTTTGCTGAACCGATTTGAGGGAAGACTATAATTCAAGGAGCTGTAAAACAGTGTGTAGACTTTCCATTTTTTATCATTTGATTGCTCCACAAACTGAGGACTAGAGAAATTACATACCATACCCATGCTTTTATAGCTAGTTAAATGTTCAGACTGGAAGTAAAACCCAGGTTGGGTATTTGGAGTTGTTTTTAACTAACCAGTTTGACCATGTTTATTGCTTCTCAGTTGACGTATAACAATAAAAGTGACATGTTTAAAAAAGCTTTTGTTGAAAACACCTCTGTTCAGAGTTATTACATTTTCATGATAATGTTTGTTAATATCACCTGTGCATCTCCAAAATATGTTTCCCTGCAGCTTTTTGAAGATTGTTTTCATTTTAGTACGTTGACAGATAGGAATGATATATGTCAAAAAGGAGCAACAATGTATCATATTTGCAACAAAGAAGCATAAGTTGTATGCATCATACATAAACTATGCTTAACTTTTACACTTGAGAAAAACATCATCATGAATTATTATTTCCTTTTCTGGTTATTAGAGTTAAAACTGAATCTCGTGTTCTTTTTGAGACTATATAAAATGGAAAGAAATTTCTAACATAATTTAGCCCATGTCACTTTCACCACAAGGTGCCCAGACATTTGATCAAATAGTATTTTGGGTATGTCTTCTGTGAAGGTGTTTCTAAATGAGATTAACACTTGAATCAGTAGACCAAATGAAGCAGATTGCCCTTCCAAGTGTGGGTGGGCTCCTTCCAATCAGTTGAAGGACAGAATACAATGAAAAGACTGACCCTACAGTGAGTAAAAGGGAATACCTCCTACCTGACTGTCTTCAGGGTGAGATATCACTTCTTTCCCATTTTGGACTTGGAGTGAAGCATTGGCTCTTCTTAGATCTTAAGCCTGCTGATGTTTGGACTAGTGCTGTGTCTTTGTTATTGTTCGGTGGCTAAGTCATGTCTGATTCTTTGCAGCCCAATGAACTGCAGCATGCCAGGCTTCCTGATCCTTCACTATCTCCCTGAGTTTGGTCAAACTCAGTGGCCAAAGTATTGGAGCTTCAGCTTCAGCATTAGTCCTTTCAGTGAGTATTCAGAGTTGATTTCCTTTAGGATTGCCTGTTTGAATCTCTGTGTTGTCCAAAGGACTCTCAAAAGCTGTACCTTTGGCCTTCCTGTTTCTCAGGCCATTGGACTAGGACCACAGTGACACCATCAGTTCTCTTAGGTCTCCAGAATGCCTTGCCAACTGCAGATCTTGGGACTTGTCAGCCTCCATAATCACATAAACCTAACTCTTATAATAAACAAAGAAGTAGATAATACATTTTCCTTTGTTAGCATTCTCCAGAGAAACAGAACCAATAGAATGTGTGTGTACACATGACAATTAAACTTGTGTTCTATAACATTTCTGTCCAGCCAACAGTGCTACAAGAGGGGCAATACAACTAGGTTTGCCCAGATAACAAAGAGTTAATTGAGCCTTTTCAGATAAATCCATGAAAAAAAATTATGCTTGGGGTGCTTCCCAAAATAGCAATGCTCACGTTTAAAATTCTAAATAAAAATGTAATTACTGAGTAATTCCTCTTGATTAGCACCCCTGTTCTCATGATGAGCTAGGATTCTATAATAGTGTTAGAAGAATGACACTTAGTCAAAAGTTCAAGTGATATGCCACTGTATTAGCAGTACAATGTGGATCTCTTCAATTAAGTATATTTAACAGCAAGGGAGAAGTTATTTTTCTCTACAGAATTAAAAGGAAATCTTTTCCTGATGATAAAACTGATTGTTTTGTTACAAGTCTATCTAAAACAAAAACTCTTCCTTAATGGCTCAAATGTCCAGTATTTTATTATTCCATATATCATCTTGAGGAAATTATTGACAAATAACCTCTTCTAATGAGAATGCTGGATTATTCTTGCATTTTATGGCAAGGAGTTATGCTACTACTGATGAGAAACAAATACCATCCAGATATGGCAACCCACTCCAGTACTCTTGCCTGGAGAATCCCATGGATGGAAGAGCATGGTAGGCTATAGTCCATGGGATCGCAAAGAATTGGACAGGACTGAGCGACTTCACTCACTCACTCACTGACTCATTGAGAGAAAATGTCCATGTGCAAGTCTGAGTTGTTGAGTTTGTGTGTGTGTGTGTTTTCCATCTCCAAGTGATTGTGACTTGGATTAACACTGGCATTATCATTTTAGCATAAATACACTTGGCCTTCAAGAAGAGTCTGTTGATTAGTACCCTGAGGATACAGCTGGAATTTTCTTCAAGTTTGTTCAGCTCCACATTTATTGTGTCATATTATAAACAGAATGGTGTCCCAGGAGGTGCTAGTGGTAAAGAATCCGCCTGCCAATGCAAGAGACTTTAGAGACTCAGGTTTGATTCTTGGAGAAGAAATGTCAACCCAGTCCAGTATTCTTACCTGGAGAATCCCATGGACAGAGGAACCTGCAAAGGGTTAAGTCTATGGGGTGGCAAAGAGTCGGACACAACTGAAGCGACTTCGCACACAAAAGACCGAGTAAGGAGACTCAGTGCTGTCTGAAGATCAAGGCTCATCTGATTGTGCAACTTCTTTACCTCTGACAGGTAACAGAATCTTAATAGAAGAAAGCTTTTTCTCTTTTCCTCCTTTGCCTGGAAAATTTCCTTCTGTAAAATGTATGCCTCCCAAGTTATTAGGTACCTTCTGAGACTCAAATTCCATCTTCTGAGCTCTCCTGAGACTCAGACACAGTGTTATTTTTCTTATTTCTTGAAAATCTTAAACGGTGCCTATGTAATTATTTATAAATGGCTTACTACACATTTGAACAAAAACTATGAACCTAGAGGTAAAAATGAAATATTCACTCCAACAAACCTTCATTGATTAACTGATATATGGCAGGAAACATCTTTGACCCTGGGAATACCATGTTGAATAAGACTCATTTGATGTCCAAAAATGATAGTGTATTGGTAGTGCATTTTTGTGATTACTGCTTTACATAATGGTAGACTAATTTGGTTAGAAACTTTTTCTCACAGATAAAAATTATAAAATCTATAATATGTGTGTCTTTGTCTATATCTGGGCTTCCTTGGTGGCTCAGCAGTAAATAATCTGCCTGCCAATGCAGGACACCCGGCTTTGATCTCTGGGTTGGGAAGATCTCCTGGTGAAAGAAATGGCTACCTACTGCAGTATTCTTGCCTGGGAAATCCCATGGACAAAGGAGTCTGGCAGGCTCCAGTCCATGGGGTCACAAAGAGCTGGACATGACTTAACGACTAAACAACAACATTTATCTATCTGTCTGTTTATCTAGCTATCTATCAGGCAACCTGAAGGCAGCAGATAATGACCAAAAGCAGGTAACAAATTGAAGAGGATGTTATGCTTGGAAGATGAAGTTTAACAGGTGAGATTTGCTATTTTGAAGCTCTTTTTTTTTTCAGTACATGTCCAAATCTCCCGAAGGCTCTGAAGGCAGAAGGCCACTGCTTGAGGCATCAGAGAACAGTGTGGGTCTAAACAAAATAGCCACAAGGTTAGGAAGAAATCCTGAAAGGAAGAAACACAAAGTAATTCAGCTCCCAAACCTGCACATAGAACCCACTCAAATCTTTAGCTAGGTGCTGAACTGGCTGGCGTGCTTGGAGAAAACCATATGGGGCCTAGCAAAAAAAAAAAAAACACAACACAACAAAACAGCATCTCATCTGGAAGTTGAGAGAACCGTGCAGAAGTTTCAGACAATGTGATCTCTGCAAGGGGAGAAATTTGGAGTTTAATCCAGCCAAATTATCTGGTTCAAGAAGAAAAAATTCTCTCATCTTAGTAACATAACAGTGCCTAGTTTGTATAGTGTATTATCCATAATATCCAGTATATGAACACAATTCATATGAAGAAGTAGAGAAATGTGACCCATAATCAAGAAAAAATGAAGTAAATATAAATTGCTCTTGCAATAACCCAGATGTTGCAGTTAGCTGAAAAGGATTTAAAAGCAGCTATTGTAAGTATTTTTAAGGACATAAAGGAAGATATATGTATAATGAATAAAATGATGAAGAATCTCAGCAGAGAAATAGAAACTAAATAAAGAAAGGAGCTTAAACATGCAATAACTATAATATACAGTAACTGCTCATTGAAGGTGACAAGAAAAAGACTATATTTGAAGATGGATTAATAGAAATTAGCAGTGTGAAGAACAGAGATAAAAAAAGATTGAGGTAAAATAAATAGAACCTTATAGATATGTGAACAATATTAAGTGGCTTTAACATACCAAAAATTATGGTCCCCAGAAGGAGAGGAGAAAGAGAATGGTGTAGAAAAAATAAAAATCCAAGCTCTACAGCAAACAGCCAGAGTCAGTCTTGTTCTCAGTTGTATCCCCAGCACCTGGGATGATATACATATTATGCAAGTACACATTTGATGATTATTAAAACTTTGATGAATAAAAACACAGAGCTTCACAGATTGAGCAAACACATTGTCTAAGTATTTGCTCTATAAAACCATGGTGAATAATTTAGTGAGTGTATTCTAGTAAATCGAGGTGGTAGGTGAGGTCCAGTAATGCCTGACTCTTTAGACTACAGAGGAAATACTGGTAGCTATGGAGAATTCTTAATTTTATGATTTCACAAAATTGATTTCTCTGAGTTTTTTCCGGTTCCAGTGACTAGCTTTATTTTTCTCTCATGTTCTGTTTTTGAAACCTTAACCTAGGAACCAAAATAGAAGTGTACCATTGCTTACTGAGAAGTATGGGCTTTCTGGTCAATAGAGTGGCATCAAACTGCATTATTTTGACATACTTTACACTTGTGTGAAGGACTTACAAAACAAAATGAGTTAAATATGGAGTAGGGACACTGTATCAGAACAGAGCCTGGTAGGAACAGGGACCAACTATGATAACTTACCATTCCCACAGTGAAGACCTAGTATCCTTTTTTGAGTTGATCTCAAGAGTTATTGTTAAGCTGTGGACATTGCAAAGTACATGCATGGGAACCCCGAAAAGATACTATAAATCTGAGATCTTGGTTCCTCCAATTCTAATTTTGGGTTAAAATAAAGCCAGGTATTCTGAAGTATATTTTGTATGCAGGAAAGAAAGTGATGAAAAGAAAAATTTCACTCTTCGTACAGCGAAAATAACACTTTGCCTAAAACCAAGTGACCTAGCCACATACCTGTTTTTCCCCTCTCAGTTGTATGATTTGGGTAACCATCATCTCTCTGAACTTAAATTCCTTTTGTATAACCTATGAGTTTTTTAGTCCCTTTCAGTATTGTGAAAGAGACCAAAAAAAAAAAAAAAAAAGAAAGAAATGTATTATAAGTGTTTGTAAGTATTTTCTATAATGAGAACCACTTAATTACTCCAAGACTGCTTCTGCTGTTGTGTGCCCATGAGTACCACTATTGTTATATTTAAGCAAAAGCATAAAAGGGTATAGGGGATAAGATGGTTGGACAGCATCATCAACTCAATGGACTCGAGTCTGAGCAAACTCTGGGACATGGTGAAGGACAGGGAAGCCTGGTGTGCTGCAGTCCATGGGGTCACAAAGATTCAGACATGACTTAGCAACTGAACAACAACAACAAACGGCTAGGGCATAAACTTCTTTGTGTAATCTTTTGATTTATTTGGTAAATTGAATATTTGAGGGAAGAAATATAAATAAGTAACAAAACACTTAATGAGTTTGAGGAAATAGCAGACCTCTTTTCATCTTCATTCTACTGCTATGGTGTTTCTTTGGAGGAATGAATTCTTATTTGTTTATTCAACAAATGTTCAATGTTCAACTACATAGTAGAGACTGTTTTAGAAGTTGTAAATAGAGCAGAAAACCCTGCCTTCATGGCACATGTAGTTTAGGGCTTATTCCTTTTTGTGACCTGTCCTTGTATATGCCACTTATGCTTTTTAAAGAAAAATAAGTTTCAGTATAAACAAAAACAGAGGAAAATGTTTAGTATTGAACAAAGAATTGTCCTGGGAAATAAAATGATAGGAGACAAATTTTCCTGCAAGAGATCCGAGAGGACAGAATTCGACAAGACTTGACTCACATTTCATGCTTATAAATGGGAAGAGCCAACACATTCAAAGCCAGATCCATCCAAAGTCACCCATCTTTACATAAAGCCATCTAGCACAAATGCCGAAGAAGGCAATGGCACCCCACTCCAGTACTCTTGCCTGGAAAATCCCATGGATGGAGGAGCCTGGTAGGCTTCAGTCCGCGGGGTCGCTAGGAGTCAGACACGACTGAGCGACTTCTTTCACTTTTCACTTTCATGCATTGGAGAAGGAAATGGCAACCCACTCCAGTGTTCTTGCCTGGAGAATCCTAGGGACAGAGGAGCCTGGTGGACTGCCGACTATGGGGTTGCACAGAGTTGGACACGACTGAAGTGACTTAGCAGCAGTAGCAGCAGCACAAATGCAGCCATCATATGTTACAATTTTCCCTGCCAAAAAATTAATTGGCTCAATCTGATTTTGAATTCATCCCAGATGCACAAAACTTGCTGAAAGGTTTATCTACCTCAAGAAAACTTTTGATAAACCCAGTTCCAAGCTTCAGAATTTTACAAAAACCTGAAATCAAGCAAGATTTTCTTGGTTTCCTGTTTGGTACAGCAAACTCTAATTATGAGGCCTTAAGGGAACATAGGGAAAGACAGATACACAAAAATCTCTGAAACGGATAATTAAGGAGGAAAAACACATCGGGAAAACAAATAAGAATCAGGAGTGTAGCTGAAATCGTAGAATTATTAATAATATATTTATATTGAAAGAGTTTATGTGGCATAATGGAGCCTCTCAGATATGCATTTCTGGATGCATTGTGTTATTAAAAGTTATTTCAGAATGTGTGCCAAACCTTTACAGAGGGTCATCAGTAATAGATAATACAGATATTACAGCACTCTCTTTCTTACCCTCAACGTTGTAAAGTTTTACATTTTTTCCTCTTATTTGCTGACATTCAAAGATGAATTATCATAAAACAGAAAAATTATTCAATTGGAAATGATATTTGAATTATATTCAGGATATCCCACACAGTTGGGATTTAAATTATCAAACTAATTTGCCTTTGGGTGACCTAACAAAATCAGTCCCAATATTTGATTTCAAAGTTTTTATTCAAGATGGTGCCAGATAATCAAATTGTGTTATTACATTTTCCCATCCATCCTCAGTTTTAGGTCAAGATATATCAAGGGAGTCAACTCAGATTGTTTTTTCTTTGACGTTCTTAAATTTGGAGACAGTTGAACTGTTTTTATTTTTGTTTAAATTTTTATTTTTGTATTGGAGTATAGCTGATTAACAATGTTGTAATAGTTTCAGGTGGACAACAAAGTGACTCAGCCATAAACATACATATTTTTATTTTTGAGTCAGGGAATATTATTTCCTATTAGTCTTATGTGTAAGATGTTTTGGGTTTCTCATTGAAATGGAAACATCTGTGAATGTGTTGTAATTTCATTAAGGAAGTAGAGTTTTGAAAACCGATTATATGCTCAATCTCAGGAGGTATAGAAACTCAAGGATTTATTCACCTGACACAACAGAACTGTGCTAGAGTACAAAACCAGACAACAAATCATGTTGAACATTTACAGTGTTTAATCAAATATTAGAGTGGGAAAGGAAGGGTAGCATAGCTAAGGATATAATTTAGCTGTGTAGTTAAGGACACAGAAGTCTTGAAAAGAAGTAATTAAGATATTAAGATGAGAAACTGGTAAGATTAAAGACAAGAAGGAGGAAGTTTTTTTTCCTACTTAGGAAGTGTCTGAATTGCCCAAAAGATTACACTTGGGGAGCCATTGTGGGTCTGGAATTCTTTTCTTTACTAGATTTTTGAGTGCCCCTGGTGGCAGGGGCTTATGAATAACTGTCTGTCCTCTTGAATAATGGGATTCTTTGAAGCACCCTAACCTCAAATCCCATCTTGAAGACAAATCCCATCTTGAAGACAAATCTCATTAGTTTTCTCTAGTCAAAGCTGCAGATAGTCATTGCTGAATTTGGCTACTGTTGTTGCTGTGTTGTTCTTACCTGGTTTTTATTTTCCATGTATAACAATAATACAAAATATGCACATAGTGCTTACTCCATGTCTGCCACTGTTTTGATCACTTACATTTACTCATTTGCACTTCATAACAACCTCATCATAAAGATACTCTTAACAGTCCCATTTTCCAGCTTGTTGTTCTGTCACTCAGTTGTGTCCAACTCTTTGCAATCCCATGGACTGCAGCACACCAGGCCTCCCTGTCCTTCACTATCTCCCAGAGTTTGCTCAAACTCCTGTGCATTGAGTTGGTGATGCCATCCAACCATCTCATCTCATCTCATCCAACATCTCTGTTGTCCCCTTCTCCTCCTGCCCTCAATCTTTCCCAGCATCAGGGTCTTTTCCAATTAGTTGGCTCTTCATATTGGTGGCAAAGTATTGGAGCTTTAGCTTCATCAACAGCCCTTCCAATGAATTTTCAGGGTTGATTTCCCTTGGGATTGACTGGTTTGATCTGCTTGTTGTCCAAGAGAGTCTCAAGAGTCTTCTCCAGCACCACAATTCAAAAGCATAACCTAAGAGAAGATAATAATTTGCCTAAGATCACATAGTAAGTGGTGGAGCTGGAATCAGAACCCAGGTAGCCCCACTCCAGAATCCATGCTCTTCCTCATTATGGGACTCTGCAGTTTCAGAATCCCAAGTCAAAATGGATGAATCATCATGTATTAATTTACTTACAGGTGCAATTGGGAAGTGAATGTATAGTCAGGACAGCCCCCTCAATTTAGAAATACAAGGTCACTAAATCTAGAAAGTACCTTCTTCTTCAAAGCCAAGTCTCAATTCCAAGACTGCCCAAGTTATTAGTTTCCTAATTCAGCAGACAGAAATGGTAAAAGATAGATCAAGAGTCATTGCTAAGATTTAGCAAAAATTGTTTCAACTTTCTGATCATATTATGTACACAGAGATTTTGAAAGATAGAACGTATATTTCAAATAAAAGAAATTATCAAGAGATTTTTAAAAAAACAGCTAAGAGCACAGGTACTGTTACTATATGAGAACAATGGATTTTTAGATGTGAGCTACTCTCAGTTGGGAATTAAATAATTCAAAGAGCTTCCCTCTGTGGTGCTTAATATTTACCTGTTTATGCCAATTTACTAAGCAGAGATAAGCAACTCTTCATTTACATATGATTTGGGAAGTTAAAATGTCAATAAAATAAAGTACTAAAATTTGGTTCATCTGTGATGACACCCTGGAGTCAGATGTTTATTATCAGTGCCTACCAGAAAGCATCAGGGAATTGAGACAGCATATTAAAAAGCAAAGATATCACTTTACTGACAAAGGTCCATATAGTCAAAACTATGGTTTTTCCAGTAGTCATGTATGGATGTGAGAGTTGGACCATAAAGGAGGCTGAATGACGAAGAATTGATGCTTTCAAATTGTGGTGCTGGAGAAGACTTGAGAGTTTCTTGGACTGCAAGATCAAGCCAGTCAATCTGTAAAAGAAATCAACTGTGAATATTCATTGGAAGACTGATGCTAGAGCTGAAGTTCCAATACTTTTGCCACCTGATATGAAGAGCCAACTCATTGAAAAAGATCCTGATGCTGGGAAAGATTGAAGGCAAAAGGGAAAGAGGGTGGCAGAAGATGAGATGGTTAGGTAGCATCAGTGACTCCATGGACATGAATCTGAGCAAACTCAGCAAGATAGTGAAGGACAGGGAAGCCTGACATGTTGCAGCATATGGTGTTGCAAAGAGTCAGACACGACTTAGGGACTGAACAACAACAAATATTTATATTTTCTAGTATCCTGTACAATATTTTTTTTGTTTTTTTTCCCTTTTGCCTACAAATAACTTTTTGTTCTCAATAAAATTAATGAAAAAGAAAGATTGAGTGATCGCCTAATAAGAACGTATTGAGGGCAGAAGCATTGAAAACAGAATAAATAACATAGAAAGAGAATAGGCTCAATTCAAGGTGAATATAAGTGAATGAATAAGCACATTGGAAATCTAACTTGTTTTCCAAACTGAATTGACTTTCTAAGGGATATTGGTCTGTTTCCTCTCTTCAGTGCATGTACAAGCTTAGTGTTATGGAATGAAGGATATGAAAGGTGTTTGGGTTGCGTCCCTTTACAATGCTTTGGTTTCCCATCTGTACTGGGTCACTTCTGCTTGTCCTTTAAATGTTTGCATCAAGCATTGTCTCCAGCAAGGCATTCTTTCCTCGACTGCTTGTTTTGGCACTTTCCTCCAAGCTGTTAAAGCACCTTGACATCTCCATTTTTTATTTATCTAGTTGATTTTGAATTGTCCGTTTAGGCATATCACATATACTTGACCCTCACTCTTCAAGGACAAAGGTTATATCTTGTTAACATTTGTAGCATAATGTTTAGTTTGACATAGATATTTCATAAATGTTGAAACAAACTGAAAACTACTACATCAAACTAATACATTGATATTATTAGTGATGCAGCAATGATCAAAAGCCAGTTGTACTGTTTTTTTTAGACTTCTTTTTATTCAACAACTAGTTTATTATTTATCAAACTTTTTAGAATATAATTGAACTTGTTTAGCCTGGTTCCATGGTGTGAAGTCCAGAGCTTGTACAGTTTAAGCATATCGTTGCTTAAGCTTATTTGCATAAGTTTATGTAATCAATAACAAATGGCCTGGATGGTAAAAGTGAAAAAATTCACTTCACCTATTTACTTTTGACCCCAACTAGACATTAAATAAAGCTTTTAAAAAATAAAGATGTATAGAATTATTATCATACTTGTTTTATATAAGTTCATGTGTAATGTATATAAATAAAGTATTTGTACAATGCATAGTTACATAATTTTAACATAGTGAAGTAAGGAAGTCATTAATTTAACCAAGAATAATATAATAGACCCATTTTTTTGCATAGGATTTACATTTCAATAGCTATAGACTTGAATTGTCAGTCTTTAACTTATGAGCTATGTGATTTTGGACAAGTTATTTAAGCTGTTTCATGCCCAATATTCCTCACATATAATGTGGGGCCAATTATATAATATGGGTCTTGTAAAATTCTGTTTAGGATTAAATTAGATTATTTAAAATGCTCACTATAATTTCTGCTATTTGGCATATAGTCAGTAAATGGTGGTCTTTTTTTTTTTGTGGCTATTGTTACAGCATATGTGTGTGTGCACTTGCTCAGTCATATCCGACTCTTTGTCACAGCATAAGAACAAGAAGCTGAAGTCGAATAGTTCTATGAAGACCTACAAAACCTTCTAGAACTAACACCCCAAAAAGATGTCCTCTTCATTATAGGGAACTGGAATGTAAAAGTAGGAAGTCAAGAGCTATATGTACTACCAGCAAATTTGGCCATGGAGTACAACACGAAGCAGGTCAAAGGCTAACAGAGTTTTGCCAAGAGAATGCACTGGTCATAGCAAAAACCCTCTTCCAAAAACACAAGAGAAAACTCTACACATGGACATCACCAGACGGTCAATACCAAAATCAGATTGATTATATTCTTTGCAGCCAAAGATGGATAAGCTCTATACAGTCAGCAAAAACAAGTCTGATGGCTTGTTCATGATCTGTGGCTCAGATCAAGGATCTGCAACTCCTTATTGCCAAATTCAGAATTAAATTTAAGAAAGTAGGGAAACCACTAGACCATTCAGGTATGACCTAAATCAAATTCCTTATGATTATACAGTGGAAGTAATAAATAGATTCAAGGGATTAGATCTGATAGACAGAATGCCTGAAGAACTGTGGATGAAGGTTCATGACATTGTACAGAAGGAAGTGGTTGAGACCATCCCCAAGAAAAATAAATAGAAAAAGGCAAAATGGTTGTCTGAGGAGACCTTACAAATAGCTGAGAAAAGAAGAGAAGCTAAAGGCAAAGGAGAAAAGGAAAGATGCCCATTTGAAGGCAGAGTTCCAAAGAATAGCAAGGAGAGATAAGAAAGCCTTCCTCAGTGATCAGTGCAAAGAAAAAGGAAAACAATAGACTGGGAAACACTTCAGATCTCTTCAAGAAAATTAGAGATACTAAGGGACTATTTCATGCAAAGATGAGCATAATAAAGGATAAAAATGGTATGGAACTAATAGAAGCAGAAGATATTAAGACAAGGTGACTAGAATACACAGAAGAACTATACAAAAGAGATAACCACAATGGTGTGATCACTCATCTAGAGCCAGATATCCTGGAATGCGAAGTCAAGTGGGCCTTAGGAAGCATCACTACAAACAAAGCTAGAGGAGGTGATGGAATTCCAGTTGAGCTGTTTCAAATCCTAAAAGATGGTGCTCCTAAAGTGCTACACTCAATATGCCAGCCAGTTTGGAAAACTCAGCAGTGGGCACAGGACTGGAAAAGGTCAGTTTTTATTCCAATCCCAAAGAAAGGCAATGCTAAAGAGTGTTCAAACTACTGCACAATTGTACTCATCTCACACACTAGCAAAGTAATGCTCAACTTTCTCCTAGTCAGGCTTCAACAGTACATGAACCATGAACTTCCAGATGTTCAAGCTGGATTTAGAAAAGGCAGAGGAAGCAGAGATCAAATTGCCAACATCTTGACATTGAAAAAGCAAGAGAGTTCCAGAAAAACATCTACTTTTGCTTTATTGACTGTGCCAAAACCTTTGATTGTGTGGATCACAATAAACTGTGGCACATTCTTAAAGAGATGGGAATACCAGACTACCTTAGCTGCCTCTGAGAAATCTGTATGCAGGTCAAAAAGCAACAGTTAGAACTGGACATGGAACAACAGACTGGTTCCAAATTGAGAAAGGAGTACATCAAGCCTGCGTATTGTCACCTTGCTTATTTAACTTTTATGCAGAGTTCAGTTCAGTTCAGTCGCTCAGTCGTGTCCGACTCTCCGCGACCCCATGAATCACAGCACGCCAGGCCTCCCTGTCCATCACCAACTCCCGGAGTTCACTCAAACTCATGTCCACAGAGTCGGTGATGCCATCCAGCCATCTCATTCTCCGTCGTCCCCTTCTCCTCCCGCCCCCAACCTTTCCCAGCATCAGAGTCTTTTCCAGTGAGTCAACTCGTCTCATGAGGTGGCCAAAGTATTGCAGTTTCAGCTTTAGCATCAGTCCCTCCAATGAACATCCAGGATTGATCTCCTCCAGAATGGACTGGTTGGATCTCCTTGCAGTATAAGGGACTCTCAAGAGTCTTCTCCAACACCACAGTTCAAAAGCATCGATTCTTCGGCGGTCAGCCTTCTTCACAGTCCAACTCTCACATCCATACATGACCACGGGAAAAACCATTGCCTTGACTAGACGGACCTTGGTTGGCAAAGTAATGTCTCTGCTTTTTAATATACTATCAAGGTTGGTCATAACTTTCCTTCCAAGGAGCAAGCGTCTTTTAATTTCATGGCTGCAATCAGCATCTGCAGTGATTTTGGAGCCCAAAAAAATAAAGTCTGACACTGTTTCCACTGTTTTTCCATCTATTTCCCATGAAGTGATGGGACCAGATGCCATGATCTTTGTTTTCTGAATGTTGAGCTTCAAGCCAACCTTTTCACTCTCCTCTTTCACTTTCATCAAGAGGCTTTTGAGTTCCTCTTCACTTTCTGCCATAAGGGTAGTGTCATCTGCATATCTGAGGTTATTGATATTTCTCCCGGCAATCTTGATTCCAGCTTGTGCTTCTTCCAGTCCAGCGTTCCTCATGATGTACTCTGCATATAAGTTAAATAAGCAAGGTGACAATATACAACCTTGACGTACACCTTTTCCTATTTGGAACCAGTCTGTTGTTCCATGTCCAGTTCTAACAGTTGCTTCTTGACCTGCATACAGGTTTCTCAAGAGGCAGGTCAGGTGGTCTGGGATTCCCATCTCTTTCAGAATGCGCAGACGCGACGCGAGAGACGCCGGCCCCGGCGGCGCAGACGCGACGCGAGAGACGCCGGCCCCGGCGGCGCAGACGCGACGCGAGAGACGCCGGCCCCGGCGCAACGAACCACGCAAAGAGGTGCGGCCGTGAGGAGCTACCCCATGCCTGAGGCCAGGGCCGGCGGCAGAGAGGAGCTACCCCACGTCCAACAGGCGGTGGCTGCGCGGGCGCAGGAGGGCCGAGAGGAGCTACTCCGCGTTCAAGGTCAGGAGGGGCGGCCTCGAGGAGATACCCCTCACCCAAGGTAAGGTACAGCGGCTGCACTTTGCTGGAGCGGCTGTGAAGAGATTTTCCACGACCGAGGTAAGAGAAACCCAAATAAGACGGTAGGTATTGCTAGGGGGCACCAGAGGGCGGACAGACTGATATCATAATCACAGAAAACTAGCCAATCTGATCACATGGACCACAGCCGAATGTGGTCCACTGGAGAAGGGAATGGCAAACCACTTCAGTATACTTGCCTTGAGAACCCCATGAACAGTAACAAAGGGCAAAATGATAGGATACTGAATGAGGAATTCCCCAGGTCAGTAGGTGCCCAGTATGCTACTGGAGCTCAGTGGAGAAATAACTATAGAAGGAATAAAGGGATGGAGCAAAAGCAAAACCAGTACCCAGTTGTGGATGTGACCAGTGATAGAAGCAAGGTCCGGTGCTGTAAAGAGCAGTATTGCATAGGAACCTGGAATGTTAGGTCCATGAATCAAGGCAAATTGGAAGTGGTCAAACAGGAGATGGCAAGAGTGAACGTTGACATTCTAGGAATCAGTGAATTAAAATGGACTGGAATGGGTGAATTTAACTCAGACGACCATTATATCTACTACTGTGGGCAGGAATCCCTTAGAAGAAATGGAGTAGCCATCATGGTCAACAAAAGAGTCCGAAATGCAGTACTTGGATGCAATCTTAAAAATGACAGGATGATTTCTGTTCGTTTCCAAGGCAAACCATTCAATATTACAGTAATCCAGGCCTATGCCCCAACGAGTAATGCTGAAGAAGCCGAAGTTAATCGGTTCTATGAAGACCTACAAGACCTTTTAGAACTAACACCCAAAAAAGATGTCCTTTTCATTATAGGGGACTGGAATGCAAAAGTAGGAAGTCAAGAAACACCTGGAGTAACTGGCAAATTTGGCCTTGGAGCACGGAATGAAGCAGGGCAAAGGCTAATAGAGTTTTGTCAAGAGAATGCACTGGTCATAGCAAACACCCTCTTCCAACAACACAAGAGAAGACTCTACACATGGACATCACCAGATGGTCAACACCGAAATCAGATTGATTATATTCTTTGCAACCAAAGATGGAGAAGCTGTATACAGTTAGCGAAAACAAGACCAGGAGCTGACTGTGGCTCAGATCATGAACTCCTTATTGCGAAGTTCAGACTTAAATTGAAGAAAGTAGGGAAAACCACTAGACCATTCAGATATGACCTCAATCAAATCCCTTATGATTATACAGTGGAAGTGAGAAATAGATTTAAGGGACTAGATCTGATTGATAGAGTGCCTGATGAACTCTGGACGGAGGTTCGTGATATTGTACAGGAGACAGGGACCAAGACCATCCCCATGGAAAAGAAATGCAAAAGAGCGAAATGGCTGTCTGAGGAGGCCTTACAAATAGCTGTGAAAAGAAGAGAGGTGAAAAGCAAAGGAGAAAAGGAAAGATATAAGCATCTGAATGCAGAGTTCCAAAGAATAGCAAGGAGAGATAAGAAAGCCTTCCTCAGTGATCAATGCAAAGAAATAGAGGAAAACAACAGAATAGGAAAAACAAGAGAGCTCTTCAAGAAAATTAGAGATTCCAAGGGAACATTTCATGCAAAGATGGGCTCGATAAAGGACAGAAATGGTATGGACCTAACAGAAGCAGAAGATATTAAAAAGAGGTGGCAGGAATACACAGAAGAACTGTACAAAAAAGATCTTCACGACCAAGATAGTCACGATAACGTGATCACTGACCTAGAGCCAGACATCTTGGAATGTGAAGTCAAGTGGGCCTTAGAAAGCATCACTATGAACAAAGCTAGTGGAGGTGATGGAATTCCAGTTGAGCTATTTCAAGTCTTGAAAGATGATGCTGTGAAAGTGCTGCACTCAATATGCCAGCAGATTTGGAAAACTCAGCAGTGGCCAGAGGACTGGAAGAGGTCAGTCTTCATTCCAATCCCAAAGAAAGGCAATGCCAAAGAATGCTCAAACTACCGCACAATTGCACTCATCTCACACGCTAGTAAAGTCATGCTCAAAATTCTCCAAGCCAGGCTTCAGCAGTATATAAACCGTGAACTCCCAGATGTTCAAGCAGGTTTTAGAAAAGGCAGAGGCACCAGAGATCAAATTGCCAACATCCGCTGGATCATGGAGAAAGCAAGAGAGTTTCAGAAAAACATCTATTTCTGCTTTATTGACTATGCCAAAGCCTTTGACTGTGTGGATCACAATAAACTGTGGAACATTATGCAGAGTACATCATGTGAAATGCTGGACTGGATGAAGCACAAGCTGCAATCAAGATTGCCGGGAGAAATATCAGTAACTTCGGAAACACAGATGATACGACCCTTATGGCAGAAAGTGAAGAAGTAAAGAGCCTCTTGATAAAAGTGAAAGAGGAGAGTGAAAAAGTTGGCTTAAAACTCAACATTCAGAAAACTAAGATCATGGCATCCTGTCACATCACTTCATGGCAAAT
Source organism: Moschus berezovskii (assembly GCF_049115385.1). Taxonomy (NCBI): domain Eukaryota; kingdom Metazoa; phylum Chordata; class Mammalia; order Artiodactyla; family Moschidae; genus Moschus; species Moschus berezovskii. Next base: position 24,081,435 of record NC_142466.1, read on the forward strand.
AGATGGGGAAACAATGGAATCAGTGACAGATTGTATTTTTCTGGGCTCCGGAATTGCTGCAGATGGTAACTGCCGTGATGAAATTAAAAGATGCTTGCTCCTTGGAAAAAAAGTTGACCAAACTAGACAGTATATTAAAAAGCAGAGACATTACTTGACCAACAAAGGTCTTTCTAGTCAAAGCTATGTTTTTTCCAGTAGTCGTTTATGGATGTGAGAGTTGGACTATAAAAAAAAAAGCTGAGCTCTGAAGAATTGATGTTTTTGAACTGTGGTGTTGGAGAAGACTCTTGAGGGTCCCTTGGACTGCAAGGAGATCCAACCAGTCCATCCTAAAGGAAATCAGTCCTGAATATTCATTGGAAGAACTGTATCTGAATTTGAAACTCCAATACTACGGCCACCTGATGCAAAGAACCAACTCATTGGAAAAGACCTTAATGCTGGAAAAGATTGAAGGTGGGAGGAGAAGGGGACGACAGAGGATGAGGTGGTTGGATGGCATCACCGATATGATGGACATGAGTTTGAGTAGGCTCCGAGAGTTGGTGATGGACAGGGAAACCTGGCGTGCTGCAGTCCATGGGGTCGTAAAGAGTCAGACACAAATGTGCAACGGAACTAAACTGAAGAACAAGTAATTTCATACTTTTGTTTTCTTACCTGACTTTAGTTTCCTCATCTGTCCAATGGTAATCATACTTTTCACCTCACTCATGGTTACAAAAGTCAAATGGGATAATGTCTCTGAAGGTACTTTCTAAAATGTAAAATTTTGTCACATATAATTAAGTAACAGTTAAAGCTCATTTCTTTTTATTTTAAAGCGTAGAATACTGGCTAGAGACAACACACTTTTAAAATGTTTCTGAACTGTAGTTTTATAAGCTACAAAACAATCTCTATAAATTTCCTGCTTCACTTCATTTTCATTTTCTAGTATTTGGTCACCAGGAGTGTATTTTTTATTTTTTTAAAAATTTCCTTCATGTCTCACTGTGCGGGAGACCTAATCAGTATTGAAGCAGGCTCTGCCAGTTAATTGGAGGATGCACTTGTCTCTTTTTCTGATTGTGTACAAAACCGTAGGCTCTGTTTTATCAGTTTAAACAGGTTTGCTACATGACTGCATCTTCAGAAATGTCAATAAGGGTATTTAGACTTCTTGAAAAAATTGAGGTCCAAGTGAAGGTTTATTTCTTCCTGTTAAACATTCTTTCCAAGTCTGCAGGTGTCACTTTTTGGTCATATTTCTAATGTTTCAGTCAAACTTGGTTTCATCCTTTAAGAATTTTTTTTTCAAATTCATTCTTATTTCTAGTTTTGGTATTTATGTAATCACAGTAAGTCTGAGTGTTTCAACTTGACAAAATTCTGTCCCAAAACACTACAGCCCTAGATATTTTTGAGAGCTATTTTTTCCCTTCTTGGAATTCAATAGCAATTTAGTGTCCTTTAATGGTTTGAAAATACTGTATAGCAAAAAGTCAACAGATGTTATATTTATACTTGTTTCTGAGCAAGAATATTATCAGAAACTTGATGGAAGCTTTAAAATTATTTTGTGTTAGTAATGCCCTTCCAGAAGGCTCAAGATAGCACACCATAGTTTTTGTTTTCCAGTTTTTGTATGCCTCCCTTTGCTATCTGTTTATAAATGAGGCATAAAAAGAATAAGATCTCGACTTGACTTCCTTGACTACCATTGAATACTCCTCTTTGGAACTGCCAGGCTGTTCTTATGCTCTCACTGTTCAGTACTAGGTCTTCCATTGGTCAAAATTTCATACCTTTCTAGAAGACTATGTGCAAATAGGTGGACCATGGAATTTCAAGTATGAATTCCAAGATATTTGACAAAATGTTCAGGAAATGTCTTTTAGTCTTAGAGATGTCATGGTTAAGAGCATGGACTTTCTAGTTAGATAAACGTAGGTTCAGTGAAATACTACTCTGCCATAAAAATAATAATGAAATATTGCCATTTGCAGCAACATGGATGCAATGAGAGATTATCATACTAAGTAAAGTAAGTCAAAAAGAGAAAGACATATACCAAATGATATCATTTAATGTGGAATATAAAAATATGACACAGATTAACCTATGTATGAAACAGAAACAGACTCATGGGCACAGGGAATAGACTTGCGGTTGCCAAGAGGGAAAGGTTTGGGGGGGATTGAAGTGGGATGTTGGAGTTAGCAGATGTAAGCTATTATATATTGTGTGGATAGCACAGAGAAGTATATTCAGTATCCTATGATAAACCATGATGGAAAAGAATATTAAAAAATAACATTCATATATGTATAACTGAATCACTTTGCTGTACAGCAGATATTATCACAACAAATCAACTATACTTCAGTTTACAAACAAGTAGGTTCAAAATCTAGTGTTAAGCTTTAAAAACTGGATGATATTGTGCAAATGACTTAGTTTATATGAGTTTCAGTTTCACTTTCTATAAAATAAGAATAGAAGTACCCCTTTTATGAGGTAAATTTATGCTGAAATAAAATAAGAATTGATGAAGCACTACTGCTATAATTACTGTTTATTCATAACATATAAAAATATCAAATCACCGTATTATATACCTGAAGTCAATACAATTTTAAAAACACAATGCAAAAAAATGTTGAAGTGAAATTCCCCTATGTTCTTGAGTAGTTGTAAAATATGCCATTCCCCACATTGCATTTAAATCAGATAGGGATGCTTTTAACTGCTAGTGAGAGGAATCCTAACTGTTCTGGCTTATACAAACAGGGATTTAATTTTGTTTTAAAAAACATTCCAGAGGTAGACAGTTGCTGGCCTTGGTTTCAAAGTTTAATAATGTTGGAATGAATATCTCTGAAAATCTCTTGTACTTTATAATTGCAAAAATGTTGCTGCAGCCCTGGCTATGATATAGGTGCAAAAATCCTAAACAGAATATTAATAGGTTGAATCAGGTAATGTATAAGAAGGAGAAAACATCATGACTCAGTGATATTTTTCCCAGCAAGACTTCAATATGATGTATAATGATAATTGGGCTTCTCTGGTGGCTCAGACAGTAAAGAATCCACCTGCAGTGCAGGAGACCTGGGTTTGATCCCTGGATTGCGAAGATCCCCTGGAGGAGGACATGGCAACACACTCCAGTACTCTTGCTTGGAGAATCCCCATGAACAGAGAAGCCTGGAGGGCTACAGTCCATGGGGTCTCAAAGAGTCACACACAACTGAGCACACACAATAAGCACACACAAATAATGATAATCGATGGAAGCGATTGTGTTAAATGTTTTTAAAAACAGTAAAAATCAGTTGTTCACTTGCTAAGTCATCTGACTGGGACCCCATGGACTGTAGCATGCCAGGCTCCCTTGTCCTCCACTATCTCGCAGAGTTTGCTCAAATTCATGTTCTTTGAGTTGGTGATTCTATCTAACCATCTCATCCTCTGCACCTCCTCTTCTCCTTTTGTCTTCAATCTTTCCCGGCATCAGGGTCTTTTACAGTGAGTCAGTTCTTTGCATCAGGTGGCCACAGTATTGGAACTTCAGTTTCAGCAACAGTCCTTTCAAGGAATATTCAGGATTGATTTCCTAAGTTTATATAATAATCTTAATAGGTATTGGAAAAGCATTTGATAAAATTCAACAGTTACCATCTAGGAAATAAAAGGGAAATTCCTCAACCAAATAAACAACATCCATGGAAATCTACAACTGGTATCATGCTTAATGATAAACCATTGAAGGTTCTTTCCCTAATATTGAGAATAAGACAAGGACTTTTATTCTTATAATTCATTAAACATTGTAATAGAAGTCCTAGCTGGTTCAACGATGGAAGAAAAATAAAAAGGCATAATGATTATAAAGAAGGAGTAAACTGTCCCTCTTCACAGATGATATAATTCTTTGCATAGAAAGTCCTAAGAAATTAACCAAAAGGCTGCTAGAATAAGTGAATTTACAAATGTCACAAGATACAGTCATAAAAAATTTAATTGGATTTCTGTATACTGGTGATGAACAACTAGAAAAACAGCACCATCTACCATAGCATTAAAACATAAAATACTCAGAGATAAATTTTAGAAAATATGAATCCAAGAAAAATGAAAATATATACCCACACAAAGACCAACATATTAATAATAGTCCCAAACTAGAAACACCCCCAAATGTTCATCCACAGATGAGTAGGTAAAAAATTGTTATATATCCAAACAATGTGATGCTACTTGGCAATTAAAAAAAAAATAGACAACTGATATATCCAACATCATGGATGAATTGCACAGGCTTTATGCTAAATGAAAGAAGTCATGTAAACAGAGGGCATACTGTACGTATCCTTGTCTACATAAGGCAGATCAATACCTTTTTTATTTTTAATTTCTAAATAAATTTTTATTGGAGTATAGTTGATTTACAATGTTGTATTAGTTTCTGCTCTACAGCAAAGTGAATCAGTTGTACATATACATATATTTATTCTTTTTTAGATTCTTTTCTGGTATGGATCATTAGAGAACACTGAATAGAGTTCTTGTGCTATACAGCAGGTTCTTATTAGTTATCTATTATATGTAGCAGTTCAGTTCCATTGCTCAGTCATGTCTCACTCTTGTGACCCATGGACTGCAGCATGCCAGGCTTCCCTGTCCATCACCAACTCCCGGAACTTACTCAAACTCACAGCCATCACGTTGGTGATGCCATCCAACCATCTCATCCTCTGTTGTCACCTTCTCCACCCACCTCTAATCTTTGCCAGCCTCAAGGTCTTTTCCAGTGAGTCACTTCTTCACATCAGGTGGCCAAACTATTGGAGTTTCAGCTTTAGATACATTCCTTTGAATGAATATTCAGGACTAATTTCCTTTAGGATTGACTGGTTGGACCTCCTTGCAGTTCAAGGGACTCTCAAGAGTCTTCACCACCACAGTGCAAAAGCATCAGTTCTTCAGTGCTCAGCTTTCTTTATAGTCCAACTCTCACATCCATACATGACTGCTGGAAAATCCATAGCTTTGACTAGACAGATCTTTGTTGGTCAAGTAATGTCTCTGCTTTTTAATATGCTGTCTAGGTTTGTCATAGCTTTTCTTCTAAGGGGCAAGCATCTTTTCATTTCACGGCTTCAGTCACCATCTGCAGTAATTTTGGTGCCCAAAAAAGTAGAGTCTGCCACTGTTACCTTTATTTCCCTATCTCTGTGCCATGAAGTGATGGGACCAGATGCCATGATCTTAGTTTTCTGAATGTTGAGTTTTAAGCCAACTTTTACACTGTCCTCTTTCACTTTCATCAAGAGGCTCTTTAGTTCTTCTTTGCTTTCTGCCATAAGGGTGGTGGAAACTGCATTTCTGAGTTTATTGATATTACTCCTGGCACTCTTGATTCCAGCTTGTGCTTCATCCAGCCCGGCATTTCGCGTGATGTACTCTGTATAGAAGTTAAATAAGCAGGGTGACAATATACAGCCTTGATGTACTCCTTTCCTGATTTGGAACCAGTCTGTTGTTCCATGTCCAGAGCAACTATTTACGTATAGTAGTGTGAATATGTCAATCCCAATCTCCCAAATTTGTTCCTCCCCCATACACCTTTCCTCTGGTAACCATAAATTTGCTTTATACATCTGTGACTCTATTTCTGTCTTGTAAGTAAGCTCATTTGTTTTAGATGACTAGTATGAAGAATATTGACATAGAGTGGTACAAGAAAACTTTGGGGGGGTGATAGAAATGTTCTATTATTTTAATTATGACTATATTTTGTCAAAATACTTTGTCAAAGCCTTTGATTGTGTGGATCACAACAAACTATGGACATTTCTTAAAGAGATGGGAATAGCAGACCACCTGACCTTCCTCCTGAAAAATCTGTTCGCAGATCAAGAAACAACAGTTAGAACTGTACATGGAACAACAGACTGGTTCCAAATCAGGAAAGGAGTACATCAAGGCAGTGTATTGTCACCCTGCTTATTTAACTTATATGCAGAGTACATTATGTGAAATGCTGGGCTGGATGAAGCACAAGCTGGAATTAAGATTGCTGGGAGAAATATCAGTAACCTCAGATATGCAGATGACACCACTCTTATGGCAGAAAGCGAGAAGAACTAACGAGCCTCTTGATGAAAGTGAAAGAAAAGAGTGAAAACGTTTGCTTAAAACTCAGCATTCAGAAAACTAAGATCATGGCATCTGGTCCCATTACTTCATGGGAAGTAGATGGGGAAACAGTGACAGACTTTATTTTTTGGGGCTCCAAAATTACTGCAGATGGTGACTGCAGCTGTGAAATTAAAAGACACTTGCTCCTTGGAAGGAAAGCTATGACCAACCTCAACAGCATATTAAAAAGCAGAAACATCACTTTGCTGACAAAGGTCTGTCTAGTCAAAGCTATGGTTTTTCCAGTTGTTGTGTATGAATGTGAGAGCTGGACCATAAAGAAAGGTGAGCACCGAAGAATCTGATGCTTTTGCACTGTGGTGTTGGAGAAGACTCTTGAGAGTCCCTTGGACTGCAAGGAGCTCCAACCAGTCAATCCTAAAGGAAATCAGTCCTGAATATGCATTGGAAGGACTGATGCTGAAGCTGAAACTCCAGTAATTATGGCCACCTGATACAAAGAACTGACTCATTTGAAAAGACTCTGATGCCAGGAAAGATTGAAGGTGGGAGGAGAAGGGGACGATAGAGGATGAGATTGTTGTATGGCATCACCTACCTTATTGACATGAATTTGAGCAGACTCCGGGAGCTGGTGATGGATAGGGTAGCCTGGCATGCTGTAGTCCATGGGGTTACACAGAATCAGACAGGACTGGGCGACCAAACTGAACTAAACTTAGATTTTGTCAAAATTCACTCAAGCATTGATTCTGGGCATATTTTTCTATGTGCAACCATACCTCAGTAAGATTGATTTATTAAAAAAAGAAACATTATCCTTTCTAGTCACAGTTATTCTTAGAAAATGTTCTAGGTAGAAAGGGCAAGGATGGTGGTGCATCATTGACTAGAAATGATACAAGTGTCCTTAAAAGTTGGGGCATTAACTCTGGTGCCTCTATGCTAATCAGGGCCTGTTGAGCCTCTAAAGGGGTGAAAATTTACTGAGTAGCAAGATTGTAAACTGAATGAAAATACGTCCAATTTACAATCAAATGAAAATGCTATGGGCATAGAGCCAAAGAATATTCTTAGATTGGACTTTGTTTAGCAGTCTAAATTTAACCAGCAAGAATTTTTTAAGGACATTTTTATTCAACATTTTGAAGTGAAGTATTTACTTTTCATGTGAAAAATTATACTTCCTCTGAAAGACAGAAGAAAGTGCTTGGTTTTTTTTTGTAATAAAGAATGGGATAACATATTATAGGGTTAGTATATAGTGAGCACAAATTGCAAGCGTTTCCTCTCCCTACTTCCAACCTTGGGATAGATTTGAGGTGAGAGTGGTGAATATGCAGGAAAAGTAAGCTGAGCTGCTCTAGTTGTGGGAGTGACGTTGTTAACCTTCACCTTGTGAATAGAGATTTATGTAGGTCAAAGGATGGAACAAAGAAAGAGCTCTGTGATACGTGATATTATAATTGTTGATAGTGAACAAATATATACAATATGGGAAATTTCGCAGCACCATAATACTATACCTCTTAGATAAATAAAGTTGAAAGACTCTTATTATTTTTCTATTTTAAAAAATAAAGCTTTTTTCCCAACCCAAATGAATGAAATATACATTGAATATTTTGAACTTCCTTACTATCTCAATACTCATTCTTTGGTGTGCATTGGTTCATAGATTATCTGTGACAATGAAAATTCTTTTCATTGTAGTGCTTAATATAACAAATCCAACTATTGAACTAGTTTTAACAAATTTGGGGAAGCATTTTAGTTTCTCTATCAAGAGTTATTATTTCCTTTAGGGAATTGAAAATTATATCTGAGATAGTAATTTCCTCATAAAGAGATTTGGAGGGATTATTTTTCCCATAGAGCCAATATTCCAATTAATTCATCCAAAGAAGGAGATTTCTCATGTTGAGCCAAACTCAAAGCACCAGAGTATGATGTCATGAATTTTAAAAAGGCAACCACTCTGCCAGATACTTGAAGTGCCAGTGCACAGGCTTGGTGATTCTCAGTTAGACTGGTTGACTACATGATTTGTCAAATAGTCATTCTGCTAGCTAAACATCTTCCAATGGTCAAACTTGATTATTTTTTATTTTCTTAAAAATTTTTTAGGACAACATTGAATGAAATTCACATTCTTTAAAATGTTCAGCCTTTTTGAAAAAGCTTCTAAATATTCTTTGCCTCAAAGGAGTGGCTTCCCTGGTGGCGCAGTCGGTAAAGAATCTGCTTGCAATCCAAGAGACTGCCTACAATGCAGGAGATCCGGGTTTGATCCCTGGGTCAGGAAGAACCCCTGAAGAAGGAAATGGCTACCTACCCCAGTATTCTTGCCTGGAGAATCCCATGGACAGAGGAGCTGTGGGCTACAGTCCATGGGGTCGCAAAGAGTCAGACACAATTTAGTGACTAAATGACAAATCACCACAAAGGAGTAAAGAGAAATATAAGACAAATTGAAAGATAGATACTATTGATGACTCCCCGATTCATGTACTTATAAACACTTTCACTAACATAGATCTGATATTTGGTTGTGTGTAGTTCTCATCAATTCAGACAAACTGATTATTGGTCTGAGTGTGGCTCTGTGGTATAGAATCCTCTGTATGGAGAACTATGAAGTTTCAAGGCGTCTCATGTCCCTGGGTGAAATGGAGCAAGTATCTATGCATCTAAGTCACAGGGACAGAAATTAACAAAAACATGAAGGCAATGATATTCCCACTTGATATGCTGAATATTTTCCCACTTTGTTTTCCAGATAGAAATATGAGATATGAAGCTATCTGGCTCAAAATTTGCTGTCGAGGGATACTAAGTGGTATAGTGTTAGTCACTCAGTTGTGTCCAGCCCTTTGTGACCTTATGCGCTGTAGCCCACCAGTCTCCTCTGTCCATGGGATTCTCCAGGCAAGAATACTGGAGTGGGTTACCATTCCCTTCTCCAGGGGAGCTTCCCTACCCAGGTATCAAACCCAGGTCTCCTGCATTGCAGGCAGATTCTTTCCTATCTGAGCCACTGGGGAAGCCCAGTGCCTTGATGAAAAGTCCATTATACTACTTAAGCAATATTAAACAGGAAGAAGCAAAATAATTTATTTTTAAAACAAGAATGAACAGCTTTAGTAAAAAGTTTGTGAGACATGTTTTCAAGAGGCTTTCACGTCACAGTACAAAAGCAGGATTATGTTTATTCACAAATACTAAGAAATACTTCATGGAACATTCAGAGCAAAAATGAATGTAAAGTTAGAGAAACACACAGAGAGATACCCTGAGCAGCACTGCCTGGAATTTTACAAAGTTTATCAGAAGCATAGGGTTTCCTAAATTAGTTACAATTAAAAATAGATTTCAGTTCTGGAATGTGCTATTGAGCCTTTGCTTCCTGATATTTAAGTGTGAACTAGTTTCATAGGGCTGCTGCTGCTGAGTCACTTCAGTTGTGTCTGATTCTGTGTGACCCCACAGATGGCAGCCCACCAGGCTCCCCCGATCCTGGGATTCTCCAGGCAAGAACACTGGAGTGGGTTGCCATTTCCTTCTCCAATGCATGAAAGTGAAAAGTGAAAGTGAAGCTGCTCAGTCGTGTCCGACTCTTCGCGACCCCATGGACTGTAGCCCACCAGGCTCCTCCATCCATGGAATTTTCCAGGCAAGAGTACTGGAGTGGGGTTCCATTGCCTTCTCCAGTTTCATAGGGAGAGAATGAAAATTCTCTCAGTATTAATAGACTTTACATGAGGAAGTATGTATGTAAACATACACAGAATATTAAATCTCTTTGTCGTGGTGACTCATGGTCTCTACATTTTAGTGACTTAAAACAGTAAATATTTATTTTTTTTGTTGCCAAGTCTGCAGATCGGCTGCAATCCCATTTGGTCTTGATCATATATCTTCTCATTCTCAAATCTACGGTGATGACAGTGTAGTTTCTGTCTGGACTGTATTGTAATTGTTCTCATGGCCTAGGGAGACCACACAGACACACAAAAGCAAGTCCACTTAAAGCTTATTTGGATATGGCATGATCATGGCTGCCCACATTCCAAACCAAAGAAAGTTGCATGATCAGGCCTAAAAATGATGGCGGAGTACCACCACCTACTTTAGAATAGTAACACATGGGAAACAACATGTGAATCTCATCCTTAAGGATTAGGTAGACAGTTGGAGAATTTTAATACATCAACCATGGTTACATATGCTACCTGTTTATTAACTCTCCAGTATGGATGTGAGAGCTGGACTGTGAAGAAAGCTGATCGCTGAAGAATTGATGCTTTTGAACTGTGGTGCTGGAGAAGACTCTTGAGAGTCCCTTGGACTGCAAGGAGATCCAACCAGTCCATTCTAAAGGAGATAAATCCTGGGTGTTCATTGGAAGGACTGATGCTAAAGCTGAAACTCCAATACTTTGGCCACCTCATGCGACGAGTTGACTCACTGGAAAAGACTCTGATGCTGGGAGGGATTGGGGGTGGGAAGAGACAGGGACGACAGAGAATGAGATGGCTGGATGGCATCACCGACTCTGTGGACATGAGTTTGAGTGTACTCCGGGAGTTGGTGATGGACAGGGAGGCCTGGCGTGCTGTGATTCATGGGGTCGCGGAGAGTCGGACACGACTGAGCGACTGAACTGAACTGAACTGAACTGAAAGTGTTAACTTCCGCTTGTGCAAGTGCAAGTGTTAGTTGCTCAGTTGTGTCTGACTCTTTGTGACCTCATGGACCGTAGCCTGCCAGGATCCTCTGTCCATGGAATTCTCCAGGCAAGAATACTGGAGTGGGCTGCCATTCCCTTCTCCAGAATGTCCCATTACTACATGTAATTTTAGTTATTCAAATATTTGATTTTTTTTCTTATATTTCCCCCGTTAAAAACCTGTCAGACATTTAACTATCGGCCTAGGACTTTGGTGAATGTGATAAATTTTTTTGTGCTCAGTCTGGGTAAGTTAGAGCCCTTTGAGAAGATTTCCTGGGGAAATTCTGGGTATGATGGACTATACATAGAGATTTTTTTAAAGGGAATTAAAAAAATGTGTTAACTGAACTATGATGCCAAGTTGAAATTTCTGAATCCTGCTCAAAATTTGTTTTAATACAAACAACAGCACCTTGTTATAGAAATCATCCATCTAAATTCTAGACATTTTCCACACATAAATTTCCATATTTATATCCATAGGCCTGATATTATTTTACTATTCTTTTTAGCCTAGAGAATAAGCATGATATGAAAGCCAAACTGGAAAATTTGAATGTCAAAGACATTATTAAGTCAACAGATATATGCTGTAAAGGAAAAAAAAAAAAAAAACCAAGCAAAGAAATAGGAAAACATGTGTTTAATTTTTTTACCTCATTGTTGAAGCAACCACTGAACAACTTCAAGTGCACTCACTTCAAGGGTTTCTGTACTGAGAAGGACAAGTTTTTCCCTATGAAATTTCTATTTTCCTAGGTTAGGGGTATGCCCTTTGGCGGAGATATCAGTCCTTTTATGGTTTGTTGGCATGAATCTCCTCTGCACTCTCTAGTCCTTTCTGACCCTTTCAGGGTAACATGGAAGAGTGTTGGAGCAGTGGTCAAGCAGCTGACGAGGAGTCAATGGAAGGAACAGAGAAAGCATGTGAGGAATTACGAGCTTTGTAGAGAGTTGAATTGATGTGTGAAATTTGCTGTGATGGAAACATAAAATGCTGAGATTTGCAAATTATATATTGATTGCAAAGTCTGAAGACAAATAGTGAATATTTGCGTGAAAAACTGTTTATACATCTTCCATCTGGGTTGCATTAGAAAGATATTACATCAAAAATATATATTTAAAAATGTAATCCAATCAAAGCATACGCACATGAGGTGTATGGAATGACTTATTTTTGCTCCTATGAATCTGGGCTTTCAGCTGGCATCTTTTCCCTGCAGCCTGAATAAATTCTTCCATCACTTTTTGTCCTGCAGTTCTGCTAGTGATGTATTATCTCCATTTTTGTCTCTGGAAAAATATTATTTATTTTTTGCCTTAACTTTGAAAGATATTTTAACCATTGTGGAATTACATTTGGTTGGTTTTTTCTTTCTGTTCTTTAATTTTGTTCTTTCATTGTCTTTTGGCTTCAATTGCTTGTGATACGTCAGCCATCATTCTTTTTTTTAATTGATGGATAATTGCTTTACAGATTTTGTTGTTTTCTGTCAAATGTCAGCATGAATCAGCCATAGGTATACATATGTCCCTCCGTCTTGAACCTCCCTCCCATTTCCCTCCCCATCCCACTCCCCCTAGGTTGGTACAGAGCCCCTGTTTGAGTTCCCTGAAACACACAGCAAATTCCCATTGGCTGTCTATTTTATATACGGTAATGTAAATTTCCATGTTACTTTCTCCACATGTCTCAACCTCTCCTCCCCTCTCCCTGTGTCCATAGGTCTGTTCTCTATCACTGTGTCTCCATTGCTGCCCTGCAGATAAATTCTTCAGAACCATCTTTCTAGATTCCATATATATGTGTTAGTGTATAATACTTATCTTTCTCTTTCTGATTTACTTCACTGTGTATAATAGGCTCAAGATTCCTCTACTTTCTTAGAACTGACCCAAAGGTATTCCTTTTTATGACTGAGTAATACTCCATTGTGTGTATGTACCACAACTTCTTTATCCATTCATCTGTCAATGGACATCTAGGTTGCTTCCATATTCTAGCTCTTTTAAATAGTGCTGTAATGAACATTGGAGTACATGGGTCTTTTTCAATTTTGGTTTCCTCAGGGTATATGCCTGGAAGTGGGAATCCTGGGTCATATGGTGGTTTTATTCCTACTTTTTAAAGGAATCTCCATACTGTCTTCCACAGTGGCTGGATCAACTTACATTCTCACCAACAGTGCAAGAAGTTTCCCTTTTCTCCACACCCTCTCCAGCATTTATTACTTGCAGACTTTTTGATGATGGCCATTCTGATGGGACAGAGGACAGAGGATGAGATGGTTGGATGGCATCACTGACTTGATGGACATAAGTTTGAGCAAGCTCTGGGAGTCGGTAATGGACAGGGAAGCCTTGCGTGCTGCCAGTCCATGGGGTCCGAAAGAATTGGACATGACTAAGTGACTGAACTATCATTAACTATTCTGATGGGTGTGAGGTGGTATCTCATTGTGGTTTTGATTTGCATTTCTCTAACAATGAGTGACGTTGAGCATCTTTTCATGTGTTTCTTAGCCATCTGTGTGTCTTCTTTGGAGAAATGTCTGTTTAGGTCTTTTTCCCACTTTTTGATTGGGTTGCTTATTTTTCTGGTGTTGAGTTATATGAGCTGCTTGTATATTTTGGAAACTAATCCTTTGTCAGTTATTTCATTTGCTAGTACTTTCTCCCATTCTGAGGGTTGTCTTTTCACCTTGTTTATAGTTTATTTTTGCCATTCTCTACAGAGTATGTCTATGTCCATTTTAGCTTTAATTTCCCTCTTTATTTTTGATTTTAGCATTTTGGCTAGGACATGATTGTGTGTGATTTTAGTTGTAGCTTATTTATGCTGCTTGGGGTTCATGACATATTTGGTCTGTAGTTTTGATTTTTTTGACAATTTTGGAACTTCTCAGCCATTATCTCTTCAGATAGTTCTTCTGCTTTATTCTCTTTCTCTTCTTCTTTGGGGACTATAATAACTAAGCATGAGTCTAGAGCATTAGATATTGCCTTCCTGCTCTCAGATGTGGTATTTATTTTCCCTTTCTTTGTCACTTTATTTTTTAATTTATATAATTTCTGTTGAAATGTATTAATGCCCACTGAGCCCTTCTCTTCAGATTTCCAGTCTTCTCTGAAGTCTACTGAGTGAATTTTTTTCATTTCTCTGTCATATTTTTCATTTCTAGCATTTGCACTTAGTTTTCCTCCTTGTAAAGTTAAGTTGAGTTAGATGATTGTTTTTAATTTTCTCAACTCATAGTGTACTACAGTTAAAGCTCAACTTTTCAGCCAGGCATTTTGTAAGGAGACACAGTAGGTACGAGCCTAGCTGATTAGCCTCTTCCCTGAACAGGTGAGTGTAAATTTTTTTCCGGTTGCCAATCATAGGTGGGATCGTGAAGAGAGCTTCTGTGGATAAACTGACAGAGGTAGAGGCTCAGAATTTAAATCACTTACTTTGCTGCTTACTTTTTGAATGCAAATTATAGTTTAGCCTAGGGAAGGAGAAAGTGAAGAAAAATGTAAAGCCTTGCAGCAGATTGACGAGCTTAGTCATTGGTACTCTGTGAAATGGATAATTAACCTTTAGACTTTGGAAAGTAGTTTATAAATAGACAGCTGCCTACATTTCAGACTGGTAAAAGAAGACCATATGTGAGCTTTAAAAACTTTTGTTGCTTAACACAGAGTGAATATGTATAGACAAAACAACTGAATGAGTTATGCATCTCAAGTAGAGTCAAAATCATGGAAAGAACCTAAAAAGCTATAGTTGTTTTTGCTTTCATCTACTCCTTGGCTGAACTGACTGTGAGGCTCAGCCAAATCTCTATAGTTGCTGAATAGTTTTTATAGTAAACAGCCTCTGAGATGGCCCCAACGGTCTACTTCCTGGCATCCACACACTTGTGTAATCTGTCTTAAGTGTAGGCTGGACTGAATGACTTGCTTCTAACAAAAGTATGCAGCCAAAATGATGGGACGCTTCTTCTGAAAATAGATTATAAAAAAGATTGTGGTTTTCCCTCGGGCATTCTTTTCTTGCTTTCTCTCGGGTACTTCATCCTGGGAGAACCTAATTGCTATTCATGTTAGTGAGGCAGCCCTGGAGGAAAGCCCATGTAAATGAATATGAAAACAAGTCTTCTGAGGCCTGCAAATAGCACATGAGTGAGTGTGGAAGTTCTGCCAACTTCCACATGAGTGAGCTTGGAAACAGATCCTGCCCTAGTTGAGCCTTGAGCAGACCCTGGTTAATACCTCGACTGCAGCCTCCTTGAGGGGCCTTGAGCCAGAGCCTTTCCATGAGGCCACTCCTAGATTCCTGATCCCTAGAAAGTGTGAGATAAGAATATGTTTGCTGTTTCTAGCTGCTCGATTTTAAAATAATTTGTTACATAGCAATAGATAATTAATAGTTTTTAGTAATGTTGATTCTCTGTATTACTTCCCTTTTCATAGTTTACACCTGCCTTGCATCAAGTAAATTGCACGATGACTCTGTTATTGTCACACTTTATGATAAAAGAACTGAGGTTTGGAATCTTGTTTAAGTTTTCAAAGCTAAAATAAATTGAATCAATGTGTGAATTTATATCTTCTGACTCTAAATATAACGCTTTTTCATCTATGACCCTGTTCCTCATTCCTCTCTTCACTAAATGCTGACCAAAAAAGGGGAGCCATAAATCTAATGACTTCGGTGAATATACTCATGGGTTGTGATTTTCTATCTTCAGTGTCCAGTGGTTCTTGTAAGATCAAATAGTGGCACATATCATACTGAGCAGTCAAATTCTTGGTTTAGAGCTTATTGTCATGTATGACAGTAGAATCTAGAGTTGAATTCCTAATTTCCTTGGGAGATATGCGAGCCTTTTGATTTCATTAAATTAGTTTTTCCTTCTCTATTTCAATGAATTATGTGGCCCCATTTTAAAGGATTATAGTTTGCCTTATCAGTATTAAAATAGTGTCTGCATGAAGGTGACATTTTGTGCCATCTCTTTGGGTTCCTCTGCCACTGACTTCCGTCATAATGTCCCCAGTGCTTTTCATCTCCTCATTCTAATTGCTGTTCTCTTGGATGCTGGTCCTGATTGGGACAGGCAGTTGAAATGACATGCACTGGGTGATTGACACCGCATGTATAAATACCTATTCTCTTAAGCCCACACCATGTCACAGGCTGTCAGAGCTAGTCTACTGCTAAGGCCTTTTCAAAATCATAATTAAAGCATGATGCTCACTAGTCAATTATAAGTTCATAAATTAGGTTCTATGAAAAAAATCTACAGAGAAAAGTTGAATACTCTTTTCCTTTCCCTCTGTTTTTGAATAGACTTGGTATTTCAGTCCATGTTTCTGGATAAAATTGTTATTTGAATTCATCATATTTGAGTAGCTGTAAAATCTGCTAGAGTGTCAAGTACTCTGCTCTGTCCCCAGTAAAGATTGTTGATGGGTGGACAGCTGTTTTATATAAAAAAGAGGAAGTTTATGTGGCTTGTAAGAGAGTTTTACTGGGTATGGAGGAAGACAGAGGATATGGGGTGGCAGATAAGTGTGGGAATGATTCTGAAATAATTCTCAGGATGAATCATGGTTATTAGATTCCAAGAAGTCAATAGTAAAAGGAAAGAACATATTTCTAAATGCAAAGCAATCAATCATACACAAGTTGAATAAATTATAAGATGGCTTAATTTTCAGAATCTTTAAATTGAAATTTCTAGAAAGTCTTGTGGTTAGAATTTTATTTCCTCCTCCCTGTTATTTCTTGTCTTTCATCCTTTACTTTGTGGTCTAGGATTAACTAACTTAAGCCTCAGTTTCCTCCTTTGTAACATTGGTAATCTCACAACTTTAAGGTTGTGAGAATTAAAAGAGCTGTATAGGTAATGCACCTGCCACAGAGCCACAGAAGGGGCTCAGTAAGTAAGAGTTACAAACAGCAATTCTATCTCAGAGCCTCCATTCTAACTATGATTCTGGACTTACATATCTATGAGAAACAATGGTGGAAATCAAATGCTGCTGCTCCTGATAAGATCCCTGACCCCACCCCTTGAGGTGGATGAGGGTGCCTATCACAAGGAAGAAGGCGTTTAGGAGAGTCTCCTTGCAGACTTCGTCCCCTCTACATAGTGTCCTCACTTGTCCCTGGCAGCACCCTGTGTGGTCCTGGTCCCCTGGTTCCCTCTGCTGATGCCTATTGGTTTTATTTCTCCATCTTTCTGTCTAAGATGGATACAAGGACCGCAAGTCCTGTTGCTTCCTATATTTGATATTGGGTTTAAATACTGTGCATTGTGGTATGAAGTGAAAATTGCTCAGTTGAGTCTGACTCTTTGCGACCCCATGGACTATACAGTCCATGGAATTCTCCAGGCCAGAATACTAGAGTGGGTAGCCTTTCCCTTCTCCAGGGGATTTTCCCAACCAAGGGATTGAACCCAGGTCTCCCACATTGCAGGTGGATTCTTTATCAGCTGAGCCACAAGGGAAGCCCAAGAATACTGGGGTGGGTAGCCTATCCCTTCTCCAGGGATCTTTCTGACCCAGAAATCTAACTGTGGTCTCCTGAATTGCAGGCAGATTCTTTCCCAACTAAGCTATCAGGGATTGTGTTCTGAAATTAAAGTGCAAAAAATTAAAATGTAGTTTTAAACAACAACAACAAAAAATGTAACTACCATACAACCCAGCAATCCACATCTGGGAATTTATCCTAAAGAACTGAAATCAGGATTTTGAAGAGGTATTAGTACTACCATACTCATTGCAGCATTATTCACAGTAGTTAAGACATGAAAACAACCTAGATGTCCATCCATAGATTAATGGATACAGAAAATATGGTGTGTACACACAGTGGAATATTATTTACTCTTTAAAAAAAGAAAAGGAAATCCCCCCATATGTGACAACATGGATGAACCTGGAGAGCTGTATCTTAAGTGAAATAGACCAGCCACAGAAGGACAAATACTGCTGGGGGAAGAGTTTGCTGCCTGGGAAAGGGGATCTGGCTTGGGCAGGACTCTGAACCCCTGCAGTTGCCATGCTCAACTTGCTGTGGTAAGTCAGTGGGGCAAAGAGACTGGAAAAGTGGTACCGAGGGCATATACTCTTCAGAGTGGACTAATGAACTTTGGAAAAACTGGGCCCTTGAAGATAAGAGTCTGATAATTTATTCAGGCATATTTTCAGACACTGAAGCATCCAACAACAAACAGTGCAGTTGCGGAATGGGTTCTGTTACTGTGAGATCCCTTTTCCCTTAACAAATCCACAGTGTTGTCGGATGAAATAGACCCCATCAGACAGACAGCATCCTTTCTGCTTCTTCCTTCAGCAGCTTTCCCTCTCATTCCTTGAGGCATGTCGTGCAGCAGTGAGGAGGACGACTGGGAGCTGGAAGATAAAATCAGGAAGAATAACTCCTGATCACTAACAGATGATGATGTAAATAAAAATGCTAGTTGTTTTCTCAGATATTAACCATCAACACCTCTGTTTATGTTTTTTATTTGGAATTGTATTTATGAAATTACCCTGCTGGGCAGAGAACTTCTAATGTAGGGTTGGATGTGTTAAGTATTAAATAATACTCATTATCATCATAATAGACTTGTTATTAGGGTGTTTCAATACAGAATGAGAAGGCCAAAGCACTGTATGTTAATGATGCAGGCAATGATTTCTAATTGTTTTGCACTCCAATAAAAATATTATTTCCGTCAATCATAGTCCAAACAATGTAATCATCTCCCCAAATAACTATTTTATTTATCCAAAATTTTCAAAGAAAATTATATTTGATTGAAAATTATCCTCTAGGCTCCTATAGCTACTGTACTGGATAATAAAAGGTTTACATCACAGATTAAGATAAGTGACCAGGGAAAACAGCAGCATTCATAGGAGGGGTCCCTTCAAAGTTCAGTCTCATGTGTGTCCTGCCCTCTAATTAATGAGTTCATTTCCAAAGGATAATTCTCAGGTCAGAATTTCAGGGTATGACCTACCCCACATCTCTTGTCCTTTCCAGAGTTTCCCTTGGAGGCTTTCGGCTTTCAGTTTCTTGAGGGTACGTGTGTAGAGGTGATTAGCTAGTAGATGGAGAGCCTATTGTCAAGCTGTCTATCCTTTTCCTCACATGGCCTCTGACCTTGTTTTGAGTAAACCTGTCTCTTCCATCGTATTCTGCAGTTATGTGGTAGGGCGAGATGTGACTTAAGTGTTACTTTACTGACCGACCTAGGATTCTTCTATCTTCTGCTCACACTGGGAACAGAAGAAACCTTTGAGAAATATATTAGAAAGCAGAGTTTCCTAGAGGGTGTTCTGTAGGTCACCCACTCCCCAAGGTTCCTGGTCAAAATATTTGAGGACCACTAAAGACATCACAATGCACAGAAGCATATTAAATCCTTTATCTGATCTAGTGTCATCCCACCATATTTAACAATGAAGTCCTGTTTACCTTGAGGCTCTCATTCACCCTTGAAAGAACTCATGTATTTTCTAGAAAAGTGTTTCTAGAAATGAGAAGTGACAACAAATAGTCTTTGTCAAAAGGACAAATGGTTGGGATCACCCTTTGGATACCCTGTGATTTTTCCCACTTCATTTGTCTATCCCCTCTGACCTCTATTGCCCCTTGCCTTTGTAGCACCTCTGTCCTTTCAAATGAAAAACAAAGCAGGAAACATTATGGCCTTTTCAAAAATACAGCATGGTGCTGTTTTGAGATCCATATAAGAGGACATCAGTGTTTTCTATATCTGAGATTCTATCTGTACATCTTTGTATTTCACAAGTGAAAATTCTTGGGTACCAACAGGGATAGAGGAAGAGAAAGAAAAATCATAGTTAGCATATTTCTTTCTGCTAGTACCTAACCATTTAAACAATATACATGCATATAGATATATTAAAAGCCAAACAACTCTAGAAGAGATGAAATAGTATATTTATACATTTGAACATCAAAATCTATTAAATGAAGGCTGTGATGGAGAAATACCCAAAACATTCAATAAAGCTTTTCAACCTGAATATAGGGTTACCATGACAACAGAACTCAGAAATCCCTCTTCTTCATATAAAGTTGCTGAAAAAATGCCCATGGTGGAAGCAGCATGGAGTCCTCAAATTTATAACTATTGAACAGAGGTACAAAGAATCTCCAAAACATTTGACAAAGCTTCAGGGTGAACATTTTAATATCCTCCTTTTAAAAATAATAGTAATAAAAAGACCCAAGCCATTTCCACACTACCTTATTCCTCTTTCATCTAAACCATTTTAAGGATTTCATGCTATTTCAAAATAAGTTTCTATGAAATAAAACTGTCAGTTACAGTGGTCTAATGAGGAATATTAATAATATTGATCTAAAATATGTTTGGAGAATACCAAGCATGGCATGGAAGGAGTTTTCTACACAAATCAAGCAGCAGTTGTCAGGTTGATGCTGAGTCAGCACCGTCAGTGTGACCTCATATGTCCCATGTATTCCTGGGAAGCCTTTAAATATGCAAAAGACACTTGGTCATCTCTATCTGCTAGAGCAAATAGAAGCGAGACAATTGGTTATTGTTTTCCCAACACTCAAAGAATTTTTTAGAAGGATAATATATATGCGAACATGCAGGTGTATGTGTGTTTTCATCTCATGTATCTGGGTAAATTTTATGCATGCAACTGTGTGCATTGTTTGTGAATATCTTCTGTTCTGCGGGTCAACACAAAGGAATGGCTGTACACAGGAAGGGTGGACTTATTGGTAGTTCAAATTTCCTCTCAATAATGGGTGTCATGAAGGAAACTGAAATAATGCATTTACCATCACGGATGCAATGGACATGAACTTGGGCAAACTTCGGGAGATGGTGAACCACAGGGAGGTGTGGCATGCTGCAGCCCAAGGGGTCACAAAGAGTCAGACACAACTGGGCAACTGAACAACAATAATAAGTAGTTTCCCCTGTCTTTTTACTCCAAATGGAAAAAGGTAAAATTTAGAGAGGAAAATTTCATCCCAATGTTCTCACCAAGAAAGCTTTAGAGTCGGGTATCTGGATGTTCTGAAAAATACACATCAAAGGGAAAGGCATCAGAACTTAGATATCATTTCTCATTTTCTGGAAGAAATTTATGACTAAATAGTCTGAGAAGGTGTTCTTTAAGTTAACCTGTAGTGCTCTTGGATTGATTTTGTTTGTATGTTAGCTTGATTGTTTATGCTTTTCCCAGCTCAAGCCTGGTAAGTTAGTTCATCAAACTGAGAGAAATGGTGCTTCTTTTCGGACTGTTTTTATTTGGCATAAAGGAGCTGATCTTATACTCTCTTCTTGCAGTTGGTACCATATTGCATGCCAGGAATGGAAAGCAATGATATTTTCCTCCAAGTGCATTGATCTACAAGGTAGGTCAGGCAGAGTTTTCTAAAAACATACATGTAAAAGCTCCGTAATATCCCTTAGGCAGTGTGCTTTTAAGTGGCCATTTTTCTCTAGCATGCCATGCTAGTATAGTATTCTAATTTTGCTCTTGTGAATGTTTTGAGCAGTAGTTTGCAAAGTGTGGACTGGATCACCAACTCCATCATTATCATCATCACCTGGGAACTTAGACATGTCAATTCTCAGGCCCTACTCCACACTTAACGTACCACACACGCAGGGGATGGGGCTCAGAAGCTGCATTCCAATAAGCCATACTGGTTCTTTGGATATATACGAAAGTTTGAAAATAACTGCTCCACAGGAGAGATTCTGAGAGGGTGACGATGTTGAGGACATGGATACAGATAATGGAGATTGGGGAAAGGCGAGGTGGAAAAGAAGGGGAGAAACTTAAATCTTGAGACTTGAAAGGGAGGTGGGGACCATTTGGGGGACGATTTGATCACAACCTTACAGAATCCACCTGCCAATGCAGGAGACACAAGAGATGCATGTTCGATTCCTGAATCAGAAAGGTCCCCTGGGGTAGGAAATGGCACCCCACTCCAGTATGCTTGCCTGGGAAGTTCCATGGACATAGGAGCCTGGCGGGCTACAGTCCCTAAGGTCACAAAGAGTGGAACATGACTGAGCACGACCGCTGTTGCACTGTTAGACTATTTCATTTCCTATATGATCCACAGGAAGATTAAGTGGTTGCCCAAGGTCAGAAGCACAGTTAGTAAAAGAAATAATATTTGCTGACTCCTGACTCCAAGGTGAATAAAAGTGGAATATTAAATAAGAAATACAGAAAGGACCTTTCCTATCTGTGAAGCACATGTCTTCTTTGAGAACGTGGTCCTTTCACGTAGTGAGTTCAGCATCCAATCAAATCCAATAACTCCCAGACTTTACTCCAGAAGAGCCGTTTTCCACCCACAGATGTGAATGTTGATGTTGCTTTCCTATTTCTGGAGAAATCAAAATCGATCACTGTGGGAGAAACATGCACATCTTTCGGTCCATACTACAAAGGCTAATGTCTTACCATTGCAATGAGCATCAAAATTATGTGAGAATTGCCTCCAAAACATATGCTTTCTGTATAAAAATATGAGCAGACCTTTTGGGACCCAAACTTCTGTGTCAGCGCTTCTCAAAATTGGAAGCACATTAGTGTCACCTGAGAGGTTTTAAAAATCCTGAGACCCAGCCCAATTAAATGGAAACCTCTGTGATTTTGAGGTACAGCCACATTGGAGAGCTAGAGTTCTATGCCCTGAAGCCAAAAGTTGTTGTTGTTGTTTAGCTGCTAACTCATGTCTGACTCTATAACTCCATGGACTGTAGGCCGCCAGGCTCCACCGTCCACGGGATTTCCCAGGCAAGAATACTGGAGCTGGTTGCCATTTCCTACTCCAGGGGATCTTCCTAACCCAGGGATTGAACCCACGTCTCCTGATTGGCAAGCATTCTAACCCTAAAGTGGGGTTCTTAAATTGGTGACACTGGCATCCCCAGGGTTCTTTTTAGAAATGCAGAGTCCTAGGTCCCCTCCAAACTAGTAAATCAGATTCTGCATTTTAAAAAGATCAGTAGTTGATTTATAAGCATATTAAACTTTGAGAAGTACCAGCTTCTCAAAAGAAAAAGAATTCTCTGCTGATTAGGTAATTTTTTAACAGACTGAAATTAAGAGAGGGAAATAAAAATTATCCAAAATCTCACCATTGTTATTTTTTGCCTGTCTCTATAAATATACCATTTGCATTATACTTTTGTACTTTGTATTTCATATGCATTATTCACACACTTTATACAGTTCATATCTTCATTTTAGTTGTTGCTACATCATGGGACACTGCTTTGGCAGAATTCTTCCACAACCAATTGAAAAAGTATTTGTAGAAAGTCCTACAATGTGTTTATTATTTACATGTAATAAAATTCAATTATGATTTGAAATTCATTTTTGAAATCACCAATATTAAATTAATTTTTAAAAGTCCCACTCATGTCTGATCCTAGGGGTTCATGCTACTGGTCTTAGCCTCTAGCTTCAGTGGATAAAAACAAAGTGAGGAAAAAAGTATATATATTTTAATGATGAATCAAGACAGAACAACCTCAACCTACAAATAACACTTAGAGAGATATAATTTCCCTTTGTTTATTTTGTTATTCCCAGGTATCTTCATGTTTCCAAAAATTCTTAAATCCATTCATTAAATTTGCTTTAAAGAACACTCAAACTTTTATGGAATGAAAGTGAAGGGGGGGTAGGGTGGTTAATACTGAGCAGTTGTAGTAAAAAGAGAGTTTTATAAAATCAAGCTGTCTATTTTTATGGGCTGTTGAATTTTATGGGCTTATAATATGCATCCAAGGAATTATGAAATGAAAGAAAATTGTTTGAATAACACTTTAGACTGACTCTCACTACTTCACTGTGCTAAGTGGAATGTGGGCTCCTGGGCAGTGGTATAGAGATAGGGCTGCTCAACAGAAAAGAGGTCAGACCATCAAGGGACTGGGGGCTTTGAAAGCACTGCGAAGTCCCGGCTTGCTCAAGACAGTTCAGGTTGTTACTTGTTGTCGTGGAATAACCTTAACATTGCTCTCTTTCCCTTTAAAAAGTGTCCTGATTTAGAAATAAATTATTTGGTTTTACACAGAGAACACAAAATGCAGCTCCATTAATTTATGGGAGAGGAATTTCTGAGTGGCTGATGTAGTCAGCAATAACAAACACATCTCTTGCCCTCTGGATGGAGTCCAAACTCTTTAGGGCGTGACACAGAATCCTGCAGGATTGCGCCCCGTTTCCTGCTGAGTCTCTCCTCCTCTCTCTCTCTGCTTCCCCATATTTCTCTTTCACTTTTGCACTTGTTCACCTCTCATTCTTATTTTATGTCATATATTTGTGGGGACACACCAAGGTAGCATTAGTATTGTTTTCTCAATATTTTCAGCTATTCTCTTTCTTTTAGATACCAAAGAAGATTGAACCTAGCAGCTTCTAGGTGATACCAGTTGATCACACTGAGTAGCAAGCATGTAGGCATTTTCTTCTTGAGCCATGTGTCAGAAGCTGAAAATAATTCTATTTTGGAGGTCATCCATTTTTGTATGCTCTGTTTTCTGTAGGTCTATCAGATTGTCTTATTCCCATTTCCCTTTAATTTCACTTGTTTCTGTGGCTTGCTTTTCAAAGGTGAGGCATAAACGAATATCGAAATGCCAGGCATGGTGCTGGACACCGAAGACCCAAGAGTCAGTAGAACAGGGGCCTTGCCTGGGAGACTTCATCGTCAGGGCAGAGAGTGCACCAGTCCCAGCAGTTTTACCACATTGTAGTGAGTGTTTCAGGGCTTCCCTGGTGGCTCAGAGGTTAAAGCGTCTGCCTTCAATGCGGGACACCCGGGTTCGATCCCTGGGTCGGGAAGATCCCCTGGAGAAGGAAACGGTAACCCACTCCAGTATTCTTGCCTGGAGAATCCCAGGGACGGAGAAGCCTCGTAGGCTACAGTCCACGGGGTCCAAAGAGTCGACCACGACTGAGGGACGGAACGGAACGGAGTGAGTGTTTCAAGGGCAGCTCCTTCTCCCACTTCTCTCGTTTTCATGAGAATGGATTTTCTCTAAACAGATTCCACTCTTCCTGTTCTGCTTTACTCACTCTGCCTCTAGAGAGATGGAATAATTTGTATGATTGATAAATGTGGGAAGAAAAAACACAGATTATGCTTGAAGTCAGAGGAAACCAGCCCTCTCCTACCTTGATGGATTGTTGTTTAGTCACTAAGTCATGTACAACTCTTGGCAACCCCATGGACTGTAGCCTGCCAGGCTTCCCTGTCCATGAAATTCTCCAGACAAGAATACTGGAGTGGGTTGCCATTTCCTTCTCCAGGGGATCTTTCTCACCCAGGGATTGAATTGGCATCTCCTACATTGTAGGTGAATTCACTACCACTGAGCCACCTAGGAAACGCCACCCAGATGGATAAACCTCTCTAAACTAGATTTCAACAGAGGAAAACTATCAGGCACTCCTACAAAGCTACTTTCTCCATCTTGGCCTTTATCAGTGATAAAAGTCATAGCTGTTTTCCCAAACCCCTTCATCATTCCTTGGTTTTATTTCTCACTTTGTTTAGAACCCAAGCAAGGAAGAGGTGTGATATTTGTGGGGACCTCTTGGAGACTCCAGCATTGGGTGCACGGACCAGAATGGTGAAAACTAAAAATCAAAGGCTTGAAATAAGGGGATTCAAAATACACCCTGGAAAGACTTTTGGTAAGCCAGGCTGTTGTGACCTTGACAGTTTGCAGAGGCTTCTATTAGGGCAGGGGGAGTGTTAGTAGTTGGGCTGTTTGCTTTTAACTGCTGTGGCCTGGGCAAGAGGCTTTAAACCAGTCACATGGTCTTCTGACCTTGGCAATTGACTATATGGAAGTGCCTATTACAAAAGTACTTGGCTGTGGTCAAAGTGTGCAGAAGGCCCACACGAGTTCTGTGAGAATGGCCTGGCCAACCAGAGAGCCTCACTGGGGGACAGTGGGCCATAGAGTTCTTAGTGAATAGGCACAGTGGAGGCAAGAATCCAATCAAGCCATGCGCTTCTGATCTCCACGTGCAGGCAAGGGAGCAAAGGCATGGGCCTGAGAGCCTCATCACGAAAGGATTTCAGGCTGGAGCTACAGCTGGGGCTGAAGCAAAGCGTTATTAGAGGAAAAGAGAACCTTCCAACCTGGTAAGCATGAGTGAACAGAACGATATTTGCTGTTTTGAGACGGTAAGGCACTCAGCTTCCGCAGGGACCTCTGAACACAGCCGGTTTTGGATTTAAATTGTCAGTGGAAGCCTAGAGAGGCTGGGCCTTGATGTAGAAGTGAAGTGAAGTCGCTCAGTCGTGTCCGACTCTTGGCAACCCTGTGGACTGTAGCCTACCAGGCTCCTCCCTCCATGGGATTCTCCAGGCAAGAATACTGGAGAGGGTTGCCATTTCCTTCTCCAGGGGATCCCCAAATTCCATTCTGTACTTGGGACCAAGGATAAAAATGGAGAGACTGCAGGGACTTCACTGATGGTCCAGTGGTTAAGACTCCGCTCTCCCAATGCAGGGGGCACAGGTTCCATCCCTGGTTGGAGAACTAAGATCCTGCATGCCTGCAGGGTGTGGCCAAAAATAAAAAACAATAAAAAAAGTGACTTCAGTTATACTGAAGTGGATTCATCTGGCAAGAGGCTGGGTTGGTTAATTACTCAGAACACAAGGAAACTCTGGATTGGTTAATACTGAAAACACGAGGACTTTTCCTCGGGTGCCCCATTTCTGACCTGCAGAGAGCCCTGGTGGAAAGAGATTCTGCTGGTGCCCGCTCGCATGGGAGTAAGGGTGCTGACCTTACGGCAGAAAGTGAAGAGGAACTCAAAAGCCTCTTGATGAAAGTGAAAGAGGAGAGTGAAAAGGTTGGCTTGAAGCTCAACATTCAGAAAACAAAGATCATGGCATCTGGTCCCATCACTTCATGGGAAATAGATGGAAAAACAGTGGAAACAGTGTCAGACTTTATTTTTTTGGGCTCTAAAATCACTGCAGATGCTGATTGCAGCCATGAAATTAAAAGATGCTTGCTCCTTGGAAGGAAAGTTATGACCAACCTTGATAGTATATTAAAAAGCAGAGACATTACTTTGCCAAAAAAGGTCCGTCTAGTCAAGGCAATGGTTTTTCCCGTGGTCATGTATGGATGTGAGAGTTGGACTGTGAAGAAGGCTGATGGCCGAAGAATCGATGCTTTTGAACTGTGGTGTTGGAGAAGACTCTTGAGAGTCCCTTATACTGCAAGAAGATCCAAGCAGTCCATTCTAAAGGAGATCAATCCTGGATGTTCATTGGAGGGACTGATGCTAAAGCTGAAACTGCAATACTTTGGCCACCTCATGCGACGGGTTGACTCACTGGTAAAGACTCTGATGCTGGGAAAGGTTGGGGGCGGGAGGAGAAGGGGACGACGGAGAATGAGATGGCTGGAGGCATCACTGACTCTGTGGACATGGGTTTGAGTGTAGTCCGGGAGTTGGTGATGGACAGAGAGGCCTGGCGTGCTGTGATTCATGGGGTCGTGGAGAGTCGGACACGACTGAGCTACTGAACTGAACTGAACCATGAGAAAGAAGCTTTGTTCAACTTGGAATTATCTAAGCTAGAAACCAAGAGGTTTTAATAAACTCCATGGGAGAGAAAAAAAAAAAAGATTTGACCTGGTGAGTAAGACTGCTATAGTTGTAGATTTCTAAAGCATTCTAGCTAAAGGGGCTGTCTCTGAAAAGTGACAGGAGGCATACATTGTAGACCCTCTTCCCCAAAATTATAAATGGAGAGTACCAACATTAATCTCTAAAGGAGAGATTTCTGGAGTCAAGTTCACAGGCTCGGAATTCTGAAAAACTAGCATTGGCTGACAGTCAGTGAGGCTGAAGCCAGAATGGTCTCCATTTATCCTCTTTCCTCTAGATACTATTGAGTTTCTGTTGTGGTCTTTGCAAATAGTACTGAAGTTGGGAACATAATTTTGAAGTTGTTCAGATTTGGTCATAAGATGAATTATAAGATTCTATATATGGTGTTGTGGCTTCCCTGGTGGCTCAGTGGTAAATAACCTGCCTGCCAATGCAGGAGATGTGGGTTCCATCTCTAGGTCAGGAAGATCTGCTGGAGAAGAAAATGGCAACCTGCTCGAGCACACTTGCCTGGGAAATCCCATGGACAGAGGAGCCTAGTGGGTTGTAGTCCATGGGGTCACCAAGAGTCTGACAGGACTTAGTGACTGAGCACACACACATATATGATGTTTAATGTAAATTCTCAGTTCTGGTTGTTAGCTAAGACGTCCATGTGGACTTATTTTGTTTGGAATATCTAAAAGGTACTATAACTTAGTGGCTACAGTTGCATTATGTATTGAAGGCTGTTCTCTGCTTTGGAAATCTGGCTTGCTCTTCCTGGAATCAAAGTAATTGAACAAACTGAGAAGACATCCACATTACCATTACAGATACAGTATAATAAAAAGCATGCTGTGAGTTTATTTTAAAGTTGAGTCTATGACTGCAGTCAGATTGCTCGCTAAGGATTTTAACACAGCTGAAATCCATTCTCTAGAGAGATTCTTTTGTGTTTCCCTTGAAGATTCTACATCCACTTCTTTGAGTATCTGGATAATATCTGTGTGCATTCTATTACGTTTATATCTTGCATTGTATACCAAATGCTTTAACTCATTAATCTGTGCATTAATATTGTTCATTTACTAGTTGGTTAATATTTTTCCATTTGTTTCTTTGTATTTAAAAACGTGTGTTTCCACTTGCCCCTTGGTGTTGATAAAAGAGGAGTTGGAACTGAAACTGGGTGGATTTAGTTTTGCTTAAGAGTAGTAAGAATCAAGAGTTTACAATGATTTGAAATTGTAATATTTAAGGCACTAGAGTGGCAGAAGTAGACAACGTTGTGGCAAATATAAATGTTACTGTTCTTTGCTTTTTCTCTTTAATCAGAGATTTTTTAGTCCTTAAAAGCCAGCTGCTGAGCAGGATATTTCTGTGCTGCTGCAAGCAGGAAGTGACCATTTTCAATCTCAGAGGCAGTGGAGTGAGCTACCTCAGATACTTCCAGCAGTCTCACCCAGTAAGGGTTAAAGGTGCAAACAAAAATGTTTTCAAGGAAAGGCTTTTTGGTTTTAAGAAAATATTCTGCTTTTGCTTCCTTAAAAAAAAGAAAACAACTCCCAAAGGATTGTACCTGGGATAGACTTCGTAGCATATACTTTGTGTAAGACTCTTTTGTTATCTCTTTTCTCTTGTTCTGATTAGTAGGGCTGAGCCCCTGTAAATTTCAGACAGGAAACTTACCTTTGCACTGCAGTTAATCCTTAGGTCGGTCTTGTCAGTAGAGTGAAAGTGCACCACTTTTCCAACAGAGGGCAGTGTGTATTTGCTGAACAGCGGAGCTCTCCCTGAGTCCCGAGGTGTGGAAAACCGTCCTCTGCAAAGAACAGAAAGGACACCAGGAAACAATTTCTTTCTTTCAATTCTGCTTCTTCTGTAACTTTGAATACAGATGCCATTTTTTTTTGGTGAAAATTATTAAAAGAAAAACCCGAGACCCGTTTCCTTTCATGGGCCCCTGACGCCCAAAGAAAAAGTGGAGAAAATAAAAGGCAAAATGCACAGAGTCCTAGGCACCCTGTCCACCATGCTACCCAGATATGCCCGTTGATGTACCAGCCCTCTGGTCCTTTTACAGATACTTCTTGTCTGGAGATAGGAGAGTCCACGACGGGCTCTATCAATGCTGGGATTCCTTTTGTATGTTTTCTGTGCATTTTGAGTATTTCCTTGACAGCAAAGCAGCTTGGAGTAAATTGTGATATAAGATTTGTATGTAAGCGTAAGTGATAGTCACTTAAAAGATGTTCAATTTGTCCACATAATGAGCTCTGAAACTACCTTCTTGGTCAGGAATCCTCATGAAATTGTAGTTGATCATGCAAAGTGTTGACTCACTGGAAAAGACTCTGATGCTGGGAAGGATTAGGGGCAGGAGGAGAAGGGGACGACAGAGAATGAGATGGCTGGATGGCATCACTGACTCGATGGACATGAGTTTGAGTGAACTCCAGGAGTTGGTGATGGACAGGGAGGCCTGGCCTGCTGTGATTCATGGGGTTGCAAAGAGTCGGACACGACTGAGCGACTGAACTGAACTGAATGTAAGAAAATGAACATTTATTGAAAGTTTTGTGGCTGGAATTAAAACCTTATACAGTTTATCCCATTTAGCTTTCATTACATCTTTAAGAAGTGGGCATTGTGAATATTATTTTATAGGGAAAGAGAGAAGAGAGGCAAGATGACGTCTTTAAATCTTGGCCAGCAAATGGCAGAGCTTGGAATTGAACTTGGGGCTGTCTGATGTCAAACGCCAGTTCATTCCCAGTTTCTCATCTTTATTACCCTTCTGTTAAAGGACTGGTTCTGGGAATTCTTGACTACTAATGCTATTGCAATTTGAAATCATAGAAAACCTTGACTCAATGTGTTGGAAACCTACCATATGCATGTAGGGTGTTCAGTCTTTCTCTTCTCAGCGTATTTTTAATTTTTTCTCTGCCCTTAAAAAATATGCTTTTTTTCCTATGGCTTCTTTTCTGCTATGTCTGGATGAAAAGGACATATAGGCAAAAAAAAAAAATTAATATGTGGAAACTGAAGCTCAGCAAATGGATCCAGAAGTTCTCTATATTTATGCAGATCTTCCTCGAATTTTGTAATTTGAAAATACCCAAAGTGGAAAATGCATTTAATACACCTAACTTACTGAACATCAGAGTTCAGTCTAGTCTGTATAAAATGTGCTCAGAAGACTTGTTAGCCTCCAGTCAGGTAAAATCATCTCACACAAAGCCTATTTTATAATGAAGTGCTGAATATCTCATGTAGGTGACTGAAAACTGTACCGAAAATGAAAAACAGAATGGTTGTCTGAGTACAGAATGATTGTAAAGGCATCAGCTGTTTACCCTTGAGATCACGTGGCCAGCTGGGAGCCACTGCTGAACATCACAAAAAGTCCCTAGCCTGGAAAAAATCTTAAGCTTTTTCTATCATTTAAGTTTCATGTATAGTTAGAGAGGGGCTCCCCATGTGGTGCAGTGGTAAAGAATCCGCCTGCCAATGCAGGAGACACGGGTTCAGTCTCTGGGTTGGGAAGATCCCCTGGAGAAGGGAATGGCAACCCACTCCAGTGTTCTTGCCTGGAGAATCCCCATGGACAGAGGAGCCTGGCGGGCTACAGTCCGTGGGGTTGCAAAGAGTTGGACACAACTGATCTACTGACCACACCCACATGCATAGTTAGAGAAGCAATAGTATACTAAAGGAAAGGGAAGCGATTTTCTAAAGCACCACTTCTAAAGGAGTATTATCTCTACCTCCTGGAAGAAACAGCCAAAGAGGAGGCCAGTAGCAGAACCACTGAAAATTCTTGAGCAGAAAGCTGGTGAGCAAGTGAGCACAGACCAGAGGGACTCAGGCTTCAGAAAGAAATCAATATGATCTCAGACATCCTCATCAGCCGCCAGACCACCAGACAGAGTGGGCGCAGATTGCGTTAGCCTCTCCGTTATTTGAATTTCTTTCCCGTAAACACGGCAGTCTGCCTTTTGAAGGATATTCCTATTGTCACAGAGAGTCTCTTGCCTTTTCCTTTCCCCTTTTTTTTCTCCCATAATGAGTAAACACAGAGGTCCAGGCAGTCAGAGGTGGAAGCCAACTGAACACAAGTGTTTTCAAAAAGCCTTTGGAATAAACATTGAAGTGCTGTATTTCATAACCCGACGCAAAACTGACAGTAGCCAGCTGTTGTCTGAACTAAACACCATCTTAAAGAGCCAAGAGCCACAAGGCAAAATGGGAGAAAGTGAAAATAACTCCTCTTCTGCTGAACCATAGATGACAGATTATCCAAAAAGGACCCTGGAGGGAGCAAAAGCCAATGAGGCGAAAGTCCTTGCAAATGACCCTTGCCTGCTTCCCTTTACCTTTCTAGAAATCATGCACCCACATGGCCTTTGATTTGTGTAGCATCTGAATGCAGTCTCTTCCTTTAGGATTCTATGTATTTATTCATGGAATCTTGCAATAATTAGATCTCTTATCTCTAACTTTCCCCCAGTTTGGGGATTTTACTTATGGTTTTTCCCTTAGCCTGTTTTCTGTCTTTCCATCTCTTCACCTCTTTGACCTCCTCAAAGCAAAAAAGTAAGAAAAACTTAAGAACTCTTGTTATTCTCACTCTTATGTACTCAGTGGTCAGAAAAAATTTCTCAGATGCTGAAAGGCTTTCTAAACTAACCCTGTAAGTAGTTCTCCTCAGAGAGCAGAAATTAACTATTATTTAAAATAGAAGTCCTGGTTGGTGATAGAGGGAACTCTAAATGAGTTTTTTGTTTGGCCTAAGGTGAACAATAATGAATCTCAAGGCTCTTTCTAAAAATCTTAGTTTGCAGTAGAGGTGTGTCCTTGTTTTTGTTCAGTTGCTCAGTCGTGTCCAACTCTTTGCAATCCCCTGGACTGCAGCACGCCAGGCTCCCCTGTTCTTCCTCCTCTCCCGGAGTTTCCTCAAACTCATGTCCATTGAGTTGGTGATGCCATCCAACCATCTCATCCTCTGTTGTCGCCTTCTCCTGCTGCCTTCAGTCTTTCCCACCATAAGGGTATTTTCCAGTGAGTCAACACTTCACATCAGGTGGCCAAAGTATTGGAGCTTCAGCCTCAGCATCAGTCCCTTCAATGAATATTCAGGATTGATTTTCTTTAGGACTGACTGGTCCTTCGCAGTCAATCCTAAAGGATGTGTTGTAGGCAACTATTTTATTAAAACACCATAAAGTTTATTTTCTGAGTGTGTGTGTGGGTATATGTGAAGGTGTACATCTGGGAGCTATGCATTTATAAGAAAAGGTTTGAAAGTTAAATTTTCATTTGTAAAAAAAAGGTAGCATCATTTTCCGACATCCCTGGTGGTCCAGTGGCTAAGACTGCATGTCCAATGCAGGGGGCCTGGGTTCAATATCTGTCAGAGAATTAGATCCCATATGCCATAACTAACAATAGAACAATAGAATGGGGAAGACTAGAGATTTCTTCAAGAATATTAGAGATACCAAGGTAACATTTCATGCAAAGATGGGCACAATAAAGGACAGAAGTGGTATGGACTTAACAGAAGAAGAAGATATTAAGAAGAGGTGGCAAGAATACATAGAAGAACTATACAAAAAGATCTTCATGACCCAGATAATGACAATGGTGTGGTCACTCGCCTAGAACTAGACATCCTGGAATGTGAAGTCAAGTGGGCCTTAGGAAGCATCACTACGAACAAAGCTAATGGAAGTGATGGAATTCTAGTTGAGCTATTTCAAATCTTAAAAGATGATGCTGTGAAAGTACCACACTCAATATGCCAGCAAATTTGGAAAACTCAGCAGTGGTCGCAGGCCTAGAAAAGGTCAGGTTTCATTCTAATCCCTAAGAAAGGCAATGCCAAAGAGTGTTCAACCTACTGCACAATTGTGCTCATCTCACACGCTACTAGCTCAACATTCTCCAACATTCTCTCAACAGTACGTGAACCAAGAACTTCCAGATGTTCAAGCTGGAACTAGTACAGCCACTATGGAGAGAAGTGTGGAGATTCCTCAAAAAACTGGAAATAGAACTGCCATATGATCTAGTATTTGCACTCCTGGGCATATACACCGAGGAAACCAGAATTGAAAGAGACACATGTACTCCAATGTTCATTGCAGCACTGTTTATAATAGCGAGGACATGGAAGCAACCTAGATGTCCATCTGCAGACGAATGGATAAGAAAGCTTTAGTACATTTACACAATGGAGTATTATTCAGCCATCAAAAAGAATACATTTAATCAGTTCTAATGAGGTGGATGAAATTGGAGCCTATTATACAGAGTGAAGTAAGTCAGAAAGAAAAACACTAATACAGTATACTAACGCATATATATGGAATTTAGAAAGATGGTAACCTTAACCCTGTATACGAGACAGCAAAAGAGACACAGGTGTATAGAACAGTCTTTGGGACTCTGTGGGAGAGGGTGAGGGCGGGATGATTTGGGAGAATGGCATTGAAACATGTATATTATCATATGTGAAACAAATCACCAGTCCAGGTTCGACGCATGATACAGGATGCTCGGGGCTGGTGCACGGGGATGACCCAGAGGGAGGATATGGGAGGAGGGAGGTGGGAGGGGGGTTCAAGAAGGGGAGCACATGTACACCCGGGGCGGATTCGTGTCAATGTATGGCAAAACCAACCAACATAATATTGTAAAGTAAAAAAAAAAAGAGGAACCAGAGATTAAATTGCCAACATCCGTTGGATCATTGAAAAAGCAAGAGAGTTCCAGAAAAACATCTGGTTTATTGACTACATCAAAGCCTTTGACTGTGTGAATCACAACAAACTGTGGAACATTCTGAAAGAGATGGGAAAACCAGAGCACCTGACCTGGCTCCTGAGAAATCTGTATGCAGGTCAAGAAGCAATAGTTAGAACTGGACATGGAACAACAGACTGGTTCCAAATTGGGAAAGGAGTACTTCAAGGCTGTATATTGTCACCCTGCTTATTTAACTTCTATGCAGAGTACATCATGCGAAATACCAGGCTGGAGGAAGCACAAGCTGGAATTAAGATTGCTGGGAGAAATATCAATAACCTCAGATATGCAGATGCCACCACCCTTATGGCAGAAAGCGAAGAAGAACTAAAAGGCCTCGATGAAAGAGGAAAGCAAAAAAGTTGACTTAAAACTCAACATTCAGAACTAAGATCATGGCATCTGGTCTCATCACGTCATGGCAAATAGATGGGGAAACAATGGAAACAGTGAGAGCCTTTATGTTTTTGGGCTCCAAAATCACTGCAGATGGTGACTGAAGCCATGAAATTAAAAGATTCTTGTTCTTTGGAAGAAAAGCTATGACCAACCTAGACAGCATACTAAAAAGCAGAGATATTACTTTGCCAACAAAGGTCCTTCTAGTCAAAGCTATGGTTTTTCCAGTGGTCATGTATGGATGTGAGTTGGACTGTAAAGAAAGCTGAGTGCCAAAGAATTGATGCTTTTGAACTGTGGTGTTGGAGAAGACTCTTGAGAATCCCTTGGACTGCAAGGAGATCCAACCAGTCCATCCTAAAGGAGATCAATCCTGGGTGTTCATTGGAAGGACTGATGCTGAAGCTGAAACTCCAATTCTTTGGCCACCTGATGCGAAGAACTGACCCTGATGCTGGGAAAAAATGAAGATGGGAGGAGAAGGGGATGACAGAGGATGAGATTGTTGGATAGCTTCACCGACCTGATGGACATGAATTTGAGTAAGCTTCAGGAGTTGATGATGGACAGGGAAGCCTGGTATGCTGCAGTCCATGGGGTCGCAAAGAGTCGGACACGACTTAGTGACTGAACTGAACTGAGCCAAAAAAGTATCATCTCTTTGAATCCATTCTTGTGAAGAGGAGACAGACTTATGAGGCCATGAAGTGTAGAGGAGAAGAGGTGTGCCTTTAAAACTAGGGTCTACAGCATGCTATAAGATACTGGGGCTTAGTAAAAAGTATATCTGTTGAGCCATAATCCTGTGTTGACTCTGTCCAAGAAGTAGTCCGTGTTACCTGCTGTTGACTTTCAAGTTGGTTGCTATTCTGTGCTCTGGTCCAGTCACCCTATGATGTCTTTAAAGGCACTGATACAAGTTCACTGTGTGCACCTGCCTGATAGTGGCGATACTTTGATGGATGCAGAGGAGGGACAATCGCCACGTGTAAGTTACACTGAAGGACTTTCTAAAGGATCCAAAAGAGGAAAACAGACACAGAAATAGGGACGATGAAAAAGTTCTGAGAGATCCTTGAAAGCAGAGATTCATAAAGCAACGAGAACTAAAACCAGCACCCTCACCTCAACCTACAGGCGCTCCAGGAGAGCACAGACTGTACCATGGTGCATGGAAGCAGGGCCTAATTCATTTTGTTTCATCATTAAGGGTAAAAAAGGCCCCTGAGAGCTGTGGATACCTAATTATATTTGTTTACATAAAAATTTTTCTTTTTTTGTTTAGCTTGGTGTGAAGTTGTTTATCAGCTTTGAATTTCCTCTGCTGAATGTTGTCCTAAATTAAGTTGGGGCTTAAACTTAAGGTGCTTTTTCGTTTGATTATCATTTACTTTTCAGGCAGACATTTAGCCCTTGTTTTGCATTTTACTAGAGAAATGTTGAGTTTTTTTAAGGTTAATAATAGCCACTTAAAAATTTTCATATGCTCCAGTTTATCTTTTAACACCTGGTGTTATGGGAAACATACACTTCCTAGAGAAGAAGTGGGTATGAGGACAGGGATGGAAGTCTGTAAATCACCATTATATGACTGTTAACAACTCATTTTTTTTTATTCAGAAAGAATATAGAAGTAAATTTAAGAGTTTATTAGAGCAAACATTGGTTCAAATTGGGCAGCATCCAATCTAGCAGATAGAAAGGAGTTCCAAGGAGCTGTACAAAATGAAAGACTTTATAGGCCGAAAGAAGCAAGAGCAAGGAAGTTACACTAGGCAAAACTCAGGTTGGTTATTACAGGATTGTTTTTGGTGACAGAGGGCTTAGCATAAGCAACTTATAAACTCTGGTATACATCCTTCTTTATTGCTGTGAAAAACAA
Organism: Moschus berezovskii; assembly: GCF_049115385.1. NCBI lineage: Eukaryota > Metazoa > Chordata > Mammalia > Artiodactyla > Moschidae > Moschus > Moschus berezovskii. The sequence continues at coordinate 24,118,100 of NC_142466.1, forward strand.
GAGACAAGCTTGTCATTTCTCACACCAGATATTGTGAAAACGCATGATACAAGAATAGAAGTAATATTAAAATAAATTAATTAAAAAAAAAAGAATGGAAATAGTAAAGTCTTTTTCTGCTCCCTAGGTCCTGCTCTGATACTCTAAAGTAGAACTTTTTTCCAGAAAAGACATTTTGATGAGCTAACTCAATATGCCCAAACTCTTTCCTCCTCATCATAACTGAGCACAAACTTCTTTTCCCTTCCCAGTTATGACCATGGTGGTGCTGGTTTAGCTGCCCAGTCGTGTCTGACTCTGCAACCCCACTAGGCTCCTCTGTCCATGGGATTTTCCAAGGCAGGAATACAGGAATGGGTTGCCATTTCCTTCTCCAAGGCATCTTCCCAACCCAGGGATCGAACCTGGCTCTCCTGCATTGCAGGCAGAGTCTTTACTGACTGAGCCACCATGGAATCAGTCATTGACACCCGTCCTTTGATTGTTTCCACCTGGAGATATTCTACAAGTTGGCAAAGGAAGATTCATGATTTATTAATATGTTAGTTTTATTTTACAGTGAAACATTTTCTTCCTCCAGTTTTATTTACTAAATCTTTCTTTAGGGATTTATGCTTTGAGTTTGAACCTCCCTGGTACTTCCTCCTTGTCATTTGTCTGACTGTCACCGTAGATTTTTCTGTCTTTCAGTTCTGCTTTGAGTTGGCAGAACAGTCAGATTGTGGTGATTGCTTACCCATACTTTGCATAGTTCTCTGGGTTTCCTGTTCCTGGCACATCTACTTGAATACTTTCACTATTTTCTTCCATGTGTTTGTTCTTTAGGTGAATGTGCCAGATTGAAGACTCCTCTTTGGCAGAGGTTGATCTCATTCCTGCCCGTTGGCATTTCTTACTGGCGCATCACTCATCTCTCTGGCTTTGGGGTCTCTGTCTGGTGCATGGCAGGGTTGTTACTGGGCACTTCTGATGACTGCACCTGCCACTGGTCTCTGGTCCAGAACACTGAGATTGCTTGTTCAGTGCAAGCCAGGACCTCCTATTTCATAGTGGGTGGAGCTGCCTATTGTAAAAAAGGCCAAGTTTGGCCTTCAGTTCTCTTCTGTGGTGTGTGTGGGTAACTTCTTTTCAGAGCAAACAGAGATACAGAGTTCCCTTGAATTAAGTTGTGTATCTTACTAGCTTCCGTTCCGTTCCGTCGCTCAGTCGTGTCCGACTCTTTGCGACCCCATGGACTGTAGCCTACCAGGCTTCTCCGTCCATGGGATTCTCCAGGCAAGAATACTGGAGTGGGTTACCGTTTTCTTACTAGCTTAAGTGACTATAATTCTGGTTGGATAGTGCTGGGTTGGGGGTTATGTATTGCAAGAAGGAATGAATGAAGCAGATTCAAAGATGAGCCCTTTTAACTCTATATTCTTTGCAGGATCAGTTTGATTAATAGGTAGAATGTGACTTTCAGAGCTTCAATTGGCAGAAACCTTTCATCTGCTCCATAGTTAAGCTGAGTACATATTCTGATTTGCTCAGGTTTTCACCCCTTATCCTGGCATTTTGGCCATTTATCTCAGATTTTCTACTTTCAAATAAAATTTTTATTATTAATAGCTGCATTAAAAATAAGCCATGATACAAAATCCAAAATTACTAGGTATACAAAGAACAGGAAAATGTGACCCTAAAAGAAATCTGTTACAGGTGGCACTAGTGGTTAAGAACCCACCTGCCAATGCAGGAGCCTTCAGAGATGTGGATTGAATCCCTGGGTCAGGAAGATCCCTTGGAGAAGAGAATGGCAACCCACTCCAGTATCCTTGCCTGGAGAATCCCGTGGACAGAGGAGCCTGGTGGGCTATAGTCCATAGGGTCTCAAAGAGTTGGACAGGACTGAAGTGACTTAGCATGCTCATGCAGAGAACAGTACCCTTCTCCAAAGGACCTAGGGCATTTGTAGCAATAATGCAACTTTAAAATGAAGTGCCTGAGAAGAATTTTACAAATTTTTTTGTTAGAGTAAGATATGCTTATACTCTAAAAAATGAAATGCTCTATGAAGCACTAGAAAGCGCAGCAGTTTGTAAACACCCTGTGCACACTCTAGCACTTTTCTCAGAAGACAATTTCTTCTTTTAGGCATTCTTTCATTATTTAGAAATTTGATCTCATATTTACCTGTCATTTTTCTGAACTGATACTGTGTTTCTTGAATTTTAAAATGTAAAGACTTCCTTAGCTAAGCCATTGTATAAGTCAATTGTTATAAAACATAGTTAATGGTTATCACTAAATGTGGAGTGAATGAATATATTTAAATCTGTACCTACTTCTAAGTACTATAATCAAAAGAGGTAAGATAGGAAAAATAATTACCAGCCATCACTATATTTGCAGAGTTGAATTTCTTGCTAGGAGGCAAAATTTACAAATTTCTTTTCTAATACCAGATTTTCATTTTAGTTGCACAATATTATAATTAATTAAAGCAATGATAATCTGAGTATTACATATATTTATCAGATCAGCTTCTTGATAATAGGAATTATCAATGGATCATGATTTTAACTTCAGTGGCTTTGAAAAATTTAATGACTTTTCATTCCTTCTCTCTTTCATCTGAAATCACTCAAACTTAATGTGTTTTACAGTAAAGAATTCTGAGCTAAAGGAATGAGATTTAAGTTTCAGTTTTGTTATTGACTGAATCAATGATTTTAGCAAAATAATGAATGATATTTTCTTCAATGGATAAAACAATGCAAGGCTATTGTAAAGATTAGATGGGAAAGCACATCTGAATGAAAATATTATTATGTCTTGCTTAATGTAATAATTCATTATAAATACATATTATACTCAGAATTGCTAGTATGGCAATGTGAAATAATCCTGTTTTTAAAGTTAAACCATATTGTTTAAATATTGAGAAACTTTTCATTTTTGAGTTCCAACTGTAATTAAGAATTGGAAGATTTCCCTTTGAGGGAATGCTTGCTTCTGGAAGGTACTGTGGCAGGCAGGAGACTACACTTTGATATAATTCCTAGATGAATTGACAGAACTATCATTACAGAAATGTTCATAGGTGCCCTGATAAGCACCGAATAGTCCACACCTCCTTGAAGTAGATGGAGCATATGGAAAGGGCAGAGTTGTAGATGCTCAATATTTCTGAATGAAAATAGGGGATTCCATCCATCCATAATCCACATTCACTGTTAACACTTTAGGGCAGGATTTAGCTAAGCAGATTAGTAATAAAGTTGAATGTGAAAATAGAAGCCTTGTAACCCATTGTTAAGGAAATTTGTTTTCAAAGCTATTTGATAATCCTCTGGTCAGACTGATACAAGACTGTATGTTCTTATAAACAGAATATTTTATTTTCTCTTTATTCCTTAAATTATGGGAGTAACATTGCATTATTGAAGCAAAATATTCAAATAACATGACAGCATATAGAATAAAATGTATGCCATAGGTTGAATGTTTATGTCTCCTCAAAATTCATGTGTGGAAGTCTAACCCCTTATGTAACAGTGTTTGGAGGTAAGGCCCTTGGAAGTTTAACAGGTCATGAGGGTGGAGCCCTCACATGTAGGATTTAGTGACCTTATGAAGAAGGACTCAGAGTGGTCCCTCTTCCCTTCTGTCAGGTAAGATTTCGGAGAACCAGGATGTGAGTCCTCACTACGTACTGTATCTGCTGGTGTCTTGATCGTGGACTTTGTAGCCACCAAAACTGTGAGAATTAAATTCATGTGGTTTATAAATCAGTCAGTCTATAGTCTTTTGCTATTGGAGCTTAAACACACTAAGACAATGTAAAAATCCTCTTATTAGCCTCTTCTTTCCACTCCCCTCCCCAGAGGTAATCACTGCTAATATTTTTAACATTCCAGACTTTTCTGTTATTTCACATATACATATACATCATATTCTTTGTAGACATTGGTACCTCCAAGTAAAGGAAGGTTTCTCCCTATCCTCCTCATCTTCCCTCCTCTCCACTCAAAGGAAATCAGATTGTCAAGTCAGAGCATCCTTAAATTCATTGCTGATTTACACCTTACTGGCTATGTGAACTTTAGCATATTTCTTCAATTTTCCAATCTCACAGTTTACTCACTTTTGTAAAGAATAAATTAGGGAGGAGTCGTGGGTTGTTGGAAAATATAAATAAAATACTGTACACCATAACTGCTTGCATAATGGCAGAAACAGTATGTTTCTATCTCTCCTTTGTCTTAATCGATTTTATTTTCTTCCTTTGCTAATTACTATTGTGTTAAGGATGGATTAAAAAAAGAATGGATTGGTTTCTCCTTGAGAAAGATGTTGGGTCTGTAGTGTTAAAAATTATCAAAAATTATCGGGGCAAAGTGGAGAGGGACATCTGTAACCTTTTAATTCATAGAAATTTAACATCAGACAGATGCAAATAGAAGATCATTTGGTCTAATATTTCTCTCTCTCTCTCATCTCCTTCCTCTTGTGAGTAGTGTTGTTTAAATGAGATCTGACTGGAGCTGCTGGTGGGGAGCGGGTGTGTGTGGACAGAACAGTCTCACTGCTCAGCTTCTACTTTATTTGCTGAAGAATCTAAGGTCCCAAATTCTATATTAATCTGAAAGATGACCCATCTGGTCCACACTCTCTCATCTATCAGATGAGGAAAGTCCTCTAGACTTTTCATTTCAGTCAGTGATCATCAGAATTTAGGGCATTCAGCCTGCTTGGAAATTATTTTTTGACCTTTCAAACTTGGATACCCCATACCTTGAAAAATTGCATCAGTGATGCTGGATCTGCAGGTCTTCATGTTCATGTCCAGTTTCCAGGACAGCAGAGGGGATCCGGTGACCTCTTCAGTGGTTTATCAAAAACCCCTCAATTTTATTTTGGCATTTAATCTGCCACAGAAACCATTTATTGCTTCATCTTCCTGAGTAACGTGGACACTGTCACTTAATTAACTTACCATTTGAGTGCATGTTTAAAACTGTCAGGTGGGAAGTAAATTTACTGCTGCCTTATGATTAATAAAATGTTGAAAGTCTTTTTTTGTGAGAGCCAAGTAGCTGGCACCCGAACAAAAATGGCTAGGTTTGTTGTTATTTTGGTTACTATAATTATGTGGACTGGCAGGAAAAAAGCAGTATTTATTTGTGCTTTTTATATATTTGTTTTGAAGACAAGTCAGTATGTGTGTGTGGGTGGTGTGTGTGGTTGATTAAACTTACAGGATTACATCATATCTTAACAGGTGAAATGAATTATTGTGCCCTTTTATAGGTATGCTTTGAAAAGAAATGCCTCAGGTCCTAGAATTGACAATTGTATATTTATTTAGTGATTGTTCATGCTACGTGCAGACCTAGGCTCATTTACTTATGTTGTTCCAACTAAACTTCCAAGAAATCTGAGAAATAAGTATTATTTTTCCCATATTACAGATAAGGAAACAAAGCTCTGAAAAGTTCAGTTGTTTGCACAAGGTCACATACCTAATATTGACTGAAATAAGATCAAAATAATGATTTTTATGTCTAAAATCAGTACTTCTAATAAATAGATAAAATCAGTACTTTTTTTTATTCCAGTGGGAGAATTGCTTTGATTAAACCCAGTGAAATTGTTATGTTTTTGCAGCAAATGTACTTGAAGGCCTTGGTCATTGTTTATTTTTCCTCCTGCTTCATGCCCCACTCACAAAGGGATTTGGACTGGGGATTCCCAAGATCACTTCTGTGTTTGGTGATTTGCTAAAAAGAAACACAAGACTCAGCATGTGGTTGCACACATGGCTAAGATATATTATAATGAAAGGATAAAAAAGCAAGATAAGCAAAGATCATGGCTCATTGGCAGAGTCTGGAGAAAACCCGACACACTTTCAAAAGTCCTCTCCTAGTGGAGGCATGGTTAGTTAGTTAAAGTTAAGTCACTCAGTTGTGTCCGACTCTTTGCGACCCCGTGGACTATGTAGCCCACCAGGCTTCTCCATCCATGGGATTCTCCAGGCAAGAATGCGCTTAATTCCTCCAACAATGAGCTGTGACAGTGTGTGAGTTTGGTCTACAGAAAAGCTCATTAAAGACTCTGCACTCAATGCTTTTTGGGAATAGTCGCAAAGGTACTCTGGTTCAGTTCAGTTCAGTCGCTCAGTCGTGTCCGACTCTCCGCGACCCCATGAATCACAGCACGCCAGGCCTCCCTGTCCATCACCAACTCCCGGAGTTCACTCAAACTCATGTCCACAGAGTCGGTGATGCCATCCAGCCATCTCATTCTCGGTCATCCCCTTCTCCTCCTGCCCCCAACCTTTCCCAGCATCAGAGTCTTTTCCAATGAGTCAACTCATCGCATGAGGCGGCCAAAGTATTGCAGCATGCGCCAAAATTCCACAAGGACAGTAAGTGTTCAGCATAAGCCACACTGTTTGCATAATTTAGGCACAGTGAGATGTTCTTATTGTTTAAAGAAAGTTTTACAGCAGAGTAGGGAAATTTAACCAATCAAGTTTCTAGATGTTGGTTAGGGGCCATGTTTATAAGAAGGCCTTGTAAAGTATAGCAATCTCAGGGCTAGTATGTTATCTCTTACACAGGATTTGAATAATGTTATTGAATGACCCCAAATTAAGCTATTATGTCATTTGTAATTCTTGAAATTGAATCAGAAAAGGAGTAAGGCTCATGCCTTGGTGTGCTGAAAGGGACTTGAAACATGTGAGAAATATATCAAAATATCATTCGTTTAGAGATTTTATTCCTTCCTTTATGATTTATTCTCAAAGTATTTACTGAACACTTACTGTGTGTTAGGTCAGTTCCCCACAGCAAAGGAAAAGGTCAGTTTTCATTTCAATCCCAAAGAAAGGCAATATCAAAGAATGTTCGAACTACCGTGCAGTTGCACTCATCTCACACACTAGCAAAGTAATGCTCAACATTCTCCAAACCAGGCTTCAACAGTACATGAACCGTGAACTTCCAGATATTCAAGCTGGATTTAGAAAAGGCAGAGGAACCAGAGATCAAATTGCCAACATCCGCTGGATCATGGAGAAAACAAGAGAGTTCCAAAATAATATCTACTTCTGCTTTGTTAACTTCATCAAAGCCTTTGACTGTGTGGATCACAGCAAACTGTGGAACATTATTAAAGAGATGGAAATACCAGAGCACCTGATCTGCCTGCTGAGAAATCTGTATGCAGGTCAAGAAGCAGCAGTTAGAACTGTACATGGAACAACAGACTGGTTCCAAATCGGGCAAGGAGTACATCAAGGCGGTATATGTCACCCTGCTTATTTAACTTCTATGCAGAGTATAGCATGTGAAATGCTGGGCTGGATGAAGCACAAGCTGGAATCAAGATTGTCAGGAGAAATATCAATAACCTCAGACATGCAGATGACACCACCCTTATGGCAGAAAGCGAAGAAGAACTAAAAAGCCTCCTGATGAAAGAGGAGAGTGAAAAAATTGGCTTAAAACTCAACATTCAGAAAACTAAGATCATGGCATCTGGTCCCATCACTTCATGGCAATAGATGGGGAAACAATGGAAACAGTGGCAGACTTTATTTTAGGGGGTTCCAAAATCATTGCAGATGGTGACTGCAGCCATGAAATTCAAAGACGCTTGCTCCTTGGGAGAAAAGTTAATGACCGACCTAGATAGCATACTAAAAAGCAGAGATATTACTTTAACAAAGGTCTGTCTAGTCAAAGCTATGGCTTTTCCAGTGGTCATGTATGGATGTGAGAGTTGGACTATACAGAAAGCTGAGTGCCAAAGAATTGATGCTTTTGAACTGTGGTGTTGGAGAAGACTCTTGAGAGTCCCTTGGACTGAAAGGAGATTCAACCAGTTCATCCTAAAGGAAATCAGTCCTGAATATTTATTGGAAGGACTGATGATGAAGCTTGAACTCCAATACTTTGGCTACCTGATGCAAATAACTGACTCATTGGAAAAGACGCTGATTCTGCACAGATGGAAGATGGGAGGAGAAGGAGACAGCAGTGGATGAGATGGTTGGATGGCATCACCGACTCGATGGACATGATTTTGAGTAAGCTCCAGGAGTTGCTGATGGGCAGGGAGGCCTGGCATGCTGCAGTCCATGGGGTTGCAAAGAGTCAGACATGACTGAGCGACTAAACCAAACTGTGTTAGGTGACATCAGGAAATAGTGATGAAGATCATAGGCTCTGTATCCAGATGCCTGGGTTTAAATTCTAGCACTGCCATTCATGAGTTACATGACCTTGGGCAAGTTTCTTCTCTGTGGTCAGGTTTTCTTCTCTGTCTCCTGGGTGCCGCCTTGTAAGATTAGGGAAGGTAAGAAGCTGTCTGGTACTTGGTAATGGAAGAGAGCAACATAGATAATAGAGGCAAACAAGGATGCGATTACCCTAGAGAGTGATCGCTGCTTCAGTGGGTGAAATTTGACGTGCTTTGAGAGCCCACGGGAGAAACTGTACAGTTTGGAGGAATCTAAGTGAAGGTCTTAGCTTAAGTCCTGTTTCTCAGCAGGTCAAAGGAACATCATAGTTAGAAGGCATTAGGTAGAGAGATTGGTGTGTTTGAATAAAAGAAATAATAAGTGGTATGTCTGGAAGACAGATGAACTTGTAGAGACAAGCAGAAACCATGTAGTGAAGAGTCTTACCAGTCCTGGTAGGAAATTTTTACATGGCATGAGAATAATGGGACGTCCTAGGGCAACCAGCACCATTTGGAAACAAGTCAGCATGACCCTCATATAACTTTCTTCTAGAACTTTCTTATGGAGAACTTTCTTACTGAAGATTGCATTGGCAGCTTCTCTTTTCAAAAGACAGTCCTGACTCTTTCTCTGCACTTCTTTCTGGGTAGAGGTCAGGAACATTCTGGGCTGAGTTGAGACAGTTTTAGGGACTGCCAGTAATAGATCTGATCCGTTTCAATCTGCCTCATTCTATGAGAAGTGTGCATGTGAAAATAACAGGACCGAAGGGGGAAGTTTTCTTTTATTCATGTCTAGCAGCAGCAGCAGCAAAAGAAGCCAAAGAAACCACCTCTCCGTACTAATACATTAGTGCTCACTGATGCAGCACAGCACAGCCCTAGACTGAAGCCCAGTGGAAGGTCATTTCCATGTGTTACAGGAAGGTTCTGATTCTGCAGTTTCTTGGCCTCCTACATTTTTTGACTGATGGTTTATTCCTCCCAATTATTAGTGTCTCTTAACACTTTATGTTATTTGCTTTTGCAATCCTTTTTAACACACAAATGCATACAGGAAATGATTTATAATGAGAGCACCAGCTATAATAATGGATTTGTTGTTGTTTGTGGGGTAAAGGGAAGTGGAAATTAGTAATTTCCTGCTGCTTTTGCTGATTTTACTTTGGTAATATCACCGCTTTCTGTGAGATACATGTTCCCATTTGGTTCTAAGTGAAAATATCATCTTAAGCTAATTTTATACAACGTATAACCATTAAAGTAAATTTTCTAATTGCTTTTTAGTGTGAGGTCACTGTAGTACTTCTTAGACAAAAGGGTTCTCAGCCAAACCCCCACATTTTACAGAGGTCCTTTATGTTTTTTCTGTCTCTCTCACACACAGATTTGTGGAGGGATATACAAGCAACTCTGTCACAAGCAGTTAGCATAGAGACGCCTACAGTGCCAAGGTTCTCATCTCATGTTCAGCCCTGACCAGCCAGGGTAAATCTTCTCCATACCTTTTGCCCTATGTGTTTGAAATAAAAGGTAGTTGAGTAAATACAGTGAATGTTTGTGAGCTGGTCTGCTGCTGACAGGGCAGATGGACCTTGCTTCAAAGACTGGAGCAATGGAAGCACTTTAATAGATAAAAGGCAAGTCGATTTAAGTGTCAGCTTTTCCTCTGTTTTCATGAACATGAAAGATCTTGCATAATGAAGTAACTTTCCCATATAAATGTCTGTATCCTGGTTTCTTATTCTAATGCGTGTTTCTCATGAATTAGCACAGTTGTGGCAACCATTGCATATGGCATCTGAGGAACATATCGTTGGTCTATATCTCGCTGCCTGATGTGGAAGCCAATAACTACAGAAGACTATTGAAATTAAGTAATGTTAAAGTTCAGTTCCTCAGTTGTACTGGCCACATTTCAGCTGCTCATTCTGCACGCATGGCTATTTGTATGCTAGATGACACAGTTGTGGGCCGTGTCCATCACGGCAGTTATGTTGAACCACACTTGCCTGGATGTAATGTGTACTTCAATTCTTTATCAGTGCTGTGTGCTGGCACCTGCATAGACATTGCATACTAGAATTATTAATACAAATAGTTAGAATTAAATATTTAATTTTAATTTGTACGTTTTAAATATTTAGGTGTGTGTTATGTTGGCCTCCATCTGTGCTTTTCCCCAGAGCCCCACAAATAGCAGCTGAGGTCCAGTGGCCCTTGTCCTTTCTTAAGATGACCTGTATATTCAGTTCAGTTCAGTTCAGTCGCTTAGTTGTGTCCGACTCTCTGCGACCCCATGAACCACAGCACGCCAAGCCTCCCTGTCCATCACCAACTCCTGGAGTTCACTCAAACTCATGTCCACCGAGTCGGTGATGCCATCCAGCCATCTCATTCTCTGCCGTCCCCGTCTCCTCCTGCCCCCAATCCCTCCTAGCATCAGACTCTTTTCCAGTGAGTCAACTCGTCACATGAGGTGGCCAAAGTATTGCAGTTTCAGCTTTAGCATAAGTCCTTCCAATGAATACCCAGGATTGATCTCCTTTAGGATGGACTGGTTGGATCTTCTTACAGTCCAAGGGACTCTCAAGAGTCTTCTCCAGCACCGCAGTTCAAAAGCATCAATTCTTCGGCGATCAGCTTTCTTCACAGTCCAACTCTCACATCCATACATGACCACGGGAAAAACCATAGCCTTGACTAGACGGACCTTGGTTGGCAAAGTAATATCTCTGCTTTTTAATATGCTGTCTAGGCTGGTCATAACTTTCCTTCCAAGGAGCAAGCATCTTTTAATACTGATTTCTGTGGGTCTTTCGCTAATCGCACTATTCTGAAATCTTTGGCCATGTGTGAACCAGATCCATGATGACAGTGAATGGAAACATAAACACTTGAAACTGTAATTTTGTCATACAACTCACCTAACAAGTAATTTCAATGCTACAGATAATGTTTCATTAAATATATCTTGGTAATCGGTGTGCTAAGACCTTCTGGCATGGCTTGGTGAGATCCATGTTATGGTATTGCCTTTTGGGTTTGCTAATCATATTCCATATTGTGACCATTGAAGATGGCAAAATATAATTTCTACTTGACTTTGATTTTAGGATGGTGAGTATTCCAGGAACTTAGAGATGGATTCCATTTTATTTCATGATTAATTCTCTCACTTCCTTTCCAACACCACGCAAACACACACACAATTGCACTTTTTCTGTAAAGGAAGAAAAGATATTTGGCTGTAGGAATGACTGACTGACAGTGCCATGGTCACTGCGGTGTGTCTGTCACATGATCTTGAGCTTGCTTTAAATCCTGCTGTATGGTTTTTACCCTAAGAGAACATCTCAGCATGCAAGTTTCATAGAGGGGTTTGTTTGGGGGAAATATTAATAGCAGCAAGTCTGAAATCTTTAATCAAGTGATGAAATTTTTCCCTTCTACTAAGACCATGAGGACCTATCAAATAGGAAAAGCTTTTTTGTTCTTGTTGTTTTGTTAGAGACCTAAACACCCTCCATGTATTTAAGGAAACCAATAGAATGTGATTCTTCTTTAGATTTTGAAATCTTCTCCTGCAAGTAGACTTCAATTTTTTTCAAAGTGAAAGAGAAGAATTAAAACTCTTTTTAATTTTTGGTAAAAATAAAGATGTCCAGCTTTTCAAAAGAACCATGGAAAGGACTAGAAGCAAAGGTGGTCAATATTTTATGGGAAATTGCATTACATTGTTTACATTTATAACACAGGCTTTTGGTTTTGTTTATGGAACATTTCCACACAAGGCTCATTGATTCTCAGACTGCTGAATCACAAAGCAGCTGCTTCTATTAGAAGCACAGTTATTTAACTTACTACTGATTACCTCATAAGTACATAATTTCTCAGTCACAGTCTCTGGTATATATTTCTTTCTCTTGAGGTCATCTTTAACGGGGCAGAAAAGCTCTTCCCATAACTTGCCCATCCATGTGGCAATATTTTTATGTCATTTGTCCCTGTTTATCATCTCTATTAGGAGGCTGATTTTCTAAGAGAGAAGAGGTATTTGTTGTGCCAGTTCAAATAATCTCTGGGCCAACATTCTCTTAATTTTTAAAATTTGGAAAAACAGAATTAGAACTGCCATAGCATTTGTTTTGGTGTTGAAGTGAGGATGGGATAGGAGACTACTAGCAAATTGCTTTGTAAGTGCTTAATGATAACACTAATAAAAATTTTAACAATACTGCAAACAGTCATTAACTAGAGAGGGCAATGCTTCTGTAAGGCTATGATTCATCTCCTTGTTCTGAAATGATTCACGATGACAATGATTTTGGGTTAATTGTCCATTGTGATACAAATTTTGGATCCATGGCTTCATTAATTCTAAGTTTCTGTCTATGTTGATTGTCTGGCATCATTACACTAATTTGCACAGACTGAAGAACACCTTCAAAAGGTTTGCTTGCATTTCCTCTAATGTGGCAGGTAGGTCATTCTCTGTCCCAGTGGAAAAGATGAATCCACTGCAGTGGCAGAAAGCCCTGGAGTGGCTAAGGTACCATTTGGGGGAAGATAGGAGATTTTTGGACAAGAAGGCTAGGCTCTGAATGATGAGGGGATTGAGATGTTCCAATTCAACTACTTTCAGAGGAAATTTTTAGGGAGACCATTAGCTTTGAAACCAGAGGAGTCTAGGTTTCAGTCTCAGCTCTGTCATTCAAAAGCCTGTGGATTATTAGAGCACACAGCATGTGTAAGATAGCAATTGGCGGTGGTGATGGTGAGGGTGGTTGTTAATTATAGTGTGATGTGCTGTGCTAAGTCACTTCAGTCATGTCCAACTCTTTGTGACCCAATGGACTGTAGCTCGCCAGGCTCCTCTATCCATGAGATTAATCCAGGCAAGAATACTAGAGTGGGTTGCCACTCCCTCCTCCAGGGGATTTTCCTGACCCAGTGATTGAACTCACATCTCTTATGTCTCCTGTATTGGCAGGTGGGCTCATTAAGACTAGCACCACCTGGGAAGCCCATTATCTCTGGCACCATCTTCTCTTCCATAATATGCTATATCCCTTCTGACTTAATCTTTTAAAGTTTTTACTTCCTTCTTGGAGGACAGTAGCATCCACCCAATAGGGTCAAATTAAAGTGAGAATTGAAATTTGGAACCTAGTGGGTGGCAGTCAGTGACTGGAGGGCGTTGCACTAGATTCAACTGTGTGCTTCTGCTCATTGTCAGTTCTTGACTCTAGCCCGTACTCGTGAGCATCTCCTCCCCTAAACACCTTGATGTGTATACACGTATATCCATGTGTTGTTCAGCTACAGCCTATGGAGGCTTTGTGAAAAGGACATTCTTGATAACAGATGAATTCAAAGGAGATCGAAGAATCCATTGACTGATTCTGCAAAACCCTTACTCTTTTTTTATAATTCCTTTGGGGTATGGTGAATGAAGGCTAGAATTTGAAATATGAAAGAGAAGAGCTAAACACCTTAACCCTTCAAAATCCATAGGTGAAACCCAAAGGCAGAGTGTTTCACTGTTATCAATTATTCATTGATTCTTAAAAGTAATAATAAACATCCTCGAGGCTGCTGTGAAGCTTGAGCTCAGGGCTAGGGCAGTGGCAACATAAAGACGTAATAAATAGAATTGATACTCATTGATTCTATGTTACTAATAAACTACATAACTGAGCAGAAAAATGCCTTTTAAAAGGGACTAAAATTATCTCCTTTGGGTTTGAAAAAGTGTATTTCTCCCCATGGAAATTGCTGTGAACCAAAATAGCACATACTAATAGTTATCATTTACAGCGGACCCACTATGTAATGATGCTTTTTATTTCTAATCCCAATGGTAACCTTGCAAAGCAGATTTCATTATCCCTATGTTCCTGATGAGGAAATTGAGCTTGGGAAGGGTCATATAATTGTCCGATGAAAATTTTACAAAGCTACTAGGAAAACAGTTATGTTTGGAATGCTTCAGATGTCACTCTTACTAGATCCTTTGTCATTCTATCCGTAATGACATAGTAATATATCCTTTTATTAACCAAGTAATGCAGATGGTATTCAAGTACTTAAGTATTTATCTTTCAAGAACCAGAAAAGAATGAGTATGGATTCTTATATTTGGTGTTATAGATTAGGATGTGTGGCTCTTGATGTTTGTGCTGGGCACTGTGGCAGGCATTGAAATGAAAAAATAAAACACATTTCATTACCTTCAAGGATTCACAGTCTCGGGCAAAGATAACAGACAACTGGTCCAAAGACAGTTCTTCTCCCTTCTGGTTCCAATAGTAGACAGAGCTTGAATGCAGGTCAAGTAAGCTTCTCAGCGGTTCTCTCTCAGTATCGATTCTAGGCAATCTCAAATCATTGATTAAAATTAGCATACAACAGAAACAAAATGTGTTTGTCACTCTTCTGTTAGAGAATACATATAATCAGTCATTTGCAACATACTGTGACAGGCTTAGTGAAGAGTTGTAAATAGTTGTGTTTCTAGAACTATGGATCACTGTGGATGATCACTTCTCACTCTAGACAATGGCAGAGAGCACTCAAAGAAAGCTTCACACAGATTATCTTCAGGGATGGGTAGAGTTATGACAAGGAATGAGATGAGTGATTTAGGCAGTGGTCAAAGAATGGAGGAATTTATAGATTACTTTAAGGAGTTTTGATTCTATCTTGTAGGTAAAGGGTTTTTTAGAACATTTTATGAAAGGAGTAAGCCAATCAGGAAAACCTTATAAAAGAGGGCAAGACTTCACAGGAATATGACTGAGTGATGACCCTTGAAATACTGCAATCCATCTTGGAAAAAGTACGTGAAGACCTAGATGCGAGCAATAAAGTCAGTAATAGAGACTGGTAGCATGATTGGAAAGCCTTCTACAGAGTTTATATATGTATAGATCTGATAAACATTAGTGATTTAGATATAGTGAAGGATGATGTGATTGAGAAAGTAATACCTAGGATAACTTTTGATTTCTGATTTGGGTTAATGAGTTGACAGAACAGTGAGTTTTAGGAGAGAGTCAGTGATTTCAATGGGAAAAACTACAAAAGCATTACTTTATATTATACAGGAATATCTTTTTTTTTGAGGGGGAGTTAAAGGACAGGTAATTGTAAGGCAAACTTTAGAATATTCTCATTGATATATTTGAAATTTAATTTTGATGGCAAGCATAAGTAAATTTTGCATGCTACTCATCTTTATTTTTATATCCTTTATGTATTGGTAAAAGTTAAAATCAGTATTGATTCAAGACTGAGTATGGAGACCCTTAGAGGCAATGATTATTACAGAATCAGTTGTGTTTTTCTTCATGAATATGGGTGATCATTGTGTTGTTCCATGTGGATATTCATTTCCACTCTGGTTTAGATCTTCTTTAGCTTTCTGGGTGATCGTGACTCCAAGGAGACAATTTTTTCTTACTGGGGCATTTAGTCATGCCAAATTCATCAAGTAGAGTTTACAGAAATCTTTTATTCTTTGCTTTTATTTGAAAAACCCTGAACACTCAAATAGAAATCAATAAACTCTAATCAAAAGTGGAAATATTATGAAATTGGTGATCCTCATTTATTATGGTCCGACCACAGTGGATGTTCCAGGTAGCTCCCAGAAAGGTCCATTCCATGGAATATCTTGTGTGTAGTGAGGGCTGTTGGCTAGAACAGTCTGTATTTGAGTCATCTGGTAGCTTTTGATTGTATCTGAATCTTTTTACCTCTTATGATGGTAAAACTGTGTGTTTGTGTGTATACCTGTGAGCACAGTCACAGTGGAACTTAATTTTTTTCAGAGAACTTCATCTGTGTGTTTATGGAGAGGAAGAACCACTGAAAATTCTATGTAGAAAACATTTCCACTATTTTCTTGACTTGAAGATAAAGATGACATTGAGTAGTTTTACTAATCCTTTGCTTTTGTGAAGACTCATGTTAGAATTCCTTGATTTACTTATTTATATTAATTTTGTTTATTTAGAATGTATTACACAACACAGAGACAATTTAACTATTGGAGAGAGTTATTAATTCTGCTCAACCTATACGAGAATTACTGAGTGTCTGCTTTTCAAATAATATGCTTCCACTTGCCTGGTGGTCTGAATAAGCCTTTTATTTATTTATTTTTAAAGCCTAAGCTTAGAGAACTTTGGATCCAATTGTTGAGACAAGAGACATAGTGTTAATGCTGTAGGAAATCTTATATGTGGTCTTCAACTTACTGTAGACGTGGACAAGTTTTTTTTTTAATCATCTAAAACTCCAATACTTTGGCCACCTCATGCGACGAGTTGACTCACTGGAAAAGACTCTGATGCTGGGAGGGATTGGGGGCGGGAGGAGAAGGGGACGACAGAGGATGAGATGGCTGGATGGTGTCACCGACTCGATGGACTTGAGTTTGAGTGAACTCCGGGAGTTGGTGATGGACAGGGAGGCCTGGCGTGCTGTGATTCATGGGGTTGCAAAGAGTTGGACACGACTGAGTAACTGAACTGGACTGACTGAAGTTTTATCATCTACAAAATGAGAGAGTTAGGCGAAGTAATTTTGGACCAAGTGTTCTGAAATGTTTTCCCAATTATAATAATCACAGTTTCGACTTTATTGATCGTGAAGTGAATGAAAGAAAAGATGCAGGTTCAGAAATTGAAGAAAACACTGGTTGGACTTACAAAATCATTCATCAGATTTGGTTGCTTTTAATAAAGGAAGAAACCATATGGGTTGATAGAATTCTGTATCAGAGGATAGCTTCTGAGTTGAGGGCTTTGATTTCCTTCCCTCCACTTCTACTCTCACATGAAACTTGTGAGTACAATACCTGTTTGATGTAGTGATCTTTCAGACTGAGTGTGCTTCAGGACAATCTCAACTCCAATGGACCCTCACCCAACTAACTTTGTCATGGTGGGGGAGTGGGGAACAGTATGGGGCACGTTGTAAGAAGTTGTAGAATTTTGGAAGAGAGAGGGGATAGAATTTTTCTCTTTGTTTGGAGGACAGAGCTAGAATTTCATGCAATTTCTGTTCTATCATCAACTATTACTAAACATAGTAAAAAGAGATTAAAGATGAGGGAAAATGATAGGATGAATAAATAAATGAATGTGAATTTATCAGTTACTTTTTTGCAGCTTGTGACATTATGTTTATCAGCTGGGTTTGGTTTTCTTTTATTATTATTCTTTTCTCAATACTTAAATGGTTTCCCTGGAAGGATTGTATGAGAAATAGCAACAGACACGTGGTCTAGAATTTGGATCTGTTATAAAAGCATCTCCCAAATTAGCTGAGTTACTTACTTATCTATGACCCGTTTCTCTTGAGTGTGGTTTTGGTTATTGTTTTCTTTTCTGCCTTATTATGACTATGGGTGAGAGTGAATTTAGACTTGTAATGTGTGGTTGTTTACACCAGAAAGATTATAAGGACCTGTTCTGAATAGAACATGCTTTATTTCCATTAAGTGCATATTCTCTTTGTTTGCTGAGTTTTGAATTTGTGTTTAAACTGTCCTTACAAATCTGCTGTGCATTTCCAGGGGTGAAAAACAAGCTTTTACATGTAGTAAGTCTGGCTAAGGTTTGGGGATGAGTTTTCTTCTTCATTTTTCGCTCTCTGTCTCAGAAATAACAAAACCTGTTATTCTTCCCAGTTCTATCATATTGTTGCACTTAGTAGACAAGAAGGTGTTCCTGTGTTTTAAATAGAATTGAAATCTACATGGCTATGTAATTTTACACAGCCAATCCACTTCATAATGTCAAAACACTTTTATTTCTGCATGGAAGATTTTTCTACCTTGGTCTCATTAATGTTGCACCTGTTCTTTAACTGTGGAGTCACTGATGGAGTGCTAAATGGAATCCAGAGAGTCTTTATAAGTATAGTGAATTTGGTTTAAACTAGAAATTATGAATTATTTTTAAGATTTGACCTAGAATTAAGGTAACTTTTGCACTATTGACACTAAAAAGCTCTGTGAAACAAAACAAAAGATTGCAGACAAGCAGTGTGATCTTGCTTATTAATCTTAACATTTCTAAATTAGAAATGTTGAATCCAGGCTAAGCTTCTTCATGATTCACAGTCTTAAAATTTCCTATCCTTTGGGGACATCTGTTTATGTTCTTTTGCAGCTTTAACAATATCCTTCCCATTTGTATAGTGAGGCTTAACATGAAGTGATCAGGTCTTAAAAGTATTAGGCAGAGGGTGTTAGCCATAGGTGTGTTTTTTTGAACGTTTATCTTGAATGTGAAATCTAGAAAAATAGAATGTGAATTCTAAAGATTCAATGGAGCTTTTTAACAGACATCTATCTAGGCTTGATAGAGCATCAGGCAGACTGGAGAAAGATGAATTTGAATTAAGCGAAAATAGCTTTATTATTGGGCTTACCAGGTGGCACTAGTGGTGAGGAACCTGCCTGCCAATGCAGGAGATGCAGGAGACATGGGTTCGATCCCTGGGTTGGGAAGCTCCCCAGAGAAGATAAGTTACAAGATTTACTTGTATTGAAAGTAAATAATATTGCAAAATCACAAAGCAAGAACAATGGAGAAAAAGTGTGTATGTGCCTACGCAGTAATTCCAAAATTTGATTTCATTCAAAAAGGATAGGTATGCAAAGTTAAATAGAGGTAGATGAAGAAGATTTATATACATTAAAGATAAAGTGCAAGGGGAAAAGAACATTGGGAAAGGCAAGCAAAGAAATAAATGTAGAAAAAATATAATGGGTTTAAAAAAGTTAAAAATTAAAATTATAAAAAAGAGAAAAAAAAGGGAAGAAGAAAGAAAAAAGGGGGAAAAAAAGGAAAACTCCACAGAACTGCAAAAACCCAATGTAAAGGCAGGGGTTTATAACAATAGAAAATGTGACTGAATATACACATATACATATACACCCATGAGCATACTGAAGAGATTATTTACAGAGCAGCAGTGGAGAAACAGACACAGAGAATAGACTTTTATGGGCCTGGGGAGAGGAGAGGAGAGGGTGAGACGTACAGAGAGAGTAACATGGAAGCTTACACTGCCGTATGTAAAATAGAAGCCAACGGGAATTTGCTGTATGGCTCAGGAAACTCACACAGCGGCTCTGTATTAGCCTAGAGGGGTGGGATGGGGAGGGAGATGGGAGGGAGGTTCAAAAGGGAGGGGATACATGTATACCTATGGCTACTTCATGTTGAGGTTTGGCAGAAAACAGCAAAATTCTGTAAAGCAATTAGCCATCAAGAAAAAATAATTTAAAAAAAGGATAGATAACTATTTAACATTTTCTTGATCATACTCAAAAATAAGCCCAAAGAAGAAGGGAAGAATAGGTCATGCAAAGCAAACAGCATCCTATAGTTTCTTTATAAATCATTGCTGAGGTCACAGTTGATCCGAATGTTAAAAGGTTCTTTTCACAGTTCAGAAGCTGATAAACTGAATAGATTCTTAACAGTTAACCTAGGAATCCAACTTCCCCTTTATAAAATTAACCTGAGGATTCATCTTTTTAACCAAAAAGAACACATTGAAAAATGAACTTTAGTAGTAAACTCTTAAGCTGGAGTTTGCATTTGAGTAAATGTAAATGTACAACTTTGAGCCATATAAAAATAAATGATTATGTGTTATTTCATTTATGTAGAATTCCATAAATACTGAGCATGACCCACATGTCTGACACATGCAAGACTGAATAGATTTTAAAATGATTAAACTGTGATTTCTGTAGATGCTGCTTTGGGATTGCCTTTAGAATATAAAAATAGAGATATTTCAGAATAAAACCATAAAAACATATTTTAAAAGAGTATTTGGGAATGTGGAGGTAAAACCCATATTTATTCATTTACTTATCCAAAAATCGTCCATTGAATACCTACTATATACCAGCTACTGTATTAGACACTAGGGATATTGTGGGAAGTGAAATAGGCAAGGTTTCTTATCTCCTGGGATTTACATAGTGTGAGAAAAGAGAGACCATAAACACGTAATTCAGAATGTACCAGATAATCTTAAGAACTAATAGAGGTGATAGAGAGTATCTTGGGCTGCTCCTCTGGATCTCACGCTAATTGGCTTTTAGAGGCAGGGTCTGTGGAACTAAGTGAGCCAAATAAAGATTGAGAAGCAGAGCGTTTCATGCTGAAAGGATGGTTGGTTAAATGTCCTAATCTGAAAATCAGCTGTGTGTTCTGGGATCACTGTGGTTGAGATACAGTGAGTAAGAGGGAACAGGGAGCAGGAGAGACTGGGGACATGTGCAGGAACCTGCTTCTTAACAGAAATCATATCACTAGGCCAGGAAAGGGAGTTTGAATTTAAGTTTAGTGCTGGTGCAAAACCATCGGAGTAATTGAATCTGGGAAAGGCCATGTTCTAATTTATGCTCTAGGAAGATCAGTCTGGCTGCTGTATGGAGAATAGACTTGAGGGGTTTGTTGGTGCAGAGTGGAAGCAATTATTAAGGGCATTAAGTCAGGGAGCAATAAAAACACCGTGTCTAAGCAGGATAGACTCAGGCTTCACTGTCTTCATTCTAAGTGGTGGAGGGCTCTGCAGAAGAGAGAAATCCAGATGTTTATTTGTTAATAAACTTTTATGCACCGCTGCTATATTGACAATACTGGTCAACACATTATATAAACACACACACAAAAAAGTGACCTTCATTTGCCCTCAAGGAATTGACAGGACAGCAAGAGACAAATATCGTTTGAACAAGTCTTTCTATTACAGGTAGAGAAATAGGAAATGTGAATTTCCCCTAAGATGAGCAACCAAGGGAATGGCTTTGCTGCTACTTAGATGATGGAAGAAAAGGAATGAAGGAGAGACAGGAATGAGATAGTGTCTGCCCTCAGAGTGGAGCTTAGATTTTTAGAGGGTTTTGATCACTCCACATCTAGTGGCTGAAGGACATAAGGAAGGGAGACAGGAGTCCTGACTTCCTGATGAGGGAGTGTGACCTGGAGACTAGGATCTGACCTGATGGGTTAGTACATGAACAACATGGATGATTTATTGTTAGAAACAATAATAATTCTCAGGTATTTGAAGGTGGCTGTTTAAGGTGGCATAGAAATTCATACATAATCCTCTTACACATTTTCAAAGCACTCACAGGTAATTGTAATCCTTAAAATAGCCCACGAGGAAGGTAGAAAATCATCCCTATTCTAGAGCTGAGAAATAAGCTGTAGAAAGTTTCTCTGCCAACAAGCTTGTGGTTGCCAGAAGAATAGAGTTTGGACTCCTACTCTATTTCTGAAATACATTACAGGTGCTTATAAATGTGAATAAATTGCAGACAGTATATCACATGGTGTAGATTGCATTTGTGATCATCACTATTGTATGCCATTTTGGTACTATACAAATCTTTTAGGATATTTGATTAAAAAATGATATTTGCATCCTTGCTATTTTCTACTAAACTATAATTCATAAATGTTTGCATCTGTCAATGACTTCTACCTTTATTCTGTAACTGAAACCTGTTGTTATTCTTTTCTTAGCTCTTTTTATAAAAAGCAGGATTAAATTAAGCCCTTTGGAGGGTACTTACATAAGATGGTTAAAGTGTTAAAGCATGGGGTAGCATTAGCCTCACCTCTGTTCTCACTAAGAAAATAGAAACCGTTTAGGATTTAAACCTTTATGTACTTTTTAAGGCAGAAACTTTTGTCTGATATTCTGTGCTTCTGGAGTGATAAATTGCTTTCAGTTAAGCTCACAGGGTAAGAGAAGTTTCTAACCATTTCTAACCTTCCACTTCCAACTGTCTTCTAATTTCTGAGCCTAGTCATCTAAACATCGGTTCGCCTAATATCTTCAAGACTTCCCATGTTTGTGGTTGCATCAACAATTCAAAGACATACTGCTTCAGCAAACTTGTCAGGATTTTGTTCTGTTTCTCCTTTACTGTGACAGATCATAGTTCTAGAGGATAGTTGTAAAAACCTCTGCTGTTTCCCCTGTGTATGTATTTGAAATGTAGCATGCATCATCACTGTTCAGTGTGTGGCAGAAAATGAGGAAGGTATTGCAAGCTATTAATACTGAAGTTACCATGGCATTCCAGAAAATGGGATCAGCATGGACAAGTAGCACTAGTAGTAAAGAACCTGCCTGCCGAGGCAGGAGACAGAAGAGACCCGGGTTCAATCCCTGGGTCTGGAAGGTCCCCTGGAGGAGGAGGGTATGGCAGCCCACTCCAGTATTCTTGCCTGGAGAATCCCAAGAACAGAGGAGCCTGGTGGGCTTACAATCCATAGGATTGCAAAGAGTCGGACGTGACCGAAGCGACTTAGCCACAGGGTAATAAAAGGGCCAGCGGTGTCGCGTGGAATTCTGTATAACTACTAGAGTGTTCATTATTGTGGATCCTTCCAGACAATGTCTGTGACACTCATCTTTGGTGCTCTAGAAATCTTAAAACAACTGTTAAATTGTAGGTGCTTAAAAAATGGGTTCAATTTACAAAAGAGGGGATAGATGTGTTTTATATATTAAAAGATAATAAAATGCAAATTTTATCTGATATTGTTTGTTGAAGCTCAGAGTTACTACACCAGAAATATGACCCATGTAGAAGAGCCGCATAATCCATTTTTTGATCTAAAAATATTCTTTCAAATATTTATGATGCATCGTCTAGTTATTAGGGTCTGTGATAAATACGGTCCTTGTTCTCATTGAGGTTCCATTTAAATGGAGCAGATAAACACTAACAAATGATTATATTTTCAAAGAAAACAAAGACGTTTTAGAGGATATAGCCCAAGCCAGATGCTGTAAGTTGGTGGCCTTAATATTTGAGTCCTAGAGGATGATAAGGAGTTAATCATGGGAAAAGCTAAAGGAAGAGCATTCCAGACTGGGTGTATGTTAGATTAGTTGAATTTTACAGTTAATAGAAAATAAAAGCTTAATGATATTTTGTTTTCTTCTTCCTTATTTGATTTGCAACTTCTGATACGTTTAAATTTCAAATGCAGCACTAAATTCACTCTGTCCTGCTGGAAAATGTTCTTTAAGAACATGCAATGCTCAGTTGCTTTCCAGTATTAGAACTGAATGAAAGATTAGAGTTCCAATACAAATCAAAAGCCTGCCTGGGGACCAGGTAGGCTTCAGACTAAGCTGGATTTCTGACTTCTTTATGATACAGAGCAGAAGAACTGTGTTCACTAGATTGTCTAATAGATTGACAATAAGACACAGTTCTGCTTCCTAAACAGCAGTGAGAGAAGTTTGCCCCTAACTGATTTCCCACATGATCAGATTCAGCTTGCATTTCCCAGTGATCTCTTTATTGAAGCTTTTCTCCCATCTTTGCAGTGTGGCTCCTCCCAAGACATAGAAATTCCCTCCTCACCTCTTTTCTGGTCCTGCTGCCCTACAGTCATCTTTTCCTGCCTTCACTCCCTTGGTTTTCATGGTCCTTGTATCTCCAGAGAGTAGTTCTCCTGTGGGTTTTAACAGCCTCAGATGCTATTATGGAAGGACCGTGCTTCCACATCTCATGGAAACCTAGGGGAAAACGTGTTCACCCTAAGCATATATGTAGGTGGATATAGCCATGCTGCTGCTGTGTTTTGCCTTCACAGTCAAGTTGCTTAAAGCAGTCACAGTCATATAGAATTTAAATCTCAGGATGCTCAATTTGACTTTATTAAGTGGAAGTGCAAAAGCAAGATGATAAACTGCTGGTGGGGTCTCTTTCAAACCACACCGTCCCAGTGCTGAGATTTATAGCAGGAGTAATGGGAACATACTAAAATTGCTGAAGTTTTATGCCTCTTCCCTTACTACCGTTTTCTTCAGAAGCTATTTTCTTGCTTACTTAACTTTATTTTAAAAAAACGCTGTGTGGAGCAGCAACTTTATCTGTTGCCAACCATAGAGGTTGAAAGGAAATGCGGGCGCTAGGACCGAGGAAATCCACCAGACCCACTGAAGCACGGACTCCTCGAGATAACAGACATTTCTCTTCTGCCCAAATGCTCTTTTGTGCCTTTCCACCTAATCAGTTACAGTGTGATGCATTGGGAAGGGCAAAAACTCCAGTGCCAGGTTACAAGGGCAGCCCTCCATATCCCATTTTTATGCCCATCCTCTCTGGAGATGATCACAGCAAGAGTTTCAAGTGGAACAGACAGCTGCTGCGACTGGGTGATTGAAATGATAGCCAGTGGGTTAAATACAGAAAGATGGGTGTTTCTGGTATTTAAAGTACTACGGACCAGTGCCCAAATGGAAGAGTTAGACTACTTTAGAATATAGGGCACCCGAGTCACTCTGAAACTCTGACATTTTCCTTACTGTAGGAACAACTAAGATTCTGTTGCAGCATGTTCAGTCCTGGATAACTCACAGAAATGCTTTTGTAGAAGTTCTATTCATTTGCAATGGGTCGGTCTCTATAGACTTTTTTTAAGCATTTAAAAATATTTATTTGGCTGTGCTGGATCTTAGTTGCAGCACACAGGATCTTCCATCTTCCTTGTGGCATGCGGGATGTTTAGTTGTGCATGTGGGATCTAGTTCCCTGACCAGGGATCAAACCCATGCCTCGTGCATTTAGGGTGCAGAATCTTAGCCACTGAACCACCATGTTTGTTGTAAGTTTTGTTTGAAATGTGGATATTTTGGGTGATATATTGTAGCACCGATGGATTTTGATCTCTTACTCAGGGTTGGTAGCTGCTGCTGGTGCTTTTTGTTCAATTATTTAATGACTTGATTGGACAGAATTTTGTAGATGTCTTCCATGGATTATAAGGCCACTGATAGCCCATCCTTTTTATTCTTGACTGGCTTCTTAGCTATTGCTTCCTTCCTAGGATAGCTTTGTTGTTGTTCAGTGGCTAAGTCATGTCTGTCTCTTTGACTCCACTGACTGAAGCCAGCCAGGCTTCCCTGACCTTCACTAATTTCCGGGGTTTGCTCAAACTCATGTCCACTGAGTCGATGATGCCATCCATCTTCTGTTGCACCTTTTCCTCCTGTCCTCAGTCTTTCCAATCATATCACATCATGCAGTTGCTCAGTCCTGTCTGACTCTTTGGGACCCCATGGTCTGCCAGGCGTCTCTGTCCATGGGATTCTCCAGGCAAGAATACTGAAGTGGGTTGCCAGTTCCTTCTCCAGGGGATCTTCCTGACCCAGGGACCAAACCTGGGTCTCCCATTTTGTGGGTGGAGTCTTTATAGTAGCATAGTTTAAAGGTCAGCCAGTGATTGGTTAGAGGTTATACATAGACATTTTGAGCCAATGGCTTTGCAGTTGCTGAGGAGTTCTATGTGTGGGGTGGGGCATACATTCAAAGTTCAGTTCACAAGTCTTCCCTAGCTTTCACTTCTTGCTTGTGTGAGTCTCAGATATAACTAGCAATAGATATATAAGCGTGGAGAAGGCAATGTCAACACACTCCAGTACTCTTGCCTGGAAAATCCCATGGACGGAGGAGCCTGGTGGGCTGCAGACCATGGGGTCATGAAGAGTCGGACACAACTGAGCGACTTCACTTTCACTTTTCACGTTCATGCATTGGGGAAGGAAATGGCAACCCACTCCAGTGTTCTTGCCTGGAGAATCCCAGGGACGGGGAAGCCTGGTGGGCTGCCGTCCACGGGGTTGCATAGAGTCGGACACGACTGACGTAGCTTAGCAGCAGATATATAAGCGGGAACTTTTCCAGTCCCTTTTAAATTCCACGTAAGTTTTCCAACCTCTTCCCCTAGGAAGCTTATCAGAGTTTATTTGGGAGCTTATCAAAGTCCACTACGACTATCTCATTCTCCTAGAATTAATTTTTTTGGCTGGTTAGTTACTTTCCCCAACCAGTATTGAAGTCTCAGGCAATGGTAATGTTTGCCTTCCTTGATTGTTTGCCACTGAGATTGAGATCCTTTCATTTTCAAAAAAGCAGTTAGGCTTTTATGCAGTGTTCCAGGTCAGATCATACCAATACACAGCTGGGGGTGCTAGTAAGGATTTCTGGAAAAAATAAAAATCTTCATAAAAGCAACAAGAGCACCAGCAAGTGTCAAAGTCAAGTGTTTCAGAATTCTGAAAATTAATGAAAGGCTTGAAACAGTCTGAGGAGCATTTATTCCAAGAAAATACTGTTGTGAGTTATGTGATTTTGAAAACATATGAGATCTTTAGAAAAAAATTAATTTTGCCATTATTTTTTGAATAATTGAAGTTATATGACAATCAACTCATCTTAGAGGTTTAATTATTCTGTTTTAGCTACATTTTTAGCTCTAAATCTGTGGTTCTTAAAAGTGTCTTGGTCATAGACAGCTTTGAAAATTGATAAGAACTATCAAACTTTTCCTTAACAAAATGTAGAATTTGCAAAATTTTGTATGTAATTTCCTGAACTTCATAGATTTCTCAAAGTCCATCAGTGACTCCCTCCCCACACCCAGGGTTTAAGAAAACCTATTGTTATGGCAAAGTTCATAATGTTTACTGCTTTCTCTCCTTTTAACATTTAACATTAAAAATTTTAAATTCTCAGTACATAAGTATTTTTAAAAATTATTTACAGTGAAGATATCTGAATATTTCCAGTTAAATAATTACTCAACTGGGATGGGATAAAAGTATTTTAATATTAATTAATTTTGCTGTGTGACCTTGAGAAAATCTTCTAACCTCAGTTGAACCCTGTTTTTGCCTACCTCCTATAATCACTGTTATGGTCACATGAAATGACTGTCTGAAGGAATTCTCAAAATGATACATTATGTACACATGAGGCATCACAGTCATTTCCTGCTTAATTAGGTTTCCTATAAATTGTGAAAGATGTACCTAAGGCTTTCTTTGCTTTAAGCCTGAAAGAATCATATCTGTCCTTGGCTACACAAGTTAAAAAGAAAAATAAAGTGGGATTATCTGGCATCTGTTTGTCCCTGGATGCTGCTAACTGAAGTTCTCAATTTTAAGTAGCGATGTAAGGAAAAAACGAGTTGATGTAACTGATTTGCGTAGTTTGGGCAGCAGGTACTTGTGGGCCTGTGATAATGTTTCATGCAGTTGAGGAAGGATATAGAACTAGGAAGCTGTACACAAGACACGGAGGAAAAGAACTGGGATGTGGAGGCAGTAAGGTATGAACAAATGTTTTCAGGATGCAAGAGGAGCTGGTAGCCCACCCAGGCCAGGACTAAATCTCTTTGTAGTGGTTTACATTACAATTTCTCCTTGTGGAAGGACACATTAAACGAAGAAGCAGTGTGATAATACAAGGAGAATACAAGTTTTTGAGCCAGACATCACTTTGAATACAGATTCCCTGACTTAATAGCTATATGAACTTGGATGGGTTATTTGAACCTCTGTAAAGCAGTTGCCTCATACCTAAACTTACAGAAACATATAAACAGATCTTGCTAGATTTCTGTGAGGAAGAATAATGCCCTGGCAATTGATCTGGATTCATGGTTGGTGTTCCGTAAATGTAAGCTATTGTTTTGTACCAAAGGTTGGATAAGAATGGATTAGAAGACAATGAGAGGTTTAACTATTAAATAAGAGCAAGCAAGGTCTTGGGGGGGCGGGTGTTGTGTTGTATATGAAGTTGAGAGTGCATTCATCAATAATGAGTAAAAATCATTTCCAGTGAGAGTGAATATATCAGGTAATTAGAAGTTGATAAAATGAACCATCTTAGTTGTCACATATTTTTCATCCACTTTGAAAGATTTTGATTATAGTATGCTAATTACTTTGAAACCTGAGTAAACCTCTGGATCACTCAGTTCATGGGACTCACTTTAAGCCACAATGGAGTGTACAAGAATAAACATAAGCAGTGGCATACCACTAGCTATCTATGATCCCAGGAGATCTTAGGGTGGCCTTTAAGTGAGAGATGGTGCTGGGCTAAAACTGGTGTCTTGGTGAAATTTTTCACATAGGAAGAAATGCCTATAGTATGGGATGAATTAGGTACTTGCATGTAGGTGATAACATGCTATTTAAATATTGTAGAAAAGGATTCAGTTGGATCACAAAGTCTCCCCAAATGGGAAGAATGTTCAGGAAAATGACTATTGGCGAATTTAGGGTCATGTGTCATAGGAACTGTAAACTGATTTTCAAGTAGATGTTAAAATATGTGTTGGGTTGGCCAAAAAGTTTATTTGTGGAAAACTGAATGGCCTTTCTGGCCAACCCAATACTTTTCCCCTCCACCTTACTGACCATGCCTATGCTTAGGAAAGCAACCTCCTTGAGTCCAGCATCCTCTGGGATGTTCGTGCAGCCTCCTTTCTGGATGTAGACTAGCATTGCTCCCCATTAGGTCATCCTCTCATTCTCCTGTTGGTTTCTAAGATTGATGCTCTTGTCCATGTTTTACTGTTGTGAGATTTGACTCTTAAATGAGACTTCTTTCCACACTTGTGGCTTTTTCTGCTCTAGAGACAGCAAAGCTATGCTCTCTTGGACTTTTAATATCTTTAGGTTCAGTTCTGTAATTTTTCTTGTTTTCTTTGCCTGGCTTTTGACAAAAGTTTCCATCAGAAAAGTTCAGACCAGAGAACAGGTGGAGAGCAGATCCACTCAGATCGCCTCTTCTCTTTTTTTGTGGATTTAATTCCCTCATCAGCCTTGGTCTTCTGCATCCTAGTCTTTTACGGTGATTTTCCTTGCAGGCAACAGTTTTCCCTAAATAAATTATTCCCTAATAAAGTATTCTTTGTTTAAGCAAATATTTTCAACTTTGAGAATAATATTCCAAGTAATATTCGATGGAACCTGGGTGACAGAGAAAGAAGAGGCTCTTTCTGAATGTGCAGAAAGTAAATGAAATCTGTCAATTAGAAACTTAGTAGAAGACTGGTATGTTTATAAACGTTCTTACATGTAATAAGCCAAATGTTTAGCTGTGAGATTAAGTTTGAATTTCACATTGCTCACTTTCAAATAGCAATTTCTGCATTGTGTTTTGGAAAGCTCAGGTTTGCTGCTGGCCACTTCATTAATAAATTCTATTCAGTTTTCCCTTCAATGAGAAAGGAAGACATTAAATGTCTGTGGCATGCATAGAAATGAACAAACCTCCAAATTTTAATGGGAACACTGCCATATTTCTAGAATCATTCATTCCTTATCTTGTGGATGCATGCCTGCTAAGTAGGCCTCTGTATTTGCTTCAAATTCATCAGTTTGAGATGGCTGCTGTATTCCATTCTTGCAGATGGAAAAAAAAAAAGGACCCTTTACTCAGAGGAGAAACACATATTTTTAGTTTCACACCATGCCACATCGTTGTTGAACAGGTTTTTATGTTCAGTGCTTTAACTCTTGTAGGTGATCAATTCAAAATTTACCCAGAAATCATTGATTTGATGATTGATTGAGATGATTATGAACCCATAAAAAGCAGAGAGCTTGTTTTGTTTTTTTAAACACTAAACTTTCACATTAATGCTGGGCTGTTGCAGGTGGCATCTTTTTCACAGTATCCTCAATTTGTCTCTCAAATGGATAGGCCCGGTGGTGCCAACTTCACTAGACATCTTTACCATAGGTTAGTTAGGACTGTAAATGAAATGGGCATTAGGATTTTTTTTTCTTTTCCTGGAAATACTTTTCTAGGAGAGAGTGATGATTTTTTGCATCATGTACAATTAGAGCTGAAACAAAGATCTTTTCGTCCCTCCTCTTTAGTTGTCACATACTCCTGTCCTCTCATTTACAAAGGTGATAAACAAGGCTCAGACACCTGCACAGGGTCACCTAATCATAATGTCAAAAGCAAGCCTAGGGCCAGATGTTCTGGTCCCAGTTGAGGGCCGTTTCAACAATAATTCTGAAATAGCTGGTTTAATATAGCCCCACAGGAGATTAAAAGAGCCAACTCATTGGAAAAGTGGAGAAGGAAAGGGCACCCCACTCCAGTGTTTTTGCCTGGAGAATCCCAGGGACAGAGGAGCCTGGTGGGCTGCCATCTGTGGGGTCACACAGAGTTGGACACAACTGAAGCGACTTAGCAGCATTGGAAAAGACTCTGATGCTAGGAAAGATTGGGGGCAAGAGGGGAAGGGGTGACAGAAGATAAGATGGTTGGATGGCATTACTGACTCAATGGACATGAGTTTGAGCAAACTCTGGGAGTTAATGAAGGATAGGGAAGCCTGGTGTGCAGTTCATGGGGTTGTAAAGAGTCTGCTACAACTTAGCAACTGAACAACAATGGTAGATTAAACGATATTTAATACATTTGATGTAAAATTAAGAAAGGATTCTTACTATAATTGTAATATGAGCTAAAGTAAATAATGGTGATAAGAAGCGCAATACTGAGATGAATAAGGACTTGGAATAAATGAACTAACAGTTCCAATTAAGGACATTTAGACCACCAGGTGGCTCAGTGGTAAAAACCCACTTGCCAATGCAGGAGACATAACACACTGTTGGTTCAATCCCTGGGTTGGGAAGATCCCCCGGAGGAGGGCATGGCCGCCCACTCCAGCTTTCTTGGCTGGAGAATCCCATGGAAAGAGGAACCTGGTGGCCTACCATCCATGGGGTCACAAAGAGTTGGACATGATTGAAGCGACTTAGAACACATAGCACACATACATGTATTTATAAAAGCAGCAGTTCTTGAAAGTATCCATGTGTTAAAAATGGATACTTAGGCAAAATAATACTTCTTGACAACTATAGTGGTTGATCTTGATGAATCCAGTCTAGATTTACATAGTAAGGTTCTTCTACCTAATGGGCACTTGGCATGACTATGCTTTGATGCTACCAGGTAAGAGTCAAAAGTCTTCTCTTTTCTTGAGTTCTCCCATTGGTATATCATGGTCAATTTATTTTTTTTCTTTTGTAATCCTAAAGTCCACCAACTGACTCAAAGCTCCTTCTTTTGTTCACATTTTGCTTATTTGAAAAAGTAACATAAGTCCTACCATCTATGATCCTACCAGCCCATATGTCTTTTGGAACGTCTGCACAAAAGATCATTTTTAAAAAAGAAGACTACTCCTCCATAGTACTTGGTCCATCACATACTTTAGAGACTGCATGACATAACAGAGCTGTAAGATTTGTCCTGGTGGCTCAGAGGTTAAAGCGTCTGCCTCCAGTGCGGGAGACCCGGGTTCGATCCCTGGGTCGGGAAGATCCCCTGGAGAAGGAAACGGTAACCCACTCCAGTATTCTTGCCTGGAGAATCCCATGGACGGAGAAGCCTGGTAGGCTACAGTCCACGGGGTCGCAAAGAGTCGGACACGACTGAGCGACGGAACGGAATGGAAGATTTGTCCATCTACTCAGCCACCTGTGATCTCCTCCCTCAACACTTTGCAGGAAGCGATGAAGCAGTCTGATGGATGGCCACAATTTTGGTTCCCTGGCTGGCTAACATAGGATGATATGTCCATACTGATGAGGCAAGATCTGAAAAAGGATGAGTTGACGAGTGGGCTGTAATAGTCAGAACCAAACTATTTCTCAAGTAATGTTCTTAATATTTATGCCAAATTCTCATCTTCTTTTCATTTGATATTTTTATGCCTAGATTTTCAGATTTGATATTTATATTTTTAATAACCAAATAATTTATTTTTTACATTTCAATTGAGATTGAGGAGGCCAAGTCTACATTAGGTAGCAGGAGTGATTCATTCCAAGGTATACAACTCTTATTTTTCATGAGGCTATGGTTAAAATTATTAACCTGCTTTAGATTTCAGACTTGCTAAGTATATAACTGATATTCCTATAAAAATGAGGTAAATAATATTTACACAAATCAAGTAAGATGCTGCAAATCAAAGCCTTATTACAGCGCCTGGCACGTAGTGAGGCGTTCAATGAATTTAGCTGTAATAATATTAATAGTAGTAATGATAATAGTAATGTCTTTTTCAGTTAGAAGAGGATTGAGGTAATTAAGTTTAATTGTCACTAAGCGAATCTGTGTGTGACTAGGAAGTAAAATTCAACTTGTAGAGTATTTTTAATAACTGCTCAGATTTTATTCTTTATAATTTTATATTCTGTTTTAAACTTATAAAATCATGCTCTCTTGACAAAGAATTTAAGGAGGATTATAATAAAAACAGGATGTTTTGTGTATAGTAGGGAGTCAGAACTAAGAAATAGAAAGGGATAGTATACCCAGCACAGGATCCTTCACTGTTGCTCTGTTGAACATCAGATTGGTTTAAAATTTGATGCAGCTAGGACAAAAGGGTCATTTCATTCAGGCCTCATAAACATGAAAGGCCTTGAATTTAGAGTGGTAGCTGCTGCTGCTGCTGCTGCTAAGTCCCTTCAGTCGTGTCCGACTCTGTGCGACCCCATAGACGGAAGCCCACATTATCTACTAATTCATGTATATCTGAAGACCCGGAAATACTCTGAGGCCAACATCTCCATAATAGAAGTTTAGTTCTGTGTCTTTTTGCTGAACCCACTGTCTTAAATATTCTAATTAATTAATTAATTTTTATAAATCCTGCAACTATCTTGGATAGCCTAATTAAATTTTATTGAATCTGTGTATATGCCCAAGACAAATCATTAATTTTTAAAATATAAGTATTTTAGGTATATACCATTTTTATAACTGTTTTATTGTTTCTTTTTT
Source organism: Moschus berezovskii (assembly GCF_049115385.1). Lineage (NCBI taxonomy): Eukaryota > Metazoa > Chordata > Mammalia > Artiodactyla > Moschidae > Moschus > Moschus berezovskii. The sequence goes on from NC_142466.1 coordinate 24,151,023, forward strand.
CTTTAATATAAATGGGGCCTCCAAAAGTGGAAATGGGCCAGGCTTCTCCTGACCTTTGGGATTGCTTAACCAAGAGATCCAAATAGGATTTTATCAGTATTTAATGGGAGAGGAGGGAGCAGGAAACCAAATTGTGGGGTAGCCTTGAAGGCTTGTTAACAATTGCTGAAGAAATGGAGATGGTTAATTCTACTCTGTATGAAATAAGAGTTAGGCTCCTACAGAATGTAGCAGTAAATACTGCATCCCTCACCAAAAATTATTGAAAACCCTTTCCCTGGAGTTTTAAGTCATTAAGCCAAACATTTAACCTTCTGTCTCAATGTGCCTAGTTGATATATACTGCTAAGACACAAAATACATAAAAAGTGTAAAAATATCAAAGTGATAGATTTGCAGTTGAGATGTATGAATAACTTGAGTTATTCCTATTTGCAACACAAACAAACAGCCCATTACCTGATCTTGAGTATGACCAGATAGGATGCATAAATAGCAGCAAAATTTATGTTAATTTTAGAATATGTAAATTCTCTTTATGAGTGCATTGCACTGAATGTGAAATGTGTGCTCCACCACTACAGACCTTTAATAAAAAAGAGCAACAGAAAACCCATCTTTTATATGATGGACATAAAATACAAATTAAAAATCAAACAGAGTAGGGGAAAAAGAAAATTGTTAGATGCTGAAAATGAATCTGTTTATTCAAATATATTTGTCCTTTAGCACTGATAAATTTTGTATCTGCATCAAAGAACAGAAAATATTATTATTTTGCTTTGGGTTAATACAGCCATATGTAGGTCTCAAACAAATTTATTACTAGAAATTGCATTCAAATTGATTCCAGTATATTGATTGAAGTCACAGAAAAAGAGATATTACTTAACACTTGAATTTTTTATTGCATTGTTTTCCTAATCTCAGGTAAGGTCATTTTAGTAATCTAGAAGTAAAATTCTCATTTATAAAACCTTAATTTTAATACAGGCTTATTGCAAGAACTCTTCTAGTTTAGAAATTATATATATATATATATGTATGTATACACACATATTTATGCTACATATATATAGATCCTGACTATTAACGTATGGGCACTTGGTATATTTCTACTTAAACAAAGGTGACATAATCAAATGTCTTATAATAGGTGGAAGCAGAAACATACCTTTTTATAACAAATATTCAGTAATTACTCCTTAAATCAATGCATGCATAAAGTGAAGGATTAGAAAACTGAAGAGAAATGGCAGTAGTCCGAATATGAATTGATAAGGTGCTATATGGAGAAGGCAATGGCAAGCCACTCCAGTACTCTTGCCTAGGAAATCCCATGGATGGAGGAGCCTGGTAGGCTGCAGTCCGTGGGGTCGCTAAGGGTCGGACATGACTGAGCAACTTCACTTCACTTCACTATATGTAAAAGCAATATTTCAGTTCAGTTCAGTTCAGTCGCTCAGTCGTGTCTGACTGCAAAAAAGTAAAGAAAAGTAGTTACCCAGGTTGTATGGAAACTGTGGATTCTGCCTCACTATTACTATAAAAATACTTCCCTGGTTCAGTTCAGTCAAGTCGCTCAGTCGTGTCTGACTCTTTGCAACCCCATGGACTGCAGTACGCCAGGCTTCGCTGTCCATCACCAACTCCCAGGGCTTGCTCAAATGAATGTCCATTGAGTCGGTGATGCCATCCAACCACCTCATCCTCAGTCGTCCCATTCTCCTCCCTCTTCAATCCTTCCCCAAATCAGGGTGTTTTTCAATGAGTCAGTTCTTCACATCAGGTGGCCAAAGTGTTGGAGCTTCAGCATCAGTCCTTCCAATGAGTATTCAGGACTGATTTCCTTTAGGATGGACTGGTTGGATCTCCTTGCAGTCCAAGGGACTCTGAAGAGTCTTCTCAAACAGCACAGTTCAGAAGCATCAATTCTTCAGCTTTCTTTATAGTCCAGCTCTCACATCCTGCATGACTACTGGAAAAACCATAGCTTTGACTAGACAGACCTTTGTTGGCAAAGTAATGTCTCTGCTTTTTAGTCTGCTGTCTAGGTTGGTCATAGCTTTTCTTCCAAGGAGTAAGCACCTTTTAATTTCACGGCTGCAGTCACCATCTGCGGTGATTTTGGAGCCCCCAAAAAATAAAGTCTGTCACCGTTTCCATTGTTTCCCCATCTATTTGCCATGAACTGATGGGACCGGATGCCATGATCTTCGTTTTCTGAATGTTGAGTTTTAAGTCAACTTTTTCACTCTCCTCTTTCACTTTTATCAAGAGGCTTTTTAGTTCTTCACTTTCTGCCATAAGGGTGGTGTCATCTGCATATCTGAGGTTACTGATACTTCTCCCGACAGTCTTGATTCCAGATTGTGCTTCATCTAGCCCAGCTTTTCTCATGATGTACTCCTCATATAAGTTAAATGAACAGGGTGACAATATACAGCCTTGATGTGCTCCTTTCCTGATTTGTAAAGTGGTAAAGAATCCACCTTCCAATGCAGTTTCAGTCCCTTGTGGGGGAACTAAGATCCCACGTGCCCTGGAGCACTAAGCCCACATTCCACAACTAGGGAAGACTGTGTGCCCCAACAAAGACCCAGCACAGCCAAGGGGAAACAACAACAGCAAAGTAACAAAATCCCCAAAACATAAACACTGCAATAATGTGTAGTGCTTGATTTCAACTTCCTAAATGATTGCTAGAACTTCATTTTCTAAAAAGAGGCATTGGGTAAAGTTATGATTAGTCTCTGAAACGGTTTTATCTATTAGTAAGTAAAGAAAGTGATGACATCTTAGAAGGCACATGGACATATTTGAATTCTGACTCCATTATTACAGTTGTGAATTCTGATCCCAGATCCCCCCACCTTTAAAAGGAACCGTAGTAATGTTCAGTCTAGATTAATTTTGTGTCAATTAAACAAAACAGTGCTTTTTTTTCCCCCTAGTTCATAGCATGAAATATAATATTGAAGTAAATGTTAACTATTTTTCTTCCTAAATCAGAGAAAGAAAAACAGTGAGTTCTATGAACAACAGAAACCTTAGGAAACGTGAAAGTTGACAGTATCATTTGAGATTCTATTATGGACATATTTGTACAAGTATCATACATTTTACGAGAGCAATAAAAATATGCATATTTCAGTATAATTTCATGGCAAGTGTCGTTAAAATAATCACTTCTTTTTTTCTCCATCTTTGCTCTGTTTTATTTTGACAGATTGACCCAGTCAGTGCATACCTGTTGGCTTAGCTTAGAGCCAGTTCTATCTCTGTGTGTCTGAATCATTGGATTCTTTTGTTGCATTGCAGTTTTCTGTTTTATTCTCCAAGTGGCTTATAGTTTGGCTTTTATTAATCCTAATAACTGAGTTTTCCATAACCTATTTAAAGTCTTTAAGTGTTACTGAACATCAGTTCACTTGGTCTCTACTCATTTTTAGATATTAATTCAGTTATGTTTCTCTTTCTTACCTGACATGGTGTTCTGGTACTTGATTCTTTCTTTGCAGATTGGCAGTCTTTCCTCTTGTTGCCAGAATAATAGCACTTTGAACTCTTTGCCAAACATTCTTGGCATGACTTGAGTTTGCATGGACCTAACTAACATCTCATGTGCTGTTGTTCAGTCACTATGTCACATCAGACTCTCTGTGACCCCATGGACTGCAGCGCTCCAGGCTTCCCTGTCCTTCACTATCTCCCTGAGTTTGCTAAAATTCATGTCCATCGAGTCAGTGATGCCATTCAAGGATCTCTTCCTCTGCTGCCCCTTCTCTTCCCACCCTCAACCTTTCCCAGCATCAAGACTCATCTTTTCCAATAAGTATTTGTTGTAATACGGTATTAACATTGTTGCCTAAATCCAATTATGACCTGAAGCTGGGGCACCTAAGGCCTCAGACTTAGAACCAATAGCCTGAAGGTGGCAGGAAATCAGGATACCAGATTGTAAAGAGAGACCTGAAGTCAGTTTTTGATGGTGGCCCTCTTTACCTTCTTTAGCTACTTTCCCTCAGAGCACTTTCCTCTGGTGACCCCGGATTATAGAAAATGGTACTTCCTTCCTACTCCTTCCAGCACTTTGTTTACTACCAAGAAAATTCTTCCTTTCTACCCTCTTTTTGCCCAATAATTTAGAAATAACAATTTTCTTTTAGAATTAAACTAAAATATTATTATATTACTATGTCATAGATCACAGTAAAAATACATATTACCTTTTAGCAATTTAGGTCTTATTATTTAATAATAAAAAAAGCAATAACAAAGGAATTCAAAGTAATAAAATAAAGAGGAATTATTAACTGTGTAGATTAGGCATTCCAGAGGTTGGATCGCATATTCTTCTTTTAATGTTGAACAAATTATGCCAAAATTTAGCAGATTAAGACTATAAGCTCCCCCCGCCCCATAGTTTCTGTGGTTCAGGGATTATGGACAGATTCTCCTGGGTGATTCTAGCTCAGTTTCTCATGAGATGACAGTCAAGATGTTAGCTAGGGCTTCCATTATTTCAGCACATGCCTAGGCTTGGAGAATCCCCTTCCAGGTTACTCACTCATGTCATGGTCGGGAAAAGGCGTCAGCTCCTTCCTGGCTCTTAGCCGGAGGCCCCAGTTCCATACCACATAGGCCATTGCATAGGCCACTTTGGGCGTTCCCTTGGCATGGCAGCTGTCTTCCCCAAGGAACAGGGAGAGGATGGGAGAGAGGGGAAGAGGGAGGGAGGGAGAGAAAGAATGAAAGAACAAGGAAGATGCTGCAGTGTCGTCTCTGGCCTAGTCTTGGAAGCTACTGTTACTCTGCCACGCTAATTGTTACAGGTTCTAGGTTCAGTTAAAGTGAAAGGAGTTAATTTTAGATTTTAAAGGAAGATGTATCTGACACTTAGTTGACAGATTTTAAATCTTCCACAGTTTGTCTTCATATATTTGTCTTAATCAAACATGATTTGATTAAGCCTATCAGTGATGTTACCTTAGAGCAGTTCCTGCCTTTGGGTTCTGCCTTTGCAGGATGAGCAAAGTTATTCAAGCCTGGTTCTCTCTGTGGCAGTAAAATGACCCTAGCCTTAGTATCTCACGTTACACTTTCCAGAAAGAGAATGTGCCCGTAGTTTTCTGAGTGGAACAAGACATCATCTTCTGCAAAGGTTACTAGCACACCATGCTTCATTTTCCATTTGTTTGACGCTTGTCCGTATGCTTTTTCATAAATCAGGTCAACGGGAATGAGGCATTTTGATCATTGCCTTTGGGATGGGTTATCTGCACCAATCAATATGGCAGAGGTTTTGGGAGTATTCTGATTGTTTGGGAAACACTAGGGTTGACCGTAAACTGGGGTGGAGTAATCTCTGTCTACCCTTTCCATCAGTTCAGTTCAGTTCAGTCGCTTAGTCGTGTCTGACTCTTTGTGATCCCATGAATCACAGCACGCCAGGCCTCCCTGTCCATCACCTTCCATGCTGCTACCCAAACTGCATGGCTGCTCTTCTAGGGGGAAAAGAACTGAGTGGATATTAGTTGGACAAAAAAATTAAAAATCTATCTCATGCCATAAAAAGATCAGATTTGGGGCTGGTAAGAATAGACTGAATAACGAAAAGAAATAGTATATTTCACGTTTTCTTTTTTAGTTTTCTAAGGGCAGGCATAAACAAAAGTTAAGAGATATAGGCAGTGGCGATTAACCTATTATGAAGGCCAAATTAAAAAGACCATCCCTACTGGGCAAGTGGATATAGAAAGCCTTATCCGAAAGATTTTTAACATTCCAATAGGAGAAGCTTCTATGAGGGAATAGCTTGAGGCCAATAAAATTCAATTAATATAAATCCTGTTCTGAGGCCAAGCACCTACCAAATGACTCTTTGGCTCAGAGAATGGAGATTAAGAATTTACAAGTCTGTATTACCTTCATATTTTTTATCATGCCTTAGAAAATTAGAATTCTGCTTTACATGTTAGGTTTATGAACTAAACTAGTTGACACAAGTCTACAGGATTTTACATTCACTTGGTGTACTGTCAAAATCTGAGCCTAAAAGGCAAACTGGCCTCAGATAAATTTGGCTATAGAATATCAGGCTTATTACCAATATTTCTGTGACAGTTAAATATTAACCTTTAAATAAACCTCAGTATCTGCATTGACCATGATTTAATCTTTTTTTTAATTTGACTAGTGTCGGATCTTAGTTCAGCACAGGATGTTCTAGTTGTGGCAGGAAGGCCCAGTTGCCACACAACATGTGGGATCCCAGTTCCCCAGACAGGGATTGAAGCCATTTCGGGAGGTCCCAACTTGACTCATTTTGATAAGGATCTAGAACCCCCTCTAATACTTACTGCTCTACCCCCTCTAACTATACAAACATTATATCTAGTTGTTAGTAAAGAAAAATAAGTGTAAGCACTTCTCATGGTTTCAGTTTTTAATTATTCTTTGTTGAGGAAAACTTTTTGCTGTGTGTCAAGAAATGCTTATTTTTTTCTTTTTCAAAGTAACTTTTTCTGTGATTTCTCATGACTTGTGGGTATTATATTTTAATTTTTTTCCAGTGACTCCTTTAGATTCAATAATGGAAGCAAGCAGTTTGGTGTTTCAGTTCAGTTCAGTTCAATCGCTCAGTCGTGTCCGACTCTTTGCAACCCCATGAATCACAGCACGCCAGGCCTCCCTATCCATCATCAACTCCTGGAGTTCACTCAAACTCATGTCCATCGAGTCCGTGATGCCATCCATCCATCTCATTATGGGAAAAAATTTAAATGACTGTACCACATCATTTCATAGTTGAAATATTAAATGATTTTTACTTTCTAATGAAGAGTGCATATTCTCTCATACTTAATAGTGTTAGATGTAGAATTCTGTGCTGTTCAGAATGAATAATGCTATAGGATAAATAAGTTAATATCTTGATGAATCCACTTTGGTTATTATTTAACCAAATCCATACGATTTGAGAAGAGGACTTGGAGTATGAATTTTGTACATGAATGACTGATTTGTTGCTAATGTGGACCACTCCTATGTTCAGATTTTAAGTCTAACAAAATGCTGTTTATGTTACTAAGGAAGTAATATGCTACTATTTTTGCTTCATTTCCCTTATAATACTAGAGTGTCTAAGGTTCTGCCTGAACAAAGTCCATATATATATATATATATATATATATATAAAATTTATATTCGGCTGCATTGGGTCTCCATTGCTCACATGGGCTTTCTCTAGCTGCAGGGGGTGGTAGTGGTGGGGCGGGTGTGGGGCGGGCGGCTGCCTTTCATTTCAGTGCAGCAGCTGTTCAGTGTGGTGACTCCTCTTATTGCTCAGCCTGGGTTCTAGGTGTGTGGGCTCAATAATTGTTGTGCACCAACCTAGCTGCTCTGTGCATTTGGATCTTCCCAAACAAGGGATTGAACCCATATCCCCTTCATTGGCAGGTGGATTCTTAACCATTGGAAAATCAGGGACGTCCCCTAACATGGTTTAAAAGACATTTGATAACTGTACATCATACTAAAATATTATTTATATGCAAATAGATTTGTATATTTATGTGTATGTGTATGTGTATTTTGATTATACCTATTGATAGTTAGTTTTATATAGTTCAGTTCAGTTCAGTCGCTCAGTCGTGTCCGACTCTTTGCAACATCATGAATCACAGCACGCCAGGCCTCCCTGTCCATCACCAGCTCCTGGAGTTCACTCAAACTCATGTCCATCGAGTCGGTGATCCCATCCAGCCATCTCATTCTCTGTCGTCCCCATCTCCTCCTGCCCCCAATCCTTCCCAGCATCAGAGTCTTTTCCAGTGAGTCAACCCCTAAATCCTGGATATCTTCCACCAACAAACATAAATTTCAAGATTTCTGACTTACTATAAGTGCTTTTATTTAAATTTTTCTTGTCAGTGAATCCATGGAGGTAACATAAACTTGTAGATAATATTTACTGAACTATGTAAACAGAAAATAATTTTTGTAAGTATTGTTCTTAGGTAAACTGTGTAAGCTCATCTTTTACCCTCTTCACCTTTGATCTGTGTACACAACAATGTGGTCAGTGTAAAGATCATGAGTACAAAAGAAGTGGATTAATCCTCTCCCCTCCACACAATATAGTTAAATGGCATAGATGAAAGACTAAACTGTTCTCAACAATAGAGGAGGAGGAAAATTGAAAAGAATTTAGAAAACTAAAAATTTATTGAAACATCTAAAATGTTTTCTTAAAGGGCAAGTACAAAATAATTGAAAATACAGCTCTACCTATGAATGGAAATAATCTACTTAGAGGGGAAGAATCAATATACAAACACACACACGTAAATTAAAAAACAACTTATTTTCTGAACATACATATTTGGGATTTGTCTTTTATGCCCCTCCCCCCTTACACATAAATTGTATTGTTAAGAAAGAACTAAATTTAAGTTGAGCAGTCATTACTTATCGGGCACCTGCTGTTTGCTAGACACTGGGCTCGGTGTTACATATGCCTGATAGTTGTGTCACTCAGTCGGGTCCTACCCTTTGCAACCCCGTTGACTGCAGCACGCCAGACCTCTCTGTCCTCTACTATGTCCCAGAGTTTGCTCAAGTTCATGTCCACTGAGTCAGCGACACTCTCTAACTATCTCATCCTCTGTCGTCCCCTTCTTCTCCTGCCTTCAATCTTTCCCAGCATCAGGGTCTTTTCCAGAGTCGGCTCTTCGCATTAGGTAGCCAAAGTATTGGAGCTTCAGCATCAGCCCTTCCAATGAATATTCATAGTTGCTTTTTAGGTTTGACTGGTTTGATCTCCGTGCTGTCCAAGAGACTCGCTAGAGTCTTCTCCAGTACCGCACTTTGAAACATCAATTATTTGTGCTCAGCCTTTTTTTATGCCTAATAGTATTACTTCTGTATAAGAATGTATCATTGAAACACATACTGTTTTGACACCACTTTCTAAATAGCAAACTCGTGTTTAGAGAGGGTAGTAAATTGGTGTAAGATTAAAAGCTGATAATTGTTGGATCTGAGGTGTAACCCCATATCCATTGTGTTTTGCTATTTTAATTTTTTTAATTGACTTTATTTTTTAAGCAGTTTTAGGTTTACAGCAAAATTGAAGGCAAGGTACAGAGATTTCTTTTATACCTCTTGCCCTCATGCATGCGTCAGTTCAGTTCAGTTCAGTCGCTCAGTCGTTTCCAACTCTTTGCCAGGCCTCCCTGTCCATCACCAACTCCCGGAGTTCACTCAAACTCATGTCCATCGAGTTGGTGATGCCATCCAGCCATCTAATTCTCTGTCGTCCCCTTCTCCTGCCCCCAATCCCTCCCAGCATCAGAGTATTATAGCTTCCCCTATTATGAACAGTCCCTACCAGAACAGAACATCTGCTACAACTGGTGAACCTACATTGACTCACTATAATTACCCAAAGTCCATAGATTATATTATTGGTTCACTCTTGGAGTTGCATATTGTGTTGGTTTGTACAAATGTATAATGGAGATATGTCCATCATTATGGTCTCATACAGGGTATTTTTGCTGCAAATCCTGTGTTCCACCTGTTCATGCTTCCTTCTACCATTAACCTCTGGCAACCACTGACCTTTTTGTTGTTCCGTTAGTTTAGCCTTTTTCAGAATGTCATTTTGGTGACATTGTATAGTTTGTAGCCTTTTCAGATTGACTTATGTTTTTTAAAAAAAATTGTAAAATTTCTAAGGTTTTGAACATTTCTAGAAAATCATTGAAGTTGATTCTAAAGTTCAAAGACTACAGAAGACATGTTAGATTGGTGGTTATCTTCATCTGACAGACCCATCAAGTGTGGGTTGTAAGCACCAAAGCAGCTAGAAAATAAAAAAGATAAGTTTGCTTCCTCTCATTTCTATATATCAGATCATTTTCTTAACCAATGCAGTGAAGTTTTGTATTAGAAATGCCTCTGAACCTGGATGGTTGGCTGCAAAGGAGGAGAAACAATTGTTTGGCTCTTGACTTTGACACTAAGTTGGAATTTAGTTGCCTTTCTTCTACTCTTCCCAAAGCCCCCTTCCTGTTCTTTTATTTTTTACCTCTTCTTCCTCTTTTTAAAATTTCCTTTTCACAAACACTTAGATATTTATGATAGCCCCAGAGATTCTGCTTTAAAGACTGGCCAGCCTAGGTGGGCTGAGGACGGGGCAGGGGTCCATCTGGGGGCACAGCTCAGCTCAGCGTCCAAGCTGCAGCAGAGATGGGACAAGGTCTTGCTCAGAGCTGTCCCCGATTTCCTCTGCAGACGTCAGCACTTGATGGAGCTCCTCAGTGTCCAGGGTTCCTTGAGGGTGGCACGGATGTCCCAGATGGCCTGGAGGCTGGGAGTAGGGTACTGGATCCATCTGCCCCGCTGCTGTCTTTTCTCCACCTGTTCGTCGCACTTGTTTCAGCCTCAGGGCAACAGCTCCTGTGCAGATGGGCTTGTTCTAGAGAGCTCCCGCATGGAGGGTGGGGAGTGGGCAGAGAGCCTGGTGGTCCCTGATTCAGAGTCCCCTGGGATTCTGCAGGGGAGACTCCATGGGGCATGGCCCTGGTAGAGTCCCACCAGACCCCTTGTCAAGAGGGCCAAGTGGGGAGCAGACTCCTTATTGTCCTCTGCACCCTCCACAAGAAAGCCGTGGACCACCTGGGAAATGGAGACAGCTGGCAGCAGCCAGGCTCTGCCACCCGTGCACTCACTCCGTGCCAGGGGATGCTTCATGGCAGCAGGAATAGCATTCCCAGATGTGGTCTTGGGTGCCACCTCCTGCACTCAACCATGTGGTCCTGGACTACCTCCCTAGGCTTCAATGCTGGGGCACTGGGCCTGGTCTCCTGCACCACCCACATGAAGTCCCCAAGTGCTGCTTGTGTAGCCTATGGGTGCCGTGCAGCCACTTGACTCCTAGGCCTGTGCGGGGCAATACTGGTTTTGCTGAGGTCCACTCTGCACACAGCAGAATCTGTGCTTCAGGCCTGGCCCCATGGTGAGTTCTTTGCAGTCAAATGTAGGATGGCTTTGATGATGCATCATTTTATAACCTAGTTACAGCTCATAGAGATGAAGGATCTCTCGAAGGTTTTTCACAAATGATGGCTTTACATATATGTATGTATATATATGTCATACATTGTGAACAAAATAACAAGCATATTATTTAAGGGTCAGTGCCATTGCTGGTTTTGTAATTTATTCTGCAGAAGGTGGGCAAAGAACCTAGGAATTAGTGTTTTTCACCAGAGCATATGACTGCCACACCCAGTTATTACTGAAGTAAATTTGACTTTCTTTTCTAGATAACATTAGGTAGAAGGTGTGTTTTTACCCCTTCAAGCATAACTTTTCATTGAAAGTTTGTTTTCTTTTTTTTTAAATCAGTTTGGAACTCTATAGCTAGTATTGACTACATCTGGTTGTCTAATAGATCACTCATAATTGTTAGCTTAGGATAATCTATGTTTTTAATTCAACTTAGTCTGAATAAATGCTTTTTTGTAGTGAGTGCCCATGGTCAGAAATTGATTAACTGAACTCTGGGAAAATTACTTATGCACCTTTTGTGCTTTGGGGGTCGTTTAGATGTCACTGATCGGAGAAGGTAATGGCAAGCCACTCCGGTACTATTGCCTAGAAAATCCCACAGATGGAGGAGTCTGGTAGGCTGCAGTCCGTGGGGTCGCTAAGGGTCGGACACGACTGAGTGACTTCACTTTCACTTTTCACTTTCACACATTGGAGAAGGAAATGGCAACCCACTCCAGTGTTCTTTCCTGGAGAATCCCAGGGACGGGGAAGCCTGGTGGGCTTCCGTCTATGGGGTCACACAGAGTCGGACATAACTGAAGTGACTTAGCAGCAGCAGCAGCAGATGTCACTGATATATTCTTTATAGAGGAAAAAAAATTATAGAATTTTTGAGATGATTTCTTTTGATTTAGGACTTCTTACAATTCTTTAGTGTAACTTGAATTTATTTCAGTAATGAAGTACAAGACAATATGATTAGCCAAGAGAAACTTGAGACCAAAATGATCTTTCAGTTTTTAACCTGATGATCAAAAATTTGAGCAAAAGTGGTACAGAAGCCCTAGGAATTATTTCTGATAAAAGTATTCCAGTTCATTGCAGCAGAACTACAAGCAAGGGATCTCTGACTAGGCACCCATGCTCCCAATGATTATTTAATACAATGACATCTCTGTAACACGCAGAAAGTTTACTTTCTAACTTTTGATGACTTTCTAAAATAATATGAAATGAAAAAGTAGCACAAAAATACTTAGATATTCCCGAGAAGTTTTCTGTATTGAAGTACAACTTGTATGTACTTAACATACGTATTGTATACTACAAAAGATATATATATATATATATACACACACACACACACAAATACATATTTCTACCTTAAACTAGGTGGCAAGAATCCAGAAAACCAAGGAAAAATCATTAGTAATAGATACTCAAGGTTTCTTTGTTCTTTTAGATATAGAATGAAATATGTGAAGCAAATATACAGTTTAATCACAGTGTAACTCAAAAGACAGGATTGTTTGTTCACATTTTTAGACTGTGGTTATTGTTACTTTTTCTTTGCACATTTCTGTAATCACTCTTAGCAAAATCCCAAGAAACGTAAAGTCAGTATGGTACAGTGCAATTAGCTTTAATGTTACGTGGATTTGACTGGAGAGCTTAACTTCAGACTCTACTACTAGAGTGGCTAAGGGATTTTTGGATACTTACTTAACTTCTCTGATTATCAGACTTCTGGTTGTAAAATGAAAACGATAAATTCTACCTCGTTGAGTTGTTGGATCTAATGAAATGTTGTAGGTGAAACACCAAACACTTGGCAAAATATGCTATTTGTCTTCCTTGCTTTCCCTTAATCCTATGAAGTTGTTACAATTAGTGTGGACCATTTCTGGTATTAGCATATAATGAACATTTTCATGTAGAACTAAGAAAAAAACAGCAAGCCGTATGCATTTTAATATTTGGATATTTTGAATGGAAGCATTTTACAGATTTTACTCTAAGAAATTATTTGAATAATCTTGATATTTGTAACAGCAAATGCCTTTTCTTAAAATGGCCTTTCTAGAGCATAGGATAAGCACTAGATATTTGCAATCTCCCAAATTTCTGTCAGATAAGTCTTATTCATTGTCCTTTTGGAAAATACTAAAGGGCTACAACTTGTTCATAAATATGTTCCAGGAAAGTGTTCTTTGTCACTTTTAAAACTTCAACACTTTTTCCCCCTCAGGTATATCTCATAGGTATTTCATTTCTATTTTTTATTTCCTATCCTTATGATTTAACTTTTGTCTGGCATAAGTCTAGTTTATATATTCTTTTTTGGTACATATTTATTTAGCTAAGTGAAGCTATTGTTAGCTCATTATATCTGAATCAGATAATTTTTTTACACTTATCAATGGTCCTTAAGGATATGTTTGAAGGTTTTGCCTTGAAAAGAAAAATGAGCAACATATCTGCAGATTATGCTAAAATGAGCTAACTCCTGACAAAAAGATAAGATAAGGTGGTAGTTTTGAACTTTCAGAGTTCAAAATACAGCATTCCCTCAGTAATTAACTACAATTTAAAAAAAAATTAAAAGAGGAATCAATTTAAACTCAAAATATTATATATTTTAAGGATTTTTTTCACCACAGGTATTTTTTCCCTGATATAATAAGAGCTTGCCTATCTTTGAGACAATCTGCCTCAGTCATCAAGTTGCGGAGAGCTCTGACATTATCGCCAAGGCACATAGACAGCAGATAAATATGTTTTTGATGATGGCGGTATTTTATATATTAGGAACAAGACACATCTAAAACTTTCTATTATACTCTGGGGGTTTCTTACTGGGTAGATTATGAAGAAACTGAAGGTGAGAGAGGGAAGTGGAAGTCTGACGGCCGCCAGGTCTAGTCAATACCCCAAAGCCCAACAGAAGAAAGACAGAGATGCAGTTCTAATATAATTTAACTGAACAATGTGTCTCCAAGGTGAAGGTAGATTGTAATCTGAATAAATGGTGCCAGTATTTTTGGCTTGAAAGAACTCTAGAGATAGAGATTTTATGTCTTTTACTCAGGTACATAAACAAGAGGACTTAACAACATTTACTATACAAACGGTTTATCCTCAATCTCTCTGGATTTAATATCATTCTATATGTTCCTTATAGAAATGGGAAAGAGATGGCTTAACTGTCTTTGTAAAATCTCATATGCCTCAATTATGAGGCCCATGGAATTCCTGAATGTCCATATGATAGCTCTGCAAGGGATCTTTTACTTTAGCTGAAGTCTCCACATTAGCAAAGAGAGGGAAGCTTGCATCATATTCTGCATTTAAAAAGTTCTGATAGAAATTTTACTGTTCTTTGTGATGTGTTATCCTGGCTAAAGAAAATGTCAAGTTACTTTCCTTTTAGCTAGGAGGATATGAATTCAGTGTTGAAATGGTACTTAACATTAATCTTAATGATTAGAGGGCCCAATTGACAGAATACTATTTTAAAAAAAAGAGAAGTGAATTATCTTTAACAAATAAAAGGTGGAAGTGAATATATTTAATACCTACAGTTACTGAGAATAATGCATGAAGGATGGACATGTACCTGAGGCCTGACGAGGGTAGGTATAGTCAAATTTTGTAGGAATAATCTGGGCTACTGACATACAGAATATGGTGGAGTCATGGAATTTTTTGGATGAACTGAAGTGTTTTATGAGTTAAAGAGTCTTCAACTTCATGAAAGTGAAACCCCCAGTGATGTATTGATTCAAAACTCAAACTGAGGAAGAATTTTAAGAAGGGATGGAGTCTAGAAGGAGCTATAGGATGATGAAGCATTTGATGAGGAGAGAGCAGTGGTAGGCTGTGAGGACCGTTATAACACACACTGGAGGATTGAACAGGATGATATGATATTGTGGGGAAATTCAGGAAGGTCCTCCTACATCGTCACATAGCTCATCATGTTGTATCCTAAAGACAAAACCATTAGGTGCTGTGGGAGCCTAGGGGGAACTGACTCCAAGGAGAGTTGCCATTAAAAGAAATCAGTTTCTGTGACCAAGTCCATAAGAACACTATTGGCACTGATAGCAAAGAACTTACATGGAGTCCAGGAAAGTGGGATCCAGGACCGTTAGCTGCAAGTAATGACTTGGAGTTTTATGGAAGTGTGGGTGAAGATGGAAATGTAGAATGTGCAAGTCTTTGGTAAACATAATCACAGTGGAATCTCTCAGTGAAAACACATAGAACAGTAGTGGGTATTTTATATTTGTTAATGGGATGAAAATTTTCTTTTAAGAAAAAGAATTGGCAAGACAGTCTCATTTATCACAATTGTTAATGGTCTTCTCTCAAACCCTATATTCTAGCCATGTTGATCTATTTATAGTCCCTTTTTCTTGCCTGGTTCGTGCACCACACTTGGTACTGTGAGGTTGCTATCCCTCCAGCCAAAAACTCTTTCCTTGTATTCTTTGCTTCTTTCTCTTAAACCACGATGGAGACTCCTCGGCAGCAGGCCTTCCTTGAATCATCCTGGCCAAGCCTGTTTTTCATACTCTCTTGGTTCTCTGTGCTTCCATCTGTCATAGCATCAGACACAGCGTCTTGTTTTTAGTGAAGTGTGAGTGCTCTCAGATCAGAGGCTGTTTCTGTTTTATTGTTTACATCATGATGCTTGGTCCTGAGTAGGTGTGCTCAATAAATATTTGTTGAGTAAATGAATGAATGAGTGAGTGAAAATAAGCAGCACCAGTACTTTCTGGCACTATGTGTGCTCAGAACTCCACAGTCTTTGAACCATGAGACTAAAGTTTTTGCAGACAGAATTTTTTCTGAATTTTGTACAAGGGCTTTTCTTCTCACTGAACAGGGGAAAGATTTCTCCTGACTTCATGCAAATGACGCAGAGATAGAAGGTTATCTGACGGATGAAGCAGCGTATCAGCTGTCCCAGACTGCTGTGTTTGTGTGCTTTTCTCCTCAGTCACACACCTAAGTCTCTAACCTAATTAGGGTATGAGGATTTGTGGGTTTTAATATTAGGTTAAGCACCAAAACTGAGAATAAGTGTAGACGCATTCTTTTAGTGTTCTAGAGCCATATCCACATTAAGATAATCATATTTCTTTTTTTTTTTTTTTGTATGCTGCCTCAAAGCCTTTGTAGAAAGAAGGATGTAAATAAATTCAGTACAGCTGCCACATGAATATTTCTCTCTAGGGGTGGTTTGGGAAATTTTGTTTCAGCCCATGCAGTTGGGTAATAAAATCTTGCTGTTGGAGTCTTCTGAAGGAGAAAGAAAAGAACACAAACGGATGATTCACAAAGTATCCAGATTTCACTGGAGAATATTGACGCGTCTAGTGTGAACCCCAGTTGAGCTGTGTCTCCAGCTGTCAGTTCTCATCCCTAGCACCAGTCCTCCTGTCTGTAACTCACTTGATTATAAGAATAGCAGTTTGGCTTCCCAGTATGATCTTGACTCAAGAGTAGCCAATGATACGGAATTGAGTCTAAGAGATTCTGTTGTCGAAATACATCCTAGTGACTTTGGTATGGAGGAGATGGACGGAAGCTAGAGAAATGTTGGCAGTAGTTGTTTTTCTTATGCAAACCAGGAAACAACAGAATCTGGTCTTCACTGAGGGAGAAGAATGAAGTAGAAATGAATGAATAAAGCAAAGAGGCATATGGAGAACTTGATGGGTTATCTGTATTCATGACGTAGGTATTGGTTCTTTCCTTATTCCTACAACAATTAAATCCGAATTATGAGCTCCAGCTCAAGGACATTTCTGTTACTTGCAGCCTAAAGAATCTAATTCTTAGATTACTCGTGACTCACTGATCACAGAGACACAAACCTGTGCGTCCCATCACTGCTGCAGGCACAATCAGGAGTGGTAATGAGTGTTAAGACTTGACCCCTACAGTCAGAACACTGTGGAAATTGTGCCCTACTTTTCAAAATTTGCTCTCAGGAAGAGAACATGACTGATGATACCTCAGAACCCAGTCTGCCTCTGATCAAACATCTTAATTTTTTAAGGAATTCAGAATTTGATCTAAAGAAATGGCACTTCACGAGAAAATTTAGGAATCATGGGTTGTTTCCTTCCTCCTTGCTTCCCACTCTTCTAAGCTTCCTCCATTTTTCATTGAAAGAATTAGTGGACAGAGAACATCGGACCTCTGAACTCATGGCAGCAAGTAGATTTCTACTTTGTCTGAGGGTAGAATACACTTGACAATCTTGAGCCCCTCATTGGCAAAGCAGCTTCAATCCCTTTTTCTCCACATTTGTTAGTGGTAATAATGCAGTGTGGTGCAGTGATTAAGATAGAAACTCAAGGGTCAAGCCAGGGATCCATTATAGGAGATGTAAGTTACGCTTCCGATTCTCAGTATCTTTCTCAGCATACCAGACACAATGTTACCTACAGTCAGGACTGTTGTGAAACTAACTGTTGTGTTACAGCTTTATCCCTTTCATGGACAGCACTGCTTCATCCCAGTGCACTCTTGTTCGTAGCTCGTCCCTATTCATCTTCCACTTCCAATTTGAGACCAAATGTCTTCATCTCTACCTCAAGCAGCATAGAAGAGGTGCCTCTTCTGTTAGCTCTCCATTCCCTACCTCTGCCCATGCATACCATGGATTGGTGTTGAAAGATAACTTAGAAGCTTAACCTGGTCACCCTGTTTCTCTGTTGAGAAATATGAGTATCAGGAAGAAAACTTGGCCTGAATTCCTAACAGTCAGTAGTACAAGGTCTCTAATAAGTGATATTTTCCTGTTGGTGTGACTGGATGACAGAAAGTTCCAAGATAAACACCTCCTGTCTTGTTGGATTTTTCAAGAACCCCTTAGACCAGTGCTTCCCCAACTTTTGCCCTGGGACACTTCTGAAAGTGGATGGGAGATAAATCATCCTTAGTGACCGGACAGAAGAAATTTTCCAATCACTTAAAAATTTTTTTTTATTTTATGTTGGAGTATAGTTTATTAACAATGTTTCTGTTAGTTTTATGTATTTGGCAAAGTGATTCAGTTCTATATATGCATGTATCTATTCTTTCTCAGATTCTTTTCCCCATTTAGGGAAATATTGAGCAGAGTTCCGTGTACTATATAGTAGGTCTTTGTTGGTTTTCTATTTTAAATATTTTTTGAAGACATGTGTTATCTCTAAAATTCCTATACATTTTGCATGTTCTTTAGAATATGGCCATGTCTGTTTTAACATAAAAGAGAAATTTTAAGTAACATACTATTGAATAACATTGTTCCACTATTAAGATTATCCCATGGCTTCTGTGTTCCCAGAATGCTACTGTGTACTCAGATTTCTACAACTTGAAATAAGAAGGCATTTGGATGTCATGTTTTAATAAGATGGCTATTTTCTCCGTGGCCCTCTATGTGTTCAGGAGACTGGAAAGGCTGACACTAATAGTAGCTTACCTTACAGGAATAACAGCAGTGAAACAACAGTTATAAATAGATTGCTGTTTATGCGGTTCTTTTATTTTGCAATGTTAGTGCTATAATCTCACATTTCTTGACTCTGGTGCTTTGGAAATATCACTGGGCTAAACGAGCAACTTTCTGGCTCTAATTTGTTCCTAGTTTAATACCTTTAATATTTATCTATATTATAAGCATAATACAGCAGTTGGTTTACAAGTGGAAACTAAATTCATACTTTTTGAGCCATGGAGTTAATATGTTGGGTATTGAAAAAGTGGGGGGGGTGAGGATATTGGTTCCATAACCAGACAGAAAAGGAATAAATTTGTTCATAAACTCAATGAATTGCAAAGTGAAACTTGCAGGAAGGCATTATGGGTTTCTATGCATGGATTCTTCATTACATAGAGAGCGAGTATAATTAGCAGAGTATGTTTTTAAAGTACACATCAACCCCAAGGATGAAATGCAGCCATGAAATAGGCTTCTCAAGTTCTGGAAGCCATAAATTACCAATGCTGTAACTTAATCTTCCGGATATTCTCCACATAACAGCCCTGAGTTCCCCGGAGTGATAGGCTCTCATTTTCTCCCCGTGTGCATTCAACTCTATTCTTTATTGAATTAAACAAAAAGGATTTTAAAAACATGTTTGGTTTATTGCTCTTAATAAAATGAATGTAATCTGAATGCTCAAGGATATAATCAGGTCATAGCATTTCAGTTGTATTACTAACAGGGCCGTAAAACAAGTTGTACACTAAAAAAAGGCCACCATGCAAGCTCATCCGGTCACGGTGCCCATCCATCTTTGCTTGCTGTTTCCAGTCTGTCAGCACTTTCCCTCCACTCTTAGGTTGCACCTAGTGATTTTTCACACATCTTTCACTGACACCTTATTACCTTCTAGTTTAATATATAGAGATAGAAAGCGTCCTTTGTACTCCATTCATGCACCCTTTGGCTGCTCAGTTGCTCAGTTGTGTCCGCCTCTTTGCAACCCCATATGCTGTAGTCCGCCAGGTTTCTCTGTCCATGGGATTTTTCAGGCAAGAATACTGGAGTGGGTTGTCATTTCCTTCTCTAGGGGATCTTCCTGACCCAGGAAATGAACCCGCATCTCTTGTGTCTCCTGAATTAGCAGGTGGATTCTTTACCACTGCACCATCTGGGAAACTCCTGCATCCTTACTCTTTGGACTCTAAATTCGTCACCTGACCACTGCAACTATTCATTTCTATCTTTGCTCATCAAATCAGATGCTAATGCAGGAAAATGGATATTTTTCATATTAATATTTCTCAATGACGAACCTTTAAATTCTTTGAGCCTTGCAAGTTGAAGTTTTTTTCCTGATGATCTCTAATAGAAAAATGAAGCAATAGGAAATGTTTCTTTAACTTCCTAAGTAAAATTTGAAATCATAGACAATATAGAAGAATTTCTATATAAAGTTTTTAAATAAATCTTTATAAGAGCCAACTTAACTGGTACTTTAATTTTTAGAGGAGAGAGGCGAACTAGTATTTTTCTCTTAGCTTTGAAAGCTTTTTGTTTACATGGGGCAGTTTATTTAAAAATATTCTTATTAGATCATCTTAATTTTGACCATTACTAAACCAAATTCCCAGATTTAGTACAGCATAATTGAATCTGTAGATGTTTACTCAGTAAAAATTTGACCAATGTTATATAAATTCTATTAAAAGAGAGATTAAGTTCTAAAGTGGTCAATGGCATTCACTGATGGACATTGCTGTTGCTCAGGTGAGAAATCTTATATTATTTAATAAAGAAAATACTTTAGAAAAATGAATATTTTATTTTTATACTCAATTCTGGAACGATACTCTACTTTTCCCTGCCTTGTGGGCACTATTTGACAAAGGAGCCATTTGACAACATAGTTGAGTTACAGCTCTAGTTATTGATCCCTGGTAGTAAATGAGATGCACCTGGAGTTGATTGACTCCTATGAGAGCCTTCCCAGACAGAGAGATTTAGGACAGACCTTTCTTTCCTCTATTTTAGTTGAAAAGCCATCAAGTTATAATAATGTCTCAAATATACCACATCATTGAGATTTGTTCTTGGAAGCAGTCTCCTTGTAATGTTCTTTTGTGCAAAAAGCTTTGTGTTTCCTTTGGAACTGAGTGTGTTCTCTAGGAAAAAACAAAACAAAAACGAAAAACTCTCCATGTCTGCTAAGGGCTATGGGTAGAACTCTTGTTACTAAGTATTCAGTCCAATAAATCATTGAATTGACGCCTGCTTCCCACATTAGGATTGATTTGTAGTTTGCCTGATTTGAATAGATAGTTGCTATGCCTTATATGGGCAAAGTCATTGCCACCATAGAAAAGTACCTTTAGAAAACATGGCTGTGGTATTCAAAAGAGAAAAAGAGTATTTCACATTCACAGGCCTGCTTTAAATCTCACAGTATTAACTCTCCACAAGTCCTTCAAATCAGCTAGCATTTTAAAGCGGTAGAAGGTCTGAAATGGCTCACCAAAGTCATCCTTTCTGATGTTCCAAATACCATGCATATGATAAATGCTTAGTTGGAGAAATGTCAGCTGTCCTGCGTATACTTAGTCTTTGAATTCCCTGAATGCAGATTTCCAGACTCCCTACTCTTGCCACTGCTCCTCTGCTGAACAGTTATAATCCCCCATACTCAGGGTTACACTGTCCTTTAGTGATTATGTTACTGTGGTTATGTTGTTTAGGCCAGAGAATCTCTACAAAAGATAGGCACTTTGAATGTGGGCATAACTGACCTTTGACAAAGCAAAAACATCAAATCTAAACAAGAGCAACATTTCAAAGGAGATTTCCTACATTCCAGGAGGTAAAAAGGACAGAAAAATATTATGTCAAATAGTATTGAAAAATCAAAGTAAGTGAATAAAGATATTGCAACATAAGTTGAGAAGGTGGATACAGGAATAAAAAGAGGACAGCTAGAGGGGCTATTCATATTCTGGTCTCTTTATCTGGTACTTTAGCTTGGCCTTGATTAAAATGACTTGGAAAGTTAATTGATGGGGAGGGGGCCAACAGGAAAATACATTGAGCACTGGCAAACTTGACCCTGGATTTTGAAATTCCTTTACATGTTATAGAAAGGATAGCCCAGTTGGAACACATTTTAATTTACTAAAAGATCTACTTGTCATTTTCTGGGTCTACTTTCTGTATATGTCATATACAAAAGCTCTAGAGGTAAAAGCGTCCTTAATTTTAGTGTTACTGATATTATTCATTTCAAATAAACTTGAAATAATTGTTTTTGTATATATTTTGGGTCTCTGAATGTTGTACACTTTATTTGAAAAATGTGCATTACTCACATACTAATTTAGAAACTTCAATGTAATTTTCAGGGCTTCACTTCTTTGTAAAACAGAGTATCTCAAACTTTGAGAGGATAACTTAATTGATTGGTCTTTCAGTTCAGTTGCTCAGTTGTGTCCGCGTCTTTGCCAGCCCATGGACTATAGCGTACCAGGCTTCCCTTCATCAACTCTTCACCTTCCTTCACCAACACTCAGAGCTTGCTCAAACTCATGTCCAGAGAGCTGGTGATGCCATCCAGCCATCTCATCCTCTGTCATCTCCTTTTCCTCCTGCTTCAGTCTTTCCCAGCATCAGGGTCTTTTCCAGTGAGGCAGTTCTTTGCATCAGGTGGCCAAAGTATTGGAGCTTCAGCTTTAGCATCAGTTCTTCCAATGAATATTAAGGACTGATTTCCTTTAGGATGGACTGGTTGGATCTCCTTGAAATCCAAGGGTCTCTCAAGAGTCTTCTCCAGCACCACAGTTCAAAAGCATCAATTCTTCGGTGATCAGCTTTCTTCACAGTCCAACTCTCACATCCATACATGACCATGGGAAAAACCATAGCCTTGACTAGACGGACCTTTGTCAGCAAAGTAATGGTCTCTGCTTTTCAATATGCTATCTAGGTTGGTCATAGCTTTTCTTCCAAAGAGCAAGCGTCTTTTAATTTCATGGCTGAAGTCACCATCTGCAGTGACTTTGGAGTCCCCCAAAATAAATTCTGTCACTGTTTCCATTGTTTCCCCATCTATTTGCCATGAAGTGATGGGACCAGATGCCATTTTCTTCATTTTTTGAATGTTGAGTCTTAAGCCAACTTTTTCACTTTCCTCTTTCAATTTCATCAAGAGGCTCTTCAGTTCCTCTTTGCTTTCTGCCATAAGGGTGGTGTCATCTGCATATCTGAGGTTACTGATATTTCTCCCAGCAATCTTGATTCCACTTTGTGCTTCATCCAGCCCAGAATTTCACTTGATATACTCTACATAGAAGTTAAATAAGCAGGATGACAATATATAGCCTTGATGTTCCCAATTTGGATCCAGTCCATTGTTCCATGTTCAGTTCTATCTGTTGCTTCTTATCCTGCGTACAGATTTCTCAGGAGACAGGTCAGGTGGTCTGGTATTCCCATCTCTTTAAGAATTTTTGGGTTTGTTGTAATCCACCCAATCAAAGACTTTGGCACAGTGAATAAAGCAGAGGTGGATGTTTTTCTGGAAATCTCTTGCTTTTTCTATGACACAACGGATGTTGGCAATTTGATCTCTGTTTCCCCTGCCTGTTCTAAAACCAGCTTGAACATCTGGAAGTTCTTGGTTCACATACTCTTGAAGCCTGTCTTGGAGAATTTTGAGCTTTACTTTGCTGATGTGTGAGATGAGTGTAATTGTGTGGTTTTGACTGAACATTCTTTGTTCATGAATTGAACAGAGAATTGAACATTCTTTGGCATTGCCTTTCTTTGATATTGGAATGAAGACTGACCATTTCCAGTCCTGTGGCCACTGCTGAGTTTTCCAAATTTGCTGGCATATTGAGTGCAGCACTTTCACAGCAGCATCCTTCAGGATTTGAAATAGCTCAACTGGAATTCCATCACCTCCACTAGCTTTGTTCATAGTGATGCTTTCTAAGACCCACTTGATTTCACATTCCAAGATGTCTGGCTCTAGGTGAGTGATCATGCTATTGTGATTATCTTGGTCATGAAGATCTTTTTTGTACAGTTCTTCTGTGTATTCTTGCCACCTCTTAATATCTTCTGCTTCTGTTAGGTCCATACCATTTCTGTCCTTTATCGAGCCCATCTTTGCATGAAATGTTCCCCTGGTATCGCTAATTTTCTTGAAAAGATCTCCTGTTTTTCCTATTCTGTTGTTTTCCTCTATTTCTTTGCATTGATCGCTAAGGAAGGCTTTCTTATCTCTCCTTGCTATTCTTTGGAACTCTGCATTCAGATGCTTATATCTTTCCTTTTCTCCTTTGCTTTTCGTTTCTCTTCTTTTCACAGCTAATTGTAAGGCCTCCTCAGACAGCCATTTTGCTTTATTGCATTTGTTTTCCATGGGGATGGTCTTGGTCCCTGTCTCCTGTACAATGTCACCACGAACCTCCATCCATAGTTCATCAGGTACTCTGTCTATCAGATCTAGTCCCTTAAATCTATTTCTCACTTCCACTGTATAATCATAAGGGATTTGATTTAGGTCATATCTGAATGGCCTAGTGGTTTTCCCTACTTTCTTCAATTTAAGTCTGAATTTGGCAATAAGGAGTTCATGATCTGAGCCACAGTCAGCTCCTGGTCTTGTTTTTGCTAACTGTATACAGCTTCTCCATCTTTGGCTGCAAAGAATATAATCAATCTGATTTCAGTGTTGACCATCTGGTGAAGTCCATGTGTAGAGTCTTATCTTGTGTTGTTGGAAGAGGGTGTTTGCTATGACCAGTGCGTTCTCTTGGCAAAACTCTATTAGCCTTTGCCCTGCTTCATTCCATGCTCCAAGGCCAAATTTGCCTGTTACTCCAGGTGTTTCTTGACTTCCTACTTTTGCATTCCAGTCCCCTATAATGAAAAGGACATCTTGTTTGGGTGTTAGTTCTAAAAGGTCTTGTAGGTCTTCATAGAACCGTTCAACTTCGGCTTCTTCAGCGTTACTAGTTGGGGCATAGGTTTGGATTACTGTAATATTGAATGTTTTGCCTTGGAAACGAACAGAAATTATTCTGTCATTTTTAAGACTGCATCCAAGTACTGTATTTTGCACTATTTTGTTGACCATGATGGCTACTCCATTTCTTCTAAGGGATTCCTGCCCACAGTAGTAGATATAATGGTCATCTGAGTTAAATTCACCCATTCCAGTCCATTTTAATTCACTGATTCCTAGAATGTCTAGGTTCACTCTTGCCATCTCCTGTTTGACCACTTCCAATTTGCCTTGATTCATGGACCTAACATTCTAGATTCCTATGCAATATTGCTCTTTACAGCATCAGACCTTGATTCTATGACCAGTCACATCCACAACTGGGTATCGGTTTTGCTTTGGCTCCATCCCTACATTCTCTCTGGAGTTATTTCTCCACTGATCTCCAGTAGCATACTGGGCACCTACCGACCTGGGGAATTCCTCATTCAGTATCCTATCATTTTGCCTTTTGATACTGTTCATGGGGTTCTCAAGGCAAGTATATTGAAGTGTGTTGCCATTCCCTTCTCCAGTGGACCACATTCTTTCAGACCTCTCCACCATGACCTGCCCGTCTTGGGTGGCCCCACACGGCATGGCTTAATTTCATTGAGTTAGGCAGGGCTGTGGTCCATGTGATCAGATCGACTAGTTTACTGTGATTATGATTTCACTGTGTCTGCCCTCTGATGCCCCCTTGCAATACCTACCATCTTATTTTGGTTTCTGTTACCTTGGTCCTGGAATATCTCTTCACAGCTCCTCCAGCAAAGCGCAGCTGCTGCAGCTTACCTTGGACAAGTGGTATCCCCTCAAGGCTGCCCGTCCTGACCTTGAACGTGGAATAGCTCCTCTCGGGCCTCCTGCGCCCGCGCAGCCTCTGCCTCTTGGACGTGGGGTAGCTCCTCTCGCCCCCACCCATGACCTCCGTCGTGGGGTAGCTCTTCTCGGCCACGCTTCTGCACATGGTCGGTTGCGCTGGAGCCAGCGTCTGGCGTTTGCGCCGCTCTTGGTTCTATATAAATTTTAGGGTTATCCTTTCTAGTTCTGTGAAAACTGTCAGGTATTTTGATAGGGACTGAATTAAATCTGTAGATTGCTTTGTGTAGTATGGACATTTTAACAAGATTAATTCTTCCAGTCCTTGAATCCAATCATCTTTCATTTCTTTGATCAATGTTTTATGCTTTCCAGAGTATAGATCTTTTACCTCCTTAGTGAAGTTTATTCTTAAGTATGCTTTGTGATTCAATTTTAAATGGAATCACTTTTTTGCTTTATCTTTTAGCTATTACTGTATAGAAAAACAAATTTTGGTATGTTTTTTATTATGCCACTTTGCTGAATTCATATATTAGTTATAATAATTGGTGGATACATTAGGATTTTCTATGCATAGTATCGTGTCTTCTGCAAACACTTATAGTTTTACTTCTTTATTTCCCATTTCAATTCCTTTTAATTTTCTTGTCTGATTCCTGTGGCTAGGATGTCTAACACTATGTTGAATAAACATGGAGAAGGTGGGCCTTGCTGTCTTGTTCCTGTTTTTAGAGGAAAAACTTTCAGCTTTTAACCTTTGAGTAGGATGTTAGCTATGGATTTGTTATAAATGAGCTTTGTTATGTTGACATACGTTCCTTTTCTACCAGCTTTGGGAGATTTATCATGTATAGATGTTGGATTTTTGTGAAATACTATGTCTATTGAGATGATCATGTGATTTTTATTCTTTTGTTAATATGGTCTATCGCTTCATGGCCTTTTGCCTCAGATCAAGTGTTAATGTCATGTATTACGTTGATTTGTAGATACTGGACCATCTTTCATCCCTGAAGTAAATCCCATTTGATCATGGTGTATAATCCCACTTATATATTGTTGGATTCAGTTTGTTAATCTATTCTTGAGGATATTTGCATCTGTGTTCATCAGTGATATTGGCCTGAGATTTTCCTTCATTTTTTGTGTGGTATCTTTGTATAGTGTTGGTATCAGAATAATGCTGGCCTCATAGAATGAGTTCAGGAGTATTCCTTCCTCTTCAATATTTTGGCATAGTTTGAGAGGATGGGTACTAGTTCTTTTTTATATGTTTGGTTAAACTTTCCTATGAAACTGTGTGGTCCTCGACATTACTTTGCTGGGAGTTTTTATTTTTGCTCTTTTAATTATGGTATTTCTTCATGTGAGCCTCTTTATGCTCATCTTGTTTGGGACTCTTTTTGCTTTCTGTACCTGAATATCTCTTCATCAGATTTGAAGTTTTCAGCCATAATTTCATCAAATATATTTTCAACCCTTTACTCTCTCTCTTCTCATTCTGGGACCTTGTTCATGAGAATGTTGATATGCTTGTTGTTTTCATAGAACTCCCTTTAAACTGTTCTCATTTTTCAGAATTTCTTTATTGAGGTCTGTTTGGGCAGTTTCCATTTTTCCATCTTATATCTCACTTGCATATTTTTCTGTATTACCTACTTAGTTGTTGATTCCTTCTAGTTTGTTTTTCATTTCAGTTATTGTATTCCTCAGTTTAGACTGGTTCTTTTTCATATTTTATATTTCCTCATTAAAATTATTATTGTCTTCATCAATTATTACCCATAGTTTAGTTAGTGTTCTTATTACTAATCCTTTGAATGATTTATCTGGTAAATTATCTCTGTTAAATTAGCAATTTTTTTCAGTTTTCTTTCCTTGTTACTTCATTAGAAACAAAATCATGTGGCTTCTCATTTTGCTTAACTTTCACCTTCTCTATGAAATTTAGGTGAAACACTTACCTACCTTGATCTGGAAGGGGTGTTTTTATGTGAGAGCATTCCTGTGGAGTCTGCATGTTTACAGTGGCTTGGGTGGGAGAACTGGACTTTTGAAGTAAGCATGGATCTTATCTTCCCCCACAATGTCCTGCAGGTATTATCTTGGTAACTGGTGGGGCTGGAGATGGAAGGGCTATAACTAGAGTCAGGTGTGAGCCAACACTTCTGCTCTTCTCAGTGGTTAAACCACCACCCTACCAGAGGTAGGCTCAGGTTCCACACCCCTGGAGCAGAAGCCCTGAGTATTGGGTCTGATCAGGCTCATCCCCTAGGAATGTGTACTCCTCTCAGCTGCACTGTGCATCAAGAAGGGCCTGAAGAGGTGCCTGGTGTTGGCTGGGGCTATTCCCAGCACCAGTCAGAGCACCAGACTAGTCTTTGATCTTTATGTTGGCCTTTATGAGTGTCAGTGATGGCTGCCCTTGCCCTGTTTGGATGCTATGCTATGTCTAAGCTGTCTCCAGGCCCTATAATTGCACGTTCTTGGCTGGGACAGCCTTTGCCCTTCTTTGGGTCTGTATCATGGGGCAAGAGGAGCCAGAGCAGAAATTCGGCTTGGGCTGGGGTACTCGCTGGGGAGTTCATGGAAACTGGTTCAGAGTTCCCAGCAGTCTCAGCCTGCTTCCGTGGCATTGTTTCAGGAGTAAGCAAGCCTGTACCTCCTTGTCATGGGTGGAGTCTAAGTTTCCTACATCCTTGATGTCATACCCATTGGTTTTCAAACCAGTTAAGAGCACTCATCCTTCTGTGTGGGACTTCACAGTTTGGGATCCCAGTATGTGTTTCAAATTGCTCACTCCTCAGGGAGGATGTCTGAGCATGTGTAATCACCCTCTTCAAGTGTGTCCCCTTCTAACTGTGCAGATTCCGACCTGATTACTTCACTTCCATTCCTGAGGGGTTCTGTGTGGATATTTCTTATACATTTGGTTATGTAAGAATTTTTCTGCCAGTCTTCATTTTCAGAGAAAATCCTCCACACTTGGATGTGGTTTTGCTGTGTTCATGGCAGGAGGGGATGTGAGCTCTGCATCCCATTATTCTAATGTCTTGATTTCCTCCTCTGTAATTCTTGAACTTAAAAAATTCAGTGCATATTGTTTGAGCACCGGCTATGTGATAGTCTTATATTAATCCATTTATGTACCCAGCAAAATTGTGAAGACCTTAAAAGGTCTGCGTGAAATTCAAGTAATCAATAACATAAATAACTTAAAATACTTTTTAGTTTAAATCTTTGGCCATATTTATATTTACTGCTCCCTTTGTCTTTGAAAAGCGTTGTAATAAATATTTTGCTCAATTAGCTTACTTTCTGAATAAGAAGATACAGCCAATGAGATTTATTGAATATTTTCAGGAGGTGATTGTATAAATAAAGACTTTAAAGGTGGGAAACCAAGAAACATTGAATTTTCTTCATAAAAGACAATATAATGGAATAATTATTTTCATACCTGTCAGTTACTGAATCCATATCATGGGATGGAACTGATTTCCTATGTAAGAGAGACAGACGTTTGTAGTGTGCACACTACAGCTGTTGAATTTGATTTGGAAACTGTTCAGACAAAAGAGTTCCTGTTAGATTCTCTCAGAATTGACCTGAGTCCTGAGGCTATTCTGAACAAAGTGTATCTGCCTTCTTTGATACTGAATGGTTTCTAGTTTGGAAATTGTGGCTGAGTGTGACCAAACTTCCTGGCCAAATCAGTCTAAACTCTGAATGTCCTAATTCTTGAATCTTTTTATAGGGACGCAAGGAGACCATTCTTGAGGTCAGTTGGCTTATACAAGATGTCCATACACCAGAGTACAGCTTGCCAAGACATCTGCTCAGTGTTTCGCCTCTAAGCATGTGTGTGCCAGGGTAGAGTTGAGTTAAAAAGGGGAGCAGCCGCTCGAGATATTTTGAGGAAAAAAGTACTGGTGCATTGGCATTCATCTCAGGTTCCAGCCGTTCTCCAAAACAGACGCTGTTCCAAATCTCAGGCTTTTGAGGAGAACCAGTTATATGTTTCCTGACATATCGTTGTATCTTATTTTTCTAGACCACATCATCAGTATTGTAAATAAGTAGCATAAATGAGTAAACTAGCAGTTTTATATTGGTCATGTAAAGAGTGCCTTTCCAATATTAATGTATTATTCATGGTCCTAATGTTTTACTCTGTTGTCCCCTTCTCCTCCCACCCCCAATCTCTCCCAGCATCAGAATCTTTTCCAGTGAGTCAACTCTTCGCATGAGGTGGCCAAAGTATTGGAACTTCAGCTTAAGCATCAGTCCTTCCAATGAACACCGAGGACTGATCTCCTTTAGAATGGACTGGTTGGATCTCCTTGCAGTCCAAGGACTCTCAAGAGTCTTCTCCAGCACCACAGTTCAAAAGCATCAATTCTTCGGCGATCAGCTTTCTTCACAGTCCAACTCTCACATCCATACATGACCACTGGAAAAACCATAGCCTTGACTAGATGGACCTTTGTACAGGGTGCATAAGCTAAGGATCGGCCACTTTCTATTCCTTCACCAGAAATCCCTAAAGTTGATTTCAAATAACTTTATCTGAAAAGATAGCATTTATCACAAATTCCAAAGCAGAATATAGTATAATAATCACAGTGATAAGAAAATGCATGAGGGCAGAAATTCATAAGGGAAAATACAAGTTTAACTAGATTGATATCATGTAAATATTCTCGACTCCACTTCTCCAATGTTAGATAATAGATATCTGAAGGTATTTTCTGTACTTTTAAATAAATAAACTCTTTGGCCATGCAAAGAGTTGACTCACTGGAAAAGACTCTGATGCTGGGAGGGATTGGGGGCAGGAGGAACAGGGATCGACAGAGAATGGGATGGCTGGATGGCATCACCAACTTGATGGACATGAGTTTGAGTGAACTCCGGGAGTTGGTGATGGACAGGGAGACCTGGCGTGCTGTGATTCATGGGGTCGCAAAGAGCCGGACATGACTGAGTGACTGAACTGAACTAAACTGAACTGAATGCTTTACTGTTTGCCTAAACCGTATTCCATCATATTATACAGAAATTAGGGACGATAACTTTTTTGAAAAAAATTTACTTTAAGTTTTTTTTAAACTTTTGTTAATTTTTATTTTATATTGGGGTATCGCTGATTCACAAGACTGTGATAGTTTCAGGTGAGCAGAGAAGGAACTCGGCCATACATATACATGTATCCGTTCTTAAGGAGTGATAATGCTTGAGGTTCAATTGTCCACGCACAGTTAGGAGCATCCCATGTGTTCGAAACCACCTTGTTTCCTCGCAGATCAGTAATGGCTTTATGCTTTTTCATCTCAATGTCAAAATTCTAGCCGTGGCTAGCAATTGAAGGCTTGTCAACATTCCTGCTCATTTTCAATCCCTGTAATAGCTCAGCAATTACACAGCAGGTAGGTTGGTATTTTTCCTCCAGATAGTAGTCTCCTCCATATTAAAGGTGTCATTTTCAGAAGAGCTAAACACAGGAGCTTCAAGATATAAGACCTTAAATATACAAATATTTTCTTCATGTTCTCTTTTACTCTCTTTCCCTGAATGGAAAATAACCTGAAGAGAAATGGTGAGACAGATGATTCAGAAAAAAACAAAAACTAAGAAAAGATGAAATAATTATATACACACACATATCTATATATGACTTCATAACATTTTAGTTGCTTTAAAATAGAAATGAGCTATGTAAAAGGAGAGCTGTGTTTGTAGCTTGGCGGGAAATGGAGAAGACAAAAGAAAGGATGCAGAAATAAGAAAATGGGATAAAAGACTGTCATGAGTAAAGAGAAAAAGAGAACAAAAATATGCCCTGTCCACCTGTTCCTCTAACATATTTGCTATCCTGGAACCTCTGGATTATATTGAGAAGTTTTTGAAAGTCAGGAATACTAAAGCTGGCCAAGATTTTATATATCATTTAGGAGATTATACATTTAGAGAGATTATATTCATTATACTTAACGTGTCAAAATAAATGATTGACATTTTAATTAGATGAAAAAATATAATTATATTTTTAACTTTGAAAGGACTCCTTGTAAGAAACATGGACATTAGATAAATTTAAAAAGAACATCTCATCTTAGGGAGAAAGTAGACAATGAGGATAGAGAAAAGAAGTAGGAAATCAGAACTGGTAAAAATAATAATGATTGAGAATAGAGGAAGAAGAAAAGAGTCTGATAGACAATCTTCCAGTATGCTTTTCTGGAACTTTTTAATTCTGAAACTCAGTATACAAAATTACAAGGGGTGGTAGAGAAGAAAGTTTATATTCATTTATTTCCCTGCCAGTATATAACATTTTGGTTTCCAGCTGTTTATTATCCAAATCATTTCATGCACTAGATAAAGCACTACCAGCAGGACTCTAAGATGTTTTATGCTAATGAGGGGAAAAAATCTTGGACAAGTTGCAAAGCATAGATTTTTGAGTGACATGACAAAATAATCAGAATCTAAATGAAAAGAAAACTTGGGTAACAGCCATTATACTTAATATGCCAAAATAAATGATTGGCATTTTAATTAGCTGAGAAAATATAATTATATTTTTAACTTTGAAAGGACCCCTTGCAAGAAAGATGGACATTAAATAAATTAACACTTGCAAGAGCACAAAGGAGTACAAAAATGTAAAGATGCACTCCATTTTCAGTGTTCATGACATGAGTTATTAATTCCATGGATCATGAAGCAAAACTTTTTAAAAAGTTAACTTGCATTTACCCTTTTGACAACAGTTTGCATCATAGTGATTGAATTTTATTAAGACAATTGTTTGCTAGAGCTATTTGTCTTCATTTTGGCCTCTCTGGCATAAACATTTAATTTAATTTATGTTCCAGATTTAAAAAATGTCTCATTAAAAACTGAGTGGCTGTGCTGTACCTGTTCACTATAAAAAAAACAAAACATGAGGCATACATATTGCTGCACATGATGTAAAGTCCATCTATGTGAAAGAAGGTTTTGTTTGACTTGAGGATATTCCCCATTTCTAGGGACTGTGGAAGAGAAGAGCTGGAAAAGCTAAAAGTAATAGAGCAACATTTTTAGTTATACGTCACGACTTCCCCAGACAAACCTTGCTTTGATTCCTACTTAACACAGATACTTTCCTGAAAATAATTAAGTGGAAAATTTATATACGGGAGAATGGTAATGATTATTGTTGTTGTTTAGTTGCTAATTCATGTCTGACTCTTTGTGACCCGGTGGACTGTCGCCCAACAGACTCCTCTGTCCATGAGATTTCTCAGGCAAGGATACTGGAGTTGGTTGCCATTTTTTTCTCTAGGGGGCTCTTTCTGACCCAGAGATTGACCCAGGGCTCCTACTTTGGCAAATGGATTCTTTACCACTGAGTCACCAGGGAAGCCTTTTCAAAACAATAAACTCACTTGCATTTTAAAATTTCTTCTTGTATTTTCAGTTACCTGTTTATTTACATTTTCCCTTAGTCTGCGTGCTGCTTGTAATTTGGATCTTCAAAGTGGGAATATGTAGCAAATACTTCTGGGAGTCTTGAAGGTTTTAGATGGTAATGCTGTATGTTCACTTCTAAAGTATAGGTTGTAGCTTCCATTACAGAAAAGGGGATATTATGACCATACAATGATTTTGTTCTGTGTGCAACAGAATTCATAAGGGAGGATTCAGGCAGTCTGAGAAATACATAAGAAACCTGATTGTAAGATGTTACCATAGTCTTGTGTTCAAGTACTGACATGTGTATGTCTATATGCATATATACTTTGTGAATCATGGAAGGGTTCTGGCAGATTGAGTTTGCAAAGACGGCCACCACAGTATCTCCCATCTCACATGGCCCAGTGCAATGTGAGCAACAAGACATGGAGTCTGGTTATCTTGCCTTTGAATGTACAAGGTTGATTTCTGTGACTCACTTGTGAGGATTGAAATGCAGGGAAGTAATACTGGGTGAACTTTAGAGTTCGTTGAAGAGGAACCATACAGGTTTCACCTCATACTTTTGGAACGCTTGCTGTCAGGACACTCCATCTCAACTCAGCTACGAGGCTATGGAAAACCCGACCCACTGAGAGAGGTTCTGTGTAAACGCTCTGGTTCACAGTCTCAACTGAATCTGGCCCTTCAGTTGTCCCAGTGTAGGTGCTAAACATGATGGTGTAAATATTTCCAGGTTAAGGCTTGGCCAGCTTATAGTCTGTGAACCAAATCTAGCCTGCAGGCTGCTCTTATGAGCTAAAATTTATTTTAAATTATAAGTAGAAAAATGCAGCAGGCATTGTTTGTGAACCACAAGGCTGTAAATATTTATTATCTGGCATTTTAAAGGGAGAAGTTTACTGACCTTTGTTCCAGAAGATTCTAGTCTTAAATGCCATGGAGCAGGATCAAGTCATCTCGCCTGTGGGTTGTCCACATGCCTGAGTCATAGACTGTCTGAGAATGATAAACTGGTATTGTACTACTGCGGGAAATTTTGAGTGATTTGTCAGGCATTAGTTGGTAACCCAAAGAAGAATTAGGTACTTTTTACTAAAAATTGAAACGCTACAAGCATGGCCTCCATGCAGTGGATACCTGGTGACCAAGTGTTAGTCGCTCAGTCATATCTGACTCTTTGGGATTTCAAGGACTGTAGCCTACCAGGCTCCTCTGTCCATGGGATTCTCCAGGCAAGAATACTGGAGTGGGTTTCCAGTTCCTTCTCCAGGGTATCTTCCTTACCCAGGGATCTCTAACGCTGCAGGCTGATTATCTGAGCCACCAGGGAAGCCGGTGGAAACCTAGAGATGACTATAAAAACAAATTGTCCATGACAGATGATGCCCAAGTTACTTGGTTGACATGATCTTGCTATCATGAATCTGGATTGCTCTTAGCTGAATTTGTATTTTTAGAATATTTGCCCATATTAGCTACTTAGTGAAAAGTAAATTTTTTGTTCTATATTGTCTTAAATGTTTAAATGGACAATAATAAAGAAGTTCTCCTAACAGGGTTACTATTGAGAGTTACATGATGCAGCAAAAACTGTCTTGTTGGCCGTATTATTCTAAAGCTATACAAATTCAGATAGTGTGCATATGCCATGAAGCCATTCTTCTCTGCAGTGTCTTCATGTCCAATATTGAACCTCCAATATATGAGCTTTCCAGGTAGTAGTAGTTAAAGCATTACCATAGATTTAAAAGTCCTTTTTAGTAACACACTAGCCTTTCCTTATTATTCTAGCTCTTTGAGGGATTAGATGGACCTCTCTTAGACTAATACTCTAATTTAGCCTTTTATATATTTTCATAAGAAAATGTCACTTTTGCTACTTTATGAATCTAAAATCTAAACTATTGGACATTGTTTAATCAACCTCTGACTGGCTACACTGCTGATGTTTGTAAGTAAATCCTTAATTGGTCATTTTTTGTCCATTGCTGAAGAGGTGACATTTTAACCATTTCTATTTTTTGGAAAAATTTCAACCCACTCCAGTGTTCTTGCCTGGGGAATTCCAGGGACAGGGGAGCCTGGTGGGCTTCCGTCTATGGGGTCACACAGAGTCGGACACGACTGAAGTGACTTTGCAGCAGCAGCAGTATGCATATATGTAAACATATATTAGTATATAATCTTTTTCTCTTACACAGTTGGGCATACTGTGTATCTGATCCTCAAATTTACAACCTTTTAAGAATATCTTTTCATAGTAACACACATACATATATATTATTCTTTTTGATGATTATATACTTTTCCAGAATATAATTTTGTCAAAATGTATTTAACTAACTAATGGGCTTCACAGGTGGCTCAGTGGTAAAAAAAAAAAAAAAAAAGTCCATCTGTAAATGCAGGAGATGCAGGAGAAAGAGGTTCAATACCTGGGATGGGACGATCCCTTGGAGAAGGAAATGGCAACCTACTCCAGTATTCTTGCCTGGAAAATCCTATGGATGGAGGAGCCTGGAGGGCTATAGCCCATGGGGTCTCAGAGAGTTGGACACAACTGAGCAACTGAGCACACATACTCATTTCACTAATCCTGTATTGTTTATCATGTTAGATAGTTTCCATGAGCAGCTTTTAAAGTAACCTTGCCCAGGCCCTATTGAGATGTTTGATTTTGTACCAAAGACTTCTGGTCTGAGTTCTAAATGTCATATTTAATTATTCACATGAATTAAACAGGTACATCAGTCTCCACGTGGAATAAGCAGAGTGGACCAAGTTCAAGGCAGTATCTGTAAGAAGTAAAATACTTAATGATTTGGTTGTTGTAGCCATGGGTCTTAGAGAAGATCCTCAGGTTGACTGGACGTTTGATTTGGTGCTAACAGTAGCCCAAACGTTGTAGCCTCTCTTTTACCAAAACTTGGCAACTGTTAGGAGAATATCTTCAGTTCAGTTCAGTTCAGTTCAGTCGCTCAGTCATGTCCAACTCTTTGTGACCCCATGAACCACAGCACGCCAGGCCTCCCTGTCCATCACCAACTCCCAGAGTTCACTCAAACTCATGTCCATCGAGTCGGTGATGCCATCCAGCCATCTCATTCTCTGTCGTCCCCGTCTCCTCCCACCCCCAATCCCTCCCAGCATCAGAGTCTTTTCCAGTGAGTCAACTCGTCGCATGAGGTGGCCAAAGTATTGGAGTTTCAGCTTCAGCATCAGTCCTTCTAATGAACACTTAGGATTGATCTCCTTTAGAATGGACTGGTTGGATCTCCTTGCAGTCCAAGGGACTCTCAAGAGTCTTCTCCAGCATCACAGTTCAAAAGCCTCAATTCTTCAGCGATCAGCTTTCTTCACAGTCCAATTCTCACATCCATACATGACCATGGGAAAAACCACAGCTTTGACTAGACAGACCTTGGTTGGCAAAGTAATGTCTCTGCTTTTTAATATGCTGTCTAGGTTGGTCATAACTTTCCTTCCAAGAAGAATGTCTTATGAAGGTATAAACAAGAGTAGCAGCAGAGTCAGTTTATTTCCAGTTCATAGAGGGTGATTCTAGACACGTGATCCAGTGTTGCTCACATGTCTGTCTCCAGACCGTGCCCATCTCTTTTCAACCTTTCACCAGTGTGTAACACAAAGAGAAAAATAAAGGCAGTGTAGTGGGTTTCCTGTGAGACTAGATTTAACTGTTCAATTTAAAGGACTGTTTTTATTCTAAGTTTGACTTTTCTCATTTTGGCAGTTAAAGTGTACTTAATCATGAACTAATCATAAATAATAAGTTGTTGTGGGCCTTTCCCCCACCAAATGTGCTTCTCAAATATGTAAATGCCAGGAACCAATGTTTTGATCATCTCTTATTCACCTTGTTGATGAATTCACCTTTTTTCCACCATAGTATGACATGGCTGAATATATGATGCCTGGGATTTGACAGGTGAACTTGACAGTAGTTTATTAGTCACACTCATGGCCTGGGTGGGGGGGAGTTCACTACACACCGTGCTGAGCCATACAAAAAGAGAAGAAAGGGTTGTTGGAGACACATTTTTTAGTAGCAGGAGGGTGGGGTACCCTCTGATCCCTGCACAGGTGTGTAATTCAATTATTGGAACAACTCCGCGGGTTGGCAGCAAATTGAAACTTTGGGTTGAGGACCAGGTGGAGTGAAGCTAATCTGGCTGGTGGGTTAAGTTGCCACATGAGAAGCTTCCCCGTTGGGTATGGGATCAGGGTATAGATCTATTGAGAGTAGAGGGGATGCGTGGTGAGGCCCTTGTGGTCCTGTGAGGCTCAAAGATGTGAAGGCAACACTTGAAATTTTAGGTCTTAAAACCACTCACTTTAATTATGACCAGTTCAATGTGCAGCCTTAGGTTGGCTGCTTTTTAACTTCTAACCAATTGTATACATTTTGACTTGTGGCGTTCTCATCATTGCCTCAGGCGTTGCCTGAGGCATTGCCTCTGGAGGATGAGATAAGGAACTTAATAAGAATCATGTGGGGGGATCAGAGCATCTCTTCAAGGGGAACAGACAGCTGGAAGTGGCTTGGTGAGAATAAGATGCTGAGTGGTAATGAGCAAAAAGGCTAGGACAGTCTCCAAGGCTGCAGGCAGTTTTGGAGTTGGTTCTGATTTAATAACCAATGTTCCATGAAGCGAAGAAAAATGTTTTCTTACCACATATGCACAGTAAATGGACCTACTATCCACTGCCAAGCCTGGAGGAGATGAGTGGCGGGAAGAGAGATCTCCAGATAGGGAAACACACTCATACTGTTGGTGATAGAGTAGAAAGGGCAGTTTTGCAGTGACGCTGGATGCATACCATCACATATCTGTTATCTCTGTGCTCTTTATTGACAAGCCTCACTTAGGCCAGAAAGCTCTTGGGCTTTCGGGTCAAGAGCAGTGATTGAACCTCTTTTAAGTCTTAGTTTTCTCCTGTGCAGTGTAGTGATTGATGTTGCTATCAGCCTCATAGGGTTGTCACGAGGAGTGTATAAAATAGCACATGCAGAGTTCTCCACAAGATTGGTTCACAGTAGGCATGCAGTAAAAGGGAGACTTAAACAATGAGAGCCAGTGGCAAAGTGACACTGATTCTTGGTTTTTAAGGTTGTGTCCAGATTTTCAGGAACATTTCTATTCTGAATGCAGAGGTCACAGCCATAAAGCTTTCGCAAATAACCCTGTAAAAAGACTTGAATTAATGTCAGGAAGCCAACAAATATATCTATATGTATAAAACTCCTCAGATGCTCATTTCAAAGTGTGAAATGTGCACAGGGTAATTCAAAACAAATTTTAGGGAGTTTCAGATCATAAATTCCCTTAGCCTAGATCAATGGCTCCACTCCAGCACTGCTTTTTTTCCCCCAACTTTAAAATGGGGTTTGCTAAAGAGGAATTAAAAAAAAAAGTAGACCAGAGCATCCTGATTTATTTTGGAATCACCTCACACATTTTAATAGTAATTAAGTTATCAACAGGCATTCTGCTGCCCCCTCATTGTCTGTAGGTGCAAGAGGGCAGGGTCTACTTGGCTGTCCCCTGTGTACTTTGTTAGTTACACAAACTTTCTGTGAGTCATAGATTTGTTCTGGCATACCCCCAAATAATTTCAAGTTAGGGTTTAAATATTATGGCGTACATTCAAATGACATTGTGTATCACATTATTTCCCCAAACCATATTTCAAACTATCTGTATGTGTAAAAAAAAAAGAGTTGGATGAAAAGGTAAAAAGAGGTGATGATTTTAATGAAGGAAAATTGTCTTTAAGAAACAACTGTACACTATCATTGTGAAGTTAATTATTATCCACAGAACATATTTATTTTTTTACACATAATTGGAAAAGGGTCAGGAATCCATAGGGTCAGTTCAGTTCAGTCGCTCAGTCATGTCCGACTCTGCGACCGCAGCACGCCATGCCTTCCTGTCCATCACCAATGCCCAGAGTCCACCTAAACCCATGTCCGTTGAGTCAGTGATGCCATCCAACCATCTCATCCTCTGTCGTCCTCTTCTCCTCCTGCCCTCAATCTTTCCCAGCATCAGGGTCTTTTCAGATGAGTCACCTCTTCGCATCAGGTGGCCAAAGTATTGGAGTTTCAGCTTTAGCATAGGTCCTTCAAATGAACACCCAGGACTGATCTCCTTTAGGATGGACTGGCTGGATCTCCTTGCAGTCCAAGGGACTCTCAAAAGTCTTCTCCAACACCACAGTTTAAAAGCATTAATTCTTTGGCACTCAGCTTTCTTTATAGTCCAACTCTCACATCCATACAGGACCAATGGAAAAACCATAGCCTTGACTAGATGGACCTTTGTTGATGAAGTAATGTCTCTGCTTTTTAATATGCTGTCTAGGTTGGTCATAACTTTCCTTCCAAGGAGCAAGCATCTTTTAATTTCACGGCTGCAATAAGCATCCGCAGTGATTTTGGAGCCCCCCAAAATAAAGTCTGACACTGTTTCCACTGTTTCCCCATCTATTTCCCATGAAGTGATGGAACCAGATGCCATGATCTTTGTTTTCTGAATATTGAGCTTCAAGCCAACTTTTTCACTCTCCTCTTTCACTTTCATCAAGAGGCTTTTGAGTTCCTCTTCACTTTCTGCCATAAGGGTGGTGTCATCTGCATATCTGAGGTTATTGATATTTCTCTTGGCAATCTTGATTCCAGCTTGTGCTTCTTCCAGCCCAGCATTCCTCATGATGTACTCTGCATATAAGTTAAATAAGCAGGGTGACAATATACAACCTTGACGTACTCCTTTTCCTATTTGGAACCAGTCTGTTGTTTCATGTCCAGTTCTAACTGTTGCTTCCTGACCTGCATATAGGTTTCTCAAGAGGTAGGTCAGGTGGTCTGGGATTCCCATCTCTTTCAGAATTTTCCAAAGTTTATTGTGATCCACACAAAGTCTCTGGCACAGTCAATGAGGCAGAAATAGATATTTTTCTGGAATTCTCTTGCTTTTTCGATGATCCAGCAGATGTTGATAATTTGATCTCTGGTTCCTCTGCCTTTTCTAAAATCAGCTTGAACATCTGAAAGTTCACTGTTCATGTATTGCTGAAGCCTGGCTTGGAGAATTTTGAGCATTACTTTACTAGCTTGTGAGATGAGTGCAGAATCCATAAACTAAAGAATGTTAAAAAAAAAAAAATGTAGAGACTGGATGTGTTTGGATCACCCTGCTAAACAGAGGAAGGAGAACTAACCTGATAGTAAGTTCCAGATACTATATTAAACTGCCTTAAGGTGGAGCTCAGTTGGTTAAGAATCTGCCTGCTGTGAAGGATACTGGGTTCTATCCCTGGGCTGGGAATATCCCTTGGAGAAGGAACCCACTACAGTATTCTTGCCTGGGAAATCAATCCAATGGACAGAGGAGCCTGGCAGGATACAGTCCTGGGTTCCCGAGAGTCAGACACGACTTAGTGACTAAACTACCACCATCAAGATTCTTATAGTCATTAATTTAATTTATCCCTCACTTGCTCTTTAAAGTAGGCTTACTGCCGTAATAAATGTTCACAACATATTAGAGGCTCAACTCAGTAAAATATCCTTACTCATGTCACAGTCCAGTATAGGTCAGTGATGGTTGGCCTGATGTGGAGGCCTGAGCAAGCAAGTTCTATTCATTAGAATTATTCAGAATCCAGGCTTCTTCTATCTTATGATTCTACCACCCTCAGTGACCTTGAGGTCTATCCAAGAAGACTGATTAGCAGGTGAAAGAAGTATGTGCTGTGCTGTGCTGAGTCACTCAGTCGTGTCCGACTCTTTTTGACCCCATAGACCGTAGCCTGTGAGGCTCCTCTGTCCATGGAATCTCCAGGCAAGAATGCTGGAGTGGGTTGCCATGCCCTCCTCCAGGGGAATTTTCTGACCCAGGGATCCAA
Organism: Moschus berezovskii; assembly: GCF_049115385.1. Taxonomy (NCBI): domain Eukaryota; kingdom Metazoa; phylum Chordata; class Mammalia; order Artiodactyla; family Moschidae; genus Moschus; species Moschus berezovskii. The sequence goes on from NC_142466.1 coordinate 24,191,840, forward strand.
CCCACATCTGTTTTCTCTCCTCCATTGGCAGGCAGGTTCTTTTATACTAGTGCTGCATGTGAAACGTTAAAAAGGATGTTTTAGAAAATCAGTTCAGTTCAGTTGCTCAGCCGTGTCCGACTCTCTGCGACCCCATGAATCACAGCACACCAGGCCTCCATGTCCATCACCAACTCCTGGAGTTTATTCAAACTCATGTCCATTGTGTCAGTTATGCCATCCAACCATCTCATCCTCTGTCGTCCCCTTCTCCTCCTGCCTTCAATCTTTCCCAGCATCAAGGTCTTTTCAAATGAGTCAGTTCTTCACATCAGGTGGCCAAAGTATTGGAGTTTCAGCTTCAGCATCAGTCCTTCCAATCAATTTTAGGAAATAAGACCAGGCTTATTAATGGCTTATTTACTTTTCCCCAATGTTTCATTGACCAGTTCAGTCTCATACCCAAAACTTGTCATAATGGAAGCTGGGGAATATAGTCAGCCAGTCTTCCCAAGATAAAAATGACTCTAGTTTTGGTGAACATACTGCCTTGTTTCTGCTGCAGTGTAATTATGCCAACTTTATGTACTGAGAAAACGGAACTTGGGAGAAATTAATTTACCTAGGGTAACATTGTAAGTCTGGTTTGTCTGTCTTGAAAGCCAGTGTAGTATTGCTGCGTCTGAAATTCTCTTTAGAAAAATTTGAGGAAGATAAATTTTCAAACTTAGTAACTTTAATAAAACTGTGTAAAGATGTCTTGACAGCAGAAAAAAATCAGAACATTTTAGCTTTTAGTAGACAATTCTAGATAAATCTAATACAGTGCTTGAGTTTCAAGACTTAAATATGTATGATACATATATTTCTTACATTATATATATCTTTATCTGGCATTCATTATTTCCCCTAAATCATAGTATGGCTTTTTAGAGACATTATGAATTAGGTTATCAAGGTGTTCAGCCAACTTTCTTACAGTGTTTCCGTTTATGCAGCAATTGGATGGATGTATTATCACCATACTTTCTTTTTGATGTCTCGTGATAACTCAGGCTAGGTTGTGGTTTTTACGCTGGCATGAAATTCGGCTATTATAACTCTGAGCTGTTCACTCAGTAACCTTAATGTGTAGGCAAAGATGCTGACTGATCGCTTGTGTAATGATCTACTGCATTCATTCTCCATGATCCATTTGTCTCACTTCTGAAACCAAAATCTTAAAAACATACTGGAATCATTTGATACTAACTGATGTAGAATTTCAGCTGTGCCTTTTTCTGTGCCCTAAAATTATATAAAATACAGGATGAGGACATGCTAAGAATAAATCTGACATCTTAATCTGGTATAACATTTTTTCCTTTCCAACCTAACAATATGAATAGTATATTCAGACCTCTAGAGTCTGTTTTGATGTTTGGATAAGTAGAACTGTGGAGATGGTCTGAGAAATCTTGAATTTAGGTCTGGCTTTATAAATGTTTGTTATAGATTTTGATGGATTGATTGATTCATTCATTTATGCAATATGCTTTGTGCATTAATTCATTCAGCACACATCTAACAGTGCCTGCGATGTGCTGCCAGTACACAAATAGCCTAGAAAGAAAACGGAAAGAGTGTTCTGTGATAGTAAACACCTTGTGCTTAGTCACTCAGTTGTGTCTGACTCTTTGCGACCCATGGACTGTAGCCCACCAGTCTCCTCTGTCCATGGAATTTCCAGGCAAGAATATTGGAGTGGGTTTCCATTTTCTATTCCTAGTAAACACTAAGATCTACAAACCCATGAAGGATCAGGGTAGAGATACATACAGTTATCATGTAAAGACAAATTCATCTCCAAATACACTGACTAATAGTAAGAATGAAATATATAAATCATAAAAGTGCATGATATAAAGTTTTATATATTTATCCTTACTTTAATGATAGTGGAGAATTACAGGGACATCAAAGCTATAAAAATGAGTCCTTCTGGTGGAGTGCATTAGAAGAGGAGAGGGAGCATGAACAAATGACTGAGACCACCTCTGTTATCTAGATGGATTTGCATTGTCCAGAGTTGTAGTGACTTTCCTTGTAGCTCAGTTGGTAAAGAATCTGCCTGCAATGCAGGAGACCTGGGTTTGATTCCTGCATTGGGAAGATCCCCTGGAGAAGGAAATGGCAACCCATTCCGGTATTCTTGCCTGGGAAATCCCATGGACAGAGAAACCTGGCGGGCTACAGTCCATGAGGTCTGAAGAGTCGGATACGACTTAGTGACTAAACCACCACCACCAAAGCTGTAATAAAGAAGGAAGACCTAGAGAGGCCCTGAAATGACATGAGAGTGATGCTCACCAAACTTGCAAAGAGTGTCTCCTGGTAAATTAGTCTCATTTAAAGGGACGATGAATTGAACTTTAGCTCTATTGGTAATCCCAGGTGGCGCTGGTGGTAAAGAATCTGCCTGCCAATGCAGGAGACACGGGTTTGATCCCTGGGTCAGGAAGATGCCCTGTAGAAGGAAATGGTTACCCACTCCAGGATTCTTGCCTTAGAAGTCCGATGGACAGAGGAGCTTGGGGGGCTACAGTCCATGAGGTCACAAAAGAGTTGAACATGACAGAGCACCAAAAAGGATACCTCAATAAAAGACACCAAATTTTTATCCACTGTTCAATAGCAGTGTACAGGATATATATTGATTTATTGTTTTTTTTTTAAACTGTGCAGATCTGAAATTTTTCTTAAATTAGAAGAGGTTTTTAGTAAAAAATATGTCATAAAAGAAACTAGAGTGTTAACCTCTTTTTACTATCTATCTTAGGTTTCATAATGGGTCCAAAGTATATTTTAGGCATTCAGCCAGCCTAAAACTTACTGAAAATGGGCATAACATGAACTGTTTGCAAAATAGATGGTGTACAGTTGACCCTTGAACAACATAGCTTTGAACTTTGTGGGTTCGCTTATATGTGAATTTTTCTTTAATAAATATGTGACACTGTACTAAGGATCTGTGGTTTGTTGGATCTGTGCATGTGAGACTCTGGGTACAGAGTGCTGACTGTAAAGTTAATTTCCAATGTGCATGGATTAGGGGTCACCTACACAGGTGTCAGCCACCTCTAACTCCTCCATTGTTCCAGGGTCAACTGTATTTTGAAATAGCATATAAGGATTGGCATTCAATGAAGACTCATAGTATTATTCAAAGATGCCAAGTGTATTTTGTTACTGTCTAGTGCTGTTTTCTTTGTCTTGTCCTTTTTCCGCCTTTCTTTTTCCAGCCTGTTTTTCTTTCTATTCCATATTTTTCTTCCTCCTGCCCCTCCTCCCTTTCTTGCCTTACCCTTTTCTATCACTGGTCTTGCCCTCATCTTCACTCCAAAAGGTCCTGAAACCTGTATTGACTCTGCTTTTAATATTGGACTTTAACCTTTACCTAATATTCAGTGGAACTGCAAAATACAGGCATATATTGTCTTATTGTACTTTGCAGATCTAGCTTTTTTTTTTTAAAGAATTTGGTGGTTCGTGGCAATTCTGTGTCAAGCAAGTCTATTGGTACCATTTTTCTAACAACATTTGCTCACTTTGTGCCTCTGTGTCACGCTTTGGTAATTCTTGCAATATTTCAAACTCTTTCATTATTTTATTTGTTGTATTGATCAATTATCGGTTAAATTTGACGTTACTATTGCAAAAAAAGTTATGATTTGCTGAAGGCTCATATGATGATTAGCAGGTTTTTTAGCAGTAAAGAATTTATGAATTAAAGTATGTACATTTTCTTTAGATATAACAAAATTGGATCCTTAATAGGCTATAGTATAGTGTAAATGTAACTTGTATGCACTTGGAAAACCAAACAGATTGTGTGGCTCGCTCTATTGAGATGTTCACTTTATTGCTGTGGGCCAAGCTTGAGCCTGTAGTGTCTCAGAGGCATGCTTGTACTATGAACTGTGCTACGAGAACAGGGGAGTCAGTATTTTCACTGAGGAAGAAAAACGAAGTTATGATGCAGCTGGGTCTCTGTTACTTCTGAAACATTCAGACACTTTTTGTTTTGTTTAAATTCAAAACCAGAGAGACACTCTGTTATTTTTCTTTCCCATACTAAGCTATCCTAGGAGAATGAAGTAAGGGTGTCAAAAAAATGTTACCTAAATAACTTTCCATGTGGGGAAAACTTCAGGTAGGAAAAGAGTTTCTTAAGGCAGCTGTATCATAAATGTACCACAATGCAGATTGTAAACACTGATTTAGTTCTATAAAGATTTTTTTGAAAATTTAAATATTATGTCCATTGTGACCTTCTAAAGAAGCAATGTATATTCTTTCTTTAGAATTTTAAACTCTTTTTCCCTCACCCATAGTCAAGTAGAGTCATCACTCAGTATCTAAGGGGGCTTGGTTCCAGGATCTGCCACCAATACCAAAATCCGTGAATGTTCAAATCTCATAGTTGGTCCTTTGTACCCAAGAATTCCACATCCTTGGATTCAGCCAACTCCAGTCATAAGCATACTAAATGATCAAAGGTTGGTTGAATCCCTGCATGTAGAGACCCTGGATATGGATGGATGACTGCAAATAGATTACTATACTATACTTATTGAAAAAGTGAGAATTTTTCTTCCTCAAAAGACACTTGAATAGAGTACAAACCTACTTTTTAGAGTCAGATAAAATGTTTGAAGTGCACACAACCAACACAATATTGATATTCAAAATGTTAATAGTTTTCTGTGAATCAATAAGAAAAAGTGATACCCCCTTTCTCAGCAGGAGAAATATTGAACAAGACTTTCAGGAAAGAGGAAATTCAGTTGATTGATTAACTTATGAAATGGTACTCCACCTCATTAGTATCATGAAAAGTTTAGCACAGCTATTGAAGTGTATACACTAGAGTGTCTCAAGTGAAAATGATTAGAACGTTATTTAAGGTTGCGGTTTCTCCTCCTAACTGCACAGGAGCAAGAAACTAGAAGATATGAAAGAACCACTGAGGAAAGGAGAATGTATCTGACTCACCCATGGTTGCAAATGTGGAGCCACTAGAATTCCCATACAGTGCTGGTGGGATTATAAATTGGTCCAGCTACTTTGAAAAACTATTTGTCAGGGTCTAGCATAAAGGAGGAGAAGGCAATGGCAACCCACTCCAGTATTCTTGCCTAAAGAATTCCGTGCACAGAGGAGCCTGGTGGGCTGTTGTCCATGGGGTCGCACAGAGTCAGACACGACTGAAGAGACTTAGCATACATGCATGCATTGGAGAAGGAAATGGCAACCCACTCCAGTGTTCTTGCCTGGAGAATCCCAGGGACAGAGGAGCCTGGTGGGCTGCCGTCTGTGGGATCGCACAGGGTCAGACACGACTGAAGCAACTTAGCAGCAGCAGCAGCATAAGGGAACATGTGTGTTCTCCTATTAGCATAGTGAGGTAACTTTCTTGCTCATGTATGTGTGTGTGTGAGTGACTGGGTTATTTCACTTAAGAAAAGGGGAGTTGTTGTCTAATGATTATAGACTTGGGGATTTGTAAGATGAAGAAGTTCTGAAGGCCTGTTTCACAATAATGTGAATGTGCTTAACACTGCTGAGTTGTCCACTTAAAATGGGTAATATGATAAATTTTATGTTTCTGTGTTTTACCACAATCAGAAATGTTTCCTGCTATGTGTTGCCAGGATGCCTTAGGGTTAGCTGATCTAAGCTGAACTCAGCATGACTCTGCTTTAAGTAGCGTGTCTCTTGGGTTTGGCCCCTTTGGGTAAGTTGGGATCAGATGTGTACTAGCTATTTTCATTCTGGAGCCCAAGTTTAAAGAGACATTAGCTACTCAGGGAGAGCTCATTTCATAGTGATAGCAGAAAATCTGCAGTGCTTCTTTGGCCTGCACGTGGAACTGGCAAACTATCACTTCTGCTCGCATTTCATTGGCCAACACAAATTCCAATACCAAGTCCAAAGTTTAAGGCTGGGGAATTATATTCTGCCTTTAATGCAAGCAACTACAAAGTCACATAGCAGAAGAGATATAAAGGGTTAAAGAGCTTCAGCTAAAATTTCAATCTACAACAGTTAACTATGACCCAACAATTCCACTGGGTAGACCGGATAAAAAATCATATGTTAGTAGAAAGCATATGAAAGTATGTTCTTGGCCCAAACCTGGAAATAACCTAAATATCTAACAGTAGTAGAATTAAAGTACATCCATATAATTTAATGTTACAGAGCAGTGAAAATTTACTACAGCAGTTAACACCATGGGTAGATCTCATAAACATAACGAGTGAAAGAAGCCCAAATGAAAACAATATACATTTTATTCTCTGTCCATACATTTTAAAAACTGGTCAAGTCAATTCATGGTGATACAAGTTAGAATAATGGCTCTCTAGGCAAGGAGGTGAGCAATGTTCCACTTCTAAATATGGTTGTGGACACATAGGTATGTCACTTGTAAATTCAAGTATATATTCACTTACTTTAAATAGCATATCTTTGGCAGTTTTGTCCTTTCCTCATCTTGGGAAGAGGTGGGAGATGGAAGGAAAACAGATATGCAGAAAAGAAAGATCAAAGAAAATGTAAGATGACCTTGCTATTAATACATAGAAAGCTGTTTGATACAGTGAGAGAAACGTGGTGAATGAAATCAGAAAGCTTGGATTCAGACGTCTCCTCCCGCCTTTTGAGATTGTACAAATTGCTTCTTGTTCTTTATTTTGCATATATCCTTTTATAGAGGGGTTTAATAGTTCTCATCTCTTGCATTGCAGTGAGAATTAATTAAGAAAATATACATAAAGCACCTATCATAGGTATTGGTTCATTGTGGTGGGTAAACTATATTAGTGTCTTCTCCTCCTTTTCCTTTTCAAATTCTCAGTTTAGCCCAGATATTGTTGTTGCCAATGGAGGTTTACAAAAAAATCCATATTTATAAACTTATTTGGGGATTGTGTGTTGCATTGTCTTCAGTCACATTCTTTTTATAGGACCAGTGATGATTTTGGTACTTATTCATTTGGTTTCTGATTGTAGTAAACAATAAGAATTTTACATGGATTTCTCATTTTACAAAGCCCCCAGTAATAAACTATACATCATGGTATATTAGAATTGTGGGAAATATTAGATAGCATCCATTCATGCATCTCATCTTGAAATAGAAAAAAATTGAGTCCTAACACTTATAAGTCACACTAAACATAGCTAGTTAGGAAAGAGTTGAGGTATGAATTCAGTTCTGATTTTAGTTATGCTGGCTTTCCATCATATCATAGTACCTGCTTAATATAGGAGTTTGAGCATCAAATCTTTCTGATGCTTCTCTGTGAGGGTATGGATCCTTGTTGTAGTTCTAGTGCCCAATATAGTAAATGACATGCTGTAGACACTCAATGAATTTAGAATAAGTGAAAATTTTAATAGTATTAAGTTATTATTTTATATCCCTTGGCTAGATAGAATATTACAAGTCATGTATATTATGCTAGATAAGATATGAATATAGATTCCAGTAGGTAATGTCTCCAGTTTATTCCTATGGTCACTCCCCTTTCTGGCTCTTACACACATAAATGGTCTGGGTTTTCACTTTCTCTCGAGATCTAGATCAAATTAGGCTACATATCTCCCCTCAATCCTGGAGAAGGAAATGGCAACCCACTTCAGTATTCTTGCCTGGAGAATCCCATGGACTGAGGAGCCTGGCAGGCTACAGTCCATGGGGTCGCAAAGAGTCAGACACGACTGAGCGACAAACACACGCATACTCCCATCAATTCCATGGTGTATAAAAGTACAAAACCCTTTAAAATATTTCTGCAAACTCAAGGGGACATTTTCATGGCTGCTTTGGTCTTTGTGCTTTTGTTTCTACCCTTGCAAACTTTACTCTTAATTCTATTCATCCTGATGGAAAATTTCACATTTGCTTTGACTTATACACAAACATAGGCATAGAAATGTTGCTTAGAAAAAATTTATACATGAAGTATTAATTCATACATTTATATGTGAAATAACCTTATTTAAAATTTGGAAAGGGAGAAATATCTCAATAATGCAAGTAACTTTAAAAATTTTCATCACTGTCCTTAAACATCTTTTAGGCACCCTACACCATGGAATTTCATGGCCCTCCTTCCCAGTCTAGCCACTGTTCATCTTGGTGAGCTTGCCTGTCACTTCTGGCTTTTCCGTCCCCTCTCTGTTTCTAGAGTCAAAAATATCAGTGTTCTAGTCTCATGCAAAGAAAGGTTTTTCTTTCAGTTGACATCTTGAGTAGACTGCAGTCCTGATCCCTGGGTTATGGAAAGGACTGAGGAGTGGAGGTGCTAGCTCTTGTCTTCTACCTCAAGTCTAAGATGTTTTCCCTCTCAGGTCTCTGTGTCACCCCTATTCATTCTGTCTCTTTGAAAAGGAGTGACTGACCTGATTGATAAAATATGGCTCAAAGATAAACTGAATGTGATAGGTTCAGTTTATTTCTCCTGCGTATCTACTTGTCTGCACAGAGAGACCCATGTTGGAACAGAATTATGAGTATGTTGCACACTACTTAATATCCTGCTTTTTTTCACTTAACATTAGGTGGAGCACATTTTCTAAATAGTTTTTTTAAACTTTGAGCTTTTTAAAAGCAACAAAGCATTAATTGTGAGGAACCAATAGTATATCAATCATCATCGTACCTGCAGAAGCTGATAAAAATATTCTGTTGGCTTCTCTATAGGATTTAACATGTTTTCTTTCATATTGTACATTGATAACATATCCTATGTATAAATTGATATACACTCACTTCCTTCTTTGAAAAGGAAAAAAATATATTTACCTTCTACTTATTGCGATCTTTTCAAATTTCTACTGTTTCTAGTCTGTTTCCCCTGTTTTTGCCTTCTTCCTCTAATGTGATGTTTCTATGAAGCTGGACAAAGAACACACAGAGAAAGACAGGGTGTTTGCCTTGGGTTGGAAAAAAGTAACCACCCTTGAAATGATTGACATCCCAAAGCCCTGGAGCCAAGAAACACCTGGGGATAGGGTATCAAATAATCTACTGCATCATGACCTAGACAAGCTTTGCCTATGGGCACATTGGGGAACTCAGCAAGGACTAAGCAATGGGAAGTGAAGTGAAGTGAAGTCGCTCAGTCGTGTCTGACTCTGTGACCCCATGGAGTGTAGCCTACCAGGCTTCTCCGTCCATGGGATTCTCCAAGCAAGAATACTGGAGTGGGGCGCCATTTCCTTCTCCAAAGCAGTGGGAGTGGGAAGAAAATATTTGCAAAGCGAGCTCTGCACAAGACCAAAATCAGAAAATTCATTGGATTATGGAGCTGGCCACAGGAAGGATAGTCAGCAGTTCTGACTACACTGTGGGAAGAAAGGGGTAAGCTCAGAAATGATCTGTCTCTCATCTAGAAGTGTCTGATAACTGAAGCCAGAAGGTGATAGGGATCTTTGTGGTCTACCATGTTTAACACTTCTTACTGGCTAATAATGAAGGATTTGGGATCAAGATCTAGTTTCTAAGAATTCCAGGATGGAACAGATTAAGATGGTTGTTACAATTCCTGTTGAGAGGGCTCCAGTTAGCCAGGGCACAAATCAAATACTGAGATTGAAGTCCAATCGTGAGCCTCCCGTGAGCACCTACTTTACCCCGTGAAATGGAGGGGTGAGGGTAAGGCCCAGAGACCTTGACATACCTGCCTAGGATTCACCCCAGACACACAACATTTTGTTGTTGAAGAAACATTTTTCTTGGAAGTTTAACTTCTTTGCTTATCTCCATATATTTTAGCATTTCTGTTTCATACCTCCTCAGTTTATCTTGGATATTGATTACTTTTCTTCCAGCTTAAACTTATAAAAGCTGGGTTCTGTTCAGTTCAGTCGCTCAGTCATGTCTGACTCTCCGCGACCCCATGAATCACAGCACTCCAGGCCTCCCTGTCCATCACCAACTCCTGGAGTTCACTCAAACTCATGTCCACAGAGTCGGTGATGCCATCCAGCCATCTCATTCTCTGTCGTCCCCATCTCCTCCTGCCCCCAACCTTTCCCAGCATCAGAGTCTTTTCCAGTGAGTCAACTCGTCGCATGAGGTGGCCAAAGTATTGTAGTTTCAACTTTAGCATCAGTCCTTCCAATGAACACCCAGGATCGGGTATGGAGGTGTAAATAAGTAATTTGTGTATGTTAAAGGTAAATATATACACCCACACAAAGAAAGCCCACCTTCAAAGAAAAGCACCCAGGGTTCAAAGAACCACTTTGTATGACAGTGCAATGAACTCTTGTTGTGTGACCACATTGGTAGAAAGGAGCCTACAGTGAAGTAGCTTTTTCTGTGTCTTAACTGCAGAAGTCAATGTTCAAACTGTAGTCTGAACACTATTGGAGGAAAAAAAATCCCACAGTGGGTTAATATTTGATGCCCATCAGAATAAATATTCATTAATTTTTTCCTACGTGTTTGAGGAATACACCATTTGACCATTCACATCATCCATAGATCCTTTAGACCTTCTAACTATTGCCAATTATTGCTGAGAATTCCACACAACTGGCCCACTGTCTCTTGCAAACATTTCTTCTGTCATAAATCTTGAACATTTCAATTTTCACAGAAACAATGCTCCCAGTAAGCTGTTCTCTGAGTTTTTGAAGCACCTCATCTCCAGCGATGTTCTCCTGCACTCCACCCTAGCTATCCAACTCCATTTTTTCCAGACCCCTATTTCAAGCACACAGTTTTCAGCTGCAACCCCCAACTTGCCATCTTACTTCCTCTAATGTCCTCACGGCCAACAGTTCTTCAATCCCTCTGCTGTTTCCAACCCACTGGACTATTTTCCTCTTTCACTCTCTCTGACCGCAACTTAGCCTGTCTTCCCTCTTAGCTGGCTAGCCTCATGAGGCCCATCATTATGCTCTTTTTCTTGCATACACTCTTACTTCCTCTGCCCCGCATTCTCTCCCTCTGTCATCATCACCTGGCTACATTTAAATACCAGTCTTCTCTCAGCTGTACTGACCGATAATATAAATAGGAAAAAAATCACATAACCACACTGTCTGGTCTCACTTTAAATTCACGGCGGATATGTGTTGTCCTGTTATCCAATTATTCCCCTACTTTCATCCTGTCTTAGGCAAATATTTTAAAACGTCTCCTATGCCTTCAAATCACCAATAACTCCTTCCTCCTCTTTGTTTTTTCTTGTTCTTTTTTTAAATGTTTGACTAATAGAGACAAATGCAAGAGGACTTTTATATATTTCTACAAGTATGCCAGTTTACCTGAATTTGAACCTGTGTTTTGTCTTTCTTTTTTTATAGCATTGTGTTAATATTTCTTTTTATGGCTGATTCTTCTGTTTGCACTGGAATCCATCCTCTCTTCTATGGCTATGACATCTGCTTTTTCCTTCTTCCCCATATTATCAAGTTTTCTTTTTTCCTGGATCATTTTGTTTAATACACATATGCGCTAATATCTCATTAAAGTAATTTTCTTGGTCTGTTGCCCCCCCGCCCCCATTTCTCAGATCTCTTGCTTAGCAGACATCCTTTCTTCACTCAAAAAACATTCTCCTTGACAGCTCTCTGCCGCATGGTCTTAATAAGGCATTGATGGCATTACCTTTGCCAAAATTGATCAAATCTCAGTCCTCATCTCACTTTTCCTGTGAGCAGCAATGAGCAGAACTGATGACTTTTTTTCTTAAAATACTTCTTTACTTGATCTCTTAATACTTCTAATAGTGATCCTCTCAGTTTACTCATCTTTAAAGTCTCTTACCGATATCTTTCACTTCGGGACTTCTGAGCAAGGGAATGTTACAGGCTCCGACTTTCTTCCTTTCTATTTTCACTCACTGCGTGGTTCATCACATCCAATATCACAGCGATAAATAATTTAAGTACTTTGTGTATTCTAACTCAACCTTTCCTCTGAATTCTAGACTCATATGTATCATTGTCTATTTATGTCCCCCCCTGGATGTCTAATGAACAAACTTAAAATGTCTGGAAGTGGACTCTGAATTCACATCCATCTCCTGATATACCTGTTCCTTCTATAATCAATTTATCTCTGCAAGTAGAAACTCACATCTCTTAGTTTCTTAGGACAGAAAAATGAGTCACCTCCTCTCTCATGCCTTACATCTGAATCTTCACCAAGTACAGCAAATCTTATTGGCTCTAGATTTGAAATAATTCTGAAACTTGGCTTCTTGAATAATCATTATTACTATTACCCTTTTCTAAGTCAAATACCCAGTAAACACAGATATTCAGACACATGTATTATATATCTATCTCTCTATCTATCTACACAACTTGAATTTACACACAAACAAACACTTTCAGTGGCTTCAAGATGTACAGCTGAGTTTAAGAAAATATTTCATTTATTGGGGCTAGAGTCCATACTGGTATAAATCAATAATCATAGAGTGCCTATAATTCATACTTGAGGACTAGTTATTTTTCCCCTTTGGGCTTACCCATTTTCCTATTAGGTCAAAACCAGAATATTTCTGGGCTGGGAATCAGAATAATGATTTGTAGCAGTGTTATTAACAAGTTGTATGATATGGATATATTTGCTTTACCACTTTGCTTCAGTTTTCTCAGCCACAAAATAGGCCCTGAAATATATTCATCGTTTGCCTTTAAAAAAAATGTGACTTCTTGAAATAACGAGAGGAGAATATTTTGAGAAACTGAAAGAAGAAAATCAAGATACAGTTTAAAATATTACATACCCACTGGGATCTTGGAAGAAAGCGATTCCATTTCTCACCTCTTTCCCTCCAGCTCTGCTTCCCTGTGACTGTGCAATTTAACACCACAATCTGATGCCCAGGAAGTAAACTTGTGCACTATCTATTCATCCTGCCAGTCAAAAGCAGGGTAAAATGCAGTCCCACCTGTGAAATGAGACCCCCCCCCCAAAAAAAAAGATTCAGTTTGGAGAACTGGGGGAGGAAGAGAACTATTTGAAGATTATTAATATCAAAGACTTAATTTTGTCATTTTACAGAGTTGAGTTAATGGATTGAACTTGTGGCTGTTTAATGTAGTTTTGTCAGAAAGTGATGTGTCAGAATTTTTACATCTGAGATACTTGCTGTTTTAAGCTGACTGGAAGCATCAATCATAGGTAAAATTTTCCTGCTGATAGTTCTCTTTTTCTCTCACTATCAGAAAAGAGGAATTTATATGTGATTTTTCAATGGAAATAGGAGGAGAAGAAAGCCAGCTCATTTCAAAGACACTTTAAAGCTGCCTGCATTTCTATTTAACTTTGAAAACAAACTTAAAACTGATATTCTGAATTCTATTAGCAATCAGGACTGCCCAAGACCCTATTATCATTCCTTACATCTTGACTTAGGTGTTGTAACATGAAACCCTCCAAAGTATGATGTTATACTTTTGGGGGGGATTGGAGCCTGCAGACTCTGAGTGAGAGAAAGGAAGTTAACTTTTCATGGACTTAGTAGGTTCTGAACTCTGTTCTAATTTGGCTCTTTGCATTCAGAGTTTATCTCATATATAATCATCACAGTAATTATTTGAGATAGGTGTTAACATTTCCCATTTAACAAATGAGGTTACAGAGGCTCTGAGAAATTGAATGACTTGCCCAAGGTTATTCAGCTAATAAATAGCAGATTCAAGAATGAAGCTCAGATCTTTTTCTTTCAAAGCCTGAACTCTGGCATAATCTATTTATAGTTAGGATTACTTTCTGAAAATTGTGAAGTGAATATAACCCAATTTTAGATATACATTTGCAGTCATTAATTTTAAAATGAAATATGCAAACAGAAAAAGAATAGAAATCTACCCAAATTAGTGTGATTTAATACCGAATGGATTAACATGGGATTCAGAAGACATTCTTTTTGGTCTCAACTGTCATACTAACTAGCTTTGTGACCTGGGGCATCACTTGGGACCTTAGATTTCTCATCTGTAAAATGAGGATATTGAACTCAATGATCTTTATATCATTGCTAGCATAAAAATATTCTGTGTTTCTGAGTGGGAATTAGTTGCAAAGCATTTTCCTTGTCTCAGAATCATAAGTAAAGCAGCAGGGAGAAAAATGGATAGGGGAACAAAACCACGTGCCACACTTCTATGCCATTGCATAAGCTCATTAAATCCCTATAACCAACCTGGGTGTCAGGTGTTATCAACCCAGTTTCACTGAAGGAAAAGGACTCAGAAGTAAAGCAGTTTACCCAAGTTCACTGCTGCTGCTGCTGCTAAGTCGCTTCAGTTGTGTCCGACTCTGTGCTACCCCATAGACGCAGCCCACCAGGCGCTGCCATCCCTGGGATTTTCCAGGCAAGAACACTGGAGTGGGTTGCCATTTCCTTCTCCAACCCAAGTTCACTAGCAATATACAATACTGAAGGAGTGTTTGTAAAGTTTAGCTGGAGGAAAAAAAAAAAGCCCTATTACCATTCTGTAAAACAAAGTGCTTTGGAAGTCTTGTTTACTTGGAGTAGACTCATGTGATCATATAAAGTTAGGTAAATATGGGTTCTAATACACAAGGCACCTCTTTACTCTATAGTTTCCATGTGACTAGAGCATGTTTATGCAGTGAAGAAAAGAAAATTTGATCCTGCCTGTTTCCAAGTGTTTATGAATGCCCAAATCTTAGTTCTTAACGTGGTGAACCACATTTATTACTTTGAATGTTTCTTCAAAATATGTACCTTAATTAGCTCTTTGCAAAGTAATATGGAGGAGAGCAACTATTGTAAAATACAGTTTTAAGCATCTGTTCTTGTTGAGATCAGCACGGAAAAGTAGGAAGAAAATAAAGCCCAGTGGAGGTTGGAGAGGTGGGGAGAGAGGCTGGGGCAGGCCTCACAGGGTTTATTGGCCATCCTGAGGACTTTTATCTTTTCCTTAAGGAAAAAAGGACATTTTTTAAGGATTGCGTGGTCCAGATTGAAATCCAAAAAGATAATTTGAGCTACACTAAGAATAATGGTATTGGAGAAGACTCTTGAGAGTCCCATGGACTGCAAGGAGATCCAACCTGTCCATCCTAAAGGAAATCAGTCCTGAATATTCATTGGGGGCACTGATGTTGAAGCTGAAACTCTAATACTTTGACCACGTCATGCGAAGAGTTGACTCACTGGAAAAGACCCTGATGCTAAGATTGAAGGTGGGAGGATGACAGAGGGTGAGATGGTTGGTTGGTATCACCGACTCAATGGACATGAGTTTGAGTAAACTCTGGGAGTTGGTGATGGACAGGTGGCCTGGCGTGCTGCTGTCCGTGGAGTCACAAAGAGTCGGACACGACTGAGTAACTGAACTGAACTGAAGAATAATGGTTAGTTTAAGTGAAAGTTGGTCAGTCGTGTCTGACTCTTTGCAACCACATGGATTGTGTCCATGGAATTCTCCAGGCCAGAATACTGGAGTGGGTAGCCTTTCCCTTCTCCTGAAGATCTTCCCAACCCAGGGATTGAACCCAGGTCTCATTTCAGAGCCTCTAGAGAGGGTCAGATGAACTGGTTATGATGGTATTGCTATAAACCAGGTAAGAGAAAAGATGCCATACATTCAGATAGGTATGTCATATAGACAGAGTGAGGTGGATTGACTTGACTGACAAATATATAGGAAATGAGGCTGACAGGACTTGAAAACAGTTGTTGAAGCAGAATAACCCCTCCATTTCTCTGTCATGCAACTGTGTGACAGTTCTGGAAAGGCACCAGGTTGAAAGGTTGATCATAGTGGGAAATGGATATTCCAATAAATACATTACAGAGTATGGTGCTCTGCAGCTGAAATTTCTTCTAAAGAATGCATTCTGATATAGCCACTATCCTCCTTAGAACACAAAATTCTCAAGAAGAGAATGAGTATAATAAACATAATGATGTATATTTGAGAGAAAAAAGTCTTGATAACTTATTATTCTCCATTTCAGTCTAACATTTGTACTTTCCCCTTAATAGGCTTGTCACAAAATGTGAAATCCCATTTATTGTGGATAACTAACAGCTGGCATTTCTGAAGAATGAGAGAAATACAGGTGCCTTTGGCTTGATGAGAAGCATTAAACATACATGATTATCAACTTTTTTTTTTTATCATCGAAGTAGGTATTTGCAGGCTTAAATGTATTCAGGGTTACTGACTCTGCAGTTTCTCAGTGGTCAAGAAGGTGTACACTCTTCAATTGTCTGTATTGCTTAACTCTTGACGTCTTTTGGATGGAATGCTCATCTAACATTTTTGTAGTGGGATTTAGAAGGTATTTATTTAATTCTGGCGTGGTCTTGGCATTGTCTCTCAGCAATTCCCATTTAAAATTGGGACTCCTAGAAATTGACCTAAACTTGTAGAAGCTCTTATTGGAAACACTTCCAAACTCATTTTATATGCTCTAGGAGCATGGTTAGTACAATGACTATTTTCTAAGCTCTCCTACATTTTAGATCTTATGCCGTTGTAACTGGAAGGGTTAATTCTGAATTTATACTGGATCTGATTATGTGACTTTAACTCTTATTTTGCTGCTTTTGTTATTATAAGCATACACAATGGCCTGCCTCAGGGGAGATAACCTGAGCCCCACCTGTGAAGGACTGACTGTAAGGAAGTAAAACTAACACATTCCTCTGACTGAAGCTTGCCATTCTAGGGAACATTTGCAAGGATTGAATAGTCTTTTTTCTTTGTTTTCTTACCTCCCCCCCATCTCTGATCTAGAAAAGAACCTGGCAACCAGGCACCCACAAGATGGTTATTTTGAGTCACTAGCCTGCCATCTTTATGGTCAACTGGCTCCTGAATGAAGTCCCTTTCTGATCCTAACACCTTGTCTTGGATTCACTGACTTAACTTGCTTGCATTGAGTAGAGCAAGCTTGGACTTGGTAACACTGCTGCTGCTGCTGCTAAGTCGCTTAAGTCGTGTATGTACTTTCAAATGTTATCCTGTTTATTTCCTAATGAAATACTCTGAGGCAGGTACCATTTTTCTAGCCATTTGACACCAAAATGACAACTCTGGAACTCTATTTTTGTACCTTATAACCACCAAAGCATTTGTGTAAGAGAGAAAAGTAAAAGAGGTGGAGGAAAGAGATAAAAGGGAAAAGGAAGGGGTTCAGTTCTGTTCAGTTCAGTCACTCAGTCGTGTCCGACTCTTTGCAACCCCATGAATCACAGCACGCCAGGCCTCCCTGTCCATCACCAACTCCCAGAGTTCACTCAAACTCATGTCTATCGAGTCGGTGATGCCATCCAGCCATCTCATTCTCTGTCGTTCCCTTCTCCTCCTGCCCCCAATCCCTCCCAGCATCAGTCTTTTCCAGTGAGTCAACACGTTGCATGAGGTGGCCAAAGTATTGGAGTTTCAGCTTTAGCATCAGTCCTTCCAATGAACACCCAGGATTGATCTCCTCTAGAATGGACTGGTTGGATCTCCTTGCAGTCCAAGGGACTCTCAAGAGTCTTCTCCAGCACCACAGTTCAAAAGCATCAATTCTTCGGCGATCAGCTTTCTTCACAGTCCAACTCTCACATCCATACATGACCACGGGAAAAATCATAGCCTTGACAAGATGGACCTTTGTTGGAAAAATAATGTCTCTGCTTTTTAATATACTATCTAGGTTGGTCATAACTTTCCTTCCAAGGAGTAAGCATCTTTTAATTTCCTGGCTGCAATCAGCATCCACAGTGATTTTGGAGCCCCCCAAAATAAAGCCTGACACTGTTTCCACTGTTTTTCCATCTATTTCCAATGAAGTGAAGGGACCAGATGCCATGATCTTTGTTTTCTGAGTGTTGAGCTTCAAGCCAACTTTTTCACTCTCCTCTTTCACTTTCATCAGGTGGCTTTTGAGTTCCTCTTCACTTTGTGCCTTAAGGGTGGTGTCATCTGCATATCTGAGGTTATTGATATTTCTCCTGGCAATCTTGATTCCAGCTTGTGCTTCTTCCAGCCCAGCGTTCCTCATGATGTACTCTGCATGTAAGTTAAATAAACAGAGTGATAATATACAGCCTTGACGTACTCCTTTTCCTATTTGGAACCAGTCTGTTGTTCCATGTCCAGTTCTAACTGTTGCTTCCTGACCTGCATACAGGTTTCTCAAGAGGCAGGTCAGGTGGTCTGGGATTCCCATCTCTTTCAGAATGTTCCACAGTTTATTGTGATCCACACAGTCAAAGGCTTTGGCATAGTTAATGAAGCAGAAATAGATGTTTTTCTGGAACTCTCTTGCTTTCTCCATGATCCAGGGATGTTGGCAATTTGATCTCTGGTTCCTTTGCCTTTTCTAAAACCTACTTTAACATCTGGAAGTTCATGGTTCACATATTGCTGAAGCCTGGCTTGGCGAATTTTGAGCATGACTTTACTAGCGTGTGAGATGAGTGCAATTGTGCAGTAGCTTGAGCTACACATGGACATCACCAGATGGTCAACACTGAAATCAGATTGATTATATTCTTTGCAGCCAAAGATGGAGAAGCTCTATACAGTTAGCAAATACAAGACCAGGAGCTGACTGTGGCTCAGATCATGAACTCCTTATTGCCAAATTCAGACTTAAATTGAAGAAAGTAGGGAAAACCACTAGACCATTCAGATATGACCTGAATCAAATCCCTTATGATTATACAGTGGAAGTGAGAAATAGATTTAAAGGACTAGATCTGATAGAGTGCCTGATGAACTCTGGATGGAGGTTTGTGACATTGTACAGGAGACAGGGACCAAGACCATCCCCATGGAAAAGAAATGCAAAAAAGAAAAATGTCTGTCTGAGTAGGCCTTACAAATAGCTGTGAAAAGAAGAGAAGCGAAAAGCAAAGGAGAAAAGGAAAGATATACGCATTTGAATGCAGATTTCCAAAGAATAGCAAGGAGAGAATAGAAAGCCTTCTTTAGCAATCAATGCAAAGAAATAGAGGAAAACAACAGAATAGGAAAAACAAGAGATCTCTTCAAGAAAATTAGAGATTCCAAGGGAACATTTCATGCAAAGATGGGCTCGATAAAGGACAGAATGGTATGGACCTAACAGAAGCAGAAGTTATTAAGAAGAGGTGGCAAGAATACACAGAAGAACTGTACAAAAAAGATCTTCACGACCAAGATAATCACGATGGTGTGATCACTGATCTAGAGCCAGACATCTTGGAATGTGAAGTCAAGTGGGCCTTAGAAAGCATCACTACGAAGAAAGCTAGTGGAGGTGATGGAATTCCAGTTGAGCTATTTCAAATCCTGAAAGATGCTGCTGTGAAAGTGCTGCACTCAATATGCCAGCCAATTTAGAAAACTCAGCAGTGGCCACAGGACTGGAAAAGGTCAGTCTTCATTCCAATCCCAAAGAAAGGCAATGCCAAAGAATGCTCACGGAAGGGGTTACCTCAGTTATTTCAGAATAAGGAAGTGCTTTCTCTTATAAACACCTGCCAAGAATGATAGCTCTGTGTATATTCGGTTATGTTGATTCTCCTCATGACAGCTGTTTGAAATGTTCATTCTGTTCCTCTGTGGCTATTGGAATTGTGTACTCCACAAGTGACCAGAGACAGCCACAGAACATAGTACCCAGGAATCTGTCAAAGGTGTCTCACTCAAGTCAATCTACAGAGGAACCTGCTTAACTAAGAAAATCTACCCCATAGAGTCATAGAAATAAATCATTCTTCTGGGGACACAAAAATGTGGTTGAAATGTCACCTGAATACAAGACTTCTTCCTAGAGTTCTCCCCAAAGTAATGAGAACTTTTAATAGTCTCCTTTCACAGTGCCACTCCTCTGGCCTCTTAATCTTCAGATACTGGTTAATACTGGTGGACTGCCTACTTCATTCTCAAAACTGTGCTACATATGAATGGCCCCAGATGAAAAGCATTTTCAAGCAAAAATTGAATGTAGACCTTGAATAAGTAGAAGGGACAATAGAAACAGTAGGTAGAAAGGAGAAAAGATACAGGAGAAAAGGGTACAGAGGATATGGGGAAGACTTTATCCGAGCTTAGATTTATCTGACTTGCCAGTCTGTGATGTTTAAAATCAAACCAAAATATTTTATATTTCTTGTTCAAGCCCTGTTGTATTCTAGAGATTAGATTTCATGTATTTTTTGAAATACCACCAACATTCTGATTTGGGGAATATGGAATAGGGCCCACAGAGCTGCATTTTAAATAAAGCCTCCTAAGTAATTCCACTAAAGTATGAGCATCGGTTGTCTACAGAAGTCAGTTTTTGTCTACACTGTGTCTTCATTAAGGAACAATAGTCAGCCAAGTCACAAAAGTGAAAGGGATTTAAGTAGAAGAAAATACACTTGTCTAGATGAGTAGTCATTGGGGGCGTAAATTCCCAGTGAGTTGTACTTGAGAGTTGACTTGCTGCCCATTTTTAGTTTGGATGAAATGCTGCATGCAAAAAAAAAACAAAAAAAAAAACTCCAGTCTTTTTCCTGTAGCTATTAACAATCAGAAGCATATGCTGTCCCCTGGAAGTTAAGATTTACAAGGAGATCAGAAAGTGGGGATGGTGAGTAAGGTGGGAAGTGAAAGCACTTTCATCGAGCAGCTCAAGATTGGAAATGTTAGAAGGTCATTCACTCAGGTACAACACTTTATTTTTATCTCCTCCCTGGAATATTTAGATCTGACCGTTGTGCCTGACGGCTTCTCTCCCAGAGCTGCCGTGGGCTGCCTTAAAAGGAAAATGCTTATGTAAAGAAGACAAGTGTGGGAAGGCAGGCATCAGCTTAACAGACCAAGGAGCTCAGCAATTCCACCCACTGATTCTTTCCCGGAGCAAACTCCCGAGAGATGCTCTTCTAGCGAGATGTCTGGTGCTTTACAATGCTTCCCCAGCCCTGATGCAATGATTTCCTCCTGATAGCTTAATTTTATTAGATCATAGAAGCACAGCCTGGAAATGTGAAAACACTTAAAGGGAAAGAGAAACTTTCAAAGCAGCTGTTTAATGTAGGGTTTAAGGGAAAGAAAAGAATCTGGGAGGGGAGGAGGAAAAAAATGAAGGAAACACCTAAATCTGAAATCTTACGAAATAAAAGCTATTTAGGCAGGCTCCTTTTCCCTGTATGAGTAAAATATTCATGAAGTTCATTGCTATGGTATTGTATGCTAGATGCAATCAAGACTCTTCTGCAGAGCAGAAATCATTGAAAAGTGTACTGTTACCTTACAACGCTTCATGGAAAATCCATGAAATCTTCATTGCAAGGCACTGTCTCCTACTGTAACAATGTTGCTTCATAAGTTTCCAGGAGAAGGAGCAATGATGTTTACTTTCTGTAATGCTATTCATAACAAGATGCCTGGGGGAGGTAACTGGCTGCTGATGGGAAGATAAAACATAGAAAAGGGGTGAATGATTTCACGCATAGCCTAGTCAATATCAGTGCCCTATGATCCAAGCCAGAGAAACATTTGATGATCTAGAAAGCAGGTATACCTCTTTAGAGGGAGAATGACAACTCCAAAGGCAGTCTATGTCAATAGAGAGCTCTTTCCCATAGGTGATAGTTCACAGTCTCTTTGAGCCACGAAGAAGTTGTTCTTTCTTGTGTCCATCCATCTACCTATCCATCCATCCTTCTTCCATTGATCTATATGTTCTTGTATTTATCTGTTCATTTTGTGAATGTTTTAGAGTGCCTGTCCTGTTTGATGCACTGTGCCCTAGAAACAAAAAGATGGATAAGATTCCTCCATCTCACTGCTGACTAGAAAAAGAAATACACAGTCTAAAAGTTGTTTTTTTATTTTTATCTGGGGAACGTACTTAGAGCTATAGCCTGGGAGACAACTTCTCTGCTCTGAGATGCTGTTCCACAGAGGCAAGAGAGGAACCAGGTGCATAGGAATTTTTCCTGGGGGGAAAAAAAACACATAATGGAACATCAAAATATAACTACTAATCACAAAAACCAGGCATCTCGAGTAAATGAGTTTAGTGCTTTTCTAAGTATGAGAAGATCCAAAAATCTGAACTCATTAAGATACGTCCTTTGTGCGTCTCGGGTATCTAGGGCCGGTATCCTGCTTTTCTCCATCGCTTCAGGGTGCACTGCCCTTGTGGGCTGCTGTGGCTAATGGCTTGATGGTGAGCAACATTTATTGTTTACTGAAATTGCAGGCAGTGTTCTTTGTCTACTAAAACCCCCTCACATTTAAATAGAAAGATGTATTGACATATTTTGGTTAAAAATAATAGACTGAACACATAGTTACTTCAGCTCAACCTTATCAGAAAGACGGTCAGAACAGGAGAGGATGAGTAGTAAGTAATTTAATTTATTGTATTTTCGGCTGTGCTAGGTCTTTGTTGCTGCGTGAGGGCTTTCTCGAGTTGCAGCAGGTGGGGGCCATTCTCTGGATGTGGCGCTCCGGCCTTTCATGTGGTGGCTTCTCCTGATGCACAGCATGGGCTCTAGGGCGTGCAGGCTTCAGTACAGTAGACGCGGCACGTGGGCTTAGTTGCTCCACGGCATGTGAAACCTTTCTGGACCAGGGATCGAACCCATGTCCCCTGCATTGGCAGGCAGATTCTTCAGAGTAGTAACTAATCTAGAAGTCTCTAGAAAGCAGACTAATACATGGACAGCAGGGAGGTCTAAGAAACCACCCAGTTTATTTGTAGCGACCTTTGAAGGGCTCAGGTGATGCTTAAATCTTAAGGAATGGCTGAAAGTTTGCTTAGGAAGCATTTTCAGTTCAGTTCAGTTCAGCCGCTCAGTCGTGTCCGACTCTTTGCGACCCCATGAATCACAGCACGCCAGGCCTCCCTGTCCATCACCAACTCCTGGAGTTCACTCAAACTCACGTCCATCGAGTCGGTGATGCCATCCAGCCATCTCATTCTCTGTCATCCCCTTCTCCTCCCACCCCCAATCCTTCCCAGCATCAGTCTTTACCAGTGAGTCAACTCAAAGCATTTAGAACACCAACATTTCTCCATCCCATCCCTCAGACAGGCAATGGTCTTTCTACCTCTAGATAGAATACATAGGGGTTTCATTCTCTAGCGAGTAATGCCAAAGGATCTATGTACCGTAAATGCAAGCGGCAGTGAAGAGCAGGCTTCCCTGTTGGAAACGGGCCACATGAGCACTAAATTAAATGCTGAAGTTTGAGACCTTTGTTCTTCTACTGTTTTTCTCTGTCAGCTTTTTGGACACCTATAGCTGGCTATACACAGACCAGCCAGATGCTGAGAAATGTTTTCTGTTGCATCTAACAAGCTGAATGAGTTGACATGGGGGATTCGCTAACTTTAAAAATAAACAAGTCAACATTATTTGTCACGTCCGTGTGCAAAAAAGACCACCGTCCACAAGCCCTATCCACAAGCATGTACTTCTATTTGGATGTTAATTTTCACACTTTTATGTTGTGGAGGGAGCCAAAGATCAGGTTAGAAGGAAATCTCTAATATGTAAAGGAGCAAAACAAATAAAGAATAGAAGAAGCATCTTGAGAAAGTAGCCTCTTGAGAAAATAGCATCTCTGTGGGAGAAGAAGAATACTAAAAACTATTCTTTAAGAAACTGAGATAGGAGAGAAAGTAATGAAGTTACTGGAAACATAAGTTTCTCAGGTGGTGCTGGAAACAGGGGTGTCATTCTAAATCTACACTGTGCGATGTAGCTGCAATCTACAGTAATCACTGGCCACGTGTCACTATTTGAATTTGATGACATTGAAAATTTCCATTCTAAATATTTGATGAATGGGATCATGTCAGTGCTAACAGAGTGGTGGAGGGATACTGAAGAAGGTGTTAGTATCTTTGGCTCAGAAAGCTGAAAAGGAGCCGTTTCACCTGAGTCGTGCTTTGACAAATTGGAAATGGGTAGATAATGCCCTGAGTTTGAGACCAGGCAAGTCTTAGGTCCTGTCAGGCTTTGGTCCTCCCTTTCCTGTGACTTGAGAGTTTGAAGAGGCTGTGAAAGTAGAAATGAGTGCTCTGGGGAGGGAGGCAGATGTAGGAAGCCTGAGAAGACTAGAGGACATAGTGTTAAAATTTTTTCTGAGTTGTTGGTTAGTTGGAAATAGAAGTGAAATATTGTCAGATGAGCCTTGGGTAAGAGTATAAAAGATCACAAAGAACGTGGGTAGCGTGACCAATGCTGTAAAGGTGGAGTAAAGTCTGTTTGGTTCAGTCACTCTTCACAGAATCATGTTCTAACTCTGGCTATTATATGTTTAGCACTCCATTCAAGTATAAGGTTCACACCTGCGTGATGGAAAGTAGTGTTAAAATACAGATCAAACAAACAAACAAGAAAACATTGCTCCCTCTAATTACATTCAAAACTGTCTATGGTGTCTCACATGTGTTTTGTTGAGAGCCACTGTTTTCTGGCCAGTGATCCACAAAATAAGAAGATAGGATGGACCAGAAGGGCAAGTGTCAGATGAATTCAAATAAACTTTAAGGTAGGGAAAGAATGAGAAGATGAGACGCATGAGTCAGCAACAAGTTTCTGAAGTAAAACAGACAAAAATTGGGGCTTTCTGAAGTCTTTCTTAACAGAGATAGGTGTAATTTATATTCATAACTGTTATGAATAAAAGCAAGTTAAAAACTGCAAGCATAAAGGTATTCACGACCTTATTTCTAACACAACAGAAGTATTATTGATAATAGCAGGGGTTTAATAAGTGAAAGAGGAGAGTGAAACGTTTGGCTTGAAGCTCAACACTCAGAAAACGAAGATCATGGCATCTGGTCCCATCACTTCATGGGAAATAGATGGGGAAACAGTGGAAACAGTGTCAGACTTTATTTTTTGGGGCTCCAAAATCACTGCAGATGCTGATTGCAGCCATGAAATTAAAAGACGCTTACTCCTTGGAAGGAAAGTTATGACCAACCTAGATAGCATATTAAAAAGCAGAGACATTACTTTGCCAACCAAGGTCCGGCTAGTCAAGGCTATGGTTTTTCCAGTGGTCATGTATGGATGTGAGAGTTGGACTGTGAAGAAAGCTGATCACGGAAGAATTGATGCTTTTGAAGTGTGGTGCTGGAGAAGACTCTTGAGAGTCCCTTGGACTGCAAGGAGATCCAACCAGTCCATTCTGGAGAAGATCAATCCTGGGTGTTCATTGGAAGGACTGATGCTAAAGCTGAAACTCCAATACTTTGGCCACCTCATGCGACGAGTTGACTCACTGGAAAAGACTCTGATGCTGGGAGGGATTGGGGGTGAGAGGAGATGGGGACGACAGAGAATGAGATGGCTGGATGGCATCACCGACTCGATGGACATGAGTTTGAGTGAACTCCGGGAGTTGGTGATGGACAGGGAGGCCTGGCGTGCTGTGATTCATGGGGTCGCAAAGAGTCGGACACGACTGAGTGACTGAACTGAATTGACTGAATTTTAAGACTGCTTATTTATGATATTAATAAATTTAGCATATTTGTGATTCACATTAGCACTTTCAGGATTTAGGCATTGGATTAACTATACAAGGTGTCATTGGTCCTATTAGAGAATGTCTATTGCAGGATTCTCCAATAGGACCAATGACACCTTGTATAGTTAATCCAATGCCTAAATCCTGAAAGGTGCTAATATGAATCAGAAACATGCTAAATTTATATAGAATGTCTATTGCAGGATTCTAAAGCATCAGCCTCCAATGCGGGAGATGGGGGTTTGATTCCTGGGTCGGGAAGATCCCCTGGGGAAGGAAACGGTAACCCACTCCAGTATTCTTGCCTGGAGAATCCCATGGACGGAGAAGCCTGGTAGGCTACAGTCTACGGGGTTGCATAGAGTCGGACACGACTGAGCGACAGAACGGAACGGATTGCAGGATTCATTAATTTATTAAGCACGCTTTGAGTAATTATTAAGAGTTATGTTTCTACACTTTAAAGACAAACATGCCTCAGACATGGTATTTGTCCATCATTGAAGATAAATAGGGAGATATTTTACCATTAAAGTATGTATGTGTGCTTGTGTGATGGGAGAGAATTCAACTATTTCTGGTAGTTGATAAACAAAATTTACTTAACTACTTTTTTTTTTTTTAAGGTCACTGAGGAGTTTATTTTATCTATTTATTTATTTTAATTGGAGGCTAATTACTTTACATTATTGTATTAGTTCTGCCATACATTGACATGAATCCGCCCCGGTGTACATATGTTCCCCTTCTTGAACCCCCCTCCCACCTCCCTCCCCATCCCATCCCTCTGGTTCATCCCAGTACACCAGCCCCGAGCATCCTGTATCATGCATCCAACCTGGACTGGCGATTTGTTTCACATATGATAATATACATGTTTCAATGCCATTCTCCCAAATCATCCCACCCTCGTCCTCTCCCACAGAGTCCCAAAGACTGTTCTATACATCTGTGTCTCTTTTGCTGTCTCACATACAGGGTTATCATTACCATCTTTCTAAATTCCATATATATGCGTTAGTATACTGTATTGGTGTTTTTCTTTCTGGCTTATTTCACTCTGTGAAATAAGAGGCTCCAGTTTCATCCACCTCATTAGAACTGATTCAAATGTATTCTTTTTAATGGCTGAGTAATACTCCATTGTGTATATGTAACACGGCTTTCTTATCCATTCGTCTGCAGATGGACATCTAGGTTGCTTCCACATCCTGGCTATTATAAACAGTGCTGCAATGAATACTGGGGTACACGTGTCTCTTTCAGTTCTGGTTTCCTCAGTGTGTATGCCCAGCAGTGGGATTGCTGGGTCGTATGGCAGTTCTCTTTTCAGTTTTTTAAGGAATCTTCACACTGTTCTCCATAGTGGCTCTACTAGTTTGCATTCCCACCAACAGTGTAAGAGGGTTCCCTTTTCTCCACACCCTCTCCAGCATTTATTGCTTGTAGACTTTTGGATAGCAGCCATTCTGACTGGCGTGAAATGGTACCTCATTGTGGTTTTGATTTGCACTTCTCTGATTATGAGTGATGTTGAGCATCTTTTCATGTTTTCATTTGCAGACACTATGCTATGTTAGTCATTTAAACCATTTTGATAAGGAACTATGATTTTTTTCCTTTGAGCATCAGATGAAGTTGAGGCTTTATCCATTTAATAGGTGCCATATTCTGCAAAGTGAAATGTGAAGGGATTGAAATGCGTCTTGAACAATTAGTAAATTATTTAATTTGGTTATCTAGAAATAATACATTTATTCAACAATTATTCATGATCACTTGCCAAGAGGCCAGCTCCATTCTAGAAGCTGCAAAACAAAACAGGCTAAGTAGGTTTTCTTGTATTCTAACGGGAGAAATGAGATAACAAATAAGCAAATAAATGAATATTATGTCAGGTGGTGATAAGTGTGCTGATGGAAAATGAAGCAGGCCTGGGCACTTTCTAAGGGAATTAGAAAAGTAAAGCAGAGTGGGCTTCCACCCACTGTCTGTATTTTCAAGCCTATGAAGGTATCCAGAGGAAAGTGTCACTGGCTTTCTAGCAACATTCCTGCATTGATGGGCTGACCAGCATTACTCTCCTCCTGCCTCCAGAGGGCAGTTCACAGCAGTGTGACAGGTGCTTCTCTGAAAATGAGTCTTCTTAAGGATAAAGTTACATTTACACATAATAAGCTCCAGATATGTGCTGTACATCATAGTTCCTCTAGTTAACGTAAGATGCTGTGCACTGAGCATGAGATTTGCTCTCTGCTAACTAAAGCTGAAACTCCAATACTTTGGCCACCTCATGCGACGAGTTGACTCTGATGCTGGGAGGGATTGGGGGCAGGAGGAAATGGGGACGACAGAGAATGAGGTGGCTGGATGGCATCACCGACTCAATGGACATGAGTTTGAGTGAACTCCGGGAGTTGGTGATGGACAGGGAAGCCTGGTGTGCTGTGATTCATGGGGTCGCGGAGAGTCAGACACGACTGAGCGACTGAACTGAACTGAACTGAACTGAAGAGCAAATTGCTCTCTACACACACTAATTGCTAACTGCTCTACACACACACACACACACACACACACACACAGAAAATAAAAACCAACAGAGGCACACAGGGAATCTTTTGGAGGTGATACATCTATTACCTTGATAGTGGTGATGGTATTGTGACTGTATACATGTGTCCAAATTATGTACATTAATTATGTGCATTTTTGGCATACTGTTTATACTTCAATATAGCTAGAGAAATACAATGTTTTTAAAGGAATCTTTGAGCTGGGTTGACCAGACTCCTTGTCTTCTGCCCTGTCCTGGATAGGGGCTTCTCCTAAAACCATGAGCTCCTGAATCCCCCCAGGAAAACCTGGATCTTCACGAATCCCCTGTAGCCACGGAGACACCTGTATACACTGGGTCAGAGGACTACACAGAGTAGGTTATATTTCCCCAAGGTAAAAATGTGAATTTATGTGTCAGATGTGTACTCTTGTGATTTTTCATGTGGGTTTTAGTCTCTACAGAGGTAGAAGTAAGTCCCTTGGGGAGTGGGGCCATGGGTTTTACATTTTTTTATTACCTCCGTTCCCTTTCCTCCCTCTCTTGTGCTTTGAGTACAGTCTGTTGCCATTCAAAGAGGTCTACTTAATTATTCAACAAAACTTTCTGAGCATGTACTACAATACCCCCCATAGTTCATGGCTTTAGAGTTGCAAAGATGTGGACAGATTGGTTGCTGCCTTTGAAATGCTCGTAAACTGTGACCATATAAACAATAAATGTATGGATAGCTATAGGGCATCTAAAGGCAACCTATGGACAGGAAGATTATTGTGGTGAGAGCTTAAAAGGTCACTGTGAGCTTAGGCTCAGGGCAAAGTTAATTTGTGAATCAAGAACTATGACAATGAAGATCAGGAATTGGAATTGAGGAGACTATTCCCAATGTGTGGAATGTCATAAACAAAGGCATAGCTTCTGGAAAGTCTTAAACATATGTGGAACATAGAATGTGCATCAACCTGGCTAAGTCACAGTACTAGGAATGAGGAGACAAGAGATCGTGTAGGCTGTTTGTTAACAGAGGGTGTGGAAGCCCAAAAGAAGGATCTAGTTTTATGTTAATAAGTAGCAGGAGCTGATATCCATTTGTAAGTTGAAAATTCATTTAAGGAAATGAGAACTTTAAAAGCATTTTAGCATTTACAACTGGGTGGTCATTTATATGTTGTTCTAAAATAATAGTAATAAACTCTCTTGTGTATAGAACAAAAAAGCTAACTATGGCCAATCTGCAACTTAATTCCTGGTGAGGATGGCTCAAGCACCTAGAAGACATCTGGAATATGGTGGTCTACCTCCCACTCCTGTGTGTGTGAAAAAACACACCCACACACACAGATTCTGCTCATATAGGACCTTTATGTGAAGGAGATCTCTTTCAAGTGTGAGCAGATGAAGAGCTTTAGTTCACAAACAACTTAGTATCGAATGTTAATCTTTCTTAAAAATTCTTGTTTAATAATCTTCTTATATCTCTTGCAACCCTTCTTTGCTCTCTCCTTGAAAACAAAAATTAACTATAAGTAAAAAATTAGCACAGAAACTGTCATGACTCTCTGACCTCATGAACAGAGATACTCAACTTCTTCACGCCTGTCTCCTGGCCACTTTTAGAACTATGGGTCCCCCTGCAGTGAGGGGACCACTTAGCCAGGAAACGAGGGAGGAAGATTCTGAGGGCTGTAAGTTGCTCTCTCCCTGACCCTGTATCTCTCCAGGTTTTCCTAGCAAGTTGTCGTACCTAGTAAATACAGTAAAGGGAGGCATGCCTGTCCACAAATTATTCTGAAGACAGATTTACAGGAATAAAGAGCCTGCTAAACATGCAGCTCTGGAGGCCACCAGGTAGTAGCAGATTCTTTACTTCATTCCTTCTGTTGGCAACGCCATCTCTTCATCTCTTCCTCCCCGCACAGACTTTTGTTTATCTCTAAGGGTAGCCTTTGCCCATGTTTTTATTTTTGAATGTCATAATGGTAAATTGAAAACTCCTTTGGGTATCTTAATGAAGTGCATGATTCAAACACATTATCTCTATTTCCGAATCACAAATCCTGCCTCCTGGTTCAGGAAATTTCTAGACTTCTCTCTGGACACTCTGCAGTGCTTAATTTCAATAACCCAGTATCTCTGTAGAAGGGCTTTTGTGTGCTTTCAGAGCAACGCTCGCGGCTGTTCGATTTCAGTTACACCCATTTGTCTGCTCGTTTTCTCCGTCTCTGATCTGTAGAACTCAGCATTCTCCAAAACACGGATTTGGCAGAGGGCTTGAGGCTAGTCTGTCCTGTCTACTGTGGCTGGGCTGACTCCCTCCGTGAGGAGGGCTGGGAGAGTTCTTTTTTCTCCACCAAGGGTTGGGTCTGAATGTTCACTGCTGCCGATGCAGAACTCAGCCTAAATGATATAGGACGTGAGGGGGCGGCAGCCAGTACAAAGCAGTGAAATAAATTACCATATAGATCATGTTCTGGTGGCTAAGATAGAAGTGATGTGTGTAATGAATCAAAGCTGGAAGGGGTTCTGGTGCGTGGTGATGGTGAGGGAGACAGCGTCTGTGGCTCAGCCTGCGCATCAGAGGGCCCTGTGTGAGGAACGTGTGAGGAAGCAGAAAGTGCTCCGTGATGTGACAGGGAAGGCGTTTGTGAGGGCCTGCGGGGCCTCTCCTTACTGTGGTGGGGATCCGTTATTTCGCCAGCCCAGCACTTTGACTCTCCGGTGGGGACGTATCCTCCCCAGCGCGCGCAGCCTCGCATGGATCCAATTGCTGAGCCTTCCTCTCTCCTGCAGGCCTCAGCTCATCACCCAGGTGGGTGCACAGCCTCCCTCTCTCCCTCAACCTGAATCTTGAGTGGCGATATCTCCTGATGCAAACAGTCTGCAGCTCATTTGTCCTGAGAGCAGAGCCCTGAGAACATGGCCCGTTTGCTTCTGCTCCCCAGAGTTAACCTCGTTGCTCTCTCTGTTTGAGCCCTGGCTCTTCTGGTTCCTTTTGATTACGTAAGCTAACATGGACGCTGAGAATACATTTTGTGCTCAAGTTAGCCTGGATTGGTTTCTTTTGTTTGCAACAAACTCTTCCAGTTATTGAAATTTTCAGAATAAAAGGGTCATCAATTTCTTTTTTAAAAAATTTTTATTCAATTTATTTTTTTATTTTCTAATCTTTTTTTAAAATTTATTTTAATTGGAGGCTAATTACTTTACATTATTGTATTGGTTTTGCCATACATTGACATGACTCTGCCCTGGGTGTACATATGTTCCCCATCTTGAACCCCCCTCCCAACTCCCTCCCCATCCCATCCCTCTGGTTCATCCCAGTACACCAGCCCCAAGCATCCTGTATCATGCATCGAACCTGGACTGGCGATTCGTTTCACATATGATAATATACATGTGGGACCTAATTAAAATCAAAAGCTTCTGCACAGCAAAGGAAACCATAAGCAAGGTGAAAAGACAGCCTTAAAAATGGGAGAAAATAATAGCAAATGAAGCAACTGACAAAGGATTAATCTCAAAAATATACAAGCAACTCCTGCCACTCAATTCCAGAAAAATAAACGACCCAATCAATAAATGGGCCAAAGAACTAAACAGACATTTCTCCAAAGAAGACATACAGATGGCTAACAAACACATGAAAAGATGCTCAACATCCCTCATAATCAGAGAAATGCAAATCAAAACCACAATGAGGTACCATTTCACGACAGTCAGAATGGCTGCTATCCAAAAGTCTACAAGCAATAAATGCTGGAGAGGGTGTGGAGAGAAGGGAACCCTTTTACACTGTTGGTGGGAATGGAAACTAGTACAGCCACTATGGAGAACAGTGTGGAGATTCCTTAAAAAACTGGAAATAGAACTGCCATACGACCGAGCGATCCCACTGCTGGGCATACACACCAAGGAAACCAGAATTGAAAGAGACACATGTACCCCAATGTTCAATTTATTTTTTTTTAACTGGGAATGATCGCTTTACAATATTGGGCTGGTTTCTGCCATAAGTCAATGTGAATCAGCCGTGTGTGCTACGGACTACGTTGCTTTAGTCGTGTCCCATTCTGTGTGACCCTCTGTGGACTGTAGCCTGCCAGGCTCCTCTGCCCATGGGATTCCCCAGGCAGGAGCACACTGGAATGGGTTGCCATTCCCGCCTACAGTACAGACGTCCTCCCTGTCTCGAACCTCCCTCCCACCTCCCACACACCCCGTTGCTCTAGATCGTCACAGAGCACCAGGTGTGAGCTCCCTGAGTCACGAGTCCCCCTGGCTCCTCAGTTCCTTCGTGGTATGTTGTGCCAGGAGGCAGGCTGTTTGCAAAAAGTTTATCTGCCTGCACGTCTTGTAGTTAGACTGGAAGAGAGACATGGGAAGATAGGGTTATAGTTAGACTTAGAGTATTGTTCTGACAACTTCCATAAAGAAAAGAGACAAAACATGGCCTCCTGTGGATGATGTCACAGAGGGCTTTCTAAGGCTAATTGTAGGACAAGTGTATGAACTGAATTCTGCTTCCTCTGACTTTGTCTATGGCAGAGTGATCATTAATCCTTTTTCTAGCTGATGTGAGAGTTAGGTGGTATTGCTGCATGTCTGACAAGGGTCTTGGTATATTGAAGGTGCTTCATTAACAGTTAATCCTTAATCTCCCAACTTCCCTTGGAAGATTCTACTGCAGCTGGCACATTAAACAATGCATTGGGATCAGATATGTCTTGTTTCCAGCTTCTTCACCTGGGCTGTGTTCCATAGTGGATGACGATGGGGAGTTCAGATACATGAAATATATTGTCGGCAATCGTCACAGCAAAAGTCTTTTAAGAAACTGTTTGGTTTAAAGATGATATATGTACAATGTGTTATATAAATTTCATGGCCAAGGTCTGACTGGATATAAGTATGAATTATATCCCATTAACATGATTATCTTCATTTCATTTTACCTCTAAAATCCATTTGCTAATGAAAAGTCCCCCAATCATGTCTCCATCAGGGCCCAGTGAGAGATCTGCATTGGGCCTGCCATTTGCTTGCAGCAAGTGAGCACTGCTGGTGTTGTGTTTCTGTGTGGCAGTCATAATTCAATTCTGTTGCTCTCCTTGGTCCTGATGTGAGGAGGTACTCAGTATCCTCCCATTGCCCAAAACTCACCTGATCCTGAATTCATGTATTACTTGGTCTTCATGCTCCAAGGCAGTCCTGATTTTCTTGAGTCAGCCTGTTCAGTTGTGAACTCTCTCCCTCCTCTTTGAGGCTTCCCTGATAGCTCAGTTGGTAAAGAATCTACCTGAAATGTGCGAGACCCCGATTCGATTCCTGGGACAGGAAGATCCCCTGGAGAAGGAATTGGTTACCTACTCCAGTCTTCTTGGGCTTCCCATATGGCTCAGCTGGTAAAGAATCCGCCTGCAATATGGGAGACCTGGGTTCGATCCCTGGGTTGGGAAGATCCCCTAGAAAAGGGAAAGGCTACTCACTGCAGTATTCTGGCCAGGAGAATTCCATGGACAGTCCAGGGGGTTGCAAAGAGTCAGACACGACTGAGTAACATTCGCTTTCAGTGGCTCAGTGGCGAAGAATCTGCCTGGCAATGATGGAGATGCAGGTCCCTGGGTTGGGAAGATCCCCTGGGGGAGGAAATGATAACCCACTCCAGTATTCTTGCCTGGGAAATCCCGTGAACAGAGGAACCAGCCGGGCTATAGTCCATAGTGTCACAAAAAATTGGATATAACTTAGCAATTAAACAACAGCAGCCTCCTCTCTGAGACTCAAAACTAGTCTGATAGGCCAAACTGAAGATAAGAGTATAGATGGACAGAGGCTATGTCATGACGGCAACCAATGGCATTTTGCCATTTTCTCACATTCATGGCTTAATTATTTCATTCTTTGTGTGTGTGTATATGTAAAATTGAGCAAATGGCTATGTTAAGAGGATGGTTAAGTTAGATGGTTAAGCATCTAATTCCATGCTCCACTTTATAGACCTGTCCAGTTTCAAACCTGGACTGGTTAGGATACCATGCTGCATCTCTTCAGTTCAGTTCAGTTCAGTTCAGTCGCTCAGTCGTGTCCGACTCTCCGCGACCCCATGAATCACAGCACGCCAGGCCTCCCTGTCCATCACCAACTCCCGGAGTTCACTCAAACTCATGTCCATCGAGTCGGTGATGCATCTCTTAGAGAAAGCTAAATCAGGGGACACTGTTTCAGTGACTAAACTATTCTTGTGCTCAATCACGATCTGGTAGAAATTCTATACTGTGAGCAAAGAGGACTATTTTAACCATTGAATATGATCTTTGAAAGAGTAATATAAGTATTGATGGTGCAGTTTCCCATCTGTTGCAAAGAGGTTACATTAATGATTAACAAACAATCTTCAGATATTGAAAAGAGAACATTATATTAGCCATAAAAAAAAAGGTGGTTTTATTCAGAGAAAGGTAAAGAAGCTCTGGCTGCTATGACTAACTTCTGTTCAACATAAATTATGTAATTTGATATTTCCATAAAATTTTTTCTTTAAGAAATTAAAAGCCAATTTTTGCTTTTATATTGAAATTAATTGTTAATTATAAATTTTAGCATTTCACCTTTTGCTAATATAAGAGAACATCTGATCATTGCCAAAACTCTGGAAAACAAATTGAGTTTAGGGAGGTGCAATTTATAAAATTATTGTCAATTTATTAAAATTTATGCTGACTTGG
Source organism: Moschus berezovskii (assembly GCF_049115385.1). Lineage (NCBI taxonomy): Eukaryota > Metazoa > Chordata > Mammalia > Artiodactyla > Moschidae > Moschus > Moschus berezovskii. The sequence goes on from NC_142466.1 coordinate 24,226,622, forward strand.
AGGACTTCTTTTCTGAGATTGAATTATGGCAAATAATGCTGGCTGTTTTGCACATCAGTATGGCTTTATCTTATTTCCTTTCTTTGTATGTTGAATTGAGATTCCGAAATTCTGTATGAATTCTTTTTAAAATCTGTTGCCATATATTTGTTCAGTTACAAGTTCTTGGGTTTTACAGCATGCCCTTCTTTTTTCCAGTGGTTATGAAATTACAGTTAATTTAACATACAGATACTTTGCAAGGCAAGGAGTAGAAACTTGCCTTTCTACTCACTTTTCCAAACCAGCCCACTGCCATTTGAAAAATGATTTCTTCCCATTAGCAGAGGAGCTAATGATCATTAAAAAGGAAGGCGCTTGGTCTTTTTACAGAAGGAGCAGACACAAGATGGGGCATAAATGCGCCTTGTTTGCATGGATTGAACAATGGGCCAGTTGATGGATGTTCTTAAGGAACTCATCTTCAACTTTAGGATTTTGATGGTTAGGATCTGAATAGTACCTTTTCTAAGCATTTAGTGCACTGTTGAGTACAAGCAGCTGGTTACTGGTATCTCCAAGCACACATATATTTTTGAATGCAATATTTAATATTTTTCTGTTTGTCCCAAAGAGAACACTGTAATATTTCACGTGGTCTTTAAAGTAAGAGTGATTGAAAGCCTTATTCATAAGAAAGACAAATATCATATGATATCACTTATATGTGGAAACAAACAAACAAAAAAGGTACAAATGAAACTGTTTACAAAACAAAAACAAAATAGTCACAGATGTAGAAAACAAACTTAGGCTTACCAAGGGAGAAAAGGGTGAGGAGGGATAAACTGGGAGACTGGGATTGACATATATACACTACTATATATTAAGAGCCTACTGTATAGCACAAGACACTGTACTCAGTCCTCTGTAATAACCTATATGGGAATAGAATCTAAGAAATAGTAGATACATGTATATGTATAGCTGATTGATGTTGCCGTACAGCAGAAGTTAATACAACATGGTAAGTCAACTATATGCCAATAGAAATTAATTTAAAAAAATTTAAATGAAAAAAATGTGTGTTGCAAAATTATTTAAAATCGGGTTATTTAATAATTAGCAGCAGCAGAGAATACTTAGGTAAATTACTCTTTACTTTTATGACGGGAAATTAAAATATTTTTAAAATTTTGTGTATATTGTAAAAACAAATATGAAAAAAAAAAACAAGATGTTTGTACCTTGAGCATGTTGCAAAAGTGCTTCCTGTCGTAAAGGTAGGAGAAATTTATTTTTCCTTTGGTAAAGCCCGTTAGCTAACAGATGGTCACCTCAATTGCCAGGTAAAGTTAGGAACAATTTGTTACAAATGGTGCTGTCAAGTCATCTTATTTGAAGACTAGTTATTATTTATCTTGAAAACATGTATGTGATGGGTTGTATCTGCTTGGCTGTATAAAAGGGTGAGATGTCTTTCTGTCTTTGCAATCCCTTGGCAGGTTGCTTGCAATGCAGGTCACATTTTGGTTAAATGCTTCTTCAATAATACAAGTGTCTTCTTTCTCTTCTGTCTTTGTTGGAGAGGATTTTGGGGTTAGGAGAAGATATTGTTCTTAATTGTATTCCCCTAACACATGACACATTGGAGAAGGAAATGGCAACCCACTCCAGTGTTCTTGCCTGGAGAATCCCAGGGACAGGGGAGCCTGGTGGGCTGCCGTCTATGGGGTCACACAGAGTCAGACACAACTGAAGCGACTTAGCAGCAGCAGCAGCAGCAACACATGTCAAGGTCTTGGTAATGTAGAAAATATGTATGAAATTGTAAGTTAAAAATCCATATAAAATTATATATACATGTATTTTTAATATGTATCACATACATCTTCAATATATATAAAAAGACTAGAAAGGCATACACACATTTTAAAAAAGGCGGTATTACGGGTGATTTTTATGTCCTTGTAATTGTTTTTAATATTTTTCTGTAATTGTACACAGTACTTCGAAGGCTAGGAAATTATTATTTTTAATTTGATCTTTTAAAATAATATACTAGAACTTGAGTGTAATCATCAAATTAGTGAGAATAAAAGGCATCTCTGTTTTTTATTTTTTCTTCTAAACATTGTGCCTGTTTCAGAAAGCTGTTGTTCGTGCATTGTGGAGGAGGCCTTGTATTCAGAACTGAGGAAAAGAAGTTGTGGGTGGGAAGCATCATAAGTTTTAGACGAATGGTCTCATCTGACAGTTGAGCACGTAGAGTAGACATCCTCCATACACTCTGGCAAAGGAGAACAGAAGACAAAGAGTTATACGGAAGTAGGCAGAAAATATCTTTCAGCTGTTTGGTATCATGTTACCTCGGCCCCCTGTTCAGCTTCTCTCCCAGTGACCACATCAAAGGTAAAATAATAGATGATTAAAAAGAGGGGACTCCTATGACTCTGCCAACGAAAGCCATGAGTTAAAAGCAGAAAAGAGAACATGGATTCTGGCACAGGAGAAAATCCAGTAGCAACCCTCCACAGGCAGCAAATAATTTGTTTGAGTGCATAATTAATAGATTTGTCAGAAAGTACTTAGATTGTGAAATATTGCGCGTAGCCCTCTTTCCAGATGGATTAAGATGAATGGGTCCTCCAGCAGCTTATGAAACCTCATTGCTCAGCGGCTGGAGAATTGCTGCATCTAGAGTTGTTTGAATCTCTGCCTCTCTGCACTCTTCTTTCTTTTTCCCTGGCTGCAGGGGGAGAAATGAATAGAATGCTTCTAATTCTGATATTGAATGGTGTCCTTTACCTAAAGGGCATCCAAGCAGACAAAATTAAATCAGATGCTCAATGGGGGAAACTTTCCACTAAGCAGGAATTTAAAATAGGGAAATGTATTAACATGTTGAAAAATGGTTAAATTAAGCCAATCTGTAGATCAGAGGTGTGACTTTTCAGCAACAAGCCACAGAGGTATTTTATGTGCAATTGCCTGCACATTGAGAGGTGACACATGCCTTCTTTACCCTTGGAAATATTCGTGTAATACGTACCTGGGGGACTCATATAAATAGGCTGGTTTAAAACAGTAGGATGAAAATCCAGATTCTGTTTCTTTTTAGACTGCAGTTGATGTGATGGAATTCCCTATCAGCATTTTCCATCTGAGAATTCTTGCAAAGGATGATGATTCTTGCCTTAATGAGTGGAGGAAAAGATCTGTTATTTTTGGTGCCCAGAATGGTTAAATGAAATTGTTTCATTTTCCAAGCTTTCTTTTATGGTAAAAATTATGCTATGTTTTAAGGAAAATGGACAATGTTTTTAGGTTTTTTTTTGTTTGTTTCATTTTTCTCTTTTAGTAAACAAAGAGATGAGATGGAGACAAGGGCCAGCATCTCTCCAGGGACCTGATGCCGTGCTCTCACGTTACTCTTTAGTTTTTCTCCTGAGCAGGCACATAGCAGAGCCAAGGTCAAATCTCATCTCAAGGGGAGGGGGTTTTAAAAATGCTTGATCGTTAATGCCTTGTGCAGATTATTTGCTAGGACAAACCACTGTGAATAGTACTGATGCTGCTGCTAAGTCACTGCAGTTGTGTCCGACCCTGTGCAACCCCATAGATGGCAACCCACCAGGCTCCCCCATCCCTGGGATTCTCCAGGCAAGAACACTGGAGTGGGCTGCCATTGCCTTCTCCATGAATAGTACTAGTAAGCACTTCAGTTCAGTTCAGTTCAGTTCAGTCACTCAGTCGTGTCCGACTCTTAGCGACCCCATGAACCACAGCACGCCAGGCCTCCCTGTCCATCACCAACTCCCGGAGTTCACTCAAACTCATGTCCATCGAGACGGTGATGCCATCCAGCCACCTCATTTTCTGTCTTCCCCGTCTCCTCCTACCCCCAATCGCTCCCAGCATCAGAGTCTTTTCCAGTGAGTCAACTCGTCACATGAGGTGCCCAAAGTATTGGAGTTTCAGCTTTAGCATAAGTCCTTCCAATGAACACCCAGGATTGATCTCCTCTAGAATGGACTGGTTGGATCTCCTTGCAGTCCAAGGGACTCTCAAGAGTCTTCTCCAGCACCACTTAGTAAATTGTTAACTGTTATTTTATCTTCCATTAGAAAGCTCCTTAATTACTGAATTAGATTCTTTGAATGTGTGGACTTAAAACATAGTTACAACTTAAAAGTTGAGAGTTATTTTTTATTTAGTGGGAATTTTTAGTATTTCAAGCCTGGGAGACAGCATGTCAAGTGACGCTGAGAGAACTGCTCTGAGGAGGTGAGGTGAGGAGCCACGTTACATAGAAGTTTCACAACAAAGGGCAGGTAGTCTAGACATCAAAAGATTACTGTTAATTAAAGAAAACCCGATAACCCAAGTTAAGAACTTTAGCACTTTTTATGTATGGGAAGAGTCTGGGCTCACTAAAATCGTTCCTTTGATATGTACCTCAGCTGTCTAGGGCCAGTATCCCGTTTTCCCACCCTGAGCTTCCTCAGGGGTCACCATGGAGAGTGGCTGCGGTCTGATGGCTGCTAGATTGCACATATTCTTCTCCTTTCTGAGTTCCCTCAGCACTCACCAAGTCACTTGTCCATGGTGGCTGCAATTGCTGATGGCTGTTACACCCTTGTTTACTGATATGGCAGGAGATATTCCCTTTCTCAACTGGTGGGCCTGAGAATCAGCATTTACCAAACTTGTCTGGGAGTACTTTCACATATTAAGAGCTTAGCATCTTTGGTTATATGATAGGTGGAATGTTGTATCCTTTCAGCCATTTCTGGACCACTGCTCGGAACCTGAGCCAGGAGATCTCTGATAAAAAGAAAGGAGATGGACAGACATGGTTTCAGAATTTAGAGAGACTTTTCAGTTTTGCGTAGTTTGCTGCTTTCACTTTTATTTACCCATTTAATTATTTTTTCTGGTTTTCAATAAATATTTCTTAAGAATCTGTTCTGTATCAGATACTTGGTAAATTCTGGAGATATGAAAGAAACAAGATGTTGCTTTCACCGTTTGCTCTGGAATCCATCCAGGTACACGTTCTCTTAAGGCTCAGAAAGCATAGTTGATTCTCAAGTCTGATGGGGTTCCTGTCTCAGGACTCCCGCTTCTGCTTATTTTAGAAATTTCTCTACATTGACCCTCTGAAGTATCTGAGCCTCAGCTTTCCTATATAGTTCTTTCTTTTTTTTTCCCCCTTTTTTTCTTCAGTCTTTTTTTTTTTAGCTTTGATTGCTTCATTATCTCAGAGGTTGGGGAGTTGGGAATTGACATGAGGGAGGAGAAGAAATTATATAATGTTATCAGAAAATTCAATAAATGAACCTGAACATTCATGTAAGAAAATTTGTTTTAGGTCAGAGAAATCTAATAAATAGGAATCTCAAAAAGCTTGGGATATATTTTAAGAGCAAATTAGTATTAAAAAATGGACACCTGTGATATTTTGACATCACTTCAGTGTAAGGAAAGATGCAGGAACTTACTTCATGATAAATTAGAGTTATTAAGTATCACCATTTTCTGTTTTCCTATAATTTGCTGGTTAGAATCAGATAGAACTCTGGATGTATTCAAATAAATATAACCATGATGCTGAAATCCCAGAAGTCTAGTCAAATAAATTACCTTGACACAGGGGTTTCTGATAGATGAAATAAAAATATTCTGGAAATAGAAGAATTGTGGGCATTAGATGACCTTTTTAAGTCACTTTGGGAGAAAAATTAAATGGCAAATGAATTCTAATTCTTATCTCTCTCAATATATCACTGCAAACTATATGGAAATATATTCCCATGGTAAGCTAGAGGGAATGGCTTAATGATTTAAAACATCAGGTTTGCAATGATTAGAAACCATGGAACAGTCGGTTTGAATATCAAAACACTTAGCTTAATCTTCCCTCCTTCCAAAACATGTCAATAGAATATCTAATTCAGGCTGGGGGTGTATGCGTGTGTGTGTGTGTGCATATGTTATAAATGAAGTGATACCCTGAAAGAGCAAAAGATAAGGAGTTTTAGAAAAGTAAAAGTTTCAAAGGATTATTTTCTTTGGAAACAGTTGTTCTTCTTTTATGATTTCTGTAAAGCACTTGATAAAGCTGGGAAAATTCAATGTTATTTCTCCATTCCAGGAGAGAAAGCTTAGACGTCTTTGCATAATGTTACAGTGTCCATTTTTAATTAACCTCAAAGAATCTTGAGAATATGTGATCGGTCTAAAGGGTTTGCTTGATGCCTAAGCCCATTGCACATGATAAAATCATATATTCTCAGTCTAGGGAAAGAGATGCTGAGGGTGACAGTTCCTCTCAAAAACATCAAGGTTTTGAAAGACCTTGAAAAAAATCAATAATCATCTAGTGGTATATTAAATGCCTGTGCAGCAAATGTAATTTTTAGATATAACTATTGCAAAAAAAGTCCTAAAATATAACCAATTTAGGTGCAAATTGTGTCAAATAAGCATGACTGGGTGCTAGAGAAGATATGGATGCACACTATGCTTTCTGCAGATCAGAAATCCATTTTCTCCTTTGACGTGTGAAGTTTGGTGTTTTACTCAGTACAAAAATTCTACCAGTTTTAAAAATCAGAATATATCAATTTAAGAGCCTAGTATCACGAGGAACACTTATAAAAGTCCTCCCTGTAACTCCAGGCAAACAAGTATCAGTCAAAAACGAGGCAGGAGACATTGATCTTACTTTAAGCAAACCGCCTGAATTATATAGTCCAAGTCATCCTTAGAAATAGAAAAAATAGAGTGCTTAATTTGATCATTTGCATTCTTTGGTGAAGTTTTCATCCTTGGGGACCTAAATTTCAGTGCCAAGAATAACTCATTCTGCCCCACTGATTCGGATGATAATAAATCTTAGTATCCATGTCAGTAGTTAACAAAGTAAAAGCAGTTCTTTTAATGGTATTGAAAGGAATCCAAAGTAAACTTCCATTAACTCTTCAAAGAAATGATACCTTCTCTAACCGTATCACCTTTAGTGTGATAGCAGCCTAGTTTAAGAAGAAATCTTCAGAGGAGAGCCCTAGATATGTTTTTAAAAAAGTAAGTGAAGTGAAGTGAAAGTCACTCAGCTGTGTCTGACTGTGAGTTTCCATGGACCATGGAACTCTCTAAACCAGAATACTGGACTGGGTAGCCTTTCCCTTCTCCAGGGGATCTTTCCAACCCAGGGATTGAACCCAGGTCTCCCACATTGCAGGTAGATTCTTTACCAGCTGAACCACAAGTAAGATGAATTTTATTCTAAAAATAAAATAAAAAATATTTTTATTGAAGAAAAATTAGGAAAAGTTAGATATAGAAAGAAGTATACAACAAAAGCGCAATTCCTTCACCAAGAAACAACTCCTAGTAACATTTTGGTGTATATCCTGTTACCCAAGGAATTTTTCTTGAAATTCTGGATTATTTCTATGTATAAAACACTATAAATAGCACTCAAAAATACTATGTATTCACAGCTCAGATTTACTAAACATGAACAGTTTGACATAACTGCTTCAGGTGTTATTTTTAATTTCAAATTTTCCAATCTGTTATTGAAACAAACTATATCTCTCTCTTTGCTATCCCTCTCCATGGAGATGTAGCCACTACCTTGATGTGTATATAATTTTACCAGAGACACATGTATCCATAACCAAACAATATTGAGTTCTGATTTGCATGTATTTACATTTTACATTGTACATGTTTCTGCATCTTCGTTTTCACTCAAAATTGTTTCCCATATTCATCTGTTTAATTAGGTAATATAGCCCTTTCGTTTGAACTGTTTTAAAATGCTACACTGTGTAAATATTAGTCACTTAGCTATTCCCCTATTGATGAGTACTTAGGTTGTTTCTTTCACCTTTTTAATATACTATACAGATTGCTTTAATGCCTATATTTGTGCAAACATGCATATACTGCCTGAATTTAATAATACCAAATTGTTATCAGTAGTAGTTATAGAGTAGATATTTCTTCTGGTTATGGAAGCTGATTCATCATCTACATCCTTGTCAGCAGGTGGTATATTCAGGTTTTATTTATTTCCTTATAGCTGTCTGCAGTAATGTGTTACCTTAATGTCATTCTAATTTTTTGTGTCTCAGACTACTAGTGAGGTCAAGTGTCCCTTCATAAATATAATGACCACTTTTATTTCCCCTTTTATTGCCTGTCTGTTCATATTCCTGTTTTTTTTCTACAGAAGTCTTTGATTTCTGTATTGATTTCAATGTACATATTAACCAATTAATTTTGACAATTTTATGCCTTGAAAATATCTCTCAGTCTGTTATTGATTTTTAAACTTGGCACACAGTTTCTTTGGGTACATTAAAAATAATATAACCATATTTATAAGTATTTTTAATTTATGGTATGCACTTTTTATGTCTAAGAAATCCAACTCCACCCATTGCCATAAAGATTTTCTCCAGTATTTTCTTCCAAGAATTTAAAAGTTGTTCTTTTTCTTTTCACACTAATTAATATATTTTGGTTATATTGTTTTATTTGTTGTGAAGTAGAGATTTGTTTTACCATATATACAAACATTAGCCTAAAACCACTTCACGATTAGAGTATCACTGTGTGTATGTTTTTAAGAGAGTTAATTTTGCTGTAAATACTTAATTACTAGATACACAGAGTTTCCATTATTTTAAATAAGTTGTGATCTCAATTGTGAATTCCTTAAAACATTAACTACTGGAAAGTACTCTTTAATTTCTAAGGTTTTTGTTAACCCTCCTTTTTTTTTGTTAATTTCTAGTTTATAACATGATCATCAAATAACCTATTCTGTAAGAGAGTTGTTTAGTATTGTTAAGACTTTGTTGCATAGTTCATACTCAATTTTTAGGGATGATTTTTCTATGCTACTGCTTTTAATGATGCACAAAGTTCTATAATTCAGGCTTAACATTTTATAAAAATTTGACCCTATCCACCAAATCCATACTCTTACAGAGAACACCTATCTCCTAGAAACTAATGGAAGTAGCAGATAACAAAATTAGTAAGAATACAGGCTTTTTGTGTGTCAGTATAACAAGCTTGATCCTATGGATGTATCTAAAATCCTCTGACCTTTAGATTTGTTCTTACCAAGAATAAGTGACATTCACAGAATATCCATATACAAAGCCAAAATGAAGATACTGTGTATCCCGAATACCAGGTTTCATACAACTATAGATGTGATGCAGAAGTTCTGTAGGCACTGGAGGGAGGAGAATAGCATAAAGTAAATATTGTGCCTTTACTAGGAGAAGGGAATGCTGTCGCTTCCTCCCATGAGGCTTGGTCTAATCAAGTGGCAGACTGGGAGAAAATAAGCAATTAGGGTGTCTCAGGACATGCTTGCTGCTGCTGCTGCTAAGTCGCTTCAGTCGTGTCTGACTCTGTGGGACCCCATAGATGGCAGCCCACCAGAATCCGCCATCCCTGGGATTCTCCAGGCAAGAACACTGGGGTGAGTTGCCATTTCCTTCTCCAATGCATGAAAGTGAAAAGTGAAAATTAAGTCGCTCAGTCTTGTCTGACTCATAGCGACACCATGGACTGCAGCCTACCAGGCTCCTCTGTCCATGGGATTTTCCAGGCAAGAGTACTGGAGTGGGATGCCATTGCCTTCTCAGCAGACATGCTTAGCTCACAAAATAACACCTAGGTTAGGGATTGAGCATGGGACCTTGCTTCTATCACAAGTAACATCCACAACTGAGTATTGGTTTTTCTTTGGCTCCATCCTGTCATTCCTTCTGGAGCAATATTGAATAGGAACCTGGAATGTTAGGTTCATGAATCAAGGCAAATTGGAAGTGGTCAAGCAGGAGATGGCAAGAGTGAATGTAGACATTCTAAGAAACAGTGAACTAAAATAGACTGGAATGGGTGAACTTAACTCAGATGACCATTATATCTACTACTGTGGGCAGGAATCCCTTAGAAGAAATGGAGTAGCCATCATGGTCAACAAAAGAGTCCAAAATGCAGTACTTGGATGCAAACTTAAAAACGACAGAATGATTTCTGTTTGTTTCCAAGGCAAACCATTCAATATCACAGTAATCCAAGCCTATGCCCCAACCAGTAATGCTGAAGAAGCCGAAGTTGAATGATTCTATGAAGACCTACAAGACCTTTAAGAACTAACACCCCAAAAAGATATCCTTTTCATTATGGGGGACTGGAATGCAAAAGTAGGAAGTCAAGAAACACCTGGAGTAACAGGCAAATTTGGCCTTGGAGCACGAAATGAAGCAGGGCAAAGGCTAATAGAGTTTTGCCAAGAGAACGCACTGGTCATAGCAAACACCCTCTTCCAACAACACAAGAGAAGACTCTACACATGGACATCACCACATGGTCAACACCGAAATCAGATTGATTATATTCTTTGCAGCTCTATACAGTTAGCAAAAACAAGACCAGGAGCTGCCTGTGGCTCAGATCATGAACTCCTTATTGCCAAATTCAGACTTAAATCGAAGAAAGCAGGGAAAACCACTAGACCATTCAGATATGACCTAAATCAAATCTCTTATGATTATACAGTGGAAGTAAGAAATAGATTTAAGGGACTAGATCTGATAGATAGAGTGCCTGATGAACTAAGGACGGAGGTTCGTGACATTGTACAGGAGACAGGGATCAAGACCATCCCCATGGAAAAGAAATGCAAAAAAGCAAAATGGCTGTCTGAGGAGGGCTTACAAATAGCTGTGAAAAGAAGAGAAGCGAAAAGCAAAGGAGAAAAGGAAAGATATAAGCATTTGAATGCAGAGTTCCAAAGAATAGCAAGGAGAGATAAGAAAGCCTTCCTCAGTGATCAATGCAAAGAAATAGAGGAAAGCAAAAGACTAGGAAAAACAAGAGATCTCTTCAAGAAAATTAGAGATTCCAAGGGAACATTTCATGCAAAGATGGGCTAAAGGACAGAAATGGTATGGACCTAACGGAAGCAGAAGATATTAAGAAGAGATGGCAAGAATACACAGAAGAACTGTACAAAAAAGATCTTCATGACCAAGATAATCACGATGGCGTGATCACTGACTTAGAGCCAAACATCTTGGAATGTGAAGTCAAGTGGGCCTTAGAAAGCATCACTACGAACAAAGCTAGTGGAGGTGATGGAATTCCAGTTGAGCTATTTCAAATCCTGAAAGATGATGCTGTAAAAGTGCTGCACTCAATATGCCAACAAATTTGGAAAACTCAGCAGTGGCCACAGGACTGGAAAAGATCAGTCTTCATTCCAATCCCAAAGAAAGGCAATGCCAAAGAATGCTCAAACTACCGCACAATTGCCCTCATCTCACACGCTAGTAAAGTCATGCTCAAAATTCTCCAAGCCAGGCTTCAGCAATATGTGAACCGTGAACTCCCAGATGTTCAAGCAGGTTTTAGGAAAGGCAGAGGCACCAGAGATCAAATTGCCAACATCCACTGGATCATGGAGAAAGCAAGAGAGCTCCAGAAAAACATCTATTTCTGCTTCATTAACTATGCCAAAACCTTTGACTGTGTGGATCACAAGAAACCGTGGAACATTCTGAAAGAGACGGGAATCCCAGACCACCTGATCTGCCTCTTGAGAAACCTGTATGCAGGTCAGGAAGCAACAATTAGAACTGGACATGGAACAACAGACTGGTTCCAAATAGGAAAAAGAGTACGTCAAGGTTGTATATTGTCACCCTGCTTATTTAACTGATATGCAGAGTACATCATGAGGAACACTGGGCTGGAAGAAGCACAAGCTGGAATCAAGATTGCTGGGAGAAATATCAATAACTTCAGATACGCAGATGACACCACCCTTATGGCAGAAAGTGAAGAGGAACTCAAAAGCCTCTTGATGAAAGTGAAAAAGGAGAATGAAAAGGTTGGCTTGAAGCTCAACATTCAGAAAACAAAATCATGGCATCTGGTCCCATTACTTCATGGGAAATAGATGGAAAAACAGTGGAAACAGTGTCAGACTTTATTTTTGGGGGCTCCAAAATCACTGTGGATGCTGATTGCAGCCATGAAATTAAAAGACACTTGCTCCTTGGAATGAAAGTTATGACCAATCTATATAGTATATTAAAAAGCAGAGACATTACTTTGCCAACCAAGGTCCATCTAGTCAAGGCGATGGTTTTTCCCGTGGTCATGTATGGATGTGAGAGTTGGACTGTGAAGAAAGCTGATCACGGAAGAATTGATGCTTTTGAAGTGTGGTGCTGGAGAAGACTCTTGAGAGTCCCTTGGACTGCAAGGAGATCCAACCAGTCCATTCTAAAGGAGATCAGTCCTGGGTGTTCATTGGAAGGACTGATGCTAAAGCTGAAACTGCAATACTTTGGCCACCTCATGCGAAGAGTTGCCTCACTGGAAAAGACTCTGATGCTGGGAGGGATTGGGGGTGGGCGGAGACAGGGACGACAGAGAATGAGATGGCTGGATGGCATCACCGACTCGATGGACATGAGTTTGAATGAACTCCGGGAGTTGGTGATGGACAGGGAGGCCTGGTGTGCTGTGATTCTTGGGGTCGCAAAGAGTCGGACACGACTGAGCGACTGAACTGAACTGAATTAGGGATCAAGCAGCCTATGGAAATAGAAAGGGACGATGGGAGATTTTCAGCAGCCACGTTGCTCCCTGGATATTCTCAAACCAGGAGACAGGAGGAAATGGTCAAGAGAGCAGAGGCGGGACCACCACGGAAAGGAGACTTGGGTAGGTACCTCTCCTCTGCAAGGACAGTTGTTTTGCAGCTGAGAGGGTGGAGCTGTGACAGAATAACTGTATCCTGTGTTGCCATTAGTCTGAGTCGTAATTACGTTACCTTTATCACTGATTCCTCCTGAACCCTCATTTGTGAGTCACACATTAATTCCATTCTTTCTGTACTTAATTAAGCACGCCAAAAGAAATATTTTTCACCTGTGCCTATGACAGTGCTCCATTTACAAATACAACTTCCAGCTTAATATAGAATACATTTCTTAATATCTGTGGTTTTAATATGAAACTGAGAACCAAGTAGGAGACCCTGAGCCCCTCAGAATGGATTCCCTGTAACATTATTAGTTCTACAATGATGCTATATTGATTGCTGTTGTTCTCTTGACTTCCGATGATCTGTTTTTGTGTCCATCTTAGTTCAGAATATTATATCATCACGGTGAATGGTTCCTTTAATGATTATGAAACATTTCATTTCTTCCTTAATAATATATTTTGCCTTAAATTCTTGTTCATCATTTTCCATCCATTATTTTCTGTGATTTTTTTCATTATGCCCAAAGTGGGAATCTTGATTTTTATATTCAAGGCAGGTGTGGATTTATCCACAGATTTATCAGCTTCTGTATACCTATTAATTCTTTTATCGCACATGTTCCTTAAGTGTGGAATTTCCTCTTTTCATTGTATACTTTATAGTGATTATCAGTCATTGGTAGGTTTTTCAGGAAAATTTTGCCCTCACTCTTGAGTGATAGTTGAGCTGGTCACAGAGTTTTAAGCTTGTGTTTCTTTCCTCTTAGTTACTTGAAGGCATAAGTCTCCTGTCTCAAGAGTTCTGTGTTTTTTCTGGGATACCTTTGTCTTCAATTGTCCTTCAATTTTAGGTAATTTGTCTCTTTTCTTTGACAGTATTTGTTTGCCTTATTCTTCTATGGTGTTCAGCATACAAAATATGATATATGTGACCCAGCATGATTTTTTTCTATCAGTTATTCTTGGGAATTCAAACTTCACATGCTTCTTAATTTCATTATTTTATTAAGTGTATTAATATATTTTCTCATCCAGATTTCCCTTTCTCTTTCTGGAGATGCCATTTGCATGATTTTGAACCTTCTAAATTTAATACTTCATGCCTATTAACAACTTCAGTATATATTTTCGATCTTATCTTCCTGGGCTGCATTTTAGGTGATTTCTTTAAATCTGTCCCAAAGCCCACTAATTACATCTATTATTTTGTTTAACCCCCTTACATGTCTCCTAAAATTCCTATTTGTCCCTGTAAAAATCTACTCAATATTCTTTTAAGAGCACGGTTTTGCTTCATGATGGCTTTCAGATTTCTTTTAATCCTTTTAGTAACTTTCATACTACTTTTACTGTCTGCTGCTAAGTTGCTTCAGTTGTGTCCGACTCTGTGCGACCCCATAGATGGCAGCCCACCAGGCTCCCGTCCCTGGGATTCTCTAGGCAAGAACACTGGAGTGGGTTGCCATTACTGTCTATGTTATATTATTTCTTATACTGTGAGTGTCAGTTCAGTTTCAGTATCTGTATCTGTGGACTCTTCTGTTTGGATTTGTTTGTTTTGTGTGTTGTTGGTAACCTTTTATTGTAGACTCAACTGCAGCTGGAGTTGTCTTCTTTCTACAGCGTCCTGTGTACTGGAAGCAATAGATGAATACCCACGTTGTGTGAATTCCCTTCTGCTGGGGCCCAAGTGTATCTTTGGTCTTAGACCCTACTTTCACAGTTATATACCTTTGTATTCCACATATGAGCATGGCAAAGGTTTAAGGGAAATGCCTTCACCTCCCTCTACCCACCTAGAGCCCAGAGCAGTTACCAAGTTTCTTTCCTATTGCTGTGGGTCTGTGTACAGCTCTTTAATCTTCCTCACACAGAGGAATTTTAGAGTCCTAGATTCATGAAGCATTGATCGTTTGTTACATATTTTTGTCCAAACTTCTTAAGTGTAGCAGAGGAAATGGTCTATATTAAAATATTCATCACTTTGTTGGTAGAGCTATACCATTTTTTCCTATTCAGTTTTCCCCGTAGTTGAAATCATATTTTGTAGGCAACTTCAGGCCTTGGTTTTCCACTTAATAGTATAACAGTTAACATTATATATGTTATTACAAACTGTGATATGCTATTATAAACTGTGAATACAGTTTAATTGGTTACCCACTTTTTCCTTGCATGTGTGTATTATCAGTTATTAGCCAGTTTACTATGTTTTGACATTTAGATTGTTTATAAGTTACGTACTCCCATAAATAAATCTACAGTGAGCATTTTTGTGCTCCCATTTTTTCAGATTATTTCTTGAGGATTATGTAGGATACTAAAAATTCTAAGCATTTAATAGCAATTTTTTAAAAGTAGTATTAGTGCATGATTCAGACATGTGTTTATATAAATATGCTTAAATTGTGCCTTTTAAAATCACTAAAATTTAAAGTAATCTGAAGAGGATTTTCTAGATAAATATCCACAGATGATAAGCAGAAGTTGTAATTAGCTCCAAACCATCATTTCCCAACAGGTGGCCATTTCTTCTTTGAATACCTCTAGTGACAGTCATTAAGGAACCTTTCTTGGCAGTTTGTTCCATGACTTAATTTTCTAATATTACTGTTATAAAGATTTTCATAATATTTAATCTAAATTGCCGCAAGCTTTCATTTGAGCTATAAATATATGTCTGTGCCCTCTCACCTACACATTTAATAATTAGCAGCTAATTGGTATTTATGTAAAAATGTGTAGCTCATAGTGAAAAAAGGATCATGTGTTCAAATTTCTTCACATAAAGAAATGAAAGCATCAAGAAATAAAACAGAAAATGGAGCTCAGAGGTAGTATCAGAGAACCTCAAAGAGAAATAAATTATCTAGCTGCCCAGCTACAGGCCAAAGCTGGCCAAAGATCAATAGTAGTTACAAAACATTAAGTCTTCTGCCTTCAGGGAAGCAACTGAAATCTCTACCAGCAATTAAATAGCCCAAAGCAAGAATGTGAACCAATTGATCAAAGTTATAGAAAGGCAGATTTTGGCTTAGTGGGAGACAAACTTTCTAAAAGTTGAAGCTATACAAACACATAATGAGGTGGTGAATTCTTAGCCTTTAAGGTTCTCTTGCAGAAGTTGAATTGTTTCTTATCAGCATGTTATAGAGGAGATTCTCACATCAGTGGCCTTCGAAGATTTTTTAGAATCGTTACTTTGGACAAAAACTTAACGAGGAAAAACTATAAAATAGAGGGGCTTTCGTTGAAGCATGAGCTAATCTTATCCATATGGCTGCCTTCTTCTATCCCAAGTGGATGCTAAGGCAGCAAAGAACAGTTTTTTATTTAATTGAAATATAGTTGATGTACACTGTTATGTAAGTTGCTTGGGCCATTAAACCAGATGAGCTCCAGAGTTTCTCCATGCGCCGAGATGCTGTGAAATTCTCTGTTTCTCTTTGCCTGTGTATTTTGTAGTGAAATGAGGGATCTGTGTGGTGAAAATCTGATAATATTTTTGAAATAATAACCTGTGTTATCTGGGACTTGTGGTTTCAGAGAGTGGCTCAAAATGACAATGAGACCAATCTCATGAGCTTTATTTCTTCATGAACTAACCAACTTTACCGTATGCTATGATCAATATTCTTATGACCAAGCCTTGATAAGAGGCATTTAAAGAGAAATATTTTAGTGACTATTTACCTTTAGCAGAAAATTCATCCACATAGTACAATAATAACCATATACAGATGTGTATAAACAGAAAAGTAATTCTGTATCTAAACCTGTTGTGAGCTATCTAGTTCTCCTTCATAGTCTACCACGCTCACCAGTTTCTTGTACTTACTGTTGACCCTTGATCAGTGGAGCTCAGAGGCACTGACCCTCCACACAGTTGGAAATCCCGCTATAATTCATAGCCAGCCCTATGTATGCTCTACACAGTCATTTCCTCCATATCCATGCTTCTGCGTCAGTGGATTCAACCAACCATGGATCATGTAGCATTGCCGTTTTTACTATGGAGAAAGAAGCTGCAATAAACTGACTCATGCAATTCAAACCCATGGTCCAAGAGTCAACTGTATACTTACATAGGTATTCTGTGCCTTAGCAAACATACACACATTTTCTTATCTTCCTGTAATCATTGTACACATTGTTTCATCACAGAATTATGAAAATGACATTCTTCAGTGAATTGTCACTGAGGACACCATGATTTCAAAAACAGCTCTGTAGTGGGTACATTGAACAGAAACAAGAAATTCTGAAATGTTCAAAATAGTGATTGTTTAATCATCCTCAGAGCAAAGCTCCCAGCTGATCCAGGATGGATATGAGGAAGGAACAATGGCACTTTTTTAGAAGTTTACTGAGATTTGGAGATTATTATTATAATTATTATTACAGCATAACCTAGTATAGCTTTACTGTACTATTGATTCTAAAGTCACTCTACCCCAAAAGGAAGTTACTGAAAGTTAAAATCACCATTTGATACAACTTAAAAAAAAAAAAAATCAGTAAAGCGTCCCAATAAGTAGAAAGGAAAAAAAGATAAGAAATCCCTCTTTATTCCATCAACTGAAAAGACTATACTGGCTTCTACAATTTTAATGTGATCTCTGATTAATAATAAATAATGGGCAAAGTAAATATTATTTTCTCTGAATGGAGTGTATCAAAATTTGTAGCAAGAATGATAATTTTTTTGGCTTGGCTTTTGACTTTATCCCTTTTAACTCTCAAAATTTAAAGAAATAGGCTAACTGTCCTTAATAAGAGATTAATAAGGATTTCTATTGTGTTATTGCAATTTGAGAATTTGTAAACTTTTGCTGTGACTTAAATTGAGATTGTATTGAATTCAAGAATGCTCTTATCAGAAAGTTTCTTTCTGTGAGCTCTGCTCATTTTAGCTGAGGGTTCCCAACTGTCTCCTTCTGTAAAGCCTCAGGCCAGTTACACTTGGGAGTTTCTGGGTCCTTCAGAAAAAATGATAAAAAACTAGGATAAGATAATCCTTTGTTTTAATTCCTAAAGTCCTTTCTCTTTACCATTGTCTCAATTATGTTCTTTCCAAATGTTTATTTCTCAATAATCTAATACCATTTTGATGTTCCCATCTGTGCCAGTTATTTCTGAAATCAGTACATTCAAACAGGCAAAGGCTTAAGTGATTTCTCCCCTGCTTCCCCCAACCTTATCTTGATTGAAAATGACACTTCCTTCCTCCCACAGAACCCCAGAAGATACTCTGTACTCTGTCTGCCTTTGCTTGGTCTTTCATTGTAAGATAAATGCTGATTCTGAAATTGAAACATAGAAACTTCTGAAATTGAAACTCAGAGGGTAATATGCAAAACCATGTCAGGCTGAAAAGAAAGCTAGCTTGAATTTTGGATAGAGAAGGAATTCTATATAAGCCAGTTTATAAAGAAGAAAATGAAGAGGGCTCAGAAAGAAAAACAGAGGTGACAGAGAAGCAGGGGAGGAAGACAGGGCAAGGGGAAACCAGGCGAACAAGGAAAATGAGAGCAAGCATGGGTATTTCCCTTGAATTTAGGAGAAAGCCAAGGAAGCAAGCTCTGTCTAACAGACATTTGAAACTTTGGGGAGAGGGGTAAAGCATTCTCTGAAAACAGCATAAAGAATACCCAAAAATAATTTTGTATGCTGTGAATTTCTATCTGTAGTTAGCTATGTGGTTGAGAGTTTGAATACTTGAAATATTTTTATAACACAGAGGTTCCTTCACTAATTAGGTGTTGATGTTTTTAGTACCTTCAATCACTTTGGAGAAAAATATGTACACACACACACACACACACACACACATATGCAGTCCATGGGTATATATATACATAGAGTCGGACACGACTGAGCGACTGAACTGAACTCAACCAGGTGGTGCTAGTGGTAAAGAGTCTGCCTGCCAATGCAGGAGACATAAGAGACACTGGTTCAATCCCTGGGTCAGGAAAAATCCCCTGGAGAAGGAAATGGCAACTCACTCCAGTATTCTTGCCTGGGAAATCCCATGGACAGAGGAACCTGGCTGGCTACAGTCCATGGGGTTGCAAAAAGTCCGACACGACTGAAACGACTGAGCACACATATGTATTATTAAAAATATACTATATATGTAGAAATATATGCTAGGTTTCTAAGAGTTTAGATAACTTCTCCAAGATCTCTTACAGTAAATTTCCAGTTGGACCTGAGTTAGAGCCAGGTCTGTGTTTGAAGTTCAAACCATTTTTCATCACACTGTGCTTCCTTTTTCTGTGGAATTACGATAGCAGTGACAGAATTATCAAAAGAAGCAATATTTTATTCCGTGTATTTGCTTTACTAAGTAACTGCTGATGAGTTATATTTTCATCAAAAAGTTTATATCCTGAAATACTTTTATAAGATCTGTAGAAATATTGGAAAATTTGCATCAAGTGTAGAATGGGAATGGCCACTGATTTGCATAAACCTATTTTCTCAGATCAGTGATTTTTAAGGAGATAGTCTCTTTTTTTTAACTATCAAATTTTGCTTCTGATCTAACATTTGTAAGAATTGCTTTTTGATTAGAATCTGTCTACCTTAAACATTTCCGTGCAGGTTTTAGAAAAACAGACAAAAACATTTATAAAGCAGACTTTTACAAAGGAAATCTACACTGAGACGCCTGTCTCAGCAGCCTGCACCCAGCTTCTCCATTCCAATCAAAGGGTTGAAGGCCAGATTTCACCACATTTTAGATTTGTGTAGATTACGATGTGATTAAGTCCACAATCTGAGAGATAGCTAGATTCTAAAGAGATTTGAGAGAGGAGTCACTCACCTAAACACCTTGAAAGTAGACTCAGTATTGAAATTTCTTGCCCAAGGCTAGGCAACTAGTTAATCATAGAAAAAAATGAACTGTATTTTATCACCACATGGATTTGTAAAATTTCCCTTCCACCACTAAAATAAGTGAAAATACAAAGAACAAAGTGGGAGAGATCATTTACCGAGCTACAGTTCTCGTGAAGTAATATAACTCTGGCATGGTCAATTGTTGTTTAGCCTCTCAGTCATGTCCAACTCTTTGCGACCCCATGGTCTGTAGCCTGCCAGGCTTCTCTGTCCATGGGATTTCCCTGGTGAGAATACTGGAGTTGGTTGCCATTTTCTACTTCTGACCCAGGGGTTGAACCTGTGTCTTCCTTATCTCCTTCACTGGCAGGCAGATTCTTTACCACTGAGCCACCAGTGAAGCCCAGCATGGTCAATTACTACTGCAGTATTTCCACTTTGCCAGGGTGGGGGTAAAGATTTAATGACTCAGGATGAGCAAAGGCATACTTTCTGAATGCCAAAATGGGTTCTAAAGGTGCAGATGACTCAGGCTGACCCTCTTCTGAGGATTTCTGAACCACAGTCTTGGACTGAGAACACTCTGCAAGATTGAAATTAGATATTCAGGTCAGTTAGTTCAGTTTAGTCGCTCAGTCGTGTCTGACTCTCTGCAACCCCATGAATCACAGCACGCCAGGCCTCCCTGTCCATCACCAACTCCCGGAGTTCACTCAAACTCATGTCCACAGAGTCGGTGATGCCATCCAGCCATCTCATTCTCTGTTGTCCCCTTCTCCTCCTGCCCCCAACCTTTCCCAGCATTAGAGTCTTTTCCAGTGAGTCAACTTGTCACATGAGGTGGCCAAAGTATTGGAGTTTCAGCTTTAGCATCAGTCCTTCCAATGAACACCCAGGATTGATCTCCTTTAGAATGGACTGGTTGGATCTCTTTGCAGCCCAAGGGACTCTCAAGAGTCCTCTCCAGCACCACAGTTCAAAAGCATCAATTCTTCGGCAATCAGCTTTCTTCACAGTCCAGCTCTCACATCCATACATGACCACTGGAAAAACCATAGCCTTGACTAGACGGACCTTTGTTGGCAAGTAATGTCTCTGCTTTTTAATATACTATCAAGGTTGGTCATTACTTTCCTTCCAAGGAGTAAGCATCTTTTAATTTCATGGCTGCAATCGGCATCTGCAGTGATTTTGGAGCCCAAAAAAATAAAGTCTGACACTGTTTCCACTGTTTTTCCACCTATTTCCCACGAAGTGATGGGACCAGATGCCATGATCTTTGTTTTCTGAATGTTGAGCTTCAAGTCAACCTTTTCACTCTCCTCTTTCACTTTCATCAAGAGGCTTTTGAGTTCCTCTTCACTTTCTGCCATAAGGGTGGTGTCATCTGCATATCTGAGGTTATTGATATTTCTCCCAGCAATCTTGATTCCAGCTTGTGCTTCTTCCAGCCCAGCGTTCCTCATGATGTACTCTGCATATAAGTTAAATAAGCAAGGTGACAATATACAGCCTTGATGTACTCCTTTTCCTATTTGGAACCAGTCTGTTGTTCCATGTCCAGTTCTAACTGTTGCTTCCTGACCTGCATACAGGTTTCTCAAGAGGCAGGTCAGGTGGTCAGGTATTCCCATCTCTTTCAGAATTTTCCACAGTTTATTGTGATCCACACAGTCAAAGGCTTTGGCATAGTTAATGAAGCAGAAATAGATGTTTTTCTGGAACTCTCTTGCTTTCTCCATGATCCAGCGGATGTTGGCGATTTGATCTCTGGTGCCTCTGCCTTTTCTAAAACCTGCTTGAACATCTGGGAGTTCACGGTTCACATACTGCTGAAGCCTGGCTTGGAGAATTTTGAGCATGACTTTACTATCGTGTGAGATGAGTACAATTGTGCGGTAGTTTGAGCATTCTTTGGCATTGCCTTTCTTTGGGATTGGAATGAAGACTGACCTTTTCCAGTCCTGTGGCCACTGCTAAGTTTTCCAAATTTGTTGGCATATTGAGTGCAGCACTTTCACAGCACCATCTTTCAAGATTTGAAATAGCTCAACTGGAATTCCATCACCTCCACTAGCTTTGTTTGTAGTGATGCTTTCTAAGGCCCACTTGACTTCACATTCCAAGATGTCTGGCTCTAGGTCAGTGATCACGTTATCGTGACTATCTTGGTCGTGAAGATCCTTTTTGTACAGTTCTTCTGTGTATTCTTGCCACCTCTTCTTAATATCTTCTGCTTCCATTAGGTCCATACCATTTCTGTCATTTATCGAGCCCATCTTTGCATGAAATGTTCCCTTGGAATCTCTAATTTTCTTGAAGAGATCTCTTGTTTTTCCTAGTCTTTTGCTTTCCTCTATTTCTTTGCATTGATCACTGAGGAAGGCTTTCTCATCTCTCCTTGCTATTCTTTGGAACTCTGCATTCAGATGCTTATTATCTTTCCTTTTCTCCTTTGCTTTTCGCTTCTCTTCTTTTCACACCTGTTTGTAAGGCCTCCTCAGACAGCCATTTTGCTTTTTTGCATTTCTTTTCCAAGGGGATGATCTTGGTCCCTGTCTCCCATACAATGTCACGAACCTCCGTCCAGAGTTCATTAGGCACTCTATCTATTCAGGTCAAGGCACATGCAAATTTGAATTCACAAACAGAATGAAGGGATCCACTATAGATTTGCTTTAGATTATGTATTCCTCTACTAAATTCAAAATGTGATTTTTTTTTGGGGGGAGGGGTATTTCCCTCAGTTTTTAGAAATATTGCTGTTTCTAGAGTGTCATTCCTTCTGTGAGTATATACTGCCTTGAACACAAGGATGAATGTGTGGAAGGATCATGAGCCTGGGAGTCAGGGTCCCTGGGTTACCATTAGGTGTGTCTACTTACTTTGTGTGTGTTAGTCTCTCAGTCGTGTCTGACTCTTTGCAACCCCATGGACTGTAGCATGCCAGGCTCCTGTGTCCATGGAATTCCCCAGAATTCTCTACAATACTGGAGTGGGTTGCCATTCCTTTCTCAAGGGTGGTCTTCCCCACCCAGAGTTTGAACCTTGGTCACCTGCATTGCAGGCAGATTCTTTACCATCTGAGCCACCAAGGAAGCCCTTAGTTTGTAAAGAGCAGAAAGCAAAGTTATAAACAAAAACAGGTGTTTGTTTATTTGTCATATACTTGAAACTCCGGGGACAGGGCTGACTTTGCCCAAAGCAGCACACAGGAGCTTTCTCCAGGGTTGGACACCATTGTCTAGAAGGTATCTTCCAGTAACTCCAGGCTCAGCTCATCCTCTCAGTCATCCTCATGGATTAACCTTCCTCTAACCTGAAGGCTCTCCTAAAAGCCCTGGACTGAGCCTTTTGGGTTCTAATCTTCTTTAAGTCATAAACATTTTTTCTAACCACTTCCTGTGGCCAGAGAGGTTGAAGAAAACTAATTAACCAAGTATCTTTGCTACTGCAGCCAATTTGATAAGGACAATGAGGGAACTGTGGTATCTTCAGGCAGTTCAGGGACCCAAAGAGGCAAACATAAATGCTGGGAAAGCAAAGCAACAGATTTCTGTCTCAAATGATTAATCATTATCTTAAAAGGCCTTCAAGTTTTACTGTTGATGGACTTAACATAAAGAGAATTTTGTTTTTTGGGTTTTTTTTTAATACAATATATGAAATAAAGTAGGGGCGTCCCATGTGGCTCAGTGGTAAGCAATCCTGCCAATGCAAGGGACTTGGGTTTGATTCCTGGGTCAGGAAGATTCCCTGCTGAAGGAAATGGCAACCCACTCCAGTATTCTTGCCCAGGAAATCCCATGGACAGAGGAGCCTGGTGGGCTACAGTCCATGGGGTTTCAAAGACTCAGACACGGCTGAGTACACAGGAGATAATGTAGAGCTGCTCTGTTCAAAGCTGGAGAGGGTGCTGGAGGCTTTTCTTTTGAACTCATCTTCCTTCCTTTCCTATGGTAGAACTTACAGGAGGACAATTTGAAAGCTACCAGACCTGATAAACCCTTTAGGAGACCTAAGTAGCACATCCTGTTACTGCATCTCTCCTTGACTCCGTCCTAATCTCCTGGGGGAGAGTGCTCCGTCTTTGCCTTTCAGCTCTCATATGCTCTTATCCTCTGGTCTGAGTATGTACTCATAAAAGTATAAGTTGTTTGATGGGTAGATGCCTGTTCTTCTGCAGGATCAGCCTCTAAATACTTTCCCCAGTTTACTCTGCCTATTTTGGTTCTTTAGGACCCGGAGTGCTCATAAAACTGTAAGATAAATGGAATGGTACCCTCCCCCACCCATCCAGACAGAAATTGCTCCTTGCTGGGGAGGTAAATGCTCCTTACCAGTCTGGCTCTACAGAGGTAGCTTTCTTTCTTTTTTTTTCCCCCTCCAAATGGTAAAGACATTAAATCTCTTTGCCTAGATGCTCTATTCCATTTTAGCACAATGTGGAGTGAAGACTAGGGAGAGTTTTAGTCAGATCTGGCCCTTGAGATAGCAATAAAAGTCAGCTGCCTAAGCATTAACTGCCTTGTGAAACTCTCTGTAAATCTCCACCAAACCCGTGCAATGATTTCCTCTTCCCATCTCACCATTCAGATTTAATACTGCCGTTGTGCTACTAATAATGCCTGTTTTTAATGGTGCTGGTGTCTTGTATTTTTCCCAAACCTTTTGGGATATTTTAATGCTTAACCAGCATAAACCACTTGTTCTCCTTCAATTTTCTAGTAAGAGACTCTCTTTAGTTCTGTATAAGCTATAGGCTATAAACATTTCACACTGCAATTCATTGTGAAAAAGGAAAGAAAAGTACATCCAGATAACTCCCATAGTAATATTAGCTTTTTGTTTGCCAGAATTTCATACATCATTGCATGCTTTTATGTATTATTATGCATTCTAACATAGCATAAACAAATCACATTGTCATTCTTTTGAGTCCGAACTGTGAAAGGAAATGAATTTGGTTTCTTTATATAAGGACCCTTGCCTCAGACGTGCTCTCAGAACACAGAAGTATGGTATATCTGCATGATACCATGTGCCACAAAGGTGAGATGCTAGGCTTTGAGAAGAAAAATAAGCTTTTTAACCTTCAAGAGTTCCTATTATTATAGAGAAAGGGAAAAAATATTAGAGGTACGTCTTTGGACAGGTTTTCTTGGCCTTACATGTTTCTGTGACTGAGACGAGTTTTGAAATTATGTTCTTATTCATTGAGAAAAGGTTGAAGAAACATTAAATGAAATGTGATTTTGTGTGAGGCTAACTGTGGAGATATTGTTGAAATGAGGGTGTCCTGATGTCAGTCTTCTAAGGAATATTTTTTTCAGAATTCTCTGACAGAATAACTTTGTTTCTCCTTTGTATTGAAAATGTTTTCACTTTCTTTAAGAATCACACGTGGTTATTTCCTTTTGCCCTTTAGTTGTCTGGAAGCTCAGAATCAAATTCAGTTCATTAACTATTTAGCATTAATTTGATTATTCATAATTTGTTACTTTTATTCTGCTTAAATTTTCTCTGATGCTGGACTTATGTACATATTTTATTTTTCATAGAGTGTGAATTGTCTTGCTTTTGAACCATTTTAAATATTTCATGGAAGGAGGAGATTTATCTATAAAAGAATGCATAGTATTAGATTTGCGTCTTCCTCAGGGACAGGGGAGCCTGGTGGGCTTCCGTCTATGGGGTCACACAGAGTCGGACATGACTGAAGTGACTTAGCAGCAGCGGCAGCATTTAACACTTACTCAGAACTTGGGGTCACAGAGAGTCGGACACGACTGAAGTGATGCAGCAGCAGCAGCAGCAGCAGAACTTTGTATCAGGAGTGTTCTGCCTTGTGTGAATCCTTTTTGTTTGAAAGGATATGATAAAGACATATCTTAGGTCAAATTGAAGTTCTGAAGTCCATGCCTAAGGCAAGAAGGTTATTCTTGAAAATCCCTTAGGGAGATACCACCTTACAAACAAAAATGCCTTTCTCAGTTAGAATACAATGAAGGAGTGAATACAGCTTAGTTAGATATCCCCCCAGAATTAAACAGCCATTTTGGTCACCCATCACGTAAAGTCATTGATTTGTGTTAGTGACCATGATGCGACTGTACATATAATCTTGAAACGTTCGAATAACATCGAGTAGGTGAAGTGCTCCAGTATTAAAAGGTGGGTTTATATCAGGCGTTTTATTCTCACTCTAGAAGGTTCACAATTTCAAATGTTTTTCTTCCCTTGTTCCCTCACTACCTCTTTCCCCCTGTTCCAGTTACTCACTGTTACGTAATAAATGTGGAACATTAGTCCAGATTCAAGGGTACGGAAATTCAATTTCACCTGTTGGAAGAATGTCAAGGATTTGTCATCATCTTTAATCTGTCTTCTCCTCACCTCTTTACTTGGCTCAGATGGTAAAGGATGCACCTGTAATGCAGGAGATTCACATTTAGCCCCTCAGATGGGAAGATCTCCTGGATAAGGGAATGGCAACCCACTCCAGTATTCTTGCCTGGAGAATCCCGTTTTACAGAGGAGACTGGTGGGCTACAGTCTATGGGGTTGCAGACAGTCGGACACAATTAGTGAATAATCTTAATCTATCACACTCCTCTTTCTTGTTCTCCTACCTTCTTTCTTCTGTTTTTCTATTCCTAGACCCTGTAGCTTGAAATTTATTTATTTTGCTGATTTTTGCATTAGTCAGAAATTTGAGAAAGATTTTGCTGGGGCAGTTGGTAATTTACACCTTATGTCTAGAAATCTCTTCAGGCATATCCAAGGGTTCGTTATCTGACAGGCATCCAGGTTACCAGTTCATAATTATTACGTCCTTTCCTTTGGAATATGATTTTTTTCTTTCCTGATTGTCCTTCAAGCCATCACCATCAGACTCCTCAAAGTCCCTCCAGTTTCTGCCTGCTACCTGGCCCAAAGCCAAGGCTGTGTATTTTAGGTTTTTATTATGTAACCCACCTTTAGGTACTGGACTCAGCTCCATTTGTTTATTACCATGTAACAAATTACCAGGAAGTTTAATAGCTAGAAGCAGTTTTATTTTGCTCACAATTTTGTGGATCAGGAATTCTAGAAGGAGTTGCTTAGGTAGATTATCTCAGATTCACCGTGTCAGCTTCCACAATGACTTCTTCCATCTGCAACCTGTTGCTTCAGCAGGGATTTCCCAGCAGTTGATTCTCCCTGTTGACTGAAAGCTCAGCTAGGGCTGTGGATGGATGTCCACATGTAGTCTTTCCATATGGCTTGTGATTCTCATCATATGGGTGGATTGCAGGTTCCCATGGGGAGCATTCTGAGACCAGATATTTCTGTTTCTTGGGGATGAGTGACTTAAAACAGCAAAAAAATTATTCTTTCACAGCTTTGGAGGCTAGAATTCCAAAATCAAAGTGTTGGGGGTATTGAGGCAGGGTGCTCCCTCTGAACTCTCCAGAAAGGAATCCTTCCTTGCCTGTTTGTAACTTTTGGTGGTTGTCAGCAGTGCTTTACATTCCTTGGCTTGTAGCCGGGTCAATCCATTTTCTTCCTTGTTTTTACATGACTGTCTTCCCTTTGTGTCCTTCTGTCTCCTGATAGCACTTTCCATATAAGGATATCATTACATTTAGGGCCCACAGAGTACATCATGAGGAACGCTGGACTGGAAGAAGCACAAGCTGGAATCATAAAGATTGCTGGGAGAAATATCAATAACCTCAGATATGCAGATGACACCATCCTTATGGCAGAAAGTGAAGAGGAACTAAAAAGCCTCTTGAGGAAAGTGAAAGAGGAGAGTGAAAAGGTTGGCTTGAAGCTCAACATTCAGAAAACAAAGATCATGGCATCTGGTCCCATCACTTCATGGGAAATAGATGGGAAAACAGTGGAAACAGTGTCAGACTTTATTTTTCTGGGCTCCAAAATCCCTGCAGATGCCGATTGCAGCCATGAAATTAAAAGACGCTTACTCCTTGGAAGGAAAGTTTTGACCAACCTAGATAGCATATTAAAAAGCAGAGACATTACTTTGCCAACAAAGGTCCGTCTAGTCATGGCTATGGTTTTTCCTGTGGTCATGTATGGATGTGAGAGTTGGACTGTGAAGAAGGCTGATCGCCAAAGAATTGATGCTTTTGAACTATGGTGCTGGAGAAGACTCTTGAGAGTCCCTTGGACTGCAAGGAGATCCAACCAGTCCATTCTAAAGGAGATCAATCCTGGGTGTTCATTGGAAGGACTGATGCTAAAGCTGAAACTCCAATCCTTTGGCCACCTCATGCGACGAGTTGACTCACTGGAAAAGACTCTGATGCTGCGAAGGATTGGGGGTGGGAGGAGAAGGGGACGACAGAGAATGAGATGGCTGGATGGCATCAGCGACTCGATGGACATGAGTTTGAGTGAACTCCGGGAGTTGGTGATGGACAGGGAGGCCTGGCGTGCTGTGATTCATGGGGTCGCAAAGAGTCAGACACGACTGAGTGACTGAACTGAACTGAACTGAACTGAAGGTTAGTTTACACCTTCACCACTTCATATAGTTACCTTTCTATGTGCAGGGTGAGATCTTTTAAGATCTACCTGCTTAGCAACTTTCAAATATGCAATACAGTAGTGCTGACTGTAGTCATCATGATGTGTGTACATTACATCTCTAGAAAGTATTCACCTTATAAATGGAAGTTTGTACCCTTTGATCACCCATTTCCCCCACCGTCTTGCCCTGGTGATGTCCAATTTACTCTTTCTATTTTCAGAAGATTACCTTCTTCTTACTTAGAATAGCCTAGGAATCAGGTAGAAGTTGAATAGCTTTTTTAGAGCTTCTGTTTAAGAGACGATGGAATGGGTTCAGAGAAAAGGAAGAAATGTGTTGAGTCTCTCAAAGGAAGGTGTTGAAAAAAAGGATCAGAAGATGACATCCGCTTTGTTTTGTGACATCTCTGCTGTCTTACGGTTTTGAGATTCTAAAATATGGAACATGTCCTTTTCTGGCATTTAGATGCCACATCAGAAATGCTTTCTCCAACAGAAACCTCTAGGAAACATACAGATATGGGCATTTTGATAGTTGTATGAAGGCTGTATTATTTTTCAAAAATTTTATTCTTTCCTACTAAGAATGCTCTTCACCTGGCCTCTCCCTAATGCCTACCCTCCACCCCTCAAGGGAAGGTACAATTTCCTGCCCACTGTCTTTAAACTTGACCACCTGGCTTGCTTTGACCATGATCTGTGTCGCTTCTGAGCAGAAACATTGCCTCTCCAGGTAGTCAGTTATCACCTTGCGAGAGACTGGTCTGTCCCCTGAAGTCCCCATCCTTGACTCACATCCCAGGATGATGGAGGAAAAACGTTCAGGCCACATGACAGTGACAGCATATTAGTAACTGGAGCCAAAAACATACTTTTGATACACTAAGCCACTAAAATTTTCACCTTCCTTGTGGCTGCAGCATAACTCAGTGATTCATACATCGTACATGTAAATAAACATTTTGCAGGGAACTGGTATGTGCCCCTCTCTGAAGGAGTCTCTCCATTTCACTGTGGCTGGGAAGACGTCTGTGGATACATAGAACTTGATTTTATGTTCATCTGGGTCCTTGAGTGAGGTTGTATCATCCAGTGATTAAATTATGGGCCATTTGCCAATGATTGGATCTCCACTTTCTGTCTGTGTGACCTTGGGCAAATTGCTAAACTCCTTGTTTCTCTCATTTCATCTCCAAAATGGAGACAATACTATATACCTCATGGAATTACTGACAGAATTCAATTAATGAAAGCAATGGTTCTCAATAGGAGTAATTTTGCCACCCAGGAGATATGTGGCAATGTCTGGAAGCATTTCAGTTAGAGGGCTGGCTTCTAGAAGGTCGAGGCTGTGGATACTGCAAAACATCCTATAATACACAGGACAGTTCCCTCCAACAGATAATGCCCCATTCCCAAATGTCAGAAGCGCTAAAATGGAGAAATCCTGAGCTAAAATGATTATTTAACACAATTCTTGGCACACAGTAAGGGAAAATGAATTTTTGTCATGTATGGACTTACTGGAAAAGACTGATGCTAGGAAAGGTTGGGGGTGGGAGGAGAAGGGGACGACAGAGAATGAGATGGCTGGATGGCATCACCGACTCTGTGGACATGAGTTTGAGTGTACTCCGGGAGTTGGTGATGGACAGGGAGGCCTGGCGTGCTGTGATTTATGGGGTCACGGAGAGTCGAACACGACTGAGCGTCTGAACTGAACTGAACTGAACTGATGCTTGACTTTGTTTCATTGCTTTGAATCATGAGAATAAAACCTGGAAATAATGTCTTGCAATGAAATTGGGAAATGACATCATCTAAAGCATCCCTCAAATCTGATATAAATTGTCCTAACTCTTTCTTTTTGTCAGTGTTCAAGGGCAATCCAGAATTGCTTTAGAAATCTACTCTTCCTAACAAGAAACTTTGCTGATAATTTAAGCCAGGAATGAATCGCGTGGAAAGCTGTTGGTCTTAATAGAAAGACTGGCAGATACTTGGCTTCCAGTGTTAGTGACTAACCATCTAGTAACCTTGGGGGAGACATTTTCTAGGCATGAATTTATTCATCTTTAAGATGAATATATAAAGTGAGTTAGATCTCTGCCTTCCTCTCCAGTTTATATATAAATTATATAAATTTGTGTCTCTGCGTGCTCATTTTACAAGCTTTCAGGTTCATGGAAGGACTGCCCTTATTTTGAGTGTCTTTTCAATGGGGAGGCAACTGAATTAAGTATCTTAAAATCATTGCTGATCAACTGTTTTCTTCTATGTTTGGTTAGTGTTTTGCTTTTAGGCTGTGGCTGACTTTTTCTTTTTTTAATTTGAAAATCTAGTGGGAGACTAACCTCTAGCATTGAAGGATAGGAAAGCACAGTAAAAGGGCCTCTTAGATACTTTCATAGCAAATAATGATAGTAATGATAGCTATCACAGTTGTGATACTGTGCTCTATGCTGTATTTTACATCCATTCCCAGTAAGTTGTCACAAAAACCATGAGATGGAGACATTACTATCCATTTTTCCTTGTGTGTAAATGGAAACTTAATGAACTTTGAAAGCCAAGTATCATGAGTGAATCTAACCAAGGCTGTCAGTACTTATCTTAACCATTGTGGCTTTATAGCTAAATGCCTCTGCTTGATTCCTTTCACAAAAAGTGATAACGACATGGACTTCTTAGAAGGTGAGAACGTATTTCTTTTTTCTGAATATGTGGTTTGCTTTTGCTTCTCTGGGGCCATTAATTGTTCTTTCCGTATATCTGCTTGCATTTACCTCTACACTCGCGTTGCTACCCTGGAGAAGGCAATGGCAGCCCACTCCAGTACTCTTGCCTGGAAAACCCCATGGACAGAGGAGCCTGGTGGGCTACAGTCCATGGGGTCACTAAGAGTCGGACAGGACTGAGCGACTTCACTTTACTTGCTTTCGCGTTGCTTAACTTTGCAGTCATAATTCTCCTTTCTCTCAGGCCAGCTGAGTGGCAGTGAAGAGGAACCACAGACCAGGCTGAAGGTTGTGACAATACAGAAAGTTGATGAAACACTAGCTATTTATCAATCACGATATCTCATGTCTTTGAAAATCCTTTTTCTCTACACAGATCAGTTTTGAGCATTTTGGGGGAAAGACAAGACTGTGGTCTCCAGATGGCCTCTCTGTGGCCTTCAAGACCCAAGAACTTTGTGTCCTGGTCAGGAAGATGGCTCAAACTATGAGAATGCATATTTAATTTTTTCAGATATATAACTTGTCTGTCAACTATGGGATATATAAATTGTCTATAAACTATCAACTTCTTGGGGAAAAACATAAATAGTATTTCGTTTCTGTTAGTTATTTGATATTAAACATCTTGGTCCCATCACTTCATGGGAAATAGATGGGGAAACAGTGGAAACAGTGTCAGACTTTATTTTTTGGGGCTCCAAAATCCCTGCAGATGCTGATTGCAGCCAGGAAATTAAAAGACGCTTACACAAGGTCCGTCTAGTCAAGGCAATGGTTTTTCCCGTGGTCATGTATGGATGTGAGAGTTGGACTGTGAAGAAAGCTGATCGCCGAAGAATCGATGCTTTTGAACTGTGGTGTTGGAGAAGACTCTTGAGAGTCCCTTATACTGCAAGGAGATCCAACCAGTCCATTCTAAAGGAGATCAATCCTGGATGTTCATTGGAGGGACTGATGCTAAAACTGAAGCTGCAATACTTTGGCCACCTCATGCGACGAGTTGACTCACTGTAAAAGACTCTGATGCTGGGAAAGGTTGGGGGCGGGAGGAGAAGGGGAAGACAGAGAATGAGATGGCTGGATGGCATCACCAACTCTGTGGACATGAGTTTGAGTGAACTCCGGGAGTTGGTGATGGACAGGGAGGCCTGGCGTGCTGTGATTCATGGGGTCGCGGAGAGTCGGACACGACTGAGCGACTGAATTGAACTGAACTGAACTGAATGTCTAGACCACCAAAAATATATACTCTGGGATTTTTTAATTCCACCTTTACAGACTGCTTGCTGTGTGCCACTTTCTCATGCATTATGTTGTTTAATCAACATAACTCTCTGGGTTAAGTGCTGTTGTTTTCACCATTTTACAGTTGAGAAGACTGAGGCTTAGAGAATTAATAACTTTATCAGCGATCTACAGCTAAGAGATGGTAATTCCAGGACTTAAACCCTTAAGCATTATATCACTCTACTGGGCAGAAAGAAATCAGATTCAACCAGCTCTCAAGTTCTTCCATCCTAAATTTTTAGAAGTCTTGCTGAGGAGGTATTTGTTATTCAGAAAAATCAAATATTTTTTCAGAGTTCAAATCTGAACAACTTATAGAAAATTACTTGAGGAATTGATACTTGTGAAGGGTGGATTCATGAAAATGTTTGTATCATTTCATATGAAGGTCTCTCTGACTTCCATGAACACTTTTTGCTAAGGAGTAAATATATTCCAGTTAACTGCACTAGTGGCATTGCTTTTTGTTAATTACTTTGGCTCTGAAAGTCAAGTTGTCATCTGACTTTCATTATTATGACATAATAATTCTGAGTTTCCCTAGTGGCTCAGGTGGTAAAGAATCTGTCTGCACTGTGGGAGACCTGGGTTCTATCCCTGGATTGGGAAAATCCCCTGGAGGAGACAACCCACTCCAGTATTCTTGCCTGGAGAATTCCATAGACAGAGGAGCCTGGTGGGCTATAGTCCATGGGGTCAGAAAGAGTCAGACACAACTGAGCAACTAAGCACAGCATAATAATTCTGAAGTTAGAAATAGATTGGGTAGACTGCCCATTAGACTAACAAAAGTTGTCACATGTTTATAGGCTCGCTTGGAGCTTGAACAGGCTGTAATCCGTAGTTCAACTTAGATGTCTGAAGTTCTATTGGTGTGTACATTGATCTTGCTTAGTATCTTAAATTGCATCAAGAAACAATTTGTTGCACAATTCTTTAAAAGTTAAAGAAGCAATCTCATGGGGCAAAATGAAATTGTTTACTCCACAGTCGTTCTGTAGATTCAGTTTCATAATTTGTATGTCTATCTGTTATTGAATTTATAGCAGAGTTCTTGGATCATTTTTTTCTTCATTTTGTGGTGTCTTCATTTGTTTCTTTGTATAATTAATATAAAATGTTTTCTTTTGGCTTCTATTATTTGATTTAGCAAAGTGCTTTTAGGTATGGTTGTATGCTTCAAACATGGGAAAGCGTCTGTTAATCTTAGTGCGTTCTTACTCCCACGCTTATGGAGAACGTCTGTCTCTGGCACGCTCCGTTCCTCTTAACTCTCACTCGGCTTCACTAGGTCCTTCTCACTCAGTCATTCCTGGAATTGGCATGTTCCCTGGAAAGTTTGTAAAGAGAAGATTTGTTTGAAAAAGTAAGGACGGGTTCTTCAGAATTTTCCTCAAATCGAATTTAGGAGCATTCCCTGAACATAGCTCGAAGGTGGAGCCTTAAAATGTGAAGCCTGTCTTGTTTTGAAGTGCTCTGTTTATGATTAAGGCCTATCCTGAGAAAAATTTACAATCAGTGAAAGCATTGTCTTAGGGAGTCCTGGTTTTTTCTGTGTTTTACACCCACTTCTGTTTCCCATCCTCTTTCACTCTAACCCCGATATCTTGACAGGCTCTCAGAATCCACACAAAGTCCTACTCATGCTTCAAGGGGAACTCACTTCAAGGGAAATGATACTGTTCCATATGTGTATGTGTGTGTGTGTGTGTGTATTCTTTTAAACAACCAGTGAATAAACTGATTCTCAATCTGGGTATTGGGATTAAATTCTGGAATAGAATATGAATAAAATAGAGTCCCAGAGTTCCAGGATATTAACAAGAAAGTTCAGTGGGAGAGACAAATCAGGGTACTATCTAACTGTGTGTGTTCTCTGATATGCTCAAATAAGATGTAAGCATTTCTGCAATATACATTATAGATAGAACTTTTCTTTTTCCCAGAAATATGTTAAATATAGTCTATATTCAAGGCATCAGTGCTTTTTAAGTTAGCCTTTAACAGATTAATCAGTCCTGAGAGCATTAACAAAAATCTACTGTGGCTAAACAGAGTAAACGAAAACTACCCTTAAAGCTTTATGGTATAACTCACAGTAGTAAGACGGATTTTCAAAGAACTAGAATGAACATGTTATTCAAATGCTGGTTTGAACAGATTCACTCACAGATTTTTGGTGGCAAATAGGGACACATGAGGTTACTTCTCCTGAAGGCATTAATTATGTAAATCATCCAGGCCACGCTCCTGTCTTTGAATCCCTATTCTCGAAGTGATTATAGTTTAGTATCCAATGCAAATCTGTTCAAGAGATACAGAATATTCTGGTTGTATATTCTACATGATTATTGCAGTTTTCATTTTGATTAATAAAGCGATAGTTTGCTTTACATGTCAATCTCTATAAGCTTGGTTAATGTGAAGGGCCCTCTTCCCTCCAGATCTGATAAATTAGGTTTCTGTGCAGTGCTGGAGCGACTTTGAGGAGATACCCCATGTCCAAGGGCAAAGGAGAAGCCCCAGCAAGATGGTAGGAGGGGCGAAATCACATTTAGAATCAAACCCCATACCCACCAGAGATGCTCAGAGGGCTCAAACAAACCTCGTGCACACCAGGACCCAGGGACCCCACAGAGACTGAGACAGAACTGTGTTTGAGTGGCTCCTGCGGAGGCATGGGTCAGCAGTGGACTGCCGCAGGGGCAGGGGCTCTGGGTGCAGCAGACCTGGGTATGGCATAAGCCCTCTTGGAGGAGGTCGCCATTAACCCCACCATAGAGCCGCCGGAACTTACACAAGACTGGGAAACAGACTCTAAGAGGGCACAGATAAAACCTTGTGCACACCAGGACCCAGGAGAAAGGAGCAGTGACCCCACGAGAGGCGGACCCAGACTTGCCCATGAGTGTCCACGAGTTTCTCTGGTGGAAGTGTGGGTCAGCGGTGGCCTGCTGCAGGGTTGGGGGCACTGACTGCAGCAGTGTGTGCGTGGGACCTTTTGAATGAGGTAGCTATTATCTTCATTACCTCCACCATAGTTTGGCCCTCAGGTCAAATAACAGAGAGGGAACACAGTCATCAACAGAAAATTGGATTAAAGGGTTACTGAGCATGGACTGGCCCAGTTTCCCCCTCAGTCAGTCTCTCCCATCAGGGAGCTTCCATAAGCCTCTTATCCTCCTCCATCAGAGGGCAGACAAACTGAAAACCACAATCACAGAAAATTAACCAATCTGATTACATGGACCACAGCCTTGTCTGACTCAATGAAACTATGAGCCATGCCATGTAGGGCCAACCAAGACGGATGGGTCATGGTGGAGAGTTATGACAAAACATGGTCCACTGGAGAGGGGAGTGGCAAACCACTTCAGTATTCTTGCCTTGAGAACCCCATGAACAGTATGAAAAGGCAAAAAGATAGGACACTGAAAGATGAACTCCCCAGGTCAGTAGGTGCCCAGTATGCTACTGGAGATCAGTGGAGAAATAACTCCAGAAAGAATGAAGAGATGGAGCCAAAGCAAAAACAACACCCAGTTGTGGATGTGACTGTTGATGGAAGTCAAGTCTGATGCTGTAAAGAGCAATATTGCATAGGATCCTGAAATGTTAGGTCCATGAATCAAGGCAAATTGGCAGTGGTCAAACAGGAGATGGCAGTGAACATCAACATTTTAGGAAATAACAAACTAAAATGGACTGGAATGGGTGAATTTAACTCAGATGACCATTACATCTACTACTGTGGGCAAGAATCCTTTAGAAGAAACGGTGTAGTCATCATAGTCAACAACAGAGTCTGAAATGCAGTACTTGGGTGCAGTCATATATGACGGAACGATCTTTGTTTATTTCCAAGGCAAACAATTCAATATAACAGTAATCCAAGCCTATGTCCTGAACGGTAATGCCAAAGGAGTTGAAATTGAACGGTTCTATGAAGACCTATAAGACCTTCTAGAACTAACACCCATTAAAGGTGTCCTTTTCATTATAGGGGACTGGAATGCAAAAGTAGAAACTCAAGAGATGCCTGGAGTAACAGGTAAATTTGGCCTTGGAGTAGAGAATGAAGCAGGTCAAAGGCTAAGAGACTTTTGCCAAGAGAACGCACTGGTCATGGCAAACACCCTCTTCCAACAACACAAGAGAAGACTCTACACATGGACATCACCAGATGGTCAACACCGAAATCAGATTGATTATACTCTTTGCAGCCAAAGATGGAGAAGCTGTATACAGTTAGCAAAAACAAGACCAGGAGCTGACTGTGGCTCAGATTATGAACTCCTTATTGCCAAATTCAGACTGAAATTGAAGAAAGGAAGGAAAACCACTAGACCATTCAGGTATGACCTAAATCAAATCCCTTATGATTATACAGTGGAAGTGAGAAATAGATTTAAGGGACTAGATCTGATGGACAGAGTGCCTGATGAACTATGGACTGAGGTTCATTACATTGTTCAGGAGGCAGGGATCAATACCATCCCCAAGAAAAAGAAATGGAAAAAGGCAAAATGGTTGTCTGAGGAGGCCTTACAAATAACTGAAAAAAGAAGAGAAGTGAAAGGCAAAGGAACAAAGGAAATATATAGCCATTTGAATGAAGAGTTCCAAAGAATAGCAAGGCGAGATAAGAAAGCCTTCCTCAGCGATCAATGCAAAGAAATAGAGGAAAACAATAGAATGGGAAAGACTAGAGATCTCTTCAAGAAAATTAGAGACACCAAGAGAATATTTCATGCAAAGATGGGCACAATAAAGGACAAAAAATGGTATGGACCTAACAGAAGCAGAAGATATTAAGAAGAGGTGGCAAGAGTACACAGAAGAACTATGCAAAAAAGATCTTCACGACCCAGATAACCACAATGGTGTGATCACTCACCTCTAGAGCCAGACATCCTGGAATGAGAAGTCAAGTGAACCTTAGGAATCATCATTACAAACAAAAGCTAGTGGAGGTGATGAAATTCCAGTTGAGCTATTTCAAATCCTAATAGATGATGCTATGAAAGTGCTGCACTCAATATGCCAGCAAATTTGGAAAACTCAGCAGTGGTCACAGGATTAGAAAAGGTCAGTTTTCAGTCCAATGCCAAAGAATGTTCAAGCTACTGCACAGTTTCACTCATCTCACATGCTAGCAAAATAATGCTCAATATTCTACAAGACAGGCTTCAACAGTATGTGAACCATGAACTTCCAGATGTTCCAGAAGGATTTAGAGAAGGCAGAGGAAGCAGAGATCAAATTGCCAACATTCGCTGGATCATCAAAAAGTAAGAGAGTTACAGCGCTGGATCATCAGAAAAGCAATAGAGTTCAAGAAAAATACCTACTTTTGCTTTATTGACAATGCCAAAACCTTTGGCTTTGTTGATTACAACCAGCTGTGGAAAATTCTTAAACAGGTGAGAATACCAGAGTACCTGGCCTGCCTCCTGAGAAATATGCTTGCAGGTCAAGAAGCAACAGTTAGAACTGGACATGGAACAACAGACTGGTTCTAAATTGGGAAAGGAGTACGTCAAGGCTGTATATTGTCACCCTGCTTATTTAAATTATAGGCAGAGTAAATCACGTGAAATGCCAGGCTGGATGAAGCACAAGCTGAAATTAAGATTTCCGGGAGAAATATCAATAACCTCAGATATGCAGATGACACCACCCTTATGGCAGAAAGTGAAGAGGAACTCAAAAGCCTCTTGATGAAAGTGAAAAAGGAGAGTGAAACGTTTGGCTTGAAGCTCAACATTCAGAAAACAAAGTTCATGGTGGTTGGTCCCATCACTTCATGGCAAAAGGGTGGTGAAACAATGGAAACAGTGACAGACTTTATTTTGGGGGGCTCCAAAGTCACAGCAGATGGTGACTGCAGCTAAAAGACACTTGAAACTAAAAGACACTTGCTCCTTGGAAGAAAAGCTATCTATCCATCTAGTCAAAGCTATGGTTTTTCCAATTGTCATGTATGGATGTGAGAGTTGGACTATAAAGAAGCTGAGCGCTAGAATTGATGCTTCTCCATCACATCTATGGTGTTGGAGATGACTCTTGAGAGTCCCTTGAATGGCAAGGAGATCCATCCAGTCCATCTTAAAGGAAATCAGTCCTGAATTTTCATTGGAAGGACTGATGCTGAAGCTGAAACTCCAATACTTTGGCCACCTGATGCAAAGAACTGACTCATCTGAAAAGACCCTGATGCTGGGAAAGATTGAAGGCGAGAGGAGAAGGGGACGACAAGGGATGGGATGGTTGGATTGCATCACCGACTCGATGGACATGAATTTGAGTATGCTCTGGGAGTGCATACTTGACAGAGAGGCCTGGCGTGCTGCAGACCATGGGGTCGCAAAGAGTCGGACCTGACTGAGCACCTGAACTGAACTGAGCCTATATAAGCCGAAGGGCAGACCTTCGACTATGATGAATTCAGTAAAAGAAATGTCCTCTTATAGCCTCTTGCTAGTCAGCCTGCCTGCCTGTCTGGAGACATTGTCATTTTACTATGTCCCTTTATTTTGAAATTCCACATTAATAATTAGAAGAGGGAGTCAGCACATAAAATGTGTTTAGTTGCAGGGCATTTGTCTCCTTCCAGCTAGATGTGTAGAGAGAGGATTTTTTCCTTTCTTTCTCCTCCTTTCATTGTTCTGAATTTTACTTGGATCTTGGCTCTAGAATTAACTGAGGTGAAGAAATACTTATACCAATGCCTTGAAAACCCTAAGAAGAGTCTGTAGGGCTGTTGACGGTAGGAAGAGTAGGAGGAGAAAGAAGTTTCAGCAGCATGTTTTCATATTTTATGAAATAGCTCTTTTCTCTGCAGTTGAAAGATGTGTAATGTATATTGTAGCTGTTTATGCTGGTGTCAAAGAGGGCAAAGACAACTTAAGTACTTGGTTAGTTTGTAAGTATGTTTGATGCAAAGGACAAATAAACATAACTTCATGAATATATAATGTTGCTGATGGCAGCTGAAATTATTTCTGGCCATCGTTATGGCTTTTCTCCAAGGTCAGCGCTGCCTGTTTGCTGGTAAAATTGCCGAATGGTTTTGTTATCCTATTTGAACTGTGTCAAAGCAGCCACTTGATTTCTGAATAACTTATTTGGAATTCTGTGCTTTGAGTTACTACATTTCCTGGAGTCTCACAGGATTCCAGGACTTTGAAGGACTGACTAGGAAACAGTATGTCTTGTCCTTCTCCTGTCTTTAGAATGGAGAAGAATTAGACTCTGTCAAATTCTAAGGGAAAGTGACTTGATTTCCATATTAAAAAGGAGCCTTCATTGTGGTACTGTGGGGACATTTCTCAAGGCACTGATCAGTTTTATGAATAAAATACAGGGAGGTGAGTTAATACACAGAGATAATAATGGCGTGGTCACAATAATCTAAGTGGCATGCTATTTTTATTTTCTTTT
This sequence comes from Moschus berezovskii, assembly GCF_049115385.1. Lineage (NCBI taxonomy): Eukaryota > Metazoa > Chordata > Mammalia > Artiodactyla > Moschidae > Moschus > Moschus berezovskii. The sequence goes on from NC_142466.1 coordinate 24,266,281, forward strand.
TAAGTTAATTTTCCCCCTTCACTGTAAATGCAAACCCATACACCCTAGAGAAAATTTGAAAATATTTTTGTCCAGCATTTTTTCTAGACACAAAAATATTCAAATATATGCATCTTGAATGACTATTAAAGGAAACATAAATGCATAATTCCAAGGTAAACATTGTCAAGTTCAACATTATCATTGACAACCCCCTAGCTTTTTGTAATATTTTAGGATTTATCATGACCTGAGCCACAGTCAGCTCCTGGTCTTGTTTTTGCTAACTGTATACAGCTTCTCCATCTTTGGTTGCAAAGAATATAATCAATCTGATTTCGGTGTTGACCATCTGGTGATGTCCATGTGTAGAGTCTTCTCTTGTGTTGTTGGAAGAGGGTGTTTGCCATGACCAGTGCGTTCTCTTGGCAAAAGTCTCTTAGCCTTTGCCCTGCTTCATTCCGTGCTCCAAGGCCAAATTTGCCTGTTACTCCAGGTGTTTCTTGACTTCCTAATTTTGCATTCCAGTCCCCAATAATGAAAAGAACATCTTTTTTGGGTATTAGTTCTAAAGATCTTGTAGGTCTTCATAGAACTGTTCAACTTCGGCTTCTTCAGCGTTACTGGTTGGGGCATAGGCCTGGATTACTGTAATATTGAATGGTTTGCCTTGGAAACGAAGAGAAATCATTCTGTCGTTTTTTAAGATTGCATTCAAGTACTGCATTTCGGACTCTTTTGTTGACCATGATGGCTACTCCATTTCTTCTAAGGGATTCCTGCCCACAGTAGTAGATATAATGGTCATCTGAATTAAATTCACCCATTCCAGTCCATTTTAGTTCACTGATTCCTAGAATGTCTATGTTCACTCTTGCCATCTCCTGTTTGACCACTTCCAATTTGCATTGATTCATGGCAAGACCAGGAGCTGACTGTGGCTCAGATCATGAACTCCTTATTGCCAAATTCAGACTTAAATTGAAGAAAGCAGGGAAAACCACTAGACCATTCATATATGACCTAAATCATTATACTGTGGAAGTGAGAAATAGATTTAAGGGACTAGATCTGATAGATAGAGTGCCTGATGAACTATGGACGGAGGTTCATGACATTGTACAGGAGACAGGGACCAAGACCATCCCCATGGAAAAGAAATGCAAAAAGCAAAATGGCTGTCTGAGGAGGCCTTACAAATAGCTGTGAAAAGAAGAGAAGCAAAAAGCAAAGGAGAAAAGGAAAGATATAAGCACCTGAATGCAGAGTTCCAAAGAATAGCAAGGAGAGATAAAAAAGCCTTCCTCAGAGATCAATGCAAAGAAATAGAGGAAAACAACAGAATAGGAAAAACAAGAGATCTCTTCAAGAAAATTAGAGATTCCAAAGGAACATTTCATACAAAGATGGGCTCGATAAAGGACAGAAATGGTATGGACCTAACAGAAGCAGAAGATATTAAGAAGAGGTGGCAAGAATACACAGAAGAAATGTACAAAAAAGATCTTCATGACCAAGATAGTCACGATAACTTGATCACTGACCTAGAGCCAGACATCCTGGAATGTGAAGTCAAGTGGGCCTTAAAAGCATCACTATGAACAAAGCTAGTGGAGGTGATGGGATTCCAGTTGAGCTATTTCAAACCTTGAAAGATGATGCTGTGAAAGTGCTGCACTCAATATGCCAGCAAATTTGGAAAACTCAGCAGTGGCCACAGGACTGGAAAAGGTCAGTCTTCATTCCAATCCCAAAGAAAGGCAATGCCAAAGAATGCTCAAACTATCGGACAATTGCACTCATCTCACATGCTAGTAAAGTCATGCTCAAAATCCTCAAGCCAGGCTTCAGCAATATGTGAACCGTGAACTCCCAGATGTTCAAGCAGGTTTTAGAAAAGGCAGAGGCACCAGAGATCAAATTGCCAACATCCGCTGGATCATGGAGAAAGCAAGAGAGTTCCAGAAAAACATCTATTTCTGCTTCATTGACTATGCCAAAGCCTTTGACTGTGTGGATCACAATAAACTGTGGAACATTCTGAAAGAGATGGGAATCCCAGACCACCTGACCTGCCTCTTGAGAAGCAACAGTCAGAACTGGACATGGAACAACAGACTGGTTCCAAATAGGAAAAGGTGTACGTCAAGGCTGTATATTGTCACCTTGCTTATTTAACTTATATGCAGAGTACATCATGAGGAACGCTGGGCTGGAAGAAGCACAAGCTGGAATCAAGATTGCTGGGAGAAATATCAATAACCTCAGATATGCAGATGACACTACTCTTATGGCAGAAAGTGAAGAGGAACTCAAAAGCCTCTTGATGAAAGTGAAAGAGGAGAGTGAAAAGGTTGGCTTGAAATCTCAACATTCAGAAAACAAAGATCATGGCATCTGGTCCCATCACTTCATGGGAAATAGATGAAAAAACAGTGGAAACAGTGTCAGACTTTATTTTGGGGGGCTCCAAAAATCACTGCGGATGCTGTTTGCAGCCATGAAATTAAAAGACACTTACTCCTTGGAAGGAAAGTTATGACCAACCTAGATAGTATATTAAAAAGCAGAGACATTACTTTGCCAACCAAGGTCTGTCTAGTCATGGCTATGGTTTTTCCCGTGGTCATGTGTGGATGTGAGAGTTGGACTGTGAAGAAGGCTGATCGCCGAAGAATTGATGCTTTTGAACTGTGGTGTTGGAGAAGACTCTTGAGAGTCCCTTGTACTGCAAGGAGATCCAACCAGTCCATTCTAAAGGAGACCAATCCTGGGTGTTCATTGGAAGGACTGATGCTAAAGCTGAAACTGCAATACTTTGGCCACCTCATGCGATGAGTTGACTCACTAGAAAAGACTCTGATGCTGGGAAAGGTTGGGGGCGGGAGGAGAAGGGGATGACAGAGGATGAGATGGCTGGATGGCATCACCGACTCTGTGGACATGAGTTTGAGTGAACTCTGGGAGTTGGTGATGGACAGGGAGGCCTGGCGTGCTGTGATTCATGGGGTCACAGAGAGTCGGACACAACTGAGCGACTGAACTGAACTGAGGATTTATCAAACATTTTCACATATTTTCCATTAGGGAAAGACAGCATTATTATTTTCAGGTTGAAATGAAGGAGACTGATTAAATGTCTAATGGCCAAAACCAATATCACATATTTTGTGAATACTATGGTCAGTGTTCACGATTCACATATTGCTGAAGCCTGGCTTGGAGAATTTTGAGCATGACTTTACTAGCATGTGAGATGAGTGCAATTGTGCAGTAGTTTAATGATTAAATTGATTAAATGTCTAATGGCCAAAACCAATATCACATATTTTGTGAATACTATGGTCAGTGTTCACGATTCACATATTGTTGAAGCCTGGCTTGGAGAATTTTGAGCATGACTTTACTAGCATGTGAGATGAGTGCAATTGTGCAGTAGTTTAATTGATTAAATTGATTAAATGTCTAATGGCCAAAACCAATATCACATATTTTGTGAATACTATGGTCAGTGTTCACGATTCACATATTGCTGAAGCCTGGCTTGGAGAATTTTGAGCATGACTTTACTAGCATGTGAGATGAGTGCAATTGTGCAGTAGTTTGAGCATTCTTTGGCATTGCCTTTCTTTGGGATTGGAATGAAGACTGACCTTTTCCAGTCCTGTGGCCACTGCTGAGTTTTCCAAATTGGCTGGCATATTGAGTGCAGCACTTTCACAGCATCATCTTTCAAGATTTGAAATAGCTCAACTGGAATCCCATCACCTCCACTAGCTTTGTTCATAGTGATGCTTTCTAAGGCCCACTGGACTTCACATTCCAAGATGGCTGGCTCTAGGTGAGTGATCATGCCATCATGATTATCTTCATCGTGAAGATCTTTTTTGTACATTTCTTCTGTGTATTCTTGCCACCTCTTCTTACTATCTTCTGCTTCTGTTAGTACTATTAGTACTGGCCAATATACCTCAAAAATATAGCTATAAAAATCTTTAACAAAATGTAAGCAAGGAAGGACTGATGCTAAAGCTGAAACTCCAATCCTTTGGCCACCTCATGCTACGAGTTGACTCACTGGAAAAGACTCTGATGCTGGGAGGGATTGGGGGAAGGAGAAGAAGGGGACGACAGAGAATGAGATGGCTGGATGGCATCACCGACTCGATGGACATGAGTTTGAGTGAACTCCGGGAGTTGGTGATGGACAGGGAGGCCTGGCGTGCTGTGATTCATGGGGTCGCAAAGAGTCGGACACGACTGAGCGAATGAACTGAACTGAACTAAACTGAATTGATGGTCAGTGTGGGGTTATAGAGAATAACATGGAAAAAGACCCTCAGATTTTTCTTGTCTCATACTGTTTTCATTACACTGTACTTAATGTAAGAACACAAAAATATAAGCTTAAGTGAGAAAAGTGTAGAGTTCATTATACTCTATTGATATATGAAAATTAGTGAACTTATAACAATAGCTTGTAGAACACAGGCAAGTTGTGAAAACAACATCCAACAGTTACATTACATTCATTCATTCATTCATTTAACCATTCAACAAGTACATACGTTGTATTTGCCAGTTGTTGTTATTCTAGGTTCTATGACATCATCATAAACAAAATAGACATGATCCCAGCTCTCAGTGTTTAGTCTGTGGGGTATGCTGCTGCTGCTGCTAAGTTGCTTCAGTTTTGTCCGACTGTGCGACCCCATAGATGGCAGCCCACCAGGTTCCTCTGTCCCTGTGATTCTCCAGGCAAGAATACTGGAGTGGGTTGCCATTTCCTTCTCCAATGCATGCATGCTAAGTCACTTCAGTTGTGTCCAACTCTGTGTGACCCTATGGACAGACATTGATTATATGAGTACACAATTACTAACTCACACTAAAGCAAAGGAAGGAAATCAATGGAGCTGTGAAAGTAAAGAGCAGAAGCAGCTGTTTTGTTTAGAGTTATCAAGTAGGTAGGTAGCTGGCAGGTAGCTCTGACCTAATGGTCTTCTTGGTAAATTCTATCAAAAATTCAAGCAAAGAAAAATTACTAGTCTTTGACAAATGGTTTCAGAGAAAAAGAGGAAGAGGAAACATTCTGCATTTTGATTTTTGAAGCCTGCATAATTTCTGTGTCCATATGTTCATTACAAGAAAACTATTAGTACTGGCCAATATACCTCAAAAATACAGCTATAAAAATCTTTAACAGGATGTAAGCAAGGAAGGACTGATGCTAAAGCTGAAACTCCAATACTTTGGCCACCTCTTGCGATGAGTTGACTCACTGGAAAAGACTCTGATGCTGGGAAGGATTGAGGGTGGGAGGAGAAGGGGACAACAGAGAATAAGATGGCTGGATGGCATCACCGACTCGATGGACATGAGTTTGAGTGAACTCTGGGAGCTGGTGATGGACAGGGATGCCTGGCATGCTGTGATTCATGGGGTCGCAAAGAGTCAGACACAACTGAGCGACTGAACTGAACTGAAGCAAGTGAAATAGAGGCATATGTAAAGAGTAATACATCATGCCAAGTAAGAATTATCCCAGGAATGCAAGGTTGTTTATTTACTTTTTATTAATTTATTTTTGGCCATATCCTGTTGGATGTGGAACTTCCCTGACCAGGAACTGAACTCATGCCACTTGCATTGGAAGAGTTGGAGTCTTAACCACTGGACTACCAGGGAAGTTTCCTGCAAAGTTGTTTCAATATTTTAAGTATAACCAATCTAATAAGTCATACAAGGTAAAGGGGAAAAAGTCATGATTATCTTAGTCAATCCAGAAGAAGCATTAGATAAAATTCAACACCCATTCATAAATAAGACCTATCAAAATTTAGAAATAAAGGGGGGAAATTCCTTATCCTGATAAAAGGTATTTAAAAAATCCACAAGTTACCTTATATACACTCTTACATTTAATACTGTCATCACTGCTAAGAGCCAGAAGATCTGAATGCTCTTTTCAAGTCTGTCACTCACTAGCATGATAGTTTTATAAGTAACTCATTAAACCTCTAACCCTTTAGTTGACATATTAATATTAAAATGTGGCCACTGAAAATACTTCATACAGTTTTTTGGAAGCTCAAATAATTTAAGTATTTAGAATTGCTCTAAATCTTATAAAGTACTAAATAAGCATGGTTTGTTTGTGATAATGAGTATGAACCTAGAGAATTAAAATTCTAAAACTTTCTCTAACTAATACCCTGAAGGTCCTAGAATAGGATTTACTCACTGTGTATTACTTCAAAGTGTTTCCATTCTTTACAGCCTAGAAAGCAGTCTGCTGCTGCTGCTGCTAAGTCTCTAAGTTGTGTCTGACTCTGTGCGACCTCACAGATGGCAGCCCACTAGGCTCCTCTGTCCCTGGGATTCTCCAGGCAAGAACACTGGAGTGGGTCGCCATTGCCTTCTCTGAAAGCAGTCTAGATATTCAAAATTCTTGCTTGTCCAGTGTCTCCTTTTATTTGACTTGTCATTAGCTCTTTCATCATAGTCAGATGGACACTTTCTAGCCACGAAGATTGTTCGGTAATGAGGCTACTTCTTTGAACGCCTTGTATTCAGTTCAGTTCAGTCGCTCAGTCGTGTCTGACTCTCCGCGACCCCATGAATCACAGCACGCCAGGCCTCCCTGTCCATCACCAACTCCCGGAGTACACTCAAACTCATTTCCACAGAGTCGGTGATGCCATCCAGCCATCTCATTCTCCGTCGTCCCCTTCTCCTCCCGCCCCCAACCTTTCCCAGCATCAGAGTCTTTTCCAGTGAGTCAACTCATCGCATGAGGTGGCCAAAGTATTGCAGTTTCAGCTTTAGCATCAGTCCCTCCAATGAACATCCAGGATTGATCTCCTTTAGAATGGACTGGTTGGATCTCCTTGCAGTATAAGGGACTCTCAAGAGTCTTCTCCAACACCACAGTTCAAAAGCATCGATTCTTCGGCGATCAGCCTTCTTCACAGTCCAACTCTCACATCCATACATGACCACGGGAAAAACCATAGCCTTGACTAGACGGACCTTGGTTGGCAAAGTAATGTTCTCTGCTTTTTAATATACTATCTAGGCTGGTCATAACTTTCCTTCCAAGGAGCAAGCGTCTTTTAATTTCATGGCTGCAATCAGCATCTGCAGTGATTTTGGAGCCCAAAAAAACAAAGTCTAACACTGTTTCCACTGTTTTTCCATCTATTTCCCATGAAGTGATGGGGCCAGATGCCATGATCTTTGTTTTCTGAATGTTGAGCTTCAAGCCAACCTTTTCACTCTCCTCTTTCACTTTCATCAAGAGGCTTTTGAGTTCCTCTTCACTTTCTGCCATAAGGGTAGTGTCATCTGCATATCTGAGGTTATTGATATTTCTCCCAGCAATCTTGATTCCAGCTTGTGCTTCTTCCAGCCCAGCGTTCCTCATGATGTACTCTGCATAGAAGTTAAATAAGCAAGGTGACAATATACAACCTTGACGTACACCTTTTCCTATTTGGAACCAGTCTGTTGTTCCATGTCCAGTTCTAACTGTTGCTTCCTGACCTGCATACAGAAATCACATTTAAATTATTTTTTGTTAATTTGTTGGTAGGTCTTAATTTTTTCAGATTTTTCTCTAGCCCCCACCAGCAAGGACCATTTGTAGTCCCTCCATCTCTTTTTCTTGCAAAATAAGTCATATTCTTCTTTTTCTGTATATGGGGTAGGGAAGGGCAGGGAGAGAGAGAGAGATTTCCTAAAAAGATCTGCAAAATATAGAAAATGATCTTAATAATTTTTAATATTCCTCACTTCTTGTACTATACTGATTGTAGAAGTGTGCCTTTGGTACTTGGCGAAAGTTTATAAAAGAGGAAACTGCAAAGTACATGATATTTATGCAGAAATTAGCATGTCATTATTTTTTAAACCTATTTCTATTATTGATAACATAAATCTTAATGAGATTTCACCACTTAGGGCTCAGGTATTTTAATTCAGATGTCAAAATGTAAGAAATTATAATTCCATAACAATAATTCTTTTTTCACATGGCTCAAAGAATTTCACAGATCTTACATTAATCCATTGATTTTCACAAGTCCTGCCTTGCAATTCAGAGACTTTTCTCCATTTTTATTATCATTTGGTCTGAGTCAGCCGAAGGGAGTTCTAGATCGGAGACTGTAATGATGAACCAGACATTTGATAGACCCAAATGAAATAGGCTTTGGGATTGGCAAGGGCTTTAGGAATCACTTCTTTATAACCTCTTACTGTAGACACAATTAAAGAGTATTTATCTGGAAATAGGGCCTCAAAGGTCAGTGGCTTGACTTTGGACTCCCAAAGAATTTAGGGGTTAGGTTGGGCAGAGCCTCAGATTCAGAGATACTGTCATATGGGGTAAGCATCATTAAGGTTGGGTTCAGTTGGCTTGAACTATAACCTGGGAACTGGAGGTGAGATTTAGAGCAAGATATCAGCCTCATCTTACCAGGCTAGAACACAGGTACTTGTTCATTGACTCTGTTGTGTCTGATTCTTTGTGATCCCACTGACTGCAGCATGCCAGACTTCCCTGTCCTTCACTGTCTCCCGGAGTTTGCTCAAACTCATATCCATTGAGTTGATGATGCCATCCTAGGTACTGGAATTAGTATTTAACCTCAAAGAACTCACAGCAAGGGTGGCCTCAAGTGAGCCAGAATGTGGTGGACTGAGAATTTCTTTTCCTTCTCCTCTGGTGAAGAAATGCTCCCAGGTTCTGACTCCACATTGGAGCATAAACCTTCTGAAGGGGAGATTTGAAGCCTGGGGGTCAGTTTCTAAGGAATGAGCTTCTAAGTATAGTTGGTTGGGCCAAGAATGAAGAATACTCTGGCTGTTGTTTCCCTGCCTGTACCCCACCTCAACGCCCCATTCTTCTACTTTGCTCCTGTCCCACTAACCTCATTAATACCTCAAGGACCATTCCTTTGGAATGACATCACCTTGGTATATATCCACTGAGTTAGCTCAGTGTGGACTATTTCATTCAGTTCAGTTCAGTTGCTCAGTCGTGTCTGACTCTTTGCAACTCCATGAATTGAGCACGCCAGGCCTCCCTGTCCATCACCAACTCCTGGAGTCTACTCAAATTCATGTCCATTGAGTCGGTGATGCCATCCAGCCATCTCATCCTCTGTTGTCCCCTTCTCCTCCTGCCCCCACTCCCTCCCAGCATCATAGTCTTTTCCAGTGAGTCAACTTGTTGCATGAGGTGGCCAAAGTATTGGAGCTTCAGCTTTAGCATCAGTACTTCCAATGAACACCCAGGACTGATCTCCTTTAGAATGGACTGGTTGGATCTCCTTGCAGTCCAAGGGACTCTCAAGAATCTTCTCCAACACCACAGTTCAAAAGCATCAATTCTTTGGTGCTCAGCTTTCTTCACAGTCCAACTCTCACATCTATAGATGACCACTGGAAAAGCCATAGCCTTGACTAGATGGACCTTTGTTGGCAAAGTAATATCTCTGCTTTTTAATATGCTATATAGGTTGGTCATAACTTTCCTTCTTCCAAGGAGTGTCTTTTAATTTCATGGCTTCAATCACCATCTGCAGTGATTTTGGAGTCCCCCAAAATAAAATCTGACACTCTCCACCGTTTCCCCATCTATTTCCCATGAAGTGATGGGACCAGATGCCATGATCTTTGTTTTCTGAATGTTGAGCTTCAAGCCAACTTTTTCACTCTCCTTTTTCACTTTCATCACTGTTTCATTAGACCTAAAGAATTGGGTGCAATCACTAAAACCACGTGATTGTCACAATGGTGACTTCTCTATTTTGGGCAATCACAAGGACTGAATATAGCTAGTGAAGTGAAAGTCACTCAGTCGTGTCCAACTCCTTGCAACCCTATGGACTGTAGCCCATCAGGCTCCTCTGTCCATGGGATTCTCCAGGCAACAATATTGGAATGGGTTGCCATGCCCTCCTCCAGCGGTTCTTCCCAACCCAGGGATCGAACTTGCACCTCTTATGTCTCCTGCATTGGCAGGTGGGTTCTTTACCACTAGTGCCACCTGAATCTCTGAAAGCACATAAAGGTGATCTGAATTATAATCCGTAGCATGGAATTCTCCAGGCAAGTATGCTGGAGTGGATAGCTACTCCCTTCTCCAGGGCATCTTCCCAACCCAGGGATTGAACCCAGGTCTCCCTCATTGCAGGCAGATTCTTTACTGTCTGAGCCACCAGGAAGCTCTTAACCCATAGCACTAATTCTTAAAGTATGGTTTTTCCTTCCCAGTTCGTTTATACTATAAAGCCTCCCCAGAGGTGCTCATCCTGTGCATGCTGAATAGCTCACTCTCAACACTGTAGACACTGCTCTGCACCTCACTTACTGCTTCTCCACTGTGCACCACAGCTCTGGCTTCTCACCTTCTTAATACCGAACTACTGAAAATATTGAATGGCTCCAGAATGACAGAAGGACACAGGAAATTCATGTGCTCCCCTAATCATAATTCCTGGGTTGGAAAGATCCCCTGGAGGATGAAATGGCAACCCATTCCGGTAACCTGGCTTGGAAAGTTCATGGAAGAGGAGCCTGGTGGGCTACAATCCATGGGGTTGTAAGGGTGGGACAGGACTGAGCATGCCTGAGAGAGAGCCACAATACCCAGAAGTCCTCAGTGCAGGTTTTTTCAGTCTGACTCTTTCTCACAAAATGTCGAGGAAGTATTTCTAGGTAATTAAAATTCTTCACTTCATTGATAATAAAGTGAAAGTCAGGGACTGTGAGAATGCTTCTAAATTTGAAATCGACTGTGAGTGGACACAGAATGGGAATTTATATATGAGTTTAAATTTGAAATATCGAGTGATCCCTTAAATTATGCTTTAATTCATCAAAATTAGCCGATACAATCACTGGGTGATTCTATTCTAAAAATGTTCTAACCTTAATTCTTTCTAAAATACTAAGTAAATCCATGACCTTCAGCAATTTACTTAAACTCTGGTCTGTATTTGTGTCATAAGTAAATGTAGGGAATTAGTCTACATTAATTTCTCACTTTCCTATGAGCTATAGAAGTGTACGAAAAAATAAGCAGGGATGGAATAAATTTCTAGGATAGCTGCTATTTACATGTAGCATTTTCTCTTTGAGTTGCCTATAACTTTACCATTCATCACCTTTTACTTGACATCATTCATATTTAACTGAAATAAGTTCTCAAAATTTCTTTTAAATACTTTTGAAACAAAAAATGTTTTTAAAATGTCTTTTTATGTGATGATTATCAAATTTGGAAATTATTATTAAATTACTTTTAGGTAATTAATTAAAATGAATGAATTATGCACACCTTTCTCCTTAAAATTACAAGGAAATATGTATCCTTCTATTTTGAGTCTTGGTGATATTCCTTTTGGTTCCAATGCATTATTTTTAAACACATACTCTTATTCTCTTATTCTTTTCCATGGAAATCAGCCTCATATGACATGTTGGATTTTAATAACAATGCAATTCAAATGTTTTGCATAAAATAATATTCTTTTTGACTTATTGTTTTCAATTTGAGTCCTAATACAAAAGTAACATCTTCCAACTAATGCTAGTTATTAGGGCCAGAAGAAAACGGAAAGGAACTAGGTATATATATATATGTATTTTTTTTTTTTTAAATGAGAATTTGCTGTTGCCTCCAGAGTTCAGTTCAGTTCATTCGCTCAGTCGTGTCTGACTCTCTGCGTAGTAGACCTTTATTTCTTAAGGACTAAAAAACTAGACCTTTGGAAGTACATGTTTACAACAAAGAAACATCATACATAGGAAACTGTCTCAAGTGTCAAGTTCATTTACTAGGTATATGATCTTAGGAAGATTACTTAAGCTGTCTAGTTTCTTCACCTAGTAAAATGTGAAATATATTGGCTATCTCAGTATATAAGTTAAGAATAAAGATAATACATATAGAGTATTAGTACCTAGTGAAATACTCAATGGCTAATAATTCTGTTTCTTTAAAGGAGTTTCTTATGGGTTATTAAGAATAAGTAAAGATAGGATGATTCTCAGAAATAGAGATGGACAAATGGGGCATGTGTAAGGTGATATAAGAATCATCTTTATTGCATCATCAGTATTTTACTTATACTTGTGTTGTCTTTTCAGGTATTACAGATGAAACTGAGTTGTTGTAGGCATAGTTCATTGCTTCATAAGCTGAGTGGTCTAAAAGTTATTCAGTTGATGTGAATTGCCTTACTCTATAAAAACTGATGCATGAGATAGGTCCAGTTATCCAAACTGATATGCACTTAGTATTTTATGGCCTATTTTGCTGTCTCTGTAGAGGTAAGGACATTGGAGTTTGCTGAGGTATTGAGTGGGGTGTGGGGAGGCAACATTTGCCTAGAAGTTAGCAAACCTGACTTCTGCTCTCATCTTCAGCCAAAACTGTATTCATTCTTCCATTTATTAAAGGGCTTCCCATGTTCAAAGCACATAATGAAGTGCTTTCAGAGAGTTATCTAATATGAAGCCTAGCACAAAATGCATGCTTATTTGATATTAGGTAAATGATGTCACAAGGAAGATGATATGGGCAATCAAAGGAAAACATGATTCTTAAGAAGTACTAAGGTGGTCCAGAGGAATGAGAGAGCAAATCTTGTTGGAATCATGAAGGCTCAGTAAGGAGGTGATATTGATGGATGCAATCAGATATGAGTAGGATTCAAAAGGGAGGAATGGAAGTAAAGAGACACTGGATTCTGGAAGAGAAGGTCTGAAATGGTCCTTAAACCATCACTGGGTCACTGTGTTGTCAATGGGCAGAGGTATATGGACCCACACTAGTTTCCAGGGAGGTGGGCCTGACTCAATTCCTCTGTCACTGCACTGGGTGTCATGTCGCCCCAGACAGAGGATTAGTGTCACTGTCAATTTCCATTGGACTTTTCACTCCAGGTCTTCAGGTAGTATCTTTATCTTGTTCTCTGCCATGGAGAAACACTTTGTCCAAGCCACCGTCACCCTCTATCTTGAACACTGCAACAACCTCGTTAGTAAGCTGGTGTCTCTACATCCTCTCTTGGCCACTTTCCTCTGCTTGTTGTCAACCTAGCAAATAGAGATTGTGTGTGTGTATGTGTGTGTTTGTGTGCTAACTCACTTCAGTCATGTCCAACTCTTTGTGACCCTATGTACCATAGCTCACCAGGCTCCTCTGTCTATGGGATTCTCCAGGCAAGAATATTGGAGTGGGTTGCCATGTTCAAATTTAAGTCATACTATCTCTTGCTGTTGTTCAGCCCTCCAACAGATAAGGTAGATTTCAGGATCTACAAAGCCCCATGGATCTGGCTTTTTATTAAAGCAATTTTACCCTAAGGACCTCATACCATCAAAACTGGTCATATCTATCAAGACTGGTGACTGTTTCTTGGTAAATTCATTTGATTTCTCTAAATTTTTATTATCAAAGTATCAATGGACTTTTCAGTAGAACTTTTCATATAAGATAGCATTGACCATTGGCTTTCAATTGTGTATTGTTAGTCTCCAGTAGGGAGTAGCTGAATGGAAATGACACAAGTGGATGAAGTGATGGGGTGAGAACACTTTAGAGTGTGTAAGGTAGGGAGGAAGCATAAGTATGAACTGGGGTGTAAGATATTGCTTCTTGTTGATGCCAAATTGGATTATGCATTTAACTGCTGTGAATATGCTCAACTAAATTTAACAAGGTAGAAAAAGAAGCATTATTAAGAAAGTAAGGAAAATATAAATACTGAGTCAAGAAAAATAGTCTTTAGATGAGAACTTTCTGTTTTCTTTTTTTTTTTTTTGATCCAAGGCATACCCACAGGTCATTCTCAGCCACTGAAATCATAATATAGTTTAAACATGGAGAAATGGCATAAATCAGACACCTCACATGAAAGATATTACTAATTCATGCTTCCCTCATTGCCTTTGACTCACATACCTTATTTAAAACAAACCATCTAGATTTTTACATCTTTCACTTCTGAAGCAGTCTGCTTTTCACTGACTCCTGGAGATCTTTGCCTCCTCACTGGACTTCACACACAGCTCTTTAGCTTTATGTTGAGATCACTCTTGGCTGTCAGTGCTAAAAACTTGTTTTTCCCCTCTTGTTCACCACGTATCTGTGTGAATCCCAATATCCAAAATAATAATAGAAGCAAATATGGTAGGTGCTGTCTCCTTCCCTGAAATCTACCTTTATCACCATCAACCTTAACCAAAATCTTTTTCACAAATATGCTGTTTTACTTTATTTCCTCATTTCCTCTGTATCGTAGGTAATATTGTGTAGTAGGTAGAAAGCGAAAGATGGATTCAGACACATTTTGACTGGAGTTTGGCCTCTGGCACTTAATATCTGGGCATCGTGGAGCAATTTGCTTAGCTACCATTTCTTCATTGATAATACAGAAATAATTACGTCTGTCTTTAGGTTGCATTATGAACATTTAATAAGAATATGTTAATATTCAATAAAAACCTAAGAAGCCATATATTCTTAAAAGATGTTGATTTATTTTCTCTCTGCATTCCCACCTTCCTTTCTTCAATGAACGATGACAAAGTGATTGTTAAGATCTCACAATTTAGTTCAATGTATGGGTGCTGGTAGGGGTGGGGATAATCTTACTTTCCCATTATAAACAATATTGGCTTATTACTTATTTACTAAAGGTTTTTTTCCTGGCTGGCTTATATACTGTTTTACTCCTCTTCTAAGCAAGATACTGCTTTTCCTCTGGCTTAGACTATTTCAAGGAAGAGCAGGGTGCATTGTTGGGGAGCAGCAGGCTTCTTCACTCTCTCCACTAAAACCATGAACACAAAATAGAAAACTGATAAATCATAGCTCAGTTCAGTTGCTCAGTCATATCTGACTCTTTGCGACCTCATGGACTGCAGCATGCCAGGCCTGCCTGTCCACCAACAAGTACTAGAATATACTCAAAGTCATGTCTATTGAGTCGGTGATGCCATCCAACCATCTCATCCTCTGCCGTCCCCTTCTTCTCCCACCTTCAATCATTTCTAGCATCAGGGTCTTTTCAAATGAGTCAGTTCTTTGCATCAGATGGCCAAAGTATTGGAGTTTCATCTTCAACATTAGTCCTTCCAATGAATATTCAGGACTGATTTCCTGTAGGCTGGACTGGATGGATCTCCTTGCTGTCCAAGGGACTCTCAAGTGTCTTCTCCAGCACCACAGTTCAAAAGCATCAATTCTTCGGCACTCAGCTTTCTTTATAGTCCAGCTCTCACATCCATACATGACCACTGGAAAAGCCATAGCCTTGACTAGATGGACCTTTGTTGGCAAAGTAATGTCTCTGCTTTTTAATAAGCTGTCTAGGTTGGTCATAACTTTTCTTCCAAGGAGCAAGTGTCTTTTAAATTCATGACTTCAGTCACCATCTGCAGTGATTTTGGAGCCCCTACAAAAAAGTTTCTCACTGTTTCCCCATCTATTTGCCAAGAAGTGATGGGACCAGATGCCATGATCTTAGTTTTCTGGATGTTGAGCTTTAAGCCAACTTTTTCACTCTCCTCTTTCACTTTCATCAAGAGGCTCTTTAGTTCCTCTTCGCTTTCTGCCATAAGGGTGGTGTCATCTGCGTATCTGAGGTTGTTGATATTTCTCCTGGCAATCTTGATTCCAGCTTGTGCTTCATCCACTCCATCATTCCTCATGATGTACTCTGCATATAAGTGAAATAAGCAGGGTGACAATATACAACCTTGACGTACTCCTTTCCCAGTCTGTTGTTCCACGTCCAGTTATAATTGTTGCTTCCTGATATGCCTACAGATTTCTCAGGAGGCAGGTCAGGTGGTCTGGTATTTCCATCTCTTGAAGAATTTTCCACAGTTTGTTGTGATCCACACAGTCAAAGGCTTTGGCATAGTCAATAAAGTAGAAGTAGATATTTTTCTGGAACTCTCTTGCTTTTTTGATGATCAATGGATGTTGGCAATTTGATCTCTAGTGCCTCTGCCTTTTCTAAATCCAGCTTGAACATCTGAACGTTCACGGTACATGTATTGTTGAAGCCTGGCTTGGAGAATTTTGAGCATGACTTTACTAGCATGTGAGATGAGTGCAATTGTGCGGTAGTTTGAGCATTCTTTGGCATTGCCTTTCTTTGGGATTGGAATGAAGACTGACCTTTTCCAGTCCTGTGGCCACTGCTGTTTTCCAAATTTGTTGGCATATTGAGTGCAGCACTTGTACAGCATCATCTTTCAGGATTTGAAATAGCTCAACTGGAATTCCATCATCTCCACTAGCTTTGTTGCTAGTGATGTTTTCTAAGGCCCACTTGACTTCACATTCCAGGATGTCTGGTTCTAGGTGAATGGTCATACCTTTGTAATTATCTGGGTCGTGAAGATCTTTCTTGTACAGTTCTGTGTATTCTTGCTACCTCTTCTTAATATCTTCTGCTTCTGTTAAGTTCGTACCATTTCTGTCCTTTATCGAGCCCATCTTTGCATGAAATGTTCCCCAGGATCTCTGATTTTCTTGACGAGATCTCTAGTCTTCCCCATTCTATTATTTTCCTCTATTTCTTTGCATTGATCACTGAAGAAGGCTTTCTTATCTCTCCTTGCTATTCTTTGGACCTCTGCATTCAAATGGCTGTATCTTTCCTTTTTTCCTTTGACTTTTGCTTCTTTTCTTTTCATAGCTGTTTTTAAGGTCTCCTCAGGCAGCCATTTTTTCTCTTTTCATTTCTTTCTTTTTTTTTTTTTATGAATTAGTTGATTGTTTTTCTAGGAAACTTCACATTTATGTATGCTGTTTCACTTGGGTCCATTCCGAAATTGATAATACATATTTTAACTCTCCTTAAACCTTCATATATTTTTTTCTTTTATCACTTCTGCTCTGTTTTCTTCTAAATTAGAAAGTCTTCAGTCTGATTCGATGATTCTTGCTAAAATTATGCACATTTCATCAATGTCTTCTGACATTTTTCCCAGATTATGTGAAAGTATCTTTTTTCCTTTTTATTTTTCATTTTAGTTTAATTGCTTTACAGAATTCTGCTGTTTTCTGTCAAAGCTCAACATGAATCACCTCCCTTTTGAACCTCCCTCCCATCTCCCTCCCCATCCCACCCTCTGCTCCCCTCTCCTCTTGTCCATAAATCTATTCTCTATGTCTGTTTCTCCATTGTCCCTGTTTTCAGGAAGCTTTTAGATACTGGAGCTTTATATGCAAATAAGGTTAGTCATTCAGTCGTGTCTGACTCTTTGAGACCCCATGGACTGTAGCTTACCAGGTTCCTCTGTCCATGGAATTCTCCAGGTAAGAATACTGAAGTGGGTAGCCATTCCCTTCTCCATGGGATCTTCCTGACCTGGGGATCAAAGTCATGTCTCCTGCATTGCAGGCAGATTCTTTATCATCTGAGCTACCAGGGAAGCCCATATGCAAGTAAAGGTTACAGTAATTCAGTAGATACTCAGGTAGATGTCTTTTTAGGCTATAAACAAATATACAAAGAAAGAAGAGGGATATCTACATTGATGACCCTTTGTCATACAGGCTGAAATGAAAAATAATTAAGATAAACTAATGCCAGTTATTATAGCTGTGAAAACTCAGGAGAATTGATAAATATATTCTATAACTTAACCCTTAACCCATAAGATAGTATGTTAAAAATTCAGAAAATTTGAGAAGAGTTCCACGGAGATGAATTTTCATTTCTCAGTATTTCTCTATTTTAAGTTGATGTGGGGCAGAAGTTCTCAATTATTGAGTATCTATAAATTCCTTGAAAAGATAGGTCCCAATATGTTTAGAAGTTCAAGTGCATTCTTGTGAGTAAAGAGTCAGTAGCTTGTGTTAGAGTTCCAAAGGGGTTTCTGACTCAAAAATGATTAAGAACCTTTTTGAATATTTAAGATAAAGTTTCACCAATGGAAGTTAAGTATTAATTTCAAGAATTAAATTTTAAAGAATAGATATTGTAAAGTGCAGAGTATATGGAGTTGTAGCAATTAATAGATTTCCAATAAGTAAATGTATCTGCTATTCCTAATCTAATAAAAATCTCTAAATCCCTAAAGATAGCAGAATTAGGCCATTTTCATTTTTATATTTTGACTTCTATAATTCTAGTTAAAAATAATAATATAGAAATCTGTAGCCTGATTTACTGTTTAGCAGATATGAGACTAACAAGCATTTGTCTTCTATTGATGTTTCAAGACTTAAGAAAAGAGTCTTTTCTTGTGTCTACTTGAAAATAGCATTACTGTATTATATAGTAAGAAATTAATTCTATATTACCTTGACTTACATTGAATGTTATATGCATTTTTTCCTTCTTGGTTATTTAAAATTAACCTTCATATAAAGTTATGATAGAAGCATTTTTACAATTGTGTTAACATACATCTTTATCATTAAATTAAACCCATAACACATCAGACTTCCCTTGTAGCTCTGTTGGTAAAGAATCCGCCACCAGTGGAGGAGACCTGGGTTCGATCCCTGGCTTGGGAAGATCCCTTGGAGAAGGTAATGGCTGCCCACTCCAGTATTCTGGCCTGGAGAATTCCACGGACTGTATATCCATAGGGTTGTAAAGCGCTGGATACGACTGAGCGACTTTCATTTCACATAACACATCAGGCAATCAGAGGATAAAGTTATTAATGTTTTGAGAAACATTTGTAAACTATGGTACACCTGGATATTAAAAAAAAACACTTCCAGTTTTGCAAGTTAGTTCACTGTTAATTTGGTTCACTGTTATTTTAAAACAGTGATATTAGTCATGGAAATAGTGCAGCAGTGTGTTGAAGCAAATGATAGCTTCACTTGCTTCCGTGACTAAATTGGAGTTCATGTTATGAAAAACTTGACAGGCACGGTTTTTATTCCTCCTTCTCAATTATGTCTGGTCAGATGATATAGCCAGTCTCAGTGGGACCCAGAATAGCATAGCACAACTGTACAGACTTTGAAGGTCTCATCCTGCCATTTATTGGCTATGTGGCCCAAAACAGGGAGTTTACTTCTCTCTGTGAGAATCAGACTCTTCATGTATAAAAATAACACTAGCCCTGCTATGATAATTGATAATGCTCATATGTTTTACATATGTGATTAGTAATATTATCATTATTAATTGTCATGTAGAAAGAAACAAATTCAGATGATTAAAAAAATAGCATGTACTGAAAAATAGATGAAAAATCATGCATTTTTCTCTAAACTTCAGTTTTTCATCTACAAAGTGAAATTGTTGAAGCATTCTAACATACCATCCAACTTGAATTTCCCTACTTTTATGAAAAAGAACTAAATGTGTGTCTGTATCAGAAATAAACCTATTCACTTATTTTAGCTCAGTGATTTGGGCTGATGGAGTAGATCTGATCAGAGAGTAAAAAGGTGCATTGTTCACAGAGATTAAAATAGATGATGTGACACCAGAAATCATTGTTATCTAACTGGATGTGCTTTTAAAAATAAATTGTTTAGAGATGTCTTGATCCAATTTTATGGTAGACCCTGTAGAAAAATAGTATTATTTCTTCATTGTGCCACTTTCTAAAAATGTTTTCGACATTTAGGCTGTTCTATGTCTTACAATGCAACTTGGGAGCATTATCTTGACAAAATATGATAGATATTATACGTCAGAACCACAGGGGAGAAGTAAGTCTTACTTTTAAGCAACTCTGCAGTATTAGATATGTTTGATTTTTGCCATTATTCTTTATTCTGTCCTCCACAACTTATTATCCTAGGTTGCTTTATTTAGCATGATTCCCTCAAGGAAATGAACTAAGCCTCATTTAATGTTTGGCTGTATAGGTAGGTGAATGGCAACCTTATCAAATCAATTTGACAGGGTGGTGTTTCTCATCTCATGGGACTTCCAGGTGAAGAGAAATCTATAAATAAAGTAATGGGGATCAAAATAGTGCAGTCATTTCAATCAGTATGACTGACAGAAAGAAAACTTTATTAATGATTATTTTGTAACTAATTTGGTTACTGAATTTATTAACACAGGGTGAAATAATACTTCATTTCCTGAGCAAGAAGTGACTGTTGCAGGAAAAGAACGTTTCTCCTGCCACAATTCTGATGTTTTCTTTATAACTCCATTTCCAAATATGCACTACCAATAATTTTCTTTGAAAATGAATGGTTTAAATGGGAAGAACTATCGGAAAGTTAAAACTACTAAATATATGTGAATCCGTGTTTGCTGAGGGAAATTTGGGGGTTTAAAAAGCTAATGAGTCAGTTTATGAGAGTTATTAATTATTGTCTATGTTGACTTATTTCATGATTTACAGATATTTGAAAAATATATCAATAAGAGAAGGATTTTCATTTGAGGAAAGGGGGGGTTAATTTAGATGTTAGCTACATTATCAATAAAAATTGAACTTAACTAGCTTATTTCAAATCAAGGTCGTACACGTCTAAGGTTTTGAGTTAAATAGACCTATGAGGCAGATAAGGAAAACTCTCAGAGAGAAACTTGGTCAAATTCATAGGGTAGCTGTCTCTCTTTGTCCTTTGCTTTCTTTTCTTTAACTGTAGACAGTTTCTCTCTGAGTTCTCTGCCCCGTCTTCCAGTCTTGTTTTACTGATTTTTAAGCCCTCTGCACAGCGTCTTCCAAGAACACCCATTTACTGATCCTGGGAATGCCTTTCACGTCTCAAGACTATCTTAATCCTTATTCCATCATGCCCCCAACCATTGCCAGGTCTGAGATCTTTTCTTTTTTGGTTTGCTCTCTTGATTTGGTGACTTAATCTCCAGTAGTTTCCTAAGACATAACACTTTGATGTTAAATATTGAGTTTACCCTACTACATATGATTGCTGTTTTATCTGGGGATAGAGTTCTGGGTTAAAGATAATTTTCATATAATTTTAATGACATACTTCACTGACTTCTGACCTCCAGTATTGCAGTTGAAAGACAGACAGTATTTTAATATCTGGTCTTTGGTTTGTGATGGGACTTTTTTCTTTCCGGAAATTTTGATTATCTCTTTCATCTTGGTTTTCTGAAATATCATTATGATATCACTTAATGTCATTATATTTTTGTTTTTATTCATTTTATTATCCTCAGTAGGTCTTTTCAATCTGAAAATTCTATGTTTTAGTTTTAAGAAAGTCTCATGCTATTTCTTTATCTCCATTTTCTGTGATTTTTCTTTCAAGGCCTTTAATTACTCTGATATTGGCATTCCTGCATAGACATTCTTATGTTTATCCATAACCTATTACCTTTTTTTTTTAAATCTCCTATTGCTCTTCTCCTCACCTTTTTGTTTTTCGTCTTTCTGGAGATTTCCCAACTGTATCTTGTAACACTTTATGGGGTTAAAAAATAATTATTCTGCCATCGTATTTTTGATTTCTTAAACTTCTTTCCTGTTTTTCTAAAAATTCATATAGCATCCTGTTCTTATTTTGCACACATGCAAATATACTTTTATATCTTATCTCTCTGATAACATATATGAAAGTTTTTAATATCCTTTTCTTCTCTCTGACTTAAATCCACTTTCCCCACTTCTTGTTCATGTCGGTCTTTGTTTTCCACATAAGAGCTATTCCTCAAAGGTTTAAGGAATGTTAGTTGTGTATTCTGACTCAAGATGGAAGCACTAAAAAACTAATTGAGCCTTCTTTTTCTGCATGGGGAGAATTAATGGACTGGTGGTCCTCAGGATTGCGTAGTTAACATGGAGATTTTCTATTCCATTAGGAAGATTCCAGAAGTCAGCTCCTGAAGTTTTCTTTCTCTGCTGCTGCTGTCACTTTAGTCGTGTCCGACTCTGTGCGACCCCATAGATGGCAGCCCACCAGGCTCCACTATCCCTGGGATTCTCCAGGCAAGAATACTGGAGTGGGTTGCCATTTCCTTCTCCAGTGCGTGAAAGTGAAAAGTGAAAGTGAAGTCACTCAGTCGTGTCTGACTCTTAGTGACCCATGGATTGCAGCCTACCAGGCTCCTCCACCCATGGGATTTTCCAGGCGAGAGTCCTGGAGTGGGTTGCCATTGCCTTCTCCTTTCTTTCTCTAGAAGGGTTAATTTTATTGGAATGAAATTATGGAAAAAGACTACTTTTGACAGGTTTAATTGTCAGTTTCCTGAAAACAAAGAATAGAAAAGCAGTTTTAAAATTCAGTGTACAGATTTTCACTTGCTATACCACTGCCCTCACCTGTGTCAGGTATCCCCAAACCCAGTGTTTGCTGGCTCAGGGTCTCCAGAGAGTAACCTATTATTCTACCTGGGCAGGCTCGTAACTTCATGGGCTTAGGAAGAATTCTGGAAGATTAATCTTTTCTACTATAAACCTCCACCATTAGAGTCTCCTGGTGCTTCTAATTCGTGAGCTTTTATGGGTTACATGGTCTGAATCAATTTTTGTAGTTGTCTTGTGACTTAGTCACTTGGGTTTCAGCTTTTTCTTGTCACTTGTCTGTATCACTTATTCTTTCTGTCATCTAAAATTTTAAGACTCACTGTTTTCTTTCTTTATCCCTGTGGTTTAAATTTGACCATTATTATTATTTTTTAGTGAGGTTTTGAGAGAGCTGAGATAAACAGGAGTATTGAATCCACCATGTTTAATTCTAATCTTCATTCTATAGAAATGTTGAAGGAAGGAATTAGAATATTTGCATTGCATAAATTTAGGCTTATCTAAATTTAGATTTTGTGGGGCTTGGGGCAGGGGATACTTTCTTTATTAGGGGTCTATTTTTCTGTTCTTCAATAGTAATTGGAGAAGGCAATGGCAACCCACTCCAGTACTCTTGCTTGAAAAATCCCATGGATGGAGCAGCCTGGTAGGCTGCAGTCCGTGGGGTCACTATGAGTCAGACACGACTAAATGACTTCACTTTCACTTTTCACTTTCATGCACTGGAGAAGGAAATGGCAACCCACTCCAGTGTTCTTGCCTGGAGAATCCCAGGGATGGGGGAGCCTGGTGGGCTGCCGTCTATGGGGTTGCACAGAGTTGGACACGACTGAACTGATGCTGCAGCAGCAACAATAGTAATTGTTAGATGTTATAACAATTGATGTTATTTATGCTCAGATGGTAAAAAATCTGCCTGTAATGCAGGAGATTCAGATTCAATCGCTGGATTAGGAAGATCTCCTGGAGAAGGAAATGGCAACTCACTCCAGTATTCTTGCCTGGAGAACATTCCATGAATAGACTGAGATTTCAAAGAATCAGACACAACTGAGCAACTAACACTTTCACTAAAACTTGAAGCAGTTGTAGGATTGAGGTCTGCATTCCATTGCTGTTTGTCGATTTCAGGCCATCTTGGCTTCTAAAGGCCACACTCTTGTGCTTGGCCATGGTCCCTATATCTCAGAACTCACTGTATACACTGAACTGTCCTCACTCTTGGAATCTCTTTGATTTACTTATCTGCTGCTGCTCTCCTGTTTTCCTCTTCTGCCTCCTCTCTGATTGATTCTTATGTTTTTAAAGGCTCATGTAATTACATTAGGTTTACCTAAATAATCCAGAATAAGCTCTTTATTTTTAGGTCAGAAGATTAGTAATATTAATTCTGCCTGTGAAGTCCCTTCATCATGGTACCCAGTTAAGTGTTTTATTTTTTTTTTTGTAATTAATTTATTTTTTATTGGAGGCAAATTATTTTACAATATTATATTGGCTGGTTTTGCCATACATTGACATGAATTCGCCCCGGGTTTACATAAGTTCCCCCTCCTGAACCCCCCTCCCACCTCCCTCCTCCCTTTATCCTCCCTCTGGGTCATCCCCGCATGCCAGCCCCGAGCATCCTATAACATGCATTGACCCTGAACTAGTGATTCATTTCACATATGACAACATACGTGTTTCAATGCCATTCTCCCAAATCATCCCACCCTCACCTTCTCCCACAGAGTCCCAAAGACTGATCCATACATCTGTGTCTCTTTTGCTGTCTCGTATACAGGATTATCATTTGCATCTTTCCTATAGTGTTTTATTGAATAACCGAAATAATGAGAATTTTGGAGAAGGGAACGTGTCTTTGGAATTTTGCTCCCCACAGGGCCCATAGACACATCTCATCTATATTCATTTTCTGGCCAATGGAAACTTCTAGGCCTCCTAAAATAGGATTTCTCTAGATTAGCTGCTTTCAAGTTTTAGTGTGTTTATCAGAAACACCAAAAGAACTGATATGGAGTTCAGATGCCCCATATTCTAAAGGAGTATAACGCCTCAGTCTTAATATTTTTACCAAGTTCCTTGGTGATCCCAGTATGCACCAAAGTTTACTTACTTTGGGCTAAAGCGTTACTTGTGGAGCCTTTTAAAAGCCTAAAGCATAGGATGTACCCCCCCACCAATTAAGTCAGAATCTCTCAGGGTGGCGATCCATGTGTCAGTATAATTTTTCTTCTCATTTTACAAAATTAGGTATAATTGACATATGATGTTACTGGTTCAGGTGTGCAATATAGTGGTTTGATATCATGAAATGATCATCACAAGAAGTCTAGTTGTTATCTGTTACCACACATAGTAACAGAACTTTATCATATGGTAAGAACTTTTAAGATTCACCCTCTTATGACTTTTAAACATGCAATAAATTATTATTAGCTATAATCCCAGGCTGCACATCACCTCACCATGACTTATTTTAGAATTGGAAATTTGTACCTTTTTACTCCCTTCATCCATCTTGCCTACCTCCACTCTACTACCTCTGTCAACCACCATCTGTTCATTATAGTTTAATGCTGCTTTTTTTAAGATTCCATGTATGAGTGAGATAATTCAGTATTTGCTTTCTCCGTCTGATCTACTTCACTGAACATAATGCCCTAAAGGTTCATCTGTGTTGTTGCAAATGGAAATATTTCTCTCTTTTTATGGCTGAATATATACCACATCATCTTTACCATTTCATCTACTGACGGACATTTAGGTTGTTTCCATATCTTGTGGTGGTGCTTGTTTAGTCGCTAAGTCAGACTCTTTGTGACCCCACGGACTGTAACCTGCCAGGCTGTTCTGTACATGGGATTTCCCAGGCAAGAATACTGCAGTGGGTTGCCATTTCCTTCTCTGGGGGATCTTCCCGACCCAGGGATTGAACCCGTGTCTCCTGTGTCTCCTACATTCTAGGCAGGCTCTTTCATACTGAGCCACCTGGGAAGCCCTTATATCTTGGATATTGTAAATAGTGCTTCAGTGAACAGGGGTATGAATGTACCTTTTCTAGTTAGTTATTTGGATAGATACCCAGAAGTGAAATCACTGGATCACTGAGTGATTTTAATTTTTTTTTTAAGGAACCATAGTTTTTCCATAGTGACTGTTCTAATTCACATTCCTACCATCAGTGCACAAGAGTCCTCTTTCTTCCGTATCTTTGCTGACACTTGTTATTTCTTCTCTTTTTGATGCTAGCCATACCAGCAGATGTGAGTTGACATTTCACTGTGGTTTTGATTTGCATTTCCCAAACTATTAGTGATCTCAACCATCTTTTCATGTACCTATTGGCCATCTGTATGTTTTCTTTGAAAAATGACTATTCAGGCCCTCTGACCATTAAAAAATTTTTTTGGCCACACTGCATGACTTGGGGGATATTTGTTCCCTGACCAGGGATTAAACCCAGGCCATGGCAGTAAAGGAAGTGAATCCTAATCACTGCACCACCAGGGAGTTCCCACTCTGTTCATTTTTGTTCATTTTTAATTGTATTGTTATTTTTTTTTTCTAACTAAGGTTTTCCAGAGCAGTGCTTCTCAAATGTTAATCCATATAGGAATGACACAGGGGTCTTGTTAAAGTACAGATTCGGATTTGGTATGACTGTGGTGGAGATTGAGATGATGCATTTCCAACAAGCTCCTTCGCCCTGGCATGCTGCTGGTCCATCAACCACACGTTGATTAGCAAGACTGTTGAGCATTTTTGTTATCTTATCCTGGAAGTACATCAGAAACAGTGCCAAAGTCTCCGCATATATATCCTTTTTGTTAGAATGAAATTTTCATGTACCAAATTATAGCCCAAGCATTAAAATTGTTAAGAAGAATTGGCTTAAAAAATTGGCTTAAAACTCAGGCAAGAGTTAGTGTTGGCAGTAAATTGAAGTGTGTGTGCACATACATGTATACTTTTTTGTTTTTGTTTTGTTCTTGGTTTTCCATTCAAATGCATTCTGACATCTGGAAAGCACACTATCAGATTTGACATCAAAACAACCATATGCTCTAATATCTACTGTAAGTGAAAACATAGAGATTAATCCATTACTCTGTACACATTTCACCATAGTGTTACTCAGTATGGTATCTCAAACTTAACTGTTGCAGCTGTTAAAAATTATACTGTTTATACAAAGGCAAGAACAACAATATTAAAAAAAACTGTGCTAGGTTGCTAAACTTTTTTTTTTTGTAGTTAATTTATTTTTTATTGGAGGCAAATTATTTTACAATATTATATTGGTTGGTTTTGCCATACATTGATATGAATTTGCCCCGGGTTTACATAAGTTCCCCCTCCTGAACCCCCCTCCCACCTCCCTCCTCCCTTTATCCTCCCTCTGGGTCATCCCCACATGCCAGCCCTGAGCATCCTATACCATGCATTGACCCTGAACTAGTGATTCGTTTCACATATGACAACATACGTGTTTCAATGTCATTCTCCCAAATCATCCCACCCTCACCCTCTCCCATAGAGTCCCAAAGACTGATCTATACATCTGTGTCTCTTTTGCTGTCTCGTATACAGGGTTATCATTTGCATCTTTCTAAATTCCATATATATGCGTTAGTATACTGTATTGGTGTTTTTCTTTCTGGCTTACTTCACTCTGTATAATAGGCTCCAGTTTCATCTACCTCATTAGAACTGATTCAAATGTATTCTTTTTAATGGCTGAATAATACTCCATTGTGTATATGTACCAAAGGTTTCTTATCCATTCGTCTGCAGATGGACATCTAGGTTGCTTCCATGTCCTGGCTATTATAAACAGTGCTGCAATGAACATTGGAGTACACGTGTCTCTTTCAATTTTGTTTTCCTCGGTGTGTATGCCCAGGAGTGCAATTGCTGGATCATATGGCAGTTCTATTTCCAATTTTTTGAGGAATCTCCACACTCTTCTCCATAGTGGCTGTACTAGTTTGCATTCCCACCAACAGTGTAAGAGGGTTCCTTTCTCTCCACATCCTCTCCAGCATTTATTGCATGTAGACTTTTGGATAGCAGCCATTCTGACTGGTGTGAAATGGTATCTCATTGTGGTTTTGATTTGCATCTCTCTGATTATGAGGGATGTTGAGCATTTTTTCATGTGTTTGTTAGCCATCTTTATGTCTTCTTTATTACATATGGATTAAAATGGTCTTATGGATTCTTCATTATAATACATTATTAAACAAAGAGTTCCCTATTATGTTGAAGCACCCTGAGTCTAAGGGCTTATGAAGATGAGAAAGCTGTGTTCCTCAAAATGCTGAATAATGGTTGCAGAAAGAGATGTGTACTGGGAAAGAAGTTTTAAAGGCTGTGGGAAGGCTGAAGAGGGACTTATCAGAAGTGCCTGAAAATATTCCAGAAAGGCAAATAAAGAAAATGGCGTTTGAACTGGACTTTGATATAGGAGTGTAATTGGGGCCAGTGCAACAGTATATAAGAAAGAATAGTTCAATTAAAGAGAGATAGAGTATAATAGAAGCAGGAATGTTTGCACTGGGAAACTTTGAATGGTAGCATTCAAAAATCTCAGAAATTATTTGCCAGGCAGTTGAGAACAAAACATTAGAGCAGAGAGATGATATGATCTGAATTATACTCTAAAAACATCACTCTCACATTGCACCTTGATTAAAAAAAAAGTCACTGTGACAGTGATGGAGAAGATAGATCAGGGCAATGCCACAGGGCTGACTTCACTGATTCAACATAGAACTCCTTCCTACTGGAGCTAAATGTGTTCCCAGAATCTTTCTCAAGGTGGCACTCTGGGCTTCCATTCCCAGTCAATTGCAGTTGGCACAGGGAACAAAAACAGTTTGCCATTCTGGGTTAGGAGACAGGGGAGACACATTGGGATATTAAGATGAGAGTAAGGATGTAAGTAGGGCATGAAATAGCTATTAATAGTGGGAGGATATTATATAAGAAGAGAAAGATTTTTGGGCCCTTTAGGTAATAGGTTTGGCAGGACTTGGTGACTACTTTTAACTGGTGCTTGGGGAGGAGAAGGCTGGACTATTTCTTTCATGAGAGAGTAAAGCTAGAGTTACATAATTGGTTGCCAGTAAATAGAGATGATATTTGAAGAAACAAGACAAGTTTACTGTATTGGGTACAGAGAGGAAAGAGAACAGTAGAGATAAAATCCCTGGAGAAATCTAGATTTCAGAGGTAGAAGCAGGCATAAAAGTTAAAGTAACAGAGAATTAGTAAGTGAACTAGCATGTAATAGATACCAACTGAGAAGACAATTTGAGAATAAATAAATGGTCACACACTGTCAAATGGCCACAAGGTTGAGAAGGATGCTGCCTGAATAAATGTTGTTGGTAAAAATGGAAGACCACTATAGTACCAAAAAAAAAAGCAAGGGCAGATTTATAAGAATGTCCTTATACATGAAGACCTATAATACTGCCTAGATGAAAGATCTGTAAATCGAGATGCTGTTGTGTTTGCAGTTTGGATGAAATTGAATTAAAATCAATAATCAAAGAAACAGTTTGACCAACCACATGTACTGAAATTGAAACTGCAACTTAAAGACTTCAAACAAAAGACCAAGACCAGATGGCTTACACAGGTAAATTCTATCAAGCATTTAGAGGAGAGTTAGCACCTATCCTTCTGAAATCCTTCAGAAAAGTGCAGAGGAAGAAATAACCCCAAGCTCACTCTATGAGGCCACCATCACTCTGATACCAAAATTAGACATGGATAGCACAAAAATAGAAATTTGTAGGTCAATATCACTGATGAACATAGATGCAGAAACCTTCAATAAAATACTACCAAACCAAATCTAACAATACACTGACAGGATCATATATCATTTATCCCATGGAAGCAAAGAGTCTTCAATCTTTGATCTGGTGATCAGATCAACAAACTGAGAAAAACCATATCATCATCTCAATAGATGCAGGAAAAAAACACAAAACTGTTGACAAAATTCAACACCCATTTATGATTAAAAACTCTCCAGAAAGTGGGCATAGAGAGAACCTACCTCAACATATGCTGTGCTTGGTTGTGCCGTCATGTCTGACTCTCTGCAACCCCATGGACTGCAGCCCACCACGCTCCTCTGTCCATGGGGATTCTCCAGCCAAGAATACTGGAGTGTGTTGCCATGCCTTCCTCCAGGGGGTCTTTACTACCCAGGGATCGAAAACAGGTCTCCTGCATTTCAGGCAGATTCTTTACCATCTGAGTAACCAGGGAAGCCAGTAAAGGCCATATATAACAAACCCACAGCTAACATATTTCTCAATGGTGAGAAACTGAAAGCATTTCCTCTAAGACCAGGAACAAGGCAAGGTTGTTCACTCTGCTCAGTTTTATTCAGCATGGTTTCAGAAGTTTTAATCATGACAATCCGAACAACAACAACAAAATAATCCAAATTGGAAAAAAAGAAATAAAACTGTAACTGTTTGCAGATGACACAATACTGTACACAGAAAGACCTAAAGATGCTACCAGAAAACTACTGGAGTTCATCAATGAATTTGGTAAAGGATACAAGACTGATACACAGAAATCTCTTGCTTTCCTATACACTAACAGCAAAATATCAGAAAGAGAAATTAAGGAAATAATCCCATTTACCACTGAATCGCTTTTGAACTGTGGTGTTGGAGAAGACTCTTGAGAGTCCCTTATACTGCAAGGAGATCCAACCAGTCCATTCTAAAGGAGATCAATCCTGGATGTTCATTGGAGGGACTGATGCTAAAGCTGAAACTGCAATACTTTGGCCACCTCATGCGACGAGTTGACTCACTGGAAAAGACTCTGATGCTGGGAAAGGTTGGGGGCGGGAGGAGAAGGGGACGACGGAGAATGAGATGGCTGGATGGCATCACCGACTCTGTGGACATGAGTTTGAGTGTACTCCGGGAGTTGGTGATGGACAGGGGGGCCTGGCGTGCTGTGATTCATGGGGTTGCGGAGAGTTGGACACGACTGAGCGACTGAACTGAACTGAACTGAACTGAACCACTGAATCAGAAAGAATAAAATACCTAGGGAAAAAATATAGTTAAGTAGACAAAAGACCTGTACTCAAAACACTATAAGATGATGATGGAAGAAATCAAAGATGACACAAACAGATGGAGAGATATGCTCTGTTCAGGCTTGGAAGAATCAGCATTGTGAAAAAGACTATCCAAACCAATCTATGTTGTGAAAATGACCATACTACCCAAAGCAACCTACCAATTCAATGCAATCCCTATCAAATTACCAATGACATTTTTCATAGAACTAGAACAAAAAAATCTTACCATTTGTATGGAAATACAAAAGACCCTGCGTAACCAAAGCAATCTTGAGAAAGAAAAATGGAGCTGAAATCAGGCTCCCTAATTTCAGATTATACTACAGAGCTACAGTCATCAAAACATCATGGTACTAGCACAAAAATAGACATATAGATCAAAGGAACAGAATACAAAGTCCAGAGATAAACCCACACATCTATGGACAACTAATCTATAGTAAAGGAGGCAAGACTATACATGGAGAACATAAATGGAGAAAAGATAGTCTCTTCTTTAAGCACTTCTAGGAAAACTGGACAGCTCCATGAAAAAGAATGAAAATAGAACACTAACAGCATGCACAAAAAGAAACTCAAAATGGATTAATTGTAAGGCTAATTGTAAGGCTGGATACTATAAAACAGGAAAACATAGGCACAACCTTCTCATATATCAATCACAGAGGTATCTTTTTTAATCCACAATGTAGAGTAATGAAAATAAAAACAAAAATAAACAAATGGGACCTAATTAAACTTAAAAACTTTTGCACAGCAAAGGAAACTATAAATAAACCAGAAAACAATCCATAGAATGGGAGAAAATATTTTCCAGCAAAGTGGCTGGCAAGGGATTAATCTCCAAAACATACAAACAACCCATGCAGTTCAATATAAAAAAAAAATAAATAAATGATTGGAAAATATAAATAGATATTTCTCCACCAAAGACATATAGATGGCCAAAAAGTATGTGAAAAGGTGCTCAGCATCACTGACTTTTAGAAAAATGAATTTTTCTTTTATTGAGTCACTTTCAAAGATGAGTTTTAGTAAAAATCATTAACCTTTAATCAATAATAAAGTGTTATAGTGTCTGATGAAGCAAAATCTAAAAGTAGTTGGCAGTTTCACACATGTATTTTTGATATAGTTAATATATTCAACTTTAAAGTTTTTGATGTCATTGATTAAAGATTAATGATCTTTTACTGAAAACTCATCTTTGGAAATAACTCAATAAAAAAATTTCAGTCAATACTTCTGACCAATTTTGACTTGAGTCTGGTGCTGCTTTTTGTGCTTTCCCAATTTTTACTGAATTTTCAAAAATCTATGTATAGCTTTTTCAACCATATATAACAACTTGCTCAGTGAGGTTTCTCATGGGAAAAAGCAAAAGGGGTTTACCCCAGAAATAATTTTATCAGCTTTCAGGGAACACTCAGGAGAGATTACTTGCTGTGTTTTGATGCTGTATAAATTCAATGGAGATATATATTTGAAACAAAAAGATGTTAACGCTTTTAGATTTTAAATGACATATAGCCATTATGTTATTTTATACAATATTTTAAATTGATCTTTGAATTTCATGGCAGCTTCATTCCTGTAGTCTGATGTGGCACTGCCCTAGATGAATACCTTTTATTTGCCATTAGAGGCAAGCTATTTTTCTCTATGATTTTAATTAAAATATTTGAGACCAAATTTTAGTTTTTTTCAGGCACACTCAGCTCAACCATCAACTCCTGTAATACAGAAAGGAAGCGATAATATAATCCATCTTCTATTTAACTGAAGCAACTGTAGAAAAATGAAAACATTTAATGTAATATGCTTTGAGAACTCATATTTTACCTTAAAACTTTTCTTTGACATGTATATTATCATATGTGAAATGAATCACCAGTTCAGGGTCAATGCATATTACAGGATGCTCAGGGCTGGTATGCGGGGATGACCCAGAGGGAGGATAAGGGGAGGAGGGAGGTTGGAGGGGGGTTCAGGAAGGGGAACTCATGTACACCCAGGGCAGATTCATGTCAATGTATGGCAAAACCAACCAATATAATATTGTAAAATAATTCAGTTCAGTTCAGTTCAGTTCAGTTGTGTCCGACTCTCTGCGACCCCATGAATCACAGCACGTCAGGCCTCCCTGTCCATCACCAACTCCCGGAGCTCACTCAGACTCAAGTCCACAGAGTCGGTGATGCCATCCAGCCATCTCATGCTCGGTCGTCCTCTTCTTCTCCCGCCCCGAACCTTTCCTAGCATCAGACTTTTTTCCAGTGAGTCAGCTCGTCGCATGAGGTGGCCAAAGTATTGCAGTCTCAGCTTTAGCATCAGTCCTTCCAATGAACACCCAGGATCGATCTCCCTTAGAATGGACTGGTTGGATCTCCTTGCGGTACAAGGAACTCTCAAGAGTCTTCTCCAGCACCACAGTTCAAAAGTTAGCCTCCAATAAAAAAAAAAGGGGGGGGGGACTTTAACATAGTCAGTAAAGCAGAAATAGATGTAGATGTTTTTCTGGAATTCTCTTGCTTTTTCTATGATATAACAGATGTTGTCTATTTGATGTCTGGTCCCTTAACCTTTTCTAAATCAGCTTGAACAACTGGAATTCTTGGTTCACGTACTGTTGAATTCTAGCTTGGAGAATGTTGAGCATTACTTTGCTACGTGTGTGAAATGAGAGCAATTGTACGGTAGTTTGAACATTCTTTGGCATTGCCTTTTTTTGGGATTGGAATGAAAACTGACCTTTTCCAGTCTTGTGGCTACTGCTGAGTTTTCCAAATTTGCTGGCATATTGAGTGCAGCTCTTTAACAGCATTGTCTTTTGGGATTTGAAATAGCTCAGCTGGAATTCTATCACCTCCACTAGCTTTGTTCATAGTGATACTTCCTAAGCCCCATTTGAGCTCTCACTCCAGGATGTCTGGCTCTAGGTGAGTGATTACACCATCATGGTTATCAAGTCATTAAGACTTTTTTTTTTTAATAGTTCTTCTGTGTGTTCTTGCTACCTCTTCTTAATATTCTGCTTTTGTTAGGTCCATGTCATTTCTGTCCTTTATTGTACCCATCTTTGCATGAAACGTTCCCTAGTATCTCTCATTTTCTTTAAGAGAACTCTAGTCTTTCCCAGTCTACTTTTTTCCCTCTATTTCTTTGCACTGATTACTGAGGAAGGCTTTCTTATCTCTTCTTGCTATTCTTTGGAACTCTGCAGTCAGATGGATATATCTTTCCTTTTCTCCTAGACCTTTCACTTCTCTTCTTTTCTCAGCTATTTGTAAGATCTCCTCAGACAACCGTTTTGCCTTTTTGTATTTATTTTTCTTGGGGATGGTTGTGATCACTGCCTCCTGCACAATGTCACAAACCTCTTGCATAGGACTTCAGGCACTCTATCAGATCTAATCCCTTGGACCTATTTGTCATTTCCACTGTATAATCAATCATAAGGGGTTTGATTTAGGTCTTATCTGGATGATCTAGTGGTTTTCCCTACTTTCTTCCATTTAAGTCTGAATTTTGCAATAAGAAGATCATGGTCTGAGCCAGAGTCAGATCCTGGTCTTGTTTTTGCTGACTTTTTAGAGCATCTCCATTTTTGGTGGCAAAGAATATAATCAGTGTGGTTTCAGTATTGACCAACTCTTGATGTCTATGTGTAGAGTTGTCTCTTGTGTTGTTGGAAGAGGGTGTTTGCTCTAACCAGTGCGTTCTCTTGACAAAACTCTGTTAGTCTTTGCCCTGCTTCATTTTGTATTCCAAGGCCAAGTCGGTTCAGTTCAGTTCAGTCTCTCAGTCATGTCTGACTCTTTGCGACCCCATGAACTGCAGCATGCCAGGCCTCCCTGTCTATCACCAACTCCCAGAGTTTACCCAAATTCATGTCCATTGAGTCAGGATGCCATCCAACCATCTCATCCTCTGTCATCCCCTTCTCCTCCTACCCTCAATCTTTCCCAGCATCAGGGGAAATGATCTTCAGCATCTTTTCAAATGAGTCAGCTCTTTGCATCAGGTAGCTAAAGTACTGGAGTTTCAGCTTCAACATATTCCAAGGCCAAACTTGCCTGTTATTTCAGGTATCTCTTGACATCCTACTTTTGCATTCCAATCGTCTATGATGAGAAAGACATCTTTTTTTGGTGTTAGTACTAGAAGGTCTTGTAGGTATTCATAGAACTTTTTTAAATACTAAAAATACGAAGAAATGACTGTGATAAGATCTTATACCACAGGTGTTTGGAATTATGTCTGAAAGGATAGTTTTCTTAGTGACAACATGATCTGAAGGTTTGTTTTACTGGAGAGATGAAATATGCATATAAAATTTGACTTATCATCATTTTCTGAAAGTAATGCAAAACTGGATGATGGTCAGAATTTTAAAAATTCAAAACTGTATTTGATGTTTTTAATCAACATTTTGGCTTCCTAGAAGTAACCATTTGCAACCAAAGATACAATTATTTTTAGAAGAAGAAAGTTTTAATTTCTTCAGTTTACATGTTGATTTTGTTTACAGACAAAACATGGTTAAACTGATTTCAGTTTGTCATACTTAGTTTTAAAAAATTATTTATGTATGATTGAGGGAAGTTTGCAATATTTTTCATATGGTTGTTTATAAGTTTAAAATATGAGTTACTGTTTTCTTTTTTTATTTATTTATTTTTATTGGAGGCTAATTACATTAATATATTGGTTGTTTTTGCCATACATTGACATGAATCCGCCATGGGTGTACATGTGTTCCCCTTCTTGAACCCCCCTCTCACCTCCCTCCTCCCATATCCTCCCTCCAGGTCATCCCCGTGCACCAGCCCCAAGCATCCTGTATCATGCATCGAACCTGGACTGGTGATTCATTTCACATATGATAATATACATGCTTCAGTGCCATTCTCCCAAATCATCCCACCTTCACCCTCTCCCACAGAGTTCCAAAGACTGTTCTATACACCTATGTCTCTTTTGCTGTCTCATATACAGGGTTAAGGTTACCATCTTTCTAAATTCCATATATATGCGTTAGTATACTGTATTGATTTTTTTTTTCTGGCTTATTTCACTCTGTATAATAGGTTCCAATTTCATTCACCTCATTAGAACTGATTCAAAAGCATTCTTTTTGATGGCTGAAAAATACTCCATTGTGTATATGTACCACAGCTTTCTTATCCATTCGTCTGCAGATGGACATCTAGGTTGCTTCCATGTCCTGGCAATTATAAACAGTGCTGCAATGAACATTGGAGTACATGTGTCTCTTTCAATTCTGGTTTCCTCGGTGTGTACACCCAGGAGTGCAATTGCTGGATCATATGGCAGTTCTATTTCCAGGTTTTTGAGGAATCTCCACACTGTTCTCCATAGTGGCTGTACTAGTTTGCATTTCCACCAACAGTGTAAGAGGGTTCCCTTTTCTCCACACCTTCTCCAGCATTTATTGCATGTAGACTTTTGGATAGCAGCCATTCTGACTGGTGTGAAATGGAGTTACTGTTTTCATCAGGCGATCACAGTCCTGAATCAAGTCATCAGGAAATGTGAAATTATATAAGTATTTCAGTTTGGTTTAATAGAAAAAGTGATTTGACTTTTCTTAATATAAGCTTAATAGTAGGAATTTTAAAAATAATCTTTGCCATTAAGATGCTAGGAGAGTCACTTTCTATTGAGGATCTTAACCTATAAGTTCTGTCTCCAAGTTATTATTTTTAGTTTACATGATTCATTATATATACTGTCTTTTCTGAGATGAAAATTCAGCAAAACAATTTGAATTTGAATATTAGTTTCAGGGCATATACTGTCTCATAATTAGGTATGGTGTTACCTGTTTCCTTCTAACCTTTGCGTAATCTATCTAAAGGATATTTTAACTCCCTTTCTAACACTTGCAGCCCTTTCCCAAGCTTCCCCTTTGCTTATCCCTCTTCTTGACCGCTTCCTTTCAAATTTGCTCTGAGAGGGCAATGACCAGTCTGATGAGTGGGGAGACTGGCCTTTACTGACTCCATTTAATGTTGGGTGAATTATTGTATCTAAAAAGAGACTCAAGTTCAGACCCATAAGGGCATGTTTCATTTCAAGTCTGAGCTTTTAAGTTAAGCAACCTGGCCATTTTCGTTCTGGCACGAGTACACAGGAATCATTGTACCTAATGCATGTTCTTCAGTAGAGCTTTTATTTAAGCAGTTTGGATTGGATGCTGAGGACGTATGGAGGGGGTTGCTCTTAGGGATCTCTAAAAACGTATTATTAATAAATTTATGAACTACTTCTGAGTAGGCATTTTTCTTCACATTTCCAGTGAGATGGTGAACAGTAGGATTCAGGTACCAAAAGCCCACCAGAAACGTTTTAACAGATGCATAAATGTAAGTGCTTCTGTTCCCTAGGCAATTAGAGTCAAGGCACATTTTTGAGATGTTGTGTCCCATGTCAGAAATGGAGAAAGAACCCTTTGTATTCTTTGTATTCCTGAATCCTTCAAATACCTTATAGATGACATTAGATGTACAAATTAAGCATTAACCAGCCCTTCCTTTTTAAATAAGACTAATACTGCTAAGAATATCGGAGAAGGAAATGGCAAGCCACTCCAGTACTCTTGCCTAGAAAATCCCATGGATGGAGGAGCCTGGTAGGCTGCAGTCCGTGGGGTCGCTAAGGGTCGGACACAACTGAGCGACTTCACTTTCACTTTTCACTTTCACACATTGGAGAAGAAAATGGCAACCCACTCCAGTGTTCTTGCCTGGAGAATCCCAGGGATGGGGGACCCTGGTGGGCTTCTGTCTATGGGGTCACACAGAGTCGGACACGACTGAAGTGATGCAGCAGCAGCAGCTAAGAATATACTGCCATTTAAAACATCTTTAATATCAAATAATAGCAGATAATAATTCAGAGCAAACATTTGAAAAAATATTAGCAAGGCACAGCTAGAAAGAAGGTCAGTTCATTCAAAGATTATTTCATTCTGTTAAGAGTTAAAAGGTAAACTGAAATTCTTTGAATGAAAAATGTTCATTCACTAAGTCATGTCTGAACTTTGCCACCATATAGACTGCAGCATGCGAGGTTTCCCTATCCTTCAGCCTCCCAGGGTTTGCTCAAATTCATGTCAGTGCTGAGTCGGTGCTGCCATCCAACCATCTCATACTCTGTGATCATCATCTCCTTTTGCTCTCAATATATTCCAGCATCAGGGTCTTTTCCAATGAGTTGGCTCTTCCCATCAGGTGGCCAAAGTATTGTAGCTTCAGCTGTAACATCAGTCCATCCAAATAATATTTAGGGATGCTTTCATTTAGGATTGATGAGTTTGATATCCTTGCTATACAAGGGACTCTCAAGAGTCTTCTCCAACAGCACAGTTCAAAAGCATCAAACGAAAGCACAGTTCAAAAGCAAAGTTCAAAAGCATCAGTTCTTTGGCACTCAGCCTTCTTTTGGTCCAAATCTCACATTTATACATGATTACTGGAAAAACCGTAGCTTCAACTGCATAGACCTTTGTTTTCAAAGTAATGTCTCTGCTTTTTAATGGGCTGTCTAGGTTGTCATAGCTTTTCTTCCAAGAAGCAAGCATCTTTTATTTTCATGGCTGTAATCACCATCAGCAGTGATTTTGGAGTCCAAGAAAATAAAGTATGTCTCTGTTTCCACTTTCCCCCTTCTGTTTGCAGTGATGGGACTGGATGCCATGATCTTAGTATTTTTTTTTAATTAATTAATTTATTTATTTTCAAAAACAATTTTAGGAATTTTTACTTAAAAACAACCTTATCTTAAAATGGAGTAACTTTGGTTTTACGAGCAGCAAGCAAAGTACACAAGCAAAAATGCATTACAGGAGCATTAAGTTCTACATTAGGTCACAGCGTCTATTCTGAAATCACACCCATAATATCATTTTTCAGGATATCTGGGAAATAGTTATTTCCCAGGATGTCTGAACCATAGCTACTCTATTTTGACTTTTAATTGTAAAAAAAAAAAATTTTTTAATAGCCAAAGCAGATTTCACCATTAATGACGTCAGTGTTTTTCTAGGTATGAGAAGATGCAAGAATTGGAACTCATAAAACCTTTTTCTGAAAAGATCAAACTATCTGAAGGCCTGTCCTGCCAGTTTTTTTTGTTTGTTTGTTTTGAATGTTGAGTTTTAAGCCAGCTTTTTCACTCTCCTCTTTCACTTTCATCAAGAGGCTCTTTAGTTCCTCTTGGCTTTCTGTCATTGAAGTGGTATCATCTGCCTATGTAAGGTTGTTGATATTTCTTTGGCATTCTTGATTCCAGCTTGTGATTCATCCAGCCTGGCATTTCTCATGATGTACTCTGCATATAAATTAAATAAGCAGGGTGACAATATACAGACTTGATGTACTTATTTCCCAATTATATATCTTAAACTTATCCAATGTTGAATCAGTTATGAATCAATAAAACTGGGAAAAAAAACCAAAAAAATTTTGTTTTGCTGCAAAAAAGTAAAGTCCTGCAAGTTAGTGAAAAGATGAAGTAAAGAGGGAGTTTTTTGAAAGACTTTGTAAAAGTGAAATAGTTAATCCCATTTTACTTAAAAGTGTAAGCCATGCCCTGTGAGATTTAAAGAGAGATACATTTCAAACATATTTGAGCTTCTTTAATAAGAGTGATTTCTTAAACAGAATCTCTAAAAGACACTTGCGTTTGCTTATCTCTTGGAAACAGACACTAATCTATGAATTTAAAGCAATTGTTTCTCCAAAAATGCTGTTGAAATCACCGGCATTCTAACTTGTCATTTTCTGTTGGGGAAGTAGGTGGTTAAGGCAACAGAACTCTAAAGTGGAAGCTGTCACGTTTCATGATGGTCTTCCTACAGGCACCTCAAAGTTTAAAACATTCACTTCCTACATGGTAATCTGTGGTACTGCCCACCAGTCTATGGTACGTGAAAATTGGGGCAGCATAAATATATATTATCGTCTATTTATGCAAATAGCTTTCAGAAAAATGGGAAATCTAGATATTCTGGTACAAATTTTGTGCTAGTGCATAAATTTAGGTAATGCACTTTATCTCTTTGAATCAACTTTTCCTTCAGACTAAACTGAGAAACTTGATTATATCATTTCCTAGGTCACGTTATATTTAGAAATTGTTATTGTTCTATGATTGTATAATAGTGATAAAATTATTCTTTTTTCTTCACCTGAAAGATATATTGATCCAGAGCACATCATTAAATGATGTGCTATCCTCCTTTGAGCTTGATGGGGAGTTAAGTATAAGAATGTTGCTCTATTAAAAAAAAAAAAAAGGTTTGTATATGCCTGACAGGGGTAAAGAAGCAACTGAAGAAATTTAGATACAAGAAAGTAAAAATAGGAAAATAATAAGCCAGCAATAAAGTTAGTAGAAATTAATATCATACAATCATATATTATTGTCACAGGTGGGAAAAAATTTGGTTCTAATCTTTCTGCAGCCAAAGAAATAGAGAAAAACAATAATTTTAAAAATTTATTGAATAAAGAAGTATGACTTTTCCTGAGAAAGTGCATTTTTTTCTTCTCTTTTCTCAAAGGGAACAGTGTTTGGTATGGTAGATTACATCTTCAATATCTCAAAATTCTATAACAGCTCAGTCTCATATTTCCAATAGCTTGAGGGTGAACGTCAAAGTACACATTCAGAGTAACTCTAATGCCATCGAGCTAGGCAGAATTTCTGAATGTTGGCTGTAATGACATTTGAGGCTTGGATGATTTTTTGTTCTGAGGGGTTGTCCTATGTGTTGTAGGTTATTGGGCAGCATCCCTGATGTCCCTCCACTAAATGCCAATGACAGCCTTCCATCTACTCTTGCTGTGACCACCAAATGTATCCTGCTGCTGCTGCTACTGCTGCTAAGTCACTTCCTGGGGGAACAAAATTCCCACAGCTGAGAACCGCCCCCTGAGCAGCGGTAATTAACTAATTACCAATTATTCAGCTACAATGATAGAAAATACTGTAATAGACAGGGCTGGGGCTTAAGAAATGCTTTTTGAAGGAAGTAAGATCTAATTGGAGAATTGAAGCCTAAGGCATTCAGTTCGGTTAAGTTCAGTTGCTCAGTCATGTCCGACTCTTTGTGACCCCATTGACTGCTGCATGCCAGGATTCCTTGTCCATCACCAAACTCTGGAAGCTTGCTCAAACTCATGTCCTTGAGTCAGTGATGCCATCCAACCAACTCATCCTCTGTTGTCCAATTCTCCTCCTGCCTTCAATCTTTCCCAGCATCTGGGTCTTTTCCAATGAGTCAGTTCTTTTCAAATCAGGTGGCCAAAGTATTGGAGCTTCAGCATCAGTCCTTCCAGTGAATATTCAGGACTGATTTCCTTTCAGATTTACTTTTTTGATCTCCTTGCAGTCCAAGGGACTCTCACGAGTCTTCTCCAACACCACAGGTCAAAAGCATTAGTTACAAAAAATGTGGAATGAGGTGTATTCCAAATAGGGGAAGAATGTGTGTGCTGGTGGTGAATTAGTAGTTCAGGCATAACATGCCATTGAATCAATACCAGTGACCAAGATGACAAAATCAATTTCTTCTCATTGTCCAACCAAGAAATGTGAGTAGTGGTCTGGCACTCTGGGAAGGTGAGGTCAAGATTTTTTAACTAGTAACTTTCAATCTGGTCAAGAAAGCTAAAATAACAGACAAAACTGGGTAATAATTAAAGATAATTTGGGAAGTAATTACTCTAAGTGAAACAGGACCACAGAAATGGAAGAGGCCAGTATGAGCTGGGGAAATTCCAAGGAGCTGTGATGGAAATTGCCATTTGCAGGGGTAGTCTGGTTGTGAAAACTAAATAGTAGAATTAGGCACCTACTAGGATGCATGCATGATAAATTGCTTCAGTCACGTCTGATTCTTTGAGGCCCTGTGGACTATAGGCCATCAGGTTCCTCTGTCCATGAAATTCTCCAGTCATGAATACTGGTGTGGGTTGCTATGCCCTCCTCCAGGGTTTCTTCCTTACCCAGGGATTGAACCCATGTCTCCTACCTCTCTCGCATCAGCAGCCAAGTTCTTTACCACTAGCGACATCTGAGAGGCTCACCTATTAGGATGGGAACAGCTTAAAGTGGCTGGAGATAGAAATGAATTTGAGTACTAGTCAAGGACATACTGAGTTTCACAGTCCTTGGTTAGGGATTCAGGGAATTTTGGACTCCCAAAGCCAGCCCTATCTTTTCCAGGGCCAGTTGATTCTGGCCTGGTTGCATCATTATTTTAGGAGCAGGTTAAAACTGACGTGAAGAGTAGCAGTGAATAGAAAAAAAGAACCTCAAAAACAGCTGCTATGATAGAGACTAGGGCAATGGTAGAATCCCTGCAGAATTGTCATGGTGATTTTGATAGATAAGTGGCTGAATTAACACAGAAAAGATTTTTTCTTTGGGGGACATAATCGTAATATGAAATAGCCACAAAATTTTGGAGTCTAGGACAATTGCCCCAATTAATTTTCCCCTTTCTTAGAGATTAAATTAGACAGGATTAACCCTACTAGGATGTGTGTGTACTAAGTTACTTCAGTCATGTCTGACTCGTTGAGATGCTATGGACTGAAGCGCACCGGGCTCCTCTGTCCATGGAATACTGGAGTGGGTTGCCATGCTCTCCTCCGGGCTTTATAGGAAAATAGATTAGAAGTTGACATCACACACAAAGTTTCACAAACCATCAAACCTCCCATCTACAGCCCATCAAACTTCCTATATCTCACTCCCCTTTTCCTATTGAGGTGGCTTTTATTCCTGAATTCTAAGCTATCTTGAAGAGATAGTCATTTTTCCTGAGCATCTCTCATGTATGGGACGTTTACATGCTAATAAACTTCTGTTTTTCTCTTGCAAATCTTCCTTTTATTACAGGGATCTCAGCTATGAACTCAAAGGGGTAGAAAAATTAGTTTTCTTCACCACCAAAAAAAAAAAAAATAGGTGATGGTATTACCAGCAGGGGGTTCAGTCTTGAAAGTGATCTGATGGGCAAGAAGAAGAAATTTATGTTTTCTAGCTGAAATGATGAATATAATGTTATGATGAGGTGAGTTTGTTGTGATGCTCTGGAAGAGAGGGAAAATGGGGCCAGGAGAATCTGCTAGTAGGTATTTAAAATAATAAGGTGGATACTTGTGGATGCCAGGATCACTGGAAACTGGGAATAGAAGTTGGAACAATTTGAATTGCTGCATCAATACAAGTCCTTTTCTACTCTACATTTCCTGGTTTGATTTCTTAAATTTTGTTTAATCAGTGGTTTGCTAAGTACAGTTTATCTTGTATACCTTTCCTTCCGAATCACTGTATCTTAATTAAATCTAATTGCATTCTTTTGGTTTGTGAGTAGTAGAAACCAATTCTGGCTGGCTTACTCAGAAAAAAGAATATTGAGAGATTGAATTTATTGAATTCAATTGATTTATTTATTAATCTTTGCTATTTATTGAATAACAAAGTAAAGCCGTAAGAAGTAGGAAACCAGGTCAACTCTGGGATGCTCAAGAATATTGTTTGGTAGTCAATTTTCTAACATGCTTCTATTCCAAACACTAAGCTGTCAAGAATCTCCTTTTTCTCTATCACAGATCCTCAAATTCAGGGAGAGAAAATCTTACCAATCCAGGGTAGTCCATGAAACTATATTACAGCATTGGCATGTGTCTGCTGAATGTCTATACCCTGTTCAGAAGGGAAAGAAATTCTCGGAGAAGGAATCATTCTGAGCTGTGAAGATGAGGGTCACATCCTGGAGTGGATGGGGTGGTAAGCAGGAAGGAAATGCCGCAGCAGTCTGCTCCAGATACACATTCCATTTGGGCTTAGCAGCACAGAGGAAAGAATGCAGAAGTGCTAAAGAGCACATACCAGCTACCCTTTAAGATTTCCCCAAACTGTCATATGCTTCTGCTTACATATCACATCACTCTGTGATATGTACAAGGCCTGCATTTGTGCTTGGTCTGTCCAACTCTCTGCTACCCCATGGACAGGCTTCTCTGTCTGTGGGATTTCCCAGGCAAGAATACTGGAGTGGGTTGCCATTTCCTCCTCCAGAGTATCTACTCAAACCAAGGAGTCAAACCTGTGTCTCCTGCATTGGCAGGTGGATTCTTTAACACTGAAAGTGCATGGGAAGCACATTCTTTAACACTGGGAAGCGCATGATATGCTTGAATACAAGGGGGACTGTGAATGAAGGCTTTGTTCTTGGTTGCAGTTTGCCTAGCTAAAAACTGGAGTCATTACCAAGGAAGAAGTATTGAGTGGATATTGAGATAAAGATCTAGCGCCTTTTTGCCACTCTTGGGAAAGTACATTATATATGTACACATACGCATATATACACACATATATATATGTATATATATACACACATAAATATATACACATATATATATGGATGCGTATGTAGAGTATTATGTAAATGTGTGTGTATACATATGTAATATTTAAAATTTTACCTGGTGTTTCCAGGAAATGTAAACACTGAAAGAAGTTATTTCATGATTTTTAATTCAACCATTATTTATGATGATCCTGTAAATTGTAGTCTGTTGAGATTTTTCATAAAAACAAGTAACTGATGATGAACTATTCTTAGGAAATGCTTAATGCTGTTCTGGAGGATACAGACTCGGGATGCACGTTAGCATGTTAAAAGTCATAGAAACGTCCAACAGTAAATAAGCTTAATAATGTTAACTCAGAGTAGTTTGAACTTAAGCACATTTTTCTTTTTGTAAATTTCTATCAATAGTACATGTTTCCATTTTGAGAAAACTTGAGCTAGCACAACCCAACTAGAAATTAGATTAAAGAACAAATGATTGAATTAATAAATTAAGAAACATAGTTTAAAAACCATAGATAGGGAACATGTTTTGTGTTTAATTTTATAAATTATATTGATATAATATTTTATTGTTGAAAGTACAGGGAATTATAAAACAGAAAACGACTGCTTTAATTTTTGTCAAACAAATTTTATTAAAAAAAATTAACTTTGAAATGAATAGTTAAAATTTTGTTTTCAAATTATTTCAAAATTAAAATTTAGGATATCACATCTACACTTTTACTTATAATAAGTTGAAATATTCAGATATAATGTTGTATGACCTATAAAAATTACCTGAAAACTAGTTGTCATTGTGTTTATAGAGACAGCTCTATGAAT
The DNA here is from genome assembly GCF_049115385.1 of Moschus berezovskii. Lineage (NCBI taxonomy): Eukaryota > Metazoa > Chordata > Mammalia > Artiodactyla > Moschidae > Moschus > Moschus berezovskii. The sequence continues at coordinate 24,310,881 of NC_142466.1, forward strand.
TCAAAGATTGTCACTTTTATGCAGCATCTTTTGGGCAAATCATTTGTCTTTAGTAGTCCTTCAACATTTTAAAAGTAAAAATCTTATTGAGGAAGTTGTTTACATGATCAGTTCAGTTCAGTTGCTCAGTTGTGTAGAACTCTTTGCGACCCCATGAATCACAGCACGCCAGGCCTCCCTGTCCATCACCAACTCCCGGAGTTCACTCAAACTCATGTCCATCGAGTCGGTGATGCCATCCAGCCATCTCATTCTCTGTCGTCCCCGTCTCCTCCCACCCTCAATCCCTCCCAGCATCAGAGTCTTTTCCAGTGAGTCAACTCGTCGCATGAGGTGGCCAAAGTATTGGAGTTTCAGCTTTAGCATCAGTCCTTCCAGTAAACACCCAGGATTGATCTCCTTTAGAATGGACTGGTTGGAAAAGTCATTAAGTTTAATAGGTCTTAAATGTCCCTGTATCTCACACCTTTGCAACTGACAAGGGAAACTAGTTTAACTGTCTGAATATTCCAAAAATGGTATTACATTAAATGTATGTTGTGTAATTGCTTGTGGCAAATTATCCTATTGATAGAGAAATATGTACTCAAGTTTCATGTGGTTATTATTTCTTTGAACATCAGAAATGATTTTAAATGAATGTCTTCAAAGTAATCTTTTGAAATGAGTTAGCTGTCTTTAGTTTGTAAATTACACAATATGTACTATTTTCAATCAAATAATGACCACTAGAAATCAAAGAATTTGTATATTAGAGAGATGACTTTCAAAGCTCACTGCTTGAAAACTCACCTAGAAATTAGTTTTATTTTGTCTCCCAGATGCAGAGGTTTAAAAAGATGTGATGCTATTGAAATTATGTTTCAGTTTTTTAAATCAGCTTTTCATTTTAACTCCTGTAGCAGTGAAGAGAGACTTGAGAACAGACTTTACTAGAGCTTGAACATTTCCCCCAAAATCCTTTGTAAATAAAATCATTGAATAAAGTTTTGAGGAAATGTTATATTTTTGGTTAAGTAAACATTAAGAAAAAAACGTTTTTGTTACAACTCCTATTTCCAAAAAATGTACATTGGCATGAATATAAAAGTTGGAGTAAGATTTATGTAACTTTTTATCTTTTATCTGAGATTTTCCTTGTCTTAGTACATGTAATTTCATAAGCACAATTAAGGCTTTTCCTTGATAACACTGATTTTTATAATGTTTCAGAGGCATAATTGAGGAATTCATTTATGGTGTATGAGAATTGTTATTAACTTGAAGTTTGAGTGAACTCTGGGAGTTGGTGATGAACAGGGAGGCCTGGCGTGCTGTGACTCATGGGGTCGCAGAGAGTCGGACACGACTGAGTGACTGAACTGAACTGAAGTTGAGTATAATATTTGAGTTTGTGATAGATCACTTGATCTCTTTGATCCTTCATTTATTTATTTGTAAAAGTATTAATCTCTGAAGTCCATTCTAGATTTCAAATTTCTTTACATCTAAAAACTATGACACTTCACATTGTGAGTGGAAGAAGGAGTCAAAGATTTGAAAGATGATCATTGTCTTGATTATGCTGTAGAAAACTCTTTTAAACAAATTGTTGTTATTGTTCAGTCGCAAAGTCCTGTCGGACTCTTTGTGACCCCATGGACTGCAGGGTGCCAAACTTCCTTGTCCTTCACTATGTTAGGTAATTAGAATAGGAGCTGTTGCTGCTGCTGCTAAGTTGCTTCAGTTGTGTCCGACTCTGTGCGACCCCATAGAGGGCAGCCCACCAGGCTCCCTGTCCCTGGGATTCTCCAGGCAAGCACACTGACAGGAGTCCAAAATGGCGATGGCTAAAAGACAAGGAAGGGAAAAGCCTGTGAAAATAGAACAAAGGGAGGTCAAAGAAAGGTCCGAGGACCTGAGTGAGGACCTCAGGTAGAACAAACAGCACTCCCGGCTAGCCCAATTTACATAGGGCAGGCCCAGGGGGAGGAAAAATACACATAAAAAGAGGAGCCAAAGGGCTCTTTCTCCCCCTCTCCCTCCCGCTTGCTGTGGCGCTCTTCTCTTCACGTCTTTGGGTCGGCATGCCCTCACGCCTCGAGGATGGATTCTTCTGCTATTTTCTAAATAAAATAGTGCTGTAACACTGATTTGTCTAAGAGCTATAACACGGTCTGTCCAAAACCCGAGAGCTGTGACACACCGAGGGCTTTAATGTCCGTCACTCCAAATCTCTGTTGTGACGATACAGAACTGAGGAGCATACACTCGCCTGACAACTATCTCCCAGTGTTTGCTCAAATTCATGTCCATTGAGTCTATGATGCTATCTAACCATCCCATCCTCTGTCACCCCCTTCTCCTTTAGCCTTCAATCTTTCCCAGTATCAGAGTCTTTTCACATGAGTCAGTTCTTTGACTATATGGACTTTTGTTGTCAAAGTGATGTCTTTGCTTTTTAGTACACTGTCTAAATTTGTCATAGCTTTCCTCCCAAGAAACAAGCATTTTTTATTTTCATGGCTGCAGTCACCGTCCACAGTGATTTTGGAGTCCAAGAAAGTAAAGTATGTCACTGTTTCCACTTTCCCCCTTCTGTTTGCAGTGATGGGACTGGATGCCATGATCTTAGTTTTTGAATGTTGAATTTTAAGCCAGCTTTTTCACTCTCCTCTTTTACTTTCATCAAGAGGCTCTTTAGTTCCTCTTCACTTTCTGCCATAAGAGTGGTATGATCTGCATATCTGAGGTTTTTTATAACAAGAGAAGTCTCAAGGTTACCCTCTAACTTTTCTTTAATTGCTCAAAATAAAACAACAGCAAAGAAGACTTTTCAGGAAAATACCTGTAATTTGACCATTCGAAATCAACAACCTTTTATGTATATTCTTTTCTTATGGTAGCTATACATGGTCATATGTAGTTTATATATTTATTAATATAGCATAGTTAGGTATTTTTAATGTTACTGCTGTTACCAAATGTTTTGTAAAATATTGCAATAATGTCTCTATAGTTATTTCTTTTAGGTAGACATAATATCACTTTATTAAATGTCATAATCTACTCAAACAATTCTATTATGCTAAATATTTACACTTTTCAAATAATATTTCCCAGCACAAAACAGCATCATGGATAGAGCTTTATTTTTCTGTTGAATTATTTCCCAGGAGTAAATTACAGGATCCTAGAGTATGAACATTTTAATTTCTCTTGTTGTAGAGTCTCCATTGTTTTCCAAAGATGAGGAAACAATATCCTGTGCCATTACAACTGTATATTTACCTTATTTTGAATAATTTATTCCTTTTATTCAACAAACATATATTGGATACTCAGTGCATCCAAAGTCTTGAGTTGAACAAGTGAGTAAGGTTTAAAGTTAATCATATCTTTGGGATTATCTGAAGGGCTGGGACAAGATACAATCCATTTGGTGCCATAAAATGAAACACAGGGGATGCAGGGGAAGAGTTTGTTTTAGAAAAGCATTTCACAAACTCTATCACAGTGAAGCATTGAAACATGATCTCTTTAAAGTCTGGTTTCAGCCAACACTGACCTCTGTGCAGCTTCCTGGTGATCCATCCAGCTCACTCTGCCTCTCCCTGTAGACTGCTCATGGTACAATCAGCTTTTCCAAGTGGTCCTCCTGCTTACTGATGTCCTGTCTAAAAAAATTCGACAGATAAACATGGTGCTGGCCTGAAAAGTGATAGCAGCTATAGCTTAGCCAGAAGATTATTTTAAAATAGCCGGGCATTATTAAGGCTTCATATTTTCATCTCTATTTGAGGAAGAATCACCTAGTCAACAGAGCTTCTTTCATATTCCATCAACAGCTGCTGCATCCCAGCCTACATACAAGTGCTGCACTATTTAACCCCTTTATGCTCTCCTCTCCTATTTATTAAATTTCAGAGCCTTACGTATGCTATTTCCCTTAATCCTCACCACCTCTGGGTCATTTGTTATTAACTCCTTTATAGAGATAAGGAAATGGAGGCTTAGAGAAATTAAGAAGTCTGTTTAATTTCATACAGTTTGTAAATTGTGAGTCTGGGAATCAGACCCAGAACCGATTGACTCTGAAAACTTTCTACTCGGTGCCACTGCTCAATTTTTCCTTTGATGTCCTCATAGATGAGAACACATTCTATAAATAGGCCTTTATTTCCCACTTATTTTCCCTCTTCTTGGTGACACAACTTCTAATGTTTATTGATCATCAGTAACTGTCTGTGTCCTAACCAATTGTCTCATTTAATCCTCACAACAACCCTAAGAGGTAAATACTATTGTTATTACTATTTTGTAGTTGAGGAATTTGAAACGTTAGAAAAGTATAATAAAAGACCAAGATTCCTTAGTAATTAGGTGGAAAAACTGGGAATAAATTATCTCAATAGGGGTTCAAACTTATTGTTACAGAATCAAATCATTATATTGATCACCAGTTAGATCAATAGATTTAAGGTTTTAGTCTTGAATATATCTTTGGCCCCTGACTAAGGTTGAATTGGAGAGGCAGCCAGGCAACAACCTTAGACCTAAATCTACAAGCAACTATAAAACATCAATGAGGTAAATCAGAAAAATAACTATTGCCAATTAACTCAGGTTTCCACCTTTGGCTGCTAGAGGTTGAACCACCAAATTTATAGCAGATACAGGAGTCACTTGATAATTGTGTGAGATGAAATTTTGAAACTGAAAAATGCATGGTATAATGCTATTTATCTAGAATGGAATTTTAGAATCTTATTGTTACCTTTATTCTGGGAGTTGGCTAATGGCATATATTAATAATTAGGAATTAATAAATACTGAAATAAAAGACATCTTCAAGTAATTAAAAATGTTATGTTGAGTGTTTAGTACATCTATCATATTTTAAACATGGTGAGATTCAACCTTTTTTTTGAAACAGTTAACTTCTTTGTACCTCAACAAGTAAATTTTGAATAAGAAATTTAAAACAGTTGTCTTGTAGGACAGTATAGTGTACTCTTGTCCACTGTGCCTCGATATTTTCTCCAGCTCCTGCTCCTGGTAACAATAGACTTCTACCATCTCTGATTCCTTAGGCATGTTCTATGTTGGCCACTGTCTACAAGCTACATGGAGTCCAGTTCCCATTCTTTTTGTTCAAAGGGAACTTAGAATTTTTCTGTATTTGGAAAGGTTCAGCAAGTATGATATATTAGATTCATGTAAGTTAAATTATGTGTAAATAGAATCAGAATAGATCTCTGTAGATATAACACATTAAAAACCTTTAGGAAGCTATACTATCCACTGGCTTAAATATTTTATCCTGGGGATTCATTTCAGTCCTACCACTAAATTCTTAATGGCTGTTAAGTGCAAGGCTCTGAGCCAGGCATCACAATGGACACAGGTAATAGAACATACTTCTTTCTCTATGGGATTTTATATTCTAGAGGGCTTGACAGAAATAAGTAACTCATGGATCAAGAAGAGCTTTTTAATTGCCATTTCGAACCACAGGCAATGTGCTGTTTGAGGATGGAACTTGCAGAGATCATTGATGTTAGTCTGGTTAGGGAAGACAGTAGAAACAGCCTTTAGATGGTATTTTAAAGAGCATGGGATTTACCAAGGCTCAGGTTGGGGTGCGGGAAGAGAAGTAGGAGTAGAAAGAGAAGGAATGCTTCAGTTGAAACATTTACACAAATAGTGGAAAGGGGATAGCATTGCCTAGGAAAAGACTTGTAGATGAAATGTAGCTAGAAGTGGAGCTAGTGCTTAGTAGAGGAAGGCATGGCTTAAAGACCGTGGAAGTAGTGTCTACAGATGATACTGTTGTTGGAAGACTACAGAGTGGTAGCATGTTTGGGGCATTTGCTCTTGTATGTTCCTCCAGCAGTGGGAGTGCAGCACATTATGCACCGTTTTTCAGATGGTTGGCTAAGGCCAGATGAGAAATATGCAGACAGATATTATACTCTCCATTCTTTTCCTTATTGATATACTTTTATGTATTGAATCATTGACCTTTTTCCCTATTGTCCTCCAGTTCCAGATTCCAAGGGCTAAATCATAAACACCATCGCCCCATCCTTTTGTCCACCCAGCAGATATTGAGCACCTGATGTGTTCTGCTTTGTGTGATAGACATTAGAGTTACGAACAAAGGCTCTGACCTCAAGAAGTTTGTGGTTGTCTAGTGGGGGGAAAATAAATGCTCCCAAGTAATTAAAATGTGCATGTTGTTCTATGAGGCAATAGAAGGGAAATGCATAGCTATGACTTTATATTAAAAAAAGGTGATTCCTAAATTTGAGTTACAAAGGATGAATAGATGTTGTTCATGTGGAGGAGGAGGAGGAATGACAGCCACTGGGTGAACTCTGCTATGCAGCAGGCACCAGATTGGGTTTTATTTTAGTTCAGGTAACAAAGATCATGGCATCTGGTCCCATCACTTCATGGGAAATAGATGGAAAAACAGTGAAAATAGTGTCAGACTTTATTTTTTGGGGCTCCAAAATCACTGCAGATACTGATTGCAGCCATGAAATTAAAAGATGCTTACTCCTTGGAAGGAAAGTTATGACCAACCTTGATAGTATATTAAAGAGCAGAGATTATACTTTGCCAAAAATGGTCCGTCTAGTCAAGGCTATGGTTTTTCCCGTGGTCATGTATGGATGTGAGAGTTGGACTGTGAAGAAAGCTGATCACCGAAGAATTGGTGCTTTTGATCTGTGGTGCTGGAGAAGACTCTTGAGAGTCCCTTGGACTGCAAGGAGATCCAACCAGTCCATTCTAAAGGAGATCAGTCCTGGGAGTTCATTGGAAGGACTGATGCTAAAGCTGAAACTGCAGTACTTTGGCCACCTCATGCGACGAGTTGACTCACTGGAAAAGACTCTGATGCTGGGAAAGGTTGGGGGCGGGAAGAGAAGGGGATGACAGAGAATGAGATGGCTGGATGGCATCACCGACTCTGTGGACATGAGTTTGAGTGAGCTCCGGGAGTTGGTGATGGACAGGGAGGCCTGGCGTGCTGTGATTCATGGGGTCGCGGAGAGTCGGACACGACTGAGTGACTGAACTGAACTGAATATCGATTAACCATGGGAGGAGTCATCTTATCTCTATTTTACAGATAAAGAATGGGATCAGAGAGATGAAGTGACTCTCAAGATTAATGGGCAGGGTTGAAACCAAAACTGAAGCCTAATCTGCACAATCAAGACTCATGGTAGTTCCACTGACATTGTGAAAAAGTGAAGGTGTTAATTGCTTAGCAATGAGAGAGAGGGAGAAATAGGGAAAAAACCAGCCCCAGCTGTGAAGGAGGCAGTTTATCTAATCTATGTCACTGCCTACTGTGGCTCAACATGGCAGCTGTCTTTCATACTAAAGAAGTGTTCAATGATCTGGACTTTCAATCATCTTCTCAACAGCAACATTCACCTGTCATATTTTCCCTATTCTCAAAGCCTCTTGTCCTGCCAATATGGTAATGAAACTAACGGTTTTAAATAGGTTGATTTATTAAAAATCAATAAAATTTCCCAATCCACTGTCTTTAGCACATCAAAATTAATTTCTTAGCATAGCAATTTTCAATAAAATATTGACCCACATATATATATTTCTATAAACTACAAGCTGGAATCAAGATTGCCGGGAGAAATATCAATAACCTCAGATATGCAGATGACACTACCCTTATGGCAGAAAGTGAAGAGGAACTCAAAAGCCTCTTGATGAAAGTGAAAGAGGAGAGTGAAAAGGTTGGCTTGAAGCTCAACATTCAGAAAACAAAGATCATGGCATCTGGTCCCATCACTTCATGGGAAATAGATGGAAAAACAGTGGAAACAGTGTCAGACTTTGTATTTTTGGGCTCCAAAATCACTGCACATGCTGATTGCAGCCATGAAATTAAAAGACGCTTGCTCCTTGGAAGGAAAGTTATGACCAACCTTGATAGTATATTAAAAAGCAGAGACATTACTTTGCCAACCAAGGTCCGTCTAGTCAAGGCAATGGTTTTTCCCGTGGTCATGTATGGATGTGAGAGTTGGACTGTGAAGAAGGCTGACCGCAGAAGAATCGATGCTTTTGAACTGTGGTGTTGGAGAAGACTCTTGAGAGTCCCTTATACTGCAAGGAGATCCAACCAGTCCATTCTAAAGGAGATCAATCCTGGATGTTCATTGGAGGGACTGATGCTAAAGCTGAAACTGCAATACTTTGGCCACCTCATGCGACGAGTTGACTCACTGGAAAAGACTCTGATGCTGGGAAAGGTTGGGGGCGGGAGGAGAAGGGGACGACGGAGAATGAGATGGCTGGATGGCATCACCGACTCTGTGGACATGAGTTTGAGTGAACTCCGGGAGTTGGTGATGGACAGGGAGGCCTGGCGTGCTGTGATTCATGGGGTCGCGGAGAGTCGGACACGACTGAGCGACTGAACTGAACTGAACTGAACTGAACAATAAAAAGTGGAAGTGTTATTGCTCAGTTGTATCTGTCTATTTGCAACCCCATGGACTATATAGCTCACCAGCCTCCTCTGTCCATGGAATTTTCCAGGCAAGTATACTGGAGTGGGTAGACATTCCCTTTTCCAAGAGATCTTCCTGACTAGAGATCAGACCTGGGTCTCCTGCATTGCAGAGAGATTCTTTGCCATCTGAGTCACCAGGGAAGTTCACAATAAAAAGTGAACACACATGAAATTATTTTTATTAGTATATTTTTCCACCCATTGTCAAAATATTTCAATAAGTATTCAACATTATCATTTTTGTGTTATCTCTTATTAAGTCTTTGAAATCTGGTGTCTATTTTACTCTGAGAGTATCTCAGTTTGGACTACCTACATTTTAAGCACTCAGTAGTCCATGTGGCTAATTGCTATTGTATTTATTGGACAGTGTAGCCCATGGGAGATGTGCAATGAATTGTTTTAGTAATGGACTATCACAAAAGGAAACCAGTCCTGGGTATTCATTGGAGGGACTGATGCTGAAGCTGAAACTCCAGTACTTTGGCCACCTGATGTGAAGAGTTGACTCATTGGAAAAGACCCTGATGCTGGGAGGGATTGGGGGCAGGAGGAGAAGGGGACGACAGAGAATGAGATGGCTGGATGGCATCACCGGCTCGATGCAGATGAGTTTGGGTGAACTCCGAGAGTTGGTGATGGACAAGGAGGACTGGTGTGCTGCAATTCTTGGGGTCGCAAAGAGTCGGACACGACTGAGTGACTGAACTGAACTGAACTGATCACATACTGCAGCAAGTTAGCAGAAAGGATACTTCTGTTCTGGAGTGGTTTTCTTCTCACACCACAACAAATTAGTATGTGAGGACTCTCAACCTTAATTGTACTTTAGAATTACTTGGGGAACTTAATAGCTCAGTGTTTCACCAGAGTTTTGATTTTGTTGCCTACTGTGGGGTGCAAACATCAGTGTTTTGTTTTGTTTGTTATGTATCCTGGATAATTCTAGTATGTAGCCAGGGTGGGAATCACTAATGTGTATAGTGATATGTATTTTTCCTCTTACTATGACTAGTGCCAAAAAAAGGATCAAGGCAAACATATGAATAGAAAGTACTTTCTTGTTCTTTACCTTAGTGAGAAATAGACTGGAAACAGACTTTCCTTGGAAATTTGTACTAACCTAGTAATGCGTATACTCCTTTGGTTTGAAGATGCTGAATCCTGAGTAGGAATTACGTACTTGAAAGTATAGGATGGGATTGGTAATCCTCCTTATCGACATTTTATTGATTTGGGCTTTTTTGTGAAAAGTCAGAATTGACTCACTGATGCCATGGACATGAAATTGGGCAAACTCTGGGAGATGGTGAGGGACAGGTAGGCCTGGTGTGCTGCAGTCCATGAGGTCTCGAAGAGTTAGACATGACTGGGTGACTGAACAACAACAGAACTGACTCAGATCTTAAAGATTAGTTTTAAGCATATGATAAATTATTTAACTAAAAGAATTTAGTTAAATAATTTATATTATATTTATATTAAATAATATATTAATTTAGTATTTAATATATTGAATATTAAATAATATATATTACCCCTTTATTCAGCGAAAGGCTTTAACTAAAATACTATTTAATAGTGAAAAGTTAGGAGTATACAGCCTTATGTAGGAACTGAGTTCTGTAACATTGGGGGAATTAAGATGCTTTAGACCTTTGCATTATGTGAAACAATTTAGACCTCTGCATTTGCATCTCTCTGCTTGATCTTCATGGTCTTGATCTTTGTGATGTGATGAGGATCAGGAAAAAGACAGAGTGTAAATATTTGCTGTCTGTGCCACAGGCCTGATCCTTTGTCAGCCATAATAGAGCATAAAAATGCATGAATGTCCTCCACTCCTCCTTAGCTAATGTCCCATTTGTATCTAATGTTATAGACACCATTGTGAATTACCCTTAAATTAAGAATTGCAATCTCTCAATAACAGGGTCAAGTTAATAACTCGAGTTTAAAAGGAAGACATCAGGCCTTCCTAACGCCGAAACAAATACCATTCAAATGTGTAGACCAATATAACTTTCTCTTCATTAATATAATAAAATTATTAGCACCTGGTTACCCAGAGACTATCTAATACCAGTATGCAATTGCTTTTTTTATGATTATTACAATGGTGATTCATTCTCTTTTAACTTCTAAGCATTCTCTTTGGAGAGTACTTTTTTCTAATGTTTATGGAGAAGCCTTAGGCTCATGAAACGATATTTACAACTCTCAGTATTAGGATGTTTCTCCATTTTGTACCCGCTTACAACATTCATAAAACATCTGCCAAAGTGCTGAAATCAGCTTTGGGAAAGTAAACTAATGGTGCCCTGTGAAATGAGGAGGTTTGAGAGCTTAGGATTTGGAAGGCTGTAATTACTCCCGTACTCACACTGTAATCTGTATGTTGAACACTGGGATACATGGTGACTCATGAAAAAACACTGATGTCCACATAAGCCTCCTGTTAATGAAGCTGCTGTGCTAAATGGAAGCATGACCTGAACCTGTGCACACACACATGCACAGACTCACCAACTCCAGAAGCAGAATTGGAAAATGCTTCCAAGAGAGTTTAAGAACTTAAAAGCTTCATGACCTATACTCATTGTTTATGGTGAAGTAAGGTATCATTAGTGATAGCCTCTGTTTCCACTTTTGTACCCTCCTGATATTTGCTAGTGATGGCCATATCCTCAGATTTGAAATTAGAAATCAAAGGTTTAAGAAAAGAGCTAACTTTCCTGAACACAGCGAACCAAATGTAAAATCCAAATATAGAATCTATAGTCTATAATATTATTATATAGTCAATCAGATTCAGTTCAGTTCAGTCGCTCAGTCGTGTCCGACTCTTTGTGACCCCATGAATCACAGCACACCAGGCCTCCCTGTCCATCACCAACTCCCGGAGTTCATTCAAACTCATGTCCATCGAGTCAGTGATGCCATCCAGCCATCTCATTCTCTGTCGTCCCCGTCTCCTCCCACCCCCAATCCTTCCTAGCATCAGACTCTTTTCCAGTGAGTCAGCTCGTCGCATGAGGTGGCCAAAGTATTGGAGTTTCAGCTTTAGCATCAGATTAGGGACAATTTAATATAGCAGGAAACCAGTCAGCTGCATTGAGTCAGACCCCAAGGGTTCCATTAAAATCAGATGAATCAGAGCAATATGGCTGCTAATATTGTGCTCATCCAAATTACATATGAATAGGCTGAGCCTGCAGATTTGCATTGAGAAAAACCTAAATGCAGTCTCCCCTTAGATGTTTAGCACACAAGCTGATTGGTACATTTCTAAATGGGCTTCAGTTAGATTCACTGGGCGAATTTTGTCAGGAACTTCCCAGTTCTTCTCAGACATACATTTAGAGATCCATCTGTCATTTTTAAGTTTTTCTTTTTGTTTGTTTTTTATCACTTGGTAGGAAGGCTGATGTAAAGAGTGTACAAAGATTGAGTCTATTTATTCAGTCTGTTTTATCTGCAGGGGTATGCCTGAGTTCATCAAAGGTGACACACAACTCCAAAATGTTTTCCTTTGGTTAAATACTTCCTACCCAAGTTTTTTGGCATAGACTTCATCAAGTCTCTCTGAATTAATCTTCTCTCAGCTAACAACTGTAAATCATGGCAGTATGATCATTAAAAAAGATTTTTTTCCTGGTTGAGATGAATACCTGTTTGAAGATGCTACAGTGCATGGTGGGGAGCATTCTTATCAGCAAGGATAATAGAAGATTTCCGTATAAATCATTTCATGGGAGACAAGCAGAGTTTAGTTTTATTATGAGTTGGAGGAATTGCAGCAGCACTTAGCAAAGAGTATCTAAGACACATGGAACACTTAAGAATATAAATATACCACTGAATTATTAGGTATCTTTTCTTCTTGAAATTACTCATGCAAAATTCCTATTAGTTTCAAACTGTCTGCTATAACTAGTGTATAGAATTATATTTGACCTAGGTCTGCAGTTGGCATTTTTGGCCACTCAGAAGTGATACTATTGATAAAAGAAAAGCAAATTAAGATATTTCCAGGCAAAAATACTTGTCAGATTCACAATGGAAATTCTAAAACTACCTTTGCAGTCAAATTTGAAACAGAATACTTTATTTTACCAATAATGTGTCAGTGATACTTTAAGGGGAAAGACGTTTGATGTGTGTTAATTTTATGAAAACTGATCATGTCTTCAGTTTTTCAGTCTTGTGTTCCAACATTGTAGAAGCAAATCAATATCTTGGTTTCCATATATAGTTTAGAATTTATCCACACTGGAATGTGGAGAGAGGCAAACAACTGTGATTCTGGGAGAAAATTAGCGTTTTGTTGATCACCTGTTTTGAACCAAGGTTATGATGAATATTTTTATATATTCATCATTTCAGTTTAGCTGGTGAAGGATCTGATGCCCATTGAAATTAAGAAACACATGTACAATCCCCCAGTTATCCAGTATAACAGAGCCAAGAATTTGTCCAGAACCAAATTCTGGTTAACAGGCACTGCAGAAAAGCACTGAAGTTGAATCTCTCGAGCCACAGTTTTATTTCTGACCCATCCAAATTAAACCAACGTTAACTGGGCAGATACACTGTGCAAAGTACTGTGTTCTTATGGTTTACAGATGAGTAGGGGATAAGGAAATACATCGTGCATGCTTATATATATAAAAGGATTCGTTTCCTGTCCCACCCTGCTGCTGCTGCTAAGTCACTTCAGTCGTGTCTGACTCTGTGTGACCCCATAGACGGAAGCCCACCAGGCTCCTCCGTCCCTGGGTTTCTCCAGGCAAGAACACTGGAGTGGGCTGCCATTTCCTTCTCCAATGTATGAAAGTGAAAAGTGAAAGTGAAGTCGCTCAGTTGTGTCCGACCCTTAGCGACCCCACGGACTGCAGCCTACCAGGCTCCTCCATCCATGGGATTTTCTAGGCAAGAGTACTGGATTAAATATGCTTTCTGTATGCCCCATGTGGCATCCACACAAATCTGGATAATTTAGATTATGGTATAGTAACAAACAAAACCCAAGATCTCAGAGGTTTGATAAATTATACGCTCTTTTCTTATGTATTCGACATGTTTATCAAAGCTCTGCTAGGAGACTTGTTCTGCACTGTTTGCACTGCATGACCCAGGTTTCCAGGTCAAGCTCCCTTGGGGATGTCAATACTATGGGAAGGAAAAAAACAAAGTCATGGTAAATTGTATCCTGGTTCCTAAAGATTTCATCCAGTAAATGGTTCATACCACTTCCATTCCATGTCATTGGTCAAAGTAAGTCACTCAGCCACCACTCACTTTAATAAGGCAGGATGTACAAGATACCATGAGCATGGGAGGAGAGACAGAAGAACTTCCTGATGATGCTCACCACCGTGGCACTCTGTTTTCCCTCTGGTATAGGACTCGTTAACCTTTACTGTAATTGTTATTTAACAAATTTCGCCACGGTTTTATTCTTTTTTTTTTTTTTAAAGAATTACTTATTTATTTATTGCAACAGTTCTCAGTTGTGGTGCACGAGCTCTTCATTGCCTCATTTGGGGTCTTCTGTTGTGGCTCACGGACTCTGACTGCGGCACCCAGGCTTTATAGTGCAGGCGCAGTAGTTGTGGCACATGGTGGTTGTGGCAACATTGTGTCTCAGGAAACTTTATATCTTTTTCCAAGTGTGATTCCTTTCCCATTTTCATTTTGAGATGAAACTGCAATCAGTAGAGCCTGTACCAGTGTTTTCACTTGGAATAAAACCACTTACTATCTTGTCCTTATCCTAAAAAATGCATCCTCTTGTTGTATGAATTAGGGCATTTATCATTTTTGAAACTTTAGTCTCTGAAAATGGTAGATTTTAGGCCCTTTGCGGCACTTGGGATCTTAGTTTCCTAACCAAGGATTGAACCCATGCCCCTTGCATTGCAAGGCAGACTCTTAACCACTGGACCACCAGGGAAGTCCCTCATTATGTTCTTTGTTATGTCTCCAACACCTACCACAGTGTTTGGTGTCGTCAATATTTTGAATGAATGGCAATGCTGTTCTGTTTGCATATTCACAACAGTTTTAGAGTCTATGGACAGGTGGAAAATTTAGAAAATCCTTCAGTATCTGGATTAAGATCTCAAGAGAAATCTTTAGAGTATTCCGACATTGATGCCACAAAGGATATTTCAGGGGAAAAAAAAAATCAAGTGAAGATTCCAATGCTCTAGAGAGCCTGAGTTTAACTTCAGAAAATGATTGGAAAATGTCCACCCATCTTTCATGAAATGAGGGCTTATTTTTCCTGCTTGTCAAGTTTTGTTGCACCAATCACATATAAACAGTCACATCCAAGAGACATGTTCATCAATTATAGAGTGCTCTAGCAGCATTCTATCTCAGGAAACTTCATAGCTTTTTCCAAGTGTGATTCCTTTCCCCTTTTCATTTTGAGATGAAACTCCAATTAGTATAGCCTGTATCAGTGTTTATACTTGGCATAGAAACATTTACTAACTTCTCCTTATCCTAAAAAAGCATCCTCTTGTTGTATGAATTAGGAGATTTATCATTTTTGAATAGTCTCTGAAAACCGTATTTGGGGTAGATTTTAGTACTACAGAATATCTTCAATGTATTTAAAAACTTAAAACGAAATTTACTTGAGGTAACGTTAAGCATGCTAACAAAAGAACCAAAATTCCTTTGTTTTGAGTCATATAAGCAACCTCAAAAACCTAGTTATTTGGTCAGAAGCACTGATTGGAAGTTATAAATGGGAGTAAGTAAGATTTAATAAAAATTAAATTCTTAAAGATTTCAGGTTGTTTGGAATACACATTTAAAAAAAAAGTTGGGCTTGTTGGTAGTTATATACGCAATAGATGGGTAACTGCTCCACAGAGGCTACTTTTGATGTGTTTACAGGGACAAGAGCGCTTGCCAGGCAAGGGATGGAACGCTCAAGGACACTTGTGTTGTTTGAAGTCCTTCTTAGATGCATTCCCCTGCCATCCGTCTTTGCTTCTTTGCTGAGTGGGAAATGGACTGTCTAACCCAATGTTATTGATCATAGATTATTGAAAAGTGAGTGAAAGAAGGGGAAGACCACAAGAACAGAAGAACAGAGAAGGTGGAAGCTGTGAGGCTGGGGGTGGGGGGGTGGAGAGGAAGAAGAGGGTGAGGGAGAAGGGAACTGTGTTCTCTGGAGCTGCCCAGTTCCTTCACTCCTAGAGCTGCTGCTGCTGCTGCTGCTAAGTCGCTTCAGTCGTGTCCGACTCTGTGCGACCCCATAGACGGAAGCCCACCAGGCAGGCTCCCCCGTCCCTGGGATTCTCCAGACAAGAACACTGGAGTGGGTTGCCATTTCCTTCTCCAATGCATGAAAGTGAAAAGTGAAAGTGAAGGCACTCAGTTGTGTCCGACTCTTAGCGACCTCATGGACTGCAGCCCACCAGGCTCCTCCATCTGTGGGATTTCCAGGGTGCCATTGCCTTCTCCACTCCTAGAGCTAGGATTCCTAATTTCTTAATAAATATTTTTTCCATAAATTGTTTATTTTTCATTGGTAACCTGAGCAGGACTGTGCTTTTTGCTAACAGTGACCAAAAATAACCTTATTAGAATCATTTGTGTAAACAATGAGCTCTCATAGGGCATCTACAAAGGAACTGCTGTGCACTGAGCATTTTAGGAAACACATCTCGTAGACAGTTGTTTCTGGACTGGACTTTTGTTTTCTCACCTTCTGGCATGCCCTGGTGGTGGTCCTCTTGTTACTCATGAGGCAGTGAGAATTGTTATGAACTGCCCCTTCTTTGGAGAAGGTAATGGCACCCCACTCCAGTACTGTTGTCTGGAAAACCCCATGGATGGAGGAGCCTGGTGGGCTGCAGTCCATGGAGTCGGACGTGACTAAGTGACTTCACTTTCACTTTTCACTTTCATACATTGGAGAAGCAAATGGCAGCCCACTCCAATGTTCTTGCCTGGAGAATCCCAGGGACGGGGTAGCCTGGTGGGCTGCTGTCTATGGGGTCACACAGAGTCGGACACGACTGAAGCGACTTAGCGGCAGCCCCTTCTTTTGATATATTCAAATGCTTTAAACAGAAAATGAAACAAAAATACCAGAAAACATCTACACACTCTCCCCCACCATAAACCACTGCCTTGGCTTGACTTGACATGAATATGGCCTTATGAGTTCTATTAGTCATATCTTCAGGCATTTATTTTCTTTATGCAGTTTTATTTTTTATTAGTAATGTCTTAGAAGCTTTTAATCACTTAAAATAGACAAAGTGCTAATAATAGCTTGGATTAGACTCCGGATAGTCTGATTTTAGAGCCACTTTACCCATCAAGCAGCTATGGTTACCAGGATCTTTGATCATGCCTGGCTGTAAAGGTCTTTAGAGAATGCTAAGGTTCAAACTTTGAATTTTGTTGTGCATATTTTAACCCTTTAAATACCATTATTAGGAGGTTAACATATGTATTGTGTTCTCTCAAGAATAACCTCACCATTTATTTTCTACTAAAAGCATAGGCTTTTCACATTTTGCTTGCAGAATACTAATCTTGTTTTTTAAGAGAAGCTCATCTACTGTTAATAGAAAACATACTGTCTTTTCCCATCTTTAATCCATAGCCTGGATGGAAAAATAATTCAGAATGTATTGTACTTAAAGAGAGGTTTGGATGAATTTAGTAACCGAACTAGCCATGCCCTCTTCTTCACAACTGACCTTCTTCTCAAGGCTTATATCTGTCTTTTTTTTTCCAATCTGTGTCTAATGTTTATTCTATACTTAGAGAAAACAATGGCATCAGTTCATACGGATCAAATGTAAGCATTTGTAATTATTAGGGAAGGTTTGAAACCGTTGCTTTCACTTTTTTTTGGAGCAGAACAGAAAATGAAGGGGTTTCCCTGGTGGCTCAAGAATGGTCAAGAATCTGGCCGCAATGGGGGAGACCTGGGTTGGACCCCTGGGTTGGAAAGATCCCCTGGAGGAGGGCACGGAAACCCATTCCAGTATTCTGGCCTGGAGAATCCCCATGGACAGAGAAGCCTGGCGGGCCACAGTCCATGGTCCCAAAGTCAGACATGACTGAGCAACTGAGCACAGCACAAAAGGTGAAGGTTATTTTTTCCTAGGTGTATTGTGATATAATTGACAAAAATTATATATATATATATAAGGTGTACAACACGATGACTTGATGTGTAATACAATATGAAATCATTGCCACAATCAAGCTAGTTAACAGATCCATCGCCCTACACAGCCACCACCCCTTTTGCATGTTGCCTGTGTTGAGAACTTTTAAGACTTTTAAGAACAGCAGATTTCAGGTACACGATACCGTATTGTTAACAGAAACTGAAGCTTAATTGCTTGAGTAACTGGTCCTACTACCCAAAGGAAATGCCAAAATTCTTTCTTCATGTTAAAACTGTAAATGCAAGGCCAGTGCCTTCATAACTCATTAAATCTAAGTAACTGGCAGTTTGCAAGTCACTGAGAATAAATTTGAATGCTCTCAGTAATACACATAATGCATTATGTTTGCATCACTGGATTATTCGAAGGATAAAGAAATATTTAAATTTTAGTCTTTGGTCTTTTTATGTAAGGAATTTTTTGGTCTGTTAGAAAATATAATCACCTGCCTATAGTATACTTCCTCTTAGAGTAGGAGACTGACAAAGCAAAACCTAGTCCTTGAATTTTATTTGGTTATTCATAGAATGTGTACTCACTGAGTGCCTGCACTGGTGGTCAACAGCATGAGATCTGGAGAAGAAGAACCAAGTAAAATGTTTCCTTTCTGGGATGGTAACCTAAGATCGTGCATGGCTCACAATCTCTAAGCCCCAGTCTCCTAACTTACAAAAATAAGTGTGTCGTATTGGGAGCTACTCAGGGTAGTTTTGAGGATTGAATGAGATAATGTCCCTTAAACCTTGACAAAGAGGTTTGTGATTTGAGTCTTAAGATGTGTGGCAAAAGGAGAGCAGTTAGTAAATGTAACTGATTCTGATATCTATGTCTAAAACACACTGGAAGCTTAATGCTGGGTGGGGAAGAGTTTGTGAGTGGGGTGGGGAAGAGTTTGTGTGTGTCCAGGAGTTTGTGTTGAGATCTGTGTAGGTAGGACAGATGCACAAAAAGGGGACCCTTGCTCTTTAGAATCCTTTGTAGGAAAAAATGACAGTACTAGGGAGAGAGGTAATGATAAGAAACAGGCAGAAGTAATAAAATCCTATATGACTTTAGAAATGTAGAACCAGTTTACTTGTAGGTGAAGGCATCAGGGAAACTTTTATGGAGGAGGTGACTTTGGATAGAAACAGAAGAACTGAACATTTAGATTTATGGAGGTACTATGATTTTGGAGATAAAACTCTGAGAATATAAAGATGTATTTTTCCCTGAGGGTTCTGTCTTCAGCAGAAGATGCGGAGAGTAATGATATCGTATTTGGAAAGAGAAAATACCATTTCTTTCTAAGAATTGGCATGAACTCCTCTCCTAAATGAATAGTTGTGGTAATTGCATAGGACCTAGGAAATTGGCTAAGATTTCTCTTGGACTTGTTAGGAAAATTAAAACCAAACTGGGTTTAAATTTTTAAATGTTCTTTCCTTTCAAGTTCTCTAGCTTATTAAATAATTTTATAAAATTGTTGGTGTATTATAATTGTATAATATTGTCTTGGAAGAGTAAACAGACCCCATTCCTATGTACTAAGGTCTTGGCTGTATTTAAACTTCTTCATCTCCTTTCCACTTGATTGTGCTTATAAAACACAAGCCTGTCCTTGCAGCAGAGAGAAGGATTGTAACAAGTACCTGGCACCTGAGATGCAATTAAATAGGAGGTGCAATTTAATCACACAGCCTATGCTGTGATTTATCTGCATCTGACTTAATCATTAGAACCTTTTGAGAAACCAGCACTTTATTTGAGGTCAATCTCCATGCATGTTGAGGGTCTAAAGTGACCATTAGTGCCTTGTGCTGCATTTCCAAATGGAATTTGGGACAGAAACAATTTATTGAGCACGTTTCCTATGTTAGCCACTGTGCTAACTGGATTATTTTACTGCTCTTCTTGGTGATTCTGTGAGGTAGCTAATAGCATCATCCTTTTCTCCCTAATGGGACCATGAAAAGGACTTAGGAAAAGGAACTGGTGCCAATCTCATACCCAGGTCCTGGCAAGGGTAGCCTGGAAACTCAGTTCTGATTTTAAGGACTGTGTTCTTAATTACTGTCTGAACTGAGTTTGCCTGAGGAGAAATTAGTCTTGAAGAAGTTACATTTGTACATGCATAAATACATTTCACACAATATATAAGCTTTTCTTCATTGTAACCTAACTGCCTGCTTGTTAAGGGATCAAAAAAAGACCTTTCTTATATTAAATTGAGTTTTAATACTTGTGTGTTTTTGCTAATGTTCAGTCAGAATGCATTGAGATAGATTTGGAAATGAAAGGAAACCTCATCATTTTCTGAGTAGTGCAACTAGATATAACCAATTGTGATGCAGTGTAATCAGCAAAATCGTTGGACCATTGCTACTACTTATCAAAATGTATTCAGTGGTTATGTTTTGCTCTCTCTTCATGTGTTCAGTTCCCTGGCGCCTCAGCTTCCCTTGGGGAACCTCCTGGTGTGACAGGAAGACTGTCTCCAACAACCAGGATTCAGCCCCTGGTAGTTGTGTTAGCTTCAGCAAATCATTAAACCTCTTAATGCTCCAGTTTTCTTATCTTAGAAGATGAACTAAAAATATATGCCTTCCAGGATTAGTCTGAAATGGGAGCAGATGATGCCTGTGAAGCACTTAGTAGTAGATCTGGGACATAATAATCTGCCTAAAAAGTGGAAATATTGTTTTTATTTTTAACCTCAAACTTCTGTTCCTTTTTTTTTTTTTTTTTGGTAGCAAGTGAATGATGCCTGCTTTCCAGGTGTGTGTGTGTTTGTGTGTGTGTATGAGTGACTAAATATGAATATGTAGGCAGCATCGCACCTGGTAGGGTCTCAGTCATTGCATCTCCTCTATTCCCATTAATTCACGCTAAAAACACATTCCAAGCATCTTTATTTTCCTTTCCTTATCGGTGTTCCTATCTCTTTATTGTCCACCACAACGTGTTTGGCTTGTACAAACCTTGCGGATTCCAAGTTTGAACTTTCATAATCAAGGAAGAGAAAAGCCCACACAAAATGCAATTTCAACAGGAAGAGAATAAGCCACTTTTCAAGCAAAGAGAGATGATGAACTTAAAATGTAGGTTCCTTTTCAATATTTCAGGGAAACACTTTACATACAGTTCTGGGAATGTAGCCAAAATGAGAAAGCCAAGAGTTATATCCAGCAGATATTATGAGAGGGTAAGAGGAGTCGCAGATATCCAATTACTTTGATAATAAAAGTACAACATCCCATACCTTTCTATCCACATCTTTGTTTTAGAAGGAAGGGTGGAGGTTATGAAGCAAATCTTTAAAGCTTGTTTGAAAAGCTTCTCTCTTTTCCTCTCACACTCTCCTGTTTGATAGTGCGGGTTTAAGCTCAAAGCCAGACGAACTCCTATACAGAGCATTGTTCTTAGGAAATTCTCTGGAATCAGATTTAATAGTGTGCACAGGTCCGTTCAGTAAATTTTTTGAACACCTACTACATGCCGGACACTGTGGATGATGCTAAGAATTCAATTAAGGAATTGGAGGAAACTTTGCTCACAGGCCAAATCTACCAATGTTTTACCAATGTCCATGCATCTGTGCCAAAACACTCCCTCTTTTCTCCTGGTATAGTGAAAATACCACTCCCTGTCCCCTACTGCCCTCCCTGCCAGCTCCTAATCATGGCCTGTTCCTTCTAATGGATAGTGTGTCCCATGCCTGCTCTTCTACTCAGACTTCAGTCTTGCAATTGCCCCCTGCCCATCAGTTTTCTTCACTTTCAGTAAGCAAGATTATCCTTTTTGATAAAGTAGGATCCCACTAGCAAAATCTCTCCCCATGACTCACATTACTCTCCTATAGCCCCATTTTTCTAATTCCTTATTTGGTGGTGGTGGGGGGTGCAAAATCCCTTGAAAGTGTCTAAACTCCATTTCCTTTCCTTCCATGCTTTCTTGAAACTGCCTCATCTAAGCATTCATCCCTGTTAATTCCTAAGACTGCACATGTCAAGGCTGTCTGGAACTGGCCATATTGCTCCATTCTCAGTCCTCACATTACTAACCTAGCAGCAGCAATAGACCCTTGGTTTCCAGGATGCCACCTTCTCCTGACTTTTCATCTGCCCCATAGGTGAATCCCTCTCAGACATCTTTGCTCTTTCCTCTTCATTTTCCCAAGCACTAAATGCCTGAGTACCCTGAGAGTCAGCACTCACAAGTTTACTTTGTTTTCCTCATATCTGAATTCATCTATTCCAGTGTTTTCAAGTACCATCTATATTCCAGTAACTTCCAAATACATATCTCCAGTCTCAAAACTCTTTTCTTAATTCCATAATTGTGTCAACAACTCTTTACTTGATATTCCCACAGCTGAAACTTCACCCAGCTCAAACTTATCTCATAATTTCTACCTTTGAAATTTCTCTCCAAGCATTTCCTGTTTTGATCAGTGCAACTCTGATCTTTGAACTGTGGATGCCAAAAATGTCACCCTTGATTCCTTCCATTCTGTCCTCCACCCATCCATTTTGTCAGCAAATCTAATCATCTCTTTTAAAAATAAATACAATATCTGACCAGTGTCCATCAGTGTCACGGAAACCACTGTATAATTCTATCATAATCACTTAATGCCGTCATGATCTTTCACTTTCCTGCAATAATCTCTTAACCGTTCACCCTTGACCAATCTTTGCCAGGGTATTCTCCACACAACAGGCAAAAGCAGTTCTTTTAAAACATAAATCAGATGCTATCATTCTCTACTCAGAACTCTCCAATTTTGTTCCCACCCCAGCCAGAAGAAAGTGAAAAGCCTTATCAATAGGGCTTCATAGTGCTCTGTGCTTAGGCGCTCAGTTGCGTCATACTGTGCAACCCCACGGACTTCAGCCCACCAGGCTCCTCTGTCCATGGGGATTCTTCAGGCAAGAATACTGGAGTGGGTTGCCATGCCCTCCTTCAGGGGATCTTCCCAACCCAGGGATCAAACCCAGGTCTCCTGCATTGCAGGAGGATTCTTTAATGTCTGAGCCACCAGAGAAGCCCTTGTAGTGCTCTGTATCCTTGGAATATCACCTTTTCCTTCTCTTCTCCTTTTCCACCTTGCTCTAGCTACGATGCCTGATTCCTGGATCCTTCGCTCCCAGTCTTTGCACCTACTGTTTCCTCTATCTGGAATGCTTTTTCTCCACTTTTCATCATGGGTCCACTTATCAGGAAAGTGAAAAAGTGAAATTGTTAGTCAATCAGTCATGTCAAACTCTTTAGCAACCCTATGGACTATAGCCCGCCAGGCTTCTCTGTCCTTGGAATTCTGTAGGCAAGAATACTGGAGGGGGTAGCCATTCCCTTCTCCAGGGGATCTTTCCAACCAAGGGATCAAACCCAAGTCTCCTGCATTGCAGACAGATTCTTTACTGTCTCATCCACCAAGGAAGCCATTCCTTAATCACCTTTGATGAAAAAGACTCCACCGTGTCAACACTTCTCACTGCTGCAATGCAGGAGCCATCTTTAGCCCCTTCTACAGTAGATCCTTCATCACATCATCACCTATAATATTTTTTGCCCTTTGTTTGTTTCTCACGGCTGGAGCATCAGTTCAGTGCTGTGTCCCAATGCCTGGAAATAACCCCTGGCACTGTATGAACTGAGTAAACATTCTGAATGCTGATGAAGATGAATGTGGCCCCTTGCCCTCATAGAATTTACACTGTAGTTGGTGCTAATGACAAATATAAAGTAAGCAGACAGAATAACATATAAATTCTGAGAAATAATTTTGATAAGTATTTCAAAAACAATTGCCAAAACATTGAGATGGAGATTGATAGGGGAAACTTAATTTAGATGACTGGTTGGGGAGGCTTTTCTGAGGAGGTGGCAATTCATGATGAAAAGGAGCTAGACATTCTGAAATTAAAGGGAGAACACTTTATTTCTTACACATGCCAAAGTGTGTAATGATTATCAACAATTAGTCTATAACCTTCTGATAGCACATGCACACACATCTTTTAGTAAAAATGTGTATAGGATTGGAATAGTAAAGAACATGTTTTTACTTAGGAAGAAAGTCTTGTATGGACATCAGTGAGATGACTGTGTACATAAATGGGAAATCCTAACTCGGGAAGGTGCTTGTAGTTAGTCTAAATGTTTTGGATCTCCTTGAGAAGGAGTATTTGTCTTAAATTTAGGCTAGAATTATAATTGAAATCCTTCATTCCAATCTTGTCTGGCATTCAGTTCAGTTCAGTTGCTCAATCATGTCCGAATCGTTTTGCGACCCCATGAATCGCAGCACACCAGGCCTCCCTGTCCATCACCAACACCCAGAGTTCACTCTAACTCATGTCCATAGAGTCGGTGATGCCATCCAGCCATCTCATCCTCTGTCTTCCTCTTCTACTCCTGCCCCCAATCCCTCCCAGCATCCGGGTCTTTTCCAATGAGTCAACTCTTTGCATGAGGTGGCCAAAGTATTGGAGTTTCAGCTTCAGCATCAGTCCTTCCAATGAACACCCAGGACTGATCTCCTTTAGAATGGACTGGTTGGATCTCCTTGCAGACCAAGGGACTCTCAAGAGTCTTCTCCAACACCAGTTCAAAAGCATCAATTCTTTGGCGATCAGCTTTCTTCACAGTCCAACTCTCACATTGATACATGACCATGGGAAAAACCGTAGCTTTGACTAGACGGACCTTGGTTGGCAAAGTAATGTCTCTGCTTTTTAATATGCTATCTGGGTTGGTCATAACTTTCCTTCCAAGGAGTAAGCGTCTTTTAATTTCGTGGCTTCAATCAGCATCCGCAGTGATTTTGTAGCCCCCCAAAATAAAGTCTGACCCTGTTTCCACTGTTTTTCCATCTATTTCCCATGAAGTGATGGGACCAGATGCCATGATCTTAGTTTTCTGAATGTTGAGCTTCAAGCCAACTTTTTCACTCTCCTCTCTCACTTTCATCAAGAGGCTTTTGAGTTCCTCTTCACTTTCTGCCATAAGGGTGGTGTCATCTGCATATCTGAGGTTATTGATATTTCTCCCAGCAATCTTGATTCCAGCTTGTGCTTCTTCCAGCCCCGCGTTCCTCATGATGTTCCTCTGCATATAAGTTAAATAAGCAGGGTGACAATATACAGCCTTGACGTACTCCTTTTCCTATTTGGAATCAGTCTGTTGTTCCATGTCCAGTTCTAACTGTTGCTTCCTGACCTGTATACAGGTTTCTGAAGAGGCAGGTCGGGTAGTCTGGTATTCCCATCTCTTTCAGAATTTTCCACAGTTTCTTGTGATCCACAGTCGAAGGCTTTGGCATAGTCAATGAAGCAGAAATAGATGTTTTTCTGGAACTCTTTTGCTTTTTCCATGATCCAGCGGATGTTGGCAATTTGATCTCTGGTTCCTCTGCCTTTTTAAAACTGGCTTGAACATCTGGAAGTTCACAGTTTACGTATTGCTGAAGCCTGGCTTGGAGAATTTTGAGCATGACTTTACTATCGTGTGAGATGAGTGTCTGGCATTAGGGTAGTAATAAATATGTGTTAAGAATATCTTTGCGCTTAGGGACTGACTAGGTAAAAAAGTAATTTCAATGCCAGTATTAATGGTAGCCACAATTTATTGAGCAACTAAAGGCCTCAGTGGTACAGAATCCACCTGGAAAGCAGAAGATGCAAGTTCAATACCTGGGTTGGGAAGGGGAAGGAAATTGCAACTTATAGCAGTATCCTTGCTGGGAAATCCCATGGACAGAGAGCCTGGTGGGCTACAGTCCATGGGGTTGCAAAAGAGTCCAACATAACTTAGCAACTAAGTGACAACACAAAATAGGAGTCTATCACCTGAAACAGAACTGCAGCTATGGTACCTGATTCAGTTTTTAGAATTATTGTTTAAG
Organism: Moschus berezovskii; assembly: GCF_049115385.1. NCBI lineage: Eukaryota > Metazoa > Chordata > Mammalia > Artiodactyla > Moschidae > Moschus > Moschus berezovskii. The sequence continues at coordinate 24,336,520 of NC_142466.1, forward strand.
AGAATTGACTTAATATGCTTGGTACATATATTGAGTGCAAATCTTAGCTTTTTTTTTCAATCTTAGCTTTTAATAGTAATAATAAAACCCTCATTCCTTTGTTATCAATCCAATTACATATGAGAAAATTGATAACAAAATTGGTTAGAGTAGAGCTGCCAAGTCATTCATTTTAAAAGCATCAGATCTTAGATTAGTCAGATTGGTCTGCTCTTTAATATGTATCTGTATACTATCTTTCTCTTTTTTACATAATGATCTTGATTTCCTGTCTTTCTTTTCTTTGGTGGTGGTTTAGTCACTAAGTCATGTCTGACTCTTGCGACCCCATGGCCTGTAGTCTGCCAGGCTCCTCTGTCCATGGGGTTTCCCCAGGCAAGAATACTGGGTGGGTTGCCATTTCCTTCTCTAGGGGATCTTCCTGACCCAGGAAACAAAACTGTCACCTGCATTGCAGGCTGTCTCCTTTATGGGCAGGCAGATTCTTTACCGCTGAATCACCAGGGAAGGAATTGAGTTGGTGGCTCAGACAAAAAAGAAAATGTCTGCAATGCAGGAGACCTGAGTTCAATTCCTAGGTTCAGAAGATCCCCTGGAGAAGGAAGTGGCTACCTACTCCAGTATTCTTGCCTGGAGAATTCTGTGGACAGAGGAACCTGGTGGGCTACAGTCCATAGAGTCACAAAGAATCAGACATGACTAAGTGACTAAAATTTCCTTTCTTTACACAGTGATTTAATGTAACTGGTACCAGATGAACTAGACCAGGCTCTCTTTATGGAATACGCTAACTGAAGAGGTTTCTTAAGTTCATGGAAGCTGACCTCTTTCTCTTCATTCCTTCCAGCTGTCCATTTTGCTTGATTGTGTTATTGCCTTGCATCTGTTTCTGGTCCCCCATATCCACACATCAACTTTCTTTGCATGTTTCAGAAGTGAGTGTTCTGTACCCTCCATAATCACTCATCTCCATCCTCTCACTGGGCACTACGAGTCCAGCTGGCACACTATATTGCGGCTTGTTTTCCCCCTTGGTCTCAATACACAAGTGCCAATATTTCCTGGCAGCTCCTTGAGCAGCCACTCGTTGTCAGCCTCCTTCTGATGCATGTGGTGCTCCCCCGAGTAGCCGTGAACTAGTCCCAGCTGCCTCCTCTACTTCTGGGTCTTGCCAAAGTTTTCTTTATACCAGCCAAGTGTCTTATCTTCAGAAAATTACTTGATGACTGCAGATGGATCTTTATCCCTCATGAGCTTTGTCCTTTCTGAACCACCACCAAGCCCACACATGTGGAAAAATTAGGATGTAAAATGCCTATGAAGAATCTAGGTAGTGTTTTAAAATTGTAAGTGCAGCTATGAAAGGCAAACACAAATGTTTATGAAGTATGTCATTCAGGAGTGTTGACTTCTATGACCCCAAACCCCAGAATTTCTTTTCACTTTGTGCTAATATGAAAGGGCAGGTATACATTATAGGCTCACATTTCCTTTGAGAAGAATCAGTAGTGTAATTGCCAACACTGAATTTCACCCAGCCTACTCAACCTCATGGTATAGATGCTACAGAATTGAAGATGGGATAGCTTTGGAGTCAGAAAAACTTAGGACTGAAGCCAGAACCATCATAAACTAGCTAGGCTATCTTGAGAAGTGACTTAAATATCTTTATCTAGGTTTTCTCATCTATAACATGGGAAGGAGTAATTTGTAATTTGTAATGCTGTCATAGGGATTAATTGAAGCATTAAATATGTAGTGTAAATGAATCTGGACTCATAAATCCAGGGGTGGAAGAAAACAAGCTTTTTTCATTTGCTGTAACTGGTCATTTCGGACTCTGAACCCTTCTTCTCTTAGGCTAGGAGAGAGACAAAGATAAAAACTCAGTTTCCTCTGTACCTGAAATACTTTCTTTGAGCAGCATTATGCACTCTTTGAGAATATCATGCAGTGGTAAGATTTTGGCTCCTTGGTCTTGGGGGGAATGTTAGGTGTCTTGTCTAAGGTCATAGATTAACCCACATGGCCTCACAGATGTCCATTGCCTCAGTATATGTGACCCCTTCAGATAACAGGAGTCTCAAGTTCTCTCTTCATTGCTCAACTTGAGTGCTGAGTATTTGGTGATATCCTTTAGAAGTTCATATCCAGCCCTTTTGCCCAGGGGGTAGGTTTTCTCTGCTCTCAGGATCCGTGGAATTTTCTTTTTTTGTTTCTTACCCAAAACAAAGAAAACATTTTGTTAATATAGGAATGGAGAGTTCCCTGCCTCTCCTAGTTGTTTAGTCTATATGTGCCAATACCTTTTTCCCAGGTTTCCATCGGGAGCATCCAGTTTTATTTGCTTAGTAGGTGTGGAAATTCGGAACACAATCACTCTTCCCCAAACTTCTTTGAAGAAAGCAAACAGAAATTCTGTCATCAACCCTTGAATGAAAGTCGGGAGAAGTGTGCGTTTGTTGTTGTTTTTGTTGCTTATTCGCTCCGTTACGTCCAACTCTTTTGCGACCCCAGGGACTGTAGCCTGTCAGGCTTCTCTGTCCATGAGACTTTCCAGGCAAGAATACTGGAGTGTGTTTCCATTTCCTTTTCCATGGGATCTTTCCAACCCAGGGATCAAAGCTGCATCTCTTGCATAGGCAGGTGGATTCTTTACCACTGAGCCACTTGAAAAGCCCGAACTGGGCATTAAAAGGGGCAGAATGTCAGAAAAGAAACACCTAAATTAATACTGTAAATTATTATCCTGCCTCACATGTGAAAGCACAGTGACTGGTCCATAGTAGACGTTCAAGAAACTAGAGCTACTATTGACATTGAAAGTGGGTTCTCTGATTCTGCTTTCTTTCCTCATAGAAATTGAAATTTCTGGCACCTCTCTGTGGAATATCATCTGATTCTGGGCAGTCATTTTGAGACAGCTGACTGGGGTCAGAAGAGCAGTCTGGGACTGTGGAACTGAGCAGATTTCATTGGAACAAAGTGATAGAGGGATGAAGAAGGAGCCAACTCAAACTTTAAGTTTCCTCTATACCATGGAGTCCAGCCACCCACAAGTCACAATCTCTCAGAAGACACCAGAGACGAGATCACTCTCCAGGGGACACTTAAGCCACTCACATAATCACCTGCTGGTACATTTTGACTTGCTAAGCCTAATTAGTTTGTGAAGAGTGCTAATGAGGATGGGCATTTGCTTGTGTCGACAGGCTAAGGATGATCCAGAATCCTTAAGTGGTCAAAGGATAAGACGGTGATGATTAGAAGAACCAAGATGTCATAGGGGCCAGACCGCTCAATATTATTGAGGAGTGCCAACAGCAAGAATTCTGCAGAACACAAAAAATGTGATTGTCTCCTTAGGTAAGTAGTAGCAACTCATATTTATGTAGTGCTTTTCAGTTTTATAGCACTTTTATGTACTTTAATTTTCTCTTACACCCTTATGATGTTTGTCTAAAAATATGTTAGTGGTTCTGATAATTTCTGCCTTGTGGGCGAATAAAAAAACCACAAAAACGCGATGTTCAGAGGAAGTTACCTGAGCTCCACCAACTAAGAAACAGTTCAGAGCTCAAAAGAAGAGTGCTTTTTCCATGACATTCCACAGTCTCCTGAAATAAGTGGAAAAGATCCCTCTGCCTCTAGTTTTTGATCTGCAATCTTAAGGTTGACAGGAGCTTTATATGCAATGGTGGCTGCTCAGAATTACTCCTTTATGAGACTTCTTAGTTCTTATATGGGACAATTACTGCTTTACAGAATTCTGAAAATTCAGATGAAAGGCTTTGTTTGATTCTTTAATGTTATTTGATTTCTGGATCAATTTGTGTGCTTGACCATAGCTCGCTCTCTTTTTTTTTCCCCCACCGTTTGATCTTTTATCATGCCTAGACTACTATCTTAACCTTGTCATGTTTTATTAATTATTTTCTATTTTGTACAATACTTTTAAATGAGAATCAGAAAGCATGGAGAAAAAATGGTGTGGTTTTAAAAATAAGTCTTGCCACAAGCAAGTGAAACTGACTGGATTCTGATTGTTTTATCTATGCTCCTTTTATTCAGTTCCTTAAAGACCCTTGAATCTCAGAGCAGATTTTCCATGTAATTCCCACTAAATACCTTGATCCTAAGTTGAGTCAGCTAGAACATCCTGGTATTTCAACATAAAAAAATCACTGAAGATGGTATGCCACGTTAACCACAGACATCATTTTTGAATTCTAAGAGATGCTCTGGAAAAGCAATGACGCAATGTACACTCACTTCTAGAGTGTAGATCACTGATTAATGACCTTATTATCGGGCTTCATTCCAACCCTGGGACAGTATTAGAGCTAACAGGTTGTCTTCAAACTGGACTCAGAAAATTTAGTTTGCACTTCTATCTTTAACTGTGATTCCTAAGGGGTGACAGAGTGAAATGATTAAGTCACTCTGTTAATGAAAGATATCCAGTAGCTTCACTTTCTTATACTTCAGGTTCTGTCTTTGACCTTGGCACTTTGTGTTTGAAATTTGTACTTCTCCCTAGCTAACTCGGACATGTCCTTCCATGTCCTACTACTCCAGGAGTACGTGAGCAACATGACTTATGTTAGCATGGATGCCTTGGCATTCTGTTCTGATTCTCGCCATCTGACTGGTACTCTGCCTTCTCTGTGGGGAGAGCAGTGAGAAAGATTTCACTCAGGTCAGCCTTGCCATGGGTGGAAGGTCCTGGTTAGAAATACTTCACCTTCAGTTGATACTATGTTTGGACAAAAAGCCTAATGGAAATTGCCATGGAGTATCTTATTTATAAGATAAAAGAAAAACAGCCCTAGCTAAGATGGGGTTTGAATCAAAGCATTCTCTAAAAAAGAAATATAAGTAAAGTGAGGCTGTGTTAAAAGAACATACTGCTTTTCTTTGATTATATCATATACCTTGATCTGTGAGTCTGCTCAGTCTTATATTAAGAGATATGGGTCAATTTATCTTTATTTTATTTTTAGTACTTTGGTATCTTTTACTCAATAGCAACTGTGATATTATCATATAAATTACTGGGATTATACATTGGTATAATCTTCTCCAATGTAGTTAATGCTTCTTCCTTTTCCACTGAGTTCCAGAGTTAGAGCAGATTTCTTTCTTTTATTGAGAAACAAGGTAGGGAATGCACAGTCATGTTCTTTAACAAAAGAATCAGTTCCACTGGAGGAGCCACAAAACATAGAGGCATTTATCAACATACCTACTCCATATATTTTTTTAAGTGTGGTCAGTACAATGAAAGCTCTATTGATTTGTTTATGAGCTCTGTCATCATAATAAAAAGAAGTCAGTTTGTTTGGTTTGTGTAATTGATGAAGCCCTGCCACTCAGTTTGTAGAACTATAATTATTACTTGCTCTTCACCTAGGAAGAATGGTTTCTTATGTTACATTATGAAGCATTTTTGCTTTTCAGTTAAAAGAGTAAAACAACACAAGTTAAACTGTCTTACAGGATAATCGCTACCATTAAAAACATCTTGAGATAGGAAGAGACTGGAGAGGCCATCGGTCGGTCCTTTTCCTTGCCTTATATTTACACCAAAACCTTCAGGAATGCTTTGATTATACAAAACATTATTTTTATTTTTGCCTCACATGTAATTTAATTGTTAATCTGTTACCCTTGGATGCGTCCCATCATTCTGTTTGCTGTCTTGGATGAAGATATGGTGTATCTGCTTAGAATGACACGCTTAATATTAACCTCTTGTGTAGACTGAAGGCTACTTATATCCAAATAATACTGAATGATTATTGAAATAGTCCCTTAACTAGATGTTTGCCTTCTAATAATCACACCAGAAAATTCCATTGTGACTTTGAAGATTCACTAGTAAAACTATCTGTGTATGACCCCAAAGGTGCTTGTCGAATAGTTATATATAATTCATTACTTCCCCAAGTCACTAATTAGAGCCAAGGGTCCTAGATTTGGGTGTGTGTCCTTAGTGAATGACGAAGGGGATGTGGCTACTCTCTTCATCTCAGAGTGGCATTTGCTCTTTAGACATGAACTCTGCAGAAGCCTTGTTTCACTGCACTTTGTGAGAAAGTTACGTGCTTTTTGAACATTTGAGATGTTCTCAGGACCCTCATCAGTATCAAGATCCTGCCATTTTATAACTTAAAAAAATATGTTTTGGCTAATTTTCCCCCTGGTTTCTTCTTCGCAGTCTGCACACCCCTTCTAGAGATTGTCGCTTGTGTGTGGCATGGTTACCTACACATATAGAAAGGGTTCACAGTATGAGTCCATGATGAGTTGGTATTCCACCTGTTAGCTAATGGTACCTTTCTATTATTTGCTAATATCACCTTATCTTTCTTATGCAATTCACTGTACATTTGGTACCTAAACTTTTTTTTTTCTTGCAACTTGTCATTGATCCTTCTCCAGATGAATAGGTTTGTATTTGTGATCATTTTTATACATTACTTGAACCTTTTCAAGTTTATCTCATCTTGTTATTTCTTGCCCTACGAGTCAAATCTTTCTTTTTCCTTTTATATGTTTGCTCTGTCCTGCTTGGTACTGACTCTTAATTTTTTATGTCCTGTGATTTAAAGCATTTCTTTCCACCTCTTCATGTAGATCATTATTAACTGCTTAAAAATTAGGAAAGGTTAATTTTTGCTTTCATTTTTTTCCCAGCCACTTAAGATTTTGCAAGTCATTGCTTCTCTAGGTTTCTTGTCCTTCTTATGATTTATCCTATGAAGCAAATTTTTATACTAACAATGCACAAAATGTGTTAGCTAGAACTCACTGATTAAATTGAGTCCAGCCTTTAGATTTAATATATATCTAAGGAAATCAGTTTAGCTTGCTCAGATTTACCTATGTAGGACATTTATGATTTATTTGTTAATGCAATCTTTTAGTAAGATTTTAAAAGCCCTGTGTGTATATGTGTGTGACAGAGATATAACTTTATTGATTCCCCTACTCAGTGATGATTGCCATTATCATCCTTGTCCTTTTTAGAAAAGGTCACATCAACAAATAATAGTCCTTGGAAAACAAACAAAATGCTTGATAGGGATGATCAATGCCCAAATAGAGCAAATACTTAACTAGTTGCAAAATAACTGCTCTTCTAAGGTCCTGTAATTATCCTGAGATGAAAGGTACAGGCTGGCTTACATTTATTCTATGTAAGTGTGAAGTCACAGAAATCTATAAAGTCTGAATACTTATGGCTTCATTAGCGATAAGTGAATGAAGTACAATATGCAGAGTCACGTGTTCAATGAGGAACAGAACCCTCCTTTTTATTTATCCTATTTTGATTAAGTTATAAATATAGAAAAATCTCTATTGTTCAATCTGTCCAATATAACATTTACAGCACCTACTAAGTGCAGAGCATTATGCTAAGTCTGGAATAAAACAAATATTGTTCATGTTAACAATCACCCAGAATTTTACATTTTTCCTCAGCAATGAACACCCTCGTTGTAACTGTCACCTGATAAAATATGATACATTACTGTTTCTTCTACTCGCACCGACTCACTGACTATTTCAGTATTGATCCCTAATGGCTTGTCAGAGTGCCTGGTATACACTATATGTTCAACAAATATCACTTAAATAAGCACATCCGTTCCACCATATTCTGTTGGTCTCGAGGGTGCAGGAGGGACTATCCAAGTGTTATACAAGGGACTGAAGGTCTTTGTGGGAAATCCTGGAGGCTGGCTATGGCAAACAGCATCCATATACTCATAAAATTATCCACCGCATCACATTTTCCATACATGTGACCTCTCCACCTAGTGGAAAACACTAAAGGGCAGTCTACCAGGGCCATGCCCTCCTTGTTTACATGTACTTTCTTTTATTCCCTCTCAGTAAGGATTTCTTAGAAGAACCAGTACATGTAGAAGTCAGAATGTGATTCCCATCATAGTACATCATAGTACTTCATACTTAGGGTAATTTTTTCTCTCTCCCTTCTTCTGACCCCAATCAATGCTTAGCTGTCACTCACTATCTCTTATCTCCCATATCTAGTCCACCAACAAATTTAAGCAAATAAACCTGCTTCATAGCTCTGGAATCCATTTACTGCCTAGTTTAAGCTACCACATCTCTTTATTGAAACAGCTGCATGAGCCTCAGCATTATTTTCCTGGCCACAAGTTGTTTCTCCCTCCAGTTCATTGTTTAGAGATAGTCAAGAGTTAGTGTTCCAAAATGCAATTTCATTAATGTCTTTCCTATGTAAAGTCCTTCAGTAATTAACATGAGGAGCAAAGTCTTTGCCAAAACCTACATGCTTTAAATTATCTAGCTTCTTTCTTCATTCCCTAGATGATCTTTTGCCCCTGTGCCCTTCTTTTTCTGTGTTTCAGCCCAACTGTCACTTATGTGGTTTTCAAATGTTCCCATGTTGTTTCTTAACTTGAGCCCCCAGTACCTTTTGACCTAGTTAATCCCTCTCCATCTCTCAGATGTCAGCCAATTTATCTTCTCTTCGTGTGAGTTGTTCTGATACTTGGACTTATATTTTCCGGAAGTATTCTCTCAGCATTTAGTATATTTTTTCTTCATGTGACTGACTACATTATAATTTTTACATATATATATAAAACTCATTTATATACTCAAATAATGTAACTCATTTATAATTATATGTTTTTGTGATTTATTTTGATTATTTTATTTGTCTTTACTGGACTGTAAGCTTCATAAGTCAGGTATAAGTCTATTTTTAGATTTTATTGGATTTCCAAAGTACATAGTAGTGCTTCAAACTATTATATAAATGACTGAGTGAATAAAATTTGTTTCATTTTCTTCTCTTAGGAGGAAAGCAGATCTATCACTGGAGAAATGTGTTTTTTATTTTCCCTTTCATTTATAAATTTTCGTGATTATGAGTCATGAAAATGCCCTTTCTTTGGTTTGACTCCATCCATCAGATAAGAACTATACCCTTAGGGAAACAATAAAGAACAAGTCAAAACTAATTGATGTGCAAAATATTACCATGGCAAATCTCCACTACAGTCTTCATCTTATCTTTTTCCTTTCCTGATAGTACTTTTTCATCTATTCTTTTCAGAATGAAAGCTATTCATGATTTCCCCTCTTTTTTGTCTAAGCAAGAGAAGAGTTGGTATACTAAGAGATTGGATTATGTTGAACATTAGAAGCAAAATACCTGCATACAGATCCTTTGAGTGAGATTAAAGCAACTTCTTTACAGTAATATTGTTTTGTCAAATTTCTCTTTTATTCCAGCCACTGTTTTAGGGACTTCATCTCATATATCCCAATAAATGTCATAAGAAATCTTTGAAAACCTTATCAAATATTTCTGTTGTAAAGAGAAAGAAAGAAAGACTCAGAGAAATTAGGTAACTTCCTTAACATCATTCTAGTTTAATATAGGGCCTCGCAGGTGGCCCAGTGGTAAAAATAAATAAATAAATAAAAATCCTCTTGCCAGTGCAAGCTCAATCTCTGGGCCCTATGTTAGAAAGATCTCCTGGAGAAGGAAATGACAGCCCACTCCATTATTCTTGCCTGAGAAATTCCATGGACAGAGGAACCTAGAGGGCTACAATCCATGGGGTCACAAAAGAGTTGGTCACGACTGAGCAACTAAACAACAACAATCATTTGGGGAAGGGGTCAGAGTCTTCATCATTTTCCACTGTGTGCAGACGAGCTGGCTGCATTGTTCTTTTCTGACACTGTCTTGTTTGTGCAGCCTAGTCCCAAGTCTGATATGGAGAAAGGGTCTTGATATCCTTTAATTACATACTCATCATTTCCTTACCCTTAATCCAAGAAGAGAATCAACATGTTAAGCAAGGCTAAACACACATCTTAGAAAGTATGCAGACGCCTTAGTGTTTTGGAATTTAACTAGTGTAAAGTTTCAGTTCAGTCCAGTTCAGTCGCTCAGTCGTGTCCAACTCTTTGCGACCCCATGAATCACAGCACGCCAGGCCTCCCTGTCCATCACCAACTCCCGGAGTTCACTCAAACTCATGTCCATCGAGTCGGTGATGCCATCCAGCCATCTCATTCTCGGTCGTCCCCTTCTCCTCCCGCCCCCAATCCCTCCCAGCATCAGAGTCTTTTCCAGTGAGTCAACTCGTCGCATGAGGTGGCCAAAGTATTGGAGTTTCAGCTTTAGAATCAGTCCTTCCAAAGAACACCCAGGATTGATCTCCTTTAGAATGGACTGGCTGTAAAGTTTAGGGGTTAACAGGCCCTAAGGTAAAGAGGCTGCTTATATTTCCATGACTTTCCCCCACACAGCCAAAATGTTATCCTCTAATTTTACCCACTTGAGATCTGCAGGTTAAATGATTGACCTTTCCAATCCAAATTCTGTTGCAAATCATCCACTTCAAGTGGTGAGATCCTTGAGTGTTACTTGGTATATCCCAAATAATTTCTCAACTGTATCTCGTTACTGAAGTCTGTGTGTGTGTGTGTGTGTGTGTGTGTGCGCCTAGTCACTTGTCATGTCTGACTCTTTGCCACCTCATGGACTGTAGCCTGTCAGGCTCCTCTGTCTATGGGGATTCTCCAGGCAAGAATTCTGGAGTGGGTTGCCATGCCCTTCTCCAGGGGATCTTCCAAACTCAGGGGTCAAATTCAGGTCTCCCGCATTGCAGGCAAATTCTTTACCGTCTGAGACGTCTCTGCTGCTAAGTCGCTTCAGTCGTGTCCAACTCTGTGTGACCCCATAGACTGCAGCCCACCAGTCTCCGCTGTCCCTGGGATTCTCCAGGCAAGTACGCTGGAGTGGGTTGCTATTTCCTTCTCCAATGCATGAAAGTGAAAAGTGAAAGTGAACTCGCTCAGTTGGAGACATCTCTAGGGGTTGTTAAACTTTTTGTACTAGTTCATTTGATTGTTGTTTTTCTGTTGTGAAAAACTGGGTATATTTACCTTATATGACATTGTGGAAAGTACTTGTACCAATATGCACAATCTCAAGACATTATAGAGTTTTCTTCCCTAAAAGACGTAACAAGAGACAGATAAGTCAACTTCTCCAGTGTCACAGTTTCTTTAGAGTAATTATAGTGGTCTGAATCACTAAAGATTCCTTTTATCCCTAACGAACTTTCTTTTCTCTTTCCCAGAGATTTAGTTCATACACCTACTAGCAGTCACCAGGAAACGTTGAGTTTTTCAAATGACAGAAACAAGAAGAACCCTCAAATTCATGGATATGGCACAAAAGAATTTGGGTAGCCCCTCACAATGCTTCTTGTTGAAAATCTGGCACCATACTTTTTCAGGGAATCATACTAAAGGATGAAATAAGGGGATTTTTCTAAACCACTGATGAACTGGCAAAGTGTCTAGTTAGCCACAAGTACAAGAAGAGGAATCAAATGTGGCTGTACAGATGTACAGTGTAAGGAGTTTGATGAAACTAATGAAACTGAATTTTCCCTTGGCATGGATATCCATGTAAGATATTTATTTTCCATTTTGGAGGAAGCTAAAGAAAATCAAATCAAATAGTTTATTGCTTTTTCCCTGTGTGAGCTTGCAAAACTTGGCAGTAAGAACAGATCAAGAGGCCACTCCCTGCTTCTCTCACCTAGTAAGAGTAGTGTCCTGAGAAAATACGTGAGTCCTAGAGACTTGCATCTCTGGATTCGGGTCTTATCTGTGCAACTTGGATCTATTATCCTGGAAATATTAAATGGCTTCTTTATCTTTCATTTCCTTTACTGACTCTTCCAAGGTGGTTACATGATTTGAGCTAGGTCAGTACACATATTATCATAATTATACATTTATTTGTCCATTTTTCTTTCAAGTCTCTAAATTCTATTAAAGAAAGGATAATGCCCATCTTTTCATATTGCATTTGAAGGTTCTTTGCTGTGACTGGAAATGGTATGTGTCCAGCAAATACGTTTTGAATGATTAATATTTTAGAATGTAAAATGGTGTCTGGTGCTTAATAGATATTTGAAAATTCAGAGGTCTTTTTCCTTTTTGTATCCTTCCCATGCACCTGTACTATGTTTAAAAAAAAAATTACATCCAAATTGGGCATACTGATTACTTTCCTATAGTCTTAAAATCCAAACCTGCATATCTCGACCCTGAATTTGGGTGCTGTGGTTGGGACCCTGCAAGCTACATTTCTTAAGACTTCTTGCCAAATGGCTTCTGGTAGTTTCAGTCAATAAGAGGTGCCAGATGGAGACTGAAAGGCAGGAGAAGGACAGGAGGTACCTTCTCACTGTTGTCTTGCTCTTGTCAGTAATTCTTTGGCAGAAGTAATCACCTGCAGGCTCTTTCTGGCTCGTGTCCTCTCAAAGGTAGTACCTCCTACTCATAGGTCTAAATAGCATTTGTCTCTAGATTTTCTTCCTTGAACTTTTAAATTTTAGCAGTTTCACCTCTTCCTTTTTGTTTCCCAAGCAATGTAGATGATAGCCACTTTCTGAAATTACTGTTTGTGGTTTTACTCAGTGTTGCCTTTAGACTCTTAACTTTTCAACACCTAGGGGATCAATTTTCCATAAATTTCTTTTTGCTGAAAGGTTTGATAAGGCTTTGGTTTCCCTGAATGGATCCTGATTGAGATAATGTGGTACTGTGACTACATACACACAAAGTTTAACAATGTCCACAAATAAGTGCTCATGTATTGCATGTATTGAATTCTGCCAATTTGTCTGACAACAGGTCCATATTTGGAAAATCTAAAGATGAATAGGTATAGCCTGTGTCCAAAGGAAGTAAGAGCCTAGTGGGAGAGCAAAAATGTCTGATCAAACCACTTTATCACAGGGTTTACAGATGTATGTACAGAGTGCTAAGGACAAATAGGACATTGAAAATTAGCAGAATCATGGCAGATAAGAAAGATAATGTTATTAGAAATTTTGAAGGAGTTAGTGGAGAGTGGTTAAAGGATTTTGAATGGAATTTACCGAAAATATTGACATATATACATGAGAATACAGATAGATTTCTTAAATAATATTCTTATTTTGCCATGGTCAATAAAGAAATAATTATCAAAAAGCTAATATGTTGAGACTTAGAATGTTCCCTTTAAATAAAGAAAGTAGATAAACTCTTTCCTTTTAGTAAATGCTTCCATATTTTACTTCAGAGCTTATAAATTCTACTTCACTAAGAAAGATTTAGATTTTTTTTTTAAATAACAGACTAGTCCGAGAAGTGAATAAACTAATTTTAAATGAATTATGACTTTTGTACACTCTTTGGATAAGAAGGACCAATGGTAAGCATAGCTTCTTTATGGAGATAGAAACACAACAAAACCTGTATGGACCAACTGAGCAATAATCATAGGCTTGACTTGAAGGTTGTATGTCCTGTGTTTTAATTCATGCCCTGAAAATTGACTTAACTCCTTGGATTCATCTCCTTGACCAAGCTACTAGAGGTAGAGAGCCTAGGTGATATTTAAGATGTTGTCCAAGAGAAAGTGTTGATATCCTTTGCCAGTCTCCTGTAGCATACTGTGTGCATATTCAGCTGTGTCCAACTCTTTGCGAACCCATGGACTCTAGCCCACCATGCTCCTCTGTCCATGGAATTTTCCAGGCAAAAGTACTGGAGTGGGTTGCCATTTCCTCCTCCGGAGAGGGATTGGACCCACATCTCTTGCATCTCCTGTTGATTCTTTACCACTGAGCCACCTAGGAAGCCATCCTGTAGTATTAAAAATGTTTTGATTTTGGAACTGAGGTGGGAGATTAGACAATATGAGTGATGGATGCTATTTCTACTTTCCCATTGAATCTCCTAATAAATAATATCCTGCTTTTAAACATCTAAATATGATGAGTAACAAATTTAGCTAACCAATAGTTAAGGATCCAAATGACAAGTTTATTTCCACCGCTGAAATCATTAAGTCACATGAGCTTGGCTTTTGGTCTGAAGATATACATCATGACATAATTTGGAGAGGCTGAGGTTTTGGGCCTTTAGCCCAGAAAAAGCAAAGGCCAATATTATTTATTAAATCACCCACCCTGATGACCTCTTCTTAAGTTGATCATCTGCAAAGACCTATTTCAGAAAAGAGTCACATTCATTGGTACTGGAAGTTAGGACTTCAGCATCTTTTGGGAGACACAGCTCAGCACACAACATGGAATAAATCTAAAAGAATAAGCACAACATTTTAATTGTACTCTATTTTTAACATAGAAAAGAGAATTCTCAGTGTGAAAAAAGTATATAAGATACAGCATAAGAAAAATACGTTGTTCCAAGTCTGTATGTTTAATCTCAACTGTGTTTTGGTGGGCAGGGGGTGGGGTACATGCACACTCTAGATTTTTTCACTGAGAAGACCTAGAAACAGTATGAATCCATAGCCCAAGTATATACAGCATATTTAGCATATTATATTTACCTCCCAAAGCATATGTACATCTACGAATGAACCAGTTATCAAAGAAAATTTAAGCGTAAATAGTGTGGTTCAACTGCAGAAAACTCTCTAATAGGCACCATCTGTCTTTATTTTTCAAATGCATTTGACTGGACTCCTTAGCTTTACAGTACTTTTCTCATTTAGTGCTTAACATCAGTCCTGTTTAAATACCTCAACTTGGTAAAGTCTGGAAACAGATTTAATTGGATGCACAGATCAATATCAGGGACAGAACAGAAAATTTTCAGGACCTAAAGCAGGCATTGCACTAGGCTATGGTAAAAAATTCACAAGTTTAGATCAGAAAGTGTTAGCTTTATCAGTATTTAAAAGCTACCCTCCCCAAATGCTTTTTGAAAAAATAATAGAAAATGTGGGGGAAATAATTTAACTTTTAAAATTTAACTTTGAATAGATTTGCAAAATATTGCCTGGTTTTTTCTTCACAAAGTAACCCTCAGGAATAAATAAGTGTAAACTTTGAACACTTGTGAGTCATTCAGTCCAAACAGCTTCAAGAAAATGTCTGATTGCATTTATGCACATAGTTTAATAATAAATTATTTGTTACTTGCAACAGTCTTTGCCCCAGTTGACCACTAATACATAGAAAAACTTGTGAATGACAAAATCAAATACATTTTAATCAGCTGTTGAGGGAAGAGAATAGTGCTGGAACAGGCATAGTTCTTTATTGCAATGATGAATATGATAACTTATTTTACACGTTAAAGAAACAAGAATAGCAAAGCTTGCTGGCCAAATAGTGAGTTAGACTGTCTCAGTGTGCTTCAATAAAAGAACTGAAGAAGATACTTCAAGAAATGTATTCAAGAGGGAAATAATCTTTTAATAGTAACTAATGCTAATTATAGGTAGCTCACATTATCATATGCAGCAATAGAACCTTTACTGATTACTGATTAGTACAGTCTTTTCTCACGTCTGAATCATTATTGTAATTATTTTGTACCTTAATTTTGTACAGTTAATATTTTTGCTTAAAATGTTTTTGCAATACTTTTCAGTCAGTTCAGTGCTCAGTCATATCTGACTCTTTGCGACCCTATGGACTTCAGCACGCCAGGATTACCATCACCAATTCCCGGAGCTTGCTCATATCCAACGAGTCAGTGATGCCACCCAACCATCTCATCCTCTGTTGTCCCCTTCTCTAGCCTTCAATCTTTCCCAGCATCAGGGTCTTTTCCAATCAGTCAGTTCTTTGCATCAGGTGGCCAAAGTATTGGAGTTTCAGCTTCAGTATCAGTCCTTCCAATGAATATTCGGGACTGATTTCCTTTAGGATTGACTGGTTTGATCCCCTTTCAGTCCAAGGGACTCTCAAGAGTCTTCTCCAACACCACAGTTTGAAAGCATCAATTCTTCAGTGCTCAACTTTCTTTATGGTACAATTCTCACATCCATACATGACTACTGAAAAAACCATAGCGTTGACTAGATGGATGTTTGTCGAAAAAATGATGTCTTTGCTTTTTAATATGCTGTCTAGGTTGGTCATAGCTTTTCTTCCAAGGAGTGCGCATCTTTTAATTTCATGGCTCCAGTCATCATCTGCAGTGATTTTGGAGCCCAAGAAAATAAAATCTGTCACTGTTTCCATTGTTTCCCCATCCATTTGCCCTGAAGTGATGAGACCAGATGCCATGATCTTAGTTTTCTGAATGTTGAGTTTTAAGCCAGCTTTTTCACTCTTCTCTTTTACTTTCATTAAGAAGCCCTTCAGTTCCCCTTTGCTTTCTGCCAAATGGGTGGTGTCATCTGCATATCTGAGGTTATTGATATCTCTCCTGACAGTCTTGATTCCAGCTTGTGCTTCCTCCGGTCCAGCATTTTGCATGATGTACTCTGCATATAAGTTAAATAAGCAGGGTGTTAATATACAGCCTTGACGTGCTCCTTTCCCAATTTGGAACCAGTCTGTTGTTCCATGTTCGGTTCTAACTGTTGCTTCTTGACCTACATACAGATTTCTCAGGAGGTAGCTAAGGTGGTCTGGTTTACCCATCTCTTTAAGAATGTTCCACAGTTTGTTGTGATCCACAGTCAAAAATTTTAGCATAGTCAATAAAGTAGAAATAGATGTTTTTCTGGAATTCTCTTGCTTTTTCTATGACCCAACACATGTTGGCAATTTGGTCTCAGGTTCCTCTCTCTTTCCTAAATACAGCTTGAACATTTGGAAGTTCTCAGTTCATGTACTGTTGAAGCCTGGCTTAGAGAATTTTGAGCATTTGTTTGCCAGTGTGTGAGATGAGTGCAATTGTGCAGTGTGTAGTAGTTTGAACTTTCTTTGGGATTGCCTTTCTTTGGGATTGGAAAGAAAACTGACCTTTTCCAGTCCTGTGGCCACTGCTTAGTTTTCCAAATTTGCTGGCATATTGCGTGCAGCACTTTCACAGCATCATCTTTCAGGGTTTGAAATAGCTCCACTGGAATTCCGTCATCTCCACTAGCTTTGTTTGTCATGATGCTTCCTAAGGCCCACTTGACTTTGGATTCCAGGATGTCTGGCTCTAGGTGAGTGATCATGCCATTGTGGTTATCTAGGTTATCAGGATCTTTTTTGTACAGTTCTTCTGTGTATTCTTGTCACCTTTTCTTAATATCTTCTGCTTCTGTTAGGTCCAAATCATTTCTGCCCTTTATTGTGCCCATCTCTGCATGAAATGTTCTCTTGGTATCTCTAACTTTCTTGAAGAGATGTCTAGTCTTTCCCATTCTATTGTTTTCCTATATTTCTTTGCATTGATCACCGAGGAAGGCTTATTAATATCTAACATTTATTGAGTACTTATGGAAATGGCACCCCACTCCAGTGTTCTAGCTTGGGAAATCCCATGGACAGAGGAACCTAGAGGGCTACAGTCTATGGGGTCACAACAATGTCAGACACAACTAAGCTACTGAACAACAGCATCATGTATCAAGCCTTCCTTAAAATGATTTACATATATTCTTAAGTGGTCTCCAAATCAATCCTCTATAGTAAATGCTGTTTTATTTACCTTATAAATTGAGGATACTGAAATATGGAAAATATAAGTAACCTGTTGAAGTTCATCCAAACTCAGGCAATGTGAGGTGACTGTCTAAGAGCAAGGCTGGAATTTAACAAATCTTTGAAAACCTTGTACATATCACCTACAGCACTTCCCAGTGTAAGCTTATTACTTCCATTTTTTTTTTTTTCTAAGTCACTTCAGTTGTGTCCAACTCTGTGCAACCCCATAGATGGCAGCCCACCAGGCTCCCCCATCCCTGGGACTCTCCAGGCAAGAACACTGGAGTGGGTTGCCATTTCCTTCTCCAATGCATGAAAGTGAAAAGTGAAAGTGAAGTCGCTCAGTCGTGTCCGACCCTTAGCAACCCCATGGACTGCAGCCCACCAGGCTCCTCCCTCCATGGGATTCTCCAGGCAAGAGTACTATACAATGACCCAAAAACTGTGGTGGGTGAGCTGTTTCCTGACAGATAAGGAGATGTTTTCCAAGTTGATAGTTCCGGTGAAGACTCTTCAGGCAGAAGTAATCAAAGAGACCAAGAAAATTGACAGTGACTTTATTTATTGCTTTCAATTCATAAGATATACATTCCTATTAAATAGTAAAATTTTTATATGAAACACTAATATTGTAACTGTATGTAAATCTTTGTTCATTTTCTACTAAGGAAAGACACAGAGGAGAGTTTTAACTGTACTATGTTTATAACATAGTATAGTTAACCTTTCAACAATGTGAAATTTGAACTGTGTTGGTTCACTTATGTGTGGGTTTCTTCCTAGAGTAAGAACTGCAGTCCTCTACGGTCTGTGGTTGGTTGAATTGGAGGCTGTGGAACCGCGGATACTGAGAGCTGACTGTAATAATATGGGGATTTTTCGCTGTTTGTGAGTCAGTGCCCCAAACCTCATGTTGTTCAATGGTTAGCTGTATGCTGAACTTAGAATATATGGATTATAGTTTATTTGGAATAGAATCACAGTTACATTATTCTTTTAATGATCATGGTTGTTATGTAGGGTGACAGCTGATTAGTTGAAGGCTCAGACTTGGAGAAATCCTAAAGCTTTGGAATTAATTCAGTGACATTTCTATGAGACCTTTACCCTTATATTGCACGATGCGTAAACTTACCAAACCAGTAGATTATTATGAGTCAGTAGTGCTTGGACTGCTTTAAATGCATAGGCCAAAGGCTAGGATTCATTTGGGTGATGAAAGGTGTAATTGACAATCTAAATAATAGAGAATACATTGATTTTAGCCCTATGCTGAAATGAGTCTGCATGATTGCAGTGGGTAAAAAGCCAAAACTAATTGCTGTTGATCAAGTTGTCTACTTTTACTACTAGGACTGATTAGCATGGTGATCGTTATTAATGCTGACTATCATCTAAAACAACTTCCTTCTGATTTTTAGGGCTAATTAGGGCTAATATGACTGGAGTAGTTACTAATTACTGGTGTCCAGTAAATTTCTGATCATTATTGAAACCACTGTAAAATAAGAAAGCCATTACTTGAGGAATATAAAAATGAAGAAAGAACTTTTCTGTGTAATGAGGCCCAAAAAATAATTAATAATCACATTAATGTCAAAATGCTTTGGGAGGAATTTGGAAGTATTGACAATTGGTTCATCAGCAACATGTCTACATATTCTCTAGAGTATTATGCAATTAACACAATGATTTTAGTGTCATCATAACAACAGGTAAATGGAATATTTTTAGTGTGCATTTAATAGAGAAAATATTAGTTTAAATGAAGCTGCTAATACCTTGATTAACTGATAAAATAATTAAACAATTATTCAAATATTATTTCCAATGTTTTTAAATACTTTTTAATATTTTAAATAGAAATATAATACTCCAAGGATTTGGAGAATTATTATCTTTGTGTGTGTGTAGTCAAACACACATACACATTTAATGTTTATATTTAAGAAGGGGAATTGGCATGTCTGAGCTTACAAGTCATCCAATGAGGAATAATAAAATAAAGTAAATTTGTTTTATGGGGCTATAATCAAGTCTTAAAACTGAATCATATTCTTTCCACAGATAGAACATCATGGGAATTATTGAAGGACCCCAAACTAATAGCCATTCTAGTAAGACTTATAAAATAATAGCAATACATAATTTCATCCTCTTTAAATATTGTGCTATAGTAATTGAAATGTCACTGAGCATTGATTTTCCCAAAAGCACCAAGAAATATATGAAGAAAAGGCTCAGAGTAAATGTTCTTCCCAAATGGAAGGTAAATGAGAAGGCTAGAAATGGTAATGGGTATTTCAGAAATTAAGACAAGTTTAAAGCACTGGTTTGAGGGCAATGTGAAGTTTGAGTGATTATAACAAGCCTTATTCTATGTATATGAAATCTTCTTTCATATAATAATCATACTGGTATTGCGGGAATTTTCTACACAGGTATTTAGTATATAACTGTGGTGGTCAAACTAAGGCGTACACCATTTTAACTTGTATATTTTAATGCACATGAGTGTGTGCTAAATTGCTTTAGTCATGTCCGACTCTTTACGACTATGGTATGTAGCCTGGCAGTCTCCTTGGTCCATGGGATTCCCCAGGCAAGAATGCTGAAGTGGGTTGCCACGCCCTCCTCCTGGGTATCTACCTGATCTGGCATCTCTTGTCTTCTGCATTGTCAGGTGGGTTCTTTACCAGTAGTGCCACCTGGAAAATCCATTTTAATGCACACTTAATGTGGTAATGATATGGCACCCTATTTGATAATTTTGTTCTTTATTTACTAAACAACACCCAAGCGGATTAAAAGAGTTAACATTGCTTCTTTCTTCTGATATATAGTCTAGAACTCCTTAAATTAGGGTCAGGAGTAAAAGCTAAAGTGGGCAGTAAGAAAGAAATTCTAGTTTCCCTTTTGTATGTTGTTCTTAACTTACCCAAGCACTCTAGAAGTACTTTGAAATTTTTTGTGTCATTTTGTTTTTTTCTTTTCCCAAATTCTCCCTAAAATCTGCCTTCTGGAAAGAATCGTATACGAATCATTTATAGCGATGTCTGTATGAGGACATACTGGTAAACTGTAGAAAAATTAAAGTGTTGTGTTGAAATCTATCCAAATAGCCTAAAAATAACTTGGAATATATATCGACACGGGGCTTCCCTGGTGGCTCAGATAGTAAAGAATCTGCCTGCAATACAGGAGACTCAGGTTTGATCCCTGGGTTGGTAAGATCTCCTGGAGGAGTAAACGGCAACCCAATCCAGTTGTCTTGCCTGAAGAATTTCATGGACAGAGAAGCCCGACAGGCTATCATCCATGGGGTCGCAAAGAGTCAGAAATAACTGAGTGACAAACACACACACACACATTTATACATTAAATGTCAGTAGACACAAAGAGTTGTCTTCGGAGGAATGTTTGCACTTTAGTACTTCATTCAGTTCAGTGCAGTCGCTCAGTCGTGTCCGACTCTTTGCGACCCCATGAATCACAGCACGCCAGGCCTCCCTGTCCATCACCAACTCCTGGAGTTCACTCAAACTCATGTCCATCGAGTTGGTGATGCCATCCAGCCATCTCATTCTCTGTTGTCCCCATCTCCTCCTGCCCCCAATCCCTCCCAGCATCAGAGTCTTTTCCAGTGAGTCAACTCGTCGCATGAGGTGGCCAAATTATTGCAGTCTCAGCTTTAGCATCAGTGCTTCCAATGAACACCCAGGATTGATCTCCTTTAGAATGGACTGGTTGGATCTCCTTGTAGTCCAAGGGACTCTCAAGAGTTTTCCCCAACACCACAGTTCAAAAGCACCAATTCTTCGGCGATCAGCTTTCTTCACAGTCCAACTCTCACATCCATACATGACCACGGGAAAAACCATAGCCTTGACTAGACGGACCTTGGTTGGCACAGTAATGTCTCTGCTCTTTAATATACTGTCTAGGTTGGTCATAACTTTCCTTCCAAGGAGTAAGTGTCTTTTAATTTCATGGCTGCAATCAGCATCTGCAGTGATTTTGGAGCCCCCAAAAATAAAGTCTGTCACTGTTTCCACTGTTTCCCCATCTATTTCCCATGAAGTGACGGGACCAGATGCCATGATCTTCGTTTTCTGACTGTTGAGCTTAGAGCCAACTTTTTCACTCTCCTCTTTCACTTTCATCAAAAGTTTTTGAGTTCCTCCTCACTTTCTGCCATAAGGGTGATGTCATCTGCATATCTGAGGTTATTGATATTTCTCCCAGTATTCTTGATTCCAGCTTGTGCTTCTTCCAGCCAAGCTGGAAGTACTGCATTAGGCTTGTTTTATGAAAAATTTGGTCCTTTGTAAAAAGAAACTATTAAGTCATTGATCAAAGTTCTCTAGGATTTGCTTCCGGTTGTCCATAAAATCCAACCAATGTACTTTTGTAAAACCCAAGTTGTTTTCTACCTACAAAGTATGTATCGAAGACCTTCTCTTCTTTGTCAACTATCGGAGAAAAGCTGAAATACTCTAATACCATACTAGATTCCATCACAGACTTTTGAAGAGAGATATTTGCTTACTTTAAATTTTTTTTAATTGTAGTATAGTCAATTTATTGTTTTCGGGTATAGAACATAGTGATTCCACTTTAAGTTATTGTATATTAAAACATTGGCTATATGCTCTGTACTGTACAATATATCCTTGTAGCTAATTTATTTTATATACAATAGTTTGTACTCTCAATCTCCTTCCTTTGTCATGCCCTTCCACTTGCCCTCTCCCACTGGAAACCACTACTTTGTACTCTATAACTGTGAATCTGTTTCTGTTTGTTATAATCATTCATTTATTTTAAAGATTCCACATATAAGTGATAGAGTATTTGTCCATATCCCTCTTTTTCATTAAGGATAATGCCCTATAGGCCTGTCCATGTTTTTGAAAATTGAAGAATTTCATTCTTTTTGATGGCTGAGTAATGCTCCATTGTATATGTTCTTTATTCAATCATCAATTGATAGACATGGTATTGTTTCAATATTTAAGCCATTTTAATGATGATATGAAGCAGAAATAGATGTCTTTCTGGAAATCTCTGGCTTTTTCCATGATCCAGCAGATATTGGCAATTTGATCTCTTGTTCCTCTGCCTTTTGAAAACCAGCTTGAACATCTGGAAGTTCATGGTTCACATATTGCTGAAGCCTGGCTTGGAGAATTTTGAGCAACTTTACTAGTGTGTGAGATGAGTGCAACTCATTCTTTGAGCATTCTTTGGCATTGCCTTTCTTTGATTTGGAATGAAGACTGACATTTTCCAGTCCTGTGGCCACTGCTGAGTTTTCCAAATTTGCTGGCATATTGAGTGCAGCACTTTCACAGCATCATCTTTCAGGATTTGAAATAGCCAAGAGATAGGAATACCAGACCACCTGACCTGCCTCTTGAGAAACCTGTATGCAGGTCAGGAAGCAACAGTTAGAACTGGACATGGAACAATGGATTGGTTCCAAATAGGAAAAGGAATACGTCAAGGCTGTATATTGTCACCCTGCTTATTTAACTTATATGCAGAGTACATCATGAGGAACGCTGGGCTGGAAGAAGCACCAGCTGGAATCAAGATTGCTGGGAGAAATATCAATAACCTCAGATATGCAGATGACACCACCCTTATGGCAGAAAGTGAAGAGGAACTCAAAAGCCTCTTGATGAAAGTGAAAGAGGAGAGTGGAAAAGTTGGCTTAAAGCTCAATATTCAGAAAACAAAGATCATGGCATCTGGTCCCATCACTTCATGGGAAATAGATGGGGAAACAGTGGAAACAGTGTCAGACTTTATTTTTTTGGGCTCCAAAATCACTGTGGATGCTGATTGCAGTCATGAAATTAAAAGACGCTTACTCCTTGGAAGGAAAGTTATGACCAACCTAGATAGCATATTAAAAAACAGAGACATTACTTTGCCAACCAAGGTTCATCTAGTCAAGGCTATGGTTTTTCCAGTAGTCATGTATGTATGTGAGATTTGCCCTGTGAAGAAAGCTGATCCCCGAAGAATTGATGCTTTTGAACTGTGGTGCTGGAGAAGACTCTTGAGAGTCCCTTGGACTGCAAGGAGATCCAGCCAGTCCATTCTAAAGTTCAGTCCTGGTGTTCATTGGAAGGACTGATGCTAAAGCTGAAACTCCAATACTTTGGCCACCTCATGCGAAGGGTTGGCTCACTGGAAAAGACCCTGATGCTCGGAGGGATTGGGGGCAGGAGGAGAAGGGGGCAACAGAGAATGAGATGGCTGGATGGCATCACCGTGTTGATGGAGGCGAGTTTGAGTGAACTCCGGGAGTTGGTGATGGACAGGGAGGCCTGGCATGCTGTGATTCATGGGTTGGCAAAGAGTCGGACACGACTGAGCAACTGAACTGAACTAATGATGATATGAACACTGGAGTGTATATATCTTTTGAATGTTGTGCTTTCATTTTATTCTAGATGTATACCCAGGAATAGAATGGATTTGTCATATATGGCTTTTATTTTGTTGGGTTGTATTCCCTCTATCGGAGAAGGCAATGACAAGCCACTTCGGTACTCTTGCCTAGAAAATCCCATGGTTGGAGGAGCCTGGTGGGCTGCAGTCCGTGGGGTCGCTAGGGGTCAGACACGACTGAGCGACTTCACTTTCACTTTTCACTTTCCACATTGGAGAAGGAAATGGCAACCCACTCCAGTGTTCTTGACTGGAGAATCCCAGGGAAGGGGGAGCCTGGTGGGCTTCCGTCTATGGGGTCACACAGAGTCAGACATGACTAAAGTGACTTAGCAGCAGCAGCAGCATTCCCTCTATACTCACCTTGTTGAGAGTTTCTATTATAAATGGATGGTATATTTCATCAAATGCTTTTTATGTATCTTTTGGAATGATCACATGATTTTTATCCTTCACTTTAAATTGTTGTATCACATCGCAATTGTTGAGCTATTCTGATATCCCTGGAATAAATCCCACTTGATTTTGGTATACGATCCTCTTAATGTATTGTTGAGTTTGGTTTGTTAATTTTATTGAAGAGTTTTACATCTACTTGCAGCAAGATTCTTGGCCTGTTATTTTCTTTTTTTTGGTAGTGTCTTTGTATGAGACAAGTTAACTCTGGTCTCATAAAGTAAATTTGGAATTGTTCTTTTTTCTTCAGTTTTTTGAAAGAGTTTGAAATGAATAGACATTAGATTTTTGAATGTTCAGCCTCATAACTGAAGCTCTTTGGTTCTGGAGTTTTGTTTGTTAGGAGTTTTTTGATTACTGATTCGGTCTCTTCACAAATGATTGGTCTGTTCTGATTTTCTAATACGTCATGATTCAGTCTTATGAGATTGTATATCTCAGGAATGTGTCCATTTTTTCTAGGTTGCCAGTTTGTTGGTACATGATTGTTCATAGTCATCTCTTATGATCTTTTGTATTTCCATGGTGTTAATTGTAACTTCTTTCATTTCTGATATTAATTATTTAAGCCCATTCCCTTTTTTCTTGGTGAGTCTGTTTGAAGGTTTGTTAGCTTTATTTTTTCAAAGAAAAGTATATTGAATTTTTTATCTTTTCTATTACTTTATTCTCTGTTTTATTTACTTCCACTGTGATTTTTATTATTTCTTTTTTTCTCCTAACTTAGGGCTTCGTTTGTTTTTCTAGTTCCTTTATGCAGAAAATTAGGTTGATTATTTGGGACTTTGTTTATTAAGAAAGGCCTGTTTTGTTAAGAACTTTCTTTTTAAAACTGCTTTTGCTGCATTCTGTAGATTTGGAATGTTTTATTTTAATTATTATTTGTTTTGATGTATTTTTAAATTTCTTTTTTTTTAATTATTGACCCTTTGCTTGTTGACTATCATGTTTAATCTCCATGTATTTGTATTTTTTCCAGTTTCTTTCTTTTAATTTTTAGTTGCATACTATTGTGGTCAAAAACATACTTGATATGATTTCAGTCCTCTTAGATTTATTGATACTTCTTTTGTGGCTTAATATGTGATCATCCTGGAGAATGTTTATGGACACTTCAGAAGAATGTGATTCTGCTGTTCCCCAGTATTTTTAAAGAGTTGAGTATGTTTTAATATATTTTTAGAGCTTATAATTGCTATCTGTTAATAGATTAGTCTAAGAAGGAAAGTTATGATGAACCTAGACAGCATATTAAAAAGCAGAGACATTACTTTGCCAACCAAGGTCCGTATAGTCAAGGCTATGGTTTTTACAGTGGTCATGTATGGATGTGAGAGTTGGACTGAGAAGAAAGCTGATTGCCGAAGAATTGATGCTTTTGAACTGTGGTGCTGGAGAAGACTCTTGAGAGTCCCTTGGACTGCAAGGAGATCCAACCAGTCCATCCTAAAGGAGATCAATCCTGGGTGTTCATTGGAAGGACTGATGCTAAAGCTGAAACTGCAATACTTTGGCCACCTCATGCGACGAGTTGACTCACTGGAAAATACCCTGATGCTTGGAGGGATTGGGGGTGGGAGGAGACAAGGATGACAGAATGAGATGGCTGGATGGCATCACTGACTCGATGGACATGAGTTTGAGTGAACTCTGGGAGTTGGTGATGGACAGGGAGGCCTGGCGTGCTGTGATTCATGGGGTTGCAAAGAGTCAGACATGACTGAGCAACTGAACTGAACTGAAGGGTAGTTACACTGTATTTGGAACCAGACCCACACAACACGGTGTTTTAATTATCTTGGCTAAGTTAAAGTCAAAGTGTAAGCTTACTGATGTTTGCTTTCTTCAGAGCATCTGATTTTACCCTATGTGCTAAAGGCATCAATGGTTGGTTGATTGATGATTAATTTAATCTGAACTACTGAGCCATATTAGAGAAAGTGACACCACAAAGCAGATTGATATCACTATAAATTCATGATCACTAGCTTCAGGTCCAAAACATTGCCTCACAGTTCCACTATATTTCTGTTTTCAACTTGCTCTCATTTTTATGACTATTTTAAAGTTTGTCATTTTTCTTAGATTTCTGGCAACCTCTTCCCATCAAGTCCAATATGCCATTGCTATTTGTATATGACCTTACTTCTTACTGTATAAAGAATAAAAAGCCATCAGAAGGAAATGCTTTCAATGTTTTGTTATCAAGCCTGCAGTCTACCAATATCCCCATCTAACATGTAAAATGATTGAAATAGTGACTGGTACATAGTAATCACTAAACAGAAATCATCATCATCACTATCATCTTATTATTATTATACTAGTTAGTATTTTATTGTGTATATGTTATTATTTTTCATCTTGCTATATAAGGAGTTTTATAGGTTAATCACTTAACTTGTCCTCCCAACCATATTTTTTATTGAGTTTTCAAAAATCTTATGTTATTATTTGATCCCTATCCTCTTTTTCCTTTGCAGTTGGATTGTTAAATACAATTCTGAACTTAAGCTCTAGTGATCTATTTTTAAACAAGATTTATGTGTTGCTGGAGAAGACTCTTGAGAGTCCCTTGGACTGCAAGGAGATCCAACCAGTCCATTCTAGAGGAGATCAATCCTGGGTGTTCATTGGAAGGACTGATGCTAAAACTGAAACTCCAATACTTTGGCCACCTCATGAGACGAGTTGACTCACTTGAAAAGACTCTGATGCTGTGAGGGATTGGGGGCGGGAGGAGACGGGGATGACAGAGAATGAGATGGATGGATGGCATCACCGTGTTGATGGAGGTGAGTTTGAGTGAACTCCGGGAGCTGATGATGGACAGGGAGGCCTGGCGTGCTGTGATTCATGGGGTCGCAAAGAGTCGAACACGACTGAGCGACTGAACTGAAGTGACTGATTCTATCAAAAAAAACCCCTTTCTTCTGTTCATGCATTTCTTCAAATTTCATCCATTTTCCCCCTATTTTCTGTTTCCCAAAGAAATTTCTTCAGTATATCATCTTTACTTAAAATCTCTATTTTCTCCCAATTTACTTCATCCATGCATCACCTACTCAATGAACTGAGTTTGAGCAAACTCCAGGAGACTGAGAAGGATAGGAAATCGTGATGCACTGCAGTCCTTGGGGTCGCAAAAGTTGAACATGACTTAGCAACTAAACAACAACTTAATCCATAAGCCAGTCTCCTAGATTGGGTAAATCAAAATAGCTCTCTATGCTGACACATGACCTAAATTAACCATATTCAGTAACTTTTATAATCCTCATCTTACTTAATCTTGCTGCAAATTTTGACATAATTTACTACTCTATCCTCTGAAAATTTAGCTTTCTTTAGGCTTCTTTTCTTGTCATGTACTTCATAATGATCCTTACCCAAACATACATCTATATCTAATTCTATGTCAGACCTCAACTCTCAGTTCCTGATGTGGTCATCCGGCTGTATATTCAACATTTCCATTTCAATGTCTGAAATGAAACTCAAACTTCTCATGTCCAAAATTGATTTTATATTTTCCAAATAACATTTTCCAGTCACTTCTGATTTCTTTCCTTAATATCCAAAGTTAATCCATTATTATATGCATAACCTAAATGCTTCTCAAGCCTATCACCACCACTACTGTCCAGCAATCTCCATTGCCACTGTTACCATCATGGTAGCTAATGTTACTTCATCTTTCACAGTAAATATTACAGTGTCCACTTAACTGAATTTCACATCTCTTACCCTAGCTATCAAATATTTTGCATTCAGAGTGATACAATGGAAAATCACAAATATGTAAGACTTGCACTAGCTGTAAAACATTTAAGACCTTTCCATCACTTTTAAGATTAAATATGGCTCTGAAGACCCCAGATATTCTGGTCTCTGTGTATATTTCTTACCAGAGTTAATCCAGTCGTATTGACTTTCTCTCACATGTTCACATGTTTTCTTTCCCATTACTTTGTATATACTGTTCACTGTCAAAAATTGATGGCATGGAGCTAAACTTGAAATAGTATCTAGTTGCTCAGTTTTTATAAACAGAAGTATTATTGCAGTGTGTATTGTCTGATTAATTCAATGTATCCTTAAATTAAAAAAAAAAAAAACATTAGAGTCACTTTCTCAGGGAAGCCATAATTGACCCTCTCCTTTGTAGGATTGGTTCTATTATCATGCATTCTCATAACACAATATTCCTTTTATCAATGTACAACTTTCTATATAATTGTGATTATTTTACTGTTGTCTGTATCTAAGTAGGTTAAAGATTGCATTAAAACTTGAACCACATTTGGTTGTGTTCAAAATTTTATCCCTAGAGCCTAGCACAGTCCCTGTTTCAAATATGCTCAGTGAATATTTTTTTTTCAAAAGACTAAATCACTGAATAAAAGAACAAAACTTAATTACAGCATAGTCCTAGAATAGGATTCAAGTAGAAATAAGAAAGAGCTTAAATGGAAGCAAAAAGAAAAGCTAAAAATTGAATACTTTCATCAATATTGAAATCTGTCCCAATTGAATGGAGAGGTAGAAATTAGGTCTATAATTGGCATTTGCTCATAAGTTGAATTTTTTTTTATCTTTGTGCTTTTTTTTTAACTACAAAATCTCAATTTCATATGAGTGAACCTAATAAAATTCACTGGCTCGTTCATTTATTAAGTGATACTCTAAATAGTTATTAATAACTATTCTTGAGGCATTGTACTAAGTACCTGGCATAAGCACAAACTAATCATGGGCCCTGGCTTCATGTTACTGAGACTTAGAAGAAGATAGACATGGACAGACAACAGAAGTGTGATAACGGCCATTTTGATTCAGTAGGAATGGAAAAGCAAGTATGTATAAGAAGACGATGACTTCAGAGTACAGATCGACTGGGAGTCTTGCCATATATCTAAAAAGGAAATGAAGAACACTGACAGTGGCACCCATTAATTGCTGAATTGAGCTGACAAGGAAAACTGTGACATCTTGGCAGAACTAAAAGTGGTAACTAAATGATTAGTTTGAAACTCCAATTTTGCTTCTGATAACAAATAAGGGTAATACTCAGAGAAGGCAATGGCACCCCACTCCAGTACTCTTGCCAAGAAAATCCCATGAAGGGAGGAGCCCGGTAAACTGCAGTCCATGGGGTCGCAAAGAGTCGGACATGACTGAGCGACTTCACTTTCAATTTTCACTTTCATGCATTGGAGAAGGAAATGGCAACCCACTCCAGTGTTCTTGCCTGGAGAATCCCAGGGACGGAGGAGCCTGGTAGACTTCCATCTATGGGCTTGTATGGAGTCCGACATGGCTGACGTGACTTAGCAGCAGCAGCAGCAAGGGTATTACTCCATGTTTAGAAGTAGGTATCAAAGCCAGTGAATCAAGAATTGTGGAGAATGTGAATGAACAGTAGGGAATTCTTTGTGGGTCACTTGGCTGATCAGTACCTTGTTTCCTTACCTGTTCTTAGATTTGGTTAGCTATGAGACAATTGTTAAAGTCTCGTAGAGCTAGGAAATGGTATGGTTCTAAGGCAACTGTGTCTCAATGTCTGTCCCTGTAACTGTATAATATCAGACATGAACATGGGATTATAGGCCACCCAGTAGCCAATGTGGTCATGTTACACATGAAAGATTGGAAGCTCAGTTGAGAAATACAAATATAAAATTGCATAATTAGGTGATTCTAAAACTGAGACAGAAACACAGCTCTCTTATTTCAGTTGTTGTTTGAAAGACAACACAATTTGGATGAGCAAAAGCAATGTATAAAAATAAATACTTATTAGATGCCTACTATGTGTCTGTCACTGTGCTGAGCGCTATACATGTGTTATCTCATTTAAAGCTCTAGATTCTGTAAGGTTTGTATCAATACCATTTTTATGGTCATTTGGCACCTTAGGACACCAAGATTTATGAATATTAATTCAGTTGCCCTAAATCAATCAGCTAGTAAGGACTGAGACTCTCACGTAAATTTATTATATATAAAGTTATCTCTCTTACTTTCTCATCTTCATATCAAAAAATCTATTGTGGTTTTATCTACTTCATGTTTCAGGTAAATCCACTTACAAAGATGTTATCTTTGAGTTTTAAATCTCTTATATCATGTTCGCAATTTCAGGGAGTGTGAGCTATGTGTGCGCAATGAATCTGCCTTCAGAAACTGTATCCTGATCAATGTAGGGCAAACGATATTTCCTTGCTGAAATAAAAATGATAGGTACTACCAGAGTAAAGGCAACCAGGTTTGATTATGGTTTTTACCTCTGTGATACACACTTTAGAGTCCACAGGATTCCTGCGAAATTATAGTTCTCCAGCTTTCAGTGTTTCTAATGTTTTTATTTTTACATTGCAGCATGTCCAGTGAAAGACAGTTGCTCTATTGATATATTCTTGCCCAATGCATCCCAGAGAGTTTTTTCCATCTTCATTATACAGGTAACACATATAAATCTCAGATCACAAATGAAGGTTGCCACAAAATAATATAGTGCTTTGTTTCCTTGAAGACATGACAGTTTTTTTTTTTTTTCTTGCATCTCTCATTTCTTCTAGTGTGAAAATATTTAATCTTAGTCCATCTGAGGTAAGTTCATTCATTCAGTTCAGTGCTTCTCAGTCAATTCAGGTCTTGTTCCTTTCCAGTTTATCTTTGGGGGACATCTGAGATGTATTTTCCAAAGGTCTCAAGTAGTGTCAAGGCATCAGTGGGAGAAGAGTAGATGACTGCAGTTCTCAGTCACCTATTCATCTTGATACCCTCTTAAATTTATATCACTCCATCTAATCATGTGCCTTATTATCTATACTCTTCCATCTGCTGAGAAATTCATGTTTCTCTAGTGATGTCTGAGCACAGAAAAGGCCATCACTGGTGCTTTATCCTGATGATGAGTCCCCCAAGGTTCTAGCACTTTCTCTCACCACTTACATATCACTCTTGGAGGGTGTGTAAATAATTGATTGGTTTCAAGTTCCCCTCCAGGGTACTAAAAGCTCTCTGTGATTGTCTAGGGACTTTCATATAAACATATTGTTGTCATTTAGCCACTAAAGCATGTGAAACTCTTTGTGACCCCATGGACTGTAGCCCACCAGGCTCCTCTGTCCATGGGTTTCCCCAGGCAAGAATACTTGAGTGGGTTGCCATTTCCTTCTCCAGGGGATCTTCCTGACCCAGGGATCAAACCCACATCTCCTGCTTAGCAGATGGATGGCCTTTTATCGGTTAAATTTTATATCCCAACAAAAGATGTGTTGAAGTCCCAAACTCTCTTGTGAATGTGATCTTATTTAGAAATAGAATCTATATCATAAATATATAAACTTATAAATATATAAATTCAATAAATCTAATTAAGTTCATTAGAGTGGGGTCTAATTCAGTATGACTGATGTCTTTGTAAGAAGATAATGTGAAACCAGACACACACAAGGAACCAACAGACATGTCACTATAGAGGTAAAGGTTGCAATGATGTATCTACAAAGTCAGGGCCCATCAAAGATTGCTGCCCACCATCAGACACTAGGAAGAGGAAATGAAGGATTCAACTCAGAGTCTCAGAAAGAGAAAAAAAGCCCTGCTGACACCTTGATTTGAGATTTCTAGCCCCTCAAACATGTGAGGTACTAAATTTCTTTTAAGTTATTAAATCTGTAGGTGGTATTACAGCAGCCCTAGGAAACTCATATAGGCCCTTATGCCATGCTGGCAAAAGACATTTATCAACTCCACAAGTCCCAAGAATTTGCCCAGCTTGAGGTGTACAAGTTCTTGTGTTTTTGGATCCTAAAGTTCATTTATGAATCTTATCATATATCTAATCCTGGAAATTAGTCTGAGGAAGAAGTTATTAGAAAGACTTGGTATTAGTCCCTTTCTTGGGGCAAATATGAAGTTCTAATTCTTTTGGCTTTGGCTGTATCTCAATTCCAGTTTCATTTAGAATGGGTTTATGAAAAAATATTAAATGGGTCACTTATTCTTCTATGTCTATTGTTTGGTATAGGCATTATTTCTTGAAATGTTAGGATTTTGGTCTTGTTATACAAGTCAAGTTTCTAACAACCTTAGCGTTTTGATCCCTCAAAAATTTGTCTCTGTCAGGTATTTCCAAAGCATATTTTGAAACTTAATGGTTGAGAATTTACCTTTTCCCTCTGTCTCTTCTGTTTAATCATCCGTCTCCCAAGTGGCATGGATTGAATGCAGGAAGACAAAGAGGAACAGAAACTTCCAGCCAAAGGGTCACTTTGATTAATCTTGCAAAACATCTTATCATTATTTGGAAAAATCTTCTGAAGTTAGATCATTAGATTTGGTAATTTTGTTTATTAACAGTGTACATGGTTTCACAACAGTCTCTCTCTGGTTCTGTTATAACTGAGAATATCCTCCCAAATGGTAGTGGAATTGCACTTGACTCAGTAGAAAATGTTAAAGGGAATTAAAATGTATCACTTTCTTCCTATAAAGAGAACTGAGAAATCTTAAGGGAAGGTGTGGGTTTAGGAGTGAAGCTTTAGATTGTGCTTTACATCTCACTGGGGGATTTTGTATATGCTGGTTCTGTTTAGGACTTTAAGTTGGTATTAACCCTAGGATCAAGGATTACCTGATTCTTGATATTGACCCATTTCTACATGGACCCTGAAGGAGAGATATGAACATAAGAGAGAAATCAACACAAATGAATATGAAAGCTTTTGATCTCAAGCCACAAGCAGAATTCTCACGAGCTAGACTGAACATTGTAGAGAGGTCTGTGTGAAAGACTTGCATTATTTGGCATTTATGCTAGACTTTATGTTGGCATCTTGACACAATTCCATGATGTATTTTATTCTGTAGAGGATGGAACTGTAGATTCTGTATTTCAGACATCTTGACAGTTTAGCTTTTTACCAAGGTGGGATATTGTTGGCTCAGGCAGCCTATGGTGAACATTTATTTTTTGGGTGGCCAAGGGAAGTTCAAGTCTATCTTCGTCTCATATACTTGGAGGAATGTATTTGACTTTCAGAATGTCAAGTGACATATGATAGGGCTCTGATCTTAGAGCAAAATGATAGACAATTCAGTCTTAACTTTTTTGGCAATTTATTATTAATTTGTATATGTCTGGGCCTAAACATAATTGTCTTTTTCTGTAAAATGGAAGAATCAGGACAGTTGACTTGAAATTTATTCAGGTTAGTCCTTAAACTTTCCAACAAATAATGCATTTGTTAGACTAAACATTGCCTTTAAACTCCTCAGTTCAGTTCAGTTCAGTTCAGTCACTCAGTCGTGTCCGACTCTTTGCGACCCCATGAATCACAACATGCCAGGCCTCTCTGTCCATCACCAACTCCCGGGGTTCACCCAAACTCATGTCCATCGAAATGGTGATGCCATCCAGCCATCTCATTCTCTGTCGTCCCCTTCTTCTCCCGCCCCCAATCCTTCCCAGCATCAGAGTCTTTTCCAGTGAGTCAACTCGTTGCATGAGGTGGCCAAAGTATTGGAGTTTCAGCTTTAGCATCAGTCCTTCCAATGAACACCCAGGATCGATTTCCTTTAGAATGGACTGGTTGGATCTCCTTGCAGTCCAAGGGACTCTGAAGAGTCTTCTCCAACACCAGTTCAAAAGCATCAATTCTTCGGCGATCAGCTTTCTTCACAGTCCAGCTCTCACATCCATACATGACCACGGGAAAAACCCATAGCCTTGACTAGATGGACCTTGGTTGGCAAAGTAATGTCTCTGCTTTTTAATATGCTATCTAGGTTGGTTTAACTTTCCTTCCAAGGAGTAGGCGTCTTTTAATTTCATGGCTGCAATCAGCATCCAAGGTGATTTTGGAGACCCCCAAAACAAAGTCTGACACTGTTTCCACTGTTTCCCCATCTATTTCCCATGAAGTGACGGGACCAGATGCCATGATGTTAGTTTTCTGAATGTTGAGCTTCAAGCCAACCTTTTCACTCTCCTCTTTCACTTTCATCAAGAGGCTTTTGAGTTCCTCTTCACGTTCTGCCATAAGGGTGATATCATCTGCATATCTGAGGTTATTGATATTTCTCCCGGCAATCTTGATTCCAGCTGGTGCTTCTTCCAGCCCAGCGTTCCTCATGATGTACTCTGCATATAAGTTAAATAAGCAGGGTGATAATATAAGCCTTGACGTACTCCTTTTCCTATTTGGAACCAGTCTGTTGTTCCATGTCCAGTTCTAATTGTTGCTTCTTGACCTGCATACAGGTTTCTCAAGAGGCAGGTCAGGTGGTCTGGTATTCCCATTTCTTTCAAAATTTTCCACAGTTTATTGTGATCCATTCCTATTCTGTTTTAATTCCTTAAACTTTCCCAAAAGTTCTTATATAATGAGAAAAGATACTTGGTATAGACATCTTATTTTAATAGAGAGACTCCATACTTTTGAGTACACTCAGATCCTGAGTAGAAGCTGAATTAGTCTTATACATTTATGGACGTTAATCTCATAAATCCTTGGGAAGTGTCATCTGCTAAGATTGAGCCCTGTATTGACTTCCTGGTCTTGATCACTTCAGATGAGCACTGTTCATTGCAGGAAGAGTTGGCAAGATGGAAGAACCATGATTTCCTTATCACTACTCCACTATGTCAAACATATGTATTCTCATTTATTTGTTTCCACAGTGTTAGAAAGTGAATGCTATTATTTCCAACTCGTAGATAGTATAGATGATATAAGTAACCTGCCCAAATGTTGGTCTTCATGAGTTGGAAGACACTTTATTTAAGTGTTATGGTTTCCCATCCAACTTTCTGTCTACCATACTCCAGCCAGTTTGCTTGTTTACTAGTATCTACATGCAGAGAAAAAGGCATTCTCTACTTATCGCTTTCAGGGTTTGTTCTTAAGTGTTACTGATTTGATTATATACTTAAACTGCCTCACCTCTCAAACACTGTGTTCTTTTATTCAGAAATGGGGATAATTATTGCTGGCTCCTAGACACTTCACAAGAATAGTTTCAGGTTTAATTAGAAAATGAGCAATAGTTTTAGAAACCTCAGTGCATTCTTGGTTATTAATGGACTGAACTATTTTCAGCCAATTAATAAGACACTTTCTATTCCAATTTAAATCTTCAGTCATGTCTCTAATTGTGAACTTGCATCACTCCCTTTACAGGGACCCTATGTAGACTCTTCTCTTTTTCTTATATAAACTTATTCTTGACAAGGAAACTGAACATAATCATTTATACCTTTATTTGAATTTCTCAGTAGACTAGCTCCTCCAGAATAATCTCTAAATATTTTCCTGGACCAGGAGGCTAGTAAGACAGTGGTCCAGAGACTTTTGCTACTTGCAAGGCCTGGTCCAATTTTAGCACACTGAGTGGCCCATCACTTCCCTAGATCTGGGAATGAGCCTTCCCAGCACCGTGGGACACAATGGCCATGAAATGGTGTCACATGGTCAGATATGTGGCTATGAAGGGACCCTGCTGACTGGAAGTTGGTACTTGCCAGCTGCCTCTGCAAAGTTACATCATGACCATGGCAAGCTGCTGACCTTCAACACCCCCTGAAAGAAGTTCAGGGTAAAAATCAGAAATGAGGCACTCTGTGCTCTGAAAAAATAAAAAAAAACAAAAACTGGCAGAGCAGGCCTTCAGATAGTTAGATCTTTTCAGAAAAAGGTTTTATGAGTTCCAATTCTTGCATCTTCTCATACCTAGAAAAACACTGACATCATTAATGGTGAAATCTGCTTTGGCTATTAAAAAAAATTTTTTTTTTACAATTAAAAGTCATAATAGAGTAGCTATGGTTCAGACATCCTGGGAAATAACTATTTCCCAGATATCCTGAAAAATGATATTATAGGTGTGATTTCAGATTAGATGCTGTGACCTAATGTAGAACTTAATGCTCCTGTAATGCATTTTTGCTTCTGTACTTTGCTTGCTGCTCGTAAAACCAAAGTTACTCCATTTTAAGATAAGGTTGTTTTTAAGTAAAGATTCCTAAAATTGTTTTTGAAAAAATAAAAAAATAAAGAGAAAAAAAATATTCCCTGTAAAATTATCTATTGAATTTACCCATTAAAAGGAATTCAGATGTTAGTAAGTAAACATTTGGAAAAGTAAAATTGTCATCTCCATACCCTTGAAATTAGGTATGTTTCTAGAAATAACCATCTGTACTTTTTCCATTTATCATATAAAACAGAGAAAAGTATTTGATAACAAACATGAAGTTCGATATCCATGCTTTACCCCAATTATAATTTTCCAAGTTCTAATAAGGAGATAGCAGAGTACGGTTCCTATAAGAAAATCTGTTACTTGACGATTCAAGTTAAGCATGTTTTCTCTTTGGTCCTCAACAAGGATTGCAATTAGTGCCTTCTAGCATATACAAGAACAGCTGACAGTTTTGTTTGTGCAGTGCAATGTACCATGCCTATTATGGTAAAAAAAAAAAAAAAAAAACCTCCACTTAACAGTAAAAAAAAAAAAAAAAATCAGAAGAGGAAAATAACTGTTTTGGCCAAGATCACACAGCTTGGAAGTATTGTGGCAGAGCAAGAACTAGATTGTAGGTATATATGACAAACCCAAGTTTTGTCAATTACACCTCAAAATTCTCCAAGCGAGTCTTCAACAGTACGTGAACCAAGAACTTCCAGATGTTCAACCTGGATTTAGAAAAGGGAGAAGAACCCGAGATCAAATTGCCAACATCTGTTGGATCATAGAAAAAGCAAGAGAGTTCCAGAAAAACATCTGCTTTATTGACTACAACAGAGCATTTGTTGTGTGGATCACAACAAACTGTGGAACATTCTTAAAGAGATGGGAATATCAGACCACTTTAGCTGCCCCCTGAGAAATCTGTATGCAGGTCAAGAAACAACAGTTACAACCAGAAGTGGAACAATGGACTGTTTCCAAATTGGGAAAGGAGTACGTCAAGTCTGTGTATTGTCAACCTGCTTATTTAACTTATATGCAGATTACATCATGAGAACCACTGGACCGGATGGAGCACAAGCTGGAATTAAGATTGTATGGAGAAATATCAATAACCTCAGTTACACGGATGACACCACCCTTATGGAAGAAGCGAAGAGGAACTGAAGAGCCTCTTGATGAAAGTGAAAGAGGAGAGTAAAAAAGCTGGCTTAAAACTCAACATTCAAAAAACTAAGACCATGGCATCCAGTCCCATCATTTCATGGCAAATAGATGGGGAAACAATGAAAACAGTGACAGACTTTATTTTCTTGGGCTCCAAAATCACTGCAGATGGTGGCTGCAGCCATGAAATTAAAAGACGCTTGCTCCTTGGAAGAAAAGCTATGACTCAATTAGACAGCATATTAAAAAGCAGAGACATCACTTTGCCAACAAAGGTCTGTCTAGTCAAAGCTATGGGTTTTCCAGTAGTCATGTATGGATGTGAGAGCTGAACCATGAAGAAAGCTGAGCACTGAAGAATTGATGCTTTTGAACTGTGGTGTTGGAAAAGACTTTTGAGAGTCCCTTGGACTGCAAGATCAAACCAGTTCATCCTAAAGGAAATCAGTCCTGAATATTCATTGGAAGGACTGATGCTGAAGCTGAATCTCCAGTGCTTTGGCCACCTGATGCGAAGAGCTTACTCATTTGAAAAGACCCTGATGCTGGGAATGATTGAAGGCAGGAGGAGAAGTGGATGTCAGAGGATGAGATGGTTGGATGGCATCACCGACTTAATGGACATGAGTCTGAGCAAGCTCTGGGAGTTTGTGATGGACAGGGAGGCCTGGCATGCTGCGGTCCATGGGGGTCACAAAGAATCAGATATGACTGTGGGACTGAACTGAATAGGGAGGATGATGACCAATTCTAAATGAAGATACTCTAAATCTTGTTCGGAGTTCTGTCATCAGAAGATGTTAAACGTGGAAGGGAGATTTACAAGAATTAATTCTGGTTCTCTTCTGTCAAGAAGAGAAGCACAGACTGAGAAAGTTTAGTGGACTGGCCTCAAATTCAGGAACCCATTACTGGAGTGGGTTCATGCATAGATGGACTCTCAAAGCCCCTGACAGTCTCTCTGGTGAATCTTTGTGTTGTTCTGATTTCACAGCACGAGAATGCTTTATGTCTTCCCACATACAGATATGCCAGTGAAACTGCAAGAAGGGAGGCTTTAAAATGAGTCTTTTAAATTTCATTCTTTAGTATGTGTATGAGCAGAATGCAAATAGTGTCAATTCCATTATCTTTCGCACAAAATGTTCTCTTCTCAGGGCCAAATCAGGGGTAGGAGATATGGAACTGTGCCCCAAGTTCCTCAAGGGCAGCTGGCCACTTCTATTTCCAGATCCCAAACACCTGCATTTCTCAAAAGCTGGGGCTGTTTCTGAAGAGACGTTTGGAAGTCATCAATATACTGCTTACTTACTGTGGATTTGAGAACCTTGAAATGTCAAGTTTTAGCTTCAGGCCAAGTTGGATTTGTGAGCCCTCATACTGATGGGTGATGAGATCATTTACATTGGATTATACCTCTGGTGTGTGAGCAATTCAGTAAGTGATGAATACAGTGGGAATTACTGCAGTACATCTGCTGGACACTTTTATAAAATAGCTCTCTCATCTCACCACCTAGGTGTGCAGTCTTCAATCAGGAAACATATTTGAAGCAAGAAATCAGTTCTCAGGCCCAGGGCTGTGTCATCTGCTCCTGTCTCTTTTGCAGACTGTAATTTTGTCTACTCACACACTGCAGAGTAGACAACCATAGGACAGTGATTGCTAGCCATCAAACAATGCACTCTGGAAAACACCTCCAAAGTTATGACTGACCATCTGCTGACAGTTGTTAGGAACTTATGATTAACATGTTGAGAGAGAGACGGAGACAGATTTCTTTCTTTCTTAAATACATAGATATGTCAGGCACTGAGCTAGATTCTTGGAATTCAGTCACTTGTAATATGAACATGTCCTGGTTCTCACTGAGCTTTCAAACTACCTGTGATATAGGTGACTTTAATGTGATAAATTCTGCCACAAATTAAATAGAGTGTTAAAGTAGTGAATAGTAAAATAACTTAAGTCAGGAATACCTTTGCAACTTGTTCCTGAAGAAGTTACATTTTAATGGACTGTTTAATTGATCAGGTGAATATTGGGATAGAAACACTGAATGTTTCTAAAGAAAAATGCATGCCTGTAGGATTAGGTTGAAATAAAATGGTAAATGCAAGGGAAATGTAAATAGGACAGTAAAAATGGAAATATTCATTCAGGCAATAGTTATATGGATGGTTTTTCCAGTGGTCATGTATTGATGTGAGAGTTGGACTGTGAAGAAAGCTTAGCGCTGAAGAATTGATGCTTTTGAACTGTGGTGTTGGAGAAGACTCTTGAGAGTCCCTTGGACTGCAAGGAGGTCCAACCAGTCCATCCTAAAGGAGATCAGTCCTGGGTGTTCATTGGAAGGACTGATGCTAAAGCTGAAATTCCAATACTTTGGCCACCTCATGCAAAGGGTTGACTCACTGGAAAAGACCCTGATGCTGGGAGGGATTGGGGGCAGGAGGAGAAGGGGACGACAGAGGATGAGATGGGTGGATGGCATCACCGACTTGATGGACATGAGTTTGAGTGAACTCCGGGAGTTGGTGACGGACAGGGGGCTGGTGTGCTGCGATTCATGGGTTGCAGAGTCGGACACTACTGAGCGACTGAACTGAACTGATGCTCCATGAGCTGCTCACTGTGTAATAACGATTGCTTTTGGTGGCTTCTCCTGGTTCAGTTCTTCATTCATTCATCAATCCTGTATTCAGTGTTTGGTGTGTTTCTAGCACTATAACGGTCTTTGGTCCTTTGTGCTGAAAGCTGGAGATTCATCTAAATACTTGGTATTTTTAAAGTCAACTGTTGAGTCAACTAGGAGTTTTGATTTGATACCAGTAATAAAAATGTGATTACAGTGGTTTAAACACATAAGGGTTTATTCTTCTTTGTAGGAATCTAAATGTAGCCTGTTGTGGAGAAATAAAAGTTTTCTTTAGTATTTAGTACTCTTGAAAAGCATCTGCCTGCAATGCAGGAGACTCGGGTTTCTATTCCTAGATAGGGAAGATCCCCGGAAGAAGGGAATGGCAACCCACTCCTGTATTCTTGCCTGGAAAATTACATGAACTGAGGAGCCAGGTGGGCTACCATCTTTGGGCTCTCAAAG
Source organism: Moschus berezovskii (assembly GCF_049115385.1). Taxonomy (NCBI): domain Eukaryota; kingdom Metazoa; phylum Chordata; class Mammalia; order Artiodactyla; family Moschidae; genus Moschus; species Moschus berezovskii. Next base: position 24,377,179 of record NC_142466.1, read on the forward strand.
AGTCGGACACGACAGAACAGCTAACCTTCTTGTAAAAAGCCCTAGGCTCCCCAGTCATAGGTATTGATGTAATATCAAGGCAGGAAACACTTGATTTCACTTTCCATAGGAATATTTTACTCTTTATTACCATGAAGATTTGATTTATAACTATTTGTCTAGTTAATTGCTCTGATCTGAGGGAACCAACCTTGATTAGGTCTCTAAGTTAAGACCTGAGATATTAGGAAGATTGGAATGTATACCTTCTTAGGCATTTCAATTTTAAAATGGAAATGAGATGAAGATGAAGAGATGAAGCTCAGAACTTGAAGACATCATTCTCTCTTAAAAGTCACCAGAGATACCCAGGGGTTTCTCTGGTCCCTGGAAAGATGGATTTACCTTCTAAAAAGGTTGCCATCCTTTTTCAGAGACATTATTATTCTATCGGCATAATTTTTCTCCTCCCCTTTCTGGTGTAGTAATGGCTATCTCTTTCCTGAATATAAGTGGAGAAAATCTATTGTCTGTTCCTCCTCTGTGAGGTATCCAACATTGGATGGTTTGGCCTGGCTTCCACCAGGTCACTTCAGGGTTAAGGCCTGGGTAAGCAGAGGTAGAGTGACCGACTTAACTACTACAGAGTAAATAATAAGAAACCAGTCTGATGATCCACAGCACCTCGTTACACATTCAAGATAAAATTAATAAACAGTAATATTCATTCAGAAAACAAAGATCATGGCATCTGGTCCCATCACTTCATGGGAAATACATGGAAAAACAGTGGAAACAGTGTCAGACTTTATTTTTTCGGGCTCCAAAATCACTGCAGATGCTGATTGCAGCCATGAAATTAAAAGACGCTTGCTCCTTGGAAGGAAAGTTATGACCAACCTTGATAGTATATAGTCAAGGCAATGGTTTTTCCCGTGGTCATGTATGGATGTGAGAGTTGGACTGTGAAGAAAGCTGATCGCCGAAGAATCGATGCTTTTGAACTGTGGTGTTGGAGAAGACTCTTGAGAGTCCCTTATACTGCAAGGAGATCCAACCAGTCCATTCTAAAGGAGATCAATCCTGGATGTTCATTGGAGGGACTGATGCTAAAGCTGAAACTGCAATACTTTGGCCACCTCATGCGACGAGTTGACTCACTGGAAAAGACTCTGATGCTGGGAAAGGTTGGGGGCGGGAGGAGAAGGGGACGACAGAGAATGAGATGGCTGGATGGCATCACCGACTCTGTGGACATGAGTTTGAGTGTACTCTGGGAGTTGGTGATGGACAGGGAGGCCTGGCGTGCTGTGATTCATGGGGTCGCGGAGAGTCGGACACGACTGAGCGACTGAACTGAACTGAACTGAACTAATATTAAAAACTTAACATCGGTTCAGCACAGGTATGGTAACATCAGGAAGCCATTAAGAATCCAGGGTTCTTCAATAAGATCTTAACTTGTATTCCTGTTCTCAAGATTATGCTATAGCTTCTGGGTCTCTAACTATTATAGTCATATTCCAGGCAAGAATTAAGAGAGAGTCCAGAGGTTCAAAAAGATTATTTCTGGAAATCCTTCTATGAAACTACTCAAATTTAATTCCTCATCCCCATCTGCAAAGGACACTAAGGAACATAGCATTAGTTTCCCTTGGACAGTATTTAGGGGATCCGTTAATAAAGGAGAAGGTAATCACAGATAACAGTTTTTCTTTCAACCATCTACTCTAAGAGAGAAGAAAACTGATGGAAAATTTAGTCATTTAGTACAAACACTTTACTTTCCTGGAAATTTTAAGGCCACAGATAGGTACAGTGGCTTGATTAAGGACATAACAGTTCATAACAATGATTGTCATCTCAACTGATTCCTTCTGTAACAATCTTTGTTTTAACTGCAGACTTCCATATTTTCAAGTGTTGGCTAATTTAGCAGAAAAAGTAGTGTTTCCACAAGACTACCTGTGAGCATGTATTTCAACATGCCAATACACATCACAGTAAATAAAAAATAGGGGAGTTGGAAGTATTTTTGGTATGTCACTGTTTCCAGAAAACTTAGTATTCTTAACATAGTTTTTTTCTGGATCTCTTATTTCAATAATAGTAAATGTGTTAAGAAGGACATTTTGACATCTTTGAAAGCATGCTTTTGGCCAGATTGCAGCTGAAGTCAGAACGTCCCACTTAATCAGTCTTTTTGAAGTATAGTTATTAATTTTTTTATGCATTGAGCATTTTGTTGGGGACTACTCTGTGTCAGGCATTGTGTTAGATATCTGCTTTAACTAGGTGCCTTGTAGCTCTTGTTAACAAGTGTAATGATAGATGCTCATGAACACTTTGTCTTTGGACAGTTAGTGTTTTTTATTAACCTAAATTTCAACCATCTTCACAAAACTGTATTATTAAGTGATGAGTGAAATCTCAGATCTTATTTTCAATTTGCATCGTAGGCCATGTACTCCTGATATTATACTGGCCTTTCCAGTCCAGCATTTGAATTAGGTCATGGTAGAGTGTTGATGAGATGATCATGTTAGATATTTAAAAGTGAAAATATGATAACCTGCCTTGGTTAATAGATTATTATCAACAGTCCACTTTTCATGCCTACTAAAAACAAGCTTAATGTCAAGTGGTGTAGAAAGAAAAGCATGATAATATAAACTTGATTTCAACTACTCTGAAGATATGCAGTAATTGGATGTTACTTGAACTTTCTGATCTTTTGTTCCTCAACAAAAATGGAGAAAAGAGAGACAGAAAAGAGAGTGAGAGACATAGATTTAGAGAACAAACTGGAGGTTCCTCGTGGGGAAACGCAAGGGGAGAGAGGGTATGGGATTAAGAGAGACAAAGTACTATGTATGCAATAAGTGGCAGGGTTTTATTGTACAGTACAAGGAAATATAGCCATCATTTTGTAATAATTTTAAAGTATAAGCCTAAAAATATTGAATCACTATTTTATATACTAAAACTAATATAATATAATATAACTGTCAATTGACTATATTTCAATTAAAAAAAGAAAAGAGGGAGAAGAAGAGACAGAAGGGGAGGGAATGGGAGACTAACTTTCTCATGAGCTATTATTGAGGATTAATATGAGGTTTTTTGAAAATTGAAAGTAAGATTTAGAAAATGTTTATTAGATTATGAAACAAATTTTAGACCCTCAATTAATGGTAGCATTTATTCTAGCACTTTCTAACCCTCCCCCTTCCTTCCCTCCCCCCTCCTCCCTCCCCCCTCCTCCCTCCTCCCTCCCCCTTCCTTCCTGCCCCCATTTCCTTCCTTCTCCACCTCTTTCCTTTTTTCCCCCCACTCTTCTTCCTTAAAAGAAATGCTACACATGTAGTTTTATTTCCTCTTTCACCTCTTAATGCAGTTATAGATGTACAGTATCAAAATCTTAACTGAAAAGGCATATGGAAGGACAGAATTTCGTAAATTACTGAATCAAACTTGGTAAAACGACGTCAAAACGTGGAATGAGACGCCTCTCCATCTCTCTACACACGCAGTCAACCTCCTATAACTCTTCTCAGTTCTTTATTTTTTTCCCTACGCTACTCCTTTTCTCTTTTCTTTCTTCCTTTTCACTTTTCTTAGTTGCACTATTTCTTTCAAAGGCATTTCATTTATCTTTGTCTTAATGGTGTTAAAGTTATTAACAAAGGAAGCAGTAAAAGTTGGGTAGTTTGTATGTATTACATTGAAAATCTTTGTTCTGTCTGCCAAGGCTGAACAATCCTAACTGATCCTAATCTGGAAATCAAATCGCCTCCCATTCCTTCTGCATGTGAAGAAGCATTGTCTTTGGCATGGTTTGTAATTCCACTGAAGTCTTTAGAACCAAATTAAAGTCAATTCAGGTAGAGAATTATCTGTTATCTTTGTCTCTTCCACACCCCATCTGGTATCTTTGCTTAAGACTGCATAGTCTAAAGATTAGTCGGATATCTTAGTGGCAAAGAATAATATGATTTTGAGCTCTCCTGGAAAATGACCAGAAAACAAATTAAGGATTTGGTGGTAGCCTTAGTTTGTCCTGCGCTTTCCTGTTTTGCCGTTTGACTTCAGCTGAGGCAGTTCTGTCTTCACCTCTTCTCAGCAGTAGAGTAAATAGCAAAAGCTCAGAGTTGTTAAAAGGAATGTATCAACTTATTTTTGATAAGGGTTTCAAGGCAAGAGAATTGAGTTCACTGACTTTTACAGTTGCTCTGGGATAAAAATTCATTACTCCCACTGATAGATTTAAGCTACTAGGATGCATATTTCAAATGGTTCTCCTTCTGAGGAGCCTGATTCTTTCAAAACATTCTAACTTCGTATATATTCTTTGTATAAGAGCATTTTTAAATGATGAATAGTTATGACTTCTCTTTCTGCAGAAATTTGAATTTGATAATGAAGATAGGTCTCGTGATTTGCTGTCTTTGGGCACAGACACTCTTAGACTGAAATAAATTCCCTCAGGTCTGAATTTTGCTTTCCTTGGCAGAGGTACCCATGTTCAGGTAGAAATATCTTGGGGGAAAAATAACTAAAATATTTTCCTTTATATGAGCAAAGGGGAAGGTGGAAAATCAAAGAAAATCATAGACTGTATTGTCAAAGAGTGTTTTTATTCAAAGAAAAATAGTTTGTGGTAGTTTGCTTCTATGTTAGAGTGTTAGATGATTCTTTTACACTGAGTTCAGTTAGTAACTTCAAAAGTTTTATCATATATTATGCAACAAATCTTTTCACTTAAACAGTCTAAACTAATTTATGAATCTTTACACTGGCGGTAGAAAAGGGGTTGGTCCAATTTAAATTCAGTGTGCGTGTGTATGTGTGCGTGTGTGTGTGTGCGCGTGTGTGTGTGTGTGTGCATGATTAATTTAACCTTCAAACCTTTTCTTTCCACTCACAAGTACTTCTTGACTCTTTGAACTAAATTTGTTGAAATATTTTGCAAGATAATAACGATGTAGTTTGACAAATCAAGACCTTGTATCTGATGCCTCAGGCTTACTAAATTAATGGGAAAGTGTCCCTTAAAGTCAGTAACTTTCATCTCAACTCCTGGGGCCTTTTGTAGATCTTTTCCAGCAACCCTGGAAAGAAGTTCACTTTCTTTTTTAAGGCTCTTGGGGCCAACAGTCTATTTAAGTGCTGCCTCTAAGTAACAACTCTCCCATCATAATAATACAATCATGCATTAGAGGGTGATTTCTCTAATGATGTATTACTCAAAATGTGGTGTCAGTCAGGATATCAGCAAGGGAGATCATAAAATTTTATTTAACTTTTTGTCAATTCAAAGGTTCCAATATGCTCTAATTTCTTTATTATGCATAGAAAGGAGAGAATGATAGTAACCTCAAAAGCTACAAGAGCTACATGCTATTGTTTTCACTGTGTTCAGAAAATATACCTCACCAATGGAGCAAGGGAAATATTTTAAACCCCCAATTAAAAATGCTTGTAAGACTCACAAGAGCAAAAGTACTGAGTAGAGACCATGTGAAATATATCTGAGATGCAAACAGAGCCTACCGGTCTGCAGATTAGAGGAGAAAAACTCAATAATACTATTTTTAGTCTTTCTAATTAAAGAATTTTTAAATAAATTATACTTTTTCATCTGTATACCAAGGAAAATAAATCATGTCTTAATTCCAGAAAGATTCCAAGATGCCATTTTACTAGTGACCCATGGGCTCCATCAGGGGCCCATTATGGAAGGATGAGCACCAAGCTCTGCCTTCTATGTGGACCTTTCCGAGACAGATAGGATTAGCACTGTTAACATTTCCATTATGGTGACTTATGCATATGCAAGAATCCGAATAAAGCTATTAGCACAGTGCTTGGCACGAAGTAGTAATTCCTCACTAAATGTTAGCTATTATTTTTGGTTAATTGCTACTTAGTGTTAAATTAAATCATGAATGACATTTTGCAATAATAATGCATTTGTTAGGCTAAACACTGCCTTTGAATTCCAATTCAGTTTTAATTCAAAGAGTGTAAGTCACTTCATATTAGGAAAGGTTCTTTTACAATATTATTCCCTAAAATTTAAACGGAAACTCATGACAATCAATTATTCCAAAAATTCAATACTAAAATGTTATTCATGCTTAAATTATCTGGCTTCATCTGACAGGAATGCATTTTATCTGAATTATCAGATCAATTATCTTGATTTCTGCACTCAACTTTGCAAGCACATATGTACTCTGTGTCCTCTGTAAGGTGCAATTGGATTTCTTCAGGTTGAAGTGTGACCCAGTTAGCTTCCAGCCAGGCACTTAAGGCCTGTTCAGAGAGGAGGCCTTTGAAGCCTGTTGTCCATTTCTGAATAGTTCTAGCCTTTTAGAAATGTAACAATTAGTGATTTCAGAGACAGAACTCAATTATTGAAATATGCTTAGAAAAACTTCCTCTAAACCAAAAGAAATGCATACTCACAGTGCTCCCATTGTGAGTTAATCTGCAAACTCTGTTTTGTAACTTTCGTTGTTTGAAACTTTATTTATTTTAAAGAAAACCTCTTTTCATACAAGCAGTAGTATTTATTTCCCTGTTTTCTAGGTGATAGCTCAAGGAGAAATTGAATTGGCCATTCAGTCCCAGGTTAGCAGTGAGCCAGACCTTCAAAGTATGGCATATTTTAGGGTAGACTCAAGAAGGAAGGAACATAACAAGCAAATCTTCTCAATAGGAGTTTAAATATTCATGATTTGCTTATTAAAACATTTTTAAAATTGTGTCTCTGAGCATCAGGTTCTTAATATGCAGAACAAAAGAGCAAAGTACTGAAAACAACAAGCATATTGTCACTCAATGTGCTTAAAATATCTCAAAGCTAAAGCTTAGTGTTTTTAGTATGTATTTGATACATCAAAGCTTTCTTCAGAAACTAGAATATAAATATATATATGTGCTGTGCTTAGTCACTCAGTTGTGTCCAACTCTTAGTGACCCCATGGACTGTAGCCTGCCAGGCTCCTCTGTCCGTGGGGATTCTCTAGGCAAGAATACTGAAGTGGGTTGCCAAGCCCTCCTCCAAGGGTCTTCCCAACCCAAGGATAAAATCCAGGTCTCCTGCATTACAGGTTGATTCTTTACTGTCTGAGCCACCAGGGAAGCACATATAAATTGTGTGTGTGTGTGTGTGTGTGTGTATATATATATAATTACCCTTTGAGACTTAATCTCTAAAAATCAACATGTGCTGGGAGAGAGAAAAGTCATGCAATTTGTAATAACAATGGATAAAGGGGCTCAGGCTGTGGTGGTAAATTTTATTGGTCATCTTGATTTGCCAGGGGGTGCCCAGACTAGATATGACTGTGGGTGTGTCTGTGAGAGTGTTTCTGGTGGAGATTAGCATCTGAATTGCTGGACGCAGTAAAGTAGACTGCCCTCTCCAAAGTGAGTGATCATCATCTAACACATTGAAAGTCTGAAAAGACCAAAAGGCTGAGGAAGGAAGAATTTGCCCTGTTTTCCTGCCTCACTGCTTAAACTGAGCCATCTAATCTCTGGTGCTTTAACTTGGATCACTCCATTGGCTCCTCTGGTTCTCAAACCTTTGAACTCAGACTGAGTTACACACCCCCCACCCCCAGCTTTCCTGGATCTCCAGTTTGCAGATGGCAGACTGATTATATATATCTATGTCTTTGCTGATTCTCTGGAGAACCCTGACTAATGCACAGATTTATTACATTAACATGTATAACTATAGAGTCAATCAGAAGAGGTTAGTCAACCATGGGAAAAGAGAGTAAATGCAAACCTTGGTGATGCCCAACGAACCTTCAGTCAAGAGATTTGCAATATTGTACTTCCATTATAAAGTCATTTACAGTATGGGGTAGATTTAATAACTCAGGTTAATACCAATGATCCTAGTGTGTTAAACCGACCTCAGCAGAAAGTAGCTAGAAGTAACTAACAGGATGTCACAGGGCTATCTAAGGATTTAAATGCACCCAACTGTATTAATCCATGTCAAGGGAACCCATCAACTAAAGGAAGACCCTCAACTCTGGGTGGGAGGAACAGATATGGTTCAGAAGGACCCACAAAGGTGGTAAGAAAGGAAGAAGCAATTTTAAATACCTGACTCCCAGAGATGTCAATGCTTGATCACCACAGTTCAGTTCAGTTGCTCAGTCGTGACCGACTCTTTGCAACCCCGTGAATCACAGCACAACAGGCCTCCCTGTCCATCACCAACTCCCGGAGTTCACTCAAACTCATGTCCATCGAGTCGGTGATGCTATTCAGCCATCTCATCCTCTGTCGTCCCCTTCTCCTCCTGCTCCCAATCCTTCCCAGCATCAGAGTATTTTCCAGTGAGTCAACTCTTCGCATGAGGTGGCCCAAGTATTGCAGTTTCAGCTTTAGCATCAGTCCTTCCAATGAACACCCAGGATTGATCTCCTTTAGAATGGATTAGTTGGATCTCCTTGCAGTCCAAGGGACTCTCAAGAGCTTCTCCAGCACCACAGTTCAAAAGCATCAATTCTTCGGCAATCAGCTTTCTTCACAGTCCAACTCTCACATCCATACATGACCATGGGAAAAACCATAGCCTTGACTAGACGGACCTTTGTTGGCAAAGTAATGTCTCTGCTTTTTAATATGCTATCTAGGTTGGTCATAACTTTCCTTCCAAGGAGTAAGTGTCTTTTAATTTCATGGCTGCAATCAGCAACCTCAGTGATTTTGGAGTCCCCCAAAATAAAGTCTGACACTGTTTCCACTGTTTCCCCGTCTATTTCCCATGAAGTGATGGGACCAGATGCTGTGATCTTTGTTTTCTGAATGTTGAGCTTCAAACCAACCTTTTCACTCTCCTCTTTCACTTTCACCAAGAAGCTTTTTAGTTCCTCTTCATTTTCTGCCATAAGGGTGGTGTCATCACAATCATCTGGTAAAAATTCCCTGCCCTTCTTCTCATCTCTCTTTATACTTTGCTTTTACCCTCGAGTTACAAAGCAAAACAAAACTGTGGTTAGGAAGATCGGGAATAAGAGTTTGATATTTTGGGGGTTTTCCTGGCTGTGTGCTTCCTACGTAGAGCAGGAAGAAGAGATTTGGAGTTTTGATTATTACATGAGACTGACCATTTCAAGAAAAGAAGCATGGGTAAATTTGCAACCTGAAAGACTGAAGACCTGCAAACTGAAAGACTATAGAATGACTAAGGAAGTCAGGGAGCTAGTTGAATTTATTTTGAGGCCAGAGAAAGAATACTCTATAAATAAATGTGAAGGCATAGTAGAAGGCAAAATAAAGTTGCTTTCTATTTGACATAATACACACAGAAGGTAATGGAAGTATATTGAAAGGAAGCAGGGTGATGAAGGGAGATAGGGCATTTTTCATAAACTACGTTGCCAGGCCTAATGGATAACTGAAATGGTATTTTAGGCTGTATTGCATCTTCACTGGCCAATTGACGTTTTGAGTAGCCTTCTGTTACCTCGATTCAACTTCTTTGTTTAGATTTGGTGCTAGTGTTGTTACTAGTCACTGATGGCTTCTGCTTATTCATAATTTCACCTCCCTACCTACTTCCATTGTGTCTCTTGACTGCTCTTAACCTTTCTGCCTATGTCCCACCCTTTCTTTTTTATTGTGCAAATGCCCAAAGAGGTAGCTGAGTGGCCTTGTTTATGAGCATAGAGCATTCTTTTTGAGCTTAGTACTTGTGACAGAGTACTTCATAGACCATTGTCAATACCATAGAGATGCAGTGTTCAGTATGACAGCCACTAGCCAAAAGCGATCACTAAGTAGTTGAAATATGGCTAGTGTGAGCTGAGATGTGGTGGAATTATAAAATGTACACATGACTTTTAAGACTTCCAATGGAAAAAATGCTGTCAGTATCTCATTAATAAATTTTATATTGACCACATAAAGGCATACATTTGATTACATAAAGTGATATCATGAAATTTTGAAACAAAAAAATAATTAAATTAATTTCACTTATTTATTTTTAATTTTTTAATGCAACTATTAGAAATTCTAAATTAACATATATGATTTGCATGTGTGATTTACACCACATGTATCTGTTATCCTGATGTCTTTCCTTTTAATCCTAGACCAGTTATCAGATTGTAATAGTACAGAACAGGTCACACTTTGATTAAGGAATTACTTCTAGACACATTTTTTGAAAACTAATCCGTGTTTCATGGATTCCTCTTAAGAGATGGAATAAAGTTTATTTTTTACCATTAATACATATAATGCAACATATTTTCTATATTAGATGCTATTTTATGCATGTGTGCTAATGCTCATTCATGTCTCCTTGGGACCCCATGGACTGTAGCCCACCAGGCTCCTCTGGGCATGGAATTCTCCAGGCAAGAATACTGGAGTTGTTTTCCATTCCTTTCTCCAGGGGATCTTCCTAATCGAGTGATCAAACTCACATCTCCTGAGTTTCCTGCACTGGGAGGCAGATTCTTTACCACTTCACCATCTGGGAATCCCAGATTCTATTTTATAGCACTTTCAAATTTTTTTCACAGATATTATCCTTTTATCTTTACAAATGACTCTGTCCTTTTGCAGATGAGAGAACTGGAATTCAGAGAGAGAAAAAACAAAAAAATGTTACCGCATGGACAGATGTATATGGTGGAACCTGGTGGCTTAGACATTAAAGAATCTACCTGCAATGTCGGAGACTTGAGTTTGATCCTTGCTGAAGGGAATGACAACCCAGTTCAGTATTCTTGCCTGGAGAAATCTATGGACAGAGGAGCCAGATGGGCTACAGTCCATGATGGTTGCAAACAGTCAGAACAACTGAGCAACTAACACTTTCACTTTTTGTATATAGAGTAGAACCAAAAATACATCCCCAGTTCACTAGCATTATGGAGTTTGTCTTTTGGGACAGGCCAATCTGGATTTCTGTATTATATCTGTTACTTACTGGCTTGTGACCTTGAAGGAAGTTACTTATTTTTTTGTTTGTTTGTTTTTTAATCACATAGTGGTAGTAGAAGGAGTGAAAAAATACTGGCAAACAGTTGGTGCCTAACAATGGTCATTTACAGCCAATTCCAAACCTGTTTCTCAATGGAGATAGCTAAACAAAACTTATTAGAGATAAAAGCATTAGATTTTTAAAATTTCTACATAGTGGCATGACATGTTTATCTATCTGTTAAGGGGTATTCTCTGAATATTCAATTTTTAAAAGTTTTAGTTTGTATTATGAAAACATAAAAGTAAATCATCAGTTTTGATGTGCGATAATTTGGAAGTAGAAATTGAAAAATTCATCTTTCATATTTTAGTCTGGATTAGTGATATGGCATTATTGTCTGGGGAAAAGGGAAATATTTTCATGAAAACTTAAATCACCCTAGAAAGATGCAAAATTGTCTATTACTTAATCTGAACCAGTTTATTCAACCTGTGTGTCCATCTATCTGCCTTATCATCACCACAGTTTCTTCTGCTGTTAAAAATTTCTTAGGACTTGCCTTGTTTTGGTGAATGATACCATAATTGTGCTAGTCACTCCTGAACAAAATGTTAGTCATCTGACTTTCTTTTCTTTTTTTTTTTTTCACTCATTGGGTTTAATTAATTGTGAGGTTCTGCAGGCTCTGTCTCAGTAATATCTATCAAATTTGTCTTCCCACATTAACTCTCATACAGCTCTTGAGCTGCCTTAATTCAAGTTTCCAACATTCCTCATCTGGATAATGACAGTAGTTTTCTAAATCTTTCAGCTTCCATTCATATCCACCTCCAAATATCCTTTTCACTGAGCCTATGGCACTATAACTAAAACCCAATACTGCTAAGTCACTTCAGTCGTGTCCGACTCTGTGTGACCCCATAGACGTAAGCCCACCAGGCTCCCCCATCCCTGGGATTCTCCAGGCAAGAACACTGGAGTGGGTTGCCATTTCCTTCTCCAATATGTGAAAGTGAAAGTGAAGTCGCTCAGTCGTGTCCGACCCTTAGCAACCCCATGGACTACAGCCTACCAGGCTCCTCCATCCATGGGATTTTCTAGGCAAGAGTACTGGAGTGGCTTGCCATTGCCTTAAGCATGACCTTACTAGCATGGGAGATGAGTGCAACTGTCCATTGTTTAGCACATTCTTTGGTACTATCCTTCTTGGGGACTGGGATGAGGGTTGACCTTTTCCAGTCCTGTGACCATTGCTGGGTCTTCCAGATTTGCTGACATAATGAATGCAAAACCTTGATGGCATCTTCCTTTAGGGATTTGAATAGTTCTGCTGGAATTTCTTTGCATCCACTAGCTTTATTAACAGCAGTGCTTCTTAAGGCCCTCTTGACTTCCCACTCCAGAATAGTCTGGTTCTGGGTGACTAACCACACCATCATAGTAAGTCTGGTTCATTAAGATCTTTTTTACACAGTTCTTCCATGTATACTTTCCATCTCTTTTTGATCTCCCCAGCATCTACTAGGTCTCTACCATTTTTATCCTTTATTGTTTCCATCTTTGGGTGGAATGCTCCCTTGATGTTTCCAATATTCCTGAAAAGAACTCAAGTCTCTCCCCTTTTGTTGTTTTCTTCTATTATCAAACATGGCTCATTGAAGAAGGTGTTCTTGTCTCTTCTAGCTCTTCTTTGAAACTCTGTATTTAATTGGATATACCTTTCCCTCTCTCCCTTGCTTTTCACTTCTCTTCATTCTTATGCTATTCGTAAAGCCTCCTCAGATAACCACATTCATAACGTAAGATATCGAGCAAATAGAACAAATCCCTAAATTGGCAACATCATGTCTTCCTTCCTCTTGGAAACTAGGACATGGTAAGTAACCCTAGAAGCATCCCTCCTGATGGTGGGCCAGCATACACAGGAGGAATTTGGCTTAAGTCAATGAATAGTTTTTGTATTTACTTTTTGCAAAAGGACTACCCAAGGAGAAAAAAAACAAAGGAAAGAAACAAAAAACAACACTGGAGTCCCTAAGGACTGTAGTTTGGGTTGGACCTCTCTTTAAAATAATTATGAAGATTGCAACTGGCTACTCTTTAGGGAAAAAATTAATTTTCATTCATATCTCAAGTCATACTTCAAATAGTTTCATACAGATGAAATACTTTAAAATGAGAAACAGAGCCATAAAAACTACAATAAGAAAATACAGGTAGATTTCTATGCAGTCTTGTAGTTAGAGGTGTTGCTATTCAAACCCAATACTAGTTGTTATAAAATACAGTTCTCTCCTTCATCTATGTAGTCTCAAACATTCATCTTTATCTATAGGATTAAGTCCAAGTTTGTTAACATGTCAGAGATGCAGCATGATATGCCCCTTCCCTGTTGTTGTTTAGTCCCTAAGTTGTGTCCAACCATTTGCAACCCCATGGACTGTAGGCCACCAGGCTCCTCTGTCCATGTGATTCCCAGACAAAATACTGGAGTGGGTTGCCATTTACTTCTCTAGGGCATCTTCTCAATCCAGGAATTGAACCCAAGTCTCCTGCATTCCAGGTAAATTCTTCATCACTGAGCCACCAGGGAAGCACTTCTATTTATTTATTTTTCTTGGGGTATAATTGCTTTACAATGTTGTGTTAATTTCTGCTGTACAGTGAAATGAATCAACTATATGTATACATATATCCCCTGCCTTGTGGACTTCCCTCTCCCCCATCCCACCCCTCTAGGTTACTGCAGAGCACTGAGCTGAGCCCCCTGTGCTACACAGTAGGTTCTGACTGGCTGTCTATCTTATACATGATAGTGTATATATTGGGCTTTCTAGGTGGCTCTAGTGGTAAAGAACTTCCTTGCCAATGCAGGAGACATGTAAGAGACATGAGTTCTGTCCCTGGGTCAGGAAGATCCCCTGGAGGAGGGCATGGCAACCCACTCCAGTATTTTTGACTGGAAAATCCCTTGGACAAAGGAGCCTGGTGGGTTGTGGTCCATGGCATCGCAAAGAATTAGACATGACTGAAGCAACTTAGTATGCAGTGTATATATGCCATTTCCAATCTCCCAATTCATCCCACCCCTCTTGCCCACCCCAGTATCTACAAGTCCATTCTCCACATTCTCTTTGTCCCTCTATTTTTCTAGATTTCACATATATATGTTAATATATGATATTTGTTTTTCTGTTTCTAACTTACTTCACTCTGTATGACACAGTCTAGGTCCATCCATATCTCTGTATATCACCTGGTTTTGTAAATTTATGGCTGAGTAATATTCCATTGTATAGATGTACCACACCCTAATCTCATCTTGCATCATATTCTAACACACACCTTCTGCTCTTACTCCAGTTGTTGTATTTAGGTGGAGTAGTTTCCTGAATCTCACATCTCTCAGTCCTGCCTTGTAAATCCTGTTTTAACACTGTTCTCAATCACTGATATTCTTGTACTTTTGAGTTCCTTTATTTTGAATTTTTAACCCAGCAAACCAAATTTTGTACTAATTGAATTACGATTATTCAAGTGCAGCTACAGTACTGGCACAATGCATGCCATACAAGTTAATTTTTTTTGATATTAATAAAAGAATAAATAAATGAATGAATATCAGAGTCTAGTGCTTGAAATTGATTTCACTAGAAAGTGAGTCCAAAACAGGTATGCTCTGCTTAGCGACCTATAGGAAATAAGGCAAAACAATTATTTTGGTCCCTTAGTTAATTTACTCAAGGTTTGTAAAAAATATCTAAATCATAGGAACTTGGAATGTCTTAAATATTTAAGTTTTATTTTACTTAATCATTGCAGAGACCAGATAGGGGATTTATACTGTGATACTAATGGGGAAATTATACTTATTGTTCTCTTCTTACTCACGTGATAGGAAAATGCTAGAAAAGAAAAATGTGTGTACTTGGTGTATTCCAGATAAGAAAGATTCTTTTTAATCCTTGCGTAATAAATTTATCACTGTCTAGATGATTCCCAAATGATTAAAGGAATAGCATAAGAGATCCCTGTGTGATAGGAAATATGGTTTAGTGAAGATCTGGAAGATTTTCCTAGATTGTAATAAGCGACTTGAGCAAGTTGGGAGTCTAACAGCTGCCTTTGCCCTGATCTAGTTCAAGTCGGAGAATGAAGTCTTACCGTCTAATCCAGCACCCCAGGGACTACAGGAAATTACAATGATAGAGTGCTCTCTGTTAAGCTAAGGACAGCGTGCCTTGGCCTGCTCAAGATACCACCCCACGGCTCAAGTGATTAACCCATGCTTACTCCTTTAGCTTTAAAAACACCTTGTTCTACCTTTCTTCCTGTCCCAGTAAACTAAATTTAGTATTCATTAGACACAAGTTCTTAAAGCAGCTTCTATTTTTTAAAAAGATAGCACAGGGCCTGTGGACAGAAAGGAAGAACTGGCACTCATTGCACACCCCTTTCCGGTCACTCATCGTTCTCAGGAGGCAGGATGCAGTTGTGGAGTGTGCATTTTCCTTTAGGATGGGCACTGTTAGGGATAGTATTATGCTAGAGAAGGGTTGGATCAAAGCATTACTTGAACCATAGTGTTTCTTCTGTTGAGCATCTTTATGCAATACATGAATCAAAGGAAAAACAAAACTCAGTGAAGTTTATCAGGTCTCAGGGAATCATCTGAAGGATTAGCAAAAGTATTTTAATGCTTCCAGTCCAAAAACAGTCTTAGATTCTGGTCAGAAATGTAATTAAGCATACTTAACCTTAAAAAAAAAAATTACTTGTTGGTAGTAGGAGTCTTTTAAAAAATAGTTCAATTGCTTCATCTATTAAAGTAATCAAAGATTAGGAACACAGTGGGGAAAAAAAAAGATGTGGAGCAGTACCCAGTGATGAGTATGTGAGTTTAGGTAGCTCTTTGATTCAGAAGAGTACATTCCAAACATAAATGTTCTTTCCTTTTTCATCATCTTCACTTTCCCTATGCCTCATGTGAGACAAAATAAACAATTTTGTTAGGAAACTTCATTTTCAATCAAAATCAAATATTAGCCTTGATTCTAGTTTTAGCTATGCCCTTTGACTAGATGAGTTTGGGACCATCTTTTGTTGCCTCTGTTTAAACATTCGTAAAATAAGAGGTTCCCCAAATAACTGAGATCCCTAGCATTGAGAACAAGCTCCTATCTCACATCTAGCCTAATCTGACGGTTCATTTTGATGAGGGTGGAGTCTGAACTGTTGCAGAGAAGCCTGAGAGGCAGCATGTTGTAGGAAAATGAGTTCCCTATAAGCACCAGGGAAATTTCAATGACTCCATTAGTGTCGTTGTCATTTTAAAAATGCCCACAACCTTGGATTTGGTCCTTGAGCAAGGCTTTACACATTTATAAAGACTCTCATTTGAGGAATTCTCTCAGGCAACTGACTTTTGCAGTCATTAAAGTCCTAGCTTTCTTAGTTCAGAGAACTAATTTTGTTTTGCATCAACCAAGGTACTATGGCTGAAGCAACGCCTGTCATGATTTGTCCAGCAGTGGCCTGAACACTGGGCTTCCCACATGGTGCCAGTGGTAGAGAACCTGCCTGCTAGTGCAGGAGACATGAGAGATAAAGGTTCGATCCCAGGGTCAGGAAGATCCCCTGGAGGAGGGCATGGCAACCCACTCCAGTATTCTTGATTGGAGAATACCATGGACAGAGGAGCCTGGTGGGCTGCAGTCCATTGGATCACAAAGAGTCGGACACGGCTAAAGTGACTTAGCACTTACGCATGCCTTAAACACTGATGCCCCTTTTACAGCCCTGTTAGTAGAAGCTTTTTCTGGAGAAGAGCTGGGCCTGGGAGGTTGGTATAACCAACTTTTCCTTTTGATACTACAACTCAGATTCCCATTCCTGCACAGTTTTTATTTAACCAAAAGTATTTCCTCTCCGATGGACAATGAAGTAAGATTTAATTTGAAATCAATCTAATAATGTATAATCGACAGCTTTGATTAATCATGGCTGTTATTTCCACTAAGAGTTTATTATAATGTAGGAGCAAGTCACATTCTAAAAGGAATAATAAAAAAAAAAGCTTTCACAAATCTGGGATTTAAATGACAAGCTCCTGATTTGTAGTTTCAAGAACTATCTCAGCCTAACTTAACATAATGTAACAGAAGGAATGCCTCCTACTTTGGGGAAGTTTAAGAGTTAAACTTTTAAAAGTTTGAGTAATTAGGCTCCCGATTTTCTGAAACATTTCTGCATTCTTTTTGCTTTTTTTTTGGAAACTTTTCAACCCTGCAAAAACCTAATCTTTGCCCAGCATCCCCACGTTCTTTTTCACTTCGCACTAAAAGTAAGATCTTTATCTCTATATTAGAAACAGTGAGATACCCATCTCTCTTGGCTTGGCTGTTTCATCTTTCTGGAGGAAAAGCAACCACGCAATTATACACAGCCATAAATTAACTTGACAAGCTGCATGTTGGAACCGCCACCCTCTCCGGAGGTGTTTAAGTTGCTCCTGAGTTCCGAGTCTCTTTTTTGCTTCCCAAAGAGCCTTATATGCCCCAGCGGAAATTGTTTTCTTTCTGTTTCAGATGTACAAACAGTCCACTCCCTGCCGAAGGTTCAGCAGTTACATACTTCTCTTTCTCAGTGGACTCATTATGCAAAAGACATCACCTCTGCTCCTTCTCACAACTATATCCCCAGTAAGGAGGCAGAGGTCCCCAGTGGGCCATTCATCATCCTTGCAGAGGGCTTGGGTACCCAAGTCTGAGAGCTGACTAATTTCATGGGTTTCCAGTTTGGGAATGTCTTAATCCTCTCCCAAGTCTCTTCACTACACTTTCATTGTGAATATTATTCTGAAGTCTTGTGATATCCAGAGAGGCGACTCAGGGAATGTAACATAGAAGCTAAGTGATAAACCAGTTCATCTGGGGAAACGTGAACATATGATTGCCTTTGAGAATGCCTCTATGTTAAGTTTATTATTTGCTTGCTCTCATAATTAAAGGAAAACGCAGCGTGTAATAGCTTTACACTGATTATACAGTAAGAGTTTCCATATATCATACATAATGATATAGATTTTAAAATAAATAAAAGTGAATTTTCATGCCCATATGATGGTCAGTAATGCCATTTCTTTTACCCAACATCAACTCTCACTTCAGCATCTTTCTTGATGTTCCTTCTAGTGGTTCAGTTCAGTCGCTCAGTCGTGTCCAACTCTTCGCAACCCCGTGAATCACAGCACAACAGGCCTCAATGTCTATCACCAACTCCCGGAGTTCACTCAAACTCATGTCCATCGAGTTGGTGATGCAATCCATCCATCTCATTCTCTGTCGTCCCCTTCTCCATCTGCCCCCAATCCCTCCCAGGATCAGAGTCTTTTCCAGTGAGTCAGCTCTTCGCATGAGGTGGCCAGAGTATTGGAGTTTCAGCTTTAGCATCAGTCCTTCCAATGAACACCCAGGATTGATCTCCTTTAGAATGGACTGGTTGGATCTCCTTGCAGTCCAAGGGACTCTCAAGAGTCTTCTCCAGCACCACAGTTCAAAAGTATCCATTCTTTGGCGATCAGTTTTCTTCACAGTCCAACTCTCACATCCATACATGACCATGGGAAAAACCATAGCCTTGACTAGACAGACGTTTGTTGGCAAAGTAATGTCTCTGCTTTTTAATATGCTATCTAGGTTGGACATAACTTTCCTTCCAAGGAGTAAGCGTCTTTTCATTTCCTGGCTGCAATCAGCATCCGCAGTGATTTTGGAGCCCCAAAAAATAAAGTCTGACACTGCTTCCACTGTTTCTCCATCTATTTGCCATGAAGTGATGGGACCAGATGCCATGATCTTTGTTTTCTGAATGTTGAGCTTCAAGCCAACCTTTTCACTCTCCTCTCTCACTTTCATCAAGAGGCTTTTGAGTTCCTCTTCACTTTCTGCCATAATGGTGGTGTCATCTGCATATCTGAGGTTATTGATATTTCTCCCAACAATCTTGATTCCAGCTTATGCTTCTTCCAGCCCAGCGTTCCTCATGATGTACTCTGCATATAAGTTAAATAAGCAATGTGACAATATACAGCCTTGACGTACTCCTTTTCCTATTTGGAACCAGTCTGTTGTTCCATGTCCAGTTCTAACTGTTGCTTCCTGACTTGCATACAGGTTTCTCAAGAGGCAGGGCAGGTGGTCTGGGATTCCCATCTCTTTCAGAATTTTCCACAGTTTATTGTGATCCACACAGTCAAAGGCTTTGGCATAGTCAATGAAGCAGAAATAGATGTTTTTCTGGAGCTCTCTTGCTTTCTCCATGATCCAGCGATGTTGGCAATTTGATCTCTGGTGCCTCTGCCTTTTCTAAAACCTGCTTGAACATCTGGGAGTTCACTGTTCACATATTGCTGAAGCCTGGCTTGGAGAATGTTGAGCATGACTTTACTAGCGTGTGATATGAGTGCAATTGTACGGTAGTTTGAGCATTCTTTGGCATTGCCTTTCTTTGGATTGGAATGAAGACTGACCTTTTCCAGTCCTGTGGCCACTGCTGAGTTTTCCAAATTTGCTGGCATATTGAGTGCAGCACTTTCACAGCATCATCTTTCAAGATTTGAAATAGCTCAACTGGAATTCCATCACCTCCACTAGCTTTGTTCGTAGTAGTGCTCTCTAAGGCCCACTTGACTTCACATTCCAAGATGTCTGGCTCCAGGTGAGTGATCACACCATCGTGATTATCTTAGTCACGAAGATCATTTTTGTACAGTTCTTCTGTCTATTCTTGCCACCTCTTTTTAATATCTTCTGCTTCCGTTAGGTCCATACCATTTCTGTCCTTTATCGAGCCTATCTTTGCATGAAATGTTCCCTTGATATCTCTAATTTTCCTAAAGAGATCTCTTGTTTTTCCTATTCTGTTGTTTTCCTCTATTTCTTTGCATTGATCACTGAGGAAGGCTTTCTTATCTCTCCTTGCTATTCTTTGGAACTCTGCATTCAGATGCTTCTATCTTTCCTTTTCTCCTTTGCTTTTCACTTCTCTTCTTTTCACAGCTATTTGTAAGGTCTCCTCAGACAGCCATTTTGCTTTTTTGCATTTCTTTTCCATGGGGATGGTCTTTGTCCCTGTCTCCTGAACAATGTCACAAACCTCCGTCCAGAGTTCATCAGGCACTCTATTTATAAGATCTAGTCCCTTAAATCTATTTCTCACTTCTCCTGTATAATCATAACAGATTTGATTTAGGTCATATCCGAATGGTCTAGTGGTTTTCCCTACTTTTCAATTTCAGTCTGAATTTGGCAATAAGGAGTTCATGATCTGAGACACAGTCAGCTCCTGTTCTTGTTTTTGCTATCTGTATAGAGCTTCTCCATCTTTGGCTGCAAAGAATATAATCAATCTGATTTCGGTGTGGACCATCTGGTGATGTCCATGTGTAGAGTCTTCTCTTGTGTTGTTGGAAGAGGGTGTTTGCTATGACCAATGCGTTGTCTTGGCAAAACTCTATTAGCCTTTGCCCTGCTTCATTTCATGTTCCAAGGCCAAATTTGCCTGTTACTCCAGGTGTTTCTTAAGTTCCTATTTTTGCATTCCAGTCCTCTATAATGAAAAGGACATCTTTTTTGGGTGTTAGTTCTAAAAGGTCTTGTAGGTCTTCATAGAACTGTTCAACTTCGGCTTCTTCAGCATTACTGGTTGGGGCATAGGCCTGGATTACTGTAATAGTGGATGGTTTGCCTTGGAAATGAACAGAAATCATTCTGTCATTTTTAAGATTGCATCCAAGTACTGCATTTCAGACTCTTTTGTTGACCATGGTGGCTACTCCATTTCTTCTAAGGGATTCCTGCCCACAATAGTAGATATAATGGTCATCTGAGTTAAATTCACCCATTCCAGTCCATTTTAGTTCGCTGATTCCCAGAATGTCTACGTTCACTCTTGTCATCTCCTGTTTGACCACTTCCAATTTTCCTTGATTCATGGACCTAACATTCCAGGTTCCTATGCAATATAGCTCTTTACAGCATTGGACCTTGCTTCTATCACCAGTCATATCCACAACTGGGTATTTGTTTTGCTTTGGCTCCATCCCTTCATTTTTTCTGGAGTTATTTCTCCACTGATCTCCAGTAGCATACTGGGCGCCTACCGACCTGGGGAATTCCTCATTCACTATCCTAACATTTTGCCTTTTGATACTGTTCATGGGGTTCTCAAGGCAAGTATACTGAAGTGGTTTGCCATTCCCTTCTCCAGTGGACCACATTCGTCTGTGATCCGTGTGATCAGATCGGCTAGTTTTCTGTGATTATGATTTCAGTGTGTCTGCCCTCTGATGCCCCCTCGCAATACCTACCGTCTTATTTGGGTTTCTCTTACCTTGGTCGTGGGATATCTCTTCACACTGCTCCAGCAAAGCGCAGCCATTGTACCTTACCTTGGACATGTGGTAGCTCCCCTCGGCCACGCTTCTGCACATGGTCGGTTGTGCCAAAAGCCCTAAAAATGGAAAAGAAAAATCAGAAGACAAACCATGTTGTGATGCCTTGAAGGGCTGTTTCCATTTCCCCCATTCTCCACCCAGACTCTGTGATTATAGTTTGCAGTTCAGTTCTTCTCCTATATAGATGGACTTTAAGGAAGATGGAGAGAGAATTTTAGCTCCATTGGGCTGTGTTAGTGGCGAAAATTGCCCTCAGAAACCGTTTGCTCTGCTGAGAGCCCAACAGCCATTCCCAATATGCCTTCCTCTTTCTGTCCTCTTCCTTTGCAAAACTTTCTCCTTGCCTGATACAGCAGTTCATCAACAATATCTCCCACTTTTCATTCTTCTCCTTGCTATCTAATTCTCAATTCTGAAACCTTTGGGGAGAATTTATTATACTCCCCTGTCATCACGGTGCAAATAAAAATGTCAAGGTTGTTAGCAAATGTTCTGGGTAGTAAAACCCATTACAATAAAGGAGCATGTTCTATGGCAAACATCCCAGCCCACATTGCATGAATATGAAACAGCTTAGAAAGGACTATTAGAGAGACTAGTTGGAAACCCTGTATCAGTAGGAATGTGTTTTACCTGAAGGGAGTTTTGATCAACTCTCTGGGAACATTTGGTTCTTCCTTCTCTGATACTGAAAAAAATCTGAGTATCTCTTTACTTTTTCCCTTCCTAAATTAAGATCTTCTCTTGTGTCAAAGTATCCCAAATTATCTCTTCTGACTCATCTTTCCTCCTGATACTTTTATTCCTTAAACATTTGTTGTGAGGGTGAAAAAGTTTGTTTCTTTCTAGGTTATATCTTCCTGAATTACTGCAGCATAGTTGATATTAAACTCTTAGTTATTCTTCAACACTGAGTCCAAAAATAAATTGATATTCACCTGTCCAAGTTCAAATTTCAGCTATAATTCAATTAATATTTCTTTAGAGAAGGCATTTGTATCTTAAAATGAGACACTGAAAGAACCACCAAGTAGTTCTTAGGGCTGCCCTGTTGGCTTTTCCAGCCAAGTTCAAGATAGCCTGATGCACGACTTCTACAGGTGCTAGCCTAGTTAGAACCACCCAGATCCAGCTCATGTTAACATGGTCATTCCTTTAGAGGGCTTCTTGCCTTTGTTATCTGCAGATACCTGCTACTCTAAGATCTTCCTGCCCTCCTCCCTCCCTACTCCTCCATCAAAATTGGAAAATGACAAGCACTATTCATTGACACTTTATTGATTACATTTTATCTTAAACTTACTAAAAATTTTACCCTCCAGACAGGTGTTTTCTTTTTTCATCCTCTTCTCTTTAATTTTGGACAATAGGCTTCCCCACTTTTGCATATGAAAGCAATCTCAAGCATCAGCAAATAGATTTTTCTCTCACTCAGGGACAGTACAGAAGTGTCTCTGAAATAACTCAGCACCTGGTTCTGCAGAAACATCTGATTTTGTCTTTGTAGTGATTATTTAGGTGGTGATCAATGAGTTAAAGGTGCTGGTCTCAGTTCTCTTACTCTGATATCTTGATCCAGTCTTCCTTGGGGGCGAGTGTGATGACTCAACAGGAATAGTTATGCTGGGGCAGGTGGAAAAACTGACTGAGAACGTCACCCAGAAAGTCCCCATCTCTGATCCCTTTCTAAATATTTGTCCGTATAAATCAGTAGTTGTGCCAGTTACAGACCTGACTTCATTTCTCTCATCAGCAGATTGAGGCCCTACCCTTCCCCTCTCTTTCTTAATCCTATTCCTTATTATCTTGGGCTTTCCCTCTGAGTGAAAACAATATATTTTAACATTAGGTCTAAAATACATCTGTATCCACTCTCTATAATTTCTACCTGTGGCAAAAATGCTTCCAACAGGATAAGCTTTGTTATAACATTGAGTAACTAACAAAACATTTAAAGTAATAATTATTGTTGTAGTTATTCTGACTGAAACCGCATTGTAGGTCAGGTATGCTGATAAAGAGTTAATATGTATAATTCCTACCTCACAGGTAATTGTACACATCAAATAAAAAATATATATTTAGCTCTGTGTTGGGCATACAGTAATGCTGCAAAAGTTGGTTAGTGAATTACCATTATACTCATTATTATAAAGTTATTAGAATCTACCTGCAATAAAGGAGACCCCAGTTTGATTCTTGGGTCAGGAAGATCCCCTGGAGAAGGGATAGGCTGCTACCTGCTCCAGTATTCTAGGGCTTCCCTGGTGACTCAGACGGTAAAGAATCCACCTGCAATGAGGGAGACCTGGGTTCAATCCCTGGGTTGGGAAGATCCCCTGGAGGAGGGGATGACAACCCACTTTAGTATTTTTGCCTGTGGAGAATCCCCATGACAAAGGAGCCAGGTGGACTACAGTCCATGTGGTATCAAATAGTTGGACACCACTAAGAAAATCAAGTTATTAATTACCATCATTGATATAGTTGACCCTTGAACAAGATGAGTTAGAACTATGCAGATTCACTTATATGTAGATTTTTAAAAATCAATACAGACTATCTGATCTGCGGTTGGTGGAATCCTTGCATGTGGAGCCACAGATACACAGAGGAACTGAAGATACGGAAGGCCGACTGTAAAGTTATCTGCAGATTTTTGATTGAGTAGGGCTTGATGCCCCTAGTCCCAGTGTTGTCCAAGGTCAGCTGTACTGTTCCCGCATTTGGCATCATCCCTATGTAGTAACTATTTGTAAGGCCTCCTCACACAGCCATTTTACTTTTTGCATTTCTTTTCCATGGGGATGGTCTTGGTCCCTGTCTCCTGTACAATGTCACGAACCTCCGTCCAGAGTTCATCAGGCACTGTATCTATCAGATCTAGTCCCTTAAATCTATTTCTCACTTCCACTGTATAATCATAAGGGATTTGATTTAGGTCATATCTGAATGGTCTAATGGTTTTCCCTACTTTCTTCAGTTTAGGTCTGAATTTGGCAATAAGGAGTTCATGGTTTGAGCCACAGTCAGCTCCTGGTCTTGTTTTTGCTAACTGTGTAGAGCTTCTCCATCTTGGGCTGCAAAGAATATAATCAATCTGATTTCGGTGTTGACCATGTGGTGATGTCCATGTGTAGAGTCTTCTCTTGTGTTGTTGGAAGAGGGTGTTTGCTATGACCAGTGCTTTCTCTTGGCAAAACACTATTAGCCTTTGCCCTGCTTCATTCTGTGCTCCAAGGCCAAATCTGCCTATTACTCTAGGTGTTTCTTGACTTCCTACTTTTGCATTCCTGATCACTATAATGAAAAGGACATCTTTTTTGGGTGTTAGTTCTAAAAGGTCTTGTAGGTCTTCATAGAACCGTTCAACTTCAGCTTCTTCAGTGTTCCTGGTTGGGGCATAGGCTTGGATTACTGTAATATTGAATAGTTTGCCTTGGAAACAAACAGAGATCATTCTGTCGTTTTTGAGAATGCATCCAAGTACTGCATTTCGAAATCTTATTGACCATGTTGGCTACTCCATTGCTTCTAAGGGATTCCTGCCCACAGTCAGTTCAGTTCAGTTCAGTTCAGTCGCTCAGTAGTGTCCGACTCTTTGCGACCCCATGAATCACAGAACGCCAGGCCTCCCTGTCCATCACCAACTCCCGGAGTTCACTCAAACTCATGTCCATCGAGTCGGTGATACCATCCAGCCATCTCATTCTCTGTCGTCCCCGTCTCTTCCCACCCCCAATCCCTCCCAGCATCAGACTCTTTTCCAGTGAGTCAACTCGTCGCATGAGGTGGCCAAAGTATTGGAGTTTCAGCTTTAGCATCAGTCCTTCCAATGAACACCCAGGATTGATCTCCTTTAGAATGGACTGGTTGGATCTCCTTGCAGTCCGAGGGACTCTCATGAGTCTTCTCCAGCACCACAGTTCAAAAGCATCAATTCTTCAGCAATCAGCTTTCTTCACAGTCCAACTCTCACATCCATACATGACCACAGGAAAAACCATAGCCTTGACTAGACGGACCTTGGTTGGCAAAGTAATGTCTCTGCTTTTTAATATGCTATCTTGGTTGGTCATAACTTTCCTTCCAAGGAGTAAGCGTCTTTTAATTTCATGGCTACAATCAGCATATAATGGTCATCTGAGTTGAATTCACTCATTCTAGTCCATCTTAGTTCACTGATTCCTAGAATGTCTATGTTCACTCTTGCCATCTCCTGTTTGACCACTGCCAATTTGCCTTGATTCATGAACCTAACATTCCAGTCTCCTATGCAATATAGCTCTTTACAGCATTGGACCTTGCTTCTATCACCAGTCACATCCACAACTGGATATTGTTTTTGCTTTGGCTCCATCCCTTCATTCTTTCTGGATTTATTTCTCCACTGATCTCCAGTAGCATATTGGGCACCTACCGACCTGGGGAGTTCCTCATTCAGTATTCTATCATTTTGCTGTTTGATACTGTTCATGGGGTTCTTAGTGGACCACATTCTGTAAGACCTCTCCACCATGACCCTCTCGTCTTGGGTGGCCCCACGCGGCATGGCTTAGTTTCATTGAGTTAGACAAGGCTGTGGTCCGTGTGATCAGATCGACTAGTTTTCTTTGATTATGATTTCAGTGTGTCTGCCCTGTGATGCTCTCTTGCAATACCTACCGTCTTATTTGGGTTTCTCTTACCTTGTTCATGGGATATCTCTTCACAGCTGCTCCAGCAAAGCACAGGCACTGCACCTTAGCTTGGATGAGGGGTATCTCCTCATGGCCGCCCCTCCTGACCTTGAACGTGGAGTAGCTCCTCTTGGCCCTACTGCACCTACGCAGCCACTGCCACTTGGACATGGGGTTGCTTCTCTCTGCCGCTGACCCTTCTGCTCGCTCGGAGCCAGCGTTTCTTCTGTGAGGCTTGATAAAGGACAGAAATGCAGAAGATATTAAGAGGTGGCAAGAATACACAGAAGAACTGTACAAAAAAGATCTTCACGACCAAGATGATTACGATGGTGTGATCACTCACCTAGAGCCAGACATCTTGGAATGTGAAGTCAAGTGGGCCTTAGCATCAGTACGAACAAAGCTAGTGGAGGTAATGGAATTCCAGTTGAGCTATTTCAAATCCTGAAAGATGATGCTGTGAAAGTGCTGTACTCAGTATGCCAGCAAATTTGGAAAACTCAGCAGTGGCCACAGGACTGGAAAAGGTCAGTTTTCATTCCAATCCCAAAGAAAGGCAATGCCAAAGAATGCTCAAACTACTGCACTATTACACTCATCTCACATGCTAGTAAAGTCATGCTCAAAATTCTCCAAGCCAGGCTTCAGCAATATGTTAACCGTGAACTTCCAGATTGCCGGGATCCAGCGAGGGAAATCCTACCCGTGGTAAAGGTCAATTGGGGAAGAGGCCTGACGGGCAAAGGCTAATTAGGACTCAAGGAACCCCCTGGACTTACCCGAGCATCTACCCCCAAAGAAAACCGGAGTCTGACTGCCTTACTATCTTACGCCTCTTACCAAGTCCTCTAATACTTACAGGGGCTTCCCCCCAACCATCTTTCTCTGAAAATATTAATTCAGAGCTGTAGTTAAAAAGTTCTCCTCTGCTTAATAGGAGTGTTCCAATCCAAGCCCCTCTGATAGCTTTCTAACTTGCCTGACAAGTTTGTCCGGGCTCTTACAACTACGAATGTGACTGTTTACAGCCTCCCAGCATGCAAGGACAGAAAACTTAATATTCTAAAATACAGGAATCTGTTGAAGAAGTTAAAATCATTAGAATAGTACTAAAAAATATTTCATTGTTGAATCAATGCTTGCTGCAAAGTTTCCATATTTTCTATTGTATCCTTGGAAATATATTAATCACATGTAGAGAAAATAAGTAATAGCCTTTGATTTAACCACATCAGATCTTAAGTTAATAAATTCTTTTCTTGTAGCTCACTACACCCTTGCCTTATAGGACTGTAACCTTGTCATGTGTCTTTGGAGAATAGCGGCTGACTTTAGGAAAATCACCTTGAAAGAATATAAGCCTTTTTCTAGATGACTACGGAGAAGGCAATGAATGGCAAGCCACTCCAGTACTCTTGCCTGGAGAATCCCATGGATGGAGGAGTCTGGTGGGCTGCAGTCCATGCGGTCGCTAGGAGTCGGACACGACTGAGCGACTTCACTTTCACTTTTCACTGTCACACATTGGAGAAGGAAATGGCAACCCACTACAGTGTTCTTGCCTGGAGAATCCCAGGGACGGGGCAGCCTGGTGGGCTTCCATCTATGGGGTCACACAGAGTCAGGCACAACTGAAGTGACTTAGCAGCAGCAACCTTTTTTAGGAGAGAGGGCCATAAACTGTTAGCAGGCCTCCTGGCCAGAAGATGATGTAAAACCACCTAAAACTTTTGTATATCATGAGACATACCAAAATAAGCCCTGATCCTGATAAGGGTCAAGATTGCTGACCCTGCGTGATTCTGGCATGACTCTATACCTCCCTTTCTCTATTATTATGTGCACAACTTAGGGTATAAAAGCAGCACTGGAAAATAAAGTTTTGGGCCTTGCTCACTGAAGCTTGGTCTCCCCGTGTCGTTTTTTCTCTTTTTCTGTCTTTTTCTCTATTCTCCTTTTTCCGGTTGAGATCCTTGGAGCGCTGGGCCCTCTGTGTTTACTTATCTGCCTGGGCTTCTAAGACCCACTCAAGGGGGTGCCCTGGTGGGGTGCCTCCAGTGATTCGAGAGGGCGCCTGCAGCCTATGTAAACAGAGCAAACCCCGTGCTGGGGTTTTCCTGGTTTCCTGCGTAAACCAAGTAATCATCAGCCCCTGTCTCTCTCTCTCTCTCTCGCTGACGCCGACGCCGTTCATCCCGAACGGCCATATCGAACAGGTTTCCAATACCAGATGTTCCAGGTGGTTTTAGAAAAGGCAGAGGCACCAGAGATCAAATTGCTAACATCTGATGGATCATGGAAAAATCAAGAGAGTTCCAGAAAAACATCAATTTCTGCTTCATTGACTATACCAAAGCCTTTGACTGTGTGGATCACAATAAACTGTGGAAAATTCTGAAAGAGATGGGAATCCCAGACCACCTGCCCTGCCTCTTGAGAAACCTGTATGCAGGTCAGGAAGCAACAGTCAGAACTGGATATGGAACAACAGATTGGTTCCAATAGGAAAAGGAGTACGTCAAGGCTGTATATTGTCACCCTGCTTATTTAACTTATATGCAGAGTACATCATGAGAAACGCTGGGCTGGAGGAAGCACAAGCTGGAATCAAGATTGCCGGGAGAAATATCAATAACCTCAGATATGCAGATGACACCACCCTTATGGCAGAAATGAGGAACTTAAAAGCCTCTTGATGAAAGTGAAAGAGGAGAGTGAAAAGGTTGGCTTGAAGCTCAACATTCAGAAAACAAAGATCATGGCATCTGGTCCCATCACTTCATGGGAAACAGATGGGGAAACAGTGGAAAGAGTGTCAGACTTTATTTTTTTGGGCTCCGAAATCACTGTGGATGCTGTTGCAGCCATGAAATTAAAAGATGCTTACTCCTTGGAAGGAAAGTTATGACCAACCTAGATAGCATATTAAAAAGCAGAGACATTACTTTGCCAACCAAGGTCCGTCTAGTCAAGGCTATGGTTTTTCCTGTGGTCATGTATGGATGTGAGAATTGGACTGTGAAGAAAGCTGATTGCCGAAGAATCGATGCTTTTGAACTGTGGTGCTGGAGAAGACTCTTGAGAGTCCCTTGGACTGCAAGGAGATCCAACCAGTCCATTCTAAAGGAGATCAATCCTGGGTGTTCATTAGAAGGACTGATGCTAAAGCTGAAACTGCAATACTTTGGCCACCTCATGTGAAGAGTTGACTCACTGGAAAAGACTCTGATGCTGGGAGGGATTGGGGGCAGGTGAAGGGGACGACCGAGAATGAGATGGCTGGATGGCATCACCGACTTGATGGATGTGAGTTTGAATGAACTCTGGGAGTTGGTGATGGACAGGGAGGCCTGGTGTGCTGTGATTCATGGGGTCGCAAAGAGTCGGACATGACTGAGTGACTGAAATGAACTGAAGTGAACTGAACTGAACTATGTAGTTGGAATCATCATTATTCCTCCACTTTAGAGATAAGGATGCAGCAGTGCCCATTAGTGAGGTGAGCTAGAAATAACTGTCCACTCACAGCCTGTGTTTCACAAATGTAGTGGTTAAAATTATGTGTGTGTAGCTTTCTTCTATACTGGGGTGTGTGTGTGTGTGTGTGTGTGTGTGTATGCATGCTCAGATATGTCCAACTCTTTGCTACCCCATGGACTATATAATCCATCCGGCTCCTCTGTCCATGCAATTTTCTAGACATGAAATACTGGAGTAGGTTGTCATTTCATTTTCCAGGGGATCTTCCCCACTCAGGGATCAAACCTGCATCTCTTGTGTTCCCTGCATTGGCAGGCGGGTTCACATAATCTTTATTTAGTTTTGAATCACATCTTTTTTTTTCCCATTTTATTGATCTCATTGATATTAGCACAATTGGTACATATCTAATGGATACAATTTGATGAGTTTGACATATACATACATTGTGGTACCCAAATGGCAAACCAAGTAGTAAACATACCCATCACCTCCAAAAGTTCCCTTATGTCCATTTTTTTTTTTTTTTTTTTTTTTGTGGAGGGTCACTTAACATGAAGACTTACCCTCTGAACAAATATAGGCTACTTATGTCATTTACTTTGTTAAGTGAGCCAGAAACCTTGATTCTCGAAGCATGCCAATCATAGATCACCAGTGGTGTTTCTTCAGCACAGAAATAATCTAGAAAGAAAGAAAATTAAAACTATAAACAGGTGCACATACCGTGTGTTGTTACCTATGAGCACCATGGTGTATTGTGTATCTTCAGAACTTATCTTGTATGGCTGTAACCTCATACCCAATGAACAACAACTCCCATCTCCAGTTCCCTGGGAACCACCATTCTATTTTTGGCTTCTGTTAAGTTTGCCTATATTAGATACCTCATATAAATGGAATTATGCAGTGTTTGCCCTCTGTGACTGACTTATTTCGTAAGTAGCATAATGCCTTTCAGGTTCATCTATGTTGTTAAATATCATCCTTATCCATGTTCTTTTATTTCTACCTCCAAAATGTAAACCTTCGGTAAAGGATAAAATGTTCTTGAAACAGCTATTAAAAATAATAAAAAATGTTCCACTTGAAATTGTGTTCAGTTCAAGTACAAGGTCACTTGGTGTTGACACTGCCAGAAATATTCCTCCTGAACAGACCACAGTATAGAAGCCATTGTCATTTGTTCTCCTTTTCCTCTGTCCCATTCTCTTTACCTTATTTTCTCTCCAACAAAGGACAACCATAAAAGCAATGGAGGCAACTACTCTCCAGAAAGCAATCAGAGCAGAAAAAGAACTTCAAGCCCAGGAGTGTTTTCACGGCACAGAGAGGTGACATGTGGGGAGCAGATTATAAAACACTAAATAAGCTGGCCCAGAACAGAGAGAAGGCCGCAGGACCCAAGCAAGGGAGGGTAAGCGAGAAGAGCAGGGGAAGGCTCTTGAGAGTTTCAGAGGGTGAACTGTTTCTGGACTAGCTTTGTTTTTGTTTCACTTTTCATGTTTGAGGAAGTTTTAGGAAGAGCATGTAATCCTGTGAGCCAGATTCCTTTCAATGTGGTGTAGTCTGAATCAGGAATGGGTTTGTAATGAATGTGTAAGTGGGTGAATTTTAGGCGGTGTCATGGATTTATAATCATTATAGACAGAAAACCAAAATATCACATTTACAGGTAATGTGGATATAGAGTAGTTTAGGAGTATTCCAAATTCACTCTCTGGTTTTGGAAAACCATAGGTAAATTATGTTATCTTGATGCTTATAGTATAGTGTTTGAAAGAAGACTTATTAGTTTAGTGAGTGATTTGGAGAAATAATATCTATAAAGTATCTAACAAAATCTGATATGTAGTATGTACTAACTAGATGTTAACTTCTATTGTTATATGAACGCATAATAGACATGGGTATGTATTTGTAGAAATTTAAACTTAAAGACTTTTACAAAATTACATTTATTTGTGATATTAACTAAAACTTTGTTTCCTCTTGGTTGTACAAGATCCTCTATATTTATGTCCTCTACACATTCAATTCTTGAAGTCCCAGATTACAACACTGTTTACATGTATTTAATATTCTCAAATTTACAGAATACTTCCCACACAAATATGTTTTTTAAAGTAGAGTGCCTGAAATTTCACCCTGAGAATATATATATATATATATATTTTTTTTTGAGCTTGGGACAGGCTTTGTGGGCAAAAAGTAAGACATAGGTTCAGAAATGCTTATCTAGAGGAGAGGAGAGGATGAGACATATGGAAAGAGTAACATGGAAACTTACATTACCATATGTAAAATAGATAGCCAACTGGAATTTGCTGTATGGCTCAGGAAACTCAAATAGGGGCTCTGTATCAACCTAGAGGGGTGGGATGAGGAGGGAGATGGGAGGGAAGTTCAAAAGGGAGGAGATATATGTATACCTAATGCTGATTCATGTTGAGGTTTGACAGAAAACAACCAAATTCGGTAAAGCAATTAACCTTCAATTAAAAAATAAAAGAAATGCTTATCTAATGTTTTGTCTCATTGATCATGTCAAGAAGCACCTAGGGAAGTGATTACCTAAGAAACTGAGACAGATGTGTATGTAGCGCTTCCCCAGCCCCTTGACTTTGTCTTACCCATGGAGAAAACATGGGTATGAGCATTGAGTTGTGTTCCAGGCTCATCTCGGGGAGAGGAGAATTAGGCAAATACCTGAGCCCTCTGATAACAACTCCACATGAAATGGTCTTCATAATGCATGGTTAAGAGCAGAATTCTAACCAATTAGATTTTCTTAGACTGACGTCACCATATGACTACTTGATATACTTTGGACTCTCTAGTTATTCTTTCCTAAGATATCCTGGGAGGAGATCTTCATGGATCCTTTTGTTTGTTCCTGGGGACCTATGAGAAGTAGCCTTTCTTGTGTGTCTCTTATGCCTGCCATTGGTCTTGGGATGGCAAGAAATTATCCTTTTGTGGAACATAGGTCCTGCAGCCCCTTCATGTTTCTGTTCCAGGAATATAATGCAGAGGAGATTGCAGATTGTGGTCTGCATATTGCAATTTAGGCATACAAAAGTTTACACAGAATATGTTAATAATCCTTCAACAAAGTTAAGTTACCTGCAATGGGAACTATCTAGATTATATTTACATTCATTTTAAATAAGTTCTATTACCAAACATCTTATTGTAGTATAATTGTTTTGGTCATTATTAATTTTGTTAACCTCTGATAAATCAATATTGATCTATTGTGTGGATAATTAAGTTCATATATATGTGTGTGTGTTTATATATGTATGTATGTGTATGTATCCATGCTCAGTCATGTTTAGCTCTTTGCAGCCCCTTGGACTGCAGCCCACCAGGCTCCTCTGTCCATGGGATTTTCCTAGGCAAGAATACTGGACTGGGGTGCCATTTCCTTTTCCAGGGTATCTTCCCAAGCCAGGGATCAAATTCACATCTCCCACCTCTTCTGCATTGGCAGGCGGGTTCTTTACCACTAAGCCACCTGGAAATCCCATATATATATGTGTGTATGTGTGTGTGTGTGTGTGTGTGTGTGTATTCTCTTAAGAAAGGACATTATCAAAGAATTTAACACAACAAGGAAATTTATTAATCAGTAATGTATTAAATCAACAATATCTCAGCCAAGTTTATTTAAATTACAAATAGTAAAACCACTTCAAAGCAGCTTAAGAAAGAGAGTCCTGGGCCAAGGATGCTTCCAGTTCTCAAAAGATGTAAAAGCCATCAGGTCTAAGATAGTATTATCTCTTGCTCTCTCTGCACGTAAAAACAAAAACCAAAGAAACAAAAAAGAAAAAACCCTTTACTGTCTCTGCTTTCTCATTTTGCCCTCTTTTGACTGGCATTGCTTATGTATGCAATTGGTAGTTTTCCAGTTTGTATTTCTCAGTTTACAAGAAGAGCATAGGGTGATCTTATCTTATTTGTGGTTCAGTCCATAAGTAGTATCTGACTCTTAGGGACACCATGTACTGCAGCACACCAGGCTTCCCTGTCCTTCACTGTCTCCTGGAGTTTGCTCAGATTCATGTCCATTGAGTCAATGATGCCATCTAACCATCTAATCTTCTGCTACCTTCTTCTTTTGCCTTTAGTCTTTCCCAGCATCAGAGTCTTTTTCAGTGAATTGGCTTTTCGCATCAGGTGGCCAAAGTTTGGAAGCTTCAGTTTCAGTCCTTTCAATGAATATTCAGGGTTGATTTCCTTTAAGATTGATTGGTTTGATCTTTCTGCTGTCCATGGAACTCTGATGAGTCTTATCTAATCCTCAGTTCTAAATTTTCAAGAAAGAGTCCTGTTTGTTCCAGCCTGGTCCAGTGTCCATTCTGATCCAGCCAGCCCTGCAGGACTCCTGCATCGAACGCTGTTTCCAGCAGAGTCCCTGTAACTGTCATGTGCAAAGGGCTGCATTTACAGCCAAGCAAGACTGTTATGGTGATGTCTCCTGGGGTTTTGAAAGTGAACGTCTCACCCTGTGGCCAAGGGTACAAGGTCATATGGAAGAAATGTGGAAACAGGGAACATATCCCTTCTTTAAGGGATAACAGCAGCCCAAATTTGTATCCTATTACAATCAATGAAAAAAGATTCCAAAGATTGTGTTCTAACTTTAGAAAGCATAGGTATATATAAATAGGTTTGAACAATTTTTAAAAGGCAGTCTAGCTCATGTCCTAATAACTAGGTTGGGCATTTTGCATTTATAACATAGAGATCATAAATCACAGCCCATTAGAGGTGGAAAGAGACTTAAAAATATTCTGGTCTATTTCCCTCATTTGACAAAAGAGGGAAGTAAGGCTCAATTAGACAAAGGACATGCCCAAGCTTACATGACTCATTAGTTGCAAAGATAGAATTAGGAGCTGGTTCTCCTGAATCCTGAAGAATGAGTGGATGGCTGCCTTTGGAACTTTGGCCCAAAAGTCTGGTATCACACTTACTTGCTTGGTTTGCTTTTTGGAGATAATCCAAACCTGGTTATAAACAAGAATTGCTTTTTAATTGGAGTGTTTTGGTTTAAGCCTGTTGCCTTTAAAATGGTCTGCCTTTCAGGGTTCCTTGGCAATCTCTTGGCAAGAAATGCCACCCTCTCTACATTCTCTGCAGTTGATATCTTCTGATATGCTGGGTTGAATACTGCCCCTCAAAATTTCATGTCTACTTAGAACCTGTGAATATGACCTTACTTGGAGAGTCTTTGTAGATGTTAAGTTAAGACAAAGTCATCCAGGATAAGTGTGGGCCCTATATCCAGTATGCTGGTGTTTTTATAAGAAGAGAGAAATGTGGACAAAAATAACAGATGCACAGGGAAAGCATCATGTGCAATACAAGTAGAGATTGAAGTGATGTGTCTGTAAGCCACGTAAGGAAGGATGAGGATTAAAGGCAATCATCAGAAACTAGGAGAAGGACCTCAGAGCACCAAGGAGAAATCAACCCCGCTGATACCTTGATTTCAGATTTCTAGTCTCTAGAACTATGAGATAGTAAGTTTTTGTTTAAGTCACCTTGTTTATGGCAGCTTGTTGCAGCCACCCTGGGAAATTAATTTGCCATGTGATACACATGAAATTGTCTGTGTATAGCTTTCTTAACAGATTGATATTTGGAAGTTGTACAAAATCAACAACAGAATAATGTTAATTATAGATATGTGCAAGGCCAGTTCTGGGTTTTCTTAAGCCGCAGTTCTAAGTGAGATGTGGGCAGGTCTTCTTTACTTCTTTTCAGCCTTTTGTTTTCAATGCCAAGGAAAATTATGCAAAATAGCAGAATGAAAAAGACACTGTCTTTAGTAGAAAACTAGGCATTTTCTAGGGTAGCTTTTCAGGTTGTCTCTGCCGTTCCTTTTCCAACTCTGAGTTGTAGAAAATACTGCTGTAGATGATTCTTGTCCACAGCAGTGCATGTTAATTGTATTCAAGGAAGTGCAGTTATCTAGTTTTTCATCATCTCTTTGCAAATTCACTTAGCATTCCTGATTGCCTATATGTGTGTTGTTCTTTCAATCCTCTTTTGAATTCATTCTAACATCCTACTGTTTCCTCATTAACTGAGTTAAATATTAATAAAATCTTTGACATATGCTTATTTTGTATTTTCATAAAGGTCATGGCTTTACTCTTTATAGAAATGTATCCTTTAATAAGAATCTAGTCTGAATTCAGCATGTAATTCTTAATTTTTATAATCTCCTTCAGAACCTAAGGGAGGAAAAAAAAAAAAACACAAGGACAAAATTTCCATTTTTTCTCTACCCTGTGTTGAAAGCCTTTCGAAATTTCCAAAAGCATTTTTGTAAGATTCTGACTTCCTGAGTACTTTAACAGCTAATATCTATTATGGATGACGAAAGTAATCGAATAAATCTTGAGAGACACATTCTGGAATATTAATCCAAGACATGCCCTTGGTCTTTTGAGCAGTGCCAATCCAAAAAACAAAGTTCGAAGTTATTCTGCTCCTCTTCATACCTTGGCTAAAAACCAGCTTCCGTGACCTAACACAACCCCAAGATAAGTTGACAACAGAAACTTAAATCTAATTTTCAAAGCTTCTCCAGTGATGTGAAGCAGCTTTGAAAGGATAATTGATATCGCCCTTTAAATTCTTAAAAGCTGTGATGAGGCTCACACTAGCATGAAAAGCAATGTAGTGATGAAGTTGTATCAGCGTGACAATTTCATGTCCAATTGGGACAAGAGAAACAGTATTCAGAGGGCTTAGGGGGGAAAGGCAGCATGCCAGATGTGTCCTGGGCAGAATGCAGTCTATTTTGAAGAACATAAGGAGAAGTAATGACCCATAAAAACTCCTGGTTGCTGCTCTAACACGAGAGAGGACTGGGAAAAAAGGCAGAACATTTCCTTGCAGCCTGGGCTACCCCAGAGTTTTTCTTTTTTTTAAATAGTTTTTTTCACATGCTGAGCTGCAGAATCAAGAGTCTTACTGAGAAACTGACTCAATTTTTAGGCCCTGGACATGTTTGATGCTTAAGTTTCTTTTTATTCTCCTTATATATTTTCTTGAGGGGGATACGAGAGACCTAGAGAAGAGTCAGACATGACTTAGCAACTGAACAAGAGACCTATAACCTAATGGCTTAGGGTGGCTAATATCCTACACTTGTATAGTCAGTTTTTGAACATGATTGAGTTTATTTTCATGTCTTAAGTTTTTCCATTCCTGCTGATTTTGTTACTCAATTCAAAAATGCATGAAGTTTTTTCTTTTTGGCTGACATAAGGGCCTAGGATGTTTGCATCTCCTCTGGATATTCCTGCAGCTCCTGTCTCTGCAGCTTGCACCAGCTCTGTCTTTCACAGCTCCTCAGGTGGCTGAAATTTTCACAGCTTGTTAGGTGGCTCTGGCTTTCACAGTTTGTGGACCCAATGACTGCTTGGGGAACAGTGTTTGCACTACCTCCCTCCCAAAGCCAAGCTTCACAGTGGAAATGTGTGAGTTGTGCCAATAGCCTCCCTGAAACCCTGTGGTTGTGGCAGATGCAAGCTAACTCAGCATGGAGATGAGAATTCTTCCAGATTGGGAATTGATGTCCCAGACAGAAAGTGAGTCTGTACTGACTTTATTCTCAAGTAAGTTGTTGCAAGTGGAAAGAAGAGCACCACCACATAAAGTGGCTGCAGAATAAACAGCACGCAGCATTATCTGCGGAGCATTGGTCCCTATCTTTTTCCTTTTAATAGTTGTTAATACGGCCAAGATGGTAAAATGTATTTAATAGAGGTTTCCCTTGATATAGCACCATTTTCAGGAGCCAGGGAAAAGTAGTGTTTTATCAGGAAGAAAGTAATAAGCAGGAATTGAAATGTTTTCATTTGGATCCTAAGTGGTGCCTGAGGTAAAATTGCATAATGTTAAAGCAACAATAATTGGTTCCTCCTGGCTTTCTCCATTGAAGGAAATTGAAATTCAATTGACTTTCAATGGAATAGTCATGGAGTTCCAATTGTCATTGCTCTGACTTTGTGCTTGTCTATCCCAAGAATGGTATGGGAGCCAAAAAAGAAAAGGTCTGAAACAGCTGGGAGAATAGTACAATTACATTAGGACAGATTGGAAGGGAATGGGGTATTCTAAATATATGAATAAATTTCAGTGTTTCTCAGAGCCTATAGCTGATTTGTTGCCAATGTCGATATTAATTTGGAAACATTGGAAGTGGGATGCAATTTTTGTCTTGTAATTTTTATTGATGGTAAAGCAAAATTTAATAAGAGGTTAAATTATGACAAAAGAGGCTTGGAGGCAAAATTAAAGAGCTGCATTGAGTCTGTTTCTGGAAAACACCAGTCTGCTTTCTGTTATGATGTTATTGTTTTCTATTTGATTTCCTTTTTTGCTTTTAATATTCTGTTTAAAATTTATTTTAGCTTAATTTTCTCTTATTTCTAGCTTCCTATGGTAAAAGTTTGATAACTGATTTAAATATTTTTTGCCAAATATAAGTTTTTAAAACTAAATTTCCTTCTAAGAACAACTTTTGTTGCATCCTATAAACTTTGCTATATTGCATTTTAATTTTTTTCAAAATATTTTAAAATTTCTTTGATTTTTTTCCTTTAACCCATATATTATTTAAAAGCTTATAGTTTAATTTATAAATATTTAAGGTTTTTTTCCATAAGTTGTTTATATAACTTACTTATAAATTATTCTATGTACATTTATTTTAAATTGCTATGTCCTCTTGAGGCACTGATACTTTTATCTTTTATTCTTTTTCTGATACATATTTTACCTCATATTTATATAGCCAATCCACTTTTTTTTAACCTTTTATTTTTACGTGATGTAGCTTTTCTCATTTTTTAATTTTATGCAAATGGTCTTCAGATTATAGTGGTTGTCTTGTAGAGAATTTATAATTGAGTCCTCTTTATGTTCAGTGTGACCCTTTTTGCTACTTAATTGAAGTATTTAAAACATTTACATTTAATGTAATTATTGATACGGTTGAATTTTAATTTGTTACCCATTATTGTATATTCTATTTTTCCTATCCTTGTTTTTTTTTTCATTTTTAGCCTTGTGTATTATATTTAAAATAATTCTACTTATATATTTTATTCTTTTCAATTGTTGCTTTAAGATTTAATTTGTTATAGTCCACTTTCAAATAATAGAATACTACTTGATATATAAGGTCTTTAAAATTCTCCACTGTCTCCGTTTTTCCTTTTTGTGCATTTGTTATACATTTTAGTACCACATAGAACTCAAAAACGATACATTGCTAATATTTTTCATTGAAACTGTCAATTATCTTTAAAGTAAGTTTCAGTTCAGTTCAGTCGCTCAGTCGTGTCCGACTTTGCGACCCCATGAATCACAGCATGCCAGGCCTCCCTGTCCATCACCAACTCCCAGAGTTCACTCAAACTCATGTCCATCGAGTCGGTGATGCCATCCAGCCATCTCATTCTCTGTCGTCCCCGTCTCCTCCCAACCCCAATCCCTCCCAGCATCAGACTCTTTTCCAGTGAGTCAACTCGTCGCATGAGGTGGCCAAAGTATTGCAGTTTCAGCTTTAGCATCAGTCCTTCCAATGAACACCCAGGATTGATCTCTTTTAGAATGGACTGGTTGGATCTCCTTGAAGTCCAAGGGACTCTCAAGAGTCTTCTCCAGCACCACAGTTCAAAAGCATCAATTCTTTGGCGATCAGCTTTCTTCACAGTCCAACTCTCACATCCATACATGACCACTGGAAAAACCGTAGCCTTGACTAGACGGACCTTTGTTGGCAAAGTAATGTCTCTGCTTTTTAATATGCTGTCTAGATTGGTCATAACTTTCCTTCCAAGGAGTAAGCGTCTTTTAATTTCATGGCTGCAATCAGCATCTGCAGTGTTAGATTAAGTAAAATAGTTATAGTGAAACATACATAAGTTTACCTGTCCCAAGTTTTAGTCAGTAGTTTTTCTAAGGAATATTAGTTTGTTTTAGTGAGAAATTAAAAATCTAAAGTCTGGGTGCCAAGGTGCTCACTGCTACTGCATCGTTCAGTGTACATTTTCTCCTAATAATGAGATGTTTTAGCTGTCTACTCTTTCATAATGATTATCACAATCCTAGCAAATTTAAACAATACACATTTCATATATATAGTTTCTATTTCTTTAATTACTTTGGATGGATACAATTGCCAGTCTTTCTTTTTTCTTATTTCTCTACTTTTCAGAGCTTCTCTTTTTCACTGGTTTTGAGTTATTTGTTTGCTATATTCCGTGTATTGATATTGTTTTCTTTATGTTCATCCCTTTTAATGTTTGATGGGCTTCTCACATTTGTTGGTTTGTTATTTTCATCAAACATGGAAAATTCTTATCAATTATTTCTAAAAAACTTGTTTCTGTATCTATTGGGGGCATTAAAATTACACATATACTAAACCATTTGATATTAACTCACATGTGGAAAAAAGTCTCTGTTTACTTTTTTCAGTCTTTTGTTTCTCTCTGCTTCATTTGGATGGATTCTGTTATATTTTTTAAAGTTCATTTATCTTTTATTCTGAAATGTCTGATCTGCCATTAAGCCCATATATTAAACTTTTCATTTTAGATACACTATTTTTCACCTCTTTTCTTTTGGTTCTTAGGGTACCATTTCTCTCCACTTCTCGCATTGACATTTTATTTTATGTAGACCTAGACTAAGGTGTGAATCCTCTGATATCACTACTGAATGTAGGCTCTAGTCATACATTGCTTATTCTAAATGTATAATCAGGTATTTCTCTAGGAAGCATTAGCTTATTCAGGAAAAAATTGAATCTGCTCTGGTTGTTAGAGTGTTTGTTACTTCTGAGTTAGGCATTGTTTGTAAGTTTTTTTAAAAAATAAGTGATATATATAGTTTTTTATTTCTACGTAATAAGTTGTCATAAACTTAGCTTAAAATAATGTATATTTCTTATTTCATAGTTTCCACAGGCCTGGTTTCTGAGCATGACTTGGCCTTGTGCTGTGCTTGGGTTCTCACAAGATTGCAGTGACACTAGTAACCCACCTGTATTGTCATCTGGAGGCTCAAGTGGAGAAGATACTTCCAAGCCCAGAGTACATTTGTGTTTTGGAATCTATCTTTAGCAAGTGTATGACTGAAAGCCCCAACTTTTTGTTGACAATTTACTGGAAGCTGCTTTTATGTTCTAGAAAGTGTCAGTTTCTTGCCTTAAGAACTTTTCCATTATGGCCACTTACTTCATCACACTGATAAGAAGAATCTCTCAGTCTGTTAAGATGGAGTATGATATAGTCACAGGAGTAACCCTATCACATTTGCCAAATAAAATACTCTAATCAAGATGATGTATCCAGTAACCTTGGCCATATTCTCTTACTGAGAAACAACACAGATCTCACTGCTACTTGGGGAGGGTATTATACAAAGTATAAACATAAGAAGTGGAAAAATCATTGTGTTCTGTCTAGGAAATTAGAATTTTTGTTAAAACAATCCATGAGTTCATAGTAATCAATCTTAAATAAATTCAGGTGTAAAGGATTTTTACTTTATTCACACATCTTATATGTGTACCTCCTCTTTCCTATGTCCATAATCCTAGTTCTCAACAACATAATTTTCCATTGTCTTTATATCAAAATCTACATACAGCAAATTGATAATAACAGTATCATCATCGTGTTCAAAAACTCCTGCATACCTTAATTTTTAAAATATACCACTAGGTTTATTTATTATAAAAAATATGTTAAGTAGACAAATTATTGTCTTTTTTAATTGAGATGTAATTAACATATAACATTCTGTTAGTTGTAGGCTTCCCATATAGTGATTCAATGTATGAATATAATATGAAATAATCATCACAGCTGTGAAGTGCTGCACTCAATATTTCAGCAAATTTGTAAAACTCAGCAGTGGCCACAGGACGGGAAAATGTCAGTTTTCATTCCAATCCCCAAAAACGATAATACCAAAGAATGATCAATCAAACCAGCGCACAATTGCACTCATCTCACATGCTAGTAAAGTAATGCTCAAAATTCTCCAAGCAAAGCTTCAATAGTATGTAAACTGTGAACTACCAGATGTTCAAGCTGGTTTTAGAAAAGGAACCAGAGATCAAATTGCCAACATCCATTGGATTATTGAAAAAGCAAGAGAGTTCCAGAAAAACATTTATTTCTGCTTCATTGAATATGCCAAAGCCTTTGACTATGTGGATCAACACAAAGTGTGGAAAATTCATAAAGAGATGGGAATACTAGACCACCTGACCTGCCTCTTGAGAAATCTGTATGCAGGTCAGGAAGCAACAGTCAGAACTGGACATGGAACAACAGACTGGTTCCAAATAGGAAAAGGAGT
This sequence comes from Moschus berezovskii, assembly GCF_049115385.1. Taxonomy (NCBI): domain Eukaryota; kingdom Metazoa; phylum Chordata; class Mammalia; order Artiodactyla; family Moschidae; genus Moschus; species Moschus berezovskii. The sequence goes on from NC_142466.1 coordinate 24,419,156, forward strand.
ACGTCAAGGCTGTATATTGTCACTCTGCTTATTTTACTTATATGAAGAGTACATCATGAGAAACACTGGGCTGGAGGAAGCACCAGCTGGAATCAAGATTGCCGGGAGAAATATCAATAACCTCAGATATGCAGATGACACCACCCCATGGCAGAAAGTGAAGAGGAACTAAAGAGTCTCTTAATGAAAGAGGAGAGTGAGGAGAGTGATAAAGTTGGCTTAAAGCTCAACATTCAAAAAACTAAGATCATGGCATCTGGTCCCATTACTTCATGGGAAATAGATGGGGAAACAGTGGAAACAGTGACAGACTTTATTTTTTTGGGCTCCAAAATCACTGCAGATAGTGACTGAAGCCATGAAATTAAAGACACTTGCTCCTTGGAAGAAAAGTGATGACCAACCTAGATAGCATATTAAAAAGCAGAGATATTACTTTGCCAGCAAATGTACATCTAGTCAAGGCTATGGTTTTTCCAGTGGTCATATATGGATGTGAGAGTTGGACTGTGAAAAAAGCTGAACTCCGAAGAATTGATGCTTTTGAACTGTGGAGAAGACTCTTGAGAGTCCGTTGGACTGCAAGGAGATCCAGCCAGTCCATCCTAAAGGAAATCAATCCTGAATATTCATTGAAAGTAATGATGCTGAAGCTAAAACTCCAATACTTTGGCCACCTGATGCGAAGAACTGACTCCTTGGAAAAGACCCTGATTCTGGGAAAGATTGATTATGGGAGGATGAGGTGGTTGGATGGCATCACCGACTCAATAGACATAAGCTTGAGTAAACTCCAAGAGTTGGTGATGGACAGGGAGGCCTGGCTTGCTGCAGTCCATGGGGTCACAAAAAGTCAGAAGGGACTGAATGACTGAATTGAACTGAACTGATCATCATAGTATGTCTAGTTAACATCTATCACCACATACAGTTAGAAGCTTTTTTCTTCTGATGAGCAATTTTCCCTTCAGTTCAGTTCAGTCGCTCAGTCGCATCTGACTCTTTGCGACCCCATGAATCACAGCACGCCAGGCCTCCCTGTCTATCACCAACTCCTAGAGTTGACTCAAACTCATGTCCATTGAGTCGGTGATGCGATCCAGCCATCTCATCCTCTGTCGTCCCCTTCTCCTCCCGCCCCCAATCCTTCCCAGCATCAGAGTCTTTTCCAGTGAGTCAACTCTTCGCATGAGGTGGCCAAAGTATTGGAGTTTCAGCCTTAGCATCAGTCCTTCCAATGAACACCCAGGACCGATCTCCTTTAGAATGGACTGGTTGGATCTCCTTGCAGTCCAACGGACTCTCACGAGTCTTCTCCATTAGCAACTTTCAAAAATAGAATACAGTGTTATTAATTATAGCCACAAATCTTTCCTTTTTAGTGAGTGTATAATATAGCCTTTTTGTTTCACTTTAACTTTTAGGATTTACTTTTTTATTTTTATTTTATATTGAAGTATGGTTGATATAAAATATTATTGGGTCTTGGAGACGCGGGAGACGCCCGGCTCCGGCGGCGCAGGCGCAGACGCGGGAGACGCCCGGCTCCAGCGGCGCAGACGCGGGAGACGCCCGGCTCCGGCGCAACCGACCACGTGCAGAATCGTGGCTGAGATGAGCTACCCCACGCCCAGGGTTAGGGCGGTGGCCGAGAGGAGCTGTACCACGTCCAGGAGGCGGTGGCTGCTTGGGCACCGGAGGGCCGAGAGGAGCTGATCCACATTCAAAGCAGGAGGGGCGGCCTTGAGGAGATACCCCTCGTCCAAGGTAAGGTACAGCGGCTGCGCCTTGCTGGAGCAGCTGGGAAGAGTTACTCCATGACCAAGTGGAATATAAGAATCCAGTGTTCTGGGGAGGAAGGAACAAGATGGCGGAGGGATAAGATGGCAAGACCACTTTCTCCCCCACAAATTCATCAAAAGAACATTTGAACGCGGAGTAAAGTCCACAAAACAACTTCTGAATACTGGCAGAGGACATCAGGCTCCCAGAAAAGCAGCCCATTGTCTTCTAAAGGAGAGAGAAGAAATCCAGCTGCACCCACCAGAACACCGACACATGCTTCCCTAACCAGGGAACCCGGACAAGTCACCCGTCCAACCCCACACACAGCGAAGAAACTACATAATAAAGAGAACTCCACAAACTGCAAGAAGAGGGAAAGGCCACCCCAAGCAAAGCAATATAAGCAAGATGAAGAGGCAGAGAAATACCCAGCAAGTAAAGGAACAAGATAATTGCCCACCAACACAAACAAAAGAAGAAGATATAGGGAATTTACCTGATAAAGAATTTCAAATTTTGATGGTGAAAATGATTCAAAATCTTGAAAGCAAAATGGAGTTACAGATAAATAACCTGGAGAAAAGGATTGAGAAGATGGAAGAAAGATTTAATAAGGACTTAGAAGAAATAAAAAAGAGTCAATATACAATGAATAATGCAATAGATGAGATCAGAAACACTCTGGAGGGAACAAACAGTAGAATAACAGAGGCAGAAGACAGGATAAGCGAACTAGAAGATAGAATTGTAGAAATAAATGAAACAGAGAGGAAAAAAGAAAAACGAATTAAAAGAAATGAGGACAATATTAGAGACCTCTGGGATAATGTTAAATGCTCCAACATTCGAATCATAGGAGTCCCAGAAGAAGAAGACAAAAAGAAAGACCATGAGAGAATATTTGAGGAGATAATAGTTGAAAACTTCCCTAAAATGGAGAAAGAAATAATCACCCAAGTCCAAGAAACCCAGAGAGTCCCCAACAGGATAAACCCAAGGCGAAATACTCCAAGACACATATTAATCAAATTAACAAAGATCAAACACAAAGAACAAATATTAAAAGCAGCAAGGGAAAAGCAGCAAATAACACATAAGGGGATTCCCATAAGGATAACAGCTGATCTTTCAACAGAAACTCTTCAGGCCAGAAGGGAGTGGCAAGACATACTTAAAGTGATGAAAGAAAATACCCTACAGCCCAGATTACTATACCCAGCAAGGATCTCATTCAAATATGAAGGAGAAATCAAAAGCTTTACAGACAAGCAAAAGCTGAGGGAATTCAGCATCACCAAACCAGCTCTCCAACAAATGCTAAAGGATCTTCTATAGATAGGAAACACAGAAAAAGTGTATAAACTTGAACCCAAAGCAATAAAGAAAATGGCTACGGGATCGTACTTATCAATAATTACCTTAAACGTAAATGGGTTGAAATTTTCAAAAAGGCTAGGAAACAATTCTCATAGCCATCAATAGTTCAGTGTTGAGTTCATGAATAGTTTTTAAAGTTTGGGACAAACTGTAGTATTTGCTATTTGAAGTACTATTTGTAATTGGCATATTACAATGTAACATTGGTCTTCATTTCCAACTTAAAACGCCTAAAAATGCCTAACAGGTTTTTAGATTTGTGAATTTAATTGAAATGTATTTTACGATGTTACTAAACCTGCAGATATATTGAAATATTTCAGAGAACTTATTCACTGTACATTTAATTTATTTTATTTATTAAAGTTATGAACTGTAAAAAAAAACAAACAAAAAACAAACAAAAAAAATATTATTGGGTCTTGGAGTACAGCATATTAGTTTAACATTTATGTACAGCACAAAATCATCATGATGTCAAGTAACTATCTTTTACTATAGAAAGTATTGCAATATTGTTGACCTATGCTATACTTTCCACCCCATGACTTATTTAATGACTGGAATTCTGTACTCTTAATCCCCTTGCCTATTTCATTTATTCCCCAAGACACTCTCCCCTCTGACAATTACTAGGTTGCTCTCTGTATCTGCAAATATGTTTCTCTCTCTCTTTTTTAGATTCCACATACATGTAAAAATATACAGTATTTGTCTTTCTCTGTCTGATTTATTTTTTTCACTTAGCGTAATGCCCTCTAGATCCAGTCATTTGTCACAAGTGGCAATGTATCATTCTTTTTATGGCTAATGTTCTATTAAGTATGTATACCACAGCTTTATCCATTCATCTATACATGGGCACTTAATGTTGCTTCCATAACTTGGCTATTGTGAATAACACTGCAGTGAACATAGGAGTTCCTGTATCTTTTAGAATTAATGATTTTGTTTTCTTTGGAAAAATACACAGAAATCAAATTGCTAGATGATATGGTAGCTCTGTTTTTAATTTTTTGAGGAACTTCCATACAATTGCCCATAGTGTCTACAATTAATTCAGATTCCCACCAACAGTGCACAAGGGTTCCCTTTTTTCCTTATCCTTATCAACACTTGTTATTCCTTCATTTTCCTTTTTGATAACTGTCATTCTGATAGGCATGAGATGATATCTTATTATGGTTTTGATTTGAATTTCCTGATAACTGGTTTTCAAAATTGTTCCAACAAGCAAAGTCCAGGACTTGACACTTTCACAGGTGAATTCTACCAAACATTTACATAGTTAATACCTATCCTTGCCAAACTATTCCAAAAAATTGAAAAGTAATGATCATTTTCATTATTTTTTTTCCATGAGGCAGGTATTACACTGGTATTTAAACCACAGATACTATGGAAAAAGAGAAATAAAGGCCATTGTCCCTGATGAACATAGATGCAAAAACTCTCAACAAAATATTCAGTACTTGCAAACCAAATTCAACAATGCATTGAAAGGATCATACACTAAGATCAAATGAGATTTGTCTCAAGGGTATAAAGATAATTCGATATTTACAAATTGGTCAAAGAGCTACATCACATTAACAAGACAAAGGATGAAAAATCATATTATCATCTCTCAATAGATACACAAAGAATATTTGATAAAATCCAACATCCAGTTATGATATAAACTCAACATAGTGGGTTTAGAGGCAATGTACCTCAACATAGTAAAGACCATGAATGGCAAATGAAACTTGCTCAGTCATGTCTGACTCTTTGTGACCCCATGGACCATACAGTCCATGGAATTCTCCAGGCCAGAATACTGGAGTGGGTAGCCGTTCCCTTCTCTAGGGGATCTTGCCAACCCAGGGACTGAACCCAGGTCTCACACAATGCGGGTGGATTCTATACCAGCTGAGGCAGGTATGGGAAGCCATTCCAGGGAAGCCTGGCAAACTCATCGCTTAACATGTACTCAATGGTGAAAAGCTGAAGGCTTTTCCTCCTGGGATCAGGAATAAGACGAGTTTGCCTACTCTTGCCTGGAGAATCCCAGGGACGGGGGAGCCTGGTGGGCTTCCGTCTGTGGGGTCACACAGAGTCGGACACGACTGAAGTGACTTAGCAGCAGCAGCAGCAGCCTACTCTCACCACTTTTTCTCATCATCGTTCTGGAAGGCTTAGCCATGACAGTCAGAGAAAAAAAAGTAAAAGGAATCAAAATTGTAAAGGAAAAATTAAAACTGCCCCTATTTGCAGATGATTTGATACTGTATATGGAGAACGCTAAAGATTCCACCAAAAAATGTTAGCGCTAATAGATGAATTAGAGTATACTTTCAAATACGTATTTTGTTTTATGAAGTGAAGTCGCTCAGTCGTGTCCGGCTCTTTGCGACCCCGTGGACTGTAGCTTCCGTCCGTGGGATTCTCCAGGCAAGAGTACTGGAGTGGGTTGCCATTTCCTTCTCCAGGGATCTTCCCAACCCAGGGATCGAACCCGGGTCTCCCGCATTGGAGGCAGACGCTTTAACGTCTGAGCAACCTTACAGTTTCCATGACTCCAATGTCAAGTCCATGAAACATGGTACATTGAAAGCTTTAGTCTATATTCTATCCCTTTGCATCTACATGGCTGGCCTGAAGCTAACTGCAAAAGAAGGGAAATAGAGAGGAGTACTTTGATATTTGATTTGTCCATAGGGATGAATCATAAGAGAAGCCTTTTCTTCACTGAAGGTCGGGAATCTGAGGATTGCCTTATGCCAGTTGAGAAGAAATAGATTTGGAAAATATGGAAAAGAGAAGAAGAAGGAAGTGTCTGGAGAAACAGAGCCCCACCACCCCCAGTATTGTAGCAGTCCAGCTCATACTGAAGTCACAAGACAAATGAGAAATTCCCTATTTTTGTGGTTAAGTGATGCAGTTTTGGGAACAGTTATATCTGGCATCTGTTTTAACGTTGTATTTTGCTTTATGCTATGATTATTTTTAATTACCCACAAATATGCAGTGAGTATACTACAGAGAAACAGCCTTGTGTGCTAGTAGATGATCATTTAGGGAAATCACACAGAGAAAGATTTCTTTAAGTATGGCATAAAATGGGGTTGAGAGGAAAATTCTCAGCAATTGAGACCAGCTAAGAAAGATAATTAAAATGAAGTTTTAAGCAGAACAGAGTGAGAAATTACAGGAGATCATAAATCACGTCTTCCCTCACTCTGTAATCCTGGCAGAGAAGTATCGCACTGAGACTTCTGCCTCATAGCAAACATTATATGGTTCTCACAATTTAAAGGTGAGAGTGACCCTGTAAAGTTGCAAGATTTAGGATTTTTGTGTTTAAACAAATGATACTCTGTTTACTGATTTCTTAGTATTCAGTAAAAATTATGTTATATAATTTACAAATTATATCATTTAGATCTAACATAGTAGATATCAGCTTTTCTATTTTATAGATTAGATAACTGAGAGTTGCCCAGAATATATATGCAGTAAGGGAAAAAAGAGGATTCAAATTAAGATGAATGCCTTTGGCTCTGTTATTTAAAGTATATGCTGATTTGCAGAGTTTTTGCCATCAGTAGAGTCTGTACTTACTGGAACTTGGTATTTGTGAATCACTTATTTTGGTTGGGCTTCCCTGCTGGCTCAGGCTGCAAACAATCTGCCTGCAATGCAGGGCACCTGGGTTTGATCCCTGGGTGGGGAAGATCCCCTAAAGAAGGGAATGGCAACCCACTCCAGTATTCTTGCCTGAGAAATTCCATGGACAGTCCATGGGGGTCACAAAGAGTCAGACACAACTGAGAGACAAACACTTTCACTTAATTTTGATTAAGAAATTTAAAGGACTACCACTGTACTTTCCGAAGTGTTGATCAGATCATTTCTAGATTTATTTTGAACCTGTATAGATTTTGAGGCAGCCTTTTTCTTGCTAAGTTATAACGGTAACTAAACACATCCTAGGTTCATGATGCATCTAATTAGGCAAACACACATGTAGCTGTCAAAGGGGAATAATTAAATGTCACACTAAAAATATTTAATGGCTGAAGTTAGGATAATATAGAATGCTTGTTCCAAGGCTTTAGGAGCCAGATTGTCCTCATTCTTCACCTAAAGAATTCATGCTTGAAAAAAGTTAATCTATGGAGAAATCCTTTTACAAATTGCTTGATTCCAACCAGCTACCAGTGGAATAAGCAATCTGTTCTTGCATTAACAGGCTGCTACCTAGAGGAAACACTTAGGCAAGATTGCAAGCTGTCTTTTAAAATTCTGGATAGCAAAAATATCAAAGAGGCCTGATTTTTCCATGTTGGCTGTTGAATCCTAGACTGCGTATTAACACATGTAGAGCAAGCAACCCATTTATTTCATGTGGGACAATTAGCCAAAACCGAAATCACTGACTGCTTAGTTCTTTGGTTAGGAAACAGAAGTTCATATGTTGTTTTCTCATTTAGTGAACTATGGTAAAATTTTGTTAGGCCTGAATAACATTTTTTGTTTGCTCGTGACTTCTTTATGTTGAATATTAATCTCTTCTTTAAGTAAGAAGGCTTCTAAAAATACATGTAAGTTTACATATCCAGAACACTTCTTAAAATCCCAGTTAGCTCCATCCTGTTTTATAGCTCATCCCTGGTGCTGATCAAAACTTGTACTTCTTAACTACATTATATATTTTAGTACCTATATAAGAAATATGCTGGGATAACTCAATTCCAAAAACATATATGGTTATCTTCCATTTCCACTGAGGCCTGCTGTGTAACACATAAGAAAAACTGATTACAGAAACCACACAATACTCTCCTAAATAACTAAATCCTCTTGGGGTGAAATTATTTTTTTTCTTCATGAGCAGAAATAACAGATTTATATAAGCAATATTAAATGTGTTGCTAAATGTTAGTTAAAAAAATTCAATTGAAAAAAAAATAGGTAAGGCTGAACAATCGATTTATATCTGGTTCCAAATATGTTACAAATACCAAGAGATTTCAAAGTGTTGAAATGAATCACAGCAGCATTCATGACTGAGCAGCAACAGGAAATGATATAAAATAAGTTCCCAGCTTGGGGTTTTCTGTAGGTTTCTCTGTTTGCCATGCAATCAATCATGTGCAGTATTGCATTCTTCCCATTTCTGCATTCATCACTGTACTAGCAATTGCACTGGGGAAATTGTACAGAGCAAAGGAGGACAGGAGTATACTGGATTGCTTAATGGCATAGGTGTCAGGCCTTTTCCTCTGAACTTGAGGTTGGGAGTTCCATTTGGTTTCAAGACGAACATGGAAACTTGAATATTGGGAATATTCATTCTTGCTAAAAAAGCAGAGTGCAACCACTTAATAAGGGAATTCTGATCTGGTATAATAAAGATAACTGTGTCCCAACATGGAGTTTTAAGAACATTTGTGTTTAGGATCTAAAACTTAAGTTGGGTTAAAGATTTACTGTGCACGGCCCCACCCATCAGAACAAGACCTAGTTTCCCCTAGAGTCAGTCTCTTCCATCAGGAAGCTTCCTTAAGCCTCTTATCTTTATCCATCAGAGGGCAGACAGAATGAAAACTGCAGTCACAGAAAACTAATCAGACTGATTACATGGACCACAGCCTTGTCTAATTCAATGAAACTATGAGCCATGCCAAGTAGGGCCACCCAAGATGGGTGGGTCATGGTGGAGAGTTCTGACAAAACGTGGTCCATGGGAGAAGGGAATGGCAAATCACTTCAATATTCTTGCCTTGAGATCCCCATGAACAGTATGAAAAGGCAAAAAGACAGGACTCTGAAAGATGAACTCCCCAGGTTGGTAGGTGCCCCATATGCTAATGGAGAAGAGTGGAGAAATAATGAAAAGACAGAGCCAAAGCAAAAAACAAACAAAAAACAACGCGTAGCTGTGGATATGACTGGTGATGGAAGTAAAGTCTGATGCTGTAAAGAGCAATATTGCACAGGAACCTGGAATGTTAGGTCCATGAATCAAGGCCAGTTGCCAGTCAAACAGGAGGTGGCAAGAGTGAACATTGACATTTTAGGAATTAGTGAAATTAAATGGACTGGAATGGGCAATTTTAATTCAGATGACCATTATATCTACTACTGTGGGCAACAATCCCTTAAAAGAAATTAGAGTAGCTCTCATAGTCAACAAAAGAGTCTGAAATGTATTACTTGGATACAGTCACAAAAAGGACAGAATGATCTCTATTTGTTTCCAAGGCAACCATTCAGTATCACAGTAATCCAAGTCTATGCCCCAACCAGTAATGCTGAAGAGCCTGAAACTGAATGGTTCTATGAAGACCTACAAGACCTCCCAGAACTAACACCCAAAAAAGATGTCCTTTTCATCATAGTGAACAGGAATGCAAAAATAAGAAGTCAAGAGATACCTGGAGTAACTGGCAAATTTGGCCTTGGAGTACAGAATCAAGCAGGGCAAAGGCTAATAGACTTTTGCCAAGAGAATGCACTGGTCATAGCAAACACCCTCTTCCAACAACACAAGAGAAGACTCTACACATGGACATCACCAGATGGTCAATGCCAGAATCAGACTGATTATATTCTTTGCAGCCAAAGATGGAGAAGCTCTATACAGTCAGCAAAAACAAGACTGGGAGCTGACTGTGGCTCAAATCATGATCTCCTTATGACCAAATTCAGACTTAAATTGAAGAAAGTGGGGAAAACCACTAGACTATTCAGATATGACTAAATCAAATCCCTTATGACTATGTAGTGTAAATGACAAATAGATTCAAGAGATTAGATCTGATAGACACTGTGCTTGAAGAACTATGGACGGAGGTTTGTGACATTGTACAGGAGGCAATGATCGAGACTATCCCCAAGAAAAAAGGATGCAAAAAGGCAAAATGGTTGTCTGAAGAGGTCTTTCAAATAGCTGAGAAAAAAAAAAACAAAACATAAGTGAAAGGCAAAGGAGTAAAGGAAAATATAGTCATTTGAATGCAGAGTTCCAAAGAAGAGCAAGGAGAGATAAGAAAGTGATCAATGCAAAGAAACAGAGGAAAACAACAGAATGGGGAAGACTAGAGATCTCTTCAAGAAAATGAGAGATACCAAGGGAATTTTTCATGCAAAGATGGGCACAATGAAGAACTGAAATGCTATGGCCCTAACAGATGCAGAAGATATTAAAAAGAGGTGGCAAAAATACACAGAAGAACTATACAAGAAAGATCTTCATGACCCAGAAAACCAAGATGGTGTGATCACTCACCTAGAGCACGGCATCCTGGAATGTGAAGTCAAGTGGGCCTAAGAAATCATCACTACAAACAAAGCTAGTGGAGGTGATGGAATTCCAGTTGAGCTATTTCAAATCCTAAAAGATGATGCTGTGAAAGTGCTGCACTCAATATGACAGCAAATTTGGGAAACTCAGCAGTGGCCACAGGACTGGAAAAGGTCAGTTTTCATTCCAATCCCCAAAAACGGCAATGCCAAAGAATGCTCAAACTACTGCCCAATTGCACTCATTTCACATGCTAGTGAAGTAATGCTCAAAATTCTCCAATCCAGATTTCAATAGTACATGAACTGTGAACTTCCAGATGTTCAAGCTGGTTTTAGAAAAAGCAGAGGAACCAGAGATCAAATTGCCAACATCTGTTGGATCATTGAAAAAGCAAGAGAATTCCAGAAAAACATCTGTTTCCTTGACTATGCCAAAGCCTTTGACTGTGTAGATCACAACAGACTGTGGAAAGTTTTAAAGAGATGGGAATACCAGACCACCTGACCTGTCTCTTGAGATATCTGTCTGCTGATCAAGAAGCAACAGTTAGAACTGGATGTGGAACAACAGACTGGTTCCAAATTGAAACAGGAGTACATTAAACTTGTATATCGTTACCCTGTTTTTTAAACTTATATGCAAAGTACACCATGCAAAATGCTGGATTGGATGAAGCACAAGCTGGAATAAAGATTCAGTTCAGTCACTCAGTCGTGTCTAACTCTTTGTTACCCTCATGAACTGCAGCACGCCAGGCCTCCCTGTCCATCACCAACTCCCAGAGTCCACCCAAACCCATGTCCATTGAGTCGGTGATGCCATCCAACCATCTCATCCTCTGTCATCCCCTTCTCCTCCTGCCCTCAATCTTTCCCAGCATCAGGGTCTTTTCAAATGAGTCAGCTCTTCGCATCAAGATTGCTGGGAGAAATATCAATAACCTCAGATATGCAGATGATATCACCCTTATGGAAGACGTGAGGAGGAGCTAAAGAGCCTCTTGATGAAAATGAAAGAGGAGAGTGAATAAGCTGACTTGAAACTCAACATTCAAAAGACTAAGATCATGGTGTACAGTCCCATCACTTCATAACAAATAGATGGGGAAACAATGTAAACAGTGACAGATTTTATTTTCTCGGGCTTCAAAATCACTGCAGATGGTGACTGCAGCCATGAAATTAAAAGACACTTGCTCTTTGGAAGAAAAACTGTGATCAAATTAGACAGCATTTTAAAAACCAGAAACATCATTTTGCCAGTAAAGGTCCATTTGGTCAAAGCTATATTTTTTCCAGGAGTCCTGTATGGATGTGAGAGTTGGACCATAAAGAAAATTGAGTGCCAAAGATTTGATGCTTTTGATTTGTGGTGTTGAAGAAGACTCTTGATATTCCCTTGGACTGCAAGGAGATCAAAGCAGTCAATCCTAAAGAAATCAGTCCTGAATATTCATTGGAAGGACTGATGCTGAAGCTGAAACACCAATCCTTTGGTCACCTAATGCGAAGAACTGACTCATTGAAAAAGACGCTGATTCTGGGAAAGACTGTAGGGAGGAGGAGACTGGGATGACAGAGGATGAGCTGGTTGGTTGGCATCATTGACTCTATGGACATGAGTTTGAGGAAGCTCCAGGAGTTGGTGATGGACATGGAAGCCTGGCATGCTGCAGTCCGTGGAATCACAAAGACTTGTAAACTGAGTGACTGAACTGAACTGAAGATATCAAAGGGCAGACATAGAAGATTAGATTTATTTGGCTTCTACCAAGTGCAAAGCTCCATGGTGGATATTTAAGAGGATACAGATTGTCTCTTTTAAGGAGTAGGGATTCTTCAAGACTATTGTGAAAAGTTATTTTGTGACTCAGCTGAGTCTATGGCAAGAGCTAGATAAAGGTCCAGAAAGATCAATGTCATCAGTCCTTGAAAGAATGTGGAATAGGGAAGCCTGGGAACATTTGATGGAAAGTGTGAGAAAAGTGGTTTGAAAATGAGCATAGGGCAAAGGAACAGAGGGAGGTGTGACAATGGTCATGTCCAAGACAGAGTAGGAACCAACCCATCTGGAATAGGGGCCTTATTACAGTCACGCTTTGTATCTTATTGGTCACAGGGACCAGAGGAAGACAACTACATCTAACATAGACAATTTTTATCTTTTGAAAAAAAGTATCATGAACAATGGTAAAAGTTTTTGCCGGAAAACTGTGAAAATACCTGACCTTACGCCTAACAGATAGTCAAGCTATCTCATGTATTCATACTAGTAATACTCTGCATATGATATGAGAACAGAGAGCCTAGATTTAGGTCTGTTATTTACTTCTGCATGAAGTGTTTGCTTATGTTTATTTTACATGTGAGACATTGATCTGTCAATTAATTTTGATATATTCTAGCCATTCAGTTTTGTAGCAATTTAACGTTCATTCTTGGATGACAGATTGTATTTTATGAAAGTTGTTTGGTACAAAAAACTGTGTTCCTTTGAAAGTATATTTGAGGAATCAGTGGCTCAAGGCTATGTCTCTAAAATCTGCTAATTTGAAGTGGGATTATAAACTTGCATTAAGAGGCCAGCAGACTCTCATAGTACTAACTCTGGTTTAAAGTTTGGAGTTTCTACTATGAATTCTGTTCCCAAGATTTATACCTGGTCTCTTCTAGAAGTAGCTGGATGTGGTGTTTCTTTACAGAGGAGTCTACCTAGATTCTGGTTTCTGAGAAAAAAAACATACTTAACCAAACAACTCAGAATCAACATATTCCAGAATGATTTTCTGTCATCTTCTTGTTTTTATGTTTGGAACAATTCGCACAGAAGTTGGAACAAAGATGTCATGCCTGGGTTTCTGAGTTCCTCAAACAGGTACACCGTAATTAGGGACTCACTCTCTTTAGACAGGCATCCTAGTTCAACCTGATATTAAGCAACTTTCTTTCATCTTCTGTTCATCAAGAAAAGGCATAGGCAATTGGCCAGAGAAGGAGTTAACTTGGCTTTGTGCACACTGTTGGCTGGTAGACATGATATTTTCCCTTAATTTTTATTCAATACTGCTAATGGAAGTTATACAAGCAAATTTTTCTTTACATTAAAAAAGCCATATAATTTATTTGGTTCCTCTATGTCTAAAAGACCCATAGTATATTTTAAAAATAAACTAATTCAATACTAAATATATTACTTTCATAATCCTCTCAGAAAAGGAGGAAGAAGGCTGTGGTAAATTCTGTGTTATTTTGTGTGTATCTAAAATGACATTAAAATTTCACTGATACGATATGACTCATGTAGGTATGTATCTTAGAGAAAAAATAAGTGAGAAGTTCAGTTCAGTTCAGTCGCTCAGTCATGTCCGACTCTCTGCGACCCCATGAACCACAGCACGCCAGGCCTCCCTGTCCATCACCAATTCCCGGAGTTCACTCAAACTCATGTCCACAGAGTCAGTGATGCCATCCAGCCATCTCATTCTCTGTCGTCCCCTTCTCCTCCCACCCCCAACCTTTCCCAGAATCAGTCTTTTCCAGTGAGTCAACTCGTCGCATGAGGTGGCCAAAGTATCGCAGTTTCAGCTTTAGCATCAGTCCCTCCAATGAACACCCAGGATTGATCTCCTTTAGGATGGACTAGTTGGATCTCCTTGAAGTCCAAGGGACTCTCAAGAGTCTTCTCCAACACCACAGTTCAAAAGCATCAATTCTTCGGCGATCAGCCTTCTTCACAGTCCAATTCTCACATCCATACATGACCACGGGAAAAACCATTGCCTTGACTAGACGGACCTTTGTTGGCAAAGTAATGTCTCTGCTTTTTAATATACTATCTGCTGCTGCTGCTAAGTCACTTCAGTCGTGTCCGACACTGTGTGACCCCATAGACGGAAGCCCACCAGGATCCCCCGTCCTTGGGCTTCTCCAGGCAAGAACACTGGAGTGGCTTGCCATTTCCTTCTCCAGTGCATGAAAGTGAAAAGTGAAAGTGAAGTCGCTCAGTCGTGTCTGACTCCCAGCGGCCCCACGGACTGCAGCCTACCAGGCTCCTCCATCCATGGGATTTTCCAGGCAAGAGTACTGGAGTGGCTTGCCATTGCCTTCTCCAATATACTATCTAGGTTGGTCATAACTTTCCTTCCAAGGAGTAAGCGTCTTTTAATTTCATGGCTGCAGTCAGCATCCGCAGTGATTTTGGAGCCCAAAAAAATAAAGTCTGACACTGTTTCCACTGTTTTTCCATCTATTTCCCATGAAGTGATGGGACCAGATGCCATGATCTTTGTTTTCTGAATGTTGAGCTTCAAGCCAACCTTTTCACTCTCCTCTTTCACTTTCATCAAGAGGCTTTTGAGTTCCTCTTCACTTTCTGCCATAAGGGTAGTGTCATCTGCATATCTGAGGTTATTGATATTTCTCCCAGCAATCGAATGCCACCCAATTTGGGATATTGGGCAGCACAGGGATACTTGAATTTCTATATGAATTACCAATCTATGGTATTCACATATTATTCCTCTTGGTTAATATCAATTTAGATAATTTCTTATACAGAGAACTTGTTCTGATTTTCAGAAAGGCTCAGGAGTAATAAGAGAGATAAAAAGAGTATTATGGGATAATAATACTCCAAACATAAAGTTCTTTGGGAATTTATGTGAGAGTGTTCTAGACATGAGCTGATGTAGAGGCATTTAAGTTATTAATTTTTTATAGATTTTTCCTGTGGTTTAAGATTAGATATTTAACAAGAAATAAAAGGTGTATAAGTAATCTTTAAAGTCTTAATTTTGATTTCCTCAAGTTCTAATTATTCTTAAGGAAGATTCCTGGGACACATCTATACAAAGGTTAAATGGGAAATATATTATTAAGGAAATCAGTTATTTGAGTAATATTTTGGTTGAGTGAAACTTTTGTTTCTAATATCACTGATATAAGGGAAATAAATTGATGCATGTAGAGTAAGATGGAAAATTAGGCAGTTTTACTGGCACTTTGGGTCAAATTGATATTGATATTTCCTTAAATTACATAGACAATGGTTTATATTATCAACATCATTCTAGAGCAGATGTTCCCAAATGTCTCTGGGATATCCCATTTATGAGAAATCCATAACAGTATAGGAGATATCTTTTAAAAATCTCACAGTTAAGTGACTTTCAGAACACAACTTACATAATTAAAGAATTTTATTTTCCTTAAAACTTCACAGGTATCTTAATATAGGCAAGTACTTTGGAACTCTCTGAGCAAGAAAGAGTGTGTATTAGAAACAGTGGTTGGTTTTGATAGCATTAGGAGTTTATGGCCAGGAGACACAAGAGTATCCTAACTTGGTCTTGTAATAATCACATTTTCTTTCTGTGAGATCCCCAGAGGAAACTGTATATAGGATAAGCAATAATAATAATAAATAGGAACTCAAAGCAACATCTTAATATATGCGTGCCTGACAATCCAATAAAGTCTCTTAAGTATACTAGTAAGATACACAGGAATAAATGATTGCTGTTTGTTTACGCAAACTTACTAGTGTTAT
Organism: Moschus berezovskii; assembly: GCF_049115385.1. Taxonomy (NCBI): domain Eukaryota; kingdom Metazoa; phylum Chordata; class Mammalia; order Artiodactyla; family Moschidae; genus Moschus; species Moschus berezovskii. The sequence goes on from NC_142466.1 coordinate 24,435,159, forward strand.
TCTATTCATTCTAAGACCAATATGGCCAGCTGAGCCAGGCTGCAAGTCCATTACCATCCATTTCAATGAAAATAGGAAGCAAATGACAGAATATGGTGGACTTCCTCTGCGTGAATACTAACACATTTCCCAACACATTCCTTGAAAGGAATATATACAAGAAAGAAAAGGAGAAAAGCCAGAGTCAGGTCAATGGTCTGAGACAGCCTAACTCACCAAGCTACCTGGCAGGAAGTGCTAGAAGAAAAGTGTGAAAAACACACTTACCAGCCCTAAACCAAGAGATGAACTTGGAGACACAGAGCACAGCAAAAGTGAGACTTTTAATGATGATCTTGCAAGATTGGGTGCCTGGTGGGCAGAGCATAGCCAGAGCAGTTACAGAAAGCGATTTATTCCCTAACACACAGGTCCCTCCCCCAGTTTCTCATTGGCTGAGTGCTGAGGGGGGTGTACAGTCTTCCCTGAGGTCACCTAAGTTTCATTATTTCCTTATTGGTTATCCTTCTTTCTCCCTTCCCAGTTTACATCTGCATTTTTCAACAAAGGCTTTCTTGCTAGTTTACCCCTTCCCCCAACATCTTGTTTGCTTAGGCACTCTCCGTGTGCATGAGCTTTCTGTCAGGTCCCCAAGTCCTTAGGCAAGTTTAGATCCAGGGCACAGGCAATGGGTGCATTCCTATCTCTTTAGGATCCAGTCTGATCTCCCTCCCCCAGTGCTGACTTTACCTAAGGCGTCCAGGCTTCAGCTTTGCCGTGAAAATGGACCACTTCAGGTTTCTATTTCTTACAAAAGAACACATAGGAAGAGAAAGGTAATCAAAACCCTTAGGTCCAATGAACATTGGAGTACATGTGTCTCTTTCAATTCTGGTTTCCTTGGTGTGTATGCCCAGGAGTGCGATTGCTGGATCATATGGCAGTTCTATTTCCAGTTTTTTAAGGAATCTCCACACTGTTCTCCATAGTGGCTGTACTAGTTTGCATTCCCACCAACAGTGTAGGAGGGTTCCCTTTTCTCTACACCCTCTCCAGCATTTATTGCATGTAGACTTCTGGATAGCAGCCATTCTGACTGGTGTGAGATGGTATCTCATTATGGTTTTGATTTGCATTTCTCTGATTATGAGTGATGTTGAGCATTTTTTTCTTGTGTTTGTTAGCCATCTGTTTGTCTTCTTTGGAAAAATGTCTGTTTAGTTCTTTGGCCCATTTTTTGATTGGGTCGTTTATTTTTCTGGAATTGAGCTGCAGGAGTTGCTTGTATATTTTGGAGATTAGTTCTTTGTCAGTTGTTCATTTGCTATTATTTTCTCCCCCAATGTTCATTGCAGCACTGTTTATAATAGCCAGGACATGGAAGCAACCTAGATGTCCATCGGCAGACGAATGGATAAGAAAGCTTTGGTACATATACACAATGGAATATTACTCAGCCATTAAAAAGAATACATTTGAATCAGTTCTAATGAAACTGGAGCCTATTATACAGAGTGAAGTAAGCCAGAAGGAAAAATACCAATACAGTATACTAACACATATATATGGAATTTAGAAAGATGGTAATGATAACCCTGTGTACAAGACAGCAAAAGAGACACGGGTATATAGAACAGTCTTTTGGACTCTGTGGGAGAGGGTGAGGGTGGAGTGATTTGGGAGAATGGCACTGAAACATGTATATTATCATATGTGAAATGAATCACCAGTCAAGGTTCGACGCATGATACAGGATGCTCAGGGCTGGTGCACAGGGATGACCCAGAGCGGGGATATGGGGAGGAGGGAGGTGGGAGGGGGGTTCAAGAAGGGGAACACATGTACACCCGGGGTGGATTCACGCCAATGTATGGCAAAATCCACCAATAAAATATTGTAAAGTAATTAGCCTCCAAAAACAAACAAACAAACAAAAACCCTTAGGTCCAAAGAAAGGACCCAGGTTGGTGAACTGGCTCAGCTTTACCAAAATAGGTGTTAAAAGTGCCACAGGTGTACCTTTGAAGTGTCATTTACCCAACCCAATAATCAAATAGATTCAAAGGAGTGTTCTGAAATCTTTTCAGTCAGAACAACAAATCATCATCTTTGGAAGAACAGGGAGGGATAAGAGAAATTAAGAAAAAGGATCATCCTCCATTCCTACAGATTTATCATTGGTCAAATTTATTGACCAGTCTTTTTAAAAGAGAGAATCTCATTAGGATCAGCTTTTAGAGAATATACTTGAGAAAACAGTGCGTTACATTGTACACATATCCTTAAAGCCACAGCTAAAATGAGTGAATCTAAAATACAGAAGTTGCTCTCCTTTCCTTTAGTAATAATTATACATCTCAACTCACTGAGGATTTTGAGACCTGAAATTTGAAATATTGTAGATCAGGAAAAGCTCTCATCTTTCTAGGAATGGATAGTAATGGAACCTTTCCTGGATCAGTTACTTTGATGCTGAGTATATGGAGGATTGTGAAGCTGGACAGAGGGAGGAATTCATAAATCTCGAAGAGCATCTAGCCACTTCTGATACTTCACAGCCTATTGAAGTTAACTTGAATAGGAAAGGCCACACACATTGCATGGTTTGGGCCAGATGAATTTGTGCTTACATTCTACCTAGGATGCTGTTTTATCACGGGACAATTATTTATAATGGTAAAACCTACTGCTTTTGTGATTAATTTAGGGTGCTGTTTTGAGTGTTCCTGCTAAGGGTAACAAAAAATCAGCCTTCTAAAGCCATCATCACTTCCTTTGTTATTTATTACTGTTTTTACTACTCATAGTAAAGAATATATTAGTACAATTTCCCAATTAATTCTTAACTTTCTTGAAGAATTGAAACATATTTACAGTGGATGACACGCTGTTTGTTTTCTATGCACCAAAAAGCAAGTTCACCTTGTATTTTGTTTGCATGGTTTCCCATTTCCTTGCAGTTCTGGATAACCTTCCATCAGCGTATTCCTTGAAATGAGCTTGAAGTATTTGTTCTATATTTTTTATTGAACTTGGGCTCCTGTCTTTTGCAGACAAATGACTTGTTAACATATTGTTTTTGAAGCACAATTAGCATTTCTGTGAACCAGGGATTAGGCGTTGTGTGTAGATTAGGAATAATTTATGTCTAATTAATAATTGATGTTTTCCCCTACTCTGACTGAGATTTTGTTCTGCATAATATGAGAAGAGCAGAGTACTCCCTCGTGATGACAAGAGAAAGCATTTTTCAAGTGCAAAGAACACTAAAACATTGAAATCTGCTTCAATGGGATTTTTAACCTCTTCACTGCTAAATAATGGGAATTATTGGATCCCATATTTTTTGTCACTGTTTTTGCCTTTTGAAATTAGAAAATGTGTGCGTATAATAATGCCAGAGTTCAAAATTCAAAAACTCGGTGACCTCACATATGTAGAGGACACCAATAAAGTGAAAAGGACACTAAGAAGACCTTGGGGCAGTCTGAAAAAGACGTCACAAAGCTTATACATTAACATTCAGTAATTTTTGTCAGGAGAAACTCCCTCAGATGCTCATAAAAGTAATCAATCTACATGTATTTTTTTCAAATAGGCTTTCTAAATTTAAAAGGAATTATAGATTTATTATAATAATTCCAATAATACAGAAGTATTTACAGTAAAACATAACTCTACCACCTCCCTTACTCCCATTCAACTTCCCAGCAAAAGTATTAGTTATTTCTAGTGTGTAAAATTCAACAAGCCTGAGTATTTTATTTCTTACATTAATGCAAGCGATTAATATTGCTGAGAAAGGAACCTGGAAGGAGCTAGAAACCCTAATAGTCTGTCTATGAGAATGAAAACAAAAATACAAAGTAAAAAGAAAACAACCAAAACACGTTTCAGTTCAGTTCAGTTCAGTTCAGTCGCTCAGTCGTGTCCGATTCTCCGCGACCCCATGAATCATAGCACGCCAGGCCTCCCTATCCATCACCAACTCCCGGAGTTCACTCAAACTCATGTCCACAGAGTCGGCGATGCCATCCAGCCATCTCATTCTCCGTCGTCCGCTTCTCCTCCCGCCCCCAACCTTTCCCAGCATCAGACTCTTTTCCAATGAGTCAACTCGTCGCATGAGGTGGCCAAAGTATTGCAGTTTCAGCTTCAGCATCAGTCCTTCCAATGAACACCCAGGATTGATCTCCTTTAGAATGGACTGGTTGGATCTCCTTGCAGTCCAAGGGACTCTCAAGAGTCTTCTCCAACACCACAGTTCAAAAGCATCAATTCTTTGGCGATCAGCTTTCTTCAGAGTCCAACTCTCACATCCATACACGACCACGGGAAAAACCATAGCCTTGACTAGACGGACCTTTGTTGGCAAAGTAATGTCTCTGCTTTTCAATGTACTATCAAGGTTGGTCATAACTTTCCTTCCAAGGAGTAAGCGTCTTTTAATTTCATGGCTGCAGTTGCAAATACTCCAGGATCATGACACTCCGTAACATTTAGTTTACACCAGGTTTCAAGCAGTAAATGAAGCATTGCAAGAATGTGTTCAAATGTGACAAAAATCTTCTGACAGTTTTTTCCAAAGTTTGGGATTAGAGCTTGTTACATGCAATATGTTTAACACAGAGAATACCCACCTCAAAAAAAACTCATTAGTGTTATAGTAGATCACCCTAGCCTCAGTTTTACTTTTAATATTTTCACCCACCTGTCATGATCAGAAACCCACTTTCATGACCCACGTCAAAATGTTAAATTGAAATATAGAAGCATATTAATATTTACTGCCATCTCCTGTACATTCACCTTTCTGTCTGCCGTGTTCTATTCTTCATTCTTAAACTCGTGAAAACGCTCCATGTCTTAACATTATTACCTTTCAGTCTACCACTTAGATTTGACTCTGTAGCAGAAGTCACTGTCTTCCCATTGACCAAGAGGACCTTAATATTCCTCCCATTTTGACTAAAGCTGGCTCTGTGAATCTTGGTCTCTGACTTTCTTTTTCTAGAACATTTACATAAGAAAACTTAAAATTGTAAATTCTCTTAGTGCCCCTTTGAGATTGAGCACTTTTAAAATGCTTTTTGCCTGTTGTGCTACTTGGTAATGTGTTTCTCTGAGACTTGGGAGCCATTCCTGTGATAATTAATCTTCAAGGACTATGGTGCCCCTATTACCTAGTCTGTGGGAGAGTATACCTTAATTTCAGTGGGTACTTTGCTCCAAGATGTAAATCTGCCTCCTGTCATGAAAATATGAGGAAGTATCCTTTTCCTCAAAAGCCTCTTGATGAAAGTGAAAGAGGAGAGTGAAAAGGTTGGCTTGAAGCTCAACATTCAGAAAACAAAGATCATGGCATCTGGTCCCATCACTTCATGGGAAATAGATGGAAAAACAGTGGAAATAGTGTCAGACTTTATTTTTTTGGGCTCAAAAATCACTGCAGATGCTGATTGCAGCCATGAAATTAAAAGACACTTGCTCCTTGGAAGGAAAGTTATGACCAACCTTGATAGTATATTAAAAAGCAGAGACATTACTTTGCCAACAAAGGTCCGTTTAGTCAAGGCTATGGTTTTTCCCGTGGTCATGTATGGATGTGAGAATTGGACTGTGAAGAAGGCTGATCGCCGAAGAATTGATGCTTTTGAACTGTGGTCCTACAGAAGACTCTTGAGAGTCCCTTGGACTGCAAGGAGATCCAACCAGTCCATTCTAAAGGAGATTGATCCTGGGTGTTCATTGGAAGGACTGATGCTAAAGCTGAAACTGCAATACTTTGGCCACCTCATGCGACGAGTTGACTTACTGGAAAAGACTCTGATGCTGGGAAAGGTTGGGGGCGGGAGGAGAAGGGGACGACGGAGAATGAGATGGCTGGATGGCATCACTGACTCTGTGGACATGAGTTTGAGTGAACTCCGGGAGTTGGTGATGGATAGGGAGGCCTGGCGTGCTGTGATTCATGGGGTCACGGAGACTGAGCGACTGAACTGAACTGATCCTTTTCCTTTGGATAGTGTCACCCATACAATGGACATGAACTTGGGCAAACTCTGGGAGATAGTGAGGGACAGGAAGGCCTGGTGTGCTGCAGTCCATAGGGTCACAAAGAGTTGGACACAACTTAGTGACTGAACAACAACATCCTTTTTCTTTGGCCACAGCTGATTAGCAAGCAAAGATGGTCTGAGGGTTTCCATTTCCCTCAGAGGAGTTGCAATGGCAACCCACTCCACTGTTCTTGCCTGGAGAATCCCAGGGACCGAGGAGCCTGATGGGCTTCTGTCTATGGGGTCACAGAGTCAGACACGACTGAAGTGACTTAGCAGCAGCAACAGCAGAGGAGTTGAGTGGATTAAGACTGACCTTTCCTCTTTCTCCCCCCGTTATTGCAATAGTCTTGAAGAAAGTGTTCCTTGTCTGTTTAAATTTGTCTAGTGCTGTTTTTGATTTGATATTGTCAATATATCGATCCACTTTACCTTCTACTTTTCCAGTCTTAACCCGCATATCAAGTCAATACTTCACCTGCTCTGCTGTCACATCATGGTTGCTTTGTGTGACTGTAGAGAATTAAATAATCCTTTTCACATTTACATGGGAGTTTTCCCAAAAGTTTACTACTTTATTCAATCTAGATAGCTATCAGCTGTGCTAATACTAGGTATTTACACTTATTAAAGAAAACTTTGTCAATTTGATAGCATGAATGACATTTCAAATTAATTTCATTTGTTTCTTCCTTACTCTTTGCTACCATTGTATTCTCAAATATATGTATATATGACAGTGATAATCTTCTGTTAAGACCTAAATTATTCCCACCGCCGTTACTGCTGAAAATTTACTTTTAGTTTAGAAGAGGGTTTTTATCATCTAACCCTGCCTGTATCACAGTCTTTCGTTTTCACCATGTCCTACAGTGTAATCTGTGCTTCTGTCATACTGACTGACAACTTACTAATGTTTCAGAGTGTTTTCTTTATCTTTGACTTTGCTGACACAATTCTGTCCTATCATAGGTACACCCATTTGTTCAAAGGTTCTCTGAAATATTTATTAAGCACATATTAAAGGTCTGTCAGAAATTTTCCTTCTATTTGTACCTCATGACACGAGCTCCTTTTCAAGATTCAGGTTAGTGCATATTCTATAAAGCATTTTTAATGCCTCCTATAATGTTGAATTAACCTTTCTCCCTTTTGCCCAACTTTGTTACTTTCTACTGTCATATAACCTATAGAATTTTTGGCACGTATTAATATATTTAAGGACTGACAAACCAGAAACTGCTTTGATTCTAGCAAACAATGAGTGTTTTAATGGGTGGAGGAACAACACTGTCTATTTTGACTAAAGTTTAGTTATTTTTGTCTCTTTTTGACTTAACTGGTTTGACTGCCTCTGCCTGTTGGTTTAGTGCTGCGAATGCAACATCTCTTACATGCACTGCTTGTATAAGCTGAGTTTTGATCCTTGGTCGATGACCTTATTTAATGGTATATTCCTTGTATAAAAATATGATGCAAGCTCTTCATAAGATGGTCTGTTGAGGAAGAAAGTCCTTGAACCTGTTTAATCTTTGAAATGATTATACTTCACAAAAATAACTACAGAAACATCTTGTCTAACAAGAGCCCTCCATTCATGAATCATTCTGGATATATAATTTTTTTCCCAACAGCTTAGCATTTTAAATACCCAAATGTTAAAATGTTCTAGTGAAAAAAATATTTCATTTATTTATTATATATGCCGTTTATTTTAATTAGAATTTGTGGGCTAGAAGTAATATCTTCTAATATTTTCTTTAACATACAGGGTCATCAGTTTGGACAGCCCGTGACTTCAAGTTCTGGTCCTTTCAGGAGCAAGCCAGTGTTTTAGAACTGTGAGCCCTCTGGCTGCTCTTTACACATCCTGCCTTTCATAGAATTTCTCTATTTCAATAATACACTGCTTTTTGGAAGCTTGAAAACCATATACTCTAGTTTGTAAAAGTTTTATGTCAAACAATAGAAAGGTCACACTAATATTTTGGCCAGTAGAATTTCTTATAATGATATTACCTGTTCAAAAGTAAAAAAAAAAAAAATAGAGATTATTTTATGATTATCATTTAGGATTACACATGGTTTCATTTCTTGGACAGCTGAGTTCTTGGTAGGTAAATTAATTTTGATGGGTTCTGATATTGATATATTAGCAATGAAAACAATTCCTTACTACACAGTAATGTTTTATGATAGCTAAGTAAGATTAGAAACACCCTTTTTGTTCATTGTGAATCAAACCTGGTACACTATGTAGATTAGGGATTAATAATTATAATGCAATTGGAACAGTCAGAGACACTTAAAAAGAGCATGTCCTTAACCTCTAAACGTGCTAATAATCTGAAATTATAGGCTAACCATCAGTTTGTATATTGCACATAATTCTTGTCAAACTTGGCAATATCCATAATTTTAAACCTTAAATTTTGTGCCAATAAAGCTGAATTGATTTGGAAAGCTGGAAAATTTACACCATCACTGCCTCTTATTTGCTGTCATTTATTCAACATATCTGTAAGGAAAATGGTGTAGTGGATAGTATGATCAATTTTATCAGTTTCATAATCTGAAATGAGCATATAAATGAATTGCTTGTTTCCTGGCTTTTCTTGAGTGAATTGTGTATGGTACTAAGAAGGACATCTGACAGACCAGCATTTCCTTAGGCATGCAGTTTTAAAATGAGATGGTTTCTTGAACAAATGTGTCTGGGTAAGGGGAGAGTGTTAGGGGTGGCAGGGGCTTCAGGACGTTCTGTAGACGTGCTCATGGACAGATTCTATGCATGTCATGAGCTCCTTCTAAAAATGGAGGTGTGCACTTGAAGGGAGGCATCCTGCTCTGTGAAATATTTTAACTGACAGGGGTCAGTGGGGACAAATCACATTTTTGACTTGCTGTTCCTGGAGAGGAACTATTTGAATTTAAAAGTCAAATGTGAATTAGTAGCGGGATAGGATCACATGGCATCCCCTTTCCAACCTAAACTCTAAAAATGACAGATGATATTGACACAATTATGGAAAGGAAGTAAAGCTGATACTGAATAATGCATGGAGGTTAGGGGTGCCAACCCCCCATGAAGTCAAAAATCCACAGCATAACTTTATAGTGGGCCCTTATTGGGTCCTATAGTATCTGCAGTTTCCCATCCTCGGGTTGTGTAGTACCCTAGCATGTATTTGTTGAATCCATCTTGTTCAAGAGCCACCCGTGTAGATATATAAATATGAGCATAGAGGTGGAAATATAGGTATAAATGTCAGCCTTGAAGAACAAGTGTACTAACAATGGAAATACCCTAAAAGAAACCTGCTACTTATGGCTACCCATGCCAGTATTCTTGCCTGGAGAATCCATGGACAGAGATGCCTGACAGGCTACAGGCCATGGGATCTCAAAGAGTCAGACATGACTGAGCATTTAACACACTCATCTGTTACTCTTTTCTCCCCTATAACTTCCCCATCTCTGGACCTAAGCAACTACTTATCTCCTTTCTGTCTCTTGAATTTACCTCTTCTGGACATTTCATATAATCTTTGAACTGTTTTTGCAACTCTTTAGGAAGTTAAAAGTTACCTCAGAAAAGAAAAACAGTATTCATTTTTCTATTATCTTTTTGGATGAATATTTGTCCTTGTATGGAACATTAGATGTTATACAACTAATATGAAATAGAAGGTGCAGAAACATAGACCAATGTCTAGTTTGACTCTGGATATTAAACAAAAACAAAAAAACAAGTGTGAGTCAACACCCTACATTTCAAGCACTACACTGCATTGCTACATATTGCACAAACCTTGTCTTATTCATCTCAGCGTCTGCTCCTGTATGTAGCAGTTCTGGCATACACTAGGTAATTAATAAATTCTTGTTGAATAAATTCCAGCATTATGGCGTATATTAATAAATGAATAAGTGAATTAATAATTTCATTTTATATAAGCAAAAAATACTTTTTTAATTGAATGGACTTTCAGAATGAGTTCATTTTATAGTCTTTTAAAAATCATTTGCATATCATCAATCCTTTGTATTGTTTATAATCAGAACATGTAAAGCTTTAATCCTGATTCTGCCCTTTACCATCTTGATCAAATGATCTAATCTTGTAAATATGCTTCAGTTAATTTACCTAAAAATTACCACAGTAATATGTCCCCATAACATTGTTATTCAAAATTTCTGTAATGATGTAATTTTTTGAAGAATCATATGAGGAATTACTATATGAAGAGCTGTGAACTGGAAGATACATTTTCATATGATGGTATGAAATGTTTTTAAACATATCTGATGCATTCCTATATGAATTCGCTCAGAGTACCTCACAGCAATAAATAGTTGAATTTTCTTGAGCAACATAAAACCATTCTCAGACTTATCTGGCTGACCCAGATGGGTCCTAAAGAAGATTCTTTCAATAGAAGAGTTTTCATTTACACATGTGAGTTCCCATTGATGTCAAAGCAAATATCAACCAAGAAAAGATGCTCTTAAGCTGTCTAACTGCTTAGATGTCTGACACAGGGATTCAGAGGGAAGAAAGATAAAATATAAAAATAGGTCTCATGGTGTTTGAGAAACAAGTAGATATGTTAAAATGCAAGAAAATGGTTTTTGCCATGAGTCAGAATTCAAGGTTCAAGACAAGTAGAACAACAAATACAGATCAGTTTAATTATAATTGGTATCTAAAATGTACACGAGGAAGAGCATAGAGAGTTTTTCATAGTTTTAATCACACAACAAAGCACATTTTAGCCAATATTAGTATGCTTATATGTTCCGAGAAAGGAAAGGCAAGCAGGTGTCAAAGAAGATGACCTAGGACACCAAGCAACTCTCCATATTAATATAGTATAACAGTAAAAAGACGAAGATTATTATGGGCCTAACATAGTCGGTGATGGACAGGGAGGCCTGGCGTGCTGTGATTCATGGGGTCGCGGAGAGTTGGACACGACTGAGCGACTGAACTGAACTGAACTGAACATAGTCTCAGTGGAGAAGGAAATGGCAAGCCACTCCAGTATCACAAGAATTGGACACGACTTATGAGACCAACATGGTCTCAGTGTGTCCTGAATGAAAAGGGAGCAAGAGGGAAAAAAGGAAAGCAGTTTTAGTATTGTATACCAGGTTATTACATAATGTTGTCAAACCCTTGTACTCAAGCTGCAAAACTTAACTGCTACAGACTTGTTTTCCTGATTGAAAAAGTCAGTATTGCTTACAAATCATGTGTTTAAAAATACACATCACTTTGCCTGAGAAGGGGGATGGGTTTTAATTTAGTCGAAGATTTCAGGTAATTCTGAACTCCTATTTTATCAAGCATCACGAGAAACAGAGAAAGAGAAGTAAGTTTGAAGTCAGTCCATTCAGTTTAGTTCAGTCGCTAAGTCATGTCCAACTCTTTGACTAGACAGCCCTTTGTTGGCAAAGTAATGTCTCTGCTTTTATAATACACTGTCTAGGTTGGTCATATCTTTTCTTCCAAGGAGCAAGTGCCTTTCAATTTCATGGCTGCAGTCACCATCTGCAGTGATTTTGGAGCCCCCCAAAATGAAGTCTGTCACTGTTTACACTGTTTCCCCTTCTATTCACCATGAAGTGATGACACCAGATGCCGTGATCTCAGTTTTCTGAATGTTGAGCTTTAAGCCAACTTTTTCACTCTCCTCTTTTACTTTCATCAAGAGGCTCTTTCGTTCCTCTTTGCTTTCTGCCATAAGGGTGGTGTCATCTGCATATCTGAGGTTATTGATATTTCTCCCAGCAATCTTGAAGTCAGTGGTAACTGCAAAATATCCACATAGGAGTGGCTTGGGTTATGGCTGATGCACCTTGCTATAGGGTAGACACCAACACAACAGTATAAAGCAATTATCCTTCAATTAAAAGAAGAAATTAAAAAGTGGCTTAGAAGAGGCAGCATTCTGGTTGGAAATATTTGTTTAGGGAGGAGGTTAGGGATTTTGTCTCGAAACCATATTTGCATAGTAATCACAACCTTTTAATTTAGTTTGAATGTTTGTTTTGGGTGACTTTGGGTACTTGATTTCAACATAGAGGCCACAAACTCTCACCACCACAAAGACAAGTACTGCTGTTGCAGTACAAAAAGTTGGAAAGAAACCAGTAACAAAAAATAGTAGGTAACTCTATAAGACAATGTATGAGTGAGTGGTGGATAATCCAGTATGAATATTCTGTGCTAAAAAGGAATTGAGAGGTAAGAGAGATCTTTGTGCCTTAGAGCAACTAGGGGGCTTAACACAGGAGGTAAGAAGGGCTCCAAATAGGAGTTGAAACTGGTGGCATTGGAAGAAGATAGAAGAGGGAGGACTTGTTACTGATCAACATTTGGAAAAATAATTATATGAGAAGTAATAGGAAATGTACCATCTGTTTAGAAGTGGGGCTTAGCCAAGTCTGAATTTCAGAACATACGTCTATAATGTTTGAACATTGTTCTAATTCTATGCAGGATGGAGGACCTTGTAGACTTCTTTTAAAGTTTGCAATGTGTGTGTGTATGTGTGTATATGTATTATCTAGCATGTAAAGCTTAGTGCAGAAATGACAGCTTTTATCTGATTTATCAGATCCAGTCCAGCAGTGACTTATTGAAGTATTCTCTGGGCCATGGCCCAAGTTCAGCAAGAGAAACATCACTGGAGAGTATTAACTTTATGCCCTGAGGAGAGATGGAGACAGTAGACAATAATACTATATATACCAAAACCCAGATGTAATACAGTGAGCTTGACAATTTAAAAATGAGATATTTGATTGAAAATTCTAACCCCTTCATTTTTACCTGGGTGATCCTTGATACAACACTCAATAATTTTAGACTGAAGATTCTGCATGAGTGAAATGAAGTTACTAGTTACATTACAGAAGTTGTATAGAAATTAAATGAGATCACAAGTACTAAACCTCAAGTAGTACCTGAAAGCTCTAGTACCTGAAAGTACAGAAGCACTCAATATATGTTAGATTTCTTTCTAGTTTTTTATCAGAAACATTACAGAAGCTGTTAAAGAGGACATGAAACTGTATTTCAAGATGTGACATATATAATCATTATAAAAAGAGTAAATTTTAATCTTTTCATGTAAGTATCATGGGAAATGGCTACCATTTTTTCCCACAAGTGTTCATTTGTATATATCAGACATATATCACTTAGCTGGTGTATCATTCATCTGAACAAGTATGTTATTTTTTTAATGATTTATAGAAGACATGGATTGATTTCAGTTCAGTTCAGTTGCTCAGTCGTGTCCGACTCTTTGTGACCCCATGAATTGCAGCACACCGGGCCTCCCTGTCCATCACCAACTCCCGGAGTTTACTCAAACTCATGTCCGTAGAGTCAGTGATGCCATTCACCCATCTCATTCTCTGTCGTCCCCTTCTCCTCCCGCCCCCAATCCTTCCCAGCATCAGAGTCTTTTCCAGTGAGTCAACTCGTCGCATGAGGTGGCCAAAGTATTGGAGCTTCAGCTTCAGCACCAGTCCTTCCAATGAACACCCAGGACTGATCTCCTTTAGAATGGACTGGTTGGATCTCCTGAGAGAGTCTCAAGAGTCTTCTCCAACACCACAGTTCAAAACCATCAATTCTTCTGCGATCAACTATCTTCACAATCCAACTCTCACATCCATACATGACCACTGTAAAAACCATAGCCTTGACTAGACGGACCTTTGTTGGCAAAGTAATGTCTCTGCTTTTTAGTGCAAGTCAATTTACCATAAGTCTATTGTAATATTGCCAAAACATCACAGTATGTTTTTATTTGGACCTATTCAATATTTCCCACTTTTTCTTCTCCTTGTTGAAATTCTAAGATTCATCAAATGTGATCAGTTGTCTCAGTCTCCTGAAGAACTGTTTAGTTTATTTTTTTAATCCATCTATTTTATTTTTTTAATTAATTTATTTTTATTGGAGAATGATTACAATATTGTGATGGTTTTTGCCATACATCAACATGAATTGGCCACAGGTATACATGTGTTCCCCCCACCCTGAACCTCCCTCCATCTCTCTTTCCCCTGCATCCCTCTGTACTGTCCCAGAGCACTGGTTTTGGGTGCCCTGTTTCATGCATCAAGCCTTCACTGGTCATCTGTTTTACATGTAGTAATGTACACGTTTCAATGCTATTCTCTTATGCTAAGGCATCAGTCTTACATTGAAGCTTTGCTCTTCTCATGATTTAATGTTTGATCTGGGGCAACTTGCTTAATACTCATGGGCTTGACTTCCCTGTCTGTAATGTAATGTCCATATTTGCCCACCATAGCATCGGGCTTATAAAGGATTAATAGCCTAAAATATTTTCAAAATATCAGGAGCTGCTCCTTTATCACTGACATTATCCTCTTTGGGGGTGGGCGGTGGAATTTACATTTACATTTTAGTACCTGGATCTCAGTCACTATTATTATCAAAGATACAGTGAGTTTAAAACTGGAAAAAAAACAAATAGGCAAACCTCTAAAGTAAGATCCTGAAATGTCTGGAATATGTTGTATTTACATAGGGATTAAAACTGAGCAAACCAGTTTGTTTCAGTGTCTGATTTTGTCTTTAAAAAAAAAAAATTGTGAACTCTGAATTGATGATTGGTTTCGTTCCTTTGGAACTTGGAAATGTAGCCAGGTTTCTAATCTTGGGTAGAAATTATTTTGAATGTTTCTTAATTTTACCCATATTCTCTGAAGGAGCTAAAGAAGGTTCAGCAATTTTGACTTTGAATAGTTAAGAGCCAAAAGTCAGTGGAAGAGCCTGGAAATTATGAGTCGAGCCAGAGGAAGGAAAAGAGGTATGGACTGGTTTGATGATAAACATGTCCCAGTTCTGGTGTGAATGGAAGATAGATCACGTTCTCCTAGCTTGAATTACCTCTTACATGGAGGGGGAAGGTTTCCTCTAGTAGCTGAAGTGACAGTATTTTGGTAAGTTGTTTCCAATAGAGATTGGAAGGAAAGCTCCTTTTCAGTGAAATTAAAATGCTGTTGTTTATCATCCAGGTATCACAAGGAAATATGAAGGTGTTTGAGAAGTTAGCCTTTTCTGAGAGTCCTGAAATACCAGAAGAGCTGATAGGCTTCAACTCTTGAAGATTTGTTTGCTCTAACCAGACAGAAGTCTTTGACTTGTGGAAAAACTCAATGGAGAAGCATCAATGGAACTCAATGGAAAACCATTAGCTAATGGGAGAAGAAGGTAAAGGATATTTAGTGAAGAAATACCAATTTAATATACCAACCATTGAATTTTCATATTATTAATTATGCTTCCTATTATAACTTGTTGCCAAAAACTGCTGGCAAAATACTGTGATGTTTGGGGGTGGAGTGATGACGAAAAACTACCTTATTTAGCTTAATAACTATCTCGAGTGTAATTCAAACCAAACAGGGTGAGGTGTTAGCAAAGTATACTTATACATTAGTGACTTCAAGAATTTTCAAGATGTTATATTCAAATAGGGTTCTCTGGTGTTTTAGGTAAGATTATTTTGTAGATGCTGTATTGCTTCTAAAGGTATGAACCGTGATTCACATGGTTCAACATTTTCTGCAATGCCTTACAGTTGGATATGTCACGGTTGATGGTCAATAAGTATTAGTAATTAATGGATTAGTTCTTCATTCTCTTGAAGACTTCAATTTCCTTCTCATTTTGATTCAGATACTGAATTCCCGGCATCTGCTTGGGACATTGTTTCATTTGACTTTACATGGGAATAGAGGAATTCTTGGGAAGAGGAAAAACTCTACACTTTTTGTCTTGCTGTGTTGACTCTGGCACTGGAGGGGTTCATAAAAAAATGGAATGTGCAATAATTAAATATTTGAATGAAGATAGTCAGAAGATCATAAGATACTATTTCCTGGTTTTAAAGATAAAGTGAGGTCAACTAGTAGGACTTCCCTAGTGGCTCAGCTGTAAAGAATCTGCCTGTGATGCTGGAGACGCGGGTTCAATCCCTGGGTCAGGAAGATCCCCTGGAGAAGGAGATGGAAACCTGCTCCAGTATTCTTGCCTGGGAAATTCCCTGGATAGTGGAGCCTGGAGGGCTACAGACCATGGGATGGCAAAAGAGTTGGACGTGAGTTAGCGACTAAACATCAGAGAGAGGAGAGGATTTGTCACAGGCAGCATTAGTGTTTTAAATACTTCAGTATTTTAATTTAGCACTGATCATTTTTTTCTTTTTTTGCTGTGGGAATGGTGTTTTCAATTCTGGAACAATTACAGACTCTTAAGATGATAGTAAAAATTCAAATTGTAGTGTAGTAAGTACATATATCATTTAAAGTACTTAAGCTTTGTCAGCACTCTTGTGCTCTATCTGTGAAATGGGAGAGATCACTTTAATCCTTTTATTGGCTGGAATCACTGTTTGAAGATGTGAAGCATCTTCATTTTTCTGAAAGGAAAGCACAGAGTGCCTTCTGCTAAGTCTTAAAAGCAGACTTTGGAGGAGGTGGTCATTCTTCAAACCAATGGTCTGTCTTTGTAAATGGGCCTCCTACTGAATCAAAGATTGTGTGGGTGCAATATGATGAGAGCCTCTTTCAATTTCCTCCTGTGCTGCCAACTATTTAATCTGAGGCTGTTTACACTTCCTTGGATATAAATGATTTTATCTCCATTGCTGACAATGTTGAATTCAATGTCCTTCTTTTTGATACAGTATTTGCTGAAGAAATTGTATTGATTTACAGAGTCTCTCTTCTGTAATTCCCCTAACATCTCAAGGCCTTTTAGGTTAACCAGTTTCTTTCAAACACCCTTCAAGACAAAAACATATTGGTTTTCAAAATCTCAGCAGGATCTGGCACTATGGGAATCAGTGTTGGCCCTAGCAATTAATAATTTAAGTTTATACAGCTATCTTTACAGATCCAGTTCTAGCAGCATTTAACTTTTTATACCTCAGTTTTTTAAAACACCAATAGTTCTTTTTTTCATGATGTGTTTTCTTCAGATGTATAGGTTGAAAGCAATGATTTATTTGTGCGAAGTAAGGAAGAAGCAAGGGAAATTAACTGCCCCCACCCAGTCCCCCTTTAGACAATCAATAATTCTTGTTCTCATCCCAGGTTTAATCATTGCCTGTGTGGGTTATTGCAGACTACTTCTTAGTCTTCCTATCTATGACCTCCCTTCTCACTAGAGAGTTCAAAAACTTTGGCTAAATTCGTCTTCTTCTCCCTGAAACCGTATTACTAGTCTTCAAGTGTTTCTCTCACTTTTGCAGTTTGAATTTCTTGATTGTGGTCAACCTAGTGGAAACCAATTTAATTTTCTTCTACCCTGAAGTCAGAGTGCTTTTTAGTTCATCCGTTTTCTTTTAAGTCATCAAAAGTTCCTTAAGAGAGTTTTCTAAATGGTCTGTTGAATGTGAGAAGTGATTTTTTAAATCATATTCTTTTGGTAAAATCTGAATCTAAAGTGTGAGGTTAGCCCAGAATCTATATAATATCTTAGATATTGTTGCCAATAATGCATGTGACTCTAAGTAAGCATTTTATTAGCGTTATAAGATGCTTTTTCACATCAAATTGGCATAACTCATATGGTTCTGGTGGTGGCTTGCTGACTCTAATAAATTTGCCAAAGCTGCCTTGTTCTTACCCCCTGTTTTGTACTCCTTTGGGGTTGCTTTTGAATAAAAACTCTTTGGAGGGGGGTTCAAGATGGGGAACACATGTACACCTGGGGCGGATTCATGACAATGTATGGCGAAACCGATACAATAATGTAAAGTAATTAGCCTTCAATTAAAATAAATAAATTAAAAAGAAAACCTCTTTGTTCAAAATCAAGAGGCAGGGGCATAGGTGACTGGAAAGATGAATTAGGAAAGGTAAAAATGAAAGAAAGGGTGGAAGTGATGAGTCATATACCAGATTCACAGAAGCTGTCCTTTCAGGTGATGGGTGGCCTACTAGAAGCTTATAGGCTGTACTAGAATTGTTGTGGGCTATTTGACCTACACCCACTGATATTTCCTCTACTTTTTATTGATGGAGCTACCTTTTGTTTAATCCATTTTCACTTCATTTATTAACAAATATGCAATGAGGGAATGTTATGTTCTTTGCCTTATTCTGAGAACCTAGGCATGGACAAGGCAGATAAGCCCTTCTAATGGTGTTTATTTTCTAGAGAAAATTGGGGATGAGATAGAAACATGAGAAATAATAAATATACGTGATGATTGAAATTGCACTAAATGTAAGAAAGAAAAATAAAGGAGGGTGAGCCCTCCTAGAGTGACAAGAGAAATCTCTCTGAGTTGATGTAGACAGAGGAGGCCTCTAGGAATGAGAGAAACTTCTAATAAATCCTGATGATAAAGGGTCCTGCTATATGAAGAGCTAAAGGAAGCCAAAGGAGAGCAAAGAAAAAAGGCTAAATCAAGCATTGTGTTTAAAGAAGAGATATTGTGGCTAGGTCAGGTTGACTGGTCAGGTTCCTTCATGGCTCAGACAGTAAAGAATCTGCCTGCAATGCGGGAGAATGGGGTTCAATAACTGGGTTGGGATGGTCTCCTGAAAAAGGGAATTGCTACCCACTCCAGTATTCTTGCCTGGAGAATTCCGTGGACAGAGGAGCCTGGTGGGCTGCAGTCCACGGGATCACAAAAGAGTCGAACACAGCTGAGTGACTAACACTTTCATTTTCAGGTTGAGTGTGAGGGACAATGGTAGGAGAATGAAGATGGAGAGACAAGCAGGGAGTTCAGACTACAGAAAGGAGTCTGGATCTTATTTAGATGCTGCTGCTGCTGCTGCTGCTGCTGAGTCACGTCAGTCGTGTCCGACTCTGTGAGACCCCATAGACGGCAGCCCACCAGGCTCCCCTGTCCCTGGGATTCTCCAGGCAAGAGTACTGGAGTGGGTTGCCATTGCCTTCTCCATATTAGATGCAGTTGCAAGAATTTCAACCAAAGACTGTTTACCTGACTTTCAAGGAAATGACTGGCAGTTGTATGGAGGATGAGTCATAGATGAGCATGAATAAAATCAGTGTGTATATTTCCTAGTCCATTTGACAAACCTGGAACCATTCCTAGGCTAATAAGCTGATTTTCTTTATAATCAGCAAGAATTAAATTATTTTCTTTTGATTCCAAATATTTGTAGAATATTGTACAGTTTTTCATGTGAACAACAGTGGTTTTTAAAACTCTTTTATGAATGTTGACTAATTAGGAGTTGTAAGGTAACTGGGGAGGCCTTGGAGTTTTCTCTTTTATTCATTTTATTTGTTTATAATTTGCTCTGCTCATATTTTGGATACAAAGAAGTATGTGACTAAAATCTGTATGGAAACCACTGATTGGTAGACTGCTGTCCATGGCGTAATACCTGGGTATCTTTTAAAGCTCATCTCTTGGCACTCTCCCTGGCGCCTCATACTCAACTCCTCCTCTGTATACAATCACACAGAATTCTCAAAATATAACTTCCTGCTTTACACTTCACTGCTTTGTATATTCTGTCCTAACTGATTAAAATGTCTTCTCACAGGCAAATGCCTTTTTCAGTCATTAAAACTTGAAAATCCTTCTTTTATTCTATTACTTTATTCCAACCTAACACTTCACAAGAATCATTGTACTAGAGCTTACCTCTTTATAATCCTGTATTGTAATGTTTATACTTGTTTCCCAAATTTATTCAGTTCTTTGAGGACAGGAACAATGTATTTTTCACTTTTCCATCACTGGTGCCTATAATAATGTCCAAAACTTAGAAGGTCAAAAATGTCATTGGATAAAATAATCATTTAGCGTGCAAGGGAATGAAAATGATTATTTAAGCATGTTCAAACTACTTACTAATATTATTCCATTAAACTAATAATACTTGATGCCACTGGAATATTTCTTTTTTCAAGCCTAGGATCATACATAGAGGAGAAGCAAGAATAAAAAATATAGTCAGGCTGAATTTTTAAGCAACACTAATGGTTACTGGTAGATGTACAAGCAATAAAATGTAAAGATTTGGGCATGTATTGTCAGTCCTAAATAAAAGCCTCTGTTCTAGTCCAAATGGACCTATTAAAACAAATAAATAAAAGGGAGTTAGGACTTGGCTTTTAATTGTTCCTTCATCACTGTACTAACTGCATCTGGTAGGTTTGATAAATATTAATTGAATAATAAATTTAAGCAAAAGAGTAGAAAGCTTGTACACTGAGGAGTACCAATCATTGCTGAAAGAAATTAAAGAACTAAATAAATAGAAAGATATCCATTGATCCTGGATTGGAAAAATTAATACTGTTAAAATGACAAACTCCCTAAATTGATACACAGATTTAATGTAATCCCTGTCAAAATTCTAGAAGACTTCTCTTTTAGAAATGAAAAAGCTGATCTGAAAAGTCATGTGGAACTTCAGAAGAATCAGAATAGTCAAAATAATCTTCAAAACAAAAACAAAGTTGGAGGCGTTAGACTTTCCAATTTCAAAATTTACTGCCAAACTACGGTAATCAAAACAGTTGGTAGTGGTATAGGATAGGTGTATCAATCAATAGAATACAATTGAGAGTCCAAAAATAAAACTGTACATCTCTGGTCAATTGGTTTTCATCAAGGATATGAAAATTGTTCAGTGTAGAAAGAATTGTCCTTTTAATGAATGGTGCTTGGACAACTGCATGCAAAGGAATTAGCTTCGACCCAAACTTCACTGTGCACAAAAATTAAAAATGGATCAAATGCCTAAACTAAGAGCTAAAACTATAAAACTCTTAGAAGTATATATAGGGGTAAACCTTGTATTTGTCAGTGTATTCTTAGCATGACATCAAAATTGCAAGCAACAACAAAAATAAATAAATTTGATTTCATCAAAATTAAGAATATTTTACATCAAAGAACACTATCAAGAAAGTGAAAAGATAACCTGAAGAATGGGGGAAAATATTTGCAGGCCATATATCTGATAAGTGTTTAATATTCAGAACATATAAAGATATAAAACTCAACAATTCAATTTTTAAAATGGGCAGAAGACTTAAAATCTGCATTTCTCCAAAGAACATGTGCAAATTACCGAGAAAAAAATGAAAAGATGGTTAATGTCATTGCTTATTAGGGAAATGCAAGTCAAAACTATGAAATATCAATTCACACCCTTTTAGGATGGCTATAACAAAACAAAAATGGAATGAAAAATGTGAGTGATGGCAGGGAAAAATTGGAATCCTCATACATGGCTAATGCATTTGCTCTTAAAAAACTGTTTGATGACTCTTCACAAAGTTGAGCATAAAGTTATCAGGTGAACCTGCAGTCCTACTCCTAAGTAAATATCCCAAAGAATTGAAAGTAAGTGTTCAAACAAAAGCTTGCACATGAATGTTCACAGTAACATTATTCATAATAGTAAAAAGTGGAAACAGTTCAAATGTCCATCAACTGAAAAATGGATAAACAAATCATGGGATATCCATACAGTGTGATTGAGTTCAGCCTTAAAAAGGGATGAAATATGAATTCATGGTGCAACATGGGTGGAGCTTGCAAATATTATACTAAGTAATGGCCTTTTGTGTCTGGCTTATTTTTCTTAGCATAATGTAGATTAGTGGTTTCCAGGGAACGGGGAAAAAGGGGGATGGAGAGTTAGTGTTTAATGAGTACAAGATGATTTTTAGGATGATGAAAATGTTCTGGAATTAGGTCGTGATGGTTGCACAGCATTGTAAATGTACTAAAAACCATAGTTTTGTGTCCTTAGAGGTTAAAATGATGAATTTCATGTTATATAAATTTTATCTCAATTTGAAAAGCAACCAACTAGGTTTAAATATTATTCTAATAAACAAAATTAAAATTACATTTTATATAATTATATAAAATTATAATTATATTTCATTACTTTATTTATATAATCAATAAATTATTTGAGGACCTTGTACTAGCCATTGAACTTAAATCATGGATATAGATATATAGACAGATGAGTGGATAATCTAAAAGGAGAGAAAGATAGATGGATTGATGAATGAACGAGTTAGCTACTAAGAATCACTGGGTTAATAATGTTGTAGATCTTTAATAACATTTAGTTATATCTCAGTGTTTTCCCTGTTCCATTTGGCTTCCCCAAATGCTTGATCTGACAAACACAGAGACTCCTGTCTTTAAATGCTTGTGTGTATTTTTATAGGGAATTTTCTGAAAATACTATGAACTCTGATCTGCATCTTTTTGATATTCCACACTTCACCACTCACTCAATAACTGTCTTTTTTCTTTCCTATTTGAACTCAGTTTAGTGACAGGGACAATTTCTTAAATTCCCTGTTGCCTTATTATTATTATTAATATAAATGATATATGTTTATTATTTTCAAATGTGAAAGGCATTTCAACATTTAAGAAGACCTTATAGTTAAACCTTTAAAGTTATCAGTATCTTACTACATTTGGATTTTGGTGTTATAGGTGTTCCCAGTTGGAGTTATCCTGAAATAAGAGAATCAGTGGAGAGAATAAAGGAAAAAAAAAACCTGTTTGGGAATTGATTAAATATTGTTTTAAAACAAGTGTAAAAGTGTTTAAATTGAACTTGGCTGGTCCAGTACTTTCATTTCAGAGAGAAAAGGGAGAAAGGATCAAAACTTTCAAATAAAACGTAAGGGGGCTGATCTAACAATCAGATGGGAGTGAGCTGTTCTCTTTTTGGAGGATCATTAACTCTTCTCAGTAACTGAAACGTCATTTAGTGCATTGAAGCTGACAGGTGATACACACAGTCTGAGTGCAAGGAGTAGTGGCTTCCCTAGTGATGGGTAAGCCCTGGCTGATTTCAGGAATGTGGGAACTCAAAGATGGGCAGGCAAACCTGATCTCAGCTCTGTCATAGAAGTTCTCTCGCTTTGACAGGTGGGTAGATTTGCTCTACCCATGTGAAAACAAACTCTATGTATTTATAGTTTGTCTGTGATGACTTGAGGCTGGCCAGTATTACAATAAGAAGATAAAATGGGAATGTTTCCCATTATTACCAGTTTTGTTTAAAAACAAAAGTTTGGGCACCATTCTGTTCCCATTATGTTTTTTTTTTCTTCCATTTATTCTTTTATTTTTTAACTTAGCAGACATATTTTGAGCATTTACTCTTGATGACACTGTGCTAGGCCTGTTTTGGGAACTGAGGATGGATACTTCAAGGGCCCTTTATTCAAAGTGTTTTAAATGTAGTTGGAGCAATAAGCCAATATAATTGTTGTTGTTCAGTCGCTAAATCGTGTCCAACTCTTTGAGACTCCATGAACTGCAGCAAGCCAGGCTTCCCTGTCCTTGACCATCTTCTGGAGTTTGCTCAAAGTCATGGCCGTTGAGTCGATGATGCCTTCCAACCATCTCATACTCTGTTGCCCCCTTCTCCTCTTCCTTCAGTATTTCCCAGCATCAGGGTCTTTTCCAATGAGTTGGCTGTTTGCATTATGTGGCCACAGTATTAGAGTTTCAGCATCATTCCTTTCAGTGAATATTCAGTGTTGATTTCTTTAGGATTGACTGGTTTGATCTCCTTGCTGTCCAAGGGATCCTCAAGAGTCTTCTCTAGCACTACACTTTGAAAGCATCAGTTCTTCTTCACCAAGCCTTCTCTTTGATCCAGCTGTTATGTCGGACATGACTATGGGAAAAACCATAATTTTGACTATATGGACCTTTGTCAGCAAAGTGATATCTCTGCTTTTTAATATGCTCACTAGGTTTGTCATAGCTTTTCTTCCAAGGAGCAACTGTCTTTTTATCTTGTGGCTGCAGTCAACAGCCAGTATACAAAAAACTAAAATAGGAAGGAATTATATTTTTAACTGACATTTCAGGATGCCAGGCATGGTTCCCAAGTAGAGATGGGGATCATAGAAAGATAGATGCTAGAAAGATAAATATTGATAAGAAGCAGAAATAACTGTCTTTCTCAGCAAGACAGAAAGATGGGACTTGCTCAGAAATACTAAGTTGGCATTATAAAGAAAAGGAAAGACTTTGCTCTTCTTCCCTTTAGAAAGCTATGACATCTCTGGGACTGACATCAAAATAACCCAGAAAACCAAACATTTTAGTGATATATGTGGGATTTGACCTAGAAAAGAGTGCTGCATCTCCTCCAGACATGTGACAGCAGTCAAAACAAATCTACAAATAGGAATTTTGATAGCATATGTTATTTTCAAATCTTTGTGGAAATTCTGGATCATAATTATTTTGCATGCTATTTGGAAACAACAATTCATTTTTCATTCCAAAAACATCCCATATTTACAAAATCCCCAGGAGGCAAAAAAGGAGGTAATTAAGCCAACATGGCGAAATTCCATTAAATAATTATCTGAGGGGATTAATGGAATAACATACTGAGATGACTGCTACATTTGTAGGAGACCCACAGAAACAATGCGGTCAGGACTAGGGGTCTTGCATCTCAAAGACTGGAGCCAGGTGCAGAAAACCTCGCTGCTGTTACCAGCATGTTGTCCTTGCCTCCAGCCCTAACATTACTGATTCTGTCCTCTAATTTTAGAAAATGTTTGGAAAAGTGGCTGCAATATCTACCAACCTCGGAAAATAACATTTGTAGGAGACACCACAGTTAGGCTGGACACCAGTTTTATGAATGCTTTTTCCCCATTATGGGCTTTGGAAGATCTGAGATGCTTTTTTTCCTTCTCCCTGATAATGGAGTTCCTGGGTGCATGCGTGTATGCTTGGTCGCTTAGTCGTGTCCAACTCTTTGTGGCCCTTTGAACTGTAGCCTGCCAGAGTTCCTGTGTAGCATTAGATAAATCACAAAAGCTCAGTTTTCTTTTTCTTAAATCTGTAGTTGTACTTCAGTCATGTAGAAAACTTATTATACCAAGAGAACTTTGATATTCTTAGATTAAAGGCCTACATATAAGAGGGAAGGAAAGGATTATCAGAAATTATCCGTCTAATCTAAATTAAGTGATTGAAACAAATAAGCCATTGGAATATTGAAATACCATTTGGAGAAATTATATTTGTGTTTGTTTCCAGAGTGGTATTTATGCTATTTTTCCTTCTTGCTAAATATGTCATTATAAAAGTCATTCTGAGTTGTGAGCCATTCCTAGGGGAATATTAATTCAGTGTATCATCAGAGGGATTTATTTTGTTGTTCCAGCCAGGAGTGTCAATAAAGACTTCATAGAGGGGTTGACATTGAGCTGGGTTCAGAAGAATGAGTGACAGGCAGCAGAGTAAAAGGTGTGTGTGAAGAGCCACAGTTATGGCAAGGTTTGGAATGTTTGAAGAATGATAAGTTCAAAATTGCTGAGATTTGTAAGTAAATGGCAAGAGATGGGAGTCTGGAAATATGAAGTAGATTGAAAGCCAATACTGCAAGTATTCCATGCCTCGCTAATACAGTAGGGGTTTATTTTACAGGTAACTGACATACTGAAGAAGTTCTAGGTACAGGATCAGGTTTTAATTTGAAAATCTTAAGTATAGAGCCAGCAAAATGTGTGGATTGAAATGCCCACTCAAGAAAGAAATTAGAAGGCTTTTACTGTAATCAGGGAGAATTTCATGATGATCCTGGTAACTAGAGAGGAGGAAATCTAGAGATATTTACAAATACCCCAAACTGACCAGATTGGATGACCTTTTGAATATGGGATGGAAAGATGCCAACTTTGAGATGTAATGCAAAGATCAGTCAGTTCAATTTCCACCAAATACTCTTGTTGAGCTATGGAAATGTTAATAAAAGCAAAGGAGACATACGGCTCATGTCTGTTGCCAACAGAATATCAACAAACAACACAGTTGGACCAGATGTAAAATCAACTGGAAATAAATCTAGGGAGCCAGTTGTGACTGTTATCATATTTTCCTAGTTCTCTTTCTTTTTTTCCCCCCACACATCTGTCATTCTTCACTGTTGTTAAACAAAACAACAACAAAAAGAAAAAAAAATAGAAAGACACAGATTTTAATAGGGTAGAAGCCAGTGCAATATTTGCCTTTTCAAATAATTTCAATAATTGAAAACACTTTCATCCTAACAAAGTGAAGCATTTCAAATTTATTCATATAATCTTTTAAAAGAGAGTGATTCACTCAATTCCTTAAGAAATGGCATTTTAGGAGGAGCTAGTTCAGAGAACATAACATTCATTTCTCTTATAGCCTCACTTTTATTTGATTTTATGTATCTCATTGAAGAATTCATGATTTTGAACTGTGCTGGAAAAGACTTTTGAGAGTCCCTTGGACAGCACAAAGATCAAAGCAGTCTATCCGAAGGGAAGTCAGTCCTGAATATTCACTGTAAGGACTAATGCTGAAGCTGAATCTCCAGTACTGTGGCCACGTAATGCGAAAAGCCAACTCATTGGAAAAGACCCTAATGCTGGGAAAAATTGAGGGCAGAAGGAAAAGGGGATGACATGTTGAGATGGTTGAATGGCATTACCAACTCAATGAAAATGAGTTTGAGAAAACTCTAGGAGTTAGTGAAGGAGAGGGAGGTCTGGTGTGCTGCAATCCACGGGGTCACAAAGAGCTGGACATGACTTAGCAACTAAACAACAATCTAGGAAAAACACTTTTTCTTCTAGCCTAAATATTTGTTCATTGTCTGTGCTTTTA
Source organism: Moschus berezovskii (assembly GCF_049115385.1). Taxonomy (NCBI): domain Eukaryota; kingdom Metazoa; phylum Chordata; class Mammalia; order Artiodactyla; family Moschidae; genus Moschus; species Moschus berezovskii. Next base: position 24,461,902 of record NC_142466.1, read on the forward strand.
AATTTGCTTTTGTATTATTTCAAATATTTTATTAAAACCTTGTGATGTAGTGAAAGAAGATAGAGGCCCTTTTCCCAAACCTCAGAGAACAGTGAAGAGAAGTAACTGATGTCATGTGACAAATTAGGCTTGGAAGGAGAATTCAACTTTACAGACTCCTAGACCATATTATTTGATAACACCTGAGATAAAAAATAGTGTGCACTTTCAGTAGATGAGTCTGTTTAAATCTACTAACATTTGGAATATTTGAATGAAAAGAGAACCAGAAGTTGCATTTTACTTTTCCTTTTTTCTCTAAATGTTGATTAGTCATAGAAACATTTCAATGCCCTGCCCACCAGGAAGGTGTCTGGAGCTTTTAACAATGCTTTCTAAACTTTCTTACCAAAATAACTAGTGGCATTGCAGAACCATGTTATTTCCTTGGTCTAATAAGGAGGTAGATGAATTGACCATTTGTAAGACACTTTTATTTGGAGAGGGGAGTGTTCACTTAATTGTCAAAATCTCTGTGAATTTGAATTCTTCCCTATAATTTGTTTATACTTTTTAAAAATTATCTATAATTTATTTATACTTACCTAAACATACAGATGGTAGTTTTCACTAGACTTTGAATATAATCTAATGTGCAAAAAGATAGGTGTATTATTCTGTAGCTTTACCTATTCCTTGGGAAACTTAAGACTTCTCATCTGTAGTACATAAACTCCAATCTGAAAATAATGATACTGTTCCACTGCATGGCAGTGTTTGGTAAACTCCCCAGAAGCTGTGGGGATCTGGTAAACACTGCCCAGCCACTGCTGTGTTAACCTGCCCAGGTTAACCTGCTCATACAACTATGTACTTCTCAGGCTCAGGCTATGATTTAAACCACTTAAAAGAGATAACTTGATTGTATCACTCTTTACTGACACACCATGAAATAAACTAAACAGAAAAAAAGAAAAAAAAAAGAATACCTCCACAAAAAGCAGAGGATGAAAACAAAGTAAGAGAAACATGACAGCCCACCCATGGTTGCCTGATACCTGAAGACAATTGTATAGGCCCACTCGCTCATACCACAGCACTGGTACCATAACACATATTCCTAATGACCATCCCCTTCAGGAATTTGATGAGGGGTCAAGTCCTGTGTAGTGAGCACTGCTGAGCAGCTGATAAACCATCTTAGAACATAATGTTATTGGTATATATTCATAAGTGACTCCTGTGTTAAAGACTCAATTCCCTTGACTGAGTAGCAACATCAGTCTTCAGAATAGAACTCAGTATGGTGGCACATTGTATCACACGTAAGTCTGGGTGATGCAACTGAGGCTTAGCATTTAATCACACTGAAATTTCAGAACTGTATACTAAATTTTCCACTTTTGTTTATGGTAGAACAAAAAATAGAGATTCTTTAAAGTACAGAAGCTACAGGTGATTCCTTTGATTTCCCAGTCTTTTTTAACCTATGATATGTAGATAAGCTAAGATTATGAATGAATTTGAGTTAAAAAAGGATACATACAAATGTAAAGTCGCTCAGTCATGTCTGACTCTTTGCAACCCCATGGACTGTAGCCTACCAGGCTCCTCTGTCCATGGACTCTTCCAGACAAGAGAACTGGAGTGGGTTGCCCTTTCCTTCTCCAGGGGATCTTCCCAACCCAGTGATCAAACCTGGGTCTCCCACATTGCAGACAGATGCTTTACTGTCTGAGCCACCAGATAAGCTAGATTATGATTGAATTTGACTTAAAAAGGATAGTTGGGCACTTTTATTTTGGAATCTGATGACTTTTTCTGGCCTTTGAAAAATAGGGACTAGGTGCCTCTCTTTAGAGCTCTGTTTGCTGATAAAGAAAATGGATAAGTCTTAGGCTCAGGTATCTCAGTATTTGGAGATGATAGTCTGCCTCCAAAGGGACATCTGTTTTTGAAAGTGAGATAGAGGAGTACTTGTGCAGACCCAGTGTTCTCAGACTGTGGTCTGTGTACCAAACTCACTCACTGCCTTCTTTCAATTCTCCATGGACTGTAGCCCAATGGGGTCCTCTGTCCATGGTATTCTCTAGGCAAGAATACTGGAGAGTATTGCTGTTCCCTTTTCCAGTGTATCTTCCTGACCCAAGGATTTGAACCTGGGTTTCCTGCATTTCAAGCAGATTCTTCACCATCTGAGCTACCAGGGAAGCCTTTTGAAATGTTTGGAACATATCAAAAGAAGAATAATACTTTGTGACACATAAAAATTATATACAATTCAAAATTCTTTATTACTGATCATGGTTTTTATTTTTTTGGAACAAAGTCATTCCCAGTCATTCCCATGTTGTCTATACCTGCTTTCACCACCTTGACAGAGTTTGCAATTGAGACAGAGACAATATGGTTCACAAAGCCCAAAGTGTTTACATAGCCCTTTGTAGAAAAAGTGTGTTGACCCCTTATGGACACTGATGAGAGGAATGCAAAGGGGTATGAGGTCTTCAAATTGTGAGGCCTTTGAAGTGGAATTCACAAGATCCTTTTATTTGCAGAAACAGCTTTTAAATGGAACACAACAGTGGTCTGAGCAGGTCCAAAAGGCCTTCCTTGTCAATAAAAGCAGAGAATCTTCTCTTCTAATGTAACTGAAAGTTCTACATTTGACAGGTGTTTTTCCTTCCCCTCTCTCCACACCATGGATTTAGTACGTTATTTGTTTTCTCAGCATCCTAATACAGATGCAAAGCACAAAAATATACAGCCTATTGGTAGACAGCTTTCTTAAAAGAGGTGGGAGAACAGAGCACATAGGAAGCCTCAATTTAGCATCCACAGCTGTCTCTATCAAAAAACGATGCCCCAGGCATCAAATCTGACAGTTGTTGTGTCTGACATTGCTATTTTTATCTGAGCACATGCAGCAAGAATATGCCACTGATGTGGCGCATAAGGAGTTATGCCATTACCGATCGTGCTGGAAAATAATTTTGGCTTAATGAACCTTTCAAATGTTGTCAGAATAGGATAAACCAAAAGCAAGATATCACTGTGACTATAGGGCATTCCATTTACTGGTTGTTTTAGTTAATGTAGTAGAAATATCACCAAACTAAGGAAAACAATCAGTCCCAGTGGCTATTTGATTCCATGTAGAGCAGCTTATCTAAGTAGCTTTTCTACTTTTAACCAATCATGTTATCTATGCAACTTTTACTGCTAAGTATTATGGAGAAGTTTCAGTGGGGAAATAGTCTAGGTGTATATAGTTTCATGGAGTAAGTAGAACTCTTGCTATACATTGAAAATGTTTGTAGCTACTGATCTAAAATAGAGGAGTCCATGGGGAAAAGAGAAAGAAACATGCATACCGTTAGCACTGAAAGGAGCTAGATGTAGTTAGAGGGTAATAAGGCAACTTGACTCTGGTACAAAGCTAGTTTGTCAAGAGAACTAGAAGAAAACATTAGATAAAAAGTTCGAAATCAGGTAATAGAAGGTCTGAAAAGTCAGCAGAGAAGTTTATCATATCTAAAATTATAGTCAGGAATCATTGTATATATCTGAGCAAAAGTAATATCTGATAAAAGCATTTTTTTAAGTCATTAGGATCTGAAGAACAGAGCACAGATCATTAAAGATGGGGAGGGAAGCCTGACATTTCGGAGGACTTTCATTTGGGAATCACATATGATGGTGTTTTCTGTATTACATTTGTTATCTAAGTATAGGAATTGCCAGCAACAGATTAAAACCCGCAACTGAGTGACAGAAGGAACTCATATTTCCCCCCATGGCAGCACTGGGTCAAGTTTGAGTCTGAACATCAGTGATTCCCTTGGCATGTCTGTATGTTCACCAAGTCTTTACCTACTTACCCTCATCTCTTTTTCCTTTCTTCCGTTTCCACATCAGTAAGCAACATTCTTCACTGCAGATGCTGATTTCAGCCAGGAAATTAAAAGACACTTACTTCTTGGAAGGAAAGTTATGACCAACCTTGATAGTATATTAAAAAGCACAGACATTACTTTGCCAACCAAGGTCCGTCTAGTCAAGGCTAAGGTTTTTCCCGTGGTCATGTATGGATGTGAGAGTTGGACTGTGAAGAAAGCTGATTCCCGAAGAATTGATGCTTTTGAACTGTGGTGCTGGAGAAGACTCTTGAGAGTCCCTTGGACTGCAAGGAAATCCAACCAGTCCATTCTAAAGGAGATCAATCCTGGGTGTTCATTGGAAGGACTGATGCTAAAGCTGAAACTGCAATACTTTGGCCACCTCATGCGACGAGTTGACTCACTGGAAAAGACTCTGATGCTAGGAAAGGTTGGGGGCAGGAGGAGAAGGGGACGACAGAGAATGAGATGGCTGGATGGCATCACCGACTCTGTGGACATGAGTTTGGGTGAACTCCAGGAGTTCGAGATGGACAGGGAGGCCTGGCGTGCTGTGATTCATGGGGTCACGGAGAGTCGGACACGACTGAGCGACTGAACTGAACTGAAATGAACTGAACTGAAGCAACATTCTGACTAAGCTCTTCTTTCTTATGCTCTTTTATTTTCTCACTTCTGTGATTAGCAGTAGAGTTTGGGGTTGTTTTTTACACTTTATTTATTTTTAAACTTTGTTTTGGAGTATAGCTAATTAAAAATGCTGTGATAGTTTCAGGTGGACAGTGAAGGGACTCAGCCATATAGATACATGTGTCCATTCTCCCATCCAGGGTACCACATAACATTGAACAGAGTTCCATATGCTATACAGTAGGTTCTTGTTGGTTATCCATTTTAAATATAGAAGAGTGTACCTGTAGAGTTTTAAAGACTGTATTAGTTTGCACCCTGTTTTGAATTATTATGATTGGCTTTTGAAAATACCCAGGAAGCCTTGGAATACTGGGCTAGTTTGATTGTAATTAGGATTGAGTAGAAGATTCAGTTCTGTGGACATTTCAGAGGCACATCCGGAAAAACTTGCAGACAGATGAGACTTAAAACATGGAGGAAAAATGAAAGCTCAAGGTGAAATAAAAATTATATGGAAAGGCTCACTATAAATTTGAGGTTCCACTGGCAGAAAAGCTAGGATATTTGAGATACGAAGTATATTTCTCAGGAAGAGAGAGAGTGGTTAATTTGAGTATACTCTTTTTTGAATTGTCAGGAGGAGATTGTCCAGATGAAGATGCCCCCTCTGAAATAATTAAATCAGAAGGAAGGGTGAGACTTATCATTTGGTGAATACTCATTTTGGAATTTATCAACTTGTTGACAAAGGTTGAAACCACAATTAGATGACAACTTTAAGATGATGAAGATTATAAGTCGTAGATGGCAAAGCAGAAAACACTGAGGGAGAGTAGTATCTAGAAAATGCAGATAGAAAAAAGTAAAAGCAATCAGAAAAGTAAAGTGAAAGGGAGTGATAAACAGTGTATGGAACAATTTGAAAAATGCTGTATTCACTTCCTATGTGGAGTGGTAGATGAATAGCAAGATACTTCTATAGATATTCAATTTTTTGAATATCAAGCCACTCCAGTACTCTTGCCTAGAAAATCCCATGGATGGAGGAGCCTGGTAGGCTGCAGTCCATGGGGTCGCTAAGTGTCGGACACAACTGAGCGACTTCACTTTCACTTTTCACTTTCACACATTGGATAAGGAAATGGCAACCCACTCCAGTGTTCTTGCCTAGAGAATCCCAGGGACGGAGGAGCCTGGTGGGTTTCCATCTATGGGGTCACACAGAGTTGGACACGACTGAAGTGACTTAGCAGCAGCAGCAAATGAATTGTAGCTCAAGGATGCCATGTGTGGCTTCCCTCATGTTGTTAGTATTTTTTTTTCCAAAACCTTGGCAGATTACTCTGAAGACAAGAGCTTCCAATTTCTTAAATGCTTACCAAGGAGAAAGTAGTAATAGCTTACATTAATATGTTCCTACCCAATTTAAATATGTTTGAATTTATTTTGTAACTCTTAGTGTGCATAATAATCCCATCAGGTAGATGTTATAGTCAACATTTTACAAATGAGGGAAATGAGATTAAGAAATGTGAATTGGGAATAAATATTTTCCAAATGCTCAGATTCAATCTTAAAATCAAAAGGCAAGAAGTACACACACACACACGCATTCTTGCACACACTCCAACCAGGGATATTTTCAAGACTTACTAATGAAATTTCTGTAAGTTACTTGCTATTGAATAATCCTTTTAATAATTCTATCTGCAAAGTACCTCATATATAAACATCTGATGTCTTTCTCTGAAATGAACTCTCTGTTTTCTAAAAGTTACAGAAAGATATACCTGTGTCCTTGTGTAGTTATTGTAGCTACATGACTCTTTGGTCAGTTTCATGATTTTATTGCCTTAGCCTTTTTATTTTTTGTGTTCAGCATTTTAATGGCCCCAATATATCAGTATGCAGTATACATCTGAAAGTTAAATTGCCATCTTTCTTATCTTTAATTTTTGCCCTTCTTTGTACAAAAGGCTTATTTTATGGTCAAATCAATTAGAAATCTTTGAATATGAAACTGTTATCTTACTGACATGAACATAAAAGATATTATGGAAATATTCACTGATTCTATTATAGCTGCTTGGAGAACAGAAATTAGATTTGAACTGTAATGAATATTTTTGCAAGCATGTGGTAACAATAGTTTTCATTAGTTTAAGAATGTGGATTGAAATTGACCTATTTTAAAAGTACTTTTTTTTTTTTTGATCTAGTGGTGTTCTGTTGTTTCTGCCTTTGTTCATTTCATGAGAGGTATTTTTTGTGAATGAGAAACGTTAAATTTTTTCTTTGTTCTTGTGTTTGTATGTATATTTGTGATTTTCACTCAAGGGATTGCTAACAATGTAAAAAAAGTGTAACTTGAAATATACATTTTGAAAACTGAGAGGGGAAATTGATTTTGGAGAGTGTTGTCCAAATTGCTTACTTTACAAATGAGGTTATTGAGACATGGACTAAGAGGTAGAATTCATTCATAAAAGCAGGAGGCAAGCTGGAACACAATACCTTCTAATTTCCAGCTAATCAGTATTTTTCATAAAAACTTCATTTTTGACCATTAATAATTATTCCCATGCTACAGAGATACTTGGAAAGGCACATTTTTGTCCAGCTTTTTTTTTTCCCCCTTTTTCCAGTTATGTTCATATACAAATGATTTTCTATTTTGGAAGTCACACTCAGCTCTTGAGGTTGTCTCCTCTTTCAGTTTGATTTGTGGTACTGGTATTTTGGATATAAATCAAGTAACATAGATTGAATGAAAACACTGAACTTGTTTTGCAGTGAGTTGGTAAGTCAACAAAGTAACTTAATTCTCTTCACTATGGGTCTGCTGTTAAGTGAATTAGACTTTGCTTTTTGGCTTTCTGGTTATCATCAGTTCAGTTCAGTTCAGTCGCTCAGTCGTGTCCGACTCTTTGTGACCCCATGAATCACAGCATGCCAGGCCACCCTGTCCATCACCAACTCCCAGAGTTCACTCAAACTCATGTCCATCGAGTCAGTGATGCCATCCAGCCATCTCATTTTCTGTTGTTCCCGTCTCCTCCTGCCCCCAATCCCTCCCAGCATCAGAGTCTTTTCCAGTGAGTCAACTCGTCGCATGAGGTGGCCAAAGTATTGCAGTTTCAGCTTTAGCATCAGTCCTTCCAATGAACACCCAGGATTGATCTCCTTTAGAATGGACTGGTTGGATCTCCTTGCAGTCCAAGGGACTCTCAAGAGTCTTCTGTAGTACCACAGTTCAAAAGCATCAATTCTTCGGCGATCAGCTTTCTTCACAGTCCAACTCTCACATCCATACGTGACCACTGGAAAAAGCATAGCCTTGACTAGACGGACCTCGGTTGGCAAAGTAATGTCTCTGCTTTTTAATATACTATCAAGGTTGTTCATAACTTTCCTTCTAAGGAGTAAGCGTCTTTTAATTTCATGGCTGCAATCAGCATCCACAGTGATTTTGGAGCCCCCAAAAATAAAGTCTGACACTGTTTCCACTGTTTTCCCATCTATTTTCCATGAAGTGATGGGACCAGATGCCATGATCTTTGTTTTCTGAATGTTGAGCTTCAAACCAACCTTTTCACTCTCCTCTTTCACTTTCATCAAGAGGCTTTTGAGTTCCTCTTCACTTTCTGCCATAAGGGTGGTGTCATCTGCATATCTGAGGTTATTGATATTTCTCCCAGCAATCTTGATTCCAGCTTGTGCTTCTTCCAGCCCATTGTTCCTCATGATGTGCTCTGCATATAAGTTAAATAAGCAGGGTGACAATATACAACCTTGACGTACTCCTTTTCCTATTTGGAACCAGTCTGTTGTTCCATGTCCAGTTCTAACTGTTGCTTCCTGACCTGCATACAGGTTTCTCAAGAGGCAGGTCAGGTGGTCCAGTATTCCCATCTCTTTCAGCATTTGATAATGACAAAGGGATCACTTCTGAGATCAGTATCATACCAGTTCTTTATTTTCTACTATGTGATTAAAGATTGAAGAAAATAAGTCCTGATATTACTCATTTATAGGGCATGGTCATTGAGAGCTAGATGTATTGGGATTAGAGTAAATCATCCTTTCACAATGCAATGAAATAGATTGTGTCTTCTGTACATAAACTACATTTAAAAAATTAACTTTCAGTAGTTAAGGATTTGATATTGCCTCTAATAATACCAAATTAAATAATTTGTACAAAACTTGCAGCTAAAGTAAATTTTAAATAGTGAGAACATAGTAATTAAAATATCAAATAAATCATATAAGCAATACTAGATAAAGAATAATAGAAAATAAAAATATAGTAATATTTGCCAAATTTAGACCCAGAAGATATCAGTTCATTATTTTAACCCCTTTAAGAGATTCTTTTTGCTCTGGTCCTATTGGAGATTTCATGTCAGCTGGCATTTTGAGTTTAAAGGACCCTAGCACAGAGGGAAAGGCCTTAAGTATGGTGACATGGTAAATTACCTCAGTTTTATTTGGACTCTCATAGGAATAATGAAACAGAAGTAAACTAAGTCTTGCATAGAGTTCAGACCAGCTTACCTGTGATCAGAAAAATTTCAATTGTAAAATTGGATTGAGATAATATAGAAATTACTGTGACCTAGGTACCTTGTAAAATCATATGGCATCATTTCTAGAGGATTGTAATATCATCTTTGTTCTCAAATTGTTTATATAAATAATTTTGCACATATGGTATCCAAAAATATAATAATAAAATAAGCAGAATGTGAGTAGACAAGACCTCATGATTAAGGACTACCTGAAATAAGAGAAAATATAAAGAAATCTACTATGACTCCAGATATTAGAATTATCAGACACAGACTATAACTGCAAATCTTACATTCTAGGAGATAAATGACAAGATTCAAACTTATAGCAGGGACTAAAATATTTAAAGTGATATAGCAAATTAATAAAAAACAAATTTAAAAAATAACTGAAAAATACAAGTAAACTATATTTTATTTTAATAAAAATAGAATTCAATGGCTTGGTTTAACTTCTGAGGAGAGCATCAACTTGAAAAATAAATGAATGAAACAGAGAGATGAAAAACACAGAGAATGTAGGAGCAGAGAACATAAAGGAAGACTATCCGAGATAGACTCTCAATTGGAGGGGAAAGAAAAGCTGGGAAAGAAGAAATACTGGCTTGGGAGTAAGAATTTCCCTAATCTAATGAAAAACTTTTGTCCAGTAAGCCCCTGGGAGTATAAAAAAAAATAAATAATTCCTGTCTGTAGTATCACAATAAAATAAAGAATACCAAGTATCTTATAAGTAGCTAATGAAAAAAACCATGTGACTTTTGGAAGAAGCAAAACTTAGATTACAGTGGACTTTTCAAAAGAAGTAATGAACACTAATGAGAGTGTAGCTTCAATGTGTTAACAGAAAATAAATCCTAAGCATGAATTTTATACTCATTAAAATAAATGTTAGGAATAGAACCAAAATAAATGCATGTTTACCAAAATCCATCTGAAATACTTTGTCACCAGCATGTTTATATTAAAGGATATTTTTCAGGTATGGAAAAAAGTTTCTAAATGGAACTCTGGAGATCCAGGAAGAAGTAAAGTTTGATATTTTGCCTTCTTACTTGGTTCATAATCCACATATTCTAATTAATACTTGAAGTATTAACTATTTTATTTGGATACATGGTAAACATGTTGTTTATTAATCTTATAGAATATGTTGTATTATCTAAAAAAACAATTAGCAAATTTAAACAGCAGTGTAAAGTATTTATCATTCAAAAAATCAATGTAAATTTCTTATAAAAAATAGATAACATATAAAATTTGTATGGATAGTTGTATAACAATTGTTTCAGCAGTTTTTACTTTGCCAGAGTATCACATGTGCTTTAAAATTACTTGACATTTCACCCCAAAACAATGAATTTCACCTTCTTCCCAAGAACACACGGAACCTTCTCCAGGATAGATCACATCCTGGGCCATAAATCTAGCCTTGGTAAATTCAAAAAAATTGAAATCATTCCAAGCATCTTTTCTGACCACAATGCAGTAAGACTAGATCTCAATTACAGGAGAAAAACTATTAAAAATTCCAACATATGGAGGCTGAACAACACGCTGCTGAATAACGAACAGATCATAGAAGAAATCAAAAGAGAAATTAAAATATGCATAGAAATGAATGAAAATGATAACACAACAACCCAAAACCTGTGGGACACTGTAAAAGCAGTGCTAAGGGGAAGGTTCATAGCAATACAGGCATACCTCAAGAAACAAGAAAAAAGCCAACTAAATAACCTAACTTTATACCTAAAGCAACTAGAAAAGGAAGAAATGAAGAACCCCAGGGTTAGTAGAAGGAAAGAAATCTTAAAAATTAGGGCAGAAATAAATGCAAAAGAAGCAAAAGGGACCATAGCAAAAATTAACAAAGCCAAAAGTCGGTTCTTTGAGAGGGTAAATAAAATTGACACACCACTAGCCAGACTCATCAAGAAACAAAGGGAGAAAAACCAAATCAATAAAATTAGAAATGAAAAGGGAGAGATCACAACTGACAACACAGAAATATGAAGGATCATAAGAGAATACCATCAGCAATTATATGGCAATAAAATGGACAGCTTGGAAGAAATGGACAAATTCTTAGGAAAGTACAACTTTCCAAAACTGAACCAGGAAGAAATAGAAAATCTGAACAGACCCATCACAAGCACGGAAATTGAAACTGTGATCAGAAATCTTCCAGCAAACAAAAGCCCAGGTCCAGCTTCACAGCTGAATTCTACCAAAAATTTAGAGAAGAGCTAACACCTATCCTACAAACTCTTCCAGAAAATTGCAGAGGCAGGGAAACTTCCAAACTCATTCTATGAGGCCACCATCACCCTAATACAAAAAAAGAGAACTACAGGCCAATATCACTGATGAACATAGATGCAAAAATCCTTAACAAAATTCTAGCAATCAGAATCCAACAACACATTAAAAAGATTATACATCATGACCAAGTGGACTTTATCCCAGGAATGCAAGGATTCTTCAATATCCGCAAATCAATCAATGTAGTACACTACATTAACAAAATGAAAAATAAAAACCATATGATTATCTCAATAGATGCAGAGAAAGCCTTTGACAAAATTCAACATCCATTTATGATCAAAACCCTCCAGAAGGCAGGAATAGAAGGAACATACCTCAACATAATAAAAACTATATATGACAAACCCACAGCAAACATTATCCTCAATGGTGAAAAGCTGAAAGCATTTCCCCTAAAGTCAGGAACAAGACAAGGGTGCCCACTCTCCCCACTACTATTCAACATAGTTCTGGAAGTTTTGGCTACAGCAATCAGAGCAGAAAAAGACATAAAAGGAATCCAAACTGGAAAAGAAGAAGTAAAACTCTCACTGTTTGCAGATGACATGATCCTCTACACAGAAAACCCTAAAGACTCTACCAGAAAATTACTAGAGCTAATCAATGAATATAGTAAAGTTGCAGGATATAAAATCAACACACAGAAATCCCTTGCATTGCTATACACTAATAATGAGAAAATAGAGAAATTAAGGAAACAATTCCATTCACCGTTGCAACAAAAAGAATAAAATACTTAGGAATATATCTACCTAAAGAAACAAAAGACCTATATATAGAAAACTATAAAACACTGGTGAAAGAAATCAAAGAGGGCACTAATAGATGGAGAAATATACTGTGTTCATGGATTGGAAGAATAAATATTGTGAAAATGAATATATTACCCAAAGTAATTTATAAATTCAATGCAATCCCTATCAAGCTATCAACGGTGTTTTTCACAGAGCTAGAACAAATAATTTCACAATCTGTATGGAAATACAAAAAACCTTGAATAGCCAAAGCAATCTTGAAAAAGAAGAATGGAACTGGGGGAATCAACTTGCCGGACTTCAGGCTCTGCTACAAAGCCACAGTCATCAAGACAGTATTGTGCTGGCATAAAGATAGAAATATAGATCAATGGAACGAAATAGAAAGCCCAGAGATAAATCTATACACCTATGGACACCTTATCTTTGACAAGGGAGGCAAAAATATTCAATGGAGAAAAGACAATCTCTTTAACAAGTGGTGCTGGGAAAATTGGTCAGCCACTTGTAAAAGAATGAAACTAGAACACTCCATAACACCATACACAAAAATAAACTCAAAATGGATTAAAGATCTAAATGTAAAACCAGAAACTATAAAACTCCTAGAGGAGAACATAGGCAAAACGCTCTCCGACATAAATCACAGCAGGATCCTCCATGACCCACCTCCCAGAATATTGGAAATAAAAGCAAAAATAAACAAATGGGACCTAATTAAAATTAAAAGCTTCTGCACAGCAAAGGAAACTGTAAGCAAGGTGAAAAGACAGCCTTCAGAATGGGAGAAAATAATAGCAAATGAAGCAACTGACAAAGGATTAATCTCAAAAATATACAAGCAACTCCTGCAGCTCAATTCCAGTAAAATAAATGACCCAATCAAAAAATGGGCCAAAGAACTAAAGAGACATTTCTCCAAAGAAGACATACAGATGGCTAACAAACACATGAAAAGATGCTCAACCTCACTCATAATCAGAGAAAAGCAAATCAAAACCACAATGAGATGCCATTTCACACCAGTCAGAATGGCTGCTATCCAAAAGTCTACAAGCAATAAATGCTGGAGAGGGTGTGGAGAAAAGGGAACCCTCTTACACTGTTGGTGGGAATGCAAACTAGTCCAGCCACTATGGAGAACAGTGTGGAGATTCCTTAAAAAATTGGAAATAGAATTGCCATACGACCCAGCAATTCTACTCCTGGGCATACACACGGAGGAAACCAGAATTGAAAGAGACACATGTACCCCAATGTTCATTGCAGCACTGTTTATAATAGTGAGGACATGGAAGCAACCTAGATGTCCATCTGTAGACGAATGGATAAGAAAGCTTTGGTACATTTACACGATGGAGTATTACTCAGCAATTAAAAAGAATACATTTGAATCAGTTCTAATGAGGTGGATGAAACTGGAGCCTATTATAAAGAGTGAAGTAAGCCAGAAAGAAAAACACCAATACAGTATACTAACGCATATATATGGAATTTAGAAAGATGATAATGATAACCCTGTATACGAGATGGCAAAAGAGACACAGATGTATAGAACAGTCTTTTGGAGTCTGTGGGAGAGGGCGAGGGTGGGATTATTTGGGAGAATGGCATTGAAACATGTGTATTATCATATGTGAAACAAATCGCCAGTCCAAGCTCGATGCATCGATGCTCGATGCAGGATGCTCGGGGCTGGTGTACTGGAATGAACCAGAGGGACGGGATGGGGAGGGAGGTGGGAGGATTCAAGATGGGGAACATACGTACACCCGGGGCAGATTCATGTCAATGTATGGAAAAACCAATACAATAATGTAAAGTAAAAAAAAAAAAAAAGAGAGAGAAAAAAAAAAAGACAGAAGGAAGCAAAAAAAATAAAAAACAAAATGTTGTTTAAAATATAAAAAAAATAAATAAAATTACTTGAAAAGTATTTGAATGACCAAAATATAAAGTTTAATTATTTTATGAAATTTAGATTCTATATTTTGGGTCTTCAAAGGGTAACATGAATTACACATGGATAGTTGAAGTGATAATGGATACAAATATTGGGTTGGCCCTTAAGATGTTACAGAAAAATCCAAATGATATTTTGGCCAATCTGACATTATCTGAGGGAATGGAAATCATTTCTCATTAAAAAAAATATTTATTTTACTTTCATTGATGCTCAGGCTTTTCTCTAGTTGCAGTGAACAAGGGCTACGGTCTAGCTGTGGTGCGTAGGCTTCTTGCAATGGCTTCACTTGTTGCAGAGCATGGGCTCTAGAGCACACAAGCATCAGTAATTGCAGCTCATGGGTTCCGTAGTTGCGGCTTTCAGGCTCTAAAGCACTGGCTCAGTAGTTATGGGGCATAGGCCTAGTTGCTCTGGGGCATGTAGGATCATCCCCTGCCATGGCTAGACCTCATGTCTCCTGCACTGGCAGGTGCATTCTTTACCACTGAGCTACCAAGGAAGCCCCATTTTTCATTTTTGAGTAGCCTAAGGAATGGAAGTTTATAAGTTAGAATAAACTGATATCAATCTGAACAAATAAAAATCACGTAATTTAGGAAATTCAAATTTTAGCTGAAGTAAAAATATCAAAAAATATTTAACTTGATTGTTGCCCATTGAGTAAATGCAGCAAAGTATAGGTATGTCATATTTTAAATTTTTTAGTCACATGTCTCTCTTTCTCTGTGGCTATAGCCTTTAAATGACTACTTTAGAATGAATTGATTGAAAATATGAATACCCCAGATGAAAGTCAATCTGTCCCTTAGGTCAAACATAATGTTAAGGATGAAAAATAATATCTAGAAGCTATTATTGGTTATTTAGTTGATGGAAATAAATAGACACACACAATTTATTTGAGACATGCCAAATATTATTTGTTGTTTATCTAAAATATAGTCTTAATTAGGAAACCTGTATTTGATGTGGTAATTCTATTCTTCAGTTTTACAAAATCCCTGGAACTGATTTGATAAAGCCTACCCCTAACGATTAGCAGCCTCTAGACAATTGCATCTAATTTGACTGAAGTAAAATTGCATTTGCCCAGAACTTTTTGTATTTCTGCAGAGACATCAGAACATTTTGGATAGATGTACTGACTCTGATTTCATTTGTCTAAGTAGATAAATCTTTGGTATTGAACTTGTCTCCATCAGCATGGTAGTACTTCTCCCAAATTTAATTTTAAGACCCCCTCCCACTCCTAAGGAAAATAAATGTTTAAACACAATAAATATGAAGGTAATCCAGGTCATTTGTTTTATTAAGGACTTCCAGGTCAAATTTTAGCAAAAGTATGTCCCTCAACTGATCATTTTCTCTCTTCCCTAAGTCATTAATTTGAGTTAACTTCTGGAGACACAGAAGAATTGGAGAAGGAAATGACCTTTTATACACTGGCAGCGTTATTTTATTTGCTGCATTTTTCCATTAATAATACTATAATTTTGTTGTTGTTTTTGTTTTTCATTTTCATAAAATAGCTTAATAGAGTCTAATAAGGAAATGTCAACCTACGCCAGTATTCTTGCCTAGAGAATCCTGTGGACAGAGGAACCTGGTGGGCTGCTGTCCACAAGGTCACATACAGTCAGACACAACTCAAGCGAATTAGCATGCATGCATGCACTGGAGAAGGAAATGGCAACCCACTCCAGTATTCTTGCCTGGAGAATCCCAGGGACAGAGGAGCCTGGAAGGCTGCTGTCTGTGGGGTCGCACAGAGTCAGACACGACTGAAGCGACTTAGCAGCAGCAGCAGCAGCAGAGTCTAATAAAGAGACATCACTAAAAAGGATCAAGAATTATAGGCTGCATGTAATTGACCACCCAATTACTTTATTACCATTTGCTTCAAGTCAGTACTATTAATAACATCTGAAAAACAAAAAATCAGATGTTACTAACTGGAATTTTTGACTTAACTCAGCACTCTATTACGAACCAAAGCTTACACATTTAAGTTGTGGATTTCCAGTCACTGTCCCACTGGCTGGGACTAGAATCAAATAGGCACATTTTCTCAGTAATCATTATAATGATTGAAGAAACTGAAGAGTGATGACGATGCTTTATTTTGGTGTTGAATACTCACACCACCATGTTGGATATTAACACCAGTAAGAGTTTATTTAGAACTGTAGGTGGTACTAGTTGTAAAGAATCCATCTGCAGTGCAGGAGACATGGGAGATGTGGGTTCGATCCCTGGGTTGGGAAGATCCCCTAGAGTAACCACTCCAGTATTCTTGCCTGGGGAATCCCATGGCCAGATGAACCTGACAGACTGGAGTCCATGAGGTTGTAAAGAGTCAAAAAGGACTGAGAGACTAAGCTAAGCTAAGCACTTAAAATGTGTTTTCTATATCATGATTAAAGCAGTAGAAAGTTACCTATGATTTTACTAATGAGGAAGGGAGACTTTGCAAAGCTAAGCATCTCAGCCAAATTCATAACTGTGATTTAATGCCCTAAGTCACCTTCTAACTAAAGAATTATTCATGTTAATATAAGTTAACTGGATCAAGTCGCTATTTGTACTGGTGCTCCTGGCTTCTATTTATGACTTTGTCGTACATTTTTCAATGCTAAATTTATAATCCTCTACATAGTTATGCAGCATTTAGGAAAATATGCATTCAAGTAAATAAAGTAACACAAACTAATGGCTAATAAATGTTCCCAAACAAAGGCCCCGAATAAAGATTATTACTAATTTGCATATGAATTGGTTGAATGCAAATGATTGTTCCTCAGGCACTTGAAGATCATTTGTCCTTTAGAGTAGGTTAATCATCCCTTCGTGTTTCTCTTATATTGCCCAGTTGACATTGTCTTCTTTAATGATACAAAAATAACATCTAGAGAACACTGGAGCAGCCTTCCAGGGCTCCAAAGCTGCTTGTTCCTCACAGTGGGATCTTGGGCTATTTGGTGAATAACTTTCCTTGAGACTTCTGTTATCTCACTTGAAAAATGAAATAGTTTTCCTAAAGTGTTTCTAAATGTTTTTTTTTTTTTAATAGAGTTTTAGGGGGGAAAATATCAACATATAAAACAGATTAAAGACAGATGTTTTATATAAGACATATAAGACAGAATACTTTGAGGAAGATGTGGATGGTGTAGGCTTGACCTTAAGGTCCCCTGGGAGACCCTCTACACACACACACACACACACACACACACACACACACACACACACACAGACAGATGCAGTCAGAAAAATTAGATGGAATTCAGTAGACAATAAAGACTTTATGTATGACTATTTCTATAAGAGTGAAGACTATTGCAGTGGGGAAGAGAGACTCAACTCAACTCTCCTGAAAAAGAAAGGTGGGAGAA
This sequence comes from Moschus berezovskii, assembly GCF_049115385.1. Lineage (NCBI taxonomy): Eukaryota > Metazoa > Chordata > Mammalia > Artiodactyla > Moschidae > Moschus > Moschus berezovskii. Next base: position 24,479,425 of record NC_142466.1, read on the forward strand.
GTCTTTCATCCCTGGGCAAACTAGTGGCAAAGTTCTGGGGCACATTAGCCATTAGTGGGGAAGTTGGTCAATGTGGTCAGGGCGTGAGTGTTTGCTAACTGGTGCTCATTGCAGTTCATTGATGTTAGGCTCCTCCCTACCCATAGTCTGTGAGGGGGCCCTATAGTCACTATCTGTCTCAAAGGGATGGCTTGCAGTTCCTTGAGTACAACAATTCCCAGGCTGAAGAAGATTTGCAACTTTAAGGGACAAAGAAAGAATTTACAGTTGCAAGTTTTCTAAGACAAAAGCCTTAAGATACAGATCAGGGGACTTCAGTCAGGGAGAAAGCTGTCTAAAGTTGAGTCAAACCCAGGGAAATCTTAAGACTGTCTTAATCAGCACACACACAAACCCCAGTCAGTGGGCAAGCATTCAGCCTTGATGTTCTCTAAGAATTCTTCCACTGCCAGCAACCTAAGAGCCTGTGAATCCTCATCCACATTACCATAAATTTGAAGTTAATGAGTCAAAATTAATGAGTTTGTATGTCGTGTGTACTTAGACTCCCTATAATTCTATGTATAGTTATAGTGATTGATTTTTATGCATTATATAAAACTTGCAGGCTTCCTTATTTGAATTTGTTTGTAATTGATTATTCTTTAAATTAAATTGTCTAGATGATATAAAATAAATATCATGAGCTGTTTGTTGTTGATATGACCTCCTCATATTTTTGATCACACACCCTGTGGTACCTGGATGTTTTGGTCTTATTTCAGTACTTCAGAAAAATTTAAATTCTAAGTAGTAAGAGATTCCAAATCTATGATTCCCACGTCAATTATAATTTAGTCTCTTGGCACATCTCTTAGTATTTTTTATTACTATATAGACTCTTATATTTATGCTTTAATATATATTTGCCTTACAGCCAAGTTATGATTCCTTTGAGGACCATAGCTGTACATTTCATGATGCTTGTTTCAAAATTCTCAGCCATAAAATTACATTAATATATTTTCTGTTGCTCTTTCCTCCCTTTGTTTTAAAGAATATGTAATGATTATGTGTTCATCTTTTTCTTCTGCATACCAAAATGTATTCTAGAATGTGATTCAGGGTTATATTTTAAATTCTCACCTTTATAAATAAATGAATGTGATTAATCCTGAGCAACATAAGGGCCAATGTGCAAGAATAACTTTACATAGGTCACACATAGGGCCAACAGTTTCATTCACTCAGAAAATCTGTTGTCAAAGCAAATATTTAGAGGGGGAAAAAAAAGTCCTTCCCTTTGAAGAGCTGCTGTGTAGGTGAAGTATTGTAAATGATCAAAACCAATGCAAGGAAATGGTGAGAAAAAGTTATTTGCAGAGGCGTGATTTAAACGATGCTTCTCAAACTTTAATGTGTCCCTGTATCCTTTTGAAATCTTGTTAAAACGCAACTCCTGATTCATTTATTCTGGGTGGGGCCTGAGACCCTGCATTGGTAATAGATCAGAGTAGATACTCTGAAATTTACCACAGCCCCTCAAAATCCTTTGTTTCTCACAGCTGGCTATCTGCACTCATTTATCTATTTGGGTCTGCTTATTAGAATTTGACATCACTAAGAGGATTTCTAGATAGTTAATCTACATTCTACTGTCATGTCAGCTGTCAGTCTATCTGCCTCCACTTACTCTGATCGGTGTGGTTCTTTTGCTGTTTCTCATAGTTCTACCTTTTCTCTCATTCATGAAGAGTCACTTTACACTCTCCTGCCTCTAAAGATACATCTGACTCTCATTTTTCTATCCCATCTGCAAGGGGCTATATCTTTTTTTGTTCATTTTTATTTTTTAAATTATGAAAGTGTAACACATTTACAGGAGACTTGGAAAATACAGAACAAAGTTACATATAGTCCCACTATATATTACAATTACTTTTTATATAATTTAATTGTGTTAAGTGGATTAATTAAGAGTTTTAGTTGAAGTTTCAACATCAAACTCTCAAAAATTAATAGAATGAATGGACAGAAAAGTAGAAGGATATAGTAGACCTGAAAAGCACTATCAACCAAGTCAACATAATTTAGATTTATACAACTTCCACACAACAGGATACACATTCTATTCAGGTTCAGGACTATGTCTCTTTTACAAACTATTTTAGGAACTTAGCCCTTTGAATACTGACCAAAGCGACCTTGACTTTCTCCTCAGCTTGTCTGAAATTTAGACAGGCTTTTCCTGACCATAGCCCCCGATCTCCCTTTTCTTAGAGCTTTTCTTTAGAAAACTTGAAATTGTAAATTCTCTCTCTGCTCATTTAAGATCGGATATGATATTCTATAACCCAGGAATGTCTTTCTCAAGAAACTGGGAAACATCCTAGGACCCCTGATTGCCATTTTTTCTTGGATGGTAGGAACCTAACTTATATAAGCACCAGTTAACAAATGCCAATGACCTCTCATGTTAAAAGGTAGCACTCCTGTGAATATTTTGCAGTCTTGCTTTCCCCCTCCTGGCTTCATCTTGGCCCCCTCCTCATGATGCAGATGGTGAAAAGAGAGGAAACCAAGGACAGTGTTGGCTGAGTGGGCACAGAAGCAGCAGTGAGGCTGGGATCTAAAGATATAGTTTTAATATATCAAATGTTAAGTTACCAGTAAACAAAATCTGTGAATTTTTGGTGTCAACTAAAAAAAAACACAACCTAAAAGTTGAGAATAATGTTTTACTCCTAAAGATTTATGTCCAGGAGACTGTCTCTCAGATAGCTCTGAGAGACTGTTCTGAAGAAGAAAGGAAGGAGCCAGGATAAATAGTTTTTGGAAAAAACAAAACAAACAGGCAAAAAACCGAGATAATCAGAACATCGAAAGATTGTGTGTGTGTGTGTTGCTCAGTGGTGTCTAACTCTTTATGACAGCATGGACCCATGGACTGTAGCCTGCCTGGTCCTCTGTCCATGGGATTCTCCAGGCAAGAACACTGGAGTGGGTTGCCATGCCCTTACTGTTAATTAAGGAGAACCAGAAGCTTTCTTTGTGGTTCAGTGGCAAAGAATCCACCTTCCAATGCAGGAGACATGGGTTAGATCCCTGGGTTGGGACCCCTGGAGAAGATCCCCACTCCAGTATTCTTGCCTGGAAAATTCCATGGACAGAGGAGCCTGACAGGCTACAGTCCATGGGTTGTAGAGTTGGACACAATTGAGTGATTAAACAACAACAAAAAAAATCAAACATCTCAACTTAATGAATTCAGTGCTTTTCTGTGTAGGGGAAGATGCAAAAGTATGGTCTTACTGAAATCATTCCACTTATATGCACCAGAGAATGAGATGGCTGGATGGCATCACTGACTCTGTGGACATGAGTTTGAGTGAACTCCGGGAGTTGGTGATGGACAGGGAGGCCTGGCGTGCTGTGATTCATGGGGTTGCGGAGAGTCGGACACGACTGAGCGACTGAACTGAACTGAACTATCTAAGGACAGTAGTACCCTGTTTTTCTCCTTCCTAAATCCCCTAATGATTAAAATAATGATTCCTATATCTTAACATTTAATATAACCTTTCTTATTGTTAGAATTATATTTTGGATGGTAATATCTGATGTAGTAAAGCTATATTTCCCTGACTGTCTGCTCTTTCTTCAGGTCTATTTGAATTTACTTAAATTAAAATAGAGTAAATTAATTTTGTTATAAAATTCAACTTTATGAATATATTTAGCAGCTAGCTATTCCATTAGTGTTCCAAGGTGGAATGTCATTGGGAGGAATCTATTCTGATGGAGGAGTGTTGCAATCACAGTTATTGTTTAGAGTTGCTGGCATAGAGGGATAATAAAAAGCAAACTTTAATTTTATTAATATTTCCAAATTGTCCACAGTCAATATACTCTCTTGTTGGTATCCAGAATGGAGCACTCCCATTGCCCTCCACTTCATGCCACAGACGATCTATGACATCATTCATCTTTTTAACTCCATTAATACTCAGAAACATGTTATCAGACATTAATTTTTTCTGGGTAATGCAATTTGGAGATTCATTTTACATTTCTTTATTGTTCTATATATAACTTTGCTGGAAATTATCTCTACCATATTTCCAATATTTACTAAAGGAAATGAAATACCATATTTTCAAGTGTCACAAATGGGAATAGGTGGGCTATTTTCTTTGATGAACATTCAATTAAAATAAGCTCTGCTTTGATCTATTACTGCATGCAACTACATGACCTCAGTTTATTAAAAAGATACATATTGGAAACAAATTTATTCTTCCTCATATATTTTGATTGTGCATACCATCTTTCACTATTTTAGAAGTATGTTTAGAGAAGCTATATTTGTTTTGGGACTTCCCTGGTGGTCCTGTGGTTAAGAGTGATAATAAGTATGCCTATCCGTTCCGTCGCTCAGTCGTGTCCGACTCTTTGCGACCCCGTGGACTGTAGCCTAACCAGGCTTCTCCATCCATGGGATTCTCCAGGCAAGAATACTGGAGTGGGTTACCGTTTCCTTCTTCAGGGGATCTTCCCGACCCAGGGATCGATCCCGGGTCTCCCGCATTGGGGGCAGACGCATTAACCTCTGAGCCACCAAGTATGCCTATAGAAGTTACATTTATTAAGAAGGCAGTTTATTATTGCCTTCCAGTGCAGGGGTGCACGTTCGATCCCTGGTCAGGCATCTAAGATCCCACATGCCCTGTGGGCAATAAAAGAAAACATAAACAATAGATGCAATATTGTTAACAAATTCCATAAAGACTTTGAAAATGGTCCACATTAAAAAAAAAAAAATCTTTAAAAAAAGTTTCATTTGTGTCTCTCTGACCTCTAAAGTGGAGTGTATTTATGACACAGTACAAAAAAACCACTAAGATCTGAGAGAAAAATGTTTCTATTTAGACTCTGTCATTTCAGAATTTCTACTTTGGAGTATGCCTTGAAATGTTAACTCCATATTAATGCAGAAATATGTGTGTGTGTGTACATGTCTGTGTGTATAAGCATAGTCATAATCAGTTGTGTGCACATGCATGTATGCGTGTATCTAAACATACACTGCAGTGCTAATAATTTTTTTAGTAATAGAGTACATCATTGGAAACATTTTGAAAACGAGCATTTCTGTCATAAATTACATTATTATATTAAAAGCACAGTCTTTGCCTTAGTAAATCTCTATTTAAAACAAAAATTGTATCATTTTATTTATTTATTTTTGGCTGTGCTGGGTCTTTGTTGCTGGGTCTTTTCTCTAGCTGTGGCACGTGCAGGCTTCTCATTTTGGTTGCTTCTCTTGTGGAGCAGGGCTTCTCGGGCATGCTGGTTTCGGCGGTTGTGCGCGGGGGCTTGGTAGTTGCTGTTTGGGCTCTGGAGTGCAGGCTCACTAGTTGTGGCGGAGGAGCTCTGTTGCTCCGAGGCACATGGAGTCTTCCCAGATCAGAGATCAAACCTGGGTCTCCTGCATTGATTGTCAGGGGGATTCTTTACCACTGAGCCTCCAGGGAAGCCCTCTATATTTTAAACTCTATTTTTGTCCGCATTTCCTTTTTACCTTTAAGTCCTAAATTTTGGATATTTGAAAGCCATGTATGGTATTATCTCAGTAAACCACTCATCCAGAAAACAGGTTCATTCACATTCGAGTTAAAAACTAGTATATCTTAAGTTGCTACTCTCCAGCCTAGACATATGACTTTTCTGGAAAATTTCTTTGAAATATTAAATAACCTGGAAATTTTATTCCTACATCCTATTACATAAATGCAGGTTGTATTTTCAACATTTGTCCTCATGCTCTCTAAAATGTAAAGAAAATGGGATTTCTCAGATCCCAGATCTAGGAAATCATGTGAAATTTAGTTTGTCTTGTTTTAGATTTAATCTCTGTATTCTCCGTTTGGGGCTTACCTGGGTCTCTTCCTGAATTTCATTGCTACTTTCCTCTCTGATGTTCTGGGTGGATCCTCATAAATTCTGTTGTCTCTATTTCAATAATATGTTGCATATTTTCTTCTTTTAAGTCATACTGCACTAGGTCCTATGGTACTTTAATGCCTTAGAATATGAGATACCTTATTTTCTAACTTTAATCTCAATGATTTGAAAGCACAGCAATACTGGGATGCAATCGTAATTAAACTACTACTAATTATAATAATTCATGTGGTAGCACTTTGTTACCCTAAGTAATAATTCTCTCAAAAAGATGCCAAAATATTCCTTTATAATATCCTTGTGTAATTCTGTGATTGAATATTTGAAGTTGAACAGAAATGTATCAAATAGAACTACTTTTTAAAAAAAGAAGTGAAAACCCAGCAAGAACCTCCTTCCTTTGAAGAAAGTTCAAAGTCCTGATAAAGGTGATTTCTGATGATTCTAATTGCTGGATGTGATCCTACTGTTTCACATGCTGGCTACTAAAGGCCTTTGAAGTCTTCTCCAATCTAAGAAACAAAAATATCTACAAAATTTTCATTAATTGAATGAGGAAACAGACATTTACATTTATTTTTATTTAAAAAAATCATCTCATAGAAAGTAAAATGACTTTATCTCATCCAGAGGACAATTTAACCTATATGCAAATGAATGTGTGCTTTTGTAGTTTTCTCTTAAAACAATTAGGAAAAGAATTATTGTTATCTGAAAACAAAGCCTCTCAAAGGGGACAAATGAGGAATGTTTAGGGTTTTTGAAAATTAAAATTAAGTTCTAAATTTTCATGATCCACGGAAAATCTACAAAATCTATAGAATTTTATAAAAAGAAATACATTTTTTAAAATACCTAAAGCAAAGGTTTTGTCAAATTAAATTCTTTAAGCTATTATTTTGTTCATGGAGACTCCAAGGGTTCAATTCATTTGAAATGAAGGATTTTAGAGTGTTTTAACAAGACAGATATTTGATAGACTTTTGCTTTTTGACATACCTGATTGGTCAAAGAAATCAATTCTTAAACTAATTGTATATATATTACATGTGTGTATATATATATAATATGTGTATGTGTGTGTGTATATATATATATGCTGCTAAGTCACTTCAAACGTGTCCAACTCTGTGCGACCCCATAGATGTCAGCCCACCAGGCTCCTCTGTTCCTGGGATTCTCCAGGCAAGAATACTGGAGTGGGTTGCCATTTCCTTCTCCTATATATACATATATATATATATATATATATATATATATACAGTAAATGATATAGCCTGACAGTATTTTGTGGCCAGTGGCCTAAAATTGAATATGAACTGGTATATATCCTTGAGTCAAGAATGCTATCAACTTGACTGTATTGTAGCTTAGATCTTAGGCTGGAGTGGTGTGAACCTGAGTTTAAAATATTACTCTGGTACTTCCTAACTCTGACCTTAAAAAAGTTATTCATTTAAACAAAGTGAAAGTGAAAGTCACTTAGTCATGTCCGACTCTTTGCGACCCCAGGGACTGTAGTCCACGGGATTCTCCAGGCCAGAATACTAGTATGGGTAGCCTTTCCCTTCTCCAGGGGATCTTCCCAACCCTGGGATCGAACCCAGGTCTCCCTCATTGCAGGCAGATTCTTTACCAGCTGAGCCACAAGAAAAGCACTCGTTTAACTAGGTATCTTCCTAAAAGGGTTGTTATGAGGATTTCAGGATTACTTTTTCTATGCTGCTGCTGCTGCTGCTAAGTCACTTCAGTCGTGTCCAGGTTGAATTATTTTTGCAGATTCACAATGCCCTCCCTGTGCTCCACACAGTGGAATGTGGGCAGAAGTGACCATGGTCTCTTCTGGGTAAAAATCTTCATGGACTAGATGCTTTGTCACTTACTCTTGTATTCCTGCTATTCACCTTAAGAAAAACATGGTCCAGGTAGCATTTGGTCCAAGTAAAATGAGAGTTATATAGAGCAGACCTAAACCCAATCTTCAGCCTTGAGCCTGGAACATAAAATACAGCTTATGCCTGCTGAGTGACTGACAACTCACAGACCTGTAAGTCAGAGTTAAATACTTGTTTCTTATTGTTAGTCAGTGAGTTTTAGTGCTGTTTAGTATGTAACCACATTGCAGTGATAGCTGACCAATGCACTTTTAAAATGCATATATGTATTTGACATAGTCCCTGGTACATGCTAAGGGCTCAATAAATATTAACAATAACATTTTAAATGCATATTCTGCAACTTAAAATCAGGAAATAACCCATTCTTTAATTGGCTTACTGATGAATATGACTTCAGAATATTTTTTTCAACCTCATTTCTGTTCCTTGTAGTTGATAAAATATAAATATAATCGTTGCTTTGAGATAAACTTGAGTTCACTTCTGTGAATTGTGAAATTGTACATTTGGTCATGCAGCTAATAGACAGTTTATTGTGTTTCTTTGGCTGTTGGACTTTTAGCTTCTCTTTATATAAAAGGGGAGGTTAAACACTTTCTATGTCATAAGGGAGATTTATCATAAAGTAAATAAAGAACAGCACAGATTATGGCACATATAAAATGCTGAGATTGTTGTAGTGCTGTTATTTTTAGGCAACCCATTAACATGTTGTGTTTGTGAGCCATTTGCTACGTTTGCTAAAAGATAAATCACCTTTATGTTCGCCATCAGGCTAAAATGGTCCATTATTTTCCTTGTGTCATATTTAATTTGCAACAGGTTACCAAAGACATACTTTGTTAATCTCTTATTGTCTCTCTGTTTTCTTGAAAACAGAATGACCAAACTTTAGGACAATTCATTTTCATAAAAAAATAAATAAATATTTGAAATTCAGTTGATCCAACGGGAGTGTGAGTTTTGGAATCAGAGATCAGAGGCCTCAGTGTCTGACATTTGTAGCATCTTGGTTTTAGTTCCACGCTGAATGACGGCAGGCAGCATTTCTCAGTTGAATCTCCATATGTCAAGTCTTGTATTCATTCATGCATAGTTGGAAACTAGACTTCATTAGTTCATTCAAGAAAAAGAATCTCCAAGGACAGAGTCATCCTAGTTTAATCCACATGAGACAGGTTGTGGCAGAGGTTATTTATCTGCTTAATTGCCTTGTCTTCTCACCCTGGGAACACAGGAAGGCTATTTGCCAAGATTCCCTTTTATTAATTTTGGTCCCATGTGTTTTGTTTCTGATCAGTATTATCTGGAGGTAAGCAATGTATATTACCCCCATGACTGGTTCATATAATGTCACGTGCAACTGTCCATCAGTTCAGTTCAGTCGCTCAGTGGTGTCTGACTCTTTGTGACCCCATGAACTGCAGCACGCCAGGTCTCCCTATCCATCACTAACTCCCAAACTCATGTCCCTTGAGTCAGTGATGCCATCCAACCATCTCATCCTCTGTCGTCCCCTTCTCCTCCTGCCTTCAATCTTTTCCAACATCAGGGTCTTTTCAAATGAGTCAGCTCTTCACATCAGGTGGCCCAAGTATTGGAGTTTTAGCTTCTGCTTCAGTCCTTCCAATGAACACCCAGGACCAACTTTTCCTAGGATGGGGTCTTGGATCTCCTTGCAGTCCAAGGAACTCTCAAGAGTCTTCTCCAACACCACAGTTCAAAAGCATCAATTCTTTGGTACTCAGCTTTCTTTATACTCCAACTATCAAATCCATACATGACTACTGGAAAAACCATAGCCTTGACTAGATGGCACTTTGTTGACAAAGTAATGTCTCTGCTTTTTAATATGCTGTCTGGGTTTGTCATAACTTTCCTTCCAAGGAGTAAGTGTCTTTTAATTTCATGGCTGCAGTCACCATCTACAGAGTCTGACACTGTTTCCACTGTTTCCCCATCTATTGCCATGAAGTGATGGGACTGGATGCCATGATCTTAGTTTTCTGAATGTTGAGCTTTAAGCCAACTTTTTCACTCTTCTCTTTCACTTTGATCAAGAGGCTCTTTAGTTCTTCTTTACTTTCTGCCATAAGGTGTTAACACACCAGCTAGGCCAATGAACCCAGAGGATGACTCTAGAGAGGGCCTTGCATCCAGCAGAGCCACAGAGTAATTGCAGAAGGAACCCTTCAGTCGTTGCTTAGAAAGAAGTCACAATACTTTCTTTTTTTAATTGATTTTTTGTTTTTATTAATTGGGATAGAATGGCTTTACAATGTGTTAGTTTCTGCTGTACAAATTCATGAATCAGCCATATGTGTGGAGAGTTGTACTGACATATGTATACTACCATGTGTGAAATAGTTAGCTGGTGGGAAGCTGCTGTATAGCACAGGAGCTCAGCATGGTGCTCTGTGATAACCTAGGGGGTGGATGAGGAGGTGGGAGAGTGACTCAAGAGGGTGGGGAAGTATGTATATATGAGCTGCTCAGTTCTGAAATGAACAAGAAATAAACCTTTCTTGTTTTAGGCCACTGAGATTTGCATTGTTATATAAAGTTGGTGGCATTAGTAACCCTGGCTAATTCTGTGATATATTGGTCAGGATGTATATTTGTCTCTAATCCAGGTATCTTTGTGTCTAGGGGGTATAATACTTTGATTTCCTTTTCAGACAATACCCAATCCCATGTATAAGTTAGCGGGGGGTTAAACATGAGTGGGGGGATTGTGTGAGGAAGAACTCAGAATTAGAGGCAGGAATATTAGGGGTCAGCATCTGACCTAAGCACCCAGATAAAATACTGATATATCTCTATTGTACAGAAAAAGCTGCTTCTCAACTGACTCTGGTAAATTCGATCTTTGAACACAGTTAGTTGGTCTTCCCTGGTGGCTCAGATGGCAAAGAATCTGCCTGCAATGTAGGAGACCTGGGTTCTATCCCTGGGCAGGAAGCTCCCCTGGAGAAGAGAATGGCTGCCCACTCCAGTATTCTTTCCTGGAGAATTCCATGGACAGAGGAGTCTGATGGGCTACAGTCCATGGGGTGGCAAAGAATGGGACTTGACTGAATGATTAACACTTTCACTTTCAACATGAGCTAAAGACATTTGTCTTTTGAGCCATAGGGTTGTTAGTTTGCTGTGCGTTTTTATTTTTGGTGATGACCTTTCTTTAGTATAAAATTAATAAAGCATTCTGCATGAAGGCCAGAAAATCCAAGTGCATTTTATTACATCCCCAAAATATGAAGGTATGTGTTTCTTCACATTCTTAGCAGCTCACAGATGTCAAAGACTGTACCTTCACATTAAACTTGACCTTTCTCCCACATTCACTACCTAATGGTTTCAACCTTACTACCGTAGCTCTATCACACTAAGAACAAACTGGAGGAAAAAAACAGCATAAAAATAAGATAGAGATAGAAGAATGGCCGGATATGGCTTTAAACTCATTGGCCAGAAAAGTCACCTGGCTGAAAACCTGGAAAAATGTTTGTTTTTGTTAATTGTTTTTAGATATCCCAGTCTGCATTATATAGAGAGATGAGGGATAAAGAAGATAGAATATTAGTGACTCAGCCTCTATCATCTACTAGAATGTTCTAGAATTATTCTTTCTGTAGGCTTAAAGCAGTTGTCCCCAACTTTTTGGCACCAGGGACAGGTTTCATGGAAGACACTTTCCATGGACCAGGGTTGGGGGTGGTTTTGGGATGATTCAAGCACATTATATTTATTATGCACTTTATTTGTATTATTATTATTGTATTACTGTATTATTATTATTGATATATAATTAAATAATTATACAACTTACCATAATGCAGTGTCAGTGGGAGCCCTGAACTTGTTTTCCTGCAGCTAGACTTTCCTATCTGGGGGTGATGGGAGAACAATGGGGATTGACTATAAATAAAGATGAATTTTTCTTGCTTGTTTCCCACTGCTTTCCTCCTGTTGTGTGGCCTTGGTTGGGGGAGGCTGGGGACTCCTGGCCTAAAGGACATTCTGCCTGTTTTATTATACATTGATTTAAATAGTCAACTCCTATAAAGACAATGCTTTTATCAAATGAAAACAACCCATTGTTATTTGAGCTAAGTTATTTAAACTTTGACAGTTGAAGAAGAGGTTGCATTGTATGGAGTGGAATATGGCCAGACTATGAAATATGAAGAGAAGGAAGGCTGCTTCAGGAAATTTCCATGGGTAGAGGCTAGGAAGAAGAGTTAATTTGGGATTCAAATGACTTTAAGAATCAAGCTGGAGGGCTAGATTAAATAGGTAATATCCAGAGAACCAGAAGACATATTTCCAAGTTTGCAGACGTATATGTAGCACTTCCACATACATAACTTTGTTTGAAACAGTATGATGCGAAAGATCCAGAGTAAGTAAAATACTAACTGGTACACACTTCTTGTTGTTCAGTCTCTCAATCATGTCTGACTCTCTGCGACCCCATGGATTCATCATGCCAGGCTCATCTCCCAGACCTACCTAGACCAAACTCATGTCCACTGAGTTGGTGATTCCATCCTACTGTTTCGTCCTCTGTCGTCCCCTTCTCCTGCCTTAAATCTTTCCCAGAACAAAGTTCTTTCTAATGAGTTGGCTCTTCGCATCCGGTAGCCAAAGTGTTGGAGCTTCAGCATCAGTCCTTCCAATGAATATTCAGGACTGATTTCCTTTAGGATTGACTGGTTTGATTATTGGTTGTATTTAAAAACATGCTGGGTAAATATTCATTTCTTTCCACTTTCCCTTGTTCTTCCCAGAAGGAAAAAGACCATTGCTATACCTACCGCTACATGTGGTGAAAGCCAGTGTTTGGGAGATAGAAATGGGTTAAAAAACCAAAACCTCAACAATAAATTGAGTAACTTGGGTTGTTGCCTAATCTCTCTAAACTATGAAATGTGACCAATAATGCTTTTTTGTATCGTTGCTATGAGCATTAAATGCAAAAATTATTTAAAAGTAGTCCATTCATTCACAAATAATTTTAGAGATTCAATAAAGAGTGAGTATAATAGGAGTGATGATTTTGAGCAGAATAAAAATTATAACATAAGGAAGTGGCACTAATGGTAAACAATCTACCCTCCAAAGCAGGAGATGCAAAAGATGCCGGTTTGATCCCTGGGTCTGGAAGATCCCCTAGGGTAGGAAATGGCAACCCACTCCAGTATTCTCGGGAAAAATTCCATGGACAGAGGATCCTGGTGGGATAGACTCCATGAGGAGGCAAAGAGTTGGACATGACTAAGCAACTGAGTACACAAATGCAGTTGGAGCTTTCCTTTTAAATTCCCCTAAAGGATATCTCTATGAGTCTAGGTCTAGTTTGTTTATTTATATAGTATTCCAGGTTCTAAGACAATTACTTATAACTCACAGTATCTTCGAAGTCTCTAGCAAAATAAACTCACCCTCCTTCCAATGACGAAGAATCAGGAAATCACTGGGAGAACCACTTACCTCCAAATTTCAAGCACCTAGTCTACAGAACAGAAACATGTTAAGGTCTATTTTTAAAAGTTTACCTGTCCTTAAATAAACGTGTTTCATGTATTTGTTTAAACTCTGTGTTCGTCTTTTATTTTCAATATTTTCCCACTGTCCATAATAATATTTTATACAATGGAATATTTAAAATCTCTGTGAAATTTGCCTGGAGGCAAGCTTGCAATTCAAGAATAATTAAAGTGACAGTTTAAGAGCAACTTATGCAAGCCAGAGATGTGCAGTGGGTTTATTGTCACTCTCATCTCTGTACTCTGTAAAAGGAAAGTGATTCAACTTAATTTTTCATCAAGTAGCGTCTTCCCAGGAGGCATTTTGGAAAAGTGGGGTATGAAAGAATATATCAACTTTCACAAAGTGATGACATAAATAGCATATGGTATTCATATTTGTATGTGTGTGAGTACATGTGCAAAAAGAATGGACATAGCTCAATTTTACTTCCTCTTTGACATAATTTGAAAAAAAATCACATGGCCTGTGTTAACTGCAAAAGAGTATATTTGTTAAATAGACTGTTTTCTTCTATTTATGCTAAGAGCATTCTTAAATCTCTTGGAGATTATAATCTTTCATCTTGTTTACAATTTGATGATTAGACTGATTAAAATCCTTCTTTAAAAGTTAGTTCTATAGTCTCATCCTCAGATATTTCAGTTTTTCTAAAATTTTGTTCTGGGTGAGTTACATATTCAGGTAAATGATATATTCTAAACATTTTCTGTATGGAAATTTTTAAATGAAAATAAATTATTCTTCTCCCGAAGACGTTGGGAGAATGTTTTATTTCAGTTGAAAGACCATGACCATATTTGTTGTTAATCTGAACACTCCAGTATGATAATCTTCATGATGGTCAGTCTTGATCATGGACAGATATTTTGTAATAATTTATTTTTTCCTTCTATACTTTTTATGCATTCAGGAAGCAGGATGTAAATGTAGTATTCAAAGACTATGACTTTCATAGAAATGACATGTTTTTTGGGTATTAGTTCTCGAAGGTTTTGTAGGTCTTCATGCTGCTAAGTCACTTCAGTCGTGTCCGACTCTGTGCAACCCCATAAACAGCAGCCCACCAGGCTCACCCGTCCCTGGGATTCTCCAGGCAAGAACACTGGAGTGGGTTGCCATTTCCTTCTCCAATGTATGTAGGTCTTCATAGAACCATTCAACTTCGGCTTCTTCAGCATTACAGGTTGGGCATAGACACGGATTACTGTGATGTTGAATGGTTTGCCTTGGAAACGAACAGGGATCATTCTGTCGTTTTTGAGATTGCATCCAAGTACTGCATTTCAAACTCTTTTGTTGACTGTGATGGCTACTCCATTTCTCCTAAGGCATTCTTGCCCACAGTAGTAGATATAAGGTTCATCTGAGTTAAATTCACACATTCCAGTCACTGATTCCTAAAATGTCAATGTTCACTCTTGCCATCTCCTGTTTGACCACTTCCAATTTGCCCTAATTCATGGACTTAACATTCCAGGTTCCTATGCAATATTGCCCTTTACAGCATCGGACTTTACTTCCATCACCAGTCACATCCACAACTGGGTGGTGGTGTTGCTTTGGCTCCATCTCTTCATTCTTTGTGGAGTTATTTCTCCACTGATCTCCAATAGCATACTGGGCACCTACTGACCAGGGGAGTTCATCTTTCAGTGTCCTATCATTTTGCCTTTTCATACTGTCATGGGGTTCTCAAGGCAAGAATACTGAAGTGGTTTGCCATTCCCTTCTCCAGTGGACCACGTTTTGTCAGAACTCTCCACCATGACACATCCATTTTGGATGGCCCTACATGGCTTGGCTCATAGTTTCATTGAGTTAGATATGGCTGTGGTCCTGTACCTTTATCATTTATTAATTTTCATAGTGCCTATTCTGTATCATACATGATACTAATCACACATTGAATCTCTGCTATATAAAGTTGATAGAATTATTACCTTTAATAATATTTATTACATATGGGGAAACTAAGGCAAAAAGTTTGTTTTTCCCATGGTTTTACAGCTGGTAATGTGGAAATCCAAATCAGGAATTTTTTTTTTCTACCAGTAGAATCTTAATCATTAAGATACATATGCAGAAAGTATACATTTTTCAAGGGAAGCAAGAACTAGTTCTTATCTCTCCTAAAATAAAAAAAAAAGATTTTTTTTAAAAGATTGTTTCAAGATATTTGGGGAAAAATATTCTCCTTTCTAAAATTATTTCCTCATTCTGACATCCTTTCGAAAATAAATACACCACTTTTGGTAGTTTTAAGTGTCTTGACCTGTGAAACACGTGTGTTTCATACATGTGATATCTAAGTACTAGGAAAGTAACTTCTCTGTCTCCGGTTGCCTGTGTGCATTATCAGTTTTCAGTATCCAGGTGAATTCCTCTGGAGGAAGAGAAGACCTAGACAATTCCTTTAGAACAGGAAAATTGTCTTTAAAATAGAAATAAGCTAGAAGAGTGTGTGGAGCCTACATATAATTAGTTTTAACAGTAAATTCAACTTATATATTTTAAACCTACAATTTTCCTGTCCTCAAAGTATCTTTATGATTGCTCTTTTTAGACAGCTCAAAGAATAGAAAAGCAAAGTTTAAAATACAGAGTTTCATGTATTCCTGAAAATGAAAAAAGTGTGGCTTTAGTAGGAGAGATTTAAGTTTAACCCTTATTCTAGAAAAGTAGTTTCTATTAGCATTGAGTATGGGGCTAGATTTACCGTGAATTATGCCACAGATCGGGTTTAGATTTGGAAATAATCTCTTCCAAAAATAGAATCCAATAAAACTTTTCTTCTGTATAACATTTTTCTATTGGAAAAATGCTCAAGTCCAGTGAATATTTTTCTCAGGAGAATCTAAGCAGAGAATTTTTGTCCATTTTACAGATGGTCATGAGAAAGAAATTCTATAGTCTAACCTATTTTCTCAGTTTTATAACTTGAAACGGTGTGAAAACTTGGGCTGTGATGAATTTGCTTCTTTTCTGTCTCTGAGGAAGAAGGAGGCATCTCTATAACATCCAGAGAAGAATTAACTGGTTTCTCCTCCCTTATGGGTTTTCCAGGTAGTGCAGTGCACTTCCCATGCAGGAGCTGAAAGAGATTTAAGTTAGATTCCTGGATCAGGAAGATCCCCTGGAGGAGGGCATGGCAACCCTGTCCAGTATATTGCCTGGAGAACCCCTTAGATAAAAGAGCCTGGTGCGCTATACATTCCAAGGAATGGAATACAACTGAGCATGCACACACACACACACACACCCTCCCTTATAGGAGGCTTAAGCTTGGCCAGTTAGGGTATAGACCTGATCTTACTGTGACATAGATTTTGTTTTTCCTACATTACACATTAACTAGAATAGATATAGACTATGTAATGTACCAAATTTCACACAGTATAAACAGGAGATTTTTATTCAGGTCAGTCTCCAAATTCTGACTTTTTCCTACTGAATCAAGCTGACTTTCATTATCCTGCTTAGGAAAATGTTTGTCGTGAGGCTATAGCTAAATTAAACATTAGCTTCCCGGGTGTCTCAGAAAGTAAAGGAACTATCTGCAATGAGGGAGGCCTGGGTTTGATCCCTGGGTTTGGAAGATCCCCTGGATGAGGGCATGTCAACCCACTAAAGTATTCTTGCCTGGAAAATCCCATGGACAGCGGAGCCTGGTGGGCTACAGTCCATGGGGTCACAAGGAGTCGGATGTGACTGAGGGACTACACACATAGATCATCCACTTTAACATCTAATGTGTTATCAGGAAATAATTTAGGCGAGCCCTTGAAATGAATTCTGAGACTCAATGTATCAGCAAATTTGGAAAACTCAGCAATGGCCACAGGACTGGAAAAGGTCAGTTTCCATTCCAATCCCAAAGAAAGGCAATGCCAAAGAATATTCAAACTACTGCACAATTGTACTCATCTCACGCACTAGTAAAGTAATGCTTAAAATTCTCCAAGTCAGGCTTCAGCAGTATGTGAACTGTGAACTGCCAGATGTTCAAGCTGTTTTTAGAAAAGGCAGAGGAACCAGAGATCAAATTGCCAGCATCTATCTGGTTCAGTTCAGTTCAGTTCAGTTGCTCAGTCGTGTCCGACTCTCTGCGACCCCATGAATCACAGCACGCCAGGCCTCCCTGTCCATCACCAACTCCCGGAGTACACTCAAACTCATGTCCACAGAGTCGGTGATGCCATCCAGCCATCTCATTCTCCGTCGTCCCCTTCTCCTCCCGCCCCCAACCTTTCCCAGCATCAGAGTCTTTTCCAGTGAGTCAACTCGTCGCATGAGGTGGCCAAAGTATTGCAGTTTCAGCTTTAGCATCAGTCCCTCCAATGAACATCCAGGATTGATCTCCTTTAGAATGGACTGGTTGGATCTCCTTGCAGTATAAGGGACTCTCAAGAGTCTTCTCTAACACCACAGTTCAAAAGCATATCATTGAAAAAGTAAGAAAATTCCAGAAAAACATCTATTTCTGCTTTATTGACTATGCCAAAGCCTTTGACTGTGTGATCACAATAAAATGTGGAAAATTCTGAAAGAGATGGGAATACCAGACCACCTGACCTTGAGAAATCTGTATGCAGGTCAGGAAGCAACAGTTAGAATTGGACATGGAACAACAGACTGTTTCCAAATAGGAAAAGGAGTCTGTCAAGGCTGTATATTGTCACCCTGCTTGCTTAACTTATATGCAGAGTACATCATGAGGAACGCTGGGCTGGAAGAAGCACAAGCTGGAATCAAGATTGCCGGGAGAAATATCATCAACCTCAGATATGCAGATGACACCACCATTATGGCAGAAAGTGAAGAAGAACTAAAGAGCCTCTTGATGAAAGTGAAAGAGGAGAGTGAAAAAGTTGGCTTAAAGCTCAACATTCAGAAAACTAAGATCATGGCATTGGTCCCATCACTTCATGGCAAGTAGGTGGGAAAACAGTGGAAACAGTGTCAGACTTTATTTTGGGGGGCTCCAAAATCACTGCAGATGGTGACTGCAGCCATGAAATTAAAAGACACTTACTCCTTGGGAGAAAAGTAATGACCAACTTAGACAGCATTTTATTTTATTATTATTTTTTTAATTTATTTAATTGGAGGCAAATTACCTTACATTAACATATTGGTTGGTTTTGCCATACATTGACACAAATCAGCCCTGGGTGTACATGTGTTCTCTTTCTTGAACCCCCCTCCCACCTCCCTCTTCCCCATATCCTCCCTCCATGTCATCCCCGTGCACCAGCCCCAAGCATCCTGTATCATGCATCGAACCTGGACTGGTCACTTATGATAATATACATGCTACAATGCCGTTCTCCCCAATCATCCCACCTTCACCCTCTCCCACAGAGTCCCAAAGACTGTTCTATATGCCTATGTCTCTTTTGCAGTCTCGTATACAGGGTTAAGGTTACCATCTTTCTAAATTCCATATATATGTGTTAGTATACTGTATTGATGTTTTTCTTTCTGGCTTACTTCACTCTGTATAATTGGCTCCAATTTCATCCACCTCATTAAAACTGATTCAAATGCATTCTTTTTGATGGCTGAAAAATACTCCATTGTGTATATGTACCAAAGCTTTCTTATCCATTCATCTGCAGATTGACATCTAGGTTGCTTCCATGTCCTGGCTATTATAAACAGTGCTGCAATGAACATTGGAGTACATGTGTCTCTTTCAATTCTGGTTTCCTCAGTGTGTATACCCAGGAGTGTGATTGCTGGATCATATGGCAGTTCTATTTCCAGTTTTTTGAGGAATCTCCACACTGTTCTCCATAGTGGCTATACTAGTTTGCATTTCCACCAACAGTGTAAGAGGGTTCCCTTTCTCCACACCCTCTCCAGCATTTATTGCTTGTAGACTTTCAGATAGCAGCCATTCTGACTGGTGTGACAGTAAAGTTGCAGGATATAAAATCAACACACAGAAATCCCTTGCATTCCTATACACTAATAATGAGAAAATAGAAAAAGAAATTAAGGAAACTATTCCATTCACTGTTGCAACAAAAAGAATTAAATACTTAGGAATATATCTACCTAAGGAAACAAAAGACTTGTACATAGAAAACTATAAAATACTAGTGAAAGTAATCAAAGAGGACACTAATAGATGGAGAAATATACCGTATTCGTGGATTGGAAGAATAAATATTGTGAAAATGAGTATACTACCCAAAGTAATTTATACATTCAATGCAATCCCTATCAAGCTACCAACGATATTTTTCACAGAACTAGAACAAATAATCTCACAATTTGTATGGAAATACAAAAAACCTCGAATAGCCAAAGCAATCTTGAAGAAGAAAAATGGAACTGGGGGAATTAACCTGCCAGACTTCAGGCTCTACTACAAAGCCACAGTCATCAAGACAGTATGGTACTGGCATAAAGACAGAAATATAGATCAATGGAACAAAATAGAAAGCCCAGAGATAAATCCACGCACCTATGGACACCTTATCTTCGACAAAGGAGGCAAGAATATAAAATGGAGAAAAGACAGTCTCTTTAACAAGTGGTGCTGGGAAAACTGGTCAGCCACTTGTAAAAGAATGAAACTAGAACACTTCCTAACACCATACACCAAAATAAACTCAAAATGGATTAGAGAGCTAAATGTAAGACCAGATACTATAAAACTCCTAGAGGAGAACGTAGGCAAAACACTCTCTGACATAAATCACATCAGGATCCTCCAAGACCCACCTCCCAGAATATTGGAAATAAAAGCAAAAATAAACAAATGGGACCTAATTAAAATCAAAAGCTTCTGCACAGCAAAGGAAAATCTAAGCAAGGTGAAAAGACAGCCTGCAGAATGGGAGAAAATAATAGCAAATGAAGCAACTGATAAAGGATTAATCTCCAAAATATACAAGCAGCTCCTGCAGCTCAATTCCAGAAAACTAAGTGACCCAATCAAAAAATGGGCCAAAGAACTAAACAGACATTTCTCCAAAGAAGACATAAAGATGGCTAACAAACACATGAAAAAATGCTCAACATCCCTCATAATCAGAGAAATGCAAATCAAAACCACAATGAGATACCATTTCACACCAGTCAGAATGGCTGCTATCCAAAAGTCTACATGCAATAGACAGCATTTTAAAAAGCAGAGACATTACTTTGCAAACAAACGTCCGTCTAGGCAAGGCTATAGTTTTTCCAGTAGTCATGTATGGATGTGAGAGTTGAACTATAAAGAAAGCTGATTCATTTCAATGTATGGCCAAACGAATACAATATTATAAAGTAATTAGCCTCCAATTTAAATCAATTTATATTTTAAAATAATAAAAAGAAATCTGAGTGCCAAAGAACTGATGCTTTTGAACTGTGGTACTGGAGAAGACTCTTGAGAGTCCTTTGGACTGCAAGGAGATCCAACCAGTCCATTTTAAAGGAGATCAGTCCTGAGTGTTCATTGAAAGGACTGATGTTGAAGCTGAAATTCCAATACTTTGGCCACCTGATGTGAAAAACTGACTTATTTGAAAAGACCCTGATGCTAGGAGGGATTGGGGGCAGGAGGAGAAGGGGACAACAGAAAATGAGAGGGCTGGATGGTATCACCGACTCGATGGACATGGGTTTGAGTGAACTATGGGAGTTGATGATGGACAGGGAGGCCTGGCGTGCTGCAGTCAATGGGGTCACAAAGAGTCAGATGCTGAGCGACTGAACTGAGCTGAATAATGCCATGTTTACTCAGTTGTACTACTTTTTTCCTGTAAACATGTGTGACCATGTTAATGCATGTAATGATGAAGGGAGGATCAAGAGGACTGGAATCTTCTGTGTATAATACTATTAATATGTTTTCCAGCCAAGTCTGCTTCCATGGATTTTTCTGTTTACCTTGTGTGCCTCTTAATGACAACTGTATGTGGCCTTTGGATAGATCAACTGATAAAAACCTTACCCTATGTGGGCTCATGTCTACCTTTAGTTTTATAACATTGTATAATATTATAGGTCATGCACTGTTTTAATATTTTCACTCATCAGTTAAAGACTACAAGCATAATATTTTTCATCAGTCGGGGTATGAATATGAGAGTTACACATCCTTGGCCTTCTAATGGACTGAAATTCAGTCAAGTTGTTTTGAAATTTGGCAGTATGTATCAAGAACTTTAAAGAGTTTGTAACCTTCAACTTTGTAAATTCTTCTAGAAGTCTGACCTAAGTAAATGATCACTCATCTCACACGCTAGTAAAGTCATGCTCAAAATTCTTCAAGCCAGGCTTCAGCAGTATGTAAACCGTGAACTCCCAGATGTTCAAGCAGGTTTTAGAAAAGGCAGAGGCACCAGAGATCAAATTGCCAACATCTGCTGGATCATGGAGAAAGCAAGAGAGTTTCAGAAAAACATCTATTTCTGCTTCATTGACTATGCCAAAGCCTTTGACTGTGTGGATCACAATAAACTGTGGAACATTCTGAAAGAGATGGGAATCCCAGACCACCTGACCTGCCTCTTGAGAAACCTGTACGCAGGTCAGGAAGCAACAGTTAGAACTGGACATGAAACAACAGACTGGTTCCAAATAGGAAAAGGTGTACGTCAAGGCTGTATATTGTCACCTTGCTTATTTAACTTATAGCAGAGTACATCATGAGGAACGCTGGGCTGGAAGAAGCACAAGCTGGAATCAAGATTGCTGGGAGAAATATCAACAACCTCAGATATGCAGATGACACCACCCTTATGGCAGAAAGTGAAGAGGAACTCAGAAGCCTCTTGATGAAAGTGAAAGAGGAGAGTGAAAAGGTTGGCTTGAAGCTCAACATTCAGAAAACAAAGATCATGGCATCTGTTCCCATCACTTCATGGGAAATAGATGGAAAAACAGTGGAAACAGTGTCAGACTTTGTTTTTTTGGGCTCCAAAATCACTGCAGATGCTGATTGCAGCCATGAAATTAAGACGCTTGCTCCTTGGAAGGAAAGTTATGACCAACCTTGATAGTATATTAAAAAGCAGAGACATTACTTTGCCAACCAAGGTCCGTCTAGTCAAGGCAATGGTTTTTCCCGTGGTCATGTATGGATGTGAGAGTTGGACTGTGAAGAAAGCTGATCGCCGAAGAATCGATGCTTTTGAACTGTGGTGTTGGAGAAGACTCTTGAGAGTCCCTTATACTGCAAGGAGATCCAACCAGTCCATTCTAAAGGAGATCGATCCTGGATGTTCATTGGAGGGACTGATGCAAAAGCTGAAACTGCAATACTTTGGCCACCTCATGCGACGAGTTGACTCACTGGAAAAGACTCTGATGCTGGGAAAGGTTGGGGGCTGGAGGAGAAGGGGACGACGGAGAATGAGATGGCTGGATGGCATCACCGACTCTGTGGACATGAGTTTGAGTGTACTCCGGGAGTTGGTGATGGACAGGGAGGCCTGGCGTGCTGTGATTCATGGGGTCGCGGAGAGTCGGACACGACTGAGCGACTGAACTGAACTGAACTGAACTGATCAAAAGATATTAACCAATATTCCATACTAAGGATGTTTCATAATCATTTTTATTATTATGAAAAACACTGTAAATATCCCATGTCTAGGAATTTGGGATTGGTTAAATAAAATGTATTTATGTGTTGAAAACACTGTAGGGGAATTAGAAAATATCAATAAATTTTTTTCTTGATGGTGAGATTATGGGTGTTTCAATCTTCTTTGTTCCATTCTGTACTTTTATCTGGTGTTTCAATCTTTTTTCTTTGTTCCATTCTGTGCTTTTATCTAAGGTAAACAATTACTATTTTAATTTATTAGTGAACAAGTTATTTTTAAGACAGAATTGGTCAAGGTTACTTCTGATTCTCCTAGTTTTCTGTGTTTTGGGAATTGCTTCAGCAAATGTATTTGTTAATATTGTTTTCAAACATTCACACTAACACATACATATATGCATACATGCAGGCACACCATGCACACTCCAACACTCCAGTCCCATTTTTTACCCTCGCCTTCCATGATCAATAGCCAATGTATTTTTATAACTTTATATGATCATATCCAGAACTTGACTGATCCTCCCACTGGAAGAAAGTATACTAGAGCATCCATTCTGTCTTCATTGGCCTAATAGTTAACATACTAATAAGAGTTGGTAGAAATTTTATTTCTGAAGATTAGGTTAATGTGCTTGAGAGAATATCCCAGGGTTTTCGTGTGTGCTGGCATATGAACAGAGAATGTTGCTGTTAATTACGTTTATAATTGAAATAGCTGCCTACTTTGAAATATTTCAGCTGTATTTTTGTGCATGAACCATGGGATAGATTTGGTTGTGTTTTGGAAGGTGATATTTTTGTCTAGTTTTTGTATCAGGGTAATATTGAAAAGTGTTTTCTCTTTTTTCCCTATTCTCTGAAAGAGTTTGTGTAACACTATTGTTACTCTTAAGATTTTTGAGAGAAGTAACAGGGAATTTAACTGTATCAGCATTGTCTTCATGGAAAGTTTTATAGTATCCAGTTGAGTGGCTTTACCAATATTAAGATATTTATATTTTCTCTTATACTTTGTGTCAACTCTAGTATTTTGTGATTTTGAGGGAGGTCTGGTATTAATATAGGCACTTCAGCTTTCTATACTTAACCTCTTTTGTGATTTATGTTTTCTCATCTTTTTACTTTTTCTGTGTGTTTACATTTAGGATATTTCTCCTGGGTACCATAAAGGTGGTCTTGTATTTTTACCCAGTTTAATTAAGTAATTGGATTGTTAAATCCATGTAATTTCAATATAATACTTGATACGGTTAGTCTTAGCTTAATAATTTTGCTATTTGTTTTCTTTTAATTTTTCCCTTATTGTCCCTTTCCACCTGATCTTTATTAAGTATTTTTATTCAATTGTATTTCTTCCATTGACATTTTTTGGTAGAAGTTTGGTTTTATAAAAATGATGGTTTAGGTTTGGGAATTTTTTTTTTTTTAGTATAATCAACTTACAGTATTGTACTGTGTCATCTGTGACTTTTATAGATTATCCTCCATATGAAACATTGACTGTAATCTCTATACATTGCATCCATTTATTTTATATCTAATAGGGGACCTCTCAGTCCCCTTTCCTTATGTTGCCTCTTCCACAATCCCTCTCCCTGCTGGTAGGTAACCAGTAGTTTCTCCTCTTTGAGTCTGATTCTATTTTGTTATATTTGTTCATTCTATTTTTTTAGATTCCACGTATCAGTAAAGACATATGGTATTTGTATTTCTTTGTCTGACTTATTTCACTGGTCATAATATCCTCCAGGTCCATCCATGTTGTTGCAGATGGCAAAATTTTAGGGCTATTTTTAAAATTTTATTTATATATTTCTTTAGTTTTGGTTCCACGGGGTCTTCTTTGCTGCATACAGGCTTTCTCTAATTGCAGCAAGGAGGGGCTGCTCTTCATTGCAGTCCTTGGGTTTCTCATTGTGTTGACTTCTTTTGTTGCAGAGCATAGGCTCTAAAGCACAGGCTCAGTAGTTGTGGCATATGGGCTTAGTTGCCCTGCAGCATGTTAGGATCCTGCCAGACCAGGGATCGAACCTGTGTGACCCACACGGTCAAGCAGATTTCCAACCACTGGACTACCAGGGAAATCCGTGTCTATTTTTAATGATTCAGTAATATTCCATTGTGTGTGTGTGCTGTTGTCTTTTTCCATTAAACCATTGATGGACATTCAGGTCACTTACATATCTTGAGTATTGTAAATAATGTTACTGTAAACATTGAGGTCCATATATATGTCTGAATAGTATTTTTTCTACAGGTATATACACAGAAGAAGAATTGCTGGATTGTGTGGTAGTTCTATTTTTAATTTTTTTGGAAACTTCATATTGTTTTTCATAGTAGTTATACCAATTTACATTCCCACCATCAGTATTCTTGGGTTCTCTTTTCTCCACTTCCTTGCCAATACTAATTAATTTTTATCTTGTGGATGATAGCCATTCTGATAGGTATAACATGATATCTCATTGTGGCTTTGATTTACAGGTCCCTGTTGAAGCAGCATCTTTTCATATGCCTATTGCTGATCTACATGTCTTCTTTGGAAAAATGACTATTCACATCCTCTGAACATTTTGTAATTGTGTTTTTATTTTATGTTTAGTTACATGAATTTGTATATTTTGGCTATTAACCCCTTATCAGATTTGAAAAATATCTCCCACCTTGTAGGTTTTCTTTTCATTTTGTTTATGGTTTCTTTCACTTTTTAGTTTGATGTAGTTCCATTTGTATATTTTTACATCAGTTTCCCTTGCCTGAGGAGGGAGATTCAAAAAATATTGCGAAGTTCTGTATCAAAGAGGACATTGTCCATGCTTCCGTCCAGGAATTCTATAGTTTCAAGTCTTATATCTTTAATATATTTTGAGTTTAGTTTTGCATATGGTGTGAGGAAATATTTTAATTTCAGTTTTTAAAGACACTATCTTTTCCCCATTGTTTATTCTTGCCTTCTTTGCCATAGATTAATTGACCATATGTGTGTAGATTTGTTTTTGGTTCTCTATTCTGTTCTGTTGATCTGTATATCTGCTTTAGTGCCAATACCACTGCTTGATTACTGTAGCTTAGTTGTATAGTCTAGTTGGGGGACGTGATACCTACAACTTGTATTCTTGCCTGGAGAATTACATGGACAGAGGAGCCTGGTGGGCTACAGTCCATGGTGTCACAAAGAGTTGGAGATGACTGAGCAACTAACAGACACACATTATGATTGTGTTTCTGTGATATTGGTTGTAATTTCTTTTGTTGTTATTAATGTTTGTTTTGGGGGGGGCTCTTCTCTCTTCTTTCCTTGTTTTCACTCTGATCTTTATTATTTCTTCCTTCTGGTGACTTTGAGTTTTGTTCATTCTTCATCCCCTAATTTCTTTAGATTTTTAAATTAGATTATTTACTTGAGGGTTTTTTGTTGTTGTTTTTTATAGGTAGGCTTGTATTGCTATAAACTTCCCTCTTAAAACTGCTTTTGCTTCATCTCATAGATGTTGGAAAGTTGTGTTTATTTTCCCTTGTCTCAAGGTATTTTCTTATTTCTTCTTTGATATCTTTGTTGACCTATTGGTTTTTTAGTAGAAGGTTGTTAGTTTCCATGTGCTTGTGTTCTTTCCATTTTTCTTCCTATAATTGATATTCAGGTTCAAACTGTTGTATCTGGAAAGGATGTTGATATAATTTCAGCTTTCTTATATGTATTGAGATGTGTTTTTTGGCCTATCATGAAGTTTATCTTGGAGAACATTCCATGTGCACTTGAAAAAAATGTGTATTGTGTTGTTTGGGGGTGGAATGTCCTTGAGTTATCTTTTAAGCCCACTTAATCTAATGTGTCATTACTGTTTCCTTGTTTATTTTTAGTCTGCATGATTTTTCCATTGATGTAAGGGGTGTGGTAAAGTCTCCTGGTATATTATATTGCTCTAAACTTCTTCCTTTAAGCCTATTAATATTTGGTTTATATATTTAAGTTCTCCTACATTAGGTGCATATATGTTTACAAGCGTTAAATCCAATTTGTTGGACATTGGTTACTTTATCATTATATAATGTCCTTCTTTTTCCTTTACTATGGTCTTGTTTTAAATTCTGTGTGTGAAGAGTATTGCTACACTAGTTTTTTTAATTTCCCTTAATATAAAATATCTTTTTCCATTCCTTCATTTCTGTCTTTAGCTCTGAAGTGAATCTTTTGTAGGCAATGTACAGATGGGTCATTTTTTATCTAGTCAGCTACTCTGTGTCTTTTGATAACACATTTGCTCCATCGACATTGAAAGTGATTATTCATAGATATGTACTTATTGCCATATTGTTACTTGCTTCCTGGTTGTTTTTGTAGTGGTTCTCTATTCATTTCTTCTTTTAATCTCTTCCCTGTGGTTCAATGATTTTCTTTGGTGTTATATTTGGGTTCCTTTCGCTTTACTATCAATCATAGGTTTTCGATTTTTGGTTACCATGGGGCATATATATTGACTAAAGCTATCTATTTGTTTTTAAACTGGTAGTCATTTAATTTCAAACACATTTTTATAGTTAAAAAAAAACTGCATTTTCTTTTTACTGTCCCTCAACATTTGGTGTCATATTTTCATTCCTATCCCTTAACTGTTATAGTTACACTTGATTTTATAATTTTTGTCTTTTAACATTGGTCTTATATAGGTTGTTGATCTGCTGCATTTGGTATGCATTTTCTTTGCCTGTGGGATTCTTTTTGTTCCTATGTTTTCTCATTTTATGTTCAGTTCAGTTGCTCAGTCATGTACAACTCTTTGCTATCCCATGGACTGCAGCATGCCAGGACTCCCTGTCCATCACCAACTCCCAGAGTTTACTCAAACCCATGTCTATCGAGTTGGTGATACCATCCAGCCATTCAACCATCATTCCCGTCTCATCTCACTTTCAAACTTTCCCATCATCAGGGACTTTTCAAATGAGTCAGTTCTTCGCATCAGGTGGCCAAAGTATTGGAATTTCAGCTTCAACATCAGTCCTTTCAATGAACACTCAGGACTGATCTCCTTTAGGGTAGACTGGTTGGATCTCTTTGCAGTCCAAGCGACTCTCAAGAGTCTTCTCCAACACCGCAGTTCAAAAGCATCAATTCTTTGGTGCTCAACTTTCTTTATAGTCCAACTGTCAAATCCATGTATAGCTTTGACTAGACGGCACTTTGTTGGCAAAGTAATGTCTCTGCTTTTTAACATGCTGTCTAGATTGGTCATAACTTTTCTTCCAAAGAGTAAGCGTCTTTTAATTTCATGGCTGCAGTCACCATCTACAGTGATTTTGGTGCCCCCAAAAATAAAGTCAGCCACTGTTTCCATATCTATTTGCCATGAAGTGATGGGACCAGATGCCATGATCTTAGTTTTCTGAATGTTGAGCTTTAAGCCACCTTTTCACTCTCTTCTTTCACTTTCATCAGGTGGCTCTTTAGTTCTTCTTCACTTTCTGCCATATGGGTGGTATCATCTGCATATCTGAGGTTATTGGTATTTCTCCTGGCAGTCCTGATTCCAGTTTGTGCTTCATCCAGACTAGCGTTTCTCATGATGTATCTGCATATAAGTTAAATAAGCAGGGTGACAATATATAGCCTTGACATACTCCTTTTCTTATTTGGAACCAGTCTGTTGTTCCATGTCCAGTTCTAAATGTTGCTTCCTGACCTGCAAACAGATTTCTCTAAAGGCAGGTCAGGTGGTCTGCTATTCCCACCTCTTGAAGAATTTTCCACAGTTTATTGTGATCCACACAGTCAGAGGCTTTGGCATGGTCAATAAACCAGAAGTAGATGTTTTTCTGGAAATCTCTTGCTTTTTCAATGATCCACCAGATGTTGGCAATTTGATCTCTGCTTCCTCTGCCTTTTCTAATACCAGCATGAACATCTGGCAGTTCATAGTTTACATATGGCTGAAGCCTGGCTTGGAGAATTTTGAGCATTACTTTACTAGTGTGTGAGATGAGTGCAATTGTGCGGTAGTTTAAGCATTCTTTGGCACTGCCTTTCTTTGGGAATGGAATGAAAACTGACCTTTTCCAGTCCTATGGGCACTGCTGAGTTTTCCAAATTTGCTGGCATATTGAGTGCAGCACTTTCACAGCATCATCTTTCAAGATTTGAAATAGCTCAACTGGAATTCCATCACCTCCACTAGGTTTGTTCGTAATAATGATTCCTAATGCCCACTTGACTTCACATTCCAGGATGTCTGACTCTAGATGAGTGATTATCTGGGTCATGAAGATCTTTTTTGTATAATTCTTCTGTGTATTCTTGCCATCTCTTAATATCTTCTGCTTCTGTTAGATCCGTACCATTTCTGTCCATTTATTGTGCCCATCTTTGCATGAAATATTCCCTTGGCATCTCTAATTTTCTTGAAGAGATTTCTAGTCTTTCCCCTTCTATTTTTTTCCTCTATTTCTTTGCATTGATCACTGAGGAAGGTTTTCTTATCTCTCCTTGCTGTTCTTTGGAACTCTGCATTCAAATGGGTATATCATTCCTCTTCCTCTTTGCCTTTCACTTCTCTTCTTTTCATAGCTATTTGTAAGGCCTCCTCAGAAACCATTTTTCCATTTTGCTTTTCTTTTTATTGGCGGTGTTGTTGATCACTGCCTTCTGTACAATATCATGAACTTCCATCCATAGTTCTTCAGTCACTCTGTCTATCAGATCTAATCCCTTGAAACTATATGTCACTTCCACTGTATAATCATAAGGGATTTGATTTAGGTCATACCTGAATGGTCTAGTGGTTTTCCCTACTTTCTTCAATTTAAGTGAATTTGGCAATAAGGAGTTCATGATCTGAGCGATAGTCAGCTCCTGGTCTTGTTCTTGCTGACTGCATAGAGCTTCTCCATCTTTGGCTGCAAAGAATATAATCAATCTGACTTCAACAGTATGGACAGTATGAAATGCAAAAAAATAGGACACTGAAAGATGAACTCCCCAGGTCAGTAGGTGCCCAATATGCTACTGGAAATCAGTGGAGAAAAACTCCAGAAAGACTGAAGAGATGGAGCCAAAGCAAAAACAATACCCAGTTATGGATATGACTGTTGATGGAAGTAAAGTCCAATGATGGAAGTAAAGCCCAAAGAGCAATACTGCGGGAACCTGGATTGTTAGGTCCATGAATCAAAGCAAATTGGAAGTGGTCAAAAAGTAGATGGCAAGAGTGAATGACAACATTTAAGGAATCAGTGAACTAAAATGTACTGGAATGGGTGAATTTAACTCAGATGACCATTATATCTACTACTGTGGGCAGGAATCCCTAGAAGAAATGGAGTAGCCATCACAGTCAACAAGAGAGTCTGAAATGCAGTACTTGGATACAATCTCAAAAATGACAGAATGATCTGTTTGTTTCCAAGCCAAATCATTCAGTATTACAGTAATCCAAGTCTGTGCCCGACCAGTAATGCTGAAGAAGCTGAAGTTGAATGGTTCTTTGAAGACCTACAAGACCTTCTACAAGTAACACCCAAAAAAGATGTCCTTTTCATTATGGGGGACTGGAATGCAAAAGTAAGTAGTCAAGAAATACCTGGAGTAACAAATAAATTTGGCCTTGGAGTACAGAATGAAGCAGGGCAAAGGCTAATAGAGTTTTGCCAAGAGAATGCACTGGTCATAGCAAACACCCTATTCCAACAACACAAGAGAAGACATCACCAGATGGTCAGTACCGAAATCAGATTGATTATTTTCTTGTTTCACGTTACATCCTTTTACTTTTCACTTGAAGAAGACCCTTTAACTTTTCTTATAAGGCTGGCTTCATGGTGGCTTGTCTGGGAAAATCTTTCCCTCTCTTTCAGTGATAACCTGCCAAGTAGGGTATCCTAGATTGTAGGTTCTTTTTCTTTTAGTGCTTTGATGTGTATCATCCCACTCTCCTCTGGCCTGGAAAGTTTCTGTCGAAAAATCAGTTGATATTCTTATGAGAGTTCCCTTGTATGTGACTCTTGCCACTTTTAAAATTCTCTCTCTAATTTTTGCCATTTTAATTATGATATGTCTTTGATTTTTTCTGTTTGGTTTCACTTTATTTGGGACTCTGTGCTTTCTGGACCAGGAGATCTGTTTCCTTTATCAGGTTTGAAAAGTTTTAGTCATAATTGTAGCAAATACCTTTTCTATGAGTTTCTCTCTTCTCCTTCTGGAACCCATATAATGTCAATATTAGTATGCTTGATATTCTTCCAGATGTCCCTTAAGCTCTTTTTGTATTTTACTATTAAAAAAATAAGAATAGAAATAGTATTTCTATTCCTATATTTTGAACTCTTTATCATGTCCATGTTTTTTCCCAGCTGTGTGCATGTTTGTGGGCTTCCCTGCTGGTTCAGATGGTAAAGAGTCTGCCTGCAATGTAGGAGACCTGGGTTCAATCCCTCGCTTGGGAAGATTCCCTGGAAAAGGAAATGCTACCCACTCCAAGGCTATGGTGGTCTCTGTGCCCGCTCCTTCCTCAAGAACGCACGTGCACACAGGCATTTCTCATGGCAAACTTTGCCTTAGTGGGGAGCAGTGCCAGAGCAGGAGAGGCTGTGGCAGGAGCCTGGTGCAAGCTGAGGGCACCCTGGGGTAGTCCTGGCAGGCCGTCCAGAGCAGAAGGCTGTTTTGTCTATTGTTTCTGTGCTGGTACTAGGAGTAAGCAAGTCTTTGCGTATGCGCTTCATTAGCAGAGTCTCAGTTTCTCATGGCCCTCTAGTAACCTCCATTGGTTTCCAAGTGTGCTGAGGAGGCTTGTCTTCCTGGTGTCATACACCCCTCACATTCCCCAGGGAGGGTCTCTGTGCCTGTGATATGCCCTTCTTTTCTGGGTTACCTTCTAGGAATGTGAACCTCAACTAGATGTCTTCTCCTTCCCTTCTACCAGAGTCCATGTCCCATGTGTTTATATATATATATATATATATAATATATATATATTATATATATATATATAGCCTTGGTTGAAGATTTATTTTGCTCATCTTCAGTCCATTTACCATGAGGTTACTCAATATATAGTTGTAGTACTGATATAATTGGAGGTGGAGGTATGGGGAGAGAGAAGCTTTGATTCTTCCCTCTACCATATTGATCCTGCCTCTTGGGGGTCTAGATCATGCTTTACTAACTCATTTTCATCAACTTTGAATTAGTATGATGCTACTTCAAGTACAAGGTAAGAGTCGCATGATATATATATACATGTTTACCTATCACATTATCTGTGCTATTATCACACATTTTATCTCCACAAATGTATTAAACCATACAAAACATTCTTATTACTTTTGCTTTAGTCATTTTTGTCACTTAGAATTTTGCATTTATTAAAATAGATATTATAAATGGATTTTTTTTTGACATGTATCACTCTTGAGAAAACAAGAGAAGAAAAAAGAAGTAAAAGAAATTGGCTGAAGAACATCTAAGGTAATGACAGCTACATCCTTGCTGCCATCTGTCTGGCTACAGTGTTAAGACCATGCTGATTTCAGAGATGTGAAAATGTGAAATAATACAAACATAAACTTCCATGTACCTATCACCTTGCTTAAAAAATAGAACAAGTCCCCATGTTGTTTGAAGCCGTGTATATATCTACTTTATCACATCTTCTTCTCCTTATTTTCATTCAAGAGATAACCACTAATTGAATTTTATATTTGTTTATCTTTTTTTTTCTGTAGTTTTCATAAATATGTACTCAAAAAATACATTGGTCTTATTCTTGAACTGTTCTATAAATGCAATTTTATCTCACATATTTTGTGATTTGCTTTTGTAAACTCAACACTATGTCATAACCATTCATGCTTATTTTCATATCTGCTATTCATTTTCATTGTTTTATAGTTATCCACTGTATATACACACCCAAATGTATTCATGTTTCTGTTCATGGAAACTGGGGTTGTTTATACAACAACCCCATAATATTGTTGTTTATACAACAACCCCATAATGTTAACAATGTTTTGTTATTACAGATGATTTTGTTGTAAATATTTTTTGTCCCCTATAACACATTTAAGACTTATTCAAATTAAGGGTGAGATTGTTATGTCTAAATAATAGATTAGCCTACTCCAATTGCCAGCAGAAGCTGCTAAACAACTGCCATTCCCCATCCTTCCTCTGAATATCCTCTTAGGATATGAATCTTTTCCTTCCTTGATCCTTGTACATGCTCACTTGCTCAGTCATGTCCAGTTCTTTTGACTCCATGGACTGTAGCCTGCCAGGCACCTCTGTCTGTGGGGTTTTCCAGGCAAGAATGCTGGAGTGGTTTTCCATTTCCTCCTCCAGGAGATCTTCCTGACCCAGGGATTGAATCCATGTCTCCTGTGTCTCCTGCATTGGCAGGTGGATTCTTTACCACTGAATCACCTAGGAAGCCTCTCCTTGGTCTATAAAGTGAAAAAAAAGTGAAGTCGCTCAGTCATGTCTGACTCATAGCGACCCCATGGACTGCAGCCTACCAGGCTCCTCCGTCCATGGGATTTTCCAGGCAAGAGTACTGGAGTGGCTTGCCATTGCCTTCTCCTTCTCTTCTGCCTTATCCTTGGTCTATGGATAGAGCTAAATATCTGTATTCAGAGAACTTCAGGAGGAAGAAGAGGAAATGGAAGAGATTTTTTTGTCTACCATGAAATCTGTGACTTTTTGAAAGCCGTATCTTTGGAGAACAAAAACCAGAAAGAAAATAAGATAAATCACTAATAATATCTCTGCTGGGCATGAGTGTGAGATAGGGGCTGCAGTTCGAGGAGGGTGTCTCAGGCTATAGCACAGTTAAAAATCACAGAATCTACTGTGAAGTTACTACTACACTGTGGTATATAAAAATTCAAACAGAAGTGAACATTTCATGTTTATGAAATTTAAGCTGTGTAAGGAAAGCTTGATAATATATTAAAAAGTAGAGACATTACTTTGCCAACAAAGGTCCGTCTAGTCAAGGCTATGGTTTTTCCCGTGGTCATGTATGGATGTGAGAGTTGGACTGTGAAGAAAGCTGATCGCCGAAGAATTGATGCTTTTGAACTGTGGTGTTGGAGAAGACTCTTGAGAGTCCCTTGGACTGCAGGGAGATCCAACCAGATCTAAGGGAGATCGATCCTGGGTGTTCACTGGAAGGACTGATGCTAAAGCTGAAACTGCAATACTTTGGCCACCTCATGCGATGAGTTGACTCACTGGAAAAGACTCTGATGCTGGGAAAGGTTGGGGGCGGGAGGAGAAGGGGACGACCGAGAATGAGATGGCTGGATGGCATCACCGACTCTGTGGACATGAGTTTGAGTGAACTCCGGGAGTTGGTGATGGACAGGGAGGCCTGGCGTGCTGTGATTCATGGGGTCGCAGAGAGTCGGACATGACTGAGTGACTGAACTAACTAACTAAGGAAAGCTGGAACTAGCTCTCTTGAAATCCATCTCTGCATCTCAGTCTTCATTACTGCTCCCTGCTTTATTTCCTGTTTAACAGGCTTCGAAGGTTACTGACTGCTTGTGTCATTACCAAGGAATCCAGCCCTTCATGTCTCTTGTCCTCATAATTGCCTCTCTGTTGCTTCTCCAACAGTCTGAGAGAAGGTGCACAGCTCTCTATCATGCGTTTGAATCAATGATTTTGTAGCGAGGTTGACTGAAAATTTTCTCAAGAAAGATCTTATCCCACCAGGTTACTTGAAGCACCTGAACTAGTTGTAGATTGGTTGTTCCCTAGCTTGTGAAACAATTTGTAGGTCTCCAGCTGGTGCTTTTGTAAGGAGAAGAGCTGTGTCTGGTGGCCCTGGGATGCAATGCCTTTTTCCTCCGTGTCATCTCCTGTACTTCCATGGCTAGCTAAGGGCCAGTTGCAGGTTGCAACTGGTCCTCCTGTGTCTTGTAGTGACTTTGACCCCTCCTGTAGTATAAAGAACTCCTTCTGCTGTGAATTCTGTCTTTCTTTTCTTTTCTCCCTTTTTTACAGGCTTCAGCCTTGAGCCAGGAGTCTTTCTGACTCCCATCCCATTAAATCGTGCAGTCTTCATCCTGAAAGTTTGAGACAAGGGATCCTACTGTAGAACCTTTAACTGTTTCTGCAGCATGCCCTGCGCAGTGATCTCTCCCTTTGTAATCACACTTGTGCTTCCCTTTGGGAAAAGACTGACAACTTCATCAATGTACTGGAAGTGCTTACCCAGGATACGCTTGCAGTACCCACTGTGAATGTGTCAGCCACTGACGACACAGTAGCAGCATGCTCCAGGGTCATGCTGGCTGTTTCCTCCTGCACTCCACTAGCTGGTCGTTGCTCTTCAGTCACTAAGTCATGTCCAACTTCTATGACCCAATGGACTGCAGCACAACAGGCTTCGCTGTCCTTCACATCTCCCAGATCCTGCTCAAAATCATGTCCTTTGAGTCAGTGATGCCATCCAGCCATCCTATCCTCTGTCATCCCCTTCTCCTCCGGGCTTCAATCTTTCTCATCATCAGGGTCTTGTCTTTTCCAGTGAGTTGGCTCTTTGCATCAAGCGGTCAAAGTATTAGAGCTTCAACTTCAGCATCAGTCCTTCCAATGATTATTTGGGGTTGATTTCCTTTCAGATTGACTGGTTTGATCTCCTTTCAGTCCAAGGGACTCTCAAGAATCTTCTCCAGCACCATAGTTCAAAAGCATTACTTCTTCGGCACTCAGCGTTCTGTGTGTTCAACTCTCACATCCATACATGACTACTGGAAAAACCATAATTTTGATTATACAGACCTTAGTTGGCAAAGTGATGTCTGTTTTTTAATACCTGTGTTCACTAGTTATTCTTGCCATTGCTCCTGAGTGTCTGTCCTGGGTCTACAGACTTGCTTGCTGCCATGCTCACAGTACTTGCTTCTGGGATTGTGGATTTCCCCACTGCTGCTACCTTTACTGCTCCTCCCCACTCTTCCTAATGCTGAGAAAATTAAGAGTTTATGATTATGATTAGGAGAAACTTTGAAATTATCAAATGTAATCTCCCATTTGATTCAGGAATCTCACTATAGTACCCTTGTCAGATGGTAATCTCTGTTGTGTGTGAACAGCTTCAGTGCCAAATATTATTACAGTTAAGTATGCAAGAGGAGAAAGGGGTTACAGAGGATAAGATGGTTGGATGGCATCATTCACTCAATGGACACGAGTTTGAGAAAGTTATAGGAGGTAGTGAAGGACAGGGAAGCCTGACATGCTGCAGTCCATTGGGTAGCAAAGAGTCGGACACAACTTAGCAACTAAAGAACAACAATTCATATATACTTATATTTTGCATACTTGCACTAATGTTTCTAGAGAAAGATTCCTAGAAGAATGGATTCAAGGGATATGTACACTTTACATTTTGACAGCTACTAGAAAATTATATGGAGAAGGCAATGGCAAGCCACTCCAGTACTCTTGCCTAGAAAATCCCATGGTCGGAGGAGCCTGGTAGGCTGCAGTCCATGGGGTCGCAAAGAGTCTGACATGACTGAGCGACTTCACTTTCACTTTTTACTTTCACACATTAGAGAAGGAAATGGCGACCCACTCCAGTGTTCTTGCCTGGAGAATCCCAGGGATGGGGGAACCTGGTGGGCTGCCGTCTATGGGGTCGTACAGAGTCGGACACGATTCAAGTGACTTAGCAGCAGCAGCAGCAGCAAATTATAGGTGGGTACCCTCACACATTGCTACCGTTTTGTTATCATGATTAATGCATTTCCAAATTACTATAGAGGCTTACCACTGGCACACACTTGGCTGTGTCTATTCAGCGCACAGATGAGACAGCCTCAATACACCCATCACCCTCCACTTGTGGTCTCAGAGATAAGTGAGTTTTTCCAAGTTCTCAAATAGTCTTTCCCATGCTTCTGAAATGGGACACAACTGTGAATAAAATGTTTGACCAGTAGCAACTGACGAGCTGTTTCTTATGATCATAAACAGAAGTCTTTATAAAATTCAAGAGAAATTGCCAGATCAGCCCTACGATCTTTGTAGGCTTGCACTTCTTCTCTAGATGGCCCAGCTGTGTCCAGCATGCTTTTTCACAGCCTGTTGTTGTTTAAACCAGAAGTGTGACTTTGTATAATAGGGAAGGCTGGTGAATGTGATGCCCACAGTAATCATTTGGATATAGTTATATAAGTCAGTTGCTTCTTTTTGCTGACCTGGATAAAAATGGTTTCAAATATCTGTGTTTCTTGAATATACCATTCCTTCTGTTGTGTAGTTGTTACTGTGGGTCCACTGTTGAGGTCCTGAATATATCCACCAAACCATTGCTATGGACAGAACAGGGCAATAACATAAATGTTCATGGCTGCGTTCTAGCAAGATAGCTCTGCCTCTGGTTTTTGATTGTATAAATCCCAGCATCCAGTGGAGGAGAGACCTCAACCACTTACTTCTCTGCGCTTGTTATTTAGTCTCTCAGTTGTGTTTGACTCTTTGCATCTCCATGGTCTGCAGCATGCCAGGCTTCTCTGTCCTTCACTGTCTCCTGGAGTTTGCTCCAAGTCACGTCCGTTGAGTTGATGATGCCATCCAACCATCTCATCCCCTTCTCCTCATGCCCTAAATCTTTCCCAGCATCAGGGTCTTTTCCAATGAGTCGGCTACCCTATGGGTCTGCTTTTATGTTCTACTGTTTTCTGTTATCTGTTGCTGTAATAAATCATCTTTGTCTTTATTTCTGTAGCTAGCCACTCATGGTGGGGCCAACACAGCCTCCACTGGGCACAGGTAGATCCTGCCATAAATGTGAGCAGGCAGGAGTGAGACATATATGTATCTATTGACAGTTATGTTATAAACTCATTACGAAAGGTAAAACCTTTTAAATTATTCATATGTTTACTTTGGAGCTGTTATTTATTTTGAGTAGTTGTAAATTTTCATCTGGTATCATTTGTCTTTGGGTTAAAGCATTTTCTTTGACATTTCTTATGATTCAAAAGAATCTTGTGATAGATTCTCCCAATTGTTTATCTGAAAACAAATAGATCCTGTTTCTCTAGAAATGTTTTGATTTTGCCTTTATCCTTGAAGGACACTTTTGTAGGATATATAATTCAAGGTGATTTTTCTTTCTAGTACTGTAATGTCTTTATTCTTTTGTCTTTTAATTTACATTATTTCTGATAAGAAGTGAATAATAATATTATACTCGTTCCCCTATGTGCAAAGTGTCACCTTTTGTGTGGATACTTTTAAGTTTGTTTTTTCCCCTTAACTTTGGCTTTGAATTTTAGCCGTTTGACCAGAATAATCCTAGATGTGATTTTATTTGTGTTTATCCTGCTTCATATTTGTTATCTTTCTTGGATTTGTGGGTTGGTATGTTTTCATTAAATTTGAAATATTTTAAATGATTCGTTTTTCAACATCTTTTTATTTTTGCTGGCCCAGCCTTTTTCTATTTCTTGTTAGACCACTTGATACCTTCACTGGTAGCGGAACATGGACACTTTGTTGTTGCTTGTCAGTTTAGTTTCTCCCTCCTCTGTGTGTTTTAATTTCCATTAACCTGTCTTCAAGTTTATTTTGTACTCTTGCTGCTGCTGCTGCTGCTGCTGCTGCTAAGTCGCTTCAGTCGTGTCCGACTCTGTGCGACCCCACAGACGGAAGCCCACCAGGCTCCCCCGTCCCTGGGATTCTCCAGGCAAGAACACTGGAGTGGGTTGCCATTTCCTTCTCCATTTGTTCTCTTAGTCTGCTGTTAAACCCATTCAGTATAGGATATTGTAGCTTTACATTTAGAATTACATTTAGTTCTTCTTAATAATTTTTCTCTGTTGAAATCCTCTGTTTGCATATTTGTAAATTCTTTTAGTATTTTTAATGTATTTATAATAGGACCTTTATAATCCTTTCATCTTAAGTCCAGCATCTGTGTCATCTCTTAATCTGTTTTTCTTCACTGTGTATTTTTCCTGGTTATGAGTCACATGTCTTCTGCTTCTTTGCAACATTTTTTTAAATTATATATGACACATTATGGATGATACGTTATTTTAAGTGTAGATTTTCTTTAAAGAATATTGAGCCTTTTTATGGAGATGGAGAGCAGTTAATTTTTTCATGGTTAGAACGCATGCTTGTGGAGACTTTGGGGGCTCATCTAATGAAGTTTCTCAAGGACTATGGAAAGCCTATGCTTATAATGTAGCCTTTCTGGGATTTTAACTAAATGCCTTGGTTTTTCAGCATTTCTGACTGGTTCTAATTCTAATGCTTCCCAGTGCTACATATCCTTCACAATTTTATTTTAGTTTGCAGTCTCCAGTAGCTGTTCTCTGCAAAGCCTCACAGAGTCATGTTTTCAGCTTGCATAGCTTAGTCTTTGACCAAAGACTTAAGTAACTCCTATGCAGGTTTTTTTTTACTTCTTAGTTCTTTCCTCTCTGGGACCTGGACATGTAACTTTAAGCCACCTCAGCACCTCCATATTGTTATTTTGGTTTCCTGTTCTTAGTGAGATTGCTGTTCTATTTGTCCTGTAATCCCTGTGATGTTATTTAGAAAGTGCCCCAAAGCCAGTGTGAATGTAGAGCTCCCTATCTATTTCTCATCTCTCAGGATAATAGTCTTGTGCTCTTAGGTCCAATGACTGAAGACTGTTGTGTTACATGTTTTGCAGTACACATTGTATTACAAGCTGATGGTTGCTTATGGTTAGATGATCAATTGTCTATTACTCTGTCATGCTGTATCTTCAAACCTGATTTTGAGTCCAAACACTACAAATTTTAAATGTTGTGACTTTAGACAGATTTCTCAGACTTTTTGCATTGTGGTTTCTTCATCTCTCAAAATAAGGTAGTAATTCCCAATTAACTATAAACCATGTAGCATAGATCTGCCACCATGGTTCACTAATCAATGTTATGTGCGTAACATCTTTCTCCTTCACTTTATTACTTTCATCTTGGCTTAAGAGCACTGTGCCTAATAGAAATAACTCACCCTTTCAGTTTATTCTGAATATTTCAGAACAGAGATATAAAGAAAATAAGGAAGCTGCTTGGGGAAGACATTCCTAAGAACTGTGTGTTCCAAGGCCTGAAGTACTTAAAATCCCATGTTTTACATGTCACTGTAATATTGAGGTCATATTGCCAACCATAATTTTGGTCTATGTGTATAGAGGGTTATTATCTTCTTGTGACTTTCAGAATAACCAGTACCATGCCCTAGGCTTAAAGGGAAGTTTTGCCTAACTGTCTTTCTATGTGGAAGTCTTTAGAAGAGCTCAGGGATTGTTCAGTGGGGCAAGACAGGAATGATTTCAAAAACTCTTATTTATACTCCACAGCTTTGACAATGATCTTATTTTAAGTTTTGTTTTTTTTTAATTTGAAGAAATGTTCTGAGAATGAACATATTTAGAAATACGCTATATGGAGACAACATTAACGCCATGTATAAATGCTTTACAAATGATTTATGATGTATTTTAAAGTGATGTTCAGTTATAACACAGCAACAGCCATTTCAAATACATTTACTTTAAGTTGCCCCATTGATTATAAATAGCTCACTTGAAAATGCTAAGCAATTATATTGAAATGTGACATCCTTTTTGAATAACAAAAGAGTATATAGTTCTTATTGATGTCAAAATTGTTCTACCCTGTAAATAGATTGTTCTTAGTATTCACATATTGCTATATACTATACACAGTGGAAAAACATAAAGGAAAAAATGATCATCCATGTTTTTTTAGAGTCGTCCTAGGATTTGAGAAAAAATCCAGTTTATTCTTAATACAGTAACAAGAGGAGTTTGTTTTTCTGACAGCTCTAATGACTCCTAAAATGTCTACATTGTTTATCCGTTGCATCAGCTCTCCCTTCCACCTGCTCATCCATCTAGCCATCCCATTATTAATATTAATTAAGTAGTAAATATTTGTTAAGAGTTTACCAGGTGCCAGGACCTGTGCTGAACTCGGAAGATAAAATTGTTGCAAGGTATCTACTCACTTGCAGTTTACAGTTAAGCCAGTAATATAGAAAAACAGGGTAACAATGAACTGTGCAAAGACCGCAGGCAGATGTGCAGAATGTTCTAAGAATACATAGCAAAGAAACATTCTGGTATTTGGGGATGAAGGGAGAATGTATTATTTAAACCAAAATTCCAAGGGAAGAGAAATGCTAAGGGTCCTCCAGGCTGAGTGAATACCATATGTGCAAGCCTGGAGGCTGGAAAACGTGGGATTAAAAAAAAATTTGGAATTCGTCAATGCGGAAGGTGATGTAAAAAGTGGTGCAGGCTAAGGCTAGAGAAACAGATAAGAATGAGGCTTGGGGAGTCTTTTAAGGAGGGTGGACCTAATTCTGAAAGTAACATTAAGATGGTGAAGCATTTCAAGCACTGAAGGAACTAATGTGATCTGATTTTA
Organism: Moschus berezovskii; assembly: GCF_049115385.1. NCBI lineage: Eukaryota > Metazoa > Chordata > Mammalia > Artiodactyla > Moschidae > Moschus > Moschus berezovskii. The sequence goes on from NC_142466.1 coordinate 24,520,819, forward strand.
AGTGAACTATTCTGACTTGTCAGCATTTACAAACACCAGAAGAAGTGGCAAGAATACACAGAAGAAATGTACAAAAAAGATCTTCACATCCAAGATAATCACATTGGCGTGATCACTCACCTGGAGCCAGACATCTTGGAATGTGAAGTCAAGTGGGCCTTAGAGAGCATCACTATGAACAAAGCTAGTGGAGGTGATGGAATTCCAGTTGAGCTATTTCAAATCCTGAAAGATGATGCTGTGAAAGTGCTGCACTCAATATGCCAGCAAATTTGGAAAACTCAGCAGTGGCCACAGGACTGGAAAAAGTCAGTCTTCATTTCAATCCCAAAGAAAGGCAATGCCAAAGAATGCTCAAACTACCGCACAATTGCATTCATCTCACACGCTAGTAAAGTCATGTTCAAAATTCTCCAAGCCAGGCTTCAGAATATGTGAACCGTGAACTTCCAGATGTTCAAGCAGGTTTTAGAAAAGGCAGAGGCACCAGAGATCAAATTGCCAACATCCGCTGGATCATGGAGAAAGCAAGAGAGTTCCAGAAGAGCATCTATTTCTGCTTCATTGACTATGCCAAAGCCTTTGACTGTGTGGATCACAATAAACTGTGGAAAATTCTTCAAGAGATGGGAACACCAGACCACCTGACCTGCCTCTTGAGAAATCTGTATGCAGGTCAGGAAGCAACAGTTAGAACTGGACATGGAACAACAGACTGGTTCCAAATAGGAAAAGGAGTACATCAAGGTTGTATATTGTCACCCTGCTTATTTAACTTATATGCGGAGTACATCATGAGGAACGCTGGGCTGGAAGAAGCACAAGCTGGAATCAAGATTGCTGGGAGAAATATCAATAACCTCAGATATGCAGATGACACCACCCTTATGGCAGAAAGTGAAGAGGAACTCAAAAGCCTCTTGATGAGAGTGAAAGAAGAGAATGAAAAGGTTGGCTTGAAGCTCAACATTCAGAAAACAAAGATCATGGCATCTGGTCCCATCACTTCATGGGAAATAGATGGGGAAACAGTGGAAACAGTGTCAGACTTTATTTTTTGGGGCTCCAAAATCACTGCAGATGCTGATTGCAGCCATGAAATTAAAAGACGCTTACTCCTTGGAAGGAAAGTTATGACCAACCTAGATAGCATATTAAAAAGCAGAGACATTACTTTGCCAACCAAGGTCCGTCTAGTCAAGGCTATGGTTTTTCCCGTGGTCATGTATGGATGTGAGAGTTGGACTGTAAAGAAAGCTGATCGCCGAAGAATCGATGCTTTTGAACTGTGGTCCTGGAGAAGACTCTTGAGAGTCCCTTGGACTGCAAGGAGATCCAACCAGTCCATTCTAAAGGAGATCAATCCTGGGTGTTCATTGGAAGGACTGATGCTAAAGCTGAAACTGCAATACTTTGGCCAACTCATGCGACGAGTTGACTCACTGGAAAAGACTCTGATGCTGGGAGGGATTGGGGGCAGGAGGAGACGGGGACGACGGAGAATGAGATGGCTGGATGGCATCACCGACTCGATGGACATGAGTTTGAGTGAACTCCAGGAGTTGGTGATGGACAGGGAGGCCTGGCGTGCTGTGATTCATGGGGTCGCAAAGAGTCGATCACGACTGAGCGACTGAACTGAACTGATACTATAAAAGCGGAGATTAATTCCTACCCAGTTGCTGAATCCAGACTAACCTAGAAAGATCCACTCTCACTGGGAGAGGAGACTAGAATCTGTTTTGTGGCTTTTGATTAGCTGTCCACTCTACCTATCAGATTCTCAACCACATTCTTGCCATGTTCTTACCTTAATGATCTGCTCCGTCAAAACGGCAGGGCTTCTACCTTAATTGCTAATTAGCCTTCCTGTTCACTGCCCCCAAACCATCTCACCCTCCTTGAAGAGAGTGCCTGTTACTCATGTCCTTCTAACTTTTTTTAGTACTGAGTGAGATGATTTGTCTTTATTTTTATCTCTAGCTAGGACTTTGAGCAAAACCAGAGACTCCAGTAAAAAGTAAAATGCATATCCACATATTCTGATCTGGGTTTCCCAAATGTTTGGACCTAAGCCTCAGAATACTTTCTTGTTTTCTTCTGTGGATCCATGTCAGTCAAAATAATGTTTCTGTTTATTGTCTGGAGCTTAGATTTTTAAAAAGTAAAGTTACACTGGATGTACTTTTCACATGACTCCTGCTTTTCCCTTCTGGCTGATTGTGGTATTATCCAAAACATTGATCCCTTTTTCTTTTCAAATGTACATACTACAGACTCATGGTATATGTGTGCTAGGTACCTTTAGTCATGTTTGACTCTTTGTGACCGTATGGACTGTAGCCCGCCAGGCTCCTTTATCCATGGGATTCTCCAGGCAAGAATACTGGAGTGGGTTGCCATCCCCTTCTCCAGGGGATCTTCCCGACCCAAGGATTGAACCTGCATCTCCTGCATTGCAGGTGGATTCTTTACTGTTGAGTCAAATCTGACCCTGTTGAATGCTTATTTCAAATAGATAAGGCCCTAATTTATTACATCTTCTTGGATACTATAATCTGGATAATTTAATAATATACCAAAACTGTAAAAGCCTTATTAGCCCTTTAACAGTCTAGTCCTGTATTTCTTTTTCTTTTTTATCTTGTTGTGATACAAGTTGCTTTAAACTTAAACTTATTTGAGGCATTGGACTGTGATCTCAGACACATGAAAAGGTCCTCTGAGTAGCAGTGATGTGCAGCTGAATCCAAATGGCTTATTTCATGGGAGATTAAAATCATTCTAAAATACTCATCAAGTTCTCATAATTTGAGTCAAAATAAAACAACAGATTAGAAACAATGGAGCATACTTGTATGAAAGAGAAAAAACGACAGCCATCCGTAGAGAAAGAAGTCCAATTTACTTAATGCAAGCCCAGAAAATACAAAGGATTATCAAGGTATATAAAACAAAACAAAACATTTATGCAGTTTAATAACGCATCTTAACAATAAGACTGAATCTCCAAGAAATAATAATATTTTGACTTATGTACTCTGTGGAAGAAACTGTAGAAATGCTGGTGCATTTTAAAATGTTTTCCATCATAAGTAGCTAAAATATAAATAGATGGCACTTAAATAAGTGTTTGTAATAACTGAGTAGAAAATGCTTTAATGTTTGGACTATTGTTTCTAATGGCAGCAACATGTCATGTTCAAATCTGTTTCTCATGTAATATTTGAATGCTATAAATGAGACATAATTCGGTAGAAAATAATAGGCATAGGCAATATTCAATAGACTTGGGTATTCTGACTGTTTCTTATCAGTTGAATGATCTATGGCAAGATATTAAACCCAAGCCTCCATTTCCTCATTGGTCAAACTAGAGTAATTAATAATCACTTTTCCATAATGCTCTAAGAATTACACACTGTAAGTGAAGTATCAAATGCAATGTCTGATATATGACTGCTGAGTAAATGTGCCATCGTAAAGGGTGGTAAAAATTGTGCAAGGTTATGTTTATTCTTAAGATAGCATTTCCCATCTGGGAACTTATTGCATGGATATTAGAATGAGATTTATATAAACACCACATGGTATCTCCTTAATTTCAGATGCTCTGTTTGTGAAATGTTGCCAGACTTCACATGTTAGAGGCTTTCTTAATACAACAGGAGTTGGACATTCTACAGATGAGAGTTCCAAGGTCCAGGGAGGATAAAGAGAATTGGCTGAGATCATACGGAAGACAGCAAGTCTCTGTCCTTTGCCAAGAATATTTACTCAACCTCCAGCCCTCCAAGGTTCACGTTGGCATCTTAAACATCTTGCTGAGCATTTCTACTTTGTGTTCTGACATTATTTGAAATTAGCCCAAAGGTGGCCCTCTTGTTTCTATGTCTGTGGCTTACAGAGAAGCATTTGACAGGGGGTATGTAAGAAAAATATCTTTAACATTGGATTTATAGACCCAACAGATGACATACTTAGATTAAAATTGAAGTTGTATTTTCACGGAGTAGAATGTGAAAATCAGTGCTAAAATCTCTTGCGGCTACCCTTATCAATGATACTTACTAAATTTAGCCATTATTTTTGTCAAAATGAAACAAAACTTAGTCATCCTATTATTTTTCAGTGAGTGAACATGCAGTGCTTTGCCTTAAATTGACTTTTCAGAATCATCCTTTTCTTTACCTTTTTTCCTTCTCATTCTCTGCTTCTTTTTAGCCATTGCTTGCTGCTGTCTCTCTGAAAATATCTCTGGGTTTTGTTTTTTTTTATAACTTTTGTGTTCTTGCCCATATGGCTCTAGTCCGCATGCTGCATGTTTGCCAATTAGGCTTGTGCAAAATATTTTAATTGGTGCTCTGTCCCACATTTCTCTCACTTTGTTATTCTGTGTATTGTTTTCAGACTACTTGTATGAAAACACCTCTCCCCTTTTGTTACTGCCTTGTTTAGAGACCTTTGCTGGATCCTCCAGGACTATAAAACAAAAGTCAGTCTGCCTGGACCAACATCCATTCTGATTTCATTGTTCTTTTCCTATTTCTTACCACAAATAATTTCTTCATTTTCTAAACTTTCTTCTTACATGAATGAGGGGTGTTTCCAAGACTGCCACCTGTGATTATGAATCTGGACAGGATTATTTTAATGACTGTACTCAGCATATCATGCTATATTATTACATTATTTAAATTCACATGTATAAAAGATATTTCTAAGAGTGTCATTTATTCATTGCGTGAGGGTAGATTTGTTTTTTATTGTGGTAAAAAAATCACATAATATGGTTCAGTTCAGTTCAGTTCAGTCACTCAGTCGTGTCTGACTCTCCGCGACCCCATGAATCACAGCACGCCAGGCCTCCCTGTCCATCACCAACTCCCGGAGTTCACTCAAACTCATGTCCACAGAGTCGGTGATGCCATCCAGCCATCTCATTCTCGGTCGTCCCCTTCTAAACAAATTTAAGTGTATAGTATATTGTTAAGTATAAGCATGATGTTGTACAGCAAATCTCTAGAACTTCTCCATCTTATGACTAAAACTCTATACCCTGTGAACAGCAGCTCTCCATTTCTCCCCGACTCAGCACCTAGCAACTACCATTCTACTTCTTGAAAGTGGAAGTCATTCAGTTGTATCCAACACTTTGCGAGCCCATGGACTATACGGTCCATGGAATTGTCCAGCCCAGAATATTGGAGTGGGTAGCCTTTCCCTTCTCCAGGGGATCTTTCCAACCCAGGGATTGAACTCAGGTCTCCTGCATTGCAGGCAGATTCTTTACCTTCGGAGCCACCAGGAAAGTCCAAAAATACTGGAGTGGGTAGCCTATCCCTTCTCCAGCGGATCTTCCTGACCCAGGAATCGAACTGGGGTCTCCTGCATTGCAGGGGAATTCTTTACCAGGTAAGCTACCAGGGAAGCCCAATTCTACTTCTTAATCTTATGAATGTTACTACTTTGGATGCCTTATATAAGTAGAATCGTGCAGTATTTGGCCTTCTGTGACTGGTTTATTTTACTTAGCATAGTATCCTCAAGTTTCTTTCATGTTGAAGCATATGGCAGGATTTCTATTTTTTTTTATGACTGAATAACATCCCAGTGTATACATATACCACCTTTTCCTTATCCATGCTTTGGTTGATAGACATTTAAGTTGTTTTCATCTCTTGGCCTTTGTAAGTAATGCTGCAGTAAGCATGGGAGTGCCTATATTTCTTTAACATCTTGATTTCAATTCTACAAAAATAAACATAGTCTTCCTATTTGTTGTTCATTCTCTCAGTCATGTCATGTCCAACTCTTTGCTACCCCATGGACTGCAGCATGCCAGGCTTCCCTTTCCTTCACTATCTCCTGGAGTTTGCGCAAACTCGTGTCTAGTGAGTCGATGATGCCATCCAAATATCTCTTCCAGTGTTGCCCATTTCTCCTCCTGCCCTCAGTCTTTCCCAGCATCAGGGAAAGTTGGCTCTTTGCATCAGGTGGAATGTGATCCAGGAATCCTACATCTTGGTATTTACCCAAGGACTTGAAAACTTATGTCTACAAAAACCTGAACGTGGATGTTTATAGTAGCGTTGCTCATAATTGACAAAGCTTTGACGCAGTCAAGCTGTCCTTCAGTTCAGTTCAGTTCAGTGGCTCAGTCGTGACCGACTCTGCGACCCCATGAATCACAGCACGCCAGGCGTCCCTGTCCATCACCAACTCCCGGAGTTCACTCAAACTCATGTCCATCGAGTCGGTGATGCCATCCAGCCATCTCATTCTCTGTCGTCCCCTTCTCCTCCCGCCTCCAATCCTTCCCAGCATCAGAGTCTTTTCCAGTGAGTCCACTCTTCGCATGAGGTGGCCAAAGTATTGGAGTTTCAGCTTTAGCATCAGTACTTCCAATGAACACCCAGGACTGATCTCCTTTAGAATGGACTGGTTGGATCTCCTTGCAGTCCAAGGGACTCTCAAGAGTTTTCTCCAACACCACAGTTCAAAAGCATCAATTCTTCGGCGATCAGCTTTCTTTACAGTCCAACTCTCACATCCATACATGACCACGGGAAAAACCATAGCCTTGACTAGACGGACCTTGGTTGGCAAAGTAATGTCTCTGCTTTTTAATATGCTATATAGGTTGGTCATAACTTTCCTTCCAAGGAGTAAGCGTCTTTTAATTTCATGGCTGCAATCAGCATCCTCAGTAATTTTGGAGCCCAAAAAAGTAAAGTCTGACACTGTTTCCCCATCTATTTCCCACGAAGTGATGGGACCAGATGCCTCAGTTAGTGAATGGATTAAAAAAAACTGGTATATCCATACAATGCAAATTATTCAGTAGCAAAAAGAAGCCATCAAGCCATGGAAAGACACAGGGAATTGTTAAATGCATATTAGGAAGTGAAACAAGTCAATCTGAAAAGGCTACGTATTGCATTATTCCAACTATATAACATTATGAAAAAGGCAAAACTATGAAGACTGTTAAAAGATCAGTGGTTTTCAGGGGCTGGGGAAGGGAAGGATGACTAGGTAGGCACATAGGCTTTTTAGGGTGGTGAAACTACTCTGTATGATCCTAAAATGGTGGACACATCAGTAAATATATATCTGTGATATCAAATGTGTGATATTATTAAATTTCAATTTTATTTTTTTCTACTATCTATCTAATTACTGAGCAACTTTCACTTTGCTTACTACTTTTTTTCAAATCCATAAACAGTATAGCACATATAGTGATATATCTGTGATGTCAAATGTACTGACATTATTTAAATTTAAATTTCATTTATTTTTTGCCTACTATTCTGTGCTACTATTAGAGAAGTATACTGAAAATATCATACTTCAACTTAAAATTTTACCAAATTCTCCTTATAAATCTGATAATTTTATTTTGTGTATTTGGATGTATTGCTTGGTACATATGAATTTGTAACCTGACGTACTTTTCTTATCACTTATGCCTTTTCTTATAATCTTTTTATCCCATCTAGTACTTTTAACCAAAAATTCTACCTTTTGATAAAAAAAATCATGTCTGATTTTTTTTTCTCTTGTTTTTTGGTTTGCATTTGTCTGTCTCCTTCCTTTTAGCCTTCCTATTCAGTATTTCACATTTCTTTTAAATGTATAATTTTAAATAAGATAACTGAGTTTTCTTTTATATTTGACCTGTTTGCCTGATGATCTCTTTCTTTTAGTGAAAAGTCAGTTCTTTCTTGTATTGTATAGACTGATAAAATTTATTTTACTTACATATTTTCAGTTCAGTTCAGTCACTCAGTCGTGTCCGACTCTCCGCGACCCCATGAATCACAGCACGCCAGGCCTCCCTGTCCATCACCAACTCCCGGAGTTCACTCAAACCCATGTCCACAGAGTCGGTGATGCCATCCAGCCATCTCATTCTTGGTCTTCCCCTTCTCCTCCTGCCCCCAACCTTTCCCAGCATCAGAATCTTTTCCAGTGAGTCAACTCGTCGCATAAGGTGGCCAAAGTATTGCAGTTTCAGCTTCAGCATCAGTCCTTCCAATGAACACCCAGGATCGATCTCCATTAGAATGGACTGGTTGGATCTCCTTGCGGTACAAGGGACTCTCAAGAGTCTTCTCCAACACCACAGTTCAAAAGCATCAATTTACTTGATGTCTATTAGTTTTTAAAGTCATTGTTTGTCTTTTCCCTTTTATGTTTTCTTTTTCTTTTTTCAATCAAGCTTATTCTCATTTTTCCTCTATAACTCTAAAACTTTTATTAAGGTTACTATATTCAAATTAAGAACATATCATGTAAAAAGGAATATTAATAGCAATCTCAACAGAGGAAAGAAGACAGGAAAAGCAGTATGAGGAGGTTGTGTATAAAGAGGAAATAGTAGCCCAAGCCACCTAGTTTAAGTAACTGAGAATGTGGCATATACTACACATAAGAATTCAGGTTTGCCTTAAATCTAAGTACAGTTTCTTCCCCACTCCACTATGAGCTGCCTGTCAGAATCTCTGCCCAGTCAGTCAGCATCTGGAGTGCTCATGGTGCAGAGCCTGGCTTCAAGTGCCATTCACTGGGTACAAGGCTGGTGGATTTTATAGCTATTGAACTAAATTTCCCCTCAACTCCTTCCAGCTCAAGAAACTTTGATTCTATTAATACAACTAGCCTCATCTTCTCTGGAACAATTAAAATTCTTTATCTGCTACCTTTTTCTAAAATCTTAATAAGAAAAATTCAGAGAAAAGATATAGCAATGTCCTTTTACTCAATGATTACTCAAGATCTTTTACCTTTATTACTTTTCTTCCAACCTGTACCTTTCCCTCTTATTGTCGGGCAACTCTCCCTGATCCATGGAGCGTGCCCCACTGGAATCAGAACATAGATTTTTACTATGAGCCTTGGGCAGCAAAATGAAGTGGAGAGCTGGAAATGTCCAAATGAATAAACTCTGCAATGGTAGGAAAACATAACAAGTATGAAAAATTATTTTTAAAATATCAATTTTAATGCAGTAGATATGAGTTGAACACATTTTTATTTCTTTAATATTTTTATTTGGATATGTAAAGAATATATTTGTAATAGTAAGAGAGTTAAGGTCACATCTTATGATTCCCGAACCAGCTGTACATCACAGTCTCCTGGGCAGGTTATTATTAAATGTGAATTTTTAGACTATACTCTAGAGTCTGACTTAGAAGATTTCATGCAGGCCCCGTGAATCTGTAGTTTGAAAATTCTCCTTGAATGATTCTATTTGTAGAAAGTTTGAAGAACTACTAAGAAAAAGGTAAAACCCAGTTTGCTGTTTCTTTCTGATGCATGAAACTTTATACTCAAAAATGTTGATATTTTTGAATGAACTGTACAGCCAGTATGAATAGGTTGGAGTAGTGGTAGTCGCTCAGTTGTATCCGACTCTGCGACCCCATGGACTGCAGCTCACCAGACTCCTCTGTCCATGGGATTCTCCAGGCAAGAATATTGAAGTGGATTGCCATTCCCGTCTCCAAAGGATTTTCCCAACTTAGGGATCTAACCCAGGTCTCCTGCGTTGCCGGCAGATTCTTTTCCATTTGAGCTACAGGGAAGTCTATGAATATGTCAAATGCAATCAAAACAAATAATTATGTAGTCCAAGTGTCACATTTAAAGCAGTTGTGAAAGTTTACTGGAAACTTTCACAATCGGCTGTCCATCTAGTGACAGCCTAAAACCCGACAAATTTTCTATCTTAATTTAATTCATCTTAGCAGATTTAGCATGATCGATTCTTTTTTCAGTCAGATCACATATTTAGAGTACATAAGAATGTACTCTAAACATAACACCAAAAATGTAAAATAGTGAAGGCTATGTTAAAGTGGAATAGCAGATCACCATTTACTAGATACATGACAATCCTGTAAGAACCAAAACATATAACTACAGCTTTGATTCAAATATGTTATTGGTCTCAGAGCAATATACTTATTCCAGTTTTTTACATGCCAAAATGCAGTGACTTTTTAAAAAGGAACCGGTGATAATCAATATTGCAAATTTGTATGGCCACCAAGAACATGGAAATACAAGCTAAGGTAGATTATTGATTACTGTGGATGAGCAAGCCGTTCTTTCCATTTTGGTCTCATGTTTAGAGATTTAGAATATATATACATATATATATATATATGTATAAAATCCAATGTAGCATCAGAGATTAATGTTTGCAACTGGATTTGAAGCTTCCTTTTATACTTTTAACATGTATCATGTATTCAGATTTAGTTTGCAATTAGCATCTACTAGTACATAAATCAGGAGAAGGCAATGGCAAACCACTCCAGTACTCTTGCCTAGAAAATCCCATGGATGGAGGAGCCTGGTAGGCTGCAGTCCGTGGGGTCGCTAAGGGTCTGACACGACTGAGCGACTTCACTTTCACATATTGGAGAAGGAAATGGCAACCCATTCCAGTGTTCTTGCCTGGAGAATCCCAGGGACGGGGGAGCCTGGTGGGCTGCCGTCAGTGGGGTCACACAGAGTCGGACACGACTGAAGTGACTTAGCAGCAGCAGCAGCAGTAGTACATAAATGGAATAATCCAAAATTGAAATTATATGCAAATAAAAACCATTGTTTTACCCAAAATGTATCTTTATTTTAGTTTCAGACATGAGCTTGCTATCCTGCATCACCCCTGACATGATTCAAGGATACTTAGAACATTTAAGCCTGTGAAGAGCAGCTATTAAGCCAGAAGAATAATTATTATCAAAGAAGGAAAACTAATCAAGTTGTTTGGAGAACTTAGACTTAAAAGATTTCATTGTTGTTCAGCATATCCCCACTCCTCTTACTGAGTGAAGAAGTATTGTAACACATAAACGAGCCGTCTCGAATGGTATTTTTAGTGTTTAATACACAGGGCAGCAACTTTATAGCTTATCTTCCTGATTACACATCTCTGAAGTGAGTTACTCATGATTTTCATTGACACTTGACAAGTAAATTGATTGAAAATTAATGTTATGTATATCGTATGTTGCTCTTTAGCTTTTCAATATTGCAGTTGCTTCTTTGGAGAAACTAAAGTGCCTTGGATGATATACTGATATTTTAATCTACATGAGTTCCATGGAAAGTGTTAATAAGAGGATCCATAGCTGTCTGAAAGTACCAACGGTCCACTTCAGCATCTAGTACTCTCGTGTTGCCCATTCAGTGTGGCACACTTGAGTAGCAGGTATCTGAGAAGTATTTGATGCGATGAGAATTGCAATGATTCTCATGCTCCAGACACTACAGGCAGCAACACAACCTGCTAAGCAAACGATTCACCAGGCCCCAGGGACCCTTTACTGTCTAACCTCTTGGCCTGTATTATCTTTAATCTTTTCATGTTTTAATTATTTTTTTAATTGAAGGATAATTGCTTTACAGAATTTTGTTGTTTTCTGTCAAACATCAACATGAATCAGCCATGGGCTTCCATGGTGGTTCCAACAGTAACGAATCTGCCCACAATGCAGGAGACGTGGGTTCTATCCCTGGGTTGGGAAGATCTCCTGGAGAAGGGAATGCCTACCTACTCCAGTATTCTTGCCTGGAAAATTCCATGGACAGAGGAACCTGGTGGCCTATGTACAGTCCATGGGGTTTCAAAGAGTCAGACACAACTGAGCCACTAACACCTTCACTTTCACTTTTCGGTCTTTACTTTGACCTGTCATTTCTCCGGCCAAACAGAGCAGAAATTCACTTTGCAAGGTTGTTTACGGGGAAAAACAGGAAATGTCCAGTTCTCCTAGGGAATCAGAATATTTATGAAATGATAAATAGCAAGTGAGAGGTGTATAGACTAAGCACCAAGAGGATGACACAGAAACTTCACGGAAAGAAAGGCTTGTGAGCACAGGAATGTTTAAGAGAGACTGTGGGCCTCTAGTTCATCCTTTAGTAATGACAGTGTGTAGGTGCTAAGTTGCTTCAGTCAAGCCTGACTTTTTGTGACCCCATGGACTGTAGCATGTCCACGGATTCTCCGGTCAAGGGTACTGGAGTGGCTTGCCATTTCCTCCTCCAGGGGGTCTTCCCGACCCAGCGATCAAACCCGCGTCTCCTGTATTGCAGGTGGATTCTTTATTGCTGAACCACCAGGGAAGCCCCTTAATAGTGAAAGGGACTTAGGTCCATGTGGAAGAGAGAGAAGTGAAGGAAAGTCTATGAAGATTGACAGCGCAAGCACAAGCACAGCAATCTTACAACCCTTGACAGATTTAGAGACAATTCAGAAATCTGTTTGGGTAATATAGGTTTTTATGACAGAAAAAATGAAAAAGCTGCAAAGGGAGGTTAATGCCAGAAAATAAGCAAAGATATGAATAGACAATTCATAGAACAAGTTGACCAGAGAAGGAAATGGCACCCCACTCCAGTGTTCTTGCCTGGAAAATCCCATGGACAGTGGAGCTTGGTGGGCTGCAGTCCATGGGGTCACTAAGAGTCGGACATGACTGAGCATCTTCACTTTCACTTTTCACTTTCACGCATTGGAGAAGGAAATGGCAACCCACTCCAGTGTTCTTGCCTGGAGAATCCCAGGGACGGGGGAGCCGGGTGGGCTGCTGTCTATGGGGTCGCACAGTCGGATATGACTGAAGCGACTTAGCAGCAGCAGCAGCAGCACAAATTGAAAATGTCAATTAGCGTATGAAAAATGCTCAAAGTCATGTTGGTTAGGGAAATACTAATTCAGTTATCAAGGTTACTATTTAAAACCCTCAGCGAGGCAACAATTTGAAAGATTAAAGTACCTATTCAAGAGAGGATATGGAGTAAAAGGGGATGTAATAGAAACACCTAGTAATAGAAATACCAGATACACCGGTATCCGGTCTTTCTTGCTGGGCACACAGGATTGCACACCACCCCCCTCCCCCGACCCCTTTGGAGTCCAGATGGGGCAATTTCACTAGTTCTGACTAATCGCTGGGCAATATGGACATGTGTGAATTCTGTGTCCGAGCACTTCCTTGTCCTTGCCGTTAGCCTGTCCTCCTTCTCACTTGCTATCATAATTGTGGATGAGACTTCACATGATTGAGGCTTCAAGATGACTATTGAGTTGATAGCCCCAAATTCAAAGAAGTCAGAGTTACTTCATGAGGGCAGTGGGCTGGGAGAACTGCCTGGGCTTATCCATTCTAAAGGAGATCAGTCCTGGGTGTTCATTGGAAGGACTGATGCTGAAGCTGAAACTCCAATACATTGGCCACCTCATGTGAAGAGTTGACTCACTGGAAAAGAGTCTGATGTTGGGAGGGATTGGGGGTGGGAGGAGAAGGGGACGACAGAGAATGAGATGACTGGATGGCATCACCGACTCGATGGACATGAGTTTGAGTGAACTCCTGGAGCTGGTGATGGACAGGGAGGCCTGGCGTGCCGTGGTTCATGGGGGCGCAAAGAGTCGGACACGACTGAGTGACTGAACCGAACTGAACTGATATATGATTTTGCATAAATGAAAGTAAACATTTTTGTATTACTCCCAGAAATTTCAGAATTGTTAGTCGCCATAGCACTGTTGAGTCTACTTAGATGGATACAGTTGTTTTCCCACATTGAGGGAAGAAATGTGAAGGGTTAAGCCTCTTCAGAAGGCAATCTAGCAGCACCTACTAAAAAAAAAATACATAAACCCTTTGATTGATCAAATTCACTGTTGGGAATTTATCCCATAGAAATAAAATGCCAGTTAGTAAAGCCATTACAAGGATACTTATTGTAGCATTGTTTCTTAATGGCCAATAATAGAAAATGCCCCTAAATCAGGGAATGTTTCTGTAATTGTGCTTTTCAAACCCAACTACATATCACAGTCTCCTAGGCAGATTATTTCTAAATGTTAACACACATACCCCTTAGAAAGAATGAGTTTGAGTCCTGGGAGATTACTGGAAGAGATTTATGCAAGGTTTAACTATGTATATATTATGATCCTATTTTTTGAAACAATGACAAAAAACTGATTAAAATATTTATACTTATATCTCTATAGGATTATTCAGTTCAGTTCAGTTCAGTCGCTCAATCACGTCCGACTCTTTGCAACCCCATAAATCACAGCACGCCAGGCCTCCCTGACCATCACCAACTCCCGGAGTTCACTCAGACTCATGTCCATCGAGTCGGTGATGCCATCCAGCCATCTCATTCTCTGTCGTCCCCATCTCCTCCCACCCCCAATCCCTCCCAGCATCAGACTCTTTTCCGGTGAGTCAACTCGTCGCGTGAGGTGGCCAAAGTATTGCAGTTTCAGCTTTAGTATCAGTCCTTCCAATGAGAAAAAAGGCGGCTTATGTTATTGATATTGCTTACCTTGGTAGGGACAGAGAATGGAGTTTTAATACAAGAGAAGAAGGAAGAAAACAAGTTCAGCCTATCCTGGTCTCTCTCTGTCTCTCACAGGCAACACTCATGCACACACATATATTCATATATATTTTACACATATGAAACATTCATATATATGAATACTATTTTAAAATTTAGGAAAGGTTAACTCCCCTGTGGGAATGAGTTAGTAACTGAAGGCAAACAGTCAACTGATCACACAGGATGCATTGAGCACAATAGGTCATGCTTCCATGAGTCCCATTCTTCCTGAAACAGCCCTGCAAATAACTCAAGGCTTTGAATTGTACAGACCCTTAGAAAAGACCCTGATGCTAGGAAAGATTGAAGGCAGGAGGAGAAGGGGATAACAGAGGACAAGATGGTTAGATGATATCACTGACTCAATTGACATGAGTCTGAGCAAGCTCCGGGAGATGGTGAAGGACAGAGAAGCCTGGCATGCTGCAGTCCATGGGGTTGCAGAGAGTCAGACATGAGTTAGTGACTAAACAACAACATGGAGTGTATATACTGAAGGAAATCTGGAGGAAAAGATATTTTGGCTTCAGGGGCTTCTCCCACATGTTGTCTCTCTAGAGCTCCTATTTAATATCAATTTAATGTCAGTGTACTATTTTAATATCAATGTATATTATTAATACTTTACTATTAATTTTGAATTTCACTTAAGATAGTTCTTGCTTCTTCTATACTTTGAATCTTAAAAAAATAAATTTGGTCTCAAATTCTGTACTATTGCATTTTTACATTTTTAGTCATGTTTTTATTCTTTAAATTCTTTCCATTTGCATTTCAAAAATATAAATTTTTACCTGTTGTCTTCTTTTATTAAAGGATAAACATTTGATCCCTTTACCTTTATTTTAGAGGAATGCTAAGAGGATTTTCTAAGTCAGAATTCTGTGTGTGGTCTCTCACAATATTCTGACAACTTACTTTGTCCTGGAACATCTGAAGAATGCAAATGCCATATTCCCAGGGCACACTCACATGGATTATTTTCCACATCTCTTTGATTTTCAAAAGTCCTCTTAATTACTTATTTTGATATGTCCGTTTCTTAAATTCACATAATAAAGGAAAACAGTAAGTTTTAATTTTCAAAGATTTACATTGCTTCAGTGGTTTTGGTCAATGCCAACTATTTGGGTTTGATGAGACTTATGTTTGATCCATTATTTTTGACTTTCCAGAATAAATAGATGGAATAAGAAACAACTAAAAAAATGATTCATTATGATTAGTACATCAAGGTTTAAGAGGCCCTTTGTCTGAAATTATTTGACACACATGAGTTAATTCCTGTATCTTTCTTAAGAACTGACCAAGAATTTTGGTTGGTTTAGTAAATTCAAAAAAGACTGTAAGAATAGGTTACTTAGTAGCATGTGCCCTGCTGGTCTACTGTTACTTGACTGAGATTTTGTCTTGTAACACTCATATTGACTGTATTTGAATAAATATTAACGTGTTGCTAGAGACGGAGATTGTTATGTCCATCAGGAAAGTAATTTTTTTTAACTGTTTGGTTTACTGTTGCATACAGAAGCTAAAGCAATGCCTGGCACATAGTAGGAACTCAATAATTTTTTTCAAGGACATTAATTCTAATTCAGGAAGCACTGAGAAATGAGTGTGATGAATCTAGAGTAGGGTTTAAAGAAGACAAGCTCTACGGTGGTCACTGTTCTGGGTTCAGTGGCCGAGTGATAGAGCCTTTAGAAAGTAACATTCAGATGGCTTGAGAAAATATCCCAACTTCCAAATTAGGGATACAGTAAAAGGTTTTGTTTTATTTTTTTTACCTGTGGTAGAATACATATAATATAATATTTACCACTTTAAACAATGTTGTGTGCACAGTTTAGTGTCAATAAGTACATTCACAATGTTGTACAACCATCACCACTAGCCATCTCTAGAACTCTGTCATCTTCCCAAACTGGAGCTCTGTACCCAACAAAAAACTCCCTTTCCACCCTCCTCCAAACCTCTGGTAACCAGTATTCTACTTTCTGTCTCTACAAGTTTGAGTATTTCAGATAGCTTGTATAAATGAAATCATACAACCTTTGTCCTTTTGTGTCCGGTTTATTTCATTTGGTAAAACGTTTGTTCTTCAACCTAGACATGATATACTTAATATAGGTAATTTGTGCCAGTTGAAGAGTAGATTATCAGATTTTTATAAATGGAGCCCCTTAGTCCCTTCTTAGAGTTTTCCATCAGGTGTGAGTTAAGTGGGCACTATAATTGGAATTTCTTTATTGCAGTTTATGATAAATGCCTTGTTCTTATATTACTTGAAGCATAGTAATGGCTTAAACCTTGAGGGTGATATTGGATGTTGGTATTACTAGAACGAAGCCTTTTGGATATATTTGTCATGTCAAGAAGTTGTTTACTATGTTTAAGAATGGAAAGTTTATCAGACCTACTGACCTTTTGGAGTATTTCCCAATAAGAAAAGTTGCTCACAGTTCTTGGTAGCATTAATGTAAATTTAATTACTTGGTATGCCTGTGGTATAATTTTTCTTCCTTATAAAGGTAGGTCAGCACATTAGAAAGGTTAAGAATCTCATTCTAATTGGAGCCACAAAATATCGTTCATTAAATCCCCACAGGAGTCTCTCCAGATTGAACTATGTATATATATTGAACTCATAGAAGATTAAACAGTGTAATCCTTTTATTTCTCTAAAGGAGTATAGCATATTTTCTTTTTCAATTATGATCTTGAAAATGCACACTTACATCCTTTTCCTAGCTGACTGTAAGACTTGTAAATCTCTTTCACAAGAAAAATGTCCCTTCAAGTGCATATTCCATTAATAATACTAATACTGTTAAGAGACCATGCAATGCCTTTCACCCAAACCAAGATGCCCTATCAGAAGGTTCTCATTTTCTATTTTCTGATGGGACAACATCATAACCCGGTTATCTTTATATCTTTCAAGTCCTTTTACAATAAATCCTTGTGTAGAAAATAATAAAAGAATTTCAGGGTCCCATCAGAGAAATTAGCTGGTCTTATCCTGTTCCTTTTAGCGAAATTGTGCTCATAATGCCATGTACCCAACTTCCCCAGTGTACTTTGAAACATTTTTACTGTAGGTAAATTCGAAATGTAATTTTACCCTTCTTTATAGCTCCATTTGCCCTCTGGTGATCCATATGAAGTTCAGGCAATTCTATACAGTTGTTTTAAAGTTTATATGATTTTCCCTGGAAAGAGTTTGATGTGTCAATAACTTGCCTATGGAGTTTTTTTTTTTTTTCTTTACTGTAAATTGTAGACAGAATCGTCTATAGAACTCCCCTACAATTGCTGCCCACCTGTGAAAGGTAAATGTCCAAACTCGCTTGATAATACCAATAAAGCTGTTGAAGACCTTTTCAGAATGACTCAGACTGTCCCCTGTGGGTTCTGAGCCAACCATGACACAGGCATAAAATTCAGGTTCCAAATATAAGCTTCTCCCACCCCCCATCCTCTGAAAAATCTGTTTTGAAGGGAACGGCTTCTATTTATGATCAGAATTGCCATCTTACTCTCTGAATCATCCAGTTACTGAGCTGAGAAAACTTGTTCCCAGCCAACTTCTGGGTCCTTACCTATCACCCCAAGATAGGAAAGCAGAAAACAGTTACTCAGTGTGCTAAAACTTGAGCAAGAATAGATTGAATCACTCAACACATTAATCCTGCCCCAAAAGGGAATATGAGGCAGCGGATCCCAGAATCATTCCCTCTTGCCAATCAGATAAAGGATTAGGCGTGTGTTAGTTGCAAAGATCGGAGACGGAAATGGCCACCCACTCCAGTATTCTTGCCTGGAGAATCCCAGGGACAGAGGAGCCTGGTGGGCTGCCGTCTATGAGGTTGCACAGAGTCAGACAGGACTGAAGTGACTTAGCAGCATCAGCAGCAGTTACAAAGAGACTTAGCTGAAAAGAGATGTTCTCCAATACCTCTAAGAAAGCAATAGTTTTAATTTTATGTGCCAGTCACAATTCAGGAAGAAGAAAGCAATGATGACCCCTAAAGAGGCCATCAATAAACTTGACTTTGCTTTTATTTTTAATTTTTTGTTGATTCTTTTGCCCCAGTATTTTCTACGTTATGGTATGAAATAGCATGCATTTTCCTTTGCCTCTTATCCTATGCTCTCTTATTCTTTGCCTGCTGCACTGGTTATAATGTGTCCTTTATGACCCAGTTCAAGCACCAGTTTCTCCAAGAAGCCTTTCTAGACTCCATCGAATAGACAGGACTGTTTCCTCTGTCCTTGTGGTACCTTTATCCTTACCTCACTCTACTTAGCTAAACCAACCTGCAATTGTTTTTTATTGTCTGTCTCCCTAAATTTATTGTGAAAATAGAAAATATCTAGCATGTAATGCACTTATAATAAATGAATGAATTAATAAGGAGTGAAAAGCTGTAAGTCCAGGGCTCTAATGTTAGTTTTGCCACTAACTGTGTTATATCTATTCTTTTGTCAAATGAATGTATAAATAACCCTTTATATAATTTTCATTGTTATCTGCCATGGATAACATTATTTAATCAATCTAATCGACACATAGTTAATAGGCACCTTGGTGTGTGTGTGTGCCATTGTGCTTTATGTTACATAAGATTAGTTAAGGGGGCAAGCATGGTCTTATTCACTTGAACTTACATACTAACAAAGAATCCTGAGAAAGCAAGAATATTTCTATCAGGATAAATATAATAACTGTGAGCACTAAATTGAAGATGGAAGAACATTGCATATTAATACATGCTAGACTGCCAAGGTGTGGGGAACCAGGCTGTGTGTAATTCATCCCGGCAGAAGTGTAACTCTTCTGTGAGGTAAATTATAATAGCTAGCAATCATGGACGGGTAAGTGACTCATCACTACAATCCCATTTCATAGATAAGAGCTAAAATAAGGTTGGATGTAAAATAAGGGAATGGCTGACATATAACCTTGTATCTTGTTAATTGGCTTGAATTTTAGTCTGTGATGGGGGGAGCCATTGTTTGAATTTTTTAAAGCGTTATCGTGTTTGTTTTTTAGAAAGATTTGTGGCTGTGAAGAAAACGCATTAGGCAGGAGAGTGCAAGACCTTAGCAACCCAGGGTAGGTGATGTCCATCTTGGTAGCTGTCAGTATAGCAAAGTAGAGAGTATTGACAGGAGTGAAGTAAAATATCAAAGAGAAAGTAAGGAAGAAATACCAGGTTGGATGATTCACTGGGTGTGTGGTATGAAAAGTAAGTGTTAGCAAAATGCCGAATGTGATAGATTTGGGAGCAAATGTTACCATTCATTAGGGAATACATAAAATAAGAAATATGGAGAATCAGGAGGTTTGAGTAGGGGAGACAGTATGTTTACAAATGTTGAACTTGAGGCTCAGTGCATCACAAGTAGGAGTATCCAATTTGTATTTGTCTGTACAGATCTCACCACCTGCAAATGCAGGAGACGTAGGAGACCCAGGTTCAATCCCTGAGTTGGGAAAATCCCCCGAGAAGGGAGTGGCAACCCACTCCAGTATTCTTGCCTGAAGAATCCCACGGATAGAGGAGCCTGGCGGGCCACAGTCCATGGAGTTGCCCAGAGTTGGACATGACTGAGCACACACACACATATAGACCGAGAGAAACAAATGAGGAAAGAGACAGTATGGCCAGTACGAGCGAACCAGGACTGTGAGAGCTCAGAGAAAGAACTCCTAAGCTGTCATGGCTGGTGGCTAAACAAGGCTTTTCTGAGAACATGATCTTAAGTGAGATACAGAATGTCTCGACAGCGTGGATTTTTTTCAAATTTAAATCAAAACACTTGAAATTTAAACTTTCACAAGTTTTTTGATACTACAATAGGCACTTCTCAGAAATGTAATAATAATTGACATCTGGTAATCAGTGAAAATGACTTTGAAATGTTCTCATACTCAAGATGCCTTCTAAAACACATAAGAAAAATCATTATATGCTTGGTGTAGTGTAACATTAAATATATTCCAACATCCTTGAGACTAACATCTAATTTCTGACAGATATGGGAACTGTTCCTCAAAATATTTGCTTAATAAATATTATAATAGCTAGTATTTATTGAGTGCTCACAATATGCCAGTCAGTTTTACACATTTCTTACATGGATACACTTGTATAAGTCTCACATCAACCTCCTTTTACAGGTAAAAAGGTTGAGGCACATGAAGGTTAAGAGTTAGTAGAAGAAATCCCATCAGCACTTAGGCAGATTGTCTGCAGAAACAGCACTGATACTGAGGATCCTGTAGCAAGCCCCTCCCCAGTCTCTGGGGAGAATCCCCAGATCACATTTTCAGCTACCTAAAGCACTGATAAAAGTATATTAATAGTGAAATTTGAAGGCATTAATTTTTAAACATTAGATTATCTGCCCAAAAACAAAATGGAAGGTATTTTAGTGCTTTACTCAGCATATCTAAAATAACTGCACAGTCCTAATGGCTTCATGTTCTGCTGTGGTTAGACTCTGGGAATCCCACAAAGGGCTGAGTTTGGGGCACCTTTAATCACAGCAAGAAGAGCATATACCAGAAGAGTTCAAGAAGATGTAAAGGTAATTGAAATTCCACATTAATTTTTCTGCTAAATAAATGCTTTTGTAGGAAATAACAGCCCCCAGAAAAGAAGACAGGGAAGAAAAAATGTGTTCAATCAAACGTTATATATGCAGAGATGTGTTTGTTGGGAATCTGAAGTTTATCAGTAAGTATCATTCATTTTTAAACATCTTTGTGATTATATAATACAATAATGGGGACTTCCTGGGCAGTCTAGTGGTTATAACTCTACACTTACAGTGCTGGGATCAGGGGTTCAATCACTGGTTGGGAAATTAAGATCCCACATGTCACGTGGCAAAAAAAAAAAAAATGTTATTTGTTTCATTACTAGTCACAAGAGAATTATTTTTCTGCAGCAAATATGCTGAGTTTCGACTTCACTATAGGCTAAATAAGCTTTTATGTGTTGGCCATGGGACCCACCCTACCACCATTTATAACACGTTTTATGGGAGAAAATGCTATGAGTTCCACACAATCAGTTTTCAAATGAACCACTGGAGCATCACCTGTTTGTCAGTTGGGAACTGCCTTTAGGAGTCTGACTGTCCTGCCTGGTCCTGGGTTTGTAATGAAAAGTCCATGTGTTTGGCTGACAACTCTCAACCTCAGTTCACAGAAAGCAGTTTCACTCTTCTCCCTCAGCATATCATGCCTGAAAGCTTCTGACCAGAGCAGGAGTTTACAGGCCCTTTGCACACGACTTTAACACCAGCAATATGGAACTAGATATGCCAGTTTTTCATCTTTTAGTTGATAGATGCTTTACAGCTTCCTCTTCCTAATTTGTCAAGATCCTTAATGATTTATTGGTGTTGTCTGTATACAGATATATGGTTTTTCCCGTGGTCATGTATGGATGTGAGAGTTGGACTGTGAAGAAGGCTGATTGCCGAAGAATTGATGCTTTTGAAGTGTGGTGTTGGAGAAGACTCTTGAGAGTCCCTTGTACCGCAAGGAGATCCAACCAGTCCATTCTAAAGGAGGTCAGTCCTGGGTGTTTACTGGAAGGACTGATGCTAAAGCTGAAACTGCAATACTTTGGCCACCTCATGCGACGAGTTGACTCACTGGAAAAGACTCTGATGCTGGGAAAGGTTGGGGGCGGGAGGAGAAGGGGACGACCAAGAATGAGATGGCTGGATGGCATCACCGACTCTGTGGACATGAGTTTGAGTGAACTCCGGGAGTTGGTGATGGACAGGGAGGCCTGGCGTGCTCTGATTCATGGGGTCGCAGAGAGTCGGACATGACTGAGCGACTGAACTGATATATATATATATATATTTATTTAGACACATACACATATTTATTGTTTGTTGTTCAGTCTCTAAGTTGTGTCCTACTCTTTGCGACCCCTTGGACTGCAGCACGTCAGGCTTCTCTGTCCTCCACCATCTCCTGGTGTTTGCTCAGGTTCATGTCCATTGTGTTGGTGATGCTATCTGACTATCTCATCCTCTGCTGCGCTCTTCTCATTTTGCCTTCAACCTTTCCCAGCATTGTGGTCTTTTCCAGCGAGTCGGCTCTTTGCATCAGGTGGCCAAAGTATTGGAGCTTCAGTATTGATGCTTCAGCATCAGTTCTTCCAATGAATATCCAGTGTTGATTTCCTTTAGGATTAACTGATTTGATCTCCTTGCAATCTAAGGAACTCTCGAGTCTTCTCCAGCACCACAATTTGAAAGCATTGAATTGTGCTAGAGAGGCACCAGCCATCAGCACTCAGCCTTCTTTAAGGTCCAGCTCTCACATCTATACATGACTACTGGAAAAACCATAACTTTGACTATATGGACCTTTCCCAGCAAAGTGATGTCTCTGCTTTTTAATATGCTGTCTAGATTTGTCATAGCCTTCCTTTCAAGGAGCAGGCATCCTTTAATTTCGTGGCTGCAGTTACTGTCCGAAAGTGATTTTAGAGCCCCCCAAAATAAAATTTGTCATTGCTTCCCTTTTTTCACCTTCTGTTTGCCATGAAATGTTGGAACTGGATGCTGTGATGTTAGCTTTTTTAATGCTGATTTTCAAGATAACTTTTTCACTCTCCCCTTTCACCCTCATCAAGAGGCTCTTTAGTTCCTTTTCACTTTCTGCCATTAGGGTGGTATCATCTGCATATCTGAGGTTGTTGATATTTATATGCATGCACACATATAAATGTATATAAATCTGTGTGTAATTCATGTGTGTGTATGTGTAGATGTATATGCATATATACAGTTGACCCTTGAAAAACACGGGTTTGGACAGTATGGGTCGCTCCATATACAAATTTTTCTGTAATGTGTACTACAGAAATATGCAATTTGCATTTGGTTTCATTTACAGATGCAGACGGTTGATTATAAAGTTATATTTGAATTTTCAGTTGTGCCAGATTGTGCCTCTAACCCTTGAGTTGTTCGAGTTTCAGCTGTATAGAAGCGTGTGTTGGTGTGTGTATAGACATTAGTTTTGCCTTTTGTATTTTGTTCACTATTTAATTCCAGAGCATAATCAGATATTTCTGTACTACTCAGTAAACATTCTTAGAAAGAGTCACAAATAGGCCTTAACTCAGTTGTTGATTTATTTGTCCATATGTAGAGAGAAGTGTTGATAAAATAAGCTGTAGTAAATTGAGCCACTTGCATTAGTAGAGGCATTTGACATTTTTCTTTTTCTGTCATGAGAAACACACTGTAGTCAAGCAGGGGTAGAGACCAGAGGAACCATGAGGAGGATGTTCAGCTGTAATCCATGTGCAAGATGTCAGTAGCTTGAATGAAGATGGAATTGGCAAAAATAAGTGGTTGAATTCTAGACAGATTCTGAAGGCACAGCTGTCAGGATATGGAATATGAGAGAAGAGTCAAATATTTATTCAAAAGTTTTTTACTTTACTGGAAAATCAAATTGCTGAAATTCTTCATGAAGAGTAAGTGGGGTGAGACTACGTACCAAGAAGTCACTGTTGGATATGTTTAGAAATTCCTAGAAGTCTTCTGGGGGCAGACATTGAGACAGAAATTGGATATATGGTTGTCTAAAGTTCAGCATTATGAGGTCAAAGTAGCAGAGATTCAGGACAAAGGCTAACTCTGGTAATGAAGAATGTATACTAGCATGGTATATATCCAAGAGCTAAGAACAATGATAGGTTGCTGGGCAGGGAAACTAAACAGCAAAAAAGAGGAATCTCATATTTAGGAAAGTCAAAATGATTTGTTCACAAAGAATGGTAGTCAGGATCAAGGCCTAGAGCTGATGAACTTGGCAATCTGTTCTTACCCACTAGAGTGTCATAACATTTAGTTTGTTTTTCTAACATTTCTCCAGTGAAGAATTCTGCCGTCTTTTTCAAAGCATTTAACAATTATTTTGAACACATATGCCCACCTGATCCATCATACAGTTTTACTGTGTGACATCATGGATTCACCAAACCTTTGGTACTGTTTTTGGAAGGTTTTCCTTTCTCCCCATATTCAACCAGTATTCTAGATTCCCTAACCAACATAAACACATTTTTTTTTTAAACCCAATGCTAATTCCTGAACTGTTGTTGTTGTTTAGCTACTAAGTTGTGGTCAGCTCTTTTGTGACCCCATGGACTGTAGACCACCAGGCTCTCCTGTCCATGGGATTTCCCAAGAAAAAATATTGGACTGGGATACATTTGTTTCTTCAGGGGATCTTCGCAACCCAAGGACCGAACCTGTCAACATTGCATTGCCAGGTGGATTCTTTACCACTGAGTCACTAGGGCAGCCCATTTATTGAATTGAGTACCCTCGAATTCATATGTTGAAGCCCTAATACCTGCAATGGTGGTTGGAGATGAGACCCTTGGGAGATGAGGTTTAGATGAGGTCATGAGGGTGGGGTCCTCCTGATGGGATTAGTGCCCTTATAAAAAGAGCCCCCAGAGGGCTTTTTCCTCTTCTGTCTCTTTCTGTAATGTTTGAACACAGTGCAGAAAGCAGCTATCTTCTAGTCAGGAAAAGAATTCTCCCCAGGTCCTTACTATGCTGGTACCTTGGTCTCAGGCTTTTAACGTCCAGAACTGTGACAAAATATGTATCTGTTGTTTAAATCATCCAGTTTATGCTGTGCTTTGCTTAGTCACTCAGTCATGTCCAACTCTTTGTGACCCCATGGACTGTAGTCCACCAGGATTCTGTCGATAGGCATTCTCCATACAAGAATACTAGAGTGGGTTGCCATGCCCTCCTCCAGAGGATCTTTCCAACCCAGGGATCAAACCCAGGTCTCCTGCGTTACAGGTGGATTTTTTACCAGCTGAGCTACCAGAGACACCTTTGTAAAGCCAATATGCTGATTCCCCCAGGAAATGAGATGGAGTGCTTTGAATGCTCACCTAGTTACTACGCTATGCCTTGGATTTAATTTCTCATATGTATAATGGAGTTAGCAGTTTGTAAAGCACATTCTATGTCTATCCTTTGCATATTTGGTTATGACAACAACCCAGGACAGTAGATTGTAGATCATGTATGTCTTAATAGGAAAAGAACACACTTTCCCTGGTCTCAATCATGGTAAGTGGTGGAAGTGGATGGAAATGAAATGCTACTTTTTTGGTTTCAAGTCTCATGCTCTGTCCATGATGACAGGACCTCATTACCACCTACCCATCAGGTAGTGATTCGAGAGAGAAGTAGCAAGAAAAGCGGTTAATAGCACAGGCTGTAAAGCTAGACCCTTGGTTTAAATTCTGCCTTTACTTCTTTCTATTATTTTCTATTTATTATTTTAGGCACGATGTTAAAGTTTCTGTGTATCAGTTTTCTTGTTTTGAAAAAATGAGATAACAATAAAAATATCACATGGATTAGAGGATCAAGTAAGTTAATTCCTGTAGAACATCTCAAACATCTTGAACATGGAAAGAACCCTATGATCATTCAGTTCAGTTTAGTTCAGTTGCTCAGTCATGTCTGACTCTTTGCGACCCCATAAACCACAGCATCCCTGTCCATCACCAACTCCTGGAATCCACCAAAACTCATGTCCATCAAGTTGGTGATGCCATCCAACCATCTCATCCTCTGTCATCCCCTTCTCCTCCTGCCACCAATCCCTTCCAGCTTCAGGGTTTTTTCAAATAAGTCAACTCTTAGCATGAGGTGGCCAAGGTATTGGAGTTTCAGCTTCAACATCAGTCCTTCCAATGAACACCCAGGACTGATCTCCTTTAGGATGGACTGGTTGGATCTCCTTGCAGTCCAAGGGACTCTCAAGAGTCTTCTCCAACACCACAGTTCAAAAGCATCGATTCTTCGGTGATCAGCTTTCTTTATAGTCCAACTCTCACATCCATACAAGACTGGAAAAACCATAGCCTTGACTAGACAGATCTTTGTTGGCAAAGTAATGTCTCTGCTTTTTAATATGCTGTCTAGTTTGGTCATAATTTTTCTTCCAAGGAGTAAGTGTCTTTTAATTTCATGGCTACAGTCACCATCTGCAGTGATTTTGCAGCCCAGAAAAATAAAGTCAGCCACTGTTTCACCATCTATTTTCCATGAAGTCAGGGAGTAGATGCCATGCTCTTAGTTTTTTGAATATTGAGCTTTAAGCCAACTTTTTCACTCTCCTCTTTCACTTTCATCAAGAGGCTCTTTAGATCTTCACTTTCTGCCATAAGTGTGGTGTCATCTGCATATCTGAGGTTATTGATATTTCTCCCGGCAATCTTGATTCCAGCTTGTGCTTCTTCCAGCCCAGCGTTCCTCATGATGTACTCTGCATATAAATTAAATAAGCAGGGTAACAATATACAGATGTTTCCTATTTGGAACCGGTCTGTTGTTCCATGTCCAGTTCTAACTGTTGCTTCCTGACCTGCATACAGGTTTCTCAAGAGGCAGGTCAGGTGGCCTGCTATTCTCATCTCTATGAATTTTCCACAGTTTATTGTGATCCACACAGTCAAAGGGTTTGGCATAGTCAATAAAGCAGAAATAGATGTTTTTCTGGAACTCTCCTGCTTTTTCAATGATCCAGCAGATGTTGGCAATTTGATCTCTGGTTCCTCTGCTTTCTAAAACCAGCTTGAACCTCTGGAAGTTCACAGTTCACGTATTGCTGAAGCCTGGCTTGGAGAATTTTGAGCATGACTTTACTAGCATGTGAGATGAATGCAACAGTGCAGTAGTTTGAGCATTTTTTGGAATTGCCTTTCTTTAGGATTGGAATGAATACTGACCTTTTCCAGTCCTGTGGCCACTGCTGATTTTTCCAAATTTGTTAGCATATTGAGTGCAACACTTTCACAGCATCATCTCTCAGGATTTTAAATAGCTCAACTGGAATTCCACCACCTCCACTACCATTAGCAATGATTAATATTATTTTTTGTTTTGATACATTTCTTAAAGCTGTGTACAGTGCCCTCACAGCATACGTAGTACAAAAAAGCAAGAAATAACTGTTCAACTTCCTCTTTCTCATCTTTTGTTTTATTCCACAATTATAGTTACATATGATATTTATCATCCTCTATTTTAATGCCAAAGAATAATTCTCTAATTCCTCTGATGTCCAGTCTGAGAGATACTAGTAATCAATTAAGGCCTCCTCTAATCATCCTCATTACGGACTGTTTGGCAGAAAACAATTAATCTCTCCCTCTCCACCTTTGCCCTCTTTCTTTCCCTAGATACATTTTTATATTGCTTACCATTTAATCATCATAAAATAAATCCTCTCTCATTAAAAAATAAATTTATCTCCCCAGGAGCCCATTATTTACTATTAATAACTTTCTAAAAATGAAGCCAGTCCTTTCTCTGGTTTACTTTTACCTGTCTGTTTTATTCTATAGAATATTTTCATAAAAATTGAATTCACTTTCTCTTATTCTCATCATTCGGTTGAGTTCTGTGTTTTGTTTGTTATCTGCTGCTGCTTGCTGCTAAGTCACTTCAGTCGTGTCCGACTCTGTGTGACCCCATAGATGGAAGCCCACCAGGCTCCCCCGTCCCTGGGATTCTCCAATCTAGAGCATATTAAAGTTAGAATCTTTCTAATTATCATGCCAGTATTTCTGTACTATTTTACTCATGACATGATAGAAACTGTTGACAGAAGATGGAGCATAGCAGAGTCCAGTTTATGGCTCAGTGGAGTTGCGTTTTAGCAGTAATTTCTCATATTGGAATGTAAAAGCAAAGTATGACTCAAAATGGACTGAGAAGTGGTTGTCTAACACAGGGAACTCAGCTTTGTGCTATGTGACGACCTCTAGGGTTGGGATTGGTGGGGAGGGAGGGAGACTCAAGAGGTAATTGATGTATGTTTCAGTTCAGTCAGTTGCTCAATCGTGTCCGACTCTTTGCGACCCCATGAATCACAGCACACCAGACCTCCCTGTCCATCACCAAGTCCCGGAGTTTACCCAAAAAAATGTCCATCGAGT
Source organism: Moschus berezovskii (assembly GCF_049115385.1). Taxonomy (NCBI): domain Eukaryota; kingdom Metazoa; phylum Chordata; class Mammalia; order Artiodactyla; family Moschidae; genus Moschus; species Moschus berezovskii. Next base: position 24,549,276 of record NC_142466.1, read on the forward strand.
CGGTGATGCCATCCAGTCATCTCATCCTCTGTCGTCCCCTTCTCCTCCCACCCCCACTCCCTCCCAGCATCATAGACTTTTCCAGTGAGTCAACTCTTCGGATGAGGTGGCCAAAGTATTGCAGTTTCAGCTTTAGCATCAGTCCTTCCAATGAACACCCAGGACTGATCTCCTTTGGGATGAACTGGTTGGATCTCCTTGCAGTCCAAGGGACTCTCAAGAGTCTTCTCCAGCACCACAGTTCAAAAGCATCAATTCTTCGGCAATCAGCTTTCTTCACAGTCCAACTCTCACATCCATACATGACCACGGGAAAAACCATAGCCTTGACTAGATGGACCTTTTTGGCAAAGTAATGTCTCTGCTTTTTAATATGCTACGTAGATTGGTTATAACTTTTCTTCCAAGGAGTAAGCATCTTTTAATTTCCTGGCTGCAATTAGCATCTGCAGTGATTTCAGAGCCCCCCAAAATAAAGTCTGACACTGTTTCCACTGTTTTTCCATCTATTTCCCATGAAGTGATGGGACCAGATGCCATGATCTTAGTTTTCTGAATGTTGACCTTTAAGCCAATTTTTCACTCTGCTCTTTAAATTTCATTAAGAGGCTTTTGAGTTCCTCTTCACTTTCTGCCATACAGTGGTGTATCTGAAGTTATTGATATTTCTCCCAGCAATCTTGATTCCAGCTTGTGCTTCTTCCAGCCCAGCGTTCCTCATGATGTACTCTACATATAACTTAAATAAGCAGGGTGACAATATACAGCCTTGACATACTCCTTTTCCTATTTGGAACCAGTCTGCTGTTCCATGTCCAGTTCTAACTGTTGCTTCCTCACCTGCATATAAGTTTCTCAAGAGGCAGGTCTGGTGGTCTGGTATTCCCATCTCTTTCAGAATTTTCCATAGTATATTGTGATCCACACATATAGCTTTCATGATGTACAGCAGAAACTAACACAACATTGTAAAGCAATTATTCCCCAACAACAAAAAAAAAATTAAAAAAAAGAATATTCCAATAGACAGAAAAAGAAAATGAACTGAGTAACTTTAATACTTCTCCTCAGTATGTACTGTCCTTGTGACTGTAAACATCAGTGGGCAGGTGGCAGGTAAAAACACAGTCTCTGGAGTGGGCCGGCCTGACTTCCATCTGGCATTCCCATGCCCTGTCTCTGTGACCTGCCATGTCCCCAGACCTCCTTTTTCTCCTCTGGCAGTTCTAAGATGATTGGGAAGATAAGGGTGAGTTACATATGTGTTACAGGAGGTGTTGCCATACTCTGAGAAACAACTTAAAATCTGTGTGTCCCAGTGCAACAAAGATTTATTTCTGTTTATATGAAGTCATTTATGGAATGGGGTAGGCCTCGGGGGCAGTGAACATGCAGCTGCTCAGCCATCCAGCCTGCTTGAATCCTGTCCCTCGGCCATCTGGACAAGAGAAAGGGAAAGAGAAAGGTGGGAGGACTGGCCCGGGCTTTTCCCTGGCAGAGCTGAGCCGTGACACCTGTGCCACTTCATGCCTCTCTGGCTAACTGCAAGAACCTCCAAAATGAGGAGAGAAAAGGGATGTTTGATGAACATCACTGGTTCTGCCCCAGGATGTAAAACGCTTAGAACAGTGACCACAGATTCTGGCCACAGAATCAAAGCCCAGTTCACACTCGCTGTTGCTGTTTTCCATAGAATAGAAGAATATGGTGCTCAGGAGTCCAGAAGCAGGCTGTGACCGAAGGCCTCTTTTTAGATTTCAGTGAAAGGAGACTAGGAAATGAAATTGCTTTTTTAGAGCAAGTGTTATAGGAACATTATGTAGGTCCATCTTGGGGTTCTCATCCTCATCTGCTGTAAGTTAAATTTTCCTTTCCCATGGATGCTACCTAAAAATCATATGTCATTAGAATAGCCTTGTAACCTTTCCATAATTCAGTTATATCATCTGCAAAATGGAGATAATTCTAGCTCCTTCCTCGGAGAATGAGTATAAATGGCTGTCTGTGCTAATGTTTTAGATCACACATTGTAGGAGCTCATTTCAGTTGATATTACTCTATGGCATACAAATTTGGATAGGCCTTTGGTTATCTTTGTTCTCAGTTTCACCATCTGTATCTTGAAGATATGATTGACATTATCTCTGAGAATGCCTCTATTTACAAACTACTGAGTAGATAATTATTTTTCTAGATTGGAAAGTCTTTAGGCAGCAAGGTCTGTTTCTGTTGGGATTAAACTCACAGGACACCCAGTCTCCTGCCTTTCCCTTCACACTGAGTCATCCCCCAATTCCCAGGATAAAATCTCACTGAAGAAATATGTCACTCCCTCTAGCCCTGATTTCCATCCCATCCCCATTCATGATATTAATTCTGATTACTGGGACCTACCTTTTCCTAAAATTACACCCCCATCTGTCCCATTGCTTCATCATTCAGATGAAGCCCATTAGGTCTTGAGCACCTTTCACTAGTTTAAAAGCTGAAACTAAATCCAGTGGCCAGAGCCTACTGCTCACTGATATCCATTATTATCAGAAAAGGTTGCCTACATGTCTCTACATCTGAAGATTACTACTTTGAATTCTTTAGAGATATGCTCAGTCTATTCGTTGAGACACGCTGAGACTTCACTAACCAACTGACGACCTAGTCCATGGCAACAGTTACATGTATACTTGAGTGCCATGCAAACCCACCAGAGTTAACTGAGGGTGTGATGCAGGGTGTCTCTTCTGGTCTTTTCTTCATGATAAGACACCCACACTGCACTGAGGCCCAAGAGGTCACATGCACTAACTATCAGGGTATTACTGACAGCATGCATGTGCTCTGTGCTCAGTCATGTCCAACTTTATGCTACCCCATTGATTATAACCTTCCAGGCTTCTCTGTCCATGGAATTTTCCAGGCAAGAATCCTGGAATCAGTTGCCATTTCTCCAGGGGATCTTCTGGACCCAGCGATTGAACTTGTGTCTCCTGTATGGGCAGGCATTTTCTTTACTACTGCGTCCCCTACAGTCCCTTAATAAACATGCTCTATTCTCTGGGATGAGTGTATTTCTGAATGCTTTGTGGCTTTAAGAGGGGCGGCCGTGAGGAGCTACCCCACGCCTGAGGCCAGGGCTGGCGGCCGAGAGGAGCTACCCCATGTCCAATAGGCGGTGTCTGTGCGGGCACAGGAGGGCCGAGAGGAGCTACTCCACGTTCAAGGTCAGGAGGGGAGGCCTTGAGGAGATACCCCTCGTGCAAGGTAAGGTGCAGCGACTACGCTTTCTTGGAGCAGCTGTGAAGAGATATCCCACGCCAAGGTAAGAGAAACCCAAATAAGACAGTAGGTATTGCGAGGGGGCATCAGAGGGCAGACACACTGAAATCATAATCAGATGAAACTAGCCGATCTGATCACATGGACCACAGCCGAATGTGGTCCACTGGAGAAGAGAATGGCAAACCACTTCAGTATACTTGCCTTGAGAACCCCATGAACAGTAACAAAGGGCAAAATGATAGGATACCGAATGAAGAATTCCCCAGGTCGGTAGGTGCCCAGTATGCTACTGGAGATCAGTGGAGAAATAACTCTAGAAGGAATGAAGGGATGGAGCCAAAGCAAAACCAATACCCAGCTGTGGATGTGACTAGTGATAGAAGCAAGGTCCGGTGCTGTAAAGAGCAATATTGCATAGGAACCTGGAATGTTAGGTCCATGAATCAAGGCAAATTGGAAGTGGTCAAACAGGAGATGGCAAGAGTGAACATAGACATTCTAGGAATCAGTGGATTAAAATGGACTGGAGTGGGTGAATTTAACTCAGATGACCATTATATCTACTACTGTGGGCAGGAATCCCTTAGAAGAAATGGAGTAGCCATCATGGTCAACAAAAGAGTCCGAAATGCAGTACTTGGATGCAATCTTAAAAACGACAGAATGATTTCTGTTCGTTTCCAAGGCAAACCATTCAATACTACAGTAATCCAGGCCTATGCCCCAACCAGTAACACTGAAGAAGCCGAAATTGAACAGTTCTATGAAGACCTACAAGACCTTTTAGAACTAACACCCAAAAAAGATGTCCTTTTCATTATAGGGGACTGGAATGCAAAAGTAGGAAGTCAAGAAACACCTGGAGTAACAGGCAAATTTGGCCTTGGAGCACTGAATGAAGCAGGGCAAAGGCTAATAGAGTTTTGTCAAGAGAATGCACTGGTCATAGCAAACACCCTCTTCCAACAACACAAGAGAACACTCTACACATGGACTTCACCAGATGGTCAACACCAAAATCAGATTGATTATATTCTTTGCAGCCAAAGACGGAGAAGCTGTATACAGTTAGCAAAAACAAGACCAGGAGCTGACTGTGGCTCAGATCATGAACTCCTTATTGCCAAATTCAGACTTACATTGAAGAAAGTAGGGAAAACCACTAGACCATTCAGATATGACCTAAATAAAATCCCTTATGATTATACAGTGGAAGTGAGAAATAGATTTAAGGGACTAATCTGATAGATAGAGTGCCTGATGAACTCTGGACGGAGGTTTGTGACATTGTACAGGAGACAGGGACCAAGACCATCCCCATGGAAAAGAAATGCAAAAAGGCAAAATGGCTGTCTGAGGAGGCCTTACAAATAGCTGGGAAAAGAGGAGAAGCGAAAAGCAAGGGAGAAAGGAAAGATATAGGCATCTGAATGCAGAGTTCCAAAGAATAGCAAGGAGAGATAGGAAAGCCTTCCTCAGTGATCAATGCAAAGAAATAGAGGAAAACAACAGAATAGGAAAAACAAGAGATCTCTTCAAGAAAATTAGAGATTCCACGGGAACATTTCATTCAAAGATGGGCTCGATAAAGGACAGAAATGGTATGGACCTAACAGAAGCAGAAGATATTAAGAAGAGGTGGCAAGAGTACACAGAAGAACTGTACAAAAAAGATCTTCACGACCAGGATAGTCACGATAACGTGATCACTGACCTAGAGCGAGACATCTTGGAATGTGAAGTCAAGTGGGCCTTAGAAAGCATCACTATGAACAAAGCTAGTAGAGGTGATGGAATTCCAGTTGAGCTATTTCAAGTCTTGAAAGATGATGCTGTGAAAGTGCTGCACTCAATATGCCAGCAAATTTGGAAAACTCAGCAGTGGCCACAGGACTGGAAAAGGTCACTCTTCATTCCAATCCCAAAGAAAGGTAATGTCAAAGAATGTTCAAACAGTTGCACTCATCTCACACGCTAGTAAAGTCATGCTCAAAATTCTCCAAGCCAGGCTTCAGCAATATGTGAACCGTGAACTCCCAGATGTTCAAGCAGGTTTTACAAAAGGCAGAGGCACCAGAGATCAAATTTCCAACATCCGCTAGGTCATGGAGAAAGCAAGAGAGTTCCAGAAAAACATCTCTTTCTGCTTCATTGACTATGTCAAAGCCTTTGACTGTGTGGATCACAATAAACTGTGGAACATTCTGAAAGAGATGGGAATCCCAGACCACCTGACCTGCCTCTTGAGAATCCTGTATGCAGGTCAGGAAGCAACAGTCAGAACTGTACATGGAACAACAGACTGGTTCCAAATAGGAAAAGGAGTACGTCAAGGCTGTATATTGTCACCTTGCTTATTTAACTTCTATGCAGAGTACATCATGAGGAACGCTGGGCTGGAAGAAGCACAAGCTAGAATCAAGATTGCTGGGAGAAATATCAATAACCTCAGATATGCAGATGACACTACCTTTATGGCAGAAAGTGAAGAGGAACTCAAAAACCTCTTGATGAAAGTGAAAGAGGAGAGTGAAAAGGTTGGCTTGAAGCTCAACATTCAGAAAACAAAGATCATGGCATCTGGTCCCATCACTTCATGGGAAATAGATGGGGAAGCAGTGTCAGACTTTATTTTTTTGGGCTCCAAAATCACTGCAGATGCTGATTGCAGCCATGAAATTAAAAGATGCTTACTCCTTGGAAGGAAAGTTATGACCAACATTGATAGTATATTAAAAAGCAGAGACATTACTTTGCCAACAAGGTCCGTCTAGTCAAGTCTATGGTTTTTCCCGTGGTCATGTATGGATGTGAGAGTTGGACTGTGAAGAAAGCTGATCGCCGAAGAATCGATGCTTTTGAACTGTGGTGTTGGAGAAGACTCTTGAGAGTCCCTTGGACTGCAAGGAGATCCAACCAGTCCATTCTAAAGGAGATCAATCCTGGGTGTTCATTGGAAGGACTGATGCTAAAGCTGAAACTGCAATACTTTGGCCACCTCATGTGACGAGTTGACTCACTGGAAAAGACTCTGATGCTGGGAAGCGTTGGGGGTGGGAGGAGAAGGGGACGACCGAGAATGAGATGGCTGGATGGCATCAGCGACTCGATGGACATGAGTTTGAGTGAACTCCGGGAGTTGGTGATGGACAGGGAGGCCTGGCGTGCTGTGATTCATGGGGTCGCAGAGAGTCGTACACCACTGAGCGACTGAACTTGTGGCTTTAAAATTGACTAAATTCTAATGCATACAAGCTCATGTCTCATTATGTGTCATACATTTTCAGAAATAATTTTTAAAACCATGTTTTTGCAAATGTTTTAAGTATGGAAGATTAGCCTATATACTTACAAATTATATGCAAATTTATAGGCATAAAAATAATATAAATCTATTTAAGTCTATTTGTTTTTATTAATTCAATTTCAATCGTACAGAAATATTCATGAATTTCACATTTTAGCTTTTTCTATTCTATATTTTAAATAATTTTCTTTTTTAATGTTCCTTTTTTCTCTTGTGAACTTCCTTTCACCTTTTTTCTTCTCTCTACATAAAACAGATTTTCTAATATTCAAGCATAAATTTATATTGCTTGATGAAGGTAGAGAAGAAGAGAAAAACACCAGTAATCCTGATTTATTTCACTGGGCTTTAGGAAGTTTTGAAGTATTATTTGAGTTGCCTTCTGAAAGAGGTGGTTGTTGTCAAATGTTGTTAACTGTGTTTCCTTGTAATGTTACAGTTCAGACTTTTAGAAAAGGGCTCTTATTATTTTTGTTTTTGTCATTGAAAGTTTTGCAAACGCTACACAAAGAACCCTGAAAATCTAAATGGGACAGAGTTAAACATTATATATTTTAAAGCCCAATACTACAATTATTCTAATGTAATTAAGCTTCATGAATATGGTATGCAAATAAAATTGTCAAGAACTATACCAAAAAGAATTGTTCTTGAACACAGAAGAGCTTGGTTCTGAAATTCTTATAAGGGTCACTGTTTCATGAATTCCTAAGCAGAATATCATTTTGTACAATGGAAAAAATAAGCACATCATCATCAATATTTAATCTGCATGTTTTTCTTGAAAGTGGCATGTTTTGATATAAAGAGGAGAAAAATTTTGTCTTTGTGCGATGGAACGATTTGAAGTATCAATATCTAGAAAGGGTTTAGATGTTAACCCTTTTTCCAGCTTTATGAAGATAAAATTAACAAGTAATATTATATAATTAAGTATACATTTGATGATTTGATATATGTGTATATTATGAAATGATTATAACCACAAGATAACACAGCCACACAACCACTACCTCACATAGGTAGCATTTGTGTGTGTAAGTGTAGTGAGAAGGTTTACAATTCACTCTCTTAGCAACCTAAAAGTACACCGTATGTTTTTAGTTACAGTCACCACATTGTACGTTACATACCCAGGACTTACTCACCTTATAACTGCAGTTTCTGTCTTCTGACCACTGTCCCCTATTTCCCCCTCCCCTAGACTCTTCCTCTGTAACCACCAATCTGCTCTTTCTGTGACTTAGGGGTTTTTTTTAGATTTCACATATAAGTGAGATCATACAGGATTTGTCTTTCTCTGTCAGATTTATTGCACTTAAAATACACCCTTCAGTTCCATCCATGTTCTTACAAATGGCAGGGTTTCTTTATTTTTTTTAATGTCTGAATAATATCCTATTATATACACACCACATTTTCTTCATCCATCAGTTGATGGACACTTAGGTTGTTCCTATGTTTTGACTATTGTAAACAATATTACTATGAACATTTCTTAGCAATTTAATTTACTTTGGATATATATGCAGAAGTGGAGTTGTTGGATCATCTGGTAGTTTTATTTTTAAATGTTTGAGGAATTTCCGCCCCGTTTTCTATAGTGACTGCACCAATTAACATTCCTACTAACAGTACAGAAGGATTCCCTTTTCTCTGCATGCTGACCAGCACTTGTTAACTCCTGTCTTTTTGATAATAGCCATTCTGACAGATGTTATATCTTAAATGTAAACAGTTTTTTTCTTCAGGTGGAATATAACCTGATACACTGTGCTTCTTGAAAAATATCTTCAACAGAGATGTTTTATGTGGTGTTGATTTCTACCCTATAAATATAATAACAAAAAGTCAGGCCTGCGCCGTCAGACCTGCAGTCCTTCAGCAGTTATTTTCTGAAGGTTATGAGGAGCCATTTGGCGCTCAGTGCGGAGGCGGCTGACAGCAGCCTGGGTTGCTTCCTCTACCGTGGCGCTTCGTGCCTCTCACTTTGACACAGGCCTCGGGTCTGGCTGTTTGCTGTGACCCCTTCTCTGTTGATCACCCCTTGAACCTTTCAGTGTCTTAAGCCTTCAAAGAATTAGCCCAGAACAGAATCACAAGGAAATCAATAAAAAAAGAGCTGGTTTGTTTGTGATCTTCTCAATTTGTGATTATAAAATTAACTTTAGAACAAAGAAAAAGCTTTCCCAAATCCTATAACCCTATCACCAAGAAATTATCTTTGATATCATTCTAATATTCTGTCCAAAGTTTATTGTTATCTTTTTAGTATAATGCAGACATTTCTTTTTTTTTTGTAGTTTTGGTTTTTTAGACTGAAAATCAAATCCAATGTATGTATATTCTTGTGTTGTTAAACGTTGTTTTTTATATCAGCATACCATTGGCCATATAGGAATAGCTTTGTGTAACGGCTCCCCCAGCGTTACACACAGGGTCTGAGGGCACTGGCAAACTGCTCCTAGGCTTCAACTTTGGATGTAGAAAAGGCTAAAGAAAGCAAATGAAAAATCGATCTCCTGTCATATTTTTACATAGAATAGTGTTTTACATGGAATAGTCTATGAATTGACTATACCTAAACAAAGTAAAAGTAAAAGTAGTTCAGTTCTTTAGGCACCAGAAATCGGATCATACCATGCACAACCTGTGCTTTCCACTAATGTTTTTAAAAATTACAGATTTCACTTTGAGAAGAATGAAACTCATTATTGGTAGTGTTATCTGCTCAACCAAAAATGATGATTGATTGATGGCAGTGGGTGGTGTTTGAATTAGTTACTCTACATTAGCTTAATTAAATAAATGGGTGTACTGATACAGAGCTTATGTCAATTCATTTCCACCAGAGAATCACTAGGCTGCGTACCTTGGCATCTCTTCCCCAGCCTTCAGTTTTGCAATATTATTTTTAAGATGAGTCAGGCACTGACTAGGAGTCTGAACCCATTCACAACAGCCTGACCTTTGCATGAGAAGACAATATCTCAAGTGGAGACTCCTTTGCAGCGTTGCATCTCTTTTGTCCACAGATCCCCAGAGGTCTTCCTTCAGTAGTTTCTGTTAAAACTTTTATTTTCATTTTGTATTGGCTATTTGTGGTTGATAATCAAAGGATAGTTTCCTTTCCAAATGGTCTATAGTGTAATACTAACAGCATTAAAGCCTACCGCTGTTATTGTAGAAATTAGCCTCACATAGTGAAGGATGGAGAAGGAAATGGCAACCCACTCCAGTGTTCTTGCCTGGAGAATCCCAGGGATGGGGGAGCCTGGTGGGCTTCCGTCTATGGGGTCGCACAGAGTTGAACACGACTGAAGTGACTTAGCAGCAGTGAAGGATGCAAGAAGCAGGTGACTGGGGGACTTTTTCCTTCTTCCTCTGCATTACATCCCCAGCCCCATTTCTCTCCTGAGATCCTGCCTTTGCTGCCCATTTTCTCTGGGCTGGCCCCCTGAAGCCTAAAGATTAGCTACTGCAAACTGAGATGTATCATCAGCACCACTTAAACCAACTCTTGATAACTGTTTTCTTTCTTCCTCTCTTTCACTTGTTGGCTTCACCATCTTACCAGTCACCCCGACTGGAAAGCCAGGGTTCGCATGGGTTCCTCTAACCCCCTTATTCCTTGCACTTAATGAGCCGGAAAGTCCTGACATTTGCACCTCTACGTGTGTCTCAAGTTTGTCCCCTCCTCTGAATGCTCTGTTTCACCTCATCACTCTGATTGTGCTATTTTATCGGCTCCCAAAATCACTGCAGATGCTGATTGCAGCCATGAAATTAAAAGACGCTTGCTCCTTGGAAGGAAAGTTATGACCAACCTTGATAGTATATTAAAAAGCAGAGACATTACTTTGCCAACCAAGGTCCGTCTAGTCAAGGCAATGGTTTTTCCCGTGGTCATGTATGGATGTGAGAGTTGGACTGTGAAGAAGGCTGATCGCCGAAGAATCGATGCTTTTGAACTGTGGTGTTGGAGAAGACTCTTGAGAGTCCCTTATACTGCAAGGAGATCCAACCAGTCCATTCTAAAGGAGATCAATCCTGGATGTTCATTGGAGGGACTGATGCTAAAGCTGAAACTGCAATACTTTGGCCACCTCATGCGACGAGTTGACTCACTGGAAAAGACTCTGATGCTGGGAAAAGTTGGGGGCGGGAGGAGAAGGGGACGACGGAGAATGAGATGGCTGGATGGCATCACCGACTCTGTGGACATGAGTTTGAGTGTACTCCGGGAGTTGGTGATGGACAGGGAGGCCTGGCGTGCTGTGATTCATGGGGTCGCGGAGAGTCGGACACGACTGAGCGACTGAACTGAACTGAACTGAACTGAACTACTATCCATATTTCCAGACTTTTCCACTTTAACCCAATGGCTCCACAGGACTTTCCAAAAAGAAACCTCATTTCTCAGGACACAACTCCTCACTCCTGCACCATCTGTGTCTTTTTCCCAAGGGGTAGATTGCTAATCACCTACTTCATAATTGCCTGCTGAGGGCATTGTTAAAAAATGTAGATTCCTGGACCAAAGGCTTTAGAATCTGAATCTAGTGGGGGCAAAGTCCAGGAATCTGGCTCATAAAGAAGCTCTCAAGGTGGTTTTAAGTATTCAAAGCTTACGAATCACTCACCCACCTCTAGAATAAAACTCAAGTTCTTGCTCAGGACTGGTTCCTACCTACCTGTTCAGACTCTTTCAGCCTCATGCCTGTTCCTATAAGAGGGATCTGTTCTCCACATTCCCACAGGTCATTGGATGGCTCACAGTATGCTTGCCTTCGCTCAGCTTTTGCTCAGGAAAGCACCAGTTCCGAGCTTCTTTGTGCAACTAATCATGAAGTCCATGGGCAGGCATGGTGGTCTCCTCTAATGTGGACATTAGGGATGTAGTCCTCAGACTTGCAGCTACTACTTACATGGGAACTTGTTAGAAGTGTACACTCTTGGGTCCTACCCCTGATGTACAGAATACGAATCTACAAATTGACAATCCTCATGTTATCTGTATCTACAAATACCTGTAAGAACGCCTGCTTTGGAAAAACTTGCTAGAACTCTCCAGTTGGACACAGCTGTACCTTTTGAAGAGCACTCTGAGTGCATTCTCTGTACATGTCTGTCTCTGCCACTAGACTGTGGGCTCCCAAAGGGAAAGGACTCTTCCTGATCATCTCTGTACTTTCAGTCCCACTTATTGCCCCTGGCCCATGGAGTGGCTCAACAAATGTTTGTTTATTTAAACTGAACTGACCTGCGGGTCAGCCTGGAACTAAAAAGCTGGATCCCTGATGCAATGTTCTTTTGCACAGATTGGTTGCACTTTCATTTTTGGATGCTCTCGCTTTTGGCTGCACTGATGCTGTTTTTGCCTCATCTTTCTAAATTCACAGATGGTCTAGAGCATTTGCTCTCACAGAGTGGATTGCTGCCCGATGTGGATTGCTGTGGGCCAGGCAGCTGGGATTCCCTGTTGGTTACCAGCCAGGCCCTGCTGATTGAAACTTCCTTTAGGGACTGGGTATCTGTTCTGCTTCAAGGAGAAGTTTCATTTGTGTTCAGGTGTTTGTGTGTGTGTGTGTTGTGGGGGGGAGGGGGCAGGGGATGGATTGGGGGCTCTTGGTTATGAGGATATTGTTTATCTTCACACACATCTAGGTTATTCAAATTGCTGATGCTATTTTTAGTTCAAAACTCTTCAGCATGAAACCTCCATGATTTGACTCAAAATAGCTTCATAGTAAATTTCCATTTTCTCTTTCCTATATCATTAGACTGCAAACTGCATAAAAGCAGAGTCTATATTTGTGATCATTTTAGCATGATGCTTGGGAAACATGTGGAATGAAGAAATGAATGACATCTATCAAGTTGCTAATCTAGGTTATAATCTCTGGTACTCCTATATAGCCTTATATTCCTCTTTATGTATATATTCATTTAAAATAAAAATAATATTTTGGAGATATACTTGAGAAGATATTGTTTTAGAAGAACACTCTGATTACCATTCTTTAATACCAGTCAATATATATAACCCTTTTTAATCCAAGAAATGTTTCTCTTGATTTAAATTTTACTCCCTTCATCTAGCCCCTAGCAGCCAATGATCTGTTTAATGTCTTCATAAATTTACCTTTTCCAGGAAATCCTATAGTTGAAATTATACAATATTTAGACTTTTCACATTGACTTCTTTCACTTAGTAATATGCATTTAAGTTTCCTCTATGTCTTTTTATGGCTTGATAGCTCATTAATAAATAGCTCCAAATATTAATTAATTCAGTCATTTAAAACTCTAAAGAAAAATCATAGAATGCAGATGCTATAACATAAAATTTAAGGGAATGGATTTGGTTCACACATACTTTTTTTTTTATCTTACATAGTTTATTTTGAGATTGAACATTTAAGTGTTTTGGATAGGCTTATACTCTGTAGTTTGATGCAGGACCCAACATCCCTGACTGTCTCAAATGCAGTCTGCTTATTCCACTATTTTCTGAACTCTGAGAATGTTTGGATTTGGAATCCATGATGTAGAGAAAAACACATTTGTTTTGGAGTCAAACTACCTATTTCTGATACTAGCTCTGGCTTTCACTAATCTTAAGGTCTCAGGTAAATCACCAATACATATTTTATATATAAAACAGATAGAATATCAGTGCCTTCCTTCTTAACAGCTTTAAGAAATTAGTAAATTTATCACAGACAACACTTAGACATTCCCCAAATAGTTCCTGAGCTTCTATAATTCCTTTGCCTTTATAAAACATCTAATGTATCTGCCTGAAATGTTCTTGCTATGTTTTTTGTGAAGCCTTCCTAGATTACCAGAGTTGGAATTCATCAATCCTAAATCTGTACTCCAAGTTTATATAGAATCCCTAGAGCAAAGTTATATGTAGAACTTGTAAGTAAAGTTGAAAAACAGTATGGTTAAAAGCAAGCTTCCTTGATGGCTCAGATGGTAAAGAATTGGCCTGCAACGTGAGGGACCCAGGTTCGATTCCTGGGTTGAAAAGATTCTCCTGGAGATGGGTATGGCTACCCACTCCAAGATTCTTCCCTGGATAATTCCATGGACAGATGAGCCTGGTGGGCTATAGTCTATGGGGTTGTAAAAAGACACATGACTGAGTGACTAACACTTCCACTTCCATGGTTAAAAGCATGGAGCTTGGGAGTTTGGGGTTTTCTATGGGCTCTGTCACTTATTGACTGTGTGATGTTGGCCATCTTACTGTGAAATTGTGTAAAACATTTTTGATGGGGAGTTTAAGATGCAGAAGGTAACTTAACCATCAGGGTATTTTGGCTGCAGTTCATGACAAATCTGTGTGGATAATTTATGTTGAAGCTGTTCGTGTCGCATGGAAGAGGGTTCAGTTTGCGCAGCACACACTTTATTACCAGATGATTCATTGAAAATCACAATTTGCAATGATCTGCCTAGTGGAAGGGTTGCTGGTCATAAAAACATCATAGAAGAAAATTCAATGATGAATATTATTTATGCCAAAGACATACATTTGTATTAGCTACACACACTCAATGTGTGTGCATTAAAATTATAACAGCATTGACAGACAATTCATATGAGACTTGGGGAAGGGTGAGTGTCAGCATTTCTGATAAGCTGTATAAGATAACAGCTTTTTATATAAAAAGGAGTGTAGCAATACATATACCAAGGATACCTTTCTTAATAACAAAGTAACATTTTCTTATATACTACTGGTAGCAAAATAAATGAATCCATAAATAAGTAGGGAGAGGTAAAGGAAAGATAAAGAAGTAAAGGATGATCTTCTATACTAGATAGCTTGGTTTCTTGAAGGATTCCACTGTACTTGCATATACACAAGAGAGCCTATTAACTCATTCAAGCCCCAAGGCTACCATTGAGTCCCTTCTAGAAGCAATGGTTATGAAAAGAAGTAATAATAGTAATAGTATTTACTTTGCAATTAGATTGCTGGTATAAGATATTTTCTACAGATAAAAATCTTTTTCTTTTTAAACTTTAGCAAATCCCATTTTATTTTGATATGCAGCATTTTCTCCATGTTAATTTTATTTTTATTGTAGTTTTGAGTTCTTCACACCTATAGAAGAAATTAGACCCATCTTAACCTGTTCTAATATGCTCAGGTGGATCCAAATATGGCAGGGGAACATGGTGGTTTTGTGAGACACAAATATATCCTGATGCACGTGAGTCACTCCACATCGCATATTCTTTATTAGCCTGCCACTTTGTTCCCTATAGGACAATAAGAAGTTCTGACAACTTCAGATTATAGGAAATATTACAGCTTTATACTAGGTTAATTGTATATATTGTAATTACATGACACTTTTTAAATTCATGTGATTATGAAAACATGGAATAACAATAAACAAAAATTCAAATCAAGAAAAAATTATAATATGTAATATTTGTTTCTAGCTGATGTACTAGTTTAAAGCTTGTCAACATTCTCTCATTTAGTCCTCAAAAAAATCATCTAAAACAAATCTTACATTTTTGTTTTACTAGAAATGTGTAGATTATTTTTTAAATAAAGCAAGTGCAAGAAATATGAAGTGAAATTATCTCTCTAATTATGCTCTTTGATTTCCCAGATAGAATTAACACTTTTATGTAAAAATCCTTTCTTTTTAACATAGGTATCATTTTATAAAAGAATATTATGTGTTCTGTGATGTGCCTTTTTTTTTTTTTCATTTAGCAGTGGCTCGCAAACATTTTTTTTATGCTGGAAATATATATATCTTATATACTTTTTGGGATTCCCAGGTGGCACTGATGGTAAAGAACCCACCTGTCAATGCAGGAGACCTCGATACATGAGTTCAATCCCTGGGTTGGGAAAATCCCATGGAGGGAGGGCATGGCAACCCACTCCAGTATTCTTGCCTGGAGAATCCCATGAACTAAGGAGCCTGGCCAGCCATGGTCAATAGGATCACAAAGAGTCGGGCATGACTGAAGCTACTTAGCAGGCACACAGCATGCATGCATATACTTTTGGTATTATGTACCAGTTTTATAGGCAGAAAACTGATGTTTTGAAAGAATTAATTTTCCAGTAAATGGTGTAGCTGAGATTGCAGCTTGCACAGTCTGATTCTAGAACCCATGCTTCCTCTTGGAATATACTGGAAACATCTAATTGTGGATCGTCTGAAAACTAGAAAATTCTTTTTCAAACGTTTTTATAAATTATTTAAATTTTCTGACCTCTCCAATTCAGAGTTATTAATAGCTCAAAACATATAACTTTAGTCTAAATTATTTATAATGTGATAATAAGTCTATCAGGGAATGGCACTGAACTACTCAAGACAAAATGAAATTGCTTTATCCATCTTAAGAACTGCATCTTTTTTTGAAAAAAATATTTTTAACAGCCTATTCTATAACTGAAATTGGTGGTGTTAAAAGCAATGAGAACATTTTATTTCATGAAATAATTCTACCCTTTCCTTTATGCTTTGTCTGGATGGGATGGAGAGGAGATTGACAAGGAAGCCTTTATAAAGCACTTTCATAACGGCTGTTAGAATATTCACTCATCTAGTAGTATTCATTGGGCACTTCCTGTTTTCTGAGCACCAAGCTAGGCTCATGCATTTAAACTGAGAACAGTGAGGACAATCCTGGTTTCCACATTCTATTGGACAGTTACATTCCACTGGCAGTAGTTGGGGATTGACTAAGAGCTACTTACAGCTCATTTTGAAGTTTGGTGTAAATTATAAGTAAATTAATTAAATACAAACTTTGACTGATACTAATCACTTTTTCTTCGGTTTTGTTTCTTTGCCAGGTACCAAAAGTTTTATGTGGTATGTTAGATTAATAAATAAATTATGTATTTAAATAACCTGAATATCTTCTCCTCATTTGTGCCAATGAGTTGACTAAAGTCCTCCATTAACCTAATACTTGGTATCACTAAGTGGTAAGTCTAATTAGGTATCAGTAGCCAAGAGAGATTAGAGTTTTCTGGCTTAATTCTGGATCAGAAGGCCAGGAGACCCTCATAATTTATTTATTTTTAAATTTTCTCTTAAAGTTCCACTTTGGAAACAAAATGATTGAGAGGCATATTCTAAGAGGAACTCATCAGGGTGGGTTCAGCCTCTCTGGTGATAATTTGGAAGTTGATGCTATTTTTGGAGGGCAGATTAAGATCTGTCATTTTGCCAGGCGAAATCCTCTGTTTAATTACAGAGGTGAGATAATTATCAGGGGAACAGTTCAGTTAATAGTTATAGAAATCCTAATTTAGCAAGAAAAACAGGATAGAATAAAAGCTGATTTCAGCCAAACTGATTGTCAAAAACGGGACGTTTTGAAAACTTTTTATCCATTGAAATCAAATTAAGTCACCTAATGGCAATGGCAGTGCTATTGTGGAAAATTTTCCCTTGGTTTCTCCTCCTATATTAAAACTGAGTTTGATTTGTGTAAAGACAAAGACCACAGAGGAGGAAAACTGTATTAGCAAGTTTTCTTTACAATGAAGGTGGGTCATGTTTTACTGAAAAAAATAGAAATAATATTTTACTCTAATAGTTTACACTTCTCAGCAAATTCTAGACATCTGTCTAAAGAGAAGATAAGTCATGAATGCACAAAACTATTCAAGATACTGATTCCGCCCCCCCAATCAGTTAATTCTTTGTAGAGTTGACTTGCCAGGATTCATGTTTTCATTTCATAGTTAACATTCTTATTAAAATTGTTGTGATTATACTATATAATGATACCTTTGATAAGTTTTGTTATTTAGTTTCTAAGTTCGGTCCAATTCTTCTATGACCCCATGGACTGTAGCCCACCAAGCTGCTCTGTCCATGTGATTTCCCAGGCAAGAATACAGGAGTGGCTTGGCATCTTCTTCTCCCGGGGATCTTCCTGACCCAGGGACTGAAGCCACATCTCGTGCTTGGTAGGTGGATCCTTTACCATTGAACCACCTGGCTAAGTTTAGGTTTACTTTAAACCTAAATTTGTCTTTAGTTCAATGGTTGTTAAATGTAGCGCTTTAAAGAATAGCAGAAAGTTGTGTCTAAATAGAAAAATGTGCATTTGTACTTAAAGTGTATTGCATACTTAATTATTACATATACACATTATATATAAATGTTATATAATAATATAGCATTGCCATAGGTAATTAGAAATATGTTATTAAATTCTCCCTTAAATTAAGGAAGTTAAAAATTTTAAAACATAATTTTTAAATATTTCACCATTGAGGATAATTTTGCTGTGGATTTGTCATAGATAGCTTTATTAGGTTAAGGTATGTTCCTTCTATTCCTGCCTTCTGGAGGGTCTTTATCATAAATGGATGTTGAATTTTGTCAAAGGCTTTCTCTGCATCTATTGAGATAATCATATGCCTTTTATTTTTTAATATGTTAATGTGTATTACATTGGTTGATTTGCAGATATTGAAGAATCCTTGCATTACTGGGATAAAGCCCACTTGGTCATGATGTATGATCTTTTTAATGTGTTGTTGGATTCTGATTGCTAGAATTTTGTAAAGGATTTTTACATCTAGGTTCATCAGTGACACTGGCCTGTTCAGTTCAGTTCAGTCGCTCAGTCGTGTCCGACTCTTCATGACCCCATGAATCATAGCACGCCAGGCCTCCCTGTCCATCAGCAACTCCCGGAGTTCACTCAAACTCATGTCCACAGAGTCGGTGATGCCATCCAGCCATCTCATTCTCCGTCATCCCCTTCTCCTCAGGCCCCCAACATTTCCCAGCATCAGAGTCTTTTCCAGTGAGTCACTCGATGCATGAGTGGCCAAAATATTTCAGTTTCAGCTTTAGCATCAGTCCTTCCAATGATCACCCAGGATTTGATCTCCTTTAGAATGGACTGGTTGGATCTGTTTGCAGTCCAAGGGACTCTCAAGAGTCTTCTCCAACACCACAGTTCAAAAGCATCAATTCTTCGGCGTTCAGCTTTTTTCACAGTCCAACTCTCACCTCCATACATGACCATGGGAAAAACCATAGCCTTGGCTTGAAGCTCAACATTCAGAAAACAAAGATCATGGCATCTGGTCCCATCACTTCATGGGAAATAGATGGAAAAACAGTGGAAACAGTGTCAGACTTTATTTTTTTGGGCTCCAAAATCACTGCAGATGCTGATTGCAGCCATGAAATTAAAAGACGCTTGCTCCTTGGAAGGAAAGTTATGACCAAACTTGATAGTATATTAAAAAGCAGAGACATTACTTTGCCAACCAAGGTCCGTCTAGTCAAGGCAATGGTTTTTCCCGTGGTCATGTATGGATGTGAGAGTTGGACTGTGAAGAAGGCTGATCGCCGAAGAATCGATGCTTTTGAACTGTGGTGTTGGAGAAGACTCTTGAGAGTCCCTTATACTGCAAGGAGATCCAACCAGTCCATTCTAAGGGAGATCAATCCTGGATGTTCATTGGAGGGACTGATGCAAAAGCTGAAACTGCAATACTTTGGCCACCTCATGCGATGAGTTGACTCACTGGAAAAGACTCTGATGCTGGGAAAGGTTGGGGGCGGGAGGAGAAGGGGACGACCGAGAATGAGATGGCTGGATGGCATCACCGACTCCGTGGACATGAGTTTGAGTGTACTCCAGAAGTTGGTGATGGACAGGGAGGCCTGGCATGCTGTGATTCATGGGGTCGCGGAGAGTCGGACACGACTGAGCGACTGAACTGAACTGAACTGACTAGATGGACCTTGGTTGGCAAAGTAATGTCTCTACTTTTTAATATACTATCAAGGTTGGTCATAACTTTCCTTCCAAGAAGTAAGCGTCTTTAAATTTCATGGCTGCAATCAGCATCTGCAGTGATTTTGGAGCCCCAAAAAGTAAAGTCTGACAATTTACACTGTTTTTCCATCTATTTCCCATGAAGTGATGGGACCAGATGCCATGATCTTTGTTTTCTGAATGTTGAGCTTTAAGCCAACCTTTTCACTCTCCTTTTTCACTTTCATCAAGAGGCTTTTGAGTTCCTCTTCACTTTCTGCCATAAGGGTAGTGTCATCTGCATATCTGAGGTTATTGATATTTCTCCCAGCAATCTTGATTCCAGCTTGTGCTTCTTCCAGCCCAGCGTTCCTCATGATGTACTCTGCATATAAGTTAAATAAGCAAGGTGACAATATACAGCCTTGACGTACCCCTTTTCCTATTTGGAACCAGTCTGTTGTTCCATGTACGGTTCTGACTATTGCTTCCTGACCTGCGTATAGGTTTCTCAAGAGGCAGGTCAGGTGGTCTGGTATTCCCATCTCTTTCAGAATGTTCCACAGTTTATTGTCATCCACACAGTCAAAGGCTTTGGCTTAGTCAATGAAGCAGAAAGAAATGTTTTTCTGGAACTATCTTGCTTTCTCCATGACCCAGCGGATGTTGGCAATTTGATCACTGGTGCCTCTGCCTTTTCTAAAACCTGCTTGAACATCTGGGATTTCACGGTTCACATATTGCTGAAGCCTGGCTTGGAGAATTTTGAGCATGACTTTATTAGGGTGTGAGATGAGTGCAATTGTGTGGTAGTTTGAGCATTCTTTGGCATTGCCTTTCTTTGGGATTGGAATGAAGACTGACCTCTTCCAGTCCTGTGGCCACTGCTGAGTTTTCCAAATGTGCTGGCATATTGAGTGCAGCACTTTCACTGCATCATCTTTCAGGATGAAGTTGAACGGTTCTATGAATTCCTACAAGACCTTTTAGAACTAACACCCAAAAAAGATGTCCTTTTCATTATAGGAGACTGGAATGCAAAAGTAGGAAGTCAAGAAACACCTGGAGTAACAGGCAAATTTGGCCTTGGAGCACGGAATGAAGCAGGGTAAAGGCTAATAGAGTTTTGTCAAGAGAATGCACTGGTCATAGCAAACACCCTCTTCCAACAACACAAGAGAACACTCTAGACATGGACATCACCAGATGGTCAACACCAAAATCAGACTGATTATATTCTTTGCAGCCAAAGACGGAGAAGCTGTATACAGTTAGCAAAAACAAGACCAGGAGCTGACTGTGGCTCAGATCATGAACTCCTTTTTGCGAAATTCAGACTTAAATTGAAAAAAGTAGGGAAAACCACTAGACCATTCAGATATGACCTCAATCAAATCCCTTATGATTATAAAGTGGAAGTGAGAAATAGATTTAAGGGACTAATCTGATAGAGTGCCTGATGAACTCTGGATGGAGGTTTGTGACACTGTACAGGAGACAGGGACCAAGACCATCCCCATGGAAAAGAAATGCAAAAAAGCAAAATGGCTGTCTGAGGAGGCCTTACAAATAGCTGTGAAAAGAAGAGATGCGAAAAGCAAAGGAGAAAAGGAAAGATATAGGCATCTGAATGCAGAGTTCCAAAGAATAGCAAGGAGAGATAGGAAAGCCTTCCTCAGTGATCAGTGCAAAGAAATAGAGGAAAACAACAGAATAGGAAAAACAAGAGATCTCTTCAAGAAAATTAGAGATTCCAAGGGAACATTTCATGCAAAAATGGGCTGGATAAAGGACAGAAATGGTATGGACCTAACAGAAGCAGAAGATATTAAGAAGAGGTGGCAAGAATACACAGAAGAACCGTACGAAAAAGATCTTCACGACCAAGATAGTCATGATAACGTGATCACTGACCTAGAGCGAGACATCTTGGAATGTAAAGTCAAGTGGGCCTTAGAAAGCTTCTCTACGAACAAAGCTAGTGGAGCGATGGAATTCCAGTTGAGCTATTTCAAATCCTGAAAGCTAGGGTAGGTACTTTGATTTGAAGTTGTCAGAGCATATGTACTTCTTTAACATAGGAACTTACAGTAATTGTTCATTTAATGATCTACCTTCTCTAGTATAGACAGTAATTATAATTTAAAATTAGAGTGTATTTCTATTGGGTGTATCAAGGTATACTAACAGTGTGTTGAAAATACTTGCACAATACCTGACAGAAAATGGGTGCTCAACAATATTTGTTGAGTGGTAATATATGGGTCTTGTTCATAGATCAAAGGCTACTTTGAAGTATAAAACAGACAGTGCCTATCACAGTGTCTGACTCCCTCAAAATGTTACTTCCATAGCTTTTTCTTTCCTCCATGGAAAATATTGTTCACTCTACCAGATGATATGTTAATTTGGTTGACATAGATCTCCAACAAATGCCAATTACCATCTATGGAAACAAAATGGAATGTTTAATTTTTACTTGAAACATATTTAGAACTTTGGATATGGCTAGATGAAACCAGATGATAGGATCTTTACAAAGGAAAATGAGAAATCTTGGACTGATTTTATGTCTTAATGTTTTATCAGTTTGACCAGTTATATAGTAATGGACTTGGAGGAAAACTCCATTTTAAATAGACTATTTCTATTTTCAACCAACTGTAAGGACCTCATTTATATGCATCCTTTGTCCTTAGGCTGCATAGTTCCTCAAAGGAAATGGGAAACTCCTGTAGGAAAGGAATTTGATAGTGATATTGATGTAATTAGTAATAGTGGAGGTTTTCAACTATTGGCATTAACTATCATGAGTCTTGGTACAGCATCAATTCTTAAAAAGATATATATTTATTTTATATGTCTTTTTAAGAATTGATGCTGTACCAAGACTCATGATTTTAGATTTTATTTATCTTACATTTTCTGAATGTAGAATAAGCCTACTATTTAATGATAATTATAAAATCAATAAAAGATGCTGCATTCTTACAAACAGGTTAAAGAAATGGCAAACTCAGCTAGCGATGTTGTGTCATAAGAAAGAGTGAATGTTTGCCTCTTCACTACAAAAAGCCCTTAAAGATTCACTGGATAGTTAAGATAGTCTAAATTTTTCTCATCAGAAAAATAGCCAGCAAACCCAAATGATTTGAAATGTTTAGGACCAGATTTATAGAGTGGCTAAAACTCCTGCTAAGAAAGAGAAATTGTATGTGCACACTTGGTAGATAATCTTAATTGCCACATAAACTGAAGCTTTGATTCATACAGATACTTTTTAGTGGCATGTTCATGGTAGGCAGGGGATTCTTTCCTTACTTTTGTAGGAATGATCCATGATGGATGAGTATTGGAGACAGATCCTCTCTGGCTTTAAAAAGTATTCTGTTTAAGTCATATGCAAGTTATTTTAAATTAACTCACGTGGCATTTAAACTTAAAGGTGAAAAGGTAACACTGATTACCTGCCTGCTTTCCCCCACATTCCCTGCCTCAATAAATGGCATCACATTTCAGTATGTGATGAAATACTGAAAATATGTTTTCTTGTCTTTAGTTTCCTAGAGTTTAATGATAAGGTGTCTTGGCATAGATTTCTTTGGGCTTATTTTGTTTGGAGTTTGATCATCTTCTTGATTCTGTAGTTTTGTGCTTTCCGTAAAATTTGGGATGCTTTTAGTCATTAATTCTTTGAATATTCTTTTAGTCCCCTCTTTTTCTCTTCTTCTTCTGAGATTCTGATGATATGAATGTTGGATCCTTTGTTAGTCTCATACAAATCTCTAAGAGTCTGTTTTTTTGTCTTTTTTTTTCAGTCTATTTAGATTGTTTGATTCTGTTTATCTGTTTTCCAGTTCACCCATGCATCCTCTTTCATTTCTACTCTCTACTATTGAGTGTATCCAACAAATTTTTATTTCTATTGTTATATATTTTATTTCTGTAATAGCCATTTGGTTCTGTCTTTACGACTTTTAGGTGGGGGTTGTGCTGGGTCTTTGTTGCCATGCATACTTTTTGTAGTTGTGGCGAGTTGGGGCTACACGTTCTTGTGCTCCTCTTATTCTGGAGCACAGGCTCTGGACTGTTCGGGCATCGGTAGTTTCAGCATGTGGGCTCAGTGGTTGTGGCTCCCTGGCTGTAAAGCACAGTCTCAATAGTTGTAGTTCATGGGTTTAGTTGTCCCACGGCATAACATGTGGGATCTTCCTGGACCAGGAATTGAACCAGTGTCTCCTGCATTGACAGGCAGGTATTCTTTACCACTGAACCACCATGGAAGTCCAACTTCTTTTTTTGTACACTGAGGATTTTCTATTTTCCCATCTATATCAGAACATGTAATTGGTTGCTGAATCAGTTCCGGGAAAGCTGCTTTAAAATTCTTGTCAGATAATTAAAACATCTGCTCCATCTCAGTGTTGGCATCAGTTAACTGTCTTTTTTTCATGCAAGTTGTGTTTTTTTGGTACTTTTGTATCATAGATAATTTAGGTGGTTTTCTATTACATTCTGGACATTTGTTCATTATGTTTGGAGACTGTGAGGTATATTTAAGTTTTTTATTTAAGCTGTTTTATTTATGTTGTCTAGTTTTAGCAAGCAGGTCCTGGCCTAGTTTTTTGTGATTCCATTGAGGGTTTAATTTTAGAGAACTTGCATTATTATTTTGGTCTGCTTTGCTGTTGCTGGGGCTCTTACTGGTACCTATTGTTGCTGCTTGGGTGATGGAAGATGTTTCCCCAGGAAGGGCTCATGGAAAATCAAACTGTAGGAGAGGGGACTCCCAGGCAAGTAATGTCATGTGGCTTCTGAGGCCACATGCTCATTGTGTCTGAGTCCCTCTTGATGATGCTGCCTGCCAGCCTCAGATTTCTTGAAGGGGGTGGTATGGAAAATAGGCTCTCATGCTTTCTTGTTGGTTGGACTGCCAGTTCATCCCCTGTACCAGTGGTGTCAGGAAGCTGATTTCAGAGGAGTTCCTTTTCTTTCCACAGAACTGGGCAGCTTTCTGTTGTTTTGTTGGAGTCCAGGAAACACTGTTCTTGGTTCACATTCTGTTGGGTTGGGTGACAAGACACTCTGCTGCTGTGTTGTTCTTTTAGACTTGGAGTCAAAACTAGTTTGGCTTCTCCTTTCATTGTTCTTTTTCTGATTGTCTCTTACACAATTTACAGGGTTCTTAGTCATTCCTGGAGTGGAGGAGGAAAGATCAGTGGACGAGGAAAGATGGGAGGAAAGATCCCATTTTATCTAGACTGGAATTCTTATCCTGTGTTTTTATTTGCTAAATATAGCAGCCCTAACTAGGCCACAGGTAATCTGGACATAAGTAGTTAATTGCAGTGTATAGTTTTATTACTTTTTTTGGTTTACTTATGCTTCATGATGAAAATTGATTCAGTGGACTTAAAACAATCAGTAATATAGGGCTGGAGTCCCAAACTATATCCCTGCCCAAGGGCCAAATTTGCCCTATAGCCTGTTTTGGAATGACCTTCAAGTTCAGAATGGCTTTCCATTTTTTAGGATAAAAAAAAAATGTAAATACTCCATGTGTGGTCAGTAAGACTTAAACCATTACTCTCAAACATTATAAAGAAAAAAAATATTGCTGACACCTAGTCCAGGGAAATGGAAAAAAAAAACAAAACTGAAAAACACTAAACTTAGGATTCAGAAACGGAGTATTTGGTTCTTATCTTTAAAACTGATAAGCTCTGTAATGTTGAGTAAGTCACGAAAATTCCCTGGGCTACATTTTTCTCTTTACAAAATAAAGCTTTATATAAAGTAATTCCTGAAATTCCTCCAGTATGAAGTTTTCAATTACGCTGTCATAGAACTATTAGAGTCAGGTAAATTTCTAAATGAGGCTTATTTTTACCCCCCCCCCATATTTTTATTTTGAAAAAATTCAAATCTGTGAAAAAGATGAACAAATACTACGATGAATATTCATACCCCTTTCACAAATATTCAGCAATTTAAAATATTTTGCCACATAAGATTTTTTCTGATAATTCATGCATATATTTGTCTATGTATAAATTTTATTTTTTCTAAAACATTGAAAATACACTGCTGCTACTGCTGCTGCTAAGTCGCTTCAGTCGTGTCCGACTCTGTGCAACCCCATAAATGGAAGCCCACCTGCAGTCATTATAATACTTTGCCACTAAGTATTGGAATCAAGATGCCGGGAGAAATATCAATAACCTCAGATATGCAGATGACACCACCCTTATGGCAGAAAGTGAAGAGGAACTCAAAAGCCTCTTGATGAAAGTGAAAAAGGAGAGTGAAAAGTTTGGCTTGAAGTTCAACGTTCAGAAAACAAAAATCATGGCATCTGGTTCCATCACTTCATGGGAAATAGATGGGGAAACAGTGGAAACACTGTCAGACTTTATTTTTGGGGACTCCAAAATCACTGCAGATGCTGATTGCAGCCATGAAATTAAAAGACACTTACTCCTTGGAAGGAAAGTTATGACCAACCTAGACAGCATATTAAAAAGCAGAGACATTACTTTGCCAACCAAGGTCCATCTAGTCAAGGCTATGGTTTTTCCCGTGGTCATGTATGGATGTGAGAGTTGGACTGTGAAGAAAGCTGATTGCCGAAGAATTGATGCTTTTGAACTGTGGTGCTGGAGAAGACTCTTGAGAGTCCCTTGGACTGCAAGGACATCGAACCAGTCCATTCTAAAGCTAAAACTCCAATACTTTGGCCACCTCATGCGAAGAGTTGACTCACTGGAAAAAACTCTGATGCTGGGAGTGATTGAGGGCGGGAGAGAAGGGGACGACAGAGAATGAGATGGCTGGATGGCATCACCGACTCGATGGACATGAGTTTGAGTGAACTCCGGGAGTTGGTGATGGACTGGGAGGCCTGGTGTGCTGTGATTCATGGGGTCGCGGAGAGTCGGACACGGTTGAGTGGCTGAACTGACTGACTGAAGTATTTTGGTGTGTATTGTCTAAGAACAACTTGAAAGGAGGTGATATCTCTTAAATCTTGGTGGTATGGAAAGAGGAGAGAGCAACAGTGTAAATTTTTGGTCCTCTAGAAATGAAGGAGAGTAAAAATAGAATGCATATAAAACAAATTCCAAGAATTAAGAGTGGAATTTTAATTCCACTAGAATTAAGAGTAGAATTGCTAAAATTAAGAATGGACTCTATATATTGAAACTGACAAAATATCATACATCAGAAAAAGCTGACATAGAAGCAACATCTCCAAGACATATCTTAGTTAAACAATTAGACTTTGACTATTAAAATCAAAATACCATGTTCATTACTAAGTAAAGAATACATTGTCATCAGATTTCTCAGTTGGAAGATACAAAGCAAAATGGTAGTTCAGCAATGTTTTTAAAAAATCAGGCAATGGAAGTATGAGACAAGAATTTCATATACTGTCAGGCTACCCATCAAGTACTAAAACTATAAGGGAAATAATTGGAAAAATGGACAGTTTTAAATATGCATGCTGTAGGGTAAGGTAGTTAGAGAAGGCGAGGTTTAGAGAGACTGGCACTTTACAGGAACAGATCACCTTTAATGAGGCAAGAAGGGGCAGCAGTCAGATTAGTGAGCTGCTGCACTAACCCAAGAACAGAGCAAGTAATATAGGTATATATGTAGAAATCTACTGTCTTGAGGGGAGGGGGCCTGTTCTCCAAGGTTGTTCAGAGTAGTTATCTCTTAAATGGCTGGGGCAAGGGATTCTGGAGATGGGCCTGAGGCTGGGACCGGCTGGGAGCTGGGCATAATCAGCCTTAATGTTCTTTTTTCTTTTTTCCTTCTGGTGAGAGAGTTCTTTGTTTTGCTCAGAATGGTGGGGAGGACCCGGAGGGGAGTTTAACTCCAGGCTATTTTGAGCCCTGTAACTTTCTATCACATGGAACTGAAGTTGGCATATTATTTACTTTTTATTTTACATGTTTTTTTTTAAATATTTTAATTAAAAAAAAATTTTTTTTATTATATTGATTGGTTTTGCCATACATTGACATTGAATCTGCCCTGGGTGTACATGAGTTCCCCTTCCTGAACCCCCCTCCCACCTCCCTCCTCCCCTTATCCTCCCTCTGGGTAAAAAGCTTTGGTACGTATACACAATGGAGAATTACTCAGCCATTAAAAAGAATGCATTTGAATCAGTTCTAATGAGATGGATGAAACTGGAGCCTATTATACGGAGTGAAGTAAGCCAGAAAGAAAAACACCAATACAGTATACTAACACATATATATGGAATTTAGAAAGATGGTAATGAAAACCCTGTATACATGTTACTTTTAGTGGAAGAGATTTTCAAAGTCTTAGATAGGAAGGAAAAGACACTACTTTTTGGAGTATTTATTATAAAATGGATGTAGATAAATTTGAATTAGGTCTATTTACAATACTTTGGCCACCTAATGCAAAGAGTTGACTCATTGGAAAAGACTGATGCTGGGAGGGAATGGGGGCAGGAGGAGAAGGGGACAACAGAGAATGAGATGGCTGGATGGCATCACCGACTCAGTGGAGGTGAGTTTGAGTGAACTCCGGGAGTTGGTGATGGACAGGGAGGCCTGGTGTGCTGTGACTCATGGGGTCGCAAAGAATCGGACACGACTAAGCAACTGAACTGAACTGAACTTTATTTTACAATGAAGAAACTGGGGTTCAAATCAGCTACTGTGATTCAGTGAAAGTGAAAGTGTTAGTTGCTCAGCCCACCAGGCTCCTCTGTCCATGGGATTCTCCAGGCAAGAATACTGGAGTGGGTTGCCATTCCGTTCTCCAGGAGATCTTCCTGACCCAGGGATCAAACCCCGGTCTCCTGCACTGAAGGAGGATTCTTTACCATCTGAGCTACTGGGTAAGTGATTCAGTGAATATCTGTCAAAGCCAGGATTCAGACCTTTTTTACTTTCACTCTAATACTTTGATCTTTCTTCTGTATCACGCTCACTGATGTTTAGTTGTTGTTGTTGTAGTTAAAAGAGAGAGTGATCCTTCTTACTACTCTATTTAGCACATTTTTCTCTAGCTGGTGAAGCTATTCATAATCTTGCTCAGTTGACAAGTAGTACTACTATTTTTGCAGGAGTTTGAGCTCTGAACACTGTAAAGAACATAATGATTTAATTAAAGGTTTGAAAACAGTCTATTTGAAAATGTGACAGTTTTACATGCTCAAATTTCCTCCCCCAAAACCAATCACATCTGAAAATAAAGACTAGAACTGAAAATCCTAAAACTTAGCTTTCAAACATTCACTGAGTCTGTTTTTGAATACATGTATAATAAGCAACACTTTTGTTACAAGTATATCCCCAAGAGAAAATTAGCAGAGCATATTAGATTATAAATGTTAATAAACTGGTATTAGTATTATCACTTTCAAGCAGAGGACAGGGATCCTTTGGTGCTGTTTCTGAGACTATAGTGTCTTATCAGCTTCTGTGACAAACCACTCTTAATATCTACTGTCCATTGTAATTAGTTTATAGCCTACCAGCCATGTGTCTACACAGAAGACAACAGAGTCTATTCAAAAATGCTCCCTCCTTCTCATAAAATGCAAAAACAGGCAATTCTTATTTAACATAGATGCTAATGCAGGGAAATATAATAGTGTCTGGCTTCCAGAAGACAATAAAACTATATTACTAAATTGCACACATTTTTCGAAAGTTGGTATAAGATTTGTATCTAGCTTCAGAACTTCTAAAATGCAGCCTTAGCTTACTAATCCAATGAATGGGGTTGGAAATCTCTGAGAAAGAGAATTAGAATGCTTCAAAATGCCCCAGTCAGCTGCCAGCTTTGCACCAGTGATACCGTAGCAGGACCTAGCCTGGTCAATATGTATTTTTAGCTGAACTGCCATTTGCATTACTAGAACATATTTTTTTTTAGCAGTTTATAACTAGGACATTTTCATTCTCACCATCCTGAAACTTGATAGATATTGTCAGACCACATGTATTTTGAAGAATACAACAGATCTACTTTGACTCATAGGCAGTTTTAAACTCTAACAGTTGCTAGGTCATTTATGAGAACTCTACTCCATAAACAAAGGACAGGTATTAAGATGATTTGGGTAAATGTCTTCTTTTTAAAAAATAGTAATCATACCATATATTGCATTGCCTTCTTCTCTGCTTTTGGCAAAGCATCAAACTCACCTTGTAAGGATAGGAAAAGTTGTTGGGGTTTGTGACACCAGCTTCATCAATTTGTTGTAAGATTAATGAGAGATGACATAGGTCAGGTGCCCAGAACAGGGTCCGGCAGACTGCAGCCACTCCATTCATATGAGTTTATCTTCGCCTCTGAGAAAATAGAAGGCCACTGCTTCGGGTTATTAAAAGAAAGTAAAAGGCAATACAGCAAACCCGCATTTCAAAGGAATTCACACTAAATATGAAGTATAGTGCTTGGTAAAGATACTGTCACATTTTAGTTAAACTAGAAAAAATATGAGAGTGATTTAGAAAGAGAAGCAAATGCTAACAGACTGGACACTAACTTTTCGCCATCCCTTAACTAAAATTATAAATTTTATTTATTAATAAGTAATCAAATCACTAGAATTTCTCAGTATGGTTTGCCTCCTGTGAAAGAGCTGCCAAAAGTTCGTGAATAGCTAACTAAAGCAATCACATGTAAAAACAAGTGCAATAAAAAGGAGTCATAATCTCTTAGGATGTATATTTCTAGACTGCTTCTGGGAATTTGAATTAACTCTTTCACCACAAAATGATATAGCTCTATGTGATACCGTATCAGAGTAACAGACAGCATTCTAGCCAGCAACTTTGTCGAGGTGTCAGTTTAGAAGCAGGAAAGAGCACAGGCTCTGGTGGAAACTTGTCCATTGTTCTTAGATGACCTATGTCATCTGTGAGTCTTACTGGATAACTGAGATTGGTTTTAATTTTCTTTTTTTTTTGGTAGATCTAGAAAGGATGTTACATGATTTTCCTGGGGTATCTGATCATGAAGAAAAGTAAGGACAATATGACCTTTTTAGAATTGACTGCCACTGCTTAAATTCTGCCCCATAGGGCAAAAGTCAAGTTTATTTATTTATTTTCCTTTAGTGGAAAACCAGTAAATGTAATAATCTGCAATGAATTACCCCATTTCCAATGTAGAATTAGCCAAAGTCGACTCTATCCTTGGATCCCAAAGAGAACCAGCATGGGCTCATTTTCCATGACAGTGCCTGTCACTTCAAACTTAAAGTGAAAAATTGAGGCAACAAGTCGTGGAATATCAATTCATCAATACTTGCTCTTACCTCAGTTTACTGGGCTATTTCAAATAAAAGATTAAAGTGTAAACATGTTATGAATACTCAGTTCAGTTCAGTCACTCAGTGGTGTCCGACTCTTTGCGAGTGATTCTAATTAGGATTAGAGATTATAACATGGTGTATCATAATTCTATGTAAATAAGAAGATATTAAGGTAGCTCCCTAAAATAAGAGTAGACAGATCAATGAATTTGGTGTTTTTCCTCCATAATACCAAGTAAGTGATATGATAAATGACTGAACTGTAAGTCAAGTAGTAATGTTGGTAGCCTGTAGCCATAGTCACACATGAATGGTGTAAAATTTGCTGAGATTAGAAGATTGAACTAGAAAACCTTTAATGGCTTTTATGAATCAAATCATTTCTATCTTGAATATAGAATGATCAACTAATGATGAGAATATACCAAAATTAAGTAGATGGAGGTTGAGGAAACAGAAGAGTCTTATCAGTTCAGTTCAGTCGCTCAGTCGTGTCCGACTCCTTGCGACCACTTGAATCATAGCACGCCAGGCCTCCCTGTCCATCACCAACTCCCAGAGTTCACTCAACCTCATGTCCATCGAGTCAGTGATGCCATCCAGCCATATCATTCTCAGTTGTCCCCTTCTCCTCCCGCCCCCAATCCTTCCCAGGATCAGAGTCTTTTCCAGTGTGTCAGCTCTTCGCATGAGGTGGCCAAAGT
Source organism: Moschus berezovskii (assembly GCF_049115385.1). NCBI lineage: Eukaryota > Metazoa > Chordata > Mammalia > Artiodactyla > Moschidae > Moschus > Moschus berezovskii. Next base: position 24,580,672 of record NC_142466.1, read on the forward strand.
ATTGGAGTTTCAGCTTTAGCATCAGTCCTTCCAATGAACACCCAGGATTGATCTCCTTTAAAATGGACTGGTTGGATCTCCTTGCAGTCTAAGGGAACCTCAAGAGTATTCTCCAACACCACAGTTCAAAAGCATCAATTCTTCGTCGATCAGCTTTCTTCACAGTCCAACTCTCACATCCATACATGACCACTGGAAAAACCATAGCCTTGACTAGACGGACCTTGGTTGGCAAAGTAATGTCTCTGCTTTTTAATATGCTATCTCATAAATATACTTAATTTTCAGAATGCATTTGTTATTGTTGTTCAATCACTCAGTTGTGTCTGACTCTTTGCAACCCCATGGAATGCAGCATACTCCCTGTCCTTCACCATCTCCCGGATCCTGCTTAAACTCATATTCATTGAGTCAGTGATGCCTTCCGACCATCTCATCCTCTGTCATCCCCTTCTCCTCCACCTTCAATCTTTCCCAGTATCAGAGTCTTTTCCAGTGAGTCGATTCTTTGCTTAAGGTGGCCAAAGTATTGGTTCTTCAGCATCAATTCTGCCAGTGAATATTCAGGCTTGATTTCCTTTAGGATTGACTGTTTGATCTCCTTGCTGTCCATGGAACTCTCAAGAGTTGAAGAGCACAGTTTGAAAGCATCAATTCTTTGGCGCTCAGCCTTCTTTATAGTCCAACTCTCACATCCATACAGAATTAATGGGAAAACCATAGCTTTGACTATATGGACCTTTGTTGGCAAAGTGATGTCTCTGCTTTTTAATATGCTGTCTGGGTTTATCATAGCTTTTCTTCCAAGGAGCAAGAAACTTTAATTTCATGGCTGCAGTCACCATCTGCAGTGATTTTGGAGCCCAAGAAGATAAAGTCTGTCACTATTTCCCCATCTATTTGCCATGAAGTGATGGGACCGGATGTCATGATCTTCGTTTTTTGAATGTTGATTTTAAGCCAGCTTTTTCACTCTACTCTTTCACCTTCATCAAGAAGCTCTATAGTTCCTCTTTGCTTTCTGCCATAAGGGCGGTGTCATCTGCATATCTGAGGCTATTGATATTTCTCCTAGCAGTGTTGATTCCAGCTTGTGCTTCATCTAGCCCGTCATTTTGCATGATGTACTCTGGATATAAGTTAAATAAGCAGGGATACAATATATGGCCTTGACAAACCCCTTTCCCAATTTTGAACCAGCCCATTGTTCCACGTTTTGTTCTAACTCTTTTCTTAACCTGCATGTAGGTTTCTCAGGAGGCAGGTAAGGTTATCTGGTATTCCCATCTCTTGAAGAATTTTCCCAGTTTGTTGTGATCCACAGAGTCAAAGGCTTTAGCATAGTCAATGAAGCAGGAATAGTTTTCTGGCATTCTCTTGCTTTCTCTGTGATTCAACAGTTTATGGCAATTTGATCTCTGGTTCCTCTGCCTTTTCTAAAACCAGCTTGTACATCTGCAAGTTCTCTTAAAAATGCATAAATATCCTCTTAAGAACAGTTATGTCTTTGTCTTTTTAAAAACATAGTAAACTATCTTTGTTACATTGCCAGCTTTCTGTAAAGATTACTTCTATGCAATAGCAATGAAATTTTTTTAATGTTTCATAGTTAAATAAAACCTATAAATATGGTTCATGAATTTATAGTGATGGCAAAATTTTCTTAGTTCCTCAGAGATTTAGTTCAGCTCTAAGAAGTTCTGAAAAGAGCACTGAAGAGACATTTACATCAAATAACTCATTTTGAACATGGTATCCTTTTTAGCACACAGACCAACTCTGGCAGTTCAGAATGTGAATTTTTAAAAATTTTCCTGGCCTTCTGTTTGCTTATTTTCCTTTGTTTTGTCTGTGAATATTTTAGTGAGGATTCACTTTAAAAGCAATTTCCGTCCTTGTTGTTGCTTTGCAATGTTTGAGAAAATGACTAGAGGAGCTTTAATGCTGTCTTGTTCATCAGCGTGAATCAGATAAAAGATTAAAAACAATACCTAGAGAGCAGCTCTTAACTTGGGGGTTTCTGTCTGTTGAATTTTAATTCAATAATAAGATTCTTGTTCAGACAGAAGGTAAATAAATAAATAAGTTCATAAATTCCACTGATTTCAGCAGGCTCTGTCACAGGGGATGCAGTATTTTTAAGCCAAAATACCATCAGTGTTTTACATGACTGCATTTGAGATTCCAGCCCTCCATGATTCCTTTCCAAGGCTAGCACCACCTGCTTAGCACACAACCACACACAGTCTTTGAACATTAACGGAGGAAGCAAACAGAGAAGTCAATAAACAGTCTCCCCAGATGGCTGGTAAGGATATGACACAGACAAGTCACAATTTATCTTCTTGGGCCTTTCAGACATTTTAGCAAGTACCACTGGTTTCCACTGCCTTCTCTTCTGCTGTGTCTCCTACTTAGGGAGACAGAGAACAGTGGGTGTTAGAATTGAGGTGGAGGCCTAGGAACGTGAAAACATAGGCAGACTTTGGTCCCTGAGTACCAGTCATTTTGCCTCTAGAGCATGTCAGAATTCCTGAAGTGACTGTATTTACTTCTCACCTGGCTGGAGAGGAAAGGAGTGTGGTATTAACATCTGTCAAGGAAATTACAGATGCAAGCAATTATTGGGGCTGGGGGCATTAAGGAAAAACAATTATATGCATTTTCAGTCTAATTTGATGAGAGAGCCTCAGGTTTCTGGAGCCTTGCCAGGTCAATTGCCTGAGTTGTAAAACCTGAGGCACCTGGCTTTTCAAAATTAAGGCACTCTCTATTTAAGTCTATTGATTGGTTCACTGCAAAAGGAATGTAAAGGGTGCTGCCTTTTTTAGAAGGGAGTTTGATAGAATTTGCTACAAAAACTTACATTGTAAAACAGTGCTATAGCAGGTTTCTAGCCTTTACTCTGGTTTACTCTGGAAATCTGTTTATATACCCAAGATTTGTGTATTTCAGTCACCTGCAAATGTTTGTCGAGTTTATCCCCTCATATCACAGGTACTACAATCAAGAGCAAGAAAAGAAACAGCCCCTTTTGCTTGGATCTTACCGTTGAGAAAGGACTGCATTTCTATACCAGTGATATATATAATAAAAGTTATTAAGGATGTTGTGGAATTATGCACCTGGGGATGGGTTTGGGGTGGGGGGCGAGTATCAGGGAAAAGTTTCCTATAGTAGTGGCTTTTAAGGTGAAGATTAAGAGATGAGTTGACCAGGAGAAGAGTGACAAAGAATATTTCAAGCATTGATATGACCATGTACATAGGCCCCTCGATAAGGAGTAATTTGGGGAGCAAGTAAAATATAACAAGTAAAATGGGGAGGTTGGTGCAACAGAAGCTTGAGATGAGGTCAGAGACCAGTTTGCCTGCCTAGAACTTTGTCGCCCAGAGGAAGGATCTGGGCTTGATTTTAAGACAAAGAGTAACTGCTGAGAGATTTGAGCATGGTCATTTGAAGAGCAAGTTAATGCAGTAACAGACCTGAGCACCTACTGGATATCAGTCATTATGCTCAAAATTGGGATATGGTGACAGTCAAGGAGCTCACCATTTTACATGGAAAACAGATAAGAAAAACTCTCACTACAATGAGAGGATTTAGATTTTCATAAAGGCATGAATCAGTCTTCCCTTGTGTCTTAGTGGGTAAAGAATTCCAATCCTCTAGTCAATGCAAGAGATGTGGCTTGGATCACTAGGTCAGGGAGATCCACTGGAGAAGGAAATAGCAACCCACTCCAGTATTCTTGCCTGGAGAATCCCATGGAGTCTGGCAAGCTACAGTCCATAGGGTCAGAAAAGTGTCAGGCATGACTTACTGACTAAACGACAACAAAGGCATGAACAAAGTGCTATGCGAAATCAGAGAAGAAACCCAGAAGAGTCTTTAACTCAGGCTTTGAGTATCAGACTCTGTCCAGGGGAGATGGTATTTGATTCAAGTCTAGAAGAACTTGTAAAAGTTGACCACGTGGATCAAGGGTCAGAAGGGCCTTCCAGATATAGGGAAAAACATACCCAGTGCCCTGTTTGGCACACTTAGAGAACTGCCTGTAGATTAGGATAACTTGAGAAGGTATGAGTAAGAGTGAGGCAGGAAATGTGACTGGAGAAGTTTATGTAACATTCTCTTGCCCTGTTAAGGAAAGAGATATTAAGGAATTTATACATCATATCACCTTCCAATTTTAGTGAGCAGTCACCAAAGAAAAATTGCAAATTTTACCTTTGAAGAAAAAAAAAAAAGCCATTAATTGGGCCAACTTTTAGTAATAGAAGTTACTGTCTTAACCATTTCTGTCACTTTTCAAAAGTCTACAGAAATTTATACCTATTCAACAAAATGTTAATTTATGCTTCAGGATAAAGATCAGTGGAATGTGTATATATGTTAGGGTGATCGCTTTTTCATTTTGGATTTGAGTTCTGCATCAACCTGAAAAATGGAATAAATTTCCGAAAAAGAGACATCAAATCCTCAACAGAGAGAAAGAAAAAGGTCCCTATTTATCATGTTGCTCCAGTCACCACTGAGTGATGTATTGTGATTACAACTTTTTTTAATTGGCAGGCTTCTGGGATGCTATGGGAATTGGTGACACGATGATGAATCAGTTTCTCCATATTGTCTGGTTGATCCAACAAACCTAAAGCAGATATTGACATTTGTCATTCAACACTGGAGTCCTACAGACTTCTCTGCTGATTAGTCAAATACTTCACCTTCCTTTAATTAATGTCTTAAGAGCAGAGCCTTACAGCGATGCTCAAGGGAGCAAAGTTTTACAATATAATGGAAAAGAAAGGTTACACAGCACCAGATGAATCAGAAGAAGTGAGCATGAGGGGGAAAGGAAGAAATCAATGACAATGTTTAAACATCTTAACCCTGTTGACCCTGCATGTTAATAGATTATTTATGCTTCACTTTGCCTATGAGAAGAAATTAGTATGATTAGTATTTTCTGTTTACTGACTTCTCATCACAAATGGGAAAAAACGTTTGTATGTATTTTTGTTTATTACCTTGAAAAATCATTGACAAGAAAGGTCAGAAGAACTCATCCTCTCATATAAACTCAAAGAATTTTATACTAAAGAAAAAAAGAGTGCAAATGAACAGAAATATATTTCTCATTGTGCTGTGAAGAAAAAGGAAACTTTTATTTCCAGAGAAAAGCCTTTTGAAATAGATGGTTAAAGAAGGAGCTTTGAAGTTTGACATGAGTCTAATCTCATTCTTTAGTTAATAGTCAAGGATTTTCAAAGAGTCTTTATGATGTTTGCAGAAAATTTTCACCTCTTCTGTGTCTCCCTCCACCCTGATCATTTGGAAAGTTTCTTTTACCATACCACTTCAATTATGCCCTTTTTGGAAGATAGCTGCAAGCTAATCCCATAATAAAGGCAGTGAAACAAAGATACTTAAGGAAGGATCCAGAAAGGGTTTAGATTTCTACCTTAAGTACCTTAAAAATTCACAGATGTAGGTTAGGTGTTATTTAGGGAAAATGAATGTTGGCATCTAGAGTCCTGTGAATAACAAGTACGCAAAGATCTCTGCTGTATTTAGCAACCATAGGAGCAGGACCCTGATGTGGGATCCCAGACTTGTGAGAGATTTCCAGTTGTTCCTGTCTTGTTTTTTGGCAAACTAGAAATGTAGACTCTGGAGAAGGATTTGATACAGTTTCAAGTCCCTTAATTTCTAGTAAGTAACCTTGGGCAAGACTTACAAAGTCGAAGCACCCTAGAGATGAGTTTTATTTTGTTTTTTTAAATCTCTCCCTGCCTCCATCTACCTACCTACCTATCGTCTATATAAATACAAGTTAATTGTCCTTCCCTTCACATTTCCATCCACCTGGCCCAACTATTCATTGTTTAAATGAGACTGATAGAGCAAAGAAGGATCATAACACTTCCTGTTATTGCTGATTAAGCCTCCAACTTGCTAGGAATATGATGATTTTCTTTACTCTTATTGAAGCAACCACTGAATTCAGGATAGGATTATACACTTGGAAGTCATATTGTTGAAAAATGAATGCTTAGGATTCACATGACTTTAAAAGGCAGTATTTCCTTTTAGGAAAATATTTAGGAAGAGTTTCTTGTGATATAAAATCACATTTTCTTGCTAGGAATGAAACAAAGAACCATCTCATCTATTTTTAGAATATGTTTTTTTGAAATCTAGTCCTGATCATCAGATTTAATGCTAATGTCTGAAATCTATGGTTCTCTAAAGTTAAAGAAAATACTGCCAAAACAAAAATTATGCTGCAAAACCAATATGAAAAGAAAAATCAATATGAGAAAGGTTTATACAGATTTTATTCTTTCAAACATCCTGTAAAAAAGCTCTAAAATCAATTGTATCTTGTTATAGTTAAATGTGATTTTCATTTTATCAACGAAACATATACATAGATTATAAAAGGCAAGTAATAGTACAAACATTATAAAAATCACCACAAATACCATTTTCAAAAGCGGCCCCTTTCATTTTTTATTCCCCCTCCCTCTTATTTCTAATTGTATTATTAAATAATATAATAACATAAAATTTATTGGTTTTTAATTTTAGCCATTATTTTCTTTTTGTTTTCTATTATAAAAGATTAGCATTTATATCTTTGTGTGTGTGTGTTAATACACATTTAAGCATTTCTCCTTGCCTGTAGTATGTATCCAAACTATTTTTGGCCCAAGCAATATTCAGTGTTTATCTTATTTTAACTAAGGAAATCTTATACACAAAGGAGTTATGTGGTATATTATGATTATAAGTTTTAGACGTTTTGTTTTTCCCTGAAGTTAACTGTTTTACACACACACACACACACATTTTCTATCTGCTGGCTGCTGATTCTGGTAACTCTGCTGCTGCTGCTGCTAAGTCGCTTCAGTCGTATCCGACTCTGTGTGACCCCATAGACGGCAGCCCACCAGGCTCCCCTGTCCCTGGGATTCTCCAGGCAAGAACACTGGAGTGGGTTGCCATTGCCTTCTCCAATGCATGAAAGTGACAAGTGGAAATGAAGTCGCTCAGTCGTGTCCGACTCTTAGCGACCCCATGGACTGCAGCCCACCAGGCTCCTCCGTCCATGGGGTTTTCCAGGCAAGAGTACTGGAGTGGGGTGCCATTGCCGTCTCCTCTGGCAACTCTACCACACTTATCTTTCAAGACCCATTTTTTTTTTCCACTAACACTTTCACCTTTTTCAAATCAATAGAAAGGTTGCCCACATCAAGTATATTTTCTACCCCAAACATACCATTTTTATAGAAAACATGTAAGCTCTGTATGCATACTTTGATTACCAACACCAGATTTATTTACCTTTGAACCATTTGTGGCTAAGGAGACCATGTCTTTTCCAGCTTACTGTGAAGAGGCCTTTTCTAATCAGTGTGGATTTCTTTTCTTTTTAATTTTAAATTAATTTATTCATTTTAATTGGAGGATAATTACTTTCCAGAATTGTGATGGTTTTTGCCATACATCAGCGTAAAACGGCCATAGGCATACATGTGTCCCCCCCATCCTGAAACCTCCCTGCACCTCCCTCCCCACCCTGTCCCTCTGTATTGCCCCAGAGCACCTGCTTTGAGTGCCCTGCTTCATGCGTCGAACTTGCACTGGTCATCTATTTAGATAGCTCTTTACTGGTAGAACACTTTGCAGATGCAAGTTTAAAAATGAAGAAGGCCAGCTTAAAGATTTATCTGGAAATATACTATTTTTTGTTTAAACTCGTATTTCACAGTGGTGGCATCAAATCCAGTCTGAGATGAGATGAGAGTTTTTCCAGACCCTGAGCAGTTCCCTACTTGTTCTTTAATAGGGAAACACAGTGTTTCTTTTTTGTCTGCATTAATATTGAAAAAAAGAATCTTCAGCACTGTCCTCCAGTGATCCATCTCCTTAAACCAGATGACTACTCTAGAAATTCTAGAACTCTTGCTGATACTTCATAGTTTGAATGTATTGTTTCCTTTTGTGACTCCTTTTGCAGTTTAGACTTGAGGACAAGACAATAATTTTCTGTCACAATTTAAAGGCAGACATGAATGGAGAGGGATTTGGGATGTGACTAAGTGGGAGCCCAGGACCACAGCAACAGCTGATACAGAAGGAGTCAAAGGTCATAGCAGGAAAAACCAAGTTGTATTATGCCAAAATCTGAATCTTTTATTAGCATCCTCACTATTTACAAGAAACCCGTTAACTAGAAGAATCTGCTGTTAGGTGACCCAGACATCCTGAGTCAGACCTACTGAATTTTGAGAAGCACTGGTCCAGGTCAGTTACTGACACTGAACTTGGTAGAGAATGAATTATTCAAGTATTTTCCTTTATTTAGGTTAGTCAGAGAAAGGTTGGGATTTGGAATTAAGGGAAAGAAAAGAAAGTTGCTAAAACAAACTGGGAAATGTACATGCAAAAGGAAAATAGAAGTATATTAAACAAGCGTAGTTTTGGAATGGAAAGGAGCACGCTATGACTTAAGAGTAGATTGCAGGTTTAAGCTAAGACTGAAGGTATAGCAAGGGAGAATTGATGGACTTCCTCACATGTTTTACTAAGGACTTTAAACTTTCTCCTGTAGAAAATTTGGAATCCTTTAGAGAGTATTAAGAAGCAGAGCTAGGATTGTGTTTTAGGCAGGTTAATTTGTCTGCACTGTGGAGGATATTTGAGACTTGGAAAAGAGGCTGGAGAAAGAGACTATTTGAGAGAGATGTTGATGCCCGAAAAATGTTGATGATTTGAATTAAAAGAACAATAATGAGAATTAATAAGATGAGATACACTGGGGCCAAATTAAGATTGTAGAATATTAGATTTGTGTGGCTTGATGATAGAAGTCGTTGGACAATAGAATGGATTGCAGAAAAAAGTAACTCATATGATTCTAGTTTAGTTCTCTTGTTGGTAGACTAAGCTAAATTATTTCATAGTATTAGTAGACTTAATTGTATCCTTAAAAATACATGTTTGGCAAAGATACTACAAAAATTACTGGAACTACCAGGGACATCATAAGGATAGAGAAATGTCATAAAATATAATTTTGTGGGGGACTCTTGTAAATTGGCTACTCAGCATCCAACACCTTCTTTCTCCTTCCTAAAGACATTCTGATTGTCTTCACTTATTAATCTCCTGTGCAGCCCTTGTGACTCAATAGATGCTTAAGTCCTTACCAACTCTGGATGGGGATTTTGGTCTATCATGTAAGTGATTGGCTTATATGATTTTGGTTAATCATATAAGTCACTCATTCAGTGACTCTTTTATTCATCAGGGTGTGGACAAGTGGCCTAATTGGTCCAGACTTTATATTTCATGTTTGAGAGAGCCAGCTCTGTTGCCTTTTCCATTCATTCATTAGCCTGTCCTTTTCTCTCTCCCCTAATATGAGAGCAAGGTAGAGTTTTCCATTCTCTATTGGCAGCCAGCTAGGGCCATGAGGAGAGCTAGTCTGAAGATGAAATGATATATGAATGATAAATCATAGATATGAGCACAGCATAGCTCCTTGTTGATATTTCTGAGCTAGTGAGTCAAACAGCTCTGAAGTTGGCCCTACTTATCGACTTACTGTTATATGAGATGGTAAATGTCCTGTTTAAGCAAAAAGAGAGAATGATGCTTAAGTCCTCAACTCTGGTACCTGTGACCTTTTTGGAAATGGGGTAGTTGTAGATGCAGTTAGTTGAAACGAGGTCATACGAGATGAGGGTGGGTCCTGATTCAACGGATGGTGTCCTTAAAAGAAGAAAAGATGACAGAAAGAAATGCAGAAACAAGAAGTTCATATAAAGACCGAGGCAGAGATTAGAGTTGTGCTGATATGGGCCAGGGGACACCAGGAGCCGCCAGATGTTGGGAGAGAAGGCAAAAACAAAATCCTCCTTCGGAGCCTTAGGAGGGAACCTAGCCCAGCCAACACTTTGATTTCTAGTCACCAGAACTGTGAGAGAATAAATTTCTGTTGTTTTAAGCCACCCAGTTTCTAGTAATTGTTGTGGCCACCATAGATAGTTCTACTCATAATTTTGGAAGGATCTTTTTATAAATTTGTCTCATGAATGTAATAACAAATTGTCTAGAGCTTGTGATTAATACTCTTTTTCCCCTTTTCAGCTGAGAAAAAGGAGCAAGATGAGGTTTTTCTCTTTGAAACTAATCTATCATTGTGACTGAGGAGGAAAGTGGATAGTTTTAATTTTCTATTCTCAGGATAGAAGTTTGCAGTGGTTTGCAAACAACATGATATTTGAGGTACAGGTTTAAAAAGATAAGGAAATGTTTTATTTTACCAAGTGTAAGTTTTCCTCTAAGGTTAATGAAGAGAAAATAAATTAATTAAAAATAATCAACCTTCTGCAAGGTTGATAAGATTATCAAGAGTTTCATCTATAAGCTGAATTGAATAACTCTAGAAATATTAAAAGTTTACATTATATAGTTTGCTTGATTGATCTGTAAAGCTTATTAAAAAATTAGATTGTTATTAATAACTCTTATATTCATAGACTCCATACACAGTGTGCAGTGTTTGATTCTTTAGGTTAAATTTATCTGGTCAGTAAAGAGTGACCTCTGGAATGTCTTTAAATAGCTGGAATTTGCATAGGCTTACACTTTTGCTTTCTAATTTAAAGCCCCTATGAGTTCCTTCTTTATCTCGTCCTGTTTTTACTCATTACAGTCTCCCTTCATTTCCTTGAAATATGCAAATAGCCACTTTCTTATCATTTTTATAGGGAGGGAGAGCTATGATTCTTGAACACTGTTATTGATTTCTCTGTGAATCTGTACTATTCTATTTAGATGTAATTGTTTATTATTGCTTTGGGATTTAATTTTCTTGCTTTTGGAATGAAAAACTTAGAAGTACTCCCTGGTTAGTCAAAATATTTATATTGAAAGGATGAGATACTAGCATATATGCAGTGAATTAAGCAGGCCATTTATATAATATACGTATGCATAGGCATAAACACATTTGAATCCTGAGGTACTTTAATGCTAAGTATGAACAAATGCATATTTTAGGTTTATGTAATTATTTAAGTGTGGAGTTGGAATACACAAATTTTTATTTCTGCTCAGAGAAGGAACAAGCTAGGGTTGCTATCATCACTCCTGCATGGAAATTAACCTGAAAAAACTATAGAAGTGTTATACGGAAACATATATTTCAGGAACCAACTTCAAAATAGAAAGCTGTAGGGGTGACAGAAGACCATCTTGAGTTGGCATGTATTGGGAAGGGATATTTAGGTACGTCCTGGGATGAAAGTCACTGGGGCAATAGTGAGAACAGGTTGGAAGAAAATGTTTAAATTTTGTTCTTTCCTTCTCCCCTTATGGAATTGGGACAATCACTTTCCCCATCAGGGCAGAATACAACAGTAACATCTGCAGGCAGCCTAGTGCAGCATCAGTGACCTGAAGTTGTACTGCTGACCTAAAGCTATAATGAAAATAGGACCACTGATCAGATCTCCACTACCCTTTCCTCTTGTAAACCCATCATGGCTTATGGATTATAACCTAGTCTTTCTGCTCTTAGCATTGCTTCTTCCAAAGAGTTTTAGAGTAAATACTGACCGGGTAAGTTGCCAGGAGCTTTGGCCACAGAGCCTGTGGTCAGCAGTTGCTCTGTGGTGCATTATTTATAATACCTGAGACTTTTCCCTTCTACTCTGCTTAGACCCAGTGGGGCTGAAAAAAGCAGGGGACATGGCCTTTACCTAATGTATACTACTGGACAGGGTAGGTAAACTTCACGGATAATGTGAGCTTATAAGCTGCAATAGCTACACATCTGGAAAGGAACAATATCTTCATAAGAGAGACAATGAGCTGGGCAATATGTACCAATTGTGATGAAATTAACAATAATTTGCACTAAGGAAGATAAGTATTTTTACAGAAATGGGGAAGACAACTGGACTGTGAAAGCTTGAGAAACTATGAAAAAACAAGCAGGAGTAGTAGATAAGAAAATATAATAGTTGAAATAAAGGACACGACCAAGAGCAATAAAATAATGGATTCAGCTAAATAGTGAGTTAGTGAGCTAGAAGATAAGGTTGAAGAATTTTTTCAGATATAACAAGAAAAGATAAACTGGAAAAATCTATAGGGGAGCTATGAAATGTGAAAGATATATGTAGAAGTGCCAAGAAATATTTGAAGTAATAGTGATAAATTTTGCAGAGTTAAAGACAGAAGACTTCATTTTGAAGAAACGTATTGAATCACTTAACAGAGTAAGCCACAACCAGACACATTATAATAAAATTCAAGAGTATACAAAATAAAGAATTCCAGATGTTTTCACAGAGTCAGAGAAAGTCCTGCCATAGAGATTTAAAAACAGAAAAAGAAAAAAGTTATCTACTAAAAGAAAAAAATGACTGGAATCAGATTTCTCAAAACATTACTAGATATTAGAATAAAACAGAGTAATTTTTATTGTGGTAAAATGTACATAACAAAATTTACCATTTACCATTTTAGGTGTACAGTTCAGTGACGTTAATGTCATTCACATTGTTATACATCAATAGAGTATTTTTTAAATAACAAGGGGAAATGATTTTAAGCTAGAATTTTATATCTTACTAAAACTTTCTATCTACCCTGATGCAAAAGGGATGATAAATAGGATGGTCAAGTTACAAATACATTGATAAAAGTTATTGTGGTCTTTAAATTATAAGACTAAAATTTGTGAAATAAAAACAATTCCAGCATAATATTAAATCAGGTGTTTTTGCTTTTGTTTTCCATGATTCAGTGTCTGAGCCTTGGCTTTCTCTTGCTTAGTTGTTCCTTTTTTCTTAAAAGTCTAAAATACCTAAAGCTGTTTGTTCTTCTCTGCCTCTACCAGCACATAACGCCATTATTTGGTCACTTTCTCTCCATTAGATGGTTAGAACTGGAAAAGAGAGACTGTTTTGGCGCCGAGCACAATTATAAGAAGGCAGGAAATCAACTGGCACATGTGTCTTTTTTTCAGTTTGCTAAGGCTGCCACAACACTCAGATGGTAAAGAATCGCCTGCAATGGAGGAGACCTGGGTTCGACCCCTGCAGGGGAAGATCCCATGGAGAAGGGCATGGCAAGCCACTCCAATAGTCTTGCCTGGTGAATTCCTTGGACAGAGGAGTCTGGTGGGCTGCAGTTCATGGGGTCACAAAGGGTTGGACACAACTGAGCAACTAACAGTATACGATATACTAACACAACACCAGACTGGATGGCTTGAATAACAAACACTCATTTTCTCACAGTCTGGAGGCTTGAGGCCAAGGATCATAATGTGAACAGGTCTGTTTTCTCCTGGAGCCTCTCCTTGTCTGGGAGCCACAGTCTCCCTGTGCCCTGACATGACCTTTTCTCTTTGTGTTCCTGTGAGGACACTCATCCTATTGGATTAGGGCCTTACCCTATGAACTTGCTTAACCTTAATAACCTCTGTAAAGACCTTGTCTACCAATCAGGTTACATTTTGAGGTAGTGGGGGTTGGAACTTAAACATATGAAATTTAAGGGAACATAACTCAGCCCATAACAGTCCTGCTTTAAAAACTTTTGCCCGAAGGACTTAAATGCTAATACCAAGATAAGAATCCTGAGAGTCTGTGTCAGCAAGTGTCAGGCACGCATGCTTCTGAAAGCTTCACGTAGATCTTCTCATTTAATGCTTACAGCAAGACTGTGAAGTAGGTGCTGCCACCCTCCCTTTTTAAAATTTTTATTGGAGTATAGTTGCATTGGGCTTCCCTCGTGGCCCAGAGGGTAAAGAATCTGCTGGTAATGCAGGAGACCCAGGTTCGATCCCTGGGTCGGGAAGATTCCCCTGGAGGAGAGCCTACAATCCACTCCAGTATTCTTGCCTGGATCCCATTGATGGAGGAGCCTGTCAGGCTACAGTCTATGGGGTCACAAAGAGTCAGACACGACCGAGTGTTCACATGACCGTAGCCAACCAGGCTCCTCTGCCCATGGGATCCTCCACGCAAGAATACTAGAGTGGGTTGCCAGGCTGTCTTCCAGGGGATCTTCTCGACCCAGGGATTGAACCCACGCCTCTTACAAGACATTTTCTGCATTGACAGGTGGGTTCTTTAACACTAGCACCACCTGGGAAGCCATAGTTTACAATATTGTGTTAGTCTCTGCTGTACAGCAAAGTGAATCAGCTATACATATATCCTTCCTTTTTTTGGATTCTTTCCCATTTAGATCGCCACGGAGCACTGAGTAGCATTCTCTGAACTATACTCATTAGTTCTCATTAGTTTATCTATTTTATACAAAGTATCAATAGTGTATATATGTCAATCTCAGTCTCCAAATTCATCCAACTGCCCTTCCCCTCCTTGGGGGCCATGCATTTGTTCTCTGCATCCGTGTCTTCTCTTTTATAAATAGATCATCTATCCTAGTTTTCTAGATTCCACGTATATGTGTTAACATATGATATTTCTTTTTCTGACTTACTTCACTCCATGTGACAGTCTCTAGGTCTATCCATATCTCTTCTTTAATCTTCATTTTACAGTAGAGAAAGCAGAATCTTTAGGTACTTCTCTAAAATCAAAAAGGTAGGAAAGGTGGGAACCAGCATTCAAAGCCAGGCAACCAGCCTCCAGCATTATGATCGCCTCTCATTCCTTGATCTTGTTCTGCTCACTTCTCAAGTTGAGAAAACCGACATACATTTATTTGACTTCACAAGCAGTGTTGTTGTGGATGTTCTGTGTCAGAGTTGAGATGCTAGTTCAAAGAGCACTGGCTCAAGATTCTTTGCTCACCTGACCCAAGGGGTTGTTTTGAAAGACCTTAAAGATGAGCTTAATTGAAGAGCACAGCTCTCTGTGCAATATATTTTATACCAAGCAAAATAAACTCTGGAGTGTCAGGGGGAGAAGAGTTGAGAGGAAGTTTTTCCTGTTTTTATCTTTAAGAAAATGAAAAATGTGCATCAGAACACAAGCTCAGAAGCAGATCAAGGATGAGTGCTTTGAGGACAGAGGTGAATAGTTACTTCCTTGCTCCTGCAACTCCTTCTGGGTCTAGGAGTTCAGTGATGTTTCTGTAAAACCACCGAGTTCAGCGAGGCGCAATGTTAAGGTATATGTCTTGGGAGAAAAGATCTGAGAGAATTAATTTGTTGTTTAGAGGTAAAGATCAGATCCTGTAGGTTAGCTGTTCTATTTTGGGCCTGGGGAGAAGTGATTAACATTTCTTTCTGTTCTAGCAGCCTGTGGAATAAGACTCAGAGAATAAACAGAAGGAAATATCACACTTCTTGCAGACAGAATTCAAAAGCAAATGGGAGCTAATCAAAGTCCAGTAAAGACAATTCAGGCATTACTCTGACCAGTTCAGGGAAAAATAAAAGAAAAATTCTGGGATTTAATTCAGTTTAAATAGGTAAAGCACATTTTTTGAAAAGAATTTCAGTCTTCAACTACTTTGTAAGAATTACTTAAATTGCTTAATGTATTATATGAGGAATCTGAATTAGAATGCCAGTGAGTATTTTCTCCCTGAACTTAATTTCAAAATCCAACATTAGACCTTTGTGAATGTACGTAGCTTCATATTCTCTGAAATATTTGACAGGCCTGTGTAAGCAAAAGGAAACTCCACTGAATTATCTGGCTTATTCCTAAAGAAAGAGATCCGGTAAATAAATAGCATGAATGTCTTTATACTTTTTAAGTATCATAATTTATTTGTGAAAACATTTTATTTGTAATAGAATTAAGCTAAACATATATTGAAAATGTGAGTTTCTTTCCACTCTCTCATATGATGCCTCCAGAGGCATCTACAATTATTAATTTCATGTTTTATTTCCTAATTATTTTTCATATACTTGGTATATGCTCACATATTCAACCACCTCATCCTCTGTCATCCCCTTCTCCCCCCGCCTTCAGTCTTTCCCAGCATCAGGGTCTTTTCTAGTGAGCCAGTTCTTCACATCAGGTGGCCAAAGTATTGGAGTTTCAGCTTCAGCATCAGTCCTTCCAATGAATATTCAAAACTGATTTCCTTTGGATAGACTGGTTGGATCTCCTTGCAGTCCAAGGGATCTCAAGAGTCTTTTCCAACACCACAGTTCAAAGTATCAATTCTCTGATGCTCAGCTTTCTTTATAGTCCAACTCTCACATCCATACATGACTACTGGAAAAACCACAGCTTTGACTAGATGGACCTTTGTCAGCAAAGTAATGTCTCTGCTTTTTAGTATGCTGTCTAGTTTGGTCATAGCTTTTCTCTAAAGGATCAAATGTCTTTTAATTTCATGACTGCAGTCACCATCTGCAGTGTTTTTGGAGCCCCCAAAAATAAAGTCAGTCACTGTTTCCATTGGAGGTGATGAACTTCCAGTTGAACTATTTCAAATCCTAAAAGATGATGCTGTGAAAGTGCTGCACTCAATATGCCAGCAAATTTGGAAAATGCAGCAGTGGGCACAGTGCTGGAAAAGGTCAGTTTTCATTAAAATCTCAAAGAAAGGCAATGCCAAAGAATATTCAGACTATCACACAATTGTACTCATCTTCAGTTCAATTCAGTTCAGTCTAGTCGCTCAGTCGTGTCCAACTCTTTGCGACCCCGTGAATCACAGCACGCCAGGCCTCCCTGTCCATCACCAACTCCCGGAGTTCACTCAAACTCATGTCCATCGAGTTGGTGATGCCATCCAGCTATCTCATTCCCTGTCATCCCCTTCTCCTCCTGCCCCCAATCCCTCCCAGCATCAGAGTCTTTTCCAGTGAGTCAACTCTTCACATGAAGTGGCCAAAGTATTGGAGCTTCAGCTTTAGCATCAGTCCTTCCAATGAACACCCAGGACCGATCTCCTTTAGAATGGACTGGTTGGATCTCCTTGCAGTCCAAGGGACTCTCAAGAGTCTTCTCCAACACCACAGTTCAAAAGCATCAATTCTTCAGTGATCAGCTTTCTTTACAGTCCAACTCTCATATCTATACATGACTACTGGAAAAACCATAGTCTTGACTAGACGGACCTTTGTTGGCATAGTAATGTCTCTGCTTTTTAATATACTCTCTAGGTTGGTCATAACTTTCCTTCTAAGGAGTAAGCGTCTTTTAATTTCATGGCTGCAATCAGCATCTGCAGTGATTTTGGAGCCCCAAAAAACAAAGTCTGACACTGTTACCACTGTTTCCCCATCTATTTCCCATGAAGTGATGGGATAAGATGCCATGATCTTCGTTTTCTGAATGTTGAGCTTCAAGCCAAAGTTTTCACTCTCCTCTTTCACTTTCATCAAGAGGCCTTTGAGTTCCTCTTCACTTTCTGCCATAAGGGTGGTGTCATCTTCATATCTGAGGTTATTGATATTTCTCTCGGCAATCTTGATTCCAGCTTGTGTTTCTTCCAGCCCAGCTTTCCTCATGATGTACTCTGCATATAAGTTAAATAAGCAGGGTGACAATATACAACCTTGCCGTACTCCATTTCCTATTTGGAACCAGTCTGTTGTTCCATGTCCAGTTCTAACTGTTGCTTCCTGACCTGCATACAGGTTTCCCAAAAGGCAGGTCAGGTGGACACTTTAGAACTTATTCATCTTGTCTGACTGTAACTTTACACCCAGTGAACAACAACTCTCCATATCCTCCCTTCCCCACCCACCACCATTCTCTTGTTTGCTTCTGTAAGTTTGATTTTAGATGCCTCATACAAGAGGAGCCAAGCAGTATCTCTCCTTCTGTGTTTTATTTCACTTTTACCATAATGTTTTCCAGATACATCCATGTTGTTGCAAATGATGTGACTTCCTTTTCTTTTAAGATTGATTGATATTCAATTGTATGCATATACTCAACAAAAGTGATTTACAGATTCAATGCTACTCCCATCAAAATGGCATCTTTCAAGGAATCTCAATGGCGTATTTTATAGATATAAAAAAAAAACAACAACCTTAAAATTCATGTGGAACCACAAAAGACAGAAAAGCCAATATGGTCTTGAGAAAAATGAATAAAGCTGGAGATGTTATACTTCCTGATTTCAAAATACATTGCAAAGCTACAATAATTAAAATAGTATGGAACTAGCCTAAACTTAGACTAATAGATCAGTGGAATAGAATATACAGTCCAGAAATACTAATGAATATATAGTCAGCTTATCTTAATAAGGGTGCCAAGAATACACAATGGGAAAATGATAGTCTCTTCAGCAAACAGTGCTGGTAAATTGCATATCCACAGGCCAAAGAAAGAAATTGGATTCCTCTCTTATACCATATACAAAAGTCCACTCAAAATTGAATGAATGCTTAAGCATAAGATCTAAAATTTTTAACAATCTAGCCAAAAATACAGGGGGAAATCATCATGATATTGGTTCTGACAATGATCTCATTGATAGGAAACCAAAGGCAAAAACAAAAAGTAGACAAGAGAGACTGCATCAAATTCAAAAGCTTTTGCTCAGGAAATATAATGAGCAGGATAAAAGGCCACCTAAGGCATGGGAAGAAATATCTGCAAATTATATATCTGTTATAAATTGTAAATCTCCAAAATGTATAAGGAAATCCTACAATTCAATAGCAAAAAACGAAAAACAAAAAATCCCAAGGCAACCTGATTTTTAAAAGGTCTAATGACACAATTAGACATTTCTCCAAAGAAGACTCACAAATGGCCAACAGTTATATGAAAAGGTCCTCAAAACACTAATCATCAGGGAAATGTAAATCAAAACTACAATGAGCCATCACCTCATAACTGTTAGGATGACTATTATCAAAAAAGGAAAAGGTAGGTGTTAGTAAGGTTGTAGAGAAATATGAACACTTTACACATTGTTGGTAGGAATGTAAAAGACTATTTGGTAGTTGTATGATCTTGGCAAGTTATTTAACCTTTCTGTGACTTGATTTTATCACTTGGAAACAGAGGCTAAAATAAGTACTTTTCTTATAAGGGTGTTAAGAATATACTTGTATATATTCTATAGATGTGCACACCAACAATACTTCCAAAGTGATTACTAAAAATCAGATGATGATTTATATAGATAGATGGTTAGGTAGCTGTATAGATATGTATTTATATTTATTTTAGCTGATATATGTCTATATATGCATATATATATCTAAGCTGAACTCCAATACTTTGGCCACCTCATGTGACGAGTTGACTCACTGGAAAAGACTCTGATGCTGGGAATGATTGGGGGCAGGAGGAGATGGGGACGACAGAGAATGAGATGGCTGGATGGCATCACCGACTAGATGGACATGAGTTTGGGTGAACTCCGGGAGTTGGTGATGGACAGGGAGGCCTGGTGTGCTGTGATTCATGGGGTCACAAAGAGTCAGACACGACTGAGCGACTGAACTGAACTGATGTGTATGTATGTGTATATACACACTCAAAACATTTCCTGGTACATACTAGGCCATTTGAAACTATTGTTCTTTTGTATTAGTGCTTAGAACATGTGCACTTCTGTATTCCTAATCACACTGAATATCTCAAGCTTAAAGAATTTTAAACATGATAATACATGAAAAAAAATGCTATTTTTAAAGATTTCTAATTTTCTGCTTCTGATGAGGGAGTACTGTTTTATCTATGTGGGTTATTGTAATCTTCCTTTTAAGTATTGCTTGCTAATATTTTAGCCATTTTCATTGTTTTATTTACATCTTATTGTTCTATTTCAGTTTTTCAATATATTCTTTTTTACCATCAAATCATCGTATATTTTATCTTTAAAATGTATTTTCATATTGAGTTATAATTGATTTACAATATTATATTAGTTTCAGATGTACAACATACAATTTCAATATTTTATAGGTTATATTCCAATTGAAGTTATAAAAATAGCTGTTTTTACCTGTTTTTTATATTTTTGTTTTTTTCATTTATACATAGTAGGTTATGCCTGTTAATCCCATACCCTTATCTTGCCCCTCTGGTAACCAGTAATTTGTTCTCTGTATCTGTGAATCTCTTTCTTTTTTGTTATATATTCCTTTATTTGTTTTATATTTTTATATTCCACATTTAAGTGACATCATATTTGTTTTTGACTTATTTCACTTAGAATAATACACTCTAATTCAGCCAACATTATGGCAATGGCAGAATTTCATTTTTCTTTGTGGCTGAGTAGTATTTTATTGTATATATGTATATCATATCTTCATTATTCATTCATCTGTTGATGGGCACTTGGGTTACTTTATTGACTTTTTTTGTGGCTAGCTGGAATTATTTTTAAACTTTATTTTATATTGAACATAATTGATTAACAGTATTGCACTAGTTTCAGGTATACAGCAAAGTGATTCAGTTATACATATAAATGTATCTAGTCTTTTTCATATTATTTTCCCATTTAGGTTATTACAGAATATTGAGCTGCATTCTCTGTGCTATATAATAGGTCCCTGATGATTATCTCTTTTAAATATACAAATGCATACACGTCAAACCCAAACTATCAATCTGAGTTTTGATGAGAGCCATTTTAACAGGTGTGAGGTGATATCTCAAGATGGTTTTGATTTATATTTCGGATGCTAAGTGAGGGTGAGCATTTTTTATGTGCCTCATGGCCATCTATATATCTTCTTCAGAAAAGTGTCTATTTAAATCTTCTGTCCATTTTTAATTGAGTTTTTTTTATATTGAATCATATGAGATGTTTATATATTTTATATATTAACCCCTAATGGTTATATAATTTGCAAATATTTTCTCCCTCTCCATAGGTTGTCTGTTCATTTTATTTATCCTTTCCTTTGCTGTGAGAAAGCTTTTAAGTTTAATTAGGTCACATTTATTTATTTTTACTTTTGTTTCTTTTGCCTTAGAAGACATATTCAAAAAATATTGTTACAGTTTATGTCAAAGAATGTTCTGCCTGTGATCTCTTCTAGGAGTTTTATGGTTTCAGGTCTTACATTTAGGTCTTTAATCCATTTTGAGTATACTGTTGTATATGATGCATATAATGTTCTACTCTTTTACTTTTACATGTAGCTGTCCTATTTTCCGAGCTCCAGTTATTGAAAATACTGTCTTTTCTCCATTGTATGTTCCTGACTTTTTTGGTCATATTTTAACTTAGAATAGTGCATGGGTTTACTTCTGGGCTTTCTTTCCTGTTTAAATCATCTCTGTGTCTGTTTATGTGCCAGTACCACATGGATTGCAGCCATGAAATTAAAATACACTTACTCCTTGGAAGGACAGTTATGACCAACCTAGATAGTATATTAAAAAGCAGAGACATTACTTTGCCAACAAAGGTCCGTCTAGTCAAGGCTATGGTTTTTCCCGTGGTCATGTATGGATGTGAGAGTTGGACTGTGAAGAAAGCTGATCACTGAAGAATTGATGCTTTTGAACTGTGGTGTTGGAGAAGACTCTTGAGAGTCCCTTGGACTGCAAGGAGATCCAACCAGTCCATTCTAAAGATCAATCCTGGGTGTTCATTGGAAGGTCTGATGCTAAAGCTGAAACTCCAATACTTTGGTCACCTCATGCAACAAGTTGACTCACTGGAAAAGACTCCGATGCTGGGAAAGGTTGGGGGCGGGAGGAGAAGGGGACTACCGAGAATGAGATGGCTGGATGGCATCACCAACTCGATGGACATGAGTTTGAGTGAACTCCAGGAGTTGGTGATGGACAGGGAGGTCTGGCGTGCTGTGATTCATGGGGTCGCAAAGAGTCGGACACAACTGAGCGACTGAACTGAGCTGAACTGAACCACATGGTTTTGATTATTGTAACATTGTAATATAGTTTGAAGACTTGGAAGATGATACCTCTAACTTTGTTCTTTTTCCTCAAGATAGTTTTTGCGATTCAAGGTCTTTTGTGGCTCCACATAATTTTTAGGATAATATATTTTAGTTCTATGGAAAAGTTATAGGTTTTTTGATAGGAATTGTATTAAATCTATAGATTGCTTTAAGTAATATGGACAGTATAGCAATATTAATTCTTCCAATCTAAGAACAAAGTATAGCTTTCCATTTTGGGTATGATTTTCAAATCCCTTCATTAATATTTTATGATTTCACAGTATAGGTCTTTCACCTCCTTGGTTATGTTTCTTTCTAGTATTATTTCTGATGTGATTGTAAATGGAACTTTAAAATATTTTCTCTAATAATTCATTATTAGTGTATAGAAAACCAACAGATTTCTAGGTATTAATCATGTAACTATGTTTAATTCATTTATTCAACTCATGTTCAATTCTTTGTTTTATGGTGGAGACCTTAAGTTTTTCTATATATCTTTAAATAGCAACAGTTTTACTTTTTCCTGTCCAATTTGGAGGATATTTCTTTCATGTGTATTTGTTTTATGTTGTGTGGCTAGGACTTTAAATACTATGTTAAATGAAAAAGGTAAGAGTGAGTATCCATGTCTTTTTCCTAATTTTAGAGTAAAAGATTTCAGCTTTTCAGTTTTGAGAATGAAGTTAGCTATGGGTTTGTCATAAATGATTTTAATTATATTCAGTTTTATTCCCACTGTACCAGCTTTAATGAGAGGATATAATCATGAATGGATATTAAATTTTGTCAAATACTTTTTCTGACTCTGTTGTGATTCAGTTCAGTTCAGTTCAGTCACTCAGTCGTGTCCGACTCTTTGCGACCCCATGAATCACAGCACGCCAGGCCTCCCTGTCGATCACCAACTCCCAGAGTTCACTCAAACTCATGTCCATCGAGTTGGTGATGCCATCCAGCCATCTCATTCTCTGTTGTCCCCTTCTCCTCCTGCCCCAATCCCTCCCAGCATCAGAGTCTTTTCCAGTGAGTCAAATCTTCACATGAGGTGGCCAAAGTATTGGAGTTTCAGCTTTAGCATCAGTCCTTCCAATGAACACCCAGGATTGATCTCCTTTAGAACGGACTGGTTGGATTTCCTTGCAGTCCAAGGGACTCTCAAGAGTCTTCTCCAGCACCACAGTTCAAAAGCATCAATTCTTTGGTGCTCAGCTTTCTTCACAGTCCAACTCTCACCTCCATACATGACCACGGGAAAAACCATAGCCTTGACTAGATGGACCTTGGTTGACAAAGTAATGTCTCTGCTTTTTAATATGCTATCTAGGTTGGTCATGATTTTACTCTTCCTTCTGTTAATATGGTGTACCAGTTTTATTAATTTGCAGATTGAACTATCTTTGCATCCCTAGAATAAATCTCACTTAACCATGGTGCATAATCTTTATATACATAGTGTTGGATTCAGTTTGCTAGTATTTGTTAAGGATTGTTGCCTGTATATTCATCAGAAATATTGTCCTATAGTTTTATTTTTTGTAGTGTCTTTGTCTGGTTTTGGTATCAGGGTAATAGTAGCCTCATGGAATGAATTTGCGAGTGTTTTTTCCTCTGCAGTTTTTTAAATTGATCACTATAACTCTTTATATGCTTGGTGTAATTCACCTGTGAAATCATCTGGTTCTGAACTTTTGTTTGCTGAGAGCTGTTTTTTTTTTTTATTAAAATTTTTCGTTTACTCCTTGTGATTCATCTTTTTAGATTGTCTACTTTTTCTTGATTCAGCCTTGGACGTTTACATGCTTCTAGAAATTTATCCATTTCTTCTAGGTTGTCCTGTTTATTGACTTGTAACTCTTCATAGTTTTATCTTATAATTTTTTGTAACTCTGCACAATCAGTTGTTATTTTTCCTCTTTCATTTCTTATTTTATTTGAGGCCTCTCTGTTTACTTATTGGTAAGTCTGGCTTAAGGGTTAATCAATTCTGTTTATCTTTTCAAAGAACAAGCTCTTGGTTTCATTAATGCATTTAATTGCATTTTTGTCTGTATTTTATGTATTCCTGATCTTTATTGTTTCCTTCTTTCTATGGATTTTAGACTTTGTTTTTGTTTTTCTACTTCTTTAGATAGAAAGTTAGATTGCTTATTTGAGATTTTTTTGTTTCTTGACTGTAAAGCTATACACTTATCTTGTAGAAATTCTTTTGCTGTATCTCATATATTTTGGAAAAACTGTGTTTTATATTTTCATTTGTCTTGTCTTTATTGAGGTATTTTCTGATTTCATCTTTGATTTCTTTATTGACCTTTTTTTAAAGTAATATTTTGTTATGTCTCCACGTATTTGTGCTTTTCACATTTTTCTTCCTGTAATTGATTTCTGATTTTATACCATTGTAGTCAGAAATAATGCCTGATAAAATTTCTATTCATCTAAATTTCTTGAGACTTGTTTTTGTGCCAAGTATATGATCTCATCTGGAAAACGTTCCATGTGCAGTTGAAAAGAATGAAATTTGTTCTTTTGGGATGGGATGTCCATATCCATTAAGTCCTACTCATCTGTTGTGTAATTTAAGGTCCATTCCCCTTCCGATAATGTGATCACTGACCTAGAGCCAGACATCTTGGAATGTGAAGTCAAGTGGGCCTTAGAAAGCATCACTACGAACAAAGCTAGTGGAGGTGACGGAATTCCAGTTGAGCTATTTCAAGTCTTGAAAGATGATGCTGTGAAAGTGCTGCACTCAATATGCCAGCAGATTTGGAAAACTCAGCAGTGGCCACAGGACTGGAAGAGGTCAGTCTTCATTCCAATCCCAAAGAAAGGCAATGCCAAAGAATGCTCAAACTACCGCACAGTTGCACTCATCTCACACGCTAGTAAAGTCATGCTCAAAATTCTCCAAGCCAGGCTTCAGCAGTATGTAAACCGTGAACTCCCAGATGTTCAAGCAGGTTTTAGAAAAGGCAGAGGCACCAGAGATCAAATTGCCAACATCTGCTGGATCATGGAGAAAGCAAGAGAGTTTCAGAAAACCATCTATTTCTGCTTCATTGACTATGCCAAAGCCTTTGACTGTGTGGATCACAATAAACTGTGGAACATTCTGAAAGCGATGGGAATACCAGACCACCTGACCTGCCTCTTGAGAAACCTGTATGCAGGTCAGGAAGCAACTGTTAGAACTGGACATGGAACAACAGACTGGTTCCAAATAGGAAAAGGTGTACGTCAAGGTTGTATATTGTCACCTTGCTTATTTAACTTCTATGCAGAGTACATCATGAGGAACAATGGGCTGGAAGAAGCACAAGCTGGAATCAAGATTGCTGGGAGAAATATCAATAACCTCAGATATGCAGATGACACTACCTTTATGGCAGAAAGTGAAGAGGAACTCAAAAGCCTCTTGATGAAAGTGAAAGAGCAGAGTGAAAAGGTTGGCTTGAAGCTCAACATTCAGAAAACAAAGATCATGGCATCTCGTCCCATCACTTCATGGGAAATAGATGGAAAAACAGTGGAAACAGTGTCAGACTTTGTTTTTTTGGGCTCCAAAATCACTGCAGATGCTGATTGCAGCCATGAAATTAAAAGACGCTTGCTCCTTGGAAGGAAAGTTATGACCAACCTTGATAGTATATTAAAAAGCAGAGACATTACTTTGCCAACCAAGGTCCGTCTAGTCAAGGCAATGGTTTTTCCCGTGGTCATGTATGGATGTGAGAGTTGGACTGTGAAGAAAGCTGATCGCCGAAGAATCGATGCTTTTGAACTGTGGTGTTGGAGAAGACTCTTGAGAGTCCCTTATACTGCAAGGAGATCCAACCAGTCCATTCTAAAGGAGATCGATCCTGGATGTTCATTGGAGGGACTGATGCTAAAGCTGAAACTGCAATACTTTGGCCACCTCATGCGACGAGTTGACTCACTGGAAAAGACTCTGATTCTGGGAAAGGTTGGGGGCGGGAGGAGAAGGGGACGATGGAGAATGAGATGGCTGGATGGCGTCACCGATTCTGTGGACATGAGTTTGGGTGTACTCCGGGAGTTGGTGATGGACAGGGAGGCCTGGCGTGCTGTGATTCATGGGGTCGCGGAGAGTCGGACACGACTGAGCGACTGAACTAACTAACTAACTAACTAACCCCTTCCGTTCCGTAGCTCAGTTGTGTCCGACTCTTTGCGACCCCATGGACTGTAGCCTACCAGGCTTCTCCGTCCATGGGATTCTCCAGGCAAGAATACTGGAGTGGGTTACCGTTTCCTTCTCCAGGGGATCTTCCCGACCCAGGAATCGAACCCGGGTCCCCCGCATTGAAGGCAGACGCTTTAACCTCTGAGCCAGGTCACCATTGCCTTATTTATGTTCTATATGGATGATCTGTTCACTGATATAAGTGAGGTACTAACATCCCTATTTTGGTTGTATTGTAGTATATTGTCGTCTGTATATATTTATGTGTGCCTGTATTTGATGCATCTAAGTTAATTACTATAATATTCTCTTCTTGTACTAGTTCCTTTATCATTATATAATGCCTTTCTTTGTCTATTTTTAAAGTGTATTTTGACTGATATGAGTACTAATGCCCCTCCTTTCTTATCATTTATGTTTGCATGCAATATCTTTTTCCATCCCCTCTCTTTCAGTCTGTATCTTTAGTTCTTATGTGAATGTCATAATTAGTGTGTAAATGTGTTTTATTTTATTACCCAATCAGCCACCTGGTGTCTTTTGATTTAGTTGCTCAGTCGTGTTCAAATCTTTGTGACCCCATGGACTGCAGCAAGCCAGGCTTTCCTATCCTTACTATCTCCTGGAGTTTGCTGAAACTCATGTCCATTGAGTCGTTGATGGCATCCAAACATCTCATCCTCTGTCACCCCCTTCTCCTCCGGCCTTCTATCTTTCTCAGCATCAGGGTCTTTTCCAATAATGGCTCTTCATATCAGGTGGCCAAAGTATTATAGCTTTAGCTTCAGCTTCAGTCCTTCTGATGAATATTCAGGGTTGATTTCCTTTAGGATGGACTGGTTGGATCTCCTTGCAGTCTGAGGAACTCTCAAGAGTCTTCTCCAGCATCATGGTTTGAAAGTATCAACTCTTTGGTACTCAGCCTTCTATATGGTTCAAATCTCACATCTGTATATGACTACTGGAAAAACCATAGCTTTGACTATATGAACCTTTGCTGGCAAAGTGATATCTCTGCTTTTTAATACACTGTCTAGATTTGTCATAGCTTTTCTTCCAAGGAGCAATCATCTTTTAATTTAATGGCTGCAGTCACCATTCACAGTGATTTTGAAGTCCAAGAAAATACGGTCTGTTGCTGTTTCCATTTTTTCCCCCATATATTTGCCATGAAGTTATGGGACCAGATGCCATGATCTTAGTTTTCTGAATGTTGAGTTTTAAGCCAGCTTTTTCACTCTCCTCTTTCACCTTCATCAAGAGGCTCTTTAGTTTCTCTTTGCTTTCTACCATTAGGGTGGTGTCATCTACATATCTGAGGTTATTGATATTTCTCCTGGCAATCTTGATTCTAGCTTGTGCTTTTTCCATCTCAGCATTTCACATGGGAGAAGGGGATGGCAGAGGATGAGGTTTGATGATATCAACTAAAAAAGATGTACAGTTTGAGAATTGAGAGTTAAGTTTTATTTGGGGCAAAATGAGGATGGCAGCCCAGGAGGCAGCATCTCAGATAGCTCTGAGAGACTGCTTCATAGCGGCAGTGGGAGAAAGTGAATATATAAGGTTTTCATGAAGGGGGAGTTCAATACCATGAAGCACTCATTTTACAAAAGTTTTTTTTGTTAGTCATGAGGATCTGATGTCATCATGAAGGGATTTAGTGCTTCTCTAGATATGAGACGCAAGGATTGAGATAATAAAATCTGTTCCTAGAAATATCCAACTATCTAAAGACCTGTCCCACCAGATTCCCTGGAGCACAGAGTGCCTCACTCCACCCTGAATTCCCTCAGAGTTGTTGAAGGTCAACAACCATGGGGTTCAGTCTCCATAGAAGCAGATGGCAAATGCCTTTGTTGTTCAGTTATTGGCAATGCTCTTGTTAAGTGCCAATTTGTAGTTGACACAGCCCCCTTGTGGTCATAAATGCAACCATACTTTGGGTGGGACTTCATGATTCTTTTGTCCCACATTGATGGGAAAGCTCATTCCCAGTTCTGAAGAAGTTTTTTTGTTGATAGGCCACTCAATGTGCTATTACTGTAGTAGGTCTTAATAATCAAAGATCTCTGGACACCTGTCTTGTAGTTATGGTCCAGGAAAGTATTCCCTTTCTTTGCATCTTCCCATATCTAAAGTTACACTATTACAATCATTGATCATATATTGATCTATACATTTGATCAACTGCTTCATGTCATCACTTTCATTGGAGTCTCAGTCATACACTTGGTAATACAAGAAATAATAATCTTGTGAAACAAACAAAATACAAATGGTATAGTCAATAACATTAGTGGAATTAAAAATAAACATTTTAGTCATGAGCCTCCCATACCAAACCAGTTTTTTAAAAAAGATGATCAAGACTAGGGAATGGGTCACTTAAAGCAGAAATCTGATTTTTCATATGGTTCATCAAATGTGTTACATTAAAGGATTTATCGGGTATGAAAATATAGGATTCACTTTGAATTGTAGCACAGATATCTACCTGAGATGCTGGAAGGTGTCAAGGGCCTTGAAGTTATGAGGCACTGCCTTTCTTATCATAGAGATCTCAGAATTCAATAGGCTGATAGCCCAGTTACTATCATTTAAAGCTTATGAAAGTTGTTAAGGCTCCGATATGGCCAAATACATTCTCCAACCCTAATGAAGGCACACACACACACACAAAGCTGCTAAATGGTCATGCCAGTAGAATACAGATCTTTGACCCACTGGGATCATACCAATGGTAGATTGGTAAAGGTTACCTCTAATTTGTTAACATGTCTGACCTTAAATTCATGGAAATCTCAGGCTACACCTTCATATCCACCCCTGTAGATGTCAAGGCCATAAATTAGTGCGACAAATCCACTGAGTTCCATACTAATCACTTTCTCTAAGGGTAATAATAGGCATAGTTCACAAAGCACCCAGCCTTGTCTCATAATTACCAGGTTGACTATTTTTAGTACGATTTAACCATTCCCAACATAGAGGAACTTTTATTTATTTTTTTCAGTTCATATTTATTTTTTTTTTTTAATTTATTTGTTTTAATTGGAGGCTAATTACTTTACATTATTGTTTTGGTTTTGCCATACATTGACATGAAACTTAAATGACCATAACCTGGTGTTAACCTTGTAGATTCTCTGCATATTTGTGGGTGTTTTCCTTTTAATAGATGAGACGCTAATTTTTTATTGAGACTTAGCTTGTCACTCCAACTGAGTTTGAATGATCCTAAGAGAAAACTTAAATCTATGGCCAGTATCAGAGCAGGTATTATTAATTGGCCAGATGAGAGGATCCCATCTAGTAATCTAATGTATAGATAGAATAGGACTGAACTCTCATCTGAATAAATTTCTTCGGGGATATCCAATCAGAGCCCTAGAGATCCAATCCACCAAGCCCTACCCAATCCACCAAGGTAACCCAGAAGTACTAGATGCAGGTAAGTGGCCACAACCCAAGAATTAGATTGAGTTTGAAACTAGCATAGAATCATGTCCATGATAAAAAACATTTGATTGATAGGCATAGGTCCACAGAATCAAGAAAACATTATAAATGATCATACAAGTCACATCAGCATCTTGGGCAGGCTGTCTACTTCTGATGTTGTCTTCTTCTCATCCTAGTATAGTGTAGTTATCTCTGTTTGAGCCTTGTTTTAAGGTGAGTTTGAGGTCAGCAGGCCTCTCTATAGACCAGTTTAGCTTAGGGGGCCTTTGGAAGTGGGACTTAACCTGAATCAATTTCCCTGGGCACGAGCTAGTTAAGAGTACCTGACAGAAAGGTCCTTCTATCCAGGTTGGAGACAGTTCCTTAAATTATGTCTTCTTCCAGTCTTGGTTACAGGTCTTGCATGAGGCACCTGATCTTCATCCAAAGATTACTGAGAGAAGCTTCATAAACAACCCTAAAGTGCCCTTTAATAAGTCAATTAAATTTTACATTAATATACCCTAACAGCAAAGAACTATCCAGGAAATGAGTGTTAGTAGATACAGACCTCCATTAATAAACTGTGCTGAAACATCTTTTTCTCGCTAAAATCACGGTCATTTTTACCGAATATAATCAAAGTAAGACTTGTTTGTGATGTAAGTCTGGTCTCAACAGACTTGACCTGATGATTTATATAATCATAACTGATCATAGACCTTTTTGCTTTGCTGAAATTTTATAAAGTCTCAGATTGAACTTTTAAAATAAAACCTTTAGGGCTAGGAATGTCATGACAAAGGCTTATCACAAATTTTGCCTAACAGATCCAAGTGAATTCCTCCCTTCTCAAGGTCTCCAAAATTCCATGAGGTTTCTGTACCTGTTAGTGAGATAACCTTCCTAACTTATCTGATAAAATTACTGGAAACTAAGAGCTTCCAATCTCTGGAGGGTTCAGATAGAGAGAGAAGATAAATGTTTCAATTTGTTTATAAAATATAATTTTACCAAATTACTGTCATAATTAGTTTGAGGGGAAGGTTTTTTTTTTCCTTACAGCTGGAAAACACAGATTTAAATCAGTAATTTTTCAGATAGAAACCATAAACATTATAAGCATATTCACCAGTTCATTCAGTCCTTTTGTTAACCATTGTGAAGTCATCAGGTTTTCCATTAGAATCCTTACCCAGTTCAGAAACTGGTATTTATCCAAAAGTCCTTTCTATAAATCTTCTTGAAGAGGAAGTGGTTTTGCAAAACTTGGTTTGTGCTATGACAATATTTTGAGAGATTAGATTATTTTGAAATAATAGAAAACTAGAATTATGCCTGATAACATTTTACTCAAACATATCAGAATTTTAGGAACTTCATACAGTTTCTAGGCTATCTATATTAGTAACATTTACCATACAATATAACCCAAGGCTTATTACTCACTTGACAATACTCCTCATGTAATTCTGTATACAAAATGAAACTAATTAGTGTAATATTCTTCTTTGGGATGTTTCAGGGGCCCTCTGAAGCATCACAAAGTTAGCCAGAAATCAAGTTCTTCATTAGAATGATTTAGGAAGTTTTATCAATGATTATCAAAAAGTTTTAGAACATTCAGTCAGATAGGATTATAGGTCATTGTGAAACAATAGCTATTCACTTAGCCAAAGTAACAACAAAGGATTTCAGAACAGATCATTTAAGAGATAAAAAAACTTAAATCTATTATCAAAGGCAGTTCAGTATCTGAAGAAAAGCTGTCATCTTAACAGAGAGAAAAGCTAAATTCAAGTGTTGTACCAGCTTACTTTATTTAAAAGGTAAACTTAATTAAATTTATTTTAAACTTATTTTAAACCATGCACAAAGCTCTTTTCTCATGGTTCACTCTCCACAAACCTTCTTACCACTTTCCTGTACCCATTATTTTGTTCTTGTATGCTAAAAAGCCACCTGTAAGTCAGGCTTACTTCCTTTTCCCTTCACAAAATTCAATTCCATTCCTCATACCTTCTTTACTGAAAACACACTTCTACTTTCCTTAAGCAACCAATAACTGTCTTTTATACTAGTATTTTATAGACTGGTAAGTATAAATACCAGTGATAATTTCTAAAACCTTTGCTTTCTTAGAGAGAACATTTCAGGATGGCACCAAATATCATTCATTTTTAGTCCCAAATCTCTTTAGTTTCTCTGTAAGAGGAAATTGGTATTCAATAATAAATACTTCAAAATTCTATTTTATTTGGAAATGACCTAGCTATTCAGTAGACTTCATACACTTAGGTTAGCACAACCCTTAGAAATTCAAGCTACCCCAATCTGGAGAGACTATTCTAGACAGACATTCCTAAAGCATAATTTTTCTTGATAGATTTTATCTAAAAGCTCATATATCATTTACATTTTTTAGAAGGTTTTTTCACTCGAGGTAATTCCCTTGCTGACAAACTTGTAACAGATATAATAATATTTAACTTACATTGAACCTAGGTACAATGAAAATATTCTACTTAATGTTAATTACTCTTAGACGTGTCTATATTAGTTAGATCAACAAACAAACATTAGTATCAGGCATTTAATACCGAATATTTTCCAGTTCACGTGAACCTGAAATTCATTAGGTTAATTTCTCTTGTATTTAGAATTCAGTTCAGTTCAGTTCAGTCACTCAGTCGTGTCCGACTCTCCGCGACCCCATGAATCACAGCACGCCAGGCCTCCCTGTCCATCACCAACTCCCGGAGTTCACTCAAATTCATGTCCACAGAGTCGGTGATGCCATCCAGCCATGTCATTCTCCGTCGTCCCCTTCTCCTCCCGCCCCCAACCTTTCCCAGCATCAGAGTCTTTTCCAGTGAGTCAACTCGTCTCATGAGGTTTGATTGTAAATGCTTACTTTTTTTTTTCAAGGCCAATTAGATTAGAGCTCATTTACAAATTGATCTCTCAGCAATCAGCAATATTATCCAAAAGAAAAAAAAAAAACAAAGACACACACTGAGACATACATATATCCAAATAGACACAAGAGATCCTATTATTGTTTTCCAAACTTAGTTATGAATACTAGTTGTAAAAGTAATTGGAATAAGATTTTAAAAGGCTTTGTTCCCCGTTTTTTTTCCTTTTGGTTTCAGGAATTAGAGATGGTCTAAATAAGTGATCCAAAGAGATATGGGTTAAAGCTATGGAAGGAGTTATTTCCTCAGGGCAAGAATTCTTAAAGAGATAATTTTTTCCTTTAGCTTTCTCTGGAGTCTAAAGAATGTCGTGACCACATTGTCAAAAATCATATTTTTCTGTGACCTTAGTTTTATAGCCCAAATGTAGACCAGATAGTGCTCAACTTGGTCCTGATAACAAGGGCAGATTGGTTCCAGCAAGGATTGACCCTCTGGGGAAGTAAGGGTCTTAGTTTGATCAGCTCTAGGTTGTTGATTACAGGAGGAAGTCCTGGACATAAGGGACATTTTTCTATCGTTTGTCAATAAAGATTTAATATTTTTAGGCCATTTCTTTGTCAGTGGATCATAGCTATAGATTGACCAGTCCAAAAAAAATTTTCTTTTCCCCCAAGGGGTTCCCAGGTGAAGTGTGGAAACTTAGAGTGAGCAATTCCTTTATTTGCAGTTTGTACCATATGTCTGTGCTCTCAAACTAAACCAACAAAACTAAACTGAACCAAAACTTCACCAGCCAGGAGTCACACTCCAAATGAAACAAAAGGCAAAGAGATGCCCAGAAATCAAATATCAAGTGGCAAGAGTGGCCCCAAAAGATGGTAAATTGATGCCCAGAAATCAAAAGGGAAATGGCATAAATGCCAAATGTGACTTCCCAATGCTACTAGACCTGAGACCTAGCAAAATCAGTTCCAGCAACCTTTTTAAGTTTTGATATAGTTTCAAGCAATTTCTTGTTGGTTTCCTGTGAAGAAGTTACTCTATCATTTCCTGTTTTAGAAGCGTCCAGATGGCAACCCACTCCAGTGTTCTTGCCTGGAGAATCCCAGGGACAGGAGCGCCTGGTGGACTGCCATCTATGGGGTCGCACAGAGTTGGGCACGACTGAAGCGACTTAGCAGCAGCAGCAGATACCAGCCAGAGTAAGCATGGCCAGCCTTTTCTAATTGTGTGTGCAAAAATATCAATTTTGAATATTGAAAGAACCCCAATTTGGCCAGTTTAGTTTAAGATCTCTTTCAGTATAAGTTATCCAATTAACTAGGTACTTGCAACTATAAGCTCCGTATGTATTATACATGAATCTGGCTAGCATTAGTCAGAGGCTGGCTTTCTGACACCCCTTTATTTCTGTTTTTGAGAAATTCTTTTTCCCATTTTAAGCTGAATTTGTTCAGGGATAAAAGTCACTAGTGAACTTGTGTAGTGGGTCCATGTGCTGCTTGTGAGCTTAATTCCTCAAGGAGTCACCCCAGAGTCATTTCAGCTCCTCCTACGTGTCTCGGATTCTGCCTCCGGCAATCTAAGACCACCATGGCTGCTCAGGTTGCTGAACGGCCAATTCAGCATATGTGCAACCCCTGGACGAGCAAGTATTTTAATTAATAAGTGGGTTTCCCTATGGCACCACTGCACAGTATGAGGACTAGGTCTCCACCACTCCCATAAATTTCTCAGTCACCTGACAAAACTGAAACCGGCCGGGAGAAGTCTTGCCACTTTTCTTCAGAGCAAAGCTCTCATGTATTTTCCTTATTTTTATCTTGACAAATTCTATAATGGCAGTCAAATTGAGGAAAAGTGTCCAGATAAGACTCTCAACCACTCAGCTAAGACCATTCAGTCCTCTACAATGGAGCGACCTCAGCATCTTTCAAACAAGCCCCTGGTATTTCTTGTTTTTTTTCCCCCCATACACAGTACCTTTCCACTGGGTGGGTAATTCCCCTGGCATCTTTAAGCCAGCCCTCTAACCAGGATTTTTTGCCTGGGTGGGAATTTCTTGGTATCTTTCAACCGAATTTCCCAGTATCTTTCCTACTGGGAGAAAGGCAGGTAACTTGCTCCACTGCCAAATAAAACTCAGTATCTCAACCAATAAGGGAGATTCGAGAACCAGGAAAGACTTACCCAAATTCATCTGCACTCCCCGAGAGGCGAATGGGCACAAGGGGCCACTGCTGGTACCAAAGTTCCGGTTCCTCGTGGAGCCCTCAGAAGGAAGGAAGTCCACTCTGGGTCACTTCCTTGGTCACGATTCAGTTCAGTTCAGTCGCTCAGTCATGTCCGACTCTTTGCGACCCCATGAATCACAGCACGCCAGGCCTCCCTGTCCATCACCAACTCTCGGTGTTCACTCAAACTCATGTCCATCGAGTCGGTGATGCCACCCAGCCATCTCATTCTCGGTCGTCCCTGTCTCCTCCCGCCCCCAATCCCTCCCAGCATCAGACTCTTTTCCACTGAGTCAACTCGTCGCATGAGGTGGCCCAAGTATTGGAGTTTCAGCTTTAGCATCAGTCCTTCCAATGAACACCCAGGATCGATCTCCTTTAGAATGGACTGGTTGGATCTCCTTGCAGTATAAGGGACTCTCAAGAGTCTTCTCCAGCACCACAGTTCAAAAGTATCAATTCTTCGGTGATCAGCTTTCTTCACAGTCCAACTCTCACATCCATACATGACCACGGGAAAAACCATTGCCTTGACTAGACGGACCTTGGTTGGCAAAGGAATGTCTCTGCTTTTCAATATGTCATCCAGGTTGGTCATAACTTTCCTTCCAAGGAGTAAGCATCTTTTAATTTCCTGGCTGCAATCAGCATCTGCAGTGATTTTGGAGCCCCCCAAAATAAAGTCTGACACTGTTTCCACTGTTTCCCCATCTATTTCCCATGAAGTGATGGGACCAGATGCCATGATTTTCGTTTTCTGAATGTTGAGCTTCAAAACAAACTTTCCACTCTCCTCTTTCATTTTCATCAAGAGGCCTTTGAGTTCCTCTTCACTTTCTGCCATAAGGGTGGTGTCATCTTCATATCTGAGGTTATTGATATTTCTCCCAGCAATCTTGATTCCAGCTTGTGCTTCTTCCAGCCCAGCGTTCCTCATGATGTACTCTGCATAGAAGTTAAATAAGCAGGGTGACAATATACAACCTTGAGGTACTCCTTTTCCTATTTGGAACCAGTCTGTTGTTCCATGTCCAGTTCTAACTGTTGCTTCCTGACTTGCATACAGGTTTCTCAAGAGGCAGTTCAGGTGGTCTGGGATTCCCATCTCTTTGAGAATGTTCCATAGTTTATTGTGATCCACACAGTCAAAGGCTTTGGCATAGTCAATGAAGCAGAAATAGATGTTTTTCTTGAACTCTCTTGCCTTCTCCATGTTTTTCCAGGCAAGAATACTGGAGTGGGTTACCATTTCCTTCTCCAGGAGATCTTCCCAACTCAGGGATTGAACCTGGGTCCCTCGTATTGTAGGCAGAGGCTTTATTGTCTGAGCCACCAGGGATGTCCAAGGATTACTTACACTTTGGTGAAGGGGAAGTTCAATACCATGAAGCACTCATTTTACAAAAATTTTTTCATTAGTCTTTAGGATCTGAAGTCACCATGAAGGGATTTAGTGCTTCTCTAGATATGAGGAGATGCAAGGATTGAGATCATAAAATCTGTTCCTAAAAACATCCAACTATCTATTGACTTGTCCCACCAGTCATTGAAGGTCATCAGTCATGGCAGCATGGGGTTCAGTCTCCATAAAGGTAGATGGCAAATGCCTTGGTTGTTAAGTCACTGGCAATGCTCTTGGTAAGTGCCAGTTTGTAGTTGATAATGGCATCACAGACTCCATGGACATGAGTTTGAGCAAGATCTGGAAGTTGGTGATGGACAGGGAAGCCTGGTGTGCTGCAGTCCATGTGGTTGCAAAGAGTTGGACATCACTGAGCGACTGAACTGGCTCTGCATATAAGTTAAATAATCAGGGTGACAATATACAGCCTTGTCGTACTCCTTTCCCAATTTTGAAGAGTGTATTTTACCATGTCTGTTTCTAACTGTTGCTTTTTGACCTGCATACAGGTTTCTCAGGAGGCAGGTGACGTAGTCTGGTATTCCCATCTTTTTAATAATTTTCTACAGTTTATTGTCATCTACACAGTCAAAGGCTTTAGCGTAGTCAATGAGACAAGAGGGGGATGTTTTTCTGAAATTCTCTTGCTTTATCTGTGATCCAGTGAATACTGGCCATTTGATCTCCGGTTCCTCTGCTTTTTCTAAATCCAGCTATTACATCTGGAAGTTCTAGGTTCACATACTTTTAAAGCCTAGCTTGGAGAAGTTTGAACATTACCTTGCTAGCATGTAAAATGAGAGCAATTGTGCAGTAGTTTGAACATTCTTTGGCATTGCCCTTGTTAGGGATTGGAATTAAAACTGATTTTTTCTAGTTCTGTGGCCACTGCTGAATTTTCAAATTTGCTGGCATATTGAGTACAGCACTTTAACAACATCATCTTTTAGGATTTGAAATAGCTCAGCTGGAATTCCATCACCTCCACTAGCTTTGTTTGTAGTGATGCTTCCTAAGGCCCACTTGACTTTGCACTCCAGGATGTTTGGCTCTAGGTGAGTGACCACACCATCGTGGTTATCTGAGTCATTAAGAATTTTTTGTATAGGTGTTCTGTGTATTCTTGCCACCTTGTCTTAATATCTTTCCTTCTGTTAGGTCTGTACTATTTCTGTCCTTTGTCGTGCCTATCTTTGCATGAAATGTTCCCTTAACGTTTCTAATTTTCTTGAAGAGATCTCTAGTCAGTCTTTCTCATTTTATTGTTTTCCTCTATTTCTTTGAATTGTTCACTTAAGAAGGCTTTCTTATCTCTCGTTACTATTTTTTGGAACGCTGCTTTCAGATGGGTATATCTTTCTTTTTCTCTTTTACCTTTCACTTTTCTTCTTTTCTTGTTATTTGTTAAGGCCTCCTCTAACAACCATTTTGCCTTTTTGCATTTCTTTTTCTTTGGAATGGTTTTGATCACCACCTCCTATACAATGTTATGAACCTCCGTCCATAGTTCTTTAGGCACTCTGACTATTTGGTCTAATCCCTTGAATCTGTTTGTTACTTCCACTGTATAATTGTAAAGGATTTTATTTAGGTCATACCAAAAATGGTCTAGTGGTTTTCCATACTTTCTTCAATTTTTTTTTTTTTTTTACTTTCTTCAATTTAAGTCTGAATTTTGCAATACGAAGTTCATGATCTGAGCCAGAGTCAGCTCCTGGTCTTGTTTTTGCTGACTGTATAGA
Source organism: Moschus berezovskii (assembly GCF_049115385.1). Taxonomy (NCBI): domain Eukaryota; kingdom Metazoa; phylum Chordata; class Mammalia; order Artiodactyla; family Moschidae; genus Moschus; species Moschus berezovskii. The sequence continues at coordinate 24,618,487 of NC_142466.1, forward strand.
GCTTCTCCATCTTCGGCTGCAAATAATATAATCAATCTGACCATCTGTTGCTATCCATGTATAGAGTTGTCTTTTGTATTGTTGGAAGAGGGTGTTTGCCATGATCAGTACATTCTCTTGGCAAAACTCTGTCTTTTGATTGGCACATTTAATTCATTGATATCTAAATTAATTATTGATAGGTATATTTCTTTTCTTGTGGTTGGGTTATTTTCTTTAGCAGTATGGTTATAATCTCGTTTTTGTGTATCTGTTATAGGTTTTTGATTTGTGTTTATCATAGGATTTATGTATGTTGACATATATTTGTTTTATAAAAGTATTCATTTAGATTCAAACACTATATTTTTTTTCCTCTCTTCCCACATACTTTACATTTTGGATGTCATATTTTATATCTTCATGATTATCCTTTATTGATTTTTGTAATTTTACTTGATTTTACATTTTTTTGTCTTTTAATGTTTGTGTGGGACATTCAAATGGTTGATTGTCAGTATTTGCTATATATTCACCTCTACTATTTTGATTTTTTCTTTCCTATACACATTTACTTCTTGTTAGTGTTTTCCATTTAAAGAAGATCCTTTAATATTTATATTAGCATCAGTCTAGTATCAATAAACTCTTTTAGTTCTTGCTCTTCTGAGATGCTCTTTATGTCTCCTCTACTTCTAAATGATCATCTTGCTGGGTAATATGCCCTACAGAACAGGTTTGGTTTTTTTTTTTTGGTCCTTGTTGTTGTTGTAAATTTTAAATATATCATGCTTTTCTCCTCTAGCCTGTGAAGTTTCTACAGAAAGATTAGCTGATAGACTTATAGGGATTCCCTTGAATATGATCTTTTGTGTTTCTCTTGCTGCAAATGGATTTTCTCTTTATCTTTCTGTTCTGTTCAGTCGCTCAGTCGTGTCCAACTCTTTGCGACCCCGTGGACTGTAGCCTACCAGGCTTTTCCATCCATGGGATTCTCCAGGCAAGAATACTGGAGTGGGTTACCATTTCCTTCTCCAGGGGATCTTCCCGACCCAGGGATCGAACCTGGGTCTCCCGCATTGGAGGCAGACATGTTAACCTCTGAGCCACCAGGGAAGCCCTTTATCTTCACTTTTATCCATTTTAATTGTAGTATGCCTTGAAGTGAAGTGAAGTTGCTCAGTCATGTTTGACTCTTTGCGACCCCGTGGACTGCAGCCTACCAGGGTCCTCCGTCTGTGGGATTCTCCAGGCAAGAGTACTGGAGTGGGTTGCCATGTCCTTCTCCAGGGATCTTCCCAACCCAGGGATCGAACCAGGGTCTCCTGCATTGGAGGCAGGCGCTTTAACCTCTGAGCCACCAGGGAAGCCACAGTATGCCTTAGTGTGTGTCTCTTTGGGTTCATGTTGTTTGGGACCCTCTGTGATTATTTTCCTGGATATCTGTTTCCTTTTTTAGGATTGGGAAGTTTTTTATCATTTCATATGTTTTCAACCTCCTTCTCTCTTTTCTACTTTTGTAACCTGTAAAGTGAATGTTGGTAAGTTTGATGTTATCCCAAAGATATCTTAAAATGTTCTTATTTTAAAATTTATCTTTTTGCTGTTCTGATGGGATAATTTCCACTATTCTATCATCTAGATAGCTTATATGTTCTGTATCACCTAGCCTGCTGTTCATTATTTCTAGCGTGTTTTCCATTTTAGCCATTGCATCTTTCAGTTCTGTTCTGATTGGTTCTTTTTTATATTTTCCAGTTTCTTGTTAAAATTCTCACTGTATTCATCTATTCTTTTATCTAATTTCAGTTAGCATTCGTATTACCAATTGTTTGAATTATTTTTCTGGTAGATTGTTTATTTCTGTTTTATTTGTTTTTAGGTATTTTCCCATGGGTTAATTGAGACAGATTTCTCGATCTTCTTATTTGGCTTAACTTTCTGTCTCTATAAACTAGCCTAAACAGTTACCTGTTGCAGCCTTGAATGGGTATCCTCCTATGGGAACATCCCTATGTAGTCTGCATGTTCCCAGTGGCTTTGGTGGGAGAGCTAAACTTGACATGAGCACAAGTCACATCTTCCTTCAGGATGTTCTGGCAGCTCTGTCTGGGTAGCAGGAGGAGTTAGGGCCAGAGCCATGTATGAGCTGAGCCTTCCCCTCTCCTCAGTGGTCGTCACTGCCATATCAGGTGTGGGGTCATTTCTTAAGCTGTGGGCTGAGAAGCCCCGAGCATTGGGTCTTCGCAGGCTCAATTCCCTGTAAGTGTTGCCCATCTCTCTCCCAGCACCAGCACACTTGCCCCAGAGGAGAACAGTGCTAGAGCAAGAGGGGTTGGTGTGGGTATTTGCCAAAAGTTGGGGCATAGGCTGTGGCGGTCTGGCAACCCTCTGAGGGCTGGACTGTCTCTGATATGCCACCGGTGCTGCATGCTACCTGGGGCTAACCACTCCTTGCTCAGATGCTGCTGAGGGTTTCAGTTACCTTAGCATGTCATGGCCAAGGTCTTTCCCCATTTGTGGCAGCTCACACTTCAGTGTGAAGCTGCCATGTAAGGCAAGCATTGCTGGAACGTTCACTCAGCTCAGACTGGGGTATGTTCTAGGATGGTTGTAGAAAGCCCATTAGCCACCCATATAATTTAAATCCACCCTTTCCACTCTGCTTTGGGTGAGCACGAGCATTTGTGCACTATTCATGTCAGGAGTCCAGGCTTCCCACAGTCATTCTCTTAGTCCCACAGGCCCTTCAGCCCAGTCAAGGGGACTCATCTTCCATTTGTCGGAACCCAGAGCTAGGGCACACAATATGCGTCTCCCTTTCCTCACTCCTCACGGAGGGTTTCCACCCATGCAATGTGCCTTTTCCTTCTAGTCCCATCCCAGGACACAGATTCCAACCTGATCATGTTCCCTCCCTTCCTGCCTGATTCCATGTGGATCTTTCTTACAGCCTTGGTTATACTGGAGTTTTTCTGCTAGTCTCTAGTTAGTTTTCAGTGAGAATTATTCCACCTGTAAATGTATTTTTGATGTCTTCATGAGGGTGAATTCCATGTCCTTTTACCTCACTGTCTTGATTTGAGTCCCACCTTTTTCAATATATTCTTGTCCTTAAATTTTTGTTGTTTTTACATATTCCAAAAAATTTCCTCTGTTACATAACTTATCCTTTAATTTGACTTGGAATTTTTGTAGTTGCATATAAGGATTCAGTTTTCATTCAAACAGATGTGTTACCTATTTCTTTTATTGTTCTGGAGGGTTTTATTTCCTTTGGAAGGTCCTCCATATTCTCATATAAGTATACATTGTATTTTATTCTAATGCTTTTTGTTATTTTATTATTAACATAATAACTCTTTAATCCACATGGAATTTAGTTTTATGTACGTAATGAGTTTGGTATATAACTTTATTTTTTCTCCAAGGTGTTAGTCAGTTGTCAGCAGTCCCTTTGTTGTATGCCCAGTTTTTCTTATAGATCTGAACACACACACACACACACACACACACACATACTGCTTCTCTTCCATTAAACCATTTATCTATTCTTATTGCAATACTGAACTATTTTAATTTCAGTTATTTTTCCAATGTTTTTATAGAGAAAGCCTACCTTCCAATTCCTTTTGATACTTGATATTTTGTCATTGGAACCAGGTTAATTTCCTGACTCCAAATCCAAGGGCCTTTGTAACAAAGCACCTGAACTCCTGTTTGATTGATTTATTGGGTTGTTATTGTTATTACCGTTATTATTGAGGACTGCAGAAGATTAGGAACCAACATGGAAGCATTCATCTTTACTTTCAGATGGAGACTTTGAAACAGCTAGTCAGTTCCTACTTCTTTAATACCATTGGAGAGAGGCCAGAAAGTGAAGTTTAACTAACTAGCTGGTCTTATGAAACTATAAAACATATTTATTGAACACATTACCAACCAGGCGCTCCAAATATGTTATTTCATTTTATCCTCCTGACAATGCTATGAAATGAACATTTTCATCCCTATTTTCTGAAAAAGAAAATGGATTCTTAGAAGTTAAGTCCCAGATCTCACTACTCACAAATGTCATACTCAGAACTGTATGAATCCAGAATTTTTTAATATGACTGTTGTATGCTTTTGACTATTTTTTCCATCCATATCTTGTCCCATTAGCCCATTGGTATTTTTTAAGGTCACATAAGTTTTCTAATATAAACCAAACTGAAACTGATGATGCTGGGAAGATTTACAGTGGAAGATCATGGCAATTCTCCACATTTCACAGTTAATATATAGGGCAGGGATTGGTCCTATAAAGGACCAAATAGTACGTATTTTCTTGTAACAAACAGAGAATAAAGGACCAGAAGTAAATATTGTAGACTGGGCCACAAGGTAGTGTGAAAGCAGATGCAGCTCACACACAAACATGCATGACTGTGTTCCAGTATGTTCCAATAAAACTGTATTTACAAAAGAAGTGGTAGGCTTGATTTGGCCCATGCTCTCTAATTTTGGAGCACTCATATAAAGGACTAACAGTGCCTTTTGAGGGTAGTCCCCCTTCTTTTCCTTCTGTGATTTCCAGTTCTGTTCAATAAGCAATTCAATCCAGTCAGCATATATTGAGCATCTACTAAATGCCTTGCTGAACTTAGAATAGATATTGTGAAGAAAATACTTTCCCTACTCTCAAGGAGCTCAAATTCATTTTCTTTTCCTATTCTTTCCACCTTGAACTTGTTGCTCAGATTCTTTTCGTTTGTAATTTAGATGCAAGTTTTTTATTTAGTTGCACTTTGTTGGTCTTTTATGAATAGTCATGTTTATTAAGTAATAGTTGTTTCATTTTTGCATACAACACCTTTTATACAACCTTTTAAAACACTGCAATATCATGAGACATAAATGTGTATTAAATGAAGAAAATATTTTAGTAAAGACGAAGTAATTAATTGCTAAGGTTACTTACCTTCGCTCCAGTTTTAATCTTGCCTTGTGAGTGATGATAAAAAAGATTAAATTCTTTCTACTCACGAATTCATCTACAATTCAACCTGGTAGTTTGCTGCTATCAAAGTCTTTTTTAAAGTCTTGGTTAATACATATGTATGATCTCTCCAAGGACAAGTTTATTTGATTCATCCTGCAAGCAGCTCCTGTTGCATATGTAGCTTCAATAAGCTTCAGAGGATAATGAGGTGGTGTGGTCCACTGTGTAGAGCAATTACTGGTCTTCCAGAGCTTCCTAATCCTTGCTGAAGTTCCAGGAAAACTCTCCCTGGGTCTGTGGGCATGGGTGACAGTGTGTGTCATCTTCAAAGTAATCAGGAGGTTGGAATTCCATAGTGATTCTTTACCATGTCACAAGGCTTTGGCTCAAAGACTTTATAGAATTCCACAGGTGGTCTTCCCACTCAGTCTTTTATAGATCTTTGATTTTACTGTGTTACCTCTTGCAGGATTCACAACAAAATATACCATCCAAATTTCCTTTAGCCATGCAAAATAAATGGCAGGGCTTCAGCCAGACATCAAGGAATTTGCTCTACTGACCAACGTCAGGTTGATTAGTCAGCTATCACATTGTTCATCCACATAAAAGAGGCTTTTTGTGTGTGTGTGTGAATTGATAGGATTGCTTTGCACTTGATTACTCAAATATGAGATCTTTGGACTGCCGAAGAGAGAAGGAAGTTCAGAAAGAGACGGGAGTGGTGAAGAAGAAAGGCAACCGAAAGGGGGCTGGTATTTATTGGATGCCGTGCAGGCATTGTAAAACTTAGATTCTGTGGATAGGTACACCCAAGTTCAAATCTTGGCTTCACCACTAACTCACATATGTCTTGTGCAATATCTTTACCACTCTGTGCCTCAGTGCTATATCATTCCTTCAGTTCAGTTCAGTTCAGTTCAGTCGCTCAGTCATGTCCGACTCTTTGCGACCCCATGAATCACAGCACGCCAGGCCTCCCTGTCCATCACCAACTCTCAGAGTTCACTCAAACTCATGTCCATCGAGCTGGTGATGCCATCCAGCCATCTCATCCTCTGTTGTCCCCGTTTCCTCGCGCCCCCAATCCCTCCCAGCATCAGAGTCTTTTCCAGTGAGTCAACTCTTCGCATGAGGTGGTCAAAGTATTGGAGTTTCAGCTTTAGCATCAGTCCTTCCAATGAACACCCAGGATTGATCTCCTCTAGAATGGACTGGTTGGATCTCCTTGCAGTCCAAGGGACTCTCCCTATATCATTCATAAAATGTAAATAATAATAACACTAACTACCTAATAGAAAGGGTGCATGGGGTGTCTTTAAAACACACCTGATTCAGAGTAATTGTTATTTTAAGGTAGTCTATTATCATTAGCTATTGATCCTCAGTTATAATCATCATTAATAAAAGTCATCACAAACCTACTTATTTTTATTCAGCAGATGTTAATAAATTGTTGCAATTTGCTAAAATCTGTACTGTAGCTATTTTGTTACAACAATAATATAACTATAATTCCTGCCCTGTAGAATTTTAAAGTCTATCGGGAGATACAGACACACAAACTCAATATTGCAAACCTGCAAAAAATGTTAATTATACGAGTTTGCACAAGGTTTTAAAGTTAGTACACAGGAGAGGTGTTTAATCTAAAGATGGATGGGGGTTAGGAGAGGCATACAGGAAATAGTGACACAGAAATTGAGAACATGGATATGGATAGGAAGTAGGTGTGTGATGGATTAAAGAGAGAAATATTTTAGGCAAAAGGATATGCTGAGAGAACATTGCTTATTTTAGAAAAACAAATATTTTAGCTTGACCAGATGAAGAATGGAAGTAGGGGACTGATGCTAGATGTATATAAAAGGAAATCAGAAAGAAAAAAGAAAATCAAGGTTCTTGATTCAGAACTATGGAATTTGATGCTTATTTTGAGTGCAGTGGAAGTTTCCACCAGGGGAGCTGTCTCCCATAAGACATGTATTATACCCATTTTATAAGTGGAAAAACTGAAGTTCAGAGATGATACATAATATTACAAAATTATAGGAGACTCTCATCTGCCACTTTTACCATGGAAGGAGACACATGAGTGCCAAGAACATTTCTGGGTCTGTACTGTGGTATTGGAGAAGACTCTTGAGAGTCCCTTGGACTGCAAGGAGATCTAACCAGTCCATCCTAAAGAAATTAGTCCTGAATATTCATTGGAAGGACTGATGTTGAAGCTGAAACTCCAATACTTTGGCCACCTGATGCAAAGAACTGACTCATTTGAAAAGACCTTGATGCTGGGAAAGATTGAAGGTGGGAGGAAAAGGGACGACGAGGATGAGATGGTTGGATGGCATCACTGACTCACGGACATGAGTTTGAGTAAACTCTGGGAGTTGATGATGAACAGGGAGGCCTGGCATGCTGAAGTCCATGGGGTCGCAAAGAGTTGGACATGACTGAACTGATACTAACTAGGTGTTTTATGTTCTTGTGTCGTATCTCAGTTGAATAGTCATGTCTGACTCTTTGATACCCCGTGGACTGTAGGCCACCATGCTTCTGTACATGGGATCCTCCAGGCAGGAATACTGGAGAGGGTTGCAATTTCCTCCTCCAGGGGATCATCCAGACACAGGGATCGAACCTACATCTCTTGCATCTCCCGCTATGGCAGGCAGATTCTTTACCACTGCACCTTCTGGGTGTTTTATGTGATATTATCTAATTTAAAACTACCATTTCATTTGAGACCTGTTCACAAAAAAGCCAATAAACGCATTCTTTAGGAGTACCTCCTAATGTGGCTTAATGTGGGGAGGAATGGGGTCTCAGTCCTCCGGTGGAGAAATAGAGGAAGCAAAAATGATAGAAATTGCTGATACCCATGAGGAAGACCATCGCTGTCCTTTAAACTTACATCATAGCATTTGGATGGCTCTAAATGAGCTGACTTCACTGCCACCTACATCAAGGGCAATTCAAGAGAGAATGGCTCTGATGTATGGGCAGGCACCTAGGCATGGCTTTTCGTCCATAGACAGGGTTATTATTATTTTATCAAGTGGAAGATCAAATGAAGAGGCCTAGGATGTAGAACCCCCAGGTGCATACTTAGGAGGATCCCACAGGAGTATACAAACCAGAAACACTTAATCTATGGTGACTTTAGGAATTTTGTTATTCATGTATCAAGAGACTCCTCCTGGGAGGAAAGCAACTGTGATTTTTCTCAAGCTCACCTCAGAAAAGCATACTTTGATCAACATTTATATAGATTACAGAAACCCCTTGCGTGTGTGTGTGTGTGTGTGTGTGTAAGGTGTCATTTTACAGGTGGTCTTTTATCTTTTTGGTGACTTTTTAAATCTCTTTCTTTCTGATGATAGGCCACTTTAATCTGATATGTCTACATGTATTTGCCCCATTTAGAATTCATTCTTCTAGCTGAGTCTGCATATTCACATTTCATCAGTTATAGAAAGTTATCAGCTGGTATCTTTTCTCCCCCTAGGCTTTCCATTCTTCTTTAACGCAAATTAGATTTATCTGCCTTTATGTGTCTTTCATATTTTCCATCCCTTTGTTCCTCTGAGATAGTTTGTGAATTTCTACTATCTATATTATAATTCAGTATTTATCTCTTAGTTCTATCTAATATGCACTTTCTGTTTTAATTGTGTTTTTTATATTTTTATGCTTAGAACATCTGGTTAATTTTTCTCACATGAGCCTGGTTGTCATTTTTAATATTTTATTCCTCTGGCAAGTTTTGATAACTTATACTAACCCAAACATTTAAATATACATAGACATTGTTTTTGGGTTTTTTTCCTGGTGATTATATTATCTGCATTTCTTTGAGCTCTAACTGTGCTCTTTATTTTTCTGCTCATCCTCTTGGGGTGGCTTCTTTCCTCATGTGTGTTTTGGTCTTATGGTATTGTGAGTTCCTATGTGCTGAAGTTCTAATGGGAACCCTCACAAAGCCTGAAATGAAGATGGGCATTCCGGAAAGAACTTAGTTTCTGCCAGTTGCCCCAGGAAACTACCAACTAAAGACTAACCTAACGTGTGCTACTTTTTAATGTTCACTTTCCATAAAAAAAGCCAAATCTGCCAGGTGGCACTAGTGGTAAAGGACCCACCTGCCAAAGCAGAAGAAAGAGACTGAGGTTCCATCCCTGATTCAGGAGTCCTCTGGAGGAGGAAATGGCAACCCACTCCAGTATTCCTGCCTGGAGAATCCCATGGATAGAGGAGCCTGGTGGGCTACAGTCCACAGGATCACGAAAGAGTCAGACATGAGTGAAGAAATTTAGCATGCATGAGTCAGGGAATTTCTGAACTGTTAAATTCTCAGGGTAGACCTTAACTTTTCCTAGCAGACTGGACTCTTAGGTAGACAAGTTTTCTTGTCAACCTATCCCTTTTCTCATGGGTCTTTTCTAGTCTAGCTTTGAACGGGGGAACAGTGCCACTCCATTCCTGCCCTTTTGATGTAAACTCTGTTCTCACACATCACCTTGCTTGGGCTTAAGGTCATTTCTGCTGTTCTGGGCACAACCATTAAAACCTAAACTTCTTGGTTACTGACACTGACAAGCTCCCTTAGGGCATCCTTGGTACCAGCATCAGCCTGCCATTCTGATTCCTATCTCTCTTTTGAATTCTACCCTCTGGAGACTCTCCTTACTTTCTAGTTAGTTCAGTTATGCATTTGGAAGGATATTTGTAATATTTTATCTAGCATTTCTAGATGTTAGCATTGGGATGTTTTTGAGAATTTAGTTTAAAAATGGTGCCAGAAACAAACTTGGAAAGTAGGAATTAGAGGTTTTTGATGACTTCTGTTCTAGAGTCTTTGTGGCAGCCATAATTAATACCACTTCTAGATATTTTCCAGCCAGCTCAGATTGGAGCTAGAGCTAACAATTCTCTTTTTAATGTCTCAGTTTTTATGAATTTCAGAGATCTGAAGGACCATCACAAGAATATTGGATACTAGCAAGTTTTTATTTTTCTCTCCACAATTACGTAGTTAACCAAAGTTAACCAAAGGTAATAAAGTCAAGTCTAGAGGTGGAGAACTGAGCATTTAAATTTTTAAGCTTTAAGGTAATTATTTCCTTAGAGTGGGGAAGAATGTTAACGTGTTTTTACTTGTCTGAATACCTTATCATATTCTGTTTTAATATTAATTTGTGTAGATTGATATTTATAATAGTAAGAATATTGATGAGAAAGTTTGTGTTTCTAGGGAGAAGGGGAAAAGGAAGAAGTAAAAAACTGGCATGAGATTCCTGCAGTGAAAGGTGCTCAGTCATCGTTTCCCCATAACAATTGGTAATCACAAGCTGGAATAGGAGTGTTGGAAATATAGCAGGATCAGCATGTGTCCCCTTTATCAATCAGAATAGTCGATAGTTTGTTAATAATATAGTAAACATGATATAAAAGTAAAACATTTTAGAATGCATATGAGTTGATTGATAGCAATGTAAATATGGATATAAATGTGGTTTGGTTTGTAAAATCATAATATGTCTAGACTGACAAACACCAAGCACAATGCAAGTACAAGAAAATCTTAGTAGACCAAGCAGTTCTTTGAAACTTTATCTTAATGAGAGTTGAACAAGTACAGTTATGGAATACAATTCACTGAACATCTCCTCTATTTCAACATGATAAGTCATCTGGCTGGGAGACAGGACTCCCTCTTCTTAATTAACTCAAGCTATGGCAAAGGTTCTTTTTGTACAGATCATGAGATTTCTAATTCAGGTATACTGGGGTGTTTTGCCATTCTCTTCTCCAGTCAATCTTAAGAAAAATCAACCCTGAATACTCGTTGGAAGGACTGATGCTAAAGCTAAAACTCCAGTATTGTGGTCACCTGATGTGAACAGCTGACTCATTGGGAAAGTCCCTGATGCTGGGAAAGATTGAGGGTAGAAGGAGAAGAGGGCATCAAAGGATGCAATGGCAGGATGGCAAGACCAATGCAAAGTACATGAGCTTGGGCACACTTCAGGCCTGATTTGCTGGAGTCCATGGGGTCACAGAGTCGGACACGACTGGGTGGCTGAACAACAACAGCAGAGGTTGACATAGGCAGATGTAAATTTTGGCCGAATCAAGATATATTAATCCTTCTTCATGTAATTTAGAACACTCAGTGTTTTCTTTGTGCATCTGGATTCTATAGTTCATTAATCTGGAGTCAGTCTGATACATTGCACAAGTTGAAGGGCATCGTTCACATTTTCAAAACCTGGACTCCTGTATGTGATGGTCCTGCCTGGATAAGAAGATTATGTTTCTTTATCACATTTTTGCCAGTATAGGGAAATTTTTTTGTTCTGTTCCAGAATTCCTTCTCCCATCATTATTCCAAAATGGATGTCTCTTTTTTTCTTTCCGTCTCTTCCTTCTTTCTTTTCTTTTTCTTTTTTTGTCTTTTCTTTGTCAGAATCAGCCTGGACTTCATGCTTGTCCAGTTGTTGTCCGACTCAAGCCTGTACGGTGAAGATGCCACCACTGCTGTCTGAGAGCCGATGACAGGCAACAAAATGAGGTGCTGTGGCTGAAGCTTAAGGCAGCCACAAGCTGGAACATGGGCAGACATGTCTGATCCACTGGTGGTGTGGCAGGCACTGCCCTTTCTGCCATGATTCCTATTTTTCCACATCCAGGCCATACTCAAAGCCGAATCAGTGTTCCTCCATTTGACTTTTTCTAGGACTTGGGTTGGAGAAGGCAATGGCACCCCACTCCAGTCCTCTTGCCTGGAAAATCCCGTGGATGGAGGAGCCTGGTGGGCTGCAGTCCATGGGATCGCGAAGTGTTGGACATGACTGAACGACTTCACTTTCACTTTTCACTTTCATTCATTGGAGAGGGAAATGGCAACCCACTCCAGTGTTCTTGCCTGGAGAATCCCAGGGATGGGGGAGCCTGGTAGGCTGCTGTCTATGGGGTTGCACAGAGTCGGACACGACTGAAGCGACTTAGCAGCAGCAGCAGCAGGACTTGGGTCCGTCTTCAGCGGCTGCACTTTGCTGGAGCGTCTGTGAAGAGATTTTCCACGACCAAGGTAAGAGAAACCCAAATAAGATGGTAGGTATTGCTAGGGGGCATCAGAGTGCAGACACACTGAAATCATAATCACAGGAAACTAGCCGATCTGATCACATGGACCACAGCTGAATGTGGTCCACTGGAGAAGGGAATGGCAAACCACTTCAGTATGCTTGCCTTGAGAACCCCATGAACAGTATCAAAGGGCAAAATGATAGGATACTGAATGAGGAATTCCCCAGGTCGGTAGGTGGCCAGTATGCTACTGGAGCTCAGTGGAGAAATAACTATAGAAGGAAAAAAGGGATGGAGCAAAAGCAAAACCAATACCCAGTTGTGGATGTGACTGGTAATAGAAGCAAGGTCTGGTGCTGTAAAAGGCAATATTGCATAGGAACCTGGAATGTTAGGTCCATGAATCAAGGCAAATTGGAAGTGGTCAAACAGGAGGTGGCAAGAGAGAACGTCGACATTCTAGGAATCAGTGAATTAAAATGGACTGGAATGGGTGAATTTAACTCGGATGACCATTATATCTACTACTGTGGGCAGGAATCCCTTAGAAGAAATGGAGTAGCCATCATGGTCAACAAAAGAGTCCGAAATGCAGTACTTGGATGCAATCTTAAAAATGACAGAATGATTTCTGTTCGTTTCCAAGGCAAACCATTCAATATTACAGTAATCCAGGCCTATGCCCCAACCAGTAATGCTGAAGAAGCCGAAGTTAATCGATTCTATGAAGACCTACAAGACCTTTTAGAACTAACACCCCAAAAAGATGTCCTTTTCATTATAGGGGACTGGAATGCAAAAGTAGGAAGTCAAGAAACACCTGGAGTAACTGGCAAATTTGGCCTTGGAGCACGGAATGAAGCAGGGCAAAGGCTAATAGAGTTTTGTCAAGAGAATGCACTGGTCATAGCAAACACCCTCTTCCAACAACACAAGAGAAGACTCTACACATGGAAATCACCAGATGGTCAACACCGAAATCAGATTGATTATATTCTTTGCAACCAAAGATGGAGAAGCTGTATACAGTTAGCAAAAACAAGACCAGGAGCTGACTGTGGCTCAGATCATGAACTCCTTATTGCGAAGTTCAGACTTAAATTGAAGAAAGTAGGGAAAACCACTAGACCATTCAGATATGACCTCAATCAAATCCCTTATGATTATACAGTGGAAGTAAGAAATAGATTTAAGGGACTAGATCTGATTGATAGAGTGCCTGATGAACTCTGGACGGAGTTTCGTGACATTGTACAGGAGACAGGGACCAAGACCATCCCCATGGAAAAGAAATGCAAAAAAACAAAATGGCTGTCTGAGGAGGCCTTACAAATAGCTGGGAAAAGAAGAGAAGCAAAAAGCAAAGGAGAAAAGGAAAGATATAAGCATCTGAATGCAGAGTTCCAAAGATTAGCAAGGAGAGAAAAGAAAGCCTTCCTCAGTGATCAATGCAAAGAAATAGAGGAAAACAATAGAATAGGAAAAACAAGAGACCTCTTCAAGAAAATTAGAGATTCCAAGGGAACATTTCATGCAAAGATGGGCTCGATAAAGGACAGAAATGGTATGGACCTAACAGAAGCAGAAGATATTAAGAAGAGGTGGCAGGAATACACAGAAGAACTGTACAAAAAAGATCTTCACGACCAAGATAGTCATAATAACGTGATCACTGACCTAGAGCCAGACATCTTGGAATGTGAAGTCAGTGGGCCTTAGAAAGCATCACTACTAACAAAGCTAGTGGAGGTGATGGAATTCCAGTTGAGCTATTTCAAGTCTTGAAAGATGATGCTGTGAAAGTGCTGCACTCAATATGCCAGCAGATTTGGAAAACTCAGCAGTGGCCACAGGACTGGAAGAGGTCAGTCTTCATTCCAATCCCAAAGAAAGGCAATGCCAAAGAATGCTCAAACTACTGCACAATTGCACTCATCTCACACGCTAGTAAAGTCATGCTCAAAATTCTCCAAGCCAGGCTTCAGCAGTATGTAAACTGTGAACTTCCAGATGTTCAAGCAGGTTTTAGAAAAGGCAGAGGCACCAGAGATCAAATTGCCAACATCCGCTGGATCATGGAGAAAGCAAGAGAGTTTCAGAAAAATATCTATTTCTGCTTCATTGACTATGCCAAAGCCTTTGACTGTGTGGATCACAATAAACTGTGGAACATTCTGAAAGAGATGGGAATCCCAGACCACCTGACCTGCCTCTTGAGAAACCTGTATGCAGGTCAGGAAGCAACAGTTAGAACTGGACATGGACCAACAGACTGGTTCCAAATAGGAAAAGGTGTACGTCAAGGTTGTATATTGTCACCTTGCTTATTTAACTTCTATGCAGAGTACATCATGAGGAACGCTGGGCTGGAAGAAGCACAAGCTGGAATCAAGAATGCTGGGAGAAATATCAATAACCTCAGATATGCAGATGACACTACCCTTATGGCAGAAAGTGAAGAGGAACTCAAAAGCCTCTTGATGAAAGTGAAAGAGGAGAGTGAAAAGGTTGGCTTGAAGCTCAATATTCAGAAAACAAAGATCATGGCATCTGGTCCCATCCCTTCATGGGAAATATATGGAAAAACAGTGGAAACAGTGTCAGACTTTATTTTTTGGGCTCCAAAATCACTGCAGATGCTGATTGCAGCCATGAAATTAAAAGACGCTTGCTCCTTGGAAGGAAAGTTATGACCAACCTTGATAGTATATTAAAATACAGAGACATTACTTTGCCAACAAAGATCCATCTAGTCAAGGCAATGGTTTTTCCCGTGGTCATGTATGGATGTGAGAGTTGGACTGTGAAGAAGGCTGATCGCCGAAGAATCGATGCTTTTGAACTGTGGTGTTGGAGAAGACTCTTGAGAGTCCCTTATACTGCAAGGAGATCCAACCAGTCCATTCTAAAGGTGATCGATCCTGGATGTTCATTGGAGGGTTGATGCTAAAGCTGAAACTGCAATACTTTGGCCACCTCATGCGACGAGTTGACTCACTGGAAAAGACTCTGATTCTGGGAAAGGTTGGGGGCGGGAGGAGAAGGGGACGACGGAGAATGAGATGGCTGGATGGCATCACCGACTCTGTGGACATGAGTTTGAGTGTACTCCGGGAGTTGGTGATGGACAGGGAGGCCTGGCGTGCTGTGATTCACGGGGTCGCAGAGAGTCGGACACGACTGAGCGACTGATGTGATCTGATCTGATCTGATCTGAATGCAGGGATCCTCCCATCACTCTTATTAGGAGCTTGTCACAGCCTACCATGTGCAAGGGACAGTCCTTTGCTAATAGCTCAAAGAGAGGAATTCTGCAGTTGCTGTTACTGCTGCTAAATTCGTGTTTGCACAATTTGATGTTGTTGCTTTTTTCCTGAAGACACCGTGAGAGCACATTGCTATTGAAGATCTAGAGAAGGATCAGGAAGAGACCTTTCTCAGTGTTAGCGTAGCTACGGCTGTCTCTTGTCTGTTAGAGTGGGATCTTATAAATGCATATTTTCTCTTATTTCCATGTGCATAGTCACACCCAGAGTGTTTCTGTGGTGCTAATGTTCTTCATTCAGAAAAAAAAGTCTGTTTTACCACTTATTGAAATAAAAATGTATGTCCTTACTGTTCTCATGATGAGTACCTTCTTGAAGATACCAGCTTTCATTAGATATTATCTTATTTCACCAGAAGTACTTTTTCTATGAGAGAAGAGATGGGCCTTTCCCCTTCTTCAAGATTATTAATGCATCTTGACTAATTTATCCCAATGCCCTTAAAAAAGAAGCAAAAAACAAAACCAAACAAAAACAAATAAGTTTCCTGATATCTATTACTCAGAACATTGTTATCTACTTGCATTTTACTTTCACTGTCGGAAAGACCATTCAGATAATTCTCACAAGAACAAAGGAAATTGTCTCCAAAGTGACTTGTAAATGTAATTGCTTGGCATAAATATGGCTGGCAACTTTTGAATAGCATTTCTCTGGGAAAGAGAGAAAGATAACAAAAACAGGAGGGAAAAAAAATAAAAGGACTTGTACATTACTAAATACCCTGTGGGAGGAAGGTATTACGGTAGGTACCCTGCTATCAATCCGCTCTTTACCAGAGAGACACCCTTAGAAAGAAAAGGCTCTAATCTCATTGACTGGACTTCTGGGTAAATAAATGCTTTAAAGAAGGACTGTTATATGCAGAATACCCTTAGAAGGACATTCACGATTAAAGACTTACTTACAATAAATAAACCCAAAATTTATATGACATGGCTTCTTTGAGAATGTCACTTAAGCTGTATAGCTCTGTGTATGGAATGGAGGGTTTTTTTTTTTTTTTTTTTCATATCGCACCAGGTAGTACAGTGGTAAAGTATCTGCCTGCCAATGCAGGAGAACTCTCTAGGGATGAGAGTTTGATCCCTGTGTTGGGGAGATCCCCTGGAGGAGGAAATGGCAACCCACTCCAGTATTTTTGCCTCAGAAATGCCATGGACAGAAGAGCCTGGTGGGCTATAGTCCACAGGGTCGCAGAGTCGGACATGACTGAGCGACTGAGCCGCATACACACAAATACTTCCTATTGTAGGAGAAATATCACAAAACCTCACTAGGAGAGTGTGGCTGTTATTCTGTGCTGGAGAGTATGTGACCAATGTAAAAAGGAAGGGCCTGGGGAAATACTTTGGATGTTTTCACGTGTTAGAGATATTTAAAAGAAAACTTAGCAAAATTTCGAGTCTCCGAAGATAGGTGGAATAAATATATGTGGACTCCCCTCTTCCACATCAATTTTTTTAATAGCTTGTGAGTTATAAGTGTAATGGGATAAGAACTTTTTTCTGAAGCAATAAATTAATTATAAAAGTATATGATTGATATGAATGGAAACCATCCTAATGAGATGATGATGAGAATTGCATGAAGGATAATGCATGACAAGTGTGTCATTATAAGGTTGTATTTCTGCTAAGGGATTTAAGAATTTTACGCTTAATATTTATAAGATATTAAAAAACCCCAAGTTATAAATATAGCTGTAAATTCTTGCATTTCCCTTGAATTATCCTGTATAGTGTATTGTGTGGAATTTTAAAGCTGGTTAATATGTATTACGTTGAAGTTAATAGTGACTTGAACACTACTTGATGAATTTCTCCAGATGTTATGACATACTCAACAGGGATAACTCTTTCATTTCATAGTTAAAGGCTAACATGCAAAGAATACAAGGACTGTTTTAGTTTTCAAAGCCATTTCTCCTTTGTAACGTTTGCCTGAATTAGATAATTACTTTAACTATTTAGTTGCCATACATGCTTTTTTCAAAATGAGGTGCAGATGATATAGACATGTAATAGATAAATGACCATGTGGTCTACGTGCTTTAAGAGCACACTGATCTCAATGAAATCGTAAGGTTATAACATTAAAATATAGCAAAATAATGTTTGGGGATAATATGAGAGACTTTACCCTCTCCTAATGAGATTTAGTGAGATTTCTCCTACAATAGGAAATACTTGTGTGCATGCGCTTAGCCATTCAGTCGTGTCTGACTCTCTGCGGCCCCATGGGCTACAGCCCACCAGGCTCTTCTGTCCATGGCATTTTCAAGGCAAGAATACTGGAGTGGGTTGCCATTTCCTCCTCCAAGGGATCTTCCCAATACAGAGATCGAAATCTCGTCCCTTGAGTCTCCTCCTAAATTTAAAACTGTAGTATGTTTTATAGGGCTTTTGCTTGTAGAATATCTTAAAATAACTAAAATCTGTATTATAATGTTTATTGTGAAGTGCCTATGAAAGAGCAATGCTTCATAGATAAGATCAGAGTCTTTCTTTATTGAGAAAAGAAAGTAGTTTTTCTAGTGAGGAATGGCAGTACACCCCATGGGCTCCACGTACTATTCCATTCAGTCAAGAAGTGAGGTGCAGCAAGATCTCAGGATTAGCCCAGAGATGGTGTGTGGACAGTACACCGGACTAGGGATCAGAGGATCTGGGCACTAATCCTCCCTGTGCTGTTGCTGAAGGAGAATTCTCTGCTGTGAAGGAGGGGATTGCAGTAAAACTTAGCAGCCTGATTCATCAACCTAACTCTGCAGGGTCAGATGAGAGCAAACCTATGTAGGGAAACTTCCTCCAGGGTTGACATGGGGGCGAAATAATCAGATGTCCCCCATGTTCTGTCTTTTCTTCCTTAAAGCAACAAAGAGGATTTTTCTCTTTGGTGAATAAAAACCACCAAATTCACCAACTTATATTATCAATCGTTGATGAGTTACGGCAAGTAAAGACCTTTCATAAGAAGGTCAAGGATAGACTAGGGTGTCACAGTAACGATACAGGAACCAAGACAGTTTGCAGCAGTGACTACTACAGAATATTTGTCTACATAAGAGACATTCGAAGATGCTGTGACCTCTCAAGGTCCCTCACAGGTCTCTTAAAGAATTTTATCTTCCTTTCCATTTTAAAACTGTCCTAGGTCTGCTTTTCTTTCCAGCTTATTTTCTCTTGCTTTCTTCATTTTCTTAGCTGCCTTTTGATCTCTATCTCCACTTTCTTGGGGGAGATCGATAGCTTGTTAAAAAAAAGGAAAAATAGTGACACCTGAAAGGGCAGGGCTAATAGTCCTACTTAAGAAATCATTGTGCTGACTGGATTTATAAACCGTATCTAGTCTCTTCCTTTCAGAAAGGACCAGGGATTCTAATGAATGATAAAAAGAATAATTATTTTGGTGGGTGGGAGAGGGACAAGAGAGGAAAGAAGAAAATTTTTATAGTAGTTTTTTAAAAAAAATACTGGAAGAGACTTTTTAGGCAGTTAAGAAAAACTTGTTTTTAAAGAATTAAAATATAATAAAGGAGCATAGTCCTCTAAAACAAGGAACACTATACAAAAAATTATTGAAAATGCCTCCTTTTGAATGAACTATATTTCTAAGATGTTGCTTTCAGAAACAGGGATATAAAATTAGATTATTTGATAATAACAGTATTATATTTTTACTTTATTACAAAAGCAGTAGAAAACTAAGGAAATAATCAGAAAAGCAGGAGTATCTGTCTGCTCAGAGATGACTGTTAGATTACCATTTTAGACATTTTCCAGATAGATGACAGATGTTTGATCAACAACTCTTACTTTGCGATAAATTTTTATTTTTCACTTCATAGAGCCAGAATGTTCTTCCATATCTTGAATGTGATTCTACAAAATGTAGCTCATTACTACATAGTCTTACCTCTGCTGCAGCAACCTTTATGTATCTGTTGCTTCATGATTGCAAAAAGAAGAAGGCAGTGGTGGGGAAGGAGAGTAAATGAAACAGAGGCTGGTGAGGGCAGAGGAGTGTGGATAAGCCGATTGTAGAGAACAGAAATAGAGAAAATAAGTAGGACGCAAATCCTGTGGATTTGGGTCTGGGTCTCCATTTCCTATCTCTCCTGATTCAAGACATCTTCTATTTGTTATCTAATTTCCTGGTGGGCTTCCTGGGTGGCCCAGTGGTAAAGAATGCACCTGCCAGTGCAGGGGAGGCAGGTTCACCCCCGGGTCAGGAAGATCCCCCGGAGAAGGAGATGGCAACCCACTCCAGTATGCTTGCCTGAGAAATTCCATGGACAGAAGAGCTGGTGGACTGTACAATCCATAGTGTAGCAAAGAGTCAGACATGACTCAGCGACTAAGCAACAACATTTCAGAGTGGCTCTTTTCTGCTTAATTGCTCAATGTACAGATTAAGACTCTTGCACAATTCTCCAGCTTTGGAACCAGAGAGGTTATAATTTATTAGTAGCTTTCTCTCTTGGGGTATTCACTCAGACCCTTAGCTCTCTGGTTTCCTCCCTGTAGATCTGAGATTTAGCTTGTAAAATTTAAAGTGTATTTGGTGATGTCTTTAGAGTCTTCAGGAGACCGATAGATCCTAGGTGAGCAGTTCGCAAATATTAGACTAAACTATATTAAATTGCTATGTTTCAGGTCAAAAAGGTCATATATTGGCAACTTTGTGGAGTTCAACCTTGCATTGACTGTGTCCTTTAAACAGCTAGAAAGACATAGACCAGCACTCTAGATGCCTAACGATACAGTCCTGTTCGACAGTCTGATCAGACCCTGCTCCTGCTCTCTGGCCCATGATCCAGACCCAGTTTTGCACTACCTGAATGGATGTGAAGTGTTGCCTGCTAGTCACTCCACCTATGTGCATTTCCTCCTGTTGCCAGAATGTTGGGCCTCTCACTGAGACCTGGGACCAGGTCAACTTCCATGGGACCCATTCTGCCACTAATGGAGCGATAGCTCTATTTTCCCCCTTGATGGCTATCTGGATTTCATTTCAGTTGAGCTCAGTTTAAACTTATCATGGCTCAGGAGCACTGTGCTTTCAGGAACTGAACAGTCTGCCTTCAAGTGGCAATAATTAGAAACTGAACATTGTTTAAATGGAGCCTGGGCTCACATCATAGCAAATATCTTATAGTTTCTTGAACTCAGCATGCTGTGTCTGTGGTTTTGCCTGTTCCTCTGCAGGCAGTGCCTTTTTGCTTCTTTCTTGACTTAACAAACTCCTCCTCCTCCTTCAAGAGACCATTCATATGTCCTGTACTCCATAAAGGCTTCTCTAAATTCCATAGGCCGACAACTTGCACTGCCCCCTGGTGCTACTGTACCCCTGTATGTAGCAGTCTTGGCAATTACCGCACTATATTTGGGTCTGTCTCCCTATTGTGATCTCCTGGAGATCAGGAGTAGTGTCTTTACATCGAATTATTCCCAGTGTTTGGCACTTTAACTGAAACACAGTAGGCACCCCCTTAAAATATTTTCTCAAAATATAAATGAATGAGCCAACGTCTTCTATGGACCTAAGAGAAGATCACTTGTGTGCGTGTATCTGTGTGTGTGTGTGTGTGTGCGTGTATCTGTATGTGTGGGTGTGCGTGTATCTCTGTGTGTGTGTGTGTGTGTGTGTGTGTGTGTTAGGTATGTCTTCTTTCCTCCTCCCTTCCTCCCTCCCTCCTTGACTCCTGTTTTTCCTTTCTTTTTAATTCAGGGTTAAAAATTTCCAGATTATTTCACTGTTCAGAAGCTTATGGGAATTTTGAAGGTTATGATTTGCCCAGGTATACACAATGAAAAAAAAAAATCACACACAAAAATTAAGTGATTCTTTGGCGTCTTTCGACTGATTGCTGTATTATCTCCTTTAATAAGATGACTTAGAGTCTGCACATTTCCCTGATAAGAATAACTGCTGTCACATTTTTTGTTTCAATTTGAACAGTTTTAAGGCAATTGCTATTAGCACTAATTAGATATAGAAGAGCCTTCCTGAGCAAAGTAGATAGTCACAGCTAATTCATAAAAAATTAATGATAGTAGCTAAATTGCCACATAGATTTGCACTTTGAGTATGGTTAAATTACCAAATAATGTGAATACTGTTTAAAATAAATGTAATATTTAATGCAAGTCTAGTTTTACTAAATTCATGGTAATTTTGAAATTTTCTCAGTATTGTTCCCAATGAGCATTTGTATAAAATATCTTTAAAGTAAATAAGCTCCTGATGTGAAAACACTAGTATTGGGGGTAATAACATTAGCCATTTGTAGAACACATTATTATTATTACTCTCATAGTTTTGATTTTCTATTTGTTTATGTCATAGATACAGTTCATTCCAAGGTCCTCAGTATATATGTTCAACACTTCAGACTACTCTTTAACTTTTTTAAGTCATTAGAATATTGATCTCTTCTGTTCTGTTCAGTCGCTCAGTCGTGTCCGACTCTTTGCGACCCCGTGGACTGTAGCCTACCAGGCTTCTCCATCCATGGGATTCTCCAGTCAAGAATACTGGAGTGGGTTACCATTTCCTTCTCCAGGGGATCTTCCCGACCCAGGGATCGAACCCGGGTCTCCCACATTGGAGGCAGACGCGTTAACCTCTGAGTCACCAGGGAAGCCCTAGAATATTGATAGCTGAAGCCAAATCATTTGAAAATGATTTCTTACTAGCCTGAGAGTGAGTGGCATACTTCTGCACCTGTCTCAAAAGTTATGCAGCTTTCTCTTAAAGTGGTCTATATACTGAAATAATATAAGTATTTATTAAATACAAATTGAGTTGTGGTCCCATTTATTAAAAAGGAAAGCTAGAGAGAGTTTTAAAGCAAGAGTGACACCCAGAGTTAAGCTGCTGACTGAAAGAGCGCTCAAAGAGTAATAGAAACAGGACCTTTACAAGCAGGATTTGAGGACTCGTCTACAGTTATTTCCTGCACTGGAGATCATTTCCTGATTTCAAGAAGGCAGTCATTTCAGTAAAGCAGACCCACAGCCCACTTTTTGCATATGGATCCTACTTTTCTGCTGATATATAACCAACTGGGGAGTAGGTTAAAATGGAATTGAATTCACACTTATCTCTGCCTACTGTCAGCCAGGTTTTGTTCCAATGCTTTGTTCATGTTACTGTGCTCATCTCAGCATTGGTTGCCTAGTGGGGGGAAAAGAAGGATCTCTGAGAGTATTCACATTTCCATCTTTCATTCTTACCATTCTCATAATGATGGCTCCACATTCTACCAGGTTGAAATTGTTCTTACACATGGTTTTGGGTCTAGTCCAGAGCACCCCATAGACAGAAGGAAACAAGAAAACTGCTAGAGATCAATCCACCTGGCCAATGGATCAGGTTATCTCTCTATTCACTTTGCTAGGGACCTGGGCAGTACTTGGAACACAGTAAATTATGCTTAGTAATTGTTGAGTGAGAGAATAAGAACATCAAATATAAGCATTTGGGTTTGGTTCAATGATTGGAAGGTTGTAATTGACACCATTGCTTTGCTATTTGAAAAATTAAGTTTTGGTAGTCAATAGCATGCAGTAGCAAAACCAATTACTTATCATTTGTAGCTGCTGGGATTAAGTATTTATGACAGGGAAGACTGAGGAAGACCAATTTTTTTTTTTTTTTTAACAACATAATGTTGTTCAGTTGCCCAGTTGTGTCTGACTCTTTGCAACCCCATGGACTGCAGTAAACCAGGTCTCCCTGTCCCTCACTATCTTCTGGAGTTTGCCCAAGTTCATGTTCACTGCATGGGTGATGCCATCTCATCTCGTCTTCAGACTCTTTCTTCTCCTTCTGCCCTCTATCTTCCCCAGCGTCAGGGACTTTTCCAATGAGTCATCTGTGTGCATCATACTATGCAAATACTGTTTTCAGCTTCAGCATCAGTCCTTCCAGTGAATATTCAGGGATGATCTCCCTTAAGATTGACTGGTTTGATCTCCTTGCTGTGCAAGGGACATTCAGGAGTCTTCTCCAGCACCACAGTGCGAAGGCATCAATTCTTTGGCGTTCTGCCTTCTTTATGGTCCAGCTCACAACTGCACATGACTACTGGGAAGACCATAGCCTTGACTATGCAGACCTTTGTCAGCAGAGTAATTTCTCTGCTTTTTAATAGAATATTAGGGTGGAATTATGGAGTACCTTCTTCTGACTGTCCTATAAAGCTTAAATTTAGCCCTCAGATAGTGACACAATCAGAAAACTAGTCTTAAAATATACTTTCTTTTATGTATCTAGGAAGGTTAAGGATTTTGAAAATTATATCTTGTTTATCATGTAATTGGCTGGGTTACAATGTAAATTGGATTCATAGCCTTATCTGTTCTTTTATTTAAAATATCAGGGCATTTATCAGAATCAAGTAGAATTCTGAGAAGTAAATAACATGTTCAATAACTTTATATGACTGTATAAAGTTTTTATCCCAACAAGTTTATGAGAATAGCTTTTTGTTTACTTGGGATAATATGGTGCACTATATTAAGTTCCTTGAATGCTGTGAACTCCTCAAAAGTGTCTGAATGAATGACTGAGCCTTTGTAAATTAAGGAATACTTGTGTGAATAAGGTGATTTGATGGTTTTAACTAAGGTCAGGTCTAAGTGGATCTCGAAATAGAATAAGACTTTGCAAGCTGTCCAGGTTGCTGTTAAAATCTCACATTACAACAATATCATATAATAGATTTGATAGTGTCTAAACTGTGATTCAGTGGAAGTGAGAAATAGATTTAAGGGACTAGATCTGATTGATAGAGTGCCTGATGAACTCTGGACGGAGGTTCGTGACATTGTACAGGAGACAGGGACCAAGACCATCCCCATGGAAAAGAAATGCAAAAGAGTGAAATGGCTGTCTGAGGAGGCCTTACAAATAGCTGGGAAAAGAAGAGAGGCAAAAAGCAAAGGAGAAAAGGAAAGATATAAGCATCTGAATGCAGAGTTCCAAAGAATAGCAAGGAGAGATAAGAAAGACTTCCTCAGTGGTCAATGCAAAGAAATAGAGGAAAACAACAGAATAGGAAAAACAAGAGACCTCTTCAAGAAAACTAGAGATTCCAAGGGAACATTTCATGCAAAGATGGGCTCAATAAAGGACAGAAATGGTATGGACCTAACAGAAGCAGAAGATATTAAGAAGAGGTGGCAGGAATACACAGAAGAACTATACAAAAAAGATCTTCATGACCAAGATAGTCACGATAATGTGATCACTGACCTAGAGCCAGACATCTTGGAATGTGAAGTCAAGTGGGCCTTAGAAAGCATCACTACGAACAAAGCTAGTGGAGGTGACGGAATTCCAGTTGAGCTATTTCAAGTCTTGAAAGATGATGCTGTGAAAGTGCTGCACTCAATATGCCAGCAGATTTGGAAAACTCAGCAGTGGCCACAGGACTGGAAGAGGTCAGTCTTCATTCCAATCCCAAAGAAAGGCAATGCCAAAGAATGCTCAAACTACCGCACAATTGCACTCATCTCACACGCTAGTAAAGTCATGCTCAAAATTCTCCAAGCCAGGCTTCAGCAGTATGTAAACCGTGAACTCCCAGATGTTCAAGCAGGTTTTAGAAAAGGCAGAGGCACCAGAGATCAAATTGCCAACATCCGCTGGATCATGGAGAAAGCAAGAGAGTTTCAGAAAAACATCTATTTCTGCTTCATTGACTATGCCAAAGCCTTTGACTGTGTGGATCACAATAAACTGTGGAACATTCTGAAAGAGATGGGAATCCCAGACCACCTGACCTGCCTCTTGAGAAACCTGTATGCAGGTCAGGAAGCAACAGTTAGAACTGGACATGGAACAACAGACTGGTTCCAAATAGGAAAAGGTGTATGTCAAGGTTGTATATTGTCACCTTGCTTATTTAACTTACATGCAGAGTACATCATGAGGAACGCTGGGCTGGAAGAAGCACAAGCTGGAATCAAGATTGCTGGGAGAAATATCAATAACCTCAGATATGCAGATGACACCACCCTTATGGCAGAAAGTGAAGAGGAACTCAAAAGCCTCTTGATGAAAGTGAAAGAGGAGAGTGAAAAGGTTGGCTTGAAGCTCAACATTCAGAAAACAAAGATCATGGCATCTGGTCCCATCACTTCATGGGAAATAGATGGGGAAACAGTGGAAACAGTGTCAGACTTTATTTTTTTGGGCTCCAAAATCACTGCAGATGCTGATTGCAGCCATGAAATTAAAAGACGCTTGCTCCTTGGAAGGAAAGTTATGACCAACCTTGATAGTATATTAAAAAGCAGAGACATTACTTTGCCAACCAAGGTCCGTCTAGTCAAGGCTATGGTTTTTCCAGTGGTCATGTATGGATGTGAGAGTTGGACTGTGAAGAAAGCTGATCGCCGAAGAATCGATGCTTTTGAACTGTGGTGTTGGAGAAGACTCTTGAGAGTCCCTTATACTGCAAGGAGATCCAACCAGTCCATTCTAAAGGAGATCAATCCTGGATGTTCATTGGAGGGACTGATGCTAAAGCTGAAACTGCAATACTTTGGCCACCTCATGCGACGAGTTGACTCACTGGAAAAGACTCTGATGCTAGGAAAGGTTGGGGGCGGGAGGAGAAGGGGACGACCGAGAATGAGATGGCTGGATGGCATCACCGACTCTGTGGACATGAGTTTGAGTGTACGCCGGGAGTTGGTGATGGACAGGGAGGCCTGGCGTGCTGTGATTCATGGGGTTGCGGAGAGTCGGACACGACTGAGCGACTGAACTGAACTGAACTGAACTGAAACTAGTTTATGGACACTATATGGTGTATTTGATAAATATTAATAAAATTACAACACAAGGCAGCGCCCTAAAGTTTTGGAGCAAAGTCCTGCTGACTTATCCATATAAATATTATCCCTTTGAGAATTACTTCCCGGCTGCAAACAAACCCTTGAATGAACTGAATTCTTGACAATGGGATGCATTCAATCCAAGCTGCTCATAATGTAGTGGATGGACCTGGGTCATAAAACAGCGCATGCATAGCAGCTTTTCTGAGAAACTTTTCTCAGGTCTGTCTGAAGAGGCCTTACAAATAGCTGTGAAAAGAAGAGAAGCAAAAAGCAAAGGAGAAAAGGAAAGATATAAGCATCTGAATGCAGAGTTCCAAAGAATAGCAAGGAGAGATAAGAAAGCCTTCCTCAGCGATCAATGCAAAGAAATAGAGGAAAACAACCGAACAGAAAAGACTAGAGATCTCTTCAAGAAAATTAGAGATACCAAGGGAACATTTCATGCAAAGATGGGCTCGATGAAGGACAGAAAAGGTATGGACCTAACAGAAGCAGAAGATATTAAGAAGAGGTGGCAAGAATAAACAGAAGAACTGTACAAAAATGATCTTAATGACCAAGATAATCACAGTGGTGTGATCACTGACCTAGAGCCAGACATCTTGGAATGTGAAGTCAAGCGGGCCTAAGGAAGCATCACTATGAACAAAGCTAGTGGAGGTGATGGAATTCCAGTTGAGCTATTTCAAATCCTGAAAGACAATGCTGTGAAAGTGCTACACTCAATATGCCAGCAAATTTGGAAAATGAAGCAGTAACCATAGGACTGGACAAGGGGTTATATAGCATTTTCAAATCATGATATTTCTAAATTACCTAATTCACAGTAATTTTTCATACACACACACACAGCAGTGCATATCTCTATCCTTGTGTCTTAACGAGATAAGT
Source organism: Moschus berezovskii (assembly GCF_049115385.1). Classification (NCBI taxonomy): domain Eukaryota; kingdom Metazoa; phylum Chordata; class Mammalia; order Artiodactyla; family Moschidae; genus Moschus; species Moschus berezovskii. The sequence continues at coordinate 24,645,621 of NC_142466.1, forward strand.
TTATCAGACCTGTTTACCTAATTTTCAGTGTTGCAGCCGCCCACATTCTTGGTACCTAAGATAAATTTAATATTATTGCAAGATAGCAAAAGGAGATCTTCACTGAGCTAGAAAATAATTATAGCCAAATATGAATGTAGGAACATAGTGGAATGTACATCTCAACCTTTTGGGAAGAGGAAGGGCAAATCATCATTTGATCAAGGAATATTTTCATCATGCTAGATAAAGGAAAGTTATTGTTTTTGTTGTTATTTGAAAGTTTAATTGTATCTTAAAGGTTCAATATGAATGTTGCATGGGCCAAACTGCATTGCAGAAGAAATCCTGTAAACTACACTTCCCAGAATCCATTTCTTTATACATTCACAGATTCTTGTCTGTTCATAAAAGGCACCAGTGAGATTTAGAAGACAGAAGTCGAAAAGCACCAGAGGGAGTAGGAGATAGGTGATTGGGGAGGACCACGGGTGTCAGGTTCAAAGTAATGGTATATACTCAGGATACATAGAATGATGTTTGTCTTGCTAAAGCCAGGCTGATTCAGTGCATGAAGAAAAAAATAAAATCCCTCCTCTGGATTAAGAATAAAATGAATATTCCTCATCAGCTTTCCTCCAGTTCAAACCCTGAAGGCATTTAAATTTGTGACCCTAGAATGCATGATAATTTATCATGGGTGATAAAAATGACTCTGAACTAGTTCTCTGCCCTCAAGCAGCTTTGGAAACAGAACATATACATTAAGAGAGAATAAAGGTATTAAGTACCATGACTTAAGAATGAAATGAAGGTACAGAGGAAATCCCTTCAAAATTTCAGGAGGTAGACTCAATTTCTCCTCACTTCAGAACCTTTTCAGGAAACTTCTCTACTGCCTGGAGGCAGCTTCATTCAAAGATCAGTCCTTTTGCATTCCTTAGGTCTCAGCTTCAATGTCAGCTCTTCCTAGATTGACCACTCAATCTGAATATAGTTTTCTTTTTCTTTTTTGGAGCACCTAGTGTCTTTGCCTTCACAGCATTAATTACTTTATCTCCCTATCTGTGTTCTTAGCATGTATCTGACTCCTCTATTAGACTGTAAACTGAAAAAGCTAAGGTCATTAGTGTCTTTTTGTGTCTTTACCAGCTGAGCTACAAGGGAAGCGATTCGTGTCTTTTTGTGAACTGCTTCGTATCCGTTGGCTAGGGCTCCCCAGGTGGTGCTAGTGGTAAAGAACCTGCCTGCATAAGAGATGAGTGTTCTGTCCCTCAGTTGGGAAGATTCCCTGGAGTGGGAAATGACAGTTCACTCCAGTATTCTTGCCTGGAGAATCCTTTGGACAGAGGAGCCTGGTGGGCTATGCTCCATGGGGTCGCACAGAGTCAGACATGACTGAAGCGACTTAGCACAGCACAGCACAGGGAATAGTTAGGTGTTCAGTAAATATTTGTTGAATAAATAAGCGAATGAATAAGTTTTTGTTGAAGCAGAGATAGAAAGGGAAGGTGAAAACAAAGCATCTTCTCAAAACAAGAAAGACATTGGTATTTGGTTCAAGGATATCAGTCAATAATGTGAAATAATGATAAGGCTTGTACCTTCATTCCCTATGTGCTGAGAAAACAGAGTAGTGGCCTTCTAAAAGATAGACTGTCTAGGAAGTAGCCCATATAGTGTTCAATTTCTATTGCATTTTAATTCCAACTGTTTTTTTATATTCATAAGCCTTCATTTTGCATAGTATCTGTAAAATGAAAGTATTTTATATGATATTTATAGAAGAAAAGTTCTCAAGTACACTTAAATATATCTGGGGTTATACATGGAATTATTTAACAGTTGCTGTTTTTCAGAAGGTTTTTAAAATAGAAAATTTTTGCTTGATGAAAAAAAAAAAAGTAAAACAGTATTTTGATAATTTCAAGATGTATTGTAAACACCGTGAAAAGACCTGCCTCCTTGTTTGAAGCTGTGCTGATCAATGCATTGACCTCTGTCTGGAACTGCATTAACCTCTTTCTACAGTGAAGAAATTTGAGAGCTCTGCTATTTTTCTTCTTTAGAAACTTCCACGAAGATACAAAGCATTTTTTGGCAGATTGTGGTATTTCCATTTTCTCTTAGGCAAGAGTGAGCCATGTCTATGTCTGCATGTAATATATAAAGCTACAGTTTATGTAATCCAAAATATATTGTGAAAGGACTCTTTGACGTCTTTAGACCCAAAGCAAGTTTGCACAGTTCTCACAAGCAGGGTGTGTTTAAATTATGTGCATCATCATTACATTATTTGTAATAAACTGCATCTATTTAATATTTATAGACAGAAGCTTCTACTTACTTGTTCCCTATTAATCAGTTCAGTTCAGTCACTCAGTCATGTCCGACTCTTTGCGACCTCATGAACTGTAGCACGCCAGGCTTCCCTGTCCATCATCAACTCCTGGAGCTTTTTCAATCTCAGGTTTTCAGAATGAAAACCATAATCCCTACTAATGGACTCTCCCAAAAAGATGACATTTTATTTTGATTAGATCAAACTTAAGAATATTTAAGCTAGGAAGTCCTCTGTAATTACTGGATTCTAATGGCCCTCTCTTTTTAAATCTGGACATGTCTTTTGAGAATAAGGTAATAGTATTTATATTACGTTAAAAAAAGTAACAGTACAGACAGTGCAATACAGATGAAGTGTTACATGTTTGGTTAACTTAGTTTTAAGTCTAGATTAAAACTAATTAAAGAATTTTAAAATTGCTGTTTTAATTCTCTTTATGCTTTCCTGGTGGCTCATGCAGTAGAGTCCACCTACAGTGCAGGAGATCTGGGTTTGATCCCTGGGTTGGAAAGATCCTCTGAAGAAGGGAATGGCTACCCACTCCAGTATTCTGGCCTGGAGAATTCCATGGACAGAGGAGCCTGGCGGGCTACAGTCCATGGAGTCACAAAGAGTTGCATACAACTGAATGACTAAAACGTTCACTTCACTTTCATTTATAGTTAACCAAAGGTTATCTTTACTGATGCTGTTCTGGCCCCTTACGAAGCTTTACGTTTTCATTATCTGAGCAGAGAGCAATGCTGGCAAGACTATATTACCTTAAGTTCACTTACAGTGTATCAGTCAACTACTGACAAATTTTGTCATGTAACAAGCAACTGCAAATGCTTCCAGGTCATTTACCACTAAGCATTCCTTTCTCTTACATCTAAGTGCGCTGGAGCAGCTCCTCCAGGCTGCATTTGGCTGCACAGTTTTGCAGGGGTTCTGCTCGCAGCCTGTTTAGGCTGGGGCCCGAGACACAGGGAGAGCAACCATCCAGGGAAGCAGCTTTCATGACAGTGATGGGAGTGTGTGAGTGCGTGTGTGTGTGTGTTTGTATTAGTTGCTCAGTCATGTCCAACTCTTTGCAACTCCATGCACTGTTGCGTACCAGGCTCTTCTGTCAATGGGATTCTCCAGGCAAGAATACTGGAGTGAGTAACCATTCCCTTCTCCAGGGGACCTTCCCAGCCCAGCAGTCTAACCCAGGTCTCCTGCATTGCAGACAGGTTCTTTACTATCTAAACCACCAGGGAAGTTCAATGATGGTAGATCAAGAAACAGACTGGAAATAGACAAGGCCTGTCAATGTTTAGGTTTGGAACCAGCACTCTGTCACTTATGCCCAAATCCTCTGACCAAAGCAGTTCTTTGGCTGAGCTCCAGGGTTACTGAAGCCCAGTTTGTATTTTTGTAAGAGGAACTGCAAAGTTGCCTGGAAAAGAGGACATGGAAAAGCAATAATAGTTCAGTATAACTGCCTGCAGCTACTGACATTCATTGTCTTCAACCACCTGTTACGCCTTAGGTAAATGGTGTCCAAAGTAATGTTCTTTGTTAAAATCATGGCAACCCCAAATCCTTTGGATATGATGACAGGAATAGCAACAGGGACAATATTAACTTCACTCTACAGAAAAGAAAAAAATGTTCAAAGGTTAAAATTAATAATGACTTAACCCAAAATTAAAAAAATAATTAGCAGAATTCTTAACATATAATTACATGTTATATTTCGGTGTCTTTTTTTGTGTTAAATTGGAGACAGTAGGACTCGGAAGAAATAATCCTCAATTTTATTCCTTTAGTCTGAAATGGCCATTTACCAGCAAGGTCCAATAAGAGAAATATTTACTGTTAGGTGTTTAATATTTTATTACATAGGAATCTCTGAAGGACAAATAGCATTTTCATTATTTTATTTAAAGATATTTCATAGTTAATTTACCTGTTTTTAGTTTTGTTTATAGTTTCATAGCTAAGTAATCAGGTATATTTTTGAGCATGGGTCTGCAACCTTCAGGCCACAGACCAGTACCTCCTATCAGATCAATGGTGGCATTAGGTTAGAAATGAAGTACACAATAAATATAATGAGCTTGAATCATCTCCAAACCATCCCCCGACCCCGGGTCTGTAGAATGTCTTCCACAAAATTGGCCCCTGGTGACACAAACATTGGGGACTGCTATTTTTGAGGCTATTTCTAAAGGTACATCAGATGTAATAAAACATTTTTGAGGATAGTACTAATGATACAGAACTTTTAAAATGTGTTGTTTAAGGAAATATACCCACTCAGTTTCCTCATATTCCTTGTGAATGGTGCTCATTTGTCTGAGGTTGAGTTAGCTTCAGAAACTTTCCTCAATGCGTTTCTCTGCAGTCCTCTGGAATATTCGTCTCCTCTTTTCCTTCTTCTCCTATGATTGCCAGCTATCTCAAATGAAATATCATGCTACTCTTTGCCCACTAGGGAATATCATGACAAAAATGACCAGATATTTTTTGAACCAGTTAAGCATTATACTAACATACCTAAAGTATAAACTGATTTTAAGAGACCAAATTCTGTTCATTTTCTAAATTTTCTTCCATAAACAATTTATATTATTTTCTAAAATATAAGGAAAGAAACTGACAAAGAACATTAGCTTATTTATAAATTTATAGTAGTCATTATTCAATGCAGATTTTTTTCAACTCTGAGAGAACTGAGGTTCTCTCAGTTCAGTTCAGTTCAGTTGCTCAGTCGTGTCCCCGTGAATCACAGCACGCCAGGCCTCCCTGTCCATCACCAACTCCCGGAGTTCACTCAAACTCATGTCCATCAAGTCGGTGATGCCATCCAGCCATCTCATTCTCTGTCGTCCCCTTCTCCTCCTGCCCCCAATCCCTCCCAGTATCAGAGTCTTTTCCAGTGAGTCAACTCTTCACACGAGGTAGCCAAAGTATTGGAGCTTCAGCTTTAGTATCAGTCCTTCCAATGAACACCCAGGACTGATCTCCTTTAGAATGGACTGGTTGGATCTCCTGGCAGTCCAAGGGCCTCTCAAGAGTCTTCTCCAACACCATAGTTCAAAAGCATCAATTCTTCGGTGATCAGCTTTCTTCACAGTCCAACTCTCACATCCATACATGACCACGGGAAAAACCATAGCCTTGACAAAACGGACCTAAAACCACAAACTGTCTTTGCAACTACATCATATTCTTAGTATTGCTAATGTGTGTGTGCGAGTTAGTCACTCAGTCATGTCCAACTCTTTGCAACCCCGTGAACTAGGCTCCTAGGCTCCTCTGTTCATGGAGTTCTTCAGGGAAGAATACTGGAGTGGGTTTCCATTCCTTTTTCCAAGGGATCTTCCTGACCCAGGGCTTGAACCCAGGTCTCCCTAATTGCAAGCAGATTCTTTACCATCTGAGCGGCTGAGGAAGACCGGTATTGCTGATACCGGTCTGTATTTGTTGTTGTAGTTTAGTTGCTAAATCATGTCCAACTCTTGTGACCCCATGAACTGTAGCCTGCAGGCTCCTCTGTCCATGGGATTCTCCAGGCAAGAATACTGGAGTGGATTTCCATTTCCTCCTCCAGGGGATCTTCCTGATCCAGGGACCAAACCCTTGTTTCCTGCATCTCCTCCACTGGCAGGCAAATTCTTTACCATTGAAAGAAAATTCTTATCTTTCAATTTCTGAGTCACTGGGGAAGCCCCCACTAGTCTCTATGTGAGAGACTAAATATGTATTTCTACACAATGTATAACTTCTACATTTTTTCTGGTGGAAATGCTAGAGCAAAACAGTTGCTCATAAGGTCAAAGTTTTATCTTGCTGATATTATTAATCTGTTGAGTTTTTTTAATACACTCAGATGTTCTACACCTCTTTAATCATGCTACCTATTAAATTTTTTAAAGACTTATATAACAGTAAATAGGAGCTGTCACAAGACCATGAGAACCGTACTTCCCTCTAGGAACCCCTCAGTTTTGAGAACACAGCAACTAAAGGGCCAATCTCTGTCATTTCAGGGACCTGTGGGACCCTTCTCTGCACTATCAGGCATATACACTGACTAATCAACTCCCAAGCCATACCATTTTTAAAAATTAATTTGATTGCAGTTTAATTGCTTAACAATGTTGTGTAGAAAGTGTCATGCAGAATGAAAGAGAAAAACAAATATTGTATATTAATGCATACATATGGAATCTATAAAAATGGTATAGATCTTATGCAACGCCATACCGGGTTTTAAATATTTTTAGTATCATCATTGTAGAGATGGGCGGAAAATGTGTCATAATAAATGACACTTTATAAAGGAAATAGGAAGAGAGAGACTTAACTCCTGGGCAGGTAGTGGTAAGGTGATTGTGAGAAAAATCACAGTGTATAGGACCATTACCGGTGAAGTCAGGTAGTGTTTGGCACATACCAAGGTCCTGTCACATAATAGTTGTACGTTCTTGGTGAGAATTCAGCCACACACTGAACCTCAAGTTTCTCATCTTTTCTTTTTTCCACTAGGCCAATTTTAGTTATTTTATTGGGTGGTAATTGTTTGACCATGCTGTTGTAATCTCTACTGTACATCAGTGCGAATCAGTCATGTTGCTCTTCAGTTGCTCAGTCGTGTCCAACTCTTTGTGACCACATGGACTGCAACATGCCACACTCCCCTGTCCTTCACTAACTCCTGGAGTTTGCTCAAATTCGTGTCCATTGAGTCAGTGATGCTATCTAACCATCTCACCCTCTGCTGCCCTCTTTTTTTTCTTTCAGTCTTTCCCAGCATCAGGGTCTTTTCTGATGAGCTGGCTCTTCACATCTGATGTCCAATGTATTGGAGCTTCACCATAAGTCATTCCAATGAATATTCAGGGTAGATTTCCTTTAGGATTGACTGGTTTGATCTCCCTGCTGTCCATGGGACTCTCAAGAGTCTTCTCCAGAACCACAATTCAAAAGCATCAATTCTTTGGTGCTCAGCCTTCTTTATGATCCAACTCTCACATCTGTGTATGACTACTGGAAAAACCATAGCTTTGACTATAAGAACCTTTGTCAGCAAAGTGATGTCTCTACTTTTTAATACATTGTCTAGGTTTGCAATAGCTTTCTTTCCAAAGAGCAAGTGTCTTTTCATTTCATGGCTGCAGTTACTATCCTCAGTGATTTTGGAGCCCAGGAAAATAAAGTCTCTCACTGTTTCCATTGTCTCCCCATCTATTTGCCGTGAAGTGAAGGGACTGATGTCATGATCTTAATTTTTTGAATGCTGAGTTTTAAGCCAGCTTTTTCACTCTTCTTCTTTAACCCTCATCAAGAGGCTATTTAGTTCCTCTTTGCTTTCTCCAATTAGGGTGGTATCATCTGCATATCTGAAGTTGATACTTCTCCTGGCAATCTTGATTCTATTGTGTTTCATCCCACCCAGCATTTTGCATGATGTACTCTACATATAAGTTAAATAAGCAGGTGACAATATATAGCCTTGTCATATTCCTTTCCCGATTTTGAACCCATCAGTTATTCCATGTCCAGCTCTGTTACTTCTTGACATGCATACAGGTTTCTCAGGAGGCAGATAAGGTGGGCTGGTCTTCCCGTCTCTTCAAGAATTTCCTACAGTTTGTTGTGATACACACAGTCAAAGGCTTCTGCATAGTCAATTAAGCAGAAATACATGCTTTTATCTGGAATTCCCTTGCTTTCTCTATGATCCAACGAATCAGTCATAATTATATTCCCTCCCTCATGCGCTTCCCTACCCTCTGCATTCCACCCCTCTATTTCATCCCAGATCAGCTTGCTAGGCACCCTGTGGATAGCAGCTTCCCACTAGCTGTCTATTTTGCACGACAGTGTATATATGCCAATGTTGCTTTCTCAATCTGTCCCATCCTCACCTTCCCCCACTGTGTCCGCAAATAGGTTCTCTATGTCTGTCTCCATTTCTTCTCTGTAAATAGGTTCATCAGTACTACATTAATGCACATATATGGAATCTAGAAAAAAAGTTTCTCATCTTTAAACTGAGTATAATGAAACCTATTTTGCCTAAGATAATATTTGAAACATGAGATAATGTTCAAAAGGGTCTGATCCCATTGTAAACAGTTAAGAAATAACATCTATAATCATCACTGTGCTCAATATAAAAAAGCAAGTAGAATTTGCATCCTTAGGTTCCTGATACCTCTCCTTCAGGCAGTGCCCTGAACACAGCTGTTGTGACAAGCATTGACAGCAGAGGGGGCTTCTGTTTGGCTCTGAAGAATCTGGCATCTAAAGGTTGATGGAAGACAAAGAAAACCCTATTTACTTCTCCTGACTTGCTGCAGGGTATTGGCAGTCTGGTTGTCTGTGGGTAAACTTAATATCTTGATTGGCTCTCCTGAGAATGCCTCTAGAAATTGTTATATGAAGTGGGAGGTGGAAGACTGGCTAATACCTATGGTGGCTTCAAAATAGTCTGCAGAGGTCTGTTTGCTTGGAATTGTAAGATGTTTGTTACCTTGACAACCACAGGCAGCACAAGGCTGGGTTTTGAGTGACTTTAGATTCTTTTGCAATTCCTTATGGGGATGAATGATTTGTATGTCTAATCAATGAATGGCAAAGACATGTTATTTAACAAGATTAATGAAGCTCGCATAAAGCATTCTGTATGCTATGCCCAAAGGCATGGCTTCCTTAGAAACTCAGTTAACATTTCTGGAACATTGGCTCCAGGGAGAACCAAAATCATCTTTAATTCCAGGTGAAATTCCAGATTGGGGGCATAAGTATATTTTCAGTTCTCTCTGATATATAATCTCATAATTTGGATTAATATCAAACACTGTGAATAATATTTTTTCCCTTTTGTCCCTCTTTTTTGTTTCTTTTAATTGTTGATGATTTGGATAAGACTTGGATGACTTCTACATCTAGTACCTCACCTTAATAAATTGATTTTGACCCCATGCTTTTACGTTTGACTAACAAACAATGAAAACACGCTTGATAGCTTTTCTCTGAGGAAATTCTGGACTCTCATTTTCCTTGTCCAAATGTTCTTGACTTTCTGTTCTTTCATGTGTGTGTCTGTGCTCAGTCGTGTCTGACTCTTTGGGACCTGCATAGACAATTCTGTCCATGGAATTTTCGGTCAGGATACTGTAGCGGCTGTGACTGCCTGCTCCATTGTCTGTCATGGTCTGGTTATATCTTCTTTTCTCAGCCTCACTCTTTTCATTCTGACTGTGACAAACAGAAATCTCAGTCTGTAAACACAGAAATGTACTCCCATTTATCTATAATTTAAATTATTTTCTTGGATGTTGTGTAAGTTATTTCTTGCTGTGCAGCAAATTATCCAAAATCTTAATAGTCAAACAGCTGACATTGGTTATCTCATACAGTGTCTGAGGATCAGAAACCTGGGGGGCCCATAAACTGGGGGGTTCTGCCTCAAGATCTCCCATGAGGTTGCAGTTAATCTGTCAGCTGGACTTGCGATCTCTAAGACTTGACCGCATGGGAAGATCCACTTCTAAGGTTACTCATGAGGCTGTTGACAAGAGTCAGTTTCTCCTCACAAAATAGGTTTCTCCACAGGGCTGTTCTTTACCATGGCAGCCAGCTTCCCCCTAGAGGAAGGAATGAGAGAGGTAGCAAGAAGTTCTCTTTTATAGCCTGATCTCAGAAGTGGTGTACCATCACTTATGATTTATTCTGTTGGTCACACAGACCACCCCTGATACACTGTGGAAGAATACTAGACAAATGATGGAGGTGGATCATGGGGAAACCACACATATTTTCCCTCCCCAATTTGCTAGATATAGTAACTTGATTACAGTCAATGGAAGGTTCCCCCAGACTCCATTCTTGGAGCTGTGTGTAAATCTTTACATAGTAACAAATCTTTTTTTTTTTTCTTTAAGAGAGTGGGGTAAAGGGCAATATATGTAGCTTTTAGTATTATTATATATCTACCCTGTAAACAAATGACAAACTATTATAAACATTGGTAGCACACCTCCCACTTAATATTCTAGGAGCGTAAGCTGCTTATGCCCTTGTAGATTTACTCATCTCACTTTTAATGTAGTAAGACAGTGCTAAGCACTCCTTGTTGAAGATGGAGGAGGGAGAAGCTCCAGATCTGTCCTGTCCAATATGGTAACTACTAGCCACATATAACTGTTGACTGCTGGAAGTGTAAAATATGCATCTTTTTGGAAGACTTTACCTGAGAAAAAGCAAAATATCCCATTCAGTTCAGTTCAGTCGCTCAGTCGTGTCCGACTCTTTGTGACCCCATGAATCACAGCACGCCAGGCCTCCCTGTCCATCACCAAGTCCCGGAGTTCACTCAAACTCATGTCCATCAACTCAGTGATGCCATCCAGCCATCTCATCCTCTGTCGTCCCCTTCTCCTCCCGCCCCCAGTCCCTCCCAGCATCACAGTCTTTTCCAGTGAGTCAGCTCGTCGCATGAGGTGGCCAAAGTATTGGAGTTTCAGCTTTAGCATCAGTCCTTCCAATGAACACTCAGTATCTATCTCCCTTAGAATGGACTGGTTGGATCTCCTTGCGGTACAAGGGACTCTCAAGAGTCTTCTTCAGCACCACAGTTCAAAAGCATGAATTCTTCGGTGATCAGCTTTCTTCACAGTCCAACTCATTACATGTTGAAATAATATTTTAGTTACATAAACTAAAAATAAAATGTAAAATTCATTTCATGTGTTTTTTTAGTTGGAAAACATAACATTGCTTATGTGGCTTGCATTTGTGGCTCGCCTTACATTTCTCCTGAACAGTGCTACTCTAGAGACTTGGGTTTAAGGTGGCGACATGAAGGAAATGTCTTTCTCTTCAATACAAGAGCCTGAGATGTCCCTCCAAAGGTCATATTTGGTAGAATAGGAATAGGAAGGATCAGACTCAAGTAAGAAAAACCAGAAGTCAACATCATAGAGTCTGAGGACCATGGTGTGGCTGGCAGATACTGTCAGCTTCTTGCCCATGTGCCTCCCTGCTCATCATCCCATAGACACTGACTGCTGCTTCCTAAAAACACTCAGACACCTCCTGAAGGGTGTCCTGATTGCAGGAATATCCTCAACTTGCAGGGACAGACAATGGAGAGGTATGCATTAATATCCTTGAGATCAGCCTGCAACCATGATGAATGGAAACTAATGGATGCATGTCCTAATTTCTTTGCCCTCTTGTGGGATTCCTCTGTGGTGGGTTCTGCACCTCTCCCAGGGTTGTCCCAGATGTGGACTCCCAGTGGCCTGGAGCAGTAACCAGCCCACTTACATACCTTGTCTGGGTTTTCTTCTGTTCCTGCTCCCCCACTGGCAATTCCTGAGATCACTACCCAGAAACACTTGCTCAGTCCTCTTTGTAGGGTCAGTTTCTGGAGAAATTTAACCTAAGACAGAATGTATATAATATGTACAGGTCTTCATGTAAGCGCATACAGGCATGGAGACAGTCAGATGTGTTTACAGTTAGTACTGGTGTTCATGGGTAAACGTGACATCATCATTTTCATGAATGTTTTCTTAGTGTACTTGCTTTCTTGTCTTCTGGTTCTGCATTCATATCTCATCGTTCTGTCCCTGGTGATGCCCCACCTCCTCCCCTCAAAACCACATCTCTGGATGGCTGTGTTCACAAAGCCCGTATGGTTGCTAAGTTGGACCAGGTTCTAGAAATACACGCTGTATGTGACAGCCTAAAAGTTTTCCTTGACATTTGTTGAAAGGAAAATCAGCTTCCTTCCTCTGAAGGTAGCATGAAAATGACACTTTACCTTCTAGCATCCTCATATTGTGACAAGTTGATAAGCAGTCTATTTTCACCCTCCAATTTTCTCCATCATAAATAGGTTTCCATTTGTAACCCATGTGTGCGGTTTCACCTAGAAGCAGGAAAGAAAACACACTGCCTATTTTAGCTCAGCAGGAACAGAGCCTTGGAGAAGATGAAAGGTCAGAGGTACCCACCACAAGAGTGTGTGAATGATGGTGCTGACAAAATCAAAGTGTGCTTTCCAGGGGAATGTGGCCCTTGTGACATACAAGTCAGGCTTCCTCAGCATCTAGGTTGCATTAATGCAAGCACAGTAATAATAACAATAGAGTAATAACAATATTCAGAACTGGCAGAGCAAGTAAAACTGTATGCCAGAATCATGCGACATGTCAACATTCAATATTTGCAGCATTAATTTCCAATAGGAATTTGACCAACTTAGCTCAGTCTACCCCAGTCTGTAACCATTTTCTTTATCTTGCTTTTGTTCATAAACTACAAATATGAACCACTCACTTTATTTATTATTTATTTTTTAATTTTTAAAAAAAATTTAATTGGAGGCTAATTACTTTAATTCTTGATCAATACACTAATCCTTCCCATTAGCATAGAATTTGACTTGGGAGGTACTCTGGGTCATAGACTCCTTGGTTCGAAAGTAGCCTGGCAGAGGGCTAAAGTTTTATGGTAGGAAAATGCTAAGTAAATGACCGAATAAATGGACAAAAGTGAAAAAGACCTTCACATGCCACATAAGGTGGGATTAGTGTGCCATAAAATGATGCCGTGGTACCAAGCAAGGTGGGCTCATGGATATTCAATATTCAGTGTCGGTCAGTGTTCCCGGTGGACATATTTGGTTTCCGTTTATCCAGAGGGCATGGTGCTCTGCTAGAATCTGCAGAACGACCAGACTTTGTGTCTTGTCTCGCACTGTATCTCCAGCTTCCACACAGTGTTTGGCAAATAGAGAGCACGCACAAGATTTTAAGAATAAATGCATACCTGAATGATTAAGGAAACTCAGCATCTAGTCTGCAGTTGTTGCATTTCCATTCTGAAACCACTGGTGTCTCATGGTGTCCTAGAAAGAAAAATACAGGCTTGTTTTAAGGAAGAAAGTTGAACAGCCCCTTTAGATTTTCTCAAGCCTCCACTACTGAAACAAAGGAAAATTCAGTTACACTTTGTATTTCCCAGTCAAGAATGGTCTGGCCACAGGGCAGAATGATGTTTTTAACATGCAAGGGAAATAATCCCCCAGTTTAATCTGTACAATATTTAGCCCAAATATCCCCTCCATTAACAATATGGTGCAAGCGAGAGTCTGGGGGTCATTAGAGGACCTGAAAACACCCTGCAATGTGTTTGTAAGAGATTAGCCCTTTGTCGAAACGATGCATTCATTCCCGATATGGCCTATGTTGGGGTCGCTGGCCTCAATGTGTGGAACTTTTCCAGCTCATCAAGGCAAGTGTGCCCAGAGCTATTTCCTAGGTTTGAAATAAAAGAACAAGCTGTGTTAAGCCTGAAACCTTTGTCACTACTCCTATTCCCTTCTTCTCTCTCTTATTTCCTGCTTGCTTTTTGACCCACCTGTTTTTTCCCTTGCTCAGTAAACCGCTGCCCATATGGCAAGTCATGATAATCTTCCTCACCCCACTTCCCATCTGTGCATTTGGTTTTCGTTTTAATATCAGCGAGTTTCAAATTTTGAAACAGAGGCAGCCATTTTTCTCTGTTCACTACAGGCTCCACTCAGAGCTGTTTACTCAAAGATCTGAATGAAACCAAAATCTACCCAGTGTGCCTCTAATGCGGCTTTTATACCTGCCTTCTCCTGTCTTGTCTCTGACTGGTCTTGACTTTATTTTCCTGTCAGTGTGAATCTTCGCTTCTGGTGCTTAAATAAAAAAAAAAAAAAGTGTGCTAGTTGAAAATATTCACAAATGTTTTGATTTAATTTGACACTGTGTATTTTAAAATTTTATGTATATATTAGTTTTTGGTTGCCCCAAGTCTTTATTGCTGCATGGGTTTTCTCTAGGTGTGGTGAGTAGGGGTTCCTCTCCAGTTGCGGTACATGGGCTTTTCATTGTGGTGGCTTCTCTTATTGTGGAGCACCTGTGTGCTAGGTTCTAGGGTTTCAGCAGTTGAGGGACATGGGCTCAATAGTTGCAGCTCACGAACTCTAGAATGCGGGTTCAGTAGTTGTGCAGGGTTTAGTTGCTCCGTGGCATGTAGGATATTCCCAGATCAGAAATTGAAACCATGTCTCCCACATTAGCAAGCGGATTCTTTACCACTGAGCCGCCAGGGAAGCCCCAACTTGTGTTATAATTGAAATTATTCACAGATATTTTGATTTTAATTTGACACTGTATATTTTATAACTGAGTGCAGAGAGGAGTTCAAGAAAAGAAATACACCCTAAAGCTATCTAAAGCTAAAGTCAGTATGGGACATGTTATGCTGCAGAGTCCAGCCACACAAACATCTTACAAGACAAAAGTTTAGCTCATGCTACATGTTTCTCCCCAGTTGCCCAGGAGCTCTGCCCATCATTCAGTTTTCCAGGCTGGCAAATGGGCCACCATTTCTACCATGGGTACTCCAGCCAGCATCTCAACATTGCTGGCCTCAGTCCAGGGAAGCTTGAACTTGAGAGCAATGTTTTTCAAACTTTAATCTGAATGAGTTCACCTAGGGATCTTGTGCAAATGCCAGTTTTAATTTAGTGCATCTAGGCAGGGTCTGCGGAGAAGGCAATGGCAAGCCACTCTAGGACTCTTGCCTAGAAAATCCCATGGATGGAGGAGTCTGGTAGGCTGCAGTCCATGGGGTCGCTACAAGTCAGACATGACTGAGCGACTTCACTTTCACATTTCACTTTCACACATTGGAGAAGGAAATGGCAACCCACTCCAGTGTTCTTGCCTGGAGAATCCTAGGGACTGGGAAGCCTGGTGGGCTGCTGCCTATGGGGTCACACAGAGTCAGACACGACTGAAGTGACTTAGCAGCAGCAGCAGCAGCAGCAGCAGGCAGGATCTGAGAATTGACGTGGTCTAACCTAAAGCTGAAACTCCAAAACTTTGGCCACCTCATGCGACGAGTTGACTCACTGGAAAAGACTCTGATGCTGGGAAGGATTGGGGGCGGGAGGAGAAGGGGACGACAGAGAATGAGATGGCTGGATGGCATCACCGACTCGATGGACATGAGTTTGAGTGAGCTCCGAGAGTTGGTGATGGACAGGGAGGCCTGGCGTGCTGTGATTCATGGGGTCGCAGAGAGTCAGACACGACTGAGCGACTGAACTGAACTGAAGAAGAACTCAGATTATACTCCTGCTGCTGCTGGTCCATCCACCATTTTTTCAGTAGCAGACATTGAACTAACCAGGCAATGATATGTTCAGGCCCAGAAGTGCAGTTTGATTAGGCACATGGATCCTCCCAGCCACAAGTACAAGCCCATCACATCCCTAGATGCGAGAACTGAGAATATTTGCTGAATATGCAGAAACATTAACATGGTTATTTACATAGCACAGAAGTAAAGTGAATACTTTTTCACAGTTTGTAAGCTCAACTGGTCAATGTGTTAAAATGTTCATCAAAAAAAAAAAAAACAACAAAACTTGGCATGAATTCATAATACTAGGCTGTATATCAGAGTTAGTCATGGAGATTTTATATTTTTAAAACGCAACTCACATACATCTGATAATTCTAGGGTAGGTGTGGAGTAGGGCTTGGATATTTTTAATTTTTCTTTTCATAAACTGCTCTGGTAAATTTTTGAGGCAGGATTGAAAAACACTGAAACACTAAGCATTTTTTGAAGGTGTAAAAGTACAATATGAAGAATGCTTTTGATCATTGATATCCCCCATTACAAATCAATGAAGCACACTATAAAATCCGCTGTATTTTAATTGTAATTGAATATTAATGTACGTCTATGACAACAGAAACATTTCTTTAACTTTTCCTCAATTAAAAAAATGTCTTACTTTTTTTTTTCTGTTTTAATTGCTATTAGTACCTAAGGGAAATTGTTCCATTTAGGGAGTCATCTGTATCACAGTATTCAAATTGCTCCAGTGTGAAAATGTGTTAACCTAAATGCTGATCTATTTAAGTCTGTGAGGTAGTTGAAAGAAAGGTTGTTGAGCAAAGATGGACGGAAGGCAGCGAAGGAAGGGAGGGGGGGAGGGAGGGAAAGAGGATGGGAGGAAGGAAGGAAGGAGAGGAATGGAAGGAGCTGACATATGGCCCAGAATCACAGCACTCGAGGAAGGACATTGAGCACAAACACGGGGATCAGCAAATGGAAAACTCAACCTCAGACTCAAGTTTTAATGGTTTATAAATATCATTAGAGCGAATCTCCTTGTGCAAGTTACTTACCCTCTCTAACACTCAGTTTTCTAATATCTAAAATGAAGAATGTAACTACTTCACAGACTGTTGTTAATTAAGCTAAGAGAAAAAATGCAAATCTCTTAGTATGGAAGTTGACACATAGTTATCCATCAAAATGTATAGTTATTGTTTTTGTTAGTGTGATAGGAAGGGTCTGGCTTTTGCTCATTATCTACTGCTCTGATGGCACAGGTAAAAGAAAAATACCAATTTCCTTAATTTTCTTTGGAATCATATAGAATATATACAAAGGATTTACTGTCATCCCTTGGTGTCTCTGAGGGATTGGTTCCAAAGCCTGCAGATGCTCAAGTCCTTCACATAAATGGCACAGCACCATGAATACAGTTGGCCCTCCACATCCACGGAGTTCCCGCCCCATGCATGCCGTCGCTTCAGTCGCGTCTGACTCTTTGTGACCCCATGGACTGTAGCCCACCAGACTCCTCTGTCCCTGGGGTTCTGCAGGCAAGAATACTAGAGTGGATTGCCATGCCCTCCTCCAGGAGATCTTTCCAACCCAGGGATCAAACCTGAGTCTCTTATATAAGTCTCATGTATTCGCAGGTGGTTTGTTTACCACTAGCGCCACCTTTGGATTCAACCAATTTCAGACTAAAGTTCGACAGTTGAGAATTTGCAGTTGGTCTAATGCATATATACAGAATCTAGAAAAGTGGTACTGCAGAACTTATTTACAGGGCAGCAAAGGAGAAACAGACATAGAGGATAGACTTATGGACATGGGGAGAGGGGAGGAGAGGGTGAGATGTATGGAAAGAGTAACATGGAAGCTTACATTACCATGTGTAAAATAGAGAGCCAACGGGACTTTGCTGTATGGCTCAGGAAACTCACACAGGAGCTCTGCATCAACCTAGAGGGGTGGGATGGGGAGGGAGGTGGGGGGGAGTTTCAAAGGGGAGAGGATATGTGTATACCTATGGCTGATTCATGTTGAGGTTTGACAGAAAACAACAAAATTCTGTAAAGCAATTATCCTTCAATAAAAAATAAATTAATTAAAGAAAATCTGCAGTTGGTTGAATCTGCAGATATTAAACTTAGGATACAGAGGGACAATGGCATAGTTTCTTTTAGTAGTCTGTATCATTGAATTGTGGTGATGTTTGGGGTTAAAGATTGCTATTAACATGTATAAAATTTTTGAAACATAGGTTAGTTTTGTTGCACTTCCCAACATGATGATTTGGATGAAGGCCATACAAGATAAACAAACAAACAAAACAAAACAAAATGGTGTAAAAGTAGGAAATTATTTGATGAGGGGATCTATTTCATCTCTGACATGGTGGTTAGGAAAATGGACTCTTAAATCTTGATGATAGACATTAGCCACTTCCTAGTTACATGGACAAAGTCAAGGAACTTGCCTTATCTAAGTAAGGGTTTCTTCTTCTATAAAGTGGGTATGAAAATTTGACTACTATAGAGATGTTGTTATGTGGTTGTTATTTCCCTCAGAATTGGCTGAGGGGAAAAAAAAAGAGAGATTGAAAGAGGTTCTGCATAATATCACATAGGTTTTGAGCCAGGTTATGACTGGTGTGTTAGTCATTCAGTTGTGTCCAACTTCTTGTGACCCCATGGTGTGTCTATGGAATTTTCCAAGCAAAATACTGGAGTGGGTATTCTATAGGGATCTTCCTTCTACAGGGAACTTCTACAGAGATCTTCCGGACCCAGGGATCAAACCCTGGTCTCCTGCATTGCAGGCAGATGTTTTACCATCTGATCCACCAAAGCAGCACCCCTCAACTTGATTAAATTTTAAATGAGCTTCTTTTTATTCTAGGCCCCTGACTTCCCTTTTTTAGAGCATTTACATAAGAAAGCCTCACATTGTAAATTATTTTGAGGGAGCAACTCATGGCAAACCAGTACCTCTGTTAAAACAATTAGAAAAGCTGGATACAGATTTTAAAATTCTGACTGGAAAGGTCAGATGGGGAGGCAAATAGGGAAGAAATCCTCAGAGAACAGAAAACACTTTCTCCTCAGGGTACCTGCCAGTTGTGGTCCTGGGATGTTGAGAGTCTGAGAAACAGGCAAAGGACCAGAACCAGTGTAGATAAGCAGATGGGGTTTTGTCAATCACATGGGGCTGGTGAGTAATTTTTGTCTGGGGTAGCCAAATAAGACTGGGGGACAAGGCTCTCAGAGAGTTCAGAGACGGCGAAAAGTGAACATGACACCGGCAGACATTTACTGTGAGCCATTTATGACATTCTTAAGATGGTCATAATAAGAGGCTACGGAGTAAAAACAAAAAGCTGCTACAACGGAGAGTGGAGTTTTCAAAATCCTCAGGCGGCTGAGGGTGGTCATTAGAGTTCAGGTTCTGCCAAGGAGGGAGCCCTAATAAACACTCCAGGCTCTCAGTTGGAACCCCTGATGCTCCAACTGTATTCTAAGAGTAGGGAAAACTAAAGGCATGTCAGCCTAATGAATGCTGAAAACCAAACTTGGAATCAGATCGTACATGACAGAATTAATATACAGTATACTGCTGCTACTGCTAAGTCACTTCAGTCGTGTCCAACTGCAGCCTACCAGGCTCCTCCGTCCATGGGATTTCCCAGGCAAGAGTACTGGAGTGGGGTGCCATTGCCTTCTCCGAATATACAGTATAATATAGATTATATATATATATATAATATACAATATAATATAATGTAAACTCCAAAAATTATATATATATTAATAGATATTTGTTTATGTATTTATAATAAAAAGTTATATATTTACCATCTGAGCCAGCAAGGAAGCCATGTATGTATTTTATATATATATATATATATGTATAACTTCTGGAATTTAGGCAAAAATCACCAGACACATCACATGAAAGAGGAGAGAAATGTACAATAGAAACTATTGTGGGCTGAATTGTGTTCCCCCAAATTCATATGTTAAAACCCTGACTCCCAATTTTGTGACTGTGTTTGGACATAGGGCCAAAGGAACTAAAAAAGGTTAATTGAGGTCATGAAGGTAGACCCTTGATCCCACAGGGTTGTGTTCTTATAGAAAGAGATACTGAAGAGCTTGCTCTCTCTGAGCCATGTGAGGGCACTAAGAAGGAGCCATCTGTAAGTTGGGGCGAGAGCACGTATCAGGAATCCAGTCAATGGTCACCTTGATCTTAGACTGCCCAGCCTCCAGAACCATGAGAAATATATTTTTGTTGTTGCAACTATCCAGTCTGTGGTATTTTGTTAAGCAGCTTGAATAGACTAATACAGAAGCATACCCACAAATAATTCAGTTGTACTTTTGATTCACAGTTTAGTATCAACAGTAGACTACAGGGTACTATAGAAATCTTGTTCAGATCCCAAGAGCTTTTGCTATGTCATCCTTGCTGACACATCTTACATATCCCAGCTGCTTCAACCTAGTCAAACTTTTGATATCAGGCTCTTCAATAAGATGGCAATATTCTCCTTGAGTTTCATTTGCACTGCAGCCTGGAAATGTTTTAAAGAGGAAAGCTAGAAACTCATAGGGACTTTATTCATTCCCTTTTCTCAGGAATTGAAGCCCCACACTACTTGTCTCAATGTCTAAAAACAGTTGTTTCATTAATGTGACCAGTTTTTAAGTTGTTTACCCTGGGAACACAACTTCTATACTCCTTCATGGTCAGAAGATAATTACTCCCTATTCATGTTAAAGACTTATCAAACCATACATAGTAATTTTAAAAATATGATAAAACATATCTCCAGAAGATCTTCAGCAAAAATAATTAGACTTACTATGGTTATCATTTCACAGTATGTTCAAATATTTAATCATTATGTTGTATACTGAAATTAACATGTCAGTTGCATTCAAAGTTTTTAAAAATCATCTTGATGATATAATATTGAAGAGATTGAGAAAGAAGGACAAAGATTTCTTCTATAATTGTTTAAATCAATATAATTTGGAAGCTTTTGCTGGTCCAAAAAGACAAGGAAAAAAAGTAAATTCAAACACCTAGGAAGAATACTAAGGAAAGAGATACAAGACTTCCACACAGAAAGTGACAGAGCAATTCTGACAAAGAAACATTTTAAGACCTTTATAAATAGTTGGAATATACTGTATTTATAGATTAGAAAACTCAGAATTTAAAAAATACTAGTTTTCCTAAATTAATACGTAATAGGTTTAATGTATTAATGTATTCCTAACTATAACACTGTCAATTAATTGACAAGAATTGCAGAGAAAATCTAGATGAAGGAAAAGTTGGAAGATTCACCACACCAGACATTCAGATTTATTATAAAGTTATAGTAATTGTGACAGTGTGGTATTTGGTACAAGAAACCACGTAACAGAATGGAAAGTTCAGAAACAGAACCACATATATACAGTCTCCTCCAATTCAGGTGGAGAAAAAATAGTTGTTTCCCCTTCATAAATCTAAGTATCTAGAAATACATATACATTGTTACTCAGAAATTCCCTGGTTAAAGATATACTTGACAGCAATTTATCCAAAGTGCCCCCAAACACATGTACAAAAATGTTTATACTAATGTTATCTATAACAGCAAAAAAAAAAACATTAGAAGCAGATCAAATGGCTATCTTTAGTAAAATGTATAAAAATTGAAGTATATTTATCAAACATACTAAATTCATAAAAGGGAATATGTTACTGATATATGAACAATATGAATATGACTCATAGGTGCATGCTAAGCAAAAGAAGCCAGTCACAAAATAATACATAATGAATTGTAACATTTATATGTAATTCAGAGTTAGGCAAAACTAATGTGTGTTGATGGAAATCAGAGGCACAGTTACTTTTGGCTTGGGGTGGCCAGTGAAGAAAGGTATGCAAAAGGCTTCTGGGTACGGGTGATGTTCTATACCTTTATTTAAGTGGTAGGTATATAAAAGTGTTCATGGTCCTAGAAATTTATCAAAACATCTATACTTATAATTTGTATACCTTTCTGTATGTAGATTATAAATTTCTGTGTGTATTAGATTCAGTAGAGTTTATCTAACCACAAATAAATATTACTACAAAGATATTAGAATAAATAAGACCTATACATAGAACCCTATACTATTCAGCAGGATATATATGCTATTAGAAAATTACAAATACATATCTGTTATAGTTGAGAATAGAAGATTGGTTCTACCTCAGTGGGGTTCAATGGAATAAAGACTTGAGAGGAGATGGAATGTGAGATGGAACTGAAAAGCAGAGGATTGACAGTCAAAATGAGGAGCAGTAGATCATTCTAGCAGGAGAAATAATATCTCATCCCCAAAACTGGTTAGATATGTAAGAAGAGTTGACAGCAGTTTTATTTATTTGGATTATAATCAATAATGTGAAATTAGGTTGGAGAGGAATATTAGGGTTAGATTTTTGAATGATTTCAAATAACAGAGTAAGGAATTTGGATATCTGAAGACACTGGGGAGCCATTTAGCATTTATGAGCAGAAGAAAGTCATGATCAAAATTATGCTCCAGAAAAATAAATCCATTGACCTCAAGATTATTGGAAGGAGAAGAGAGTTGATGTAGCAAGAAAACATAAATGGATATTACAAAAATATAATTCATTTTCATTTAGCAAACATTTATTAAAGGTCTATTGACTAGCTCAGGCAAAAATTAGTGAACCCCTAAATTAGATCACTCAAGTGGGAGGGTAAGTGTCATACATGATATTGTTGTTAAAGAACAATTTGAAAAATTGTTGAGGACAACCAATAAAAACTTATGGCAATATATGAGTTAAGATTGTATTCAGCTCTCTTAAACTAAAATCTCAATTAATAGTGTCTTAGGAAACCCATACCAATATTCTGGCCTGAAAAATCTCATGAACAGAGGAGCCTGGTGGGGTTTCAGTCCTGCAAAAGAGTCAGTCACAACTGAGTGACTGAGCAACGACAACAGAACATAGAAGTTGTTCTCTCGTAATAAGACCACAGGAAGACATTACTAGTGTTGCTTCCATTTCTGAGCAATACCATCACACCCAGAATTGGTAAATTTCCTCCAGCATTTTGTTGGATTCCATTCTTTTGTACTATACCTTTTGTATAGTCACAAGATATTGGATTGGCCAAAGTATTTGTTCCAGTTTTTCATAAGATGTTATGAGAAAACCTGAATAAACTTTTTGTCCAACCCAATATCTTGTCATATCTTCAACCCAACTCCTTGATCGAGAAAAGTAAGAGAAGGGAATTCTGTAAGATTTTTATAAGAAAGATAAAGTTTTCTCAGAAACTCTTATTGGATGCTCTGTTTTCTTTGCTGTGACTGATCACATGTCTAACCCCAGCCAAGACTATGAGAGTGAAGAATGAGAACAGGGTCACATGATACACTTCCCTGGACTAGACACACTGCTCTTCAAAAAATAATGATCCTCATATGCAACATCTTTGTGACCCCATGGACTAGACAGTCCATGGAATTCTCCAGGCCAGAATACTGGAGTGGGTAGCCTTTGCCTTTTCCCGGGGATCTTCCCAACCCAAGGGTTGAACCCAGGTCTCCCTCATTGCAGGAGGATTCTTTACCAGCTGAGATATCAGGGAAGCCTGATAAATTGGACTATACCAAGCTAAAAAACTCCTACAAAGAAACAACAGACTGAAACTATAAAAGAAAAATCTACAAAATGAAAAAGAAACCTATAGAATGGGAGAAAATATTTGGAAACCACATACCTGGTGAGGTTATATCTAAAATATATAAATGATTCATACAACTTAGCAAAAAATAAATAAAAATGAATTTAAAAAATGGACAGAGGATCTGAGAAGACACTTTTCCAGAGAAGACACACAAATGGCCAACAAGTACATGAAAATGTGTTCAACATCACTAATCATGAAGGAAACACAGGTCAAAACTACAATGAGATAACACCTTACACCAAGAGAATAGCTGTTATCAAAAAGACAGGGGATAAAAAATATTGGTGGGCAAGGAAGTAGAGAGAAGGGAGCCCTTTTATACTGTTGGTGGGAATATAAACTGGTCCAGCTACTATGGAAAACAGCGTGGAGGTTCCTCAAAAAATTAAAAATAGAACAACTATATGAAGCAGCAATTCCACTTCTGAACATACATTCAAAGGAAATGATAACAGAATCTCAAAGAGTTATCTACATTCTGATGTTCATTGCAGTATTATTCAGAGTAGCTAATATGTGAAAACTGCCTAAGTACTGTCAACGGATGAGCTAATGAAGAAAATTTGGTATATAAACAAAATGGAATATCATTCAGCCATCAGAAAGAAGGAAATCCTGCCATTTTGCTACCGCGTGACTGAATCTGGAGAGCATTATGCTGAGTGAATAATGTCAGAGACAGACAAATATTGTTGGATGTAACTTACATGTGGAATCCTAAAAAGCCAAACTCAGTGAAACAGAGTAAAGTAGTAGTTACCACGGGATGAAGAGTGGAGGAAATGGGGAGATGTTAGTCAAAAGGTACAAACTTCCAGTTATGAGATGGAAAAGTTCTGAGGATTTAGTGTACACCATCATGATTATAGCTAATTATACTGTTTGATATACTTCAAAGTTGTTGAGAGAGACCTTTAATATTCTCATCATAAAAAACAAATGGTAATTACGTATGTGATGGAGGTGTTGCTAACTCTATGGTAGTAATCATTTGGAAGTACATATGTATCAAATCAACTCATACACTTTAAATCTGCGGAATGTTTTATGGCTATTTTATGTCAGTTAAGCTGGAAATAATTATGATCTTGTTATCAAATAAAAAGTGGAAAATTGATAATGGTCCTAACAGTTTTTCACAGATGGAACTCAAAAAAGTATATATAAGGGATAGTGACTGCTCTTAAAGAGTTTATTTGAGAACTCTGTATGTGCCCATAAGAAATAACTACATTTAATATGAAATTGAGGCTTTCCACCTAACGTCTGAGATATAGTTTACATTTGTTTGCTTATTTTTAATTAAGTTGGCCATTCTTTCCTTGTTCCAAAAATTATCTTTGATCAGATACCATGCAAAACTTAATATAAAACTGGACAATAAATCATTACAAAAGATAATGACCTAATGAGATAACTTATGTGGTATGTGTTCTTCATTTCATGACAGTTTAGCTAAATAGGATTAGCAAAAAAGAAATTAGGAATAACCTTCCCACCACTGAAAACATTAAGGATTGTTATGAATCCTTTTTTTTTCCTGAGAAATATTAATAGCAAGAAGCTGAGGTAAGTTGCGATCTAAATAAGAGTAACTTCTTATAGACTAAGAAAGCAGCTCAGATTAAGTTTTCAAGTGTAATAAATTTTGCTTTCTTTCCCTTGGGCTTCATTGCCTAAATTCAATTATTTTACATTTAAGGGTCATGAGGTTTTAGTATGGCTACATCCTTAATTGCAATGTTTCTGTGATGTAAGTGCATTTTTCCTTAAAGTAGGGGCTGAGTCTGCCCCAGTTTTTACTATATTTCTGTGGCACATGGAAGGTAATCAATAAATATTTATTGAATAGATAAATATGTAAGATAACAATAATAATAAGGGGTACTGTATTTTCCCCCAGTAGTGGTAAAGATATTAGTATGTTAATATTCCACATATGGACGTTTTTGCTGTTAACCCTGAGTTTCAGTGCACATTTAATGTTAACTCATGTGTGTCTCTTTTTCATCTGATGTTCCAAATCACTCAGTAGAGTATATGCTATGTCTTGGGTCAATAGTTCTCATTTTGTTGTTCTTTAGTCACTAGGTCATGTCTGACTTTTTGCAACCCCATGGATTGTAGCCCGCCAGGTTCCTCTGTCCATTGAATTTCCCAGGCCAGAATACTGGAGTGGATTGCCATTTCCTTTCTTAAGTGAATCTTCCTGACCCAACAGCTGGCTCAGTGGTAAATAATCCATCTGCCAGTTGTTCTCATGAACAGAGGCATTTCTGAGGACAGTTAAAATATTATTACAATGGCATATTATTTCAGATTCTGTCAGTGTCAAACAGAGTTTATTGAACTAGAGAAATAAAAGATTAACATATCCATGAGGCTACTTTTCCTAAGGGTTAGATGCTCCAGGCAGCCATTAGAAAACGCTGGGTCATAGCTAATTCATAGTTTGTTCTGAGATCAGTACCTAATTAGTGTTGTATTGTTGATTATAAAGGGATCCATGTGCTTCAGTTCAGTTCAGTTCAGTTCAGTCGCACAGTCGTGTCCAACTCTTTGCGACCCCATGAATCACAGCATGCCAGGCCTCCCTGTCCATCACCAACTCCCGGAGTTCACTCAAACTCATGTCCATCAAGTCGGTAATGCCATCCAGCCATCTCATTCTCAGTCGTCCCCTTCTCCTCCTGCCCGCAATCCTTCCGAGCATCAGAGTCTTTTCCAGTGAGTCAACTCGTCGCATGAGGTGGCCAAAGTATTGCAGTTTCAGCTTTACCATCAGTCCTTCCAATGTACACCCAGGATTAATCTCCTTTAGAATGGACTGGTTGGATCTCCTTGAAGTCCAAGTGACTCTCAAGAGTCTTCTCCGGCTCCACAGTTCAAAAGCATCGATTCTTCGGCGATCAGCTTTCTTCATAGTCCAACTCTCACATCCATACATGACCACAGGAAAAACCATAGCCTTGACTAGGCGGACCTTTGTTGGCAAAGTAATGTCTCTGCTTTTTAATATGCTATCTAGGTTGGTCATAACTTTCCTTCCAAAGAGTAAGCATCTTTTAATTTCATGGCTGCAATCAGCATCTGCAGTGATTTTGGAGCCCAAAAAAATAAAGCTGACACTGTTTCCACTGTTTCTCCATCTATTTCCCATGAAGTGATGGGACCAGATGCCATGATCTTCGTTTTCTGAATGTTGAGCTTCAAGCCAATCTTTTCACTCTCCTCTTTCACTTTCATCAAGAGGCTTTTTAGTTCCTCTTCACTTTCTGCCATAAGGGTGGTGAAATCTGCATATCTGAGGTTATTGATATTTCTCCCAGCAATCATGATTCCAGCTTGTACTTCTTCCAGCCCAGCGTTCCTCATGATGTACTCTGCACAGAAGTTAAATAAGCAGGGTGACAATATACAGCCTTGACGTACTCCTTTTCCTATTTGGAACCAGTCTGTTGTTCTTCAGAAATCAGATGAACAAGAAGTTGCCAATTATGGTGCCAATATCGAAGAGGTTGACTTTCCTTCTTGCCCAGACATGTAAAATTCACCCTTCTTTACAGAGACAGTGCATAAGGATATTTGCAACCTTGTGGCTCATGTGGTAAAGACTACCTGCAATGCAGAAGACCTGGGTTCAATCCCTGGGTTGGGAAGATCCCCTGGAGAAGGGAAAGTCTACCCACTCCAGTATTCTGGCCTAGAGAATTCCATGGACAGTCCATGGGGTCGCAAAGAGTCAGACACAACTGAGCAACTTTCACCTTCCAGTGTTTCTTTACAATAGAGCATTGAATCTACTAAAATATTTGGAAAATAAACAAAATGAAATGTCAGATTTCTGTACAGCATTTTATGGAAAAGGCTATTTGGGCATAAACAACTTTAAAGATGGGTGGTCACCGCTACGTTATCTTTACCATGAGAGAGCTCAACTGCAGTGCCTGGATACCATAACTGTGCATGCCTGTTTCATACAGTCTTCACTGTATTGTATTAAGCTTTAAGTATAACATATCTCACCATTTTTTTTAATGGATTGGGAAAGTGAGGTGTGGTTAATGGAAAGAGAATTGATGACTGTAATTCTGAAATTTTGACCCCAGGTGTAAGTAGAATAAGTATGCTTCTGATAGAAGAAATAGGAAAGTAAGGAAGAAAAGTTTAGTCCATCTCAGAATTGCTAATTTTCAATGCAGTATGAAATTCTTCTTAAAGAATTATTTCAGAGGGTGTGATGAATTGAGAGTATAGCATTGACATATAGATACTACCATGTGTAAAATAAATAGCTAGTGAGAAGCTGCTGTATAACAAAGGGAGCTCAGCTCAGTGTTCAGTGATGACCTAAAGGAGTGAGATGGGGGAGTGGGAGGTAGGCTTAAGAGGGAGGGGATACACACACACACACACAAACACACACACACACACACACACAAACACATATATATTTATCTCCCCGATTTGGGCTTCCCAGGTAGCCCGGTGGGTAAAGAATCCACCTGCAATGCAGGAGATGTTGGTTCAATCCCAGTGTCCACAAGATCCCCTAGAGGAGGGCATGGCAACCCACTTCAGTATTCTTGCCTGGAGAATTCTGTGGACAGAGGAGCCTGACAGGCTACAGTCCATAGAACTGCGAAGAGTCAGACACGACTGCAGTCACTGGGCGTACATGCACACATAACTGATTCACAAGTAGTACAGCAGAAACTAACACAACATTGTAAAACAATTATACTCCAGTTAAATTTTTAAAAAACAAAAACCAATTATTTCAAACTTGAATTAAACAGAAGTAGAATGTGTGCACCAGATCCTAAGCAAAGCACTTAGTGAAAAACAGTCATTGAGAAGGAGCTGAGGGCAGACAGGGGAGAGATCCAGGCAGTTCAACTAATCCCACTATCCCAGCCTGGTCCTGCTTTCCTCTGTTTCCTTCATTTGTCTTCAAACCTCTGGCTTCATATTCCATTTCCAGTCCTGAACTTGTATCCCTTTACCTGACAGCCGATTTAACATTTCAGGCCATCCAGACCTTGTCTCAACATTATGCTCTTCTTATGTGTGTCTAATCCAGACCAGCTAAGAGGAATATGGACATGTAATATTTATCTTTCATCTTTTTGGAGGAAGAAAACACAGTGTTTAATAATACCTTTACAGACAGGCCATATTTATTCCAAAATAGCACTTTATTAGGGCTGTAAACAATGCAGTTAATCATGTGCTACTTTTTATGGTATGCAAATACACATACCTAAAAAAGAGATTACTTAGAGCAGTAGCTATGAATCACACAGTGCCTCTGTGATATACTTCAGTATATACCAAGAAAGAGAGTGGGAAGTGCTTCTGAAATAAGTTATATTTGTTAATATGTATTGAATTGGGGTTTCCAAGTGGCTCAATGGTAAAGACTTGGCCTGCCAATATAGGAGATACAGGGTCAATCTCTGGGTTGGGAATATCCTCTGGAAAAGGAAATGACAACCCACTCCAGTATTCTTGCCTAGGAAATCTTATGGACAGAGGAGCCTGGAAGCCTATAATCCATGAGACTTCAAAAGAGTCAGACATGAATTAGTGACTAAATGATGAGCAATGTATTGAATACTTATTATGTATCAGGGATTGCCCTACACTCTTGTAGGAAATGCTAAAGCAATAGAACTATCCAGAACACTGAATTTCTGATAGGTCCCTAGTCTCAAATTAATTATGAATAAATGCTACTTGAATTTACACATTTCAATATTATAAAACATTTCTGAAATGTGAGGTTTCATAGCATGGTATTTGGCTTTCTGTCTACCTGAGGTAAAAATTATAGAAGAAAAACAATTTTCACTTAAATTTCCTGGTTAGAAAGTGGCATTTGGTAATGCTCAGAGTGGCTCTTCTGAGTAGTAAAGATAATATAAATACCCCAAACACATTATACGGTAAAGAACTCATTTGAATGTTATTTAGATCCAATTCCTTTTCACATGTTTCTCTTCTCTGAATTTTTTTTTCCCTCTGTTCTCCATCTCGAAACTTCCATTCATTCTTTGAGACCTAGCAGCTGAGGTGACATTAGAGTACGGAAGAACTCTCTGGGACTTACAGACTAGACCACCTTCTCCTAAACTTGAACTTATAAAATTCACCTACAGCACTTGTTAAAAGAGATGGCTGGTCTTACCCCTGGGGCTGCCGATTCAGTAGGCCTGAGGTGGGGCCACAAACCTGTATTGTTAACAAATTCCTAGGTCATGTAAGCTCATTTGGATATCACAGTTTGAGAGTCCTTGAACCATGACAACATAAAGAAAGGAAAACGGCAAAGAACATTCTCCTTCTGTTAGGTCTATTGATTGGTCTTCTTCAGATGAAAAACACATAGTTGTGTATGTGTGTTAAATTGCTTGGTTGCATTATCAAGATAAACAATGTATATCCTCTCACTGATCTCTTCCCTGAACTCCAGACGTACATAATTTATTTCTTCACTTGACTAATAAACACCTTAAACTTAACATATCCAAAAGTAAACACATGATTTCTACCATTCCTCTGATCCTAGACTGAGCATTGCTCTGAATTTCTGACAGATCCTAAAAGCAAGTCCCAAAGGATCATATATTTCATAGGTAACTTAACTGTGTCCCAGAATAAAAAAGCTTAAGAATATTCATAGAGACATAAAAATATCCAGGTCCAATGAAGGAAAATTTGTTTGGTAACCAATTAGAAATTACCAGGCTTACAAAGCAGCAGGAGAACACAAGATTCAATCATGAAAATAATTAGTCAAAACAGACTCTGAACTATCACATATGTTAGAATTAGTAGATGAGACTTTAAGGCGGCATTTATAATTGTATTCCATATATTTGTAAAAGTAGATAGAAATAAAAAGATATTTAAAACTTCTAGAAATGAAATTAGTGTGTGTGGAAAACACTGGGTAGAATTAACAGAAGGTTACCCATGGTAGAAGAATAGGATAGTTAACTTGGTTACATGGCAGTAAAAATTACTGAAAATGAAACACAGAAAATAGACTAAAAAATGAGCAGAACATGAGTGAGCCATAGGACAGTTTCAGAGACCTAATATATATGTGTTGATATTCCCCAAATGAATGAAGGAGAACAGAATATGTATTTGGATAAAGTAGTAGGGAGACTTTTAACAGTCTCCAAGATTTCCCAAGCCCTGGTATATTTACCCAGGGAAATGATGCTGTAGATTTCACTCTCTTGAGTGTACGGCACAATTAACCTTAAAATGGGGTGATTATTCATGTGTGTCTGACTAATCATATGAAGACTTTGAAAGAAACTTTCTCCAGAAAGAAGAAAAAAGATCTGAAGCACAGGAAAGGTTCAGTACACCACTGCTGCCTTGAAGATGGAAGAGACCAAGTGACATAGAGGCTCCTAGGTAGCCTCTAGGAGCTAAAAGCATTCCTTATGTGACAGCCAGCAAGTAAATGAGAACTCCGTCCTAAAACCACCAATTCTACTGACAAAAAGAATAATTTGGGAATAGGATTTTTTCCCCAGAGCCTCCAGAAGAGAACTTAGGCTCTTTATAGTTAAATTAGTTATAATTTAATTTCAAGGGTATAGAGGAACTGAAATCTTCATATACTATTGGTGGGAATGTTAAAGATCATAGCATTTTGAAAAATATTTTCACTCCTTAAACAGTTAAACTTGTACTACTATTTGATCCAACCATCCCATTCCTAAGTATCAGCCCAAGATAATTGAAAGTGTGTTTTAAAGCAAGATTTGGTATGTTCTGGAAGCTTTATTTGTAATACTCATAAGCTATAGTCCATTCTAAAGGAGATCGATCCTGGGTTTTCATTGGAAGGACTGATGCTAAAGCTGAAACTCCAATACTTTGGACATCTCCTGCGAAGAGTTGACTCACTGGAAAAGACTGATGTTGGGAAGGATTGGGGGTGGGAGGAGACAGGGACGACAGAGAATGAGATGGCTGGATGGCATCACGGACTCGATGGACATGAGTTTGCGTGAACTCCGGGAGTTGGTGATGGACAGGGAGGCCTGGCGTGCTGTGATTCATGGGATTGCAAAGAGTCGGTCACGACTGAGCAACTGAACTGAACTGAATAGACAACACAGGTTAGTGAAGAGATAAGCAACACACTCTGTCATATCCACAGAATGGAATGATACACAGAATAAAACAGTAAAGAACTATTGATATGTGCTACAGCCTGGGTCAGTCTTGAAGCAATCATGCTGTGTGAAAGTCAGACACAAAGAAGTGCATATTGCATGATTTAATTTGTATAAAACAAAAAAAAAGTGCAGTTCTTACCCATAATGACAGAAAACAGGTCAATGGTTTTATGGGAATGGGAGTAGGACAGATACTAGGAGAAAGTACTCACAAATGTGCAAAAGAAGACTTGGGAGTGATGAGTTTATTGTTTTGATTTTGATGATAGTTTAACAGGTGTGAACATATGTTAAAATATATCAGATTGTGCACTCTGAATATATGCAGCTCATTATCTTCAGTTATACTTTAATAAAGCTGTTTTATAAGTAACTTCGTGTATATTGTTTAAGTAAATGCATCTACATCATATATAGAAATATACTTTTGCATAATATGGAGACAAACCCTAACTTTCAAAAGTGTAGCAGTAGACATTACTCTTCAGAACCGAGACCCCTGCTCAGTTCAGTTCAGTCCTCAGTCATGTCCAACGCTTTTTGACCCCATGAACTGCAGCACACCAGGCCTCTCTGTCCATCACCAACTCCCGGAATTCACTCAAACTCATGCCCATTGAGTCCATCCAGCCATTTCATCCTCTGTCGTCCCCTTCTCCTCCACCTTCAATCTTTCCCAGCATCAGGGTCTTTTCAAATAAGTCAGTTCTTCGTATCAGGTGGCCAAAGTATTGGAGTTTCAGCTTCAGCATCAGTCCTTCCAATGAATATTTGGGAATGATTTCCTTTAGGATGGACTGGTTGGATCTCCTTGCAGTCCAAGGGACTCCCAAGAATCTTCTCCAACACCACAGTTCAAAAGCATCAGTTCTCCAGTGCTCAGCTTTCTTTATAGTCCAACTCTCACATCCATACGTAACTACTGGAAAAACCATAGCTTTGACTGGATTAACCTTTGTTATGTAATGCAATGTAATGTCTCTGCTTTGTCTAGACTAGGAGTATGCAAAGGTGTGCTTGAGTACTTAATGGGATGAATGCAATTTTTTTCTGCAATGTAAAATTTACTCAATTGTTTTTAGTATTTATGATACTAGCATCTATATATAAGTATGTTATATTTATTATAATGTTTATTGTTCTATAACAAACAGAATTTGAGGTGGCAGAGAAATGCGATGGTTGTTTTAGAGTGTTTCTGCTATCCACAAAACTTCATCAATAGAAAAATTTAGTAATCCCCTCATTTGAACATTCTATAGCTGTATTGAGGGGAACTAAAAATACACTGTTGTTAAAAATGTAAACACTAAGTTCTGAACACATCCACTTATTCAGCTATTTTTCAGCTATTTTTTTAAACAATGATGCCAAAAGATGCAATAATGCAATGTCACATTTAAAACAAAATGTACTCTTTTTCCTTCTCTTCCTCCTATTCTTCCTTTTCCTCCTCCTGTCCTTCCTTCTACTCTTTTGTAAGTGTGGCATCAAGTTTCCCTTAAATTCAAAAGAAAGTTTAGTGTTTGGACAAGTGGATCAAGAGACAAAGAAAGGATATAATTTTTTAAATTGAGTATAATTGACTTACAATGCTGTTTTAGTTGCAGATATATATCAATGTGGGACTTCCCTGGTGGCTGAGTGTGAAGAATCTGCTTGCAATGCAGGAGACACGGGTTCAATCCCTGGGTCAGGAAGATCCCCTGGAGAAGGGAATGTCTACCTACTTCAGTATTCGTGCATAGAGAATTCCATGGACTAAGGAGCCTGGCAAGCTACAGTCCATGGGGTCGCAAAGAGTCAGACATGACTGAACTACAAATACAACACAAATATAGCAAAGTGATTCAGTTTTATATTATTCAGATTATTTTCCATTATAGGTTATTATCAGATATTGAGTATAGTTCCCTGTGTTATACAGTAAATCCTCTTTCATTTTCTATTTTTATGTATGTAGTTTGAGTCTGTTAATCCCATGTTTCTAATTTACCCTCTTGTCCTCTCTTTCACCTTTGGTAAACTTGTTTGTTTTCTATTTCTGTAACTCTGTTTCTGCATCATATCTAGATTTATTTGTATTATTTTTTAGCTTCCACATGTAAATGATATCATCAATATTTGTTTTGACTTACTTAGTATGGTATTCTCGAGGTCCATCCATATTGCTGCAAATGGAAATATTTCATTCCTTCTTAGGCTGAGGAATATTCCATTGTGTATATGTGTGTGTATATATAGTATGTCGTCTTAAACTACTCAGTTGTTGATGGACCCTTGAGTGGTTCCCATGTCTTGATTGCTGTATATAGTACTACTATGAACATTATGAACATTGGGGTGCAGGTATCATTTTTAAAAACTTTTTATTTTGTATTGGAGTATAGCTGATGAAAAATGTTGTGATGGTTTCAGGTGAACAGTGAAGAGAACATGTATCCATTCTCCCCCAAACTTCCCTCCCATCCAGGCTGCCACAAAGTATAACATTTAGCAGAGTTCCATGTGCTGTTCAGTCAGTCAGTTCAGTTCAGTCACTCAGTCGTGTCCGACTCCGCGACCCCATGAATCACAGCACGCCAGGCCTCCCTGTCCATCACCAACTCCCGGAGTTCACTCAAACTCATGTCCACAGAGTTGGTGATGCCATCCAGCCATCTCATTCTCTGTCATCCCCTTCTCCTCCCGCCACCAACATTTCCCAGCATCAGAGTCTTTTCCAGTGAATCAACTCATCGCATGAGGTGGCCAAAGTATTGGAGTTTCAGCTTTAGCATCAGTCCTTCCAATGAACACCGAGGACTGATCTCCTTAAGAATGGACTGGTTGGATCTCCTTGCAGTCCAAGGGACTCTCAAGAGTCTTCTCCAGCACCACAGTTCAAAAGCATCAATTCTTCAGCGATCAGCTTTCTTCACAGTCCAACTCTCACATCCATACATGACCTCGGTACCTTAGGTTGTTATTGGATTTCCATTTTAAACTTTAATATAGCGGTGTGTCCATGTCCATCTCAAACTCCCTAACTATCCCTTCCCCACATCCTTTCCCCTATACCCCCACAACCATAAATGATCATTTTGAAATAGGATTTTCATCTTTTCTGGATCCAGACCTAAGAATGGGGTTGTTGGATCATATGGTAATTCTATTTTTAGGTTTTTAAGTAATCTCCATACTGTTTTCCATATTGGCTGTACCACCAACAGTGTAGAAGGGTTCCCTTTTCTCCACACTGAGATGTTGTAATTTTAACAAATGTGAATAATAATTGCAAATTACCAGTATACTTTAAGCTGACTTCAAACCTACTGTGACTTTATGGCATAGATCGGCACCTATAGGGAAGATGTTAGGACTAGATGAAGCTAGAAATAGATGGACTACCAGGGGGAGGTCATCAGTGGTACCATATAGTCCCAAGGGCCATCATGACCATAGAGTTGAATTTGGTTGATGTCTTTCTTGTACTGACTTTATGTATCTATAGGTCGAAGATATGAAAGAAGATTTCCAGTCTTTTTGGGGCTGGATTTTGCCAAGAACATGAGCTAATTATGTTAGCTCCAGTGGGCAGCAAAACCTGAAGCTGAGGCCCCGTATGATAGCTAAGGCAATGTAGACAAACATTATGGCTCCAGGGGCCTCTGAATTCTTGTAATCTCATGCATGTATTAGGTCTACTGCAACCAAATTAATTCTAAACTCTACTCACTCTGGGGCTGAAATATTCTTCCTTGATGTAAATTTGTTAAACAACTTAGAAAGACTGTTTGACCTCTCAATAAAGTCATCATGGCAAGAAATGTAATGACTATCATCAGTTGGCAGTTTGGAGAATAATAATACAGGAGAGATGGAGAGATTGCTTCTTTTCCTAATTAATTGTTCTTTTGTTCCAAAAAATATCCTTTTCTTGGAGGAAAGAAGGAATTTGTAAGAAAGGGAAACACAGAAGAAGGCAATCAAAATCTCAAGGATGCAGATTTATTTCTTATTATCACTAGTCAAAAGAATGATATACCACTTTGTGATTTTGCTTGAGAGAGACCATTAATAAAGCTAATAAAAATGAGAGTTAACACTGAAGACTTAGCCACTAGACAGAGACATGTTTAAATTGCAAATTACTTTTAAAGTCATTAACCGCCCCAAACTTAATAAAGTGAAATCTTCACACTATTAAAGGGAGTAACAGATGTTGTTTTTAATGTTTAATGAAAAATATTTATCTGTTGCTATAATGAAATCCTTTTTCCCTGACCCTTTTTTTTCCTTTTGTTAGGTTTCTCATGTTACATCAGAAAGCTCTTTTGCAAGCTGATCAGTACATTGTTTTTCACAGTTACTAAGGCTCAGTCTTAAATATCAATACATGTGATTTTTCATGGAGCTCTCTGTAATGCATATCTGTGAGAGTGAAATGGAGAAATGGCATGTTTTCTGTAGCCAACATGGCAGATGAAGATCTGTAACCACAGAGAAGCATGTCTAATTAGTGCAGCTTCAAGCTAGGAGAGAGACTTTATTGGCAACTATGCTTTCTCTTGGATACTCTTTTCTTTTTCTTGGATTATTTAAAGGAGACAAATTTCTCAAAGCCCTAGGCAACAGAGGGGTCACAAGCAGTAAGCAAAGTCTATCAAGAGAATAATCGTATTTCAATGTTGAGGGGAAAAGACACTCATAGCTAGGAAGAAAGCAACCAGAGTTTAAAGTGCTGCAATCTGGAAGATTCGCCTCAGGACCTGTTCAAGTCTGGTTCACTGTTCTCTTGGGCAGCATCATGTGCCAAAAAAGAGGTGGGTGGGAAGGTTGTGTAAAAAACTGTCTACATGACTGAAGTGACTGTGGAGGTACAAAAGGCAGATGCAGAAAATAACCCCCTTCCCCCCGAAATAAAAATAAACATGTTGACAATCCCCTCAACTAAGAGCTGGTCTCTATCCATGCAGTGTGCGCTTGTGAAGCTGTTTCAGTCGTGTCTGACTCTTTGTGACCCTATGGACTGTAGCCCACCAGACTCCTCTGTCCGTGGACTTCTCTAGGCAGGAATATTAGAGTGGGTTGCCATGCCCTCCTCCAGAGGACCTTCCTGACTTAGGGATCAAACCCACATCTCTTATGCAGGTTCTTTACCACTATTGCCACTTGGGAAGCCCAAGGTATTAGTCACTCCGTCATGTCTGGCTCTCTTCTGCCCCATAACTGTAGCAGGCTCTTCTGTCCATGGAATTCTCCAAGCAAGAATACTGGAGTGGGTTGCCATTTGCTTCTCCAGGGGATCTTCCTGACTTAGGGATCAAACCCAGGTCTCCTGCATTTACAGCAGATTCTTCACCATCTGAGTAACCTGGGAAGCCCAGCAGAAATGAAAAGTATGTGTCACTTTGTTAGTCAATGCAGAAAGACCTCCTTCTGACTTTGAAGTGTGTTACAAGTTCCCCAGTTTTGTGGAATAACACAGAGAATACACCTTGATTTCACTTTCTAGCTCCTAATTCTATTTACAGCTCTAAAAAAGAAAAATAGCAATCAAGGGGGTAAAAATGAGAGACAAATATAAAATGTCATTTTAGTCTCCCTGGAACATCTGCTCCCATAAGAAAGGAATGCTTTTTTCTTCTTTTAGATAGATCCTTACAGATTGAAATATTAAACAATCAAAGTTTGCTCTTATCAGTTACATTGTGATGAAGTACCCAAAGCAATCTTCTCCTTGACTGTAGATGAAAAGATCATTACCTTTCAAGAAACTGCAAAGATGACCTAGAAGGTGGTGTGGAATATGAAGATATTATAGTTAAAATGGCTATGAGCAACAATTTAATTTTATAAACATTTACAAGATATAGCACTCAAAATAGACCAGGCACTATGCCGAGTACTTCAGGGAGGAAACAGGAAGATGGAGAAAGGACAGCCTCTGATTCCAGAAAGCTTAAAGTTTACAAGGAAGGTTAGAAGCAAGCACATAAACTGTGATAGGCAGCGGCATTAAAAACAAGCAAAAAGTTCTTTTTGAGCTGCTCGGAGTTGTTCTACAAAACTCTGTGGTTTAGAGACCAATTGGTCACTCACGGGCTTTGTGGACTGAGTAGGGTTTCTTCTGGTCAGGGTGAAGGTAGATGACCCAGGTTGGGGGAGTACATGAGCCATCACATCAAATATGAAGCATGAGGGTATGTGGAGATAGCAAATTGTTCACCGAAGTGTGGAGTGTGCTGGTTGGAATGTCAAGCGTGAGAGTTGTTGACAAGAGAATTATTGTCATGTATTTCTTCTACATATGACATTCATGGTTAGTATGCGTGTTTGTTTTAAACTCTTTTCTCAGATGAGTCACATATATAACTAAAAAAATGAACAAGTCATATAGGTGGATAAAATTTCCCAAAGTGATTACATTCTTGTAACTAGCATGCATGTGTGTGTGCTAAGTTGCTTCAGTCGTGTTCGACTCTTTGTGACCCTATGGACTGTAACCCTCCAGGATCCTCTGTCCATGGGATTCTTCAGACAAGAATTCTGGAGTGGATTTCCATGCCCTCCTCCAGGTGATCTCCCCAACCCAGGGATCTAACCCACGTCTCTTATGTCTCCTTCATTGGCAAATGGGTTCTTTACTAGTAAAGTCACCTGGGAAAACCCTTATAACTAGCATCTAGTTCAATAAATGATATTACTAGCATGTAGAGTCACCCCCATCCCTAGTATCCTTTAGTCAACTACCTCCAATAATAACAATTATCCTTTTCTACTGTTTTATCATCTTAGATTAGTTTGGCTTGGTGTAGTACTTGGTATAAATGAAATAATATAGTAGATACATGTGTTTACTCTTTTACTCAAACTTTTTGCTCAGTGTAACTGTAGTTTATTCTTTTTTAAAATATATATGCACACATGTAAATAAACACATATATATTTGTTTCTTTATTTGGCTACACCAGGTCTTGGTTGCAACATGCAGGATCTTTAGTTGCAGCATGCAAACACCTAGTTGTGGCATGTGGGATCTAGTTTCTTGACCAGGAATTGAATCTGGGCCCCCCTGAATAGGAAGCATGGAGTCTTAGCCAGTGGACAACTATTGAATAGTATTCAAATTGTATGGCATTCGTTATAGGGATGTCTATGGTTGATGTACATTTGAGTAATTGAGTTTTTTACTTGTTTTTAATCTTAACTTTCCAATCAAGTAAATGGATTGGAAACAACTCAATTTCAAAATGGGTAAACAAATACAGTCACTGATGAACTTAAATATGTACGTAATCATCTACTTACTGTATTCAAGTATGAATATTGACTTCCTTTTCAGAGATAAGTATCAACTTCATAAGAATAGTAGGGAATGAATTGGGTCACTTCTGCATTCTCCTTGATTCTTTCAAGCTGGTTTCATACTCCAGCCTGTGTTAACTTTTCTTTTGAGTTCTGTGTTACTGTCCCTGATTGGTCAGGTCCTCAGACGTACTACACATGTTGTATTCTGTGGCAAAGATTTTTTGTCCCAGTGCAGAGCATTGGGCATGTGTACCAACTGTATTATGTAAAAGAAAAAGAAAAAAATAAAGAAATTCGTTGCACTAGTTTTGTTTTCCATTTCCGCAGTAGCTATGTTGAAAACTCTCAGTCTCTCTGATGAAAGTGAGTGTTATCTTCCTCTTGAGGAAGCTCTGTGTTTGAGCAGGAAAAAACTTAACTTTCAGGGATGTCATCTGGGAGGTTTCTCACTCAGGAAACTTGCACGAATTCTCTCTCTATTGTCCTCAGAAGGATCGTCCTTCTGTGGATCTGTGACTCTCACTGTGTCTTGCACTGTTAATGTTTATCTAGGGGAAAATAGAATTTCTTAGGATCATAGGCAGAGATTCCCATCTCAGTTACCAATCCTGAGCATTACCTCCTTCAGTCCCTGATATCTTTCCTATATGCTTTTGAGGGGAATAAAAAGCTAGAACCAAGAAAATGGGGAAGGTAAAAGATAGCGCTTACATAGTGCATCACACACACATTCAGAAATTCAATAAGAGGGTGAGGACTACTGGGCAAGCTGTTCCGAATACCACTTGTACCTGTAGAGTGAGATCATTGAATTATTTTTTCAATTTTGGAGAACAAAACAGTAAAGGTTGGCAGACGGAAAAACTTTCCTCTTTCAATCTTTCTTGCTATTGTAAAGCTATGAATTTCTGGGAAGCATTAAAGTTGATTTATACCATCCATTCAAGCTGCAGTTCCATTTGTGTGTAAACACACTCAGTACATTATATGACTAGTGTGGAAAGAGATGGATTCATAACTTGAGTAAAACTACAGGTGGTTTGGAACTGAAATAACACTAACAGTATTTCCATAAGATACAGAGACAGGACAAATATCTTAAGGAAAATTAGTGTTGTGCTTTTCAAGCCTTTAGCAGGGTTTTTTTAAATGGAATTTTATTGTACTATTCAGTTTATTACGGAAAAGCACTTTCCCTAAATAAAGTATCTCTCATTATATTAATAATACTCAATTTATAATACCAGTGTTAGAGAGGGTCTATTTTATTATTTCTAAACAATGGAGAAAGTGTTAAATTTTCATATAAGTAGAATTTTAATATTCTATAAGAATAGAATTTTTTTTCTACACTCATCATCACTTGGGTGCCCAGTATTGAGCTATCTAGTTTAATTCTACAAGAATTTATTGAGTACTATCTAACAATTGTCTCATGTTGTGAATATAAAGTTAATTAAATCAGAAAGATGTGGCCACGGTGATAGAGTAGAAGGACCCTGAACTCACTTCCTCCATAGACGTACAAAATTATAGCTGCTTACAGAGAAGCTCTCTGTACATATGTCCTGAAGACTAGCAGAAAAGGTTTTTCATAGCTAAAGATATAAGAAAGAATCACAATGAGATGTGTTTCGGTGGGGAGATGAGGTATAACTGGATCCACTCCCTTGGGTAGGTTTTATGATAGAACAATCCTGCTCCTAAGCTGGAGAAGAGATATTTATGTGTTGTTTATTTGTTTTTGTCAAACATTTATGTGTAAAACTTTTAAAAGCTTTGAGTTGGATAAATTTGGAAGCCAGAATGAGTTTTAGGCAGTGGAAGCTGGAGGGAGAGACAGTTCAAAGATAAACATTATCTCATTAATTCTCACAGCATTCCTGTTTGGCATTATTCACCATTTCACAGAAGACATATGTAAATTTTGATACTGCTTTTTGGTATAGATCTGTTGTAAATAATAGCTTGTTCACTCTTGCATTCTATAAAACTGAAATCTAAAATCGGTCTAAAGATTACTTATTTTGAAACCACCATTTTTCCTATACTTCATAGTTTCAAAGCATCTTCACATTAGTTACCTTTTTTTTTTTTTTAATTCATAGTAATGTCCTAAAGCAGAAGGTAGGCA
Organism: Moschus berezovskii; assembly: GCF_049115385.1. Classification (NCBI taxonomy): domain Eukaryota; kingdom Metazoa; phylum Chordata; class Mammalia; order Artiodactyla; family Moschidae; genus Moschus; species Moschus berezovskii. Next base: position 24,686,519 of record NC_142466.1, read on the forward strand.
TTTTTATTCTGATTTTCCTGAGAGGGAATAGAGGCTGAGAGTGATACAAAAACTGGCTCAATATATCACTTCGGGTTGACAAGAGTAGGATATAAGTCACTCTGACTCTCTGTCTATGTGGTTTTGTACTCTCAGTTTCTCAGCCTGGTAAAGAAAGAAAGTGACGTCGCTTAGCTGTGTCTGACTCTTTGTGACCCCATGGACTGTAGGCTTACCAGGTTCCTCTATCCATGAAATTTTCTAGGCAATAGTACTGGAGTGGGTTGCCATTTCCTTCTCCAGGTGATCTTCCAGACCCAGTGTTCGAACCTGGGTCTCCTGCATTGCAAGAAGACGCCTTACCATTTGAGCCACCAGGGAAGCCCCTCTCAGTCTGGTAGTATTGTGATAAAATGGAGCATCACTGTGGCATATTTATTCTTACATGAAGTTTATGATCTCTTTAAATTAAGAGTCCAGTTCAGTTCAGTCGCTCAGTCATGTCCGACTCTTTGCGACCCCATGAACTGCAGCACACTAGGCCTCCCTGTCCATCACCAACTCCCAGAGTTCACCCAAACCCATGTCCATTGAGTCGGTGATGCCATCCAGCCATCTCATTCTCTGTCGTCCCCTTCTCCTCCTGCCCTCAATCTTTCCCAGCATCAGGGTCTTTTCAAATGAGTCAGCTCTTCGCATGAGGTGGCCAAAGTATTGGAGTTTCAGCTTTAGCATCAGTCCCTCCAGTAGACACCCAGGACTGATCTCCTTTAGGATGGACTGGTTGGATCTCCTTGCAGTCCAAGGGACTCTCAAGAGTCTTCTCCAACACCACAGTTCAAAAGCATCAATTCTTCAGTGCTCAGCTTTCTTTATAGTCCAACTCTCACATCCATACATGACCACTGGTAAAACCACAGCCTTGACTAGATGGACCTTTGTTGGCAAAGTAATGTCTCTGCTTTTTAATATGCTGTCTAGGTTGGTCATAACTTTCCTTCCAAGGAGCAAGCATCTTTTAATTTCGTGGCTGTAATCACCATCTGCAGTGATATTGGAGCCCAGAAAAATAAAGTCTGACACTGTTTCCACTGTTTCCCCATCTATTTGCCATAAAGTGATGGGACTGGATGCCATGACCTTAGTTTTCTGAATGTTGAGCTTTAAGCCAACTTGTTCACTCTCCTCTTTCACTTTCATCAATAGGCTCTTTAGTTCCTCTTCACTTTCTGCCATAAGGGTGGTGTCATCTGCATATCTGAGGTTATCGCTATTTCTCCCAGCAATCTTGATTCCAGCTTGTGCTTCTTCCAGCCCAGCGTTTCTCATGATGTACTCTGTATATAAGTTAAATAAGCAGAGTGACAATATATAGCCTTGCCATACTCCTTTTCCTATTTGGAACCAGTCTGTTGTTCCATGTCCAGTTTTAGCTGTTGCTTCCTGACCTGCATACAGGTTTCTCAAGAGGCAGGTCAGGTGGTCTGGTATCCCCATCTCTTTATGAACTTTCCATGGTTTATTGTGATCCACACAGTCAAAGGCTTTGGCATAGTCAATAAAGCAGAAATAGATGTTTTTCTGGAACTCTCTTGCTTTTTCCATGATCCAGCGGATGTTGGTAATTTGATCTCTGGTTCCTCTGCTTTTTCTAAATCCAGCTTGACCATCTGGAAGTTCACAGTTCATAAAATCTGAAAAAAAACCGAGTTTTAACTGTATCAGTTCAAAGAGGAATAGAGGACATGTTTGCTTGCATACTGAAACATGTTAGAATGCATAAAAATATGCAAATATCTTGGGGTGGGGGATATCAAAATGATTGTCACATAAAGTTTTACTTTTGTAACCAGGGAAACAAGCAGCTTTGTGAACCATTTCCTATAAAACAAGCTGAATAGAATATACCCTCATGTCTCAATGATTTTGGTTCCTCTCATGGTACTGCTGTTAGTTGGTCCTTCTTCCAGTTTAGGTAGGATTTGCCCAGTTAATCATTTGAAAAAAGAAAGAGAGTCCATGGGACCTTGTTTTGAAAGGAGCAATGCTCCTAGAGTCCTAGAGAACATGGAGTCAGCTAGCCAAATTTAATACAGAGGACCACATTATATGCATTATAAACAATTCCCTACATTCTATAGTCCTCTCAGGTATACCCGAGGAGTTATGCAGAATACCATAAAGCTATTTCAAATCACCTGTGTTCTGAGACTGAGAGTCATGAGGCAGGGCTAACGAGTTGATCCAAAAGATGCTTAAAAACCATAGTTAAATTAGTTTAAATGAGGTTGTAATTCTCATTTTCATCATGGATTTTATTTTCCTCTGTCAGAGATGTAATAATACTAAATAGACTTTAAATGATTTAAGGCTTCATAATAGTTTCACTCTTCATATCTCATTAATTACTTAACATTATAGTGAAGACTAAGTTGATCATGGAAATACAAAAGTAGGCTACAGTGATGGACTATAAACCTTGATTTTTGCTGAGATAAATTCAAATGCAGCACAGTATGTAAGATGCTTTGATAAGATTCAAGAGAAACAATTTTTTCAAAAAATCAAATTCAGTGATTTTTGCATAAGGTGATGAGAAGTCTGTAAAACATCATAGAATCTTTTTCTCTCCAATTAACAATTTTTCTGGCATTATTTTCCAATTGTGGTAAAAGGAAATACAGTACTTCCTATATTTTTTCATGTGAAGGGTCATGGTGTCTCTTTCTTAGAGACATGCACACAAATACATCAGAAGAGAGAGAAACTAAAAAAATTAGAGAAAAACTAAAAAAAACTAAAAAAATAAAAAATGTCTTTTCACTACAAAGTCATATTAAGTTTAAATACAGGAACTGCTATAGAACTGTAATTCCCACACCTGCTTATGTATCAGACAGTAATTTTCAAAATATAGATTTGGGGGTCCCACTATATCCTACTGAGTCAGAACACCAGGGCTGGGTTGCCTGTGAACATATAAGGTGATATAAAGCACAGTAAGATTTGATAACTCTTGTGATAAGTTAATAGTCATATCAAATATTAAGTGGATATACTTGGGCTTCCCTTGTGACTCAGCTGGTAAAGAATCTGTCTGCAATGCAGGAAACCTGGGTTCAATCCCTGGGTTGGGAAGATCCCCTGGAGAAGGGAAAGGCTACCCATTCCAGTATTCTGGCCTGGAGAATTCCATGGACTGTATGCAAAGAGTTGGACATGACTGAGCGACTTTCACTTTCACATTCATACATACTTAACCCTGGAAATATGCATCAAGTTTATTTTTAAGTTGTAAAGTACATAAAAGAATGATTCTATAACTACTCTCAATCCAGAATCACCATGTTAAATGCTGAAAAGTACTGTATAATGCTTCTCAATAGTGAGTTGTATTGGTCTAGTTGATAAGTGATGGTTAGCAAGAGAGTTTCCAAAAACAAACTTGATGAACTCTTCTGCACAATACTGAAATAAAGAGTGATGACTTCTTAGGATTAAGAGCTTAGGTCATCAACTCAGCAGTAGCCCAAGGAATTCTTTTCAGAGGTTTTCACATATGTTATTGTTTAGTCTCTAAGTCATGTCCGACTCTTTGGATGGCAGTCATGACCCCATGGATTGCAGCATGCTAGGCTTCCCTGTCATTCACCATCTCTCAGAGTTTGCTCAAACTCATGTCCATTGAGTCAGTGATGTTATCCATCCATCTCATCCTCTGTCATCCCCTTCTCCTTCCTGCCCTCAATCTTTCCCAGTATCAGAAACCCATGAACAGTATAAAAAGGTTTTCCCATATCTGCCTATAAGTATAGAATTAATTGATTATGGGCTTCCCTGGTGGTGCAAGTGATAAAGAATCCGCTTGCCAATGCAGGAGATGCAAGAGCTGTGGGTTCAGTCCCTGGCTTGGGAAGATCCCCTGCAGGAAGAAATGGCAACCCACTCCAGTATTCTTGCCTAGAAAATTGCATGGACAGACGAGACTGGTGAGCTACAGTCCATGGGATTACAAAGGGTAGGATTTGACTGAGCACGCACAACACAATGCATCATTGATTGACTCTTAATGTTTTTCTGGGTACTCTTAAATATTTGCATGAATTATTTAATATAAGCTTCACAAAATGATCATGAATTATTTGTTATTGAAACTGCATTTCAGTCTGTGAAAAGAATTCCACAGGGACATCTGACTCTACTAACTATATTTTTAAGCCAGCAAGATAAAAAACACACACAAATATAGTCACTTCACAGGTAAGAGTATCAAAATATTGTCTTCTTAAATACTGATAAAACCACTAAGAGGAAAATATGGCAGAGTACAAGGGACCCTTCCCTTACACTCCCTCCTGTGGCTCTGATGTGCTTGGTTCCATGAAGGTAGCCTACTTAGTCTGGGACTACATCAATCAGCTACTGGAAAGCCAGTGGACATTAGAGACCTTCTATTAAGTTTTCTTATGAGTCACTAGTGAAGCATAGTAGTTTCCTGCCTCTGGCACTCTTTAGGAAAAAATAGAAACAAAAGAAAACAGGCAATTTGCCCCTGTCACATAGATTAATCAAGAAAGGCATAACCTTTGTATCTTTGGCTGGTCTTTGATAAGGGGAAAAGGGCATTATGATAGATACAGGCAGAAATCACTTCAGTCATCTTGTACAGTCCTGAGACATAAGGCAAGGGGTTTAAAGCTTTCATTTAAAACATGTATTTTTTTCTTCTGTTGAAGTTTCTGTAATTATTACCTGTGTTCCTTCTATCATGCCCTATTGTGAGCAACTTCAAAGAAAAGAAGCAAGTTCTTTAGATCAAAGAAAAAAAAATTGACTGGGGGAAAAATGGATTGTCTTTCTACTAAACACACACACATATTCTGTTGTTATGGCAACATAAGATCTAAGAATGACACACCAAATAATATGGTACCAAGGCGCATTACTGTCATCAGCTCAGTTCAGTTTAGTTGCTCAGTCATGTCCGAATCGGATGTCACAATAAATGTGCTTCAGCTTCTAAATATGACATATCAGGTTGTTTCCTCTTTTTCTCAGTTCTTTCACTTGAGGCAAAAGCAGTTTACTGTAATGGGGACCAAATAGCATCCACCACCCATCTTTAGTGGATTTTTCTTGCATGAATAGATCCCAATAATTCCACTGAAGAGATACGCAGTGGGATGAAAACTGAGCTAGTTCCTAGAGGAATAACTGCTTATCCTTTGAAATTACATATCTGTATGACAGTCTGTCCAACTGAGGGATTTGTTTGCATATGTATTATGGATGCATGTGCTCAGTCGTTCAGTTGTGTCCGACTCTTTGTGACTCCAGGGACTATAGACAGCCAGGCTCCTCTGTCCATGGAATTTTCCAGGCAAGAATACTGGAGTGGGTTGCCATTTTCTCCTCCAGATTATTTGTGTGTATGTATATAAAATAAAACTTTGAATGGGCTGAATATGTGTAGATGAGCTAAATCATACTCTTTGAGATGAAATAGACAGGAATAGCATATCCTCCCACATAATTTATTTTTATGTAATAAAGCAGTGGAGGAAATTTGACCATTTAGGAGTGGTGCTGCTTTTCATATAGTAGCTTTATTCCTTATATTTTCTATTCTGATATGTATATTATACTCATATTTCATCATTGGTATTGACTTCCATATTGTGTAACTTTGCCAATGGAAAGACAAAAAAAAAAAAAAAGAAAGGATGGGTTATAAGTCAACATCAATTTTCTGTAAAAGAATATCAAGAGATCACAACAGTGAGAAGGTCAGACATCTAGGTGATCTTAGAGATGCTAGAAAAAGATCATACGTTTTAAAGAAGTGTGTGTAGCACTGAGCACTAAACTTCGATGCTGAAATTGGCTCCGGGGACTGTTCTTCTTTCATGTGGGAGCAGAAGCAGACTATAAAAGAAGGGCTGTCATGAAGAGGAACCTGTCCTTGGGTATATGTCATCATCATGCCCTGCTGCCTGCCCTTCTGCCTCTGCTATTTCCCACTTATGCTGCATCTGGGGATGGGGGTGGAGTTTTAGACCAAGAATTTGTCTCTAAGATGTGTTAATATAGATTTCTGAATCATGGCAGTACATTTCTCAAGAGTCGTCTACATTTATTCTTAGGAGTTCATTTAAACAGAAAAAAAAAATCTTTAAAATAGCTATTCAGTTGGTGTCAGCTAATTCCACTCTCTGGTCCCTATTTATTTGAAAAATGTACCATCACACAGTATATTTGTGATGGGACTGAATTAAGGGTGATAATACTAAACATACTAATTTAAAATATATGCTAGAGCTCTTAGCTTAGTCAAACACATTTAAATGTTTCTCTTCTCAATATTATTCTCACCAACTATTTCAAGAAATAATTTAACACAGAATGGTGAGCTGTATGCTGATAAAAGAGTTCTATCATCCCCAAAGCCAGTTTACTTAGACTATCTTAAAATGCCAAAGAAAATGAAATCCTAACCCAGCAATTTAGCCATTGTGCTAAATGTATTTTCTGATGAGATTGCTGCATATTACTAAAGACCAAATTAAAAAGTCGGTGAAAATGGATTGGAAAGTAGAAGCATTGCATAAGAAAGACAAAGGCAATAAGCACAATGAATATGGACTTCTGTACGTGTTGAAACAATACTCAGAATTGTCTTTTTTATTCAGAAGTCCAGAGCAGTACGCAACACGTGTGACCTTCCCATAAAAACCAGGCAAAGGGGGACATAAAACCATCTTAAAAACTCCTACAGACATCCCTCCAAATGGAGTTTACCTATCACTGATAAAAAACGAAATGTTGATTCAGGAAGGCTCCTAGACGCCACCTGGAGAGAATGCTGAGTTTTGAATGGGACGTGGACTTAGCACCAGACCCCGAGGCCCCCACTAACTTCTGAAAGGTTTTCCTGTTCTATAGAAAGATGGAGGAGGAAAAGGCAACACTTGTCTCATTTCTCATTTGTAGGTAGGACCAGAGCAGGTGTGCTCTTGTTCCCTGAGGTTGCTGCTGTTTAGCAATCCTGAAGAACCTTGGATTTCAAAACACTCCCCCTTATTAATCATCAGTCCCTCATGCTGTTACATGGAATCCACAGTGAGTTCCCCTAACAGAGCTAGAAAGGAAGGAGTGTGGAGAGACAGCTATGTACACACACACACACAATTGATTTTGGCATTCCTTCCATTTATTCATTAGTCTACTCTACATAAATGAAGTCAATGACTAAATACAGTGCGGATTAACACCACTGTGTACGTGATATGTAAAAGGAATTGTAACAGGATTGTGATCATTTTGGGGGGTTACATCCTTGAGGTTTTTAACCACATAAACACCCATTGCCTCTAGTAGGAAGAGTGTCATGAAAATGTTGATTTGCTTCCCGAGAGTTGGTGATGGACAGGGAGGCCTGGCGTGCTGTGATTCATGGGGTCGCGGAGAGTCGGACACGACTGAGAGACTAAACTGAACTGAATTGCTTGGATATATCAACCTCATTTATGTTTTCACACTCCCTGCTGTGTTTCATATTCGTCCGCTTTCATCTTTCTTCTCACTTTCTTTCTCTCCCATACTGGCTCGTTCTCCTCTGGCCCTTCTCACTCTGAGTGTTTCTCCGTCTCTGTCTCTCGTGTATTTCCCTCTAATTCCTACCCAGTGATTTTCTTCTAACTCTCCATTCTACTTTCTAAGTAAGTTACTCCCTTTCCTTCTTGATAATCACTTCTCTGTTGTCAGTGTATTTATACTTATCTTCTCCTTTATCTTTTTTTCTCTGATCTTTTCCTCCTGCCTATGACAAATTGATGTTCCTCATGTAATAGGTATTTTACCTTTTCCTCACCTTTAGAGATTTCCTTTCTCCTCCTTGCCATGTTTAATCTATTTATCGCCTGAATTTTTCTCCCTGATATTTTTGTTTTCATTTCCTTTGTTCTCTCCTTCGTTTGGTCCTAACCTTCTCTCTCTTTTTATGAGAAGATATCCTACTCACATGGTACTGTTTCTTGTCTTTTTCCATGTTTTTAAAAAATTTTCTAGTTCATTAGCTCTACCCTCTATGTAGTCCCTTCCATAGATATTGGAAGTGGTACTACTAATCTCTCCATCCTTACAAAGGACATTTTCCTTATTAAAATGTCCTAGGCATGATTTTTTTCCTATGTGTGTCGTTAAAAGCATTATTACCTGATATCTGATAGTCTACTTTAGATTTGAATGGCTTATTTCTGTATTTCCTTATCTCTGTTTAGAAGTTAATCAAGTTTGATCACAATATCTTTTTTGCCACATTGTCTTTATGTAATCACCAATTAAATAATATGAGATAATTTGGAAATTAAGTTGTTAATAAGACAACGCAGAAATGCACACATTGAAGGCAATGGCAAGCCACTCCAGTACTATTGCCTAGAAAATCCCATGGATGGAGGAGCCTGGTAGGCTGCAGTCCGTGGGGTCACTAAGGGTCGGACACGACTGAGCGACTTCACTTTTCATTTTCACACATTGGAGAAGGAAATGGCAACCCACTCCAGTGTTCTTGCCTGGAGAATCCCAGGGACGGGGGAGCCTGGTGGGCTTCCGTCTATGGGGTCACACAGAGTCAGACACGACTGAAGTGACTTAGCAGCAGCAGCATACACATACATCTGAATAGTCGATCTTTACCTTCATCTTCTATAAATTTTTTTTCCTAAATGATGAAGTGTCTCTGTTGAAGGTCACCTGTACTATTTAATGACTGATACTCTTTTGAACTTATAAACTAATTTAGGAATGATTGATATATTATCATTTATAAACATTAATCACATAATTTTTGCAGGCTAAACTCACAGACACACTGGAGAAAAACAGTGATCAAAAAGAAATATTATATTCTTTACTGGAGGAAATAGATAATAATGAAAGAGCAAATCATATAAAGATACCATTTTTAACACCATAACTAGTAATAAGGGTACATGGAGCATTTAGAGCATGTCAAGATTGAGTTCAATTTATAACCTTTAGGGAGGCTTTCCTAACCAAATGGAAATGAAGGGATTATCGAAAGCATAGAGGGTGCCAGATTAAGAAATTTCTCACACATTTGTTAAAATCTAGACCCACAGTATATTTTTAATTTGGCTTATTTTTGTTTCTAAAATTTATCACTACCAAGAATTGGGTCCTTTTTCTAACATTATTTTCCATATCTATAAATAAATTCATATTCAAATAATTTTCACTCGATTATCACAGAGCTTCTCTTAATACACTATTTTTATTATATCACAATAGTGATATTATGAAATCTATCTTAGTTTTCTACTTCTGCATAACACATTTCTTGAAAATAGTGGCTTAATACAGCAGACATTTGTTTTGCCAGTAGGTCAGAAGTTTTACTGACCAGTCACACTAGGATAATCTCTCTTTAATAATCTAAGGTCAATTGATTAATAATCCAGTCATTAAAGTGATACCCCATTTTAGACATAGGTTCTGCCTTCACTCAATGATGTGTGTACCAGGGGGCGGGAAAAACTTGGAGGTCATTTTATTTTATTTTTTAATTTTTATTTAATAAATGGTACAAATCACAATGCCAAAAACATTAACCGTTAAAATTTCACCAAATGAAAAAATACTATAAAATACACTGTTGTAAAAAGCTACATTAAGTTATTTTAAAACTGCCTCAAGCTGCAAAAAGAAAAAAAACCCAATGCCATACCTAAGTTATCCCTCTCTCAAAATAATGCCATTTATGTTATAAACCATAAGCACCCCATCAAAAGACAGGAACTGCTTTTGTTAATTCATATATATATATATATATATATATATATGACTGTATCACTTTGCTATACACCTAAAACAAACACAACTCTGTAAATAAAATATAGTACAATATAAAATAAAAATAAGTAATAGACCTTTGGGGCTTTACACCAAGTTAGAGTTCCTATCCGAAGGATAACAGCACCACAGCTGTACTGAATCCACATGAAGGAGGCACACGAATGACTGGATTACAAGAGTCACAGGAATGAGAGCTGCTCACTTCACAGAAAATACAGCTCACAGAAAACCAACAAAGGCACAAGATACAGACCATGTACTTATGAATGTGTAAAACTCAAGAAAGTCCACATTATTCCTACAACATGTTGAAAGTGCTTCAGAATTCACACAATACTAATTTTCTTTTGGTTCTGGTTAAATTATATATACCAGTTTATAACAAATGGTAAAATCTGTAACTCCTTCAAAGTTTTAAAAGATTACTTAAGAATGGTTTCTTGTATTTCTATGCCACTTTTATAGTTCTGGTTTCTCATTTTTTAATTAGTAAATTCAGCATGCAGGTTTTATCCCAGGCTAATTTATACACTTCCAGAAGGAACGGCCTCTTAAATCCACAGAGTGTTGAGGTGGGGAGCCCCCAACCACGTCAGATTCATTTCACATCTGATAATATACATGTTTCAATGACATGGAGGTCATTTTAGAATCCTATCACAGATTTTTACCTCATTCTGGTCTTAGTGGGAAAGCCACAAGTTATAGCATTGAGTTTTGGGCTTAAAATCAATATCCTTCATTGTTTGGGAAATCCATATTTATATTCATCTTTTTTGTAAAGGATTTGTTAAACAAAAGTATATTTGAATTTTATTACATGCATTTTGGCATCTTTGAAAATGATGACATCAGTTCAGTTCAGTTCAGTCACTCAGTCATGTCCGACTCTGCAACCCCATGAATCACAGAACGCCAGGCCTCCCTGTCCATCACCAACTCCCAGAGTTCATTCAAGCTCATGTCCATCGAGTCGGTGATGCCATCCAGCCATCTCATTCTCTGTCGTCCCCTTCTCCTCCTGCCCGCAATCCCTCCCAGCATCAGAGTCTTTTCCTTTTAATTTTATGTGTTATATTAATAGATTTTTTTAAAGTTTTAATAAATTATTTTTATTGCATTGGATAAGAGCTTTGTTAGCTTTAGGAATCTGGATTGACATATATAAATATTAGTTTGTAGTTTTACTCTGTAGAGCTTCACTAATGGCTTAGATGGTAAAGAATCTGCCTGCAATGCAGGAAACTAGGGATTGATCCCTGGGTCAGAAATAGCCCCTGGAGAAGGGAGTGGCAACCCACTCCAGTATTCTTGCCTGGACAATTTCATGGAGAGAGGAACCTGGCAAGCTGCAGATCGTATCACTAGGATCACAAAGAGTCACATACAACTGAACAACTAATACTTTCACTTTCTGTAGTTTTCTGGATTTTGTTCTACTTTGTGCTTTTTGGTTATTCTTGTTGATAAAATAATTGAGAAACTATTTTTTCTCCTATTTACAAACAGATTATACACTATTCCTGAATATCTCTGTGTGATCTCCTTTTCAAATGTTAAGTATCTTTTTTTAATCTTTTATTATGCCCTCTTATTTTATTTTGATTATGTGCATTTTCTGTCTTTTAATTAAAGTTTTTGACATATGCATGATATCCTTACCGTATATGCTCTACAACAAGCAACCAAAAACCTCAGGGGCATTTGTTTAGTCAATAAATCTGAATCCTTCAACAGATCTGGGATTGGCCCAGGTGATCCCATATGTATGGGTTCATGAACCTGTGTTTGGTCATGGGTCACATAAACAGATTTTTCAGCTTTGACTGAATTTATACACATGTCTGGAGATTAGTTGGCTGATCTAGGATGGCTTCTTCTAGAGAAACAGGCTCTATTAATTAAGCTCTATTCCACATGTCATTTATTCTCTTATGGGCTACACAAGGTATGTTTTTATGGCCCTGACAGAGGGCAAGACCAAGAAACTGCAATCATGCAAGTATATTAAGGTCCTGCATATGTCACACTATAACTCCCAGTGGCCAGAAGGAGACCCAATGATAGAGTGGGAAGCCCTGATAGTTTCTGTGACTAAGGGCTCAGATATGAGCACGGTTGAAGATCTGACACATTAATGCAATTAATCTTTCACAGCGTACGAATTTATTGACAGTAGTAGAAGCTCAACTTCAAACAGGCATAGTAGCTGCTGTGGCTGGATACTTATATTAATTTATTCCACTAATATTTACAAACCTATCTAATTCCTATTAGAAGTTGAAATGAACTCAGGTAAAAGTTCTTCTTGAGGTTTTTCTTTGCTACTCAAAATCCTCATTGGTTTCCATCTCACTCGAAGTTCTTTTAATGGCCTCTAAGTGTCTTATGTTATCTATTCGTCTGTCATCCATCTTACTTATCTTCTACTTCTCATCCCTTCCCACACTCTGCTTTTCTCAAACTAGTCTTTAGTTCCTTAAAAAAAAAATGGAGCACCACATGACTTGTTTACTTTCTATTTGTTCTGTTGGGAATACTCTTTCGGCACCATGAACAAGTTCAAGTTTTCAAAATGCCTTTCCAGGAACACTTTTATCAGTACTTTCCCTGCGTTATTTTTCTCTTCTATAACTTCTATGAAAATCCAATACGCTCTGCATTTTATTCATTGTGTGTGTGTGTGTGTTTCTACCACCACTACTATATACATTTATTAGGGAAGGGCTTTCTTCCTATTTTGTTCATGCTGTCTACCTAAAACATGTAGGTACTGGAACATAGGTGCTCAATATATCTTTTTTGAATGAATTCCTGTGTCCATAATAATATAAATCAGTCTGAATTCTTTTAGTTTTGTTCCTGGTTTTATGAAACCTTCATCCTTCCTTTATGCGAGATAAATGATGCTACCTCAAACTCTGGCTGTAATTATCAAACAGAGCATAGTTTTTGAGCAATTTCAGAAGCAATATACAATGTTTGGCAAATGAAAGACTCATGTAAACATCACCATATTTCCCTGGGCATGGGGTCCTTTCCCAAATATAGTCTGTGTTGTGTTTTAATAAACTGTCTGAATAACTCTGCAGATGCCAGACTCCTATTTCACAAATTTTCTGAATTAAAATTACTAAATTGGTATTATGACCCTCAATTATAGTAAATCAAGAAGACAGTAAGGTCTTTGAGCAAGAGCAATTGAATTATGTTCCAGGCACTCTGCTAGGCAGTGAAAGTTAAAAAATGAACAAAACATGTTTTCTACCCTCAGGTCTACATCATATTACAGAATCTGTATTAAGCAGCTTTATCTTATATAAAAAGACAAACTTATAAGAGCTCATTAAGATTATTATTAAGATATTATTTGCTTATTTAATCAAATTTCTCATCTTCTATATTAATTGTAGCCTGTTGGTTATTCTCCACCATTATGTCCATTTCATTATCTTAAGGAATTTTGCTCCCCTCCCCCCCGCCGATTTGTATCCATTCTTTCTCTTCTTGATCTTTGCCATCATTCTCATTCAGTATGAGGGTTAATTGGAACATTATTGTAATGCTTTATTACCTCTTCTGGAGTGTTCCAAATTCTTCAACATTACTCACCCCATTGTACAACTCTTTAAGCCTTTACACTTTGACTTCCAGTCACATGTGCTTATTTTTGCTTCCTCCCAAATGGCTACTAAAATGATTCTAAGAAATATAAAATGATGTAAACTCACAAGGACAAAGATTATGGGACAGAGACAGATAAATGGAAAAACCAGTGGAAGAGCAATAATGGACTCAACTGGGTGAATGCCTGAAACCAAGATGCAGATGCATGGGTAGGAGAAAACTAGATGAAGCTAGTCACTCCTTGGCCCTGGGCTTGTAGAAAGTTTAGGGCTTGGAGATATCAATTCCTAAATTAGTGAGAGGAATGAGTCTAAGGCTAAAATCAGCATAATCTTTGCAAGTCTGTGTATGATCATGCCATAGTCCCACCTACCCAAATGAATACCACCAGGCAGGGGGCCACAGGTGTATACTCTGGAGAAACTTAATAGAATAGAACTGGCAATTATAGATGCAAGTGGACTAAGAAACAGAGATAAGATATGTGACTAAAAGTGATTTCACTGAAAGCCTGTGTTCCTAGTCCTCTTTGTTCATAGAATGGCTATAGCTAAGCCGAATTTTCCCAAGCAAAAGTCTATTGATTCTTCTCTGAAGAGACTGGATAACCACAAGTGAAAAAAACACTACATGTTAAACTGAGGGTGTCTCCTTGTTAAATAGGTGGCCCTTCCTCACCCCAGTCTATCACTAGACAGTGAAGCTCACCTATCAGCAACCTAACAGGCACTTTAAGTCTGAACAGACACCAAGTGTAGTAGATTGCATTATTGCGCAAGTATTCACTGGCTCTCCCCATGAGATCCTTCGAGGATAATTTATTTTATCCATTGACAAAAACCTTGTTCATGTGATTCAATTTGACTAATGAAATGCAAACAAAAGGAATGTGTGTTCCCTCTGAATTAAATAAAGCTTAAAGGCCTGTCATGTGGTTTTTTTAAAATTTGTATTTACCTTCTGCATTCACACCAATAATGTCTTCATAGAGGACTGAGAAAATTGAGAGAAGTAGTATAAGAAAATTTTGATAATCAAAGTGCATGAAATACTATATTGAAAATGTCTCTCCAATGTCCAGGACAGTACATAAAAGTAGACTCACACAAAAATGTATCTTTATATTTCAGAGCACCACAAATTGAGATAATCCGATAACATTCTAGATTAAAATAAACTATGGCTGCCATCACCATGTCACTTAACAGCATTGGAAAGCAGGATAGAGTTAGACTTCCAGACAGCAGTACTGAAAGCTAGGAGACCATGGTGAAATGCACTTTAATCCTTGGGGAAAATCTACAATAGAATCCTATCAGTTCAGTTCAGTTTAGTTCAGTTGCTCAGTCGTATTGGACTCTTTGCGACCCCATGAACCACAGCACGCCAGGCCTCCCCATCCATCACCAACTCCCGGAGTTCACTCAAACTCATGTCCATCGAGTAGGTGATGCCATCCAGCCATCTCATTCTCTGTCGTCCCCTTCTCCTCTTGCCCCCAATTCCTCCCAGCATCAGAGTCTTTTCCAGTGAGTCAACTCTTCGCATGAGGTGGCCAAAGTATTGGAGTTTCAGCTTTAGCATCAGTCCTTCCAATGAACATCCAGGACTGATCTCCTTTAGAATGGACTGGTTGGATCTCCTTGCAGTCCAAGGGACTCTCAAGAGTCTTCTCCAACACCACAATTCAAAAGCATCAATTCTTCGGCAATCAGCTTTCTTCACAGTCCATTACATAGTCAAAATATCAATCATTTGTGGGATTAAATACACATTTCTTCGGCCTGCAGGCACTCAGAAAATAGATCATATACATACTTTTTCCTTAGAAAATTAGTGAAGGATATTCAGCAAAATGAAGCTTTAACCAAAATATTAGATTCAATAAAACAATTGATCTAAGGTGGGAACCAAATAAATGAAAATCCAGATGTCAGATGAATAGCCAACTTTGAGAACTATCAAGTTGAGATGGAGTAGGTGGAGAGAGAGGTCCAGGAAGGTTTCCATAAAAAATGAGAGTCTCTATTATTAGAGAATATTTGGAAAGTATTTCTGGTAAGCTTCGCTGATGGCTCAGTGGTAAAAGAACCCACCTGCAATGCAGGAGATGTGGGTTCAATCGCTGGGTCAGAAAGATTCCCTGAAGAAGATAATGCAAACCACTCCAGTATTCTTGCCTGGGAAATCCCATGGACAGAAGAGCCTAGCGGGCTAAAGTCCATGGGTTCACAAAAGAGTCAGACATGATTTAGTGACTAAACAATAATTTCTGATAAAGCAATTGGGAAAAATTTAACAATAGAGAGTCATTTATTGAAGCATAGCAGATAAAAAACAAAGATGAATATTTATACACACACATGCACATCCCCACTGCTGCTGCTGCTGCTAAGTCACTTCAGTCGTGTCCAACTCTGTGTGACCAAATAGACGGAAGCCCACCAGGCTCCCCATCCCTGGGATTCTCCAGGCAAGAACACTGGAGTGGGTTGCCATTTCCTTCTCCAATGTGTGAAAGTGAAAAGTGAAAGTGAAGTCGCTCAGTCATGTCTAACTAGTAGCGACCCCATGGACTGCAGCCTACCAGGCTCCTCCGTCCATGGGATTTTCCAGGCAAGAGTACTGGAGTGGCTTGCCATTCCCTTCTCCACAGATGATTACTAAAACTTACAAGAAAAAATATAATAAAGGTATTTATATATACATGAATATTTGGCTTTATAGTACAAACAATGCATATAGTTCATAATGATTGCTGGCTTTTTTAACTAAAAACCTCACATAATTATATTGGAAAGATAAAAATATTTAAATCTTGTCTATAATTAAAATCAGTTTATAATATATAAAATTTTTAAGTCAATTAGAGTGTAAGTATTTCACTTAGAATTTGAGACAAATAACTAAAGAACTATACAAAGCAATTAAGAAGGATTACCTTTAGAGAGCAGAATTTAGAAGTTGAAATAGAGGTTGCCTTATTTTATTATAAATCTTTCAGTATTGTTTGATTTTTAAGCCATCTGCATTTATTTAATAAAAAATATCTAATAAAAGACAAAATACCTTTTAAAACTGACAGTATGAAAGAGTAATGCTTCTTATAACTTCCATGCATATATTAAGTGCAAAATAGTTGACATATGTTTAGCACTATGTGATGTAAAAAGTCCAAATTTGCTTTTCTTAATAATAGACAAATGCTTCAAAATGCATACAGTTTTTTTGTGCAAACACTACTACTTGTCAATTACAAGTGAATAAATTTATAAATTGACTATAAAGTTGTTTACTATTATATGATTTTGGTCACAGAAAAACCACACCTACCTGAAACATAAGGAAATATGCCCAAGCTTTTTTGACATATAATTGAAAATATTAACAAAGCCAGATGTACTGTATACAAATATACCAGAAAAAAGTATGACACAATGGAGAAGCTAACAATTCAAATATATTTTGATCTAATTTAGTGAGGCAGTATAAATTTTATCAGAAATAATAATAACATACATGCTATATGACTAATAACCATTGTACTCGCAGTGAGAGTAATTCTGAAAGAAGTCTCAACTGATTATTTGTAAGGAGAACACAAAGGGAATTTACAATTGAGAATAAACTATTCATTGGATATGTTACTGTACCAGCAATTATGCATATTGAGGAGTAAAATCAGAAGGAAGCATATAGAAAGTAACACCCAGCCTATTCAGATGATATGAACCTTAGGCATGTGTTAAGAGATATTTAGGGAGCTCTAGTTGAGCAATTTCAAATCCTGAAAGATGATGCTGTGAGGGTGCTGCACTCAATATGCCAGCAAATTTAGAAAACAGCAGTGGCCACAGGACAGGAAAGGTCAGTTTTCACTCCAGCCCCAAAGAAAGGCAAGGCCAAAGATTGCTCAAACTAGCACACAGTTGCACTCATCTCATACGCTAGTAAAGTAATGCTCAAAATTCTTCAAGCCAGGCTTTAGCAATACATGAACCGTGAACTACCAGATGTTCAAGCTGGTTTTCAAAAAGGCAGAGGAACCAGAGATCAAATTGGCAACATCCTCTGGATCATGGAAAAAGCAAGAGAGTTCCAGAAAAACATCTAGTCCTGCT
Source organism: Moschus berezovskii (assembly GCF_049115385.1). Taxonomy (NCBI): domain Eukaryota; kingdom Metazoa; phylum Chordata; class Mammalia; order Artiodactyla; family Moschidae; genus Moschus; species Moschus berezovskii. The sequence goes on from NC_142466.1 coordinate 24,704,122, forward strand.
TCATTGACTATGCCAGAGCCTTTGACTGTGTGGATCACAACAAACTGTGGAAAATTCTTCAAGAGATTGGAATACCAGACCACCTGACCTGCCTCTTGAGAAACCCATAAGCAGGTCAGGAAGCAACAGTTAGAACTGGCCATGGAGCAACAGACTGGTTCCAAATAGGAAATGGAGTCTATCAAGGCTGTATATTATCACCCTGCTTATTTAACTTTTACGCAGAGTCCATCATGAGGAACGCTGGGCTGAAAGAAGCACAAGCTGGAATCAAGATTGCCAGGAGAAATATCAATAACCTCAGATATGCAGATGACACTACCCTTATGGCAGAAAGTGAAGAGGAACTAAAAAGCCTCTTGATGAAAGTAAAAGTGGAGAGTGAAAAAGTGGAGTGTTGTTAAAGCTCAGCATTCTGAAAACTAAGATCATGGCATCTGATCCCATCACTTCATGGGAAATAGATGGGGAAACAGTGGAAACAGTGTCACACTTTATTTTTGGGGACTCCAATATCACTGCAGATGGTGATGGCAGCCATGAAGTTAAAATACGCTTACTCCTTGGAAGGAAAGTTATGACCAACCTAGACAGCATATTAAAAAGCAGAGATATTAGTTTGCCAAAAAAGGTCCGTCTACTCAAGGCTATGGTTTTTCCCGTGGTCATGTATGGATGTGAGAGTTGGACTGTGAAGAAAGCTGAGCACCGAAGCATTGATGCTTTTGAACTGTGGTGTTGGAGAAGACTCTTGAGAGTCCCTTGGACTGCAAGGAGATCCAACCAGTCCATTCTAAAGGAGATCAATCCTGGGTGTTCATTGGAAGGACTGATGCTAAAGCTGAAACTCCAATACTTTGGCCACCTCATGCGAAGAGTTGACTCACTGGAAAAGACTCTGATGCTGGGAGGAATTGGGGGCAGGAGGAGAAGGGGATGACAGAGAATGAGATGGCTGGATGTCATCACCGACTTGATGGACATGAGTTTGAGTGAACTCCGGGAGTTGGTGATGGACAGGTAGGCCTGGCGTGCTGCGATTCATGGGTCACAAAGAGTGGGACATGACTAAACTGAACTGAACTGAGGGGAACCAAACAGATTATCATTTTGCTTCACTGATGACATTTAGCTCCCACTACAATGTTACTCTTCTCACCACACAAGTGAGCCTGCAGGGTGACATAGTACTTAAAATTAATTCCTTGTTCCTTAGTATCTAAAGAAAACCAGCAGCCAGGATCCAATTTGAGCAGCCATGGGAACATTTCACTGTTAGGACAGTTTACAAAACTTAGGCTGGCTAAAAATGGAACTTCTGAAAATTGAAAAACAAAGCAAAACAAACTCTACCTTTCTTTGTTAGAGATATTAAGCAAATTCATCCAATCCAGTGATTTCTTTGTCAAATTTGTATTTGATTAACTGATTCTAAGATCAAACTTCCAGCTCTGCATTCCTCTTCATTTTCCTATAGTTTTTTTTGAAAGCGTGAAGGAAGGGGATAGACAATGTAGCTAGTCCCTAGTTTCCATCAGCTTCTGGGTCCAACTCTGTGCAGCTCCCATAATCCCCCATGTCTGTTCTCACAACATAAGCAGTACTCAGTATTGACTTTAACAGATTTCATATTCAACTGAATTACAAGTGTGCCTTGTGACTATGCTGCTGGTCTGTGCTCTGCCAGGAGGGCATTCACACACACTCACCTATAGCCACCCACTTTGTCCATCAGTAATTCTTCATGGGTGTGTTAGCTCAAGCTCCTTGTAATCTTTGTACACCAGTTTGGAGTCACAAGCATGCCAATGTGATCACTATGTTTCACCCACTGCTCTGCTCCTAAGTCGCTTCAGTCATGTCTGACTCTGTGCGACCCCACAGATGGCAGGCCACCAGGATCCCCTCTTCCCGGGATTCTCCAGGCAAGAACACTGGAGTGAGATGCCATTTCCTTCTCCAATGCATGAAAGTGAAAAGTGAAAGTGAAGTTGCTCAGTCGTGTCCGACTCTTAGTGACCCCATGGACTGCAGCCTACCAGGCTCCTCCGTCCATGGGGTTTTCCAGGCAAGAAAACTGGAGTGGATACCATTGCCTTCTCCGCTTTCACCCACTATTTCCCATCAAAACATTACGACTAAAGTTACTAGGCAAAAATGCTATTTGCTGAGTACCTGCTATAAACCAAATCTTTAAAAAAGTGACTTAAAAACTTTTAATTGCTGAATAGTCTTCTTTGGTATGCATGGGTCATGGTTTGTTTCACCCTGGGTTGTTTACTGTAGAGCTGTTAGTTTCATGTACAGATTTTAAGGTGAACATAAGTTTTCATTTTTCTGGGATAAATTTTCAGAAGTGTAATATCTGGGTAATAGGGAAGTGGCAAAGACTATTAAAACCATTCTGAATAAGTATTTTAAAATTAATAAACTGGTTTGCACATGCTCCCTGAATGAGAGATCGAGTTTCTCTGCATCCTCTGCAGCATATGTGGTTAGGACTATATTTTATTTTGACTATTCTCATGTGTGTATAGTGATATTTCATTGTGGTTCTCCTTTCCATTTTCTTAATGGCTAATGATATTGGAAACATTTTCATGTTCTTAATATCTGTGTAACTGCTTTGGTGTTGCTCATAGTATTTCCTTATCCTTTCGACATCTGAAATGTCTAGAGATAATCCTTGTTTTATTCTTGTTATTGATGGTTTGTGCCTAGTTTTTTTCCTTGTCAGTCTAGTTGCATTTGTTAGTATCATTACTCTTTCCAAAAATGAGCTTTTTGTTTCATTGATTTTTATTATCTTTAATATTTGTCATTTTCATGAATATTTGTATTATATCTCTTTTTCCATCCTTTTACTTTTAACCTACCTGTAGTGTTGTATATGAAATGAGATTTTTGAATTTGGGTTGAGTTTATTAATCCACTTGCTAATACCAAACTTTTAAGTGATGTGTTTGGGCCATTTGCATTTAATTTAGTTACTGATATGTTAGAGTTTATCTTCCATTTTATTTTTTATTTCTTGGTTCTTCTCTTTCTTTTTTATTTATCTTTTATCTCTTTCATATCTTCCTGTGGGTTACATGAACAGTTTTTTAGAATTCTGTTGTGATTTATGTACAACGTTTTTGAGCTTATCTCTTTATATACTTTTTGTTGTTGTTTTGCTTGGTATTATATACATGACTTATCACAGTTTGTAGGTATCAGTATTTTACCAGTTCAAGTGAAGCTCAGAAGTGTACCTCCTTTTAAATTCCTTTATCCTCTTAATAATTATTTTAAATATATCTAGTGTATTCATTTACAACTACTTCAGACAATGTTAAAATTTTTGTGCAACTGTCAATATAATTTCAAAAAGTCAAGGGGGAAAGTAAAATGTCTTGTATTTGCTCATGTTTTTACTATTTTCTGGTTCTTTCTGCTGTGAGAATCCTTTATCATTTCCCTTCTGTTTAGATAATTTCCTTTGCCCATTCCATTAAAGTAGGCTGTTTGGTGACATACTCTTTTAATTTAGGTGTTTTGTTTTTTTTGATATTTACTTTACCCCCTTTTACCTGAAGGATATTTTCACTGCATATAAAAATTTGGATTGGCAGTTTTTTTCATGTGGCCCTTGAAAAATACCATGTCTCTTCCTTCTGACCTCCATGATTTTTGTTAACTTACACCTCTTGCCAGATTTGGAAATTTTCAGCCAAGTAACTTTTAAGACTAGCTCTTTCTTAAAGGCTTGTTCATTTTTTTTTTTTCCAGTCTATTTTTGGAGTTGGTGATGGACAGGGAGGCCTGGCGTGCTGTGATTCATGGGGTTGCGGAGAGTCGGACACGACTGAGCGACTGAACTGAACTGATTTTTACTCTGTTGTTCAGACTGGATAATTTTTATTGTTCTCTCTTTAACTTCACTATTTCCTCTGGGTCCTTTATTTTGCTCCTGGGCCCTTCCATTGTTTATTTCAATTATATTTTCAGCACCAAAATTTTCATCTGGTTTTTCTTTGCTGAGTCATTTTATTTTATTTTTTTCATTTTTCCAACCATTTTTATAATTTATCTTTGAAATAATTTTATGACAACCTCTTTAAAATATTTGTCAGAGAGTTCTAGAATTTCTATATTCTTAGTGTTGGCATTTATTTGTTGTCTTTTATATTTTATTGGCATTTTCCAATGATAAGTAACTTTTATTATTGAATCATTATGAAACTTATGAAATAATTCTTGTGGAATTGTTATAAGTGATAATTTATAATAATTATTATTTTTATGTTATGATGTTTTGGATGTTATTTAACCTTTCAGTTTTATGTGATTGGCTGTAACACCAGTCTGATAGAGGAAATGGAAACACTCCCTACTGTGAGGTACTGGTAGAAACTTATGTTCCACACTAGACAGGTGTTGATAGCTAATGAGGCGAGGGCTTTCCCTTTATGGCTGGGCAGGAGTAAGAGTTCTGGTTCCCTCCTAGACCTCTGCTGAGACCCCTTTGCCTGGAAATGGTCGGAAGTCCACATGGCATCCACTGGTTCCATCAGCATATGTTTTCTTTTTTTTACCACTGGGTGGTGTTGAGGGTCTTAACTGTCCACTTGGCAAATTTTGTCAAATTTCAAGGCAAGAGAATAAACCACTCTGGCTCTATGTTCTGTCCTTTGGGCCCTACAGAGTGGTTGCCATGCCTTCTGTAGGTCCTATAATCAAAGAGAAATAGGTGTGCAATAAAGGCACATTGGATAGACATTATGCATGCTCCTTGGAATGTCTCACATTCTACCAAAGAATGCTGTGGAGAAACTTGAAGCTGTAGTTTGGAATCGGTCATGTGTTGCTCTTTTTTTCTGGATGTTTGTCAAAGACGGGAACAAATGATTGCTTTTACCTTCTTTCTAAAATTTATTGCTGTTGAAATATATCTGTCGGATTCAGGAGAATCATCTTTGTGAATAATGGTATTTCAATTTCAAAAATATCTTCATGACCTTTTGCAAAATATTGTTCTTAGGATAAGAAAGAAAGAAAGAAAGAAATGGAGAGAGGGGAAGAAAAGAAGAAAAAGAAAAGAAAATAGGAGAAAAGTGACTACAAACTTTGATGTGTCTTTTATGACATAAAGGAAAGCCAGTATGAGACAAACCATTATTCTCGCTCTTGCTACAGACAACCTCAACAAAGTTTTGTAATCCTGCATGTCAACATTAGGGTCTGTCCTGAATTTGTGGCTGAAAATCTGTTAGCACTTAAAGAATAAGGAAACTTGGGATTTAAATCTTAATCATTTTTCATCAGCACAGCTGGTCAAAGACCATGGTTAGAAATGTTTTTCTTTCTTAGGAGACAATTTAGAAAGTTCAAGTTTCAATACTTTGAAACATTACTATCATTTTTTAAGTATAAGATAAATATTCCTGGATTATATATTTTCCAGTGTATCTGGATAAAAGATTTTCCAAGTGGGCTCTAGCTACAGAACTCCATTCAGCTCCCTGAAAACTATGTCTATTTAATATTGCCTGTGACCATTCCCTCTGCCTTACACCAGTTTGAATCCATGGTATACCTCCTGGTATACCTCTTCCTCACTTCTAATAGTGGTTTTTCTTCCACAACTCAAAATCCGAAAAGTTTTATAAAAGGACATGGGTGGAGGCTTCTGCTGTGGCATCAGGAATTCAGTTATACAGTATATGACATCTGTGTCAGACATGACTAGCTTCTCGTTTATTTCACAATTGATTGGTATTGATTTGAGCACTGTGGCCTGGTGCCACTTCTCCTGCTGAACATGCTGTCATGCCTCTTCTCTGAGACCTGCAGCACTTCTGACTTCAGCTGCGGGGATGTCTGATTGGTGAATACTGTTAGGTGTTGACTTAGAGCGCTTGTGCTGGTGGAGCTCTGATTGTCAGCATTGCTGTAGTGGTGCCAGTCCCTCCCATTATATCCCAAAAAGGGATGTGCAGTTTCGACCTTCATCTTTCATTGAAAGAGTCAAAGTAGGGGGAAATATAAAATTCTGCTTATGTTTTCACTTCCTTAGTAACAGCCACCTGTACAGAGTTTTTCTTGGAGTTTATCTTTTGAGTTGTTATTTTAGTAAAATCATCCGACTTTCAATACTATAATCCCAACAGGTCCAAAATCTCACTTTCATCAGCGTCATTGTTTTGTTTAGCTTTAATGGGGAATTGTAATTCCTGGGGCTATCTTGATCCCTAGTAGCTCTCTTTTATTCATTTCTTTAGGCTCTTGAAAAGCAGAAATGTGATTGTACTGTGAAAATGTTAAACATGATTTATACACACATACCTGCTATAATTATACCCCAGTCAAGCCATTAGAGATTTGAGAGCTCCCTCTCTTCTCTGATTCCTGTATTCCTAGCCCAATCTAGCTTTCAGCAAGGCAGACACAGCCAGTGCTGCCTATGTTAATAGCTGGGGTTCATCAGCATAAATTGCTTTTGGGGTGCTCCTCAGTGTGCCTGATTCTGTATTTGATGTTATGATTTGTAGCAAACAACAGAGGCACTCAACGATTTAGCAGCCTGTGCTCAGTTGTTGCTGCAAGGGAGCTGAGGGGCTTTTAAATAAACTGTGTATGATTTCCTCACATGAGATGCTATTTAAGTGCTACACATGACAGAAAAGCACATTTAAAGGAAGCTCAAAACCATCAGTTGAGATTTCCAGAACCAATCTAAGAATCAGCTGCACAGTGTGGCCTCAGCGATAGACTTGGGGAAGCCGCTGAATGAATTAGGGGGTGGCAGAGGGCATGGAAGCAAAGGAAAAAAATGTGTGACAGACACAAAGATTTTGCGGGGATTTTGATGTTAGTCGTAGGATGAGACAAGGGGAAAATTTAGAGTTTGCATGGGAGAATGTGAGTGTTATAAGTTGCTAACTCATGTCTGACTCTTTGCGACCCCATGGCCTGAAACAAGCCAGGCTCCTCTGTCCTCCACTATCTCTAGGAGTTTGCTCAAATTCATGTCCTTTGAGTCAGTGTTGCTGTTGAACCGTCTTATCCTCTTCTGCCCTCTTCTTTCACCTTTAATCTTTCCCAGCATCAGGGTCTTTTCCAGTGAGTTGGCTCTTCGCATCAGGTGGCCAAAGGATTGGAGCTTCAGCTTCAGTCCTTCCAATGAATATTCAGGGTTGATTTCCTTTAGGATTGACTGGTTTGATCTCCTTGCTGTCCATGGGACTCTCAAGTTTTCTCCAACACCACAATTCAAAAGCATCAATTCTTTGCCACTCAACCTTCTTTATGGTCCAATTTTTACACCCATACATGACTACTGGAAAAATCATACTTTTGACTATATGCACCTTTGTCAGCAAAGCAATGTCTCTGCTTTTTGATATGCTATCTAGGTTTGCCATAGCTTTCCTTCCAAGGAATCGGTTCAGTTCAGTCACTCAGTTGTGTCCGACTCTTTGCGACCCCATGAATCACAGCATGCCAGGCCTCCCTGTCCATCACCAACTCCCGGAGTTCACTCAAAATCACGTCCATCGAGTCAGTGATGCCATCCAGCCATCTCATCCTCTGTCGTCCCCTTCTCCTCCCGCCCCCAATCCCTCCCAGAATCAGAATCTTTTCCAGTGAGTCAATTCGTTGCATGAGGTGGCCAAAGTATTGGAGTTTCAGCTTTAGCATTAGTCCTTCCAATGAACATCCAGGATTGATCTCTTCTAGAATGGACTGGTTAGATCTGCTTGCAGTCCAAGAGACTTTCAAGAGTCTTCTCCAGCACCACAGTTCAAAAGCATCAATTCTTCGGCGATCAGCTTTCTTCACAGTTCAACTCTCACATCCATACATGACCACTGGAAAAACCATAGCCTTGACTAGATGGACCTTTGTTGGCAAAGTAATGTCTCTGCTTTTTAATACACTATCCATGTTGGTCATAACTTTCCTTCCAAGGAGTAAGCATGTTTTAATTTCTTGGCTGCAATCAGCATCTGCAGTGATTTTGGAGCCCAAAAAAATAAAGTCTGACACTGTTTTCACTGTTTCCCCATCTATTTCCCATGAAGTGATGGGACCAGATGCCATGATCTTAGTTTTCTGAATGTTGAGCTTCAAGCCAACCTTTTCACTGTCCTCTTTCACTTTCATCAAGAGGCTTTTGAGTTCCTCTTCAATTTCTGCCATACGGGTAATGTCATCTGCATATCTGAGGTTATTGATATTTCTCCCGGCAATCTTGATTCCAGCTTGTGCTTCTTCCAGCCCAGCGTTCCTCATGATGTACTCTGCATAGAAGTGAAATAAACAGGGTGACAATATACAGGCTTGATGTACTCCTTTCCCAATTTGGAACCAGTCTGTTGTTCCATGTCCAGTTCTAACTGTTGCTTCCTGACCTGCATACAGGTTTCTCAAGAGGCAGGTCAGGTGGTCTGGGATTCCCATCTCTTTCAGAATTTTCCACAGTTTATTGTGATCCAAACAGTCAAAGGCTTTGGCATAGTCAATGAAGCAGAAATAGATGTTTTTCTGGAACTCTCTTGCTTTCTCCATGATCCAGCAGATGTTGGCAATTTGTTCCCTGGTTCCTTTGCCTTTTCTAAAACTTGCTTGAACATCTGGAAGTTCGTGGTTCACGTATTGCTGAAGCCTGGCTTGGAGAATTTTGAGCATGACTTTACTAGCGTGTGAGATGAGTGCTAGTGTATGAAATGAGTGCAGTTTTGTGGTAGTTTGAGCACTCTTTGGCATTGCCTTTCTTTGGGACTGGAATGAAGATTGACCTTTTCCAGTCCTGTGGCCACTGCTGAGTTTTCCAAATTTGCTGGCATATTGAGTGCAGCACTTTCACAGCATCATCTTTCAGGATTTGAAATAGCTCAACTGGAATTCCATCACCTCCACTGGCTTTGTTCGTAGTGACGCTTTCTAAGGCCCACTTGACTTCACATCCCTAGATATCTGGCTCTAGGTGAGTGATCATGCCATCGTGATTATCTTGGTTGTGAAGATCTTATTTGTACAGTTCTTCTGTGTATTCTTGCCACCTCTTCTTAATATTTTCTGCTTCTGTTAGATCCATACCATTTCTGTCCTTTATCGAGCCCATCTTTGCATGAAATGTTCCCTTGGAATCTCTAATTTTCTTGAAAAATTCTCTTGTTTTTCCTAATCATTTTTTTCCCTCTATTTCTTTGCATTGGTTGCTGAGGAAGGCTTTCTTATCTCTCCTTGCTATTCTTTGGAACTCTGCATTCAGATGCTTATATCTTTCCTTTTCTCCTTTGCTTTTCTCTTCTCTTCTTTTCACAGCTATTTGTAAGGCCTCCTCAGACAGCCATTTTGCTTTTTTGCATTTCTTTTCCATGGGGATGGTCTTGGTCCCTGTCTCCTATACAATGTCATGAACCTCCATAAGCATCTTTTAATTTCCTGACTGCAGTCAATGTCAACTGTGATTTTGGAGCCAATGAGATAAAATCTATCACTGCTTCCATTTGTTTTGGAAAACCAAACTGAGACACAGGTGACCAAAGCATGCTGAAATCTAGCCTTCACTGTGTGCAGTCCATATAAAAATTGTCACATAATTACAGCTGAACAATGGGAGAAATTCCCATAACTGATCAGGAAGGATATTGATTCTATCAAGAAAAAAGCATACAACACTTATTTAAAAAAGCAACATTTATTTTAAAAACCCCAGTATTTTCTTTGCATTTGCATTGATGTGTAAAACTTGCTCAATAAATGCTGGTAAATGCATATCCCACCAAAGTGTTCATAAAATTGGACTGTCTACCTAAAAATGGAAATATCAAAGATTTCTTCTGTTTCTTGTTACCCAATTAAAATTTTGAATTTCTGTCATCAAACTTCCATACAAAATTTTTGGTTGTCTTACAAGCATAAATATATTTAAGCTTTTTACTGGTCAGAGAATCTGTGTCCTCTGTGATTTTCTTCATTTTTCTTGATTTAATATTTTCATTTAAGAGCTAATCGAAGATAGAGATTCAGGTGTACTCATTTATTAAATTTTTTTAGTTTTAGTATCTCCTTCACTACACACTCACAAATGGCTTCTTTTATCTTATTTCTTAGTCATTTATCTCTTTTTAGAAACATGTTTTGTTCTAAGAAGTATATTGTGTTGTGTATCTTTTGATACCATATGATTTCAAATTCTAAAGCCACTCAATTTATGTGTCTATATTTTAGCCCTTGACAGTATACTCTGTAGATAGATATAGATGTACTTATATATATAAGTATATATATCTTGCCATTAGAAAATGATTCCTTTAATTCTCAGATCTTATCTTTGCATCCCAGCACCTAGTACAGTACCTGGTATACAATAGCTACTCAATGAAAGTACAGGCAACATTTAAAAATTGTAGCTTTGTAAACATCTTTATATTTAACCCCGGCGTCATAATTCAATTCCTGTGTGATGTAAGGCACTATGCATCTGTGAACTTCAGCCCCAGGTATGCATGGCCAAAGTTTAAGTTAGAATCCCCTCCAGGAGATTAGTGTTGGACGATGGAGGAGTAAAGGAGGAGGTGGTCATGGTATCCCGTGGCATGTATTTCTGTCCAACGTGGGAGATTCATCACTTACCTGGACCCCACTGAAAAATATCTTCCTTCTATCAGAGAATTTTCAATTCTCCTGACTATCCCACAGTTCATTAGATGACACTGAAGGCATTCAGAGCTCAGAAAACAGGGTATTCAGGAAGACAAAAGGTAGCAAGGCACAGGATTGAAAAGAAATGAAAAATAAAAAAGGAAAATCATCTTTTGGATAATATGCAAAGCAGGCATCCAGCATTCTTCAAAGGAAACAGGAAAATATTTTTATGCAAATTTATTGAGAAGATTTTATTTTTTTAATGTATGCAAAATTATAGTATTGGTTTAAATTTATTTTTAATTTAAGTATATTTGCTTTACAATGTTAAGTAAACTTTGAGCAATCATGTAAACAAACACAGCAATAAGGGCTATACCTACAAGAGAATTTCCAATAAATAAATGAATTATATAAATAGCACAGGGCATCCACAGGAGGATGAAGAAGGATAGAAAATGCTAGAAAATAAGAACCGTATTGAACTGACAATGGATTTTACCAATTTTTAGGGGACAGTTATCCTATTGAATATAATTTTTATAAATATATTTTCCTAAAAATATGTCTCCTCACTATGGGAAATCCTTGGTAGAATAGTTGTAGGCTTATTTCAGAAAAACAATTAAATCATTATTATGAAGTACTTTGGAAGATTCTTTTTAAAGGACCCTCTTCAGAACTACTGGGCTTCCTGGGTAGCTCAGTAGTAAAGAATCCACCTGCCATTGCAGGAGACACCAGAGATGCGGGCTTAATCCCTGGGTTGGGAAGATCCCCTGGAGAAGGGAATGGCAACCCACTCAAGTACTCTTACTGGGAAAATCCATAGTTAGAGTAGCCTGACTGACTACAATCCATAGCGTTGCAAAGAGTCAGACATGACTGAGCGACTAAGCACAGCTTACTTCAGAGCTATTAGAGACAACTGTCTAAACTATTTTGGCCAGAGTTCCAGAGCACAGAGCAGACAGAATGGGGTAAACAGCCTCATCCATGAAGAAAGTTGCCTCAATGTTTGTTAACAGATTGGTGTTCAATATGCTTCACATGCTTTCTATCTACCAGGGGCTCTGTGAAGCCCTACAATCCCACCTCTTCGAGGTGTTGCACCCTGCACACACGTTATTGGCCAATGAGCTGCAAGATTACACACACACACACACACACACACCCTGCCAAGCTGCTGCAAACACAAGGCACTGTAGTTTAAGGAATCTCTTGGGGAAATACAAATCATTGCACTTAATAGCCTGACTATACAAACAGGCACCGAATGGTGTTTATTTCTGGATCCAAGGCCATAAAATTTGTCAGTGGCCTTCCGTGAAGGAATAGCCTGCTAGGACATTTCATTATGCGATCTGACTCCCTCAATTTCCAAGGCTTCATATGAAAACGAAGCCAGTATTTTGTAAATGGTGGAAAGCAGCCTGAGTCTGACATCCAATGAAGACTTTATTTTCTCCATTTACATTTTTAAGAAATAGCAAAGCTGTGTGGTATGTTCATTTTATGATAATCAGACACAGACTAGAGAAGGACAAAGTGGCAGAGGGAAAGAGTAGCAGAGGAGGGAAAAAATAGGTGGACTCAAGTTAGCAGATGTGTTAAGATTTAGCAAGTTGGCAAAGCAACTGGTATCACTCAATTGAGCATAAAACTAGACTGCTTACCTGATTTGGCTCCCAATGAATATTTTTCTTTCTGAGATTTTAAAGACAGTTTTATAGTACAATATGTTTTTTTAAATTCTAGAAATCAAATATCTAGGAATTTATTTTTTTTCCAAAATATTATGGTTAGAGTTGGATACACATGTTTCAGTTTATGCTTGACTTCTAAAGAATGTTATGAAGCTGCTTGAAAAACATGCTGTGGTGAATTGCTCAGGTATTTACACTTTTGTGATCAATCTTATCTATTCACTCTTATGACTCTGGCCAAGTTTACAATCAGTGGCTATATAATTACATAACTAGACTGCCAAGAATTCTAAACTGCTGTCCCTATATGTGCAAAGGGTACCTTTTAAAACCAGTCAATAATAACATTATGACACTTTCCTCACTAACATCTGATTACTACCCTCATCCCCTTGGATTGTTTGATTCTAAGTATATTGCTGTTGACTACCTGTGCAACCTTAGTTTCTTATCTTTAAAATAGGCCTAATAATAATTATTTCACAAAGATATTATGAAGTTAGATGAGCTAATATGGAGTCCTGTATATAATAGGGACTCCATAAGTATTCATTCTCTTTTCCTCTTATCTTTCTATATAAATATCCCCTTCCTGATTGAGTTTTTATTGCTCTGGTTGAGGAAGAAACATTTTTCCTTTCCCCTTCTCTCGGTCTTCCCTTGTGGCTCAGCTGGTAAAGAATCTGGGTTCGATCCCTGGGTTGCGAAGATCCCTCTGGAGAAGAGAACAGCTACCCACTCCAGTATTCTGGCCTGGAGAATTCCATGGACTCGCAAAGAGTCGGACATGACTGAGTGACTTTCACTTTCCACTTTTCTAGGTTCTCTGGCTGGTCTAATAATCAAATTGACATAAGACAGATTAACAAGAGAACAATAAATTTAATTACCTACCTACCAGGACTCCACAAGGACAATGAGACCCAATAACAAGTCAGGCAGTTGAGACTTTAACACTGTTTTGAACTAAAGAATGGGACAGGGTTCTGGGCCTTGAAAGGGGAAGAGGGTGCTTCACACGATGGTAAGAAGAGCAGACATTTGGTAATTACATGTTTGTCCTGCCACACAGGTAGGTCACTAAAATGAAACGTTATCTCTGGGGAATAATGCTCTTTCTGGGTCACACCTCCTATCTAAATTCTTCCAGGTAGTGAAGGGAGAGGGAAAAGTTTGTCTTGGGTATGCTGAATCTGGTTTGTGTGCCAAAAACATGGTCTTTGTTCACCAATGCTAGTGGAAATATGGCAACAGAGTTTTGGAGGAGTAGAAAGGTGTGGCTTTATTACTTTGCCAGGTAGAGTGCCATTACAAACAAAGCTAGTGGGGGTGATGGAATTCCAGGTGAGCTATTTCAAATCCTGAAAGATGATGCTGTGAAGTTGCTGCACTCAATATGCCAGCAAATTTGGAAAACTCAGCAGTGGCCACAGGACTGGAAAAGGTCAGTTTTCATTCCAATCCCAAAGAAAGGCAATGCCAAAGAATGCTCAAACTACCGCACAGTTTGTACTCTTCTCACACACTAATAAATTAATGCTCAAAATTCTCCAAGCCAGGCTTCGACAGTACTTGAACTGTTAACTTCCAGTTGTTGAAGCTGGATTTAGAATAGACAGAGAACCAGAGATCAATTTACCAATATCTGTTGGATCATTGAAAAAGCAAGAGAGTTCCAGAAAATCATCTACTTCTGCTTTATTGACTACACCAAAGCCTTTGACTGTGTTGGTCACAACAAACTGGAAAATTCTTCAAGAGATGGGAATACCAGACGACTTGACCTGTCTCCTGAGGAATCTGGGAAAACAGACTCGTTCCAAATCGGGAAAGGAGTACATCAAGGCTGTATATTGTCACCCTGCTTATTTAACTTATATGCAAAGTACATCATGAGAAACACTGGGCTGGATGAAGCACAAGCTGGAATCAAGATTACTGGGAGAAATATCAACAACCTCAGATATGCAGATGACACCACCCATATGGCAGAAAGAGAAGAAGAACTGAAGAGCCTCTTGATGAAAGTAAAAGAGGAGAGTGAAACAGTTGGCTTAAAGCTCAACATTCAGAAAACTAAGATCATGGCATCTGGTTCCATCAATTCATGGAAATAGATGGGGAAACAATGAAAACAGTGACAGACTTTATTTTGGGGGGCTCCAAAATCACTGCAGATGGTGACTGCAGCCATGAAATTAAAAGACGCTTACTCCATGGAAGGAAAGTTATGATCAAACTAGACAGCATATTAAAAAGCAGAGACATTACCAAGTGCCATCTAGTCAAAGCTATGGTTTTTCCAGTAGTCAAGTATGGATGTAAGAGTTGCACTATAAAGAAAGTTGAGCGCTGAAGAATTGATGCTTTTGAACTGTGGTATTAGAGAAGACTCTTGAGAGTCCCTTGGACTGCAAGGAGATCCAACCAGTCTATCCTAAAGGAAATCAGCCCTGAATATTCACTGGAAGGACTGATGTTGAAGCTGAAGCTCCAATACTTTGCCCACCTGATGTGAAGAACTGACTCATTTGAAAAGACCCTGATGCTGGGAAAGATTGAAGACAGGAGGAGAAGGGGATGACAGAGATGAGATCCTTGGATGGCATCACAGACTCAATGGACATGAATTTGAGTAAACTCTGGGATTTGGTGAAGGACAAGGAAGCCTGGCATGGTACAGTCCATGGAGTCGCAAAGAGTCAGACACGACTGAGCAACTGCACTGAACTGAAAGAGTGCCACAGCCAGCTAGTGCTCTCAAGACTTTGCCCGCCTTCCTTGGAAGCTGGAAGAAGTCTAATCGTTTTAGCGTGGAAAATAGGGCAGAAGATTAGGATGTGGTCTTGTATTCTTCTCTCCCTGGGGGCATTGAGATCATCAGGGCTGATGTTAGGTGACTCCAGAAGAGGTTCCAGTGGTCCTTGAGGTCATCCTCAGGTGACATTCTTTCTGGAATGAAGGATGCTCCCAAAGGAAAGTGATGTTAGGGAGTCTTGTCTTGGAGGGGTGAGCATCAGGTGTATAGTATGATCTTGGCTAGAGAGCAGTCATTTTCAGAGTACAATTAAGCCAGAAACAGAAGGAAAACAAAGATCTGTAGGTTGAATGGATGGGATGAATAAAGGCTGAATAAAGGCTATCATGGGGCTTCCCTGGTAACTCAGCTGGTAAAGAATCTCCCTGCAATGTGGGAGACCTGGGTTCGATCCCTGGGTCAGGAAGGTCCCTTGGAGGAAGGCATGGCAACCCACTCCAGTATTCTTGCCTGGAGAATCCCCATGGACAGAGGGGTCTGGTGGGCTACAGTCCAAGGGGTCACAGAGTTAGACAGGATTGAGCGATTGTTCACAGCCCAAGGGCTAACATAATGGGGTGCCTCAGGTAGTTTCTGCTATAGCAGTTGCCTTCAGCTTAAAATATCATGTCAAAGTGATACATTTTGGGGAGGCTCATTCAGAACCTCTTCACTTTTAGGAGTCATTTTGTTTGAATAGAGAGAGATAAGTCTGCGATCTGGGATGGACTTAGTTGATAGTGAAATCCTATCAACATCAGTGAACTCAAATCTAGTTGTACCTTTTAATAGATTTCCACAACGTGATGACTGAATAAACTCACATCTTTGTTTCAGAACACCATTTTAGATGTTTTAGATCTTAATTACAAAGCCAATGTTTTTACTTATATAATTTGTTGCATGAGATTCACTAATAACCTCACTGGAAAAGACTCTGATGCTGGGAGGGGTTGGGGGCAGGAGGAGACGGGGACGACAGAGAATGAGATGGCTGGATGGCATCACTGACTCAATGGACATGAGTTTGAGTGAACTCCGGGAGTTGGTGATGGACAGGGAGGCCTGGCGTGCTGTGATTCATAGGGTCGCAAAGAGTTGGACACAACTGAGCGACTGAACTGAACTGAACTGATGTTTATATGTGGGCTTCCCAGGTGGCACTAGTGGTAAAGAATCAGCCTGCCAGTGCAGGAGACACAAGAGATGCTAGTTTGATCCCTGGGTTGGGAAGATCCCCTCGAGTAGTGGCAGCCTACTCATGTTCTAATCTATTGAAAAATGATTTCATAATGACATTCGAAAGAAACTGTGGTTTTATATAACAGTGGAATAACAGCAATATGATTCTTGAGAAAAATATTGATGAGGTTAATTACAGAATGGTTTCTGTGAGAGCTGGTTATGTATTTTTTTGGAGAAGGAAATGGCAACCCACTCCAGTATTGTTGCCTGGTTATGTCTTTACAAGGGTTCAGTTCAGTTCAGTCGCTCAGTCGTGTCCGACTCTGCGACCCCATGAATCACAGCACGCCAGGCCTCCCTGTCTATCACCACCTCCCGGAGTTCACTCAAATACATGTCCATCGAGTCGGTGATGCCATCCAGCCATCTCATTCTCTATGTGCCTGGAAATCAAACTATTATAATTTTTCTAATATGTTTGCAAACACTACAGTAAACACTCTACAAACACCCTTAATTTTGCTTGTGGGATAAATGCATTTCTTTTACAACAATCAAATGCTACCTGGTTATCTTATTTTTTTAATTTATGTTTTACAGTTACAGATCTGTTTTTAGACTTTTTTACCATTTCATAACATGCTTTGCTGTTTTAAATCCATGTGCACTGAGAACCACTATTTTTAATCTTGTGCATCAAGTATCATCCTAAGAGCTACTTCAGTGTCCTCTAAGTGGCTTAGGATCCTAAAATCATTTGAAAAAAATCTGTTTGAATAAACAAACATTTATTCATGCATTGGAGAAGGAAATGGCAGCACACTCCAGTGTTCTTGCCTGGAGAATCCCAGAGACGGCGGAGCCTGGTGGGCTATCATCTATGGGGTCGCACAGAGTCAGACACGACTGAAGTGACTTAGCAGCAGCATTTCCCTTGGATTGAATGTTCATGCTTTCAGTAGATTCTCAAAGAGATTCTGTAACTTTTTCTACACCTATCACATCATAAGAAACCTCAGTTCAATTCAGTACCTAAATAGATACCAGGCAGACTGTTAAAAGCTTTCTGTTATTTTATTGTTTCATCCTTGTAACAGTCATGTAACAGGGCTGTAATTAATATTTTATTTGTGTAGTTTGTGAATGGTCTCTCTGAATTCATAGTTTCTTTCTGCCATATTTGACACATCAGTCTTCCTTATCTGGATTATTAATTTTGGACCGGTTAGACATTTTTCTGTCCCCCACAGTGATAAACACGCAGCTACTAAGCCAAAATGATAGTACTGCTGCTGCTGCTAAGTTTAGAGCTTCAACAATTTAAAGGTTGGAATATCAGTGATCTAGGGTCCCACACTCAAATCTCTACGATTCCAGTTCATACTATAAATAAGCAGATGAAGCCAAGTTTAAAAACTGAAGGACATTGCAGGGACTAAGGCAAATTGTTGAGTGGGCAGCTCTATTCACTTCTAGCCAAGTAGAAGGAATACAGGAATACAGCCTGAAGGAATTCAGAGACACTGTTTCTAGACCTTCAGACCTTAATTTCTCTTTACAACCGCAACATAGGTCAGATAAAACCAGCCTATCAATAGGATCTTGCCCTTGTACTTTTGTTTCTTGGTTTTGTGCAAGCTGATTCCATCTTATCTTATAAGGATGACTGTCATCCTATTTTTTAAGGCATATAATTAAAAGTTTTATTAATTACTAAAGGGGTCAGTTGTTCTAGTTGGGGCTTGGTATTTGTGTGGCAGGCTGGTCTAAGAGAATTTTTCTTCATTTACAAAGTGAGACTGGCTGGTCAATTAAAATCATTGAAGGCTTTAAGAAAGAGATGGGATTTGATTTGTGTGTTTGGAAAATCATCTTTGTGGTTTGAAGACGGTGCAGAAGGTGTGGTGTGTTAGGGTCCCCTTCAGTAGAGGCTAGAGAGGCACAGTGTGCTGATGCTAATGGGAAGGGCCGTTAGGATTTGCTAAAGAACTGGATGGGGCAGTGAGTAAGTGAGAGGTGAGAATCTATGGGGTATATATTCTCTCATCAGAGTATCTATGTTCCAATCCCAGCTTTGCTACTGAACAACGGTAGAAACAGAAAAAGATATTTAACATTTCCATGCTTCCTCATCAGATTGTTAAAATGATTTAATGAACTGTTAAAAAAAAATGCGCCAGCAAAGTGTGAGTTTCCAAATCAATGTGCCCCGTGAGTAGGGACTCCAAGCTTCCTGTCTTCAGTCAGTGATGCGTGGTTGACTGTGATTCAGCCAACCAGTGGTTTAGCCGGGGGTCAATGTTTGCAAGTCTTTTAACTTTTCCTCAAAGCAACAAGACGTCTGCTGTGGTTTCTTCCTTTACATCAGTATTCCAGGTAGATGAAAATATGTAAAAAGAGACATTTGCCCCTCTTGTCAGGAAAGAAAATACTTTTTCAAAAGTGTCTAGGAGATATCTGCTTACTAATTTTACTAGAGCTTTATCAGATGATCAGTCTTAACTACAGATGTGGCTGAGATGTTAAAAATTTATTTAGATATCTTTGCAATCCTGTCAAACTGAAGATTCTGATAATGAGGAGAACAGATTTGGAGCTTGGATAGAGGATTTGCCACAGACAGAAAGAACATGAAACCCCTTTATGCAGTGTTTTAAAAGTGATTTTGCTACTGGGAGATAAGAGTGACTAGTTCATCTATGAAATAATTTTTCAGCTATTAGATTCTATCATTTAATCTGGCTCATCTTCAAGAGCAGCATCATGTAGTTAATTCAACATTGTCATTGGGCAATAACATTTTATTAGCAAACAAATCAGCAAAATAATAAATACAGAGTAATTGCATTAGGCCTCTGCTGGTTAAATGTTGTAAGATGTCTGAGCATACATGTAAGCATTTATTAATGCAAGGCTTTATTCCAACTCCTCTCCTCTTTACCACCACCTCTCCTACCCCCCATAACATAAATACCTATGGCTGGTCATTTACGCATTTTTTTTTATTCATTTACTTACAAATTATTCAGAGACATTCATGCATTATGTTTCATTTCCTAAGCAAATTGTAAGTGAAATGACATCACAATACCATTTTCCTCCAGTCTAATAGCCATGTGTTAGAATGTTTTTTTGTTAAGATGTCAGCTTATTTTGTAATATGTACTATTATCACTTATTATACGATACCATATAATTTATGTATTACAGAAGTAATTATTACAAATTTAATTTGTATTAACTTGGTAGATTGCTGTGCGCAAGAGCTAGGGACTAAGAGTCTTAAATTTTATTACAGTTTTTAATAATAATTAGTATTTATCATTTAGCAAATGTTACAAACACTGCACAATATTCAATATAATCCTTGCCTCATTCAGCAAACTTCTGAGAGAAAATTAAACAACAAAAAAAAGAGAGAAACTTTTCTACACAAATCCTTTTAGAAAAGGAGAGAGAATAGTTGAAATCCAGCAGAGAACTTTCAATAAGAGAATAATTTCCCAAAATCATTTGACAAATAGTCAACATGTTGACTGAATTGATATTAATGTGACTTTAAACAATGTATTTGGGCCATGTTTCACTATTATTTATTGGCTAGAAACATATGTAGGGAGCCTGTATATTATTGGCAATTGCTATAAATTTATATGAAACAAAATTATATAATAAAGGGGCTAGTTATCTAATATAAATTGTATCAAAATTCCAAACTATTTGATTAAGATTACATTTCTGGTGAAGGTTGAAACTGACGTTAGTTTAGGTAGAGTATACTGTAATGTACTGTTCTATAAAATGGTACAGTGCAATGCCTTTATTAGTTTCTCCATTGTTAGTTGAGCAAGTGACTGTCCTCACATACATGGGGAAAATATAATAACTTTCTTCTCCCACATAGTTTATTCCAAAGGAGACTTAAAAAAAGAGAGGAGAGGAAAAGCCTAACTGGGAGATCAAAGGAAGCCTTGAAAGAGAGAAACTAGAGTATAGGCTTCTGTTTTCTTTAGTCAGAGAACTGGAGGAAAAATTGGTGTCTTTTGAGTAGAACCTGAAGATTTTACTTACTGAATTCCTTGGGGATCACCTCAGAGAAATTGTGGCTTTTTAAAATGTAAAAAGCTACACAATCAATGAAACATGAAGGCCAAAATATTGTCAGACTAATTTAAGTGACAGGAAAGAGGGGGGTTTCACTTTTACTATAAATTTTCATAAGATGTTGGGAAGAGTATTGTTTGACTAGACTTAGGATGTACAAGGGCATTTCAGCAAGAGTCTAGAAAAGACTTATACAAAAACATAAAGTACATGATTGCTTTAAAAAAAAAATCAACCAAGTACATTTGAAGATCTAATGTTTATTCAGCAATTCATGACTTGGGCAGCATGCCTTCTTGCAACTAGAAGCATGCTCCAGGGAGTTATACAAAATGGAAGGCTTTTATCGAAAGGAAGATGGGGCAAGAAAGTCATTAGCGAAAGAAAAGAAAGGGTTATTGGTGGCTGCGACATCTTTTTGGGGAAGGGAATGGCATGGGTTTATTACTTGGTTACTCCTTCATCTGGGCAGTGGCGGAGTGAATGAAGAGGCCCGTGTTACAGATAACCTCATTGGTGCTGACAAGAAAATTTCAAACTGTTTGATTAAGATTACATTTCTGGTGAGGGTTGAGACTGCATTTAGGTTATGTATCTAGTTGAGGTACCATGGCCTCTAGCATAAGTTATGCCTTTTGGAGCCTGTGGTTTTCCTCTACTGCTTTGAGATCCTCAGGATCTAGAAACTCTTATCCTAGGAGAAGCCCACAACTTAGGTCTGCATAACAACCACGCCCTTGGTTACAATGCTTTACCTGTAGGCTCTGGTAACTGGCCTCCCCTTCTCACCACCCTCCCTCCATTTTCTTTTTTGTCATCGAAAGTGAACTCGCTCAGTCGTGTCCGACTCTTTGCAACCCCATGGACTGTAGCCGACCAGGCTTCTCCATCCATGGGATTCTCCAGGTAAGAATACTGGAGTGGGTTACCATTTGCTTCTCCAGGGGATCTTCCTGACCCAGGGATTGAACCCAGGTCTCCTGCATTGGAGGCAGACGCTTTAATCTCTGAGCCACCAGGGAAGCCCCCTAGCTGAAGGCTATTAGCTGAAGGTATTTATGGTAATAGTTTGGTTCATTTTGAGGAGTAACTCAGTTTTTCTGGGTGCCACTTGTGTACACAGGAGGTATATATGGTATACTTTCAGTTTTTCTGCTGTTAATCTCTATTCTTATGGGGGTGGGGTGGGGAAGAGGAAGGTGGTTTCAGCCAAGAACCTAGAAAGACAGAGATAAAATTATTTCTCTTCCCCTACAGTACATAGTGTAAGATTTCATTTATAAAAGTGTTAAAAAATCATACCAAACAATATAATCTGCTGTTTATGGATAAGTTGTTTGGGGAAAATGAACATTAAATTCAGTATAATCGTTTGCTCTGGAGGGAAGGGAGAATAAGCAATTGAGGTAAGAGGGTTCAACTTCATTTTAATTTTTATTTACCCCAGGCCGTGGTAAATGAGTCTTTTTACATTACATTTTACATTTTTTGTATGTCTGGAGTATTTTATATTGGAAAAAGACACATTCATATTGAAAAACTAAACAGAAAACATAAAGTGGAAAATGAATCCACTTGTAAAAAATAGCCCCAATATGAAATGGAAGAAGAACAATTTGAATAGAACTAGACAAAGATAAATGAGGGTAGACAATAAAATATATTGGAACCTATTTCAAAATCTGTACACAGAAACAACTCTGTTATTAGAATGTAGACAACAGACAAAGAAAAAACCAAAACAAAACAGTGACAGAATCAAAGAGTGCATTACAGTAAAAAGAGGTAGGAGGAGGTGGGCAAGGCATATTTGAAATGGTGGGAACTTGTGTGCTTAGTTGTGTCTTACTCTTTGCCAGCCCACGAACTATAGCTTGCCAGGCTTCTCTGTTTATTAAATTTTCCAGGCAAGAATACTGGAGTGGGTTACTGTTTTCTATTCCAAGTGTGAACTTACTGAGCTGTAATCAGAGCTATCAGTCGAGCTGATCGTTTAAGTTATTGCTTTCTTGGGAGGATATGAGTATACTTGTTGGTGGCATTTGACAATATCCTTCTCCCTTTCCCTAGAGTTGCAAGCAGTTAACAAGGTGCCCACTTCTTCTTGGATTGCCCAAGAGTTCTCTAGTTTTTGCAGTGAAAAATCCTACTTCCCCCCAAATTCCTTAGTCTCAGACAAAAACTGAGATGCTTGGTCACTGTTTAGGTGGATTTGAACAGCATAAAGTTTTTTATGGAAACCAAATTGTTCTTCCTTAGGATGATTTCATACTCTTCCCAGAAATACAAATTTGAGCATCATCCCCAATTTCTTACTGTTCTTGCCTGGAGAATCCCAGGGATGGGGGAGCCTGCTGGGCTGCCGTCTATGGGGTCCCACAGAGTCGGAGATGACTGAAGCAACTTAGCAGCAGCAGCAGCAATTTCCAATACTTATGACTTTACTTACTAACTGTATTCAAATAACTTGCATTAGCGTGATAAGTCTAGACAGATCCTCTATCTAATAATTTCATACCTAAATCCCGTGGACGAGGAGCCTGGTAGGCTTCAGTCCATGGGGTCGCGAAGAGTCGGACACGACTGAGCGACTTCACTTTCACTTTTCACTTTCTTTTTTTTTTTATTTCTAAAAAAGAATTTTATTAAAAAAGCACAAATGCAAAGAAATGAACAGAGGAAAATTTATGCGTCGAACCTGGAGTGGTCACTTATGATAATATACATGCTACAATTCCATTCTCCCCAATCATTCCACCTTCACCCTCTCCCACAGAGTCCCAAAGACTGTTCTAAATGCCTATGTCTCTTTTGCAGTCTCTTATACAGGGTTCAGGTTACCATTTTTCTAAATTCCATATATATGCATTAATATACGGTATTGATGTTCTTCTTTCTGGCTTACTTCACTCTGTATAATTGGCTCCAATTTCATCCACCTCATTAAAACTGATTCAAATGCATTCTTTTTGATGGCTGAGAAATACTCCATTGTGTATATGTACCAAAGCTTTCTTATCCATTCATCTGCAGATGGACATCTAGGTTGCTTCCATGTCCTGGCTATTATAAACAGTGCTGCAATGAACATTTGAGTACATGTGTCTCTTTCAATTCTGGTTTCCTCGGTGTGTATGCCCAGGAGTGCGATCGCTGGATCATATGGCAGTTCTATTTCCAGTTTTCTGAGGAATCTCCACACTGTTCTCCATAGTGGCTGTACTAGTTTGCATTCCCACCAACAGTGTAAGAGGGTTCCCTTCTCTCCACACCCTCTCCAGCACTTATTGCATGTAGACTTTTGGATAGCAGCCATTCTGACTGGTGTGAAATGGTATCTCATTGTGGTTTTGATTTGCATTTCTCTGATGATGAGGGATGTTGAGCATTTTTTCATGTGTTTATTAGCCATCTTTATGTCTTCTTTGGAGAAATGTCTGTTTAGTTCTTTGGCCCATTTTTTGATTGGGTCACTTAGTTTTCTGGAATTAAGCTGCAGGAGCTGCTTGTATAATTTGGAGATTAATCCTTTATCAGTTGCTTCATTTGCTATTATTTTCTCCCATTCTGAAGGCTGTCTTCTCACCTTGCTTAGAGTTTCCTTTGCTGTGCAGAAGCTTTTGATTTTAATTAGGTCCCATTTGTTTATTTTTGCTTTTATTTCCAATATTCTGGGAGGTGGGTCTTGGAGGATCCTGCTGTGATTTATGTCGGAGAGTGTTACACAGAAAACCCTAAAGACTCTACCAGAAAACTACTAGAGCTAATCAATGATTACAGCAAAGTTGCAGGATATAAAATCAACACACAGAAATCCCTTGCATTCCTATACACTAATAATGAGAAAATAGAAAGAGAAATTAAGGAAACTATTCCATTCACTGTTGCAATGAAAACAAATACTTAGGAATATATCTACCTAAGGAAACAAAAGACTTGTACATAGAAAACTATAAAACACTAGTGAAAGTAATCAAAGAGGACACGAATAGATGGAGAAATATACCGTGTTCGTGGATTGGAAGAATAAATATTGTAAAAATGAGTATACTACCCAAAGTAATTTATACATTCAATGCAATCCCTATCAAGCTACCAACAATATTTTTCACAGAACTAGAACAAATAATCTCACAATTTGTATGGAAATACAAAAAACCTCGAATAGCCAAAGCAATCTTGAGGAAGAAGAATGGAACTGGGGGAATTAACCTGCCAGACTTCAGGCTCTATTACAAAGCCACAGTCATCAAGACAGTATGGTACTGGCATAAAGACAGAAATATAGATCAATGGAACAAAATAGAAAGCCCAGAGATAAACCCACGCTCCTATGGACACCTTATCTTCGACAAAGGAGGCAAGAATATAAAATGGAGAAAAGACAGTCTCTTTAACAAGTGGTGCTGGGAAAACTGGTCAGCCACTTGTAAAAGAATGAAACTAGAACACTTCCTAACACCATACACCAAAATAAACTCAAAATGGATTAAAGATCTAAATGTAAGACCAGAAACTATAAAACTCCTAGAGGAGAACGTAGGCAAATCACTTTTCACTTTCATGCGTTGGAGAAGGAAATGGCAACCCACTCCAGTGTTCTTGCCTGAAGAATCCCAGGGACGGTGGAGCCTGGTGGGCTGCCGTCTATGGGGTCGCACAGAGTCGGACATGACTGAAACGACTTAGCAGCAGCAAGGCTGTAGAAAGCATGTTTTTAACATCATTTCAGCCTTGCTCTCCTATGGGTATTTTAGCTTTAAATTGGCTTGCACCTTGTATCTTTCAAATATAGACTTTGATGATGCTTTCTCCTAACTACAGAAATAACTACCTGCTTCAAAAGGAAGAAGGTGGTTTCAGGTACTGGTATTACATAAAAGTAGTCCTGATGGTTCTAATGTTTACAGGAAGAGATCTACATGTTTAGAGGATGAAGGAATAACTTTAATTGAAGTTTGAAGGTTTAATTGACATCTTGAAGGTTTCTTTCGATGCTTTATTCATGTTTGTTAGGTGAAAATAATTTTTACATTCCAGAATTGTCTTTCCATATTGGTTTGGAGATAACAATTCCTGTGTATATGTGTTTAGGTGGGGCTTCATCAGAATTAGAATATTCCATTTATCATGAGAGTATTAATCTAAGGATTTTACATTTTATTTCTAGAATTAGAATTTTGCAGTATTGGATTATAAACTGGCAGCATTATTTGACTATAAACCTTTTGGGCCATCTTAGAGCAAAAGAAAGTTTTGATTGATGTTTGCTTAATATCTCTTTTACCAGAACTATATCAAAGAAAATATACAAGAATTTATTATTTTCATTGACAAAAGCAGTGATGTATAGAAATCTCATCCCTCTTTCTTCCATATTCTTTGGTACCCAATAAAACCAGCTTTGCTAAATGATTAATTCCTAAATTTAAAATGGAATGTCTGCTACAAAACTAAATCATGACCAGTAGACTGCATGGCATAAATCCTTCACAGGGTGCTATATAACCTTTATCGTTTTTGAAATGTGCCCCCATCCAGGAGCCCTCAGGCAAATGTACAAGGAATCCAGATGACATTTACATAGCCATTGTGTCAGATTAGACTCTGTGATCCTCCCACATCATCAGGCAAGGCCTGAACAGAGAAGATGCATGACAGACTGCCCAAGCCTGATGCAGAGCAAATTATTAATACTAGAGAAACAACAGAGTTTTATTTACACTTGGGCACTATGTCCAAGGGGGTCCATGATCAGAGGCAATCTTCAAGTTCCAGCCCTTCAAACTAAAAGGCGCAGGACATGCATTCAGCACCAGTTCTGTTCTCCTCTGTAGCACATGATTACCTCATAACAGGCACAGTCATCTCCTTCCCAGGGCTAAAGAGCAGGCAGCAAATATTTTGCATCTGGCATATTCCTGAGTCACTGGAAGAGCCCATTTGTTTGATAACTGTTGAATTTCTGTATGGTGAAACAAATGACACTGCCCTTGGTCCCTAGTGGCTGAAGAGCATTCACTTATATTTAAGAAAAAAAAAAGCAGTTTTTGGTGTTGTCAGCATATCATTCTAAGAATCCCCTGTATAAAATAATAATATACACAATGTAGAAGAAGGTAAATTGAAAACATTTTAGTTCCTTTTAGGTAGAGGTGGTTGAAATATAGGAGAAATTATCTACTTCTTATGATGAGATTTGGCCTTTCTGTCTGTGTTTAAAAATCATTCATGAATTGCAATGACTAAGAAGAAAAAGTGGTAGGAACCCTGGGTACAGTGACTAGAAACAGGAAAAGACTCGGCAGGTCCAAGTTCTGGCCCTAAAGGCAGAGTTAAATAATTATTCAGATTTGAGCAAGTCCCTTGACTTTTAATCTTTGATTTTCCATGCCTGCGGGGTGACTGTAATTTATCATCCAAACCAAGACAGGCTTGAGAGTGAACAAGGGTGCTAACAATAATTGCAACACTATAACAAGCCTAACCCTGGATTGTGTCAAACAAATCAGGGTTTGTGATCACCTTGTTTATCTGTAAAATGAAATTTGCTATTAAATGATCCCTGTTAAATAGTATAAAAGACTGTGATTTTAGGTAGGCTTCTCTTTAAAAATAAAATATTATGAGAGAGAGAATCTAAAGGTCAAAATGGGATAAATGAAGCAATAGTTAAATAACTAAAAGTCAATTTAAGAAAAGCCCTCCTTTAGCATTTTTATGTCATCCACTTATCATCAGAGTGAAGAGAGCATAGGTTCTTATAAGCCTTTGAAAAGTATTGTGTGTCTATGTCATAAACAGTCATATTTTATTCATCAGATCTTGCCATTTTATTGAAAGGCTGGATTTTTGACAGTTTAGTGACTAAAATTATCCTTTAATTCTCCATTTTCCCTTCCAATATCACACTTTCAATATACTATCTTTACAGTAATTGTTCCCCACCACTCCCCTGCCCTACCATACCTACACTGCGCGTGTGCGCACACACACACACACACACACACACATCTGAGAGTGGAAAAAGTTAGGTATGAAAGTACTTGTAATCTCAGTATAGCAGTTCCCAAGAAGGGGAAACGGTCAGGAAATAGCAGAAAGACTTTCAAATATTTAATATAAAGCAAATTAATGAAAGGTAAGTGAATCCTAGTGGAATAGGAAATGACAAACCACTCCAGTATTCTTGCCTGGAAAATTCCATGGACAGAGAAGCCTGGAGGGCTACAGTCCATGCGGTCGCACAGAGTTGGAAATGATTGAGAATGCATGCACACATAAGTAAATCCTAGAGCCTAGAATATTTATATCCCAGTTCTAGGTATTTCCATTTCCCAATAGAAAAGTTGGCATTGGAATAGCCTTCCAAAAAAGTGTCTTTCATGGCTAGAAAGTAATTGAGATAGAAAAATCTCATCCTGCATCAAGGTTTAGTGGCAGAAAGCAACTTTATAATAAGTAAATAAGTTGCAATATTAATTTTTTAACCCTGAAATTGCGCTTCACAACTGAAATGGCAATTTCACATAAATTATCTTACTTACAGCTCCACAAATTTGTAAATATATATTATCATTGTCCTTTTAACATCTAAGAAAACTGAAACTTGGGAGGTTAAGTGACTTGCCTAAGCATATTTAATAAATACATGAAAATTCCAAATTTGATTGCAAATCTTCTTAGCTAAAAGTAGGGTTTCTAGAATTGCTGTTTTTCAGTTATTCAGTCATGTCCAACACTTTGTGACCCCATGGACTGCAGCACACCAGGCTTCCCTGTCCTTCACCAAATCCTAGAGCTTGCTCAGACTCATATCCATTGAGTCAGTGGTGCCATCCAACCATCTCATCCTCTGTTGTCCCCTTCTCCTCCTGCCCTCAATCTTTCCCAGCATCAGGGTCTTTTTAAATGAGTCAGTTCTTTGCATCAACTGGCCAAAGTATTGGAGTTTCATTTTCAGCATCAGTCCTTCCAATGAATATTCAGGACTAATTTCCTTTAGGATGGACAGGTTTGATCTCCTTGCAGTCCAAAGGACTCTCAAGAGTCTTCTCCAACACCACAATGCAAAAACATCCATTGTTCAGCACTCAACTTTCTTTATGGTCCAACTATCACATCCATACATGACTACTGGAAAAACCATAATTTTGACTATATGGAACTTTGTAGGCAAAGTAATGTCTCTGCTTTCTAATACATTGTCTAGATTTGTCATAGCTTTTCTTCTAAGCAGCAAGTGTCTTTAATTTCATGGCTGCAGTCACTATCTGCAGTGATTTAGGATCCCAAACGAATAAAGTTTCTCACTGTTTCCATTGTTACCCCATCTATTTGCTATGAAGTGATGGGACCGGATGCCATGATCTTAGTTTTTTGAATGTTGAGCTTTAAGCCAGCTTTTTTACTCTCCTCTTTCACCTTCATCCAGAGGCTCTTTAGTTCCTTTTCACTTTCTGACATAAGCATGGTGTTATCTGCATATCTGAAGATATTGATATTTCTTCCAGCAATCTTGATTCTGGCTTATACTTCATCCGGTCCAGCATTTTGCATGATGTACTCTGCATATAAGTTAAATAAGCAGGGTGACAATATACAGCCTTGATGTACTCCTTTTCCAGTTTGGAAGCAATCTGTTGTTCCATGTCCGGTTCTAACTGATGCTTCTTGACCTGCATACAGGTTTTGCAGGATACAGGTAAGGTGGTCTTGTATTCCTATCTCTTGAAGAATTCTCCACAGTTTGTTGTGATCCACACAGTCAAAGGCTTTAGCATAGGCAATGAGCAAAAGTAGATGTTTTTCTTTAATTCTCTTGCTTTTTCTATGGTCCAACAGATATTGGCAATTTGATCTCAGGTTCCTCTGCCTTTTCTAAATCTAGCTTGAGTATCTGGAAGTTCTTGGCTCTAGAAGTTTTTGGCCTTCCCTACCAAAGCAAGACCCAGTGTTCCCCATGGCCAGGCCCTCCCATCAGAAAGCGTTTCTGGAGACTTTGAAAAAAAAAATATATATTGCTCAACAGCATAAGGTCAGCCACGTGTGAATTTAGGGTAATGGACAAGATGACCACAGAAAGCTTCTAAAGAAAGTTAAAGCATTCTAAGATCCACAAATTTTTCTTTATGTCAAGTAGCTTAATTCTGGATAAGAAGAATATAATTTCCCTAACATTAAAAAACACCTAAAGCTTAATTCAAGAATGGAGAATTCAGTCCTTCCAAAATAGCACTTACTAAAGCAAAAGATACCCACTCCAGTGTTCTTGCCTTGAGAATCCCAGGGACGGTGGAGCCTGGTGGGCTGCCGTCTATGAGGTCGCACAGAGTTGGACATGACTGAAGTGACTTAGCAGCAGCAGAGCAAAAGATTGAAAAATACTTGACCATGTGTGAGAACATAGTTCCTTTACTTCTCTGTTCTAGTGCAACCAAGCGTTCTTCACCTTCTTAGTTTGTGTTATTATCTCAGCAGGATCTCTAATGAGAGTCTAGTTTACTGATGGTATTCA
The DNA here is from genome assembly GCF_049115385.1 of Moschus berezovskii. Taxonomy (NCBI): domain Eukaryota; kingdom Metazoa; phylum Chordata; class Mammalia; order Artiodactyla; family Moschidae; genus Moschus; species Moschus berezovskii. The sequence continues at coordinate 24,734,069 of NC_142466.1, forward strand.
CTAAACTACAAATGTAATAAAATAGACTTCCTAGAGGAAGTGAAAACGTGTGTGAAGAGGTGCAGGTAATATAAAATAGAACCCAAAAGTCATTCCTTCATTTGACAGATACTCACCACAGTTATGAGTTTTATTTTAGAACTATATGGTGAAACCCTAAGAAAAACGCTTGGATTAAATTTTTATTTCTTGAAATGTATTTTTTGTCTCAATTCTTAGCAATTATTCTAAAATGTGATTCATACAATTTTCTGAAATAGTGGTTCTGTTCTGTTCTGTTCAGTCGCTCAGTCATGTCCGACTCTTTGCGACCCCATGGACTGTAGCCTACCAGGCTTCTCCATCGTAGAGTGTCTAAAAAAGTAAATACATTATTTTTCCTTGATGACTACAGACCTTATTATGCTGCAGGCTCATATTTCAGAACTTTGTTTTCCCTGTTTAAGATCCTGATGTAGACATTTTAAACAACTGGCCTCAGGGCATAGTCTGGACATTTCTTTTAGCAAAGAAAGCCCAAATATTAGCTTGTCAACTGCTGACATTTCCCTTGCTCCTAAAAAAAATAGAATGAGTAGTTCCAGATTCCTATTACTGCGATTTCTGGGGGGTCTCACTATTGTTAATAATCAAAGACCTGAGATGACTTCTCTTGAGGAGACCATCTAAAGACATCATGAATATGCTTTTGGCTTTAAACACTGATTGACACTATATTTAAGGTGGGTTTTTTTTTTTTTTTATCATTTCTTTCATTAGAAACAGAATTTCACTACTAGGTGGCCAAGATGGCCTGAATGTCTCCCTCAGGTTGACTAAACAGGTTTCTTCCAGGCTCAAAACCCCGGTCTTCCTTTTCTTAGAAGATTTACTTTAGAAAACCTGAAATTGTGAATTCTTGCTCTGCCCTGTAGATGTACATTTTTTAAAAGCTTCTTGCCATTTTTACAACCCAGGAATACCTTCTTCAAGGATCTGGGAAACATCTCGGAAATGTATTCATCAAGATAGAGCTCATATTTCCTGGTCGCTGGTGGGAGGAATGGAGAGCTTAACTTTGTTGGGCTCCTTGGTCCAAGTTGTATGCAGGTCACCATGTGTGTATAAACCCCAGACAGTGCCTCTGCTCATTGGATCGGCCACTTTTAATTCTACCTGCTAACAGTCTTGTTTAATAGAAGAGGTTCAGACCTCTTCTGTTTAGTCCCCCAAAAGCTCAGGCCCCAAAAGGGGACTTATAACTTGTGCTGAACAGAATAACTTAAAAAACAAACAAACAAACTTGGAGCTCTCAGAACAAAGATCGCTAGAGGAATTTGGGCCCTTCAGAACTTATCCAGGAGACTGAAATATGCCCTAGGTACACTTGTCATCATTTTGCCCTTCAAACTACATCTTAGTAGCCTGAGCTGCATTTTTTCTCCTTTGTTAGAGCAAATTAATAGCCAAGTGGATCATTTTCTTGTATCTTATCTTCTTGCTAAATGGTATAACGTTATAATCCATTATCCATTACATGTAGACATGTAGAGGAGAAAGAACAACTGAAAATACTCGTTTTTAATGGTATGGATGCTCACTGTTGTCCCTTATTTCCTTAAGTTAAAGAGAACTAGGAAAATACAAACAGGTGTCAGAGCTGTACGGAGCGAACAGGAAGAAACTCAGCTGTCTCTTCTAAAGGAGAGTCAGTGTAATTCATTCCTTTCCTCTGCATCTGGCTCTACACTTCCTCTGAGAGTAATAAAAACCAGGCAACAAACAAAATCCCTCCAAATAGGCAAAGACAAGTGCTGAGGTTCCTTTCCCTCATGCAACATACAGATTACTAGGAATAAATGCAACTTGCTCAGAGGTTAAAGCGTCTGCCTCCAATGCGGGAGACCCGGGTTCGATCCCTGGGTCAGGAAGATCCCCTGGAGAAGAAAACGGTAACCCACTCCAGTATTCTTGCCTAGAGAATCCCATGGACGGAGAAGCGTGGTAGGCTACAGTCCACGGGGTCGCAAAGAGTCTGACACGACTGAGCGACGGAACAAAAGAACGGAACGTAAAATATTGAACCAGAAGTGGGTAATGATCATTAACTGCTGTTTTCAGGGATGTTAATAAATTATTAGAGGAAGTTACATGGTGTTTCTAGGAAGGAAGTGACTTACTCTGCTGAAAAAAAAAATTAAACAGTCCTTCTATCACTCTAATTCACTGGAGAACATTACTCTCACAGGGAACAGATATCCAGAAGAAAAAGAAACACAGAAGTTTCAGGTTTATGTAGAGAGAGATAAAGAGACATGGATTACCCTGAAGCATTTTTTCTTAATGAATAATACAGTGATCCTTACCTTTGTCAACTCATATAATAAATATATTTAATGAGTGTAATTTAAGAAAAGTTACAAAACATAAAATTAACTGTGATTAAAAATATGAACACAGTTTAAAACAAAGTTTTTGCACCAACAGTAAGGGAAAAGCATAGAATGGGACAAACAGAAAATATCCTGATTTGATCTGAACCTTTCTCCCTGACTGCTGATAAGATAGACGGAGTTCCCAAAGCCAAGTTCTCTTGCAGCAAAATCAGAGGAACCACTTTTATAAACTTCCGCCATCCACTACCCCTTGCCAAACCAATCTTGTGGGGTAGTGCTAATATCCTCAGATGACCTTTAGATACATGAGAATGTCATTGGACTAAATGTTTTATCTACCATGCTTCTTAGTTTTCACATATCCTTTTGTATTGATTTTCATCCAAGTTTCTAAGGAAGAGATTAGAAATGTAGTTTTCTTTCTTTGTTCTTTTCATACCTTCCCTTCCTTTTTGTCTTTGTTCATTCTTCCTTCTTCTTTGTTTTAACTTGTTCTGATAGATTTATGAAAGCTTTAGCAATACTAATGAAAGAATTAAGGTACCTACTATATAACTGTTACAGTAGCTATAACATTTCAGCAAATGTAGTTTCCAAAGTTATTGAATAAATGCTCCAAAGACAGACCATGGATTTTACTTTATACCACTGAGAAAAGTTCCGTCTTCAGATAAAAAAGCACTCTCATATGAGAAAGCCGAATTCTGTTGTTTTAGTGCCACATGACAGAGCACAACGTAGGTAATTCTGAAATCGTATTTTATGAGAAGAAGTGAGTTCACATTCATTACTTTGCTTTCCATTGCTGTACTTCTTATAGATTAGTTTCAGAAATGTGTAGGAATAGGACCCCAGTAGCTTTATGACTGTATCAGTTGCTTTCTGCAGATGAGCGTCAAGGCAAGTGAGGGCAGATGTTAGCGAAGAATAAAGAGATGTGAGTCACGTGACATTCTGCAGTTGTATACACAATTAACCCTGTGAACATTCACTTGTTTGCTAGTTGTTAATATATATATATATAGTACCAGTTAAGGTCCTTTTCAGTATAACTGTTTTTCTCTCACCTCTTCAAGTAGACCAAGTTTCTAGGTTTTAAGTCATACAATATGTTTTGCAAGGAGATTGGGAAACGGCCTCCTGTAACTTTTGATAGTAGTATTGGTCTGTAGTCCATATGTCCTTTACATTCAGGGTCCCCAGCCTCTAGGATCTACTGCTGATCATCTAAGGTGGAACTGATGTAATAATAATAGAAATAAAGAACACAGTAAATGTAATGTGCTTAAATCATCCCCAAACCATCCCACCTCCCACCCCACCCCCCTGTCCATGGAAAAATTGTCTTCCTCGAAACGTCCCTGGTGCGTGCCAAAAAGTGGGGTGGGGAACCACTGCTTTACATTATTTAGTCATATTTTCTTGCCAAAATACAAAAAATCTAGGATTAGAGATGATAGTCCTAGATATATAATTCTACTAATGTACTCAGGACTTACTGAGCTTCCCTGGTGACTCAGGCAGTAAAGAAAATACCAGGTGGTAAAGAAAAAAAAAAAAATCTCCCTGCAATACAGGAGACTGGGGTTTGATCCCTGGGGCAGGAAGATCCCCTGGAGAAGGGAATGGCAACCCACTCAAGTATTATGGCCTAAGAAATCCCATGGACAGAAGAGCCTGATGGGTTGCAGTCCATGGGGTTGCAAAGAGTTAGACATGACTGAGCAACGACTTACTGAGCTTGATCGGTGGCACTAATGGTAAAGAACCCACCTGCCAATGCAGACTATGTAAGAGACCCAGGTTTGATCCCTGGGTGGGGAAGATCCCCTGGAGGACAGGGATCCAGTATTTCCCACTCCAGTATCCTTGCCTGGGAAATCCCATGGACAGAGGAGCCTGGCCGGCTCTAGTTCACAGGGTCTCAGAGTCAGACACGACTGAAGCAACTTATTACTCAATGCCTTACTGGGCTTCCCAGGTGGCACTAATGGTAAAAAAATACGCCTACCAATTCAGGAGAGGCAGATTCAATCCCTGAGTCTGGAGGATCCCCTGGAGTAGTATTCTTACCAGGAATATTCCAGGAGCAGAGGAACCGGGCAGGCTACAGTCCCTGAGGCCACAAAGAATCAGACACAACTGAGCATATGCACATTCACAATGACTTATAAAAGCAGAACTGGTGAACCTACAAAACAAGTTTTTTTATTATTACAGAGTTAGAAGGAATAAACTGAGGGAAGTTTATGTCTTTCTCAAAGTTTTGGCTAATTTGAGAGTCTGATTTGTCCTTTCTTCTTTGCCTAGAGATCAGATTGTGTGCACAGCAGAGTTTTTGAGCAAACTGTAATGCCTTGCAGAGCTCTTTAATGACATTTCTAGTAAAATGAGCAATTCTATTAATAGAAAAATAGATTGGAACTTCCTAAGTGGAATACACGAACTTGCATCCATTTTTAGCCACTTCTATAGCTCTACAAAAAGGTGAGGATTTATTCCACACTTAACACAGATATATACATCAACTGTAACATTTTCATATTCTTCTGTAGGAGATAAGTACATAAAATATGTTTAGAGTTATTCAGACAGGCTCAGGATTCAGCCATGTCCATGCCCTCCCTTTAAAAGTTTGTCAGTGTTATGTTTTTGGCAGGTGAGAAGTGTGCCAAAGACAGCGTGTCCTTGTGACTTGGGGAGATCTCATGTGGACTGTTGCGTGTTTCCACTTGAGATCTTTGGGCATTACTAGGTGTCCTCCTGGGAAGCCTGGATTATCTTTATGTAATTTTTATCCAGGTTCCTCCTAACATTTTTTTCTTTAATTTTAGGATAGAATTTGGCTTAAATATTGGCTTCTATAGACCCATTATAGAGGCATAACACAATTGCAGGAGCAAGAAACTTGGTAAGAAATGTCTTCTTGACATCATCCATTTCTTTTAGTTTCTGGATCAGATGTTTGTTTTAGTGAGCTTCCGCCTTAAAAATAGCAACTTCCTTTTTGCTGCTTTAAGGCATTTAGAATTTTCTCCACCTGTTGTTCAAAAGTCAGTTCATAGCCAGTCTGTTAATTTCTCATTTCTGATGACTAATCAGCTAACAGGTTTAAGTCTGAATTACCCCAAAAAGTTTCTAATAACTCTTCCTCATTGAACACTGGCAAGCTTTAGAGGCTAAATAGTCATGTGTTTCCTCATTTTGGGGGAGGGGGTCAGGAAAGAAATTTGTCCCGGTTCAAAGTATCATAATGATGGATAAAATCATGAGGAGAAAGAAACAATACCTCATAATATATGTCAGCTCACTGAGAAATACTGTGTATTTCCAGTAAGTAGGGAAGATTTTACAGCTTTGAGACTTCTAGAATCAATGAAGAACTCAAGACCTTCATCAGAATCCTCCACAAGTTTGGTGGTGGCCAGTGGTTGACAATCCTCTCTTTTTTGAGAATCATCAAATTTCTGATTCATCACAGATTCTTTTTCTTAATTTCTATCATGGCTACATTATTATTTTCATTATAAGATCTATTTGTGATTGTGTCTAAAATGTCCAAAATCAGATCATAAGGGAAGTTTCAACACTTGTATAAGAATTCTCCTCTGTTTAGGTATATGCTAATTTTTCCTGCTCAGTGTTTCAGGTGAATATCACTTATACCCCAGTTAATCTATTTGATGATGTATAAGGATCTGTTTTACTGATAATGTTAAATAACTAGACTTCAAGTACTTTCCATGAGGTAAAATCTTGACATTACTAATTTCCAATAACTTTCATAAGATTGGTTGAAGTAAGCAATATTTATGCAGCATTTTTTGTAGTATATATAACCTGTTTATTCATTTTAATTCTCAGAAAGAGAATTGGCAAACTACTGAACAAAGTTTTTTTTTTTAAACTCTAGACTTGCTTTGTTGTATTTACATAGTTTATTTCTTTTTCATTACATTGAAATCCCTTTAGTTTAGACATGCCATCATAAATCTTCCATCCCTACTGTCTTACTCTAATTTTCCTTATTTTCATGACTTTGAGTGAATTTTATATTGTGCTCTTCTCTGTAAAACATTCCTTTTGTGGAGCTATACATGGAATGATATTACACAGAGACCATGTAAATTGCTTTCTCTAAACAAGTGACTTTTAACTTTTTTTTCCCTTTATTTATTTTTTTAATTTATTTTAATTGGAGGCTAATTACTTTACAATATTGTATTGGTTTTGCCATACATTGACATGAATCTGCCCTGGGTGTACATGTGTTTCCCATCTTGAACCCCCCTCCCACCCTCCCACTTCCCTCCCCATCCCATCCCTCTGATTCATCCCAGTGCACCAGCCCCGAGCATCCTGTATCATGCATCGGACCTGGACTGGCGATTTGTTTCACATATGATAGTATACATGTTTCAATGCCATTCTCCCAAATCATCCCACCCTTGCCCTCTCCCACAGAGTCCAAAAGACTGTTCTATACATCTGTGTCTCTTTTGCTGTCTCGTATACAGGGTTATCTTTATCATCTTTCTAAATTCCATACATATGCATTAGTATACTGTATTGGTGTTTTTCTTTCTGGCTTACTTCTCTCCATATAATGGGCTCCAGTTTCATCCACCTCATTAGAACTAATTCAAATGTATTCCTTTTAATTGCTGAGTAATGTTCCATTGTGTATATGTACCACAGCTTTCTTGTCCATTCATCTGCAGATGGACATCTAGGTTGCTTCCATGTCCTGGCTATTATAAACAGTGCTGCGATGAACATTGGAGTACATGTGTCTCTTTCAATTCTGGTTTCCTCAGTGTGTATGCCCAGGAGTGTGATTGCTGCGTCGTATGGCAGTTCTATTTCCAGTTTTAAAACTTTGGCATAAAATATCAAGCTATATCGGAAAACATATCAAAGGCAGTTTCATAGCATTCAGCATTGTACTTAACTCTGTGTTGTTGATCTTTTTTTTTTTTTTCCATTATATAGTGTCCTTTCTAGGAAAACCTATAGATAAATGTATTTCTGTGTTTATAGGAATAATTATTTTTCTCTAAGCAATCAACTTGTTTCTATACTATAGATGCTATGACTTATATTACTGATTTAATTTTCTTCTGCAGCTCTAGAGAACTTAGAACAATTTAATTGTCTTCTTTGAGCAAGTATTCAGGGCCTGTTGCCTAGATTTTGAGTTTTCAACACCTTCCTGCCTTTTGTTGATTTTCTATACTTAATTGGTCTTGGCTCCATTTTTCTTATTTATTATGGATGCATTTTACCATGCAGCATTTACATAGCTATGTAATTCCCCATAAACCCTGTTTATGTGTAGTAAAATGCCTACATAAATTAACAGGTAAACATTATATTTTCCAATTATATATTATGGCTTCAAACTTTATATGCTTTCGAGTCAATATCCTACTGCTATATACTTATACCTGGAAAGTGGACATCACTGTTTCATCGGAATCAAAAATCTGCTACCCCGACTGGGCAAAACCTATAAACAGAGTGCCTATCAAATTTAATCTTGAGAAACTTGTCTTTCAATATGCTACACATGACAATAACTAGGGATCTCAAGTCCAATAAATAGTTTTCATTTCTACCCTGCCTATTTTAAGATCTGGGGTATCTGAATATGACAGCCTGTAAGGAAATCTGTATGATTATCTCTAGATTTATTCCTTTTAAAATAAATATTTTTGTGTCTTTTAATGCTCTCAACTACTATATAAAGTATATATACATAATTCCATAAGTTTTGAGATTATAGATAATTTTGATTAATTTGGTTAAACAAGTAATTTAGTGAAGAATGAATACATTTAGTGAAATTACTAACTTGAAATGTTCTTCACTTTTTTCTTCCATCAAACTGGTCTATAGTTTTATTTAACTGACTAAACCCATAATTGTTTGAATATCAGATTGACAGCCCAATATACATACCATTGAGTTGCAATTTTCTTTTTGTATATATTCGTGTCTGCCTTATCTGTCAGTTACTATATTTAAACTCAGCTATGCAAACCCACACATATACAGCACAGCAGAAAAATTAATTGATACCTTTTTTGTCCTAAAAAATTAAAATATAATCCAAGTACACCATATTACCAGCCTTAGAATAGTTGCACATTCCAATAATCAGAAGTTATACAAATACACAGAAGTAGTCATTACAGTGTCACAGAATGGATCAGAGATTTCTCTCTATCTTCAGTGTATTAAAAGTTAGAACTGAGGCCCTGTCAAATTCCAGGCACTGTACACAAAACAGAAGACGCAGAGACGAGGCACATGTAATGTGTGAGTTACAGTTTAGCATGGGAGACCATAACCTGAGGATCATAGTTAAAAAACAGGATAAGTACCAAAACTAGGGGATGTGTAAATGTTACAGAAGTAGGAAGAAGAAGTAGAAGGAATATGTGTGATGTCCTCATTGGGACATTAGAAAATAATTCAGAGAAGGGGTGACACTGGAGTTGCCTCTTGAAAGCAGTGAAGGGAATGTGTGAGGATAAATAAGCCTTCCAGTAAGAGGAAGGCTTATTCCCATCACCGAAATACGTGAGAGCAGCACACCTTTAAAGACTTGCCAATAAGTTGTGTGGCTGATGCAGAAGATGACTGTGTCTTCTTAGGAGAGCGGGAGGAGACACTCCCAGTTGTGTGATTCTGAATACGTTACCAGTGCTTCTGGGCCTTTATTTTCTCATCTGAAGCTTGAAATAATGCTTACCTTGCAGCAGCATCTCCACAGCAGGAGAAAAAGCAAAAAGGCAGACAGAGTACAGAAATAATTGACCCAGAATTGAGTAATTTATAATTTAAAACTATAATTTATAATCTCAATTTACAATTGAGACAACTGGTGAATTTTAAGCACAATAATGGTATTTAAAAAAATCATTCCAATGGAAGAGTTAAGATAGATTTAGGGGAAGAAGTGGATAAAGGCTGATGTCATTGTAGTTATCATCTCCCAAAATAATAATGGCCCCATGTAGACAATGGAAGTGGGACTGGAGAGGAGAAAGCAGATTTGAGAGACAGATGGTAGAATCAATAGACATCTATAATTGAGTAGAGATATATGAGGAAAAATGATGAGTCTAGAATGCTTTGACATTATTAATCTGTGGAACTGAGTAAATAGTGGTATAATTAACTTATATAAAGAAGTGGAAAAGCAGCTTTGGAGAAAAGAGGGGAATTGAGACTGAAGTGCTTGGTGAGGTAAAGAGGCATTTTAAGATTATGATTTGGAGCTTATGAGAGAGGCCTGAACAGGGGTGTGCATGGAATTTCTATCATAATCAGACAAAAGAATAAGTGAGGGTAAGGTCTTCAGAAGTTTGTATTGAGTGAGAGCAGAGGACAGTCAAGGGAACTGACAGATAAAGTCAAGGTGGAAAAAATAAGAAAGAGGTTAAAAGAATGGTCATTTTAGGAAGGAGAAAACCAGGAAGATGCATCGTAGAAACAAAAGAAAAACTTTCAAGGAAAAGTCACCAGGATCCAATGGCAGAGAAAGGCCCAGAAAGATAGGACTTGAAACATATGCATACTATTTGGCCTTTGGGAAGTTACTGATCATTTTTCTTGATTAATTTCAATGGGGACATAGAATCAGAATCCCGTTTCAGATTTGAGCTAGTGTATAATGAGGACCAAGAATAAGGAGGAAGAGAGGCTAAAGATGCAGAAGAGTAGAGGAAAAGTTGATAAAACAAGACCCAAGAGGAAAGAGGGGATAAGATGCAGGGCACAGGTTGGAGGATTAACTGAATCCAAGAGGAATATCATCCGCGATAAAGTTGTCTTAAAGCTTAACATTCAGAAAACTAAGATCATGGCATCCGGTCCCATCACTTCATGGCAAACAGATGTGGAAACAGTGGCTGACTTTAGTTTTGGGGCTCCAAAATCACTGCAGATGGTGATAGTAGCCATGAAATTAAAAGACACTTACTCCTTGGAAGGAAAGTTATGACCAACCTAGACAGCATATTAAAAAGCAGAGACATTACTTTGCCAACAAAGGTCCGTCTAGTCAAAGCTCTGGTTTTTCCGGTAGTCATGTATGGATGTGAGAGTTGGACCATAAAGAAAGTTGAGTGCCGAAGAATTGATGCTTTTGAACTATGGTGTTGGAGAAGACTCGAGAGTTCCTTGGTCAGCAAGGAGATCCAACCAGTCCATCCTAAAGGAGATCAGTCCTGGGTGTTCATTGGAAGGACTGATGTTGAAGCTGAAACTCCAATATTTTGGCCACCAGATGCGAAGAGCTGACTCATTTGAAAAGACCCTGATGCTGGGAAAGATTGAGGGCAGGAGGAGAAGGGGATGACAGAGGATGAGATGGTTGGATGGCATCACCGACTCAATGGACATGGGTTTGGGTGGACTCCGGGAGTTGGTGATGGGCAGGGAGGCCTGGCGTGCTGCGGTTCATGGGGTCGCAAAGAGTCGGACACGACTGAGCAACTGAACTGAACTGAAACCAGAATGGAAGAGGTAGATGGCGATTATTGCAGATGAATATAGAGGTGGGCTGCAAGAAACTGAAGAAATGGATATAATCAGAGAGCAAGCTGTGAAATAATTATGGGATAAATAATAATGAATATTTATGTTTTATTTTGCCATAAAGTAACCTTCGTCACATAGTAGAGCATAGTCCCTCAACTTGAGCTCAAGTATTTTCAGAATACAGTGAGAAAATTCTCACATATTTTATCCACATTTTTCAAGACTTACCCACATAAAAGCCTTGCTCCTTTTAATTGGTTTGGAGACATTTAGTAAAAATTCAAATGCAGCTTCTTCTCTCCACATTTACTGTAGTAATTTAAAAGATACAATCTGTTATATTTCAAAATTGAAATTAAAATTTATATTTCACAGAAAATTGGAAAGCAGTGTTACATGTTACAATGATGAGCTTTATTCTTTTGATCTTCCCTTTTCAGGATGTATTACATTGCAACATATATTGCAATTTTAACTTAGAATTTTAAAAATAAATAGTTTGATCAATTACAGAAAGATAAGCAATGGTCTTAAATGCACAGAGAAAACAAATAAGTTACTGTAAATAGAAGGCCTTTGTATTTATATCAAACCCAGTGAGCTCATTTATGCAGAATGTTTAGGCTATCAAAAAGCTCTGAAAATATTTTAATCCCTCAACCATATTCAGTAGAATTGAGAGAGGATGAGGAAGAGGGAATAGAGTCACAAGTCAGGTAATCATCAGAGCAAATCTGGAGGAAGCAGATTTTATTTTAGGCTTCTTGTGCTAAAGGATAGAAATTAACCAAATTATTCATATCTTAAAAATAATTTTTTTTAGAACAATGAGTCTCAAGTATATAGCTCCAGTATTCAATATAACTCTGGCTAGTGGAGTCTTAAGTTAGGTTTTAGTGAAAGGAAAAGATGTATTGCATGCCCTTGTTAGAAGACAGTAGAGAAGAGAAAGGAAAATTATAACAATAACAACAAAAACTGTGAAGACAAATGAAATGTTTGACTCAATAATGATGCTAAGGATTCAGTTATATTGATAATACTTAAAAAATTACTTATATTTTAATCTCTTTTCCAAACTATAAGCTGAAAGAAATGGAAAATAAACTCTAATAATTTATTGTGGTAATGCAGGGACACTGAAAATATCCATACATACCCCTTACATATTTAAGGCCAATGACTTACCAAATGCTTTACCTGTCAAAGTTATTCCACAGGAATAAATAACATAACTAATATATTTAAATTTCCCTGTCTCTTCCTGTGGTTTTTGCCATCTCTTAAATTCATTATTCAATAAGGGGCTATGAAATCAAAATTATTGAAAAGATGTGCATTTATACTTGTAATGCTGTTCATGTTTCATCTGTAAAAGTGTCAAAGAGTAACAAATCTAGGATGTTCTTTTTGTGTAGGAAAGAGCTAATGGGACAAAATAGAACTGACTCCCAGAAGATTACATAACATTGTGAGGATTCTATCTGTCACTAGTGTAATGTCCTAATTAGTTTTGCTCTAGGAGATGCAGTGTGAGAGAGCTGAATCTTTATTGAAGACTGTAGCCAACTTACTTCGAGTATAAAATTTATATTGTCTTAGGTAATAGCATCAAGCAACAATATGAACACTGGATGTAATTTATGTCACCATTTAGAGGCTATGTGTATTCTGCTAAAGTCATATTAACAACATTGTAGCCATTCTTAACATGACAGCTCCTGTATATATTAGTAATAACATTCTAGACACATTATTTTTCTCTCCAAACCCTTCCCCAGAAGCATTTACAGAAATTCAGTAAATAAAAATAAAGTTTATGGGATTAGGAGAATATTGGCTTTCAGGATTAAATGACAGGAAAATCAAAGAATACAGAAATTGAGATGTCTACCCCGGCAATCAATTCACTCTTACAATAGGCTTTCCTTGCATTGCAGGAAAAACAACAGCAACAAAAAGTGTTGTGGGTTTTTTTGTGTTTGTTGTTGTTGTTAACTGATGCCTTGATCAAATATAATAGGAAATAAAACATTAAAATACTTAAAATTATGCATGTATATGTTTCCATATTTATATAGCCATATATAATATACGGCCATATATATGTGTATATATGCAAATTTCTAGATATCTCTGATATAAATTAATTTGCTAGGTGGAAAAGAGGGAGAGAGGTATTAATATAAAAAGCAAATTAAATTTTTAATACATTTTCAAACAGAAGATCCATTTCTGTAGGGATCTATTTGGTTTTGCTTTTGTTTTTAATTTTAGGTCAACAGACACTTTTTCTTTTTCCTTTGCTTATTGACTATTGGGTAACATTAGTTAGGTTTTGGGGATATAAGACTGAATGAGTCAGGTTCCTATTCTTAAAGAATTCCTTATGTAATTAAGAGAAGTGCTATAAAGACAGTCTTAGTAATCTCTTCATAATATTGATAGAAATATATAGGCCAATGGTGATTTTCACTGTATTTCTTGTGTTTCTCTTATTTTATTATGTCACTAATTTTTAGTTGGTCCACCATGATATTTGGTATCATATCATCCTTAGGACAGTCTCATATTCTCACTTCCCTTTTTCTTCACCTCCATTTTTCCATCAGAGAATTAAGGTGTTTGGGACTAGGATGCTAGGACAGAAAACAATAGATGGCATATTTGTAAGGACCTATGGGTGCAGTTGGGAGGCTGAGCGGACAGATGTCAAAGACTGATGGCTCCCTGTGAGGTGAAAGGCTGGGTGGGGATGAACGCAGCATAAAGAGCAGAGATGCAAACTTTCTTCTCTTCCCTGTCTTCTTTCTTGTATTCTTTGACACCCCCAATGTTAGAACAAGGTACTATATCACAGAACGTCTTATAAGAGTAAGTTGGAAGCAACCCATTTCTTTAAGATAGAATGACTTCCAATGGACTTCTGAATGTTTCTTTAGCTGGTAATCTGTATGAGAGTGACCAGTGTTGTGCCTTGAACCTGTCCCTTTTTGACTGAAAGCATCACTCTCCATCTGAATAAGGTTCTCTCAGAGGATGGACCCTGTAGAACACCACCAAGTACAAAACAAAATGCTCTTTTTTACCCCTCCAGTGCTATTCTTAAGGAAAACTAAGCAAAACAAAAAGCTAAGATGATCTACTAATCATTATAACCAGAAGAAGCGTATTCATCATTCAAAACAGTCCATTTGCTTTTGCAGTACCAAACTGATATCCTGGGTGGCTTTTAGCCACAAAGGTTGAGTTCATGCTTTACTTACATGTCCATTTCAGGTTTGCTGAAGTTCAGTTCCAAATCACCTCTCTTCTGAGAACTGGCTGACAGAGCTATGGATCCAGAAAACGGGAAATGAGAATATGGGGAACCATGAGCTAGGTGTTAAAGCTTCTGTCTGAAGGGACACAGACTATGTATGCTCACAGCACTGATCAGAGCAAGTCACACTGCCTCACATGATGTCAAGGAGGAAGAAAGGAAATTGTCCTCCAGGGAGAGGTGGCAGATACTCAGGAACAGTAATATGATCCATTGCAGTGAATTTCTTCAAACAAGGCTCTACGTGAACAGCTGCTCTGTTGTTTCTCTACTGCTTGTTCCTGCTTCTTCTGCTACACTCCTTTTTTTTTTTTTTCATTCTCTCTCTTCTGACACAGTCTTCCATGAGGACTTTTCTAGCCACCCTGCAGAGAAATGCCTCCACTTCTGTGATCCTTATTTTGCCCCTTGCTTTATTTTTCTGTACTTTCTAACCTACTGTATGCCATCCACATGTGTGTGCTTAGTCATTCACTCAAACTCTTTGTAGTCCCATGGACTGTAGCCCTCCAGGCTCCTCTGTCCATAGAGTTTTTCAGTCAAGAATACTGGAAAGGGTAGCCATTTCCTTCTTCCAGGGATTCTCTGGATCCAGGGATTGGACCAGCATTTCCTGTGTCTCCAGCAGTGAAGTCAATTCTTTACCCATTGAGCTATCAGGGAAGCCCTATACATATTTACTATCTTGCTTCCTTATTATTATATTAACTGCATGAAAGGAATTTTTATTCAAATCTGAGCCACTATCATCTAAAATAGTGTCTGGGATGAGGCAGACATGCAATAACTGTTTGTTGAATGAATCAGCTCATGAATGATTCTCTCAGTTTTCAGATTCCCCCTGCTAGCTTAGCTCTTTCTCCCTAAAAGCTGTGAATTTGAAATTCTCCTCTCTTCCAAACCTGGACTACTCCTTTCTCCTAAACATCATCTCTCCTCTTCTCTTGGAGACATTTTTGAGTTAGTCTGATATACAGAAAAATTTATAAACTGGATATTTCAAAAGAAGTAATTTGTTTTTTTTTTCAGGTTTTATCAGTGAAGTAGTACATGATTCTAGGTTATTTCACTAGTTTGGGCTTCAAGAAATGTGGTATGGTGAAAAGAGCATGACATTTATAATCAAGATAAAGTGTGAAAGTTGTTCAGTTGTGTCCAACTCTTTGTGACCCCATGGACTGTAGCCCGCCAGGCTTCTCTGTCCTTGAAATTCTCCAGGCAAGAATACTGAAGTGGGTTGCCACACCCTCCTCCAGGGCTTCTTCCCAGCCCGGGAATTGAACCCAGGTCTCCTTCATTGCAGGCAGATTCTATACAACTGAGCCACCAGGCAAGCCCAAGAAAACTGGAGTAGGTAGCCTATCCCTTCTCCGGGGGATCTTCCCGACCCAGGAATCAAACCGGGGTCTCCTGCATTGCAGGCAGATTCTTTACCAGCTGAGCTACCAGGGAAGCCCTATAATCAAGCTGCTGCTGCTGCTGCTGCTAAGTCACTTCAGTCGTGTCCGACCCTGTGTGACCCCATAGACGGAAGTCTACCAGGCTTCCCCGTCCCTGGGATTCTCCAGGCAAGAACACTGGAGTGGGTTGCCATTTCCTTCTCCAATGTGTGAAAGTGAAAGTGAAGTCGCTCAGTCGTGTCCGACCCTTAGCGACCCCACGGACTGCAGCCTACAAGGCTCCTCCATCCATGGGATTTTCTAGGCAAGAGTACTGGAGTGGCTACATGAATGTAAATCTCAATGCTATCACTGGTGCTTTATTAACTTAGCAAGATATTTTTCACTGGCTACATTCTCTTAAGCCTTATTTTCCTTTTTTTGTTTCCTTGTTTTATTTTGCAAAGTTAGGTCAGGAAAATTATCTGTTCTACTTGTTAAGTTCTCCGCCTTAACCTCCACACCCTCCTCTTGGTGACCTGGGCTGGGATCTGCTTTGCTGGCAAATGCTGGGCTCTGACAGTAGCGAACGCTAGAGGGAGATCACGCGCCTGGAGGAGGAAGAGAAGGACCAGCTTCCTCCCACCCGCGGGCGGTTCTGAGTCACACTGGCGGACTTCATCAGCAACTATTTCCATCAGCAGCGATTCCTTCCCGCAGCAGCCATTGAATCCTGAATTCTGTTTGCTGTTTTCCCACAGTTCGCAAGAGTGACTTCAAGCTCCCTTTCCCTGCTCCAAACATCAGCACCAGCTGAAGCTTCCACCTCTGAGGTCTGGCTTCTGGCCCCCAAAGATCCCTCCTTCCAGCTCAGAGTTGCCAGCATGATCAGGGCTGCACAGTCTCCTGAACTTCAACTCCCCAGGACCCCTCCTTCAAGCTCCTGAATTGGAGTTGTTGTTCAGTCTCTCAGTTGTGTCCTACCCTTTGCGACCCCACGGACTGCAGGACGCCAGACTTCCCTGTCCTTCACTATCTCCCCGAGTTTGCTCAAACTCATGTCCATTGAGTTGGTGATGCCATCCAACCATCTCATCCTCAGTCATCCCCTTCTCCTGCCTTCAATCTTTCCCAGCATCAGGGTCTTTTCCAGTGAATCGGATCTTAGCATCAGGTGAATTGTAGTACTTGCCACCTATTCTCTTTGCTGCCTCTGTCCTAAGGGCTTTATAGTTACTTTTATGACACTTAAGAGTTCTTTTTTGACCATTTTGCAATAGTTAACTGAAAGTTAACTACTAGTTAAACCTTCACATTAAATTCTCTCTTGTTCTCTAGCCCCTGATACAATCCTGACTGATACACTACCTGTCCTGTCAAAGCCACAGGGTTACTGAGAGCCTCAGATGAGATCATGTCTAGGAGAAACACTGTGTATAACTCAGTGTTGTCTGGGGAAAAAAAAGGAGCAAATGAACTGGAGTCAGCCCTGCAGTGTGTGGGTTCTGTGCTCTTCTGAGTTTCATCCAAACAGCCTGTAATCAAATATCAAGTCTGAGAGTGAAAAATATTTAAGTCACCAAATAATAATCCCACTCACTCATCTGTGTGAATCAGAAAAACAAAGGAAGACTTGCTGCTTGGGCTCTGAAGTGTGGGCAGAGGGGATGGCACAGGTTATCCCCGTGGGAAGATGTGTGAGGTCCAAAGTGGAGGGAACTGCTGTTCAACAGAACTCATTAATCAGCGTCTGGGTTTTAAAAAGTTAAAAGATAGATCTGTAGTTAAGTTTCAGCCTGGAGCTCAGTTCAGGTAACTGATTTGTGGAGTGAATGAGTCTGGGGTTGCTGGGGGGCAGTGATGAGAATTTGGGCTAAGCAATAGAAAGATAAAGTTAGAAACAGTGGAACTGAAATGAGTTGGAATGTGCCACTGCAAAAGCAAGGCAATCTCAGGTTTCAGTTTGTGTAATTTGTGTTGCTGCAGCAAAAAATAAAACAAAAAAATCCTGTCAACACTACCTTTAGTAAAATCTGCCAAATGCATATACCTTGTATGAAAGGTTCTCAGTGTTGTTCTGTTTGTTCAGAAATCAAGGTAAAAGAGTTGAAGGCCAGTTCAGAAGAGATGGATGGAACTACCTATGAGAAGTGATAGCTCAGAAGAATGAGAATCCCAGGGAGGCAGGAGTTCTGGGCCTAAAAGAACCAAGCAGAACTTAAGGTTCATGAAAGGACAGTTGAAACTGTTAACACTGAGGCGTGGAAAGAAGTTGCCGTCGAGAATGAATCACTTGAAACTGCCTACATATCTCATATGACACAATTGTTGTTGTTTAGTTGCTAAGTCACATTTGACTCTTTCGTGACCCCATGAACTGTAGCCTGCCAGACTCCTCTGTTCATGGGATTTTCCAGGCAAGAATACTAGAGTGGGCTGCCATTTCCTTCTCCCTGGGATCTTCCCAACCCAGGGATCAAACCCATGTCTCCTGCTTTGCAGGGAGATTCTTTACCACTGAGCCCACCTGTGAAGCCCCCATATGTCACAATAGGCATAAACTAAAGAAAGTTGTGTAAAAATAATAACTAAGTTATATTTGTAAAACATACAGAATCCCTGTTTGCCTTCCCAGCCCTGCCTTTGACCCTAGTCATCTCTTGGAGAAGTATTCAAAAAGATCTCAACTTTCTGATAGCTGTGTAGTTTGGAAATAGAAAATTCATTTGTGGGCTGTTTTTTTCATCCTCTTTCTTCATGACAACTGCCCAGACAAACTTAAATATTCTCCAGAGCACCTCTGCTCTCATCCCACTCCCATGCCTGCCACATGCATGCCATTATGTCTGTCTTTCTTCAACTTTTATAGAGCTATGTTATCCTCTAAGAGAGGGATCCCCAACCTCTGGAATCTAATGCCTAATGATCTGAGGTGGAACTGATGTAGCATAAAAAAAATGCACAGTAAACATAATGCAATTGAATCATCCCCAGACCACCACCACCTCCCCAGTCAGTGGAAAAACTGTCTTCCGTGAAACCAGTGCCTGGTGCCAAAAATACTGGGGACTGGTACTCTAGGAGTACTGTGTGTTTTCTCCCTAGACTAGCTGAATGTTGACACCTATTATCAATTCCTATCTGTCTTTTCCTGTTCTACCACCAAGTCTTGTCACATACACATACATATATACAAACATTTAAAATATATTGCTTTATAATAACCATTCCAGCAGGTGTGAGGTGATAGCTCATCATGGTTTTGACTTGCATTATATTGATAAATAGTGATGTTGAGCATGTTTGCATGTAACAGTTGGCCATATGATGACTTCTTGTTGAAATGTCTGTTCAAGTCCTTTGCCCATTTTTCAATCAGATTATTGGTGGATTTTTCTATTGAATTATAAGAGTCCCTTACATTTTTTAAATACTAAGCCATGAACTGTTTATCAGATAGATGGTCTGCAAGTATTTGCTCCCATTCTATCAGTTGCCTTTTTATTGGTGAGGATGTGAAGAAAAGGGAACCCTTTACACTGTTAATTTACGTGAATAACAGTTAACTTTAAATTAATTAAAATTAATTTACATTAATTGATGTAGACACTATGGAACCCAGTATGAAGTTTTCTCAAAAAATTAAAAGTACAATTACCATTTGATCCTGGAATAGGAAATGGCAACCCACTCCAGTAATCTTGCCTGGAAAATTCCATGGACAGAGGAGCTTGGCCTTGGGGGTCACAAAGAGCCAGACATGACTGAGCATGCACATGCACCGTTGGATCTGGCAATCCCACTTCATGACATATATCCCAAGGAACTGAAATCGCGGACTTGAAGAGATATTTGGCCCATCTTCATTGCAACGTTACTCACAATGGGCAAGACTGGGAAGCAAACTAGCTGTCTATTGACAGCTGAATGGATAAAGAAAATCTGGGGAATATACATATACATATATGTGGAGATATATATATATATATATCTCCTGGAGGAGGGCATGGCAACCCACTTTAGTGTTCTTGTCTGGAGAATCCCATGGACAGAGGAGTCTGGTGGGCTACAGTCCATAGGGTCATACTGAGTCAGACACAGTGAGTGTGTCTGGAGTGACCTAGCACACACACATATATATGTGTATATATATACACACAACAGAATACTACCGAGCCTTGAAAAAGAAAGAAATCTTGTTGTTTACAACAACATGGATGAACCTGAAGGCCTTTCTGCTCCGTTCCGTTCCATTCCGTTCTGTCGCTCAGTCGTGTCTGACTCTTTGCGACCCCGTGGACTGTAGCAAACCAGGCTTCTCCATCCATGGGATTCTCCAGGTAAGAATACTGGAGTGGGTTACCATTTCCTTCTCAGGCCTTTGTGCTAATTGAAATAATAAGACTCAAAAACACAGATACTGCATCATCTCATTTGCATGTGAAATCTAAAGTAGAATGGTATTTGCTGGGAACTAAGTGAGAGGTGGAAACAGGAGGTGTTGGTCAGAGGGTGCAGGGTTTACTCTGTAAGATCTTTAAGTTTTGGATGTCCAGTGTATGAATGAGGCCTGTGGTTAACAATGCCATATTATGTAATTAAAAATTTCCTGAAAGGGTATATCTTATGTTCAGTGATCTTATCACAAAGGGGAAAAACAAAACAAACAAAAAACAAAGAGGGCCTGAGGGAACATTTAGAGGTAATGGATAAATTTATGCCATTGATGGTAATGATGGTTTCACAAGTATATACTTATCTCCAAATACATCATTTCATGTTATCAATTATCTTCAGCTTCTTGGAAAAAAATAAAAGAATAGCTGTCAGTTCAGTATGAGCAGATTTCAGGAATTTTAACCTCCCCCCTAAGGAAAAGGAAATTCTTCTGTGACTAGGGGAAAAAAAACAAAACTATCCACAGTGGCAGGTGCCACATTGCCTGAATAAAAATTACAATCAAGCTACCAATGAGGGCTGCAGTCCTGTGAAGCTTTGGGTGGGCTGGAGGATTCACTTCAGTGCTCCCGCCTTTGGCTGTCAGCAAGAGGCTTCCATTTCTCACCTTCTGGCTTTTCTAACACCCTGCTTCTCACAACATGACAGTTCTGTTTCCCCAGAGTGCAAGATCTAAGAAAGAGGAGGAGTCCCTAAATGGAAGTACACTGTCTTATATATATATATATATATATATATATATATATTAGTTTATTTATTTTAGTTGGAGGCTAATTACTTTACAATATTGTAGTGATTTTGCCATACATTGACATGAATCCACCCCAGGTGTACACATGTCCCCCATCCTGAACCCCCCTCCCACCTCCCTCCCCATCCCATCCCTCTGGGTCATCCCAGTGCACCAGCCCCGAGCACCCTGTCTCATGCATTGAACCTGGACTGGTGATCTGTTTCACATATGATAATATACATGTTTCAATGCTATTCTCTCAAGTCATCCCACCCTCGCCTTCTTCCAAAGAGTCCAAAAGTCTGTTCTTTATGTTTGTGTCTCTTTTGCTGTCTTGCATATAGGGTCATCGTTACCATCTTTCTAAATTCCATATATATGCATCAGTATACTGTATTGGTGTTTTTCTTTCTGACTTACTTCACTCTGTATAATAGGCTCCAGTTTCATCCACCCCATTAGAACTGATTCAAATGCATTCTTTTAAATAGCTGAATAATATTCCATGGTGTATATGTACCACAACTTTCTTATCCATTTATCTGCTGATGGACATCTAGGGTGCTTCCATGTCCTGGCTGTTGTAAACAGTGTACCCCAATGTTCATCACAGCACTGTTTACACTGTCTTTTATAACATATTCTTGCAAGTAAAATACTGTCACTGTGAATTGCAGGAGATGGGGCCCTTGGGCCGTCTTGTCAGATGGCACCACTGGGAAGACTCTAGTGCTTTCCTTTTCTTTAAATTATAGAGCTCCCTCTAACCTCAGCCCAGGGTGAGTGAGCCAGTAGAGGGAGGGCAGGTAGCTTCCTCTTATTTTTCTCAGTGCTGGAGAGTCTGTCTGCCCTGTGTTACTTCGCCCTCAATTAGAGAAAAAACAATGACTTTTGGGTCTAAATTTAGAACTGTAAAATAATGTTTACTTCTTAAACTCCTGTCCTTCAGGTCCTGACCTATAACGATGCCTATTTTCAGAGATTATCGTAAGGATTAACTCTATTACATGTGATAAGAGTACTCAGAAACTGTTCCCCTTTGCTTTTTGCCCACTATGTGCAATGAGAGAAAAGGAGGGAAGAAGGAAACCATTAGTGTTCCTGAACACAGATATGTTGGGCTTCTCTGGTGGCTCAGCTGGTAAAGAATCCACCTGCAATGTGGGAGACCTGGGTTCAATCCCTGGGTTGGGAAGATCCCCTGGAGACGGGAAAGGCCCACTCTTGTATTCTGGCCTGGAGAATTCCATGGACTGTATAGTCCATGGGGTTGCAAAGAGTCCAACATGACTAAGCGACTATCACACACACACACACACACACACACAGATATAGACAAAGATTTGTTTTAAATAAAACTTTTAAATATAAATAAAACCGTCCTGTAATGTGCTATAATGTATATTGTTTGTATTCTTTTCAAGGAGGGATGGTTACTGCTGGGGAAGGTGTAAAAACTACTTAAGCTGAAAAAGAAAAATTTTAACCAGAAGCAATCTTGCTTTTTTTTTTTGGAGGAACCTGGAAATGAGGGGTCTGTACACAGAATATGGACTGATGTCATTCCTAAGAAATAAATCTAAGAAGTGGCTGTGTTTTCAGAATCCGGAACACACGCCCTGGAGAGCAATATGAAGCCCTTTACACATCTCTTCACATAAGGGGCAGGAGGTGGAAGTGATGCCATGGAGGTAATCATTGTAAATAGTCACCAAAAACAATACAGCAGGTGAGTGAAGATGCCTGCACAAAATTTGGCTTCTCTGCAGCTATAGCACTTAGACTGCTGGGCCATGACCTTCAGCGATTGGGATTTCTAGTCTCCAAATCATATCATTAAGGACCATGCAAATTACCAGTTAAAGACTTCAAGTTTAAACCGTTGCCCTCTTTAATTTTAACTGAAACCCAAGTACATCATGCTTTTCATTATGTGCTTCAGTTCAGTTCAGTCGCTTAGTCGTATCCAACTCTTTGTGACCCCATGAATCACAGCACGCCAGGCCTCCCTGTCCATCACCAACTCCCGGAGTTCAATCAAACTCATGTCCATCGAGTCAGTGATGCCATCCAGTCATCTCATCCTCTGTCGTCCCCTTCTCCTCCCGCCCCCAATCCCTCCCAGCATCAGACTCTTTTCCAGTGAGTCAACTCGTCGCATGAGGTGGCCAAAGTATTGGAGCTTCAGCTTTAGCATCAGTCCTTCCAATGAACACCCAGGATTGATCTCTTTTAGAATGGACTGGTTGGATCTCCTTGCAGTCCAAGGGACTCTCAAGAGTCTTCTCCAGCACCACAGTTCAAAAGCATCAATTCTTCAGCCATCAGCTTTCTTCACAGTCCAACTCTCACATCCATACATGACCACTGGAAAAACCATAGCCTTGACTAGGCGGACCTTTGTTGGCAAAGTAATGTCTCTGCTTTTTAATATACTATCTAAGTAGTCAACATAATTTATGAGCATTTTAGAAAATTTTCACCTTATTTGCCTATGTCATTAGTCAGAGAATATTAGAAACAATTGAAACCATGTTTCAATACTGCCTTACTTGAAACTGACCACTTATTTTTTAGTACCACTGTAAGCTTATTCCCTGCAAACATGGGTACTGAAAAATTCTACTTTGTCTGATTTCCATAAAAATTATGCTTTTATAATTATATATTCTGCCTTGGAAAGTATATTTCTGATAGGAGGCAGCCTCCACTTCAATGAAACACCCCAAATAAATAAATCTTCCACTTACATTTTACATATGTATTTATTGGAAGGATTTTTATAGAATAGTTTCTGGTCTCTGCATTTGAAAAGTATTTCTCCTCTACTTAGCTAATATTTCCAGTGCTGAGGGTTGTGGACACTTTATCTGTATTCTCTCACACACCGAAGGACCCTCAGAGAATTCCTAGAAGTCATTCCTCTACAAAGACAGCAACCGAAAATATAACCTCTATAGAAGTAGTTGCAAACTACATAATCTATCCTATTATCAAGTGCAGAATGAATTAATGGATGCAACTCAACTTCCTTTTAGCTAGATCCTCAAAATGTCCTCAACAACTCTAGTCACTTGAAAGGAGTAAAAAGAAGTCAAAGTTGAAAGAGAGTGAAATAAAGCTCAAAGATTAAAATTAATTTTTTTTCCATCACATACCCATTGGTATAGTATATATTCAATTTAAGCACATTACTAGGTCCCTTCCAGGCATACGTCCTCATCCGGGCACTTATAATAATTACTTTCAATGTAAAGTTTTTACTGAAGATAGCTTTCCTTCTTCCCAAATCATAAGTGTGTGTGTAAATTCTCAGGTGTGCACACTGTTATTACTAGTACTCAGACAAAAAAGACAGAACAGCACACCTGAAGACCTCTTGTGCCGCCTCCCATCACTATCCCTGACAGGGTTAGCTACTTTTTGACTTGTAAAAGCACAGATGAGGCTTACTTGGTTTTATAAGCTTTATGTAAACAGATTCATACAGTAGACACTCCTATGTCTGCCCTCTTTAGCTGAATGTCATTTGTGAAATTTACTTACATTGTTGTATGTTGTAGTTCCTTCATTTTCATTGCTCTTTGCCCTTTCCTCATATGAATATACCACAATTCAATATGCTTGTTCTATGATTGACAGGCGTTTTGGCAGATTCCAGTTGAGACATTTACTAACAGTGCTGCTTTGAATGCTTTTTGTCAATGTTTTTGTATGTAGAATGAAGTTCTGATCGTTATACATCTAGAGTGATAATTGCTGGGTCATAAGAGTATTGTTGTTTAGCTTTAGAAGATACTGCCAAAAAGTTTCCCAAATGTTGTACTCATTTACGCATATCTTGGCTGAAACTTGGTGATATCTGTCTTTTTCATTTTAGACATTCTGGAAGGTTTATTTATAGCAATACCAAAATGTTATAATTGGCATTTCAGTGATTACCAATGAAATGTGCCACCTTTTTATTTGGTCATTAACCTTTTGTATATCTTCTTTTGTAAAGTATCTACTTGAGACTTTAGGCCATTTTTTCCACATTTTTGTTCCATTGTGTCACATCTTCATTACAGTGCTTGGATGTCCTTAGATTGTCTGCATCATTTAAAGAAATATCTAAATGAAGTAAGTGTAGAAGTTTTAAATGCATTTGTGAAAAGAGTGAAAAGTATGACTTAGATGGAAAGAAAGTAACTATGTTTAGTAGTATAATCTAGGAGATGATTTGCATTTTCATATATTTTAAGAACTATTTTTCTCATTTTTGTTTATAATCATTTAAAAATGTATAAGTCATGAAAGATTATATATAATTCTCTATAAAGATCTTACTCTAATTAGAACATCGAAGGCTGTAAGGTTTTGTTTTCTGAGATAAGTGTGTTGAAAGGAGCTTATTGTGAATGTACTGTTTAGGTTTCTTTTTTTGAGACAGGGCATAATTAGTTTTCTTAAAGTATGGTCTTTCTCTACTCATGTTTCTTAGTGGTTCACTTTATTTGGTCAGATTTGAGAAAAAAAAAATCAGTGTGATATTTGCAATGTCCGTTATGTTTATAAATCAGTAAAATTCCAAAACTAAAACATATTCCAGATTTCATTATGAGTTTTTCTTCATGCTCTCTATAAGAACTCTAATATTGTCCAGTGTATTAGAATGCTTTCTGGCACAATGCTAACAAAACTAATATTGCCAAAGTGTTAAAATTTCTCGTTTCTCACTTTTGTTATGTTTCTCCTTTCTTCTGAATTCTTACTCTACACTACTCAAAAATATTCATTCCATTAATTAAGTCACTAGACATAACCAAAAGTGAAAGAAGATATATTAAGTACACTTCTCTCTGGGTAGAATAATTCAAACTTGCTCTCCTCAAAAGGAGGATATGGGCAGAGTACGGGAGAAGAAGATACACTTGTTTACAGCCCTGGTCTCCTAAGAATTATAAAAGGAATAAATTGGCAAAGTTTTGCCATAAGTGATGAATCATCAACAACATTGTCCTTTTGTTTTCCCAAATTTAAAAATCACACACATTAGTCATATCCACATATCTCGAAGATAATTTCCAGCTGGATATAGCGAAACCTATGCTAAGAATATAAATTTGCTAAGAATCAAATTAAAGCCAAGATTTGGGGAATAATTTATTTTTTTAATTTTTTGGGGGAAGGGATCATTTCTTTCAAGCAGAAGTTTGAATTTATGGTTTCTGCCCTTACAGTTTTATACAAAGCAGGAATGAAAAAAAGGAGGAAAGACTACAGATGCTATAAAGATATGAGGATTGCAGTTAATTTTTGTCTCGTGTCTGAGTCCTGGGAGTAGGGGGTGGGGTGGGAAAGACACCTCCTAGAACTAAAAATTAACATTTAGATTATGTATTCCTTCTTAAGCTCATTTATAAGATGGTCAGAAGCAAAAAGCATTTTGTTAACTGTACAGGGTGAGTTGTCCTAGGCTTTGAAAATGGTTTTAAATAGAGAAGAAATCATTATGGATGAGCATATTGGATTTTGCAAGTAATTTACTGTTTTGGTTCTTCAAGCCTGAATGTTTTCCAACTCTCTGTACCATAGATGCTTCCCACACTTTGAAATGTCTTACTGTTGTATTCAGAGTGAAAGAAACCAGGCACGGAAGTCTATCTTCCAAAGAAAGTCCCTCTATATATAACATTCATTTAGCTGTCAAAACAGAAGAAGACTGCCTGACAAATGTCTAAATATCATAGTGTTCATGTAGACTCATTGTCTGAGGTTTGTGTTTTACATTTACATTTAAGCATGTTTATTATATTTATTGCTCGTATAAAGATTTTCTCATTTTATTTTTAAATGATGTGTATACTATTTTCTTTTGCAGTTATGAGAAGTCACATTTTATGTCATAAAGATGAATTTGCTGTCTTTAGTGAAGTGGAGTTTTATATATTCAGGAGGCAGAAAAAAATTTGAAAAAGAGGTTCTATATTATTTGACTCATAGGCTTTAGTTAGACTTCATAAAAATACAAATACGGCAAAATATTGTTTCTTTTTTCCAGATTATTATCACAAATAGAAGCATTAAAGGTCTGTCTTCCTCTGCTCCAAATAAAATTAAATAGCGTACTTTTAAGTCAGTAAACTTTGCTTGGAATAGAATTGGGGCTTAAAAGATATGCTAGGATCTTCTAAAGGCTTTGGGTGCATTCAAATTCTTCACATATATAAACTCAAGGGAAAAAATGTATGATAAGGAAAGTTAGGTTTCAGAGTCCTTCTATCTCTCTCTGTGTGTCTTTTTCATTTCTCTTCTAAGGTCTCTTACTTCCTGGATGCCCAGTTATCTATTCCCATGTTAGTTGCTTTCTTCCTTGAAGGGAATCTATGTGATTGATAGTTTCTTTCAAATAAAGATATAATTTTTTGTTTGTTAGTTTTTTGTTTTTTCGCATCTTCAAGATTCCTTGTGCTGTTTAGATTTAAACACTTTATGGAGAATGTTTGCGTAACTCAAAGAAGTACAGTTTTGATGTCTAGATTCTAATGTCCTGTTTTTCTTCTCATTTTAATTTTATTTTTTGGTCTGGCAAAGTCTCAGGGCCTAGGAAGTATTCCAGAATATGCTGTAGCTTTTGGAGTGGGGGGTTCCTCCTGAAAAGGAAGAGGCTGTGATAGAGAGAGTGGATGCTGCTCTCTGGATTCCAATGTCTCTCCTTCCTTCCTAGGTCAGAATCAGTTGGGCTCTTGTATGGGCTAAGGATATCGAGTATAGGTTAAAGGATCTTAGTGAAGGCTAAATTGAAAGTATTAAACATGAATAAGGTGAGAACTTGATTGGGTAGTGATAACTTGGGCTCTGACCAAAAAAGTAATAAAAGTGGGAGGCTTGAAGCTTGAGTACAGTTTTAAGATGCAGTTTCCAAGACAGTTTCAAAGACTGGAGTCAAACAGTGAACACTGTAGATAGAGTTCTCTGTCCTTGGGCTAGCAGCATCTGGAGATAATCCATTGTTGTACTGTGTAGACAAATGCTTTACAGATTGGCAGAATTAAAATGGCAGGGCCCACATAATGTGAACAGCTTCTCCTTATAGCTTTCAAAGATCCAGACTAAATGTGGGTCTTCTGGCTTCCTTTCATGCTAAGTTGCCTCAGTCATGTCTGACTCTTTGAGACCCTACAGACTCAGAGACAGAGACTCCTCTGTCCATGGGATTCTCCAGGCAAGAATCCTGGAGTGGGTTGCCATGCCCTCCTCCAGGGGATCTTTCCGACTGTGGGATCAAAGCTGTGCATCTCTTAAGTCTCCTGCATCGGTAAGTGGGTTCTTTACCACCAGTGCCATCTGGGGTCTTCTGGAAGTGAAACCTATTTGGGCACAGGGGAACATTGAGGAGATTCTAAAAACTCTCCTAATTTTTCCCATGTCTACCAGGGGTGGTTAAGGAACCTAATTAAGAACCTTGAAAATCTCAGGTATCTTTCCATTTATAGTATCTATTATTGAATGTAAATTCATGTGTTCAATGCACAATGAAGTGAAACACACCCAAATGTCAGAGTTTGGCACAGAGAAAGGTTTATTGCAGGGCCATGGAAGAGGACGGGTGGCTTAAACTCCAAAATACCCAAGATTCCCAAAAGGGTTTCAGCAAAACATTTTTAAAAGCCTATTATACAGAGTGAAGTAAGCCAGAAAGAAAAACACCAATACAGTATACTAATGCATATATATGGAATTTAGAAAGATGGTAATGATAACCCTGTATACGAGACAGCAAAAGAGATACAGATGTATAGAACAGTCTTTTGGACTCTGTAGGAGGGGGCGAGGGTGGGATGATTTGGGAGAATGGCATTGAAACATGTGTATTATCATATGTGAAACGAATCGCCAGTCCAGGTTTGATGCTTGATACAGGATGCTTGGGGCTGGTGCACTGGGATGACCCAGAGGGATGGTATGGGGAAGGAGGTGGGAGGGGGGTTCAGGATGGGGAACACATGTACACCTGGGGTGGATTCATGTCAATGTATGGCAAAACCAATGCAATATTGTAAAGCAATTACCCTCCAATTAAAATAAATAAATAGAAAAGAAAAAAAGAAAGCCAGGTGAGAGAGGAGAGTCACAGTCCTCTGATTGGTTAATGTTGAGGTAACAGGGTGGTTAATATTTTCAATCCTTATGCGCCAATAGGTCTGGGAGCTCATGATCATCAAGTAGTTATAATAACTTCTTCCCTGTGATGGCTCAAACAGTAAAGAATCCTCCTGTAATACAGGAGATGCAGGTTTGCTCCCTAGGTCAGGAAGATCCCCAAGAGGAGAGCATGGTGACCCACTCCAGAATTCTTGTCTGGAAGATCCAATGGACAGAGGAGCCTGGTGGGCTACATTCCATAGGGTCCCAAAGTCAGACATGACTGAGTGACTGACATTTTAGTATTTATAAAATGAGTCAGGACATGTGCATCAGAGACTCTTATCTAGATATTGCAGAGAGGAGCTATAGCAGAGGATATGGGAGATACCTGACCCAGGATGGCCCTGTAGGGTCCTGCTCGGTTACATTTTACCTACTTCCATTTTTTAAGTATATAGATGTTTTCTTGGTGCAACTTACTTATTATTTGTTCATTCATTTATACATTGAAGTGGTATTTATTTTACTTGGACCCTAGGTGATGGAATTCAGTGTCGAACAAGACAGACAAAGATCCCTGTTCTCATAGAAGAATCTGGACAATGAACAAGTAAGTATTTTATACCACTCAATTCTCACTTTTAATGAAAAGTCCTTATCTCGACAGGTTTGTTTATTGATAATGAAGGACCTAAGATTTGTGAAAGGGCATATACAAAATAATTGATTCAAAAATATTCGATATTATCTTGTAATTGACAATACTAGATACATCATCAAGAATTATAGAGAATCCTCAATAAATGCATGCAGTTTTAAAAAGGGTCAAAGGAAATCATTCTATAGATTGCCTACCTTTTGCTGAATGCAATCAGATATAATATTTAGGAATTTATATCTGTATGTAGGTACCTGAGTTAAGAATTCAAGAGTAAAAAGACAACTTGACACTGTTATCAATGTGCGCTTGTATCAATACCACTTAATATGTGGAGATTTTTATCTTTTCATGACACTGCATTTAAAAATAGAAGCTTATTGTGAAATCTGACATCATAAGGCATATATCAAAGTATCTTCAAGGAAATTCCAAGTCATTTGTGAATCAAATTGAGTCATAAGTATGGTGGCAACTTGAGGCAGTATTGAATTTTAATGCAGAGTACTTTCATATTTTATCAAAAAGGTGATAGTCTTTAAGAAAAAGAAAACTATCTAAATATGAATACATGGCATGATTATGTGATTAGGCATTAGACATTGGTATCTTTAAACCATGTTCTATCTAGGTAAAGATAGTTACTTACTGAATATACAGTGTATTTATTGTGTGGTGATGTAATACAGAGATGGGTAAGATATGGATCACATGCTTAAGAAGACTTTAACGAAGTTTATATTGGCTCCCTTTATTCCAGGTGAGTTGACATAAGTACTCCTACCTTCCATATTACAACACTTGTCATAGCTCCTTGCTTCTGTGATCTTGCTTAGCCAGTATTGAGTGGAAAGTGAGTGCAGGGAGTGGTGACACGGTCATAACTTAATGGGCTAGTTCTTCCTCAGGAGGAAGATATTCATATAGGCTGTTTGAGACAGATGGGGATGATATATTGTACCCTCAGGCCCTCTACCATCTCAGCCAAGTTTTCATCTCTGAAGGCAGAATTCTAGGACAAGCGTAACAGTCTGACTGGTTCTCACTTCAGGTTGCTAGAGAAAGTGTGCAATCTCTTCTAAGAGGGCCCTAATGATTTTCCTGCAAAGGCATATCCATTGTGTTGCTGCAGATGGAAAGTTTACTAGTGCCTGCTCTCCAATTTGAGTTAGCCCATGCTTCCTCTGAGGGTCGTGCAGGTCAGGCTAGTTGGTTAATTAACAAGCGTTTGATAAACACCTACTGTGTGTGGAGCCCTCTGTGTGGTTCTGCTTGCTGCCTGTGCAAAGCCTACTCACCCATCACAGCTCAGCTCCAGTCCCTGTTCCTTTGCCTCCTCTCTTGATCCTAACCTCTGTGATAGTCACTGTGGAAATGACCGTCTGAACCACTGGGCATTTTAGTATTGTTTTATTATTTGATTCTTTATCGATATGTAAGTGTCCACTTTAATTCCCTAGCACAACTCTAAGCACAAAGACTTTATTTCTCTCTTGATACTTCTTAGAGTTGAAGATGACTTTGTGATTAATTTATGGTCCCTTAAAATACTATATCCTGAGAGTGTTGCACAAAATGCTAGTTCTTAAAATATTCCGGGAAAAAGGGTAGATGATGGGATAATGAGGTCAAAAAGTTTGTGAAAAAGCTGCACACTATTTTTTCCTTCTTAAAAATACATAATTTAATTTGAAGACAATTCAAACTTTGACAATTCATGTGTTAAAGATACAACTTAACTCAGTGTTTCCTAAATGTAACCAATTCTTTGTTTAATGTGGTCAGATATAATCTTCAGGAATTACATCTTAATTTATGTATCTAAAGTAAGAACTCACTAGTAGAGCAATGTAAATTGGGTTTGGTTTGTTTTTGCAGTAACAGTCAAATACCTTTTATCTGTTAGTATGGGTATATTTTCAAATTTCCTCCCCTCTCCCTTTATTGAACACCATTTAACATCCCTTAAAACCGGCATTCTGTGGAATAATTTTTGGAAAATACATTTGGCTTATGGCTATGGTGAAATGTCCCCAAACTCTGTATAGGTAGAGGTTAAATTCTCGTATGGAGCCATTGCAGTTGTGATCAGAGTGACACAAGAAAACCAGTTGGTAACATCTATCACTCTAAGAGTAGTCAAGGTCCATTCAGTGATAAGATTATCTCTTTCACTAAGCAGAGAAGGACTGTCATTTGGTCAAAACTGTCTAAATCACAGCTTCTAGTCTAGATTCTGCCAGTAAACACAGAAGACGTTAAACCAGAGCATTTCTTTATGGTCAGACTGAAACTGTAAGCAAGTTCATAACATTTTTTAGTTTCACAGGACACATTCTATGGAATGCTGTGCCTAAAAAGTCAAAAGGAGGAAAATCACTCCTAATGGAAGTGGTGTTTCTATGTTTCTAACATAGGAAGTGATGCTTTCTAAGTTTTCAGATAAATGGCTACAGAGTTTAAGAAAATGTTCAGGAATTGAGGCTATGTCTTATTTCTGATGATGTCAATTAGAGATTTTTGCCAGGTTTCTCCACTGCAAAATTTCTAATTTTTTTCTGAAAGTAGTAAATATGTTGTGGAGAGATACTTTCAGACTTTGCAAATATTGTGTTTCTCATCATACTTTCACTCAGTAATTTTAGCATCAACTGATGACTCCTTCCTACGGTACCTGTGACTAAAATGTTCACCAAATGGCAAATATCTATCATTCCTCCTGCAGCTTCAGCTTCAGTTTAGCTTCATTTCAGTTGCTCAGTCATGTCCAACTCTTTGCGACCCCGTGGACTACAGCACGCCAGTCTTCCCTGTCCATCACCAATCACCATCACCCCTCTTATATTCAGGAATTTTCATCCCAGTGTAAGAAATAGATTCCCCTTTTACCCCATTTACTTGTTTATACATCTTTTTATATAATATAGTATCATGGTGACTTATTTTATTTGATATGCTATTATCCATTACTTATTACTATTGAGTTTTGTTTTGTTTTTCCTTAAATTATCTCAGCATTAGCTGTTGAAAACAATTTAAGTTGGCTTCTGTGACCTTCATCTTTTTTTTAACACTTCCTTACTTTTCAGAACTATACTATGTTCCAAGCTCATCTTATACTTCCCCAGTAGTTTCCTAGTCCTAGAATCAGTAATTTTTCAAGTGCTTTTGCTTCTTTTGGATAATTGCTTATAGAAACCAAGATCTAGGCATAGACTCCTGGGATGTCATTGCATTTACATCATCTCAGTGCATATAGAAAATATTTGTATGTGCAGTAACCCATGTATATGCACATCTACATGCATTTTTTTATCGATCCACATTGTTTCTAATAAAATCCGTCAGTTCCAATCAATAGTTCCACTTTAATTTAAAATCACATAGTTGATTCTAGTGTTCCCCTTCCTTGTTTGTAATGCCATTCTCTGACAGTGAGAAACTTGGGTCTCATCACCTACAATCTATTACTATCAGGTATATTGACATAGGATAGTTGCAGAATTTCTAATTTATACTCCAATGAATATATTAAAAAGCAGAGACATTACTTTGCCAACAAGGGTCCGTCTAGTCAAGGCTATGGTTTTTCCCATGGTCATGTATGGATGTGAGAGTTGGACTGTGAAGAAAGCTGATCGCCGAAGAATTGATGCTTTTGAACTGTGGTGTTGGAGAAGACTCTTGAGAGTCTCTTGTACCGCAAGGAGATCCAACCAGTCCATTCTAAGGGAGATCGACCCTGGGTGTTCATTGGAAGGACTGATGCTAAAGCTGAGACTGAAATACTTTGGCCACCTCATGCGACGAGTTGACTCACTGGAAGAGACTCTGATGCTGGGAAGGGTTGGGGGCGGGAGGAGAAGGGGACGACCGAGGATGAGATGGCTGGATGGCATCACCCACTCTGTGGACTTGAGTCTGAGTGAACTCCAGGAGTTGGTGATGGACAGGGATGCCTGGCGTGCTGTGATTCATGGGGTCGCAAAGAGTCGGACATGACTGAGCGACTGAACTGAACTGAACTCCAATGAAATCAAATTTTGCAATTCAAGTATTATATTTGTGTATAGTTCTCTTTTTTCCTTGAGGATTACAGCAGCTTGTGAAAATATGTTTTTAATGAAGTTAGTTTTGTTTTTTTTTTCCTCTGACCCCTGTAGTGAGGCTATTTATTTTATAATAGGATTAGGTTCATTTGTTATTTTTGTATTTCATTTTCAGTCCTTCCCCTATATCCAATTTGTATTTAAATTATTTATTGGTTCTGTTTATGAAATATTGCTGTGACTCTAATATATAGAACTATATATGCAAGGATACTCAAAGAAGCTTCTCTTCCTTTCTCTCTTTTCTAATTCACTCCCATTCTCATCCTCTCACCCCATCTCATTTGTTTCTTAGTTTTATTACCAGAATTACTGTTTGTACAAATGAGCAGATATATTGATATTGCCTTACCTTCTTTAAGAAAGGCTATATGCTGTATTCTATTGTACTTTGCCTTTTCCACTTAAAAATCAATCCGGAAAATTATTCCATGCCAGTAATAGAGATCTTCATTTTTGCAGCTTTATATATCGGAGAAGGTAATGGCAAGCCACTCCAGTACTCTTGCCTAGAAAATTCCATGGATGGAGGAGCCTGGTAGGCTGCAGTCCATGGGGTCGCTACGAGTCAAACATGACTGAGCGACTTCACTTTCACTTTTCACTTTCACACATTGGAGAAGGAGGTGGCAACCCACTCCAGTGTTCTTGCCTGGAGAATCCCAGGGACGGGGGAGCCTGGTGGGCTGCCGTCTATGGGGTCACACAGAGTCGGACACGACTGAAGTGACTTAGCAGCATGGAGCACCTAACACGTTTAAGAGTCTGTATATACAAACAGGTGAGAATGACTAATTGTATTCATTGATTGTGATGACAGCTTATATTCAAATCAAAATACAATTCCCCATGATTTGCTGACTGAGTTTTTCTCTCCTTCCTGTCCTCATGAACCAGAAGACACACATGTCTCTAACTTAATTTCATGCACATGTCCTGCCTGGTGCTTATCACTCTCTTCCTGCCTGTTTTTCTTGCTCAAGTTGGTTTTGGTTTCATCTTGTGATCTCATGTTTGAACCTGAGTCATTAGTTTCTGATTCTTCCATTCTGTGTCTTGACCCCAGGCACCTTTTATCAATATTGGTTCTACCTAGGCAACAGTGTAACTCCTGGCCTATGTGTCAGTTTCATTGAAAACTCCACTGGCCATGGTGGTCTTGCTTTTATAACCAG
This sequence comes from Moschus berezovskii, assembly GCF_049115385.1. Lineage (NCBI taxonomy): Eukaryota > Metazoa > Chordata > Mammalia > Artiodactyla > Moschidae > Moschus > Moschus berezovskii. The sequence goes on from NC_142466.1 coordinate 24,768,958, forward strand.
ACCTAGGCTGCTGCTGCTGCTGCTGCTAAGTCACTTCAGTCGTGTCCGACTCTGTGTGACCGCATAGACGGAAGCCCACCAGGCTCCCCTGTGCCTGGGATTCTCCAGGCAAGAACACTGGAGTGGGTTGCCATTTCCTTCTCCAGTGTGTGAAAGTTAAAAGTGAAAGTGAAGTCACTCAGTCGTGTCCAACCCTTAGCGACCCCACGGACTGCAGCCTACCAGGCTCCTCCATCCATGGGATTTTCTAGGCAAGAGTACTGGAGTGGCTTGCCATTGCCTTCTCCACTAGCTGGGTCTAATCCGGCTGAATCCACTCCAGATTTATCTTTTGTTCTGACTTCTCTGCTACACTCATTCACTCAGCAAAATACCTGGGATACTGTCCAATTTGCAGAATAAGGCTGGGCTTTAAATTCTAGCACATTTCTTTGAAAAGAGGCTAACTTCTTTTTACTGTATTTTTGCAGTACTTTTTACTCTGTTCATTTAGAACACTGTTAAAGCAGTTCCTTGATGAGATTCATCCATTATGGTAAATGTTTTCACTTCATGGAAACCTACTGAAATGGAAAATATTTGGAAAATAAATGAAACATAACCTATTTTTGAAGACTATTCATCACCAGATTTAGCAAATGTCAACAGCTTGGGAATTCCTGATACTTTAAAAGGAAGAGGGGAAAAAACATACAGTTCTGTGCTAGAGAGTTCTTAGCTTCCACATCTAACTTTACTTTTACAAATGTAGTGATTAAGGTCTTGATTAATTGTTCCAGAAAGTCTAACCCATAAAAAGTAATTTCTGATTATCCATCTAACCCTGCACATACAGATCAAAATGCAGGAATGATATCTCTGAGTTTAACTCTCTTCTCACTAAAATGTTCTGAGATTCTGTTCATTCCCTCTTTCTGTTGGTACACATAACAGTTGAGACATCAGGATTTGAGCTATATGAAAAGGAGGGGACAGCCATTAGAAGAAATAAGAAGAAAACTTGTGCAGAGAATATTTGTGATAAAATAAGCCATTTCATTATCCCAATGCAGTTTGAGCCTTTTTACTACTTTCTCATCTTTGGCAGAAATCAATTTGACTCTCTTTCACATCAATAGAACATCTCCTCGATGAACCCCTGAGGTGGGTCTATAAAAGGTATCTGATTTTTTCATTAATGCAAAGCTATTAAAGCCATAAATAGGGCTTAACAGCATTCAACATTCATTTCAGAAGGACTCCTCTAGCAAAATACTATACAGAAAAAAAAAAAAAGAGAGAACAATTTCCTATTAACTCCAGCATTTAAAGGTGGAAAGTGATCTGAAAATTATACAATGGAAACTTAGGTTCTAAGGATGAAAATAGGACAATAGTGGTCAGAGATGAAGAATTCACTTTTTTTCCAGATCAGGTTTAATTTTGCATACACACATATTTGCTACTCTAAAAATACACTGTGTATATTTACTTACCACAGATGTCTGATGAGTCACTGTACAATATGTTTGAGATAGGTGAAAATGATTTGAACATCTAATGGAATAGCAACTAAAATAAATATAGTATTTTAAAATAAATTACAGAGGTTAAACATCCTAAGCCATCTTCAGATTAGCTCTTCCTGGTTGATAAATCGGTTATTCATTTGTCTTTTTGCTCATTTTTTGAGATCAGAGTGCTAGTTCTAGTAAATAGTTCTGAGACATTCCATCTTCTTTCTAAATGCTCCTTGTTTTCTAAGACAAAGGATATGAGAGTAGTAACAGTTTAGTGTGAACATGTCTATGTTAACTTATTAACTAACTAGTAAAACCTAGACGTTATGTTACATGTCACAATAGAACAATAAAAAGAGGGGGGTGGGTCTAGGTACAGGCTGTTAGAGCTGTGAGGGGGAGCGGTAGTATGCCAAGAAGATAATGAGTGGAGGATGCAGTCAAATCCCATGGGTAGGAGGTCACGAAAAATTCCTCCTGAAATTTGCAGAGAAAACTATATGAAAGCTAACAGAAGAATGCTCTAGATAGAGAAAGGAGCTTGTCAGGTCCAGGGATCTGAAAAGGGACCAGCGTAGCTAGAGTATTTGTTGTTCAGTCACTCAGTCGTGTCTGACTCTTTGTGACCCCCTGGACTGCAGCATGCCAAGCTTCCCTGTCCTTCACCGTCTCCCAAAGCTAGCTCAAACTCATGTCCATTGAGTCGGTGATACCATCCACCATTTCATCCTCTGTTATCCCTTCTCTTCCTGCCTTCAGTCTTTCCTAGTACCAGGGTCTTTTCTTTTCTATAGCTAGAGTACAGTGCAGAGAAATTCAGATAGGAAACAAAACAATGGGAGGTAAGAAATTGGAGTTTTCAGTGACTAAGCTATATGGCAAAAGTAGATGGCGTCTGGAAAGATGGGGATTTATAGTTAGAGGTAGGAAAAGGAAAGGGTCAACTTTCAGATGTATAGTAGCTATAGATGATTGCAGAGTTTGCTGTGTGACCTAGTAGACTTGGGGCTGAAGTGGCAACATTGTGCGAGTTATCAAATGAAAAGATGTCAAGGAATGATAAGAAAAGGCTGTTTAGGGGTCCTCATGGTCTATGAGACCAGGCTAAGTATTCTGGAAAGCAAGACTCTTTTTAACATAGGGGAAGTAGACATTTTGTTATTACACTAAATTCAAATCTCAAATGTAAGGTAAGTACATCTTTGTTGTGGCTGTTTAGTCGCTAAGTCATGTCCAGCTCTTTGAGACCCCATGAGCTGTAGCCCACCATGTTCCTCTGTCCATGGCGTTTCCCAGTACATCTTATTAGTTTCTAAATGGGCAAAAGTTATTCAAAACATTAAGGATTTTTTTTCACATACATATGAGAGTAGTGAGAGACTCGTTGTACTTTGACTGAAATTGTCACTTTTATTGACAACAACAAATCATCCATATTGTAGCAGAAGCAAATAATATGGTCATTAAAATAATCAAAGGCAATTATTTTCAAATTTGCCCGAGTGTAAGAATCACTCAGGATGCTTGTGAAAAATGGAAACTCCTAAGGCTCATCCTAGATTTACTGACTCACAGTCTTCTGGAACAGTGTTTGGAAACTTTTGTTTTTAAATTTTCATTTTTAAGTAAGTACCCTAAATTCTTAAGTTCAGGAAAGACTGGGAAAAGCTACTGTGGTGGAAATACATACAATGAGAGAGCAAATGAAAATCCCAGGCCCATTTCTCTGCTAATCAGCTTGTGATCAAAATACTTAATCTCATTGATCCTTAGCTTCCTTTTCTATAAAATGATTATTTTGAGACCCATCCATAAAAATGTCCTACCATCAGCACTTCCATGTATGGAATGTGTTGGAAATTTTTCATATACACTAAGTTAATAAAGTCTTATAACTTCAGGCAACATTTAAGAAGACAGCACATTACAAGTGATTTGCTAAAGATACCATGAAATTAATAAGAAGGCGTTTTTCTTATTTTCTGATATCTCCAAGTACTGGCCACTTTACCATATTTTTGTGGAAATAATCTAAGAGATTTTTCTAGCTTTCTCCTTTTGAATCTCCTTAAAAGTTTCCATTGAAATAGCTAATCGAAAGGGGAAAAAAAGCTCAGTTAAAATCAACAGTTCAGTTCAGTCGCTCAGTCGTGTCCGACTCTCCGCGACCCCATGAATCACAGCACGCCAGGCCTCCCTGTCCATCACCAACTCCCGGAGTTCACTCAAACTCATGTCCACCGAGTCGATGATGCCATCCACCCATCTCATTCTCTGTCATCCCCTTCTTCTCCCACCCCCAATCCCTCCCAGCATCAGAGTCTTTTCCAGTGAGTTAACTCCTCACATGAGGTGGCCAAAGTATTGGAGTTTCAGCTTTAGCATCAGTCCTTCCAATGAACACTTAGGACTGATCTCCTTTAGAATGGATTGGTTGGATCTCCTTGCAGTCCATCCCAAATATATACATTAAAATATTCTTACAGTCAAAGGAAACTGACAGACAGAAAAATAAATATAATTTTTAACAATATCACTTTATATTAAAACACATTCTATGTTTTAGGTTTAAAAGCTAGGTTTACCACTAGTAATATAACATGGCTCCTTCAATGTCTAGTACAGTGTTTTTAAAGCTCTGGGTTGCAGTATGTTAGTGTATAGGATCCAAAAATATTTCTCTGGATTAAACTAAACAAACAAACAAAAAAAAAACAAGCACATATAATAAGTTAAGTACTATTTTAGAACATTCTTTTTCAGTTATCTATCCATGTCTATAGATACATTTGTTTATAAACATGAGATTTTATATAAAACGAATTCCTCACTGGGATCATTCTATACTATATAATGTGCATTATTTACTGCTGTATTGTACATAATGGTTAGATATTGTTAGACCTGTGAATACTGTGCATGAAAACATGAGAAAAAGAATATAGCTCAGACACCAGTAAAACATGAGCACTAACTCGGTGAACTTTGACTTACATACCATTTCAAAGTACTCACTTCACACAGTGGTCAGCCTCCAACTACCCAGGTAGGAAGATTCAATAGCACTGATTCTTGGCACCAGAACCTAAATGAAGCACAGTGTTCTAAGGCAAAGAATCTGTGTTCAGAATTATACTCAGTGCTGTTTACTGCCTACCTCATAGGGGGATTGAAATGTCCATGTCCACTGTTTGCTGTGAACATCTTGAAGACACAGACCCTGGGTTCTGTTCAAGACAAAATGAGTATATTTCCATTGGTACAGGGAAAGTCTGAGGATTTCGACTAGATTTATTCATTTTCTTTTAATAAGTTGTGATATTTTAAAAATGATTGATTGGAGCATTTGAATTCAGCATTTATAAGTGTTTATGCCTTTGAGGACTATGTTTAGATGAAAAAAGATTTGGTTTCCTTGCTGAGTCTTTTCCCTGATCCTAAAGCATACAGACCTGGGTCAGGTCCAGAACACAGGACAAGGAAGCCATATGTGTGCCTCCAGTGACAACATGGACTTTGAAGTCCTAAGAACTAGATGTTCATTGAAAAACTGAATTGCAACTTGCCAAGGTCAGAGAGTGACATTTTCATAAATTAATGCTATCAGAAGCTGCTGGAATTTTCACAATTGTCTTATTTGAAACTAGCAGAAGTCCCATAGAGGTCATACTGATTATGCCAGGAGTAAATCTGAAGACTTCCAATGCATGTAAGAATTTTCTCTGAATACATAGTGATAAAAGTCAACTATATTTTTTTATTCTTAAGGAAAAAAAACCTCCATCTGGGTGTTTAGTACCCCTTCAATTGCTCTAAAATATGTTTCTCTTTTTATGTACTTAACTACTAAAAGTGATGTGTAAGTTTTTTATCTAGAGGTAACAAAAATCTTAAATTAGGAGTCTCAATTTGATACACATATGTTTCAATTGCAGCTGGGCATTGGAATAAGAAATGGTAAAACTACAGTGAAGAAGTGACAGAGGATAAAGGAAAGAGAAAGAGAACTAATTTCCCACTTACTTTGAATATGTAAGGATCTCTGAAGGGTTCATACCTGGGTGAACCCTGAACATAGAATTGATTGGGAATTATTAAATATTTATTTGACATTTTTTGTTTGCCATTAGGTCCCACATGAAGAATATTCTGAAACCATAATAAGGATTATGATTCTAAAGGCCCTATTAAACCTTTCATTATGTTTAAAAAAAAAAAAAAGATAGGAAAACCATGACAACTCCTCTGAGATACGAGATGAAGCATCTAAGTGGGAAATAAGAACAAGAAATCTTAATATCCCTGTAAGTTCTCTAATCATGTCTTTATCTGCCAGAACTCATATTATCTCACTTAACTCACTTCCCTGGGCTTCCCTGGTTGCTCAGACGGTAAAGAATCAGCTTGCATGCAGGAGACCCAGGTTCAGCCCCTGGGTCAGGAAGATCTCGTGGAGAAAGGAATGGCTACCCATTTCAGTATTCCTGCCTAAAGAATTCCATGGACAGAAGAACCTGGAGGGCTACAGTCCATGGGATTGCACAGAGTCAGATACATCTAAGCTACTAAAACACACACACACACACACCCCACTCACTTCCCTGTCCTTTAATTTTAAAGACAAACACACACACACACTCACTTCCCTGTCCTTTAATTTTAAAGACACACACACACACACACACACACACTCACTCACTTCCCTGTCCTTTAATTTTAAAAGAAAACTGTCAATGGGTTAATGGGGCTGAAGTTTCCTTTGGCAAGAAGAATTGAGGGTAGTAGTTTACAGTCTTTCAGGCAGCAAACTTTACTGTGTTTCCCTGAAATGCAAAGCAATATTGGGAACAAAAAATTAGAGTTCTATTTGCTAATAGTGTTAGAGTCCACTTGAGCAGAGCTCAATGCCTTCTGACCGGGAAGAGGACAGACTGCTGGATGGCTCCCAGCCCTGCCCCAGCCCTGTCCAGGAAGCCCCGAATGGCTGTCACAAGGCTCCTTGGCCCTGCTAGAGCCATGAGCAACATGCCTTTCACTTTCTTGGGCAGCAGCGCTATCTGTACACTGAAACAGAAAATAACAGACTGAAATGATAACCACCAAACTGTCACAAAGTAAATTAAATTTAAAAACAAGCAAACAAACAAATCAGACAGCACATTCCCTGGGAATGGAGTGTGAAGCACATTTGCGCTCTCAGCTACTCCCCATTGAGTCCCGTTATCCCTGTTAGCAAGTCTAATGTCTGTCCTAGCCTTCATTCTATGGACTTCAATTATTATATTTTTCTAAATGTGAATAGTCTTTTTCCCTTCAGTCATATTCTGATGGATAGCTCTGTTCTGACACCCCTTTGTCTTATCCCTAGACAGATGCCTCTTGCTTGTGAGGTGGCTGAAAAAAAAAATATTTTTTTCAAGTCAGTACTGTTAAAGCAGACAGTGTTCCTTCTCCTAGACTCTGCCCTGAAACCTCTAAATCTCTTACCTACAATAGGCTCTGCTGACAGTCCTGATCTGAGACGTTAAAGAGGATTTTAGAAAAGATTTGGCTTTTGTTTGTTGTTTGTTGATATCTGGAATAATGGAAGAGTATTATTTCTAGCCTTTCAAACAAAAGGTTTCAGAGCTTGCTTTGAGAGTAGAACTGGTGATTGGAATGCTTACATCTCACCCCACTCATTGGATCATCATTCATGTTATACTGTGGAGCTTGCCAAATGGTGGTTTATCTCTCAGTAGCAAGTAAATAAAAGGAAGTAAATGACCAATAATTTACCCTGTACTTGTTATACGTAACTCAAATTACCTAGAACAAACAAACATGTCTCTATTATTACCACATGCTGCAGAAAGATAAACGTATATGGGAGTAATTATTTTTGATTGTATAAAGAAGAATGCATACATCATTGCCTTTATATTTCATACATGTGTAACATTTCATCTATTGAAAAGCAGTAACAGAGCCAAAACTTAAAGTCTCATGAGGTAGTTCATGAGATTATGGATCTGGAGGAGTATAGTCAATGATATATCTGAGGTTAGAATTTGTAGTGTAAGCAGAGAGAGACTGTTATCTCTTTCACTTAGGTACAGCTAAAATACTGAGTAATAACACTCAAACAATTTAGGGGCTCTGAAGAGTGTTGTCCTTGAAAGATGAGGACTAATCTCTACTCTGCTTTATCAATTGCTTGTAGAGGAAATTGAAATTAGATCTTCCACACTTGAGTAGGGGAGCATTGTGTTAAGAAAGTTTTAAAATCTAAGTCCAAATCCAACCTTAGCAAGGAAGAAGAATGTGATTAGTGATATCTGCATAGGCAAGGGAGAACTAGCCCTTGTGTCACTGATTTGCCATCCCTTATTGTCATGGACCTCCCTAGTAGCTCAGTGGGTAAAGAATCCACCTGCCAATGCAGGAGACCCAGGTTCAATTCCTGGGTCGGGAAGATTTCCTGGAAAAGGAAATGGCAACCCACTCCAGTATTCTTGCCTGTGAAATCCCATGGACTGAGGAGCCTGCTGAGGTATAGCTCATGGGGTCTCAAGAGTCAGAGATGACTTAGTAACTAAACTACCACCACCACTGTCATGAGGTCACAAAGGGCTGAACACAACTAAGCAATTGAGTGTGCACGCACGCGTGTGCACACACACACACATTTGTTGTCATATTATTGCCAGTCTGTTGCTCATCCATTTTATCAACTATCTATCCATATGTATTACAATGGGCATATTGTACTTCAACTATATAAACTTTTGAACAATAGCCTAGGAAATCAGAATCTATGTTCTAGCCAAAATACACTCAAGAAAAATTTAGAGGACCAGCCTCTACAAAGTTAAAGGACCAGCCTCTAATTTTCTTTCTTCTCTGTGTCGCTACCATTTCAGACGCACGGCTTTCAGATACCCTCTGTCCACTCCTTTGTTCTCTTTTGAGGAACACAGTCTTCTCCCACTTCTTCGCTTCTCCATAATCTCGTACAAACACTTTTCTCTCAGTCTATAAATAATTACTGGAAGCCCTTTGATACGGTTTTCATTCAACTACAAAGTGATGACTGGGTGATTGCATCTGCTCTGCGTCCTCAGGATGCTAAGGTAATTAATCCCACTTGCATTGGCCACATTTTTTTTTGCCTATGGCTAATTCCTTGGTGTTTTTGTTGTTGTTTTAATATTTCCTGCGTGCTTCCTCATCAATTGTCTGTTGGTGAAAGTTCCCTTTAACTGCTGGCTCGGGTTTTATCATGGGGAGGATCTAATGATATATGGTTAGAAATGGAGATATGGTCATTTTTTGTTTGTTTTTTGTTTTTTTGTTTGTTCATTTGCTTAAGACTACAGTGCTTTTAAACTATACAAAACACTGTGTAAAATCAGTTCCTTAAACTCAAGCAGTCCTAAAATTGCTTAGTCAGCACTATAGTATTTTCTCCCAGTCATGTTTTATTCTAATATAAAATCTACTGATTAGGTGGATTGCTGTTTCTTCTTGGTGAATTTCTCCCTATATCTGGATATTTCCTGAATTTCTCCCTATATCTGGATATTTCCTGCATGTATGATCAAACTTAGCCAATTTTATCAACATTTGAACTCCAAAGTTCTATTTTCCTAATATTTGAAAATTTAGGTTTAGTAAAAATTAATATTAACTTTATATTTAATATACAAGATTTTTCACAAATTAACAGCTGAAAAAGAACTATAGGTCACCTCTGTATTCATTCATTTATTCAACAAATGTTTATTGTATGCCTATATTAGACTAGATAGTATAAAGGGATAAACAAATATGATGTGAGCTCTGTTTCTTTGTTTCTTACAGACTTGCAGAATAGACGACTAAAATACTATATTAAAACTGAACTTCCAGATTAATGGAAAAATTAATAAAATATAGTTATAGCTATTTTTCGGAGAAGGCAATGGCACCCCACTCCAGTACTCTTGCCTGGAAAATCCCATGGACGGAGGAGCCTGGTGGGCTGCAGTCCATGGGGTCACGAAGAGTCGGACATGACTGAGCGCCTTCACTTTCACTTTTCACTTTCATGCATTGGAGAAGGAAATGGCAAGCCACTCCAGTGTTCTTGCCTGGAGAATCCCAGGGACGGGGGAGCCTGGTGGGCTGCCGTCTATGGGGTCGCACAGAGTCGGACACGACTGAAGCGACTCAGCAGCAGTAGCAGCAGCACAGCTATTTTTCAGTATTCTGAAGCAAGTGAATAAGGTGACGGTGAAGTGACAGACAGCAAAGATGGTTGTCATCCAGGAAAACTTAGATGGAAAGAATATTTAACTTGAGATGTAAATGATTTTTTTAAAGGCAAGTCACAAGAGTAGAGGAAAAAATATATTCCAATTAGATAGAAATGGATGTTCAAAATCTCCAAAGCAGGAAATAATTTGGCAAGCTCTAAGAATTAAAAGAAGCCAACATGTCTGCTAGGGTGTAGCAGACACGTAGGTAATAAAAATAGATGAGTCCTAAGAAGTAACCAGGAGCCAGAGATTATTCAGGAATTTGTAGGCTATGATAAAGGTTTTAAATTTTATTGGCATTATAATGGGAAGCAACTGGAAGGTTTCACGCAGAGAAGCAGCATTCTTATATTTATGTTTGCAAAAAGTCACACTGATCACTCTATGCAGAATGAATTTGAGAGAGTAAATATTGAGACCAACAAAGTAGTTGCTGCATAGGCCACATAGGTGATAGTACTTTGGACTAATCTTAAGTCGGAAGAGATGCTGAGAAAATCAAGGTTTTTTTTTTTCTTTTTTAAGAGGAAGAAATTAACAACTGAAAATGGATCCCAAGAGAGTGGGAATGGTAAGGAATAAAGATGATAACTGTTTTATACCACCAAATGAATGACGATACTAATTGTTAAGAAGGGGAAGTCTGAAATCAAAACGGGTTAGGAGAGCAGGGCAGTGTATTAAGTTTCATTTGGAAAATATTGTTTAAAACATCTGCGAGATGAAGACATGTCAGGTGAGATTCAATGTATGAAGCTGGAACTCACAGTAGAATTTTTGGATTGAAACATAAATTTGCAAAACACAGCATAGCATCGGAGAAGGCAATGGCAAGCCACTCCAGTACTCTTGCCTGGAAAATCCCATGGATGGAGGAGCCTGGGAGGCTGCAGTCCGTGGGGTCGCTAAGGGTTGGACACGACTGAGTGACTTCACTTTCACTTTTCACTTTCACACATTGGAGAAGGAAATGGCAACCCACTCCAGTGTTCTTGCCTGGAGAATCCCAGGGACGGGGGAGCCTGGTGGGCTTCCGTCTATGGGGTTGCACAGAGTCGGACACGACTGAAGTGACTTAGCAGCAGCAGCATAGCATAGAAAAAAAAATAAGGTAATTGGATTAAATGAAATATTTAATGAAAACATAAAGAAAAGGAAAGGATATAGGAATCCAGCATATTCTCAGAGTTTGCAATTTTAGAGTTTACAGCTGTAATGGCATTACTTGTTCAAGTTCCTACAATGTGCTAGGCACTTTTACATTTTAAGTTTTTTAAATACTGATTCATAGTTGAATTTATTAAATACAGCTTGATTAGATGAATGTGCAGCCTTCAATGAGACATGTTTTCTTCCTTTGAAATAGGGTAGGACTTGTTCTCATCTCAGCTAAAGTGTTAAAACTACACATTGATCATAGGTGCCTACCTAAGAGAGTCCAAACCATATCCAGCACCTTCACCAAGGGGTTTGAACTGGGAAACTGATTCACTGACCTAGGTATACGAGGGCAGCATGATCAGTGAGAAGACTGAGGATGTGAATTTCTTGGAAGAGTCTAACAGAGAGTGTTTTCCACTCCCTACGTAGTCTAAGTACCAGTACCTCAGAAGAAACAGCCAGATCACATGAGCAGTCCACAGAATGGAAACTGACATTCAGCCTGAAGCAGGACACTCTCTCAGCTACAGAAACTGATAGCCTTGGCACACACTGCCACAAGGTAGATTGTGGGGAAAGTGGCCTTCACACACTATGATGTTTGTGGGACATTGTTCCCTGAATAAATCTTAAAGGTTAACTGAGGATGATTTTGATGATAGGAAAAATGACAAAGTTGCAGTGGGAGTGACCTGTACTTCCTGAATTTGGACTGAGGTGGGAAAGAAGGAATGTAACTGGTTTTAACCTTCGCCAGATAGCTTCTCCAAAGGGATTACCTGTGAGAAGGAAGGCAACCTCACAGTAAGAGTCTATGCAGAGTTTACCACCAGAGGAAAGGTTGAGGAGAGAGTCATTAGAAGTTAAGAAGGGGGAATGAGCTGTGTCAGAGGATCAGTGTGTGGTGGTCAAAACACCCCACATGGCCTACAATTTACATGTACATCTCTATTCCTGCCTATAAATGGGTTCATCAGTACCATCTTTCTAGATTCCATATATATGCATTCATATACAGTATTTTTCTCTTTCTAACTTCATTCTGTATAATAGGCTCTAGGTTTGTCTACTTCAACTGACTCAAATTTGTTCCTTTTTATGTCTAAGTATTATTCCATTGTAGGAATAATTATTATTCCATTATTTTTCAATTATTCCATTTCATTTCAATAAGTAATTCCATTACTTATTGAAATATGGTAGGACTTGCTTCTTTATCCATTCATCTGTCAGTGGACATCTAGGTTGCTTCCATGTCCTGAGCAAAGGAAGGAGAGGGTGGGACAAACTGAGAGAGTAGCCTTAGAATATTTACACTACCATGTTTAAAATAGTAAGCTAGTGGGAAGTTGCTGGGGGCACAGAGGGCTCAGCCTCATGCTCTGTTTCAACCTAGATGGGTAGGATGGAGATGCAGGGGGGAAGGCTCTAGAGGGAGGGGATAAACATATATTTATGGCTGATTCATGTAGTTGTATAGCAGAAACCAACACAGTATTATAAAGCAATTATCCTCCAATTAAAAAAAAAAAAGAAAACACTAAGATGCCCTGTGAGAGAACAGGCTTGCAATGCAAGGGGGTGTCAGGTCGTCTAACACCCAAGGACCTGACGCCAGAAAATGGTGGCACCAGATACTTGTGATTTTTTTTTTTTTCCTTTTCCTCTAATTCTACTTTCACCTTACCCTTGTTCCTGACCCTGAAGGAACTAGAGGTAGTTGTTAGAGGAGGGTGAGAAGATGAGGCATGGAAGATAACAAACATCTGTTTTACCCTCCTTTTCCATTAAGGCTGGTTGGTCTCAATCTGAGGGGAAGGGCGGCAACAGTGCTCTGAGGAGATGAGAAACAAGGAACTGACTGAGCATTTGGCATTTTGAATTATACTGAAATGGATTTTAATCTCTGAAAATGAAGACTGTTCATTAACATTCAGAAGTAATGGTACAGTAATGGTTCTTCTCGAGCTACTATACAAAGGAAGGGAAGGAAGGGTAACAGAAGGGGTTTGAGGGACAGTGGTAAGAGAAAAATTAAAATACTTGTTTTTCTTTCTTGCACCCTTCTGAAAATAGCTCATAAAAACTTAGTAGTTCTAATTAGAAATTATTCCTAAACTTTATTACTACCTTCAGTGATGTGCATGTAATAGGAAACTCAAATTGAGACAGAACAACTATCTTCGGTTACATATGCTAAAGAATAAGACAGCCCTAAATGTTCAAGGTTGATTTAAAACAAAACAAAGGAAAACTGTTTCATTCATGTGAAATCAAACACATAGAAAATGCTAGAAATATGTAGAGTGATCTCTTGCATTTTCTTTCCCAGTTTCACCACGGCTTTCTGAAGGTTGAGAGCAATAATTAGAGTAAGAAGAGAGGTATACTAATTGTCCCAATGCAGTCCAATAGACCTCTCTCTGATAATGGAAATGCTCTATTACCTGCTCAATCCATCATGACAGATACTAAGCCACATGGGACTGCAGAGAACCCGAAATGGAGCTAGTGGAACGTAGGAACTAATTTTTAAATTTTAACTTCAGATTCATTTAAACTGAAATTCAAATAGCTGCTTATGGCTGGTGCACAGGTCCAGTCTCTTTAAGAAACAATACTAACCTGCAAGCAGGTAGGATGGAAACACTAGTTTAGAACTAACAAAAACATTTCCCACCTTAAAAAGTCTTGGACTTATTTTGGTTAAGGATCCTGTGGGCACACCTTTTGCTCTTAATATGTTAAGTTCAGTTCAGTTCACTTCAGTCGCTCAGTCGTGTCCGACTCTTTGCAACCCCATGAATCACAGCACGCCAGGCATCCCTGTCCATCACCGACTCCCGGAGTTCACTCAAAATCATGTCCATCGAGTTGGTGATGCCATCCAGCCATATCATTCTCTGTCGTCCCCTTCTCCTCCCACCCTCAATCTTTCCCAGCATCAGAGTCTTTTCCAGTGAGTCAACTCGTCGCATGAGGTGGCCAAAGTATTGGAGTTTCAGCTTTAGCATCAGTCCTTCCAATGAACACCCAGGATTGATCTCCTTTAGAATGGACTGATTGGATCTCCTTGCAGTCCAAGGGACTCTCAAGAGTCTTCTTCAGCACCATAGTTCAAAAGCATCAATTCTTTGGCCATCAGCTTTCTTCACAGTCCAATTCTCACATCCATACATGACCACGGGAAAAACCATAGCCTTGACTAGACAGACCTTTGTTGGCAAAGTAATGTCTCTGCGTTTTAATATACTATCTAGGTTGGTCATTACTTTTCTCCCAAGGAGCAAGCATCTTTTAATTTCATGGCTGCAGTCAGCATCTGCAGTGATTTTGGAGCCCAAAAAAATAAAGTCTGACACTGTTTCCACTGTTTCCCCATCTATTTCCCATGAAGTGATGGGACCAGATGCCATGATCTTTGTTTTCTGAATGTTGAGCTTCAAGCCAACCTTTTCACTCTCCTCTTTCACTTTCATCAAGAGGCTTTTGAGTTCCTCTTCACTTTCTGCCATAAGGGTGGTGTCATCTGCATATCTGAGGTTATTGATATTTCTCCCAGCAATCTTGATTCCAGCTTGTGCTTCTTCCAGCCCAGCATTCCTCATGATGTACTCTGCATATAAGTGAAATAAGCAGGGTGACAATATACAACCTTGACGTACTCCTTTTCCTATTTGGAACCAGTCTGTTGTTCCATGTCCAGTTCTGACTGTTGCTTCCTGACCTGCATACGGGTTTCTCAAGAGGCAGGTCAGGTGGTCTGGGATTCCCATCTCTTTCAGAATGTTCCACAGTTTATTGTGATCGACACAGTCAAAGGCTTTGGCATAGTCAATGAAGCAGAAATAGATGTTTTTCTGGAACTCTCTTGCTTTCTCCATGATCCAGCGGTGTTACTTTCTGCTTAATCTGTATTGCTCTTGGCCTCTTGTATTAGTCTGGCTAGTGCTTTAATAATATTTAAAGGAAGGAGACTTTCTCTCTTATGTAGAAAGTATCCTAGTTAAGACAAATAAGTCATGCTGCTTTTGTTTATGTCACAATTTTCCCTGTAGCTAGAATTAAGTGATGCTGTCAAAGAGCAGTGCTAATGTTTGATGGTTTTTAATATTTTTGTCCATATCAAAAGACTAAATAAATGTAATCAATATTCTCAATTCCTAACTCTCTAGTAATTATTCCAATAAAGAGATATTCATGCTACCAAGCATCGATACTTGCTCTTCATAGCCCTAATAAATCTGCTCCAAGAAAATAAACCGTGTTCATCTAGGGTTTTAGAGAGAATATTAGCAAACACCAAGCTCAGAATGTGATTAACCAAGTTTTTCAGCACATGGAGCTTACAAAATATGGATTTTCAAACCCATATTTTTGGATTTTCTAACCCAAACATTTAATGAAAACTATCAAAAAATAAGAATCATATCTGCAAAGGAGCTGCATATTATATTTGGGTAAGCTCCTTAAGCAAATAACTCACATGGAGTGTTTAAATAGCACTGATTCTTCATAAGAACTCATTCTTTAAATGCTATCTTATAAAAATAGCAAAATAATAATAATATCAAGAGTTAATATGTAATCCTTGGTGGCTGGCTGTTTTAAGATTTTTAAGAGTTCCTCACAAGAATCCCATAAACAGTATTTTATTCCCATTGTACAAATTAAGAAAGTGGCTTAAGAAGGCTGCCCAAGGCTATATAACTGGGGTAGAAGGCTTGTGGTGTTGATGATAAGATCTGGGTGTGTCTTACTCCAGAACTTTTACCTCTTATTTCATATTCAAAAACATACATTCAAGATAAACCTTTTATATATTAATATGCTAAGATAAGCCTTTAACAAGGCTTGTCATTGACAAAGCAGTGCCAATCTTCTTCCTAATTCAGTCTGAAATTTTTCAGCATGCTAAAACCCTTTTTTGGTGAGTTGCAGTTAGGTCAGTTACTGGGTACATAGGTTGACTTTGTTGGTTGAGTCCCTAAGTTGTGTCCGACTCTTGAGAACCCATAGGCTGTGGCCTGCTAGGCTCCTTTGTCCATGGGATTCTCCAGGCAAGAATACTGGAGTGGGTTGCCATTTCCTTCTTCAAAAGGTTGACTTTATTGAATATTAAATAATTACAGTTTTACTTGGTAAAGTCTTCAAGATTATATAAGAGAATGAGGAATAAATGCTTTCAATATCCTATTCATTCTAGAAATATTTGTATCACACACACACTTACACAATATAAGCAGATCCAGGAACTCACATCTTTATTTGCAGATCTACTTGTACAAGAAATACTAACAAAGGAAAGGACCTCAGCATCAAATTATTGGAACAGGTATTACAATTTGTTATCATTGTCAAAAAGAGAGAAAAGCACTTTGAGTTCAGGGGGTCTAAGACAAATGTATGAAACGGTAAGTTATAAACTTTGCCTTCGATTCTCTATAATGCAGATAAGTGAGGCAAAAAAACGAAAGGTGCTGTACAAACAACAAGAATATGTTTTTCACATTTCAGAGCTGGAAGTCCAAGATCAAGGTGCTGGCTGACTCAGCTCCAGCGAGGGCACTCTTCCTGGCTAGAAGATGGCCAACTTTCGGCTGTCAACTCACAAGGCGGACTGAGAGAGGGGGGAAGAAAGCTTTCTGATGTCTTTTCTTAATGGGCACTAATTACATCAGGAGAGAGCCTCACCCTCATGACCTCCTCTAAACCTGATTCCCAAAGAAAGGCAATGCCATAGAATGGTCAAGCTACCACACAATTGCACTCATCTCACACCCAGCAAAATGATGCTCAAAATTCTCCAGGCCAGGCTTCAACATTTCATGAACCAGCAACTTCCAGATGTTCAAACTAGATTTAGAAAAGGCAGAGGAAGCAGAGATCAAATTCCCAACATCTGTTGGGTCATCAAAAAAGCAAGAGTTCCAGAAAAATATATACTTCTGCTTTATTGACTACACCAAAGCCTTTAACTGTTTTCAGTTCAGTTCGGTCGCTCAGTTGTGTCTGCTGACTCTTTGCAACCACATGGACTGCAGCACACCGGGCCTCCCTGTCCATCACCAACTCCCTGAGTTTACTCAAACTCATGTCCATTGAGTTGGTGATACCATCCAACCATCTCTTCCTCTGTTGTCCCTTTCTCCTCCCGCCTTCAGTCTTTCCCAGCATCAGGGTCTTTTCTAATGAGTCAGTTCTTCATATCAGGTGGCCAAAGTATTGCAGCTTCAGCTTCAGCATCATGCCTTCCAATGAATATTCAGGACTGATTTCTTTTAGGATGGACTGGTTGGATTTCCTTGCAGTCCAAGGGATTCTCAAGAGTTTTCTCCAATACCACAGTTCAAAGCATCAATTCTTTGGTGCTCAGTTTTCTTTATAGTCCAACACTCACATCCATATGTGACAACTGGACAGACCATAGCTTTGACTAGATGGACCTTTGTTGGCAAATAATGTCTCTGATTTTTAATATGCTGTCTAGGTTGGTCATAGGTTATCTTCCAAGGAGCAAGCGTCTTTTAATTTCATGGCTGCAGTCACCATCTGCAGTGATTTTGGAGCCCCTCAAAATAAAGTCTGTTACTATTTCCACGGATTCCCCATCTATTTGCCATGAAGTGATAGGACCAGATGTCATGATCTTAGTTTTCTGAATGTTGAGTTTTAAGCCAAATTTTTCACTCTTCTCTTGACTGTGTGGATCACAACAAACTGTGGAAAATTCTTAAAGAGATGGGGATACCAGACCATTTGACCTACCTCCTGAGAAATCTGTATGCAGGTCAAGAAGTTAGAACTAGACATAGAACAACAGACTGGTTCCAAACTGGGAAAGGAGTACATCAAGCCTGTATATTGTCACCCTGCTTATTTAACTTATATGCAGAGTACATCATGAGAAATGCTAGACTGGATGAAGCACAAGCTGGAATCAAAACTGCCAGGAGAAATATCAATAACCTCAGATATGCAGATGACACCACCCTTATGGCAGAAAGCGAAGAAAAACTAAAAAGCCTCTTGATGAAAGTGAAAGAGGAGAGAGAAAAAGTTGGCTTAAAACTCAACATTCAGAAAACTAAGATCATGGCATCTGGTCCCATCATTACATGACCAATAGATGGTGAAACAGTGGAAACAGTGACAGACTTTACTTTTTTGGGCTCCAAAATCACTGCAGATGGTGACTGCAGCCATGAAATTAAAAGATGCTTGCTCCTTGGGAGAAAAGTCATGACCGACCTAGACAGCATACTAAAAAGCAGAGTTTCTTGCCATCAAAGGTCCATCTAGTCAAAGCTATGGTTTTTCCATATGTATGGATGTGAGATTTGGACTATTGATGGTTTTGAACTGTGGTGTTGGAGATGATTCTTGAGAGTCCCTTGGACTGCAAGGAGATACAGCCAGCCCATCCTAAAGGAAATCAGTCCTGAATATTCATTGGAAGGACTGATGCTGAAGCTGAAATTCCAGTGGTTTGGCCAATGACTGATATGAAGGACTGACTCATTTGAAAAGATCCCGATGCTGGGAAAGACTGTAGGTGAGAGAAGGTGGCAACAGAGGATGAGATGGTTGCATGGCATCACTGACTCAATGGACATGAGTTTGAATAAACTCTGGGAGTTGGTGATCAACAGGGAGGCCTGGTGTGCTGCAGTTTATGGGGTCACAAGCAGTTGGAAACGACTGAGCAACTGAATTGAACTGAACTGAAACCTGATTACCTCCCACAAGCCCCATTTCCAAATACCATCACATTAGCAGTTAGGGCTTCAACATACAAATTTTTGAGGGGACATAATTCAGCCTACAGGCAGTCTTTACATTCAAACTCAAGGGCAAAAGATCTCAGTGACTCTTGGTAGCAGAGGGACTAGCGCATCAGAGGAGAAGTAGAAGGTAAGCACAGAAATGCCCAGGGCATCCAGTTTATGGTCAGCTGCAACTGCCAGAGTAAGGAGTTTGACACTATATACAACTGACCTTGGTCAAAGTTGTTAACCAAAGATCATTGGAAGAGGTATTACAGGATGTCTTAACAATAGAGGCAACAGAGATATTTGATATGGGATGGCTTTTCCAACGTGAATGTGCCATAAATTACCTTAATATAAGATAATTTTATAAGAAGTGTGTTTCTTAAAATGAGAGTCAAGTAAGTCTGACAACAAAAGAATCTTATAAATCAGCTAGGTACAAAGCCAGGGACACAGAAATCAGCTTGGGACACAGGACCTCTTTATCAAGCTGCTGCTGCTGCTGCTAGGTCACTTCAGTCGTGTCCGACTCTGTGTGACCCCATAGACAGAAGCCCACCAAGCTCCCCCATCCCTGGGATTCTCCAGGCAAGAACACTGGAGTGGGCTGCCATTTCCTTCTCCAATGTGTGAAAGTGAAAATTGAAAATGAAGTCACTCAGTCGTGTCCAACCCTTAGCGACCCCACAGACTGCAGCCCACCAGGCTCCTCCATCCATGGGATTTTCCAGGCAAGAGTACTGGAGTGGCTTGCCATTGCCTTCTCCAGCTAGTGTATATGGTCGGAGAAGGCAATGGCAAGCCACTCCAGTACTCTTGACTAGAAAATCCCATGGACAGAGGAGCCTGGTGGGCTACAGTCCATGGGGTCGCTACTAGTCGGACACGATTGAGTGACTTCACTTTCACTTTTCACTTTCACGCATTGGAGAAGGAAATGGCAACCCACTCCAGTGTTCTTGCCTGGAGAATCCCAGGGACGGCGGAGCCTGGTGGGCTGCCGTCTGTGGGGTCGCACAGAGTCGGACACGACTGAAGTGACTTAGCAGCAGCAGCAGCAGTGTATATGGTGGGAGTAGGTGGGGACTTGTTTGGAGGATGAGAGAAAAGGGACAAAGAACTCGGCTGTCATTCAAATTTGGCTTTGAGAAATACTAAAGTGGGAGGCTAAAAAGCAGTGCCGCTCCAATTTGCTAACACAGCTTTTCTCAGCTCTGTATTTACAAAAATGCTGATTTACGGCATTATATTAAGAAGTACAGTGACTATAACCTCATCTATTCATCTTTTTTTCTCTTACATAAAATGAAATATAAGTTTTCAAATAATTAGAGAATGGGCACTGAAGGTGTGGAGGGAGGAAAAAAAAATTACAAAAAGTCCCCTTAACAAAAAACTAAGAAGTTGTTGTTTCAGGGAAATAACAAAATCAAGTACTCTAAATTACTTACTTGCTTTTTTTTCTGCTCTTTTACTCCAAATTTTATAACCTTAGTCAAAGAATAAGCTTTGGAGTTAAGTTTCCTAAACACATAGTACAAGTAGCCCATTGAAGTTTTTATTTATAAAACTGTCACATTTATCATAGGAGAATTATTATCTCTTTCTTGAGTAAAAGTAGCTTAACAGGAAAATAATGACAAGGTCAGGAAAGAGAAAGCTGTGTCTTTTGAGCATTTTTCTGTTTAATAAGCAAGTAATTTTACTGTTTACAAGCTCCCATTTTTAAAAGAAAGCACAGATATTTATATATGTATTCTAATTAAGAGCTTTTATATTTTTCTATATTCTCTTAAGAATAATTTCTCTAAGTGTATCATTCCCATAATTGTTTTCGCTAAGATTTTTCTTTTTATTTTTGTATATGTCTAATATTATTTAAGCAATACTATTTTCATATGTAGGCTACTAATAAATAATAGTTGGTAGAACCATTTTTCCTAAATTTTGTGCTACTATATTTAGAAATGATGTAATGTTCATCCTCAGGTATACAGTTCTTGACTATGCTAAGTAAATTTAAGTATATTTAAATACAAGGAATAATTTGGGCAATGATCATTTTAGTAATTCCATTCCAAATTCTCTTTCAACTCAAAAGATTATATCCATTGTCTCTACCTCCTATTTGGGAGGATGGCTGGAATCTCCATTAACCCTAGGTGAACGTTCATTGCTATGCACAGATTATGAGTGATAATTTTTGCTGGATCAATTTTCTCTTTTTTTCCCCTTTTCTTCTTTCCTTCCTTCCTTTTAGTAAAATAAAGACGGTTATATATGCCATGTGACTGACCAGAGTTGTAGAATTTTAATGGAGTCTCTCTTTTGGGAGGATACACATATAACTAGATCAGTTACTGGAAACTACATAAAACAGACAATTTCTGCCTAAGCAGTTTTACCTGATTTTCATAATATTTTATATTACTTCAATAAGTTATGAAGGGCAAAAGTACTTTGGGGTTAGAACAGGGGTAGAGAGTAGGACATGGAGGCCTTCTCATGTAACTAGTGTCAGTATTCTTCAGAAAACTCAGTACAGTTCATTTACAGTGGTTAGGAACAAAAATTTAGGAGATATTTTTACAAACGGTACAAGGCAGCTTTAATCTGAGATGTTGTAAAATGAGAATACTAGTAGATTTACTAATGCAAGGACGAGGTAATAACATCCAAGGGGTGACTGAATCTTTCTTATGCAGATTGTTTCTCTAACTTCTGTGGCACATCTATCTTCTTACCTCATGGGTCCCTAGGGCTCCTGTCTAAAATTGAGAACTAATCATCTTTCCTTACGCACCAGCATTTTTTCCTGCACTCTATAGACTCTATAGGGAAAAAAAAAAAAAATATATATATATATATATATATAGAGTTCAATAATCCATAGAGTAGTTGATGTATGTCTGCAACAAAGTTTTCTTCATCTATTTTCAATGGAAATTAACAATGATATCGCCTTTCTTTCATAAAATTTAATTTCTATTTCTTAAAATTAAGTTCTTTCCTACTCTTTTGATTTTATGAAATGACGATTGAGAGATTGTGTTTGTGGTGTTTTAGGATAAAAGTTGTATAATCCCGTCTTTTCCCCTAGTTACTTACCTTTATTTGTAGTTTTCAGTGGAAACCCCAACTGTGAACTAGGTTTCTCAAATGCTTTTCTAGTTCATTTACTTGTGGCTTGAAGACTTCAGTTAACCTAAGAAGTCACTTCAGTCGTGTCCGACTCTGTGTGACCCCATAGACGGAAGCCCACCAGGCTCCCCCGTCCCTGGGATTCTCCAGGCAAGAACACTGGAGTGGGTTGCCATTTCCTTCTCCAATGTGTGAAAAGTGAAAGTGAAGTCGCTCAGTCGTGTCCGACCCTTAGCGACCCCACGGACTGCAGCCTACCAGGCTCCTCTATCCATGGGATTGTCTAGGCAAGAGTGCTGGAGTGGCTTGCCATTGCCTTCTCCGAAGAATTACCTGGGACCTTGTTAAAAGTGTAGAATCTAGATACCACCAGTCTCTCCTATGAGATTCTGGCATTCTTATCCTTAATTTACTTTGCATTTGTCCAGTTACTGTGTAAGTTGATTCCCTTAGAAACAAAAAGTGTCATCATTGAATGAGTTGTATCCACCCAGAGCATTTGAAATTTACTGAGTATTTCAATTTTCTTGAATAATTCATTTTGAATTTCATAGGTTTTGGCCTGCGCAAATCTACTAATTACAAGTTCGTTTCTATAGAACTGCAGTTTGTCGAGTGAAACGCTGGCTGTTCAGACTGGGAATTGCCTATATTCTTCTGAGAGCTACCCGTTCCTACTTGAGGGAGGTCTCAAGTGACAGGTGCTCAGCTCTTCTGTTGCCTCTAAGCTTAATGTTTTATTAAGCTTAGAGGTGGGTTAAACCTCTGTGTTCTAAATGAACCCGGTAAGCTTTTCAACCTGCCCCATAAAGCTATCCCATAACTTCTCACTGTATTATTATTTGCTTTGAGATTGCCCTGTAAAAGGCAAGATAACTGGTGGCTGCGCTAGGGACCGGGGGAGGCAGGCGGGTTCCTTCGGTGGCCCGGGCCTCGCGAAGCGCCCTGGCAGAGCCTGGGATACACTTTTCCCCCCTGCGCAGCCGACAAGGGCTGAGCAGCAGAGCTCTCCCCGGGGGCACTGTGTGTGAGCTGGCCCGGAGATCCCAGGCCCAGGGGGCAGCTCCACCCAAGAAGACTAGACACGCCTCAGACCGGGCAAACTCCCGGCCTCCTCTGGCCTCAAGCCAGCAGCAGCCGCCCGCCGCCTCCTTTCCTCCTCTGCAGCGGCCCTGGCCGCCCCGCCGGGCCCCGAACTCGGCGGCGCCTGGGAGCGCGGCCCCTCGGCCCACGGCGCTGGCAGCGCGGCTGCGACGGGAGCGATGTGGCGCATGCGTGGTGGCGCCACCAGGCGCGGGAGCTGCGGCGGCGGGGAAGGCGGCGGGGACAGCCGCGGGCAAGGCCGCCCAGGCCGCGTTCGCGGGGGCGGCGGCGGCGGCGGCGTGGGCTGGCGAGGCCGTGCGGGCGGCGCCCGACAGCAGCTGGAGGAGCGCTTCGCCGACTTGGCGGCGAGCCACCTGGAGGCCATCTGCGCGCGGGACGAGCGGGACCGGCAGAACGCGAGGCTGCGCGAGGAGAACGCCCGGCTGCGGCTCGAGAACCGGCGGCTGAAGCGCGAGAACCGCAGCCTCTTTCGTCAGGCCTTGCGGTTCCCTGGCGAGGGCAGCGACGGGGCGTCCGCGGACTCGGCGAGGGCCACCCCGGTCCCGGAGGAGGCTGGCATGAACCGCAGGGCGAGGGGCGGCGGCCCCGGGGACGAGCCGGGGAGCCCCAGGGCCCTGAGAGCCCGGCTTGAGAAGCTGGAGGCCATGTACCGCCGGGCCCTGCTGCAGCTGCACCTCGAACAGCGGGGCCCGCGACCGCGTGCGGACAGGGATGAGCCCTCTCCGGGCAGCCCCGACTCAGGCCTCCGAGTCCCAGAGCCAGAGCCCTCCGAGCCCTGCCCGTAGCCCGAGGCCGCAGCCTGGGGAGGCGGGGCCTCGCGCAGGCTCCTCCCCAACTCAGTGCTGCCCCCGCCTGGCGCGCGCCTGAGCCGCGCTCCCGCCTCGGCCTGGCCCTGACGCTTCCGGGGCCGAGCTTTCTGCCCGCCGAGGCTGGGGACGGCGTGGGGCAGTCTGAGCCCACCCGTGTGCAGGTCACCCACCTGACTCTGGCGCCTGCTAGTTTCGGTGGAGAGAGACCTAGCCCCGGAGGGGCGGGCTTTAAACAGCGTGAAGTAGGTGGCAGTCTACCCTTCCTAATGCCTGAACTTTTCTGGGTGTTGTAAGGACCTGTGGTATTTTTTCCCCTCTGTTTTGGTTCTTCCAGGGATGATAGTACCTTTTGATTTGGCTGGATTTGTTTTTCATCGTCTCCTAAAGCCTCCAGCTAGTCTCTCTCATGAAGCCAACATTTTAAGTGTTTGGTTTGTTTTTATAAGTCGGTGTTACTTAGGTATCCTGTGAAATATCACCCTTTAATGCACAAGGTGAAGTTTATAATTTAGAAATTCATGTCTGCCCTGGTTCTAGTCCTTATACATCTAATATATACTGATTTGTTAATCCCATTCCCCCGTCATCCCCCTGCCCTGGGAAATTTTAACTATCTTCCTTCGAGTTGCTAAATAAATTTGGTGCACGGAAACTAACTTAAAGCTATCCTACGGCTGTTATTTAAAGTGTGTTAAGTGTTTATACGTTTCCTTAATATCTGAACTTGATTACACTTTGTAAACTATCATTCTCTTTTCACTTTATGTAACAATGATCTTTTAAAATAATCAAAAAAATTAGATAATCTAAACATTATTTTGTAATTTGTGCACGTTTTAGACTTGGCAGAATATAGCACACAGCTATTTTGCCTAATACTGCTAATGTTTAAAATTTTTTAAGAGATTATGAATTATATGTGCATCAAAAGGCCCAAAGCAACATGATTTAAGTCTCAGTTGTAATTTCAATTCCAGGAAAATGAGATTAATCTTAACAAATATTCTAAGATCAGTTGATTGTACTTTGTCAGTGAATAACACTTTTGCCTATTAATGAAGAGGGTGACATTGTACCTGGTAGAAATCATACGTGTAAAAGACTGTTTAAGTGGTGGATAACACTTCAGTTTAAGAAGAAAAAAGAGTTTTTGTTATAGTTAGAAAAAAAATCATAAATCAGAGTTTTTGTTTTATTTGTGGCATATTCCAAAAGTTTCATAGCCTATTTTATGAAACAAGTTGCCAAGGAAAATAGTTTCAAGATTTTTCTAACCCTGGATATTGAAGACACTTTGTACATTTCACTTAAAGATAGTTGATAGTTGTGAACATTAAGATCTTCCTCTATGGCCAAGAAATATTAGAAGAAATTTGGTGAGAATAAATAGGTATGTGAAAAGTATTTCTATCTTTCTGATAGGGAAAGAATTAAAACATTTTTAGGAGGCACTAAGAATTGAAGAATAGTCAAAAAGCAGATTGTCCCTGTTCCTACTTTGTGTATAAATTAGTTAATCTCTCTAAGCCTTAGTTTTCCTACCGTTAAAAATCTACCACCATTAAAATTTTTATAACTACCTCAAAATGTTATAAAAATTTTATTGAGATGCTATATGCAGAGTGCCTGCTTCGGAATAAGGGCTGTGTCAATTTAAAATCTAAAATGTGCAAGTTCAAAGTAAATGTTTTACTTATACTTTCCTTCTGTATTTTGCTACCATATGAATTTATGGGTTTTAGCAGATATGGAGATTTCGAATGCACTGATATTTTTCTCTCCTTTTAAGCAAATGGAAGTTAAAGGTTTTATAATAAGGAAATAATATAAAAAATTAAAAATAATTCCCAATTGTGTCAATTGGCAATTCAAGAACTAAGCAAAATATTCAGTTTACCTAGTTTTAAACACCTTTTGTATTAAAATAATGTATAATGTAAATATGGCAAAAAAATTTTTGTAAAATACTGACGTACACACACTAATGAGGAAGTTTTTTGAGCATAATTCCTGAAAGGTATTAAAAATTCTGAAACCCAAATGCCCCATAACATGAGTTAAGGCTAGTATATATTTCAACTTTTGTATTTCCCCTCTGTTAAGTGATAAGGCATCATGTTGTTTATAAAAGATGTTTTGTTATATCAAAATAAGTACTGGTTTAGGAAATGGATAAAGTTGATTTTAGAAAAGTTTTATCTGGGTTCTAGTTTGATCTAAAATAACCTAAAACTGCAGATTATCTTCCTTGTTACAATGACACTTTATTTTCATAACTTCAGATTTGTTGTGCAATGAAAAGAGAGCTTATAATTTATAGAAACAAGCAACAAAAATATGTCATATTAACAAGCAAATTCAGTGAAGAGCACTGGCATGTTTTTAATCAGAAATTTTTATTGGTACTACTCACAAATATATGCTATCTTTGTTTTTATCTATAAAAATTAGGATGTAAATCAAAGTAATATAAAGTGTTTTGTAGATCATAGACCAAGGTATCATTGCTAAACTTCTTCAATGTTATGTATATTTGAAAAATACTTGAAAATATCTTTTGTTATTTAAATAGCCTTAGACATAGATTTGCCAATTTATGAGTGTTACCTTGATTAAACTAATACCAAATTATTCATTAAATCATTAACACTCTAAATAATTATTAGGAGAATGATTTTATCTTCAGTGCCAAAATAGCATTTTCTATTTTGATTAAAGGAACAGATTTTCACTGAGAATTTGTCATAAAATCGTCATGAGTGAATGATAAAATGTATTAGTATTTCTATTCAGTGATTAGTGATCAATTATAAATTCTAGCTTTTCTACTATAAACTTGCTTTCCTGATATGTATTTTACGTGTCTGATATAGACAGTATATAAATATATTTATGCAATGTAAATAAGAACCAAGGAAAATATTTAGATAATATCAATTTCATGCTAACATTAGCATCTCTTAAAGATCAGAATTAAACTGTGTTGTGTGTAATAAATAGGGGATTTTGCTTATTTAAAAATCATATCCAGAATCTATTAATTCTTATGAGTATAGTGTTGGCCTTATTCACGTTAATTTATTAAATCCAAGTTCTCAAATACCTGTCAAAGTTTAGAGAAAATTTGAGAAAGGACATTAGTGAGTTTGTTGGTGCTTAAACATTCTTGTCTGAGTGGTAGGCATTCTACTCTAAAAATTGAATTATTAGAGAAATTGAACAGCAATCTACCTGATATTTCATACATGGAACTGATGAAAGTCTTCCTTGGCCCTTCATTTTTCCAAGGATCCTCACCTATTTTTGGTTCTATCATTTTAAACTTAAAACCTCCATTGTATTTTAAACTTAATAGAGCTGCCTTTAGTTATGGTGAAGACTCTGTTGCTAGTAACCGATCACTCCTGTTACCCGAGCCAGCAGCCAACCAACTATCTTCAGCGGGCCAGTTTACAAACAACTGGTTGGCTAATCACATAGATGTTCCCTGTATAGGTCAACCCAGTCAGGCCAAGATCAGCAAAACCACCACCAAGTAAACCTATGATTAACAATTAATGGTGGTTTTAATTCATTAGGTTATGGGGGCAAACTGTTAGGTTATAAATTGTTGAGCAGCTACAAGGAATTGAGTATTAAATGTTTTTAAATAAGTATCTTGTTAAAGAAAAGAATAGAGTTGGAAAATTTGCTGAGGGTAGTAGTATTTATATCGTGCATAGAATGGATCAGACTGCATTTCAGGAGAGACGCGAATAAAAGAACGTGTGATGAACAGGGCAGTGGAAGATGGTGGAATTGAAGTAACACATTCTCATGAATGGATGATCTCAAATGCACAGAGGGTTAGAACAGTCTGGTAAAGGAATAGATTAAATTCTTAAAGAGGAGCTAGCAAGAAAAGGACATGTGATGATACAGGGAAAGAATGAGATTAGAGACACATAGATTGAGTGATCATATCTTTTCCATAAAACAGTAAAATCATTTGTTGAATTAGCTGTTCTAAAAGTAGAGAAAAGTTTCAAACATCAGTTAAAGGTATTTCAAAGGTAGTCAGTTGGGAGATAAAAGGATGGCTGAGTGATTCTGAGAGCCTAGGTGACTATCAAGAAACACACCACAAGTGTAGAAATCATATTGGACTTTGGGAGAAGAAAAAAACACAAGAGACAGCTCTGAAAAATAACCTGAAGATGCACAAGAGAACTTTTTATTTAAGTTGAATTTCACTAAACAGTCTTACTGGCAACTGAATTCTGATATCTTTCTATATGCTGTATATGTTGAATTAATTCTACTAAGATAAGTAGAATTAATGAATCATGCATGTGAAGATTTGAAAATTTCATAATTTTGGAGCCTTGCCAGTGTGCTTTGGGGATAAGAAAGAGACAAAGTGGAGACATGGCAATCAGCACCAGTGTTAGGGGAGAAATATATTCATAAGAAATGTAAGGAAAACAGTGCCCTCTCTTTATCAGGCTTAACACCAGGATTGTGAAGTTGATGAGAAAGAGTTCTTGGGTCCTTTTTGTACAGATGGCAAACTATCTCTGTGTCTCTAGCATGTGGATCAGAGGAGGATGTTGATCAAGTCAAAGAATGAGGTGCATTTATACAAGAAGGAGAGACTGATTTTTATGGCAGTCTCCCGAGACTTCCTTTCTTTCACCTGAAGTCAGAAAAGTCGATTGAATTCAGTATCTTTACTTATAGCATAGTAATATCAATTCAGAATTGTTGAGAAAAATCAAAAGAGATGAGTTTACATGAAAGTGCATTGAAAATCTAAAACCTGATACAAATGAAAAATATTTGCTAAAGCTAACCGCAATGATATTTAAGATAACTTTTATTAAAATCGATTTTTAAACGATACAAAGAATGAACTTTCTCGTATTGCTTAAAAGTAACTGGTTCTGTCTCAAAATGATCAAGGCAATTAACCTAAAACATTTGTCATAAGAGATTAAGATAATACCCTGAGTGTTACATGTTATAAAATTGGAGATATAGTGTTTTAATGTAGGTACTCAATATTCATCAAAGAAACCTAAATTTAGTTACTTCTAACTCTACTAGCACTGCACATCTTACTGCTTTCATGCAATGTCTATATGAACTATTTTATTAGCATTTTTGTACCACTTGAAAATCCTTCATGATGAGAATTATATGCTTTGTTGGTCTACATGGATTTTGATAAGAGTATAAAACCAGTGACACATCATTTTTGAGCATTGATATGTTTTCCCTGCTATCTTAAAACAGGGAAAGACACAGTATCATCCACCTACTAATTTGTATTTTAGCATTCTAAAGATCAAATCTTAAAACATATATACAAGGTGAGAAATTTAGAAATAACCCATTCTCGTATTGATGAAACTAACAGTCATTCACATTTGAAATGTATGTTGAATCCCTGCTCTGTGACAGGCACGGTCCTCAGTCACTACCTTGGAAAGCTTGCAAAGAATTGAAGGGAAATAAATAACAAATATCATTTCTTAATCCAAAATAATT
Source organism: Moschus berezovskii (assembly GCF_049115385.1). Taxonomy (NCBI): domain Eukaryota; kingdom Metazoa; phylum Chordata; class Mammalia; order Artiodactyla; family Moschidae; genus Moschus; species Moschus berezovskii. The sequence continues at coordinate 24,798,252 of NC_142466.1, forward strand.
TACCATTTTCCATTAAACAATTTTTTTTCAATTTTTGGTATATAAATTGGGACAACAAGACCTAAAAGGTTTACAGAGTGAGGCAGGTGGTTTTGAGTCAACCATTACTGAGCCTTCTACTTTTCATGCACAAAGCTTTCTTTCCATTTAATTTTCCTTCTGTGTATAACTTCTCATCAATTCATTTAATTTTAGATACAATTTAAAAGTGAATATTCCACACAATGTGGAAACAGTCGTCTCTGTGGTAAATGGTGCCATGAAAACTGGATAGTTGTGTGGAAGAATGAAACTGAGCTCTTATACCAATACAAAAAGTAACTCAAAGTGGTTTCAAAGACTTAAATGTAAGATTGAAACCTTAGAAACTCCTGGAAGAAAATATAGAAAGAAAGTTTCTTAACATTGGTCTTGGCAGTGATTTCTTGGCTATGACACAAAAAGCAAAAATAGATGAGTAAGATTACATCTAGTATAAAAGCTTCTGCATAACGAAACCATCAACAAAATGAAAAAGCAGCTTCTGGAATGGGAGAAAATATTTGCAAACCATGTATCTGATAAAGGGCTAATATGCGAAATATTTAAGGAAATTCTATCTATAATTCAATAGGAAGAAGAGAAGGGAGAGAGAGGGAGAAGAGAAAGGATAGAAGGAGGGAGGGAGGAACCAAGGAAGAAAATTATCTGAATAAAAAGTAGACAAAGACCTTGAATAAACATTTCTCTAAACACGACGCACAAGTGACCAATAGGTATATGACAAGATGTGCAATATCTCTATTCCTCAGAGAAATGAAAATCACAACCACAATGAGTTATCACCTCATACCTAGGATGGCTGTTATTTTTTTTTAAAAGATAGGTGTTGATGAAGATGTAGAGAATAGGAAACCATTGCATACTATTGGTAGAATGCAAATTGGTGCAGCCACTATGGGAAATAATATGGAAGTCTTCAAAAAATTAAATATAGTGCTACTATATGACTCAGGAATCCCATTCTGGGCGTATATCCAAAGGAATTGTAATCATGATGTCAAAGACATATGTGAACTCATTCATTGCAACATTAGAATAGTATCCTAGGTGAGGCAGAACACAGAAGGACAAATACTACATATTTTCACTTCTATGAGGAGTCTAACAGAGTCAAACTCACAGCAGCAGTGAGTGGAATGCTCCTTGCCAGAGGCTGGGAGGAAGGGGAAATAGGGAGCTATTAGTCAAAGGGTACAAAGTTTCAGTTATACAAGATAAGTAAGTCCTAGAGATCTTACTGGTCTATAGTTAGATAGTTAATGGCACTATATTGCACATTTAAAATTTTGCTAAGAGGGTAGATCTTATGTTAAGTGTTCTTATTACACAAAAAATAAAGAGATCAGGAAACTTGTGGAAATGAGGGCTATGTTTATGGCGTAGCTTGTGATGCTAGTTCACAGATGTATATTGTTGTTGTTCAATCGCCTAGTCAGTTCCGACTCTTTGTGACCCCATAGACTGCATCATAGACTGCGTCCCTGTCCCTTACCATCACCCAAAATTTGTCCCAGTTCATGTCCATTGCATCAGTGATGCCATCCAGCCATCTCATCCTCTGACACCCTGTTTTCCTTCTGCCCTCAATCTTTCCCAGCATCAAGGATTTTTCTAATGAGTCAGCTGTTCACATCAGGTGACCAAAATACTGAAACTTCAGCACCAGTCCTTTCAATGAGTATTCAGGGTTGATTTCCTTAAGATTGACTGGTTTGATCTCCTTGCTGTCCAAGGGACATTCAGGAGTCTTCAGCACCACAGTTTGAAAGCATCAATTCTTTGGTGTTCTGCCTTCTTTACAGTTCAGCTCTCACAACCATATGTAACCACAGGGGTTAATAGTCAGCCGCCTGTTGCTCTGGCTAAGCCATGAGAAAATCACCATGGGAAAAGAATAAAAGCAAAACATAGCAATACAGCATAACCCAAATAAAAGTACATCGGGTTGATTAGCTGGGGTCGGCATACCCTGCTAAGCTAAGGAAAAACATAGTGTGGACCTTGGAATGCCGGGTCAGCGCAAGTTCAGAACGCTGCTTGTGCACTCACTAAGATGTTTTCCCAAGGCATATGCAGATCTATGACCCCCAGCTAGGTGATAGCCCTCGTACAGGAAAATAGCAAAGATAGTTTAAAGTAATCAGTAAAATGGGAGACCTGACTGGGGACACAGGAGGCGGATTTCATCGTAGCACAAAAGATACTTTCTGCGTGCCAAAATGCAAAATAAAAGTGATGTGGCTCTGAGGAACAGGGCTCTGGATCCAAGAGGTCTTGAGTCCCCCCATCCCATCTTTGAAACTTTAACTCTGTCTCTAGTTTCTTTTTCCCAAATTGTGCGTCTACCACTTTCAATCCCTATCTGCTGCACTGACTCCAGCATGTAACTACTGGGAAGACCACTGACTATCTGGACCTTTGTTGACAGAGTGATGTCTCTGCTTTTCAAAACACTGTCTAGGTTTGTCATCAAAGATGTATAGTTATCCCCAAACCCATCGAGTTGTGTACATTAAATATTTAATACATTAAACACTTTAAAAAGGTCTTACTCTTAGAAGTTTCACTGAAGTGGATATGTATCTTAAAATGTGATGTCACATAAAGGTGCATCATTTGATTGTGAATTCTTAAAGGCAACCATACTATCTTATTCACCATTTATCCCTAATAAATACCTAGAATGTTATAGGTAACAAATAATTATTTTTTACTTCTGAAAAAAGCGATTCCCAAAATTAATGCAAAGGGAATACTTTTCTCTTTCTGCAAAAATGTATTTTGAAAGAAAAGAGATTCGTTTTCCTAGAGATGTATCTAATTGTATGGCAATAATTTGTGATCCTTCAAAAATAGGACTAATTATCATCTTGCAGGCAGGGGTTCTTAGGTGGAAATTTGTCATTTTTAGTAGTTTTTTGCTTGCAGCATTTTGAAGTTGCTACAGCAGGAGGTAAAACAAAATCATGTTTATTTGAAAAGAAATATTTTAAATACTATGTTAGTTCTGTTCAGTTCAGTTGCTCAGTTGTGTCTGACTCTGTGACCCCATGGACTGAGGTATGCCAGGCTACCCTGTCCATCACCAATTTCTGGAGCCTACTCAAACTCATGTCCATCACATAGGTGATGCCATCCCACCGTCTTATCCTCTGTCATCCCCTTCTCCTCCTGCCTTCAATCTTTCCCAGCATCAGGGTCTTTTCAAATGAGTCAGCTCTTCACATGAGGTGGCCAAAGTATTGGAGTTTCAGCTTCAGCATCAGTCCTTCCAATGAATATTCAGGACTGAGTTCCTTTAGGATGGCCTTGTTGAATCTCCTTGCAGTCCAAGGAACACTCAAGAGTGTTTTCCAACACCACAGTTCAAAAGCATCAATTCTTTGGTGCTCAGCATTTTCTATAGTTCAACTCTCACATCCATACATGACTACTAGAAAAACCGCAGCTTTGACTAGATGGACCTTTGTTGGCAAAGTATTGTCTCTGTTTTTAATATGCTCTCTAGGTTGGTCATAGCTTTTCTTCCAAGGAGCAAGCATCTTTTAATTTCATGGCTGCAGTCACCATCTGCAGTGATTTTGGAGCCCAAGAAAATAAAGTCTGTCACTGTTTCCATTGTTTTCCCATCTATTTGCCATGAAGTGATGGTACCAGATGCTATGATCTTAGTTTTCTGAAGGTTGAGTTTTAAGCCATCTTTTTCTGTCTCCTCTTTCACTTTCATCAAGAGCCTCTTTAGTTCTTCTGCGCTTTCTGCCATAAGAGTGGTGTCATCTACCTATCTGAGGTTATTGATATTTCTCCCAGCAATCTTGATTCCAGCGTGTGCTTCATCCTGCCTGGCATTTCACATGATGAACTCTGCATATAAGTTAAATAAGCAGGGTGACAATATACAGCCTTGACATGCTCCTTTCCCAATTTGAAACCAGTCTGTTGTTCCATGTCCAGTTCTAACTATGACTTTTTGACCTGCACACAGATTTCTCAGGAGGCAAATCAAGTGGTCTGGTATTCACATCTCTTGAAGAATTTTTCAGTGTTGGAAAACACCACCGGGGTGTGGTGTTTGACTATGTGGTGATCCACGCAGACAAAAGCTTTGGCATAGTCAATAAATCAAAAGTAGATGATTTTCGGGAACTCTCTTGCTTTTTTGATGATCCAATGGGTGTTGGCAATTTGATCTCTGGTTCCTCTGCCTTTTCTAAATCCAGCTTGAATATCTGGAAGTTCATGGTTCATGTACTGTTGAAGCCTGGCTTGGAGAATGTTGAGCATTACTTTGCTAGCATGAAAGATGAGTGCAATTGTGTGGTAGTTTGAGCATTCTTTGGCATTGCCTTTCTTTGGGATTGGAATGAAAACTGACCTTTTCCAGTCCTGTGGCCACTGCTGAGTTTTCCAAATTTGCTTGCATATTGAGTGCAGCACTTTCACAACACCATCTTTTAGGATTTGAAATAGCTCAACTGGAATCCCATCACCTCCACTAGCTTTGTAGTGATGCTTCCTAAGGCCCACTTGACTTTGCATTCCAGAACGTCTGGCTGTAGGTGAGTGATCACACCATTGTGTTTATCTGGGTCGTGAAGATCTTTTTTGTATAGTTCTTCTGTGTATTCTTGCAACCTCTTGGTAATATCTTCTGCTTCTGTTAGGTCCATACCATTTCTGTCCTTTATTGTGCCCATCTTTGCATGAAATGTTCTCTTGGTATCTCTAATTTTCTTGATGAGATCCCTAATCTTTCTTTGCATTGATGACTGAGGAAGGCTTTCTTATCTCTCCTTGCTGTTCTTTATGGAATCAGTAAAGCAGAGTTCAGGAGAAGTGAATGGATCTCTCTTCTTATTTATTTATAGAAACTTCCTGTGGGCTTCCCTGGTGGCTCAGAGGGTAAAGAGTTCACCTACAATGCAGGAGACCCAGGTTCAATCCCTCGCTTGAGAAGATGCCCTGGAGAAAGGAATGGCTACCCACTCCAGTATCTTTGCACGGGTAATTCCATGGACAGAGGAGCCTGGCAGGCTACAGTCTGTGAAGTTGCAAAGAGCAGGACATGACTGAGAAACTAACACTTTCACTTTCCTATAATAGCTTCTTAGGCATGTCTTAAATTGGTATTCACTTTCAGATAGAGTATAATACACTGGCCAATCGGTAGCCCATAGCCAGAGGTGGCTGTTGAGTATTTGAGTAGTCTGACTTGAGATGCATAAATAAATGTGAAATACACACTGGATTTAACATGCTTAGTCAGAAAATTTCAAAATATTACATTAATAATTTTATATTAATTACATGTTAGAATTATAACATTTGATATATTCAGTTCAGTTCAGTTAAGTTGCTCAGTCGTGTCCGACTCTTTGCGACCCCATGAATCACAGCATGCCAGGTCTCCCTGTCCATCACCAACTCCCAGAGTTCAATCAAACTCATGTCCATCGAGTCGGTGATGCGATCCAGCCATCTCATTCTCTGTCGTCCCCATCTCCTCCCACACCTAATCCCTCCCAGCATTAGACTCTTTTCCATTGAGTCAACTCGTCGCATGAGGTGGCCAAAGTATTGGAGTTTCGGCTTTAGCATCAGTCCTTCCAATGAACACCCAGGATTGATCTCCTTTAGAATGGACTGGTTGGATCTCCCTGCAGTCCAAGGGACTCTCAAGAGTCTTCTCCAGCACCACAGTTCAAAAGCATTTTAGGCTAAATAAAATATGTTAATAAAATTATTTTATCTGTTTATTTTACTTTCTTAATATGGCTTCAAGAAAACTTAAAACTACTCATGTAGCTTGACTTATGTTTCTTTTGACAGTATTGTCTAATAAGTATAGAATAGTGGGATTATATTTTTCTCCATGACAACATCTTCATCTATTGCTAGATAACGATTTTTACATCACACAGCTCAAATTTATATTCAATTTCTCATCTACTAAATCCATGAGCTCCATTATAAAAGAACTGCTCAACACTCTCCTACAGTTTATTTCATGTATCAAAAATTTTTATATCCCATTTACTTGTGAAAAAATTTTGCTCAAGTTTATCACAAAATATATCTAAACACAGCAGTTACAAATGAAATCAAATAGAAACAAAATAAGATAAAGGAAGAATACATATCATTCTAAAGTAAACTGTTTACTGTACTTGATTAGTCAAGTACAAACTTAGATCAAGTTTTGTAACAAAAGAAAAAGCCAGACATAGCTATTGTATTCTTGGCCTTATGGTAAACTAAAAACAATCATTTGTAATCAACCATTATTAGAAACAGAATTTTTTATAGGGTAGCCCCTAAAGCTTTCTGAATGATGGAAAAATAAGATTAAAAGGCAGCAAATTCACTGGGAAGTGAGGAAAATCAGAACACCTTAAGAATCTATTGCCCCTGTATCTTCTTATCCCACTGCTGACTCTACTTATGTGACCTCAGTTATACATATGCATCATTTTTCTGAAATAGCAATAACATGAATAGCAGTGTTAAGAGTCCTCTCCAAGTTCTGTAGAGTATTTGAAACCCAGTAGTAAAAAATTTTAGTCATACTATAAGGGATCAAAATATGTAAGGGCATATTTACTCAAAATACAGCTTGAGGTCAATTAAAAAGTTGTGCAGTGCAAATGGAGCAAAATATTTTAGCTTTTTAAAGGAACCTTGGAAAATCTATTGAAATGTGTCACATATAAAAAATTTCTTTTATTACATACTAGTTTTAGTCAAGTCTGAAAGAGAAAATTGAAGTAATTAGAAGGAATTAAGGAGAATATAGTAGAAATGAGAAGTAGGAGACGTAGTGAGACCCAGTACTTCCTTGTAAACACTTAAAAAAAATGCATTTTGCTCTAAATGTAGTGTTAAGCCATTGACTTTGAGCACTAGAAATACAGAATATCATTTTAGTTCTAAATCATCAGTCTGACAATCTGAGGGCCCAGAGAGAAATCAGGGTAATGCTTTTTTTTGGAAATAGACATGAAGATGTATTATAATTACTTGGATATAGAATTTAAATCTCAGGGACTTGATCAGGGCTGAATATGTACATTTGGGCATCAATACATAGAGAGTCGAAGAAATCTCATGGGAGTAAATATAGACAGAAAAATAAGGGGCCCTGAACTCCTAAATATTTGGATGTCACCTAAAGATGTAGAAGCCAGAAAAGAAAACTTAGAAGGGGTAGCTTGTGGGATAGAACAAAATTCAGGAGCATGATACTTCGTGGATGCCAAAGGGCCTGTGACAGGGATTGGGGATTACCAAGTGTGCCAGATACCCTGACTGGGTAGAGTAAGGAGAGAGCACAAAAGCATCCAGGAGGTGTGTCATCACCAAGGCCGTGGCTGACATTGACCAGAGTGGTTTCAGTGGTGCAGGTTAAAAGAAACATTGGAAGGTGACAAAGTGACTCATAGATGCACAATTATTAACAGATTTTTCAAGACTTTTCTATGTAAAAGAATAGTGATAACAATGAAATGACAGTGAGCCAATACAGGCTTAAGAGAAACTTGTATATTTATTATTTTCAATTATAGGAAGATACACTGGAGATGGAAATGGCAACCCACTCCAGTACTCTTGCCTGAAAAAATTCCATGGACAGAGGAGCCCCTGTGGAGTTACAGTCCATGAGGTTGCAAAGAGTCAGACACAACTGAGCGACTGAGCACACACTTAGAAATGATACAATGGAAAGGGAAAGATCGATATTCCTGGAGCAGATGAATAGCAGTGTCCTCCAAAAGAGGAGATAGGGACAAGAGGATAGGAGTCTGGGACTATATGAAAAGACTGGCCTTCGAAGAGAGCAGGGACACTTCATTCTTTGTTATGAGTGAAAGCAGATAGTAGATGAAGAGATATTGGTGGAACAGCAGATTTATTGGAGGGACTCTAAAGGCATTACTTTCTTCTTTTTCTATTTTCTTAACAAAGTGTGAAGGAAGGTCATCAGCTGCAATGGAAGGAAGGAGTTGTCTTATTACAAAAAGAATAAAGAATAAAGCAGTTGACACTAATAGAGATGCCATCTAAACCTGTTTTCAAGGTTGCATACTACATTTTATTTCTAAGCTAACCCACTGCCGTCTACATGATTCTAAATGACTGGGAGGTTATCTGCAACCCAGATGTCTGATAATTCTATGTCACTTCTTACACTGTAGGGTTTATGAGTGAGTTACAGGGGCTCTATACACGCCACTTCACTCACATTTTCTTTATTTTTTGAGTCATCAGTACTTAGAGAAAATTTGGAGGGGAGCCAAGAGATTATTCATACAAAGGCAGGCTGAGGTTTAAAATAAAAGGAGTTAACATCTATTTCCCTGCAATAATATTTATACAGAAATTGAACATAGGTTTTATTTTTCCATCACCCTGAAAGATACACAAACATCACGACTAGAGAAGGCCAGATAAATTCATCTATTTTCTCAGAGCTACAGAAAATCGGATATCAAAAGACAGCATGAAGATTAATACCTGAATTGTGATGATCAGATATTACTACAACTTATTTTTAGGGTAGTACCATTTTTATGTGACAGTTTTAGGCTGAGCTATAACCCATGTACCAGGGGGGTGGTGGTTCCCCACCTGTTGAAACATGGTAGTATGGGAGCACCTGTCTTGAGGATACTGAGGACTCTTTAAAGATCAGCGGATGCATGGATAAGCAAATATACTACTTTAAAAACATAGAAACTTTAATTTTATTATCTTTTGGCAATAGCTCCTACTGTTGTCCGACTGGGTTAATTAGTGTTATGAATCCATTCTTTATTAATTAGATGAAGTATTTATAGATGTGTTGTGGAAAAATCCCTAACTTTACTGACTTTTAATATCATGGGCTTTCTTAAAAAGTGTTTCTATAATACATGAACACTTTATAAAGTGTTCAGTTTAGAGACCAGTAAGCCAGGTGACTCCTAAAAATCAGTGACAACATCTAGGTACGGCATGATAAATCTTAGGCGTTGGAATCAGGCAGTCCTGAATTACTGCTCTGCCATCTCTACTGAGTTGAATGTCCTTGAATAAATTATCTTTCTAATTTTTCTTCCCTGGTGGCTCAGAGGTTAAAGCGTCTGCCTCCAATGCGGGAGACCCGGGTTCAATCCCTGGGTCGGGAAGATTCCCCTGGAGAAGGAAACGGTAACCCACTCCAGTATTCTTGCCTGGAGAATCCCATGGATGGAGAAGCCTGGTAGGCTACAGTCCACGGGGTCGCATAGAGTCGGACACGACTGAGCGACGGAACGGAACGGAATTTTTCTCATGTATAAAATAGGGAAAATAAGAGAATCGCCGCAGTTGTTGTAAGATAAATGGAGAACGTGAATATTTAAATATGCATGCAAAGTACTAAAATATGTGTGTGCAGTGAAACCAATGGCAAAAACATATGTGGGAAGCAACCTATGTGGGCATTTCTTTAGAGAGGGGGACGTTCCCAAATATTTAATTTTTTCATCTCTCTTGTTAGACTTTTCATTTTTAATTATCAATATGTACATTTTTGTAGAAGATGTAGTTTGCATTTGCATTTTATTTCCTAATATTTGATGCCTAGGAAAAAATATATATATATTTAATATTCTGTGTATGGAATATTTGTTGTTGTTCAGTTGTTCAATCATGTCCGACTCTTTGTGACCCCCATGGACTACAGCACGCCAGGTTTCCCTGTCCTTCATCATCTCCCAGAGCTTGCTCAAACTCATGTCCATTGAGTCAGTGATGCCATCCAACCCTCTCATTCTCTGTCATCCCCTTCTCCTCCTGCCTTCAATCTTTCCCAGTGTCAGAGTCTTTTCTAATGAGTCTGTTTTTTGCATCAGGTGGCCAAAGTATTGGAGCTTCAGCATCAACCCTTCCAAGGAATATTCAGGACTGTTTACCTTTAGGATTGACTAGTTTGATCTCCTTGTAGTCCAAGGGACTCTCGAGAGTCTCCTCCAACACTCCAGTTAAGGAGCATCAGTTCTTTGGCACTCAGCTTTCTTTATGGTCCAACTCTCACATCCATACATGACTACTGGACAAACAATAGATTTGACTATAAAGACCTTTGTTGGCAACCCAATGCCTCTGCTTTTTAATATGCTGTCTAGGTTGGTCACAGCTTTTCTTCCAAGGAGCAAGCATCTTTTAATTTCATGGCTGCAATCACCATCTGCAGTGATTTTTGGAGCCCATTATAATGAAGTCTGTCACTGTTTCCATTGTTTCCCCACCTATTTGCCATGAAGTGATGGGACCAGATGCCATGATCTTAGTTTATTTTTAACACTGAGTTTTAAGCTGTTTTTTTCACTCTTCTTTTTGACCTTCATCAAGAGGCTCTTTCAGTTTCTCTTTGCTTTCTGCCATAAGGGTAGTGTCATCTGCATATCTGAGGTTATTGATATTTCTCCCAGCAATCTTGATTCCAGCTTGTGCTTCATCCAGCCTGGTATTTTTCATGATGTACTTGGTATTTAAATTAAATAAACAGGGTGACAATATACAGCCTTGATGTACTCCTTTCACAATTTGAACCCAGTCTGTTGTTCCATGTCTGGTTCTAACTGTTGCTTCTTGACCTGCATACATGTTTCTCAGGAGGCAGGTCAGGTGGTCTAGGATTCCCATCTCTTTAAGTTTGTTGTGATCCACACAGTCAAAGGCTTTAGCATCGTCACTGAAGCAGAAGTAGATGTTTTTTCTGGTACTCTCTTGCTTTTTCTATGATCCAACAGATGCTGGTAGTTTGATTTCTGGTTCCTCTGCTTTTTCTAAATCCAGCTTGAACATTTGGAAGTTCTCAGTTCACATACTGTTGAAGAAATGCTGCTTGGAGAATTTTGAACATTACTTTGCTAGCATGTGAAATGAATGCAATTATGTGGTAGTGTGAACATCCTTTGGCATTGCCTTTCTTTGGGATTGGAATGAAAACTTTTCCAGTTCTGTGGCCACTGCTGACTTTTCCAAATTCAGTATGGAAGATAGAAACCATAATAGTAAAATTTATACCTATAAACTCATCACCCAATTTAACAATGGAGATAAAAGAAACAGCTCATCAACTAGATGGTCCTTTACTGTCCCATCCTCCTGACTCATGGTCAGGGATAGCTGTCATTTTCAAGTCTGGATTTATCATTTTATCTTTTAAAAATATACTTTCAATGGTCAGTGGAGTCTTTTTCACATTCTATCATTCTGATACTGATTCTCCTGCTTCCCTTTTTCCTTTTCCTTTTAAGGACACTTGTGATTACATTGAAAGTGTTAGTCATTCAGTTGTGTCTGACTCTTGACCCCATGGACTATAGCCCACCAGGCCCCTCTGTCCATGGGATTCTGCAGGGTCATTCCCTTCTCCAGAGGATCTTCCCCACCCAGGGATCGAACTCAGATCTCCCATATTGCGGGCATGTTCTTTACTGTCTGAGCCACCAAGAAGCCTGATGATTACATTGGGCTAGGATAATCTCCTTATCTGTTATTCAAGCTGGTTTCCTTATTTTAAGGTAATTTTATTAGTAACTTTAATTCCAACAGCAACCTTAATTTCCCATTTCCATGTAACATAAAATGTTCATAGTTTCCAAAGTATAAAATGAGCCTATCCTGGGGGCCAGAGTGGAGGGCGACATTATTCTGATTACTGTAGTGTAGTATTCTACAAGTCAAAGTACCATGCCAAGATTCAGACCGCTAAAGTAAAAACTCAAAGTTTCACCTGTAAAATTTCATCTTTTTCATTATTCATTACATACAAGTGCTGCAAAACTTTGTTTTTGGTTGATTTATTTGGATAATTATCCTCAGTACTCCAGTTGATTTTGCATAAGGTAAAATAGCATAGATTTAAGCTCTTACCCAAACACGAGTTCCAGTTTTAGAATTGTATTAATTTCAGCAACAAAGGACAGTAAGAGATACTTATGACTATTAACTAAGTAGGTTCTAAGAATAAATTATAAGGAATAACATTTCAGAATCTAAGGACTCAGCTTCTGTGTAAAACATATTTAAAATGACACCATGATTTGCCATGACGATTTTTTTTTTAACTCCTCCTGACCTTATTCCTTTAACTTTTCAGGGTCAAAAGCAAAGTATTAGGTATCTGATTTCAATATATATATTTTTAACTTAAAGCATCACCGACATGATGGACATGAGTTTGAGTGAACTCCGGGAGTTGGTGATGGACAGGGATGCCTGGCGTGCTGTGATTCATGGGGTCACAAAGAGTCGGACACGACTGAGCAACTGAACTGAACTGAACTGAAAGATTTCTGACTTCAACTTTGTCAGGACCTCCTGACCTTCTAGCTTGAGATGATTTGATTTAATAAGCAGACATGATGGTCATTGTTTCATGTATAAACAAAAGCCACTTTTTGTCTTTCAAACTAGATTTAAAATTCACTAACTTGGTAGAAATAGAATTTAGAGTTCACATAAGTTCAGTTCAGTCGCTCAGTCGTGTCCAACTCTTTGCAACCCCATGAACCGCAGCACGCCAGGCCTCCCTGTCCTCATCGACTCCCAGAGTCCACCCAAACCCATGTCCATCAAGTCGATGATGCTGTCCAACCATCTCATCCTCTGTTGTCCCCTTATCCTCCTGCCCTCAATCTTTCCCAGCATCAGGGTCTTTTCCAATGAGTCAGCTCTTCACATCATGTGGCCAAAGTATTGGAGTTTCAGCCTCAACATCAGTCCTTCCAATGAACACCCAGGACTGATCTCCTTTAGGATGGACTGGTTGGATTTCCTTGCAGTCCAAGGGACTCTCAAGAGTCTTCTCCAACACCACAGTTCAAAAGCATTAATTCTTCGGTGCTCAGCTTTCTTTATAGTCCAACTCTTACATCCATACATGACCACTGGAAAAACCATAGCCTTGACTAGACGGACCTTTGTTGGCAAAGTAATGTCTCTGCTTTTTAATATGCTGTTTAGGTTGGTCATGGAATAATTAATATTATATTCATGTCATGATAAAAATTACCATTTTCTCAGATGCTGAGCCAAAATAGATTGTAGCAGGAGCTCCTAAAAGATACGGAGTCTCATCTTGTTTATCTTCAAGATTTCAGAGTATGTTTTTGCTAATGAAACTTTGGGGCATCAGTAGTTTGTATCCTCCTCAGGGCTATAATGACTGCAGTTTCTGATACGATATTTAACTGACATTTACATTTCTCAATTCATCCTGTTTCAGGAGATTTTAGGCATCTTGTTTTAAATAAAATTGCATGACTGACTACTGGTCTCAAAACATCTGTTGCTATATATAGATTTTTGTATACTCAGTGAACATCCTTTTACTGAGAAATAGCTTCATACCTCTGTTTTGGAAGGGATATATTTGGTCATCAAATTATACCTCCCATTTTGCATGTTTAGCCAACCCAAACTTTGCCAAAAGGTTAAAAAAATCCAGAATTTCTTTATATTTTGTATTAATTATGTAATTTTTAAAAAAATTATCAATTATCTATCATTTTGTTTTCCTTAAAATTTGGTTTCTTTGAATCCTGCATGGGTTAAAGAATTAAAAACCAAACTTCAATTTGAATCTCAGCTCGACTCTTTAAAGATTTTTGATTTATCATTTCCTCGGATATAAACAGAAATTAATAACACTTATCTTTCTAAACTATAATGATTGAAAGAGATATGTTTAACTACCATGGTATCTTGTTCATAGCAGATATGCAAGAACCCTTCTTTCCTTGTTCTTTTGTGTTATCTTCTCCTTCCCTTGTCTCCTTTTTAGCTATTACAGTGGTAAATCCAGGTTAATTTTTGGAATCACATTTTGTAATTTTCTGCTTAGACCTTATGGTTGCATAGGGTGAAAAACTGGTTCTTGACATTTATTGTGATGAAATAAAAGCTAAAAGTAGGTTTGAGGCTTTGAATGCACAATATCCCACAGGAGAAAGGAAAATTAGAGGCCTGAAATCCCTGTGGGCCAATGAGATAAATCTGTAGTAACTCTAAAATATATCCTTAAATCTAGAGAAATAAATAAAATAATCTTTCAAATCATGTTAATTGCTTGTTTAGTAGCATTGTCTACTTAGTAGTTAATATTTCCACCTACTCATAGACTTTTCTCTTGAGAATTGAACTTTTGTTCTCTTTTATTCCTGAAGCACTGGTGTTCCTGAAGTATGATAGTGTTGGGTAAGGAATCTTTTGCTAACAGAGGCTCAGTGCAGGTACTTGAGACCAAAAAAAAAGAAAGAAAGGAAAAAAACAAAGCCTATAAGGAGGCTTACAGACTTTCCTCATATTATTACTTCTTCATTATCATAGCTTCAGCTTCATTTACTTGTTAAAGAAGGAAATTTTAGAAGAAAAAAAAATTCTTATGTATTTCAGGGAGTAAAGAATTACTCAAATTCAAGACATAGCCCCCAGACCCTAGGTGAAGGTTCTCAAGTATATATTATTTGTTATGTATTTGTTGTGAAGTTTAAACTTCTTAAGTTCAGGGAGCATTTTTATTAATTATTATTTATCTCCAAGTGTTTTCAGGTTATTCCTTATCCTGGAAAATTAGGAAAATGATTTTAAAATGTTATGCTGTCCTTTTAGACAAATAAGCTTATGAAAATCCTTTGAAAATGAAAATCTATGAACAAATAAATATAAAACACTGTAAGAATAATGATGAATATGATGGTGATGGTGATGATGATAATGGTATTAAGAAAAAGATGATGAAAATCAAGGCTATAGAATTTGAGGTGAAGCAGAAATGAGCACCTTAGTGAAGAGGTGTGATACCTTTGGTTAAGAGGTTAGTGTGTCAAGTAGTCTGATATAAGTACAGTATAATAATGGGAGGAATAATGTATTAGCAAATACAGAAATTTATAAATTAGTTTGGTGTTGCTGTTATAGATACTACTCATGAAGTAGAGATATCACTATGAAGAAGTTATTCCCAGTATAATAATTATATGCCATTGTTATCTCCAGTATAATAATAATTAAGGATAAAATCAGTGCAGTTCAGTTCAGTCTCTCAGTCATGTCCAACTCTTTGTGACCCCATGGACTACAGCACACCAGGCTTCCCTGTCTATCACCAACTCCTGGAGCTTACTCAAACTCATGTCCATCTCATTGGTGATGGCATCCAACCATCTCATCCTCTGTTGTCCCCTTCTCCTCCCACCTTCAATCTTTCCCAGCATCAGGGTCTTATCCAGGTTCTTTGCATCAGGTGGCCAAAGTATTGGAGTTTTAGCTTCAGCGTCAGTCCTTCCAAAGAATATTCAGGACTGATCTCCTTTAGGATGGACTGATTGGATCTCCTTGCAGTCCAAGGGACTCTCAAGAATCTTCTCCAACACCACAGTTCAAAAGCATCAGTTCTTTGGTGCTCAGCTTTCTTTATAGTCCAACTCTCACATCCATACATGACCACTGGAAAAACCATAGCTTTGACTAGATGGACCTTTGTTGGCAAAGTAATATCTCTGCTTTTTAATATGCTCTCTAGATTGGTCATTACTTTTCTTCCAAGGAGCAAGCATCTTTTAATTTCATGACTGCAGTCACTACCCCAAAAGTTATGTCACTGTTTCCATTGTTTCCCTATCTATTTGCCTTGAAGTGATGGGACCAGATGCCATAATCTTAGTTTTCTGAATGTTGAGTTTTAAGCCAACTCTTTCCCTCTCCTCTTTCACTTTCATCAAGAGCCTCTTTAGTTCTTCTTTGCTTTCTGCTATAAGTGCGGTGTCATCTGCGTATCTGAGGTTATTGATATTATAGAATAAAGTATTTGAACACAAATAGCAAAAATCACCTTGTATGGTGGTGTTTAGAGGAAAGAAGAGCGAACTTCTGCTTGAGAAAGGGGATCTGAAATTCTAGAATAAGTTATCAAACCAGAACTTTCAAGCCAGAGAAACAGCTGCTCTTTTTCAGCTTAACTAACTGTGAGGATAAGGAAGATAAAGAAATCAAGTTGATTCAGAGTTCTTAACCCTGAAAGACTAGGGTGTGGGTGCGATGAATAAAAATTTAAAAATCAAAAGGAAAACAACCATAATGTTTTAGTAGAAGAGAGACATAATGCATCCTTGTGGGAGTTTGAGTGAAGTAGGGGCTTTACTTCTGCTTAGAAGGTGGAATCAGGCATTTAAAAAGAGGCATTGGCCCTGAGCCTCCAAGGAAGAGTGATGGGATGGAGGAGGGAGATCCAGTAATGTTTAGTCTTGAGAAGAGACAGCAAAGAGTACAGAACTCTTGTGAGTTTGGGGACAAGTTTGCCTAAGATCCTAGTCCAAGAATATACAGCAAGGGGCTCTGGGAAGGAGGAAGGTAAATGTTTAGATTTAAAGTTTGGGAGAACACTCAGAGCTGAAAATACAGGATTTGAGCCATGTGGGGAGAGATGATGCTTAAAAATTTAAGATTGGGCATAATGAATTATAGATAGAATGACTAAGTGTAAGAAAAGGCCTCCAGAGCCTTAGAGATGGTGTACACCGAAGGGCCGAGAGGAGCAGCATGGCAAGCAAGTAGAAAAAACCAGAAAGAGGAATCAGAGCAGTGGTAGACAAACTAGAGGAGAGTTCTCAAGAGACAGAAGCACCAGAAGAGAGAGAATTTAAAGGCAATCAACCTGAAATGTGTGTGGTGTTGGAGCATCAAGACATATTTTTGGAAAAAATGCATGTGACTGGACTAGGAGTAATGATAGCTATGTGCAAATATTACCATGCCTACACTTGGTCTCTGTTGACCGATAAGGTTCCGGTCTGCATATATCTTTTTTCTTATTTGTATACCTCCATCCCTGTCATGTGTGATTATTTCAGAAAAAAGAAGTCCAGCGCATATGTGTGCCTTTTTAATTTCATGTATCTTTGTACACACTTTCTCAAGTGCCTTGTACATGATTTTATATTCTGTTGTAACAACAGTTTCTCTTTGCACAAAAGATTTGCTAACAAGAACTCTGATTTCTCAAGTGAACCCAAACATTTCTAATTAAATGTATGATTAGTAACTTTCGGAGAAAAAATCTTAATGCTTCCATTAACATTAGTAAGCAGTACATGTCTACAATAGTAACAGGAGAATTTGGTGGTGGCTTTTAGCTTTTGGGTAGAAAATTGCTTTTGATAATTAACTCAGGATGTCAAATTCTTGCACTTTAATTTCACTAATACTATTTTTGATGATTTGTTAAGATTAAGGAGAATAAAACAATTGTTTTCATAGCCTTAAAGGAAAAGTCAGGAATAAAATTTGTCTCTAAATTACTTAGTTTTCTTCTTTCTATTTTTAAATGCTTTTGTTGATTCTCTAATTGCTTCTGCACATAAGTTATATTTATCCAATTCTACTGTAGATTATTGTGGACACAGACCATTTTTTAAAAAATTAGTCTTATAGTAGGACAATATCTTACACATGAAAGACAATAGTAAATTGAATATATGTTGAAACTATCCAAAAGAATTTTCTACATTTACATATCCTGCTGTTTCTCTTAATTCTCTATCATTTAAGTGTAATTCCAAATTTATCCCAATTCATTTTTATGACATCTTGTAAGAAAAGCCTAAGAAATGTTTTTAATTGAATAAAATGAATAAATTTGTATTATATAAGTACCTAAAAGAAACTTTTTACCATGCTATTGACAAGATGCATATTGGCTAGACCAAAAAAAGTTTGTTTGTGTTTAAAACCCTGAACAAACATTTGCAGCCAATCCAATATTTCGATAGAGAAAAACTCAAAAATAGAAATTAGATAAAAGGGGACTACTGTAACTTAGAACAACCTTTGATACAAAAGAAATGTATCCTATAGAATAAAAAGTAAAAGGTCAAGACATTGCTAATTAGGAGTGGGGTATGCAAACACCTTTTATTTCTTGTTTATTTTTCATAACTAACAAATAACTCATTCTTTTTACCTCTGACAGTAACATTTGTGCAGAAAGGTCATTTTCATTAACCTTAGGTTTGTAATTTCCAGTCTCTCTGCCCAAAGGCATTGCTGTTATTTACAATTTTTCTTATCCTATGTAAAAACCAAACAACCATCATTGTAGGGCTAATATATATTAAGTGCCTTAGGCACATTTCAATTAAGTATTAACATAGATTGGAAAATTTCCAAAACATTTAGTGAATATTACTTTCAATCATTTTCATTAAAATTAATAGCATGTGTTAAGAAGTAATATACCAGGGAGCTGGGGGAATTGACTTCCTAACTTCTAAAAGGCTACTTGTGTTAATGTAAAAAGAATTTTGGTACAACTCAGCCACATATTAACCTTGTCTCATTCAATCTTGCATTGTGTATTGGAAGAGAATGGGAGTTTTGTGCAAATTGTTTTAATGTTTTTAAATACTGACTCCAGATTTTAATGAGTATTTACTTGATACCAAAAATAATGAACTGGCCTTTGAACATAGTTAAAATCTCAAATACATATTTTTCAAAGATATTTAAAGATGAGCTTTGAAAAATCAGTCTACAGAATTAAGAAGAATAACTCTCCAAATTAAAGAGTATATCAATTCAGTGGTACTAAAATCATTATAAGAGGAACCAATGATTGAGATTTGTGTCTGTGAGAACTTTTTTTTTAAGTAAAAGTAATGAATGAATTAAATGAAGTAAATTGTTGAAATATAGAGGCTTCCCAGGTGCTAAATTTATAGGCTTCTAGTGGTAAAGAATCCACATTCCAATGCAGGAGATTCAGGATAAGAGGGTTCAATCCCCGAGTCAGGAAGATCCCCTGGCGAAGGAAATGGAAACCCACTTCAGGCCATGGGATTGCAGAGACTCAGACATGACTTAGTGACTGAACAACAGCCAGTATTCTTGCCTGGAGAATCCCACGGACAGCAGAGCCTGGTGGGCTATAGTCCACGGGGTCGCAGAGAGTCGGATACAACTAAGCGACTGAACATACACATTGCTGAAATAGCAAAATAAATCAGAAACCATAATGGCCAAAATTTACCTCTAAAAATAGTGTTATAAAGAATGTGAGTATTAAAGTAAAAGTCATTTGCCTTCCTCACTTAGTAGCCCTTTATTTTCTTAAAAATGTAAAGCTCTCAACTCACAATACTATCAGTATTACATGCAGCATTTTAAAAAGTGATATTTTACCAGTTTTTGGGCTTCTCTTGTGGCTCAGATGGTAAAGAATCCGCATGCAATGTGGGAGACCTGAGTTCAATCCCTGGGTTGGGAAGATCCCCAGAGAAGGGAAAGGCTACTCACTGCAGTATTCTGGCCTGGAGAATTCCATGGACTGTATAGTTCGTGGGGGCTCAAAGAGTCAGACACGACTGAGTGACTTTCACTTTCAGTTTCATTTTGTCAGTTTAGTTTGTGAGATACATATATATATACATATATGTAATATTATATATGTGCATGCATACACACACACACACATACATATATATAATTTCCAATTTTAGGTAGTAGTTTTCAACCTTTAGGGATAGTACACATTAAAACTGATTTTCCTTCTTGTCTTCCACTCAAGTCAATGCTATACGAGGACCATACAGTGGAACATGAACAAGACAAAGAATTTAAATAGATTTTTGCTGCAAGAATAAGAGCAGCATTTTGAACTTTAATATCATTAAGAAGTATTTAATCACTTTCTTCTAAATTTCCTTCAAATGTAAGAGAAGCCAAAAGGTTATATACAGAGGACATAATGTAATGTGCATGTGTGCTCAGCTGTGTCCAACTCTTTGGGACCCATGGACTGTAGCTCACCAGGGGATCTTCCCAATCTGGTTTCAAAACCCCATCTCCTGTGTCTCTGATTTTCAGGCATATTCTTTACCATTGAGTCACCTGGGAAGCCCAAAGGACATAATAAAAGAGCATAAAGATAAAAGTCTTACCTTTGCAATGGGGGAAAGGCCTTCCTTTTTGTCAGTTTTCTAAATAGATGCTCACCTTTTCAAGAAAGTCATTGAGTACAATTAAACAATCACTTAAAGAGGGGAGAATACTGAGAAAAGTTGATAAGGATAATTATGTCTTACACTTGTGTGAGGTGCGATGGTCAAGGTGAGGCACCATTGGCCATGAATCCAGGGAGTAATGCGATGTCTGCTTTGTGGAATCAGGGGGGTCAGCAAAGCCAAATAGTAGCTCAGTAACTCAGATGACCAGTGTGGGTCTAAGAATGTGAACTCTCAGACAGGTCCTTAGGAGAACATGGCTTTGAGAACATCCTGGAGAAACTACTAAGAAGTGGAGCCTGTGAAAAGCGTACACATTCATGTTTCCCACTGTTAATATTTCATGAGAAAACTAGGGCTTATTACAGGGTGTGTGTAGGAGAGTCTCAGAAGATGTCTCGGGAAACTTTTTTCTTATCCCCATTGTCCACCTTAAAGACTCATTTTTATCCTTCAAATCAGGGAAAGTGTCATTTTGCTTCACTTGTTTTCATTCCCCCAATTCTTAAGCAGAGTCATTCCTTCCTTTGCCTCTGCTATATTAACCAAAATTTCAGAAATGGAGACATGATTTAAGTAAAAAGCTGTCTATTTGGGGTTTGAACGGACTTCTCTGTGGGAGATAAGTATTCAAGAAGCACTCAAATTGTGTTCCAAGGAACAGCAAAATTTGATTTTTCAATGACCTTAGATATGCCATCACATAACACTTCATACACACATGCCTGCACACACACAGTACACACACACACTCCCAAACACACACACACACACACTTTCTCTCTCTCACCACAGATTAAGGATCTTAAACAAAGGGTTCACATCTTTTTGACTTTGTATTCTTGGTCCCTAGCACACTGATTGATACATAATAGTTGCTGAAATATATTAATGGATTAAATTAATAATATAAGGCTGCAGACAAGTCGAGTATGATTAAAGGGTAATAAGATCAGAACAATATCAAGAAATTTTAAGGAAAAATGACTCTCATATTTGAAAGTGATTCTAAGTAAATGCCAACAGAATTTCAAAACTTTCTAAATTCAGTATGCTTCAAGCACTATTACTATGGACAGAAAAAAAAAAATGACTGATTCATGTGAGGTTAAGTGGGGAACTCTTAGAAATGATTTGCTGTTTGCTAGTATTTTACTCGGAGAAGGCAATGGCAAGCCACTCCAGTACTTTTACCTAGAAAATCCCATGGATGGAGGAGCCTGGTAGGCTGCAGCCCATGGGATCGCTATGAGTCGGCCATGGCTGAGTGACTTCACTTTCACTTTCACACATTGGAGAAGGAAATGGCAACCCACTCCAGTGTTCTTGCCTGGAGAATCCCAGGGACAGGGGAGCCTGGTAGGCTGCCGTCTATGGGGTCGCACAGAGTTGGACACGACTGAAGTGACTTAGCAGTAGCAGCAGTATTTTACTAATTCTTAGTAGGGAGGGGTTAACAAATAAAGAGGAATTAATTTGTACCAAATATATTGCTAAAAATTATAAAGGCATGTAAGTTATAGTTTGATAGATCATTATAAATTCTTTCAATCTAGTTTGGTTGTTCTCAATTATGTTGTTTGCCTAGTTTCAAATTTGATATCAGATTTTTTCAACTATTGTCTAGTTATGATCTCTGGATTAATTCTATAGAATATGAATCTCCTAGCATGATTTATTCGCTATAGATGACTGAATAGACACAGTTTTCAAATTGATTATTTGCAAAGAGACACATGTAATGGTATATTGTATTTTTTTTATTGTTTGAAACTAATAACTTTGAAATATTACATGGTTGTTAATAAATAGCATATGTAGCACAAACTAAGTGTATTTCATCTAAGGTTGCATATTGATAACAGATCAGGTAAAACCATTCTTCCTCATGTAAGTAGATGGTGAGAGCTTGAGTACTGTTTTTTGCGCTTTTTTTTTTCCAACACTTGTGTCTAGTTTGATCTAAGGCTTTGGTTCCTATTTCTAGGAAAGCTTTTTCTGATGTGAATTAGGCCAATTTTTACTGATGAAGAGAAGACCTCTGTATCATTTTTTTCCTGGAAGTTAGCATGAAATTGTTGACTTCTTTCCAGTGACCTTCAAAGTATAATGATAATGCATCACTATTAATCTGTATTGGAGTTGAACTTGTAACCTTTAGACTAAGACTTTTATAATGGACATCTATATTCTTGATTCCTAGATTTTAGGAGAGTATCCATCTTCTGGGTCATGTGTGAGCAAACGTGGGGAAATCATATGAACATAACTATAAGCTGGTTAGGAATTTTAAGATAAAGATTGTGTGTGATTCAGTTACTTTAAGATTGATGATGCTTATGAGATAATGTGTTTCATACAAGGATGGTCTCTGGCTCTTTTACTGAGTAATTATGTAGTATAGCCTGTGAGAACAATACTTTGTATTAAATTTCAGTTTTATTTTTGATTCTTAGTAACTTAAATCAACTAGGTAAATATCTAATTGAGTGGAAGAGGATTCACTATGGTTCACTTAGCAGTAAATTGATGTTAATAATGACTTAAAGTTTTGAAAATATAAAATGGATAATATAGCTTAGATTCTGTATAACTTTATAAATGAAACCTAGCTACTACATTATATGTAGCTATACAGGTATGTAGAACCCATACTGTGATGCCAATCCTCCTGCCTAGTTTATCTTTGCCAACTGGTGGTGGTTTTATGACAGACTTGATAGACACATTCATAGATTTTGTTTGGATGAAGTCTATTTGTTCATTAAAGCTGAACACATTATTCTGAATCGTACAGACTTGGTCCCTGAATCTCATCTTCGCTTCTGGGTCAAGTAAAGGAAATGCCTCCATTCCCAAATTCCTGTAAAACTCTGCTATTATATCTCTAGCACTCAGCAGGATAAGCTGTCTAATTGATTTCAATTAAACAACGGTTTAAACCAAACACAACAGAAAATCATAGACAAACAAGTGGTTGTTTTCCCCTCATCTTCAGATGTAAAACATGCAAGAGATTCACTGGAATGCTCTTTGTCAGGACCTTCACAACGGAGGGCTTGGAGAGTGGATACAAATGGTATGTAGTTATTACATATAAGTTGACTAACCAAAATTTCTCTTTTGATTGGAAGTATTTTTTCCCTTGGAAAATGTTACTCTCCCTACTACAACAATGAACTAAAAACTGCCAATTATGGTATCTAATTCCAGTAATTAAAAATATGACCCAGGTAAGGGTCCTAACCTCTAAAGACTTATTTTCTTTGAAGTAATATGCTTTGCCAAAGCATGCTAATTCTGATGTACAAAGCAAATCTCAACTCCGTTAACAATTATAGAAACACACATTAGCAATCAAATAGTAAAGAAAATAATAGATCACAATGTTCCATGTTTGAGAAAGTATAGGAAATGAACACTTTCATATTCTTGGGGCATTGTATGTTTTGATCAGCTTTCATGAATGTGTGGTAGTCTCTACAAAACATTGAAAATGTATGTACCTTCAGTTCAGTTCAGCTCAGTCGTGTCCGACTCTTTGCGACCCCATGAATCACAGCACGCCAGGACTCCCTGTTCATCATCAAATCCCGGAGTTCACTCAAACTCACGTCCATCAAGTCGGTGATGCCATCCAGCCATCTCATTCTCTGTCGTCCCCTTCTCCTCCCACCTCCAATCCCTCCCAGCATCAGAATCTTTTCCAGTGAGTCAACTCTTCACATGCAGTGGCCAAAATATTGGAGTTTCAGCTTTAGCATCAGTCCTTCCAATGAACACCCAGGATTGATCTCCTTTAGAATGGACTGGTTGGATCTCCTTGCAGTCCACAGGACTCTCAAGAGTCTTCTCCAGCACCACAGTTCAAAAACATCAATTCTTCGGCAATCAGCTTTCTTCACAGTCCAACTCTCACATCCATACATGACCACAGGAAAAACATAACCTTGACTAGATGGACCTCTGTTGGCAAAGTAATGTCTCTGCTTTTTAATATGCTATCTAGGGTGGTATGACCTGATAAATCTGCTTCATGGTATTTATTCTAACAACTGAGGAGTATACAGAAAGATCTTTACAAAAGTTTGCTTGTCATAGCATTGTTTGTAATATATAAACAATGTGCAAGTCAGTTATTACTCTTTATTACATCACAAATACTGTATTTGTGATGTAAATTATAATGTATCATTAATATAGTCTTAATTTATATGTAGAAAAATATTAAATACCATAGAAAGGTATTCATGGTGTTTTGTAGGGTATATAGAAACACTATTTTATATGATTTTATTTTTGTTTAAATGAAAATGTATGTTAAAAATGACTAAAGAGATATGTTTTACAATATTATTAGAAATCATCTCTAACTAATGGGTTATTAGGTAACTGTCACTAATGATCTTTATTTTCTAATTTCTTTCATCACAAATGTTTTAAATAAGAAAATACCAAAAAATGATATTTTGAACAACACAAAGTCATTTCACAGATAAGTGGTGCATTATTGATTGTATAGAGCCTTGGGACGTTGACATCATTTTGAATGATATGCTTGGAGATTTCCTTATTTGTCTTTATGTTAGGCTGAGAGACATGACTGGCTTTTTTTTTTAAAACCTTGTATAAAATATGTTTGTCTCTAAGTTTTCAGGAAGGCAGAATGAAAAGGAAAACATACATAAGATACATAACTCAAGCTATTAGAAAGTAAAAACCATAACTGTTCTTCATGGGAAAGAAATACATAAATAGTTTAAAACTCAATTGTAAATAGGATGCACTGAATGACAGAAAATGCCTCAATAAGATGTTAATACAAATGCAACAGTTAATCAAGGTGCTAAAGAAGCGTACTGAGTTTTTCAAAAGTCTTTTTTTGTTCCCCTAGAATCATTTAGCATTATGGTGAATATACAAAACACTGTATTCCCAAAATTAAGTAGCCTGCAAACATTTCACATCCTCTCATCATCATGAATGGTTTATTTAAATTTAGTAAATATCTCTTTCATGCTTATTACTAGTTCACTACCCTGTTTTATGCTGTGAAGTATGGCAAGAAGCTTAAGTTGGGAGATCATTTATGGAACTTTCAATTTTATTTAATATTATGCTCTCAGTAATAGAAAATGAGATTTGTATATATTTTATTGACTGGGAATTAGTGGTGTAAGAGATGAAATAGGGCAAGATTTTATTTTTTGAATTTGAAGGATTTGATCTGCAGGATTGAAGGATTATATAAGTTTATTTAGAAACTATCCTAAATAACCTTCCTTGATAACCACATCTTAAAATAGAGATATTGTAGAGGTATGTCATATACACATGTTATAGAGTTATAAGAAACTCTAGATGAGAAAAGGCATGCAAAAGATTTAGAAGAGTACCTATTATGTGGAAAAAACATAATAAATGTTGGAGGTAATTTATTATTATTACTATTATTATTACCATTTTAGTGTCTAAGGCTAAATTCAAACTCATTCTGTCATATACAGCTCCCACAGCCACTATCTACTACTTCAGTTTTATCTTGTTCTGTTCTATTCACACCTCACAGTCCTGAAGCCTGATGAACCATTGCATGTCTCATATATCTGTGCTTTTCCTCAGCTACCCTTCCTGCCTTGAGTCCTAGCTTAGAGACCTAACAGGATGTTTCTCATATTTTAGGATTTGATTCAAGAGGCGTATATCCTAAAGTCTATCCTGATTCTTCCTCCTCATTCTACTCAGGATTGAATATATTTTCTCTGATGTCCTATCTGTGAACCACAAATTTCTCTCATAGTGCTCTTAGAATTTAAGTGCTGCATTTATATATATGTATATACACAGATATCTTTATTCTTCTTTTACACCCTATACTCTTTAAGATCACAAAGTTTGATTGCCCTTTATATCCTCAGTACAGAGCACAATGCCTGGAATATAATAGACATAAATGATGTGAGGAACGCATGGAGAATGGCCATATTCCTCCAGATGAGGTCTAGGCCACTAGTCAACCTACCAGCTCCTCAAGGACACATGAACAAGCCCATTCCAGAACAGCAGCACTGTCGAGTTGAATTGCAGACTTATAAGAAATATTCAGCCATATGGTGTTTTGGGGCTTCTCAGGTGGCACTAGTGGTAAAAAAAATCCCCCTGCCAATGCAGGAGACACATGAAATAAGTGTTCAATCCCTGGGTCGGGAAGATCCCCTGGAATGGACAATGGCAATTACTCCAGTATTCTTGCCTGGAAAATCCCACGGACAGAGGAGCCTAGCAGGCTACAGCCCATGGGGTCACAAAGAGTTGGAAATGAACGAGCATGTGTGTGTGCTCGCACACAAACACACACACACACACACACACACACACATACACATGGTGTTTTAAGCCCAAGATTTGGTATGTTTTGTTTCACGACCATCAGTAACTGATACAGATATGTAAATAAAACACCAGGAAAAAAAAGTCATTTAATTTCAATTCTAGATTTTCCATAAGAACAATATAAAAAGAGACCTGAAAAGAAATAGTTTGTTTGAAGAATAAAAATATCTCGTGGAATGAAAACTCACAAGATTAGGGCCTTTTTCATTCCAATTAAAAAAGTTCAAGCTTCAACTCATCACTCCCTCCTACTCAATTTTCTTAGCAGGCTACTGATGAGAGTCATCAGAGATGCAGAGGCATCCCGTTATTTTATAATAGTGGAGAGCAACTGTGTGTGATGAGTGTCTAGGGCACAATGGAAGTCAGTATAGCTACATGTACGATGTCAGGATTTTTCACAACGCTTCCCAATTAACTTCCAGAGAGCCTGACTACAATATCACCAGCTGCTCACTCAATCAATTTCTACACATTTTCCTGAGCTAAATGGGGCTTGCATGACTGAATTTGCATAGGAGTTTTCTCCAGTTGCAATGTCATAACTAGCGGGTCAGGTATTTGGAAATGACTTTTTTTCTGCTTTGTGGGACATTCTCTTTGATTATATATCTTACTCGTCTCGTTCTCCAACATAGCTTTTGCATCTGTAAGATATGTAAATTTGGAACGAGAGTCAAAAACCAGTGTTGAGAGGAATAAGGTGAACTCTCTCCCTTTCATAATTTATGCATCTATTAATTCATCTTTCTGCCAGATACACATTGGTTACCTATTATGTATAAGGTACTATGAAGAGTGCTGGGGGTATAATAAAAATAAGAAAGAGCTCTTGAAGTCATGGAATTATCATTTCAGGGAAGATTGTGGAGATATGCAAGTAATCCACAGATGATGATAGGAAGGCTCTAATTTAGGGAGGGTAGTCAGAGAAATATTCTGTAAGATGATACTTTTAAGTGAAGACCTGAAGCACAGACGCTAACAATGGAAAGATTTGGGGAAGATAAGACAGCTAGAAAAACAGTGGCAAATCTCCTGTAGAGAAGAGCTCACTGGGCCCAGAACTGGCTAGTGTGACTAGTATAGTAAATAAGAGGTGGGTGGTGCTGGTGTCTGCTGTCATTTCCAACTCTTTACGACCCCATGGACTGTAGCCCACCAGGCTGCTCTGTCCATGGGACTTTTAAGGCAAGAATACTGGAGTGGGTTGCCATTTCCTTCTCCAGGAGATTTTCCCAGGCCAGGGATTGAACCCGCATCTCCTGCATTGGCAGGTGGATTCTTTACCACTGGGCCACCCTGGAGGCCCAATATATATATAATTAATATATGTAGTAATTATATATATATAGTTATGAATACATAGTTCATATATAATCTTTATGGTAAAGGTACTTCAAAGTGTAGTTTTCTGAACATGAAAAGAAATACTAAAGTCAACCACCATAGTTGTTTAATGTGGTTTCTTGTGTGTTGTTTAATTTTGCTTTTAGAATACTGTTCAGTGGTTTTATGGTTTGGTCCTATGATAATAAATTCAGAAGTAGCTTGAAATCTATGAAGAAAGAATTTCTAATGGAAAATTTCAGACAAATCTTTTATAAGCCACAATTATCCCCACTGCAACCATAGTCTGCTTAGCCAACAGTGTGAAATAATAACTCTTTTCAAAACAATTATATGATTTTCTATTTCCCTAGTTCTTTTTAATTTCAGCCTTCCTGAAATAAAATGTTGAAAATATACCTTTGCGTTTTCCAAGCAATGGGGAGGAAGAAAGAGGGCCTTTCATCAACAGTTATCAGCAATGGCAATACAGATACCCCGAAGCCAGTGCAAACATCTGATTAATAAGATTGGATCATTTGTAAATCAGTGGTGAAGTGTCAGGTCCTTGAATAGGTTGGAGGATTTATTCTAATGAAAGAATGGCAATAAAGAAGCATTTACAACTGAAATGGGAATGGAAGTAATTAAGAGTTCCTTTGAAAACAGAAGGATAAATGAAGGAGTTGGGTAAGGCTAGAGTGTTAATAGGAGTTAAAAAAACAGCTGCAGACCATTTGTCTTCTTGATTGGTTAACTTACGGATTTTTTTTTTTTTTAAGGAGGCATTCTTTTGAAAACACCATGGTAAACATAAATATTTCTCCAAATGGTATGATAATTACTCCTGGAATCAGATGTCAAACATAAGAGTAAAACTACATTAAAAGTCAATGAAAAACCGTTGCTTTTTTTCCTGGTGCCAGATTGAATATAATCCTAAATGCTACAATACAGAGACAAAGTATGTTAGGTTATTTAAACCAAGTTTACAAAAACTGAAAAGTTTGAGGGTAGATTTAAATGTCTATTGGATCACATATTAATAATATTTAGTGATTTTAGCTTAAATCTTACTATGTTTCTGTGGCCCAACTCAAATCTTTGCCCTAACCATTTTTGATGCTATCCACAACTCCTTATTTAGACTTATAAACTGTATTCTTAGTACACTTTTAATTTGTATATAGCATGTATTGCAGAAGAGATGAAAACTTCCTATAAGAAGGAAAGAAATTGTTACCAAGTCCAAGCTTGCTCTGCTCGCCATAAGATAGGTCAATACATCTGAGAGTCAAGGTGTGGAGGCAAGGAATATGACTTTATTTAGAGAGCCAGCTGACGGAAAAGATGGGCAGACTAATGTCTCAAAATAACCACCTTATCTAGTGTCTGGATGTCATGTTCTTTTATGGATCAGATATGGGGGTGGGGTGAGGAAACAAAGTATAAAGACCACTTATTTCTTACAAATATCTCCTAGAACGGCAATCCTCATGTAGGGGGACGTGCTAGTTTCACTTCCTTACAGCCATTTCACAGATGGAATATCTCTTCAGTTCAGTTCAGTTCAGTTGCTCAGTGATGTCCCAGCACGCCAGGCCTCCCTGTCCATCACCAACTCCTGGAGTTCACTCAAACTCATATCCACAGAGTCAGTGATGCCATCCAGCCATCTCATTCTCTGTCGTCCCCTTCTCCTCCAGCCCCCAACCTTTCCCAGCATCAGAGTCTTTTCCAGTGAGTCAACTCGTCGCATGAGGTGGCCAAAGTATTGGAGTTTCAGCTTTAGCATCAGTCCTTTCAATGAACACCCAGGATTGATCTCCTTTAGAATATACTGTTTGGATCTCCTTGCAGTCCAAGGGACTCTCAAGAGTCTTCTCCAACACCACAGTTCAAAAGCATCAGTTCTTCGGCGATCAGCTTTCTTCATAGTCCAACTCTCACATCCATACATGACCATGGGAAAAACCATAGCCTTGACTAGACGGACCTTTGTTGGCAAAGTAATGTCTCTGCTTTTTAATATACTATCAAGGTTGGTCATAACTTTCCTTCCAAGGAGTAAGCGTCTTTTAATTTCATGGCTGCAATCAGCATCTGCTCAAGCAGGTTTTAGAAAAGGCAGAGGCACCAGAGATCAAATTGCCAACATCCGCTGGATCATGGAGAAAGCAAGAGAGTTCCAGATAAACATCTATTTCTGCTTCATTGACTATGCCAAAGCCTTTGACTGTGTGGATCACAATAAGCTGTGGAACATTCTGAAAGAGATGGGAATACCAGACCACCTGACCTGCCTCTTGAGAAACCTGTATGCAGGTCAGGAAGCAACAGTCAGAACTGTACATGGAACAACAGACTGGTTCCAAATAGGAAAAGAAGTATGTCAAGGCTGTATATTGTCAGCTTACTTATTTAACTTATATGAAGAGTACATCATGAGGAATATCTCTTACTATATCAATAAAGAAGGATGCCACAGCTATCTGCGATCCCCTCACCGACCACCCCGCCCCCCCAATATGAGTTTCTGAGCCACACCAGCAAGTAGCAGACAAATGGTTACATTCTCCACACAAGGAACTTAGGAATGTCACAGTCTTTCACAGGTGGCAGAGTCAGGTTATCTTCCTGTGAGTTAAACAAAGGCACTTTAGGAGAGGGGAGCAGGGTTCCCTGAGGTAGGCCATTTTGTATGTTATAATAACAAAACCTGCAAAAAACAAGGATTAAAGTCACAAAAAAACAGATCCAGTATGGAGTCAACATTAACCCTTCCAAGTTACATAAACAAAAAAAATAAAGGGGGGGATGTGCAATAAGCATATTGGCTTATTTAATAATCAAAGGTAGACTTTTCAGGTATTAAATTAATTAAACAAGAAGGTCATTAGACTGAGGTGGGTCTTGAAGAGGAGTAAAATATATCTCCCCAAAATATGCCTCTTTGGCATACTGATTTTTTTTTAAGAAACAGCTGGCAAAGGTGAAGCTCTGAAAGCTGTGGGATTTACCCCTTTTATAAGAGACATTTACAATTACAGATTTTCTTTGACTTATGATGGGGTTAACTGTCCTAATAAACCTGTTGTCAGATGAAAATATTGCAAGTTGAAAATGCATTTAATATACCTAGGGAACATCATAGCCTGCTGCTGCTGCTGCGTCATTTCAGTCGTGTCCGACTCTGTGTGACCCCATAGACAGAAGCCCACCAGGGTCCCCCGTCCCTGGGATGCTCCAGGCAAGAACACTGGAGTGGGTTGCCATTTCCTTCTTCAATGTGTGAAAGTGAAAAGTGAAAGTGAAGTCGCTCAGTCGTGTCCGACCCTTAGCCACCCCACGGACTGCAGCCTACCAGGCTCCTCCATCCATGGGATTTTCTAGGCAAGAGTACTGGAGTGGCTTGCCATTGCCTTCTCAGACATCATAGCCTAGCCTACCTTAAACCTGCACATTGTCCTACCACTGGGCAAAATTATCTTTTTCCTATTTTATATAATGTGTTGAATATATCGTGTAATTTACTGAATACACTGTAAGTACTAAAAGTGAAAAACAGAATGGCTGTATGAGTACAGAATGCTTTTTAGTTTATAGTTGTTTACCCTTACAGTCTTGTGGCTGACTGGCAGCTTTGGCTCTCTGCTGCTGCTCCACACCACTAGAGAGTACGTTACTGAAAATTGCTGGCCCATGAAAAGATCAAAATTCAAAGTATGATTTCTACTGAATACTTATCACTTTCATACAATAATATGGTTAAAAATTATATGTCAAACCATAAATTGGGGACTATTGGTATAAAGGAAATCTCCATTTGTAAGTGTATCTCTCTTTGTGCCAGGAAGAGAAGGATAACTATAAATCTTGAGAAAGTCTTATCAAGGAGAATTTGTTTACCTATTTATTTTTTCAGAAAAAAAAAAAATTCTTGGAGGAGAATTTCAAAATCTGCAAGAGCGTATGTTTTATAGGGGAAGTGAAAGATGAAAACATTAAGTTTGGGTCAAACTGTGAACAGATTTGAATTTTATGCTCAAGATTTGAGATGTTGTACTCTTCTCAGTGGGCAGTCATTGATGAGGATTTTAAGACGCGTATAATGTATATTAGGTGGTTGTTGTTGTTTAGTTGCTAAGTCATGTCTGACTCATGTGTGACCCTAAGGACCTTAGCCCACCAGACACCACTGTCCATGGGATTTCCCAGGCAAGAATATTGGAGTGAGTTGCCATTTCCTTCTCTAGGGGATCTTCCCAACCCAGGGATCAAAACCCTCCTGCATCAGCAAGAGGATTCTTTACCACTGAGCCCCAGAGAAGTCTAGGAAATAAGTTGTTTTTTTTTAAATTTTAATTGGAGGCTAATTACTTTGCAATATTATATTGGTTTTGCCATACATTGACATGAATCCGCCCCGGGTGTACATGTGTTCCCCTTCTTGAATCCCCATCCCACCTCCCTCCCCATATCATCCCTCTGGGTCATCCCCGTGCACCAGCCCCGAGCATCCTGTATCATGCATCCAACCTGGACTGGCGATTCGTTTCACATATGATAATATACATGTTTCAATGCCATTCTCCCAAATCATCCCACCCTCGTCCTCTCCCACAGAGTCCAAAAGACTGTTCTATCCATCTGTGTCTTTTTTGCTGTCTCACATACAGGGTTATCATTACCATCTTTCTAAATTCCATATATATGCATTAGTATACTACAAAGTGAAGTAAGCCAGAAGGAAATAAGTTAGAATAGTCATTTTAAAGAAACTGAGTCTCAGAGAATTTGCTTAATAAATAGGGAGGTTAGCCATTCCTTACTCCTTGCTCCTAAAGCACCCTGAAGGGACCACCCATGGAGAACTCATCCATTTTAACTCACTCTTCAGAATATAGTCTTAAGGCACAGGGAACAGAGATTTGTAAGTCTTCTTTGGGGAAATGTCTATTTAATTCCTCTGCCAATTTTCTAATGAGTTTGTTTGATACTCAGTTTTATAAATTTTTATGCCTTTTGAATATTAACCCCTCATTAGATATTTGGTTTGCAAATATTTTCTCCTATTCAGTAGGTTGCCTTTTTATTTTGTTGACTGTTTCTTTTGCAGTGCAGAATCTTTTCGGTTTGATGTATGCCCATATGTTGATTGTTAATTTTGTTGCTTGTGCTTTTGGTGTCATATCCAAAACATTGCCAAGACAAATGTTAAGGACACCTATCTCAATATAATAAAAAACATATGACAGACTCATATCTAACATCATAATGGTGAACAGTTGAAAGTTTTCCCTTAAAGGGAAATACTTGTCAGGAATAAGACAAGTATACCAACTCTTACCACTCCTATTCAACCCAGTAATAGATTTCCTAATGAGAGTAACTAGGCAAGAAAAAAGGAAATAAAGGTCATCCAAATCAGAAAGGAAGAAGTGTAATTGTCTTTAGTGCTGGTGACATGATATTGTATACAGAAAAATCTAAAGATTTCACTCTAAAACTGTTAGATATAATAAAGAACTTCTGTAGTTTCATGATATAAAATCAGCATATAAAAATCAGTTTAATTTCTATACACTAACACTGAACTATCTGAAAAACAAAGAAAGCAATACTATTAAAAACAAAGCAAAACAAAATGCTTAGGAATAAAATTAACCAAGAAAGTGAATTATCCACACACCAAAAAACTCAAGACATTGAAGGAAATTGAAAAAGACCCATAATGATGAGAAAATATCCCATATTCATGGATTGGAAGAGTTAATTTTGTTAGGATGCCCATTATACACTGAGCTGTCTGTAGATTTAACACAGTCTCTATCAAAATTCCAATGGTATGTTTTGCAGAAACAGAAAAAAATCCTAAAATTCATATGAAACCTCAAAAGACTCTTAATAGCCAAAATAATCTTGAGAGAGAATAAAGCTGGAGGCACTATACTTCCTAGATTCAAAAAAGTTATAGTAAGCCAAAATGTGTGGTACTAGCAGTAAGAATAGACACATAGACCGATGGAACAAAATTGAGAGCCCAGAAAAAGTTATACTCTCAACTAATATTTGACAAGGGAGCCAAGAATACTCAATGGAGTAAAGATAGTCACTACAATAAATTGTGTCGGGGAAACTGGATATACCCACTGAAAAGAATTCTTTTACCACTCATAAGAATTTACTTGAAATGAATTATGGACTTCAGTGTTAGACCTGAAACAGCAAAAACACTTAGACGAACTCAAGAATTCTGCCTCTAGACACCATTAAGAATGAAATAAGTTCTCACTCAGTACTCAGTAGTCCAGAAATCAGGATATTCTCTTTGCTCTGACCAAGGCAGTGACAACGGTTCACAATCACAACAGCCTCCCAAGATTTTCTCTTCTGTCATAAACATTCCTAGTTGCAGTGTGTTAGGATCAATATTTCAGAGAAAGTATGTTTTAGAAATCTATCATCAGTTTTTAAGTACCAGTCCCCAAAGTTGCCTTCCTTTAACATAACAGAGACGTTAATATCTCAGTTTGCAGAATTATGTTCAGAAATGGCCCACCCAATCTATCTGCAGGAGGAGGCAGTAGGGGCTTGCCTTTGTAATTAATAACTCGTCCTGGTGAATTTCAAAAAAAAACAAAACAAAACACTGAGACTCTCTGGATCTAAACACAATAGTTATAATAGTAATTTCCAAAAGATGCCCAGCTAGAATCCTCAGCTAAAAAATAGCCTAAAAATGATAACCAAACAAAAATAAATATTTGTCTTACTAGTTAACCACATACACACACTTAAGGAATAAAAACAGTTTTCAAATTAGGTATAATACTATATATATATAGATCACAAAGCAATGTATTAAAGATATAAGGCAAAATGTCAAATAACCATACTTTTAAAGATTAGAAAAAATTGATTACATAGTGTTTTCAAGTTCTGGTTCCTAAATAGGTTACCACTGGGCGAGCTATTTGTCCTTCCTATTTTTATTCCCTCATCTGCAAAATAGTTCTTTTAACCACTCTTTACAATGCCACAGTGAAAATTATTTTCTTCAATCCAGATTTTGTAGTTCTCACTTTCAAAATTAATACTGTTAATGTGAGAATTTGCATTATCTTTTGAAAACTATCTCTGGAGTCCGAAGATCTTGAAAAGATAGATTCAGTGATATAGGTGGAAATTTAGGAGCAAAGCATTTTGGGAAAAGAAAGAATTAATGGGTCAGGGAAGCATGTTTGCAAGAGATTCTTAAACCACATGAGCTGAAGATATCCTCTGAGGACCTATTTAGGATACTCTCTTGAAGCGGGACATAAAAGGAACCAGTTTGAAATGAAGGGAGAATAAGAGCCTGTTGTGTGTCCCTGAGTCTTGGCATTCATAAAATATTTTCAATAGCTGTGTTACAACAGATTATGTCTTTAAAACAAAATATTTTTATAATTGACGTATAATTAACGGGTAGCAGTTTCAGGTATACAACATAATTTGATATTTGTATATATTTTGAATTTGGTTAACATCTATATCTATACAAGTTGCAATGTTTTTCTTATAATAAGAACTTTTAAGATCTGCTCTTAGCAACTTTTAAGTATACCATACAGTATTATTAACTCTAATTATCATGCTGTACATCACAGTAAATCATCAGCTTTCTAATTCAATAAGTTTTGTATTCTGGCACAATTCTTATTTTTAGCATAAAATAATTTACCTTTGAGACACTTTATTCTGAAAACTATTCTTAATGGAAATGAACAAGTTTCAAGAGTAAAGTGACATTATACATTAAGATAAATATAAGGAGGAGTAATACTTTTGTCCTTTAAGATTTATATATTTAAAAACAGAATTGAACTTCCTTAGTGTCACCACAAAATTTTATCTGAGAATTTTGTGGAATGAAACATCAGCAGGTATTTAAATCCATGTCAAAAATTGTCCCATGTGATAGCAAAAAGAATTGGCATAAATGATATCACAAAATGTATAGAAAAATACAATAAATAATTCTGTTGGTTTTCTTGGATTCAAAACCTCAATAAGTTTACAATATTGGACAAAATATCTTAAAACATTTTAGGAAAAGACATAAACCTCAAACATTACTGCAAGGTAAAATTCCAAGGCTTGCAAGTATAGCAACTGCTCCAATTTCATAATTATCCTGAACTCACTAAAAATATATAATTCATTTTCATGCTCTGGAGGTTCCATTTTCTCATTAAACTTTAAAAATATCAGCTCTACAGTACACATTTCCTGTACAAAGGCCAGCCTGCAAAAACAATTAAGGGACAGGAGTTTTGTACTGTGCCAAATGAACAACAGGTGAAATAATCAGATAATGAGAATATTCAGGTAGTGAAAGTGAAAAGAAGTATGAAATGAACAACCAGCAAAATAACTGCTGTCACTCTTGACATTCCAATTCTTAGACTTAAGGGGGGTGCCAATTCACACTTGAAAATAAAATTCAAAAACCCACTTAAAAGATATTACATGGTAATGAAAAGACTTGTTACAGAGCCCAGAGTACCAGTAACCTTATAACCCAAAATAAGATGATTGCCATTATCCTGATATTGTACCTCCTGCAATTAGCACAGGTACCAATTAGTTCCTAGAAATGGCAAATCAGGTATACCTTCAGCTTTTAAATGACTAAATGAATTGGAAAAGACAGAGAAAGAAGTGACAAGTTGCAGCATAAAGAAGCAGGTTTGGGCAGAAAGTAGATTCTTATTACAATTTCATAAAAAGAGAGCTTAAAAAGGACTGTTTTAACAAGGTTTTTTTTTTTTTTTTTTAAGTCTTTAGTAGCCTCCTCTGTGATCCTACATTTCTGTGGTTTCCTTTTCATCTGAAGTTTAGCTTCATTTTAGAGAATGACATTTCATTTCTATTACAAAACTATGACTTCAGTTTATAAGTTCTCATACAGGAACTATTCTAAAACTAACAAAAGGGCAAAACACTGCAAGATGTTGTCACACAGCATTATAACCCTACTAGATTATAATTTTGTTAAGGTATATAAATAAAGGTAGGTCAGCTGCTCTAAAAGCAATCACACATTTCAGTGGCTTAATATAATGAAAGTTTACTTCTCACTCACATCATAGTCCAAGGTAGGGAGAGAGGTGTGGGAGAAACCGTTCTCTGCTATCATCAGGAATGAAGCCTTTTTAAATTTAGATTCTGAGTTATCTTGATTACCCAGGCATAAAGAAAGAGAGACAGGGGAAGATTGTGTTGGAGAATTTTATGGGCTAGGCCTGGAATGGCATATTTCACCTCTATATGTATCCCGTTTTTCAGAACTCAGTCTCATTAGAGTTCTGATTATATGGAAGACTGAAAAGTACACTGTAGCTAACTGCCAGGAATGAATGAAAGGAGATTTGGTGAATACATAGCCATCTCTACCATAGCTCTTTCTTGTATTCACCAAATGCATATTTTACTCTGCTCACCATAGCCCATCCAATGCTTAGTGTATGTATTTATATCACTGTGTAACTGATATGCAAAATATGCATGCTATCATTTGTTGAGGACTTCTACATGGTTAGACATTTGAGTTATCAATTTATTAATTATTTGAGTCAAAATATTTATTTGGCATTTATGTGTGCTGTGTGCCCAAGCTAATGTGATCTGGCTAAGTCCCTTGGCGCTTCTAGTCTGATGAGGAAGATACACTTTGAAATGGGTTTTTAAATAAATAAATGTAGATTTTTAGTTCTAAATAAAATTTTTTAAGGTTCTGATAGAATCATTGGGTGGAAAAGCCTGTAGATGAGAAGTTTCAGATAAGGTTTCTGTGGAGATGATGTTTAAACAAAGACCATGAAAGATAAGCAGTTTTGTAAAGAGCCAGGGGAAGGACACAGAAGATAAAGCAATGGTCCTAATGTGGCAGTATGAGTTCTGTGTGACAGAGGACAAGGAAAAGTCCCCTATTGCTGAATTGAAATTAACAAGGAGAAAACTACCAGGTGAGGGTGGAGATATAAAAGGCCAAGCCAGGTTAAAATAAGGAGACTGGATTATATTCCAAGTATGAGAAGACACAATACAAGATTTATTAATCTGATTCATATTATTTTTTCAAGTCTCTTCAGGAGATTGTATAATAGCAAATAGTTTAGAGAGACACAGTGGAAGTTAAGAGGTTTTTCAGTTCAGTCGCTCAGTCATGTCTGACTCTTTGAGACCCCATGGACTGCAGCACGCCAGGCCTCCCTGTCCATCACCAACTCCCAGAGTCTACTCAAACTCATGTCCATTGAGTTGGTGATGCCATGCAACCATCTCATCCTCTGTCGTCCCCTTCTCCTCCTGCCATCAATCTTTCCCAGCATCAGGGTCTTTCGCAGTACTTAAAGTAAATTATGATAAGCATGACTAAGAGTGGAGAAATAAACAGAGATATATTTTTAAAAACATAAAATTAAAAAGACTTAATAGTTCATTCATAAAGAATCAAAAGGATAATGGTGTCCCTTAGTGGGATAGAGAAGAATGAAGGAAGACAAGGATTCTGACATATACCCTGGGAATCAAGGTGGTGTGGTTACAGAATTAACAAAAGACTTTACAAGGGGGCACTGGTGACCATTAATATCCTCAATGAGAGAAAGACTTATGGGGTATTTCTCTTTAATAGATTTAAGTCCTGAAATCACATAAGGAATGACTTATTAGGGGGATTCCCAAGGAAACTACATGATCCTTAATGGTGTAGGAAGTAACCTCTCTATATCCCTGGTAGCCCAAGAGATAATCCTACCTCAAGCTCAAAGCTGGCAATTTCCATCTTATGAAGAGCTCAGATTTAGACTAGGAGACAAATGTGTTATTAACCAACAATATGGACAATGACAAAACTGAAGAAAGTGCTGAATTCAAAGGGAGTTGGGAGGAGCACGGGAAGATGGCGGAGGAATAGGACGGGGCGGCCACTTTCTCCCCCACAAAATCAACAAAGAACATTTGAACGCTGAGTAAATCCCACAAAAAAACTTCTGAATACCGGCAGAGGACAGCAGGCACTCAGAAAAGCAGCCCATAGTCGATGAAAGGAGGTAGGAAATAGAAAAAAGATAAAAAGAGAGACAAAAGAGGGAGGGACGGGGCTCCGTCCTGGGAAGGGAGGCTTAAAAAAAAAAAAAGAGAGAGAGAGAGAGAAGTTTCCAAACACCTGGAAACACTGGCTAGTGGAACCTCAGAGGGACGCATAACTGGGAGACAAAGGACATAAATAACTAAAACTCACAGACTAAGTGCCCAGAGGAAACTCTCAGCGGAGAAGCGGTGCAGACGCCCGTGCCCCTCACTAGCAGGCGGGGGCTGGGCAGCGAGGCGCCGGCAGCATCGGCTTAGAGGGAGAACCGGCGGCGGCGCTTAGATGGAGAGCCAGCAGTGGCGCTTAGAGGGAGAACCGGCGGCGGCGCTTAGAGGGAGAACCGGGCTTGAAGGCCCCAGGGCAAACTGAGGGCTCGAACTTAAGATACCAGAGCAGAGGTTGCAGCTGAAGGGCGAGAGGGCTGGGAAAAGCCTGCAAAAAGCCCCAAGCCTGCCCTGCCCACAGAACCGGGCGATGAGCGGAGCGAGCCGGCAGCGGGCGGCCCTTCCCCCAGCCCCCACCGATGCGGGCGGGGAGGGCAGCCTGCGCCTGAGCAGCGGCAGCCGCGGCCCCAGAGAGGCTTCCTGTGCCAAGCTGCAGGCAGGCTTCCTTGCTGGCCAGGACTTCTTGGGTTCGGGCCAGTCGATATCAGCCTGAGAAAGTGTGCCGGTTGTACTCCCAGAAAACCGAGCGGCGGGGACCGGGAAGGCGATAAGTCGCAGCGACCGCGCTCACCAAACGCCTGGTCACCTGAGCTGCCAGGACCGGGGAAGGCACAAAACGCAGACCCAGCCAAGTGTGCGCCTTTGTCGAGTACCCGAGGACCTGAACCTGAGCCGCTCAGACCTGGGAAGTGCATGCAACCCAGCGCCAGCCGCGGACAGCTTGCAGCAGAGCAAACTAAAGCCTAAGCAGCATAAACAGGGAAAGCACACACACCTCGAGCAGGAGCATTCCCAGTGTAGCCGAGACACCGCGAGCAGTGCCCACAGATGCCAGGGATATTTGTTAGCTGCGTTCCTCCCTCCCCATAGCAGGACTGAATAGGAGAGCTGGGGGGAAAAAAAAAAAGTGTCCACCACCGCATCCTGGTGTCAGGACGGGAATTAGACACTGAGGAGACCAGAAAACAAAAGAGCTTTTTCAACAGAAGGAACTTCCTTGGAAGTAACAGAGGGAGAAGCCTTGAGCCTCCTGCAAGAATAAGACTGAAAACCAGAGGCAGAGGCTTAAGGCCAAAACCTGAGAACACCAGAGATCTCCTGTGCTAGAGAACATTAATTGATAGGTACTCATCAAATGCCACCATACATACACTGAAACCAGGCACCACCCAAGGGTCAACAAGTTTCAGTGAAAGACATACTACACAAGCTATCCAGCAACATAGGAGAATAGCACTGAGCTTCAATATACAGGCTGCCCAAAGCCACCCCAAACCCACTGACATCTCAAACTCATTACTGGACACTTCATTGCACTCCAGAGAGAAGAAATCCAGCTCCACCCACCAGAACATCGACTCAAGCTTCCCTAAACCAGGGAACCTTGACAAGTCACCCATCCAACCCCACACACAACGAGGTAACTACATAATAAAGAGAATTCCACAAACTGCCAGAAGACAGAAAGGCCACCCCGAACACAGCAATATAAGCAAGATGAAGAGGCAGAGAAATACCCAACAAGTAAAGGAACAGGATAAATGCCCACCAACACAAACAAAAGAGGAAGATATAGGGAACCTACCCGATAAAGAATTTAGAATTTTAATTGTGAAAATGATTCAAAATCTGGAAAGCAAAATGGAATTACAGATAAATAAACTGGAGAAAAGGATTGAGAAGATGGAAGAAATGTTCAATAAGGAATTAGAGGAAATAAAAAAGAGTCAATATATAACGAATAATACAATAGATGAGATCAGAAACACTCTCGAGGGCACAAACAGTAGAATAACGGAGGCAGAATACAGGATAAGTGAGCTAGAAGATAGAATTGTAGAAATAAATGAAACAGAGAAGGACAAAGAAAAAAGAATTTTAAAAAATGAGGACAATATTAGAGACATATGGGACAATATTAAACGCCCCAACATTCGAATCATAGGAGTCCCAGAAGAAGAAGACAAAAAGAAAGACCATGAGAGAATACTTGAGGAGATAATAGTTGAAAATTTCCCTAAAATGGGGAAGGAAATAATCACCCAAGTCCAAGAAACACAGAGAGTCCCTAACAGGATAAACCCAAGGCGAAATACCCCAAGGCACATTTTAATCAAATTAACAAAGATCAAACACAAAGAAAAAATATTAAAAGCAGCAAGGGAAAAACAACAAATAACACACAAGGGGATCCCCATAAGGATAACAGCTGATCTTTCAGCAGAAACTCTACAGGCCAGGAGGGAATGGCAAGACATACTTAAAGT
Source organism: Moschus berezovskii (assembly GCF_049115385.1). NCBI lineage: Eukaryota > Metazoa > Chordata > Mammalia > Artiodactyla > Moschidae > Moschus > Moschus berezovskii. The sequence continues at coordinate 24,839,617 of NC_142466.1, forward strand.
GATGAAAGAAGATAACCTACAGCCCAGATTACTGTACCCAGCAAGGATCTCATTCAAATATGAAGAAGAAACCAAAAGCTTTACAGACAAGCAAAAGCTGAGAGAATTCTTCATCACCAAACCAGCTCTCCAACAAATACTAAAGGATCTTCTCTAGACTGGAAACACAGAAAGGGTATATAAACTCGAACACAAAACAATAAAGAAAATGGCAACGGGATCATACGTATCAATAATCACCTTAAACGTAAATGGGTTGAATGCCCCAACCAAAAGACAAAGGCTGGCTGAATGGATACAAAAACAAGACCCCCATATATGTTGTCTACAAGAGACCCACCTCAAATCGAGGGACACATACAGACTGAAAGTGAAGGGCTGGAAAAAGATATTCCACGCAAATAGAGACCAAAAGAAAGCAGGAGTAGCAATACTCATATCAGATAAAATAGACTTTAAAACAAAGGCTGTGAAAAGAGACAAAGAAGGAAACTACATAATGATCAAAGGATCAATCCAAGAAGATGATATAAAAATTATAAATATTTATGCACCCAACATAGGAGCGCCACAATATGTAAGACAATTACTAACAAGTATGAAAGGGAAATTAACAACAACACAATAAGAGTGGGAGACTTTAATACCCCACTCACACCTATGGATAGATCAACTAAACAGAGAATTAACAAGGAAACACAAACTTTAAATGACACAATAGACCAGTTAGACCTAAAAGATATCTATAGGACATTTCACCCCAAAACAATGAATTTCACCTTTTTCTCAAGCGCACACGGAACCTTTTCCAGGATAGATCACATCCTGGGCCATAAATCTAGCCTTGGTAAATTCAAAAAAATTGAAATCATTCCAAGCATCTTTTCTGACCACAATGCAGTAAGATTAGATCTCAATTACGGGAGAAAAACTATTAAAAATGCCAACATATGGAGGCTGAACAACACGCTCCTGAATAATGAACAAATCATAGAAGAAATCAAAAGAGAAATTAAATATGCATAAAAATGAATGAAAATGAAAACACAACAACCCCAATCCTCTGGGACACTGTAAAAGCAGTGCTAAGGGGGAAGTTCATAGCAATACAGGCACACCTCAAGAAACAAGAAAAAAGTCAACTAAATAACCTAACTCTACATCTAAAGAAACTAGAAAAGGAAGAAATGAAGAACCCCAGGGTTAGCAGAAGGAAAGAAATCGTAAAAATTAGGGCAGAGATAAATGCAAAAGAAACAAAAGAGACCATAGCAAAAATCAACAAAGCCAAAAGCTGGTTCTTTGAGAAGGTAAATAAAATTGACAAACCACTAGCCAGACTCATCAAGAAACAAAGGGAGAAGAACCAAATCAATAAAATTAGAAATGAAAATGGAGAGATCACAACTGACCACACAGAAATACAAAGGATTATTAGAGAATACTATCAGCAATTATATGGCAATAAAATGAATAACTTGGAAGAAATGGACAAATTCCTAGAAAAGTACACCTTGCCAAAACTGAACCAGGAAGAAATAGAAAATCTGAACAGACCCATCACAAGCACGGAAATAGAGGAAGTAATCTGAAAGCTTCCAGCAAACAAAAGCCCAGGTCCAGACGGCTTCACAGCCGAATTCTACCAAAAATTTAGTGAAGAGCTAACATCTATTCTACTCAAACTCTTCCAGAAAATTGCTGAGGAAGGAAAACTTCCAAACTCATTCTATGAGGCCACCATCACCCTAATCCCAAAACCCGGTAAGGATCCCACAAAAAAAGAAAACTACAGGCCAATATCACTGATGAACATAGATGCAAAAATCCTTAACAAAATTCTAGTAATCAGAACCAACAACACATTAAGAAGATCATACATCATGACCAAGTGGGCTTTATCCCAGGAATGCAAGGATTCTTCAATATCCGCAAATCAATCAACGTAATACACCACATTAACAAACTGAAAAATAAAAATCATATGATTATCTCAATAGATGCAGAGAAAGCCTTTGACAAAATACAACATCCATTTATGATAAAAACTCTCTAGAAAGTGGGAATAGAAGGGACATATCTCAACATAATAAAAGCTATATACGACAAACCCACAGCAAACATTATCCTCAATGGTGAAAAACTGAAAGCATTTCCCCTAAAGTCAGGAACAAGACAAGGGTGCCCACTCTCACCACTACTATTCAACATAGTTCTGGAAGTTTTGGCTACAGCAATCAGAGCAGAAAAAGACATAAAAGGAATACAAATTGGAAAAGAAGAAGTAAAACTTTCACTGTTTGCTGATGACATGATCCTCTACACAGAAAACCCTAAAGACTCTACCAGAAAACTACTAGAGCTAATGAATGAATACAGTAAAGTTGCAGGATATAAAATCAACACACAGAAATCCCTTGTATTCCTATACACTAATAATGAGAAAATAGAAAGAGAAAAGGAAACTATTCCATTCACTGTTGCAGCGAAAAGAATTAAATACTTAGGAATATATCTACTTAAGGAAACAAAAGACTTGTACATAGAAAACTATAAAACACTAGTGAAAGTAATCAAAGAGGACACGAATAGATGGAGAAATATTCCGTGTTCGTGGATTGGAAGAATAAATATTGTGAAAATGAGTATACTACCCAAAGTAATTTATAATTCAATGCAATTCCTATCAAGCTACCAACAATATTTTTCACAGAACTAGAACAAATAATCTCACAATTTGTATGGAAATACAAAAAACCTCGAAGAGCCAAAGCAATCTTGAAGAAGAAAAATGGAACTGGGGGAATCAACCTGCCGGACTTCAGGCTCTACTACAAAGCCACAGTCATCAAGACAGTATGGTACTGGCATAAAGACAGAAATATAGATCAATGGAACAAAATAGAAAGCCCAGAGATAAATCCATGCACCTATGGACACCTTATCTTCGACAAAGGAGGCAAGAATATAAAATGGACAAAAGACAGTCTCTTTAACAAGTGGTGCTGGAAAAACTGGTCAGCCACTTGTAAAAGAATGAAACTAGAACACTTCCTAACACCATACACCAAAATAAACTCAAAATGGATTAGAGAGCTAAATGTAAGACCAGAAACTATAAAACTCCTAGAGGAGAACGTAGGCAAAACACTCTCTGACATAAATCACAGCAGGATCCTCCAAGACCCACCTCCCAGAATATTGGAAATAAAAGCAAAAATAAACAAATGGGACCTAATTAAAATCAAAAGCTTCTGCACAGCAAAGGAAACTCTAAGCAAGGTGAAAAGACAGCCTTCAGAATGGGAGAAAATAATAGCAAATGAAGCAACTGATAAAGGATTAATCTCCAAAATATACAAGCAGCTCCTGCAGCTCAATTCCAGAAAACTAAGTGACCCAATCAAAAAATGGGCCAAAGAACTAAACAGACATTTCCCCAAAGAAGACATAAAGATGGCTAACAAACACATGAAAAAATGCTCAACATCCCTCATAATCAGAGAAATGCAAATCAAAACCACAATGAGATACCATTTCACACCAGTCAGGATGGCTGCTATCCAAAAGTCTACATGCAATAAATGCTGGAGAGGGTGTGGAGAGAAGGGAACCCTCTTACACTGTTGGTGGGAATGCAAACTAGTACAGCCACTATGGAGAACAGTGTGGAGATTCCTCAAAAAACTGGAAATAGAACTGCCATATGATCCAGCAATCGCACTCCTGGGCATACACACCAAGGAAACCAGAATTGAAAGAGACACATGTACTCCAATGTTCATTGCAGCACTGTTTATAATAGCCAGGACATGGAAGCAACCTAGATGTCCATCTGCAGACAAATGGATAAGAAAGCTTTGGTACATATACACAATGGAGTATTTTTCAGCCATCAAAAAGAATGCATTTGAATCAGTTTTAATGAGGTGGATGAAATTGGAGCCAATTATACAGAGTGAAGTAAGCCAGAAAGAAAAACATCAATACAGCATACTAACGCATATATATGGAATTTAGAAAGATGGTAACCTGAACCCTGTATACGAGACTGCAAAAGAGACATAGGTATATAGAACAGTCTTTGGGACTCTGTGGGAGAGGGTGAAGGTGGGATGATTGGGGAGAACAGCATTGTAGCATGTATATTATCATAAGTGACCAGTCCAGGTTCGACGCATGATGCAGGATGCTTGGGGCTGGTGCATGGGGATGACATGGAGGGAGGATATGGGGAAGAGGGAGTTGGGAGGGGGGTTCAAGAAAGGTAACACATGTACACCCGGGGCAGATTCATGTCAATGTATGGCAAAACCAACCAATATATTAATGTAAGGTAATTTGCCTCCAATAAAATAAATTTAAAAAAAAAACAAAGCGAGTTGGAATGAGTACCTTCAATACAAAAATGCCTTTTGAGTTGGGCATTCAGTGAGGGCTCATTAAGGATGAATAAAATAGGAGCTATTCGAACTTTAATACGTCTCTTCTCTAGTGGCTCAGGTGGTAAAGTGTCTGTCTACAATGCAGGAGACCCAGATTCAATCCCTGGGTTGGGAAGAGCCACTGGAGAAGGAAATGGCAGCCCACTCCAGTATTCTTGCCCGGAAAATCCCATAGACCGTGGAGCCTGGTAGGCTACTGTCCATGGGGTCACAAAGAGTCAGACATGACTGAGTGACTTCACTTTCATACTTTAATAAAACTTTTAAAAACTAAGAATTATATAACTTTAAAGAATCATTCTATTACATTTGTTACTTTTCTTTGGCAACTTATTTCCTCACTATTTTAAATAATTATCATTTTTATTTTCAGTTAGTAGTCTAAGAACTGTCCATATATGTGAGCAGTTGTTAATTATATTGTTCAAATACTATACTCACTGATTTTTAGTCAACCTGATCTTTCAATTGTTAGGGAGGTGTTAACTCCTTCATTATTATGATCATCTAATTTTCTCTTTGCAATGAAGCCACTTTTCCATTTGTATTTTGAGTCCATTTTGTTAAATATGTATGCACTTCACATTATTTTTATCTTCCTAGCAAAGTAAAGCATCTTTATATTTTCTAGATCACTTTTATAAGGAACATATACTTGGATTTTTAAAGTTCTGTTTGCCTGATCTATTTTATAATTAGAAAATTTATTTTGTTCATGCATGCTAATAACTAATATTCAGTTCAGTTCAGTTCAGTCACTCAGTCGTGTCCGACTCTTTGCGACCCCATGAATCACAGCATTCCAGGCCTCCCTGTCCATTACCAACTCCCGGAGTTCACTCAAACTCATGTCCATCGAGTCGGTGATGCCATCCAGCCATCTCATTCTCTGTCGTCCCCAACTCCTCCCACCCCCAATCCCTCCCAGCATCAGACTCTTTTCCAGTGAGTCAACTCATCGCATGAGGTGGCCAAAGTATTGGAGTTTCAGTTTTAGCATCAGTCCTTCCAATGAACACCCAGGATTGATCTCCTTTAGGATGGACTGGTTGGATCTCCTAGCAGTCCAAGGGACTCTCAAGAGTCTTCTCCAGCACCACAGTTCAAAAGCATCAATTCTTCGGCGATCAGCTTTCTTCACAGTCCAACTCTCACATCCATACATAACCACTGGAAAAACCATAGCCTTGACTAGATGGACCTTGGTTGGCAAAGTAATGTCTCTGCTTTTTATTATGCTATCTAGGTTGGTCATAACTCTCCTTATATTTGAATTTAATTGCAGCATCTAATTTTGTAGTTTTCTTTTTCTTGCCCTTTGCTTCTTTTGGATTGGTTATCATTATTATACCATAATTTACTCTTACATGTCAGAAGATTGTGTGCACAATTTTCTACTGATAACTTAGAAATTTCATTATAGTTCCTTAATATAATTCAAGTGTTAATGAATATCTTTGCCCACCCTAAGAATAACATGCCTTTAATCACTTTAAATTCAACCACTCTCACCCACTTTGTTGCTATTTTCTTGAAGATTTAATTCATTTTTAAAAAGAGATGGACTTTTTATCATTGATTAATATAGTCAATATTTGTTTAGATTTATGTAAACTATTATCTTAGCATCATTCATTTTTGCATCTCAGGCCTCCATTCTGTGTTTCATTTACTTCGAATGGAATTAAATCTCTTCGAAATCCTTCTCATGAGAAAATATGGCAACACTCAGTTTTTGTTTTTCTAAAAAATCACTTTGAAATATATCTTCACTCTGTGTGGTATTCTGGGTTGACAATTGTCCTAACAGATAAAATATCTTTAATCACATTAAATGTAAACTACATGTAATAACATTAACAGCATTAGCAATAGTACTATCTTCTGATTTTGAAGTTAGCTGACAGTCATTACTTTTGAGGTAGTGTAACTTTCCCATCTGACGTATTTTCTTTCACTGTGCAGCATTCTTAATATTCCAGATCTGTCTTCCAAGGTATTAACTTCTCTATTTTTTATGATATATTGTTCAATATTACACTGTGTTTATCATTTTATTTGTAATATTTTTAATATCCAGAAGTCATATATAGACAGTTTTCAAATCTGAGTGAACATTTTTATTCTCTTTCTCTATTATCCTACTTTTGTTTTCCATTTTTAGCTCTTTAAAATAAGTGAAACTTCTTTTTAAAAATTCTGAACCTGGTAATTCCAATACCTGAAGTCTTTGTGGATCTGACTTGATTTTCAGTTGTTTCTGCCTGTTTGACTCATGGTACCTTGGTTTCCTCTGCATTTATAAGATTGATTCCATGAACCCTTGTATTTGAGGTATGAGTTGAGTGCTGTGGATCCCTCAAAAGGCCTGTATTTTCTCCTGCCAGATCCCTGGGGACATTTTCAGTCTAGGACTTATTTTGAATACTTTCATTTTAAATTAGTTTATGCAACAAATGTAAATGCAGGCTGCAAATCCTTGCAAGGCCTCGATTTGATGTGTGAATTCTAAAAACAGGGTTTTGAGAGGTGCAGTTTTTCTTTCTTCCTTCCCTCTGCTCTCTTTCTTTTCCTTCTTGCATTGCTGCTGCTTCTATAGTCTCCTGTTTTGGAACAGCAGGATTATTTTCAGTTTCCTCAGTGGGATTTTATGCTTGTATCTGCTATTATTCACTCTGTATTGAATAAACTCAAGGTTTTCTACTATTCATGCTCCATGGAGCTTTGAAAATAGACCCTGAGTTAGAAGACATTGGAAATATCCTCAAGATGAAAGCCAGCTTGAATAATTCTCTTATCGCCCTTATTTCCTTGCCTCATTTTGATTGGGGCTTTAAAGAGTCCTTCCTATATTGTCTGCCTAGCAATTAATTTTCAAAAGATCATTTTTATATTTTCACCAGGATTTTTAGATATTTTCTTCAGGAAGTTCAGTCAGAAGATATAATCTACAATACTACCAAAAATTATGTGAAGGATAAAGCCTTCATGGTAAATTTGAATTTGTTTTTTAACCAGGAGGTTTAAAGTATAGAAACTCCTCTTCTACTTTGAATTTTAGGATTCTTACAAAGTGGAGGAAACTGTGGTTAATTAGGAAAGATTATTATTATTATTTGTTAACAATAAACTATGTATTAATGTGGTAGAAAAAGAAGTGGATTCAAATAGCTAAAAACAAATTTGAACTAACATCCAGAAGGGACTTGAATATTTAAAATCAGCTGAGCCTCTGTTGTTTTTTGTTGTTGTTCTTCCTGTTGTGAGTTTCACTGAACTGTAGGAAAAAAAAATGCAGGACCAGGCCAGCAGCTTGAAAAATTATCAATTAAATTTTCTCATTAGCTATATTTGGTTCCTTAATTGGCCTTTTTGACTGTGTAATTTCAAGTGATAATTATTTGTGGCACTAGCCCATTCCTATATCAATGTTATCTCTTAATTAATTCAAGAAATTGACAACATTTTTTTTTTTCTATCTTCAGTCACAAAAGTAATTTGTGAGTTACCATTCCTTAGATAGCACGGTCAGCAACACTTTGAAAAATGACAGTAAGAAAGTCCAGTCTCACAGGCTTATACCACAATATCATTGATAATAATCTTGGAGAAGCACTGCTAAAGAATTGTACATATTTGGTGTGAGATAGTAAAACATGGAATTACAGGCTAGAGGATGAGAGAAACATGAAAAAAAATAAAGAAGTTAATTCATCTTTAAGAGAAATGTTGATGCAGAATTATATTTGGATGAAAATTATATATATATATATATATATATTATTTGGTTTTAACAAAGAAATCAACAGTGTTAGCTTTGCATCCATACATTTCCCATGGAGTTGCTGCATTGCTCAGGGAAACACAAAACTTCAGGGGTCAGTGATTTTCCATACCTCAGTAGGAATTTTCATTCTTTAAAGTGAGAATGAACTATTGAGGAGAAAAAGTATGGTTATCCAAAAAAAAGAAGGTAGGAAATTGCTGTTCAATCACTGTAACTTTAGATTCTTACCTCAGATGCTACTTCCCTTACTAATACCCTTCCGAAGGCCAAATGAGCTATTTTTCCTATCCCTTATCCTCTTCCTCTATTCAAATCTAAAACTTCTTATATCCACTCAATACTACAAAGGGCAGTGATGCTTATGCAGTTGCTAAATTGGCAGTGAAGAAAGATGAATCCAGAAGTTTCGTCAGACTCATGTCTTGCAGGTTGATGTTTCAGAGTTACTCTATAAAGGGAGAAACTTGGGCTTCCCAGGTGGCGCCAGTAGTAAAGAACCCACCTGCCAATTCAGGAGGCACAAGAGACAGTGGACTAGATCCCTGGGTTAGGAATATCCCCTGGAGGAGGGCAGGGCAACCCAGTCCAGTATTCTTGCCTGGAGAATCCCATGGACAAAGCAGCCTGGCCCGCTACCACAGGCTACCACAGAGTCACAAAGAGTTGGACATGATGGAAGAGACTTAGTATACATGCAGGCAAAGGAAGAAACTCACACTTCCGTGGACTATCCAGAAAAAAAAAATCTCTTCAGGGCAAGGTAAGGGGTGAAGGAGACCTCAGATTTCCTCCTTAGTGAACCTAAAACATAAGATAATAGATAAGAAAAGCAACAATATGCTTATAAGTGTCCAACAAACTCTAACATAATATATAAAGGTAATATTCTAGACAAGTTTTCATAAAATCAGGAATAAGATAAAAGTTGAACATTGAACTATTATTATTAAATAAGAAAATGACTTTATAATAAGGATAATACAATAAAATTAATAAAAAATTTAATATAAGGTTTAGCAAGGGTATTGGTGTATCAGTTCAGTTCAGTCGCTCAGTCATGTCTGACTCTCTGTGACCCCATGAATCACAGCACGCCATAGCAAAAATAAAAATAGCTAATCTACATGCATGCATATTATATATATTTATCATGACCATTTAGAGTATTCTGACAAATTAAATTTATAAGAAATGTACAGAACCAATATGAAGAGCTTGACTAAATGAAAATAAATGCCATGTTTGGGATCTAAAATTATGTCATCATGTGAATTCTTCATAAATTAAAGTTAAATTCTAATCAATAGGATTTTTCTTATTACTTTCATTTTTTATGAATCTGAACATAATTTAGTGTTTAGTCTAATGTGTAAGAAAAGAGACAAATATATTTTGAAAAAATAATACTAATAGAAATAATTAAAGCTAATTATAAATTTCCAGTAATTTAACTGTATGAAAGGAAATGCACAGGAATAGATATATCAGTCAAGAAAAATTTTTTAAAAGTTAGAAAAAAATCTACTATGTACGAAAATCTTATTTCAATTTAATGAAAACATGAAAATTTAAATAATAGCTATCCGACATTTGGTTAGTTAGGTGAAGAGAGAGAGATTTACATTACCTGACCTTAGTATATTCCACATATATTGAAGCTTCAAATATGAAGATGATAAAACATAACTATCTCAGAAGATAGAAGAAAATTTTTATCTGATTTTAGAACAATGAAACCTTTTTAAAGAGTAAAGTATTAAGTGAGTAATCATAAAGACAATTTCAAGGCTTTTAACATTATAAAAATGCAAACTCTAAAGAAAAAATATACACTATAAACAAAAGTCATTACATGAATAGGTATATTATATACATAGCTACAGTTTCATATGTTATATATATTACATGTATATATATAATGTGTGAAAGTCACTCAGTCATGTCCGACTCTTTGCAATCCCATGGGCTGTAACCTACCAGGCTCCTCTGTCCATGGAACTCTCCAGGTGGAATACTGGAGTGGGTACCCATTCCCTTCTCCAGGGGATCTTCGCAATCCAGAGATCAAATCCAGGTCTCCCACATTTCAGGCAGATCCTTTACCGTCTGAGCCACCAGGGTGTATACAGCCACCAGCCCTGTATATATAATGTATTAACTCAATAGTGGGGGGAAAAAAAGTGTCAAAGACACAGGCAACTTGTAATTGAAAACAATTAAACAGAGAGTTGCTTGTTAGTGCTCAAACTCAGTATTAACCAATTCAAATTCAAATAACAATTAAAGACTGCTTTTTACTAATTAAATTGAGAAAATATTTATAAATATTTTATTAAGTAATTACCCCACTTTAGTTGAGAATAAAACGCGATATTTGCTACATGGCTGTTAGAATTAAAAACTGGTAAGTCTTTCCTGAAAGCTGATGTGGCAGTGTGAAAAAGGCTTAGTGTGTAGGAGCTCTGACCTTTGAATAACTATTTGCTTTGCTATTTACTAGTCTTGTGATATTGGGTAAGTTACTTAATCTTCCTTTGCATTGTTTTCACTTATGTAAAATGATGAAAAGGAAGATTAAATGAGTTAATACAGGTAAAGTACTTAGTATAGAGCTGGTAATCATCACTGACATCATTATCTTTATGTTTTTTGTAATAAGTAGACCTTTCTGGCATTGAAGATAATTTTTTCCTATTTATGTGTTTTTCTTTAATTATAAACATTAATTCCTTAGCGTAAGTAGGTACCAGTGTAATAAAATTTCAGATCTACCAAAAGCCTTATTCTAAAACTGGAATTCATAGGCTTTCTAAAGAAATGTTGCTTATCTATATTAAGTTTCCTTCTTTCCTGGGAGGGTTAATAGTTTTAGTTAGTTTTTCTGTCACCAACATAGGGAGAAAGATTGATTCTAAGTGACTATATAGAGACCTAATGGGAGCCTTCCTCTAAATAATGTATTTGGTTACTCTAATAATGGGGGCCTATCTGTGGCATCAAATGTGAGGGTTTAAATGCACTATATTGTGATACATGGAGAAGGAAATGGCAAAACACTCCAATATTCATGCCTGGAAAATCACATGGACAGAGGAGCCTGGTGGGCTACAGTCCATGGGGTCACAAGAGTCAGTCACCACCACCAACACCAACACATCCCAGTACAAAATAAAAAGTTCTAGATTTTGTTTAAATTAAAAAAAAAGGTTTTTTTTTTATTAAAATGTAAGGATTTATAACGATTGTACTAATAAGATGTATGAGAAACAATGGTAACTTTGGGATCGAAGTCAACACTAAAGATCTCAGTGATAAGTAGACATTGTTCCAAATAGATAAAATTCTGTAAGTTATGTGTACATCCTGGAATATACAGAAAGTAAAAGACTGTAGTCATGATCTTATCCAACCATTGAGAGAATTGTTATTGTTTAGTCCCTAAGTCCTGTCTGACTCTTTTGTGACCCCCTGGACTGTAGCCCTCCAGGCTGCCCTATCTGTGGGATTTTCCAGGCAAGAATAATGGAGTGAGTTGTCATTTCCTCCTCTAGGTATCTTACCTACCCAGGGATCAAACCCTTGTCTCCTGCATTGGCAAGCAGATTCTTTACCACTGAGCCACCCTCGAAGCTCCATTAAGAGAATACAGGAAGTGTTTTGATTGATCTGATACTCTGAAACTATTTTAATTGATGAAGAGGTCAGGCAACAATACGTTTGCAGAAGACATCTGAGGCGTAAAAGGAAACAACCTGAAGTTTTGTTTTTTTCTTTTCTTGTATGTCTGTTAGGGAAAAAGGAGTGTGTTACAAAAGCATTATTTCCCCTGGTGCTTATTTTACTTGCCATTTGATTGCAGTTGTTGTTCATTCACTAAGTCACATCCAACTCTTTTGACCCCATGGATTACAGGGCATTGGGCTTCCCTGTCCTTCACTATCTCCCAGAATTTGCTCAAATTCATCCCCATTGAGTCTGTGATGATGTCCAATCATCTCGTCCTCTGTCACCACCTTTTCTTTCTGCCCTTGATCTTTTCCAGCATCAGTCTTTTCCAGTGAGTCAGCTCTTCACTTCAAGTGGGCAAAGTATTGGAACTTCAGCTTCAGCATCAGTCCTTCTGATGAATATTCAGGGTTTATTTCCTTTAGGATTGATTAGTTTGAGCTTGCAGTCCAAGGGATTCTCAGGAGTCTTCTCCAGCACTGTAATTCAAAAGCATCAATTCATTGGTGCTTCGCCTTCTTTATTGTCCATCTTTCACATCCATACTTGACTACTGGAAAAACAATAGCTTTGACTATATGGACCTTTGTCAGCAAAGTGATGTCTCTGCTTTTTAATATACTATCTAGGTGTGTCATAGCTTTTCTTCCAAGGAGCAAGTGTCTTTTAATTTTGTGGCTGCAGTCACCATCAGCAGTGATTTTGGAACCCAAGAAATTAAAATCTGTCATTGCTTCTACTTTTCCCCCTTCTATTAAGTGATGGGACCGTATGCCATAATCTTAGTTTTTTGAATGTTGAGTTTCAAGCCAACTTTTTCACTCTCCTCTTTCATCTTCACCGAGGCTCTTTAGTTCCTCTGCACCTTCTGCCATTAAAGTGGTATTATCTGCATATCTGAAACTGTTGATATTTCTCCTGGCGATCTTGATTCCAGCTTGTGATTCATCCAGACCAGCATTTTGCATGATGTGCTCTGCATAGAAGTTAAATAAGCAGGGTAACAATATACATCCTTGACATACACTCCTTTCCCAATTTAGAACCAGTCCATTGTTTCATTTCCAGTTCTAACTGTTGCATCTTGACCTGCAAGCATGTTTCTCTGGAGATGGGAAAGGTAGTCTTGTATTCCCATTTCTTTAAGAATTTTCCAAAGCTTGTCAGTTAAGCAGAAGTCGATGTTTATTTTTCTGGAATTATCTTGCTTTCTCTATGGTCTTCTATTGCTTTCTCTTAATCTCTGATTCCTCTGCCTATTCTAGGAAAGGCAAGTTCTTAATTCACACATTGCTGGAAGTTCTCAATTCACATACTGCTAAAGCCTAGCTTGAAGGATTTTGAGCATTACCTTGCTAGCATGTGAAATGAGTGCAATTGTATGGTAGTTTGGACATCCTTTGACACTGCCCACCTTTGGAATTGGAGTGAAAACTGACCTTTTCCAGGCCTGTGACCACTGCTGAATTTTCCAAATTTGCTGACACATTGAGTGAGATTCTTTAACAGCATTATCTTCTAGGACTGTAAGTACATTAGCTGAAATTCCATCACCTCTGCTAGCTTTGTTCATAGTAATGCTTCCTAAGGTCCACTTGACTTCACACTCCAGGATGCCTGGCACAAGGTGAGTGACCAGACCATTGTGATTGTCTGGGTCATTAAGATCTCTTTTATTATTTTTGTATAGTTTGCTGTATATTTTGGACTTTGGTGGCACTAGTGGTAAAGAATCTACATGTTAATGCACGAGACACAGCTTTGATAACCTGGGCCAGGAAGATCTGCTGGAGTAGGAAATGGCAACCCAGAATTCTTGCCTGGGAAGTTCCATGGACAGAGGAGCCTAGACACAACGGAGCATAGACTTTGAAACTCTGTGTATTCTTGCCGCCTCTTCTTAATCTCTTCTCTTAAGTCCTTACCTTTTCTGTCCTTTATCATCCCTTTCCTTGCATGAAATGTTCCCTTGATATCTCCAATTTTCTTGAAGAGATCTCTAGTCCTTCCCATTCTGTTGTTTTCCTCTATTTCTTTGGGTTGTTCACTCAAGGCTTTCTTATCTCGCCTTTAGAGAAGGAGTTAATCACTCAAAATTTCTCCCAAGATATTAGGGTACATATTTTTCAGTTGAAAATAGCAGAAATGAGATGATTAGAATTATAAATATTTCTGTAAAGACCACACATAATAACACATGTATTATAGACTTCTATAATACACAACCTGGAAGAGACCTGACGCTATCACCAAGGCCAGGTCTTTCTAAGTATTTAGTTTCATAGATGAGACAATAAAATCAGAGAAAGAAAATGACTTTATTTTTAAGAAGTCTTTTAGCTAGTAAGTGGGCTTCCTTAGTGGCTCAGAGGTAAAGAATCTGCCTGCAATGCAGGAGATTTGCAGGAAATGTGGGTTCAATTCCTGGGTTGGGAAGATGCCCAGGAAAAGGAAATGGCAACCCACTCCAGTATTCTTGCCTGGGAAATCTCATGGACATATGAGGTTGGTGGGCTACAGTTCCTAGGGTAGAAAAGAATTGGACACAACTGAATGATTAAACAACAACAAATTGTCACTTTTATATCTAGGATTACTTATTTCAATGGCCTGGGAGACAATCCTTTGATATGCAGCCATCAAGGCTCCTATCTCCTGAACTCTGTGGGAATGAAAGAGCCTAACTTTAGTGAGCACCTTGCTTCAAGTTATAAAACTGCCTCCTGTCATGAAGACATAAAGTTTACTTTTCCTTTGAGTAAAACCAGCTGAAAAACACAGGTGACCTAAACATCTCCCCATTCCACTCATGGTTTCAGTTGAGTAAACAGATCTCTTTGCTCTATTTAAATAGCTTGAATAAAGTTTTCTCCAAATGTTTAATAGTCATGGACATTTTATAACAATCATAACACCTATTTCTACAAAACATCCTGCTGATTTTTATATAAATTATTAAATCTATTATTTGATCCTACCTTAATATTTTTAATAGGAAAGTGATTGTTACCACTGAACATTTCTTTATTACTGTTTCGTTAGTCTTCTTCTTGATTCTCATGAAAGTTCTCTAAATCCTGCTGCAGTTGCTAATTACAAAGGCTAAATAAAATCTGATTTGCAGTTTTGCATCTAAAAAAAAACTGTCAAATTGTCAAATTCTTTAACAGACTATTGTATCTCCTGTCTCATGTTCCTTTATTAAAGGTCTGCACAATTTCAACCTTTTCAGAGCCTTAATTTTCCTCTCAGATTTGGATGTGAAGAAAAGTGGTATGAAATTAGTGAGTGGGCCAACATCTTGCAAGATTAGTCAGACCACTCTATGCACATAATTAGAACTAATTGAATCAGTCCCACTCCTAGCAAAGAAGTAAAATCAATATTATAATTAAAACTCCATTTCTGTATAATTGGATTTTCAAATGAAACCTGGAAAAGGGGGAGGAGTGTAGAGTGTTTCGTATGTGCAAAAGTAATTAATATTTGTATTAAGTTTATAGGAATTTGTGGCAATATCCTCAATTTCATTAGCCAGAGCTGATTACAGGAGTTCTTCACTCTCATCCTTAGGAAAAAAAGAAAAGCATCCTACAACTAAAGGCTTCCTATCTGTTGTCACTGAACTGTCTGTCTTCCCTCTCTCAAATATTACAGTCAGATTCAGCATTCAAATTTTCAGGGACCATTCTACTCAGTGTGTTTTTTAAATCATATCTAGGACTTTTCCCTTTTCCCCTGCCCCACCTAGATCAAAAGAAATCAATCTGATATAGAGAATAGACTTGTGGCTGCCAAAGGGGAGGGGGTGGGAGAGAGAAGGACAGGGTGTTTGGGATTAGCAGATGCCAACTATTATGTATGTATATTATATATAGGATGGATCAACAACAAGTCCTACTATATAGTGTAGGGAAATATATTCAATATCCTGTGAAAAATCATAATGGAAAAGAACTTGAGAATGAATATACATACACATATTTATATATACATGTATATATATGGTTGAAAAAAGCTCATTTGGGTTTTTCCATACTATCTTACAGAAAAACCCAAATGAACTTTTTGGCCAACCCAATATATAACTGAGTCATTTTGCTGTTCAGTGGAAATTAAAGACAACATTGTAAATCAACAATTATCCAAGAAAATGTTTTTTAAAAAGAAAGAAATCTGAAAGAACTAAGCAGTTTAGGAGTCAATCTACTAGTTCTTTCCCTGGAATTCACTGCCTTTGCTGAAAATGTTTTTGCCACAATTTCATATTTAGATGGAATTCCTTTTTAGAATGTGACATTAGAAGAGACTCACAATCTATTTTTTAAAAGTGACACGATCAAGTCACTTGCAGAGCACTACTTGAAAGGGCTCTTATCTCAGAACTTAGTGATCAAGAAAAGTTAGAAAGAATAATATTTGCAGTTGCATTTCTGTATCAGGAAGACAGTGAGGTGTCCTAGATTTGGAGAGAGAAGAATACATAGATAAATTAGACACAGTCCTTAGACTCAAACGTTTCCTTCAGTAGTGAAAACCATAAATTTTACACACAGTTAAAAACAACACAGTGTAGGTTGTGTGCCAAACGAGTGGCACAGACATGTAAATATGCAGACCTGATACAGGTGAAAAATCTTGAAACAGGTTAGAAGACCTGGTTCAAGTCATGTATATGCAACTTGGTATATACAACTTGGTATATACAACCTGAGCATTTAAATCACTTGATCGGTATAGGCCACAATAGGCTCAACAAACTGAAAATGTTGAACTAGATTAGGATGTTTCATCCATTTGTGAAATTCAGTGAAATTGAGAAGAGAGTGATCTTCTCCCACTCCACTTGGGATGGAGTGGCCATGATGATTACATGAGGCACACGAAATATTAAGAGGATGCTGTTAGACAAGGGATGAAACAAGGGGACACAACATGAAAAAGGCACAGACTTTCTCTGTTTCTTTTGTTTACTTTTGCATCCTCAAGGTCCACAGTACCTGATGCACGGGTAGGCAGTCTACAGACAGTTGACTCTGATGATGTATAGCTTAATATGTCTATGCTTACTGAGTTAATGAATTAATTGGGAGATTTTCCCATTGCTTACACACATAGTGACATCTAAAAGATCACCTTTTTATTTTTAATGGAAGGCGAAAGGACTTTAGTATTACTACTTTATACATTTGTAAATATTTTGAACATTTTTACAATGAGCATATGTTACATTTAAAAAGTTATATACACATCTGAGGGAGGGAGGAAGGAAGAATGAAACTCTTAGCATTCTAGTACACGTTTTCAGATTCCTCTTCATTATTTCCTTAGCATATATTTTTTAGAAGTAGAATTCCTGGAAGCAGAATTGCTGATTTTAAAGGCTCTTGGCGTATATTGCAAAATTAATCCTCAGAATGTCTGTACCTCCCTAAATTTTGATTAACAGTAAATGAATAGCAACTAAAAGATCACGTTCTGTATTTGCTTAAAGACTCTCAAGCGAAGAAACAAAACAACCACCAGACAAATTTGTTCAGACACCTTCTTTAGTGATTTGAAATGGATGCAAGTGAGCAATTTCCATCTCTATCCTAAATTTCTTTCTAATTTGAATGTCAAAAGATTATTTCAAAATTTCGAAGGTCATGTGAATAATAAATAGAAAAGTTCTGAATCAACCTATAAAATTCGCTCCTCTGTGTCAGTTTCTCATCCAGGGAGAGTTCCCTAAACTGCCTCTGAACTTGACCTGTGACAGGCACTTTGTGCTCACCTGTTCTGGACTTGGACTATGTATTTTCCATTTCAGGTTTTTAGCTCTTCAACCTTCAGAGCAAATTTTCACTTATATTATATATGGATCATCTTCTGAAATTCCTCCTATGCCTCTATTTTTTACCCTCCTATGCCACCTATACATCTTTGGTACTCAGAGAGCCTTCTCTCCTCTGATGATGCCCTGAGTGTGCTTTTAACCACTTATCTCCAGGATTAATTTTGGTTGCTGGAAGAATGGGCACATTGTTTTGATTTCCCCTGAGCCTGCTAAAGTTGTAATGCTCAAAACAGAAGTGCCCTGAGAAGACATCTTTGCTTGCATATCACTTCTTGGCAACAGATAAATTGTTTCTCTATAGTTTCTCTTTGAATTTTATGTTGAATCAGTTTTTAACTTGAAGGCCATTCTCTTTTGAGTAATACTTTTTCAGTATGTCATATTTGGAGATTTATTGCATCAATACATCATCAGAATGACTGTTGGCTCTGATGATGTATAGCTTAATACATCATCAAAGCAATTTCTCATTCAAGTTATGTTTTACATAGGAATGTTAGTGCTTGTATTTTTAAATATATATATATATATTTAGCACTGACATATATTTTTATGTGCTTACACATAAATAAGCACTAACATTGTATGTATTTTATGTGCTTTATATAACATTATATATATATATTTATGTGCATACAATAAATTAAGGGCACTTTCAGAGAGTTTGCAAAACTCTTAGATCTGTCCCAAACCTAGATAGGCTTTATCATTAGCATTGAGTCTCAATAATGATGAGTGCCGGACCTTTTCTGAATACTGACAATCATATTCATTATAAATTTTTCATTTTAAATAGTAAATACATGCACTTAATAATTTTAAAAAAAAATAAAGAAGTGTATACAAGATTGAAGGCAAAAGGCAAGGAGGGTGGCAGAGGATGAGATGGTTGGATAGCATCACTGACTCAGTGAGCATGAAGTTGAGCAAACTCTGGGAGAGAGTGAAGGACAAGAGGAGCCTGGCATGCTGCAGTCCATGGTGTCGCAAAGAGTTGGACACAACTTAGGGAATAAACAACAGCAACATCATATACAACACAGACTATGTCTTCTTTCTATTCATATCTGGCAATTGTCTAGTACTGTTCTCTAGGAGGAAATAACTTATTAACTCTTTCAGAAATAATATAAGAATTCACAGATGCCTATGTATATATCTTCGTTTCCCTTTATTTGCTGTCAGTAGCATATCCGTCTGCATCTTTTTTTACTCCATTTAACAGTATAAGTTAGAAATTGGTCCATGTGTATACACATAGACTTCCTCATTCTTTTTGGTGATAGCATATATCCTCCTATCTCCTCCTATTGTTATCTCTATGCGATATTATCACTTTTCTATAGAATGTTGACTTTTCCTTATTTCATGGAAAGAGTCCAAACTAGAGCAAGATTATTTTTGAATGACTAGAAAGACGAAGGAGTTACTTTCAGTTTGCCTTCAATATGTAATAGATAGCTGTCTTGTTCTTTTTATGACAGTATACTCTTCTACTGATTTCTTCCAGGATTTTGACTCAAGAACTCATTTTCATCAGTAAAGATTTAAATTTTTATTTTTTACTGAAACATTAAATTCAGTGAATCTAACCAAAGTTAAGGTATCTACATTCTTTTTTTTTTTTTTTTTTTAGGAACAGACTAGAACCAGGGAGAAAGAATGAAGTGTGACTAAATGTAATACACTTTAAACAATAAGCGACAACTCTTAACAGAAATGTCCCAAATCTTTACATCACATTCACCACCTTCTTCATTTTTATTTATGATCATAGCTTTAGGTTGTGTCATGGGCAGTCAAATTAACTATTATAGGGAAAATGTAATTTTTTAATATTCTTTCAAATGCAGAAAGGTAGTAAAAACATGAGCCATTCTGTTGTGGAAAGTCTTACTCTCTAATCCAATTATGAAAGTAGTTACAATTAAGGGCGATTAAAGAGCTGTTTATAAAAGAATAAATCTCTCCTCAAAATCAGAGTTTTTAAATTTTGTAGTGTGGTTATTATGATTGTTATCATAAACAATTTAACTCTTGTCCATCAGTCCTTCGTTTAGTTTTTGCCTTGCAACCTGCATGATTTATTCTTTATCATGTATTATTAATTCATCAGTTTTCTCCTTTAGTTTCTTCTGAGTCACTTCTTCAAAGACAGCTATAAACATAAGTCCACAGGAGCAGACATTTTGAAACTATGAGATTATTATTATTATTATTTGGTAAAACACCCACATTTTATTTTCGCCTTTCTTTTTCCCCTGACCTTCCTGACTTAACCAACTTACGAATGTGATAAGGGACAGATAATTAAATTGAAGATTTTACAAAATCTCCTCTTAGGAAGAAGCTATCAAATATTGTAGCGGGCGAAATGTATGTCAGTGTGTGTATGCATACTCTAATTTCAACTTTCAACTGTCTTTTCTCCTTCCTATATAGTCTGGAAAAGATAAATTTATGAGTAAAGAATTGTAAAAATCTAAAGAGCTAATGGGAAAAGGTTAGTTTGAAGAGGATAAAAAAGTAAGGATTTCATCTCTAAAGTAGGGAGTGTCAGTCTTGAGAGTATAAGGTGATACATGTTTCTAGTGAGCAGAGAAAGAGAAGGGGATGGATAGAGTGAGGGAGGGAGAGGAGAGGGAGAGAGAGACTGGGGAATGAGATCAGCAATAGTGGTTACTGACCGTTGATGACATTTTGTAATGTTTACATTTTCTATAAACTCATTAAAATCAACTGATTATTCTGGCTATAAAGTGGAATGAGTTAAGATTAAAAGTCATCATTAGGGCCCATGACATAGCATTTCTTTTGGAAAAAAAAATATATATATATATTTAATGACAGATTTAATTAGTACTTTAAGAAGCTAAGTTCTATTCTTTCCTAATGTAATCAGATAATCCTCAGAAACAGAAAGTATGAGACCCAGCTATCTTATTTTTCCATCTCTGCTCATTTTATAGTCAAATAGTTCATAGCCAAGCTGGAATAGCAGTAGACCAGAATGTTTGATTTTGGGGTTCAAATTCAGCACTTGTGATCATGGACAAACGATCTAATCCAAAGAATCTCAGTTTTCTTCTCTAATCTGTAATCAAATTGCTATTTTTTTAAGGATTAAGTAGTTAATAAAGTTAATTAAGTTAAAATTAATTTGTTAGTTGTAAAATCTTCTTTGTACTTTGACAATTCATAATTGGCCGAGTAGGAAGATGACAACTGGATAGAAGACCTTATCTGGAGTTGAGTTCATTAAGTATTAAGCAATACTTATTATAGAGGGAAAAAATGTGCTAAATCAATTTCTGTAGATTCTGAGAAACATTATTTGCTTATTATACCTGCCTGTCACGTTTGTGTTTATATACTGGGGTTTTTCAACAAAAACTGGACTCAGATATTTTGTCAAGAGGGAAGATTGGAATCAAGTTATCATATATCCTGATCTTTCTCTATAGTCTTTATTTCAATTCAATGTAAAAGGTATAATTAGATTTATCAGATAGTATATCTTGATTTTTGTTTTGAAAACATAACCATGAAAGTGACATCACATGAAAGTGACATGTTTTGTATAATATGTGACAAAAAGAACAAAGAATATCATTATAAAAGTCACTCTTCAATACATTGATTAAGATATTATTCATATATAGCTGTAAGTTGAAATTTATAAAATAAGTATAATTTTAATTGACCCATAGTTAAAATTTTGGCATTATAATGTTTATTTAGAAAATTTGAAATTTTGATAATATAATGTATCTTAAATATTTTAACAGACTTAAAAATAGAAGTGTATCTGTTTGTAATAAAAAGCACATAACATACTTTCTATATTTTCACTGAACAAGAGAAAACATTTCTAAGTATTAATACAAATACAAATAAATGGTTCTTGAAGATAGAAGACATTTCATTTCATTCATCCTTTGCTTTTAAGTGCCTATCATAACCTGACAAGTCATACAAATTGACAGCTTTCATTTAATTAACTGATCATTTATCAGTTTATATTTATCAAAGCTTATCCATTAAAAAAAGAGAGGGGGAGAAATATCGTAGATAATACTCTGAAATCTCTCCTTTTATTGGTCATCTGTGAACACTGAACACATGAAAGTATTACACAGGTCAGTTCAGCTCAGTTCAGTCGCTCAGTCATGTCCGACTCTTTGTGACCCCATGAATCACAGCACGCCAGGCCTCCCTGTCCATCACCAACTCCCGGAGTTCACTCAAACTCATGTCCATCGAGTCAGTGATGCCATCCAGCCATCTCTTTCTCTGTCGTCCCCTTCTCCTCCCACCCCCAATCCCTCCTAGCATCAGAGTCTTTTCCAGTGAGTCAACTCATTGCATGAGGTGGCCAAAGTATTGGAGTTTCAGCTTTAGCATCAGTCCTTCCAATGAATACCCAGGACTGATCTCCTTTAGAACGGACTGGTTGGATCTCCTAGCAGCCCAAGGGACTCTCAAGAGTCTTCTCCAGCACCACAGTTCAAAAGCATCAATTCTTCAGCGATCAGCTTTCTTCACAGTCCAACTCTCACATCCATACATGACCCCTGGAAAAACCATAGCCTTGACTAGATGGACCTTTGTTGGCAAAGTAATGTCTCTGCTTTTTAATATGCTATCTAGGTTGGTCATAACTTTTTTTCCAAGGAGTAAGTGTCTTTTAATTTCATGGCTGCAATCAACATCTGCAGTGATTTTGGAGCCCAAAAAATAAAGTCTGACACTGTTTCCACTGTTTCCCCATCTATTTCCCATGAAGTGATGGGACCAGATGCCATGATCTTAGTTTTCTGAATGTTGAGCTTCAAGCCAAACTTTTCATTCTCCTCTTTCACTTTCATCAAGAGGCTTTTGAGTTCCTCTTCACTTTCTGCCATAAGGGTGGTGTCATCTGCATATCTGAGGTTATTGATATTTCTCCCGGCAATCTTGATTCCAGCTTGTGCACAAAGCAACATTAATGGCAAACTTTTATTGAATCATTATTGTTTATTGATCAGACACAGTTTTCAGTGCTTTGTGTATATTATTTAATCCTCCCAACAAGTTTATGAGGAGAGTACTGTTGCCCTTATTTTTATGTTAGAAAAAGAGACGTTAATACTTCATCCAAAAAATATGTAACTAGCAGGTGACATATCAGATTTCATAATGACACAATCAGTCTCATGAGGACTGGTAATTAACCACCGGATCTCAAAAATATTGCCTCTGCATGCATCATGTCAGATTTATTACAGGACATATTTTTGAGTAATTATGAGAGATTTTAATATTTGTGATTTTATTCATATATTTCAAAAATTTAATATTTTTGAAAAATGAGAACAATAAGATACTTAAAATAGTCCAAGGACTTCTAAAATATATTTGCTTGATTTGTATTAATATTTTTACTCACTAATAGAAAATTTAAAAAAAAAAACCACAAATGGTTCAATGACTCATCATCAGTTTCAGTTTGGTTCCAACTTAAGAAAAAAATAAAATGGATAGAGGAGAACTGTTTTCATTTCTGAAATTGCTATAAATTCTGTAAATATATCTGAAAAGTCACTGCACACTGTTTGCCAACTTGTTGGTACCAACTAGAGTCAGAATTATTAATGAAAGACCTTTGCCAACAAATGCTAGGGGCAGTGAACAATACTTTTCTCTAAGTACAAATGAATGTGTATTGCTGGAATCTCAGATGAGATAACAAATGTCCTGCAAAGCTGATAGGAAAGGTAAAATAAGGAAGATGGTGGAGAATAACATAGTGCTGGACTACTTTTTATTTGAAAGAATTTTGGAAAAGGAGAAAAAAATATATAAACAATGGGAAAAAAGATTGAGAGATTGAGGAAAGAAAGACAGAAATTAAGTGGAAAAGTAGGGGGATATACAAAGAACAAGAGACAAACTCAAGGAAAAAAATAGAGAGGGTAAGGAAAATGAAAGAAAAAAATACAAAGAATTCCTTATCCTCAGCTTCTTGCCTTATCTCATCTGAATGGACACTCCCAGAATCATTTTTTGGTTCTCTTCTCTACAGTCTGTAATGTTTGCCATTAGGATTTCATTGGAAAGTGTCTTTAAAACCTTTTCAGTGTATTAGGGGTTTTATTTTTCCATTAAATTGATAAAAAAAAATGGGCCAAAGAACTAAACAGACATTTCTCCAAAGAAGACATACAGATGGCTAACAAACACATGAAAAGATGCCCTCATAATCAGAGAAATGCAAATCAAAACCACAATGAGGTACCATTTCACACCAGTCAGAATGCTGCTATCCAAAAGTTTACAAGCAATAAATGCTGGAGAGGGTGTGGAGAAAAGGGAACCCTTTTACACTGTTGGTGGGAATGCAAACTAGTACAGCCACTATGGAGAACAGTGTGGAGATGCCTTAAAGAACTGGAAATAGAACTGCTGTACGACCCAGCAATCCCACTCCTGGGCATACACACTGAGGAAACCAGAATTGAAAGAGACACATGTACTCCAATGTTCATTGCAGCACTGTTTATAATAGCCAGGACATGGAAGCAACTTAGATGTCCATCTGCAGATGAATGGATAAGAAAGCTTTGGTACATATACACAATGGAGTATTACTCAGCCATTAAAAAGAATACATTTGAATCAGTTCTAATGAAGTGGATGAAACTGGAGCCTATTATACAGAGTGAAGTAAGCCAGAAAGAAAAATACCAATACAGTATACTAACAGATATATATATACCATTTAAAAAGATGATAACGATAACCCTGTATCCGAGACAGCAAAAGGGACACAGATGTATAAAACAGTCTTTTGGACTCTGTGGGAGAGGGTGAGGGTGGGATGATTTAGGAAAATGGCACTGAAACATGTATATTATCATATGTGAAACGAATCACCAGTCCAAGTTCGATGCATGATACAGGATGTTCGGGGCTGGTTCACTGGATGACCCAGAGGGATGGGATGGGGAGGGAGGTGGGAGGGGGGTTCAAGATGGGGAACACATGTACACCCGGGGCAGATTCATGTCAATTTATGGCAAAACCAATACAATAATGTAAAGTAATTAGCCTCCAATTAAAATAAATAAATTGAAAACATATATTTAGAAAAAAGGTAATTGGATTTGAAAAAAAATTGTTAGATAACTTTAAGCTTATAAGGAAACATTTTTCTGGGCAATGACTTGGAAGATGCAAGAAAAATAAAAAGCCAATTTTTCAC
Organism: Moschus berezovskii; assembly: GCF_049115385.1. Lineage (NCBI taxonomy): Eukaryota > Metazoa > Chordata > Mammalia > Artiodactyla > Moschidae > Moschus > Moschus berezovskii. Next base: position 24,864,657 of record NC_142466.1, read on the forward strand.
AAACAAAATTAACTTTATACCTAAGCAAAAACATAAATACCAAAAATGGAACAAGGTCCCAATATGAAAATGAAATATGTTTACAATTTTCAAAATAGTGCGTTTTTCATCATCAGCAAAATCCTCTATATATTATTTGAATCTCAGAAAGAATTTTCCTTTCACTTTATTTCTGGTAATATCCTGGCTCCCCTAAAGACATGTTGTAATTTTGTTGTGTAGTGAAGTTTTTTCCCTCCCAGACCCCTTCTTACCATGTGGCCTAGAGCTGGGTTCGGTCTCCTGGTTCACTCCTGCTGCTTCCAGTCCATGCCTCCTCTCTCCCTCCCGAAGCACTGCAGTGTGACTCTCAAGTCATCACATCAGGTAAGACCACCTGTGAATCCCTCTTTGTTGGATCATTCACCCCTCTACTCCAAAATGATCACTCTGAAGATTTTTAACTCCTGTCTCAATCACCAAAACTACTCTTGCATTAGTTATTGATGATTGTCTAATTCACAAATAAGATCCTTCCTGTGCCCTCGCTTCTCAGTTCCCCCGACCTACAGGGAAAATTCTTCCACACTTAGCTCGGGGATACACCTAGACTCGTCATTACGAGTTACTGAACCTTTCTACAACCTCAAGTGTAAAATCCTCTAGGACTTTCTTGAACACTTTGACCCTGGGGTCCCAAAGTCCAGTGATTCTGATACTTTTACACTGCCTGTCTTCCTCTTCATGTCCTCTCAGCTCTTCTCTCCCAACTTGAATTTATTTACCATTGCTAAAACCATTCTATCTTAGACACATTCTTCTCTGCCTCCCTCTCACTTTATTGAAAAACACTTGACATAACCCCAGTCTTGGAAAAATACAGCTGCCTACTGCAGACATTTGATTCATGAAATTGACTATGACTAGAGAAAGATTTAGAACCAAATTGATTGTTTTAATCTGAAATTAACATTCTAAAGGAGATCAATCCTGGGTGTTCATTGGAAGGACTGATGCTAAAGCTGAAACTGCAATACTTTGGCCACCTCATGCGACAAGTTGACTCACTGGAAAGGACTCTGATGCTGGGAAAGGTTGGGGGCGGGAGGAGAAGGGGATGACAGAGAATGAGATGGCTGGATAGCATCACCGACTCTGTGGACACGAGTGTGAGTGAACTCCAGGAGTTGATGATGGACAGGGAGGCCTGGCGTGCTGTGATTCATGGGGTCGCGGAGAGTTGGACATGACTGAGCGACTGAACTGAACTGAACTTCAAGTGAACGTTTAACACCTCCACCATCATACAATTACTTCCTTCATTCACTATCTCATTGTAATTTAAGACAATTCCAAACATCTCCTCTCTCAGGTTTCTAGGTATTTTTAGTCAGTGACTGAACTCCCAGTTCACTAAGAAAATTGAAAGTAATAAGAGAAATCCTACAAGCTCCTACCTCAAATTCCCTGTCTGAATCTATGTGCGTGTGTTCTCTCTCCCCTGCTGTTCCTATAGATGAACCCACCACATACCCCTATTTAAGGCTTATCTGCTTAGCAATACTGGATTCATTCTTTCTTGCCTACTAAAGAATATCACTCTATTCAGTCTCTTCTCTGATCCCCATCTTCAAATTTACCCTTTCTAACGTCTCAGATGGCTCAGTGGTAAAGAATCCACCTGCCAATGCAGGAAATGCAGGACACATAGGTTTGATCTCTGTGTCAGGAAGATCCCCTGGAGAAGGGAGTGACAACCCACTCCAGTATTCTTACTTGAAGAACCCCATGGACAGAGGAGCCTGGTGAGCTACAATCCATGGGGTCACAAAGAGTTGAACACGACTGAATACCTAAGCATGCATGCTTCCCCATCTGGGTTTCTAGTCCTTCTTTCCTGCTTTATTTTCTCATTAGCAGCATTTCCTTTCTAAGTTATTGTATAGATTTATTGACTTTTAAATTTTCTTTTCTATAGAAGCTCCATGAAAACAGATTTCTATTTTATTTACCAATGTGTTCTGGGTACCTAGAAAATAGCTCACATAGTGGATGTTCAGTACATATTTTTAGCTATTGAGTAAATGTGTATTTGGATAAATTAAAACTTTTAATTAAAATCTGTCTTAATTTATAATATATGCTGTACTGACCTTTCATCTCTAATTTGTGTCTCTTGGCCACTACCCATGAACAGGTAGGTGACCACATTGCTTTTACTTAACTGCCTAATTGCTTGTACACTCTAAGACTTTGGGTAATGACATATTTTAAAGAATTACAGTTTCAGATTATGAATCACTCTCTTCAGTATAGATGCTGATGTAGCAGAACGTTCTTAGTCTGTTCATATCTTAACATTATTTGAAATGGAATCAAAACTCATTGGTGAAACATAATGGCACTACATATAGACATACACATACACTCCTACACACTCAATGGCATTCTTTAACTCACTTTCATCTATGCTGTTGGTAGTCCATAAGTGCTATTTACTACCACTCCTTCTTTACTTGCTAGGACACTTGAATATAGGCAGCCATGATACTTAATTGCAGCAATTTTTTTTTGATTGTGGTATTTCTTTTCTCTCCATGCTTCGGACTTCTGAAATGCACTCAAAGCATATATATATATATATATAAATGTTTTTAATGTAAATCATTATCAGTGCTATGTAAGGCCTTGAAGTTGGACTATCTTTTTTCATTTATACAAAACAATGCTTTTCAGAATTCCTACTGAGGATTTTCCCCTTTATTAGAAAATGTGGAAACCAAAAATAAATATCATAGAAGAGGAAGATGAAGAAAATTAAGACATGCTTAGATAGCCTGAACGCAGACTCCTGAGTCAGAGAATATGTGCTGTATACACAAGAGGTCTAGACCACATCCAATTAATCACTGTTTCTGAAAAGAGTAAAACTTTCAGAAGAGTTTCCCTTTGTAGGGGAAGCTTGTTACTTCTGATGCCATGGAGAGTTCAATTATTAGGGAGAAAAATCTGTTTGAAAAATATTCACTGAACTTAGAGTTGTCCAAAGTTCTGTCACCTAGCCCAAGTATTTTTGAGTCCCTGATCAAGACTCTACTGCTCCTGATCTATTTCCTGAATTCCTTCACCATTTCCTCCCACCAGCTCTTCTGGGGATAGTTTTTTCTGCACTTGTGGAGATACTTCAGTTTTATCTAACTCAGCGGCCCCCAACCTTTCTGGCTCCAGGGAGTGGTTTCATAGAGGGCAGTTTTTCCACAGTCCTAGGTGGGGGAAGATGGTTTCAGAATGATTGAAGCACATTATATTTATTGTACTTTTTGTTTCTAATCTAATGCCACTGCTGATCTGACAGAAGGTGTGGGTCTGGGGCCCAAAGGTTGGGAACCCCCAATCTAGTTCACAACATTTCTGGCTATTATAATGTATATTTATAGAAATGTTTAATTATTAAATGTCTTCTCTATACTTGACTCTTATTGGAGAACCGTTTGGTTTATGAGTTAATAACTAAGTGTGCCTTTTCCAGCTTGGAGATCATCATTCATTTTGGTTCAAAATCTTGTCTTAACCACACTGAACATTCAATATAATTAATTACTGATACAGATTTGCGTTTCTTCAAACCAAGAGAGTGTTACAAGATAGACATAGTGACTTGGTAAGAAAAGCTGCATGTTAGCAAGTGGCAGCCCTGCAGGTAGGGAGATTATTTTTAAACTTCCATTATGACATTTTCAGCCAAAAATTTTTGCAGTCCTTGGCTTTGATGGAAATCCAATGATGAAATAGGGCCACTCTTTTCAGTTATTACAGCTACATGGTCTGCATGACTTTATAGTTCTGAACTTATTCTAACCTTAAAACAAACAAAAACAAAAACAAGAAAAATAGCACTTTATTCATGTAAGAGAAAATAAACTATTTCTATTCATAACATTACTGAGTTTTTAGACATACAGTGCTATATAAATGCAAAGTGCTGTTGTTCCCGTTACAGAGATTGAGGATACGATATAGAGGGATGAGGTTTAGGGACAGTTGAAATGTTTGTGTTGGCTTTATTTCTTAAGAAAAATACTTTGGAAATATCTAAGCTTAATCACACTTCGTTTTTCCTCTTCATAATTCAGAACGCATTTATCTTTGTTCATCCACAAAGCAAATCGTTATTTCTCGCCCTTGCTCAGGTCTTGAGCTCAAGCTCATAAAAATGCTTCAGCTCTTTGTGCCAACAGAAGGAGCCATTTGACAAATTGCGTGTTTGAGTTATCACAATCTTATGTGATCTCCCCACAATGCCACACGCCTCTTATCTGATTCCGATAGCTCAGGGACAACTTAACACATTGCATTAATCTTTATTGTGATTTAATTTGGAGCAGTCAAGATCCAGAGTAAAGGTGAAACTGCTCGGATTTCAAAATCAGGTTGCCCTGCTTGCAAATCACTTATTCTGTTAAATATTGGGAAAGATACCCACCAGGAAGTTTTGACACTCAATCCATCAGTCTTCTTTCTACCCTCCTGACTTCAGCTGTTGTTGTTAGATTCTTTGTCCTGTTTTTTCTGGCAAGTGATGCCAGTGTTTAGAACAAAGAACTGATCATGATATCAAAGTCCTATAAAGCAAGAGTAGTAAATAGCTGTGGAAATAATCTGGCTTGATTTCTCAAGGTCCTCTGTGCTCATCACTATGGGTTCTCAATTTAGGTTCTCTTGCTCCTGCATTTGAGGTACAGAAGAGTAAGAAGTGTGCACAGCTATTGACAGGCACTTCTTTGGCTGAAAGATAGCCTTCATATAATATAAAATCAAGCACTGAAGAATACAGGATCCATTTATTGGAGGTGAAGGTAGACTGTAGTGACAAGTAGTAGAAAGGGCAGCAGGTTAAAACTAAAGATATGTCGTCTGATAGTGATACCATCATAAAAAGTGAAAGTGTTAGTTGTTTTTTGTGACTCCATGGGCTGTAGTCCACCAGACTCCTCTGTCCATGGAATTCTCCAGGCAAGACTACTATAATGGGTAGCCATGCCCTTCTCCAGGGGATCTTCCCAACCCAGTGATTGATCTCAGGTCTCTTGCATTCCAGGCAGATTCTTTACCATGTGAGCCACCAGGGAAGCCTGATAACTACCGTAAGAACCCTAACTTATCCTCTAGAATCCTTGAAATAATACGGAGTGTAGACTAGGTAATTTCTCGGGTAGTAGTCTTTGATATCTTGCATATAATAAAATAAATGCCATATTTGTTGTTAAAGATTGTAAAGGATATGAATGTTTAATGATCAAAGTAAATCTTTTTACTTTAAAACCCCCAGAGATAAATGAATTCATATCTTATTCAGATTTACATTTTAAAGTTATAAATTTAAATGTGATAAATGTGCATTCCTCAAATTAATTTTAATAATGCTCATTCTCAAAAAGTACAGTGCACATGAATTTATGTAAATACAAGGCCAATGGATTGTATTTAAGACTTCTATGATTAAAAAAAAAGGGGAAGTAATTTAATATGAGTTCCATTTAGCTTAGCAAAATACTCATATCATGAAAGAAATAAGATCAGGATTACTATCTTGCATTTCATGATCATTCAGAAGCAAATAGGCTCAGTGATATAAAGTTGCTGATATGTGATATTTTTTAAACTATAAAAAATATTGATTTCATATAGCTCATCTTAGTTACATTGTTCACACTCTATTTTATGGTTGTTTGTAGTTGAATAAACATAAGCTAAATGTGGATACAAGGCAAATTCCTCTGTAATGGTTTTTTACCAGTTTGATGGTTGCTTCCAGTTTTAAAAATGACATCTAATGCATTTTCTTTCTATGAAATTATTGCATGCAAAAAAATTCATCTTAAGTGTGCCTTTACAAAAATTATGCAAGTTATTAGACTTTTCAAAAGCAAATTCATTTTTAGGAATAGCTTAATTTTGATTATCATATTTGAGAATTTTGTTTGGAAAGTGAGAGTTGATCTTTCACATGATGCACACTGATTAGATGGGATTAAATGTTCTTATGTGCTTCATTGCCAGCCTTAGATTCTGAGTTTAGCACTTTAGAGGAGATTGAAGGATAGGATTTTTGATGCCAGTAACTGACAGACAATGCAGGCTCACAATTTTATAGAAAAAGCCTAACAACTAAATTTCAGTTATAGATCTGTTAGTATCTCCCTGTATGATATTGATCAAATCACTTCAGCTTTCTGATCTTCATTTTCCTATTTGTAAACTAAGGGAGTGGTATTTGGTGAATATATATTTTCTTAGCTCTGGAGTTCTCCGGAAGCATGAGTCTTCGAGATAGACATGACTTTTCCATCACTCATAACTGTGTAGTTAAATTCTCTCAAGAAAACTCCATCTACTTTCTTTTCCCTCTATCATTTGTTGTTCTGCCAAGAAAGAGATCAATTTAAGACCTTCAGAATGAACTGAATTCAGTCTTTGGAAGGAACCCATAAATTAGAATGAAAATGTATTTTTCAATTTACTTTATCCTTCATGTTCTTGTGTTGAAGTTAATAACTACCCATTCTCTCTACACAACTAGTGTGACCATTCACAACTATGAAATGCAACTGAGCAGGTTTCCATCCATTAAAATAATTTTGAACAGACTGACTCAAAGATTGAAAAAGTATAATGAGAAAGATTTGTGAATGTGTTTTGCTGGAGAGAGATGTTGCTTCTCTATGAGTCTCTACCTGACAAAGATTTTATTCAATATGATTCTAAGGGCTGCTATCATTTGCTTAGCTTTACTATATTATTCTCTTTCTGTATCTCTGTTGTCCTTTTTCTGTTTTCTCTTTTGATTAAGTTGACTATGGATCAACTTAGCTTGATCATAGTTATTGCTTGATAAGTTGAGGCTGAATTTTGGAAAGGAAATATAATCCTATTTGCTTACCTTTTCTTACATAGCACTTCATCTGAGAACACATTTAATTCTTAAATAAGTTACATATTTCTTGCTTGTGTGCACACACACACACAACACCAATTATTACCAATGTGTATTTTTCTCAAGAGTATATTCACTTGAGTAAGGTAAGCTATGATAATCTCTCATAGTGGTGGGATTTAAAAAAGTGTGAGTCCATAAGTTCATTTAATTTTATGCTTATTTTCATTCTGATTTCCCTTGGTTGCTCGTATTGTGTCTCAATTCAAGGACGCCTTTAATGTTAAGTAGGTTTCTAAAGTGAACTGTCCATATTCTCCCATATTTAAAATATATATTCTAATTTTAGTGAGCATGAAAATCATTCAGTAAGAATAATAGTGGATAATAGCAAATCATGCCAACTCTATCAACACATAAAAAGGAAGGGCCCGGTGGGAACCATTACCTGTGCATAATTCCTTTAGAACCGAATGTGCTTGATCATTTCCAAATATGAACTTCAGGTTCAGAAGTCATTAGCATTAGTGTAGTTACACTCAGAAATTGATATAAACCACAAAATAAAACTTATGCTCTTGAGTTTTTCCTAATGATTTAATATTACCTTGATATTTCCTTATTCCATCCAGTTAAGAGTAAGATATATTAGGGTCAATTGTGGCATTATATTAGCTTACCAGGATTATCTGGCAGGGTCTCTGGTTTTATATTATGAATCATAGGTAATAGGAGGCTGAGTGACAGAAAATGATAAGCCTACTAATATTGACCTGTGATATGCCTATGGATTCAAAGTTAGAAACAACACACACACACACACATACAAGAGGTATCTATTTTCTTAAGAAAAACAACTGAGAAGGGGCTTCTAGTTTATTTAGAGTGTTCAGGTAAAAAAAAAAAAAAAAAAACAATAAGTGATAGAGAACTATTCCAAAATATTTTACAGGAAAAAAGGAGAGAGGAATGTATTTTCTCATGTAACCAGCAGTTTTGGTGGTATAATTGTCTAATGAGACTCAACTATTTCCAGGAGCTCAGAAATTCCCTTTCTTGACTTTGACTCCTTTTTATTCTGCAGATATATTCTCTTCATTTCTTACCCCAAGATGAATATTCTTTCCTCTTAAGAAATGTGGGAAAACATTTTAATTCTATCCAAAATATTTATGTGGGCTTGATTTATGTTTTGTTTTGTTTATTTGCCCATTCTTATTTTCTGATTAAAGGCCATTGAGACAGGGAAAGAGGATTAAATTCTCCCATGGGATCAAAATAAGAGGATGGAAAGGTGTCTTGGGCAAATAAAAATTATAGTTATCTTATTACATTTGACCTTAGATGACTACAGATTCATGTCACCCAAACTCTGTTACATAGATCATCATTGTTCCATGAAATATTAATCAGTGTTCTGTGGGAAAAATATCTTCTGTAAACAAATAATTTTAGAAAATATTTGAGTAACAGGATATTAAAACTGCTTCCTTGTTTCCTTATTATTTAGTAAGGTGCAAACATGACGTGTCAGATGCTAGAAGATGAGGCAGACAGATTTCCACATGCAGACTTTGCAAAAGAAATGTCCACAAACAAGTTCAGTGACCTTTGAACTCTCTGGCACAATGAGAGAATATCAACTAGTAAAGAGGGAGGACTTTGAATGTATAACTTTGATAATATCTGTTTGCTGTGTCGATAGCCTCCCCCCATCAAAGTTTCCATGTTGCACAATTCCAGAGGGTGCTGTACTTCCTCTGAAAAACACGCTCATTTCAACCCTCAGTTGTTCACACAGAATATAGGTCATTTCACTTCCTGTTAAAAGTGAAAGTGCTAGTTGCTCAGTCATGTCCGACTCTTTGTGATTCCATGGACTGTAGTCCACCAGGCTGTTCTGTCCATGGGATTGATCAGGCAAGAATACTGGAGTGGGTTGCCATTCCCTTCTCCAGGGGATCTTACCAACCCAGGGATGGAACCTGGGTCTCCCACATTGTAGGCAGATTCTTTTTACCATTGGAGCCATCAGGGAAGCCCTACTGTTGTGCAGTACAGTGCCTCTACCAGCCATGCTCACCAAGAGGGAGTGGTGTGGTGTGCTACCTTCTTACGGCAAATCTAGTGAGGAGGGCTCTTATGAAACTCTCAGAGAGCTTAAAACATGCTCCTTGGAATCTAGGGACTCTGAAGATTGGATCCTGACTCCTGTGAGAAAATGAAAGTGGCCTGTGGTGACAGGGTAGAGGAGGCTGTGTTGGGACTGACTTGTACAATCAGAGTTTACTGGGGCAGGGAGTGCCTGAGAGTTTCGTGTAGACAGATGTGCCCATGAAGGAGAGAGGGTCAGGGTGGAGTAGTCTTGAGTCCTGGCTGGTAGAGCCACTTGAGTGGGCAGAAGGAGCCCAGCAGTGAAGATGGATGTGATTATGGGATATGTAGAAACAACAGGAAATGTCCTTAAGTGACTACCTGGAATTTAGTGGGTCTGATAAACTTTTAGCAAAGATTGCCATCACCACCACTAACAAAAAATGCTCATGAGATCAAGAGCTATAAACCTCTGCCAGTCTTAAGGAACAGGAACTGGCCTTTGATTAAGTCCTTTCTTAAGCCCTTATCACCCCTAAATCCCTGGAGCAGTCTGGACTTCCTGGGAAGGAGAGGTAGGAGAATTGTAAATTGATGGAAATAATCGTTCCTTTAAGTCTGAAACAGACTTGGTCTGGTGTTAGGAAGAAGATACATGTTAAATTAAGCTCTTTGTTTTGATTCATCTTGAAACAGACAATCTGGTTATATATTGATATTTTGTTTTTAACTGAAAGTAACTTTAGGGCTGGACTTTCCAGGTGGCACTAGTGGTAAAAAATCTGTCTGCCAGTGCAGGAGATGCAAGAGAGGCAGTTTCAGTCCCTGGGTTGGGAAGATACTCTGGAGAAGGGAATGACTACCTATTCCATTATTCTTGCCTGGTTAATTCCATGGGCAGAGGAACCTGGTGGGCTAGAGACCATAGGACTTTAAAGAGTCTGACACAACTGAGCTACTGAGCAGAGCACAGCAACTTTAGGGTTACTCTAATAATCACTTAATAGTAATTAACAGACAGGGCTTGTAGACATGCTGAAGTTTTCACTTGGGACCAGGATAAGGTTAAATTCATTGCATAAATTTTAAAGGGGAGAACAATGCTGTATTTGCATTTTATCTGTATCTTGAATGGTGCATGCTTAACATTTAAGATATACAAAATTAAGCAAGTTTTAGCTGTTTATTGTTTTTAATGTGGTATTTTTCTGGGTTGTTTACTTGTTATTCAGCTTGGGTATTGATAAGAAGTTATGGTAGATGATGTTTCAGGTCAAATTATTTGACCCTGACACCATTTTTTCACAATATATCCACTTATATCTTAAAATATATATTACCTAGCACTAAGCTTGAAAAACTGTAGACTCCTAAAATGTAAAGAATGAATGATAAGTACTGCAAATCTGAAATTACAGAATAAAATAGCAAATGACTTCTTTTAGTATTCTCCAAAACTTGGTGGGATAAGATAAGAATACCCTAATGGAAAATTATGCCCTATTCAAAAGAAACATCTGTTATATCAGAAGACAGAGAAAATCTCAAACTCAAAACAATATATACATTCTCAGAAATCCATGAAAATTCAAACAAGCATAGAGGATGAAACAGAAGTGATGCCATTATGAAAGATTAGATTAGAGTAATCTGCTGTATAGAGGGAGTAGAAACCACTTTTTGTGCATGTAGCTCTCATTGGCTAAGACGCAAATTATAATAGTTATTTGAGGCTTCAACCATCTGGACATTTACTGAAAGTCTCATTCAAATACAAAAAAGAAAGATTCTTAACTTGACTTTTAAAAAGTCAGTCTCACAGAGGTGAAAGGGAAAAACTCATCAAACATTTAGAATGGATCTAATTCTTTAGGGCAGGGCAGAATTGATTGCTAAAGAGAGACAATGGGAAATATAGGACAAAGAAATTATGTCATCTTATAGTCTACATGGCACTGAAAGAATAGGCTGCAGAGTGTAGTCAGATATATATCTTAGATTTTGAGAAGACAGTTTAAAAAATATTGAAACAAATAAGCACAATTCTATGGCGTGAAATTCTGCAATGGATGATGACTTAAAAGCATAGGAAATTAAAAAAAAATTAATTCTGACTTACTCCTCTGAGAAAATCGGAAGTAGTTAAAGAAACTTGTTGGCTACTGTAAAATTTCTCTAATGACCTCTAAGGTACAGGAGTCATAGATGGAATATAAATGGCAAACATAACTGGATATGTGTGATGCTCATGCACTAGCAGAAGTGGACCCAAGGGGCAAAGTACAAAATGAACCAAGGTGATCACTAAAACTAACTTGTGAAGTTATTGTCAAAGATGTGAAAGCTAAATACAACCCACAACTTAGGATTTTATTTTGTTATGAAGAACACCAATGTGACAGTAAAGTCTGAATAGACGCTGTAGACAGATAATAGTATTATAAAAGAGTTCATTTTAAAATTTTGATAATTATACTGGGATTATATCTGAAAATATCCTTCTTATAGCCTGTTGAGCTATGTCATATGGAAAAGAAAGTGTGATTTCATTTTGCTATGTCCATGCAGGTCAGGAAGCAACAGTCAGAACTGTACATGGAACAACAGACTGGTTCCAAATAGGAAAAGGAGTACGTCAAGGTTGTATATTGTCACCCTGCTTATTTAACTTCTATGCAGAGTACATCATGAGGAACGCTGGGCTGGAAGAAGCACAAGCTGGAATCAAGATTGCTGGGAGAAATATCAATAACCTCAGATATGCAGATGACACCACCCTTATGGCAGAAAGTGAAGAGGAACTCAAAAGCCTCTTGATGAAAGTGAAAGAGGAGAGTCAAAGGGTTGGCTTGAAGCTCAACATTTAGAAAACTAAGATCATGGCATCTGGTCCCATCACTTCATGGGAAATAGATGGGGAAACAGTGGAAACAGTGTCAGACTTTATTTTTTTGGGATCCAAAATTACTGCAGATGGTGATTGCAGCCATGAAATTAAAAGACGCTTACTCCTTGGAAGGAAAGTTATGACCAACCTAGATAGCATATTAAAAAGCAGAGACATTACTTTGCCAACAAAGGTCCGTCTAGTCAAGGTTATGGTTTTTCCAGTGGTCACGTATGGATGTGAGAGTTGGACTGTGAAGAAAGCTGAGTGCCGAAGAATTGATGCTTTTGAACTGTGGTGCTGGAGAAGACTCTTGAGAGTCCCTTGGACTGCAAGGAGATCCAACCAGTCCATCCTAAAGGAGATCAGTCCTGGGTGTTCATTGGAAGGACTGATGCTAAAGCTGAAGCTCCAATACTTTGGCTACCTCATGCGAAGAACTGACTCACTGGAAAAGACTCTGATGCTGGGAGGGATTGGGGGCAGGAGGAGAAGGGGACAACAGAGAATGAGATGGCTGGATGGCATCACCGACTCGATGGACATGAGTTTGAGTGAACTCCGGGAGTTGGTGATGGACAGGGAGGCCTGGCGTGCTGTGATTCATGGGGTCGCAAAGAGTCGGACACGACTGAGCGACTGAACTGAACTGAAGAAAATAAAACTGAAATAAAAGAAAATATAAAGAGGCCATAAGACCAAGTGATAAACATTGAAGATACACCAATCTTCAAAGCAAATGTGGTCAACAATCATATAACTGGAGCTCTGAAAGAAGAGCAAAACAGTGCAAAGGAACAAGTATTTAAAAGTATAATTCAGGAGATGTCCTTAAAAGAAGACTAAATCTTCATTTTGAAAAGACGTACTCTGTACCAAGGAGAATTTACTCTGGTACAAGGAGATTCATACATACCAAAGTACTTACTGATAAAATTATGGAAACTATAAAAAAGAAGAAAGAATACTGTCAGTTGCAAGCCAAAAACACATTAATTCAGAATTTTCTAAGTAATACGATAGTAGCAAAGTACCCTAAAAGATGATGCCATTTTATTAGATAGTTGAATCAGAGAAAGTGTAGAAAGGAGGATGGCGAGAAGAGGATATATTCTAATTTTACTATCAGTTTAGGGAACTGAAAGGCACTGTCTAGAAAAAGAAGCTCAGAGTATCTTATTTTGGTATTAATATAAAGGTTATTAAGAGGACAATGGCAATGGCAAGCCACTCCAGTACTCTTGCCTAGAAAATCCCATGGATGGAGGAGCCTGGTAGGCTGCAGTCTGTGGGGTCGCTAAGGGTCAGACATGACTGAGCGACTTTACTCTCACTTTTCACTTTCACACATTGGAGAAGGAAATGACAACCCACTCCAGTGTTCTTGCCTGGAGAATCCCAGGAAAGGGGGAGCCTGGTGGGCTTCCATCTATGGGGTCACACAGAGTTGGACACGACTGAAGTGACTTAGCAGCAAGAGGACACAAAGATAGAATATCCTATATATCATAATAGTAAAAGACAAATAGGAAAATTGTATACATAGTGAAAGATATCTAAAACACCATAACCTATACTAGCATGACAAAAATGAACAAAAATTTGTCATGTAAAGCAATTTAAATGAGATTAAATTGTTCAGCAGAACAAGAAAAGATCTTCAGATTACTCACAAAGAAAAATTCAAGTATCTGATGTGTACAAGGGACATAGTAAACAAAGTAATTTAAAAAGCTTGAAGGTTGTGGACATAGTAGATATGTGAAAAGGAGGATACAATATTGGTAAGAGACAAAGTAGAAAATTCACCATAGAAATATTAAACCAACAAAAGGCAGTTTATAATTTTAAAGGCTACAGCTTATAATGATAATATGACAGTTATAAATATTTATCCATCAAATAACAAAGCATAAGCTGTCATAAAGAAAATGTATCAGAAATCTGAAGTAAATAAGCTGAAACACAAACATAATAGATTATTTTAACATACTATCTTTGCCCAAGATAGATTAAATAGTCAAAACAGCAGGAATGTAGAAGGCCTAAACAACATAAGCAATTAAAGTAAATCTTACAGGTCTATGATGAACTTGGTCCCCTTAAAAGGAGATAGTCAATAAATTAAGATAAAAGTAAATAAGGGAGTAAATCCTGAGTTCTCATCAAGGTGAAAAATTATGTTTTTATTTTGTATCTATATGAGATGAAAGGTGCTCACTATACTTATCATGGCAATTATTTCATTATGTATGTAGGTCAAATCATTAAAAATAAAGAAATAAAATCAGGATTTAATCTAGAGAGCAGTAGAACTAACAGTATAAACTATCCTATTATATTTATTTTTTATTAGAGAAAATAAAATAGGGTAACTAGGAATAATCTATTCAAGAAAGCAAAGGAGAATACACATAAACAAAACAATGAGTGACAAGAAGGACATAGCCCCCAAATAGCAAAAGCTTTAAATACTTTGCAAAACTGTGCAATAAGTTCTATGAATTTTTTCAAGAAAATATAATTTATGGAAACTTACCTCCACATAATCAGGGATTAATAAAATAATCAAGGTAATTCTATAAATCTACAAATGTAAATAATCACAATGTTACTGAAAATGTTTCAAAGCATATATAATGAGAGAAAGCATCCAAATTCTTCATAAAAACAAGTACTTATAATAAGTGTCATAATCTTATGCCATAAAAAAAACTAAAGACCAATCTTAATTTCCCACACAACAAAGTCTAATGCCTAAGTAAAATGCTAGCAGAGTTCAATATCACCTTCATCATATTAAAGCAGTAACACATGAATGTTTTCCTTTAAAACGGGATGCGATAGTATAAGCTGGCATGTAGAAAATCACATTGGCCATCATTTAATATCCAAATAGTCCATTCTAAAGGAGATCGATCAGTCCTGGGTGTTCATTGGAAGGACTGATGCTAAAGCTGAAACTCCAATACTTTGGCCACCTCATGCAAAGAGTTGACTCACTGGAAAAGACCCTGATGCTGGGAGGGATTGGGGGCAGGAGGAGAAGGGGACGACAGAGGATGAGATGGCTGGATGGCATCACCGACTTGATGGACATGAGTTTGAGTGAACTCCGGGAGTTGGTGATGGACAGGGAGGACTGGCGTGTTGCGTTTCATGGGGTTGCAAAGAGTCGGACACGGCTGAGCAACTGAACTGAATATACACATTCAGAAATTAATGGATCTATGAATGCTAGAAATAAGAAATAGTGCAAAGATAATATTGCTAATATTTTTAAGTAAAAAGCCTATCTAAGAAGGATTATCAGTAATCAAATTTATAATTTTTAAACTAAGATGATTTGCAATTATTAAAGTGTCCTTTTGTATTGTTGTTATAAAAGTAACTAATGTACAATTGTTGTTGTTTAGTTTGCTAAGTTGTGTCTAACTCTTTGCAGCCCCATGGACTGTAGCCATCCAGGCACTCTGCCCATGGGATTTCCCAGGCAAGAATACCGGAGTGAGTTGCCATTTCTTTCTCCAGGGGATCTTCCTGACCCAGGAATCAAACCCAGGTCTCCTGCATTGACAGACGGATTCTTTACCACTGATCCACAAGGTAAGCCCAAATATAAGAAACATATATTATACTCCTACCACCATCAGTCAGTTCAGTTCAGTTCAGTTGCTCAGTCATGTTCGACTCTTTGCAATTCCATGAATCACAGCACGCCAGGCCCCCCTGTCCATCACCAACTCCCGGAGTTCACTCAAACTCATGTCCATCGAGTCGGTGATGCCATCCAGCCATCTCTTTCTCTGTCGTCCCCTTCTCTTCCTGCCCCAATCCCTCCCAGCATCAGAGTCTTTTCCAGTGAGTCAAATAGGTTGCTACTATTGACATTTTATGTATATCTTTCCAGATCTTTCCTGATATGCATGTATGTGGGTTGGCGTGTATCTGTGTGTGTTTTGTATGCATACAAATGTCTGTCTAAACTATTACTTGAAAATAAATACATGACTACTTTATATGAAATAGTACACCTTGGTATTGTGTTTCTGGAGTTCTAACAGTTAATATTACATTGTTGCTTTTTCATTGCTAAGTAGTGTCCTACTCTTTGCAACCCCATAGCCTGTAGCCTGCCAGGTTCCTCTGTCCATGGGATTTCCCAGGAAAGAATACTGGAGTGGGGTGCCATTTCCTTCTCCGGGGGATCTTCCGACCCAGGGATCGAACTTTCATCTCTTGTGTCTCTTGCATTGACAGGCAGATTCTTTACCACTGAGCCACATTAGATCAAATCATTTTGGTTCAATAGAGAAATATATATATACATAATGAATTAACAAGGGGCTTCCTTAGTGGCTCAAATGTAAAAGAATCTGCCTGCAACGTGGGAGAACTAGGTTCAATCCCTGGGTGGGGAAGATTGCCTGAAGAAGGGAGTGGCTTCCCACTCCAGTATTCTTGCCTAGAGAATTTCAAGGACAGAGAAACCTAGCAGGCTATAGTCCATGGGGTCTCAAAGAGCTGGACATGACTGAGCAACTAACACTTCACAAGAAATACTTATGCATGTTTTATGCTGCTGCTGCTGCTAAATCACTTCAGTAGTGTCCGACTCTGTGTGACCCCACCAGGCTCCCCCGTCCCTGGGATTCTCCAGGCAAGAACACTGGAGTGGGTTGCCATTTCCTTCTCCAAATGTTTTATGCTAGTCATTGAATAATTAATAAGAACCATCTCATTTAGTAAAAAACAATAATAGGAAGAAAATAAACACAGTATCAAGAAGTATATAGTATTATCCCTGCTTCCTAGAAAATGGTGTCCATAGGATTCTCCCCTTCTTGAGGGGATCTTCCTAAACCAGGGATCGAACCTGGGTCACCCACACTGAAGGCAGTGAGCCTTCTGAGACGCCAGGGAAGCACAGAATTGGCGCGTAGACCTAACCAATCCCAGGACCATGGTACTTCTGCTGTTGCTTTTTGCCTCATATGTCTTTTCTCCTTCACTTTTCTCATTGTTTCCTGATAAAACATGAGATAGTATCTTGGAGTATATGTGAAGAACTTATACCCACTAACAAATTGTCACTTTGCAGGACATGTCAGAATTATGGCACACCTGTTTTCCCTAGTGTGAAAGCCTCTCTGAGTGATCACCAAAACCTATTACTAGCTCTGATGTATTTAACTTCTCTCAAAAAAAGAAAAGCTGCTGTTATTCCATATGAAGAAAGTACTCTCTGTTTCTCTTCTATTTACAAAATAAGTTCACATTAAATAAAATGATCTGACTGTTCAAGTCAGCAACCTTCTGTGCCTTTAGCATCTATCCTGTCCTGTCCAGCCAGTTAGCAGCAACAACCTCACCCTCAGTAATCAGAAAGTGTAATGTGAATTGTTCTGTTGATACCTTAATACACAGGTCTTAGGGTCAGAAAGAAAATAAATGATATAGCTTATATTTTTGTTTCTATTTTATTTTACTGACCATAACTTTAATGTCAGTGTGCCAAGTGAATAGGGGTTATGGCTCCTTTGAAAGCCCCTTGGAATTTATTTTGAAGGCTTGCATTGGCCAAACATGCATATTGACCCATTCTTTGTACTATTTCCTGTTTTAATTGAGTGTCAAAGGTTACGCCTTGCTGTTAGAGTAAGACATGACTGGCAGCAGAGGTCAGGGACTCTCTGGTATTCTATTAGAGCCATAAAAACAAAACAGAATGATAATTTCACCTGTTCTAACCTCAATTTTTCCAGGATGAGACAGACATTGACCTTATTGTTTGTCAGCCACTGACTCTATAAACTTCAGCTACCCTAATTCTGCTTACTAAACAGTAAGAGTGCTTTTACAACAAGGATGAAAAATAAAACAATGAAAAAGACTCAAAGATGACTCAAAGGAAAGATGTCTCCAGGTGACAGAAAGAATAAAATAACTTCTTTTTTTATTCCTAGGTCACATCCCTCGTTTGTATAGTTTACAACAACAACAGTTTCTACCAACAACCTTCAATTTTATCTTCTTTTGTGGAATACCTTATAACTTCCTTTATGTGAGCAGGTACAAGCAATAAATCTAATAAATTGCTCATGCTACCTAAAACCTATCTGTGGCACTTGAAGGGTTTATGAATTTCTGTGAAAGTTTTCTCCACTTTCCCTACCCTTTAAAGTTTTTGGCTGAAATGTAGGTAGATATAAGGGCATAATTAATCTTTTCTCATCTCTTTTCTGAAGAAGGCAAAAATAGCAATAGTGAAGAAAGCGTATGTTAAATATTTCTTTTGAAAGTATTTGAAAACGGACTTCTTATCAAAAATTTAATGAAGTAAATAAAGGTTCTAATCTGAAGCTAATTGTCCTCAAATTTCAGGGTCCAATTTAATGTAGGGTTCTGATGAGCAATTAAGTAAAGTTTTAAAAGCTGCATTTTTTTGTTGTTGGTAATTGAAGTGTAGTTGATTTAAAATATTGTATTAGTTTCAGGTATACAGTAAAGTGATTCATATATATACATACATATATATATTTTAGGGACATACTTTTTAATATGGGGGCATCAGCAGTTACAGGAAAACTAATGATGTTTTAATTCCTTGATTTTTTTCTGAAGCACCAAATGAAATAAAGTGATTTGACACACATTTAACTAAAAAAATACCAGAAGATTATTGGAAGATTAAAAAATTGAAATTTTCTCATTTTACAAACTGATTTCAAGTTTTACACAAATTAACGATTTCAGCTTAAAAAACATGGTATCATGAGAAATATGGTTTATCTTATATTTATTTGACCAAAAGCCAATGTAATAGGAACAAAAGTCAATACACTACATTAAATGTCCTTGAAACTCAGTGGATTCAGCTGAATTTTTGATCAACTTGGTCAGCATTACCTTTTAAGATGAGGCTGACTTTTCCCCCTCAATTATTGAGGGATTATTAAATAATTGATGCTGCTGACATGAATTTGGAAAATTTTTCCACGATGAAGAACCACTTCTCAATTGAAAAGTTACCCAATAGCTTATTTTCATAATTCTATCCTCATTTCAGGGATTTCTCCTCCTCCTTCCCAAATGAGAACTTCCTGAACCATAGATTTTAGACAAATTGCTCAGACAGTATGTAGCTGTCTTCTCAAGTCTGGGGACACTCACTGGTAGGTCTTACAACTCCATGAAGAGGTGATGGTATGACTCCTTTGTGAGATCTCCAGAGAAAGTTAATACCTCTTCCTTGTAGAAGTCCCAGTAACAAGAATATTACCTTACACATTTCAGTATTCAACAAATGAATCTGTTTGGCCACATTGGACATGTAACTGTGTCTTGGTAAAGAGAATTTGATATTCTTTAGCCATAATATCAGAGAAGGCAATGGCAAGCCACTCCAGTACTCTTGCCTAGAAAATCCCATGGATGGAGGAGCCTGGTAGGCTACAGTCCGTGGGGTTGCTAAGGGTCAGACACGACTGAGCGATTTCACTTTCACTTTTCACACATTGGAGAAGGAAATGGCAACCCACTCCAGTGTTCTTGCCTGGAGAATCCCAGGGAAGGGGGAGCCTGGTGGGCTTCCGTCTATGGGGTCACCCAGAGTCGGACACGACTGAAGTGACTTAGCAGTAGCAGTAGCAGCCATAATATTCCTGAAATGGGTAATCATAAGGGCATCATATACACTTAAAATCACTCAAAATACAAAAAGAAGGGGAAGGGGGACTTGCTAGTGTCGTGATGCAACTTCAAATTCACATTATTTAAGGAGCATTTGACAAATTCTATATTACTTCAAAGAAATGGATGATGTCTCTTATTAATGTATATTCTCTAGAGTCATATATAAAAGAGCCATTACAAAACTCACACTCAATAAAGTCTTAGTAATTAACTGACCTCTTCTCCATGCAATGTTAACCGTCTCTCATAAATATCTTGTTTGAACCTACACACTTAAAAAGGCATTAATTACTATTGACAATGCTCTACAAATAAGCTAGCCATAAAAAATGTGAATAAAAGGAGTGACATGATCTTGGCTTGGGGAATACTTGGAGCAACAATGAGTCTGAGAAGAGGACAATCCTATTTCATTCCCACTGACGTTCGCGTCCATGTAGACTCCCTTTTAATAGCATCCACATTACACTGGAAAATAGGTACTACCTTTTGAAAGTGAATGCATTAAAAGAACCCAGCCCTTTGCTAAGAAGTTCAGCTCTTGAAAGCCTTCAAGAGCTTTGGTAGCTGAGAAAGCTGGAGGGCTGTAAATCCTTAGTTTCGTTGCTAAGAAGCTTGGCTCCTGAGAATCACATCAGTGCTCTCTAACACAGAGTGGAATGTGAATCCTTTGTTCCCAGCCGATGAGGCTGCACTCCTGAGTACTTGTTTCCTTGGCTAAGAGAACATGCAGGAGAGTCCTGTTAGGTGAACTTAGAGATTAATTATGAATAGACACAAACTGAGAAAGATAGGCAAAAAGATGTACAGTGTGTTAAGAAAGAAGACTTACTTGCAAGAATGCCAGATGGAAAATGCCATTACACAGAAATATATGCACTGAAATGATAGTCACATGGTAACATTTGAAAATATTTTGTAATCTCAGCATGTTTTTTTACTATGAAAAATATCTGTCAAGGAAAATGCCTTCCCCATTGGCTTATTTTAATACACTGATTGAAAATAAGGAAAAAATACAAAAGGTCATTGTGCCTTTAAATCAAACTGTGACATACCAGAACCAGTCTTCACTTATTATATAGTAAGAGGAACACTTTAAACAACTGGATAATAAATAATTACGTTGTTCAGCAAAAAGTAAGTACAACACATTTTGGATACACATTGAAGGCATTGCACCAACTTTTTTTCTATTTGCATAATTAAAAACAGCACAAATGTTGATTATGTGATTAAATGTTACATTAAGGAGATCATTATATATATCTTTAAATATTTCAATACCTGTGAAAATTTTTATATTTATCTGTGTACATATTAAGTTCCGTTCCATTCCGTCACTCAGTCGTGTCTGACTCTTTGCGACCCCGTGGACTGTAGCCTACTGTCCATGGGATTCTCCAGGCAAGAATACCCGAGTGGGTTACCGTTTCCTTCTCCAGGGGATCTTCCCGACCCAGGGATCGAACCTGGGTCTCCCGCATTGGAGGCAGATGCTTTAACCTCTGAGCCACCAGGGAAGCCCAATGACCATGGTAACCCATAAGAACAGCATTATATGGCTGAACCAAAAAAAATAATAATGATATTAGTATTAATAATAATAATGGCTTATTGATCTAGTATGTATTTCAGGTACAATTATTAGCACTTTGCATGCACTGATTGTATCATGGATGTTTGATACAATCTTTTGGGTTGTATACTACTATGTATTCCATTTACACAGTGGGCACAGAATTTGAGAAATTTTTTCAAGATCCCAAAACATGAGGTTAAGTGGTAGAGCGGAGATATGAACCCATGCCACCATAAAGAATATTATTTACAGATAGTACACAAGGGTGTATACAATCTAAGAGTAGGGATTTAGACATAGAAATAATGATAATGTTTTTTTTCCTCCTTTGCCTGGTACAAAGCCATACCCCATATATGAGATGTTGTGATCTTTATAGTCCTTATATAAGTTCAGATTGCATATTACATAGCAATGTTCAGGAATATTTAGTGATTTAGCTAGTGTCATGTTTAGTGAATCTCAGGATTTGGAACAAAAACTGGTTTCTAACAGTCATTCCTCTCTAATGACTTCCTCTACTTTTTTTTTTAAATTGGGGTATAATTGCTTTACAATGTTGTGTCAGTTTCTGCTGTACAACAAAGGGAATCAGCTATATGCCCACATATATCCTCTCCCTCTTGAATCTCCCTCCCACCCCGTCTCCTCATTTTACCTTTCTAGGTCACCAAAGAGCACCAAACTGAGCTCTCTCCGCTATGGCAGGTTCCCACTAGCTATCTGTTTCACATACTCTTGCCTAGAAAATCCCATGGATGGAGGAGCCTGGTAGGCTGCAGTCCGTGGGGTCGCTAAGGGTCGGACACGACTGAGCGACTTCACTTTCACTTTTCACTTTCACACATTGGAGAAGGAAATGGCAACCCACTCCAGTGTTCTTGCCTGGAGAATCCCAGGGATGGGGGAGCCTGGTGGGCTTCCGTCTATGGGGTCACAGAGTCGGACACGACTGAAGTGACTTAGCAGCAGCAGCAACAGTGTATGGATGTCAGTCGCAATCTCCCAAATCATTGCATCCACCATCCTCCCCCCATATCCTTTATATAGACAGTAAATATTGCACAAGCTTCAAATCAGCTTAAGTGATATAGAAACAAAACTAAGATAGATATTAATTACCAATGCATTATTTTCTCACAAACTTGCCTGTTACCATATGCTAATGCCAGCAGCATAACTCGGAAATTTGTGGTTACTTTCACTGGCTTTTCAAACTGGGATTCATAAACTGTGATTGTTCTTTGCTGTTGCTAAGTCACTTCAGTCGTATCCAATTCTGTGTGACCCCATAGACGTCAGCCCACCAGGCTCCCCCGCCCCTGGGATTCTCCAGGCAAGAACACTGGAGTGGGTTGCCATTTCCTTCTCCAATGCATGAAGATGAAAAGTGAAAGTGAATTAGTAATATAAATATATTACTTTTCTTTCAGTTTTCACTATAATGAAAATAGTTATCTGCAGCCTCATGCTTGGATAACTGCACAAGCCTTTTACGTGGTTTTCATTGAGTCGAAATCGCCTCATTTAAACCACATCTCTGTATTATGGTTAATCTCTAAATTCTTGACAGTGAATATGTCCTGAAGCTTCTTGCTGCCCTACTGTCCAAAGCTTAGATATAAAAATTAACATTATATGAGAACTCTACAGTCCAAGATTTGAGACCTTAATGCTGCACTTGTTAGCTATGTGATCTTTAGCAAGTAAGAGAGGTAAAATCTCTGTGAAAAATGAGTGTTAATTGCTCAATCGTGTCTGACTGCGACCCTGTGAACTGTAGCCAGTCCCTTCTCCAGGATATCGTACCAACGCAGGCATCAAACCCAGGTCTCCTGCATTACAGACAGATCCTTTCCCATCTGAGCCACCTCTGTGCTTTGTTACAATTTCCTTTTTAATCGGATTGGTAATCCTATTCACTCATAGATTGCTATGACACCTAAATGGGCTATTACCTGTAAAGTGAAATGTAGATTGTCTAGCCTAACAGTAAGTGCTCAATAAATGTTGCCCATTATTAGAACAACTTATTTTGTCCCTTCATAGGATCCATATAAGAGACATCTGGTTAAATGCATCTTCCAGTCTGCTAGTTGTAGTCTTACGTTTGAAATCTGCCTGCTTCTCCTAGTTACTGTGTGATGTTGAGAAAATTGCTTGATCTAAGTCTGTTTCCTTGTCTGTAAAGTATAATTTAGTAACATTTCTTTGTAGGAAAATTAGGTGAGATAGTAAAGGTATACTGTTTAACACTAGATGTGGCTTGTAACAAATACTCAACAGTTGTTAATGATTGTATTTTTTACTGAAATTGTTGGAGAGATTGCCAGAAGAAAAAAAAATCATATGAAATCATTACTGAGAAAATTTTTTTTCAAAATTATGCTATTTTTGTTACTTAGAAACCCTATCTACAAAACATAACAAGTTTTGTAAATAATCATATTTACAAAGCCAAATAGTTTTGAAATCTGAATTCAGCAAATGAACAGGATCTCCTAAAATACATTATTTTTCTAAATTTTTAGTATTGCCTTCTACTTCTCTGGCTCAGAAGGTAAAGCATCTGCCCGCAATGCTGGAGACCTGGGTTTGATCCCTGAGTCGGGAAGATCCCCTGGAAAAGGAAATGGCAACTCACTCCAGTACTCATGCCTGGAAAATGCCATGGACTGAGGAGCCTGATAGGCTATAGTCCATGGGGTCACAAAGAGTTGTACACGACTTAGCGACTTCACTTTTCTATTTCTCTTAGTATCATTTTTCCCCAAATTGATATGTCTATTGATAAAGTAGGGAGATAAGATATTGCTCCTTTGTGTTCCCTTTTAAGCTACCATAAGATCAGAATACAGTCAATTCCCATTTGTAAATAGTTTGAATTCTAAAGTTTCTTTGATAACTCAAAATACATTACTTTCTATGTATTCATTTGGAAGTCAAAATATAATTTTTCTTCTATGAAAAAGTTGAATATGCTGATTACTGCCCCGAGGCAAGTTCAAAAAACTTAACACTTACTATACAAATATAATATATGCTACATTTGCAGTTGATATATATGGAAAGTTTATGGTGCTGATGAAGTGAAAAATGAATGTCATGTGCTTTTCCAGCCTTGATGCCATTTTCTTCAGTCACTGGTAGCAAAATCCCCCCTTTTATCTTAAATATGCCTCACAATAGATGCATGCAAAGGTATTGTACTTCAACGTGAATGACACAATTTTGTTAAATAAATTTGATAAAAATCAGAGAATGTATTAAGTGATAACTCACATGTCCTCTTTGCTTTGGGTGCAAAAAATCGTATACTCTGGAAAACGCAGCTATCGACCCCCCGAAGCTTGTTTTCTTGCTAGGTGGGAAATTTGATTCATGCTTTTTTAAATTTCTTGTGATTTGCTTAACTACTTATTCTTCTCATTTCTGACAACATAACTAGCATGCAATTTTTTTCCTGACTTTGGCCAGTTTAGGGAAAAAAAATAATTGCTGTTCATTACCCCTTTTATTTTTGGCCATCATATTCTAATCTGTTCCTTACTAAAAGCCAGATATTTTCATTCATAATGATGGGAACTGTTACTGCTGATACTTTGTTTTGGTTTTTGGTCTTTATCCTTAAATGAAACTTAAACTTTCTTACTCTGTAAGGGAAAAAAAAAGTACTTGGTTACTGCACTTGATGAAACAGATACGTTCTAGCAAGTCTAGCTGAAATATTTCAATTAGATGTTGATGAAAGAACAAAGGACATCAGTCAGTTCAGTTCAGTCTGTCAGTCATTTCTGACTCTTTGTGACCCCATGGACTGCATGCAGCACACCAGGCTTCCCTGTCCATCACCAACTTCTGGAGCTTGCTCCTGGAGATAGTTACTTGAACATGGAAGACAGCAATTCAGTTAGCCTTTCTGATTATTTTAAAATTCATCAGCATGAGCAATGTTAAAAGTGTTTATCGTGAACGGGTGTGGTTTTTGATACTTAAAATTCTAATATAATGTATAAGAATAATGTTGAGAATCTCAGCTAGAGATTGTAGAGCCTGTATACGACAAATGACATTACCCAGTTTCAAAACAAACAGGAGTGGTTATTATCCCATCTGACTAATTAACAAAATGAATTTCATAGAGATATACTCAAGGCCCAAGATTTGACTGGCTTCAATACATGGCGCCCTAAGCAGACAGCAAGGATGAGTTTCAAGGCCCATATTTTTGAGGAAATAAAGTACATGTGTAAAGTGCCTAGAGTACTGAATAGGTAAAGCTGTTTTAGTTGCTTCACAGTGGACTAATGGATACAATATAGGAAGAAGGTTTTGGGCAAAAGCAATGGAAGGGAAGAAAAAATACCATATTTTGACATTCTCAGAACCTGAGGATATATCTTTTTAATGTAGAAAATATACCTTAGCCAGTCAGGATTAAATAGGTTTATAGAATTATTTTTTCCAATACCCAAACTAGAATAATTTTCATTATTAAGGCTCAGATTATATACTTGGTGTTTCATTTTTCTAGGCTGAAGAATCTGAAAACCATTGCCTTTCAAGTTACCCCAGTGTTTCTGGCATTTTCAAATGTCTGGCTCCAGGTTATAAGAAAAGAAACCTGCTATTGATAAGTAGCTGGCAAAAGAAGTCTGGAATTGTCTTCCCTAATATAAATAGGTATTTCAGAATAATTTAGGAAAGTGTATGGTCTGTTAGAATGTTCCACACTTGCACTTCAGACCAGGGGCTGGATATGCTTTCCCTCCTGAAACCAAACAGATAAAATGTGAGAAACAGTGATTTTTAAGAAACTGACCATGGCCATTAGACAATGAAAAGCAGTGTGAAAGTCACTCAGTCGTGTCCAACTCATTGTGACCCCATGGACCGTGGAATTCCCCAGGCCATAATACTGGAGTGGGTAGCTGTTCCCTTCTCCAAGAGATCTTCCCAACCCAGGGATCGAATCCAGGTCTCCCGCATTGCAAGTGGATTCTTTACCAGCTGAACCACTGGGGAAGCCCAATGACAAGCAGGGGGCCCTAAATATTTAAAACCTGCAAAATGAGTTCAATAATTGTACCAGGTGAGGGCCTAGAGAGTATTTCCCTGAGGCTGCATAAGGAGGGGGAACTCAGGTGAAGCTTGAAGTTCTTCCTGAGTTGAGGTGGAGCTGGGAGCTGAGGAAGACCAAGGTGGCTGGGGTTTGGAGGACAGAAGACAGGGGAAATGAAAGCTGCACAAATAGAGAATCAAGAGTTGGACACGACTGAGCTGACTGAGCGTGCATGCACTATCATGTATTTGCAGAATGCTACTAGTTCATAGATGTAAAGAAAGTATAATATACATATACACACACATATACAAGCGTGCGTGGTCAGTCACTTCAGTCATGTCTGACCCTTTGCAACCCTATAGACCATAATCCCCAGGCTCCTCTGTCCATGGGAATCTCCAGGCAAGAATACTGGAGTGTGTTGCCATGCCCTCCTCCAGGGGATCTTCCCAACCTGGGGATGGAACCCATGTCTCCTGTGTCTCCTGCATACCAGGCAGATCCTTTACTGCTGAGCCACCCGGAAAGCCCTGGTAGTTAACCTTGCAAAATAATTAAGTGAAACATTGTCCAGAGGTCACACAATGCTAAAGTAGTGCTTGTTCCTAAGACTCAAATTTAAAAAAATTCACTGGGCATTGGTGAAGTACTCAAAGGGATCTTGCCTAAGCAGTGAGGACCTAACAAGTTTAAAAAACAAGACTCAAAGGACCATATTTTTCCAAGTAATTTAACTGAATTCCAGAAAAACCCTGAAGCAGATTTATAAAAAAGAATACAAAATATTAAGCACCAAAAACAGTAAAAAATTTTGTTTAGACAATCAAATATCTTTTAGAGAGATTTGAATAATATTTACAACCATATATGCCTTTTAGTTTCCATGTAGAGGACTTTCCTGGTAACTCAGATAGTAAACAATCTGCTTCCGATGTGAGAGACTCAGATTTGATCCCTGGGTTGGGAAGATTCCCTGGAGAAGGAAATGGCAACCCACTCCAATGCTGTTGCCTGGAGAATTCCATGGACACAAGAACCTGGCAGACTACAGTCCATGGGGTCTCAAAGAGTCAGATATGACTAAGTGACTAATACTTTACCATGTAGAATTCATTTCTTTGCAATGTTTAATCTCATTAATCCCTTCCAAGATATTTTTTACAGCAGACATTGTGGTGTTTATCTCTAGAAGATCTGTTTGTGTCTTTTTGTGTTTTTCTTGCCTCTACTTAACTTATGAACATAAGAAATGCACTTATAGTAACCATATGATTTACAAAATAAATATGAAATAGAAAGCTACAGATCATGAACATTTAAAAATTCATTAATGACCAAATATCTTGTTAAAAATTTAGCAAAATGTAAGACATTTCCCCCCAAATGTATACTTTTGGGAAAAAAACCACATGAAAGATATTCTATATCCGTTATTAGAAAAATCAAATTAAAAGCACAAGGCACCATCAATACACATTTTTTTTAGAATGGATAAAATTTAAAAGATTGACAATACCAAATGTTAGTAAGAATTTGAAACAAAATTCCCATGTACTGTTGATAGAAATATCAAAAGATACAATCAGTTTGGCAGAAAAAAAAATAGTTTTAAAAAAGGTTAATTACACACCTACCATATGATCCAGCCATTCCACTAAGTTTTTACCCAAAGGAAAGGTATATGTCAAAATGGATACATAAATGTTCATAGCAAGTTTATGTGAAATAGTAAAAAATGGAAACAATATGAATGAACATCAGCAGACAAATGGATAAACTGTGGAGTTTTCATATAACGAAATCCTTGTTTAGTCACTAAGTTATGTCCAACTCTTCTGTGACCCGAGGGACTGTGTAGCCCATCAAGCTCCTCCATGGGATTTCCCAGGCAAGAATACTGGAGTGGGTTGCCAGTTCCTTCTCCAAGGGATCTTCCTGACCCAGAGATCAAACCTGTGTCTCCTGCATTGGCAAGCAGATTCTTTACCACTGAGCCACTAGGGAAGCTTAATACTCAGTAGTAAAAAAAACTAAACTCTTGAAATAAGCAACAGCATGGATGAATCTCAAAAGATAGTTATTCTGAGTGGAAGAAACAGATATAAAGGAGTACATTCTGTATAATTCCGTTCTTACAAATTTCTAGAAAATGAAAACTAATTGACAGTGTCAGAAAATATGTCAGTAGTTACTAGGGCTTAGAGGGCTGAGTGTCAAGGGACAGAAATTACAAAGAAACATGAGGAAACTTTTAGGAGTGATGGGCACATTTACTGTCTTGTGCGTGATGTTCATTTCCCAGTGGTACACCTGTGTCAAACTTATTACACTGCACAATTTAAAATGTGTGATTTATTATGCATCAATTATCTCTTAAAATATAATTTAAAAATAAATTCATAAGATTTCAAAGTCAAATTTAAAAAGAAAAGATCTTTCAGTGATGTTTTCATGATTTACTACTGCAATATTTATGGAAATACAGAAGATAATTTTTATTCACAGTGGTTCTGTGTGCCTTTGTTTCTACTTCTCCCTACATTTGACACAGCCCCCTTTTTCTTCAAGCTTTCTAGAAGCTCCTTTCAAAGGCCGCTTCTCCCATGTAGGCTTCACTGTTCTCACAAGCTGAAAATTACTTCTTGTTCTTTTGAATCTCTGTAAGCCGCTAATATGCATCTTTCTGATGATATTTATATTCTTTCCCAGTTCACAGCATTAAAAATGACTTTTTTTTCCTCAAAAGACAGGACTCTCTGAGTCACTGAGATAATTTGAAAGACATCAGTTCAACTTACAGAAACAGAGTACATTTTTTTGATGTCTTGATGCTGAGAACCCTGGGGAGTGAGACTTTTGATGTTCCTGGCCTTCAAAATAGATAGTCTGACCTAGGTGTTTTCCCATAGTACCTTCACCCTAACTTCAGCCTCCTCTTCACATCACTTGACAGAGGGTTGAAAGTACATATAATGAGAAATCAGCGCTGCTTTAACATTTGCTCAAAATTCAAAGATAGTTCTGTTGAGATGTTCCTCCTGATTTGTTTCTTCTAAGCTGTTTGCCTTGTGTGACACCCTCTAATTAAATCCTCTCCACAGTCCCACAAGGGATAAATTGATTTGCAGATGTTAAGAATGAGACCTCTAGACGTTTCTTGAGTAACTTGGTCCGAGTTAGCCATCTGATAAGTAGGAAGCCAACACTGGCAGCGATTGCCCTCTGACTCCAAAGCCCACATTCTCCATCACCACGTTATGTCACCTCTCTGACATTCAAATGCCAATATAAAGCCAAAGGGGTCGGAGGACATTTTTGTAGGGGAGGGGTGCATGTGTACTCTATTTTCATTGACAACAAAGTTCATGTTGGTATTTGTAACATTATCTACTACTTTGACTTAGATCATTGTTCATTTTAATGGGGAATTCTGGGCTTCCCTGGTGCCTCAGACAGTAAAGGATCTGCTGGCAATGCAGGAGATTGGGTTCAGTCCCTGGGTTGGGAGAATCCTCTGGAGAAGGGAAAGGCAACCAACTCCAGGATTCTTACCTGGAGAATCCCATGGACAGAGGACCTGGCGGGCTATAGTCCACATAATGTTTCTTTTCAATGTCTTTTAATACTTAGTTTGTGTTTACTTTTTTGGGATTGTCTTAATATCTTCTCATAGTTGGTATGTTAGAAGGAAAACAAACTCCACACATATTCATTTTTTATGTTTTTTAATGTCTTCTAATTATCCTAACAAGTTCTCCATTTGTATAGCACTTATTTTTAAGAAAATGTGTCTGGAGTATTGTCCTTTTAAAGTCTCCCCAGCATTTCTTAAATTTCATAACATGACTCTTCTGTATGTGTGTGCATTATGTATGTGTGTATATGTATAGAGAGCGTGTATGAATTATATGTAAAGGCTATATCTTATACAGCTGAACATATCCTAGGACTCAGTTAGGAGTTTTTCACATTACAGGAACCAGTTTCTTGAGATGCACTGAACTGGAATGTAAAGAATCACTGAAAACTTGCCCATACAATCCAAGTGTAGACACACCCCTTCTTGCCTCCACCTAGACATGGGTTTATGGTGTCATCTCTGTGTCTCTGTGTACTTAGGACCTTTCACTCCACCCTCAGCCTGCTGTCCATTCAATGCCAACATCTTCGGGAGGCCTGAAAGTTTCCTGAGTTCCTACAGAGTTACATGCATGAGTTACATGCATGCATACACACTGACAAACAATACACACAAAATCCTGAACACAGATCACATTTTTTTTACCTCATTGAAGTTTATAACTAATTGGTCCATCTGTTAGAGAGTATTTAATTTCCTTTTCATTTATTTTTTCGTGTTCAGCACTTTTCCATTTCAGAGCATTTAATAGCAAATGCTGCTATTGACTAGATGAGAGACTGTGAATTAGATGTGGTCTGTGGTAAGTAAACTAGTTTCTTTTATCCCAAAGGAAACCGAAGACATTAGTGTTGCTCAACCAGTTGGTAGAGATCATTATTTAAATTTGAATGGAAGAAAAACAAGTTTGCTTTACAATGAAAATGAACAATTCAGATCTGAGAAGCTATTGCATATCTCTGCCGACCACCTCAATGTCCGTCTTTCAGACAGCAAAGATGTAGTTAATATGGTACCCTAGATTTTTGCAATAATAGAGCATATCAGCTCTGATATGGAGACTGACTTCCTAATTATTCAGGCCCTAAATAATGCAAGCCATGTTCTCCTTTATTAGCTAATATCTTTCAGAGGTTAGAAAGATGATTATAAAGACCAATTAAAGATACAGTTTTCTGACATGCTGGCCCAGTTCATAATCTCCACAATATGAAATGCATGTAAGAAGGTAATTATCAGAATATTCTCCCCTAGTTTATATTAGTTTTAATTTTTTTTCCTTCTTTTTGTATCACATTTAGTATAAAGACTTTGGTGTTGCTGTAACTCTTGTTCAATAGCCAGAAGTTCTAACTTCATAAAATTTCTTAATACCACATTAACCCTGCATCAGATAAACAAGTACATTGGGAACTATAGTTAATACAGCTGAACATGAAAATAATATACTGTATTTGTATAGAAAAAAGAAGAGTGCAGAAGCATTATAAGTAATAGATGACCTTGTTATATGAAATGCTATTATTTTAATACATCCGTTCCACTAACAAAAATTTGTTGGAAGGAAATGTTATTTTATATACAGAGAAATGCTATGCATTAAGCAACCCTTCTTTATTAATTTAGTTCTTCTCTGTCACTCAATACTTTGGAAGATATTTTTCCCATTTGGTAGATAAAAATAAATCACAAAATTCCTGTTATGACTATAACACTGGTTTCAAAGATCATATTTAATTTCAGTATAAATTTCCCCAAGTAAATTTCCTATTCATGTAATTGTAGGGAGTTAATATAAGTGAATGGCAAGCCACTCCAGTACTCTTGCCTGGGAAATCCCATGTATGGAGGAGCCTGGTAGGCTGCAGTCCATGGGGTCGCTAAGGGTCGGACACGACTGAGCGACTTCACTTTCACTTTGACACATTGGAAAAGGAAATGGCAACCCACTCCAGTGTTCTTGCTTGGAGAATCCCAGGGACGGGGGACCCTGGTGGGCTTCCATCTATGGGGTCACAGAGAGTCGGACACGACTGAAGTGACTTAGCAGCAATATAAGTGAAGATGTATGTTACAGAGCAAATAATGGCCCTCAATTGCCAACATCCGCTGGATCATGGAGAAAGCAAGAGAGTTTCAGAAAAACTTCTATTTCTGCTTTATTGACTATGCCAAAGCCTTTGACTGTGTGGATCACAATAAACTGTGGAACATTCTGAAAGAGATGGGAATCCCAGACCACCTGACCTGCCTCTTGAGAAACCTGTATGCAGGTCAGGAAGCAACTGTTAGAACTGGACATGGAACAACAGACTGGTTCCAAATAGGAAAAGGTGTACGTCAAGGTTGTATATTGTCACCTTGCTTATTTAACTTATATGCAGAGTACATCATGAGGAACGCTGGGCTGGAAGAAGCACAAGCTGGAATCAAGATTGCCGGGAGAAATATCAATAACCTCAGATATGCAGATGACACTACCCTTATGGCAGAAAGTGAAGAGGAACTCAAAAGCCTCTTGATGAAAGTGAAAGAGGAGAGTGAAAAGGTTGGCTTGAAGCTCAACATTCAGAAAACAAAGATCATGGCATCTGGTTCCATCACTTCATGGGAAATAGATGGAAAAACAGTGGAAACAGTGTCAGACTTTATTTTTTGGGGCTCCAAAATCACTGCAGATGTTGATTGCAGCCATGAAATTAAAAGACGCTTGCTCCTTGGAAGGAAAGTTATGACCAACCTTGATAGTATATTAAAAAGCAGAGACATTACTTTGCCAACCAAGGTCCGTCTAGTCAAGGCAATGGTTTTTCCCGTGGTCATGTATGGATGTGAGAGTTGGACTGTGAAGAAGGCTGACCGCCGAAGAATCGATGCTTTTGAACTGTGGTGTTGGAGAAGACTCTTGAGAGTCCCTTATACTGCAAGGAGATCCAACCAGTCCATTCTGGAGGAGATCAATCCTGGATGTTCATTGGAGGGACTGATGCTAAAGCTGAAACTGCAATACTTTGGCCACCTCATGCGACGAGTTGACTCACTGGAAAAGACTCTGATGCTGGGAAAGGTTGGGGGCAGGAGGAGAAGGGGACGACGGAGAATGAGATGGCTGGATGGCATCACCGACTCTGTGGACATGAGTTTGAGTGAACTCCGGGAGTTGGTGATGGACAGGGAGGCCTGGCGTGCTGTGATTCATGGGGTCGCCGAGAGTCGGACACGACTGAGCGACTGAACTGAACTGAACTGAAGTATACTCAAGTGCTTCCCTGGTGGCTCAGGGTTAAAGAATCTGCCCACCAATGTAGGAAGCACGGGTTCAATCCTTGATAACATCCAAGTAAGATAAATCTAGCTCACCTAGTGATTATGGACATTACCTGTCATGGGCATTTTAAAGAAGATGAATCTAAAGTTGATGCAGGGTCTCTAAAATAAGGTATTCAACTTTCCAGTATAACAATTCTCTATTCTCTACTTCTGGACAGTTGCCTACTCTCCCAGGAGTTTCACTCTATGATGATCCAGGATATAGATATAGACATAGATAATAGATATAGATAGGGATTCTCTGCTGGCTCAGCTGGTAAAAAGTCTGCCTGCTATGCAGGAGACCCGGGTTCAATCCCTGGGTCAGGAAGTCCCCTTGGAGAAGGGATAGGCTACCCTCTCTAGTATTCTTGGGCTTCCCTTGTGGCTCAGCTGGTAAAGAATTCGCCAGCAATGCAGGAAACCTGGGTTCGATCCCTGGGTTGGGAAGATCCCCTGGAGAAAGGAAAGGCTACCCACTCCAGTATTCTGGCCTGGAGAACTCCATGGACTATATAGTCCCTGGGGGTCGCAAAGAGTCAGAAACGACTGAGCAACTTTCACTTTCACCAGTATTCTTGCTTGGAGATTTCTGTGGACAGAGGAGCCTGGTGGGTTACAGTCCATGTGGCTTCAAAGAGTCGGACTGAGCAACTAACACACACACATACAGATAGATATAGATAATATATAGATATTTAGAGATATAGATACACACACACACACATACATATTCTTGTGCCTTCTTGGTTATATTCAACAAAATTGACCATATTTGAGTTACAGAATTAAGGCACTGCGTTTTTGTCATCCCATTATTTTATCATTTTATGGAAAAATAAAGACAAAACTATGCTGCAAACTTTCCATCTGGTTAAAACTTGCCTATTCCATATCCATGTGGATATCATGAAACCAACATCTGCTAGAGATTTGTATAATTCTATTAATACATTCTTTATTATTTCCCCTGCATTTGATTTAGTAGGCAGTTATTTTCATGGTGCTTTTCTGTTCCTTTTTAAAAATCTGAGCATCTACCCTCAGGCTCTGAGGTGAACAAATGAAGCCATAAAAGTGTTTATATTTCTTGTGTAACAAGGGCATCTTTCCCCAGTCTCTCAGAAAATAAACTTTAGGGTCAACCTTGTCATTTGTTTCTATCCTTAATTATCTTAGTGTTGCCAGTCCTACAGTGACAATGACAGTCAAAGATACTATTTATGAAAGCTCTTAATATATGTCAGGAACTCTTCTAGGTGGTAGGAATGTATTAAAACAATTGATGTTCACAACAGCCTAATAATGTAGGTACTGTTACTATCTTTGTTTCATTTATAAGGGAACTAAGGAACTGGGACGTTAAATCGCTTAGCCATGATCTTACCACATTATATTCGTCCTGAAGAATCAGTCAACACTTACCTAGTACTTACTGCATCAGCTCTTTCTTTTTTTTATATTTATTTGGCTGTGCCTGGCCTTAGTCGTGGCATTCAGGGTCTTTGTGTTTGCAGCATTCAGAATCTTTAGCTGTGGCATGCGGGATCTAGTTCACTGACCTGGAATCGAACTCAGGTCCCTTGCATTGGGTCTTGGCCACTGGACCACCAGGGAAGTCCCTACATCAGTTTTTATCACCAGCCTATCTTTAGGGCTCTGTGTCATCTCCTTCATTTTACAGCATCCCCTTTGGTTCCTCAATGTCTCAGCCCTCTTTCCTTCTTTTCCTCCCAATACAATTGAAAGTTCATAAGCTCTTACCCAGAAAAGTGGTGTCAAATGTATAACAGAATTTGAATATTTTAGACCTAAGAAAGATTACTAATGGAAGCATATCTGTATATTATATAACAAGCCCCGCTGGATATGAGCAACATCTTTAAACAAAAACAGCACAACATTAATATTTCTGCAGCAAAATATAAAAAGATTCACACCAAGTAGAATCCATAAAGATTATTAAAATCCTTACATCAGTCTAGGTCCTGTTTTACCAATAAATAAGTTATAAAAATTTTCCATTTTCACAACTTTTTGGATTTCAGGATTTAATATTGGAAATGATGGAATTTTACCAGGTTCATCATCTCAATATCGTCTTGTTATGTAAAAATCTAATCCTATTCCCACACTCACATACATAAATCATATTCTTGCTTTAAAACACAGCTTGAATCCTGTGAAGGCACATACCCAATGAATCACTTTCTTCTGTACTTAAAAGCTGACCCACATATTTTAACATTAAATGATTTTGTATTACCCGCATACTTTTTTTTTCAACTTGACTCTAAGCATATAGGGATTAGAGAACATGTCTTATTATATCACTCTGCAACAAGCCGAACCCATGCTTGAGTTCAAATTGTTATCTAAACATTTTTGTAAGTACTCCAGGAAATTATTGCATTGACTGTGTTTAACAAGGCAAATCAAGTTTATGTAGAATATTGATAAAGCTATGAGACTTCCTGAAATGTCTAGTATATATTCTTTCTTCAAAACATGTTAGAAAAAACTTTCCTTTTTCTTTATTATATGCAGAGGTATTAAATTAATTATGGTGGAATATTTTAGTATGGTGGCTATCACATACAAAGCTCCTAGGCATTAAAAGTGAAAAAAGGTCATAGTTTGACCATTGATAAGCAAATTAACTTTTCTGAGCCTAGATTTTCCCGTCTGTAAAAAAAGATATTAATAATTCCTACATTCAAAATATTCTCTTTTTGTTTTTTGTTTTTTTTCGGAAGACACTTAAATGCACAATTCTACACCCATCCCACTTGTCCAAGAAAAGAGAAAAGGGTCTTTCTACTTGCAAACCTTGTAACTTTGCTGGCATTGCTTGTTGATCTTTATAGCAACTAACTAATTTCTCCTTCATCTTCCTCTTGAATTCCTCTTCCTGACTGAATGTGCAATCATTCCTAGAGAGATAACAAACTTACAGAGAGTGACCAGAGAGGCTCAATATTTATAACAGGAGGAATAGAAAATGATCTGTTACCAGTGTGAATGAAGAACAGTAGGAAACCTTAATTTGTGAACATTTTGGCAAACTTCTAATGAGAAGAGAAAACTTTTAGCATTTAAATTTGTAGATATAATGAACTAACCCCTGCACTGAACTATTGTGCTGATTTCTACCAATTTATTTCTAATTTATAGGCATTCTAAAATTATATCCAGGCCCTCTTTTTTATACTGTCTAGCATGAAAAATATTGTTAAAATTAAATGAGCAGCATTTTTCTCAGTTCTGTTCAAACCACAGATGCTAGTTTTGATTTTATTTCTAACAGTGAGATTGAAATTCCATTTTAATATGCAGAACTGTAGCCCAGGGAGCCATAAAATACAGAGTGTTTTCATTAGATGATGGCCCTGCACCTCTAGTTAACTGGAAAGCTGATTCATCAAACAGCAACCATCAAGACAGCATTAACTAAGACCTGGAATGAAAACTTGAGATTGGGGTGAAAATTACCTGTTTTGAATTGCATAATTGTAACTTTGGAGAAATTCCTAGTTTGTGGCATAAAACTATTTCCAGGGATGCAGGAGTGTTTGCTGAAAATTTGCTGCAGATGGTTTAAAGATTGAACACTTTCTACATTTCAAAGGGATCTTCAATTTTATTTCAATTGCCACTAATTTACAGGAATGAACATTCACCTTTATTCTCTCTTCTTCCCCCAGCCCCAGGAAAGAGAAATGATCAGAACTAATTTTGCCTTTGAATTATCTCTAAAATATTTGTATACACAAAATGAAGCATTGGAATCTGGGCTCATTTTATGCCAGGGCAGTTCAAAGGTAAGGGATTCTAGCTAACAGTCAATTTGTCCCCCTGGACTTGAGGCAATGAATTGACATCTCTTCTGGTCATAGGCAAAAGGAGAAGGGGGCATCAAAGGATTAGATGGTTAGATAGCATCACTGACTCAATGGACATGAATCTGAGCAAACTCTGGGAGAGAGTGGAGGACCATGGACTCACAAAGGGTTGGACATAACTTAGCAACTGAACAACAACAACTGGTCATATAATTGATTAGAGGAAGAAAAGAATAGCTTCCCTTCTAATGAACTGTAATTGTACTACACCTTTACAAGTAAAGCAAATAAAAAATAAAATTTAAAAAGTAAAGCACTAATAAAAATAAGTCTCTGCAATACATGTATTAATGGTTGTTGCAGTTTATCCTAAAATGTTAAATAGAAGAAACTTAAAAGAGCCTTTCATTTAAACTGCGTTCCATGGAGTTGCTTTGAAGGCTGCTCTAAGAGAAAGGTGGGTCTTGTAGAAAGAGTAGGTGGACATACCACTTTGTAGGCCTCCAGGCCCCCAGATCTCCCTCTTCACTTCAATTGGATTACCTATTTAATGCATTTTATTGAAAGATTTTTTAAATTGATTCCACTGTTTAAAATGTTTGAAAACTACATGAAACTAGTCGTGTTATAAATAACCTAAAACTGCTGCAAGTGACAAAGCCAACACTGGGAAGACCAGGTTGCCTATCTCCTAATATTGTTCTATTTTATTTATTTATTTTTTAACCTGTTACGGAATTGTGTTATTACAATGGGGTCAGTCTTTTGTTCCCATAATGTATATCCCTTCTGTACATTAAAACAAAAGCGCGCCGTTTAACATCCTCTGCTGTTTTATGGGAAAAGCAACGTTAATGGGGAAAAAAAGTACTACCTTTTTTGCAGTGGATAGAACTCAAAAATGACTTTCTAAGTAAATAACTGAATGGTGAAAAATAAAATGTGAGAACTTAGGATAATAGAGAAGAAAAGTAGAA
Source organism: Moschus berezovskii (assembly GCF_049115385.1). Lineage (NCBI taxonomy): Eukaryota > Metazoa > Chordata > Mammalia > Artiodactyla > Moschidae > Moschus > Moschus berezovskii. The sequence continues at coordinate 24,902,661 of NC_142466.1, forward strand.
AGACATAATTTCATTTGTTGACAGTTTAAATTGAGTAACATTTATCAAAGTATTATAAAAAGTCAAGTAATTTGGCTGAACAATGAATAACACACAGAAAAAAATATGTTTGTGCATATGCAACACCTTTATAGTTTAAATAACCAATGCCTGGATTGAGGAGACAGAATGGTGACTCAGGCAGTAAAGAATCCTGCTGCAGTCCAGAAGACCCATGTTCGATTCCTGGGTTGAGATGATCCCCTGGAGAAGGGAATGCCTACGCACTCTAGTATTCTTGCCTGGAGAATTCCATGGACAGAGGAGACTGGCAGGCTACAGTTCGTGGGGTTGCAAAACCTGAGACATTACTGAGCAACTTTCACTTTTCACCAGGAAAACTAAATGGACTACAGTCAGTATGAGATTTTTAGATATTCTGTTTAATGCAGGAGTAGGAAAAAAATAATCAGAAACAGTTTGGAAGGGGAATTGAAAGTATTGACTTGAAATAAGTAGACTCCCAGGTATTTTTCCAACAAAGATGGGTTTATTTGGGATCATCAGAGAATTGCAGTTTGGGGTCTGCAATCATGGCAAGTCACAAGCAAATGTCCACATGTCAAGGAAAAACAAATACTTTTATAGAGAAGAAAAGGAAGTTGGGAGGGCTGCAATAAACAAAAGAGTTCATGACTTTTCATATGCTTGCTCTTTTGGGTAAAAAGAGGTGTCTTTCTTCTTCCTGTTAGTCTCTGCTTCTCATTGCAGGATGTGAGAACTCCTTATTTTATTCCCCCAACTCTATTTAATTGAGGTTTCTGTTTATTATTATTGTTATTATTTTTACAAAAGAGAATGAGTGCAAGTGTAAAGGAGTTGAATAGAATAAATATGTATTGAATATTCCTATAAATGGGAAACTTTCTTGGTATTGAGGACAGAACCGTGAACAAAATGGTAAAGAGATTATAGCCTAAGATTCCAGCAAAAATAAATAATCCAATAAAGAAAGCAGAACTGCAGACAGTGATGAATACCATGAACACAGTAAATTTCAACAAAAATCATCCATCATTTTACAATAGCGGTCTATGTAAAATATCCATAATTTTACGATAGATGTGGGGCCTTATACCATTTTTGATGCTATTGTTGCTACTCTTGTTTCATCACTGAGTAGTGAAAAGAGTATTTTAAAGAGCAGAGGCCTTCCAATTTAAAGTTTGAGCTTCCAGTAGTTTCAAGTGAGATTTGAAAAAGGCCTTTTTGGGGGAAGTGTGGGCCTATTGAAATGACAAAGTTGAATTGTTCAAGAAATAGGGATAGAGGTAGGTGCTCCATGTGAAAGAAAAATATAAATGGACTTCAGGGGGTATGATGGGATTCTGCAAAATTCTAGTTTCTTATGAAAACTGAGCTGTGGTAGTTCTTTATTCTGCTCACACTTAGTGACCTAGGACTTCTACTGTGGAATGGCTATGTAAATGATCCTGGAAGTATACCTTTGGCTCCTCAGGCTTAGAAACTCAGGGAGAATCTCTAAAGTCAGAATTATGATGGGTTTAGAGTATCTTGTGAGGACATCTCTGTGTCTTGCCCACAGTGATCATCTATGATTATTGGTAGAAACCATTGCCACACAGTGGTTTCATGTAGCAGAAATACTATGGCAAAGCAGTGGTTTACATACCAGGTTCCTTTTTATATTTCTAATCCAAAGAAGCCTCTGAGTTCTTTTGTTATGTAAGAGATGATGGTCAATCTGAAAGCTGATATATATTAGAATTTTCATCTTTCTTGACAATAAGCCTTTTGATAAAAATATTAGAATACTACATTTATTGTACACTGAGTCATAGAATAATTCATTATTATTTAAACATGCATGACTTCTTCCTCTTGTTCCGTTTCTCTTTCTCAACAAAGTTGAGCATGCTTTGGACTCTGACTGGTTTCTAGGAGGCTTGTAATGTATGTAGATGTATTTTTAAAGTTGTTGAAGATTATAATGTGTCACTTGAGAAATTGTTCCCACTGTGGAATAAAGTTTCATCCATGAGGTAGAAGACATAGAATCTAGCTCCCTGGAAACAAGAACCTCTTAAGGAGTCAGTGCCCTAGAAAAATGGGTGGAGGGTCAGCACAGGGCTCTGATTGCAGTTGGAAACTGGATAGCTAGATGGGGAACCTGACACCAAGGATGTGCGGGGTTTTGTGCAGACACATTAGATGCCAGAAAGACTCAAGCTATACTCTATCCACAGCTGGTGGGACTGAAGCCCGGAGTCTGGTCTTAGCTAAATTCTGCAACAGGGAAAAAAACAAAAATGAAATAAAGCAGAGAGTCTAGGTGGAAGTTGCTACAGAAGGCAATAACTGACAGGAAAAAAATAAAAGGTAATTTAATGTATTAAATCTGGAAAGTTGCTAAGGCATATAACATGACAAAAACTCAATTCTGTACTGAAATACTGGCTTCAAAGTACATTAGAATAACTTAGCTCTGGACCATTTTGCTCTGGGTTCATAAAACCTAGCATTTCTTGAGTTTGCAGTTACATATATTCAATCAGTTCTATACTTAGCAAAATGGTCAAGTATACTTTTGAAAATCTGCTCTCATTTGACACTCCCCGGGCAGTACATTTCCTTTTGCTTCATCTCTTTCATTATTTTTCCTTAGTTTCTCAATGTATTCTCTTTTTTAAATGACATTTTATTTTACAACTGGAGCATCTGATGAATAAATTTTAAGAATATGTCATTTAAAAATAACTTTTACCAGGAAGTTCAGAATCATTTGAAATCAGACCTGCAGTATCTCATTCTACACATGCAGAGTTTAATGTTCAGGCAAGGACTCGATGGAACACGTGCGTAGATCTCAGGTGCTTTTAATCTGTGTAGTTCCCTTCTGTGTAATACTATGCCCAGCAAATTCTAGATGTCTGTGATTCCCTCACCTCCGATATCTGTCTCTCTTGCTTAGTGAAACTGCTTCGCTTTGGTTCTCTCTCCTGTGTGTTAAAATCTGGTAGATGCCTCCAGACAGAAAGCCTGCATGATCATAGGAATCATCTTTGTTTTCTCTTATGAATAACAATCCTGTGTGGTATTTTGTCCAATATATGGATATATTTTTCATATATTTTATCCAGTTTCCTAGGGTTTTTTTTTTGGGGGGGGGAGGGGTTGGATTTTGTTTGTTTTCTGTTTTTGCTTGTTTGTTTTTCTGTTTTTATGGCAGAAGTGCTAGTCTGGTATCAGTTACCTGATCATGGCCCAAAGTGCAATTCCTTGGTTCATTTGTAATTGCATTTTTGTTTATATTTGTAGGCACCAGGAGAACCCAAACTGTTTAAAACCTGGATGCAACATCTCTTACTTGTTTACAGTCCTTGAAGGTCAGGATTTATAAAGTTCCTTTGTTATGAGTTTTACATCAGTATATTCCACACATTTAATTTGACCTATATAATTTCATATTTAATACCACTACTTTATATTTTCTTGAAACGGTAATTTAGTTTCCATAAAGAAGCAAGAACAAATCCTCTGTTCAGATGATAACAAAATAATCCATTCATTTTTACTAAAATTTATTAAAACAAACCATTTTAGAAATTACTGCTTTATATGGCTTCTTATTTTTAGGAATTATTATCTATCAGGACAAAAACAGTGTAATCTTGCCCTGAATAGCAGTTTTGTATCAAATGTCTATTATGCTCTTATACAGACAAATGTGCCTTAATTTATTCCATTTATTCTCTTATATTCCACAGAAACACAAAGCTGTTCTAACCATAGCCATATTTGCAATTATTTTGTTTAGGAGTTGTAGACTAACAGAGTCCATGTTCAGCATTTCCCCAAAGCCATTTATAAGTGATTATTTCTTAATTGTTCCCATAGGATAAACCAATTTAGGAGTATCAGCCAAGAGACATCATTTTAAGAGTCTTTGAAGTAAAGAAGCAAGGGCCGCTGTCCTCTATTTCTTGGTAAAATTGCTTTAAAAAGTGGAATAATTATTTTTCTTGCAATTTCAAAGCAGTATAACCACTACAGCCAGAAAAAAACTTAATTCAGTCCTTCATAGTAGACATGTGAGTTTGGGCAAATCAGTCCTCCTTTATGAGTCTCACGTTTTGCTTGTATAAAGTAAAAATAATTATATACCTAGTTCACAGTTCGTTGTGAAGACCAAAGGTAGAGTCTTTGGCATATAGCTATGTCATAATAAATAGAATTATTAACCCAGCTTCAAAAGAGAAGTTATTAGTTTAATGATAAATCAAAAGATGCTGAGGAAAACACATTTGGGTTGTGCTCTGTGGAAAAATAAGCCAAAATTATCAGAGGTTCTGTGTGATATTTTCTGGTCCTATGTGCCCTGATTGGCATAGATTAAAGAGTTGAGGCTGAGAAAGAGGCAAGACCTTCCTAAGAGACCTTCTCTTAGACTCATAAATGAGATTATTTCAACAGAGAACTTATTTCCCCAAAGTTTTTAGTCTCCTTCTACCTACAAAACTCAAGTGACCTTTCTGAATTAACTTTATTTCTGTAAACTTGTATGTGGCTGAGTTAAAATGAAGAAAGAACTGATATTTATTAAAAGTTGCCAGGTGGTAGATACTTTACATATGTTTCATTAAATTGTCATAAAAATCCTGTGAAAGATGAATTAATGACTCATTCTACCAGTGTGGGGCTGGAGCTTAAAAAAATTATGCCATATTCAGGGTCATACGTATAATACATGGTTTAGTTCAGTTCACTCTCTCAGTCATGTCTGACTCTTAGTGACTCCATGGATTGCAACACGCCAGGCCTCCCTGTCCATCACCAACTCCCAGAGCTTACTCAAACTCATGTCCATCAAGTCAGTGATGCCATCCAACCAAATCACTCTCTGTTGTCCCCTTCTCCTCTGGTCTCCAGTCTTTCCCAGCATCAGGGTCTTTTCCAGTGAATCAGTTCTTCAAATTAGGTAGCCAAAGTGTTGGATCTTCAGCTTCAGCATCACTCCTCCCAGTGAATATTCAGGACTGATTTCCTTTAGGATTGACTGGTTTGATCTCCTTGCTGTCCAAGGGACTCTCAAGAGTCTTCAACTGATTTTAAAAGCATCAGTGCTTTGGCACTCAGCTTTCTTTATGGTCCAACTCTCACATCCATACATTACTGCTGAAAAAACCATAGCTTTGACTAGATGGAAATTTGTCAGCAAAGTAATGTCTCTGCTTTTTAATATGCTGTCTAGGTTTGTCTTAGCTTTTCTTCCAAGGAGCAAGCATCTTTTAATTTCATGGCTGCAGTCACCATCTGCAGTGATTTTGGAGCCCAAGAAAATAAAGTCTGTCACTGTTTCCATTGTTTCCCCATCTATTTCCCATGAAGTGATGGGACCAGCATGCTGCAGTTCATGGGGTCGCAAAGAGTCAGACACAACTGAGTGACTGAACTGAACTGAACTGATGGGACTGGATGCCATAATCTTTGTTTTTTGAATGCTGAGTTTTAAGCCAGCATTTTCACTCTTCTCTTTCACTTTCATCAAGAGGGTCTTTAGTTCTTCTTTGCTTTTGGTCATTAGGGTAGTGTCATCTGCATATGTGATATTCTTGGTATTTCTCCCAGCAATCTTGATTCCAGCTTGTGCTTCATCCAGTTCGGCATTTCACATGCTGTATTCTGCATGTAAGTTAAATAAGCAAAGTGACGATATACAGTCTTGACCTAATGCTTTCCCAATTTGGAAAATTGGAAAGCCCATTTTTCTATGTCCAGTTCTAACTGTTGCTTCTTGAGTTGCATACAGATTTCTCAGGAAGCAGGTCAGGTGGTCTGGTATTCCCATCTCTTAAAGAATTTTTCACAGTTTGTTGTGATCCATGCAATCAAAGGCTTTAGCATAGTCAATAAAGCTGAAGTAGAAGTTTTTCTTGAATTTTCTTGCTTTTTCTGTGATCCAACGGATGTTGGCAATTTGATCTCTGATTCCCTGCCTTTTCTAAATCCAGCTTCAAATTCTGGATGTTCTCAGTTCACGTAATGTTGAAGCCTAGCTTGATGAATTTTGAGCAGTACTTTGTTAGCTTGTGACATAAGTGCAATTGTGCAGTAGTTTGAACATTCCTTGGCATTGCCTTTCTTTGGGATTGGAATGAAAACTGACCTTTTCCAGTTCTGTGGCCACTGCTGAGTTTTCCAAATTTGATGGCATATTCAGTGAAAACACTTTAACAGCATCATCTTTTAGGACTTGAAATAGCTCAGCTGGAATTCCATCACCTCCACTAGCTTTGTTCGCAGTGATGCTTCATAAGGCCAGCTTGACTTTGAACTCCAGCATGTCTGACTCTAGGTAAGTGATCACACTGTATTTATTATTTGGGTCATGAAGATCTTTTTTCTATAGTTCTGTGTATTCTTGCCACCTTTCCTTAATATCTTCTGCTTCCATTAGGTCCATACTGTTCATGTCCTTTACTGTGCCCATCTTTGCATTAAATGTTCCCTTGGTATCTCTGATATTCTTGAAGAGATCTCTAGTCTTTCCCATGCTATTGTTTTCCTCTATTTCTTTGCAGTGATCACTTAGGAAGGTTTTCTTATCTCACCTTGCTATTGTTTGGAACTTTGCATTCAGATGAGTATAGCTTTCCTTTTGTCCTTTGCCTTTCACTGTCAGGGAATGTTTAACAGGAGGATTCCTACAGGAGGATTTATGTTTCTCATAAATCCTCTGTTCCTTATCAGTTTCTGGCAACAGAAACGAGTGGAACAGCACACCGCTCCCAGGACTGAGGTCATAGGATGAGACATGCATGAATCTCCTTCAGTAAACATTCTCCTTACAACAAAACTGCTTAGTCTCGATCCTCTTTCTTGAGATATGGATTGTTTCCTGATGTTATGACCATTGTTAATCCCTTGTTCCTTTGGTAATGGTTGCTGTATGTTTGGTTTTCTGATCTTTATCATTGTTGAAAGAAATTCCTTGTACAACAGCCTATATATACTCACAGAAAGATCATTAAAGCACCTTTGCTCCATCAGAGCTTGAGTCCCCGTGTCCTTCTTTCTTTCTCTCTCTCTCTCCCTTCCTCCGGCTAATTATCTGGAGTGTGGAAACACACTGAGCTCATTCTCCTGCCCAGGCTTTCAAGACTCCCTTCGAGGGTGCCCTGTGCCTTCGTGAGTGGTGCAAGCCCTGTTCTAGAGTTTTATTGGTTCTCTGGGTAAAGCAGGGAGTATTAGCTTCTTTCTCTCTTTCACTTTCTTATCATCGACACCAGACCACCAGGTTCCAGTCCATTAAAGGACTCTAACATTTCACCTCTCTTCTTTTCTCAGCTATTTGTAAGACCTCCTCGGACAGCCATTTTGCCTTTTGTATTTCTTCTTCTTGGGGATGATTTTGAACACTGCATCCTGTACAGTGTTATGAACCTCCTTCTGTAGTTCTTCAGACACTCTGTCTATCAGATCTAATCACTTGAATCTATTTGTCACTTCCACTGTCTGTGTAAACATAAGGGATTTAAGTCATACCTGAATGGTATATTGTTTTCCCTACTTTTTTAAGTCTGAATTTTGTAATAAGGAGTTCATGATCTGAGTCAGTCAGCTCCTGGTCTTGTTTTTGCTGACTGTATTGAACCTCCCCATCTTCTGCTGAAAAGAATATAATCAATCTGATTTCAATATTGACCATCTGGTGATATCCATGTGTAGAAATTAATATGTAGAGTCATCTCTTGTGTTGTTGGAAGAGGGTGTTTTGCTATGACCAATGCATTCTCTTGGCAAAATTCTGTTAGCCTTTATCCTTCTTCATTTTGTACTCCAAGGCCAAACTTTCCAGTTACTCCAGGTATCTTGACTTCCTATTTTTGCATCCCGGTCCCCTATGATGAAAAGAACATCTTTTTTGGTGTTATTTCTAGAAGGTCTTGTAGGTCCTCACAGAACCATTCAACTTTAGCTTCTTTAGCATTACTGGTTGGGGCATAGACTTGGATTACTGTGATATTGAATGGTTTGCCTTGGAAACGAACAGAGATCATTCTGTTGTTTTTGAGATCACACCCAAAAACTGCATTTCGGACTCTTGTTGACTATGAGGATTACTCCATTTCTTCTAAGGGATTCTTGCCCACAGTAGTAGATATAATGGTCATCTGAATTAAATTTGCCCATTCTGGTCCATTTTAGTTCACTGATTCTTAAAATGTCAATGTTCACTCTTGCCACCTCATGTTTGACCACTTCCAATTTACTTTGATTCGTGGACCTAACATTCCGGGTTCCTATGCAATACTGTTCTTTACAGCATCGGACTTTACTTCCATCACCAGTCACATCCATAAGTGAGTGTTGTTTTTGCTTTGGCTCAGCCTCTTCATTCTTTCTGGAGCTATTTCTCCACTCTTCTCCAGTAACATATCAGGTACCTACGGACCTGGGCAGTTCATATTTCAGTGTTATATATTTTTTGCCTTTTCATATCGTTCATGGGGTTCTCAAGGCAAGAATACTGAAGAGGTTTGACATTCCCTTCTCCAGTGGACCAAGTTTTGTCAGAACTCTCTACCATGACCCGTCCATCTTGGGTGACCCTACACGTCATGACTCATAGTTTTATTGAGTTAGACAAGGCTGTGATTCAAGTGATCAGTTTGGTTAGTTTTCTTGTAAAACATGGTAGGCCAAAGATTCAAATTCAAGTCGCAGACACTCAGTTAATCACTTCCATTTTATGTCCTCATACATCAACTGATTTTCTGCTACCATTCCTACACCATGTCCTACTCAAGATTGACTATCTTGGACTTACCATATGCCTAATACATAATTGAAAACTTAAGCTTGCAGAATGGATGAATGAACATTCATCAAACCCTCATAATCTTTGCAGAAATATATACAGACTCTTAACTTTATTTTGATGGACAAATAGAGGAATAAGAGAATGAAAGACAGTCCTGTAGAAATGGGATAAAACCCATTACTTCTTCTGAAAATTTACAGTTCCTTGGACATTGTTGGAAACATACAAGGCACTCAACAACCATCATTGGCTGAGTAAATTTACTATCTTCCCTTTGTATTGAATATTTAGATTCCAGAGATATTTTTACTAATACTCTTCTTTGGAAGAAAATTCTAGGAAATGATCTTTGTTAAAACTTAAGAAATTACTACCTGAAGTACTGCAAACCAAACTCTGGATACAAAAACAATTTGCAGTTGAACACCCTGTGGAAATGGAAGTGTTAATCTCTCAGTCATGTCTGACTCTTTCGTGACTCCTTGGACTGTAGCCCATCAGGCTCCTCTGTCCATGGAATATCCAGGCAAGAATACTGAAGTGTGTAACCCTTCTTTTGTCCAAGGCATCTTCCCAACCCAGGGATCTGAACACCCTGAGGTAAGACAAAAAAACATGCCTGCCAAAGAAAATTAATGAAACAAAGGACAAATATATGAAGAAATACTATTTTGAGATTAAAATTTAGGAGACAGGATGAAAAGGTTCCTGGGTGCATTTTCATTTATGTGGACCTTTATCAGAGAAGGAAAATACTACCCTTTAACTCCTTCTTCCTGGCATTTATAGCTCCCCTCTCTACCAGCAAGATGAATGCTCCAAAGTCTCAGTGCTCTGATTCTTACCAGGGAAGAAAAGCATGGTTATGACATACTATGAGTTCTTAATGGTCCTGCCTTCCCCAGCTTCTTCCCGTGTGTCATCTTGTCCCAGGGATGAGTATATCTACAGGGACGCATGCATAGGTGGCTTCACTGCAATAGGAAAGAGAAAAGAGCTCATTCCATCCTGAATTAGCACCTCCTGCAAATGCTGCAAGGCAGGAGGGACAGTATTTTGAAATCAGATATTCAAGTTTGACATAGAGTTATATTTGATTACATATCCCAAATGCTACTTTATTCTTCTTAACAGTGTCACGTTAAATATTAATATCAATGGCATATTAAATTCATAAAGTAAATTGTATCTTTTATCATAATCCTTACTCTTCAATGGAATTTCATGACTGCCTAGATTCAGTTTGCAGTCCATTTACTTCTTCTTTTGATATAGTAAATTCTTCAACATCTCTGCACCTCAGTTTTTGTGTCTGTCACATGGATAGAATAATGCTTTCTAATGTAACACTATGAAGATCATATGAAATACTGTGCATGGAACTCTTAAAATAATAACTCACACAAGGTAACTATTCAAAAATTAGATATTATTTTTGGTAACCTAGATACTTCCAAATCTAGACGTCCTTTTTTCTGAGGAGCCATCAATAAATTATTTTCACTCCACATCTTAATAGGGAGCAAATAGAATTAAGGACTGCCATTTACATTAATGATTCTTTTGAAGTGGGGGGCGCTGCACTAGATTCTCCATGTTTTGATCTCTGTCCATCAAAAGGAGATAATATTTGCTCAAAGTTGTTCCTCTCTATGAGGGAAATTTTGAAGAAAATAATATTGACATCTTTATATTCACCAGGCCATATTTTGCTAGTGACTGGAGTCACAGTATTTTAAAAAGCCAACCAAGTGAGCAAACAATCCAAAAAAACTGAACCTGGATCCATGTGTTCTTCCTAATTTTGTTGTTCAGCAGCAGTTTCATTCGTGTACTTTCTGTTTCTCTACACAAAACATACCTAAGATCTTCCTATGTTAGGTGAGCTTCCCTTTTCCTCTGCTCCAGTTTCTTCATCTGGACCTGCTGGCCCCAGTGTCTTTGATTGGAGGTGAATAGTGATTGTGAGAACCCACGGTGACCCAAAGTCAAAGATTATAGGTTACTATAAACCCTGTGTGGTGACATTGATGGGTGCTTGCTCATCTAGTAGAAAAGTTACTGTCAATCAGAACTCTGGGCTGGGAAATAAGGGTGAATTATATCTAACAAGTGTTGTGACATGAGGATTAAAAATAGGTACTTAAATTTGGCCATTGTGCAAAAATATTCTGTCCTTCTGCTGGTGACTCACAAATAACATCTGAACCTGGTAGACTTTTACATATGTGTCTCACTGTTCGAATAGGCTATTAACTGGTTCTCGCAAACCTCTTGTGAACCCTCATTTATTTTAAAACTGTTTTACTTACAAAACATCCATCTGTTCTTCATCACTACTTCAATATTCTTGCCACATTTTTTCATATAGATTTTTCCCCTCATTTACCATGTGCTAACTATTTGGAGGATGGCATTATGATGAGAAAGAATATACTTAAAGAATGGGGAAATGGCACATTTCCTAGCATCAGCTTGCTAGGCATTTAAGGAAATTTGAGAAAGACACTTGTTTTTTTTTTTTTTTTCTAAGTTATTCTCCATGATGTATATTTAAATAGCAGAGCTATAGGAGAATTTCATTTGCTTTTCTGCTTTATTCTTTCAGCAGGCTCTCAGTTCTTTGTGCCAGCCCAAATCACCTATAAATCATATAACTTTTGGTCTTGGATATGGGGCAAATGATCACTGGAGACACTGTATTGTAATGTCTGAGAACTTTGAGTTCTTGATCTAGAAATTCCTGAGTTCTAATCCAGCTTCTGTCAGTTACTTTTTAGTTAAGTGACCTTGGGGAAATTATTTTGCCATAGCTTATTCTTTATCCTCTGGAAAATGATCATAGATACTATTCTAATTATAATTTTTTCATAAGAATGTAATTGAGATGGCTAATGTAAAACCTTAGGATACTGGCAAAAATTGGCAGGAAAGTGCTGAAAAATGTTAATTTTTAAAATTATCACTGAAAAATCAACAGACTCCAGGAAGTCTGATTCTTTGCTTCCACCAAGACTTTTCTAAACTCCTGCATTTGCTACCTAGGCTGATGCCTTTGTTTCTGTCTTGCACACGTGTGTGCACACCTGCACTTTGACTTTATCAGCCTAGAATATCGTCTCCCTCCTGTGATAATTCGGTGTTCAATTACTGAGCAGTCTAAATTCTCTTTTAGGATGACCACTTGCCAAAGTCTACTCATATCATTAAAAATAGCAAAAAAGTATCCCAAACATCCGAATGTTGCTGGGTCTCTGCTGACAAGGGCTTCCCAGGTGGTGCTGTGGTAAAGAATCCACCCGCCAATGCAGGAAGCGCAAGAGATGTGAGTTCAATCCCTGCATCAGGAAGATCCCCTGGGTGAAAACCTACTCCAGTTTGCTTGCGTGGAAAATTCTATGGACAGAGAAGTCTGGCGGGCTACAGTCCATGGGGTCACAAAGAGTCAGACAGAACTGAGGGACTGAGCACACAAAACTAGTCCACTGACAAGACAAATAAAATATAGATATGTACCTCTTATCCATACATCCACATCCAATCTCCTTTTGTCCTAATGATTTGGATAATTAGCTGTCATCAAACTGAAGAAACCATAGCAGCCATCTCCTCACTAAAATAACAGAATATACTTATAAATGAGAATTCTCCTTCCTTCATTGTTCTTCCTCAATCATGAGGATTCAAGATATGGATACTCTTTTGAGATTAAATTTGAGCAGAACAGAATCTTAAAATCTCCTCACTTTTAACACATGTCCGATTCCTCAGCCCATGAGTTACATACTGTATTCCTATGGTACATTTTTATAGAGAAAGAGGAGAAGATAATCAAGACTGAAGCTTTCTTTACTTGAATTTCCAAGAAATGGCACTATAGATTTAAGGAAAGGCCAGGGAATGAAGGGCCAGGGACTTAGATTTTATCCCCAGTCCAGTCACCAAATAACTACTGTTTGGGTTTTCACTTAGCATTTGTGGACTTCAGTATCCTCTACTGTATGATTTGTTGTTCGGTCACTCAGTCATGTCCGACTCTTTGCAACACCATGGGCTGCAGCACATCAGGCTTTCCTGTCCTTCACCATCTCCTTGAGCTTGCTCAAACTCATGCCCTTAAGTCAATGTTGCCATCCAACCATATCTATCATCCTCTGTCATCCCCTTCTCCTCCTGCCTTCAGTCTTTCCCAGGATCAGGGTCTTTTTCAATGAGTTGGTGCTTCACAGCAGGTGACCAAAGTATTGGAGCTTCCACCTCAGCATCAGTCCCTCCAATGAACATTCAAAACTGATTTCCTTTAGAATTGACTGGTTTGATCTCCTTGCAGTCCAAAGGACTCTCAAGAGTCTTCTCCAACACCACAGTTCAAAAGCATCAATTCTTTAGTGTTCAGCCTTCTTTATGGTCCAACTCTCACATCCATACATGACTACTGGAAAAATCATAGCTTTCACTATACAGACCTTTGTCGGCAAAATAACGTCTCTGCTTTTTAATATGCTTTCTTCCAAAGAGCAAGTAAACCTACTATACGATCAGTTCAGTTCCATTCAGTCACTCAGTCATGTCCAACTCTTTGCCACCCCATGAGTCGCAGCATGCAGGGTTGGGTAAATTGAGGTATTTGTCTAATCCATCTTGTGTATCCAGTGAGCCATGATACTTGATGAGAAACACTTATCTATGATTCATACATGGTACCATTTATAAAATAATCTGCAATCATGTCTTTGTTTGTCTCTCTGTCTGTCTAGATAGGTAGATTTGGATATAGATAGATATGTTCCATCTGATTTGGCAAGTCTTAAGTTGAAATGATGTTACGGTTAACTTCCTTTTATGTTTTTGTACAAAATAATGGCAGCACACTCAGTCTCATATCTGTTACCACTGAATAAATTTTCCTCAAAGAATTTTAAGCTGTCTTTGCTTTGTGGAGATCAATCCTGGATGTTCATTGGAGGGACTGATGCTAAAGCTGAAGCTTCAATACTTTGGCCACCTCATGCAACGAGTTGACTCACTGGAAAAGACTCTGATGCTGGGAAAGGTTGGGGGCGGGAGGAGAAGGGGACGACGGAGAATGAGATGGCTGGATGGCATCACCGACTCTGTGGACATGAGTTTGAGTGAACTCTGAGAGTTGGTGGTGGACAGGGAGGCCTGGCGTGCTGTGATTCATGGGGTCGCGGAGAGTCGGACACGACTGAGCGACTGATCTAATCTAATCTGATCTTGCTTTGTGGTCAGAATTTTTAAATATATATGTATATATATTTCCTTAATTTTCCTTTGAATCCATTTCCAGCTCCTTCTACAGAAGAAAAGACCAAATAAATTAATTTAAAGTTCTCATCAAAATTCTTAACATCAGTCTTGCAAAGCAGGAAATATTTTAATTCACATTATGGTTATTATTTATTAATCCTTCACTATTAATATTTTGCAATACATTAAAACAGTAAACTTTCTATAAAACATCAAAGAATGACTAATAGATTGACATGTGTATATTAAATAATTCTACAGTTACTAAACTGTGGACATTTATGTTTGGAACACCTGGAATAGCTTTTCAAATGACTTTAAGCTCTCCTGCATACAAATACAAGAAAATGCCATTAAAAAGAAAAATTGTTTCTTTTTTATTGGAGAGCAAATGGAAAAGAAATATAATGTCAAACAAACAAATCCCTTTTCTGGGCTTTGTTTAAGGCTGAAACATTGGATATAACAGTTAATTCTGATCATTGCATAGAAAAGGGAAAAGTAGGGCCTTCAAGATGGGGTTTAGTGATCAGAGGGATAAATGTGTGCCCTGCATGTATTTATATAACCCCAAAGGTATAAACCACACATAAATATACACTCATCATTCACTGAAAATAAAATAAAAGTAACATAAAATTGTTACTTAAAGAGAAGGAAAATAACCACCAAAGGATGGGGAAGTAAAGTACAAATAATGCTATTATTACTCAAACTATGTAGGACTTGGAAGGAGCAAAAGAAGCAGCTAAATCAAACACTTAGCTGGAAAGGAGAAACAGAAAGCAAACAAAAAAGAATCCAATTACTTTATGTTTGTTTTTGTAAATGGTTTTTCTGTAAGAGGAAAAAAGAAAACTATTTTGACTTGTTTTCCTCTGTACTTTACTGCTGAGAGCAGCCGGTACCTTATGAGTGAGTCCAAGTGACTGCTGATACTTCTGTTAATGCTAATTAACCTCCTGCTACAAACATCAACAAGCCCACATCTGAGCTTTGTCTGTGCATCATGCCCCTCTCCTCCTTTTAATCTGAATTGCGATAGTCACCATTGGTTGCTACTTATTAGGTGGAATCAGATCAGCAGTTGCAGAACAAGATGACAGCCAGGGTCACACTGTTATTTTCCAGACGGAAAAGAAACACAGGCTTATGATGGCTTCAAGAAGTCAAAACATAGTTTCTGTAAGGAAAGACAAGTGAAAAAGTCATATCTGGGGTGTGGGGGCTGATATTTTTCCTGAGAATACTTGGACTTAATGGTTAGAATCCTACCGGGTATCAACAATATCAATGATATCAGAAAGTCACACATCTGAGTATTTCAAAGGCAATGCATGTACTTTTGAGAAGTATGGTGAGGGAATCTCTCAAACTCTAGTAATTTTACATAAATTCTCTTGAATTCATTGCTAATTTAGATACGTTTGATTGTGCAGGCTAAAGAGGAAATAAGTCTTCAGTTTTTCCTTCCCTTAACTGTCTCCTAGGTTTGAACAAAGTCAGCACTGAGTCTGCAGCTACTGTAGTCGATTAAAGCTAAGGCTACATGGGGAGAGTGATCCTGGCATTTAAACTCTGCTACTTGGCCTTCGTTTCCTCTCAACTATGCTTCCCGTAATGTGCCCCCTCTTCCTTATAAATTTTCAGTCTTCTCAGGACAGATAGATTTTAGTCGAGAAACCCAGGAAACCATCCCATCCCACCTAGGAACAGGCTTTCAATTGGAGAAAGCACTACAGAGCTTTCATTTAATACATATTTGCATACCCTCCGTTCCGTTCCGTCGCTCAGTCGTGTCCGACTCTTTGCGACCCCGTGGACTGCAGCCTACCAGGCTTCTCTGTCCATGGGGTTCTCCAGGCAAGAATACTAGAGTGGGTTACCGTTTCCTTCTCCAGGGGAATCTTCCCGACCCAGAGATCGAACCCAGGTCTCCCACATTGAAGGCAGACGCTTTAACCTCTGAGCCACCAGGGAAGCCCCTTTGCATACCCTAGGTGTCTAATAATATTTTGGGTCAGTACCCTGCCTGTGATGTCCTTTCAGTGGGTTGACATATACTAGTAGAACCTGACATACACTGTGTTACTCTTCTGGCAAATTCTCACTAAACATTCCAGTACCCCCCACCCCCTTTCTATACACCTTCGCTATGATCTAATTCCTAACATTCAGAAAACTAAGATCATGACATCTGGTCCCATCACTTCATGGGAAATAGATGGGGAAACAGTGGAAATAGTGTCAGACTTTATTTTTTGGGCTCCAAAATCACTGCAGATGGTGATTGCAGCCATGAAATTAAAAGATGCTTACTCCTTGGAAGGAAAGTTATGACCAACCTAGATAGCATATTAAAAAGCAGAGACATTACTTTGCCAACAAAGGTCTGTCTAGTCAAGGCTATGGTTTTTCCAGTGGTCATGGATGGATGTGAGAATTGGACAGTGAAGAAAGCTGAGTGCCGAAAAATTGATGCTTTTGAACTGTGGTGTTGAAGAATACTCTTGAGAGTCCTTTGGACTGCAAGGAGATCCAACCAGTCCATTCTAAAGGGGATCAGTCCTGGGTGTTTATTGGAAGGACTGATGCTAAAGCTGAAATTCCAATACTTGGCCACCTCATGCTAAGAGTTGACTCACTGGAAAAGACTCTGATGCTGGGAGGGATTGGGGGCAGGAGGAGAAGGAGATGACAGAGAATGAGATGGCTGGATGGCATCACCGACTCAATGGACATGAGTTTGAGTGAACTCTGGGAGCTGGTGATGGACAGGGAGGCCTGGTGTGCTGCAATTCATGGGGTCGCAAAGAGTCGGACACGACTGAGTGACTGAACCAAACTGAACTGAATCATATGTCTGTGCTATTATCACCCACAACATAGTATTATAGTGTGGATGATAATTAAGAAATTTTTGGTTAAATTGTATCATTTAGGGCATACTCTACTCCCATGAAAAGCTTGCCTCGCTTTGAGTGACCGTTTTCTACAACTAATCTAACCTAGGAGTATAGCAGCATTAATAGCATTGGTTTCCCAAGGTAAAAGGTGTTTTTCTCCATTAAATCATCTGTTATTTCTGTGACTTTGGATATCTCAGAACCCAGATTCATTATCTCCAAAATGGGTGTGATAGTGTCTGCTCTGCCTGACATGTGGGTTGGATACTATGAAGTTAGAAAATGAGTTAGTAAAGTCTAAAGATCACAAAAGCCACTCGGGTCCCTGTTTTTTTTTAATCATGTAAAGGTATTTATGGCTCAGTCCAGGGTGGATCAAGCACCTTTCAAGTTAGAATAGGAAAAAAATTAGAAACTTCTTTCCGCCAGTCTTTGTCAAAACTCTGCCTGCTCCTAAGACCTGTCTTTAATGCTCTTAAAGCGTTTTCTGAATCTTTAAAGTGGATGCATATTCTTCTTGCACTGAACATGTGGCAGGTAGTCTCCCTCTTTGTTGAGGCTTTGGTTATCAGTGACCTTCTTCTACCCATCTGACTTGATGGTGAAATCGTAGAGGGCAGATGCTGTTTCTTCCCAATTCCTTTGTCCCCACATCTAGAACCAGGCAGAGGCATATAATGACACTCACTGAAACTCTGTTCATCTAAATTATACTGATCTAACATTGTTGTTGGATGGATATCGTATTTAAATGTTAGTATTGACAATGATATAAGTGTGAGCTTAGAAAACAGTAGTTTGGTAGTTGAAATTGATAGGAATTCATGGTCCAAAATGAACTGCTATTATGAATTCATTCACTCATTTGTTTGTTCAACTATCTTCTTTTTATGTGAAAGGGTTGCTTTAAGTTATATAAAATAAAAGTCAACCAAGACCATCCCCATGGAAAAGAAATGCAAAAAAGTAACATGGCTGTCTGAGGAGGCCTTAGAAATAGCTCTGAAAAGAAGAGAAGTGAAAAGCAAAGGAGAAAAGGAAAGATATAAGCATCTGAATGCAGAGTTCCAAAGAATAGCAAGGAGAGATAAGAAAGCCTTCCTCAGTGATCAATGCAAAGAAATAGAGGAAAACAAAGAATAGGAGAAACAAGAGATCTCTTCAAGAAAATTAGAGATTCCAAGGGAACATTTCATGCAAAGATGGGCTCGATAAAGGACAGAAATGGTATGGACCTAACAGAAGCAGAAGATATTAAGAAGAGGTGGCAAGAATACACAGAACTGTACAAAAAAGAACTGCACGACCAAGATAGTCATGATAACGTGATCACTGACCTAGAGCCAGACATCTTGGAATGTGAAGGCAAGTGGGCCTTAGGAAGCATCACTACGAACAAAGCTAGTGGTGGTGATGGAATTCCAGTTGAGCTATTTCAAATCTTGAAAGATGATGCTGTGAAAGTGCTGCACTCAATATGCCAGCAGATTTGGAAAACTCAGCAGTGGCCACAGGACTGGAGGAGGTCAGTCTTCATTCCAATCCCAAAGAAAGGGAATGCCAAAGAATGCTCAAACTACCGCACAATTGCACTCATCTCACACGCTAGTAAAGTCATGCTCAAAATTCTCCAAGCCAGGCTTCAGCAATATGCGAACCGTGAACTCCCAGATGTTCAAGCAGGTTTTAGAAAAGGCAGAGGCACCAGAGATCAAATCGCCAACATCCGCTGGATCATGGAGAAAGCAAGAGAGTTCTAGAAGAGCATCTATTTCTGCTTCATTGACTATACCAAAGCTTTTGACTCTGTGGATCACAATAAACTGTGGAAAATTCTGAAAGAGATGGGAATACCAGACCACCTGACCTGCCTCTTGAGAAACCTGTATGCAGGTCAGGAAGCAACAGTCAGAACTGTACATGGAACAACAAACTGGTTCCAAATAGGAAAAGAAGTGCGTCAAGGCTGTATATTGTCACCTTGCTTATTTAACTTATATGGAGAGTACATCATGAGGAACGCTGGGCTGGAAGAAGCACAAGCTGGAATCAAGATTGCTGGGAGAAATATCAATAATCTCAGATATGCAGATGACACTACCCTTATGGCAGAAAGTGAAGAGGAACTCAAAAGCCTCTTGATGAAAGTGAAAGAGGAGAGTGAAAAGGTTGGCTTGAAGCTCAACATTCAGAAAACAAAGATTATGGCATCTGGTCCCATCACTTCATGGGAAATAGATGGAAAAACAGTGGAAACAGTGTCAGACTTTATTTTTTTGGGCTCCAAAATCACTGCAGATGCTGATTGCAGCCATGAAATTAAAAGACGCTTGCTCCTTGGAAAGAAAGTTATGACCAACCTTGATAATTTATTAAAAAGCAGAGTCATTACTTTGCCAACCAAGGTCCGTCTAGTCAAGGCTATGGTTTTTCCCTTGGTCACGTATGGATGTGAGAGTTGGACTGTGAAGAAAGCTGATTGCCAAAGAATCGATGTTTTTGAACTGTGGTGTTGGAGAAGACTCTTGAGAGTCCCTTGTACCGCAAGGAGATCCAACCAGTCCATTCTAGAGGAGATCCATCCTGGGTGTTCATTGGAGGGACTGATGCTGAAGCTGAAACTGCAATACTTTGGCCACCTCATGTGACGAGTTGACTCACTGGAAAAGACTCTGATGCTGGGAAAGGTTGGGGGTGGGAGGAGAAGGGGACGACGAGAATGAGATGGCTGGATGGCATCACCGACTCTGTGGACATGAGTTTGAGTGAACTCCGGGAGTTGGTGATGGACAGGGAGGCCTGGCGTGCTGTGATTCATGGGGTCATGGAGAGTTGGACACGACTGAGCGACTGAACTGAACTGAACTGAACCTTTGTAAACTAAGGAAAGTGTATCATATTCTGTTTCACAAAATGAAAAGAAAGGATGCATTTGGTTATGTTTTGGGAGTTTTCTGGCATTGTGTACCCTGAATAGTTGCACCAAAAGTGTTGTCAGAGAAAACATGAGGTCACATAAGATGTCAGGCCTGACAAATGTCTGCAAAAGAGCTCGTCCAGCTCCCTTGTTCCATGCCAAAGAACACGGGATCTCAGTTAATGGCCCAACAAGGTCAATGGCCATAGTGGGTGGCTATGGTTGACCTCTCTTTTGCTCACAAACTCTACAATTATAGGCAGTATTTTTGCACTTACATAGACTATGAAGCTATGCCTTGTACAGAATATAGAAATTGTCTGGTGGTTGTCCTTTTGCCTGATAAAGCTGTAACTTATTCAAAAGGAACTTAGAGCAGCAAAGAAATATATGGTTCTTCAGAAAGAGAATCAAGTCCAAAGGGATTTTATGCAACATTGGTTGGACATATTACCACTTTTCTTTAAGTAGGTATTTTTATATCCAAAGACATAAAACAGTAACTTGAGCTTCAAAGTGGGAATTCTTTTCCATTTCAAAATTCTTTATCATTTTCATGTAGATGTATTCAGTTCAGTTCAGTCACTCAGTCGTCTCTGACTCTCTGCGACCCCATGAATCACAGCACGCCAGGTCTCCCTGTCCATCACCAACTCCCGGAGGTCACTCAAACTCATGTCCATAGAGTCGGTGATGTCATCCAGCCATCTCATTCTCTGTCGTCCCCTTCTCCTCCCACCCCCAACCTTTCCCAGCATCAGAGTCTTTTCCAGTGAGTCAACTCGTCACATGAGGTAGCCAAAGTATTGGAGTTTCAGCTTTAGCATCAGTCCTTCCAATGAACACCCAGGAATCATCTCCTTTAGAATGGACTGGTTGGATCTCCTTGCAGTCCAAGGGCCTCTCAAGAGTCTTCTCCAGCACCACAGTTCAAAAGCATCAATTCTTCAGCAATCAGCTTTCTTCAGAGTCCAACTCTCACATCCATACATGACCACGGGAAAAACCATATCCTTGACTAAACAGACCTTGGTTGACAAAGTAATGTCTCTCTTTTTAATATACTATCAAGGTTGGTCATAACTTTCCTTCCAAGGAGAAGGCGTCTTTTAATTTCATGCCTGCAATCAGCATCTGCAGTGATTTTGGAGTCCAAAAAAAAGTCTGACACTGTTTCCACTGTTTTTCCATCTATTTCCCATGAAGTGATGGGACCAGATGCCATGATCTTTGTTTTCTGAATGTTGAGCTTCAAGCCAACCTTTTCACTCTCCTCTTTCACTTTCATCAAGAGGCTTTTGAGTTCCTCTTCACTTTCTGCCATAAGGGTGGTGTCATCTGCATATCTGAGGTTATTGATTATTCTCCCAGCAATCTTGATTCCAGCTTGTGCTTCTTCCAGCCCAGTATTCCTCATGATGTACTCTGCATATAAGTTAAATAAGCAAGGTGACAATATACAGCCTTGACGCACTCCTTTTCCTAGTTGGAACCAGTCTGTTGTTTCATGTACAGTTCTGACTGTTGCTTCCTGACCTGCATACAGGTTTCTCTAGGTTTGTGCAAATATAATTGCGGTTTTGGACTGAATATTGAATCATTATAACTAGGCTCAAACACGTCTTTATTAATCAAAATAAAAACTAATAATCAATACATTTTTGCCAATGAGAAATAAGTTTGTTTATCCCCATAGTGTAGAAATCTGTGCCTAGGGATTCAATAAACTCTTGGAAATAATTTTCTGCCTCCTGCTGGTTGTGGAATTGTTTTCCCAGAAAAAAGTTGTCGAGATACTTAAGTGGTAGTTGGTTGGCCAGAGTCAGGTGAAAATGGTGGATGAGGCAAAACTTTGTCGCCCAATTTGTTCAACTTTTGATTTGAAGTGCTGGTTGTATGAAGTGTGCTTAGGTGTTGTGAAAAAGAATTGGGCCCACTATGTTGACCAATTGGAGAAGGCAATGGCACCCCACTCCAGTACTCTTGCCTTAAAAATCCCGTGGACAGAGGAGCCTGGTAGGCTGCAGTCCGTGGGGTCCCTGAGGGTCAGATACTACTGAGCGACTTCACTTTCACTTTTCACTTTCATGCATTGGAGAAGGAAATGGCAACACACTCCAGTGTTCTTGCCTGGAGAATACAGGGACGGGGGAGCCTGGTGGGCTGCCGTCTATGGGGTCGCACAGATTTGGACACGACAGAAGCAACTTAGCAGCAGCATGTTGACCAATGCAGCTGCAGGTGTTATAGTTTTTGGTGCATCTCATCAATTTGCTGAGCATACTTCTCAGATGTAATGATTTTGCTGGGATTCAGAAAGCTGTGGTGGATCAGACAGGCAGTAGACCACCCAATGGTGACCATGACCTTTTTTTGGTGCAAGTTTGGCTTTGGGAAGTGCTTTGGAGCTTCTTTTTGGTCCAACCTCTAAGCTGGTTGTCAGCTATTGTATAAAATCCACTTTTCGTCCTATGTCACAATTCGGTTGTCAGGAAAGGATTTCTTGTTTTGCCTAGAGTAAGAGAAGTGTTAATTTCTCAGTCTGTCTGACTCTTTGGGACCAAATGGACTGTAGCCCACCAGGCTCCTCTGTCCATGGGCTTCTCAGGCAAGAATACTGGGGTAGGTTTGCCAGTCCCTCCTCCAGGGATCTTCCTGTCCCAGGGATTGAATGCATATCTCCTGCATTGCAGGCAGATTTTTTGCCATCTGAGCCACCAGGGAAGCTCAATAAAAATAAAAGATGCAACTTCAAAATGACAATTTTTTTGATTTGTGGTCAATTCATGAGGCACCCATTTATCCAGCTTTTTCACCTTTCCAGTTTGCTTCAAATGCTGAATGGCCATAGGATGGTTGACCCTGAGTTCTTCAGCAGTTTCTCATGCAGTTCCAAGAGGATCAACTTCAATGATTGCTCTCAATTGGTCATTGTCAACTTCTGGTGGCCGGCCACTGCACTTTCATCTTCAAAGGTCTAACCTCTTGCAAAAGTCCTTGAATCACCACTGAACTGTATGTTTGTTAGCAGTTCCTGGGTGGAATGTGTTGATGTTGCAAGTTGTCTCTGCTGCTTTGTGATCCACTTTGAACTTGAATAAGAAAATGACTTGAATTTTTTTTTTTACTAACATCATGTCCCTAGTGTAAAATAAAGATAAATGGCAAGTACTAAGTCATTAGCAGAAAAACATAAACTGAGAAATGCATATTAAAATGATGTATAACATAACCACATATATTTAAGAATGTATTCTAATATCAAATGGCAAAGTTCAACAATTCAAAACCACAATTACTTTTGCACCAACCTAATACCATCATTAAAACAATATATTTTTTCTTTTATTTTTCTCAGGCTCATATATGATTAAAGCATTAAATTTAGTTAGACTCTGATTTCTTTTCAACCTGGAGTCTACAAAAAGTAGAACATGTCATAAGTAGATAAGATTTTGTTCTAAGGTTTTAGTGGCCAAAGTTTAAAAACCTGACATATATGTTTTCTGTGGTTTCGCTAGGTTTCTTCTTTTCAGGAAAATATAATTTATGGTAAAATTGATATCAAAATTTATGCAACTATTTCAGAAGTTTTGAAAACTTGTATTTTCACAGTTCTTAACATGGAGTGCCAAAAAAAGCCTGAAGACTTCCTTTTCTTCCTATGGTGCTACTCTCCCAGAATCCCTGCAGCCTAATGCTAATTGTTTTGGGGTTGTTTGTATTCTTGTGCCTATAAATGGCACATCTTTCCAGGGAGTAGATTTGTGCAATTAAGGACTAGAACTGTGAGAGCTCACTCATTTCTTGTCTGTGTATTTCCACCCTCCTCAGTGGGGAGAAAATAAGAGTGTGCAATTATGGATGCCAGCTCTTCCTAACACCCGTCTGTACTCTGTGCCTTGGAGTCAGCCCCTCTTCATAGCCGAACCTCTCTAAATTTCCTTATCTGTGAAATTAAGCTAACCGCACCTACTCTCCCAAATTGGTATGAGGACCAAATGCAGTAGTAAATGGGAAAGAGGGACTCATAGTTTAGAACTTAAGTAGGCCCTTAAGTGATAGTAATGCCCTTTCTTTGTTTACCTCTATCTTTTAGCAAGTTTTCAGAGAAAGAAGATAAGATTCTTTGGAAGACAGAACAGTGGAAGTCAGTGCAAATCTACTGTAAGATATTATTGGTGTAAGCATGCAGCACTCTGCTCCAGCAACTGAGAAGATTCTGCATTTAAAAAAAAATTATCTTTGGAGTCGTATTAAAAGAGTCAATGTGAACCACTGAAGTGATCAATCCCTCCTATGCTACTTTAAACATTTTTCTAGCATAGGGACAATATTTGTCAAGCAATGTAATGATGTACAGAGGAATAGTGGAGTCCCTGTTTCTGTCATAGAAGTTAAAGAGCTACATTAAAAAAAAAATTTTTTTTTTAAATTGAACTAAGACTTAAGTGTATAGGAAGCAGAGAACAGAAGACAAACTAGAATATAAAAGTTTCATGCAGGCAGAGGCGGCTATTCCCTAAGGAGGCCAGGTCTGCTTCAAAGGCCCGTGATATCTATGGTGTTGAGTTGCTGTAGACTTACTAACAGCCATCTTTTTTCTCTGGCACCTTCCCTGTTGTTCAGTCGCTCAGTAGTGTCCAACTCTTAACGACCCCATGAACTGCAGCATGCCAGGCTTCCCTGTCCTTCACTATTTCCCTGAGTTTGCTCAGAATCATGTCCATTGAGTCAAAGATGCCGTCTAAACATTTCATCCTCTGTGATCCCCTTCTCTTCCTGCCCTCAATCTTTCCCAGCATCAGGGTCATTTCCAGTGAGTTGGCTCTTTTCATCAGGTGGCCAAAGTATTGAAGCTTCAGCTTCAGCATTAGTCCTTCCAATGAATAGTCAGGGTTGATTTCCTTTAGGATTGAACAGTTTGATCTTGTTGCTGTCCAAGGGACTCTCAAGAGTCTTCTCCAGCACCACTGAAAGCATCAGTTCTTTAGTGCTCAGCCTTCTTTATGGTCTAACTCTCATATCCATACATGACTACTAGAAAAACAATAGGTTTGACTCTACAGACTGTTGTGGGCAAAGTGATGTCTCTGCTTTGTCATATGCTATCTAAGTTTGTCATAGCTTTTCTTCCAAGGAGAAACCTTCCTTTCTGACCTCAGTTTTTAGAAACAGACAAACAAAAGGGTGGTAAGGGAAATAACTTTAACTTTTCATAGGTTGAAGGGAATCTTCATTAGGATAAAATCCAACACCACAGTTTACCCTTAAAATCCCTCTGCAACTATCGAGCAAGATAATTCTCAGTCTTATGCTTGGGTGTTCATAAGGTGTTTCTTAGCTCTGAATATTTCAAGATACTTTATGTTCATTTGTCTTAAGGTTTTACTTCCATACTTTCCCCCCAAAGTAACTCTTGGAAGACTAGAATATTTGTAAAATTACTTTTTTCAAAAAAGTCTTATTAATATTTAAGTTCAAACATATTTTCATTTCTTTATCATGCAAGCATCTATACCTTCTTCAGGCACTCTCATGTTTTATGACATCCTTCACCAAACTTTGGTTTCCCCAAAAAATATGCCCACGGTATTCACACTGTCATTCAAGGGCAGTTATTGATAAACAGTAAAAAAAAAAAAAAAAAGCAAACCTGTGGTTTGATGAGAACTGAGCAGTGTGGCACTACCCTTTCTTTCATTGTAGGTGTTGTCCTATTTTCTCCATACTCATGCTCAGATTATCTGATGGCTCAGATGGTAAAGAATTCACCTGCAATGTGGGAGATCTGCATTTCATCCCTGGGTTGGGACAATCCCCTGGAGAAGGGAACAGCTACCCTTTTCAGTATTCTGGCTTGGAGAATTCCATGGACATAGGAGCCTGGCAGGTTACAGTCCATGAGGTCACAAAGAGTCAGACATGACTGAGCGACTTTCACTTTCACATAGCAAATTGGTGATTCACATGGGCCTGATTTGTTGATGTAATGTCAAACTATTTCCGTGGATGCTGTTACTTGTCCACACCTCCAGTATGTAAACTTATGCTTAGCTGCCTTGAACATCTAAGGAAAGTACACAATCTTAGTGTGTTTTTTCCTGGTTTAATGTTATCTTTTAATATTCAGCCCTTTGCTGCAGTCTATCAAGATATTTTTGGTTCAAAAATTCATAGCATTTACTCTTTCTTCCAGTTTCATCTCATCTGTAAGTCTGATCATTGTGCTTTGCATATGTAAACATAAGTCATTAATAAATATGCTTAACTGTTGAGATTGAAATGAATTTTATGGTGTAACAACACATTTCCCTCCAGATTAGCATTGATCCTTTAATCCTAAAACCAGGTACAAATATACTTGATTAAATAAGTATTCAGCACATACTTCTCCATTTCAAAAAGAGATGAAAAATATTTCCATGATATATCTCATCAAATGCTATATTGAATTCTAGATAGACTACACTATCACATTCTCTGAATTACTAGATTAGTAACCCTGTTAAAAAGTTACTTTGAAAAGCAATTGAAATATAGTGCATATGAGCTTAGACTCAGAAGTCAAAACACCTATATTTAAATCCTGACCAATTTCTTACTATGCTGGCTTATAGAATGTCTATAAATTCTGTGCCTTGGTGTTCTCATTTGATAAAAATGAATATTTGCACTAATCTAAAATAGTTGTAAGGTTTAAAAAAGTGTGTGTATGAAAAGTGCCTAGCACATTTAATGACAAGTAGAAATTAATGATAATTTTAATACATTGGCATTGATAGAGATGGATAAAGCCATTCCAAGACTCTGAACTCATAGACCAGTTACGAATTTTGTTTGATGCACAACAATGCATGTAATGAAAGAAATAAAAGATTCTTAACTAGGAAAAAAAGAAGAAAACAATGGAGTAGATTTGACCTGTGGAGAAGTTCTACTAAGTGGGAGAGGTATGGTGCTTATACAGTCCAGAAGTTTCTACATCATGGCAGAAGTCACAGTTCAAGATGTAGAAACAACAAGTTTCTACAGGTGAACTGATTATTGTAAGTGAAACTCAATTGCAAGAAATTAATCAGAGGAATCACAGGTTTTAGCTAGCAAATACTGGTCATGTGGGTGGTCTCTATATAGATAGTGAGTTCCCAGTCATCAAGAGGCCATTTAGAAGGTGGAGAGATTCAGGCCTTCAGATAAGGAAATGACAACCAAGGGCAGCCAATGGATAACCAGAAGTTTGAACTATTTCTTAGGCTAATAGGCACCATTCAAGCTTCCCTGGTGGCTCAGGTGGTAGAGAATCTGCCTGCAATATAGGGTTTTAGAAAAGGCAGAGGCACCAGAGATCAAATTGCCAACATCCGCTGGATCATGGAGAAAGCAAGAGAGTTCCAGAAAAATATCTATTTCTGTTTCATTGACTATGCCAAAGCCTTTGACTGTGTGGATCACAGTAAACTGTGGAACATTCTGAAAGAGATGGGAATACCAGACCACCTGACCTGCCTCTTGAGAAACTTGTATGCAGGTCAGGAAGCAACAGTCAGAACTGTGCATGTAAAAACAGACTGGTTCCAAATAGGAAAAGGAGTATGTCAAGGCTGTATATTGTCACCTTGCTTATTTAACTTATATGCAGAGTACATCATGAGGAACGCTGGGCTGGAAGAAGCACAAGCTGGAATCAAGATTGCTGGGAGAAATATCAATAACCTGATATACAGATGACACTACCCTTATGGCAGAAAGTGAAGAGGAACTCAAAAGCCTCTTGATGAAAGTGAAAGAGGAGAGTGAAAAGGTTGGCTTGAAGCTCAACATTCAGAAAACAAAGATCATGGCATCTGGTCCCATCACTTCATGGGAAATAGATGGAAAAACAGTGGAAACAGTGTCAGACTTTTTTTTGGACTCCAAAATCACTGCAGATGCTGATTGCAGGCATGAAATTAAAAGACGCCTTCTCCTTGGAAGGAAAGTTATGACCAACCTTGATAGTATATTAAAAAGAGAGACATTACTTTGTCAACTAAGGTCTGTCTAGTCAAGGCTATGGTTTTTCCTGTGGTCATGTATGGATGTGAGAGTTGGACTGTGAAGAAAGCTGATCGCTGAAGAATTGATGCTTTTGAACTGTGGTGTTGGAGAAGACTCTTGAGAGTCCCTTGGACTGCAAGGAGATCCAACCAGTCCATTCTAAAGGAGATCAGTTCTGGGTGTTCATTGGAAGGACTGATGCTAAAGCTGAAACTCCAATACTTTGGCCACCTCATGCGACGAGTTGACTCACTGGAAAAGACTCTGATGCTGGGAAAGGTAGGGGGCGGGAGGAGAAGGGGACGACGGAGAATGAGATGGCTGGATGGCATCAGCGACTCGATGGACATGAGTTTGAGAGAACTCCGGGAGTTGGTGATGGACAGGGAGGCCTGGCGTGCTGTGGTTCATGGGGTCGCAGAGAGTCGGACACGACTGAGCGACTGAACTGAACTGAACTGAATTTGATCCCTGGGTTGGGAAAATCTCCTAGAGAAGGGAATGGCTACACACTCCAGTATTCTTGCCTGGAGACTTCCATGGATAGAGGAGCCTGGTGGGCTACAGTCCATGGGGTCCCAAAGAGTCAGACACAACTGAGCAACTAAGCATGCACACGAGGCATTAATGTACTATGGCCTTCATGTGAATTGGTTCTCCAAAGGAATTCTAATAGGTGAAGTATAAATAATTGCTAACATCCATGTTGAACATTATCCAGAAGACTGATTTGTGAAATGCATTCCTATTACAGACAGAAACTTTTGTGAGAACATCAGTCCATCCTTACTGTTATAGTCTTATTACTGAGTATTTGAAGGGAACTACTCAAGCATCACTTACATAAAGTAGCAGTAATACATTAATATAACTAATATTTGTTTTCATTGTAATAGAATTTCAAATTTTTATTTAAATTATGGATGATTTTCTGTTACCTCTCAATATTTTAATTGTATATAGCTATTACTTAACTTGAGAATCAATGAAAAAAATCTATTCCAACTCCTATATCAATGCTTTATTTCTTTTCTTAAGCCACATTTATAGACAGAGCAAGATATTCTTTTTTTTTCTGATTATGCTATCAAATACATATCAAATTTTATGACAAGGTCTAGATTGAGTTTTTCAGTTGAAAATATGAATTCCTTAATATTTATTCACTTAAAGATATTATTATATATATCATTGCCTATAATCTAAACATAAATTTAATTTCTCTTGATTTTAATATTGTATATCAAGAAACAGCAATCAAAGGTGAAACTGGGATGAAAATCAGGGTATATGACCCTCAACCTTGCATTCCTCAATGAATACTCCATCCCTTCATCTGTACGCCCTACATAACCACCTTGCTAAGAAAACTCAGGGCAACTACTTTCTTGCTTGTCTGATCTCCTTTTGAGAGTGTACTTTTGTGTACATAAATTCTTGCTTCACTTTCTTGGGGAAAAAAAAACAACCACTGCTGATTCATGTAAGAAAAAACTAATCATCTCTATTAATTTCTCTGCCTTTATTTCAAGTAGCTTCCTTCACAATTTTACAGGTAGAGGATTTTCTTTTAACTAGTATTCTCCAGGAAATTACATGGAATTCTGTTTATGGTTAAAAGCCAAAAGGTAAAATTCTTAATGCTAAATGGAACTATTCATTTTTTCCCTCTATTAAGGCATTAGTAAAATTTCAAAATAAAATAATTCACATTGTTCTGGGAACAGTTTCCTCTCTTTAAGTCTGATAACATAAATGTGTAATGGGAAAACTTTGGACTGAGAACTTCAGTTCCCCTTGAGGACCTTTCAGCCACCTACATCAGATATAGTAAACTGATAGCATTTATCCATGGCTTTGCTTTCCAAAGTTTCAGTTACCCATGGTGAAGTGTGGTCTGAAAATATTAATGGAAAATTCTAGAAAGAAATAATTCATACATTTTAAATTTCAGATCATTTTGAGTAGCAGTGATGCAATCTTTCACTGTCCTGCTGCATCCACCCGGGGACATGAACCATCCCTTTATCCAATGCACCCTCCTCGTTAGTCACTTAGTAGTCTCTAGGTTATCAGATCAGCGGCCATGGTATCACAATGCTTATGTTCAAGTCATCCTTATTTTACTTGATAATGGCCTCAAAGGACAAGAGTAGTGATGCTGGCAATTTGATATGCCAAAGATAAGCCATTAAGTGCTTCCTTTAAGAGAAAAGGTGAAAGATACTGACTTAATAAAGAAGTCAAATGCTGAAGTTGCTAAGATCTACAATAATAAATCTTCTACCCAAGAAACTGTAAAGAAGGAAAAAAATTGCCAGTTTGCTGCTACCCCTCAAACTACAATTGTTATGGCCACTGTGTGTGGTAAGTGCTTAGGTACTATGGAAAAGGCATTAAATTTGTACAATATGATATTTTAAGAGAGTGAGAGGTAGACAACATTTACATAACTTGATGCTGGGAGGGATTGGGGGCAGGAGGAGATGGGGACAACAGAGAATGAGATGGCTGGACTGCATCACCAGCTCGATGGACATGAGTTTGAGTGAACTCTGTGAGTTGGTGATGGACAGGGAGGCAGGGTGTGCTGTGATTCATGGGGTTGCAAAGAGTCGGACACGACTGAGCGACTGAACTGACTGACTGACTGATTGTTTTAATTGTTCTATTTTATTACTGTTGTTAGTTTATTACTATGCCTGATTTATAAATTAAACTTTATCACAAGTGTGTATGCATAGGAAACAGAAATAATGTATATAGAGTTTGGTACTATCCAAGGTTTCAAGCATCTTGGGGGTCTTGGAAAGTATCCCCTGCAGATAAGGAGTGGGGGCTACTGTAAACTTGATTTCTTAAAGCAACCCCTGCTGTCCTTCCATAACAATGTTAATGATTTGGTATATTCTATAAAGATTTTTAAAAAGTGGACTACTGAGAAGTTCAGCATTTTTAAAAGGACTCAAGTTCCTAAAATTTACACCTGCTTAAATAGCTTTTTTTGTGAGATGCTCAGGAAAACCTGAATAGTGATTGGATGACTAAAGGATCAAACTCTTCTAGGTTAAGTAGTCCAATGGGGAATGGTCAAGACAAATCTTTGCAATGGAACATAGAAATGAAAAAAAGAAAGAAAGAAAGAAGCAAAAGTGGAAAGTTTGAAGAGGTAAGGTCAGCTCATTACACTGCAGGTGAACTCACAAATGTGGATTATAAATGCAGATTAATTCCCAGAAATGTCCCATGAATGTTGGAATTGATAATTTTAGTTTCCTGTAGTATATGATGGTAAAAAACAAAAGAGAAGTGTTAGTCACAGTTGTGTCTGACTCTTTGCAGCCTCATGGACTGTAGCTTGCCAGGATCTTCTGTCCATGAGATTCTCCAGGCAAGAGTACTGGAGTGGGTAGCCATTCCCTTCTCCAGGGGATCTTCCCAACCCAGGGATCAAACTAGTGTCTCCTATATTGCACGCAGATTCTTTACCATCTGAGCCACCAGGAAAGCCCATCTTATGGTCAAGTAGATGGTATTACAGAGAGATATTGTGACTCCTTTAAGTGAATACTTAGGTGAGCTAAAGGATTCCAGGAGGCAATGAATTCAGAGATTAAGTGTTTAGTTTCAGATTGAGAGACTTCATTTTGTCTGTGCACGCTCATTGGCCAGCATTTTCTTATGGTCAAAATATTTAACCTATCTATGGCCCTGCTTTCTTTTTTTTTTTCTCATAGAATTAGATCCTTTATTTTCTATCTATAGCTTCCAATGTTTACTTGTCTTTTTTAAGAAAAAGAGAATGAACATATAGTACACTATTTCAAGTTTTTCTTGACAACTGGTAGGAGGGTTTTTATAAACAAATAAGCACAGTGCTGTTCATGGAGCCTTTTCTGTTTACCAATTGTTCTCATATACGGTCTCTCACTGGTGTCCCATGAGCCTCCTTGGAGGTAACAGTGAAGAAACTGAGGCTCTGAGAGACTCAATAACTTGCTCAAAGTCATGCAGGAAGTAAGTAATAGAACCAGGATACATTCTGGTCTCCAGTATTATTTCCAGTAGATAACACTGAATTCTTTTTTTTTTTTTTCCTTTTTAATGGTTATTTTAATGTTTCTCAAGCTTAATATCTTAGGCACTGTCAAACATGATTGAAATGAACATTCCATCATTTCAGTCAAAAAAACCTTTGCATAACATATTCTGTAGGGAGGGGAAGTTTCTGAGTTAATATTTCTTTTTTTTTTTATTTCTAAAAAAGAATTTTATTAAAAAAGCACAAATGCAAAGAAATGAACAGAGGAAAATTTATGCGTCGAACCTGGACTGGTCACTTATGATAATATACATGCTACAATTCCATTCTCTCCAATCATTCCACCTTCACCCTCTCCCACAGAGTCCCAAAGACTGTTCTAAATGCCTATGTCTCTTTTGCAGTCTCTTATACAGGGTTTAGGTTACCATTTTTCTAAATTCTTATTTAGAAAAGGAAGTTAGTGCTAAGAGGTAGGAAACACTTAATGTTTGTTAAATGAAAGCATCGTTTGGAATCATCTGTTTTCTCTAATTTATCACGGGAAAGCCAATAGGAATTGGAGAATAAGGAAAAGATTACTGTCTCCCTCCATCAGTTTAACCTCCACTTCTCTTAGACTCAGGGAAGCACATGTAGAGTTTGCTCTTTCATTGGGTTTTTCATCTGCTTTACCTAATCATTTTTTAAAGTATAACTCATGGTATTTCCTACAACTTAAAGAATTATGATGATGGTAATTTAAAATATCAGTAATGGGACTAAAAATTTCAAATGTATAAGCATTTTAATTTTGATACACACACACACACATATATGTACAGTCTGAAGATGTTAGGTATGAAATTTACTCAGATATCATGTTTCATATCTCTGGTAACATTCATCAGTGTGGCATTAAGTCTCTCGGTCATGTTCGACTCTTTGTGACCTCATGGGCTGTAGTTCACCAGGCTCCTCTGTCCATGGGATTTCCCAGGCAAGAATACTGGAGTGGGTTGCCAATTCCTCCTCCAAGGGATTTTTCCAACCCAGAGATCGAACCTGAGTCTCCTGCATTGCAAGCAGACTGTTGACCATCTGAGCCACCAGGGAAGCGTGCATAACTCTATGCTAAAAGCCACTAGTATGTGAACTCAATAAGCTGTTAAAAACTGTATCATCATCAAACACACATTTTATCTGCTTCTAAAAAAGTTAAATGCCAGAGCACTGAATTTCAAGATTAATTGAGATGATGTGCAGGGAAGCTGGAGTAAACTTGAGTGGCAGGGCAAGCACTAAGTAAGGCAGGCTGCCAGAAGTCAGGCTTGCAGTTCAATTGCCCGTGGCAAGGCCAAAACCTCTGGGCGCTGGTGAGCCCCACCTACAAGATTCAGTCCTGTGGACACAGGAGCCTCCCATCTCCATTTCCCAGCTCCATGGCCCACCACCCGCCCCTACACCTCACACTTCTGCTTCACATTCCCTCCTTCCCTGTACACGCTTATCCCAGCCACAGTGACTTCCGCTGCTGTTTCGCCTCTCAGGGTTGGTCCCTGGACTAGGACCTCACTACCTGACTGCTCCTTCTCTCTGGAATGCTCACAACTCCTGGCACAATTCTCTCCTTCACATATTTCAGGTTTCTATTGATACTTACCCATCAGCTCCTCACAGACCATCCTGTCTACAAATATTCCTGTCTAAAAACCCCAACCCAGGGATTGAACCCAGGTCTCCTGCATTGCAGGCAGATTCTTTACCAGCTGAGCTACCAGGAAAGCCAACATTTGACAGTAGCATGTTTGAAAGAAACAAAATTATTTTTCTATAGAGGTCTGAGTAAGATATATTTGACTCATCTTACCTGAAGAACAAAAGGTGGACTATTTGGGAGGAAACATATTCTGAAACTAAAAGGTACAAAAAGTATAAGCAGAGATATTAATGCATATTATGGAAAATAACCACATCAGTAAGACCTGAAATTTTGTGACTCAGGGAAGACAAAACTAAGTTTTACCAAGAGTAATGACTGAATCTATGCTCATTTCCTTTAGAATCTAGGTTTAACATATTTGTGTATATGTTAGTTAGTTGTGTTTGACTCTTTGCAACCCCAAGGTCTGTCCATGGAATTCTCTAGGCAAGAATACTGCAGTGGGTTGCCATTCCCTTCTCCAGGGAATCTTCCCAACTCAGGGACCAAACCCAGATCACTTTCATTACAGGCAGATTCTTTGTTATCTGAGCTACAAGGGAAGCCCATATTTAAAATAATAGCCAACTATATGACAGACACTGTGGAGAGAAAAAAGCAGTGTTTTTCCTTTGACCGACATTTAAAAGTGAAAGTTGCTCAGTCATGTCTGACTCTTTGCGAGCCCATGAACTATACAGTCCATGGATTTCTCCAGGCCAGAATACTGGAGTGGGGTAACCTTTCTCTTCTCCAGGGAATCTTTCCAATCCAGGGACTGAACCCAGGTTTCCTGCATTGCAGGCAGATTCTTTATCAGCTGAGCCACCAGGGTGTGTGTGTGCAGTGTGCAAAGTTGCTTCAGTCATGTCTGACTCTTTGTGACCCTATGAACTGTAGCCTGCAAGACTCCTCTGTCCATGGGATTCTCCAGGCAAGAATACTGGGGTGGGCTGCCATGCCCTCCTCCAGGGGATCCTCCCAACCCAGGGATGGGACCTGTGTCTCCTGTGACTCCTGCACTGCAAGTGGACTCTTTACCACTGAGCCACCAGGAAAGCCCATTTAAAAGATCCATGCTAAAAATTCAAGTCTAGTAAGATTTTCTTTGATCTGGGAATAAGAGGGAAAATAGATAAGCATGCAAAGCAGTATCAGTAGTTCACCTGACCACAATGAAAGGACACTCAGCAGCTAATTTGTTGGGTACATCCATCTTTTCTATTGACCAATAATCAGCTATTTTTTCATGAAACAACTTACTATCCTATATCTGTTGATTTAGCTTAATTAAAAAAAAATAGGCAAATAAACTTTTTTTCCTTCTGTTTGTCTTTCATAACCCAAAGAAGACATTTTTGCTTTTAAGACAGTTCCCTTCCATCTGAAATCAGAGCAGATGATAAGTCTTTCACTCCTTTGTGTCCCTTGTTCTCCAGTATACAGTACCTGTCAGTGGTTGCCAAGCAACCATGACAATTGTGTGGTTCACATACACTGGGCAAGCATTCATTGCCATTATGCTGTATTGTTATGTGCATGCCTGTGCATTTGTGTTTAAATAAGAATACAACTATGGAATTTGAATGAGAGACTTATAATAAACAAGGATAAGTGGAGACATGTGAAACCTTTACTAAGCGTCTGTCACCAACATTAGGTAATAGAGAGGCCTTTTGATGTTGATTCTTTATGAGTGAAGATTCCAAGAAAATTGATCTTTTTATGAAATTTATGAAATTGTATTTTTATATCTATAGTCAACTTAATGAGTATGTGTATTCATGCATTTGATAGGCTTAGAGGGATGAAGGATTTTGAAGGATAGTGAACATGCAGGAAAGTGTTGCAAGGGAGGGCTGTCAAGATCGTAGCTATAGAGGTAAGGGTCTATAGATTCTCTCAACCTAGACCCTCATCTCATTGCAGGCTTATTCACAGGCTCTTCAGTAGCCATCTTCATTGCAAGTTTAGGAAGAAAAAAGTTACAGTGTGAAGTGAATGTGCTGAAAATCTGTCCATCTGGAATGAACTGAACTGGCCAGGAACCATTATTCTGTAAGTGCCATTTCTTAAAAAATAATAATAATCATAATTTTTAAAAAAGATATTTTGGAATTGGGACTGAAATAGGGAGGAAAGAAAAAGATCTGAGATGTTAAACATGTTCCTTGTTTATGAGACTAGCTCATGAGTAGCATTTTGCAAAAACATACTCTTTTTACAGTGCTGTAGAAGTTATCAAGGCTTTCTCACTGAGTGTGGTATCAAACTTTAGTTACTCATTCCAAAAGCTATGCCACTGTGTGACCAATTCTGTCACCAATCAGCTTGATCTTTGACCCCTGACTAGAGACAATGGTTTTATGTTTACTTAGGTATACCTTTTCATAACTTACCCACAAGTAAATTTGTTTTAAACAATCTTGTAATTTTCTAAGACTCCATTTAAATCTATATTTAAAAGATATTACCTGGAAGAAATATTTAACCTCCTCTATTTAGCCTCATAGACCTATGATCAATAAATAAATCCTATAGGGATACAGGTATTTGCTCCTATTTGTTCTCAGAGATGTCCTACTATGGAGGACAGGATGAGAGGTTTTCAAGAAAATCACTGAATAGTTTTCAAGAAAATTACTGCTTGAAGTATGAATATCCTACTGCTACAAAAACGATGACTTACAGAGTTTGTCTTTATGTGTATATAGGTGTATATACATATATATAAACTAGTTTAATTTTATATACATATATAGTTTATTTTAATGTTGATTTATCTTAAGTGAATTAAAGTTTTATTATATCTTTGATATAGTTATTTTAATTATGTGTATATATATATTCATTCTTTTAAAATAAATAATTTATTAAAAAATATTTGTACACAGTGGTAAAGATGATTCAGAGATAAAGAGGAAATCCCAAAGGGAGTATGGGAAACATTAAACTTTGACACATTAATAGACAAGATGATATTTATAATTCCCTAAGCATCTAAAATTCTATGATTCTATGAGTGGTATTTAAGTAGCACCTAACCTGGGCCTTTAAACTCATGCATCATCAGAAATTGTAATATCAAGAGCATCTTGAAAGGGACTGTGACTAATTTCTCTGGGACTGAAGGAGAACAGGCCAAGCTGACTCCATCTTGAAAAAGAAGGGAACTGCATCTTACATTCCCAGTGAACTTTGGACTATACGCCTGCTTGCCTTTTCAGTGAACTTTGGACTGTGTCCCTGGTAGCCATGGCGATAGCATACCTAAAGCAGAACAGGCCTCCGGGACTGATAAACACCAGATTTCATACCAAGATTTCCCATTGCCAGAAAGAATGTAATAATCCCCTATGTAGTCAATCACTGGAGAAGGCAATGGCAATCCACTCCAGTATTCTTGCTTGGAAAGTCCCGTGGACGGAGGAGCCTGGTAGGCTGCAGTCCATGGGGTCGCAAAGAGTCAGACACGACTGAGCAACTTCGCTTTCACTTTTCACTTTCATGCATTGGAGAAGGAAATGGCAACCCACTCCAGTGTTCTTGCCTGGAGAATCCCAGGGACGGGGGAGCCTGGTGGGCTGCCGTCTATGGGGTCGCACAGAGTGGGACATGACTGAAGCGACTTAGCAGTGGCCACAGCAGTAGTCAGTAACCTTGGTAATCTTTACGGCACCCATTGGTGTAGGCTACAATGTATAACACACTGACCCTTCTGGTTATGAATCATGGCTATAACCTGACTGTATCTCCCTTTAACATTTTTCAGGCTAGGTTTAAGGAATTTGGGGATGGGGGCTTGAGCATGTACACTTAAGGTATATAAAGTGAAAGTGAAGTCGCTCAGTCGTGTCCGACTCTTTGTGACCCCGTGGACTGTAGCCCACCAGGCTCCTCTGTCCATGGGATTCTCCAGGCAAGAATACTGGAGTGGGTTGCCATTTCCTTCTCCAGGGGATCTTCCCGACCCAGGGATCGAACCCAGGTCTCCCGCATTGCAGGTAGACGCTTTAACCTCTGAGCCACCAGGGAAGCCCTAAGGTATATAAGGTTTTCACAAAAGTCAGTTGGGGTCCCTGGCTAGAGGAAATTCTTCCTTGGACCTGCTGGTGTAATAAGCTGCACTCCGCTATCCACGCTGTCCTGAGTGAGTTTGTTTCCCAGAGCATTTGGCTATAACAGGACTAGGTACTTATTACATGTTTGCATGAGACTCACTTCAGGATATATAACTAAAAAGGGGTTCTGGTACCAGTTCCAATGCAGGGGAGGTTCCCCCCACTGTCCACAACAAAGTTCTGACCACCTGCTGGATGTCCTACAATTTAACTCAATTCTGCCACTGTCTACCCAGAGATAGCATCAGATGACATAGGTTAAGGGCCCAGACCTACAAGACTGCCTTCCTTCTTCCTTTAGGCACAAGTCCAGATTATCACCTGTGCTTATGATCCCCAGCTAAAAATAGTTTTCAGTACCCTCTCCTTGGATTCAATTAATTTGCCAGAGCAGCTCACAAAACTCAGAGAAACAGTATACTTGCTGGATCACTGGTTATCACAAAGGAATATAATTCAGGACGAGCGTGTTGGAAGAAATGCGTGGGCCAGGGATGTGGGAAAGGGCACAGAGCTTCCATTCATTTTCTCTGTGCCATTCTCCCCATATCTCTACATGCTCACCAATCCAGAAGCTCTCTGAACAAAGTCCTTTTGGGTTTTTATAGAAACTTCATTACATAGGCATGGTTGATTAAATCACTGGCCACTGGCCACTGATCCAACCTCTAGCCCCTCACCTATACCTAGAGGTCAGGAGGGATGGGACTGAAAGTTCCAATCTTCTAATCATTTGTTTGTCTCTCCCATCCTTCCAGGCTTTCTGAAATTCACCTTATTAACATAACAGAAGCTATTAATACCTTGATTGCTCCCAGCACTTAGGAAATTCCAAGAGTTAGGTGCTCTGTGTCAAAAACCATGGACAAAAAAACAAATATTTCTTACAATCACAATAAAGCAGAGGAAAATGAGTGCAGACAGACAGCCCTGTGATATCAACCTGAACCACTAAGTACTCTAAGAATGCAACAGTAATTAGGACATTTCCTTTACTTCAACTTAACCAAAAGAAATAGGAAATATTTTTGAAGTATCTGAAAGAAAACTAACTCTCCAGATAAGTAAATGTCCTATCTTAGTATCAGTGAGTACACAGTAAAGCAATGCTACTTGTTATTTTATTCTGAGGTTAGTAAGAACTTCAAAATGTATTTATGGGCAAGAGTGTATTTTTACATGGCAAGCTTTCCTTGAGATTTCATGTATACAAGATGTTGCTTACTGAACTTCTGCATTTTTTTTTGCCACTTACTGTACTTAACTATCATATTAATCACCATAATAAGCCCAAACTCAGGAAAATATATTGTACTAGAGAACAATAAGTGGATATTTTAATAACCATATATTTAATCTTTCATCTGTTCCAAAGATTGCAAGTATATTTTTTTGCTATCACACATTAAAGTTTAGTGCCTGGAAAACAAACAAACAAACAAACACACAATTGTGCAGTTACATATATGTTTTCAAACATTTGCTTTCTGTTTTTCTAATGCTAGGGCTGAACCTGTTTGGAAAATCTAAGATTTATGTGACTAAATAAAACTAATTTAAAAGATACTGATAAGGTTACAAAATCATGTCACATCCAGCTGTTTTTGACCCCTGGACTGTAGCCTACCAAGCTTCTCCATCCATGGGATTTTCCAGGCAAGAGTCATGGAGTGGGTTGCCATTTCCTTCTCCAGGGGATCTTCCCAACCCAGGGATCGAACCTAGGTCTCCTGCATTGCAGGCAGATGGCTTTACCCTCTAAGCCACCAGGGAAATAAATAAAACTACTTTAAAAGATACTGATAAGGTTACAAAATCATGTCACATCCAAAATAGGACATTTTCAAAGGGGTTATGTATGTGAATTGGTAGTTGAAACTAGAAGATGAGTCAACAGGAATGGTAATTATGAATTTCAGAAAAAGAAGAAAAAAATAACCTCCCCCTTCTCACATTCTAGAATGATATAGAATCACATTTTAGCTTTACTGTAGGTGATGGCCAAGTCAGATTGTGTTTTCACAAGTGCCAAATGAAAGATGAGGAGACAGAAGGCAAGAGTGTTAGTATGGTGGCTCTCTCTCCACTGTGAGTAAATTCACTAAAAGTTATAATTGAAAGTTACATTGCATAGTGCTTGTGTTTGTTCAGTTCAGTT
Source organism: Moschus berezovskii (assembly GCF_049115385.1). Taxonomy (NCBI): domain Eukaryota; kingdom Metazoa; phylum Chordata; class Mammalia; order Artiodactyla; family Moschidae; genus Moschus; species Moschus berezovskii. Next base: position 24,942,621 of record NC_142466.1, read on the forward strand.
CAGTTCAGTTCAATCGCTCAGTCGTGTCCGACTCTCCGCGACCCCATAAATCACAGCACGCCAGGCCTCCCTGTCCATCACCAACTTCCGGAGTACACTCAAACTCATGTCCACAGAGTCGGTGATGCCATCCAGCCATCTCATTCTCCGTCGTCCCCTTCTCCTCCCTCCCCCAACCTTTCCCAGCATCAGAGTCTTTTCCAGTGAGTCAACTCGTCGCATGAGGTGGCCAAAGTATTGCAGCTTCAGCTTTAGCATCAGTCCCTCCAATGAACATCCAGGATTGATCTCCTCTAGAATGGACTGGTTGGATCTCCTTGCAGTATAAGGGACTCTCAAGAGTCTTCTCCAACACCACAGTTCAAAAGCATCGATTCTTCGGCGATCAGCTTTCTTCACAGTCCAACTCTCACATCCATACATGACCACGGGAAAAACCATTGCCTTGACTAGACGGACCTTATCCCAGTATTATCAAAACAATTCTTAAAAGCTCCCAGGTCAGTTGTCATCATGTGTGTGTGCTCTGTCATGTCTGACTCTGTGACCCCGTGGACTGTAGCCCGCCAGTCTCCTCTGTCCATGGGATTAACCTGGCAAGAATACTTGAGTGGGTTGCTATTTCCTCCTCCAGGGGATATTCCCCACCTAGAGATTGAAACTGCATCTCCTATGGCTCCTGTATTGGCCGGTGGATTCTTTACGATTGAGGTACCTGGGAAACACCAGGTCAATAGCCATTAACTAAATACATAATACTATTACAACAATATAATATAACAATAAATAGTATTATATAAATATGACAGAAGAGAAAACCAGAGTACAGACCTTGGGAATATAAATCACAGAAGTTCATGGAGCTCATTAGCTGCAGAAGCAGGAAGAGTTTCAGTTCAATTCAGTTCAGTCGCTCAGTCCTGTCGACTCTTTGTGAACCCATGAATGGCAGCACATCAGGCCTCCCTGTCCATCACCAACTCCCGGAGTCCACCCAAACTCATGTGCTTCGAGTTGGTGATGCCATCCAGCCATCTCATACTCTGTTGTCCCCATCTCCTCCTGCCACCAATCCCTCCCAGCATCAGGGTCTTTACCAATGAGTCAACTCATTGCATGAGGTGGCCAAAGTATTGGAGTTTCAGACTCAGCATCAGTCCTTCCAATGAACCCCCAGGACTGGTCTCCTTTAGGATGGACTGGTTGGATCTTCTTATAGTCCAAGGGACTCGCAAGAGTCTTTTCCAGCACTACAATTCAAAAGCATCAGTTCTTCAGCGATCAGCTTTCTTCAGAGTCCAACGCTCACTTCCATACACGACCACCGGAAAAACCATAGCCTTGACTAGACGGACATTTGTTGGCAAAGTAATATCTCTGCTTTTTAATGTGCTGTCTAGATTGGTCATAACTTTCCTTCCAAGGAGTAAGTGTCTTTTAATTTCATGACTGCAGTCCCTATCTGCAGTGATTTTGGAGCCCCCCAAAATACAGTCTGACACTGTTTCCCCATCTATTTCCATGAAGTGATGGGACCAGATGCCATGATCTAGTTTTCTGAATGTTGAGCTTTAAGCCAACTTTTTCACTCTCTTCTTTCACTTTCATCAAGAGGCTTTTGAGTTCCTCTTCACTTTCTGTCATAAGGGTGGTGTCATCTGCACATCTGAGGTTATTGATATTTCTCCCGGCAATCTTGATTCCAGGCTGTGCTTCTTCCAGCCCAGTGTTTCTCATGATGTGCTTTGCATATAAGTTTAATAAGCAGGGTGACAATATACAGCCTTGACGTACTCCTTTTCCTATTTGAAACCAGTCTGTTGTTCCATGTCCAGTTCTAACTGTTGCTTCCTGACCTGCATATAGGTTTCTCAAGAGGCAGGTCAGGTGGTCTGGTATTCCCATCTCTTTTAGAATTTTCCACAGTTTGTTGGAAAGGCTTTGGCATAGTCAATAAAGCAGAAATAGATGTTTTTCTGGAACTCTCTTGCTTTTTCCATGATCCAGCAGATGTTGGCAATTTGATCTCTGGTTCCTCTGATGTCTAGTAGTTTCCATCATCTCTCCAAATCTGTTTCCTATTTTTTAAGGTGAACTAACTGCATTTGTCTCTAGGTTATTGGGAGATATTAAGTTGAATTAGATAACATTTGTCATGGTGCTTGACATATGGCCAGTTATTGAACTAATTTTAGTTCTGTTTCTTCTTCCTACCTCCAAGTGTTTATTCCCAATCCTGGTTTTTCCATTATTATACAGTATCTCTCTCTTTAGCAAAACTATTTCTAACTTGAAATAGATTGGACAGGTAATACTTACTAGATCCATTAAAACGAAAATACTAGCTCAGGCTTAGATACTAGCAGGCATTGTAGAGTGCATCAGAGCTTCATCGAAATGTTTTCTGGTTCTGCCTTGCAATCTCTGATATCTCAATCACCAGTACAATATTCACTCTGCTTCTGCCTATGACCTGCTTTATAAAAGTATTTCAACTTATGGACCTTTATGGACTTTATGGAAGACAGAGCAATATATATTTTTTCTTTTTTTTTTGTAAGTAAAAATGTCCAACTTCCAGAGATGTTTCTGCCTTCTTTGGAGACAATAAATATATTAGCTTGGAAATAAACAACAACAGGATATTAGAATCCACTTTTGTGCTACCTTAAAAAAAAAGTGTCATGCTATTGAATTATTCAAGCTGCCATGGCCCATTAGCATTATGTTCCCGGTATAGTATTTTTTACTAAATACTTCATAAGAGCTAAATTATACTCCTCCCACTTTTCTACTATATGAATTTCAAGAATGGTCATAATTATACTAGTTGAACTCACATAAAAAATTATTCATAGAAGCAAAATATTTTAGGGAAATACCTCAAAATATACTCACTACTCTAAAGTTCAGTGCTTCAATAACAATTAAAGAGAGAATGAAGAAGTAGCTTCCTTGGGTTAGTATGTGTATGTTACTTATAGAAGGGTGATCAAGGCAAGATTATTGAGCTTTGTTTAATCTTAAGTTCATCAATTCAGTCATGCAGCATTTGCTGTATGTATATACATATATATTATATGTTTATATGTACTACGTATAACCCGCTCTGTTCTAGGCATAGTACTATATTGTGACATAAAATAAAAATAAAAAAGGCATAATACTCCTGGCCTGACAGGGCTCATGGTCTAATAGGAAGAAAGATAGGAAAAAAAATTATCAACATATTCAATACTTTCCCAATTTCTTTTATCTAAACACCTGTTTTTCTGTTTGTTTTCTTAGCAAATGTTATGTTATGGTATGAAGAATATGAATTAGAAAATTTAGGTTAAAATGCATTGTTGCTCAATACACACTGTTTCAAAAATAAATTTCCATTAAAAAAAATAACTACTTCATATGTTTGGGGAATAGCCACTTTTTAGTAAATTATCAACTTTGGGGAAATTGTCATGCATATATAAGTCAGTTTCTATGATGACTAAACATTACACATTCTTTATTACCAGTTTCAGAAAGGTGTGATGAAAATTTAAGTGTTAATCTTTGAGTTCCTTTCTTCCTCGTAAGTGGGCAACTATGATGATCAGTTCCCATACAGTGGAAGAATAAAGATTTCAAAGATTATCATCTTTATTGTTTTTTTTTTCCAGTAATTTCTCAATGTTGACCTAAATCAGCAGGCTTTATTCACAAAATTCTTACTGACTCAATGTCATTCATACAGAATCTCAGCATGTTACCGATGTCTATTGACTTTTCTTACTTAGAACTCATCTTAACAATTTGCAATTTACTTTAAAAATGGTTTTGTTGCCTCCTAGAATACTATCCTTGATTACTTTTCCTCAATCCTTTTAGGAAATTAGTCCCATTATGAAACTTTACTCTTCCTCTGAGTGTTAAATAGGAGATCATTAACTCTAAGATTGTGTACTCAATTATCTTAGTTTTGTCCTAAACTCTTAAGCACTTCACAGAAGCCTTAGCAGACATTTATTGATCTGGATACACTGTCATGTACCATTCAGGAAAATATAAGAAATGTAAGAAATACTACTTCCATGGTCCCCCATGGAACCTTCTAATCTGAAATTATTTCAAGTTCAATATAGATTCCTAGATTAAGAAATATATCAGGGATAAAAAGCATTTGTGTGCTTAGGATTAAAATTGTTAGATTTCTCCAATTTGCTAGTGTATAAGATTATAGACTCTCTACTACTTTTTCATACTCTGGATTGAAAGTGATGCCAATTCAGTTAGCCATCTTTCAGGGAGTCTTTTTGTATTCTAGGATCCAGTTGAGTCTGGACATGCTCTTTTAGGAGACATGGAATGAAATGCAGGATGGCTAGAAGGATCACAAGATGGATCCTAAAGTTTCTAATTAGAATAACTTTTGTCACCTCTTCTATTTCACTGGTCAAAGCAAGTAACATGACTGAAACTTATGACAATAGGGCAGGGAAAAAAATAATAATATTCCTCTTACAGACAGCCAAGAGCAGCAACATGATGTTAGGGAGAGATATATAATCCTATTACAATTAATTAACAAATAACTGGAAATAATAATACAATTTGTCATAGATTAACCTTTAGTTACAAGTGTCATTTTCCTCCCTTTAAAGCATATATAATATATTTATTCCTGTACTAGAAGATTTGCAAAAGACTCAAGATTTAAGATTTTTAATAATTAATATTAAATAAATGTTAGGTTATTTGACTTTCATCTCAAAGAAAAAAATAAAGTAGTAGGGCAAGGACAAGATAATTGCTATAAAGGATTCCATTAAGAAAGAGTAAAGTAGGAGGCATACAGTAGCCATTTGTCCATAATTATTCTAAAGTCTTGTTGGTAATGTTATGTAGTAATGAAGCTCCAACAATGTTCCCCCATAGTTGTTCTTCTGTTGATCCATCTCTTTTCTCCTGGTTCCACCTCCTGCCTGAACTTCTCTGTATATTATCTTTGTTGAAATGAACTTATATGGAGAGAGCTGTTGCCTGCCTATAGAAATGGGAATCTGGGTAAAACCTACTTTGTCTTGAACAATCACAATCCTGTTTAATCCCCTTGAGCTGTTTTACTAGTACAAGTTTCTCAAGAAAGCTAGTTGGTTTTATATGTTTTTGATCCCAGTAAATTCTGTATGCCAATAATGACACCCACCCTTCTTTTTGATATATGCCTCTTTTCTCCAGACTTAGTTACAAGGTACTGGTTTTTCAGGTTTCAATGGCAGATTTTCTTGCCTTTAATATTATTTCCTTGACCATACTTAATTAAACACATTTTAAAGAATTTTTGAAGATTGTGCTCTTGATTTGAACTTAAAGTTGACTCTACTTAGCTCATTTTTTATTATAAATTTCTGTCACATCTATGCTGACTATCTCAACTTGGGTTATGAGTTTCCTGACATTCCTATCTTTTTGTATTTGGTAGGATAAGAACATGGCATAGACTCTTATCAGAGACCCACTAGACTCTAAGCTTGCATCTTTCCCTGGGCAGTTGTCCCTCTCTACTTTCTGCAGGAGGTTAGCTCCTGCTCATTCCTAAGGATACCGAAATCTGAAGATGCTCAGCCTCTTATAAAATGATGTAGTGCAGTCTGCTCTCTGTATTCATGGATTTCATGTCCACAAATACAGAGGGATAGATTGTATAACTCTCTTTTGCCCCGTTTGCCAGTACAGCAAAGTTCTATATAGTTTTGCAGGTTGGAAGTATAATAATATTAATGAGGAATACTGATTTGAATCATCACATATTATTCCAAGTCTGTTATTTTATGTCTAAAAAAATGTTTTAAAAAATATAGTCCATTTTTCTTTGTGTTCTGTTCTGTCCCCTTAAGATACTGATGGTGGATTTTTTTTTTTTTTTTAAAGAAGAACATGGGCACAGGAAACTAAGGAAAAAATACAGCAATTGTTTTTCTAAATATCATCCTCCTACAGATGATCTTATTAAATTTTCTTTCCTCCCTCTGTTACTATTGCCATTTTTCTTTGCCACAGAGCTGAATCAGAAGCTATTTAGATAAAGTTAGGTATAACACAACTATATTATGCTACCTTCTTTACAATGAGGATTTTTATGAAATATCTCAATATTAAGAGTTTGTTTCGGTGAGAAGCAAGATGTTGTATAAGTATAGTTATTTTTTTTTATCCACTTGGATGTTCTTGTAATGTCCTAATTTGAATATGCTAGTAAGACTAGTTCCATTGACAGAATATATGTGTTAAGTTTCTATACCTTTGCATTCAAAATCTTTACTCTTATTTTTACCTTTTATACCTTTGCTTAATTTGGATTAAACTTTTTAAAACATAGGGAAAACACCCACTTATATACGAAGAGAAGAATATATACACACACACACAACTTGGGTATTTTGGAGAATTAAAACTTTCAGTTATACATAATGTAGTCAAATATTGGGCAGTGCTTTCAGTCTTTCTTTCACTCAATACGTATTTATTAGGCACTTTCTATGAAGTAGCTAGCATAGTATGGGGAAGACAGACTTCAAAATGAACTTAAAATACAAAGTTATGAGTAAATTGAGACAAAAATATTTTATGAGAAGGTATTAGATGGTGAATCAGCCTGAGTCCAATCAGGAGTGGGATTTGTAAGTTTAATGTCAACAATAATTAAGCATAACAGAGGACTGGAGTGAAAAGGGGCTGGTTACATTCTTAAAATGTAAGAGAAGGTACACACAAACACACAGGGAATTATTGGGGGCATAAATTAAGAAATAAAATTTGAGTAGTAAACAGGAGGGAGTTCTGGGCTCTCTGATGTTATTTGCTAATAGCTGTCAACTTGAATGTGTGAGAGTTGTGTGTTAAGTTTTATTTGGGGGCAAAATGAGGACTGTAGTTCAGAAGACAGTATCTCAGATAGCTCTGATAAATTGTTTCAAAGAGGCAGTGGGGAAGGACAGTATATATGTGATTTTGGTAAAGGGAGAGTACATGCATTACTTTCTCTCTCTCTCTTTTTTTTTTTTTTTCTTTTGATAGAAAGGTTCTGCTGGTCTCATGAAACTTCTGCTAGTCATGAGAAACTGTCATCATCATGAAGGATTTCAGTGCTTTTCTAGATATGAGGTGATACAAGAATTAGGCTCATTAAATCAGTGACTGAGAATATCTAACTATCTGAAGAGCTGTCCTACCAGTTTTCCCGGAGTGTCTTATCTCCGCTGTCCACCCTGAACTCCTCCTGGGGGTGTTGAAAGTCAGTAGCATCAGTACATGATTCAATCCTTGTAGAGAGGTAGATGGCAAGCACCAGTGCAACTGCTAATTTGTAGTTGACCTAGCAGGAAGCCAAGAGTCATTTTAAAAGCTACTTTCCTGATGGCTCAGATGGTAAAGAATCTGCCTAATACAGGAAGCTGGGGTTCAATCTCTGGGTCACGAAGTTCCCTTGAAGGAGGAAATGGAAACCCACTCCAGCATTCTTGCCTGGAGAATTTCATGGACAGAGGAGCCTGGCAGGCTAGAGCCCACGGGGTTGCAAAGAGTTGGACACAACTGAGTGACTAACTCATTTTTCACTACTATGAAAGGTGACAATGTCTTAAGCAGGTACAAGATAAAAGGTACAGATCAGATTCTCATATTTAGCTTTGAATCTTAAGAGAAAAATGTTCATCAGGAAAATATTTACTCCAACACAGAAACATGATCATAATAACTTTTTTTAGCCACAGCACTGGATAGGAAAAATAAAAAATAATAATAATAGCTTGAGAGACTTTGTAACTCAGTCTCTTTATCAACAATGTTTTGGGCTTAAATTTGCATTACAAAGGCATCTCAGAGAACCTAAAGTCAATAAAATTAGCTACATATATCTTGAGATAGGAACTCCTTGGACACTTGGCATGAGCCAGTGCAAATCCTCACTAGAGGAACTCACCATCAACAAAGACCCTCAGCGTTTTCTCTGCTTGAGATGAAACAAATATTAGCGCAAAATCCAAAGTTAAGATAACAAAATAAGTTACTGTAAGAGATATCAGACAGATATAAACTGATATTTCCAAAAGCCCAAAGGGCATTGACAATGTGTAAAATATTTAAGAAGATAGAAAAGGACAGTTAAAATATATATATATATAAACAATGAATCAAAGTCCTTTAAAAACATAGATAAAATGTGGGAAGAAATTTTTAAAAATAGAAAAAATCATTACAAACTGAAAATTTAATGGACAGGTTATCACACGAGAAAATAAACTGGTATAGAAATCTGAAGAAGTTATTGAATGAAGTGAGAAAGAGACAAAGAGATGAAATATGACAGATGATGAGGTATAGACAGTAAAATTAAGATATCTAAATTAAATTTAACTAGAGTTTCAGAGGAAATATTACGTATTGGTGGCAATGATATATTGGAAAAATAACTGAGAAGAGGTTAGTTAGACAAAGGAAAAGTAGAATTGGGACAGAGGTGTGTTATGGATTGGTTTGTGACTCCCTACCTAAAGTTTATTATTGAAACTTTTGCTCCCAATGTGATGGTATTTGAAGATGTGGCCTCCGGGATGGACCTTGGGTAAGATTAGGTCCTGAGTGGGGCCCTCATGATAGGATTAGTGGTCTTACAAGAAAAAAGGGTGTCTCTCTCTTTCTCTCTGTGTGCACACACTAAAGACACACCGCATGAAGAGGTAGTGAGAAGATAGCCATCTGCAACCCAAAAAGAGGCTCCTCACTGGAAACTGATCAGCTGGCATTTGATCCTGGTTTCTCCAGAACTTTGAGAAACTCCAAACAGTATGTTGGTTAAAAATTCCATCTTGACTGTATTGCAGAGTTCAAGAAAGCAATGAACCTGGAATTCTATGTGGAGGCTAGATCATGAACAGCCCCATCATCTATACTTGGGTAGTTTATATCCAAAAGGCAGGAGGAGCCCTTAAAGAATTTTGAGATATAGACTTCATCCTAGGTAATATTGAAGTGTTTAGGTAAATATTACACTGAAACAATTGTGACTTAAAAAGTGAGTTGCTCGATGTCAGCAGGACGGCAGACTAGGGCACTCCAGGCCCTCCTTCCCACACCGACACCCTGAAAGTGAAGTGTTAGTCACTCAGTCATGACTGACTCTCTGCAACCCCATGGGCTGTAGCCCACCAGGCTCCTCTGTCCATGGGATTTCTCAGACAAGAATACTGGAGTGGGTTGCCATTCCTTTCTCCAGTGGATCTTCTCCACCCAGGGATTGAACCTGGATCTCCTGCATTGCAGGCAGATTCTTTACCATCTGAGCTACCAAAGAAGTCACACTGAGTTAACAATAATGACAGTCTGTGCTCATTCCCGGAGAAGGCAATGGCAAGCCACTCCAGTACTCTTGCCTAGAAAATCCCATGGATGGAGGAGCCTGGTGGGCTGCAGTTCGTGGGGTCGCTATGGGTCGGACATGACTGAGCGACTTCACTTTCACTTTTCACTTTCACACACTGGAGAAGGAAATGGCAACCCATTCCAGTGTTCTTGCCTGGAGAATCCCAGGGACGGGGGAGCCTGGTGGGCTGCTGTCTATGGGGTCACACAGAGTCGGACACGAATGAAGTGACTTAGCAGCAGTAGCAGTGCTCATTCCAGACTCTGACTGATGTGCACCCACACTTCCTTTCTGCAGTGAATCTATGATGTCCTTTAAAAAAGTGCCTAGTCTCTTATTTTTAAATTCTAAATTTGAGGTTGTTGTCATTTTTGTTAAACAACCACCCTCCTCAGAGCTTATGATTTCTCTGCTTAGGAGCTTTAGATACTGTCTAATGGATTAAATCTAAATTCCTTGGTGAAACACTTTAGGGCTTTCATAATAAACCATAAGTAACATCTAGTCTCATCACCATCAGCTCCCAAATATCTCAGATTTTATGACCCATGACAACCTATTAGATTTCATGTTACCATTCATTTGCAGGGCTGTCTAGAATGCATGTAGATTCTGAAGTCAAATTACCTGAGTTCCAGTTCTGAGTCTTCCACTCACCAGCTGTGTGGCCTTGTTGTGTTACCTGCCTCTCTCCTCCTCAGTTTTACTGCCTATGGATGCTCAATAAGTAGTAGCTAGTATTTTGCTTAGACTGGTCTTCTCATTCTTTACTCAATTTCAAAAACTCAATGTTCCCTAATTATATTTTTCTGGATTTTCCCCAGGGAAAAAGAAAAATTCACCAGTGTTTCTTTCAAAAGTGCTTTCTATACAGCTTTACTATCTATTATCTATCCATTTGTCTATTACTCTGTCTACTTATTTCTTTAGTTTATATATCTGCTTAAGTAGATGGAAGACCTGAAAACAGGGATCAGATGGTATTCCCTGTGTTCTCAATAGCTAGCTACTTAATGAATATTTGTTGAATAAATGTTTGTTGAAACATAAAGGGACTGAATTATCAAGAAAATCATGCAAATTATTAATAAATGATTATAAGTAATTACTAAATTTTTAACACAGTACTTTAGTTTTCAATGTTTTATTTGCTGTTTCCTTTTAGAAAAAACAATACAGAATATCAGTCAGAATGATAAAGTGTAAATGTTTCCATTAAAAAAAAAAAAGAGAGACTAACGATTCTGGCTGCTTGATTATAAAGATGTAATACAATTAAATTTGGTTTCTTCCCAGTTTAATTTAGTTTGTCCCCTTAGGAGATATTCATTCACCATATTTAATATAGCTGTAACTCATTGTAGTAAATATTTTCCAAAATAGAAATCTTAATGAGTTGAAGACATGCACCAAAATATTCTGATTTCTCTATAAAAATACCTTGTTTTTATTGTACTAATAATGCTTAAGAGGCAAATCTAATTTCCTAAAGTAATTCTGCTTAACCATTTTATTAAACAAACAAACAAACTCAGTTTTGATGCCAACAGACCAAATTTAGATAGGCTTTAGAACCGTTAGAAATTTTAACTTTCCCCTAATCTGAATAACAGAAAAAAATGTAATGATTGATAGAGGAAAGGAAGGAAAGAAGATAGAAAAAGAGGAATGAAGAAGGAAAGTGAAGCAGAAGGGGAGGGAAAGGAGGAAATTCCAGTTTCCCATGTTAGATCAAAATAATAAATTATGGTACAGTGTGTGAGGTGATTATTATTCAACCCAAGTTACAAAATCTTTTTTGCTTAAAGTGCTCAGATTTTATATCTGCATTACTGAAGATGCTCAACACAGTTTTACCATTAACATTTAGCATCTGACTTTTAGCATATATCCAAAGGAAAAGGATGTTTACCTAATTGCTGATTGGGTATCAGTGATACAAACTCTTAAGAAAGAATTCTGATTTGGGTCACATTCTTTGTCTTACCAGCCAGGGATTGAAGACCGCTCCTGCAAGCTGGCACTGGGGTACATTCCTTAGTAGGAACAGGGCTCATTGCCTTAGGGTGGCTTGTAACACCTTAGGAAGTTGATCAGAGTTCTTAATCTTTTTACTATAGAAACTCAACAGTCTTGGAAAGCTTCAAAAATAATTACACAGGAATGAAACTTCATCAGTGCCAAAGAATCTGTGATATCAAAACTAATACTGTGATTCTAATCTGAAGCTGCTGCTGCTAAGGCGCTTCAGTTGTGTCCGACTCTGTGCGACCCCATAGATGGCAGCCCACCAGGCTCCACCATCCCTGGGATTCTCCAGGCAAGAACACTGGAGTGGGTTGCCATTGCCTTCTCCATCTAATCTGAAGGGACCTTACCAAAGAATGATAGTGTGTATTTATTTCAGGATCCATTCTCTTTTGACAAGTGAAAGTGTTAGTCACTCAGTCATGTCCAATTCTATGCAACCACATGGACTGTAGCCCGCCAGGCTTCAATCCATGGTATTCTCCAGGCAAGAATACTGGAATGGGTTGCCATTTCCTCCTACAGGGATTCTTCCTGACCCAAGGATTGAACCTGGGTCTCCTGCATTGCATTCCCTTTTCCTGACTTCCATATGATCTCCATCAAGTTAAGAAACCACTTTTCAATGTTCAACATGTTTTCGCGTTCAAATGTTATCATCCCCCACTGGGCACACAGAAATTCACGTTGTGGTAGTATCCCTTTTGCATCATTGTCAGTGGTGGATTTTTTGAAATGAGGACTTGGCTGATAATTTGAAAGATGACAGAATAGAATCTTCCAGAGCATTCATCATGATATTGCCTCAGTGGTATTTAAAGCTGCAAAATCTTTATTTTGAGATGAAGCTAAGAAGGTATAACTATGCCTTGAAAACAGTGCAGATGGTGGCTGAGGAGGAAAACATGAAATTTAAAAAGTCACCTTTCTGGTCTAATACGAATAAAGTAAAGGGTGAACTTTGATATGACTGACGGTTTAGATTCAGGAATGAGAGATTTTTGAGCTTATTTTGCAAATTAAGACAGAGAAGCCTAGCAAGCTACAGTCCACAGGGTCTCAAAGTGTCCGGACAGGACTGAAGCAACTTAGCATGCACATGCTCAGAGTAAAATTCTGCAGCTTCATGTTCTTACCATTTTGCCTGTTCCTCTGAAAAGGCCTTCTGCCTCAGGCAATGTGAATGGTTTTATCTTTGGCAAAATTGTGCCAAGGGAAACCAGACTGTTATATGTGCAACATACCCCAGCACAGTGAAAGAGCAGAAGCCTTAGTGGCATAAAGAAATTATATTTAAAGACAATCAGTCTGATGGGGGTTGTAATTATCTCTTGTGAACAATTTAAAACCTGGTGGTATATAGAGGAAGAACATAGATTTTGGAAGGATACACAATGGGCTTTAAATTTTGATTCTTGTTAATTATATAACCTTCAGAAAGAATGACTGATTTCACAGAACCTCTTATGGGCTAGAACATTAAAATGACAGTTCTGATGCCTTTGATAACCCTAAAAATATTCAGGAACCATAGCTATCTAGCTGCCTTCTTCCACATAGATGTTTGAAATGCATTAGTTACCTTTTTTTTTTCCCTTCTAGAAACCCCAATAAACCACAAGCTTAGAAGCTATACATGTATCTGCAAAACTGGAATGAAATGTGAAAATGTCATCATTGATGTCTCTGTATTTTTTGACTTCTACAGATCAATGGTCTGTAACTCATACATTTTAACATTCTTTTCTCATCCTAGTCACTGAAATATTTTTACTCAGTTAAAACTAGTGTTTTAACTTTTAAGATTCCATATCATATTTATTACTTTAAGAAACATATGTACCTTATTTATTTTTATTTCAAATTTTGAATTCTAAAATCTAAACTGAGATATTTGGACTACTAGTCACTTCTATGGTGGGATAAGACACCAAGTCAGCATAAGAATTTACAATTTATGTACAGGATGGAACTAAAGACCATGATGGCATTAGGGGAAATGAATGACTAGGTTCTTTGGTGAACTGAGTATCATAGGAGTTCAGAATAAAAATAGTTAAAAATATAGAACTGGAATTTTAAAGAATACTGTTCTATAAATGGGGTTAGTGATGCTTGAGGTACATGGCTTGGATATGATGCTTTCCCAGCCTAAATTCCTCATGATAACCTTGTTGTAAAGTCTAAATAGTATAACTCATGAAAAATAAGTACCAGAGATTTGCATGTGTTGGTACTTGCCACCTTATTATCTATGTGGAGGAGAAGAATAAAAGAAATTCTGATGGCTGAAATATGCCTTGAATCAGTCATCAAAGATGTTATAGGGTTTTAAAAGATAATCTGAGTATGATAATTAAAAGAGGAAAACAAAAGCATGGAGGCAAGAACACACATACTTTCAGTTCAGTTGCTCAGTCGTGTCCGACGCTTTGTAACCTCACGAACCGCTGCATGCAGGGCTCACTGTCCATCACCAGCTCCCAGAGTTCACTCAAACTCATGTCCATCGTGTCGGTGATGCCATCCAGCCATCTCATTCTCTGTCGTCCCCTTCTCCTCCTGCCCCGAATCCCTCCCAGCATCAGGGTCTTTTCCACTGAGTCAACTCTTCATATGAGGTGGCCAAAGTATTTGGTCTTTAGTATTTGGAAGGTCTTTAGCATCAGACCTTCCAATGAACACCCAGGATTGATCTTAGAATGGACTGGTTGGACCTCCTTGCAGTCCAAGGGACTCTCAAGCATCTTCTCCAGCACCACAGTTCAAAACCATCAATTATTCGGCAATCAGCTTTCTTCACAGTCCAACTCTCACATCCATACATGACCACTGGAAAAACCATAGCTTTGACTAGACGGACCTTGGTTGGCAAAATAATGTGTCTGCTTTTTAATATGCTATCTAGGTTGGTCATAACTTTCCTTCCAAGGAGTAAGCGTCTTTTAATTTCATGGCTGCAGTCAGCATCTGCAGTGATTTTGGAGCCCAAAATAATAAAGTCTGACACTGTTTCCACTGTTTCCCCATCTATTTCTCATGAAGTGATGGGACCAGATGCTATGATCTTTGTTTTCTAAATGTTGAGCTTCAAGCCAACCTTTTCACTCTCCTCTTTCACTTTCATCAAGAGGCTTTTGAGTTCCTCTTCACTTTCTGCCATAAGGGTGGTGTCATCTGCATATCTGAGGTTATTGATATTTCTCCCAGCAATCTTGATTCCAGCTTGTGCTTCTTCCAGCCCAGCGTTCCTCATGATGTACTCTGCATATAAGTTAAATAAGCAGAGTAACAATATACAACCTTGACGTACTCCTTTTTCTATTTGGAAACAGTCTGTTGTTCCATGTCCAGTTCTAACTGTTGCTTCCTGACCTGCATATAGGTTTCTCAAGAGGCAGGTCAGGTGGTCTGGTATTCCCATCTCTTGAAGAATTTTCCACAGTTTGTTGTGATCCATACAGTCAAAGGCTTTGGCATAGTCAATGAAACAGAAATAGATGTTTTTCTGGAACTCTCTTGCTTTTTCCATGATCCAGCGGATGTTGGCGATTTGATTTCTGGTGCCTCTGCCTTTTCTAAAACCTGTTTGAACATCTGGAAGTTCATGGTTCATGTATTTTTGAAGCCTGGCTTGGAGAATGTTGAGCATGACTTTACTAGCGTGTGAGATGAGTACAATTATGTGGTAGTTTGAGCATTGTTTGGCATTGCCTTTCTTTGGGATTGAAATGAAGACTGACCTTTTCCAGTCCTGTGGCCACTGCTGAGTATTCCAAATTTGCTGGCATATTGAGTACAGCACTTTCACAGCATCATCTTTCAAGATTTGAAAGAGCTCAACTGGAATTCGATCACCTCCACTAGCTTTGTTCGTAGTATGCTTTCTAAGGCCCACTTGACTTCACACTCCAAGATGTCTGGCACTAGGTGAGTGATCACGCCATCATGATTATCTTGGTTGTGAAGATCTTTTTTGTATCGTTCTTCTGTGTATTTTTGCCACCTCTTCTTGATATCTTCTGCTTCTGTTAGGTCCATACCAATTCTGTCCTTTATCGAGCCCATCTTCGCATGACATGTTCCCTTGATATCTCTAATTTTCTTGAAGAGATCTCTTGTTTTTCCTATTCTGTTGTTTTCCTCTATTTCTTTGCATTGATCTAGGAGATAGCAGAAAAAGATTTTCCCGTTAGAGTAAAAGATTCTTGGAAAGAATAACAAATTTGGTAATTAATTTGTATGTCATATGGGCCACATATTAAAGATCAAGTTCAGTTCAGTTCAGTTCAGTCGCTCAGTCGTGTCCGACTCTCCGCGACCCCATGAATCACAGCACGCCAGGCCTCCCTGTCCATCACCAACTCCCGGAGGTCACTCAAACTCATGTCCACAGAGTTGGTGATGCCATCCAGTCATCTCATTCTCCGTCGTCCCCTTCTCCTCCTGCCCCCAACCTTTCCCAGCATCAGAGTCTTTTCCAGTGAGTCAACTCGTCACATGAGGTGGCCAAAGTATTGCAGTTTCAGCTTTAGCATCAGTCCCTCCAATGAATATCCAGGATTGATCTCCTTTAGAATGGACTAGTTGGATCTCCTTGCAGTATAAGGGACTCTCAAGAGTCTTCTCCAACACCACAGTTCAAAAGCATCAATTCTTCGGCGATCAGCTTTCTTCACAGTCCAACTCTCACATCCATACATGACCATGGGAAAAACCATTGCCTTGACTAGACGGACCTTGGTTGGCAAAGTAATGTCTCTGCTTTTTAATATACGATCAAGGTTGGTCATAACTTTCCTTCCAAGGAGCAAGCGTCTTTTAATTTCCTGGCTGCAATCAGCATCTGCAGTGATTTTGGAGACCCAAAAAATAAAGTCTGACACTGTTTCCACTGTTTTTCCATCTATTTCCCATGAAGTGATGGGACCAGATGCCATGATCTTTGTTTTCTGAATGTTGAGCTTCAAGCCAACCTTTTCACTGTCCTCTTTCACTTTCATCAAGATCAAGTAGAATAATTTAAATTATTTTTTTCTCAAATTATTGATATCTGAATCTTTTGTCAAAGACAGGTATAATCATGGAGTGGCTAATCCTAAAGAAAGTCTTTGCAGTGAATTCTGCTTGTACTGTTTGTCATAATAGGCTAGTCATGTGGAGATAACAAATTACCCTCCAAATTCAATGGCTAAATTCAATGAAAGTCCTTTCCACCAGCATAGATCTAATGTGTATTAGCTTAGTCCTCTGAATATCATAGCCACCCAGAGACACAACACTGATGAAGACACAGTTTCTACACATGCTTCCGTTAATGTGAAGGCAAAGAGTACAAACCACACTCAGGTTTATAGTATTATATAGCCTTGAGCTGAATCAAGTCATTTTTGTCACAGTTGGAGACTCGTTCAGAGACATGACTGCCTGAGTAAAGAAAGCAAATAAGTCCAGTTCTACACATAGGGAGGACAGAATATTTTTGAGCCAACCTTTATTACCCCATAATTGTAAATATTAATTTTGAATCACTGCTGCCTATTATACTAAAGCAAATTTACATACCTTATTTCCATCCTATGTAACTTTCTTAATCCTGTGGACTATTATTATCATATGAATTACAGTTTTGTACATAAGCCAATCAGCACAGTTTTATAATTATTGCTCTGAAGATGGTATTAAAAATAAAAATCACAGGAAAAGAAAGCATTACAAACAAAAAACACATGCATAATGTCCTTTATATTTACCTATATATAACTTTATATTATCTTCACTAATGTTCTTTATTTCTTTGGAGGAATCAGATTATTGTCTAGTGGTCTTTCATGGCAGCCCAGGACTTATTTTAGTATTTCATGTAGGGCAGGTCTGCTAAAGACAGATTTACTTAATCTTTGTTTATTTGAGTGTGTCTTGATTTTGTCTTAATTTTTGAAGGGTGGTTTGGCTGAATATAAAATTATTGATTGATAGCACTTTGAATATGCAATACCAGTGCCTTCTAATCCCATGGCTTCTGATGACACATCAGCTGTTAATCTTATTGTGGCTCACAGCATTTGTTGAGTCCTCTCTTTTGCTACTTTGAAGATTCTCTTTGTCTTTTCAGGCTTTATTTTGCAGTATCTAGGTATATATTCCTAAATTTTTCCATTGCACAGTTTGCTGGGCTTTTCCAATATTTTCCTTATACTTCAAATACTCTTTTTTGCCTCCTACTTCTATTCTCTGTCACCCTTCTTTGCTCTATTATGAGCATATCTGATTGCTTAATGGTGTCCCATAGGTCCTTGAGGTTCTGTTCTTTTCTTCTTTTATCTTTCTGTTCCTCAGGCTATATAATATCAATTAAACTATCTTCAGGTTCTCTGATTCTTCTGCCAGGTCGAACTTGTTTTTGAGCCTATCTAATGAATTTTCAATTTCAATAATTATACCTTTTAATGCCATAGTTTCCCATTGCTTATTTTCTAAAATAGAGTGTCTCTTTACTGATCATCTCTATTTAGTGAGATATCACTCTCATGTTTCCTTTTATTGATATAGATATTATTTCTTTTGTTCTTTGAATATATTTACAAAAGTTGATTTAAAGTCTTTGTTAATAGATCTAATGTCAGGGCCACCTCAGGAAGTTTTTATGGACTATTTCTTTTCCCCCTGTACATGGGCCAGACTTTCCTACTTCTTTGTATGTGTCATAGTTTTTGCTGAAAATGAGATATTTTAAATAATACATATGCTAAATGCTAAATTTTCTTTAATTAAGAGTGAAAGGCTCAAAATAGAGGTCCAGGATTTCTTGTAAGAATCAATGTATGAATACAAATCTTCTGAGTGATTTTTAAAATTTTCTTCTAGCTCCCTCTATGTCTTTTGTACTCCCTTTTATTTCATAGCTCTGAACCTGATAGCACAGCTTCTAATAAACCATTCCAAGGCTGAAATAGCGTTATTCAAGAGGAGAAACAGTACTGAGCCAAGAGTCACGTAATCTAAGCTCTACACCCAGCTCTGCCCTTCTCTGTTTCATGACCCTGGAAAGTTACTTTCAAATCTCTGAGTCTCTTTCCCTCACTTATGCAAAATAAAGTGGCAATTTATTTAGGTTACAGAGTTGTAATAAGGCTAAATAAAGTTTCAGATAATCAGTTTGTAAAACACAAAATGGACACAATTGAAGGGTGCTACTGAGCCCAGTATTTCTAGTTTTTCAATTTCTGGTGAAACTTTGATGATTCATAGCAGTAACTGTTAAGATACTCATTCATACTCATTTTGCAACAGCTAACCAGGGCATTTTCACATTGTACCATTGGTAAATTAAATTTTATTCAGATAATGCTGATATTCATGAAGCATTTAGGTTTGCTGAATTTCGCTGTTATATAATAAAATAAAATTGCATTAATAAAATTATTTATGTACTTTAATCTTCAAAAGCAGCTCCTAGGAGAAATTCTCTGTACTATATAATTGGAAGAAAATTGGACTGTGTTAGCTTGTCACAACCACAAAGAAAGGCCATATGTAATAAAATAAAAATGCCTTCAATGTGCAAACTAAGGGAAGTGACTCCCTTAAAAAATATAACTCACATTCAGTTCAGTTCAGTTCAGTCGCTCAGTCATGTCCGACTCTTTGCGACCCCATGAATCACAGCACACCAGGCCTCCCTGTCCATCACCAACTCCCAGAGTTGACTCAAACTCATGTCCATTGAGTCGGTGATGCCATCCATCCATCTCATTTTCTGTCGTCCCCTTCTCCTCCCGTCCCCAATCCCTCCCAGCATCAGAGTCTTTTCCATTGAGTTAACTCCTCGCATGAGGTGGCCAAAGTATTGGAGTTTCAGCTTTAGCATCAGTCCTTCCAATGAACACCCAGGACTGATCTCCTTTAGAATGGACTGGTTGGATCTCCTTGCAGTCCAAGGGACTCTCAAGAGTCTTCTCCAACACAACAGTTCAAAAGCATCAATTCTTTGGCAATCAGCTTTCTTCACAGTCCAACTCTCACATCCATACATGACCACTGGAAAAACCATAGCCTTGACTAGACGGACCTTGGTTGGCAAAGTAATGTCTCTGCTTTTTAATATATTATCTAGGTTGGTCATAACTTTCCTTCCAAGGAGTAAGCGTCTTTTAATTTCATGGCTGCAATCAGCATCCGCAGTGATTTTGGAGCTCAAAAAACTCACATTAGGTGAAATCTATATGGATTAGACTGGTAATACTAACATTTCCAAAAATGTTACCATATTCCTATGGATTTTTTAAATGAATCTACTAATTATGAGATTAATTCAGATTAAGCAAATATTTTTATAAGGTTATTTTTCTAAAATCATGATTTTCATTGAGGTGTTTGGCAATCAGTCCTCACATGAGTCTGTCTCTCTCCTATTTGACTTTTCTCCTCATTGTTTCTCACCCACTTCTACTGTGAGCTTCATTATTAAGCTAATATAAAGGAGCTCACAATTTACTCTATATCTGTTACTGACAGAATATTCATTTATAAGGTACTCCTAGTTGAGATTATAGAACTTAATCAGATATATTCTCTATCCTCAGTCTGTTGAGGCTAATAAGCATAGAAAAATTATTACAAGGGTTTTGAGAGGAAATATCTTAGAGATTTGTTTAAAATTCTGATGATGGTCTATAGGAGATAGGGTGGATCACACTAATCTGTTCTGTGGTCTGAGGAAAGTCTTCAGAGGGAGCGAACACTAAGGTTGATTTTAAATGTATGGAATATCACCAAAAAAACAAAAGAAGAAGAAGAATTCGAGGTGGGCTTTCCAAGCAGAGATACAGAGACAGAAGTGCAAGAACATGACGTGGAGGGAGAGACATTCTGGGTAACCATACCAACTGCACATGAAAGAATAGTAAAGATGTTACTTAAAAAGAGGGTGGACACTGTAACATAAAGGGTTTTTTATGCCATGAAGAGTTTTTGTAGGAAATTTTCATATGACTTGTATAAAATTAATAACCACAGGACTGGAAAAGGTCAGTTTTCATTCCAATCCCAAAGAAAGGCAATGCCAAAAAACGTTCAAACTACCACACAATTGCACTCATTTCAAATGCTAGCAAAGTAATGATCAAACTTCTCCAAGCCACACTTCAACAGTATGTGAACTGTGAACTTCCACATATTCAAACTGGATTTAGAAAAGCCAGAGGAACTAGAGATCAAATTGCCAGCATCAACTGGATCACTGAAAAAGCAAGAGAGTTCCAGGAAAACATCTACTTTTGCTTAATTGACTACATCAAATCCTTTGACTTTGTGGATCACAACAAACTGTGGAAAATTCTTCAAGAGATAGGAATACCAGACCACCTGACCTACCTCATGAGAAATCTGTATGCAGGTCAAGAAGTTAGAATTGGACATGAACAACAGACTGGTTCCAAATTGGGAAAGGAGTATGTCAAGGCTGTATATTGTCACCATGTTTATTAACTTACATACAGAGTACATCATGAGAAATGCAGGGCTGGATGAAGCACAAGCTGGAGTCAAGATTGCCGGGAGAAATATCAATAACCTCAGATATGCAGATGACACCACCCTTATGGCAGAAAGTGAAGAGGAAAAAAAGAGCCTCTTGATGAAAGTGAAAGAGGAGAGTGAAAAAGTTGGCTTAAAACTCAGAAACTTAGAAAACTAAGATCATGGCATCTGGTCCCATCACTTCATGTCAAATAGATGGGAAGCAGTGGACACAGTGTCTGACTTCATTTTTCTGGGCTCCAAAATCGCTGCAGATGGTGACTGCAGCCATGAAATTAAAAGACGCTTGCTCCTTGGAAGAAAAACTATGTTCAACCCTGAAAGCATATTAAAAAGCAGAGACATTACTTTGCCAACAAATGTCCATTTAGTCAAAGCTATGGTTTTTCCAGAAGTCATGTATGGATGTGAGAGTTGGACTATAAAGAAAGCTGATCACTGAAGAATTGATGCTTTTGAATGGTGGTGTTGGAGAAGACTCTTGACAGTCCCTTGGACTGCAAGGAGATTCAACCAGTTCATCCTAAAGGAAATCAGTCCTGAACATTCATTGGAAAGACTGATGCTGAAGCTGAAACTCCAATAATTTGGCCACCTGATGCAAAGAACTGAGTCATTGGAAAAGACCCTGATGCTGGGAAAGATTGAGGGTGGGAAGAGAAGGGCACAACAGAGGATGAGATGGTTGTATGGCATCACTGACTTTACGGACATGAGTTTGAGTAAGCTCAGGGAGTTGGTGATGGACAAGAAGCCTGACGTGTTGCAGTCCATGGTGTTGCCAAGAGTCAGACACAACTGAGTGACTGAACTGAACTGAATAGTTATAATAAAAATATATTTTACTAAGTCATACTTGTTTTAGTTTATTTACTCTGATAATTTTCAAAGTGTATGGGAAACATGTGACATGTGGTTAAAATGCTACTTTTCCTTATGATTTTATATTATTTTCATTGGATATTTATTTCTCCATGTTCTTATACTTACATGTTTAATTATTTTTTCATTTTTGACTGCTGTTCTTTATTGCTGTGCAGGCTTTCTTGAGTTGCAGCAAGTGGGGGCTACTCTTGAGTTGTGGTGTATGGGCTTTTCCTTGTGGTGGCTTCTCTTGTTGTGGCTCATAGATCTAGAACGCAGGCTCCATAGCCCGTGACACATGGACTTGGTGGCTCCATGACATGTGGAATCTTCCCAGACTAGGGATCAAACCTATGTATACTGAATTTGAAGGCAGATTCTTAAATGCTGAACCACCAGGGAAGTCCCTGTTTAATTAATTTTTTAAATATTGTACACATATATCTTTGTAAATTTTCTCAATTTCTAATTAAAAGGAGGCCTGGTATGAATGTATATACAACTGGAATATACTTGTTAGATGTTGCTGTGGCCCGGTTGACTTTACATAAAGGAAAACTAAGTTACAACAAATAGAATCAATATATATCTCTGGTTATATGTGTCACAAATCCAGATGACTAAAGTGAATGAGAAAATACGAAGAACTCACTAGACCCTATGAGAGACACAGCCCCTAGACATTACTATGAGACATAGCCTTATGCCAACTTATTGTCTTTTGCTTTGGTCTAAAAGAAAAGAAAAAACACTGTGTTTAATACACATGTTATTCTTAAATTTATTTTATCATTATCATGTCTATAGTCTTGTAAAATATTGGATAACACATAAACACATACACAAGTACAAGTTGTTATTGTTCAATCATTATGTCATGTCCGACTCTTTGTGACCTCATGGACTGCAGTATGCCAGGCTTACCTGTCCTTCACTATCTGCAGGAGTTTGCTCAAACTCATGTCCATTGAGTCTGTGATGCTGTCCAACCATTTCATCCTCTGTTGCCTGCTTCTCCTGCCCTTGGTCTTTCCTAGTATCAGGTTCTTTTAGAAAGAATCAGCCAGCTCTTCACATCAGGTGGCCAGAGTACTGGAATTTCAATTTCACCATCAGTCCTTGCAATAAATATTCAGGGTTGGCTTTCTTTAGAATTGACCGGTTTGATCTCCTTGCTGTCCAAAGGTCTCTCAAGAGTCCTCTCTGGCACCACAATTTGAAAGCATCAATTCTTCGGCGCTTAGCCTTCTTTATGGTCCAACTCTCACATCCATACATAATTACTGGAAAAACCATAGCTTTGACTAGATAGACCTCTGTTAAAGTGATGTCTCTGCTTTTTAATATAGTGTCTAGATTTGACATAGCTTTTCTTCCAAGGAGCAAGTGTCTTTTAATTTTATGGCTGCAGTCATCGTCCACAGTGGTTTTGGATCCCAAGGAAATAAAATCTGTCACTGTTTTCATTGTTTCCTCATCTATTTGCCATGAAGTGATGGGACCAGATGCCATAATCTTAGTTTTTTGACTGCTTAATTTTTAAGCCAGCTTTTTCACTCTCCTCTTTCACCTTCATCAAGAAACTTGATGGCTCTTTGTTTTCTGCCATTAGAGTGGTATCATGCATATCTGAGGTTGCTGATATTTCTCCTGGCAATCTTGATTTCAGCTTATGATTCATCCAGCCCAGTATTTCTCATGATGTACTCTGCATATAAGTTAAATAAGCAGGGTGACAATATACAGCCTTGATGTTCTCCTTTCCCAATTTTGAACCAGTCTGTTGTCCCACATCCAGTTTTAACTGTTGCTTCTTGACCTGCATACAGATTTCTCAGGAGATAGGTAAGGTGGTCTGGTAAGGTATCCCGATCTCTTTAAGAATTTTCCAGTTTGTTGTGATCCACACAGTCAAAGGCTTTAGTATAATCAGGGAAGCAGAAGTAGATTTTTAAAAATCCCCTTGCTTTTTCTATGATTCAGTGGATGTTGGCAATTTGATCCAGTGTTTCTCTTTAAAATGAGAGGAAAAAATAACCATATAGGGTGATTTGCATTGTGGCTACAATCAACGAGATATTTTCATGAGCCATGTGTCATATTGGCTCAATGTGTTCTCTCTATCCAAAGCTTTGTGGTGACTTAAATGTGTTGAAAAGCAGAGACATTACTCTGCCTACAAAGATCTGTATAGTCATGGCTATGCTCTTCCAAGTGGTCATGTACAGTTGTGAGAGCTGGACCTGTAAAGAAGGCCAAGCACCAAAGAATTGATGCCTTTGGTCTGTTGTGCTCTGAAGACTCCTGAGAGTCCTTTGGACAGCAAGGAGATTAAAACAGTCAATCTTAAGGGAAATCAACTGTGAATACTCATTGGAAGGACTGATGCTGAAGCTCCAGTATTTTGGTCACCTGATGGGAATAGCCAGCTCATTAGAAAAGTCCCTGATGCTGGGAAAGATTAAGGGCAGAAGGAGAAGAGGGCATCAGAGGATGAGATGGTATATTGTGGTTTTGGAGAACATATTGTGGTTTTGGAAGCCTGTTCCTTAGCAGTCAACTTCATTTATACTTTCAGTATTTGAAACATTTAAATCAATCAAGCTGGAATAAAATGTCTAAATAAATAAGAAATCATATTAACTGTACTGTCCTCATGAAAACCATAGTCATGACTATATGGACCTTTGTCAACACATTCTATTAGTCTTAAACAAAATTGAATATGTGGAGGAAATTCAATTAGATTTCAAAGAGATTTTTTTCCAAATACACATGAATTCTCAGAGTATGATTTTAAAAAGTTGGCTACCTATGAATGGCTCCCTCATATAGACCAAATGTGTTCATAACTGCTGATGGATGACTTAGTTTGCATTCATCACTATTGGTGTTCTTTTTTTTTTAATTTTATTTTCATTGGAATACAGTTGCTTTGTAATGTTGTGCTAGTTTCTACTGTACTGCAAAGTTCGTCCTTTCTATATATAGAAGCATCCCCCTTTGTTTGGATTTCCTTCCCTTTGTTGTTGCTGCTGCTGTTCAATCACCCAGTGGTGTCTGACTCTTTGAGATCCCATGGCCTGCAGTAAGTATGCCAGGCTTCCCTGTCCTTCACTATCTCCTGGAGTTTGCTCAAACTCATATCCATTGCATCAGTGATGACATGTAGCCATTTCATCCTCTAATGCCCTCTTTGCCTTCTGCCCTTAGTCTTTCCCAGCATCAGGGACTTTGCTAATGAGTTGGCTGTTCCCATCAGGTGACTAAAATATGGAGCTTCAGCATCAGCCATTCCAATTAGTATTCACAGTTGATTTCCCTTAAGATTGACTGTTTTGATCTTCTTGCCATTCAAGGGACTCTCAGGAGTCATCTCCAGCACCATGGTTCAAAAGCATCAATTCTTTGGTATTTGACTTCTTTATGATCCAGCTCTCAAAACTGTACATGACCACTTGAAAGACCATCAGTTCAGTTCAGTTCATTCGCTCAGTCATGTCCGACTCTTTGAGACCCCATGAATCACAGCATGCCAGGCCTCGCTGTCCATCACCAACTCCCAGAGTTCACTCAAACTCACGTCCATTGAGTCAGTGATGCCATCCAGCCATCTCCTTCTCTGTCGTCCCCTTCTCCTCCTGCCCCCAATCCCTCCCAGCATCAGAGTCTTTTCCAGTGAGTCAACCCTTCACATGAGGTGGCCAAAGTATTGGAGTTTCAGCTTTAGCATCAGTCCTTCCAATGAACACCCAGGACTGATCTCATTTAGAATGGACTGGTTGGATCTCCTAGACATGACTATATGGACCTTTGTCATCAGATTAATGCCTCTTCTTTTAAACACATTTCAGTTCAGTTCAGTTCAGTCACTCATTTGTGTCCGACTCCTTGCGACCCCATGAATCACAGCACGCCAGGCCTCCCTGTCCATCACCAACTCCCGGAGTTCACACAAACTCATGTCCATTGAGTTGGTGATGCCATCCAGCCATCTCATTCTCTGTTGTCTCCTTATCCTCCTGCCCCCAATCCCTCCCAGCATCAGAGTCTTTTCCAGTGATTCAACTCTTCGCATGAGATGGCCAAAGTATTGGAGTTTCAGCTTTAGTATCCGTCCTTCCAATGAACACCCAGGACTGATCTCCTTTAGAATGGACTGGTTGGATCTCCTTGCAGTCCAAGGGACTCTCAAGAGTCTTCTCCAGCACCACAGTTCAAAAGCATCAATTCTTTGGCGATCAGCTTTCTTCACAGTCCAACTCTCACATTCATACATGACCACTGGAAAAACCATAGCCTTGACTAGACAGACATTTGTTGGCGAAGTAATGTCTCTGCCTTTCAATATGCTATGTAGGATGGTCATAACTTTCCTTTCAAGGAGTAAGCGTCTTTTAATTTCATGGCTGCAATCAGCATCTGCAGTGATTTTGGATCCCAAAAAAATAAAGTCAGCCACTGTTTGCACTGTTTCCCCATCTATTTGCCATGAAGTGATGGGACCAGATGCCATGATCTTAGTTTTCTGAATGTTGAGCTTCAAGCCAACCCTTTGACTCTCCTCTTTCACTTTTATCAAGAGGCTTTTTAGTTCCTCTTCACTTTCTGCCATAAGGGTGGTGTCATCTGCATATCTGAGGTTATTGATATTTCTCCACAAAGCACTGGATAGAGATCCTTGTGCTATACAGCAGGGTCTCTTTAGTTATTTTATACATAGTATCCCTAGTGTATATATGTCAATCCCACTCTCCCAATTTATTCTACCCCACACATTTCCCCCTCATTGTCGGTATGGGTATGTTTGTTTTCTGTGTCTGTGTCTCTGTTTCTGCATTGTAAATAATATTGTCTATACCAGTTTTTTCAGATTCCACGTATAAGATTAATATAGGATATTTGTTTTTCTCTTTCTGATTTACTTCACTCTGTATGATAGTCTCTAGGTCCATCCATGTTCTATCTAATTTTTTGGTTTGTTATATTCTCATACTATAGTTTTTTTTATATATGTGATGCTTATTGTGATCTTCCTAAGTTTCCCTAAGTACCTTTCTGTCAAAAAATTAGTTCCCTAAATACTTATGCTAGAACAGATTATATTTTAGATTTTTATTATTATTATGGCCTTAATTTATTCTTAGTTTGAAATCCTTTGTTTATGTTGAAATGTTTCAGTTGTGTCAGGCAAGAACTATTATTTTATGGACAGTATAAAATTATAATCATTCTAAAAAAAACAATGTAAATGGCCCATTAAAAGATTTATTAAGAAAAACAATTGGGTGGTATAAAGAAAAGAATCTCGAATGAAAATCAGTAGGATAGCTGCTGCTGTTGCTGCTAAGTCACTTCAGTTGTGTCTGACTCTGTGTGACCCCATAGACGGAAGCCCACCAGGCTCCCCCGGCCCTGGGATTCACCAGGCAAGAACACTGGAGTGGGTTGCCATTTCCTTCTCCAATGCATGAAAGTGAAAAATGAAAGTGAAGTTGCTCAGTCGTGTCCGACCCTTAGCGACCCCACGGACTGCAGCCCACCAGGCTCCTCCATCCATGGGATTTTCCAGGCAATAGTACTCGAGTGGCTTGCCATTGCCTTCTCCGAGTAGGATGGCAACTACTTTAAATTCCCTTTTTCCCATTATTTTGAAGCTTATCCCCCAAATTATCTTATTTACTGTAAGACATTCTAACTTCTTTTCTTCTTGAATTCTCTCACTATTTCCACTTTCTAATTATCCTTCTTCTTCATTCTTCTTCTTTATTCATTGCTTATATGCCAGGTACAGTGACATTCACACACTTGTAATGAATTTTAATTGTGAATTTACCTCATGTCAGGCATCTCAAGCTTTCCAAGTTGAAAGTTAACCAAGTCAATAAAGGAATCATTTGGAAACAACTAGAAAGAATGGCAAGACTTTTCTGAAATGTAAGTAAATGTAAGGCTCTTTAAAGAGAGATATATTTCCTGATCACTGATGCATTTAATATATGAACATTTCAATGAGTTTTACTCTGAATAATGGTCACCCTTGTACAATGCTCAAGACATATTTGGGCTCTGGCCATTATGGAACAACAGGGACCAGATTTACTAACCCCATCCCCGACCACCCGCCAACACACATATACTTTATAAAAAAGAAAACCAGATGATATGTAAGAACTATCAATTTTCAGATATTCTACAGACAGAGCAAGAAGTGTATCTCTAAGTAATTGGATATAAGCAAGATGAACTCTACTTGTTTACTCCCTGGAGGCAGTTTTCAGGCATCTGTAGGTTAAGGAAACACAGATTCCGGAGGTCTCTTGATTGAAGAGACATCTCAGAGTATGAGGAGTCCAGGAGGCTGGAATTTGCAAAGCAAAATACCAGAGAAAATGTACTTTCACAGAGAGAAAGTGTATCTTCAGTCTTGAGTTCCAAAGAGGTGTCTCTTCTAGCCTTTGCTTGACTATCAATTTTTATATAACAAGGAGGTACTTGAGGCCAGGGCAAAGATGGCAAAGAATTTCCAAAGCTTACAGAGGGCTCAGAACAGTTAGTTTTCTTACTTGACAGTTACTTGGAACCAATTTGATCACTTTGAGGTTTGTTTTAAAGTGGTTTTGTTGTTGTTAAGAGTAGGTTTAAAATGGACTTCTTAGAACTCTTAGCTCTACGACTAAGGCAGTATCCCTCTGGAGTCTATTCACTCTACAGGAGTCTACCCGATTCCTGTATTATGAGGCCTTTTTACTTGCTGAAGTCTGCAAAAATAAATGAGTCTTGACCTTTGTCTCATAATATATATAAAAATTGATATGAAATGGATTATTGACCCCAATAAGAACTAAAGCTATAAGACTTTTTGAAGAAAGCTAGAAAAAATCTTTGTGATTGGGTTAGGCAAAGATTTTTTTTCAAAATAAGACAAAAACAATAAATCATAAAAGAAAAGTTTGTTGAATTTCATTTCATCAAGATTAAAGATGTTTGTTCTTCATAAGATACAATTAAGCAAATAAAAAGTCAAGACACAGATTGCATGAAAGTATTTGCAAACATGGACCTAACATAGAACTTATATGCACAATATATAAGGAACTCTGACCATATGATGATAAGAAGACAATTGATTTAAAAATGGATAAAGCAGAAAGTTGGAGAATGATATGGCAAGCCACTCCAATATTCTTGCCTGGGATATCCCACAGACAGAAGAGCCTGGTAGGCTACAATTCATGGGTGGCAAAGGAGTCTGACATGACTTAGCAACTAAACAAACAGAAAGTAAGAAAAAGTTTCAAGGTAAGGATGAGGCCATATTAAAAGGATACAGTAAATATTATAAAAGAATATGACTGGAATAAGATAATATCTCAACTACAATGAACATGTTAAATACCCTGTTAAAATAAAGAATCTCAGATTATTGGGTTTTAAAAATCCAGCTATGTGTTACTGCTGCTGCTGCTGCTAAGTCACTTCAGTCGTGTCCAACTCTGTGTGACCCCACAGACGGCAGCCCACCAGGCTCCCCCGTCCCTGGTCTAGCAAGCAGTAAAATTCAGGTTTGATGGGCCTAATGCTTATAAAACTTTGTGGCTGACTTTAAGAAAATAAGTGTACCATTATAAATACAACCTGTCACACAGCTTTGGAAAATTCCTGAAATTGACATTTTATTAGTTTGATATTAAAGCTGCATCAGTCACAAGATTTGCATATAAAACAAAATAAATAGGAAAACTAAAAGTAGAGATTAACATAGGCAAACTTAAAAAGAATGACACTAATAGATAAATAAAATTTAGTACAGAAATAATTAACAGAAAGTAGAGGGTCAGTTTGTTTGTATTCACAAAGTTGCCCTCAAAGCCTAACAGTCATGAAGAGTCTTGTACTGAATGAGACAACATGTATTTGGCAAAATGTGTCAGGAATACCGAAATTTGAGATGAGTATTATTTCAATATAGAAATATCAATCTGTTAGAGTTTAAGGATGTAAAATACTACTAAGAGCCTTAAATTTGAATGATATAATTTGATTTACATATGTTGTTGAATAATATATCACTTGTATAGATGTTAAATTTTAAAAAATAAGTATTATATTAAGTTCATACAAGCCTAACATATTATGGACACAGCAATTAGAATTTGGTTAATAAATATTATATCTTTATTTTAAATAATCCACAGGATATTTACTAGACATGGAACATGCTAGGTCATACTTGAGAAGAACTGTCAGTTAATACTTACTGGAAGATTTCCATAGGAAATCTTCAACAAAAGTTATTCAACAAAATTATCTATAGAGCTAAAAGTTTTATCTATAGTGGTTACCTGCTTTATTATTTTTTCTTTACTCATTTCTCCTTTACACTGTTTTGCTAACTTTACAGGAGACATTTGCCAATGTCCTTTTTTGATGGATTCGAAATGACTGCTGCTGCTGCTAAGTCACTTCAGTGGTGTCCGACTCTGTGCGACCCCATAGATGGCAGCCCACCAGGCTCCCCTGTCCCTGGGATTCACCAGGCAAGAACACTGGAGTGGGTTGCCATTTCCTTCTCCAATGTGTGAAAGTGAAAAGTCAAAGTGAAGTCTCTCAGTCGTGTCTGACTCTTAGAAACCCCATGGACTACAGCCTACCAGGCTCCTCCATCCATGGGATTTTCCAGGCAGGAGTACTGGAGTGGGCTGCCATTGCCTTCTCCAAGAAATGACTGCTCCCCTCGTCAATTTTGGACCACTGCAAAGTGACTTTTTCCAATACTTATTACTAGGCGTAAGTAGTGTTATTTGACAGAAATCTACC
Organism: Moschus berezovskii; assembly: GCF_049115385.1. Lineage (NCBI taxonomy): Eukaryota > Metazoa > Chordata > Mammalia > Artiodactyla > Moschidae > Moschus > Moschus berezovskii. Next base: position 24,973,273 of record NC_142466.1, read on the forward strand.
AACATGTGCCCTTGGGTAAGATGTATCTGAGAATTTAATGTAATGGTACTTTTTCAACACAATACACAAAACCCTTGAGAGTTAAATTAGGAGAGTCTGAAAATTTTAATCATTCAAAAAGTGCTATTCAAATATGAGCCTGTAGTTGTTCCTATTTCATTCATTGCTATTATACTTTTTTTCCTGATAGACATTGAAAATAATTCTTTTCTTTCTTTTCTGACTTATTCATGAGATGATACATTTTAACCAGTATGTCCCACTTCACTGCTTGATATATAAATGAGGTCTCATCTCATTTTGAAATTTGAATCAGTTGTTTAAACACTCAATGGTCTCTTAAATGTCTCTCTTGGTTCCATTTTTTTCACCAAATATTGTTATAGAATCCTACAGACTTAAGCATTACAGAGGTATTCTTGCTTTCAGATGCCTCATTTTTGAAGGAAAAAAAAGAAAACATATTAATTCTAATAACAGTTCAAAAATAGAAATTGCATTTTGTATTATAGTTACTTTAACTCTGCCACACAAATGCCCTTCTTGAAAACACATACTGTAAGACTCTACTTGTTGACTGCTGAGTTGATTCCATTACTGGTCCAGATTCCCACAAAGGCACTGGGGTAGTACTTTTAAGAGAGAATAACACTGTTACTTTAGAGTTATACTTAGGTTTTGCAAATACTCTTATCTTTTTATCTCCCAGTGGGCTGATCAGAAAAATATTTCATATTGGGAAGGATAACCTTCTTTAATATACAGAAAAGATTTTGTTGTGCCCTGACCCCAGGTTAATTACTGGCCTTGAAAAGTGAAAGTGTTAGTCAGTCTGTCATGTCCAATTCTGTGATCCCATGGACTGTAGTCCGCCAGGTTCTTCTGTCCATGGAATCCTCCAGGCAAGAACACTGGAGTGGGTAGCCATTCCTTTCTCCAGGGGATCTTCCCAACTTACAAATCAAACTCAGGTTCCCACATTGCAGGCAGATTCTATACCATCTGAACCACCAGGGAACCCAATTAGTGACCTTACCGTTATATAACTAAAGATGTCACATATGTGTTCTTGAAAGAAGCTGAATTGATCTCTGGCATCTTCTTGCCCTGAAATTTGAAGTTCTATATAATTAGATGCTGAACTACATATGTTCTTTTAGAAGACACCTGAGTTATTTGGCCCCAGTATATCTCTGGACAAAACAACTCAGGAACATGTAGATTTACCAAGTAATGAATGATTTATTTCATCAAGAGGAATAAACTTGCTTTTTATTAATCAATAATTAAATAAATATAAAACTATTAAGCTTATCAACAAGTGATAGAGATGAGGCTTTCATTTATGAAGTATATTGAACTAGATAAGTTGAAATTTTGCCTTTTTTTTTTTTTTCTGATGTAGACCATTTTTAAAGACTTTATTGAGCTTATTGCTTCTGTTTTGTGTTTTTGTTTTGGCCATGAGGCCAATGGGATTTTAACTCCCCAACCAAGAAAGCTAAGATCTGCACCGCTGGCATCGAAAGACAAAATCTTAACCACTGGACCATTAGGAAGTCCCCAAAATTGCCTTTTTCAAGACACTGAATATGCTTTTAAAATGCAACAAACATTAATTAAAATAGATAGGAAATTAGCAAAAATCCACGGAAGGAAGAGAAAATAGAAATCATATAGTAATAATAATGTACTTTGCACTTCCTTAGGTATCAGTCTTAATAACCTATAGTTTTGAACTTTAGCCAAAAAAACGACAGGGTTTTGTAAAAGCATTAGGTCTACAAAAGTCAGTGAGTTAGAATGAGGTGTATAAATAAATTGGGGACTTTTAAAATAAAGGCTGGATGGCATCACCGACTCTGTGGACATGAGTTTGAGTGAACTCCGGGAGTTGGTGATGGATAGGGAGGGAGGCCTGGCGTGCTGTGATTCATGGGGTCGTGGAGAGTCGGACACGACTGAGCGACTGAACTGAACTGAAAATAAAGAACTCTTGCCTAGAAAATCCCATGGATGGAGGAGCCTGGTAGGCTGCAATCCATGGGGTCGCTAAGGGTCGGACACGACTGAGCAACTTCACTTTCACACATTGGAGAAGGAAATGGCAACCCACTCCAGTGTTCTTGCCTGGAGAATCCCAGGGACGGGGGAGCCTGGTGGGATTCCGTCTATGGGGTTGCACAGAGTCAGACATGACTGAAGTGACTTAGCAGCAAAGTAAAGAATAGATAACATAAAATATGTCCTGCAAATAAAGACTATAGAGAACTTTCTAAGCCTCAGCTTAAGCTCTGGGTGAAAAATTAAAGAAAATTTTGTTTCCTTGAGAATTTTTACACCAGGCGTGCCCTCATATGAGTTTGACATTTAGAGTAACTTTTTGACCTGGGAAATTAATATAAAAGTGGTGTCTAGCTGGGATACCTGGAAAAAACAAATACAAGAATTTTCTGGTGAGATTCCCCCAGATAAAGTTGTTCCAAATGAGTTTACAAGTAAAAATATTGTAGATAACATTTATATTGGTCAAGCATGATTTGAAACCACAAACAAGAGCATAAAAATCCTGGAAATATAAACCTCCTTAAACTGAAAATGGATAACGAGAAAAAAAAAAAAAAGAGAAATGTCATACTTCAGGTCAGTTCAGTCACTCAGTCGTGTCCGACTCTTTGCGACCCCATGAATCACAGCACACCAAGCCTCCCTGTCCATCACCAACTCCTGGACTTCACTCAAACTCATGTCCATTGAGTAGGTGATGCCATCCAGCCATCTCATTCTCTGTCATCCCTGTCTCCTCCCGCCCCCAATCCCTCCCAGCATCAGAGTCTTTTCCAATGAGTCAACTCATTGCATGAGGTGGCCAAAGTATTGGAGTTTCAGTTTTAGCATCAGTCCTTCCAGTGAACACCCAGGATTGATCTCCTTTAGAATGGACTGGTTGGATCTCCTTGCAGTCTAAGGGACTCTCAAGAGTCTTCTCCAGCACCACAGTTCAAAAGCATCAATTCTTTGGCGATCAGCTTTCTTCACAGTCCAACTCTCACATCCATACATGACCACGGGAAAAACCATAGCCTTGACTAGATGGACCTTGGTTGGCAAAGTAATGTCTCTGCTTTTTAATATGCTATCTAGATTGGTCATAACTTTCCTTCCAAGAAGTAAGCGTCTTTTAATTTCATGGCTGCAATCACCATCTGCAGTAATTTTGGATCCCAAAAAAATAAAGTCTGACACTGTTTACACTGTTTCCCCATCTATTTCCCATGAGGTGATGGGACCAGATGCCATGATCTTTGTTTTCTGAATGTTGAGCTTCAAGCCAACCTTTTCACTCTCCTCTTTCACTTTCATCAAGAGGCTCTTTAGTTCCTCTTCACTTTCTGCCGTAAGGGTGGTGTCATCTGCATATCTGAGGTTATTGATATTTCTCCTGGCAATCTTGATTCCAGCCTGTGCTTCTTCTAGACCAACATTCCTCATGATGTACTCTGCATATAAGTTAAATAAAGAGGGTGACAATATACAACCTTCATGCACTCCTTTTCATATTTTGAACCAGTCTGTTATTCCATGTCCAGTTCTAACTGTTGCTTCCTGACCTGCATACAGGTTTCTCAAGAGGCAGCTCAGGTGATCTGATATTCCCATCTCTTGAAGAATTTTCCACAGTTTATTGTGATCCACACAGTCAAAAGCCTTGGCATAGTCAATGAAGCAGAAATAGATGTTTTTCTGGAACTCTCTTGCTTTCTCCATGATCCAGCGGATGTTGGCAATTTGATCTCTGGTTCCTCTGCCTTTTCTAAAACCTGCTTGTACATCTGGGAGTTCACAGTTCACATATTGCTGAAGCCTGGGTTGGAGAATTTTGAGCAATGTCGTACTTAGTAGGGATATTATAGAAGTTCCCTTATAATCATTACCAAGATAAGTTTTCCGACTGTTACCCTTCATATTTTCACTAAAAATCATACTAAATAGTGTAAGTCTAAAAACAGTAGTAAGAGGCATAAGAATCAATAAGAATTATCTTTTTTTAATGGCGATTCATTTCACATATGATAATATACATGTTTCAATGCCATCTCCCAAATCATCCCACCCTCCCACAGAGTCCAAAAGACTGTTCATTCATCTGTGTCTCTTTTGCTGTCTCATTACAGGGTTATCGTTACCATCTTTCTAAATTCCATATATATGCGTTAGTATACTGTATTGGTATTTTTCTTTCTGGCTTAGTTCACTCTGTAATAATAGGCTCCAGTTTCATCCACCTCATTAGAACTGATTCAAATGTATTATTTTTAATTGCTGAGTAATTGTGTATATGTACCACAGCTTTCTCATTCATTCGTCTGCAGATGGACTTCTAGGTTGCTTCCCTGTCCTGGCTATTATAAACAGTGCTGCAATGAACATTGGAGTACATGTGTCTCTTTCAATTCTGGTTTCCTTTGTGTGTATGCCCAGCAGTGGGATTGCTGGGTCATATGGCAGTTCTATTTCCAGTTTTTTAAGGAATCTCCACACTGTTCTCCATAGTGGCTATACTAGTTTGCAGTGTAAGAGGGTTTCCTTTTTTCCACATCCTCTCCAGCATTTATTGCTTGTAGACTTTTGGAGACTAGCCATTCTGACTGGCGTGAAATGGTACCTCATTGTGGTTTTGATTTGCATTTCTCTGATTATGAGTGATGTTGAGCATCTTTACATATGTTTGTTAGCCATCTGTATGTCTTCTTTGGAGAAATGTCTGTTTAGTTCTTTAAAAATATTTTTCATTTCTTAGATGAAAGATAATGAAAAGTTTGTCATTATTTACATAGAATATATGAAATTTGTTTTCAGAGTTATGAGAATTCAATTTCACTAGATACAAATGTAAGAAGTGTTTTCATAATCTTGCAATAACCAATGAAAATTAAAAAGAAAATTTAAATTGCTTCAAAAATGTAAAAATGCATGCAACAAAAATCATAAGGTACTTAGAAATAAATGTGTCAAGATAGAGAGAAAAATTATGGAAATAATTATAAACATTTTTGAATAATACAAAGTAAAATTTAATCTGAATATGTGGGTAGATACATGATGTTTCTGGTTTTAAAAAAATCAGAAAGATAATAAATCTTTCTAAATTAATCTGCAACCACAGTATAACTCTAAAAGTAGTTCCAATAGGATGCTTCATAAAACTTGACAAATTAATTCTCAAATGCACTTGGAAGGAATTGTGTTGAAAATTATTAAAAAGAATATGAAAAAAAACTGCCTTACCATATATAAATAATTTTTTCAAAGTGATAGCAATGAAAATGTAGAATATGCAAGCATAAACTATGTGATCTGGCAGCACACTTGAGAGCCCCCAAATCTATATACATGATAAACAGAACTTTAAGTCAAACGTTGCATATGACACGTCATTGAGGAAAGGAGTTGCTTTGTAATAAGCAACGTTAAAAAAACTCAGATATCTATGAAAACATTAGATCGATTCCTCAGACCTTATTTGAGTTAAATTCAAGCTGATTTCAAAGTATGACCTGAGGAAGAAAATTTACACCTTTTAGAGAAATTATCTCTGTGGTAGAAATTTGCAAATAAGGCCAAGATAAAGTACAAATCACAGGGAGAAAGATTGGTATATTTATATAATCAGAAATAAAACCTTTATGACAAAGATAACAAAAATAGACTGACAAGCCTCAAACAGAAATAAGAGGACACACAATCTGTTTGCCCTTAGATCGGCACTGTGTAGGTCTGCAAAGTTGTCAGGGAATGGAAGCCAGCAAAGGCATTTTATATTGGTCAGAGGTGTTAGTTATACACTGATTATAGCCAAACATAAGAAGGAAGGAATTTGAGTTCCTGATGACAATGTGAGCTGCAATGGATGCTTATTATTACGGAATCTTGTATTGAGTGATATAAGAATGGGTGAATTTAAGTCAAATGATCATTATATCTACTACTGTGGGCAAGAACCCCTTAGAAGAAAGGGAGTAACCCTTATAGTCAACAGAGGAGTCCGAAATGCAGTACTTGGATGCAATCTCAAAAATGACAGAATGATCTCTGTTTGTTTCCAAGGCAAAGCATTCAATATCACAGTAATCCAAGTCTATGCCATAACCAATAGTGCGGAAGAAGCTGAAATTGAACAGTTCTATGAAGACCTACAAGACCTTCTAGAAATAACCACCCCAAAAAGATGTCCTTTTCATTCTAGGGGACTGGAACTCAAGAAATACCTGGAGTAACAAATAAATTTGGCCTTGGAGTACAGAATGAAGATGGGGAAAGGCTAGCAGAGTTTTGCCAAGAGAACGCACTGGTCATAGCAAACACCCTCTTCCAACAACACAAGATAAGACTCTACACATGCACATCACCAGATGTTCAATACCAAAATCATATTGGTTATATTCTTTGCAGCCAAAGATGGAGAAGTTCTATGCAGTCAGCCTAAACAAAACCGGGAGCTAATGTGGCTCAGATCACTATGGCTCCTTATTGCCAAATTCAGACTTAAATTGAAGAAAGTAGGGAAAACCACTAGACCATTAAGGTGGTTTAAATCCCTTATGACTATACAGTGGAAGTGACAAATAGATTCAAGAGACTATATCTGATAGACAGAGTGCCTTAAGAACTATGGATGGAGGTTCGTGACATTGTACAGGATGCAGTGATCAAGACCATCCTCAAGAAAAAGAAGTGCAAAAAGGCAAAATGGTTGTCTGAGAAGGCTTTACAAACAGCTGTGAAAAGAAGACAAGCGAAAGGCAAAGGATGAAAGGAAAGATATACCCATTTGAATGCAGAGTTCCAAAGAATAGCAAGGAGAGATAAGAAAGCCTTCCTCTGTTATCAATGAAAAAAAAAAAAATAGAGGAAAACAATAGAATGGCAAACTGGAGATCTCTTCAAGAAAATTAGAGATACCAAGGAACTTTTCATGCAAAGATGGACTCAGTGAAGGACAGAAATGGTATGGACCTAACAAAAGCAGAAGATATTAAGAAGAGGTGGCAGGAATACACAGAAGAACTATACAAAAAAAGATCTTCATGACCCAGATAATCATGTTGCTGTGATCACTCACCTAGAGCCAGACATCCTGGAATTGTGAAGTCAAGCAGGCCTTAGGAAGCATCACTACAAACAAAGCTAGAGGAGGTGATGGAATTCCAGTTGAGCTGTTTCAAATCCTAAAAAATGATGCTGTGAAAGTGCTACACTCAATATGGCAGAAAACTTGGAAAACTCAGCAGTGGCCATAGGACTGGAAAAGGTCAGTTTTCATTCCAATCCCAAAGAAAGGCAATGCCAAAGAATGTTCAATCTACCACAAAATTGCACTCATCTCACACGCTAGTAAAGTAATGCTCTACATTCTCCAAGCCAGGTTTCAACTGTACGTGAACCGTGAACTTCCAGATGTTCAAGCTGGCTTTAGAAAAGGCAGAGGAACCAGAGATCAAATTGCCAACATCCGCTGGATCATCGAAAAAGCAAGAGAGTTCCAGAAAAACATCTACTTCTGTTTTATTGACTATGCCAAAACCTTTGACTGTGTGGATCACAACAAACTGTGGAAAATTCTTCAAGAGATGGGCATACCAGACCACCTGACATGCCTCCTGAGAAATCTGTTTGCAGGTCAAGGAGCAATAGTTAGAACTGAACATGGAACAGACTGTTTCCAAATCGGGAAAGGAGTACGTCAAGGCTGTATATTGTCACCCTGTTTATTTAACTTATTATGCAGAGTACATCATGAGAAACGCTGGACTGGATAAAGCACAAGCTTGGATCAAGATAGCCGGGAGAAATATCAATAACCTCAGATACGCAGATGATATGACCCTTACGGCAGAAAACAAAGAACTAAAGATCTTCTTGATGAAATTGAAAGAGGAGAGTGAAACTGTTGACTTAAAACTCAACTTTAGAAAACTAAGTTCATGTCATCTGGTCCTATCACTTCATGGCAAACAGATGGGAAAACAGTGGAAACAGTGAGAGAGACTTTATTCTGGCGGCCTCCAAAATTACTGCAGATGGTAACTGAAGCCATGAAATTAAAAGACGCTTGCTCCTTTGAAGAAAATTTATGACCAACCTAGACAGCTTATTAAGAAGCAGAGATATTACTTTGCCAACAAAGATCTGTCTAGTCAAGGCTATGGTTTTTCCAGTAGTCATGTATAGATGTGAGAGTTGGACTATAAAGAAAGCTGAGTACTGAAGAATTGATGCTTTTGAACTGTGGTATTGAGAAGACTCTTGAGAGTCCCTTGGACTTCAAGGAGATCCAACCAGTCCATTCTAAAGGGAATCAGTCCTGAATATTCATTGGAAGAACTGGTGCTGAAACTCTAATACTTTGGCCACCTGATCCGAAGAACTGAGTCACTAAAAAGACTCTGATGCTGGGAAAGATTGAAGACTGGAGGAGTAGGTGATGACAGAGGATGCTATGGTTGGATTGCATCACCGACTCAATGGACATGAGTTTGAGTAAACTCCAGGAGTTGGTGATGGATAGGGAGGCCTGGCATACTGCAGTCCTTGGGGTTGAAAAGAGTGAGACATGACTCAATGACTGAAATGATCTTAACTGAAGAGTTTCCTATGGTGGTTTTAACAAATGATCACACTTTTAATGGCTTAATACAACAAAGTTTATTATCCTACAGTTTTGGAGCTCAGACGTCCAAAATTGGTCTCAGTGGACTAAAATCAAGCAGTTGGCAAGGCCCCATTACTTTCTCAAATTTCTAGGGCAAAATCTATTTACTTAATTTTTCCAGTGTCCGGAGGGTTACCATATTTTCTGACTGGTGGCTGTTTTTCATCTTCAAAGTCAGCAATCAGATCATTTTAACTTCTATTGCTATTTTCACTTTTCTTTAACTGTGACTCCTCTGATTCATTCTTTCACTTAAAAGGGTGCTTGTGTAAAAATGAGCCAACCTGGATACTCCAGACTATCTCTTCATCTCAAGGACAGCTGATGAGCAACTGTAACTATTCCATCTGCAATATTAATACCTTTTGCCATATTCACAGGTTCCTATGATTAGAAAAAGCTTCTTTGGAGATCTGTTAAGTTGGCTGACACAGTGGTCAGTGGTAAGAAATCGGCCTGTTGCTTAAGCTAGATAGTTAAGGCTCTCTGTTATGTGTACTTAAGTCATCTTGACATATTACTTTTTATTTTCCTGTAGCTGCTACTACCAACTGCTATCAGTTATTGAGCTCTCTACAGAAGTAAGCACTATAATTCATTTAACCCACTTAACTCATAATGACCCCATAATATCATCTTTTTTTACAGAGGGAAAACTGAGGGATAGACAGACTAAGCGACTTGGGGAAGGTCCCCAGTATTTAGAGTTTTAACTCCTATACTAAACTGCTTTTCTATATGTTTGACGTTTACATAAAGACAAAGACACAGAAGTGAAGTTCAAAACCTAAAATTAAAATAAAAAACTTTAAAAAGTATGATTTCAGTGACATGAATCACTCTTGTCATTTTAACAATATAGCCGGAACTTATCATCACAGGGATCCCTACATGCAGTCTGAAATGTGAACATACAAGTTTCTCTTTGTTTTCTTTTCTGAATTGTCAAAATAGACTCCTGATTTTCAGTAAAATTGTTGGGAAGAGCGCTTGTTTGAAGATCTCATTCCTTTGCACTTCCAGTGTGCTGCTGTGGTTCTGGTTGTCTGGGCATCCTGACTGATGCGTTATGTTTTGCATTTAGTAAACAGTATATTTCATTTGCTATGTGTCAAGTTCTGTGCCTTAGAAGATCCTTTTTTTTTTATCTCAACTTGTGCTTGTTTTTCAGTCTCTGATCATTCATTCATTTAGGTTTTTCTAAAATCTATTCTCAGGTATTTGTTATTTAATTAATATATGAGAAGAGGTAAATTTATAATTGGGTGCCTTTATCAAAAATTAAGAAAACCTTGTAAATAATGATTTAACACTAGAAAAGTTTACTTAGTATATCAGGATTTAAAATGTTTATAACAAAATATCATTGGGATTCAATTTATATAAGCATTATGTTGTTTTATATATTAGAAATAATAAAAATATGAATTTACCCTACACATTTAAAATCTGTCTTTTAAGGAAACTGTAGCTCTTTCATCTGTTTGAGTTTGGAGAGATGACTTTGCAGAGAGTCCACGCAATGATTCAACTCAACAAATATTTATTATTTGCAAAGCACTATGCTTACCTACAGTGAATTCAAAATTTGACTCAAACAAGTTTCTAACTCTGAAAATGGAGCAGTTTATTGGAGAGTTAGATTATACATATAAAAGTATATTTTAAAGTAGAATGTTAAATGTATTCTGAAGAAGGTATAAAACTATCGGAGAGAATGTTTCTCACTGGGATTTATAGATTTCGTGCAATTAACATTTCCTAAAAGTGCTTGATCATGACTCATCTGAAGTGTTTATTAAAAATACCTACCTTTGGGTGTTCTGATTAGAGGACTTGAGATTTTTTTTTTCCCCACGATGTAACCTTGTAACTCTTACATTCAGTGAAGTTAAGAAGTTACTGATAATGAAGAAAACCTTTGTATTAACCTTGAAAGATGGGCAGTTATTCAAGAAGGTTGAGAGGGGAAGCATTTCAAGCACAAAGCTTCTTGAGCAAATGAGGCCAAAATGACAAGATCACTTTAAGTTTTATTTCTCCATCTATCTATTCATGAAGCAAAACAGGGTAGAGAGAGTATAAACATCAATAAGAGCTAGAAACTCCCCCTCTAAGAATTCTTGTAAATATTGAGAAATCGGTATTTACATAACTGCTGCTGCTGCTGCTGAGTCACTTCAGTCGTGTCCGACTCTGTGTGACCCCATAGACGGAAGCCCACCAGGCTCCCCCGTCCCTGGGATTCTCCAGGCAAGAACACTGGAGTGGGTTGCCATTTCCTTCTCCAATGTGTGAAAGTGAAAAGTTATGCAAATATTGATTCAAGTTTATAGACATCTATAAAGAGAAGGCAATGGCAAGCCACTCCAGTACTCTTGCCTAGAAAATCCCATGGATGGAGGAGCCTGGTAGGCTGCAGTCCGTGGGGTCGCTAAGGGTCGGACACGACTGAGCGACTTCACTTTCACTTTTCCCTTTCCACTTTCACACATTGGAGAAGGAAATGGCAACCCACTCCAATGTTCTTGCCTGGAGAATCCCAGGGACAGGGGAGCCTGGTGGGCTTCCATCTATGGGGTCACACAGAGTCGGACACGACTGAAGTGACTTAGCAGCAGCATGAGAGCTAAATGATCCCTTAGGTTTGGAAATGAGAGACTAGGTGATTGATAAAGTTTGTTAATGAACTTCAAAGCAACGGATATCCTGCAGAGTCAGATTTCAAAGATGAGCCGCCAGCACTGGTAAAATCTAGTTCGAAAAGGCAGACTGTTGAAAGTTCAGGATATGAGATAATTTAAACATACACATCTCACTACCCCTGATGCAGACTCTCATAGAAATGAATATTGTAAGGTAGAAATAGCTGTAGCCAGGACAAGAAGAAAAAGTGACTGTAAAAGCTGGTGCAGTCACTCCTTACATTTTTGGTGGCTGCAGTCGGGACTGCAATCTTTGATTATTGAGTGACAAAGATTTCTATCTTCATGGGACAACTGGAGTTGGAAGAGGAAAGATAGATATTTTCCTCTTTTGTAGAGAATTGTTCTGCTGAACATTTCGGTTATGAAAAGCAAACTAGGCCTGGTTCTGGAATGGGAAGGTTAAGACAAAGGGAGCCACTATATAAATGGTGTACCTAGGAGGTTATGGGAGATGAGTTTGGATATCCTAGAAGTTGTTACCAGATAGGACTATAGGAATTCTGCATCATGGAAGGGACAGGTTTTTCTGCTGGGATTGTTAACCACTTTGTTTCCCTCTTCACTAGACTTCTAAAGAATGTAACTGGTAATGTACCTCTTCATTATGAGGTCTTCCAAGGAAATGACGGTGTGTCAAAAACACACCAAAAAACATGGACTATGACAAATTGCCTGAGGTCCAGTCCTACCTTTGATGTAGTCTCAAGGTGTAAACCTTTAAATAAATCTCTTGATGCTGTGTACATCAGTTTCCTCATCTAATAAAAATGGAGAATAACAATACTTGCAGTACTCAGTTTATATGGTTATTGAGAAGACTGAATGATTGTGCTGTATGATATATTTAGAAAGTTGACTATGGTTTTTGGAAATAAAATGAGGGACCCATGAAAAATTCACACAAGCTGTTGAGAGCCAAATAGGAAGCATAGGTAGCTTTTTGCCCTTTATTCAAAGACAATGAACAGAAAAAAACATTAGTGGAAAATAATAAATGATTCTGAAATATAAAATAAGGTGGTGACCACAGAAATGCAAAAGCCAGATAAAGAATATATCTTTGAGTAAAAAGTTTTGTTATGGAAAAATGAATAAATTTTAGGCTTGGTACTCTCAAAAAATTTAACAGAAAAACAAAATAGCGCGTGATAATGGATAAGACGGGTTTTCCAACGGCTCAGTGGTAGAGAATCTGTCTGCCAAGGCAGGAGACACGGGTTAGATCCCTGAGTTGGGAAGATCTCCTGGAGAAGGAAATGGCAATTCATTCCAGTACTCTTTTCTGGTAAATCCCATGGACAGAAGAAACTGGTGGTCTACTGTCCATGGAATCACAGAGAGTCAAACAACTTTGCACAACTGAGCAACTAACATTTTAATTTTCACTTTAGCTGGAGGACACTGAAGCTCATATATTATAAAATTAAGGAAATTAAAAAGCAAATAAACTGAAGAAAATGATCGCATCATGTATGAGATTGAGATTTCTTGGCATGCTCCTAAAATTTTCTAGGCAAATTCATAGTCACACCAATCAATTTACAACATGATTGGTTCATACAGGCTCACTTCACTGTGTAGTGCAAAGACACAATGTTTGTCACATGTGTTAGCTTCCTGCCGCTGCTGCTGCTAAGTTGCTTCAGTTGTGTCCAACTCTGTGCAACCCCACAGACAGCAGCCCACCAGGCTACCCCGTCCCTGAGATTCTCCAGGCAAGAATACTAGAGTGGGTTGCCATTTCATTTTCCAATGCATGCATGCATGCTAAGTCGCTTCAGTCGTGTCCGACTCTGTGAGACCCCATAGATGGCAGTCCACCAGGCTCCTCTGTCCACAGGATTCTCTAGGCAAGAATACTGGAGTGGGTTGCCATTTCCTTCTCCTAGGACTGTTAACAAGTTATCACATACTTGGTAGTTTGGAGACAAGATAAATTTATTCTCATAGAGTTCTGGAGGACAGACGTTTAGAGTCAGGGTACCCGCGATGCCTCATTCTCTAGGGGAGATTCTTTGACTTTTCCAGCCTCAGGGAGCTCCAGACATTCCTTGGCTTCTGACTGCATCACTCCACCCCTGTTCTTCCTTCTCCACATGGCCTTCTCTTCTTTCTCCCTGTGAGTTTCTGCTCTGTGTATCTCTTATAAGGACACTTTGTTATTGAATTTAGAGTTCACCCAGACAATTCATCATCTCATCTAAAGATCTTTAACTTAATTACATCTGCAAAAACTTTTTTGAAATGAGGTCACATTTGCAAGTTCCAGGGATAGGAGAATATATTTTTGGCAGCTACCATTCAACCCAGCAAACCAGAACTGTTATTAATCTAATTAGAGGTAGTTTTTCCATTATGGTGGATTATTCTGGTCAATGGAACATGTTTTTTGTATCTTAAGCTTATTCTATTTCTTTTCATTCTATTTTATGTTAACTAAATTATGTGTGTGTGTGGGGGGGGTGTATTTAGGGGAGGGGATGGGTACTCTCAGTTTTAAGTACTGTACTTTAAAGTTCAGCATTAATTACAGGAAAAGTTTGTTGTTACTAATCTGGCTCTGACATTTATATAACTCTATGAACATCCTTGTGCAGTGGTATTTTAGTAAATCACAGTTGATCACTGTATTCATAGCATAAAATGTAACACAATACTACATAGTCAAAAACTTTGTTTATGAATTTTCCCTTGAAAATATACATATTTTAATGTTCAAAGTTTCTTTCTTTCTCTGAGGATCACATTACCTATATCCTGTATTTCATATCTCTATTTTATAATTAGTCCCTGATGTAAAAAACAATAAAATCTGACATCAATTGTGCCAGAAACATAGTAGATGTTTAGTGAGAAGATATTGAATGACTCGCTCAGTTGTATCCGACTCATTGTAAACCCATGGATTATACTCTCCATGGAATTCTCCAGGCCAGAATACTGGAGTTGGTACCCTTTCCCTTCTCCAAGGGATCTTCCCAACCCAGGGATCGAACCCAGGTCTCCCTCATTGTAGGTGGATTCTTTACAAACTGAGGCACTAGGGAAGTCCAAACATACTAGAGTGGGTAGCCTGTCCTTTCTCCAGCAGATCTTCCTGACCCAGGAACCGAAACAGGGTCTCCCGCATCGCAGGCAGATTCTTTACCAACTGAGCTACTAGCACAATAAACGGCAGAAATGTTACGGACCTAACAGAAGCAGAAGATACTAAGAGGTGGCAAGAATACACAGAAGGACTATACAGAAAAGGTCTTCATGAGCAAGATAATCACAATGGTGTGATCACTCACCTAGAGCCAGACATCCTGGGATATGAAGTCAAGTGGGCCTTAGGAAGCATCACTATGAACAAAGCTAGTGGAGGTGATGGAATTCCAGTTGAGCTATTTCAAATCCTGAAAGACGATGCTGTGAAAGTGCTGCACTCAATATGCCAGCACACTTGGAAAACTCAGCAGTGGCCACAGGACTGGAAAAGGTCAGTCTTCATTCCAATCCCAAAGAAAGGCAATGCCAAAGAATGCTCAAACTATCACACAATTGCACTCATCTCACACGCTAATAAACTAATGCTCAGTATTCTTCAAGCCAGGCTTCAACAGTACATGAACTGTGAACTTCCAGATGTTTAAGCTGGATTTAGAAAAGGCATAGGAACCAGAGATCAAATTGCCAACATCTGCTGGATCATCAAAAAAGCAGGAGAGTACCAGAAAAACACCTGCTTTATTGACTATGCCAAAACCTTTACTGTGTGGATCATAACAAACTGTGGAAAATTCTTCAAGAGATGGGAATACCAGACCACCTGACATGCCTCCTGAGAAATCTGTATGCAGGTCAAGAATCAGTAGTTAGAACTGGACATGGAACAAAAGACTGGTTGCAAATCAGGAAAGGAGTACATCAAGACTGTGTACTGTCACCCTGCTTATTTAACTTATATGCAGAGTAATCATGAGAAAAGCTGGGGTGGATGAAGCACAAGCTGGGATCAAGATTACCAGGAGATATATCAATAACCGTAGATGTGCAGATGACACCACCCTTATGGCAGAAAGTGAAGAACTAAAAAGTCTCTTGATGAAAGTGAAAGAGGAGAGTGAAACAGTTGGCTTAAAATTCAACATTCAGAAAACTAAGATCACATCATCTGGTCCCATCACTTCATGGCAAATAGATTGGGAAACAATGGAAACAGTGAGAGACTTTATTTTTGGGTGGCTCCAAAATCACTGAAGATCGTTACTGCAGCCCTGAAATTAAAAGATGCTTGCTCCTTGGAAGAAAAGTTATGATCAACCTAGATAGCATATTAAAAAGCAGAGACATTACTTTGCCAACAAAGGTCCATCTAGTCAAAGCTATGGTTTTTCCAGAAGTCATGTATGGATGTGAGAGTTGGACTATAAAGAAAGCTGAGTGCTAAAGAATTGTTGCTTTTGAACTGTGGTGTTGGAGAAGACTCTTGAGAGTCCCTTGAACAGCAAGGAGATCCAACCAGTTCATCCTAAAGAAAAGCAGTCCTGAATATTCATTGGAAAGACTAATGTTGATGCTGAAACTCCAATACTTTGGCCATCTGATGCGAATAACTGACTCACTGGAAAAGACCCTGATGCTGGGAAAGATTGAGGGTGGGAGGAGAACGGAATGACAAAGGATGAGATGGTTGGATGGCATCACTGACTCAGTGGACATGAATTTGAGTCAACACTGGGAGCTGGTGATACACAGGAATGTCTGGCATGTTGCAGTCTATGGAGTTGCAAAGAGTCAGACAGGACTGAGCGAGTGAACTGACTGATTGAATGAGTATCCAGTGAATGACTGAATGCTATGTTATAGGTTTGGAACAAAATTCAAAGTTAGAAGAATTTCTAAAAAGTCCCCCAATTTTTCACTCCCATAGGAGAAACAAGGCAGATTCTGTCACAGACCTTTAAGAGCTTGGAAATTCTAATGTGCTTGTGATTGTAAGGAAGAAAAATATCAGTGGCAGGTCAGACCAGCACTGTTGCAAGAGTCCTATGGTGAGCTACTTAGTCATTTCAGAAATTTCTAGCAACGGCCATGCAGATGCTGCCTCTTGTACTGCAAGCACCTTTTTTCCTATACAGACCTTCTCAAGTTCCACACTCTATCCTTTCTCCCTCTAAGAGTCATAAATCACAATCACACAAAAAAAGCTTATTTTATGTATCTCCAGGGAAGAAGTTCATTTTACTTAGAAAAGAGAAATAAGCATAGATAAATTAAGTGATTTAATTGAGACCATACAACATGCCTGCCAGTGAATTAGGATTCAAAAGTGTCTCTTAGTTTCCTAATTACATCTCCTGAAAATAATAGGTAAACTAACTACAAATGCAATGCAAAATTGTGCCTAATGGCAACCGCTGCTTTATTGAAAAGTCCTTTTCTTTCATAAAATACAGAATTGGTGAATATAGAGTCAGACCACACAATATAATATGGTCCACGATTCATTAAATGATGTAGCAGATTCAAGGAAAGATCACATTAAGGTTTATGAGAAGCTGAGGTCCAAGAAGATGCACACATCTAAATTCTGATGGTGCTGAAACGTTTCAGTGTCTTATTAATCTGCCCAGTCTCACTGTCTTTAAGACTGCAGCCAAGAAAAAATATGATTGATTGTGCAGCAGGATATGTGTTTTTTGCATTTCCATTAACTATAAAACAAGCACCATTTTAATTAAGCTGCTTCCAAGCAATTCAGGTGCTCTATAAAAATATAATGAAGCAATTAAGATGTGTTACAAGTGACTGAGAGATCTTTTTCATTTGAAAATGTGAAAGTGGAAGGGTTTTTAGTTGTTGTTTAATCTTTCCCTACCCTCAAAGCAGGGAGGCTATTTAATGTCAAGGAAAAGAACACTAGATTTAAGTGAAATACAAGTTGACTTAATGTATATAATTTTTCCAAAATTTAACATAAATCAAATTATTTTTACTGTCATTTGAGGTATGAAGAAATGTATAGGCATTGTACATTATATTAGGGTCATAAAAACACCCTTATATACCTCTCAAGGAAATATTAATTGTGGGATCTTAATAGAGCACCATGAATTCCTCTAAATTATATGTAGAATGAATTTTAGGAAATTATCTAGATATTATACTTGCTTGAATATTTGAAATTTTGAGAGACCCAGGAGAGTTGGGACCTTTCTTACTTGGTACATTAATTTGCTTTGGGTGTATCAGTATGATCTATATGCAAAATGGTGTACTCTTTACTTCCATAAGAACAATGAACTTTCTGTTTGTATCAAAAAATGATCATTTATTAGATTCTGTCCTTCATTCAGTCAACTAGCAGTTATTATTACCAGGAATGATAAGTTCTGGGGATATAAAGGTGATCATTACACACTTAAACTGCCCAGGCAGAGGTTAATATTCTAGTGTGCAATAGTTACCAAAAAGAATAAAAAGGAGAAACAAGAATATAATAGTGCACTGTGGTGAGCATTAACAGACAAAATAACATGAACCGCGACACCGACACTAGGAAACTGGTAAGAACTGGTCACTCTGAGGAGCTGATATTATCTAATTGTGGAAGAAATATCTTTGTAGAAAGCCTTGGAGAAGGGTAGGAAAAAAATTGATATTTAGAATGGCTGTAGAGAAGGGAACCAATAAATGCATAATATATAGGGAATTATTTCTAAGAATTCTAAAGAGATTTGATAATTCTCTATGTTCTCATCTATGAAGAGTAATCCTTACTTTATTTATTTTTTTTTTCTTTTTAAAAAAATTTATTTATTTTAATTGGAGGCTAATTACTTTACATTATTGTATTGGTTTTGCCATACATTGACATGAATCTGCCCTGGGTGTACATGTGTTCCCCATCTTGAACCCCCCTCCCACCTCCCTCCACATCCCATCCCTCTGGTTCATCCCAGTATACCAGCCCTGAGCATCCTGTATCAAACCTGGACTGGCGATTCGTCTTATTTTATTTTTAAATGTTTACTGTTGTAAAATTCACCCACTGACCTAACCTAAATATCTTAGGCTGCAGGTTTAGGCTATTTCCGTCTGAACGGAAGTAGGTAATTATATGTGATTTTCAAAGTATGCCATTTTTATTACAAGTCAGAGGAAATGGGAACTGAAACAATATACAGACAGAAGTTAGCAACACTGCTGTTGTACATTAGACATCCTTGTAGAGCATATAGAAAGTTGGAGAATTTAAATTAATTGCATGATGTTTTAGAGGTACAACATGGTGTTTCAGAGGTACAAAGTTGCAGAATCAGGATTAAAAAAACAACCCTGAGGTAATATAACTAAGATTGTAGGTAGGGAGACAGAAGACATCCAGACAGACAGATAATTTATTGGTTATACTGTCTTCTCTCATTCCTGTTACTTTTTTATTAGTGGCTCGGCATGATTAATAGCACTAAAAAACTAGTTTGAACTGTTAATTGCTGTTGTTCTATAATGCTTTATTTATAATTAATGTGCTAATTCTTGGTTTATTCCTGGGGCATTTTCATCATGGGTGTGATATAAAGTAACTGAAAGACTAAATAAATGTTACACCTGCCTTCCAGCTATCAGGCTGGTCCAAATGGAATTGAATGCTGTGTTCCTGAGTAACCTCTCTGCCCAATGTCAAGAACTTACACAAAGCCAAATGAGATTTTAGTAATTCTGTTTCAGGAATTCTCTGAAGGACCATTAGCTGCAGAGACATCCAGGTCAGGGTAGCCATCAGTGGAAAGCAACAAGGTGGGTGATCTCCTGGAGAAGGAAAATGGTTGAACTCCTTAAGAGTCGAGCTTCCAAGCCTGGATTAATGAAAACACTGTAGAATGCACTGTTGAAGGGGCTGTGTGAATGGTGGCGGGTGCGAATACTCTTTCTCAAAGTCCACTACCTTGGGTTTTCTCCTCCTGCTCTGATAATTTTTAGCTATTGGATGGGAGGGTCTGAGGAAAGAGGAAAAATAGCTGGCAAAGAATGGTGTGTGTATAAGAGAGAGAGAGAGACCCTGAGAAAAACAAGGAGACCCTTCATCAAGAATAATGGGAAACAAGACTATAATATTATGCTGGTTCTGCTTTATTAGTATTATAGGAAATCTGAAACACTGAGATTTCCACACGCCTGCCTCCCTGTCTTTCTATACTACACTCCTTCTTGCTGGCTTCTTTTATTGCTTACCACTGATTATTGACTGTGTACATGGAGCTATGCTAGTAAGTGTAAATGTGTGTATATAAGCCAGCTCCTAAAACTATCAAGAGTCAATTTTCCAACATTAAGACATTTTGTGAGCTGCTTGTTAAACCACTGGCAGCTTGACATTGAGCACGGAGGAGTATTTACATCACTAAAATAGGCAAGCACAGCACATTACTGAATTTCTTGTTTTTCTTTCTGGAGAGTCAGTTCTCCCCCCTAGTGTATGTATTATGTGAGGGTAAGTATATGGTGAGAGGGGCAGGGCATATATATCTCTCCTAACCTTGGAGAGACTTAGAACTTTGTAGGCAAACAAAACTGACAAAAGGGAAAACTACACCATGAGGCAGTTTGAGGTCACTTCTGTTAGGGGCAAACTGTGGTCATGAGTCTGTAGCACATGGAAAATTCACCTTCAACTGGTAAAACAAGATACCAAAGAGTAGTTAGTATTTGAACTTGATCCTTAAGGAGGGGTGGGCGCAGTGACCCTCAGTAAGAGGAGAGACAAATGAACAGTCGCTGGGGCAGGAAAAGAAGCCTGGAGTTGGACACTGTCATTTGGCTTGAGCAGACATGATATATGGCTTTATGCTAGGATTGGGAAATAGGTAGAGGACTCAATGCACTGAGTGGTGATACTTTGTACCTTTGGCTAAATCCTTCATCTTAAAAGGGAGGCAAAGTGGAAATTCATACACTGCACTAAATAGCTGAGCCCAGTCACTTTTTTTGAAATTTCTGACAGTTTCTTAAACTGCAAAATACAGGTTATAGCACTGGCCTTGTAGTATTCTTAAATAATTACAAATAAGATACTAGTTTTAGTTTACTAGATACTAGTTTTAGTATCTTAGAAAACAACTAGCAAGTTTTAAATGACAGGATGACTATGCCATTTACTGAGCACCCCATGGGTTCTTCTAACTCTCAGGAAGGAACCATGTGAAAATGTTAACAGTATAGAGAAGGCCTGCTTTTTTGCACTTATTGAGGGTATGTGATAACATCTAAGAGTTCAGGGTAACTGAGTTCAAATTCCTGTCCCCTCAAAAATAAAACAACAGCATATAAGGGTGAGAAACTTATGTAGAGTTTTTTGAAGAAAAAAAAAAAGATAAGTAATCAACAGAAATGGTGTTCTTCAACAACTTTACTCACTTGATAGCATTTCTGTGACTTTACATCAGTTTAATGCTTTCATCCTGGCATAAGATTATTCAGATTTATATAGACACAGCCCAATTAGATTAAGAGATGCATGAACTGGTAAATACTGTTAAATGAGGGAAGGTTTAATGCAGGAAATTAGCTTCAATCTTGGATTTAAAGCTCTAAGTGATGTAACTTGGATGACAGAATGTGAGACAAATTAACTGTTGATAAAACCAGTGATGTGGGAATGATATTCCTTCAAGTGAAGTTGCTAGCTCTCATTGACCCAAATTGGTTTTATTAAAAAGTTGAAATTCTCATATATATATATATATATATAACACTATATAATATAGTGTAATTTATATCATGGATCTGAATGATGAGGGCGGAGTACAAAAAGTGCTGTCATAAATGTGCAAAGCTCACCAAGTAGGTTAATATCAGGTGCCTTTATTGTGCATAAGCTCCCACATGTGACTGAACTTCCTAAGTAAGGCAGGGACAAACAACAGGGTAACTGCTCAAAGAACAGGCTTTGGAACCACTCTCTCTGGCTTCAAGACACGGTTGGCCATTATTCCATGAACTTGCAAAAATGATTAAACCTATTCATTTTCCTCTTGTGGAACAAGGAGAAATAACAGTATCTGGCAAGGGCGTCTTTAGATGAGAAAAGACACGTGAAGCACTCAGTGAGCACTATCCACAATGTCTGGGCTCCTAATCAGTTTCAGATGTATTTTGGGCACTTGGAATATATATGTGTGTGTCTAGTAGGTCTTGTAAGTCTCGTATTTAGTCACATTTTAGCTAACATTACTGTGGTTTCCAGGGGTATCTTCGTTTTTATGAAACCCAGCAGAGTGACTGACTAGTAAGCTCTCAAAAGAAGTTGCTGAATGAATGTTCAACTAAAGCTTGGTTGATGGCAAATAAATAGGACACATGAGTGAACAGAATAAAGGAAAGTGCTTTAAAGAGTTAGGAAATTCTAGGAAAGAGATTAGACACCATGCAGAATGGAGTTCTTGACTGTAAAATGTACCAGAAGAATCTCTTTGTTAGAATGGAAATTCTAGTTGTACCAACAGGCAAATTTTACCTTCAAATCTTTCTTTTTCTATTGGCAAAAAAAATATCCAAGGGAAATTTTTATTATCTATGAATAAGTATAAAAGTAAGTTATTCTTTGAGCTTTACTGGTCTTTGAAATTAATCCAGACTACTAGAGAATTAGAGGTAATAATTCAAGTGTCTGATAGAGTAATGGATGAGACACTGCTTTATTTTTCATCCAATCATAGCTGCTAGAAATAGCTAAATATATGAAAACCCCGAATTTAAATATACTGGTATTAGTCATCTCAAAGCAAGTATTTCAGGCTATATTAAGGAATTGTAGCTCATAGAGTTAAGTATGTCTAATACTATTAAGTGAAA
Organism: Moschus berezovskii; assembly: GCF_049115385.1. Lineage (NCBI taxonomy): Eukaryota > Metazoa > Chordata > Mammalia > Artiodactyla > Moschidae > Moschus > Moschus berezovskii. The sequence goes on from NC_142466.1 coordinate 24,995,533, forward strand.
GAGAGAAGCACTGCTTAATGGATCAATTCCATTAGGGGAAAAAAAAAAAAGCAAAAATTGCAAGTGGTTTCACTTTAAAAAGATAGCTATAAAAGTCAGTTACCTGCTTGCTGAAGTTCTCTTCCTCTTTTCAAATGCTGTTTCTGTTCTGTCAGCATTGTCAGTGTATGCAGCTACTGTACTGTGGAAAGTAATTACATTATATGGCAGATAAAACAAGGGGGTATGCATCAGATTATAAATAACTTAATTTTGCAAAGGAATTTTACATCTTAATCTGCTGGACTATCACTTTCACTTAGGCTCCGAAACCAAATTATGTTATTGTGCTCTGTGATATAATTTAATAACTCACCCATAAGGAAATGTCAGGTCGCATTTGCAACAATCCAGGGGCCATTAAGCCAGATGGAAGGTCATTCTGTTTGAGGATTGTAAATGAACCTGTCCAGCAAAGTTTTGGTTAGGGACAGCCAAGGACTCATTATGTAGTCAATTGATCCAACTGCTTGAGAGAACCACGCCAATGCCAAGGCTATTCTGTCCTTTGAAGTTTGAAATACATTTGAACATATAGGAATTTTTGCTTTCATCCGGCCAAAAAGGAAATAGCTTTTTCAAAAAGCAGTCATTTCCATATATTGCTTAGAACATTAGAATAAAAATTAAATGTTTTAGTGAAATGCCACTTGTGGAATTTTTGCTTCTTTTCTTATTCATTTTCCTCTTTCCTTTCTAAATGCCACCTTTCTTTGTTAGTGGAAGATATACACATAGACACCTACACACAGACACACATTCACACAAACATAAACCACTGAAACAACATATCAGGACTGCATAAAGAAATCTATACACCAAAAGTAAAAATATTAATTGAAATACTTACAGTATCTTTCTTCATTTACTTTTTGAGTTCCTTCTGTGTAACATGAAGTTAACAGTTTTTGATTATCAACACTATGTGATTAAATGTGAATACTCTAAAATGGATAGTTCAATACCAATTTTCATTTATATTTTAAAAAACCTTTAAAAGTTAGCTGCCTGTAATGACACTTAAGTTATTCTTTTCACCAAAGAACACAGAATTCATTATTTATTAAAACATTAGTTTGAAACTAGTGTGTTTCCATTTTAGAAAATGAAGGATAAAGTAGTTAAAATTTATCCACAATCTGATATCTATGATAAATTTTGACATTTGTGTGTGTTACATCTTTCAAAGTATATTTTACTGACTTAGGTTTACTGAACATGTATAAAGTCGACCCTAAAAATTTGTGAATTCTGTATTTGTGAATTTGCCTACTTGCGAAAATTTATTGATAACCTCCAAATCAATACCAGTGGGGTTTTTGCAGTCATTTGTGGACATGTGCAGAATGGTGAAACATTTGAACCAGCCATTTTGCAAGTTCCCAGCAGAGGGGGAAAAGAGCCTCCTTGTCTGTACTCTGTTACAAAGATGGCCAGAGGATGCAGAATGTAGAAGGCAGTTCTGTGTAGTGCAAGGAGTCTATTTCCTCTCTCTCTCTCTGTGTGTATATAATATATTTGAATATATACATGGGGCATTCCAGGTGGCACTACTGGTAAAGAACCCACCTGCCAGTGCAAGAGACACAAGAGACTTACTCCAGTATTCTTGACTGGAGAATCCCATGGAAAAAGGAACCTGGCGATCTCCAGTCCATGCGCTTGCAAAGAGTTGGACATGACTTCATAGCTGGGCACAAGCAGTGTGTGTCTGTGTGTGTGTGTGCGTGTGCGTGTGTGTGTGTGTGCGCGCTTCCCTTGTGGCTCAGCTGGTAAAGAAGCCACCTGCAATGTGGGAGACCTGGGTTCCATCCCTGGGTTGGGAAGATCTCCTGGAGAAGGGAACAGCTACCCACTCCAGTATTCTGGCCTGGAGGATCCCATGGACTGTATAGTCCATAGGGTCGCAAAGAGTCAGACACAACTGAGCGACTTTCACTTCACTTCATATATACATATATATTTGCAACTGATACAATTTTCTGATTCTCTGGTTGAAGCCTGACTGATATAAGCAACATTTAGAAATGTTTCTAGTCAAGTAGTTTCTTTGCTGTTATGTTGATAACAAAGTCAACAGCAGTGATGCTCTACCTATTCAAACACTATTTACTAATAAAAATGCACTTTAATTTGTTGCCATACTGTTTTCCACATACTATTTTAACCATTTTTACCTTACCAGGAATAATATGAATTTCTCATACTATGTGATTTTCAGCCTTTTGCTTTCAAAAAGCCCTCAAAAAGGCTTTTAAAAACATCATTAGCTCCTGTGTCATTTATAAAGTATTGGATAAAGTATCTATTGACTTAAAATGTTAATGATGGATGAACCTAGAACCTATTATACAGAGAGAAGTGAGTCAGAAAGAGATAGATAAATATCATATTCTAACGCATATATTGATCGCTGAGGAAGGCTTTCTTATCTCTCCTTGCTATTCTTTGGAACTCTGCATTCAGATGCTTATAACTTTCCTTTGCTTTTCGCTTCTCTTCTTTTCACAGCTATTTGTAAGGCCTCCTCAGACAGCCGTTTTGCATTTTTTGCATTTCTTTTCCATAGGGATGGTCTTGGTCCCTGTCTCCTGTACAATTTTTGGGCTCCAAAATCACTGCGGATGCTGACTGCAGCCAGGAAATTAAAAGACGCTTACTCCTTGGAAGGAAAGTTATGACCAACCTAGATAGTATATTAAAAAGCAGAGACATTACTTTGCCAACAAAGGTCCATCTAGTCAAGGCTATGGTTTTTCCAGTGGTCACGTATGGATGTGAGAGTTGGACTGTGAAGAAAGCTGATCGCCCAAGAATTGATGCTTTTGAACTGTGGTTCTGGAGAAGACTCTTGAAAGTCCCTTGGACTGCAAGGAGATCCAACCAGTCCATTCTAAAGGAGATCAGTCCTGGGTGTTCATTGGAAGGACTGATGCTAAAGCTGAAACCAATACTTTGGCCACCTCATGCAACGAATTGACTCACTGGAAAAGACTCTGATGCTGGGAAGGATTGGGGGCAGGAGGAGAAGGGGACGACAGAGAATGAGATGGCTGGATGGCATCACCGACTCGATGGACATGAGTTTGAGTGAACTCCGGGAGTTGGTGATGGATAGGGAGGGAGGCCTGGCGTGCTGTGATTCATGGGGTCGCGGAGAGTCGGACACGACAGAGTGGCTGAACTGAACTGAACGCTCATATAAGAAATCTAGAAAAATGGTTCTGAAGAACTTATTTACAGGGCAGCAATGGAGAAACAGACAGAGAATAGCCTTATGGACATGGGGAGAGGGGAGGAGAGGGTGAGATGTATGGAAAGATTAACATGGAAACTTACATTACCATATGTAAAACAGATAGCTAATGGGACTTTGCTCTGTCTCAGGAAACTCAAACAGGGACTCTGTATCAACCTAGAGGGGTGGGATGGGGAGGGAGATGGGAGGGAGGTTCAAAAAGGAGGGGATATATGTATACTGATGGCTAATTCATGTTGAGGTTTGACAGAAAACAAAATTTTGTAAAGCAATTATCCTTCAATAAAAAAATAAATTAAGAAAATTGAAGCAGTCTCCTCTTACTGATGCTTGGCCAAAAAAAAAAAAAAAAAAAATATCCAGTGTAGTAACCACTATTTTACAATTTTTAAATTTTGGGGGTCCTTCTTTAAAAATATGACTAGTCATTGCTGCTATATTAATTGTGGATAAACAGGTTTCTGCATAATTTGTAAAGCAAATCATCTTACAAATATGTGAATTTAAAAATAAGTCTATATATGACAAGAACATTTGGATATATCTTTGCTATTTATCAAGTTATTTATTAAAACAGATGTCCACAAATAAAATGTTTTTGTCTCAGTATAAAAATATTTTTTAATCCTGAAAAAATAGGAAAATTTCATTTTCCTACTGTCACCTTACTCATTTTTAAAACTAGCAATTTCATGAATTAAATTTTTCTGGACTTAGCTGGATTTTGCTTTTTTGTTTGTTTGTTTTAAATTATCCTTTTCAAATAAATCATATCCTCTATCCACTTTATTGTGAGTCCTTCAAGAACACGAATTTTGTCTTTCTCATTTATCTTTATATTCCCATATGTATGGTGTATGATAGCTAACCAGGAAAATTTAATTCAATTCAGTTCTAATTTTAACCCTGATATCATTGAGTTGCAAATTCAGTGACATGAATTATTTCCCACAGCTCAGCCTGATTGCCTCTTTCTCTGTCATCTTGATAAATCATTAACTTTAAAACTTAAGGTAAGTAATCTCCTATACTGTAACCTTCTTTCTATCCACACACTTTGTACTCAGTCTCTGCCTCTGGAATACTGAAATTCTGAATGATCATTGTTTCAAACATTTTAAAAATTATTGGTTAAGGTTGTGTTTGTCTGCAGTTATTCAGAACTATCCCACAGTCTTTCTCAGAATTCTTTGCCACTTAAACTTATATTATATCTATACTCTAGCCAGAGGTCTGTACTTTTAAATATGGTAGCCATTAGGCACACATGTCAGTTAAGCTTTTAAAACGAGACTAGTCTTCATTGAGATGTTCTAAAACTCTAAAATACACTTTGTTTTTTAACTTTGTTGAAATACAACTATTGGAAAATTTTGAATTACATGGTTCACATTATACTTTTATTCAACAGTACTACTCTAGATGAACAGACTTCTTTGATTACAGTAATTGTGCTCCTTGCTAACATTTCCTATCAGTTTTTAGACTTGTGTAGAAGATCAAATTAACTCATGGTTATAGACACAGCCTAAATATGTATATTATGAACATTTCTTCCCAGCTATTTATTTAATTTTTAAATAAAGTCCAGATGTGAAAAATAAAAAGGCAAGGAGGATTTTAATTAGACTAGCTAATGAAAAAAATTAAGTCTCTTGGCCAGAAGCACAGCCGGAAGTAGCACGCCGGAAATGAGGAGACGGTTCCTGGTGTCTTAGCATGGAGTCAGGGCGAGGCCTCTCTGTGAAGTTCTGGAGGGAGGCAGCTGCCGACTCTGGCAGAGCACACTTTTTTCTCAGAGCAGTAATCAAATCCTGGTTGACAATTTTCCCAGGACGTTTCTGACAAATAGCACACACTGTTTATATTTTTGTGATTTAATGTCTCACTTGAATTACACACGTGCACATAAATGCGTTCATTTGATCACAGTAATTCCACTGCCACTAACATTAGTAAGTAACTCAAGATGAAAAACAAGTTCGTACTAAATTTATTACACTCCTCTGTGGCTAATGGGCTTGAATGAAGCTGTATGGTTGGTAGTTATGGTTAATATCACATTTCCGCCTGGTGAGGAACAACAGAGAAGGCTTCTTTAAGTGGTTTCTTTTCATTTATCTTTTTTGTTTATTAATTTTGTTCAATTTTTTCCTCAATCTTTATCACTTTTTTACACTAAGGGCAATCCTTGCTACATTCAGTAATTATGCATCTATTTATTTTGCTTCTTTCTTCCAACACAGCAAAGAGGTCATGTAATTTGTTTTAGACAATGATATCCTTTTATACAATATCGTTATTCATTGATAAAAAAGATTATAACAATGAATTTTGAAAACTGCTGTGGTGGAAATACATAAAAACATAAAACATCATATATCCTGATTTCTTTTGTTTGAAAGTGAAGGTGTTGGAGTCTAAGTCGTGTCTGACTCTTTGGGACACCATGGACTATAGCTTGCCAGGTTCCTCTGTCCATGGGATTTCCCAGGCAAGAATACTGGAGTGGGTAGACATTCCCCTCTCCAGGGGATCTTCCCAAGGCAGGGACTGAACCCTGGTTGCCCACATTGCAGACAGCTTCTTTACCATCTAAGCCACCAGGGAAGCCCTCTTTTGTATATATCTATGCAAAGAGTCGGACACGACTGAGTGACTGAACTGAACTGAACTGATGGTGATGAAAAGACTCTGATGCTGGGAGGGATTGGGGGCAGGAGGAGAAGGGGACAATAGAGAATGAGATGGATGGCATCACTTACTCGATGGACGTGAGTCTGAGTGAACTCTGGGAGTTGGTGATGGACAGGGATGCTTGGCATGCTGTGATTCATGGGGTCACAAAGAGTCGGACATGACTGAGCGACTGAACTGAACTGATATAATAATATATAAAAAACACTGGTACCTCACTCTAGCACCATGGAATTTAAAAAATACCATAAACATGTATTTCTAAGCTATAAATCCATGACTATCAATTATTGAAGAACTAAACTAAATTCATATGTTGAAATTTTACCTGTACAGATCCATCCCCTTGTGGCAAGATACAATATTTTAAAAAAAAATGAAAGAGGGTTTGTTAGAATGTTATGATCCTTATGGGTATTTATTAGGATCAGTCTTGTACACATACTATCCCATTATTCTCTTTTACACACAGGAAGAGTAAAGCTAACAGAGGTGAAGTCACTGGCCTATGTTTTCATCATTAGCAGTATAAACACTTGGCTATCAGGCACTCAAGTACTGTTCGTTTGCAGTCTGCTGCCAACATGGTGATTTGGGAAGGGGCCCTAAAATAAAAAATATATATATACAAAAAAGTATAGGTAGGGAAAATTGTTTGGCGAAGCAATAGTACCCCACATAATGAAGTCAAACCACTGTGATTGGTTAGAATCTCTGTTGAGAAGATGACAAGAAAGACTGGAGCATTCAATAATATTAATTACAGGTTGGTTTGTCTGTTCAGTACTTCTAAATATCATTTATTTCATCCTCACAAAAATTATTTGCTATTGATATTATCACCAATTTATTCATGAAACAGATGCTTCTAAATTTTGAATCGTTTGTTTAAGATGCAAACAAATGTAAATGTCACGGCAAGAAGTGCTTGTCTGACTTCAAAAAATTGTTCTTTAAACCACTATGCTATGCTGTTTCCAAATTAGCTGGTTGTTGGCATAAAGAATGGCAAGAAGAAGCCCAAAGAATTAAACACATTTAAATCATTGCCTGACTGCTTTAGTTAAGAAATTCAAAGAAGATACTTGGTATCGAGAAGTGGGAACTATAAAAATTGTTTTTCTGAAAAACAAAGGCAGATAGAAGTTAACTGCCAATACTTTTTTTTTGAGGGGAGTAGTGTTCAATCTCTGGAGAAGGCAATGGCAACCCTCTCCAGTATTCTTGCTTAGAGAATCCCATGGACAGAGGATCCTGGTGGGCTGCTGTCCGTGGGGTCGCACAGAATCTGAAACGACTGAAGCGACTTAGAATGCATTCATGCATTGGAGAAGGAAATGGCAACCCACTCTGGTATTCTTGCCTGGAAAATCCCAGGGACAGGGGAGCCTGGTGGGCTGCCGTCTATGGGGTCGCGCAGAGTCAGACACAACTGAAGCGACTTAGCAGCAGCATCAGTGTTCAATCTCAATGCAGCAAGAATGAAGAAGGTAAGAAAATGAGGCAGGGAAGGAGAGTAAACCAAACAAGAAAATATCCTACCACAACGGCCACTGTTTTATAAACCACATGTAGATCTGATCAATCTCCTAGGAGGACTAAAAAATTTATCTGCCAAGGTCTCTCCTATTCGGCCCTACTGCCTATGAGCGACAACTCCTCCACATTTCAGGGTGGCATCGAGCAGTGTACCATTTCATGGGAGTCCAGAAGTGGCGGGACAAAGGGCCAAGACTCTGGTCATGTGATCAGTGAACTTAGAAGAGGAATATAGCTGGTTGACTGTAGACGCAGCAAGACAGAGCATGGTTTGGAAATCTGGATAGCAGTTAAGACTGGAAAAAAGAAAAAACCTGTAGAGTACCACAAGTGGTCAGAAACATCTATCTAAGAAAAACAGGGAGATGTATGGGGCAAGAAGGGAAAAACTAAAATGGGAGAAAAGCATCAAGAAAATGAAAATCATGAAGCCAAAGTTAATCCACTTCATGTGTGGGTGTGAAAGTCTCTCAGTCGTGTCCGACTCTTTGCAACCCCATGGACAGTAGCCTGCCAAGCTTCTCTGTCCATGGAATTCTCCAGGCTAGAATACTAGAGTGGGTTGCCATTCCCTTCTCCAGGGGATCTTCCCAACCCAGGGATGGAACCCATGTCTCCTGCATCGCAGGTGGATTCTTTACCATCTGAGCCACCAGGGTAGCTCAATCCACTTCATAGCATTCTATATATATATATATGTTTTTTACATTAAACTTTATTTTGAGATAACTATAGATACACATGAAGTTGTAAGGAATAGTACACAGAGATCTCATTTACCCTTTATCTGGTTTCCACTAAAGACAGAATCTTGTGAAAGTGTCGTACCATATCACAGTGAGCACACTGACATTGATACAGTCAAGACAAAATATTTCCATCACCAGAGGGATCTCCCATGATGTTCTTTTATAGCCACCCTCACTGCCTACTTCTCTCATCCCCTCCTTAATGCCTGGTCATCACTAATCTGTTCTCCATTTTTATAACTTGGCCATTTTAAGAATGTTTTTAAAATGGGATCTTGCAATATGTAACCTTTTAGGACAGACTTTTCATTCAGCATAATTCAAGATTCATCCAGCTTGTGTGTATTAATAGTTTTTTGGGTTTTTTTTCTCCTTTCTGTTGACCCAAAAATATCATCTGCAGAATAATCAGATTACTTATAGTTTTTAGCTATTTAGAATAAAGGTGTTTAAAGCTTCATGGAAAGATTTTTGTGTGAACACAAACTTTCATTTCCCGGAAGTAAATGTCCAAGAGTGAAACTGCTGAATTATAGAGTAGCTTCATTTAGTTTTTTTTTTTTTTGGTTGTTGCTGTTGTTAAAGTAATTGCCTGCTATAATGAACTGACTCTTAACTGGGTGGATGGTCTTGAATTGACACAATTTTCAAAGCAGGCTTCCAGCCCTGTCACTTGCAAACTGTGTGACCTTAGTTTAGCAAGTTAACTTCTCTGAGCTTCAGCTTTTTTATTTGTAAAAAAGGTACATTTTTAGTATAGGGGTATTAATAATACTCTCCTCTTCCTGACACTGTTACTGTTAAATGAGATAGTGCATATGACGATGTTAGCATAAGTATCTAGCACTTAGATATTTTATTCCAAGATGAATAATTTAAACTCTCACTGGACTTGCCTTCTATTTTCTCTACCAGCATCACACATTTTTAAAAATGGGAAGAAATTGCCAGATAATTCTCCAGGGTGGCTGTACTACTTACATTCCTACCAGCAACAGCAATGGATGAGTGATTCAGTGTCTTTATGTCATCACTAGCAATTGTTCTCTCACACTTTTTAAATTTAGTTACTATGATAATTTAGATATTATGTAATGATATCTCATGGTTTTAATTTTCATTTTCCTTCTAGCAAATGATATTTAACATCCCCTTATGTGTTTATTTGACATCTGTGTACTCACTTCAGTCACTGTTTGTATCTTAAGCTTATTTTTCTAAATGGATTTTTAAAATGTTGAGTTTGGAGAATGCTTTATATATTGTAGATACTAGTTCTTTGCTTTATTTGTGATTTGCAAATATTTTCTCTTTGGTCTTTAGTTTGTCTTTCATTCTCTTAACAGGGTGTTTCACATAACAAAGTTAACTTGATAAAGTCCAATTTATCTCTGTTTCATTTCTTGTGCTATTGGTATAAAGTCTGAGCACTTTTTGCAAGCTCTAGATCCTAAAGATTTTTTTCCTATAGTTTTTCTAAACATATTATGGTTTTCTATTTCACATTTAAATCCAAAATCCATTTTGAGCTAATTTACTTTTGTAAAAGGTATGATATTTAGGTTCAGACAGTTTGGGGCTTATGGGTGTCCAATAAAATTTGGCATCAGTTTTCATGAGGCTACGTTCCTTTTTGACAAACATTAGTTGGGCATACGTGTCCAGGACCAGTCCTGGGTTCTCTATTCTGTTCCGTTGATCTATTTGTCCATCCCTCTGCCAACACCACACAATCTTGCTACTATCACTAAATATGTCTTAAAGTCAGGTAAATAAATTTCTCCAACTTTATTCCTCATTTTATCCCCCAAATAGTTTTAACTGTTTTAGTTTCTTTGCATTTCCATATAAATTTTTGAAAAATGTTATATAAATCCACAAAAATATAGCTTGTGTTTTTACATGAATCATTTTAAATTTGTATATCAATTTGGGAAGAATTGACATCTTTGTTGAGTCTTTCAGTACACAAACGAAAAATGTCTCTCCATTTATTTAGATCTTCTATGATTTCTTTTATCAGTACATTGTAGTTTTTAATCATATAAATGCTGAATAAACTTTGCTGGATTTATACCTAAATATTTCATATCTTATTGAAGGATTATAAATAGTACTGTATTTTAATTGTGATGCCCACATATTTTGTGGTAGTTCACAGGACAACAATTGATTCTGTATGTTTATCTTTTATCCATTGATGTAGCTTTAATCACCTTTTCATTTTAGGTTTATTTTGTAGATTCCTTGATATGTTCTACAAAGACAGTCATAAGTAAGGACAGTTCATGAGTCTTCCACCATTAATAACAATGTTAGCAGGAGGTGCTTTGTAGACATGCTTTATCAGTTTAGAAAGTTCTCTAATCCTACTTTTCTGAAAGTTTCAATCATGCATGTGTGTTATTTTTCCAAATGCTTCTTCTGCTTTGATTTGTGTGATCATATATTTTCCAATTTAGTTTGTTAATATGGTGGAAATGACTTGAATATTTGTTTCCTCCAAATTCATATGTAGAAATCCTAACCTATATTGTGATAGGAGGAGGAGCCTTTGAGAAATAATCAGGTCATATGGGTGGAGCCCTCCTATATGAGATTAGTTCCCTTATAAAAGAGACCCTCAGAAAGCTGTCTGACCCTCTCTTTCTGCCGAGTTAGGATACAAGGAAATATGTTGGTCTGCAGCCTAGAAGAAGGTTCTCACCAGAACTTTACCACACTGGCACCCTGATATCAGACTTCCAGCCTCCAAAACTGTGAGAAATAAGTGTTTGTTGTCTAAGCCACCTAGCCTCTGGTATTTTTCTTACAGCAGCCTGAACTGAGAGTGATAGATTTTGCTGATGATTTTCAAATACAGAAGTAGACTTTCACACTTAGAAAATATCCCACTTGATGGGGATAAATCCCACTTTTTTATTTGCTGATATTTGTTAAGAATATTTGCATCTGTATTGAAGAAAGATATTGGTCTGTCCAGTTCAGTTCAGTTGCTCAGTCATGTCTGACTGCGACACAATGAATCGCAGTATGCCATGAATCCCTGTCCATCATCAACTCCTGCAGTTCATTCAAACTCATGTCCATCGAGTTGGTGATGCCATCCAGCCATCTCATCCTGTCGTCCCCTTCTCCTCCTGCACCCAATCGCTCCCAGCATCAGAGTCTTTTCCAGTGAGTCAACTCTTCACATGAGGTGCCCAAAGTATTGGAGTTTCAGCTTTAGCATCAGTCCTTCCAATGAACACCTAAGACTGATTTCCTTTAGAATGGACTGGTTGGAACTCCTTGCCATGTCCAAGGGACTCTGAAGAGTATTCTACAATGCCACAGTTCAAAAGCATCAATTCTTCGGCAATCAGCTTTCTTCACAGTCCAACTCTCACATCCATCCATGACCACGGGTAAAACCATAGCCTTGACTAGACAGACCTTGGTTGGCAACGTAATATCTCTGCTTTTTAATATGCTGTCTAGGTTGGTCATAACTTTCCTTCCAAGGAGTAAGTGTCTTTTAATTTCATGGCTTCAATCACCATCTGCAGTGATTTTGGAGCCCAAAAAAATAAAGTCTGACACTGTTTCCACTGTTTTCCCACCTATTTCTCATGAAGTGATGGGACCAAATGCCATGATCTTAGTTTTCTGAATGTTGAGCTTTAAGCCAACTTTTTCACTCTCCTCTTTTACTTTCATCAAGAGGATTTTCAGTTCCTCTTGACTTTCTGCCATAAGGGTGGTGTCATCGGCATATCTGTTATTGATATTTCTCCCAGCAATCTTGATTCCAGTGTGTGCTTCTTCCAGCCCAGCGTTTCTCATGATGTACTCTGCATATAAGTTAAATAAGCAGGGTGACAATATACAGCCTTGATGTACTCCTTTTCCTATTTGGAACCAGTCTGTTGTTCCATGTCCAGTTCTAACTGTTGTTTCCGGCATATAGGTTTCTCAAGAGGCAGGTCAGGTGGTCTGGGATTCCCATCTGTTTCAGAATTTTCCACAGTTTATTGTGATCCACACAGTCAAAGGTTTTGGCATAGTCAATAAAGAAGAAGTAGATGTTTTTCTGGAACTCTTGCTTTTTCGATGGTCCAGCGGATGCTGGCAATTTGATCTCTGGTTCCTCTCCCTTTTCTAAAACCACCTTGAACATCTGGAAGTTCACACTTCATGTATTGCTGAAGCCTGGCTTGGAGAATGTTGAGCATGACTTCACTAGTGTGTGAGATAAGTGCAATTGTGCAGTAGTTTTGAGCATTCTTTGGCATTGCCTTTCTTTGGGATTGGAATGAAAACTGACCTTTTCCAGTTCTGTGACCACTGCTGAGTTTTCCATATTTGCTGGCATATTGAGTGCAGCAATTTCACAGCATCATCTTTCAGGATTTGAAATACCTCAACTGGAATTCCATCACCACTAGCTTTGTTCGTAGTGATGCTTTCTAAGGCCCACTTGACTTCACATTCCAGGATGTCTGGCTCTAGGTGAGTGATCACACCATCGTGATGTTCTGGGTTGTGAAGCTCTTTTTTGTACAGTTCTCCTGTGTATTCTTGCCACCTCTTCTTAATATCTTCTGCTTCTGTTAGGGCCATACCTTTTCTGTCTTTTATCGAGCCCATCTTTGCATGAAATTTTCCCTTGGTATCTCTAATTTTCTTGAAGAGATCTCTAGTCTTTCCCATTCTGTTGTTTTCCTCTATTTCTTTGCTTTGATTGCTGATCTTTGCATATCTCCCCTTGCTATTCTTTGGAACTCTGCATTCAGATGCTTCTATCTTTCCTTTTCTCCTTTGCTTTTCACTTCTCTTCTTTTCACAGCTATTTGTAAGGCCTCCTCACACAGCCATTTTGCTTTTTTGCATTTCTTTTCCATGGGGATGGTCTTGGTCCCTGTCTCCTGTAGAATGTCATGAACCTCCGTCCATAGTTCATCAGGCACTCTGTCTATCAGATCTAGTCCCTTTAATCTATTTCTCACTTCCACTATTATAATAAGGGATTTGATTTAGGTCATACCTTAATGGTCTAGTGGTTTTCCCTACTTTCTTCAATTTAAGTCTGAATTTGGCAATAAGGAGTTCATGATCTGAGCCACAGTCAGCTCCTGGTCTTGTTTTTGCTATCTGTATAGAGCTTCTCCATCTTTGGCTGCAAAGAATATAATCAGTCTGATTTCGGTGTTGACCATCTGGTGATGTCCATGTGTAGAGTCTTCTCTTGTGTTGTTGGAAAAGGGTGTTTGCTATGACCAGTGCATTTTCTTGACAAAACTCTATTAGCCTTTGCCCTGCTTCATTTCTTGCTCCAAGGCCAAATTTGCCTGTTACTCCAGGTGTTTCTTGACTTTCTACTTTTGCATTCCAGTCCCCTATAATGAAAAACACATCTTTTTTGGGTGTTAGTTCTAAAAGGTCTTGTAGGTCTTCAGAGAACCATTTAACTTCAGCTTCTTCAGCATTATTGGTTGGGGCATAGGCTTGGATTACTGTGATATTGAATGGTTTGTCTTGGAAGTGAACAGAGATCATTCTGTCGTTTTTGAGACTGCATCCAAGTACTGCATTTCAGACTCTTGTTGACTCTGAGGACTACTTCATTTCTTCTAAACTACTGGTCTGTAGTTTTCTTTTTTATGCTGTGTTTTGTTGTTTTGTTGCTTTTGATATCAGGATATTATTAGCTTCATAAAACGAAATTGGAAGTCGCCCCTCTTCTATTTTCTGAAATAGATTGTACGATTGATATTAATTCTTTTAAAAATATTTAGAACTCTCTACTGTAACTATTTGATCCTGTATATATCCTTTTGGGGAGTATTTAAATTTTGCATTTAACTTAATTAATAATTACAGAGCTATTAAAATGATCTACTTCATTCTGGGTAGTTGTGGTAATATGTTCTTCAAGGAATGGGCTCAATTCATCTGACTCTTCAAATTTATATAGAATTTTCCATAATATTATGTATTGATCCTTTAGATGTCTGCAGGGTCTATGGCAATATCTCTTATTTCCTTCCTTATGTGACAGACTTCTGTTTTCTCTTTTTTGTCACTCTTGCCGGTATGTCAACTTTGTGGATCTTTTCAAAGAACTAACTCTTTGTTTCATTGGTTTTCTTTTTTTGTCATTTGTTGTTTTTTTGTTTTGTTTTGTTTTCATCTTCAACTGCTTCTTTACTATTCCTTTACAGTTGATTTGGGTCTATTTTACTCTTAATTTTCAAAAATCTTGAGGTTAAAAACTTGGATTACTGATGAGAAACATTTTCTCTAATGTATGTATGTGAGAGTTGGACTGTGAAGAAAGCTGAGTGCCGAAGAATTGATGCTTTTGAACTGTGGTGTTGGAGAAGACTCTTGAGAGTTCCTTGGACTGCAAGGAGATCCAACCAGTCCATTCTAAAGGAGATCAATCCTGGGTGTTCACTGGAAGGACTGATGCTAAAGCTGAAACTGCAATACTTTGGCCACCTCATGCAATGAGTTGACTCACTGGAAAAGACTCTGATGCTGGGAAAGGTTGGGGGCGGGAGGAGAAGGGGACGACAGAGAATGAGATGGCTGGATGGCATCACCGACTCTGTGGACATGAGTTTGAGTGAACTCCGGGAGTTGGTGATGGACAGGGAGGCCTGGCATGCTGTGATTCATGGGGTCGCAGAGAGTCGGACACAACTGAGTGACTGAACTGAACTGAACTGAACTGAATGTATAGTTAGTGCTACAAATGTATCTTTCAGCACTGCTTCCACACTATCCCGCAAGTTTTGATGTGGCATACTTTTATTTTCATTCAATTCAATGTATTTTGTGTTCCCCATGAGATTTTCTCTGTGACCTATGAATTATTTACAGATGAGTTGTTAGTTTCCAAGGGTTTGGAAATTTTCCTGGAATCTGTTACTGCTTTTTAGTTTGATTCCATTGTAATCAGAGAATAAATTTTATGATTTCAGTTTTTTAAATTTGTTTAGGTGTTTATGGCTTGGTATATGATCTTATCTTGGTATATGTTCATAGACCCTTTAAAAATTATTTATTCTGCTGTTGTTGGGTGGAGTGTTATAGTTGATTGGACATTGATGGTTGATGGTTTTGCTGATTTCTTCTAGATCCTTGCTGATTTCTGTCTAGGTCTCTCTATTGTTTAAACAGAGATATTGAACTTTCCAACTTTAATTTTAGGCCTATCTATTTCTCCTTTCAGTTCTACCAGTTCCTGCATCAAATAATTTGTAACACTGTCATTTGGTATATAAGCACTTAGAATTGCCATGTCTTTTTAATGGATTGATTCATCAATATATAATGTTTCTCTGTGTCTCGGGTAATTTTCTTTGATATGAAGTCAATTTTACTTGATATTAATATAGACACTACTATTTTTTTTTTTGGTTACTGTTTGTGTATCTTTTCCAATCCTTTTACTTCCAACTTTACTATTTTATTTCATTTTCAGTAAGTTTCTAGTAGATAGTTCATGTTTTTTCATACTCTGGCCATCTCTGTGCTTTAATAATGTGTTTAGATCATCCCCATATAATTTAATTATTGATGTTAGTACTTCTGCCTGGTTCTTTCTTTGTTTTCCCCCGTTTGTTCTCTTTCTTTTAATTTATTTCTCTGTTCTACTCTTTGTGCCTTCCTGAACACAGTTTAGATTTCTACTTTAAATATCATGTGTTTTGGTATGGATTTCTTTGGGTTTTGTGCTTGGGGGCTTCCCAGGTGGCTCAGTGGTAAAGAACCCACCTACCAATGTGGGAGGCACAGGAGACGCGGGTTTGACCCCCTGGGTTGGGAAGGTTCCCTGGAGGAGTAAATGGCAACCCACTCCAGTATTCTTGCCTGGAAAATCCCATGGACAGAGAAGTCTGGTGGGCGCTTGTCCATGGGGTCACAAAGAGTAAGACATGACAGCACACACATGTGCAGCCTGTTTGGTATTTGTTCAGCTACAAGTTTATAATTTTACCAAATCCACCAAATCCATTGCTTTGTTCAGTGATTTTTCAGCACTGGACTCTTTCCCCTCTCCTTCTGAGATTCCAATGATTTGAATGTCATACTTTTTTTTTCTTAATAGTCTCACATGTCCCTGATATTTTGCTCATTTTCCTCCCTGCTTTTACTTTGAGTACTTTCTGTTGTTCTGTTTTCTAGTCTACTGTCTCTTCCCTCTGTCGTCTATAACCTGCTGCCAAGCCCATCCATTGAGCTTTTGTTCTGATTAGTGTATTTTTCACTAAAATCTCCATCTGATTCTTCTTCATATATTCTACTTCTTCACTATGATTTTCTAATTTTATACTAATACTATTTCTTCGTTTGATTCAAGTGTATTGTTTCTTGATGTATTTTTATAATGCTTCTTTAAAAATCATTGTCAGATTCTAATACCTCTGTCATCCTAGTGTTGACATCTTTTTCATTCATTTTGAGATCTTTTTGATGAGTACATTTTTAAATTGAAACTGAATATTCTGGGTTTTATAAAACTGTGAATCTTATTTAAACCTTCCATTTTAGCTGGATTCCTCTGACACTGCTCTAGCAAGAGGAAGTGGGGGTTGCAGTATGGGCCCCCTACCAGGTCTCCATTGACACTTGAGCTTTGTGTTACTGCTGGGTAAGGATGGATGTTCCAGTTCCCACTCAACTAGGCACCACTAATATCTCCATTTCTAGGAAGTGTAGGAATGCCACCTCACTGTCTCTACTTGGCCTCTGCTGCCAGTAGAGGAATGGGATGTAGGAGGAAGGTGGTTTCATTATCACTGGGCAGTCATCAATATCCTGATGTTTCATTGGACCTCAGCCAATAACACCCCAATGGGGAGTAAAGAAGGGCCTCATTACTGCTGGGTTGGGATGTAAGTCCAATCTCATTATAGATCTCAACTGACATTGCAGGACTGGAGGCATCATTACTGCCTAGTGGGGCTGGATGTTCCAGGCTTTTACTTGTCCTCCTCTCATACAAATGTCAGGGGTGGTGGATGAGGGCTGTGAGGGGCAGATGCACCTCAGGAGGACAGTGATTAGGGCTTTTTGAAGGTTGAAAGTCCAGGATCCTCACTTGGCCTTTGCTGACACAGGTGGAGGGGGCATCATTTTTTTTCTGTGATATTTGACTGGATAAAAGCAATTAGTATCTTAAATGCTTTCCATCTCACTAGGCTGCCCCTTCCAAGTCTCAGAGAGAGTAGCCCCCTTTTGGGACTTTCTATGTCTATCCATTGGTGTTTACAGTTTTCTGGCTTCTTCAGCTCAAAGTCTAGGATATATAAAGCAAAAAGCACACTATAGGAAAATTCACTCTTGTGTAGTTTCTTGGTCCTAGAGTCTCTAGCTGGTTCTTTTCTCTTCTTTCAGTATTCTTTTGTTTATTTTATGTAATCCAAAGTTTTTAGTTGTACTCGGGTTTAGGGACAAGGAAAAGATTTACTCAGTCTTCTCTGAAGCCAAAGTCATCTTCAATATTTTAATTTTTAGAAAATTATATGTTCACAAATGAAACATAACTATTAATTAGAATATTTAACCAGAATTTCCATTTACCATACTAGACAGTGTGCTTATTAAATAATGAAAGCATAGCTACAGTGTCTTGCAAAGTAATATTAGCTAATATTTAATGAGTGTTTTTTCTGGGCTAGGTAGTCTGAAAAATACTTTTACATGAATTATTTAATTTACTTTGCAAAGTAGTCCTATGTGGTAGAAACCATTATGTTTTTCATTTTAGAGATAATGAAACTGAGACTGAGGAAAACTGAGCAGGTTTCTTATGGTCTTTCAGCCACAGAGAGGCAGAAACACCCTTGAACCATAACTGGTTGTGCACATCTGTTTCCTATGCCCTCCACTTTAAAATCCCATCCTTTATATTCCAGCTCAAACGTTGTCCCATTTGCAAAATCTTCCTGAAAGTCATACTTGGCTCTTTTTCATTCTCTTTTCTCCTATATCTCTTCATCCACACCATTTCTATATTCAGGTATTTCCATCATTTGTTTTGTTTGTGTTTTTCCCATGCTACCGTGGACTCCTTGAGGGGAAATATTGTGATTCATTCATTTTTGCATACCCTCACTACTTGACAATATTACAGTGCTTGCATGCGTGCTAAGTCACTTCAGTCTTAGGTCTGACTCTGCAGCCCTGTGGACTGTAGGCCCTCAGTCTTCCTCTGTCCGTGAGATTCTCCAGGCAAGAATACTGGAGTGGGTTGCCATGCCAAGCCCTCCTCCAGAGGATCTTCTCGACCCAGGGCTCGAATCCATGTCTATGTCTCCTGCATTGGCAGGTGGATTCCTTACCACTAGTGTCCCCAGGGAAACCTATTTGAATATAACTGAGAGAGTGAATGAATGGATAGATTCATTAATCAAAATTTAATGCAGTATACAATAGACTTGTATTATAGGAAAGCGACCTGTGAACCCTGATCTGACAGTAGAATATAACAAGTGTAAATAAAATAATAAATATTATTATATTCAAAACATCAATTAATATTAAATATGTAATATTAAATAATATTAAAATAATAAAAATAAAATTTGTCATTGTACATTAGTCAAGACATCAAAAATTGAGGCATTATAGAAAATAAAATCTACTTTGTTCAGTGAATTTGAGATTCACATGAGAAGAATTACGATATGGGGGAAACATGACAAAGTTTTGAAGTCAAATATTCCTGAGTTCAAATCCTTACTTCTTCATATTCTAGTTCTGTGAATGTGGCATTGTCATTTAAGATCTCGGTTTCTCATCTATGAAATGAGAGTAATTTCTACCTCAGGTTAGATATAAGAATTAAATGAGTTCATGTATTTAAAATGATAAATGAAAAATAAGTTTTCATCTGTTTCCCCAGTGACTGTCTTCCAACCCTGATTTCTTAGGTTAAAAGGAATTTGCTCTGAAACCTAATAAAAACAATAGCAGCAGAAGCAACAATGCAATAATAATAATAACAATTTGCAGCATTAGTAATAATAGCAGTGTATAGCGTTCTCAGTGAGGTAATCTAATGAGATCAACAGCTGGTCTCATCATTTCTCAGATTTGTTAATGCTCTTCTAGTCTTTAACCATTTTGATCTGGATCACATTGTTGTATTTTTCAAAGTTTGTTTCTTGGAATATTTCATGTTTTCAGGAGTAGGTCTCTCTGGGAAAGATGGAAACTGGGAAGGCCAACAAGCATATGCAGGCAGCTATTTATATGATTCTAGCTTCTATTTATAAGGGTGATACCATAATCCCTCTAAAACTAATTGACATTTATGATTTAAGCATTTCTGTTGACAGAGATGACTGGCAGAAATGCTATTATACACTGCTTGTTTTTCCTTTTGTATTGATTTCAGAAAGATGCTTCTTTCTTGAGATGTCTTCCTGAATAGATAATTACCATGAAAGTGTGAGTGTAGAGAGTTCAAACTTCAAGGCATTTTATTAACATTGTTCCTCTCTAAAATAAAATAAAACAAAACTTGTTAGAGCAAATGGTAACCTATGCTTGTGTGCCAGCAAATGGCAGAAAGATCAAGAATAAAATAACAGGGAGCTCTTAAGTAAATAGAAATGTATTTTCTAGAACAATTTCCAGGGCTGAAGGACAAATGAGTTCAGATACTCAAATTGTACTATTATATTTCAAAGGGTGTGTGTTCTGTAGTTTACATTCTTTTTTTTTAAAGCAATATAATATAAAAATAAAGATTTCTTCTAGATATTGACTTTCATAAAGACTTTCAAATTTCTCCTGATATTCCTCACAGCAATCTTGATTCCAGCTTGTGCTTCCTCCAGCCCAGTGTTCCTCATGATGTACTCTGCATATATATTAAACAAGCAGGGTGACAATATACAGCCTTGATGTACTCCTTTTTCTATTTGGAACCAGTGTGTTGTTGCTTCCTGCCCTGCATACAGATTTCTCAAGAGGCAGGTCAGGTGGTCTGGTATTCCCATCTCTTGAAGAATTTTACACAGTTTGTTGTGATCTACACAGTCAAAGGTTTTGGCATATTCAATAAAGCAGATGTTTTTCTGGAACTCTGTTGCGTTTTTGATGATTCAGCAGATGTTGGCAATTTGATCTCTGGTTCCTCTGCCTTTTCTAAAGCCAGTTTTTTCATCTGGAAGTTCTCAGTTCACATATTGTTGAAGCCTGGCTTGGAGAATGTTGAGCATGACTTTACTAGCATGTGAGATGAGTGCAATTGTGTGGTAGTTTGAGCATTCTTTGGCATTGCCTTTCTTTGGGATTGGAATGAAACTGACCTTTTTCCAGTCCGGTGGCCACTGCTGAGTTTTCCAAATTTGCTGGCAGATTGAGTGCTACACATTCACAGCATCATCTTCTAGGATTTGAAATAGCTCAGCTGGAATTCCATCACCTCCACTAGCTTTGTTCGTAGTGATGCTTCCTAAGGCCCACTTGCTTTCACATTCCAGGATGTCAGGCTCTAGGTGAGTGATCACACCATTGTGATTATCTGGGTCGTGAAGATTCTTTTTATATCGTTCTTCTGTGTATTTTTGCCACCTCTGCTTCTGTTAGGCCCATACCATCTTTGTCCTTTATTGAGCCCATCTTTGCATGAAATATTCTCTTGGTATCTCTCATTTTCTTGAAGAGATCGCATGTTTCCCAGTCTATTGTTTTCCTTTATTTCTTTGCACTGATCACTGAGGGAGGCTTTCTTATTTCTCCTTGCTGTTTGAAATTCTGCATTCAAATGGCCATATCTTTCCTTTCTTCCTTTGCCTTTCACTTCTCTTCTTTGTGTTTGTTAATTTGACACAGAAAACATATGAGTGGAGTGCTTAGGATGGTTAAGTCAGGAATCATTCATCAAGGATGCTTTATTTCTAGAGGAACGAAGTTTGTTCAGAGTAATTATGTACAAACAATTGAAGATAAAGGAAAAGTAGTTAAAAATACATAGTATAGAATGCACACAGGAACAGAGCTAGATAAAAACAAAGGAAAACAAATACTACAGAGACTTAACTGAAAAGAATTAGAGAGCTCCTCTTTCTATTTTCCCTTCCCTCATACTACTATTAAGCAGCATATTTTTGTTCAAATTTACAATTATTCCAAAAAAACAGATTATACTTTCATATTTGCTCTTTATGATTCTTTTTTCATTAAAATAGCACACATTCCTTGAATGTCTTTTACTTTTCCTTTCCTTGTGTTTTTTTTAACTTCCTGAAATCAAGGCCAAGGATTTATATTTACAGTCATAAGTGATGCAAGTGCTACATTAGCATCTATTTATTAAAGGTGATCTTTCCTGTGCAGTACAACCAGGATGTCTGGCCTAATTTACTATACTAACATTTCCAATTTGTCTCTGAGTAGGGAGTTGGGCCAACAGCACTGTGTCCTACGTTGAAATAGTGCCTAATCAGTATTTATGAATAGGGTTTTAGAAGTCACTAAAGAGCACAGGAAAAGATTTTACCTTCTTAAAGCACAAATATTGCTGAGCTCTGGGAATCTGTACAGCACATTAGAATGGAATAGCTTTCCTTTTTTTTTTTAAGTGCGGTTAAAAATGTGTCATGCAATACTGTCAGTAATTTAAATGGAGTGTACCTCTTTCTTTCAGACATTAATGCTATTTGTGAAACTTTGTAATTACTATGCAAATGAAGTGCTGTACTTAAAAAATGGCAGTGCCAAGAGTACAACAGAGAAAAACAGTTTGAAATTCAAACTAATACAAAATAACCTTCAAGTCTTGTAGAGCTCAAATATTGTATATATTTTTTTCATTCCTTTGAATGCAGCATTTGGGTGAAAGCAGTGAGGACTTGTCTTTGTTCTTAGGCGTAGATAGCAAAAGCCTTAGAGCCAGAGATTTGAAAGCTTCTGAGACATATTAGCTCCCTGATCTTCACAACAGGTGGCTGGTATTTTTAACTGTCTTTTAGAGATGAAGAATCCAAGTCCCAGAGATGCTTAACTCATTTGCTCAGGGTCACTTAAACAAGCCAGTGACAGCCAGGAAAGGAGCTGAGCTCTCCCAAACTCCAGGCTGCTGTGAGAATCCCCAGACAGCAATCGCTTGAAAGGAACAGAATTTATGGTTCAAATTATGATTTCAGAATATTAAATACAGACTGAACTAGTGCCATCTAGTTTCATTTCATACCAGGTAGATGTTTTAGAAGAAAATGATCATGTTTGAGTTCCTGAGAATTAGCTCCTTATATCTGTGAGCTACTGAGCACCCTCAACATGAAGAAAGCAAGCAGTGGAGGCGGGGGGGAAGTGAGCAGACTCTACACATTTTTTTGTGTTCCTAATACTTGGTGATGTGCCTGGCAGTTTAGACACTGAAAAATATTTGTTGGATCAAAGAATGAATGAACGCATGCCCATGTGTTGCTTAAGTAATTTCTAGTCACGGTGCCTCTTCTTCCCTCCCAGTCACTCCCTAGAATCACCTCCCGGGTCTGTAAAACAATGACAACAGTAACAACAAACTAGTTTTGCCTTTCTCTATTAGTTTTTCTTTTCCTGTACTCTCTTCTTACCCTTGAACCTAAATCAACATGATCTTTTTATATCCCATCTTTTTAGAACTTTGATTTTTACTTGAAATATTCATTTAAACTAGAAGGCTCCAAAGGTCTGGCTTGTTGATAGAAACATTTGTCTTCTTTTGTGTTGGTTCAGTCGCTCAGTTTTGTCTGACTCTCTGCGACCCCATGGACTGCAGCATACCAGGCTTCCCTGTTCTTCACTATTCCCGGAGTTTGCTCAGACTCACGTCCACTGAGTCCTCTTTAGATGATCCTTCTTTATATTTTAACAGGAAACTGTTAAATTCTCAAGGCAAAAGGATGAGAAACAGAAACTCAGATGTACAGTTGACATTTATCAGGGATGGTGGCTCTTAATGCTAATGGGAGGTTAGCAATTTTTGAATTTTGGTGAAAGGCGATGGTTGGATGGCATCACTGACTAAACAGACATGAGTTTGAGCAAACTCGGGGGGTTAGTGAAGGACAGAGAAGCCTGATATGTTGCAGTTTTCCCACGTCTCAATCTGCAGTCCTGCTAGTGATCCCTCTGGTTATCTAACACCCTTTAAAGTAAATCAATCAGAGTCAGTTTCTGTTGATTACAACTAACCCATGTACCATTTCAAGGCCAGCAAGGGAAGTAAGATCCTGGCAGTATCATTGTGCTTGAGATTTTCTGGGGAATATAAGGAATACTGGTGTATTTGAAAAAGACTTTAAGTTCAAAGACTTTAGAAAATCTATATCAGAATCTTGGCTCAAACAATTCACTAGCAGTGTGCTCTTGTTGGGCAAATTACTAAACCTTTATCTTCTCAGAAAGCACAGATGGGAATAACAGTATCTATCGTGAAGGCCAGTTGTAAAGACTAAAATAAATATGTAATGAGTCCAGAACCATGCCTGGTATATGTTAGCGACTAGAATTCTTGCTGCCCTTACCGTTTCATCATGTATGTCATCTACCTAAACTCTCTCACCTCATCAGAGTGATCTGGCCTAGACAGCAAAAGATGTTAAAACAAAAGGAGTATCCAGAAATTGAAATACAAATTAACTGTGTTTTTAAGAAGGCGAGTGGAAAACAAGCATCCATTATGGCTCATGAGGTCACAGGTTAAACTTATCATTATAGACATTTACCACCCGCACATGTTCTAAGAAATGGTATCCACAATAAAATATCCAAAGATAAGGTCATATACATGATATGTTTTTCTTCACCTCAGGAATGTTAACTTCAGGGGTTTGAAAAACAAAATGGGTTGTCAACATCTGCTAGATTGATTAGAAAAACCTTTATTCTTAAAGGCTAACATTAATCAATTGAAGCAGATAATATGAAGGCCTTGGACCAAAGATCCAATGACATGACTGTGCATCTCCTATGGAGGAAAAGGTATTTCTTTTTGTTTGTTTTGCTATACTGTCTACATAATCCTAGTTACACTGTCTTCAGAGACTAAATGAAACCGTAGAAGGTTGCAGCACTTTCGAGTAAGCTTGGGTGCCGCTGGGAAAGTCACTAACTCTTTCAGGGCCCCATCCTCCTTACTAATAAGATGGAGGTTATGTTTTCTCTCTCTTGGGTTGTTGGGAGAATTAAATGACACCATGCATGCATAGTTTTGAGCACAATGTCTGGTTCACTCTTTTTAAAACAGCTGTATTCAGAGAGAGGCTTCTTCCACTTTTAGTTTAATAAAATACATATTCATAGAGAATCAGGTCACATTATTTCTGAACGACAGGTTTCTGCGCAGATGTAGATTTGCCAGATCCACCAGCTGTCTTCACATCTTTCTGTTCTCATGAGATTTCTGCACATTTTTTTCTGCCCTTTCAGTTGCTCCCCAGAGGCAGACTCCCTAAGGAAGGAACCAGGGTGTATGTGGATGCTCCATTAATTTTCTTGTTGGCATTTTACAGCCACGGGTGTGGATGACCTAAGGGCAGCCAGGAGAGGATCAGCTAGACAGATTCTGCAGGCACCTCTAGAGTGCTCACAGTGAACTATGAGAACACTGTGAATGATAAACCTTTAAAGAGTCCTGTGAATTAGAGAGAGCTTCCAGTGATGATAGTAGTGTTGGCTAAGTCTAGAGAATGCAAAAAAGGAAAAACAGGATGGCAAGAGCAAAAAATTGAGTGTTCCCTCATAGGTCTTTCCTTTTAAAATCCTAAGATAAATATTTTAAAAGATTTTAAAATCCTATATAACATTAGAAGATGTTTAATAAATGTGAAAATAGATAAATACATGTCATTCAGACCTTTACCCAAACACAGCATTCATTTTAAAGCGTCTCTATCTCATATCCAGTTTTCATCCATGTGAAAAACATACTTGAATATTAGTAACAAATTCCATGTAATACTATGTAATTTTTAATGGTGCCACATAGACCTCATTATCATTTCTGTTAATGAAAGTATTCACCAATTGAACACATTTCTATTATTTATTATATATAATCAAATATCAACAGTTGGGAAGATTTGATTGCTTTCATATATTTCTTATTACATCTATGGAAAAGGAAATGTGAACCCACTCCAGTATTCTTGCCTGGAAAGTCCCATGAACAGAGGAGACTGGCAGGCTGTCATCCGTGGGACCACAGAGAGTCTGACACAACTGAGTGACTGAGCACATTTCTTATTACATATAATACTGAAAAGAGCATCTTTGTTCTTTGCCCATAGGATGTTTTGTCTTTTGGATAATTCCGTAAGATAAATTCCTCAGAATGATATTAGTCAACATAAAGGTAGGAATATTTTTTTTTATTTATATAGAATATGGCATGAAAAGATTATACTTATTTCCTATATTTTTATTATTTTCATACTTATCTCCTACATTTCTATAACTTTTCTTTTGGAATTCCTTAAAAACAGAAATCTTACAAGTCTCTAAGTAGCTCTTGGATTTTAGGTAAAGACATAGCAGATATATAGTATCTGTCATACAAATGGAGAGATTCAAGTACAAAATATTTAAGTCATTTGCTTCAAGAGACACCTCCAAGCCATTCAGGGTAATGTTCCAGGACCTAAGCCAAACTTCCATTAGTTTCAGATCAATTCATTTGCCTTGATCTCAAAGGCAACTTTGCAAACAACTTTATTTCACTGCTCACATGTCATTCAGAGGATGCTCAGTGCTGTCCTATACTGCACTGCAAGATCCACAACAGAAGGTGATGCTTATTCTGGAAATAATTTCAGTGGAGAATTGTGATCAGAAAACTCAACACTTTCTTCTTAGCTCAATGAAATATGAACTAGCAAAGCCTAGAAACATTAGTTCAACAATGACTGCTACTTAGCATCTCACATCTGTTAACTGATTCATATTTGTTTCTACTTCAAGTAACATTTTTCTTCCTGTCAACGAATTAACTTAAATTTGCCAAACAAGAGAAGCAATTTAAGAATTAATAAGAAAACATGTTTTTATTTGGCATACTCACAGTTTGATCAATATCACAGAGATTATTTGAAATGAAACGGCTTCAGTCAACATCTTATTTCCTATTATCTGATAGAGACATGCAAATTATTACAGATTTCAGTTTTGTGTGACCTCCAGCAGCTCCCCATGCTCTCTGTGATTCGGTTTTCTAAAGCTTGCTGCAGGATTTTCAACAGGAGAGGAGCATTTATCATTAAGATACAGGACAGTCCTTTACAGAATTTTCTCTGTGTTACACAAAAACACTTCTGTCTTAGACAGGTAGAATCTTTCAATCAGGCCTGATTTATCTTGCTATGTATTTTTTTACTTCAAATTTTGGGTGATTTACTATTAGTTTGTCCGGTAAGCTCTTGCGGAATGTGAAAATTAGTTGGTTTTAGGCTTCCAGGATAGCATCGAGTTCCCAGTGGATAGTTTTTGCCTCGGGATGATGAAACTGTAAGAAGAACTGTAAGAAATAAAAGGTGTTGCTGACTGGGACTAATTGGGTATAATGTTCTTCATAGATGTTTGAGGGATGGTTTGGGCTTCCCTTGTGGCTCAGCTGGTGAAGAATCTTCCTGCAATGTGGGAGACCTGGGTTTGATCCCTGGGTTGGGAAGATCCCCTGGAGAAGAGAATGGATACCCACTCCAGTATTCTGACCTGGAGAACTTTACAGTCCATGGGTTGGGAACCGGGGGGAGGTTACAAAGAGTCAGACATGACTGAGTGACTTTCACTTTCTTAATCAAATCAAAACCTCTATTTTTATCCCCTCCATGTGCTTCCCAGGTGGCACAGTAGTAAAGGATCTGCCTGCCAATTCAGGAGATATGGGTTCAATCCCCCTGTGGGGAAGATCCCCTGGAGTAGGAAATGGCAACTCACTCCAGTATTCTTGCTTGGAGAAGTCCGTGGACAGAGAAACCTGGTGGGCTATAGTCCATGGAGTCACAAAGAGTCAGATATGACTGAGCATGCATGCAGTCTTCTAGCCAAGGTATTAAAACGTGTTTCACCCAATCCCCATCCTTTGGTTGACACACAGAGTATAGCTGGAGACACGGTGACATCTGGACTAAGAAACTGTTGTAATGTTAACTCTTGGTGTTGTCAGGGTAACAGACGGCCACCAAAGGTGTCCAAGTGCCAGAACCTGTGAATCTGTGGATTTGTGTGGCAGAAGGGACTTAGCAGAGATGATTTAAGTTAAGGATCTTGAAATGGTGAGTTTATCCTGATTGTCAAGGTTGACTCAATGTTATCATGAGGTCTCTTACAAGAGAGAAGGAGGAACAGAACAGGAGAGAGCATTATGACGGTGGAAGCAGAGATGAAAGTGCTTCAGCCACAAGCCAAAGCTTCCCAGAAGCCTCTGGAAACTGGAAGAGGTGAGGAATGGATTCTCCTCTGGAGTCTCCAAAAAGAAGCAGCTGTTCCAACACCTTGACGGTAGCTTTGTAAAAAGGTTCATTCTGGAATTATGATCTCCAGAAATGTAAGATAATATGTGCTTTTTAGCCACGAAGTTTGTAGTCATTTGTTACAGCAGCAGCGGGAATCTAACACAGTAGTGTTCCAAAGACTCTGGTCAGTGACTACATGGTGCTCTCCCGCAGATTATAAAGTGGTGTGCACCTTGGAAATTCTTTTACTGGATCTTTGTGAGCATCACTTGCTCTCAGAAGTAGCAAAAATAATATATTTTAAGTTGTGTACCACTATACCCTGTTTTCAATGTTGTGGAGGAAGTAATCGAGAAAAATTGAGTACAGACTCAAAAGTCAGGTTGCCAGTTTTCAAATCCCAGCTATTCCATATACTAACCATATAACCTATAACCTAGTTAAGTTATTTAACTTCTCTGTACCCCAGTTTTACTCATCTTTAAAACAGAGGTAAAAATAATAACTTCATGATAGGGTTGTTGTGAAGATTAAATGAGTCAATATCTATAAATTAATCAAGTAAATTAATGGAGTGAAATAATTTAACCTAGCAGTCACTCTGTGTATTGTTGTAACTATTATTATACTTTACCTTCTAAATCAGTATTTACCAAATTTCCTCAGTGTGTTATATACTACCTAGGAGTGGCTGTTAGATATACAAATTACTCAGTGATATTCCAGACTGGAAAATTACCATCATTAAGGGAAAGATCTGGAAAGCTGTATATTTAATAAATACCCAAGTAATTCCTATCATTGAGGAGTTTGGGGAAGTTGCTCTAGAGGGTTGATTTTCATCCTTTGCTGCACATTAGTTGTATCTTTGTTCTTTAAAATGCTGCACAGGTGAGAGAAGCCAGTGACCCTCTTTAATGATTCATCAAAAATTGTGTTTACAGTTATTATATATATATATATATATTCTTTAATTTTGCAAACATTTACTGATCATCTCCTATACATCATGCTCTGTAATAAGTGTGGGTGTAGATATTAATAAAATAGTTTTGTCCTCAGGTAAGTTGCAAAGGGAAGTAAGCTGACAAATCAGGAGAGGATTTCAGCGCAGTGCAGGATATGAAATGCCACAGAAAGCTGAAGGACCACAGGCAGAAGATGAAGAGCGATGAGAGACACAGACATACTCTTCTTGGTTGAAATGCAGAGGGCGCTAAGTTATTTCCAAGTATTACATATTTGCTCGCTCAGAACCCGTTTAGAATGTAGATATATCATCTCCCATTTTGTAGGCTAGGAAACCAAGATTGGGGCACACAGAGACTTGCCAAAATTCGCTTAGAGAATCAAAAGTGAGAGCTGGCATTGGAAACAGATGCTAAGTTCAGAACTCTTTCCACTGTATCATGTTGCCTGTCATACAACTGTTTCTTTAGGCAATGTGCCTAGCCTCTTAGGGTTAAAAGAAGGTCCAGCTAGTCTTCAGCATCTAGAAACCACAGGGTGGTTTCTCCCCTGATTCAGACTCTGCTCCTTTTGATCAAGAAGCTTCAGGCGCTGCTGCTGCCAAGCACATAGTTCTGTATGTAGTGTAAGCACAATACATGCCACAAGAATGAATGGGATGGACCTCCATTCCCTCATTAAAAGTCTTTATTGTACATCTATACAATATGTTATGTGTTAGGAGGTGAAAACAGTCTGTCTTCATGCTTTGAAGATATGGAAAAGAATGAAATTTGAGAAACAGTCAAATATGTTATTCTCTTGTAGACAAGGTTTTCTTTCTGAAGTTCTTCAATTCTTATGAAGTGATTTCTTTCAAACCATATTGAGGAGAAACTGTGATCCTCTCTGTGGGGTACTCTCTGTCTCTCTCATGCTAGGGAAACAAATGAATTAGAAAAAAATGAACCCCGGATAAAACATGGGGTTGCATGGCAGTGAGTCTGCATATATTTTAATTGTTTATCTTACTAATTCTATGTCTATGATTTTCTTCATAAAGTATTATAAGTTCCACACATGCTTGTCTTCTTTTCTATATTCCAGTCACTCATTTTACAAATGTGAAACAACTTTCATATGCCAAGGCTTGGAACTTATTCAGACCTGTATTTCAAGTGCCTATGGCAACACCTGACATATAAATACTATGATTACCATTAGTGCAGTTCAGTGATATTTGGTTTCCTGCCTCCTTCCAGGTGTGGAGTAGGCCTGTGTCAAATAATTACTCCTCTAAAAGGCCAATATAAAAACTTAGTGATTTAAAAAGGCAAATTTCTTTGATCAGCTGCAGTAAGAGAAAATAATTCTGAAAGACTTTTAATATTGTGTGAGATGGGGGAAGAGAGTGGAGTATTTTTATGGTGTTTCGGGGTCTGAGCTAGGTGATTTTAAGTTTTATCTTGCAAAATGATAAAACTTATTTGAGATCAGGAAACATTTATAATATAATGGCTTTGAATGGTGCCCACAACAAAGTGAAAGTCTTGAAGCCATTCTTGACAATGGGCTGTTAGTTTTGATCAACAAGTTATTTGATTAACATGCATATCAAGTGTTCTCTGGAACAAGTAACAGTGATTTTTGCTCATTTTCTGTATTTAGTGAGGGACAGGAAATCATGCCTAAATATAGGAATAGGAAATTTGGTTTATTGCATTTCTCATACTGAACTTCAGACCCCAAATTATGGGCCTTGCTTTGGCCAATGAAAGGTGAGCCATGGTTACATGTATCATTTCTGAGTAGAAGTTTTAAGACAGTGTAGGCCTCAACATATATTTTTTTTTCCATTCTACCATATTGTCTGGCACGATGTGGCTAGTGAATGCTTCATTGGGCTGGGTCCCAGAGAGAAGGCAACATGATAATGAACAGAGGACCTAGGTATCATGTCACCAAATGTAACTAGCATACTATACTACAACCTAGACAGCATATTAAAAAGCAGAGATATTACTTTGCCAACAAAGCTCCATCCAGTCAAGGCTATGGTTTTTCCAGTAGTCATGTATGGATGTGAAAGTTGGACTATAAGGAAAGCTGAGTGCTGAAGCATTGATGCTTTTGAACTGTGATATTGGAGAAGACTCTTGCAAGTCCCTTGGACAGCAAGGAGATCCAACCAGTCCATCCTATAGGAAATCAGTCCTGAATATTCAATGGAAGGACTAATGTTGAAGCTGAAACTCCAATACTTTGGCACCTGATGCAAAGAACTGACTCATTTAAAAAGACCCTGATGCTGGGAAAGATTGAAGGCAGGAGGAGAAGGGGACGACAGAGGATGTGATGGTTGGATGGCATCAATGACTCAATGCACATGAGTTTGAGTGAAATCCAGGAGCTGGTGATGTACAGGGAGGCCTGGTGTGCTGCAGTCCATGGGGTCACAAAGAATTGGACATGATTAAGCGACTGAACTGAACTGACCTGAACTGATAACTAGTATAGTATAGGAGGTAAACCTTTTATTTTTGGTCTGTTTGAAGTCAGTTATGGTGGTTATTTGTTCCTTCAGTAAGAACTAATCTATTCAGAACAAAACAGATTCTAGGTAAATGATGGTTAATATGCAATATACAAATGAATCATTCAATCACTAAATCATCACCACATTAAACATAAACTCTTCTCAGTTTTTCCATATATATCTCATACAGATGTGCTCTATTTAATAAAACTTGACATATGGGAATTTGAAGTAAGTCCATAATTATTTACAAAATAAAACACCCCTCTTCGCTTGGATTCACTTAAAATAGTAAATCACTGACCTTCCATTTACATGTTTATAATATACAGCAAAATCTCTAGATTTAGCTCCTCTCCTATATTCATCAGGAGAAGGAAATGGTAGCCCATTCCAGTACTCTTGCCTGGAAAATCCCATGGACAGAGGAGCCTGGTGGGCTACAGTTCATGGGATCACGGAGAGTCATGTCAGACATGACTGAGCAACTTCACTTTCATTTTTACTGTCTCATCAAGAATACGCTTCAAATCTCCTAGATAATTCCTCTTATTTACAAGAAGGGTATTTTGAAGCCAAATTACTTTAGGTAGCATCTTTTGCTACAATGTAGTACATGTGGTGTTTTCTAGCTCAATTCCATAGCCAGACTTTGGGGAAGGCAATTGTGGTAACTCATTCACAGATGATTAAGTTCAGAATAATGGAAACTTTTATCTTCCCTCTTCTGGAAAAGCAATCCTAACATTTATATGACATTATAACATTGAAGAAAATTACTACCATAATTATGTACCTTGCTAATATCTGTATAATTCTAGAATGAATTAATAGTAATACTGCACTTAAAGATTGAGTGAAAAATTCTCAGCATTATTCATGTCCCTGCCAACATATTCTTTAGCTATTCATGACATAACTAGTACAATAGTTTGTCATCTATAATTGTTTGCTGAATAGCTAAGCACACCTCATAATGGAAAAGTTAGAGGAAGAGGAAAGGCAGAAGGAAAGGGATATGTTCAGTATTGATTAGTACTGTGCTTGGTACATACACTGTTTAGGAGTCTTCTAGGGGCCAATATGACTAAAAGAATGAGCCCTCATGGGCTCATTTCTCTATGGTTCTATATTTCTGGCTCTGAAAAGTTATGACTATATGAGCTTAATTTAATTTCTGGTGAGCAATGGTCACCCAGTAAACCAAAGAGTGCATCTCTTATACAACATGGCCCATGATGCCACTGTGTCCCTTATCCTATCTCCACATTGATCAGCCACCAATCACACATTTCCACTCAAATACTTTGATTTGGTAGCAAAGATAGATGTTAAAACTCCTGAAAGAAATAGAGCCTATGCATTTATTGCATACAAAATGTAAGTTGCAGACTTTATTATAGCCAAAATAAACTATACAAACGTCAAGACTTATAATAATAACAGGTCATGTCATGCATGCTTCTTGCATTAAAACCTTAAATATCCAGAAGGCACTTGCTGTATGGAAAATGCAGACATAGCAAGTTTACTGTAAGGCGCTTACCTTTTGCAGTACCCTCACATTTAACCACAGGACCACATCCACATGACCTCTGTAAGGTGTTGTAATTATCTTTGTTACTTACAATTTGCTTTGAATTATAATTTGTCATGAAGTTCTTTGGATAATCAATCTGGTAGGTTTTGCCCTTTCATCCTTCATTACTTTGAACTTGGACTTTGAACATAACTTCATAACAATTGTTGTTGTTTAGTCTCTAAGTCATGTCCTACTCTTTGTGACCCCATGAACTGCAGCACGCCAGGCTTCTCTGCCCTGTCATAGAGTTACTTGGCGTTCAATGAGCCCTCTCAGGATAATATGTAGCCCAGAAATACTAAGGCACCTTAAAAGGGATTCAGTTCAGTTCAGTTCAGTCGCTCAGCCATGTCCGACTCTTTGTGACCCCATTAATCGCAGCACGCCAGCCCTCCCTGTCCATCACCAACTCCCGGAGTTCACCCAAAGTCATGTGCATCGAGTCGGTGATGCCATCCAGCCATCTCATCCTCTGTCGTCTCCTTCTCCTCCTGCCCTCAATCCCTCCCAGCATCAGGGTCTTTTCCAGTGAGTCAACTCTCCGCATGAGGTGGCCAAAGTATTGGAGTTTCAGCTTTAGCATCAGTCCTTCCAATGAACATCCAGGACTGGTCTCCTTTAGAATCGACTGGCTGGATCTCCTTGCAGTCCAAGGGACTCACAAGTCTTCTCCAACACCACAGTTCAAAAGCATCAATTCTTCGGCAATCAGCTTTCTTCACAGTCCAACTCTCACATCCATACATCACCACTGGAAAAACCATAGCCTTGACTAGATGGACCTTTGTTGGCAAAGTGATGTTTCTGCTTTTTAATATGCTATCTAGGTTGGTCATAACTTTCTTTCCAAGGAGTAAGCGTCTTTTAATTTCTTGGTTGCAATCACCATCTGCAGTGATTTTGAAGCCCCCCAAAATAAAGTCTGACCCTGTTTCCACTGTTTCCCCATCTATTTGCCATGAAGTGATGGAACCAGATGCCATGATCTTAGTTTTCTGAATGCTGAGCTTGAAGCCAACTTTTTCACTCTCCTCTTTCACTTTCATCAAGAGGCTCTTTAGTTCCTCTTCACTTTCTGCCATAAGAGTGGTGTCATCTGCATATCTGAGGTTATTGATATTTCTCCTAGCAATCTTGATTCCAGCTTGTGCTTCTTCCAGCCCAACGTTTTTCATGATGTACTCTGCATATAAGTTAAATAAGCAGGGTGACAATACAGCCTTGACGTACTCCTTTTCCTATTTGGAACCAGTCTAAGGGATTAGCTATCTTTAAACCAAAAAATATTCCAAAGAAGCCTCTATCTTCTCTGACATTCTGTGAAAATTGATAGATTTCCTTATGTTAGTTTTCTATGCTATGTAACAAATAATCATAGACTTGGTGACCTAAAACAATATGCATTTACTATCTCAAAGCTTCTCTGGGTGAGGTACCTCAGCACAGCTTAGGTACACAGCTTAGCTGGGCCTTCTGAAAAGCTGCAATCAATATATCAACCAGGACTGGAATACCATTGGGAGGATTGATGGGGATGAACTTTGGAAGATGAACTTCCAAGATTACTCATATTGCTGGTAGAATTCATTTCCCTGTGACCATATAACCCATATAAGCTTGAAGATTCTTCAAAGTTGGTAAGAAAAGCAGTGGGAAGCAAGTTAAAAATCTTATACACACACATACACACACACATATATATATATATTACAGATAGATATCTTTTATATATATATATATATCATGACTTAATCAGGGCAGTGACATCACTTTTGTCATATTCTATTGATTGAAGCAAATCACAAGTTTCCTTCACAATCAAGGGGATGGTAGTAGAGGAATAATGCAAGTACAAGAACACAGCAATTAGGGTGGTAAAGTCTGTTCATCACATTTCTCTAACCCATATTTTACTCTCATTCATATTGTCAACATAGTGTAAGGAGTATTCCGATAAATAACCCACCTTGGTTAAATTGAAACGTGCCTACAACTACCTCTTGCTGACCTTGGGGATTTAAGTGTGTCTATTTCCTTGTTTCTACTTCCAGTGTACAACATTTTAAAGCTCTCATTCTGATGTTGGGCCTTTGAATAAACTTCAAACCTGCTGATTATTTTCTTTAGCAGTCTATATTAACACAGAACACTGGTTGTTAGGAAAGTAATAATCTGTTGTCCTGCCTTTCAGTTTTCCATATCAAATGACAAATTTCAATCTCTAAATTCATTAATAATCTAGACTCAAATGTTCTCTTGGAAATAATTAGGGATTAAAAAAAAATTTTGTTTAAAATTTCATTTTCTTGTTATAATGTATCACCAGCAGTACTTCAATTCCTTGGAACCAAAATGTGTATTTTGTGTGTATGTGTACAAAAATGTGTATTTATGACAACTTTGTTGGTAAGCTCAGAATAGGTCTTCCTTTGTTTTCTCCAGTATTCTCAATAAGTTCTCTTGGCAAAGTTCAAGTCTTTATGTTTCTTCTCTCATACATATTCACTACAATTTCTACTTAAGAGACATTTCTGGACCATTTAAAATGCAATGGTTAAGGTAACTATCTGTGTATCTTTTTGCAGCTCTAACTCAAAAGATTAGTTCTGATATATTTGCTCTCAGAATATCTTTTATAAAGACATTCTATCTATTTCTAGCTAGACTGTCACCAGAAACAAATGCTTTTAAAACAACTTCAAACAAATTATATTAGGATTTTAAAAGAGACTGATGAAAGGAAACTTACTTTGTCATCCAAATAATACTGAAGACCACACTCTCAGTAGAAGTGATCCCCTTGTGTGTTTCCTTGACTCAGAAATTAATCTGTTCCATTTTCATAGTAGAAACAGATGTGAAATTTGTCAATTACTGATTCTCTTCTATTTCTTAATTCCAAAGGACGTCTAATAAACTTTCACATGGACCTTCAACATAATGTTTGCCTCAGGTTTATATGCAACTTTTTTTCTAAATCAGTTCAGTTTAGTTCAGTCACTCAGTCGTGTCCGACTCTTTGCGACCCCATGAATCACAGCACGCCAGGCCTCCCTGTCCATCACCAACTCCCAGAGTTCACTCAAACTCATGTCCATCGAGTTGGTGATGCCATCCAGCCATATCATTCTCTGTCGTCCCCTTCTCCTCCCGCCCCCAACCTTTCCCAGCATCAGAGTCTTTTCCAGTGAGTCCACTCTTCGCATGAGGTGGCCAAAATATTGGTTTCAGCTTTAGCATCAGTCCTTCCAATGAACACCCAGGATTGATCTCCTTTAGAATGGACTGGTTGGATCTCCTTGCAATACAAGGGACTCTCAAGAGTCTTCTCCAGCACCACAGTTCAAAAGCATCAATTCTTTGGCGATCAGCTTTCTTCACAGTCCAACTCTCACATCCATACATGACCACTGGAAAAACCATAGCCTTGACTAGGTGGACCTTTGTTGGCAAAGTAATGTCTCTGTTTTTTAATATGCTATCTAGGTTGGTCATAACTTTCCTTCCAAGGAGTAAGTGTCTTTTAATTTCATGGTTGCAATCACCATCTGCAGTGATTTTGAAGCCCCCCAAAATAAAGTCTGACCCTGTTTCCACTGTTTTCCCATCTATTTCCCATGAAGTGATGGGACCAGATGCCATGATCTGCATTTTCTGAATGTTGAGCTTCAAACCAAACTTTTCACTCTCCTCTTTCACTTTCATCAAGAGGCTTTTGAGTTCCTCTTCACTTTCTGCCATAAGGGTGGTGTCATCTGCATACTGAGGTTATTAATATTTCTCCCGGCAATCTTGATTCCAGCTTGTGCTTCTTCCAGCCCAGCGTTCTTCATGATGTACTCTGCATATAAGTTAAATAAGCAGGGTGACAATATACAACCTAGATGCAGTTAAAATGTTAATATTAGTATATTCTATTGAGTGACTACTAAAGATCAGTTATACTGCATCACAGACATATGTTATTTATTTTTTGGACCAGAGGTGTGGATTTCATGAGCTGGATTTTTAAAAATATATGTAATAGCTAAGGAAGGGGATTTCTAAGATTTTAGGAAATCTATATAAGATCATATGATTATTTGGATAGTGGTGCTGGGAGTTGAATCTAAATCTAACCCCATTCTCCAGTGAGATAGGTCCAGATGTAGAGAGCAACGGATTGAGAAGGCAGGGCAGCAAAGCAGGTCCTGCCTAGGACAGAGGATGAAAAAGTGGAACGAGTCAAGTTCCCTGAGTCCTTCCAACCGAAGAGATGTCACCTCAGGATTATCAACCATTTCAGACAGACCACTAGTCCTTTTACAGGCATCACTGCACGAGCTAAGCCTTCTATCTACCCTCCTCACACCATCTCCGGCCTAATGTGGCAACTAGCTACCACAAACCACAAGGGGAGTGATCTGAAGATATAACCAATAGATAAGATTTTGACAAGGTTCAGATCAGCTCGCACCTCTTTGCTCAGCGACTTACATTCTCCTGGGCCTCCCTGGTGGCTCAGAATTTAAATCGTCTGCCCGCAATGTGGGAGACCCGAGTTTGATCCCTGGGTCAGGAAGATCCCCTGGAGAAGGAAATGGCAACCCACCCCAGTATTGCCTGGAGAATCCCGTAGGCTACAGTCCACGGGGTCACAAAGAGTTGGACACGACTGAGCGACTTCACTTTTACTTTCACTTTTACATTCTCCTAAATCTAAAGGTAGACAAACCTAAAGCCTGTTACACAGAGTGAAGTAAGGCAGAAAGAGAAAGCAAATATCATATATTAATGCAGATACATGGAATCTAGAAAAAATGGTACTGATGAACCTATTTTTAGGGCAAGAATAGAGAAACAGACATGAAGAACAGACTTATGGACACAGCAGGAGATGGAGAAGGTGGGATGAATTGAGAGAGTAGCTCTGAAGTATATACATTATCATATGTAAAACAGACAGCTGGTGGGAAGTTGCTGTATAACACACGGAGCTCAGCCTGGGCTCTGTGACTACCTAGAGGGGTAGGATGGTGAGGTGGGAGGAGGTTCAAGAGGGAGGGGACATATGTTTATGACTGATTCACATTGTTGTATGGCAGAAACCACAACATTGTAAAGCACTTATCCTCCAATTAAAAATAAAAACTTTTCTCCCAATGGATGCAAACACACACACACACACAGTCTCTTTCTTTTCAAATAACTTACTGTTTTATTAAATTAATTTGATTTTCTAATATCTTGATCTTCTAAGCCACCATGGTACAGAAGAGAAGTAG
The DNA here is from genome assembly GCF_049115385.1 of Moschus berezovskii. Taxonomy (NCBI): domain Eukaryota; kingdom Metazoa; phylum Chordata; class Mammalia; order Artiodactyla; family Moschidae; genus Moschus; species Moschus berezovskii. The sequence continues at coordinate 25,033,588 of NC_142466.1, forward strand.
CCATAAGATAGATCAAATAGTTCTGATATGACTGACCAGCACTGTGAAAAGGACAGGCTGAAAATTAGGAGTGAATGGAGTGAGTATTTTATGTCCTAAGCCAACAGATTGATTTAAAAATTCCAACTTTGTATTTCAGGTCAGATAAACAATTTCTCATCCTGCTAATTTAACTTATATGCAGAGTACATCATGAGGAACGCTGGGCTGGAAGAAGCACAAGCTGGAATCAAGATTGCTGGGAGAAATATCAATAACCTCAGATATGCAGATGACACCACCCTTATGGCAGAAAGTGAAGAGGAACTCAAAAGCCTCTTGATGAAAAGTGAAAGAGGAGAGTGGAAAGGTTGGCTTGGAGCTCAACATTCAGAAAACGCAGATCATGGCATCTGGTCCCATCACTTCATGGGAAATAGATGGGGAAACAGTGGAAACAGTGTCAGACTTTATTTTTTTGGGCTCCAAAACCAATGCGGATGCTGGTTGCAGCCATGAAATTAAAAGATGCTTACTCCTTGGAAGGAAAGTTATGACCAACCTAGATAGTATATTAAAAAGCAGAGACATTACTTTGCCAACAAAGGTCCGTCTAACCATAGTCTAGTCAAGGCTATGGTTTTTCCAGTGGTCATGTATGGATGTGAGAGTTGGACTGTGAAGAAAGCTGAGCGCCGAAGAATTGATGCTTTTGAACTGTGGTGCTAGAGAAGACTCTTGAGAATCCCTTGGATTGCAAGGAGATCCAACCAGTCCATTCTAGAGGAGATCAATCCTGGGTGTTCATTGGAAGGACTGATGCTAAAGCTGAAACTGCAATACTTTGGCCACCTCATGCGACGAGTTGACTCACTGGGAAAGACTCTGATGCTGGGAAGGATTGGGGGCGGGAGGAGAGGGGACAACAGAGAATGAGATGGCTGGATGGCATCACCGACTCAATGGACATGAGTTTGAGTGAACTCCGGGAGTTGGTGATGGACAGGGAGGCCTGGCGTGCTGTGATTCATGGGGTCGCGGAGAGTCAGACACGACTGAGTGACTGAACTGAACTAAAACAATTTCCTATGCACTGAGGAAAGATTGTGTGTGAGTGTTCATAGGGGGACAGGTGTGAAATTAAGTTTCTGAGAGTTTACTGTTCAATAGAAACTTGACATATACTATTGCAATTAATTTCACACTACAATACATTTAATATCAGCCCTGTGTAATAGAAAATGATACTGATGTTCAGGGAAGTTAAATACATGTTTTAGGCCACAAGGGTGGTTAAGTAGCACATCTCATTCCAAATTCAGTACTCTTTTCCTTATAGATATTAACCAGTTTTGATGATAATATCTGCAATATTAAAATCTGATTTTAACACAATTTATTTCAAACATGCAGTGAGATAAATCTATTTAAAACATTGTGTAAAATTAAATGTATATTTCCAAGAAGACTCTACTCAACTTAGATTTACCAACTGGTATGCAATCACAACTTCATTAAAATATGTTGTCATGGAAGTAGGATAACATTTTAAATCATTTATTAACAATTAGCATGTAAATATCTACTTTATCTCTTTGAGGATTTTGTTACTTATTGAGTAAAAGCTTAAATTTTTAAAGTTTGAAGTGAATTGTCAGTCACTCAGTCATATCTGACTCTTTGCGTCCCCATGGACAATATAGCCTGCCAGGCTATTCTGTCCATGGAATTCTCCAGGCAAGAATATTGGAGTGGGTAGCCATTCCCTTCTCCAGGGGATCTTCCTGACCCAGGGATTGATCCAGGCCTCCTGCATTGTAGGCAGATTCTTTAGTGTCTGAGCCACCAGGGAAGCCCCCTGTATCATGCAGAGTTAATATTATTTCCCCTAGTTTTCAGGTAAATGTATACATTTAGCCAGACTCTGAGTTTCAATTAATTTAAGTGCTTCTTAAAGTAGATGTAAGTTCAAACTTACATATACAAAACTCAACTCCTTCAATACCCCTGAGCTCCTCTGACTGGAAGGGAGGAGGTCATCAGCCTATTTGAAGCAGACCACCAGTCATTTCATAGTCATCTGCATACAATCCAGCATCACATTCACCCTCCCCACAATCAGATTAGAATGGCATATCTGTATTGTGGTTACAACTTGAGCTTCTTTTTGGTCACAAATATTTATTCACTTCATTTCCCCATGTGGAAAAAAGAGCTCAATTTCTCTCCAAAATATCTCTATAGGCCCATTTTTTGCGTGGCATCAGGCTCAACCAGGTCCAGGGGCAATAGCATCTGGAAAGCGAGATAGTCTGCACCCTTCCAGTCCATGCACCCAACATATGATGGTGGAACAAGGGCAGGATAACCCCTAACTCAAAATGGAAAGAAGAAGAGGCAAATAGTTATGAGTCTACAACAATTTTGAGATCTTAATGAGCAAATATTGCCAGAATCTTGTACCTTGGGGATAGGAAATGTTCTCTGACTAAGCTTCAGTTCAGTTCAGTCAATTGTTTATGGCTCTTGACTCCACTCTCTGGGAATTTCTCCTTGGCATCACTCTCCTTGATGCCTTTGAAAAGGGCATTGAGCAGATTTCTTGGTCAGCTTCCTGGTGAATGTCTTTTAATATCTCAAAAATCTCATCGTGTAGGCAGGAGACACTTTTGCCAGTATAACTTTCTTAAAATATTCTGAATTTCTATATATTTGATTCTGGTCAACTCCATGTGCTGAATGTTACTTCTCAAATTATTTTATAAAATACTTCTCTCTCCTTAGTTACTAGTAGTTTTTTAATTGGGATTCTATGTGCTTATGACCCTAAGTTTTCTAGGAGCCTTATTTGGCTTAGAAGATCCATTAGATGTATCTTACTCCTTTTAGAGGTTTTAGCAAAGAATGTCACAGCCACAGGCTTGATTTGGTCTTTGCTCTGAGGTCATGTCTTACTGTAACACTTAGAGTAATTGTCCTTTATCTGAGCCTATTGTTCAATGGACTGTCAAAGAAAAATTACACTGGACAAAGTTAGACAAGAAAGGCTTAGTTAAGATTATTGCAACAGAGGAAAGAGACTGAACTCAAGGTGAATGTATTTTTAAGTGCTAAGGTGAGTGATCTAGTGGAAAAGTACTGAAGGACATTAGGGAAGGAGATTAGTCAGTGGGATCTGTCATCACATTGAGCTGTTCCTGAATTTGCAAATGTTTTTCTCTAGGATTAGGCCATCTGTGTTTGCTTACTGATGCCCACTGAAGAATCTAGGCTCATACCTTTCCACAGGAACTGGAGAGGTAGGAACACTACCTTCCTCTATGACTATATTTCAAAGGGATGGCAACGAGTCTTAAAAACATTCCTTTTGAAAGTTTTATTGGAATATGGTTGAGTTACAATGTAGTGTTAGTTTCAGGCATACAGAAAACTGAATCAGTTACACATATACATATATCTACTCTTTTTTAGATTCTTTTCCCATATGGGTCATTTCAGAGTATTGACTAGAGTTCCCTGTGTGATACAGTAGGTCCTTATTAGTTATAGTTATCTATTTTATTTATAGTAGTGTGTATATGTCAATCCCAATCTCCAAATTTCTCTCTTCCCAGTCTTTTCCCTACTAACCATAAACTTGTGTTCTACATCTGTGACTCTGTTCTTTTGTAAATAAGTTCATTTGTACCATTTTTTTTTTTTTTAAGATTCCATAAGAAAAACCTTTCTGGACTGTAAAACTGGCAGGAGACTGGGAGAATATTTATATTTCAAAAGGGCAGAGAAAGAATTTACAATAGAAAGTTTTCTAAAGTAAAAGCCCTAAGGAAATGGAGGCAAGAGGCCTAAAATGAGGAAGAAGCCTCTATAAAGTCTAGTCAAACTGAAGATGAAGGCCATCTTTGTTGGGATACACCATTGATCTGAAGACAGACAGTTCCTTTTCCAGCCAGGCAATCTCTGAGCTCTCTAAGTTTTGCTAGCTAACTGGCCAGTTTTTAATTTTGTTTTTTCTCCTCAATGAGCTCATCCCTTTCCTGTAGTAGTTTAAGCAGTTGACTCATATATTCAACATTTCACCTCAAAACTGTTTTCTCTCTTTTACATAACTCTCAAATGTCTTACCACTGCCACACGGATCATTCTTCCAGCTTTCTGTAGAGTCTCTTTGTGGCTACCCATGCAGCTCTACCTAAAATTGCACATATTTTACTTCAGTTTTTCCCATTTGTGTGTTTTGTTATTTCTTAAAGCTTTATCCCATAATCAATTTTTCATAGTCACATTTTCCTATATAAAAGTCTTACATAAAATCTCAGTGGCACACAACATCAAGCATCTTTCTTGCCCATGGTCTTTGGGTCAGCCTGGGTCACTTCATGGGCTCAGCTGAAGGGTATTAAGATGCCAGGGTAACCTTCTCATGACTAGGGAACAAGCACAAGAGAGAAAGCCAAACTGAAGCATATTTTAAGTCTCCTGTGTCATCAGTTCACTAATACGGTATTCCGTTTGCCAAAGCAAGTTTCCTGGACAAACCTGAAGTCAAGGGGAAATGAAGAACACTATCCAGTATCTAAGTGCCATACCCTCAGTCATATCCGACTCTTTGCGACCCCTTGCACTGTAGCCCTCCAGTATGGATAAAGGGAAAAGGAAATGAATAATGATCATGAGCAAGGACTTAATCTACAACAGCTATGTTTGTTTCATCATTCCTTTTTGTAAGATCAATTTTTAAATGAGAGAAAAATGTATGTTTCACTGGGCCGCTGTAGGAATTATACAAAATAGCATATGTGAAACATCTAATAAAGACACTGGGATATGTAGAAATTTCTTAAATTTTTTTGTACCAAAAGGAGATCCAACCAGTCCATTCTAAAGGAGATCATTCCTGGGTGTTCACTGGAAGGACTGATGCTAAAGCTGAAACTCCAATATTTTGGCCACCTCATGCGAAGAGTTGACTCACTGGAAAAGACTCTGATACTGGGAGGGATTGGGGGCAGGAGGAGAAGGGGATGACAGAGGATGAGATGGCTGGATGGCATCACCGACTCGATGGACATGAGTCTGAGTGAACTCCGGGAGTTGGTGATGGACAGGGAGGCCTGGCGTGCTGCAATTCATGGGGTCACAAAGAGTTGGACACGACTGAGTGACTGAACTGAACTGAACTGAAATGTCATTTATCAAGGAAAAAAATGAAGACTTCACATCTTAGGTTTATACATGTGACATTATTTTTTTTCTTGTGTCTCCCTTTTCCCTTTCAAAATAAAACTCACTTTAGTAAAGTGTCACAAACTGTTTTAGTGTCAAATAATGTATAGTTTTATAGGTTAAAATTTTATTAAAATCTCTTCAAGTATTCTAATTCTATTGAGTCATTTACAACCCAAGATCCGGAGGGGGACTTTTTTCCCCAGCCTTCTGTGGGTCCAAATGTCAGGACAGCCTCTTTTTTTAATTGATTGATTTAATTTTGGTTGCGCTGGGTCTCTGTTGCTGTGCATGGGCTTTCTCTAGTTGGAGCGAGTGGGGCTACTCTTGGGTGTGGCCACAGGTTTCTCAGCAGTGGCTTCTTTTGTTGCGGAACACGGGCTCTAGGGTGTGTGGGCTCAGCAGTTGTGATGCATGGGCTTAGTTCTGTGACATGCGGATCTTCTTGGATCATGTCCCCTGCACTGGCAGGTGGATTCTTTACCACTGAGCCACCAGGGAAGTCCTCAGGACAGTCTGGACAAATATTCCCACCAGTAATTAATTCCTGATTCACAGGATTAGGAGGGTTATGAATCCCCACTGGGTACAATATAATCATTCAAACGGAATCTGCAAATTGAACGGGAGAAAAACTGGAGTCATTTCAGATTGGTAAGCAGATGGCCAGTTTTCCTCTGCTTTCTACTCCCTCAGTTCCCTTCCTCCTTCAGTTTGCATCCCTTAACTCACCGGTGTTTTCATGAGTATTCACTGGAGGTTTATAAAATGAAGGATATTCTGTGTGCCTACTCACTCCATTTAGATATAAAATATTCCAGGAGAAAAAGATAAAATAATATACCGGCCCTCTATGAAACTGCCTTTTGTCTGCATTAGCAGGCTGTGTCTAGCAACATTAGATGTGTTACTTATTACAGCTCTGAAGAAAGATTTTCTTGAAACAGCAAAAGATGTATTTAAATTGAAATTAAAACAAATGCGTTACAAAAGTGCTTTAGCCTTTGATGTGTTAGTCAGTGTTTAAGTGTGTATAAATTTTTATTTGTATAAATACGTAACTAAATATAAACATTGGGTTGGCCAAAAAGTTTGTTCAGATTTTTCTGCACTCTCATATATGTGAAAGCTTGAACAAACTTTTTGGCCACCCAGTAGTAACAGTGAATGAGTATGACATTTTGGAGTTAGGCTACATGGGGCTTGAGTTCCAGCTGTGTGACTCTGGAAATCAGGTAGTCTATGTAAACTTTAATATATGCATTTGTTAAATGGGTTTAATTCTAGCACATCCTTGCACGACTATTTCAAGAGTTAAGTGAAATAACTCAAATATTGCATATACTGCATGGGAAAACTAAATGAGATATGCATGCAACATGCACAATACATGACAATCTTAATAGTAAGGGGTAATATATATATATATGCACACACATATAAATATATATATTTACACACTCATGTTTATACTATATGCCATGCATATTTTATATGTGTAATATTTTATTAAATATTTTACTAAAACTTAACTAACATGATTTAAGAAAGAAAAGTGAAGTGACTCATTTGTGTCCGACTCTTTGTGACACTAGGTCTCCCACACTGCAGACAGACTCTTTACCCTCTGAGCCACCAGGGAAGGCCTCAGGATACTAACATATATGCGTTAACATTTGTATTAAATATTTTACCATAATTTTACATGGTAACATGATAGAAACATATATGCATTAATATTCAAACAGGTAATGAATTAAAAACGGAACAGATGAATTTGTTCTGTGAAGACCCAGTCAGTATATATGTCCTGCTCTGTGGGATGTAAGGTCTTTATTACAGCTTCTCAATTCTGCTGTGGTAGCAGCCTAGATGGAGAAGGCAATGGCACCCCACTCCAGTATTCTTGCCTGGAAAATCCCATGGATGGAGGAGCCTGGTAGGCTGCAGTCCATGGGGTCGCACAGAGTCAGACACTACTGAGCAACTTCACTTTCACTTTTCATTTTCATGCATTGGAGAAGGAAATGGCAACCCACTCCAGTGTTCTTGCCTGGAGAATCCCAGGGACGGGCGAGCCTGGTGGGCTGCGTCTATGGGGTCACACAGAGTCAGACACGACTGAAGCAACTTAGCAGCAGCAGCAGCAGCCTAGAAACCATGGACCATACATAAATGAATGAGCTCTGCTGTGTTCCAATTCAACTTTATGAACACTGAAATTTAAATTTTATCTATTTTTCACATCATGAAGTATTTTTTTTATATTTTTTCCAACCATTTAAAAATGTAAAAACCATTTCTGGCTCCATATTGTTGCCACTATTGTTCAGTCGCTGAGGTATGTCTGACTCTTTGTGACCCCATGGGCTGTAGCACTCCAGACTCTTTCTCTATCATCTGCTATCTCCCAGAGTTTGCTCAAATTCATATCCATTGAGTTGGAGATGTCATCTAACCATCTCATCCACTGCTGCCCACATCTCCTTTTGTATTCAATCCTTCCCAGTATCAGGGCTTTTCCAATGAAGCACCATGTCTGTACAAAAATAGGTGGTTGGTCAGATTTGGCCATTGTGCTATAGTTTACCTGAATTAAGACACGGTGCCAGTGATAACATCCCTCTTCTCCCTCTTAATTTCTCCTTTTTAAATTATTATTCACTGAAGTTTGTATTTAAATTTCAATTCAGTTTGGTTATAAATCATAGAACTAAGGAATTTCTCACCGGAAGACCATTCTGATTCTGTTTACTAAATGGATTCTGCCTATATGTGCTCTTTTCCCTCAAATTATTTTCTAATATTAGTTTGACATGGAAGTCAGTCAGTTCAGTCGCTCAGTCATATCCAACTCTTTGGGACCTGATATACTGCAGCATGACAGGCTTCCCTGTTCATCACCCAGAGCCTAACAAACTCATGTCTATTGAGTCAGTGATGCCATCCAACCATCTCTTCCTCTGTTGTTCCCTTCTTCTCCTGCCTTCAATCTTTCCCAGCATCAGGGTCTTTTCCAAGGAGTTAGTTCTTTGCATCAGGTGGCCAAAGTATTGGAATTTCAGCCTTAGCATCAGTCCTTCCAATGAATAATCAGGACTAATTTCCTCTAGGATTGACTGGTGGGATCTCCTTGCAGTCCAAGGGACTCTCAGGAGTCTTCTCCAACACCACAGTTTAAAAGCATCAGTTCTTTGGTGCTCAGCTTTCTTTATAATCCAACTCTCACAACCATGAATAACTACTGGAAAAGCCATAGCTTTGACTAGATGGACCTTGGTTGACATGGAAATGAAGTCATTCAGTCATGTCCGACTCTTTGCAACCCCATGGGTTGTAGCCCCCCAGGTTCCTCCGTCCATGGGATTTTCCAGGCAGGAATACTGGAGTGGGTAGCTATTTCCTTCTCTAGGAGATCTTCCCAACCCAGGGATCAAACTTGGGTCTCCTGCATTGCAGGCAGACCCTTTACTGTCTGAGCCACCAGGGAATCCCAGTTGACATTGAAAGCAATTATTAATTGGACAAAAATAGATCTTTAACAATTACGTATGTGCTTATGCTTATACTTGATAAATCTTCCTGTTATTTCTAATATAGTTTCTGGTTTTCAATGTTTCTACTACCTTTTTTTTTTAACTAAATAAGAATAACTATATTATCACTGAAGGGAGAGATTTAAATAGGTGGAGCACAAAACCAAAAGGCCTAAGAAATCAAATAAATCACTATGAAATTACTCTAAAATATTTACTATCATCACTTATCACATAATGGCATAACCATTGTTTGTGAGGCTTACTTGGGTTTGCAAAACTCAATAGTGATGTTTATTTTAGTTGAATAGAGAAGTTAATAATCTCACAGGCCACTTACACTTGACCTAAAATAGAACAACTCCCCAAGTTTTACCATGGAACACAGAAAAGTCAAAGCAACGTTTAACCATCTTCAATTTACATGTGCCATTCCTGTGGTGGTTAATGTTATGTCAGCTTGACTGGGCTAAGGGATGCCCAGATGATACTTTATTTCTTGGTATGTCTGTGAGGATATTTCCAGAAGAGAGTGGCATTTGATTCAGTAGGGTGAATAAAGTAGATCTGCTCTCACCACTGTGAGTGGCAGCATCAGTCTGGTGAGGGCCTGAATAGGAAAAATCAAGGAAGGAGCGGTGAATCCTCTCTCTTTTCCCTTGAGCTGAAACATCGTCCATCTTGTCCTGCCCCTGAAGGTCTTCTCCTGCTTCTCAGGTCTTCAGACTTAGACTGAGTTATTCCACCAACTGTTCTGGTTCTCTAGCTTGTAGACAGTGGATCCTGGTATGTCTCCGTCTCTGTAGCCCTGTGAGTCAATAGCTATGCTAAATCTACATGTCTCCGCACCCCACCAACCCCTCCTATCAGTTCTTTTTCTCTGGAGAACCCTGACTAATACTTTTGCTGATGCGTCAGAGGGGTTTCTTCTTTTTATCCAAAAACCTTCTTCCTGGAGACAACGGTTTTCAACTGTGTGGGTAAATATTCGGATCATTAAATATTACTCTTCTATGGCAGAAATACTGTTGTTTGCATTACAGCAAAAAACTATAAAGAGTGACCCTTCTAACATTAAGTATTGTGCTAAGATTTATGAACTTCAATGTTCAGAAGGATCATTTGACAGGGTTGTTAAAATATAGATTCCTTGATCCTAGTACCAGATAATCTGATTTTATTAAGCCTATAAAGAGGTCAAAGGATATTAATTTTAAGCAGGAACACTCAGCGTTTGTGATGCAGATATTCATGGGAGCACACTGAGAGACTTTTTAGGTGGTGTTAGGTCATTTTACATACCCTGGCTTAGATGTCACTTCTCTGAGACATTTTTTACATTTTAATGTAGGATCCTTTGCTGTTTTTGAAACCTGGGCTTTATTAATTAATTTGTGATTTTACAAATATTTTTTATTCACTTGTTTGATATTATCTGGATTAGATTGTAATTTTTGCAAAAGTAGGGGGCCAGCCTGTTTTTTTTTTTTTTTTACCAATTTGCATCCAATATCCAGAATCATATCTAATACAAATAGTATCTCAATGATATTTGTTCAGTGGCTATATAACAAGGTTACCAGGAATATCCAGTTCCTGCTTTTTCCAAGGAATCTTCCTTCTTCTCATGTGTTTCCCCAAGAAAATTTTTACCTAAAACAGTGTCAGGCACTGTGTAAAAGTGTTAGTCCTGTTTGCAGCTACATAGACTGTAGCCCACTAGGACTCTGTCCATGGAATTCTCCAAGCAAGAATACTGGCGTGGCTTGCCATTCTCCTCTCCAGGGGACCTTCCCAACCCAGGGACCGAACCCAGGTCTCCTGCATTGCAGGCAGATTCTTTACCAACTGAGCCACGCGCACTGAGCAGACATTTAGTAAGTATGTGTTTGATGAATTAACCTATGGTGAAGATGTTAGCATAGCTCACATTTCATTATGAGCTTTCTCGAGAACTAGATGATCATGTACCTTTAGTCAGTGTTTTTTTAACAGGCATGTGTGGTGGGCAGAATATTGCCCCCCTCTCAAGGATGCCCATATATTAACCCTCAGAGTCTGTGAATACATTACATAGCAAGGAAGGAGTAGGTTGCAAATGGAATTAATGTTGCTAATTTATAAAAAATGAATCTCATTTTTTAATTTTAAAATAAAAAAATTAAAAATTCAGTCATGATGAGTCTTTAAAGGGCTAAACAGATGTGCAGTCCAAGGAGGAGGCCACATCATGGTCAAATTTTATTTAAAATAGAAGGTAAGATGTCAAGGCTATAATCAAGATGAAGTGCCTGCCATCTTGATAATCTTTGCCAATGTAGTTTCTTCTAGTTAGGCACTTATTTAGAGCAAGTCCATATTTACATCCTCTTAGATGACTAGGTTAGGTTTTCTTTCTCAGTTCTCACATGATGCTATTTATCCTTCTTTCATACTATAAAGTTGTGATTACTATCTACATGTCTGATTTCTTCATGAAGACAACCATTTCTTTGAATAAAGCATAATGCATCTGATCTGTATATCTAATTGTATTGCTAATGATAAATGCCTAGTGAGTGAATGAATCCACTTTCATAAGATAACTGAAAAACTTGAGTCAGACAAACTTACATAAAGTAGAAAGGAAATACAATATGTATCACAGTGTTTTTTATTTAGTTGCTATTGTTTAATTTGGCTTCCCTCGTGGCTCAGTGGTAAAGAATCTGCTTGCGAATGCAAGAGAGATGCAGGTTTAATCCCTGAGTTGGGAAGATTCCCTGGAGAAGGGAATGGCAACCAATTCCAGTATTCTTGCCTGGGAAATCCCATGGACAGGGGAACCTGGTGGGCTACAGTCCATGGGGTCTCAGAGTCGGATACAACTTAGTGACAAAACAACTTAATCACACATCAAATACTTTCATATGTACTGAAGAGTCAGGAAGCAATTTTTTTTTAACAAGAATTTTTGAATGATGAAGTTACAACATTTAGATTATCTTTTCCCCTCACAGTTTATTTTATGCAGATCATTAGCTATTTTAGCATATATTGTGCCTACCCCTTTAGAAAAGTTCCTAGAATTTACTTTTTATTCTAAATGTGAAACATTCTCCTACAAATTATTATTAAATTAAATGCCATTTTCCCCCAATATGTCTCAGTGGAAGCTAGAAATATTTTCACCACTGGCTTAAAAAGTTAGTGAATCAGGGCTTTAAAAGGGCAGAAAATGCACAGATGCACAATAAAAATTTAAAGAGCAGGACCTGACATTTTTGGAATACCCTTAGTGAATATTAAATAGAATTCTAAAGCTAGTACTAACTCGGATTCAGTGCTTTCTTTCTGTTGTGACTGGTGACTCGGCAGAACTCCCAGCGTTTCTCTATTCTGAGCAATGCTGAAACATGATGTCACTGACATTGACTCTTCCTGTTTCCTCTTTGAATTGCTTCAAATATTTCAAAGACTGAATTGGATTCTCCATGCAGTAACCTCATTGGTACATTCTCTTGCATGTCCAAAGCACAGGTAAACAACCACAAATATGATGAAAAGTGTTCTGTTTAATTTTATAAATTGCAGGTATGGCAAAAATTGGAGAAAAGTTAAGGGAACTGAGAAAAGTATATGGAAATTTTCTTTATCTCCAAACTAAAAGATTTTTTTTATACTTAGACTAAAATATACAGAATAGCAGGCTTCCCTGGTAGCTCAAATGGTAAAGGATTGGCCTTCAATGTGGGAGACCTGGGTTCAATCCCTGGGTCAGGAAGATTCCCTCGAGGAAGATTCCCAATATTCTTGCTTAGAGATCCCATGGACAGAGGAACATGGCATGCTACAGCCCATGAGGTAGCAAAGAGTTAGACATGACTGAGTGATAACATACATACCAAATAAAATTCAAACTGAGTATAGTTAAACATTTTTGGTCTTCTTTTGTCTAAAATATTTCATAAGATCTGGAAATTTGAACACTTGATACTCAAATCTTTTCTTCTTTTCTTAACAAAATAGGAAAATGTCTTAGTGCTTTATCTTGTTAGATTTCATATTGCTTTGGGAATAACACTTGGAATTAGTTTTGATATTTGCTATGAAGACATTTTGAATTAGATACTTCTGTCTCTGATTAAAGACCCTTGTGAAAAATTTCGCTCAGTGTCTTGAGTCAGGAATGTATATATGTGTGTGTATATATATATATATACACATACAAATATAAAATATATATTTTATATTAATATATAATTATAATATATAATAAATTATATGTACAATTTATTTTTATCTGGTGGATTAGTCCATGAAATTATAGAATTTACGGTGACTCAGTCTGTAAAGAAGCCACCTGCAATGCAGGAGACTTGGGTTTGATCCCTGGGTCAGGAAGATCCCCTGGAGAAATAAACAGAAACCACTCCAGGATTCTTGCCTGAGAAATCCCATGGATAGAGGAGCCTGGCAGGTTACAGTCCACAGGATCACATGAACTGGATACAACTTAGCAACTAAACCACCACCATCTGTCTCTGGTTAAAGACCCTTGGGAAAAATTTCTCCCAGTGTCATGAGTCAGAAATGCATATATATGTGTGTGTATCATATATGTACATATATATGCATATATCATACATATATATGCAATATATATAACTGTATACTTATAATGTATAAAATATAGTTTAAATTATATAATGAATTATATATAATTTATTTTAATCTGGTGGATTAAGTCCATGGGATTATAGAATTTATAAATCATGTTAGACTGTGTTATGCTCCTTATTCATGTTTGCTGCAAGAAAGAGCAAAGTTTGTTGTTCATCTCCATTAAGTACACTACATCTCATAGGATGAGGTTTCTTGCCTCTTTCCCTTCCATAAAGAAGTGAACTGGTCAAGTTTTTCCTTATCTGTACACTGATAAATAGAGATAAAAAAAAGAAGACTCCTTTCAATCTGTGAAGAAATATCCTCCAATGTTCCTTTGGCAGATGCTTACCAAGTCTTTTCTTCCCAGTGATGGGAATTCAAGAGCTTAGGAAAAAATTGATTATGCAACAAAATTCAGCTTATTTTAGTTTTTACATCAAAATCCATTGAAAACTCAAGACATGTCATTTAAAGTTTTGAGTATTTGGGATATCTTTTCTTTTTCTCCAGTTAATCAATTAAGATTATTTTTGAGGTTTAAGTGTTGCTTTCCAATTTTTGGATACATGAGCATCCAGAAAGTTAAAGAAAAGACAAAGAAATAGAAATTAATAAAGGCAGGAAATTTTCTAATGAATTATAATTTTCCAAGGAAAAGAAGAGCTATCTAAGCAGGTACATATAGTCTTGGTAAAATGCAGAAGATTGTCACAAGTCAAGCACAGTGAAAGGAATGCTAGCATATAAACCAGCATTTGTTAAAGTGAATATATGTGTGGTAAATAGTAGGTGCATTTGTGAGAATTGGGCTCAGCTCTGTTTCTTGACTAAAATAGTAAAAAAAAAAAACAAAATTCCATATAGGCATATATGGCTTGCAAAACTGATTTAAGATTTACCTATTAGTTTACAAGGACTTTATTTTACAGACTTAGAATTTTATTTTTTACTGAAATACAGGTGATTTACAATGTTGTGTTAATTTCTGCTATGCAGCAAAGTGATTCAGTTGTACATACATAAAATTTTTATTAAAGATTCTTTTCCATTTCGGCTTGTCTCAGAAACTAAATATAGTTCCCTGTGCTATATATAGTAGGACCTTGTTTGTTCATTCAATATGTAATAGTTTGCATCTACTACCCCCAAACTCTTAATCCATCCCTCCCCTACTTCCCTCCCCCATGGCAACCACAATTCTGTTTTCTATGTCAGAGTCTGTTTCTGTCTTATAGCTAGATCATATTTGAGATTTCACATATAAGTGATATCGTATGGGTTTTGTCTTTCTCTTTCTGACTTGCTTCACTTAGTATGATAATTTCTAGTTGTTTCCATGTTGCTGGAAATGGCATTATTTCTTTTCTATGGTTGAGTAACATTCCATTGTGTATATACACCACATCATCTTTATCCACTCTTATGCAGATGGACATTAAGGTTGTTTCCATGTCTTGGCAACTGTGAATATTGCTCCTATGAACATAGGGGTGTATGTATCTTTTTGAATTGGAGTTTTGTCTGGATGTATACCCAGGAGTGGGATTGCTAGATCATTTGGTAATTCTATTTTTAGTTTTCTGAAGACCCTCCATACTTTTTCTATTGTGGCTGCACCAACTTATATTCCCACCAACAGTGTAGGAGGGTTCCCTTTTCTCCACATCCTCTCCAGCCTTTTATTTTAGTTTTTAATGATGGCCATGCTGACTGGCATAGGGTGGTACCTCATTGTAACTTTGATTTGCATTTCTCTAATAATTAGTGATGTTGATCATCTTTTTATGTGCCTTTTAGCCATCTGTGTTTCTTCTTTGAAGAAATCACAGTTTAGGTCTTCTGCCCATTTTTGGATAGCTGTTTTTTTTTGTTGTTGTTGTTGAGTTCAATGAGCTGTTTGTATATTTTGGACACTAAGCACTTCTTGGTCACACTGTTTGCAAATATTTCTCCCATTCTGTAGGCTGTCTTTTTGTTTTGTTTATGCTATCATTTTCTGTACAAATGCTTGGAAGTTTTATTAGGTCTCATTAATTTATTTTTGTTTTTATTTCTATTGCCTTGGGAGACAGACCTAAGAAAACACTGGTATGATTTATGTCAGAGGATATTTTGCTTATGATCTTTCCTAGGAGTTTTATGGTGTCATTCTTATGTTTATGTCTTTCAGCCATTTTGAATTCATTTTTGTGCATGGTGTGAGGGTATGTTCTAACTTCACTGATTTACATGCAGCTGCCCAACTTTCCCAGCACCATTTGCTGAAGAGACTTTTTCCCATTGTGTATTCTTAGCTGCTTTGTTGAAGGTTAATTGACCATAGGTGCGTGGGCTTATTTATGGGCTCTTTATTCTGCTCCATTGATCCCTATGTCTGTTTTTTTTGTTTTTGTTTTATTTGTTTGTTTGTCTTTGGTTCCAGTACCACATTGCTTTGATTACTGAAGATTTGTAGTATGGTATAGACTTAGAATTTTAGTAAGAACTCAGCGTTCAAAACCAAAGAGGTTGGTTGTACGTAGGATACATAGATCTTTCCAGATGTTCACATTTTCAAACAATAATTTCTATTTTGCTTCTAATGGCATATTTCATCAGCTGATGATCAAGCTGCTTACACAACTTGATCTTTCACAGAGGACTCTGGTATAGGCATGATGCTTTGAATCTATTTTCAAAATTAACATCTGGACATTTGTAGCTGTGATTAAAAAAAATAAAATGTATATCTCAAGGTTTGCAAATGTAAGAATACTGAAATAGTAATATATATTTTACAATATGTTCTCTGTACTATTGAAGTCTGTAGTGTATGTCAGACTATTACTGACTTCTGGCAGGGATGTTCAAGTCTTAGTGCAAGGAAAGTTTGCCTAATTCTCGAGCTTTTATGCATGTATTCTTCAAGGAACCAGTAAAGGCTAGGATACTTGCTGAGAGAACAATTGGAATCAAGGGAGTCAATTACAGGTGACAATGATTATGGAAGCTTGACGAGGTTGTTCTCTAAAGAAGAAACAAAAGAATAATAATGATTGTCATCAAGGTGGTTTGCTGTTTAATCTCATCCTCTTGTCTCCACATAGTTTGTCAGTAGATTTTGTCAGTGGATCATTGAGTTATCTCTCTTTTCAGCTATGTGCCCCTAATTAGGGAAAATGCATGCAAGACTGAGGAATTTTAGAATAAGGCAGGACTGAAAGGAGGAGAGTTAGCTAGGATATGGCTGCTGCTGCTGCTGCTAAGTCGCATCAGTCGTGTCCGACTCTGTGCGACCCCACAGACGGCAGCCCACCAGGCTGGGATTCTCCAGGCAAGAACCCTGGAGTGGGTAGGATATGGCTAAAGCTCATCAAAGTAAAACAGAGACAAAAAAATTTAGGCTGTGGTGTGTTTTGTCCATGGAGGATAGAAAAGTAGGAAAGCTTTAAGATATTCTGTCAACATCAAGTGCAAAGCAAAAATGTGAGATGTCAGTGTCAGAGAGTGAGCTAGGACTTTTACTCTTTTGTCGCCCTCTGTCCTTGGTGATCTCATGCAGTCTCAAGGCTCTCAATGCTTTTGATGTCCCTTTAACGCCCTGGCATGATCCTCCAGGCTATATAAGTGAGATATTTAAAATGTACCTCAGATTTAGCATGTTCAAAACTGCACTATTTCTTCCTCCGCTCCTGTCACCAGCTGTTACTCCTTCTTCCTCCAGTTTAATAGTCATTGTAAATTGCACCATCAGACACACACGGTTCAAGCCAGAATATTAGTCATCCTGGATCCTTCTCTCTTTCTCAACTCTGACAACAATATTTATCCGATTTTTAATTCATTCTCTTTGCCTCATTGAGATAAGCATACTATAATAGAACCCCTTCAACTGTCTCCATTTCTTCTCTCAAGTCTTTTCTCTGCTTATCTTAAACATAAAGTCCCCCCCCAAAAATAAGCAGACAAAACAAAGTTTAATTATGCCACTGTCTTGCTAAACTTATTTTCTTATTTCAATTAGATATTTTAAAAATCTATATTTTTGTATTTCAATTAGAATTAGATTATTTGGTGATAAATGTTAAGCAACCAAATCTCTGGAGCTAAAAAAAAAAAAACCAACAACTATATTTTGTATGGATTAGCATAATGATTTTCTTTGTTTCAAAACTCCCACCAATTTAAAGCTAGCATCATGAGTGATGCCAGAGAATGTGGAGCTGGAAAGAGATGGGTATTAGCATTTCATTGCATTGCATGCTCGGCATGTAGATAATATAGTCTTCAAATGTCTACTGTGATAATAGGAAACTATAGCAAAATAATTTAGGAAGTGGTAAGCTTTGTTTCCAAAACAATTCATTTAGCTATAAATTTAAATAACTAATTTAATCTTTGATATGGATGATGTTTAAAAACACAAGCTCACAATATTCATGAAAATTTAGTGATCAATTCTCACAAACCAGTTTGAGCAGCTCCATCACCCTACTGAATGAAATCTAAGACCTTTAGTCTGATTAACAAAATCCTTCATAACCTGTCTTCTATTCTCTCTGTGATCATCTCAAGTCTTTGAGTCCCTCTTTTACAGCTCAGCTTATTTCCTTTCTGAAGCTGGGGCACAACAAATCTTTGTCTTCTTGGAAATTTTGTATCCAGAGTAACTTGTGTGGTTGCATTTTTGTTGCAACTGAAAAGAGCTTAAAGGAAATGATTAATCCATTTATATTTATCTCAAACTTGGGATATTTTATAATTATATATAGATATAAAATGTTTATAATTTAATATTTAATTTAACCAGTTATCAGTAAAGATAGGGACAACAAATGCAGGAAATTACAAATCCACATATTTTTTAGTTCATTATGAGACACTCAATAATCCACATATTATTACAAATATCTGACAACAAGGGGACCTATTTTATTTCCATTATCTCAATATATTTCCCTACTTTCTTCCATATAAGCCTGAAATTTATAATAAGGAACTGATGATTTGAGCCACAGGCAGCTCCAGGTCTTGTTTTTGCTGACTATATACAGCTTCTCCATCTTCAGCTGTAAAGAATACAATGTCTGATTTTTGTATTGACCATCTGGTGATGTACATGTGTAGAGTCATCTCTTGTGTTGCTGGAAGATGGTGTTTGCTATGGCCAGTGCATTCTCTTGGCAAAACTCTGTTAGCCTTTGCCCTGCTTCATTTTGTAATCCAAGGCCAAACTTGCCTGTTACTCCAAGTATCTTGATTTTCTACTTTTGCATTCCAGTCACTTATGATAAAAAGGACATCTTTTTTTGGTGTTAGTTCTAGAAGGTCTTGTAGGTCATCATAGAACTGGGCGACTTCATCTTCCTCAGCATTAGTGGTTGTGGCCTAGACTTGGATTACTGTGATGTTCAATGGTTTGCCTTGGAATCAAACTGAGATCCTTCTGTCGTTTTTGAGATTGCACCCAAGTACTGCATTTCAGATTCTAGTTGACTATGAGGGCTACTCCGTTTCTTCTAAGGGATTCCTCCCCAGTGTAGTAGATATAAGGACCATCTGAATTAAATTCATCCATTCCCTTCCGTTGTATTTCACTGATTCCTAAGATGTCAATGTTCAGTCTTGCCATGTCCTATTTGACCACATCCAATTTACCTTGATTCAGGACCTAACAGTCCAGGTTCCTATGCAGTACTGTTCTTTACAGCATCAGACTTCACTTTTACCACCAGACACATCCTCAATTGAGTGTTGTTTCTGCTTTGGCCCAGCTGCTTTGTTCTTTCTGGAGATATTAGTAATTGCCGTCTGCTCTTCCCCAATAGCATACTGGATATCCTCTGACTGTGGTGGGCTCATTTTCTGGTGTCATGTGTTTTTGCCTTTTTGTACTATTAATAGGGTTTTTGCGGCAATGATACTGGAGTAGTTTGTCATTTCTCCTCCAGTGGAACACATCTTCTCAGAACTCTCCGCTATGACCTGTCCATCTTGAGTGGCCCTGCATGGCTTGACTCATAGCTTCATTGAATTATGCAAGCCCCTTCACCAAGACAAGGCTGTGATCCATGAAGGGCTTATTTCTATTATATTTTTCATATATATTTCATATATTTCATCTGAGTCTTCTTAAATTATGTTAACTTTAGTTATTTCTTAACATTTTCTCAAGTCCTTTGTATAACTTAACAGTTTGCCTTCTTGCTCTTAAATATTTTGTGGTAAATGTCTGAAAATTTCATTCGGGTTAAGAATTACTTTTTAACTTTTTACAGTATGAAATCTACCCTCTGTAGAAAATATTAGGCTGTAATATCCTGTGCCCATCCGTGGGGGAGGCTGCAGTCAGTGGCTGGTCTCCACTGAGGAACAAAGGCCCTGTCCCCATGCTCCATTTTGGGGTCATCCCAACTAGCCTGCCTTAGGAATTTGTTGCAAATGCATCTCAGTTCAATTAATTCCTTTGCCTAATTTTTACTCTTCCCAGGGAACCTGACCTAAGAAATGGACTCTATTTTCCTTTACTGACACTCTACAGTGAAAACTAAGGAGGTTTATCTGGATAAGTTAGTGAAATTGCAACCACCTACACACTATCCTTTCCAACATGTGTGCTTAGTTGCTCAGTTGTGTCTGACTCTGCAGCCCCCATGGACTGCAGCCCACAGGGCCCTCTGTCCATGGAATTCTCCAGGCAGGAATACTGGAGTGGGTAGCCATTCCCTTCTCCAATGGATCTTCCCGACGCAGGGATAAAACCTCTGTCTCCTTGAAAGCAGATTCATTACTGCTGAACCATCAGGGAAGCCCATTTCCAGCAACCTTCTACAGACTTCTTCAAAAATAATTGTTTTACTATTTCATACCAGTCATTATTTGCCAAATTCAGCATTTCCATGATCACAGTTCAGAGAGGTTCAAAGCAAATCCTGTTTGACTAGAAGCACTTCTGTTTCGTTTCCTAACCACATAGTGTGAATGAAAACTCTAGCTAGAAATCCCTAAAATACCTTTAACCTGCTGGGTCCTCATTGTTCTATATTTAATATCTCTTTTGTCTCATTCTGGCCCTCTCATCTTTTTAGAAATCCCCACTATATATGAACTGCTTATCTTAACTGGTTCATTAGCTTCTTCATAAGATAATTATAGATTTAAATGAAATAATTAGATAAAACACAAGGCAAAATTGTTCTTGGGTATTTGATAAGGGGTGCTTTATTAATATTATCATACCTTGGGCACGTAACTTAATCTATAAGAGGCTCATAATTCAGCAACCAGAGTCTGACAGTAAAGCAATAATCCTGGGAAAAACAGTAGAGAAACACTCAATTTCAGAATGTTAAGCTTGAAACCTGCTGTGTGCTGTGCTTAGTTGCTCAGTCATGTCCAACTCTTTGCGACCCCATGGACTGTAGCCACCAGACTCCTTTGTCCACTGGGATTCTCCAGGCAAGAATACTGGAGTGGGTTGCCATTTCCTCCTCCAGGGAACTTTCCCAACCCAGGGATCAAACCCAGGTCTCCTACATTGCAGGTGGATTCTTTACCATCTGAGCCACCAGGGAAGCCTATTTTTCTTAAAAATAGATTGTATCTATTTGGGGGAAAGGCATTTTCCATTATTTTCTCTCACCTTCATTTACCGTTTTCTTAAATTGAGATGAAACTTACATATAGGGCTTCCCAGGTGGCTCAGTAGTAAAGAATCCACCTGCAATGCAGAAGACACAGGTTCAATCGCTGAGTGGGGAAGATCCCCTGGAGAAGGAAATGGCAACCCACACCAGCATTCTTGCCTGGGAAGTCCCATGGACAGAGGAGTCTGGCAGGCTACTGTCCTTGGGATTGCGACTAAAACAACAAATAAAACAAATTTATATACAGCATTGTGTATGTTTAAGGTGGACAATCTTGATCTGATACATTTATAGATTGCAATATGGTTAACACTCTGGGGTTAGCTAATACCTCCATTATGTCACACAGTTACTTTTTTTGTGATGAGAATATTTAAGATCTAACTTCTTAGCAACTTTGAAGTATTCATTACAGCATCGTTAACTATAATCATAGTGCTGTGCATAGATCTCCAGAGCTTACTTATCTTCTAACAGCACGTCTGTACCATTTGGTTCAGATCTACTCATTCCCCCAACCCCCAGCCCTGGTAACCACCAACCATTCTACTCTCTGTGTCTATGAATTCAGCTTTTCTAGATTCCACATATAAGTGATAACATACAATATTCATTTACTCAGCCCTATAACATACATAAATTAGTGTCAAAATTATTATATAAACTATATTAAAAGATTTTTGATAGTATGGAATTTAACTTTGACACATTCCTGAAATATTTATTGAGAGTTAACTTTGTGGCAGAAAATATTCTAAGCCCATTAAAATTTGTTTTCTCCTATGAAATATATGACCATCTTGTAGAGTGCAGAAAGAAAGGGAAAGTGTTAGTTGCTCGGTGGTGTCTCGCTCTTTGCAACCCCACAGACTGTAGCCCACTGATCTCCTCTACCCATGGAATTCTCCAGGCAAGAACACTGGGGTGGGTTGCCATTCCCTCCTCCAGGGGATCTTTCTGACCCAGAGATCAAACACAGGTCTCCCACACTGCAGGCAGATTCTTTACGACCTGAGCCACCAGGGAAGCCCTCTGTATCATGCAGAGTTAACATTATTTCCCCTAGTTTTCAGGTAAATATATACATTTAGACTCTGAGTTTCAATTAATTTAAGTGCTTCTTAAAGTAGATGTAAGTTCAAACTTGTGCTGTGCTTAGTTGCTCAGTCGTGTCTGACTCTTTGCAACCCTATGGACTGTAGCCTGCCAGGCTCCTCTGTCCATAGGGACTCTCTAGGCAAGAATACTGGGATAGGCTGCCATGCCCTCTTCCAGGGGATCTTCCCAACCTAGGGATCAAACCCAGGTCTCCCACATTGAGGATTCTTTACTGTCTAAGCCACCAGGGAAGCCCAAGATTCAAACTTGCTGCTGCTGCTGCTAAGTCGCTTCAGTCGTGTCCAACTCTGTGCGACCCCATAGACAGCAGCCCACCAGGCTCCCCCGTCCCTGGGATTCTCCAGGCAAGAACACGGGAATGGGTTGCCATTTCCTTCTCCAATGCATGAAAGTGAAAAGTGAAAGAAGTCGCTCAGTCGTGTCCGACTCTTAGCGACCCCATGGACTGCAGCCCACCAGGCTCCTCCATCCATGGGATTTTCCAGAGATTCAAACTTAAGTCTTGCTAACTCTAAATCTTATTATACAGAGTGAAGTAAGCTAGAAAGAAAAACACCAATACAGTACACTAACACATATATATGGAATTTAGAAAGATGATAATGATAACCCTGTATACAAGACAGCAAAGGAGACACAGATTTATAGAACAGTTTTTTGGACTCTGTGGGAGAGGGCGAGGGTGGGATGATTTGGGAGAATGGCATTGAAACATGTATATTATCATATGTGAAACGAATCGCCAGTCCAGGTTCAATGCATGATACAGGATGCTCGGGGCTGGGATGAACCAGAGGGATGGGATGGGGAGGGAGGTGGGAGGGGGTTCAAGATGGGGAACACATGTACACCCGGGGCAGATTCATGTCAATGTATGGCAAAACCAATACAATAATGTAATTAGCCTCCAATTTAAAATAAATAAATTAAAAAAAAACATTATGTTTTCAGTAATCTTTATATCCACTTATATTTAATTAAGAGTAATCATAATTCTTACAAGTATATAAAATCACAAAAACTTACATAAACTTCAGTAATTGAGTCAGTGTCCATGTTCTAATCACACTATTATAAGGAAGATAACGTTGTATAGGCCACAGTGACAGCCCTCATATTTTACATCATAAAAACATAAGAGTTTCAAAAGTTGGAAATACCTAGCACATAAAACATAAGATAATAAACAAAATGAGTCTTAGTCTTCGGATTTCTAATCACCAAAGTGGTAATTTTTTTCAAATTTTATTTTGGTATGCTTCAAAAACTTGGGAACTACACTGTGACATGAATGCATTTAAAACAGATTATAACTTAGGATCTAAAAATGAAACAAGCGTAAATATTTAATATACCTTTGAGCAACTTGTATGTCATGGTTGTCATCCAGGTATTTACATAATAAAAAAAATTAAATCATGCTGAGACACAATACACAGAATATGTGCTGAGGGAATTAAATGTGGCAGAAAATTATTAACAAATCAAAGACAAACATATTTTCACTTCTGAAATGACTGTAAAGGTCAGTGAGTTTTGAACTCCTTCCTTTTCAATGATTTTATATTCCAAAGGGCATAATCTATTTGTTTTCAGTTTTATTAAGTCTATTGTCTTTTTGCTATGCTTTCCTCCCCACAATGGTTACAAAAATAGCTATATGAAGTAGAACCAAATAGTAATAACAAAGGTTTATACTTATGAGGCATTTAATATTAAATGCATATGAGATATTGAACTTATTATAAGCATTATATTATTTGATTCCAATAGAAGTGAAAGGAACTGTACCAGATTGCCTGTTTGTTTCCTCCTTTTTCTATACATTCACCTAGTCTACATTTTCCAATTTCTCTTGTAGTTAGGCTCAGTCATAACCTACTGAGTAGTGGATCTCTAGGTTAGCCTCATAAACCTCTCATATGCTGACATTTTTGTTACTTTTTCTTGGAAGTTCTATATTAAACAATCTTAAAAGAGCTATATATTAAAAACAGAAAGCCCCAAGATGACAAAAAATGAAGATCTCTCAATCTTAGCACAGGATAAGGTTAACTCCCCACTCTTTTGAGTTTGACACTATGTGAAAAATCAATTTCTACTTTATTAAGCCTCTGAAATGTAGAGACTTAAATGTTATAGCAGCTAGTGTTATCCTAATAATACTCTTCATTCTCATTTTAACAATTATGGAAATTAAAAACTAGATAACAGAGAGCTTTCTTCCCTTGGCATATTAGTTGCTCAGTCATGTCCGACTCTTTGCTAATCCATGGACTGTAGCCTGCCAGGCTCCTCTGTCCATGGAATTCTCCAGGCAAGAATACTGGAGTGGGTAACCATGCCCTTCTCCAAGGGATCTTCCTGACTGAGGGATTGAACCCAGGTCTTCTGCATTGCAGGCAGATTCTTTACCACCTGAACCACCAGAGGTAGATTCTACCAAATTTTTGCCTTGGACTAAGGAGTGAGAAAATGTCCTTCTTTACTCTTCCATTCACTATTCTAGATAAAGTAAGCGTTAACTTACCTTCTGTAGATCTATATATTTTTAAACTTCTCTCTGTGTGCGAGTATTGAGTCACTGTGTGGTTATTTTTATTTATTTGGTCAGTGTAGATGTACATAGCTTATAACTCAGTTATTATCTGCATTCCATTATTTTTGCTTATTTTTCACTTACTTCTTTGATTTTATTTCAGTGCTAGTCCATTTTGTATATTTCTCCCTTTTACTGCTATCAACAGACTCTCTGATTATGTACAGTTTTATCTCCTTCCATACCCTGGGTGTTTTTTTTTTTTTTTTGGTCTGCCATTTTCAATTCCCTTTAATGATCTTCAGTGGCCATTGCTCACAGATTATGAAGTTTTTATGAGTGGAATAAATTAAAAGGCTTAAAACCATTCTCAGGATAGGTTTTATAGTTGGGATTCTGGTAATGAAGGAACAAAGAACAGATGAAGAAACAGAATAATTGGTTACAGAAGTTGATGATTTTATTTCCCTTTGATAGACTAATAGATTGAAAACAATTGTATAAAGTATATAGAAGGAAATGCCTTCATAAAATCATGTAAGTTGACAATAATTTAGAATGGAGGTATAATAAAGCCACACATCCTCAATCTGCTTATTTATAAACTTTACCCCATCAGCATCTTTCTCTATCCTCCATCCCGTCAGTGGTATAGCTACTTCCTGAGTTAGAAAACCATAATGGATCTCTATATCATACAGAGTTTGGAGGACTTATTCATTTTTCCTGCAAAAGTTAAATAAAGTGCAAAACTTTCAGCCCATCAATCCTTTAGCAAGCTGTCCAAGGTGACATTTCATTAGCACATTTTGTCAGTGGATAAATCGTACAGCATGCTCTGAAGGGAAGGTGGAAAACATCTAGTCCTTTTTCATTAGATCCATCTGAACTTGAACCACTGGAGATTACATACAAAAAGCACATGAGACAGAAGAAGCGCTAGCCTGTCTATAAACTGCATTAATCATTCATTCCCTTCAGAGTGTCTTAAGTCAGTGCCATGTCTCTGGTTAAGCCCCAAACTGGCTATTCAATTTTGAGCTGCACGACAGATACATTTCAAGGAAAATCAGAGACATAATGACTCCTGCCAGGCTTGATAAAGTCCTCATTCATCAATTAAGAGGTTCCAATAAGCTAAGATGGATATGGAAAAATAAGGAAACTTGTATGACAACACTTGCTGATTTTCTCTCTTCTTTCTTTCTTTGCTCAATTCCTGGGAATAGGGATCACAAAAGCTTCCTAAAAAACCTGGATTCAGAAGGAAGTCCTACCATCTGAGGAAAGAGGGTTCCCTTCATATTCTGCCGAGAGCAGACTCTATTCAGAATCAATTGACAAAGAAAAGTTTTATGGGCACCTTTATAATTCTCGAATGAATTGGTTTTAATTCACTTAAAATTCTCACTCTTTTTTTTGTCCTGTTGAGCATGAAAGTCTGTGGAAACAGGAGTTCACCCTTTATTCTCATGATTTCACTTTTGTTGGATCAAACCAGAGTGCTAGGAATGCTTCCCAGGTTTAAATAGCTATAATGTCAAAATGTTTCTGAAACATATGCTCAAATATAAATTTTTGCTCTACAATTCCATCCAGAGTATATTTCAAATCAAGAGTGTTTTGTTTGTATGAATGGGGAGGATATATCTTCTTTATAAAATGTACAGCATTTTCATTAGAGAAATTATCAAAGTGAATGAAAACTGATTATAACTGGAAGCTATACCAAAAAATAATAAGCACAATATCTGGTCAGTTCCTACATGTACTGTAAGGAGTAGCCAGTACTATTAAAAAGTATCCAATATCACTGAGGTCAGGATTTTTGAATCAATGAGAAGTGTAAGAAAATATAATTTATATTGCTGACTTACATGAACCCACAGAGCTAGTCAATCAACAGATAAATACCCAAGATCTCATGGAGCCAAGGGTAACATTTGGCCTTATAGTGAGACTGCATCATGATTAAACTGTATTTCAAACCCTTCAAAGTGCTTTGTTTACAATTTAAAAAAAATTGTTTTCAAACTGTGCTCCTAGGAGCATCATATGGCTATTCCCCCATGTTCTAGAGCAAAGAGGACAGGTGGAAGCTTGGGTGGGGTTTGTGGGAAGCCCTCTGAAAACAACTGAAATGCTTATACTGCTACATATAGGTTTTCCTACTAAGGTTTCCTTTGGATAAAAATTCTGTACCTAAGATCCATTAGAAAATAGCTGTAATAATTAAATTGAGGATGTCTTGTTTCCTTTTTACCACCACAAGACACAGTGTATTTTAAAAACACAAGCAGAAATGTCCGTATCTGAATGTAAGCCAGCCACTGGCTGAGAAAATTTGGATGAAATATCTTTATTACATAATGGAATTACTGAAATTGGTTTGATGATCAGTAGCATAGCCAACATCAACCCATTTATTAAAGTGATTAATCACAGTCTGTTATTAAGCACTTTCCAATTTTTTTTTCCTCTTAGCATTTTGTCTTATTAAATCAAACTTAAAAGAAACATCTTCTTGATCTTTTTTAATTGTGAGAGTAAGTAAACATTTACTTATCTTGATATGAGTGTTTCCTGGGGCCTATACCTTATGTTTATTAAGTAATTTTTACTTTTTATAAAGTGTCTTCATGGCAATTTCATTTGATTTTCACAACTATGAATTTTACATAGAGTCTAGTCAAGCTTTAAAGTCTTATTGCCCAAGTTCATTGGCTAAATCAGGTGGCAGAGCTAGAAACTGGTCTGGACCATCTGCCTCTCAGATCTAGAACTCTCCACACATGAACTTCCTGTTTCTAAATAGGTCTAGTTCCAGAAGACTTATGTGTGCTTATATTGCAAATAATGATATTCCATCACCACATAGATATGGATTAAAAAGAGTGGTAGAATAGTGGCCAAAACAGAAGGCCTAGGAAACTTTAGCCACGTCCATATCCAGACTCTTTTATTATACTTTGTGAAGTCCCTATGAACAACATCCTTCAATAGGGACACTTTACATATTCTTCATGTCTCATATGTGCAAATAGAAATCTCCTTACTTGACACTCAAGGCAAAAATAGTCCCAAAACAAGATCAGTTCAGTTCACTCATTCAGTCCTGTCTGACTCTGCAACCACATGGACAGCAGCATGCCAGGCTTCCCTGTCCATTACTAATTCCTGGAGCAGACTCAAACTCATGGCCATTGAGTCAGTGATGTCATCCAAAAATCTCATCTCTGTCGTGCTCTTCTACTCCCGCCCTCAATCTTTCCCAGCATCAGGGTCTTTTTTGGTGAGTCAGTTCTTCTCATCAGGTGGCCAAAGGATTGGAGTTTCAGCTTCCACATCAGTCCTTCCAATGAATATTCAGGACTGATCTCCTTTAGGATGGACTGGTTAGATCTCCTTGAGGGTCTTCTCAATACCACACTTCAAAAGCATCAATTCTTCGGCGCTAAGCTTTCTTTATAGTCAAACTCTCACATCTGTACATGACCACTGGAAAAGCCATAGCTTTGACTAGATGGATCTTTGTTGGCAAAGCAATGTCTCTACTTTTCAATATGCTGTCTAGGTTGGTCATAGCTTTTCTTCTAAGGAGCAAGTGTCTTTTAATTGAATGGCTGCAGTCACCATCTTCAGTGATTTTGGAGCCCCCCAATATAAAGTCTGTCTCTGTTTCCACTATTTCCCCATCTCCTTGCCAAGAAGTGATGGGACCAGATGCCATGATCTTTGTTTTCTGAATGTTGAGTTTTAAGCCAACATTTTCACTCTCCTCTTTCACTTTCATCAAGAGGCTTTTGAGTTCCTCTTCACTTTCTGCCATAAGGGTGGTGTCATCTGCATATCTGAGGTTATTGATATTTCCCCAGTGATCTTGATTCCAGCCTGTGCTTCATTCAGCCCAGTGTTTCTCATGATGTACTCTGCATATAAGCTAAATAAGCACAGTGACAATATATAGCCTTGACGTACTCCTTTCCTGATTTGGAACCAGTCTGTTGTTCAATGTCCAGTTTTAACTGTTGCTTCCTGACCTGCATACAGATTTCTAAAGAGGCAGGTCAGGTGGTCTGGTATTCCCATCTCTTTCATAATTTTCCAGTTTGTTGTGATCCACACAGTCAAAGGATCTGGCATAGTCTATAAAGCAGAAGTAGATGTTTTTCTGGAACTCTCTTAGTTTTTGGATGATCCAATGGATGTTGGCCATTTGATCTATGGTTCCTCTGCCTTTTCTAAAACCAGCTTGAATAATCTGGAAGTTCATGGTTCACATACTGTTGAGGCCTGGCTTTGAGAAAGTTGAGCATCACTTTACTAGCATTTGAGATGTATGCAATTGTGTGGTTGTTTGAGCATTCTTTGGCATTGGCTTTCTTTGGGATTGGAATGAAAACCGACCTTTTCCAGTCCTGTGGCCCCTGCTGAGTTTTCCAAATTTGCTGGCATATTGAGTGCAGCACTTTCACAGCATCATCTTTTAGGATTTGAAATAGCTCAGCTGGAATTCCATCATCTCCACTAGCTTTGTTTGTAGTGATGCTACAAACAAAGGCCCAATTGACTTTGCATTCCAGGATGTCTGGCTGTAGGTGATCAATCACATCACTGTGATTATCTGGGTCGTGAAGATCTTTTTTGTATAGTTCTATGCATTCTTGCCACTTCTTAATATCTTCTGCTTCTGTTAGACCCATACCATTTTTTTCCTTTATTGTGCCCATCTTTGCATGAAATGTTCCTTTGGTATCTCTAATTTTCTTGAAGAGATCTCTAGTCTTTCTCATTCTATTGTTTTCCTCTATTTCTTTGCATTGTCCACTGAGGAAGGCTTTCTATCTCTCCTCGTTCTTCTTTAAAACTCTCTTTGAAATGGGTATATCTTTCCTTTTCTCCTTTGCTTTTCGTGTCTCTTCTTTTCACAGCTATTTGTAAGGCCTCCTCAGACAACCATTTTGCCTTTTTGCATTTTTTTTTCTTGAGGATGGTCTTGATCCCTGCCTCCTGTACAATGTCATGAACCTCCATTCATAGTTCTTCAAGCACTCTGTCTATCAGATCTAATCCCTTGAATTTATTTCTCGCTTCCATTGTATAATCGTAAGGGATTTGATTTAGGTTGTAACCTGCATGGTCTAGTGGTTTTCCCTACTTTTTTCAATATAAGTCTGAATTTGGCAATAAGGAGGTCATGATCTCAGCCACAGTCAGCTCCCAGTCTTGTTTTTGCTGACTGTATAGAGCTTCTGCATTTTTGGCTGCAAAGAATGTAATCAATCTGATTTCAGTATTGACCATCTGGTGATGTCCATTGTAGAGTCTTCTCTTGTGTTGTTGGAAGAGGCTGTTTGCTATGACCAGTGTGTTCTCTTGGCAAAACTCTGCTAGCCTTTGCCCTGCTTCATTCTGTACTCTAAGGCCAAATTTACCTGTTATTCAAGGTATTTCTTGACTTCCTACTTTTGCATTCCAGTCCCCTGTAATGAAAAGGACATCTTTTTTGGGTGTTATTTCTAGAAAGTCTTGTAGGTCTTCATACAACAAAACAAGATAGTAATTTAATATTATAAGTATGTTGGTCTTGGAGACATTTTGGAATGCTCCATGTTTTTAGTGAGACTGATGCTTTGATTATTTAAAGGAATTAATCTGAGAAGTGTTAGAAAAGAAAATCTTATGCTACTTGGAATATTTTTTATCTTATTCACACTGATAAAAAATATTGAGGGTTTTAGTCGTATTATTTAGCATTAGTTGCAAGATGTTATTGTTTTGAATGGGTGCATAAATAGCCACTGGTGTCAGGTTGGTTAGTGTAAGAGTGAGGGCAGTGTGTTAGTTGCGCTTGCAACTAGATGTCTTGGGTCAGGTTCTACTATTTTAAGTGACCCGGTCACCTATACATTGTTTTACAAGAATACTTTCCATCCACCACAAATATTTTTTCCCCATTAATAAATAAATTCGATGTTTGTCTAATTGGTATACCTGAAATAACCTCAGTGAGGTAGAAAGATTACTAAACAGGAAATCAGAACCTCCACAACCTGTTCAGTGGTAGATTTTAACTAACTTTTAATCTTGGGTTGATCTCTGGTCCTCAGTTTCCTGACTTATAACATGAGTTGAGTGTACTCAATGCATCTAAGGTAACTAAAACTTTAAGAATTTTGCATGACTAATCTATGAAATCACAAAAAAACATGATTCACATGTTTTTTGAATGTGAAATCAAAATCCCGTATTCCTTCTCTATATTGTCAATTCACTGTTTACGTTATGCTCTTTATGACAAGAGAGCAGGGACACACATCTTTCCTCTTGCCACACTGCAAAGGTCAGCACAAAGCATGCATAAACACCAGAATGAACAGAAATATCCTTAGTGCAAGTATCAGGGCAAGTGCAGGAGTTACTGAGGGTTGGGATCTATATGTGAAAACCTCAGTTTGCTTCCAAAACATCTATCACCACTTGCTTCTTACTGGCCATGCCCCCGAATCACAGATGTCAGCAGTAAAAAGGGCTCCTAAGATGTGGTTTGGGACATCATGTAATCGATGAAACAAGCTCAGTGCTTAGATACCAACTTGTCTCTATAGGAAGATCATTTTTTTAAAGTTCCTACTCTAAAGAGTGCCTGTCTTATGGCTTGAAGTTAAATTTGGCTATGTAAACAAATAAGTCGATTTTTATGTAAATAACAAAAAGATTAAGGAAGATACTAAACAGACAATCCCAACCTCTCTTTTTAGCAGAATGAGATTTAACTGAGATTTAACTGTGCTATAGCAATGCCCATGATAAATCCACTTACTATATGATCTTCTGGCAATAGAGATAAATGGGGGAAAACCATTTGGTTTAAAAAATACAGATTCTTAATCGCTGACACTTCAAGCTAAAAGTTATGTTATGAAATACTTCATTACTTGCAATAAAACCATTTTGATTAAACCAAACAGGCAAATCATTAAAAAGAGGAAGTGCTTCATTGAACCCAGGGGCAGGAATACATATGATCTCAAGGTGGGACTGTGCTGGTTTATTAATATGTGAACGTACTGGGTCACTGAGTGCCCAGATTAAGCATTATTTATAGGTGTGTCTGTGAGGCCATTTTTGGATGATATCAGCATTTGAATTGGTGGACACAGTAAAATAGACTGCCCTCCCTGGTGTAAGTCAGCAGTCTTACTGCCCACTTTTTCTACTCAGGCCCTAATCTATTGAGGACCCAAGTAGAAAAAAAGTAGAAGAAAGGAAGATGCGTCCCATTCTGGTCTGCCAAATTGAGATGGGACATCTCATTTTATTTCCTCTTGCCCTTGGACTAAAATTTACACTACCATCTCTCCTGTATTTCAGGTCTTCAAGCATGAACAGGAATTATACCACCAGCTCTCCTGGGTCTCCAGCTTGCAGACTGCATACCACAGGACTTCTCAGCCTCTATTATCATGTAAGCCAATGTTTTATAATAAACCTCTGTCAGTTGATAGATAGATGAGAAATTGGTTCTGTTTTTTTCTGGAGAACTCTAATATACAGACTCAAATCAGTCTTGAAGATCTGGGAAAATAATCCCTGCATTTCTCTTCTGTTGACTTTTTTTTTTTGCTGCGCTGTGCTGTGCTTAGTCACTCAGTCATGTCTGACTCTTTGTGACCCCATGGAGAGTAGCCCACCAGACACCTATCTCCATGGGATTCTCCAGGCAAGAATACTGGAGTGGGTTGCCGTGCACTCGTCCAGGTCATCTTCCCAACCAGGGATCGAACCCAGGTCTCCCACATTGCAGACGGATTCTTTACCATCTGAGCCACCAGGGAAGCCCATTGGCTTTTTTCTACCAAAGGGTTTATTCCTTTGGTGGGTCTGGGGTGGAGAATGGGGCTGAAAGACAGAAGGAAGCACTAGAAAAAGGAGACATGGTCCCAGGCTAGGAAAACTGACCAAAGTTGTCTAAAAACATCACACACAAACACCAGAATCTCCTTGGTGATATATCCAGAATAAATACATGCTTGTGACATTGAGATAATGTTTGCTCCATCCTTATGGACCACATTTCCTAATGGCTGGCACTATGGTGAGTGAAAGTCTCTCTGTTGTGTCTGACTCTTTGCCATCCCATGGACTGTAGTCTGCCAGGCTCCTCTGTCCATGGATTTCTCCAGGCAAGAATACTGGAGTGGGTAGTCGTTCCCTTCTCCAGGGGATCTTCCCAACCCAGGGACTGAAGCCAGGTCTCCCACATTGAAGGCAGATTCCTTACCATCTGAGCCACCATGGATACCCATGGCACCATGGTAGTAACACCAAAAAGAACACAGCAGATTTGACCTCTGGTAGAGGAGTCAGGCTTCTAAGAAGAAAATTGCAAAAAAGAGGGATAAACTCTAGGAAAAAGATGACCACAGCATTCTAGTGAGGACTTAGGAGAACCAACTGAGGTTGAAACAAACTTTTCTTAAGTGATAACCTCAAGCCTTCTGGCCATTGCAAATACAGTCTATTAACAAGGTACTAAGGCCCTGCTGTTGGGTATGAGATCATTAGCCCCACCTTCCTTTCCACTGAACAGGCTTTAATGAAATGTAAATGTTTGCTGCTGCTGCTAAGTCACTTCAGTCGTGTCCAACTCTGTGCGACCCCATAGGCGGCAGCCCACCAGGCTCCCCCATCCCTGGGATTTTTCAGGCAAGAACACTGGAGTGGGCTGCCATTTCCTTCTCCAATGCATGAAAGTGAAAAGTGAAAGTGAAGTCGCTCAGTCGTGGACTCCTAGCGACCCCATGGACTGCAGCCTACCAGGCTGCTCTGTCCATGGGATTTTTCCAGGCAAGAGTACTGGAGTGGGTTGCCATTGCCTTCTCCGTGTAAATGTTTGGGCCTTAGCAAATCCCTAATAAGCAACGACTTACAACTCTTACTGTGCAGTTGAGGAATTGCCATAGATAACTAAAACAACCACTGACTGCTCATATATCGAAAGAATTAATGCCTTAATCTGTAAACCTGGCTCATAATTCTTTAAGTTTATTTTTACTGTATAATTACTCTGCTTTTACATGTTGCAATAAAATTGTGGCAATGCTGCAAATGCCATTCTTCTGCAATTCTCTTTTGCCTCAATCAGATTATTATAGCTGAGTTTGAAAAGATTTATTATAATTGTAAATATGAATAAACTACAGGGGAGCTTTATGGAAATATCTCTATTTTCACAATAATTTACTCTAAGAACTATACATTTCAGGATAATAAAAAAGTTAAAAGTACAGTAAAACATTGTTTCAGTGTTCTTGTCCTTAAAAATAGATATATTTCATGTTATAGGTACATCATGTAGAGTCTTCATTTCCAAATAGGAACCTGCTGTTTCAAGACTTTTTTAAACAAAAATGTGTGTTTTCTAGACTCACTAAATTAAAAGGTTGTATTGAAAGAAAGGTTTAACTTTAATGTGAACTTTATACAAAATATCAATGAGCTACTGAGACAAAGCATTGGGAGAAAAACTGGTTAAGAAAAAAGGAACCAGTTATTCATATTGAGAACTCCTGTGTCTAACACTGTGGACGAAAAAGAACTAGAACTCATGATCTTTACTTTCATAGCAGTTCATTATACCATTGCATAGCCCTAATTTTAATATTCTCCTTTTATTCTGCTTTCCTAAAATACCAGAACTTTGCTTCATATGTTTCTTATTGTATAAACACCCCTGGAAGCATGTGGTGGAGGACCAGGATTTATCCGATGCTATAAGATAAAATGGCACATAATCCTGAAGTTGCACTTTACCTGAAGATTTGTTGGGGCCTTCCCTGGTAGCTCAGAAGGTAAAGAATCTGCCTGCAACGCAGGAGACCCAGGTTCAATCTCTCAGGTGGGAAGATCCTTTGGAGAAGGGAATGGCTATCCACTCCAGTATTCTTGCCTGGAGAATTCCATGGACAGAGGAACCTGGCAGGCTACAGTTCATGGGGTCACAAAGAATCGGACATGACTGAGGGACAAGGCCTTAAACAATTTAACTAGTGAATAAAATTGAACCATTACTCTTTATATACTTATATAAAATTCTCTTAAAACAAAATCTGAAATTCTAAAGAAATTTTACATCAGTTGTACTTAATGTCCAATTTCAAACTCCCTACAGGTATTCATTTACTCCTTTCTTATTTTCAGATAAGTTTCGCCAGTACAGATGACCCCTGACTGATGATGGTTTGACTTAATGATTTTTCAACTTTAGTGTTAAAGTGACATTCACTTAGTTGAAACCAAATTTCAGATTAGAATGTTGACTTTTTCCCAGACTAATCTGATATGATGCTCATTGTAGTGCTAGGCAGTGGCAGCCACAGGATTACAAGGTGGCTACACATACTTTGAATCATTCTCTACCAACACAACCATCCCGTTTTTAACTTTCAATGTAGTAGTCAATAAATGTCCACAATGTATTTAATGCTGCGATAAAATACGCTTCATACCAGATTGTCTTACTCCTCTTAGGATAATGTAAGTGTTCTGGGCATGTTTAAAGTAGGCTAGGCTAAGCATTTCAGTTTATAATGGGTTTATTATAACCCATCATAAGCTGAGGAAGATCTGCACTTTCAAATATCCAGTTTAAGTTTACGTTCTTTCATTATGTTCAGGTTTCTGAAAGTCATAATGTGGGGAAAACTCAAACAAATATCAGTGATGTTCTGTTTACTATGTATCTCTGTAAATGCTTTCTTCATGCTAGTGTGTGTGCTCAGGCTGAAATATATATTCTGTTCATAAGAAAGCTTCAGAGTTAAGTTTCTTGAATAACTGAATTCAGATAAGGCCAGACCCACTAGAAGGAAATCTAGCAGAATATTTATTAAATCATGACCTTAGAACAAACCCTATCACCATTTCCCTGATCCTCCTCTAGGTTTTACTCTAGAATCTCAGATTTTCTAGTCCCAAGTTTCCCACATTTAATGCTTCCCATTAAGAATACATTCAATATTTCATTTTTCACAGTCACTACCTTAATAGCTTGTGGAATCCATTGACCTTTCTACCACAAATAAGAATCCATCAGAAAAGAGGACAACAGGGTTATTTTAAATCCCCATCTATTCCTTAAATACATGTATTATTGGTATTCAAATCTTCCTTTATTATGTGATCTTAATGTCTTCATTGCTAATATATTGTTACAGAATTTTGCATTGATATGCCTGAGGGATTTTGTTCTGTGATTTTCTTTTTTTTTTTAACAATATCTTCCTATGTATATGGTAATAGAATTATTTTAGCTATGAGTTTTCTTCTATTCTGTTGATTTCTGGTCTTTATTCTTTTATTTGACCATTTGGGTTTCTTCGCTCCATTTTTGGAGTATAGTGGAAACTTATATCTTTCATTTTTTCATGTATAAAGGTTTAAAACTGTAAATTTCTTACTAAGTATTAACGTAGCTGCAATCAGTTAAAAATATTTTTCTTGTGTGAATTCTTATTTGCCCTATGAGTTATTTAGAAGTGTACAGTTTAGAGAGAGGAAACAAGATCATAGAATAGAAAGACATGAACTCACCTGTTCTTTCAAAAACACCAAAATCACAACTATAGTAAGTATTGCGAACTTTTGAAAATGTGAATGTGAATTCATACATCCAATCATGTAAGTTAGTTCATGTGTCTGGAGCATACTGTCATGTGTGTGCATCCTCTACAAGTGGCTGTGCTTTGTATACTTTATTGTATAGCACTGTATAAAGTATAGCAGTACAGTAGCTTTATTTCAAGCCTAGGATATCTGGAAGCAAGTGTAAAAGCAGTGGTGATATAGCTGGTATTATACTTTTTAAGATACTATACTGTAAGATTAAAATTATTTTCTTTTTCGTGTTTGATTTTTGTGTATCATTTGTGTGGAAAGCATTATAAACCTGTTATATCTGATTACATCAGTTGGGTGACTAGGTTAACTTAGTTGGTCTTATGAAGGCATGCTCAGAACAAAATTCGTTAGTATGTGGGGGACTTACCATAACAGCTGAACAGTCATCAACAACAACAAAAAAACCTCTGCAACCTATCAAAAAAGATGCCCTCTATCTGTAAAGAAAGTCAAAGAAGATGCTACAATGAGATGGTAGGAGGGGCGCAATTATGATAAAATAAAGCTCCATACTTGCCAGGTGTGTGACCTGCAAACTGCAAAGTAATTATACCACAGACGTTCTCCCACAGCAATGAAAGTTATGAGCCCCATGTCAAATTCTCCAGCCTGGCGATCTGGCAATGGGATGAGGAGTCCATAGAACATCCAGTTTTGCAAGTCAGTGGGGTTTGATCACAGGAATTTCACAAGACTAGGGGAAATGGAAATTCCACTCTTGGAGGGTAGATACAAACACCTAGAGACCTATGAAAGCACAATGATCCAAAACCTATGGCATGCAGCAAAAGCAGTTGTAAGAGGGAATTTTATAGCAATACAATCTTACCTCAGGAAAAAAGACAAGTCTCAAACAACCTAACCATTCTCCTAAAGAAAGTTCAGTTCAGTTCAGTCGCTCAGTTGTGTCCGACTCTCCGCGACCCCATGAATCACAGCACGCCAGGCCTCCCTGTTCATCACCAACTCCCGGAGCTCACTCAAACTCATGTCCACAGAGTCAGTGATGCCATCCAGCCATCTCATTCTCCGTCATCCCCTTCTCCTCCCGTCCCCAACCTTTCCCAGCATCAGAGTCTTTTCCAGTGAGTCAACTCGTCGCATGAGGTGGCCAAAGTATTGCAGTTTCAGCTTTAGCATCAGTCCTTCCAATGAACACCCAGGATTGATCTCCTTTAGAATGGACTGGTTGGATCTCCTTGCAGTATAGGGGACTCTCAAGAGTCTTCTCCAACACCACAGTTCAAAAGCATCGATTCTTCGGCGATCAGGGAAAGAATAATAAATAAAACCCAAAGTTAGCAGAAGAAAAGTAATAATAAAGATCAGAGGAGAAATAAATGAAATAGAGACAATGAAAACAACAGAAAAGATCTAATGAAACTAAAAGCTGGTTGTTTGAAAAGTTAAACAAAATCGATAAGCCTTTAGCCAGACTCATCAAGAAGAGGAGGCAGAGGCTTTAAGTCAATACAATTGGAAATGAAAAAGGAGAAGTTACAATGGACACCATAGAACTATAAAGGATAATAAGACACTACAAGCAACTATTTGCCAAGAAAATGGACAACCTAGAAGAAATGGACAAATTCTTAAAAAGGGACAAAATCCCAAGAATGACCCAGGAAGAAATGGAAAATATGAACAGATCATTCACAAGTACTGAAATTGAAACTAGGATTTGAAAACTCCCATCAAACAAAAGTCCAGGACAGGATAGCTTCAAAGGTGAATTCTATCAAACATTTAGAGAAGTACTAAAACCTGTTCTTCTGAAACCATTCCCAAAAAAAAATTGCAGAGGAAGGAATGTCCCCAAGCTCATTCTATGAAACCACCATTACCCTGATCCTAAAACCAAAAATATCAGCAAAAAAAGAGAAAATTATAGGCCAATATCACCAATGAACATAGATGCAAAGCCCTCAGCAAACCCAATGCAATAATACATTAAATTGATCTACGTAATGATCAATCAATTAATGTGATAAACCACATCATCAAATTGAAGAATAAAACCTGATAATCTCAACAAATGCAGAGAAAGTTTTTGACAAAATTCAACATCTATTTATGATAAAAATTCTTTATAAAGTGGGCAAAGAGGAAACTTACCTAAACATAATAAAGTCCATATATGGACAAAGCTAAAGCTAATATCATACTCAGTGGACAAAAGCTGAAAGCATTTCTTCTAAAATTAGGAACAAGACAAGGATGTCCATTTTCACAACATAGTTTTGGAAGTCCTAGCCATGGCAAATGAGAAGAAAAGGAAATAAAAGGAATCCAACTTGGGAAAGAAGAAGTAAAAGTGTCACTGTTTGCAGATGACATGATACATACATAGAAAATCCTAAAGATGCTGCCAGAAAACTATTAGAGCTTATCAATGAATTTAGTAAAGTTGCAGGATACAAAATAAACAGAAATCTCTTGCATTTTTATACAGTAAAAATGAAAGTTCAGAAAGAAAAATTACAGAAAACACATTTACCATCACATCAAAAATAATAAAATATACATAGGAATAAACCTATGAATCTGCAGTGAAGGTGACAAATGGATTTAAGGGATTAGATCAAGTAAACTGTGCTTGAAGAACTATGGACAGAGGTCTGTAACACTGTATAGGAGGCGGCAAACAATACCAGCCCAAAGAAAAAGAAAAGCAAGACGGCAATGTGATTATCTGAAAAGGATTTACAAACAGCTGAAGAAAGAAGAGAAGCGAAAAGCAAGGGAGAAAGGGAAAAGTACATCCAACTAAATGCAGAGTTCCAAAGAATAGCAAGTAGAGACAAGGAGGCCTAATACTAATACTTTAGGATTTAAGATGGCAGAGTAGAAGAACATGTGCTCCTCTTCTCCTGTGAGAACACTGAAATTGCAATTAGCTGCTAAACAGCCATTGACAGGAGAATGTTGGATACCAACAAAAAAAGATACCTCGTGTCCAAGGGCAAAGGAGAAGCCCCAACAAGATGGTAGGAGGGGCAAAATCCCATCTAGAATCAAATGACATACCCACCAGAGATGCTCAGAGGGCACACACAAAACCCTTGTGCACACCAGGACCTAGGGAAAGGAGCAGTGACCCCCACAGGAGACTAAGCAGACCTGCCTTTGAGTGTTTGAGTGTTTCCTGCAGAGGCATGGGTCAGCAGTGGCCTGCCACAGAGATAGAGACTCTGGCTGCAGCAGACCTGGGAGAAGCAGTGTGTGGCGTTAAGTCCTCTTGGAGGAGGTCAATATTAGCCTCACCATATGAGCAAATGCCCCACAAACTAGAGAACAATTATAACCAAGAAGATCTCGCACTATTGCAGAAGTTCTAGGGCCCACACAAATTTCCCAACCTAAGGACCCTGCAAAGGGACTGAGAAACCCCAGAGGATTCGACTTTGGAGGCCAGTGGGATTTGATCACAGAACTTCCACAGGAATGGGGAAACAGACTTTTGGAGAGCAAAAGCAAAACCTTGTGCACACTAGACCCAGGAGAAAGGAGCAGTGACCCCCACAAGAGACTGAACCAAACTTGCCTGTGAGTGTCCAGGAATCTCTGGCAGAGGCATGGGTCCACATTCAGGAACACAGAGTACAACAGTCCTGGGAGCCATAGGGCATGCTGGCATAAGCCCTTTTGAAGGAGGTTACAAGGGAACATTTCATGCAAAGATGGGCTCGATAAAAGACAGAAATGGTATGGACCTAACAGAAGCAGAAGATATTAAGAAGAGGTGGCAAGAATACACAGAAGAATTGCACAAAAAGGATCATCATGACCAAGATAATCACGATGGTGTAATCACTCACCTAGAGCCAGACATTTTGGAATGTGAAGTCAAGTGGGCCTTAGAAAGCATCACTGCAAACAAAGCTAGTGGAGGTGATGGAATTCCAGTTGAGCTATTTCAAATCCTGAAAGATGATGCCATGAAAGTGCTGCACTCAATATGCCAGCAAATTTGGAAAACTCAGCAGTGGCCACAGGACTGGAAGAGGTCAG
This sequence comes from Moschus berezovskii, assembly GCF_049115385.1. Taxonomy (NCBI): domain Eukaryota; kingdom Metazoa; phylum Chordata; class Mammalia; order Artiodactyla; family Moschidae; genus Moschus; species Moschus berezovskii. Next base: position 25,073,952 of record NC_142466.1, read on the forward strand.
TCTTCATTCCAATCCCAAAGAAAGGCAATGCCAAAGAATGCTCAAACTACTGCACAATTGCACTCATCTCACACGCTAGTAAAGTCATGCTCAAAATTCTCCAAGCCAGGCTTCAGCAATACGTGAAGCGTGAACTTCCAGATATTCAAGCTGGTTTTAGAAAAGGCAGAAGAACCACAGATCAAATTGCCAACATCCGCTGGATCATGGAAAAAGCAAGAGAGTTCCAGAAAAACATCTATTTCTGCTTTATTGACTATGCCAAAGCCTTTGACTGTGTGGATCACAACAAACTGTGGAAAATTCTGAAAGAGATGGGAATACCGAACCACCTGACCTGCCTCTTGAGAAACCTGTATGCAGGTCAGGAAGCAACAGTTAGAACTGGACATGGAACAACAGACTGGTTCCAAATAGGAAAAGGAGTACGTCAAGGTTGTATATTGTCACCCTGTTTATTTAACTTATATGCAGAGTACATCATGAGGAACGCTGGGCTGGAAGAAGCACAGCTGGAATCAAGATTGCTGGGAGAAATATCAATAACCTCAGATATGCAGATGACACCACCCTTATGGCAGAAAGTGAAGAGGAACTCAAAAGCCTCTTGATGAAAGTGAAAGAGGAGAGTGAAACAGTTGGCTTAAAGTTTGACATTCAGAAAACTAAGATCATGGCATCTGGTCCCATCACTTCTTGGGAAATAGATGGGGAAACAGTGGAAACAGTGTCAGACTTTATTTTTTTGGGCTCCAAAATCACTGCAGATGCTGATTGCAGCCATGAAATTAAAAGACGCTTGCTCCTTGGAAGGAAAGTTATGACCAACCTAGATAGCATATTAAAAAGCAGAGACACTTTGCCAACTAAGGTCCGTCTAGTCAAGGCTATAGTTTTTCCAGTGGTCATGTATGGATGTGAGAGTTGGACTGTGAAGAAAGCTGATCGCTGAAGAATTGATGCTTTTGAACTGTGGTGTTGTAGAAGACTCTTGAGAGTCCCTTGGACTGCAAGGAGATCCAACCAGTCCATTCTAAAGGAGAACAGTCCTGGGTGTTCTTTGGAAGGACTGATGCTAAAGCTGAAACTCCAATACTTTGGCCACCTCATGTGACGAGTTGACTCACTGGAAAAGACTCTGATGCTGGGAGGGATTGGCGGCGGGAGAAGGGGATGACCGAGGATGAGATGGCTGGATAGCATCACCTACTCGATGGACATGAGTTTGAGTGAACTCCAGGAGTTGGTGATAGACAGGGAGGCCTGGCATGCTGTGATTCATGGGGTCACAAAGAGTAGGACATGACTGAGTGACTGAACTGAACTGAACTAAACAATTACCCCTACCATAGTTTGGCCTCTGGCCAAACAACAGGGAGGAAACACAGCCGCACCCATCAGCAGAAAATTGGATTACAGGGTTACTGAGCATGGCCTTAACTATCAGAAAAGACCCAGTTTCCCACAACCAATCCCTCTAATCAGGAAACTTCCACAAGGCTCTTACCCACATCTATCAGAGGGCAGACAGAGTGAAAAACAGAACCAAAGAAAACTAATCAAACTGATCACATAGATTACAGCCTTGTCTAACTCAATGAAACAATGAGCCATAAAGTGTAGAGCCACCCAAAATGGAGGGTCATGGTGGATAGATCTGACGAAACATGTCTACTGGAGAAGGGAATGGGGAACTACTTCAGCATTCTTGTTTATGGGTTGAGAAACCCATAAGCAGTATGAAAAGACAAAAAGATGACACTGAAAGATGAACTTCCCAAGTTGGTGGCAGTGCAATAGGTTACTGCACAGGAGCAGAGAAATAGTTCCAGAGGCAATGAAGAGGCTAAGCCAAAGTGGAAACAACACCCACTTATGGATGTGTCTGGTGGTGAAAGTAAAGTCCGATGCTGTAAAGAACAATACTGCATAGGAACCTGGAATGTCAGGTCCATGAATCATGGTAAATTGGAAATGGTCAAACAGGAGATGGCACGAGTAAACATTGACATTTTAGGAATCAGCAAACTAAAATGGACTGGAATGGGTGAATTTATCTCAGATGACCATTATATCTACTATTGTGGGCAACAATCCCTTAGAAGAAATGGAGTAGCCCTCATAGTCAACAAAAGGGTCCAAAATGCAGTACTTGGGAGCAGTCTCAAAAATGATCTCTGTTCATTTCAGGGGAAAATCTTTCAATATTACAGTAATCCAAGTCTATGCCTGAAACGCTAATGCCAAAAAAGTGGAAGCTGAACGGTTCTATGAAGACCTACAAGATCTTCTAGAACTAACACCAAGAAATATGTCCTTTTCATCATAGGGGACTAGAATGCAAAATTAGAAATTCAAGAGATACCTTGAGTAACAGCAAGTTTGGCCTTGGAGTGAAAAATGAAGCAGGGCAAAGGCTAATAGAGTTTTGCCAAGAGAACACACTGGTCATAGCAAACACTCTCTTTCAGCAACACGAGAGATGACTCTACATATGGACCTCACAAGATGATCAGTAAGGAAATCAGATTGCTTATATACTTTGAGGCGATTGTCAGGGCCAGCTCCACAAGCAGGGTTTCCAAAAGCATGATATGGCTTGTGAATGACACAAGAATTCAGTAAGGATCAGGGGACCAGCACTGCTCCAAGGTGAAGGTGCTGAGACTGAATCCAAGCCAGCTTTATCATACTTTCAGCCGTGAAGGAAAGAATATGCGGGGAGTTAACCTCTAAATCATGTGGCCTTCAGGGCCAAAGAACAAAGTGATCATTAACCATTGAGTAAATGATAGGCTACTGAAGGAGGAATTCCCCAGGTCGGTAGGTGCCCAGTATGCTACTGGAGATCAGTGGAGAAGTAACTCTAGAAGGAATAAAGGGATGGAGCAAAAGCAAAACCAATACCCAGTTGTGGATGTGAGCGATGATAGAAGCAAGGTCTGGTGCTATAAAGAGCAATATTGCATAGGAACCTGGAATGTTAGGTCCATGAATCAAGGCAAATTGGAAGTGGTCAAACAGGAGATGGCAAGAGTGAACATAGACATTCTAGGAATCAGTGAATTAAAATGAACTGGAATGGGTGAATTTAACTCAGATGACCATTATATCTACTACTGTGGGCTGGAATCCCTTAGAAGAAATGGAGTAGCCATCATGGTCAACAAGAGTCCGAAATGCAGTACTTGGATGCAATCTTAAAAACGACAGAATGATTTCTGTTTGTTTCCAAGGCAAACCATTCAATAGTACAGTAATCCAGGCCTATGCCCCAACCAGTAACGCTGAAGCAGCCGAAGTTGAACGGTTCCATGAAGACCTACAAGACCTTTTAGAACTAACACCCAAAAAAGATGTCCTTTTCATTATAGGGGACTGGAATGCAAAAGTAGGAAGTCAAGAAACACCTGGAGTAACAGGCAAATTTAGCCTTGGAGCACGGAATGAAGCAGGGCAAAGGTTTGTCAAGAGAACACACTGGTCATAGCAAACACCCTCTTCCAACAACACAAGAGAAGACTCTACACATGGACATCACCAGATGATCAACACCGAAATCAGACTGATTATATTCTTTGCAGCCAAAGATGGAGAAGCTGTATACAGTTAGCAAAAACAAGACCAGGAGCTGACTGTGGCTCAGATCATGAACTCCTTCTTGCGAAATTCAGACTTAAATTGAAGAAAGTAGGGAAAACCACTAGACCATTCAGATATGACCTAAATCTAATCCCTTATGATTATGCAGTGGAAGTGAGGAATAGATTTAAGGGACTAGATCTGATAGATAGAGTGCCTGATGAACTCTGGACGGAGGTTCGTGACATTGTACAGGAGACAGGAACCAAGACCATCCCCATGGAAAAGAAATGCAAAAAAGCAAAATGGCTGTCTGAGGAGGCCTTAAAAATAGCTGTGAAAAAAAGAGAGGCGAAAAGCAAAGGGGAAAAGGAAAGATATAAGCATCTGAATGCAGAGTTCCAAAGAATAACAAGGAGAGATAAGAAAGCCTTCCTCAGTGACCAATGCAAAGAAATAGAGGAAAACAACAGAATAGGAAAAACAAGAGATCTCTTCAAGAAAATTAGAGATTCCAAGGGAACATTTCATGCAAAGATGGGCTCGATAAAGGACAGAAATGGTATGGACCTAACAGAAGCAGAAGATATTAAGAAGAGGTGGCAAGAATACACAGAAGAACTGTACAAAAAAGATCTTCATGATGAAGATAATCACAATAACGTGATCACTGACCTAGAGCCAGATATCTTGGAATGTGAAGTCAAGTGGGCCTTAGAAAGCATCACTACGAACAAAGCTAGTGGTGGTGATGCAATTCCAGCTGAGCTATTTCAAATCTTGAAAGATGATGCTGTGAAAGTGCTGCACTCAATATGCCAGCCAATTTGGAAAACTCAGCAGTGGCCACAGGACTGGAAAAGGTCAGTCTTCATTCCAATCCCAAAGAAAGGGAATGCCAAAGAATGCTCAAACTACCGCACAATTGCACTCATCTCACACGCTAGTAAAGTCATGCTCAAAATTCTCCAAGCCAGGTTTCAGCAATATGTGAACCGTGAACTCCCAGATGTTCAAGCAGGTTTTAGGAAAGGCAGAGGCACCAGAGATCAAATCGCCAACATCCGCTGGATCATGGAGAAAGCAAGAGAGTTCCAGAAGAGCATCTATTTCTGCTTCATTGACTATACCAAAGCCTTTGACTGTGTGGATCACAATAAACTGTGGAAAATTCTGAAAGAGATGGGAATACCAGACCACCTGACCTGCCTCTTGAGAAACCTGTATGCAGGTCAGGAAGCAACAGTCAGAACTGTACATGGAACAACAGACTGGTTCCAAATAGGAAAAGGAGTGCATCAAGGCTGTATATTGTCACCTTGCTTATTTAACTTATATGCAGAGTACATCATGAGGAACGCTGGGCTGGAAGAAGCACAAGCTGGAATCAAGATTGCTGGGAGAAATATCAATAATCTCAGATATGCAGATGACACTACCCTTATGGCAGAAAGTGAAGAGGAACTCAAAAGCCTGTTGATGAAAGTGAAAGAGGACAGTGAAAAGTTTGGCTTAAGCTCAACATTCAGAAAACAAAGATCATGGCATATGGTCCCATCACTTCATGGGAAATAGATGGAAAAACAGTGGAAACAGTGTCAGACTTTATTTTGGGGGGCTCCAAGATCACTGCAGATGCTGATTGCAGCCATGAAATTAAAAGACGCTTACTCCTTGGAAGGAAAATTATGACCAACCTTGATAATATATTAAATAGCAGAGACATTATTTTGCCAACCAAGGTCCATCTAGTCAAGTCTATGGTTTTTCCCGTGGTCATGTATGGATGTGAGAGTTGGACTGTGAAGAAAGCTGATCGCAGAAGAATTGATGCTTTTGAACTGTGTTGTTGGAGAAGACTCTTGAGAGTCCCTTGGATTGCAAGGAGATCCAACCTGTCCATTCTAAGGGAGATCCATCCTGGGTGTTCATTGGAAGGACTGATGCTAAAGCTGAAACTGCAATACTTTGGCCACCTCATGCGACGAGTTGACTCACTGGAAAAGATTCTGATGCTGGGAAATGTTGGAGGTGGGAGGCGAAGGGGACGACTGAGAATGAGATTGCTGGATGGCATCACCTACTCTGTGGACATGAGTTTGAGTGTACTCCGGGAGTTGGTGATGGACAGGGAGGCCTGGCGTGCTGTGATTCAAGGGGTCACGGAGAGTCGGACATGACTGAGCGACTGAACTGAAGAAACAGTAAGAAACATTGATTACTAAGAAACAGTAATCAATAACAAATCAGTAACTAAGACTAATATTCTTATCTATAGATTTTCCACCAGATATGTTAAAACATGTGACTCTGACATTCCAGTTGAGAAGGAGTCTGTGGTCGGTTTTCCAACTCCAGGATCTTATCTTGTTTTCAAGACTATGAACTGTTCCCTCTGGACTTGTTCCAAGATTCTTATGCCTTATAGCATCCAGTTTATCAATAATTATAAATATCTTTTGCGGCCCTTGCCAGGGCCTGCTTTTCTTTTATTCTTCCTGTCTCCTACAATGAAGATGGAGAAGCTGTATACAGTCAGCAAAAACAAGACCAGGAGTTGACTATGGCTTAGATCATGAACTCCTTATTGCAAAATTCAGACTTAAAATGAAAGAAAGTAGGGAAAACCACTAGGTCATTCAGGTATGACCTAAATCAAATCCCTTAGGATTATACAGTGGAAGTGACACATAGATTCAAGGGATTAGATCTGATAGACTGAATGCCTTAGGAACTATGGACAAGGTTTGTAACACTGTACATGAGGTGGTGATCAAGACCATCCCCAAGAAAAAGAAAGGCAAAAAGGCAAGATAGTTCTCTGAGGAGGTCTTAGACATAGTTGATAAAAGAAGAGAAGTGAAAGGAAAAGAATAAAAGGAAAGATATACCCATCTGAATGCAGAGTTCCAAAGAAGAGCAAGAAGAGATAAGAACACCTTCCTAGGTGATCAATGTAAAGAAATAGAGGAAAACAATAGAATGGGAAAGACTAGAGATCTCTTTAAGAAAATTAGAAATACCAAGGGAACATTTCATGCAAAGATGGGCACAATAAAAGACAGAAACAGTATGGGCCTAACAGAAGCAGAAGGTATTAAGAAGAGGTGGCAAAAATACACAAAAGAACTATACAAAAGAGATTTTACTGACCTAGATAACCATGATAGTGTGATCACTCACCTAGAGCTAGACATCCTGAAATGCAATGTCAAGTGGGCCTCAGAAAGCATCAATATGAACAAAGCTAGTGGAGGTGATGGAATTCCAGCTCAGCTATTTCAGATCCTCAATGATGTTGTGAAAAGCTGCACTCAATATGCCAGCAAACTTGGAAAACTCAGAAGTGGCCACAGGAATGAAAAAGGTCAGTTTTCATTCTAATCCCAAAGAAAGACAATGCCAAAGAATGTTCAAACTACCACACAACTGCACTCATTTCATACACTAGCAAAGTAATGCTCAAAATTCTTCAAGTTAGATTTAACAGTATGTGAATCAAGAACTTCCAGATGTTCAAGCTGGATTTAGAAAAGGCAGAGGAACCAGAGATCAAATTACAAATATCCATGGATCACAGAAAAAGCAAGACAATTCCTGAACATCTACTTCTGCTTCATTGACTATGTTAAAGCTGTCGACTGTGAGGATCACAACAAACTGTGGAATAGTCTTCAAGAGACAGGAATACCAGACCACCTTACCTGCCTCCTGAGAAATCTATATGCAGGTCAAGAAGCAACAGCTAGAACCAGACATGGAACAACGGACTGGTTCCAAATTGGGAAAGGAGCACATCAAGGCTGTGTACTGTCACCCTGCTCATTTAACTTATATGCACAGTGCATCATGCGAAATGCCAAACTGGATGAAACATGGCAAATAAATGGGGAAGCTATGGAACCAGTGACAGACTTTATTTTCTTGGGCTCCAAAATTATTTCAGATGGTCACTGCAGCCATAAAATTAAAAGACGTTTGCTCCTTGAAGGAAAGCTATGATCAACCTAGACAGCGTATTAAAAAGCAGAGACATTACTTCACTGACAAATGTTTGTGTAAAGCTGTTTTTTTTTTTTCAGTAGTCATGTATGAATATGAGAGTTGAACCATAAAGAAGGTTGAACATCAAAGATTTGATGCTTTGAACTGAGGTTTTGGAGAAGACTCTTGAGAGTCCTTTGGAATGCAGATAGTCCCTTGGAAATCAAACCAGTCAATCCTAAAGGAAATCAATCCTGAATATTCATTTGAAGGACTGATGCTGAAGCTGAAACTCCCAATACTTCGGCCACCTGATGTGAAGAAGCAACTCATTAGTAAAGACCCTGATGCTGGGAAAGATTGAAAGCAGGAAGAGAAGGGGAAGACAGAGAATGAGATGGTTGGATGGCATCACTGACTCAATGGACATGAGTTGAGTGAGCTCTGGAAGATGGAGAAGGTCAGGGAAGCCGGATGTGCTATAGCCCATGGGGTCACAAAGAGTCGGACATGACTGAATAACAGCAACAACAACACTTTAGGTAGGTTTATTATTAGACATGACAATTCATTATTATTGAAGGCCTTCGTCAATGAACAGCGTATAAAAATAGAGGAAAACAACAGAAGGGGTAAGAGTAGAGATCTCTTCAGGAAAATTGGAAATATCAAAGGAACATTTTGCTCAAAGGTAGGCACAATAAAGGATAAAAATGGCAGAGGCCTAGGAGATGCTGGAGAGATCAAGAAGAGATGGAAAGACTACATGGAAGAACTGTACAAAAAAGATCTTAATGAATTGGATAACTACAATGGTGTGGTCAGTTCCCTAGAGCCAGACATTCTGAGTGTGAAGTCAAATGGGCCTTAGGAAGCACTGCTGTTAATAAAGATAGTGGATGCAATGGAATTCCAGTGGAACTATTCAAAACCCTAAAGGATGATGCTATTAAAGTGTTAACATTCAATATGTTCAGCAAATCTGGAAGACCCAGCAGTAGCTTCAAGACTGGTAAAGGTCAGTCCTCATCCCAATTCCCAAGAAGGGTAGCACTAAAGAATGTTCAAACCATCAGACAATTGCACTCTCCTACCATGCTAGAAAGGTCATGCATAAAATCTGCATGGGAGGCTTCAGCATTATGTGAACCAAGAAATTCCAGATGTTCAAGCTGGGATTAGAAAAGCAGAGGAACCAGAGTTCAAACCGCCAACATTATCCGGATCATAGAGGAAGCAACAAATTCCAGCAAAATATCTACCTCTGTTTCATCGACTATGCTAAAGCCTTTGACTGTGTGGGTCATACCAACTGTGTAAACCTCTTAAAGTGATGGGGATACGGGAGCATCTTATCTGTCTCCTGAGAAACCTGTATGCAGGTCAAGAAGCAACAGTGAGAACCCTGTATGGAAAAACTGATTGGTTCAGGATTGAGAAAAGAGCACGACTGGGCTGTCTACTGTCATCCTGTTTGTTTAGCCTATACGACGCTGCGTACATAATGAGATATGCCAGGCTGGATGAGTTATAAGCTGGAGTCAAGATAGACAGGAGAAACACAAACAATCTCAGATATGTGCATGATAGCACTCTAATGGCAGAAAGCAAAGAGGAACTAAAGATCCTCTTAATGAGAGTGAAGGAAGAGAGTGAAAGAGCTAGCTTAAAACTAAATATTTAAACACTAAGATCATGGCACATGACCCTGTTACTTCATGGCAAACAGAAGGGGAAAAGGTGAAAGTTGTGACAGATTTCCTCTTCTTGGGCTCCAAAATCACTGTGGATAGTGACTGCAGCCATGAAATCTGAAAGCACTGCTTCTTGGCAGGAAGGCTATACAAAGCTAGACAGTGTGTTGAAAAGCAGAGACATTACTCTGCTGACAAAGGTCCTTATAACCAAGGCTATGGTCTTCCCAGTGGTCGTGAGAGCTGGACCATAAAGAAGGCAGGGCATCGAAGAATCAATGCCTTTGAATTGTGGTGTTGGAGAAGACTCCTGAGAGTCGCTTGGGCATAAGGGAGATTAAACCAGTCAATCTTAAGGGAAATCAACCCTGAATACTCATTGGAAGGACTGATTTTGAGGCTTAAGCGCCTGTATTTTGGTCACCTGATGCAAACAGCTGACTCATTGGAAAAAATCCCTGATATTGGGAAATTTGAGGGCAGAAGGAGAAGATCAGAGGATGACATGGCTGGATGGCATCACCGATGCAATGTACATGAACTTGGGCAAACGTTGGGAGATAGTGAGGGACAGGAAATCCTGATGTGCTGCAGTCCATGGGACTGCATAGAATCAGACATGACTGGGCAACTGAAGAAAAACAACAAAGAGCCAGTACTCCAAAAAAATGTAAAATGCTGATGAAATAAATATAAGATGACACAAAGGAAAGATACACTGTGTTCTCAGATTGGAAGAATCAATATTGTCAAAATGTACTACCCAAAGCAATCTACAGATTCAATGTAGATTCAATGTAATCTCTGTAAAATTACCAATGGCATTTTTCACAGAATTAGAACAAAAAATTCTTAAGATTTGTATGGAGACAAAAAAAGACCATGAATAGCCAAAGCTCTCTTGAGAAGGAAAAAAAAAAAAGCTGGAGGAATAAGGTTTTCTGTCTTCAGACTACACTACAAAGATAGACAGTCATCAAAACAGTATAGTACTAGCGGAAATCAGAAGTATAGATTAATGAAATAGTATAGAAACTCAGAAATAAATCCATGCATCAATGGTCAATTAGTCTATGATAAAGGAGGCAACTATATAACGGATTAGACAATCTCTTTAACAAGTTGTCCTGGGAAAACTGGACAGCTATATGTAAATGTTAAAAAAAAAGAAAAATTAGATCATTCTTTAACACCAAACACAAAGATAACCTCAAAATGGATTAAAGACCTAAATGTAAGACAAGATACTATAAAAAACTATTAGAGTAAAACATAGGCTTAAGACCCGTTGACACAAATCACAGCAAGATCTTTTTCAATCTCCTAGAGTAATGGAACAAAAATAAAGAAACAGGACATAATTAAACTCAAAATCTTTAGCACAGCAAAGGAAATCATAAACAAAATGAAAAGACCACACAGATAATGGGAGAAAATATTTGTAAATAATGTGACCCACAAGAGATCAAAATTTGCAACAGCATATGTGGCTTAATATCAGGAAAACAAACAATCAAAAAAATGGCAGAAGTCTTAAATAGACATTTCTCCAAAGAAGACATACAGAGGCCAAGAGGCACAGGAAAAGATGCTTAACATCGCTAATTATTAGAGAAATGCAAATCAAAACTACAGTGAGGTATCACCTCATACCAATTAGAATGGCCATCATCCAAGTCTGCAAACAATAAATACTGGTGAGGATGTGGGAAAAAAGGGAACCCTCCCCCACAGTTGTTGGGAATATAAATTGGCATAGCTACTAAGGAGAAGAGTAAGGGAAATCCCTTAAGAAAATAAAGATCGAGCTACCATATGATCCAGCAATCCTGCTTCTGGGCATATATCCAGAGAAAAATAGGTTCAAAGGGATTCATATACTCCAGTGTTCTCCACAGCACTATTTCCAACAGCCAAGATATGGAAACAACCTAAATGCTCACTGACGAATAAAGATGTGGTACATATATCCAGTAGAATATTAAGCAGCCATGTTAAAAATGGAATAATGCCATCTTCAGCAACATGGATGAACCTGGAGATTATCATACTAAGTGGACTAAATCAGACAGAAAAAGAAAAATACATATGATATTGCTTATATGTGGAATCTAAACAAATGAAATGCACAAAACACAAACAGACTCATAGAAAGTGAACTTATGGTTACCAGGAGGGAAAGTCTGAAGAGAGGGACAGATTGGGAGTTTGGGGTTGATACATAACATACTGTTATATTTAAAATAGGTAACCAACAAGGACCGACTGCATTGCACAGGAAACTGCCCAATATTCTGGAATAACCTAAAAGGGAAAAGAATTTGAAAAGGGATACTTGTATATGTAACTGAATCACTTTGTTGTACACCTGAAACTAACACAACATTGTTAATCAACAATTTAACTGGTGAAAATTATATATACAGAAAACAACCATTCTAAGTCTTTGGAATTGTCCTAAAGATACATAGAGAATGGAGAATCATTTATTCAAGAAAATTTACTTAATCTTGGTAAGAATAGGGACTCTGTGGCATTTGGGCCACTCTTTCCCTTCACCTCTTTTTGCCACAGAAGTTCTACTTTCAATGTGTACAGCTAAGAACATAAGGGTTCCTTTCCTCCCCAGCTTCCAGCCTGGGCCTATGGTTTCACCCCAGAAAGAGCAGGCTGCTGGCCTTTCTCATCCTCTACCAACTCCACTTTATAGAAGCTCTAATTTCAGACAAGCAGAGTAGGCCTGATGGACTCTCTCTTCCCCCACTCAGCCTCCACTTATATTCCAGGCACAGGAGGCATATAATACTGGAAGTATTAGAACCCTCATATACTCCTGGTGTGGAGGAGGAAATGGCAACCCACTCCAGGATTCTTGCCTAGAGAATCCTGTAGACAGAAGAGCCTGGTGGGCTACTGTCCATGGGGTTGCACAGGGTCGGACACGACTGAAGCGACGTAGCAGCTGCAGCAGCATACTCCTGGTGAGATTTTGAAATGGTATAGCCACTTTGGGAAACAGTCTAGTAGTTCTTCAAGAGGTTAAGAACAGAGTTATTGTACGGCCCAGCAACTGTACTCCTAAGTAAATATCCAAGAGAAATGAAAACAAATATCCACACGAAAATGTGTAGTCAGTTTTTATAGCCACATTATTTACAATAATCTAAAAATGCCTATCAACCGATGAATGGATAAATAAAACCTGATATATCTATATAGGTGAAATACTATTTGGCAATACACATAGATAATACATGTTAAAACATGGGTGAAGATGAATAATATTATGTTAATGAAATATGGGAATCACAAAAGTCACACATTTTGTGATTCCATTCATATGAAATATCAAAAATAGGCAAATGATTGCAGACAGGAAGTAGACTAGTGGTTGGTTAGGACTGGCAGAGGCAGGCATGGGGAAATCAGTGTTAACTGCTAGCATGTACTGGATTTCTTTTGAGGGAACTAAAATGTCTGTAAATTTGATTGTAATCCTGACTATTGTGAATAGAATAAGAAAACACTAAATTGTATACTTTTAAGTGGCAAATGGTATGTATATGAATTATATCCAGATAAAACTAAAAATTCAAGAAAGCTCCACTTTTTATAAAGATGAAAAATAATTGAAAAAAGCTGGCTGACATTTTTATATCGAATCTCCAATCGATTCAGTTACAGAGACAGCGTGTGGTTTTTGCTACAGGATAGCAAATATTAATCATTGAGTATTTATCAAGTACCTATTGAATGTCCATTTCTGTCTAAGCCCTGGGGAGGATACAGGGGAATCTAGATGAAAAGTAAAAACCTCACCTAGCTATGTATTTTATCTATATGGTTGCAAATATCCAGATGGTAAAAGCTACTTTTGAAAATACAAATGCTTAGATAAAATCATTTTCTCTTTAAGTCTCTCTCTCCATTCTGTTCTCTGTCAGCATTTCACAATGACATCCAATTAACTGTGAGGCAAAATCCCACTTGGTAAGCAACAATGTTGACTTCATTATGTTTTTATTACATTTCCAATAGTTTCTTCTGCAATGAAAATTAAGTTTATAGTATGATCAAAGATTTAAACACACCACCTGTCCTATGTCATAATACTTACCCTTTTTAATGGAATAAAGGCTATGGTGGGAATTCTTTTAAACAAGCAAGGGGAGATATGCATATTATATTGCAAATTTTGAGATACTTTTCCTGCATAATTTGCTTTTTGCCTTCCCTTTATTTCTGTGCTTCTATTTATTTAGTCTGTTGATTTTGTCATCATGCCACTTATTTAAACCAATATTGTAGTGGAAATATTTAACTTAACATTTACTTAGAAAATATTGTATGCTTCAGGACAGTCGCTCAGTCATATCTGACTCTTTGCCACGCCATGGACTGCAGCACACCAGGATTCCCTGTCCATCACCAACTCCAGGAGCTGATTTAAAGTCAATCCATAGCATCAGTGATACCATCCAACCACCTCATCCTCTGTCGTCCCCTTCTCTGCCCACCTTCAATCTTTCCCAGCATCAGAGTCTTTACTAAAGAGTTGGTTCTTCGCATCAGGTGGCCAAAGTATTGGAGTTTCAGCTTCAGCATCAGTCCTTCAAATGAATATTCAGGAATGATTTCCTGTAGGATGGACTGGTTGGATCTCCTTGCTGCTCAAGGGATTCTCAAGAGTCTTCTCCAACACCACAGTTCAAAAGCAACAATTCTTCAGTGCTCAGCTTTCTTCATAGTCCAACTCTCACATCCATACATGACTACTGGAAAAACCATAGCTTTGATTACATGGACCTTTGTTGATAAAGTAATGTCTCTGCTTTTTAATATGCTGTAGAGGTTGGTCATAGCTTTTCTTCCAAGGAGCAAGTATCTTTTAATTTCATGGCTGTAATCACCATCTGCAGTGATTTTGGAGCCCAAAAAGTAGTCTTTCAGTGTTCCCAATGTTTCCCCATCTATTTGCCATGAAGTAATGGAACCAAATGCTGTGATCTTAGTTTTCTGAATGTTGAGTTTTAAGCAAACTTTTTCACTCTCCTCTTTCACATTCATCAATAAGCTCTTTAGTTCTTCTCTGCTTTCTGCTATAAGGGTGGTATCATCTGCATATCTGAGGTTATTGATATTTCTTCCAGCAAACTTGATTCCAGCTTGTGCTTCATCCAGCCCAATTTTTCTCATTATTACTCTGCATATAAGTTAAATAAGCAAGGTGACAGTACACAGCCTTGATGTACTCCTTTTTCAATTTGGAACCAATCTGTTGTTCCATGTACAGTGCTAACTGTTGCTTCTTGACCTGCATACAGATTTCTCAAGAGGCAGGTCAGGTGGTCTGGTATTCCCATCTCTTGAAGAACTGTTCACAGTTTGTTGTGATCCACACAGTCAAAGGTTTTGGCATAGTCAGTAAAGCAAAAATAGATGTTTTTCTGGAACTCTCTTGCTTTTTTGATGATCCAACAGATGTTGGCAATTTGATCTCTGGTTCCTGTGCCTTTACTAAATCCAGCTTGAACATCTGGAGGTTCACAGTTCACATACTGTTGAATCCTGGCTTGGAGAATTTTGAGTATTACTTTGCTACCGTGTGAGATGAGTGCTGTTGTGTGGTAGTTTGAGCATTCTTTGGCATTGCCTTTCTTTGGGATTGGAATGAAAACTGACCTTTTCCAGTCCTGTGGCCACTGCTGAATTTTCCAAATTTGCTGGCATATTGAGTACTGCACTTTCACAGCATCATCTTAATAGTTCAATTGGAATTCCATCACCTCCACTAACTTCATTCATAGTGCTGTTTCCTAAGGCCCACTTGACCTCACGTTCCAGGATGTCTGGCTCTAGATGAGTGATCACACCATTGTCTCTAATTTTCTTCAAGAGATCTCTAGTTTTTCCCAGTATATTGTTTTCCTCTATTTCTTTGCATTGATTGCTGAGGGAGGCTTTCTTATCTCTCCTTGCTGTTCTTTGGAACTCTTCATTCAAATGGCCCTCTCTTTCCTTTGCTCCTTTGCCTTTCATGTCTCTTATTTTCTCAGCTATTTGTAAGGCCTCGTCAGACAACCATTTTGCCTCATAATGTATAAAAATCATAAGCATTTCTTAAACCACCAGAAAGTAGGTAGGATATTTCAAATACGTCTAAAATATACAACAAACTTGGTAAACTTTTTGAAACCTAGGTTAGTTATTTTCATATATGTATTTCAAGATCAATTATGTCTGAAGCAGGATTCTCACTATTATAGTCACTTCTTTCCTCTAAGAAATGGTTTTGAATGCAAAAGATTTCTGGTTCTGGTATATTAAAGAGAAAAAAAAAAAAGTGGTCACTGTGGATGAGCTAGATGGGGACAATATTTCCTGCTGCTGCTAAGTCACTTCAGTCGTGTCCGACTCTGTGTGACCCCATAGACGGAAGCCCACCAGGCTCCCCCGTCCCTGGGATTCTCCAGGCAAGAACACTGGAGTGGGTTACCATTTCCTTCTCCAATGTGTGAAAGTGAAAAGTGAAAGTGAAGTAGCTCAGTCGTGTCCGACCCTTAGCGACCCCACGGACTGCAGCCTACCAGGCTCCTCCATCCATGGGATTTTCTAAGCAAGAGTACTGGATTTCCTAGGGTTATTGTAATCATTAGATGAGTTAATGCTTGTGAAGTCCTTAGCAGAGTGCCCAGAACATAGTAAGGTGCTCAATGAATGTTGCTTTTTATACTCTTATGTTAATTGCTTATATTTAGCAAATGTTGCTAATATTTATAAATAGTTGATAAAGTTGGGCTACCTGAGTTGCAAACCCCCTGGAGTTGGCAGATGTCTTGCTTCTGTCCCACCACTCTCCCTCCTTGTACCTATGACAGATACTCTGATGGATCACTTTAAGTATGTATCTTCAAATCAAGATGTTATATCAGTATCTTTCTCAGGGTTGCTAGTAGTAGTACTTATGATGGACATAATTTGACACATGAGAAAAAAGATTACTTGTCATTCCCACTTTAAGTTGTAAATAGGCACTGTCAAGCAATGTGGCAATCTGGGATTGCAGGGGATTTAATGATGGAAGAACTTGTACTGTGTCACTAACTTTTTCTGAACCTATTTCCACAATTTTAGGAAACTTTATACTTAAAAAATATTCTCACAGTGACCTTTGTGGACCATTTTAAACGTGAACTTTTTCCTTCTCCTTTTTACCTTTGACTTGAGAGATTCAAAACCAAATCCACTCATGAGTGAACTGAGAACCTTAAGGATGGAAAAAGTTAAGACAGACTAGGGACTCTTCAAATCATTTTGACTTCTTGTTAAAAGTTCATTTGTTTTGATGTCTGGAAGAAGAGATGACTCTTCACACTGTTAACTGAGGATACACTTACAATAAAATGTATACAAAGTGTTATGGCAAATATGGGGTTTCCAATCTTATAGCCTGTCCAGAAAAATTCTATTTGGCAAACAAAACAAAGGAACTCTGACGTATGAGGTAACATCCAGCATATTAACTCAAAGTGACTCTCCCAGATCCATCTACAATAAAAGTGACAATAAACCCACATCCTTAAAATATTCTAAAGACTTGCCTAAAGACAAGTAAACTTTGAGTCTCTAATTAAGGTCTGACCAAGTAGTATGGGGCATAACATATCATAGGTGAAAGATGATGAGGAATATGAAAAGTCTTCTATTTATAGGATATTTTCCTTATTATCATTAACTACATAAACCAGTGTTAACTTTCCCAAAGTTTATAAATGAGAATAAAACAAAATTTAACACCTGAGGGAGTGTAACGTGTGTATGTGTGTGTGTGAGAGAGAGAGAGAAAAGTATAACCATAGCATCCAAAAATAAGGGTATTGTTTACAATGGTATATGATGATAATTTCCATATCCTCCTCTGTTCATTCTTTCTCATCACCTTACCTTTGTTTCCTATAAGTAACTACCTGTGATATTTTCATAGATTTCTCAAGATTATTTATTCTTATATAAGCAAACATGAAATATTTCCCCTGATTTTCCCATATGGTCACTTATTACATAATTTTCTGGACATTATTTTTCACAAAACAATATACTCTGGAAATCTGTTTTTATCCTGTATAGTAATTAGAAACATCCTAATTCCTAATTTTTTATAAAAACTGCATTATAGTTCATGATGTACATACTGTAATCAAACTTCTAATGATGGACATTAATCCAGAAAGTAGAGAACTAATTTTTAGAATATTAGACTCTCTATCAAAAATGAATTCCAACAGATTTCAGGTTTCAACTATGAGATATAAAAAGCTTAAAAATCACCACTTCCACCCTTAAAACAAGAAAAGATTTGAACAAACTGAAAATCAATTATTTTTTTGCATCTTTCAGAGAATTGATATCACAAAGCAAACCGAACCAGAAATCTAGAAAGATAGTCAAATACAGAGAAATAGAGCCAAGATTGGTTTATTTGAAGCAGAAGCTTCTGAAGACATTAACTGGTAGAAACACCTACCTGGTAATTTTCACTAGTTGCTGGAGGTTGTGTACAGATTAGTTTAAGAATGATACAACTCCTCAAGTTCAGTCTAGAGGAAATCCCACACTTTCATGAGTTTTAAGTCGAAAAAACTATACCGGTTCTCACAGTGAAGAGTCAAGGGAAATCCACTTTCATTTCTGACAGGGTAAGTAAAAAGTATTTGCAGTATGCTCAAAGAGTTATCAACAACAAAGGACTCCCTCCAAGAGAAAACTTTACCATAAACTTACCCAACCTAAGAGAAGGGCAGTTACCCATATTGAACCCCTTTGCCCTTCCTGTTACATCTAAGGTGGCAAAGGATAAAGCTTAGAAACATTAGTGAAGGATGCAGGCCAACTAAAAGATAAAATTTGAATTACAAAATTAAATTGTGTTTCCCCTCCCCCAACCTTACTACGCAGTCATGAGAGCTCTTGTATAATAGCAGTGGATTCGCAGATGAAGGAGCTGCAAGAAACAGACTCTACTTACAAGAGTGGTCTTACAACATCCCAAAGGCAACAGGAGACATGGACAAAGACACTGAAGGAAGCCTGTATCATCTGTAGGTTCACAAGATAGTAAACAGAGCCTGACACCCAGACAAACATAGACTTTACACTGAAGGTCTATTTATCTGTTTCTATTACCCAGTACATTATATTTTGTCTTTTTTTTTAAATAAATAAAACCCAAAACGAATAAAGACAAAAAAAAAAAAAAAAAAAAACTGAACTAAGACATATCCTATTCAAACCACAGAAAGCAAAGAGAAACTCTTGAATGAAGCCAAACATGTTTCCTGCAGAGAAATGGAGGAAAAAACCACACAAAGCAAGAAGAAACTGGAGTAAAATATTTAAAGTTTGATAAGAAAAAGAAAAAGCCAGAATACTCAAATTCTACAGAGAAAACAACTTTCAAAAGTGAAAGAAAAATAAAGACTTTTTCAGACAAAAATTGAGGAAATTCATCATCAATGTATATGATCTGCAAGCATGTTAACAGAAATTCAAGAAGAATGAAAATGATGCAGAAACATATATCTATAGAAAAGAAGGAAGAATATCAGAGAAGGAATAAAATGAAGGTAAAAATAAAATATTTTAGTTTTCTTATTCTTAATCTAAGAGAATTTTCAAAGTATTTTTTACAGAGTAATAACTGCAAAATGTATTGTGAGATTTCAGTATATGAAGTAAATGACAGCAACATTGTAGGCGAGGAAGGGAGGAATTGGGAATAATAACGTTTTACAAATATCTGGGTATCTGTGAAATAATATAATCTTATTTTAAAGTATCCTCATATTCATTTAAAATATATTACAAATGTTTAGGATACCACTAAATTTTTTAAGAAGAATAATTATATTAAGACGAGGTGGCAAGAATACCCAGAAGAACTATACAAAAAAGATCTTAATGACCCAGACAAACACGATGGTATGATCACTCACTTAGAACCAGATATCCTGGAGTGTGAAGTCAAGTGGGCCTTCAGTTCAGTTCAGTCGCTCAGTCGTGTCTGACTCTTTGCGACCCCATGAATCACAGCATGCCAGGCCTCCCTGTCCATCACCAACTCCCGGAGTTCACTCAAACTCATGTCCATAGAGTCGATGATGCCATCCAGCCATCTCATTCTCTGTCGTCCCCTTCTCCTCCTGCCCCCAATCCTTCCCAGCATCAGAGTCTTTTCCAGTGAGGCAACTCTTCTCATGAGGTGGCCAAAGTATTGGAGTTTCAGCTTTAGCATCAGTCCTTCCAATGAACACCCAGGATTGATCTCCTTTAGAATGGACTGGTTGGATCTCCTTGCAATCCAAGGGACTCTCAAGAGTCTTCTCCAACACCACAGTTCAAAAGCATCAGTTCTTCAGCAATCAGCTTTCTTCACAGTCCAACTCTCACATCCATACATTACCACTGGAAAAACCATAGCCTTGACTAGATGGACCTTTGTTGGCAAAGTAATGTCTCTGCTTTTTAATATACTATCTAGGTTGGTCATAACTTTCCTTCCAAGGAGTAAGCATCTTTTAATTTCCTGCCTGCAATCAGCATCCGCAGTGATTTTGGAGCCCAAAAAAATAAAGTCTGACACTGTTTACACTGTTTCCCCATCTATTTCCCATGAAGTGATGGGACCAGATGCCACGATCTTTGTTTTCTGAATGTTGAGCTTCAAGCCAACCTTTTTACTCTCCTCTTTCACTTTCATCAAGAGGCTTTTTAGTTCCTCTTCACTTTCTGCCATAAGGGTAGTGTCATCTGCATATATGAGGTTATTGATATTTCTCCCAGCAATCTTGATTCCAGCTTGTGCTTCTTCCAGCCCAGTGTTCCTCATGATGTACTCTGCATATAAGTTAAATAAGCAAGGTGACAATATACAGCCTTGACGTACTCCTTTTCCTATTTGGAACCAGTCTGTTGTTCCATGTACAGTTCTGACTGTTGCTTCCTGACCTGCATACAGGATTCTCAAGAGGCAGGTCAGGTGGTCTGGGATTCCCATCTGTTTCAGAATTTTCCACAGTTTATTGTGATCCACACAGTCAAAGGCTTTGGCATAGTCAATGAAGCAGAAATAGGAGCATCAATACAAACAAAGCTAGTGGATGTGATGAAATTCCAGCTGAGCTATTTCAAAACCTAAAAGATGATGCTGTGAAAGTGTAGCACTCAATATACCAGCAAATTTGGAAAACTCAGTGGCCACAGGACTGGAAAAGGTCAGTCTTCATTCTGATCCTAAAGAAAGGCAATGCCAAAGAATGTTCAAACTACTGCACAATTGCATTCATTTCATATGCTAGTAAACTAATGCTCAAAATTCTCCACACTAAGCTTCAGCAGTAAGTGAACCAGGAACTTCCAGATGTTCAAGTTGGATTTAGAAAAACAGAGATCAATTTGCCAACATCTGTTGGATCATATGAAAAGCAAGAAATTTCCAGAAAAACATCTACTTCTGCTTAATTGACTACACTAAAGCCTTTGACTGTGTGGATCACAACAAACTATGGACAATTCTTCAGAAGATAGGAATACCAGACCACCTTACCTGCCTCCTAAGAAACCTGTATGCAGGTCAAGAAGCAACTATTAGAACCAGACATGAAACAACGGACAGGTTCCAAATTGGGAAAGGAGTACATCAAGGGTGTATATCATCCTTGCTTATTTAAATTATATGCAGAGTACATCATGAGAAATGCCAGACTGGATGAAGCACAAACTGGAAGAAAGATTGCTGGGAGAAATACCAATAACCTCAGATATGCATATGACACCACCCTTATCACAGAAAGCGAAGAACTTAAAGCATCTTGATGAATGTGAAAGAGGAGAGTGAAAAAGGTGGCTTAAAACTCAACATTCAAAAAACTAAGATCATGGTGTCTGGTTCCATAACTTCATGGCAAATAGATGGGGAAACAGTAGAAACAGAGACAGACTTTATTTTCTTGATATACAACATCACTGAAGATGGTGACTGCAACCATGAAATTAAAAGATGTTTTCTCCTTGGAAGAAAAGCTATGACAAACCTAGGC
The DNA here is from genome assembly GCF_049115385.1 of Moschus berezovskii. Classification (NCBI taxonomy): domain Eukaryota; kingdom Metazoa; phylum Chordata; class Mammalia; order Artiodactyla; family Moschidae; genus Moschus; species Moschus berezovskii. Next base: position 25,095,307 of record NC_142466.1, read on the forward strand.
AGCATATTAAAAAGCAAAGACTTTACTTTGCCAACAAAGATCCATTTAGTCAAAGCTATGGTTTTTCCAATAGTCATGTATGGATGTGAGAGTTGGACCGTAAAGAAGGCTGAGCACCAAAGAATTGATGCTTTTGAACTGTGGTGTTAGAGAAGACTGTTGAGATCCCTTGGACTGAAAGGAGATCAAACCAGTCAATCCTAAACAAAATCAGTCCTGAATATTTTTTGGACAGACTGATGCTGAAGCTGAAGCTCCAATATTTTGGCCACCTTATTCAAAGAGCTGACTCTTTGGAAAATACACTGATGCTGGGAAAGATTGAAGGCAGGAGGCGAAGAGGAAGACAGAGGATGAGTTGGTGGATGGCATCATCAACTCTACGGACATGAGTTTGAGCAAGTTCTGGAAGTTGGTGATAGTCAGGGAAGCCTAGCGTGCTACAGTCCATTGGGTCGCCAAGAGTCAGACAGACGCAACTGAGTGACTGAACAACAACAACATAATTATTATGGTAAGAGAGAAGAGAAAATGGAATTATATAAAATTCCCAACTAAAATCAGAGAAGGCAGAAATAGAGAAGAAAATATAAAAACACACCAAGAGCAACTGCAATGATTAGAGAATAGTCACAAAATAGTAGCTGTTAATCCAGGTATATAAAGCATCACTTTAAACGTGAATACACCAATTAAATGCAAAGTTTATCTGACTGAAAAAACATTAAAGACACATTTAGATAAAAACTGAAAGGACGGAAAAAGAGATACCATTCTAATAAGTAACTCAAGTAAATTAAAGGAAGCTGTATTAATTCCAAGCACAGCATACTTTAGAACAAGGGAAATTATCAGAAAGAGGGCTATATGTAGTAATGAAGGGCTCAATTCTCCAAAAAGACATAACAATCTTAACACTCATACACCTAATAATGGAATCCTGAAATACAAGAGACAAGAACTGATGGAATGCAGCAAGAAGTCTGCTACTATGGTTGGATACTTTCACAACCCTGTTTCAGAAGTTGAAAGGTCCAGTGGGTAGAATATATGAAAGGATACACTTGACCAAAAATTCACTATTAATCAACTTGATGTAATAAATATTTACAGCATATTCAATCAAAAAAGAATAGAATGTACATTCCTCTCAAGTTCACATAACACTTCCTACAAAACAAACCACATTCCAAGCCCCCAAAAACCTTAATAAATTTAAAAACAGAAATCAAAGTATTTTTTTCAAGTCACAATGGAATTAAACTAGAAATCAAAACCAGAAAGACAGTGAGAAAATCCCCAAACATTTTGAAATTAAACAACAGACTTCTAAATAAAACTTGAGTCAAAGAAGTCCCCAAAGACAGCTTTTAATTGAATTAAATGAAAATGGAAATACAGCTCATCAAAAGTTGTAGAATGCAGCAAAAATAGTTATTAAAGGGAATTTATAGCATTAAAAGCATTAATTAGTAATGATGAAAGATCTAAAACCAATAACTTAAGCTCCTATCTTAGGCCACAAGAGAGAAAGAGAAAAATGAAGCCTGAAGCAAACAGAAACTTACAATTTAGGGAAGAAATGAAAAAAAAATTGAAAATAGGAAAACTGCAGAAAGTCCATAAATAAAATCAAGTTCTTTGAAAAGATATATAAAATTAATAACAGTCTATCTAGCCAAGAAAAAAAGTAATGTGACTAAAATAAAAGAATCAAGGCAAAGGTTTTATACTTCTCTCAAAAGTTAACTAGAAATATATCATGAACTTATTTTTTTCTTTTTCAAAAACTAAACAACTTTTAGAAAATATCACAGGATACCTGTGGATAGAGGTAACCTTCAGTTAGGTGATTCATTGTCAGATATAAAACAGAGTCCATGAAAGAAAAAATTATAAGTTGGACTTGGTTAAAATCAAAACCTTCTGCAAAGGCACTGTTAAAAGAATGAAAGAACAGGACACAGACTGGGGAAAATACTTGCTATTATCTAGCTGATAAAGACTTTGTAACCAATATATACAAAGAACTTTGAAAATTTAATGATAACGAAACAACCCAACTTAAAAAAAAAAGTGTAAGATCTGAACAAACATTTCAGTAAAGAAGATATACAGATGGTAAAAAACGTTATGAAAAGATGCTCAGCATCATTTATTTTTAAGAGCTGAAAAGTGAGACAAAATGAGATACCACTACACACCTACCTATTAGGATGGCTAAAAACTAAAGCAAGAATTTTTATTCATTGCTGGTGGAAATGCAAAATGGTACAGCCACTTTGGAAGACAATTTGCCAGTTTCTTAACAAAACCAGATATAACCCTATCATATGATTCAGTAGTTGTACTCTTAGGTATTTATCAAATTTATTTGGAAAGTCATACGTACAAAAAATACTGATCACAAATTTCTGTATGGCTTAATCATGAATGTTTATACTGAAACAACCAAGAAGTCTTTCAATAGATGAATGCATCAACACTGTGAAATATCCATGCAATAGGACATATTTCTGATCAAAAGAAATGATACATCAAGTCATGAAAAGATATAGAAGAACCTGAAATGCAGATTGGTAAGTTAAAAAGGATAGTCTGGTAAAGGCTGTATACTACATGATTCCAAATATTTGACATTCTGGAAAAGGTGAAATAAATAGAGGCAATAAAAATAGCAATTCTGCCCAGAGGTTGGCAAGGGCAGGGGAAATAGCTGAAGTGTGAAAAATTTCAAGGCAGTGTGAGTAATTTTTGATGATACTGTCATGGTGGCCACGTGACAGTTGTCAAAATGCATGGAACTCTACAGTGGATAGAGACAAGCCAGGACTAAACTGTGGGACCCCAACATTGACCCCTTCTGATGATTCTGATCCTAAGCTTAAAACTTAAGGAAGTTCAATAGAAAGATAGCTTAAATGAGAAAGTTAGAAATTAAAAAGGACACATATCAAAGATGAATTCTAAGCAGTCCTTACCCTTGTTAAAATTTATATCACACTGATTTGATATCACTGTTTCAGTTATTTGAATATCTTTCTATAGGAAAAAGAAACCAAGCATTTTTCCTCTTTATAAGACATCATTTTATTATTTTTGTAAGCATGGATTGGTATGTCTAATTAACTGCCAGAAGAAGGACTATAGATCATTGGTTATAAAACTAATGATGATTTTTGGCAACCATTCCCCAAATTTTGACTGCTTTATGGCTAATAATCTTTATATTTAGAGAGAAAACCAAAGAATGAAAAAGCACAGTAGGCTGGAACAAAGAGACATAAGCACTCAATTGACTCTTGAGGATGTAACTCTAACATAGGATAACAAATGGGTCTCATTTTAATAATAATCATAGAACATGCAATTAAAACTGGAAGGCAGATAAGGAAATATATAACCCAAGCACTAGCAAATAGCAATCAAATTTCAAATTACATCCCCAACACAAGAGTTGTGTTAAACAGAATTTTGAGGCCCTGTCCCAGAAGGAAGGAGTTTTGTAATGGGTCAAATGTTTCTATTAGAGACTCTGGAGGGAGCCGCAGTGCCATGGGTTTCCATCATGGCCTGCTTGATATCACCTAATATCTCAATTTACTCATTAGAAAACTATACAGATTGTTTCTTCCCTATTAGGGAAGAAACAAAAACATAAAATCCCCTTTCTGCAGAATCTAGTGGTTGTAATTTTAGATTCAGTGGATAAATACTGAGAGTCAAATTCTCTGATGCTTTAAAACACACTGTCTCACATACAAAAATCAGGGTCAAATTCATACTTTAGAGCTTGGGCTAGGTAAAAGCTGAATGCACAAGTCCTGCACCCCTAGTGGTTCAGAATATCCTTTGTTTCTCTAAATAGCAGAGGGCATGAGTCCCTATTCAGTGGCTCTTTAATAAGCTGATACATTGGTCCAGGAGTGAGGTCTAAGGAAAAGGAGGGAGGTATTCATTTAACCAACTATATGATCTGACAGTAGGTCAGGAAGTCTCATAAATTTCTCACAAAACATTTAGAGAATAGTGGCGTTATTCACTTTGGGAGAGTTTAAAAAATATTTGAGGATCGTGTTTTTAAATAATTTGCCTAAAGTCTTATAGACAGAAGAATGCAAAATTAGACTTGGACTCAGGTGAGTTAAATTCAGACCCTGCTGTTTCCCCTTCATTGTAGTGCCTTCCTGATAATGGGAAGGGAAACTTTACTAATAGTACACAAGCAGGACGTGAGGAGGTAAAAGTTGTATACTTAGGTTGCTGCTTTCTACATGTGTATCTGTTCTCAGTCGCTTCAGTCGTGTCCAACTCTTGGCAACCCCATGGACTGTAGTCCACCAGGCTCCTCTGTTCATGAGATTATCCCAGCAAGAATACTGGAGAGAGTTGCCATTTCCTCCTCTAGGAGATCTTCCCAACACAGAGACAGAACTCACACCAGCTGCAGCTCCTGCACTGGCAGGCAAATTCTTTACCACTGAGCCACCTTGGAAGCCACTTTCAACACAGTGCATATTAATAAATGGGAGCAATTATGGGGGAAGTGACAGAAAGAAAAATGAAAGAAAAAAGGGGAAAGTTGTAAAGAATCTAAAACTTCTTAGTTCTATAAAACTAATATAAATATATGAAAATATTATTCTTACCTTTTAAGAGATACTAGCTCAGACATTGGAGAAGGCAACGGCAACCCACTCCAGTACTCTTGCCTGGAAAATCCCACGGATGGAGGAGCCTGGTAGGCTGCAGTCCATGGGGTCGCTAAGAATCGGGCACGAATGAGGGACTTCAATTTCACTTTTCACTTTCATGCATTGGAGAAGGAAATGGCAACCCACTCCAGTGTTCTTGCCTGGAGATTCCCAGGGAAGGGGGAGCCTGGTGGGCTTCCATCTATGGGGTCGCACAGAGTCAGACATGACTGAAGTGACTTAGCAGCAGCAGCTCAGACATAATAAAGATCCCTCATAAATTAGGATGAATCAGTGGCATTAATATTGACTTTTCAAAAAAGAGAAATTTAATTGATCTTCAGTCTTAGATCCCTGGTCAGCACAAAGAGTTCTGAAATAACGAGGCTTGAAGATATACATTTTTGATGAATGGATAAAGACGTGTGGTACATATATACAATGGAATATTACTCAGTCATGAAAGTGAATGAGTTTGAGTCAGGTGAACTGAAGTGGATGAACCTAAAGCCTATTATACAGAGTGAAGTAAGACAGAGAGACAAAAATAAAATATTAACTCATATATGAATCTAGAAAAATGATGCTGATGAACCTATTTGCAGGGCAGAATAGAGACACAGACACAGAGAACAGACTTGTGGACACAGTCGGGGAAGGAGAGGGTGGAACAAACTGAGAGAAAGTGGCATTGAAATATATACTTTACTACGTGCAAAATAGAGAGCTAGTGGGAAACTGCTATACAACATAGGCAGCGCAGCCTGGTGCTCTGTGATGACCTATAGCGGTGAGATGAGGGGTTGGGTGAGAGGGAGGTAGAAGAGGGACGGGATATATGTATATTTATGGTTGATTCACACTGTTGTACAGAAGAAATCAACACAAAATTTTAAAGCAATTATCCTCCAATTAAAAAAGGAATAAATATAGAAGGATAGAAAAATATATACACATTTTTGGTATGGCACCATCACTGGGTAATAGTAGTGGAAATGGAATAAATAGCATTTATAATTTCTTATTTCATTACTAAGTTGTAAAATAAGTAGAATTCTTTGCTCAAATACATGTCAGTTAGTTACACAGGAAATAAAAGGAGATATCCCTTTGGCAACCTATTTACATGGTGGGAAAACGCTACCTAAAGACAAAGATTTTTGAGAAATATCTCCTGTTTCATTTCACAACTCTGACATAGATCTGGGTGAAATAGACCTATACACAAAGGTTCTTGCTTAATTACCAGCGTGTTTCTCAGAAAAGCTTTATATCTGCCAACTTACCATCCCCTGTAGCATGTGAAATGGGCTTCCCCGGGTGGTGCTAGTGGTAAAGAACCCACCTGCCAATCCAGGCGATGGGTTTGATCCTAGAATGGGGAAGGAGGAGACCATGGCAACCCTATCCAATATTCTTACTTGGAAAATCCCATGGACAGAGGAGCCTGGGGTCCATAGCCTACAGTACATAGGGTTGCAAAGAGTTGGGCACAACTGAAGCTGGAGAAGACTCTTGAGAGTCCCTTGGACTGCAAGGAGATCCAACCAGTCCATTCTAAAGGAGATCAATCCTGGGTGTTCATTGGAAGGACTGATGCTAAAGCTGAAACTCCAATACTTTGGCCACCTCATGCAACGAGTTGACTCACTGGAAAAGACTCTGATGCTGGGAGGGATTGGGGGTGGGAGGAGACGGGGACGACAGAGAGTAAGATGGCTGGATGGCATCACCGACTCGATGGACATGAGTTTGAGTGAACTCTGGGAGTTGGTGATGGACAGGGAGGCCTGGTGTGCTATGATTCATGGGGTCGCAAAGTCAGACACGACTGAGCGACTGAACTGAATTGAACTGAACTGAACTGAAGCAATTTAGCACATAGCATGTGAAATAAAGCAAGAACTTCAGATAACTCATTTGGCTCATTTTTTCCCCTGATATTTTTCTCTAGACTTTTCTTTTTTGATCTGTTTTTTTTTTAACCTTTCTGAATCACATTCTCCTTTTCTGTATAGTAGATGGATTTCTAGATTTCTCTTTATAAGCATCCCATCCTTACCTAAGATTTATTCCAGAAACCACTTGATTGGAATTCTCTTTGATTCTTAGTTTCTATGATATAAAATGGGATAAAACTTTTCCTCCTTAAGGTAAATGTTTAACTGAGAAACAGTGACTCCCCTGGTACATAGTAAGTGCCCAAATGGCTCACCAGTTTGAAATTCTAGAGAGAAGGGATCATATTTTATTTATCTTTTTGCTAAGTGCTTATTCTATAGTAGTGGTCACTCAGTTGTGTCTGACTCTTTGCGACCCCATGGACTGTAACCTGCCAGGCTCCTCTGTTCATGGAATTCTCTAGGCGAGAATACTGAAGTGGGTAGCCATTCGCTTCTCCAGGGAATCTTCCCAACCCAAGAATCGAACCAAGATCTCCCACATTGCAGGGAGATTCTTTACCATCTGAGCCACCAGGAAAACCTGTTTAGAACTTGCTAAATGAATGTTTGTTGAATGGATCCAGACACACAGAATGAAAATTAAAACAACCAAAACATAAACTAATGTCTTGCCTTCCTGGACTTTATAGAAAATAAGGTGGAAAAGATATATGCAATAAAATAACTTCAGTACAGAGACCTAAACAACATAATTGAAGTATGTATTGAAGTGCCATAAAATCTCAGGCATATAATGGATTATAATAAATCACATTTGCAATATTGCTTTACTTGGAATCTCTCATACAGCTACACATGCAGAAAGATGAGAGAGTCCTTCAGGGATCTCTATATGTTCATGGAACCTTGATATGCTTACAAGGACAAGTTCTCAGTAAGGTATGATTCTGTCTGTATTTGTGGAGAGTTGAGGGGATATAAGAATCCCACCCAGGCTTTCCTCCAGCCATTGTGCTACCAATACTTCTCTATGAGCCCTCAAATTAGCTGCTCTGAGAAGACTATGTGCATCAAGTGTGTGTGTGTGTGTGTGTGTGTGTGTGTGTACACGTGTGCATGTGCATATCTGCTCAGTCGTGTCCGACTCTTTGCGACCCCAGGTACTGTAGCCCACCAGGTTCCTCTGCACATGGGATTTTCCAGATAAGAATACTGGAATAGGCTGCCATTCCCCTTCTCCAGGGGATCTGCCTGACCCAGGGATCTAACCCACATTTCTTGTGTCTCCTGCATTGGCAGGAGGATTCTTTACCACTGGTGCCACCTGGGAAGCACATAAATAAAATTAGGTAAATTGTTAAGGAAGCAAAATTAAGGAAGAATGAATTGTTCTCTTTGGATAGTCTTTAACTACAGGCAGACAAATCTGCTAAGAATGGAAGACTCTCTTATTCATTATAAATATTCTCCCTGAATTTCTCAAGTCTCTTTTTAGAGAAAACATAAGGGGGGCTCCTTAAAAGATGGCATAACACATCCCCTTCCCTAGGGCTGGAGTATAAAACCTCTCATTGTTGCTGCTGCTGTTGCTAAGTCACTTCAGTTGTGTCCGACTCTGTGTGTGTGACCCCATAGGCGGCAGCCCACCAGGCTCCACGGTCCCTGGGATTCTCCAGGCAAGAACATTGGAGTGGGTTGCCATTTCCTTCTCCAACTCATGAAAGTGAAAAGTGAAAGTGAAGTCGCTCAGTCATGTCTGACTCTTAGTGACCCCATGGACTGCAGCCTACCAGGCTCCTCCATCCTTGGGATTTGCCAGGCAAAAGAAAACTTCTCATTGTTAGGGAGTAGGAATTTTAAAAGCCCTGTCTTGTTGTGCCTTTTTATACATCTCTCTTTTTGGAATAACTATTATGAGGTGGTAAAGCTTGGGCTTTTACAAGCCCAAGCTTCTAGTTCTGGAAAATACCAAGAGAAGGACATGGCCCAGGGAAAACAGAGAAAGGATATGAAATGGTTAAATATGGTTGTTGGCTTTGAATAAGAAAGGTTAGAAGAGATAGAGGCTCAGGATTGGAACTCTATTAGGAAATGGAATGTAAGTTTTCTGCTCTATGTCTTGCATTTTAGTTTCAGAGATCACAGTGTTGATATTACACTTTATGGGGAAACTATTTGGCTGAAGTAAGATAAGCTAACAGCTCACTTTTATCACGACTTTTAGATTCACCTCCACAAAGTTCTAAGATGGCATGAGATACTGACTATCAAAACTTTGGAGTTCTTAGGATGGGGAAGTAGGTGGGAGGGATGTTCCAATGGCAAGGGACATAAGTAAACCTATGGCTGAGACATGTTGGTGTTTGGTGGAAACCAACACAATACTGTAAAACAACTATCCTTCAATTAAAAAGAAAAAAAAAAACACAAAACTTTGGAGTTTCTGTGCTCCTAGACCCCACTCCCCAAGACAGAGAATGCCCATTCAGCCTCTCTAAAGAACCAGGTATTTATTGCTGAAAACAGAAACAAGTGGTGTCAGCCACAATGATAAAAAGATACACAGGAAAAGTCCCAGACAGAGGAATCCTATGAAATAATTTTCTACCTTGATAATTCTCATTGCCTTTTCTAAAACAGTATTTACTAGGCAATGCCAAGAATTTCAAACTACCACACAATTGCATTCATCTCACACAGTAGCAAAGTAATGGTCAAAATTCTCCAAGTGAGGCTTCAACGGTACATAAACTGAGAACTTCCAGATGTTCAAGCTAGATTTAGAAAAGGCAGAGTAACCAGAGATCAAATTGCCAACATCCGTTGGCAGAAAAAGCAAGAGAGTTCCAGAAATACATCTACTTCTGCTTTATTGACTATGCCAAAGCCTTTGTGTGATCACAGCACACTAGAAAATTCTTCAAGAGATGGGAGTACCAGACCACCTGATCTGCCTCCTGAGAAATCTGTATGCAGGTCAAGAAGCAACAGTTAGAACCAAACATGGAACAAAGGACTGACTGATTCCAAATTGGGAAAGGGGTATGTCAGGAGTACTGTCATCCTGCTTATTTAACTTATATGCAGAGTACATCATGAGGAATGCTGGGCTGGAAGAAGCACAAGCTGGAATCAAGATTGCTGGGAGAAATATCAATAACCTCAGATATGCTGAACACCACCCTTATGGCAGAAAGTGAAGAGGAACTAAAAAGCCTCTTGATGAAAATGAAAGAGGAGAGTCAAAAAACTGGCTTAAAACTAAACATTCAAAAAAGTAAGATCATGGCATCATTCCCTATCATTCCATGGCATATAGACGGGGAAATAATGGAAACAGTGAAAGACTTTATTTTCTTGATCTCCAAAATCACTGCAGATGATGACTGCAGCCAAGAAATTAAAAGACACTTGCTCCTTGCAAGAAAAGATATGACAAACCTAGACAGTATATTTAAAAGCAGAGACATTACTTTGCCGACAAAGGTCTGTCTAGTCAAAGCTACGGTTTTTCCAGTAATCATGTATGGATGTGAGAGCTGGACCACAAAGAAGGCTAAGTGCCAACAAATTGATGGTTTTGAGTTGTGGTGTTGGAGAAGACTCTTGAGAGTCCCTTAGACTGCAAGGAAATCAAACCAATCCATCCTAAAGGCAATCAGTCCTGAATATTCATTGGATGGACTGATGCTGAAGCTGAAACTCTAATAATTTGGCCACCTGATGGGAAGAGCTGACTCATTGGCAAAGTCCCTGATGCTGGGAAAGATTGAAAGCAGGAGGAGAAGCGGGTGACAGAGGACAAGACGGTGGGATGGCATCACCAACTCAATGGACATGAATTTGAGCAGGCTCTGGCAGATGGAGAAGGACAGGGAAGCCCAAGCTGCAGTCCTTGGGCTTGCAAAAAGTCGGACACGACTGAGTGACTGAACAACAAATACATAAGACTCTAGCCACAAACACCAAATGTGTTTTATATGACTGGCATTTTCTCTCCATAAATGATGGGTATTGTAACAAGCTGTTGCCCCATGGATATTTTTCTTTTGTAACATTTGTTGATTAACAGCAGAGGGTGTAGACATTATGCATAAATGAATACAGATGAAATAAAATGTGAGCCAATTGTAAAGGAGAGTCCACACATGATTCTCTTTATTCCTATTCCTGTTTCTAGCTAAATAAATGATGATAATTTGACCCAATTTGTTCTCCTCATACTAAAGAGTATTTTCCACTGCATTTTGAAAGAGTGAGAAGATTTCGGAACCAGGGTAAATGTGGAATTGCCATGGAAACTGCAGTCACCCTCAGCCAATGAAAAGCTTCCAACATGCTCCTGCAACTTCACTCCACTTCCAAATTTAGTGATTTAAAACACCTGTTCTCTAGCACATGATTACTGTGATTTAATGGGGGTTTATTAGAGCTGAAAATAGGATTTTTTTTTTATTGAAGGTGTTGAATATTGGTGTGCATATCTATTTTTGAAAAGGGTAAAATTCTCTCCAACTGATATTTCCATATCTATGAAATTCTTATTCTCCTATATTTGGTGACTTTAAAAGGCAGAATGAGATGAAGAAAGCATCCTTGATCTTATTGTACATTAGGCTACATTCAATACTAAATTCCATAGAAAATATGTATAGACCAAATCCCCAGTACATCTAGTGCATTAGATATCCATGGTGCTGACATTCACACAGAGGTGGACCCCTTTAATGTTTGCTGTGATTTTATTCATTCTTTACCTCTGATCTCTACCACTGTCTGCACAGTTCATGTTCCATGATGCATGTGTAAGTTTTTGGGTGTTTCACATATATTTTAAATCAAAACTGTGACATGTATTTTCTTTTGTGAAACACAAAGATCAATTTTATTTTGATAGTTTTTTACTAATATAAATGCTAGTTTTGCAAGGGTTAGCTAATTATTTGCAACTATCAGCCTTATGTCATATAGATGAACAAAATATATATGTGTGTGTGTATATCTATCTTTAATGCAAAAATAAACCATTCCATGTGACAGGAGTTCCAGGATATTAATACACGGGAAAAAGAAAAAAGTGAGGGTGGAAGTTAGTCACTCAGTTGTATCCTATTCTTTGTGACCCCATGGGCTGTATCCCACCAAGCTCCTCTGTCCATGGAATTTTCCAGGCAAGAATACTGGAGTGGGTTGCCATTCCCCCTTCTGCAGGGGATCTTCCTGACCCAGGGATCAAACCTGGGACTCCTGCATTGCAAGTGGATTCTTCACCGTCTGAGCCACTAGGGAAGTAAATATATGGGAACATTCTGAAATTAATAACTTTTAATAAAGCTGTAAGTTATTGGAAATATGCCCAGAAAAAATGCATAAAAATGTATGTGATTTTCATACATATTAAGACTGTTTTATTTTAATACTATCAAGGAGAACTGTAATTATTGTGATTCATCCAAAATACAGGGGCAAAAAATCAAGGTAAATTATAAAATTTTTAAAAAATTACAGAAATTTGGAAAGTATAGTCTACACACTATATTAAAAACACAGTAAGTATCATTGTACTTAAAATAAGACCACTGACACTGAGATGATTGTTGTTTATGTATATATTAATCATCCACTTAGCTATATAAAACAGTACTGTCTTTTAACATTGACTGATAGGCAAATTATTGCATATAGTTCATATTTAGCAAAGATAGAAAAACCAATGTTTATGAAATATATATGTTAACAATTTGAATTGCAATTATACTGTCTAAAGATGTGAAACAAATATATTTAGTTTACTCAGGTTTTCTGAAGACAAAAAATGACTTTTTACAAATAAGAATGTTATGTAACACATTATTTCTGTATTTTTATGGGCCATGTGAAGATATTTAGGAAAAACTTGCAGGCCTTTACAAACACTCTCATTGAATCTCTTTTGACAATCTAATTCTTGATTGGAAGAAGCATACAAATAACTAAGATTTTTTTTTTATCATGACTATTTCTTTCCTAAATAATTATGAACTCAAGATTGACATTCTAGATCACCCTTTTAATATACCTATTCATGGTCTCTAGTCTGGAAGCCCATTATTATGTTATTCCCATATTCTACTACCCATATTCTACTGTTAAGACTGTATCTTTCCCTTTTTTTTTCACTTTATCTTTTAACATTGAAGTATAGTTGATTTATAGTGTTGTATTAATTTCTGCTGTACAGCAAAGTGATTCAGTTGTATGTATATATGTATATATTCCTTTAAAAATTATTTTTATTATGGTTTCTCATCAAACCCTGGTCTTCTGCTTTGCAGACAGACGCTTTACTGTCTGAGCCACTAGGGAAGCCCCTGTGCTGTACAGTAGGACCTTATATATTATATGTATATAATGGACTAACAACAATTAACAATTCTATATATGTATAACAACAATTATAAACTAATATAAACTAACAATAATTACCTATATATGCAAAAGCTTACATCAGCTAACCTCAACCTCCCACTTTCTCTCTCACCCAACATTCTCCTCCTTCTCAACAACTCTGTTGTCTATGTCCATTAGACTGTTTCTGTTTTCATAGGTATGTTCAGAAGTAACAGAAAGGGAATGTATAAAAACAATATCTTTTAAAGCCATATCCCTCAAATAAAATGTTTGGAGCCAAACCTGACGAAGGACGTGAAAGAACTATAAAACATTAATAAAAGAAATTAAAGATGATTCCAACAAATGGAAAGATATCCTATGTTCTTGGATTGGAAGAATTAATATTATTAAAATGGCCATACTATCCAAGCAATCTACAGATTTAATGCGGTCCCCATCAAATTACCCATGACATTTTCACAGAACTAGAAACAATAGACCTAAAATATATATGGAATCATAAAAGACCCAGGATTGCCCAAACAATCCTCAGGAAAAAGAACAAAGCAGGAGGTATGACCCTCACAGACTTCAGACCATGCTACAAAGCTATATTAATAAAAATAGCATAGTATTGGCACAAGAACAGACATATGGATCAATAGAACGAATAGAGAGCCCAGAAATAACCCACACACCTACGGTCAATTAATCTTCAACAAAGGAGACAAGAATATACAATGGGCAAAAGACAGTTTCTTCATCAAGTGGTTTTGGGAAAATTGTACAGCTACATGTTAATCAGGAAAGCTAGAACATGCTCTCTTCAGTTCAGTTCAGTTCAGTCGCTCAGTCGTGTCCGACTCTCCGCAACCCCATGAATCACACACAGCACGCCAGGCCTCTCTGTCCATCACCAACTCCCGGAGTACACTCAAACCCATGTCCACAGAGTCAGTGATGCCATCCAGCCATCTCATTCTCCGTCGTCCCCATCTCCTCCCGCCCCCAACCTTTCCCAGCATCAGAGTCTTTTCCAGTGAGTCAACCCGTCGCATGAGGTGGCCAAAGTATTGCAGTTTCAGCTTTAGCATCAGTCCCTCCAATGAACATCCAGGATTGATCTCCTTTAGAATGGACTGGTTGGATCTCCTTACTGTATAAGGGACTCTCAAGAGTCTTCTCCAACACCACAGTTCAAAAGCATCGATTCTTCGGCGATCAGCCTTCTTCACAGTCCAACTCTCACATCCATACATGACCACGGGAAAAACCATTGCCTTGACTAGACGGACCTTTGTTGGCAAAGTAATGTCTCTGCTTTTTAATATGCTGTCTAGGTTGGTCATAACTTTCCTTCCAAGGAGCAAGCGTCTTTTAATTTCATGGCTGCAATCAGCATCTGCAGTGATTTTGGAGACCCAAAAAATAAAGTCTGACACTGTTTCCACTGTTTCCCCATCTATTTCCCATGAAATGATGGGACCAGATGCCATGATCTTTGTTTTCTGAATGTTGAGCTTCAAGCCAACCTTTTCACTCTCCTCTTTCACTTTCATCAAGAGGCTTTTGAGTTCCTCTTCACTTTCTGCCATAAGGGTAGTGTCATCTGCATATCTGAGGTTATTGATATTTCTCCGGGCAATCTTGATTCCAGCTTGTGCTTCTTCCAGCCCAGCGTTCCTCATGATGTACTCTGCATATAAGTTAAATAAGCAAGGTGACAATATACAACCTTGACGTACACCTTTTCCTATTTGGAACCAGTCTGTTGTTCCATGCTCTCTTAACATACACAAAAATAAACTCAACATGGCTTAAAGACTTAAAGATGAGCCATCATACCATGAAATTCCTAGAAGAGATCATAGGCAAAACATTCTCTGACATAAATAGTACCAGTGTTCTCTTGGGTCAGTGTTCCAAGACACTAGAAATAAAAACAAAAATAAATACATGAGATCTAATCAAACTTACAAGCTTTTGCACAGCAAAGGATACCATAAACAAAATGAAAAGACAACATACAGAATGGGAGATAATATTTGCAAAAGATGTGGCCAACAGGGGTTAATTTCCAAAACAGACAAACAGTTCACACAACTCAGCCAAACAAAATGAAAAATGGGTTGAATACCACATTTCTCCTAAGAAGAAATACAGATGGCTACGAGGCACATGAAAAGATGATCAACATTGCTTATCACCAGCGAAATGCAAATCAAAGCTACAATGAGGTACCACTAGTCAGAATGGTCATCATTAAAAAGTCTACAAATAGCAAATACTAGAGAGAATGTGGAGAAAAGGGAATCCTCCTACTCTGTTGATGGAATGTAAGTTGGTACACCTACTATGGAAAACAGTATGGAGGTTCCTCTGAAAAGAATTACCATATGATCCAGCAATCCCACACCTGGGCATATATTCAGGAAAAAAACAAAAACTGTAATTCAAAAGGATACATTCACCCCTATGTTCATGCATTGCACCTCTTCATATTTATGTTCATATACTCATTAATTGCTTGGTCCCCATGCTCTATGCTGAGAAAGAGGACTGATTCATTGATGGCTATGGGTTATCCAACAGCAGAATCGCTACTTTCCTTTGGTATTCCCCACACTACATTAAAATCCTTTTTAAAATTTTGTTTTACTAGTAGATATACTTGATAATATTGAGAAAACTGTACTTCAAGGTCTACTGATTTGAGATATATGTGTACATATCTATGGGTATTGCTATGGGTGTGGTGTGCATGCATACTCAGTCATATCCCACTGTGTGCGACCCCATGGACTGTAAACCACCAGGCTCCTCTGTCCATGGGATTACCCAGGCAAGAATACTAGAGTGGGTTGCCATTTCCTTCTTGGAGGGATCTTCCTGACCCAAACATTGAACCCTGGTCTACTTCATTGCAGGCAGATTCTCTTCCATCTGAGCCATCAGGGAAGCCCATTGCTAGGGGTTCAGTTCAGTTCAGTTCAGCCGCTCAGTCATGTCCGACTCTTTGCGACTCCATGAATCACAGCACGACAAGCCTCCCTGTCCATCACCAACTCCCGGAGGTCACTCAAACTCATGTCCATCGAGTAGGTGATGCCATCCAGCCATCTCATTCTCTGTCGTCCCCTTCTGCTCCCGCCCCCAATCCCTCCCAGTATCAGAGTCTTTTCCGGTGAGTCAACTCTTCGCATAAGGTGGCCAAAGTATTGGAGTTTCAGCTTTAGCATCAGTCCTTCCAATGAACACCCAGGACTGATCTCCTCTAGAATGGACTGGTTGGATCTCCTTGCAGTATAAGGGACTCTCAAGAGTCTTCTCCAGCACCACAGTTCAAAAGCATCAATTCTTCGGCGATCAGCTTTCTTCACAGTCCAACTCTCACATCCATACATGACCACGGGAAAAACCATAGCCTTGACTAGATGGACCTTTGTTGGCAAAGTAATATCTCTGCTTTTTAATATGCTGTCTAGGTTGGTCATAACTTTCCTTCCAAGGAGTAAGTGTATTTTAACTTCATGGCTGCAATCAGGATCTACAGTGATTTTGGAGCCCAAAAAATAAAGTCTGACACTGTTTCGACTGTTTCCCCATCTATTTCCCATGAAGTGATGGGACCAGACACCATGATCTTTGTTTTCTGAATGTTGAGCTTCAAGCCAACCTTTTTACTCTCCTCTTTCACTTTCATCAAGAGATTTTTAGTTCCTCTTCACTTTCTGCCATAAGGGTGGTGTCATTTGCATATCTGAGGTTATTGGTATTTCTCCGGGCAATCTTGATTCCAGCTTGTGCTTCTTCCAGCCCAGCGTTCCTCATGATGTACTCTGCATATAAGGTAAATAAGCAAGGTGACAATATACAGCCTTGATGTACTCCTTTTCCTATTTTGAACCAATCTGTTGTTCCATGTCCAGTTCTGACTGTTGCTTCCTGACCTGCATACAGGTTTCTCAAGAGGTAGGTCAGGTGGTCAGGTATTCCCATCTCTTTCAGAATTTTCCACAGTTTATTGTGATCCACACAGTCAAAGGCTTTGGCATAGTCAATGAAACAGAAATAGATGTTTTTCTGGAACTCTCTTGCTTTTTCCATGATCTAGCGATGTTGGCAATTTGATCTCTGGTTCCTCTGCCTTTTCTAAAACCTGCTTGAACATCTGGAAGTTCACGGTTCACGTATTGCTGAAACCTGGCTTGGAGAATTTTGAGCATGACTTTACTAGCGTGTGAGATGAGTGCAATTGTGCGGTAGTTTGAGCATTCTTTGGCATTGCCTTTCTTTGGGATTGGAATGAAGACTGACCTCTTCCAGTCCTGTGGCCACTGCTGAGTTTTCCAAATTTGCTGGCATATTGAGTGCAGCAATTTCACAGCATCATCTTTCAGGATTTGAAATAGCTCAACTGGAATTCAATCACCTCCACTAGCTTTGTTCGTAGTGATGCTCTCTAAGGCCCACTTGATTCACATTCAAAGATGTCTGGCTCCAGGTGAGTGATCATGCCATCGTGATTATCTTGTTTGTGGAGATCTTTTTTGTACAGTTCTTCTGTGTATTCTTGCCACCTCTTCTTAATATCTTCTGCTTCTGTTAGATCCATACCATTTCGGTCCTTTATCCATCCCATCTTTGCATGAAATATTCCCTTGGTAGCTCTAATTTTCTTGAAGAGATCTCTTGTTTTTCCTATTCTGTTGTTTTCCTCTATTTCTTTGCATTGATCCCTGAGGAATACTTTCTTATCTCTCCTTGCTATTCATTGGAACTCTGCATTCAGATGCTTATATCTTTCCTTTTCTCCTTTGCTTTTCACTTCTCTTCTTTTCACAGCTATTTGTAAGGCCTCCTCAGACAGCCATTTTGCTTTTTTACACTTCTTTTCCATGGGGATGGTCTTGGTCCCTGTCTCCTGTACAATGTCATGAACCTCCGTCCATAGTTCATCAGGTACTCTATCTATCGGATCTAGTGCCTTAAATCTATTTCTTACTTACACTGTATAATCATAAGTGATTTGATTTAGGTCATATCTGAATGGTCTAGTGGTTTTCCCTACTTTCTTCAATTTAATTCTGAATTTGGCAATAAGGAGTTCATGATCTGAGCCACAGTCAGCTACCAGTCTTGTTTTTGCTAACTGTATAGCGCTTATCCTTCTTTGGCTGCAAAGAATATAATCAATCTGATTTTGGTGTTGACCATCCGGTGTTGTCCATGTGTAGAGTCTTCTCTTGTGTTGTTGGAAGAGGGTGTTTGTTATGACCAGTGTGTTCTCTTGGCAGAACTCTATTAACCTTTGCCCTGCTTCATTCCATGCTCCAAGACCAAATTTGCGTTTCTCCAGTTGTTTCTTGACTTCCTACTTTTGTATTCCAGTCCCCTATAATGAAAAGGACTTTTTTTGGGTGTGTTAGTTCTAAAGCGTCTTGTAGGTCTTCATAGAACCTTTCAACTTCAGCTTCTTCAGCATTACTGGTTGGGGCATAGGCTTGGATTACTGTAATATTGAATGGTTTGCCTTGGCAATGAACAGAAATCATTCTGTCGTTCTTGAGATTGCATCCAAGTACTGCATTTCAGACTCTTTTGTTGACCATGATGACTACTCTGCTTTGCTGGAGCAGCTTTGAAGAGATATTCCACGATCAAGGTAAGAGAAACCCAAATAAGGTGGTAGGTATTGTGAGGGGGCATCAGAGGGCAGACACACTGAAAGCATAATCTCAGAAAACTAGTTTATCTGATCACATGGACCACAGCCCTGCCTAACTCAATGAAACTAAGCCATGCTGTGTGGGGCCTCCCAAGAAGGACGGGTCATAGTGGAGAGGTCTGACAGAATGTGGTCCACTGGAGAAGGGAATGGAAAACCACTTCAGTACACTTGCCTTGAGAACCCCATGAACAGTATCAAAAGGCAAAATTATAGGATACTGAATGAGGAATTCCCCAGGTCGGTAGGTGCCCAGTATCTACGGAAGATCAGTGGAGAAATAACTCCAGAAAGAATGAAGGGGTGGAGCCAAAGCAAAACAAATACCCAGTTGTGGATGTGACTGGTGATAGAAGCAAGATCTGATGCTGTAAAGAGCAATATTGCATAGGAACCTGGAATGCTAGGTCCATGAATCAAGGCAAATTGGAAGTGGTCAAACAGGAGATGGCAAGAGTGAACATAGACATTCTAGGAATCAGTGAACTAAAATGGACTGGAATGGGTGAATTTAACTCAGATGACCATTATATCTACTACTGTGGGCAGGAATCCCTTAGAAGAAATGGAGTAGCCATCATGGTCAACAAAAGAGTCCAAAATGCTATGGTTTAGGGGTAAGCAAATATGATGGTTATACTGGGATTACAGGAGGCAATGCTGCTGCTAAGTCACTTCAGTCGTGTCCGACTCTGTGTGACCCCATAGACGGAAGCCCACCAGGCTCCCCTGTCCCTGGGATTCTCCAGGCAAGAACACTGGAGTGGGTTGCCATTTCCTTCTCCAATGTGTGAAAGTGAAAAGTGAAAGTGAAGTTGCTCAGTCGTGTCCGACCCTTAGCAACCCCATGGACTGCAGCCTACCAGGCTCCTCCATCCGTGGGATTTTCTAGGCAATAGTACTGGAGTGGCTTGCCATTGCCTTCTCCGTAATGTGGTATAATTCCAATAGACAGAATTTATCTATAATGGGCAGCCTGTTACTTGTCTTTCTCATCCTTCACTCCTCACGTTTCTTTCTTTCTTTGGATAGTGAGAACTCCTGTCACAATATCCATCATTGTTCCTACTTCTTTGAAACATTAATATGCACAGTCATTTTTTAAATTTCCTGAGATACTATTAAAATAAAATTCTTGTAACTTAAATTACTATTTCATTTACAAAGCATAGCCAATGAATCAAAAATATAAATATATTACGTTTTGATACACAAACAGTAAATATAAAAAAGGCAATTTGGGGGAAAATGATTTCTTTCTGACATATATTGAACTTTATATATCTTCATGATTTATCAGTTCATGAATATTATTTATTGATACAATGAAACAGGGTTTAAATCAATTCTATCTCACTTTAATAAAGGTATCAAGTATATTTGTTTTCTTAAAAAAGTAGACAGGAATATTAAAAAGCACAGGGAAATATACTTTTTTTAATAACAGCTAGGTTGCTCAGTTTTTGAAAACTGTCTGAATTATTTAACATGATATGTCATAAAAATGAGTTTTAATGATCTTGCACTTAATGACTAGGTTAGAAACAGATTCACAGACTTAGAGAACAAACTTATGGCTACTGGGGGGAAGGGTAGAGAAAGGCTAGTTAGGGAGTTTGGGATTGAGATGTTCAGACTACTATATATAAAATGGATAACTAACAAGGATCTATTGGATAGCATAGGGAACTCTGTTCAGTATTATATAACAACCTAAATAGGAAGAGAAGCTGGGAAATAATACATGTATAAGCGAAGTGAAGTCCCTCAGTTGTGTCCAACTCTTTGCGACCGCGTGGACTGTGGCCTACCAAGCTCCTCAATCCACGGAATTCTCCAGGCAAGAATATTGGAGTGGGTTGCCATTTCCTTCCCAGGTATCGAACCTGGGTCTCCCGCATTGCAGGCAGACGCTTTACCATCTGAGCCACCAGGGAAGCCCCAATACATATATGCTGCTGCTGCTGCTAAGTCACTTCAGTCGTGTCCGACTCTGTGCAACCCCATAGACGGCAGCCCACCAGGCTTCCCCGTCCCTGGGATTCTCCAGGCAAGAACACTGGAGTGGGCTGCTATTGCCTTCTCCCAATACATGTATATGTATAACTAAATCACTTTGCTGTGCATCTAAAACTATCACAACATTGTTAATCAACTATGCTTCAATAGAAAACAAAAAATTAACACATATATATGGAAATTAGAAAGATGGCAACAATGACCCTATATGTGAGACAGCAGAAGAGACACAGGTGTAAAGAACAGACTGCTGGACTCTGTGGGAGAAGGCGAGGGTGGGATGATTTGAGACAATAGAATTGAAACATGTATATTATCATATGTGAAATAGATCACCAGTCCAGGTTCAATGCATGACACAGGGTGCTCAGGGCTGGTGCACTGGGATAACCCTGAGGGATGGGATGGGGAGGGAGGTGGGAAGAGGGTTCAGGATGGGGAACATACGTACACCCATGGTTGATTCATGTCAATGTATGGCAAAAACCACTACAATATTGCAAAGTAATTAGCCTCCAATTAAAATAAATAAATTTAAAAAAAAGAAAAAAAAACAGTACTACAGAGAGAAGATACCTATCAAGGGAGTTTATTCCATTTCTGTGCCGCTTCATAGATCATCCTTCTTTTCACGCTCCTTAAATGTAAGGATTTATTATTTCTTACTCTATATCCCTCAAGTTGACTTTGAGTATATATGTTTTAAGGTAATTTATCCAATATTAATATGGAAAGTATGAATAAATTATAATGACACAAAAGCATTTGCAATCACACCACCAAGTGATGATAATCACTAACATACTATAGGATACTATAATGGATTACAATAGTGTTCTCTGCACATATGTATATACATTCCTCCTTTTAAGTATCCATGATACTTTAACTTAAAATGTGATTTTTTGTCACTAATGTTATCCCTATAGCGTATACTGAAATAACTGCATAATATGTCATTTCATGAATGCACCATTAATCAGTCTCAGCTGTTAGATATTAGAACATTCAGATTTTTTAAACTTTTTAAAAACTTTTCAAAAACTTTTCATGACAATTTGTGTGTGTGTGTGTGTGTGTGTACACTGGTTTCTACTTGCTTTTTATTTATTTATTTCTCCATTTAAATACAAGTTTTGCATGTCAAATTCCACTGAGAAATAAATTTAAGAATATACTACTAGAAGGATCTTAACTGTTTTATTGACCCATATTATGATGGTAACTTTAAAAAAATAAGAGTTCATTTTTGTTTGAGTGAGTATAATGAAGGTACACCATGATGTCTCTACATTCTTAAATAAACTGGGTCTTACTAAGCAATAGTCTTTTGCATTTATTTTAGTTGTGATTTTAAGTACCACACAAAGATAAAATGAGTTTCTTTCTTCCTATTGTCAAATGATATTACACAGCCAATTCAAAATTAAGTAGAATTTTGATCATTCACATAATATGTCCACTTTGATCATTTTCAAACAACAAAGCATTTTTCAGCTCAGTGAATATGACTATATGAAATGTGTAGTCTTATGGGAAAGGCTTATTTAAAGTTCCTTTGACTATGAAAAGATATGATCACCACCAGGACGTTTCAAATCAATAAGTCCAGAGATGCAAATGGAAGAGTTATTAAAAATTAATCTCAACATTAAAATGCCTATGTGACTAATAGCAAGTAAAAAAATATACAGTGTCATAAATCTTTGTACTGGCACTAAACCCCTCTTCTCATAAAAACATTGTGATTTGCATGCACTGGTTATGCCTTGGAATTTATGAACAACAAATATCAACATGACAGGAAAAAAGATCATACTATGAAAGAAAAATGGAGAAAGCAGAAGGAATTTAAATATCAGAATTGGCTCAAGCAGGAAACGGACTTTAAGGTAGACGCTCAAAGGTTTTTTATGTTTCTTGGGTGGTACAATAGAAAGAGTATATATAGACTAATTTAACTAATAAATATGTCTCACAGAAAGCCATTATTGTGTACTTTTTTCTTTTTTCAATATCTTTGTATTCACAGGGGATGTTGGAAGCAATACTCGGTTAATTTAAAACTAAAGCTTGAATATTACTAAAGACAAAAACACATAGTAATCCATTGAATGTCATATTATTCTCATGTAACTTTTTGTAGATATGAATTGCTATACATTCTCTATAAAAATCTTTTATGCCTTTTTAGGATATGTAAATCTTTAATGCACAAGGGCAGAAGAAGGTGAAATGATCATATAGACAGGATTCAGAGTAACTGTATGATTTGCATTTACAAGAGTCAGAATTATTCAATGGATCAGTTAAAGTATTTTTATCTTAACTTCAAGTGACTCAAATCCAATTCAAATTGGGCTACACAATAGTAATAGAAAATGAATTTATTTGCTCAGCAACTAAGAAACTCATGGATTGATCAAATTTAAGATAGGTTTATTGCGGCTTTGCCTTTTTATTTTCTGTGTACGGTGTCACCCAACAATTCTGACTCATATTTGGCAATGTTAAAACAGTGCCTGCAATATCTTCCTCAGAGAAAATGCTCTTTATCTTTTACTGATTTTGAAGGTGTATCATTTATATGTGTATCCTTTAACTAATATGAACTAATTTAGCACTCTTGTCTAGCTGAAACGTTGCCCAGGCCACTAGTCACGCATGTGGTATAATCTCTCACTCAAATGTGTGTCCGAGCGCTTCACCCAGATACCTGCACGGTCCTTTCCCTTTTGTCCTTCAAGTCTTTATTCAAATGTATCTGCCTAGAAAAACTTAGGTTGAAAAATTAAGCCTTACTTTTGGAAATCTCTGTCTCTCTTAAATTTTCTCTATTACTCTTATCACCATTGACATACTATGTATTTTATTTATTTATTTTATTATCTTTCTGCTTTCATCATATTGAAGCCCCACCAGGAAAGATATTTTTCTATATTTTTAAAACTGCTGTATATACAGTATCTAGAGCAGTTCCTGAAAGCATATTTATGGTCAGTAAATATTTATCAAAAAAGTATATCACTGTAAATGCTGAAATAATCTAAGAAACACAATATATGTTCTTATGAGAGCATATTATTAGGCTTTTATCAGTGTTAATTTCAATATTTTAAAGAAGAAATCACATATATTTCACTGAATTTATATAAGTGTTAATTGGTGAATTGTGTTTTAAAATTATTAGCTTAGAAGTTGCAATAGATACTTATATGTTTGTTTTCTTTTTTCTGGTTCCATTTCTACTCAAGACCACTTCTATCAGTTATTAATTGATAATAATATATAACTGTTTTAGTTTTCCAGGGCTGCCATAGCAAAGTATCACAAACTTGGTACTTAAGACAATAAAAATGTATTCTCTCATAGTTCTGTACATTATAGGGCTCTTCTTGTATGGGTTCAGTTCAGTTCAGTTCAGTCGCTCAGTCGTGTCCGACTCTCCGCGACCCCATGAATCACAGCACGCCAGGCCTCCCTGTCCATCACCAACTCCCGGAGTTCACTCAAACTCATGTCCACAGAGTCGGTGATGCCATCCAGCCATCTCATTCTCCGTCGTCCCCTTCTCCTCCCGCCCCCAACCTTTCCCAGCATCAGAGTCTTTTCCAGTGAGTCAACTCGTCGCATGACGGCATCTTAAATTGGCTGTGTGTGCTTAGTCGCTCAGTCATGTCCGATTCTTTGCAACCCCATGGACTGTAACCTGACATTCTCCTCTGTCCATGGGATTTCCCAGGAAAGAATACTTCAGCAGGTTGCCATTTGCTACTCCAGGGAATCTTCCTGAACAGGGATCAAATCCATGTTTCTTGCCTCTCATCTCCTGCATCGGCAGACGGATTCTTTTCCACTGTGCCATCTTTAAATTGATTGCATCTACTAATTAAGATCATATTCACAAGTACCTGGGTTTGGGACTCACTAAAAAGTCAATTTTGGTTAAAAATGCAATATACACATTTTGATTCTACTCTAAAATATGGAATTTAAAATACATATGCATGTCTCAGTGGCTGTTTCCAGCTTTAAGTAATTATGACCTCATTCTGCTCGGCTTCACAATTCTGATCCTTTGCTCCACTTTAAGTTGCCAAATTTGCCTCATTGGTAGTGACCCTTTCCCTTCCTCCAGCTCTCCCTGCTCTAAATAATTCTGCCTCCTACATCTGTCCACTTTCATCCTTGTGAGCCCCTCACAACCATCCGCTCACCTACTTGACATTACTTCCAGGCTTGCTTCAGTTTAGTAATATCTACATAAGGAAATAAGTAAATGTATAAATAAGCAATGCTTAGTAATCTCTACCAAAAACTTTGTGACATAGTTATGTAGAGTATACTTTAATTAAGAAAAATATTGTGGCATGCCCAAACAAGACAATTGTTTTAATTAAGTAATCTGTGACATCCACAATATGTTTTGCAGATTTCTGCTTTCTGAAAAATTCCTGGTTTATAAAACAGCTGATGAAATTCACTAAGAATTTCGAGGACAGCATTTTGTTTTAAGAACTCTTTTAATCTTTCTTTAAATCATGAAGGCCAATCAGTATATGGGAAACTGTTTGCCAAATTCGTATTAATGTAACTTGTTTATTTAACAAACTGCACTCTGTCGGGTAGGAGAAAAACAAAAGCATTATTCTTTTAATCTCTGCTTATCTTTCCCTGCTTCCTGACACACTCCATATCTTTCTGATCATTTTCACTCATCAAGGATCAATCTCATTTTTTAGGTTTTTCAAATGTCAATCCAGTGTTATATCAAACCTTCAGTTTCTCATTCAATTTAAAGCTTCCTAATCATAAAATGATTCACACTGTGGAAGAGGAGGAAAGTGTGACTGTCTTTTTTGTCTTAACCATTTCTCCACTTTATTGTTCCAACTTTCCTGTGTATTCAATATGCTGTCTATGGGCTGCTTGTGGCTGGAAAGCAGTGGGCTTGAGCAAAGGGGTAAGGCAGAGGCTGGAAGGATCTCAACTGCTGAGATGTAACCAGGCATTGGTATAATTTAGGTGTGGATGAAAACTAATTTCATCTCCTTCTCTCACTTTCTTTTCATCCTGCTGAACAAATAACGCATGTGGGCAACGCTCATCAATAGCTGCCAAAACAATGATCTAATAGTTGATTGATGAAGAAATAACAATGGATTGATCAAGCCAACAGCATCCATTGCACTGGTCTTAACACCACTAAAATCAGGGAAACCAAATCATTGTATGGCTCCTGTTATGATAAAGTAAACAGTGTCACCTATTCTTGAAATAACTGAATTCACAATTAAGTCAGCTTATTTAAATGTCTTCCTGATTTTCCTGCAAAGAAGACTTCAGTTTTTCCAAGCCAATAAGGGGAGATACAAAAAAGTAATTTAGAAGTTCTTACCTGTTATGGACTGAATGTTTATATTTCCCAATTGCAAAAAATTCAAATGTTGTAGCCCATATTTAAAGTTAGGGGCTTTCCCAAAGTGCTGCTAAGTTGCTTCAGTCGTGTCCGACCGACTCTGTGCAACCCCATAGACATCAGCCCGCCAGGCTCCTCCGTCCCTGGGATTCTCCAGGCAAGAACACTGAAGTGGGTTGCCATTTCCTTCTCCATTTCCCAAAGTAATCAAGGTTAAATAAGGTCATAAAGAAAGCTGAGCACCAGAGAAGTGATGCTTTTGAACTGTGGTGCTGGAGAAGACTCTTGGACAGCAAGGAGATCAAGCCAGTCAATCCTAAAGGAAATCAACCCTGATTATTCATTGGAAGAACTGATGCTGAAGCTGAAGCTCCAATATTTCAGCCCCCTGATGCAAAGTGTGTTGACACTTTGGAAAAGACCCTGATGCTGGGAAAGATTGAGGGCTGGAAAAGAAGGGGATGACAGAAATGAGATGGTTGGATGGCATCACCAACTCAGTGGACATAATTTTGAGCAAACTTGGGAGATAGTGAAGATCAGGGAGTCCTGGCATGCTTCAGTCCATGGGGTCACAAAGAGTCACACACGGCTTAGTGACTGAAGAATAAACAATAAAGTCATAAAGGTAGGGCCTAGATCTGATTTGATCAGTTTCCTTATAAGACAGACTCCAGAAAGCCTGAACTCTTTCTCTCTTTGCACATGCCAAGGTGGTCGTGTGAATATACAGCCCCAATGACAGCTATCTGGAAGCTAGGAAGAGACTCTCACCAGGAGCCAAGTTGACTGGCACCTTGATATTGGACTCCCCAACCTCTGGACTTGGGAGAGATGTCTGTCTGTTGTTTAAACTGTCCAGTCTGTGGCATGTTGTTATGGCAATGTGAGCAGACTGTGACACTCGCTACAAGTCTTACAACCATAGTGCCACCAATACCAGCTCCTAACTGTCTTTGATCTTCCCAGTGATTTTTTTATGTTCCTTCCCAAAATTCATGCTCCATGTTTACATTTATAGCTACCCTAGTTTCTATTTGCAGGGAGTTAGATGCCTAAACTAGTTCTGAATCTTGCCAGTGCCCTTTGCTTTTTCCACATGCATAATGGTGAAGATCATATGGCGCTAATAAATTATTGAGTGTAGTAATTAAATATGCTTCCATTCCTGTCAGAAGCAAATATTTCAGCAACCCACAGACTTAAGGGTACTGTTAAAAGCTCTAGCCAGCATGAATTTTATACTTGTTATTATCCTGATTAGGATGGTGATTGATTTCTGTTTATTTTCCTCAGAAAGACTATCTTATTTAAGAACCATCTATGAAAAACACTCAGAAAAATAAAAATTACTCAAGTGTTATGTGTACAAAGGGAGCATATGACTTTTATAACATAATTGATACACATATAATTGTGAAATTAAAAGTTATCATTTTCAATAGCCAACTTTACATATCTCATTTGGGATCAAAGTCAACCATAATACTTTATCATTTATGTGGGAAATATGTTGCTCCTCTAGAGTTCTCATTCATAATGTCTTTCATAATGGACACTTGGTAAGGGTCATTCTGTTTTGATTTTTCAGGTCACATTCTCATTTTTGTGTATCCTTAAACATATATCAATGCACTCTTTGAATACTTTCTTTGCATTACAAGTATGAGTCCTTCTCTGAAGTTATGTGATGTGAATATTTAAGCCAATATAATTGAGAATACAAATTCATGTTATTTGGATATAAAAAAGATATGTCTGGGCCAGTATTCTGAATAATGCCAATAATCATAATTCCTCATGATGCAGTGACACTGATTTATTCATTAGGAAAGAAATTGAATAGTTACTATTTGTCATATATTTTTCTAGCTAGTGTATTGAAGGTGAAAATGCATAAGATATGAAATCTCACTTTCCATAGATTAAGAACAAGGGAAATTTATGTAATGGACAGAGTACAAACCAAAAATAAATAATGTATTTATTATTTAGAAATGGAAACATTGGAGAGATTGAAATCAGCTTCAGAGATCAACTGAAATACAAAGATGTATGTAAGTGTTCTAGGCAGACAAGTAGGGTAAAATTCTAAGCAGAAGAACTGGCAACTGTAAGATAGAAAATTACATGTTAATGAAAGAGAGAAGGAAAATGGGAAATGGAAGGAGGGAGGGAAGAATAGAATGAAGGAAAGGAGGAAGGAAAATATAGAGTACTTAGGAATATTGGGAAATTCCATGTGCAGAGATTATATTGCAGGTATTATGAAGGGGCTTCCCAGATGGCACTTATGGTAAAGAACTCACCTGCCAACGCACAAGATGTAAGAGATGCAGGTTTGACCCCTGGGTCAGGAATATCTCTTAGAGAAGGGCATGGCAACTCACTTCAGTATTCTCGCCTGGAGAATCCCATGGACAGAGGAGCCTGGTGGGCTACAGTCCGTGCGGTCGCAACGAGTTGGACATTACTGAAGCAACTTAGCACACATACACATTATGATAGAAGGATTGGTCTGCATATGGGAGAAGCTTCTGGCAGGGTGGCAGAAGGTAGGACTTAGAAAGAATTAAACCAACTAACTAAATCCAATCCCAGGTAGACCTTGAAAACGACAAGCCAACACACAAAGCATGGGATGCTCCTGAGTGAAATGATGAGTTGAAAGGCAAGGTTCATAGGAATCAGACTTCCCTGTAGCTCAAATGATAAAGAATCTGCCTGCAATTCAGGAGACCAGGGTTTGATCCCTGGGTTGGGAATTTCCTCTGGAGAAGGGAATGGCAAGCTACTCCAGTATTCTTGCCTGGAGAATTTGATGGACACAAAAGACCACATATTTTATTATTCTATTTATATGAAATATACAGAAAAGGAGCGTATGTAGAAACAGAAAGAAAATTAGTAGTTGCCTAAGACAAGGTAGGGTGGACTGGTTAATGGAAAATGACAAAAAATACTATAAAATAAGATTATAGTTATGCTGGTACAATTCTGTAACTATTTAAACATTACTGAATTGCACACTTTAGACAGGTGGATTTTATGGTGTGTAAATTGTATCTCCATATATCTTTCAGAAATATCTTGCTGTGGCTGGATTATTTATTACTTTAAGTTGTGATTATGTTTATGCTTCTCTCTCCTTTTAGAATGTAACATCTTCAAGAGCAAGGACAGTTTCTCTTTTTAAAATTTATTTATTTTTGCTTTTATTTCCAATATTCTGGGAGGTGGGTCTTGGAGGATCCTGCTGTGATTTATGTCAGAGAGTGTTTTGCCTACGTTCTCCTCTAGGAGTTTTATAGTATCTGGTCTTACATTTAGCTCTCTAATCCATTTTGAGTTTATTTTGGTGTATGGTGTTAGGAAGTGTTCTAATTTCATTCTTTTACAAGTGGCTGACCAGTTTTCCCAGCACCACTTGTTAAAGAGACTGTCTTTTCTCCATTTTATATTCTTGCCTCCTTTGTCAAAGATAAGGTGTCCATAGGTGCGTGGGTTTATCTCTGGGCTTTCTATTTTGTTCCATTGATCTATATTTCTGTCTTTATGCCACTACCATACTGTCTTGATGACTGTGGCTTTGTAGTAGAGCCTGAAGTCTGGCAGGTTAATTCCTCCAGTTCCATTTTTCTTCTTCAAGATTGCTTTGGCTATTCGAGGTTTTTTTGTATTTCCATACAAACTGTGAGATCATTTGTTCTAGTTCTGTGAAAAATAGCATTGGTAGCTTGATAGGGATTGCATTGAATGTATAAATTACTTTGGGTAGTATACTCATTTTCACAATATTTATTCTTCCAATCCACGAACACGGTATATTTCTCCATCTATTAGTGTCCTCTTTGATTACTTTCACTAGTGTTTTATAGTTTTCTATGTACTGTCTTTTGTTTCCTTAGGTAGATATATTCCTAAGTATTTAATTCTTTTCGTTGCAGCAGTGAATGGAATAGTTTCCTTAATTTCTCTATTTTCTCATTATTAGTGTATAATTAAAATCAAAAGCTTCCACACAGCAAAAGAAACTCTAAGCAAGGTGAAAAGACAGCCTTCAGAATGGGAGATAATAATAGCAAATGAAGCAACTGATAAAGGATTAATCTCCAAAATATACAAGCAGCTCCTGCAGCTCAATTCCAGAAAACTAAGTGACCCAATCAAAAAATGGGCCAAAGAACTAAACAGACATTTCTCCAAAGAAGACATAAAGATGGCTAACAAACACATGAAAAAATGCTCAACATCCCTCATAATCAGAGAAATGCAAATCAAAACCACAATGAGATACCATTTCACGCCAGTCAGAATGGCTGCTATCCAAAAGTCTACATGCAATAAATGCTGGAGAGGGTGTGGAGAGAAAGGAACCCTCTTACACTGTTGGTGGGAATGCAAACTAGTACAGCCACTTTGGAGAACAGTGTGGAGATTCCTCAAAAAACTGGAAATAGAACTGCCATATGATCCAGCAATTGCACTCCTGGGCATACACACCGAGGAAACCAGAATTGAAAGAGACACATGTACGCCAATGTTCATTGCAGCACTGTTTATAATAGCCAGGACATGGAAGCAACCTAGATGTCCATCTGCAGACGAATGGATAAGAAAGCTTTGGTACATATACACAATGGAGTATTTCTCAGCCATCAAAAAGAATGCATTTGAATCAGTTTTAATGAGGTGGATGAAATTGGAGCAATTATACAGAGTGAAGTAAGCCAGAAAGAAAAACATCAATACAGTATACTAACGCATATATATGGAATTTAGAAAGATGGAAACCTGAAACCTGTGTACGAGACTGCAAAAAAGACATAGACATATAGAACAGTCTTTGGGACTCTGTGGGAGAGGGTGAAGGTGGGATGATGGGAGAATGACATTGTAGCATGTATATTATCATAAGTGACCAGTCCAGGTTCGACGCATGATGCAGGATGCCTGGGGCTGGTGCACGGGAATGACATGGAGGGAGGATATGGGGAGGAAGGAGGTGGGAGGGGGGTTCGGGAGGGAGAGCACATGTACACCCGAGGCGGATTCATGTCAATGTATGGCAAAGCCAACCAATATATTAATGTAAGGTAATTTGCCTCCAATAAAATAAATTTAAAAAATAAAAAATAAATAAACATAGTTTCACTACCAAAATAAATAAATAAATAATTTTATTTTATTTATTTATTTTTAATTTAAGGATTATTACTCCACAATACTGTATTGGCTTCTTCCATATATCATCATGAATCAGCCATACGTATACATATGGCCCATACCTCTTGAACTTCTCTCCTACTCAACCAAATTCATGAAGCTAATATTATATACCAAAACTTTATTGGATGTTGAAGATATAAAAAAGAACAAGATACCTTTTATACAAAACAAATATAAGAGATGAATCTGTTGAATGAATATGTCTTCAAAACACATACAAACAAACAAAAAAACCCAAAAACTCATTAGCCAATAGATAAATGAGGAGATGGACTAGATTCTCAATAGGGGGTTACTAACTTTTAAATATATTACACTGTTTACTGTACATAAAGGTGGGCGGTTCAATGGAAATTGTTACTAGAAACCTGTGTGTCAAGAAATAAGTAAGAGCAATGGCTTCTTAATATAACCATTTAACTTAAGCATGAAGAACTGAGGGAAAAGAGGCATATTATAAATCTATACAATATTATTTTATGGGAAAAAATAATTTAAAAAGTTGCACTCACACTCAACTCGTATTATCTAATCATATAATCATACATTGTAAAAGATTAATCACAAAGACTGAAGTACTTAACTACTGATATGATATTGGTAATTCAGTCCAGTTCAGTAGAGTTCAGTCGCTCTGTCGTGTCCGACTCTTTGCGACCCCATGAATCACAGCACGCCAGCTCTCCCTGTCCATCACCAACTCCCGGAATTCACTCAAACTCATGTCCATCGAGTCAGTGATGCCATCCAGCCATCTCATTCTCTGTTTTCCCCTTCACCTCCCGCCCCCAATCCCTCCCAGCATCAGAGTCTTTTCCAGTGAGTCAACTTGTCGCATGAGGTGGCCAACGTATTGCAGTTTCAGCTTTAGCATCAGTCCTTCCAATGAACACCCAGGATTGATCTCCTTTAGAATGGACTGGTTGGATCTCCTTGCAGTCCAAGGGACTCTCAAGAGTCTTCTCTAGCACCACAGTTCAAAAGCATCAATTCTTCGGCGATCAGCTTTCTTCACAGTCCAACTCTCACATTCATACATGACCACAGGAAAAACCATAGCCTTGACTAGGAGGACGTTGGTTGGCAAAGTAATATCTCTGCTTTTTAATATGCTATCTAGGTTGGTCATAACTTTCCTTCCAAGGAGTAAGCGTCTTTTAATTTCATGGCTGCAATCAGCATCTGCAGTGATTTTGGAGCCCAGAAAAATAAAGTCTGACACTGTTTCCACTGTTTCCCCATCTATTTCCCATGAAGTAATGGGACCAGACGCCATGATCTTTGTTTTCTGAATGTTGAGCTTCAAACCAACCTTTTCACTCTCCTCTTTCACTGTCATCAAGAGGTTTTTGAGTTCCTCTTCACCTTTTGCCATAAGGGTGGTATCATCTGCATATCTGAGGTTATTGATATTTCTCCCGGCAATCTTGATTCCAGCTTGTGCTTCTTCCAGCCCAGCGTTCCTCATGATGTACTCTGCATATAAGTTAAATAAGCAGGGTGACAATATACAACCTTGACATACTCCTTTTCCTATTTGGAACCAGTCTGTTGTTCCATGTCCAGTTCTAACTGTTGCTTCCTGACCTGCATATATGTTTCTCAGGAGGCAGGTCAGGTGGTCTGGTATTCCCATCTCTTTCAGAATTTTCCACAGTTTATTGTGATCCACACAGTCAAAGGCTTTGGCATAGTCAATGAAGCAGAAATAGATGTTTTTCTGGAACTCTCTTGCTTTCTCCATGATCCAGCGGATGTTGGCAATTTGATCTCTGGTGCCTCTGCCTTTTCTAAAACCTGCTTGAACATCTGGGAGTTCACGGTTCACATATTGCTGAAGCCTGGCTTGGAGAATTTTGGGCATGATGTTGCTATTGTGTGAGATGAGTGCAATTGTGCGGTAGTTTGAGCATTCTTTGGCATTGCCTTTCTTTGGGATTGGAATGAAGACTGACCTTTTCCAGTCCTGTGGCCACTGCTGAGTTTTCCAAATTTGAATGAAGTCATACTCAAGATCTCTTAGTTCTAAGGATATTCAATCTTAAAATCTCTGGAGAAGGAAATGGCAACCCACTCCAGTATTCTTGCCTGTAGAATCCCATGCACAGAGGAGCTTGGCGGGCTACAGTCCAAGGGATCGCAAGAGTCAGCAAAACTTAGCGACTAAACCACAGCCACCAATCTTAAAATATTGACTGGTATGCGAGAATTGTAGGTTGCTTGAAACTTCTTGGAAGTGATAGTAGTGACTTTCTTTTTTTTTTTTTTGTAATTAATTTATTTTTTATTGGAGGCAAATTATTTTACAATATTATATTGGTTGGTTTTGCCATACATTGACATGAATTTGCCCCGGGTTTACATGAGTTCCCCCTCCTGAACCCCCCTCCCACCTCCCTCCTCCCTTTATCCTCCCTCTGAGTCATCCCCGCATGCCAGCCCCAAGCATCCTATAACATGCATTGACCCTGAACTAGTGATTCATTTCACATATGACAACATACATGTTTCAATGCCATTCTCCCAAATCATCCCACCCTCACCCTCTCCCACAGAGTCCCAAAGACTGATCTATACATCTGTGTCTCTTTTGCTGTCTCGTATACAGGGTTATCATTTGCATCTTTCTAAATTCCATATATATGCGTTAGTATGTTGTATTGGTGTTTTTCTTTCTGGCTTACTTCACTCTGTATAATAGGCTCCAGTTTCATCCACCTCATTAGAACTGATTCAAATGTATTCTTTTTATTGGCTGAATAATAATCCATTGTGTATATGTACCAAAGCTTTCTTATCCATTCGTCTGCAGATGGACATCTAGGTTGCTTCCATGTCCTGGCTATTATAAACAGTGCTGCAATGAACATTGGAGTACATGTGTCTCTCAATTCTGGTTTCCTAAGTGTGTATGCCCAGGAGTGCGATTGCTGGATCATATGGCAGTTCTATTTCCAGTTTTTTGAGGAATCTCCACACTGTTCTCCATAGTGGCTGTACTAGTTTGCATTCCCACCAACAGTGTAAGAGGGTTCCTTTCTCTCCACATCCTCTCCAGCATTTATTGCATGTAGACTTTTGGATAGCAGCCATTCTGACAGGTGTGAAATGGTATCTTTTGTGGTTTTGATTTTTATCTCTCTGATTATGAGGGATGTTGAGCATTTTTTCATGTGTTTGTTAGCCATCTGTATGTCTTTTTTGGAGAAATGTCTGTTTAGTTCTTTGGCCCATTTTTTGATTGGGTCATTTATTTTTCTGGAATTGAGCTGCAGGAGCTGCCTGTATATTTTGGAGATTAATCCTTTATCAGTTTCTTCATTTGCTATTATTTTCTCCCATTCTGAAGGCTGTCTTTTCACCTTGCTTATAGTTTCCTTTGCTGTGCAGAAGCTTTTGATTTTAATTAGGTCCCATTTGTTTATTTTTGCTTTTATTTCTAATATTCTGGGAGGTAGGTCATGGAGGATCCTGCTGTGATTTATGTCGGAGAGTGTTTTGCCTACGTTCTCCTCTAGCAGTTTTATAGTTTCTGGTCTTACATTTAGCTCTCTAATCCATTTTGAGTTTATTTTTGTGTATGGTGTTAGGAAGTGTTCTAGTTTCATTCTTTTACAAGTGGCTGACCAGTTTTCCCAGCACCACTTGTTAAAGAGACTGTCTTTTCTCCATTTTATATTCTTGCCTCCTTTGTCGAAGATGAGGTGTCCATAGGTGTGTGGATTTATCTCTGGGCTTTCTATTTTGTTCCATTGATCTATATTTCTGTCTTTATGCCAGTACCATACTGTCTTGATGACTGTGGCTTTGTAGTAGAGCCTGAAGTCTGGCAGGTTAATTCCCCCAGTTCCATTTTTCTTCCTCAAGATTGCTTTGGCTATTCAAAGTTTTTTGTATTTCCATACAAATTGTGAGATTATTTGTTCTAGTTCTGTGAAAAATATCGTTGGTAGCATGATAGGGATTGCATTGAATGTATAAATTACTTTGGGTAGTATACTCATTTTCACAATATTTATTCTTCCAATCCATGAGTATGGTATATTTCTCCATCTATTAGTGTCCTCTTTGGTTGCTTTCAGTAGTGTTTTATAGTTTTCTATGTACAAGTCTTTTGTTTCCTTAGGTAGATATATTCCTAAGTATTTAATTCTTTTCGTTGCAACAGTGAATGGAATAGTTTCCTCAATTTCTCTTTCTATTTTCTCATTATTAGTGAATAGGAATGCAAGGGATTTCTGTGTGTTGATTTTATATCCTGCAACGTTACTGTAATCATTGATTAGCTCTAGTAGTTTTCTGGTAGAGTCTCTAGGGTTTTCTGTGTAGAGGATCATGTCATCAGCGAACAGTGAAAGTTTTACTTCTTCTTTTCCAATTTGTATTCCTTTTATGTCTTTTTCTGCTCTGATTGCTGTGGCCAAAACTTCCAGCACTGTGAGTAGTGACTTTCTTATGAAAGAAACATGCAAAAGCAGACAGTCAAAATTGCTATGGATTTACTGCATGCCTTGCCTTATGGTTAGCTCTATATATTTATTCTTTAATTCACTTTATCTTATAATTAGATATTTTAGATGGTGAAACAAAGATAAAAAGATTAGGAGCACTGTTTATTACAAACTTATTATGTGATATCTCTAAGAACCTAAGTGAGGTTTATGATACCAACCATATTTGCTGCCAGTGCTTCATCTTAGATGTAGGCTAGACAGCTGGTTTCTTGGATTTGACAAGCATTTGGAGGTTTCAAAACCACAGAAACGCAAAAATAAAAATAGAATTTACAAGTGTGTAACCTATTGGGTGAAACCAAATAATGTACATAATTTCAAGTAATATGCCATTAAAGGATACAGAATCATATGTCAGAACATGTAAAATTCATTTTTATATGTGTATTTATATATATATGTATACACATATATTCTAATATTCACCTTATTTAACTTCACCATCCTCAAAAGAACCTTCTTGGCTAGAAACTAATATTATGCTCTACATGTGATATGAAGCAGATAGCTGGTCTTTTCACAAATTCTCAAAGCCCAGAAGAAGGCTGCTTCATTCTGAGTAAGCAGATACCTGTCCCTTCTTAAAAGTGGCTAGCAAACTGGGGATTGCAGGAGGCCGGGCTCAGAGCAGGTTAGCAGTTTTGCATAGGCTTTTTTTTTTTTAAAGCAGTAAGTTCCTTTTGGCTTTTCTAAAACACAAACACTTTGCAGAAAAGCTGTGCAGTAAGGAAAACTATCAAAAATCATTCTTGTAGAACAGTGAGGCAGTGAGGCAAAAACTAACTCCCTCATGGTTTTAGAGTCTGTAATAGAAATTAACAGTGCCATCTGCAGCCCGATTATGCACTTTAAGATCCCGGCATGGTTTATAGCATGCATTATGGTATACAGCAGCAATTTTTGCTAAGCTAGTCACAGATATATTCATATCGGCAAAATTAAAAGGTCCTAAGGACATAAAGAATACCAAGACAAGAGGTGGGGGAAGGCCATGTGAGCATTAAAGAATGTTCATCTGGGTTTATCTGACATTCTCCAAGCCAACTGGCATTAATTCTCTCTACTTCCTTACTGCCATCTTCCCCTTTCTTTAGAAATAAATTCTGTAATGCTAAACTAAATTATATTATCTGCTCCGCTGGTCTAAATTAGCAATTTATTCGATATGTTCACCATCTTTGTGTGAAATAAGTCTCCCTGAATTTTCTATTTGCTCTTAAGTACTCTAATTTTTGAAGATAGCTGAAAATTCTGCATAGGTAGAATAGGCAGAAAGAAGTTAGTAGTTCTGTCAATGACTCACATTATCATCTGTGGATAGGATAAACTTGAGTGATTGTTTTGGAAATTAAGTTTAAGGGGAGGAGGGAGGTGGGAGGGGGGTTCGGGAGGGGGAACTCATGTACACCCAGGGCGGATTCATGTCAATGTATGGCAAAACCAACCAATATAATATTGTAAAATAATTAGCCTCCAATAAAAATAAAAAAGAAATAATAAAAAAAATAAAATAAAATTAGCAAATTAATTAGTTAACTTAGTTTACAAATTGTGCCAGAAAGGTTTCGGTCATCACTGTTCATTTATGAGATGGTATAAAATGGGAGGTAGG
This sequence comes from Moschus berezovskii, assembly GCF_049115385.1. Taxonomy (NCBI): domain Eukaryota; kingdom Metazoa; phylum Chordata; class Mammalia; order Artiodactyla; family Moschidae; genus Moschus; species Moschus berezovskii. Next base: position 25,132,798 of record NC_142466.1, read on the forward strand.
AGGTATTTAGAAATTAAAACAGAAACAGATGGGTTAGAGTGCTATTTATTTTACATGGTAGGTCACAAAACATGCACTGTAAAGTATATTTTGTTCAATATTTCCAGTTCAAAATACAATGTATATTACATAGCATATGTATATTAAACAATAGATTGCCAGGAGAAATATCAATAACCTCAGATATGCAGAAGACACCACCTTTATGGCAGAAAGCAAAGAGGAACTAAAAAGCCTCTTGATGAAAGTGAAAGAGGAGAGTGAAAAAGTTAGCTTTAAACTCAACATTCAAAAAACTAAGATCACAGCAAGGCCTGTCACTTCATGGCAAATAGATGGGGAAACAATGGAAACAGTGACAGTTTTTATTTTGGGGGGCTCCAAAATCACTGCAGATGGTGACTGCAGCCAGGAAATTAAAAGGTGCTTGTTCCTTGGAAGAAAAGCTATGACAAACCTAAACAACATATTAAAAAACAGAGACATTACTTTGCCAACAAAGGTCCATTTAGTCAAAGCTATGGTTTTTCTAGTAGTCATGTATGGATGTGAGAGTTGAAACATGAAGAAGGCTGAGTGCTGAAGAATTGATACTTTTGAACTGTAGTGTTGGAGAAGACTCTTGAGAGTCCCTTGGACACTAAGGAGATCAAATCAGTCAATTCTAAGGGAATCAATCCTGAATATTCATTGGAAGGACTGACGCTGAAGCTGAAGCTTCCTGATGGCCACCTGATGCTAAGAGCTGACTCATTGGAAAAGACCCTGATGCTGGGAAAAGTTGAAGGCAGGAGGAGAAGGGGGTGACAGAGGATGAGATGGTAGGATGGCATCACCGACTCTATGGACATGAGTTTGAGCAAGCTTCAGGAGTTGGTGATGACAGGGAAGCCTGGCCTGCTGCAGTCCATGAGGTCGCCAAGAGTTGGACATGACTGAGAGACTGAACTGAACTGATATGAAACAATATGCTTTGCTGAGAGTGGAGGAAAACTAACACCTATTGGACTCCTTCCTTGATAAGCACTTGACAGGTAGTTTAACATTTAGTTGATTTTAGACCCATATTTATTCTCTTAGGTGAAATCATCAACCTTCATTTTCCAGATGAAGGAAATGGAGGCCCAAGAGCTTTAGTTATATGTTACTATAGTATCTGTTAACAAGCTGATCATCACCATGGTTTCATCTCCTTTAAGTCTGAGAAATATCACCTGTTATCTCTCTGTACTGCAACTCTCCAAGCATCAAAGTCAGTAAAAAGGGGATTATCATGAAGATGCTTCTTTGGGCATGGATATATAAATGCAGGTATATGCTACCTTCTAAAACTTTCTGACCAGCAAGTACTGGGCCAAATACAGTAGCAACTGTAATTTTGGCTGGAACCTGCAATGATCAGAATGATTTTAAAGCTATGGACCAATGAAACAATTTCCCTCTATACTTACAAAGGAAGTACCAAAATTATGCTATAGAATTTGTCAATGCAAAGAATGAAGTAGTTGGAGATATAATATTACAGGTAAGTCAGAGATTTAGAATAGCAACACACTTTACTGCTATGGGGATTCCCTGGTGGCTCAGATGGTAAAGCGTGTTCGATCCCTGGGTCGGGAAGATCCCCTGGTGAAGGAAATGGCAACCCACTCGAGTACTCTTGACTAGAAAATTCCATGGATGGAGGAGCCTGGTGGGCTACAGTCCATAGGGTCGCAAGAGTCGGACACGACTGAGCGACTTCACTTCACTACTGCTTTTGGACAGCATCTCCAACAGCCACGTCATTACATTCCACCCTAACTTTTCACTCGGTTTTTTCATTTAAGCAAGGCTGTCAACAGCATCAACTCTCTTTATTGTTACTTGTTTTTCTGTTACTCTAATGACCAGTATCTGCCCAGTTATTTAGTTATACCGAGAAGCTGATCCCACTTGTATGACAGAATAGACAAATATTACTTTGTTTAAAGGAATCACTCTTGCTTTACAGCCAGAGCTGGAATACAGCACGGAGCCTGCTTTAGGAGTTCACACACACACCGGACACAGGATCGGTAAACGAAACACAACAAAGGAGAAAGTGATTTTTATCTCTTACATATTTTCTAACTTTATTCTAATCATTTAATCCAAATCGGTTGTCCTGCTATCCAGTGTGTTTAGAGTTTGTTTGATATACCAGGCATTGTGGTAATTTTAAGATGTTATTTCATTTAAACCAATACATTCATTAGTTCGACATCCTTATTATCTCCATTTTTCTGGCAGAGACAATTAGAAGTTAAATACTTTATCCAAGGTTACATAATAATTTGTAGAACAGGAACTCAAACCCACATTTTTCTGACAGCAGAGTCAAGGTTTGAAATCAGTGCTTCTCTAACTTAAAATATGCCCACCAGTTACTAAGGGATCTTACTGATTCTAGGACTTGGCAGGTCTAGAGCATGGCATGAATTCTCTGTTTCTATCAACCTCTCAAGTGGAATCCATGCTGCTAGTTCTCAGACTGCATTTGAATAGCAAAGCTCTGAGTCTCCATATCAACCCCCCGCCATATCTTTTCATGTACAGAAAGAAACAGAAAATGACTTTTCTAGGAGAAAGTGAGGTAATGGCATTGAAACATGTATATTATCATATGTGAAATGAATCGCCAGTTCAGGGTCGAAGCATGTTACAGGATGCTCGTGGCTGGTATGCGGGCATGACCCAGAGGGAGGATAAGGGCAGGAGGGAGGTGGGAGGGGGGTTTGGGAGGGGGAACTCATGTACACCCGGGGCAGATTCATATGGCAAAACCAACCAATATAATATTGTAAAATAATTAGCCTCCAATAAAAATTTAAAAATTTTAAAAAATAAATGTAAAAAAAAAAAGAATTACTTTTCTTACATTCTTTCCTGAACTCCTTTCTTCCAATAAACCCCTCTCCAACCACCTATTCTCATATGTCTTCCTTGAATCACTCAGGGACCTAGGATGCCGTGGCTGCATGTTTTTGCTTTTTAAGTTTTATTTTTTGGATGTTTATAGTCTGTTTAGCTAATAGCCTACATTGCTTTTTCCCTGAGAAGATTTATTCTCTCTGGCTCCTTGGTATACTTAAAAAACAGTTGATTAATTTGTAGCTCGACTTCATCAAAACACCTTTTCCTTTACTTTAGAAAACTGATTTCCCTGAGCAAAGAGGAAAAACTATCTAAATATGAATCTATTCATATTAATTACGAATGAAGAGAGCTGGAATTAAAACGTTCACGCTCGAAGTTACGTTAACCTTTTTAAAAAGAGGCTTACAACTGAGTCTCCTGAGAAGTGTCCTTTTTGGGGTTGTAGGAAATGAGGTTAATTCAACCATTTTTAAGTTGCAGCATGTGGGCCACCACCTGGGCTGACCTTGATCAGACTTTATCCACAAAAACAGATTTCCCTAAATCCCAATCAGAAAGGAAGTAATAGAGGGAGAGTTTGAGCCACACTTTTAAGTTCTTAACTGGTGGATCTTAGCTAATCTTTTTCACTTCAATGAGACAGCTGCTTACCTAACTTCCTGGTTATTCTTTGTAGATTTCAACAACTCTTTTTAGTTTTTATTTGGTCCCTAAAACCTCATTGGACCTTTTTTTGTGTTCTTGTACAGACAGATTTTAATAGAATACATTAAATGGTACTCTTTGTTCTTTTCCTGTTCATTGCTTGATACGTCTTTTTTTTTTTCTCCTGTTTTGTTTTGTGATGAATCCTACATACACCATGCTTTCGATAAGCATTCTTCAAATCAGCTCGTCCTCACAGTTGGCATTTTAAAAAGTCTGATAATTTTGTGTTGTTTCCTTTAGAACTTGGCCTCATGAGCATTTTAAATCTAATGATGCTATGATCATTGGATCTTAGATGCTCCCAATGTGAAACTTATTTAACATACTTGGCACTCTTTCAGGGACTAAGTCCAGAATTCACTGGAATCCTGTTGCTCAACAAACTACAGAGAAAAGCAATCCTGCTATATAGGCCCTGGGGAAACATGGGAGTCTCTTCTTTCCCCAGTGCTGAAAAAGATAGTTTCTCTAGTCATATACCAGTGATGGAAATTCTCATGCAGGCCCTATTTTTAGCATGAATCTTGGAATATAACCCAGTTATCTTGTTCTAAAGTCTTGGGTGAAATTAGATGAGGAAGCAAGTCTTTTACGTCTGTTTCCTTATAACCATCTGTTGTTCTGGCTGGCTTAGTACCTTCAATTATCCTCATTACTGTTTCCTTTTAGCTTTTCAAAATCAATAGTTTTTGACTTGAAACTACCTCTGATGCCCCTTGAACTGTTACATTGCCAATGGACTGGGTTTTCAAAAGTGGATATAGGGGAAATAAGCATGAGGTGTGCCAACTGCGTTTTTTTCCTCTCAAATGTCACTGAATACATGGTCACAGTAAAAATCCAGTCCCTACACTTGTATGTGTAATTGCTTTACAAGCCGTAGGGTTGCAAAGAGTCAAACACAACTGAGGGACTGAGCACACAGCACACTTTATATAAGTAGTAAAGAAAAACATGTCCAAAATTCAGCAGGTACACCCTGGCATAAAAATATACATAAAATTTCCTCACAGCTTCCCATCCAAGAAAAATAACAGTATTTAGATATAATTTATCCTTGATTTTCCACTGTAACTATTAATAACATACTATTACATTTTATATAATAAATGTATATATAATCAGATCAGATCAGATCAGTCGCTCAGTCATGTCTGACTCTCCGCGACCCCATGAATCACAGCACGCCAGGCCTCCCTGTCCAAAACCAACTCCCGGAGTACACTCAAACTCATGTCCACAGAGTCGGTGATGCCATCCAGCCATCTCATTCTCCGTCGTCCCCTTCTCCTCCCGCCCCCAACCTTTCCCAGCATCAGAGTCTTTTCCAGTGAGGCAACTCATCACATGAGGTGGCCAAAGTATTGCAGTTTCAGCTTTAGCATCAGTCCCTCCAATGAACATCCAGGACTGATCTCCTTTAGAATGGACTGGTTGGATCTCCTTGCAGTATAAGGGACTCTCAAGAGTCTTCTCCAACACCACAGTTCAAAAGCATCGATTCTTCGGCGATCAGCCTTCTTCACAGTCCAACTCTCACATCCATACATGACCACGGGAAAAACCATTGCCTTGACTAGATGGACCTTGGTTGGCAAAGTAATGTCTCTGCTTTTTAATATACTATCAAGGTTGGTCATAACTTTCTTTCCAAGGAGCAAGTGTCTTTTAATTTCCTGGCTGCAATCAGCATCCAAAGTGATTTTGGAGCCCCCAAAAATAAAGTCTGACACTGTTTCCACTGTTTTTCCATCTATTTCCCATGAAGTGATGGGACCAGATGCCATGATCTTTGTTTTCTGAATGTTGAGCTTCAAGCCAACCTTTTCACTCTCCTCTTTCACTTTCATCAAGAGGCTTTTGAGTTAATCTTCACTTTCTGCCATAAGGGTGGTGTCATCTGCATATCTGAGGTTATTGATATTTCTCCCAGCAATCTTGATTCCAGCTTGTGCTTCTTCCAGCCCAGCATTCCTCATGATGTACTCTGCATATAAGTTAAATAAGCAAGGTGACAATATACAACCTTGACGTACAACTTTTCCCTATTTGGAACCAGTCTGTTGTTCCATGTCCAGTTCTAACTGTTGCTTCCTGACCTGCATACAGGTTTCTCAAGAGGCAGGTCAGGTGGTCTGGGATTCCCATCTCTTTCAGAATGTTCCACAGTTTATTGTGATCCACACAGTCAAAGGCTTTGGCATAGTCAATGAAGCAGAATTAGATGTTTTTCTGAAAATCTCTTGCTTTCTCCATGATCCAGCGGATGTTGGTAATTTGATCTCTTGTGCCTCTGCCTTTTCTAAAACTTGCTTGAACATCTGGAATTTCACGGTTCACATACTGCTGAAGCCTGGCTTGGAGATTTTGAGCATGACTTTACTAGCGTGTGCTGCTGCTGCTGCTGCGTCACTTCAGTCGTGTCCGACTCTGTGTGACCCCATAGACAGAAGCCCACCAGGGTCCCCCATCCCTGGGATTCTCCAGGCAAGAACACTGGAGTGGGTTGCCATTTCCTTCTCCAATGTGCGAAAGTGAAAAGTGAAAGTCGCTCAAGTCATTTCCGACCCTTAGCGACCCCACGGAGGGCAGCCTACCAGGCTCCTCCATCCATGGGATTTTCTAGGCAAGAGTACCGGAGTGGCTTGCCATTGCCTGAGATGAGTGCAATTGTGCGGTAGTTTGAGCATTCTTTGGAATTCCCTTTCTTTGGGATTGGAATGAAGACTGACCTCTTCCAGTCCTGTGGCCACTGATGAGTTTTCCAAATCTGCTGGCATATTGAGTGCAGCACTTTCACAGCATCATCTTTCAAGACTTGAAATAGCTCAACTGGAATTCCATCACCTCCACTAGCTTTGTACGTAGTGATGCTTTCTAAGGCCCACTTGACTTCACATTCCAAGATGTCTGGCTCTAGGTCAGTGATCACGTTATCGTGACTATCTTGGTCGTGAAGATCTTTTTTGTACAGTTCTTCTGTGTATTCCTGCCACCTCTTCTTAATATCTTCTGCTTCTGTTAGGTCCATACCATTTCTGTCCTTTATCGAGCCCATCTTTGCATGAAATGTTCCCTTGGAATCTCTAATTTTCTTGAAGAGGTCTCTTGTTTTTCCTATTCTGTTGTTTTTCTCTATTTCTTTGCATTGATCACTGAGGAAGTCTTTCTATCTCTCCTTGCTATTCTTTGGAACTCTGCATTCAGATGCTTAAATCTTTCCTTTTCTCCTTTGCTTTTCCCCTCTCTTCTTTTCACAGCTATTTGTAAGGCCTCCTCAGACAGCCATTTCGCTCTTTTGCATTTCTTTTCCATGGGGATGATCTTGGTCCCTGTCTCCTGTACAATGTCACGAACCTCTGTCCAGAGTTCATCAGGCACTCTATCAATCAGATCTAGTCCCTTAAATCATACAATAAATGTAATATAATCTATTATTAATATATATAATTTCTTTACCATCTGAACCACCAGGGAAGCCCATATATATATGTAATTGTATTATATTATTGTATAATCTTTGTCCCTTTAAAAACTCCTTTATTCTTGTTCTGTCAACCAAATAGTTAATTTGGACTTTCAATTGCAACTTTGCTTTTATTTTATTATGGAATCACCTTGATCTGATAATGTTCATAACCAAGAGAACAGAGTTTTGGGAATCAGAGATTAAGTCTGCTTGGATATAGGAAATTAAGAATGTTTCAACTTTTTCCTTTAAGAGATGTTAGTTTCACTGGAGAGAAAAAAGAAACATTGAAGCAAATGTTCTAAACAAATGTTTCAAAAATGTACAAATTATTTAAGGCACAGCTGCTGAATTAGAGTTCATTGAGCTCTAATAATAGTTTATATATGCCAAGCCACATCCTAAGAACTCTGTGACACACAGATTAGGTGTTATGTTTAAATTCCATTAAGATTAGCTGATAAAATAAAGCTATTTCAAAATTTTACTAGCTTGATGCAATAGGTTAATTTCTCACATTATCAAAACAAAAGAATGAGGACTTTTGCATCTAGACAAGTTGGAACAATGGAAATCAGATTTTCTATTACCTTGCCTTCTTAAATAAAAACCAGACAGTATGTAAACAATGATTATTCAGACACTGAATATCAAGTAATGAAGGGCAGCAACCACTAAGATGGGGGAAACAAACCCAAAGAGCCCAACACTTGCCTCAGTTTATAATCATGAGTTTCCAGGTAATCCTGAAATGAGAGAAAGCATAGAACTTGCTGGGCCTCCTTAATTAAGAAGAGTTGAGGATTTGAGAAGACCAAAGTGGCCAGAATGAGTTCCCAATGCAGTGTACTTGAAGAAAGTAAGCAGTTTAGAGTGATGGCTTGGAAATCTTCAGAGAATTCCTCTTAAGCTAGCATCTAAATATAGATAAGTGCATGTATGTGAGACAAATATTTGAAGTTTTAGAAGTTAGAAATGGAACAAAGCAAACAATATAAGAAACTTACACAGCACTGGCTATAACTCACTTCTCCAGCTGCTGAAGTATTCTCATAATACATGGGCTACTGGGAAGAGTACTTGGAAGTATGCTGCTTCAGTGTAGGCTCAGTGTAGCCCATGACTACAGGTGGCTCTGGTACCACCAACCAATAATTTCAAACAAGTCTTAAAAAAAAAGCACTGTTTACAATTAACTGCATCCCAGAAGAAAGCTCATTAATAGTTACAGTAATAGGAAGATCAACAGAGACCAACAAATCAACTTCATTATATCTAGCAGCTAATCAAAAATACCAGAAGCTCAAAAATATAACTGACCAAAGGAGGAAAAGCAATTGGTTAAAACCAATGAAGAACTGACACAGATGATACACAGATGAGGATGTCAAAAGAGTTGTAAAAAAACTAAAACAATTAAAATTGTTATAATAAATATACTCCATATTTTGTTAAGTTAAAGGAAGATGTGCGTCTATTAAGGAAAGACATGGCAGATATTTAAAAGATAGCAATACAAATTATAATGGAGATAAAGAAACTCAATGGATATGATAAACAGCAGAAGAAACACTGAAACAAATTAGTGAAATTGAGAACATATTGTATTATGACCAACCTAGATAGCATATTAAAAACCAGAGACATTACTTTGCCAACAAAGGTCCATCTAGTCAAGGCTATGGTTTTTCCCATGCTCATGTATGGATGTAAGAGTTGGACTGTGAAGAAAGCTGATCACCGAAGAATTGATGCTTTTGAACTGTGGCGCTGGAGAAGACTCTTGAGAGTCCCTTGCACTGCAAGGAGATCCAACCAGTCCATCCTAAAGGAGACCAGTCCTGTGTGTTCATTGGAAAGACTGATGCTAAAGCTGAAACTCCAATACTTTGGCCACCTCATGAGAAGAGTTGCCTCACTGGAAAAGACTCTGATGCTGGGAAGGATTGGGGGCGGGAGGAGAAGGGGACGACAGAGAATGAGATGGCTGGATGGCATCACCGACTTGATGGACGTGAGTTTGAGTGAACTCCGGGAGTTGGTGATGGACAGGGAGGCCTGGCGTGCTGTGATTCATGGGGTCGCAAAGAGTCGGTCACGATTGAGCGACTGAACTGAACTGAACTAAAAATGAAAATGAGAAGAAAAAACTAAAAAATTATCAGAGTTTCAAGAAATAATAAGATACAATTGTCAATCTCATAGAGGACAGGAACAGGAAAAAGTACTGAAAGGAAAAGTAACTTCAATTTCCAAATCTGTTGGAAATAAGGAATTTAGAGATTGAAGTAGCTCAACCATCCCCAAGTAGAAGAAATGCGATGAAAACTTTATCAAGGAATATCATAATCAAGTTGGTTAAAAACAGAGATAAAATCTTAAAGGAATTCACAGTAAAAGAAACATTTTGCACAGAGGAACAGAGATGAAGATGACAGCTGAATTCTTGTTTGAAACAACAAAACCTGGAAGGCAAGCCAGAAACAACACTGAAGCTCTGGAATTAAAACAAAACAAAACAAAAAACTATCAACTTAGAACTGTAGTTTCAGGCAAAATATCTTAAAAACAAAAGCAAAATGCTGATTAGTTTAGAAATAAAATTGCTAAAAAATTATTGATAGTAGAGTAGTAGTAGGAGAAGGAAATGGAGAAGGAAATGGCAACCCACTCCAGTGTTCTTGCCTAGAGAATCCTAGGGATGCAGGAGCCTGGTGGGCTGCCATCTATGGGGTCGCACAGAGTCGGACACAACTGAAGTGACTTAGCAGCAGAGTAGCAGTATGCCAAGAAATGTTAAAGAAGAAAAAATGACACCTGATAGAGATAGACCTCAGAAAAGAAACAAAATGTTGGTAAAGATAAACAGGGAGAGAATGCCAATACATGTATTTCAAATATCCTTTTAAAGGAAACTGACATTTAAAGGCAAAATAATAACAATTTTCTAATATATATACTTTTTATTTTCTATTCCATACCTCTCTGCTGCTCCATGTTTTTTTCTTCTCAAAGCCCATTTCTTTCAATATCCATTTTAATATATTTGTTGGCAGAAAAAAACCCTTAATTTTTATCACAGATAATTTCAAAATTGAATCAATAACTTGCATGTCAACAAAATCACACTGGCTAGGAGAGGAGAAGTGAGAGTCAACAGCTATAACATGCTTCTTCCCGATGTAAAGTTCTGTGATATTATTAGAAAGTCAAATGAGATACATTACTTGTGTATTCTATAATCATAAAAACACTAAGAAAATAGGGGATACCCATAAAACCCATGAAGGGAGTGAAATAAAACCTTCAAAAGTACTCAATACAAAAGAGGCAGAATAAAAGATAAAGATGGGAACAAAGAACCAATAGGATACATACAAATCAAATGGAAAAATGATGGATTTCAATATATCATAGCAATAATCATATCAAACACAAATTCTGTTCAGTACCATAAACAAAAGGAAAATATTCTAAGATTAAAATAAAAAAGCATGTCACTTCAGTCACATCTGACTCTACGACCCTATGGACGGTAAAAACTTGTGTAGACTTACCAAAGAACTTATGTTTGCACTTGCCCTAGAGGAGCTGAAGCTTAATTGTCCCTCCATAAATACGGCCTGTGCATACTAACATCCTTCCAGAGAATGTATGAAAAACAGAAAAAGAGAGTAATATTACAGTGGAGAACCCTGTCAAGCACTATCTCAGTCAGGTGACAAAGGCCATCATAAGCAGTGATAAGGGTTGGAAGCATGTACCCTTGATATAATATGAAAAATAAAAAGGCACTTTAGCTCTACAGTCATCCCATAGGGTTATATCTTTATTAGTTTTTATTGATGACCTTATTTCACTATATGTAAAAGCCATAATTTGCTTCTCCATTACCATATTGATGGACATGTGGGCTGTCTCCTGCTTTTACTTTTACAAATAAAGTTGGAAGGGGCATTTCCTTTAGGTGGACATCACTTTAGTGTAGAAGAATGTGGTGGTTTGGTGGTGGTTCAGTTGCTCGGTTGTGTCCGGCTCTTGCAACCTCATGGCTCCTCTGTCCATGGAATTTTCCAGGCAAGAATACTGGAGTGGGTTGCCATTTCCTTCTCCGGGGCTCTTCCCAACCCAGGGATCGAACCCGGGTCTCTTACATCCCCTGCATTGGGGGTGGATTCTTTACTGACTGAGCCATGAGGGATTCATTCAAAGAACTGAAGAAGAATGACTGGACCCAATGACAGGTGTATGCTTAATTTTTAAAGAAACTTCAAACTTGTTTTCTAAGTGCTGTGTGTGTGTGTGTGTGTTTTGCTCTGTTTGCCATTGCTAGAGGAGAATTGAAATCTCTTATATTAAATCTGACTGTAATTAAGAGTTTGTTAATTTCTTTTTTCATTTCTATGAGTTTGACTTTCTATATTTTGAAATGTCTAGTTAGGAAACCTAGATAGCATATTGAGAAGCAGAGACATTACTTTGCCAACCAAGGTCCGTCTAGTCAAGGCTAAGGTTTTTCCCGTGGTCATGTATGGATGTGAGAGTTGGACTGTGAAGAAAGCTGATCGCCGAAGAATTGATGCTTTTGAACTGCGGTGCTGGAGAAGACTCTTGAGAGTCCCTTGGACTGCAAAGAGATCCACCCAGTCCATTCTAAATATCAATCCTGGGTGTTCATTGGAAGGACTGATGCTAAAGCTGAAACTCCAATACTTTGGCCCCCTCATGCGACGACTTGACTCACTGGAAAAGACTCTGATGCTGGGAGGGATTGGGGGTGGGAGGAGAAGGGGACGACCGAGAATGAGATGGCTGGATGGCATCACCGACTCGATGGACATGAGTTTGAGTGAACTCTGGGAGTTGGTGATGGACAGGGAGGCCTGGCGTGCTGTGATTCATGGGGTCGCAAAGAGTCGGACACGACTGAGCGACTGAACTGAACTGAACTGACTGAAGGATCTTCTTAATTAATTGACCCCTTTAATGCCATGAAAGTCCCTCTTGGTTCCCAAAACTTCTCTTTGCTCAGAAATCTATGTTCTCTAATTTTAAAATAGCCAATAAAGGAAAGAAGTAAAGGGGATCTTTAGTTTGATGGTCTAGATCATTCCCAAGATAATAAAGTGAAAGTTGCACCTCAGGCAGAAAGGACACCAGTCTAGATCATGTCCATGTAATTCAATAAACATGGAAGTAGAGGTTTATTGCCTTACTGTGCCATAGTTTAAACCTGAAAAACTACCATAGACTACATTATTCCAAAACAAACAGGAAAATCGACAAAGAAAAAATCCTAAATTTAGGGAAATCAGATCTCCAATCCTGAGACAAAGGGAATAAGTTGCTCTGAGATGAAAAGGGCTATCTCCAAAGAAGAAAAAACAAACTGATTAGCAGACATGATGTTTTTTTTCTGCAAAGCTGCACTGAAATGATATTAGACAGTTTAAGAAGATTTATCTATTTAAATCTTCTTTAAAATCTTCTTTAATAATAGGTAAAAGGAAGATCCCCTGGAGAAGGAAACGGTAATCCACTCCACTATTCTTGCCTGGAGAATCCCATGGACGGAGAAGCCTGGTAGGCTACAGTCCACGGGGTCGCAAAGAGTCGGACACGACTGAGCCACAGAATGGAACGGAACGGAAAAGGAAAATAGGGCTTCCCAGGTGGCACTAGTGGTAAAGAATCCACCTGCCAATGCCGGAGATGTAACAGATGCTGGTTGGATCCTGGGTTGGGAAGATTCCTTGGAAAAGAAAATGGCAACCCACTTCAGTATTTCTGCCTGGAGAATCCCAAGGATAGAGGAGCCTGAAGGGCTACAGTCCATAGGGTTGCAAAGAGTCAGACACGACTGAAGTGACTTAGCACACATGCATACAAAAGGAAAAGTCAATGAAAGAAAGACAATTTTTAACTTCAAGTGTAACAGAAAATAACAAGAGAAAAATAAAGATAATACACCACTGTTCCATTGTTAATAATTTTTAGGAAGACACAAAAATGTAAACATCGATTATTTGTGTACTCAGTCATATCTGACTCTTTTGCAACCCCATGGACTGCAGCCCACCACGCTCCTCTGCCCATGAGATTTTCCAGGAAAGAATACTGGAGTGGTTTGCCATTTTCTTCGCCAGGGGATCTCCCTGACCCAGGAATTGAACCTGCATCCTCTTCTTGGCAGGCCGATTCTTTATCACTGAGTCACCTGAGAAGCCTAAATATGAAATATACATTGAAACAAGGATTATATCATAATGATATCTGGAATACTGGATGAAGTGCAGAGAGGACGATGGTGTAACAGTTGTCATTGGTAATCATAGAAAGTCAATGGATAATATGTAAAACTGATGAACGAAAAAGGGCAATACATGTTGACTGCTTGAAAATATATAAGTCCCAGGATACAATAGTTGAAAGTTGTCTCCCAAAGAGGCAAATAAATCAGTTCTTTACTTTATTAAAGTTCTGCAAGGGAGAACATAGCTGAGAAGAATTTGATTGCCCCCGACTGCTACCCAGAAGGCCTTTCCTTCTTTACAAAGAGATTCCTTATTTCCCCTTTTCTACTTTACAAATGTGATCAGGTAATCAAAACTAATTACATTTTGAAAAAGAAAGGTGATGCTCTATTTATTAGATGTCTAATACACTCTTTCAAAAAAGATGAAACTATTAAATTAAGGATATATTTCTGGGAAGAAATATATTATTATAGCATGTGTTCTCTGCTAAAACACTCAAAAAATATTGTCTAAAAAGGATATATAACCAAAAAGCAGTCCTTTTTAGAGTTTTCTCATCCTTTGTTTTTATTTTGTAGAGTGGCAGCCTTTAAGAAAAATAAGCCATATATAACTATCAGTATTATGAATAAAGTCTCTAAACTCTAAATTGTGATAACATCAGCAGAGAAAACCAGAGGTTGCTTTAATAAATTAAGCATTTTGACTGATACATTTTCCCCAACAAAGACATTTTTCCCTGTTGTCAGAATCTATACCTTTAATTCTTTCAAATAAAGTGTATTAATAAATGCATTCTATTTCTTTTGTTTCACATTTTTTCCTAACACATCATATGCATAAAAATTCCTCTAAGATATAGACATAACCTGTATACAACCAGATGTTATTTACAGAGGGCATCTTTATCTACTATTATTTTTTATGGGAAAAGGAAATAACTTGCAGAAGAAGTGAGACAGAAGTTAGGAAATCATAGCAATAGTAAATTACTTTTATCAATATGTTTTTTTAATTGTTATTTTCTGATATTTATAGAAACTATATAAAATCTAGTTTTCAAAACCACCACAAGCATACAAAGTAAAGTGAAACCTGCTCTACCCCCTTAGAGTTACTCTGGCTCAAATGTCCTGTGACAATTATGATAAGAATCCATTTACTGGACACAGATAGGAAGGATGACAACTTTATCAATCCACCAGGAATCAGTGGAACAACAGCAGTTTCTGGGGTATTTTGTCAAATAAATAACACCAAGGTTAAAGCTGAACTCCTGGAAGGGAAAAGCTGTCATTCTGAGATATGTTCGTTGAAGAAAAGGATTTCAAAAATGATAAATATGAAGTAAAAATGGCATGTCTGGGAAAACTGAAGATGAACTAGGATGTGAAGAATTTTATTGGATTTAGGATCTTGTTCCTGATAATATTTATTTAGAAACATTTTCCAGGATATTTTTGAATGATTATGTAAATATGTAAATTTATAAATAAATATATATTTATATATGGAGAGAGATATTGAATTGTGAATGAAAGGGAGAAATTTCAAATACTGTAAAATATACCCTTCTGCAAGTTTAGAATAAAGACCAAAGTAAGACTTGTCTTTCTAAAACACTGTGTTTACATCAGCTAATATACAAGTTAATGCATTTATTCCTTCTTTCTTTATTCCCTCCCTTCCTCCCTTCTCTCCCTTTCTTTCTTTCCTTTTCAGGCTAGATGACAAGTTCAAACATTATACCATTATTTGGCATGGAAACTGTCACAGATCTGAAATTCCAAGTCTTCTGAATTAGTAATTTATTGTTCATATATCAGAGCTATTTTTCCCATAACATAAAATGATTCATTGCTCTCCTTTGCTTAAAACTTTTCTGTGTCTTCTCTATGCCAACAGGGTGGACTCCAAGCTACTTAGTATAGTCAGGAAAACTCTTAAGATCTTGGCTGGAGTCCCACATTGAAGAATAAATTTTAGTTATTTTTCAGTCATAATTGAATATACTGTAGACCAGAGGTTGATTACTTCTTTTGATATGTGGCACACTCAAAATCAAGGGCTCTGGGTAGCACATCCAAAGGTATAAAACACTCAAATCAACATTAAACAGCACCAGTGATTATAGTTAGTTCAATCTATAATGCAGTATAATATCTCAAATACTTTACACAAACTTTTACTATTAGAACACAAATTACTCTTGTCATCTTTTAGCAAGCAGATGCCCCATTGAGCCATACAAATCCCTAGAGGCAAAGTTTGTCCTTGTTATGTGTGTATGTGTGTGTAAGGTGATGCCATGCAGATTTAAAACTCTCATTCTGATACGCTTCATTCTACTTTTCAGTGGGAAAAAACTGGAGACACAACAGCTTACCAAAACATACTTAGTGAGAACAACCATTTTAGACATTTGGAATTTCTTGCATTTGCTTAAAAATATATTGTATCCTTTCTTCACCTTGAGTTATTGCTTAAATCCATGCCCAGTCCTTTATAATGGGGGACCATGTGTGACTTGCACAGGTGTCACACCCATGAAGCCAGGCCTGCCCAGCAGGAAAAAAAAATCCCAGTGCATCTCCTCCCTCACTCAGAACACTTTTTGTTGTTCCCCGCTTGGTGAACTGAAAGAGCAGCCAGAGGTAAGGGAATAAATATATAAATAGGTCAATCTGGTGATAGATGGATAGAGAGGGAAGAAGGATAGCTAGCATACCCTGTCTTCCTAATAAGCTGAAGTTGTTTAGATCTAGTTTACTAAGATTCACATTCCTACTGCAAGTAGTAAAGAATTAACTACTATAGATTTGCTTGAAATAAATAGAAAAAGAAAACAACCTGGAAGAAAATGCAAACTGAATGTTGATAAGAAAAGTAGTTAAAAAGAAGCTCATCTTGAGAAGAACATGATACAAATGCTTATAAATTCATTGTGGTATTATAACTTCATGAGTACAACCACTCATTTGCATATAATAGACTCTCTACTAACCTCGCTTTATTCTTTTCTAATGTAGGATAATAATCTCTTAATATAAGCACATTTATTTTGTGATTCCCCTCTAATAAAGCAAGGATTAGAGCCTTAAACGGTGAACTATTTTTCTAAACTATAAAGTGAGGAGGAAATCACATTTGTACAGGATAAAAGATAATACTTAGAATTGATGACAGTTCAGTTCAGTTCAGTCGCTCAGTCGTGTCCGACTCTTTGCAACCCCATGAATCACAGCACGCCAGGCCTCCCTGTCCATCACCAACTCCCGGAGTTCACTCAAACTCATGTCCATTGAGTCGGTGATGCCATCCAGCCATCTCCTTCTCTGTCGTCCCCGTTTCCTCCCACCCCCAATCCCTCCTAGCATCAGAGACTTTTCCAGTGAGTCAACTCATCGCATGAGGTGGCCAAAGTATTGGAGTTTCAGCTTTAGCATCAGTCCTTCCAATGAACACCCAGGATTGATCTCTTTTAGAATGGACTGGCTGGATCTCCCTGCAGTCCAAGGGACTCTCAAGAGTCTTCTCCAGCACCACAGTTCAAAAGCATTAATTCTTCGGCAATCAGCTTTCTTCACAGTCCAACTCTCACATCCATACATGACCACGGGAAAAACCATAGCCTTGACTAGACGGACCTTGGTTGGCAAAGTAATGTTTCTGCTTGATGAAAACCATGTACCAATTTCTCTGTATATTTCAACCCTTAGTTTTTCCAACCTGTATGATCAGTCATAAATACTCATTTTTGTTTCATAGATGTTTATATTTTTCTGGAATTATGTGCTCCCACACACAGACTTAGAAATATATAATATATAGATGTAGAGGTTCAGAAATATCCGTTTCAATATTCCTGATGTTTTTGTTGAAAATTTACACTTAAGAATACAGCATTTGTCCCCTTCATGGATCACTGCCTTGTCATGGCAAAGGGGTTTGTGTAACTCAATGAAGCTATGAACTATGCAGTATAGGGCCACCCAAGGTGGACGGGCGGGTCATAGCAGAGAGATCTAACAAAATGTGTTCCAGTGGAGAAAGGAATAACAAACCACCCCATTGTACTTGCTATGAGAACTTCATGAACTGTATAAAAGGCCAAAAAGATATGACACCAAAAGATGAGTCCCCAAAGGTCTGAAGATGTCCAATATACTACTAGTGAAGAGTGGAGAAGAATTACCAATAGCCCCAAAATAAATGAAGTGGCTGGACCAAAGCAGATACGATGCTCAGTTGTGGATGTGGCTGGTGACAAAAGTAAAATCTGTTGCTGCAAAGAATAGTACTGTATAAGAACCTGGAATGTCAGGCCCATAAATCAAGGAAAATTGGATGTGGTCAAGCAGGAGATGGTAAGAATAAACACTGACATCCTAGGAATCAGAGAATTAAAATGGATGGGAATGGGCAAATTTAATTCAAATGATCATAGTATCTACTACCGTGGGCAAGAATCCCATTGAAGAAATGGAGTAGCCCTCATAATCAACAAAAGAGTCTGAAATACAGCACTTGGGTACAAACTAAAAAATGACATAATGATCTCAGTTTGTTTCCAAGGCAAGCCATTCAACATCACAGTAATACCAAGCCTATACCCCTACCACCAATGCCGAAGAAGCTGAAGTTGATCAGTTCTAAGAGGCCCTAGAAGAACTCCTAACATTAACACCAAAAAGAAAAAAAAAAAAAAAGATGTTCTATTCATCATTGGGGATTGGAGTGCAAAAGTAGAAAGTCAAGATATGCCTGGAGTAACACACATGATTAGCCTTGGAGAACAAAATGAAGGAGGGCAAAGGGTAACTGAATTCTGCCAAAAGAATGCACTAGGCATAGCAAATACCCCTTCTCGACAACACAAGACATGACTTTACACATGGACATCACCAAATGTTCAATACTGAAATCAAATTGATTATATTCTTTGTAGCTGAAGATGGAGAAGACAATCAGTAAAAACAAGACTTGGAGCTGACTGTGGCTCAGATCTTCAGCTTCTCATAACAAAATTCAGGCTTAAACTGAAGAAAACAGGGAAAACACTAGGCCACCCAGGTATGACTTAAATTCTGTATGAATTTTCAGTAGAGGTAATGAATAGACTCAAGGGACTAGATCTAGTTAACAGTATACCTGAAGAACTATGGACATAGGTCCATAGTATTATACAGGAGGCAGCAAACAAAACATCCTAATGAAAAAGAAAGTCAAGAAGGCAAAGTGGTTATCTGAGGAGACTTTACAAATAGTGGAAGGATGGAGGGAAGCGACAAGCAAGGGAGAGAGGGAAAGGTATATCCAATTAAACAGAGTTTCAAAGAATAGCTAGGAGAGACAAGAAAGTCTTCTTCAATGAACAGTGTCTAATAATAGAAGAAAACAATAAAAGGGGAAAGACTAGAGATCTTTTGAGGAAAACAGAAATATCAAGGGAGCATTCCACCCAATAAAGGATAAAAATGGTAGAGACCTAGTAGATATTGAAAAGATCAAGAAGAGAAGGAAAGAATACATGGAAGAAGTGCATGTAAGAAAAAGATCTTTATGAACCTGATTACTATGATGGTGTGGACAGTCACCCAGAGCCAGACATTCTGAAGTGTGAAGTCAAATGGGCCTTAAGAAGCACTGCTGTTAATAAAGCTAGTGGATGCGATGAAATTCCATCAGAACTATTCATATCGCTAAATGAAGATGCCATCAAGGTTTTTCATTCATTATGTCAACTAATCTGGAAGATCCAGTAGTGGCTATGGAATGGAAACAGGTCAGTCCCTCATCCCAATTTCCAAGAAGGGTAGTACCAAAGAATGTTCAAATTATCCGACAGTTGCACTCATCTTCCATGCTAGTAAGGTCATGTTTAAAATCTTGCATGCTAAGTTTCAGTATTATGCGAACCAAGAACTTCCAGATGTCCAAGCTGGGTTTAGAAAAGAAAGAGGAACTAGAGATCAAATAGCCAGAATTCACTGGATTATAGAGAAAGCAACGGAATTTCAGAAAAACATCTATCTCTATTTCATCGACTAAGCTAAAGCCTTTGATGGTGTGGATCATGACAAACTGTGGAAAGCTCTTAGACAGATGGGATTGCCAGACTATCTTACCTGTCTCCTGAGAAACCTATATGCAGGTCAAGAAGCAACAGTTAGAATCCTGTATGGAAAAACTGATTAGTTCGAGATCAAAAAAGGAGTATGAAAGGGCTGTCTGCTTTTTGTTTAATCTATACTCTGAGCACATCATGAGAAATGCCAGGCTGGATGAGTTATAAACTGGAATCAAGATAGGCAAGAGAAACACCAACAACCTCAGATATGCTGATGATACCGCTCTAATGGCAGAAAGCAAAGAGGAACTAACGAGTCTCTTGATGCGGGTGAAGGAGGAAAATGAAAAATCCAGCTGAAGACCAAATATTAAAAAAAAACTAAGATCATGGCATCCAGCCCTATTACTTCATGGCAAATAGAAGGGGAAAATGTGGAAGTAGTGACAGATTTCCTCTTCTTGGGATCCAAAATCATTGTGGATGGTGACTGCACCGATGAAATCAGAAGATAATTGCTTCTTGGCAGGAAAGCAATAACAGACCTAGACAGTGTGTTGAAAAGCAGAGACATTACTCTACCGACAGTGGTGTGTATAGTCAAGGCCATGGTCTTCCCAGTGGTCATGTACAGTTGTGAAAGCTGGACCATAAAGAAGACAGAGAAACAAAGAACTGATGCCTTCAAACTGCGGTGCTGGAGAAGACTTCAGAAAATCCCCTGGACAGCAAGGAGATCAAACCAGTCAATCTTAAGGGAGATCAACCTTGAATATTCACTAGAAGAACTGATGCTGAAGCTGAGATCTGGTAATTTGGTCATTTGATGCAAATAGACGACTCATTGGAAAAGTCCCTGATGATGGGAAAGATCAAGGGAAGAAGGAAAAGAGGGCATCAGAGGATAAGGTAGTTGGACGCCATCACTGATGCAATGAACATTAACTTGGGCAAACTCTGGGAGATGGTGAGGGACAGGGAGGCCTGGTGTGATGCAGTCCATTGAATTGCAAAGAGCTAGACATGACTAGGTGACTGAACAACAACAATATACAGCATTTGTAAACCTTTCAAATCCTGAATATGTAAACTTATAAAATAAGTATATTTTGTACAGAGTTGGGACATCACCCAATATACACATGAGAATGAGTCAGAAATTATATATTTAAAATGTGGGGGAAATTCTATGATTCTGTAGCTGTCATTCATTTATTAATGAGTTTATTCAGCAACTACTTATTGAATGGTTACTATGGACCAGGTATTATGAAAAGTATTGAGGAAAAGGAATAAAATTTTCCCTACCCTGTCATATTCTCCATTTTCATTAATAGGGATATTTAAAAGTAACTGGCTGGAAGAACCACAAGATGGAATCAAGATTGCTGGGAGAAATATCAATAACCTCACACATGCAGATGACACCACCCTTATGGCAGAAAGTGAAGAGGAACTCAAAAGCCTCTTTATGAAAGTGAAAGAGGAGAGTGAAAAGATTGGCTTAAAGCTCAACATTCAGAAAACAAAGATCATGGCATCTGGTCCCATCACTTCTTGGGAAATAGATGGGGAAACAGTGTCAGACTTTATTTTTGGGGGCTCCAAAATCACTGCAGATGCTGATTGCAGCCGTGAAATTAAAAGACACTTATACTACAAAGCTACGGCAATCAAAACAGTTTGGTACTGGCACAAAAGCAGACATATGGATCAATGGAACAGAATTGAGAGCCTAGAAATAAACCCATACCAAACACCTAAGTTCTTGCCTAAGGAGGCAAGAATATACAATGAGGAAAAGACAGTCTCTTCAGCATATGGTGTTGGGAAATTTGGACAGCCACATGGAAATCGATGAAGTTAGACTGTACCCTCTCACCATAAACAAAAATAAACTCGGGATGGCTTAAAGACTTAAATATAAAATATGATACCATAAAATTCCTAGAAGAGATCACAGGCAAAACATTATCTGACATAAATTATACCAAAATTTTTTAGGTCAATTCTCTCAGGGCAATAAATGAATAAGTGAGACCTGGTTAAACTGACAAACTTCTGCACAGCCAAGGAAACCACTGATAAAGCAAAAAGATGACCTAACGAGTGGGAGAAAACATTTGCAAAAAATATGACTGACATATATAAACAGCATATACAACTCAATATGAAAATAAAGCCACCACTCAATAAAGCCAGAAGACCTGAATAGATCTTTTCCCAAAATGGTACACAGATGGCCAATAGGAACATGAAAAGATGATCAACATTGCTAATCATCAGGGAAATGCAAGTCAAGACCATCACCCCTGTCAGAATGTCTATCCTCAAAATGAATGCAAATAATAAATGGTGAGGATGTGGAGAAAAGGGAACCCTCCTATACTGTTGGTGGGAATGTAAACTGCTGCAACCACTGTAGAAAATAGTATGAGGGTGTCTCACAAAACTAAAAATAGAGCCACTATATGACCCAACAATTTCATCTCTGGGTATGTGTTTGAAAAATTAAAAACACTAATTAGAAAAAAATACATGCACCCCAAAGTTCAGAGCAGCATTATTTATAATTGCCAAGATATTGAAACAACTTATATGTCTATCAACAGATGGATGCATAAAGATGTGTACACACACACATACACACATATACACACACAATGGAATTATACTCAGTCATAAAAAATCAAATTTTGCTATTTGCAGCAACATGGAAAGACCTGAAGTGCATTGTACTAAGTGTAATAAGTCAGACGGAGAAACACAAATACTGTATGATATCCCTAACATATGGAATCTAAAAACTATAACAATCCAGTGAATATAACAAAACAGAAGCAGACTTTTAGATACAGAGAAGTAGCCAGTATTAACCAGGGAAGAAAAAAGAGGGGGGAGGGGGGATATTGTGGTAGAGGATTAAGAAGAACAGACTATTATATATAAAGTAGGCTACAAGGATACATTCTACAACAAATAGAATAGTCAATATTTTATAATAGCTATAAATGGAGCATAACCTTTGGAAACTGGGAATCACTATATTGTACACCTGTAGCTTATATAATGGGCTTACCTGGTGGCTGAGATGGTAAAAGAATCTGCCTGCAAAGAAGGAGACCTGTGTTCAATCCCCAGGTTAGGAAGATCCCCTGGAGGAGGGCATGACAACCCACTCCAGTATGCTTGCCTGGAGAATTCCCAAGGACAGAGAAGCCTAGCAGACTACGGTCCACTGGGTCATAAAGAGTTGGAGACAACTGAGCGAGTAAGCACACAACACAGCTTATATAATATTGCAAAGCAATGTTATATTATTTTTCATTTGCAATATAATATTATTTTTTAACTGAAGTATCATGGTTATCTGGATGCAGAGTTCCAAAGAATAGCAAAGAGATAAGAAAGCCTTCCTCAGTAATCAGTGCAAATAAATAGAGGAAAACAATAGAATAGGAACGACTAGAGATCTCTTCAAGAAAATTAGAGACACCAAGGGAACATTTCATGCAAAGATGGGCAAAATAAAGGACAGAAATGGTATGGACCTAACAGAAGCAGAAGATATGAAGAGGTGGAAAGAATACATAGAACTATTCAAAAAAGATCTTCATGACCAAGATAACCATGATACTTCAATTAAAAAATAGAAAAAAAATAAGGTAGTGATAAAAATAATGCTACATAAAATTCACTATTTACTAGATGCCGTCCAACTCTTTGTGATCCCACAGACCATAGGCTGCCAGTCTCCTCTGTCCATGGAATTCTTCAGGCAAAACTACTGGAGTGGGTTGCCTTTCAAATTCCTTGGTTTAAACTGCTAGTTGACATTGCCACTTACAGAATTTTCAGAGCATATGGGAATTAATTATTAAAGCATAGTGGTAAGCCTGGCAGACAAGGAAATGTATGAGTCATTCAGAGAAACACAAATATTTTAGGATACTGGAAAGAGTGTGCCTATGAGAAAGTGCGAGGATAAGCCTGAAACTATAGCTTAGCCACATTACAAAACATATGAAGCCTAAACTAAAGAGTCTGTGTGCTATCCCAAGGGAGATGCAGAGCTCCTAAAGCATGTATTGGAGAAATAACATAAGGGGTGTCACATGTTTGTTGATTTAATAAATTCTTTTAAATATTATATTTTGGATAACATGTCAAAATGTGGAGGAACAGATCTTTACTTATTTAAATGCAAGCATATTTATTTTAACTTAAATACAAATTTCTTTATCTCTCTTACTTGCTTAAATACTAATTTATTTAGTATAATGTTTTAAATATCAGATTATATTGCCACAAAATCTGCACATATTTTCAAGAGCCAAAGATAACACAAATCAAATAATTTCTACTATTAGAATGAAAGGAAAAAAACTCAGAAAATGTGAATGAATACATGTTTATATTATATATCTCTTCTGGGAAATTCCTTACTGCCTTTTGATAGAACATTAAATTGAAGCCTTCTATCAGATTTCTAAAATTTTTACATTTAATGGAACATACTAGTTTTCCTCAGAGAGGCATATTTTTTAATAATAAGACTTTATAAATCTATGAAGAAAGTTTTTGTGCTATGTGCAAAAAATGGAAAATCATCTGGTGAATAGAAAAATTCATATCAATATTCAATAATTCATGATTCTATTATACCCAGGCCTATAACATTTTGTAAAGTTAATTTTTCTGTTAGATGTATGTGTGTATGTATATATATGTGTGTGTATGTTTAAACTGATATGTAATATATATGTAAATTTATATATATATCTTTAATATATGTAAAGTTACATGTATATCATGCTGGAGAAGACTCTTGAGAGTCCCTTGGACTGCAAGGAGATCCAACCAGTCCATTCTAGAGATCAATCCTGGGTGTTCATTGGCAGGACTGATGCGAAAGCTGAAACTCCAATACTTTGGCCACCTCATGTGACTAGTTGACTCACTGGAAAAGACTCTGATGCTGGGAGGGATTGGGGGCAGGAGGAGACGGGGACGACAGAGAATGAGATGGATGGATGGCATCACCGACTCGATGCACATGAGTTTGAGTGAACTCCGGGACTTGGTGATAGACAGGGAGGCCTGGCGTGCTGTGATTCATGGGGTCGCAAAGAGCTGGACATGACTGAGCGACTGAACTGAACTGATATCTTTAATAAGGAAAAATATTTTAACTTTTAATAAGGAAAATATACCTTCCAATGATATGTAATATCTTATGATTTTATTACTGTTATTCTTTGGTAAGTAAGAAATGTCTAGAACTACTAATTTCAATTGAAAGTGATTGTCATAGAATTTTCTTTGATCAGTTTTGTTTAATTGGAACCACATCTCCTAGAATCTCCTACTCTGTACTGTTTTGGGTTAATGTGAGTTTAAAAAAAAAAAAAAGTGAAAATGTTAGTCACTCAGTCATGTCAGACTCTTTGTGACCCCATGGACTGTAGCTCACCAAGTTCCTTTGTCGAAGGAATTTTCCAGGGAAGAATATTGGAAATATTCCCTTCTTCAGAGGATCTTCCCAATTCGGGAAAGACACCCAGGTCTCCTGCATTGCAGGCAGATTCTTTACCATCTGAGCCACCAGGGAATGTGGGTAAACAAGGTACAATTGTGAGGACAGGGAGGCAGAGTGAAGCAACACTCACTGCTCTCTACAGGAACTAGTGCTTCATCATGGTGACACACAGACACAGGAGGGCTGACAGACTCTAGTTATCACTTGCTTTCTTCTCCTCTGTTTCAAGGGTTTTCAAACTACTGACCCTGCTGACCAGTAAAGGGCCAAGGTGCATGACAAGATGCTTTGTTGCAGATCCTTAGACTTCACTCAGATTTCTCCACCACCTTCTTCTTTGCAGGCCCATTTGGCCTGTCAGATTCACTGCCTGGGCCCCTTGGTCTTCTTTCCATCTCTGTAAGACTAATTTATAATTAATTTGTTTATACATTTGTGTAAAATTTAATAACTATCTGATAACTGCTAATGGTTCTACCTCCCTGAACAGAATGAACACTGACACTACTTTATTTTACTTTTTCCCTAACCCCTTAGTTGGAAAAATTTAGGGAAAAAAATTTAAGAACTGCTGAAGGTAAATAGATAAAGTGAAAAAAAAATAGCTCATCAGTTTAGTCAGTTTTAACCTCTTACATCCCAGCATGCCTTTGGGGATACTTATCAAATCTAGTATAATTGATTGGCAATTTTATTGTTTTTATTAAATATTGAACTTTCAGTGTGTATATGTCATATGTTGAAATTATCATGCAAATTCAACCAAGGTTTTATTTGCATAATTTTAAATCTCATTAGCCTTCAAGACATCCTATTTGGTCCACCTTTGTCTATTCAACTTCATTCTCAAATATTTATATCTTTTTAATCAATTGCCTCTACAAACAGCCAGTGGGATGGGAAAAGGTGGAAGATTAAATAATTGTTTTTAGAAATAATTTTTTCCATAGACAGCAATATACATCAGTTTTTATAAGTCACAAACTCATCAGAAAGACATATCTTTCTGTAAAAGGGTTAATGATTCAACTTCCATGCCTCAAATATAAATTTTAAATTTCTACTGAAGACATTAGTAATGACATTATTTTAAACTTATTTTCTAACCTTTTGATTAAAAAGGTGCTCACTGAAATAATACCATGGATAGACCATCACAGTGGAGTACCACACACTCTTAAATGGTAAAAAATAGTTCTACAACTACAATCCCTTCCCTATCTTACTTCCCCTGAGAAGGCAACAGGAAGGAAGGCCAGGGATCTCCAAAGGAAGGAAATAGGCTGCAAGTGTCAGATATTTTTAATCTCCCTCTAAGTGGCAGGAGGAAACAAACTACAAGTGTTAAGATATTTTCCCCTTCTCTATACAAATTTAAAAAGAGGTTTCTCTTAAAATTCTGTTGCCATGAAGACACCTGACTACACCTGAACTTAACTTTTCTCAAACCTTGAACTAACCAATGCATTTTTCTTATGGAAATGTTCATCATAAGCAATGTTAACGAACTATGTATTTATCTAGACTCTGTCTTCAAGTAGGTTCCCCCTAAGACTCAGAACAGACTTGATAAACCAGTATGTTTTACTCATGCAAATGTTCTCTTAAGCTATGTTAATGAGACTTGTATTTGCCTGGAAATCTACCTTTCTTCAACATTCATGTCAATCATTCTATAGCCTGGGACAACTCACCTTGTGCCAATGTTATCTCAAAATGCATGTTGTGGGTGAGGGGCCTGGTGCCATTCTCTTGAGTTTTGAGACATTTCCTTTCTCCAATCAGCAGACTGCTGGTAGCTATATAACATCTGGCTAAAGACTAGAGAGGAGGCACTCTTTCTGCCCCCTTCTGATGTCTGTGTCAGAAGCTTTCTCTATCTCTTTTATACTTTAATAAAACTTTATTACACAAAAGCTCTGAGCAATCAAGCCTCATCTCTGGCCCCGGATTGAATTCTTCTCCAGAGACCAAGAATCCTGGCGTCTTTTGTAGCTCAGGAACAACCTTTCACTTCCAAGAAAGCTTTTTGCTGGCAGTGGACTGGTTGCCAATAAGACTAATTTTTCCTTAGAGGAAAATGCTAGTAGCTGAAGTGGATTAGGTACTGTCTTGAATCAGCTGAAAAATACAAAAGTTGACTCTGGGACCCAACAATGATTCATTAATTTTGCAGGGGCCGACAGTGCTTTCAGTTCAGAAATGGACCATTGGATATTGGTAGAAGTAAAGTTAAATACTCTCTGGAATAAAGTTTCCTTAATTTAATCCCTTTTATATTCACAGAAATTAGGGTCAAGCAATGAGTTCACAGCCAAGGGCCATAAAGACACTGGAAAACAAGCATGAAAAACAAATAACTGATTTTGACCTTGAAGGACTACAGATTTTGAGATTATCAAACATATAATATAAAGCAACTATGTAAGAAATATTTAAAGAATAAATGCAACTAGAAAAATTGCACCAAAGGGGCATCAGAATTGAAACAAAAAGATCTGAAAAGAAATTATAAACAAAGATTTTTTAGATGTAAAATTAATTTCTTGGGAAAAAAGTCAATGTACATATTAATCTGCAGATAGTAAACAACTGAAGAAAGAATAAGAAAGCTGGAAAATGTATCTGAAGAAATCACCCAGATTTAAGTAATTCCCTGAAAAGGAGATGACAATTAGGAAATAATCAAGAGATATAGGGGACAGAAGGAAAATGTACAGCATATATTTAATTTGTGTTGTAGGGGAAGAAAATTTAAAAAAGGAATTGAGAAAAAAAAGTTACAAATTTCCTAGTCCTGACAGAAATGGTAACATAAAGTCATGAAATACATGAATATGTATTAAAGTTGGCACAAATAAAAAATTAGTCAAGTCCAAATTCATTACATTGAAGCTTCAGAACAAAGTAAAAGATCCTTAAAAATGGATATAGAGAAAGCACAGGTCATTTATAAAGGAGCAACGATTAGAAAGACAGCATTTTTTTTTAGTATCAACAAATGATATCAAAAGAAAGTGGAAAATATTACCAAGATGTTGTGAAAAGTAAATATCAACCTAGAATTGTGTATCTAATAAAACTATCCTTCAAAAAAAATGTGTGGAAATAAACAGAACTTTACATTTACTAAATTCCATAATTAAGAACTTTGAAAATACCAAAAATTAAAAGAATATACATCTGTGATAATATACAGATTGGGTATGAACTGTACAACTTCTTTAGAAAATTTTGTCTACCACCATACCACCCTGAACGCACCCAATCTCATTTGATATCAGAAGCTAAGCAGGTTCAGGCCTGGCTAGTGTTTGGATGGGAGGAAATTTTATTATTGCATTATAATATTAACTATTCATGTATCCTTTGATCCAATATTTTTGCATACACACAAGAAGATGAAGACAAAAATATGTATACAGCACTGTATATTAAAAAGCAAAACTAGAAACATTATAATAGCTATCTACAGAGGAACGGTTAAATAAATTGTGATGTGTCACAACAGACTACTGCACAGGGATGAAGATGACTGAATTACAGCTATACACCACAGACAAAGAAAACTCCGAAACATAATATTGAGAGAAAACTGAACTGCCAGAAAACTACACAATTTGATATAATTTTTATAAAGTTCTCAAGCAGGAAATATCACCTAACATATTGTTTATGCTTCATATATGCAAGCTAAATTGAAACAAAAGCAAGAACAAGAAAAAAAGGAAGTAAAAACACAGAATATAATATACTTGCTACAGAATTGTGATCCAAGTTATAAATGACATTCTCATTCTTGGATTGCATATAGAGTTAATGAATGTTCATTTAATTAATAATCAAAGCAATAAAATTAAAATATAATTTATTTTAGTTAAATAAATATGCATATAAATATTTGAATTTAACTTTTTTTTTTTACTCTGAAGTAATTATCTTTCCTAAGAAGAAATGTATTTAGCATGGTTTTTATGAACAGTTGTTTTTGTTGTTGTTGTCAATTCAACCACTCACTAGCACTCTTACATTCCCTAGGGAAACATTAAGCTTTTCTTGTTTTTTTCTCATTAGATCACAATGGTTCCCTGTTAATGAATCAGAAATTCTAAGGGCATAACTCAGGGTACCTAAGGTAATCATTAGGTGCATTAAATTAGATAATTATTTCTAGAAAAAAAAATGGATCTGCCACACAAACACACATTCAATGTATGTGGCCCATTGTTGGTATCTGCATTATCCAAGTGAGCTAAATGGAGACATGTGGAATTCTCAAGGATCCACTTGAAACTCATTCCCTTAAGGTATAGCTGGTATTTTTTGGAACAAGGGTTATATATTTTCTCATACAAAACTATGAAAGAGTTTAGTATTCACTAATAATATTATTTCTTAATGAGCTAAGAATGGCAACAGAGCACTCCAAAAGACAGTTCTAAATGATTACAGGTGACAATATAAAATTAAAATCATTTGCTAACCCTGCCTTAAATCTAAGATTGGATCCAGACCCAAGAAACTATTTCTTTGTTATTGTCTTGGGCCGCAGATGGACCTTAATGACTTTCCACAAAAGAAGGCATTTACTATATTGAATGCATAGATACTTCATTCTAACATTCTATGAGGATAAAAAGAACAAGAATAAATTAGAGATAAGGCTTTATAATTAATTCATTGATATAACTAAAGTCAAATATTCCTGCTTCTGTGGAATATCTCATAGTTTTATTTCTCTATGACAACTAATTTGTCAGCGTTAGAAAGTGAATAGTGATATCTGCATCACACAGTGTTTCTCTGTAATGTGAGCCTGAATGCATCAAATGATAGCACGTGAGAAGGGATAAAACTTCCTTAAGTTCTCATGTGTGTATGTGGAGGCACAGCCCATATAGATAGATATTCAATTGACCACAAATCAGGGAAATAAGTATTGGGAAGGGTGGGTCAGAGAGAGGGTATAAGAGATACAGATAGTGTATATGAACTATTTCAAATGTATTAATTTGTCCACAAAACAACATACCTATTCACTTTTCAGTTTTTAAATGTTTTACCCAGTTGTTGTATTATAGATATCAATGTTATTTGGGTCCATACTGGATTACAAAAGAAACAATAACTAACCTTTCAATGGGAAGCAGCATCCTTGTCTTCACTCTTCCACCAAATATATACTTAATAGAATCTACAAAATGGCAAACAAATCCCAACTCTAACTTTACCTTCATTAGACATCATTGGAGCATTTCAAATGATTTCTATAAAATGGTAGTAAAATATCTGTCTTGCCAACATAATTGGATTGCAATGTGAGGTTTTAAGTGAGTTACTCAATACAATATAAAGCATGGTATGGCATAATTTATGATACTACTATGTGAATATTTATCACTTTGAACTGAAATAAATCACTTTCTTTGGTAATAAGATAGCACATATATTTGTAGATGGCAGCCTTCTTCATATTTGAACTGGTAAACATGCTGGGATAGGACCCATCATACTTAGAACCTGGGAAAGATGTGAGAGATTACCATTTGTATTGGAATCTACAAGGTCAAATTAAAAGGCTACTTCAGTAATAATTCAAAACTATAAAGAGACAGATATTTTCAATTCTTGTAAATAAAAAAGGAACTCTGTGGCCAGAGTGTCAACCAACTTGATAGAGCAATTATTCTCTTGGGTGAAAAGTGCTATTACAGGTGAGAAACAAACTTTTAGTCGGTGATTAATGGATTGATTTATGCCAAAATATTAGAGTGATATAAACAAGCCTGTGTGTTGATTTTCCATAAATGATACATGTTACCTTGATATGTTTGCAAAGCAGTTGGTGTGAGGTCCTGTCACAGTGCAGCATAGGGGTGCTGGAGTCAGGAAAAATCCAGGTTCAAATCTGATGCTTACCTCTTAACAATATTGAGATTTAGGGTCAGGCACTCAAACTCCATCTTCTTCATCTTCTCCATCCATCAACATGAAAGTAATAACCATGCTGCCTCTTTGGGTTTCTGTGAAGATAAATAAGAAAGAGAAAGATAATTAATTAGTTGCTTGGAATATTGGAGTTTAATGATATTTAGCACAGGGTTTGGAGCCAGATGGCCTCTATTTGAAAGTGGCATTGGAGCTTACCAGATGTGTGTGGCCCTTGGCAAGTTGCTTAACCACTCTTTGGCTCTATTTCTTAAATTATAAAAATAGCAAGGGTAATGATTGTACCTACTTCATGAAGATTAAGCTAATTAATATTTTAAAGTGTTTAAAACAGTACTATAGAACATAGGAAGTGCTATAAGTTTTTAATAAGATGAAAATGCAATGAACAATGTTTACTGTTGGCAAACCAGATTAATACATTTTTTAACATTTCCCCTAGTTTTGGGGGCTAATAGTTGAGGTTGATTTACATATGGCATAGCTCCTACTCAGAAAATGAAATTGTTCAGGTAATAGTCTATGAGAAATAAAGGGAAGACATTTCTACAAAGCTGAAACCAAACTCTCTGGTCTAGCTGTGAATAATCACTGCTGGCTCGCCTTAAAAGGTTAGAGGATTAGAATGTTAATAATTTTGTATTTCTTAAGCAAATATGTTCAAACATACAACGAGCAGCTGTTCCTATGGAAGAATGAGCCAGCGACAAGTTTCATCAGTTAAAAGGAAAGCTATTTTTGGTCAAATGAGAGCTCAAAAAAAGTGTTATTTTTGAAATGCTTTTTAATGACAGAAAACATAAATATTTTTTGCAGCTCTTTAATTCAGAAAACAACTTGCATAATGCTTTTGGACTTGAGAAGTGTAGATAAAAGCTTATTCCAAATCCTAGAAGTACAAATTCTTAGGATATTCTAATGAAAAAAATGTATAGTTTGTATCATGGAGGAAGTTGAGTTCCATATACATAGGAAAAACCAATTAATTTAAAGTAATGTTTCTCAATCTTTTTTTTTTCTTTTCATTATTGCCCCCTTAAATAGCTTTATAGGACAGCTTTTTCTAATTGCCTTTCACATGTAATTTTGACACCATGAATACAATATACATATGCCTATATACATAAAAAATTATTTTTTCCACCGGGAACCAACTGTCTTTCCACTGGGGACAATGTCACCCATCTCCTTTGAGAATTAATGGCTTAAAGTGATAATTTACAAAGGGAGGGTCTTTGTTTCTGGTCTACGCATGGAAAAAATGCCACTGTTATTCAGTCACTAAGTCATGTCGAACTCTTAAACCCCATTGAATGTAGGACGCCATGTTCCTCTGTCCTTCACTATGTCCTGGATTTTGCTCAAATTCATGTCCTTTGAGTCAGTGACACTATCTAACCATCTCATCCTCTGCAGCCTCCTCCTCCTTTTGCCTTCAGTCTTTCCCAGCATCAGGGTCTTTTCCCATGAGTGGGCTCTTTACATCAAGTGGGCAAAGTACTGGAGCTTCAGATTCAGAATCAGTCCTTCCAATGAGTATTCAGGGTTGATTTCTCTTAGGTTTCACTATTTTGATCGCCTTGCAATCCAAGGGATTCTCGCATCTTGTCTGCTTCAAGTAACTCTCTTCACCAGGTTCCTTATTTAAGATTGTTCCTGTTTTGTCTACTTGTTTGGTTTATTTTGCTTGGTTTTATTTATTTAGTATCAGGAAACCTATTTTAGACTTTCTAGCTGCAAGTATGGGAGTCTATGTTTAATTGAGCATGGACAAAAGTTTTAATGTGTTTAAATAAATTCTTTATTATACTTTCCTTATTTTTTTCGTTCAACTGCCTTATATAGAAGAGGCATAAGTTATGAGGGGAAGCCCCCAGGTGGCATAGTGGTAAAGAATCCACCTGCTAACTAGGAGTTTAGGAAGACCCCCTGGAGAAGGAAATGGAAACCCACTCCAGTATTCTCTCCTGGGAAATCCTATGGAGAAAGGAGCCTGGTCAGCTACAATCTATGGGGTTGCAAAACAGCTGGACATGACTTAGTGACTAAATGACAACAGCATGCCTTGGAATCCTCATTATCTATAAATGAGGATAGTGATAATACCTAACTCTAGGAGCTGCAACACTTAAATGAGTTAATATGAATAAGATTTTAGAACAGTGCGTGGTAAACGTAAAGCAGGACATCTCTTATTTTTATCTTTCACTAAAACTAGCTTAAGACCTTATAATAATTTCCTTATAATGATAAGTCTCAGGTTAAAATATCAAGTAGAAAGAGTAGTGTCAAGACACAGAATGGTTGAGGCAAAAAAAAACAAAAAACAAAACATGCTGGGAACTAAGCTAAGTCTTCTGTCAGGTGCTACATGTCTCTTTCACCTCTGATTCATTTTTTGTACAATAGACAGGTTATCTTATTTACTGTATCATCACAACTGGTTCTCTACTCTAAAATTTACATGACTTATATCTGTCATTTCAAATCCAATTTCAAATTTCTTTCAGGGAGTGTCTGATTGCCTCAGCTGTCCTTTCCTTATTCATACTTCTGGTCTCTAGTCAGTTGGGACAGGTATAGAAAACTTGGCAGAGAACCCCAGATTTTGAGAATGAGTAGCAATTATGAAACAGAGAGGATTTCTTAGAGTGGGCAAATATGTAAAAGTTGTCTGTCTCCATTGGGTAAGAGATACAGCATCAAATCATTATTTATGAGGTGTTAACTTCAAGTTTTTATCTAAATTAATATTCCCAAATATAAAGGAAGTTAATAATGACAAATGAAATTGAAATATACTAAGCAGTTGGAATATTTATGAGGACAACACATCACGTTGGCAAGACTGATGCTTGGCTATACAATGCCCCAGATATCATAAAGGAAAAATATCTTTTTTTATGTAAGGCAGCTGAACAATAAAAAAGTCAAAAATGTAATAAAGTATTTGTTTCAACACAGTAAATTTTTTCTCCATGCTCAATTAAATGTAAAATAAAATGAGACCCTCTAATGTCATAGCTCCCTTCAAATATCATGATCTTATTTTATTTGGGATGCTGGCAAGAAGTGACCTACATGAGTTTCTCTATCTTCTCTACTTTTAAAATATCCTGTATAAAATATCTACTGTGAAAATAATTTTAGGAAAAAATATGACTGAATTCTACTTGATATTTTACATCAATTAAACATGTTTGCTCTTGTTGTGGTGAAAAAATTTTACACTGTATAAGAATAACAGCATACTGTGAAAGTTCAAAATGGTAATATCTCAGAAACATATGCATGATAGTGTTTAAAAATAGTCCACCAAAATGGAAGTGCTTGAATATAAAATCTTGAGAAAACATTGCTTCTCTTACTTAGATATACTGGACATCAAGCAACATGACAGGAAAAAATGTATTTAACAACACAACAAAATAAAAATTTGCAATTCTATTTTGTGACATTCCAGATATTTTGAACCCTATTGGAAACAGAACATGTAGTATACATTCATGGGAAGATTATATGGACTTCAACCACTCCATTCATCAAACTGGTCTAGTTTACTGTCACAATACTTCAAATGAGAGACAGAAACATGATTTTATTACCCTGTACATCTAATGAAATTTATTGGATTCCAGTTAAGTTTATGTTGAGGGTAGAATTCCACAGAAGGACATTCTGCTTAAAGTATCTTTGCCATGGTATTAGAAAATAATTGTTAACACAAAAAGATTTAATCAATACATTATAGGTATCCTTAAACTGGATTAAAGCAAATATAAATAATAAAACCTTCAAGAAAATTGGAGATACCAAGAGAACATTTCATGCAAAATGAGCACAATAAAGGACAGAGATGGCAAGGACCTAACAGAAGCAGAAGAGATTAAGAAGAGGTGGCAAGAATACATGGAAGAACTATTCAATAAAGTCTTAATGACTCAGCCACTAAAGTAGAGTCAGACATCCTAGACTGTGAAGTCAAGTGGTCCTTTGGAAGCACACTATGAGCTAGTGGAGGTAATGGAATTCCAGCTGGGCTATTTCAAATCTTAAAGGATGATGTTGTTAATGTGCTGCATTTAATATGCCAGCATATTTGGAAAACTCAGCAGTTCCCACAGGACTGAAAGAGGTCAGTTTTCATTCCAATCGTAAAGAAGGGGAATGACAAAAACATTTGAAACTCCCACACAACTGCACTTATTTCACATGCTAGCAAGGTAATGCTCAAAATCCTTTAAGTTAGACTTCAAAAATATGTGTACTGAGAAATTCTAGACTTCTAGAACTGAGAACTTCTAGAACTTCTAGTTCAAGCTGGATTTAGAAAAGGCAGAGGAACCAGAGATCAAATTGCCAACATCCATTGGATCATAGAAAAATTAAGGGAATTCCAAAAAAAATCTGTTTCATTGACCACACTAAAGCCTTTGATTGTGTGGATCACAACAAACTGTGGAAAATTCTTAAAGAGATGGGAATTCTAGACCATCTTACCTGTCTCCTGAGAAACCTGTATGCAGGACAAGAAGCAACAGTTAGAACTGGACATGGAACAACACAAGGGAGTGGTCCCAAATCGGGAAAGGAATACATCAAGGTTATATATTATCACCCTGCTTATTTAATTTCTGTGCAGGGTATGTCATGCAAAATACCAAGCTGCATGAATCACAAAACTGGAATTAAGATTGCCAGGAGAAATATCAACAACCTCAGATATGCAGATGATATCACTCTAATGGCTGAAAGTGGAAAGGAACTAAAGAGCCTCTTGATGAAAGTGAAAGAGGAGTGAAAATGCTGGGTTAAAACTCAACATTCTATACACTAAGATCATGGCATCTGGTCCCATCATTTCGTGGCAAATGGGGAAAAAAGTGGAAACAGTGACAGATTTTATTTTCTTGGGCTCCAAAATCACTGTGGACTGTCACTGTAGCCATGAAATTAAAAGATGCTCCTTGAAAGAAAAACTATGACAGACCAGGACAGCAGAGATATCATTTTGTTGAAAAATGTCTGCATAGTCAAAGCTATGTTTTTTTCAGTAGTCACGTATGGATGTGAGAGTTGGACCATAAAGAAGGCTGAGCACCAAAGAATTGATGGATTCAGATCATGGTGCTGGAGAAGACTCTTGAGAGTCCCTTGGACAGCAAGGAGATCAAATCAGTCAGTCCTAAAGGAAATCAACCCTGAATATTCATTGGAAGGACTGATGCTGAAGCTCAAGCTTCAGTACTTTGGCCAGTTGATGCAAAGAACCAAATCATTACAAAAGATCCTGATGCTAGGAAAGATTGAGGGCAAGACAAGCAGCGGGCAATAGCGGATGAGATGGTTGGATAGTATTACTGACTCAATGGTCATGACTTTGAGCAAACTCTGGGAGATAGGTAAGGACAGGGAGGTCTGGCGTGTGCAGTCCATGGGGTCTCAGACTCAGACAGAAGTTAGAAAATGAAAACAACAAAACTCCATTAACACATCAAAATCAGACTTTCCGTTCCGTTCCATCGCTCAGTCGTGTCCGACTCTTTGCGACCCCATGGACTGTAGCCTACCAGGCTTCTCGGTCCATGGGATTCTCCAGGCAAGATCAAAATCAGACTTTAGTATACATCATTTCACAATTAAGATAATTAACAAAACTAACCATTTTGAGAATTATATATTTTTAAAACAAAGTAGTTTTGTTCAAATGGTGATATGTCTTTTTTTTTTTTTCCCTTTACGATTAACATGCTAAAGTTCCTTTAGACTGGTATCTCATGTTCTTAAATGGTTTTTGTACTTTTATTTAAACAAAGTGGTTTGTTGAAAACTTTTTCACCCTGGTTCTTCATTCATCAAAAAATATATCTAAAATATAAAATAAATTGCTTAAACTAAGTCTAGGGAAATAATTCCAGACATGGTGATGGCACCCCACTCCAGTACTCTTGCCTGGAAAATCCCATGGGCGGAGGACCCTAGTAGGCTGCAGGCCATGGGGTCGCGAAGAGTCAGATAGGACTGAGTGACTTCAATTTCACGCATTGGAGAAGGAAATGGCAACCCACTCCAGTGTTCTTACCTGGAGAATCCCAGGGACGGGGGAGAATGGTGGACTGCCATCTATGGGGTCGCACAGAGTTGGACACGACTGAAGAGACTTAGCAGAAGCAGCAGGGAAACAATTCAATAAAAATGAAAAATAAAACCTTGCTCATCTTAAAGAAATTTATTAACAAGAGGAATAGAAATGCAGCATACTTTCTAGAAATGTAGCATTTTATAAACAGACAATATTTTTTGCTATTATCTGACCAAATTCCTCATTTTATGTATGAGGAAACATTTTAGTGATGTGTTTTTACTCAAAAGTAGACAGTCATTAGAGCTCCAAGGAACACAGATTTTTAAATGCTTGGAACAATGTTTAAATAAATACTTTCATCTTTTATTTCATACCAAATTTCATAGTACATGAAGATGACTTTCATAAAATCTCTCAGTTCAAATAAACATATTCTCATATTGTCTCATTCCTAAAACTACACATTTAATATCAGGTCTTCCTTTGACCCTGGTGGCTCAGAGGATAAAGCGTCTACCTGAAATGCTGGAGACCCAAGTTTGACCCATGTGCTGGGAAGATCCCCTGGAGAAGAAAATGGCAACCCACTCCAGAACTATTGCCTAGAAAATTCCATGGATGGAGGAGCCTGGTGGGCTACAGTCCATGGGGTCACCAAGAGTCGGACATGACTGAATGCCTTCACTTCACTTCACTTCCTTCGACTTTATGAAAAAAAGGTAAAAAGTTAGCAAGAAAGCAAAGTCAATTTTCTTTTCTATCATGCTTCCAGTCACAGACAGCCAAAAACTTTTTACATTTTC
This sequence comes from Moschus berezovskii, assembly GCF_049115385.1. NCBI lineage: Eukaryota > Metazoa > Chordata > Mammalia > Artiodactyla > Moschidae > Moschus > Moschus berezovskii. The sequence goes on from NC_142466.1 coordinate 25,170,576, forward strand.
TAAGATTGTTGGATTAGGCCCTAAAGTAAGATGCTTCTCAATTTTACTGAAAAACAAAATTGATCCCTAATTAGTATGTATATACCACCCTATGCACTATAGTCTGCCAGGCTCCTCTGTCCATAGAATTTTCCAGGCAAGAATACTGGAGCAGGTTGTCATTTCCTACTCTATGGGTCTTCCCAATCCAGTTATTGAACCCACATCTCTTGTGTCTCCTGCACTGACAGCCAGATTTTTATGACCTCACTACATGGGAAGTCCAAGAATACACACACAGCAAATAAAAAATGCTATGAATAAAATACACATATCTCACTTTTTGAAGTATTAATATTTGACTGTATACTATGACACTGTAGCTGGGCTTTATTAAACAACTTTACTAAGGTAAAGCTAACATAATAAGCTGCACATATCGGAAGTGTAATTCCACAGAAGTACATTCTGCTTCCAGAAGGACAGAATGTTCCATTGAATGTTTTCAATTCTGTTCCACTGACTTATATGCATATATTTGTACAAATAACACAGTGCATTTATTACTATGGCTTTATAGTGAATTTTGAAATCATGTAGTATAAGTCCTCCAACTTTACTGTTTTTTGTTCAAAATTGTTTTGGCAATTCTCAGTCTGTTGAATTTCCAACACATTTAAGAATCAGATGTTGAACTCCATAATAATTCTCTGGGGTTTCTGATAACAATTACATTGAATTTGTAAGTCAATTTTGAATAAATTGCTTTCCTGACAATATTGTTTCTTCTATCTTTTGAACATGAAATGCCTTTCCATTCATTTACATCCTTAATTTCTCTCAGTGTATTTTTCCATACACAAACCTTGCACTATTTTTGGTTAAAGTTGCTAATAAGTACTTTATATATTGATGTTATTATAAATCGAATTGTTTTCTTCATTTCTTCTTTATGTGCCTTATTTTTAGCATAAATTAAGTGATTTTTATATCTTGATTTTGTGTTCTATGAGCTTCCTAAAGTGTGGGGTTAGTTATAGCAGTTTTGTTATGTGTACATTTCGTAGAACGTCCTATATAGAATTTGTTTAGAATTTGTTATGTGTATATTTCTCAGAATTTGCTGTCACCTACAATTAAAGGGATCTTTTTTCCCTCCCTTTTCACCATGGATATCTTTTAGTACCTTTTAACTTTTTCTTCGTTGTTGTTGAAGTAGCTAGAATTTTCAATACAGTGTTCAGTAGAAGTAGTGCAAGTAGATATCCTTGCCTGTTCCTTATCTTAGGAGAAATTGTCTTTTATGCTTAATTATGATGTTAGATGTGGGTTTTTCCTAGATTCCCTTTATAAGGTAAATGAAATTTCGTTTTTACTTTTGTTGAGAGTTTTATTTTGAATGAGTATTGAGTTTTGCCAAATGAATTTGCAATCTGACATTAACTGAATGTCATTAATTGCACCAATTGAAATTAGTATTTTTTGTCTTTTATTCTGTTAATAGCGTGTGTTATGTTAATTTTCTAATGTTAATCCCACCTCACATTCTGGCATGAATTTTACTTGGTTGTGGCATCTAACCCATTTTAAATATTGCTAGCTTTCAGCTCTAATATTTTCGTGCTTTTGTATTTATGTTCATATGGCTATTGGTCTATAGTTTGCTTTTTTTGCAATGTCTTTGGCTTACAAATCAGTATAATTCTGGCCTCTATCATCTGATAGAGTTTGCTAAAGATTTGGTATTGTTTTTTATATATTTGATAGAATTCACCAGTAAGTCATCTGTGCTGTACCACTTTGTGTGGAAATAGTAATTCAATGTCTTTACTTACTTTAGGTCTAATTTAATGTTTTTTCTTCTGGAATAAGTTTTGATGCTGGTGTGATTCTAGGGATTTTCCTATTTCATTAAGCTGTCCAATATAATGCCAAAAATTATTTATAATAATCCCTTAAATTATATGGTCTGTTGTAATGTGTTATCTTTCATTCTTGCTTTTGATAATTTGTATCTTATCTGCTTCATTCTCAGTCTAGATAAATATCTGTCAGCTTTATTGATACTTAAAAGAATCAACTTTTGGTTTTATTGGTTTTCTCTAATTTTCTGTTTTATATTTCCTTGATGTCTCCTATATTTTTTCTGCTCTCTGCTTGCTTTGAGTTTAATTTATTCTTATTTTTAAAAATTTATTAACATACAAGAGGTTATTTATCTGAAAATTTTCTTCATTTATGGTAAAGGCATTTTAAGTTACATATTTTCTTCTAATCACTGCTTTAGCTACTTCCTATAAGTTTTGATATGTTATTTTTTAATCAGAATATTGTCTAAATTATCTTGCATTATCTAATTTGAATCACAGGTTACTTAGAAGTATGCTGTTCAAATTTCCAAATATTTGGAGAATTGTAAATATTTCTTTCTTTTGCTAATTTCTAGTCTAATATAACTTTACTGTAGCTTGAGAATTTACTTTGTATAACTTCAATCTTAATTTACCTTGTTTATGTTTCAAACATATTTGAAAAAATGTTTATTGTACTCTTCAGTGAAATGTTATATAAATCAATTATGTGAAGTTAGTTATTGATACAAATATTTTTCAAATATTCTATATATCTACTAAATCTCTGTCTAGATTTTCTAGACAGAAAACTAAATTATTAAAGGCAGGACATTGAAAATTCCAATTTTAGTTGTTAAATTGTATCTTCCTCTTTTCTTTTTTATCAGTTTTTCTTCCTGTACTTTGGGGCTCTGATTTAGGTGAACATGCATTTGTAACTGTCCTATGTATTTGAGGTACTGACCCCTTTATCATTATAAAATGCATCTTTTTGTTTCTACTAAAATTCTTAGTGTTTTTTTTATATCAATTTGTTAATTTTATTCTTATTGTGCTTTTATTTTTTTAGATATAACATTATAAGGTATATCTTATCACAAACAACTACAGATTAATAATTATTTATTTTGGATAAAATATAGCTAATTTGCTCAAGTTCAGTTAAAATTCCTGAGACATTCTTTATGCTACTATTGTCATTAGAATTCAAACAACACAGTGTTACAATATTGCTTTGTGCAACCTTGTGTCAAAGAAGTCAACAGACTAAATGAAAAATACATATGTCTAATGGTCATGTATGGATGTGAGAGTTGGACTGTGAAGAAAGCTGATCGCCGAAGAATTGATGCTTTTGAACTCTGGTGTTGGAGAAGACTCTTGAGAGTCCCTTGGACTGCAAGGAGATCCAACCAGTCCATTCTAAAGGAGATCAATCCTGGGTGTTCATTGGAAGGACTGATGCTAAAGCTGAAACTGCAATACTTTGGCCACCTCATGCAAAGAGTTGACTTATTGGAAAACCCTCTGATGCTGGGAGGGATTGGGGGCAGGAGAAGAAGGGGACGACAGAAAATGAGATGGATGGATGGCATCACCAGCTCGATGGACATGAGTTTGAGTGAACTCCGGGAGTTGGTGATGGACAGGGAGGCCTGGCGTGCTGTGATTCATGGGGTCGCAAAGAGTCGGACACAACTGAGTGACTGAACTGAACTGAAGGTAACTACTTCAAAACTAACTATACTGATAATGACATTAAACACAAAAGATCATACACTTAAAATAAAACTATTATTGCCATATTGGATTTAAAAAATAGCCTCCATAATAGAGGCACACTTAAATAATAGGACACAGAAAGGTTGAGAGTAAAAGTACAGAAAAAGATGTGCCATGGAAACATTAACCAAAATAATGGCTGGATGGCATCACCGACTTGATGGACATGAGTTTGAGTGAACTCCAGGAGTTGGTGACGGACAGGGAGGCCTGGCATGCTGCAATTCACGGGGTCACAAAGAGTCGGACACGACTGAGCGACTGAACTGAACTGAACTGAGTCTTTTATGTTAAGGTGACATATATACTGCTTACAATCATTTTTATTTTTTTCCTGAAGTTTTGAATAACTATTCTGACATCTGGTGTCAGTCTGAAGGAGTTTCTTTATTAATCCTTGTAAAATGGGTCAGCCAGCAATGAACTGCCTCACTCTATTTTTATTTTGGGAATATCTTTTTATTTTGCTTCTTTTGAAGGATAGTTTGGCTAGATACAGAATTCTTGGTTAATTTTTCTGTTTCTCACACACTAATTTCAATTTCTCATTTCATTCATTTCTGGCCTCCTTGTTTCTGATGACAAGTCAGATGCTAATCTTATTGTGGGTCGTTTGAACATGATAGTTTAGTTTTTCTCCTATGGATTTCAATTTATTTTCTATGCATTTTTCTTTCAACTCTTTACTTATGATATATCCATGATTAGAGCTCATACATTTCCTTTCCTCACTCTCTGTCTTTTATTCTCTGTCCCTACCTCCCTCCTTTCCTCTGAAAATTTTTTACTCATTATTTCTTTAATGTTTGTTCCTAATATTTTTGCTCCTCTCCTTCTTGATTCCATCTACATATATGGCAGTGTACTTGCTGGTTTGTACAAACTTCTGAGTTTCTGCTAAATTCAAATATTTTTCCATTTTGATATGCATATTAGCTTACATAATCTCTACTAATCTATTGACAATGCCACTGATCATGAGTATTATACAATGCTCTAAATTCAGTGAGTTCCTTAAAACTGTGTGTAGAAGATGCTAGTCTTCATGACCTGTCCCATGTGGTAAATCTCTGTTCTGTCATAATGGAGAAAATTTGGGTGCAGATTAAAACAAGAAAGTGGCATATTTTCACTGATCTTAAGTTTTGCAGGTTTAAAAACACAAATACTACTCATACTGTTGCACACTTTGCTTGATTTACAGAGTGTCTAATGATTAATTTTGTCAACTTTGTAGTTTTGAAATTGCTATGGGGAAAAGATTTGCTCTTTGAAAATCTTGCCTCTACTTAACTTTTCAACATATGGGAATTGGTTTAGTAACTGATTTAATGTTCTTATCTGTTAATTTTAATATCTGTGCCAGTTTCAATTGATTGGTTTTTCTCCTATTTTCCTGTTTCTCTGTGTTTCTGCTAATTTTTGCTTGTAATGACAAAACATTATGAACTTTACCTATTTGAGTTATGGATTTTTTTAAAAAAATTTCTATTAATGTTATTGAGCTTTCATTTAGAAAGTAGTTTTTTGGAAACAGTTTGACACTTTAGGTCTCACTTTTAGTAACTGTTGTAACATACTCCTGCATAACCTAACCAAAACAATGTGAATAACACAGTATTCCAGCCTTATTTGTGGGAATGGACAGACATTATTCTTAGCCCAATCTAAGTATAGGCATTGTTACATTAAATCTTTTCTGATGGGTCTTTCTCAGTTCTCCAGTGTTTTTGCTCTCAGGTTTGCTGATCAGTACTCTGCTAAATACAAAGTCAATATCTTTGCAGATATCCAGAGTTCCACTCTGAATTGATCTCTCCACTCTAATAATTTCCCCTATGATTTCTACTTTCCTTGTTTTCTCAGACTGCCAGGTCTCAATCCTTAACTCAGGAAGCTTCATCTAGCTTCATCTAGGTTTTTCTTCTATATGCCTTGACCTGGAAACTGTTGTCCAATGTCTGGAAAAGTGTTGTTGATATACCTGATGGGATGTGTTAGTTTGTTTCAAACAGAAGGGTTTAATCCATTTCTTATTGTTCCGTCATGAAAAGAAAAGTGGAAGTCTCTGGGTTTTTTTTGTTTGTTTGTTTGTTTTTTGGCTTTTGTTTTTAAGGAAGAAAAAAGTTCCTTATTCACTTGAATAATTATATATTGTGGGAGACAAAAGCTCCCACCATTGTGGCCAGGGTGTAAAATTAAAATGTAAAGTGTGATCCCCCATTAAATTTGATACCAATGAACAAAAAAGAAATCAGCAGAGCAGCAGATGGTACTGTCTGCAGCTCTGGGAGAGACTCGAGGCTCATAGTCACCATCTGCCTGCACAGCATTTTCTCAAACTTAGTATTTAGCAAAGTTTATTACTACTAAGCTTATGAGCATTATGAGACAGATTACCAAATTCCTACATTATACCATCTTTAATTAAAAGAAATATATGTCATGTGTTGGATAATTATGGAAGCTATGTGAAACATAAATATCGTGGCCTGTTACTCTTCTTAATAACCTCTGCTTTTTCGGTTCAATGCCAGAAAGAAACATTTACTAAGTTATACAGTATACCTTTAAGAGGTCTGTGGGATCAATTCATTGTTCGGCTTGCAAATTCTTACATAAATTCTACCCCTGAACACCTTTATTAAAACTGACTCTTAAACAGGGGATTATATGTATAACTATGGCTGATTCATGCTGAGGTTTGACAGAAAAAAAAAAAAAAAATCCAAAATTCTGTAAAGCAATTATCCTTCAATTAAAAAATTAATTAATTTGAAAAAACTGACTCTTCATGGTTCGTGAAGTTCTCATGAATACAATTTGTGATTCTTGTTATATACGTTCCTGATGGTTATGTATTCTGTATTTCAAGCAAAACACATTCAGTAAATTTCAGACCATCCATTGGCAAAAAAAATTGTAGCTATACATATTGAAGTTTAATTAACTGGTAGAGAAATTTGTTTAGATATAATAATGCATAATTAATCTCAATCTTGGATAGAGTTGCAAGTTCTGCATCTAAATCTATGGTTATCTTCTAGGGCTTACATAATCATTCACAATATTAGGCTGAAACATAGGCAAAGCCATTTTTGTAGGTCAAAAGTGGTCAAATTTGATAAACATATACAGTTCAAATTAACATAAGACAATTTTAATTACCATCGTTTGCCAATACCAAGATCATGCTTCTATTAATGATTTCCAAAACTGTTACACAGGTATCTTCTTACTGCTATTGCTTTTAATATAAGATGCACAGGGAATATCTTGGTTACTAATATTTTATTCCTGTAATATTTCTGATTATAAAATCTTAATGTGAACTGAATAAAAAATGAATTTATAGTTGCTAAAGAGTGGTGTTTAAAGGCTTAAAATATATATTTCAAGTGATTTTCAAATTTCGATGTAGGAATAAAAATGTTACAATAACCAAGATAATTTGGGAGAGAAAAATGAGGAGGCAGTCCTTACTCTAATTCAAAGTTATAATAAATAATCCATTTTTCCAGGCTGCACAATAAAGAAAGACTGCCCGGGATTTCTTCCATTTTTGTTATTTCATAGATATGTTGCACTAGATGGGATACTTTTAGTATTAATACCTACATCTACAGCTCATTGTAAGGATTAAATAAATCAATACATTTAATGTATATCAAAGTCTTTTAGGCATAGACAGAACTTAATAAAGGTTAGTTATTGTTATTTTAGGTGCATATTCAATATTTAGAAGTGAGACAGCATGGATTTACATTGTGACACTTGATACTCTGACTCAGTTGTCTCATTACAAATATGTAGTTTTTAAAAGAAGTACTTATTTAACCAGTTGTTATGGTTTTAAATGAGTTGAACATAAATTACTGAAGATCTTGGCCTTTGAATCTTAAAGCTGACAAACTATTCTTTTATATGTTTATAGCTTATGTAAATTTTAAGAAAATTACTGCAATTCAGGCCATGAAGACTATGTAATATATAATTCCACTCCATCCCCAGCTTCTAAGCAGGTTTAAACACAAATATCTCCAAAAATGGATACATTCTCCACTGCATAAATCTCTGGGAAAAATATGAAACAAAACGAACATTCATCTACGGGACACAGAAGTTACTTTTTAGGGTATGGGGTTAGGTGTGTAAGATACACACAATAAGAAAATAAAGGTTATTGGAGGAATAAAGATATATTGCTTCATTTCTATTATTGTACCTGTCTTTCAGAGAGACCAGCTAGGTCTACTGATTTACTCTTGAGTCTGGGCCTTTTTGGCCCCAAAGCAAATTCTTGACCATCCTGGACTTTCTTTATGTCCTCTGTAAAATCTTACTGATTCCATGACACACATGCTATAGTCTGACCACTTATTCTATCATGGTAATGCACCTCAAGAATAGACTATGGCAACAAGTGAGATGTAGGCAAAAGAAGATATGTGGGAATGTGGATAGAAAGGGGCAGTGTCATAATTTTTCAGATGACAAAAATAGTTTACCACAGTTTTTAGTATAGGTAATAATTTTTATGTGGATAAATAATGCTAATTTGTAAAATTTCAGGGTCATAGTTTCTATATTGAAGATGCTTATACCAATAACTGGGATTTCTCAATGGCTTAGCAGGTATAGAATCTGCCTGCAATGCAGGAGACACAAGAGATGTAGGTTCAATCCCTGAGCTGGGAAGATCCCCTGGAGAAGGAAATGGCTTGGTTTTTGCTCTTTGATTTTTCAAGGATTAGTCAGTAAAAATAAATTTTTCCCTTTTGTTTATATAAGTTTGAAGGAATGTCAATCTAGGTTTTTATAAAATATCTATAAATATGTAAGCTAAGGCAGTCTGATTAAGGAAAAGATAGCTTGTTTCATATGATAGGCAATTTCACTATCTAATTTATAGAATACTCAACAGCCTCTATTTTGTATGTAAAGCAGTAAGGATCTTGGCTACTTTACTAAATAGGCAATATGATAGCTTATTTTAAATGAAATTAAGAAATTTCATTTTCTTCTTGTGCAAAATCAGCACTCTTTTTGCTTTAAAAATGTACTGAAAGTATTTTAGAATGCTATAAATCTTTGAAAAACTACCTTAAAGGAAACATAAGACTATTTCAGTCAAATCACGCTAAAAATATTCATTCTTTGTACAGTAATAATTTTGATTTATTTCATCCCTTTTTCCATGTAATAACCTTTAGGAAGTCATGATAATCAATTTCTCTGATGATATCAATTCCTATAGTAGATCAGCTCCCATTATATTAGACATAATGCAAGTATTTGCATATTGCTATTACTATTCTCATATACACAAGGATATAAATGTGGAATAACAGTATATACTCTCCACATTTATGCCACTAAAGAGGTTCTATGTGTTGGGATATATACTTTCAGGGCCCAGTATAGACAAAGCAAACATTTTATAGCATATTTTTGTGTGAACTCTAGATGTCTGGATTTCTGAATTATAAATGAGAATAATAAGTCTGCACAGTCTTTTTGGTGTTATAATAACAGATCTTTTGATATATTTATAATATTCAAAGGTTTTATTCAAACAGAAAAGTCGAGTGGTAGTTATCCTATAAACCACATGTAAGTTAGCAAATGAATAAATAAATACACTTTGAACCAGTATTGCTACTTCAGGAATTTGTCAAAAGAAGTTAGAGATGTGGATGAAAAAACACCTTGGTAGATATCCCAGCTTTACTTATACCTGCAAATGATAAAAAACACTATAGAATTTGTGCATTAGTAATGGGAAGTTTCAAAAATAAAATATACTTCTATGTTGGAATACTAAAAATAGTGGTGTCTAAATGTATTGATAGATAATATAGTGTCTAGCTGGAAAAAAAAGCAGCGATAGAGTGGTTTGTACAATATAGTGTAGCTGAAAACAAAATAAAGCAGAGTTAGAGTGGTTTGTACAACAGATGACAAGAGAAAAAGATATAAAAACATAGAATATTAACCTTGTTCAGAGAAAAATATTAACATTTGTTGTTCCTCTGTCAGGTGGATTACATAGGATTTTTCTTTTTCTTTAGTTCTCTTTTGTATTGCATCTGGGGTTGTATATACTCTTTAAGATTTTCCCATAGACAGGATTAGACAATCTACCCTGAGTTAGCCACATAAGACAACTACAATAAATTTGATGTATTGCCATCATAAAACATTTTCTGAGAGCCTTAAATACAAAAGATATTAAACTAGACAGTCATAATTGCTCAGTTTTTCAATTCCAGTCCTTGTATAGCTAATGAAAGAGGAATCAAGGCATGAAAAGTAGTGATGTATGCTTCATCTATTTATCTATCTATATTGCAAGTAGGGAACTAAATAATATTCCCTTAAATAAGACTGTCTCATGACAAACTACCAGTTTGACTGCAAACCTATAACATCAGTGTTAGAACTCTTACCCATAAGTTACTATTATTGTCCAGTTTATTGATTCTTGACAGTCATATGATTATAATAACATGTGGAGAAGATACTGTTTTTCAACCAAGTTTGATCACATTGAACAATTTTAACTGCCCAAAAGATGAAATCCTTTAAACTGAATCAATCATGTGTACTCTGAGTGATCCACAAGGAAACTGCCACATTTTATTGCTGCTGAAATCTACAGTCAGTCTCAAAATTTGCTTCAAGAAACTAAATTATCAGCAAGGTTGCAGGATACAAGATTAACATACAGAAATGTATTGCATTTCTTTATACTAATTGGTGGCTCAATGGTAAAGAATCTGCCTGCAATGCTTTTGGTCCCTGGGTCAGGAAGTACTCCTGGAGAAGGTAATGACTACCCACTCCAGTATTCTTGCCTGCAGAATTCCATGGACAGAGGAGTCTGGTGGGTTACAGTCAATGGGGTTGCAAAGAGTCAGACATGACTGAGTGACTAACACTTTCACTTTCTTTATGCCAACAATGAAATATCAGAAAGGGAATGTTAAAAATATAAATATCTTTTAAAGTTCAGTTCAGTTCAGTTCAGTTCAGTCGCTCAGTCGTGTCCGACTCTCCGCGACCCCATGAATCACAGCACGCCAGGCCTCCCTGTCCATCACCAACTCCCGGAGTACACTCAAACTCATGTCCACAGAGTCGGTGATGCCATCCAGCCATCTCATTCTCCGTCGTCCCCTTCTCCTCCCGCCCCCAACCTTTCCCAGCATCAGAGTCTTTTCCAGTGAGTCAACTCGTCTCATGAGGTGGCCAAAGTATTGGAGTTTCAGCTTTAGCATCAGTCCCTCCAATGAACATCCAGGATTGATCTCCTTTAGAATGGACTGGTTGGATCTCCTTGCAGTATAAGGGACTCTCAAGAGTCTTCTCCAGCACCACAGTTCAAAAGCATCGATTCTTCGGCGATCAGCTTTCTTCACAGTCCAACTCTCACATCCATACATGACCATGGGAAAAACCATTGCCTTGACTAGACGGACCTTGGTCGGCAAAGTAATGTCTCTGCTTTTTAATATACTATCAAGGTTGGTCATAACTTTCCTGCCAAGGAGCAAGCGTCTTTTAATTTCATGGCTGCAATCAGCATCTGCAGTGATTTTGGAGCCCAAAAAAACAAAGTCTGACACTGTTTCCATTGTTTTTCCATCTATTTCCCATGAAGTGATGGGACCAGATGCCATGATCTTTGTTTTCTGAATGTTGAGCTTCAAGCCAACCTTTTCACTCTCCTCTTTCACTTTCATCAAGAGGCTTTTGAGTTCCTCTTCACTTTCTGCCATAAGGGTAGTGTCATCTGCATATCTAAGGTTATTGATATTTCTCCCAGCAATCTTGATTCCAGCTTGTGCTTCTTCCAGCCCAGCGTTCCTCATGATGTACTCTGCATATAAGTTAAATAAGCAAGGTGACAAGATACAACCTTGACGTACACCTTTTCCTATTTGGAACCAGTCTGTTGTTCCATGACCGGTTCTAACTGTTGCTTCCTGACCTGCATACAGGTTTCTCAAGAGGCAGGTCAGGTGGTCTGGGATTCCCATCTCTTTCAGAATGTTCCACAGTTTATTGTGATCCACACAGTCAAAGGCTTTGGCATAGTCAATGAAGCAGAAATAGATGTTTTTCTGGAACTCTCTTGCTTTCTCCATGATCCAGCGGATGTTGGCAATTTGATCTCTGGTGCCTCTGCCTTTTCTAAAAGCTGCTTGAACATCTGGGAGTTCACGGTTTACATACTGCTGAAGCCTGGCTTGGAGAATTTTGAGCATGACTTTACTAGCGTGTGAGATGAGTGCAATTGTGCGGTAGTTTGAGCATTCTTTGGCATTGCCTTTCTTTGGGATTGGAATGAAGACTGACCTCTTCCAGTCCTGTGGCCACTGCTGAGTTTTCCAAATCTGCTGGCATATTGAGTGCAGCACTTTCACAGCATCCTCTTTCAAGACTTGAAATAGCTCAACTGGAATTCCATCACCTCCACTAGCTTTGTTCGTAGTGATGCTTTCTAAGGCCCACTTGACTTCACATTCCAAGATGTCTGGCTCTAGGTCAGTGATCACATTATCGTGACTATCTTGGTCGGGAAGATCTTTTTTGTACAGTTCTTCTGTGTATTCCTGCCACCTCTTCTTAATCTCTTCTGCTTCTGTTAGGTCCATACCATTTCTGTCCTTTATCGAGCCCATCTTTGCATGAAAAGTTCCCTTGGAATCTCTAATTTTCTTGAAGAGGTCTCTTGTTTTTCCTATTCTGTTGTTTTCCTCTATTTCTTTGCATTGATCACTGAGGAAGGCTTTCTTATCTCTCCTTGCTATTCTTTGGAACTCTGCATTCAGATGCTTATATCTTTCCTTTTCTCCTTTGCTTTTCGCCTCTCTTCTTTTTACAGCTATTTGTAAGGCCTCCTCAGACAGCCATTTCGCTCTTTTGCATTTCTTTTCCATGGGGATGGTCTTGGTCCCTGTCTCCTGTACAATGTCACGAACCTCCGTCCAGAGTTCATCAGGCACTCTATTTACAACACCCAAAATAAGATACTTAGGAATAAAACTGACCAAGGAGGTGAAAGACTTATACACTGAGAACTATAAAACATTAATAAAGGATATTGAAGATGATTCAAATAAATGGAAATATATCCTATGTTTTTGGATTGGAAAAATTAATATTATTAAAATGGCCATTTTACCCAAAGCAATATACAGATTTAATGTGACCCCTATCAAATTACCTATGACATTTTTCACAGAACTAGAATAAATAACCCTAAAATTCATATGGAACCATAAAAGACACAGAATTGCCAAAACAACACTGAAGAAAAAGAACAAAGCAGGAGGCATAACCCTCCCAGACTTCAGACAGTACTATAAAGCTACAGTAATCAAAACAGCATGGTACTGGCACAAAAACATACATGTGAATTTATGGAGAAGAATAAAGAGTCCAGAAACAAACCAACACACCTATGGTCAATTAATCTTCCACAAAGAAGGCAAGGATATAATGGCAAGACAGTGTTCTCTTCAGCAGGTAGTGTTGGGAAAGCTAGACAGCCACATGTAAATCAATGAAGTTAGAATATACCCTTTCACCATATATGAAAATAAACTCAACATGCCTTAAAGACTTAAACATAAGACATGACAGCACAACATTCCTAATAGAGAACATAGGCAAAACATTCCCTGACATAAATTTTTACCAGTGTTTTCTAAGGTCAGTCTCCCAAGGCAACGGAAATAAAAGCAAATTAAAAAAAAAAAAAAGTGACCCAATCAAACTTACAAGCAAAAGAAACCATGAACAAAACAAAAAGACAGCCTATAGAATGGTTGCAAATGATGTGACAGACAATGGCTTAATTTTCAAAATATACAAACAGCTCATACAAGTCAACAACAACACAAAAAGCCCTATCCAAAAAATAGGCAGAAGAAATAGACATTTCTCCAAAGAAGAAATACAAAAAGATGCATGAAAATATGCTCCACATCAATAATTATTAGAAAAATACAAATCAAAACCACAATGAGGTACCACCTCATACCAGTCAGAAAGGCCATCATTAAAAAGTCCACAAACAACAAAGGCTAGAAAGGGTATTGACAATGTTGGTAGGAATATAAGTTGATGCAGCCACTGTGGAAAACACCATGGAGGTTCCTTAGAAAATTAAAACTAGAATTACTATACAATCCAGAGATCTCACTCCTGGGCACATATTGAGACAAAACTCTAATTCAAAAAGATTCATGCACCCTTATGCTTATAGCGGCACTATTCACAATGACCAAGACACAGAAACAATCTAAATGTCCACCAACAAATGTTTGGATAAAAAAAGACATAGTTTAATTTTACAGTGGAGTACTACTCAGCCACAAAAAATAATGCTATTGGCAACAACATGGATTAAACTAGAGATTATAATAATAAGTGAAGTAAATCAGGAAGAAAAAGACAAATACCATATGATATCACTTATGTGTATAATCTCAAAGATAACACAAATGAATCCATCTCTGAAACAGAAACAGAATCACAGACATAGAAAACAGACTGTTGGTTTCCAGGAGAAGAGACTGGGGGAAGGATGAAGGGAGAGGTTGGGGTTAGCTTTTATATACAGAATGGGTAAACAGTAAGGTCCCAAGTATAGCACAGAGAACTATATTCAATTTTCTATGATTAAACCATAATGGAAAATAATATTTAAAAGTGTATATATGTGTATAACTGAATCACTTTGTTGTACATCAACAATTAATACAATACTGTAAATCAACTGTACTTCATTGAGAAAACAGAAAAGAAACTGAATTATTCTTGGGTTTCCTGCATATATATTCCAAATCATAACTCTATTCAAAATGTTCCCCTTCAATCAAATAAAGCCATTCTTAACTGTACTATAGCTTTGGTTTCCTCAATTGTGTAAATGAAGGCTTAGCAAACATTTTCTTTAAAGGGCTAAATATAAGATATTTAGCCAGGTGATCTCTTTTCAACAATTCAACTCTGCCACTGAAGTATAAAAGCAGCCATAGACAATGAGCCTGCTGTGTTACAATAAAACTTTATTTACAAAGTAGGGAGCAGGCTGGATTTGACTTGTGGGCTAAAGACTGCTGACACAATCTAGATACATGATTCAATTGTCAACTTTGTAACATTTGCTTAAATTTAGTTTTGAACTAAATAAAGCTGATGGGACATTATGAACATTACATCTATGGAGACATGGATGTTCATTCATAATTGTCTGGAATTTCGTAGGGAGCAGGGTGATGAATCAGACAAATTTGCTGAAGGCTAACTTTATTCCCCTAGCCAATTCTAACATATATACATTATAACCTGAAGGAAGATTATTTGACTTCTCTCATGTGTCAGATATATCTTCTCATTTCAATCTTCACACCAATGCTGGGATATATTTTTATTGTTCTCATTTTTTATTGATGCTTTTGAACTGTGGTGTTGGAAAGGACTCAGGAGTCCCTTGGACTGCAAGGAGATCAAACCAGTCAATCCTAAAGTAAATCAGTCATGAATATTCATTGGAAGGACTGATGCTGAAGCTGAAGCTCCAATATATTGGCCACTCGATGCAAAGAACTGACTCATTGGAAAAGACCCCAATGCTGGGAAAGATTGAAGGCAGGAGGAGAAGGGGACAGGAGATGAGATGGTTGGATGCATCACCAACTCGATGGACATAAGTTTGAGCAAGCTCTGGGAGCTGGTGATGGTCAGGGAGGCCTGGCATGCTACAGTCCATGGGGTCACAAACAGCGACTGAACTGAACTGAACTGTTCTCATCTTATTGATGAATAACTGAGGTTCAATGAAGTTAAACAATTCATAGAATGGGATAGCAAGTGTCAGATATAAAATTAACAAATGTATTGCAGTATTATAGGAGAGAATTGATCCTCAGGTTGAGTTTCTGTTTGAACCCTCCAAACTTGGTTCATGAAATGGACAATTTTATACAGTTGAAGACATAATTGTTTCAATACATCATAAATAACATGAATTAATGATATGTTAAAACATTTTTCTTTAGATTATTTTTGTGATTAAGTAATAAAAACTGAAACTTGCCCAGCTATCTTATCCAATAGCTGCTGCTGCTGCTGCTAAGTCACTTCAGTCGTGTCCGACTCTGTGTGACCCGACCCCATAGACGGAAGCCCACCAGGCTCCCCCGTCCCTGGGATTCTCCAGGCAAGAACACTGGAGTGGGTTGCCATATCTGTAATTTCTTAAATATCTGTAAATATCTCTTAAATATCTGTAAATATCTTAAATTTCAAGTCTGAGATATACATGTATCTTACATGTACAAAGTACAATATATCTTTATTCTTAACTTCAAAATATTCATATACTTCCCATCGGTATAAGAATGTTCTTTGAACTAAGAATAAAAGAGGATTTTTGCCTGTTCTTAGAACTTTTCGGTCATTGAATTTTATAAAATGAATTTTGTAACTGCGTTGCTCCTTAAGATTTTGTGGGGAGTAAGGAAGGTACTGACTGCCATTCTAATTATTTTACCCAGCTTTTTTTCAAAGCCGACTAGAAATTTCAAATAATGTAAAACCTAAATATTAGAATGATTGTGTGTTCATTTTGGGTAGCAAAACTCTAGTTTAGTGGCCTTTTGTATCAACTAAGTTTCAGGGAACATCCCGAGAAAGCTATATGTTATTGATAAGATTTCAGCTATGAGAAAAGGTAGTATACTCAGCTCTTATATCAGCCTTGACTCCTATTTATTTATTCATTCAATGCACAATCATTGAGCCCCTATTCTTGACTAGGCACTAAATCTTAATTTATTTTCACTTAATAACATGTGAAGTTCAAGAGTAGGAATTTTCAAGGGATGTAACAGAAGGCACAAATAAGACTTTAATTTAGACCATTATATCAGGGATAGTTTACTAGATAAAATGCTGTTGGAGTTCCCTGAATCAATGAGCAAGTTATTGAGAAGTGGGAAATTGGGAAAAGGAATTGCAAAGGCAGTAGAAATGCCCAGAAGTGTGTCAAGGATTTCCCCTCATTCCCTAAGAGCAGAGATGTGGGCCTAGAGGAAGGATTGAAAAGAAAAGGTGTTTTTAGTTCTTAAGGTGTGTGGGTGAAGTAGCAATGGGTGGTGCTGATTCTGTATGTCACAAAGGTAGGCTGAGATTCTAATGGCAAAACAGACAAGTTGTGGAAAGGAACTTACGCTTTTTGCAGAAATAGATAAAGTTCTAGCAAATCATGGATTCCATGGTCTAGGCAACTTGCATGTATGTACATTCATCACAGATCCCAGATTTCAACTCTGCTTCTATTGAAGAGTCAAGTAACTTTAGTTCTGAGAACAGTGAAAGTTGCACAATGTGGTCTTTTCAATTTTACTTTATTGTTAACATTTATAATTTACCTATGATATTTTAAGAGGTACACTTATTACTGACACCATCTTCACATGGAATTTCTGTGAATAAAACAGAAATTTAGGATGCAATGCAAACTTTCTGACACTAAATCTTCCTGCAATGACTAAATTAATGGTGGAGGTGAAGGAGCCAGAGATATTTATGACCCTGGCTTAACACCTTCCTCAAATTTAGTGTATCACAGTATTTGGGCATAATAATTTTATGTGTTACACTCAACTAGTTCATTATATGGTACCTAGTTTAATCCTTCTAGAAATCCTATGTGGCAGAAGAAAGCATGTGTACTTTACTGATGAAGAAACAGACTCAAAGATTTAGTAAACTCTCTAGCCTGAACTGACTCACTGGAAAAGACCCTGATGCTGGGAAAGTTTGAAGGAAGGAGGAAAAGGGGACAACAGAGGATGAGATGGTTGGATGGCATCACTGACTTGATGGACATGAGTTTGAGCAAGCTCTGGGAGTTGGTGATGGACAGGAAAGCCTGACATGCTGCAGTCCATGGAGTCTCAAAGAGTCAGACATGACTGAGCGACTGAACTGAACTGAACTAGCCTTTTACAGTTAATAAATGGTTAAGTGATATTCAAGATGGTAAAGAATCTGCCTGCAATGCAGAAGACCCAGACTCGATCCCTGGGTTAGGAAGATCTGGAGAAGGGGAATTGCAACCCACTCCAGTATTTTGCCTGGAGCATCCCATGGACAGAGGAGCCTGGTGGGCTATAGTCCATGGGGTCGCAAAGAGTCAGACATGACTGAGCAACTAACACTAACCTTTTACAGTTAATAAATGGTTAAGCAATATTCAAACTCTCTTACCTTTTTGCTATCCCTTACTATAATATCTTAGTACAGATAAACTCCAGGGTAGAAATAGGAGTCACAAAGATACTTTCCTCCAAGCATCAGGTCTAAATCCAATTTTCTTCATGTTTAGGAAACATTCAGTTTGCCTAAAATTAGTGCATTTTGGATGTTTACAGTGAAACAAAAGTAAATAACAAAATAAAACAGAATTTATTTACGTTAATATTTCAAGTTAAGAGCACTTCAAACCACTATTTTAAGAGTTCTTTAGTTGTTCTATGTATACATATTAGAATAATCCTGTATGTGGCAGCTTGGATCTAATTATAGCAAATAAGCAAATGTGGCACTTCTGTAAACTACTCTGCAATTGAGTGTACTTGCTATTCATTGGTAGATTCACCCTCTATACCCATATATTATAATAAGAATAAAATGGATGATTCCAAATTCTACCACTGGAAAGGATAAGGCTTACTACATTCTGCTTCCTAGATGAGAACTGGTTTAAGTCTTGATAAGAGTGAGCTTGCAGTTCAGAGGTCTCGGTTTCTCTAGCTATGACGAGTCAGGAGAAATAGGAAATAATGATTCCTATAATAATGAGTCCAAATCATCTTCCTACTAAATTTTTATTGGAAACTTATTTTCAAAAGTTCAAATTCAAAACTATGTGACCTGAAATAATGCTCAGTTTTAAATGGACTGTCAGTCATTACAAAATCTGAGAAGACAGTTGCAAAGATTGTGACAGACCTAGTATAGTTTTAATTATTTTGGACAGAAGGAATAAATGAGAACTGACTCAGTTTCATTTCTCCTGTTGTAACAGCACATGTGCAGGGTAATTTTTTTATACAGAGTTTTGCTCTTCTGTAGAAATATTAAGACCTGCTACCTTTATACTTTATTTTCATGCTTCTAGGGTTTGCTATAGAACTTTAATGTTCGTGCTTTCGTTTCACAGGATTAAATATTAAACAATATCACTAACTAGATATGGTACATTTACTTTCCAAGTAATTGGATTGTAGATGAACCTGCTGCTACTGTTCATTAGTCTGTAACTTCATAAGACTTTAACTTTATTCTCCTTTTACAGCACTGCAATGTGGAAACTTTGCACAGAGCAGAGAAAAGCTGAAAATGGTTGGCAAAGGCTTGACATTGCCTTTGGGATACATTATCATGCTTGCCAACAAAGGTGTCAGGCCATCAGTGTTGAACTATAACACACAGCATGCCAAATCCTTCAGAATTCCTCACCTCAACATAGATGTCACTATTAGTAATTTAACCGTAGATTTACTTTCTTTAAAAAAATTAGCTTTAAAGTAATGCATGCTCATTGTAGAAGATATGGTAAACTGATTAAATTTTTAAAATCACCTATGATTTCTCTGCTCAGAGATAAGACTGAAAACATTTTCCTGCTTATGTACATGTTAAAAGTTTATACATATAAAATCTGTTGTTCTTTTAACATTATATATTGAACATTTTCCTTATTTTAAAACTCTTCCAAGTATATTTTAAAAGAGCTGCTCATTCTTTATTCTTATGGCTGCACTGAGAAATGGATAATCATTCATTGCAGGACATTTGGATTGCTTCCAATTGTTTGCTGCCATAAATAATGACATGGTAAAAATCTTTGTACATAAATCTTTGTCTTCATTTCTGATAATTTCTTTAGGACAGAGTCCCAGAAATGGAATTGCTGAGTCAATGAGAATGAATATGTTTAAAGTTGGGTATCATTCCAAACTTGCTTTCCTAAAAGGCTTTATGACCATATTTGTACACCTATCATGAGTTTATGATTAGGCCTCTCACTACACCCTATCTGATTTGTAACTTGAAAAGCACTTTAATTAACTGCCTAATACTAGTCTAATATTTGAATAAGTTATGATACCATCACTAGATGGAATAATATGCATTTCATTAAAATTAAAATTATGCATATTATGTTGTTGTATTAAGCTTATTGATGATATGCTATTAAGCAAAACACATGATATAAAATTAAATATACTCCATCAATACAAATATGTGTGCATATGGAAATTATTCAACAAAGATGATAACCAATAAAAATAAAACAATAATAGGAGTACTTTAAAAGGAGAAAACTTACTATATAGTTCATAAAAAACAATGTAACACTAAGTGCTTAGAATTCATTATTTCATTCCATTTTATAATAACCATGGAAAGAGGTCATGAAGCTTGAAGATTTTATGCAATGGTCTAACAATCATACAGGAATACAGTACAGTTCTGGAATTTAAACCCAGATTGCTGACTTCAAATCCACATTTAGGAAAGTAAGCTTACATTTGAATCCTTTGAACATGTTTCTAGTCCCTAACTTTGTAAGATGCTGTTGCATATTCTTTATGGTAGAATAATATAAAATGCTGTATTTAATAGAAATCACAATGAATAAGCTTATGATTTTATAGAAAATAAATACATTACTAAAAATAAAATAAAAAGGACTTAAAAGACAGAATTCTGAATAGGAAAAAAAGTTTCAAAAGACATGAAAAAATAATATTCTACCTAACAATTAATCAGTGAGATGCAAGCAAAACAATAAAATAACATCCATTCAACTCAATCTGAGGATGAAGAATAGTTGTATGTTGCTCAGAATTCACTATTTATATTTTTTATTGACTCTGATGTAAATATATGTTATTATTTTAATATAACAAATGCTCAATTTCTTTTTATTACCATGAATAAACATATGTATTGTAGTAAAGATCTAGGTTGACTCTTCATATAATTCATGACTTTATTTTTCTTAAACATTCAGTAAATTTGGTATTTTTCATTGTAATGATCAAACTCAGTCTTAAGTTCTTTCAAGGAATATATACAGATTGCCTATCAAGTGCTAGGCATTATTGTAAGACATAAGGATATATACTGTATCCAACAAACAAAAATACTTGGCCTTTTTAAACTTATATTCTCATATGGAATTCAGATAGCAATCAAGATAAATCAATAAAGTGCATATTCTATTTTATATTGATAAATTATAAGTAAATGCCTAAAATAAGGCAGAAAAGAGAGAGATGAAATTTTAGAGACGAGATATTGAAATTTTACCTAAGACAGCCAGAGAAGGCATCACTGAGAAAGTGATTTTGCTGTACAGACTTCAAGGAAATAAAAGAGTTCACTGTGAGGAAATCTGTGGCAAGAGTCTTGCAGGCGGGGCTACGCAATGTTGGCTAAGACTGTGGTAGAGGACTTATTAGCTTGCTCACAGGACATAAAGGCAAGAGTCTTGCAGGCGGGGCTAGGCAATGTTGGCTAAGACTGTGGTAGAGGACTTATTAGCCTGCTCACAGGACATAAAGGCCACAGTAACTGCAACAGTGTAGTTGCTGCTGCTGTCGCCTCAGTCGTGTCCGACTCTGTGGGACCCCATACACAGCAGCCCACCAGGCTCCCCCGTCCCTGGGATTCTCCAGGCAAGAACACTGCAGTGGGTTGCCGTTTCCTTCTCCAATGCATGAAAGTAAAAACTGAAAGCGAAGTCACTCAGTTGTGTCCGACTCTTCGCGACCCCATGGACTGCAGCGTACCAGGCTCCTCCACCCATGGGATTTTCCAGGTAAGAGTACTGGAGTGGGTTGCCATTGCCTTCTCCAACAGTGTAGTTCAGTTCAGTTCAGTTCAGTCACTCAGTCATGTCCGACTCTTTGCAACCCCATGAATCACAGCACGCCAGGCCTCCCTGTCCATCACCAACTCCCGGAGTTCACTCAAACTCATGTCCATCGAGTCGGTGATGCCATCCAGCCATCTCATTCTCGGGCGTCCCCGTCTCCTCCCGCTCCCAATCCCTCCCAGCATCAGACTCTTTTCCAGTGAGTCAACTCGTTGCATGAGGTGGCCAAAGTATTGGAGTTTCAGCTTTAGCATCAGTCCTTCCAATGAACACCCAGGATGGATCTCCTCTAGAATGGACTGGTTGGATCTCCTTGCAGTCCAAGGGACTCTCAGGAGTCTTCTCCAGCACCACAGTTCAAAAGCATCAATTCTTCGGTGATCAGCTTTCTTCACAGTCCAACTCTCACATCCATTCATGACCACGGGAAAAACCATAGCCTTGACTAGATGGACCTTTGTTGGCAAAGTAATGTCTCTGCTTTTTAATATACTATCTAGGTTGGTCATAACTTTCCTTCCAAGGAGTAAGCGTCTTTTAATTTCATGGCTGCAATCAGCCTCTGCAGTGATTTTGGAGCCCAAAAAAATAAAGTCTGACACTCTTTCCACTGTTTTTCCATCTATTTCCCATGAAGTAATGGGACCAGATGCCATGATCTTTGTTTTCTGAATGTTGAGCTTCAAGCCAACCTTTTCACTCTCCTCTTTCACTTTCATCAAGAGGCTTTTATTTAGTTAGTTAGTTAGGGAGTTAGGGAGACACAATAGGAGAAGACCAGAGAATTAATGGGGGCTACATGAGATTTTGTAATTAAGGTGATCATAAACCCAATTTTATGCCTATTGTTTGGAGAAGGCAAGACATCCCACTCCAGTGTTCTTGCCTGGAGAATCCCATGGACGGAGGAGCCTGATGGGCTGCCGTCTATGGGGTCGCACAGAGTCGGACACGGCTGAAGTGACTTAGCAGCAGCAGCAGCATGCCTGTTATTTAGGGGTGAATTTTAAAAATGTGTATTCACTCTCAAAAGTGTCCCAGTTTGGAATAATAAGTCACCATGATTGTAGTAAGAAGCTTGAATTTTACCTTAATATCTTGTCACTGATAGTTTGAATAGGTGGATGATATATTTTCTGCTTCACTTGAGTAACTCACGTCTACATCAAGACTAGAGGTAAGGAGGTCAAGAGCTGAGGAAAGTATATTTATTATTTAAATTTATCAAAATTTAATAATGTATTTCAAAGCAAGAAAAAAATTTCTGGCCAAGATTATGTATGACATTTAGATGTCATGAATTTTTAATCCTTTTTAATTTGGAGCAAATTGTCCCTCTTCCTTTGCCTTTCATGAATTTGCAATGTTTTTAAGACCTCACAGTGATAATTTTGTGAAATGTATCTCATTTAGATTTACCTAATATTCCCTCTTGTTCATGAGTCATATCGATTATTCTTAGTATTTCATGTCTGGATGTCACAGTATAAATTTATTCCATTGCTGATGGTCTTAACGTTGGTCACTTGAGGTGGTATTTGCCTTGGTTTCACAACTATAAAATTGTCCTTTCTGTAATAAATATCTATCAAATAATTTTAACATGCATTGATTGGTTTTGTCTGAATAAATGATACCTTTATGGTTTTCAAGTGGTGATTTTCTAAATCTGTCAATCTTTCTATGTTAAAGGACATTCCATTGTAAGAGAAGTTTTACTTTTATTCCTCCCTTATAGATTTCCATTTTAATCAGAAAGTTATAAAGGTTTATAATCAGTTTTTAAGGTTTCAGAGTTGTCTAACAGAAACGGCTTCAAAGTATGTTCTGTTGGTAGGTCTCCCATCATTCTCTGAAATGATTTCTCAATTTGACAATATAAGATGTTACATATTCCATCATGTGATTTCTCAGGCCAAGACACTGGACACACACACCCCCCCCATATCAACAAATATTGGGGGATTGAAACATGATGCACATGAATAGACTGCTTCACATACATAGAGGCTGGGATGGCATCACTCAGTTCATGCAAAAAAGAGAAAAAGTCAGCCATTCGTTTGGATGTTTGGGGTCTCACTGTGCCAAAAATCTGTTTTTTTTGAGGCACATTTTGAGACTTGTGTCAAACAGAAAGTGCTGCTTGCTTCATTCCTCTCTGGTTCTATGCCAGGGAAGACACATTTGAGTTTCAGAATCAAAATCAGAAATTTCATTTTATGTGTTTGTCTTATTCTGGCAGAAGACTCATCTCCCTCTGCTCTTCTTTAAGTCCTTTCTCCATTCTGCTAAGCTCTTGCCTTTATGTGATTCTCAAAACTCTTTTTAGACCTGACTCATGTGCAACTTCCGGTTTTACGTAAGTTTTGAACAGATGCTATTTCTGAGTAGGAAGGAAATATACTGGCATATTGTTTTTGAGGGAGAAATTAAAAGTAATATTGCTAATTCTACATAGCAAAAAGTATAACCTTTTCCTCTAAGTTTGCTGAATAATAATATTTATCCTATGACCATTAGCTTTTAACACTCTCTTACTTTCTGTTGAAAACAGAAAGAGGAGAAAACATAGATTGACTTGTAAGGATAAGGAGAAATTATTAAGTAATAGAGGCCATATGTTCCACATTGTGCCAAAGCGTCAGGATGAAAATTTTAAGAAATAATGAAGGAAGAAGGATAAAAAAAAGGAAAGAAAGAAGGAAAAAATACAAGAAGGAAGAAATAATTCACTTCCTACCTAAATTATTTTAATAGTAACACTTTTTTTGGTATGTCACCTCCACAAACACTTTTCTTCCTTTGAAAATTATTTTCTTCTTTTTCTTTCTGAAAAATCCATAAATACAAAGCTATGTTGATCTATACTAGTCCCTAATATAACATTATTATGTGACAGAAATGGGGATAATGATAATAAAATGATATTAGTGCTGATGACTGACACTAAAGTTGATTTCTCATTATCTCCAGTTAGATAAATCACAAAAAAAGCACTTCATGTTTGGCTACTATCTCAAAACATTATAAAATATGCTAAAGTTTAAATAACCGAACTGCAATTACCTCCCAATTAATCCTGACATTAAAAACATTATTGTCTGTGTTTAACCCACAAACTTCTGATTTATTTACTAATAACTTATGATAAAATTATTTTTTCTCCCCATGATAAATTTAAGAAGCATGATTATAGTCACTTTAAGGTTTCAGAAGAAGCTTACGGTCTAAGTCATAGCTTAAAATGTGTACTTTTCAGGCTTTCAATCATGTTCAAATATAAAAGAATTGATGTATTTCTAATCCTACACTGAACAAATGTTCACAAAATTTAAATAAGGTGTAATTACCAGTGGAGAAAAACAGGTGAAGATAACAAGGTGCTTTGGTAAGAAACTAGGAGCAAAATAAATTCTGTAGAAAATAATTTATATTGTTGCAAACAAAAATTCTCTTTTGGCAATAGTAAAGATTACTTTCCCTCATGTTAGTTCTCTCAAAAATTTAAAATGATTATAACTTTCCTGGCTATTAAATCCAAGTTTCAATGACTAATCATTTTGTTTTTAAGTTTCTTGAAGCATGCATGTTCTATTCCTTGTGACTTATTAAAGTATATTCTTTCAGAAGACAAATTTTTATTTCAGAAAAGAAAAGACTTCATACTTGAACTGAAAATGGAAGATTGAGCAAGGTACATTTAAGAAGACAGGTTAAAAAAATAGAGTCAAATGAAGCTCATTTTGACTTTGATAAAAGCTAAATTAATTTAAAGATGGGTCATATCCAAAACTTTTGATGCTCATAAATCAAATCAAAGAGTAATAGTCATTTATTATGAATGGCAATACGAATTCCTAATGATATTTAGGAGAGAGTTTTGTATTGTGAAAAACTAGTTTGATAATAATTGTGTATGCATATGCATTTGTATTTGTATATTTATACAGTCATAATTAATGTCTAGTCAAAGCTATGGTTTTTCCAGTCATCATGGATGGATGTGAGAGTTGGACTATAAAGAAAGCTGAGTGCCAAAGAATTGATGCTTTGAACTGTGGTGTTAGAGAAGACTCTTGAGAGTCCCTTGGACTGCAAGGAGATCCAACCAGTCCATCCTAAAGGAAATCAGTCCTGAATATTCATTGGAAGGACTGATGCTGAAGTTGAAACTCCAATACTTTGGCCACCTGATGCTAAGAACTGACTCACTAGAAAAGACCCTGATGCTAGGAAAGATTGAAGGTGGGAAGAGAGGGGATGACAGAGGGTGAGAAGGTTGGATGGCATCACTCACTCAATGAACATGAGTTTGAGTAAACTCTGGGAGTTGGTGATGTACAGGGAGACCTGGCATGATGCAGTCCATGGGGTTGCAAAGAGTTGGACACAACTGAGCAACTGAACTGAACTGAATGAATATATATTTTAACATTTATGTATTTATTTATATATGTACCCATGAAATTGGAAAAATTTCAAAGTGTTAGTCGCTTATTAATGTCTGACTCTTCGTGACCCCATGTAGCCTGCCAAGCTCCTCTGTCCATGGAATTCTCCAGGCAATAATCCTGCAGTGAGTTTACCTGCCCTTCCAGGAGATCTCCTGAACCAGGGATCAAATCCGAGTCTCCTTCATTGCAGGCAGATTCTTTACCATTGGAGCCATCAGGAATGCCATATGTATCCATATACATACATATATGTTTGTATATAATGCATATGTGTTTAGACATGAATATACATATTTATTTGCATATCATTACTTATGTATGAATTTATATGAAATATTATACATGCATATGAAAACTGTCTAACAAAACATTGTTTCTTAAACATGGAACCATGTACTTAGACCATAAGCACTTCAGCATCTTCTACTGTAGACTGTGAGACAATAACGTCATAGTCTTTAATGTACAGTGCTCACAATGAATAACTTGATTGATTCTTCAATCTTAAAAAAAAAAAAAAAGCATGTTTTGGCACAACCAGAAAATTAGGCAAGAATATGCAAGACTGATCAAATGATAAAAGTGCTCCATTTTTCCACTTTCCTAAATCCATTAATCTGTCATGATACTACCTATGATATTTATGCCTGCCTAGAAACAATGAAAGCTCACTTTTCCCTTTTCTAAAAAAGCTGCTATGCTCTGTTGACATTTTAACCCTGGAGGAAAGCCATGCTGCACTGAACAGATGCTGCACACTGGTTCATTCATGCTAATTCTGCATAAATATGCTTACCTGCCTTGCTCAAAAATAGAATCACAGCAATATATTTTGAGGTATATATATATATAAACCCCCCAAAAAAGTTTAAATGCAAACAGTATTGAAGTTTCCATTTGATATGTTAATATAATTAAAAATAGATTTCATTAGTTGTTTTCTGATATTTTGAAATTATATCTTTTTTATCGGGAGAAACTGAGGTCTTAGGAACAAATAACATGTGTTTTTGTCCTTACATAGTATGAATCTGTGAGTCTGATCAAAGTTGAATGCTCAACAATATTTATTTTGCTCAAAGGTTGTAAATTGAAACCCTTAAATATAAAAATTTTTCAAATAGTATTTAAAGTAGGAATTCTTTTTAGGACTACATCAAGTTTTTGTGCTTAATCGAATCTGATTGTTGTTGCTTTACTCGAGTACTTAATGATATATTCAATTTAAATTTGCTACATTACTATTTTCTCTTTGCCCCACCATTTTTATACTTTTTTACTCCTTTCTTTTCTTCATTTATAAATAATCAAATTTTTTTCAGTTTTCTATTTACCTTTTTATCAGCTTACTAAGTATACATTTGACTGAACTGAATGAACTGAACTGTACATTCTCCTTCTATTCTCTAAGGGTCATCCTAGATATTATAACACCCATTCCTGAACTTTTAAAATTTAATATAAATAAGTAATTTTACCACTTAGTTAATGAAATAATTGATGCAATAATATTGTATGTGTTTTACAGATGTTTTGGAGAAGGGAATGGCAACACACTCCAGTATTCTTACCTGGAGAATCCCATAGACAGAGGAGTCTGGTGAGCTGCAGTCCACGGGGTCGCAGAGAGTCAGATATGACTGAGTGACTAACACACACACAAATGTATAATGTAACGATAACCACAAAGGAACTCCTAAATAGACACTTTTTCAAAGAAGAAATACAGATGGCCAATAGGCACATGAAAAGATGCCCAACATTACTAATTCAGTTCAGTTCAGTTCAGTTGCTCAGTCGTGTCCGATCTCCGCCACCCCATGAATCACAACACGCCAGGCCTCCCTGTCCATCACCAACTCCCGGAGTTCACTCAAACTCATGTCCACAGAGTCGGTGATGCCATCCAGCCATCTCATTCTCTGTCGTCCTCTTCTCCTCCCGCCCCCAACCTTTCCTAGCATCAGAGTCTTTTCCAGTGAGTCAACTCATTGCATGAGGTGGCCAAAGTATTGGAGTTTCAGTTTTAGCATCAGTCCTTCCAATGAACACCCAGGATTGATCTCCTTTAGAATGGACTGGTTGGATCTCCTTGCAGTATAAGGGACTCTCAAGAGTCTTCTCCAACACCACAGTTCAAAAGCATCGATTCTTCGGTGATCAGCTTTCTTCACAGTCCAATTCTCACATCCATACATGACCACAGGAAAGGCCATAGCCTTGACTAGATGGACCTTTGTTGGCAAAGTAATATCTCTGCTTTTTAATATACTATCAAGGTTGGTCATAACTTTCCTTCCAAGGAGTAAGCGTCTTTTAATTTCATGGCTGCAATCAGCATCTGCAGTGATTTTGGAGCCCAAAAAAATAAAGTCTGACACTGTTTCCACTGTTTTTCCATCTATTTCCCATGAAGTGATGGGACCAGATGCCATGATCTTTATTTTCTGAATGTTGAGCTTAAGCCAACCTTTTCACTCTCCTCTTTCACTTTCATCAAGAGGCTTTTGAGTTCCTCTTCACTTTCTGCAATAAGGGTAGTGTCATCTGCATATCTGAGGTTATTGATATTTCTCCCGGAAATCTTGATTCCAGCTTGTGCTTCTTCCAGCCCAGCATTCCTCATGATGTACTCTGCATATAAGGTAAATAAGCAAGGTGACAATATACAGCCTTGACGTACTCCTTTTCCTATTTGGAACCAGTCTGTTGTTCCATGTACAGTTCTGACTATTGCTTCCTGACCTGCATACAGGTTTCTCAAGAGGCAGGTCAGGTGGTCTGGTATTCTCATCTCTTTCAGAATTTTCCACAGTTTATTGTGATCCACACAGTCAAAGGCTTTGGCATAGTCAATGAAGCAGAAATAGATATTTTTTTCTGGAACTCTCTTGCTTTCTCCATGGTCCAGCGGATGCTGACAAATGCTAATTAGAGAAGTGCAATTCAAAACTACAATCAGGAATCACGTCACATGAATCAGAATGACCATCATTAAAAAAATCTACAAATAACAAAGACTGGAAATGGTGTGCAGAAAAGGTACTCTTCCTACACTGTTGGTGAGAATGTGAGATGTGAGTTGATGCAGCCATTGTGGAAAACAATATGAAGGTTCCTCAGGAAACTAAATATCATATGATATCCCTTATACATGAAATAAAAAGGATACCAATGAAATCATCTACAAAACAGAAACAGAGTTACAGATGTAGAAAACAAATTTATGTTTACCAGAGGTAAAGGGTGGGGAGGGACAAATTGGGAGATTAGGATTGATATAGACACACTACTATATATAAAACAGGTATATAGTTTTACAATAAGGACCTACCATATAACACAGAAAACTTTACCCAGTACTCTTTAATGGTTTATATGGGGAAAGATTCTAAAAATGAGTGGATATATGCATAACTTTGCTGTATATCTAAAACTAATACAGCATTGTAAATCAACTATATGCCAATAAAATAATAATAATAACCATAGGGGAAAAAAGATTATACGCAAGGGAAAAGTGGTATTAAGAGAAACAAATAGCTTGTCACTAAAAACAATGAAGGCTAGAAGTAAAAGAAATAGTATCTGTATGAGGTTACAGATGATACCTAGGTTGATCTGGTATGAGGTTACCATCAACCTAGATAGAATTTTATCCTAAAAAATATGAAGGCAAAAGAATGCCATTCTAGACAGAAAAAATGGACATAATTTTCAAATTAATTTCAAAAGGTTTGCACTACAAGAACTAGTAGGAGAATTTTTTCAGGTTGAAGGGAAAAGAATAATGGATGGAAACGCAGGTAAGAAAAAAAGGCATGATAAAACTTGAGAAAGGTAAGCAGATGATAATACTCTAATGGCAGAAAGTGAAGAGGAACTAAAGAGCCTCTTGATGAACTTGGAGGAGAGTGAAAGAGTTGGATTAAAATTAAATATTAAAAAAAAATAACATCCGGCCCCATTATTTCACGGCAAAGGGAAGGAGAAAAGGAGAGTAGTGACAGACTTCCTCTTCTTGGGCTCTCAAATCACTGCAATGGTGACTGTAGCCGTGAAATCAGAATACGATTGCTTCTGGGCAAGAAAACTATGACAAACCTAGGCAGTGTGCTCAAAAGTAGAGACATTACTCTGCCAAAAAAGGTCTGTATAGTCAAGGCCATGGTCTTCCCAGTGGTCACGTATGGTTGTGAGAGCTGGACTGTAAGAAAGCAGAACACCAAAGAATTGATGCCTTCAAACTGTTCAGTTCAGTCGCTCAGTTGCATACGACTCTTTGGGACCCCATGGACCACAGCATGCCAGGCTTCCCTGTCCATCACAAACTCCTGGAGCTTACTCAAACTCATATCCATAGAGTCGGTGATGCCATCCAAACCTCTCATCCTCTGTCATCCCCTTCTCTTCCTGCATCCTCCTGATGCCTTTCCCAGCATCAGGGTCTTTTCCGATCAGGAAGTTCTTCACATCAGGTGGCCAAATTATTGAGTTTCAGCTTCAGCATCAGTCTTTCCAATGAATATTCAGGACTAATTTTCTATAAGACTGACTGGTTGGATCTCCTTGCAGTCCAAAAGACTCTCAAGAATCTTCTCCAACACCACAGTTCAAAAGCATCAATTCTTCAGTGCTCAGCTTTCTTTATAGTCCAACTCTCACATCCATACAAGACTACAGGAAAAACCATAGCTTTGACTAAATGGACCTTTGTTGGCAAAGTAATGTCTCTGCTTTTTAATATGCTGTCTAGGTTGATCATAGCTTTTCTTTCAAGGAGCAAGTGTCTATTATTATCATGGCTGCAGTCACCATCTGCAGTGATTTTGGAGCCCAAGAAAATATTTCCACTGTGTCCCCATCTATTTGCCATGAAGTGGACACCATGATCTTAGTTTTCTGAATGTTGAGTTTTAAGTCAACTTTTTCACTCTCCTCTTGAACTTTCATCAAGAGGCTCTTTAGTTTCTCTTCGCTTTCTGCCATAAGAGTGGTGTCATCTGCGTATCTGAGGTTATTGATATTTCTCCCGGTAATCTTGATTCCAGCTTGTGCTTCATCCATTCCAGGATTTCTCATGATTACTCTGCATATAATTTAAGCAGGGTGACAATACACAGCCTTGATGTACCCCTTTCCCGATTTGGAACCAGTCTGTTGTTCCATGTCCAGTTCTGTTGCTTCGTGACAGGTCAGGTGGTCTGGTATTCCATTTCAATCTCTTGAAGAATTTTCCACAGTTTGTTGTGATCACATGGTTTGTGATTCAAACTGTGGTGATGGAGAAGACTCCTGGGAGTCCCTTGGACAGCAAGGAAATCAAACCAGTTATTCTTAAAGGAAATGAACCCTGAATACTCATTGGAAGGACTGATGCTGAAACTGAAGGTCCAGTATTTTGGTCATCTGATGCAAAGAGCTGACTTATTGTAAAAGTCCCTGATGCTGGGAAAAATTGAGAGTAGAAAGAGAAGAGGGTGTCAGAAAATGATATGGCTGGATGGCATCACCAATGCAATGGACATGGACTTGGGAATACTTAGGGAGATGGTGAGGGACAGGAAGGCTTGGCATGCTACAGTCCATGGGATCACAAAGAGTCAGACGTAACTAGGCAACTGAACAACCATGAACAAAGACATTAAAAGGGGTAATGAATAAGATGACAACTTCATTTCTAATATACCTAATGATACTGCCTCAGACAGTCAAGAATCTGTCTGTAATGCAGGAGACGCAAGTTCAATCCTTGGGTTGGGAGGACTCCCTGGAAAAGGGAATGGCAACCCACTCCAGTATTCTTGCCTGGATAATTCCATGGACAGAGGAGCCTGGCAGGCTATAGTCCATGGAGTCACAAAGAGTCAGACACAATTGAGCAACACTTATATCCAATATAAAAAAATATTTTTGTCAGCAACTGAGGCTCCTCTTAAAAAATAAATTTTAACATTTTAAGATAATCTTGAATTTTGGGATAAATCTCACCTGGTCACAATCAACTATACATTTTTTGGTATATATTTTTAGATTCCATTTGGTCCATTTTGGTGAAAATCTGTATAGCTTTATTCATGAATGTGTGGTTTTCTCTACTGCTAGTGTTCCTTGACTGATTGTACCACAGGGTAATGCATGTTGACAAGAATGAGTTGAGAAGTATTTCTTCGTTCTCTGTTTCCTGAAAAATTTTACATAGATTTGGTATTACTTCCTTTTTAAATTTTTGATTTAATTTGCCAGCATAGCCATCTGGTCCTGTCATAGTACTCTTGCTTTGTTTGTGTGTGTGTGTTTTGGTTTTCTGAGGGAAAGATATATAACTAATTTTGATTTCTTAAGGTGATGCACAGTATTTCTCCAGAACTTTGCCTCACAAGTTCTACCTTTCTTGTCTGCTTCAAATTAGGAACTCTTTGGACTTCCCTGGTGGTTTAGTGGTTAACAATTCTTGAAATGGAAGGAATGAGAGTTCCACCCCTGGTCAGGGAACTACGATCCCACATGCCTCAGAGCAACTAAGCCTGTGCACTGAAACTAGTGAAGGTCTTGTGTTTTGGAGCCCATGCACCCCAACTAAAGAGTCCCTGAAACCCCAACAAAAGATGCCGCATGATGGAATGAAGATTCCACAAGCAGCAACCGAGACCTGACACAGCCAAATAAATAAACAAACAATGGATGACCTCTACTGCTCAACTCAAGAACATTGCTAATCTCTGTCCAGGTGCCCTCCTACACTGCACCCTGGAAAGTCTAACTAGGCTACAAGCTTGGCCAACAGAGGCCTCATTTTATTCATTTTCTTCCTTCAAGAATCACTGTCTTCTGTTGTCCATGGTCCAATGCCTGGCAAATGTGTGTTTTCTATATTTTTTACTTTTTAAAAGCCATTTAACATGTGGGAATATATCTAGTTTCTCTTAGTCATAATCAGAAGCAGAAGTGCTATAGTGTTTTTAATCTGTGTTACATATTTTCAATCAATTTTACAAAATACTAGTTATTATCCTTTTAATTACTTTATCTGCTCTGTTCCTTTCTCTTAAAACGTGATAACAAATTATACATTAGCTAAACTTGTTACTATGCTTTACAGAACACACTCGTTTCTCTATTTTTCCCTTTTGACTTTTTATGCTTCCATTTGAATATTTTCTACTAATCTGTCTTACAGTTAACTAATTTTCCTTTTAACTCAGTGTAACTTTGTTATTAAACCCATTCATTAGCTTTTAAATTTTAGCTCTCCTATTTTATTTTATACAGTATTCATATGTGGGCTGCGATGGTGCACGAACGTGGCCAAGATGAGCTACCCCACAACCAAGGTAAAGGAGAGGTGGCTACACTGTACTGCAGCGGCCATGAAGAGATACCCCACATTCAAGGTAAGAGAAAGGCAAGTAAGATGGTAGGTGTAGAGAGAGGGCATCAGAGGGCAGATAGACTGAAACCACAATCACAGACAACTAGCCAATCTGATCACATGGACCACAGCCTTGTCTAACTCGATGAAACAGAGTCATGCCGTGTGGGGCCACCCAAGACAGATGGCTCATGGTGGAGAGGTCTGACAGAATGTGGTCGACTGGATAAGGGAATGGTAAACCACTAAGTATTCTTGCCTTGAGAACTCCATGAACCGTATGAAAAAGCAAAAGGATAGGACACTGAAAGATGAACTCCTCAGGTCAGTAGGTGCCCAATATGCTACTGGAGATCAGTGGAGAAATAACTCCAGAAAGAATGCAGGGATGGAGCCAAAAAAAACAAAACCCAGTTGTGGATGATACTGGTGATGGAAGCAAGAATCGATGCTGTAAAGAGCAATATTGCATAGCAACCTGGAATGTTAGGTTCATGAATCAAGGTAAATTGGAAGTGGTCAAACAGGAGATGGCAAGAGTGAACATTGACATTCCAGGAATCAGCAAACTAAGATGGACTGGAATGGGTGAATGTAATTCAGATGACCATTATATCTACTACTGTGGGCAGGAATCCCTTAGAAGAAATGGAGTAGCCATCATGGTCAACAAAAGAGTCTGAAATGCAGTACTTGATGCAATCTCAAAAATGACAAAATGATCTCTGTTCCTTTCCATGGCAAACCATTCAATATCATGGTAATCCAAGTTTATACCCCGACCAGTAATGCTGAGGAAGCTGAAGTTGAGCAGTTCTTTGAAGACCTACAAGACCTTCTAGAACTAACACCCAAGAAGACATCCTTTTCATTATAGGGGACTGAAATGCAAAAGTAGGAAGTCTAGAAACACCTGGAATAACAGGCAAATTTGGCCTTGGAGCACAGAATGAAGCAGGGTAAAGGCTAACAGAGTTTTGCCAAGAGAATGCATTGGTCATAGCAAACACCCTCTTCCAACAACACAAGAGAAGACTCTACACATGGACATCACCAGATGGTCAACACCAAAATCAGATTGATGATATCCTTTGCAGCCAAACATGGAGAAGCTCTATACAGTCAGCAAAAACAAGACTGGGAGCTGACTGTGCCTCAGATCATGAACTCCTTATTGCCAAATGCAGAATTAAATTGAAGAGAATGGGGAAAACCACTAAACCAATCAGATATTACTTAAATCCCTTATGACTATACAGTGGAAGTGAGAAATAAATTTAAGGGACTATATCTGATAGAGTGACTGATGAACTATGGACAGAAGTTCGTGACATTGTACAGGAGACAGGGATCAAGAACATCCCCAAGAAAAAGAAATGCAAAAAAGCAAAATGGCTATCTGGGGAGGCCTTAAAAATTGCTGTAAAAAGAAGAGAAGCAAAAATCAAAGGAGAAAAGGAAAGATATAAGCATCTGAACGTGGAGTTTCAAAGAATAGCAAGGAGAGATAAGAAAGCCTTCCTCAGCGATCAATGCAAAGAGATAGAGGAAAACAACAGAATGGGAAAGACTAGAGACCTCTTCAAGAAAATGAGAGATACTAAGGAACATTTCATGCAAAGATGGGCTCAATAAAGGACAGAAATGGTAGGGACCTAAAAGAAGCAAAAGATATTAAGAAGAGGTGGAAAGAATACACAGAAGTACTATACAAAAAAGATCTTCACGACCCAGATAAGCATGATGGTGTGATCACTCACACTCACCTAGGGCCTGACATCCAGGAATGTGAAGTCAGGTGGGCCTTAGGAAGCATCACTACCAACAAAGCTAGTGGAGGTTATGGAATTCCAGTTGAGCTATTTCAAACCCTAAAAGATGATGCTGTGAAAGTGCTGCACTCAATATGCCAGCAAATTTGGAAATCTCAGCAGTGGCCACAGGACTGGACAAGGTCAGTCTTCACTCCAATCCCAAAGAAAGGCAAAGCCAAAGAATGCTCAAACTACCACACAATTGTACTCATCTCACATGCTAGTAAAGTAACGCTCAAAATTCTCCAAGCCAGGCTTCAGCAATACGTGAACCGTGAACTTCCAGATGTTCAAGTTGGTTTTAGAAAAGGCAGAGGAACCAGAGATCAAATTGCCAACATCCGCTTGATCATTGAAAAAGCAAGAGAGTTCCAGAGAAACATCTATTTCTGCTTTATTGACTATGCCAAAGCCTTTGACTGTGTGGATCACAATAAACTGTGGAAAATTCTGAAAGAGATAGGAGTACCAGACCACCTGACCTGCCTCTTGAGAAACCTGTATGCAGGTCAGGGAGCAACAGTTAGAACCGGACATGGAACAACAGACTGGTTCCAAATAGGAAAAGGAATACGTCAAGGCTGTATACTGTCACCCTGCTTATTTAACTTATATGCAGAGTACATCATGAGAAACGCTGGGCTGGAGGAAGCACAAGCTGGAATCAAGATTGCCAGGAGAAATATGAATAACCTCACATATGCAGATGACACCACCCTTATGGCAGAAAGTGAAGAGGAACTCAAAAGCCTCTTGATGAAAGTGAAAGAGGAGAGTGTAAAAGTTGGCTGAAAGTTCAACATTCAAAAACTAAGATCATGGCATCTGGTCCCATCACGTCATGGCAAATAGATGGGGAAACAGTGGACACAGTGGCTTACTTTATTTTTCTGGGCTCCAAAATCACTGCGGATGGTGAGTGCAGCCATGAAATTAATTGATGCTTGCTCCTTGGAAGAAAAGCTATGACCAACCTGGAAAGCATGTTAAAAAGCAGAAACATCACTTTGCCAACAAAGGTCCATCTAGTCAAGGCTATGGTTTTTCCAGTAGTAATGTATGGATGTGAATGTTGGACTATAAAGAAAGCTGAGCACCAAAGAATTGTTGCTTTTGACCTGTGGTGTTGAAGAAAACTTCTTGAGAGTCCCTTGGACTGCAAGGAGATCCAACCAGTCCATCCTAACGATCAGTCCTGTGTGTTCATTGAAGGTACTGATGTTGAAGCTGAAGCTCCAGTACTTTGGCCACCTGATGTGAAGAGCTGACTCATTTGAAAAGACCCTGATGCTGGCAAAGTTAAGTGCAGTTGGAGAATCAACGACAGAGGATGAGATGGTTGGATGGCATCATCAACACAATGGACATGGGTTTGGGTGGACTCCAGGAGTTGGTGATGGACAGGGAGTCCTGGTGTGCTGCAGTTCATAGGGTCGCAAAGAGTCAGACATGACCAAGCGACTGAACTGAACTGAACTTTGCTAGTAAACCTCATTTGCTTTTAAATTTTAGCTCTCATATTTATTTTATAAGTATCCATATGACATACCTGTTAGCAGTTTCCAGTTTTCAGCAAAACTAATTCTTAACATTTAACATACCAATCACAATTATTTAAAATTTTTCCTCTAGTAACACCATAGTCTGAATTGCCTATTGGTTTCTTCTCTTGTTTTTCTCTTGGTAAAATTTTCTTGTATGCCTGGACATTTATTATTGAACATTACATATTCTGTGCAGAAATTATCATAAAACCTAGTATGTGAATTGTGCATTACTAATTAAGAAAGCATGTACTTCTGATTCTGACAAGAAGTTAGATGAAAAGTAAATCATCTGTACAAACATATGACACGGAACTGTTTGAAAGATTCATTTTAGGCTTCATGAACCCTATCTTTCCTTTCACCCAAGATTTCAGAGGTTACAGAGATACTAATACGTGTATGTCTATCTCTCTATCTAGATAGCAAGAAAGAGAAAGAATTTAATTTCTAATTTGTTCTTAGAATAATGATTGATCCAACAAAACTAGCTCCTCATAGCTGAAAGGGGAAATAGAATACCAATTTTAAAGTTTTGAAGAATTGATGCTTTTGAACTGTGGTGCTGGAGAAGACTCTTGAGAGTCCCTTGGACTGCAAGGAGATCCAACCAGTCCATTCTAAAGGAGATCAATCCTGGGTGTTCATTGGAAGGACTGATGCTAAAGCTGAAACTCCAATACTTTGGCCACCTCATGCGACGAGTTGACTCACTGGAAAAGACTCTGATGCTGGGAGGGATTGGGGGTGGGAGGAGACGGGGACGACAGAGAATGAGATGGCTGGATGGCATCACCGACTCTGTGGACATGAGTTTGAGTGAACTCCGGGAGTTGGTGATGGACAGGGAGGCCTGGCGTGCTGTGATTCATGGGGTTGCAAAGAGTCGGACACAACTGCGCAACTGAACTGAACTGAAACTTTCATCTTTACTTTATACAAATGATATATCTAATTCAAAATGTGATGTCCTTGGTATATAGCAATTCAATGTTATACAGGATAAATTCATATGTCACTGAAGAAATTATAGAAAATAACCAAGGGTATTTAATTTAAAAAGGAGGACAAATGTAATTACAAATATTTTAAACCATTCATGTGAAAGTAATTAGATTTCTATAGCT
This sequence comes from Moschus berezovskii, assembly GCF_049115385.1. NCBI lineage: Eukaryota > Metazoa > Chordata > Mammalia > Artiodactyla > Moschidae > Moschus > Moschus berezovskii. The sequence continues at coordinate 25,208,475 of NC_142466.1, forward strand.
CAAGATAAAATCATGTAAGAAAAGTTACATGAAGATATATTTGTAATCAAAATAAGGTCTAACTTTCTAAAACGGTAGTAACTAATATTTTCCAATCTTATCATAAGTAGATGACCATTCGATTAGTTTAACCAGATATTAAACAACAATTTATAAAGCTCATGGGAAGGGTTGCTGCTTTGATTAGAAACTGAATATGAAACAGAGGTCATCTGGGGACCAAGGAACCTTCTGATTGTGAGTTTCTTAGATCTAGTTCACTATAAACTTTAAATAAAAGAATTTTAAAGATCTCTCTCACCCGGATGATGTGGTTACTGCATAGCTCACTAAAAAGACATGCTAATGTCCTCTGCTACCGAGAATTTTAAATTCCCTCTCTTATTTAAATTTTCTCTGTGGTCACTTGTTCTTTTCTCTTCTCTACTTGTTAATTCCATTTTCTATTCTCTACCATAAAATATAAATATAAAATATAAAGAAAGCTGAATGGTGAAGAATTGATGCTTTTGAACTAAAGACTCTTGAGAGTCCCTTGGACTGCAAGGAGATCCAATCAGTCCATCCTAAAGGAAATCAGTCCTGAATATTCACTGGAAGGACTGATGCAGAAGTTGAAACTCCAATAGTTTGGCCACCTCATGTGACTCACTAGAAAAGACTCTGATGCTGGTCAAGATTGAAAGCAGGAGAAGGGGACGACAGAGTATGGATGGTTGGATGGCATCATCAACTCTATGGACATGAGTTTGAGTAAGCTCTGGGAGTCGGTGATGGACAGGAAAGCATGGTGTGCCGCAGTCCATGGGGTCGCAAAGAGTCTGACATGACTGAGTGATTGAACTGAACTGAACCATAAAATATGTGATGTAAATAACTGTCATCTCAGCATGGTTTATAGGTTCAGTATATGCAAATGACATTTTTTAGTCTGTATGAGTCATCAAGGAGTTCTTGAAAAAAATGGATATGTGAAAAAAACAAAAAAGGACAAAACTTCTGACTTTTTCTATCATATCACAAAATAATCTATCAGCTTCCTCAAAGTATATGCTAAATTCCCTCTCTGATATAGGATTTTCAAGTGCATATATATAATATTATCTTAATAATTGGGGTTTAGAAAGTCTGCAATCTCCTTGCCATCCTTCACATTAAAATAATAGATGTGTTGTGATTTGTGCTTGAATTTTTAATTTTTCCTTTAATCTCCTTCTTTATTTTTAATAAAAATTGGCTGGCAGTTTGTATAGTTTGTCTTGCCTGTTTGAAGTAATTTTCAGAGTTTTATTTTTCAAACAAGAGTGTTTTTTTGTTTCTATTCCTTTTTTTGTGGGTTGAAACAAACTAAATTATCTCTTCTCTTAGCATGGCTTTTAATCTTCACAATAAAACACTTCTTGATACATAGTCTTTATCATTGTTCTTTTGATAATCCTCAATTTCAATTTTAATAAAATTTCTCTTGGCAGTAATGAATTATTTATTGATAGAGTCAGTGTCAGTTTTATTTTTAATACTTAACTATGGACTGATAATTCAGTTGTTAAAACAGTAAAATCTCTATCTTTCTGTTCTCTTCTCAGAGTAAAGTATTTCTAATCCTCGCAATTTCTGATGGGACTAATATAGAGTGTATTTTGGTCTTTTTAAAAATTCTTTTATGAAATAACTCTTTTCGTGCCTGGCATTTAGTTGATAGATGGTAATCACTTAAAATTACCAGGTAAATGTTAGCAGATAAATGTTACCTGGATAGTTGGATGAGGAAATACTTCTCTAATATTAACTTCTGATCAAGAGCACTGAAACTTTTTCTTTACACAATGGCATGGTTAAACATCTACTTTTAGCCTGCAAACATCTTTTGTTTAATTGTCATGTTTCATGATTTCATTAAGGAGACTGAAAATATCAATGCATTACCCTAACAAATTTTCTACTAACAACCTTAACTTCTGTTGAAAAAATTTATACTGAATAAAAAGACTTTAGGAATTCTTATTAGTGATATGAAATTTTTCAACCCTACTTTTATAGTTATATGCTAGACCAGGCATTTTAAAAGCTTTCAGAGAAGACTTATTATTTGACTTACTAAGGCTGAGAAGTTATGTTCAAGCCAGGCTAATTCTGTGTGAGGTAAATTTGGAGGTAAAACCTCCCTTAGCTCTTTCCACTGGGTGAGTGAACAGTAACACCTCTTAACTCCTGTGTGATGCAAGACACACTGCCTGTTATGATGCCTGTTACTCAACATTCCCCAAATAGTCAAGTGGCCCTCTACAGCACAAAAATATCCTAGTGCATTTGCAGGCTGTGTTGTCAGGAGATAAAATATGTTATGTAATGACCCAAGAGCTTTCTGATTCTTTGCCTTTCTTCTCTGAACCTTTTCTTTCATGGTGTCATACCTTTCTTCATAGTCTGGCCTACACTTGGAGTCAATGAAAGTTAGTCACTTCAGTTCAGTTCAGTTCAGTTCAGTCACTCAGTCGTGTCCGACTCTCCACGACCCCATGAATCACAGCACGCCAGGCCTCCCTGTCCATCACCAACTCCCAGAATTCACTCAAACTCATGTCCACAGAGTCGGTGATGCCATCCAGCCATCTCATTCTCGGTCGTCCCCTTCTCCTCCCGCCCCCAACCTTTCCCAGCATCAGAGTTAGTCGTGCTCTGTTTGTGACTTCATGGACTGTGGCCTGCCAGGCTCCTCTGTTCTTTGGATTCTCCAGGCAAGAATACTGGAGTGGGTAGCCATTCCCTCCTCCAGGGTATCTTTCCAACCCAGGGATCAAACCTGGGTCTCCTGCATTGCAGCCAGATTCTTTCCTATCTGAGCCATGAGGGAAGTCCAGCTGTGTGTAACTCCACTAGCAGTATCAAAGGACACCAGGATTCTCCCTGTGATTCACAGTCTATTTTATTACCGATCTCAGGAATGACAAATCCACTTTCACAGACCTTCTTGGGAAGGTTAATATTAAGAAGGATTGCAATCCTTCTAGGGATTACAAATAATTTCCTCCATTTATCTTTGCATCATTTTTATTCCTCACATTGTGCTTCATTACTTGTATTGTGGAAGACTAGATCCTAAATTATGAACAATAACAAACAAACAGAACGACAAATTGCTAACAAGTGCCTGAAGTTCAATGCCCATCCAGTACTGGATTGTAACTTAAATCACAGTTTCCGAACCAGTATGCATTTTTCTTACTATTTTGATATTTATGAGTACAGGCATAGTGTCGTCATAAAGACTGATTATGTGGCCTTTCACCATGCAGTCTCTTTAAATCTCCATGAGGAAAACAATATAAAAAAGACAGGCTGTGTGAAAGTGGAGGAAAAGCCTCTCACAATGTGACAGAGAGGTAGCTTGTGAAAACAGACTGACAGAGTCAGGTGCATTTACCAAGTGCAAACTGCCAGCAAACTGTCAAATGCCAAAATGAATTAGACATTCATACTTAGGAGGTCTCAATTCTCAAATGTTTAAACATTCATAAACCTCACTAAGACATCTAGTCATGCTATGTTTCCATGGGTGTCCCTGCCACACCTGCAGTTCTGTTCAGAAAAAAGAATAATAGTAATAAAGACATATTCTTTATCTTATATGAATATTTTATCAATATTCTTCTTACTGAGAAGAGAGGGAGAGAAATAGAGATTCCTTGGAAGACTGTCAATGCGTCATATAGATATATCTACTTTCGTTTTGATTACATATTTCTGTTAACCTTTTCCAACATGTCTGTTTTAAAATGTGTGTGCATCTTTTGTAATATGTCCCTTTTTTTGTTTCCAGTACTACTAACATAACGCAAGTTCAGGCTGGCTTATTTCAGAGCTTGTTGACTAATGACATGTAACTGTCTTCCTTCTTTCCCCGCCCTGGTGCCACAATCACGTATTTGTTACTTCAAATTAATAATAATGTCAGACAGAGAAAGTCAAATACCATATGCTTTAACTTATATGTAGATTCTAAAGAAGACAAACTCACAGAAACAGAACAGTTTGGTGCTTGTCAGAGGTGGGGGTGTGGGAGTGAAATGGGAAAGGTGGGCAAAAGGGACAAACTTTCCGGTGTCTGATAAATGATTTCTGGGGGTGAAATGTACCGCACAGTGTGCATGCTCAGTCGGTCAGTTATGTCAGATTCTTTGAGACCTCATGGACTATAGCCCACCAGGCACCTCTGTCCATGGAGTTTTCCAGGCAAGAATACTGGAGTGGGTTGTCATTTCCTACTCCAGGGGATCTTCCCAATCCAGGAATCGAACCTGTGCCTCCTGCATCTTCTACATTGGCAGCTGGATTCTCTACCACTGTGCCACCTGGGAAGCCCTGTGAGTGTAGTTAACGATATTATATATTTGAGAGAGAATAACGGAGAAGGCATATATCATGAAGCCATTATGTTGTACACCTTAAATTTACACAATGTTATATGTTAATTATATGTCAACCAAACTGGAAAAAAAATAATGCCTGAAGTACTCCAAATGCTTGTTATTTCCTGTCTTCCTGTTCCTCTTATTTTCTCTCTCTCTCTTTTTTTTTTCTCATTTATTCCTATGTCATTTATAGAAGGCAGCTAGGTGTCAACACTCACTTGTAGAATGAGCAAGTTCAGGACACACTCATTTGGGGGCTGAATAATCAGTCTGCATTTTCTTCTGCCACAGAAAATCAGCTGAATATACTAATTGGGAAAGTAGCCTCATCATTTTCTTTTTCACCAAGTAGCAAGAAATATTACTTGTGAACTCTTGCCAAATATCTATTGAAGAAAAGTTATCCACAAGCTTAACATGGTTATTCTGTCATTGTTGCAATGATGAACAGGAATAAGTGTACTTGTCACTTAAAACATGCGGCATTCATTGATTCCCTTTTCAACTGGTATTACAAGGACCTTCTATAACCTAAAGGACTAGAAGGAGTGAGGAGCTCCTTTTGTCTGCCACGGATGTGGGTTACTTATGGAACTCTTTAATTTCTCCTGAGTGCTTTCTTTTAAAGTCATAAAGAATATATTACACTATTGTTTAGTACTTGAAAGTGCTACAATATTTTGAATTCCATCAACATTAAAGAAACTATACTATAAAGAAACTGTGAAATAAAATGCGTTTCTAAGCACAAAACTACTTTGACCAGGTGCAACCAAACACTTTAACATATTGTTGTAAAATTTCCTTTACTCTTTTTGGTGATGGGCACCTGTCCTTTTTTTTCAATCAACATAGCACAACAATGATAATACAGTTTCATCTTGAATGATGTCTTTCTTCTACTGTCACCATAAACAATTTCCTTCTTTCAGAATATTCATCCTAACTTATAATATGCATTTATTTATATGTTTATATTGCATTGTCTCTCCCTAGACTATAAGCTTTTTGAAGATATTAACAATGCTTATTCATTTTCAATATACATAAACCTCATATGTGCCATTTAAGAGCTGCTCAATAAACAACTGATTATTGGATAAGTGGATGGTTGGAGGCATATTCTTTTAGCTTATTTTTGGCTTAGTTACACTGTTAGTTGGCATCAAAACAAATCTGGACCATTAGAAAAGGCTTGGCTCAGTCAATCCTGCATCAGTCAAACACCCTACCAATATATTATGAAATTCTTTTCATAAAAAATTATAAAATGAATCTCTGGTACAACTTCTGGCATCAAATAAGCTCAATAAATATTTTAATTTTAAATACAAATCTGAGATATTTGCCAGTGAATACTCTTACAAATTTCTGGTGTTTTCAATTTTTTTTTACACTCCAGTTACCTATTCCTCTTCTTTTGTTTATGTTTTTCGTGGGTTGTGTAGATCCCTCAAGCTCCAATTGTGGCCATATTAAGTTCTTCATCTATTAGATTTCCAATATAACACGGTTATTGTTAGGAATGTAACAGAAAGAGGAAAGGCTTTTAGAGACAAGAGTACAAAACAAGTCCCCAGAGTAAGGTGTTATGCATAAAGAAACAAACAAACACAGAAAGGAAAACTAGTGTCTAGTATTATGAGAAAATAATAAAATTCCATTTTAAGAACACAGTAGTCAAGAGAACACATTGGTCATAGCAAACATGCTCTCCCAACACAAAGAGACCACTCTATATATGGACATCACCAGGTCAATACTGAAATCAGATTATTATGCTCTTTGGAACCAAAGATTCCAAAGAAGCTCAAAACAGTCAGCAACAAAACCTAGAGCTGTCTGTTGCTCAGATCATGAGCTTCTTACTGCAAAATTCAGGCTTAAATTGTAGAAAGCAGGGAAAACCACTAGGCGATTCAGGAATGACCTAAATCAAATTCCTCAAAATGCAGATGATGAACACATTCAGGGAATTAAATCTGGTAGACAGAGTGCCTGAAAAACTATGGACAGAGGTTCATAACACTGAACAGGAGACGGTAACCAAAACCATTCCAAAGAAAATGAAAGGCAAGAAGGAAAAGTGGTTGTCTGAGGAAGCTTTACAAATAGCTAAGGAAAGAAGAGAAGTGAAACACAAAGGAGAAAAGGATACACCCAACTGAATGCAGAGTTCCAGAGAATAACAAGGAGAGATAAGAAGGCCTTCTTAAGTGAAAAATGCAAAAAAGAAAAGAAAACAAGAGAATGGGAAAGATAAGAGCTCTCATCAAGAAAATTGGAGATACCAAGGGAACACTTCATGCCGAGATGGGCTCAATAAAGGACAGAAATGGTATGGACCTAATAGAAGCAGAAGATATTCAGAAAAGGTGGCAATAAGACACACAAGAACTATACAAAAAAGATCTTAATGACCCGGATAACCATGATGGTGTGATCACTCACCTAGAGCCAGACATGCTAGATCAAGTGAGCCTTAGTAATCATCACGACAAACAAAGCTAATGGAGGTAATGGAATTCCAGCTGAGCTATTTCAAATATAAAAGATGATGCTGTTTAAATGCTGCACTAACTATGTCAGCAAATTTGGAAAACTCAGCAGTAGGCACAGGACTGGAAAAGGTCAGCTTTAATTCCAATCCCAAAGAAGGGCAATGCCAATGAATATTCAGACTACCACACAATTGTACTCATCCATAGCTGATTGCCGAAGAATTGATGCTTTTGAACTGAGGTGCTGGAGAAGACTCTTGAGAGTCCCTTGGACTGCAAGGAGATCCAACCAGTCCATCCTAAAGGAGATCAGTCCTGGGTGTTCATTGGAAGGACTGATGCTAAAGCTGAAACTCCAATACTTTGGCCACCTTATGCGACGAGTTGACTGACTGGAAAAGACTCTGATGCTGGAAGGATTGGGGGCGGGAGGAGAAGGGGACGACAGAGAATGAGATGGCTGGATGGCATCACCGATTTGATGGATATGAGTTTGAGTAGACTCCGGGAGTTGGTGATGGACAGGAAGGCCTGGCGTGCTGTGATTCATGGGGTCACAAAGAGTCAGATACAACTGAACAACTGAACTGAACTGAATATGCTAGTAAGGTTATATTCAAAATTCTTCAAGCTAGGCTTCAGTAGTATGTGAATTGAAAGCTTCCAGATAAAAAATTTGGGTTTAGAAAAGGCAGAGGAACCAGAGATCAAATTGCCAACATTTTCTGTGTTATAGATAAAGCAAGGGAATTCCAGAAAAAAATCTACTTCTGCTTCATTCACTGCTCTAAAGCTTTTGACTATGTGAATCATGACAATCTGTGGAAAATTCTTAAAGTGATGAGATTACTAGACCTTCTTATCTGTCTCCTGAGAAACCTGTATGCCAGTCAGGAAGCAACTGTTAGAACTGGACATGGAACAACAGACTGGTTTAAAATTGGGAAACGAGCATGACAGTGCTGTATATTGTCACACTGTCTATTTAACTTTTATGCAAAATACATTATGACAAATGGGCTGGATGAATCACAACCTGGAATTAAAATTGCCAGGAGAAATATTAATAACCTCTGATATGCAGATGATATTACTCTAAGGGCAGAAAGGGAAGAGGAACTAAAGAGTTTCTTGATGACAGTGAAAGAGGAGGTGAAAAAGCTGTCTTAAAACTCAACATTCAAAAAATTAAGATCATAGCATCCAGTCTTATCACCTCATGGCAGATAGAAGGAGGGGGAAGGTGAAACTGGGACAGATTTTCTTTCCTTGGGGTTCAAAATCACTGTGGATGGTAACTGCAGTCATGAAAATAAAAGACACTTTCTCCTTGGAAGGAAAGCTATAACAAACCTAGTTGTTGTTGTTCAGTCACCTAGTCGTGTCTGACTCTTCACTACCTCATAGACTGCATCATGCCAGTCTTCCCTGTCCCTCATCATCTCACAGAGTTGGCCCAAGTTCATGTCCATTGCATCAATGATGCCATCTAGCCATGTCATCCTCTGACACCCTCTTCTCCTTCTAGCCTCAATCTTTCCAAACAACAGGGACTTTTCCAGTGAGATGGCTATTAGCATCAGGTGACCAAAATATTGGAGTTACAGCTTCAGTATCAGTCCTTCCAATGAGTATTCAGGGTTCATTTCCTTCAAGATTAACTGGTTTGATCTCCTTGCTGTCAAAGGGACTAAAGAGTCTTCTCCATCACCACAGTTCAAAGGCATCAATTAATCAAATAAAATCTAGACAGCATATTACTAACAAGAAGACACACCATTTCACTACCAAGGTCTGTGCAGCCAAAGCTATGGTTTTTCCAGTTGTCATGTACAGATATGAAAGTTGAACTATAAAGTAGGCTGAGCATCAAAGAATCGGTGCTTTTGAATTGTGGTGTTGGAGAAGACTCTTGAGAGTCCCTTGGATTGCAAGGAGAACAAACCAGTCAATCTTAAAGGAAATCAATCCTGAATATACATTGGAAGGACTGATGCTGAAACTGAGGCTTCAATACTCTGGCCACCCAATGAGAAGAACCAACTCATTGGAAAAGACCCTGATGCCGGGAAAGACCGAAGTCAGGAGGAGAAGGGGACGGCAGAGGATGAGATGGTTAGATAGCATCACTGACTCAATGGACATGAATTTGAGAAGACCCTAGGAGATAGTGAAGAATAGGGAAGCCTGGTGTGCTGCAGTTCATGAGGTTGCAAAGAGTCGGACGCAACTTAGTGACTGAATACCCACAACCATTTTAGGACAGAGAATTTACATTAGATGATTTTATTTTTTTGATAGAAAAGCATATATTATCATGCACTGAAAAGAACCAGAGATCCCTGAGATTTCTATTGATTTCAGGAAGGAGGGAAATAGAGATGAATTAACACACACAGGACCAGATTTTTGAATTAGATTTTCACAACCTTTATCACCACACAGTATTAGATTTATTAAATAATTTCCATCCAGTATACACAGAACTCCGACTAGTAGATAACGTTAGGTCACCTTCCTTCCTCCCTTCCCCCCCGAGGGGGCACACCTACCTTCTTGTTTTTCTTCCCTGTCTCCTCCCCAACCAATTCCTACCTGCACAACTGGCTATCCAAATAAGAATTTAAAGCCTTGTTAAGCAGACAGGTATGAGAAGTACACATTTAACTTAAGTTTTCAGAGATAAACAGCAGACTTAAAAACACACAAACAACCAAATAAAAGATGCATGTGATATGTGTTTAATTCAAGCCTCTGTATTTATTTCCAATCCAAAAAAAAAAAATTCAAACACTGAGGGAGACAAAGCATCTGTCATGTTTTGCAGAAAACTGTTAATCTTTAGATAACATATCTAAATTGAAACCTGTACTCCAGCTTGTTTTTTCTCTTTCCTTGCCCTTCAAGCAAGAGATATATTGAACAGTCAAATTCCAATCTTTTAACTAAGTTGTAAAGGAAATGCTGCAAAATGAGAGCAAAGAGAGTAAATAGGAAATTCTCGAGCAAATAAAAAGCATGGACTTCCATTCAAGGAGGGGTAACAGAAAGAAAACAGAATTATCCTGACTAGTTACTACCAATAAGAAGAAAAATCTGAGGAGGAAAATACTAATTCTAATTACAAAGTACTAATGATTAACATACTCTGGAATTTTTCAAAAATCCCAAAGAATACTTTAGAGATGAACCTTTCTACATATGCAAAATTAAAAATTATTAGCTAAATGGCAACCCACTCCAGTGTTCTTGCCTGGAGAATCCCAGGGATGGGGGAGCCTGGTGGGCTTCCGTCTATGGGGTCGCACAGAGTCGGACACGACTGAAGTGACTTAGCAGCAGCTATAGAAAGAAGAAGTTAATAAAAGAGCAGTTGCATCAACATCTACACTGAAATGAAAAGCAGGTTTTCTTTAAAAAATTGCAAAATTATGTCACAATTTTGGGACATCTGTTAATTGAATACATCAAATTAATATTCAATATGAGTAACACATGATCATAGGTGTAGTGCTGGTATGATACTAGATAAAAATCAGACATCTATGTCTTAGTAATATCTTAAAAGCAAAGTATATTTTATCTAAGAAAGGGGTGATAGAAAGTAGAATATAATATCATCATAAGTAGCAGAAGATTTGACTGTTTATTTGGAAATTTAAGACAAGTAGCTAGGAAATGGCAACCCACTCCAGTGTTCTTGCCTGGTGAATCCCAGGGACAGGGGAGCCTGGTGGGCTGCCGTCTATGGGGTTGCACAGAGTCGGACATGACTGAAGTGACTTAGCAGCAGCAGCAGCTAGGAAAGTATAAAGACATGTAAAAAATTTTTTTTAATTATTATAATAGCTGGTTGTAAAGTTATATAAAATATTTTAAATGATAAATGACAGTAAGTTAATTGTTGCTATTCAAAATGATCATATTAATTTTTTACACAGGCAAAATTAATGAAATCCTTGAGAGGAAGTATAGAAGAAATGTTTATAACATATATAAAGAGGGTATTAAACACTGCTGAGGTACATAAGTGAAAATAAAAAGGGAACAACATAATATTTTTCTCAGTTCAGACAACTCAATAGTATAAATACATCAGTTTTCCTAAATCTATAAAATCAATGCAACTTCAAAGACAAAATTTAAATATACTGTGGAGCTTGAGGAAATGATTTAAAAGTCTGTCTGGAAACAGACACACACACACTCACAAAAATAGTCAGTAAAATTCTAAAGTAAAGAGTAATGAGGAAGTAGTTGTATCAGATTATAATATTAATTAAAGGAGGAAAACATATGAATGAAAAGTTTTTTGACATTGGACAAGAGGCATTAGAACAGTATGATTCCTGAGAGGAAATAAACTTTGCGTGAGCTCTATAATCATTTTTATTCTCTATTGGGGGTGATTTTCCAACTATGACACAGAGAGCTAGAATCTCAGTAGAGCCCAGCATTTCCACTGAGCTAGGAAAGAAGAGTCCAGAATTTGAAAGTGGCTTGAAGGTGCAAAACAAAGCAGGTAAGGGATGTACATGGGAAGGTGTCAGTGTCTGTTATTGAGCTCTGCAATTCCCTGAATTATGGCTGGGCTGTACACATGCAGGATAATAGTACACAAAGCTTTCCAAAAAGCAGGTGATACCATTGAAAATGGAACAAGGATATGAAATGGTAAGCAACAGAGGGTGTCAATGAAGATTCAGCCCAGTTAAAGTGGAGATATTTTCATACCCCTGCAGTACTGCTGCAGGAATTTATCTGAGCTATCAGTAAACCCAAGCATTCGGAATGAAGACTATATTGTAGAACAAGGTTCATTCTGGATCTGTCCAAATGAAGCCTAAAATCAAATCTGAAGTACCAAAGAGGAACCAAGATATGGATGGTTAGTACCTCTAAATTCGACAGCCCTGAAAATTCTTTTGACTTCCCAGAAATAGCTTTAATAACGCAGAAGATCCAGTCTAGACAAGTGAAAAGTGATTATCTGCTAAAAGAATGACTGGCTCAAACAAAAGTCTTTACAGGAAGATAAAAGAAACAAAGGTTTCCACAATGAATTATCAGCAGGATTAGAGTACAGTCAAGATCTATAAGAAGTACAAAAAGAAAAATATGACCTATAATCATGAAAAAAAGTAAAAAGTCAACAGTAATCTATTAAGGTGACAAAATATCAGAATTAAAGACAAATATTTTAAACAAATTAAATATGCTAAAAGTAGCTAAAAAATATGCTTGAAGAATGACAGGAAATATAAGTATAAATTTTCATGAATTTAAGTTAGGTAATGGTTTCTTAAATACAACTTAAATGTATAAGAGGCAAAAGAAAAGTTGAATAAATTAGATTTGCTCAAAATTTAAAATTTTAGTGCTACAAACAATATCATCCAGTAAGTGAAAATACAAAGTGCGTATCGGGAAAAATATTTGCAAATCATATATCTGATAAGGGCGTTATAGTCTAACATATAAATCATTCTTACAACTCAAAAATAAGAAGACAACCCAAGAAAATATAAACAGAGGGTATGAATAGACATTTCTTTACAAAAGAAATAAGGTAAATAAGCACATTACTAGAGTATCAATATCATCACTCATCAGGAAAACGCAAGTCAATATTACAAGATATGATGTCATATGCTCTGGGCTAACTAATACCAAAAAACAGACAATAAACAGGTGTTGGTGAGAATACAGAAAAATTAAAACCCTTAGGTATTGTATGTGTGGATATAAGTAGAGCAGCTACTTTGGAAAAAAGCAATTCCTAAAATGTTAAACACAGGATCACCATATGACTCTCTGTGGTATGGAACATAATGCCCCCTCCCCAAAGGTATACATGTCCTAAACTCATGGCAAAGGGACTTTGCAGATGTAAAGAAGGTGAGGGATTTGAAACTATTCTCAACTGTCTAGTTGGGTCCAGTGAAATCATAAGGACCTTTATAGGTGAAGCCAGGAAACAGAAGACTCAGAGATTGAAACGTCATACCTTGCTGGCTTTGAGGATGAGACAAGGGCACAGAAACTAAGGAGTGCAGATGGCCTCCAAAATCTGGTAGAGGCATGAATGATAAATTTTCACCTAGAGCCTCTCGAAAGAAGAGTCCAGCTAACACCTTGAATTTTTCCCAGTGAACCCCATGATGCCTAGAACTGTAAGATCATACATTTGCATTAATTTAAGCCAATATGTTTGTGGTAATTTGTTACAGTAGCAATTCCACTCCTAGGTATACATGCCAGAAAAAAATTTTTTTAAATATATAGATGCAAAAATATGCTCATAAATATGCTTGGCAGCATTATTCATAAAAACAAAAAAGTAGAAGGAAAATACCTATTAACTGACAAATAGATAAATGACATGCAAAATATGCATACAATGGAATATTCAGTTCAGTTCAGTTGCTCAGTCGTGTCCGACTCTTTGCGACCCCATGAATCACAGCACGCCAGGCCTCCTTGTCCATCACCAACTCCCGGAGTTCACTCAAACTCATGTCCATCGACTCAGTGATGCCATCCAGCCATCTCATTCTCTGTCATCCCCTTCTCCTCCCGCCCCCAATCCCTCCCAGCATCAGAGTCTTTTCCAGTGAGTCAATTTGTCGCATGAGGTGGCCAAAGTACTGGAGTTTCAACTTTAGCATTGGTCCTTCCAATGAACACCCAGGATCAATCTCCTTTAGAATGGACTGGTTGGATCTCCTTGCAGTCCAAGGGACTCTCAAGAGTCTTCTCCAGCACCACAGTTCAAAAGCAATGCAATATTACCTGGCACTGGTGGCTCAGAGGTTAAAGCGTCTGCCTCCAATGCGGGAGACCTGGGTTCGATCCCTGTGTCGGGAAGATCCCTGGAGAAGGAAACGGTAACCCACTCCAGTATTCTTGCCTGGAGAATCCCATGGACGGAGAAGCCTGGTAGGCTACAGTCCATGGGGTCGCAAAGAGTCGGACACGACTGAGCGACTGAACAGAACAGAACAGAAAAGGGAATGAAGTATTGATTCTTACCACAAAGTGGGTGAAACTTAAAAGTATTATACCAAGTGAAGAAAGGCAGTCACATAGGATCATGTGTTCTATGATTCCATTCATATTAAGTATCCAAAAAAGGCAAATCTATAGAAAGAGAAGGTAGATTAGGAGTTGTCTATGAGGTGGTATTGGGAAATGAGGAATGACTGACAAAGGCTGTGGGGTTTCTTTTACAGAGTTTGCTATGTTCTAAACTTGAATTGTGGGCTTACCATGTGGTAGTAGTGGTAAAGAACCTGCCTGCCAATGCAGGAGATGTAAAAGACACGAGTTCGATCCCTGGGTCAGGAAGATCTCCTCGAGAAGGGCAAGGAAACCCACTCCAGTATTTTGCCTAGAGAATTCCACGGACGGAGGAGGCGGCAGGCTACAATCCATAGGGCTACATAGAGTTGGACACGACTGTGACAATTTAGCACGCAAACTTAAATTGTGATAGTTGCACAGCTCTGAATTTAATTAAAAAATGAAATTGTGTACTTTAAATGCATGACTTGTATAGCATATGAATTTTGTCTTAAAAATGTGTTAAAAAGTAAACTTCAAGAATATTTAAAAAATTAAAGTACAGTCTTAATGTTCAATCAGATAGGGAAGCTTAACAGAAGAAAGGCAATTATAATAAGATGGAAATTCTAACATCTAAACCAGAAAATCAATGAACAATTCTCTAAATGGGTTTAATAATAATTGCAAAGTGGTATATTAAAGTAGGTACTTAGAAGTATGAAGTTCTATATCCATCCTAATTCTCTTGCCATATCTTTGAGGCACTTTTTAAAATTTATTTTTATTTTTCTACAGCCAGATTATTATTAGGTTGGTACAAAAGTAACTGCAGTTTCAGACTGTGAATTTTAAAACATTATAACTAGGTTCAAGCATATCTTTATTAGTCAAAATAGGAACCATTACAAATCAACACATTTTTGCCAACAAGAAATGTTTCTTTATTCCTGTAGCATAAAAATCCATGCTTCAGGATTTGACAAACCCTTGGAAAGCATTTTCTGCCTCCTGATGATTGTGGAAGTGTTTTCCCTGCAAAAAGTTGTTGAGATGCTTGAAGTAGTAGTCGGTTGTCAAGAGGTCAGGTGAATATGTTAGATAAGACATAACTTCACAGCCCAATTTGTTCAACTTTTGAAGCATTGATTCCGCAATGTGTGTCCAGGCATTATGAAGAAGAACTGGGCCCTTTCTGTTGACCAATGCCAGCTGTAGGCACTGCAGTTTTTGATGTATCTCAATTTGCTGAGCATACTTCTGAGATGCAATGGTTTTGCCAGAATTCAGAAAGCTGTAGTGGGTCAGACCAACAGCAGACCACCAAACACTGATCACGACCTTTTTTTGGTGCAAGTTTGGTTTTGAGAAGTGCTGTGGCACTTCTCCTCAGTGCAATCATTGAGCTAATCACTGGTTGTCATATACAATCCACTTTTCATAGCATGTCACAATCTGATCAATATTTTGACTGAGAAATGGATCATTGTTATTGCATAGAATAAGAGATGACTCTTCAAAACAATGATTTTTTTTTTATCTGAGGTCAGCTCATGAGGCACCCATTTACTGAGCTTTCTCACCTTTCTAATTTGCTTCAAATGCTGAATGACCAGAGAATGGTTAATGCTGAGTTCTTTGGCAGCTTCTTGTGTAGCTGTCAGAATACCAGCTTCAGTGATCCTCTCAGTTGGTTGCTGCCACTTTACGATGGCCAGCTACTATGCTCCTCATCTGCAAGTGTCTTGTATCCTTTGCAAAATTCCTTGAACCACCACTGTACTGTACGTTCACGAGCAATCCTGGGCCAAATGTGTTGATGTTGCAAGTTATCTCCATTGCTTTACAACTGATTTTGAACTCAAATAAGAAAAACACTCAAACTGTCTTTGCCTAACATCATTTCCCTAGCCAAAAATAAATGCAAAATAAACAGCAATAGGTCATTAGAAAAAAAAAAAAAGCAAGAATTTGCATTAAAATGATATTGACATAATCATATTTATTTAAGAATGTATTCCAATATTCCAATATGAAACAGCAAAGTTCAACAATGTAAAACTGCATTTAATTTTACACCAACCTAATATATTTCCAGATGTGGTGTGCATATAACGTTACATGTTGAAGAGTCAAATTGCCAACACTAAACACTCCCTCCATCACTATGTGCTCTTGGACAAGTTATGAAATATTTTTTCTCTATTTTCTCTTCTGTAAAGTGAGGACAAAAATAACACTTATCTATTAAGCTTATGATGATGATCAAAAGAGAAATCCCCATTAAATGCTTTTCTCACTGTAATAAACACTATTAATATTTTCTCACTCTTATTACCTAACATTAGCACAGACATTCATGCCTCTGTGTGAGATTATACAAGTTTTATCTTTCTAATTATGAGGAAAATATAAACAAACATTTATGGGTTACTTACTATATGCTGGAGATTTAAAACATCTTATATAGTTTATCAATAAATAAACTTATTAATAAGACATAATATCATCATTTTGACCAAAATATTGGAATATTATGAGGTTTCCTGAACCATGTAGTAAATAGAAAAAGATGAAAACCTAAATCTATTTGATTATAAAATCATTATTACCAAGAACAAACCATTGCATTCTCTATTCAAAAACAGAACTTTAAAATTATAAAATTACCATATATTGAACTATAGAAATATGAGTTGACTTAAAACTCACCACATCTACCTAAAGAACTGATGTCTTCTGAGCAATTTGTTTTTGTTGTTTAGCTGCTAATTCATATCTGACTCTTTTGTGACCCCATGGACTATAGCCCACAAGGCTCCTCTGCCCATGGAATTTCCCAGGCAAGAATACTGGAGTGGATTGCAATTTCCTTCTCCAGGG
Organism: Moschus berezovskii; assembly: GCF_049115385.1. Classification (NCBI taxonomy): domain Eukaryota; kingdom Metazoa; phylum Chordata; class Mammalia; order Artiodactyla; family Moschidae; genus Moschus; species Moschus berezovskii. Next base: position 25,225,333 of record NC_142466.1, read on the forward strand.
GATCTTCCCAACCCAGGGATTGAACCCAGGTCTCCTACATTGTAGGTGGACTCTTTATTGCTAAGCCACCAGGAGCAATACTTTTGTTTAAAGTCTTTTTTAATCATCCAGCTTCTAAAATTTCAGTAAAGTTTAGATATAAAACATTCTTTTGTATTGGCCTCATGAACTATGAACATTAGAAAATGTAACTTAAAGTTCTAAACATTAAACATTAACTTCTAACATAAGTTGTCCCTTGCACTGAGATATAGCAAAGAAAAAAAAAAACACCACAACAGCAGTGATAACAATCCTCTTTCATCCGGTTCTGTACCCATGTTTTGGGTCACAACATCTACATAATGAACTTATGTCTCTTCTTTAGAATAAAGTAATAATTGGGGCCCCAATGCTAGAAAAAACACTTTCAAATATTCAGAAGATACAAAGCAAAAATAATCATGATGAGAATTTCTTTTTTTTTTATAGGTAATTAATTAATTTATTTTTTATTGGAGGCAAATTATTTTACAATATTATATTGGTTGGTTTTGCCATACATTGATATGAATTTTTCTCGGGTTTACATAAGTTCCCCCTCCTGATATTTCAAGTGTCACATCCATATCATTTTTGCCATACGTTACACTCTGGTGGAACAAACCTTGCAGTCCATTGGGAAAAGGCAGCATAAAGCTTTGCTCTATTCACATCAGCCCTGGTCCCCATCCTCAAGGGGCAATGCCTTCAGATGACAAAGTCCTTACTTTGTCTAAAGACTTTCAAGAAGCAATTTTATCCCACTATTTGATTATAATAAAATTATATGCGATTTGTCCATAACCTGGTCATGGCAAAAACCTACATTCCCCCCAAACTTTGGACACCATGTTGATTTCAGTTAGTCAATAATCTTTTGAGAAAAAATGAAAGCCATCTGCAGTGGACTTTAAGGATGTATTTAGACATAACGAATATCAGTAATGAAATCCTGAAGGCTTTCATTTCAATAATTCTCTCTTGTCAGATAAATGAAGGATGAAGTTGACTTTTCCTGCGATATGGTACTCCCCTCACCCTACCTTTACCTGGTGTTCTAACCACAACTTCAGCTTCTCTCGAAGATTTGGAAAATACAATTGGAAAAACATCTCAAAAGTATAACTTCAAAATATACAATGTGTTTTAAAAAGGAAATCATAAAAAATTTTCATTAAGTTGACCGCTATCTGTACAAAGTCATTACACCTACCTCAGGAATGATTATGATATATCAGTGTGTTTTGGAACCTGCAGTTCAGAACTATGCCTCATTCCATTTCATTATCTTATCTCCCTATCTTTTAAATTCTTCCAAATTTTTCGCTAGCAATAAACAATAACAACAACAAAATGAAAGCCACTCAGTCATGTCCAACTCTTTGTGACCCCATGGACTATACAGTCCATGGAATTCTCCAGGCTAGAATACTGGAGTGGGTAGCCTTTCCCTTCTCCAGGGGATCTTCCCAACCCAGGGATCGAACCCAGGTCTCCTGCATTGCGGGTAGATTCTTTATCAGCTGAGTCACGGGGGAAGCCCAACAACAACAACGAGCCTGAATAAGACAGCCATATAAGAATGTATGCCTTAGTTAACATTTTTGGTATAGGCCCTCTATATCTTTAGGAAACCATGGGGTTTAAGCGAAAGACTAACTAAACAGAAGTGGAATAAATAGTAAATCACGGTTGTGTATCAGTTTTAAATCAATTAAGCCTTTTGGAAATTAAAGTTGAAATTGAGTGTTTTACACTGTATTTGTCATCCAGGGCCCACAGTGGGTCTGGCACAGTCAGACTTGTGCCTTCTTACACACTACTGCTCATTTCAAAGCTTTGATAATCACATTCTCATGTTTTATGGACACATCTTCCTGTCTGTGGGTCAGACATAAACATGCAGCTGCTATGCACAGCTCAGGCGGCTGCATTTCATCAGCAAATCATGAGCCTTCAAATTAGGCATTCTGGAGCATAAGCAGAAATAAGAGAGGAAATTTGTTTTTCAAATGTAAACGTCCAAAAGCCTCTTTTAACGGTTACATTTTGTTCTTTGATTCTATGAATATTAAAAAAAGAAAGAAAGAAAAAAATATGTTGATCACTATTTGGACAGCAAACAAACTTTAAAAATTGATGTTATTTTTGGAGCTATGGAGCCAGTTTCTTGGGAGAAGAAAATCATCAAGGCTAGACCCACCTCAATTCTGATAAAGATTTCCCTCACACTTCACCAAATACCATTTCTGTCCTTTATTGAGCCCATCTTTGCATGAAATGTTCCCTTGGTATCTCTAATTTTCTTTAAGAGATCTCTAGTCTTTCCCATTCTATTGTTTCCCTCTATTTCTCTTCAATGAAAGCTGAGGAAGGCTTTCTTACCTCTCCTTGCTATTCTTTGGAATTCTGCATTCAAATGGGTATATCTTTCCTTTCCTCCTTTGCTTTTCTTTTTTTCACAGCTATTTGTAAGGCCTCAGACAGCCATTTTTCTTTTTTGCATTTCTTTTTCTTGGGAATGGTCTTGATCCCTGTCTCCTGTACAATGTCATGAAACTCATCCATAGTTCATCAGGTACTCTATCAGATCTAATCCCTTAAATCTATTTCTTACTTCCACTGTATAGTCATAAGGGATTTGCTTTAGGTCATACATGAATGGTCTAGTGGTTTTCCCCACTTTCTTCAATTTAAGCCTGAATTTGGCAATAAGGAGTTCATGATCTGAGCCACAGTCAGCTCCTGGTCTTGTTTTGCTGTTTAGACCTTCTCCATCTTTGGCTGCAAAGAATATAATCAGTCTGATTTCGGTGTTGACCATCTGGTGATGTCCATGTGTAGAGTCTTCTCTTGTGTTGTTGGAAGGGGGTGTTTGCTATGACCAGTGCGTTCTCTTGGCAGAACTCTATTAGCCTTTGCCCTGCTTCATTCTGTACTCTAAGGCCAAATTTGCCTGTTACTCGGGTGTTTCTTGACTTCCTACTTTTGCATTCCAGTCCCCTATAATGAAAAGGACATCTTTTTTTAGGTGTTTATTCTAAAAGGTCTTTTAGGTCTTCATAAAACCATTCAACTTCAGCTTCTTCAGCATTACTGGTTGGTGCATAGAATTGGATTACCGTGATATTGAATGGTTTGCCTTGGAAACGAACAGAGATCATTCTGTCGTTTTTGAGATTGCATGCAAGTACTGCATTTCAGACTCTTGTTGACTATGATGGCTATTCTCTTTCTTCTAAGGAATTTCTGCCAATAGTACTAGATACATTGGTCATCTGAGTTAAATTCACCCATTCCAGTCCATCATAGTTCACCTATTCCTGGAATGTCAATGTTCACTCTTGGCATCTCCTGTTTGACCACTTCCAATTTGCCTTGATTCATGGCCCTAACATTCCAGGTTCCTATGCAATACTGCTCTTTATAGCATTGGACCTTGCTTCTATCACCAGTCCCATCCACAGCTGGGTGTTGTTTTTGCTTTAACTCCATCCCTTCATTCTTTCTGGAGTTATTTCTCCACTGATTTCCAGTAGCATATTGGGCACCTACCAACCTGGGGAGTTCATCTTTCAGTGTCCTAACTTTTTGCCTTTTCTTACTGTTCATTGGGTTCTCTAGGCAAGCATACTGAAGTGGTTTGCCGTTCCCTTCTCCAGTGGACCACATTCTGTCTGACCTCTCCACCATGACCTGTCCATCTTGGGTGGCCCCACTCGGCATGGCTTAGTTTCACTGAGTGAGACAGGGCTATAGTCCGTGTGATCAGATTGCCCAGGTTCTGTGATTGTGATTTCAGTCTGTCTGCCCTCTGATGCCCTCTCTCAGTGCCTGCCATCTTACTTGGGTTTCTCTTACCTTGAACGTGCGGTATCTCTTCATGGCTGCTCAAGCAAAGCACAGCCACTGCAGAAATGGTATGGACCTAACAGAAGCAGAAGATCTTAAGAAGAGGTGGCAAGAACACACAGAACAACTGTACAAAAAAGGTCTTCATGACCCATATAATCACGATGCTATGATCACTGACAGTCACCTAGAGCCAGACATCCTGGAATTTGAAGTCAAGTGGGCCTTAGGAAGCATCACTACGAACAAAGTTAGTGGAGGTGATGGAATTCCAGTTGAGCTATTTCAAATCCTGAAAGATGATGCTGTGAAAGTGCTGCACTCAATATGCCAGCAAATTTGGAAAACTCAGCAGTGGCCACAGGACTAAAAAAGGTCAGTTTTCATTCCAATCCCAAAGAAAGGCAATGCTAAAGAATGCTCAAACTACCACACAATTGCACTCATCTCACACGCTAGTAAAGTCATGCTCAAAATTTTCCAAGCCAGGCTTCAGCAATGTGTGAACTGTGAACTTCCAGATATTCAAGCTGGTTTTAGAAAAGGCAGAAGAACCACAGATCAAATTGCCAACATCCACTGGATCATGGAAAAAGCAAGAGAGTTCCAGAAAAACATGTATTTCTGCTTTATTGATGATGTCAAAGCCTTTGACTGTGTGGATCACAATAAACTGTGGAAAATTCTTCAAATGATGGGAATACCAGACCACCTGACCTGTCTGTTGAGAAACCTGTATGCAGGTCAGGAAGCAACAGTTAGAACTGGACATGGAACAACAGACTGGTTCCAAATAGGAAAAGGAGTATGTCAAGGCTGTATATTGTCACCCTGCTTATTTAATGTATACACAGAGTACATCATGAGAAACGCTGGGCTGGATTAAGCACAAGCTGGAATCAAGATTGCCAGGAGAAATATAAATAACCTCATAAATGCAGATGACACCACCCTTATGGCAGAAAGTGAAGAAGAACTAAAGAGCCTCTTGATGAAAGTGAAAGAGGAGAGTGAAAATTTGACTTAAAGCTCAACATTCATAAATCTAAGATCATGGCATTTGGTCCCATCACTTCATGGCAAATAGATGGGGAAACAGTGGAAACAGTGGCTGACTATTTTGGGGGGCTCTAATATCACTGCAGATGGTGATTGCAGCCATGAAATTAAAAGACACTTACTCCTTGGACAGAAAGTTATGACCAACCTAGACAGCATATTAAAAAGCAGAGACGTTACTTTGTCAACATTGTCTGTCTAGTCAAGGCAATGGTATTTCTAGTAGTCATGTATGGATGAGAGAGTTGGACCATGAAGAAAGCTGAGCACCAAAGAATTGATGCTTTTGAACTATGGTGTTGGAGAAGACTCTTGAGAGTCCCTTGGACTGCAAGGAGATCCAACCTGTCCATCTTAAAGGAGATCAGTCCTGAGTGTGCATTGGAAGGACTGATGTTGAAACTGAAAGTCCAATACTTTGGCCACCTGATGCGAAGAGCTGACTCAGTTGAAAAGACCCTGATGCTGGGAAATATTGAGGGCAGGAGGAGAAGGGGACAACAGAGGATGAGATGGTTAGATGGTATCACCGACTCAATGGACATGGGTTTGGGTAGACTCTGAGAGTTGGTGATGAAAAGGGAGTTCTGGTATGCTGTGGTTCATGGGGTCACTAAGAGTCAGACACGACTGAGCGACTGAACTGAAACTGAAACTCACCAAATACCCCTCATTTCACACTAAACTCTCCGCCTTAACAGCCAGTGCCACCACCATGCCTTGCAGAGGATTTTTCTGGTTTCCATAGTTAGGCAGACTTTCTGCATGTAGTACAATTCATTTTTCTAGTCTATATTTATTGGAAGTTCTCTTTATGTTAAGCACCACTAAATATTGTGCATGAGACTTAGAATAAGATTTCCTTGCTTTCAACAAACTCGCCTTGTTGTAAACCAAATTTTGTTCTATGGTTAACCTAAAGAAAGTGAAAGAAAGTGAAGTCACTCACTCATGTCCAACTCTTTGCTACCCCATGGACTATAGCCTACCAGGCACCTCCGTCCACGGGATTTTCCAGGCAAGAATACTGGAGCGGGTTGCCATTTCCTTCTTCAGGAGATTTTCCCGACCAAGGGATTGAACCCAGGTCTCCCACATTGTAGGCAGACGCTTTACCATCTGAGCCACCAGGGAAGTCCATGGTTAACCTAAGAGAGATGATAAATAATGATGCTGCTGCTGCTGCTGCTGCTAAGTCACTTCAGTCGTGTCCGACTCTGTGTGACCCCATAGGTGGCAGCCCATCAGGCTCCCCCGTCCCTGGGATTCTCCAGGCAAGAACACTGGAGTGGGTTGCCATTTCCTTCTCCAATGTGTGAAAGTGAAAAGGGAAAGTGAAGTCGCTCAGTCATGTTTGACTCGTAGCGACCCCATGGACTGCAGCCTACCAGGCTCCTCCGTCCATGGGATTTTCTACTTTATTTAAATTCAGATGAACAAAATCAACAAGGTATAAATTTTTTTAAAAAATTTATACATATAGAACAAATTTCCAAGCTCTGGTAAAGTAATTGAAACAGTGTATATAGATAGTCAAGTAAGGGTTTAGGGTGTGTTTGCTTGGCTTTGCCTATAACAGAAGCATGGAGAAGTGGCATCAAGTTAAAATGATGCAGCTATTGCTTAGAGAAGGGAAGCGTAGCTGTCGTCACATATAGCTAGAAGGTGAAAAATAAAGTTCTGAACAAAGGAAGCTAATCTCCTCCAGCTTTCAGGATAACATGGTCTCATCTTTATTTCAGGGTAACATGGGATCATCTCATTTCTCTGTTTCATTCTTTATTCTGTGTGTTTACTGGACTTTCTGCTCTACTATGCATTTGTCAGAAAAAGGTTGTTTAGCTGAGGAATCTTTTTTCTCATTTTCAGTAAGAAAAAAACTCAAAAAGTCAACTGATCTCTAGTCCTAAATCTCCTAAACAAAATTTCGACAGAGTTAGTCTGATTGGCTTTCAGGTCATCACCTTCCCCAAACTTGATGGTAGTAGGAATGGGCTAGGGTTTGAGGGCAGAAATGTGGAGCACGACTTATTGGCACGTGTGGGTTCAGAGATGATAGCTCAGCCCCAAGATCTTGAGGCTTGGTAGAGAGATTCTAGCACAGGCCACAGGAATGACAGGGCTTGCTGCAATGTTGCCTCTTTCTAAAGAGTACAGCATAGAAATCTAACAATTTCATGTATTTGTATTACCTTTTTCCTTTACCCAGAAAAATTTACAGGCTAATCCAGAATGACAAAGATGCAAACAGATAAACACAATGCTCTGGCATAAGTGCCATAAGAAAGGTGGACACAAAGGACAGTCATCAGCATAACTCTGAGAAAGTGCATTATACAGCAAAGATGCAAACACTCTTCAGGCTCTATTTGTAATATTTTATTTTGCTTTATTAATAAACTTGTGATTTATTCTGTATGGCAGTTGTAGTGTTAGTCACTAAGCTGTGTCCGGCTTTTTGTGACCCTGTGGACCCACCTTGCTCCTCTGTTCATGGAACTCTCCAGGCAAGAATACTGGAGTGGGTAGCCATTCCCTTCTCCAGGGGATCTTCCTGACCCAGGGATCAAACCTGGGTTTCCTGTATTGCAGGCAGATTCTTTACTGTCTGAGCCACCAGGGAAGCCCATTCTATATAGGAGGTCCCTTTATTTTTGAGATTTTTAAGACCCCATGTTAAATTTCAGAAAAGTACACTAGTAAGATCTGTACAGCTAGATAAAGTTTTATAATGAACACACCTATGAGTCCGTTCGTTCGTTCCGTCGCTCAGTCGTGTCCGACTCTTTGCGACCCCGTGGACTGTAGCCTACCAGGCTTCTCCGTCCATGGGATTCTCCAGGCAAGAATACTGGAGTGGGTTACCGTTTCCTTCTCCAGGGGATCTTCCCGAGTCAGACATTACCAAAACACAGGAAACCTCCCCCATGTTTCCTCCCTGTAAGGATTCCCCAATCATCATTTAAAGGTGATACAGGATGCTCAGGGCTGGTGCACTGGGATGAACCAGAGGGATGGTATGGGGAGGGAGGTGTGAGGGGGGTTCAAGATGGGGAACACATGTACACTCGGGGCGGATTCATGTCAGTGTATGGTAAAACCAATAAAATATTTTAAAGTAAAAAAAAATTTTTTAAATAAAGGTAACCACAGTTCTCTTCCCTCTCCATAGATTAGCGATGCCTGTTTTTTTTTTAACTTCATATAAATAGAATCCTACAGTATGTCCTTTTTTAAGTCTGACATTTTAACTGTACTTTTTTGGGGTGTGTGGAGGGAACCACGCAGAATGTGGGATCTTAGTTCCCTGACCAAGGATTGAACCCATAGTCCCTGCTTTGGAAGCACAGAATCTTAACCACTAGACTGCCAGGGAAGTCCCTTGTCTGACTTTTTATTAATAACACCACGTTTGTGAGAGTCATTGATATTGTTTTGTGTAGCTGGAGTTTATGAAATGTTACTGCCATATCATTTTTATTGAATAAATATACCAGAATGCATTTACCCATGATACTGGGGATGGACATTTGGATGGCCTCTACTTTGAAGCTAGTATGATAAATGCTATTAATATCCCTGTATGCTGCTGCCGCTAAGTCACTTCAGTCGTGTCCGACTCTGTGTGACCCCATAGACAGCAGCCAACCAGGCTCCGCCGTCCCTGGGATTCTCCAGGCAAGAACACTGGAGCAGGTTGCCATTTCCTTTTCCAATGTGTGAAAGTGAAAAGTGAAAGTGAAGTTGCTCAGTTGTGTCTGAGTAGTAGCGACAAATGCATGTGCGCTTTTCAGTTCAGTTTAGTTATTATGGTAGATGTGCAGTATATCTGACAGTTGTCTTAATTTGTATTTCCCAACAACTGATGATATTAAGCACATGTTGATAGGTTACTGAGCTATTTGGTTATAACTTTTGATGAGGCAACAATTTTGCCTTTAAAAAAAAAAATGAGTTGGTTTTCTTTTCCCTTTCTTTAGACTTCTTTGAAATTAAGAACTTCTGTATATCAAAGGACACAATTGTGAGATTTTAAATAAAAACATATTATTTAAAATAAAGTATCTCTTTTATCAAAATTTGATTCTCATTCAAATCTTTAGAATTATGTCTGTTAAATGACATAAAAATACCTCTATTAATAAAAATGCAGGTTTGCAATATGGTAATAACATTCTATAGAGGAAGATTTGACTCAAGGACATGTATTTTTTTTAATCTGTGTAAAGACACCAGTATTAGAAAAAGCAACCCACTCATTAATAGTTGTCTATTTTGTGTGTACTGTCAATGGTTAAAATCTATTAAAAATTTATTTTCTACCTTCTACTCATGGTTTATCTTTTAGATAATTCATTGAAAAAGCTTCCTTCAAGTTTCAAAATTAGGAAATTCTGTGCTGGGCAATTGGATTAGTATTTTTGCCAATGGGAACTATGGCTTTTGTGGCAGACTGGGTCCCCTTTTATGCTTTGTTTCCCAACAAATGTTTACCCCACATTTATAAACTACAAAAGAACTTATATATTAAGCTTATCCTTGTCTTTATTTGACCATTGCCCTAATATATATTAACCTTTTATATAAAAAACATAATCAATATAAAAGTATAAAGGAACTATAACAAGACAATATGTGTGTATATGTGTAAATATACTACGTTTATATATAGAGAGAGATAGATGTATAATGCTCATATATACACAGGACAACAAGCTTACTTCTGTGATCAGCTTTAAATTTAATAAGAGGAACCTAAATTATAATTAATGAAATTAATAAATATTCCCATTCTTATGTCTCGTGGCATAATATTATCTGTGCTCCAGTCTTGGCTATATGCTTGCTTAACATGTTTTATGCTACAAAGTGAAGATGAGTACTGGGATCAAAGTTGTCTAAAGTATTCTGTGCAGCATCTTATTTGTTTGCCAAGTTTTTGAACTATGAATAAGGATAAAATTTGAAAGCCAAAGCATGGAAAAAAAAAGACTGGAGAAAAGCATTTTTATGCTAATGGCTGTAGCGATGATTATAAAGCACAGTGCACACAGAATGCACCATGGAGATGCTAAATAATATTTATGGAGCATATGGGCCTTGCAGAGCAGTAGCAAAAATGTTCTTTTCTCAAATTCTGTTTGCCAAATTACTTTGGGCATTAAGGAAAATGCTGAAGTTTAATTTGAACTGTGGACTGAAAATCCTGACCAAAAAACAGGGTTGGGATTTGTGAGCTGTCATTTTATTCACCTCAACGCTAAATAGAACTGTGACATGCTAGAATGATTCTGGATAAATTGTCTTTTACTTGCTTGATATAAGGGTTTCCCGAAGGGAGAAAAAAGTGGAACAGGGAATCACAGTTTTAGAAAAGCTTAAACAGAGAAGTTTTTGAAATTCTTAATGGACACAGTTTATGAGTCCAACTAAACAAACACCTCTCTTTATGCAAATGTATGATCTAAATTTTATTGTAATAATCCAATTCATCAATGGATATTTTGGTGATCTGGAAAACATCTTTTATTTGAAAAATTTATAAACATTTCATTAGTCATTTCTTATGCCTCAAAACTGTACATCTTCATAGATTCTTGGTAATTGTTAGTCTTTATTTCATTTACTCAGATAAGGATAACATAGCACTTGCAAAGTGGTACAAAGCTGACCTGCTTACCTCTAACAGTGCAAGACTGAATTTATTCCACTGGTTTTATAAATAAGAATGCTGAGATTCAGAAAGTCTAAGAAGCTTGTCCAAAGTCACAAAGAGTAGTAAATCTTGAATTCAGTTCTACCTAACCAAAGATGCCCTGCCCTCTTCAAAATGCCATGGAACCAAAACCAAAAAAAAGACAAGGCAAAAAGCACAGATCAATCTCAAGTGCTGTAACAGATATAAAGATGCTACCTCTGAAATAGCTGCAGGAAGCTGGAATGCCACCATCAATGTGTATTCTGTTTATAAGAGAAATTTACCAGGATGATTCTGGATGACTGATATAAGTTCCTAAATATCCCAGAGTATTTGTGAAGAAATCCTTCAACCCTTTTAAACTGCGGATATTGTGGAACTCACTTTGGCTAAAGTTTAAAAGCCCTGATGATTTTGAATGACTTTTGGTGAGAAAGCCAGCTCCTCTGGTTTAAACAAATCAATCTGTGTGTAAATGAGCCCTCAATATGGGAGTTTGGATAGTTGAAAAATATAAAATGTGACATTCAGCAGAACTTTCACATTTCCACAATGTACTTTCCAAACGTGAAGGACAAAACTCCATTTTCCCTATATTTAAAACCAAGGCAGCTTGATCCCATCTGCCAGAAAATATGTAGCTATTTTCTCTTTTGGGGTAAATGAAAGATACCATTGCTTTTATAAGCTTCACATTTGAACTGACTGAATAAAAAAAAGTTTGAAAAATCATATACAGAAGGATATATTCACCAAACTACTCTTCATATTTATGATGATGCTTTATGTAGTTTCTTTAACTTGGTTACATGAGAATTGACTTCTACTCCCCAGAAAATTTAAGTCCATTATTTTTGCTAGTATAAAGGATTGGGGTAAAACCTATTTGTAGCCATTCTCTATTGATGATATATATACAAAATAACTAAATACTATGCCTTTCATTTGAAGGCAAATTTCCTTTTATTAACAATTTTGAAAATGTACTCCTAAGTAAAACATAATTCGTCACAGCTTGTTCTTTGCCCTATGTATTGAAAACTTCATAATAATAAACATGCTTTCTCAGACATGGTTATTCTGTCTCTTTGTCACTATCAGGTCACAAACATGATTAGTTTTGGGGAAAATACCTACATTGCTTTTATTCTGAAGAGTTTTCTATTAGACTTATTGGCCTAACACTACACCAAACTTATATCCTTTCTGTAAGCTGTTCATCACTGCACTAAAAGTTTCAAACTGAAACAAAATAATGTATGCCTGGAAATGAAGCAGATATTTATGAGTAAAAACATTAGAAAAAGCATGGCCTGAATAAGCTTGAAAAGAAGAGAAATGCATCAGTTTTCCTGATACTAGTAGAAATATTTGACAATGGCTGTAGACAATGGCTCCAGAATCACTGTGGTGACTGCAGCCATGGAATTAAAGACGTTTGCTCTTTGGAAGAAAAGCTCAGCATATTAAAAAGTAGAAATATCACTTTGCTGACAAAAGTCTGTATAGTCAAAGCTATGATTTTTCCAGTAGCCATGTATGGATGTGAGAGTTGGACCATAAAGAACGCTGAGCACCAAAGAATCGATGCTTTCGAACTCTGGTATTGGAGAAGCCTCTTGAGAGTCCCTTGGACAGCAAGGGGATCAAATCAGTCAATCCTAAAGGAAATCAACCCTGAATATTCTTGGAAGAACTGAAGCTGAAGCTCCAATACTTTGGCCACCTGCTGTGAAGAGATGACTCATTGGAAAAGACCCTGATGCTGGAGAAGACTGAGGGAAAAATGAGAAGCAGGCAACAGAGGATGAGATGATTGGTTGGCATCACTGACTCAGTGGACATGAGTCTGAAAAACTCCAGGAGAGGAAGGAGAGGAAAGCCTGGTATGCTGCCATTCACGAGGTTGCAAAGAGTCGGACACAACTTAGCAACAGCAACAGATGATGGTGGCAGGGAGCTCAATTCCAAGAAAGACTGAATAGGTGAGAAGAGAGAGAAAGAGACTTCCCTGGGCTGGAAGAGTGGCCTCGTTTGCTTCTCCCATAGTTTCTTTATGCTGAAACTATGCAGGATGATGAAAGCAAAACTAAACAGGACACAGATGGAAATTACTACAGCAATATTCTTTAGTACTTTACAGTTTTCTGTCTCCCTGTGAAAGCTTAGGTGCATATCTAACTTTATGACCTTTTTTTTCTCCTTAGAAATATTTCCATAGTGTTTCAGAGGTGACATACACTTTGGAGAACAAAATACAAAAGCAGCTCAACAGTGATAGATAACTAAATAATTAAAAGGAAAATCACTATTAGTGATAGCTCTAAAGAGTAAATTACAGTATGCATAGCTTGAATATACATAAATTCATTTTTTATCTTCATAACTGCACTATGGCTTAACTCAGGGAGTTTTACTGGCCCCATTTTCAAGGTGATGGAACAAAGAATATAAAAGGGAAAAAGAAAAGCAATTAAAACTTGCTTAACATATGCTGAGAACCAGGAACTCTGCCAAGTATTTTAGATAATTATTTCATTTAATTCTCATTGAGTCTGTCAAAATTGGCATAATTTTTTCCACTTCTGAGAGCAACGAGTAAACTGAAATTCTAAGAATAAACTACAAAAGTTCAAAGCTAATCAGGAAGATATCTTTTTTCCCAACTACATGAAGCAGAGGTATTTAACTTATCTACCCTTAGAGGATATAGTTTCTGGAATGATCACTAGATCATACAAGTCCCAGACTATCAGTCTTACAAGGATAAACAGTGACATATTTATACCTTAAGTAGGTTCACATATGTGAACCTCATATGTCAGATGATGACACATATAAGACAAGCCACACTAGCTTCTGAGTACCAAACCTAATTCAACTGCAGGTTTAGTATAGATCTAATAACAGAAACGGAGAAGGCAATGGCAAGCCACTCCAGTACTCTTGCCTAGAAAATCCCATGGATGGAGGAGCCTGGTAGGCTGCAGTCCGTGGGGTCGCTAAGGGTCGGACACAACTGAGTGACTTCACTTTCACTTTTCACTTTCACACATTGGAGAAGGAAATGGCAACCCACTCCTGTGTTCTTGCCTGGAGAATCCCAGGGACGGGGGAGCCTGGTGGGCTTCCGTCTGTGGGGTCACACAGAGTCGGACATGACTGAAGTGACTTAGCAGCAGCAATAACAGAAAAATCTAGGAAGATCCAGACAAAGAAAGTATGTTATTGTCTCTAAAAGTTGGGTGAAACATTATTTAGAAGAGTATAAAACATTTTAATTGAAACTTCTGAGTTCAGGTTTTGAGAAGCAGCACCTCAGCCTGGTGGTATTGGTTGGTGGTGGTATAATTGTTAAGTCATGTCCGACTTGTGTAACCCCATGGACTGTAGCCCACCAGGCTCCTCTGTCCAGGGGATTTCCCAGGCAAGAATACTGGACTGGGTTGCCTCTTTCTCCTCTAGGGTTTGTCTTTCTATAATTTGATAGAAGAATCAAGCATATCTCTTCAACATCTTAGCCAACAAAACAAAGTTTCATCCTTAGCTGCTTCAAACACACGGATGCAATACCTCAGTTTTAAAGACCAGAACTTAATATTTATTTTCCGAGTGGCTTTATTCTTGTTTCTTAAAGTAGGTAGCTTGAATCTATGTGTGAGAATCATTTATGTCTATAAAAGTAACAATATTTAATTGTTTGATAAGTACAGAAATCTGTATGGATGATTGGAGCCAAGTGACCTAGCATTCAGGCTTCAAGCTTGGACTGCTTGAGTCTGAATCTTTGTTTCAATAATTTATGGCGAATTACCATGTGCAAGTTTACTAATCTCTGTCTGTGCTAACTCTTCATTAAAATGGGGTTATAAAATACACCCATGTTGCGGGGCTTATAGAGGTAATGATATAAATTGTTTAAGATAGGGTTTCACTCATAAACAACATTCAACAAATATTCACTATCATTATTTTAATATTATTACCAAATAATAACAAAATAAAACTAATAAATATTCTGATAGACACAGAATCACAGAGTCCCATTCAGTCACATTCTAACTAATCTAATTCAGCATTTGAACTTTGCCAACTCACCATCTGGTTTTACCTAATACCTCCCTCAATGTGTTCCTCATCACCTCCAAAAATAGTGCAATATATTTTTAGTGTTAAGTTCTAAGAGGCTTTTTCCTCATACTGAGCCCTAAACTGTCTTTCTATAATTTGCATGCATACAGCTGGGTTCTGACTTCTGAGAGAATATATCAGTTCAGTTCAGTTCAGTCGCTCAGTCGTGTCCGACTCTTTGCGACCCCATGAATCGCAGCACACCAGGCCTCCCTGTCCATCACCAACTCCCGGAGTTCACTCAAACTCACGTTCATCGAGTCGGTGATACCATCCAGCCATCTCATCCTCTGTCATCCCGTCTCCTCCTGCCCCCAAGCCCTCCCATCATCAGAGTCTTTTCCAGTGAGTCAACTCGTCGCATGAGGTGGCCAAAGTATTGGAGTTTCAGCTTTAGCATCAGTCCTTCCAATGAACACCCAGGATTGATCTCCTTTAGAATAGACTGGTTGGAGAATATATAGAGTAAATCTAATCCCATTTATACAAGAAACTTTTCAAATAGTTAAAAACAGACAGCCAGTACTTTTTGAGATTTCATTACCTTAGACTGAATACTTTTCACTCCTTGTATTTTCCCACCAACTGACAAGTGTATTTTGACTTCCTCAATTGCTGCTCTGGATCATTCTAGGAGATTTTATGCCATTATATTAAAGAGAGAGCCAAGTATAGAGCAAGGCTCTCAAGGCTCACTTAGCATTAGAATATTTGGAGGACCTTAACAATACCAAAACAAGCGTTCCGTATCCAGAGATTCTGATTTGTTTTGGGATGTAGCCAGATCAGAAAAAATTATTGGTACAGAAGAAAAAGCACAGAGTTTATATTTAGAAACATCTCAAGTTTGTGTGACACTTTGAACAATTACTTTCTGAGTCTTACATCCCTTTGTTAGTCAGCAAATACTATTAAATGATTACTATGGGTCAGGCATTGTGTTAAACAGAGGAAATAACACAGAAATAAGACACACTTGCTGCTTTCTAGTGGCTAGATAGTAATAACCAATGTCACAAATGAGAGTGTATTATACATTTAAATGAGTGGTATAAAGAGGATTGTGTTTCTCTGAGATTCAATGGAAACAAGTTTGGCTTAGTCTGCACAATAGAGGGAAAAAATTTAAGTTCAGAAATAAAATGGCATTTTGGCCAGGGAAACAAAACAAAAACTGTGATTGAGTCATGGATGTTTATAAGAAGTTAAAAAAAAAAAAAAAAACCCTCTTTCTTATCAAGAAATAAACAAATGAAATAACCAAAAAAGCCCCAAATTTCCCTAACCTCTTCATTGAAAGTAACCACTGTTTATTTCTTTAAAAACTTGAAATTTTCAGTACTGGAGGCTTTGCCTGGAAACTAGGATTTGAAAGAGACATATTTGAGGTGAAAGATGATAAAGCTGGCAGTTTTGTTTCTCTCCTGAAGGAAATTTCCAAATGCAAACCTCAAGAGTAGAAAACAGTGGTGGGGGCAGGGGCAGGTGCCTTAGAACAGCAGTTTTTGGCTGGAACATCACCTTGCTTGCTGGCCTCTGACCTTCAGGGGAAAATGAGATGATGACAAATACCTCTTCTGTAAAAAGGTGTCCTCCATACTAAAGAAGTTAGTCACAACATTGAGAAAAACTTGACATTAGCTATTAGATATTTTGGCCTGAATTTGGGAGAGTAAGATTGTTAAAGTCATAAAGGTTTAAAACAAATGCCTCACAAACATTAAAATGCATGTACTTGGGCCACCTGATGCAAAGAGTTGACTCATTGGAAAAGACCCTGATGCTGGAAAAGACTGAAGGCAGGAGGAGAAGGGGGCAACAGAGATGAGATGACTGGGTGGTGTCACCGACTCAATGGACATGAGTTTGAGCAAGCTCCGGGAGACTCTGAAGGACAGGAAAGCCTGGTGTGCTGCAGTCCATGGGGTCACAAAGAGTCAGACACAAGTGAGCAAGTGAACAACAACATCTTGTTAAAAGAAGATTCTAATTTTATAGTTTTGGGCTGGGATGGTGCTTGAGAGTCTGCATTTCTAAAAGATTTCAGATAAAATCAGTTGATCATATTTTGAGTACAAAGGATGTAGCCACTGAGTATGATACTTTACTTTGCCTATCACAAAGTAATTGTAATATAAATGTATACATTTATACATTATGTATGGAGAAGGCAACGACACCCCACTCCAGTACTCTTGCCTGGAAAATTTCATGGATGGAGGAGCCTGGAGGGCTGCAGTCCATGGAGTTGCTAGGGGTCTGACACGACTGAACGACTTCACTTTCACTTTTCAATTTCATGCATTGGAGAAGGAAATGGCAACCCACTCTTGTATTCCTGCCTGGAGAATCCCAGGGACGGGGGAAGCCTGGTGGGCTGCCGTCTATGGGGTTGCACAGAGTCAGAAACGACTGAAGCAACTTAGCAGCAGCAGCAGCAGCATACATTATATATACAATGTATAATTGTATAACTTGTAATTGTATGATGTCAGTTCAGTTCAGTTCAGTCTCTCAGTCGTGTCCGACTCTCCGCGACCCCATGAATCACAGCACGCCAGGCCTCCCTGTCCATCACCAACTCCCGGAGTACACTCAAACTCATGTCCACAGAGTCGGTGATGCCATCCAGCCATCTCATTCTCCGTCGTCCCCTTCTCCTCCCACCCCCAACCTTTCCCAGCATCAGAGTCTTTTCCAGTGAGTCAACTCGTCGCATGAGGTGGCCAAAGTATTGCAGTTTCAGCTTTAGCATCAGTCCCTCCAATGAACACCCAGGATTGATCTCCTTTAAGATCGACTGCTTGGATCTCCTTGCAGTATAAGGGACTCTCAAGAGTCTTCTCCAACACCACAGTTCAAAAGCATCGATTCTTCGGTGATCAGCTTTCTTCACAGTCCAACTCTCACATCCATACATGACCACGGGAAAAACCATTGCCTTGACTAGACGGACCTTGGTTGGCAAAGTAATGTCTCTGCTTTTTAATATACTATCTAGGTTGGTCATAACTTTCCTTCCAAGGAGCAAGCGTCTTTTAATTTCATGGCTGCAGTCAGCATCTGCAGTGATTTTGGAGCCCAAAAAAATAAAGTCTGACACTGTCTCCACTGTTTTTCCATCTATTTCCCATGAAGTGATGGGACCAGATGCCATGATCTTTCTTTTCTGAATGCTGAGCTTCAAGCCAACCTTTTCACTCTCCTCTTTCACTTTCATCAAGAGGCTTTTGAGTTCCTCTTCACTTTCTGCCATAAGGGTAGTGTCATCTGCATATCTGAAGTTATTGATATTTCTCCCAGCAATCTTGATTCCAGCTTGTGCTTCTTCCAGCCCAGCATTCCTCATAATGTACTCTGCATAGAAGTTAAATAAGCAAGGTGACAATATACAACCTTGATGTACTCCTTTTCCTATTTGGAACCAGTCTGTTGTTCCATGTCCAGTTCTAACTGTTGCTTCCTGACCTGCATACAGGTTTCTCAAGAGGCAGGTCAGGTGGTCTGGGATTCCCATCTCTTTCAGAATGTTCCACAGTTTATTGTGACCCACACAGTCAAAGGCTTTGGCATAGTCAATGAAGCAGAAATAGATGTTTTTCTGGAACTCTCTTGCTTTCTCCATGATCCAGCAGATGTTGGCAATATGATCTCTGGTGCCTCTGCCTTTTCTAAAACCTGCTTGAACATCTGGGAGTTCACGGTTCACATACTGCTGAAGCCTGGCTTGGAGAATTTTGAGCATGACTTTACTAGCGTGTGAGATGAGTGCAATTGTGCGGTAGTTTGAGCATTCTTTGGCATTGCCTTTCTTTGGGATTGGAATGAAGACTGACCTCTTCCAGTCCTGTGGCCACTGATGAGTTTTCCAAATCTGCTGGCATATTGAGTGCAGCACTTTCACAGCATCCTCTTTCAAGATTTGAAATAGCTCCACTGGAATTCCATCACCTCCACTAGCTTTGTTAGTAGTGATGCTTTCTAAGGCCCACTTGACTTCACATTCCAAGATGTCTGGCTCTAGGTCAGTGATCATGTTATCGTGACTCTCTTGGTCGTGAAGATCTTTTTTGATAGTTCTTCTGTGTATTCTTGCCACCTCTTCTTAATATCTTCTGCTTCTGTTAGGTCCATACCATTTCTGTCCTTTATCAAGCCCATCTTTGCATGAAATGTTGCCTTGGAATCTCTAATTTTCTTGAAGAGGTCTCTTGTTTTTCCTATTTTGTTGTTTTCCTCTATTTCTTTGCATTGATCACTGAGGAAGGCTTTCTTATCTCTCCTTGCTATTCTTTGGAACTCTGCATTCAGATGCTTATATCTTTCCTTTTCTCCTTTGCTTTTCACTTCTCTTCTTTTCACAGCTATTTGTAAGGCCTCCTCAGACAGCCATTTCACTCTTCTGTATTTCTTTTCCATGGGGATGGTCTTGGTCCCTGTCTCCTGTACAATGTCACGAACCTCCGTCCAGAGTTCATCAGGCACTCTATCAATCAGATCTAGTCCCTTAAATCTATTTCTCACTTCCACTGTATAATCATAAGGGATTTGATTTAGGTCATATCTGAATGGTCTAGTGGTTTTCCCTACTTTCTTCAATTTAAGTCTGAATTTCGCAATAAGGAGTTCATGATCTGAGCCACAGTCAGCTCCTGGTCTTGTTTTCACTGACTGTATACAGCTTCTCCATCTTTGGCTGCAAAGAATATAATCAATGATTTCAGTGTTGACCATCTGGTGATGTCCATGTGTAGAGTCTTCTCTTGTGTTGTTGGAAGAGGGTGTTTGCTATGACCAGTGCATTCTCTTGACAAAACTCTATTAGCCTTTGCCCTGCTTCATTCCGTGCTCCAAGGCCAAATTTGCCTGTTACTCCAGGTGTTTCTTGACTTCCTACTTTTGCATTCCAGTCCCCTATAATGAAAAGGACATCTTTTTTGGGTGTTAGTTCTAAAAGGTCTTGTAGGTCTTCATAGAACCGATTAACTTCGGCTTCTTCAGCATTACTGGTTGGGGCATAGGCCTGGATTACTGTAATATTGAATGTTTTGCCTTGGAAATGAACAGAAATCATTCTGTCGTTTTTAAGATTGCATCCAAGTACTGCATTTCGGACTCTTTTGTTTACCATGATGGCTACTCCATTTCTTCTAAGGGATTCCTGCCCACATGTAATTGTTATAAATATCAATTACAAGAATAAACTAGTTTCTGCCTGGGTTTAACCTAAATATCTCTCCTGAAAATCTTGGAAGTATTAACACATGAATCTATCTTCTCCAAAATTGAAATACTTCCCCAAAGTAGAAACCCCATATGCCCTTTTCACTTTAGTAGTATCTTTTAATGGTTCAACAGTAATATAACATTCCTAGGGATATCAAACCACTATAAGTTTTCTAGACACTTTTTGCATACCATCTTGCTGCCAGCCTTGACCACTGACTGAATATGCTTACCATACCACTGATTACCTGTTACTCAATGTACTCTGAAAACTTCATTGATTAATGTGTCTAAAGGATCAAATTACTTAGCCAAAAAATCAATATTGCATTCTTAATATTCCACAGAAAGATTGCTTACTTCTCAACTCTGAAGAGACTATAGAAATTATCTTTCTGTATCTGAAGTGTGTGTGATAAATGCATAAGTTAGATTATTATTTTTATCTGAAAGCTCATATAATAACTATTCTCCCTTAATAGAATAGAATTCCCAATTTTTTTGCAGGAAATATTCTTCTAGGGGATAGGAGCTCTTAAATTTAATCTGGAAATTAAAAGGACAAACAGGCTTGGTAGAATGGGTAGAAATGTAATCACAGAATATCTGGACCAGAATTACTGTACAAAGTATTTAGTCGGCCTCCATACTTTGTAGTTCATATATGAACGTGAAAGTGAAAGTGAAGTAGCTCAGTCATGTCTGACTCTTTGCGACCCCATGGACTGTAGCCCTCCAGGCTTCTCTGTCCATGGGATTTTCCCAGCAAGGGTCCTAGAGTGAGTTGCCATTTCCTTCTCCAGGGAATCTTCCCGACCCAGGGATCGAACCCTGGTCTCCCTCATTGTAGGAAGACGCTTTACCCGCTGAGCCACCAGGGAAGCTCATATATGAAGGTAACAGAAGGTAAATCATTCCTATGACTTAGGCAACTTATTGGAGAAGGCAATGGCAAGCCACTCCAGTACTCTTGCCTAGAAAATCCCTGGAGGCCCTGGTAGGCTGTAGTCCGTGGGGTCGCTAAGGGTCGGTCATGACTGAGCGACTTCACTTTCACTTTTCACTTTCACACATTGGAGAAGGAAATGGCAACCCACTCCAGTGTTCTTGCCTGGAGAATCCCAGGGATGGGGGAGCCTGGTGGGCTTCCGTCTATGGGGTCACACAGAGTCGGATACGACTGAAGTAACTTAGCAGCAGTAGCAGCAGCAGACAACTTATTAGGTGACAGAGCTGGTACTACCATCAGTTATAGACTAACAGTTCTGGTGACAAAAAATCCATAATCCAGAGTTCTGGTCATAGGTCTGTACAAAGTCACTGAGCTTTTGCAGTCTTGTTTTTCTCATCTGTAACTTGAACATTAATTTCTTTAAGACCCAAATTAATGTGAATATGCTCTGATTAATGAAAACCAATCTTTAAAAAATACATAGAACTTTTTGTGCTTACTCATTTTTACTTTCGGATATACAGCATACAATCTGAATATATAATTTTGAAGAATAACAGAAGGTTAACATGAGTTAGTAGGGTAAGTGAACTATTAATAACTGAACATGACTAGATTAATTTTCAATTTCATAATTTAATGGTTCAGTTGAAAATAACAATTTTAATGTTATCATAAATGCTGGCAAATTTCATCAGAGATAATAAATAGTAAATTTATAACAAATAAAAAATAAAAGTTCCCTGAAATATTTAAATTCAAATTGATAAAATCAGAAGCTCCTGTCCCATATATTTTAAACATTTAAAACAAAAAGATGTGTAAAAAATTGTGAGATATACAACAGCTATAATAAATGATGATATGACATCTTTAGACTTCTTTTGCCTTTATAATACATTATGGTTATGTTTACATTCATATAAACTTTGTGTGTCCCCGTGTGTGTGTATAGGAGGCATCTGTTTTTATTAAATTTAAAAAAAATAAATATTTCATACAAATAAAAATATTAAAAAATTTCCTAAGCCATCAAAAATACATTCTACCCCATATAAATCATTTAGGCAACAAAAGGGGGCACAAAGAATCTACTTTCTCCTGGATACTCTGTATAGGTAAGAAATGTTCAGAAGGTACTTCAGTGAGGTATAAAGGCTTAAGAAAATTAGTATTACCCAGTGTAAATCCCTAGGCATTCAAACTGCCTAAATGAGAAAAATAGGCATTTATTTTTCTCCCTTGGATTGCCTCTTCAGTCTACATTGGGGAAGAATAGGTCTTCTTGGAGACATAAAAACAATATGGTACCTAGTTACCATCCCAGAAGTAAGCCAGGGACTATTAACCAAGGAGCATATCTGGAACTTTTTTTTAAAACATCTCCAAGTTTGTAATTTCCTATATAAATTTTAAAAAGTGGTCTGAGTTTTTGGATCCCATAGACATCAATGAAAAAACTGGAGAGATGTTTTCTCTATGCAGACACATACAGAGAAACACCCACAAGGATATGGTGGTGGTGAGACTATAAAATGGATGAACTACTCGCCTATCCTGGAGAAGGAAACAGCAATCTACTCCAGTATTCCTTCCTGGAAAATCCCATGGACAGAGACACAACTTAGCGACTGAACAACAACTTAACCTATCCAGACTTTAGAGAATCTCCACACTCCACTCCACCTTAGACCAACAGAGGATCCTTAAAAACAAACTATATCCTTTCTAATCCCTCTGGAGTAAACAGTTCAAACTTGATCAGTTGGAGCATAATGATAAAAGCATTTTGCCAGGAGAGCGGTACAGGAACCCCTACCACTGTCTGATTTTGATGGTATCATTCATTAGATAAAAGTCCAATTTGAAAGAAACCCGATAGTCAGCCTTTGCACATTTACATAGTGAAGACAATTTATGAAACCATACAGTGTGCAGAGATGAAAGCTATGCCAATGCCCGTAAGGCTTTGCTGTTATCACTGCTTTATTGTTGTTTCTGTGTTGTTGTGACACTGAGAATTATGATCATCAAAGGAGGTGACCTGATCAGGAGGAAAGACCTCAGCTTGCTAGACAGAGGCAGCAACCAGCTGTCAAAGCAAGGGTCATGGAGAGCTACATTATTTATGTGGAGGGTGCTTGCTGTTTGATAATCGTCTCCTTCTTTCCAGCTTAGTCACCATTGTGCTCTCACTCATCAGTTAGTTCCTCTTTTCAAAACACTCCATCAGAGGATTATTTATCAAAACACTTGAAGAATCTGGATGAAGCCTGTAGGGTGTATTTTGTGTACTGATTTAAAAGAGAGTGCTATTTTAATCAGTGGAGGATCTTTAGTGACTGTGACTCCCCATGGGATTCCAAGTGAAGAGGAAGTCATTCTCCATGTATTTTCTCAGTGCCTTCCGTCTTGACAATCAGATTGCTATCTTTGGTCCATGTGAGTGTGTTTATGTGTGAGTGTCTGAAGACCACTCACTGTCTCTTAAACTTTTATTATTACTTATAGTTATAATAGAATTTTGTGGGGATCAGAGCATAATGACTTCCCTGGTGGTCCAATGATCAAGAAGCCACCTTCCAATGCAAGGGACGAGGGATGATCCCTGGTTGGGGAACTAAGAGAAGCTTTTGCACCACAACTAGAAAGGAGCCCTTCTACGCCTCAACTAGAGAAGGCCAGTGAACCACAGCACAGACTCAGTCCAGCCAAGAAAAAACGAGCAGAGTACATAGGATGAGAATACCACTACACAGTAGGAAACACTTGTTTTGGTATGTTTGAAAAGTGAAAGTGAAGTCACTCAGTGGTGTCCGACTCTTTGCGACCCCGTGGGCTGTAGCCCACCAGGCTCCTCTGTCCATGGGATTCTCCAGGCAAGAATACTGGAGTGGGTTGCCATTTCCTTCTCCAGGAGATCTTTCTGACCCAGGGATCGAATCCAGGTCTCCCACATTGCAAGCAGACGCTTTAACCTCTGAGCCACCATATGTTTGGGCTGGCTATGTCTCGGTGGCTAATAAACAACAAACGTATTTCTTACAGTTCTGGAGGCGGGGAATTTTAAGATCAAAGACCTGCAGATTTGATGTGAGTCCACTTCCTGGTTCTTACTCCATCCCCAAATGGTAGAAAGGGCAAGGGAGCTCTCTGGGGTCTCTTCATAAGAACACTAATCCTCTCATAAGTGTTCCACCATCGCGGCCTAATCACCCCCCAAAGGCCCTGCACCTTAAAACAATCCCCTTGAGGGCTGGGATGTCAACATATGAATTTTGGGGAGACACACTCAGTGTAAAGCACCATTAATAACATGTATATCAGATTTCTACTTTAAGCTTCTTCCATGATTATTTTTATGATAAAATAATTTATATATACAATGCTGTATTTTGTCTTTATTTTACTTTCACATAAGCTAAAATATTTATTAGATGAAATATCAAAAATATAAATTGTTAAAAAAATACTGGTTTGTGTTTATATTAAAATGTAAAATTATGTGCAGATGCTACTGAAAATATAATGAAAACATAAGCTATTATCTAAGACATTTGAAACACACAGAAACAATAATGATTGTTATAAAGAATATTCTATAAAATCAAGAACAAGACAAACTTGGGACTTCCCAAGTTAGGATACGGGTTCAATCCTTGGTCAGGGAACTAAGATTCCACATGTCACAGGGCAACTAAGCCCGTTTACTGCAACTCCTGAGCCCAAATACCACAATTAGAGAAGCCTGCACATGACAAAGGAAGATCCTGAGTTCTGCAAGTAAGACTTGACACAGCCAAAAATAAATAAGGGAATAAGTATTTTAAAAAAAAAAAAAAAACAAGAAAAATGGATCAAGTTTTTCTTTCTTAAGGAAGAAGTACACTATGCTTTACTAAATGCTAGGCAGACATCTGAGTGTTTTACATATACCAATACTTTTATTTCCCCAATGATTTTGTTTTTGTTTATGGTTTTGTTTCTGAGTTTAAGTGCTACTTTGCTGATAAGAGTTTTAAGGCACAGAGAGATTAAGCAACTTTCCTGGGGTCACTCTGCTAGGAAGAGGTAGAGTCAGTGCTCAAACCCAGAAAATCCAATTCTAGGCCCTGTGTTTTCCTCACTGCTCATTCCACCACAGTCTGTGATCCTTGGTATGACAAATGACGTACAAACATGCTCATTAAATCCCTATTTACCTTTCACACGTCTGAGCTTTATTATAATAATAGATAAGCCTCAGTTCAGTTCAATAGCTCAGTTGTGTCTAACTCTTTGCGACCCCATGAATCACAGCACACCAGGACTCCCTGTCCATCACGAACACCCGGAGTTCACCCACACTCATGTGTATCAAGTCGGTGATGTCATCCAGCCATATCATCCTCTGTCGTCCCCTGCTCGTCCTGCCCCAAATCCCTCCCAGCATCAGGGTCTTTTCCAATGAGTCAACTCTTCACATGAGGTGGCCAAAGTATTGGATTTTCAGCTTTAGCATCAGTCCTTCCGATGAACACCCAGGACTGATCTCCTTAGGACAGACTGGTTGGATCTCCTTGCAGTCCAAGGGACTCTCAAGAGTCTTCTCCAACACCACAGTTCAAAAGCATCAATTCTTCAGCTATCAGCTTTCTTCACGGTCCAACTCTCACATCCATGCGTGACCACTGGAAAAACCATAGCCTTGACTAGACAGACCTTTTTTGGCAAAGTAATGTCTCTGCTTTTTAATATGTTTTCTAAGTTGGTCACAGCTTTTCTTTCAAGGAGCAAGCATCTTTTAATTTCATTGCTGCAATCACCATCTGCAGTGATGTTGGAGCCCCCAAAAATAAATTCAGCCACTGCTTCCACATCTATTTGCCATGAAGTGTTGGGACCAGATGCCATGATCTTAGTTTTCTGAATGTTGAGTTTTAAGCCAACTGTTTCACTCTCCTCTTTCACTTTCATCAAGAGGCTTTTGAGTTCCTCTTCACTTTCTGCCATAAGGGTGGTGTATTCTGCATATCTGAGGTTACTGATACTTCTCCCGGCAATCTTGATTCCAGCTTGTGCTTCTTCCAGCCCAGCGTTCCTCATGATGTACTCTGCATATAAGTTAAATAAGCAGGGTGACAATATACAGCCTTGACATACTCCTTTTCCTTTTTGGAACCAGTCTGTTGTTTCATGCTCAGTTCTTACTGTTGCTTCTTGACCTGCATACAGGTTTCTCAAGAGGCAGGTTAGGTGGTCTGGTATTCCCATCTCTTTCAGAATCTTCCACAGTTTATTTTGATCCACAGTCAAAGGCTTTGGCATAGTCAATAAAGCAGAAATAGATGTTTTTCTGGAACTCTTTTGCTTTTTCATTGATCCAGCAGATATTGGCAATTTGATCTCTGGTTCCTCTGCCTTTTCTAAAACCAGCTTGTACAGTCAGCAGAAACAAGACCGGGAGCTGATTGTGGTTCAGATCATGAAGACCTTATTGCCAAACTCAGACTTAAATTGAAGAAAAGTAGGGAAAACCACTAGATCATTCAGGTATGACCTAAATCAAATCCCTTATAGATTATACAGTGGAAGTGAGAAACAGATTTAAGGGACTAGATCTAATAGATAGAGTGCCTGATGAACTATGGACGGAGTTTTGTGACATTGTACAGGAGACAGGGATCAAGACCATCCCCATGAAAAAAAAAATGCAAAAAAGCAAAATGGCTGTCTGAGAAGTCCTTACAAATAGCTGTGAAAAGAGAAGAGATAAGCAAACGAGAAAAGGAAAGATATAAGCATCTGAATGCAGAGTTCCAAAGAATAGCAAGGAGAGATAAGAAAGTCTTCCTCAGCGATCAATGCAAAGAAATAGAGGAAAACAACAGAATGGGAAAGACTAGGGATCTCTTCAAGAAAATTAGAGATATCAAGGGAACATTTCATGCAAAGATGGGCTCAATAAAAGACAGAAATAGTATGGGCCTAACAGAAGCAGAAGATATTAAGAGGAGGTGGCAAGAATGCACAGAAGAACTGTACAAAAAAGATCTTCATGACCCAGATAATCATGATGGTGTGATCACTCACCTAGAGTCAGACATCCTGGAATGTGAAGTCAAGTGGGTCTTAGAAAACATCACTACAAACAAAGCTAGTAGAGGTGATGGAATTCCAGTTGAGTTATTTCAAATCCTGAAAGATGATGCTGTGAAAGTGCTGCACTCAATATGTCAGCAAATTCGGAAAACTCAGCAGTGGGCACAGGACTGGAAAAGGTCAGTTTTCATTCCAATCCCAAAGAAAGGCAATGCCAAAGCATGCTCAAACTACTGCACAATTGTACTCATCTCACATGCTAGTTTTAAAGCAATGCTCAAAATTTTCCAATCAGGCTTCAGCAATACGTGAACTGTGAACTTCAGATATTCAAGCTAGTTTTAGAAAAGGCAGAGGAACCAGAGATCAAATATACAAGCCTAAGTGATTCAAATTAAGGCCTTCAAATAAGTTTGTCCAGACCCATGAATAAGGTGTTATAGAAAGGCAAGGTCCAGGGTAGGGGTGAGCCCAGGAGTTTTGAGCTCAATTTGACAACACAAGATTAGGGTAAATTAGAAAAACTAACAGTCCTGTACAAAGTTTGTGATAATTAGAATAGCTTCCTGGCTTGGATCCTAGGGAATCCAGTACAATTTTACAGTGAAATGGAGAGTTAAATCTTGCCTTTTATGAATCAAAAGAGTTTAAAAAAAAAAAAACAACTTTAGACAAAGGGTGAAATGATAAATTTTCTCCTATTCCGCTCAGAGAGAGAAGTAATGCCCAGTGAAGCAGTTTCATTAAGTAGCCAGAGAAAACTCTATAGGGATGCTCACTGTGATGAACGGACCCCTCCACGCCTGCCCTTCCCATTCATAGCTAACTTTGGTCCACATGTATCTGGGGAGTATTCTACAAGCAGCAGCTGAAAGCAGAGCATAATAAACTATTAAATTATTTTCTTCCATTGGGCGGGCAGAAAAGGAAAAGATGGGGACTTCCCTGGCCCAGTGGTTAGGACTCTGTCCTGCAATGCAGGGGATGCAGGTTTGATCCCTGGTTGGGAAACCACAATCCCACATGCCAGGGGGCAACTAAGCCCATGAACAACAAATACTGAGCCCTTGAGCTCCTGAGGCCTTGTGCCTCAACTAGAGAGTCCATGTGCTACAAGGAAAGATCCCACATGCCTCCAACTAAGGCCGGATGTGGAAAAATAAATACATATTAGAAAAGAAAGAAAGAAAGAAAAGGAAAAGATGGAAGCAACCTCTCCTCACCTACTGTAAATATTTGGGAACAATGAGAAAGATGAACTTGGTATCACAGGATTTAAGTAGTGTTTCTTCTTTTGTTTTCATTGACTGAGACTCATCCCATTACACCACCATCATTTGACTTCAGTGTTTACTTAGCTGCTTATTATGATTTCCTGCTTGAGCTTTCAAGTCTGTACTGTTCAACAGGAACCTTTGCTTTCACATAAACAGGGTTCTGTATAAATCTTTCATGGCTATGTATAATGTCAATTAAGTGCTCAGAAAAAAATTAAAGCATTTTTGAGATTTGCATAAGAAGGGAATACGAGTGCTTGCATACAAATGCTTCTTTTTTTTTCTTTTTAGGAAACATTTTCTAAATAGCAAAAATGTGCTTCACTGTTTTATTCTAGAGATTAGAATTAATTCTTTACAACCACTGGCATGATCTTCCATTTAAAACATTATTAATGATTTTTAATGCTAAAATGATTTCATTTTTTTCTAATTAAAAAGCGGAATCAAATCAAATAGCTACATATCATATTTAAAGTTTATGACTATTCAAGCAAATGAATTATTAGCTATAGTTTAAATGTATGCAAACTCATACAAAAAAAAAAAAGGTTACTTCCTCACTTTTTAAAGTTTATTTTCAATTGAAAGATAATTGTTTTGCAATATTGTGTTGATGGCAACATGAATCAGCCATAGGTATACATATGGCCCCTCTCTCTTAAACCCCCCTCCTGCCTTCCATCCCATCCCACGCCTCTAGGGTGTCATAGTGGCCAGTTTGAGTTCCCTGAGTCATATGGCAATGAATGCTTCCAAACTTTTTAACTTTTCTGCAAAAATGACCACTGAAATTTGAGCCTATCATAAAATATATATCCTGTTATTTAGATAGAGAACACACACTAGAGTTAGGGAGAAGCCTGAAAATATCACCATCAGAATCTGAAATTACTAAGAATTAGTGTCATTAGATTACCAAGAATCATTTACAAGGAGATTCTTCCTTATGAGGCAGTTTAGACATGTTTTCCTAATAAGACCAGAGTGCTTTATAAAATTCATGACATAGTTAGAGCAGGACCAAAAGTCTTCTACTCATGTACCCATCCTGATGGGCTGGTGTTGGCAGCCTGAGACACCTCAAACACTCTTAGGACCACATGCCGTTAGTCATGACCGTTGGAATAGGGTGTGGAGACATCCATGATACATATTTGTTACGACTCAAAAATCATTCACAGACTCATTAAGGAGTTATTTTTAAGGTGACAATCTTCAAAACAAGAAGTCACACGTCTAAGTACTTGTGTCTCGTCAATGGAAGATGAAAGGTCTGAATATGTCAAAACCCACGAGAGTCAGTGGATGACCCAAGTGTTTACTGTTTGGCAGATAAACCTGGAGGCAGCAGAAGGGAACAGCGTGCACTACGGTAACTGTGACACTTCCCGGGACCCCCTTTGCTCTCCCTCAGGAATGCACGGAGAGACAGCGATCTTAAGCAGCCCAGTCTGTAGAAGCAGGCATATGTCCCAGCGCTGCTTTAGGAATTTGTCCTTTTGGTTACTGATGGCCCGCCTTCTGAAGACTGAGGCCCTTACGAGTATCAACATAATGGTGTTTCTCAACCAGAAAAATCTGGACCTGACTATTTCTATGATTATCTTATTAGACAATCATTAGATATCAAATCTTATTCCACTGCCTCCTCTCGTTACCTTCTCTAACTCAGGAAGATTAATTTATTTTTCAAGCCCAAAGATTACTTCAGTGGGGTAATCAATATAAATTGCACACAGAATAATCAGGGTTCAATATTTCTTATTGACCGAATTCACTTAATAGGCCATCAGTGATTATACAAATTCAAGTTGGGAAGAAAACTCTCAATATGTTATGATACCATATGGACAAGATTCATATACCACACTACATTAAAACCAATATTTTTTAAAAGTACCTGCCCCCTTTGCATGCAATGCAGAACTCCTACATGCATTATCTATCTTGAACACTTATATGTTTTTCATGAACCTTTGATTATGCATGTGTCTATCTGAACTTTGTTCTTTTGTTTGATACTGAATCTTGACATTCACAAGCATCAATTTACACCCTGGGAGATTTGTAATAATTCTGTTAAGGACCCTCCTTTGTCAAGTCTAACCCTCTGGAGGCATTTGAGGAGCAAAATTCCGTGACTAGGAGCCGCTATGCTTTAATTTGTACCAACACATGGTATCAAAGATCATGAAAGCAATGTTTTCATCCAATTAAACTTGCTAGAAGCTAATGAAACTGCCCAGAGAATTTCCCTTTGTAAATTAAAGATGCACAACAAGGACTGTCACTCGACTTGTTTTCAATTGGTTTTGTATGGCACTAATGATCTTGGTGAGCGGTAGCCCTGTGGAGTTTGCATCTGTGAAGGGCAAAACCACAAAGGACACAGAGATTAGCCAGAATTCGGCTAAGCTGTTACCAAAATCTCAATGTTTATTCCAATCATCTTCAAACTCATTAGGTCTAAACATTGAGTTGCAAATCTCTGGAGCACATGCTTTATTAAGAGATGGCTGGAATTTCCCTTTTCCAGTTGGGAAGGCGCCTGTGAGGACTGCATTTTTTTTTCCACTGGGAGAATGTTGGCACATCTGTCCATAGCCCAAGCCAGAACCAAGAAGTGCACCGGACTGTGAAAGGATGTATTATTAAAGATATTATTCTGGGGACTCATGCTCTTGGAAGTTTCCGAAAATTTTAATCTGTTAACTTTAGCCATCTCTCATTTAGAATGGTTAAAAAGTACTGAATCACTGGCTGAGGCCCTTTTTTTGGATGTCAGTGCCAGAAGTTTCCCAGTCTTTGGCGTTTTCCAATTAATTCATCATTTCCCTTCTATAAGCATCTCTCTCAGCACCGGTACATTCACTGGGATACAACAAAACTAAAAAGAGTTTTGTGGTATTGTGCTTTACATATCTTATCTTTCATAGGGTTAAGACCAACAAAGAGGCCCAGAAAATAGCTTCTAGTTTCTCCTATCTGGACTTCCAGAGACTTAAGATAGACAGAAAGGTCCAGAAAATACGAGATTGGGAGGACAAGGTCCCTGAAGGAATTAGGCTTGGAGCCATAGAGTCCAAGCTTGAGGGAAGTCAGATGCCAGAATTTCAAAGGTCATGTAAAGATCAGCCAAAAACAAATTCCAGTAGAAGCCAGTTCAGGAGTCAGTAGATTTCTCATAAGAACTGGGAATGCTTTGTTCCACTACTTTTATATCTCAGAGTTTTATTCACATTAAAAGGGGGAAAAGGCCCCAAACCAGATGCACGATATAATTGATATGCAAGAAGAAATTCAGTTCAGTCTCTCAGTTGTATCCGACTCTCTGCGACCCTATGGACTGCAGCATGCCAGGCTTCCCTGTCCATCACTAACTCCCGGAGCTTGCTCAAATCCATGTCCATCTGTGATGCCATCCAACAATCTCATCCTCTGTCGTCCCCTTCTCCTCCCACCTTCAATCTTTCCCAGCATCAGGGTCCTTTCAAATGAGTCAGTTCTTCACATCAGGTAGCCAAAGCATTGGAGTTTCAGCTTTAGCATCTGTCCTTCCAATGAATACAAGAAGAAATATAAAGGCATTTTTTAAAAGCCTCATTTCAGAACAGTGGGGGAAAATGACAAGCTTTGGAAACAAAGTATCCAAAAGAAAAAATTAGAAAAAAAAAAAACACCCCAAGGATAAAAATAATTTATATTCAAACAGTAGTACATTGTCCCATCTACATAGTACCTGGGAGCACTTGTTTTAGCACTTGTTTATGATGTTAATCTACACAAATTCAGGTTTTTTTTTTTTTTGTAATTAGGCTGTTTGGATTTGTATAAATCAATATTCATCTGAAAGAAAATCTACTTCAATTTAAAAAAATGATATATAGTCATATGGAATTTGCTGTAAATATTTTACTCTGCATTCCCAGAACCTCCACATCATGGAGACATGTGTGTCTAAATTAATAATACTACCGCTGGGGCCAAGCAGTGGCCTGCCCAAAGTACAGAGAGAAAAGAAATCAGAACAACAACAACAAAACTTAAACAAAACCATCAAGTTGACCAGAAAAACCAATTAATATATAACCTCATGCAATGACACACATTTTCTAGACCTCAGTTTTGTCATCTCCCTGTAGTTCTAAATTGGTTTTATTTCTCAATATCGCTGTTTTCATAGAAAAAAAAAAACTGGAAAAACCATCTACTTGTTTTTCCTGAATATTATTTTCCTAAAATTCCCCATTTCAAACATTGGTCACTGATGTAATGGCATTTCATTAAATGATACAGAGCTAATAACTGTCTGCTTTCCAATGGCTATTAGCAAAACTGGTTATTTCCTAGACCTGATTAAGATGTCTATAAGTGAAATATGTTACATATCTTGTAGCTTAGAATCTTTAAATTTCCTTTTATATTCAGTGACTTCAGGATTCATTTAGTACAACACTGCCACAACACTTTGATGATATTTTTAGTGAAGACCAATAGCATCTTAATTATACAATTAAAAATCTGACAAGTACAAATAATAAACAATGGAAGAAAATGAAACCATTTACCAAAGGCATAGACAGAAATGTGTGCCTCAGGACAAGAAAACAAAAGCCATTAATGAATGCTCCATATAAAGCAAATTGTAATTTGCAAAAGGTATGCAGAAAGTTCTCATTCTTTATCTCCTGACAGTGGAATGAAGCAGAAAGAATTCTGTGAGGCTGGAGTGCTGCTACTGCCAGCCTAACTCTGGACGGGTTACATTTATTCCCAGTAAAGAGTTCCTTTATCCCAATCATGAGGGTTGTGAATCTAATTTATATTGAGAGCTGTCCTCCATGGAAGGAGGTAAATGCCAGAGGCTCAGAAAACATTTTCAAAAATACATTTAGTCTCTAAACATATTAAGTCTTTAGAGGTCTCTAAAGAGGTGTTTAAGAGACTAAACACATATTAAGTCTCTGTGATCACCGTGACAACTTGTGTAATATTTTGTCTCTAATATATGTTGTTGTTGTTGTTTAGTCACTAAATTGTGTCCAACTCTTTGCAACCCCATGGACTATAGCCCACCAGGCTTTATGGTCCATGGGATTTCCAGGCAAGAATACTGGAGTAGGTTGCCATTTCCTTTTCCAGAGGATCTTCCTGACCCAGGGATCAAACCCGCATCTCCTATATCTGACAGGTGGGTTCTTTAACACTGAGCCACCAGGAAAGCTATTTAATATATATGTGACTTTTAAAACAAAACTGTTAGAATGCTTTCATTTACTTCTCAAAGCAGTCCATGCCTCAAAACATAAAGAGCCACTAAGAGAAGCATTATGAAAAGCAAAAAGGGGGTATATGTGAAGGGGAAGGAAACTACATTATTTTTACTAATCATGATGATAATTATATAAAATAGGTGTTTATTCTCATAACTACAGATGATAAAATCAAAACTCAGTTAAGTCACTAGCCCAGTGTTACACACACAGAATGCGGTAGATGTAGAGATTAGGTTCATATCAGAAACTAAATTTTAAGTCTTTCTAGTAGCATTATACCCTTATAACACAAAAATCAATTCCCTGTTTTGTAATAAGGACAGCAAGAAATTTCCTTTTGGGCAACGTTGATTACAGACATCTCACTTCAGTTAGTTCAGCTGAGTCGCTTAGTCGTGTCCAACCCTCTGCAACCACACTGGTTGCAGGATGCCAGGATCCCTGTCCATCACCAACTTCTGGAGTTTACTCAAACTCATCTCATTGAGTCAGTGATGCCATCCAACCATCTCATCCTCTTTCATCCCCTTCTCCTCTTGCCCACAATCTTTCCCCAGATCAGAGTCTTTTCAAATGAGTCAGTTCTTTGCATCAGGTGGCCAAAGTATTGGAGTTCCAGCTTCAGCATCAGCCCTTCCAATGAATATTCAGGACTGATTTCCTGTAGGGTGGACTGGTTGGATTTCCTTGCAGTCCAAGGGATTCTCAAGAGTCTTTTCCAACACCACAGTTCAAAAGCATCAATTCTTTGGCACTCAGTTTTCTTTATAGTCCAACTCTCACATCCATCCATGATGACTGGAAAAACCACAGATTCAACTAGATGGACCTTTGTTGACAAAGTAATGTCTCTGCTTTTTAATATGCTGTCTAGGTTGATCATAACTTTCCTTCCAAGGAGCAAGCATCTTTTAATTTCATGGCTGCAGTCATCATCTTCAGTGATTTTGGAGCCCAAAAAAATAAAGTCTGACACTGTTTCCACTTTTTCCCCATTTATATGACATGAAGTGCTGGGATCGGATGCCACAATCTTAGTTTTCTGAATGTTGAGCTTCAAGCCAACTTTTTCACTCTCCTCTTTCACTTTCATCGGGAGGCTCTTTAGTTCTTCTTCGTTTTCTGCCATAAGGGTGGTGTCATCTGCATATTTGAGGTTATTGATATTTCTTCCAGCAATCTTGATTCCAGCTTGTGCTCCATCCAGCCCAGAGTTTCTCATGATGTACTCTGCATATATGTAAAAATAAGCAGGGTGACAATATAGAGCCTAGACATACCCCTTTCCAGATTTTGGAACCAGTCTGTTGTTCCATGTCCAGTTCTAACTGTTGCTTCCTGACCTGCATACGGGTTTCTCAAGAGGCAGGTCAGGTGGTATGGTATTCCCATTTCTTTAAGAATTTTCCAGCTGGTTGTGATCCACACAGTCAAAGGCTTTGGTATAGTCAATAAAGCAGAAGTAGATGTTTTTCTGAAAATCTCTTGCTTTTTCAATGATCCAACAGATGTTGGCAATTTGATCTCTTGTTCCTCTGCCTTTTCTAAATCCAGCTTGAACATTTGGAAGTTGATGGTACACATAATGTTGAAGCCTGGTTTGGAGAATTTTGAGCATTATTTTACTATTGTGTGAGATTAGTCCAAATGTGTGGTAGTTTGAGCATTCTTTGGCATTGCCTTTCTTTGTGATTGGAATAAAAACTTTTTTCTATTACTTTTTAAAAATTTACTGGACCTTTTCCAGTCCTGTGGCCACTAAAACTAGGTGTTGTTTTTGCTTTGAATCTGTCTCTACAGTCTTTCCGGAGTTATTTCTCCTTTGGTCTCCAGTAGCATATTGGGTCCCTATCCACATGGGGAGTTCATCTTTCAGTATCCTATCTTTTTGCCTTTTCATGGTGTTCTCAAGGCAAGAATACTGAAGTGGTTTACCATTCCCTCCTCCAGGGGACCACATTTTGTCAGAACTCTCCACCTTGACCCGTCGTCTTGAGTGGCCCTACATGGCATGACTCATAGTTTTATTGCGTTACACAGGCTGTGGTTCTTGTGATCAGATTGGTTAGTTTCCTGTGGTTTTCAGTCTGCCTGCCCTCTGATGGAGAAGGATAAGGGCTTATGGAAGCTTCGAAATGGGAGAGACTGACTGAAGGGGAAATTGGGACTTGTTCTGATGGGTAGGGCCATGCTCAGTATATCTTTAATCCAATTTTCTGTTAATGGGTGGGGCTGTGTTCCCTCTAGTGGTTTTCCCCAACTTTCTTTAAGTCTCAATTTCGCAATAAGGAGTTCATGATCTGAGCCACAGTCAGCTCCCAGTCTTATTTATGCAGTCTGTATAGAGCTTCTCCATCTTTGACTGCAAATAATACAATCAATCTGATTTCGTCGTTGACCATCTGGTGATGTCCATGTATAGAGTCTTCTCTTGTGCTGTTGAAAAAGGGTGTTTGCTATGATCAGTGCGTTCTCTCGGCAAAACTCTATTAGCCTTTGCCCTGCTTCGTTCCGTACTCCAAGGCCAAATTTGCCTGTTACTCCAGGTGTTTCTTGACTTCCTACTTTCGCATTCCAGTCCCCTATAATGAAAAGGACATCTTTCTTGGGTGTTAGTTTTAAAAGGTCTTGTAGGTCTTCATAGAATCATTCAACTTCAGCTTCTCCAGTGTTACTGGTTGGGGCATAGGTTTGGATTACGGTAATATTGAATGGTTTGCCTTGGAAACGAACAGAGATCATACTGTCATTTTTGAGATTGCATCCAAGAACTGCATTTCGGACTCTTTTGTTGACCATGATGGCTACTCCATTTCTTCTAAGGGATTCCTGCCCATAATAGTTGATATAATGGTCATCTGAGTTAAATTCACCCATTCCAGTACATTTTAGTTCACTGATTCCTAGAATGTCGACATTCACTTTTGCCATCTGTTTGACCACTTCCAATTTGCCTTGATTCATGGACCTAACATTCCAGGTTCCTATGCAATATTGCTCTTTACAGCACTGGACCTTGCTTCTATTACCAGTCACATCCACAACTGGGTATTGGTTTTGCTCCATTCCTTCATTCTTTCTGGATTTATTTCTCCACTGATTTCCAGTAGCATACTGGGCACCTACCGACCTGGGGAGTTCCTCTTTCAGTATCCTATCATTTTGCCTTTTCATACTGTTCATGGGGTTCCCAAGGCAAGAATACTGAAGTGGTTTGCCAGTCCCTTCTCCAGTGGACCACATTCTGTCAGACCTCTCCACATTAAGATATGACCTAAATCTAATCCCTTATGATTATTCAGTGGAAGTGAGAAATAGATTTAAGGGACTAGATCTGATAAGTAGAGTGCCTGATGAACTATGGACAGAGGTTCGTGACATTGTACAGGAGACGGGGACCAAGACCATCCCCATGGAAAAAAAAATGCAAAAAAGCAAAATGGCTGTCTGAGGAGGCCTTACAAATAGCTGTGAAAAGAAGAGAAGCGAAAAGCAAAGGAGAAAAGGAAAGATAAAAGCATCTGAATGCAGAGTTCCAAAGAATAGCAAGGAAAGATAAGAAAGCCTTCCTCAGCAATCAATGCAAAGAAATAGAGGAAAACAACAGAATAGGAAAAACAAAAGATCTCTTCAAGAAATTAGAGATACCAAGGGAACATTTCATGCAAAGATGGGCTCGATAAAGGACAGAAATTGTGTGGACCTAACAGAAGCAGAAGATATTAAGACGAGGTGGCAAGAATACACAGGAAAACAGTACAAAAAAGATCTTCATGACCAAGATAATCACGGTGGTGTGATCACACACCTAGAGCCAGACATCCTGGAATGTAAGGTCAAGTGGGCCTTAGAAAGCATCAGTACGAACAAAGCTAGTGGAGATGAT
The DNA here is from genome assembly GCF_049115385.1 of Moschus berezovskii. Classification (NCBI taxonomy): domain Eukaryota; kingdom Metazoa; phylum Chordata; class Mammalia; order Artiodactyla; family Moschidae; genus Moschus; species Moschus berezovskii. The sequence goes on from NC_142466.1 coordinate 25,262,795, forward strand.
TGAATTCCAGTTGAGCTATTTCAAATCCTGAAAGATGATGCTGTGAAAGTGCTGCACTCAATATGCCAGCAAATTTGGAAAACTCAGCAGTTGCCACAGGACTGGAAAAGGTGAGTTTTCATTCCAATCCCAAAGAAAGGCAATGCCAAAGAATGCTCAAACTACTGCACACTTGCACTCATCTCACATGCTAGTAAAATCATGCTCAAAATTATCCAAGCCTTGCTTCAGCATTATGTGAACCATGAACTTCCAGATGTTCAAGCTGGTTTTAGAAAAGGCAGAGGAACCAGAGATCAAATTGCCAACATCTGCTGGATCATGGAAAAAGCAAGAGAGTTCCGGAAAAAACATCTATTTCTGCTTTATTGGCTATGCCAAAGCCTTTGACTGTGTGGATCACAATAAACTGTGGAAAATTCTGAAAGAGATAGGAATACCAGACCACCTGACCTGCCTCTTGAGAAACCTGTATGCAGGTCAGGAAGCAACAGTTAGAACTGGACATGAAACAACAGACTGGTTCCAAATAGGAAAAGGAGTATGTCAAGGTTGTATATTGTCACCCTGCTTATTTAACTTATATGCAGAGTACATCATGAGGAACGCTGGGCTGGAAGAAGCACAGGCTGGAATCAAGATTGCCGAGAGAAATATCAATAACCTCAGATATGCAGATGACACCACACTTATGGCAGAAAGTGAAGAGGAACTAAAAAGCCTCTTGATGAATGTGAAAGAAGAGAGTGAAAAAGTTTGCTTAATGCTCAACATTCAGAAAACTAAGATCATGACATCTGATCCCATCACTTCATGGGAAATAGATGGGGAAAGAGTGGAAACAGTGTCAGACTTGATTTGTGGGGGCTCCAAAATCACTGCAGATGCTGATTGCAGCCAGGAAATTAAAACACGCTTACTCCTTGGAAGAAAAGTTATGACCAACCTTGATAGTATATTAAAAAGCAGAGAGATCACTTTGCCAACAAAGGTCCGTCTAGTCAAGGCTATGGTTTTTCCAGTGGTCATGTATGGATGTCAGATTTGGACTCTGAAGAAAGCTGAGTACCAAAGAATTGATGCTTTTGAACTGTGGTGCTGCAGGAGACTCTTGAGAGTCTCTTGGACTGCAAGGAGATCCAACCAGTCCATTCTAAAGGAGATCAGTTCTGGGTGTTCGTTGGAAGGACTGATGCTAACACTGAAACTCCAATACTTTGGCCACCTCATGCGACGAGTTGACTCATTGGAAAAGACTGATGGGATTGGGGGCAAAAGGAGAAGGGGACAACAGAGAATGAGATGGCTGGATGGCATCACCGACTCGTTGGACATGAGTTTGAGTGAACTCCAGGAGTTGGTGATGGACAGGGAAGCCTGGCGTGCTGTGATTCATGGGGTCGCAAAGAGTCGGACATGACTGAGCCACTGAACTGAACTGTGTTCCCTCTGTTATTTACCTGGGGCCAAACTATGGTGGAGGTAATGGAGATAATGGTGACCTCCTTCAGACGAGATCGGGCGCATTCAGGGTGGTATGGCCGTAGATTGGTGACCTCCTTCAAAAGTCCCGTGCATGCACTGCTACACTCATTGCCCCCACCCTACAGTGGGCCACCGCTGACCCACGCGTCCGCTGGAGTCTCCTGGACACTCACGGCAAGTCTGGGTCTGTCTGTCTTGCAGTCACTGTTTCTTTCTCCTGGGTCCTTGTGTACACAAGGTTCTGTTTGTTGCCCGCCAAGAATCTATTTCCCCAGTCTAGTGTAAACAAACTATATTTTCAACAGTTCAGTGTCTGTCCTTTTATGTTCAAACACAATTAACTTTAGATTTCTAATTACTAAAGTCAGATGGAGGAGAGAAAAGACATATACAGCCATTCTGAAGAGAACTTGCTTATGTCAGTAAGTACCGAGGAGCAAGCATTCCTCTCCTGATTCATGTTAATCTCATTCTCCGTCCCTTGTGCACACAGGTGCACACAGACACACACACACACACATTTCCACAAAGTTCTAAAAGGAAACATGTAAGATGTTCATGAAGAAGTGTTTGTGTGAACAAGAGAAGTGTTACATGAAATATAGGAATTTCAAATTGGAAAGCCATAATGGAAATACAATGTGGAAAGATTTTTTAAAAAATAGCACAGAGTACTTATGTTAAACAAAAGTAGCATATATGTGAGTTAAATTCAGAGCCTGGAACTTCACTACATATTTACAATAATAGACACCAATTTAAGGACATATATTCACATACCTCATTGCCTGTAAGGATATGGAAAGGAGTTAAGGATTTGGTCCAACCTAGATAGCATATCAAAAAGCAGAGACATTACTTTGCCAACAAAGGTCCGTCTAGTCAAGGCTATGGTTTTTCCCGTGGTCATGTATGGATGTCAGAGTTGGACTGTGAAGAAAGCTGAGTGCCGAAGAATTGATGCTTTTGAACTGTGGTGCTAGAGAAGACTCTTGAGAGTCCCTTGGACTGCAAGGAGATCCAACCAGTCCATTCTAAAGGAGATCAATCCTGGTTGTTCATTGGAATGACTGATGCTAAAGCTGAAACTCAAATACTTTGGCCACCTCATGCGACGACTTGACTCACTGGAAAAGACTCTGATTCTGGGAAGGATTGGGGGCGGGAGAAGACGGGGACGACAGAGAATGAGATGGCTGGATGGCATCACCAACTCAATGGACATGAGTTTGAGTGAACTCCGGGAGTTGGTGATGGACAGGGAGGCCTGGTGTGCTGTGATCCATGGGGTCGCAAAGAGTCGGACATGACTGAGCGACTGAACTGAACTGAACTGAAGGATTTGGTTAAAGGGGGATAAGTGAAACATGAAAGGGTCTTCACAGAGACCAACGTTGCTGCAACTCTATGAATTGAGGACCTTGATTAACTCGATCCTCTTCACCTGATGTTAAATTATATCTTAAGTATAATTTTTATATAATGTCTCTGTTATTGATATTCTAACATTTATGAGTTTGGCAGTTCTGATTTTGCAATTCATTTTCTTATTGACTCATGATGACCTATTTTTCCTATGATTTTAGTGAGCTTTGAAGATGAGCCATATTCCTTGCAACTTTCTTTGTGGCAAGCTTCTGAGATACCAGTTTAAGTGAGTTCTTCTATAGTAGGCTTTGCCAGACCCTTGGAAACACTATCAATCCGGAAAAAACTTGTAAGTTATCTTAACCCTCATTTGTGTAGTACTCTGGCTAGAATTCTCAAAGCAAACTTTGACTAAGCCTGTGCATCTTTACACCTCCCTTCACAGGTTTCATGGGGTGTAGGGTAGAGGGAGCATGTGTGCAAAGGTTTCTCTTACTGCCAGTGTTGTCTCTAGGGAGTCCTGGGCAATGACTTCAAGTGTAAGTGTAAACCGGTTGCTCTGATATAGTCTCAGGTTCCATGTTGTCCCTGTTGTTTGGACACAAATCCACTAAAGCTGTCATCAAATACCTTTTGGGCAACTTCCAGCTACAATGATTACCTAGTTTTATTCTTGTCACCAGAATGTCCTTTGTGTTCAAGAGGTTAGCCATATGTTAAAATAAAAGTTTCTATATTTATCCAGCATTTTACTAGTTTCTCTCAAATAGATAAAAATGCGGCCACAGTGAATATCATTCTTTATTTTAAAAAAGTATGTCTACTAACTCTTTATTAATAGGCTTTACACTATAAGATTAAAGAAAAAGACATTTTTTTCAGGTTAAACTGACATGTAAAAAATATCTTTTTCTCGAGAAATGCAGTATTTATAACAGATTTTACCAATGAATTGTAAAATAACCAATACTATCTGTGTTATGTGCTGTACGAATGATTTGCCTCTGATACGGGCAATTTATGTTTCATATGAGCACTTACACTACATCAGCATTTTAGACTATGACCTCAAACAACCAACTACCTATGTCTGATGTATTCAGACAAAGAATCATTTATTTAAAATCTTTGAAATAGAGGATATCATTTTATTTTATCCTTAAATATGTTGGAGGTTGAAAGTGATTTCTTTTCCAAACTATTTCTAAAAGAGTATTGCTTTCATTTTTTTCTTGTATTACTATTGATGTATTATATATATATGGTGGTGGTTTAGTTGCTAAGTCATGTCCAACTCTAGTGACCCCATGGACTGTAGCCCACCAGGCTCCTCTGTCCATGGGATTCTCCAGGCAAGAGTACTGGAGTGGGTTGCCATTTCCCTCTCCAATTATATATAATATTATTATTATTATGCTTATAATTATATTATATAAATAATATAATTATAAGCATAATAATATGCTTATAAGCATAAGCATCAGGAAACCGGGTATGATGCATCAGGCAAATAAATGTGATATGATCCGCTTGAATCAATATTAGAATCTGAGTACATTCTATATTACATTGTTATTAACTAATGACTAATAGTCATTATGTATGGAGTGTTCAAAATATGTCTGACATTGTGCTAGACCTTTTTAGATTCATTTAATTATCAGAGCATCTTCCACAATGAAGACATTTCAATTTTATATATGAGAAAAACTATGGTCAGTAAATTAAGAAAATTTGCTCTGCCAGTCAATACTCACAAATGACAGAAATCTAAGAGAAAAATAATTTTCTGGAAGCACTGATACCCAATGTAGTAAATACAGTAGCAAATATTTGTTTATATTTTAGCAGTTTGTCTTTCCCTGATGGATGTTTTTAAATGTCTCTTTATTTCTTTATTTCATCTCTATTTTTAGGCTATAAATTATCCACTTTTCCAATGTCAGAAAAGTAACAAAATGTCATGGCTTTAAATGTGAGTTCTATACTAGTATTGCCTGAAATTAAATTCTGGCAACATCATTTATAGCTGTGTGACTTGGGATAAGTTACATCATCTTTCTGAGCCTCAGGTTCATCATCTATGAAATAGAAATAAATAATAATTCATGGTAATCATTTACAAAATAATTCTATTTCATGGTGGTGATATAGCACTTAGGACAATAAATGCCAGAGAGCAAGTGCTCAATAAGTGTTTATATATTAAGGTTATAAAATAATCTGCCTCCAGCAATTATTTCTGTGCTATTACTTTTAATGTTGTCTGAATGTTTTGTTTGTTAGACTGGGTATTAATGTGCACATTTTACAAGGTATCAGTGGCTTAGAAGATATTTTACTTATTGTTTTCTTTCCCCTCCCCCCACAGTATTTGAATAACTGAAACTGACAGATTTTACCAAACTGAAAGGGAAAAATAGCCTGCCACTCCTTTCAGTGCATAAGTATTTATGCCAGGAGCTGTAGAATGCAGAAATTTTTCACCAAGGCTGTGAACAGAGAAGCAGACAAATCTAATATTGAGCCACACCACTGTCACGCAGCAATGAAAGAAGTGAATGGTTCAGTATGTAGGTTGTGAGTCCCACAAGATGTCAACCTTCATAGCTTTAGGGACTGAATAGACTAATTTATCTGTTTGGTACTTAAGGCACTGTTTTCATACTCTTGCAAAAACTCTAGTAAACTACTTTTCAGGTGTTTATTACAGCATAATACTTGAATGATAAGAAACAGGAATCAATGTAAGTCTATGTATCATTCAATAGCTTGCTCTCTCGATATTTCTGAATTTTATATTTTCAATAGATTTTTGAGAACAAGTGTACTAACTTCTCTTTGATTATAGTATAAACTATCAGTGTTACACTGGAAGGAAAAAAAATAAATTGCTTTTCCTTCCTTGTGTCAAATATTCAGGAGAAATCAACACCAAGCTGTTCAATTTTGTTCAAGTTTCAGAAAAAATAGTTTCTTTCTTTTTCTTCCGTAGTACCATGTATAACATTAAATTAAATGGATATCAGAGAAGACGGAATCCAATCTCTTTTATTTTACAGATGAGGAAGCTGAAGCTCAGTGCCACCCACACTTATGAATTTCATTGCAAAGTCTAAATCACTCTGTCCAGTTATTTCACTGCATTTTCATTATGTCATTTATGAAAACATTTTCAATAGTTTTATCCTTATTTCTTGCATTCTCTATTTATTTTTTATTTCCTGAAGGATTAGAGATTTTGTTAATCCTATGGACAATATTTTCCACAGTTTATTGTGATCCACACAGTCAAAGGCTTTGGCATAGTCAATAAAGCAGAAATAGATGTTTTTCTGGAACTCTCTTGCTTTTTCCACGATCCAGCAGATGTTGGCAATTTGATCTCTGGTGCCTCTGCCTTTTCTAAAATCAGCTAGAACATCTGGAAGTTCATGGTTCAAGTATTGCTAAAGCCTGGTTTGGAGAATTTTGAGCATGATTTTACTAGCATGTGATATGGGTGCAATTATGTGGTAGTTTGAGCATTCTTTGGCATTGCCTTTCTTTGGGATTGGAATGAAGACTGACCTTTTCCAGTCCTGTGGCCACTGCTGAGTTTTCCAAATTTGCTGGCATATTGAGTGCAGCACTTTCACAGCATCATCTTTCAGGATTTGAAATAGCTCAACTGGAATTCAATCATCTCCACTAGCTTTGTTCGTACTGATGCTTTCTAAGGCCCACTTGACCTTACATTCCAGGATGTCTGGCTCTAGGTGAGTGATCACACCACCGTGATTATCTTGGTCATGAAGATCTTTTTTGTACTGTTTTCCTGTGTATTCTTGCCACCTCGTCTTAATATCTTCTGCTTCTGTTAGGTCCACACCATTTCTGTCCTTTATCGAGCCCATCTTTGCATGAAATGGTCCCTTGGTATCTCTAATTTTCTTGAAGAGATCTCTTGTCTTTCCTAATCAGTTGCTTTCCTCTATTTCTTTGCGTTGATCGCTGAGGAAGGCTTTCTTATCTCTCCTTGATATTCTTTGGAACTCTGAATTCAGATGCTTATATCTTTCCTTTTCTCCTTTGCTTTTCACTTCTCTTCTTTTCACAGCTATTTGTAAGGCCTCTTCAGACAGCCATTTTGCTTTTTTGCATTTCTTTTCCGTGGGGATGGTCTTGGTCCCTGTCTCCTGTACAATGTCACGAACCTCCATCCATAGATCATCAGGCACTCTATCTATCAGATCTAATCCCTTAAATCTATTTCTCACTTCCACTCTATAATCATAAGGGATTTGATTTAGGTCATATCTGAATGGTCTAGTGCTTTTCCCTATTTTCTTCAATTTCAGTCCGAATTTGGCAATAAGGAGTTCATGATCTGAGCCACAGTCAGCACCTGGTCTTGTTTTTGCTAACTGTATAGAGCTTCTCCATCTTTAGTTGCAAAGAATATAATCAATTCTGAAAGAAATAGGAATACCAGACCACCTGACCTGCCTCTTGAGAAACCTGTATGCAGGTCAGGAAGCAACAGTTAGAACTGGACATGGAACAAAAGACTGGTTCCAAATAGGAAAAGGCATACATCAAGGCTGTATATTGTCACCCTGCTTATTTAACTTATATGCAGAGTACATCATGAGGAACACTGGGCTGGAAGAAGCACAAGCTGGACTCAAGATTGCCGGGAGAAATATCAATAACCTCAGATATGCAGATGACACCACCCTTATGGCAGAAAGTGAAGAGAAACTAAAGAGCCTCTTGATGAAAATGAAAGAGGAGAGTGAAAAGGTTGGCTTGAAGCTCAACATTCAGAAAACTAAGATCATGGCATCTGGTCCCATCACTCCATGGGAAATAGATGGCGAAACAGTGGAAACAGTGTCAGACTTTATTTTTTGGGCTCCAAAATCACTGCGGATGCTGATTGCAGCCATGAAATTAAAAGACACTTACTCCTTGGAAGGAAAGTTATGACCAACCTAGATAGTATATTAAAAAGCAGAGACATTACTTTGCCAACAAAGGTCCATCTAGTCAAGGCTATGGTTTTTCCCGTGGTCGTGTATGGATGTGAGAGTTGGACTGTGAGGAAAGTTGAGCACCGAAGAATTGATGCTTTTGAACTATGGTGTTGGAGAAGACTCTTGAGAGTCCCTTGGACTGCAAGGAGATCCAACCAGTCCATTCTAAAGGAGATCAATCCTGGGTATTCATTGGAAGAACTGATGCTAAAGTTGAAGCTCCAATACTTTGGCCACCTCATGCGACAAGTTGACTCACTGGAAAGGCTCTGATGCTGGGAGGGATTGGGGGCAGGAGGACAAGGGAACGACAGAGAATGAGATGTCTGGATGGCATCACCGACTCGATGGACATGAGTTTGAGTGAAATCCAGGAGTTGGTGATGGACAGGGAGGCCTGGCGTGCTGTGATTCGTGGGGTTGCAAAGAGTCGCACACGACTGAGCGACTGAACTGAACTGAGCTGATGGACAATATAAATTTTAAAAAATCTAGTCCAGATTTGGTGATATTGAAGAAGAGTACTTTAATTCATGAATATTACCCACATTTCAAATTCTTTTGACTGAATACCATCAGATAGGAACATGCCAATCAAAATAAAATGTAAAATGTATATTGTTGTTCAGTCACTAGTTATGTCTGATTCTTTGCAACTCCATGGGCTGTAGCTCACTAGGCTCCCCTGTCCTTCGGATTTTGAAGGTAAGAATACTGGAGTAGGTTGTCATTTCCTTCTCCAGGGGACCTTCAATATCCAGGGATCAAACCCACATCCCCTGCATTGGCGGAGTATTTCTTTACCAATGAGACTCCAGGGAAGGCATAAAATGTATTCTGTGAACTAATATGCCCTCATTTTTTAGTTACAAAATGATGTGCAATAAAGGATGGATGTCAGTGGATGATTAGAGGCAGAAAGTTATCCTAGATCTTTTCCTCTTCTTTATTTTCAAGCATGTTAAAAGCAAGGTTCATAGCTTATTTTCTATGGCTGTGTCTGTGATCTTCAGTGAGATAATGCATGCTAAGTATTAAGCAAGCAACTTGAGACACAGTACAAACTCCGTACATGTTAAGAATTCCTATTTCCATTGTGATTAAAGGAAAGAACGAGGGAACTGAACTGAATAATTTGCAAGCGCCTCAAATTCATTTCCTTTTAGATTCCACTAGACTTAGATCCCATCTGTTTCTGCTGAGCAGCAGTAAGATTGCAGATCTCAAAGCACATGGAATGTGTCCCCTCTGTATAAAGCTATTCAGAAGGGAGGTGCCAGCACTATGTTCTTCTCTAAATTAAGAGACCACACATTCTCAAGTGTGCAGAGAGAAAAATTACACTAAGTACCACATCTGATAGAAAAGTAACCAGTGCATACTGCATTATAGAATAGTTGTGTACAGCAAGGTTAATTCCAGCAAATACTTACTGAAAATTGGTAGTATTTTGCATTCTAATCCTTGCAAAGTCTGCACTCACTTTTAGGAAATTAAATTCTTTCATGATATTTCTGAATTACATTTAAATTCATCCACGGAGGTGTGAACAATTCTTATGTGAAATTCTGGCATGTTAATCTTGCAAACTCATCCAGAGTACCTTAAGATCTATGCTTGGAGAGGAGATAAGAATGCTAATTTCATTTATTTTTCTACCTGCATGACTCCTATAGGGAGAATGAATTGTTTAAAGGAAAAAAAGAGTTAATTTTTGTGCCTCATTTTTATGGCTGATATTACTTTCAGGACTGAATTGTTCTTGCAAGCAAAAGCTAAACATTAATTGGATCCAAAGGGGTAACTACTCTCACAGACATCTGCAATGTGAATTTTTCTAGGTAAGGAGCTGACATGAGAGAGTCTATGAGAGAAAATTTCTAAGTCGGCATTCTAATATAATTCATTCAATAAGTGCTTCTTAGACACCTACTATGTACCAGAGACTGTCAATACAATGATGAATGAAAATCTGTCCACTTTTCAAGAACCTCATTATATACATGAGGCCATCTTTGACCTTACAAAATGCAAAGTCTGAATAAAATATGAGTGGATATAAACGAGTCCCAAAAAGAAATGTTATGAAAAATCAGGAAAAATAAAAAGCAGTTTTATTGGGAAAGAAAACAAACTTCATTATGGAGTAAATATTTGTTATGGACATCGAACAAAGGTCACATTTTCACAGGTGGAGGTCACAGGGTATGGGTAGAGGACTTGAGGCATGAGAGAGGCATGAGCAAAGGCATAAGGTATTGATCTTGAGTCAAAGCATCTAGACACAAAACAATAGCCAGAGAACTAGAAAGCGGTAAAATTTCAAGATGAAGGGCAAAGAGAAGCCTGCTGAAAGATAAAATGGCAACCTTAATTAATTGTTCACCCTTAATAATGAATTGAGCTGAAGGTTCAGTTCAGTTCAGTTCAGTTCAGTCGCTCAGTCGTGTCCAACTCTCCGCGACCCCATGAATCAGCTGAAGGTAGCCGTCTCATTTTGTGATGCTGTTTTCAGTTTCTAAGAAACGCAAATATGATGATGGCAAGATATATGCCTAGATGCCCCTTAGGGAATTAGGATACTCTTGACTGTAAGTGACATAATTTAAAGTGTATTATGGGGACGTCCCTAGTGGTCCAGTCACTAAGATTCCATCTCCAAATGCTGGGGGCCAGCTTTGATCCCTGGTCAGGGAACTAGGTCCCACATGCTACAACTAAAGATCCAGTGTTCTGCAACTGAGACCCAGAGTAGCCAAATAAATACATAAACATTTAAAAATAAATAAATAAAGTGGAGTAGGCAATACAGCCACACTATCTCACTTATCACATTGAGATGCCCAGTGATAGAATCCTCCCAAGCAAGTTGCTTTAGTAACTCAACTAAATTTTCATGGATGCAGGTCCTTTCAACTTTTCATTCTGATATTTGTAGCATGTTGTTTCTCCCTTACCCCTGGGCTTCTGTTTTTAAATTCTCCAGAAATAATATTTCAAATCAAATTTCCCAAAACTCAGAAGAGGGTTAGATTATCATCTAACCTTCATATGCCTTTAAAAAAAAGAAGAAGAGGACCTACTCTAAAGCAACAAAGAAGGCTTTCCAGTACATATCCATAGCTAGGATTCCATTACAGGATTATTTGTAATACTGTCATTGTCAAGGAATATAGAGTTAGCAAGTATGGCTGAAATTAATGGAATTTCACTCATTCAAGTTGAAGACACCATCAAAAACACATAGATAATGTGAAATGGAAGAAATATATTCAACATAAGAGTTGTATCAGTTTTATTCAGGATCTTACTGAGGACTATAGCCAGAAAACAGCCTCTCAGTGGCTTCTGAGAGAACTGCTCCAAAGAGGTAGGAGGAAAAGCCAGCATATATATATGTTTTTTGGTTAAGGAATACATGTAATTAAGCATACACCTCAATTAAAGTTTACTTCTATTCAAAGGAACAGATATCTTGGTTAATTATTTTAGTGATTTTTTAATGTATGGGGAGATGCAATAATCTGGGTTCATTAAAATTCTTCCTGAGATATACATCTATCTAAGGGGCCTGTTTTTCCAAAGCTCAGAATGCCTCACTTGCTTTTCATCCTTAATTTCTCTCAGGGTATAGTGTCAACTACTGCAGCAGCCTATCATTTAATCCCTGTAAAAGGATAGGAGCAACATTCTTTGTTTTACAATACTCAGTAAGTGATCAAAAATGGGTTTTGTAGTATAGTCTGAAGTCAGGCAGGTTGATTTATCCAGTTCCATTCTTCTTTCTCAAGATTGCTTTGGCTATTCAAGGTTTATTGTATTTCCATAACACAGATTGTGAAATTATTTGTTCCAGTTCTGTTTAAAATGCCGTTGGAAGCTTGACAGGGATTGCATTTAATCTATAGATTGCTTTGAGGAATATACTCATTTTTACTATATTGATTCTTCTGATCCATGAACATGGTATTATTTTCCATCTATTTGTGTCATCTCTGATTTCTTTCATCAGTGTTTTACAGTTTTCTATATATAGGTCTTTTGTTTCTTTAGGTAGATTTATTCCTAAGTATTTCATTCTTTTTGTCATAATGGTGAATGGGATTGTTTCTTTAATATCTCTTTCTGTTTTATCATTGTTAGTGTATAGGAATGCAAGGGATTTCTGTGTATTAATTTTATATCCTGCAACTTTACTATATTCATTGATTAGCTCTAGTAATTTTCTGGTGGTGTCTTTAGGGTTTTCTATGTAGAGGATCATGTCATCTGCAAACAGTGAGAATTTTACTTCTTTTCCAGTCTGGATTCCTTTTATTTCCTTTTCTTCTCTGATTGCTGTGGCTAAAACTTCCAAAACTATGTTGAATAGTAGTGGTGAGAGTGGGCACCCTTGTCTTGTTTCTGACTTTAGGGAGAAGTTTTCAATTATTCACCATTGAGGATAATGTTTGCTGTGGGTTTATCATATATGGCTTTTATTATGTTGAGGTATGTTCCTTCTATGCCTGCTTTCTGAAGAGTTTTTATCAAAAATGAGTGTTGAATTTTGTCAAAGGTTTTCTCTGCATCTATTGAGATAATCATTTGGTTTTTATCCTTCAATTTGTTAATGTGGTGTATCACATTGATTGGTTTGCAAATATTGAAGAATCCTTGCATCCCTGGGATAAAGCCCACTTGGTCATGATGTATGATCTTTTTAATATGTTTCTGGATTCTATTTGCTAGAATTTTGTTGAGGATTTTTGTATCTATGTCCATCAGTGATATTGGCCTATAGTTTCCTTTTTTTTGTAGCATCTTTGTCTGGACAGTCATCAAGACAGTATGGTACTGGCATAAAGACAGAAATATAGATCAATGGAACAAAATAGAAAGCCCAGAGATAAACCCATGAATCTATGGACACCTTATCTTTGACAAAGGAGGCAAGAATACACAATGGAGTAAAGACAATCTCTTTAACAAGTGATGCTGGGAAAACTGGTCAACCACCTGTAAAATAATGAAACTAGAACACTTTCTAACGCCACACACAAAAATAAACTCAACAGGGATTAAAAATCTAAATGTAAGACCAGAAACTATAAAACTTTTAGAGGAAAACATAGGCAAAACACTCTCTGAGAGCAGGATCCTCTATGACCCACCTCCCAGAGTAATGGAAATAAAAGAAAAAATAAACAAATGGGACCTAATTAAAATTGAAAGCTTTTGCACAATGAAGGAAACTATAAGCAAGATGAAAAGATAGCATTCAGAGTGGGAGAAAATAAAAGCAAACGAAGCAACTGACAAAAAATTATCTCAAAAATATACAAACAGCTCATGCAGCTCAATAACAGAAAAATAAATGACCCAATCAAAAAATGGGCCAAGAACTAAGAAGACATTTCTCCTAAGAAGACATACAGATGGTTAACAAATATATGAAACAATGATCAACATCACTCATTATCAGAGAAATGCAAATCAAAACCATAATAAGGTACCACCCCTTGCCAGTCAGAGGGCTGCTATCAAAAAGTCTACAAACAATAAATGCTGGAGAGGGTGTAGACAAAGGGAACCCTCTTACATTGTTGGTGGGAATGCAAACTAGTGCAGCCACTATGGAGAACAGTGTGAAGACTCCTTAAAACACTAAAAACAGATCTGCCATATGACCCAGCAATCCTATTGCTGGGCATACACACTGAGCAAACCAGAATTGAAAGAGACACATGTACCCCAATGTTCATCGCAGCATTGTTTACAAAAGCTAGGACATGGAAGCAACCTAGATGTCCATCTACAGATGAATGGATAAGAAAACTGTGGTACAGATACACAATGGAATGCTACTCAGCTATTAAAAAGAACACGTTTGAATCAGTTCTAATGAAGTGGATGAAACTAGAGCCTATTATACAGAGTGAAGTAAGTCAGAAACAGAAACACCAATACAGTATATTAATGCATATATACGAAATTTAGAAAGATGGTAATGATGACCCTATATGAGAGACAGCAAAAGAGACACAGATATAAAGAACAGACTTTTGGACTCTGTGGGAGAAGGCGAGGGTGGGATGATTGGAGAAAATAGCATTGAAACATGTATATTACTATATGTGAAACAGATTACTAGTCCAATTTCGATGCATGAAACAGGGCACTCAAAGCCACTGCACTGGGAAAACCCTGAGGGATGGGATGGGGAGGGAGGTGGGAGGAGGGTTAGGGATGCAGGACACATGTACACCTGTGGCTGATTCACATCAGTGTATGGCAAAAACCACCACAATATTTTAAAGTTATTAGCCGCCAATTAAAATAAATAAATAAATAAAGTGAGGTTTTGTGCTTCTCCTGACATAGTCTAGGAAGGGCTTGGGGAAGAAATGGATATCATATGCAGCAAAGAAGTTTACCACATTATGGCTTTTGTGCTTTTTTAACTTCATATTTACTTATGAGGTAGCCAGTGTTTCCAAAGATGACAGTTTATTTACCCATACAATCCAAAAGTTGTTTTCTCTCTCTCCCTGAATTATGTATGTCTTTACTAAGCAGATAGAAATAGGGGGGGAAAAAAAACAGATATATAGACACACATATTTCAGAATAAGTTAGACCAAGCGGTCCCCAACCTCTGGATCTAATGCCTGACATTACCAGTTTTCTCTCAAAATCATTGGCTATTCACAAAATGTACAACACAGGAGAATCAGAAGCTTGTACACATGTTGAAAAATTAAATGAATGTTTTAGGAAATATACAGTGCTGAGGAAAAGAAAAAATAGAGGAGTTTAGCATCTACAAAAAAAAAAAACTAAAAGAAAACAGGAGACTGATTCCTCTAACAAACTCTGAAACCTAGCTGAGATTTGCTTGCTGGATTGGTAGGGAGGAAAAATAAATTTCCCACTATGCTTCAAGGTTCTTGGCTGAGAGTTCCCTAAAATAAAAGACAGATTAACTGGAGAAAAAGAAACAGAAGTTTAATTATATATATATATATATATAATATATACATTGGAGATATCCAGGAAAACTGAGAAACTCCTTGAAATGATCCAAGCCATCCCCTTAAACATCATTTCCAGCTAAAGACAAAATAAAGATGTTAAGTGTGGGGGAAAGAAGAGTAAGCCAGTTGAAGTAGGTTACCTGGAAAAGCAGAATAAACAAAGGGGTGGTTGTTATGAAGATTTAAATCAGTACCTTCTCTATTGTAAGAGTTTTCAGAGATTTGGTCATCCCCCCTCTTCCTGGTACAAAGAGGGAGATATCCTTATATACGTAAATGTTTTCTACAAAAGGGTAACTCCTGCTCAGTTTTCAGACCTTTTCCTTTGTCTTTTGTTTCTAAAACATTTGTTGTTGTTGTTGTTTAGTAGCTAAGTCCTGCTGATTCGGTTGTGACCCCTGGACTACAGCCTGCCAGTCTCTTTTGTTCATGGGATTTCCCAGTCAAGAATATTGGACTGAGTTGCCATTTTCTTCTCCAGGGGATCTTCCCAACCCAGGGATTTGCAGGTGGATTCTTTAACATTGAGCCACCTAGGAAACTCTTTTTAAACATATTCAGCCCCAAATAATACTTATGTCAAAGAGTATATTTTGAAATGACAAATTCCACGCCCCTTCAATTGAAATAATTTTTCCCATGTTTGCTGTTTAGCAAAAATAAAGCATATATTCAGGCGGAAGAATATAGCATTCTGTTTTACATCTTTGAAATTTCTCTAAAAAATAAAAAAAAAAAATTGTATAATTTTAAACTTTTTTCAACATTTAAGGCCAGTAATGAACTTTGGATAATATTTCATGGTCTCAATATAAATCCCAAATTATTTATATCTGTATAGAAAAAGATGAACAAAAGTACAACTTTCCTAAAAGTACTTTTGCTAAATATAAATGTGTACATTAATATATGTCCCTATGTAAATATATATGGCTCCATGTAACAAAGCAAAATTTTAAGTATACAAATTTACTGAGTATAAGTGATCTACTGTTCTTTGTCTCATTACATTAAGATTTGAAAATTTTGCGTGGAACCTGTGACCAGCTTCCCAGCTGACAAAAATCCACCCAGCTTGGGGTGTGGGATGTGAATGGGGAGAGACAGAAAAGAGAGAAGAAAAGACTTTGTTTTTTTTCCCCTGAAGTCTTTACAAGCAATATAGAGGACATAGTGAGAGTCTGCTAGGTTCCTGGTCACAGAATCCTACAAAAAGGTATTATTTAAGGTAGTAAGAGTATAGACACAGAAGTATCAACTGAGTCCTTATAATAACTATAGTGAAGGTAGGGAGAAGAGGAATTTCCAGCAAGAAAAGACTCTCAAAAAATATTTAAATAAGTAGTAGATTCAGGAGAGAAGAGTAACATAAAAGATAAAAGGTGATGTACCAGTAGAAATCAACTTTAAGATCAAATTTATCTAAAAAATCATCATACTAATTCTAAACATTCAAATAGCAGTGTATCTAAAATACAAGTAGGATCTAGAGAAAACAGCACAGTAACATAGATTCAGTTCAAAAGCATTCAATATTGTGTGAAGACTAGGCAGTCTTAATATCATCCTTAGACTGTCTTTAGAAGGATGCTTGTCTTTCCATGCCTTCTGTACCCTACATATTAAGATGAGAAACTCTCTTGCCACTAGCTCTTTGAAGTAATAACATAGTGTGGGATTTTTCTGGCCACACGCTTTGAGACTGGAGAGGAAAGGAAACCTGTTTCAGAACCTTGTACAAGAATTTTGACTAGAAGTGATTCTTTCAAACGTATTCGAAATAAATATAGTAAAGTCCTTTCTTATAGAAATTCAACCAAGACTTTCACATTCTTTCAAAAATTTGATTTTTAAAATGACTATTTTTAGAAGTTATGTTTGCTGCAAAAGTTGAAGTATTTTGAGAATGAGAGGGTGTATCTGGATCCAGAAATTGTACCAAGAGCCACCTGGCCTCACGTAATAGTGCATTTACAGAAAAATAGTTAAAGAGGAAGATAAATTAAAAGTGACTTAGCCTGAATTATGAAGTAGGACAGTAGGTATAGCCTTTCTAAAAATCTGAGGTTTGACACTGAACAAAATACAAGGGTTTTTGGCTGAGAGAGAAGTTCAGGAATATTTCATATTGCTACATAAATTTCCCATACTTGACACTATTGCTGAATGCACAAACAATTCATAAGCCATACAATTTTAATCAAAGTCAACTTTACATTTTGACAAAACACCATTTACATGTTGTTGCAAAAGTAATAGAGTTCCAGAAAGAAAAATTCCACCTATCAGATGGGGGTCAGTTAAAAGTTAGGTTTGTTTGTTACTTACCATGTGCTTTCTCTCATTTGCTTCTCTTCTGGTAAGTACACCACCAAGGTTACCTTTCTCTACCTATAACCACTTCCCATCTATAACCACTTTCTCCTACCTATAACCACTTCTGCCTTCAGATGGGGAATAAAGCAGGTGTTCTGGACCAAGCACACCAGAACATTCCATTAATTGTTCACTGAGGAAGTTCTTGAGTTAATCATAATGAATGAAACACAATAACGTTATAGTTGGAACTTCTGGGAAAGAAACCCAACTTCTACCACCCAATTCAAACCGAGGTATGTAAGACCTAAAGCTGCTAATAGAGCCCAGGAAAGAAATGAAATCTCACAGAATATGGAGTGAGTCAGGAGAAACAGGGTAAGATTAAAAAAAAAAAAACAAAGCTGTGAGACATTGTTGGAATACTTCCCGTCTAACTTCCTCTTAATATTACAGTGACATCAAACAGTAATTTCCCCTTTAAGATGGTTTGGTTTGAATTCTATGCCACTTGCAAACCAGAGTTCTAGCTAATATACCAACTGATCTTATTGATGCCAAAAGTTCAGCATTAGCATTTAATTCTTATGGAGAATTACACTAGCGCTTCCTGCTCTTTGTCTAAAGTGGTGATTTACATGTTAAGTCACTAACACATCAATTTCAGCATGATTATAGATCACTTTTCATGAGAACTAGAGGAGCTGCTGCATTGTAAAAACAGTGAGGACCTGAGGTGAATGATGCAGCTGATATGGTGTAGGAAGAGGAAATAGGAAAATAATCGGACACAGACATTCAGAGCATTGCATTTTTCCCTTCATTGGATTGAACATAACAGGTCTTTTTACAATAGTTATTTAAAAGATTACAAACTAAAATTTGACACATGATTAATGCTCTCAGGGCTCATCTTGATCTTAGGTTTCATTTTCTGAACAAACACTTAGGGTTTTCAGTTTATTTTCTATGCCTAAGCTTATTTAAACAAATAATATGCCAGTTATACAGAGGCAATGAAAAACCTGGGTTAATAAATGTGATTTGCTCCTTGAAAAATTGTGCTCAAGATAGTCACTTTAATAAATCCCATCAATATTTGAACTCCTTAACAGGACATTCAATTCATTCACGGTACCAGACAATGCTGACAACTATATTCTAAACTGGGCTTCCCTCATAGCTCAGTGATTAAAGAATCTGCCTGCAGTTCAGGAGACCTGGGTTTGATTCCTGGGTGGAGAAGATCCTCTAGAGACGGAAAAGGCAACCCACTTCAGTATTCTTCCCTGTAGAATTCCATGGCCAAAAGAGCTAGCAGGCTACAGTCCATGTGTTTGCAAGAATCAGACATGACTTAGCAATTAAACCAACACCACAAGTCCTAAACTGTTGTCCTTCTTACAAAGCTTACTTCCATCAAAATTAGAGCTGTTTCTTGGGCTCATAGTAAGTATTATTTTTATCCTACAACTTAGCTTTTGGGGCTATTTATAGTTCTTTATGTAATGATTTTCAAATATTCGATGTTTTCCAAATTTCACCAATTTTTTAAGAATATGATTGAATGTCATTTTTTATTTAAAAAAAACACTTAATTTTTTGGAAATAATTGCCTTTTCCTATGAGCACTCAAATATTTTCATCTTTATCCCTTTTTTTGGTATCTATCACATTCTATTTGTACTTCTTTATGGTTTTGTTTCCATATATATTACCATTTAGACTGGTTTCCCAGGTGGCTCAGTGGTAAAGAACAGGCCTGCGCAGGACACATAAGTGACCCAGGTTTGATCCCTGGGTCGGGAAGGTCTCTTGGAGGAGGGCATGGCATCCCACTCCAGTATTCTTGCCTGGAGAATCCCATGGACAGTGGTCCGGTGAGTTATGTGTCATGGGGTCACAAAGAGTCAGGTATGACTGAAGCGACTTAGCAAACATGAAGACTGAAACGTTAGATTTCTATACACTTTTAATCTTCAAATAAGATTCAGTATCCAGAAGTGGTACTTATATAGTAAGTAAAAAATAAGCATTATAGTTATTAATTATACAAGATACCCATTAGACTGAAGTGGCTCTAATGCTTTGATGGCCTAAATATACAAACAAAATCATAAACCTGTAAACACCTTAAGGTTAAGAAATTGAAACCTAAGGACAACCAATCACAAATAGCCAACTAGGCTTTAAGCTATAGCCAATCAATTTTATTCCCTTGCTTCTGTACCTTATCTGTATAAGTCTTTATCTTGGCTCCTATCTGAGGAATACTCATAACCAATTCCTGTTTGGCACTGCCCTATTGAACTTGATTTCTGCTCAAATAACTCAACATTTTCAATACGCCTCACTTTATCTTTTAATGGTGACAATTTTAGATAGTCAAATAATGAATCAATAAAACTGCCTTCTTTGCCAGATAATTGAGACAACTTTAGTCTAAAATATTTAGTGCCCTAACTTTCATTTCTTACACAAACACAAAACCTCATGAATTGATTTTACATTAGAGACACTTAGAAAATTATAGCATAATAACATTTTATAAAACTCATAATAAAAACCATAAAATTTCATACTCCATGAAAATTGATGTTATGTAGATATCATTTAGTGTTTCTAATTCAGGGTATATAGTTTTTATTAAGAATTTATTGTGCATCAATTCTATACATCCAAATTAATTCAATTGGTCTATGGGAAGAACACTGCATCAAAAAAGAAACAGGAAAAAAAAAAAAGGTTTACTACCCTGAGGAACTTTCACATTTGTTTTAATGACATATAAACTTTATCTTTTGAGAAAAAAAAATTATAGAGGTACTTAACAGAAATGATCAAAGAAAATATTTGCCTTTAGATCTTAAAATTTACTTTTGACTGAAATTATTCACATAACTATTTTGATTCTTTAATTCATTTCATCTGTATAGGCACAGTCTAAGTGATTTGCCCTAAACATACTTAATTAGGCATTAAATTGAAATTTAACAGGATCATTATTGAGGTTAATAGATACTTTAATGATTTCTTAAAAGACATTTATGAGTATATAAAGCAATATATCCAGTATGCAGTTGTAAATCCTCAACAAATACCTAAATTAGTAATATATTATTTAAGAAATATAATTAAATTCATGAAGATATAGAGACATGGTTTATTTGGGGGACCTAAGCTGTGCAACAACACTTGTATACTTACTGATCAATTGTCTGTGATGAGTATTATGTAAATGTAATAAGTTTATATTATATTAATTCCTTTTAAAATTAATATCATATGGAATTTAATCAAATTACTTTTGGAATTTTCCATTTACATTTATAACACCTATAATTTTCTTTGATTTCTCACTCATCTTCAAATGGTCTGCTGTGTCATTATTAATAAATTAAGATGTGCCCCCAAGGATGGGATAATTTGAAAATAACATCAAAAATAAATGAGAGGGGCTGGTAAACAGATAATATACTGTTAACAGAAAGAACTCTGGAAAATCCCCCTAAACTCAGAAACTAAATGATATACTTAATACTTAAACAATATGTCAAAGAAGAAATCAAAAGTGAAATTGCAGAGTATAAGGAACCAAATTAAACTAAATGTGTAACATAAAATTTGTGAAATGTAGCTTTAGTTATAAAAAAATGAACATTTTATTAATAATTGATAATTTAAACAAAATTATCAATGGATATTAGAAAAGAAGAAAGGTCTCAAATCAATGATCTCATAACATAGATAAACTAAATTCAGATAAAATAATACAGTTTAAGTAAGTTAAAGTGAAAGTCAACCAGAAATCAATAAAATAGTAAGCAAAAAAAGAGAAAGAAAACTGATCAGATGAATACCTACTTCTTTGAGAAGATCAATTAAACTGATAAACCTCTAGCCAGATTGATCAGTGAAAATGAGAGAACCTACGAATTGCCAAAATCAGGAATGAGAGAGGTGATATCATTAAAGATTCTAGAGTTAATAAAAGGATAATAATGACATCTTATGAAGACGGAAAGCTTATCTGTGGTTGCTAGCAGATGAGCAATGAGGTTGAGAAGAACAAGAATGAGAGTATATCAGAGCTTGCACAGACTTTGGGGTTGATGATTATGTTCATTATCTTGACTGTCATGGTTTTCCAGTTTTAATCATTTATTAAATTATATACTTTAAATATGTACAGCCTATTTTATGTAAATTAACACTCAATAAGCCTGAGATGCTGGTTCTGGCGGCGTGGATGTGAGAGATGCCGGCTCCGGTGGCACCGACCGTGCACACAGAAGTGTGGCCAAGGCCAGGAGTGGCGGCCGAGAGGAGCTACCCCACACCCAAGAGGCGGTGGCTGCATGGGCACAGGAGAGCCGAGGGAGCTACCCCACGTTCAAGGTCAGGAGGGGCGGCCTTGAGGAGATACCCCTTGTCCAAGGTAAGGTGCAGCGGCTGCACTTTGCTGGAGGAGCTGTGAAGATATATCCCACGATCAAGGTAAGAGAAACCCAAATAAGACCATAGGTATTGTAATGCGGCATCAGAGAGCAGACACACTGAAATCATAACCAGAGAAACATGTGATCGATCTGATCACATGGACCACAGCCAAACGTGGTCCACTGGAGAAGGGAATGGCAAACCATTTCAGTATACTTGCCTTGAGAACCCCATGAACAGTATGAAAAGGCACAATGATAGGATACTGAATGAGGAATTCCCCAGGTTGGTAGGTGCCCAGTATGCTAACGGAGATCAGTGGAAAAATAACTCCAGAAGGAATGACAGGATGGAGCCAAAGCAAAACCAATACCCAGTTGTGGATGTGACTGGTGATAGAAGCAAGGTCTGATGCTATAAAGAGTAATATTGCATAGGAACCTGGAATGGTAGGTCCATGAATCAAGGCAAATTGGAAGTGGTCAAACAGGAGATGGCAAGAGTGAACATAGACATTCTAGGAATCAGTGAACTAAAATGGACTGGAATGGGTGAATTTAACTCAGATGAGCATTATATCTACTACTGTGGGCAGGAATCCCTTAAATGAAAAGGAGTAGCCATCATGGTCAACAAAAGAGTCCGAAATGCAGTACAGGGATGCAATCTTAAAAACAACAGAATGATTTCTGTTCGTTTCCATTCAATATTACTGTAAGACAAGCCTATGCCCCAACCAGTAACGCTGAAGAAGTTGAATGGTTCTATGAAGACCTACAAGACCTTTTAGAACTAACACCCAAACAAGATGTCCTTTTCATTATAGGGGACTGGAATGCAACAGAAGGAAGTCAAGAAACACCTGGAGTAACAGGCAAATTTGGCCTTTGAGCATGCAATGAAGCAGGGCAAAGGCTAATAGAGTTTTGCCAAGAGAACGTACTGGTCATAGCAAACACCCACTTCCAAGAACACAAGAAAAGACTCTACACATGGACATCACCAGAAGGTCAACACCGAAATCAGATTTATTATATTCTTTGCAGCCAAAGATGGAGAAGCTGTATACAGTCAGCAAAAACAAACCAGAGCTGACTGTGGCTCAGATCATGAACTCCTTATTGCCAAATTCAGACTTAAATTGAAGAAAGTAGGGAAAACCACTAGACCATTCAGATATGACCTAAATCAAATCCCTTATGATTATACAGTGGAAGTGAGAAATAGATATAAGGGACTAGATCTGATAGATAGAGTGACTGATGAACTCTGGACGGAGGTTCGTGACATTGTACAGGAGACAGGGACCAAGACCATCCCCACGGAAAAGAAATGCAGAAAAGCACAATGGCTGTTGGGGGAGGCCTTACAAATAGCTGTGAAAAGAAGAGAAGTGAAAAGCAATGGAGAAAAGGAAAGATATAAGCATTTGAATGCAGAGTTCCAAAGAATAGCAAGGAGAGATAAGAAAGCCTTCCTCAGCGATCAATGCAAAGAAATAGAGGAAAACAACAGACTAGGAAAAACAAGAGATCTCTTCAAGAAAATTAAAGATATCAAGGGAACATTTTGTGCCAAGATGGGCTCAATAAAGGACAGAAATGGTATGGAACTAACAGAAGCAGAAGATAATAAGAAGAGGTGGCAAGAATACACAGAAGAACCGTACAAAAAAGATCTTCACGACCAAGATAATCACAATGGCGTGATCACTCACCTAGAGCCAGACATCTTGGAATGTGAAGTCAAGTGGGCCTTAGAAAGCATCACTACGAACAAAGCTAGTGGAGGTGATGGAATTCCAGTTGAGCTATTTCAAATCCTGAAAGATGATGCTGTGAAAGTGCTACACTCAATATGCCAGCAAATTTGGAAAACTCAGCAGTGGCCACAGGACTGGAAAAAGTCAGTCTTCATTCCAATCCCAAAGAAAGGCAATGCCAAAGAAAGCTCAAACTACCGCACAATTGCACTCATATCACATGCTAGTAAAGTCATGCTCAAAATTCTCCAAGCCAGGCTTCAGCAATATGTGAACCGTGAGCTCCCAGATGTTCAAGCAGGTTTTACAAAAGGCAGAGGCACCAGAGATCAAATAACCAACATCTGCTGGATCATGGAGAAAGCAAGGGAGTTCCAGAAAAACATCTATTTCTGCTTCATTGACTATGCCAAAGCCTTTGACTGTGTGGATCACAATAAACTGTGGAAAATTCTGAAAGAGATGGGAATCCCAGACCACCTGACCTGCCTCTTGAGAAACCTGTATGCAGGTCAGGAAGCAGCAGTTAGAACTGGACATGGAACAAAAGACTGGTTCCAAATAGGAAAAGGAGTACGTCAACATTGTATATTTTCACCCTGCTTATTTAACTTCTATGCAGAGTACATCATGAGGACGCTGGGCTGGAAGAAGCACAAGCTGGAATCAAGATTGCTGGGAGAAATATCAATAACCTCAGATATGCAGGTGACACCACCCTTATGGCAGAAAGTGAAGAGGAACTCAAAAGCCTCTTGATGAAAGTGAAAGAGGAGAGTGAAAAGGTTGGCTTGAAGCTCAACATTCAGAAAACAAAGATCATGGCATCTGGTCCCATCACTTCACAGGAAATGATGAAACAGTGGAAACAGTGTCAGACTTTATTTTTGGGGGCTTCAAAATCACTGTGGATGCTGATTGCAGCCATGAAATTAAAAGATGCTTACTCCTTGGAAGGAAAGTTATGACCAACCTAGATAGCATATTAAAAAGCAGAGACATTACTTTGCCAACAAAGGTCCATCTTGTCAAAGCTATGGTTTTTCCAGTGGTCATGTATGGATTTGAGAGTTGGACTGTGAAGTAGGCTGATCGCCAAAGAATTAATGCTTTTGAACTGTGATGCTGGAGAAGACTCTTGAGAGTCCCTTGGACTGCAAGGAGATCCCACCCATCCATCCTAAAGGAGATCAGTCCTGGGTGTTCATTGGAAGGACTGATGCTAAAGCTGAATCTCCAATACTTTGGCCACCTCATGCAAAGAGTTGACTCTTTGGAAAAAACCCTGATGCTGGGAGGGAATGGAGGCAGGAGGAGCACTGTACGACAGAGAATGAGATGTCTGGATAGCATCACCGACTCAATGGACATGAGTTTGGGTAAACTCCGGGAGTTGGTGATGGACAGGGATGTCTGGCGTGCTGTGATTCATGGGGTCACAAAGAGTCAGACACGACTGAGCAACTGAACTGAACTGAAGGACACAGGACTTCCCTGGTGGCTCAGAGGTTAAAGCGTCTGCCTGCCGTGTGAAATACCTGGGTCCGATCCCTGGGTCAGAAAGATCCCCTGGAGAAGGAAATGGCAACCCACTCCAGTATTCTTGCCTGGAGAATCCCATGGACAGAGGAGCCTGGTGGGCTACAGTCCACAGGGTCGCAAAGAGTGGGACACGATGAGAGACTTCACTTTCACTTTCAAGGACACAGGAAAAGGAATGGAAGATGAGTCTGAGGATGCAGGTGGCAAATGTAGTGATCACAGCAAATTTGTTGTGCTAAAGAAAAGAGATGAATATAACTTTTTTTAAGTTCTTATAAGGTCATCATGGAACTATATCTGGGAAATGAATAGTTTGTATTCGTTTGTGGAAATACAGCTATGTGGTACATGAATGGATATCTCTTTCTACATTTGACCTGTGTAAGGATATAAGATTTTAAATTGTATGCATGCATGTTTAGTCACTCAGGTGTTCAGACTCTTTCAGACTCATAGACTTAGAGACTGAACTTATATTTACCAGGGGGTAAGGGAGGAAAGAGGGATAGATTGGGAGTCTGGACTGAGATGTACACACTGTTATTTTTAAAATAAATAATACACAAGGACCTACAGTATAGGTATAGCACAGGAAACTGCTCTATACTCTCTAATAACCTAAATGGGAAAATAATTTAAAAATGAATAGATACATGTGTATTATAACTGAAAAACTTTGTAGTACACCTGAAACTAACACAACACTGTTAGTTAACTATATGCCAATAAAAAATTAAAAAAAAAAAAGCTTCTCTAACAGAGTCTTGATCTTTTCCAAGTTTATCCTTTCTAGAGTCCTACCTCTCAACCCTCAGGTATATATTTCAGTTTCCTTATAATTACAGTTACTATTTTAGGAGATTTTAAGCTTTTTAAACCTCACTTTCCCTGTTTAACTTACTGTGTGATTTCTAATTATTGATTTGATTTAAATCAATATGAATGGTTAGATAGTGAACCCAGCAAAGGAATATGAGGGAAGATTGTTTAAACTAAGTTCAAATAAGGATACAGCTCTTAGTTCAGTTCAGTCATTCAGTCATGTCTGACTCTTTGCCACCCCATGGACAGCAGCACCCCAGGCCTCCCTGTCCATTACGAACTCCCGGAGTCTACCCAAACCCATATCCATAGAGTCAGTGATACCATCCAACCATCTCATCCTCTGTCGTCCCCTTCTCCTCCTGCCTTCAATCTTTTCCAACATGAGGGTCTTTTCAAATAAATCAGCTCTTCACATCAGGTGGCCAAAGTACTGGAGTTTCAGCTTCAACATCAGTCCTTCCAATGAACACACAGGACTGATTTCCTTTAGAATGGACTGGCTGGATCTCCTTGCAGTCCAAGGTACTCTCAAGAGTCTTCTCCAAAACCACAGTTCAAAAGCATCAATTCTTCGGAGCTTAGCTTTCTTTACAGTCCAACTCTCACATCCATACGTGACTACTGGAAAAACCATAGCCTTAACTAGACAGACCTTTGTTGTCAAAGTAATGTATCTGCTTTTAAATATGCTGTCCAACAACAAAGAGAAGACTCTACACATGGACATCACTGGATGGTCAACACCGAAATCAGATTGACTATATCCTTTGCAGCCAAAGATGGAGAAGCTCTATACAGTTAGCAAAAAAAAGACCAGGAGCTGAATATGGCTCAGATCATGAACTCCTTACTGCCAAATTCAGACTTAAATTGAAGAAAGCAGGGAAAACCACTAGACCATTCAGATATGATCTAAATCAAATCCCTTATGATTATACAGTAGAAGTAAGAAATAGATTTAAGGGATTAGATCTGATCGATAGAGTGCCTGATGAACTCTGGACGGAGGTTCCTGACATTGTACAGGAGACAGGGACCAAGACCATCCCCAAGGAAAAGAAATGCAAAAAAGCAAAATGGCTGTCTGAGGAGGCCTTAAAAATAGCTGTGAAAAGAAGAGAAGCGAAAAGTAAAGGAGAAAAGGAAAGATATAAGCATCTGAATGCAGAGTTCCAAAGAAAAGCAAGGAGAGATAAGAAAGCCTTCCTCAGCGATCAATGCAAAGAAATAGAGGAAAACAACAGACTAGGAAAAACAAGAGATCTTTTCAAGAAATTAGAGATACCAAGGGAACATTTCATGCAAAGATGGGCTCGATAAAGGACAGAAATGGTATGGACCTAACAGAAGCAGAAGATATTAAGAAGAGGTGGCAAGAATACACAGAAGAACCGTACAAAAAAGATCTTCACGATGAGGATAATCACAATGGCGTGATCACTCACCCGGAGCCAGACATCTTGGAATGTGAAGTCAAGTGGGCCTTAGAGAGCATCACTACGAACAAAGCTAGTGGAGGTGATGGAATTCCAATTGAGCTCTTTCAAATCCTGAAAGATGATGCTGTGAAAATGCTGCACTCAATATGCCAGCAAATTTGGAAAACTCAGCAGTGGCCACAGGACTGGAAAAGGTCAGTCTTCATTCAAATCCCAAAGAAAGGCAATGCCAAAGAATGCTCAAACTACCACACAATTGCACTCATCTCACAGCTAGTAAAGTCATGCTCAAAATTCTCCAAGCAAGGTTTCAGCATTATGTGAACCGTGAACTTCCAGATGTTCAAGCAGGTTTTAGAAAAGGCAGAGGCACCAGAGATCAAATTGCCAACATCTGCTGGATCATGGAGAAAGCAAGAGAGTTCCAGAAAAACATCTATTTCTGCTTTCTTGACTATGCCAAAGCATTTGACTGTGTGGATCACAATAAACTGTGGAAAATTCTGAAAGAGATGGGAATACCAGACCACCTGACCTGCCTCTTGAGAAACCTGTATGCAGGTCAGGAAGCAACAGTTAGAACTGGACATGGAACAAAAGACTGGTTCCAAATAGGAAAAGGAGTGCGTCAAGGTTGTATATTGTCACCCTGCTTATTTAACTTCTATGCAGAGTACATCATGAGGAACGCTGGGCTGGAAGAAGCACAAGCTGGAATCAAGATTGCTGGGAGAAATATCAATAACCTCAGATATGCAGATGACACCACCCTTATGGCAGAAAGTGAAGAGGAACTCAAAAGCCTCTTGATGAAAGTGAAAGAGGAGAGTGAAAAGGTTGGCTTGAAGCTCAACATTCAGAAAACAAAGATCATGGCATCTGGTCCCATCACTTCATGGGAAATGGATGGCAAAAGAGTGGAAACAGTGTCAGACTTTATTTTTGGGGGCTCCAAAATCACTTTGGATGCTGATTGCAGCCATGAAATTAAAAGACGCTTACTCCTTGGAAGGAAAGTTATGACCAACCTAGATAGCATATTATAAAGCAGAGACATTACTTTGCCAACAAAGTCTGTCTAGTCAAGGCTATGGTTTTTCCCGTGGTCATGTATGGATGTGAGAGTTGGACTGTGAAGAAAGCTGATTGCCGAAGAATTGATGCTTTTGAACTGTGGTGCTGGAGAAGACTCTTGAGAGTCCCTTGGACTGCAAGGAGGTCCAACCAGTCCATTCTAAAGGAGATCAGTCCTGGGTGTTCATTGGAAGGACTGATGCTGAAGCTGAAACTCCAATACTTTGGCCACCTCATGCGAAGTGTTGACTCACTGGAAAAGACTCTGATGCTGGGAGGGATTGGGGGCGGGAGGAGAAGGTGACGACAGAGATTGAGATGACTGGATTGCATCACCAACTTGATGGACATGAGTTTGAGTGAACTCCGGGAGTTGGTGATGGACAGGGAGTCCTGGCATGCTGTGATTCATGGGGTCGCAAAGAGTCGGACACGAATGAGCGACTGAACTGAACTGAACTGAGGTTGCTCGTAACTTTCCTTCCAAGGAGTAAGCCTCTTATCCTCAGAGAGATTAAATAAGACTCTTCTTTCTATCAACTCTGACTAAAAGATATCAGCCAATGGGAAAAACAATTATGGCAGAGAGAATTCAAACATATGTGTTGTGATATGTGTACTAATTAAAGGAGTTACCAAATGATGTTTTAGAATAAAAATGTTTGTTTCCAATTGTCCATTGCTACGGAGAAGGCAATGGCAAGCCACTCTAGTACTCTTGCCTAGAAAATCCCATGGATGGAGGAGCCTGGTAGGCTGCAGTCCATGGGGTTGCTAAGGGTCGGACACGACTGAGCGACTTCACTTTCACACATTGGAGAAGGAAATGGCAACCCACTCCAGTGTTCTTGCCTGGAGAATCCCAGGGATGGGGGAGCCTGATGGGCTTCCGTCTATGGGGTCACACAGAGTCGGACACGACTGAAATGACTTAGCAGCAGCAGCAGTAAATTGAAATATAACTGACTTTTTGTATGTTGACCCCTTATTCTGTGATCTTACTAAACTCAATTACTAGTTCTGTGATATTTTTTGTAGATTGTCTTGTATTTTCTACATAATCCTCTTGTCTGCAATTAGGGGGTGTTATTTCTTTTTTTCCTATATATATGACTTTTTAATTTTCCTTCTCTTATATCACTAGGTAGGACATCTAGTACCATGATAGACAGGAATGGTAAAAGCAGATAGTTTTTCTTGCTATCAATTTTAGACAGAAGGAATTCAGTTTCTCGCCATTAAACATTTTGTTAGCTGTTTTTTTTAAGATGCCCTTTATCAGGTTGAAAAAGTTCTTACTATTCTTACTTGGAGACTTTCATCTGAGTGAATGTTGGGTTTTGCCAAATGCCTTTTCTATGTCTATTTAGAAGATTACATGGTTTTTCTTTAAAAAAAAAGTTTCCAATATGATGGATTACATTTTTATTATTTACACGGTAAACCAAGTTTTATTCCTATGATAAATCCGAAATGTTGATAAGTATTATAGATTTCTGTATATTGTTAGATTTTCTAAATATTTGTTTAGAAATTTTGCCCTTATGTAGTCTGATATGTAATATCAGGTTAATACTGACTTCAGAATTAATTGGGAATTCCCTTTTCTTCCATTCTCTGAAAAGACTGTATATAATTCCTATTATATTTCCCTTAAATATCTGGTAAAATTCACCACTGAAACCATATGGGTCTGGAGTTTGTTTTTTTAAATTTTTTAATGAAAGGGTGTCTAGGTACAAATTCAATTATTAAAATAGATCTATATTATCCATTTCTTTTGGGTATGCTGCAGTATTTTTGTCTTTCAAGGAATTGGCCAGTCTAAGTTTTTAAAATCACTGACATGATGTTGTTCTTGCGTGCATGAGAAGTCGCTTCAGTCCTGTTTGACTCTTTGTGACCTTATGGACTGTAGCCAGCCAGTTTCCTCCATCTATGAGATTCTCCAGGGAAGGATCCTGTAGTTGGTTGCCATTATCTACTCCAGGAGATTTTCCTGACTTGGGGATGGAACCCGTGTCTCTTAGTTTCCTGCATCGGGAGGTAGGTTCTTTATCATTAGCACCACCTAAGAAGTTCTAATTTATTAAATTATACTTGTATATGTATGATTTGCAGAACCTATAGTGATTTATCTCTCTCATTCTTGATTTTGTTAATGTCTATCTTTCCTCATTTCTTTTTTTTTTTTTGTCAGTCTACTAGGGAACTTTTACTGATATTCTCAAACAACTTTCACTTTCAGTGACTTTCTCTACTTTTCTCACTTCATTGATTTTGTATTTCCATTCTGATATTATTTCTTTTTATACTTATCCGCATTTAACTTTCTTTTATCTTTAGAATATCTTAACATGAAAATAGATTATATATATTTTCTTTTCTGTTACAGGCCCGGGCTACTAGTTTTCTTCTACATACTGCTTCAGTAAGCACCCCATAAATCTTTTTATCTTGAATGCTTTTAAACAATTGAAACATGCTTTATACTCCAGAATATACCTATTTTGGTAAAAGCTTCATGTATCCATGAAAAGAATGTGAGTATTCTGCTTGACTGAAAATCTGTAGAGTAAATTAGTTTAATTATGGTAATAGTACTGATCAAATTTTCTATATACTTACTGATTTTGCTTATATGGCCTACTATTGAGAGAAGAAAATCAAACTCTGTCCTTATAATTGTAGATTTGGCTTTTCCTCCTTTCAATTCTACCAACTTTGATGCATATATTTTGAATTTCTGTTATATGCATAAATATTTAAAATTGTTATAACCCCTGGAATAATTAACTTATTACAATTATAAAATAATATTTTTATTTTGGGTAATATTCCTTGATTATAATCACTTTGTGTGATGCCAAGATACTTTTATAATTAGTGTTTAGTTCAGTTCAGTTGCTAAGTCGTGTCTGACTCTGCGACCCCATGGACTGCAGTACACCAGGCTTCCCCTTCCATCACCAAATCCCAGTGCTTACGCAAACTTGTGTCCATCGAGTCAGTGATGCTATCTAACCATCTCATCCTCTGTCGTCCCTTTCTGCTCCCACATTCGACCTTTCCCAGCATCAGGTTTTTCCAATGAGTCAGTTCTTTGAATGTCAGGTAGCCAAAGCATTTAAGTTTCACCTTCAGCATCAGTCCTTCCAATGAATATTCAGGATTGATTTCTTCTAGGATTGACTGGCTGGATCTCCTCACAGTTTAGGCACTCTCAAGGGTCTTCTCCAATACCACAGTTCAAAATAATCATTTCTTCTGCACTCAGC
Organism: Moschus berezovskii; assembly: GCF_049115385.1. Taxonomy (NCBI): domain Eukaryota; kingdom Metazoa; phylum Chordata; class Mammalia; order Artiodactyla; family Moschidae; genus Moschus; species Moschus berezovskii. Next base: position 25,294,358 of record NC_142466.1, read on the forward strand.
TTTCTTTATAGTCCAACTCTCATATCCATACATGTCAATGGAAAAAAACATAGGTTTTACTAGATGGATATTTGTTGGCAAAGTAATCTCTGCTTTTTAATATGCTGTCTAGGACAGTCATAGCTTTTCTTCCAAGGAGCAAGTGTCTTTTAATTTCATGGCTGCAGTCACCATCTGCAGTCACCATCTGCAGTGACTTTGAAGCCCCCCAAAACAGTATCTCACTGATTTCATTGTTTCCTCATTTATTTGACATGAAGTGATGGGACCCGGAAAAAAAACAAACAATAAGTTGGCTTAAAACGCAACATTCAGAAAACTAAGGTCATGGCATCTGGTCCCATCACTTCATGGCAAACAGATGCTGAAACAGTGGAAACAGTGACAGACTTTATTTTTTTGGACTACAAAATAACTGCAGATGGTGAATGAAGCCATGAAATTAAAAGACACTTGCTCCTTGGAAGAAAAGCTATGACCAACCTAGACAGCATATTAAAAAGCAGAGACATTACTTTGCCAACAAAGGTCTGTCTAGTCAAAGCTATGGTTTTTCCAGTAGTCATGTATGGATGTGAGAGTTGGACTATAAAGAAAGCTGAGCACCAAAGAATTGATGCTTTTGAACTGTGGTGCTGGAGAAGACTCTTGAGAGTCCCTTGGACTGTAAGGATGTAACTGATGGCATCTGGACCAATCCATCCTAAAGAAAATCAGTCCTGAATATTCATTGGAGGGACTGATGCTGAAGTGGAAACTCCAATACTTTGGCCACCTGATGCGAAGAGTTGACTCATTTGAAAGACCCTGATGCTGGGAAAGATTGAAGTCAGGAGGAGAAGGGGACAGCAGAGGATGAGATAGTTGGATGGCATCACTGACTCAATGGACATGAGTTTGAGTAAACTCTGGGAGTTGGCGGTGGACAGGGAAGCCTGGCGTGCTGCAGTCCATGGGGTCACAAAGAGTAGGACATGACTGAGCAACTGAACTGAACTGAACTGATGGGACCAGATGTCATGATCTTAGTTTTCTGAGAGTTGAGTTTTAAGGCAGATTTTTCACTATCCTCTTTCACTTTCATCAAGAAGCTCTTTAGTTTCTCTTTTGCTTTCTGTGCTAGGGTTGGTGCCATCTTCTTACCTGAGGTTATTGGTATTTCTCTTGGCAATCTTGATTCCAGCTTGTGCTTCATTCAGCCTGGCATTTTGCATGATGTATTCTGCATATAAGTTAAATAAGCAGTGTGACAATTTACAGCCTTGACATACTCCTTTCCAGATTTTAGAACCAGTCTGTTGTTCCATTTTCAGTTCTAACTGTTGCTTCTTGACCTGCATACAGATTTCTCAGGAGGTAGGTAAGGTGGTCTGGTGTTCCCATCTCTTTAAGAATTTTCCAAAGTTTGTTGTGATCCACACAGTCAAAAGCTTTGGCATAGTCAGTAAAGCAGAAGTAGATGTTTTTCTGGAACTCTCATGCTTTTTCCATGATCCAGTGGATGTTGGCAATTTGATTTCTGGTTCCTCTGCCTTTTCTATATCCTGCTTGAACATCTGGAAGTTCATGGTTCACGTACTGTTGAAGCCTGGTTTGGAGAATTTTGAGCATTACTTTACTAGTGTGTGAGATGAGTGCAATTGTGCGGTAGTTTGAGCACTCTTTGGCATTGTCTTTCTTTGGGATTGGAATGAAAACTGACCTTTTCCAGTCCTGTGACCACTGCTGAGTTTTCCAAGTTTGCTGGCATATTGAGTGCAGCTTTTAACAGCATCATCTTTTAGGATTTGAAATTAGCTCAACTGGAATTCCATCACCTCCGCTAGCTTTGTTTGGAGTGATGCTTCCTAAAGCCCACTTGATTTTGCCTTCCTGGATGTCTAGCTCTAGGTGAGTGATCACACCATCATGGTTATCTGGGTCATGAAGATCTTTTCTGTATAGTTCTCCTCTGTATTTTTGCTACCTCTTCTTAATATCTTCTGCTTTTGTCAGGTCCATACCATTTCTGTCCTCTACTGTGCTTATCTTTGCATGAAATGTTCCCTTGGTATCACTAATTTTCTTGACAAGATCTCTAGTCTTTCCCATTCTAATATTTCCCTCTATTTCTTTGCATTAATCACTGAGGAAGCCTTTCTCATCTCTCCTTGCTATTCTTTGGAACTCTGCTTTCAAATGTGTGTATCTTTCCTTTTCTCCTTTGCCTTTTGCTTCTCTTATTTTCTCAGCTATTTATAAGGCCTCCTTAGACAACCATTTTTCCATTTCTTTTTTTGGGATGGTCTTGATCACTGCCTCCTGTACAATGTCACAAACCTCTGTCCATAATATTTTAGGCACTCACTCTATCAGATCTAATCCCTTGAATCTACTTGTCACTTCCACTGTTTAATCATAAGGGATTTGATTCACATCATCCCTGAATGGTCTAGTGGTTTTCCCTACTTTCTTCAATTTAAGTCTATATTTGGGAATAAAGAGTTCATGATCTGAGCCACAGTTAGCTCCAGGTCCTATTTTTGCTGACAGTATAGACTTCTCCATCTTCAGCTACAAGGAATATAATCAATCTGATTTCGGTACAGATCATCTGGTGATGTCCATGTGTAGAGTCTTCTCTTGTGTTGTTGGAAGAGGGTGCTTGCTATGACCAGTTCGTTCTCTTAGCAAAATTCCATTAGCGTTTGCTCTGCTGTTTTGTACTCCAAGGCCAAATTTGCCTGTTACTCCAAGTATCTCTTGACTTCCTACTTTTGCATTCCAGTCCCCTATAATGAAGAGGGTATCTTTTTTGGGTGTTAGTTCTAGAAGGTCTTATAGTTCTTCATAGACCCATTCAACTTCAGCTTCTTCAGCATTACTGGTTGGGGCATAGACATGGATTACTGTGATATAAATGGTTTGCCTTGGAAATGAACAGAGGTCATTCTGTCATTTTTGAGATTGCATCCAAGTACTGCATTTCAGACTGTTTTGTTAACTATGAGGGCTACTCCATTTCTTCTAAGGAAAAGTGTTACCATCACTAGTGTTACATTATTAGTATTACCATAGTATATCTATTTTCCATACATATCTTTCAATTTTGTGTATTTATGTCTAAGATACGTTTCTTACACACAACATATATCTTAGACTTCTATAACTCAGAATTCTTACCATCATATTTGAATTATACCTTTAGTGTCAACAGACTACTTTGGAAAGAAAAATAGATTATTTTTCTTGTTTGTGCTTATATCAATTTTGCATATTTTTCTTTAATTGTGTATTAGCTTTAATTTTTTTTTAATGTATATGCTACAAATATATGTATATTGCTTATATAGGTGATATATTTATTTGACATATATTTTGTCATCTTAAATGTTTTTTCAGTTAAGGCAGTATGAATTAATTTGAATTTTTTCAACTCAAGAAATTATATAAATAAAATATATTTTTGTGTTTAAATATATAAACAAATAACTAATAATTTAAAAATGAAATGGAACCTTGAGTCTTTTTCAATTTATTCCTATGTCTTTCTAGGTACCTGAAAGGTAATTAGTTTTCCATTTTTTCGCTTTAATTCAATAAAATAAAATTGACTGGTTATTCTATATTAATTGAACTTATAGTATTGTTGTGTATAAATTCACATTTGGAAGCCTTCTATATACTTCCATTTACTAGAGAGTTTCCAGTGCTTATCTCAATGTTCATGGCCTACATTGAAACTAAAGAAATTCTCATTGATCTCAAGTTTCTGAAATGATAGGATGCAGCAACTGAGCTCTGCAAAGAAGATATAATCTTTGCAATATACAACGTATAGCTATATACTCTCCATTACACAGTATTCAAAAGTGACTCTGAACCACATTTCCTAAGTAGAAGCCACAAAATATACAACTGTGTTATGTTCTGTGGTGCCTACCCCTACCCTCTGTTTCTTGTAACTGGTTTGGTATATTGAGAACGTTCAGAAAAATAAGGAGAAGGAGGAGGAGAAAGACATAAAGCTTGAGAACCGTGCCATTTCCCATCTTTGAACATATCCCTCTCCGTTGCCACTGAACACCAGCGGATCACCTTCATCATCAATGCATTTGTTTCCCCTCCATAAGGACAGTCTATGTGGTGTCATTTGTATTCACCTCGGGCAGACACAGATCCTCTGCTCATTTCATCAAAGAACTATTTATGAGGCTGTAAAAAAGATGAGTTTCTCCGAATAGTCTCCAAATTAAACTTTTTAAAGTTTAATGTTGGCACACAAGAATAATTACAGTTATAAACCATTAAACATTTAGAAGAAATTTATAGGATTGGAGGGAGAAAATTTACAGCTGTGGCCTAATACAATAAATTTCCTCTGTAAAAGCAGAACCACAGAAACATTTCTATTCTGGACTCCAGAGAAAGAAAATGCTTTATTAACATTACCCAAACATGGAGGCACTATTTTTGGACATTATTTATACAGAAAGATGAATACCTTTTAAAGATATAGTTAATTAACCTTATAAGCCAAAGTCAATTTTTTTTAACATCAGTAAATAGAGTGCACTGAACTCATTTATAAGATTAGACTATATATATTCCCTTATACTGGAAAACAATCCAGTGCCTCAGAGTATTTTTTATTTTTTCTAAGAGTTATTATACAGCAACTATTACATTCCTGGCTGGGTTGGCGATGGTGGTAGGGCATCTCTATGGAGTTCAATCATGATGTTTAAAAACAGAATTACCCAGCCCCGCAACTACAGCTCAGTTTCTAGGGAGACGTGCCCCTCTGAAATTCTAATAGGACTTCCTAATGCAGACGTGCTTGTTTTTTACTGTTTGCTTAAAGAAGGACTGTGTTTGAGTGTCCCATTAGTGTGATGAAGTAGAGACGTCAGGCAACCATTCAGTCATTGTGAGAAAATATCTGGTTATCCAACTGATTGGCTAGTCGCTTAACTAATAACTCACTGCTCAGCACTCACTTCTACCTGTCATGCTACTGTAGCCAAACATCCATGTCTTTCCGCTTTATCTACATTTTTGTGACCTTTAGTAGGATTTAAAACTGTTTTTCCAACAGATCATGTACATTTCTTATTGATTCCTAGGTTTTTTTTTTTTTTTGCTTGTATAAATAGATTTGTTTCATTAATTTTATTACCTCACTGGCTGTTGTTACCCACCTCTTTATTGAACTATCATATCACTTGCAGTTTTAATTAAGTCTCTTGGGTATTTGAGGTAAATGGTAATATGATGTGTAAATAAGAATAATTTTATTTCCCCCTAATTTTTACTCCTCATTTCTTTTAAATACTTATAGAAGACTCTTAAATGATTGTGGTGATAAAGGAGATCCTTATGTTTATCCTTGACTTTATAGGAGAAATTTTCAGAGTTTACTCATTAGAAATGTTGCTAACATTGTGTTGGTTGAAATAAGTAAGTAGATAGCTCAAATTATGGTTACAAGTTATTTTTTTGAGGAAGTTTTAACATTGCAGGGAGAAACATCAATAACCTCTGATATGCAGGTGACACCACCCTTATGGCAGAAAGTGAAGAAGATCTCTTGAAGAAGAAGAGCCTCTTGATGAAAGTAGAAGAGTGAAAACGTTGGCTTAAAGCTCAACATTCAGAAAACTAAGATCATGGGGCATCCAGTCCCATCACTTCATGGCAAATAGATGGGGAAACAGTGGAAACAGTGGCTGAGTTTATTTTCTGGGGCTCCAAAATAACTGCACATGGTGATTGCAGCCATGAAATTAGAAGACGCTTGCTTCTTGGAAGGAAAGTTATGACCAACCTAGATAGTATATTAAAAAGCAGAGACATTACTTTGTCAACAAAGGTCCACCTAGTCAAGGCTATGGTTTTTCCAGTGGTTATGTATGGATGTGAGAGTTGGACTATAAAGAAAGCTGAGCACCAAAGAATTGGTGCTTTTGAACCGTGGTGCTGGAGAAGACTCTTGAGAGTCCCTTGGACTGTAAGGAGATCCAACCAGTCCATCCTAAAGGAGATCAGTCCTGGGTGTACATCGGAAGGACTGATGTTGAAGTTGAGAATCCAATACTTTGATCACCTGATATAAAGAGCCGACTCATTTGAAAAGACACTGATGCTGGGAAAAATCGAAGGCAGGAGAAGGGTACGACAGAGGATGTGATGGTTGGATGGCATCACCGACTCAATGGACATAGGTTTGGGTGGACTCTGGGATTTGGTGATAGACAGGGAGGCCTGGCGTGATGCGGTTCATGGGGTCACAAACAGTCAGACATGACTGAGTGACTGAAGTTAGGAAGTTTCATCACTGAGTTTTTAGAATCTAAGAAGACAATCATATACTTTCCTAAAATTTTGGTCTACTACTGTAGAGAATTATGTTAACAGATTGATTAATAGGCAAATGTTTATCTTGCTGGAATAATACAGGAATATTTCATTCTTTCTAGGAATTATGATTCATTAATGAGTCTCGGAAACAATACTAAGAAAGATAAACAAAAGCATAAATATTTGTTAAAGTTATATGGGTGACAGGTCAATCAATGAGTTAACTTTATAATATATTTATTTGTGTTTTTACAAAGCTGAAAATAACTATGAAAATTAAATGTGAGTTTTTAGCAAGTGACCATGCTTACTACTACATCTTTGAAAATGATTATAATTATATGATTTTTTACAAATTAGTCTTTTAATATGATGGATATGTTAATAAAGTAACTACCAACCAAAACCCTCACATTGTTGTAATAAACCCTATTTTTACTTCTAGAATGGTGAAATGAGAAACTTGATGGCACTGTCTCCAACAACAACACCAACAACAAATATTTAACTAAAAATAATTATAACAACAAAAATATTTTTTTAATCTCCAGAAACTATCTAAATGATACATAGCAAATAGAGAAATATCCACTCACTGAAATCTTCTAAATCTTTGTGAGAAAACATGAGGTTGTAGAATTTGAACCATAGACTACTCCTGTTTCTCCCCAGAAATGCATATGGAAATTCTGGGTGTTTGTGGCAAAAAGGAAGCTCCTTCTCGCTCCAGCTACTAGTCTAGGTCTGTGATTTCACACCAAAAGGCAAGGACACTAGTTTATCTTGTCTTCTTCAACTCCATGTTGCAGATAAACTCTTCTGGGTGAGCACTGACAACAGGACTGATAGTCCCTTCATTGCCACAGGCAATGAAGAGCCTGGGGAAAGCAATTAAGAGGGTCTGGTATTTCCATAATACTGACAGAGGCAGGCAAAACAGCAGAGCAATCAGAAATATAAGACAGTGATCAGTTCAGTTCAGTTCAGTCGCTCAGTCGTGTCTGACTCTCCGCGACCCCATGAATCACAGCACGACAGGCCTCCCTGTCCATCACCAACTCCCGGAGTTCACTCAAACTCATGTCCATCGAGTCGGTGATGCCATCGAGCCATCTCATTCTCTGTCATCCCCATCTCCTCCTGCCCCGAATCCCTCCCAGCATCAGAGTCTTTTCCAGTGAGTCAACTCGTCACATGAGGTGGCCAAAGTATTGGAGTTTCAGCTTTAGCATCAGTCCTGCCAATGAACACTCAGGATTGATCTCCTCTAAAATGGACTGGTTGGATCTCCTTGCAGTCCAAGGGCCTCTCAAGAGTCTTCTCCAGCACCACAGTTCAAAAGCATCAATTCTTCGGCAATCAGCTCTCTTCACAGTCCAACTCTCACAACCCTACATGACCATGGGAAAAACCATAGCCTTGACTAGACAGACCTTTGTTGGCAAAGTAATGTCTATGCTTTTTAATATGCTATCTAGGTTGGTCATAACTTTCCTTCCAAGGAGCAAGCATCTTTTAATTTCATGGCTGCAATCAGCATCCGCAGTGATTTTGGAGCCCCTCAAAATAAAATCTGACACTGTTTCCACTGTTTTCCCATCTATTTCCCATGAAGTGATGGGACCAGATGCCATGATCTTTGTCTTCTGAATGCTGCGCTTCAAGACAGTGATAGGGAAAGGTAAAAGAGACCTCTTCAGATTACATTCAACCCTGGGAATCATGAAGACTGTGCACATTCACTAGGCTGCACCAAATCTCAGAACAGGAAGCAATCTTGGAAGCAATCCCTGTATCTCACACTTATCTATTAATAGAAAACAACTAGCACAGGGGGCTTAAATACAACTTTTGATCAATGTTGGCTGAATATTAGGCTACTCTAACCATGGTACAACTACTAGGAATTTTATTTGTTTAAAAATCAAATATCATGCACCCCATCTGGAAGAGTGTGTGTATGCTCAAGGGTATGCCCTCTTAGAAGTCATCAGAATGGGTACAACCAAGCAACTAATTCTGAGTGAATGTTTGCTAAAACCTAACTGTAAAATCCCATGGATGGAGGAGCCTGGTAGGCTGCAGTCCGTGGGGTCGCTAAGGGTCAGACACGACTGAGCGACTTCACTTTCACTTTTCACTTTCACACATTGCAGAAGGAAATGGCAACCCACTCCAGTGTTCTTGCCTGGAGAATCCCAGGGACGGGGGACCCTGGTGGGCTTCTGTCTATGGGGTCACACAGAGTCGGACACGACTGAAGTGACTTAGCAGCAGCAGCAACTATAAAATAGCTTACAAACTACTCACATATACAACATTAAAGAGTAGAAATTTAACTGTGTATAAAGAATCATCTTGTTTCAGGTCAATAAAGTCATTAAAGAAAAAAATGACCAATCAAAAAACAACAGCAGCTCCCATAGGTGTTTGCAGGTGGGAATCAGTCTCCATAGATTTGACATTATCTTGAGATATAATTCACAACTTACAAATTATAAGACATGTAAATTTCTGGAACACATACCACATACAAACAAAACAAAATGAAACCTACAATAGAAACTTTCTGTGGGAACCAGATTTTCAACTTATCAAAATCAACAGATTTCCAAGCAGCTAAGATTAATCTATTCCAAGAACCAGAGCAAACTGTGTATAAAAAATGAAAGGAAATCATGAGGACAATATCTAATAGTAAGATAAAGATTATAATAAAGAACTGCATGAAAATTCTAGAGTAAATCAAAATGAAAAATCACTAGATGCTCAGTAGTAGATATGAGCAGGAAAAAAAAGAATTAGCAAACTTGAATAAAGAGTATAGAAATTATCAATCTGAAGAAGAGATAAAAATAAAGTGATATAAATAAAGCCTCAGAAAAAATGTGAGGCATCAGCTTAGATAGTAAATAATCTGCCTGCAATACAGGAGACACCAGTTTGATCAATGGGTCAGGAAGATCCCCTGGAGAAGGTAATGGCAAACCACTCCAGTATTATGGCCTTGAGAATTCCATAGAAAGAGAAGCCTGGTGGTCTAAAGTCCATGGAGTCCATCCCAGTGATCTAGACATGACTGAGTGCCTAACGCTTTCAGTAACAGCATCGATATATGCATAATGCTAAAAGGAAAAGAGAGAGAAAAATGGGCAGAAAAAATATTTGAAGAAGTAATGGATTAAAATATTCTAAATTTAATGAAAAATATTAATCTATATATCCAAAAATATAATGAACTTCAAGTAAGATACTTACAAAGATATCTGCATGCAATTACATCACAGTCAAACACTGAAAGCCAAAGATAAAATTTTTTAAAAGCAGAAAAACAACTCATCAACAACTCAGTTGAGAGAGAAACAACTCATATGAGAGAAATCAAGTAAGAGTCATCAGACTTCTTATCAGAAACAGTGAAGACCAGAGAGTTGTGAACAAGTTATCCAAAGTTCTAAAGGTTAAAGGAAAACAAATTTCTATTATATCAATGAAATAATCAAAGAAAACTCTTCAGGATCAAAGTAAGTGAGAGCAGACATAAATTCAAAGTCACTTGAAAAAACAAAGAGTGCTAGTTTAAAAAAAAAAGCAGGTAGTTATAAAAGTAATTACATATTTCTTCTCCCTTCTCTAATTAAAAATTTAATATAACAATATGTATATAATTGTTATTGGAGATATGTGTATATATATATACACACGCACATACATATGTATTTTATATCACATCAATTAATACAAATATACAATAGCCATACAAAAGTAGGCAAGTGGGAATAAAAGTAAGATGATAACACAAATTTATACAAAAAAATTAAGAGAATTAAAACTGGAGTTATGAAAATGTTCTACATTAGATATGGCAATGGCTGTCCAACTCTAACTTTACAAAAAAAAAAACCCTGAGTTTTATGTTTTAAGCATTTTTGGAGAAACTATCATTTGAAATAAATTATTAGTGAAAGAATTATTCCAGAAAGAACATTGTGCACAAATAATGAAATATTATACTTAAGACCTAAGGCTATTCAGACATAATATATGGTGTGGCAACTGATGAAAAGATGGAGTTTGCAAGTAGGATAATACACAAGCAAAGGTCAGCCAACAAATGCTTTTATAATACTAGATTTTTTGTTGTTGTTGTCTAACTGGATTTTAATTTGAAAAGACACAGTATATTTCATAACAGGTCATCTGATATAAATATTATTTCATTAGTTCATTCCACAGCATTTATTAGCATAAGTAAAGTAAAAGCACTTTGCCTTATGTTGCATTTTATGAAGTTGCTTAGCTTGTCTGATATATTAAAGAAAAAATAGTAAACTAAGGTTACAACTGAGACTTAAAAAAATGATAGGTTGAATTTCTGTAGTGACTTCATTGACATCAGTTATCAGAAGGCTTCAGCAGAGAACTGTTGGGCCATAGTATATAGATTAGAAGATACAAGATAAAAAAGGAAGCATTGAAAAAGAAATCCTGTCTATCCTGTACATTGGGAATGCTTAGTCTTTCAGTAAGAAGAAAACAGAAAACAAAGACGGGGAAGAAAGGAGAAGAAGAAGCAGATATATATGTTTAAATTAAAACAAAATCTTATTCAGACTAATATTTTTCAGTCAGTTCAGTTCAGTCGCTCAGTCATGTCTGCTGTATTGTAAGCAAAACACGTGTTCAATAAACTTTTGTTAAATGGATTCTGATTGATTGCATTTGAAGCGAGTTGGGCTGGGAGGCTTTATTCTTGCCAAGGTTTTCTTCTCTGGAGTCAGGTATGTTGTAGAAACGTGAAGCCTGCTAATATTTTCTGATATCCTATGCTAGAATCTAGATTTGGGGTTCCATAATTTAACTGGTAAAGTCCTGAGTTAGAACTGATCTCTGAGGTGTGTCTCTCAGGGCCTCGCACTAGAATACAGAGAACTATAGACTTTCTGACTATAGGAGAACACTGGAATTCACACTGTAGGCTAGTAATGGCCCTTGTTTTCTAGATTAGTATTCATCTGGGCATTAAAAAATTGCAAGCAATGATTATGAACCCACCTCTGGATAAGCAATTGAAGTCATAGAGAATATCTATAATTCAAAGAGAATCAGTTCAGTACAGTTCAGTTCAGTCGCTCAGTCGTGTCCGACTCTTTGCGACCCCATGAATCACAGCACGCCAGGCCTCCCTGTCCAGCACCAACTCCCGGAGTTTATTCAAACTCATGTCCATCGAGTCGGTGATGCCATCCTGCCATCTCATTCTCTGTAATCCCTGTCTCCTCTCACCCCAAATCCCTCCCAGCATCAGGGTCTTTTCCAGTGAGTCAACTTGTCGCATGAGGTGGCCAAAGTATTGGAGTTTCAGCTTTAGTATCAGTCCTTCCAATGAACACTCAGGATTGATCTCCTCTAAAATGGACTGGTTGCATCTCCTTGCAGTCCAAGGGACTCTCAAGAGTCTTCTCCAACACCACAGTTCAAAAGCATCAATTCTTCAGCGATCAGCTTTCCTCACAGTCCAACTCTCACATCCATACATGACCACGGGAAAACCATAGCCTTGACTAGACGAACCTTTGTTGGCAAAGTAATGTCTCTGGTTTTTGATATGCTATCAAGGTTGGTCATGACTTTCCTTCCAAGGAGTAAACGTCTTTTAATTTCCTGGCTGCAATCAGCATCTGCAGTGATTTTGGAGCCCAAAAAAATAAAGTCTGACAATGTTTCCACTGTTTTTCCATTTTTTCCCATGAAGTGATGGGACCAGATGCCATGATCTTTGTTTTCTGAATGTTGAGCTTCAAGCCAACCTTTTCACTCTCCTCTTTCACTTTCATCAAGAGGCTTTTGAGTTCCTCTTCACTTTCTGCCATAAGGGTGGTGTCATCTGCATATCTGAGATTATTGATATTTCTCCCAGCAATCTTGATTCCAGCTTGTGCTTCTTTCAGCCCAGCGTTCCTCATGATATACTCTGCATAGAAGTGAAATAAGCAGGGTGACAATATACAACCTTTACATACTCCTTTTCCTATATGGAACCAGTCTGTTGTTCCATGTACAGTTCTGACTGTTGCTTCCTGACCTGCATACAGGTTTCTCAAGAGGCAGGTCAGGTGGTCTGGTATTCTCATCTCTTTCAGAATGTTCCACAGTCTATTGTGATCCACACAGTCAAAGGCTTTGGCATAGTAAATGAAGCAGAAATAGATGTTTTTCTGGAACTCTCTTGCTTTCTCCATGATCCAGCGGATGTTGACAATTTGATCGCTGGTGCCTCTGCCTTTTCTAAAACCTGCTTGAACATCTGAAGTTCACGGTTCACATATTGCTGAAGCCTGGCTTGGAGAATTTTGAGCACGACTTTACTAGCAGGTGAGATGAGTGTAATTGTGCTGTAGTTTGAGCATTCTTTGGCATTGCCTAATATTTTTAACTGAAGTGGTTTGCCATTCCCTTCTACAGTGGACCACATTCTGTCAGACCTGTCCACCATGACCCGCCCGTCTAGGGTGGCCCCACACGGCATGGATTAGTTTCACTGAGTTAGACAGGGCTGTGGTCTATGTGATCAGATCGACCAGTTTCTGTGATTATGATTTAAGTGAGTCTGCCCTCTGATACCCCCTCCCAATACCTACCTTCTTATTTGGGTTTCTCTTACCTTGGTCGTGGGATATCTCTTCACAGCTGCTCCAGCAAAGTGCAGCCGCTGCACCTTAACTTGGACATGTGTATCTCCTTAAGGCCACCCCTCCTGACCTTGAACGTGGAGTAGCTCCTCTTGGCCCTCCTGCGCCCACGCAGCTACTGCCTCTTGGACGTGGGGTAGCTCCTCTCCGCCGCGAGCCCTGACCTCGGGCGTGGGGTAGCTCCTTTCGGCCGCCGCCCCTGATCTTCACGACCAAGATAATCATGATCATGTCATCACTGACCTAGAGCCAGAAATCTTGGTATGTGAAGTCAAGTGGGCCTTGGAAAGCATCACTACGAACAAATCTAGAGGAGGTGATGGAATTCCAGTTGAGCTATTTCAAAACCTGAAAGATGATGCTGTGAAAGTGCTGCACTCAATATGCCAGCAAATTTGGAAAACTCAGCAGGGGCCACAGGACTGGAAAAGGTCAGTCTTCATTCCAATCCCAAAGAAAAGCAATGCCAAAGAATGCTCAAACTACTGCACAATTGCACTCATCTCACACAGTAGCAACGTCATGCCCCAAATTCTCCAAGCCAGGCTTCAGCAATATGTGAACCGTGGACTCCCAGATGTTCAAGCAGGTTTTACAAAAGGCAGAGACACCAGAGATCAAATAACCAACATCTGCTGGATCATGGAGAAAGCAAGAGAGTTCCAGAAAAACATCTATTTCTGCTTCATTGACTATGCCAAAGCCTTTGACTGTGTCGATCACAATAGACTGTGGAACATTCTGAAAGAGATGAGAATACCAGACCACCTGACCTGCCTCTTGAGAAACCTGTATGCAGGTCAGGAAGCAACAGTCAGAACTGTACATGGAACAACAGTCTGGTTCCATATAAGAAAAGGAGTATGTCAAGGTTGTATATTGTCACCCTGCTTATTTCACTTCTATGCAGAGTACATCATGAGGAACGCTGGGCTGGAAGAAGCACAAGCTGGAATCAAGATTGCCAGGAGAAATATCAATAACCTCAGATATGCAGATGACACCACCCTTATGGGAGAAAGTGAAGAGGAACTCAAAAGCCTCTTGATGAAAGTGAAAGAGGAGAGTCAAAGGGTTGGCTTGAAGCTCAACATTTAGAAAACTAAGATCATGGCATCTGGTCCCATCACTTCATGGGAAATAGATGGGGAAACAGTGGAAGCAGTGTCAGACTTTATTTTTGGGGGCTCCAAAATCACTGCAGATGCTGATTGCAGCCATGGAATTGACACTAACTCCTTGGAAGGAAAGTTATGACCAACCTAGATAGCATATTAAAAAGCAGAGACATTACTTTGCAAACAAAGATCCATCTAGTCAAAGCTATGGTTTTTCCTGTGGTCATGTATGGATGTGAGAGTTGGACTGTGAAGAAAGCTGATCGCCGAAGAATTGATGCTTTTGAACTGTGGTGCTGGAGAAGACTCTTGAGAGGCCCTTGGACTGCAAGGAGATGCAACCAGTCCATTTTAGAGGAGATCAATCCTGGGTGTTCCTTGGAAGGACTGATGCTAAAACTGAAACTGCAATACTTTGGCCACCTCATGCAACGAGTTGACTCACTGGAAAAGACTCTGATGCTGGGCGGGATTGGGGGCAGGAGGAGACGGGGACAACAGAGAATGAGATGGCTGGATGGCATCACCGACTCGATGGACATGAGTTTGAGTGAACTCCGGGAGTTGGTGCTGGACAGGGAGGCCTGGTGTGCTGTGATTCATGGGGTCGCAAAGAGTCGGACATGACTGAGCGACTGAAATGAACTGAACTGAACTGAATATTTTTAACATCTTCATATTACCTGGGTCTGGGTGGTTTGGTGGCTAAATCTTATCCAACTCTTGCAACTCCATGGAGTATAGCCTGATGGGCTCCTCTGCATGGAATTTTCCAGGCAAGAATACTGGATTTGATTGCCATTTCCTTCTCCAGGAGACCTTTCCCAGCCAGGAACTGAACCCAGGCCTCCTGCATTGCAAGCAGATTTTTGTTTTTTTAGAAGCTCTCTGTTGAATTAGTTAAGAAAGTGAAAGTGAAGTCGCTCAGTCCTGTCTGACTCTTTGCGACCCCGTGGACTGTAGCCCACCAGGCTCCTCCGTCCATGGGATTCTCCAGGCAAGAATACTAGAGTGGGTTGCCATTTCCTTCTCCAGGTGATCTTCCCGACCCAGTGATCGAACCCAGGTCTCCGGCATTGCAGGCAGATGCTTTAACCTCTGAGCCACCATGGAAGCCTACTAGTTCTTAAAAAGTAGCACTTTAATGGATATTTTGAAAAATCCTAATAGTTCTTATTCTATTTTTGTATTAGATACTGTTTGAATTGGAGGAAGGAAATTGGTAGAAATATGGAACAGTAAGAATCTGAAAAAAGAATGACAATTTCTTTAGTAGATAAGGCTTGTACTGTTCCTTATTTCACTGTCTTCCTGCCCAGAATTTGTTGACTGGTGTAATCAAGTGAAAGCAGTGGTGATGGATGTCAGATGATTATAATTTCTGTGTTGTTGTTCCAGCTATCACAAGTCTGAAATATTTTCAGAATGCTGCAGCTGCAACTGATGCCATTTCTGAGCAATGATCATAACAATTTGCAAATATACATGGATTAGCATTATACTAATGTGAGCCTTAGAAACCAGTACACTCTGCAACTGTTCATTTACAATGTATAAATGTCCAGTCCTATGGGAACTTTTGGAGAAGGAAATGGCAACCCACTTCAGTATTCTTGCCTAGAGAATCCCATGGACAAAGAAGCCTGGCAGGCTACAGTCAATGGGGTCTCAAGAGTGGAACACGACTTGGCAACTCCACCACCACCACTACCACCACCACCATGGGAGCTCTGTATCAAGATGAGGCAAACAATGGGTTTCAAAATGGCACATATATAAATTACAAATTAAATACATATCTGGAAAACACATTATCTTTATACACCCAAAGATAAAAAACTGAAGTTTATAGACCAATTTCCTCTGTAAAGAATGCTCATGAAACTCTGGATTGATGCTTGAATTAAACCAAAGGTAATGATTAGGGATTTTTAAAAATCATTTTAAGCTGAAAAGCTTTGGAGAAATTGGTTTCTTATGAAATTTAATTTTTACTCTAAAATGGAGCTTTACCTAGGCTGTGATTAAGACACAATGTTTTCCTTGATAAAATTCACAGAATGGTCTGTGGACTCTTACCCACAGGGAGGCAAAATAAAGACAAACAGGATAATTCCATTTTTCCTTTCAATTATATTTTGTATAAATTTCTTTATTTAGAGAGTCAGAAAAAAAAGAACAAAGTGATATACACTGAATTTTCTTTAATGTCTTTTTTGAAGTATATCTAGTTTTATTATTTAAAATGAATTTGCTGTTCAACATGGAGTGTTTCTTTCACTATCTTTCAAAAGATCTTTCATTCAGTTCAGTTCAGTCACTCAGCTGTGTCCGACTCTTTGCAAACCCCTGGACTGCACGCAGCACACCAGGGCTCCCTGTCCATCACCAACTTCCAGAATCTACCCAAACTCATGTCCATCGAGCCGGTGATGCCATCTCATTCTCTGTCGTCCCCTTCTACTCCTACCTTCAATCTTTCCCAGCATCAGGGTCTTTGCAAATGAGTCAGCTCTTCGTATCAGGTGGTCAAAGTGTTGGAGTTTCAGCTTCAACATCAGTCCTTCCAATAAACACTCAGGACTGATCTCCTCTAGGATGGACTTTTTGGATCTCCTTGTAGTCCAAGGGACTCTCAAGAGTCTTCTCCAATGCCATAGTTCAAAAGCATCAGTTTTTCGATGCTCAGCTTTCTTTATAGTCCAACTCTCACATCCATACATGACTACTTGAAAAACCATAGCCTTGACAAGACGGATCTCTGTTGGCAAAGTAATGTCTCTGCTTTTTATATGCTGTCTAGGTTCATTGGTGTTACATATTTTCTTTTTGTGATATTGTAAATGTTATCCATGGAGAATGCATGTATGAAAATGGAAGTACATACACTTTAAAAATACATTGTTAGCTAAAGATTCTAATAATATATGACGAATCGAAGGATCCTTTTCATGTTGTTTCTCATCAGCAACAATAGTAAGCAACAAAAATAAGCAACAATAAAATAAGCATCAGCAACAATAAAACCAGATGTGAAGCAATCCTTACTTATTAGAAATTGAGATCCAAACTCAGTCTATAGTTCTATTTGCCCCTAGTTGATACCATGTACAACATTTAGTGTGCTTCTTTTTAAAAAGTTCTGCCCCTCACTACATGATTCTCAGGCCAGGAAAATCAGAGAAATCCATATTTCAACAAACTTCTGGGTAATTAATGGTCTTTCATTGAAGAACACAGAATAAAAAATGCTGCACTGGTACACGATTCAAAGAAGAATTAAACTGAACAATGCCTGTTGCCTGGTATGTGCATAATACAATGCTGAGGACTGTTAGAGATAAAACAGAATCAAGAGTCCTGGTCATTAATCTGAAGGGGCCAATGATGCAGTTTGGGAAAATTAAAAATGCACAAGACAAGTGTGTATAAAGGAGCAATAAATTAAATAAACAGTATTTATTGAGGGATGTTAGTATTTAAGGAGATCATTGCAGGCCCAAGTTTTTAATAATGTGTCATAAAGATGATAAAATAGAAGACTTTGTTGGTTCTTTAAAAATGAGAACCATCTGAATATTCAGAGACTAGTAGATAGGATATTTTTGTCAAAATTGTAGATTTGCAAGTTATAGAGTTAGAATGAAATAAGAACTCTGATTTCATATTGATGAGAACTGTGAAAGTATATAGAGTAAGTAGGATGACATCAAATTGTGAAGAAAAGTAGACATCAGGCAGAGTAGAAGACACTGCACTGATTGCTATAAAATATGGTCTCTTTCAACATAATAATACAAAGATTCTTTCATGCGATGCAAGAATGACTCTGATAAAATTTATGTAAACATGAATAAAACACCATTTTTATAAAACCAAGAATGAGAATATGGAAGAAGTGGTTGTTGCTTATTTAACAATCTAATCAATAGATTATACACAGTAGAAGAACACATATTTTAATTTTTAACTTATAATTAGAAAAGGCCACGGAAGCTTTTTCTTCATTTACCACATTTTCCAGTGCACAATTTGGACTGTAGATGTTATAATACCCAACTATTTTTTTCCTGTTACATCATGATACAATATGTTGGTAAAGACTAATACTACATATTAATGTCTCCATGGTACTGAGTTATAGTTACCTATTTTAGAATAAGCAATTAATTTTAAAATGCAATCCAAATATGTCTATTATTATATTACAAATATTTCTATAAATATAAAATAAATAATAGTGAGGTTTCACTTCAGTGATCCTGACATGCAAATTGTGTTATTAATTAATTAATGGCATAAGCTTTTTAATTGACCACTTTATGAAATATGTGGTTGACTATAAAAACAAGATGCAAATAGAGATGATCAAGAATAGAAATGGAGGGTTTAGACAAAAAAAAAAATATATATATATATATATATGAGCATTGAGGAGAGATGATGCTCTATGAGAACTGCCAGGAGAAAGAAGTAACGGACCTAACTTAAACAAAACTTACACGAGTTTTGAATTCGATATACTTTTGGATCATATTATGTGATAGAGCCTCAACTAGGAATTCACAGATGAATAAGTCATGACCTATTCAACACTAGGCTTGACCACAGTAGTGAAAAGCTGATAGAATCAGACCTTTTGAAGAACCAATGACTATGTTTTTTCCTTCATATGTCTAATTATTTAACAGTTCAGTTCAGTTCAGTTCAGTCGCTCAGTCGTGTCCGACTCTTTGCGACCCCATGAACCACAGTACGGTAAAAAGGGTTGTAACAATGTGCCTAGATTGGAAACTTAGAGTTGGTAGGAAGTTACGGCTGAAAATATAAGGGGCTAAAGAGCAACAAAGCTCAGTATAGGATAGTTGAATTTTATAAGGTCATTCTATATATAAAATATATATAATTCATATACTGTACATATAAAATCAGACTATACATATGAAAGCATGTTGAAAGAAAATAGTCTTATTAAATACCATTTTAGAAAAATTTGTGAAAGACAATTTCCATGTTTTCTTTCATATCAAAAACATTTTCTAAAATAAAAGATAATACATTCATAAAAGGACTAATGATAGGTTTTCATTATTTCACTTCTCTTGATTTAATGTATAAAGTTCACAGTGTTGTATGGAAATGTATATTAATTCACAAATAGTTTTGATGTTCTATGACCTACAGTGGTTACCAAGCAATCGAGTTTATTGACCTGTGGAGAAAAATGAATAGTCCTGAGCTATCTATAAAGGGTACAGTAAATCTAGTAGCTGTGTAATTAACATAATTATGTAAGCAATAGAGACATAATTATAAGATTATTAATATGTTAAAATTATAAGGAATTTTCTGGCATTTAATTAACATTTACCAAGGCAGGCTACAGCAAATTAAATATCAATTAATAAAAATAGTGACATTTATTTAGATACTCTATTAGTTGTTACAATTATTAACTTGTTATCATGGGCTTTTAAAATTCCAATTAAGTGCCTAAATATTCCTTACAATTTTTATGTGCTAAAAATCTAATTATATTAGTGTCCTATAATATAAAATGATTATACTGCATCTCTCATAATAAATCTCAATACTCTCTTAACTGTCCGTTGATGCCTAATTGACATGTACCCTCTTATAAAGTCAAATGAACAATTCCACTGGAACTAAACAATCTTTTAGAAAGTCCTCTCTTCCTGTAAAGTATCAATTCTTAAAAAGTGCAAATGTAAAAAAAAATGTAGTAAACATATGGAAACATCACTGGATGTGGTTCCATGCCTTTGGCTCAGAATCAAGATTTAGAATATGTGTTTTCAGACACATAGCTGGCTGCCTAAGAGATATCTATATGAATTTAGTTTATCTCTTTTAATCTTAAGCACATTAGCACCCTTGGGAAGCTTACAGGTATGATATCATTTTCCAAGCAACCACTCATTTCTGTGACCAACAGATATAAAAGTGTGCCTAGCTGGTACAGTTACGATGAAAGATGTCATTCAGTTCACTTCAGTTCAGTCGCTCAGTCGTGTCCGACTCTTTGCGACCCCATGAATCACAGCACGCCAGGGCTCCCTGTCCATCACCAACTCCCGGAGTTCACTCAAACTCACATCCATCGAGTCGGTGATGCCATCCAGCCATCTCATTCTCTGTCGTCCCCTTCTCCTCCCGCCCCCAATCCTTCCCAGCATCAGAGTCTTTTCCAGTGAGTCAACTCTTCGCATGAGGTGGCCAAAGTATTGGAGTTTCAGCTTTAGCATCAGTCGTTCCAATGAACACCCAGGATTGATCTCCTTTAGAATGGACTGGTTGGATCTCCTTGAAGACCAAGGGAGTCTCAAGAGTCTTCTCCAGCACTACAGTTCAAAAGCATCAATTGTTTAGTGATCAGCTTTCTTCAAAGTCCAACTCTCACATCCATACATGACCACTGGAAAAAACATAGCCTTGACTAAGCGTCTTTTAATTCCATGGCTACAATCAGCATCCACAGTGATTTTGGAGACCAAAAAAATAAAGTCTGACACTGTTTCTGCTGTTTCCCCATCTATTTCCCATGAAGTGATGGGACCAGATGCCATGATCTAAGTTTTCTGAATGTTGAGCTTCAAGTCAACTTTTTCACCCTCCTCTTTCACTTTCAACAAGAGGCTTTTGAGTTACTCTTCACCTTTTGCCATAAGGGTAGTGTCATCTGCATATCTGAGGTTATTGATTTTCTCCCAGCAATCTTGATTCCAGCTTGTGCTTCTTTCAGCCCAGAGTGCCTCATGATGTACTCTGCATAGAAGTGAAATAAGCAGGGTGACAATATACAACCTTGAAGTACTCCTTTTCCTATTTGGAACCAGTCTATTGTTCCATGTCCAGTTCTAACTGTTGCTTCCTGACTTGCATACAGGTTTCTCAAGAGGCAGGTCACGTGGTCTGGTATTCCCAACTCTCAGAATTTTCCATAGCTTATTGTGATCCACACAGTCAAAGGCTTTGGCATAGTCAATAAAGCACATAGTCATGTACTCCATAGAGTTCTGGAACTCTCTGGCTTTTTCCATGATCCAGCAGATGTTGGCAATCTGTTTTCTGGTACCATTGCTGAAGCCTGGCTTGGAGAATTTTGAGCATGACTTTACTAGCGTGTGAGATGAGTGCAATTGTGCGGTAGTTTGAGCATTCTTTGGCATTATCTTTCTTTGTGATTGTAATGAATACTGACCTTTTTCAGTCCTGTGGCCACTGCTGAGTTTTCCAAATTTGCTGGCATATTGAGTGCAGCACTTTCACAGCATTATCTTTCAGGATTTGAAAGAGCTCAACTGGAATTCCATCACCTCCACTAGCTTTGTTCCTAGTGATGCTTTCTAAGGCCCACTTGACTTCACATTCGAAGATGTCTGGCTCTAGGTCAGTGATCACACCATCGTGATTATCTTGGTCATGAAGATCTTTTTTGTACAGTTCTTCCGTGTATTCTTGCCACCTCTTCTTAATATCTTCTGCTTCTGTTAGGTCCATACCATTTCTATCCTTTATTGAGCCCATCTGTGCATGAAATTTTCCCTTGGTATCTCTAATTTTCTTGAAATGATCTCTTGTTTTTCCTAGTCTGTTGTTTTCCTCTATTTCTTTGCATTGATCACTGAGGAAGGCTTTCTTATCTCTCCTTGCTATTCTTTGGAACTCTGCATTCAGATGCTTATATTTTTCCTTTTCTACTTTGCTTTTCACTTCTCTTCTTTCCACAGCTATTTGTAAGGCCTCCTCAGACAGCTATTTTGCTTTTTTGCATTTCTTTTCCATGGGAATGGTCTCAATCCCTATCTCCTGTACAATGTCATGAACCTCTTTCCAAAGTTCATCAGGCACTCTATCAGATCTAATGCCTTAAATCTATTTCTGACTTCCACTGTATAATCATAAGGGATTTGATTTAGGTCATATCTGAATGGTCTAGTTGTTTTCCCTACTTTCTTCAATTTAAGTCTGAATTTGGCAATATGGAGTTCATGATTTGAGCCACAGTCAGCTCCTGGTCTTGTTTTTGCTAACTGTATAGAGCTCCTCCATCTTTGCCTGCAAAGAATATAATCAATCTGATTTTGGTGTTGACCATCTGGTGATGTCCATGTGTAGAGTCTAGATTAACACATATTATATAGTAGAAATGATTGCCGCTATTGTTATCTGGAATTACATTCAATGTTTCCAAGGCACAGTCTGCAAATCCTGGCCAATAAAAACTTACTCTAAAAAATTCTATGGTCAAATATATTTGAATATTTTTTTCCTTCAAGAGTCAACATATATACTATCAAATCAGTTCAGTTCAGTTCAGTAGCTCAGTTGTGACCGACTCTCCGTGACCCCATGAATCACAGCACGCCAGGCCTCCCTGTCCATCACCAACTCCCGGAGTTCACTCAAACTCACGTCCACAGAGTCGGTGATGCCATCCAGCCATCTCATTCTCTGTCGTCCCTTTCTCCTCCCACCCCCAACCTTTCCCAGCATCAGAGTCTTTTCCAGTGAGTCAACTCATTGCATGAGGTGGCCAAAGTATTGCAGTTTCAGCTTTAGCATCAGTCCTTCCAATGAACACCCAGGATTGATCTCCTTTAGAATGGACTGGTTGGATCTCCTTGCTGTACAAGGGACTCTCAAGAGTCTTCTGCAGCACCACAGTTCAAAAGCATCAATTCTTCGGCGATCAGCTTTCTTCACAGTCCTCCTCTCACATCCATACATGACCACAGGAAAAACCATTGCCTTGACTAGACGGATCTTTGTTGGCAAAGTAATGTCTCTGCTTTTTAATATATTATCAAGGTTGGTCATAACTTTCCTTCCAAGGAGTAAGCGTCTTTTAATTTCCTGGCTGCAATCAGCATCTGCCATGATTTTGGAGCCCCCAAAAATAAAGTCTGACACTGTTTCCACTGTTTCCCCATCTACTTCCCATGAAGTGATGGGACCAGATGCCATGATCTTTGTTTTCTGAATGTTGAGCTTCAAGCCAAACTTTTCACTCTCCTCTTTCACTTTCATCAAGATACTTTTTAGTTCCTCTTCACTTTCTGCCATAAGGGTAGTGTCATCTGCATATCTGAGGTTATTGATATTTCTCCCAACAATCTTGATTCCAGCTTGTGCTTCTTCCAATCCAGCGTTCCTCATGATGTACTTTGCATATAAGTTAAATAAGCAAGGTGACAATATACAGCCTTGACATACTCCTTTCCTTCAGTAAAGAAATCTATTTAAATTTGTCAAAAATAGTATTTAAGCACAGAATTTTTAATTCACATTGAGCTTTTTAACCTATCAAAAAATTAGAACACAGAAAGACTCTATTAGAAGACAGGATTATTTTAGAAATGAAAAGACAGTGCAGTGTTCCCTGGACTGTCTGAATCATGATCATTTTAGTTAGAATATATGATATATGTGATATATAGTGATAAACATTTCAGGGCTTTTCTGGTTGATTTAAGAAGTTATGGTTGAGTATGTTCCTTTTAGCTAAAGCTGTGGCCTCTTAAGGGGACATGTATCAAAACTGTTACATTAAAAAAAAGAATGGATTAATTCCTTGTTTCACAATAGGGCTGATCCCTTCCCCAAAAAAGAAAATGTAGGCTTAAAAGTTTGGCTGTCATCAGGTTCTCAAATATTACAGACCTTTGAACATCACAGTAAGAGAAAACATAAACTTTCTTTTAATTAGAAAACTTTGTAAAAAGGTTAAACTGTATTTAAATAAGTAATAATTAGGTAGATTGTGACACTGTATAAGATATATTTGAAATTTAAAGTTATTGAGAAAGATAATGAGCAAATGAGATCAAAGAAGAGCATACGATCTATGGATCTGAGATGTGTTTTTAGAAATTATGTCTTTGACTCCAATTTTAAACATATTTATTATCACTGTCACTTAGGTTTCGTGGTTCTCATTCAAAGTTAACTACTTCCCTTGTTAATATTCCCTTCATTGATCTATTTTAGAAATTAACTTTTCAAAACAAAAACTAGTTTAATCTACTTACCATGATACAATGTGTTATTTTCACCACAACTGTCAATCTACTTTTAAGAATCAGAATGCTCACTTGATCTGAAATATGTTTTAATGAATCACAGATAATTTTAGTTTTTAAAAAGCATTTTAAACTTAACTAAGAAATGCTTATGGATAAATAATATGCACAAAAAGGTGGGTACTGTTCAATAAATTATTCTGAAGGAATTCTTGCATAATGCCTACCAGGTCAAAAGGTAAAATATTGCCAGCATTTCAGGTGATCCTTGCATGACTCTGCAATTAATAATTTCTTTCCTCCCAGCAGGATACAACCACTATTTTGATGGTAATGGAAAATAAATGCTTTCTTACTTTTTTTGTATAGTTTTACCAACTGGTAGGTATTTTGAAATATTATATTTTGTTTTCCCTATTTTTTTAAACTTCATGTAAATGGAATCATATATACTCTTTTATCACTAGCTTTATTTATTCAAATTATGTTTAGAATTTCATCCGTTTTGCTATATGTTGTAAAGTTTGTTCAATGTTCTTTAATATACAACGATTTATTTATGCATTCTACTGTTGTGAATGTTTTTATTTTTTCCAGTGTTTGGTTATTATAAATAATGCTTCCAGGACCATCCTTATACATGTGCATGTGCATGCATTTCTGGAGTAAAGATGAATTACTTTATGGTAATTGGCTCAGTAAATATATGTTCTATGTTAGTAGGTATTGCAGCACAATTTTCCAAAGTAATTTTCCCAATTTACATTCCCAACAGAAGTGCACAGAAATTTCCACTGATCTACATTTTCAATAAACATTGGTATTGTGTGTCATTTTTATTTTACCCATTCTTCTGGCTGTGTAGTTGTATCTAACTTTCATTCTTCTGATGAATGAGCAGTTGAACATCTCTTACTATGCATATTGACAATTGGCAAATCCTCATTTGAAAAGTCTGAACAAGTCTTTTGCCTATTATTTATTGGCTTATTTGCCTTTTTCTTAGTATTTTGTTGTTGCAATTATATATTATCTAGGTACAGGTCTTCGCAAGATTTATGCATTGCATACATTTTCTCACACTATTTGGCTGAAACTTAGCCTTCTAAATGGTGCACTTTAATTAATACCAGGACTTAATCTTAATGGAATTTATCAAATATCAGGTCACATTGTGTTCTGCTGAAGATTTGCCTGCTCCAAGATAATAAATACGCTTCATCAAAAGCTTTATTGTTTTACTTTTCTTTTTTTAATCTATGATATATCTGTAATTGACTCACATATGATATTAATCAAGGGCTCTCATTCCTTTCTTAAAAATGTGAATGCTTAGTTGAATTAAAACCATTTAATTTTCCTCTTTTCTTGCTGTAGTCACTAATCAAAAGAACGTTAATATATGTTTCATTGTTTTCTGTCTCTTCTTATTCCAAATACCATAATATATAGATATTTTTAATGGCTTTTTAATATCTAAATATTTAATTGATCCAGCTTTGTATTTCTTTTTTGAGTTTTCCTTGACTATTCAGGACTTTTAACTATCAATTTAGAATGAAATTTTGAATTTACATAAATGTAAAAACTTTTATACAATTTGAATATGATTTCATTGAATTTATAAAACAGTTCTAAAATAGTGTTTTCAAATCTTAAAACATTTTCTAATTCAAGAAATTTACTTAGATTTTTAAAAATTCATATTTAATTATCTTTTACAGAAGTGTAGAAATTTTGCACATATTTTCTTATATTTACTCATAGGCGTTTGATGTTTTCTAAAGCTGTAATAAATGACACCATTTAAAATCTTTTGTTTGTTTTCTACAATGACCTAGTCTTCAATAAATCTGATATACTCACTGTCAATTAGAAATGTATATCCATAGAGTCACTAGATATTCTACATAAACAATCATATTTTTGCCAAAGAGTGACATCTTCACATGTTTTTTCTTAAACTTTATAATTTTACTTGCCTTAAATATCTGGCTTGGACCAGGTTTGCCAAGTGAATGAAAATTGTGACAGTATTTTATTAGAATATCACATAGAATTAGCATACGACAGGATTGATGAAAGAAGAGCAATAAAAATGTTCAAGCAAAATAATAGAACAAAAATGGAAACTGAAGAAAACTGCACAATAAATAAATGAAAAACACTGGAAAGTTCTTATGAATGTATAATTGAATAAATATTTAAGATGATGCCTGAGAATATTAAAAAACTGAAAAAAAAATTACCAGTTAACAAGTTGAAAATACCTAAGAGGAGAACAAAGAAGCATAAAAATGTTAGTCACTCAGTCATGTCCAACTCAGTGTGACCCTATGGACTATAGTTCACCAGGCTCCTTTATCCAAAGGATTCTCCAGGCAAGCAAACTGGAGTGGGTTGTCATTTCCTTTTCCAAACGTACCTAGGCTTATATAAGTCAAACTACAGAAAGAAAAAACAAGAAAAATCTCAAAGCTGGTATAAGATGTCTAACTTTCAAAAATTAAAAAATAAAATGACAGTGACATCTCATCAGAAATTAAGCTGCAAAACAACGAAATAGCACATTTAAATGCTGATATAAGTTCCAAACCAAATATCAGTAAATGTATATCAGAAATGTATTTCAGAATGCAAGAATATAGTAAAGAAATATTGAGAGAAATTCTAAAATGAGCTTGCATAAAATGAAAAGCAAGCAGAAGGAAGTAACTAATAAAAAAAAGACCAGAAATCAAGGAAATTTGAAATAGGAAATCAATAAAGAAAATCAACAAAACCAAAAACTGTTTTTTATGAAAACTCAATAAAATTGATAAACTTCTTGCAGTTAAGAAATAAAGAAAAGATACAAATTGCTAATATAGGAAATTAAAAGAGATCACTGCCAGTCCCTTCAACATTAAAGGATAATAAATACATATTATGAACAAGGCTATGCCCACATATTTGAAAGCTTAGATGACTTAGATAAATTCCTTGAAAGACAGAACCTATCAAACCTTACACAAGGAAAAACACAATCCTAATAGTCATATATTTACTAAAGAAATTGTATCAATAATTAATAACCTTACATAACAAAGTACTAGCACAGATGTTTTCACAATTCTGCCAAACAAATAATGAGGAAATTACACCAATTCTCAACTATGACTCCTAGAAAACAGGGTGAATACATCCTAACTCATCCTATGAGGCCAGCATCAACCTAATATAAAAACCAGACAAAGATGTTTCAAGAAAAGGAAACTACAGGTCAATAATTCTCACAAACATAAAAGTAAAGATCCTCAATGATATATTAGCAAATATTGAATTTAAAAATTTATAAATAGTTATACAACATAACCAAGTGGGATTTACCTCAGGTGTGCAATGCTGGTTTGATATTTGATAATCAACTGATGCAATCATCACAACAACAGGTTTGTAATAAAAATAATATCATACCAACATATGCAAAAAATAGAACAAAATTCATTACCCATTCATAATTAAAAAAAAAAAACTCAGCAAGCTAGGAATAAAGGGGAACTTCATTGACTTGATAAAGAACATCCACAAAAATTCACAGCTAACATCATAGTGTTAGGAACTAGATGGGTCTCCGTTAACATCAGGGACAAGGCAAGGACATCGTTTTTACCGCTCCTACTCAACAGTATATTGGAAGTCATAGTTAATACAGAAAAACCAAAAGAAAGAAAAGAAAAAGCCCATATTGGGAAGGAGGAAGTAAAACAGTCTATTTTTGCAGATGATATAATTGTACACAAAGAAAGCACAAAGAATCAACAAAATTATACCAGAACTAATAAGTGATTATAACATGGTTACTTATGCAAGTTAAATATGCAAAAGTCAATTGCTTTCCTATATTCTAACATTAACAATGGAAATTTGAAATTAAATATAAAATACCATTTATATTACCACTAAAAAGAGAAATATTTAGATATAAATTTAAAAAATATGTACAATAGCTACATTACTATCACCAAGGCCTCTGAGTTTATCTTCCTGAGTCAACCAGACAGAAATGGCCTCCAGCCTAAAATTCTGGGTAATCAGAGCTACACTCATGATAAATAAATCAAATTATAGAAATGTATGATTTCTGAAAGAATTTTTTTTATTTTCTTTGCCATATATCATGATGCAAAGTAGCCAAATTTCAGAAAAAACAAACTGACTGAAGTTTTAATTTTCATATGACAGTCCACCATTTTCACTGAATTACATTTAAAATACCATGTTGATAAAAGTATTTAAAATTTTCAAATAACCAATCAAACAAACACAACAAAACAGCAATAAAAACAACAAAATACATACATACACACATACGTAAAATTCAGGCTTAAACTGAAAAAAGTATGGGAAACCACTAGACCATTCAACTATGACCTAATCAAATCCCTTCTGAGTATTCCATGGAGGTGATGAATACACTCAAGGGATTAGGTCTGATAGAGGGCCTGAAGAACTATGGATGGAGGTTCGTAATATCCCAACTATGGGTTTTGGTCACCAAAACCATCCTGAGAAAAAGAAATACGAGAAGAAAAAAATGGCTGTGTGAGGAGGCCTTACAAATAGCTGTGAAAAGAAGAGAAGTGAAAGGCAAAGGAGAAAAGGAAAGATATACCCAACTGAATGCAGAGTTCCAGAGAATAGCAAGGAGAGATAAGAAGGCCTTCTTAAATGGTCAAAGCAAAGAAACAGAGGAAAACAATAGAATGGGAAAGACAAGTGATCTCTTCAAGAAAATTTGAGATACCAAAGGAACATTTCATGCAAAGATAGGCACAATAAAGAACAGAAACAGCAAGGACCTAACAGAAGCAGAAGATATTAAGAAGAGGTGGCAAGAATACACAGAAGACTATACAAAAAAGGTCTTAATGACCTGGATAATCACAATGCTGTGGTCACTCACCTAAAGTCAGACATCCTTGAGTGTGAAGTCAAGTTGGCCTTAGGAAGCATTACTATGAAAACACTAGTGGAGGTGAGAAATGACAGCAGAGCTATCTCAAATCCTAAACGATTGATGCTGTTAAAGTACTGCACTCAATATGTCAGCAAATGTGGAAAACTCGACAATAGCCACAAGACTAGAAAAGTTCAGTTTTCCTTCCAACCCCAAAGAAAGGCCATGCCAAAGAATGTTTAAACTACAACACAATTGCATTCATTTCACATGCTAGCACGATAATGCTCCAAATCCTTCAAGTTAGGCCTTAAAAGTATGTGAACTGAAAAATTCCAGAAGTACAAGTTGAATTTTAAAAAGCAGAGGAACCAGAGATCAAAGTGTCAGCATCCATTGGGCAATAGAAAAAGCAAGGGAATTCCAGGAAAACATCTACTTCTGCTTCATTGACTACACTAAAGCCTTTAACTGTGTGGATCACAAAAACTGGGAAATTCTTAGAGATGGGAATACCAGACCACTTTACCTGCCTCCTGAGAAATCTGTATGCAGATCAAGAATCAACAATTAGAAACTGACATGGAACAATGGACTGGTTCAAAATTGGGAAAGAAGTATGTCAAGAATGTATATAGTAACCCCACTTATATAACTTGCACACAAAGTACATCATGGAAAATGCAGGGCTGGATGAATCACAAGCTGAAATCAAGGCTGCCAGGAGAAATATTAACAACCTCTGATATGCAGATGATAACACTTTAATGAAAGAAAGTGAAGAAGAACTAAAGAGCTTCTTGATGAAGGTGAAAGAGGAGAGTGAAAAAGCTGGTTTAAATCTCAACATTCAAAAAACTAAGATCATGGCATCTGGTCACATCACTTCATGGCCAATAGATGGAGAAAAAGTGGAAACAGTAACTGATTTTATTTTCTTGGGTTCCAAAATCACTAAGGATGGTGACTACAGCCACAAAATTAAAAGTCTTGCTCCTTGGAAGAAAAGTTATGACAAACCTAGACAGTGTATTAAAAAGCAGAGACATTATTTTTCCAGTAGTCATGTACAGATGTGAGAGTTGAACCTTAAGGAAGGCTGAATGCCAAAGAACAGATGCTTTCAAATTGCGGTGGTGCAAAAGACCCTTGAGAATCCCCTGGAGTGCAAGGAGATCAAACCAATCAATCCTAAAGGAAATCAACCCTGAATATTCATTGGAAGGGCTGATACTGAAGCTCCAATTCTTTAGTCACCTGACTTGAAGAGCCAATTCATCGGAAAAGACCCTGATGCTGTGAAAGATTGACAGCAGGAGGAGAAGGGGCCATCAGAGCATGAGATGGTTGGAAGGTATCACCGACTCAATGGACATGAGTTTGAGCAAATTCAGGTAGATTGTGAAGGACAGAGAAGCCTGGTGTGCTATAGTCCATGAGGTCACAAAGAGTCAGACACAATTTAGCAACTGAACAACAACATTTATACATACAAATAAAGCCAAACCAAAAAACTCAACATCCTGATTCATCTGAGTCTAAAAATAAAATTTAAGTCATCTTCTGGTCATGTATATGGTCTGTTCCATGGCAGACAGAGAACCAGGTTAACATAAGAACTAAATGTTACACATACAAAACAGACTTGGAAGTAATTTTTATATAATTTTCTTCTGTTGGTTTAACACTACAGACCATAAAAATTTGACAATATAGCAGAAGATCTGGTTTAGAATAAGATTTTTCAGGAGAAATACTGCTCTACCCAAATTCAACTTTCAGACAAGTTGATGAGTGTTACCTGTGTTAGTAGGGTATTTTCCCTTTCTGATTCAGACTATTACTCATTGGATATCACTTTAGGAGTTCTAATCTCATGAATCTGTCATTTTTATCTTCTTAAATCCAAGTTCTGTTTCTAATCCACAGCTGGAGATGAATATGACCAGTTCTGGCTTACAAGAACTGAAATAATTTCAGATACAAAGGATTCTTGTCATCATTCCCTGTGTTCAATGGAGAAAACACAGGAGGATTTGTATTAAGTAAATGAGACTGTATTTTTCAAAATCAAATACATAATTCAGAAGATGCTATATTATGATAGGTTTGGTTTGAAATAACGTATTTTAACTTTTTGATAGGTCTTGTATTTACATTTAAATGGGTATGGCAAATATCTTTAAGCTATGCTTCAGGACAAATAATGAACCACTTCTTTCTTCAAAATAAATAAAACTATTACTTGAAGACTGTGTCAGCAAGTTGACCTACTTCTCTAGTTACTGACTTATATGAGA
Source organism: Moschus berezovskii (assembly GCF_049115385.1). Lineage (NCBI taxonomy): Eukaryota > Metazoa > Chordata > Mammalia > Artiodactyla > Moschidae > Moschus > Moschus berezovskii. Next base: position 25,325,789 of record NC_142466.1, read on the forward strand.
GCATTTTTATGGAGCATTTTCTCTTTTAAATTGTAGAACAGCATAAGGGTTAAGTGTGAACATTTTAAGGGACTTCTGTGCATACAAAGTAAACCAGACAAGTGTAGTTATAAATAAGCAAGTGTTGAGGTAGTTACTGGTAAGGTTTCTAAAAGTTTTTACTGCTCAGTCGTGTCCAACTCTTTGTGACTCCATGGACTGTAACCTCTCAAGCTCCTCTGTCCATGGAGTTCCCCAAGAAAAGGTTACTTGCTGCAGGAGACATCAAATCTGTGGAGCAGTGATATAGCCAAGAAGATGGGAGATGATTTTTCTAGAGTAACTGGGAATTGAGTTTGAGTGTACTCCGGGAGTTGGTGATGGACAGGGAGGCCTGGCGTGCTGTGATTCATGGGGTCGTGGAGAGTCGGACACGACTGAGCGACTGAACTGAACTGAACTGACTGAACTGGGAATTGATGATGCAATCAATAATAAGCTAGACTTGTGCTCCTTTCTAGATTATTCTATTAAAAATCAATATTTATGTTAATTAGCTAGCTAAAGTAGTTACAATTTCAGAACTATTTTAATTAAGCCTGATTCCTAGTAATGCTATGACAATTTGTTTTCTTTAATGGCCAATTAAAGTTTAGATCTAAGATAGTAAGCATGTAGCAATTTAAAAAAAAATTTTTTTTTACTCTATTTATGAAACTAAAATAACAAGAATCTCTGTGTTTCAGCAGCTGGATGAGTTGGTATGTGAGATGCAGGAGTCACAGTTATTCCTTGGCTGTGTCCGTTTAAAATTTTACATTGTATTGCGTGCTAGTCAAGGTAATAAATGGGAGATGGCTTACTGATGTCCCATAATATAGACATATAATAAAATGCATATGTTTTCCTTTATGACTAAAGCTATTTTATGTTATTGATATCAATTATTCACTACAATTTGGATATGATAGGTATTCAGTAGGGAAGTCACAGGTTTTTAGTAGAATCCTTTAAATTACAAACATCTATCTGTTATATTATTCATACTTCATTGGAGAAGTTTTCTTAAATCCCTCTTACAAGGTATCAAATTTTTATGACCTGTACTAGGGAAATACAACTTCTTAGATACATAACCCAAATTCAAAATAAACTAAAACACTGACCTTTTCAGAATGATTTAATCAGTTGGAGATGGTATAAAAATCAATTTGTGTTTATAGAGCATACAGTGAACAAGCTATGACACTATCTCTTAAATATTTAAGCATTATTTTTAAGAGTTGGCTCACAAAACAAATCTTTCATATTTTGGGAATCAGCCAGCTTTTTACCACAGAGGTTCAATCTCAAAGAAAATAACAACAAGGATATGTTAATTACTGTGGAAATTTTATCTCAAGTTCTTACTTTGTTTGCTGTTATTGCTTAGTCACTAAGTAGTGTCTGATTTTTGGAACCCCATGGACTGCAGCCCACCAAGCTCCTCTGTCCATGGGATTTCCCAGGCAAGAACATTAGAGTGGGTTGCCATTTCCTTCTCCATGGGATCTTCCCTACCCAGGGATTGAACTTGCATCTCCTGCATTGGCAGGAGAGTTCTTTACCACTGAACCACCAGGGAAGCCCTCTTACTTCATATACTGTATCTTTTAACCCAGTACATGGCTAAAATACTCAGTTTCTAATATTTGTATTCAGTAATGCTTTTTTTTTTTCTTTTTATTTTCCCTAAGAGGGAGAGGGTTCCTAAGTCCTTTTATTTTCTTGGAAAACTTTCTTGACAACTAGTATGTCAAGATGTCCCAGGCTCATCTTATATATTTTCTGCCCCAGAACAAGGATCATTTATTTCTCCACAAGACCCTATTTTCTTCTAATGGGGAATGACAAATCAGGATCATTATGAGGGCTTGGGAAGCAAACTACTGCTGAGCTGGTCATTGTTTCTATCATGTTTTTGAAGGACAGAGCTAAGGATGTTTATTAGGAATATATACTAGCTGAAATCTTGTATGTGTGTGTATTTACATAGATACACATATATAAACATATATGTGTATCTAAGTTATGTATAAATATATATAAACATATATTTATACATAACTTTATAAACATATATGTGTATATAATTTATGTATAAATATATAAAGGTAATACTTCATGTTTTATATTGATAGTCCTATTATATATGTGGCATTCAGGGTTTTCTACTTAACCTTTTCTATATCTGAATTTCCTTAGTTTCACAATGAGAATACTAGTTTTCTAGAACAATAAGGATGATGGAATTCAAATGAACTATAATTACATATTTTCAGTGTCTTCTCATATACAACAGTTTTAGACTAACAATGTTAATAACACTTTTATATTACCAATTACTATTATTCTTTCTTTTTTTTTTTTTTTTTTTTACTGATAGTTGATATATGCTATCCTCATCCTCCTCATATTCAATCATTGTCCTCTAACTAAATTATCACGACAGATGGGAACTGTGTGCTATTTTCTCCCTTTTTAATTCTCATTTAGTATAAGAATTACCTATTTAATGCTAATCTCTTCTCTACTATGTGTTTCTCTAGACATTTTGTTTTCCTGAAGCTTATTCTTAAGTAAAATATTTAGGAGAGTCTTATAAGAACCATATTCTGTGAGATTTTGTCACTTGATAATAGTTTTACAGTATCCTTTACAAAGTCCTTTATACATGGAGGTCAATTTTCCTGGATACAAAATCCATGGTTCTTATGTTCTTTCCTTGAATAAGTTGAGTATTGTGCTCAATTATTTTGCATAAAAATAGTTACTGAAAAGTCAGGTGATGATCCCTAGTTTTATTTCGCTTTCAAGACATATTCTCAATTTTTTCCTCGTTTTAAGAACAATAATTTTACTAGACTAAGTCTTGTTGGTCATCATAGTCAATATTCTCAGGTTCACAGTTTGTCATTTAATGTAAAGTTTAAACATTTAAAGGAAAGTTTCCTTGAAAGGCACATTTTCATAATTTTCTCTGATGCTTTTCTTAGGTCCTTTAGAAACTCTAGTATCTGTATGCTTAACCCTCTTTATTGATCTTCAGTACTTATCACCTTTTCTGCAATCTTTTTATCACTTTCTTTGTTACTTTAAATTTTGTTCATGTTTTTACTTTGTACTTCAGTACTTTCAGTATAAGACTCTACATTTTTTTTTTCTTCAAATAATTTTCTGTGAAATTTAACCTTGATACTTTTCTGTTGTACATTCCCATTTGAATTTAATTTTCCTAAACCCCGAAAAAAAGGGATTGACTAAGAGTGTTTTTAACTTCCCAGAGCTCCCCCTTCTGTTACGCTCAGTTCAGTTCAGTTCCGTTGCTCAGTCATGACCAACTCTTTGCAACCCCATAAATCACAGCACCGTCAAGTTTCCCTGTCCATCACCAACTCCCAGAGTTCACTCAAACTCATGTCCATCGAGTCGGTGATGCAATCCAGCCGTCCCATTCTCTGTCGTCCCCATCTCCTCCCGTCCCCAACCTTCCCAACATCAAAGTCTTTTCCAGTGAGTTAACTCGTCGCATGAGGTGGCCAAAGTATTGGAGTTTCAGCTTTAGCATCAGTCCTTCCAATGAACACCCAGGATCGATCTCCTTTAGAATGGACTGGCTGGATCTCCTTGCAGTCCAAGGGACTCTCAAGAGTCTTCTCCAGCACCACAGTTCAAAAGCATCAGTTCTTCAGCAATCAGCTTTCTTCACAGTCCAAGCTCACATCCATACATGACCACTGGAAAAATGATAGCCTTGACTAGATGGACCTTGGTTGGCAAATAATGTCTCTGCTTTTTAATATACTATCTAGACTGGTCATAAACTTTCCTTCCAAGGAGCAAGCGTCTTTTAATTTCATGGCTGCAATCAGCATCAGCAGTGATTTTGGTGCCCAAAAAAATAAAGTCTGACACTGTTTCCACTGTTTCCCCATCTATTTCCCATGAAGTGATGGGACCAGATGCCATGATCTTTGTTTTCTGAATGTTGAGCTTCAATCCAACATTTTCACTCTCACCAAGAGGCTTTTGAGTTCCTCTTCACTTTCTGCCATAAGGGTGGTATCATCTGCATATCTGAGGTTACTGATATTTCTCCCAGCAATCTTGATTCCAGCTTGTGCTTCTTCCAGCCCAGCGTTCCTCATGATGTACTCTGCATAGAAGTTAAATAAGCAGGGTGACAATATACAGCCTTGATATATTCCTTTTCCTGTTTGTAACCTGTCTGTTCTTCCATGTCCAGTTCTAACTGTTGCTTCCTGACTTGCATACAGGTTTCTCAAGAGGCAGGTCAGGTGGTCTGGGATTCCCATCTCTTTCAGAATGTTCCACAGTTTATTGTGACCCACACAGTCAAAGGCTTTGGCATAGTCAATGAAGCAGAAATAGATGTTTTTCTGGAACTCTCTTGCTTTCGCCATGATCCAGCAGATGTTGGTGATTTGATCTCTGGTGCCTCTGCCTTTTCTAAAACCTGCTTGAACATCTGGAAGTTCACGGTTCACATATTGCTGAAACCTGGCTTGGAGAATTTTGAGCATGACTTTACTAGTGTGTGAGATGAGTGCAATTGTGCGTTAGTTTGAGTATTCTTTGGCATTGCCTTTCTTTGGGATTGGAATGAAGACTGACCTTTTCCAGTTCTGTGGCCACTGCTGAGTTTTTCAAATTTGCTGGCATATTGAGTGCAGCACTTTCACAGCATCATCTTTCAGGATTTTAAATTGCTCAACTGGAATTCCATCACCTCCACTAGCTTTGTTCCTAGTGATGCTTTCTAAGGCCCACTTGACTTCACATTCAAAGATATCTGGCTCTAGGTGAGTGATCATGCCATCGTGATTATCTTGGTCATGAAGATCTTTTTTGTACAGTTCTTCTGTGTATTCTTGCCACCTCTTCTTAATATCTTCTGCTTCTGTTAGGTCCACACCATTTCTGTCCTTTATCGAGCCCATCTTTGCATGAAATGTTCCCTTGGTATCTCTAATATTCTTGAAGAGATCTATTGTTTTTCCTATTCTGTTGTTTTCCTCTATTTCTTTGCATTGATTGCTGAGGAAGGTTTTCTTATCTCTCCTTGCTATTCTTTGGAACTCTGCATTCAGATGCTTATATCTTTCCTTTTCTCCTTTGCTTTCTGCTTCTTTTCTTTTCACAGCTATTTGTAAAGCCTCCTCAGACAGCCATTTTGCTTTTTTGCATTTCTTTTCCATGGGGATGGTCTTGGTCCCTGTCTCCTGTACAATGTCACGAACCTCCGTCCAGAGTTCATCAGGCACTCTATCTATCAGATCTAGTCCCTTAAATCTATTTCTCACTTCCACTGTATAATCATAAGGGATTTGATTTAGGTCATACCTGAATGATCTAGTAGTTTTCCCTACTTTCTTCAAGTCTGAATTTGGCAATAAGGAGTTCATGATCTGAGCCACAGTCAGCTCCTGGTCTTGTTTTTGCTAACTGTATAGAGTTTCTCCATCTTTGGCTGCAAAGAATATAATCAATCTGATTTTGGTGTTGACCATCTGCTGATGTCCATGTGTGGAGTCTTCTCTTGTTTTGTTGGAAAAGGGTGTTTTCTATGACTAGTGCATTCTCTTGGCAAAACTCTATTAGCCTTGCCTTGCTTCATTGCATGCTCAAAGGCCAAATTTGCCTGTTACTCCAGGTGTTTCTTGACGGGTAGTGCTAAAAACTATGGTAAACAGCTTTCTGAGATTTTCTCTCTTTTGTTCCCCTCCTCCACTTCCATTTTGACTTATTCTTGCCTGCTTTCCTGTGGTCCCTCTCGTATTTCATTTTAACACCATCCTCAGTAAGAAAGCAGCCTTGAAGAATTCACTGGGACTAGATTACATCAGTACTTTTAGGCCTTACTGCTAGTCATTACAGTTCAATCTTCTTGGAAAATAAAATATACAGTTGTTTCGTGTGTGTGTTAGTCACTCAGTCATGTCTGACTCTTTGTACCCCGTGGACTGTAGCCCGTCAAGCTCATCTGTCCATGGGTTCTCAGGCAATACTACAAGAGTGGATGACCATTTCCTTCTCCAGGGAATCTTCCCAACCCAGGGACTGAGCCTGTGTCTTCTGCATTTCAGGCAGATTATTTACCATCTGAGCCACCAGGGAAACCAGAATTGTTTTGGGTGGGACCAAATCAGAACACTGCAACTACTGTGTTCATTATCATTCTCCTAGTAATTTGCCAGATTAAAAATAAAAATAAAACATCTACATACACTTGAAACCAATGCAACATTGTAAATCAACTCTACTTCAATAAAAATTTTAAAAATAAATAAAATTGGAAAAAGTGTATTTACACAAAAGAAGCAGTTTTTTTTTTCTCTTGTATCAAATAGCCCAGATATATTTTCTTTCACTGAACATTATTTCTGACTTCAGCTTTCTTGCTTTAGGAAAAATCCACACAGACACACACAAGCTAGAAAAGAAGACAATCTCAGAGAAGATTCTGAGCAAAGATCACAATGTTTCCTTAGATATTCAAACACATTCAAGGTTGTCAAAATTAGATGAGCTACTGCTGGTGCCCGCTACTAACTCAAAAAGTGAAAAGAAGGCTACAAGACCAGATTCTATAATTATAGGCTAAAATGTATAAACTCCCCAGAAGCAGGAGGTGAATTTAATACCTGTGGTTATAACATTTTTGAAATATGTTCTTGCAGCTGTGACATTTGGAAAAACAATTATCAACTCAGCTGCAATAAATGAAAGAAAAATACATACATACAATATTCCTGCTGGAAAAAAAGCATAAATCCTGTAAAATACTAATAATATAAACAAACTCAGTTTTTTCTTACATATATATTATATAATCTCATAATAACACACTTGTCATAACTTTATTTTTTAAGACATTGTTTGGATGTCTTACGCTTTATCTATATTTTATGCCATTTGATTATGTAGTATGTACATATTGTGAAATGTCAGAATATGTATCAAAATGCATATGCTTGAAGCAATAATATTATGGAAGTGAGATGATCACTATAGTGCTTTAGGACACATTTTCAATTAAGCAACCATTTGTTTAAAAACCAGGGGACCAAAATGTTCATGTTTTATTCAAAATTAATATCTCCATAAGGAAATCCTGAAATATCATGGAATTTTGCTCTTATCTTTTATTGTCTTCCCCACAGGTTGGTTAGTCATAATGATAAAAACTCAATAGTTGGGATTTTCGTTGCTAACCATCAGAAGTCTCCTAGAAGGGTGAACATGTTCACTTAGCAGGACCTGATTCTATAAGTTAGAATGAATAACTCTTATTCAGAAAATCTAGTGTTCATTTACATGAAGGTAAACAATTCTTTCAGATCCCAAATATCACATGAAGATGTACACAGTGTGCATTGGAATTTCCTTCACACATATATGTATTTGTTAACTTTTGCTCCCATATATTATTACATAAGGATATGTAAATATAGATCTCTGCTTAGTGGTACTAGTGGTAAAGAATCTACTTGCCAGTGCAGGAGACATAAGAGACTAGGGTTCGATTCCTGGGTCAGGAAGACCCACTAGAGGAGGGTATGGGAACCCACTCCAGTGTTCTTGCCTGGAGAATCCCATGGACAGAGGAGACTGGCAGGCTACAGTCCAAAGGCTCGCAAAGAGTTGGACATGACTGAAGTGACTGAGCATGGAATGTTTTTAAATAAATCACAAAAATGAGTGAAATAGGTATTATTTTTATAATTCACATACATATATACAATTCCCTATTTAAAGTGTACTATTCAATTTTTTATATTTTGGCTACACCACACAGCATGTAGGATCTTAGTTCCCTGACCAGGGATCAAACCCGCACCCTCTGTGGTGGAAGGGCAGAGTCTTAACTGCTAGACCACCAGAGAAATCCCTTAAGGTTTTTTAATATATTCACAGAGTTGTGCAGTTATTACCACCATAAATTCTAGCATAATCAGGAGATGCAGGTTCAATCCTAGGTTGGAAAGATCCCCTGGAGTAGGAAATGGCAACCCACTCCAGTATTCTTGCCTGGAGAACCCCATGGACAGAGGAGCTGGACAGGCTATAATCCATGGGGTCCCAAAAGAGTTGGCCATGATTTAGCAACTAAAACAACAATAGTTCTTCATTCCTTTAATTACTAATATTCCCTTTAATGGATATACCATTCTTCATTAATCCATCTATCAGTTCATGGACATTTGTTTTGTTTCCACTTTTTGGCTCTTTGAGTAAGACTGCTAGGAATATTTCTGTATATGCTTATGTGTGGATGTATGTATTAATTTCTTTGCGGTTTATCTAGTAAAGCTGCTAGGTCAGGTGATGTTTCTATGTTTTTACCTTTTAAACAACTGCCAGAATGTTTTCCATACAAGGAAATACAGGCTTAACATAATGAGTTGGGAAGTATTCCTTCCTCTTCTATATTTTGGAATAATTTGTGAGAAAATGATATTAATCACTTTTTCAAATATGTGGCAGAGTTCACCAGTGAAGTCATTTGACTCTGGGCATTTTAGGGGTATTTTGTTTATTTTTTAAGTCAATCTCTTCACTAGTATATGTTTATTCAGATTTTCTATTTCTTCAAATGACTTTCAGTACTTTTTGAACTTCTTGGGATTTATCTATTTCACCAAAGTGAACTAATGTTTTTCAGCTTTAACTGCATCTCATAGATATTAATAAGTATTCATTTTTAATTACCACAAAGTATTTTCTAATTCCCCTTCTGATTTCTTCCTTATCCCACTTGTTGTTTAGGAAAGTGGTATTTAATGCCTCAGTTCAGTTCAGTTCAGTCGCTCAGTTGTGTCCGAGCGACCCCATAAATCACAGCATGCCAGGCCTGCCTGTCCATCACCAACTCCCGGAGTTCACTCAAACTCACCTCCATCGAGCTGGTGATGCCATCCAGCCATCTCATTCTCTGTCGTCCCCATCTCCTCCTGCCCCCAATCCCTCCCAGCATCAGTCTTTTCCAGTGAGTCAACTCATCACATAAGGTGGCCAAAGTATTGGAGTTTCAGTTTTAGCATCAGTCCTACCAATGAACACCCAGGACTGATCTCCTTTAGAATGGCCTGGTTGGATCTCCTTGCAGTCCAGGGGACTCTCAAGAGTCTTCTCCAGCACCACAGTTCAAAAGCATCTATTCTTTGGCGATCAGCTTTCTTTGACATATTGTATTAATTCCCCAAATTTCTTTGTGGGTTTGGATTTCTAATTTAATTTTGTTATTAGAAAACATAGTTTCTATGATTCCAGCCTCTTACATTTATTGAGTCATGTTTCATGGCCTCATATATTGTCTTTCATAGATGGTATTCCATGTGCTCTTGAGAAGGATATTTATTCCATTGTTGTTAAATGGAATGTTCTATGTATATCTATTGAATCTAATTGCTTTATACCATTATTTAAATTAGGTATGTCCTTGTTGATCATTTGCTTAGCAATTCTATCCATTAGAGAAAGTAGAACACTGAATTCTCCAACTATTGTTGAATTATCTACTTCTCATTTCAATTCTGGATAAATGTTTCTTCATCAGCTGTGTACCCTTAGGACAATCTTCCCAGACAGTAAATGCTTTTTTAAAAGTAATTTTGACCAGTTTTATCAATAGTTTTGCTAGGGAGTTTTTCCTACCTCCATTTGAAAGTGAAAGTTTATATTAATGTTTATAGCAAAGCATTCTCAATTCTTTGCCCTCTAATTACTATAAGCAAATTTAGAGACAACAAGTTTATTCTGGTGGGGGATACTTAAGAATACATGCAGAAATATTAGTCCTTAAAGGCCCAAGATAATAAATATCTAACAAGTGAAATTTCCAACTCCATAGTATTACCTTTCTCCTGAACACTCTACTGGCAAGCTCTATCCACTGAGCTCATCTTATATTTTCCAATGACTTTTCCTACTAGCAAAAACACATATTTTACGTCAGATACATGGCATGAAACTGATGATTTAGAGAGGATGGCACTAAGGGATAAAGAAGCAGCAAGACCAATCACTCCACCTTTTAATTCATATTCCTCAGGAGCCAGACTTGTTCAAAGAGTATGATCATATAGTAGAATTACTAGATATAAGCCCCCAGAAATAACAACTGCAAGAATGTTGGAGATAGAGCAATGTAGAACATAGATAACCCATGAAAACTGCCAATACATTTGATAACATGAAAAGCAACTTAAGGAGTGGTATATACAAATGCATGAAGAAGAAAGCCATAGCCTAGATTTAGGGATCCAAAGCTACTTCTAATTAGGGATCCAAAATGTTTTGTAGGGTACAAGAAAAGCTGCATACTATATGTACGATAGAATATAACAGGGATATATTTGTCCAAAAATCTGGGTTAACAGAATCCAGGATTTGGAAAGCTCACATCCCAACCAAATCTCTTATTCTTCCACATATTTAAATATTTTAGGTATTCCAAATAATTAGTTCCATTTCTTTAGAAGAAAACCTTTAGACTTTTGTTTGGGATAGAAATACCAATGTGTCTACTCCAAACTTTTAATATCTGTCTCTTTAATTTGTTCATTATTGATTATATTTATTTTACATAGAAAATTTTCTTTAATCATAGAGGTTAAAGAAATTAACACATATTCTATCTCCAAGCTACTTAACTTGCATCTGCCTTAGTATCAGTACATGTTAAATGGTGATAATAATAGAACAGGATATGACAAATAACATAATACACATAAAGTATAACTATTATGAATTTTATACTTTTCATGATAATTAATTTTCAAAATTAAAATTTTATTTATTTTTAGGTTTTGATCAGTTTTGATAATAGGAGTGTTATAAATGAGGAAGCCCTTGTGTTGTAAACTGACAAAGAAGTAAAGCGATAACACAGAGAAGAAAAAGTAGATCTAAACAGGTTTTAGATATAATGGCTGCATTTAGGGATACACCAAGGTGTGAACACTATCTAACATTAAATAATTTTTGTTTGTGCTCATATAAAACAGGTACTTTGAATTGAGAAAACTACCTGCTCCTATGTTAAATAACAGCAGTAACAGGTATAGTTTCATATGTTAGATAATATTGAGGATAAGTGAAAATAACTGAGCTGCTTGCTCCAGGAAATACTGGCCCCTGGAAAATAGGACTGTGAACCAATTAAAACAGCCAATTAAAAAGATTTCTTGTTCTTTTCAAGACTAACAGCTTGTTCATCATGACATGCTTCAAGATCCTTGATTTGCTGTGCTGGCCAATCCTAAGGTCAAATATGTTGACCAACCCTAACCAGTACCCTTCCTTGCAAGTTCTACCTTAAAATAATCAACTCTAGGCCCTAAAACTCTATACATGTTTTCCTCTGGTGCCTCCCTCTAAGGCACTATTAAGACTCATGATGGGTTCTCCCTTAAGTGGGGGTTGGGGGGAGGAAGGTAATCTGATGTGATTCCATGAACTGTAGCCCACTAGGCTGCCCTGTCCCTGGAATTTTCCAGGCAAGAATACTGGAGTGTGTAACCATCCCCTTCTCTAGGCAGTCTTCTCAACCCAGGAATCCAACCTGGGTCTCTTGCATTACAAGCAGATTTCCTACCATCTGAGTAACATAGGAAGCAAGGTGGGTTCTTCCTTAAGGGGGTAGATCTAATAAACTTAACTTTTTGATCAAAAGGTTTTTCTGGTGGTCTCTTCAGGAGACAAAACATGACAACATCTTTCATGGATACAAATGCACATATCAGTGAGACTCAGGATGGCAAAATGATATAGAAAAAATTTTATTTATTAGATAATTTGACTTTATATACTAGTCTTATTTTTCAAATACTATTATTATTCCTTTAAAGTTGTTATTCACTATAATTTAAATTTAGATATTATTTTATTAATAAAAAAGAAAGATTTCCTCTTACAAATGCAGTTTTATTAACTGAATAACTAAATTTACAACTAAAATGTAGGATTTGTAACAAAATTTAAGTTACATTTTAAAGACTTGGATAAGGGGAGGAGGGAGGTGGGAGGGAGGTTCAGGAAGGGGAACTCATGTACACCCGGGGAGGATTCATGTCAATGTATGGCAAAACCAACCAATATAATATTGTAAAATAATTAGCCTCCAAAAAAAATTTTTAAAAATTAAAAAATATAAATTAAAAAAAAAATGAAAACAAAAAATAAATAAAGACTTTCCTAATGACTACATAGGGAATATGGTTGAAATTAACACCCACCCTCAACCTCTCTATACCTACACATTTCTATCTAAAGATTACTGTTGTGAGAACATATTTATTATGATCTTCAAGGCAACAATTGACAGTTGATAATACTGTTAAATATCTCACAGGTATTTAAATAATCTCTTGGTTTTACAAATTAATCAATTTCTTGTAAATGTTATACTGTAATAATTATATTTTCCTTCTTTCCCCTGTACTTCATTTATAAAAGAGCATAACAATGTTATATGAGTTGAAATTCAGATACAAACCAAGAATAAATGTTTTTTACTTAAAACATTTAAAAAAGAATGTATCTTTAAAAGAAAAAAAGATTCAAGAATACACTGTTAATGACTGAACAGAAGAACAAATCACAATTATTAAAGTTTGAACTGAGAGACATTTTTAAGTATATTTTCAATAATACTGTTGGGAACAATTCAGATTAAGCTATTTTTGACAGACCTTCTCTGTCAATTTGCTATTAGTGATGAATCACTAATAATTCATTCATTATGTCTGTCACTGTAGATGTTATGCTATAATAAAAATCTTGTTTACAATATACATTTTCTTAGCAAAGCCTGTATCCATAGAATCAAAGCAGTCTTTAGTACAATTTGTTTTATCATATATTCTAAATTAAATGGGATCTACATTAAAGAGGCTTCTCAATTTTAAATTATATGTAAATGGAGCAATTGAAATAAAGTAGAGCACAGAAAACACACAGCATACTTTTCAAAGGTAGAACTCAAAATTAAATCCAAAACCTTTAACTTTGGTTTCATTTTCCTACTATTAAAACAAAACAGCACCATTAAATAAATGACTGCAAAAGTGACTGCTTATTATCTTTCCGGGAAGCAATAAATTCCAGTCCATATAAAGAGATGATTTGTTGTTGATATTTTGTTGTTTTCTCTTCAAAAGTGAGATTGGTTTCTTTAGGTATCAACATTGACCCTGGCTTCGTAAGCTTTTACCAAACAGAGCATATCATAAGCACTGAGGTTTGAGACTCAGTGATTATTATAGCTGCATATAGGTGGAAATGCTCTTTCAAGGTTATTTTATTTCCTATTTGCCACACTTCATACCACAGAGTAGTACCTAAAAGTTAAATGCATTTTCTTGAAATGAGCCACATGATAAAACAGTGCATAAGAAGAAGGCAATAGGGTGCAGTGCAAGTGTGCTGTGAAAATGAGTAAACCAGATGTCAGCAATGCTTGAGCTCAGTTGTGGATGTGTTAATTTTCCCCTAGATCTGCTCAGGAAGCTGGCAGGCAGAATCCCCTGCCTCACAGATCAGGGAAATAGCTCAGAGAAGGCTCAGAGGCAGAAAATGCAATTGATGGGGGAAATCCACTGAAGCTTTTTTTTTTTTTTTAAAGAAAGTAAGATATTTTTAAAGTAGCTTTTGTTGTTGTTTGTTTAAAAGCAGACTTTAATAACTTCAAGATGTAGAATATAATGGAACAGAATAGGATTTATTGAACTCTAGGTAACCTGATCGAGCTAATCAACCACTATTCTTTACTGCATGGATCAAAAAGAAGCATGAAAGACAGAGTTAGGGAACATTATTCTCTGAGTCTACATGAAAACTAAGAGTTCAACTCATGTGTTTAGAGTTTATAGACAGCATTTTTCTCCAATATCAAAATGAAATATTTCAATGATTACTCAGCATTCATTCTTGCAATGGTTTGTTAAGAATGTAAAACAACATTTCACTATTATCATAACTGTTTCATGATGAAACTGAAGCTCCAATACTTTGGCCACCTGATGCAAAGAAGTGACTCACTGGAAAAATTCCTGATGCTCGGCACGATTGAAGGCAAAAGGAGAAGTGGGTGGTAGAGGATGAGATGGTTGGACGGCATTACCAATTCAATGGACGTGAATCTGAGCAAAATCTAGGAGATAGTGAAGGACAGGGGAGCCTGGTGTGCTCCAGTCCATGGGGTCACAGAGTTGGACATTACTTAGTGACTGAATGATAACAAAATCATCATAACTCCTTATAACTCATGATATTTTAGTTTAGAATTAACTGGTTTTTCAATTTATGGAATCAAAATAAAATTTAAAAATTAGTCCTTTCTAATATAGTTTTCCTACAAATATTCACTTAGAAATGTCCCAGAGTCCACTAGCTTTCCATCAATATCTATTCTTCCCATCTCCTATAATAACAGAACTATGGAATTTTAGCTGTATGTCTGACTGCCCCAAACACTTTATTTTACAACATCTCTTGTAATCAAGTTTGGTTATATGACTAAGAGCCAATTATATATATTAGAAGTGGTATTTGCAACTTTTGCAAAATGCCCTTAAAATGAAAGAGGTATGGCCTTCTCTTTCCTCCTTTCTGCCAACTAGAATACAGACATGGCAGGTGGAGAGCTGGAATTAGAGGTAAAGCATCTATCCTGAAGCTTAAGACTGAAAACAAGAAACCCACAGTTTGACATGGGAATGTCCCACCATACCTGAATATGTATGGGGGACTTCTGTGAAAGCAAAACAGGTTACTGTTTTGTTTAATTTACTGATACTTTGGATTTTGTAATTGTTAGTCAAGCTATTTCAGGTTCTTTCTATGTATTGGGAACTGTTGTAGGCAATAGAGGGGAAAAAAAAAAATCCCCTGCTTTTACAGAACTTGTATTCTGGTGTCAGTTCAGTTCAGTCGCTCAGTCGTGTCCGACTCTCCGCGACCCCATGAATCACAGCACGCCAGGCCTCCCTGTCCATCACCAACTCCCGGAGTACACTCAAACTCCTGTCCACAGAGTCGGTGATGCCATCCAGCCATCTCATTCTCCGTCGTCCCCTTCTCCTCCTGCCCCCAACCTTTCCCAGCATCAGAGTCTTTTCCAGTGAGTCAACTCGTCTCATGAGGTGGCCAAAGTATTGGAGTTTCAGCTTTAGCATCAGTCCCTCCAATGAACATCCAGGATTGATCTCCTTTAGAATGGACTGGTTGGATCTCCTTGCAGTATAAGGGACTCTCAAAAGTCTTCTCCAACACCACAGTTCAAAAGCATCGATTCTTCGGCGATCAGCTTTCTTCACAGTCCAACTCTCACATCCATACATGACCACGGGAAAAACCATTGCCTTGACTAGACGGACCTTGGTCGGCAAAGTAATGTCTCTGCTTTTTAATATACTATCAAGGTTGGTCATAACTTTCCTTCCAAGGAGCAAGCGTCTTTTAATTTCATGGCTGCAATCAGCATCTGCAGTGATTTTGGAGCCCAAAAAAACAAAGTCTGACACTGTTTCCATTGTTTTTCCATCTATTTCCCATGAAGTGATGGGACCAGATGCCATGATCTTTGTTTTCTGAAGGTTGAGCTTCAAGCCAACCTTTTCACTCTCCTCTTTCACTTTCATCAAGAGTAGGCTAATAAAAAATGGCTTAAAGGATGGATGATCCAAGATGAAGGACTTTCTCTTTTATATAAGGAGGCCAGTAAAGTTCTATGATAAGGTGACATTTGAGCAAAAACCTTAAGGAAATATAGAAGTGAATCACGTAGAAATCTGGGGAACACAAAAATTTAAATCCTTAGGTAGGAGCTTATTTCCCTTTGAAGGTTAGAATATCAGGAAGTAGGCCAGTATAGCAGGAGTAGAAAAAGTGGTAGATAGAGAACAGTAGAGAATGTAAACACTCATAAGTTACTAAAAATATATGGCTTTAACTTTGGTTGGGATAAAAGGCTTTTGGAAAGAGTCTTGTACAGAGAAGTAATATATTCTGGCATGTATGCAAAGGCATGCATGCAAACTTTGATAATGGGTTAACCTGACTAAAAGGAAGTTTTTCAGTCTTGTCAGATGTTGAAAGGATATTTAAAAATGCATGATCCCCTAGTGCAATATTCTGGGGAAAGATGTGTGAATTTTTTCCAAATATAATCCATGATTTGTACATTTGAATTGATATTATCCATATACAAAGACTTTATATTCAGCAATACGTGTGCTATTCACATTTAATTTTCATAACATTCCTAAAATACTATGATTTCTGATTTTACATGTGTGGACAAAGTGAATAGATGCTTCTCAAGGCTACAAATGAAATAATTAGTAGAGACAGTTTTCAGACTTGTAAAATCTGAGTCCTTTTGAAATTTGTTTGCCTTTTTAAATACTCTCCTAATCATTATGCAGAATTGCATTACAGTGAGATTACCCTACAGCACATTTAAAGAAAGAAAACAACTTTGGAATGACTTCTCAATTAATAAGGAAAGAAATCAAACCATACAATCAATAAAGCATATCAGACAATTCATATATTAACCACAATTTTACTTTAGTGCATTTTTGTGTCTTCAGAATAAAAGTACATTTTTGGGATTTTATTTCATTTAAACTTGTATTAAATAAATGGAGTAGTTCAAAAAGGGTTAAAAAGTCCCAAATTCATAGTAGCTAATAAAAACCCTTTGAGGGTTTGTTTATTTCTAACTGGTGGAGAATTAATTTGTCATGCTCCAGGGGGTGCCAAGCTCCAATTAACACCCCATGTGTGTGGCTAGCACATTTGTAATGGATTGGCTGTATAGTATGATAAAACCAAGAGACTCAGGCCCCTGTACTACCAATTGCTGGTTCTATAGTTTCTGGGCCTCATATTAAGCCAGGAGTTGATAAAAGCACTTAGGTAGCTCATCAGTTGCTTACCGAAGACTGGAACATCATCCCCAGCCATCCTGTATTTGGAGGGTATCCAAAAAGCATTTTGATTAGATCACCTCTAAGAGTGCTGTCCTGACTAGAAGACAATAGGCAACAATTTTTTTTTCTCCTGAAAATTTCAAGTCAAATTCTTAAACTGTATATTTAATGCATTCACATTTACACAAAATGGCATCTACTAGCTTCATCCAACAATCAGTCAACTTAATAAATAATCAAACTACAACTAGGTATGTAATGACGTAGTCATATTTTATTTAATCCTATTGTGTTACCAGTATATAGTTGTGTATTGATCAAAGAAATATGTTGACTGAGCTCTGATATGAATTATTAAACAATAATTTTGACTCAGGTTGTTGAAGAATAGAGTTTCAGTTTTCAGTCAGTGCCTTTTTAACATAATAAAAGCAAAGCTTCTTGTGGGATTGCAAGGTCGCTTCTGTAATTGTTAATATTCCCTGGCCTTTGTATTTAATATGGCAATGCTTGTAATCCAGAGTGAAAATGATGGAGATTTTAAAAGATGGAGAAATAACTGTAAATGGAGCAAACTGAAAAATTAATAAAATAAAATGATGGGAAAGAACTGGAAACTGTAGTGATGTAAGTGAAGTATCAATAAAGAGAATTGTGCCAAGTGCAATAATTATCAGTCATCTTATGGCACGATTTCCCTTCAGTGTTAACTGTTGTCCAGTCATTTTTTTTTTTCCAGGACTGTAGGGATGGGAGTGGCAAATATTACACTATACAATGCAAGCACTCATTTGTAAAGGTTTTGTTTAATTCAGTATAGTAAAATTCATGTACTACTCTTCTAGAGAAAGATTTGGAATTCTAATAAGTATGTCAAATGGTAACTTTCACAAATAAGAATGAATTACTATTTTAAAACATTACGGTTTACTCTATTCATTATCTCAGTCCATCAGTGCCTTAGATGATCACACCTATTGACCAGTTGTTGTTTTTCCCTTAATCTCCTTTTCCCCATCATTGCCCATTCTGATCCTATACTTAAATAGTAGGCTCAAATTTCATTTCAATTTGAAACCATTTTTTGAATGAAAACTCTGAGAGGAAGCAGTAAGAATGGACAGTCTCTCTTCCCTATCATCTTCTGGAGTACACAGTACTACTTTTAAGATACTCGAGAAGTTTCCTTGATCCAGTTACCACAGGTTTCTGTTTGGTGAAGAATATGGACAAATAATAGGGCAGCAAGAGAAAAGACTAAGAAAACAGACAGCAACTGAAAATAGTCAAGCTTTTTCCTCTAATCAGACTGTTAAATGACATCATCTCACTTACCATGTCAAAGAAACAGCGTTCACTTTTGTTGTTCTTTTATTTTTTTCTTTAAAGAGGACACTCATGAAACTTTTTCTGTTTAAAAGCATCCATTACAGAAAGGAATAGAATACTAACAACAAGGCATCCAATAAAACCTTTCATTGAATAATGAAAGAAGGATGATATTGATATATATTTTTTTAATCTGGTCAAGAAATTTCTCTGTAAAGTCTTTGGGTGCCCAGAGTTCTAATGGGCTTATGACTGCTAATGGCTTTCTAATCTCATCGTCCGTAATGTTAGAGTTTTAAATCTATTTACTTCAATTTCCTGACATGCATCAGAGACAAAGAGGGTATTTACTGGCTTTGTGGGCTTTGTATTACATTTTTTATTACATTAAAATGTACCCAGACTTTTACATCAGCAGCTCAACTGGATGGTTTTGAAGGAAGGGCAAACAGAGAGAGAAAAGTAAGTAAATATATAATTTCAGAACGATTATCATAAAAGATACAAAGGTTCATGTTAGACTCACAGTATGTAAACCTAGAAAAATTTGCCATTTTCTTCCCTCAGCTTGTGAGTTTTGAATCGGTCAGATGAAACAAACATAGTTCTCATCTATTTCAGTTAGATTAGATTATATTTACACTATCTTCTGTTATTTATTCCACAGCCCTTTATGGTTCAAGCTCGTGCCTTGCTTTCACCAGAGTTACATCCTGTATCTATAGCTAATATAGTTGTATTTTTTCTCTTAGTAGAGTGATGCAGAGGAGGATCACTTGCAATGCCCAAGATAATTCACTGAGTTTTCTCTTGTTTTAATTTTCCTCAGATATAAAATAAAAAGTAGAGTAAATGTTTTCTTACCTCAAATCTTAAAAGCAGCTCATGTATGTCAAAATTTCTTTGTAAGTGTCCACTTCTTAGGGGGAACCAAAGTATGGTCTACATTGGAGAAAAAAAAAAAAAATGGAGAAGGAAAGCAAGTAAAAAAAATGCCAAATAACAGCATATACTTTAAAAATTCTATTTATCTAATTCTATTCACCAGCACTATCTCTTAAAAATAGCAGTGTGAAACAACTCCTTAAATATGTACCATTTATTTTTTAAAAATCCATAAAAAGCCCACTTTTTACAATTGAGACAAATAAAAAGAAGATAAACTAAAATCAAGATTTTAGAAAATTCAATATATTTCAAATATTAATTCATTTATTGAGCAAGTTATGAATAGTCAATTGTCTTTTTTGAAAAATTATTGACTTATTACTTTATATTGGAATATAGTTGACTAGCAGTGCTGTGATAGCTTCAGGTGTACAACACAGAGTTTCAGTTGTATCCACTCCTTTTCAAATTCTTTCCTCTACCCTTCCACTATACTTTATGTTCCTCTTACGGTGCTTAATACATTATTTTTATATCATATATATGTATACGTGTATATATGATATGTATGTGTGTGTGTGTATATATATATATATCATGAAGTCCTATGAGTCACATACTGTTTTACAAGTTTGGTACTAACCAAGAGTGCTTGGTATCAAGTAGAATCTCAATCATTTTGGTTGACCAAGTCACTAAATTGTTAATTCAAATTTATTTCAGGTTATAAATGATAAAATGCAAAATCACCATATACTTAGTAATTAGATAACCCAATAAATGTGTTTGCAAAAGCTTATTAACACTACATACTGACAACAAGCAGTTTTCTCATTGTTCTTCCAAAAATCAGAAATTTAATCAGATAGGAAAGGAAAAGAAAAGAAAAGTGAGGGAAAGCAGGGCAAGGCAAAACCTAGAGAATTACCTGGGATGTTTATACTGCCAAAAAGAGGTACGTATCACTTTCTTTCAAAATTTACTTGTCAGAACTAGTCCAGTGGTCCTGGTTGATTAGAAGAAGGTGGAGGAATGTGGGAGAATACATGGATATTCAGTGAAAATTAAATGTTCTGCCCCAGGAGAGAATAACAAGACTAGCCCGTCCAAGAAGCTACTCACGGTTACTTGGAGCAAATTTTTCT
This sequence comes from Moschus berezovskii, assembly GCF_049115385.1. NCBI lineage: Eukaryota > Metazoa > Chordata > Mammalia > Artiodactyla > Moschidae > Moschus > Moschus berezovskii. The sequence continues at coordinate 25,346,130 of NC_142466.1, forward strand.
AATAAGCAAGGGAAGTTTCATAGAAACTGGAGAAATATTCGCATCTAACAGGCCAAGTCTGGTCTATAATTTTTTTAAAAAAGCAAAGGTAACACTAAATATGCTGTAAGGCAAAGGGACACAGCCAACATTGGTCTTGATGAACGGACTAGTGTTAGCAACTGTATTCATTAATAATAAATTGTTTTATAGATGATGTAGCCGTGGTTAAAAACACTGACACTGGAGCAAGAATATGTGGCTTTAGTCTATTAGTTGTGATTTCAAGCAAGATACTTAACATCTCTGTAAATCAGTATCTTCAACTGTAATTGCAGAGATTAGATGCACCCAACTCAGAGTTATGGTAAGGATTAAAATAAATGATGTTTGTGGAAATCTTAGGTAGTGCCTGGCACATAAAAATAATAAATTTGTGTTTATAACACAACCACAATTTTTGAAATCATTTTTAAAAAAAAGTGGAAATCAAGATGGCAAAGTACAAAAATTTATTCTCCTCCCCCCACAAACACATCAAAAATGTATCTACATGTGGAATAATTCACACAAAAAACCAAGTGAAGGCTGTCAGAAGATTTCTTGTACAACCAAAGCTGCAAGAAATAGCCACATATAACCTAGTAGGACAAAAAGAGAGGAAAGCAAATAAACAAAAAAAGAAATTAGGACAGGACTCATGCTCTTCAGAGGGGGCTGTGAGAGAGAGGAAAGATTTGGTTACCCAAAAACCCACTGGCTAGGAGGTGCACTAGGATAGATAGCTAGAGTGAACTGGACTCTGCTTAAGAAGAGTGTGCACAGTGCTGGCTTGCTAACAAACAGGGCAGAAAGAGACCAGCACTGACAGTTGCCATGTCATCACACGTCTTGACTCAAAACAAACACCTGCTAGTATATGCAGTGCCCAGGTACTGAAACTCAGGCTTTAGTGGATGGACCCAAGGAGAGGACTCAGTTTAGCTGTGCAGAGGAAGCCTAAAGGAACTGCAGTGTAGCATGGGGCTCTATGGTTAGCTTGCACATGCCAGGGGCAGAGCCAACATCTGAGCCATTTATCAGTGCTCCTTCAGTGAGAGGCAGGTCCAGGGTCAGCTCTTCTGGCAGCATCAGAGTGCACACTGGTATCCGGTGGTGTCATGAAATTGCAGGGCCCCAGGAGTCAGTCCCTGGAGAATAATACATAGCTGCTCTTTTCTCAGTGGAGCACTCAAGTCCCGCCTACATTCACTGCAGCATAGAATGAGATCCAAGGTCTTCAACAACTAGGGAGCAGACATTTCCCTTCAACAGAGTTGACAGCCACAGAATAAAGAGAACGCCTCACCCAACATCTAGTGCAGGCTTTGGTAACCACAATACCAAATACAACCCCTATCAAGGGGACAATGTCCAGCACACTCTGAAGAAGATGTGGCAGAAATCCATATCAAAAACAGCCCTCACACCAAAAATGCTGGACAATCTACACAGGAAGGCTCCCACATAAAAGAAGTCCTTCAAAATCACAGTAGATAACTGTTTCTCCTAATTCACAGAGTCAGAAAAATTTAAGTAAAATGAAAAAGCAGAGGAAATATTCCCAATTCAAAATTCCTTGAAAAAAACAATTAAACAGTCCTGTCTGTCTAACAGATCCCTAGTTCAAAAAGATGGTAATGAAAATGTTAAAGGAAAAAACCCTGATGCTGGGAAAGACTGAGGGCAGGAGGAGAAGGGGACGACAGAGGATGAGATGGCTGGATGGCATCACCGCCTCAATGGACATGAGTTTGAGTAAACTCTGGGAGTTGGTGATGGACAGGGAGGCCTGGAATGCTGCAGTCTATCGGGTCACAGAGAGTCAGACATGACTGAGTTACTGAACCGAACTGAAAGGAATTAAAGAAGAATACTGATAGAAATGCTGATCACTAAAACGAGGAGCTAGAAACTATGAACAGAAATCAATCAAATTAGACGATTAAATTGTGGGGATAAAAAGTGAGCTAAAGGCAATAAATAGCAGACTAAATATGCAAAGGAATGAATAAGTAATCTGGAAGACAGAATAATGTAAATCACTTAATCAGAACAGCAGACAGAAAGACAAATGAAGGAAAATAAAAGTAACATACAAGATCTACAGGATATGTTAAAGTTTGTCACCTTATGTGTAATAGAGGTTCCAGAAGAAGAAAGATAAAAAGGATCAAAAATATATTTAAAGAAATTATGGCTGAAAATTTCCCAACTAAAGAAGGAAAAAGATATCCAGGTACAGAAAGTACAGAGGGTCCTAAATGAGGTGAAGCTACATGAACACATTTCAAGATATAACATAATTAAAATGGCAAAAAATAAAGACAAAGAGAGGATTTTAAAGGCACTAAGAAAAAAAAAAACACAAAAATCAGTTACAAGGGAACCTTCATTAGGCAATCAGTTGATTTCTTTACGGAAACTTTACAGGTCAGAAAGGCATGTCATGATATATTCACAAGTCCATTATCTACATCTGCATCTCCATTCCTTCTCTGTGCAAACAGGTTTATCAATACCTTTTTTCCATATTCCATATATATATATATATATATATATATATATGCATTAATGTAAGTTATTTGTTTTTCTCTTTCTGACTTACTTCACTCTGTTTAATAGGCTCTACATTTATTCACAAAGGTCTGAAAGGGAATAACCTGAAACCTAGGGTACTCCACCCAGAAAGATTATCATTAGAATAGGAGAAACTAAAAATTTCTCAGATAAGGAAAAGCTAAAAGAATATAGCAATACTAAACCTATCCTGAAAAAAAATACTGAAAAATTATTTCTAAATAGAAAAGAACAATCTAAAGGAAAGAGGATGACACAAGAGGAAAGGCAAATATATAAAATAATTGAAGATCACTTAAATAAGCTAGCACACATTAAAATGTAACAAAAATCTTTTAAAAGTGATGCTAGCTACAATGAAGACCAAAAAGATAAGCATGAAGATGTAAAATAGGACATCAAAATCACAAACTGTGGAGAAGGGTAGTAAAAAAAATGTATAAAATTTAATTTAGTTTTTTTCTTTTTCCCCTTTCTGGCTGTACTGCACGTCTTGCATGGAATTTCCCTGACCAGGGACTGAACCAGGTCACAGCAGTGACAGTACTGAGTCTTAACTGCTAGACTGCAAGGGAACCCCCAAATATTTATCATTTAAAATGCATTTGAACTTACATGACTATCAATCTAAAGCAAGTAGATATAGTTATGGGTTAACACTGAAAGCCAGGGTAACCACAAACTAAAAACACACAAGATTCACTATAATCAAAAAGAAAAAAACTAAGAAATTCCACTAAAACACAAAAGAAACCTATGAAACCACAGAAGGAAAAATAAAAAAGAGGATAACAAAGAAAAATTCTAAAATCAACTGGAAAAGGTTCAAAATGGCAACAAATACATTTTTATCAATAATTATTTTAAAAGTCAATGGACTAAAAGCTCCAACTAAAAGATATAGAGGGGTGGATTAGATTGGGAAAAACAAACAAACAAACAAGAACCTACAAAATTTTGCCTTCAAGGGACTTACTTTAGGGTGAAAGATAAATAAATATTTAAAGTGAGGGATTGCAAAAAGGTATTTCATACAAACCGAAACACAAGAAAGCCAGGGTAGCAACACTCATAACAGACAAAATAAACTTTAAAATAATAAAAGAGAAAGAAGGACACTATATAATGATAAAGGGATAAATACATGATGAGGATTACACTCATTAACATGTATGTACCGAATATCAGTTCAGTTCAGTTCAGTTGCTCAGTCGTGTCCGACTCTCCGCGACCCCATGAATCACAGCACACCGGGCCTCCCTGTCCATCACCAACTCCCAGAGTTCACACAAACTCATGTCCATCGAGTCGGTGATGCCATCCAGTCATCTCATTTTCTGTCGTCCCGTCTCCTCCTGCCCCCAATCCCTCCCAACATCAGGGTCTTTGCCAGTGAGTCAACTCGTTGCATGAGGTGGCCAAAGTATTGGAGTTTCAGCTTTAGCATCAGTCCTTCCAATGAACACCCAGGATTGATCTCCTTTAGAATGGACTGGTTGGATCTCCTTGCAATCCAAGGGACTCTCAAGAGTCTTCTCCAGCACCACAATTCAGAAGAATTCCAGTTGAGTTATTTCAAACCCTAAAAGATGATGCTGTGAAAGTGCTGCACTCAATATGCCAGCAGATTTGGAAAACTCAGCAGTGGCCACAGGACTGGAAAAGGTCAGTCTTCATTTCAATCCCAAAGAAAGGCAATGCCAAAGAATGCTCAAACTACCACACAATTGCACTCATCTCATGTGCTGGTAAAGTCATGCTCAAAATTCTCCAAGCCAGGCTTCAGCAATACATGAACCGTGAACTTCCAGATGTTCAAGCAGGTTTTAGAAAAGGCAGAGGAACCAGAGATCAAATTGCCAACATCTGCTGGATCATGGAGAAAGCAAGAGAGTTCCAGAAAAACATCTATTTCAGGTTCATTGACTATGCCAAAGCCTTTGTGTGGATCACAATATACTGTGGAAAATTCTGAAAGAGATGGGAATACTAGACCACCTGACCTGCCTTTTGAGAAACCTGTATGCAGGTCATGAAGCAACAGTTAGACCTGTACATGGAACAACAGACTGGTTCCAAATAGGAAAAGGAGTACGTCAAGGTTGTATATTGTCACCCCGCTTTTTTAACTTCTATGCAGAGTACATCATTAGAAACACTGGGCTGGAAGAAGCACAGCTGGAATCAAGATTGCCGGGAGAAATATCAATAATCTCAGACATGCAGACGACACTACCCAATAAAGATGCACCTAAATATATTAAGCAAATACTAACAGACATAAAAGAAGGAATTGACAGGAATATAATAAGAACAACAGACCTTAATATGCACTGACATCAATGGAAATATCTTCCAGACAAAAATCAATAAGGCAACAGAGATTCTAAATAACACAACAGAACAGTTGGACTTAATTGATATCTGTAGGATACTACATCTAAAAAAACACAGATACAAGTTCTTTCCAAGCATACATGGGACATTCTCTAGGATAGACCATATATTAACATACAAAATAAGCCTCACAAAATTTAAGAAGACAGAAATTATTTAAACAATGAAATCAAAGAGGAAATCAGAAAATATCTCAAGACAAATAACAATGAAAACACAACCTTATATTTTCAGTAGGATGCAGAAAAAGCAGTTCTAAGAGGGCAGTTCATAGTAATACAGGTCACACTCAAGATATAAGAATAATCTCAAATAAACAATCTAACTTACCACCTAAAATAATTAGAAAAAAAGAGCATTCAAAATTTAAAGTTAGCAGAAGGAAAGAAATACTAAAACCAGAGAAGAAATATAAGCATAGAGATCAAAAAAATAATAGAAGATCAATGAATCTATGAGCTGGTTACTTAAAAGGATAAACAAAATCAACAAACCTCTAGGTAGTTTCACACACAAAAAAAGAGAGGACCCAAATAAACAAAATAAGCAATAACACTGCAGAAATACAAAAAAAATTGTAAGAAAATACTAGGAACTATATGAGAACAAATTACATAGCCAAGAAGAAATGGACAAATATCTAGAAACACAGTCTGCATAAAATGAGTCAATAAGAAACAGATAATTTGAATGGACTGATCACTGGAAATGAAACAGAATCCGCAATTTAAAAAAAAAAATGAAAAGAAAATACTGCAAATAAATATCCAGGACTTGATGGCTTCACTGGGGAATTATACAAAATAAATAATTGGTAGAATTTCATTCTCAAACACTTCCAGAAGAATGAAAAAGAGGGACATTCCCCCAAAGTCATTTTATAAAGTCACTGTGCCCCAATAAAGACATATATACTAAAACAATGACAAAGGAAACTGAAGAAAATTCTAGGAAATGGAATTATATTTCATGCTTTTGGAGTGGAAGCATTAATATGGCTACAATGGCCATACTATCCAAAGCTCTACAGATTTAGTGCAATCCCTATTAAATTATCCATGATATTTTTAATACAACTAGTTCAGTTCAGTTGCTCAGTCATGTCCGACTCTTTGTGACCCCATGAACTGGAGCACACTAGGCCTCACCAACTACTGGAGTCTACCCAAACCCACGTCCATTGAGTAAAATAATCCTAAAGTTTATAAGGAATCACAAAAGATTCAGAATTACCAAAGCAATCCTAAGGGGGGAAAACAAAACCCAAAGCTGGAGGCATAACCTTCCCAGACTTTTGACAATACTATAAAGGTACAGAAACCAAACAACATGATATTGGCACAAAAACAGATATTAATCAACGGAACAAAATAGAAAACTCAAGTAAATCCAGTCACCTACTCAGATATGCAGATGACACCACCCTTAAAGCAGAAAGTGAAGAGGAACTAAAAAGCCTCTTGATGAAAGTGAAAGAGGAGAGTGAAAAGGTTGGTTTGAAGATAAACATTCAGAAAACAAAGATCATGGCATCTGGTCCCATCACTTCATGGGAAATAGATGGGGAAACAGTGGAAACAGTGTCAGACTTTATTTTTGGGGGGCTCCAAAATCATGAAATTAAAAGACCCTTACTAGAGGAAGGAACAAGATGGCGGAGGAATAGAATAGCAAGACCACTCTCTCCTCCACAAATTCATCAAAAGAACATTTGAACACAGAGTAAAGTCCACAAAACAACTTCTGAATGCTGGCAGAGGATATCAGGCACCCAGAAAAGCAGCCCATTGTATTCGAAAGGAGGTAGGAAAAAACATAAAAGATAAAAAGTGAGACAAAAGAGTTAAGGACAGAGCTCCTGGGAAGGGAGGGCTTAAAAAGAGAGAAGTTTCCAAACACCAGGAAACACTCTTACTGGTGAATCTGTGGCGAGCCTTGGAAGCTCAGAGGGCCACAAAACCAGGAGGAAAAAGAAAGAAATAATTAAAACCCACAGATTACCTGCCAAAAGGTAACTCCCAGCGGAGAAGCAGGGCAGATGCCTGCATAAGCCATTAGCAAGCAGGGGCTGGGCAGGGAGGAGCCGGCTGAACTGCTTAGAGAGAGGACTGGGCTTGAATGACACGAGAACAATCTGAGAGAACTAACTGGGGATAGCAAAGCAGACTGGAACAGATTCCCCACGAAAAGGCGGAAAGCTCTAACCTAAGACTCCGCCATCCCCACTCACAGAACAAAGGGCTGAGCAGAGCGAGCTGGCTGCGACGGCCCATCCCCCATCCCCCGCCGAGACAGGCAGGGAGGTCAGCCAGAGCCGGAGGGGGCAACCGCGGCCCCAGAAAGGCATCCGATACAAGCTGCAGGCAGGCTTGTTGCTAATCAAGACTTCTTGACCTTTGCTCCATCAGAGCTTTGGTCCCTGTTTCTTGCTTTCTCTCTCTCTCTCCCTCTCTCTCTTTTTCAGGCTAATTCCTGGAGCGTAGAGGCTCTCTGTGTTCACTTTCCTGCCCGGGCTTCTAAGACCCTCTCGAGAAGGCGCTCTGTGCCTTCACCCCATCGAAAGGCGCCTGAGGCCTTCGTGAACAGAGCAAGCCCCGTGCCAGGGGCCTTATTGGCTTTCTGTGTAAACCAAGGAATATCAGCCTCTTTCTCTCTCATTTACTTTCTCATCAGTTGACTCTGGACCCCAGGTTCCGGTCCATTAAAGGACCAAGAAGTGGCACCCAGAACAGCAGCTTGGTACATGTAGGCATATTCGGACGGAGGACCCCAGGGGCCTATTGAGGCCGCTGTTTCGAAAAGGAACAAGATGGCAGAGGAATAGGATGGCGAGACCACTCTCTCCCCCACAACTTCATCAAAAGAACATTTGAACGCGAGTAAAGTCCACAAAACAACTTCTGAATGCTGGCAGAGGACGTCAGGCACCCAGAAAAACAGCCCATTGTCTTCGAAAGGAGGTAGGAAAAAACATAAAAGATAAAAAGCGAGACAAAAGAAGTAAGGACGGAACTCCGTCCTGGGAAGGGAGGCTTTAAAAAGAGAGAAGTTTCCAAACACCAGGAAACACTCTCACTGGCGAATCTGTGGCGAGCCTTGGAAGCTCAGAGGGCCACATAACCCTCTTTTTTTTTTAAGATTTTTTTAAAACCCACAGATTACCCGCCAAACGGTAACTCTGAGCGGAGAAGCAGCGCAGACGCCTGCATACACCATTAGCAAGCGGGGGCTGGGCAGGGAGGAGCCGGCTGTACTGCTTAGAGAGAGGACTGGGCTTGAATGCCGCAAGAACAATTTGAGAGAACTGGGGAGAGCAAAGCAGACTGTGGGATAGCTTCCCCACGAAAAGGCGGAAAGCTCTAACCTATGACTCGGCCAGCCCCGCTCACAGAATAAAGGACTGAGCAGAGCGAGCTGGCTGCGGTCAGCCCATCCCCCATCCCCCGCCGAGACAGGCAGGGAGCGCAGCCAGAGCCGGAGCGGGCAACCGCGGCCCCAGAAAGGCATCTGATACAAACTGCACACAGGCTTGTTGCTAATCAGGACTTCTTGGGCTCGGGCCGGTCGATATCCCCCTGAGAAGGTGCACTGGTTGTACACCCAGAAAACTGAGTGGTGGGGACTGGGGAGGCGATAAGTCGCAGAGACCGCGCTCGCCAAACACCTGGTCCCCTGAGCTGCTCGGACCGGGGAAGGCACAAAACGCAGGCCCAACCAAGTCTGCGCCTTTGTGGAGTACCTGAGAACCTGAACTTGAGCCGCTCAGACCTGGGAAGTGCATACAACCCGGTGCCGGCCTCGGACAGTTCCCGGCAGAGCAACCTAGAGCCTGTGCAGTATAGACTGGGACAGCATACGTGCTGTGAGTGGGGGCAAACCCAGTGTGGCCGAGACGCTGCGAGCACTCCCCACAGACGCCAGAGATATTCGACTGCAGCGTTCCTCCCTTCCCAGAACAGGACTGAACAACTGAGCCTTAAAAAGTGTCCACCCACCCCCTAGTATCAGGGCGAAATTAGACACTGAAGAGCTCAGCAAACAGAAGCTAAAACAGAGGGAACCACCTTGGAAATGACAGATAGAGACGTCTAGAGACTACTCCAAGAATAAGACCAAAAACCAGAGGCAAGAGGCTTAAGCCTGAATCCTGAGAACACCAGAGAACTCCTGACTCCAGGGAACATTAATCGATAGGAGCTCATCAAACGTCTCCATACCTACACTAAAACCAAGCACCACCCAAGGGTCAACAAGTTCCAGAGCAAGACATACCATGCAAATTCTCCAGCAACACAGGAAAATAGCCCTGAGCTTCAATATACAGGCTGCCCAAAGTCACTCCAAACCCACTGACATCTCATAACTCATTACTGGACACTTCATTGCACTCCAGAGAGAATAAATCCAGCTCCACCCACCAGAACACCGACACAAGCTTCCCTAACCAGGGAACCTTGACAAGTCACCCGTCCAACCCCACACACAGCGAGGAAACTACATAATAAAGAGAACTCCACAAACGGCCAGAAGAGGGAAAGGCCACCCCAAGCAAAGCAATATAAGCAAGACGAAGAGGCAGAGAAATACCCAGCAAGTAAAGGAACAAGACAAATGCCCACCAACACAAACAAAAGAGGAAGATACAGGGAATCTAGCTAATAAAGAATTACGAAGATGGTGAAAATGATTCAAAATCATGAAAGCAAAATGGAGTTACAGATAAATAACCTGGAGAAAAGGATTGAGAAGATGGAAGAAAGGTTTAATAAGGACTTAGAGGAAATAAAAAAGAGTCAATATACAATGAATAATGCAATAGATGAGATCAGAAACACTCTGGAGGGAACAAACAGAATAACAGAGGCAGAAGACAGGATAAGCGAGCTAGAAGATAGAATTGTAGAAATAAATGAAACAGAGAGGAAACAAGAAAAACCAATTAAAAGAAATGAGGACAATATTAGAGACCTCTGGGACAATGTTAAACGCTCCAACATTCGAATCATAGGAGTCCCAGAAGAAGAAGACAAAAAAAAAGACCATGAGAGAATACTTGAGGAGATAATAGTTGAAAACTTCCCTAAAATGGGGAAAGAAATAATCACCCAAGTCCAAGAAACCCAGAGAGTCCCCAACAGGATAAACCCAAGGTGAAATACTCCAAGACACATATTAATCAAATTAACAAAGATCAAACACAAAGAACAAATATTAAAAGCATCAAGGGAAAAACAGCAAATAACACACAAGGGGATTCTCATAAGGATAACAGCTGATCTTTCAACAGAAACTCTTCAGGCCAGGACGGAATGGCAAGACATACTTAAAGTGATGAAAGAAAATAACCTACAGCCCAGACTACTGTACCCAGCAAGGATCTCATTCACATATGAAGGAGAAATCAAAAGCTTTATAGACAAGCAAAAGCTGAGAGAATTCAGCATCACCAAACCAGCTCTCCAACAAATGCTAAAGGATCTTCTCTAGACAGGAAACACAGAAAGGGTGTATAAACTCGAACACAAAGCATTAAAGAAAATGGCAACGGGATCGTACTTATCAATAATTACCTTAAACGTAAATGGGTTGAATACCCCAACCAAAAGACAAAGGCTGGCTGAATGGATACAAAAACAAGAACCCCATATATGTTGTCTACAAGAGACCCACCTCAAAATGAGGGACACATACAGACTGAAAGTGAAGGGCTGGAAAAAGATATTCCATGCAAACAGAGACCAAAAGAAAGCAGGGGTAGCAATACTCATATCAGATAAAATAGACTTTAAAACAAAGGCTGTGAAAAGAGACAAAGAAGGAATCTACATAATGATCAAAATATCAATCCAAGATGAAGATATAACAATTATAAATATTTATGCACCCAACATAGGAGCACCGCAATAGGTAAGAAATTACTAACAAGTATGAAAGGGGAAATTAACAATAATGCAATAATAGTGGGAGATTTTAATACCCCACTTACATCTACAGATAGATCAACTAAACAGAAAATTAACAAGGAAACAAAAACTTTAAATGATACAATAGACCAGTTAGACCTAACAGATCTCTATAGGACATTTCACCCCAAAACAATGAATTTCACCTTTTTCTCAAGCGCACACGGAACCTTTTCCAGGATAGATCACATCCTGGGCCATAAATCTAGCCTTGGTAAATTCAAAAAAATTGAAATCATTCCAAGCATCTTATCTGACCACAATGCAGTAAGATTAGATCTCAATTACAGGAGAAAAACTATTAAAAATGCCAACATATGGAGGCTGAACAACACGCTGCTGAATAATGAACAAATCAGAGAAGAAATCAAAAGAGAAATCAAAATATGCATAGAAAGGAATGAAAATGAAAACACAACAACCCAAAACCTCTGGGACACTGTAAAAGCAGTGCTAAGGGGGAAGTTCATAGCAATACAGGCACACCTCAAGAAACAAGAAAAAAGTCAACTAAATAACCTAACTCTACATCGAAAGAAACTAGAAAAGGAAGAAATGAAGAACCTCAGGGTTAGTAGAAGGAAAGAAATCGTAAAAATTAGGGCAGAGATAAATGCAAAAGAAACAAAAGAGATCATAGTAAAAATCAACAAAGCCAAAAGCTGGTTCTTTGAGAAGGTAAATAAAATTGACAAACCACTAGCCAGACTCATCAAGAAACAAAGGGAGAAGAACCAAATCAATAAAATTAGAAATGAAAATGGAGAAATCACAACTGACAACGCAGAAATACAAAGGATCATAAGAGACTACTATCAGCAATTATATGGCAATAAAATGAATAACCTGGAAGAAATGGACAAATCCCTAGAAAAGTACAACTTTCCAAAACTGAACCAGGAAGAAATAGAAAATCTGAACAGATCCATCACAAGCATGGAACTAGAGGCTGTAATCAGAAATCTTTCAGCAAACAAAAGTGCAGGTCCAGACAGCTTCACAGCTGAATTCTACCAAAAATTTAGACAACAGCTAACACCTATTCTACTCAAACTCTTCCAGAAAATTGCTGAGGAAGGTAAACTTCCAAACTCATTCTATGAGGCCACCATCACCCTAATCCCAAAACCTGGTAAAGATCCCACATAAAAGAAAACTACAGGCCAATATCACTGATGAACATAGATGCAAAAATCCTTAACAAAATTCTAGCAATCAGAATCCAACAACACATTAAGAAGATCATACATCATGACCAAGTGGGCTTTATCCCAGGAATGCAAAGATTCTTCAATATCCGCAAATCAATCAATGTAATACAACACATTAACAAATTGAAAAATAAAAATCATATGATTATCTCAATAGATGCAGAGAAAGCCTTAGACAAAATTCAATATCCATTTATGATAAAAACCCTCCAGAAAGTAGGAATAGAAGGGACATATCTCAACATAATAATCTCAACAGTGAAAAACTAAAAGCATTTCCCCTAAAGTCAGGAACAAGACAAGGGTGCCCACTCTCACTACTATTCAACATAGTTCTGGAAGTTTGGGCTACAGCAATCAGAGCAGAAAAAGACATAAAAGGAATACAAATTGGAAAAGAAGAAGTAAAACTTTCACTGTTCGCTGATGACATGATCCTCTACACAGAAAACCCTAAAGACTCTATCAGAAAACTACTAGAGCTAATCAATGAATACAATAAAGTTGCAGGATATAAAATCAACACACAGAAATCCCTTGCATTCCTATACACTAATAATGAGAAAATAGAGAAATTAAGGAAACTATTCCATTCACTGTTGCAACGAAAAGAATTAAATACTTAGGAATATATCTACCTACGGAAACAAAAGACTTGTACATAGAAAACTATAAAACACTAGTGAAAGTAATCAAAGAGGACACTAATAGATGGAGAAATATACCGTGTTCGTGGATTGGAAGAATAAATATTGTGAAAATGAGTATACTACCCAAAGTAATTTATACATTCAATGCAATCCCTATCAAGTAACCAACAATATTTTTCACAGAACTAGAACAAATAATCTCACAATGTGTATGGAAATACAAAAAACCTCGAATAGCCAAAGCAATCTTGAAGAAGAAGAATGGAACTGGAGGAATTAACCTGCCAGACTTCAGGCTCTACTACAAAGCCACAGTCATCAAGACAGTATAGTACTGGCATAAAGACGGAAATATAGATCAATGGAACAAAATAGAAAGCCAAGAGATAAATCCACGCACCTATGGACACATTATCTTCGACAAAGTAGGCAAGAATATAAAATGGACAAAAGACAGTCTCTTAACAAGTGGTGCTGGGAAAACTGGTCAGCCACTTGTAAAAGAATGAAACTAGAACACTTCCTAACACCATACACAAAAATTAACTCAAAATGGATTAGACAGCTAAATGTAAGACCAGATTCTATAAAACTCCTAGAGGAGAACGTAGGCAAAATACACTCCGACGTAAATCACAGCAGGATCCTCCAAGACCCACCTGCCAGAATATTGGAAATAAAAGCAAAAATAAACAAATGGGACTTAATTAAAATCAAAAGCTTCTGCACAGCAAAGGAAACTATAAGCAAGGTGAAAAGACAGCCTTCAGAATGGGAGAAAATAATAGCAAATGAAGCAACTGATAAAGGATTAATCTCCAAAATATACAAGCAGCTCCTGCAGCTCAATTCCAGAAAAATAAGTGACCAAATCAAAAATGGGCCAAAGAACTAAACAGACATTGCTCCAAAGAAGACATAAAGATGGCTAACAAACACATGAAAAAATGTTCAACATTCCTCATAATCAGAGAAATGCAAATCAAAACCATAATGAGATACCATTTCACACCAGTCAGAATGGCTGCTATCCAAAAGTCTATAATAGATGGAAAAACAGTGGAGACAGTGTCAGGCTTTATTTTTTGGGGCTCCAAAATCACTGCGGATGCTGACTGCAGCCATGAAATTAAAAGACGCTTAATCCTTGGAAGGAAAGTTATGACCAACCTAGATATTATATTAAAAAGCAGAGACATTACTTTGCCAACCAAGGTCTGTCTAGTCAAGGCTATGGTTTTTCCCGTGGTCATGTATGGATGTGAGAGTTGGACTGTGAAGAAAGCTGATCGCCAAAGAACGGATGCTTTTGAACTGTGGTGTTGGAGAAGACTCTTGAGAGTCCCTTGGACTGCAAGGAGATCCAATCAGTCCATTCTAAGGGAGATCAATCCTGGGTGTTCATTGGAAGGACTGATGCAAAAGCTGAAACTGCAATACTTTGGCCACCTCATGCGACGAGTTGACTCACTGGAAAAGACTCTGATGCTGGGAAAGGTTGGGGGCAGGAGGAGAAGGGGAAGACAGAGAATGAGATGGCTGGATGGCATCACCAACTCTATGGACATGAGTTTGAGTGAACTCCGGGAGTTGGTGATGGACGGGGAGACCTGGCGTGCTGTGATTCATGGGGTCGCAGACAGTCGGAAACAACTGAGCGACTGAACTGAACTGAACTGATGGTAAATTATCCTTCAACAAAGGGGGTAAGAATGTACAATGGAGAAAAGACAGTCTCTTCAGCAGCCAGCGTTGGGAAAGTTGGATAGCCGCATGTAAATCAATGAAATTAGAACACTTCCTCACATCATATACAAAAATAAATTCAAAATGGTTTAAAAATAAAGCACAGCACCATAATACTCCTAGAAGAAAACATAGGCAAAATATTTTTTAAACAGGGGTGGTCCTAACATCGTGGAGGAATAGGATGGGGAGACCACTTTCTCCCCACAAATTCATCGAAAGATCATTTGAACACTGAGAAAATGCCACAAAACAACTTTTGAACGCTGGCGGAGGACACCAGGCACCCAGAAAGGCAGGCCATTGTCTTCGAAAGGAGGTAGGGCAAGATATAAAAGATAAAAAGAGAGATAAAAGAGTTAAGGATGGAGACTTGTCCTGCGGAGGGAGTCGTGAAAGAGAAGTCTCCAAACACCAGAAACCCGCTGACCTGTGGGTCTGTGGGGAATTTTGGAATCTCAGAAGTCAACATAACCAGGAGGAAAAAATAAATAAAACCCACAGATTATGTGCCTAACTGCAACTCCCAGTGGAGAAGTAACCCAGATGCTCACCAGCAAGTGGGGGCTGAACAGGGAGGCAAAGGCTGCATTGCTTAGCGTAAGGACCAGGCCTGAATGCCCTGAGGACAACCGGAGGGAGCTAAGGTGAGATAGCAACCCAAACTGTGGGTTAGCCATAGAGGAAACAAAAGAGCTAGAGAGAGAGAAATTTCCTGAGAAAAGCTCTAACCTAAGGCACTGCTTAGGAGGTTTATGACATTGTACAGGAGACAGGGACCAAGGCCATCCCCTTGGAAAAGAAATGCAAAAAAGCAAAATGGCTGTCTGAGGAGGCCTTACAAATAGCTGTGAAAAGAAGAGAAGGAAAAGCAAAGGAGAAAAGGAAAGATATAAGCATCTGAATGCAGAGTTCCAAACAATAGCAAGGAGACATAAGAAAGCCTTCCTCAGCGATCAATGCAAAGAAATAGAGGAAAACAACAGAATAGGAAAAACAAGAGATCTCTTCAAGAAAATCAGAGATTCCAAGGGAACATTTCATGCAAAGATGGGCTCAATAAAGGACATAAATGGTACGGACCAAACAGAAGCAGAAGATATTAAGAAGAGGTGGCAAGAATACACAGAAGAACTGTACAAAAAAGATCTTCACGACGAAGATAATCATGATGGCATGATCACTCACCTGGAGCCAGACATCTTGGAATGTGAAGACAAGTGGGCCTTAGAAAGCATCTCTACTAACAAAGCTAGTGGAGGTGATGGAATTTCAGTTAAGCTATTTCAAATCCTGAAAGATGATGCTGTGAAAGTGCTGCACTCAATATGCCAGCAAATTTGGAAAACTCAGCAGTGGCCACAGGACTGGAAAAGATCAGTCTTCATTCCAATCCCAAAGAAAGGCGATGCCAAAGAATGCTCAAACTACCACACAATTGCACTCATCTCACACGCTAGGAAAGTCATGTTCAAAATTCTCCAAGCCAGGCTTCAGCAATATGTGAACCATGAACTTCCAGATGTTCAAGCAGGTTTTAGAAAGGGCAGAGGAACCAGAGATCAAATTTCCAACATCCGCTGGATCATGGAAAAAGCAAGAGAGTTCCAGAAAAACATCTATTTCTGCTTCATTGACTATGCCAAAGCCTTTGACTGTGTGGATCACAATAGACTGTGGTACATTCTGAAAGAGAAGGGAATACCAGACCACCTGACCTGCCTCTTGAGAAACCTGTATGCAGGTCAGGAAGCAACAGTTAGAACTGGTCATGGAACAATATACTTGTTCCAAATAGGAAAAGGAGTATGTCAAGGTTGTATACTGTCACCCTGCTTATTTAACTTATATGCAGATTACACCATGAATAACGCTGGCCTAGAAGAAGCAGAAGCTGGAATCAAGATTGATGGGAGAAATATCAATAACCTCAGATATGCAGATGACACTACCCTTATGGCAGAAAGTGAAGAGGAACTCAAAAGTCTCTTGATGAAAGTAAAAGAGGAGAGTGAAAATTTTGGCCTGAAGCTCAACATTCAGAAAACAAAGATCATGACATTTGGTCCCATCACTTCATGTCAAATAGATGGGGAAACAGTGGAAACAGTGTCAGACTTTATTTTTTTGGGCTCCAAAATCACTTCAGATGCTGATTGCAGCCAGGAAATTAAAAGACGCTTACTCCTTGGAAGGAAAGTTATGACCAACCTAGATAGCATATCAAAAAGCAGAGACATTACTTTGCCAACCAAGGTCCGTCTAGTCAAGGCTATGGTTTTTCCCATGGTCATGTATGGATGTGAGAGTTGGACTGTGAAGAAAGCTGAGCGCCGAAGAATTGATGCTTTTGAACTGTGGTGATGGAGAAGACTCTTGAGAGGCCCTTGGACTGCAAGGAGGTCCAACCAGTCCATTCTAAAGGAGAGCATTCCTGGGTGTTCATTGGTAGGACTGATACTAAAGCTGAAACTCTAATACTTTGGCCACTTCATGCAACGAGTTGACTCATTGGAAAAGACTCTGATGCTAGGAGGGATTGGGGGTGGGAAGAGATGGGGACGACAGAGAATGAGATGCTGGATGGCATCACCAATTCGATGGACATGAGTTTGAGTGA
The DNA here is from genome assembly GCF_049115385.1 of Moschus berezovskii. NCBI lineage: Eukaryota > Metazoa > Chordata > Mammalia > Artiodactyla > Moschidae > Moschus > Moschus berezovskii. Next base: position 25,363,315 of record NC_142466.1, read on the forward strand.
ACTCCGGGAGTTGGTGATGGACAGGGAGGCCTGGTGTGCTGTGATCCATGGGGTCGCAAAGAGTCGGACATGACTGAGGGACTGAACTGAACTGAAGACACTGCTGGTCCCGAACAAAGGACTGAGCGAATAATAGAGCAGAGTTAGCCGGCTGCGGACTGGCCCATCCCCCACCAGAGGCAGGGAGGCAACAGCCAGAGCAGGAATGCAAGGGGCAATTTGGCCCCAGTGATGGCATCCTCCCCTTAACTGTGAGCAGGCCCCCAGATGCTAACCAAGTCTTCCTGGGATCCTAGAATGTTGACATCTGCCAGGAGGGTCACAGCCAGAGATCAGCTCCCCAGAGGAGACACACAGCGCACCTGAAATGGCACTCCTGCTGCGCATACAGGAATCTGAGCAGCTGGGACAGGGGAAGCAATAAGACACACCACCCCACCTTGGGAGAGTGTGCTCGCCAAGCACCTGGTCGCCTGAGCTGCTCGGACCTGGGAAGGGCAACAGATGCAGACCCAACCTAGTATGTGCCTTTGTGGGGTACCTAACCACCTGAACCTGAGCAGGTTAGACCTGAGAAGTACACGCAACCCAGGGCCCACTTTAGACAGTTCCCCTGCAGAGTAACTTGGAGCCTGAGCAGTGTAGACCAGGAAAGCACACATGCCATGAGCGGGGGCAAACCCAATGGGGCTCAGATACTGTGAGCACTCCCCACACATGCCAGTGATATTTGTTCGCAGCGTTCCTCCCTCTCCACAGCACGACTGAACAAGTGAGCCTAAAAGAGTGACCAGCACCACCCCCTTGTGTCAGGGTGGAAATTAGACACTGAAGAGACTTGCAAACAGAAGAAGCCAAAATAAACAGAGGGAACCACTTTGGAAGTGATAGGTACAACAGATTAAAACCCTGCAGTTAGCACCAACTACATTGGAAGGGGCCTACAGACCTTGAGAAATAGAAGCTGGAACAAGGAACTATCTGAAACTGAACTGACCCCACACTGCCCGCAAGAGCTCCAGAGAAATTCTTAGATATAGTTTACTATTACCATTTTTAAATTTAAATTTAAAAAAAAAATTTAAGTCCTTTATTACTCCTTTAATTTTTATTTTTATAACCTACTATTACCTTGCCAAAAAAGACCCTATTTTTACAGCAAATTTCATATATATTTTTATAATTTTTGTGGGTTTTTTTTAATAATCTATTTTTGAGAGTCTAATCTCTAGATTTTTAATCTTTGTATTTTTGGTATTTGTTATCAATTTGGTACCTTTAAGAACCCAATCTTCAGTACCCATTTTTACTTAGGAGTGTGATTACTGGCCTGACTGCCCTCTCCTTTTGACTCTCCTTTTCTCCCCCAGGTCACCTCTATCTCCTCCCTCCCCCTTCTCTTCTCTACCCAACTCTGTGAATCTTTTGGGTGCTCCAGGCTGTGGAGGACACTTAGGGAGCTGATAACTGGCTAGATCTGTCTCTCTCCTTTTGATTCCCCCTCTTCTCCTCCTGGCCACCTCTATCTCCCTCCTCCCCCTTCTCTTCCTGTAACTCTGTGAACCTCTCTGTGTGTCCCTCACTGTGGAGAATCTTTTCACCATTAACTTAGATGTTTTATCATCAGTGTGGTATGGATGGAAAAGTCTTGAGGCTCCTATCAGAATAAGACTGAAAACCAGAGGCAGGAGGCTTAAATCTAAAAGTTGAGAACACCAGAAAACTCCTGACTCCAGGGAACATTAATCAACAAGAGCTCATCGAAAAGCCTCCATTCATACACTGAAACAAAGCTCCATCCAAGAGCCAAGTTCCAGAGCAAGACATACCACGCTAATTCTTCAGCAACACAGAACATAGCCCTGAGCTTCAATATACAGGCCACCCAAAGTAACACCAAACCCATAGACACCTCAAAACTTACTACTGGACACTTCATTGCACTCTAGAGAAAGAGATCCAGCTCCACCCACCACAACACCAATGCAAGCTTCCCTAACCAGGAAACCTTGACAAGCCACTCGTTCAACCCCACTCACAGGAAGGAACCTCCACAATAAAGAGGAACCACAAACTTTCAGCCTACAAAAAGGCCACCCCAAACACAGCAATCTAAACAAAATGAAAAGGCAGAGAGATATTCAATAGGTAAAGGAACATGATAAACGTCCACCAAACCAAACAAAAGAGGAGGAGATAGGGACTCTGCCTGAAAAAGAACTCAGAATAATGATGCAAAACCTTGAAAACAAAATGGAGTTACAGATAAATAGTCTGGAGACAAGGATTGAGATGATGCAAGGAATGTTTAGCAAGGACTAGAAGATATAAAAAAGAGTCAATCAATAATGAATAATGCAATAACTGAGATCAAAAACATTCTGGAGGGAACCAACAGTAGAAAAAACTGAGGCAGAAGATAGGATAAGTGAAGCGGAAGATAGAATGGTGGAAATAAATGAAGCAGAGAGGAAAAAAGAAAAAAGAACTAAAAGAAATGAGGACAACCTCAGAGACTTCTGGGACAATATCAAATGCCCCAATATTTGAGTCATAGGAGTCCCAGAAGAAGAAGACAAAAAGAAAGGCCATGAGAAAATACTTGAGGAGATAATAGTGGAAAACTTCCCTAAAATGGGGAAGAAAATAATTACCCAAGTCCAAGAAATCCAGAGAGTCCCAAACAGGATAAACCCAAAGCTAAACACTCCAAGACACATATTAACCAAATTAACAAAGATCAAACACAAAGAAAAAATATTAAAAGCAGCAAGGGAAAATAAACAAATAACCCACAAGGGGATTCCCATAACAGCTGATCTTTCAACAGAAACTCTTCAGGCCAGAAGGGAATGGCAGGACATAATTAAAGTGAAGAAAGAGAAAAATCTACAGCCCAGATTACTGTACCCAGCAAGGATTTCATTCAAATATGAAGGAGAAATCAAAAGCTTTACAGACAAGCAAAAGCTCAGATAATTCAGCACCACCATGCCAGCTCTTCAACAAAAGGTAAAGGATCTTCTGTAGACAGGAAACACAGAAAAGGTTCATAAACTCGAATCCAAAACAACAAAGTAAATGTCAATGGGATCATACTTATCAATAATTACCTTAAATGTAAATGGATTAAACACCCCAACCAAAAGACAAAGGCTGGCTGAATGAATATAAAAACAAGACCCCTACATAAGCTGTCTACAAGAGATCCACCTCAAAACAAGGGACACATACAGACTGAAAGTGAGGGGCTGGAAAAAGATATTTCACACAAATGGAGACCAAAAGAAAGCAGGAGTAGCAATACTCATATCAGATAAAATAGACTTTGAAATAAAGGTCATGAAAAGAGACAAAGAAGGACAATACATAGTGATCAAAGGCTCAATCCAAGAAGAAGACATAACAATTATTAATATATATGCACCCAACATAGGAGCACCTCAGTATGTAAGGCAAATGCTAACAAGTATGAAAGGGGAAATTAACAGTAACACAGTAATAGAGGGAGACGTTAATGCCCCACTCACACCTATGGATAGATCAACTAAACTGAAAATTAGCAATGAAACAAAAACTTTAAATGATACAATGGACCAGTTAGACCTAATTGACATCTATAGGACATTTCACCCCAAACAATGAATTTCACCTTTTTCTCAAGTGCACACGGAAACTTCTCCAGGAGAGATCACATCCTGGGCCATAAATCTAGCCTTGGTAAACTCAAAAAAACTGAAATCATTCCAAGCATCTTTTCTGATCACAATATGGTAAGATTAGATGTCAACTACAGGAAAAAAACTATTAAAAACAAAAACATATGAAGGCTAAACAACACGCTTCTGAATAACCAACAAATCACAGAAGAAATCAAGAAAGAAATAAAATATGCATATAAAGCAACTAAAAAAGGAAGAAATGAAGAACCTCAGGTTTAGTAGAAGGAAAGAAATCATAAAAATTAGGGCAGAGATAAATGAAAAAGAAACAAAGGAGACCATATCAAAAATCAACAAAGCTAAAAGCTGGTTATTTGAGAAGATAAATAAAATAGACAAACCAATAGCCAGATTCATCAAGAATAAAGGAACAAGAATCAAATCAACAAAATTAGAAATGGAAATGGAGAAATCATAACAGACAATACAGAAATACAAAGGATCATAAGAGACTATGATCAGCAACTATATGCCAATAAAATGGACAACTTGGAAGAAATGGACAAATTCTTAGAAAAGTATAACTTTCCAAAACTGAACCAGGAAGAAATAGAAAATATTAATAGACCCTTCACAAGCATGAAAATCAACACTGTAATCAGAAATCCTCCAGCCAACAAAAGCCCAGGACCAGACGGGTTCACAGCTGAATTCTACAAAAAATTTAAAGAAGACCTAACACCTATCCTACTCAAACTCTTCCAGAAAAGGTAAACTTCCACACTCATTCTACGAGGCCACCGTCACTGTAATACCAAAACCAGACAAAGATGCCACAGAAAAAGGAAACTACAGGCCAATGTCACTGATGAACATAGATGCAAAAATCCTTGACAAAATTCTAGCAATCAGAATCCAACAACACATTAAAAAGATCATACATCATGACCAAGTGGGCTTTATCCCAGGAATGCAAGGATTCTTCAATATCCACAAATCAATCAATGACTAAAAAGTAGCTATTAGAACTCAGTTCAATGAAGTAAAGAAAGATACAGTGAAGGAAAATATTAAATCAGAATAGAATAATAAAAAACATAAGAAGGATCAAAATAAAATTTTATAATTAAAACATAGATATTAACAAGAATATTTAATGTAATATATTAAGTAAAAGATTCACTCACTGGCTTAGTAGCAAAATATAGATGACAAAAGAGTCAGTGAACTTTAAGACAGATCGATAGAAATTATCCAACTGGACAGAGATGCAAAAATTTTCACAAAATGAAGAGAGCCTCAGTGGCCTATAGGATAGTATCAAATGTCTGACATGCAGGTCACAAGAGTTTGTTGAGGAAAGGAAAGTTAAGATAAGCAGAAAAAACTACTTAAAAAAACTAATGGCCCCAAACTTCTCATATTTAATGAAACTGTATAAATTTAAAGCTTCAGGAATCACGGAGAACCCCCTGCTCTGATAAATTCAGAGAACAATGTACAGGTACATCATAGGAAAATTGGTTACAATTAAAGGCAAAGAATAAATTTTAAGAAGTCAATGAAGAATAAATCTTAAGACGTCAATGAAGAATAAATCTTAAGAAGCATATGACATACAGAGCAACGTTTATTTTAAATTACAATGGACTTCTCTTCTGAAACTACAAATGCTAGAAGACAGTGGAGCAACATTTTAAAAATGCAGAAAGAAAATGTGTGTGTGTGTTAGTCACTCAGTTGTGTCCAACTCTCTGCAACTTCATGGTCTGTAGCCCACCAGGCTTCTGGGCAAGAATACTGGAGTGGGTTTCTAATCCCTTCTCCAGAGGATCTTCCCAACCAAGGGATCAAACCTGGGTCTCTGGCCTTGCAGGTAGATTCTTTACTGTCTGAGCCACCTGGAGAAATATGATTAAGAACAAATGATTCTTAAAACTTAATTAAGAGAAGGAAATCAACTGACTTAAAATTGAACAGTTTGAACAGACAACTAAAAACATACTCATGGCAAATGAACACATGAAAAGATAATTAACATTTTATTTATCAGAGAAAAACACATTAAAACCATAATGAGATACTGCTACTCACTCATCAGAGTGGCTAAAATTAAAATATAACTATAATAACTGTAGGCTAGGATGAGGAGAAAATGAAATGTTGATATACTTTTTAACTCCTTAATTGAAAGACTTTAAGGTTTCAGTTCAGTTCAGTTCAGTCGCTCAGTCGTGTCCGACTCTCCGTGACCCCATGAATCACAGCACGCCAGGCCTCCCTGTCCATCACCAACTCCCGGAGTTCACTCAAACTCATGTCCACAGAGTCGGTGATGCCATCCAGCCATCTCATAAGGTTTAGAGTACATTAAAATGCCAGAAATCTGTTTTTATCAAATAGTTAAAAACTGGCATGAAAATATATACATAAAACCAGCCAAAAAGGCAAAGAAGAATTTTACATAGCCATAATGTGAGGAAAATGTAGCTCATTTCTTTAGACACAAAAAATAGGTGAGGAAATAGACTATCTGATGAATCACTGAAATAATGAATTACTGAAAAATCTCTACTGCTATCACTTTGGAACATTATTATACATCTCATTTACATTAGTAAAAATGCAGTTTGGAGAAGGAATGATGACAATTTTTCTTTCACAATTTTTATCTTATTTCCAGTGACAATGTAAATAGTTTTCTTCCTCAGTATTCTCACATTAGTCTGCCATTCGTATTTCTAACACACGCTAAAATTAATAATAAGCTATAGACTAAGGCAGATCATGCTTGTGATTTGAGAGCATTCAGTCTGTAACTTCAGGAGCTTGAGCAAATATCAATTACCTTGAGTTTTATGTTCCTCATCTGTAAAATGGTAATCTTAGCACATATAGCATTTGGGATACAAACTAAGTAAATAGGGTCCTCATTATGACTGACCACCCTGACACCCATCAGCAAAAACAACACACTTTTAGTTCCAGTCCATTTGACAGATTTAACATCAAAAATTCTAAACATACAACAATGGAAATATTCTATACACTACCGTGTGCATATCTACTCCCTTCTAACAAGCCAATGATAAATCTCACAGCTCAAAATGTTTGTTTTTCTTAATACCCATTAAAACAAAAGTTTTCCTGTCTTGTTGAGTTCCTGCCACAAAGTAAGATTTCAGGTCCAATGTCTTACTGAATTAATATATTAAGAGAAGTTCCCTAAACAAAGAAGCCAGGAATTACGGTATAAAGTGTCACAACAGAACTAATTTGAAAACTTCAGATCAACCCTGATACCTCAGGGTAGATGAGCCAAGCCGTAACAAAGATGTCTCTGAAAAACATGTTGTTGCTGTTCAGTTGCTAAATCATGTCTGACTCTTGGTGCCCCATGGACTATAGCACACCAGGCTCTTCTATCTGGGATTTTCCAGGCAAGAATGTTGTAACCAGGGATCAAATCCATGTCTCCTATATTAGCAGACAAATTCTTTGCCACTGAGCCATCGGGGAAGCCTCTCAAAATATCTAACATTGTTTTAAATGAACTGTACTTTTTTTCTTCTTAAAAGTCAATTAAAAAACCCAACAGCAAGAGAAGCATCTTATTTTTACTGAAAAGAAAAGTTTCTGATGAAAACTGTCACCTATTAATTTATAAATTCAAATGTTTTTACTGATTCTTATTTAACATGACATATCTTTGTCCCTCCCTATTAAATGCCTAAGAATAAAAATCTGAATTACTGTTAATAGTCAGTGAGTTAGGAAAACTTTAAATACTCTGGGTAAATTATAACAAAAGTACATTGCTGCATCTGTCATCCCTTTGTAATTCCTTGAAGCTAATATGTTCATAAGCCTCGCCTTCTTATAACCAACCTTATAGTTAGATATTCAATACAATTCTCTGGAAAGATTTCACCACTTTTCAGATATTCCTACCCAATATTTTTTATATAAATACTAGGTTCACTTTGCACAGTTATTTTTTGTAGTCCTATTTGGCTTATCACTAGACAGAAATGCCAAGGCTTAAGTGATGAAGTCTTATAGTTCTCTGGGTGAGTTACAAGGTAATTTTAGGCATTTTTGTGAGTTGTTCAATAAGTCCTCCATTGAAACTTAAAGGCAAGTATATCGAATTGCCCTTGAAAATGATTTACCATATCCTACTCCCTTTTCCCATATGAAAGACACCTTTCTGGTTTGTATAAGAACACTGGGTTTTTAAAACAAAATGTAAGAGTAAAATAAAGCATTCTCTGAACGGATAGTGGCAAAATTAAGAAATCAACAAGTGGGCAGTGCAGCAAAGTATTTTAGTTCTTGAAACCTGTTAGGTATTTTTGTGTACCTACCATGTGTTAAGAACTTCTCTAAACTCTTGGAGATATGGTGGAAAATTAAATAAAGCGTCTACTGCCAAGAAGTTTCCATTCAGTTCAGGAATCCCATGGAACTGGAATAAACTTTCATCTTAATACACCAATGCAAACAATTTTGCAAAAGACCTTTTTTAGTTTGTTGTTGTATCTGAAAAAATAGGAGTCAAAGCATTTATAATAATGAAACTATCATATAAAATAGTTATTTCTAAGACTTTTTCAGCAGTCTTGAAACCTCTATGTAATCCTTTTACCATCTAAGATTAAAAACAAATGTATACTGTTGCTTCTGTCTTTGTACACTGTATTGAAGCATTGTGAGGGACTTAGAAAGGGATTATTTTTAAGCTATTGAGTCTAAATAACAAATCACCAATTTCATACCTGGAAGTCAAGAAAAGATGATTGCAGTCAGGTCAGATTAAACACAAACCCTGAACAGTTTCCATCTGATGGGCATACTTATAAAATGCAGGATAGTTTTATCAATATCATTTTTCTACTTCATTAGCTTTATTTAGCCTGGAGGCTGCAGAGCGGGACCACAGATCTCTCTACCATTAGTCCACTTCTATCAAGCTGTGAGGAATATGGCAAGAAAACTTCATTAAGTCCTAAAGGGCAACTAAGAATAGATGCACTTCCTTTCCCAGACTTCACCTCCAGAACTCTCTGATGATGCTTGACGTACATTCAAAGACGCATGCACTTTAATTAATAGAAATTTTCACTCACTCTCTTTTTATTGAATATCCAGGAATTGTACTAATTTTTTCCAGTGGGGAAAAATTGGAATTTGTGATCAGAGTCAATTAGATCATGTGATTAGTTAACAGACAAAATGATCTAACTTATATCACCTAAATCCAATATGGAACCAGTCATGCAGATAAATTTTCATGCTGGAGACACAAAATGATTAAAATAAACTTAAAAGAACAGGAGAGTAGAGGGGAAAACGCTCATGTCGGTCCAATTGTACTTCCCCAATCCTTTCTCACTACACAGGATTTTAGATAGACTAAGGTTTCCCATGGTAATTCAACTAAAATATATTAGACTCTTAATTCTGTTTCATTAACTCCTTTTTAAGAGAGTAAAATAAGATTAAGCTGAATCTGACTCAGATATTGAAACATGTTTCTCAGGCTCTCGTGTCACTTGCATTAGTATTAATATTTGAAAATGTTTCTTCAAGGCTGAAGCAAAATCACCATCATCATCATCTTTGACTTCTAGTCCTTCACTATCATCTATTTCCTTAAGAAAATATGTATCGGGGATTAGTCCAGAGATAGAGGAAATTTGACAGAGTTGTCTAAAGTTTTGGCCTTTAGGTACAATCTGAAATGGGTGTCTTGACATATCATAACATTGACCCACCTGCTATATAAACTTTTCTCTTGAGGAAGGAATCCCAACTGGCAACTACAGTGCTGAGCACCAATATTAATAATACACTGCTGCTTGCCTAGGAACTTACAAGCTATTATACCTTTAAAAAGAGAAATCATGTAATTCCCCTCCTGTAGCCACAATTCCCTGCTCAGTTTTTTCCTTAGAATGGCATTAGACAGACAGCTCCCCTGTCTGAAAGCTTCTTTCTATTTGCTATAGTAGCTGACAGCACTTCAGGGGAAGCAGGGCATCTTTAAAGTTTCAATATCTTTTCAAACAATCTTTCTTGGCTTCCCCTGCCCGTTGGCTACTAACAATCTGAAAGGCACTCAGCAAAATCAACTTGCAATTTCAAAGAACTTAGCTGTTTTTAAGTCAACTTTGTTTAAAAAGAATTTAACTACAGTTCATCATTCAAAAAATATAAATTCGTACATTACAAATAACCCAAGGGCAGTCCCAGAATTTCTAGAGTGCTGAGAGAATGAGGCAGCTGAATGTGCAGAGAACCAAGAAGCGATGGATTCTTGAGGATAGGGCCACAGTGTTAACTCAAAGCATCCTGTCACTGAACAAACCTCAAAAACCACCCAATCAGCTTTCCCCTTCACACCATCCAGTACGCACTACGGCCTCTCAAAAGGTATGTCAGCCCTGAAGATTCTCATTCCATGTAAATGAATTATGCCGACAATCTTGTAAAAGGACTTAATTTAGTAAGCAATTAAGCTGATGCAAAGGTATTAAAAATTGCAGGCAGGAAGTGAGGAAAACATAAGGAGAGAGAGGTAGAAGGCAGTGCTCAAGAGACTAGGAGAGTAGGAGGAAAGGGAAGGGAGAACACGTGTTTAATTATTTCCAAGAGACTACATCCAAATAAGCTGGATTGATGAAAGATGAAAGTTATCCTTAAAGTATTTCCTTTCACCCATCCATTCAATTATGTATCTTAATTATGAATCTCTTGTTATGTGTAGACACTGTCCTCATGCTGAGGGAAATGCATAAGAAAGAAATATAATCTCCTTACCTCCAAGGTTCCTATAATCTTATGGAGGGGATAGAAAACATGACTGGTAGATTGAAAGATGGTAGATAGATAGACTCCAAATTATTTGCACTGACTAAAGAAATGGGAGACCGGGGTAGGGGATTATTGAGAAGATGAATTTAGGGAGAGATGTGAAGTAGTATGTCAGTGGAGGGGATCTGTGGAGAAGACAATCCAATCAGAGGCAAAAGCCATAGCAAAAATATGAAGAGGGCAAACCATCATCTGGAACTAATGCAAGGGTTAAAGTGGCAGAAATGTGATGCACGCAGGAACTTGGTGGAAGAGGAAATACAGGCAACGTGGGATCAGATTTTGGAGGATTTTCTCACAATTTATCACAAAATATAAAAAAAATGTGCTTCTTTTAATATCCTGGTAATTATACAGCAACAAAACATCTAAAATTGTAAGGGCTTTTATCAACTCTTCAACTATAAAAAGAAAGTTCTGATTGTGAAGTGCACAGTATGAACAAAGCGGGAGAGAGGAAAATAAACATCAACATTCACGGACCACTGCAACCATGGAAGAGGACCAACACAAAGGGACTGGAGTGGAGGCTTACTCTCCCCTCAGAGGTGCCTAATGCAAAACTTGTTTGCAATTCTTATTAAATACATATCTTTCCATGGATCTATCATGGGATCAAAGATATTTTATGCTTGTTTGTGTGAGATGAAGCTTGGGAATTTGTTGAATAAGTATTTCAGATAATTTTTACCCTTAGGGGAATTTGGGGAAAAAACTAAGGTAGAAGGCATGGGCCTGTAATCATGGCTACTTATGAGGAAACTCAAGCAAATAATTGTGCTAAGGAGTTGCAGGGGCATGCAGATATGAAAAGACCCCATATTAATAACATGTTGTGTAATCTAAATATAATTAAGAGGTCAAGTGGGTCGGATGTTGTATGGATTTAATTGCTTGTAAAATCAGATGATTATAGTAGGACAGGTAGCAAAGAAACAAGTAGATTTAGGTTTTGAAATACAGCTTAAGGAATTATAAAGTAGCACAAATGGATTGTCTTTTGGTAACATCCTTTCTCCATTCATGGTGGCTTTTTAATGCTAAGGTTACAAATAGAGGTCATAAACATTTATGTTTCCTACATAAAAGTTAGTGAAAATGCCAGATTTAATATTTATATGCTGGATTCCTCTCTTTTTTGGCTGGAAAAGTTTCACATTTAAAAGTAAATACACATCAGTGTGATACAGACATTTACTTCTTTTCCTTGTCTTGAAGGTTTACTTCCTCTGACTTAGCAGGATATGCAAAAAATTGGATCTTATCAAATTTTTGAGATATCTGCTTAGGAGAGGTTTCTTTGAGCTCACACTGTTCCCTTGTGTTTGGAGCTCCAGCCTGGCTTAACACTTGCTGCTCCTGCCACCATAAAGTGTGATGCTGAAATTGCTTTATCTCCTAGAGGACATGTGCTTGACAGAATGATGCTCAAGCTTCAGATCTATCCACGCTGACATGGACAAGGTCTATGAAAGGTCCTCCATCGTTTGATTTTCTCCATGACTATAGTTCCAGGCTCTGCTGATACCAATACATTGCCTTAATATAGTGTGACAAGTTAAAAATGTTTTTTTGGATATGGAAGGAGATAAAGTTTTCGGCTTAAAATAAATTTTTAGGATTCAAAGTACAAAATCAGAGGTTCACTCTTTGTAAGGGACGATACTTTGAGTCATGAGTTGATCCTTCAGTTCCTAAACTGAGGTTCCTTTTCTCAGCCGCTTAATGTCAAAAGAGAGTCCATCTTCAAATACAATACACTCTAAAAAACTTTCTATTTACTTGATTGGATTGCTCCCCTTTTCTGTCAATGTTTCCCAAAGTTTGTTTCTTCAATTTAAAGGCTTTCCTATATATTGCTCAAGGGAATACTGAAGTTCTGAAGAACAATATAGTGTCTAGCCAATTCCAGAAGGATATATTTCTGTGAAATTGTCCTTGTATTTAGAAACAGCTGATTAAGCTTAAGATTGTTTGATTTCTTAAGTGATTTTCATTGCAGTCTGCCAGACTAAAAATGGAGCCGTTCTATTTCCTTACTCCACTTTATTCCATGATGCCATTCTATTTTACAATTTTTAGAGGGAGGAGTCTCTAGAATATCCATTTCAGGAAATGCTTGATTAAAACCAAAAATTATTTTTAAATATGTAATTACTATATAAATCACTCGTCCTAAAATAAAAAAGATGAAGGAAGACAAGTTTGCATGTAAATCTGAAGTTTTATTTTTTAACCATAGTAATAGTAATTGTGTTAGTCACTCGGTTGTGTCTGACTCTGTGATCTCATGAACTGTAGCTTGTCAGGCTCTTCCGTCCATGGGATTCTCCAGGCAAGAATACTGGAGTGGGTTGCCATTCCCTTCTCAGGGGATCTTTCTGACCCGGGGATTGAACCTGGGTCTCCTGTATTGCAGGCAGATTCTTTACCATCTGAGCCACCAGGGAAGCCCCCATTTTTTTTTAACCATATCCATTTCAAATATTTGACCTTTCTTCATTATTTGGGTTTAAACAATATTATCAACTTTTTAATGTACCTTTCTGTATTTTTAAATATATGTTTATATGTATTCACTAGAAACAAATACAAATGAATTTATTACTTCATTACTTTGATGGCCATAAATTTATAACAAATACAACTGATTGTTCAAACTATTTGTCATCTTTAGAGGAATCATATGGGACCACATTAGAGAAGGCAATGGCACCCCACTCCAGTACTCTTGCCTGGAAAATCCCATGGACAGAGCAGCCTGGGAGGCTACAGACCATGGGGTCTCAAAGAGTCGGATATGACTCAGTGACTTCACTTTCAGTTTTCATTTTCATGCATTGGGAAGGAAATGGCAACCCACTCCAGTGTTCTTGCCTGGAGAATCCCAGTTATGGCAGAGCCTGGTGGACTGCCATCTATGGGGTCGCACAGAGTCGGACACGACTGAAGCGACTTAGCAACAGCAGCAGCAGCATGGGACCACATCTTAATACAATGTATCTTTGGAGGAAAGGTAAATTATTTCTCCATTGGATTTCTCCAAATTCTCATCTCCCAATGGCCAAATACCTCTGCGTTTCTAGGACATATACTGGTCCTCCAGGCAGCCAGAAGTCTCTCTTTGCAAGTCAAATTCAGCCATTATTCAAGAATTCAAGTAAGGGCATGGAGACATTGGCTCCATATGAAGTTATATCCTTGTTCATAAATGATGGCTTATAATGCTTCATTAAGTGAAACAGAATTTATTCTCAAACATGGCACAAGAGATTTGGATTTTGTTGCACATTCAGCTGCTCTAATGCAGTCGATATTCTTATTGAATTTAAACAAAGCAGTGATTTAAGAGGGAAAAAAAGGAGCTTACTCGTGTGTCCATCAGAAAACATTAAAAATATCATCAACAATTTCAAGTTGATAACCTAAATCAAATTTCCTTTATCTGTCTGTTCAAATCTGTGTAAATAATTCTCTTTCCTCTGGATCTTAGGTCAGTAATATGCTTTCGAGAAGTTTATCTGATTCTGATCTAAAACATGTTCTGGAAAGCCTATTCTAGACCTCTGGTATTGTTGAAAGTTGTCTGAGCAATGTCTGTTCAGAACCCTGTGCCAAGACTCTTTTGAGTTACAATTCATTTTCTTTTTTTTTTCTTTTGCATTTTTATTATAGTAAAACATATACACCATTAAAGAAAGCCTTTGGAATTTTTAAGTGTAAAGTATTGTGAATTAAACACATAATGTTGTTTCAGTTCAGTTTAGTCACTCAGCCGTGTCCGACTCTTTGCGACCCCATGAATCATAGCACGCCAGGCCTCCCTGTCCATCACCAACTCCCAGAGTTCACTCAAACTCATGTCCATCGAGTCGGTGATGCCATCCAGCCATCTCATTCTCTGTTGTCCCCTTCTCCTCCTGCCCCCAATCCTTCCCAGCATCAGAGTCTTTTCCAGTGTGTCAACTCGTCGCATGAGGTGGCCAAAGTATTGGAGTTTCAGCTTGAGCATCAGTCCTTCCAATGAACACCCAGGATTGATCTCCTCTAAAATGGACTGGTTGGATCTCCTTGCGGTACAAGGGACTCTCAAGAGTCTTCTCCAGCACCACAGTTCAAAAGCATCAATTCTTCGGCGATCAGCTTTCTTCACAGTCCAACTCTCACATCCATACATGACCACTGGAAAAACCATAGCCTTGACTAGACAGACCTTTGTTGGCAAAGTAATGTCTCTGCTTTTTAATATACTATCTAGGTTGGTCATAACTTTCCTTCCAAGGAGTAGGTGTCTTTTAATTTCATGCATAATATTGTTTAGTAGATTCTAAAACTTATTTGTCTTGCATAAGTAATAGTTTATATTCACTCAAAAGCAATACTGCATTTCCTTCTTCACCTGCTTCCTGGCAACCACCATTCTACTTTCTGCTTCCATGAGTTTGTTTTCTTTAGATATCTCATATGAGTAGAACTGTGCTCCTGCAGTGACTTATTTCAGTTAACATAATGTCTCATAAATGTTGTCACATATGGAAGCATTTTCTTCTTTTTTAAAGTTAAAAATATTCTATTCTATGCATGTGTATGTTATATCTATACCTATATATATATACACACCATATTTTTTATACATGTATCTGTTGACAGACATTTAAAATGGAACTACCACATGATTCAGCAATCTCACTTTCAGGCATTTATCAGAAAGAATTGAAATCAGGATCTTGAAAACTCTATTATTTGAAGCACTGAATTCTAAGAGTATTTGGTATAGCACTTCCATAAGATCTGCAACTGATCTTAGCTGAAGTTCAGTTTATGTTTCCTAACTTATAAACAACTTTTAGGCAAGTATAAGATGAAAACAGTAACTATTTTCTGATGGTAGAACTGAATGTGTGTGATAAACTGATTATAATAACCAATAATAGAAGTCAGGACAGTAATATTCTTTATTGGGATACAATAAAAGTACTTCATAAAGATTTGATTTTACCTTCAAGGATAAACACATATTTTGGAGAATGAGGCCACAGAAAACTACCAGTCCTGATATCTAAAGTGCATGACCTTTAAAATATATCTATATTAGTAACATTTTTTCCCAAACAGAAACTGAAGTTACTATTATATCCACTGTCCTATTTCTAGGCTGCCTCTAAATTAGAATGTGAGAAATACCAGAAGTTGATCACACCCATGTGCATGAAAACAGACACTGCTCCACTGGTTCTCATAATACTCTGCAAGCTATGGTAGGTTACAATACAAAGAATTATACCCACTCTTAGTGTTTACTCTAGAATGCAATTCTTGTACTTATTCAACAAGTGCGTACAAATAAATAAATAAATAAGCCCACATGAGTTCATTTCCATTGTATAATTTTAAATCACATTTCTTCCTCATATAGTTAGAAATGATGAGCAAGACAGTAAACCGTGCATATATTTATATTGGTGGTTTAGTCGCTAAAGTCGTGTTTGACTCTTCTGACCCCATGGACTGCTGCCTGCTAGGCTCCTCTGTCCATGGGATTCTCCAAGCAAGAATACTGGAGTGGGTTGCCATTTCCTTCTCCAATATTTATATTAGTTGGGCCAAAAATTTCATTCACGTTTTTCCATAACATCTTAAAGAAAAACCTTAACGACCTTTTTGGTCAACTCAATATCTGATCCCATTATTCTTTATAGAGGATATCTCTTCGGACTGTCTATAAGTCATCTCAATCTCCTAGAACCACCCTCCTTCACTGCCATTCATATAGCCATCATAAAAAAAAGAAAAAAAAAAATCACATACTCTTGCATGTACCTACCGCTGGTTGTGTTTACCAGGCCAGAGATAGGCATTTAACTTGAGCTGGGCCCCAAATTCTCTTCCCTAGACTTTCTGTACATATATAAGAAATAGGCTACCCTAACCATAAATTATGTTGAGTCTTAAGCTTGCTATATGATCATCTTTATTGCCAGGTGAATAAAGCCAATAGGCAATGCGGTAGAAAAAAGCTAAGAATTTGAAAAAAAGTAGAAAGAGAGGCAAAAGTTCAAGTTTTTGCCTCTGTGTTTTTGCTGAGGCAAAACAGGTGTTCCATCCACGGTCACATAGTCTTTAATAGAAGAACTTGTTTAACACAGGTAGTCTCAGTCCTTTGTTAACTATTCCACTAGCATAAACATTAAGAGAGCAGTGACGTTCGTCTTATCTGTCCATCACTCTATCCCCCGTGAATGGAACATCATAGATGCCCAATAAGTAATTTTTAAAATAAATGATTACCTATGGTCAGTTCAGTTCAGTCGCTCAGTCGTGTCCGACTCTCCGCGACCCCATGAACCACAACACGCCAGGCCTCCCTGTCCATCACCAACTCCCGCAGTTCACTCAAACTCAGGTCCACAGAGTCGGTGATGCCATCCAGCCATCTCATTCTCTGTCGTCCCCTTCTTCTCCCGCCCCCAACCTTTCCCAGCATCAGAGTCTTTTCCAGTGAGTCAACTCGTCGCATGAGGTGGCCAAAGTATTGCAGTTTCAGCTTTAGCATCAGTTCTTCCAATGAACACCCAGGATCGATCTCCCTTAGAATGGACTGGTTGGATCTCCTTGCGGTACAAGGGACTCTCAAGAGTCTTCTCCAACACCACAGTTCAAAAGCATCAATTCTTCGGCGATCAGCTTTCTTCACAGTCCAACTCTCACATCCATACATGACCACGAGAAAAACCATAGCCTTGACTAGACGGACCTTGGTTGGCAAAGTAATGTCTCTGCTTTTTAATATATTATCAAGGTTGGTCATAAATTTCCTTCCAAGGAGTAAGCGGCTTTTAATTTCATGGCTGCAATCAGCATCCGCAGTGAGTTTGGAGCCAAAAAAAATAAAGTCTGACACTGTTTACACTGTTTTTCCATCTATTTCCCATGAAGTGATGGGACCAGATGCCATGATCTTTGTTTTCTGAATGTTAAGCTTCAAGCCAACCTTTTCACTCTCCTCTTTCACTTTCATCAAGAGGCTTTTGAGTTCCTCTTCACTTTCTGCCATAAGGGTAGTGTCATATGCATATCTGAGGTTATTGATATTTCTCCCAGCAATCTTGATTCCAGCTTGTGCTTCTTCCAGCCCAGCGTTCCTCATGATGTACTCTGCATAGAAGTTAAATAAGCAAGGTGATAATATACAACCTTGACGTACTCCTTTTCCTATTTGGAACCAGTCGGTTGTTCCATGTACAGTTCTGACTGTTGCTTCCTGACCTGCATACAGGTTTCTCAAGAGGCAGGTCAGGTGGTCTGGGATTCCCATCTCTTGAAGAATTTTCCACAGTTTATTGTGATCCACACAGTCAAAGGCTTTGGCATAGTCAATGAAGCAGAAATAGATGTTTTTCTGGAACTTTCTTGCTTTCTCCATGATCCAGCAGATGTTGGCAATTTGATCTCTGGTGCCTCTGCCTTTTCTAAAACCTGCTGGAACATCTGGGAGTTCACGGTTCACATATTGCTGAAGCCTGGCTTGGAGAATTTTGAGCATGACTTTACTCGTGTGTGAGATGAGTGCAATTGCGCGGTAGTTTGAGTATTCTTTGGCATTGCCTTTCTTTGGGATTGGAATGAAGACTGACCTTTTCCAGTCCTGTGGCCACTGCTGAGTTTTCCAAATTTGCTGGCATATTGAGTGCAGCACTTTCACAGCATCTTAATTTAATATGTCTTAATTGCATCAGTGTTGGTGAGAGAATTGTTGGTCTTTTCATAAATTACCACACAATAGGGGGCTAGGCTAAAAACATGCATAATCTGTACAGTCTACTTATATACAAACTTGACTGCTATATTTTTAACACAATTTATACAATCTTGGTTATGACCTAGCTAATAACTACTGCTGCTAAGTCACTTCAGTCGTGTCCGATTCTGTGTGACCCCATAGATGGAAGCCCACCAGGCTCCCCCTTAGCATTAATAACATATTTTGAAAATTGAAAGACAAAAATGGCAGACAAAAAAAAATGATAGTCAACCAACACATGTTAAAAATCTGAAAAAATAGCACCTTTCCCTGCTTTGTTGTATTTATTTATTTAAAGAAAACTGATGACATTGTCTCATTAAAAACAGTGGAATGGAGCAGAGGAAAGAGGACCAAGAAAGAATTAGACTTGTAAGAAGAGGCTGCTAAAGTTAAGGAAGCTAAAGGGCCTTTCCCGTACTCTCTAAGACGTGTAGCAGCAAGAGAGGAAGTTCTCAACAAGATGACACAAGAATAAGTAAAGCAGGGGAAAGGCATCTAAAAAAATCCATCAGGAAAAAATTCTGGTTCCACCCAGTGTGTTAATGCATGCTCAGTCATTTCCAACTGTGACCCTACGGATTGTAGCCTGCCAGGCTGCTCTGTCTATGAGATTCTCTAGGCAAGAATACTTGCATGGGTTGCCATGCCCTCCTCCAAGGGTACTTCCCGACCCAGGGATCAAACCCACATCTCCTGTGGCTCCTTCATGGCAGGCGGTTTCTTTTACTGAGTCACTTGGGAAGTCCCTCGATCCTAGGGATCAGAGCTCAGAAGCAAGATTCAAGCCCTTTGGTGTCAAAGCATAAGGACACTTCTTAGTATCTTAGTACCAAGGGTGGGAGAGATACCAAGATTAGAATCCAGAAAGAAAGACTGGAGTATAAGGTCATGATTAAAAATAAGGCAACATCCTACAAAGTAGAGATCAGGTGCACAGTCAGATCTAGAGTACAAAAAAAGGAAAGCTTTGATGCTGAAATTCAAAGAGGCAGTCTAAAGCCCTTAAAACTTTTCTACTTCTGATCAGGATGAGTCCTACATAGGTATCAAATGGTCAGAGATATGAAGGATATACAGACGCAGGTTTCAGGATCAAGATCTTACAAAGTTTTCTTCAATAGTCAAATTGGGGTAGATGACAGGGCAATTGAGATAAGTATGAATCAATTTAGCACACCTTTCTATTGCTGAGCAGATGAGTTATAATTCTGACTTTGTCTCTCATTAACTGTGTGCCCTTAGATGAAGTTTAACTTGAACATGAAAAATATACTTCTTTTAAAAAATAAGGATAATAAGACTAGAATCCATTGAACTGCAAGGAGATCAAACCAGTCAATCCTAAAGGAAATCAGTTCTGAGTATTCATTGGAAGGACTGATGCTGCAGCTGAAGTTCCAATAATTTGGCCACCTGATGTGAAGAACTGACTCATTGGAACAGACCCTGATGCTGGGAAATACTGAAGGTAGGAGGAGAAGGGGATGACAGAGGATGAAATGGTTGGATGGCATCACCGACTCAGTGGATATGATGAGTTTGAGCAAGCTCCAGGAGTTCGTGATGGACTAGGAAACCTGGCATGCTGCAGTCCATGGGGTGGCAAAGAGTCAGACACGACTGAGCAAGTGAACTGAAGACATAATTGTTTAGAAAATGAAACTGTATAACCCTTTATCACAGTGTATATAAGTAGTTACATATAACTAGACGTATTAGCATACGAGTACTTACTCGTACTCGTTAATCAGCAGTTAGGCTCATACAGGGGTTCATAAGGTTAACTAAGAACCTGCTAAGGAACTGTTTGCTGGCAACATTAACTAGGGATCATTTTAGGAAATTAAAACTAAGTTGAAGTTTTTATGAATTTTGTTCCAGTCATAACCTGTGCAAGTGTTAATGATAATAGTAAATATGCTTTTCTTTTCAATTTTATGCATATTATTATTGAAAAATAAGTGTGTACATGCATGCTCAGTAGCTTTAGTCCTGTCTGACTCTCTGTGATCCTATGGATTGTATCCCACCAGGCTCCTCTGTCCATAGGATTCTCCAGGAAAGAATACTGGGGTGGGTTGCCACATACCCTCCTCCAGGGGATCTTCTCAGTCCAGGGATTGAATCTGTGTTCCCTGTGGCTCCTGCACTGCAGGCAGATTCTTTACTGCTAGTCACTGGAGTGACTATAAAAAAGTATCTGTTTCAAAATAATGTATTACAAATGTTAAGGTTTTTATATTTTTTACTATTACTCATTACTATTTCCTTTGAAACATTTAATAAATTACCTCTCTGTGGTTATTAGCTTTGTATACCTTTCAGTTGTTGCTGAATTAAGATGAGAAGAAACAATGGTTCTTACATTGCTGCTGCTAAGTCGTTTCAGTCGTGTCCGACTCTGTGAGACCCCATAGATGGCAGCCCACCAGGCTCCCCCGTTCCTGGGATTCTCCAGGCAAGAACACTGGAGTAGGGTGCCATTGCCTTCTCCTGGTTCTTACATTGCCCTCACATATTTAGTGTTCCAACATCATGGCCGTGATGTGGACATGAGATTCACCTCCAAACTGAAAATGACCTGTAATTCTCATATCTATAACATGGCAGTCTCTCTGGGAGCGAGTTAGCCAGCTTTTCCGAACAACTTGCTACAAAACACCTCTACTTTCACAACAAGTGATTCTTAAAACTGTCTTTCAGTGGAGAGAGAAAGCAGAGGAAGGTACTGACTCTTCTTTTTTCTTTGAAATACATTGGTTTTAAAAGTACAGCTGGATTCCATAATTAATCTTATTATGAGTGTCTTTTTGTGAAAAAGATCATTCTTGGAAAAATCATTGACTCATTTAAATCAGTAATAATACACTTTCATAAGGGTATGTTTCTAATTTTATTTCCTCTGTCTCTCAATAGGTACTAGTTGTTCAGGCTATTCAAGGGAATTTCTAGTGTTTTGTATTCTATTTTGGCAAATCCAACAATAAAATGCTTGATTCACTCATGATTAAAGCATATAATTACTATAAATAATTTAGCAAAATGTTTAAAATAAAAAGGATTTACCACTCAGATTGAGACAGAGCTAACATAAGCAAATGCTATCAAAAGAGGGGGTAAAAGTTAAAGATGTTTATCTTACAAGGAAAATATAAGAATAAAAAATTAACCTCAAACCTGCACCTTTTACATTAAGTGCATATTTTTATGAGCATGTATAAGTATTTTGGCAATTCTCATTTATAAAAGCTACTCAGGCTGACTTTATATTGAGTCTATTTGTTTCTCTTTGTAGTAAATCACCCTTTTAGATAAAACTTTCACTATCTATACACTCAAATATGACCATTTGGAAAATAAATTATATTTTCTAGAAAATAATTTTAGATAAAAAGAATAATTTCATACACATCTAATACTTTAATTTTATAATAAAACAGTTACTTTGCTTTGGAAGGATTAGCATTTAATTATTTAATATAAATAAAGTAAATTCTGTAACGAAAGATAAATGGTTCCAGACTTACTGTAATTTGTCAAAATACAAATTTCTAAAGTTCTAGTTCAAAAAATAAAAATAAACACGAGATAAGGAAACAACACATATTAAGTGCGTATTACCTTTACCTAACTTAAATCATTCAAATATCCCTGGTCAGGTTGATTTATTATAATGCTACATGTGCACAATTATAATCAACAGAGATGCTGATATTATTAAGAGATTGAATACAACCTGAAGAAAGGATGTGCCATTTCTATAATTTGCAGGGGCATGCAGGTACACATGCATAAGCCAAATGGCCCAGGGTAAGAGTGTGGCTAGTAAAGTGCCCAGGGAACAAAGCTGAAAGGAGAGCTTGGTCTCAGAGCTGTGAGAGTAGAGTCAGTACTTGCAAAACCTAACTGCTGGAGGTTTCTTTAAATTATGCACTCTAGACGCATCACATGCCATAACCCAAAGAGTAGAATAAGCGTGTTGTCAAATCCTAGTTTGTATCTGTTGATCTTTCTTCAGCATTTCTGTATGTCTCTGCCTTCCTTTTAGAAACCTTGGAAATTGGTAGAACCTTCTGATCAAAAACTTTCTTTCAACAATCAGTTATGAATATTTACAATGGTACATTTTTTTTCCTATTTCAGAATGAAATAATAGAGCATCAATTACCTGCAGAATAAAACAAATACTTTTAGCCTATTTTCAGTACTTAGAAGTGGACCTTTACAGAAGCCAGAAGCTCATGGAGAAAAGCAGAAAGGAAACTAACTTATGTTGAGGGCCTTTTCAGAGTCAAACACTTGGCTCATCACTCAATAGATACTTGTTGAACATGTACAGTGTGATGAGCATTATCCTAGACACTAGAGATAAATCAGTGACAAAATAGATTAAAAGATGCTGACATAAATCAACTGCACATTCCACAGGGGAGATATAGACAATAACTGAGTAAGTTAGGTTAGAATACACTGCCACCCTTAGACTCCCCCAAACACTGGGTGCCATTAGAGGCCTCCACTCCAGCACATCTCAGGAAACAGCTTCCTCATGGGGCAAGCAGTTTATAGGTCTAAGGGACTGGCTCACCAGGAAGCCAGGCATTCCCCCCACCCATCATGATTCTTGTACTCAGACCCTATAATCTCCAGTTCAAAAGGATCCCATGCCCAGAAAGTCCTCCCTGTGTGTGTACCTGGAGACCAAGGAGCCAAGGGTTCCGGTGTACTGCAAGTATAACTCAAAGCTTTGACTTATCGTCTAGGAAGAACATAGGTGTTCTCGTGGTGAGGAATGGGACCGGAACAGGGACAATACGGGGTTCAAAGTTTGAGCTAGGAGCTGGAACACTGAGTAGTCTGCTACTTTAAATGCAAAACCAGACTTCAAGAATGCTTAAACTTATCAAGGTGGAGGAGTAAAATGAATTTTACTTAATAATTTTTACCTTGATTTAAAACACTTAAAATATTTATACTTACAGTATGTAGGTCTATGTTTGTATTCTTCACGCAGGACTGCTAAGCATTAAACATAGACCAGTTAGAAAAAATACATGTTATAGAGACATAATGCAGAAGAGTTAAGGGAATCAGGTTTAAAAAAATGGAATGGGATTGCACTTTTAAACAGAATGCTCAGAAAAACAGTGACTGACAAGGGGATAATGGAGCAGAGACCTGAAAGATGTAAAAAGGTTGATCAAGCAGTTATATGGAGGAAAGGCAGCCCAGTCAGAGAGAAAGCCTTCTGAAGAGAGGAGGAGAACTGGAGAGCTTGAGGTCTCAGGAATCACCATAACGCCAGGGGCTACGGAGTGGATTAGGCGAGGGAAGGATGGCAGGAGACACGGTCAGAGACGTGGGAAACGTACACTATAGCATTTTAAACTCTCTGGCTTGTCTCCTTCTGAAATATGGATCCTTTGCATGGTTTGAAACACAGGAATGATTGGAACCTGACTGTTTTGTAGGACTGTTCAGGCCATTTTAAAGGATCATTCAACAGTAAGCACTGAAAATAAGATTTGGGAGGTAATCATGGGAGATGGGTGGCCAGTTAGAGGATCACTACAGTCAAAACTTTATGCTGACTAAATTGTGGACGCTAGCAGTGGAGTAAGACAGAAGTGCTTCTGGTCTGGATTCCAGACACCCTTTCCACTTCTGAAGCAAGGAAACTTCCTTTGGGACAAAACTCTGAAAAAAATCTATGATTACATAACATTTACAATTTACAATTCATACTGATTTACTAAAAAAAAGTTGTACAGTTTTATAGCAGATTAAATTGGCTACTAGTATCTGATTTACTAACAACATGGATGAAATCTTAAGTTTCAGTGTATACAATGTATAAATTTTAAAATGGATACAATGATTTGCCCAAGATGTATATTATCCCACTAGTACACTGGCATATTTAGGTATCAAAGTGATCAACACTAGAAAAAACATATTTGATTTGGGGGGGTCATTATTTGTTCATGTATATAATATACTTCAAGGAAAAGAAAATCACTAGGATGGAGCAGATTCAAATTATGATTTTTTTTTATGATATTAAAAAATCACTAATTATTTAGACATAGAAATTATAAACTGGCCACATATAATTTTACAACAAAATTAGTTCTTTTAAATATAAATATTATGATGGAAAGAATAATGCTCCCCCCAACCAAGATGTTCTCATCCTAATCCTGTGAATCAATGAATATTTTAGGTCATATGGTAAAGGAAGATTAAAGTTACAAATGAAATTTATGAGATGAAATTTATGAATTAGCTAAATTTAAGAGAGGATCATATTCTAGATTATCTGGATAGGTCCAATATAAGTATAAGGTCCTTATATGATGACAGCAGAGGCAGGTGAACCCATGTTAGAGAAGATATGATAATGAAGCAAGATTGGAGTGATTGGACATGATGTAATGTGAGCACCCAAACTGCATTCCTGGTTTGAAGATGAAAGAGGGTCATGAGCCATGGCATGTAAGGACGTGTAGAAGCAGGAAAATAGAAAAAAGCAAAGGAACAAAAAAGCAAATTATTACTCTAGATCCTTCATAAATAAATGCAGTCCTGCTAACACTTTGATTTGAGCTCGGTGAGACCTGTTTTTGATTTCTGACCTCCAGAAATGTAAGATGATGAATTTCTGTTGTGTTAAGCCACCAGGTTTGCAGTAATTTGTTATAACAGCCATAGAAAACTAGTAAAAAAAAAAAAAATGAATCTAATGTATATAGGATTGATCTATAGTTACAATTGTAACTATTTAAGCTGAAACTTTTGAAAAACTTTTCTTCTTGATAAATGGGTTGGGTAAAAGAAACACAATATACCTTCCAGCAATGAGAGGTTACAAACAATCCTGTTGATCTGACCTCACCTCTGACTAGTAAAAATGCCTCCTTTCATTCCTCCATTTTATCACCACCCTTTCATGAAAAAGATCACATGAACACATGTAATTACAACTCTGCCATCATATATATTTCAAGTTTAAATTTTATGTAATCTCTGTTGTTATTGAAACCACAGTGTAAGAAATTGATCTAAAATGGTCTTGAGTTGGAAGCGCACCTTGGTTCGAGAGGGAGGGAACATATGTATATTTATGACTGATTCATGTTGATGTATGGCAGAAATTAACAATATCATAAAGCAATTATCCTCCAATTAAAAATAAATAAATTATATATATATAAGAAGCAAAAAGTTTTTCCTAGGAAAGTATCTTCATCTAAGGTCCCTCAGAATATCCACATACTATAATAAAATAAATACAACCAGAAAGTTTACAAACAGACGTGGGAAGTTACCACTATGAAAGCCAGCAAGAACAAACATAGGATTAAATCCAAACAAACCTGGATCTGGAATTATCAACTATATCAATTATTAAAGTATATGTATATATAAAGAGATATAATTAAAAAACAAAAATTCAAAGATTATAAAAATGCTCTAAGAAACTTTCAAGAACAAAGTGAAAGTTAAATAAAAATTATAGAATATAAAAATAGCCAATATTTTGTAATCACTGTAAATGGAAAATATATTACATTTTAAAACTGTATAAAATTTAATTTTATTAAATTCTACAGAAAAAAAACAGTTCTAAGAAGAAATGAACTCATAATCAAAAGTAACAAAACAGCAAAGGACACAAAGTACCACGTGGATGAGCCAGTAGAATTATGAGACAGTCTTTGAAAGAATTCAACGGAAGGGGTCATATAAAAAAAAACAGAAATGCCTGTCTAGTCTCTGGTAGACTTTGCTTTCAGTATGGGAATGGTGCAACTCTAGTGAGGGGAACTTCATAAAGTTTATCTCAATTTAAGTTTTTTTGATTTTATAGTCACATTAAGTTGAATGTTGTGATCCTTCTTAAATATGTTTAATGTCTGGAGAAGATATAAGAGAATATGGGAATTCTCTCTCATGTGTAATTCTCACGCCTTTGCAAACTGGCAGGTCTAGCTCCTTGAAGATCTAGTGTTATGGCTCTAGGACTATGTATTTCCAATTCACGATCAAGGCTTAGAGCTGATACCGTTTTGTTAGGAAGGGGACTTCAAGGAGTCCAGATCTGTTTTATCATGAGCACATCACTTTTCATTGCAAAAAAAAAGTATCAAATGAGTGTATTCTGGGTCCCATTTCCTAGCTGGATAATTGTCAGATAACTTTGAAATATGACACAAACAAAAAAGACATAATTTTGATGGTTACTCTGGCACCTTTCTGATTAACATTCACATTTTCCCTTCCAAGGACTGCTCCTCATACACACAGTTGAAAACTGAGAGTGGGTAGGTGTGTTAGATGCTTCTGGTGCTCCGCACTACCCCTCTGGTGGGACAGTGCAACTAACCCCTAACTTTTGAGAGTGCTGTCTGCTGATGGTTCACAGTTTCCCCTTTCTGACAATGACTCAGGACCTAGAGGAGTCATTTACCAAGAAATGCCTAGGAAGTTATACCCTCTCACAAGGGCAGTAAAAGTCAATGGCTAATTGAGTTAAAAGTACAAAAAGTTGGCCCCTTGCCTCAAGGTATGACAATTTTATGGTGGTACTTTATCTTGCAGAGCTTCTTAAGAACTTTAGCTGAACCCATAACTTTGTCTAGCTTATTTCCTTATCTTGCTTCCTTCATCCCCTTACAGGTTTCAACTGTGAGCCTTCCCTCATCAATCACTTGTACAAGAATCAACAACTCAGGCTCTGTATCTAGGAAACCCAAGCTAAGAAAACATGTTTTGTAAAGTCGTTAAGATTATTTATGGTAAACTGAGGGGAATGGCAACCTACTCAAGTATTCCTTCATGAAGAATCCCATGGACAGAGGAGATTCTGTCCATGGGATTCTGTACTGGTGAGCTACAGCCCATGGGGTTGCAAAGAGTCAAACACGACTAAAGCAACTTTGCACACAAATAGGTATGCTTCCAAACTGCTTCCTAGGTGGCACTAGTGATTCTTTCCTAGGTAAAGAATCTGCCTGCCAATGTAGGAGATGTAAGAGACATGGGTTTGATCCCTGGGTTGGAAAGATCCTGTGGAGGGCTAAATGTCAACCCACTCCAGTATTCTTTCCTGGAAAATTCCATGGACAGAGGAGCCTGGCGGGCCACAGTTCATGGTGTCACAAGGAGTCTGACACAACTGAGAATGCAAACACACACACACATTTCCAAACATATGAGAGCCACTCATGTTAATATCCATAATACGGGCTATTACTTGTTCCTTCTTCCTCTGGGACACTCACTCAAGCTAAGTAGACACAGTGTGCGGTATCAGTGTATGTGTGTTTAAAACTATCTGTATGTAAATATGTAAAGCTAATATATTAATTTATGTGTAAAACTACTAATGAAATTATCTAGCATATTTGGACATTTCCAAGCAACATTACTTACTTTTGCCAAAGGAAAATAGGCCCCTTTAAAACCTTAGGGCTTCCCTAGTGGCTCAGATGGTAAAGAATCCACCTGCAAAGCAGCAGACCCAGGTTTGATCCATGGGTTACGATCCCCTGGAGAAGGAAACGGCAACAAACTCCAGTCTTCGTGCATTGAGAATCCCACGGACAGAGGAGCCCAGCCCATGGGGTTGCAAAAAGTCAGACACGACTAAGTGACCCAAAACCTTAGAGTAAAACTCAGTAACAGGTGTATATGTGTGTGTGTGTTGCTATTGCTACAGGTCATCACATGAAGAAATCTCCTTTTAGAAGAGGCATAATTAGGATAAAAACACAAAACAAAGATTGATTTAATAAATCTGAGGTTATACAAGAATAAAAATTTTCAGAAGGAGGTACATTTAAGTAGAAATTTCTTCAGTTATAATGAACTACACCATGAAAGAATTTAGAAAGATTATTTAGTTTTTAAAATATATCTCCTTTTTTTCTATTTCTTCCTTTGGAAGATCTTGGACACTATTTACACTGCTTTTGTAACTCTAAAAAATGACTGTACAAGTTCTTTTTAGCCATTTCATCCTATTTTAATGTCCAAGAAAGGATTTTCTTAATTAAAGTTCACCAGTGCATTCGCCAAAATATCAGATTGAACTCAGGTCTCAACTTCAGCACTACCTTGGACTCTGGGAAATCAGCCAGTGTGGTATAGAAAGAAAGATATCCACAACCAAAAGATTGCATTCACTAAGCTAAGAGGCCTTATATTATAGCTAGCTAGGCTTTTATGCATACATTCATGCAGTAATCCATTCAATAAGCATTCTTCGACTATTTAATATACACAGAACTATATGAGAATCTAAGTATTAAAGACGGACAAGGCACATTTTGTATTCTAAAGGAAATGGAAGTGTAGAATTGGAAGTCAAACATTTAATAATACATCACAAAGCATCATCTGTTGAGTCATAGAGTTAGTATAAAAAGTTCCAAGGATCCCAAAAAGAAGAACAGAAAAGAAAATAGAGGTTTATTTTAAAATGGGAGGTTCTTAATTTTGCTCTGGTTAACCAAAATGAAGAAATCTCTTACTTAAAAAAAAAAAAAGAAACTGAATATACACTTTCAAGTACTCAAAGTCACACAGAAAAAAAAAGTTAAAATCCACAGACACACAGACACAAAATAGTAGATCAGCATATGTGAAAAAAACAGAAAGATAAATTTTGAGGGCAGGGAAACCCAACCCCATTTGGTTAGGAAGAAATAGAAAGACGTATTTGAGCTATTTTAATGGACCATCAAATGTCTGTATCCTGTAATACTCTGAAGCACCCGTGACAGATGTAGAACAAAAGCTGTCAGGATTCTGTTCAATTTTATTTCAAAGCTTTGAAAATGAATTTTTGACTAGACCTGAAAACTTTTCATAATATTCATTTAATCTATTATGGTTCTGTCCTGGGACCAAGGCACTAGGATTCAAGGACAAATACTCTAATTTAGCAAAAGCTTAATTTTTCCAAAGCATCAAATGCCCAACTATGTTCCTGGGATATTCAGTTGAGTACTTTTTCTCCAGACAGTCTTAGAATTTTCCTTTTTTTCCAATGGTAGAAATAATATGAAGACTATATTTAGAATGGTTAAATGAGACGCTAACCTCACAATACATTATTTATTTTATTTGCATAAATAAAATACAGCATAGAATTCTCCAAGTGATTATTATTAGGTTTTCTATATTTTGTAACTGATTTTTGCCTATTTGAATTATCAATTATTAAAATATATATATAGTATCTCTAAATACGGTGGTAGATTAATCTCCTTCTCGGCAGTGCTGTCAAATTCTGTTTAATTTTCTGGGTGTGTTATTAGATGCACACAAGTTTAAAAATGTGTCTGTTCCTGGTGAAATAAAACATGTATAATTATATAATGACTCTCTTTCTTCAATCCCCTGATGGCTTAGCAGGTAAAGAATCCACCTCCAATGCAGGTGACACAGGAGACACGGGTTTAATCCCTCAGTCAGGATAGATTCCCTGGAGAAGGAAATAGCAACCTGCTCTAGTATTCTTGCCTGGGAAATTGCATGGACAGAAGTCTGGCTGGCTGCAGCCCATGAGGTCAGAAAGAGTCAGACATGACTGAGCATGAACTTGACAATAATAATTCTCTTTTGCCTAATTATTTCCAATATACTATTTTTCACTTTTTTTACTGTCAAACTTTTGCAACTTTATAACATTTAACTGTGCCTTTTGTATATGGCCCCTTTAAAATAAGTTTTATTCAAACTTTGTCTTTCCTTTCTGGATTCTGTTTGCTTCTGCCATGTACCCATGCACCTGAGGGTATTATTCAGATCTCCTTTAAACTAAATTCTCAGTTTGAAGTGTTCTGGGCCATACAGTCAATATGAATTTTTTCTGTCAGTCATACTGAGGGTTAGATTAAGGTGACCACTTCTTTGGGAAAATTTAACTTGTTTATCCAGAACCTATTCGGGACTGGAAAATTTTCTTGCCTTCCCCTGGAAAGGTGGGTAAGTTTGAACTTTACTCTTTCTGAAATCACTGAGGTCTCATTTATATGAAAGGTTTACACAGTCGCTTTGGTCACGTCTGACTTTTTGCGACCCCATGGACTGTAGCTCGCTAGACTCCTCTGTTCTTGGGATACTCCAGGCAAGGATACTGGAGTGGATTACCATGCCCTGCTCCAGAGGATCTTCCTGATTGAGGGAATGAAAATGCATCTCTTGCATCTCTGCATTGCAGGTGGATTCTTTACCTGCTAAATCATATGGAAGCCTAGGATATATTAAACATTAGGAGATAAACAATTATTAAGACCTAGAGGCCATGTATGCTTGTAGAATTAAAATTTCTCTTCTCAAACATTTATTGGAGACCTAGTAGATCTCTGTGTACTGCAAGATAATGGAGCCAAATCTTTAACAGGCTTTTCAGTCCAGCAATTGCTTCTCTCAGTCATTTTATAATA
Source organism: Moschus berezovskii (assembly GCF_049115385.1). Taxonomy (NCBI): domain Eukaryota; kingdom Metazoa; phylum Chordata; class Mammalia; order Artiodactyla; family Moschidae; genus Moschus; species Moschus berezovskii. Next base: position 25,394,112 of record NC_142466.1, read on the forward strand.
CATGCAAGTGAAGTAAGTGATTTATACTCTTGCAATTAATTCATGTCATTTTTCTACTCCTTGCTTGTTTGCTTATAAACAGATTTGAGGGGACAAAATCATGGAAAGCAGACTGCCATCTTCTTGATGTTCCATTAAATCAAGACTTTTCAGTGATCCTTAGCAAATAGACTTCCATCAATTATCTGAAGATCCCAACTATTCTGCCCATATATCTTCTTGTTTTGGGTTCTGAGTTCAAAGTTTACTACTTACACTACCTCCATAGCATCTCTACCCAAAACTTTCTTTCCCTGCTATCAATTCTCAAATTGTATTCAAATTATTCAAATATGAATACAAAACAATACTTCAAAGTCATCACTTTTCAACTTGAGTTCATGAGTTCATGATTATGCCCTCAAAGGCTATTTGCCCTATGGTCACATGGTGATATGTAAATATAAAAAGTCCTTACTGGAACATATTAAGTATAAGTACATTATGCAGTAGACATTTACAAAGGGGAGGGAGGGGAAAAAACTACCAATAATTTGAGTCTTAACTTTGCTCTCAAATCTATTGTCCCATCATTTTCCTCCGTACTTTTAATCTTAGAGTTTAAAGGTATATAAAAATTCATGTTCATTGACTACACTAAAGCTTTGACTGTGTGGATCACAACAAACTGGAAAATTCTGAAAGAGATGTGAATACCAGACCACCTTACCTGCCTCCTGAGAAACCTATATGAAGGTCAAGGAGCAACAGTTAGAATCATACAAGGAACAACAGACTGGTTTAAAATTGGGAAAGGAGTACGTCAAGGCTGTTTATTGTCACCCTGCTTATTTAACTTATACAGAGAGTACATCATGAAGAATGCTGGGCTGGAAGAAGCTCAAGCTGGAATCAAGATTGCCAGGAGAAATATCAATAACCTAAGATATGCAGATGATGCCACCCTCGTGGCAGAAAGTGAAGAGGAACTAAAAAGCCTCTTGATGAAGGTGAAAGAGCAGAATGAAAAGAGCTGGCTTAAAAGTCAGCATTCAAAACAGGAAGATTACGGCATCTGGTCCCATCACTTCATGGAAAACAGGTGGGGAAACAATGGAAACAGTGAGAGACTATTTTCTTGGGCTCCAAAATCAACGCAGACATTGACTGCAGCCATGAAATTAAAAGATGCCCACTCCTTGGAAGAAAAGCAATGATAAACCTACACAGTGTATTAAAAAGCAGAGACATCACTTTTCTGACAAAGGTCTGTTCAGTCAAAACTATGATTTTTCCAGTAGTCAAGTATGGATGTGAGAGTTGGACCATAAAGAAGGCTGAGTGCTAAAGGCTTTCAAACTGTCTTGCAGAAGACTCTTCAGAATCCCTCGGACTGTAAGGAGATTAAATCAGTCAAACCTAAAGGAAATCAATTTGGAATATTCATTGGAAGGATTGATGCTGAAGTTGAAGCTCCAATACTTTGCTCATCTAATGTGAAAAACCAACTCATTGGAAAACATCCTAATGCTGGGAAAAATTGAAGGCAGGAGAAGGGGACAACAGAGGACAAGATGATTGGATGACATCACAGACGCAACTGACATGAGTTTGAGCAAACCCAGGAGATGGTGCAAGACAGGGAATCCTGGTGCGCTGCAGTCTAACACTTAGAGAATGAACAACAGCAAAGTTCATGTTATATAACTCCTCATCAAATATTTTTAAAAAAGTATACCTATAACTGATTGATATTGATGCCTGACAGAAAAAACAAAATTCTATAAAGTAATTATCCTTCAATTAAAAATGAATCAGTCAGTTCAGTCGCTTAGTCATATTTGACTCTTTGTGACTCCACGGACTGCACACCAGTCTTCCATGTCCATCACCAACTCCTGAAACTTACTCAAACTCATGTCCATCAAGTCGGTGACGCCATCCAACCATCTCATCCTCTGTCATCACCTTCTCCTCCTGCCTTCAATCTTTTCAATCTTGCCCAGCATCAGAGTGTTTTCCAATGAGTCAGTTCTTCACATCAAGTGGCCAAAGGATTGCAGTTTCAGCTGCAGCATCAGTCCTTTCAATGAATATTCAGGGCTGATTTTCTTTAAGATTGACTGGTTTGATCTCTTTGCAGTCAAAGAGACTCTCAAGAGTCTTCTCCAACACAACAGTTCAAAAGCATCAATTCTGTGGTGTTCAGCTTTCTTTATAGTCCATCTCTCACATCCATACATGACTACTGGAAAAACCATAGCTTTAAATAGATGGACCTTTGTTGGCAAAGCAATGTCTCTGCTTTTTAATATGCTGTCTAGGTTGGTCATAGCTTTTCTTCCAAGGAGCAAATGCCTTTTAATTTCATGGCTGCAGTCACCAACTCCAGTGATTTTGGAGCCCAAGAAAATAAAGTCTCTCACGGTTTCCACTGTTTCCCCATCTATTTGCCATGAAGTGATGGGACTGGATGCCATGATCTTTGTTTTCTGAATGTTGAGTTTTAAGCCAACTCTTTCCCTCTCCTCTCTCACTTTCATCAAGAGGCTCTTTAGTTCTTCTTCACTTTCTGCCATAAGGGTGGTGTCATCTGCATATATGTGGTTATTGATATTTCTCCTGGCAGTCTTGATTCCAGCTTGTGCTTCTTCCAGCCCAGCGTTTCTCATGATTTACTCTGCATATAAGTTAATTAACCAGGGTGACAATATACAGTCTTGACGTACTCCTTTCCCAATTTGGAACCAATCTGTTGTTCCATGTCCAGTTCTAACTGTTGCTTCTTGATGTGCATACAGATTTCTCAGAAGGCAGGTCAGGTGGTCTGGGATTCCCATCTTTTGAAGAATTTTCCACAGTTTGCTGTGATCTACACAATCGAAGGCTTTGGTGTAATCAATAGAAAAGAAATAGATATTTTTCTAGAATTCTTTTGCTTTTTCTATGATCCATCGAATATTGGCAATTTGATCTCTGGTTCCTCTGCCTTTTCTAAATCCAGCTTGAATATCTGAAAATTCACGGTTCACACACTGTTGGAGTCTGGCTGGAGAATGTTGAGCATTACTTTGCTAGTGTGTGAGATAAGTCTAATTGTGTGGTAGTTTGAACATTCTTTGGCTTTGTCTTTCTTTGGGATTGGAATGAAAACTGACCTTTTCCAGTCCTGTGGCCATGGCTGAGTTCTCCAAATTTGCTGGAATATTGAGTGCAGCTTTTCACAGTATCGTCTTTTAGGATTTGAAATAGCTTAACTGGAATTCCATCACCTCCACTAGCTTTGTTGGTAGTGATGCTTCCTAAGGCCCACTTGACTTTGCATTCCAGGATGTCTAGCTCCAGGTGATCACATGTGATCTGGGTCATAAAGATCTTTTTTGTATAGTTGGTCTGTGTAATCTTGCCACGTCTCTTTAATATCTTCTGCTTCTGTTAGATCTATACCATTTCTGTCTTTTATTGTGCCCATCTTTGCATGAAAAGTTCCCTTGGTATTGCTAATGTTTTTGAAGAGATCCCTCGTCTTTCCCATTCTATAGTTTTTCTCTATTTCTTTGCACTGGTCACTGAGGAAAGCTTTCTTATCTCTCCTTGCTCTATTTTGAAACTCTGCATTCAGATGGGTACATCTTTCCTTTTCTCCTTTGCCTTTTGCTTCTCTTCTTTTATTTAAAAAATAAAATAATTAAAAACATTCACAAATATTTCAATTACATGGTTATTCATGTTGCCTACTCCTGACACTTCCTCTAATATGCAACTCATTTAATCATGTGACAATCACATACATTGCCAACTAGCTCTGAGTGTAACTCTTTTTATAAAACAGAATATAGCTTATGCCTTTTATCCCCTCATTTTATTTCTAAATTAATAATGCAAAATTTCACAAAAATTAGTTACATTTGATTCAAATTCTTCAGTTACCAACTAAGGTTAGACCTACTCACCAACCCTGATGGCATCCTGAATGTTTATTGTGTCAAATACCAGTTCTCATCCATTCAGACTGTATGGCAATTAGTCCCAATGTATGGGCTGAATGTTTAGCCATCAGTGGTTCTCAATCCTGGCTGCATATTTTGATTATGCAGGAGTCATTTTGAAATATCCATCCTTGGACTTATCACATGGAAATTAAGATCTCTGTGTACAAGGATTTTTGTAAATTTCTTAAGTGATTCTAATATGTGACTTTGTTTCAGATCCATAGTTTTCCTAAAGCCTTGAAGTTTCATCAGAAGTTTTCAAGTATTTACTGCTTTATAAGACTTATTCTCATAATTGTGGTCAACACTAATTTTTCCCCTTCAGATATCTTAATAGGGAGTAATTTTTTCAGTGAGGATCTTTTTTATTTGAAAATAGTGAAGCACTTCAAAACCATACTGTGTTTTTCCCACGCAGAATTCTGCTTCCATTTTCTACTTTCATCCAGCAGCCTAGAGAATATCTGATCTCTCGTCGCATCATAAGAAATTATCAATTATTTTCCTCTTAATATTATGTCAGATCTATGAGTTTAATACTCTGGAATATGCATTACTCATTAAAGAATGTCATATTAATACCCCTCAGTGTTCTTGCCTGGAGAATCCCAGGGACGGCAGAGCCTGGTGGGCTCCCGTCTATGGGGTCGCACAGAGTTGGACATGACTGAAGTGACTCAGCAGCAGCAGCAGAAGCAGTAATGCATTTATTTCTATAATTCCCAATGTTATATAATTTATTCCAGATAAGTTGGATACTACCAGAAAGTACTTAGAAATCTTTTTTTTTTTAATCTTTGAGATTCTTTTGTCATGGAAATAGCTTTGAGGTTTTCTTGCTGATGTTTTCTATTGTATCTATCTTTTTACAGACTTAAATTTGAGTATTTTGCAATGTGCTTTATTATTATGTTATATTAATATTTTGCCATGCAAATATGCGACAAACATATATTTTAAAAAATTTCCATGTCACTATGGACTGTGTTCCCCCTATTTTCAGATGTTGAAGTTCCAACCCCAAAGTGATAGTATTTGAAGATTGGGTCTTTGGGAAGTAATTAAGTTTAATTGAGGTCATGACAGTAGGCGCTTTATGGTTAGATTAGTGCACTTATAGGAAGAGACCAGAGGTGTACACCTGAAAATAACAAATTCTAAATCAACTGTACTCCAGTGATTTTTTAAAGATACCAGAGCATGCAAGTGTATGCATGTGTGCTCTTGTTTCTCTCTTTCCCTCCCTTCTTCCCACTCCCGCTCTCTTCCCCAACTGCTCCTCACCAACTTCACAGAGTAGTTGGTACTATTATTAAAACACAATTTTTGAATGTGTAAAACTCAAGAAAGTCCACATTATTTCTACAATGTTGAAAGTGCTTCAGAATTCACACAATACTAATTTTCTTTTGGTTCTGGTTAAATTATATATACCAGTTTATAACAAATGGTAAAATCTGTAACTCTGTTCAAAGTTTTAAAAGATTACTTAAGAATAGTTTCTTGTATTTCTATGCCACCTTTATAATTCTGGTTTTATGTTTTGATTTTTTTTTTTTTTTTTTGCCCATGTGGCATGTGGGATCTTAGCTCCCCAACCAGGGATTGAACTCACAACCCCTGCTCTAGAAGGCAGAATCTTAACCACTGGACCACCAGAGAAGTCCATTATAATTCTGGTTTTAGTAAATGGTCTGTATCTCGTGCCTTTGTTGGTTTTCTGTGAGCTGTATTTTCTGGGAAGTGAGCAACTCTCATTCCTGTAACTCTTGTAATCCAGTCATTCGTGTGCCTCCTTCATGAGGATTCGGTACCGCTGTGTTGTTGTTATCCCTCTGATAGGAACTCTAACTCAGTGTAAAGCCCCAAAGGTCTGTTACTTACTTTTATTTTATATTGTACTATATTTTATTTACAGTGTTTGTTTCAAGTGTACAAAAAAGTGATACAGTCATATATATATATATATGAATTAACAAAAGCAGTTCCCGTCTTTTGATGGGTTGCTCATGGTTTATAACAAGCTGCTGCTGCTAAGTCACATCAGTCATGTCCGACTCTGTGACATAAATGGCATTATGTTCAAAGAGGGATAACATAGGTTCGGCATTGGGTGTTTTTTTTTCTTTCTGCAGCTTGAGGCAGTTGTAAAATAACTTAATGTAGCTTTTTACAACTGTGTATTATATAGTACTTTTTCATTTGGCGAAATTTTAACTGTCAATGTTTTTGGCATTGTGCTTTGTACCATTTATTAAATAAAAAATAATAAAGCTTTCTAATGTGTAAAAAAAATAAATAAATAAAACACAATTTTTCATAAAGTATTTACATCCTCACGAGAAAAATCAGAACCAGAGTTTGAGTTCCCTTAGACCCTTACCAACACTGTGCAGGGTCAGACTTTCTAATTTTAGTGATAAAACAGGTGTGTAGTTTATCTCATGATTTTAATTTGCATTTTCTTAATAACATCACATAGAGAGATTTTTCATGTGTTAATTGCTAACCATATATCTTTTTTTGGAAATTTCCGTTCATATGATTTCTTCAGTTCAGTTCAGTTCAGTCACTCAGTCGTGTCCGACTCTTTGTGACCCCATGAATCACAGCACGCCAGGCCTCCCTGTCCATCACCAACTCCCAGAGTACACTCAAACTCATGTCCATCAAGTCGGTGATGCCATCCAGCCATCTCATTCTCTGTCGTCCCCGTCTCCTCCCACCCCCAATCCCTCCCAGCATCAGACTCTTTTCCAGTGAGTCAACTTGTTGCACGAAGTGGCCAAAGTATTGGAGTTTCAGCTTTAGCATCAGTCCTTCCAATGAACACCCAGGATCGATCTCCTTCAGAATGGACTGGTTGAATCTCCTTGCAGTCCAAGGGACTCTCAAGAGTCTTCTCCAGCACCACAGTTCAAAAGCATCAATTCTTTGGTGATCAGCTTTCTTCACAGTCCAACTCTCACATCCATACATTACCACGGGAAAAACCATAACCTTGACTAGACAGACTTTGGTTGGCAAAGTAATGTCTCTGCATTTTAATAAGCTATCTAGGTTGGTCATAACTTTACTTCCAAGGAGTAAGCGTCTTTTAATTTCATGGCTGCAATCAGCATCTGTAGTGATTTTGGAGCCCAAAAAAATAAAGTCTGACACTGTTTCCCCTATTTCCCCATCTATTTGCCATGAAGTGATGGGACCAGATGCCATGATCTTCGTTTTCTGAATGTTACGCTTCAAGCCAAACTTTTCACTCTCCTCTTTCACTTTCATCAAGAGGCTTTTGAGTTCCTCTTCACTTTCTGCCATAAGGGTGGTGTCATCTGCATATCTGAGGTTATTGATATTTCTCCCGGCAATCATGATTCCAGCTTGTGCTTCACCAGCCCAGTGTTCCTCATGATGTACTCTGCATATAAGTTAAATAAGCAGGGTGACAATATACAACCTTGACGTACTCGTTTTCCTATTTGGAATCAGTCTGTTGTTCCATGACCAGTTCTAACTGCCGCTTCCTGACCTGCATACAGGTTTCTCAAGAGGTAGGTCAGGTGGTCTGGTATTCCCATCTCTTTCAGAATGTTCCACAGTTTATTGTGATCTACACAGTCAAAGGCTTTGGCATAGTCAATGAAGCAGAAATAGATGTTTTTCTGGAACTCTCTGGCTTTCTCCATGATCCAGCGGATGTTGGCAATTTGATCTCTGGTGCCTCTGCCTTTTCTAAAACCTGCTTGAACATCTGGAAGTTCACGGTTCAAATATTGCTGAAGCCTGGCTTGGAGAATTTTGAGCATGACTTTACTGGTGTGTGAGATGAGTGCAATTGTGAGGTAGTTTGAGCGCTCTTTGGCATTGACTTTCCTTGGGATTGGAATGAAGACTGACCTTTTCCAGTCCTGTTTTCCAAATTTGCTGGCATATTGAGTGCAGAACTTTCACAGCATCATCTTTCAGGATTTGAAATTGTTCAACTGGAATTCCATCACTCCACTAGCTTTGTTGGTAGTGATGCTTCCTAAGGCCCACCTGACTTCACATTCCAGGATGTCTAGCTCTAGGTGAGTGATCACACCATCGTGATTATCTTGGTCATGAAGATCTTTTTTGTACAGTTCTTCTGTGTATTCTTGCCACCTCTTCTTAATATCTTCTGCTGCTGTTAGGTCCACACCATTTCTTCCTTTATTGAGCCCATCTTTGCATGAAATGTTCCCTTGGTATCTCTAATTTTCTTGAAGAGATCACTAGTCTTTCCTATTCTGTTGTTTTCTTCTATGTCTTTGCATTGATTGCTGAGGAAGGGTTTCTTATTTCTCCTTGCTATTCTTTGGAACTCTGCATTCAGATGCTTATATCTTTCCTTTCCTCCTTTGCTTTTCGCTTCTCTTCTTTTCACAGCTATTTGTAAGGCCTCCTCAGACAGCCATTTTGCTTTTTTGCATTTCTTTTCAAAGGTGATTTATTAGCTTATTACCAAGGTTTTATGTTTCTTCATGTATCCTCAATGAAAATCCTCTACTGGAAATATTTGTCAATATGTTTTTCTAGTCTTAAGTTTTTTTAAAATAGCTTTTTCAGAGAAGTCACTCATTTTAATAAGTTTAAGTTGTTCATTCTTTTACTGGTTACTTTTTGGTATTGTATGTAAGAAATGTTTGCTCAAACTGAGAAATATTACTTTTTCTGTTTCCTTTTGTAATTCTTTTTTACAGCTTTTAGGATTTTGTTTTTTGATAAACTAACATATGATCCATTTTGATTTAATTTTAGAAGTTTTTTTCTTTTTAATGTGAATATCCAATTGATGCAGCAATATTTATTGACAAATTTATCACTTTTCCACTGTATTGGTTTTGTAACCTTCACTGAAAGTCAGTAACTTATTTCTATGTTTATTTCTAAACTTTATTTTCTATTGCATTTATCTTTTATTTATGGCAATACTTTTATATGTTGATTAATATGATTTTTTATAATAAGTCTTGAAATCAAAGTCATATACTCCAAATTTCTTCTTTTCCAAGGTGATGGGCTACTCGACATTTCCCTTTCATATGAATTTTAGAAATCATCTTAGAATCTGACTTCTAAATGTTTACTAAAATTTTGATTGGGATTTTATTTAATCTTCAATTTAGAAAGAAATACTAAGTGACTCACTGTTTCTCTACCCCTTCTCTTCACGTGAGGATACAATCCAGGAAGACAGTCCTCACCAGGAACCAAATTAGCTGGCAACCACATACAAGATGGGAATTCTCAAACTCCAAAATGGTGAAAGATAAATTTCTATTATTTAGGTCACCTAGTCTTTGGTATTTTGGTATGGAAGCCCACACCATAATATGGGCTAACTAATAACAAATGGTATTCTATTATATATTTTATCCATTTACTCAGGGTTATTTTAAAATTGTTTGCTATGATAAATACCCTCACAATAAACATTTTTATGTAAAAATATTAAACTGTATTACTGAATATTTCACAAGAGGTCATTTTTTTCTCCTTCAGAAAGAAATTCAAGCATCCAATGAAGAATTCTAAACTACAGTATACTATCAATTTTGCAATATTAATGTTTAGGCCTACCTAACTAGAAATAATTGATACTTTTTTCTTACATACTATTCAAATCAACTCTTTACAGGGGACTGTCTTAGTATATATCTTTTTCAGTGCCCACTCATTTACATTTCAATTTTTTCACATTTACAAATTTGTTCCTATAAAATTAAGCAGGTTTTCTAACACAGAACAATATTATTTATTTCCTTTTCCTTGCAGATCTGAAGATAAAAAGCAGATGTTTAATAAAGACTTGATGAATTAAATTAAAAAGAGGAAGGATATTTTCTTCATGTATTACTTTTCTTATGTTTTCTTTAAACAGTGACTATATTTAACAGACAAAAATTAGTATACATGACATACCCGTTGTGAATGTACTTGTGGGCATTATGGGGCAGAATAATTGAAACTGAAGATGTAGACTGTCATACGAAATTAGAAACGCTTATTTTAGTAGCATTAACATTAGTAACATTCCTCATGAGCATAGAAAAATGGCCACATAAAATATATTTATTCCTATTGCTATGTTTTAATACAAAATACTCTTCCCATTACTAATCAAAATGCCATTTTCTCATAGTCACTATAATTTAAGCCTACATCTGGGTCAAAATATAATCCAAGATATTTCACATTATATATTTCCTAAATCCTTGTGAAATTAATTTACCTGGCAATCTGAAACCATAGAGTAACTAGAATAAGCTGAAATGCAGAGTTCCTAAAATCATAAATAAAAATGTACAAAATGATATAATTTATTTTCATTTCTGAATTGTAAACAACTCATATGCTAATAATGTTTCTTACTGATCCCCTCCTACATTCTTTCCAGTGAAGATTTAGTCTGGTTTAAATCATATTGCCTAATGAGGTGTGATAGAACAGCTACTTTTTACATTCTCTTCGAAAGTGTAAGAGAATGTAAATACTTTGAAATACATGATGACAATTCTAAGTAGTAGATTCCAATAGATTTGCTGACAACTTTGTTTCTCATAACTCTAGACTTTTACATTTTTATCTATCAAGCTCATCTGTAACTAATACATATACCATTTTAATGTTTATCTCTAATTAACCCTATAGCATCAAATGAATTGCCCCTAATTCCTCACCAATTACTGACATAATCAAATGACCTAATTTCTGTGAATAAACTTCCAATTGTTATTTTGGGCCAGTAATATATTCAGTATACCTTAAAAAATACCTTTATTGTTAATACTAAATAATCCAAAACAAACATTTAAAATATTTACAATAAACTCTGTTTACTAAACTGTTTATCAGATATCCCAGTCTTAAAATTCCAGCCTGTCCATAAATATGATAATTTTAACATTTGCCATCTATTTCCTTCCCAGAAGTAATACTCTCAGCAGGCTCACCACTTCTGACATTTTCTTTCGTTTTATAGAGATAAGTGGCATCCTGGAAGTGCCTTCCCTTCTCCCCATTGCATTAGCATTCATAATATTAATTGCCAAAAATTACCAGCTGCAAGAAATTTTATCTAACAAAGCTGCTCTATGGCTTTCTCAAGACAATTTAGTACCATTTATGTCCCAAGCAAACACTTAGGTATGTAAATAGGAAGAAGCCCACAGTATAATTAATATTTAAAAGGTAAAATGTCAGACTCAGCTAAGCAATTTTTTAACATCTTTCATCCCTCCATCCCCTTTGCTTTAACCACATGTTCTTCCTAGAGATGAGCTCTGGGATTTTACTGAGAAAGCTACAATTGATCACAGCTAAGTGTTTTGCCATAAAGTGCCAACAATTACCCAGACATGTAGGACTGAATTCAGGTTTGGGAATGAATATACTTAACTCTAAAATTCCTATTGCTTATTTGAATATTTCCATTGAAGTAACATATTTAACCCAAGACAGCAAATTATTTGAATTAAGTTAGTACAACAAAGGCACAGATCAGGGTCAAACAAGTCAGAAGTATTTGGCAGGGATAAAATTCTTCATAACTTGATATATATTGATTAATTACCTGCCAATAAAAAGATGAATATTGCATTCATCTTAAAAGTACAATGAATTCAAATGACCTCTATTAACCAGGAGGTCATTTTTATTCAGATGTATGGTGATTCTCTGGAGAAGGAAATGGCAACCCACTCCAGTGTTCTTGCCTGGAGAATCCCGTGATCAGAGAAGCCTGGTGGGCTGCTGTCCATGGGGTTGCACAGAGTCGGACACGACTGAAGCGACTTAGCATGCATTGGAGAAGGAAATGGAAACCCACTCCAGTGTTCTTGCCTGGAATCCCAGGGACAGTGGAGCCTGGTGGGCTGCCGTCTATGGGGTCACACAGAGTTGGACATGGCTGACGTGACTTAGCAGTAGCAGCATGGTGATTCATGAGTCACTTCTATTTCTGTCACTCTTAGAGAATTCACTGAAGTTAAAGTTGGAAAGATTATTTATAAGAAATAAGATATATGCAATTATCTGCAATATTTACTTATTATGAAAGAGGGGAAGCATTGTGACTTATTTGGAATTCTAATTCCTAAATCAAAATCCCAAGTTCTTTTTTCTTGAAACTGTCTAGCTCTTTGAAGGAGGTGGGGAATTAAATAAAAGAATATGTCATAATGGTAATGGAAATCACAACTTGAAACTGAAAAAAATACAGAATAAAAAGGTAAAACTGATCCATTATATAAAAGGAAAGAGTTTGGATTTTACCAAAATACTAAGAATGAGTAGGAATAAGTTAAAACCAACAGTAAAGCATTCCCTGAATATCCTGAAACTAGGAGGTGAGATAGCAATGAAGCATCAGAACAGAGGCACAGGATATTTCCAAGACATCCAAATAAACAGAGAATAAAAGACTCTGATGCTGGGAGAGATTGGGGGCGGGAGGAGAAGGGGACGACAGAGAATGAATAAGATGGCTGGATGGCATCACCTAGTCAATGGACCTGAGTTTGAGTGAACTCCGGGAGTTGGTGATGGACAGGGAGGCCTGGAGTGCTGTGGTTCACGGGGTCGCGGAGAGTCGGACACGACTGAGCGACTGAACTGAACTGAACTGAACTGAATGTACAAAAGTGGAGATGTGCAGAAAGGATATCTTGGCCATTTTAAAAATGCAGTTCTTTAAATCTCTACATATGCATAAGCATATGTTATTTTCTACCATAATAATGTCTCCTGTTTTAACATATCTCTGCTACTTTAAAGTTAATATCCTAATTGTTTTGAGCATCAGTAGCTTATAGTAACAGGAAAGTTATTCCAATGTAGCAGAGAGTCTTTTTCTTAAATGTTATGACACAGACAATTAGGCTTATATGACCTTGTCAGACAATTAGCTGTTTAGCCGCTAAGTTGTGTCTGACTCTTTTAGGACCCCATGGACTGTAGCCCACCAGGCTCCTCTGTCCATGGGATTTCCCAAGAAAGAATACTGGAATGGGTTGCCATTCCTTATTCCAGGGGATCTTCCTGATCCAGGGATCAAACCTCCATCTCCTGCACTGGCAGGCAGGTTCTTTATCACTGAGCTACCAGGGAAGCCCTGTCAGACAATTATGTGTAACATATGAGGGACTGTAGCCTCCAGAAATGTGAACTCTAACTCAGTTCACTTTTTATCACCACAAACAGTTATGAAACAATTTCCATATTTTAGAGAAGATTATCTTAGATGGTTTACACACACTCTTCTATTAAACAGAGACTCTAAGCCTAATACTACTTTCAATGTTTAACATTTACCATTTGCAAAAAGTATTATCTGGCTGCAGTACAGATGTACTGAATATATTACATATAAATTTCTAAGTGGGCTCACCCCAAACTGCTTGCTTAAAGAAAAAAAACCTCTTGTATCTATAATCTTATTCATCTCCCTTGAAGAGCATCAGTAATCTTTCTTCATAACAAGCACTGAATCGGCCTTTAGCAGTCTCTACCTCAATTCAAATTTCTTGCCGACAGTTTAAGAACTGAAAACACAAATTGCTAGAATTACTTTTAAAATAAGGAGCAAATTATTTCTGAGGGCCTGAGGGGTTTACATATTTAAATGTACACATATATGTGTATATATGAATACATTTCCCAGTACTTATGTTGGCTTCTCAAGCATCTGTAAAATGGTTAAAGCAATTGCCTTAAGTCCTCATTAGTTTAGTTTGCTACATTAAGTAAGGTGTGATTGAAATCTTTTCTTTTTTTGATATAGCCTTTTAAGAATTCTACAATTACCAATAATAAATGAATGGTGGCCGTTTCACAATAATCATTTCTTTAGTAATGGTTAAGTCAATCTATTTGCTGAACAACAGTCTAAAATGAGACATAAAGAGCCAAACAGCAGGGCCATAAGTATAGCTAATCCAGAGAAATCAAGATTACACTAACAGGTTAACAGATCAAGAATAAGAAAATAAATGACCCAATTAAGAACTGGGTAAAAGATTTGAACAGACACTTAACCCAAAGATGGTATATGAATGACAAACACATTAAAAGGTCATCAATGTGATCAGTCATTAGGAAAAGGCCATTTAAAACCATAAAGTATATTATTTGACCAGAGTGCTATCATCAAGTTGATATGTCCAGATATAAATCAAGGTCATGAAAGATAGATGCAGATGGCAGGAAGAAAATTCTTCACAATTTGCTAATTACTGATTCACTACCTTGTATGCTAAAACATTATATATTTCATTCACAGAAAATTTGAATTCATATTATCTCTCGTAATTGAGAGTTATTTACTTGGAAAAACATTTTAAGTGAAATATCCAGTCCTGGTAAGCATGTAGAACAATGAGCTATGTCATGTATTGTGGTGAGAATGCAAAATGCTACAGTCATGATGGAAGTTTATTCTAAAGTTAAACCTTCACTTATAGTAATGAGATACTCTATTTTGCCCAAGAGAAATAAGGACTTAGGTTTACACAAAAACTCTGCCCTAGTGTTTACAGGAGAATTATTCATAATTGCCAAAAATTGAAAACAATACAAGTGTTTGAAAAAAGTTTTTAAAAATGGTGTTGGAAATATTGTACAGGTATATGAAAATGAATAAAACTAGACAACAGACCAAAAAAAGTACTGAAATTGGATTAAAGACTTAAATGTAAGAACTGAAAACCATAAAAATCCTAGAAGCAAACAAAGACAGTAAACTCCTTGACACTGGTGTTAGCTAGGTATATTTTGGACCTGTCTCCTCAAGCAAGGGCAATAAAGCAAAAATAAATAGGAGTACATCAAACCCATCAGACTTAATTCCACTCCAGAGAAAATAGGACACATAAAAATCTATTAAAATTCAGCAAAAAATAATGTTCTACAGAACAAAGTTTGGAAGCTATGCTCTAAAGTTATGTGTTCAAAATACAAGATAGCACTTTCACCATTACTACTGGAAGAGAAACCAAAGTTAGAATAAAAATCAAGATAAAAGGAAGAATCTACATTTGTTGGAATTTTTGCTCTTTTAGAATGCCAAGTGTTTCTAATTATAGATATAAATGAAAAGCATTAACTTTTTAAATAACAGATGATTTTTAGAATGTAAATAAATGGCAATAAATCTTATTAGAATAAAAATTGAGAATAAACATAAACATGCAGGTACATGATATCTTGGGCTTCCCTGGTGGCTCAGATGGTAAAGAATCTGCCTGAAATGTAGAAGACCCAGGTTTGATCTCTGAGTCAGGAAGATCTCCTGGAAAAAGGAATGGCTACCCACTCCAGTATTCTTGCCTGGAAAATTATATGGAGGGAAGAGCCTGAGGGCTACAGTCCATGGGGTCTCAAAGGATTCGGACATGACTGAGCAACTAACACTTTCACTTTCACATGATATCTTATTACATGAAAACTAAGTATACAAATAATTATTATGAAAACTGTGTATTTTTAAAGGTCAATATTTGCATTATTATTATATACATAAACATATCTACAAAAATATCAATAACCTCAGACATGCCGATGACACCACCCTTATGGCAGAAAGAGAAGAGGAACTAAAGAGCCTCTTGATGCAAGTAAAGGAGGAGAGTGAAAAAGCTTAAAAATGAATATTCAAAAGTAAGATCATGGCATCCGGTCCCATAACTTCATGGCAAATAGACGGGGAAACAATGAAAACAGAGAGATTTTATTTTCTTGGGCTTCAAAATCACTGCAGATGGTGACTGCAGCCATGAAATTAAAAGACGCTGGAAGAAAAGCCATGAGAAACTTAGCCAGCATATTAAAAAGCAGAGACATTACTTTGCCAACAAAGGTCGGTATAGTCAAAGCTATGGTTTTTCCAGTAGTCATGTATGGATGTGAGTTAGACCACAAAGAAAGCTGAGTGCCAAAGAATTGATTCTTTTGAACTGTGGTGTTGGAGAAAACTCTTGAGAGTCCCTTCAATTGCAAGGAGATCAAGCTAGTCAATCCTAAAGGAAATCAGTCCTGAATATTTATTGGAAGGACTGATGCTGAAAATGAAACTCCAATACTTTGGCCATCTAATGCAAAGAGCTGACTCATTTAAAAAGACCCTGATGCTGGGAAAGATTGAAGGCGGGAGGAGAAGGGGACAACAGAGGATGAGATGGTTGGATGGCATCACCGACTCAATGGACATGAGTTTGAGCTAGTTTCGGGAGTTGGTGATGGACAGGGAAGTCTGTTGTGCTGCAGTCCATGGGGTCGCAAAGGATCGGACATGACTGAGTGACTAAACTGAACTGAATCTACAAAAATATTATTTGGAGAAGTGGGCAGGGAGTTCAGATATAATCTATGCATATTACTGTCTTTGAAGATTGTTTTCGATTCAGAAAAGACTATATAATTTTCCTGTGTAGGCATTTGTAGAATCCACTCCTGCCATTCTATTAAAATGAAATTGATTGTGAACAATAGATACTACTCTAGTGTCCACAGGGAAATGCATCATGGAATATGAACAAGACTGTTGAATTATAGACATGTTTTTCAAACAGGCATGACTTCTCACATTTCAGATATTATCTTATATGGTAAAAATTCATGTGGAATAATTTAGATCACAATTAATTTGACCCCACAAATGAGGAAAACAGGGATTTGATTAAATTTATAAACAAAGGGGAAAGGTGCTAGCTGCTTTTCTTGCATTCCCATTAGAAACTGCCAAAGCAAAAGAAAAAAAAACACTTTTATTGTGTAAGCAACATTTCCCCTCAGCAGTCATAATTTGATACCATAGAGATGAGTTCCATGTAGTTCCCAAAGAGATTCCCCAACTTCTCTGATTTCCAGGTTGACTACGACTAAGATCTCCCACTGCTACCTCCTGGTTGGCCACCACCACTCTGTAAGATGGTAATGGCCTGGGAAGCTCAACATCCAGAAAACGAAGATCATGGCATCTGGTCCCATCACTTCTTGGGAAATAGATGGTGAAACAGTGGAAACCGTGTCAGACTTTATTTTTTTGGGCTCCAAAATCACTGCGGATGCTGATTGCAGCCATGAAATTAAGACGCTTACTCCTTGGAAGGAAAGTTATGACCAGCCTAGATAGCATATTAAAAAGCAGAGACATTACTTTGCCAACCAAGGTCCGTCTAGTCAAGGCTATGGTATTTCCCGTGGTCATGTATGGGTGTGAGAGTTGGACTGTGAAGAAAGCTGATCGCCGAAGAATTGATGCTTTTGAACTGTGGTGCTGGAGAAGACTCTTGAGAGTCCCTTGGACTGCAAGGAGATCCAACCAGTCCATTCTAAAGGAGATCAATCCTGGGTGTTCATTGGAGGGACTGATGCTAAAGCTGAAACTGCAACACTTTGGCCACCTCATGCGACGAGTTGACTCACTGGAAAAGACTCTGATGCTGGGAGCGATTGGGGGTGGGAGGAGACGGGGACGACAGACAATGAGGTGGCTGGATGGCATCACCGACTCTGTGGACATGAGTTTGAGTGTACTCCGGGAGTTGGTGATGGACAGGGAGGCCTGGCGTGCTGTGGTTCATGGGGTCGCAAAGAGTCGGAGACGACTGAGCGACTGAACTGAACTGAACTGAACTGAAACTGTGACTATGCCAAAGCCTTTGACTGTGTGGATTCCAATAAACTGTGGAAAATTCTGAAAAAGATGGGAATACCAGACCATCTGACCTGCCTCTTGAGAAACCCAGGTCAGGAAGCAAGTTAGAACCGGACACGGAACAACAGACTGGTTCCAAACAGGAAAAGGAGAACGTCAAGGCTGTATATTGTCACCCTGCTTATTTAACGTCTATGCAGAGTACATCATGAGAGACGCTAGGCTGGAGGAACCACAAGCTGGAATCAAGATTGCTAATAGAAATATCAATAACCTCAGATATGCAGATGACACCACCCTTAAGGCAGAAAGTGAAGAGGAACTCAAAAGCCTCTTGATGAAAGTGAAAGAGGAGAGTGAAAAGTTGGATTAAAGCTCAACAATCAGAAAACTAAGATCATGGCATCTGGTCCCATCACTTCATGGAAAATAGATGGAGAAACAGTGGAAACAATGTCAGACTTTATATTTGGGAGCTCCAAAATCACTGCAGATGCTGATTGCAGCCACGAAATTAAAAGACACTTACTCCTTGGAAGGAAAGTTATGACCAACCTAGATAGCATATTAAGAAAGCAGAGACATTACTTTGCCAACAAACATATGTCTAGTCAAGGCTATGGTTTTTCCCGTGGTCATGTATGGATGTGAGAGTTGGACTGTGAAGAAAGCTGAGTGCCAAAGAATTGATGCTTTTGAACTGTGGTGCTGGAGAAGACTCTTGAGAGTCCCTTGGACTGCAAGGAGATCCAACCAGTCCATCTTAAAGGAGATGAGTCGTGGGTGTTCATTGGAAGGACTGATGCTAAAGCTGAAACTCCAATACTTTGGCCACCTCATGTGAAGATTTGACTCATTGGAAAAGGCTCTGATCTTGGGAGGGAATGGGGGGCAGGAGGAGACGGGGACGACAGAGAATGAGATGGTTGGATGGCATCACCGACTCAATGCATATGAGTTTGTGTGAACTCCGGGAGTTGGTGATGGACAGGGAGGCCTGGCATGCTGTGGTTCATGGGGTTGCACAGAGTCGGACATGACTGAGCGACTTAACTGAACTGATGTAGTATACCCACAATGCTGTTGCTTCAGTCATGTCTGACTCTGGGACCCCATAGATGGCAGCCCACCAGGCCCCCCCATCCCTGGGATTCTCCAGGCAAGAACACTGGAGTGCGTTGCCATTTCCTTCTTCAATACATGAAGGTGAAAAGTGAAAGTGAAGTCGCTCAGTCATATCCGACTCTTCTTGACCCCATGGACTGCAGCCTACCAGGCTCCTCTGTCCATGGGATTTTCCAGGCAAGAGTACTGGAGTGGGGTGCCATTGCCTTCTCTGATACCCACAATATACATCAGCAATTATCATAATTAAAGATATGGTGTGAGAATAGCAATAATGTTCAACAGTTAACATTCAATGGACACAACATGAGGCTGTAATTATGTTAGTTTATATTCATTAATTCATTTAATCCACACATTTTATTAATGAGTTCAATGAACACAAAGGTATTGAGTCATTTTCAAGATAACAACCTATAGGAATCATACTCAGAACTCAGATTAAGATCTGTTTACAGAATACTCTTAATAATTTATACACATATCCACATTGATTAAAAGTAATTTATTAGGCTCCTCTGTCCATGGAATTCTCCAGTCAAGAATACTAGAGTGGGCATTTCCTTCTCCAGAGGATCTTCTGGACCCAGAGATCAAACCGGGTCTCTCACATTGCAGGCAGATTCTTTACCATCTGAGCCACCAAAGAAACCATTATTAAATAATAATCATATATAAATATTTGTATTGTATTGGTAGCAAAATTAGATTACAATATTCTCTGGGTATTTTTTTTCCTGTCAAGAAGATCGTAAAAATCTCTTATATTACAGGATTTAGAGAAAGCATTGCTGGTGGGAAATCCTGAGCACTGGGGACATAAATGTTTAACACGGCACTATTTTATCTATAAGGTCTTATTCACTTATATCTATAATGATCTGTAAAAAAGGTCAAATTTACATAGATCATTATTAGTAACTCACCTAAGAGATCAAAAGACCAAGAAAAAATATCTTTACTGATGATGGCATTGAGGATGTCACCTTCTTCACACAGTTTATATACGGTGATCAGTTCACCTATTAGAATGTCCAAAATTCAGAACACTTAGAATACTGGTGAGGTTATGAAAAAACAGGACTCCCATTCATTGCTGGTGGAAATTAAAAATGGTACAGTCACTTTGAAAGACAGTTTGGCAGTTTCTTATAAAACAAAACACATTTCAGCAGATGATTCAGCAACTCCTTGTGGTTTATCCAAAGAAGGGTAATGTATGTCCACACAAAACCTGCACATGAATGTTTACAGCATTTTTATTCATAGTTGCCGAAACTTGGAAGCAAGCAAGATGCCCTTCAATAGGCAAATGGATAAATAAACTGTGGTACATCTAGACAATGGAATATTATTCAGTACCCAAAGGAAATACCCACTATTAATACTCCAAAGACATAGAGAAGTCTTAAATGCATAGAGTAAAAGAAAATCATTGATGAAAGAAAACCAATCTGCAAAGGCTACATAGTGTATATTGGCAACTATGTGATATTCTGAAAAAGGCAAAACCCTGGAGACAGTTAAAAGTCAGTGGTTGCCAAGAGTTCAGAAGGGCAATAGGGAAGAAGGAAGTGATGGCACATAGGAGAATTTTAGAGTAATCGAAATATTCTACAAGATAATTTGACACTGTAACAGTAGACAGACATCATACATGTGTCAGAACCTACATGATATGACATGTGAACTCTAGTGTTAACTATGGATTTTAGTCAGTAATACTGACTTATTAATTGCAACACATGTGTATGTATATATTAGTAATAGGAGATACTATATGTCAATGGGTGAGAAAGTATATGGGAAACTCCATACTTTATGCTTAACTTTTCCTGTAAACCTAAAACTGTTTTAAAATATGTAGAAAGCAAGTATTATAGAGATAGGTGGAATAGTTAATTTATAAAAATGTAATTTTTCTGGAAAAAAAAATAAAAATAAAACAATACCTCCTAAGGCAAAAAAATAAAATAAAATAAAACAATACCTCCTAAGGCAAAAATAAAAATAAAATATATATTTGATTTTTTAAGAAGACAATGAAAAGTAAAGAGAGTATAGTGGTATGGAGCAGCACAGAAACAGAAAACCTAGTGTGCCTGCAGTATAGCAAGACCAGGTTTGAGTGGTTTACTGATAGAGGCCAGATTTAACACAAATGATGTACAAACTCAAGGACTTAATACTTTGTCAAAGTCCTAAGTAAACTTTTTATGCAATAAGAAATATATATGTGGATATATATATTTGTTCATTGTTCCCAGTTCTTAACACAGAGTCCTAAATCCCTTGAATTTCTCAAGTGTTACAAGTGATAGGATAAGAGATGATTTTTGATGGATCTATAGATTCCTTCTGGATGGGGGCTGGTAGCTAGAGGGGTCAACCATGTGATTAGCATATTGGAACTTCAGTCTCATACCTGGACCTCTGGAGAGGGGAGAGGGACTGGAGATTGAGTTCAATGACCAATGACTAATGATTTCATCAATCATGTCTATGTAATGAAACTTCTATAAAAACCCCTAAAAAACAGGGTCCAGAGAACTTCTGGTTTAATGAACCCATTCACTTGCTGGGTGGCTAGTATACCTCAACTTTATGGGGACAGAACTACTATGTTTGGGACCTTTCTGGACCTTGGTCTACATATCTGTTCCCTTTGACTGTTCTTGAGTTTTATCATTTAAAATAAACCATTAATAGTAAGGAAAGTGTTTTCCTGGTTTCTGAGAGTCATTTTACCAAGATATTGAAAGTGAGGAGGGAATCATAGAATTCCTCACTTAAAGCCAACTGGATCAGAAATAGGTGGCAACCTAAGAATTGTGATTGGCATCTGAAGTTGTGGCATCTTATGGGAATGAGCCCTTAACCTATACAGTCTGCATAACTACAGAAGCTAGCGTCAAAACTCAAATTAAATTTTAGGACAGAAATTTGGTTTGCAGAGAGCTGGAGAGTTGGTTGGTGTGGGAACAAAGCTCACACACTTGATGTCAGAAATATTGTGAGTAAAAACAGTACAGAATTTTGGAGACAAAGTTTAGAAAAAGATTGATGATGATGGTGTTATTGCAGGCAGGGAGGCAAATAGGTGATTATTGCAGCAGAAAATGTTTAAAACTAAATCAAGGTAGAATAGATAGAAGAATATTCATAGAATTTCTACTAAACCTAAGCCCTCTAAGGCATCTTGTTTCTACAAATAAAATGGGAGTTCTATGTATCTCTTAAGAACAAAGCAGGAACATCATGAACTTCATTTTTTTTAAAGGGCTATAAGCTCTGAAACAGAAATAAATAATAGAAAAATTGACCCCAACCTACAAGGACCTAACAATTCACCCTGAACTCTAGACAGAGATACTATGTATTTAGTGTCCTGCTAATGAGGATGCAGTCCATGGGATCGCTATGAGTCGGACGTGACTGAGCGACTTCACTTTCACTTTTCACTTTCACACATTGGAGAAGGAAATGGCAACACACTCCAGTGTTCTTGCCTGGAGAATCCCTGGGACAGGGGAGCCTGGTGGGCTGCTGTCTATGGGGTCGCACAGAGTCGGACACGACTGAAATGACTTAGCAGAAGCAGAATGAGGGGAGAGAAAAAATGATAATCTGGATGTTAGGTAAAGAGAAAAAAACTGCTTAGAAAATGTAAATAGCAGACTTCAAGGAAGTTGCTACAAATAGAATGCAAGTGTTATATGAAGGAGTACTTTTTCATATCATCATCTGAAGGTGGATATAACCTGGAAAAAGTTATTGAAAACCAACTCATGGGGAACTGAGGAAATTCAGGCCTTGAGTTTAGAGCTTAGTGTTTTATATCCCCCAATAAGAATTATGTTATACTCAACATGTAGACGATCCCTGTCAATTCTAAGATAAATGGTCAAATTTATGTCACTTTTATACATAGAGATTTTTAAAAAAATTTTTCTCTGTCAAGCTGTCTTTCTAGGTAAACTGTTGTTGGGTAGTGTTACAGTGCATTTTCCAGTTTTATATTTAGATTATCAATTTTATATTGATCTCTTTACATATTTTGTGGGAAACTTCAGCAACTGCAAGAGCAAATATTTCAGTAAACTGCAAAGCACTCAATGAAGTGGATTGAGGAGTCCAAAGACTGCTAGTAGAAGACCGAGGACTGCATCTCAATGAAACTCTCTCACAGATAAGGAATTTCCAAGTCATAAGAATTATCATCTTAAACAAGAGATAAACTCAGAGGAATGTTGAAATGTTGAGGGATTTAAGTGGAGATGGAGGAGGACTTGGCATATATCAAGTATTAGAGAGTTAAGGTGGACTTAGATATTTCTCGTAAGTTGAAGGTACAATTTATTAACCCTATTTTATTGGAAGACAGAACCAAAGCTTAGAGAGTTAAAGACCCCATCCAAGGTTAAACAGATGTTAAAAGATAAAGCTGGGATATTTGCAAAACTGGCTAATTCAGCAGTTAATCAGATAACAGTAACATGAATTAACATTAGGTATATAAACATTGCTTTGTACTTGCAAAGTGGCAAAGGACATACCCATTGTTGCAGTATCTAAGATGACAACTGCTGAAAGTTATTTCTTTGTCAGTGTCACTGAACAGCCATTCACTGGAAGAAACAGAATAACCTCTACTGGAGGTCATTCTGATGGAGCATTTGGAAATCAGAACTCTAGCCAAACTACTGAAGTGAGGCTTCAAGATAGAAATGAATCTGTTCTGGTCGTTTGGTTTCACTCTTTGAAGTAAGTTGATAATATGTTGACTTGACAAGAAACTACATGTTCATAAAGTATGAAGGCATGATTTCTTTTCAATTTAACTGCTTTCAGAGGCAATGGAGATACTGCAATTGAACTAAAATATGCTGTTAAAGTCAGTCTAATGATTCAATTTGTACAGCTTTTGATAATAGATTTTCAGGTCAAATGAAGATACAGTGAAAGAAGCAGTACACAGGCAAATTGTCTCTCTTTAAATTTGATATGACAGTGAACAGATGGAAAATTGAGCTCTCATTAAAAAGGTAGAAAATATGGGGAACAAAATATATGGATGCAATATATTTGTATATGTGCATATATAATATAGACATAAAAATGATGCCTTTTGTTAAATGCATCATTTTAAAATTATAATTTCAGAGATATAGGAATAATTAGAATTAACAAGTCATTATCCACAGAAATCAAAAGAAATAACATAGCAAAACTATAACATTAATAACTCAAATTTTTATTCGAAATAAATACCTGGAACTAAGCTAAATACTTTTGAACTGTGGTGCTGGAGAAGACTCTTAAGAGTCCCTTGGACTGCAAGGAGATCCAACCAGTTCATTCTAAAGGAGATCAATCTGGGTGTTCATTGGAGGGACTGATGCTAAAGCTGAAACTCCAATACTTTGGCCACCTCATGCGACCAGTTGACTCACTGTAAAAGACTCTGAATCTGGGAAAGATTGGGGGAGGGAGGAGAAGGGGACGACAGAGAGTGAGATGGCTGGATGGCATCACGGACTCGATGGACATGAGTTTGAGTGAACTCCAGGAGTTGGTGATGGACAGGGAGGCCTGGCGTGCTGTGATTCATGGGGTCGCAAAGAGTTGGACACGACTGAGTGACTGAACTGAACTGAACTGAAGCTAAATACTTTACATGCTTTATCACATTTAACCCTCAGCAAAGTAAGAATCCTCCTGCAATGCAGGAGACACGGGTTCAATACCTGGGTCAGGAAGATCCCCTGGAAAAGGGAATGGCATTCCACTCCAGTATTCTTGCCTGGAAAATACCGTGGACAGTGGAGCCTGGCGGGCTACAGTCCATGGGGTTGCAAAGAGTCAGAGATGACTGAATGACTAACACAGACAAAGTCCTTATTAGATCAGTATCTTATCAAAATATTCTTCCTGCCAGACAGAAAGCATGACACAGGGAGTAAGTGTGGAATATCCAATCCCAGTTTCTCTGCTAATAAGCTGTGCAACCTTGGGTAAATTATTGTTTCCTCATTTACAAACTGATATCGACTGTAATAATAGCTTGTTAGGAAGTTTAAATGACACAGTGCATGAGAAATTCTTTACAGGCCAGAGTCTGGCCCAAGTAAGTGCTTAGTGAAAGTGAACTTTTATTCTCAACGTCATTATTCATAGATGATAAACTGAGAGAGGATAAACTTGTATAATACATAGCATAGGAAACTGACAAAGCCAAGACACTGATGTTTAGAAAATCACTAAAAAAATCTTTGAAACGGGGCTTCCCTGGTGGACCAATGGTTAAGAATTTGCCTTGTAATGTAGGGGACACTGGTTTGAGCCCTCATTTGGGAAGATCCCACATGCTGCAGATCAGTTAAGCCCGTGTGCTACTGGGTCCCCACTCTGGAGCCTGTGAACCCCAACTACTAAAGTCCGCATGCCCGAGAGTCTGTGCTCTGCAGCAAGAGAATTCACTGAAATAAGCCCACACGCTGCAACTAGAGAAAGCTCACATGCAGCAATGAAAACGCAGCATAGCCAAAAAAAATTATCAAAGATGTTGGGATTTACTCTGGCCTGTCCTTGTACTTGTTTTCTCTATTTCTTACAAAAGAAATGGGTCTGAGCCCATGATTATAACTGCTGCCTACATGCCGAATAACTGGAATATATATATTTCATCCATCGGTCCGTTCCGTCACTCAAGCCTCCCCAATTTCCAGCTTTTACCCATGTTTCTAACTCTGCACTATATATTCTTACCTTGAATTTTGCACACATCCTAGCTTAACCTATTCAAAGCTGATCTCTGATTATCCACAAAAGTCTGCGTTCTCTCTTTTCTATTTCATCATGTACCTGATCATTTGTGTCACAAAACCCAATAATCACATTCACCCCCTACATATCTCTCATTCCTCACGTGTAATTAATTTCTTAGTATCACTGAATCTGCCATAGAACTATCACATAAATGAGGCTTCACTGTTTCATCTTAATGGAAGCTGCCTATTCAGAATCATAAGAATTGCTTGAATTGCTATGTTATTTTCTAAATTTCTCACTCTGGTTCATATTGATGACCACCATGTTCATTCGTGGCACAGTCAACCAGGAAGAAACTAAGCCTGTCACATCTTTACTTGTAAACATATGATGTATCTCCCCAGTGATCAGAGTATTAACAATAAACATATTGCACTGTCATATTGAAAACTATGCCATGGTACTTAACAGCAGTTAAATAACTGAACACAAGTCTCAAAACCAAATCTTCTGGATTCTGTTATTGACTCTACCACTTACTGATTGGTGTGATCTTGGACAACTTGCTTAGTTTCTTGAAATATGTGAAAAAATCTCAGCAATTATTAGTTATTGTATATAAAACAGGGATTAATTGAAAAGTAATGATAGAAATGGAATGAAGATAACAGATAAAAGGAAAACACAAAATGCATTCAATCCACACATTTGTGAGAGGTAGACAAATTTGGTTTTGGTGTTTGAGTGGCCAAATCAAAGGAAAACCATATTGTCTGTGATTACAGAAAAGCAGAAGAAAAATACAGGAATTTAAGATTTTACTCCTTGTTCAACACTACATACCCCGACCATCTCCCACTCCCTATTACTCGTTTCTTCCTCAATTATCTAACAGAATTAAAGAGAATTTCTAAATAGTACTGGATATAAGATCAATATCTGCAAAAGAAGTAGATTTTCACATATCAAATTCAGAGTTAGGAAATTTAATTTTAAATAATGACATTTACAATAGTAACTGAATTTTAAATATCCAGCCATAAATCTAACAAACTACGTGAAAGACCTTAATGAAAATAATAAAACTTTATTGAGAGACATTAAATAAGACTCAATAATCAAAGAAATATACCATGCCTAAGGTTAGGTAGTCTCTTTGTCATAAATATGCTGATATACTCCCAAATTAACCTATAAATTTAATTCAATTTCAGTCTTTTATTTCATAGAAATCAAGACATTAATTCTAAAATTTATAGGAAGATCAAATGACCAAGAATAGTAAAGATTATTTTGTAGAAAACTAAGATAAGTTACTTACTCTTCCAGATACAAAAGTTTAAGAAAAAGCTATGAGAATTAAAAGCTTATGGTGTGGATGCAGAGGTACACAAATTAAGCAAGGAAACAGGATATAGATTCCCATAATAAGTGAAAAAAAAAATCAGGTGTGCAGATTTTTGCTGTACATAACCTGAGAATTAATGCATTATTATGCATATGAAGCAGGTAACTAAGTAGAAAATTTTGTATAAGAAAAATATTCATGGATTGGGATAATCAACATATAAAGATTCCAGTCTCTTCAAATTGATGCAAAAACTTAATGTAATTCCTTATCAAACACCCACAAGTTTTTTGTAGACAGACATGCTAATTCTGAAATATACAAGCAAGGGCATGGGCCCTATAAGAACAAAAAAAAAATCTTCAGAAAAAGACATAATAAAGTGGGAAGAATCATCACACTACATATTGTCTTTCTAGATAGCTACAATAACCAAGACCATGTGCTACTGACACAGGAATACATAATCAATAGAACCAAACAGTTAGCCCAGAGGTGACTCAAAGAAACAGTCAAGTGATTTTTGACAGAGTGAAAAACCAATTCATTGGAGGAAGAATAGCCTTTTCAATAAATGCTACTGAGCACTTGTAAAAATCATATGAAAAATAATAACAATGTAAACTTTGTATCTTCTCTATATAAAAATTAACTTAAAATAGATCATAAACTAAATAGAAACAAAACAAAATGTAGGAGAAATTTTTGTAACCTAGGGCTCAATGAAAACTTATGAAACACTGAACCAAAAACATGCACAATACAAGAAAACAGCAAATCAAACATTATAAAAATGATCAGTTGCTCTGTTAAAGACTTCAAGAAAAGGGTGGAAAGACAAGCTACATTTTAACAGGAAATATTGTAAATTACACATATGATAAAAGAGCTGCATCAAGAAGACACAAAGCACTCTTAAATCTCAGTTTTACATGTATTTAAAACATACAATTAATTATTACATATATAATTATATGTCATATAACTGTATATATACAGATAGATAATATCCATAATGAAAAGACATAAATACACACTTTATTATTAAGGTGAATATAAAGAGGACAAATGAATACATGAAAGATATTCAGATCACTAGCTATCAGTAAAATGTAGACTAAGACTAGGGTATCTATCAAGAGAACTAAAAATAAAAAATATTCAAATACCAAATTCTAACAACGATGCAGTGAAACTGAATCTCTGATAAATTGTTGGGGGGAAATCAAAGTGCTACAGTCACTCCTGAAAACATTTTAATTAAATATATATCTATATAAACATACATTCATTATAAAATTCAAGAATCATTCCCCTTGGCACCCTTGGCATTTATTAGAGAGATAAATGTCACTTATATCCCACACAAAAAATCTCTACATGATTGTTCATGTTTTATTTGTAATTGTTAAAAAATGGAAACAACCAAAGTGACCTACAATTGATGACAATTAAATATACTACTACACCCACAGCATGGCATAAAAATAACATATTTTAATAAAAATAAGTAATAAAAATTACCTATCAGCAATAAAAAGGGCAAACTGTTGACCAATGAAGCAGCACAGATGGATTTATGCTGACTGAGAAAATAATTTAAAGAGGTCATCTACATATGACTCCATTTATATAACATCCTCAATACACATATTATACATATGGAGAACAAATTTAGTGGTTTCCTGGAGTTAAGAATGGTAGGTGGGATGCAAGGGTGTGGCTATGAATGGGTATTATAAGATAAATCTTTGTGGTGAAGGAATATTTCTGTGTCTTGATTATGGCGGTGGTAACACGAAGCTACACTTGTGGTAAGATGATAACATTTTCATGCACAGTGTTCCAATGTTAATTTCCTGCTGTTGCTGTGTACAGAGTATATAAGATGTGATCTGCTAGGAAAACAGCATGAAGGGTACAAGAGAGCTCTCGGTCCTACCTTTGCAATTTCCTGTGTATGTAAAATTACTTCAAAGCAATTTTTTAATTAAAGTATTGAAGACAGTGTACTTTCAGAGTAGGAAAGGCTTCGTGAGAGGCATACAGAGCACAGACTATATACAGAAAAAGACTGAGCAATCAAACTAAATTGAAATCATTTCTGTCAATGAAAAATAATATAAGAAAGTGGAAGGCCGATCCATAGGCTGAGAAAAGATATTCATAAAACATAATTTTAAATTTATATATGATTTCAAATAAAGACAGGAAAGATAAGACAACCAAAGCAAAAATAGACCATGAAGTACATTAAGAAATTCACAGAAAAAAAAATAGGATGGTCAATAAACATGTAAAAAGATCATCGACTTCATTAGCAGCCAGGGAAATGCCAACTAAAAGGTCAGGAGAGCAGCCAAGATAATGGAGTAAAAGCGCCCTCCGCTCACCTCCTCTCATGGTGGCGGCGGCGGTGGTTTAGCCGCTAAGCCGTGTCAGACTCTGGCGACCCCATGCACTGCAGCCTGCCAGGCTCCTCTGTCCACGGGATTCTCCAGGCAAGAGTACTGGAGTGGGTTGCCGTTTCCTTTTCCATCTCCTCTCGTGAGCACACCGAAATCACAACTATCTGCAGAGTAACTATTGATGCAAAAGACTGGAATCTACCAGAAAAGATCTTCTACAACTAGAGGCATAAAGAAGGAACCACAACAAGATGGGTAGGAAGGGTGGACCCACGATATAATAAAATCCCGTACCCGCGAGTGGGTGACCCAACAAACTGGAGAACAACTATATCGCAGTTTCCTTTATATTGCCAGTGTGACTTACAAGTGGCTTGGCAGCTCAGATGGTAAAGAATCCGCCTGCAATTTGATCCCTGGGGCAGGAAGATCTCCTGGAGAAGGGAATGGCTGCCCACTCAAGTATTCTTGCCTGGAGAATTCCATGGATAGAGGAGCCTGGCAGATTACAGTCCATAAGGTTGCAAAGAGTCAGATACAGCTGAGTGACTAACACTCACTCAGTATGACTTAAAATTTTAGAACAGTTTTATTTTACCATCTACTACTTTTTCTGAACTCTGATAGTTCATAGTTTATCTCTTTCTGTATTTTCCCAGACTTGTTGCATGCGCCCTGTGTTCTTTGGCTAATTATTTAGGTTGTAATATTAATATGCTTGGAAGGAATTTTATTTGTTCAGTAGTGTCTCTTTTTTTCCTACCAAGCATCCCAGTATGGCTTTTAATTGTTTGTTTTTTCTTGATGCTGAAAAACTATGAAAATATGTTTTCATGTAGGTTTTTATGTATAAGTATGCTTGTACTATACTGCATATCTTGTTGGCATGTAAGAGTGGGATTTATTTTAGCTTTTATCTTTCCACAGCGAATAGAGATTAGCAGTTTCTGGGATGCTAGTTGTCTAGAGTCAATCTTCCACTCAATTATTTGATTTCTCATTCAGCTGAAGCTCCAACACTTCTCTTTGGTGAAATAGTGCATCAAGAATCTTTCAGCATCAAACTATGTAAATTTTGTCTGTATTTTCAAACAAGTAATTTATAGTTTCCCCTGCAGGATACCCTTCTCACTTGCAGAGGCAAACACTGTTATTGTTGCTCAGTCACTCAGTCGTGTCCGACTCTCTGCGACTCCATGGACTGTAGCATGCCAGGCTTTCCTGTCCTTCACTGTCTCGCAGAGTTGGCGCAAACCCATATCCATGAGTCAATGATGCCATCCAACCATCTCATCCTCTGTCGCCCTCTTGTGCTGCTACCCTCAATCTTTCCCAGCATCGGGGTCTTTTCCAATGAGTCGGCTCTTCGTATCAGGTGGCCAAAGTATTGGAGCTGGTTTTGCCCCAAATCTGTAGATTCAGGCATCTTCTACTGTCTCCATTTGACCTCGGAACATTTACCTCCCCTACTTCGTATACTATTACTCCATAATTTTATCTCAATATAGTATGCACTTTTCTTTTTATTATAACTTTTGATGATTTCTGAAAGGAAAAGAATCACACTGTCTCATTCTGCTATCTTAAAACCTGTAACATTATCAAGTTATTGCATTTATAATAGGAAGAATTTTCTCTGTACATTTAGGTGGTGTTTCAATAGGCAGTGTTTAGTACTCCAAGAGCAGAAACTATTCATTCAGTTTCAGTTCAGTTCAGTTCAGTCGCTCAGTCATGTCCGACTCTCCGCAACCCCATGAATCACAACACGCCAAGCCTCCCTGTCCATCACCAACTCCCAGAGTTCACTCAAACTCATGTCCACAGAATCGGTGATGCCATCCAGCCATCTCATTCTCTGTCGTCCCCTTCTCCCGCCCCCAACCTTTCCTAGCATCAGAGTCTTTTCCAGTGAGTCAACTCGTCTCATAAGGTGGCCAAAATATTGCAGTTTCAGCTTTAGCATCAGTCCTTCCAATGAACACCCAGGATTGACATCCTTTAGAATGGACTGGTTGGATCTCCTTGCAGTACAAGGGACTCTCAAGAGTCCTCTCCAACACCACAGTTCAAAAGCATCAATTCTGTTTACTGTTGCTAAAACAATGTTTCCAAGGAATGTTGTATTTTGCAAGGTCACATTTCATATGGATGTTAAACAGCAACAATAAAAAGATGTGTTTTTTTTTTTCTTTCAATTTACAGAATGATGCTCCACAGAGTAAGGGCAAACGTGGTAAAATGACACTGTGATGGGACCTGTTAGCTCTGTTTCACAAAGGGTAAAACTTATAACTTAATGCTTCATGCATTGTATGAGAAGGCTAATACAGTACATTAAAGTAAAAATCCCAGCATTTTTGAAACTTTGCATGGTCAGGACAAAAGTATCAATAGAGTTTTATTGCAAGAAGTAAACATTCTACAGGGGAAGATAGATATAATCAGCATTTATGCATTGCAATTGAGCCAACAGTCAATACAGATTAAATATTGACAGAGGTTCCTTGACCAGTGCTAAACTAAACAGTCCCTAAGAGTTTCAGGAAACATTATCATTATAACAGTGAATTAGTGAGATGATCCTGCTTCCACTGGCATTACTCATTATACCATACATGTCTCTGAAGAAAGGTTTCCAAGTGAAATGTAAAAGCCAAAAAAAAAAAAAAAAAAGGCCTGAGGCTGAGGGGTAAAACTGATATTGGATTTAACAACAGCATTAAACAGAGCTCCTTAATGAGCTGTTTCATTGACCATTAACCTGCTATACAGCAAAGAACATGACAGCAGATTGTCTCTACCTAGAAAACAGAATCTTTCTTGGCTTTCCAGGCTTGCAACTCTTGTGAATAATTTGGTCATCTATATTGTACTTTATTTTTAAAAAAGAAAAAGGGAGAGGGGGATTAGGGGGAATCATGCTCTCTTCTTTTTAAATTTTTAAAAAAGTACTTTATTGTGATAAAAACACTTAACCTGGGGTATAACTTCTTACATTTTTAAGTCTGCAACACACTGTTGTTGATTACAGGCATAGCGTTGTATAGTAAAGTCAAGCTCTTGAGGACTTGGGACAGTGTTTCGGATACTGTAGCAGTGATTGGGTTTTCATGCTTATAAGAACATTAACTTGAGGATGAAGGTAGGTTTTACTTAATGAAAATGAAAGTTAATTGTTATCAGTTTAAAATAGGACACTATAAATATATGATATTTTATATAAACCTCATGGTAACAAAGGCAAAAACTTATAGTAGTTGCACACAAGATTATGATAAAGAGGTCAAGGCATACTACTCCCAAAAGATATCAAATCAGAAAGGAAGGCAGCAAGATACTAAGCATGGAACAAAGGATTTATAAAACAATCAGAAAACAATGAACTAAATGGCAGCATGAAATTCTTATCTATCAGTGATTACTTTAAATGTAAATGGACTAAAGTATTCAATCAAAAGACATAATGCAGTTGAATGGATTTAAAAATCGAAAAACAAAACAAGATCCAATCGTATACTGTTTACAAGAGGATTATTATAGATTCAAGTACACAGGTAGACTCAAAGTGAAAGAATGAAATATATTTCTTGTAAATGGTAACCAAAAGATAGTAGGAACAGCTCTACTTAAAACAAACAAAATAGACTTTAAGCTAAATATGGACAAAAGAGTGAAAGAAGGTCATTATGTAATGACAAAAGAGTCAAACTGTCAAGAAGATATAACAAGTCTAATGATTTATCACCCAGTAGCAGAATACTTAAATATAAAAATCAAATTCTAATAGAACTTTAAGGGAAAAAAATAACAAAATAGTTGAGGACTTTAATATCCATTTGCAACACTGAATAAATAACCTAGACAAGAATCAATAAGAAAACAGTGGATCTGAACACTAGAGACCAAATGTACCTAACAGACATACATAGACTACTATTCATATAACAGCAATAGAATACATAATCTTCTCAAGTGCACACAGAACATTTTCTAGGAAACACATGTTAGGCCACAGGACAAGTTTCAGAAAATTCAATAAGTTAGAAATTATATCAAGTACTTTTTCTGCTCACAGTGGTATGATAATCAGTTCAGTTCAGTTCAGTCGCTCGGTCGTGTCCGAATCTGCGACCCCATGAACCACAGCACGCCAGGCCTCCCTGTCCATCACCAACACCCGGAGTTCATTCAAACTCATGTCCATCGAGTCGGTGATGCCATCCAGCCATCTCATTCTCTGCCGTCCCCGTCTCGTACTACCCCCAATCCCTCCTATCATCAGACTCTTTTCCAGTGAGTCAACTTGTCGCATGAGGTGGCCAAAGTATTGGAGTTTCAGCCCCAGCATAAGTCCTTCCAATGAACACCCAGGATTGATCTCTTTTAGAATGGACTGGTTGGATTTCCTTGCAGTACAAGGGACTCTCAAGAGTCTTCTCCAGCACCACAGTTCAAAAGCATCAATTCTTCGGCGATCAGCTTTCTTCACAGTCCAACTCTCACATCCATACATGACCACGGGAAAAACCATAGCCTTGACTAGACGGACTTTGTTGGCAAAGTAATGTCTCTGCTTTTTGATATGCTATCAAGGTTGGTCATGACTTTCCTTCCAAGGAGCAAGCATCTTTTAATTTCATGGCTGCAAATTGCATCCGAAGTGATTTTGGAGCCCAAAAAAATAAAGTCTGACACTGTTTCCACTGTTTCCCCATCTATTTCCCATGAAGTGATGGGGCCAGATGCCATGATCTTGTTTTCTGAATGTTGAGCTTCAAGCCAACCTTTTCACTCTCCTCTTTCACTTTCATCAAAAGGCCTTTTAGTTCCTCTTCACTTTCTGCCATAAGGGTGGTATCATCTGCATATCTGAGGTTATTGATATTTCTCCCAGCAATCTTGATTCCAGCTTGTGCTTCTTCCAGCCCAGCGTTCCTCATGATGTACCCTGCATAGAAGTTAAATAAGCAGGGTGACAATATACAACCTTGACGTACTCCTTTTCCTATTCGGAACCAGTCTGTTGTTCCATGTCCAGTCCTAACTGTTGCTTCCTGACCTGCATACAGGTTTCTCAAGAGGCAGGTCAGGTGGTCTGGGATTCCCATCTCTTTCAGAATGTTCCACAGTTTATTGTGATCCACACAGTCAAAGGCTTTGGCATAGTCAATTAATCAGAAATAGATGTTTTTCTGGAACTCTCTTGCTTTCTCCATGATCCAACGGATGTTGGCAATTTGATCTCTGGTGCCTCTGCCTTTTCTAAAACCTGCTTGAACATCTGGAAGTTCACGATTCACATATTGCTGAAGCCTACCTTGGAGAATTTTGAGCATGACTTTACTAGCGTGTGAGATGAGTGCAATTGTGTGGTAGTTTGAGCATTCTTTGGCATTGCCTTTCTTTGGGATTGGAATGAAGACTGACCTTTTCCAGTCCTGTGGCCATTGCTGAGTTTTCCAAATTTGCTGGCATATTGAGTGCAGCACTTTCACAGCATCATCTTTCAGGATTTGAAATAGCTCAATTGGAATTCGCTGACTGTGGCTCATATCATGAACTCCTTATTGCCAAATTCAGACTTAAATTGAAGAAAGTAGGGAAAACCATCGGAGAAGGCAATGGCAAGCCACTCCATTACTCTTGCCTAGAAAATCCCATGGATGGAGGAACCTGGTGGGCTGCAGTCCATGGGGTCGCTATGAGTCAGACATGACTGAGCGACTTCACTTTCACTTTTCACTTTCACACATTGGAGAAGGAAATGGCAACCCACTCCAGTGTTCTTGCCTGGAGAATCCCAGGGACGGGGGAGCCTGGTGGGCTTCCGTCTATGGGGTCGCACAGAGTCGGACACGACTGAAGTGATTTAGGAGCAGCAGCAGGGAAAACCATTAGACCATTCAGATATGACCTAAATCAAATCCCTTATGATTATACAGTGGAAGTAAGAAATAGATTTAAGGGACTAGATCTGATAGATAGAGTGCCTGATGAACTCTGGAAGGAGGTTCGTGACATTGTACAGGAGACAGGGACCAAGACCATCCTCATGGAAAAGAAATGCAAAAAAGCAAAATGGCTGTCTGAGGAGGCCTTACAAATAGCTGTGAAAAGAAGAGAAGCGAAAAGCAAAGGAGGAAAGGAAAGATATAAGCATCTGAATGCAGAGTTCCAAAGAATAGCAAGGAGAGATAAGAAAGCCTTCCTCAGCGATCAATGCAAAGGAATAGAGGAAAGCAACTGAATAGGAAAAACAAGATCTCTTCAAGAAAATTAAAGATATCAAGGGAACATTTCATGCTAAGATGGGCTCGATAAAGGACAGAAATGGTATGGACCTAACAGAAACAGAAGATATTAAGAAGAGGTGGCAAGAATACACAGAAGAACTGTACAAAAAAGATCTTCATGACGAAGATAACCACGATGGCGTGATCACTCACCTGGAACCAGACATCTTGAAATGTGAAGTCAAGTGGGCCTTAGAAAGCATCACTACGAACAAAGCTGGTATGATAATAGAAACCAATAAATAGAGGAAGGCTGGAAAATTGAGAAATACATGAGAATTAAAAATATATTCCTGTACAATCAATGAATCAAGGAAGAAATCAAAACGGATAAAACAAAAATCTTGGCAGAAATGAAAAAATGGTATGATAATAGAAACCAATAAATAGAGGAAGGCTGGAAAATTGAGAAATACATGAGAATTAAAAATATATTCCTGTACAATCAATGAATCAAGGAAGAAATCAAAACGGATAAAACAAAAATCTTGGCAGAAATGAATAAAAAATAAAGACAAAATACTAAAACAGCAAAAGTAGTTCTAATAAGAATGCTTATAATGATAATCACACACATCAAGGAAAAAAAAATCTTGCATAAAAAACTCCTAACTTTACACCCCAAGGAACTAGAAAAACAAGAACAAACTAACACCAAAGTAAGCAGAAGTCAGGAAAAATAAAGATTAGAGTAGGAAGAAATGAAACAGACAAGAGGATAATAGAAAAGATTGAGAAAACTAAGCTGACTCTTTGAAAAGGAAAACAAAATTGAAAAACCTTTAATAGACTAACCAAAAAAAAAAAAAGAGGCTCTAAATAGGCTCAAAGTGCTTTAAAATTCAGAACTTGTAATTTCCAAGTTGGTTTTCTTTTCTATCATTTGCATTCTCTGGAGAAGTTCCTGGTACCTAAAGAAGAATCAGGATACCTTTCAGGTGGTTTAGTTATGATTCTCCAGGCTAGAATACTGGAGTGGGCTCTCATGCCCTTCTCCAGGGGATCTTCCCAACCCAGGGAAGTTATATCCATAATATATGCTGCTGCTGCTGCTAAGTCACTTTAGAGTGTCCGACTCTTCGCAACCCCATGGACTGCAGCCTACCAGGCTCCTCCGCCCATGGGATTTTCCAGGCAAGAGTACTGGAGTGGGTTGCTGTTTCCTTCTCCGATCCATAACATATAGTTTTGTCTATTATTTGTGAGCTGGTTAATTATTTACCAAAACTAAGAA
This sequence comes from Moschus berezovskii, assembly GCF_049115385.1. Taxonomy (NCBI): domain Eukaryota; kingdom Metazoa; phylum Chordata; class Mammalia; order Artiodactyla; family Moschidae; genus Moschus; species Moschus berezovskii. Next base: position 25,430,940 of record NC_142466.1, read on the forward strand.
AAGAATGGTCACATGTTAGTATTTGTTTTTCCTTTTTAAGGGGACATAGGGGACATCTGTCCATCCACTTTGACCAAAGTTCTTCCTAAATGTGACTACAGGAATTTTCATTGGGTCTTATAAATCCCATTCCCCTTTACCAAGTTCAACCTTTTATTTTTCCTGGGAGGCCCTTGCATTTTCTTTTTGCTCAAAAAATTCACTTTCAGATTTTTTTTTTTCCTCCAAAAGAAGAAAACCACTAATCTCTTCCCTGGAGAATATGGTTCTTTGCCTTCATGGTATGCAGTGAATTGATTGTATCTAGCAATAACATCAGCTGGGTTTTATTTCTCACAGAAATGACAAGTCTCCATGGAATTAAGCTGACCTGATAATTCAAAATGGGAGAGTTCCAGGGTCCTTTGTTTCACTGAATTGACTTGTAGATGTCACCCTCTCTGCCAGGCATAACATATTTGAGTTTTTATTTGTGACTCCTCTCCAAACAGACAATAAATCCAGTGTTTCATCAGTTATCACATGCATCTGCAGCACATGTTCTGTTTCTCCCCATGGTGACTTGTAAGCGTGATTTCAACACAGAGACATAAATTGAGTTATTTCTACTTTGTGTTTCAGCTTAACACTTGCCAGTCTCTCCTATCCCAGTCTTCCTAATTATTTTCTCCATTGTTAATTCTGGATGCTATAAAATATTGTAAGTTAAGACCTCCTAAATGATACTTACTAGGAAACATTCTCATATATAAAGACTATGTGAATCTCAAATTTGAATGTTTAAATAGGATAGTTTATCAAGTTCAGCATCAAACCCACAATACCCTCTATAGCAATAATTTGCCAAATGGAGAAATGTCGTTCTCTGAATGAGCATTATCCTTCATGCTGATAGGTGAAATTAATGAAATAATTAAAAAGCCATAAAAAGAAAATGAAGAGTATTACAAGATACCAACAGAACTGAAAACAAAATATTTCTGGCACAGTAATGTAATTGACAAAAATAAGGAAAAAACTCCAATCATAAGATGTAGAATGAAGTTTCATTCATAAGCTGAACAATTTTCCTTGTAGTTAGTAAGTTTTCTTTAATATTCTAGAATGAAATAGATTTGTCATATGGCACAGTGCAACATTGTTTCCATGATTTGTCAAGATTAAGAAAGTTAATCAGGCACTTTTAAAGAAAAATTCTATGATCTTGCCATATTTTCTATGAAAGATCCAAATGGCCTATCCAACTTGAAGCTGAAAGACACCATGAGATAAAGAAACAGGACCTCAAATATCAAACCATACTGGAGGGACCACTGTATTTTTCTGAACTAAAAAAGCCCCACAAGAGAGCATCCTTGTTGGATACAGTATTCTCCCACTTGCTATTCTTAGCCACTCTGTTTTCTCCTTATTTTCACAGTATAATACCTATTAGAAAAATACAGGATAATGATGAGAAACAATCAAATCTCAGTGTTGTGATGTTACAAGGAGAAAGGGTACTATCCAGAAATTGTTCAGTTGAACAGTTCCCCCCAGAAATGTAATTTATGTGAGAAAATTTTGACTTGTACAAAAATTCAAATGAACTTGTTCTATAATGGGAACTAATTATATAATGGAAAAAAAAACCTTGTTACATAATGAGAAAAAAAATTGTTCTATACTGAAAGAATCTTATTTGTTTACAGTGTTCTCAGGCCAATGAGAAGGAAAACAGTAGTCCCCTAGTGTTTGAAAACTGAAGGCAAATGAGAAAGGTACTAGAGACATTTGTTATCCAGTTACAGTCTCACTTATTTGCTTTTTTCCGCTCATCTTCCCTTAATGAGACCTGTTAGCCCTTTCCACAGATACGGTTCTTACAGATCATATATGCATGAGTAAATTCTTTATTTTATCCATTTTAGATTGGAGTTTTATTTCTGAGTCCATTCTTGTGGTTTAAAGAGTACAGAAAAAGAAAACAAATAGGTACTTGCAAATGGCCAATATTCCAGGAGGGATGATAATACATCGATAATTATTATTCACACCTATGACGATGAGTCAAAGGAGCAACTGTCACCAAGGGTAAAAGTTTCAATATCTATCCTGCTGTGGAAAAGGAAAATGCTCTCCTTCTCTAGGAACTAATATATACTAGATTTGAACGATCTGTCACACTGAATACAACAACCATATCTGCATCTACCACCTGGAATTGTTACGTACTCAAACTGATAAAAACAACCTGGTGAAAAATGATCTTCAATTTTTCTTTCTCCACACACACATACAGACACACATTTAGTAGACAGATATGAGGACAGAGAAGCATAATCTACTTTGTTATTTTGTTGAAGCATGGGCAGTTGCATTACAGAAATATTTTGGGCAAAACCTAACTTAGCATCTCTCACAAAATGAAGAACACAAATATCTCTTGGGAGATGAAACAGACCTACACTCTGAGCAGACAGTAAATCGGGACTCATGGGAGTCTGGTAATTCTCAATTGATGAGCCAGCAAAGACAAGTAGAAGAAAAGACTGAAGGTTCTTATGTACATATATTGAGGGATGGAGAATGCTTAAATCATCCCACAAGTTAAAAGTCTCAAAAGCCAGAAAGGTGTGCCACACTGATCCCCCTTCAATTGTCAAGGATTTATTTCTGAGCTGCTGGCAGTGTTACCAGAAGACAGTTCACAGTTTCCAGTTCCCCACCCACTTTGGGCTACTGACTCAACTTAGGAGTGCTCCCTTGTTCTAGATTGCATCCCTCATCAAATATTTTGTAGCCAATGACTGAGCATTCAGTTCAGTTCAGTCGCTCAGTCGTGTCCGACTCTCCGCGACCCCATAAATCACAGCACGCCAGGCCTCCCTGTCCAGCACCAACTCCCGGAGTTCACTCAAACTCATGTCCATCGAGTCAGTGATGCCATCCAGCCATCTCATTCTCTGTCGTCCCCTTTTCCTCCCACCCCCAATCCCTCCTAGCATCAGACTCTTTTCCAGTGAGTCAACTCGTTGCATGAGGTGGCCAAAGTATTGGAGTTTCAGCCCCAGCATAAGTCCTTCCAATGAACACCAAGGATTGATCTCCTGTAGAATGGACTGGTTGGATCTCCTTGCAGTCCAAGGGACTCTCAAGAGTCTTCTCCAGCACCACAGTTCAAAAGCATCAATTCTTCAGCAATCAGCCTTCTTCACAGTCCAACTCTCACATCCATACATGACCACGGGAAAAACCATAGCCTTGACTAGACGGACCTTTGTTGGCAAAGTAATGTTTCTGTTATTTAATATACTATCAAGGTTGGTCATAACTTTCCTTCCAAGGAGTAAGCGTCTTTTAATTTCATGGCAGAAAGTGAAGAGGAACTCAAAAGCCTCTTGATGAAAGTGAAAGAGGAGAGTGAAAAGGTTGGCTTGAAGCTCAACATTCAGAAAACAAAGATCATGGCATCTGGTCCCATCACTTCATGGGAAATAGATGGGGAAACAGTGGAAACAGGGTCAGACTTTATTTTTTTGGACTGAGCATTACATGCATACAAAGAACCAGTCGCCTCAGCCCATGGAACAGAGCTCGAACTCCTGTGGGATCATCTGATATTCCCACTGAAATAAACACTTATTCAACTTCTCCCTTTGCCTGGCCTGCTCCCTTCTCTCCCACCTCTTCTCTTCCTCTCCATTCTTCAAATATTGAATCTAAGAGACTTCCCATTAAACTTCTCACATGCTTGATTTACTTGTTGAGAAAATCAACTTCCTATTTCCAGGTAATCTGGGATTCTATTATCTATTCTATTATCAATAGTCAGAAGGATGAATGCTTCCAGAGCTAGGACTGTTTTTGCCCTTTTAATATTTTTCTACAACTGGTAGTGACTCTAATTCTCTAAGTGTACAGTGAAGGCCAAAGGAAAGTGAGAAAAAGACCAAAATCTTTCTAGCAGATCCAGATTACAGATGCTTGAACATCTCAAAGTGTCTAACATACTTTCAGCTAAGAATTATAACAGTCATTTCTTTTTATTTTTAAAGCTAAAAGGATTAGAATCACTCCATAAATAATAAGGATGGTAACTCCTACTTTCTTCAGCCAACTGACACAAAAATAATTTGTAAAAATTTGCAAAATTTATACAATAGTATTATGTGAATAGATCAGTAAAACTAGAAAATAGACTGGTTTGATCTCCATGCTGTCCAAGGAACTCTCAAGAGTCTTCTCCAGCACCACAGTTCAACTCACTGAAAAAGACCCTGATGCTGGGAAATGTTGAAGGCAGGAGAAGAGGGCAACAGAGGATGAGATGGTTGGATGGCATCACCAACCAAATGGCCAGGAGTTTGAGCCAACTCCAGGAGATAGTGAAGAACAGGGGAGCCTGGTGTACTGCTGTCCATGGGGTTGCAAAGAGGTGGACATTATTGAGCAATGAACAACAAAAGGACACAGACAAGAAACCACAGCTAAAGGAAGTGACATTGATTGGGTATTGACTATATAATATACATGGTACTGTGCTGGGCATATTACATATGCCATCACTTTTCTGACGATAATGCTGTGGAGTTTATATTCTATATTCTTCCTACAAATGAAGTAATTGAAGCTCAGAAAGACTCAATTACTTATCAAGGTCCAGAAATTGGAGGCAGCATTTAAGTAACCATCTAAAACACAAGTCCATGTTCTTTCCCTAGGTTACATCCCAAAGATTAGAAAAAAAGTGGGAATATTTTAAAATCAGAATACATCCTGAGAATGTAGATTTTATTAAACAAATCATTTAGATGGAACAAATCACACTCTCTTATTCAGGCTAGATTACAGAATACATAAATTCCTTTACAGATTTGCTAAGTCAAACTATTTTCTGACTTACTCACTTGTGTTCATCATCCTAGTATAAAGGGTATTCAGTAAAAGATTTATTGTAGTCAAAAAAACCCTGAAAATCACATAAAATTTTATGTGCAAAGTTACTTCTCACAAAGAAAAAAATACTTATGCATAATAAAGGTCATGTCTTGAACTGCAATCTGAACATCTGTATTACTATGAGCCAGCAAAGCTTTTGCCCTGATACTCCAAAGTGTGAATGGCCTGTTCTTAAAAGTATGCTCTTACACATTCCACTGTGCAATGTTTTTATTCATGGTCATTATCAAAAATCAGTTACTCAATGCAATTTATAAATGAGTAGAAGACATTTTCTGAAATCAACTTGTTTTTAATAACTACTCTAGATGCTAATGACATTGGAAATTTGAAAATTTTATTAACATTGGGCAAATTTAAGTATTATTTAAGATTATATGAACAAACTAAAATGATAGTGAAAAGAATCAAAGACAAGTCCCTTGGTTCAGTTAACATTAATCTAAAATTTCTAAGTAGCAAGTGTAATAATTAAGCCAAATTAATGAAATGAGATGATACTGACTGTGCAATTTTAAAGAATCACATCAACTGATTAGTCAGATTATAAGTCCTTGGAAAGTTAATTAAGGTACCCAAAATGAGGGCTTCCACGTGGCAAAGATCACTTATAGAAGGTAATTGGTCACTAAGTCTCAGGCAAAAGCAAGACATTATCATCAGTAAAGTGTAATTGATTACGAAGTACAAAGGACACAATTCACAATGAGTTTTTCCTTCTCTTAGGTACTGGAGCCCAGCCAAAGAAGGGACAAATGGAATGACTCATGAGCATCAGATCTTGTTCTTCCCTTCCCCCTCACTCTTTCAGAGTCAGAAGCTGTGACTGATGGAAACAGAGCTTATTTCATTCTGGCTAATGGACAAAAGACTGTAATTGTCTAGGGAAGATGCATTAGTCTTATCTCTATGAAGTTCTCTTTGTATCATTATAATAAGACAATTACACTTACACTGGACTGTATAATAGACCTAGATGTCCAACAATGAATAACTGTAATTGATTACAGCTCATTATAATCTCAAATAATTTGAAGCAGTTTGTTTTTAAATTCTGCAGTGAAGTTTAAGGAGTTTGTTGTCTAGCCTGTCCTTTATCTGAACCCAGTCATGGATCAATATTCAAAAAAGTATGATTAATTGCACTGACATCAGAGTTGAATCAATAAACCTATCCACATCTAATAAGCAACTACTAAGTGTAAGACACTGTCTAGCTGCTGTGGGGATTTGAAAAATATATATAACCCATGATCCAGCTTTAATGAATTCTGTAATATAGTTGAGACAAAAATACCAATTCTATAACATTAACAGAAGTTTAAGAATAAAAAAACAAACATACAAACAAACTGTCAATATCACTAACAATAACAAAAAAATAAAAACCCATATGCAACAACGCAAAAAAGATTTCTTGGTATATTTCTCTTTCACCGCCATGCATTTTTACTAAAACTAAAACATAAAAAAATCTGTGTTACTTTATCGTATGCTAAAAGAATCAAAATGTTTTAATGCCATAAAATCATTTGTCGGTATACTATAGCAAAATTTGAATATGTGTGAAAATCTCTGAAGCACTTTATATTTCACTAATCTTGAATTTTCTAATTAAGTGTCCAGTTATATATTTTCAATTAGAGGCAAATAGCATTATATAAAATGTGTATTCAGCTGTTTTAATTGGAACAAATATTTCAGAAATTAGAACTAAATTTAGAACACTTTATAGTAAAACCCCGGAGATAGTATAAAGCTTATCCAAGGTAATTTAGCTGGTTAGTAACAGAAGTTGTGCTACTGGTCAAGGTCTTTTTTTCTCAAGAGGCTAATAGTCTTTCTCTCTTTCCATCTTGAAATAGAGCTTTACATTAAAAAAAAGTAATTTCACATCCATTATTATACTTGACCATTTTATCACTTCTGTGAATTAGTCCATCATGATGTGTTAGGGAAAGTAGTTGATATTTACTCAGAGATGGCTGCAAGTCAAGTATTTTCCTTGGCACTGAATTGTTCAGAAAACAGGGACTCAACAAAGGTTAAGTCTCATAACCAATGTTGCATATCTAATTCTGACACTAGTCAGCACCCTATCCAATTTGCCACTTTACCAATGTCATTATACCAGGTTTTCCTTACTGTGAAAGCAAAAATCATTATATGAATACAATGTTTTAGCAAAGGTATTATGGCTGAAAAATGGAAATAAATAAGGCTCATACCCTGCATTGATCAGTTCATACACCAGACAGTTACCAACATGTACTAAATAAACCACTTATACTGCAGTGTGATAAGGTGCTATATGGAAATTACATTCTTATCAGGCACAAGAGGACATAAAGCAACTCAGAACTCTACTCTTTTCCTCTTCCAAGTTAAAAGTATGTAAGTCATATGACTAGTTATAAAATTTGCCATACAATAATTGTTAAGCTGCATATTTGCAGTATTTACATTTCTTATTATGTATCAAGTCACATTTCTCGAAAAGTATCTCAAGAATTGTATCAACTGTGCAAATTTTAACTATTTAATCCTTGTATACATTTATAATCAATTATTATTTAGTCTTTACCTAGTGGTAAAGACCCTGCCTGCTAATGCAGGATATGTAAGAAATGCTGGTTCAATCCCTGGATCAGGAAGATCCCCTGGAGAAGGAAATGGCAACCCACTCCAGTACTCATACCTGGAGAATCCCATGGACAGAGGAGCCTAGCAGCCTATAGTCCATGGGGTCACAGAGTAGGACATGACCGAAGCGACTTAGCACATTGTTTAGTCACACTATTTATACTATTTGAAGATTCCAAAACTGTCAAAAGTAGACAATGAAACTTAACAATAAAAGAGAAGAATGATATTGCTTTGTACATTCATTTTAGCCTTATGGAGGAAAATACTCCCTACTTCGAGAAATACAGTTCTCCAGGTAGAAAATCAATTCTTCCCCAAAACTGTATCCCTTTGACTGTGAAAACAAGTAATTCTCTCCAGGTTTCAAACGTGTTATATATTAAATTACATCTCTATAGGACACTGCTAAGGTGAATTTGTGATTGATTGTCTTTTCTGAATGAGTGGTGTGCACTATGAACGACACAATAAATCTGTGGGAAAAAGATGGTATTAAGTTTGTGCTTTTATCACCACTGCTGGTCTGAAAATGCTTCAGTATCATAGCTTTGAAAAATATTTTTACATGCATTATTTTATTTGATCCTTATAAGCATCCTGTAAGTTTGATGATCCTTATTGCCATCCGATTTTAGAGATAATGAAATTGTGACTCAAAGAGGTTAAATGACAGAAGTTATTTCATCCTGCTAGTAAGAAGCCAAGATGATATTCAACCCAGGTCATTATCCCTGATCTTTCCATTATATTTTGTTTCTTTGAGTTGTACGATGTTCATAAGCAAGAGCATATTTCTCTGGAATTATTTGTAGCCCTTCTTTAATAAAATGTTAACATACACTCTTTTTATATATGCAGGTTTTTAAAAGTCAGATTTATATTATTTATACAGAAAAAAATTTCCCTTTTTAGTGGCCAGGTCTATAAATTTTGACATACACATATAATGTTGTGGCCACCGTGCTTAGTAAGACAGAGGGCAATCTGATCATCCTCATGAATTCCTTTATTTCCTTTGTAGTGAACTCCTTCCTTTCACTCTAGTCCCTGACAGCAACTGATCTTTTCTCTTTCCCAGGAAATGTGCCTTTTGAGAATGTCATAATAATGAAATGAAATAGTCAGTGCCAGATTCAAGAGATTCTGACTAAGGTAGTCGTATAGGGCCGATACTTAAAAGGCTCTGTGCTTGGTTTACTGCTCTACTGTAATTGTACTGAAAGTCTTAATTTGTGAACAGTAGGCTCCATATTTCCATTTTAACTGGGTCCTATACAGTCAGACAAGATAGACAGCATGTAGCTATTTGAATCTGGTTTCTTTCCCTTGGAATACGACATCTGAGTTCATGCAAGTATTGCAATTTGCTCCTTTTTATCGCTAAATGATTTTTCTATGGTAAGGATTTACCAGTTTGTTCATTCACCAGTTGAAGCACATTTTCATTATTTCCAATTTGAGGCAATTATGAGTGAAATATCTATAAATACACATATTTTTTGTATGAACATAAATTTGTATTTCTCCTAGGTAAAGATTTAGTAGTACAAATTCTGGGTTAATGTATGTGTGTGTTTGTTAGGTGATTTGAGAACTAGTATGTGTAGGGAGGTGATTTTAAACCTCAGTGTAGTACAGCTTTCTTTACAGCTGCTGCTGCTGCTAAGTCGCTTCAGTCGTGTCCGACTCTGTGCAACCCCACAGACGGCAGCCCGCCAGGCTCCGCCGTCCCTGGGATTCTCCAGGCAAGAACACTGGAGTGGGTTGCCATTTCCTTCTCCAATGCATGAAAGTGAAAAGTGAAAGTGAAGGTGCTCAGTCGTGTCCGACTCTTCGCGACCCCATGGACTGCAGCCTACCAGGCTCCTCCATTCATAGGATTTTCCAGGCAAGAGTACTGGAGTGGGGTGCCATTGCCTTCTCCGTCTTTACAGGTAGTATTCACTAAAGTATTTTATGTTTCTAGACTGAGTTCATAAAACTGGAATGTTAATCTCAATCCATGATTTTTTTTGGGGGGAAAAGAAAGCTAAGAGCACAACTGATGAATTTTGTATGGATCTATAACATCTGCTGCATTGACCATGTCAGGGATAATCATGTGGAACAAGATCCTCTCAAGAGCTGATTCTCCTCTCCACATTTTTCCATCTTTCTGAACTTTTGTTTTTCTATCTTACTCCTTCTCCTCAGTTTTGTTTCTCTCTCTTTAAAAAAAACTTATAGTATCTCAGTTTCTCATTACAAAGTGTGAGATTATTAGGTCTTTAAGGACAGGAAGTTTATCAGTCATTTCTTTACCTTAGACCTGGCAAATTAAAAGGGTCTTCCACAGGGAAAACTCCCAAAGTTAATCTATGAAGCCATTATCAACCTGATACTGAAACCAGACAAAGAGACTACCAGAAAATAAAACTACAGGCTAATATATTTGATGAATACAGATGCAAAAATCCTTAACAAAATATTAGCCAACCAGATCTAACAATACCTAAAAAGAATCATATACCATAAGCAAGGGTATTCATCCCAGGGTTTTAAGGATGGCCCAACATGTGCAAATCAATGTAATATACAACATCAACAACAGAAAAGACAAAGAAACTCATGATCATCTCAATAGATGCAGAAAAAGTATTTGATAAAATTCAACATCCATTTATGATAATAACTCTTACCAAAGAAATTACAGAGGGAACATACCTTATCATAATATAAGTTATTTATGACAGATTCAGAGACAATGTAATACTCAACAATAAAAAGCTGAAAGCCTTCCCACTAAAGTCTGGAGCAAGACAAGAATACCCACCCTCAACACTTCTATTCAACATAGTATTGGAAGTCCTAACCACAGCAATCAAATAAGAATGATCATCAACAGAGGAAAAGATAAAGAAGATGTGGCACATGGATGCAATGAAATATTACTCAGCCATAAAAAGGAATGAAATTGTGCCATTTGCAGAGATATACATGGACTGAGAGACCCATATAGAGTGAAGTAAGTCAGAAAGAGAAAATCAAATATTGCATATTAACATATATATATATATATATATATATGGAATCTAGAAAAATGGTAGCGATGAACCTATTTGCAAAGCAGAAACAGAGGTACAGACATAGAGAACAAATATATGGACACCAAGAGGAACAGAGAGGGGCAGGTAGGATGAATGGGGAAATTAGGATTGACATGTATATACTACTATGTGTAAGACAGATAACTAATGAGAACCTATTGTATAGCACAGGGAACTCTACTCACTGCTCTTTGGAGATGTAAGTGGGAAGGAAATGCAAAAAAGAGGGGCTATATGTATAGCTGATTCACTTTGCTGTACAGCAGAAAATAACACAACATTGTAAAGCAACAACCCTCCACTTTTTTTTTTTAACGGAAAAGAAATAAAATGTATCAAATGGAAAGGAAAGAGGTAAAACTTCATGCAGATGACATAATACTACATACAGAAAACCCTCAAGTCTCCATACAAAAGCTACTGGAAATGATAAATTCAACAAGGTAGCTGGATACAAGATTAACATATATAAATTGTTTGCATTTCTTTATACTAAACAATAAAATATCAAAAAGAGAAAGTTAAAAAAAATCTTAAAATTGTATTAAAAAAATAAAATACTTTGAAATAAACCTGCCCAAGGAGGTGAAAGGCATATGCTAAAAACTATAAAATATTAATAAAGGAAGTTGAAGATGATTCAAAGAAATGGAAAGATAACCTATGTTCTTGGATTGGAAAAATTAATATTGTCAAAATGACCATACTACCCAAAGCAAACTACAGGTTTAACGCAATCTCTATCAATTTACCCAGGACATTTTTCACAAAACTCAAACAAATAATTCTAAAATGTATATGGAACCACAGAAGACCCCAAATTGACAAAGCAATCCTGAGAGAAAAAAGCCAAAGCTGGAGGCATAACACTTCCAGACTGTAGATAATACTAGAAAGCTATAGTAAGGAGAGCAACATGGTATTGGTACACACACAAAAAGCTACAGATCAATGGAACAGAACAGAGAGCCCAGAAATACATTCACACAAGATTAATGGTCAATTAACCTTTTACAAAGAATACAAGAATGCACAAAGGAGAAAAGACAGTCTCTTCAGCAAGTGGTGTTGGGCAAGTTGGCCAGCCACATGTATATCAATGAAGTCAGAACACGCCCACACACCATGTATAGAAATAAACTAAAAATGCATTAAAGAGTTAAGTATAAGACTGCTGCTGCTGCTGCTAAGTCACTTCAGTCGTGTCCGACTCTGTGTGACCCCATAGACGGAAGCCCACCAGGCTCCCCCGTCCCTGGGATTCTCCAGGCAAGAACACTGGAGTGGGTTGCCATTTCCTTCTCCAATGTGTGAAAGTGGAAAGTGAAAAGTGAAAGTGAAGTCGCTCAGTCGTGTCCGACCCTTAGCGACCCCACGGACTGCAGCCTACCAGGCTCCTCCATCCATGGGATTTTCTAGGCAATAGTACTGGAGTGGCTTGCCATTGCCTTCTCCGAAGTATAAGACATGACACCCTAAAACTCCTATAAGAGAACATAGGCAAAACATTCTCTGATAGAAACCATATCAATAGTTTCATAGGTCAGTCTCCTAAGGCAAAAGAAATAAAAGCACAAATAAACAAATGGGACATAATCAAACTTACAAGCTTTTGTATAAAAAAGGAAACCATAAACAAAACAAAAGACAATCTATGGAATGGGCAAAAATATTTGCAAATGATGTGACCAATAGGGGCTTAATTTCCAAAATATATAAACAGTGCAGACAGATCGATAACAAAAGAACAAACAAACCAATCAAAAATAGGCAGAAGATCTAAATAGACATTTCTCCAAAAAAGACATATAGATGGCCAAGAGGTACATGAGAAATTGCTCAATGCCTCTAATTATAAGAAAAATGTAAATCAGAAAAAAATGTGGAATCACCTCACATTGGTCAGAATGGCCATGATTAAAAAGTCTACAATAAATGCTGGAGAAGGTGCTGAGAAAAGGGAACCCTCCTATACTGTTGGCTAGAATGTAAATTGGTACAACCACTATGGAGAACAGTAGGCAGTTTCCTTAAAAAAAACAGAGTTGCCATATGATCCGGCAATCCCACTTGTAAGCATATATCTGGAAAAGATGCAAATTAATTTAAGAAGATACATTCACTCCAATGTTTACAATAGCACTATTGATAATAGTCAAGATATGAAAGCAACCTAAATGTTCATCAACATATGAATGGATAAAGAAAATATGATATTATTCACATGGAATATCACTAAGCCATAGAAAAGAATGAAATACTGCCATTGGCAGGGACACAGATAGACCTAGAGATTTTCACAGTAAGTAAAATAAGTCAAAGATGAGTATCATATGGTACCACTTATATGTGGAATCTAAAAATATACTAATGAACTTGCTTACAAAACAGAAATAGATTCACAGACATAGAAAACAAACTAATGGTTACTAAATGGAACAGGATGGGGAGGGATAAATTTTAAATTTGGTATTAAGAGATACATACTGCTGCTGCTAAGTCACTTCAGTCGTGTCCGACTCTGTGTGACCCCATAGACGGCAGCCCATCAGGCTCCCCCGTCCCTGGGATTCTCCAGGCAAGAACACTGGAGTGGGTTGCCATTTCCTTCTCCAATGTGTGAAAGTGAAAAGGGAAAGTGAAGTCGCTCAGTCATGTCTGACTCGCAGCGACCCCATGGACTGCAGCCTACCAGGCTCCTCCAACCATGGGATTTTCTAGGCAAGAGTATTGGAGTGGCTTGCCATTGCCTTCTCTGAAGAGATACATACTACCATATATAAAACATTATTCAATATCTTATAATAGCCTATAATGGAAAAGAATCTGAAAAATAATAGATATATTTAAAAAGAAAAAAAAACTGGTCTTCTATTTTATTCTCAAATATTTCCAAACGTCTTCTTCATCACATTTAAGATACTGATAATCATATTTATTTTCAGAAAGGAATTCCTAATGGTAATGAGATAAAATGGAGAAGGAAATGGCAACCCACTCCAGTGTTCTTGCCTGGAGAATCCCAGGGACAGAGAAACCTGGTGGGCTGCCGTCTATGGGGTCGCACAGAGTTGTACACGACTGAAGCGACTCAGCAGCAGCAGCATGAGAGATAATGGGAATGAAGATTGATTTCTCTTTTACTGGACTTTCTCTCTACTGCCTGCTCAGCAGGCACACATTGCTGGAGCATGTAACCATGTTGCAGAGGCTCACATACTAAAGAACTCAGGATGACTTTTGGCCAACAGCCAGTGGGAAACTACGGCCTTCAGTCCAACAGCCTATTAGAAACAACTCTGTCAACAACCTAGTGAGCAAGTTTAGAACGAAACGTGTCCAATCCAACCTTAGTTTATTGCTGATCCTGTTCCTGACGCCAAGGCCAGTTGTCTTGCTGTTCACACGGTCCGCTGAACCCAGGGTAGGCAAGGCATGAACTAAGAGGCCGGAAGGAGACTGGAGGAGCTGTAGGAACTGCAGCCGCACTTATTATTTCCCGGCTGGCATGGCAGCCAAGCACAGCCTCTATCCTGGCTGACGCGGCAGACACGCTATACTGCCTGCTCTCCCGGATGATTGAACAGACACAGCCCTGACGCAGCCGGAATGCCGCTGCTCTTCAGGGGCTGCGCAATCAGGCCTACAGCACAAAGCGGGCCCTGACCAGGCGAGCGCCTCGGGACGCGCGTGCGCAGTGCTACAAGCGAGCTCAGCTGTTACAGTCATTATTAACAAAACGTGGGCGACAGTGCCTGAACATACCATCTCGGCTAATTTCCCCATACTTCAGTTCAGTTCAGTTCAGTTCAGTCGCTAAGTCGTGTCCGACTCTCCGCGACCCCATGAATCACAGCACGCCAGGCCTCCCTGTCCATCACCAACTCCCGGAGTACACTCAAACTCATGTCCACAGAGTCGGTGATGCCATCCAGCCATCTCATTCTCCGTCGTCCCCTTCTCCTCCCGCCCCCAACCTTTCCCAGCATCAGAGTCTTTTCCAGTGAGTCAACTCGTCGCATGAGGTGGCCAAAGGATTGCAGTTTCAGCTTTAGCATCAGTCCCTCCAATGAACATCTAGGATTGATCTCCTTTAGAATGGACTGGTTGGATCTCCTTGCAGTATAAGGGACTCTCAACTTAGGAAGGCTAAAACCCAAGTTTACACGAGTTATAGCCTGTGAAACACCCTCACACAGCACTGTTTAGTTCAGTTCAGTTCAGTCGCTCAGTCGTGTCCGACTCTTTGCGACCCCATGAATCACAGCACGCCAGGCCTCCCTGTCCATCACCAACTCCCAGAGTTCACTCAAACTCAGGTCCACAGAGTCGGTGATGCCATCCAGACATCTCATTCTCCGTCGTCCCCTTCTCCTCCCGCCCCCAAACTTTCCCAGCATCAGAGTCTTTTCCAGTGAGTCAACTCGTCGCATGAGGTGGCCAAAGGATTGCAGTTTCAGCTTTAGCATCAGTCCTTCCAATGAACACCCAGGATCGATCTCCTTTAGAATGGACTGGTTGGATCTCCTTGCGGTACAAGGGACTCTCAAGAGTCTTCTCCAACACCACAGTTCAAAAGCATCGATTCTTCGGTGATCAGCTTTCTTCACAGTCCAACTCTCACATCCATACATGACCACGGGAAAAACCATAGCCTTGACTAGACAGACCTTGGTTGGCAAAGTAACGTCTCTGCTTTTTAATATATTATCAAGGTTGGTCATAACTTTCCTTCCAAGGAGTAAGCGTCTTTTAATTTCATGGCTGCAATCAGCATCTGCAGTGATTTTGGAGCCCAAAAAAATAAAGTCTGACACTGTTTCCACTGTTTTTCCATCTATGTCCCACTGTTTAACACACTGTTAAAATATGTTCAGATTCCTGACCCAAAGAAACTGCGAGGTAGCGTGTTGTAGTTTCATTCCACTAAGTTTGGAGGTATTTACACAGCATGAGATAACTAATAAGCAGTGTCCACCTGATTTTGCAGAATGGTAGCTCATGGAGAAGGCAATGGCAAGCCACTCCACTACTCTTGCCTGGAAAATCCCATGGATGGAAGAGCCTGGTAGGCTGCAGTCTGTGGGGTCGCTAAGGGTTGGACATGACTGAGCGACTTCACTTTCACTTTTCACTTTCACACGTTGGAGAAGGAAATGGCAACCCACTCCAGTGTTCTTGCCTGGAGAATCCCTGGGACGGAGGAGCCTGGTGGGCTGCCGTCTATGGGGTCACACAGAGTCGGACACGACTGAATTGACTTAGCAGCAGCAGCAGCAGCTCTTGGAAACCAGCTAGCAGTATATGAGGATACAGAGCAGCCATATGTGGATGTTCTGACCAATGGCTTCATCTGAGATCCGAGCGGACTACCAACATCAACCACAAAAATGTAAGCAAGAGAATCTTCATATGATTTCAGTCTGCAGTAGTTGAGCTGGCCTAAGTGACACCTTTGTTGGCAAAGTGATGTCTCTGCTTTTTAATATACTATCAAGGTTGGTCATAAGTTTCCTTCCAAGGAGTAAGCGTCTTTTAACTCATGGCTGCAATCAGCATCTGCAGTGATTTTGGAGCCCAAAAAAATAAAGTCTGATACTGTTTCCCCATCTATTTCCCATGAAGTGATGGGACCAAATGCCATGATCTTTGTTTTCGGAATGTTGAGCTTCAAGCCAACTTTTTAATTCTCCTCTTTCACTTTCCTCAAGAGGCTTTTTAGTTCCTTTTCACTTTCTGCCATAAGGGTAGTGTCATCTGCATATCTGAGGTTATTGATATTTCTCCCAGCAATCTTGATTCCAGCTTGTGCTTCTTCCAGCCCAGCAAAGGTCCATCTAGTCAAGGCTATGTTTTTTCCCGTGGTCATGTATGGATGTGAGAGTTGGACTGTGAAGAAAGCTGATCGCCGAAGAATTGATGCTTTTGAACTGTGGTGTTGGAGAAGACTCTTGAGAGTCCCTTGGACTGCAAGGAGATCCAACCAGTTCGTTCTAAAGGAAGTCAAACCTGGGTGTTCATTGGAAGGACTGATGCTAAAGCTGAAACTGCAATACTTTGGCCACCTCATGAGACAAGTTAACTCACTGGAAAAGACTCTGATCCTGGGAAAGGTTGGGGGCGGGAGGAGAAGGGGACGACAGAGAGTGAGATGTCTGGATGGCATCACTGACTCGATGGACATGAGTATGAGTGAACTCCGGGAGTTGGTGATGAACAGGGAGGCTTGGCATGCTGTGATTCATGGGGTCGCAAAGAGTCAGACACGACTGAACGACTGAACTGAACTGAAGTGACACCTTGTGAAATGACATGATTTGCTTCCACTGACTCTTGTCCAAGATGAAATTTTTGAGGAAAATAATTATTATTATTTACACAAGAACATTCAGGGCAATTTGTTAGAGAGCAATAAATAACTGAAACATCAGGAGACATAAAATATTTGTATGCACTTATTGTCTCTGATTTATTACTAAAAGTTTAACCTCAAATTCAAGCAAAAAAAAAAAAAAGTTTTACAGAGTTTAAAAACAAATCCCTCAAAAATCATCCTTCCAAAAGATGGCTATCCTAAAGTGGTTACAAGAGATGGAGAATTAATACATTTACAATGTGCTTAGTATACTGCAAAGGTTTGATTTTTTTTTTCCTATTTAAAAAAGTTATTTACAAAATATATTTCCATACCTGCAGAATACAAGACACACTGGTCCATTTATCTTTCCTTCATGCCCAATAGGACCACTGCTTTGCCATCTTACTGAATAACTAAGTGGGTTTTTGTAATCAGGGACATGTTGGAGAAAAGAAAAGCTAGTCAAGTGTATTCTCAACTCAAATATGATTTTGTTTTTTTTGGGTTTTTTTTTACAATTTCTTTGAGCTATATTTGAAATGTATTAAAATTCACTTGTTTAAAGTGCACAATTGCTTTTACTTTGACATACGTATAAACCTGTGCAACTATTACCACAATCAAGATAACAGATCTTTCCACGACATTCCAAACGTTTCATCATGCCACTTTGTAAACTATACCTTTTTTCACTTCATCTCCAAGAAGCCACAGATTATCTTTTTTTCTGTATAAGCTAATCTAAACTTTTGAAAACTTTATGAAATACGTAAACCTAGCACTTTACCTCCTTCTTTTGCTAAGCATAATGATTGAGATTCATCCATGTTGTTGTAAAAAACAGTTCAGTTCAGTTCAGTCGCTCAGTCGCGTCCGACTCTCCGCGACCCCATGAATCACAGCACGCCAGGTCTCCCTGTCCATCACCAACTCCCGGAGTTCACTCAAACTCATGTCCACAGAGTCGGTGATGCCAACCAGCCATCTCATTCTCGGTCGTCCCCTTCTCCTCCTGCTCCCAACCTTTCCCAGCATCAGAGTCTTTTCCAGTGAGTCAACTCATCGCATGAAGTGGCCAAAGTATTGCAGTTTCAGCTTTAGCATCAGTCCTTCCAATGAATACCCAGGGTTGATCTCCTTCCTTTATTATTCCCAGGTGGTGCTAATGTTAAAGAATCCACTTCTCAATGCAGAAGACACAAGAGAGAGGGATTTGACCCCTAGGTTGGAAAGATCTCCTGGAAAAGGAAATGACAACCCACTTCAGGGAAAATTCCATGGACAGAGAAGCCTGTCAGGCTACAGTCCATGGGATCACAAAGAGTCAGACGCTACTGAGCACACATACCAATGTATGAACATACTATAATTTTTCCATTCACTTGTTTATGGACCTTAAGTTACTCTTTTTACAGTTTTTATCTATTACTAGTCGCCTGGAAAATCCCATGGATGGAGGAACCTGGTAGGCTGCAGTCCATGGGGTCGCTAGGAGTTGGACAGGACTGAGCGACTTCACTTTCACTTTTAACTTTCATGCACTGGAGAAGGAAATGACAACCCACTCCAGTGTTCTTGCCTGGAGAATCCCAGGGACGGGGGAGCCTGGTGAGCTGCCATCTATGGCGTCGCACAGAGTCAGACACGACTGAAGCAACTTAGCAGGGGCAGCAGTCATTCTATATTAGTTTGGAATTCATTGGCCTTTTCTTAAAAGACATTCTTCTTGACATATATTTGCTAACTATTGTAATCAAGGCCAAATTCTTTTCTTTATATCTAGAGTTGAGCTACAGTATTTGTAAAATGGTAAGCTCATTGTGTTCCTATTTGTTTCAGTTTAACTGAAAAACATCTTTAAGAAACTTCCTGAGAAAAGTGCATTATAAATATGCTTTCAGAGTTCCATTATTAATAATATAATTAAAGATATTAAGTAACATATGGTAAATCAAAAATCTTTTTGCAGTGTCTCCATGATTTTCTTTTATCATCAAATTTCAAATAAAAATTCTAAGAGTCAGATTTCAAGTTATTTATTTGACTTACTTTGTGAAGTTAAATTCTAACTCTTCTTGGAAAAATTTTCTTTGGTACCCTGGAATTTCATGGTGTTATACTTTGGTATCAGTTCACTTCAGTCACTCAGTCATGTCCGACTCTTTGCGACCCCAAGAACTGAGTATACCAGTCCTCCCTGTCCATCACCAACTACTGGAGTTCACCCAAACCCATGTTCCACTGAGTTGGTGATGCCATCCAACCATCTCAACCTCTGTCGTCCCCTTCCTTCCTGCCCCCAATCTTTCCCAGTATCAGGGCCTTTTCTAATGAGTCAGATCTTCGCATCAGGTGGCCAAAGTATTGGAGTCTCAGCTTCAAAATCAGTCCTTCCAATAAACACCCAGGACTAATCTCCTTTAGGAAGGACTGATTGTATCTCCTTGCAGTCCAAGGGACTCTCAAGAGTCTTCTCCAACATCACAGTTCAAAAGCATCAATTCTTTGGCGCTCAGCTTTCTTTGTAGTCCAATTTTCACATCCATACATGACTACTGGAAAAATCATAGCCTTGACTAGACAGACCTTTGCTGGCAAAGTAATGCCTCTGCTTTTTAATATGCTGTCTAGGTTGGTCATAACTTTCCTTCCAAGGAGTAAGTGTCTTTTAATTTCCTGGCTGCAATCACCATCTGCAGTGATTTTGGAGGCCCCAAAAATAAGGTCAGCCACTGTTTCCACTGTTTCCCCATCTATTTCCCATGAAGTGATGGGACCAGATGCCATGATCTTACTTTTCTGAATGTTGAGCTTTAAGCCAACTTTTTCACTCTCCTCTTTCAATATCATCAAGAGGCTCTTTAGTTCTTCTTCACTTTCTGCTATAAGTGTGATGTCATCTGCATATCTGAGGTTATTGATATTTCTCCTGGCAATCTTGATTCCAGCTTATGCTTCATCCAGCTCAGCATTTCTCATGATGTACTCTGCATATAAGTTAAATAAGCAGGGTGACAATATACAACCTTGACATACTCCTTTTCCTATTTGGAACCAGTCTGTTGTTCCATGTCCAGTTCTAACTGTTGCTTCCTGACCTGCATACAGGTTTCTCAAGAGTCAGGTCAGATGGTCTGGTATTCCCATCTCTTTCAGAATTTTCCACAGTTTATTGTGATCCACACAGTCAAAGGTTTTAGCATAGTCAATAAAGCAGAACTAGATGTTTTACTTTGTTATCAGTTCAGTTCAGTTCAGTCGCTCAGTCGTGTCCGACTCTCTGCGACCCCATGAATCACAGCACGCCAGGCCTCCCTGTCCATCACCAACTCCCGGAGTTCACTCAAACTCATGTCCATTGTTATAATTTATATATATGTTTTTAATATTTACCAGTTATGAGTATATATTTCAAGAGTTATTTGTCAAATATTAATGTTTCTGGAGCTTTTAAATAACTACCATCACTTATATTTGAATTCTTGCCAGTCCTCACAAAATTTCCTCATACCCAACTGACATCACCTTCCAGCCCCAGGAAATTACTGATTTGCTTTCTCTATACATAATGTGTATTTTTAATAAATATTATATAAGTGGATTTATATTTCTTTCAGGTTTTAATATATATTTATATAATATATTCACAAGTATATCATATAAAAGTATATTTTATGTATACTTATTTAAGTTCAGTTCAGTCACTGAGTCATGTCTGACTCTGTGCAACCCCATGGAAAACAGTACTCCAGTTTTCCCTTTCCAACAGCAACTGTTGGACTATACTCAGATTCATGTCCATAGAGTCCGTGTTGCAGTCCAACCATCTCATCCTGTGTCGTTCCCTTCTCCTCCCGTCTTCAATCTTTCCCAGCATTAGGGTCTTTTCCAGTGAGTCAGTTCTTTGCATCTAGTAGCCAAACGATTGGAGTTTCAGGTTCAGCATCAGTCCTTCCAATGAATATTCAGGACTTCCTTTAGGATGGACTGATTGGATCTCCTTGCAGTCCAAAGGACTCTCAAGAGTCTTTTTCAACACCACAGTTCAAAAGCATCCATTCTTAGTCATTCAGCTTTCTCTATAATCCTACTCTCACATCCATACATGAATACTGGAAGAACCATAGCTTTGACTAGACAGATCTGTGTTAGCAAAGTAATGTCTCTGTTTTTTAATATGCTGTCAAGTTTGGTCATAACTTTTGTTCCAAGGAGCAAGCGTCTTTTATTTTCATGACTGCAGGCACCATCTTCGGTGATTTTGAAGCCCAAAAAATTAAAGTTTGACACTTTTTATATTGTTTCCCCATCTATTTGGTGTGAAGTGATGGGACTAGAATCCATGATCTTAGTTTTCTGAATGTTGAGTTATAAGCCAACTTTTTCACTCTCCACTTTCACTTTCATCAAGAGGCTTTTTAGTTTTTCTTCACATTCTGCCATAAGGGTGGTGTGATCTGCACATCTGAGGTTACGGATATTTCTCCCAGCAGTCTTGATTCCAGCTTGTGCTTCTTCCAGCCCAGCGTTCCTCATGATGTACTCTGCATATAAGTTAAATAAGCAGGGTGACAATATACAGCCTTGATGTACTCCTTTCCCAATTCGGAACCAGTCTGTTGTTCCATGTCCTGTTCTAACCATTGCGCCCTGACCTGCATACAGATTTATCAAGAGGCAGGTCAGGTGCTCTGGTATTCCCATCTCTTTCAGAATTTTCCAGTTTGTTGTGATCTACACAGTCAAAGACTTTGGCACAGTCAATAAATCAGAAATAGATATTTTTCTGGAACTCTCTTGCCTTTTTGATAAAACAGTGTATGTTGGCAATTTGATCTCTGGTTCCTCTACCTTTTCTAAATCTGCTTGAACATCTGGAAGTTCACAGTTCATGTACTGTTGAAGCCTGGCTTGGAGAATTTTGGGTATTACTTTGCTAGTGTGTTTGAGTGCAATTGTGCAGTAGTTTGAGCATTCTTTAGCATTGCCTTTCTTTGGGATTGGAATGAAAACTGACCTTTTCCAGTCCTGTGGCCACTGCTGAGTTTTCCAAATTTGCTTTCGAGTGCAGCACTTTCACAGCATCATGTTTTAGGATTTAAAATAGCTCAGTTGGAAATCCATTACTTCCACTAGCATTGTTCATCATGATGCTTCCTAAGGCCCACTTGATTTTGCATTACAGAATATCTGGCTCTAGGTGAGTGATCACACCATCATGATTATCTGGGTCATGAAGATCTTTTCTGATAATTCTTCTGTGTATTCTTGCCACCTCTTTTCAATATCTTCTGCTTCTGTTAGGTCCATACCATGTCTGTCCTTTATGTGCCTATCTTTGCAGGAAATGTTCCTTGGTATCTCTAATTTTCTGAAAGAGATTTCTAGTCTGTCCCATTCTGTTGCTTTCCTCTATTTCTTTGCACTGCTCACTGAGGAAGGCTTTCTTATCTCTCCTTGCTATTATTTGGAACTCTGCATCAAATGTGTATATTTTACGTTTTCTCATTTCCCTTTTGATTCTCTTCTTTTCACAGCTATTTGTAAAGGCTCCTCAGACAACCTATTTGCCTTTTTGCATTTCTTTTTCATGGGGATTGTCTTGATCACTGCCTCCTGTACAATGTCCCAAACCTCCATCCATAGTCCTTCAGGCACTCTGTCTATCAGATCTAATCCCCAGAATCTATTTGTCACTTCCACTGTATAATCATTAGGGATTTGTGTTAGGTCATACTTGAATGGTCTAGTGGTTTTCCCCACTTCTTCAATTTAAGTCTGAATTTGGTAATATGGAGTTCATGATCTGAGCCACAGTCAGCTCCTGGTCTTGTTTTTGCTGACTGTAAAAAGCTTTTCCATGTTTGGCTGCAAATAATATAGTCAATCTGATTTCAGTATTGACCAACCTGTGATGTCCTGTGATGTCTTCTCTTTTGTGGTCATAAGAAGGTGTTTGCTATGACTGGTGAGTTCTCTTGGCAAAATTCTATTAGTCTTTGCCCTGCTTCATTCTGTACTCCAAGGCCAAATTTGCCTGTTACTCGAGGTGTTTCTTGACTTCCTACTTTTTCATTGCAGTCCCCTATAATGAAAAGGACACCTTTTTGGGGTGTTAGTTCTAAAAGTTCTTGTTAGTCTTCATAGAACCATTCAGCTTCAGCTTCTTCAGCATTCCTGGTTGGGGCATAGAGTTGGATTACTGTGATATTGAATGGTTTTCCTTTGAAACGAACAGAGATCATTCTGTCATTTTTGAGATTGCATCCAAGTACTGAATTTCAGACTCCTTTGTTGACTATAAGGGCTACTTCATTTCTTCTATGGGATTCTTGCCCACAATAGTATATATAATGGTCATCTGAGTTAAAGTCACCCATACCAGTCCATTTTAGTTTGCAGATTCCTAAAATGTTGATGCTCACTCTTGCCATCTCCTGTTTGACCACTTCCAATTTGCTTTGATTCATGGACCTAACATTCCAGTTTCCTATGCAATATCACTCTTTACAGCATCAGACTTGACTTCCATCACTAGTCACATCCACAGCTGGGTGTTGTTTTTGCTTTGGCTCCATCTCTTCAGTCTGTCTGGGGTTATTTCTCTAATGATCTCCAATAGCATATTGGGCACCTACTGACATGGGAAGTTCATCTTTCAGTGTCCTGTGTTTTTGTCTTTTCATACTGTTCATGGGGTTCTCAAGGCAAGAATATTGAAGTGGTTTGTCATTCCCTTCAGTGGACCACATTTTGTCAGAACTCTCCACCATGACCCATCTTTTTGGGTGGCCCTACATGACATGGCTCATAGTTTCATTGAGTTAGACAAGGCTTTGGTCCATGTGATCAGATTGGTTAGTTTTTTGGGATTGTGGTTTTCAGTCTGTCTGCCCTCTGATAAGAAGGATAAGAGGCTTATGGAAGCTTCCTGATGGAAGAGACTGACTGAGGGGGAACTGGGTCTTGTTCTGATGGGCAGGGCTGTGCTCAGTAATCTTTAGTCCAATTTTCTGTTGATGGGTGGGGCTGTGTTCTCTCCCTTTTTTTTGACCTGAGGCCAAACTATGGTGGAGGTAATGAAGACGACTATGACCTCCTTCAAAAGGTCCCATGCATGCACTGCTACAATCAGTGCCCCCAGCCCTGCAGTGGGCCACCACCAACCCACGCCTTTGCTGGAGACCCCTGGACCCTCATATATATATATATATATATATTTATATATAAATACATTATATATCATATATGTACATTATATATTATACATACATATATCAATAGTTTTTATTTCTAATTCGTATTTCATTATGTGGATCTAGCTTACTCATTCGCCAGTTGATATATATTTAGATAGTTTCCATTTGGGAGTTATGACAATTAAACCATTATAATTATTTGCAGAAAGTCTTTATATATACATATATTTTCATATAGCCTAAGTGGTCACTACCTAGTTCTGGAATTTGGGGATTTTAAGTATATGTTTATGATTTTAATAAAATACTAAATTATTTTCCAAAGGGACTGATTCATTTTACATTTTCATTTTCATTGTATGAGGGCTCTACATCTTCATTATTACT
Source organism: Moschus berezovskii (assembly GCF_049115385.1). Taxonomy (NCBI): domain Eukaryota; kingdom Metazoa; phylum Chordata; class Mammalia; order Artiodactyla; family Moschidae; genus Moschus; species Moschus berezovskii. The sequence continues at coordinate 25,455,557 of NC_142466.1, forward strand.
TACTAAATTCCTTTACCAGTTATAATTGCTGTTTTGCGATTCTTTAGGCTCTTCTGAATAAATGACCTTGGTATTTGAAAACGAAAACAAATTTATCAATTATTTCCTATTCTCTCTATTGTTATATTGCTTTATTAAAATAGCTGGAACATCCAAGGGATTATTGACTGTAAGTAGTGAGAATAGACATCCTGGTCATGTTCCCTAAATTAAAAAATAGTCTTTCATCATAATTGAACGAGGGTCTCCTGCATTGCAGGTGGATTCTTTACCAACTGAGCTATCAGGGAAACCCATATACAAGGTTGCTGCTGCTGCTGCTGCTGCTAAGTCACTTCAGTCATGTCCGACTCTGTGTATTTAAAAAAAAAAAATAGATGTCCTTTGCTAGGTTAAGAAAGTTTCCTTTTTTTTGAACATGTTAGGTATTGTCAATAATAGATGTTGTCTGGATTCTGTTGTTTTTGAATAGCAATCATTGCTTTGGAATAAAGTTAATTGTAGAGCAGCTTAACCTCTTGAGGTTTATACATCAGCTTTGTTAGGGTATTTCTTGAGTATACAGTATTTAGTCCTCCTAGAAAATACAACCCTTTTGGAGCATCTACAGAATGCCCCAAGTTTCAACAAAGTCTCTCTACTTAATTAGAACTTAAATATTTCCTAACATTATATATTATTGAGTGATTTCATTTTATGTCGCTCTGATAGTTTGCTTTGTGTTATGGGAATTTCACCCTATGCATACACTACTTAGCAACAGACTCCAGTTGGCCCCTAGGCAGATTTCAGAAGTTCCTATTTTGCCCAGTTACATTCTCTTCAGTAATTAATCTTCCAGTGTCCCAGGCTGGCTGAACTTTGATCTCAGTCTCCTAACTCCACACAACTATTATGTTCTACTTGGTTTTTCCCCTTCTCTGTGGTGTCGCCAAAGTGCTTTCTACCTGGAGGAAGAGTAGATCTTGTTCCTACCAGGGTAAGAGTACATATTGCCTCTTTTGTTTCCATTCTTTCCATTTGTTTGCCTTTTGTCCAATATCTAAACAGCTGTTTCATATATTTTTTTCCAATGTTTTTTCTTTCACGGGGGTCAATTCCTTTACCAATGAAATAATAATAAATGGAAGCAAAAGTCACTTCCATATTTTTATAAAATCTAAAGATATGCTAAAATGCTGTCCTCAGAGTCTTTTTAATAATGTCATTTTTATTTCTCTAAGCTGAAGCTGCAATACTTTGGCCACCTCATGCGACGAGTTGACTCACTGGAAAAGACTCTGATGCTGGGAAAGGTTGGGGGCGGGAGGAGAAGGGGACGACAGACAGTGAGATGGCTGGATGGCATCACCGACTCTGTGGACATGAGTTTGAGTGAACTCCTGGAGTTGGTGATGGACAGGTAGGCCTGGCGTACTGTGATTCATGGGGTCGCGGAGAGTCGGACACGACTGAGTGACTGAACTGAACTGAGCGACTGAACTGAACTACAATTTTAATAGTCTTATCATGGAGGTTAGCCAATATCTTTGCCATACTGAATGAAAAATCTTAATATGATTTTGTGCTAAAATATTTATAAAAACAACTTTTGAGAAAAGGAGCACTACTTATGTTAATTGCAATAAAAGGTGGCTAGTCAAGAAGTATCAGAATTTTTTGGATGCTATGTGGAATTATGAAGTGTATTTTCTTCTATAATACCTTTTGCACTGATTTTCATATAATATATAACACTATGTGTTTCCAGATGCTAATGTCCTAGGCATAAGATAAATACAACCTCATACAATATTTGTCTAAAAAATTCCTGTTTCAGAAAAGAAATCACTGTTTAATATTTTAAAAATTCATTCAGCATCACAGAATGGAAGGGAAAATCATAGAATCATATAAATTCAAAAGAGTAATGGTTTGACCCCTTAAGACCAATGTATTCCTGTATAACTAGTGCAAAAAAAAATGTAGTTTGTCTTGCTCTATTTCTATGGTTAAGCCACAGAAAGATTTTATCAATCCATTTGTCAGTACCTGAATATCACTGCTTATAAGTCACAAGAGAGTTCTATAAATGGAAGTATTCTAACATATTTAAGAGATTAATCCGACGGAATAGAATGTTTTGACAGGACTCTGATCTCCCACAGACAAAGCTCTAGAGACATTTCCTTTCAAAGTGACAAACCATTATTGCTGTCTAAGTATTCTAGTACTAATGGCAATTTTTTGTCACATCGAATGATTAAAAAATAAATTTGGCAAAGAAAGAGCATACTGGCTGGCCAACTAGGTGACTCTGATAAGTTAAGAAGCAAGGTCAGGAAAAAGGAAGAATGACTGTGCCTTTATTTCAGATTTCTTATTCATCCAGTAATTATATGATTTCACCAAAACAGACAAGCTCTTCAAAAAAGGGAAACTACTTTTCCCAGGCAGAGAGTTATTGGATTCTGGATTCTGTCACAGTGTGTACAATGTTTTTGAGATATATTATAGACATTTATGAAACATGGGAGCCTAGGAACCTGAACCATGTAGCATTATTTCATCTGCTATGCAGGCCAGTTCTGACTTGCACATAAAAGTGTAAATCTCATGGAAAAAATGTATTTAATTTTCTCACTCAGACTCATTTGAAAGACATGATTTGTTTAGTGCAAAAGAAAACAGCTTTCAATTAATCAAATGCCTCATTTTATATACTGGGAAAGTGAAAATTAAATATTACAAATAATTCCAACAAATTAACTGAAATGTAGGTACTCAGTAGCTGAGTCTTTTCTTCATAAATTCATACTACTGCAACTGGTCAGATAAATGGTGCCTAAAATTGCAAATATACTTGAATCTTCTATACTTATTATTAATCCAAGAAAATAATAAAATATTTATTGAACATGAACAATATCAGTAAATATGTGTTCTGAATAAAATATTTTTCATACATTATCTATTTATTACAACACATGTACGAACTATTTAAGATTCCCTCAATCCCAGGTATCTGTTAGGGAAAAGGATGATAACTGGCATCATAGAAAACTCTCAGTGAATGTAGAATGATTGTAAAATAAATCATAGACAGGATACTTGCCTTAAAAAATATAGAGACAGACATGTAAATTTACATTAGAAACACAATAGTCTATGTTAATAAATGTAAGGGAAAATGTTATGAAATTAGAGGGGAAAAACATAAATGTGAATGGGTTAGAGTAGTTAAAGGGATATAGATTTCAAAAGAAGATATTAATAGAAAAATAGGAATGGTTAGTCAAAGGGTGACTGGAACCAATAACTATACTACAAAGTGCATAATTTTTTTTTTTAACAAAGTCTTCAAAACATAGAACATGCCAGAAAATAACTCCCAATCTCTTTGAGTTGCAGTTAACAATAAGGACACGTAGGGAAATGACAATGCAGAGTGATATATAATAAATACCAAAGGAATTCAAAGGAATGATGAATGTATAGCCTCACATGGCCCAGAAAGTTTTCACCCAAGTGAGAGAATCAGGTGAAGTTTACACAGATGACGCGTTCTTGTGGGCATCTTGATGGGATGGCTATTCCACAAGAGAAAGGAATGCATGACAAAAGCAATGAGAAAAAAGATTTTAAAGCTCATTGAGTAAAATGTTACTGTGCATGCTGTGCTAAAACGCTTCAATCATGTCAGACTCTTTTTGACCTTATGGACTGTATCCCTCCAGGCTGCTCTATCCATGGATTCTCCAGGCAAGAATACTGGAGTGGGTTGCCATTTCCTCTTTCAAGGGATCTTCCTGATCCAGAGATTGAACCTGTGTTTCTTACACGTCCTGCATTGGCAGGCAGGTTTTTTTTTTTTTTTTTTAACCAATAATGCCACCTGGGAAGTCCAACTTAATGTTTAATCCTAGTAAAGTGACACAGGATTTTTTCTTCACTTAAGTAGTTATGAAGCCTAAGGTTGCTCTCAAAAGAAGTGGAGATTGAGTGAAAGGGCAATTGGGAGGAAATTGATAGACTCAGTGGCTAAACTGTGGATGAGCTAACTTGCCAGACAGAAAAGGGAAAGGAAAAAGTTGAAAAGGGCCCTCCTGGATTTAGAAAAAAAGCGCACACATCTACCTCAGGATTTATTGGTTTAAAAAAACTTGAATTTGATTGGATTAGTCTGTGAAGCAGTTATAAACCAAGGCATTGTTGAAAGCAAGGTAGCAATCAGTTGGCAATTACTATACTGTCACAGAGGGTACAGTCAGGGAAAGAAAAATTTAAAAACAAACAAACAAACAACCTTACCAAAAGGGGCTTCCCTGGTAGCTCAGCTAGTAAAGAATCTGCCTGCAATGCAAGAGACCCAGGTTCAATTCCTGGGTGGGAAGATCAGCTGCATAAGATATAGGCTCCCCACACCAGTATTCTTGGGTTTCCCTGGTGGCTCAGCTGGTAAAGAATCCACCTTAAATGTGGGAGACCTGGGTTTGACACCTGGGTTGGGAAGACCTGATTTCAATCCCAGGGTTAGGAAGATCCCTGGAGAAGGGAATGACGACCCACTCTAGTATTCTAGCCTAGAGAATTAAGTTCAGTCCAAGGCCTCACAAAGAGTTGAACACAACTGAGTGAATTTTACTTTCTTTCCTTTTCTCTGTTAATTTCTCGGTCATGTCCAACTCTTTGCAACCTGATGGACTGTAACCTGCCAGGCTTCTCTGTCCATGGAATTCTCTTTTCTTTTACATATATACAGATAAGTTAAGAAAAAAGTCTACTTCTATTTTAACCAGAAATCCCAGATTATATTGCTTATTAAGTATCCAGTTGATAAGTTTTTCAATTTTTTTTAATAATTAATTTTATATGAATAACATGTCATAACATACCCAAAGCTTTAGAATACTATCAGATAATAAGAACATTGCAACGTTGAAGGAGCATGAGTATATTTGAATTTAATTCGGAACTTTAAGATCGTCAGACATTAATTCAGATTAAAATAGATTTGCTAGTATCACCTTTTAATTTCTACAATTAGCATAACAGACATACAATATTTTTGAAAGAAAACATTTTGAAAATACAAGTCCAACTTATTTGAATCCTATGACATACCATTTAAATTTACATAGCCACTGTGTAAATGTCATGTCATTCAAGATGCCTTTAGCCATTTCAATATTTCTTCCTATCAATCTGGAATTTTTGCATTTTTGATATTCTTCACATTATGGCAATGACTCTACATTTCTCAACATTCCAGAAATTCTTTCCTTTGAAAACCTTAATTTTCTTTGCCATACTAGTGGGGAAATGTCAGGCCTTAGTCCCAGTGAAATGAAACATAAACAAAAGTGTCTCACTTATTCACCCATCTTTAGTCATTTAGTTAGCACTCAGTATCTGAAAATAACCATGACATTGAATAGATTAAGGACACAAAGAAAGGACATAAACTGAAGATGATTTTCTCCAGGGAGCATTCTCTTTTCCTCAAACAGTTAAGAGATACTCTAGCCACTCACCAGCCTTTGGTTTCCATCACTACTGTTGATTTCATACATAATCCTTCCACATAATACCTACAATCACTGAAAATAGTCCTCAATATTCTCTTTCTTTTCCCCCAGTTTATTTTTCTTTCTGTCCATTCTTTTTTTTCTCACAGTAGCTTCTCCATTATAGAACAAATCCACAGGACAAACATATCCATATAAAACCTTATCTTTAAAGTACTTTGATCTCACATGTCACTTGATCTCCCATTTCATTATATGAGACCATGAATCTCAAAATTAATCTGAAATTGATAGACTGGGAATTACCAACTAAGAAGACAAACTAGTTATGCTATTATACTTCATTAGGTAGAAGGTGATATGATCCTGAACAATGGCAGTCATACTGATTACTTTTAAAGAAGAGATGCTGGATTTAAAAGATTTGGCAATGTAAAAATAGACCTGGTACTCTAATCAGAGGTAAGTTAAAACTAAAGTCCAAGAACAAGAGGTTTCTTCCTGAGCTGCCTGATTGGTAGAGCTAGTAACCTAACAGAAACATAGATAAAATAATTAGATTATAATATTTTATATAATGCAATATAATATCACTAACAATACAGATAATAAAGAAAATACAATGTAATACTGAAGTGCTAAATCAAGCCTAATAATAAAAATATATAAAGAACCAGGTATGTGAAAACAGAAGAAAAAAGAACAGGGGGTACAAAAGAAAATGAATATAGAAGATGCAGACTTAAAACCAATGATATCAATAATCATATTAAATGTAAATGGATTATAAACTCTAAATAAAACACAAATGGAGAAGACTCTTGATAGTCCCTTGGACTGTAAGGTGATCAAAGCTAGCAAATAAATATTTAAAAAGTGAACATTATTGTCTATCATCTCTCCTGGAGAAGGCAATGGCAACCCACTCCAGTACTCTTGCCTGGAAAATTCCATGGAGAGAGGAGCCTGGTAGGCTGCTGTCCATGGGGTCACTAAGAGTCAGACACGACTCCACTTTCACTTTCACTTTCATGCATCGGAGAAGGAAATGGCAACCCACTCCAGTGTTCTTGCCTGGAGAATCCCAGGGACAGGGGAGCCTGGTGGGCTGCCGTCTATGGGGTCGCACAGAGTCAGACACGACTGAAGCGACTTAGCAGCAGCAGCATCTCTTCTAACCTGCCATTTACTATAGCCAACAGCTGTAAAATCTAATTACTGTTCAAATGCATGTGAAACATTTACTGAGACTGAATATACATGCTATAAAGTACATGTCAGGTAATATGTTTTGTTTTTGTTTGCTTCAAGTTTTATTGAGATATAATTGACATATAGCACTATATAAAGTTTACAGTATAATTATTTGACTCATATACATCATAAAATAATGGGTTTCTCCAGAGGGTCAGATGGTATAAAGAATCTGCCCATAATGCAAAATTTAAAAGCAGAAAAAAATATATTTCCTTGTGATGACAACTCAGGATTTACTCTTAATCACTTTCATAAAATAATAGAACAGTGGCAATTATATTTATCATGTTGTATATTAAATCCCTACTACTTATTTATCTTATAACTAGAAATTTGTACCTTTCTATTTCCTTCATTCAATCCCCCTCATCCCTCCATCTCTGGTAAACAGAGATCTTATCTCCTTTTCCATAAGTTTGTTTGTCTACTTGAACTACCATTAACCCATCAATTTCACTCCTGGGTATTTAGCCAAAGACAATGATACATTATTGAAAAAATACATGAACCCCTATGTTCATTATGGCATTACTTATTATAGCCATGATAAAAAGCAACCTAAGTGCCCATCAATAGATGAATGAATAAAGAAAATATGATATATGTAATATATATATAATAGAATATTACTCAACCATAAAAAACACAAAATATTGTCATTTGTGTTATCAAGGATGGACCTAGAAGATATTAGGCTAAATGAAATATCTCAGACAGAGAAAGACAAATATTGTATGATTTCACTTATATGTCAATTCTGAAAAATAATACATGGACGTAACAAAATAGAAACAGTAATAGATACAGAAAATGAACAGGTGGTTGCCAGCAGGGAGAGTGTGCTGGAAGAGAGAAACAGGTGAGGGATATTAAGCGATACAGATGCCCAGGTGCTATATAAATGAGTCATGAGTATGAAATGTACAGTGTGCGGAACAGAGTAGTATCTGGTAACTAGACCTGTGGTGACTTTTGAAATGTATAGAAATATTAAATTGAATCATTACATTGTATAAACAGGAACTAATATAGTATTATAGGTCAATTATACTTCAAAAACAATCTCAACTAATTTAAATGATAGATATTTTACAAACTCTTCAGGAAAGAAGCTATCAAATGGTTTAAATGGAACAGTATCCATCACTCAAATGGGATTCAAAATAGTATATTTCCCAATTGCCAGCTGGACAACCGCAACATTCCAAAAATGAACTTTGCCTCTAGAGTTTGTTGTTGCTCTGTCACTCGGTCGTGTCCGGCTCTTTGGGACCCCATGGACTGAAGCAAGCCGAACTTCCCTGTCCTTCACTGTCTCCCAGAGTTTGCTCAAATTCCTGTCCATTGAGTCGGTGATGCCTTCCCACCATCTTATCCTCTGTCCTCTGTCATCCCCTTTCCTCCTGCCTTCAATCTTTCCCAGCTCAGGGTCTTTTCTAATGAGTCAACTCTCTACATCAGGTGACCAAAGTATTACAGCTTCAGCATCAGTCCTTCCAATAAATATCCAGGATTAATTTCCTTTAGGATTGACTGGTTTGATCTCCTTGCAGTCCAAGCCTAGACAGATACTGCTCCAATCCCACTTCACAAAATTTTAAAAATCAGAACCCTAAAATGATCACACTGTTCCTGAATAACTAACCTGCATCCCTAAGCAAAGCTCAAACACAGAAATTAATATTCAGGTGATTGTATTCATCAGTCACCTCAAAAGTTAAAATTCACCTTACAATGAATTACTATAATGTCATTTAAAAGTAGATGGTGATGAATTAAAGATCTAGACTAAACTCTACAGTAAGGACAAAAATACCAATACAAAGAATTATAGCTGTGAAGTTAACAAAGGAGATAATATAGAATCATTAAAAATTTTTAAAAAGGGTAGTAAGAGTAGAAAAGGGAATGGAGAACAGATGATACAAGATATAAAGATTTAGCAAGGTAATATATTTAAACCTAATCATCTCAATAATCATACTAAAGCAATCTGTTCAAATGCCCCAATTAAAAACAGAGAGTGCCAGTTTGAATGAAGAACACAAGACCTAACTATATGTCACTCTCAAGAAATCCATTTAAAATATAAAAATATACACAGGTTAATTGTAAAAGGATAAAAAATGTCTATCTGGGTTGGAAAGTGAAAGTGAAAGGTACTCAGTCATGTCCGACTCTTTGCAAACCTATGGACTATACAGTCCATGGTATTCTCCAGGTCAGACTACTGGAGTGGGTAGCCTATCCCTTCTCCAGGGAATCTTCCTGACCCAGGAATTGAACCAGGTCTCCTGCATTGCAGGCGGATTCTTTACCAACTGAGATTCTATCTGGCTTACACTCAGGTAAACAAAGCTACGGTGACTATATTAATATCAAACTTTATTTCATAGCAAAGAATATTACCAGGCACAATATTCTTTGGATAATTTTACCAATGTTTCAACAATATCATCAGCAGTGCACAAGGAATGCTGCAAATGCTTTGCCTGCATTGAAGGTATCTCTAAACGCCTTGGAGATTACTATCAACCCTCTCTCTTCAAGCCTTTCAACACTAGTGACTATGCAGATGAAGCAGTATTAGCAGTCCAGCTCCCTGCCTCCAGTTGGGAGGAACTTTGAGGTTTAATGTATTGTCCAGAGTTCCCCGATGAAACAAGCTGAGTCTGGAACTTTTCCTGAAATTTCTTCTAGGCCTCTTCCCCTTCTTGCCTGCTTTTCTCACTCCATTACAGATTTCATTTAGAAGCACTTCCTTAATAAATCAATCGGTTGTACACAAATATTTCTTACAGGGTATTACTCTTTGGAAATCGCCCTGAGGCGAAGGAATTGTTAAAGATGATAGTTCAAAAGCTTTCCCTTAAAAGAGGATAATACTGAACAGGAAAGAAAAAAAACAAAAACAAAACACAGAGTCCATTTTTAAATGTTCTCAAAGGTACAAACCTCAACAGCTTTGAGGACTATATATACAGTATTTTCTGCAGTTTTCATTAAGAGATGGGAAAACCAGACCACCTGACCTGCCTCCTGAGAAATCTTCATGCAGGTCAAGAAGCAATAGTTAGAACTGAGCATGGAACAACAGACTGGTTCCAAATAGGGAAAGGAGTAGGTCAACCTTGTATATTGTCACCCTGCTTATTTAATTTATATACAGAGTACATTATGCAAAATGCCAGGCTGGATGAAGCACAAGCTGGAATCAAGCTTGTGCTTGACTGGGACAAATATCAATAACCTCAGATAGGCAGATGATACCACCCTTATGGCAGAAAGTGAAGAAGAACTAAAGAGCCTCTTGATGAAAGTGAAAAAGCTGGCTTACAACCCAACATTCAGAAAACTAAGATCATGGCATCTTTTCCCATCACTTCATGGCAAATAGATGGGGAAACAATGGAAACAGTGATAGACTTTATTTTGGGGGGCTCCAAAATCACTGCAGATGGTGACTGCAGCCATGAAATTAAAAGACATTTGCTTCTTAGAAGAAAAGTTATGACCAACCTAGACAGCATATTAAAAAGCAGAGACATGACTTTGCTAACAAAGGTCTGTCTAGCCAAAGCTTTGGTTTTTCCAATAGTAATACATGGATGTGAGAGTTGGACTATAAAGAAAGCTGAGTGCTGAAGAATAAATGCTTTTGAACTGTGGTGTTGGAGAAGACTGTTGAGAGTCCCTTGGACTGCAAAGAGATCCAACCAGTCCATCCTAAAGGAAATCAGTCCTGAATATTCATTGGAAGGACTGATTTTGAAGCTGAAACTCCAATCATTTGGCCACCTGATATGAACTGACTCACTGGAAAAGATTCTGATGCTGGGAAAGATCAATGCAGGAGGAGCAGCGGAAGACAGAGGATAAGACGGCATCACCGATTCAAATGGACATGAGTTTGAGCAAGCTTCAGGAGTTGGTGATGGAGAGGACAGCTGGCATGCTGCAGTCCATGGGGTCACAAAGAGCCGGACACTACTGAGCAACTTAACTGAACTGAGGGCTGTAAACCAGAGCCACTGGTCATTCCATTCATACACATTTCTATCCTTATAGTAAGTCTTCAAATTAATCATAAACAAGGCGAAAATTGAAAACAAAGTAAATTATTACAAATGAGACAGAATTTGAAAAGAAAGGTCTATAAGGATTCATGGGGCTTCCCTGGTGGCTCAGTAGTAAAGAATCTGCCTGCCAATGCAGGAGACATTAATTCAATCCCTGGTATGGGAAGCTTCCCTGAAGAAGAAAATAGCAATGCACTGCAGTGTTCTTGCCTGGGAAATCCCATGGACAGAAAAGTCTGGGGGGTGGGCTACAGTCCATCGGGTTCCAAAAAATTAGATACCACTTAGTGACTAAACAAAACCATAATCCATTATATAAGCTTAACCTATGCTTTGAAACTTGTTGAAATTGTTATCAAAAGATTTTTTTTTGCAATGTTTCCTTAAGTTAGAGGCTCTGGATAAACTTTAAAGATTCATCAGTCATCTGAAATATAATTTTTTGGTATAGTTTTATTTTCCTAGGAAGAGAGTCAAAATGTCCACAAGATTCTTAATGAGATTGGACTCTCCCTGCTCAACAATTAGTCTTTTTGTTTATGAATGCAGGAGATGGTGCATTCTGGCCCTTCCTTTTAACTTTGGTGACTCCTGAAAACCAGTGCTCTTGCTTCTTCTTTTGAAGAAAGATGCTGTCTCTCCACTGTCCTAATTCTCTGTCTTCATTTTTTCTTATTTTATGTTGCATTTTTGCTTCTAAACACCTGTTATATTTTCCCAGAAATTATTACTGGACTGCTTTTTTATCTCCAAGAACCCTCAAAGAGTTCAAGCAATCTGATGATTCCATGTCACCTCCTCTATTAGAGTTTGCTTTCAACCCTGATAGTTCTCAAAACCTTCACTTTACCTCTCCTCAGGCTCATAGTAGCATATGTGTCCAGGTGTCACATTCAAAATATTCAAGATGTGAACTATTTCTCCTAACAACTATTTATTTCTATGATATCACTCTGTTAGTAAGACCAGAAACCCTAATAATCAAATTTGTCAAAACCAAATCAAATTTGACTCTCCTTTTCATTTACTTTTAATTTCTGAGTCTAAATCCTATCAATTCTTCAGTGTTTCTTGAAAATACTTTTCCTATTCTTAGTGCCATCTTCCTATTTCAGTCTCCTCACATTTCTATTTTTCTCTATTCCAAATGTATTCTATACATACCAAAGTATGGTTCCCTAAAACTAGCCTCTATTCATGTTCTTCTGCTACTCACACTCTATGTTAAGCCACTATTTGCTGAAGAATATCTGCAGCCTTTTTTTTTTTAAATAACACCTGCTGTATTCTGCCCCTATTGACATATTACATGTCTTTCCTTCTCATTTTTTGAGCACCACACAAATTACAAATTGTCAACACTAAACAAATCCTCAAGTTTCTCAACCCTCTATCTTGGTTTACAAACATAGTTCTAAAGCAATTTCCTCTGTAACATTTGGTTAATTTCTATAACTCGAGCATTCCTAAAGCTTTTTGCCAATCTTGCCATCTTGCAAGAAACTCTCCCCTAATCTGCTTTGCTTAAAGATAAAGTCTTAAACTTTGTGTCCTTGAATTTGATTCACCTGCTACTATCTTATAAATAGTAGGCTCTTAATAATTTTAATGGAAGAATAAATGAATTATCCATTTTACTTTACTGGTTGGTTAAAAGAAGACTTGAATCTTAACCTTGAAAATTGGTTCTTCTCCTTGAAGAAACTGTCTATAAATGAAGTTCAATCAATGTTAGCAACTTTTGGAGCTATAGATAAAGGCCAGTACCAAGAATTGTTAGTAAACTATATGACCTGTGCAGAGAAGGACAACCATCACTCAAGCCATAAATGCTAGAGGTTAATGAGAGCCACAGAGTCACTAACTCTTTGAAAACCATTTAGAAGGTAGAGTTGCTCTCAGAACAGTAATTTGGTTAAATGAATATTGTGCCAAATGATTTCAAATTTATAAAGTAACAGTTTAAGCAGTTTTATAGAAAATTGCTCCCCAAATTACACCCCTAAAAATAACAGCCTTTAATCACACTCTACAAGATGTATACATTTCGCAAGAGCCAAATCTTTTTTTAATTAGATACAATGGCTAATGTAACATTTTAACAACATCAAAATACATTGCATTTATAAAATACATTAATATTCTAACAAAACATCTATTATATTACAGATTTTAAAGGCAGCTTAATTGCAGGGTCTACCCATCTAGGAACAAATGTGAAATAAAAATTTCTTGATTACTTTTCAGCAGAAACTGAACAAAAAAGCAATGGAATTATGACTAGATGCTTTAAACATTCATCAAATAACTGATTAATTTGGGAGGAAAAGAGGCAACTGAATAAAATTTAGTTTATATTTTTAGTGTTTTTTTAAAATTTAACAGTTAACTTAAAAATTTCAAGTATTTTACTTCAAGAAACGAATTGAAAACAATGATTTCAAATATTTAGAGGATGAGTCATTCTAAACACAACAAATAAATCAAATAGTTTTACATATTCCTCAACACAGCTTTACTGTTTTATTATTATAGTTTTTCCTCAATTTGCCTTGTATTATACATAGATATTCTAATTTAATCATTTCAGTAACTCTTGGACAAGTATGATATTATAATTTTAACAGATGAAGAAATTATGTCCCAGATCTGAAGGTATTTTCTACTAAAGGTATATTTTCAAGTAAATCAAACATTTAGAAATTGGAAGATTTTATCTTTGGTGTAGTTAATAATCTTTTACATTCAGTAAACAGCTAAACCTTCCAGGGAGATTCATTATTAACCTATATATCATTAAATAATTATGATATATAATTATTTTAAATATTTACATATATAATTTGCATACAATAACTATATAAAAGTTGTATATATTTAAATGAATCATATGACATACTTCAACATACATTTATGCTGTTTTCTTGACCAATATCTGGATCCCTAAAATGTATATTATTTATAACTAGGTATAATACATATAGACACTTGAGAGTCCCTAGAACAGCATCAAACCAGTCAATAGTAAAGGAAATCAACCCTGAATACTCATTGGAAGAACTGATGCTGAAGCTGAAGCTACAATAATCTGTTCAACTGATACAATGAGCCAACTCTTTGGAAAAGACCCTGATGCTGAGAAAGATTGAGGGCAAGAGGAGACAGAGGTAACACAGGATGAGATGGTTGGATGACGTCACTGACTCAGTGGACATGAGTCTGGCCAACTCTGGGAGACAGTGAAGGATAGGAAAGCCTGGCATGCTGCAGTTCATGGGGTTGCACAGTTACACATGTAGTTATAGATTTGTTGCTATAGACACATGTGTATATTTATAGCCATAAAACATAGGTATTTTATACTCATACAGTATTGGTGCAGAGTATTAGTGCACTTGGACAGTTAGAACCACACATGAACAACAGATTGGTTCCAAATCGGGAAAGGGGTATGTCATGGCTGTATATTGTCATCCTGCTTATTTAACTTATATGTATAGTATAGCATGTGAAATGCCAGGCTGGATGAAGCACAAGCTGGAATCAAGCTTGTGCATGATTGGGAGAAATATCAATAACCTCAGATATGCAGATGATACCACCCTTATGACAGAAAGAAAAGAAAAACTAAAGAGCCTGGCTTACACCTCAACATTCAGAAAACAAAGATCATGGCATCTGGTCCCATCACTTTATAGAAAATAGATGGGGAAACAATGGAAACAGTGACAGACTTTATTTTTTGGAATCTCCAAAATCACTGCATATGGTGACTGCAGCCATGAAATTAAAAGATGCTTGCTCCTTAGAAGAAAAGTTATGACCAACCTAAACAGCATATTAAAAAGCTGACATTACTTTGTCAACAAAGGTCCATCTGGTCAAAGCTATGGTTTTTCTAGTAGTCATGTATGGATGTGGAAGTTGGACTATAAAGAAAGCTGAATGCTGAAGAATTAATGCTTTTGAATTGTGGTGTTAGAGAAGACTCTTGAGAGTCCCTTGGACTGCAAAGAGATCCAACCAGTCCATCCTAAAGGAAATCAGTCCTGAATATTCATTGGAAGGACTGATGCTGAAGCTGAACTCCAATCCTTTGGCCACCTGGTACAAAAAATTGACTCATTGGAAAAGACCATGATGCTGGGAAAGATTGAATGTAAGAGGAGAAAAGGGGTCAACAGAAGATGAGATGATTAGATGGCATCACCAATTCAAATGGATATGAGTTTGAGCAAGCTTCAGGAGTTGGTGATGGACAGGGAAGCCTGGCATGCTTCAGTCCATGGGGTCACAAAGAGCTGGACATGACTGAGAGACTGAACTGAACTGAACAGATTGGTGCAGATGTATTGAGAGGTATAATCCAATTCAATTCTTATTAATTGAGGACAAGAGAAGTATTGCCTATTGGCCTTGTGGACATGAAGAGAACCTCCGTGAACATGCTACAGTCTCCTTAATTTTTCAGGTGGCATACAAGCATAAAAAGTGAAGAATTATACAATTATCCATGTCAGGCTGCTCTCTGAAGGAAGGAAATCACAGAAACTGAGAACAGATATTAGTTTAGCCCACACACACACACACACAAAGACAGAAATGTTTTCGCATCACAGTGTGAAACTATGGATTAAAAATGATATTTTTTAAAAAATTATTTTTCAAAAGGATATTAACCTTTTTAAGGTGCATTATAAGAAACTTCAAGTATCTAACCTCAGGGGAATTTCACTCCTATACAGACAGTACGTGCAAAGAACTCATATAACCAAAGAAACTCCTGTATACATTTATAACCCCAGATCACAAGTCTCTCCCCACAAGCTTGTTGAAAGGATTTAGCTTAATACCTGCTCTCTGAAGGCTCACAATACAAGGTAACCTTCCCACAGTTCTCTACAAATGACACATCCATTACTAACTAGAACTTCTGACTCTTAAGCTACCATTTTGTGTCAAGTTATAAGATAAATATAGAATTTCCCATAATTGTCACAAATATATAATTTAAGAAGCCTTATATATGAATGTACAGGTTATTTATTTGTATGCTCCGTTTTGTGGAAATTCTATTTGTGGCATTTCTAAATGTGTTGCTGTATTTCAGTGAATGTTTTTGCTTGTATTTTTCAGTGTCTGTTTGAGGTCTCTATCAGTTCTATAAAAGTAGGACATTAATCAAGTGAAGGCACCATAACATATGTGAATGAGAACCATAGTAAAGGAATTGCAAGCAACACAGAATTCTGTGTCCTTACCTTGTATTTTAAAACAAGCTCATTTCTTTACTGAAAATCTTGAAAAGTAATGTGCATATCACTATGCCCTAGGGTGAGACGTTTTTCTTCTCCTAAACATGAGTTCATCCAAATAATATCTTTTTCTGAAATTAATGTTTAGCATTATTAAATACAAATAAATAATAAAATATATTTTACAACAATATATTCCACAAATA
The DNA here is from genome assembly GCF_049115385.1 of Moschus berezovskii. Classification (NCBI taxonomy): domain Eukaryota; kingdom Metazoa; phylum Chordata; class Mammalia; order Artiodactyla; family Moschidae; genus Moschus; species Moschus berezovskii. The sequence goes on from NC_142466.1 coordinate 25,471,861, forward strand.
TGTAGAGAAACATGAATAAATTATTCTTATTAATATAACAAATAATAATTTACCTTTTATTTAATAATAACCTGGGTAATACTAATTACTTGCATAACTTTATCATATAAAAATTTACTAATTATGTGCCTGAGTAAATTGGAGTATCTTCCACTCTAATAATAAAAATTGATGTTTTATATTATTTCAGTCAAGGAAACAAGACTTCCAGACAAGTTTAATCAAAGTATATCACTATAAAATATGACTTAAATTCATCTATAGTTAATTTCCTAGATTAGGTGCAGATTAGAGTAATGCCTTTAAGATTCTATTTTCATACATGTGGCACAGTTACAAGTCATCCTGGACCAAAAGAAAAAAAAAAGCAGAATTAGACCTTAAAACTGTTCCTAGGACCTTGCCTCTTGGAAAACAACTGTAAATCCTATTTTCCAATATTTTTTCTTCCTTTCTGGACTCCGATTTTCTAAATTGACTCTGTGTCTCCTAGTGACCTCCTTCTATGCTGTCCCTGGGATGATCGGCTAAATCGTTATTCATCACCACGTTTCATCTCTGTCTAGCTCCACACTGTTCAGGTTGCTGCAGAGTATTTTCTTTTCTTTTAAAGAAATGGTTTGCCATAAAATATGTTGGTGAAAGAATCTATGGCACAGAAAGTAAAAATATTAAATGCATTAATGTTTTGCCAGTACTATGCCAAGGAGAAATATTTAATGTCTAATTGAAACAAGTCCTAAAGTCAGTAGAAAACATTTTGTTGAAATTTTGGTAAGATTTCCTTTCAGATCATTACCTCCTGATCTAATTTCATTATATTTTAAGTATTAAGTATTTATTCACTAAATTTTATTCTAGTGTCTTCTGGTTTATAATAGCCATTGACGCAACAAAAATGAAAAAAAAAAAAAAAAAAAACAGTTCCAGTCATTGAAGTGACTACACTGGAAGGCTTGATACAGATAGTAATATAAATATAGATAGATGTGAATATATATCCATCACACACACACACACACACACAAACACAGTAATAAGATTTTACAAAAGTCACAGTATCAACTACTACAGCCAGTGTAAATTATAGCCTTCTATGTCTATTCTTAATTTCCTCACACTTAATAGAGGCATAGGTTCAAGATATGTTTTATTTTCATCTACGTTTACTATAAAGAAAAGCAGTGTGAATACAGTGATAAATGCGAACTGACCAAAATGCTTCAGTGTTCAGAAGACAATAAAAAGTATAGAGAGAATTGCTTATGATGTCTGGTAGCAACAACAGCTAAGTCTTACCCTACTATCCAATTTTTCGAAAGATATTAGACATTACCATTTTTAATACATAAAAAGCCACTGACTTTTAGAAGTTTATAACTAATTCAATTTTTGTTTTAAATCATAGATTGTGCCATCACTCTGCCAGACCTACAAATGTTGAGACACTGCCCTGGTGGGAAGGGGTGTCCTTTGTTAAGCAAAGTAAATTTAGACAGATGAAAATGCCTGTCTTTCTGGTGCATTGCATGGAGTGTGATACATGGAGTCCCTATTTCACCCACCATAATTGCAAAACTTTTGCCAAACCTCCTCAGATTTATTGAAGCAGAATATCTGCCCATATGGGAATGAGGATAGGTGAGTGTAATGGTGTCAGTGTTTTTTTTACAGACTTCAAAAACCATGTCCAAAGGAATATTTGAGCTAGGTCAGCCCTAAATGAAATGACTTTTTTTTAAGAACCAGGAAACTTAATACCTATTTCCATTCACACTCATTCAAGCCACTTCCTTAACTGCTATTTGTAAATACATTCTGCTGCCCTTTCTACAACATCTAAATCATTGTCTGTCCTCCTATACACAAGACCTTCTAATTCATTTAAGTTTCTAAAAGGACAACCTTTGATATGATACATGAGCAACTGCTGTTGTCACTCAAATGCAGCTGGAATGAAAGGGATTAAGCAAAAAGTCCTTCTGCTGTAGTTAGTGTACAGTTGCAAGTATATAAAATGGACATTGACGAATAAGCCTTTGAATAAATTGAAAACACTTCCTAGAAATGTTCAGGTGTCCCTCACTGCACTAAGTAATGATAGAAAGCAAAGGACATTTTCAGAAGGCGTTCATGTGCAGAAGGCATATGGCTTGTAGTACTGACTGAATGCATGTGCCGTCAACAAGTGTCATCCTTCCAACACTGCCTGCTATGCACAAAGTTCTGCAACATCAGTTAAGGACAGAAATGGCAGAACAGTGAGAAGAGGCTTAAAGTTAACCCTAAAATTATTTATGTAGTGTTTGTCATATGTTTATTGGTATTTAACTCCTTTATTAACCACTTAGTTGACATTTCAATGTACAGATTTTGTTTCTTCCTCAACCAAGTTTATCGTTCTTCATACCAACTTGTCTACTAATGAATGTCAATGTTAAGAACCAAAGTTAAGTCTATTCTGCGTTAATTGTCAACTTCAGTGCATATGAATAAATACATACTTTGTGAGGTTTAAATAAATAAATACTTAAGTACCTAGGATAGTCTCTGGGCCATAACAGGTACTCAATAAATTTGGTGGATTTGAACTTAAATCTTGATGATCATATCTGCAAATATTTTTCCTTTTAAAAACTCTGATGAAGAGCTTGGCCATCTGCTTCCTTTCTTTCCAAGTTACCATTTCTTATAGTAGCTATTCAACAAGCCATTAATCTTAGAGACTAGAGAACTGTTTTTACATTGCTTTCTATTTAGGTAGTACCTAAATCAAAGGCCACCTCATGCGACGAGTTGACCCACTGGAAAAGACTCTGATGCTGGGAAAGGTTGGGGGTGGGAGGAGAAGGGGATGACAGAGAATGAGATGGCTGGATGGCATCACTGTGGACATGAGTTTGGGTGAACTCCGGGAGTTGGTGATGGACAGGGAGGCCTGGCGTGCTGTGATTCATGGGGTCGCGGAGAGTCGGACACGACTGAGCGACTGAACTGAACTGAACTGAAATCAAAGAATGAGGTTTAAAAAACCTTTTCAGCAAACTACTGTATGAGCTGTCACGCACTACCATGTGAGGACACAGCAACAAGGTGTCTGGTATGAACCAGGAAGACGGCCCCCACTAAGAGACTATGCTATTGCCTTGATCCTGGACTTTCCGGTCTCTAGAACTGTGACCAATGAATTTCTGTTGTCTTGGTATTTTGTTATAGCAGTCAAAGGGACTAAAACAGTATTCATTAAAGTTTAAGATGTTAATTCACTAATGTTATGCAATGAAAAAAATAATATCCACTTAGACTTTATTCTATTTTACTGAGAATATGCCAAAGAAATTACTTAAAATGTAATTAGGAGTTATTTGTGCACACTGGAATTGAGAATAGTTGTATTTGGCTTCAGAAATGTAATTCTAACTTTTTAATTGGATGTCTTTTCTTTCTTTCTTCTTCTTTTTTTTTTTTCCCCCCCATTTAATTGCTCTGGCTAGGACTTCTGGTACTATTTTGAATAGGATTAGTGAGTGGAAACACTTTTCTCATGCTTGAATTTAGAAGAAAAGCTTTCAGTCTTACCAATGACTATAATGTGAGTTGTGGGTTTGTCTTATATGACCTTTTATATTATATTATATTGAGCTAAAATTGTCTCTGTTTTCTGATGACATAAATAGTTAGTTGCTCAGTCATGTCCAACTCTTTGTGACCCCATGGACTATAGCCTGCCAGGCTCCTCTGTCCATGGAATTCTCCAGGCAAGAATACTAGAGTGAGTTTCCATTCCCTTTGTCAGGGATCTTCCCGATCCAGGCACCAAACCCGGGTCTACTGCACTGCAATCAGATTCTTTACCATCTGAGCCACCAGGGAAATCCCTCTGATGACATGACCACATATAAAGAAAATCCTGTTCTAATTCCCATTGCTCCCATTACAAAGAGTGATCAAATATGTTTATAAATTATCCTTGGGTCCTCTTTAGGACAAATGTGGTAGAATAGAAGCTTTAAAAAAATCTACTAAAAGTTAATATTAGTAACATTGATGAAACTCAGAGAATAAATCTAAAAATAGTTTATAAAGTCCAAAAGATGTGCATGGCAGTCACAAATAGCCACACAAGTCTGCAAGACCTTGTCAGGGCCACTTCCTTCCATACCTGGCATAGTCATATGTGGAAAATACCAAGTTACAGAGACTTTCCAAGGCCCCTTCCCTTATTTTAAATCATTTCTGGTCCTTATTTTCAAGCAACATAAACTACTCTTGTCTTTAAGAATTAAGTACATTGAAAGAATTCTAGGAAGTATATAGGATTGCTGGAAAGGTTGCTGAGTAAAATGTGAGACATGTAAAAATTCAGGGAATTCTATGTGGTAGTCATGGCAACACCCGTAGCAACCTCAGCCTCTGCTCCCGAACATTAAATGTCACTGTTTTCATAGTCACAGACATGACCAGATGAGATGGCACTGCCACTGCTGCTGCCACCTGCTGTCAGGATAGAATCTCCAGAGAATCCATGCCTTTGAGTTTACCATCTGATGTGAACTTTGGGGTAGGGTATCTGATGGGCAATGTCTAGATCATATGCCCAGGCCTTGGTTGCAAAGGTAAGCAGACACATGCTTGTCATTTTTAATGTTTATAATAGTAAGCAGGCTCTGCCATCTGGAAAAACTCATGAGGTGTTAAACCCTCCAAATACAGAAAAAGGGTTTAGAAATTTACCACACCACGCCTCAAAAAAGTATCCATTGTAGACAGTGCTCAGAAAGCCAAACTTTTTTTTTTTTTAATTCTACTTCCCATCTGAGTCATTTTTAAATTCCCTTCTTCAGATTTGGGTGGGGTAGGGGGGCTATCTCTATGCCAGGTGATTGATGAGAGTACATAGTTTACTTCACTTCCTAAATCAATTTGATAACATTTAACTGGCACAGCAGGAGTTACACATAAGCCTCATTGTAAAGCACATAACTTATTTGTTGGTATGAGTGATAGCAGATAATGAGAAAGAAACATCCGAATTGAGCAATACTGAAACGTATAAAATACCTGCAGCAGAGGCAGACTAGCCCAAGAATAAGTGGTTTCCTTTCCTCTGTCCTAAATCCTCTTTACTCTTAAGATGCAGTATTTCCAAAAAACCTTCTCTGCAAATTGCCCCCTTCCCATGTTCCCAAACATATTGTACTTATTTCTTACAGTTGCTACAGTATCTAAAAAGACTTTTTTAGTATTTGTGTGCCTTATTCCTGAATTCATGTTACCTTCCCAGTTACAACTATAGTACACAAACCATAACAGGCAGTGAAAAATATCTGTTAAATGACACATTTTGCAAATGCATTCAAATTTGCAAAGTGTAAGTGGGTACACAGAGAAAATAAAAAAGATTGAACTAAACTTTGATGTGTCACTCCACCTTGCAAAGATTTAAATAATCATGATAAAATTCTAATTGTTTGAGGTTCAGGGTAGGAAGAAATATAGAATTCTAGACAAGTGAAATCTTGTTAATCTGTTATCAGAACTGAGAACAGAAACAGGCAGACTGTGTTCTTTCCTAGAGAATAATAAAGAAAAATGGTTGAAGACCATCCTTGCTAATTAAAAGCTCTTGCTTATTGTGTGTTTACTTTATCAGCACATTATGCTGGTATTTACTCCTTTATTTCTCACGAAAACCTTGCGATGAAGGTGTTATTTTCATTCTAGGTATAACAAAAGAGGCAAATTCATAGTAATAGCAATACAAATACTTATTCATGATAAGCAAAAACTGAAAGAATACTTCAAATCCTCAATATCTTTTCTGTCTCTTTAATCAAATTATAGTAGCATTTATGAAAAATAAACCTTAACAGACATTGAGTTTGGTGTTTTATTCATCAGTACCACCTAATTGTCAGTTTTATTCATCATTTTTCAATCAGCAGCCACTTAGTATTCATTTACAATTCATCTATATTTTCTTACCTGGATCGCCTAAGCAGTATATAGGTAGTGGGCAACCGACATTGTCTCATCAATTTCTCCAGGAATCTTTCAATGTTCCTTTATTTCTTGAGCTATTTATGATTTCAGCACTTTCATGCACACGGCTGTCAGTACTATAGCTATTTTCAAAAGTTTATTCTGTATCGAAAAGAAACCTTATGTCCTTCGGAAAACTGATTGGGGACTGAGCTTATTGTCTATTTGAAAGTTCCGTGATTCATCAGGGAGGACCTAGAAATTTCAGGCTGTTAATTCAATCTCATTTTTTTTCTTACCCACTTCCTTGGTGAGCATAACAATTCTACATAATGGAACAGAGTTCAGGATTGTGGTGACAAATATTAAAGGGTTCATTGCCACTCACTGTACTGTTCTTCAACTCAATGGACATGAGTTTGAGTAAACTTCGAGAGTTGGCGATGGACAGGGAGGCCTGGCATGCTTCAGTCCATGGGGTCGCAAAGAGTTGGATATGACTGAGTGACTGAACTGAACTGAACTGTACTATTCTGGTCTTGGATGTAAAAATTTTTTAGCAATGAATTTCTTGATTAGAAGACTATCAATTAACTCCAGTGTTCTTAAAGTTTTCCACTACATGCCCCTTATGATAGAGACAAACAAACATATACACCCTGTTCAGGTCAGTTGAGTTCAGTCTCTCAGTTGTGTCCAACTCTTTGCGACCCCATGAACCGCAGCATGCCAGGCCTCCCTATCCACCACCAACTCCCAGAGTCCACCCAAACCCATGTCCATTGAGTCGGTGATGCCATCCAAACATCTCATCCTCTGTCATCCCCTTCTCCTCCTGCCCTCAATCTTTCCCAGCATCAGGGTCTTTTCAGATGAGTCAGCTCTTCACATCAGGTGGCCAAAGTATTGATGCTTTTGAACTGTGGTGTTGGAGAAGACTCTTGAGAATCCCCTGGACAGCAACGAGGTCAAACCAGTGAATCCTAAAGGAAATCAACCCTGAATGTTCACTGGAAGGACTGATGCTGAAGCTGAAGCTCCAATATTCTGGCCACCTGATGTGAAGAGCCAACTCATTAGAGAAGACTCTGATGCTGGGAAAGATTGAGAGCAGGAGGAGAAGCGGGCAACAGAGGATGAGATGTTTGGATGGCAACATTGATTCAATGGACATGAGTTTGAGTAAACTCCAGGAGACGGTGAAGGACAGGGAAGCCTGGCATGCTGTAGTCAGTTGGGTTGTAGAATCAGACATAACTTAGTGACTGAACAACAACACTGTAAATATCTCATAATTTTGTCAGTTATATCTCAATTTAAAAATAACATAAAAATAAATTTGTAAATAAATCCAAAAAACAAATACATACCAAGAAGAAATGGATAAAGAAAGAAAAGAAAAATACAAGTGAGTCAACACCAACTTAAAAAAGGACAAAACAATAAAAAAAAAACAATTCAAAGAAATGAAAAAATTCAATATTCTAGGTCCCCAAAACATATGAAGCATTTGGGTCACTAGATAAATGTTAGAAAATAATCAGTTAAAATTAAATTGTAGGCTTCTTCCTACCTGTGACACAAAGACTCCAGCATGACTAATCAAATACTTATTCGGAAAGCCTCAAAAAAATTTTATATAAGAGAAATAAAAATTAATTATCATCTGAAAATGTACAGTGATATCTTTGCCTTCTTATTTCATTCTTGTAAGCAAACATTATTGAACAATCGTTATCTGTCATTCATTGAGTTAGACCTTGGGAATATAGGCTCCTCAAATTTGAGGAACGCCTAGTGAACTAAGCAAAAATATATAACTATTTAAATAAATATGATGACAAGTGTTTGCCAAGGCAAAACTGAGAAACAAATCAAGGTGAGGTCATTTTAAAAGGAGTAACAAAAAAAAAAGGTAGAGAGAAACAACCTTTCTCACTGAAGTTGATCATTACAAATTTCATATACACAACAACAAAAATCTTTAAATAATTTTTAAAGGTTTTGCACAATGTTCTCAGAACAAGGACACAGCTCTAATATATGAATATCTAGCCTCAATAAGTATTGGTTCCGCCTACTGTTAAATTATGAGTCATGTTTGGGCAAGTCCAAACAACATTATAAAAGCCTTAAAGGACAGGTAGAGACAGCGTTCAGTATAGGTAGTATCAAAATTTGGAAAATCAAAATCAAAAATTGGAAAGCAAGGAGATTAAAATAGTAAATTCTAAAGGAAATTAACCCTGAATACTCTTTGGAAGGACTGATGCTGAAGCTGAAGCTCCAATACTTTGGCCACCTGATGCGAACAGCTGACTCATTGGAAAAGACCCTGATGCTGGGAAAGATTGAAGGCAGAGAAAGAGGGTGACAGAGGATGAGATGGTTGGATGGCATCACCTTTCCAAACACCAGGAGTTGGTGAGGGGACAGGGAAGCTTGGTGGCTGCAGTCCATGGGGTCGCAAAGAGTCAGACACAACTTGGTGACTGAATAACAAGAACAAAGAATCAAAATGCTAATTGCAAGAATAATTGGAAAGGAGCCAAAAGGAGGATCCCTGGATAGTTAGGGAAGAGACCTTTAGAGAGGGCTTCTCTTATTAGATCAGAGATGGAAGGAGTCCAAAGGCAGCTTCAGAAAAATATAGACTGTAGTTCTTTTTACTGCAGTCTTGCAGAAAAACTCTTCCTACTAAAATACTAACACAAACTCTGCAATGTTTTCTAGACTTGCTCACCTCTATTTATTTCAATCTTCTGCTGGGAAATAGAGGTGAAGGAGGAAAAGGGGCATTTGAGCCCAAAGAATTTAAAATGGAAAGCAAACTGAAAGGCTCTGAGGCCAGGTGATGGAACAACAGAGCAGGAGTTAACAGTCTGTTGGAGACAGCCTGTACCTCCTGGATCCTACATAAGTTGGGCCCCATCCTATTTTTTCTCCTTCAGTTTCTCCTATAGAAACCTACAGTTTCTCCCTTTGGTCCCCATCCCGTTTAGTTTCTCCCTTGAGATGCTGCTCCTGCACACTCTGTAAAGCTTCTCTTGACTTTTAAAAACCTCTACTGACTTTAAGACATGTCTTTTCCTAGTGAAAAGACATTCTGTGGTTAGAAACTGCAGCTTCATACCTGAGTTGGAAAGACATTCCTGTTAATGGGCCTAACTGTATGCAACTGAACCACAAGAATGTGTCTGTAATCCCCGTAGCCTAACAAGAGAGAAACAGGAAGCTTGTTTGAGTGGTATGTGGCATCCCTTATAATTTCAAGCATAAAACTGTATCTTCTATGAGGTCATTAGCTTTTTGAATTAATCACTCCACAATGGTTATTACGAAGCCGTGTTTGTTTACAAAGAAGCATTCAAATGTCCCAGACACTAATTTATCAAATAAAAATGTGTTTATATCTGCATTTTTGTTTCTGTATTAAGATAAATTTGAAAAAAAAAGATAAAGCAGTTGTCAATTATATTAAAATAAACAGATAATGAGGAAGCTTAGTATCATCAATATTTATTATTCTAAGTGTGCTTGTTTGAATTTTTTTCAACATGTTTTAGTCACTGTATTTTATGAACTAGACACACTTATTATTAGGGGTTGCAATGAGGGATTTTATTGGCATGAAAAAAACTTCAGTGATCTTAATTTCAAATTCATTCCTGGTTTAGTGATTTATCTGGTAACTTGATTCTTAAATAAACAAAAGAAAAAAAAAATAACACTCAGCCACACAGCGAAGCTCTAACACAGAGAGTTCTGAGGATCAGAAAGATTATCACCTCTCCATTGCTTTTGAGACTGTATGTGTTTTTGCAAGAGGTAATGCTGTCCTATACTGCTGACACCATTTCTCCAAACACCATACTGCTACTCTGCTATTTGAAAGACAATACATTTGGCATATATTCTAACAACTCCCCTTTCTCCTATAAGATGCCAGGTGGTTGTACCTTCTCTTCTCACAGTGAGAAGATCTAGTGTGCAAGAATGACCGTGATTCCCTCTTAAGAAATTTGTTTGTTAAGAAAGATAGTTGTACTGCACGGAACTGCTGGCCTTAGACATTACTTGTGAAAGCTCATAGAAACTGAAACACGAAGCTGTATATAAGAGAAACCACATTAATTCACAGTGGAATACTATGACATTTTAATATTTTTCTCTGAAAAGATGATATAAACAATAATAAATAAAAATTACATAAAACAGGTAATAGTTAAAATAACAGCATCTTGTTTATACACTTTTGGAGAGGGCTTCTTTTATTAGGGCATATCTAAGCAGATGCTGATTGCAGCCATGAAATTAAAAGATGCTTACTCCTTGAAAGGAAAGTTATGACCAGCCTAGATAGCATATTAAAAAGCAGAGACATTACTTTGCCAACCAAGGTCCGTCTAGTCAAGGCTATGGTTTTTCCCGTGGTCATGTGTGAATGTGAGAGTTGGACTGTGAAGAAAGCTGATCGCCGAAGAATTGATGTTTTTGAACTGTGGTGCTGGAGAAGACTCTTGAGAGTCCCTTGTACTGCAAGGAGATCCAACCAGTCCATTCTAAGGGAGATCGATCCTGGGTGTTCATTGGAAGGACTTATGCTAAAGCTGAAACTCCAATACTTTGGCCACCTCATGCGACAAGTTGACTCACCGGAAAAGACTCTGATGCTAGGAGGGATTGGGGGTGGGAGGAGACGGGGACGACAGAGAATGAGGTGGCTGGATGGCATCACCGACTCGATGGACATGAGTTTGAGTGAACTCCGGGAGTTGGTGATGGACAGGGAGGCCTTTCGTGTTGTGGTTCATGGGGTCGCTAAGAGTCGGACACGACTGAGCGACTGAACTGAACTGAACTGAACTGAAGTGGGAAGGATTGGGAGTGGGAGGAGAAGGGGATGACAGAGAATGAGATGGCTGGATGGCATCACCGACTCGATGGACATGAGTTTGAGTGAACTCCGGGAGTTGGTGATGGACAGGGAGGCCTTTCGTGTTGTGGTTCATGGGGTCGCTAAGAGTCGGACACGACTGAGCGACTGAACTGAACTGAACTGGGAAGGATTGGGAGTGGGAGGAGAAGGGGATGACAGAGAATGAGATGGCTGGATGGCATCACCGACTCGATGGACATGAGTTTGAGTGAACTCCGGGAGATGGTGATGGACAGGGAGGCCTGGCGTGCTGTGATTCATGGGGTTGCAAAGAGTCGGACATGACTGAGTGACTGAACTGAACTGAACTGAAGTAAAAAGGTATCACCTTACAAGTGATACAAATAACTTTTTCTGTCAAGAGAGAATTTTCATAATTGTTTTCCTTTCTGTTAAATGGCCTTTTTGTATTTGCATGTTCTTATGAAAATAAATCCATTAGAACTCTACTATAAAATAGCATTTATATAATTACAAAAGATGTTTTATATACTCTATAATACTGTGGGCTTTTATCATTGATTACTGACCAAGAATATTACATTTAGGCAATTCAAAATGATATTACGATAGTAATTAAAAACTGAAAGAGTTATGAGGATTACTTCAGCAACAGTGTCAGTCAATATGCTGAGCTAATTAAGAAGAATGGTACACTGCCCTTTACCATAAAATATAAGCATGCACTTGTTGGCAGTTCTGTAAGACACTGTTAGTAGATTAATGTATTTTAAATCAGAAACTCTTTTTAAATATCTAATACGTGCCAGGAACTATGGTAAGAATGCAGAATACAGATATAAAGCAGAAAACCACCTCCCCTCTGCTAACATTTATGCTTTTGAAATTCTAAGCACAACTGTCATGATTTATTTGTTGGAGAGACCCTTCTTTGTGCTAAATCACAGCCCACGAAAGCTGCTGTGATTTCAGCACAACAGCACCAGACAGTTCCACATATATTGACAGGTTCTTCCAGAGTCTGTTGTATGCATTTCTGCACTGACCTTCTCCAAATGCGCAGGAACTTGCTTGTTCCAGAAGTTCAAGATAGTTAAATCCCACGAGGAGGGGAACAGGTACAACTACTTCTTCGTCTCTGTCTCTACTATTGAGTGAATCCAAACTAAGCCATTCAGTGAATCAAGTGTATTTAGAGAAGGATAAATAGAGTATCTACATGAATCAGACACTGTGGGTGTCCAATATATCTACTAGTTATTAAACCTTATGGATGAAATACAATTCAACTCCTTTTATTGACATTCTCCCTAATACAACAATTCTGCAAAGTAATCTAAGGACTATGATGTTCAGAGAGTTCAACTAATTTGCCTACATTCAAACAACTAATAAATAACATCTCAGGAAGTTGAAATCCAATTTTTTTTCTAACTCAAATGTCCATCATATTCATAAACCATGACAACTCACTTGTAAATGAATCAGATCATTAAAAAACATTATCCTCAACAAGTATATAGTCTACAATGAAGACCAGCAAGTAGCATGTATAACTGGAATGTTATGAGAAAGACTAGGCTTATCTAAAGACAAGTAGGGGCCAGCTCCAGGCATTTGATAAGGTTTTCTCCAGTAAACTATATATGTTATTTATTAGGGTTTTTAAGACAGTTTACTTGACTTCAAAATATCCAAATTATTTTTTCTTTTATTCTACAATCTCTGTCGCTCCAGTTATCCTCTGGCCCTGAAAAATCTGTCTACTTTTACCTTGAGGTCACAAGAACTTATAAAAACTAACAGCAACAAAAATTTAACCAGGCAATTACTATCATATGTCATGCTCTTGAACTCATCTTCCAGACTTCACCATTGGGATTCCTCCTCTCCTCTGATACTGTCTTTGACCCTTTAGGTGTGCATACCACCTACTCTCACTCCTAATGTCTAGGCCTCAGTATGCATCCTGAATTTTGAAAATGTATAAATTTTCTCTTAAATACAGAAATACACAAGTGCACACACATTTGGTTTCTGCTTCATATGAAATTTCTGAGGTACCCCACCCAACATTATTTTCCCCATATAATCAAGACTTCAATTATAAATATATAAGTATGTAATATATATGGAATTACATGTATAGAATATATACATAGAATTATATAGACAGAATATACATGGCATGTATTACATACATATTCTAATTTTTTCACCAGTAAATTACCAATAATTTACATCACCAATTACCAATATTTAATTTATACTACTGTTTTCTATACAGATATGTTTTCAAAAAAAAGAGAACCATTTACTGTGCAAGTGATGAGAAATATCAATATGTTCAATACATATTCTCTTTCATGTATTCCCAATAAAATATGACATATTCATCAATAACTAGAGTGAACCCTCTGTTGTATCTTGCCTATTAATTATGTAAGAAATCCATATTGATAAATTTCAAACTCAAAGGAACACTGGAGATAGTAATCCACATAGCAAAACACTGAATCATTATCAATGTGGTTTTAAGGTTGACAATAATTTTTAATTTATTAATTAATCATACAATTATGCTTGCATATTGATAAACAATGGAAACACTATGTAAAGTCTGTCAAATTTCCAGTTGATCTATTATTTTTCCTTTTTCTCCTTCCCTCCATTTTCCTTCTTCTCTCCCTCTCTCCCTTTATTTCTGTCTCTTAAATAATACCTTATTTTGCAGTCTATTATCAAGAATAAATAAGGCAGGAATGGTGTCACAAAGCTTTTTATATATCAAAACTATTATATGAACTTCTGGGAATACTCCTGATGAATTATTTTTCATACTATGAAGGACAAAAATTTTCAACTAAGAGATAAAAAGAGTCATAATATTAAACATAAGGGCACAATGTGAATGCACAAATAATTTGAAAGCAAATGAAATTAGACTCTACCTTTCTTGCTCTCTTAAAGTGTCTGCCTGAGGTCTCATAACTGAGATGTTCCCTGGAATGGTAATTGATCAATGGAAAAAAAAAGTGATCTCCTGTCATGAAAACTTAACACTTCTTAGAATATTCTGAGGATTAGACATTTTAGATTGGAATCACAATGTTTACTTTCCTCTCTGGAGAACGACATTCAAATGGATATCCAAGGGAATATGAAAACGCTTCTTCACTGACCTGATGAAAATGAAAATCATTTGATATCTTGGGACTGTTTTTATGATCTGGACAACAAAAAAAGTATTACGTACCATTAACTGTCTTCTAAACAGGACTTGATTAAACTCTATATAAGGCATACTTAGTGAATCAAAACCTTTATAGATTCTAAAATTATCATGACATTTTCTGAAATATTATATCATACACCTCATCTAATAAGATTTGTTTGCCATTATCTGGGAGTGTTTTTAATATGTTTTTAATTTATATATTTATTTAATAGCTATTGATCACTATATCAGAAGAAAATTATCACATAGATTAGAAGGGCTAAATCTCACAAATACCTCATTCCAGCCAGGCACAACTCCTCTCTTTCTACTAAACTCTGTAACAGCTCACTGACTCAAATCATTTAGTTATCATTAAAAAAGGGAATTGCTGTGGCATATATCTAAAAAAAATCAAGTTGAAAATCCTTTAAGAGCTACAGCTTCCTCTGGAGTAATTCAATGAGTTGTCACAATATGACAACTGTGTGATTTCTTGTAAAAAAAGAAAAGCAGCAGAAGCGCATTGTGAAGCACAAAAATTATAGATTTCATTTCAAAAAGATTGAAGTCTCTGAAAACACTTCATTTACAGAAACTCTTCAGCTTTATAAGAAGCTGAAGTCTTATATAAACTAAACAAATCAGGGTTGGGGAATAAATAAATAAGGTTAGTTACATTAAAAAAAAAAAAACTGAATCAACAGTGAACAAAGTTTAACCAACCTTTCAGCAAAATGGAGAAGGATGAGAGAAATTTGGGTAGAAATTGAAAACAATTTTATGTCCAAGTCAAATGTGTGAGAATTCCATCCAGAAAAGAATAGCTATCTTGGGACTAACAAGAGGCATTTTAACTGTAATAAATTCTGCCTTGGGAGATGAAATGTGTGGTTAAACCTTCATCAGACCAGAGAAAACCTAACTTAAGTGGAACTTTTGAAAACACAAAACCTCAGCTCTCTGCATCAGCTAAAGCAAGTAGTGTTCATTTGATTTGATTGTTCTATTCTAAACATGCTCAACCATAGACATGAAATTCACTATGGGTTTCAATAGAATACTTTAAATCATCCTGGTCATATTGTTTCAGACTCATCTTTCTTTAAAATTGTCCCAGGTGGGGAATTTTTTTTGCACCATTGAAGCTGAGACATCCTGTTGCTATCTGTGCTGAGAGATTCTTGTCATTCCCTAAAAACCTTGCGATGGGCAAAAGTTGTTCTTAAAGGAAGGTCATGCAAAACTTCTTTATGACTTTGAGTTTCTTCTCCTGAGTATGAAATAAGAAGTGCCTCTTTTCCCATTTCATTTAGCTATGCAAAGGCTATCTCTCCCTGATGACCTGACACAGACCCAGCCAACACCATCCATAATGAAAATCAATGGTACCAAGTCACTAAACAATTACTCTGTCTTCTTTAAAAATGCACAAGTCTTCAAAAAACAAGGATTTAGAGACTGATTAATTTGCCATTTATCTAGGAGATTGCACTAGTTGCATTATTTAAGAAGTGCCTTGTCTCTGTGCCCTCAGAATCTGAAACAAGATCAAGGATTTGAGAATCACCAGTTCCCATGAAGGGCATCTGGTGAAACTCTGAAACCCAGCCAGAATTTGTGCCTTGGGTCTGAAGCATTCAGAATCTCTCACACATAAGACCACAGTGCATTGTAGCTTTTCTACATATACAATATAGAAAAGGAATGATTATCTCTTCCCCCTTTATTTTTATCATTTCTATACCATCCCTTAATACAAACTCCCAATCTCATCATTTCTACTCCAGTGGACATGGTAGAAGAATTTACAAAGGTATTATATTGCATGTGTTTCCCTCCTCTCCTCCCAGTGACCCCATTCAAAGAGGGTAGCCAAGTACTTTTCAAAAAGTGTTTAACTCTTAGATGTTCAATTAATTAATACAGTTATTTTCAGAGCACCTAGAAGAAATTGCTAGAAACATTTTTTTGTTTATACAATCTTGCAGTTACTGCTATTATTTTATTTTAGTAGAAATAATTTTTATGAGTAACAAAAAAACTGTAGGAAGAAATTACTCTGAGACTGAAGAAGTAGTAGGAAGTGAGAGAGAGGAAACCACTTGCTTTTCTGAGCAGTTCCCCAGTTAGAAAAGTGGGTGTCTGGAAAAAGATGGAGTCAACTGAGGGAGAAAAGCAGTATGTCTGCACCCCTGAAAGCTAGATACCAGGTAGACGACGTCACACATCACACCATAGATGACTTAGGTAGAAAGTCCTGAAAGTCATTCTTATTTGCCACCTTAGATTTTCTGAGTATTACTCTGAATTACATAATCTGCTAATATTTGTTAATATGCCATTTAGTGGTTTCCCCAGCCTATTTATTTCTTAGCGGTGGTTTATAGTATTCAAATAGCTTCCATATGAGTTGCTGAAAGATTCCTAGAGGTTATCCTGGTTTCAACTGCTGAGGGGCACATTCTTGAGAGCCATGCATTGCTCTGAAGGCTGAAATCATTGGAAGGACAGGCTTCCCTGTCCTTTGTTCTCAATTTCAGAATCCCCACTAGGACTGTTAAGTAGATATGCCATTGAGTAATCTTTTTTTTTTTCCCCTAACTGGTCAGATCTATAATGAAGTGAGGATAAACTTGACCTAAATCTTTATATCTGAATTGAATTTGTCATTACAGCCTAAATTATCATTAAAATAATTTATACATTCTAATATTTTATGATGCATTGGAGACTATGCACATGGTTTTAAAAGGTGGCACTTGAATCTTTAAATCTGTGTTCTGTAAACTAGTGCTTGGCTCTACCATGAATATTTAGTGTATACTTTCAGCGCTATGGGCTTCCCAGGAAGCACAGTGGTAAAAGAATCTGCCTGCCAATGCAAGAGACATGGCTTCAATCTCTGGATCTGGAAGATACCCTGGAGAAGGAAATGGCAACTCACTCCAGTATTCTTGCCTGGGAAATCCCATTGACAGGGAAGCCTGGGGAGCGATAGTCCATGGGGTCAGAAGAGTCAGATATGACTGAAAGCGTACTTTCAGGGCTACAAATAATTATTTTCACTTAAAGAGTATAAAGTAATATTTAGTACCTGCAATATAATTCAGAGTAATTGTAGAATAGAGTCCATAGTAGTAAAAAGTTCACTTTTACTCTGAAGACCATTTGTTTAAAACTAGAGAAAGAAAACAGACTAACATTAATGTTCTTAGATGTGACAGTGTCTTTGTGATTATTCAAGAGAATATTCATGATTTTAAAGATGCAAATTAAAGTAGCTACTGGCATGGCATAGCAGATTTGTGTTTTAATACTTCACAAATAAAAAAATTAATAAGAAGGTAAAACACATCTATCAATTAAATGTGAAAAAAACCTTAGTATATAGGTTTATAGGTGATATAAGAGTCCCTGTCCTACTCTGCTTTTTTTTTTGCATATTTTAAGTCTTCATAATAAAATGCACACTGTATAGAAAGATAAAGCCTAAAACATATTTTCTTACTTTTTGCATCATTGTAAAATTAATTTATTATGAGATAGTCAAAAAGGACAGGTTGGTAAAAATACTTGAAAGTAAAATAACTGGGACTAAAATAAGTAAAAATTAATATTAAAAGCAAAAGAAATCTAAGAGAAATATATATATATGAAAGAAATACAAGTAGATATTGTTTACATGAATTGACCTGTACATGTAAGCTTTATAGAATATCTCTTTTTCTCCATGATTTTATACTATGCAGTCCTTTTCAGGGGCCAATGAATGAAGCTAACCAATGATCAGTGCATCTTTTGTTGAAACACACTGCAAAATCTTAATTCTTATATTAAAACTGATTTTGGTATTATTTGCTCCATCTTGCAGAGCTTCAGACTAAAGCGCAAAGAAATGAATAACTTGGGTACACCTTTCTATGGAAATGGTTATTCAGAGCAGAAGGTTTCTGAAGCTTATCCTAGAGGCAGTTAACAGTAGCACTTAAATTCTAGTGATTTCTTATCATTTGCCATTTCCATATTAATATGCTGGCTGTTAAAAATAAAGTTGTAACTTTTTTTAGAAGCTGATTTGATTGCTGTGAATTTATTTTAGTTCCACTGATATGTTGGTGGAGCCAAAAATATTCTGTTTATCCAACAGAATGAGAGTCAGACTGCTGCTTTTCAGCACTTGCTGTCTGAGTCCTCTGCTTGATCATACGCGCTGGCAGATGCTCCAGTGCTACCCAGATGGAAGCCAGCTAACATCTTGTAAATCTTACATCTTTGCCACTGACATCTGATAAATGTAGACTCTCACTCTGTGCCAGTATCAGGACTCCTACTAAAACTAATAAACACATGGGAGTGAACGTGTAATAAATATTTTTTACTTTGTTTTGGAGCAAACAGTACATCTTATCATGACAATATGGTAAACAATACAAACTGTTCACATGGCATACAAACTATAGGTAAAGTACTTACAAACATTAACCTCTTAAAAGTATAGGGACATCTAGAACCCATATACTAATATCCAGTACAATAAATTAAACTCCAAAAATTGCTGATAGTCTAATGTAAGTAATATTTTTGTTGCTGTTTAGTCACTAAGTCATGACTGACTCTTTACAATCCCATGGAGGAGACTGCCAGACTCTTCTGTCCATGGGATTTCCCAGGCAAGAAATCCTGGAGTGGTTGCCATTTCTTTCTCCAGGGGATCTTTCCAACCCAGGCATCAAACCCATATCCCCTGTATTAGAAGGCAGATTCATTACCACTGAGCCACTTGGAAGCCCAAGTTTCTCTAAAAGTAAAATTATAGTTATATTACTGGCAAGATCTTCCTAATATACTTTTATATGTATATTATCTTATTATGTATATATGGAAGAAAAGCTATAACCAACCTAGACAGCATATTAAAAAGCAGAGACATTACTTTGCCAACAAAGGTCCATCTAGTCAAGGCTATGATTTTTCCAGTAGTCATGTATGGATGTGAGAGTTGGACTATAAAGAAAGCTGAGTGCCAAAGAATTGGTGCTTTTGAACTATGGTGTTGGAGAAGACTCTTGACAGTCCCTCGGACTGCAAGGAGATCCAACCAGTCCATCCTAAAGGAAATCAGTCCTGAATATTCATTGGAAGGACTAAAGCTGAAGCTGAAACTCCAGTTCTCTGGCCACCTGATGTGAAGAACGGATTCATTTGAAAAGACCCTGATGTTGGAAAAGACTGAAGGCAGGGGGAGAAGGGAATGACAGAGGATGAGATGGTTGGATGGCATCACCGACTCTATGGACATCAGTTTGAGTAAGCTCTGGGAGTTGGTGATGGACAGGGAGGACTGGTGTGCTGCAGTCCATAGGGTTGCAAAAAGTCAAACACAACTGAGCAACTGAATTGAACTGAGTATATGTATCTTATGTTTCTGCATTGACTAAAAATAAAATCCAGTGCTTAACAGACATATCATCTGATATGAAATTAACATTTGTTAATTAATACATTCTCTTTAATAAGTGTGCATTACTTTTGGTTATGTGTTAACAACTGTAGAATCTCACAATTTTGAATAACCTTACAGGCTTCCCTGGTGTCTCAGACGGTAAAGTGTCTGCTTGCAATGCGGGAGACCAGGGTTTGATCCCTGGGTCAGGAAGATCCCCTGGAGAAGGAAATGGCAATGCATTCCAGTACTCATGGACTGAGGGGCCTGATAGGCTACAGTCCATGGGGTCGCAGAGTCGGACACGACTGAGCGACCTTACTTACTTACAGGGAATTCTAACCTATTCATCATAGTTTCTTAACTTTTGAACATGCCTACTGCTGATTATACTAATATAGTTTTAAATTTGATGTATTTTATTATGTTTTGCCATCTTAGGACTTTGCAGACTCAGAAGGCGATTGACCCTTTCAGGGAGAGCTAATTCGCAGAAATAGCAAACATTCTGCCAGTAAACACACCTTTTAAACGCAAACCAATCAATCCCATGTGAATACCCCTGGTCTATCTCCTTTTATTAGAATCCTGCAATCCCAGGTGAAGAAGGCCATGGCACCCCACTCCAGTATTCTTGCCTGTAAAACCCCACGGACGGAGGAGACTGGTAGGCTGCAGTCCATGGGGTTGTGAAGAGTTGGACACGACTGAGCGACTTCACTTTCACTTTTCACTTTCAGGCATTGGAGAAGGAAATGGCAACCCACTCCAGTGTTCTTGCCTGGAGAATCCCAGGGACGGGGGAGCCTGGTGGGCTGCCGTCTATGGGGTCACACAGAGTCGGACATGACTGAAGTGACTTAGCAGCAGCAGCAGCAGCAATCCCAGGACACTATGTGCGGTGTGTTATCCTCCTGCCTTAAATAACCTCAGGGCCAGGTACAGGCCACTAGCTGCCACCCATACAGTCCAGTTGCTGCTTAGTCACTGAGTTGTGTCTGACTCTTTGGAGACGCCATGAACTGTAGCCCACCAGGCTTCTCTGTCCATGAGATTTCCCAAGTGGGGATACTGGACTAGGTCGCCAATAACGTTCCCAGGGGATCTTTCAGACCCAGGGATCAAACCTGCATCTCCTGCACTGGGCAGCGGATTCTTTTCACTGAGCCACCTGGGAAGACATACAGTCCAGAGATCCCTGAAATTCCTCAAACTGTCCAATCATAAACCAGCTCAGCTTTTCTACTTTGCTTGGCCTATTTCTTCCCATGAAAACCACAAAAAAGCCTCAGGCTCATGCCAGTTCATTTGATACCTGAGAAATTCGGGTGCTTCCCCATATGGCCCTGAGTGGTTGTATGCCTCGTTCTCTTGGAGTCTGTGAGTAGCAATAGTCTCCTGATCTATCACCTTCACCATAACCGAATAAAATCAAGTTCTGAGTACATTCTAACAAGCTAATCAAATCCATTTTCTTTCAAAAGATTCTAAGTTCACCTTAGTTCTATGCATTGAAAAGTTTGATGTGAATTGGTTCCATGGAAAAGAGCTAAAAGGAAAAATACAAAAAGCAAAGCTTTCTTGAAGAGAGAAGTATTTAGGTTCTAATTTGGCTCTGAAACTTACTGAGTAATTATTTGACAATATATTTAACTGTATACATTTTCTTATCTGCTTTCTCCTCTGCAAAATGGTGATTTCTACTTGCAAGGATAGTTGTTAATTTACAGACTGGCCAGCACACATTAAATGCTCAAAACTATAGATTTTTATTCACAAACTTAGTGATCAAATGGCACTTGAAATTGGAATGATCAATTTTCAATGTCTTTTAATTTTTAATTACAATATTTATGTGTGCCCAATTTCTTGTAAAACAATACACATTTTTAAAAAATTTTATTTATTTTAATTGGAGGCTAATTACTTTACATTATTGTATTGGTTTTGCCATACATTGACATGAATCCGCCCCAGGTGTACATGTGTTCCCCATCTTGAACCCCTCTCCCACCTTCCTCCCCATCCCATCCCTCTGGTTCATCCCAGTGCACCAGCCCCAAGCATCCTGTATCATGCATCCAACCTGGACTGTCGATTCATTTCACATGTGATAATACACACGTTTCAATGCCATTCTCCCACCTGCTCCTTCCAGTGCTCCAGTTCGTCTTACCCTAATGTAATGCCTGTAAGTAATCCTTCAACACTTTTTTCCCAAGGTACAATCAAATAATTTATATTTAAAAATCACAAAGTGCTGATTAGGAAAAGCTCTTTACAGAGAAATGCCAGTTAATAAATGTAAAATGAATGACAGAATTATTAAATTATCAATTTCAAATCCCTGTGATTGTTTCAGTCATGCTTCATCAACGCATGGAAAAGCACGGGATTTAAAAGTTCTTGAGGGAAAAGATATTCCTACAGTGACAAGGTATCACCCCAGAGATTATTCATAAATCACACAGGGAAATACCAGACTTTTAAACTAAGGAAACCTACAGGTTATCACTTTAAACACGTTATCCAACTTATCATCACTAATCTTGTGAGAAGCTGACATCTATGCCTCCTCATGTGATGTAATTATAAAGTGTCTCCTACGAATAAAGCAGTATTGTGAAAAAATTTTAACTTGAAAATAAGCCCTTAGAGCTATTTATTTCTGTTTACAGAAAATAAGGTGAATAGGGTTACATATTACATGATACCACTAGAAATTAGACAAACCCAGACGGTGAGGCCTTCTATAAAACCTTGGTTATTTCAAAAGGCAATGGAATTTGAAAAAGCAAGAAGTATGTTTTAGATTAAAATGGATTAAGGGATTTTTTTTTAATCATATGTTGGAAGGTTTCCCTGGTAGCTCAATGGTAAATGTAGAGGACTGCCAATGAAGAGGATATGGGTTCGATCCGTGGATTCCAGGAAGATCCCACATGCCATGGAGCAACTAAGCTTGTTTGCCATAACTATTGATCCTGTGCTCTCGAGCCCAGGAGCCACAACCCCTGAGCCCACATGCTGTAGTTCCTGAAGCCTATGTGCCTAGAGCCTGTGCTCCACAACAAGGGAAGCCGCCACAATGAGAAGCCCACACACTACAGCTAGAGAGTAGCCCCTGCTCTCTGCAACTAGAGAAAAGCCCGCACAGCAACAAAGACCCAGCACAGCCAAAAATACATAAACTTATTTTAAAAAATATATATGTTGGAACTGTCCTGTATTTTCTGTTCAGTTTTGCTATAAACCCAAGGCTGCTCTGAATAATAAAATTTATTATTTAAAAATGAAATATGTGGACCTTGATTGGATTCTCATTTGGAAAGTAAATCAAAGACAATTGAGAAAACTTGAGTATTTTGTCAATATTAGATATTACATACTTGCTAATTTTCTTAGTTGTTAGAAGTATATGTCCTTTCCATAATTAATTATATAGGAGAAAGTCCTTTTCCTTAGGATATGCATGCTGAAGGATTTAAAATATACTTACAGCTGCAATTTCTTTTCAAATTGTTCAGCAACAAAACAACTATAGTTGTGTGCACACGCGCGCGCGTGTCTGTGTGTGTCTCCCCTGTACACAAAGAGATAAAGCAAATAGGTAAAAATTTTATCTGACTTCCCTGGTGGCTCAGACGGTAAAGCATCTGCCTACAATGTGGGAAACCTGGGTTCGATCCCTGGGTCAGGAAGATCTCCTGGAGAAGGAAATGGCAACCCACTCCAATAATCTTGCCTGGAAAATCTCATGGACAGAGGAGCCTGGTAGGCTATAATCCATGGGGTTGCAAAGAGTTGGACACAACTGAGCAACTTTCTTTCTTTATAGGGATGTCTATAGTGTTTTTCTTTAAACATTTCTGAACTGGTATTAAAAAAAAAAAAAATAAGGAAAAAGCACCTTGCAATTTATCCTGAAAGTGATTGAGACGTTGCAATGACTGTGAGTCTACAGACTTAGGTGTTTTACCTGGATCTGTACTGCAAAAGTAAAACAACCATATAATTTCTGTGTCTTTGGGGGTCTGGATGTTCTAAATTGTTTACCTGTATTCTGTTGACATACTACTCTTTTTTTGCATCTTTTGTTCTAAAGAATATAGAGTTAGAGAGCTTCGAGGATAAGGGGATAATCTCAGAAGCACTGGAGTATGGAACAGAAGCTGCCCTCTGCCTTGTAGTCTACTAAAATATGGTTAAACTAAATGTCACCAAGATGAAATGCTAAGTACTAAAATCTGAGGACCGTAGGTGGTTTCCATCTTAATGCAAGCAAGTACTGCTCCACAAGGTTTTTCATCTGCTTTAATAGCATGTTCAGTCACTTATAAGGGCCTGACACATTATTTTTTTTGAGTTGTGTTTTCTAAAAGTCCCTATGTTTACATCCCTTAATTGTGCAGAAATTCCTTCAAATTTATGATCTCTTCTATGGAGTCGGACACTAATTGGTAGCTCTGTCAAACAATTGCTAGAATTTTTTTTTCCTACTCACAGAAAGACAGCTCAGTTCCAGGCCAAGTATGCATTCTTTGCTTCTTTTTCTTTTGTTTCCCTTGGGTCTAGATGCCGCAAACTTTAGTTCATCAATTTTACCAATTAAAACCATGAACTTTGCCAAACTAAAAGGGCTGCTACCCCTTTAAGTACATATTTAATAATTCATGCATGAAATAGAAATAGGACTTGCCTTTCCCTGGCTGGAATGAACAAAATTTCCTCAGAGATTGCTTTAGTATTATATCTAGATAATGCTTTAGGATTGCAATCTAAATCATACTAGAATAACTGCATTAGAATTACTATGATACATCATTCTAATGTACAGGCCTACAGTATAATGTTACTGTTGGAGTAATCCAATAAAACCTGTGGGTCCCAGAACTAGAACTGTGTGAGAAAGGCCTTGAAGACTGCCTGAATATATGTTAGAGAGAAGAGAATTTGCTCATTTGTAACCATACAAATACATGGACATTATAGAGGGTAAATGGGAATAATTTTACAACTGAGGAGAAAAAGCTGACTGTAGTTATAAGTTCATGTCCATAAAACTGAAAATAGTGCAAGAATTTTTGGATGCTAATAGCAAGTGTGATCTTGGGTTAGTAAAACTGACATGAGTTCACTTGAATGTGAAACTTGAATCAGTTAAATGATTAAGCTTTAGTTAATCAGTTAAATGCTTCAGCTTCTCCTCACATTGTCTAGAATTATGGCAGTAGGTAACAGAATGGTCTAGATTTTGGAGTTAAAAATTTGAGCTTTATTTCCTGCTCTATCACTTTCTAGGTGTGCATTCATGAACTACACATTTAACCACTCTGTAAGTCAGCATTCTTACCTGTAAGGTAAAGGTAACAAAAATGGTTAATACATTTCATCATGGCAAAACAGGATTAAATAAAATATCTGTAATTTTCCTGACAGTAGGGTTTCAGTATGTGTATTTAAATTATTAATATATGTGGGCAAAACATTGTTTGCCCATCTAAAATAACTCCCTTAACACCAGCTGGTGCCAAAAATGCCCACTGATAATTTCTGAAAATTCTTTTTCCCATATATTAACTATTGACTATTCCCATATATTAACTATTGAAAATCTTTCAGGGACTACTGATTGCCCTTAAAATGAAGTCACACTTGGCTAGCGCCTTTTATATTACTTTTTGTCATCTGGATTTTCTCTTTCCAGTCTGGTTTTTTGAAATTCTCTCCAGAATCATACCACACTTCTATTTTTAAAATAGGATTCATACACCTAATCAACTTCTAAGTCCTTGCATGACCCATGTTGTCTCTCAGTATCAGAACTAGTTCTTCTACCTGAAAATTCTTTTCTCAGTCTGCCCGTTAGGCTACTGTCTACGTGGCCTTCAAACTCTATCTGGGTACATCTTAATTTGGGATCCCTTTTCTCATTACTCAAGCCCAAGTTGAGTTATACTGCCATGTATCCCCATTGCTCTTGGAGCACACCCAGAGCACTGTACCTCTACTATCAAGTAATAAGTCTATTTTTCTCTACCATTGTACTGAAAGTTCTGTTTACAGTCCAGGAAGGATTATGTCTGTTAAGTTCATATTTTGTCTCCAACATTTAGGAATGTAATCATCACACAGTATTCAGAGCAGATAATTGTTGAATAAGTGAATACCACAAGTTTCACATATATTGCATTAAATGTTATCACCAAATGGATATTTTGGTGTCTAATATAATTCATGATGACTAAAACAAAAGTAAACTTACTTTGTTCATTTAAATGTTATTCCGACAGAGCTTCTCCACATTCCTGGATGAAAACTTCAGCAAAGCTATTATGTCTCTGATTAGTTTTAAGTAATAGAATGCCTTACAGTCCCTGTTATCAATTACTTCTTAAATTCAGTAATTAAATGTGCAGTCTAATGAAATAGTCAAAACTTTCAATACAATTGTAAGTTATAGCTAATTCCTGTTGCCCCAGCGAGGCCCTCAGCTGCTTGAGATCTCTCCTGAAGACAGGCTTCTACTTTCTTGATTATATTATGCCCCACTCATCAGATGATGGAAAGAGCCTGGGTGGTAAAAGATAAAAAGAGCTAGGCTATTTGCACCTAACTGTTTGTTATATGCAGAGTACATCATGAGGAACGCTGGGCTGCAAGAAGCACAAGCTGGAATCAAGATTGCCGGGAGAAATATCAATAACCTCAGATATGCAGATGACACCACCCTTATGGCAGAAAGTGAAGAGGAACTCAAAAGCCTCTTGATAAAAGTGAAAGAGGAGAGTGAAAAGGTTGGCTTGAAGCTCAACATTCAGAAAAGTAAGATCATGGCAACTGATCCCATCACTTCATGGGAAATAGATGGGGAAACAGTGTCAGACTTTATTTTTTTGGGCTCCAAAATCACTGCAGATGCTGATTGCAGCCATGAAATTAAAAGACACTTACTCCTTGGAAGGAAAGTTATGACCAACCTAGATAGTATATTAAAAACCAGAGAGATTACTTTGCCAACCAAGGTCCGTCTAGTCAAGGCTATGGTTTTTCTTGTGGCCATGTCTGGGTGTGAGAGTTGGACTGTGAAGAAAGCTGATCGCCGAAGAATTGATGCTTTTGAACTGTGGTGCTGGAGAAGACTCTTGAGAGTCCCTTGTACTGCAAGGAATTCCAAACAGTCCATTCTAAAGGAGATCAATCCTGGGTGTTCTTTGGAAGGACTGATGCTAAAGCTGAAACTCCAATACTTTGGCCACCTCATGCGACGAGTTGACTCACTGGAAAAGACTGTGATGCTGGGAAGGATTGGGGGCGGGAGGAGAAGGGGACGACAGAGAATGAGATGGCTGGATGGCATCACTGACTCGATGGACATGAGTTTGAGTGAACTCTGGGAGTTGGTGATGGACAGAGAAGCCTGGCGTGCTGTGATTCATGGGGTCGCAAAGAGTCGGACACGACTGAGCGACTGAACTGAACTGAACTGTTCACTGCTCTCTACTGATTTGCATTCTAGATCTGGCTGATGTAAAGCTAACTCCTTTTCTCCCTTTCAAGGTGTATGTGTGTTGTATGTGTGCTGTGGGGGTGGTGAAAAACTCTAACTGTACTTCCTATGTCAAAAGTGATGAATCTTCTTACATCTGGCCCTCTTCCTCGGTCCTGATTTTTGCTTATTCAGTCAGACTCTTTAGAGTTTTCATCACCCCTCAGTTTCTCCTGAGCTGCTGATTCTCTAGGGCTTCATGTGAATTCTCTCAGACATGTGGCCCATATCTGGTTATTGGTAAATATTTCCTTGACCCCAGATCTTAAAGAGATTACTGTACCCCCGTGTTCACTGTCAAGATATGAAACAAGTGCTCATCAACAGAGGAATGGATGAAGATGGTGTGATATATATAAATATACACACACACACACACACTTAGTTACTCAGTCATATCCAACTCTTTGAGACCCCATGGGGTCATGTCTGACTCTGTTAGCCCACCAGGCTCCTCTGTCCATGGAATTCTCCAGACAAGAATCCTGGAGTGGGTTCCCTTGCCTTCCTCCAGGGGATCTTCCCAACCTAGGGATCAAACCCAGGTCTCCCACATTTCAGGCAGATTCTTTACTGTCTGAGCCACCAGGGAAATCTAAACATATATATATATATATATATATATATATACACACACACACATATGCACACACACACACACATACACACAAAGTGATATTATTCACCCATGAGAAAGAAGGAAATCTTGTCATCTACAATTTGTATGAAACTTGAGAGCATTATGCTAAGTGCAATAGGTCTGACAGAGAAGGACAAATACTGTTTATCACTTATATGTGAATCTAAAACAGCTAAATTGAGAGAAACAAGATAGTAAAGCGGTGATTATTAGGGCCTGTGTTGTGGAAGGGGCTTCCCAAGTGGCACTGGTGAACCTGTCCACCAATGCAGGAGACATGAGACAAGGTTCAATCCCTGGGTTGGGAAGATCCTCCAGAGTAGGAAATGGCAACCCACTCTAATCTTCTTTCCTGGAGAATTCCATGGACAGAGGAGCCTGGCAGTCCAGCAAATAGTCAGACACGACTCCATGGGGTCACATAATCCGTAGGATCACAAAGAGGAAAATAGGGGAATATTTGTTAAAGGAGTTATAAAATTAACAAGTTCAGGGAATGTCATACACAGGAGGATGATTATACCTAATAACACTGTATTACATATTTGAATGTTGCTTAGGTAACAGATCTCTAAATGTCCCCACTCAAAAAGAGCTCCTTGGGAGAAAAGCTATGACAAACATAGGCAGTGTTTTAAAAAGCAGAGATATCACTTCGATAACAGTCCATATAGTCAAAGCTATGGTTTTTTCCAGTAGTCATGTATAGATGTGAGAGTTGGACCATAAAGAAGGTAGAGCACTAAAGGACTGATACTTTTCAATTGTGGTGCTGGAGAAGACTCTTGAATTCCTTTGGATATGTACCCAGAAGTAGAATAGCTGGATCCTCTAGTAGTCTATTTTTAATTTTTGAGGAAATTTTGCACTGTTTTCCACAGTGGCTGTACCAATTTACATTCCTACCAACAGTGAACAAGAGTTACCTTTTTCCACATCTTCACAAACTAATATTTTTTTAATGATGCAAGGCTATATTTTTCCAATCATCTTAAATTCTCTTGAGTCTTCAAAGTACAATTTAAAAATCCTTAGTGTAAGAGATTTTAGCCATGTGATAAGTTTTTCAGTTCAGTTCAGTCGCTCAGTCGTGTCCGACTCTTTGCTACCCCATGAATCACAGCATGCCAGGCCTCCCTGTCCATCACCAACTCCCGGAGTTCACTCAAACTCATGTCCATCGAGTCAGTGATGCCATCCAGCCATCTCTTTCTCTGTCATCCCCGTCTCCTCCTGCCCCCAACCCCTCCCAGCATCTTTAGTACATCCTTTTTTGCAAATTTTACAAGATTTTCCACTCTTTTTGACATATACTATTAGTTTTGTCTCATTCTAAACTTAGTGTTTAATATTCTATTATACTAGTTTCACAAACAAAGACAGAAGAACTCTGATTACATGTAGTTTAAACTATAATTTGGTTCAGTTTTTGGGGGTGGCCTTATATGGCAAATAAATAGAGGATCTGGGAACCCTGACAGTTGGTTCAGGTCATGGAGATGTCTGAGTGGAGTGACAGAGGGAAGTACAGCAGGAAAATTCCTATGATGCATAGGAAATTTATACTAAATGATCTCTAGCATAAACTTGTAATTTCAAGAGGCTTATATTGAAAAAAACAAAATCAGGAAACGTGATAAAAATACCACATATATTTGATGGTAGCATTTTGTTGAGACTTTCATTCATTTCCAATGAATTTAATATATTGAAGTTGAAATTATGCAATTTAAAAGTCAGGAACTTGTTTCAGTAAATAGTTCTCTACCTACACTTTTTAAGGCTTTGTCACGAGCAAATTCTGCAAATAATTCAATAGCCTTAGTCCCTCATAATGTGTATTCTCATTGCTGCTTTGTTTTTTAAATTTTTGTTGCCATTTAGTATAGACTAACTCAAATCATTTCCAAACACCAGTGGCATCTATAATCCTTTAAGACCTAACTTTAAAACTGAGTTTCTCTCACTGCAATTAATAAGATATGTCCTTAAAATTGTACAATGAAAATAAGTGTGTTGGCCTTCAATTTTCTGGTAATTAAAATTTTATTACAATCTCAAATATGTTTGGATTTGTTTTAGGAGTTATTTTTCCCAGAGGCACTGACGATCTTGAACTAAACTTCTATGAGAAATAAGGTTTGTATACAATTATTACTTGCACTGGAATTTTTCAAAAACATTCTTTATCAGAGAATCTTACTGCTTTGGCTGTCAAGGCAGCCCCCCTTTGGGAGCAGTTGTCTTCCATTTTCTGGAACAGCCTCTTCTTTGTCTGTATGCTCATGCTGCTGCTGCTGCTAAGTCACTTCAGTTGTGTCCGACTCTGTGTGACCCCATAGACAGAAGCCCACCAGGCTCCCCCGTCCCTAGGATTCTCCAGGCAAGAACCCTGGAGTGAGTTGCCATTTCCTTCTCCAATGTGTGAAAGTGAAAAGTGAAAGTGAAGTTGCTGTCATGTCCGACCGTTAGCAACCCCACGGACTGCAGTCTACCAGGCTCCTCCATCCATGGGATTTTCTAGGCAAGAGTACTGGAGTGGCTTGCCATTGCCTTCTCCACTGTATGCTCATAGGTACACTCAAATTAATTGGCTTTTCTTTTTTATTCCACAACTAGATATGCACCTGATTTAAGTTGTTAACCAGTTTGGTTTGGAAATTTGGAACATAGATTTCGCAGTTCCTTTTATGTGGCTGGATATTTAAAGAGAGAAGATTATTTTTTAAGATGAAATATTGAAAATATTGAAAACACCTATCTGGTCTTTATACAGATCACACACACACACACACACACACACACACATATGGTCTGTAAGAATAGAAGAGATTGTAGGAAGGAATAATGCAAATGAGAGAGAGATTGATGGATTAATTTTCCTAGGCCCAGGCTAAAATCTGTCTCTATGGAGTAATTGTATCCTGCTCCTTAGATAGTTAGAAATGTTCCTTTTGTCTTTCTAAGAAATTTCTCTTTCTGGTTAAACCCACTACACTGTGTCTACTGTGAAACCAAGAGAACAAGCAAAAAGATACTATATATCCATCCTGGAAGGCAGGTTCTAAGGTCACCTAATACATCATGAGGAACGCTGGGCTGGAAGAAGCACAAGCTGGAATCAAGATTGCCCGGAGAAATATCAGTAACCTCAGATATGCAGATGACACCACCCTTATGGCAGAAAGTGAAGAGGAACTCAAAAGCCTCTTGAGGAAAGTGAAAGAGGAGAGTGAAAAGGTTGGCTTGAAGCTCAACATTCAGAAAACAAAGATCATGGCATCTGGTCCCATCACTTCATGGGAAATAGATGGAAAAACAGTGGAAACAGTGTCAGACTTTGTTTTTTTGGGCACCAAAATCACTGTGGATGCTGATTGCAGCCATGACATTAAAAGACGTTTACTCTTTGGAAGGAAAGTTATGACCAACCTTGATAGTATATTAAAAAGCAGAGACATTACTTTGCCAACCAAGGTCTGTCTAGTCAAGGCTATGGTTTTTCCAGTGGTCATGTATGGATGTGAGAGTTGGACTGTGAAGAAAGCTGATCGCCAAAGAATCGATGCTTTTGAACTGTGGTGTTGGAGAAGACTCTTGAGAGTCCCTTGGACTGCAAGGAATTCCAAACAGTCCATTCTAAAGGAAATCAGTCCTGAGTGTTCTTTGGAAGGACTGATGCTAAAGCTGAAACTCCAATACTTTGGCCACCTCATGCGACGAGTTGACTCACTGGAAAAGAGTCTGATGCTGGGTGGGATTGGGGGTGGGAGGAGACGGGGACGACAGAGAATGAGATGGTTGGATGGCATCACCGATTCGATGGACATGAGTTTGAGTGAACTCCGGGAGTTGGTGATGGGCAGGGAGACTTGGCATGCTGTGATTCATGGGGTCGCAAAGAGTCAGACACGACTGAGCGACTGAACTGAACTGAATAACCATCGTGTTAGCATAGTTCCATTCTAAATCCCAAACTTTTATTATTTACTGTTTTATAAGCACATCATATAACCAAAAACTGGCATGTAAATTCTAGCTTGCCGAGTCTAGGCAAATAGAAAATATCTATCATTTCCATAAAAACCACCTATTTTTTATAGGTCTCTCTTCATTTGGAATTTTGAGTTGACAAACTTGGATAAAATACATATTCCATGATAATTCCCAGGCACAGTCTTTATGAAGTATACCCCATGACAAAAGTTTTATAATTCAAGCTATTCACATGAATCCTCATGTCAATCCAAAGACACTTGCAAAAAAGGTAATAACTAATAATTAGCACAGTTTCCTATTCTTCAAATGGCTATGATTCTGGTGGTTTTATTAATACTTTCCATCTCTTTACTCAGCGTATTCTTACCATCCCCAGGGGATACTAAGTTTTACATTCACAGCTAGTTCAATACTTCTCTTCTCGTCATTTTTATTTGTGGTTTTATTGTTGAAGGTATCTGTTGAATATTCGATCCTCATCACTCAAGCATGCACACTACTGCATATATAATAAGCATATGCATACTGCTGACATGCTTGATTTAAAAACATCTTTAGTAGGCCTCCAGGTAATCACAGAAAGCACCCCCCACCCCAAGCCTCTGCCCTTTCATTCCTCATTACTTAATGGAGAAAACAGATTGATCTGTTGTCTGACAATTTGTCATCCTCCACAGCCTGCTGGTGTCAATCAGGACTCGAGGACAGACATTCATCAGAACAACCGGGACCTTGTCATTAAAAGTGGACGTGTATCTCCTGTAAAGTTGAACTGAAATCTGAGCACCCACAAAAAGGGTGGTAAACAGGACACCTCTGAAGGTCACTTGAAGGCAACTATTAGCTATTTAAGGATAGAAACACCACTTGTTCAAACTCATGGTTGTGTCCCTTTTAGATGAAAGGCAGAACAGAAGAGGAAGCAGGAAGAAGAGAAGAAATACCAGTAATGTCTGAGAATTGTGAACTCAAGAGCAGCCAAATTCTTTAGGGCTTCAGTGTGACTGTTATGGTGACATGCAGGGATGAACAGGCTACACAACTGAAAAAAACAAATCATTCCTACTACTCAAATAAAGCTGTCTTTTATAAGTTACAATCACAAAATTATACCCTTTAATAGCACTATATTATAATAGTCATGGGCCAGCAAAACTTCAGGGAAAAAATGAATTAAAATAGTTTAAAATCCTATTTGTTTCAGGGTAGAGTTAATAGCAGTTAACATAAAAAGATCTTCTGTCAAAAAAATATTAGTGCATTACTTAGATCTCAAACACAGTTCATTAGCAGTTAATTTTTTACTGCACTTGCAATTACTTGGATATTTCAATATTGCTATGAAAATAATCATTTCTCCTACATATCATTTGAGAAATGTTTATTAATATGATTAAATATGTTCATTGTGTGGTAGGTTTTCTAATGGTGAAATATAGTCTCCTGATTTTATCTGGTTCAATGCCAATAAATAAGACAATGACAAGACGAATTGAAAAAAGACTACTCTATCATTGAGCTGGTGATTACTTGTTTAAATTTGGATGTTTCTTAATTAGATAATGCATTGACTAACCTTAAAAATAATAAAGCATGTAACTACAATGAATTCTGAAGTATTGTATCATTAGTTACATGTATTTAGTTTCCTTTAGTCATTCACTGAAAAAGAAAACAAGAGTCTCCTACCTCCAGTCATTCATTTCTTCATTATTCATTTGCCCAACAAGTCAACCAGAGAAGGCAATGGCAAGCCACTCCAGTACTCTTGCCTAGAAAATCCCATGGACGGAGGAGCCTGGTGGGCTGCAGTCCATGGGGTCGCTATGAGTCAGACATGACTGAGCGACTTCACTTTCACTTTTCACTTTCACACATTGGAGAAGGAAATGGCAACCCACTCCAGTGTTCTTGCCTGGAGAATCCCAGGGACGGGGGAGCCTGGTGGGCTGCCGTCTATGGGGTCACACAGAGTCGGGCACAACTGAAGTGACTTAGCAGCAGCAGCAACAAGTCAACAAATGTTCACCTAAACCTATTAATTTCTAGACACCATACTCAGAACTGAATGCACAATGATGAATGAAAAGGGCAAGACCTCTAAGTCTCAAGGGAACTGTAAACCTAGGGATGGATCAGAGAATAAGCAAGTCCTAACAGGTTTATTTTAAATTTTGTGAACTGTGATAAATACAGTAGAAGGAGGCTGGAACAAAGTAAAGGCTCTGGAGGAATGGCTACCTTAAAGCACAAATCAGGTTCCTACTGTCTGAGATTCAGTTTAGGCAGGGAACTGAAGAATAAGCAAGACTGAGGGTACAAGGAGCAAAGGAGAACATTCCAGGTGGAAGAAACACCATGAATAAAGGCCCTGAAGTCTGTTCAGCCTTTAGTGAATTAGGAAAAGTTTCCCAAGATGATGGTAGAAAAGTAGGATCTGTGATGTAAATCAATGGTGGTTATTACCCAAGTGCCAATATCTCCCTCACAGATACACATATACACATGTATACATTTCTAGTGAGTATATTGATCAGCATAATTCTTTACCTGTTTTAAAGCTAGTTAAAGCATATATGTATACTAAGACAAATAACTCAAATCTAGTGGAAAACAATTATCATGAAACAAATACATAAAACTTATGCCTAAATTGTTTGTTTAAGCTCTGTTTATTAAGATAATAATTGGGGAAAATCCAAATTTTCAAATATTATTAAAAGATCCATTTAAACTACCAATAAAATCAAAAATACACTTATTTATAATATTTATATCACAAAGTCAATAAGAATACCTCATATTAACATATGAGGCATGGCCAAAGTGCACAATTAGGCAAGTACTGGGTTGACCAAAAATTTCATTTGGGCTTTCCCATAGGAGCTGGAAAAACCCAAGAAAACTTTTTTTTTGTCCAACTCAGTATACAGACTTAAATTACTACATTCTTTACAACTAAAAAAAAAAAAGTGAAATGCCTGAATGAGACTGACCAAATACAATATGATAAATCTACTTTAAGGTAGATTCATGGCAGAGAAGGGGAACAAGCAGGATAACTGTTCCTGCTTTAATCTTGGTTGAATCTAAAGACAATATGGGCCTCAACAAGTAAGGAGAAATGGTATCCAAGAAACAAGAAAATTAATATTCAATATCCTATATGCAAGATAAAAATAAAACCTAAAAGTAGCTGTTCCCTTCCCCATCTTTCTATTTTGCAGATCCAGCATATTTGGATTCTGTGGGTGCAGTATAAACCTAAACCATCTCCTGAGTGACAATATGTATTGCTTGTGTGTGTGGAACTCTGAGTTCATTCAGGTTGTCTCATTAAAAGCTCCTAAATTATAGTTGGCAATCAGTTCATTGCATACAAAGGAGGAAACATGACTCTCATATGTTCAGAAATGTATAAGCTAGGGGGAAAAATAAACTAGAAGAAGAAAAACTATATGCCATGATACTCAGTGTAATTCATTTAAATTTAATTAAATTCAATGAATAACCTACTTGAAGAGATTAGGAAAATGAAATGACATATTATTTAAATATGGCAAATATATTTAAATCCAAGTAATTTCAAGCACTCACTATTTTTTGCATCTCCTAGTTTTGATAGTAACTCTACTAGGCAACTAGAAACCATTATTTTTTAGTCATCCGCCTGATGAACATCTTTTAGAGAATCCAGGGTTGCTTACTTTCTATTTTTAAATGGTTTTTAACATGTATGTTGTATTTAGTTTAATTTACAAGAAATATCCTCATGAAAATGAACAAATCTGCATGCATAACCAATGACTTTGTGAGGCATATAGGCATTTATTTTACATGTAATTTATTCAGATTATTCTCAAATGTATATCTCCATCCTTGATCTTTTCCCTCAACCCATCATCTTTACCATATGTTCAATATTTCTCTTTGTCCCAAATTACATTGACTTTTTTCCCCAAAAAAACTTCACTTTCATATTTTCAGTCAGTTGTCAGCTCTGCACCCATGTAGATAATAAGGGCAGAAATTTGAGGTATCAATTCTGATTCCTCCATCTCTTTTTAATTTTATATCCTGTCAATTATTAAAGTTAATTAATATTATCCCATGGCTAGATTAAGAATCCAATTACTTCTCAAAAGTCTTCCAATTCTCCCAACTTAATAAAAGCCACAATAATTTCCTATCTATTTGAATAACCTCTCCATGCTACCTTTGTCCCATGAAAATTCATTTTCTACCCTAAGGCCAAATCTATTTTGAACTCCTTTGGTTAAAAATCCATCAACAACAAGGTTTTACCCTAAAAATGAAGGCCTGACTCTGCCATAATCTCAGTTTAAATGACCATTCTTTGTCCACTATGACCTTCTTTCATATAACAGCTTTTAAAATGGATGGTACAGTAATCAGCAGTGAATAAAAATATAAATGTGTGGCTGTGTTGATCTTTCTAGCCCTCTAGAGGCCTGGTTAGGCACGAACACCTAGAACTCCCAGATCAGTTACTTATTACAAGCATTATAACCTGACATACTATGAAATGTTTAAGAAGTATTGCTTTGGTACAACTGCTTTGAAAAACTCTTTTAGACAGTTTGGAGTAACTCTCCATTGTTTCCAACACTCTCATCTGTAACAGCTCATTTCTTTTCTTACCTAGATTCTTATCTAGATTATCCTTGTGATTCATAAGGCAATACTAGAATCATTCTCTTCTCTCTCTCAGAAACAGCCCATTCAACAGCAACAAAATCTAACCCTAACCAACCCAACTCTCTATCAACCTAATGATGGTTGGTGAGTAAGTGCAAGTCACTCAATCATGTCCGACTCTTTGTGACCCCACGGACTATACAGTGCATGGAATTCACTAGGCCAGAATACAGGAGTGGGTACCCTTTCCCTTCTCTAAGGGATCTTCCCAACCCAGGGATCGAACCCAGGTCTCCTTCATTGTAGGTGGATTCTTTACCAGCTGAGCCACAAGGGAAGCCCAAGAATACTGCAGTGGTAGCCTATCCCTTCTCCAGCAGATCTTCCAGACCCAAGAATTGAACCAGGGTCTCCTGCATTTCAGGGGGATCCTTTACCAACTGAGCTATCAGGGAAGCTAAACATATAACTATAATGACAAGCCTTACATTAGCTTCCAGCCCATCAGACTTTACTACATTTCCTGCATCTCCATCATCTCTTTCCATCTTTTATGACAACTATTTTATCCCTTTCTTCCTCTCCTCAAACACTCAAATCCTCCCTGCCCTCCTTATCCTTAGCTGATGCCTCTCTTCCCTTATCACTGAGAAAAGAGAAGCAATTAAACAAACATGCAAACAAAACCTCCCCTGTGCTTCAAACACAATGTCTATCATCCTCTCTGTCTCTTTCCCTATACAATTTTCTGACTCTCCTCCATGTACTTTTTTAAGCCCAGACACTGATCCTCAGCTTGTAAAATCTTCTCTTACCTGCTCAAAGACTTTTCTCCAGCCAATATTTCTCCTGAATCTCCATCTTTCCTCCTTTCCTATTATTCATCCTAAACAAGAACAAAACATAACAACTAGCACAAAAAAACACCACCCTGGATCATCATCATGCTTAAGTTTTGACTCTTGAATACTCTCATCTCCTTTATAACCTGGCCCAGAGCATTTTAGGCTTTATTCATTTCCCCCATATTCTTCTCTCTTTACCTGACCAACCTACCTATTCTTTGATTTCAGCTGAGTCCCTTCCCTTCCCTAACATCACAGCATTACCTAACACACGCCTTCAGTTCATCCTGAACTGTTTCTTACCATTTATTCTAATTGTAAATTTACAAATTCCGTTTTTTTAAATGCCTTTCAGATTAGACACTAACTTTAAACTGTGAGTTTCCTGAGAGTTAACACCATTGACATCATGATCTACCTGTTGAGAAGTTCTCTTTCCATAAGATCATAGGGTTTCCTTTCTTTAATATCACTTCACATAATTCCATTGCAATATTTTTCACCTCAACAGTGGGATACAAAATAGGGTAGATGTAATTCAGTTAATACTGTTACGCCATACCTAGACTGAGAGCCAATTTTATACACATCTCTACTTTTCACTTTCACACATTGGAGAAGGAAACGGCAACCCACTCCAGTGTTCTTGCCTGGAGATTCCCAGGGACGGGGGAGCCTGGTGGGCTTCCGTCTATGGGGTCACACAGAGTCGGACACAACTGAAGTGACTGAGCAGCAGCAGCAGCAGCTACTCAGTAAAACTTTCCATATGATAGACATATTCTATTAACCAAACTGATTAACTAAGATGTTACAGTGGACTCAGCTTAGAAACAGACTAGAGATAAATAGTAATATTTTTTTAAGGTATATAACATAATTTTGTAACCGATTTGGTTTGTTCGTTTGATCACTGTTTCAAGGGAAATGCATCCATGTGGAGAGTCGGACACGACTGAGCGACTGAACTGAACTGAACTGAACTGATGTGTCTCAACTTATTAATGTCTCAGACTAAGGTAAAAATTAAGAACTAGGATGTTAGCAGGAGAGCCATCTTTGTGATATATCAAGAGCTTCATTAGCTTCAGGAAAGTTCTTAAACACTTTTCAAAACAGTTGATTGCTGCTTGTCATTCTTTAGTTAGCCATGGGTTGTTTAGGTTTCAGTTCATTTCAGTTCAGTCGCTCAGTCGTGTCCGACTCTTTGCAACCCCATGAATCACAGCACGCCAGGCCTCCCTGTCCATCACCAATTCCCGGAGTTCACTCAAACTCACCTCCATTGAGTCGGTGATGCCATCCAGCCATTTCATCCTCTGTCATCCCCTTCTCCTGCCCCCAATCCCTCCCATCATCAGAGTCTTTTCCAGTGAGTCAACTCTTCACATGAGTTGGCCAAAGTATTGCAGTTTCAACTTTAGCATCAGTCCTTCCAAAGAACACTCAGGACTGATCTCCTTTAGAATGGACTGGTTGGATCTCCTTGCAGTCCAAGGGACTCTCAAGAGTCTTCTCCAGCACCACAGTTCAAAAGCATCAATTCTTCGGCAATCAGCTTTCTTCACAGTCCAACTCTCACATCCATACATGACCACTGGAAAAACCACAGCCTTGACTAGACGGACCTTGGTTGGCAAAGTAATGTCTCTGCTTTTTAATATGCTATCTAGGTTGGTCACAACTTTCCTTCCAAGGAGTAAGTGTCTTTTAATTTCATGGCTGCATCTGCAGTGATTTTGGAGTCCAAAAAAATAAAGTCTAACACTGTTTCCACTGTTTCCCCATCTATTTCCCATGAAGTGATGGGACCAAATGGCATGATCTTAGTTTTCTGAATGTTGAGCTTTAAGCCAACATTTTCATTCTCCTCTTTCATTTTCATCAAGAGGCTTTTTAGTTCCTCTTCACTTTCTGCCATAATTCTGTGTACTGTCCTTTTCCTATTCAATAAACACCCATCATTACCCCTTACAGGACACTGCATTTGATGATGAATTTACACAGACTTATGTCATACACTCTGTAAGCCTCATCACATTCCCCTCTGACTTCCTGCACTGCCTTGCAAGGGCGTATTTTAACACAATCTCCTACTCTCAACTTCAGCATTACCTAGACTCTTTGACTATCACAGAGTTGAAAACTTCATTCTACATACAGACATGGAAACGCTGTATACTTATAACACTTACCATGCTTCATTATAATTTTTATAGGGATATTTTCTCTGTGATTCTGAAGTATTTTAGGTCAAGGAGTATATTTTCATCCATTTTTTTATACCTAGAGAACAACAGACTGGTTCCAAATAGGAAAAGGTGTACGTCAAGGTTGTATATTGTCACCTTGCTTATTTAACTTATATGCAGAGTACATCATGAGGAACGCTGGGCTGCAAGAAGCACAAGCTGGAATCAAGATTTCTGGGAGAAATATCAATAACCTCAGATATGCAGATGACACTACCCTTATGGCAGAAAGTGAAGAGGAACTCAAAAGCCTCTTGATGAAAGTGAAAGAGGAGAGTGAAAAGGTTGGCTTGAAGCTCAACATTCAGAAAACAAAATCATGGCATCTGGTCCCATCACTTCATGGGAAATAGATGGAAAAACAGTGGAAACAGTGTCAAACTTTATTTTTTGGGGCTCCAAAATCACTGCAGATGCTGATTGCAGCCATGAAATTAAAAGACACTCCTTGGAAGGAAAGTTATGACTAACCTTGATAGTATATTAGAAAGCAGAGACATTACTTTGCCAACAAAGGTCCGTCTAGTCAAGGCTATGGTTTTTCTAGTGGTCATATATGGATGTGAGAGTTGGACTGTGAAGAAAGCTGATCGCCGAAGAATTGATGCTTTTGAACTGTGTTGTTGGAGAAGACTCTTGAGAGTCTCTTGGACTGCAAGGAGATCCAACCAGTCCATTCTAAAGGAGATCAATCCTGGGTGTTCATTGGAGACTGATGCTAAAGCTGAAACTGCAATACTTTGGCCACCTCATGCGACGAGCTGACTCACTGGAAAAGACTCTGATACTGGGAAAGGTTGGGGGTGGGAGGAGAAGGGGACAACCGAGAATGAGATGGCTGGATGGCATCACCGACTCTGTGGACATGAGTTTGAGTGAACTCCGGGAGTTGGTGATGGACAGGGAGGCCTGGCGTGCTGTGATTCATGGGGTCGCGGAGAGGCAGACACAACTGAGCGACTGAACTGAACTGAACTGAGAGTACAACAAAATGCTTAAAAATGCTAAGGAAATGAATGTTTTGAAACTATATTTTGAAATAGTAACTTTTTAGTTACTATACTCTTGAAAACAAAGTTCCCACTTTCATCAGAGAATAGGCTACAAAAAATTAATAAATATGCATAATATATCACAATCCTTAATGTGCTGATAAATGAAAATGAAATAAGCACTCAAAATTTAAAGAAGTTTCAAATTAAACAGAGTATACTCTGTGTAAGATAGTGCTACGTGAATAAAAAA
The DNA here is from genome assembly GCF_049115385.1 of Moschus berezovskii. Taxonomy (NCBI): domain Eukaryota; kingdom Metazoa; phylum Chordata; class Mammalia; order Artiodactyla; family Moschidae; genus Moschus; species Moschus berezovskii. The sequence goes on from NC_142466.1 coordinate 25,512,595, forward strand.
TGTGTTAACATCAAATGTGAATGGTGGCAATTTGTGATCTTTTGTTAAGTACAAATATACTTTAGTAAAACCAGAAGGAAAATATAATTTGGAAGATAAGGTTTTAACATGGTAAAAAGTATATGACTGCCATTGTATTAAGTGTATAAGATGAATATTATTTTAGGTCAATTTACAGATAATACCCCTAAATAAATAGAATTTAAAAGTGCACATGAAAGCTAGCATTATTACAACTAAAGTGATTTATAGCAGCATTGGTACACTCATACACCCATGAATTATTCTCTAAAGACTATCTCCCAGTAAATTAAAATTATCATAATGTTGGGGGAAGCACACTGACTGAAACTGCTCACCCTGGCCAGGCTCCCTGGGATCCATTTGCATAAGTTGTCTCACAACAGCAGGTCTTGGTAAGGAACATGGAATAAGCCACAACCAACCAGAAGAGGTAGGGAAAGGTCAAAAGGAGACACCACATGTCTGTCCACCTCCAAGAATCCCTCTGGCTAGCATCCATCTTGGCTGAGTGATGCGTGCACCACCAGGAAGGACTCTGAGTCAAAATGATTGGCCAGACAACCTGGAAACTAATCCCATCACCATAAAACCCAAGACTGTGAGCCATGAGACAGAGCAGTTCTCCTGGGTTCCCTTACCCCTGCTGCTCTCCACCTCGGTGCCCTTTTCCAATAAAGTCTCTTGTTTTGTCAGTATGTGTCTCCTTGACAATTCTTTTCTGAGTGTTAGATAAGAGCCCACTCTTGGGGCCCTGGAGGGCCCCCCCTTCCTACAACAATGAGGGAATTACAAAATTAAATAGCATTGAAGAAAATGGCATTCTTTTTTGCTTAATATGGATTTCTTTAAAATAGTTTCTTTAAAATTTTGTACTAGGTATATATATATGTATATATATATTTAGAAAAGAAATACACACATATTTATATAAATATAGACATATTTGACTTTGGCTAAACAGAGGCATTTAAACAAAGGCATGTCCTTTTAACCAGTTTAACTCCTTTTTACCATATAAAAGGATAACTTTAAGACATATTTATACTACATGGAGCAAACAATAGCCTGACTTATTGGAAAACAATTAATTTAATTTCCTTGATTGAGCTATACAGCTGCCTGTAATTTGACAATAAATCAGTACACATTCTTGTATTTCCTTAAAAAAAGAAGAAAGAAAAAAAAGAAAAGAGTTTAACAGCACATTGGAATGTTAAAATGATTTCAAGGAAGATTAATAACACCCAAATGGTAGTTATTCTCTTGCTTTGCAAGAAAACACATAATCTATTCCATAACAATTGATTGCTTTTCTGAGGAATGTCCTTGATTTCAATGGTATTGTTCAAGCTTTTGATACTAATCTGTAAGATGTTAGGAAAGAATCTCACCTCATCATACATTCTGCCAGAAATAAAAAATCTGCGCTTGATAAATCATCCATATTCTCAAAGTGACAATTTCCACTTGAAGAACTGGTCCCCTCTGAATACCTTCAAAATCAAAAATCAGAGGTATGTTCCAGAATTAAAAAAAAAAAACACAAAAAAAACCCTCATAAAATGTATCTTCTTAAAGAAGAGAAGAGCTGTAAAAATAGAAAATCAAACTTGCCCTTTCAAACTTACTTTGTGCCCTTCTGAGATGCACTTCCTATTTTTCACTGCTTTTAGGGATATCTGTTGATTTTAAAAAATGGACACAGAACAATGCATTGCCGATCATCAAAATCATTCAAACTACTTAGCAATCAATGTTGGAAGTTTTAGAGCTTCACTTGGAAGAAAAAAAAAACAAAAAACAGTTACTCAGACTTTTACAAATTGAACATTTTTTTTTTTCTATTTGCATACTCTCTTCCTAATAAGATATTTGCCCTAAAAGGACCACATGGTATAGTGGAAGAAATGTAGTCTTTCACTCAAGACACCTCTGTGGCAATGCTGTCACAGATAGCAGATAGTTATCACAGAGTGACTCAGCACAACTAGGTAACTTAACTTCTCTGCATTGAATTTTATTCAAAGATAAAAACTGAGTTAATAATTCTTACCACAGAAGTTGTTATGATATTTAGATGAGAAACATACAAGCATTGGTCCATGTAATTGATCAATAATACTGGTTTTTATATTTACGCAGTTATTTGACTATTTGAAATCCTTTTGACAGTGATTATCATATTCTTTCTTATAGAGTTGTCAATAAATGAATGGAAAACTTATATTGCCAAGTCAACAGGAATTGATTAAATACCCCTTATTGTCAAATATTATAACTGAATAAACATTAAAACTTGAAAAGTTCTGTCTCAGAAGATTACCCGTTATTCTCAGAAGAATAAGCTGAAGTGACTAATCAAGTGAGAGGAAATATAATTTGAAGGCATTTCGACCCTTTGGACAAATAGAAAGCTTACTCAAATGCTGATTTTCACAAGCACCCCCCTAGAAACACAGCTCAACAAATCTCAGTGAGGCAATTGCCACTACTACCAAGTAGGTATTTGTCCAGCAGCATTAGGGTTACATACACCCAAGAAGTTCTACTGTTCTCCCAATAGCATAAAAATGATATTCTGTCCTAAGTTATTAAGCATATGCAACACTGTTTGAATTTTCAAATATACTCAGTTATGCTTTGCTTTACTGAGCTTCGAAGATTCTGCATTTTTAATTACAAATTGAAGATTTGTAGCAACCATGCATGGAGCAAGTCTATTAGTGCCATTTTTCCAACAGCATTTGCGCATTTCATGTCTTTGTATCACATTTTGTCAATGTTCACAACAGTTCAAACTTTTTCATTATTGTTGTATTTGTTATGCTGATCTGTGATCAGTGATATTTGATGTTATTACTATGACTCACTGAAGGCTCAAATGATGGTTAGCATATTTTAGCAATAAAGTATTTATAAATTAAGATAGGTATACAGCTTTTTCTAAAAGACAGAATGCTATTTCACACTTAATAGACAACAGTATAATAGAAACATCACTTTTATATGTGCTGGGAAAACAAAATTTGTGTGACTCGGCATTACTTCAATCTTATTTTCATTGTGGTGATCTGAAGCTGAACTCAAAATATCTCCAAGGTATGCTTGTATACATTCATAAATAAATAAATAAATATATATATATATATATATACACAAACACACACACACTCATATATATACATACATATGTATATAATATATTCTTTTCATCCACAAATCTATGAAAAACTGGGACAGACTTGAAATTATATAGTACCGATAAAATACCTAAAGGAAAACTGGTATACATTCTCCAGTTATTGCCTCCCTTCAAAATGGGTATTTTCTGTGAGTATAGAAAAGGATTAAAATGACAGAAAATTTTCTGCAAAAGTAGACCAATGGGAAATTGCAAAGATTGATCATATTTGCAGTATTACCTGAAGCAGATGTACAGAGAATTACTAAAGTTAAGGATGGTTAAGATTAACAGAAAGGAAAAAAAAATACAGAATAAATAATGAATCAGCAACAAAAGAGGTGAAGAAAATAGTGTAGAGGTGAAGAAAATAGAGTAAGATTCTAAGTTGGTATCAAAGACTGGCCTATTGGGAGTTTTACAAGAGTGTGTGTGTGTGTTTGTGTGTGTGCTAAATATTATTACATTCTTCTCTAAATCAGTATGAGTAATATTAAAAGAAACTATACTACCATCTTCATATTTTCTTTCCTCATTTCTTTCAACAAGTTTTTTCCTACTCGTCTTTCCTTCCTCTTTTTTTTTTCTTTTACTCCTACTGTTCTTTCCTTTCTCTTGCCCAATTATATATTTTTTCCGTTCCATTTTTACTATGAGCAAGACTTATCCTGAATATAATTTTCCTCAGAACCAGTTTTAGCATTAAAACATTAAGTTATGGAATTTAGGCAGAATTGCTCTTATTCACTTTTGCAAACCAAGTTTACTGACCTTAATTATATGGCATGGATCACAGCTGTTCCATTGATATTGGCAGTGATTGATAATAAGGGGGATGGGAGTAATTAAAGAGCATATGATGTGTTTGTTTGCATTTTGAGTGACTGCTATAGAGTAAATGCAGTCAAAGGCATGGTACATTAAATAAATCAAATAGCTCAATAAATCAGCACAACCTGCCAAAAATGAGCAAAGGGAGCTTGCATAGCAGCAGGCCTACATGTCGAGCCTTAGGCAAGCTGTTTCCTCTAAGGTGAAGTCATCAAAAATAGCCCCCAAACCAGAAACAACTCACCCTTTGAAGGATTCAGAATCTCATGAGGTAAGATAAGCTTAAATGTATGAAAAAATTTTAGCATTTGTGCAAGCACTGTATAGTTTGTGAAGTTGGCTCATATAAATTTTTACATTTAATCCTTTCAATACTTTTGTGAAATGTTATTTACAGATGTGAAAATGGAAGTGCACAGAGAAATATTTAATACCAAGTGGCTAAGGAAAATCCTTCTGAATGAAGTTTTTTCCATATTTCACACTCTCTTCTCTACCCAGACAAGTCATAAACGATAACGCTTCTCTACACTTAACACCACAACTGGTATTATCAGAAGAGCCCCTTAAGAACTGGTGAGTCTGGGGTAGTGGTTTAATATATTGACAAATTACAGAAGTTACAGAAAAGCACATGAGATTGATAATTTGGAACATTATCTTAGTGGTTTTAGTATGAAAAAACTCCATATGGTTATAATATAAACTAAAACTAGATAAAATAAATTTTGTGTTATTTTGTAGTATAAAAGTGAGATGAAATAACACGATTAGAGTAAGGCTATGATACCCTTTCAAGGCAAACACTGACATATCTAGAAAAATAAAATCTCAAGTCAAAATAAAAATTTGACTCCATGAGAAATGACTTAGAGTAAATTACTAATTGCAGTATGTATCTTCAAATGATTGAATTAATGAACTTTATAATGTTCTATCTGCCCTATAAACACCATCTCTTCTTTGTACCAAAAAAGCTATGAAATAATTTTATTCAGTTAATTTCAGTTGCTCAGTTGTGTCCGACGCCTTGTGACCCCATGAACTGCAGCACAACAGGCCTCCCTTATCTCCAACTCCTGGAGTTTACTCAAACTCAAGTCCATTGAGTCAATGATACCATCCAATCATCTCATCCTCTGTTGTCACCTTCTCCTCCACCTTCAATCTTTCTGAGCATCAGTGTCTTTTCTAGTCATCCCATAGCCAAAGTATTGGAGTTTCATATTCAGCAATGGTCCTTCCAATGAACTCCAAGGTCAGATCTCCTTTAGGATGGACTGGTTGGATCTCCTTGCAGTCCAAGGGACTCTCAAGAGTCTTCTCCAACACCACAGTTCAAAAGCATCAATTCTTCGGCACTCAGCTTTCTTTATAGTCCAAGTCTCACAACCATACATGACTACTGGAAAAAACCATAGTTTTGACTAGATGGACCTTTGTTGGCAAAGTAATGCCTCTGCTTTTTAATGTGTTTTCTAGGTTGGTCATAACTCTTTTTTTCAAGGAGCAAGTGTCTTTTAATTTCAAGGCTGCAGTCACCATCTGCAGTGATTTTGGAGCCCCCCCAAATAAAGTATCTCACTCTTTCCATTGCTTCTCCTTCTATGGGACATAAAGAGGTGGGGCCAGATGCCATAATCTTAGTTTTCTGAATGTTGAGTTTTAAGCCAACTTTTCACTCTCCTCTTTCACTTTCATCAAGAGGTTCTTTAGTTCCTCTTTGCTTTCTGTCCTAACAGTGGTGTCATCTGCTAATCTGAGGTTTATGATATTTCTCCTGGCAATCTTGATTCCAGCTTGTGCTTCCTCCAGCCCAGTGTTTCTCATGATGTACTCTGCATATTAGTTAAATAAACAGGGTGACAATATACAGCCTTGACGTACTCCTTTTCCTATTTGGAACCAGTCTGTTGTTCCATGTCCAGTTCTAACTGTTGCTTCCTGACCTGCATACAGATTTCTCAGAAGGCAAGTCAGGTGGTCTGATATTCCCATCTCTTTAAGAATTTTGCAGAGTTTGTTGTAGTCCACACAGTCAGAGGTTTTGGCATAGTCAATAAAGCAGAAATCGATGTTTTTCTGGAACTTTCTTGCTTTTTCAATGATCCTACAGATGTTGGCAGTGTGATTTCTGGTTCCTCTGCCTTTTCTAAACCCAGCTTGAACATCTGGAATTTCATGGTTCACATACTGTTGAAGCTTTGCTTGGAGAATTTTGAGCATTTGCTAGTGTGTGAGATGAGTGCAATTGTGCAGTAGTTTGAGCATTCTTTGGCATTACCTTTCTTTGGGATTGGAAGGAAAACTGACCTTTTACAGTCCTGTGGCCACTGCTGAATTTTCCAAATTTTCTGGCATACTGAGTGAAGCACTTTCACAGCATCATCTTTTAGAATTTTAAATAGCTCAACTGGAATTCCATCACCTCCACTAGCTGTGTTCATAGTGATGCTTCCTAAGTCCCACTTGACTTCTCATTCTAGGATATCTGGCTCTAGGCTGGTGATTACACTATTGTGATTATCTGGGTTGTGAAGATCTTTTTGTATAGTTTTTCTGTGTATTCTTGCCACCTCTTCTTAATATCTTCTTCTGTTAGGTCCATACCATTTCTGTTCTGTATTGTGCCCATCTTTGCATGAAATGTTCCCTTGGTAACTCTAATTTTATTGAGGAGATCTCTAGACTTTCCCATTTTATTATTTTCCTCTATTCCTTTGCATTGTTCACTGAGGAAGCCTTTCCTATCTCTCCTTGCTCTTCTTTAGAACTCTTCATGCAAGTGGGTATATCTTTCCTTTTTCCTTTGCCTTTCACATCTCTTCTATTCACAGCTATTTGTAAGGACTCCTCAGACAAGCATTTTGCCTTTTTGCATTTCTTTTCTTTGGGGATGGTGTTGATCCTTGCTTCCTGTACAATGTCACAAACCTCCATTCATAATTCTTCAGGCACTCTGTCTATCAGATCTAATCCCTTGAATCTATTGGTCACTTCCACTGTATAATCAATCATAAGGGATTTGATTTAGGTCATACCTGAATGGTCTAGTGGTTTTCCCTACTTTCTTCAATTTAAGTCTAAATTTGGCAATAAGGAGTTCATGATCTGAGCCACAGTCAGCTCCCAGTCTTGTTTTTGCTGCCTGTATAGAGTTTCTCCATCTTTTGCTGAAAAGAATATAATCAATCTGATTTTACTATTGGCCATCTGGTGATGTCCATGTGTAGTCTTCTCTTGTGTTGTTGGAAGAGGGTGTTTGCTGTGACCAGTGCGTTCTCTTGGGAAAAGTCTATTAGCCTTTGCCCTGCTTCATTCTGTACTCCAAGGCCAAATGCCTATTTCTCCAGGTGTTTCTTGACTTCTTACTTTTGCATTCTAGTTCCCTATAATGAAAAGGACATCTTTTTGGGGTGTTAGTTCTAGAAGGTCTTGTTAGTCTTCATATAACTGTTCAACATTAGCGTCTTCAACATTCCTGGTTGGAGCATAGACTTGGATTACCGTGATATTGAATGGTTTGTCTTGGAAACGAACAGAGATTATTCTGTCGTTTATGAGATTGCATCCAAGTACTGCATTTCAGACTATTTTTTTTTTACTTGAATGGCTACTCCATCTCTTCTAAGGGATTCTTGCCCACAGTAATAGATATAATGGTCATCTGAGTTAAATTCACCCATTCCTGTTCATTTTAGTTTGCTGATTCCTAAAATGTTGATGGTCACTCTTGTGGTCTCCTGTTTAACCACTTCTAATTTGCCTTGATTCATGGACCTAACATTCCAGGTTCCTATGCAATACTGCTCTTTACAGGATTGAACTTTACTTTCATCACCAGTCACATCCACAACTGGGTGTTGTTTTTGCTTTGGATCTCTTTCTTCATTCTCTCTGGAGTTATTTCAGAGCTATTATCTAGTTTATATTTCAGACTTCAACTCATACTTTCTAAAGGAAAATCCTCACTATGGACAGTTCACATTAGTAGGACATTATTTTGTAGATTGATTCAGTCACTAGTTCACCATGGTTCTGGAATTAAAAAATGATTTTTTTTAATGCAATTTTTGTTGCTGTGGTTCATATTGACTTGGGGATCATGAATATCTTTGGATTCCTGGAGAAAATCTTAAAACCAAGAAAAACACACGTGGTCATTCCTGAAAACAACTACATAATACTATTTCATAAAATTTAGAATCCAGTTCAGGGTTGATGCATGTTACAGGATGCTCGGGGCTGGTGTGCAGGGATGACCCAGAGGGAGGATAAAGGGAGGAGGTAGGTTGGAGGGTGGTTCGGGAGGAGAAACTCATGTACACCTGGGGTGGATTCATGTCAATGTATGGTAAAACCAACCAATATAATACTGTAAAATAATTAGCCTCCAATAAAAATTTTTAAAAAATGAAAAAAAAAAAAATAGAATCCCATATGTTGACTCCATAGACTTCCCAGTGCTTTCTTCAAAAAAACTTTAAAACAATAGATTTTTTCCCTTTCAGTTCAGTTCAGTCGCTGAGTCATGTCCAACTCTTTGCGACCCCATGAATCACAGCACACCAGGCCTCCCTGTCCATCACCAACTCCCGGAGTTCACTCAAACTCATGTCCATCGAGTCGGTGATGCCATCCAGCCATCTCATTCTCTGTTGTCCCCATCTCCTCCCACCCCCAATCCCTCCCAGCATCAGAGTCTTTTCCAGTGAGTCAACTCATTGCATGAGGTGGCCAAAGTATTGGAGTTTCAGTTTTAGTATCAGTCCTTCCAATGAACACCCAGGATTGATCTTCTCTAGAATGGACTGGTTGGATCTCCTTGCAGTTCAAGGGACTCTCAAGAGTCTTCTCCAGCACCACAGTTCAAAAGCACCAATTCTTTGGCGATCAGCTTTCTTCACAGTCCAACTCTCACATCCGTACATGACCACTGGAAAAACTATAGCCTTGACTAGATGGACCTTGGTTGGCAAAGTAATGTCTCTGCTTTTTAATATGTTATCTAGGTTGGTCATAACTTTCCTTCCAAGGAGTAAGCGTCTTCTAATTTCATGGCTGCAATCAGCATCTGCAAGGCTATGCAAATTTACCTCTGTCCTGCTGTCAACACATGGTTCCAAGTTCATTAAGTATATCTTATATATTAATATATATTTTGTAAAACAACTAGATTTAAAATAGTAGGAACATTGTCAAGCTGTAGCATATTTCTTGCTACTAACACTTTGAAATTTAATGGAGCATATATTAGGGGCAAATAGAAAAGGTAGTGACTTCTTTAATGTCAAGGAAATTTATTATTTATATATACATATAAACATGAGAGTTGAGACACTGTGTTACTATAAATAATGGTACACATCTCAGAAAATTACTCAAGTATTTAGCTGAAATATATTCAAAACAAAGCGATCACTTATCATTTAGATTAATATTTGGAGCAGTTGGTTCTCAGTTTGACTAATCACCTGTCAGCATACTTCTCAAAAACATTTGAAGAGCTACTAAGGCTGTAAGAATAGAAATTTTATATTCTTTTAATAACCTGGGTATCCTCTAATGTACATTAATGAACTTTCCCTTATGTACAGTTTGGAAGGTCCCCTGGAAGAGGAAATGACAACCTACTCCAGTGTTTTTGCCTAGAGAATCCTATGGACACAGGAGCCTGGTGGGCTACAGTCCATGGGGTTGCAAAAAGTCAGACACAACTGAGTGACTAATACTGTCCTTAATATATTCCTCAGAAGCCAGAAAAATATTATTATTTAAAGCTAAAATGGTTTTTAAAAGTTTCAAAGCTTTTATTTTTTTGGCTGGCATTGAATTTCAAGTATAAAAACATCATTTTTGGAACTACAAAGGATTCAAAGTAAATGACAGATTTCCAGTCCTAAATACAATTTTGTGCTCAGTTCAGTGCTCAGTTCAGTCACTCAGTCGTGTCCGACTCTCTGTGAGCCCATGAATCACAGCACGCCAGGCCTCCCTGTCCATCACCAACTTCTGGAGTTCACTCAAACTCATGTTCACAGAGTCGGTGATGCCATCCAGCCATCTCATTTTCCGTCGTCCCCTTCTCCTCCCGCCCCCAACCTTTCCCAGCATCACAGTCTTTTCCAGAGAGTCAACTCGTCGCATGAGGTGGCCAAAGTATTGGAGTTTCAGCTTTAGCATCAGTCCTTCCAATGAACACCCAGGATCGATCTCCCTTAGAATGGACTGGTTGGATCTCCTTGCGGTACAAGGGACTCTCAAGAGTCTTCTCCAACAGCACAGTTCAAAAGCATCAATTCTTCGGCGATCAGCTTTCTTTACAGACCAGCTCTCACATCCATACATGACCACGGGAAAAATCATAGCCTTGACTAGACAGACCTTTGTTGGCAAAGTAATGTCTCTGCTTTTTAATGTATTATCAAGGTTGGTCATAACTTTCCTTCCAAGGAGTAAGCGTCTGTTAATTTCATGGCTGCAATCAGCATCTGCAGTGATTTTGGAGCCCAAAAAAATAAAGTCTGACATTGTTTCCACTGTTTCCCCATCTATTTCCCATGAAGTGATGGGACCAGATGCCATGATCTTTGTTTTCTGAATGTTGAGCTTCTAGCCAACCTTTTCACTTTCCTCTTTCACTTTCATCAAGAGGCTTTTGAGTTCCTCTTCACTTTCTGCCATAAGAATAGTGTCATCAGCATATCTGAGGTTATTGATATTTCTCCCAGCAATCTTGATTCCAGCTTGTGCTTCTTCCAGCCCAGCGTTCCTCATGATGTACTCTGCATATAAGTTAAATAAGCAAGGTGACAATATACAGCCTTGACGTACTCCTTTTCTTATTTGGAACCAGTCTGTTGTTCCATGTCCAGTTCTGACTGTTGCTTCCTGACCTGCATACAGGTTTTGTGCCCTGGTAGAAATGTGAATTTAGAACCCTGGATTTTGGACCCCGAGAGAGGAAGTAGTCACAGACATTTAAACTGAGAGGAGATGGGCAACCATACAGAAGGAGACAAAGTATCACAGGAAACTGGGCTTGAGATGAACAACCTTCTGAAATCTGAAATCACAGAACATTCCTCACTCTTGTATGTTAAGGAAAGGGAGAAAAACATGAATATGTGTGTGTGACAGAAGAGTAGCAAAAGAATTAAAATAATCACCTGAGTTTAGGGGACAATTTTAAGAAGATGCTTCTTATTGAGATGACCATTGGAGCAAGTTATAATAAACAAATAGGAGATAAGCAGATCAAAGGACATCTGTACACCAGATAGGGGAATTCAGAGGTATAAGGGAGAGGGAGCAAGAACTGGTTTTGATAACATTATGAAGTTAGTTTGCTTTGAGTATCTAGGATTAGATTTATAATGTACATACTACAAATCTACCTACTGACAGATGCTTCGTTCCAAAAAGGCATTAGGCATTCTGAAAGAGAAATGAGTTTACATAATTCTATACCACAGAACTAGGCCATTAAAAGTAAAAAACAATCTTAATGTTTGTATATTTGGGAAAGAAGGAAGCAGGTTATTCAGTAATTTACCAATATCTCTATGCCTTAATTTCCTCAAATTCATAATAGAGAAAATTAATAATATCACCTAGGATTACTGCTGAGGATTGAATGAGATCACAGATATTAAAAAGAGTGATCTAAGGTATAAAGTAATAATTATCAATAAATTTAGCTATTACTATAAAAATATAATTAATATATTTTAAAATAATTAAATATATTTACAGGCTAAAAGCAGTGACATTAAACTGAGCATTACATTCACCAGAGCTCATTTTGTTATCTATGCTCTGAGAGAAATATGAACTCAGATAACTTTAAGTTTTATCTCATTAGGAGAGTTTTATGACTCGCTTTCTAATGAAGTCATTTTCATTCACATTTTACTGAAAATAATCTTTATAATTCCAGGACCTTTTAAACATTAAATTCTTCTGTCGCTTGACATAATGAGTTGAAGTTAACTTTGCAGTTGCTTCCATTCTTTTTTTTTCATTGCTTTGTAAATTCTATTCAAGGGGTGGAAGAAAATGAGGGATCCTCAGTCACTATATGTTCTTCAAATAAGATGAAAAAAATACTTTTGCAGTGACATCATATCATACAACATTTTAACAGATATCCACATAATTTGTAACTTTGAGACAAGGCCTACAAACAAGCAATACTGCAATTAATACATTCAATACTATGGAATTTGCAATTCTTTATATATTCTTACTCAGGAAATAGAACAGGTAATTTCAATTAACATATTGAGTTTCATTCTAGTGAGATACATTGGTAGCAGGAAAGAGAAAAGCACAAAAACGAATTCTTTTAAGACAGCATCTTTCAAGCCGGGTATTTCCAAAGTCTACTAATCCACTATTTCCCTCTCCCTAAAGAGTTTAAAATATTATTATTTGTAGAGGTTAGAAGTGCTATAAACATTAAAAAAAACATTTTTGATATATCAATTATATTCTGAAGTAACAAGAAAATGTGTATATGTGTGTGTAAATTAAGGGAAAGAAAGAAGGAAATACTTATGGTATTATTTTACAAAACAGAAAACATTTGGTTAAATGGGAGTTGAAGTCATTACTATAAACTGAAATCAAGTAACAGGCCTCTCCTATTTTTCACCATTAGTGTTTGATTAACTGTCATGTGCCAATAAACAAGTTGACAAGCACCAGGAAATGAGGCTGTTTTATCAGCCTAGTAAAACCTCATAGGAAATCATGTTCGGGAATTAGGTGTCTGAAAGCTGTTATACTGTTTTCTGCATTTTTTCCCATATATTTCTATCCCTCACAGATTATGCAACAAATTTAAATTGCCAAAACCACTCTTGAAATAAATGCCACTCAATTCCAGTGGATAACTACAGTCATTATTTCATAAGTTAGTTTTGATCCGGAAAGTGAAATCTTGCTATATTCTCTGAGAGCAGCTCACCCAGAATGGCATCTGGCAGGTCTAATTTTGGTGACTGCAAACTATGACACTGTACAGTTCATCATCTAGCACAGAGATCTACCTACGTCTCCTTTTACTCACCAGGATTAAATCACTTACAGGTATGATGCTGCCGATCACTAGAAGATTATTGCTATAAAATTCAAATTTGAATTTCAAAGTCCAGAAATACTGGAGTAGGAGGGAGGAAGGGAAGAGTATGCATTAACAGTTCTCTGTGGACAGTGGTTAAAAGCAAAACAAACAAACAAACAAAAAAAAAACCAGGAGACCAGAAAATGGCATATGATAGCTTATGAACCCATGGAAAACCCTATTCTAGATTGAGTGTAACAAATTCTAAATTGAATTAAATGCAATCTTAGGGTTGCGCCATTATTTTAGTCATTTGATCCCATTAGTGAAGTGTGCTGATGCTTCCTTTCCGGAGCTATGATTCATGCAGGGCATCAGAAGATGAGTTAAGTGATATTCCGGGAATACTCTGTTGATTAATTATCAACAAGGGAAATCCAGCTTGAAAGACTGGTTTGACTTCCCATATGAACCACACAGGGTAAAAGCCTATTTCTGCAGAGAAAAGCCACAGCTCCTTAGAAACTCTGAACTGATAGAAATGTTGAACGATTATATTATGAAATTTTAAAATCATTCTTACTTTAAAGTTTAATTGGTTAAAAAAGCATGGTAATATTTTTATTATTTGGGGCATTGCCATTGGACAATGGCAATTGAACAGTTGAAAAAATTAAAAAGTAGCATTTATAAATGAATCTGTAATAGTAATATCTCTAAGGACTACTTATTCTACATTTCAAAGAAAGGAAAATGAATTATATAACTTACAGGAAAGTATCAAATTTATATAACATAAATCTTCAGAAAAATGTTAGAATGTTTACAAAATGTTTTCCATATACAGTAGATTTCAGTAAATCATAGAAGAAGCTTCATGAATTTTGCAATAAAAAGAAAGTGTTTCATAACGTTTTCAAGTAGAAAATTTTGTACAGAGAAGAGTACCCAATGGTTTGATTATTAGCATTATAATTAGCTTGGTCATTTGGATGAAGAGTTCAGACCAGTTCCATTTAATTCTGTTCTATGACAATAATATAAACTCCCCACTGTCAAACTATCCCAAATATAATAGTACTTGACAACTCTGTATATCAGTACAGATGATTTTGAATTTTCTTTTTTCCAACTATAAGAGTGTTATTTTAAGATTTAAAAACATCAATAATCTTATTATTACCTTGCTTAGAAGCATCCAAAGATACTACTTTGTCTAGACATCAAGCTACTTAAGACTGCCTAAGTCACCCCTTGAGAAAAAGGGGTGAAGACTTCAAATCTAACTCTGCTTTATAGAAGATGTGCTATATATTTAAGGATGGAAATAAGTTGACTGAAACTAATGGGAGAAAAGCATTCTAAGCAATGTGAACTACATACACAGAACTTCTTTGGAGATACTTGAGGTGAAGCCTGCCTTAGCTCACCTCTTGAGAAAAACTATCTAGAATTTGAAAATAGGATAGAAGAGTTATTTCCTGCACTTTCAATGACAAAATAAAGTACTGGATAACAAGCACACTAATGGGTTATCTGGTGATACAGATTATGGAATTTTATTTGGCATCCTATTCCCTATTAACATTATTAACTAAGGTCCAGAATCTGCAAAGAAATGGAAACTTCTAGAAAATCACTGACTTACCACTAATTTTTGTTCAGAAGTGCAAATTAGTTTTGTTAGGTAGAATATATTACATTCTTATTTTTCCATAGATTATTAACCAGTTCTATACTTAACTTTGAAATCTCATCGCAGTCCTGGACATATGATAGATAATAGAGACAATGAATGATTAAAGTTTTATTTTCAGTTGTTTGAAAATTATGATTTGACATCCTCTTTCCATCTTCTGAAATTATCTTATTACTTCACACAGAAATATCTATATTTCTCCATGTGTAAATTCCCCTCAAGTATCTCCAAAGAAGTTCTGTGTATCCTGTACATATTGCTTAGAATGCTTTTCTCCCTTTAGTTTTGGCCAACTTATTTTCATCCTTAAATATACAGCAACTCTTCTATAAAGCAGAGGTAGATGTACATAAAGCTAATGTAGATTAATACCCAAGGCTCCTCAATTTCAGAGAGCCCTCTTCATGACCCTGGGAAGAAACTTAGATGTGTGTATGTGAGTGCGTGTATGTGTGTGTGTGCGTGTGTAAAATATTTTGGCCATCATTGGTTAAAGCTACTCATATTTACACTTAAAAAAAAACACATCTTAACACATCCGTTTTGTCCAGTGGTTTTGATAAGGACTATGCATATTTTGCCAGTTACTCCAGGTGTTTCTTGACTTTCTACTTTTGCATTCACTGCAGATGCTGATTGCAGCCATGAAATTAAAAGACGCTTGCTCCTTGGAAGGAAAGTTATGACCAACCTTGATAGTATATTAAAAAGCAGAGACATTACTTTGCCAACCAAGGTCCGTCTAGTCAAGGCAATGGTTTTTCCCGTGGTCATGTATGGATGTGAGAGTTGGACTGTGAAGAAGGCTGACCGCCGAAGAATCGATGCCTTTGAACTGTCGTGTTGGAGAAGACTCTTGAGAGTCCCTTATACTGCAAGGAGATCCAACCAGTCCATTCTGGAGGAGATCAATCCTGGATGTTCATTGGAGGGACTGATGCTAAAGCTGAAACTGCAATACTTTGGCCACCTCATGCGACGAGTTGAGTCACTGGAAAAGACTCTGATGCTGGGAAAGGTTGGGGGCGGGAGGAGAAGGGGACGACGGAGAATGAGATGGCTGGATGGCATCACCGACTCTGTGGACATGAGTTTGAGTGTACTCCGGGAGTTGGTGATGGACAGGGAGGCCTGGCGTGCTGTGATTCATGGGGTCGCGGAGAGTCGGACACGACTGAGCGACTGAACTGAACTGAACTGAACTGATGCATATTTTGAGAACTGAGATAAGGGAAAATTCAGTTGTGGAAATATTGAGTTTGATTTAGTGAAATATTTTTATGTGATGTGCACTTAGCTCCCTGTGAAGGGATGTTATTACTACTAGCTCACTCTTCTGACTCACCTGGCAATATGAAAAATATGGCAAGGCCAGGCCTGACATGAGTATATTGCAAGGTCTCTAGCAGATACGTATTGAGAAGTGACAGAGTTTGAATATATGGAGCTAGGCCCTACCTTTGAAAACATTTTCAAGCATCCAATGTATAAAATTATAAGAAAAATATTTAGATTTAATTTACACTCAATTCAAATATAGCAGTTTTCTGTTGACAAAGTATATAATAAAACCATAACATATTTTAATGTTTTTGTGGATATGAACTATGGGCATATCCAGAAAGCGGCTATAAGTGTTGTAGCTGTCCATTTTTGAATGGTGCCTGCATGCCATGCATAACCATCTGTAACCCGGGCCTGAGGTTTCTCTTCCTCTGTCAACTGATCATAGGGAGCTTCCCATGAAGTCACAGGTGCAGAAAAGGAGAAAGAAGGCAGTGTAGCAGGATTAGGGACCACAGGTATTTGGGTCATTTCTTCATGTAACTTTCACTTTCAGAGTCTACTTAGCCAAATTATGCAAACAGCACTTCCATTTGATAACAGAGTGGAGTGCCGCTCAGATTTGTGGCCTAATAGGTTAGGTGACATTGGAGAAGGAAATGGCAACCCACTCCAGTGTTCTTGCCTGGAGAACCCCAGGGATGGGGGAGCCTGGTGGGCTTCCGTCTATGGGGTCACACAGAGTCGGACACGACTGAAGTGACTTAGCAGCAGCAGCAGCAGCAGGTTAGGTGACACCCAGTTCATTAATGGTAGCTCAGGTAGCATGGTAACTTTGTGGTTCATGGTTAAGCATTCAGTCTCTGCTAAGTCCCACTAGCAGTGCAAAGGCTGTTTCTCAAAAGTAAATCAGTTATCTGCGGAGGATTATAAGGCTTTCCTAGAAAATCTTAAGAATGTGTGCTGTGATTCACATATAGCGCCCTGCCAAAAGCTCCTGATCTGAACACTAGTGTTTCCGGCATCTTTGGATGTGCTGGGTCATATGGGCCAAGGGGCAGAGCACCCTGCACAGCAGCCTGGACCTGTCTTTGAGCCTTCTCTTGTTTTAGGACCCTCTCAAAACTAACAAATTGTTGAATTATTCAGTAAATAGACCAGTAACACACCCAAATGAGGCATATGTTGATTTCAAAATCCAAAAAAGCCCACTAGATGTTGTATTTCCCTTGTTGCAGAAAGGGCCAGATGCAGCAACTTATTCTTCAGTTTGGCAGGAATGTCTTGACATGCTCCATAACACCAAACTCCTAAAAATGTAACAGGGAGAAGACCTTTCAATATCTGTCACATTTATTTCCTATTCTCTGACACACAAAGGTCTTACCAATAAGCCTAGAGTAGTGGCTGCTTCTTGCTCCCTTGGTCCAATCAGCATAATGTCACCAGTGTTATGAACCAGTGCAAAATCTTATGAATGAGAAAAGTGATCAAATTCCTGACACAAGAAATAAGTTATGAAATTAAATTATGACATAGGGTTGGAGAATTTATATACTCCTGAAGTAGGATGTACTACTGTTCTTGATAAACAAAAGCAAACTGCTTCTGGTGCTTTTTTCTA
This sequence comes from Moschus berezovskii, assembly GCF_049115385.1. Taxonomy (NCBI): domain Eukaryota; kingdom Metazoa; phylum Chordata; class Mammalia; order Artiodactyla; family Moschidae; genus Moschus; species Moschus berezovskii. The sequence continues at coordinate 25,530,305 of NC_142466.1, forward strand.
AATGATGTCTAGGAGAAAAACATATCAATAGCCACATACTTGGATGTGGATGTGTTCATTTGTTCAGGCAAGGAAACCATATATAGTAGAGCAGCTTCAATTTTAATTCATCACCAGTTAAGCTTATGGTAATTCAATGTCATTCTCCAAGGTTCATCTTTCTTCTGCAAGGTTAATTAGGTGAGTTAAATGGGATTGTGACAACAATAACTATACCTGCATATTTCTTTGATGGTGGTACTAATTTCTGCAATCTCCCTTAAGATTAAAATACTACTGGTCTCATATTTTCCTATATAGAGTCAGTTCAAATAGCTTCTACTTGGTCCTTCCTACCACAACAGCCCTAACTCCGCTGATTGGGAAACCAATGAGAGGATTCCACTAGACAATTAATGTATTATTTCAATCATGCCTTCCAGAACTGAGGAAATAACCACAAGATGAGTGTAGGGACCCACTGGGCTCAACATGAGATGGATATGAGCTAAAATTCCACTGACTAGCTGACCTCCATATATTCTGACCAATCCTCCAACACCAGCTTACAATTCAATTCAATTCTGACACTAACCAGAGTCAGTGCACACCTCACAGGCTAAAAGCCCAGTCCCATAAGGCTGTTGACCACTTCAGACACTAATGGTCAGGAGTAGATCCCCAGTTACCCACAACTTCTGTCCAACTTGGCCATGAATTAGAGATTCCCGCAACCTCTTCTTCACGTTTGAAACTGGAACTTTTTATTTCACACAGACTAACACATGGCCCCTCAATCAATTTCCTGACTTGAATTAATTTACAGACCTAGAACCCCTTAAATGAAAGAAAGTTTGGGTACTCTTGGAGAAGGATCACATTACACTACCTAAATGATATACTGCTAATTTTTTGCCAGCCTTTCCTATTGGGACCTAAGGCCTTTTCTCATGGTGTCTAGGCATTGGAAAAAGGAAATAGTGTTTTAAGGATTCAGTTCAGTTCAGTTCAGTCGCTCAGTCGTGTCTGACTCTCTGCGATCCCATGAATCACAGCATGCCAGGCCTCCCTGTCCATCACCAACTCCCGGAGTTCACTCAAACTCATGTCCACAGAGTCGGTGATGCCATCCAGCCATCTCATTCTCTGTCGTCCCCTTCTCCTCCCACCCCCAACCTTTCCTAGCATCAGAGTCTTTTCCAGTGAGTCAACTCGTCGCATGAGGTGGCCAAAGTATTGCAGTTTCAGCTTCAGCATCAGTCCTTCCAATGAATACCCAGGATTGATCTCCTTTAGAATGGACTGGTTGGATCTTCTTGCAGTCCAAGGGACTCTCAAGAGTCTTCTCCAACACCACAGTTCAAAAGCATTAATTCTTCGGTGCTCAGCTTTCTTCACAGTCCAACTCTCATATCCATATATGACCACTAGAAAAACCATAGCCTTGACTAGACGGACCTTTGTTGGCAAAGTAATGTCTCTGCTTTTTAATATACTATCAAGGTTGGTCATAACTTTCCTTCCAAGGAGTAAGTGTCTTTTAATTTCATGGCTGCAATCAGCATCTGCAGTGATTTTGGAGCCCAAAAAAATAAAGTCTGACACTGTTTCCACTGTTTTTCCATCTATTTCCCATGAAGTGATGGGACCAGATGCCATGATCTTTGTTTTCTGAATGTTGAGCTTCAAGCCAACCTTTTCACTCTCCTCTTTGACTTTCATCAAGAGGCTTTTTAGTTCCTCTTCACTTTCTGCCATAAAGGTAGTGTCATCTGCATGTCTGAGGTTATTGATATTTCTCCCAGCAGTCTCCAAGCCAGGCTTCAGCAATATGTGAACCGTGAACTCCCAGATGTTCAAGCAGGTTTTAGAAAAGGCAGAGGCACCAGAGATCAAATTGCCAACATCCGCTGGATCATGGAGAAAGCAAGAGAGTTCCAGAAAAACATCTGTTTCTACTTCATTGACTATGCCAAAGCCTTTGACTGTATGGATCACAATAAACTGTGGAAAATTCTGAAAGAGGTGGGAATACCAGACCACCTGACCTTCCTCTTGAGAAACCTGTATGCAGGTCAGGAAGCAACAGTTAGAACTGGACATGGAACAACAGACTGGTTCCAAATAGGAAAAGGAGTACGTCAAGGTTGTATATTGTCACCTTGCTTATTTAACTTATATGCAGAGTACATCATGAGGAACGCTGGGCTGGAAGAAGCACAAGCTGGAATCAAAATTGCTGGGAGAAATATCAATAACCTCAGATATGGTTTTAGGGATTACTGGATACTAACTCAGAACTGACACTAATTCCAGCAGCAAAAAAAAAAAAAAAAAAAGGACTGTAGTAAACTAAGGAAATATGAGTAAAGAATGGATGGACTTCAGTTAATAATCATGAGTCTATTCTGGATCATCAATTGTGACAAAGTACCTACTACTACAGATGCTAATAATAAAAGCAATTGGGTGTTGGGTATATGGGTATTCTCTGTACTATCTTTGAAACTTTTCTATCAATCTAAAGCTATTCTAAAAAAACTGTTTTTTAAAATTTACTCTCAAAGAATATTCAGCCAAATCACATAGAAAAATATAAAGTCATATCATGCATTGAGTTAATATTAATAAATATAAATGTTGATTCACACAAAGAGATAGGATCTTTCTTTAAAAACTCCCATCTCTATTCTTGGCTTCTGCTGATATGGTTGAATATACCTATAATTCATATCTCTAGTCTCTTCAAATATTCCTCTGTGTGAGGCAACGTTCCACATTTTTGATCCTCTGAAGGCTTTAACCAATAGTTATCCAGCGACAACCATGACTATCTCTTCAGAAAAGTGAATTCCCTAATTTTGGCATCTTTTACAATGTGGATAGACAGAATTTTCCAATTCACAAAACCCTAGATTATTTTTTAATAATCTTAAGTCAGGTGATCAAACCAGTCAAATCTAAAGCAAATCAATCCTGAATATTCACTGGAAGGACCAATGCTGAATCTGAAGCTCCAATACTTTGTGAATACCTGATGCAAACAGCTGACTCATTGGAAAAGACCTTAAAGCTGGGAAAGATTAAGGAAAGGAAGAGAAGCGGGGGACAGAGGATGAGACAGTTGGATAGAATCAGAGACTCAATAGACATGAATTTGAGCAAACTCTGAGGGAAGCCTCTCATGCTGCAGTTCAGGGGGTTGCAAAGAGTTGGACAAGGCAGAGTGACTGGACAACAACAGCAAACCTTCACTCAACTTATTTCTTCACTCTCATTTTTACTTTCATCAAGAGGCTCTTTAGTTCTTCACTTTCTGCCATAAGGGTGGTGTCATCTGCATATCTGAGGTTATTGATATTTCTCCCGGCAATCTTGATTCCAGCTTATGCTTCCTCCAATCCAATGTTCCTCATGATGTACTCTGCATATAAGTTAAATAAGCAGGGTGACATTATACAGCCTTGACGTACTCCTTTTCCTATTTGGAACCAGTCTGTTGCTCCATGTCCAGTTCTGTTTCTTCCTGACCTGCATACAGGTTTCTTAAGAGGCAGGTCAGGTGTCTCTTTCAGAATTTTCCACAGTTTATTGTGATCCACTCTTGATGAAAGTGAAAGAGGGGAGTGAAAACAGTTGGCTTAAAGCTCAATATTCAGAAAACTAAGATCATGGCATCTGGTCCCATCACTTCATGGCAGATAGATGGAGAAACAGTAGAAACAGTGGCTGACTTTATTTTTCTGGGCTCCAAAATCACTGCAGATGGTGACTGCAGCCATTAAATTAAAAGACTCTTACTCCTTGGAAGGAAAGTTATGACCAACCTAGATAGCATATTAAAAAGCAGAGACATTACTTTGCCAACAAAGGTCCGTCTACTCAAGGCTACGGTTTTTCTAGTGGTCATGTATGGATGTGAGAGTTGGACTATAAAGAAAGCTGAGCACCGAAGAATTGATGCTTTTGAACTGTGGTGTTGGAGAAGACTCTCGAGAGTCCCTTGGACAGCAAGGAGATCCAACTAGTTCATCCTAAAGGAGATCAGACCTGGTTGTCCATTGGAAGGATTGATGGTGAAGCTGAAAACTCCAATACTTTGGCCACCTGATGCAAAGAGCTGACTCACTGGAAAAGACCCTGATGCTGGGAAAAATTGAGGGTGGAGGAGAAGGGGATGACAGAGGATGAGATGGTTGGATGGCATCATCAACTCGATGGACATGGGTTTAGGTGGACTCCGGGAGTTGGTGATGGACAGGGAGGCCTGGCGTGCTTCACAAAGAGTCGGACATGAATGAGCAATTGAACTGATACTGATACTTACATTTTACTATAAGCAGCAAGGAGAAGCTAATGTGTACCTTTATCACTTTGCTTCTACATCTCCTCAGCTAAATATCCAAGTTCATTCCTTATAAATTCTGACTTCTTTAAAACTGTAGGATGCAATCCAGAGCTAAGTTTTCTGCCATTATATAACAAGTATCACCTTTCCTCTACTTTCCAATATCATATTTCTCATTTCCTTCTGATCTCTCACCAAAAGCACCTTTAACATTCACATTTTAACTACCACTCTGTTTATGACAACATATCCACTGTCTGACTCTCTGCGACCACTGCAGCCCGCCAACCTGCTTTGTCCATGGGATTTCCCCAGTGAGAGTATTAGAGTGGTTGCCAAGCCCTCCTCCAGGGGATCTTCCTGACTCAGGGATCAAACTCCCACCTCCTGCATTGTAGGCAGATTCTTTACCACTGAGCCACCAGGGAAGCCCCCTTAGATAATATAGGCTTTCTTTATTATAATTATCACTTCCTCATCAGCAGAGTCATTAGCTTCCATATTTCTACCAACAACCTGTTAAAGACATTGTAATTCTGTGTCTTGCTGTCCCTAACTCCTTCATTCTCTACCCATTTGCAATTCCAAGGTCACTTCCATAATTTTAGGCATTTGTTCAAATGTTTTAGGCATTTGTTCATTTCTCAGTATCAAAATCTGTATTAATTTCATATAGCCACTGTGACAAACCAGAAAACTGACTATAATATAATTTAATGAATATGACTACCATTATCATGTATTTTATCCTAGAGCCTGGTACTCAAATTAAACCTAATTCTATTTTTAGGCAACTTTATCCAGAATCACTTTTCTTAATTCTAATGATGACAACTTAGGAAGACGATTAATTCCAGAATAAACAGCAGGTTTGCAATATGCAAATCAGATATTGAATATAATTTAAATGAAAGTCATAGAAAGATATTTATTCCACAATTAACCACTTAATTGCCCTGTTTCAGAGCCCACTACCCTTATTCACTCTTTTAGAGGAATTGTGAAGTTCCTTACTAATTACATAGGCTATCTCTCAGGTGTGATCATTTTTTCTGTTTCTTTGATATACAGGAGGCACAAAGCAACAGCATGGAGTTATGAAAAGAGCACAGTATCAATAATACACAAACTCAGGCTCCGTTCTTTGTCATTTACTCTGTATGTTCTTCGGGAAGTGAACTCTCAGTAGCTCTAAGACTAAATTTCGCTATCAGTGGGACGGAGATAACAACCATCTCAACTACCTCACAGGGTGATTGTGAGTAAAAAATAAGACAAATGCATATGAAAGTGGTTTGCCCATGTGAAACTCATTGGCAAGAGAAAGCCTAAAAAATATTATTTGTGTAAATTAGATATCTGTCTATTCAGACCTTCTGAAAAAGTAGCATGGTATAATTAAATCAGAGTAAAAATAAATATATTGAAAAAACATGGGTCCCCAAGTTTCTACAGTGAGGCACTCCGGCAAAGAGACTTCAGTGGACAAAAACTTGGAGTTTTAAGAGAAAATACCCTTGAAATTGTACCATTAGGATGCAGGAGATCTGGGCAAAATATCCAGGGCCATGAGGATCTATAAGAATGATTCACCCAATAAATAAAAATGAAAAAGGTGGCAGTTCACTTAGAGGAATTCCTTCCTTTCTCATCCAAATGTCTGCATTTTTAAATTTTTCCCAGTCCAGGGATCTTACACTGGAAGACATCTACATTTGTGGTCAAATAAGGCCCTATATTAGACTCAACCTAGGTGCAAATAATTTTTCAAGTTGTTAGTATTGTCTCTCTTCATGATATAGAAGAGTTACCAGTAACTCCAAGTATTAAATCCCACCTGAAACATTGTGAAATGTGTCTTGAAAAATTTATCTTTACCAAAGCAGCTTGGAATGCACCAAAACGTACAATTTTTCCCACTTTGGCCATGACTTTCAATTCTTTACTGTTGCAGTGAAGTGTGAAAAGTTGGAATGCATGTTCACAAAATCCATGTTTGTGCACATCCATATTCAGAGATTTCCCTGCACATTTTTATCCATTCAGAATAGTACATATATTTCACATTCCATGATAGGGTCTTCACTGAGCTATTTAGATTCTGATTAAGACTTAAAATTGGACAGGGTTTTAAAAATAATTTAACCCATAATTATTTAGGATTCTTAAGCATATTAATAAAATGTAAGACATCACAACAAATATTTTGGACTAAAGTTAGACCTCTTTATGCCTGAATTTTGTCATCTCAGGATTTGCAAACAATATATTTACATATTTTTTTCTTGAAGTACTTCATACAATGAGCAACATTCATGGCATCCAGGAAAATGAGCCTTGATGAACATACATTATAGATTCCTTGAAAGAAACCAATGAAATATAATGAAAACCACTTGACACTGACAGTTGTATGCAAAGGAGTTACTAATTTTGAGAACCAAATGGACTCTTTTTCAGAAATTTTTTTTAAAAGATGCCACAAGGTGCACTTTTATGAGATGGGAATGACAGTATTCTGCATCCTGATTTATTTGTTCTTTTCAACTGATCTTCAATTTCCAATAGAATGTATTTCCAGTAGAAAGGGTATTTAAAAGGTAGGCTGTAACTATCTGGATTATATTTCTGGCCTCCTAGGTGAGTGTGAGACGAGAGTAAGAGTTTATCAAAGACTCTGTTTGAATTGGATTCTTTGAAGCTATAGCTGAACATGAGATTGAAAGTGACTTGATGGTCAGTGACAGTGAGTGAGTAACTAGGAAAAAAGTAAAATTAATAGTGAAATTTTTGAGATTTGATTTACTCATTAATTGATAATAATCAGATTTGATCCCTGTCTTCCTGAATAAAGACATTCAATACAATGGAGTTAGAAGGCAGAACCTGGGGACTGAGTCCCTGAAGCAGAAATACACTGAGAGAGACTTATATATACACAGAAAAAAACTGAGAGGATACCCAGAAAGAAATGGATTCCCTGTTGTTTTTGTTGCCTGTTAGCCTTGTGAACATACCGCAGTATGAAATCTAAAACATCTGGAAGCAAATTAAAAAAGATTCTATCAATTATATGGGAATTAACTTAATTTCTAAAATCTTATTTCTGTAAATTCTGTAATTGGGTGAATGGGTTGAGTTTTCCTTCAGATATCTGACCTTGTTTATGCTCAAAAAATATTTAACTAATTAAGCTTAGTCAGAAAGAAAGGAGCGTACCATTAATAATCTGACATCAGATATTGTTTCAAGGGGCCATCCATTCCAATTCACCCTGCAAGAATCACAAATGCTCAGTCCTACGTACTTTCATTAGCTGATCATTATTTCAGGCAGCCTTGCTGACAAAGAATAATCTTTACCTGTTTTATTTTACAGCCTCCAAATTTTCTCTCTGCCAGATGGGTGCTTACCTAATTGCAAAGCAGATTGTGTCTGTGTCTACAAAAGCAAATTGAATTGGAGACTTGAACATTAATCTGGAGGCCATATGCGTGTGTGTTGTCCTAAGTAAATATGACAATAGCATCCAGTCATCATTAAGCTCTACTCATCAAATGGTAGAGCTCTATTTGCATTGATTCATCCATACATCAGTATTTTTCTAAGTATAAAGTTAGATGACCTATATCAGAATCAGCCAGGGTCTTTCTAAAATGCATATATGTGAGTGCCACTCAAGATTTACACTATCAGAATCTTTGAAATTGAAATTCTGGAGAAACTGAATTTTTAACAAACACTCCCAGAGTTCTCTTGAACAGTGTTAAAGAAAACAATATTCACATCTTTTTAAAGGACTAGAAGGCAGACTTCATTCAGGGCGCTACCTGGATGAAGTTTTTTAATAGAAGGGAGAACTTAACTCTGAAAACAATACGGACCTCTGGAGATTTAGAGCCAAGCAGCAGGGTGGGGGTCAGTGGATGGAAAATTACTAGGAGGAAATATCAAGAGTAAGGAAGTTTCTGGATAAACCAACTTGACAGGACTTTTGTTTAAGCCAGGCCAAGGTGATAAGATACTAACTAAGGGTGGGGGATAAGAAACTTAAATAGATACAGAGGGTAATCAGATACCAAGAATGGGGGATGAGGAATTTTCTAAGACATGGAGGGTGGGGGATTTTCCCTATACTGACCTGCTGCTGCTGCTGCTGCTAAGTCACTTCAGTCGTGTCCAACTCTGTGCGACCCCATAGATGGCAGCCCACCAGGCTCCCCCATCCCTGGGATTCTCCAGGCAAGAACACTGGAGTGGGTTGCCATTTCCTTCTTCATATACTGACCTACTAGTTGCTAAAACTGAACTAAAGGGGCCAACAACAGAGCTCCCAGTGAGGTCTAGTCTAAAAGAGGACTCACGGGAGCTCCACTAAAGTTTATTTAAGGCAAGAGTCTTTGTCAGCAGTGAAGTCCAAGATGAGGTAGCCTCTAAAGCAGTAATTCAATGATTTTTTTTAACCCAGGGAATATTTGGCAATGTCTAAAGACATCTCTGTCACAACTTTGGTTTGGGGGCAGGAGATCCAACCAGGCCATTCTAGAGGAGATCAATTCTGGGTGTTCATTGGAAGGATAGATGCTAAAGCTGAAACTCCAATACTTTGGCCACCTCATGCGACGAGTTGACTCACTGGAAAAGACTCTGATGCTGGGAAAGGTTGGGGGCGGGAGGAGAAGGGGACGACAGAGAATGAGATGGCTGGATGGCATCACCAACTTGATGGACATGAGTTTGAGTAAACTCCGGGAGTTGGTGATGAACAGGGAGGCCTGGCGTGCTGTGATTCATGGGGTTGCAAAGAGTCGGACGCGACTGAGTGACTGAACTGAACTGAACTGAACTGAGGTGGCACTAGTGGTAAAGAACCTGACTGCCAAAGCAGGAGACATAAGAGATTTGGATTCGATCCCTGGGATGGGAAGATCCCCTGGAGGTGGGCATGGTAACCCACTCCAGTATTATACAGTTCAAGTGCCATGGTTGAGAAATCTCATTCTACAGTGACCAACAATATGTAATGGCAAAGCTGTAGAACACACTGAGATATCCAGCTTATTTTCTACTGAACACAGACCATTTGCCTGAATGGAACAGGTTCCTGAAATGGGTCTACAGTCTCTTTCTATTTAAAGGTTTTTAACTTAATTTTCCATTTTAATAGTGTGCAAAATGTACATTCCCCAGGACTCTGCACTTGGAAGAACCCATACTTGCCATAATGGTGTGCGCTATTACTGTCTGCTGTCTTAATAATTATTTAGCAAAGGGTTCCATATTTTAATTTTGCACCAGGCCCTGTAGATTATGCAGCTTTTTCTGGATTATGGCACTGTTGTATACACTTTTGTTAGTTTTGAAATGAATTATTCTAAATGAGATATAATTAAATCACAAGGAAGTTCTAAGTACTATTTCACTAAGGTAAACGTCAAAATTTATTTAGAAAGCTGTCTGAAAATCAAGTGATTCTGATTAATCCATAACTATCTGACTTTTCTGTGAATGAATAGAAAGCAAGAAAATTAAGAGAACTTTAGCAAAAATCCTGTTTCCAAAAAGAGAAAGACATTGTCTTTTTTCAATTCTATGTAACAGGATACATTCTATGAGAGAGGCTATGAGTTACAATTTACAGATTTCTCGGGGACAAAAAAATGTTAGCACTGAGACCAAGAATTTGGCTATGCAAAAGTCAGAGTTTCAATATAGAATAAAATGTATGAGATCAAAGAGAAGCAGGTCTTTGGAAGTTACCAGATTATGTTTACTTGGTATACATTAAATTAAAATGTACTTCATTATTTTATCATTTTTACGTATGCTATTTTATGTCTGCAATACCAAAATGATATCATAAGTTTCTATGTAAAATATTTAAAATAAGTGACAGGAATTTTACAGCCCAGAAATTTAAGGTTCTAGCTGTTTTCCATGCCATTATTTGTGATTCAATTTGCTCAAACTTCAAAGAGTGTATTCCCAGTTACTAAATATCAACCAAATTTTCCTGCTGATGTTTTTTTCTGTCTGTTGTTTATTTTTCTTAGAAAAATTCTGGCATATTAGTGATTCTGTTTTTAAGACACTTTTAAGGGTCCTCTTATTTTTCCTTCTTCACGTACAGCTGCTTTCCATTTCTAATTTAAACTTTTTGAATCACCGTAGCAAAAGTTGAATGTTTTCAGAACATTGATTTTTTTCTACACTCTCAGGCAATGGACCAGAGCTATCATTCCATCAGGAATAATCATGATGTCTTCCTTCTTTAGAGTGCCAGACTATGGCTCAAAGAATTCAAAGATAAACAATTTTACTTAAAACCTATAGGTGTTACCCAGGGCTTCCCTGGTGGCTCAGAGGTTAAAACGTCTGCCTCCAATGCGGGAGACCTGGGTTCGATCCCTGGGTCGGGAAGATCCCCTGGAGAAGGAAACAGTAACCCACTCCAGTATTCTTGCCTGGAGAATCCCATGGACGGAGAAGCCTGGTAGGCTACAGTCCACGGGGTCGCATAGAGTCGGACACGACTGAGCGACAGAACGGATAGGTGTTACTCACACCAGGTTTAGGAGATCCTGGTTCAATTCCTAGGTTGGGAAGATCCCCTGGAGAAGCAGTCTTGGGCTTTCCTTGTGGCTCAGCTGGTAAGGAATCCTCCTGCAGTGTGGGAGACCTGGGTTCAATCCCTGGGTTGGGAAGATCCCCTGGAGAAAAGAAAGTCTACCAACTCCAGTATTCTGGCCTGGAGAATTCCATGGACTGTACAGTCCATGAGGTTGCAAAGAGTCTGACATGACTGAGCGACTTTCACTTGTCAGGGGGACAGGAAGATCGCATGCCATTAATGCCTCACTGGCTACCAGCTGGATCTATGCTCCATTCTGTATAAGTCCCAAAGAACAGGCTGCTCTTCTTGAAACTCTTATCAATCGCCTTGATAATTAGAGTCATTCAGCAGTCTGCTAATGAACAAAAATACTTAATGGGAGTTTTCAGAGCTCCATCTAAGAAAGATATTTTGGTTGCCTTTTGGAAATCCTGGGTGCCATCGAAGTGTTGTATCAACAACACTTTTAAATCTACTCTTGCTTCTTCAATAATGCTACCATGTTTCCTATCATCATTTTGTCAACAGGCAATTATTGTGCATCTACTTTGAACAAATCACAAATAGTAGTTGGCTAGTTTTCTAAAATACATAACCGAATACATGGTCTGACGAGAATGAGTATATTATTTAATATTAATGATGCAATAAAATAATGAAAGCAGTCAAAAATTGCTAATGAGAATTCAATCTATACAACCTTTCTGAACAAAAACCAATGTATATCAAATGCCTTAATGATCAGTTCTATTCTTTGCCTCAGTAAATTTATTTATGGCTATCTATTAGGGAAATAATCAGCTATCTAAACTAAAATTTTCCTTGCTTTTGTGAATTTCCCACATATGACATTATTGAAATGGAATAATCTTTAAGTGCCACATATTGGAGAAAGATTAAAGATGCCAAAATGATTTGAAATATTATATAAACAATAAGCTACTTAATGATAGAGTTCATTTAATATAATATTGAGATACAAAATAAGACAAAAATATATGTGTGTGTGTGCATACATATATGTGTATACGCAAACACGTACACACACTTTACAAATAAAAGGAAAATACATGGTCAGGCTTCAGTTAAGGAAACGGCAGACATTTTAACGTGTGTTCCAGGGTATGGAGGGTTTCATTTCTCCAAAAGGAGCTGCTGCTATTCTCCATCAGTTCAGTTCAGTTGCTCAGTCATAGCCTCTCTCAATAGCTGTCTTAGTAAACAAGCAGGCAGGTGGGCAGTTCCTCATTAAGAAAGCTATTTTCCATCTTTTGTGTGCTCCTTCCTCTCACTTCCACTTCTCCCAAATAATCTTAATAATAGTCTCTCATTTTCTTCTATTCGAATCTCCTGCCTCTCACTTAGGAAACTCTAACCTGGATTCACAGAGAAGGAATTCAAGGACATGCAGTTCTCAGCTTCTCTGAGGAGACTTCAGAAGATGATGGTGAAACAGATGAATTCACAACTAACATTCCTGAACAGGAATATAATATGAGGTTTATAGAGTTTATTTCTAGATAAGGGAATTTAATGGAAGAGGATGTTTTAGCCTATTTCTCTTAGTTTCCATTAGTACATTAGTTTCATAATCAGAAAAAAATGTGGTTATGTTTAAAATGAGTATGGAATACTCATACTAATTTCAAATAGAATTCTATTTCTAATTTCAAGTTCTAATTCTAACAGAATATTTCAAATATTCTATTTGAAATTAGGGCTTCTGAGGGAAATGCAGCTTATTATAATTTTTTAAATAAAACATGTCAACATCTCAGAGGTTTACTGGCTTCTTCCTGAGAAATCTCATCCATTGCTGTTTCAAAATCCAAAAACACAACCATTTCTTCAGTTACAAATAAACTGTTTCTGCTCATATTTGCTATGTATCTAGAGAAATAGAGCCTCTCCTACTCATACTCTGGAAAGTAACCTTTGGAAGCAGGCACTCACCTCAAATCCCCAACTTGACAATGTAGTCACACGTGTGGCAGTCAGAAACTGGACAAGGAAGGTAGGGGTTGTTGCGTCGTTTTTAGCACAGGATGTAAGACTTTTCTCCGTGTATGTCAGGACTTGGATATAGGATTATGATCCCAGGAGAAATTTTGTAAATATTTTAGCACACAGTCTCCTAGACAGGGCTACCCTGGAGTTTAATTTCTCTGAATTCTTAACCAAACTCTACTTCTGCTGGGAGATTGACCTTGGTCAGCAATGACTGGAGCAGGCATCACCCGAATTCTATCAACTGCTGTGAGAGAACACAACAAAAATATTTAGGGGATTTCAATGTACTTGAAGACAGTAAAAGCTACCAAGTATGCACATAAAATTGGATGTGAATAATTGTGCACCTTTACACACTGTGAAATGTTAAGGCATTAGGTAAATGCAGGCCTTCTGGGCTTTAAGAGCTAATGATGAGAATCCAGCTGAGGGCACTTAAAGCGGTCACTTAGCTCTTTGCAACCTCCAATTATTCATGTGTAAAATAACAGTGTTCAATAACATGTTTGTGAATTTCTCTTCCCCCACCAGCTTTCTGTGTCTCTTTGAATCCATCACAGCCAGGATCTGGACGAAAGGCCAAACTTGGAAAAACTGTTTTCCGTTCCCCCTCCTCTGCATCTTACTCTTCTCTTTCAGCTCTACTGCCACTAGCCCATATCCCAAAACACCCCTTTCTTGGGATTTTTCCATCCGTCTTCTCTTAGAGTTCATCAGCTCAGTGTCTCTTCCATAGCTAATATGATACATAATATGTGCTGCTGAGATGGTGTGAGCTAATGAGGTAAAGGCTTGCCAGATGGCATATTTGCATTTTAACAGGGGCCTGCTGGAAACAATGCCTTAGTACAAAGGAGTGCTATAATTCGTAAGAATGCTATCAAACAAGGTAAGAGAAAGACCATGTATAATAAAAGATAAGTCAATCAGAGTTTACCAAACTGAAACTATATTCCTATTTTAAGCTCACAATACAATGACAGGGATACATTTTATTTTCTTTTAAATTTGTAAGGCATTTGAATTGTATATGAAAAGAAAATATTTTATTTCTTCTGGTGGCAAATAATCATGTTTTTAATGAAGCTACTAGACACAGAGAACTAAGCTAATTTAACACTCTGATTAAAGGATAAAACACAATGCTAAGCCAACTGCTAAAATGAAAGACAGTGGATATTTCAGTTTGTATAAAAGGATGTTTTCTAAATACTGTGTTTCATCTTGATTCACAGATTGACATTGGTATATAATCTGAGATATCACTTAAAACTTCATGTATAATTAACACAAGTGAAAAGGACAGGTCTGGAATTCTGGTATAGTTAATTAGATTTTAAAATGATTTTTGCTTGTATGTAAATACCATGTCTAGAGGCAGATATCCTCAAGTATTACAACATGAATTCGTTTTGTTCTGAACTATTTTAGGCAACACTTCTTAGGCTATGATTCAGTACACCAATGTACTGCAGTATTATTGACTCTTATTTGAAGTAAAGGTAAGCAGAATAAATGTGAGGCAGAATTTGAAGATTCTAAACCATCTAATCCTTCAGTTCCTATTTTATTTGTTGTTCTCTCTGTGCAGATCTTTATTCTCTCCCAGAGGAATTTTTCATACCTAAGTCAGGGCACTCTGCTGCTGCTGCGTCACTTCAGTCATGTCCGACTCTGTGTGACCCCATAGACAGAAGCCCACCAGGGTCCCCCGTCCCTGGGATTCTCCAGACAAGAACACTGGAGTGGGTTGCCATTTCCTTCTCCAATGTGTGAAAGTGAAGTCGCTCAGTCGTGTCCGACCCTTAGCGACCCCACGGACTGCATGGGGATATGAACCATTTCTCCTTGATACAAAGAGCATCATTTTTATCGATCATTGTGGCATGGTGAAGGCAATGGCAACCCACTCCAGTACTCTTGCCTGGATAATCCCATGGACTGAGGAGCCTGGTGGGCTGGAGTCCATGGGGTCGCTAAGAGTTGGACACGACTGAGCGACTGCACTTTCACTTTCATGCATTGGAGAAGGAAATGGCAACCCACTCCAGTGTTCTTGCCTGGAGAATCCCAGGGGCGGGGGAGCCTGGTGGGCTGCCGTCTATGGGGTCACACAGAGTCGGACACGACTGAAGTGACTTAGCAGCAGCAGCAAAGGCACTTCTGCTTTACAGAAAAATTCTCAAATGTAACGATGGAGAAGGTCTTAAAAGAGCATGCATGAGTCAGAACCACTACTGCCTGGTCAAAAGCTGCATGAGCTTAGGGACAATGACGCTTAAATTCTAAGTCCTAATAAGGATTGTAGGTCATGTTGGCCTGCTTTGTCTGAAAATATATATCTTAAATCTTGCAAATCGCTTAGTTGCTTGTCACAACTTTTGTCAGTTGTTGATAGTGTTTCTAAAAACATTGCTTGAATCGTTTTTAGCATTTAAAATATATGTGTATGATGTTCTCCTCCCATGAAATCCATAAATGGAAAATCTTTTCAAATAATGTTTATAAAGATTTTTATCTCTAAATTATGTTTATCCATGCATTCATTCATTCATTGAATAAAATCATATTAATTTTCTAATTCATTTGATAGGAAAAGTGAAGTTGCTCAATCGTGTCCAATTCTTTGGGATCCCATGGACTGTAGCCTACCAGGCTCCTCTGTCCATGGGATTTTCCAGGCAAGAGTACTGAATGGGTTGCCACTGCCTTCTCCAGGGGATCTTCCCAACCCAGGGATTGAACCCAGGTCTCCTGCATTGCAGGCAGACACTTTACCATCTGAGCCACCAGGGAAGTCCTCAATTCATTTAATAAATATAGCGCAAATGGCCTAATCTGTACCAAACCAGTGAATCTTAACCTTTCCTGCAATTTGCTTCAAAACTGCTTTTCACACCTCTTTTAAAACTCATTGACAGGGTTTTTAATTTAAAAAATTATAAATACAAAATAATAAAAAGTTAGAACATATTTTAGTTTTGAGGTAATAATATAAAAATACATAAAAGTTGTGTGCCTTAAACATTTTTATAGCTAAATGGTTCAGTAGCTTTCTTAATATTACATTATTCAATACTATTCAATAAATGAGGAATTACTTTGGGAAATGCCATATATACTTTATCACTCCTCTTTAGACAGTTGCTAGCATTTGTATTGATGTATAATAGTGATGAGTCTCCCGTGTCAAATACAAATAGTATTTTGTCCAATAAGGCAGAATTCTCTTTTTGTCTTTCTTTTGAGAAAAGTACTGATTGGCATTTCTTAAATTTTCCTGAAAAAGAGGGAACTGGTTTGACTTAAGGAGCCCAGAGGTCATTTGAGAAGGAAGAGACAGGAACCCAATCTATCATCCCAAAGATTCTAAATTATTAACATTCCTAAGATTGCAAGCAGGTAATCCCAACACAAAGACAAGTAAAAGTAAAAGATGAAAAATAACCATGGAGGTAAGAAGTGAAACGATCATTAGTTGATCCTGCATCAAGTCTAGTGGTGAAAGATCTTTCCATGTCTGTGAAATTACAGACTCTGAATTGTGCTCAGCCACATCCTACCAAGGCATCCTTAATCAAGTGTTCACATGGCTGAATCTAATGCACTGCTACGTAAGGAATTCCAGACAGTCTGGCAATGTAAGGCGGTTGACAAAATAACCAAGTGGGTTTGGGACAGGAGTTCCTTCCCAGAGCCTGAATAGGTTCAGGGTAGCCTGAAATCAGAGAAGGCAACGGCACCCCACTCCAGTACTCTTGCCTGGAAAATCCCATGGACGGAGGAGCCTGGTGGGCTGCAGTCAATGGGATCGCTAGGAGTCGGACACGACTGAGCGACTTCACTTTTCACTTTCATGCATTGGAGAAGGACGTGGCAGCCCACTCCAGTGTTCTTGCCTGGAGAATCCCAGGAACGGGGGAGACTGGGGCTGCCGTCTATGGGGTTGCACAGAGTTAGACACGACTGAGGCAACTTAGCAGCAGCAGCCTGAAATAGAATTTTCAGTACCCAAAATGTGCGGGATAAAAACAAGCAGCTCAGCTCTACCACCAATGCCAGGACGTGATCCTCTGGCAGTGTAATGAGTACTTGGAACTTTCAGTGTTTTGTCTGCCTCTCAAGGAGACTTATCTGTGTTTCAGCTTACAGAAAGATTTTCACAACTCAGCATTACTCCTGGGACAAAATTAACAGTGCTGTTAATTTCTTTAAGTGTGAGCTGAAAGTGGTAGCAAAAATGGCAAGAGATTGAACTGAAGATCTCTGAACAGTTTGAGTTTCAGCAGCAAACAGTACTTACCCTTTGAATGTGAGGAAAAATTAGGCTTGACATCTTAAGAGACAGAAAATACTGAACTTTTGGACATTCTGGATAGTTGAGTGGAGTATGCTACATTCTGAGATACTTTTAGGAATAGCAATTTACACATCTACACTCTAAAATAGAATATTCAAGTTTCCTATGTAGTCACTTTGCTGCTTATAAAAATGGTGCTAACTAAATGAACCAAATACTCAGTTTCAGGGACAGACTAGTGTATCAAATCATCATCATTGACAAATTCAAATGAAATGAATCCAATACTATCACACCAGTTACTGCTTCCGTCCTTTATTTTTTAAAACAAATGCTCCTTCACAAAATAAAAATTTAGTTAAAATATATTTTTAGAATGTTTTGTCGAAATAATTGTTCTTTTAAAACACAACATATAATTTATCTTTATATTCTAATATTTTCTTCCCACTTATCCACATAATATTTATTGACCTCACTTATGAAAAACTTATGTTTTCTGGAAGAAAGATCAGTTTTCTTTTTGCTATGCTATAAGCTAAAATGTAATTTTTACCACTTTCAAAAAAATTGTAGTAACTATATCACCCCAGGAGAGCCACCTTGCATTTGTTTGTCTAAGGATAATTTGCTTGGTATCTACTTCTCCAATAAAACCTCCAAGAAGGCAAAAGTTCAGAGTATAACTATGATGTTATTTAGTGTTCATAACATCCGAGAAAAATCTATACTTTAAATTAATGCAAAGTCTAAGTAGCAAGTGCATGAAGGTACAACATGCCTTGTATGATCAAGATTCTTTCCTCCCACTGACATATAAAAAAATTCCAATTGCTTTTTTGTAGGCAACAGAAAGGAGCCCTGGTGAACTAGGCTTTCTAAAGAAGTCTGTGATATGATTGAACACATTGATTCCTTTTATATTAATCACATTTTTTTCAAAGCACAATAACTGCTCTGTGATCATTTTCTTCTTTACTTACTTCACACATATTAGTAACCTAACAGATCATCAACATCAGTTGAATCATCAAGCTGTATATACATTTTATGAGGACAAGCTTTGATAACTTAACACAACATATCCTGTCTCACCTTATGAATGAACAAAGGGAAAAAGAACAAAGAATTCTACTGATAAGAACAAAGGATCCTACTGAAGCTTCATTCGTGCAACTGATGTCAATAAAAGTTCTAATTGCATAAAGCTCTACTGATTTCTTTTGCAGGAAATTTTGTTGCCTGAGCAGAATATAAGCATTTGACCAACTCTAGGTTAAGAATTACTTAAATAACACAAACTCAAATGTTCCTAAAATTCTTCTATTAACAAACACTAGTCTTTGGTATCAAGGCTATGGCTAGCTACACTACTGGATACTATTTGGGAATTTTCTAGCATATTTTGATGGTTTGAGATGTATAATAACATGTGGTCATTGACATGTATTAATTTTTGAAATATAAGTCCACAAGTAATGAATACATCTACAACTTAATTTAAATTCTTAGCTTATGAAAATATTCTGACTGTAGAATTTTTGTGTGAAAGTACTATATAAGTAGTTAGCTCATTAATTATGTACAATTCATGAAATATCCCAAAACATGGTGGTCACCAATTTAGACTGTGACAGAACAATGCAACATAAGCAGGTCTCCACTGTGTAAAATTTGACAGTGTGCTTAACTCATTATCTTACAGTTTGAATCAATGACCAAGTGGACTGTAGTCGGCCAGGCTCCTTTGTCCATGGGGATTCTCCAGGCAAGAATACTGGAGGAGGTTGCCATGCCCTCCTCCAGGGGATCTTCCCAACCCAGGGATTGAACCCAGGTCTCCCACATTACAGGTGGATTCTTTACTGTCTGAGCCACCAGGGAAGCCCATTCAGTTCAGTTCAGTTCAGTCACTCAGTCGTGTCTGACTCTTTGCGACCCCATGAATCACAGCACGCCAGGCCTCCCTGTCCATCACCAACTCCCGGAGTTCACTCAAACTCATGTCCATCGAGTCGGTGATGCCATCCACCCATCTCATTCTCTGCCATTCCCTTCTCCTTCTGCCCCCAATCCCTCCCATCATCAGAATCTTTTCCAGTGAGTCAACTTGTCGCATGAGGTGGCCAAAGTATTGGAGTTTCAGCTTTAGCATCAGTCCTTCCAATGAACACCCAGGACTGATCTCCTTTAGAATGGACTGGTTGGATCTCCTTGCAGTCCAAGGGACTCTCAAGAGTCTTCTCCAGCACCACAGTTCAAAAGCATCAATTCTTCGGCGATCAGCTTTCTTCACAGTCCAACTCTCACATGCATACCTGACCACTGGAAAAACCACAGCCTTGACTAGACGGACCTTGGTTGGCAAAGTAATGTCTCTGCTTTTTAATATACTATCTAGGTTGGTCATAGCTTTCCTTCCAAGGAGTAAGCGTCTTTTAATGTCATGGCTGCAATCAGCATCCACAGTGATTTTGGAGTCCAAAAAAGTAAAGTCTAACACTGTTTCCACTGTTTCTCCATCTATTTCCCATGAAGTGATGGGACCAGATGCCATGATCTTAGTTTTCTGAATGTTGAGCTTCAAGCCAACTTTTTCACTCTCCACTTTCACTTTCATCCAGACACAATTCTTGAAAATCCCAAAACACTGTGGTTACCAATTTAGATGTGACAGAACTACTCAACATAAGCAGGTCCCCGCTACGTAAAATTTGACAGTGTGCTTAACTCATTATCTTACAGTTTTAATCAGCAGGATGTACATGAGGAAACAGATATAAAAATTTTTTTTTAAGGAATTTAGTTGGGATTCAAAACCAACTATATTTCAAAACCAGAAAGCTTACCTTCATCACAACATCATACTCTCTTTCAATGCACTGACAAGGTACATACATTCTGTCAAGCTGGAAATTGGACATTTTCTCTTAATCATGGTGTAGTTTTGTATATTTGAAGATATGCCTTTTTAAAATTAATTAATTTATTTTAATTGTAGGCTAATTAGTTTACAATAGGCCTTTTATACAAGTCTAGAATAAATTGTATCCCAGAAGAAAAATTTAGTAACTACTTTCAGCATACTAAAACCTATTCTGGAGTATACAGATAAGTTATTGCCTTTAACAAATGAACAATTTAGCAGAGAAGAAAACTAATAATCAAATAATGAAAATACAGTAAGAATTAGGAGACAGGATAGTCCTGAAGAGTTTTTCCATAACTAACAAATGATAAATCTAGAAAATATACGTCTCCCATCTTTTAAACTCTTTCTCCCAATATCTATTTCTTCATCGTCCTTTTGTCTTATTTCTGTGAGCAGGGAGTCCTCTATCTCTGGTATGAGTGAGTGAAACTCACTCAGTCGCGACCGACTCTTTGCCGCCCCATGGACTATAGCCTGCAGGCTCCTCTGTCCATAGAATTTTCCAGGCCAGAATACTGGAGTAGGTAGCTGTTACCTTCTCCAGAGGATCTTCCCAACCCAGGGATCGAACCCAGTTGTCCCACATTTTAGGCGGACTTTTTACCATCTGAGCCTCCAGAGAAGCCCAATGTCTCGTATAGTGCAGAATTCATCTACAAAAGTTTTCAATTTCTCTAGCCTATACTGTATCAGAGATGTTCTATGATTTAGTAAAACAGAAATTCCTTCATCCTTAATGCTTTGCGATACCTAAGATTACTTCTGAGCGCAAAAATAGCTATTGAGCTATTTAAAAACCTTTCAGTCAATTCAGCAATACTTTGGAATGTACAGTCGTCCCTTGGTATCCATAGGAGATCAGTTCCAGGATACCAAAACCCACCATACCCAATTTCTACAGGTACCCGCATACATGGATCCTCAAGTTCCTTATGGAAAATGACTAGTGCTGTCATTCTCCATTATCTGTGGACGCAGAATGCTGACTGAAATGATAATTTGTCATTTTTCAATTCATTACAATAACGTTTTCAAAATTCTTCACACTATATTGACTAACAATTTGCCTCATATTAACAGATGTACATTTACTTATCTCTTTTGCTTCATGTGAATCAGTTACTTTTTAAACGTTAACTTCATATTCTTATGGCTCCAAGGGGACAATTAGCTACTTAATTAAAATGGATAAAATTTGTCCATGAAGGAAATGTATAACATCATAGGATTTCCATAAGGATGATTCTTGAAATAACATTTGTTTATTCTCACATCTAATATGAAAATGAAATCTTTATTCAATGTTTTCTGATTTTGTACATCATAAACACTACAGAGTAATCAAATGGTTTTATTTTTATAGTCCTGGACTCATAAAGAAAATATGCTTTAAAAGGAAAAATACAAGAAATTATAAAAATAAAACTAATTTTCCAAGCAATTCTTCAGGAAAAAAATCACAAATATAACAATAAATAGTCCATAGATATCCCACTATCATTGATTAGCTTCCTTGCAAAGTTCAACTGAGTTCAGAACCTACTTTAAATCCTAGTGAAACTTCTATTATAATAAACTTTGATCCTGAAAAGGAACTTTGAAAATAAAAATATTTTAGTTCTAGGTAAAAAATTAGCATGCCCCCCGCCATTAAATTCTAATTAACTATTCCCAGGCTTTTTCCAAAAAGGCATAGCAATCGTCACTACAATAGAATAGTTGTGAATTCTTTGTGCGGCAGCTTTGAGGTACTAGGGTAAAATTGTATTTGAAAAATAAATTTATTTTCCTTTCCTTCTTTTTCCCTTCTATCTAACTTGCTTCATTTCCCTTTACTTATTTTCTTACTTCATTCCTTCAACTTTTTTTGACCAAGTCATATTATAACTAGAAATCAACATGAATTAAAAGATACCAGATATCGGTGCCAATAAATCTACATTGAAAAGTATGGCTTAATTTTTTAGAAGACCCTAGGTTCTAGAAAGAAAGTTGAGACAAATGAAATTTACAGTCGTAAATGTACTGTATAATCTTAAGAATGACTTATGAACCAGTATTAAGGCTTATTATA
Source organism: Moschus berezovskii (assembly GCF_049115385.1). Lineage (NCBI taxonomy): Eukaryota > Metazoa > Chordata > Mammalia > Artiodactyla > Moschidae > Moschus > Moschus berezovskii. Next base: position 25,552,561 of record NC_142466.1, read on the forward strand.
TATCTATAATAATCAAGAAAATCTGACTTTGGCAGAAGGATAAATACTTAGATAAATGAGACAGATAAGAGAACCCAGAAGAAGACCTAAACAAATATCCTCAACTAATTTTTGACAAGGATATAAAGCAATCCAATAGAGGACAGACTTTTCACACAAAATCCTATACATAAAAGTTCATAGAGACTTTATTATAATAGCCAAATGCTTTAAACCACCCAAATGTCTCTCAGTGGCTGAACAGTTAAACAAGCTGGCACATCTATTCTATGTGATACTCTTCAGCAATAATAAATAAAAAATCAGCTGCTGATATACACCATGCTGCTGCTGCTAATTCACTTCAGTCGTTTCCGACTCTGTGTGACCCCATAGACGGAAACCCACCAGGCTCCCCCATCCCTGGGACTCTCCAGGCAAGAACACTGGAGTGGGTTGCCATCTCCTTCTCCAATGTGTGAAAGTGAAAAGTGAAAGTGAAGTCGCTCAGTCGTGTCCGACCCCCAGCGACCCCACAGACTGCAGCCCACCAGGCTCCTTCATCTATGGGATTTTCTAGGCAACAGTACTGGAGTGGCTTGCCATTGCCTTCTCCAATATACACCATGACCTATGATAAACTTCAAGAGAATTTTTCTGATGAAAATAGTCAGTTCCAAGACTGAACATACTGGAAATGACAAAACTTTAGAAACAGATCAGATTAGTAATTGCCATGTGTTAGGGTAGGATAATGAAAGAGAAGTGAGAGTGCCTATTAAAGGGCAACACAACAGTTTCCTATGGTCAAGGAACTATTTATAGTATCTTGACTGTCCTAGTGTATACATCAGTTCAGTTCAGTAGCTCAGTCGTGTCCGACTCTCTGCGACCCCATGAATCACAGTACGCCAGGCCTCCCTGTCCATCACCAACTCCCGGAGTTCACTCAAACTCATGTCCACAGAGTCGGTGATGCCATCCAGCCATCTCATTCTCTGTCGTCCCCTTCTCCTCCCACTCCCAACCTTTCCCAGCATCAGAGTCTTTTCCAGTGAGTCAACTCGTCGCATGAGGTGGCTGAAGTATTGCAGTTTCAGCTTTAGCATAAACCTATACTAATAATAAAACTGCATAAAACTAAATACACCACACAGAAACATATATCCCTATATATACAAATACACAGACACACAAATGAGTACCACTGGAGAAAATCTTTATAAGATATTTAACAGCTGATTTTACAACTTAAATATCCCAATTGCTATATTGCAATTACTATAGGCTTACAGGTTATTCCTGTTGGAAACTGGGTAAATCTCTGTATTATTTCTTACAACTACATGGGGACCTTAAATTATCTCTAAATAAAGTGACTAATTTTCAAAGAAATTACCTGTGACTGTGTAATCCTATTCCACAGATCTATCCATAAACGTATATAAAAGAAAATAGAATCAAATTTATTTGGCATTGGTCAAACAGCCAGACATTTAAACAAATAACCTAACCACCACAATACTGCAAAGTAATTAGCCTCTAATTAAATAAATTACTTAAAAAATTAAAATAAAAACTAACCTAAAATTTATCAAAGGAGGAATAGTACATTTACACTTCTCACCCAATGGATTTATTAACAAGTAAAAAGAACAAAGTATCTCTACTAAAACAATATGGAAAGATCTGCAAGACAGATTAAGGAACAAAAACACAGTACATAGTGAGGCACAATTTATTTGGGGAAAACAGATGGCGTGGAAGAAAACTGAGTGATTAGGAAACTGGGGAATTATAGGAAAAGAATTTGTTTTTCCCTGTGTAATTGTAGCAACCATGGAAATGTCCTGCTCAGACCTGCTGGAAGCACGGTCAAATGGTCACTTCAGATGCCACCTTCTGGATAGACCAATAGATTCATTCACACACAGGTCAAGCTTTCCTCAGATCACTCAGAGCCAAGGACTGAGCAACCATGGTGGCTCTAGTACCATCTCCTCTAACAGGTAATTATTTCAGTTCAGTTCAGTTCAGTCGCTCAGTCGTGTCTGACTCTCTGTGACCCCATGAATCACAGCACGCCAGGCCTCCCTGTCCATCACCAACTCCCGGAGTACACTCAAACTCATGTCCACAGAGTCGGTGATGCCATCCAGCCATCTCATTCTCCATCGTCCCCTTCTCCTCCCGCCCCCAACCTTTCCTAGCATCAGAGTCTTTTCCAGTGAGTCAACTCGTCGCATGAGGTGGCCAAAGTATTGCAGTTTCAGCTTCAGCATCAGTCCCTCCAATGAACATCCAGGATTGATCTCCTTTAGAATGGACTGGTTGGATCTCCTTGCAGTATAAGGGACTCTCAAGAGTCTTCTCCAGCACCACAGTTCAAAAGCATCGATTCTTCGGCGATCAGCTTTCTTCACAGTCCAACTCTCACATCCATACATGACCACGGGAAAAACCATTGCCTTGACTAGACGGACCTTTGTTGGCAAAGTAATGTCTCTGCTTTTTAATATACTATCAAGGTTGGTCATAACTTTCCTTCCAAGGAGCAAGCATCTTTTAATTTCATGGCTGCAATCAGCATCCGCAGTGATTTTGGAGCCCCCAAAAATAAAGCCTGACACTGTTTCCACTGTTTCCCCATCTATTTCCCATGAAGTGATGGGACCAGATGCCATGATCTTTGTTTTCTGAATGTTGAGCTTCAAGCCAACCTTTTCACTCTCCTCTTTCACTTTCATCAAGAGGCTTTTGTTTAGTACTTCTCAAACAATTTTGGTTAGAGAAGTTCTTAACAACCTGGCTAAGTATTTTTTTTCCTCAAAATTACTCTAAAATCAAAATCTTCCTACCCAATTGTCCTGAAGGCTCTCCCTCTTACTATTGCTCTCTTCTCCTTTGTCCTTCATATCTGTTTGCTTCATTAATCTTTTTCATGTCTCCTCTCATCTAAGTATCTGCTTTTTAGAGTACCCCAACTAACACCAAATTTTATACCATAGCTACATATTAGCTGTATGACTATTAATGTCATATATTTCAATTTAAAGTAAACACATTTATAACACTAAGTTGGTTCATAGAATTTTTTAAAAACATACTTCTAAACATATTTGAGAATTCTCAAATTTGCTTTGAGTAACTGCGCTTTCCACACCTCATGTAAACTTGGCAGGACTGTTAGTCAAGGTGCCCTGACCAATCATCTCTTCAAATGATCAACTTGAGGATGACACCTCAAAGAGGTCAACTTTTAGTTGCTGTTACTTGGACCTCCAAAGACTCCCATTGGGCTTTAAAATTATTCTTTAAGTCTATGAGCTGCATCAATATCTTTCCAAGAACTTGATTTTTACTGGAGAAATATACAACTTTGGAGATTAAAGTTTCATAAATATTAACATAATATTTTTCTAGACAAATTAAGATATTATTGATAACTTTTTAACCTTCCATCTCACCCATTATGTCTGTGTATGTATTCATAACCAGTGAATATTCTCGTGACAAAGACTATGGAGTTAACTCGTGGGGAGCCCTGGCATCAATCTAAATAAAATGCCATTCCTCTTGTTTATCATCTTGAAGAAGAAGATTGTGCTGAATTTATCCTTATTTCTTCTGTCTTAGGAAGCCAAAATCACATAAAGTGAGTTTTATTTTTAAAAAGTTTTTTTATTTTTTTAATTTTAATTGGAGGCTAATCACTTTACAATATTGTATTGGTTTTGCCATACATTGACATGAATCTGCCCCGGGTGTGCAAGTGTTCCCCATCTTGAACCCCCCTCCCACCTCCCTCCCCATATCATTCCTCTGGGTCATCCCAGTGCACCAGCCCCGAGCATCCTGTATCAGGCATCGAACCTGGACTGGTGATTCATTTCACATATGATAATATACATGTTTCAGTGCCATTCTCCCAAATTTCACACTTCAAGATTCTTATAGGTTTCACCTCTGTCAATGGTCCACAGTCAATAGTCCATACACCAATGTTCTTCTTCCCCATATTGAGAAAAGCTTAGCTTAGTCAGTGTTTTTCATAAGTTTGACATTGAGTACAATTCTTTTGAAAGATTTAGTCCTGTTTTAACTATTTTTTAAATTAATGAGTGCCTACTACATGCAATATCAAAGGCACTTTACCTACATTAGTAGCAATACTAACATTACTTGTAACACAAAGTGAGATATTGTCTCACTTTAAATAGAGACTGTGGATGACATAAGTTAAATAACTATGCAAGGCCACTAGAAAATAAAGAAAAATAAGATTAAAATCAATCTCTGAATCCAAGTGTTATTCTATTTCTACTCTAGTAGATTACTTTTCACAAGATCTGGATACTCACTAGAAGGTTACTAATCCATTTAATTGACATTTATTGACCACCAAGACTGTAAACAGTTTTGCAATAAGCACAGTGTAGGGACTTCAGGAATCATTTCCCTTTGAAGAACAGTCTCAGACTTACTAAGTACTCAATAAATGTGAACTCTGTTGAGTTATAATTTAAGTTCATTGCCATAAACATTTTAAATATAGATCATTTTTATTATATACTTTCTTCCCAGTAACGGGGTTTGAGAACTAGAGTGTAATCACAGGGAAGTGAGGGGAACTGTGTTGTTAGAAAGCAGGTCTAAGGTGGTCAATATCAATGAAAGCGCTAGGAATTCAGCTGAGGAAAACTGGGGTAGAAAATGCCCAACATGCACTTGATGGTTGAGGAAAGGAGTACCAGGAGGAAGAAGATGGAAATTTATGAGAATTCTACAAACCAAAATCCCTTAAACTAAACACATATAAGACCTCTAACATCCCTAAGTCTGATTCTATCTATAAAATAGGAGAATAATTGCTTCTATAATCTCTGAAATCCCATCTGGTTCCTAAACCTCCAACTTTTCATAACTAGATAATAGGATTGATGAAGGTAGGAATTATGTTCCTTCACTGCCGTATTCCTAGCATTCACCACAGTATTTAGCACATAATAATCACGGAATAAACATTTAAACTAATGAACTTATTAATGGGGATTTCAGTGAATGATTCACATCATAATTTGCTAACATAATTAAAAAAGCATTCTAGAAGAGCTAACACCTATCCTACTCAAACTCTTCCAGAAAATTGCTGAGGAAGGTAAACTTCCAAACTCATTCTATGAGACTACCATCACCCTAATACCAAAACCTGACAAAGATGCCACCAAAAAAGAGAACTACAGGCCAATATCACTGATGAACATAGATGCAAAAATCCTTAACAAAATTCTAGCAATCAGAATCCAACAACACATTAAAAAGATCATACATCATGACCAAGTGGGCTTTATCCCAGGGATGCAAGGATTCTTCAATATCCGCAAATCAATCAGTGTAATACACCACATTAACAAAATGAAAAATAAAGACCATGTGATTATCTCAATAGATGCAGAGAAAGCCTTCGACAAAATTCAACATCCATTTATGATCAAAACCCTCCAGAAGGCGGGAATAGAAGGAACATTCCTCAACATAATAAAAGCTATATATGACAACCCCCCAGCAAACATTATCCTCAATGGTGAAAAATTGAAAGCGTTTCCCCTAAAGTCAGGAACAAGACGAGGATGCCCACTCTCACCACTACTATTCAACATAGTTTTGGAAGTTTTGGCCACAGCAATCAGAGCAGAAAAAGACATAAAAAGAATCCAAACTGGAAAAGAAGTAAAACTATCACTGTTTGCAGATGACATGATCCTCTACACAGAAAACCCTAAAGACTCTACCAGAAAATTACTAGAGCTAATCAATGAATATAGTAAAGTTGAAGGATATAAAATCAACACACAGAATCCCTTGCATTCCTATACACCAGTAATGAGAAAATAGAAAGAGAAATTAACGAAACAATTCCATTCATCGTTGCAATGAAAAGAATAAAATACTTAGGACTATATCTACCTAACTGTGGTGTTGGAGAAGACTCTTGGGAGTCCCTTATACTGCAAGGAGATCCAACCAGTCCATTCTAAAGGAGATAAATCCTGGGTGTTCATTGGAGGGACTGATGCTAAAGCTGAAACTCCAATACTTTGGCCACCTCATGCGATGAGTTGAATCACTGGAAAAGATGATGCTGGGAAAGGTTGGGAGTGGGAGGAGAAGGGGATGACAGAGAATGAGATGGCTGGATGGCATCACCGACTCTGTGGACATGAGTTTGAGTGAACTCCGGGAGTTGGTGATGGACAGGGAGGCCAGGCATGCTGTGATTCATGGGGTTGTGGAGAGTCAGACACGACTGAGCGACTGAACTGAACTGAACTGAACTGATATCTACCTAAAGAAACAAAAGGTCTATATATAGAAAACTATAAAACACTGGCGAAAGAAATCAGAGAGGACACTAATAGATGGAGATATATACCATGTTCATGGATTGGAAAAATAAATATTGTAAAAATGAATATATTACCCAAAGTAATTTATAAGTTCAATGCAATCCCTATCAAGCTACCAATGGTGTTTTTCACAGAGCTAGAACAAATAATTTCACAATTTGTATGGAAATTCATAAAACCTTGAATAGCCAAAGCAATCTTGAGGAAGAAGAATGGAACAGGGGGAATCAACCTGCCGGACTTCAGGCTCTACTACAAAGCCACAGTCATCAAGACAGTATGGTACTGGCATAAAGACAGAAATATAGATCAATGGAACAAAATAGAAAGCCCAGAGATAAATCCATGCACCTATGGACACCTTATCTTTGACAAGGGAGGCAAGAATATTCAATGGAGAAAAGACAATCTCTTTAACAACTGGTGCTGGGAAAACTGGTCAACCACTTGTAAAAGAATGAAACTAGAACACTCCCTAACAGCATACACAAAAATAAACTCAAAATGGATTAAAGACCTAAATGTAAGTCCAGAAACTATAAAACTCCCAAAGAAAAACATAGGCAAAACACTCTCCGACGTAAGTGACAGCAGGATCCTCCATGACCCACCTCCCAGAATATTGGGAATGAAAGCAAAAATAAATAAATGGGACCTAATTAAAATTAAAAGCTTCTGCACAGCAAAGGAAACTGTAAGCAAGGTGAAAAGACAGCCTTCAGAGTGGGAGAAAATAATAGCAAATGAAGCAACTGACAAAGAATTAATCTCAAAAATATAGAAGCAGCTCCTGCAGCTCAATCCAGAAAAATAAACGACCCAATCAAAAAATGGGCCAAAGAACTAAACAGACATTTATCCAAAGAAGACATACAGATGGCTAACAAACACATGAGACATACAGATGGCTAACAAACACATCGGAGAAGGCAATGGCAAGCCACTCCAGTACTATTGCCTAGAAAATCCCACGGATGGAGGAGCCTGGTAGGCTACAGTCCACGGGATCGCAAAGAGTTGGACACGACTGAGCGACTGAACGGAACGGAACGGCTTTCATATTAGGAGAAGACAATGGCAACCCACTCCATTACTCTTGCCTGGAAAATCCCATGGGCAGAGGAGCCTGGCAGGCTGCAGTCCATGGGTGGCAAAGAGTTGGACACGACTGAGCGACTTCACTTTCACTTTTCACTTTCATGCATTGGAGAAGGAAATGGCAACCCACTCCAGTGTTCTTGCCTGGAGAATCCCAGGGATGGGGAAGCCTGGTGGGCTGCCGTCTATGGGGTGGCACAGAATTGGACACGACTGAAGTGACTTAGCAGCAGCAGCAGCTTTCATATTTTAGTTAATAGAAGTTTAAAACTTTTCTTCTTGCACCGTTATATACCTTGGAGCAAGACAAACTCCTACATGGAACCTCCAATATGAATTCTGGACACCAAGGCATTCAGAAGAGTTGGTCAGCTATTTAGGATTCGATGAGTGCACAGCATTATTATAACAGCTCCCTTTCCTATTCCTAGGGCACTGCTGCCAAGATCAAAAAGAATCACCAAGTTGTCCCAACTCTGCAATTCTAGTCCAGTCAGCTATTGCTCCATTTATAACACACTCCATAGTGCAATGGAAACTGTACCAGCCTGAGAATTAGGAGTCTTGACTTAGGACTGATTAGTTGAGAAACCTTCAGCAAGGTCCTTATACCTCTGGGTTTGAGTTTATGATTTTTTAAGTGACAAGAAATGATGATCAAGCCTTACGAACCTTAAGAAAGTATGAAATATAGCACCTTTATGATGTGTCTGTGGACAAAAGAGTACAACCTATTTAAAAAGAGGACTTGCTACTAGAATGTATGATTTGGTTATCGTTAAAACAGTCATATAATTGTTTCAGTTTCCTGCTGGCTTTCTTCTTTATAAACTACAATGCCTGGTGAATAACTGGCTATAAGTGATTCCTGCAGAATAGTGTTTTAGAAAGAAAACTGATGGTTTGTTTTTATAATAATTATTGTTCAGTTCAGTTCAGTTCAGTCACTTGTGTCCAACTCTTTGCGACCCCATGAATCACAGCACGCCAGGCCTCCCTGTCCATCACCAACTCCCAGACTTCACTCAAACTCACGTCCATAGAGTCGGTGATGCCATCCAGCCACTATTAAATACTTCATCAATTTGCACATTAGATTTATCTCTCATAATTTAGGATTTGATAAGATTTTAAGAATCTAGGTTAATAGTATCAGTATTTTTAAGCATACAGATTCATCCAAAATTAAGTTTCTGCATATCAAAAACTATTATGCAAATATGTACAAATATATGTATTATTCAGTTTCAATCAACTTAACTGTCTTTCAAAAGGCTTACTATTCTTCAATTTTCTTATTATGACAAACTTGTTGAAATGTATCGTTTGTGTTATCATATAACAATATTATAACAACCATTCATATTGCACTCTGAATTTTTCAAAGTCCTTTCACATAAATTACCTCAATTTTAGTTATACAGAATTAAATATCTAATGAACAGTAGAGAACGAATCACAAACTGGGTTTTTAGACTTACTCTCTCTAAAAACTCAACTGTGTCCTAAACTGAGCCAGTTTTAATCTTTAATCTGTAAATAATATTTTACAATAACTGTTGGGGACTGAGGAACAATTATCTTATCATGTATTAATTTGTTTGAAATAGTTCAGTTCAGTTCAGTTCAGTCGCTCAGTCGTGTCCGACTCTCCGCGACTCCATGAATCACAGCACGCCAGACCTCCCTGTCCATCACCAACCCCCGGAGTTCACTCAGACTCATGTCCACAGAGTCGGTGATGCCATCCAGCCATCTCATTCTCTGTCGTCCCCGTCTCCTCCTGCCCCCAATCCCTCCTAGCATCAGAGTCTTTTCCAGTGATTCAACTCATCGCATGAGGTGGCCAAAGTATTGGAGTTTCAGCTTTAGCATCAGTCCTTCCAAAGAACACTCAGGACTAATCTCCTTCAGAATGGACTGGTTGGATCTCCTTGCAGTCCAAGGGACTCTCAAGAGTCTTCTCTAGCACCACAGTTCAAAAGCAGCAATTCTGCGATCAGCTTTCTTCACAGTGTGACCAAAAGTAACTGAAAGCGGAGTTAAAGAGATTGTTTTCTTTTTCCATAGAGGTTCACATTTCCTATTTTGATGGGAATTTTTTTTATGCTAAAATCTTGTGGGAATATTGATCTTTTATTTCAAAGATATTTTTCATCTAATTTCTTTCATCCTTATACTTTTCATATTAAGCACTTCACCTTTTCAGATCTCAAGTGAAAATATATACTATCACTCTACTTTGTTTTAATCCCCTGAGAATCCACTGTCATCTTTTTTTTGCCACATCTCAGTACTGCTGACAATAATTTATACTATAGTCTAGGCTGCATTATTGTAACATAGGGAGACTCTGTGTATGGGTGTAGTAAAGTGGGAAACAATCTTATTATGTTTCCCATAAAAGAGTGGATATTTTACCTCTATAGTGAGAATTTTAAGTTTAAGCCTAAGGCCCTCAGATTTGGAATTTATACACTATAGGATCAATCATAAATTTAGTCATTCTACACTTATGTTTCTATGGGCTTTCTTTATCATCAAAGTGTTAAAATGTTCCTCAAAAATTTCAATAAGCTGACAGTGTTGACTGATACTCTTGCCTAATGTACCAGATTCATGAAGATGTAATTTATACACCTCTTTTTACATCTGTTAGATCTGAGATCAACATCAATAGGAGAGTAGCTAGACAAGAAAACAATTCTATTGTTATAACTCTTGACCTAGTAAATATGAAAAATGTCAGGTAATCTGTATCATTTTTCTTCAGAGTAAATTTTAACTTAATGAATCTCATAGAATTTAAACAAACTCAAAAAACCAAGGAATGGTCACCATCATTCTTTTATATAACTGGTATAAAATTTCCTAGCTTACAGTTGAAACATATAGAAAATACTAAGTAAAACTCAAATTAAAAAAGTCGACTATATAATCATCACTCAAAGAAAATACAGGCCCTGCAGTAACTCTACTAACCAATTCCATTGAACAGGATCCATTAAAAGGCGTATTCTCTGCTTTCTTAGAACTTTTCTGATTCAAACCTTAACCCTCTCATCTAGAGTACCTCTAAAAGTCAAGATTTTGTTTTTCTTGAGCACCTATTGCTTCCTTAGAGTTCTTGACATGTATTTAACATTCTTCACTAGATCTCAATGCTGATGTAGGTTTGCCGTCTTGTTTACTTTGCCTTAATCATTTCAACTAGTTTAGAAAAAACAGCCAAAAATATGCTTATGTCACAATCTTTTCTACAAATCTGTAAAGATGACATATTTTAAAAAAGAAAACTTAAATAAATAATATTAGCATTTTAAAGAAAATTATTTATTAACTAAAGATGAAAAAACCTGCTAATAAAAGGACTGATAAGCTTAATCTTTTATTTATAAAGTTATATATTCATATAACTTTATTTAAAAAATTAATAAATATATCATGCCAAATAAGTAAAATAAATATGCTTATACACAGGAGAAACAAATAGTTAAAAGTCAATGAAGAACCAGAAAAAGAAACAAAAGGGGTTAGGCTAGTTTATATATGTATGTTGATTTGCTTATGTATACTCAAGGTGGTAATATTATATGCAAATTTCAGTTTTTATAATGAAAAGACTAAAAAATAGGATATATGTAATTTTTTTTTCATTTTTACACAAATATTATCAGCAAGACCAAAGAAAGACATTATTCAGTTCAGTTCAGCTCAGCTGCTCAGTTGTATCCGACTCTTTGTGACCTCATGATTCACAGCACGCCAGGCCTCCCTGTCCATCACCAACTCCCGGAGTTCACTCAAACTCATGTCCACAGAGTCGGTGATGCCATCCTGCCATCTCATCCTCTGTCATCCCCTTCTCCCCCTGCCCCCAATCCCTCCCAGAATCAGAGTCTTTTCCAGTGAGTCAACTCCTCAAATGAAGTGGCCATAGTATTGAGGTTTCAGCCCCAGCATCAGTCCTTCCAATGAGCACCCAGGATTGATCTCCTTTAGAATGGACTGGTTGGATCTCCTTGCAGTCCAAGGGACTCTCAAGAGTCTTCTCCAGCACCACAGTTCAAAAGCATCAATTTTTCGGCAATCAGCTTTCTTCACAGTCCAACTCTCACATCCATACATGACCACTGGAAAAACCATAGCCTTGACTAGACAGACCTTGGTTGGCAAAGTAGTGTCTCTGCTTTTTAATATGCTATCTAGGTTGGTCATAACTTTCCTTTCAAGGAGTAAGCATCTTTGAATTTCATGGCTGCAATCAGCATCCGCAGTGATTTTGGAGCCCCCCAAAATAAAGTCTGACTTTCCCCATCTATTTCCCATGAAGTGATGGGACCAGATGCCATGATCTTAGTTTTCTGAATGTTGAGCTTCAAGCCAACTTTTTCACTCTCCTCTTTCACTTTCAACAAGAGGCTTTTGAGTTCCTCTTCACTTTCTGCCATAAGGGTGGTGTCATCTGCATATCTGAGGTTATTGATATTTCTCCCGGCAATCTTGATTCCAGCTTGTGCTTCTTTCAGCCCAGCATTCCTCATGACGTACTCTGCATATAAGTTAAACAAGCAGGGTGACAATATACAGCCTTGACGTAGTCCATAGTTCATCAGGCACTCTATCTATCAGATCTAGTCCCTTAAATGTATTTCTTATTATAATCACCTGTTAAAAACTTGATGAACATGTTCTCCAAACACCTATCAGTTATTACACATTTTTCCTCAGTATGAAGTGCTGGTGCTCTCTTCAGTCGCGTTCCATGCGGGGTTTTACCTCACAATGTCTCTTTTATGAGACACTCTAAATGGGTGTGTACAGTCAACAGGCATCTGCACACACAGGAAAACGGAGTCTTAAGGGCTTGAAGAATATTTTAACAAGGAAGTAGAAATGAAGTCCAAAAGGAAGAAAAGAGGTAATAAGTCAACAGCAGCCTTATGGTATGGTAGTTTGAGTCAATGGAAAGTCCCGCTGGACTGGTAATCAGAAAATCTAGATTCTAATTTTGGCTGAAGTACTGATTATCTATGACTTGGTACAAGTAAAATGACTATCACCTTACGTTTCTCAGTCAGGAAATTAAGGATACTGGACACAAGTTCTAAGAGACTGTCTTTTACCTCTAATATATGGTCACACAAATTTAAACCTAAAATAGCAGGATGGACAATAAAGATAATAGGAAAAGGAATTCTATATGTACTAAAAATTGAGGAGTCCCATTGGGTTATAATCTTCAAATTAAAGTGACAAAACCACATTTATTTGTGGAAGACAATGAAAGTTGATTTTTTAATTCTATGAACAGAAGTTTCTGTAGCTGAACTGATATTATCCAAGTAGAACTGCCATCTAAAACAGATCAGTTTTAGATAGCAAATCTATTTCTAGCCATGGAAAAAGCATCTTAAGTCTTTTATTTTATTACAAGACAGATACATATTTAACCTAAATTTCAGCCTTTACTTTTATTATAGCCAAATGAAAGGTATATTTCCCATAAGAATTAAATTAAAACTGCGCTATGATGAAAGTGCATGTTGCCCTTTCTTAACAGCTTACTGTCATTCAGAGTAGATACACATTAGATAAAAAGTAACTCCCTACCCCTCCACCACCAAAGCTAAAAACACACACACATACAGATGCACAATCACTTAGGTACTAAGGAGCTTGCTACTGACCTCTGTAGAAATGCCATGGTTTAAAATAATTTCTAAAACATGTTATTTAATAAAGCATCATTTTTCTCCATCAGGATCGCTAAATCATTGGTACCTCAGACATTATCTTAGAATTTATATTATAATAATAAGGAAGAATAAAACTCACACCAAGAGGCTTCCCCTATATGTTCTGGAGCCATACCCAGAGAGGCAAGTCTGAAAGACTATGTGACAATTTAATTATGAAATTTTACCTTTAAATTATTAATGACATAAATTCTAAACTCATTTAGATATCTTTAATTCTTATCTTTGTATCCTTGGAAAAATTATTAACAATTTTATTGGAGTATAACTGCTTTACAAAGTTATACAACATCATGAATCAGCCATCAGTTCAGTTCGGTTCAGTCGCTCAGTCGTGTCTGACTCTCTGCAACCCCATGAATCGCAGCACGCCAGGCCTCCCCGTCCATCACCAACTCCCGGAGTTCACCCAAACTCATCTGCATTGAGTCGGTGATGCCATCCAGCCATCTCATCCTCTGTTTTCCCTTCTCCTCCTTCCCCTAATCTCTCCCAGCATCAAGGTCTTTTCCAGTGAGTCAACTCGTTGCATGAGGTGGCCAAAGAGTTTTAGCCTCAGCATCAGTCCTTCCAATGAACACCCAGGACTGATCTCCTTTAGGATGGACTGGTTGGATCTGCTTGCAATCCAAGGGACTCTCAAGAGTCTTCTCCAGCACCACAGTTCAAAAGCATCAATTCTTTGGCGATCAGCTTTCTTCACAGTCCAACTCTCACATCCATACATGACCACTGGAAAAACCATAGCCTTGACTAGACAGACCTTGGTTGGCAAAGTAGTGTCTCTGCTTTTTAATATGCTATCTAGGTTGGTCATAACTTTCCTTCCAAGGAGTAAGCATCTTTTAATTTCATGGCTGCAATCAGCATCCGCAGTGATTTTGGAGCCCAAAAAAATAAAGTCTGACTTTCCCCATCTATTTCCCATGAAGTGATGGGACCAGATGCCATGATCTTAGTTTTCTGAATGTTGAGCTTCAAGCCAACTTTTTCACTCTCCTCTTTCACTTTCAACAAGAGGCTTTTGAGTTCCTCTTCACTTTCTGCCATAAGGGTGGTGTCATCTGCATATCTGAGGTTATTGATATTTCTCCCAGCAATCTTGATTCCAGCTTGTGCTTCTTCCAGCCCAGCTTTCCTCATGATGTACTCTGCATATAAGTTAAATAAGCAGGGTGACAATATACAACCTTGACGTACTCCTTTTCTGATTTGGAACCAGTCTGTTGTTCCATGTCCAGTTCTAACTGTTGCTTCCTGACCTGAATACAGGTTTCTCAGGAGGCAGGTGAGGTGGTCTGGTATTCCCATCTCTTTCAGAATTTTCCACAGTTTATTGTGATCCACACAGTCAAAGTCTTTGGCATAGTCAATAAAGCAGAAATAGATTCTCTCTTGAACCTCCCTCCCACCGTCCCATTGCACCCCACTAGGTCCACACAGAGCACCAAGCTGAGCTCTCTGTGCTGGGCAGCAGCTTATCCCTGGCTATCTACTTTACACATGGTGGTATACATATATCAATGCTACTGTCTCAACTTTTCTGCCCCCTCCTTTCCCTCTTGCAACCACAAGTCTTTTCCCTATGCTTGTGCCTCTGTTACTGCTCTGTAAATAGGTTGATCTGTACCATTTTTCTATATTTCACTTATTTGTATTAATATACAGTATTTTTCTCTTTATGACTTACTTCCCTCTGTATGACAGGGTCTAGGTTCATCAACATCCCTTCAACTGACTCAATTTTATTTCTTTTTATGACTACAGTGTATACATGTAGTATTCTTCTTTATCCGTCCATCCATTTATCCATTCATCTGTCGATAAATGTCTAGGCAACTTCTTGGAAATAATTTTCAAGATATATTCAAAATCATGGCTGGGTACTGCCTTAATTTTACATAAGATTTCTAGGAAGTTTTTAAATAATATATAAATTTTAGAGCATTATTATGCTTATATGGCAATTTCAAAATATCATATATTATAGAATAAACTAGCAAGTACACAATCCTACAGAAGGCAAGACATCAAAGGCACAATTTGTGAGAAACTTGGTATTATTCAGATGCCTACTCCATATCATTAGGAAGGTCAAATGAAGTAGCAATGTAAATGCTGCTGCTGCTGCTGCTAAGTCACTTCAGTCGTGTCCGACTCTGTGTGACCCCATAGACGGAAGCTAACCAGGCTCTCCCGTCCCTGGGATTCTCCAGGCAAGAACACTGGAGTGGGTTGCCATTTCCTTCTCCAATGTGTGAAAGTGAAAAGTGAAAGTGAAGTCACTCAGTCGTGTCCGACCCTTAGCGACCCCATGGACTGCAGCCTACCAGGCTCCTCCATCCATGGGATTTTCTAGGCAATAGTACTGGAGTGGCTTGCCATTGCCTTCTCCGAATGTAAATGCTACTATAGATTAAAAAGAAATCTTCTGTCATTAAAGAAAGACTAATGATTAAAGTATTAACTAGGCATATATGGGGCTGAGCAGGGATGAACATATAAGTTCTGGCTTCCAGGATAATAGCAGAGTTCAATTTAGTATTCTTTACAATGCCCAGACATTTATAAATATTGATTGCAATAATTTCAGTGTCAGAGAAAGTTTTAACATACTTGTATACTCTTCAATATTTGATATCTATAACATATATTTTTCTTTAGTCATCATTAATAGTATTTTGTTAAGATGATCTATTGTATCAACCATTCGCCATTATCTATGCCCCCAAAATTCATGTCTACTTAGAATTTCAGAATGTGACCTTATTTGGATTTAAGATGTGACCAACCTAGACAGCATATTAAACAGCAGAGATATTACTTTGCCAACAAAGGTCTGTCTATTCAAGTCTATGGTTTTTCCAGTGGTCATGTATGGATGTGAGAGTTGGACTATAAAGAAAGCTGAGCACTGAAGAATTATGCTTTTGAAGTGTGGTGTTGGAGAAGACTTCTGAGAGTCCCTTGAACTGCAAGGAGATCCAACTAGTCTATCCTAAAGGAGATCGGTCCTATGTGTTCATTGGAAGGACTGATGTCGAAGCTGAAACTCCAATACTTTGGCCACTTGATTCAAATAGCTGACTCATTTGAAAAGACCCTGATTCTGGGAAAGATTGAGGGCAGGATGAGAAGGGGACGACAGAGGATGAGATGGTTGGATGGCATCACTGACACAATGGGCATGGGTTTGGGTGGACTCTGGGAGTTGGTGATGGACAGGGAGGCCTGGCGTGCTGTGGTTCATGGGGTCGCAAAGAGTGAGACACAACTGACCAACTGAACTGAACTGAAGTATGTCCAGATTAAATTAGTTAAGATGAGGTCCTTCTGAATTTAATCCAATAACTGCTATCCATATAAGAAGGTTGTGAAATCATGAAGTCACATGGAGCAGAGATCCATACGAAGATGGATAGAGAGATTGAAGCAATGTGCCTACAAGCCAAGAATGCCCAGGACTGCTGAAAGTCACCAAAAAGGAGAGAAATCTGTGGAATAGATTCTCCTTCAGGACTTCCAAAAGGAACCAACCTTGCCAACATCTTGATTTTTAATTTCTATCTTCCATTAACTGTGAGAGAAAAAAATCTTATATTTTAAATTATCCAGTTTATGGTACTTGTTACAGCAGTCCTAGGAAATTAACACAGAGCTCCAGCCATGGGTAGAAATAGGATACCATCTAAGTTATAGTGTATAAATGCTCAGGAGTGAGGGGCCACTGCAACATTAAACCAGTGATTTTTCTACTTAATAGCTAAAGCGAAAGTGAACATTCCTAAGCTGTGTCTGACTCTTTGCGATCCCGTGGATTATACAGTCCATGGAATTCTCCAGGCCAAGATACTGGAGTGGGTAGCCTTTCCCTTCTTCAGAGGATCTTCCCAACCCATGGATTGAACCCAGGTCTCCCACACTGTAGGCGGATTCTTTACCAGCTGCACTACAAGAGACGTCCAAGAATACAGGAGTGGGTAGCCTATCCCTTCTCCAGCGGATATTCCTGACCCAGGAATCCAACTGGGGTCTCCTGCATTGCAGGTAGATTCCTCACCCGCTGAACTATCAGGGAAGCCACATTAATAGTTAAGGAACTAGTTTATAAGAATGTTACAATGATGTACTATAACAATCTAACAAAATGCAAATGTTAAAATATATTTTCAAAACAATGATACTAATGGTTGCATAAGAAATTTTTGACATCATTTTCTAAGCCCAGGCAAGTATATATCTCAATCTCTCTCCATCTTTTGTCATAGCAATTTTTGCAAGTAATCAGTAATACTACATATTTCAGGATTTATAATTCCCAGCACTCACAGAGATAGATAAAATAATAGAAAATTATTGAAATATATATATATTTTTAATACACAGAAAGTGCTGTGCATCTCACAATTCAGAAACTATTTGAGAAAACCAAATATGCAAATTCTTTTGAAAGTGAAGGTGAACGTGTTAGTCACTCAGTCACGTCTGACTCTGTGACAACATGGACCATAACTTGCCAGGCTCCTCTGTCCATGGAATTCTCCAGGCATGAATGCTGGAGTGGGGAGCCATTCACTTCTCCTGAGGATCTTCCCAACCCAGGGATTGAACCTGGGTCTCCCACATTACAGACAGATTCTTGGCCATGTGAGTCACCAGGGAAGTTGATATGAATCCCCTTAGGAATCAGAAATTTGATCTCTGGTTCCTCTGCCTTTTCTAAAACCTGCTTGAACATCTGGAAGTTCATGGTTCATATATTGCTGAAGCCTGGCTTGGAGAATTTTGAGCATGACTTTACTAGCGTGTGAGATGAGTGCAATTGTGCGGTAGTTTGAGCCTTCTCTGGCATTTCCTTTCTTTGGGATTGGAATGAAGACTGACCTTTTCCAGTCCTGTGGCCACTGCTGAGTTTTCCAAATTTGCTGGCATATTGAGTACAGCACTTCCACAGCATCATCTTTCAGGATTTGAAATAGCTCAATTGGAATTCCATCACCTCCACTAGCTTTGTTCATAGTTATGCTCTCTAAGGCCCACTTGACTTCACATTCCAAGATGTCTGGCTCCAGGTGAGTGATCACGCCATCGTGATTATCTTCGTCGTGAAGATCTTTTTTGTACAGTTCTTCTGTGTATTCTTGCCACCTCTTCTTAATATCTTCTGCTTCTGGTAGGTCCATGCCATTTCTGTCCTTTATCGAGCCCATCTTTGCATGAAATGTTCCCTTGCAAGGAGATCAAATCAGTCCATTCTAAAGGAGATCAATCCTGGGTGTTCATTGGAAGGACTGATGCTAAAGCTGAAACTCCAATACTTTGGCCACCTCGTGCGATGAGTTGACTCACTGGAAAAGACTCTGATGCTGGGAGGGATTGTGGGCAGGAGGAGAAGGGGACGACAGAGAATGAGATGGCTGAATGGCATCACCAACTCGATGGACATGAGTTTGAGTGAGCTCCAGGAGTTGGTGATGGACAGGGAGGCCTGGCGTGCTGTGATTTATGGGGTCGCAAAGAGTTGGACACGACTGAGTGACTGAACTGAACTGAACTGAACTGAGGAACTAGCAAATAAAGATTCAACACCCACATTTTTTTTTTAGGATTCGACTTCTCCAGGCCCAAAATAAATAGGTTGACCTCCATCACTCCACTGCCCAAGATGGATGCATCTTCGCTGGAATTAGCAGCTCAGTCCTTCCCTAGGGCCAATTCCTTATGTGAAGCTTACATCAACTACTAAAACCTGGGAGATAAAATCAGTAGCTTAGTTTCTATCTTTCTGCACCTCTGGGAAACAATAGCAAAATGCTCTATGTTGGTTTCCTACCTGATTTCCTGCCAGGGCCTCATGAATCCAAATCTCAAGATCTGATTAATTCAATGAAAAAGACAGTTAACTTTTTTATTCCTTGTGATCCCAAACTTGATTCAAATAATAATAATAAAAAAACCCCAACTTTTTCAAATCTAGTTTTGGCATTTCTAATAACACCTAGACCGTGCTTCTCAGATAATGTTATACTCAGAGATTATCAAGTATATAGTACTTATCTGTACGACATGCTTTTGATCTCTGGGTCAGGAAGATCCCCTGGAGAAGGAAATGGAAACCTACTCCAGTATTCTTGCCTGGGAAATTGCATGGACAGAGGAGCCTGGAGGGCTGCAGTCCATGGGGTTGCAAAGAGTCGGACATGACTGAGTGACAGAGCATGCAATTATGTGTACTGCTTGCCTATAGTGTGTCATTATGTATGTGTATGTACATATATATACATATATTGATATATATGAATAATATACAGATGTTTTTAAGACAGGTCTATGGGGTCGCACAGAGTCGGATACGACTGAAATGACTTAGCAGTACCAAAATATTTTAAATATAAAACAAAAATTAAGTTAAAATGTAAAAATTAAAATTAAAAAAAATAATTTTAGAAAGTTACAAAAAACCCTAAAATTAATATCTGAAAGATTATAAAGTAACTTGAAAATGACCTGACCCTTCCCTACCCTCACCACTCCTTTGACTTTTATAAAACTATATACTTTATTATGGATTAGACTTTTACTTTACCAGAAGTTTTACTAAGGAGACATTCATTCTTTTGCTTATGAAGAGCTATATCTCTGTATTTAAAAAATAAAAGGATTTACAGGATACTATAACAAATAATTCTTCAGTGTAGACACCAATTGTGGTAAGTACAGAACACATCTTGATAGCTATTGGAGTGGGAAAAGGCACTGTCATTTATAAAAAGAATTGTGGAGAAGAAATAAGGGGCTTGGATAAGGGGTGTAAGCAGGAAGAAATGGAGAGACTGAAGTAAAGAAAGGGGAAGGGAAACAGTAAAAGGCAAGGGAGAGAAGAATAAAGAAGGTAGGAAGAAAATGGGAAGGACAGAAGGAAGAAAGGAGAATTAAAGAGAAGGGAGAAAGCAGTATAAGCACTCAAATAGTAAATATGTGTCTCTATTTTTTAAAGAGAGGCAGACAGAAAAAGGAACTGTCATATTTAAGACTAGCCAGGTAGGATCTCCCTTAAGTATAACTGAAGGCAGACACTAGAAGACAAGATAATTGCAGTTAATACCTGAAGCTACACAATAAATGCACATTAGCTTCTCTATGCAACACAGGGTTGACCAGTCATGGTAACAGAATGAAACTGAAAATATTGAAACCACTGATTTTCAAAGTTTGGTTCTCAGGATCTGCAACAACATCACTTGGGAACTCATTAGAAAGGTAAATTCTTAGGTTCCACAGGTCACCCACCAAATCAGAAATCTCTAGGAGCTGGGTCCAGAAATCCATGTTTTACCAAGCCCTCCTGGTGATTCGGATGCATGCTATGCTTAGAAACCTCTGATTTAAGCCACACTTTTTCAGGCAGAGCAGTCTGCATGCTTTGTTCAGACAAAAGCATGATCATGTTTCCTGAGGTGTCACAGTATACAAACTAACTTACATCAATACAAACGAGTGCTAGTGAACCAACTATTCTAAGACTGAAATCCTGAAGCTACAGAGGTATTCTTTCTCCTTTCATATTTCAATAAAGCATGAACTCATTTGCAGCCACATTTTCTAATTCTTTTCTGCCCAACATCCTAAATTCTATCAAGGTTCTATAATCAGGGCCCCTAATTGATGTTTTTGAACTGTGGTGTTGGAGAAGACTCTTGAGAGTCCCTTGGACTGCAAGGAGATCCAACCAGTCCATCCTAAAGGAGATCAATCCTGGCTGTTCATTGGAGGGACTGATGCTAAAGCTGAAACTGCAATACTTTGGCCACCTCATGCGACGAGTTGACTCACTGGAAAAGACTCTGATGCTGGGAAAGGTTGGGGGCGGGAGGAGAAGGGGATGACAGAGGATGAGATGGCTGGATGGCATCACCAAATCTATGGACATAAGTTTGAGTGAACTCCGGGAGTTGGTGGTGGACAGGGAGGCCTGGCATGCTGTGATTCATGGGGTCACAGAGAGTCAGACATGACTGAGCGACTGAACTGAACTGAACTGACTGAAGGCTGAACCTCCTAGGGACACAGTTCTATTAGGGCAGTGTCTTGAGACACATGGAAATCTCTGAATTTCCATATAGTTCACACTTTGAGGATTCAGGACTATAATCCCCCTAGAATACAGGACAGAAATGTCCTACCATGAGACAAAAGTCAAGCCCTTTTATTTCAGGACTAATAGGCAGCTAAAAACCTAGATGACAAAGAACATCATCTTCAACATGATATTTAAAAGAAGTTGTTAAGCTATTACAGAAAAATTATTGCTGATGCCCCTTTTGACCAGAGCTGTAAACCATGCTAGATCTGAATCACACCTTTTCTTCAGAACTGATGGTGAAAATTCACTGCAGATGGTGATTGCAGTCATGAAATTAAAAGATGCTTACTCCTTGGAAGAAAAGTTATGACCAATCTAGAGAGCATATTAAAAAGCAGAGACATTACTTTGCCAACAAAGGTCCATCTAGTCAAGGCTATGGTTTTTCCCGTGGTCATGTATGGATGTGAGAGTTGGACTGTGAAGAAAGCTGAGTGCCGAAGAATTGACGCTTTTGAAGTGTGGTGTTGGAGAAGACTCTTGAGAGTCCCTTGGACTGCACGGAGATCCAACCAGTCCATCCTAAAGGAGATCAGTCCTAGGTGTTCATTGGAGGAACTGATGGTGAAGCTGAAACTCCAATACTTTGACCACCTCATGTGAAGAGTTGACTCACTGGAAAAGACCCTGATGCTGGGAGGGATTGGGGGCAGGAGGAGAAGGGGATGACAAAGGATGAGATGGCTGGATGGCATCACTGACTCGATAGACATGAGTTTGGGTAAATGCCAGGAGTTGGTGATGGACAGGGTGGCCTGACCTGCTGCAATTCAAGGGGTCACAAAGAGATGGACACAACTGAGTGACTGAAATGAACTGATGGTTAAATTTTAACTAATCTTGCAGTTAGTTGTTAAAACATAGCTATTTATTTAAAATTGTTAAACACAGTGTTAAAAACAAAAGTAATATATACTGAATGATCCTTGCTTCACAAATATTTTACTCAATCTTATGCTTTTCTATGATTTAAGGTCATCTACATCACTTGCCATGGAATCAGAAGACGTTTGCTTCTTGGCAGGAAAGTTACGACAAACCTAGACCGTGTGCTGAAAAGCAGAGACATTACTCTGCTGACAAAGGTTCATATAGTCAAATCTATGGCTTTCCCAGAGGTCACATATGGGTGTGAGAGCTGGACCATAAAGAAGGTAGAGCGTTGAAGAATCGATGCCTTTGAATTGTGGTGCTGAAGAAGACTCCTGAGAGTCCCTTGGACAGCAAGGAGATTAAACCAGTCAATCTTAAGGGAAATCAACCCTGAATATTCATTGGAAGGACTGATGCTGAAGCTGAAACTTCAGTATTTTGGGATTTCTGATGCAAACACCTGACTCATTAGAAAAGTCCCTGATGCTGGGAAAGATTGAGAGCAGAAAAAGAGGGCGCCAGAGGATGGATAGGACCACCAATGCAATGGAGTTGAACTTGTGCATACTTAGGGAGATGGTGAGGGACAGAGAGTCCTTGCATGCTGCAGTCTATGGGGGCGCAAAGAGTCGGCCACAACTGGGTAATTGAACAACAATATCATTACCTGCACATCCCTGGCTATAACTGAAGATTTCTAGAAGTCCTATTAAAAGCTGCTTTTGAAGAACAGACAGCAGACACTAGAAAAATTACTATAAAGCTGAGAAAATGTCATGTGGGTCATATAAGCCAAAGTTAAAGATATTTAACTGATTATGAAATTTAAAGATTCACATTTTAAAAATTTAACAAAAACTTAGTGTGCAAAGAAAAGGGTGAATGTCTAATATGCATTTTTTCAACTCTAGGGTTTTTTTCTTGTGTTTAATAATATTCAAACAGAACTATATTACTTTCTTTTCACAGATTTTCATCCATTTGTTTCTCCCTTCTCTAGTGGCTCAGACAGTAAAGAATCTGCCTGCAACACAGGGACAAGGTTTGATCTCTGGGTTGGGAAGATCCCCTGGAGAAAGGAATGGCTACCACTTCAGTATTCTAGTCTGAAGAATTCCATGGATAGAGGAGTCTTTTGTGCTACAGTCCATGGGGTTGCAAAGAGTCAAACATGACTGAGCAACTAAGCATGCATGATGATACTTTCATTCACTTTGAGCTTTACTTTTGCACTCTCTTTTCTGTATATATATATAATGTCCTTTTGAGTATGAACTCTACTAGTTAATGTGAAATAATTGGTTTCTTTTTGTCAACCTTTTAAATAGGAAAAATAAAAGGAGAGGGCACAATGAAATTATTGAAGCAATTGAACCTGCATGCTTCATCCTTCAAATTAGTATTGTTAGGTGACTCTCTGTGAAGATACAATCTCCAGCCTGAGAAATTTGTATTGTGAAATGGTTTCTTTATCAGTGAGGTTAATGAAGATGTCAGCAAATGGGATGAGGCCTTGCCAAATGGAATTACTTTCACCTCCAATCCAACTTGGAAAAGGTGTTAATCAGTAACAATAATCTTATCAGCAGCTGAGAAGGAGGTTTTGGATGTGGTCATTTTGTTCCTCAATAGAAAGCCCTGAAAAGATAATTATTTTCAAAATCTATATCATCTATACTATGAAAATCTCTTTTCTAAAGTACAGACCTTTGTAAAACAAAGACAAAAATGGGTTTATGGATCAGAAAGAGTTTTGAAAGAAGAATTTAGATAGGAACATATCTAAAGTATTTTTAAACTTTTCTGGAGTTTTCAAGGCATGACCAAGAAAAGTATATATCAACTAAACATAATCATAGAAATAGAGTCATCACATCATAGAAACATAATTACTTAATTGAACAGGATCAACACCACAACAGAAAACTACATGCTTGCTGAGAATATCAACTTGGAAAATAAAAGAAAAAGCTATAAAGTTTACTAACTTGTATAGTCTGAATATAAAAAGTGAATGGCAACCCATACATAATGCTGTAAGTAAAAATGAATTCTAGTAGACTAAAGGTCTCAATGTTAAAGGGAAAATGATACGGATTTCCAGAAAATAAAATAGCAGGACATCTTCCTGATATATGGTAGCCAAAAATTTTTGAGTAATACACATAATCATCCACCATAAAGGGAATAATTAATCATTTGGATTTCATAAAAAAAAAACCTCTGTTCATAAACAAAATCAATACGAAAGAGCAAAAAGATAAGACACAATTAAGATTTTGGAATTGTATGTAAAAAATAAAGACTATTACCAAAATATGCAAAGGGTTCCTATAAATCAATAAAGTAAAAGTGAAGTCGCTCAGTTGTATCTGACGCTTTGTGACCCTGTGGACTGTATGTAGCCTGCCAGGCTCCTCCACCCATGGGATTTTCCAGGCAAGAATACTGGAGTGGGTTGCCATTTCCTTCTTTAGGGGATCTTTCCGACCCAGGGGTCGAATCCTGGTCTCCCACACAGCAGTCAAACTCTTTACCATCTGAGCCACCAGGGAAGCCCACATAAATCAATAATAAAAGATAAAAACCTAATTTTTAAAAAAGTGACAAAAGCTTTAAATAATTCCCAGGGAAGCTTTGCTGATCTCCAATAAACTTGTGCAAAGGCACTTAGCGTGTTTAGTTATTAGGGAAATGTAAATTTAAAACTACAAAAGATAAAAAGATACTATTACATAGCAAGCAGAATAAAAATTAAAAGACTGCCAATAGCAAGTAAAATGTGGAGTAACTAGAATTATCATATACTACTTTTATTTCCTTTTTTTTTTCAGATGCTTCTAATGAGAGTATAAACTGGTACAACTATTTTGGAAAACTCACAATGTTTACTAAAGTTGAACATAATAGTACACTGTGTGAGTGTGTTAAGTCGCCTCAGTCGTGTCCAACTCTTTGTGACCCTATGGACCACAGCCTGCCAGGCTCCTCTGTCCATGAGATTTTCCGGGCATGAATACTACAGTGGGTTGCCAGGACCTTCTCCAGGGGATCTTCCCAACCCAGGGATTGAACCTGTGTCTTTTATGTCTCTTGTATTGGCAGCCAGTTTCTTCACTGCTAGTGCCACCTGGGAAGCCCAACAATCTGGCAATTCTGCTCATAAATAGTTGCTAACAGAAATGTATACAAATATCCCCAAAATATAATTATGAGTGCCTCTTGATGAAAGTGAAAGAGGAGAGTGAAAAAGGTGGCTTAAAACTCAATGTTCAAAAATGAAGTTCATGGCACCTGGTCCCGTCACTTCATGGCAAATAGAAGGGGAAACAATGGAAATAGTGACAGTGACTTTATTTTGGGGGGCTCCAAAATCACTGCAGATGGTGACTCAGTTCAGTTCAGTTCAGTTGCTCATTCATGTCCAATTCTTTGCGACCTCATGGACTGCAGCATGCCCAGCTTCCCTGTCCATCACCAACACCGCAGCTTGCTCAAGCTCATGTCCATTGAGTCGGTGATGCAATCCAACCATCTACAGTGGGTGACTGGAGACATGAAATTAAAAGATGCTTGCTCCTTAGAAGAAAAGCTGTGACAAACCTAGACAGCATATTAAAAAGCAGAGACGTTACTTTGCCATCAAAGGTCCACCTAGTCAAGGCTATGGTTTTTCCAGTGGTCATGTATGGATGTGAGAGTTGGACTATAAAGAAAGCTGAAAACCAAAGAATTGATGCTTTTGAACTGTGGTATTGGAGGAGACTCTTGAGAGTCCCTTGGACTGCAAGGAGATCCAACCAGTAACTCCTAAAGGAAATCAGTCCTGAATATTCATTGGAAGGACTGATGCTGAAGCTGAAACTCCAATACTTTGGCCACCTGATGTGAAGAACTGACTCACTTAAGACCCTTATGCTGGGAAAGATTGAAGGCAGGAGGAAAAGGTGACAACAGAGGACAATATGGTTGGTTGGCATCACCAACTCAATGGACATGAGTTTGAGCAAGCTCCAGGTTGGGACAGGGAAGCCTGACATGCGGCTGTCAGTCCATGGGCTTGCAAAGAGTCGGATATGACTGAACAACTAAACTTGGCAACATTGTCGTCCATAATTGCCTTCAACTGAAAATAACTCAGATGCCTAAAAACATTTGAATAGATAAACAAATTGGTGGTATGCCCATGTAATCAAATACCATAGATTAAAATAAGATATTGTATTACTGATGAACACAATAGCATGAATGTTTCACAAAAGCGAGACATGAAAGAGTAAGTACTTATTTAATTCCACATGTATCAGGTCAAGAAGAGGAAGAACTAATCATGATAACAGACATCAGAATACTGCTAATTTCTGGAATGTAAACTTGAAGCAGTGATTGAGAGACAGGTTAAGGGAATGCTAGTAATTTCCACATTTTGATCTAGGAGCTGCTTAAATGTGTGTGCTTGCTGTGTTAAATTTTATTGAAGTATACACAGGATTTGAGGACTTATATATTTTGTATTTAAATGTGAAATTGCCAGTTAAATAGAAAAAAATGTTAAGTAAATGAAGTTAGATTATAGGAAAATTATAATGAACTCTGAGGAAAACTTTAAGAAAAAATATGTAAGAAGATTATTATCTTCCATCTGGAAAATTAATGATACAAGAGTGAATGCAAAGTGATCATTTGAGATAGGTTGAGTGCTTTGGTGTTCTTTAATATGCTTTGAAATAGAAAAGGTGCAATATTTGTTTCCTTGTTCTAGAGACTAAATCTAGAAGTAATATAAATTACTTACATAAGCAGTAAGGAGAAGTTTGTTTTTATCATCACAGAAAACTTGAAATAGAGATTTCCTAATCTTAGTTAACTTATCAGTTGAATAACATAATCAATAACTCGATTTTATTTCATTTTTTCATATACTCATATTGGTTTACAGCTTGAAGACTGAAATCACCCTGAAGAGTGGTGCTTTAAAACTAGATTCGCAGTGTAATACTAAAGAGAGATCTTATCTCTTTGAGAGTTACGTCTCTTAGGAAGGGAATGTACAAACTCTTCTCTTAACAAGGGGAATGCTTGAAACAAAAATACTGGCACATACACCATACACACATGTAGGGATAGACTCTTCAATATCCCATAAAACTCCCCCACTAACAGGGTATGGGCCTTTTCAAGCACCATCTTATCCCTTGTACGAATGTCTTTTCAGTAAAACACATTTCTTCCTTGGAAGTTTCATCTCTCTACAAGGTACTAAATCTTGCTAATATATTAAACTAGACCATTAAAATTAGCAGGTGCTAGTTGAATACCTGGGTCAGGAAGACTACCTGGAGAAGGAAATGGCAACATACTCCAGTATCCTTGCCTGGGAAGTCACATGGACAGAGGAGCCTGGTGGGCTACAGTCCACAGGTCACAAAAGAGTTAGATACAACTGAGTGATTAAATGACAACAACAAAGCAAATTTACATGTAATTTTCATAAAAACCCTATGAAGTAAGATAGGTAAAACTGAAGTGAAGCTCAGAGGGGCGAAGTATCGTTCCCAAGGTCACACAGCTAAATATGGATAACTCATAAATTAAAGCTCTGATCTCTCAAAGATAAAATCTTAAATCAGGGACAACAAATTTATCTCAAAAGTGATAATTAGTATTTTAGGTTCTGTTAACTACATAGTCTCTGTTAAACCATTCAGTTCTGTATTACAGCGTGGAAAGAGCAATAGATAGCATATAAACTAATGAATATAGTTGTGCCTAATAAATCTTTATTTATAAAAAATGGTGATAAGTTTTACCCGATGTATTAAAGAAGAAACAATAAGATAAATTTTGGTTGCGAAATATTCTACAAAATTATTGACCTAGACTCCTCAAAGAAAGATGTATTGGGCACAAAGAATGATCCAAATTAGAGGAAACTCATTGCCAAATTCAGACTTAAACTGAAGAATGTAGGGAAAACCACTAGATCATTCAGGTATGACCTAAATCAAATCCCTTATGGTTATACAGTGGAAGTGAGAAATAGATTTAAGGGACTATATCTGATGGACAGAGTGCCTAATGAACTATGGACAGAGGTTCATGACATCGTACAGGATACAGGGATTAAGAACATCCCCATGGAAAAGATGCAAAAAAGCAAAATGGCTATATGAGGAGGCCTTACAAATAGCTGTGAAAAGAAGAGAAGTGAAAAGCAAAAGAAAAAAGGAAATCTATACCCATTTGAATATAGAGTTCCAAAGAATAGCAAGGAGAGATAAGAAAGCCTTCCTCAGCGATCAATGCAAAGGAATAGAGGAAAGCAACTGAATAGGAAAAACAAGAGATCTCTTCAAGAAAATTAAAGATATCAAGGGAACATTTCATGCTAAGATGGGCTCGATAAAGGACAGAAATGGTATGGACCTAACAGAAGCAGAAGATATTATGAAGAGGTAACAAGAATACACAGAAGAACTGTACAAAAAAGATCTTCACAATCCAGATAATCATGATGGTGTGATCACTCACCTAGAGCTTCACATGGAATGTGAAGTCAAGTGGGCCATAGGAAGCAAAACTACAAACAAAGCTAGTGGAGGTGATGGAATTCTAGTTGAGCTATTTAAAATGCTAAAAGATGATGCTGTGAAAGTGTTGCACTCAATATGTCAGCAAATTTGGATAACTCAGCAGTGGCCACAGGACTGGAAAAGCTCAGTTTTCATTCTAATCCCAAAGAAAGGCAATGCCAAAGAATGCTCAAACTACTGCAAAATTGCACTCATTTCACAAGCTAGTAAAGTAATACTCAAAATTCTACAAGCCAGGCTTCAGCAATATGTGAACCGTGAACTTCCAGATAATCAAGCTGGTTTTAGAAAAGGCAGGGGAACCACAGATCAAATTGCTAACATCTGCTGGACCATAAAAAAAGCAAGAGAGTTACAGAAAAAACATCTATCTGATTTTTGCCTATGCCAAAGCCTTTGACTGTGTGGATCAGAATAAACTGTGGAAAATTCTGAAAGAGATGGGAATACCAAACAACCTTACCTGCCTCTTGAGAAATCTGTATGCAGGTCAGGAAGCAACAGTTAGAACTGGACATGGAACAACAGACTGGTTCCATACAGTATGTCAAGGCTGTATATTGTCACCCTGCTTATTTAAATTATATGCAGAGTACATCATGAGAAACCCTGGGCTGGAGGAAGCACAAACTGGAATCAAGATTGCTGGGAAAAATATCAGTAACCTCAGATATGCACATGACACCACCCTTATTTCAGAAGGTGAAGAAGAACTAAAGAGCCTCTTGATGAAAGTGAAAGAAGAGAGTGAAAAAGTTGGCTTAAAACTCAATATTCAGAAAACTAAGATCATGGCTTCTGGTCCCATCACTTCATGGCAAATAGATGGGGAAACAGTGGAAACAGTGGCTGACTTTATTTTGGTGGCTCCAAAATCACTGCAGATTGTGATTGCAGCAAAGAAATTAAAAGATGCTTGCTCCTTGGAATAAAAATTATGACCAACCTAGAAAGCATATTAAACAGCAGAGACATTATTTACCAACAAAGGTCTGTCTAGTTAAGGGTATAGTTTTCCCAGTAGTCATGTATGGATGTGAAAGTTGGACTATAAAGAAAGCTGAGTGCAAAAGAATTGATGCTTTTGCACTATAGTGCTGGAGAAGACCCTTGAGAGTCCCTTGGACAGCAAGGAGATCCAACCAGTCCATCCTAAAGGAGATCAGTGCTGAGTGTTCATTGGAAGGACTGATGTTGAAACTGAAACTCCAATACTTTGGCCATCTGATGCAAAGAGCTGACTCACTTGAAAAGACCCTGTTGCTGGGAAAGATTGAAGGCAGGAGGAGAAGGGGATGACAGAGGATGAGATGGTTGGATGGCATCACCGACTCAATGGACATTAGTTTGGGTAAACTCCGGGAGTTGGTGATGGACAGGGAGGCCTGGTGTGCTGCATTCCATGGGGTCTCAAAGAGTTGGACACGACTGAGCAACTGAACTGATCTGAACTGAACTGAAATAGACATGATAAGTGAAGGCAATGCATAATCCTTGATTAAATACTTCATGAATAAATTTTTAAAAATACTGGACATAGGTTCAATACAACCATTATCAAGCTACCAGTGGTATTTTTCACAGAACTAGAACAAATAATTTCACAATGTGTATGGAAATACAAAAAACCTTGAATAGCCAAAACAATCTTGAGAAAGAAGAATGGAACTGGGGGAATCAACCTGCCGGACTTCAGGCTCTACTACAAAGCCACAGTCATCAAGACAGCATGGTACTGGCATAAAGTAAAAAATATAGATCATTGGAACAAAATAGAAAGCCCAGAGATAAATCCACACACCTATGTGCACCTTATCTTTGACAAGGGAGTCAAGAATATTCAACGGAGAAAAGACAATCTCTTTAACAAATGGTGCTGGGAAAACTGGTCAACCACTTGTAAAAGAATGAAACTAGAACACTCCCTAATGCCATACACAAAAATAAACTCAAAATGGATTAAAGATCTAAATGTAAGTCCAGAAACTATAAAACTCCAAAAGAAAAACATAGGCAAAACACTCTCCGACATAAGTCAAAGCAGGATCCTCCATGACCCACCTCCCAGAATATTGGGAATGAAAGCAAAAATAAACAAATGGGACCTAATTAAAATTAAAAGCTTCTGCACAGCAAAGGAAACTGTAAGCAAGGTGAAAAGACAGCCTTCAGAATGGGAGAAAATAATAGCAAATGAAGCAACTGACAAAGAATTAATCTCAAAAATATAGAAGCAACTCCTGCAGCTCAATCCAGAAAAATAAACGACCCAATCAAAAAATGGGCCAAAGAACTAAACAGACATTTCTCCAAAGAAGACATACAGATGGCTAACAAACACATGAAAAAATGCTCAACATCCCTCATAATCAGAGAGATGCAAATCAAAACCACAATGAGATACTATTTCACACCAGTCAGAATGGCTGCTATCCAAAAGTCTACATGCAATAAATGCTGGAGAGGGTGTGGAGAAAAGGGAACCCTCTTACACTGTTGGTATGGAATGCAAACTAGTACAGCCACTTGGAGAACAGTGTGGAGATGCCTTAAAAAACTGGAAATAGAACTACCATACGACTCAGCAATCCCACTCCTGGGCATACACACCGAGGAAACCAGAATTGAAAGAGACACATGTACTCCAATGTTCATCTCAGCACTGTTTATAATAGCTAGGACATGGAAGCAACCTTGATGTCCATCTGCAGATGAATGGATAAGAAAGCAGTGGTACAAATACACAATGGAGTATTACTCAGCAATTAAAAAGAATGCATTTGAATCAGTTCTAATGAGGTGGATGAAACTGGAGCCTATTATACAGAGTGAAGTAAGCCAGAAAGAAAAACATCAATACAGTATACTAACACGTATATATGGAATTTAGAAAGATGGTAACGGTAACCCTGTATACGAGACAGCAAAAGAGACACAGATGTATAGAACAGTGTTTTGGACTCTGTGAGAGCACGAGGGTGATATGATTTGGGAGAATGGCCTTGAAACATGTATATTATCATATGTGAAATGAATCGCCAGTCCAGGTTCGATGCATGATACAGGATGCTCGGAGCCAGTACACTGGAATGAACCAGAGGGCTGGGATGGGGAGGAAGGTGGGAGGGGGGCTCAAGATGGGGAATACATGTACACCCAGGGCAGATTCATGTCAATGTATGGCAAAACCAATACAATAATGTAAAGTAATTAGCCTCCAATCAAAATAAATAAATTAAAAATTAATAATAATAAAATAAAGAATAAAAATACTGGACAATTTGTGGACTGTTACGTTTGAAGGGGACGACGGAGAATGAGATGGCTGGATGGCATCACCGACTCTGTGGACATGAGTTTAAGTGTACTCCGGGAGTTGGTGATGGACAGGGAGGCCTGGCGTGCTGTGATTCATGGGGTCGCGGAGAGTCGGACACGACTGAGTGACTGAACTGAACTGATGTTTGAATGTGGACTGTATAAGATATAAGATTACTAAGTTGATACTAATTTTATTGGGTAGTGCAGTGTTCTGACTCTTAAAAAAAAGTTATTTTTCTTTGGAGATACAGCTTTGTGTGTTGCAGTCCATGGAGTCACAAAGAGTTGGATGCAACTTAGCGACTAAACCAGAACAGACTAAAGGACTGGAGTGGAGGGAAGAAAGGAAAAGAATAGAAATGAAAAGAGAAGGGAAGAGAGAAAAAGAGGGAGGGAGGAAAGAAGGAAGGAAGTGAGGAAGGAAGAAAGGTACTGGGTCATGTTGGTCGCATGGCCATAGTTTGCTGATCCTCTCCTTAAATGTTTCAACAGTCTCGGTGCCCACCACATGTCTTTAAGATAATGCTGCTTACAATAGTTTATTTATTTTACAACACTAAGTGTAAGAAGATCAAAAGGTCAAAAATTTTGACCAACTCCAGCAGCCGACCCCCATGTTCCCCTCAATTCGGTAGACTTTTAGAAAAGTTTCTTACTGAGTTTCTTTCATTGACCTTTTTCTTAGAATAGTTAGTTTAGAAAAATGTGCAGTTGTAATTTCTTTCTCTGCCCCTTTAAGATGTAAATCTACAGTCCAGGGATGTCTTTGTCAAGAACCTGGGAGCCAGCAAATCCCTTTGAAATGTCATCTTCAAGGAGAGAGTGCCTCTATCCTCCAGTCTCTGGGTGAGAGCAGGGGCCTAAATTTGATAAACTTCAATTAGCAAACCCTGAGAGCCTAATCACAATGACCAGCTTACTCCCTAACATCTGCTAGTACTTTTCCATTAGCTCATACAAAGCTTCAAAAATCTCCAGCCTTTTGTTTCATGGAGTTGAGTGCAACCTTTTTTACCTATGGCAATAGTCTTGAATAAAGTTTTCCTTCACATTTGTAACAAGTATCCAGTGCAATTTCTTTTACTCTGTATGTCAGAATATCAATGGCTGCTGCTGCTGCTGCTGTCGCTTCAGTCGTGTCCGACTCGGTGCAACTCCACAGACGGCAACCTGCCAGGCTCCCCCGTCCCTGGGATTCTATTAGGTCTCAAACAACCAGGTTTGGGTCAATTAGAAATTGTGATTCAACATTATTGTAATTAATTTTATAATGTGTTTCTGTTTGTATTTGAGTCCTTCATGAAAGTAGGCATTAAGAAGGACACCAAGCAAAGCAAAATAGCTTTGAATGAAATCTACCTGTGCCTTCAAGTTACATCTAATCTTTAAAACACTAAAGTTGCATTTTCTGAATCACTATTCACTGGAAAAGACTCTGATGCTGGGAAAGGTTGGGGGCGGGAGGAGAAGAGGTCGACGGAGAATGAGATGGCTGGATGGCATCACCGACTCTGTGGACATGAGTTTGAGTGAACTCCGGGAGTCGGTGATGGACAGGGAGGCCTGGCGTGCTGTGATTCATGGGGTTGCGGAGAGTCGGACACGACTGAGCGACTGAACTGAACGGAACTGATTCATGAGCAGAAAGTCATGTGCATCATCTGCTTCCCAGAGAAGGCATCTTCATTTTCTTAAAGGTGACTTTACTGTGACTCCCTGGGAAACTCTGGTGGAATATTTAAGGATGATCAGGCCTTCCTTACTTTGGCCACCTGATATGAAGCGCAGACTCATCGGAAAATACCCTGATGCTGGGAAAGACTGAGGGCAGGAGGAGACGGGGGACAGAGGATGAGGTGATTGGATAGCATCACCGACTCAGTGGACATGAATTTGAGTAAATTCTGGGAGACAGAGAAGGACAGGGAAGCTAGTGCTGCAGTGCATGGGGTCGCAGAGAGTCAGGCACAGTTTAGTGAATGAACAAGGCTTTCCTTTGTTCACTATTTCCTGACATATTTTCCCTGGTATACGGAACTGAAGGTCTAACCCTTGAAAAAGAGCCAGAAGCAACCTATATTCTAGTGCTGCTGCTGCTGCTGCGTCACTTCAGTCGTGTCCGACTCTGTGTGACCCCATAGACAGAAGCCCACCAGGCTCCCCCGTCCCCGGGATTCTCCAGGCAAGAACACTGGAGTGGGTTGCCATATATTCTACTAGTGGGCATTATTTACCAAAGATAACAAAAACCACGATCCCCATCTAGGATTATGGAGCTCTAAATCTCATTTGGGCCTCCCTTGTGGTTCAGCTGGTAAAGAAGCCACCTGCAATGCAGGAGACCCAGGTTCGATCCCTGGGTTGGGAAGGTCCCTTGGAGAAGGGAAATCTACCCACTCCAGTATTCTGGCCTGGAGAATTCCATGGACTGTATAGTACATGGGGTCATAAAGAGTCAGACATAACTGAGTGACTTTCACTTGTAAAATTTTTTTGATTCCCTGGTGGCTAAGACAGTAAAGAACCTGTATGCAATGTGGGAGACTGGAGCTCGATCCCTGGGTCTGGAACATCCCCCGGAGAAGGAAATGACAACCCACTCCAGTATTCTTGCCTGGAAAATCCCATGGACAGAGGAGTCACAAAGTGTTGGACACGACTAAGCGACTTTACTTTCACTTTTCAAATCTTATTTACTTAAATGCTTTAGTTTCAAGAAAGTTATAGAACACTGATTTTTTGTGATCACCTTACTCTTGTGCCAACCTTGGAGTTTTTTATTTGCTTGTGCTCTTTTCCCTGAAGTCTAATGTGATGTTTTTAAAAGATGGAGGTGGTGGTAGAGGGGATCTAAAGGACAGGAACTATAAAGTAGATAGAATGAACCCATTAAATACATCTGTGCAATGCACCAAAAGTCAGCCAAGAGTTGAGTAGCAGCTGAAAGTCACTATACAAACCTTGAGTCCAGAATATGGATCATGTCTACCTGAAGGAAAAGATGGCCCTTCTCTCACAAGGCATCCTTTATTCTCCTAACCATGCTCCCTAGAACCAATTTATCTAGAAGGGGAGACTTTCTAGTTTGTCCTTTTTCTAGAGAAATCTCTCTCCTCCTGTCTCTTATTTTCTTAATAACAACAAATATTCACTATAACTCTGGACTTAGATGAGAAGCCTAGTATTTCTAGACTCAACTATACTCTGAATTTATGCCATGGAATGATTATATAGTGCAGATTTAAAAGAAAAAGAAACAGTGAAGAGTTCAGAAACATGAATCATCATTCTGATTTTTCCAACAGTGCCCCAAACAACTTTATACTTGATTCTTAAACTTCTTTAGCTGCAAAATATGATGACACTGAAGCCAGAGGTCCACAGCAGTACAGATTAAATGAAATGACAGATGAAAAAAATGCTTTGAAAATGTTGCAAACATAATCTAAATGCAAAGCATGACTGCTAGGCAAAGGAGATTTAGTTGTTTTGTTTTGTTCTTTATGACATACTTTTTTGATTCTAGTCTTTTTTTTTTTTGTCTGCTTCACATCATCTCCTCCCTCCCTTCTCCCATGTAGCATTAAGGGCTTAATAACTACAGTCACTTTTCCCATCAGTAGTCACAGGATGTTTAAGTTTCTTGTTGATTTTCTTCTTAATTTAATTAGAATTTTAATGGAATAATTGCAACTTTACATACTCTGCATAGTGATTTAGAGGATTATGTTTACTCTGAGGATTTTTTTTAAGTCTCTGGAGGAGAACAGACAATAAACAAAAATGAATAAAATCATTATAGCAATTTATTGAGAATAGTAAAAAGGAAAATGCTTCTAAAATTCCACTTGAACATCAACGTGTTGGGTGTTCTTAAAAAACCTCAACAAAGCCATTCAGTCATTTATTCTGAAAGTATAAAAGAAGTAGAAAAATCTCCTGAGCCTTACAATTTTGCTTGTCTAATCATCTATTCCATATTCTTCCCAAACTGAGAAACTTGATCAAAACCTCTAAGGTATTATTTTCCTTCACATTCTTGTTCTGTAATTCCCTCCCTTGGTCAGGGGTTAATTAATTTTCTGTTTGGTAGTTTACGTGAATATTCTTTTGAACTAGGAAGCATCAGTATATATAATACACACATATAGTAGCTTTGTTAACTATGAAACACCATTTAAGTTATTTTGATACATGTAGTGATGTTGAAGGTCAACAGAGAAATTGTATCATTTTTTTAAACAACACAGGCACATCCTGATCTCTTACCATCTTGCCATGCCCCAGGATGAATACTTTATCTACATTATATAATTTAATTCTCAAAATAGCCCTATAGTGAGCGAAGTGAAGTTGCTCAGTCATGTCCAACTCTTTACGACCCCATGGACTGTAGCCCACCAGGTTCCTAAGTCCGTGGGATTCTCCAGGCAAGAATCTCTTACCATCTTGCCATGCCCTAGGATGAATACTTTATCTACATTATATCATTTAATTCTCAAAATAGCCTTAAAAGAGGTAGTTAATCTTACTATTTTATGCAAAAAATGAATGAAATTGGATAATTTGTAGAGATGTGGATGGACCTGGAGACTGTCATACAGAATGAAATCAGAAAGAGAAAAACAAATATCATATAATAACACATACTGTGTGGAATCTGAAAAATATTTATATAGAAGATCTTATTTACAAAGCAGAGATAAGGACACAAGCATAGAGAACAAATGTATGGACACCCAGGGAGAAAGGCAGAGAGGAGATGAACTGGGAGACTGGGACTGGCCTAGATACACTAGTGACACTATGTATAAAATATGTAACTAATGAGAACTTGCTGTGTAGCACAGGGACTCTACACAATGCCCTGGGGTGACCAGAGTGGGAAGGGAATCCAAGAAAGAGGGGATATATTTATACATATGGCGGAGTCACTTTGCTGTGCAGCAGAGACTAACAAATCAAAAGCAATTATAATTCAATGAAAAAAAGTTTAAATGACGTAGATAAGATCATTGGATAAAAAGTCTAGACTCTTAAGAATCACTTAGCAAAGCGATTTGCACTGGCAGTTTCTCCAGATTATACCAGTGGATATAGCCTATGAGGTCAAAATGTACTGGAACCCTGAGTTTTACCCAAAATCCCTCACTTCAACCCCACCCACTCAAACTTACTTCACCTCATTGAGCCCCAAGGTCTTTTCTGTCAACTAAAGTAACAGGGTTTCATGATATTTCATGTTCCTCTCAGAACAGTCCATGAATCAATGGGGAATGTGCCTACAAATTCTTTTAAAAATCTGTTTAAAATGTTTGATTTTCCTTTTGTGTATCTTACAAACTAAGCACAAAAGTTTTATAAGCCTAAATTATCATACATTTTCAGAAAACTCCATAGACTTTATTTACACAGATTGATTCTTTGTTTTCATGAAAATTAAAATGGAAAGCAGATCATATTTGCAAGTTAGACTTCCAACTACAGACTTTGTAATGCAAATTTGAAGTTCAATTCTAGAAAAGAAGAGGATAAAAAGGAGAACCAAGGCTTTACAAAAGAAAGATTGCTTTTTGCCTTCTTTAATATAATGATTTCTGGAAAGCAAAATAAGTAACAGAATACTGTCCGGTATTCTTGCCTGGAGAATCCCACGGACAGAGGAGCCTGGTGGGCTACAGTCCATAGGGTTGAAAAGACTCAGACAGGACTGAAGTGACGGAGAATGCATGCAGACACGCATGCTGACTTATCTTCACTTGCTTTTATCCAGATTCCACTCAGCTGCTTTCTCTAGCATGTTGCAGTTGGATATGGCAAATTCACTTTATGCATGCTTCATTTCTTACAACAATTTAAAAAAAAAAAGAATGAGTATATTGTCTTAAAGAAGTTTATCTATGCTGTTTTTGTAGAGGGGTAACCAAAACTGAGTAATAGAAAGCTAATAGAAATTACTGGGCTTCCCCCATGGCTTGGGGTAAAGAATCTGCCTGCATTGCAAGAGCCGAAGGAGATGCAGGTTCAGTTCCATTCCTGGGTTGGAAAGATCTCCTGGAGGAGGAAATGGAAACCACTCCAGTATTCTTCCTGAAGAATCCCATGAACAGAGGAGCCCGGAGGGCTACAGTGCATAGAGTCCCAAAAGTTGGACATGACTGAATCGACTCAGCATACACACAATAGAAACTACTATGTATTCAGCACTTTGCTCTAAGCAAAGCGTAACGTTTTATTCAGAATGAGTCAAATCAGTGTCCCTGGCAGTAAGACAGCAGAATCAAGCTCTGTCCTCTGCCTGTGTATTCCGCTTTCATGCAGTACCTTACATCTGGTAGTCAGCAGTCTGTGCAAACAGAAACAACTAACTCTGTCAACTTCATGCTCTCCAAGACTGCTTTCCAAAGGATCAGCAGTTGGATAAATTCTGATGGTAAGACTTCTAGGTCGTTTTTTATACCCTCCTTCTTCTCATTAACTTCTCCTTCATCAGGTCTCATGGACCTTCTGTAATCCCTAATATCAGGAAGAAACCTAGTAAATGATTCTTGCTCAGCCATTTTCACTTGGGCAGTTCCTATTTATTATTATCACATAAAATTCAGCTTAAATATCACCTCTTCTAGGAAAAACTTCTAGAAACACCAATACAGACACTATCTTCCCTTTGCCTCTTCAGTTTCTGTAACAGTCATGATCTCATAGTGCTATTTATCTGGCAAATATTTATTAAATGTGAAGGTCACTGGGAATATAGATGAACACAGAACTCTAATCCTTGTGAAGTTTGATGTACTTTAAACAAGCAAGCTAAAAAATACATAAAACATAATACAAACTTAATAAATGATATAATACCAAAAAAGGGAAAGATAAGTGAGAAGAGAATCCTTTTTTGAAATAGAGAGTTTCTTTGAAGAGAGGACAGAATCAAGATGACTGGGAGAAATACCAATAACCTCAGATATGTAGATGACACCACCCTTGGGCTCCAAAATCATTGCAAATGATTCATGACTGCAGCCATGAAATTAAAAGATGCTTGCTTCTTGGAAGAAAAGATGAGATGATCAACCTAGACAGTGTATTAAAAAGCAGAGACATTACTTTGCCAACAAAGGTCCGTCTAGTCAAAGCTATGGTTTTTCCAGTAGTCATGCATGGATGTGAGAGTTGGACCATAAAGAAAGCTGAGCACCAGAGAATTGAGGATTTGAACTGTGGTGTTGGAGAAGACTATTGAGAGTCCCTTGACGGCAAGGAGATCCAATCAGTCCACCGTAAAGGAAATCAGTCCTGAATATTCATTGGAAGGACTGATGCTGAACCTCTAATCCTTTGGCCACCTGATGCAAAGAACTGACTCGTTGGAAAAGATACTGATGCTGGGAAAGAGTAAAGGCAGGAGGAGAAGGGGATGACAGAGATGGCTGGATGGCATCACCAGTTCAATGGACATGAGTTTGAGTAAGCTCTGGGAGTTGGTGACGGACAGGGAAGCCTGGCATGCCTCAGTACATGAGCTTGCAAAGAGTCGGACAGGACTAAGTGACTGAACTGAGCTGAAGTGTTGATAGTTAATTTTCATCCTAGTTTCAGAAAATGGGGAGATCTTTACACATGGTTCTATTTCTGACATTAAATATTTCTTTTTTACACTGAGTCACAATATTTCTCTTTATAAATCCTAACCTTTGATCCTACACCTCAATCCTAGACATTTACTCTGTAATATAGTAGTAGGCCCTAAAAATACAGATTTTGAAATGTTGAGAGAATACTGGTATGAAAGTAGATGCTTTCCAGGCTAAATATTCTCTACTTATTCATTTCCTATTTTTAACTGAACATGGTTTGTAGAAAATCATCATTCATTGGTCTCCGAGCTGATTGGTGGGAGTGAAAGTTGTAAGAAGTAAAAGAGACAAAACTGACCTCATTATGTGAGGAGAACTAATTTTTAAAGTTAATATGTATTTAATATACAAACTGATATGAATGAATATCCTTGTATGTTCCTCATCTTATTCACTACAAAGTTGTTGAAAGTGATTTTAAAAGATCCTGGCTTCAAAAGTCAACCTGCTTCTATACCTTAGGGAAAAAAAAACCAAACAAACTTGTTATAAAGACTCTTTACAACCCCCTGGACTGCAGCACGCCAGGACTCTCTGTCCCTCACCATATCCCAAAGTTTGCCCAAGTTCATGTCCATTGCATCGGTGATGCCAGCCAGTCATCTCATCCTCTGATGCCCTCTTCTCTTTCTGCCCTCCATCTTTTCCTGCATCAGGGACTTTTCCAAAGAGTTGGCTGGATTTTATCCATCTTTATGGATCTTAGACTGGGCTAAAGTCTGAAGGGAAGGGAAAGCACTCACAAATGCAGAGAATCAGAGAGTCTTATTCTATTTCAGGAAGCCCCATGTGAAAGGCTGTGTGTCTGATCAAAAAAATAAAATTCTGCAGTCCTGTTCAGCACACCAACAATTCTGGCCACTTGTTTCTTCAATGAGAACTCTAGGGGCTAAAGAAAACAAAATTTATGTGACTCTGGAAGTTTTTCAGAGCCCAGGAAGTGCTGTGTGAAGGTGCAGAAGTGTACTCTGGTCTCACCAATGGATAAAAGGCTTGCTTTCAAATTGTAGTTGCCTATACGGTACTTTCCCTTGGAATACAGTAAATAAGCAAGCCAATGAAAAAATTAATGGTACCCCAAACAGCACAGCCCTCTTGTTCAAAGAAGTTTATTTCACTATTTTGTATCCTGGAGTTCCAATAGAGACTGTGACAACAGGATGATTCTGCTGACTTCACAGAAAACAAAATAACAAAAGGAAAATAATCAGACTTGTTGTGCAGTCTGCCAGCAGATGCTGTGAAGAAAGGCAGAACAGCAGCAGCCAGCCATGTTCTGCTACTGGCAAAGTTTAGCTAATCAATATGGGGTTGGTGTCCGGGAGTGCATGCGTCCAGGCATGAATTCAGCAAAACACATTAGCGAATTTTCTTCCTCATTATATCTGCCCTATTCCTGAGGCCATGACAGAAAATATGGTCAGTAAAAAATACAATTTGTGGATTTTAAATTTCACACATTTCTGTTATTCATTGTTACTATATTTACTGCTTTATAAAATAAAGTGGAAATAACCCTGATTTTCTCCTCAGTTTTTATTACAAACTGAATTGCAAGTTTCACATTCAACCATTTGATTGTAAAATATTTAATGGATATGTTTCTGCAAAGGGTCCATATACTTCCCTCCTCTAGAAAAAATGGAATTAATTTTTATTTTCTTTAAATGTATATGTTGAATACTTCCTGATATACTTCAGAACACTAAACAAATATAGTTTTAAAATATACAGATTTTTTTTCCATTGACATGTGGAAGCAGGTGTTACAATTTAAGTCTAAAAATTATGATTTTAGATTTTATCTCAATAGACTTGATTAATAGATCTCAAAAGAGTTTTAAAGTATTGTACATAT
This sequence comes from Moschus berezovskii, assembly GCF_049115385.1. Lineage (NCBI taxonomy): Eukaryota > Metazoa > Chordata > Mammalia > Artiodactyla > Moschidae > Moschus > Moschus berezovskii. The sequence goes on from NC_142466.1 coordinate 25,594,229, forward strand.
ATGGCCCACTCCATGGAGATTCCAGCTGAACACTAATGTGGACCCCACTTCGCCCAAATAATGTTAATTTTCCCATAACACTATCAGTGAGTATATGAAGCAATGAGAATTCTCACACGTCCTTGTGAGTACAAATTAGTAAATCACTTTAGAAAATAATCTGACATTAAGTAGTTAATTTGAGGATTCACATATCTTATGTCCTAGCAATTCAACTCCTCATTGAATATCCTAAAGAAATTAATGATTCCCGCACACTGCAAAAGTGCTCATTGCAGTGTTATTCATAATAGCCCCAGCCTGGAAATTACTCAAATAGTTATCACTAAAATAAATAAATCAATTGTAATATAGTCACATAATCAATGCTTCACAATAATGAAGGGGAACAAACTACTACTAAAACTTAACAAACGAATTTCCAAAGCATAACATTAAGCAGAAGAGATGGACATAAAAACAACATGCCAGTATAATTCCATTTACATAAAGTTCAACCTCTGGCAAAACTCATTATTTGTTTAAAAATATGTATATTTTTTCATTTAAAAATCAACTGTACTTCAATTAAAACGCACATATTGATAAAACAAAAAACTTATTATCACAAAACATAGGATATGATTACATCAAAGGGGAACAATCTATTGTTCACTATTTGGCTTCACCTACTTTCAAGAGGTTTTTCTTTCTTTTGTTCCTATTTCCCCCATGTTTGGTTCCTATTTCCTACTATAAACCATATTCAACTGATAAAACTAGTTAGTAGTACTTACATTCTGCTCAATACTAATAACTTATCTTTCTGTATTATTACACACAGTCCACCAGCTTATTCAGCTACCAGGGAATGAAAAGTAATGCTGGATCCCAGTAGGTGAAATCACAGCAAATAGCACTTCTGGATGAAATAAAACACCCACCACTTCAGCTAGAATTTCCCAACAGTCTCTCTGAATTTCAGTACCTTTTCTCTGAGAAAGGTTGAAACAGTATAAAATATATCATATTTTGTTACCTTTCTCTCTTTAATATCATTGTGAAGGTACTACAAAGAAGCTAGACTAGTTTTCTTTTTAAAATGAGTATACATGGGATATCTGATGCTATCTAGTAAGTAGCTGTGTCTGATTAACACACTGGGGAAGAAATGTGGAAAATGAGCAGTCAGAACTGTTTCCATGGTTGCCAAGCTCTTTGCATGGAACAAAAGAAAGAAGGCCTTAGAAGGTGCCTCCGTCCTAGAGTTGAGCATGATTAAGTGCTGGAAATGCAGAAGGAGGTGGTATTCACTGCAAAATGCAGTTCATATATACAAGTAATATTGTAACTCTGTTGAGGCAAATATGTTATAAAAATCATTTTTGACAATATATAAGAATGTGATTGCAATGCTATAGTATAGTAGAATTTTATTGAGAACTTCATGAGGGGGAAGAAAACTGACCTTTACTCAGCACATTCTATAAGACTGGAATAAGCTTAGACTACCTATGTACCAAGAAATATAATTATCTTTTCTCCTATTTTAATAGATGAGAAACAAAGACTCAAACAGATCAAAGTACCTTTTCCAAGATAAACACCTGAAACTTTTCCTTTTCAAATCCAAACCAGGGCTGCATCTGCCACATTACAGACTGGCATCATAGATTCGGATATGTGAGATGTTTAATGGAATAGTCTAAAAAATGTATTGCTATACAGTATCTGCAGAGCAAGGAAGATGCTCATAACATTATCTATGTCCCTTTACTATAGAATCAACTTCGAAGGAAAATTTTATACCAGTATTAGAAATGGCTATGATTCTTTTGAATAGTTTAATTTTATGTTATGGATTTTTTGAATTTTATAAGTGACCATGTGCCCATCTTTGCAATGACCTGAAGAATACTTGGAGTGGTATTTGGACCGAGCTCAAACTCTAAAGTCTGAAATTTATATCTTGGTCCCACATAACCACTCTTATCCTCACTTTCATTTTGCCTAGTTTTTCTTTCTTTTTTTTCAATCCATATACTTTAAATTATATTTACTTTTCCTTAATCATGTATTTTTATGTCAACATAGACAAAAATACATTGCAAATAATAATTTTCCTTAAAGATATGCTTCATGTTTCATCTCTTCCTAAATTTCATAACTGGGTGATAATTCTTATGCTACAGGTTTCCTACCCACATCTCTGATTTCTCCTTCCACACCTCTTTTATACATGTCTAATATGTTGCATTATAGAGATATCTGCTAGGGACAACTAAAAATCCATTTTGTCTTGTTATATCTTTGTCAGAAGAATGCATTCTGCTCTGTCTCAATCTGACCTTTCAAATGTTATGCTTTGACAGACTCTCTCCTTCACCTGTCAGACAGTCCAGGAAAAAAGAGGAGAAAAAACACCTAGTAAATCATTCAGGATGTATCTCTATTACAGAAGAAAAATGAAATGGAGAAGTGAAATATAGTGATCCTGTTTCCTTCCCAAGGAAATCAAGGGGTTGGGGAAATTGACACAAGTTTTTACATTACAGTTTGAGAGACATGTGGGCATATCACATTAATTATGTTTAAATTCTTATCTTCACAAAAGAAGCTCCATTCTCCTTTATCTGTTCACTTTTGTCACTCTGCTCATGATACACATGGGTGATGAGGGTGAGGGGTCATCTTTATTTTATAATAAGTATTGCTAAGGTACAGTCTGTAAACAACCATGACCCATGGGATACCAGTGACACTGAGGACCAGGTTGACTCAGAATGCTGGGGAATTTTATTGGCATTTTTCATACTGGTTAGCCTGAACTATAATACGAACCAGTCATCAGTATCTGCTACTTAGTGCAATGGAATATACACTTTAAACAGGACTTCATCAAAATCCTTTTTTTTAAATTGTTTTAGTATATCTCAGTTGTCTTTCAGTTTTAATACATATCTCTCCTATTATCTTCTTCACTGCAATGTGAAACCAATGACAAAGGCACAGAACTCTACCAAGAGACACAGGAAAAGTCAAGCCGCTCGCTCAGTCGTGTCCGACTCTGCAACCCGGTGGACTGTAGCCCACCAGGCTCCTTCATCCACAGAATTGTCCAGGCAAGAATACTGGAGTGGGTTGCCATTTCCTTCTCCAGGGGATCTTCCCGACCCAGGGATCGAACCCAGGTCTCCCGCATTGCAGGCAGACGCTTTAACCTCTGAGCCACGTTATACATAATTTTGGCCTTTGAAATATCAAATAATTTTCCACTGCTGCTGCTGCGTCACTTCAGTCGTGTCTGCTACTAAGTTCTTAATATTCATTCAGAGGACTATTTTTTTTTCTGCAGAGAATGTAGTTTTCCTCAATAACACCAATGATAGCCCTTGGAGTATCCCTGTTTCAATTACCACATGCCAGATGAATTCCAAAAATTATATACTTATTGCATGTCAGTTTAGAGAAGCCAAAATGAAGCACATGAGATCAAAAGCAGAATGCTGGATGATAGAAGCCTGTAACAACAATTCCAATGCTGAAGGACAACAGAGAATCAACAGGAATCCAAAGGGGATTCCCGCCATTCACTGCTAACTAGGAATGCAAACTCCACAGATCCATAAGGAAAATACTCCTGGCATGAGTCTATAAAATTCCATATCTGGAACTTTCAGAATTCAAAAAATATATATTAGTGCCTACATGTAATAGGGTAGATGCATTAGAACTTAGCTCAGCACCAGTCACCTCTCTCCCCCAACCCTCCCCAAACACATCACACATTTACACTCATCATAGATGAGGGAAGATGGCAAAAACTATGGTTCCAATTATCTTGCTCAAGGTCACATAACTTGTAAGTTGTAGAACTGGGTTTCAAATCACTTGAAATTAAGCTGTGTTTTCTAAATTCAACTATGACTAGCTTTTGGTCAAATTCAATGTGAATTTTCAGATCCTCTTCACCTATCAGCTGCATTGAGTACTTGGATTACCAGTGAAACGATCTTCGTCCTAGAATCAAGTGAATCCACATTTTCCTTATTTACTTTATCCTTTTCTGTTCTTTTTAGAATGTTTATTCTGCCATTTTCTGGTGAATCATGTTTGCTTTGCACTTCTTAAATGTTTTCCCTCAGCTCCTCTATGATAGCTATTCTTTTCAATTCCCTGACCATTATTACCAGACTTATATATCAAATATGTCACCATCGTATCTCTGATATGTTAATAAAAATTAAAAAAAAAATAAAGTTTAAATCTTCATAATTTAGCCTACTTCCACCCAAGCTCTGAACTCCTATTCACCTCAAGTTCACCTGGATGTCTATTAGAGAGGAATTAGTTATATTTTAGTGTTATTAGAGTGAAACATCAGTGTTACATATTGTAGTATCTGTCACTCCCTGTGGATGATAGATTTCCTAAACTGAGGAACCAAAACTTACATATCCAGTCCCTGTGCATGATGTGTGACCAACATATGTTTGTCGAATGTGTTAATAATGCAATGTATTAATAATCAACCTGACACTGCCCAATATTGAAGTACATGCCCTCTCTTCTTCCTAACACTAGTCCTAAAATTCCTACTATCTCTTCCATAGAAGGAGGACTTAATAAAATATCTAGTATTTATTGTACTACTATATTAGCCATTCCATATATAGCAATTATATGTAGAAAATATAGCTATAGCTACTATACATATAAATCATACATAATGTGTATATACAACTGCTATAGATGTGAAATATAACATTTTAATGTAATAAATGCACATACACATAAATACATATATAGACATTTAACATAAAGAATATTATTTATAGAGATAAATATATATTTATGTATATATCATATAAATGCATAAGCATAAATGTTACATAAAATATTTAATTACATAATAATGCAATTAGATACCATATATAATACAAATTATCAAAATTATCATATATAGATGGATAAGGGAATGGCAACCCACTCCAGTATTCTTGCCTGAAGAATTCTATGGACAGAGGAGCCTGGTGGGATATAGACTATGGGTCACAAAGTGTTGGACACGACTGAGCGACTAACACACACACATACACACAACTTTTACAGAATACTATAAAGATATATATTACAACTATAAATACTCAGACAGGTACAATGTCTAATCTAGACTCACCTAAATATTTATATATAAAGTTGGGCACAAAGCCTCCCGGTCCTATTTCCAAACTGAATGCTCTGATCTACTCTGATATGCTGGTCAGTTATTTGAGTGGGAGCTGTTTTCTGAACTTCGTCATTTTCTTAAAAAACACTGGGGAATCAAACAAAGAGTAGGTGCTCAATACATTTGTGATGAATAAATTATAAAATAAAACTTCAACTTCATACTTTAAGATATCTAAATGGATAGGATGACTCAAATTTGGACACTTTTAGGTAAAATGATATCCTGAATCAGCTAATAGCAACCCAGTATGCTGTCACTGAAGTCAAGAAAAGTAGAAAGTATTTCCTAAAACAGAAAAAAGTGGGACTAATTATTCAATGAGTTAAAAGATTGACTCAACTTTTTCATATCTCACTGATTGAAAGCTACTGTGCTATGTAGCCATCTATCCTCTCTGAGTTTCAGTACAGTCATCTGAAGTATAATTATATACTTCTATAAAAGGGAGAGGCACCAGAGATCAAATTGCCAACATTCGCTGGATCATGGAGAAAGCAAGAGAATTCCAGAAAAACATCTATTTCTGCTTCATTGACTATGCCAAAGCCTTTGACTGTGTCGATCACAATAAACTGTGGAACATTCTGAAAGAGATGGGAATCCCAGACCACCTGACCTGCCTCTTGAGAAAACTGTATGCAGGTCAGGAAGCAATAGTTAGTACTGTACATGGAACAACAGACTGGTTCCAAATAGGAAAAGGTGTACGTCAAGGTTGTATATTGTCATCTTGCTTATTTAACTTATATGCAGAGTACATCATGAGGAACGCTGGGCTGCAAGAAGCACAAGCTGGAATCAAGATTGCTGGGAGAAATATCAATAACCTCAGATATTCAGATGACACTACCCTTATGGCAGAAAGTGAAGAGGAACTAAAAAGCCTCTTGATGAAAGTGAAAGAGGAGAGTGAAAAGGTTGGCTTGAAGCTCAACATTCAGAAAACAAAGATCATGGCATCTGGTCCCATCAGTTCAGTTCAGTTCAGTTATTTGCTCAGTCGTGTCCGACTCTCCGCGACCCCATGAATCACAGCACGCCAGGCCTCCCTGTCCATCACCAACTCCCGGAGTACACTCAAACTCATGTCCACAGAGTCGGTGATGCCATCCCATCACTTCATGGGAAATAGATGGAAAAACAGTGGAAACAGTGTCAGACTTTATTTTTTGGGGCTCCAAAATCACTGCAGATGCTGATTGCAGCCATGAAATTAAAAGACGCTTGCTCCTTGGAAGGAAAGTTATGACCAACTTTGATAGTATATTAAAAAGCAGAGACATTACTTTGCCAACCAAGGTCCGTCTAGTCAAGGCAATGGTTTTTCCCGTGGTCATGTGTGGATGTGAGAGTTGGACTGTGAAGAAAGCTGATCACTGAAGAATTGATGCTTTTGAACTGTGGTGTTGGAGAAGACTCTTGAGAGTCCCTTATACTGCAAGGAGATCCAACCAGTCCATTCTAAAGGAGATCAATCCTGGATGTTCATTGGAGGGACTGATGCTAAAGCTGAAACTGCAATACTTTGGCCACCTCATGCGACGAGTTGACTCACTGGAAAAGACTCTGATGCTGGGAAAGGTTGGGGGCGGGAGGAGAAGGGGACGACGGAGAATGAGATGGCTGGATGGCATCACCGACTCTGTGGACATGAGTTTGAGTGTACTCCGGGAGTTGGTGTAGGACAGGGAGGCCTGGCGTGCTGTGATTCATGGGGTCGCGGAGAGTCGGACACGACTGAGCGAATGAACTGAACTGAACTGAACTGATAACAACATATTTATATTTTACAAATTGTCTTACCAAAAAACAGACTGCTTACCTTGAGGCTATAGATTCCTTAGGCAACTGCTATTAGTTTTTCCCTATGTATACAAAATATTCACTTCCTCCCAGTTATTGCTATAATTCCAGTATTGCATGCATATTTAAACAGCACTCTTAATACTTAAGTAATACACAGATTTTTCAATAGAGCAATTTTTATATACCCTTCTCCATGTTCTTTTTGTTTTAATAATACTAGCCCATCCAAACCTTTTTACTATATCCAGTCCAAATAAAATTTATTCATTGTGCTGGATTACAAGTATTGGTTCATAAATAGAATAGAAATTCAGGACATTTTTTTCTTTAGTTGCAATGGCCTAGGAATAAACAGTTCTCAATTTTAATCCTAGATTTGTCCCTTGACAGCTTTATGACAGATAGTAAATTACTTAACCCCTTTGTATTTCTAGTTCTTTATTTGTTAAAATTAGTGAAATGGATCTGACTACATCTGCCACTGAGTTATCTTTCTAATTTTATTAAAAATTGAGATGTACGTTAATTCCTAAGAAAAAATATGATTTGGAATTAAAATTTCTTCATTAAGCAATTATTATTTTTTGGCAAAGTTAAAGGTAGGCTAGATGGCAGTGGCACTGTCACTCATACATACTGATAAGGTGGTAACAAGTTGCTGCAACCTTTGTGGAAAGCAATTTGTAAATATAAATCAAGAGCCTGAAAAATATTCAGAGGCTTGACCTGCTAATTAGTAAGCTCAAAGTCTATTTTAAAATTATAAACTTGTATGATAGATAAATACATACACATAATATATTCCTAGTGAATTTATGATAACAAAAATAAAACAAACAGCAATAAAACAAATTCAAACAATGAAGAATTATGGAGCCATTAAGATATTTTATTTTACATAAAAAAAATCTTGCATACAATTCATGTTAACTAAAAGGTAATGATTCTGATTATATGTTATATAAACAATAAGAAGTGCACAGAAATAATAATGGAATGAAACATGTCAAAAATATCAACAATGGCTTTCTTCAGAAGATAGGATTATAAACGTGTTTTTCTAAAATGTGCATATTTTTCTTGGATATTTAGAAAAAATTAGTAAAAGTGAACACAGAATATCAGATACTAATGATCAGTCTTTATTTCAGTTTCAAAATAGAAAACCACGTTTAGATAGAATTCAAATATGGCTAGCCTTTCAGGTGTGAAGATGATAAACTACAGGTAGAAGTTTCCCTACTTTTTGAAGTATTCATGCATACACTGTTTAGTCACATTGTCAGGATATTTTGTTCAGTTTTGAAATTGCAAATAACAGGACTAGAACAATTTTTGAGTTTCTCTTAGAATTTATTTTATAGAAGTATAGTTGATTTACAATGCTGTGTTAAACTTTGCTTTATAGCAAAGTGATTCTGTCATATATAAATATGCATATATGTATATTCTGTTTCATATTCTTTTCCATTATGGCTTATTACAGGATACTGAATATACTTCCCTGTGCTATAAGTAGGATCTTGTTGCTTATCCATTCCATATATAATAGTTTGCATCTGCTAATCCCCAATTCTCCATATAGCACTCCCTCACCCTCTTACCCTTGGCAAGTCTGTTCTCCATATCTGTGTCATTTTCTGTTTCATAAATAAATTCATTTGTGTTATATTTTAGATTGACAAATAAGTGACTTCATATATCTTTTGTCTTCCTCTTTCTAAAAGACTTAAAATTTCTAAAGTATATGTTCACTCTTAGAATCCATATTCCTAGATTACTTGAGAGGACACACACCCAGAGGAGTGAGCAGTTCAAGCCACAGACTGGATGACCTAGTCCTGGGGTCCTCCATGGGAAGCACAAGCCCCCTTGTCTACCTGGAAGATCTCTGGAACTAATAGAATCGCTGTGGGAAACCTGGACTCTACTCATGAGGAGGGAGTAATTGCTTGTGTAGGCTTAATGGCAAGGCAGGATGGAGAGAGATCTGCATCAGTGACTACCTGGTTTCTGTGATCACTTTGCCCTGTGCCCTACCCTGAGGCCAGTGAACACTCCAGTTCCACTTATTCCAACTCACAGTGCAGCACTGGATCTAGGGCAGCTACGACTAGTAAAAAGACTCAACCAATGGGAAGCAGAGGTGACCTGGCCCTAGGGTAGGGCCTAAGTGCAGCAGTGGTGGCCACTGTTGGCACTTATTCAAGCAGTACTTCAGAAGGAGCCCAGGTTTCTGATGGCGGCCACTCCACCATGACTTACCCCTAGGCACACACTTATGCACACCATACAGAGTGATTTTACGACTGGATGAGGGCAGTGGAGGCTGAGGGTAGCAGTTGGCTTGTGAGAAACAAAGGGGACTTGCACCCGGGGCTTTGCATGAATGAAAACATGGGCACTTGCACAGGCAGCAAGAACTCTATCCGTGGCTGACACAACCAACAGCACACTGAAGCAACTAAGGATTCTAACAGTCCAAGAGCATCCTAAAAGTGTACCACTCTGTCATTTGAAACTTTAATACCTAATAAAATATCCTGACAATGTGATTAAACAATCATACAAATGAAGACTTCAAAAAGTAGAGAAACAGCTGCCTACAATATCATCTCCACATTTCAAACTCTAGACATATTTGAATACTATTTAAACATGATTTCTTAGATTGAGATCAGATAACCCTGATCATTAGCAGTTGATATTTTATGTTCATTTTTATTAATTTTTTCTGAATATTCAGATACATTGTTTCAGCAGTAGCCAAAGAATTAGTGCTTTCAAACTGTGGTGCTGGAGAAGACTCTTGAGAGTCCCCTGGACTGCAAGGAGATCAAACCAGTCAGTTTTAATGAAAATCAATCCTGATGATTGATTTTCACTGAAAGGACTGATGCAAAGCTCCAAGACTTTGACCACCTTGTTTGAAGAGATGATTCACTGAAAAAGACCCTGATGCTGGGAAAGACTGAGGGAAAAGGAGAAGGGGATGGCAGAGGATAAAATGGTTAGATAGTATAACTGACTCAATGGACATGAATTTGAGCAAATTCTGGGAGATAATGAAGAACAGGGAAGCCTGGAGTTCTGCAGTTCATGGGGTCAAAAAGAATCAGACACACTTAGTGACTGAACAGCAACAGCAATAAGGGAAAAGAATCTGAAAAAGGATACAAACAAATACACATATTATATGTAAATGAATTGCTATGTATATAAATGAAACCAACACAATCCTGCAAATCAATAATACTTCAATAAATAAAAATGAAAGTCTACCAATAACAAAGGCTGATCCTGAAGTGAAGAAATGGAACCCCTTTACACTGTTGGTAGGAATGTAAGTTGGTGCAGCCACTATGGAAAACAGTCACATAGATTCCTCAAAAAACTATTAATATAGAACTACTGTTAACCAGCAATTCCATTCCTGTGCATGTATTTGAAAAAAATAAAAGCACTAATTCAAAACGATACATGGTCCCCCATGTTCATAACAGTATTGTTTTCATTAGCCAAGACACGGAAGCAAACCAAGTTTCCATCAACATATGAGCATATAAAGAAGAGGTAGTATATATGTATGTGGTATATATGTACAACAGTACTCAGGATAAAAAATGAAATTCTGTCATTTGCCGCAAAGTGGATGGACCTAGAGAGTATTATGCTTAGTGAAATAAGCCAGATAAAGACAAAACATATGATACCACTTATATGTGGGATCTACAAAATAATGGGAACATAGACAGTAAAAGAGAAACAGACCCATAGAAAATAAAATTAAGAATACCAATGGCGAGAAAGAAGGGTGAAGTAACATATTATGGGATTAAGAGGTATAAACTACTATGTATAACATATAAGAAAATATATTGTATAGCACAAGGAATAAGAGTCATTATTTTGTGCTAAACTTTAATGGAGTATAAGCTGCAAAAATACTGAGTCACTACGCTGTACACCTGAAACTAATATTGTAATTCAACTATACAGAAATTTTATTATAAAAGTCAAATCTTCAGGTCTGAAAGCAACATTTTAGAAACACGTCCATGTGGTACCAGTCCATCAAATGAAGGCCTTATCTAAATTATTCTACAGATTTAATAACTTGAAAAATTAATAATTTGTTCATAATTTTAGTGATTTATCTTCCTTTCAGTTTTACTATGAATTAAAGTTATGGAACACCTGAATCATTGTCTTGATAATTCAGAATAATCTAAATGTTTCACACACTCCTGATGCTAATCTGAATATTATAGTAACAAGTGTTCTAATATTTGCCATTCCATATGGATGAGCACAGATCTAAAATGCCCTTGTTAAAGTTTATGGTGTCATATTTGTAAATACCATAAATTTGCAACTGAAAATTGCATTCAGTAAGAAATAAAGTATCTGCCTGCAATGTAGGATACACAGGAGATTCAGGTTCAATCCCTGGGAAGATCCCTTGGAGAAGGAAATGGCAACCCACTCCAGTATTCTTGCCTGGGAAATTCCATGGACAGAGGGGCCTGGTGGGCTACAGTCCATGGGGTCGCAAAGAGTCAGGTATAACTGAGCACAGCACAAACACAAAAATACTTTACAAACATACAAAAATAAAAATCTTTTAAAAAGCAAGTAAAGGGAAATATATCTTAACCCACTGCCTTCTCCCAGTGACAATTACCTATTAATTACTTAAATTTTCTGAAGGTCTACACATTTATAGATGCATTTCATGCAATTTGACAGTCAAAATAAACAATGAATCTGGACTTTGTTTAGCTTGCTGTTCTTCAGGTTTTGTTTTTGTTTTTCTTAAATACAATTTTAACACATCTGTAATTTAGTATAATGTGTAATTGAGTTTCTCTGTAGACCAAGGTAATTATTGTTTCTAATACCATGGACCATGGAACACAGATGTATAACAGAGTACTCCATTTTAATTTACGGAAATACATGAGAGACAAAAGTGTACAAATTTATGTACAGAAGAGTTCCATAAAAATTATAAGTATGGGATGAATTCTATAACTGAGGAATATTTTGAATTATAACCTTAAGCCAGATGATCTCTCATTTGACTTTTCTCTTGTATAACAATGGAGAAGGATGTTTGACTCATCCATAAAAATGTAATAATGATCAAGCTGCTACCCTTTAAAGTCATGCCCTTGGGTTTTATTGAGGGTTGATGCAAGGAACGGCCATATGCAGATGGCTCCTGCATCAACTATAAAATCATTTTTGATGGCATTATTCATTTACATTATTCAATGTTCTCGGTAAGAAAGACCTTGAGTGTTATATTTTTCAAACATAATATCAGGGGGAAAAAACAGTTTCTGTAGGATTGATTTACATCCTCATACTTTTAATAAAATCAAATTCATTTCCTATTTTTGTCCTGGATGCCAGGAAGCTCAAAGTAGTATGCAATACTAGCTAACATAACTAAATAAATTCATATAGCTTGTGTACTTGTCTCATTTTATTGGGTTGGCCAAAAAGTTTCTTCGTTTTGTTCCATAAGATGTTAAAAACTCAAATGAACTAACTTTTAGACCAACACAGTATTTGAATTTCTATTTGTTCATCTTACTGTAGGAAGATTTCCATCATAAAATGCCTGAAAACTTTCTGGAAAATGGAAAGAGTAGAGGAGAGAACTGAGAACACTCACATTTTTTAATCCCCTGCTTTGTGAAGTAATGTAGTACTATATTAAATGGGTTACATATAGTACTTAATCACAATAATACTTTCAGTAAAGCTCATAACCCTTAGTTTACAGATTATAAAAAAGCTGAGAGATATAAATAGTAGGCTAATTACCAAGAGTCACTTAAATGTGTACAACAATGAGTTTTTGTAGCCTTAACTTGTCATGGAACAAAAGATGGAATCAAAATTGGGAAAGGAGTATGTCAAGGCTGTATATTTTCACCTTGCTTATTTAACTTCTAGCCTGGCATTTCATGTGAAATGAAGCGCAGGCTATAATCAAGACTGCCAGGAGAAAGATCAATAACCTCAGATATGCAGATGATACCACTCTAATGGCGAAAGTAAAGAGGACCTAAAGAGCCTCTTGATGAGGGGGAAAGAAGGAAGTGAAAAAGCTGGCTTAAAACTCAACATTCATTAATATTAACTTGTTGAATTCATGACTCAACATTCATTAATATTAACTTGTTGAATTCATGATCTCCTGCCTTAAGGCACCAATTGTAAACCTTCATTTTTCTAAATAAATTGATTGAAAACATTAAAAAAAAAAAAAAACCTCAACATTCAAAGAACGAAGATCATAGCATTCAGTCCCATCACTTCACGGCAAATGGAAAGGGGAAAAGTGAAAACAGTAAGATTTTATTTTCTTGGGCTCCAAAATCACGACAGACGGTGACTACAGCCACAAAATTAAAAGACACTTGCCCTTTGGAAGGAAAGCTGGGAGACATCTCAGTTCAGTTCAGTTCAGTCGCTCAGTCGTCTCCGACTCTCTGCGACCCCATGAATCACAGCACGCCAGGCCTCCCTGTCCATCACCAACTCCCAGAGTTCACTCAAACTCATGTCCATCGAGTCGGTGATGCCATCCAGCCATCTCATTCTCTGTCATCCCCTTTTCCTCCCGCCCCCAACCTTTCCCAGCATCAGAGTCTTTTCCAGTGAGTCAACTCGTCGCATGAGGTGGCCAAAGTATTGCAGTTTCAGCTTTAGCATCAGTCCTTCCACTGAACACCCAGGATTGATCTCCTTTAGAATGGACTGGTTGGATCTCCTTGCAGTACAAGGGACTCTCAAGAGTCTTCTCCAACACCACAGTTCAAAAGCATCAATTCTTCGGTGATCAGCTTTCTTCACAGTCCAACTCTCACATCCATACATGACCACGGGAAAAACCATTGCCTTGATTAGACGGACCTTTGTTGGCAAAGTAATGTCTCTGCTTTTTAATATGCTATCTAGGTTGGTCATAACTTTCCTTCCAAGGAGTAAGCGTCTTTTAATTTCATGACTTCAATCAGCATCTGCAGTGATTTTAGAGCCCAAAAAAATAGTCTGACATGTTTCCACTGTTTTTCCATCTATTTCCCATGAAGTGATGGGACCAGATGCCATGATCTTTGTTTTCTGAATGTTGAGCTTCAAGCCAACCTTTTCACTCTTCTCTTTCACTTCCATCAAGAGGCTTTTGAGTTCCTCTTCACTTTCTGCCATAAGGATAGTGTCATCTGCATATCTGAGGTTATTGATATTTCTCTCAGCAGTCTTGATTCCAGCTTGTGCTTCTTCCAGCCCAGCGTTCCTGATGATGTATTCTGCATATAAGTGAAATAAGCAAGGTGACAATATACAGCCTTGATGTACTCCTTTTCCTATTTGGAACCAGTCTGTTGTTCCATGTAGTTCTGACTGTTGCTTCCTGACTGGCATACAGGTTTCTCAAGAGGCACGTCAGGTGGTCTGGTATTCCCATCTCTTTCAGAATGTTCCACAGTTTCTTGTGATCCACACAGTCAAAGGCATAGTCAATGAAGCAGAAATAGATGTTTTTCTAGAACTCTCTTGCTTTCTCCATGATCCAGCGGATGTTGGCAATTTGATCTCTGGTGCCTCTGCCTTTTCTAAAACCTGCTTGAACATCTGGGAGTTCACGGTTCACATATTGCTGAAGCCTGGCTTGGAGAATTTTAAGCATGACTTTACTAGCATGTGAGATGAGGGCAATTGTGCAGTAGTTTGAGCATTCTTTGGCATTGCCTTTCTTTGGGATTGGAATGAAGACTGACCTTTTCCAGTCCTGTGGCCACTGCTGAATTTTCCAAATTTGCTGGCATATTGAGTGCAGCACTTTCACTGCATCATCTTTCAAGATTTGAAATAGCTCAACTGACATTCCATCACCTCCACTAGCTTTGTTCGTAGTGATGCTTTCTAAGGCCCACTTGACTTCACATTCCAAGATGTCTGGCTCTAGGTCAGTGATCACGTTATCATGACTATCTTGGTCGTGAAGATCTTTTTTGTACAGTTCTTCTGTGTATTCTTTCCACCTCTTCTTAATATCTTCTGCTTCTGTTAGGTCCATACCATTTCTGTCCTTTACTGAGCCCATCTTTGCATGAAATGTTCCCTTGGAATCTCTAATTTTCTTGAAGAGATCTCTTGTTTTTCCTATTCTGTTGTTTTCCTCTATTTCTTTGCATTGATTGCTGAGGAAGGCTTTCTTATCTCTCCTTGCTATTCTTTGGAACTCTGCATTCAGATGCTTATATCTTTCCTTCTCTCCTTTGCTTTTCGCTTCTCTTCTTTTCACAGCTATTTGTAAGGCCTCCTCAGACAGCCATTTTGCTTTTTTGCATTTCTTTTCCATGGGGATGGTCTTGGTCCCTGTCTCCTATACAATGTCATGAACCTCCATCTAGAGTTCATCAGGCACTCTATCAGATCTAGGCCCTTAAATCTATTTCTCACTTCCACTGTATAATCATAACGAATTTGATTTAGGTCATATCTGAATGGCCTAGTGGTTTTCCCTACTTTCTTCTATTTCAGTCTGAATTTGGCAATAAGGAGTTCATGATCTGAGCCACAGTCAGCTCCTGGTCTTGTTTTCGCTAACTGTATACAGCTTCTCCATCTTTGGCTGCAAAGAATACAATCAATCTGATTTCGGTGTTGACCATCTGGTGATGTCCATGTGTAGAGTCTTCTCTTGTGTTGTTGGAAGAGGATGTTTGCTATGACTGGTGTGTTCTCTTGGCAAAACTCTATTAGCCTTTGCCCTGCTTCATTGTGTGCTCCAAGGCCAAATTTGCCTGTTACTCCAGGTGTTTCTTAACTTCCTACTTTTGCATTCCAGTCCCCTATAATGAAAAGGACATCTTTTTTGCATGTTAGTTCTAAAAGGTCTTGTAGGTCTTCATAGACCCGTTCAACTTCGGCTTCTTCAGCGTTACTGGTTGGGGCATAGGCCTGGATTACTGTAATATTGAATGGTTTGCCTTGGAAACGAACAGAAATCATTCTGTCATTCTTAAGATTGCATCCAAGTACTGCATTTTGGACTCTTTTGTTGACCATGATGGCTACTCCATTTCTTCTAAGGAATTCCTGCCCACAGTAGTGGATATAATGGTCATCTGAGTTAAATTCACCCATTTCAGTCCATTTTAGTTCACTGATTCCTAGAATGTCTATGTTCACTCTTGCCATCTCCTGTTTGACCACTTCCAATTTGCCTTGATTCGTGGACCTAACATTTCAGGTTCCTATGCAATTTTGCTCTTTACAGCACTGGACCTTGCTTCTATCACTGGTCACATCCACAACTGCGTATTGGTTTTGCTTTTGCTCCGTCCCTTCATTCCTTCTAGAGTTATTTCTCCACTGATCTCCAGTAGCATAGTGGGCACCTACCGACCTGGGGAATTCCTCATTCAGTATCCTATCATTTTGCCCTTTAATACTGTTCATCTAGGCAGCATATTAAAAGGCAGAGACATCACTTTGCTGACAAATGTCTATATAGTTAAATCTGTGGTTTTTCCAGTAGTTATGTAAAGATGTGAGACTTGGGCCATAAACAAAGCTGAGTGCCAAAGAATTGATGATTTTAAGTTTTGGTAAGAGAGGAGACTCCTGAGTCCCTTGGACTGCCAAGAGATCAATCAATCTTGAAGGAAATCAACACTGAATATTCATTAGAAGGACTGATGCTGAAACTGAAGCTCCAATATTTTGGTCACCTGACATGAAGAGCCGACTCACTGGGAAAGACCCTGATACTGGGAAAGATTGGGGGCAAGAGAAAAAGGGGGCAGCAGAATATAAGATGGTTTGAGCAAACTCTGGGAGACAGTGAAGGACAGGGAAGCCTGGCATGATGCATTTCATGGGGTCAAAAAGAGTCAGACAGGACTTAGGGACTGAACAATAGTCCATATGTTACAAAATGCATGCCT
Organism: Moschus berezovskii; assembly: GCF_049115385.1. Classification (NCBI taxonomy): domain Eukaryota; kingdom Metazoa; phylum Chordata; class Mammalia; order Artiodactyla; family Moschidae; genus Moschus; species Moschus berezovskii. Next base: position 25,611,221 of record NC_142466.1, read on the forward strand.
GCTACTCTAAAGCACATTTACCAATAAATATAAACATGAAGATACAAATTAGTTCAAAGACAGGACCATGATGGAGATCATATGAGCACAACCACTCAGTACATACCCACACCTGTATATAATCATTTTGGCTTGAGACTGCCACAGTTTTTTCAAAATTAGTTGACTGTACCTGAAAACATAAACACACTTGCCTTTGCACTCATCCAAACAACTTGTTTCATTCCATAACCTGTAAAACCTACCAAGCCATCTACCAAGGAGACAGAAAAGATATGTGAGGCGCCAGGTGAAAAATAACTGTTTCTAGAAATATTTATTTATAAGAGCAGCATGTAGTTTCCTTTATGCATTATTCATCTAAACACTGCCATCAACTCTTCACTTCCTTTGGCTCACGTCAACATAATTTATAAGCACAACATTAAGGAGGCAAGATTCTCACTCTAAACCTCATTGCATATCACCATTATAAAGCACAATTTCTTTATTTTTGACCTCAAAATTAAAATGTCTGCTTTTTAAAAATTATTCATTTCCATGATCATGCTGAAAGACCATGATAAATTTTATCTTGCATTGGACTGCTGCATTAGTATTTTTTATAAGCTCTCCAAATGATTCTAATGTGAAGCCAGGTTGAGAAACATTTGTGATAAAATGTGATGAATAAAGAATTAATTCCATATATGCACTTAGTACCCAATCCTCACACACTCACAAACAGACATGCACACACATATACTCATTTCTCACTAAAATTACTTGATAACATTGATTCCCTCTGAGCTCTTGATTGCTGTCTCTTTAACCTTTATGAATATGAACTCTTTAAATTTACCATGCATTTTAAAGTCTTTCCCAAGAAGATCTCAGTTCTCATCACTGACTCTGTTATAACTTACTTATCTAGTACTTTCCCCTATCATCTGAGGTAGGAATGCCCTGATCAAGTTGGAATTTAATCATTCCCATTGGAGATATGGCTAGCTTCAGAACCCAATGGAGAGGATGTAAGGTTATTTAGGGCACTGAATATAGATGATTATGACTGTCTTTACAAAAATATAAGTAGCAGATAGATGAGAAGGACAAAATACAATCCACTCTCTAGAATTATTTTCTTACAATAACATTATGTAAAATTTGTCATAAAAGTGGATTAACTGATTAACTCAATCATAGATTAAAGATTGCTACCAAGAAATCCTAAGAATACTCCCCTATACACTTAAACTACTATATTATCATTAAAATTTAGTGTAAAAATAAATTAAATGTCTGCTTACTTTATTACAGTGTCATACAAAAAGGATTTTCATCTAGTTTAATACTACTGGCAAATTTTGGTAGAGTGAACAGTTAAAAAAGCACAATATTATACTTTGGAACAGTTCACTGATCAAATATTATACATTGGCACCATATAACATCTGTAACTTGATGTTTATGACAATTGAACTCAAAATAAATAGCTTCATATCAAAACTTGAATCACAGCTGGGAGCCAAATTAGACTAAAGGACAGCTTGTGAGCATCTTTAAGTTATATATCCTTCCCAATTCCCTGCTAAAACTGCCTTTATCATTTTAATCAACATAATAGCTTTCACCATTATAAATATATCATCCAGATTATTATTCAAATGCATGGCATACATAATTATAATTAATTTGCTGAAGGTTCATTTTGCTGCTTCTATTAATTATGATCCTATGACTTTAAATAAATCAGTGAGAAAGAAGAAAATCTAAACTAGTAGAATACAGTAAACTAGACTAATAAAGTGCATCACTCAAATGACACTCCTTGATGGTGTCAGGGAGATAACTCACTGGTAGCATTTTAACATCAGCACTAAATTAAAAATTTAACTAGTGAGTCAAATGGTGCAAAATTTTGCCCTGTTCTCTCTTCCAGATCAATTTCCACTAATAAATTATCAGACTGCAAATAGGAATACAAGGGCTAAAACATGGCAATAAGAAATACAAGCAGTGTAAATTATGATTCCACAGGAATTTAATTGGGTATTTCAATTAAAATAAGATGAATTTTCCTTTCCAATCAAGCATACAACCCCATCTCCTTGCTACCCACCAAACACAAAACAAAAACAACAAAACACATTCCAAGTTGTTACATGCCTTGTCTGCCTAAATAAAATGAAATCGTGTATTGGAAGAAACCCAAATAACTTACACACTTTCTCTGTCTCTTTCTTACTTGCTCTCTTTGAAACACAAAACTGAACTGAAGTAAACGTGGTAGGAAAAACCCAATATATCCTAAAGAAACTGCAGGGAAGATCTTTGATAATTTATTGAAGACACTTTTGAGAGTAGATAGCCTTTGATCATAAAAACCAATTTTCAGAAAATCCCTAACATTTTTCAGGGGGAAAAAAGTGAAAGCTGTTTAAGGATATTAAGCAGCACAGATTCTGAACAATAGTCTCCCATTTTTGAACAAGAATCTCAGGGGAGTATATTGCATTATAGCCCCAAGCCATGCCTAAGCCACATTTTAGTAGTTGTTTGAATTGAAGCATCCCCTATAAAAAATGTTTCCTAGCATTAGAAATCAAATATAAATGGTACATGCCTCAAGATTCCCAGAAAGCTACAGGAGTCCTCAGATGATTTATTTTTTCCAGTGTGTATATTTTTGTAACTGGTTCAAAACCTTTGGACACTCTTCCAATACAATGAGCCACTATTCTTTATAATAGGATTACCATTTTTCCCTAACACTCTTTCTGACTCCATGGACTGCCGCAGGCCAGGCCATGGTCTCAGAATACTTCTTAATGATATTCCCTTCAACTCTCTGATGTATCTTGGTTTATAAAATAATGTTGTGACACTATTTATAGGGATCTCAAATTAATTTTAAAAAGAAAGAAACAAACCAAACCACTTTTTATCATATCTCCCTATGAGGTTAAGGGGTTTTATCTGCTTGTTCACTGATGTACATATCCAGAATCATGAACCATCTCTGATACAAAGTAGGTCCACCAGTTCAGTTCAGTTGCTCAGTTGTGTCCAACTATTGGTGACACCATGGACTGCAGCACATCAGGCTTCCCTATCCATCAGCAACTCCCAGAGCTTACTATTCAAACTCATGTCCATCGGGTCGGTGATGCTATCCAACCATCTAATCCTCTGTCGTCCCCTTCTCCTACCGCCTTCAATCTTTCTCAGCATCAGGGTTTTTCCAATGAGTCAGTTCTTCACATCAGGAGCCAAAGGACTGGAGCTTCAGCTTAGGTATCAGTCCTTCCAAAGAACACCCAGGATTGATCTCCTTTAGAATGGACTGGTTGGATCTCCTTGCAGTCCAAGGGACTCTCAAGAGTCTTCTCCAGCACCACAGTTCAAAAGCATCAGTTCTCTGGTGCTCAGCTTTCTTTACCGTCCCACTATCATATCCATCCATGACGACTGGAAAAACCATAGCTTTGACTAGACGGACCTTTGTTAGCAAAGTAATGTCTCTGCTTTATAATAAGCTGCCTAGGTTGGTCATAGCTTTTCTTCCAAGGAGCAAGTATCTTTTAATTTCATGGCTGCAGTCACCATATGCAGTGATTTTGGAGACCAAGAAAATAAAGTTTGTCACTGTTTCCATTGTTTCCCCATCTATTTGCCATGAAGTTATGTGACTGAATGCCATGATCTTAGCTATTTGAATGCTGAGTTTTCAGCCAGCTTTTTCATTCTCTTCTTTCACTTTCATCAAGAGGATCTTCAGTTCTTCACTTTCTGCCATAAGGGTGGTATCATCTGCTTGTCTGTGGCTATTGATATTTCTCCCGGCAATCTTGATTCCAGCATGTGCTTCATCCTGGGCTCCACCCACCAGGATAAGAAATATCTATTGAATTGATGAATAAATATTTAAAAATAAAAGGCCAAAATGTGATCCAAAGCTCTGTATCCTTAACAAGCGAGCTGTCTATGAAAGTCCTTGAGTTTTAAATCAGAAAGTAATATTTTGGATAAGAATTTTAAAAGCTAGTTCTATATCAGAAACCATAATAATATATCAATAATCAGAAGAATTAAAATTATCTTAATTTCTTCTTAGAATTAAGAAATTTTCCAGAGCAAGATTCACCAGTCAACACATTTTTAAAATTAAGACTTCATTTTCCTAGAGCAGCTTAAGACTCACAGCAAAATTGAGGAAATTGGACAGGTATTTCTCCACACCTGCATAGCATGCATTTTATCCCCACCAGAGTGGTGTATATGTTACAACTGATAAACCTAGAGTGACATACCATAGTCAACAAAAATCTGGTTTACATTATGGTTCACCGTTGGTCATGTACATTCTATGTGCTGTACTAAGTCTCTTCAGTTAGTTCAGTCGCTCAGTCGTGTCCGACTCTTTGCAACCCCATGAATCACAGCACGCCAGGCCTCTCTGTCCATCACCAACTTCCAGAGTTCACTCAAACTCATGTCCACAGAGTCGATAATGCCATCCAGCCATCTCATTCTCTGTCGTCCCCTTCTCCTCCTGCCCCCAATCCCTCCCAGCATCAGAGTCTTTTCCAGTGAGTCAACTCGTCGCATGAGGTGGCCAAAGTATTGGAGCTTCAGCTTCAGCATCAATCCTTCCAATGAACACCCAGGACTGATCTCCTATAGAATGGACTGGTTGGATCTCCTTGCAGTCCAAGGGACTCTCAAGAGTCTCTCCAACCCCACAGTTCAAAAGCATCAATTCTTCGGCAATCAACTTTCTTCACAGTCCAACCCTCATATCCATACATGACCACAGAATATGCAGAATATCATCTGCATATTGGGCACCTACAAACCTGGGGAGTTCATCTTTCTGTGTCCTATCTTTTTCCCTTTTCATACTGTTCATGGGGTTCTCAAGGCAAGAATACTGAAGTGGTTTGCCATTCCCTTCTCCAGTGGATCACTTTTTATTACAGCTCCCCACCATGACCCGTCCACCTTGGGTGGCCGTACATGGTATGGCTCATAGATTCACTGATTTAGACAAGGCTGGTAAGAAGAGGTGGCAAGAATACAAAGAAGAACTGTATAAAAAAGATCTTCATGACCAAGATAGTCATGATACTGTGATCACTGACCTAGAGCCAGACATCTTGGAATGTGAAGTCAAGTGGGCCTTAGAAAGCATCACTACGAACAAAGCTAGTGGAGGTGATGGAATGCCAGTTGAGCTATTTCAAATCTTGAAAGATGATGCTATGAAAGTGCAGCACTCAATATGCCAGCAAATTTGAAAACTCAGCAGTGGCCACAGGACTGGAAAAGGTCAGTCTTCATTCCAATCCCAAAGAAAGGCAATGCCAAAGAATGCTCAAACTACCGCACAATTGCACTCATCTCACATGCTAGTAAAGTCATGCTCAAAATTCTGCAAGCCAGGCTTCAGCAATATGTGAACCGTGAACTCCCAGATGTTCAAGCAGGTTTTAGAAAAGGCAGAGGCACCAGAGATCAAATTGCCAACATCCGCTGGATCATGGAGAAAGCAAGAGAGTTCCAGAAAAACATCTATTTCTGCTTCATTGACTATGCCTAAACCTTTGACTGTGTGGATCACAAGAAACTGTGGAACATTCTGAAAGAGATGGGAATCCCAGACCACCTGACCTGCCTCTTGAGAAACCTGTATGCAGGTCAGGAAGCAACAGTCAGAACTACATGGAACAACAGACTGATTCCAAATAGGAAAAGGAGTACGTCAAGGTTGTATATTGTCACCCTGCTTATTTAGCTTATATGCGGAGTACATCATGAGAAACGCTGGGCTGGAAGAAACACAAGCTGGAATCAAGATTGCTGGGAGAAATATCAATAACCTCAGATATGCAGATGACACCATCTTTATGGCAGAAAGTGAAGAGGAACTCAAGAGCCTCTTGATGAAAGTGAAAGAGGAGAGTGAAAAACTGGCTTGAAGCTCAACATTCAGAAAACAAAGATCGTGGCATCTGGTCCCATCACTTCATGGGAAATAGATGGAAAAACAGTGGAGACAATGTCAGATTTTATTTTTTTGGGCTCCACAATCACTGCAGATTGTGATTGCAGCCATGAAATTAAAAGATGCTTACTCCTTGGAAGGAAAGTTATGACCAATCTAGATAGTATATTAAAAAGTAGAGACATTACTTTGCCAACCAAGGTCCGTCTAGTCAAGGCTATGGTTTTTCCCGTGGTCATGTATGGATGTGAGAGTTGGACTGTGAAGAAAGCTGATTGCCAAAGAATTGATGCTTTTGAACTGTGGTGCTGGAGAAGACTCTTGAGAGTCCCTTGTAGTGCAAGGAGATCCAACCAGTCCATTCTAAAGGAGATCAGTCCTGGGTGTTCATTGGAGGGACTGATGCCAAAGCTGAAACTGCAATCCTTTGGCCACCTCATGCGACAAGTTGACTCACTGGAAAAGACTCTGATGCTGGGAAAAGTTGGGGGCAGGAGGAGAAGGGGGCGATAGAGAATGAGATGGCTGGATGGCAACACCGACTCGATGGCCATGAGTTTGAGTGAACTCCGGGAGTTGGTGATGGACAGGGAGGCCTGGCGTGCTGTGATTCATTGTGTCGCGGAGAGTCGGACATGACTGAGCGACTGAACTGAATTGAACTTAACTGAACTGTGGTTCACGTGATCAGATTGGTTAGTTTTCTGTGATTGTGATTTTGAGTCTGTCTGTCCTCTAATGGAGAAGGATAGAGGCTTATGGAAGCTTCCTGATGGGAGAGACTGGCTGAGAGGGAAATGGGTCTTATTCGGATGGGTGGAGCCATGCTCAGTTCAGTTCAGTTCAGTCGCTCAGTCGTGTCCGACTCTCCGCGACCCCATGAATCACAGCACGCCAGGCCTCCCTGTCCATCACCAACTCCCGGAGTACACTCAAACTCATGTCCACAGAGTCGGTGATGCCATCCAGCCATCTCATTCTCTGTCGTCCCCTTCTCCTCCCGCCCCCAACCTTTCCCAGCATCAGAGTCTTTTCCAGTGAGTAAATTCGTCGCATGAGGTGGCCAAAGTATTGCAGTTTCAGCTTTAGCATCAGTCCCTCCAATGAACACCCAGGATTGATCTCCTTTAGAATGGACTGGTTGGATCTCCTTGCAGTACAAGGGACTCTCAAGAGTCTTCTCCAACACCACAGTTCAAAAGCATCGATTCTTTGGCGATCAGCTTTCTTCACAGTCCAACTCTCACATCCATACATGACCACGGGAAAAACCATTGCCTTGACTAGACGGACCTTGGTTGGCAAAGTAATGTCTCTGCTTTTTAATATACTATCAAGGTTGGTCATAACTTTCCTTCCAAGGAGCAAGCGTCTTTTAATTTCATGGCTGCAATCAGCATCTGCAGTGATTTTGGAGCCCAAAAAAATAAAGTCTGACACTGTTTCCCCATCTATTTCCCATGAAGTGATGGGACCAGATGCCATGATCTTTGTTTTCTGAATGTTGAGCTTCAAGCCAACCTTTTCACTCTCCTCTTTCACTTTCATCAAGAGGCTTTTGAGTTCCTCTTCACTTTCTGCCATAAGGGTAGTGTCATCTGCATATCTGAGGTTATTGATATTTCTCCCAGCAATCTTGATTCCAGCTTGTGCTTCTTCCAGCCCAGCGTGTCTCATGATGTACTCTGCATATAAGTTAAATAAGCAAGGTGACAATATACAACCTTGACGTACTCCTTTTCCTACTTGGAATCAGTCTGTTGTTCCATGTCCAGCTCTAACTGTTGCTTCCTGACCTGCATACAGGTTTCTCAAGAGGCAGGTCAGGTGGTCTGGGATTCCCATCTCTTTCAGAATGTTCCACAGTTTCTTGTGATCCACACAGTCAAAGGTTTAGGCATAGTCAATGAAGCAGAAATAGATGTTTTTCTGGAACTCTCTTGCTTTCTCCATGATCCAGCGGATGTTGGCAATTTGATCTCTGGTGCCTCTGCCTTTTCTAAAACCTGCTTGAACATCTGGGAGTTCACGGTTTACATACTGCTGAAGCCTGGCTTGGAGAATTTTGAGCATGACTTTACTAGCATGTGAGATGAGTGCAATTGTGCGGTAGTTTGAGCATTCTTTGGCATTGCCTTTCTTTTGGATTGGAATGAAGACTGACCTCTTCCAGTCCTGTGGCCAGCGCTGAGTTTTCCAAATCTGCTGGCATATTGAGTGCAGCACTTTCACTGCATCATCTTTCAAGACTTGAAATAGCTCAACTGGAATTCCATCACCTCCACTAGCTTTGTTCGTAGTGATGCTTTCTAAGGCCCACTTGACTTCACATTCCAAGATGTCTGGCTCTAGGTCAGTGATCACGTTATCGTGACTATCTTGGTCATGAAGATCTTTTTTGTACAGTTCTTCTGTGTATTCCTGCCACCTCTTCTTAATATCTTCTGCTTCTGTTAGGTCCATACCATTTCTGTCCTTTATTGAGCCCATCTTTGCATGAAATGTTCCCTTGGAATCTCTAATTTTCTTGAATAGATCTCTTGTTTTTCCTATTCTGTTGTTTTCCTCTATTTTTTTGCATTGATCACTAAGGAAGACTTTCTTATGTCTCCTTGCTATTCTTTGGAACTCTGCATTCAGATGCTTATATCTTTCCTTTTCTCCTTTGCTTTTCGCCTCTCTTCTTTTCACAGCTATTTGTAAGGCCTCCTCAGACAGCCATTTCGCTCTTCTGCATTTCTTTTCCATGGGGATGGTCTTGGTCCCTGTCTCCTGTACAATGTCACGAACCTCCGTCCAGAGTTCATCAGGCACTCTATCAATCAGATCTAGTCCCTTAAATCTATTTCTCACTTCCACTGTATAATCATAAGGGATTTGATTGAGGTCATATCTGAATGGTCTAGTGGTTTTCCCTACTTTCTTCAATTTAAGTCTGAATTTGGCAATAAGGAGTTCATGATCTGAGCCACAGTCAGCTCCTGGTCTTGTTTTCGCTAACTGTATACAGCTTCTCCATCTTTGGTTGCAAAGAATATAATCAATCTGATTTCGGTGTTGACCATCTGGTGATGTCCATGTGTAGAGTCTTCTCTTGTGTTGTTGGAAGAGGGTGTTTGCTATGACCAGTGCATTCTCTTGACAAAACTCTTTTAGCCTTTGCCCTGCTTCATTCCGTGCTCCAAGGCCAAATTTGCCAGTTACTCCAGGTGTTTCTTGACTTCCTACTTTTGTATTCCAGTCTTTAATCCAATTTTCTGTTGATGGGAGGGGCTTTGTTCCCTCCCTGTTATTTTCCTGAGGCCAAACTAAGGTTAAGGTAATGAAGATAATGGGGACTTCCTTCAAAAAGTCCCATGCAGGCACTTCTAGACTCAGTGCCCCAACCCTGAAGCAGGCCACTGCCGACTGACGCCTACACCTGAGACTCCTGGACACTCACGGGCAAGTCTGGGTCATTCTCTTGTGGGGTCACTGCCTCTTTCCGCTGGGCCCTGGTTCACATAAGTTTCTGTTTGTGCCCTCCAAGAATCTGTTTCCCCAATCCTGTGTAAGTTTGGGGGCTCTATGGTGGAGTAATGGAGGCCTCCTCCAAGAGCGCTTATGCCATACCCAGGTCTGCTAAACCCAGAGCCCCTGTCCCTGCGGCAGTCCACTGCTGACCCACACCTCCCCAGGAGACACTCAAACACAGCTCTGCCTCAGTCTCTGTGGTGTTTTGGGTCCTGGTGCACACGAGGTTTGTGTGAGCCCTCTGAGCATCTCTGGTGGGTATGAGGTTTGATTCTAAACACGATTACACCCCTCCTACCATCTTGCTGGGACTTCTCTGCCCTTGGACGTAGGGTATCTCCTCACAGCAACTCCAGCACTGTGCAGCTGCTGCTCCAGCACCTACCATCTTGCTGGAGCTTCTTCACACATTGGTTTGTACGTAAATAATATTTTTTATATATTGTTACAGTTTGGAGACCATCACAGATATTAGGAATACAACTAAAATTTATGAGTGTATAAACAGTGGATTAAAATGACACTGTGGGATGGTAAGGTTAGGTATTCAGCCCATTAGCCTATTTGGTCTGCCTTCTTTGCATTTCTAATCAGTGCCCATTTTCCACCACTGTCTCCTTAAATCCATTCTCCACAAAACAACCAAACTAAATTTTAGGAGCAAAAATTATGTCATGCAATTTCCTAGTTTAAAGCCCTAAAACAGCTTGCTTTCCACTTTACTTTGGAAAAATCTCAAAAATTGAACATGGTCTAAAAAATTCGGTTGACCTGGTGTTTGCTCACATGATTTTCACTCTAGGTCACTCTCCTTACTGTCTTGTCAGCAAAGCTCTTCTTCGTCTCCTATTTGTCCCTTTTATAGGACCACTCTTATCCTGAATTTTCACTGATACATCTTGTCCTTCATGTCTTAGCATCACTGTAAGAGAGAACACAAGGGCCTACTGCATTGCAGAGGTAACTCTGCTCAGTATTCTGTAACAGTCTAATTGGGAAAATAAATTTTAAAAGAATAGATGCATATATATATATATATGGAGAAGGCAATGGCAAGCCACTCCAGTACTCTTGCCTAGAAAATCCCATGGATGGAGCAGCCTGGTGGGCTGCAGTCCATAGGGTCGCTAAGGGTCGGACACGAGTGATCAACTTCACTTTCACTTTTCACTTTCAAACATTGGAGAAGGAAATGGCAACCCACTCCAGTGTTCTTGCCTGGAGAATCCCAGGGACAGGGGAGCCTGGTGGGCTTCCGTCTATGGGGTCGCACAGAGTCGGACATGACTGAAGTGACTTAGCATATATATATAGTGAAGTCGTTCAGTTGTGTCCGACTCTTTGTGACTCCATGGACTGTAGCCTGCCAGGCTTCTCCGTCCATGGGATTTTCCAAGCAAGAGTACTGGAGTGGGTTGCCATTTCCTTCTCCAAGGGATCGAACCCAGGTCTCTCACATTGCAAGCAGACGCTTTACCCTCTGAGCCACCAGGGAAGCAAACATATATAGAGAGAGCTTCCCTACTAGCTCAGTGGTAAAGAAACTGCTTGCCTATGCAGGAGACATAATAGATGTGGATTCAATCCCTGGGTCAGGAATATTCCCTGGAGAAGGAAATGGCAACCCACTTCAATGTTCTTGCTTGGAGAATCCCATGGACAGAGGAGCCTGGTGGGTTTAGAGTGCACAGGATTGCAAAGAGTCAGACAAGTGACTTAACACACATACGTATAACTTACTCACTTTGTTGTACACCTTACACTAATACAACTATTTGTCAATATAAAATGAAAATTTTTTGAAAATTAAAAATAAATAAGTAAAAGGAAAAAAAGGGAGAGAACACCCTGACCTGCATCCAGGCCAGGTATTTCTTATACAGTTTCTTGGGATCACTTTTATTTTTCTTCTCTGAACTTACCAAAACACATAATTGTTTACTGTTAATTCTATCTATTAAGTTAAAGTCTCATTTACTGACCTGTAAACTCCCTTAAGCAACGGCAACCCACTCCAGTACTCTTGCCTGGAATATCCCATGGATGGAGGAGCCTGGTGGGCTGCAGCCATGGGGTCTCTAAGAGTCGGACACGACTGAGCAACTTCACTTTCACTTTTCACTTTCACGCATTGGAGAAGGAAATGGCAACCCACTCCAGTGTTCTTGCCTGGAGACTCCTAGGGCCGGGGGAGCCTGGTGGACTGCCGTCTATGGGGTCTCACAGAGTCGGACACGACTGAAGCGACTTAGCAGCAGCAGCAGCAAACTCCCTGAAAGTAGACACTATCTCTCTTTAACATGTCACTATTATACCCTTTTTGCCTTGAAATAGTAGGTGGTCAGTATATATTTGCTGAATAAATAAATAAATTACTGAAACTCCATGATGCCTCTTAAGGATATAAAACAACTCAATATTTTATTATTGAGCAAGGTGGAGTTTTCACTTTGAGGCTAGTATAATTTATTATGAATTTTCAAATAATCATAAGCTACACTACTAATATCCTATATACATTAGGGAAAATTGGCATCTAAAGCAACAGACAAAATCAAAAGCAAAAATCTGACCAGCATTTTGATGAGGCATACATTTGCATGCATTTTACATTTCATAAAATGAATACTAAGGTATAAAACATGTTCAGCAAAATGAATGAAGTCCAAATAAATTGCACATTAACATATATTTAAATATCTTGAAAATTGTCCAATTTTGCACATTTCTAGTTTTCTAAAAATTGTTACATGGTGAATTTCAACTCTCCCAATAAATTTCTAATGGAACTTTTCTGCATGATAATGCAAGAAAAGGAACCAAGGGCTAATACAATCTCTACTGGATATCTACAGTAAAGATCATATATATGTAAATCCTTGAGAAAACATTACTTTTAATTCTAGAGAGTATTGGCCGTTGTCTACAATTTAATGTTTAAAAATTCAAGAGAGTGTATTTTTAGGTGAATTTGAATAAAAGTTGAAGCTAGTGAATACAAAAATAGCTGTAAAGAAGAAGAACATCATTCCATTTATTATGAAAACGCTGTGATTTGCCATGTCCATCAGTATGCCATGCTAGATACATTACTGACCCTACTACACACACACACATAAACACATTGCAAACACACACATATATATGTCCTTTATGAATTTCTAAGTTGGCAAGAACAAAAGATTATTCAAAAACAAACAAAGCTAACCAAGAAGGGAATCCTGAAAGAAAACTGTGCTCTTAACTTAGCCCTTGAGATCATAGCTAAACCTCATAAATACTTTTTAGAACTTCACTTTTTAGTTCCTTATAGAACTTGGGAGATAAACAATAAGACTCAAGTGCATTCAAATTGAGCTGTTTAATAGGAGGGACTTGTATTAAATAAAGGGTATCTACAGTTGATCTGTTATTGTAAAGGTGCAGTAAGTCTCTTTCCACCATCCTAAATGGAAAAAAACCCATATATAGTAGGTTCTTATCTCTGTTAATTTTATGCATTAATTTGACTGGGCTCTAGGGTGCCCAAATTTTTGGTTAAACATTATTCTATGTGTAGTGTGAGGGTGTTTTCTGAAGGAGATTTACATGTGAATCAGTAGAGTATTCTCTCCCGTGAAGATAGGTCTCATCCAACCTGTTGGAAACTTGAATAGAACAAAAGGTGGGGTAAAGGAACTTTTGTCCTCTCTGTTTTCAAGTAAGGACATTGGTCTTTTGCACTTGGAATGGAACTTACTTTATCAGATCTCTTCGTTCTCAGGTCTAGGGGTCTTGGACTAGAACTTAAACCATCAGTTCTTCTGGTTCTCAGTATTTCAGATTCAGACTAGGACTATACCACTGGTTCTCCTTGGTCTCCAGCCACAGACAGACAGATCATGGGATTTCTTACACTCCATAATTACATGGGCCCATCCTCATAATAAATCTTTATACATAGATAGGTATCTAGAGAGATATAAAGGTGCAGATATGTACCCTACATAGGGCCTCTCTTGTTTTCTCTCTCTCCACATGCATATATTCTATTGGCCTATTTTTCTGGAGAATGCTGACTAATGCCTCATTTTGTGCAAAAATGAAGACAATTTTTAAAAGTCAGATGGAGGCAGTTTAATTTGGAGATGATTGGAGGGACAGGTGATAATATGAGCAAAAAAAGAAAAACAGAGAGAAGGCCAATGAATTTGCCATTAATAAATAATTATTTTTAAATGAGGCTCTATTACACTAGGTACCTAAGAAAACCTTTGGAATATTTCTCAGTATGTGGGATCATCCACTGAAGACTTTTCTGGGGTAGTAATCCTCTCACATTACTGGGTTTTGCTTGCCTGAGGCCTAGCCAACTCCTGTGGAGCTGGAGAAAGACTACAGCCAGAGAACAAGAGGAACTTAGTCACTTTTGCGGGGAAGCATCTCGCTGCTGGAAACCTATAGCTGCATATGAACTTAGGCCAAGGGCATTATAGTGGTCATGAATACAACACTGGTTAAAAAAACATTTGTACAAAGCCTACTATAAACTTCTTCCTGGAGAAAGTGAGCCTCTTCCCAAATACAAAATACCCAAATTTATAGTGTAAGTTCAAAGAAATGTAATTTTCAGTAAAGCTGTCAAAACACAAAGACAAAAGATATAATAAGCAGGTGCCCAGAAAATAAAAAGAGAATATTTATAACCTGAATATATTTAATATATTCACAAATATGTTTTTAATATTTTCTGTATCTAAATATTAAAATATAAGTGCATTTAATTATTACTTAATAATTATTTTAATCAAATAATAGTTTATTTGTTTAATTAAATAAATATTTAAATAAAATATTTAACATATTTAATATTTTAAGTATATTTAAAAATAATGTATTTAATATATTTAAAAATAAAAAGGGATATCAAACCAAAGAATAAGATTAATTTACTAGGAAAATTTGAAAATGAACCAAATATTTCTAATTATAAAAACAATAAAAATGAAAATTAGAAGCCTAAGGACTTGGCTCCTATCAAAAATGGAATAGCAGAGACAAGATTTATCCTCTCATCTGAATCAACAAAAAACATAAAACATGCATGAAACAACAGTCAGGCATGGGGCAGCAACCATAATGGACACTAATCCTTAGGAGAAGAGAAACAAATAAGGTGAGTCCTATGATTACCAGAGTCTACTGCCTTAAAGATTTTCCAAGCCATAATGCACAAAGAAGAAAGTCAGGAGGAACCTGGCAAACTCCCCAAGTTTAAAAAGTCATTTTGAGTTCAGAGGGATAAAGGAAGATAAGTATTCTCAGGACAGAATACTAGAGAAGAGAGTTGCATAGAGACATAACCCTGGAAATCAGCAAAGTCCCTATAAAAAGGTGAAAAAAAAATGTACCAAGCAAATACAAAGCAGTAGCAAACATGTACTTTTATTAGTATCAGAGAAAATTATCTTAAAAGTGAAAGCATTACCAGAGACAGTCTATATAAAATGATGAAATGTTCAATTTTTTTCAGAAAGTTTTCAATAGTTAAACTTTCCTGCACTCAATAGCACATACTCAAATATATAAAGAAAACTTTCAAAATTGTAAAAAAAGAAAAATATAGTAATATAATCAGATTTAGGCAGGTGTTTGCTCCTTGCCAAGTGTTACCTTTCCCCTCTCCAAATTCAAATTGCATCAAATGCCTATATCAATATTTGGCAATGTGGGTGTGTACTTAGTCGTTCAGTCATGTCTGATTCTTTGAGACCCCGTGGACTATAGCCCATCAGGCTCCTTTGTCCATGGGATTTTCTAGGCAAGAATACTTGAGCAAGTTGCCATTGCCTACTCCAGGGGCTCTTCTTGACTCAGGGATTGAACCCACATCTCTTGTGTGTCCTGCATTGGCAGGCAAATTCTGTTACCACTGCACCAACTGGGAAGTCCATATTTGACAATGCATTTACAATAAAAACTCAGACGGAATCTAAAGTTCCAGAGTATAGAAAGTACAGAAAAAGTATAGAAATCAACTGTGAACTGGAACTTCCTATTGAAGATTCACAACATGCATTACCATAGAGTTTCGAAAAACTGTGTAATTAAAAAAAAAACCCTGCTAAAGCAAACACATGCCTAACTTATTTAGCTACAGAACCCTTTCTTTGAGGAGCACCTGGCAATACTCTTTGGAAAAAATCTAATGACATATCTATGCTTCCGGGGTATACACTCTGAGAACATTGCCCAGAGTTTTCAGTCTTACCAGGTGATCATAATGCTTTGTGTATATTTTGAAATTATAAATGTTTTATGATTGCTTCATCTTATTTATAAATTTTATTCTCAGAGGCAAATATCACACTAAAAAAATAAAATATCGGACAGTAAACCAAAATATTTATATATTCTTTCCAAAATCTTTATCCCACAACTTATGCTGTATTAAAAATTCATTTTATTGAAGAGGAGGTAAGACTCACAACTTAGAAATACTGTCGCCATGTCATAATTGGTTCTGCTGCTGCTGCTGTTAAGTCACTTCAGTTATGTCCGACTCTGTGTGATGCCATAGACGGCAGCCCACCAGGTTCCCCCGGCCCTGGGATTCCCCAGGCAAGAACACTGGAGTGGGTTGTCATTTCCTTCTCCAATGCATAAAAGTGAAAAGTGAAAGTGAAGTCACTCAGCTGTGTCCAACTCTTAACGACCCCATGGATTGCAGCCTACCAGGCTCCTCCTTCCGTGGGATTTTCCAGGCAAGAGTACTGGAGTGGGGTGATAATTGGTTCTAATAATATATTATTGAATGGTTGATTTAGTCATCACTCATTAGGCCTATAAAAATCAAATCTGCCGTTTCCTTAGAATCAGTAATATAATGCACATGCAATCATAAATTGGTAGAATTCCACTGAACTAATTATTTTGGAACTCACTGTGTTATTTGGCTGGGGCTTATCAGGCAGCACAGTGGTAAAGAATCTACCTGCCAATGCAGGAAATGTAAGAGATGTGGGTTTGATCCCTGGGTCAGCAAGATCCACTTGAGGAGGAAATGGCAACCCACTCCAGTGTTCTTTCCTGAAAAATCCCATGGACAGAGGAACCTGGTGGGCTATAGTCCTTGGGGGTCGAACATGGGTCGAACATGACTGAACAATTGAGCACAATATTATTTGGCTACACTAGAATCTTGTGTCAAATATTTCTTGAGATAGGCAATTGGTTCACTGAACACAGTAACCAGATATTGAAAATCTTTGACTCTGTATTCATATGAAGAACTTTTTAAGAAGCAATATTTGTAGAAATGGAATTCAATAAAGAAAGATATTGAGATACATATAAATATCAAAGATAAACATGATAACATTAAATGTAATAGAGAAGCTAAAATTAAATCATAAATAAGTTTGAAACATATCTCTGAAGGTTGAGGCAATATCTGTAATTGTAGGAAAATAAATCCTCCTCTATACTCCTTATTTCTAGTCTAAGCAAGACCTACATAGTGGGACTGCGGTTATATTCAAAGTTTGCAGCTATCAGCTATTTTGGTGTATCTAAACAAACAGACTATCAGAACAGAAATCAGGAAAAATAAAACTATATTCTGCACATCTGAGCTTTGCTTCTGATCATCATATAATTTATAAATGTATAGATACATATCATAGGCTTATAGCCAAATAAAGCTTCAATTATGGAGTTAAGAAATATGTATTATATAATATTGATATTTATGTATCTACCTAGCTAAGCTTCACCTATCATTGAGAAAAATTCACTTGCATAAAATTTACTTAAACCCACCATTATAGAGCCATAAAATAGGTGCAAAAATATAAGCAAATACATGACACTGTATAAAGTGTCAACTTGTAATTATTAGTTTCAAATTACTAATGTCTGATTGACCCTTGCTGCTGCTGCTGCTGTCGCTTCAGTCGTATCCGACTCTGTGCGACCCCATAGACGGGAGCTTGCCCATCCCTGGGGATTCTCCAGGCAAGAACACTGGAGTGGATTGCCATTTCCTTCTCCAATGCAGAAAAGTGAAAGTGAAGTCGCTCAGTCGTGCCTGACTTGTAGGGACCCCATGGACAACAGCCCACCAGGCTCCTCTCCATGGGATTTTCCAGGCAAGAGTACTGGAGTGGGGTGCCATTGATTAACCCTTCAGTTCAGTTCAGTCGCTCAGTCTTGTCTGACTCTCCGCGACCCCATGAATCACAGCAGGCCAGGCCTCCCTGTCCATCACCAACTCCCGGAGTTCACTCAAACTCATGTCCACAGAGTCGGTGATGCCATCCAGCCATCTCATTCTCTGTCGTCCCCTTCTCCTCCCCCCCCCAACCTTTCCCAGCATCAGAGTCTTTTCCAGTGAGTCAACTCGTCGCATGAGGTGGCCAAAGTATTGGAGTTTCAGCTTTAGCATCAGTCCTTACTTTTGTATAATTCTTCAGTCTTAAAAATATCTTTATGTACATTAACCAATTTAGTTACAAATTACCAAAAAATGTCTAGTGCAGTAATTGATCACCTAAAATAATCAGCTAGGTAAAGCAAGACTTTTGCCAACTGATGCAAAGAGCAGACTCATTGGAAAAGACCCTGATGCTGGGAAAGACTAAAGGCAAAAAGAGAAGTGGCAGCAAGATGGTTAGATAGGACCACTGACTTAATGGACATGAAAAAGCAAACTCCAAGAGATTGTGAAGAACAGGGAAGCCTGGTGTGGGGCAGTCCATGGGGTCACAAAGAGCCAGACATGACTTCACGACAGAACAACAAAGCAGATTATCTTCTCTTAGCTGCGTTAAGTGGTGAAGAAAAGACTCAGGATTGTCAAAGGGATTATACAAATCACAGAAATACTCTATGGTATTGCTCACCTAAGAGTAGACATAAAGGAAAAACAACCAAAAAAAAAATTGTTTTTTTTTTTTGTACAACAACAAATGGTGTTGTACAACAAAAAAAATTGTTGTAGAAACAATACAGGAAAATATGTTTGTTACTTGTAATCAAATTACAATGCATCCACATTCTGAAAGAGACATCATGAGGATTGGAAATGAATTAGCAATGGGGAACATTTTGAACAATTTGCAAACAATTTGCTCGCTGACCCTCAGAGCCATCATTTGGATAGATGTCCCATTTTCAGATAAGAAAACAAGTTCAAATATAGAGACAACTAGTTACATACATGAGAAATTACAAGAAAATAAAAATAGATTATCTAAGAAGCAAACATAGAGATTTTCCATGTAAGAGATTAATTAAGAGAATTGTTAAGAATGAAAAGGGGAAAGAAGAGAGATACCAGGTTGTGATAAAGGTCTTACTCCTGGAAGACAGAGCAAAAAGGTAGAGCTGGTAGGAAGAATCCCAGCCTGAAGTTAAATTTTTTAGACATTTGACCAAGTCAATGAGGTGCCCTTGAGCCAAAGTCACAAATAAAAAGGTGCTTGTTATCTCATAGGAATGGGCACGTCCTAGTTTTCCTGACAAGCGAATTCATTAGGAAGTATCTTCTCAGCACATATGCCATATATTCTGTGTGTCCTCCCTTAATTACACTCCCCAAGGCAGGAGATTTCAGCTACACATTTTCATTGTTGCCATATACCCTGGACTTCACACCATACACAGAAATCAGTTCATGTAGATTGAGAAAATAATAAAGGAAAAACAACAACAAAAAATGTTTAGAAAACAATACATGAAAATATGTTTCTTACTTTGGAGTAGGAAAAATTCTCTTAAATAAGGCCCACAAAATACTAACTATACAAAAACACTGATAAATCTGAACCTATAACAAATAAGAATTTCTGTTCCTCAATAGATACTGTAAATGAGTGAAAGATGCTACATACTAAGCTAAGATATGGCAACACATACATTTAAGATTTAGTATCCAGACCAATTAAAATAACAACTGCTAGGAGTCTTGAACAGAATTTTCACAAAGGCAAGACTCATATGGCCAATAGGCATATGACAAGATAGCCAACCACTTTAATAATTAAGAAAATGTAAATCCAAACCACAATGTGCTAAGACTGCAAACCTATCAAATAGGTAAAAACATAATGACTGGTAATAAAAAGTCAAATAAGAGAAATGGGAAGTCCCACTGCTAGTGGAAGTAGAAACTTGTACATCTATGATACAGAGTCAGGTACTGATTAATTAATGAAGTTATAGCTGCACACATCATATCATCTAGCAAATCTGCTCCTATGTACACATCTACATGCTGAGGCAGGAATGTACAAAGCAGCTCTTTTTTCTAAGAGGCACACATAAGGTATGATAGGTGGAATTGCCCATTGACAGTAAAATGTACAATAATAAAAAATGATTGCATATTCATTCCACTGAGCCCATACAACACAGACAATAAATGAACTAAAGATGTATATTCAACCAGAGTAATCCTAAAAACATATTAAGAATAACAAGTCAACATAATTTTCATTGAAGCGAAGCAAAGTATACTGCATTTAAGGAATCATATATATAGGCTAGAACCATAAATAAAAATCCAGGGGAATTAACACAAAAATATAACATTACTTCTGGGTGGGGAGAGGTTGGAAGGAGGGAGCTGCAAAGTGGAGGGAGGGACATATGTACAGATTTTTCTAAAAGATGAATGAATGCATGCCAGTGCTTCATTTTCTTTTCAAAATGTAAATATATGTTTTATATTACTATTGTGAGTATATTTCATATAATAGTTAATAAAACAAAGTAAAATTCAGAAAAGACAAGTAACTTATTCAATGTCATACAGTTGACAAGGAATGACATTAAAATGCTATGTGACCTGATTCTGAAACTTGTGGTCTTTCTTCACAAATCATCAAAGTATCATTTTTCCACAAATCTACATAATTGCTGATGTTGCCAATGGCAGTCTTCACTTTGATTGTATATCTTAGTCGATTTATAAAGGAAAACTTGTGTTCCTTTATAAAGATCACATTTATTTTCACCGCATAGTTGGAAACAACAGTGCATGAACCCTCAGAGGGTAGCCATCATATTTAGTATCTTCAGCTCTACTTTCTCTTTCCCAACAAATAAACAAACTCATGTCTCTTTCACCTTAGACAAATTTCAACTATTTGGTCTTTAAGCCTAATTGATTTTTTCCTATTTATAGACAAACGTACAATATTAAAGGACAGATGAAGAGAAAGAGTGCATCAGTCCTGTCTGTAACACTTTTCCCACCATATCCCTCCTTTTCTTCTGGTCTTAAGCTCCAATAATTTTACTGACATTTCTTGAGCACTGAATTATGTATTAAGTTGGTACCTAATACATAATTTTTCACTGTCCTCTTTTTCACTCTCCTCTTTCACTTTCATCAAGAGGCTCTTTAGTTCTTCTTCACCTTCTGCCGTAAGGGATCTGCATATCTGAACTTATTGATATTTCTCCTGGCAATCTTGATTCCAGCTTGTGCTTCCTCCAGCCTAGTGTTTCTCATGATGTACTCTGCATGTAAGTTAAATAAGCAGGGTGACAATATACAGCCTTGACGTATTCCTTTTCCTATTTGGAACCAGTCTGTTGTTCCATGTCCAGTTCTAACTGTTGCTTCCTGACCTGCATACATATTTCTCAAGAGGCAGGTCTCATATACTGAGTGGTATATGTGTGGTAGGGCAGATTGCTAGTAAAGAGGGAAACTGAAAGGAGCGTAAAATCAAGATGGTTTCACTGATAAGATAGGTAATGCAGTTTTATATAAACCATCCTGACACACCTCTATAATTTAAGGGTCCCAGAAGCAAATTAGTTTTCCAGATAATATCTAAATCAGGATTTCAGCATAGTAAATTATCTGCTATTGGAAAATTCTTGTTAATGGAATCACTTATATACTAGTCAAAAAACTTTATACTATTTTAGAAATTAAACATTTTCCAAATTTTAATTATTTTTGGATCTCTAATTCAAGCTTCTATCTTTTTTATCTCATCATACCATTCAGCTCTGATTTTTGCTTAGGAAAGGAGAAAATTCCTTCCAATATATTAAGCCACATCTTAGGTGCAATCTCAGTTAAATTTTTTCGATTATAGAGAACTAAAAAAAGTACCAAATAGTATAATATGATCAACTGAAATTCACATATAAGATTTTTCAGTGAAGTTTGGATATAGATCACTGTGGGCCACAATGATGTTTTCATAAAAGTTTATGAAAGCATAAAACTTATTAGTTGAATAGACTTAAGAAAATTGCCTTTGTCTTAGTTTTATAATTTATAACATGAAAGTCATATAATCTACATTATAGATTATAGTGGTAAATGAGGGAATTGAATGTGTAAAGCCTATGATATATTTCCTAGGTCATAGAAGCAGTCAATGGAAGCATACTTTAAAATTCCTCATCCCTTTCTGCACTTTCACTGTTTACCATGTGTTTTGCAGATCTGCTGTGTGTGTGTGTGTGTGTGTGTGTGCCCACGTGTATGGGTACTTATAAATTTATTTTCAAAGGTAAAATTATTCACTGGCATTGTAATGCTTCCTCTGACATTTTTAGTAACTTGAGGTCATTCAGTAAACTTAAAATGTGTATAATCAACACATCTGTTAATGGATTTTTATCACTGCACTTTGATTTATAATAAAAATTTAAATTAAAAATTGCCCCTTGTTAATAATTGGCTGTTTAAAGTTTTCTGAAAGTTTTTTCCACTGAATATGATGATCTTTAAATTTAATTTCTACTTCTAAGCTTGTGGATATTTGCTTTCTAATGTCACATCACTGGTCAAAACCAGAG
The DNA here is from genome assembly GCF_049115385.1 of Moschus berezovskii. Lineage (NCBI taxonomy): Eukaryota > Metazoa > Chordata > Mammalia > Artiodactyla > Moschidae > Moschus > Moschus berezovskii. The sequence continues at coordinate 25,633,527 of NC_142466.1, forward strand.
ATTTAAATTTTTTGATAATTTTTAAAATCTCCTTGATATGCTTTATTTCAATGTCCATGGATATATACACATTTTGTAATATTCATTGAAAGTTTATTTTCTGAGTGCTAGTAGTTCCTGCTCCAACACGCTAGCTGGAGAAGTGATAATCACACAGACATGACAGGTTGAGGCTCCACGACAGATAGGCAAATAGGCCTCCCACCGCGGGGCCTGCTGCTGCCCCCAAGTGGATCATTTTCTTTCTCCCATGGTCACTCCTGCTGCTTCTGCTGGCATCACCACCTCCAATCTGGGCCAGGTTCCACCGAGCCTTTTCTCAGGGCCTCAGGACCCACAGACTTCTCTGAGGCAAAAATGTGCCTTTCAGAACAACTGCTGTTTGCACCACCCTCTGTGCCTAGCTGCTACTGGGCCAGAAGAGTGGCCTACTTGCCGTCTGGCTATCAACTCTCTTCATGTTCCTGCTCACTGTTCAACAGACTTCAGGGTTCCCTGGTGTCTCAGGTAGTAAAGAATCTGCCTGCAATACAGGAGACCCGGGTTTGATCCCTGGGTTGAAAAGATCTCCTGGAGAATGGAATGGCTACCCACTCCAGTATCTTTGCCTGGAGAATTCCATGGACAGAGGAACCTGATGGTCAATGATCCATGGGGTCACAAAGAGTCAGACATGACTGAGTGACTGACACATTCAAATCAAAATACTAACAAAATATACCAGATTTCACTTACAAAACTTAAGTTCAAAATAAAGTTAAGAATATCCAGCTGAGGAGAGCAGAAAATTAAACCAAATGAGAGGCCCTTCTCAGCACAGGGTCTTGTGCAACTGTCACACTCCCAGGAAGCTGGCCGTAGTCACAAGGAAGAGATGAAGTGAGAGATGGTTATAAACACTGTGAATGCCAACAGAAACCAGCCATTGCAGAATTGCCTTTGAAGGGCTTGAAGGGGTAGGAGTGGAAAGAGGCGGGAGGTAGTGAATTCAGTCTTAATAATCAACTGAGTGCAGGGGTAAAACTTCCAAAACTAACTGGTGTTTACGCAGTAAGCACTTTAGATGGAGACTCATTTGCCAGAAACAATCAACTATGCAAGAAACTCCCTCCTCTTTTCCTCTTATTTTTGCCCTCTCTTCCTTGGGTTCTCTTTGCAACTCAAGTCTCTCCTCCACTTCTCTTTCATATCTCAGGGATATAGTAACTCAATTTCAAGGCAGTTTTAAAACATATCTTCAAATTCTGTGACACTCCTCTGAAAGGAATTATGATTGCAACCAATAAAGGACTGTGACACACAGAAGTCATGTATTTTCTGCCTCCTTTTCTGGGAACACTCATTCTCCACATGTCTCCTGGGACACTACCTCTCACAACACAGTGAGGAGCTGGAGGAAGCGCAAGAGACATGAAGAGTGGGAACGTAAATGCTCCAAGCTGTGCTCCAGCTAAGCCCAGAATTTCGGTCATCTCAGCCCAGGTACTGTATCTGTGGGTGAAGGAGCCATAGTGATGTCAGCCTTCAGCCATTAGTGAAGCCACCCTCGGTCTTCAAGCATTCCCCGTAAAACCCTAAACAACGCAGATCAGAGACAAATCGGGCCCACTGTGCCTTGTTCACATTTGGAACCCACAAAATCCATTCCGTTACATTCAGTTGCTCAGTTGTGTCCGACTCTTTGCGACCCCATGAATCACAGCACACCAGGCCTCGCTGTCCATCACCAGCTCCCAGAGTTCACTCAAACTCATGTCCATCGAGGTGGTAATGCCATCCAGCCATCTCATTCTCTGTCGTCCCCTTCTCCTCCCACCCCCAATCCTTCCCAGCATCAGAGTCTTTTCCAGTGAGTCAACTCGCCGCATGAGGTGGCCAAAGTATTGGAGTTTCAGCTTTACCATCAGTCCTTCCAATGAACACCCAGGATTGATCTCCTTTAGGATGGACTGGTTGGATCTCCTTGCAGTCCAAGGGACTCTCAAGAGTCTCCTCCAGCACCACAGTTCAAAAGCATCAACTCTTCAGCGATCAGCTTTCTTCACAGTCTAACTCTCACATCCATACATGACCACTGGAAAAACCATAGCCTTGACTAGACGGACCTAAACATAATGAAATGTTTGTCTTACATCAGTAAGTTTCGGTTGGTTGGTAACACAGTAACGATAACTGGGACAACCTTTGATTTCCACACAAGTTAGGGTGAAAAGAGACAGATATGCTTTTGACTTTGAGCTTGACGATGTCTGCCATTTCCATAAGAGCTGCCACTGCCCACTCAGACTGGGCCCCACACATGGAATAGACCTAAGCCCTACCTTCAGTGAGGAGCCATAGCCTGAAGCAGATCCACCCAGTCTAACCATGCAGATGTACAATGGAGAAGAAATAATTTGTGTCAGCCCTTGAGTTAATCCACTATAAATACAGCATTGATATGGCAATAGCTGACTGATACTATAGCTTCAAAATGTTGTGCATGTAGCCTTAAAAATAGTTTAAACTTTTTAATCTTTAATGTATTCACCTGTTTAGGTATGGTAATATATTTTTTGTGAGATATTTGTGAGAATTCATGAGTCGATATTTCTAAAACAGGAAGGATGCTTTACACGTGCTGGCACATAGGACACACTATTAAAAATTGACATCTTATTGTGCTATTATTGTTAACAGCTTTCAATTCCTATATTTTTACATTGTTATGTGATTCCTTCATTTAGTGCCCATGTTTCTATTCACTGAAAAATAATTGAGCATAGGAAGTTTGTGTTCCTCCAGTTTGGATGTTCAGTTAGAGAATAGATCTCTGATTGGGTCCACAAGGGAACAGCCCACAATTTAACAGACATATTATTGACATGTGTTTTAGGTACACATGTAAACAGAATGACTTTCAAACATGTAGCTCCACCAGGAGTAATGTTTGAAAGAAAGGTATAGAAAGTAGTTTTAAGATTTGAGACTTCTGCACAGGGATGAGGTCTTTCTCTGTCGTACACAATATGAAAATTTTGTCTCATCAGTTTCTAGGGTTATTTAAAAGAGGACAGCAACCCACTCCAGTATTCTTGCCTGGAGAATTCTATGGACGGAGGAACCTGGTGGGTTATATGGTCCATGGGGTTACAAAGAGTCAGACATGACTGAGTGACTAAAACTTAATATATGAATCAGTGAAAATCACATAGTTGGAGAACAGGAAAACATAGGATAAAGCAATTGTGATGTAATTATACGTGTCAATTTTAATAGCCTATAGTACCCAATTGTTTGGTCAAGCGTCAGTCTAGATGTTGCTATGAAACTACTTTCAGATGTGATTCATGTTTAAATCAGTAAACTTTGAGTAAAGTAGATGTCCCTTCATAACGTGGATAGGCTTTACACAAACAGCTGAAAGCCCTAAAAGCAAGGCCAAAAAATTCTCAAAGCACTAATTATGACTCAAAACTGCAACATTAAAACTCTGCCTGAGTTTCCAGCCTATAGATTTTAGATTTAAGTCTATAATATTAACTCTTCCCTGAATTTCTAGCCCACTAGTCTGCTGTATAGATTTTGAACTCACCAGTCCCCAAAACTCTGTGAGCCAATTCCTTAAAATAAATCTCTCTAGAAGGGATAGGCAACCCACTCCAGCATTCTTGTCTGGAGAATCCCATGGATAGAGGAGCCTGGCAGGCTACAGTCCATGGGATGGTAAAGAGTCAGACATGACATAGCAACTGAAACAAACAATTGATCTATAGACAGATACATAGATGCATAGATAGTTAAATGCACAGATGTCTCACTGGTTCTGTTTCTTTGGAGAAGTCTAATGAAGTACCAAACAAAAAAATCACTCTAAGGTAAACAGGCAATGAACGCTGTGCAGCAAATGGTAAGAAATCTCAATTTCCAGTGTGATAGTGAGCTCTACCATGTTACATAAGGTAGATTGATGAGATATGGTCATGTACTCCAAGATTTTATCATCTAAATCGGAGTCAAAATGCTAATGACTCAAAGGGAAGAAATCAGACAATAGGAATTACAATAACACAGAGAATGTTGGTCCACGATCTTAGAAATGTGCTTCAAAGAAAAGTCAAATTTGAAATGTACCAAAAGTAGGAACTATTAGACAAAGTAATGGAAGTTTGGCAACAGACATGGAAGAAATTGATATAAACAAAGCATTGGAGATAAGGAACTGTTTCTGAATCTACGGCTGTAGCAGTTAACTATAGATAAAGGAAGGCAGATGAGGTCTCTAGTTAAGGAGTTGCATGCACACTAAGTCACTTCAGTTCAGTTCAGTTCAGTTCAGTTCAGTCGCTCAGTCGTGTCCGACTCTCCGCGACCCCATGAATCACAGCACGCGAGGCCTCCCTGTCCATCACCAACTCCCGGAGTTCACTCAAACTCATGTCCACAGAATCGGTGATGCCATCCAGCCATCTCATTCTCCGTCGTCCCCTTCTCCTCCCGCCCCCAACCTTTCCCAGCATCAGAGTCTTTTCCAGTGAGTCAACTCGTCTCATGAGGTGGCCAAAGTATTGGAGTTTCAGCTTTAGCATCAGTCCCTCCAACGAACATCCAGGATTGATCTCCTTTAGAATGGACTGGTTGGATCTCCTTGCAGTATAAGGGACTCTCAAGAGTCTTCTCCAACACCACAGTTCAAAAGCATCGATTCTTCGGCGATCAGCTTTCTTCACAGTCCAACTCTCACATCCATACATGACCACGGGAAAAACCATTGCCTTGACTAGATGGACCTTGGTCGGCAAAGTAATGTCTCTGCTTTTTAATATACTATCAAGGTTGGTCATAACTTTCCTTCCAAGGAGCAAGCGTCTTTTAATTTCATGGCTGCAATCAGCATCTGCAGTGATTTTGGAGCCCAAAAAAACAAAGTCTGACACTGTTTCCACTGTTTTTCCATCTATTTCCCATGAAGTGATGGGACCAGATGCCATGATCTTTGTTTTCTGAATGTTGAGCTTCAAGCCAACCTTTTCACTCTCCTCTTTCACTTTCATCAAGAGGCTTTTGAGTTCCTCTTCACTTTCTGCCATAAGGGTAGTGTCATCTGCATATCTGAGGTTATTGATATTTCTCCCAGCAATCTTGATTCCAGCTTGTGCTTCTTCCAGCCCAGCGTTCCTCATGATGTACTCTGCATATAAGTTAAATAAGCAAGGTGACAATATACAACCTTGACGTACACCTTTTCCTATTTGGAACCAGTCTGTTGTTCCATGACTGGTTCTAACAGTTGCTTCCTGACCTGCATACAGGTTTCTCAAGAGGCAGGTCAGGTGGTCTGGGATTCCCATCTCTTTCAGAATGTTCCACAGTTTATTGCGATCCACACAGTCAAAGGCTTTGGCATAGTCAATGAAGCAGAAATAGATGTTTTTCTGAAACTCTCTTGCTTTCTCCATGATCCAGCGGATGTTGGCAATTTGATCTCTGGTGCCTCTGCCTTTTCTAAAACCTGCTTGAACATCTGGGAGTTCACGGTTTACATACTGCTGAAGCCTGGCTTGGAGAATTTTGAGCATGACTTTACTAGCGTGTGAGATGAGTGCAATTGTGCGGTAGTTTGAGCATTCTTTGGCATTCCCTTTCTTTGGGATTGGAATGAAGACTGACCTCTTCCAGTCCTGTGGCCACTGCTGAGTTTTCCAAATCTGCTGGCATATTGAGTGCAGCACTTTCACAGCATCATCTTTCAAGACTTGAAATAGCTCAACTGGAATTCCATCACCTCCACTAGCTTTGTTCGTAGTGATGCTTTCTAAGGCCCACTTGACTTCACATTCCAAGATGTCTGGCTCTAGGTCAGTGATCACATTATCGTGACTATCTTGGTCGTGAAGATCTTTTTTGTACAGTTCTTCTGTGTATTCCTGCCACCTCTTCTTAATATCTTCTGCTTCTGTTAGGTCCATACCATTTCTGTCCTTTATCGAGCCCATCTTTGCATGAAAATTTCCCTTGGAATCTCTAATTTTCTTGAAGAGGTCTCTTGTTTTTCCTATTCTGTTGTTTTCCTCTATTTCTTTGCATTGATCACTGAGGAAGGCTTTCTTATCTCTCCTTGCTATTCTTTGGAACTCTGCAGGAATCCCTTAGAAGAAATGGAGTAGCCATCATGGTCAACAAAAGAGTCCGAAATGCAGTACTTGGATGCAATCTTAAAAATGACAGGATGATTTCTGTTCGTTTCCAAGGCAAACCATTCAATATTACAGTAATCCAGGCCTATGCCCCAACCAGTAATGCTGAAGAAGCCGAAGTTAATCGGTTCTATGAAGATCTACAAGACCTTTTAGAACTAACACCCAAAAAAGATGTCCTTTTCATTCTAGGGGACTGGAATGCAAAAGTAGGAAGTCAAGAAACACCTGGAGTAACTGGCAAATTTGGCCTTGGAAAACGGAATGAAGCAGGGCAAAGGCTAATAGAGTTTTGTCAAGAGAATGCACTGGTCATAGCAAACACCCTCTTCCAACAACACAAGAGAAGACTCTACACATGGACATCACCAGATGGTCAACACCGAAATCAGATTGATTATATTCTTTGCAACCAAAGATGGAGAAGCTGTATACAGTTAGCGAAAACAAGACCAGGAGCTGACTGTGGCTCAGATCATGAACTCCTTATTGCGAAGTTCAGACTTAAATTGAAGAAAGTAGGGAAAACCACTAGACCATTCAGATATGACCTCAATCAAATCCCTTATGATTATGCAGTGGAAGTGAGAAATAGATTTAAGGGACTAGATCTGATTGATCGAGTGCCTGATGAACTCTGGACGGAGGTTCGTGACATTGTACAGGAGACAGGAACCAAGACCATCCCCATGGAAAAGAAATGCAAAAGAGCGAAATGGCTGTCTGAGGAGGCCTTACAAATAGCTGTAAATGAGAGGCGAAAAGCAAAGGAGAAAAGGAAAGATATAAGCATCTGAATGCAGAGTTCCAAAGAATAGCAAGGAGAGATAAGAAAGCCTTCCTCAGTGATCAATGCAAAGTCACTTCAGTTGTCTCCAATTCTGCAACCCTATGGACTGTAGCCCGCCAGCCTCCTCTTTCCATGGGATTCTCCAGGAAAGAATACTGGAGTGAGTTGCCATGCTCTCCTCCAGGGGATCTTCCTGGTACAAGGATGGAAAGCTGGTTTCTTATGTCTCCAACATTGGCAGGCAGGTTCTTTACCACTAGTGCCACCTGGGAAGCCCAATTAAGGAGTTATTGTTGACCAGTTAGAGAATGAAAAGTTTCTTCAGTTAGGATAACATCTGTTCTATTTGGTTTTGTCTTTTGTTTTCTTGGAACCTAATATAGATCCTGGTATATATGAATGTTCAATAAATCTTTGTTTCATATACAAATAAACGTATGAAAGAAGAAAACAGATTTTAGTGGAAGGATATAAGAGTAAATTTCCAAATGACAGAGACCAAGGAAAACATATGTAATGATTTAACAAGTGTCTGTTAAGTACTCAAAATGCTCTGGATACTGGATAAAGCATTCTGTGAGGGATTGGCAATTTGGTTGTAAGCTAGGGAGGTAGAATCTCTGTTGTAAATGGGCTTAATTTTCAATAGTAATGAGGATAAGAAATGAAAAGGTTCAGAGAAGCCTAAGTATAGCTAGCACATTTTTCTTTAATCTCAACTGGGTAAGGATTTCCCAACTCCTTGGGGAAAAGACACACATCAGTTGCACAGTGTATTTAACTATAGAAATTTTTGTGCTTTTTACTTGCATGGTGAATTTTACATAGTTGTTTGGACTGTGTGGTGACAGTCAAGTTGAGCTTACCTTTTTGGTGTATTCATTGCTGTCTGAGTTATACCACTTTAACTTATTCCTGTGGATAGAATTAGGCCAGGTTACACCTAGTTGGCAATTTCAGTCAAAAATCTATCACCCATGGTAGATATGCTCGATAAAACATAATCCTTACGTAACCAATTCTGATGAAACATCTTTCTATATGAGCGTGGCCCATATTTCACATGTATCAGCATGCCAATTTGCCTTCATAGTGTTTTATATCTCATATAGTGTGCAAATACCCCATCTAGACTCATGTTCTCATATTCACTTTGAAACTTCATAACTTGTAGGCAGTCTGCCTAGATCATATATTGACAACTATAAAAACAGTTCCAAGAGAAAAGAAAGATAATTTAAATAAATGGAGAGAGGTACCATGTACTTGAATTAGAAGACTCATTATTGTTAAGATGTTATTTACTCTCAAAATTTTCTATATATTAAGGTAATTCTAATCAAATGCATAAAATCATTTGATGAATTTGACAAGCTGAAGCTAAAATGAATATGGAATTGCCAGGGATCTGAAATAGCCAAACTAATTCTAGGGGAAAAAAAATAAAACAAAATAAAAAGGACCCTAACTACCTGATTTCAGATTTACCATAGAATCAATTGAGACAATGTGACTTGGACTAAGGACAGATATGCAGATCAATGAACAGAAAAGAGAGTCAGAAAGAAATTCACACATATATGGAAAATTGATTTTAACAAGGTAATAGAGCATTTCAATTGAGAAATGGGGCTAGAACACCTAGATGTGCATTTTAAAAGTTATTATTTTCCCTCATGAAAAAAAAATTACTCAAAATAAATCATAGACAGAAGAAAGTATCTGTGATCTTTCAATGGCCAAGATTCCCTAGATAAGATTTTAAAAATTCATAAAGGAAAAAATTACAAATTAAACTTCATCAAAATTAAAACTTTCTATTTTTAAGAGATTCTCTAAAGAGAAATAAACAGCAGAGACTTCAAAAATTATATATGTTATACATATTATATATATAAAATATATAGAACATATAAAGCAAATGCTGCAATTCAAAGATAATTTTAAAATGAGCAAATAATTTAAAAACTTTTTAAAAGCAGACATATAAAAGGCTAAGAAATACTTAAAAGTACTTATCATCACTAATTACCATGGAATTGCAAATTAAAAACAAAATGACATACTATTACATATCCATTAGAATGACTAAACTTATAATCTCAGGAACAAGTACTGATAAAGAACAGCTAGACTTCTCATATACCAATGATGAGAATATAAAATAAGTATAACAACTTTGGAAAACATATTGACAGATTATTATAAAGTTCATATTACCTTATCTAAGACTAGTTAATTTCACTCCTAGGTATTTGCATAAGAGAACTAAAGATATTAGTTCAGAAAAAGACTTACAGATAAGTGTTCATAACAGCTCTATTTAAACAGACTCAAACCGGAAACAATCCTAGTTTCCTTCAGTTCAGTTCAGTCACTCAGTTGTGTCCGACTCTTTGCAACCCCATGAATCACAGCACGCCAGGCCTCCCTGTTCATCACCAACTCCCAGAGTTCACTCAGACTCATGTCCATCGAGTTGGTGATGCCATTCAGCCATCTCATTCTCTGTCGTCCCCATCTCCTCCCACCCCCAATCACTCCAAGCATCAGTCTTTTCCAGTGAGTCAACTCGTCACATGAAGTGGCCAAAGTATTGGAAGAGTGAAAATAAATTATAATGCAGGAATATAAAGGAATAAAATACAGAATCATATAACAAAGTGGATGAATCTCAAAATAATTATATTTAGGGAAATATGCCAGATACAAAAGAGTATATTTTGAATGTATTTCTTCATACAAAATTTAAGAACAGGCAATACTAATCTAAAGTGACAGGAAGAGGATTTGTGCCCGCCAGGGATCTGGTCAGGACTGGGAGAATTCAACAAAAAAGATTGTGAGGGAAACGCATGGTGTGATTAAAAGTGTGTATACCTGGTATATTTTATACTGTAAATTGTATCTCAGTAAATATTAGTTTCCCTTCAAACAAACAAACAAACCAAACCAGGTAATTTGTATACTCTCTGCTGTGAGAACAGGGTTCCTGCCCACAGAAGAAACAGCCTAAGGGAAGATATAGTAATTATACACATTTGTGTAGATAATTTCTTGAAAGATGATGATAAAGATTTTCCCAAGTGATATTAGAGACTGAAAAGGTAGCATTCTACAGTATTTTAGAAAGGAACTAGACACTTGGCCAGTAGTAAATCACAATTACTAATTTTAGGCTTTGGCAGTCTCTATAGTCTCACCACACAAAGGATATCAATATTTCTAAAGAGTATCAAAACATAATTTAACTTATTTAATAATTATTATTTTATTTTCTATCAGTATAAGTCTGTGGGTATTTGACATATTCAAGGGAAAATTTCAACTTTACAGTTCAATGACCAACCTGCACATATGAGGACATTGATTCCTTGATGAAAACCAATGACTGGAAATTTTTTGTTGGTTTCAAATAGGAAAAGGAGTACGTCAAGGTTGTATATTGTCACCCTGCTTATTTAACTTATATGCAGAGTACATCATCAGGAACACTGGGCTGGAAGAAGAAGCACAAGCTGGAATCAAGATTGCTGGGAGAAATATCAATAACCTCAGATATGCAGATGAAACCACCCTTATGGCAGAAAGTGAAGAGGAACTCAAAAGCCTCTTGATGAAAGTGAGAGAGGAGAGTGAAAAGGTTGGCTTGAAGCTCAACATTCAGAAAACAAAGATCATGGCATCTGGTCCCATCGCTTCATGGGAAATAGATGGGGAAACAGTGGAAACATTGTCAGACTTTATTTTTTTGGGCTCCAAAATCATTGCAGATGCTGATTGCAGCCATGAAATTAAAAGACGCTTACTCCTTGGAAGGAAACTTATGACCAGCCTAGACAGTATATTAAAAAGCAGAGACATTACTTTGCCAACAAAGGTCCATCTAGTCAAGGCTATGATTTTTCCCGTGGTCATGTATGGATGTGAGAGTTGGACTGTGAAGAAAGCTGATCGCCGAAGAATTGATGCTTTTGAACTGTGGTGTTGGAGAAGACTCTTGAGAGTCCCTTATACTGCAAGGAGATCCAACCAGTCCATTCTAAAGGAAATCAGTCCTGGGTGTTCATTGGAAGGACTGATGCTAAAGCTGAAACTGCAATACTTTGGCCACCTCATGCGACCAGTTGACTCACTTGAAAAGACTCTGATTTTGGGAAGGATTGGGGGCAGGAGGAGAAGGGGACGACACAGAATGAAATGGCTGGATGGCATCACCGACTTGATGGACATGAGTTTGAGTGAACTCCGGGAGTTGGTGATGGACAGCGAGGCCTGGTGTGCTGTGATTCATGGGGTCGCAAAGAGTTGGACACGACTGAGCGACTGAACTGAACTGAACTAATGGAGAGAAAAAAATGGCCAGAAACAATTCTGTTGTCAAGTGTACAAAGGATCACTACAAAGAATAGTAAAAAATTATCAAGTCTGAGCAATGAATCAGGAGAAATCATTTAAACTTCAACAGAAAGAATCACTCAGCTAAGAAACAATTCAAAATAGAAGAGTGAGAAAAAAAGGAAACATTTCAGAATTTGATTAAATCTTGTCCTATCTTTAAGAATAAATAAATACTCAAGAAATTAAAATATTATGAATCATATACTTCAACAGACCAACCTAATGAGGTGAATACATCAATCAAGGAGTTTGTGAAAAAATAAGAGCAAATCTTGGAATCTAGATAAATTATTTCTTATATATTCAAGAAAAAATGGATCCCCAAGGAACTAGAGTAGTTCATCTTCACTTCAGCTTTGAGAAAATGATCTGACTAAAGTCTTTCCAGCATACATTCAAAGAAAAGTCAATGTCCCAGAATACATCTCTAAATAAACTCTTGAAAGGAAATACAGCCATTAAAGAGATATTAAAGTTCACTTCATTTTGCAAGTAGCTTTTACCAAATCTCTAAAATAAGATGGATTTCTATGGCATAGAATCTGAAAAAAGTTTAGTACCAAAGAATTTGATAAATTACTAAATCACGTCATTTCTTAAACCTGCAATCAGTCCAGGATGTTTATAATCTGTATAACATGTATATTTTTTTTATTGAGAAGTTTTCATGAATTAAAAGTTTTTTATCAAGGAGAGGACAATCATTGATATTTTTACAAGGGAAAGGGCATCAGAGTTTGTCTTCCCTTCATATTAAGTGGTACATACAGTTGCTAATTACTCTGTCACTAGGTATAACTAATTCTCATCATGGCTGTTAGATGCTGATTACTTTCTGAGCCTCCCCTCAATGTCAAGTCAAGCAAAATTACAGTAGCAATGTAGCAAAACTAATTAGGCCACACTGACCTTAACAGTGGGCAGTTCTCATCGATCTCAGCCCAAGCGTGTTGGAATTTTGAAAAATGAAAACAAAATAGAAAAAATATTTCTACTTGCTACTAGCCCTTTCTAATCCAAGTGACATAAAATTAATGAGTCCTCTATCAAAGGGGGCACCAACCAGAAAAGAAATGAGGGAATCCTTTGAGATACAAATTTAATTACATGTCTCCCTTAGTTAGCTGCTATAACAAAATACCATAGACTGGGTGGCTTAAACAACAACAAACATTCATTTCTCAAATTTGGGGAGGTTAGGAAGTACAAGATCAAGGTATTTATTCTAATGTTTTATGCCAACACATTCAGTGGTGAAGAACTTTTTCCTGATTTCACAGATAGTCATGTTCTTGCTTTACTCCCACATGGCAGAGAGAGACATCTCTCTTGAGTCTTGTCTAAGTGCACTAATCCCATTCATGAGGGTCCCACTCTCTTGACTTTATTACTTCCCAGGCCCAGCCTCCAAATACCATCACCCCAGAGATGAGGGCTTCAACATATGAATTGCAGGGGGACTTAAACATTCAGTTCATAGTGATGTTAATCCCCCATTTAAATGTGTGAGCTACATTATTTTTAAAATATTTTATTCATTGACAGGAAATAATTTTAGATAAATACTCCTTTTAAAGGAGCAATAGAAATGATACAACATTATTAAAATGTCAGAGTCACATTAAAATGACAGTCTCAATTCAAAACAGTGAGAAATTACATGTTCATTTTAAGATTCAATATTCAGTATTGAATATTTTCAAGATTCAATATTTCCTAAGAATTTTCCTAAGGTTGTCTGTTAAGAGAAGAAGAAATTCAAGATTTTGCTTCAGAACAAGCTTACTCTATTCTTCTATTGATGACAAAGAATTTTATATATCATGTCATGATTTCTGAGAGACATTCTGGTGGCAGTTCTCTGACTTACATTTGATCAATGCTAGCACTGATATTACTTTGTGTTATAAAATGTAACTTGCTTTACTGTTGTATCATCACTAAAGTAAGATTCTGGATTTCCTATGTTAATTGTTGACTTTTTTATGTAAGATCAAATTTTTAATTGATTCACATTTTACTCAAATATATAGATATTCTCGCAGAGATATGGAGAAGGCAATGGCACCCCACTCCAGTGTTCTTTCCTGGAGAATCCCAGGGACAGAGGAGCCTGGTGGGCTGCCGTCTATGGGGAAGCACAGAATCGGACACAACTGACGTGACTTAGCAGCAGCAGCAGCAGAGATATAAGAAACAAAATGCTAAAGATGTCAATATGTCTATCATCTACAATATTTCCGTATATGGATAGAGAAAATGATTGCTTCAAGTGTAACCAATTTCCCACAGCAGTGAAACCTTACACAAAATATTTTAATATTTTGATATATGTAATATCAAAATAAAGACATGACACCAGATTGCACTGTAACACAGAACATCTAGCTTTTGAGGGTATAAGCCATTTTTTTGGTTGTTTATTAACAGCATTGGGTTCTGAGAAAAATTCATAAAGTTTTGTAGTGCTGAAATATAACCCCAACCTCCAGGAGAGTAAATTCTTCCTACTGAATGTCTATTGGTGCTTAACCAGAGAATATATTTCTAAATATAATTCATTAGTAGCAGCCATGTACAGTGTGACATTAGAAACTTTTAAAAGGAATCAATATGGGAGCAATTATGTAGAAAACACATCACACATACATATGTTCCACAGGTATTACACATATAAAGAGTAATGACGTTTGAAACCTGTTCATCAATAAATGAACATGTTTATCATGTTCATTATAATGAACAAGTTCATTGATAAATGAACATAATACCTGAACACGGATACATGTTCAATGATAAAGGAAGAGTGACAATGTCCAAATAAAATGTATAAAGCCTCATGAGGCCTTCAAATGAGGTAATTATGGAGATTATATCAAAACAATCAAAAAGGTATGCCAAGTGAAATGTAGAATTCAAAATCTAGCTCTACTAATACAAGTTGATAAACTTATGTTTTCATATGTTTCCCACAACTTTAATAATTGGTCACAAAGTCCTGTTAAATTTTCAAAATCTTTCTCCCATTTGGTGCTTGTCCTCTTTTTTCACTAAACAGTGTCCTTTCCTTAGTTCAGAACTCTTTTTCTTCTTCTGGGTTATCAAAATATCCTGGTCTTCCTGCCAACAAATCACTCCCACATGACACTGCAATGTCATTTTGCAGCAGCTCTCAAGAGGAGGAGTTCCCTTCCCTGACCATTTAATTGGGTCCTGACTCTGTGATTTGTTTTACCCAATAGAAAATAGTAGAACTGACATCAGTTTTGTTTTATAGTCAATTCTCCAGCATTTCTGATTGCTGTAATGCCTAGCTATTAGCTTTTAGGGAGGAACTTGAGGAGTTCACTTTGCCCTCCAGGCTTGCCCCAGCTTTCTGAGCCTTTAGGAAATAGCTGTCTTACTGTCTGCAAAGGCCTGGAATGTCACAGAGGACTTCTTAAATCTCTCCTAGCTGTCTCATATTTGAGGCCTCTGCCTTGTTCTTGTAAAGGGCCTATGTGCTCAGCAGAAATATCACTCAAATTTCCCTTTCTCCTCCCAGACTTGAGCACAATACTGCATTACACTAAGTGACAACTCATGGGAAAGATTAAACAGGTGGATGAAGACCTGTGCTGTGTGTGACTGGGCTCTTCAGACTGTTTCATAAAGGGTCAACTAGTTTCTCATTACCACAGGCTATGGTATATCTCTCCTCTTCTTAGTGTCCACCAGGTATAAGAAGTAGTCAAATCTTTCTATGCGCCGATTAATGGCTCATTACTTTCTGGAACTTAGTTCATCATGTTTTCTTTTTTCATCATCACTTCTTAAATGGGTTAAAACCAAAACATTTTCACAGGACAACAATAATAACTATAATCCCCATAGTCATCCAAAAGGTTTTGTTCAAGCAACAGTGGTATCTTTTGTAATTTTACACATTCTAATTAGAAGTTAAAATTTTCCTTCATAGCTTTTTGCTCATCTCTGATGATAGAGATGCACAATGAGCAGGTGTATGCTTCAGTTCAGTTCAGTTGCTCAGTCGTATCTGACTCTTTGCGACCCCATGAATCACAGCACACCAGGCCTCCCTGTCCATCACCAACTCCCAGAGTTCACTCAAACTCATGTCCATCGAGTCGGTGATGCCATCCAGCCATCTCATTCTCTGTCATCCCCTTCTCCTCCCGCCCCCAATCCCTCCCAGCATCAGAGTCTTTTCCAGTGAGTCAACTTGTCACATAAGGTGCCAAAGTATTGGAGTTTCAGCTTTAGCATCAGTCCTTCCAATGATACACATATCACTCCTTGACAATTTCCATATATAGCCTGGTCTCTAAACAATGTTTTATACAGGTAAACTTAAAAGGGTTCCTTCTATAGATTCATCTGTATTGGAAATGGAAGTTTTAGACTTAAATATCAATATCAAAGATTGGTCAAAATTTTCATTCCAGTAATTCAATAAACTGACAAATCTATATTAATTTGGTAATATGTTCATAGTTAAACTGCATAAGTAGCAACTACAGTATAGTCAGAGTCTAGCAGTATAAGATTTTTCGAAGTTATATTAAGTAAAGCAGTATGTGCTTTTTAAACAATCCAAGAGATCATAAACAAGAACTCTATGAAATATTGCTTAAATTGAGACTGAGTCTTTTAAGAAGCTTGAACAACAACTAGTAGAGGAAACTCATCCATTAAGAACCATTTTGTAGTTCTGGGCCTAAAAATTATTATATAAAGTCTAGCATCTAATTATTTCTCTGATTTCACTTCTACCATACTTGTCTCCACTTATTTTGTCTTCTTCTTCCTTTTTCTCAAAAAATCCAAGTATACTACTATCTCAGGACATTTTTGTAGATGGTTTCTCTGCCTAGAAACTTTTCCCCTCAATTATGACTATGCCATTTCTGCTCTTTCCTTCCTTAAGTCTCTGCTCAACTGGTACCTTCTTAGCAGAAGCATACTCTCATGACCATATTTAAAACTGCAATGGCATTCCTGTATTTATTATCCTCTTTACTTGCTTAATTTTTCTCCAGAAGGATTATTAGAATCTAATATATTGTTTTCTGATTTATTCCCTTTATTACCTGTTTTCTCCCAACCTTCCAACCACTTCCCCACAGTTGACCATAAGCTGTAAAAAAGGCTGAGTTTGATTTGTTTGTTTTCATTTCACAGCTTCCCTCTAGTGCCTATAATGATCTCTGGGCTGCGCTCAGTCACATCTGACTCATTGTGACTCATTGGGCTGCAGCCCACCAAGCTCCTCCGTCCATGGGATTTCCCAGGCAAGAATACTGGAGTGGGTTCCCATTTCCTCCTCGAGGGGATCCTCCTGACCCAGGTATGAAGCCCATGTCTACTGCATTGCAGGCGGATTCTTTACCGCAGAACCGCCAGGGAAGAGTGAATGAAGAGATTAGGAATAAAATGAGAGAGGAAGGAATAAGGGTGGGAGGGAGAAAGGGGGTGAGGGGAGCGGGAAAGGAGAAAAACCTTAGAGAATGGTGTCTGGAATCAGATTTAAAAGCTTAAAACTCTAAGCTTTCTTGCTTACTATAAATTTTCTTTACCCTATGAATCATGAACACAAATCCCATAGTCTTTGAGAGGTTTTAATCTTCCCCATAAAAATTTTATAACATTTAAATAAGATAAAGCCTGTATAATAGTCCCTGGAAAATGAGCTTAGGCTCTTTTGATAAAGATTTTTATTACATATATTTTAAAAACAGAAAACACAACATTGAAGTAGAAGAACAAAAGCAAAAGACAAATGCTACCCGATTTCAAGACTCACTATAAAACCACAGTCATCAAAACAGTGTGGCAACTTTGAAAGACTAAACAAAAGGATGGGAAAGAATAGAAAGCCCAGACACAGATGCATATTTATACTCTAATGACAACTAACCTTTGACAAAGGAATAAAGACAACATACTGGAGCAAAGAGTCTTTTCAGCAAACAAAACTGGAACTTCTAGACATCCATATGCTCCCCACCACCTCCTGCCTTGAAAAACCCCCACAAGAATCTAGGCACAGAACTTACACCTTTTATAAAAATTAACTCAAAATGAACTATCAAAGGTCTCAGTGGAAAACACAAAACTCTAAAATTCCTAAAAAATAACACAGGAGTAAATCTAGATGACTTTGAATACAGCAATTACTTTTTAAGATACAATCCAAAGGCACAGTCTATGAAAGAAATAATTAGTAAGCCGGACTTTATTAAAATTAAAAAATTCTCTCTGTGAAAGGGAATGTGAAGCTAAGTCACAGACCGAGATAAAATATTTGCAAAAGACATATTTCATAAATGAATATTATCTAAAATACAAAAGAATTCTTGAAACTCAACAAGAAAACAATCTGATTTTAAAATGGGCAAAATATCTGAAGAGATGGTTCACATACACAAAAAATCAGGTTGAAAAACTAGCATATGAAAAATGACTTCAAAATTACTAGTCTTCAGGGAATTCCAAATTAAAACAACAAAATACAACTATACATCTATTAGAATGGCCAAAACCTGGGAAACTGACCATACCAAATGCTGGTGAGGAGGCAGAGCAACAGAAACTCTAATTCATCACTAGTGGAGACACAAAAGAGTATAGCCATTCTGGAAGTTGGTCTGGCAGTTTCTTACAAAGTGAAATATACTCTGACTATACAATCTAGCAATCATACTCCTTGCTCTTTACCCAAATGAGTTTAAAAATCTTGTACTCATTTAAAAACCTGCAAAAGAGTACTCAGAGCAGCTTTATCCATAATAGCTAAAATGTGGAAGAAGCAAAGACACCTTTCAGTAAGCAGGCAGATAAATAAACTGGAATATCTAGAAAGTAGAATATTTTTCAGTACTAAAGAAAAAAAAGGTATCAAAATCATGAACATGAATGAAAGAAATGTAAGTACATATTACAAAATGAAAAAAAACAGTCTGAAAAGGTTATGTACTGGTATGATTATAACTATGTGACATTCTGGAAAAGCAAAACTATGTAGACAGTAAACAGATTAGTGGTCACCATTGTTGAGGGGAGGGAAGGATGAATATGTGGAGTAGATAGGATTTTTAGGGCAGTAAAATAATCTTGTATAACACTATAATGGTGGATATATGTCACTATCCGTCAAAAACCCATAGAATGTACAACACCAAGAGTAAACCCTGATGTAAACTAGGGACTTAGGGTGATTATGATACATCAATGTAGACTCATTGATCCTGGTGCAGAGCTTTGATAGTGAGAGAGGCTATGCATGTATGTGGGCAAGTGATATATGGGAAATCTCTATATTTTCTGCACAGCGTTGCTGTGAACCTAACATTGATCTAAAAAGTAAAGTGTATTTTCTAAAAAATAAAGAAAAATCAAAATATTAAAAACAAAACAAAACTGGAGATTAATAATGGTGGGCTAGGCAATCTGAATTAACTTCCAAACAAAAGTCAACTAAGAAAGCCAAAACAAAATAAAAAAGCATTAGACATGTTATTTTTTGTGTTAAAACTTTGTAGATTTAATACTATACTCAACAATTAGGATGTCAAGAGTCCAGAGTAAAAGGAAATTAGTGTGAGAAGCAAAATTTTAGGGCCATTTTCTTCCAAAGACAATTCCAAAAAAGAAAAATGAGAAGTTGGGCAGCGTTATTGAGAGCCCAATATTGGTGAGGCACATTTTGGTTTGAAAATGATAAATTACAAGTAGACCTTGTAGGAGCAAAACTCCAGTTTTGAATCTTAATCCTTAAAGTTGGATTAAGGGATTTATATGACTAATGCCCGTAGCATCCTAGCAAAAAGTTCTCTCTAAAGAAATATATTATTATCTTAGTTCACAGATTTTTTTTTCCCATAAATAAGATCTGTCCCTTAATCTCAAAACTGTCAAGCACATGAATAAACAAGACCACAGAAATAACAACCAGGAAGAAAAGCAGACAGAGACAGACCCAACTGGAGCTACCATTTGATCCAGCAATCCCACTCCTGGGCATATATCCAGAGAAAATCATAATTCAAAAAGATACATGTACCCCAATATTCACTGCAGCACTATTTACAATATCCAGGGCCTGGAAGCAACCTAAATGTCCATTGACAGAGAAATGGATAAGGTAGACATGGTACACATATACAATGGAGTATATTACTCAGGCATAAAAAGTGAAATATGTCACTTGCAGTGACATGGATGGACCTAGAGATTGCCATACTGAGTGAAGTGAGTCAGAGAAAGACAAAAATCATATATCACTTAGATGCAGAATCTAAAAAAAAAAAAAAAGGTTCAAATGAACCTATTTATAAAACAGAAATAGAGTCACAGATGTAGAAGACAAACTTATGGTTATTAGGGGTAAAGATGCAGGGACAGATAGATTGGAAGGCTGTGATTGACGATATTGTATAGAAAATAAATAATACGAACCTGTTTCATAGCAGAGGGAATGCTATTCAATAGTCTGTATTGACCTATATGGGGATGAATCTAAAAGACAGTGAACAGAGATAGCTAAATAGCCAACCAAACAGTGTATGTGTGTGTGTGTGTGTGTGTGTATACACACACACATATAATATACAGCTCCACTCTCTTCTGAGAGAGAAACAAGGAAGAAGCAATTTGGAGGAGATAATGACTGAGAGCATCTTGAAATTATTGACTATAAAGACCACTACAACAATACTTATAGAGCAGAAAAGCGAAGAACAAACAAATTATAAAATCATCTAGAAAAAAGCCTAGAGTAATTTTTAAATTAATAGGTGAGTTTGGAAACACTTCTTGTTAGAAGGAAATTTATTAACCTAGAGAAAAAAAAAAAAAACAAGTAAAACACTGAGATTTTTGCCTTGAACAGACTTGCTAAGAGAGACATACAGGAGTATTGGTCAGACAGAAGAGAAAGGCTCCCAGAAACAAAGTCAGAAGTTGAGGAAAGAAAGAGAGCAACAGAATTGTTTAAAATGTGGCTAAATCTAAATAAGTATTGCCTGTAGGTTTAAAATGCTCATAGATTTGAAATAATCTTCAACAATAGCACATAGATAAAAAGCTGTAAAATAGTGCAAAAGTGTTTTATGACTATTACATAGTCAGGAAAAAGATAAACAGAGAGAGTTTTGAGAAGTCAGGTTTGTATTAGTTTCTAGGATAACTGAAAGGAAGAGTAAGAAGTCTACAATGTCCAAGATAATAAATGAGTAAAATGGAAAAAAAAATTAAAAGGCAAGAAAGAAAAGACGAAGAAGGAATAATTAGAAAGTAAGCAACATCATGGTAGAATTATTTATATCAGTAATTATATTAAATGATATTATTTAGAGTAAGTATTCTAACTAAAAGATAATGATTATAAGACTGGATAAAACCCAACTATGCTTGCAAAGACTAATGAAACACAGGCATACAGAACACTTAAAAGGAGAACAACGGAAAAACATTTTTCATGGATGTTCTAACTAAAACAAGGCTTAAATGGCTGTATTATTGTGAGACAATAAAACATAATAAATTGATATCTGTCCCTGGTTCCTGGCAGAGTTCCTGAAATCCATGTAATTTCCTAAATGATAAGAGCATTAGCAGCATCTTTTTTTCTTGTGTTTGCTCCTTAACTCTGGTTCCTCACACAGGACCACTGAAATACTTGTATTTTCCTGGGTAACAGGAGGATCCTTTGTTCTTAATGAGGCAATTCTGGTTGGGCTCCTGGAAGAGGCTATGCATCTGAAAGACCCATCACAATTCAGCTCTGCAGCCTGCCCCACGTCTCTTAAAAGAGGTTCATGCTAAGTTGCTTCAGTTCTGTTCGACTCTGTGTGACCCTATGGACTGTAGTCTTCCAGGCTACACTGTCAATGGAATTCTCCAGGCAAGAATACTGGAGTGGGTCGCTATTCCCTTCTCCAGGGGAGAAAGGCTCAAAGTGCAGTTAATGATCCATTACATCTACCTAATGAAGCTTCTGGAATTGTGCTAGGAGAGGGGTGCACCTGGAGAGGGCATGAAATTTTGGGGCACCCTTCCCACATACTTTTTTCCAAACATAGCTCTTTCATCTGGATGTTCCAAACAAAAAACACTATTATTAATAATCAATAAATAATAAAACAGTATGTAAACTTCTTTCCTGAGTTCTGTGAGCTGCTCTTGCAAATTAATTGAACCCAAGAAGAGGGTAATGGGAACTTCAGGATTAGTCAGAAGCACAAGTGACCACTTGGACTTGTGAATGGCATCTGAAGTGAGACTTAGCCCACTTCCGTTTCAAGGTGTGACTGAGCCATCCCCAGAGGCACCTGAGGCTATCCCAGATAGTGTCAGAAATGAGTTAAATTGCAGGACACTCAGCTGGAGTCATGCAACTGCTTATGAGGAGGGGAAAATCTCTACATATCTGTGTCAGGAGTAATGTGAGTATGGCAACAGTATGAAAGTAAAGGAGACACAGAAGGAAAGACTTAGATTTTCTAACATAATTATTACCAAACAAAAGTGCACTACAGGAAAAAGGTTTACAAGAGGTAAAGAGTTGTTTTTCATTAGCACAAAATCCATCATCAGGATGGACATTGCTGCTGCTGCTGCTAAGTCACGTCAGTCGTGTCCGACTCTTTGTGACCCCATAGAGGGCTCCCCCATCCCTGGGATTCTCCAGGCAAGAACACTGGAGTGGGTTGCCATTTCCTTCTCCCATGTGTGAAAGTGAAAAGTGAAAGTGAAGTCGCTCAGTGGACATTAGGAAGACATAAAATTTTAAACATGTATACACTCAGCAACATAGATGAAAAATGAAGAAAAAACTAATTTTTTTTTAAAGATAAATCATGAGGTTTTCTTAAAACAAAATTGCTCAGCTGACTAGCACAACAAAGAGACTGAAAAAATCAAGGACAAAAACTATTTAAGCAATCAGATTAATAGAATTGACCTAATTAAACTATGTGAATGAATGCACTAAACAAAATCAGCATGCACGTTATTTTTAAATGCAGATGGAACATTTACTCACTTTCAGCTTATGTGGGCTTAAAAAAAAAGTCTCCAAAAATTCAAAAGTTTCAACATGTTTTCTGAGAAAAATGGAGTTAAGATGAAGACTAAAAGATAGCAAGTAGAAATCCTGAACTTTTGGAAACTAAACAATGAGCATCTAACTATCTCATATATCAAGGTAGAAATCACTAAGAAATGAGAAAATATTTGAATAGAACATAATAAAAATATGTTAAAAAGTCTGTAGAATGTAGCTTAAATCATGTGTACAGTGAAATTAATACCCTTCAATTCATAACATATAACTGAAGAACAGAACATGTTGAAAAGTTATCTAGAAATCATCCCATGAAACTATAAGAAACACAGCAATTTAAACCCAAATAAGGTATAAGAAAGTAAATAAAATATAATTTCACAAATTAATATAAAATAAATATTAAAGGGCTCAATAAAATCAAAGTTTTTAAAAAGATAATAAAATTGATATATTTGTCAAGATTGACCTTGAAAAATAAGAGACAGAAACAAAAAATGGGAAAGGCAAGAGAGAATAGAGAACAAATGTATAATTTTACGAATATAAACAGATCACACTACATCATAAGTGACTTTCAGTTCAGTCGCTCAGTCGTGTCCGACTCTTTGCGACCCCATGAATCACAGCACGCCAGGCCTCCCTGTCCATCACCAACTTCCGGAGTTCACTCAAACTCATGTCCATCGAGTCGCTGATGCCATCCCTATCTCATTCTCTGTCGTCCCCTTCTCCTCCCGCCCCCAATCCTTCCCAGATTCAGAGTCTTTTACAGTGAGTCAACTGGTCGCATGAGGTGGCCAAAGTATTGAAGTTTCAGCTTTAGCGTGAATTTACACCATTACAATTGAAAGTGCAAATAAAATATAAAAATTCTGAGGAAAGCATACCAAAACTGATGCACAAAATAGTGATTCTCAAAATAGTTTATCTTTATTAAATAATTTAAATTTATAATAAAACAATTTCAGAAGGAAAATTTCAGCTCCAGTAGTATAAATAATATCAACACCACAAAAACCCTACTTTTTGCAGAATAGAGAAAGAAAACCCATCCTAATTAAAGTTAATGATGAAATATTAAATGTTTTCCTTCTGATATTGGTTACTAGATAAAGATGTCTGACAATATCACTATTCAGTTCAGTTCACTTCAGTCGCTCAGTCATGTCTGACTCTTTGCGACCCTACGAATCAAAGCACACCAGGCCTCCCTGTCCATCACCAACTCCCAGAGTTCACTCAAACTCATGTCCACAGAGTCAGTGATGCCATCCAGCCATCTCATTCTCTGTCGTCCCCTTCTCCTCCCGCAACCAATCCCTCCCAACATCAGAGTCTTTTCCAGTGAGTCAACTCGTCGCATGAGATGGCCAAAAAATTGCAGTTTCAGCTTTAGCATCAGTCCTTCCAATGAATACCCAGGATTGATCTCCTTTAGAATGGACTGGTTGGATCTCCTTGCAGTCCAAGGGACTCTCAAGAGTCTTCTCCAGCACCACAGTTCAAAAGCATCCATTCTTCGGCGATCAGCTTTCTTCACAGTCCAACTCTCGCATCCATACATGACCATGGGAAAAACCATAGCCTTGACTAGACGCACCTTTGTTGGCAAAGTAATGTCTCTGCTTTTTAATATGTTATCTAGGTTGATCATAACTTTCCTTCCAAGGAGCAAGCGTCTTTTAATTTCATGGCTGCATTCCACTCTTTCCCCATCTATTTCCCATGAAGTGATGGGACCAGATGCCATGATCTTAGTTTTCTGAACGTTGAGCTTCAAGCCAAACTTTTCACTCTCCTCTTTCACTTTCATCAGGAGGCTTTTGAGTTCCTCTTCACTTTCTGCCATAAGGGTGGTGTCATCTGCATATCTGAGGTTATTGATATTTCTCCTGGCAATCTTGATTCCAGCTTGTGCTTCTTCCAGCCCAGTGTTCCACATGATGTACTCCGCATATAAGTTAAAAGAGCAGGGTGACAATATACTACTTTGACATACTCCTTTTCCTATTTGGAACCAGTCTGTTGTTCCATGTCCAGTTCTAACTGTTGCTTCCTGACTTGCATACAGGTTTCTCAGGAGACAGGTCAGGTGGTCTGGTATTCCCATCTCTTTCAGAATTTTCAACAGTTTATTGTAATCCACACAGTCAAAGGCTTTGGCATAGTCAATGAAGCAGAATGTGGCCCACTGGAGAAGGGAATGGCAAGCCACTTCAGTATACTTGCCTTGAGAACCCCATGAACAGTATCAAAAGGCAAAATGATAGGATACTGAATGAGGAATTCCCCAGGTCGGTAGGTGCCCAGTATGCTGCTGGAGATCAGTGGACAAATAACTCCAGAAGGAATGAAGGGATGGAGCCAAAGCAAATCCAATACCCAGCTGTGGATGTGACTGGTGATAGAAGCAAGGTCCAATGCTGTAAAGAGCAATATTGCATAGGAACCTGGGATGTTAGGTCCATGAATCAAGGCAAATTGGAAGTGGTCAAACAGGAGATGGCAAGAGTGAATATAGACATTCTAGGAATCAGTGAACTAAAATGGACTGGAATGGGTGAATTTAACTCAGATGACCATTATGGGCAAGAATCCCTTAGAAGAAATGGAGTAGCCATCATGGTCAACAAAAGAGGCCGAAATGCAGTACTTGGGTGCAATCTTACAAACAACAGAATGATTTCTGTTAATTTCCAAGGCAAACCATTCAATATTACAGTAATCCAAGCCTATGCCCCAACCAGTAACACTGAAGAAGCCAAAGTTGAATGGTTCTATGAAGACCTACAAGACCTTTTAGAACTAACACCCAAAAAAGATGTCCTTTTCATTATAGGGGACTGGAATGCAAAATTAGGAAGTCAAGAAACACCCAGAGTAACAGGCAAATTTGGCCTTGGAGCACGGAATGAAGCAGGGCAAAGGTTAATAGAGTTTTGTCAAGAGAACGCAGTGGTCATAGCAAACACCCTCTTCCAACAACACAAGAGAAGACTCTATATATGGACATAACCAGACGGTCAACTCCGACATCAGAATGATTATATTCTTTGCAGCCAAAGATATACAGTCAGCAAAAACAAAACCAGGAGCTGACTGTGGCTCAGATCATGAA
This sequence comes from Moschus berezovskii, assembly GCF_049115385.1. Lineage (NCBI taxonomy): Eukaryota > Metazoa > Chordata > Mammalia > Artiodactyla > Moschidae > Moschus > Moschus berezovskii. The sequence continues at coordinate 25,659,080 of NC_142466.1, forward strand.
CTCCTTATTGCCAAATTCACACTTAAATTGAAGAAAGTAGGGAAAACCACTAGACCATTCAGATATGACCTCAATCAAATGCCTTATGACTATACAGTGGAAGTGAGAAATAGATTTAAGGGACTAGATCTGATAGGTAGGGTGCGTGATGAACTATGGATGGAGGTTTGTGACATTGTACAGGAGACAGGGACCAAGACCATCCCCATGGAAAAGAAATGCAAAAAAGCAAAATGGCTGTCTGAGGAGGCCTTACAAATAGCTGTGAAAAGAAGAGAAGCGAAAAGCAAAGGAGAAAAGGAAAGATATAAGCATCTGAATGCAGAGTTCCAAAGAATAGCAAGGAGAGATAAGAAAGACTTCCTCAGTGATCAATGCAAAGAAATAGGGGAAAACAACAGAATAGGAAAGACAAGAGATCTCTTCAAGAAAATTAGAGATTCCAAGGGAACATTTCATGCAAAGATGGGCACAATAAAGGACAGAAATGGTGTGGACCTAACAGAAGCAGAAGATATTAGGAAGAGGTGGTAAGAATACACAGAAGAAATGTACAAAAAAGATCTTCACGACAAAGATAATCACGATGGCATGATCACTCACCTGGAGCCAGACATCTTGGAATGTGAAGTCAAATGGGCCTTAGAAAGCATCACTGTGAACAAAGCTAGTGGAGGTGATGGAATTCCAGTTGAGCTATTTCAAATCCTGAAAGATGATGCTGTGAAAGTGCTGCACTAATATGCCAGCAAATTTGGAAAACTCAGCAGTGGCCACAGGACTGGAAAAGGTCCGTTTTCATTCCAATCCCAAAGAAAGGCAATGCCAAAGAATGCTCAAACTCCCGCACAATTGCACTCATCTCACACGCTAGGAAAGTCATGCTCAAAATTCTCCAAGCCAGGCTTCAGCAATATGTGAACTTCCATATGTTCAAGGCAGAGGCACCAGAGATCAAATTGCCAACATCCGCTGGCTCATGGAGAAAACAAGAGAGTTCCAGATAAACATCTATTTCTGCTTCATTGACTATGCCAAAGCCTTTGACTGTGTAGACAATATCACTATAGATGATAAAATAAAGCAAGATAAAAAAAAAAAGATGAGTGAAAAGCAAAGAAAAATTCTCATTATATTTAGATCACAAAATTGATAACAAACAGTTGATAAATTTAGAATCCAAAAGTAATTTGAGTAAAGTCTCTGGATACCATATAAAAATCAATTTTATTTCTAAATATCAAGAACAATAAGGAAATGAAATTTTTAAATCCCATCTAATTAAAAGGTTCTATGTTGTAAATACTTAATTTTCCAAAACTGTGATATAATATCAATTAAATCACAATAAAACCTTTACAGTATTTTGTTTTGCTTTCTTAGGATAGGAGTGAAGAAATAAAGTACTTCTAAAATTGATATGGCAGTACCACCAGCCAAGAATAGGTAAGACTCACTAGTAACAAAGTAGGAAGTTTGTTCCATAGAACAGCAAACTTAATATAAAGTTGTTGCTGTTCAGTCACCAAGACATGTCCAACTCTTAGCAACCCCATGGACTGAAGCATGCCAGGGTTTCCTGTCCTTCACTATCTCCCAAAGTTTCCCAAGTACAATAACTAATATTGTGTACTACTGACCCAAAATTGAACTACAAGACCAAAGGACCAAAAGTTGAGTCATGTAAATACTGAGACTTGCTTTATTGTAAATGGTAAAGGACAGTTAATAATAAATAAATTAAACATAGGTTTTAAAGTTTTAATAATAATAAAGGGTGGGTGTTTAAGGCAACCCACTCCAATATTCTTGACTGGGAAATCCCATGGACAGAGGAGCCTAGTGGGCCACAGTCCATGGCTCTCAAAGAGTCAGACATGACTGAGTAAACACACAGAGAAAAAAACATCAATCCTCAGCTTCGTATTTCACACATCCATCAATACCTTGTTAAGTCTAGATTTAATTATGAAAACTACTTCAACAAAGATTTTAGAAGGCCATACAGAGACTAGTGTTGAGGGTCTGGGTAAGGAAAGAATTTCTTAGATACAGAACACTGACCATAAGAAAAAGAACAATAAATTTATCAAAATGACAACTATGACACTGAAAAGGCAAGGTATCCAATGAGATAAGATACTTGCCACACATGTAACACACAAAATGCTCACACTCAGAATAACATAAAAGAGTCCACAAGTTGATATGAAAAAAACCATGAAAACTGAATAGAAGAAAGGTGCAATAAAGTAAAATTTAAAAAAATATCCAAATGCCTAATAAAACTTTGAAAAAGGAACCAAATTCCAAAAATCAGTACATGTGAATTTCCCCCTGATATGGTTAAAATTAAAATGACTTAAAATGCCATGTGATTTAAAGAATGTGGAGCAACTGAATTTCACAAACACTGTTGTCAGAGTAAACATTGGTTAAATAATTTTGTGAAACCCTTTGCCATTATTAACTAAGTGAAATCAAATGCTGATGTTCTGACCTAGCAATTTTATTTTTAATTATTTATGCAACAGAAATTCATACAAGAAATACATGTCTAAGAATATTTATGTATGTTTTATTCATAATAGCAACAACTTTAAGTTCATCAGTAGTACAAAAGATAAATAAGAACATAATTAAGTTTAATTTAAAGATTACAGCTACATGCAATAGCATGAATGGTCCTCTCAAACCTTTTATTGATGAAGTAATTTAATCATAAGCAAAATACTACTTTTTTGGTAGCATTCAAATTATAAGTCAGTCAAAACTAAACAACAAGATTAGAAGTTTGGATGGAAGATACTTTCATTAAGATACAATGAGAATTCTAAAACTGCAGGTTCAAAACCATTACTTAAATAGTGGAAAAATGTCTGCTTTATTGACTATGCCAAAGCCTTTGACTGTGTGGATCACAATAAACTGTGGAAAATTCTGAAAGAGATGGGAATACCAGACCACCTGACCTGCCTCTTGAGAAGCCTGTATGTAGGTCAGGAAACAACAGTTAGAACTATATACGGAACATACTGGTTCCAAATAGGAAAAAGAGTATGTCAAGGTTGTATATTGTCACCCTGCTTATTTAACTTATATGCAGAGTACATCATGAGAAATGCTGGGCTGGAGGAAGCACAAGCTGGAATCAAGATTGCTGGGAGAAATATCAATAACCTCAGATATGCAGATGACACCACCCTTATGGCAGAAAGTGAAGAAAAAATAAAGAGCCTCTTGATGATAGTGAAAGAGGAGAGTGAAAAAGTTGGCTTAAAGCTCAACATTCAGAAAACTAAGATCACAGCATCCGGTCCCATCATTTCATGGCAGATAGATGGGGAAACAGTGGAAACAATGGCTGACTTTATTTTGGGGGGCTCCAAAATCACTCCTGATTGTGATTGCAGCCATGAAATTAAATGACGCTTATTTCCTTGTAAGGAAATTTATGACCAACCTAAATAGCATGTTAAAAAGCAGAGACATTACTTTGTCAACAAAGGTCCGTCTAGTCAAGGCTTGGTTTTTCCAGTAGTCATGTATGGATGTGAGAGTTGGACTATAAAGAAAGCTGAGCGCCAAAGAATTGATGCTTTTGAACTGTGGTGTTGAAGAAGACTCTTGAGAGTCCCTTGGACTGCAAGGAGATCCAACCAGTCTATCCTAAAGGAAATCAGTCCTGAATATTCATTGGAAGGAATGATGCTGAAGCTGAAACTCCAGTACTTTGGCCACCTGATGCGAAGAGCTGACTCATTGGAAAAGACCCTGATGCTGGGAAAGATTGAGGGCAGGAGGAGAAGGGGATGACAGAGGGTGAGATGGTTGGATGGCATCATTGACTCGATTTACATGGATTTGGGTAGACTCTTGGAGTTGGTGATGGACAGGGAGGCCTGGCATGCTGCTGTTCATGGGGTCACAAAGAGTCGGACATGGCTGAGTGACTGAACTGAACTGATTTTAGGAAAACTGAAATGGACAAGGTGGATTATATGCCAAAACATAATGCACCATGATGAACTCCACTTACGATCAAACACTTGTCAGAACAACTTAAAACAGTCTTAAAATATAAGGGAATGGGGAGGAAAAACAAATTTTGTAGCTTTGAAATCACAGAAGAGATCACAAAAACAATACTGAGAAATGTAAACATATAAACTTAAACTGTGTTCTTTTCAGAATAAAAGTTGATTATTATGAATCACTCTGATGTAATAGTTTAAAACATTTATAGGATAAAATGAGGAGTCTAATATAATTACATGAAAGGTTATGAGGAATTTTTATAAAAATAAATAAGATCACTAGAGTATGTGTTAGTCACTCAGTCATGTCCGACTCTGTGACTCTATGGACTGTAGCTTGCCAGGCTCCTCTGTCTATAGAATTCTCCAGGCAAGAATACTGGAGTGGGTTGCCATTCCCTTCTCCAGGGGATTTTTCCAACTTATGGCGTGAATCTGTGTCTCGTCATTGCAGGCAGGTTCTTTATTATCTGAGCCACAAGGAATAACTTATGCTAATATAACAGGGAAAATACAAATGATCATAGTGAATGGACATAGTTACAATGAAATTGACTTCTTTACTTAGAGGTGATGGCATTGAATTTTATGCATACCTTTTGGAAATTATGATAAGAATTTATGACAAATGTCTTATAATAATACATTCATTTTCTAAACCACTCCAATTTTAGGACTGTACCCTAAGGAAATAATTCAATAGAATTTCATACTAGTATGCATGAAAACATTTGTTGCACCATTATTGGTAACAAAAAAAAAAAAGTCCAACTTTTGAGGACACTTAAAGAAATGCCTGGTGTGTCAAATGGTAAAATTATCTATAGTCATTGAAAGACTAATTAAGACCACCATTTATAATAATTAAGAGCAAAATTTTAAGAATGAATAGAAACATATAACATGGTATCTACATTGTGATTGTGACTATGTTAAAAGTATGCATGTGAAAGAGAATAAATATAAATAAAAATTGATAGAATTATGGCTGATGTTTTGAATGTGTTGCTGCTGCTGCTGCTGCTGCTAAGTCACTTCAGTCGTGTCCGACTCTGTGTGACCCCACAGACGGAAGCCCACCAGGCTCCCCCGTCCCTGGGATTCTCCAGGCAAGAACACTGGAGTGGGTTGCCATTTCCTTATCTTTTAGAATTTAACACAATAATGTCTATAAGAAGAAAATCAATGAACCAAGTTTTATTATTCTATATTACTGCAAACCTACAAAGTGCTTAATAATGTATAGGACAGGAACCATTAGAATAGAGAACATCATTGACCTTCTGCTTGGGGAAGAATAAAATGACCTTTGAGATAGAGAAGGGGTAAAGAAAAGCAAATGATTATGCATTAACCAAGTAACCTTGTTAATATCTACCAAAGAAATGAGATGGGAAGCATGCACCGTCTTCGCTGACCTTCCAGGTACCCATGACATAGTATAACTTTGAGGCCTCAAATAAAAACTGCAGTCTATTGTACCTGACAGCAAGCTTTGCACTTTCATTATGCATATAATATCTAATAGATCTTTTGAAATCATTACCTGTCAAGAGGGGAAAAGAAGGGTAGAGGAAAAACCTTGAAGAATAGAGTTTGTCAAGGGTCAAAGTAAATGGCAATATACTTTAATAAGCAATAAGCTCCACATTATCTCTGGGTGGCCTATACACTCAGTGGACTGTGGTATCATAGACTGAATTGCAGAAATACTTCTCAGTAGCTGAGAATACCCTTCTGGAAAATTTTCTATTCATCACTTCATAAGTAGACCAAAGAATTTAAAAAAAAATCAGTGCTACTCTTACTCTAAGTAATACATAATTGAGAAGACAGAGTTTTAAAACCTTAAGATGTATTATGTATTTATGACTATTATCCTTATGTTATCTACATTACTGTTTCCTTATATTAATAGTAACACTGAGAACTAATCTTGTATTTATCATATTTTTAGTACTCATTATCTAAGCAATGTATGCAGGCTAATAATAAGACCACAGACTAGGTATAATAAAATGCAAATTTTATTTGCTACCAATGAAGAAAAAATATCTTTCAGGTAAATCTTTCTGATCACTGCATGCCAGGAAAACAAAGAAAACTGCCTTTTCACAAACAATCTTGGATCTAAGACTATGGAAGTTAATAATTCCCTATTCTCCTAGAGATTCCATAGATAACATTCTAGTGGCAGAGTAATTGACATAGAAACAGAAATGAGTGGGAGTCAAATTACTCAGATTCTAAGTTGCACTTTATTGTAGAACACCTGTCATCATCTCCAAGTCTTGGGTTTTGATTTTCTCATTGAATAAAAAGGAGTAAATCTTGATACATAAGACGGTCTGCAAAGTTACTACCAACATTAGAGCCCTAATTCTAAACAGGAGCTAGACAAAAATTTCCCCTTCCATTCAATCACACATGCAAAAAGGAAGCAATACTGCTGCTGTGGTAGCAACAAAATCCTGAAACAGTCCGGCAAACTGTCGAAATCATAAAGTCAATAAAGTTTTAATGACATGAACTACAGAAAAAAAAAAAAAACACAACAAAACACTATCCCTCCTCCCAACACTACAAAGTCTATCAGGAAAATTCCCCTTGCTGCCAGCTTGCAATGAAAACAGTATGGAATTTACTAGCAAAATTTGCCTTTAATTTGAAAGGAGAATAAACTCAAAATTTCCATGTGGTTTTACAACCCTGGAAACTTCGGAGCCAGTTTGTGGTATGTACATAAGTGGTTGGTTACCCTCCTTTTGCTGGACCTTTTATAGCTAAAGATACCACTTGGTTAATCCTAAGTATAAAGACAGGAAATCCTTATAATAACCAAAAATATACTTTGGCCACCTGATGTGAAGAGCTGACTCACTGGAAAAGACCCTAATGCTGGGAAAGATTGAAGGCAGGAGGAGAAAGGGAAGACGTAGGACAAGATGGTTGGATGGCATCACTGGTTCAATGGACATGAATATGAGCAAATTCCAGGAGTTAGTGAGGAACAGGGAAGTCTGGCATGCTGCAGTTCATGGGGTCACAAAGAGTACAACACAACTGAGTTTCTGAACAACAACAAATGTGAATTTCATATAAAAATATTTACTAAGATACTCAAGATTTAGACTACATATAATTTTTTTTTCATTTACAGATGAATGAAATTTTTTCATTTCAAAGATGAACTTCAAGAACACAAGTTTTATTTAAAAAAAAAATATTATAGTTCATTGGATCCAGGTGACAATTTTAAGTGATACAAATGTCCAGTGATTTATCTTGGCAGTTATTTTAACTCTAAATATTAAATATATTGGCACTCTAATAACTCCTATGCTTGTACTTACATTTTAACTTCCATTTAAAAGAAAATAGATATAAAACTTCCAAGTCTAAAACAAAATACCTTTAGGACTACCTTTAAATAGAGATATTTGTTAAATAGAGTTTAAAACAAATAATTTGACTTTTAGTCAAAGAACTTTTGACTGAACCTGGTGAAGTATCTCCTTAACTTTCTTTCTGTCATGGGAAGTCCTAGTTTTCTACCATCTTTACCAGGGATTCTCCAAAACATTATCATTTTATTATTAATTCCATTATTAATTCAATTTATTTCTCTTTAATGATTTGATATTAATTCACCTAATATTTACTATCCAACAAATTAAAAATCAATATTGCATTTAATAGAAATTAGTACTTAGAATTCTAGCCACTAGGAATATAGAGGCTGGTAAATCCCCTTTGCAATATTTGTATAAATGAAACATAAAATTGCAAGATAAATAGGTGAAAATATGTTTTCATCATTTTGATTATTTATGTATTCATCATTTTTGATATTTTGGAAATACCATAGAAATCACCTATCAGGATTTTGAACTGCCATATTACCAATATCCCTTCCATTCAAATTGTCTGATTTTTTCCCATGTTTTTTTGACTTTGTTTTAGATTGCATACCAGACTAGCACTCTCTGTATCATTAGATATTGACTCATATGTAACATGTTCTAAGCTGACTCCCTGCCTATTCATCACTAAATAACAGTAAGCAATTCCATCAGGAAAATTAGCAGGAATGCCAAGCACAATACACTAAAATCTGGATATGCTACAGTTCCCTGGGAAATTGATTTTTCTTAATGGTTGTCTACGGACCTTTGTTGGCAAAGTAATGTCTCTGCTTTTTAATATGCTATCTAGGTAGGTCATAACTTTCCTTCCAAGGAGTAAGCGTCTTTTAACTTCATGGTTGCAATCAGCATCAGCATCCGCAGTGATTTTGGAGCCCAAAAAAATAATGTCTGACACTGTTTCCACTGTTTCCCCATCTATTTCTCATGAAGTGATGGGACCCAGATGCCATGATCTTAGTTTTCCGAATATTGAGCTTCAAGCCAACATTTTCACTCTCCTCTTTCACTTTCATCAAGAGGCTTTTTAGTTCCTCTTCACTTTCTGCCATAAGAGTGGTGTCATCTGCCAACCTAGATAGCATATTAAAAAGCAGAGACATTACTTTGCCAACCAAGGTCTGCCTAGTCAAGGCTATGGTTTTTCCAGTGGTCATGTATGGATGTGAGAGTTGGACTGTGAAGAAAACTGATCGCCGAAGAATTGATGCTTTTGAACTGTGGTGTTGGAGAAGACTCTTGAGAGTCCCTTGGACTGCAAGGAGATCCAACCAGTCCATTCTAAAAGAGATCAGTCCTGGGTGTTCATTGGAAGGACTGATGCTAAAGCTGAAGCTCCAATGCTTTGGCCACCTCATGCTTAGAGTTGACTCACTGGAAAAGACTCTGATGCTGGGAGGGATTAGGGGGCGGGAGGAGAAGGGGATGACAGAGAATGAGATGGCTGGATGGCATCACCGACTCGATGGACATGAGTTTGAGTGAACTCTGGGAGTTGGTGATGGACAGGGAGGCCTAGCGTGCTGTGATTCATGGGGTCGCAAAGAGTCGGACATGACTGAACGACAACTAAACTGAACTTGAAAAAAGAAATATTTTTTTCTATATGTTACAGAAAGATAAAGATATGTGTATAAATTATATGCTTGCATGTGTGTGAATACACACTGATTATATATGTTATATATATATGAATATTTTGTGTGTATATTTATACACATATATAATTTTTCAAAGAGATTATTTTCTATGTATTTTTAAACATTTATACATGGAAAATGGTCTAAGGATTAGCTTGTTTTAAAAGTTAATTGGGAGAATGGCACTGAAACATGTATATTATCATATGTGAAACGAATCACCATTCCAGGTTTGATGCATGATACAGGATGCTCGGGGCTGGTGCACGGGGATGACCCAGAGGAAGGATAAGGGGACGAGGGAGGTGGGAGGGGGGTTCAAGAAGAGGAACACATGTACACCTGGGGCAGATTCATGTCAATGTATGGCAAAACCAACCAATATAATATTGTAAAGTAATTAGCCTCCAATTAAAAATAAAATAAAAATAAATAAAAGTTAATTGTATATCTCACAAGAGCTAATGTGGAATGCATGAAATGGACCCTTTTCTTCCTGACTCTCTATTTCAAGCATAACATGTCACTTATTGTGTACTTTCAAAAATAAAAAAAATTATGAAAATTCATTTCTATGAATTTTCCAGTGTTAATTCACACCTGAGAGCTACTTCATTCAGTCTTTATCCATAAAAGAAATAAGCATACAACCTATTCTTTGAAGACAGTCTCTCAACCTAAATACCCAAAAATTTCAGGGCCATTTTCAAGCAATATTATTTATATGATCAACGTATTACAAAATATTTCTGGTGTGACATTCAAGTCATGTTGACCTCACCTTGGGAACATTTTATTTTGTTTTAGTAAGTATAGTTTCTGCTCACAGCCTACCATTCAGAGATAAAGATGCAGCCCCCACAGTTGTGATAACATGTGGGAAGGACAAAGTCATGACCAACAACCAGATGGGATATTTAGATATTGGCAAGAGTTCTTTATTTTCCTGGCTACAAGCTGACAAACTCCATCTTTCTTCATACATTACTGAAACAGAGCAGCAAATATAACACAGTCCTACAGGCCCATAGGAAGGCTCAAACTCTAAGGAATTGATATTTTATTCACTGAGCCTTAATTTCTCCCCTTCAGTTCAGTCGCTCAGTCGTGTCTGACTCTTTGCGACCCCATGAATCACAGCACACCAGGCCTCCCTGTCCATCACCAACTCAAACTCATGTCCATCAAGTCAGTGATGTCATCCAGCCATCTCATTCTCTGTCGTCCCCTTCTCCTCCCGCCCCCTATCTTTCCCAGCATCAGAGTCTTTTCCAGTGAGTCAACTCTTCGCATGAGGTGGACAAAGTATTGGAGTTTCAGCTTTAGCATTAGTCCCTCCAATGAACAACCAGGATTGATCTCCTTTAGAATGGACTGGTTGGATCTCCTTGCAGTCCAAGGGACTCTCAAGAGTCTTCTCCAGCACCACAGTTCAAAAGCGTCATTTCTTCGGCGACCACAGTCCAACTCTCACATCCATACATGACCACTGGAAAAACCATAGCCTTGACTAGATAGACCTTGGTTGGCAAAGTAATGTCTCTGCTTTTTAATATGCTATCTAGGTTGGTCATAACTTTCCTTCCAAGGAGTAAGCGTCTTTTAATTTCATGGCTGCAATTAGCATCCGCAGTGATTTTGGAGCCCAAAAAATTAAAGTCTGACACTATTTCCACTGTTTCGCCATCTATTTCCCATGAAGTGATGGGACCAGATGCCATGATCTTAGCTACTATGTGCTTATTAACACTATTGTAAGCACTTTTCATATGTAAGTTCTTAATATTCTGTCAAGTAAGATATTTTTAACAATGGTTTTATATGTGAGTGAATAAAGACTCATAAAGATAAATCATGTGGTAAATATCACATTAGCAGTTTCCCCAACTATTTTGGAATGAAAACCTTGGCTTACTAAACCTCCCCAAAATCTGTCTCCTCTCAACCTTGTTGCCAAACACCTATAACAAAAGTAGCAACAGCAACAATAACAATAAAGTAAGGCCAAGTTATGACGAACCTAGATAGTAATTAAAAAGCAGAGACATTACTTTGCCAACCAAGGTCTGTCTAGTCAAGGCTATGGTTTTTCCCGTGGTCATGTATGGATGTGAGAGTTGAACTGTGAAGAAAGCTGATCGCCAAAGAATTGATGCTTTTGAACTGTGGTGCTGGAGAAGACTCTTGAGAGTCCCTTGGACTGCAAGGAGATCCAACCAGTCCATTCTAAAGGAGATCAGTCCTGGGTGTTCACTGGAAAGACTGATGCTAAAGCTGAAGCTCCAATACTTTGGCCACCTCATGCTTAGAGTTGACTCACTGGAAAAGACTCTGATGCAAGGAGGGATTGGGGGCGGGAGGAGAAGGGGACGACAAAGAATGAGATGGCTGGATGGCATCACTGACTCGATGGACATGAGTTTGAGTGAACTCCAGGAGTTGGTGATGGACAGGGAGGCCTGTGGCATGCTGTGATTCATGGGGTCACAAAGAGTCAGACCCGACTGAGCGACTGAACTGAACTGAACTGAACTGAGGTGTTCAACTAATGGGACCTGCTAATTTTACCATCTTATTCATAAGTTTTAGATCTTTTTTTGACAGCAAATAACTAGAAAACCGGTTGGAAAGGTTTCCTTAAAGGGCAAGTAAATATTTTAGGCTTTGTAGGTTAAGATAAAAAAAGGAAAGTCAAGAATATTATGAAGATATTTACATAGTCATTTAAAATATAACCTTCCTAAGTGATCAGTGCAAAGAAATAGAGGAAAACAATAGATTGGGAAAGACTAAAAATTTCTTCAAGAACATTAGAGACACCAAGGGAATATTTCATGCAAAGATGGCGACAACAAAGGACAGGAACAATAAATGGACCTAACAGAATCAGAAGATATTACAAAGAGGTAGCAAGAATACACAGAACTATACAAAAAAAGATCTTCAGACACAGATAAGTATGATGATGTTACACTCACCTAGAGCCAGACACTCTGGAGTCTGAAGTCAAGTGGGCGTTAGAAAGCATCACTATGAACAAGGAGGTGGTGGAATGCCAGTTGAACGATTTCAAATCTGAAAAGACGATGCTGTGAAAGTGCTGAAGTCAACATGTCAGCAAATTTGGAATATTCGGCAGTGGCGACAGGACTGGAAAAGGTCAGTTTTCATTCCAATCCCAAAGAAAGGCAACGCCAAAGAATGTTCAAACTACTACACAATAGCACTCATTTCACACGCTAGCAATGTAATGCTCAAAATTCTCCAAGCTAGGCTTCAACAGAGAACTTCGGTTCTATGTGAACTGAGAACTTCCAGATGTTCAAACAGGATTTAGAAAAGGCAGAGGAACCAGAGATCAATTGCCAACATCCGCTGGATCATCAAAAAAGCAAGAGTTCCAGAAAAATATCTATTTCTGCTTTATTGACTATGCCAAAGCCTTTGACTGTGTGGATCACAACAAATTGTGGAAAATTCTTAATGAGATGGGAATACCAGGCCACTTGACCTGCTTCCTGAGAAACCTGTATGAAGGTCAAGAAGAAACAGTTAGAACCAGGCATGGGACAACAGACTGGCTCCAAATCGGGAAAGGAGAACATCAAGGTTGTATATTGTCACCCTGTTTATTTAATTTATATGCAGAGTACATCATGGGAAATGTTGGCCTGGATGAAGCACAAGCTGGAATCAAGATTGCCAGGAGAAATATCAATAACCTCAGATATGCAGATGACACCACCCTTATGGCAGAAAGCAAAGAGGAACTAAGAGCCTCTTGATAAAGGTGAAAGAAGAGAGTAAAAAAGTTGACTTTAGACTCAACGTTCAAAAAACTAAGATCAAGGCAACCGATCCCATCACTTCATGGCAAACAGATGGGAAAAAATGGAAATAGTGATAGGGTTTATTTTCTTGGGCACCAAAATCATTGCAGATGGTGATTGCAGCCATGAAATCAAAAGATTGTTGCTCCTTGGAAGAAAGCTATGACAAATAAGCAGAGGCATTATTTTGGCAACAAAAGTCCATCTAGTTAAATCTATGATTTTTCCAGTAGTCATGTATATATGTAAAAGTTGGACAATAAAGAAAACTGAGGGCTGAAGAACTGATGCTTTTGAACTGTGGTGTTGGAAAAGACTCTTGAGAATTCCTTGGATTGCAAGGAGATTAAACCAGTTTATCCTAAAGGAAATCAGTCCTGAATATTCATTGGAAGGACTGATGCTGAATCCGAAGCTCCAATAATTTGGCCACATGAGGGGAAGAGCAGACTCACTGGAAAAGGCCCTGATGCTGGGAAAGAATGAAGGTGGAGGGAAAAGGGAATGACAGAGGATGAGATGGTTGGATGGATGACATCAGAGACTGAATGGACATGAGTTTGAGCAAGGTCTGGGAGATGGGAAAGGATAGGGACGCCTGGCAAGCTGCAGTCTATGGCGGTTCAGAGTCGAACACGACTGACTGACTGAAGAAGAGCAATAGGCAATAAAGAAACAGCGTGGCACATGAAAGGCTAGTGGGTGCGCTTAAGTGTTTTGTGTGAGTACTCTGAAAAACAATGATCCTAAAAGGGAGATCCTGAGCAATTCTGTGTGTGGAGTGGGGGTGGGTGGACTATGGGACAGGGCAGTTGCAATTTATGTAAGTAGTTAGGGAAGGTCTCACTGATATGAAACTAAAGAGAAGAAGAGTGAAGTCACTCAGTCGTGCCGACTCTTTGCAACCCCGTGGACTGTAGCCTACCAGGCTTCTCCATCCATGGGATTCTCCAGGCAAGAATACTGAAGTGGGTTACCATTTCCTTCTACAGGGGATCTTCCCAACCCAGGGATCGAACCCAGGTCTCCCGCATTAAAGGCAGACACTTTAACCTCTGAGCCACCAGGGAAGCCCATATGAAACTAAGGAAGGCAAAAAAACCTTTTCCTGCAGTAATCTGGGGAAAAAACATACTAGGCTGAGGTAAATGAAAAGTCTGTAAGTCTGAAAGGTGCCTGGTATCAGGAGAAAACTGAACGGAGGCATGTGACTGACGCTGACCACATGAAAGGAAGGACAAATGTCTTGTAAGATGGTGCTGTGTGAGCCACTCTAAAAAGAAAATGCTTTTATCCTCTGAGAGAACACAGAAACCATTGGAGGGGTTACACAGGAGTGACATAACTTTCATTTTGGCAAAATTACTCAATAGTGATTTGTTCCTGGGATCTTTATTGGTATTCAGTTTGACAATGAGTGTAGGTAAATTATGTTACCCTAATGAGAGATGTTCTTCAGCCTGGTATCATTTATCTTATTTTGATTTTGTTTGTAGATTAATTTTTCTTTCAAAATAAAGATTTGCAATAACCAAATTATCAATTTACTCATTTATTATGAAACCAGCAAGTGAAAGTTACTCGGTTGTGTCCGACTCTTTGCGACTCCAAGGACTATCCTGTCCATGGAATTCTCCAGGCCATAATACTGGAATGGAGTGGGTAGCCGTTCCCTTCTCCAGGGGATCTTCCCAACACAGGGATCAAACCTCGGTCTCCCACATTGCAGGTGGATTCTTTACCAGCTAGCCACAAGGGAAGCCCCAAACCAGCAAAGATACATGCAATTTACGTTAGGTGTTAGATTCTCTGTGGGTCACCTACAATGTAAGAATGGTTCAGAAGTATTAAAAGAGTCTATTCTCTACTTTGGGATTGTAATGAAACAACATGAAAATATGGGAAAAAATGTACAATGAAGAATCCAATACACCGTCAAGCTATAATACCTTTTGCATCTTATTGAAATCACTGATTCTACTACAAACAGCACTAATCACAATGGTAATAAATGATCAATCAATAAGCAAATGGGTGGCTTCTTGGAATAACTGCCACTAACTCTATGTGTGATCCAAAGGACCTCATTTTCCATTTACATAATATTAGAAGGTATATTATTCTGTATCTTCCCATATTTTAGAGCATTTGAAACTATCGTTGGTTCAATTTCACAAAAGTATCTGCTTTTCTACAGTTGATCGTCTTTATCTTGAAACTGAAAAGAAAAAGATTTTTCTTTTAAATATCTAAGAATTATATGCTACCATCTAGTAGCTATCAAGGTGCCACAAAATTAGAATTGGTAATCAATAGCATAAAATCATGTAGTAGTGTGGTATGGATTTCCAATGAAGTGTATGTGAAAAAACACAGGATTAGACATAAGGAAAAACTTAATTCAAATGCTCGCTTTGTGACTTGCTGTTGTTACGGTCACGTCAATTTTATATCAAGTTACATTTATTTATTGTCTTATTTATTTTCTTCCTATCTAGGATGAAATTTTATCTCAAGAAAATTAACTGACCTGACCATAAAGGAAGTCAGAACTATTGGGATTTCAGCATGATCAAATCTAGATGAGGAAGTTCCTGAAATATTGGGTGGCTGCTAGCAATTGAGCTCAGGGACAAATACTATGGGCACGGGTTGATAAAAATCAAAAGAACGGTATAAACGGTGAAGACTGCCTAAGGGCTCAGAGGATATAAAAATCACAAATAGAAGGAAAGATCACTAAAACTTCACAGGGGAGATTGAACATACTCAAGAAGAGATATTTGAAGGGGAGATGAGGCTTAAAGAAAGGGTAACAGAAAGGGCATTCCAATGAAATGGAATAACTAGTGATCCTAGCTGGTGAAACACGAGACATGAACATAGCAGGGGAAGATGCCTGAATTTAGCTTCAAGAGCGGACACAGAGAGCGGAAGAGGTAATACACTATGTAAGGAAAGAGAGTTTGTAGCCAAATTACAGGGACTTCAAAATTCAAATTTTTATGACTTTAAAATTTTGTTACCAAGCAATGAAGTATTTACCTTGCATTATATATCTGTTATTGTATTTACTATTTTTTTTAAAGCCCTCATCTCCCATTTGATTCCCTGGTGTCTCAGATGGTAAAAAAAATTTGCCCGCAGTGCAGGAGACCTGGCTTTGATCCCTGGGTTGGGAAAATCCCCTGGAGAAGGAAATGGCAACCCACTCCAGTACCCTTGCCTGGAGAATTCCAAAGACAAAGGAGCTTGGTGAGCTACAATCCATGGGGTCCCAAAGAGTCGGACACAACTGAGCAACTAACACCCACACACTCACACTTGATAAGATCATATTCCATACTGTTTTTAGGACAACCAATCAAAGTTGGTTTTAATCAAATTTTAATGCATATGGCAACCAGAATTGGTAAGAATGTTATTAAAATTTTCTGTAATAAATGTTCAAAGCATTTTCCCCTATGTCTAAGCTTTTCAAGTTAAGAACTTTTAGCTTAAAGTTAAATTATGAGTTACAGGTTGCTTTATAGTATAATTTTAATTAGAGTTAAATTTATTTCTTAAGCTCAGTTAAAGCTTATTTTGTAAATTTAAAAACTGAATAGTTTGGATTAGATGTCCTCTGAGGTCACTTCCTAAAGGAATATTTTAAATACAAAAATTTTAGGTTTTAAGGAAAAATTTTCATGTGGAGATTAATATTAATATAATATAGCCAAGTCTAGACAACACATTCAGAAGGTAAATCAAATTACTGTGAAGTTCCTAATAACAAAACCAATTACCCTTGTCATTTAAACAATTTTCAGTCTAAATTGTTGAAAAAGGATAGATCACAGGAATAGTGGGGAAAGGATTTACTTTTTATATCAGGTACAAGAATTTGATCCTCAGTCTTAAATCTCTTGTGACCTTGAATATGTTACTTAAACTCCAAGAGCCTCATTTCTTTTCTCCACATAATGTGGCTAATAATAAATACATATATTCTCTATGCCAATTTGCTTTTGAAGTAAGGTTCTCAATCTTTACTGGCTTTACCATTTACCTATTTTTTATTGGTCAGAAACTGAAATATAAGGCCAGTGGATCATATTTTCCTTTGTAGTTGATTTTACTTTGTCTATTTAGATTGGTTTTGATATTTTTGAAGAAAGAATTGATCTCATCAGTGAATTACATATAGAAACAGCATGTTTGATATGGAAAGCCAGTCTATTCCTTTCATTTTACATGTGAGTAAACAGTCAGAAAAAGTAAATTGCTTGCCCAAGATTAAACCACAAGATTAAAGAGAATGGTAAACCACTTCAGTATTCTTGCCTTGAGAACTCCATGAACAGTGTGTGTGTGTGTGTGTGTGTGCGCGTGCGCGCGCGCGTGTGCATATTAGTTACTTAGTCATCTCTGACTCTTTGTAACACCACAGCCTGCAGTCCTGGGGTTCTCCAGGCAAGAACATTGGAGTGGGTTCGCATTCCCTTATCCGAAAGGAACTATAGAAAGAAAGAAAGTGAACTCACTCAGTTGTGTCCGACTTTACGACCCCATGGACGGTAGCCTACCAGGCTCCCCCATCCATGGAATTTTTCAGACAGGAGTACAGGTGTAGGTTGCCATTTCCTTCCCCATGAACAGTATGAAAAGGCAAAAAGATAGGACACTGAATGATGAACTCCCCAGGTCAGTAGGTGCCCAGTATGCTACTGAAGAGCAGTGGAGAAATAACTTGAGAAAGAATGAAGGGATGGAGCCAAAGCAAAAACAACACCCAGTTGTGGATGTGACTGGTGATAGAAGCAAGGTCCAATGCTGTAAAGAGCAATATTGCATAAGAACCTGGAATGTTAGGTCCATGAATCAAGCAAATTGGAAGTGGTCAAACAGGAGATGGCAAGAGTGAACGTCGACATTCTAGGAATCAGTGAACTAAAATGTACTGGAATGGATGAATTTAACTCAGATGACCATTATATCTACTACTGTGGGCAAGAATCCCTTAGAAGAAATGGAGTAGCCTTCATAGTCAACAAAAGAGTTCAAAAAGCAGTACTTGGACGCAATCTCAGAAATGACAGAATGATCTCTGTTTGTTTCCAAGGCAAACCATTCAATATAACGGTTATCCAAGTCAATGTCCCAACCAGTAACACTGAAGAAGCTGAAATTGAATGGTTCTATGAAGAACTACAAGACCATTTAGAACTAACACCGAAAAAAGAAGTCTTTTTCATTATAGGGGACTGGAAAACAAAAGTAGGAAGTCAAGAAACACCTGGAGTGACAGGCAAATTTGGCCTTGGAGCACGGAATGAAGCAGGGCAAATATTAATAGAGTTTTGCCAAGAGAACGCACTGGTCATAGCAAACACCTTCTTCAATCAACACAAGAGAAGACTCTACACATGGACATCACCAGATAGCCTACTCCAAAATCAGATGGATTATATTCTTTGCAGTCAAAGATGAAGAAGCTCTATACAGTCAGCAAAAAAAGAGACTGGGAGCTGACTGGGGCTCAGATCATGAACTCCTTATTGCCAAATTCAGACTAAAATTGAGGAAGGTGGGGAAAACCACTAGACCATTCAGATATGACCTAAATCAAATCCCTTGTGACTATACAGTGGAAGTAAGAAATAGATTTAAGGGACTAGACCTGATAGAGTGCCTCATGAACTATGGACATTGGTTCATGACATTGCACAGGAGACAGGGATCAAGACCATTCCCAAGAAAAAGAAATGCAAAAAAGCAAAATGGCTATCTGAGGAGGCCTTACAAATAGCTGTGAAAAGAAGAGAAGCGAAAAGCAAAGGAGAAAAGGAAAGATATAAGCATCTGAATGCCGAGTTCCAAAGAATAGCAAGGAGAGATAAGAAAGCCTTCCTCAGCGATCAATGCAAAGAAATAGAGGAAAATAGAATGGGAAAGACTAGAGATCTCTTCAAGAAAATTAGAGATACCAAGGGAACATTTCATGCAAAGATGGGCTCAATAAAGGACAGAAATGGTATGAACCTAACAGAAGCAGAAGATATTAAGAAGAGGTGGCAAGAATACACAGAAGAACTATACAAAAAAGATCTTCATGACTCAGATAATCACTATGATGGGATCACTCACCTAGGGCCAGACATCTTGGAATGTGAAGTCAAGTGGGCCTTACAGAGCATCACTACGAACAAAACTAGTGGAGGTGATGGAATTCCAGTTGAGCTATTTCAAATCCTCAAAGATGCTGCTGTGAAAGTGCTGCACTCAATATGACAGCAAATTTGGAAAACTCAGTAGCAGCCACAGGACTGGAAAAGGTCTGTTTTCATTCCAACCCCAAAGAAAGGCAATGCCAAAGAATGTTCAAACTACCACACAATTGCACTCATCTCACACGCTAGTAAAGTCATGCTCAAAATTCTCCAAGCCAGGCTTCAGCAATATGTGAACCGTGAACTTCCAGACGTTCACTCAGGTTTTAGAAAAGGCAGAGGTACCAGAGATCAAATTGCCAACATCCGCTGGATCATTGAAAAAGCAAGAGAGTCCCAGAAAAACATCTAATTCTGCTTGATTGACTATGCCAAAACCTTTGACTGTGGATCACAACAAACTATGGAAAATTCTTGAACAGTTGGGAATCCCAGACCACCTGACCTGCCTCTTGAGAAACCTGTATGCAGGTCAGGAAGCAACAGTTAGAACTGGACATGGAACAACAGACTGGTTCCAAATCGGGAAAGGAGTATGTCAAGGCTGTATATTGTCACCCTGCTTATTTAACTTATATGCAGAGTACATCATGAGAAATGCTGGGCTGGAGGAAGCACACGCTGGAATCAAGATTGCTGGGAGAAATATCAATACCCTCAGATATGCAGATGACACCACCCTTATGGCAGAAATTGAATAAGAACTAATGAGACTCTTCTGAAAGTGAGAGAACAGAGTGAAAATGTTGGTTATACCTCAACATTCAGAAAACGAAGATCATGGCATCTGTTCCCATCACTTCATGGCAAATAGATGGAAAAACAGTGGAAACAGTGGCTGACTTTATTTTGGGGGGCTCCAAATCAGTGTAGATGGTGATTGTAGCCATGAAAATTATGGAAAGTTATGATCATCCTAGATAGCATATTAAAAAGCAGAGACATTACTTTGTCAACAAAGGTCCATCTAGTCAAGACTATGTTTTTTCCAGTGATCATGTATGGATGTGAGAGTTAGAATGTGAAGCAGTTTGAGCACCAAAAAATGATGCTTTTGAACTGTGGTGCTGGAGAAGACTCTTGAGAGTCCCTTGGACTGCAAGGAGATCCAGTCAGTCCATTGTAAAGGAGATCAGTCTGGGTGTACATTGGAAGGACTGATGTTGAAGCTGAAACTCCAATACTTTGGCCACCTCATGTGAAGAGCTGACTCATTTGAAAAGACCTTGATGCTGGGAAAGATTGAGGGCAGGAGGAGAAGCGGACGACAGAGCATGAGATGGTTGGATGGCATCACCGACTCAATGGACATGAGTTTTGCTAAACTCTGGGAGTTGGTGATGGACAGGGAGGCCTGGTGTGCTGTGTTTATGGGGTTGCAAAGAGTTGGACATGACTGAGCAACTGAACTGTAGATTAAACAGCTGTAATATTTCCTCAGTAATTCTACCCCAGTAGAATATATTATGTACTCAACATAACCATTGTATTTTAACTCAATTTCTACAATTTTACTCAAATCAGTTTTACTGACTGACTGCAATTTAATTATAAGGGAAACAAAACACGCAAAATATGTGAAAATTTGGACTCCCCAAAATGATTGACTCTTGAAGCCCAAATGTCATATAGATTATATAAAATATTGTCATTTGGTAGAAATTTGTACAAATAAAAAGTTAAGCTCGAAATGATCTTTAGTTAACTTTTTATTCTAGTATCTATTACACCAAGTCTTTGTCACGAACTGAGCACAAGGTAAGATCAGAACCTGAGCAGATGTAACAAAATGGAAATATGCAAAAGAAAAAAATAGCAAAAAATATCTCTTCTATGACACTAATAATGTTCTTTATTTGCTTTCTTCTCTTTTTGTTTAGTCAAGATAATTTCCTGAAAATAGGACCTTTGGTTTCTGAAAGGCTATCTGCTCTTGATTTTATATATCCTGTAATATATCGACTATTATAATTTTCATCACATACACCGGATTTATTGCAAGATGCAAGGCCCAGCTTAGTTCTCACCTGACATAAACTTGCTTGACCACTTTTAAACATAGTTAGCACCTAATAGAAGACAACATCATTCACTCTGCACAGTCCCTAGACTCAGTAAGTAACAAAATAAAGTCTTTTATCCAACTTCATATCGAAAAGGGAAAAGGTGAAATCAATGGAACAATAAAAACTGCAATCTCTTTTTGTCACATTTTATGACCTCATCACCAGCAAACTCCACAAGGTCATCACTCTTTGTATTAGTCTGTTAACAGTCTGGGCACAATCACTGCTACATTTTGAACTGTTTTTTTTTAAAAACAATATTGCTTTTTATTTGTTTGTTTTATAGAACGCTACTACAGGTTACCCCCTTTCGGTTAAAATGAACCTCAATGAAGAATGCGATCATGGACTGCAGTAAACCTATGCAAGTAAGATACATATGATCCTCCAACACCATCATTCCACAAAGCTTCTGTTGCCTACCTACACCACTTCTTTATCAAATCAAAAGCAAAAACAATTAGTGCCCTCACTATACAGCTCAATATACACAATCAATAACCTCAGATATGCAGATGACACCACCCTTATGGCAGAAAGTGAAGAGGAACTCAAAAGCCTCTTGAGGAAAGTGAAAGAGGAGAGTGAAAAAGTTGGCTTGAAGCTCAACATTCAGAAAACTAAGATCATGGCATCTGGTCCCATCACTTCATGGGAAATAGATGGGGAAACAGTGGAAACAGTGTCAGACTTTATTTTTGGGGGGCTCCAAAATCACTGCAGAAGGTGACTGCAGCCACAAAATTAAAAGACGCTTACTTCTTGGAAGGAAAGTTATGACCAAACTAGATAGCATATCAAAAAGCAGAGACATTACTTTGCCAACAAAGGTCCGTCTAGTCAAGGTTATGGTTTTTCCAGTAGTCATGTATGGATGTGAGAGTTGGACGGTGAAGAAAGCTGATCGCCGAAGAATTGATGCTTTTGAACTGTGGTGCTGGAGAATACTCTTGAGAGTCCCTTGGACTGCAAAGAGATCCAACCAGTCCATTCTAAAGATCAAACCTGGGTGTTCATTGGAAGGACTGATGCTGAAGCTAAAACTCCAATACTTTGGCCACCTCATGCGAAAAATTGACTCATTGCAAAATACCCTGATGCTGGGAAGGATTGGGGGCAAGAGGAGAAGGGGACAACAGAGGATGAGATGGCTGGATGGCATCACCGACTCGATGGACATGAGTTTGGGTGAACTCCGGGAGTTGGTGATGGACTTGGAGGCCTGGCATGCTGTGATTCATGGGGTCACAAAGAGTGGGACATGACTGGGTGACTGGACTGAACTGAACTGTGACTTCTTGGGAACTAGCTGAATAGAAAAAAAAAAATACTATTCTAATTATGAAAAATACATAATTTAACTATAGGTAACATAGCATGGAAATTCTCTCAATAAGTAACAGAATTATGAATGAAAACTAGAGATTAATCCATTTTGGTTAACAAGGATTTGGTTGATTATAATCTCTGCTATTTTCTGAGGTATCAGAGCCAAGCAGATTATATTTGGATTCAGAATCAAAAAATTTTCATTGATGCTTTTTAATGTGATTTACTATAGAATTGAGTTTGATAGTGACTTTAGAAATATGTTTTGAGGAAATATTAGAAACTTAGGCAGGGACTCTCAGCTATAGAGACTCTCTTTGGTTTTACAGAACCTATGGATTTCATTCATAATTGTGCTCTTTAGATTTAGCATCAACGTATCTTCTGTCCTCTCAATAACTTCCCTGGACTTGGCTTTTCTTCCCTCTGTCTTTCTACTTCTAATTGTAATATTGGCTCCTCCCATCCTGTAGTTAAGAAGTCAACCACGCTCCATCTTTTCACAGCAAGTTTTTCTTAGCTCTTGGTGTGACTGAGTCCTGACTTTGCTTCAGTTTCTATATTGGAAGCATTCTTTAAATTCTGCCACCCTGGTGGCTCAGTGGTAAAGAATCCATCTGCAATGCAGGAGACACAGGTTGAATCCCTGGGTCTGGAAGATCCCCTGGAAAAGGGAATGGCAACCCTTTCTTGCCTGGAGAATCCCATGGACAGCAAGCCTGGTGGGCTATAGTCCATAGGGTTGCAAGGAGTTGGACATGAGTGAAGCAACTCAGCATAGCATGCATACATCCTCCTTTTATCTCAGGACCGAGATGTCATGTGAATATTCACTTGCTTCTTCATTGCCAATTCCAGGTCATTATTTTTGCACCAATATGCCTTCTATTTTAAATTGCATGGTAATCACCTAACCTTATATTTATGTTTGTAACTCTCATATATCAATACCTTAGCCAAGTCTCTCAATTCACCAAGTGGGAACAGTTATACTTATCACTTTAAGCCTTCATTCTGAAAGTAAAACATGCTTCCAAACAACTCAAACAATGCACTAGTTAAAAACTTCCCTTTCTGTGGGATGAACATAAGTCTCACCTCCTCTCTTCCTCAGCTATCAGCTTTCTAGTCCAAAATGGACTTGAACCTGAAATGGACTTTTCAAGAACAAAATCTTAAAGCTCTAATGTTTGTGCTGAGCTTCCCATCCTTCCCTACGCGTTACTTAACCCTAGCACAGTGTTTCCTACCCCTTCAGCGTGGTCTTTATCAACCCCTTTCTCCAGTTTCAGAAAAGAAAGAAATTTGCTTTTATCCTTTTCAGAGCTGGACCCAGATATCAGCTCTATCTTAATTACTTATGTAACTAGGAAAAATATTTAGGTCTTTAAATTTTCAGTCTAGACTCTCATTTGTAAAATGGGGTTTCTGAACCTTCATCAAATTAAATAATTAAATAAAATAAAACTCATGAAAGCTTAGCAAATTTCCTGGCATTTCAAGGATTCTAAAATGCAGTGAATATTTTATTTATTTTCTTTTTAGAGAAGCAATCAGATATGCCTGCAAAAATGTATGTCCTAGGACTGCAGCGAGGTGAATGAAGGCAATTACCATAATGCCAAACAGTAAAGGTTAAGGGACAGGCTTTCTTAGGAGATTCTGAAAGCCAGGCAATAGAAGAGCCATGGTTCATTGTATTAGTATCACCCTAGGAAGACACTTGTGGGGAACAGTGGGACAATGTCCCCAAGGAAGAACACAGTGCCTTGACACTTCATCAATTCATACCGTAAACTTAGAAACATACCTTAGTAGGGATAAACAGGAAGGACTTAGGCATCAGGTAATCTACTGGTCAACTCTAGGTATAAAGAGAATTTTCTTGAATTCTTAAAGTTAGCATTGCAGATCTTTATTAAATTCAGTTTCAAGCTTCTAAGAAGAAGGCACAATTTGGTCCTACAGGAAACTAAGGTCATTCAGACATTCTTACTGAGGAAGAGGGAACCCTCTCTTTTGTTCACTCTACTGCAAGGCAACTTGATATTCTGGGACCAGTCACTCTAACACTTCTTATTGCTCTACAAGAGGAAATTTGGTGAAATTGTTTACGAGGGTAGAATCAGACTCAATCTCCATTGGGTAACAGCTTAAATAAGGTAAGTGATATCCATTTGGTGGAAAATTATAAAACCATTAAAAATGTTTCTTCCTGAGGATTTAAATTTTGACAAGGATAATAATTCAGAATTGTAACTTTTAAAATAGCCTATAAAATATGATAGGTAAGAGAATCTTGTATACATTTCAATGTTGTGGAAATCATAATGAATTTGCTTCTAAAGAAAAAGGAACAGAATATTAAAAATATAAAATTAAAATTGACAGAAAAAAGTAAGAATAATAAAATTAATATATAAAATATGTACACTAATTAAGGCAATAAAGAATCTTCTTAAAGAGAATCTAAGTACTTTTGATTAGTATTTTCAAATGCAAGGAAATTCTAAGATGAAGTTTATGTATGGTAGCAAAATTAAACTTAGGTGGGAAAAGTACAAATATACAAGTAAGTAGTTGAGCGACTTCACTTTCACTTTTCACTTTCACACATTGGAGAAGGAAATGGCAACCCACTCCAGTGTTCTTGCCTGGAGAATCCCAGGGACGGGAGAGCGTGGTGGGCTTCCGTCTGTGGGGTCACACAGAGTCGGACACGACTGAAGTGACTTAGCAGCAGCAGCAGCAGTCAACTTAACATCACTGTCAGTCCTATCAAATTATAAGATTTTGTGGAATTTTATTCACTTGCAAGTGCATTATTCTATTTCTGTTCTTAAAGCCAATCTCAAATGCCAACAGTACTGAGAAAACCACACACACCAGAACAGAGCATCAGCAGGAGTAGCAGCATTAACAATGAAAGCAGGAAAGAAAAAGCCATAAACATTAATTTAGTTCACTAGCAGCCCCATTATCATGACTGTAATCTTCAAAGTCGGATCACTCTGCGGTAGCTTCAGATTTAATGTTAGAATCTTCTGCGACTAAATTGAAGAAATCAGTTGCTATCATCTTCTGAGCAGAGAAATTTATTCTGTGTAATTTAATGTAAAAGAGCTTTTTATATTTGTGACCATTATGCCCTTCCACATTAGAGCAATAGCAAGATACACTGAAAAGCCAAAGGAAGCTTTACAAGTTAGACTGCTTTATTGATGCTACAAAGAAACAGAGAAACGTGCAACCCAGGACACAGCATGCTGATGATAGTCCAAAAGCACTTTTCCCCAGTTTGTACATTGATCCAAAATTGGATTTTTATACACTGAACTCAAACTAATGTTTATGCTGATAAGGGTCAAATGTGATGGTAAATTACAGACTCTTTTAAAGAGACTTGTTTGTACTTTGAGTTTGACCTTGGATGATTTTTACTCAAATAATCCTTTTGACTCAAATAACCATTCATAGCGAAGTCTCAGAATACTTATAATCTCCACAACAAGGAATGATAGGTAAGAGCCAGTATCCCTTTATGCCTTACCTGCCATTCATGTTGAGTGGGACCTAAGATCCCTGCAGATGTTAGGTTTCATTAGCATTAAGACAAAATCAACATCTACAACGTGGTCTCCAAATCTTGTAGGATCTGGGATCTGCCTAATTCAAGAGCAACATCTTGGGCTTTGCAGTCTCTTCTCTTTCATGGAAATTAGCCCTCAAGGGTTCCATCACAGTTCTTTGAACTTGGAGGCTGTTTTTCTGACCTAGGACCTTTCCTCTTCATCTAATCTGTGCTTTATATTCTGACTCAAGAATTTCTCTGCTGCCCTCCGTTCCTCATTTGTTAGTTGTTACAGCATCCTGCATTTTTCCTTTGTAGCACTTCTCACAATTATATTTATTTAATTTTGCATTTATGGCTGAATACCTTCTGTCTCTGTCCCCATCCACAGATATGCACATTTCAGGAAATTAAGGTCTATACACCTCTTCAAGTCTTTATGCTTCTCCCAGTGATTAGACAATAGCTCCACAAAGGCACTCTGTATGCACTGGTTGATAAATTGGGGGATGCCATTGCCAAGCTCTTTACATATGTCAATTAAGGAATTTGGGCATTAACCTGACAGGGTTATGAAGTTACGTGAAGTGACAGTCACTCAGTAGTGTCCGACTCTTTGCAATCCCATGGACTGTAGCTGGCCAGACTTCTCTGTTCGTGGAATCCTCCAGGCAAGAATAGTGGAGTGGGTTGCATGCCCTCCTCCAGGGAAGGGAATAGAAGACAATAGGAGCCAGTGTATGTGGCCTCTGATGGACTATCAGTCACCATCATTTTGAAAAAGGCTGATATCTTTCTTTGATTGATTGTCAGATTCTCTGAGGAAGGAAAAATTAATGTTCTGATTGAGTAAGCCCAGAAGATGTCTATATGCAGACTTCAGGTTGTTGTCATCTACTTGGGAGAAAAGGTAAATACCAGTCCACCTGATGTTGTCCTGCCATTAACCCATGTATTGTCTCCATTCAAGCACTTTTACTGAGTGGGTTCTCCCTGATAATCTCTCGACTAACCTTAGGGTTTACACTCCACCAGGGCAATATAAAGTATAAGCATATACACTTCCTAGAAGTACTACATTTAGGCATACAGAAGATTTGCCAAAATTCTTCCTTTCATATTCACTATGGGGCCAAGGGTCACTCATAAATGGACACTGATGACCAACCCTGAGTTTAGGTTCCTAAAGATACATAATCAACTATATATATTAATATTCTTGGCATCTATCAGAGTGAGATGGAGCAGTGGCCTTACCAACATCTTTTCTTTTTATCCTTGGAACAAAAACATTTTTCTCACTCAACTTAAAGAGGTATAAATAATAAAACTGGGGTTTTCTGGTGGCTCAGACAGTAAAGAATCCACCTGCAATGCAGGAGATGTGGGTTCCATCCCTGAGTTGGGAAAATTCCCTGGAAGAGGGCATGGCAACCCACTCCAGTATTCTTGCCTGGAGAATCTCCACGGACAGAGGAGTCTGGCAGGCTACAGTCCATGGGATTGCAAAGAGTCGAACACGACTGAGTGACTAACCACAGCACAAACAAGAAAACTAATTAAGAAAGTGGTGTTACAGGCACTGTGAGCATACTACAATGAAGCTAATAAAGTGTAAAAGTGTTTATGATCCGCTGTGTTCTATCATGACTCAATAGCAGAGTAATAGCATAAAAAATGATCCAGTGATCTCAGGCAAATATTTAGCTCGTATACTTGCTACACTACACAATATAAAACTTTCAATTAAAAAAAGAGCACATATTTTATAATTTAAAGGACAAAAAAGCTAAGTTCAAGACCAATAATGTAAGAAAGACTCCAGAATTTTAAATTTCAAAAGTGCAATTTGGTTATTTCATGTACCATAAATCAATGTCCTGTGTAATCAAAAAAGGAAAAATGAAAGTCTGTCTAAATTAATAACAGTTGAACAGTCCATGTATATTAATCTAATCTAACAGGTTTTATTACTCTGTAGAAATTTTCTCAAGACTTAATATCTCTTATATAAAAGAGAAAGGATGATTGGGAATGATTAAAAAATAGAATTGGGGAAAATGTTCATTTCAACTATAAATGAAAACCGGTAGTGAATGAGCAATGAATGACCATGAGCTCTGTCATTGCTCAGTAATCATATTTAACAGAAAAATATAGTTCAGATTAAAATATGTTGAAATGGAGCTTGAGAGAAATTAAAAAAAAAAAAAACGAGGTATTTTAATTTCTAATTAGGAGCCTTGAAGCAATGAGCAATTTCACTGAAACTAAATTGCCCTTGCTACTTAGAGCCTTATAGCCAGATGACATGGTCTAACAATCCTAATGCTTTTACAATTGAACTATGCATGGTTTTGTATGCTTTAAAATGTTTGAATAAAGTTTTAAATTACAGTGGTATAAGCAATAATTATAAAGAATTTCCAAACTATAAAAAACATAGATATTAAAAAAATAAAATACAGTTTTGTGTATACAAAGGTAGATATATATGTGGTATATAAAGTCTATAAAAATAATACAAAAAAAATAAAACACAACCAAAATAGGTAATAAACATTAGGCAAAAGGAAAATATTCACCATAAAAAATTTAAACCTGATCTATTAAATCACATAATATATACATCAGTTGTTAGAAGAGGACCTCAAAATGGACTGAATTTTAGCCAATAAGAAAAAAAATCATATCATATGATTCAAAAACATGTCAAAAAGTACACCAGATATTTAGAAGAATTAATAATATGTAAAACACAATGTTTAGTAAAGCAAAGTTCCCTCTACAGGTTATCACAGGGCATCGTCAAACAATGAACAATAACTACAGTGACTATGACACACTTGAATTAATTAACTATTTATGAATTACTCTGTGCCAGGCAACCTACTGGGTAGTAAATATTTTAAAAAGTAAGTAAAACAAAAAAATCTCCATTCACTAGTGCAGATGCTGATTGCAGCCATGAAATTAAAAGACGCTTACTCCTTGGAAGGAAAGCTATGACCAACCTAGATAGCATATTAAAAAGCAGAGACATTACTTTGCCAACAAAGGTCCGTCTAGAAAAGGCTATGGTTTTTCCCATGGTCATGTATGGATGTGAGAGTTGGACTGTGAAGAAAGCTGATCACTGAAGAATTGATGCTTTTGAACTGTGGTGCTGGAGAAGACTTGTGAGAGTCCCTTGGACTGCAAGGAGATCCAACCAGTCCATTCTAAAGGAGATCAATCCTGGATGTTCATTGGAAGGACTGATGCTAAAGCTGAAACTGCAATACTTTGGCCACCTCATGCGACGAGTTGATTCACTGGAAAAGACTCTGATGCTGGGAGGGATTGGTTGCAGGAGGAGAAGGGGACGACAGAGAATGAGATAACTGGATGGCATCACCAACTCGATGGACATGAGTTTGAGTGAACCCCGGGAGTTGGTGATGGACAGGGAGGCCTGGTGTGCTGTGATTCATGGGGTCACAAAGAGTGAGAGACTGAACTGAACTGAGGAATATCATAAAACAAAATTTAACTAAGTTTGGAAAATGGGTATGTTGGGGAAGCACCTGTTTACTACTGGAACGCACAGTTCAGTTCAGTTCAGTTCAAAATGTTCAGAGTCTTTTGTCTATAAAGGTATAAATGTACCTGGTTTAGATTAAATGCATCATACCAGAACACATTTCGATAGAAGCAAGCCTTTTCTGGTATAGAAAAATGTGGCATCTATGCAAAATGTTTTAATGCTCTACTTTAATTAACTCATGTCAACCATGAAATTGACAGCTGCATAACCTTCAGCCAGTTATCCTTGTTTTAGACAGGATAGGCCAGGTGACAATGTAGTAACAAATAGTCTCCATAACTTGATAGCTTAGAATGATTCATCTAACCCACATTACACATCAGGCATGCTTGGTGTATATACTCCACAATGTGGAAGATTACCATGACACAAAGATGGGGATGGCAATTTATATACGGGCTTTTAAATGCTTCTGTCCTGACAGAATGCATGTCACACGTTTCTCTGACCAAAGTAAGTAAATGATGGACATGGAGTTTGAGTAAGCTCTGGGAGTTGGCGATGGACAAAAAAGCCTGGCATGCTGCAGTCCATGGGGTCGCAAAGAGCCGGACACGACTGAATGACTGAACTGAAATTGATTATCTCCAAATTTATGAAGAAAATGTCAGATTTTATGACATTCTAACTTCAAGGGAAAAGACAAAATCAATCCTATCCCGAATAGAAAATGATAATGATGACCATACCTCATAAGTAATGTCTATAAGGCCTAGAAGATGCTGAGAATAGCTGTGAAATTCTATTTCCCAAGAAAGGAAGACCTGTAATACCACTAGGGAACAACTAAAATCTTCCTATAAAATTTAAGGAGAAACAAAGTCATGTGAGAGGAGAAAGTGTCCATAAAATCTGACATTTTCTTCATAAATTTGGAGATAATCAATTTCAGTTCAGTCATTCAGTCGTGTCCGGCTCTTTGCGACCCCATGGACTGCAGCATGCCAGGCTTTTTTGTCCATCACCAACTCCCAGAGCTTACTCAAACTCCATGTCCATCGTGTCAGTGATGCCATCCAACCATCTCATCCTCTGTTGTCCTCTTCTCTTCCCGCCGTCAATCTTTCCCAGCATCAGTGTCTTTTCCAATGATTCAGTTCTTCACATCAGGTGCCCAAAGTATTGGAGTTTCAGGTTCAACATCAGTCCTTCCAATGAATATTCAGGACTGGTCTCCTTTAGGATGGACTGGGTGATCTCCTTGCAGTCCAAGGGACTCTCAAGAGTCTTCTCCAACACCACACTTCAAAAGCATCAGTTCTGCAGTGCTCAGCTTTCTTTATAGTCCAACTTTCACATCCATACAAGACTACTGTAAAAACCATAGCTTTGACTAGATGGATCCTTGTTGGCAAAGTAAAGTCTTTGCTTGTTAGCATGCTGTATAGGTTGGTCATAGTTTTTCTTCCAAGTAATCACCATCTGTAATCACCATCTGCAGTGATTTTGGAACCCCAAAAAAGAAAGTCTCTCACTGTTTCCATTGTTTCTCCATCTATTTACCATGAAGTGATGGGACCAGATGCCATGATCTTAGTTTTCTGAATGTGAGCCTTAAGCCAACTTTTTCACTCTCCTCTTTCACTTTCATCAAGAGACTCTTTAGTTCTTCTTCACTTTCTGGGAGAAGGGTTGTGTCAGCTGCATATCTGATGTCATTGATATTTCTCTCAGCAATCTTGATTCTAGCTTGTACTTCATTCAGCCTGGCATTTTGCATGATGTATTCTGCATATCAGTTAAATAAACAGGGTGACAATATACAGCTTTAATGTACTCCTTTCCTGATTTGGAACTACTCTGTTGTTCCATGTCTGGTTCTAACTGTTGCTTCTTGACCTGCATACGGATTTCTTAGGAGGCAGGTCAGGTGGTCTGGTACTCCCATTTCTTTAAGAATTTTAAGTTTGTTGTGATCCACACAGTCAAAGGTTTTGGCATAGTCAATAAAGCAGAAGTAGATGTTTTTCTGGAACTCTTGCTTTTTCGATGATCCAACAGATGGCAATTTGATCTCTGATTCCTCTGCCTTTTCTAAATCCACCTTTCTAAAAAGTAATACTATCTGCCTTTTCTTAATAATAATAATAGAATAATAAAGGCCTCAAATTTCTGAGCCATATTGTATGGCCACAGTACTTTTAGCCTGCTTTTTTTTTTACAGGTGATAACAGAAGTTTACCTGATCTACAGAAAAGTCTCAATAAAGCTTCAGTGGGACTCCAAGAAATGTTACAAAAACAAACTAGTTACAAAATCTATGCCAAGGTAACTAAATGAGGATCTCATTGGAGGGGTTTATTAGAGATAATTTACTTAAAAGTTGTGAAATGTGTACCCCACATGACTGATTTAATTTGAGAACAGATTTAAAAATCCTGGCAGTAGTTCAAATGGACAGAAACACCTCAAAAATCAACATAGGTGAGGTTTACCTAATAAGTCAATAAATAACACATCTTTCATTTTTTTCACAAATCCAAGCATGCATGTATGCACAAGCACTAAACACATACACACATACACGACCCTTAATTAAAGAAAATGCACTTAACACACTTGAAGATGTTGGCAAACAGATTTAACATGTAGGTAGAATAATAGCTTGATTGAAAACACAGATTGCAGACAATAAGTTCAATATTTCAGATTTACTTTCCATGAAAGAGCATAAAGGCATATTTTCATTGAGCACTGCTAGATATTGCATACTAATTGACTGTACTTTATATGGGAGGATGTTTCTCACCTTTGATTAACCTGATAATTACTCAAGATGGTGAAGAACATCTTCATCCAAACTGAAGATGAGATGAAAATGAGATGTAGATAAGGTTCAAGCTAAGATTATATTCTCAGTCTAATTTGTAAAGCCTCCATTTATTCCACTATACCCAGGTTAAAACTTGGCATATTCTCTTATTCTGGGAACAGCTATTGTAAACTCATTAATTAAGGTTATGCTGACACTTCTATTTTCAACTAAAACATCTGTGAATTTATACAGAGGTTTTCTTGGTTTAAGCCAACTTGTCATTCTGTTCCGTTCCGTTCAGTCGCGTCCGACTCTTTGCGACCCCGTGGACTGTAGCCTACCAGGCTTCTCCGTCCATGGGATTCTCCAGGCAAGAATACTGGAGTGGGTTACCATTTCCTTCTCCAGGGGATCTTCCCGACCCAGGGATCGAACCCGGGTCTCCCGCATTGGAGGCAGACGCTTTAACCTCTGAGCCACCAGGGAAGCACTTCCTCTCAATAAGAGATAATGTGCTTAGGTTTTACAAGTGCTTTAAGTGTGAACTGAAAAGATTAACAGTTCTTGCCAATGGGCACTCTCTGTCCATATTTTTACATAATAGTTATCAAGAAGTCACAGGGTCTTAAGATAATAAATGATCATTCCTCACAACATATCTATAAACAGGATCAGGATTAATGAATTTCCTGGCAGCTTTCGGTTTCAGTTAGCCCAAATTCAACTACAGAAGAATCATAACTGTCCAAAAGATTTGGATTGTGTTAATACAGATCCCAAACAACCACTTCTGTCAATTTAATAAAGCAATTGGTCAGATCCCTAATTTTAAAGTCAGCAGTTCAAGCAAAAAAAGAAAAAAAAACCCTAAAACAAAAAATAATGTTTAAAATTTTCATCATCTTTTCTGTTTATTTCACTGTGGTTTATATCTTTAATCAAATCTCTTTCTCTACTAACCTGCCTTTTTAACTACTTTCAATGCAATATCATTTACCTTGTCTCTTTATGTATATATACATATACATATGTTTGTTTCTTATGTGTTTTCTTACAGACTTGCCTGATTTTCCTATTACCTTTCTTATCCTGGACAATTGCAGTCAATTCTCAGCATGCTTTCTCATCTTGGCTGTCACCTCGTCTCTGAAGTTCCCTCTTAACCTCACACTGGATTCTAACTTCCAATAATATTCCTAAATACCATTTGAGAAATTTTCTCTTACTGGGCTGGAGTTGTATAACTGTTCATTATTTTTTCTAACCGGACTCTTGAAAAACTAACCTCTTGAAAAATTAATGGAACTTGAAAGGAAAGTATGTTTAATAGCCCACTCTTAATGAAGTATTAGCAGTCTAGCTATCAGATTTAAAAAGCCTTTATATCCTGTCTGCTCTTTAATTGAGAGATATAATATCTGCACCAATAAAAGAAATTTCCTCTGCTACTTGTGTGCTGTTTCATGCAGCTAGTTTGTGCTGAAGGCACTCATTCATTCCTATTCAACTCTCTTCATTCCTTAAACTTCCCTCCCTAGTCTGAAGAAGCAAGCACCCAGAAATTTAGCAGGAATTTCAGGAAAGGTTCCTGAAGGACTACAACATCCCCTTAGAGATAGTGTCCCCAGAATTACAAAGTGGCTAGATAGAGACTCTGCATTCTGAGGATTGGCATTTTGAAACAAAAGATCAGATAAGTTCCTAAAAGTCAAGAAGTTCTGGGTAGGAGCTGAGCATAACAGACCAGCAGAATCTCACCAGATGAAAACCTTTCAACAAAGGGAAATGAAAGGCATGTTAAAAGACGCTTTACTCACTTCTAGACTTGAGAAAAAGTGAGAACTAGAAATCTTGTTTGGGTCACGGTGAGAAGTTCTAGCGGTTAATGCAGGAAGGATAGGAAGTAAATTTGTTTATGTTTGAGCAACAATTAAGTTGACTTGTAAAGGATGATTGGAGGTAGATGACGAGGCAAATCTTGACACTTCAGAGGTACTGAGATCTGGCTGTCTACGTGTTCCTCAAACTCTGTGCTTAGCCCCTGCAATATACAGCCAGTACTACCTAAAATGGGATCCCAACACACTCTGTAGGAGAAGGCACTGGCAACCCACTCCAGTACTCTTGCCTGGAGAATACAATGGCCAGAGGAGTCTGGTAGGCTGCAGTCCATGGGGTCGCGAAGAGCCAGACATGACCAAATGACTTCACTTTCACTTTTCACTTTCATGCATAGAAGGAAACGGCAACCCACTCCAGTGTTCTTGCCTGGAGAATCCCAGGGACCAGGGAGCCTGGTGGCTGCTGTCTGTGCGACTGCACAGTCGGACACGACTGAAGCGACTTAGCAGCAGCAGCAGCAACATACTCTGTTGGATTTTTAGTTCCTATCCATGTTATGGTCCTTATGCTGAGAAGCTCCAATCCTCCACGTATTTTATCTCATTACTGATGTTTTTCTTCTCTCTTGCCAAAGCCTTGATACTTAGTCCTGCCATTCCAGGTATAACTTTCTGGACCACAATTTGGATTTTCCAGTTGACTGTCTAAACAATAGAACTCAGGGGAATTCTCCTGGGACCTAGCTTTGCTTCAGGATCCCTGGTAATCAAGTCCATAGCTATGTTTCTTTGTTGGTGCTGCTGTTTCTTTCTTTTGATTGTTTTCCTTCCTTAACATTTAGATTGAAATGTTATTGAAATGCAAAAGTTAAGTAAATTGAGATCCTTATTTACTAAAATCTATTGACTCCCTACCAGTTTTAAAATCTACAGAGGGCAATAAAAGAGAGATAAGGTAATTTGTGACAGATCAGGGGTACTAATGTGTATGTTTCTGACACCAAATCTCTTTTTTTTTTCTTTCCACCATGCTACTCTCTTTTCCCACGCTTATCATGTAGGATCATTGGAATTTGAATTAAAGACACCTTCCTCTAAAATATAACTGTCAACACATATTTTTGTTCCAGTCTATTGCTATACTCCTCAAATCAGTCTTTGGTACATTTCTTACTTAATCTAATCTAAATATTTTTGGATTAGCCGCGTGTCTACCATTTGCTGTGTGCATTTGCCTATTTTCCTCTAGGGTTTCTTCTTCCTTTAAATGTGGGCCTGTGAAAGGTAATTTTATTGAATACAGATATATAAGCTGATAATTATGTTCCATAATCATGTTGCAGATATTATTCTGAATTCTTCAAGCCTCCATGATTGCCACTCAAAGCCATTTACCTTTGTGGGTCATGACTCATTTCATTCTGTTTTTTTAATTTTCTCTAGACTTTCTCTGTTCAGTTGCATTATTTGTGTTTAGATGTATATCTATCACTACCAAGCTAATACATGTCTCATTTTGCTTCTTTGGTGTGAATATGAGTGCATTTTTTATTATGATATACTATCAGCCACAAACTCTTCAAATATTGCTTCTCCCGAAATTCAAAATACTCTCCAGCAAAAATTTATTCAGCCTAAATTGGAATCTCTCATTTAATTGTTGTAAATAAAAGAATTCTCAATTTCTTAAGTTTCTTAAACACTCTGACATATTTATATAGTTTATGCCTACAAATATAGATAAACACATTTTATATTTATATATGCTACTGTATTCTGAATTGCTCTCAAGTTTATTTTCTGAGACTATGATTCTTGCTACACAGGTATAATGTGTGGCTTGGCACAACTATTGAGTTGGTATTTTAATCATTCTCCTTTTACAATGTGTTTGCCTTCTCTTTTTGTTTTTTTATATTAGATTTTCTTTTTATCATAGTATATTTTCTTCCATTATATATTTTATAACAGTTTTACTGAGATATAAATCACATACCTTAGCACTGTGGTGGTTTTCAGTACATTCATAGTTGGGCAATCATTCTCACTAAGTTTAGAATACTTTTATTATTTCAAAAAGAAACCTTATATTCATTAGCAATAATGCTAGCAAGAAAGAGAGTATATAGATAATCTTGCCAAATACCATTTAACCATAAATGTAAGGGTTTATTTCTGGACTCTACTCTGTTCAGAATTTTCCAAAGTTTATTGTGATCCTCTTGAGAAACCTGTATGCAGGTCAGGAAGCAACAGTCAGAACTGTACATGGAACAGACTGGTTCCAAATAGGAAGGGGAGTACGTCAAAGTTGTATATTGTCACCCTGCTTATTTAACTTATATGCATGTACGTCATGAGGAACGCTGGACTGGAAGAAGCACAAGCTGGAATCAAGATTGCTGGGAGAAATATCAATAACCTCAGATATGCAGATGACACCACCCTTATGGCAGAAAGTGAAGAGGAACTCAAAAGCCTCTTGAGGAAAGTGAAAGAGGAGAGTGAAAGGGTTGGCTTGAAGCTCAACATTCAGAAAACAAAGATCGTGGCATCTGGTCCCATCACTTCATGGGAAATAGATAGGGTAACAGTGGAAACAGTGTCAGACTTTATTTTTTTGGGCTCCAAAATCACTGCAGATGCTGATTGCAGCCATGAAATTCAAAGACGCTTACTCCTTGGAAGGAAAGTTATGACCAACCTAGATAGTATATTAAAAAGCAGAGACATTACTTTGCCAACCAAGGTCCGTCTAGTCAAGGCTATGGTTTTTCCCGTGGTCATGTATGGATGTGAGAGTTGGACTGTGAAGAAAGCTGATCGCCGAAGAATTGATGCTTTTGAACTGTGGTGCTGGAGAAGACTCTTGAGAGTCCCTTGGTCTGAAAGGAGATCCAACCAGTCCATCCTAAAGGAGATCAATCCTGGGTGTTCATTGGAAGGACTGATGCTAAAGGTGAAACTCCAATACTTTGGCCACCTCATGCGACGAGTTGACTCGCTGGAAAGACTCTGATGCTGGGAGGGATTGGGGGCGGGAGGAGAAGGGGACGACAGAGAATGAGATGGCTGGATGGCATCACTGACTCGATGGACATGAGTTTGAGTGAACTCCGGGAGTTGGTGATGGACAGGGAGGCCTGGCGTGCTGTGATTCATGGGGTCGCAAAGAGTTGGACACGACTGAGTGACTGAACTGAACTACTCTGTTCTGTTGATCTCTATCTATATGTTTACCCCTTTGCAGGTACTACATGGTTTTGATTACTGCCCTTTTGTATTAAGTCTTGAAATTGGGAAATGTAAGTCCTTCAAATTTCAGATTTGTTCTTTTTTTTTTTTTTCAAGATCTTTTGGCTATTGTAGTTCCATTGCATTTCCATATAAATTTTAGAGAAAGCATGTCTATATCCTCCTAAAAATTATGCAATAATTTGATAGGTATTGGGTAGAAATAAAGTTGGGGGGTACTGCTCCCTTGACAATAAGTTTAATATTCAAAAGTACAAGTATTCTTTGAATCTATAAATATGCAATGCCAATCCATTTATATACTATTTCCCTCATTTCTTTCAATAATGTTTTTAGTTTTCAGTGTACGGGTCCTTCACTTCTGTTAAATTTATTCCCAATTTGTATTCTTTAAATACTTTTGGTGCAATGGCAAATGAAATTGCTTTTCTAATTTCATTTTTGTAATTATTCACTGCTAGTGTAGAGAAATACAACTGAAATTTGATGTTCTTTTCTACTTTGCTCACTCATTAGTTTTAATAATTATTTACACATAACTTAGGATTTTCAAAATAAAATGTCATCTGCCAATAGATATAGTTTTATATCTTATCATCAAATTAGAATGTCTTTTATTTTATTTTGCTACCCAATTGTCCATACCAGAACCCTCTGTGCAATGTTGAAGGAGTAGGAACAGACAACCTTGTTATTCCTGATATTAAGGGGGAGAACCATCATGGTTTTGCTGTCTTCTTTTATGTAATTATCAAAATTAATTTTAACACTTTCTTTTCAGTAGTATTTAGGATCATGGAAAAAGCAAGAGAGTTCCAGAAAAACATCAATTTCTGCTTTATTGACTATGCCAAAGCCTTTGACTGTGTGGATCACAATAAACTGGAGAAAATTCTGAAAGAGATGGGAATACCAGACCACCTGAACTGCCTCTTCAGAAACCTGTATGCAGGTCAGGAAGCAACAGTTAGAACTGGACATGGAACAACAGATTGGTTCCAAATAGGAAAAGGAGTACGCCAAGGCTGTACATTGTAACGCTGCTTATTAAACTTATATGCAGAGTACATCATGAGGAATGCTGGGCTGGAAGAAGCACAAGCTGGAATCAAGATTGCCGGGGGAAAATCAATAACCTCAGATATGCAGATGACACCACCCTTATGGCAGAAAGTGAAGAGGAACTAAAAAGCCTCTTGATGAAAGTGAAAGAGGAGAGTGAAAAGGTTGGCTTGAAGCTCAACATTCAGAAAACTAAGATCATGGCATCTGGTCCCTTCACTTCATGGGAAATAGATGGGGAAACAGTGGAAACAGTGTCAGACTTTATTTTTTTGGGCTCCAAAATCATTGCCGATGCTAATTGCAGCCATGAAATTAAAAGACGCTTACTCCTTGGAAGGAAAGTTAAGACCAATCTAGATAGTATATTAAAAAGCAGAGACATTACTTTGCCAACAAAGGTCCGTCTAGTCAAGGCTATGGTTTTTCCAGTGATCATGTATGGATGTGAGAGTTGGACTGTGAAGAAAGCTGATCGCCGAAGAATTGATGCTTTTGAACTGTGGTGCTGGAGAAGACTCTTGAGAGTCCCCTGGTCTGAAAGGAGATCCAACCAGTCCATTCTAGAGGAGATCAATCCTGGGTGTTCATTGGAAGGACTGATGCTAAAGCTGAAACTCCAATACTTTGGCCACCTCATGCTTAGAGTTGACTCACTGGAAAAGAGTCTGATGCTAGGAAAGGTTGGGGGCGGGAGGAGAAGGGGACGACAGAGAATGAGATGGCTGGATGGCATCACCGACTCTGTGGACATGAGTTTGAATGAACTCCGGGAGCTGGTGATGGACAGGGAGGCCTGGCGTGCTGTGATTCATGGGGTTGCAAAGAGTCATACATGACTGAGCGACTGAACTGACTGAGTACTCTAGTGCCTGGATATACTACAGTTTATTTACACATTACCTACTGAAGGATATTGTGGTTTCTTCCAAGTTTTGGCAATTATGAGTAAAGCTGCTATAAACATCTATGTGTAGTGTTCTTTGTGTGTGTGTGTGTGTGTGTGTTTGTGTAGACATGCATTTTCAACTTCTTTGAATAAATGCCAAGATACAAGACTGTCAGAGCATATGGTAGGAATAGGTTTAGTTTTGCAAGAAATTGCTGAAATGTCTTCCAAAGTGCCTGCTTTGTATCCCTACCAACAATGAATGAGTTTCTGTTGCTCCACATCTTCACCAGCATTTGGGATTGGCAGTATTCTGGATTTCAGCCATTTTAATACATGTATAGTGATATCCCATTGCTTTAATTTGCAGTTCTCTGATGAAATGTGACATACCTTTCATATGCTAATTTGCCATCTGTACATTCTTTTTTCTTTTTTAAAAAAACTATTTTTAATCAAAGGATATTGCTTTAATATTGTGTTGGTTTCTGCCATACATCAACATGAATCAGCCATAGGTATACAAGTGTCCCCTCCCTCTTGAACCTCCCTTCCCAACTTCCTACCTCATCTCACCTCTCTAGGTTGTCATAGAGAGGACTGAGTTCCCTGAGAGATACAGCAAATCTCTAATGGCTATCTATTTGACATATGATACTGTATATATCTCCTTGCTACTTCTCCATTTGTCTCACCCTCTCCTTCTTCCATTACTTCCACAAGTCTGTTCTCTGTGTCAGTGTCTTCAACATTGCCTTACAAATGGGTTCACTTTCTTTGGTGAGGCATATTTTGAGGTCTTGAGCTCATTTTTTAATCAGGGTGTTCATTTTCTTATTGTTAAATTTTACAAGTTTTTATGGTTGCTTTTTTATGTTAATAATTGTAGATGATAGTCTTTTATCAGATATGTCTTTTGGGAAGATTTTCACACGGTCTATGGTATCTTCTCAGTTTTTTGAAACATTTCTTAACAGAACAAATGTTTATAATTTTAAGGAAATCTAGTTTATCAATTATTTCTTCCATGGATTGTGTCTTTGGTATTATATCTAAAAAGTCATCACCATACCCATGGTCATCTAGATTTTCTCTTTTTTATCCTCTTGGAATATATATTTTTGTTTTATAATTAGGTCTTGATTCATTTTGAATTAATTTTAGCAAGGGGTGTTAAAGTATGTCTCTGTGCAGATTTTTTGTTGTTATTCTTGCTTTGTTTTGTTTGCATGTAGCTGTCCAGGTTTTCTAGAACTGTTTGTTGAAAAGATGATCTTTGCTGCATTAAACTGTCTTTGTTCCTTTGTCAAAGATCAGTTTACTATGTTTATGTGGACCTACTTCTGGGCTCTCTGTTCTCTTTCACTGATTTATTTATTTATGTATTCTTTTAATTATACTACATTGTCTTCTCAAAAAGCCCCTGTTATTCATTTTGACTAGTTCCTCCAAAATTTACCAAAAATTTACCTCTTTAATTAATATTTGCCAACTTTGAAACTGAACAAGAAAAAAATATTCATCTCATGAGTTCATTCCCTTTCTCTTCTATAGAAGGATCAGTTTGCACATGTAACACAGGAAAAATCTTTCTATTAGTCAGGAAGACAGCGAACAAAACATTTATCCTACAGATCACTTCAACAGTCCTCTTGATATTCTTTTTTCTTTGTTGGTCTGATAGGTGTTTTATAATCCCCCTAATGATTCTCTTATAAACTCCCATAACACAGAGACCCTTTAATTTTTTCTGCTCACCAAGCATCATTTAGTATGGTGATAGCAAACATTGCTTCATCTTACTACTCTCAAATGTTTCCTTCTATTCCGCTTTTTTGTATAAGGCATTTGGAATTAAGGTAATTAATATTCTTGAAGTATTAACTCATACCTTCAGGAGACACATACTATTTTTTATATCAGTAAGTTTT
This sequence comes from Moschus berezovskii, assembly GCF_049115385.1. Taxonomy (NCBI): domain Eukaryota; kingdom Metazoa; phylum Chordata; class Mammalia; order Artiodactyla; family Moschidae; genus Moschus; species Moschus berezovskii. The sequence continues at coordinate 25,700,509 of NC_142466.1, forward strand.
TTCTACATAAAAAATCATCTTAAAACATTAAACCACAAACATTTATAATTTCTGATAATTCTTCAGGCGGCCTAGCCAGCTTTTCTGATTTGGGCAAGTTTTGATGGTATCAAATGGACCAAGAAGGCATCCCTTGCATTTATAGAAGTTGTCAGGCTGGTTGGTCTAGGCTAAAAGAAGTAACAGACCCAAGCTGATATTCAAGATATGGGAAAAAAAAAATCGCGTATCTTAATAGAAAGAATAACAAAGTTTCATCCAGCAGGAATGAAAAACAATCAGGAAAGTATGTGCATAACCCTTCTGTGGCAATATTGAGACTCACAGTAAGTCACTTAGAGATAGTATAGTTGCAGATATAATAAATAATTCATAGAGTATAAAATATATACCCATCATCCTGTTAAAATGGAAGGCCTCTCATGTGTTATTGATAGTTAATACGAGGCTCAGATTAATGAATTAATAACTGTGATCAAAATTATGTTATATTTTTACTACCGTTTCTTACTGAATATGTCTATAACATGCAGATCCAATGATCTTGTCTGCATTTTTAAATGTGAATCAAAGCTTTAACCAAATAAAAGTTGAAAATTACATTTTATATTCTTATTCAATATGTAATATCATCCCATATTATAAATGCCAAGCTAAAAATATTTCTTATGTTATAGATTATATAAATAATTATTTAACTCCACTTTACTTTCACCACTGTGTTGTTGGTTAAAGCACAAAACTAACATGCATGCAAAAATATAAACTATCAGAAAACTTGCCTATGCTTCAGTCTAGGAAAAAGTATCATGGACCCCTCTGCAAATCCCTTTTAATTATAGGAAACAAAACCAGGGATGAACCTAATTTTAAGACATTGATGGGTCTACCACAGACTGAATTAAGCAGTGCACAAGGCAGATAGTAAAAATGCTGGGTTATCTTGCCCTTGTCCAAGGCTTAAAACTATGAGGACTTCTAAAATGGACAGAGCCCTTTCAATCACTTTCTCTTTCAAAGGCTTCTTATGAGGGTAGATGAGCTCATATTAAAGAAGGAACATTCACTTTGTCTTTTAAAAGGAGTCTTGAAGGCATTGAGGCTTGATATCAAACTTGCATCAGATTGTACCCATTTCCATCATTTTCTGTCACCTTGCTACTAATCTCTCTCCGGGATTCATTTAAAGATCTAACTTCTAAAGTCTTTGCTTGATTCCTTCTGTAAACTATATCCTAAAACCTCATATTGGATTCTGGCTTCACTCTCTCTTAAATTGCAGACTGCTTCTCAAGCTTGATGGTTGTCACCTCAGCTAACAGCCCAGCCTAGTTTTATTTTTAGTTCACAACACCTGGCCTATGTATAATCCTTTTCTTCCTGCTCACTAACTTTTCTTCAGTCACTCTTCTTTATATCCAACTAAGATTGTCATGTGGCCTTAAAATATTGATGAACAGTTTCAAACATATTTGATGCTGAGTAAACACATCTTTGGGAAATAATCTAAGGATATTACAAGCTACAAAGAACATAAAACAATCCCCACCCCCACAAAAAAAAAAAAAGAAAAAGAAAAACCACACAGCAAACCTCTGTGCTTATAAGACAGGCAAATGAGGGAGAAGAGATGAACCAAATGGGATGATTAATATGTTTAGTTTTATGGGTCAGTTAACTTGTCTAGGCTCAAGAATACCCAGATAGTGAAAAAACATTATTTTTGAGCATCTGCGAGGCTGTTTCTGGAAGCATGTGAACTGTAGACTGGATAAAATAGATCTCTCAGACCAAAGAAAGGGGTCTTCATCCAGTCTCTCAAGTCGCTCACTCGGTCGTGTCCAACTCTTTGAGACCTCGTGGACTGTAGCCCACCAGGCTCCTCCGTCCATGGGATTCTCCAGGCAAGAATACTGGAGTGGGGTTGCCATTTCCTTCTCCAAGGAATCTTCCCTACCCAGGGATCGAACCCAGGTCTCCTGCATTGCAGGCAGACACTTATCTCCTGTACCAAAGAAAGGGGTCTTCATCCAGTCTCTTAAGAGCTTCTACTTCTAAGTCACTTCAGTCGTGTCCGACTCTGTATGACCCCATGGATGGAAGCCCACCAGGCTCCCCCGTCCCTGGGATACTCCAGGCAAGAACACTGGAGTGGGTTGCCATTTCCTTCTCCAATGTGTGAAAGTGAAAAGTGAAAGTGAAGTGGCTCAGTCGTGTCTGACCCCTAGCGACCCCATAGACTACAGCCTACCAGGCTCTTCCATCCATGGGATTTTCTAGGCAAAAGTACTGGAGTGGCTTGCTTAGATAAAACAAAAAGGTAGATGAAGGGAGAATTTAATCTTTTCTTGACCTGGGACTTCCATCTTCTTCTGCCTATATACATCAGTGTTCCTGGCTCTTGGAATTGAATCTACACCATTATCTTTTCTGGCCCTGATTTTTGGGTCTTTGGACTATAACTAAGACACAATCAGCTCCCATCATTCTCAGCCTTTAAGACTAAATCATACTACTGGCTTCTGCTTTTTTACAGCTCACAGATGATAAATCATAGGACTTCATAGATTCCACAGTAGCGTGAACCAATTCTTGTAATAAATAAAGACTATATTATTGGAGCTCTAATTATATCTATCTGTTTCCCATTTGTACTGTTTCTCTGGCGAATGCTGACCAACACATGAAACTTTACAGAATGATTGGGTTGAACAAGGTAGTATATCTGGTCCTTTGCTTACACTGTCTTAGCTAATGCTCAGCAAAAGATGAATTATTATTATCATTATTTATATTTTAAAGATATTATTTATTTTCTATTTTAAAATATTATTATTTCTATTTTAAGGATAAGAAACAGTGACAGACTTTATTTCTGGAGGCACTAAAATCACTGCAGATAGTGACTGCAGCCATAAAATCAAAAGATGCTTGCTCCTTGGAAGGAAAGTTATATCCAACCTAGACAGAATGTTACAAAGCAGAGACATTACTTTGCCAGCAAAGATCCGTCTAGTAAAAGCTATGGTTTTTCCAGTAGTCATGTATGGATGTGAGAGCTGGACTATAAAGAAAGCTCAGCGCCGTAGAATTGATGCTTTTGAACTATGGTGTTGGAAAAGACTCTTGAGAGTCCCTTGGACAGGAAGGTGATCCAACGAGTTCATCCTAAAGGAAATCGGTTCTGAATATTCATTGGAAGGACTGATGCTGAAGCTGAAACTCCAATACTTTGGCCACTTGATGTGAAGAACTGACTCACTGGAAAAGACCCTGATCTGGAAAAGATCAATGGCAGGAGGAAAAGGGGACGACAGAAGATGAGATGGTTGGATGACATCACTAACTCAATGGACATGAGTTTGAGCAATCTCCAGGAGTTGGTGATGGACAGGGAGCCTGGCGTGCTGCAGTCGATGGGGTCGCAGAAGAGTCAGACATGACTGAGTGACTGAACTGAACTGAAGTGAACTGAACTGAAAGACAAGAAAGTAGATCCAACAAGATGAAATACTCTTGCCCAGGAATGTAAATGGTAGACTGAATGTAAACTCAGGATTTTATGACTTCATGACTGCTTTTTGCATTGGACCATGCAATATTTTTTTCATAAGAACACCTAGACTTATTACACTCCCTTAGACAATGCATTAAAGGAAAAAAAACATTGAAAGATCACGTGGGCAGAAATGTATTAATAGTGATAGCAAGGGGAAGTGGGAAAAAACAGGGTCTACAGTGTTAGATCACGTAATGTGAAAATCATGGAAAGTCAAATGCTGATTTTTATCACATAATTTCTCTTTTAAAAATATTCAAGTTGAGTTTTTAAAAAGTCAGAAAGTTCCATATTAAAATCATAGCCTATTTTTTAAAAAGACAAAGCTTATTAAAATTATATGTTCTATAATGAGAGATCTCAATAAAATAAGAATTTGTTCAACTACAAAAATGTAAATATGTCACAGAAAGCACCTTTCCTCTGTGAAGTAAACTACGGATATTATGGATGGGTAGTCTCACTAATTTCACTTTATCTGAAATACATTTTTGAGTAGACCAAACCCTTAAAATCAAAGCCAGCAATGTGAAGTTCATCTTGATGTATGGCAAAAGCCATCACAAGTTGTAAAATAATTCTCCTCCAATTAAAATAAATTAATTTAAAAATAAAATTAAAAAGAAGAGTTCCCACTACAGACAACTGAAGACTGGTGATTTACTTTCTCTATTCGTAATCATCCCACATTTAAAAGCTAAAACTTAACTAATGTTTTTGTCCTTGAGGATAAACCAGACTTTAACTTAAATCTACAACTGGGAAACAGTTATTAAATAGTAATTATGAACCTGTTTTATTGTCAAATAAAATAATTTGTTTTAAATAAGTTCTTAGCTAATATAGTCAGTTATTATTCTTCACAGCAAGAAGTGTTATGCTTATATTTTTAAAATATGAAATGTTAGATGTTAGCTAATGTTACATTTTATGAAGAAAGGATACAAAGTAGGTGATACTTTCATAAACTGAGTTTATCAATAAAGCAGATGTCTTATTTAAGTGATGTCTTATTGCAAGTGATTATTATTTGATATGAGTTTGAAAAGCTTTACTGTAACTAATAATTGTATAAATATCTATTAGTAAATGATTAGTAGTTGAAAGATTGATATTGAGTTCATAATGTTTCAGTAGTATTTCTGTATACCATCCCCAGATCTGAGAAGGAAATTTTTCTAAAAAATTAATAAAGAAATACAAAGGCAAAGACATATTAAGATATCTCTATATTATAATAACGGAGAAGGCAATGGCAAGCCACTCCAGTACTCTTGCCTAGAAAATCCCATGGATGGAGGAGCCTGGTAGGCCGCAGTCCGTGGGGTCGCTAAGGGTTGGACGCGACTGAGCGACTTCACTTTCACTTTTCACTTTCACACATTGGAGAAGGAAATGGCAACCCACTCCAGTGTTCTTGCCTGGAGAATCCCAGGGACGGGGGAGCCTGTTGGGCTTCCTTCTATGGGGTCACACAGAGTCGGACACGACTGAGGTGACAGCAGCAGCAGCAGCATAAACCTTCCTTTCTCAAGTTACTTTGGTTTATATCCATTACCTTAGAACTTAATTAAATATAAATACCATTTATAAGAAATGGAGACTGAAAGAAAGCAGCTACCATTTCTGATATTCTCATACAGATATCACTTTGAATGACCTAAAGACAATTAGTCATTTTAAGATATCATGATTTTTAACCAAAATCTTTGAAAAAGATATGTCTCCTTACATAAAGCATATATCCCCATTATAAATTGAAAAAAAAATACATTTTGCAAGTGGGCATGTAATGTTTCTAGATCTCTTCTTGATGTGTTTAATGCATGTGAATACAGTTGATATCTCAGGGTAAAAAAAGGAAGACAATCTAATTTGAATAAGAACCTGCAGTGGAGGCAGAAATGCATGTGTAATGCAGTTTATGGCATAAAATTCTATTCATATCTGGCTTTCACAGACTATGGACTTCTCAGAGGGAAATCTTTCCAATACAATGCATTTTTAGGGAAGGTATACTTTAATTCATAAAGGAATAAAATGAATTACAGGGTTTTCAGGAGAAAAAAAAGAACTTGTTTTAACAATAGCCTTTGAAAAACTAAAAATGCATTCATAACAAAACTCCTTTTATAATGATCCTGTTTTGAAAATAGCAATATAAACTCACATTTTCATCAAAATCACACAGATCAGTCCTACATTGGGTATATTCTTGTTTCACTGACAATTCAAAAAGAAAAATATACTTAACTTGCCTCTGAGTTGGAAAATTACAAATGTTATTGCAAAGACATACACTCCTTATTTACTACCAATGCTACCAACTTTTGTATACCTACTTAAAAATATCAGATTAAAGACACAGATAACCCACAAGCCAATGAATAATCTTACCAATACATTTTATTTGGCTATGAAATGTGTTCTATATATATATTTGCAGCATATTTCTAAATATAGTTCCCTTATACAAATTTAAGTTGTATTGTATCTAATTCATATTGCTTTGGTAAAAACAAACAAACAAACAAACAAAAACAATAAGACCTGTTAACTCTTCATCAAGTAGTATGGTAAATATCAAAATAGTATCAGATGTCTTATAGAATTCTAAAAGGGTCCATGGTACAAAACCACCTCAAGGACATTAAGATTGGATCTAGAGACCCACCAGAGTTCTCTAAATGTCTGTGTCTATCAGTATAACTCATGGATCTCTCAGATTCTATCTAACTCATTTTTTTTATTCCTTTCACATTTATTAAGCACCTATTTATTACATGCCAGGCATTCTTCTAGGCAGTTGAGTTTGTAATAGTCAACTAAACAAAGTCTTTTCCCTTGAATGCCTTATATTACAGTGGGAAGAGATAAAATAACTATCACACGTGTGTGTATTTTAATAAGTACCATAAAGAAAAAGCAATCTGAGAAAGGAGGATAGAGTGCTTGTATTTGTGGCACTGGTGATAAGAGTGGGTGCTTATTTAACACAGGGTGACCAGAAACAAGTTATATGAAAATGTGGCTTTTGAGCAGAAACGTGAGGTAGTGAAACGATAAATGAGGATAATATTTGAAGGACGACATTAAAAGAGAGAACAGCAAGAGCAAATTCCCTGAGCTGTGAACAAGTTTTTTGCCTTTTTTTAACCCACTACCAACTAGATTCTTCACTCTGTATAAGTACTCTTTATATGATCTACTTATTTTAATGACCGCTTCTTCATTATGTCTATACTTCATAATGAGATAAGACCTTCAGGCTACCCCATTATCCCATTTCTCAATGTGTTCTTGTAGCTTCAACAACCACTGTTTAACTATGCGACTGCCCATGATTCCCAATTCAAATTATGAAAGGCAAAAATCTCATGAGCATAGTTTCTCTGGCTATTTATGATCCTTGCCTAGTTTATAAAGTGGATAGGAGAGTCAAGAGTTGAGTCATGTGATATCAAATATAAAGAATATGCCTCATCAAGAATTACAGATGAGCATTTGTCTTTAAAAGTGGCTAAAAACAAAGCAGAACTCAAACATTCTGTAACGTTACTTGTCTTTGCCTCATGTTCAACATCTATTGAATAAGCCGGGAGAAATATCAATAACCTCAGATATGCAGATGACACCACACACTTATGGCAGAAAGTGAAGAAGGACTAAAAAGCCTCTTGATGAAAGTGAAAAAGGAGAGTGAAAAAGGTGGCTTAAAACTCAACATTCAAAAATGAGTATCATGGTATCTGGTCCCATCACTTCATGGTAAATAGATGGGGAAACAATGGAAACAGTGACAGACTTTATTTTCTTGGGCTCCAATAACATTGCAGATGGTGACTGCAGCCATGAAATTAAAAGACACTTGCTCCTTAGGAGAAAAACTATGAAAAATCTAGACAGTGTTTTAAAAAGCAGAGACATTACTTTGGTGACAAAGGTCTATATAGTCAAAGCTATGGTTTTTCCAGTAATAATGTATGGATGTGAGAGTTGGACCATAAAGAAGGCTGAAGGCCAAATAATTGATGCTTTGAACTGTGGTGTTGGAGATGCCTCTTTAGAGTCCCTTAGACTGCAAGGAGATCAAACCAATCAATCCTAAAGGAAATCTATACAATCCTAAAGGAAATAAACCCTGAATATTCGTTAGAAGGACTGATGCTGGAGTTGAAGCTCCACTACTTTAGCCACCTAATGTGAAGAGTTGATTCATTAGAAAAGATCCTGATGCTGGAGAATATTGAAGGTAGGAAGAGAAGGGGACGACAGAGGACGAGATGGTTGGATAGCATCACTGACTAAATAACATGAGTTTAAGCAATCTCCAGGAGTTGTTGAAGGACTTGGAAGCCTAGTGTGCTGTAGTCCAGGGTTCCAAAGAGTCAGACATGACTGAGCAACTTAACAACATCAACTGACTAAGTCTCTGAATCTTCAGATTCTAAAATATTTAATTCAACATTCTCAACATATCTGCTGCTGCTGCTTCTAAGTCACTTCAGTCGTGTCCGACTCTGTGTGACCCCATAGACGGAAGCCCACCAGGCTCCCCCGTCCCTGGGATTCTCCAGGCAAGAACACTGGAGTGGGTTGCCATTTCCTTCTCCAATGTGTGAAAGTGGAAAGTGAAAAGTGAAAGTGAAGTCGCTCAGTCGTGTCCGACCCTTAGCGACCCCACGGACTGCAGCCTACCAGGCTCCTCCATCCATGGGATTTTCCAGGCAAGAGTACTGGAGTGGCTTGCCATTGCCTTCTCAACATATCTACATGTTATTAAATAATAGATGTATCAATATTTAGATTTTTGATCAGTTTCCTCAGATGCTGAAAACTCTAATATAGAGAAATGAACAGTGTCTCCCAAAATACATGATCATCTGGAATCTCCAAATGTGACCTTATTTGGAATGAGTCTTTGCAGATGTAAGTTAAAGTTCTTGAGACAAGATCATGCTGGATTTAGGGTGGGCTCTAAATCAAATGACTGTTTTGCTTATAAGAGAAAGCAAAGGGAGATTTCAAACCACAGACATGAATACACAGAGGGAAAATCATGTGAAGACAGAGGAAACAACTGGAGTGACGCATTTATAAGCCACACAATGTCAAGTATTGCCAGAGTCATCAGAGGCTAGAACAGAGGCATGGAATAGCTTCTTTCTCAGAGTCTCCAGAAGGAATCAACACTATCAATACCTTAATTTCAAACCTCTGACCTTCTGAAAGGGGAGATAATAAATCTGTCTTGTTTTAAAACACCCAACTTGTGTTAATTTGTTAAGGCAGGCCTAGGAAACTAACATATCGGCACATGTATTAGGATATCTAAATCAGTGCATATACCCAAGACAAAATTTTCACAAAAGAGAGACACCAACACATAGGAATAATAGATTTGTTATCCATTTTGCTGCACACCTGGACAACTACTTCCAAGTAATAGTTCATCTTTTTTGTTATTCATTTTGTTTATTTAGTTTTTGTTAAACACATGATGCTCATTTTCTCTCAGTTATACATATAATACATGCCTTATTTTAAAACATCGTCTTATTTTTAAAAGCATATAAAGAGAAATCAAGGTAAAGATAATAGTTTGAAGAGGTGTGTCAGAGAAGTACAAGGTAGTCTAAGAATCCAGTTCTTTAGTGGTGTGAATTAATACAGAGAATTAGCTTTGAATATCAGGAAGAAGAGGTATAGACTCCATCCCCTTTAAGCATTAACTTCCTAGAATTATACTGTCTCAACAAAGTTTTCAATAAATATTGAGTAACAGAGCATTCAAGATTGCTGTTTCTGAATCATGATTAAATTTCTGCTTTTTAATCCCAGTTGGAAAAAAAGGCCATACATGCTAATAAGCAAATGTACTGTAGGTAAAATTGTTATCTTTTTTTTGAAAGCAGAAGAGTCTGATGAGGAATTTTAACCAATTATAACGCCATTCCACCTCTCTCTGAGTTGTGCCTAGAGGAAACAGGATTCTATTCTGATGATTGTTTTGGATTTGCTTCAAGCATATATAAATGCATAATCAAAACACTAAAATTCTCTGCTATATAGAATGGCTGATAGAGTTAAAGCATGAAAAAATAAGGTAGATGTAATTATACATATACTTTGATGAGATTAAAATTTTAATAAAGTACTCATAGCACTGCACAACTCTGAGGTATGCTGCTTCCAGCTGTAAGATATACATTATTTATTAAGTGAAAAACAATATTATATGAGGTATCATGTCTTAAAAAAATTGTTACATTAAATTTCATTTAATAATAGGGGAGGTGGTAACTCTACCAAAAATCACAACATCAACTTTGTAATGGTTTAGCTTTATTTCTTCTTGGAGGCATTAATTACCTTGTATAGTCCACTGACTGTTCAGTTTATAAAAATATATATTATGCATATAAATAATATTTTTTCCAAACTAAAAAGGAAGAATAAACACATCTACTTTTTAAAATCTAATATCATGTCATTCAGAAAAATAAAATTTAAAAGAAGATTCCTGTAGCAGTCATTACCAGTGGCCTACCTACATTTCTTCTGAATTCACTTCTATCTAACAAAGCACTCACTGTGAATGCCTAGAACTCTCTGCTTGAAAGCTTTTTACCACCAGATCATAGGAGGCCTAATAGTGAAGTGAGCCATAAATGCCAGAAAAACCACATATCTGAAACTTTTCCTTAATAATGAGGTTCCTAAACAAGATATATGCACAGAAAGAAGTGGGGGAAAAAGCAACAATTAGTTATTAGCCAATACAGAGTATTGAGCAAAGTTCCCCCAAATCCACAACTACTTGTAACCTCAGAATATGATCTTATTAGGGAATAGGTTTTTTTGCAGGTGTAATTGAGACAAGGTCATACTGGATTAGCATGGACCCTAGATCCAATGGATAGTAGCTTTATAAAAAGATGTATACCTGAAGACATGCAGTAAAGAAAGTCATAAATCACGGGAGGCAAAGATTGGAGTAATGAAGCTGCAGTCAAGGAATACCAAGGATTCTGAGCAGTCACCTGATGTTAGGAAGTTAGAAAGAGGCAAGGTAGGATTCTTGCCTAGCCCCTTAAAGGGAGTGTAAGCCTGCCTATATCATGATTTTGGACTTGTAGACTCCAGAACTAAGAAAATAAATTTCTATTCTTTTAAGCGACCAGTTTGTGATACACACACACACACATACACATATATTTATGGCTAGGATATAAAAACACCAGGTAAAGCCAAAGAAGCATGAATGAAGCCTGTAGTCTCAGACAAATCTAAAGAGCCTACTCATTTTATCACTCCCATAAACACACCTACCCATGTTCCTTTCTCTGTCCAAATCTTACTTTTAGCACCTTCCACAGTCCAGAAAGTTTCTTGGAAGGAAGAACAAAAGAAAAAAATAGACTCTAGGAAAAAGGTGGCCTGGCCTGGCCTAAAAAGTAGATTATGGGTCTGTTTACTTGAGCAGAAGAAGACAAGGAAAGGCATATCCACATTCAGGCTTTTGATGAAAATTGACTCTATTTACAAATGAATTATACCAATCAGTGTTTTGAAATTTAGCTGGTTAGATTATTAGGTTGGCACAAACATAATTGCAGTTTCGGACTGTGAATTTTAAATCATTATAACTAGGCACAAATACGTCTTTATTAATCAAAATAGGAACCATTTCAATCAACATATCTTTGCCAATGAGAAATGTTTTATTCCTGTAGTATAAAAATCCGTGTTTTGAGATTCAATGAACTCTTAGAAAGCATTTTCTGCTTCCTGATGATTGTGGAATCATTTTCTCTGCAAAAAGTTGTTGAGATACTTGAAGAAGTGATAGTTGGTTGGCAAGAGGTCAGGTGAATATGGTGGATGAGGCAAAATTTTGCATTCCAATTTATTCAACTTTTGAAGCATTGGTTGTGTGACATGCAGTCGGGCATTGTCCTGGTGAAGAATTAGGCCCTTTCTGTTGACCAATACTGTTTGCAGGCATTGTAGTTTTCAGTGCATCTCATTGATTACCTAAGCATACTTTTCAGATGTAATGGTTTCCCCAGGATTCAGAAAGCCATACTGGATCAGATTGGCAGTAGGCTACCAAACAGTGGCCATGACCCTATTTGGTGAAAGTTTGGCTTTGGGAAGTGCTTTGGAGCGTCTTCTTGATTCAACAACTGAGTTGGTTGTCACCAGTTGCTGTATACAATCCACTTTTTGTCGCACATCACAATCCAATTGAGAAATGGTTCATTGTTGTTGTGTAGAAAAAGAGAAGACAACACTTCAAAATGACAATTTTTCGATTTGCAATCAGTTCATCAGGCACCCATCTATTGAGCTTTTTCACCTTTCCAGTTCACTTCAAATGCCAAACAACCATAGAATGGTCAATGCTGAGTTCTTCAGAAACTTCTCATGTAGTTGTAAGAGGATCAGCTTCAATTATGGCTCTCAGTTTGTCACTGTCAACTTCCAATGGCCAGCCACTGTGCTCATCTTCAAGGTTTTCTTCTCCTTTGCAATACTTCTTGAACCTCCACTGCACTGTATGTTTTTAGCAGTTCCTGGGGGCAAATGCGTTGTTGATTTTGTGAGTTGTCGTCCCTACTTTATGACCCATTTTGAACTCAAATAAGAAAATCACTCAAATTTGCTTTTTGTCTAATATCATTTCCATAAGCTAAAATAAAAACAAAATAAACAGCAAGTAATAGTCATTAACAAAAACATAAAGTGAGAAATGCACATTAAAATTATGTCTAATATAACCATATTTATTGATAAGTATTCCAATATCAAACAATAAATTTCAACAATGCAAAAACTGCAATTGCATCAACCTAGTATTAACCTCTCCAAAGATAAGGGTAAGGATATTTCCTCAGATAGTCCTCTTCCATCAAAAGGTGATTATTTCATATTTTGTTCTTTAATGGAGACTTTGAGCTTATTACTCAAACCTTTGGTTAACCAGAGCATAACTGAGACAGGGGAGACAAGAGCACAGTTATTTAGGAAAAGGACCAGGGACTGGTTTTGGGCAAAACAGGCCTTGGAAGCTAAATAACAAAGGCCCTGTGGGCCTGGGTTCCAAGAATAAAAACCAGGCTCCCAGGAATAAAAAAAAAATTAACTTTATTAGTTGGCACAAGATAAGAAGCTCAACTATAAATTTTAACCTTATCTCTTCCAGTGCTTTCTTGCAGAAAATCCTCATGCACTCCTTTTGAAACAGGAGGGAAGGGGACAGGGCACAATCTTTAAAAGAATGCCACAGGACATGACAGAGACTTGTTGTGGCTCTGGTAGCTGTGTCATTTACCATGCTACTGTATTACAATGAGTGTATAAAGAGGCTCAGGGTCTACTGGGTCCAAGATGGTAGAGAAGTTGACTTCCAGTAGACCCTGAGACTCATTATACACTCATTGTAATACAGCAGCATGGTAAATGACCCAGCCACCAGCGCCACAACAGTTCTAAGGCTAAACATAAAAGGCCAAAAAAGGCAGGGTGGCCCAGTTTCTGGAAATCCCCATCCCTTCTTCCAAAATAGCTGGAATAATCCTCCCATTCATCAGCCTATGAAATTTCCTAGCCCATAAAAACTAACCACACTGTATTTTGAAGCTCTCTCAACTTCAGAGATGGCCCACACTCTATGGAGTGGGTTTCTTTCTAAATAAATCCACTTCCTACCTATCGCTATGCCCCTGAATTCTTTCACAATGAAGCAAGAACCTTAAATTCACAAGCAACACACTTTCCCCTCACAGAAGAATTTCCTATTCCTAATAGCCACCATGGGGCTACTGCAGATGATCAAATGAGTTCAATGATTTCTGGAAATAATCAGTGATCATGAGACAAACTCTCCTTTTAAACAAAAGCAACTCGCCTCTTCCACTCAAGAAGCTGGCACTTTTTCCCACCTTCTCCCTTTGAAACTGAGCAGGAACCTGTCGGCCTCCAAGGCACAAAAGACTTTCTTTGTCCCTGAATCTTCAGTATAGGAAACAGGCTTCATTCAGCCTCAAAGACCGTTCCCTGTTCCAAAGGACAGGATCAAGCAGTTGCTAATCAGGGAACAAAAGGGATGTGGAGACAAGGGAAAAACAGTCAAGAAACAACAGTGCAGCCTTCCTTCAGGGTCCTGATGGCCCCTCAAGAGATATGCATAAAAATATCTTTGAGGCGTTTGGCAGATACTGAAACCCCCACCAAGTAAAAGAAGTTATCTGCTGTCCACAACTATGTAGATCTCAGGCCAGATGGAAAAAAGTTGAAGTTGACTCCAAATCACCTCAGTTCAGTTCAGTCATGCAGTCATGTCCGAATCTTTGCAATCCCATGAACTGCAACACGCCAGGCTTCCATGTCCGTCAACAACTCCTGGAGCTTGCTCAAACTCATATCTGTCGAGTCAGTGATGCCATCCAACCATCTCATCCTCTGTCATCCCCTTCTCCTCATGCCTTCATTCTTCCCAGCATCAGGATCTTTTCCAGTGAGTCAGTTCTTTACATCAGGTGACCAAAGTATTGGAGACTCAGTTTCAGCATCAGTCCTTCCAATGAATATTCAGGACTGATCTCCTCTAGGTTTGACTAGTTTGATCTCCTTCCAGTCCAAGGGATTCTCAAGAGTCTTCTCCAGCACCACAGTTCAAAAGCATCAGTTCTCTGGTGCTCAGCTTTCTTTATGGTCCAACTCTCACATCCATACATGACTACTGGAAAAACCATAGCTTTGACTATACAGACTTTTGTAGCCAAAGTAATGTCTTTGTTTTTTAATAGGCTGTCTAGGTTGGTTATAGCTTTTTTTCCAAGGAACACGTGTTTTTGAATTTCATGGCTGCAGTAACCATCTGCAGTGATTTTGAGCCCAAGAAAATAAAGTCTCTCACTCGCTGTTTCCACTGTTTCCCCATCTGTCTAACATGAAGTGATGGGACCAGATGCCATGATCTTAGGTGTTTGAATGTTGAGTTTTAAGCCAGTTTTTTCACTCTCCACTATCATCTTCATCAAGAGGCTCTTTAATTCCTCTTCACTTTCTGCCATTAGGGTGGTGTCATCTGCATATCTGAAGTTACTGATATTTCTCCCGGCTATCTTGATTCCAGTTTGTGCTTCATCCAGCCAGCATTTCTCATGATGTACTCTGCACATAAGTTAAACAAGCAGGGTGACAATATACAGCCTTGACGTACTCCTTTCCCAATTTAGAGTTGGTCCATTTCTCCATGTCTGGTTCTAACTGCTGCTTCTAGACCTGCATACAAGTTTCTCAAGAGGCAGGTGAGGTGGTCTGGTATTCCCATCTCTTTCAGAATTTTCCACAATTTGTTGTGATCCACACAGTCAAAGGCTTTGACATAGTCAATAAAGCAGAAGTAGATGTTTCTTTTGGAGAAGGCAATGGCAAGCCACTCCAGTACTCTTGCCTAGAAAATCCCATGGATGGAGGAGCCTGGTAGGCTGCAGTCCATGGGGTCGCTAAGGGTCGGACACGACTGAGCGACTTCACTTTCACACATTGGAGAAGGAAATGGCAACCCACTCCAGTGTTCTTGCCTGGAGAATCCCAGGGACGGGGGAGCCTGGTGGGCTTCCGTCTATGGGGTCACACAGAGTCGGACACGACTGAAGTGACTTAGCAACTTAGCAGCAGATGTTTCTTTGGTACTCTCTTGCTTTTTCAATGATCCAACAGATGTTGGCAATTTGATCTCTGGTTCCTCTGCCTTTTCTAAATCCAGCTTGAACATCTGGAAGTTCTCGGCTCATGTACGGTTGAAGCCAAGCTTGGAGAATTTGAGCATTACTTTGCTCACATGCGAAATGAGTGCATTGTGAGTAGTTTGAGCATTCTTTCACATTGCCTTTCTTTGGGATTGGAATTAAAACTGACCTTTTCCAGTCCTGTAGCCACTGCTGAATTTTCCAAATTTGCTGGCGTATTGATTTCAGTACTTTAACAGCATCATCTTTTAGTCTTTTGGCTTGATGTCCACCAAAAGGTGAACTCAATTTTGGGGTAGCGCTCCCTCTCTTAAGATATAGGAAAAGAACAGAGCCAATAAAAACCTTATCAAAATGAGAAATCAAAAACCAAATAGTCCCATCTCTAAATCTGGTGTAACATGAAACCAACTGACAACGTTGAACTTTAACTAAGCCCGGCATTCACAGAAAGTAGCAAAGTGTGTTAAGAAATCTTCCCCTATATCCCCTACATTTTTGTGTTCCAAGAAATATTATCACTGTTTAGTTGTTAAGTCATTTCTGACTCTGTGACCCCACAGGCCCAACCAGATTCTTCTGTCCCTGGAATTTCCAGGCAAGAATACTGGATTGGGTTGCCATTTCCTTTTCCAGGGAATCTTCCCAATCCAGGAATCAAACCCACGCCTTTTGCACTGGCAGGCAGATTCTTTACCGCTGAGTTAGGGAAGCCCAGATCCAAGAAATATCTAACTACATGATGTAATGGACCTCTCTTCCCTCATATGTGTAACATCCAGAATAAGCCACCCACTCCTTCTCTCTCCATGCTTCAGAACTACTCACTCGTTTATCTGCCTCTCTAAAACCTAAAGTTTTCTCTCTCATTGACATGTTCCCCATGAACAAACACAATTCCTATTTTAATAGCCTGAATAAAAGCATCTTTTTAATTATTGGGGCTATTTTGTCTTTGTAAGATTCAGTCAAGAGCCTACCTTGGGTTTGAATCCTCTTAAGAGCAGGTATAGGTTGGGTCATCGCCACTACATGTGCTATTATAGGTTCAACACTGAAAGTTGGATTCTCTATCTGATGGTTATTAAGTCCTTTCATGGCTTCCTCCTTCCTCTTTCTAACTATTCAGTGGTCACTAGGATTCATAAAAATATCATGTTACACATTTCACAGATACAAAATCCAAGAAACATAGGCAAGTCTTCTGGCACCATAATAGTTGTTATCCTAAGTACCAACTTCCTTAACAAACACACAAACATATATTTTACAACAGAAAAGAAAAGCTATGCTTCCTGAATTTAAAACATATTTCATTCTCTACCCACAAGTTTCCTCAGTAACTCTGGAGATCCAGGATCCCAATGTAGAAATGGACTAGAGAAGTTAATGAAGTCAATACTTTTTGACAGAGACAAAAAGAGAAACTCAATACGGGTCAACTAGAAATGAAGTCTGCACAACCTTGCTTAGCCATCCCTCAGTTATTCTTTCCTGAAACCTCTCTTCATTCCTATAATTAATGATCAGTAGTTTTCTCATCAGTCCCTTATTTTAGCCAAGGCTTTTTCAAGGCAAAATGTATAATTACCTTTGCATTTTATTTGATTTGAGAAACCATTTTCAAATTTCACATAGAATAACTATAATCTCAGTAAAGTTTTATTAATTTATTTGGTTGCCTGATCATACACATCAAACATAACATTTGAAATAAGAGACTCACATTTCTTTAATAAGAAGAAGCAGAAAAATAACTGAAATCAAGGCAATTCATTCTTTTTGTCCTCTGACCTTAATACATATATAATGTATGCAAACAGCCTCTGAAGGAAGGTAGTGCCTGGTTAAAACAGGGGAAATGATACCTTCTAAATGATGTTAAGAAAGATGGCAAGTATAAATATGCTAACAGAAATAGTCTATAAAACTGACTCCAAAGCACAGATGTCCTTATCCTCAGGACATTCCTTTTATTTTTGGACTGTGCCATGTGGCATGTGGAATCTTAGGGCCCTGACCAGGGATGGAATCCCGGTCCCTTGCAGTAGAAGCATGATGTTCTTCTAACCTCTGGACTGTCAGGGAAGTCCCAAGGACATTCCTTATTTTATACCATGGAGTAGTTTCCCTTCATTCCTATAAGTTTTCACTGTTGTAAGTCCCACAAAAAACTCCTTACCATAGTCTAGTCAGTGAGTAATTTTCTACATTTCAAACATTCCTCATAGTATCTCACACTATACTGGTAACATGAACAATGTTGAAGAAATATTTATTTCAAAGGAAAGACAGGGGGAGCAAGGAAAGAGGAAAAGTAGAATATTGGAGAATATTGTATAATGCATAATGAACAATTACATAAATATAAGAGGATGATGCACTTTGCATTCTTCACATTTTTATATCTATACACGAATCAAAAAAAGTTGAATTCACAGTTTTGGCAGATACCCTACATCCTCAGTTATGCTGAATGTGATGTTCCCAGTTGTTTTAGTTACAATGAGAGCTTTAATTAGTTTTCTTTTGCTTTGGCATAGAATACTCTTTTGAGGGAAAGCTATGGTATGTGGAGCTGTTGTTACTTTTCCAGGCAATATAAGAATGAATTTGTAGTGATGATAGTGACAGTGGCATGCCAAAGAGGAGTAAATAAAAATCTTCCTAGAGGCATAAAAGAAATAACATTCAGTGAAAAATGTGCAAAATGTATCCAAAAAGACATTAAAGAGCGATCAGTAAATATGCTTCATTGCAAACAAAAGAAAAAATAAATTCTGGTTAACTGAGCAGAAAGACCATTTTATTCAAGCTATTGGAGTGTTCATTAAATCAAGAATACGGCAAACCAGGCTCATAAAAAAAGCCATAAATACATTCATGGAGAGCGTTTAGTTATGGAAAAGATGTTATGGGTGCTGCCACTATCAGACAGCATTGTCTAATAAGTCTGCTGGAATCTCAACTCTAACAGTACCTCCACCCATCCCAGTGGGCACTAGACTCCAGATACTAAGACCAGGGTAAATTCTAAAGGTCCCAAGAGTAGTAGCCGATTGACCAAGCCCTTTATTACCAGCCTTCTTCAGACCAAGAAACATAGCCTTAAAATTTCCTTCAGTTTGACTAAACTTTAGACAGGTTTCTTCCTGATTAGAAGGCCCTGACATCCCTTTTCTTAAAGAATTTCCTTTAGAAAATTGCAATTGTAAATTCTCTGCCTCTTTGAGATGTAAATCTTCTCTCAGCCTCTTGCCAGTTTTACAACTCAGAAATGTTTTTCAAGGATTTGAGAGACATCTCTTTGAAATATCATCATCAAAGAAGATAGCACCCCTATCTTCCAGTCTTTATGGAAAGGTAGAAATCTAATTTTGATGAGATAAGTGCCAATTAGCAAACACAAATGATCTAATTATATTTGCTAATTGACCCACTCCCCTATAACATTCTCTAGTAAGTTTCCACTAGCTCATCCCATCTTTCATTTCAGGAGTCTTGAGTTTAATCTCTTTCCCCTACTTCTGGACTTCCCTGGTGGCTCAGGTGGTAAAGTGTCTGCCTACAATGTGAGAGACCCTGGGATGGGAAGATCTCCTGGAGAAGGAAATGGCAACCCATGCCAGTATTCTTGCCTGGAAAATCCCATGGATGGAGAAGCCTGGTAGGCTACAGTCCATGGGGTCACAAAGAGTTGGACATGACTGAGCAACTTCACTTTCACTTTTTTCCCTCTATTTCTATAGTATTGAATAAAATCTTGCTAGTCTGTTGAACTTTCCTGATGCAATTTTTCGTTGATGTGCCCCTAGCTTCTATGAGTCTTGACAGAACAAATGTCTGGTCTTTGACAATTTTCTTGGGTAGAGGCAGAATCACCTCTTACCTAGACTCAGACTGCAAACAAACAAATCCTTGGAATATAAGCAGGAAGTGACAATGCTGGATGGCAAAAAAACAGACTAATAGTCACTACTTCTTTAGAATATAATGTCTGTGTTTAGTCACTTCAGTCATGTCTGACTCTTTGCAATTCCATGGACTGTAGCCCACTAAATTCCTCTGTCCACAGAGTTCTCCAGGCATGAATACTGGAGTGAGTTGCCATGCCCTTCTCCAGGGGATCTTCCCAAGGATTGCACACAGATTCTTTACCCACTGAACCACCTGGGAAGGCCAGAATATAATGTCTACAGGAGGAATAATGTCTTCAGGAGGATTATTCTTTCTTGCATACATTGAATACTAACATACTCATAAAATGATCTCTAAGGCTGTTTCTCTGTTACACTGAATTTCTTGAACATCCTTAGCCTGGGTTCTGTGTCAGTAAGCAGCTTCCAAAACTATCTTGACTAGTTGAAAGTTCATATGTTTGGCTGAACGTGGTTAAGTGGTTCTCAGCACAATGGTAATTAACATCTGCTGAGTGCTTATCAGACATTTAGAACTTTTAAAATCAAATCTTTTAAATCTTAGAATTTTAGAGATGTTATTTCATTAAGAATAGACATCAAACAATGAAAGGAAAAAAATCCATCAATTACCATCACCTCACAAGTTGAAGGTGACTCCATGTCTATACTTGTATCCTGCACTCTATAGAAATAATTCAAAAGTTTAAACCTTGAATGTATAGATTTGAACTTGGGTCTTCCTAACTCCAAAATCCTTACTTCTGCTGCAAAAATAAAAAATTGAAAACATTAATAACTAATATCCTATACAGTGTGCTCCTTTCCTAGACAGGTTTAGTTGTCACCTTTTTTACTTCAGAGAAAAGAACACAGATAATACTCCTGGCTGAACAAGTGTTCCTAATTCAGTTTAATATATAACTCATGTTAAAAAGGCTTTGAATGGCATACATACTGCAAGCAATCTTTATCTAAGAAATATAGCTTCCCCTTGACCCCATCACATCTCTCTCTTCTTAACAGCTAAACCCTTTAATATAGTTATCTGCACTCCATGTCTCAACCTCTCTTGAATCTAATGCAATCAGGATTTATTACCACTCCAACCAAAATTGCTGTTTAGAATGTATATTCTTATTTATTTGAGCTTTGGTGACACTTATTAAACTTTTTCTTTTCTTGCTTTTGGGCCATTGTTGTTCTCTTGGTTCTCATCTTACCTCCCTCCCCTTTCTTGTGTTCTTCTGGTCATTATACTCCAAGGTCCGTCTAGTCAAGGCAATGGTTTTTCCCGTGGTCATGTATGGATGTGAGAGTTGGACTGTGAAGAAGGCTGATCGCCGAAGAATCGATGCTTTTGAACTGTGGTGTTGGAGAAGACTCTTGAGAGTCCCTTATACTGCAAGAAGATCCAACCAGTCCATTCTAAAGGAGATCAATCCTAGATGTTCATTGGAGGGACTGATGCTAAAGCTGAAACTGCAATACTTTGGCCACCTCATGCGACGAGTTGACTCACTGGAAAAGACTCTGATGCTGGGAAAGGTTGGGGGCAGGAGGAGAAGGGGACGACAGAGAATGAGATGGCTGGATGGCATCACCGACTCTGTGGACATGAGTTTGAGTGTACTCTGGGAGTTGGTGATGGACAGGGAGGACTGGCGTGCTGTGATTCATGGGGTCGTGGAGAGTCGGACACGACTGAGCGACTGAACTGAACTGGTCCTGAAATCTGAATTAATTGAAAGTGTTAGCATTTAGTCTTCTGGTATCTTCTAAAATATATTACATTAACTCCACAGGAGAGTTTATCCAACCCAAGGTCTTTAAATGTTGTTGAAATTCTGGTAATCCACATATGTTTATTTGTATGCCAACCTCTGCTCTGAACCGTAAATGTATCAATATTATATACCACATTGGCTACCCACACCTCCATCACAGGAGGCAGTTGCAGTAAGATATAAGTAAAATTAGACACTATTTTTAAAAAGACAAACGTGTATCCTGTTGCCTATTCCCTTTGCAACCCCATGGACTGTAGACAGCAGGCTCCTCTGTCCATGGGATTTCCCTGGCAAGAATATTGGAGTGGGTAGCCATTTCATTTTACAAGGGATCTTCTCCACTCAGGGACTGAACCTGGATCTCCCACATTGTAAGCAGATTCTTTGCCATCTGAGCCACCAGGGAAGCCAGACATAATTAAAACTGGACACTATTTTTAAAAAAGACAAAAATGTGTATAATGTTGCCTACTCTCTCAATTAGAGTTGGTCTTAGGCTGTCCTGTTTCCCTGTATTAAACACAGTTATATCCACTATACCGAGATGAAGTTGTACATCAAAGCAGGATGTCTTTATATAAGCCACTTGTTATGAGACTAAAGGTGACTAATTCATGGGTGTTTTTTCATGGTTTTGTTAAAGAGGACATCTGAGAAGTATTCTATAATGTTAAATAATGACCTACGAAACACACCAGCAGGATGTGAATTGTAGTAAAAAATTTCAGTATAGAAATGAACTTAAAAATTTAAGGAGTTGATGTTGAAACAATCTGACTAAATTTGAAATAAATTTAATATACTTCATGTGTTTTTCCTTCAAATTGAACAGTCAGGAAGCATTGAAAATTATTTCCAATAGAAATAAATTCCAGTAAATTCCAATAGAATATTTCCAATATTTCTGGTCCCTCAAGAAATATCAACAGTCAATTCATACAATGGTTTAACTAGGGTTTTTTTTTAATCAGTATTGAAAACTATATATGAAAAAGCCTGACTTTTAAAATGCTGTCTAATAATTCTAGTGTACCTATTTTCACACCTGCTTTTTCTTTTTAAATGTGTTTCATATTCAAAAATCTAACCTAGCCTTTTAAAAACAGGATAATTATACAGAAAACTATTAGGAAATGGAATGTCTAAGATAAGCATTTTCTGTCATTAATTATTAAGGCTTGGCATACAGTAATAGAATATATTAGGCATCAAAACAGCACGGAAATGAATTACACAAGTTTGACTTTAAAAGTTAAGAAAGCTTGTCCAGGGCTTCCCTGG
The DNA here is from genome assembly GCF_049115385.1 of Moschus berezovskii. Lineage (NCBI taxonomy): Eukaryota > Metazoa > Chordata > Mammalia > Artiodactyla > Moschidae > Moschus > Moschus berezovskii. The sequence goes on from NC_142466.1 coordinate 25,722,818, forward strand.
TGGCCCAGTGGTAGAGAATCCACCTGCCAATGCAGAAGTCATGGGTTCCATCCCTGATCTGGGAAGATTCCACACTGAGGAGCAACTAAGCCTATGTACCACAACTATTGAGCCTGTATTCTAGAGTCCACGAGCTGCAACTACTAAGCCCATGTGTCTCAACTACTGAAGCCCACACACCCTAGATCTTGTGCTCTGTAACCAGAGAAGCAAGCATAATGAAAAGCCCACACACAGCAACTAGACAGCAGCCGCTACTCACCACAACTAGAAAAAGGTCCACGCGGTAATGAAGACCCAGAACAGCCAAAATTAAATAAATACAATTTTAAATCTTGTCTAGTGGGTCAGCTATCACTCAGAATTCTCAAAATTTGCCAGGAACTTTGTCCCCCAATTCTTCCTTTCCTTGAGTTAGAATTCCAGAGTTTGACTTTTAGACTAAGTATTCCACAACATGGAACCCATTTGCTGTCAGTTAGGAAGAATTCAAGAACCTCCATCAATGCATATGAGATTTGGAATCTACATCATTTTCTGATACTCCCACAGGAAATGGGTGCTTCAGATCTGAAGGCAGAACATTTTCTTCTGTGATGCTGTGACTAAGCCTCTACCTTTGCACTTCATTTCTGGTAACTGGATTTCTACTTTGTCCCTTTATGCTTGAGCCCAGTCTTAAACTGTTTGCAAACTTTGAGGCTACCCAAAGCCCTTTCCAGTTCCCTTCTTTTCACCCAGAAACTGAGCCCTAAACTCCCTTTCAGGCAAAATCTAATTCATCTGCAAGGGATTTCCCAGATCCTAACTTCCTTTTTGCATACCTTACTGGGTATTAATTTATCTGATTAAAAATAGTGACTATTTTGACAATAACTGTGCCAGGGTTTTGCGATATTGAGCCAAACTGATCCTGTGCTCCAAGAATCTTTATGAAAGTGATTCAGTATTGGATCAGAGTTCTTTAAAAAGGTTAACTGTGCTCACTTTGCACAATAATAAGTGATTAGCAGAAAAAGCACCACAGAATAATGAATAGACTGTGAACACAGCATGAAAATTCAAACAGTTGTCATGTCAAATATTTCATAGCCTTTATGAGAGGTGGTATTTGAAGAGATTTTTTTTTCCTCCATGCTTATTTATTGAAGAGTGCTAGACCATGGTACAGCTGAATATTTTAAAATAAATTCATAGAGACTCCCAAGTACAGTTTTCGGGTAATAACTCTCTTAGAGTCCATAACATTTTTGCTGTACACACAGTCACACACACACACACACACACACACACACAAATACACATACATACACACAAGCAGAGAGTTATTTAAAAACATTTATGTTAGATCCACAATAGAGAGAGTTAAATGAGCTCCTACGAAGGCCATTTATCTTAATTCCCTGTCTTAAAAGTTCATGGTGAAATTAATTGTAAAAAACAAATTTTGGATAAGACTGTGGTAATAAAGGTCCGCAGTCCCCCCTAAGAGAAATGTGAATTACTTTTCTTTCAAACAGTTTTGTAATTAAAACTTTTACCTACAAGTAAAAGATACTGGAGGTCCTTTATTAGAAACTCTCTGCTATCAAGACTGCTTTTTCTGGTGTGGTTACCTTAAGAAATGTCAACTAGCTCTAATTAGTACTCACTGAATCAAAAGTATTTTGATAACTATATGTACAAATCTAACTTCTCACCCACTAAATCTCTCTCTCAGTTTATAACTTCTCCGTGATCTACCAAGTCACCCTATTCACTGTCATCTTTTGCTTCTCCATCTCCACCATTTTCTGAGCCTTGACCAGGTTTTTCTCCATTATATATTCAATGGATTGTATAGAAAATTCACCTCTGATAAAGTGTGAAATTCTTTCTGAAGAACTATAGAAATTTATTAGCATCTGACTTCCCAAGGTGCCAGGGAGGTAATACTTATTTCCAGAAATACCTGGCCTCCTTCAATGTAATTCAGGAGAGACAATCTAAGAGTGAAATAAGAAGTTTGAGTTAATAGCTCATTGTTACAGAGTTGAGCAAACCTAAGAGTACATCAATAAGCTGGAGACGAACTGGAATATAGAGTATGGAGAAAAGGGGAAGTAGAATTACTTGAAGAAAAAGGAAATGGGAAGCCAACAAGATATACTAAAGTTGAGATCAAACTCAGAGATCAAAAGAGCTATAAGTGAGAAACTGGAATCTAATTGTCTTTCCTCTTTACACGTCATCCTGAAATGATTCCATTGGGCATGAAATAAAGTCATGAGTAAAATTCAAAACTTAGAATTTGCTAACACAAAAAGTCATAACCTTCAAACCAAATCATCAATCTCATCAATCCAGATGAACAATACCAAGATTTATTCCAAACCATTTTAGGGAATGTATCCAAAGGTCCATCATTATATATATTCCACCTTAAACACTCTTCCAAACTTTAACAGTACCATATTTAAGTAGTTAAAATAAATATTAAGAGGTTTCTAGGCAGCAGAAGAAAAAAATTACTAAAGCTCCACAGAAATTATCCTCTAACATTAATAACTGACTAATTTATAAAGTTAATTTGACCTAGTATCTTTTTTTCTGGTTAAACTTATTGTTGATCTCCAAGTGTCAACATGAGATTTCCCTTTTCCCAACTCAAGCTCAAAGTATCTATTCTTAACCTCCATTCAGGTCTGACAATGGACTAATAATTGGACTCACAATTCTTTTATTTTGCTTAGTAATCTTGAATATTCTTGAAACTGTGATTAATTTTATGGTAATCTTATGATAGTTCTTCAGTATAAAATTACACATAAGCCTAGTCAAAACAATGAGCATGAATCTTTTTGGTGACTTCAGACCAAAGGAATAGTTGTAAGTATTTTAATAGCATAAAGTATTTTACTTCTGGACCAAAGTGTCAGAACTAATAGAGAAAGTCCAGGACATGCATGCCACTTCAATAAATACAGAAATATATCAGAAAAATAATTTTCCTATGAGTCAATTACTTTATCCTTCATGTGAGATGAAACATAAAATACTGCAAAGCAAATTTTATTTTTTGTATGGGATATTTCTATTGAACAAATATTTGATAAGTCGGTTTGGGCAAAAAGTGCATTTTTTCCAAAGCTGTCATTCAAAATTAGAGTTATCATATTGAGACTTGGCCTTTTTAATTATACCTTAGTGTTTATCATATTATATTTTTATTAGAAAGTGGTATTTATTGATTCTGACATAATATTTTATTACCCTCACAATAGTACATGCACTTTCAGAAAGTATGAGGGTCACTAGTAAACTCTTCCAACTTAATCCAGAATATTCTGGACCAGTGAAGGCAATGGGCATGTGTTTGTTTAGGAGTCTTTTCCTGTTACAATATCTATTGCTAAATATCTCTGTACTGCTTCTTCAGTTGATCAAATTATTGTACCATTTTCTTTCAGCCATCTGAAAGAATTTCCCATTATAGGATTTTTCTATCAGCATCCAATGAAAGTGCCCCATCTGCCTGGCTTTATATTCGCCATTCTACAGGAGTGTCAAAAGCAATCTGAGGACCAGTGAATGATGAAGTCCACTGTGTGCAGTTATGACTTCTTCATTTTCCATCCTGCCAAATCTCTGTTTAGTTGTTTTGCATTCTCTTATTGTTCTCTTGGTCTTTCTGGCTTTATTTCAGTTTATTCCTCTGTGGATGTTTTCAAAAGAGACATTCAATTAAATGTTTTTTATTTCATTCCAAATGGAGTTCATCTCATTCTTTTAGCTATTTTCTCATATTTTAAGTTTTATTTTAGTGATATATATTCCCAGAACTAGAACAGCAATTTAAAATGTTGTCTTTTTCCTGTGGAATATATTTAATGTTTACTATTACTTTGTATATTTATTTATTTCTAAGAATAAAGTGCTATTTCAGTCTTTGAATCAAAGGTAAAGACTGAGTTGGTAGTTTATGAATCTTGTGCATTAGGTAACCTCACCTCTATGGAGCTAAAATTAAAGTCATAATAAGAGTAGCAAAATATTTTGTTCCTTTCATTCCATTCTTACCTACTTCAGAAAATCATAAGCTCTCAGAGAACTCCCTGGCGCTCCAGTGGTTAAGACTCCACACTTCCACTACAGGGGGAATGGGTTCAATCTGTGGTCAGAGAACTAAGACCCTCCATGCCACCTAATGCAGTCAAATTTTTGTTTAAGAAAAATCATCAAATCATCATTTTCCATAATGTTCTAGTCCTCTCAAGAGAATTACCTTGGGTCAATTTTTGGAGAGGTCCTTCTGCCCACCTCCACATCTAGCACATGCCCATTGCCCACATGCCCATCTGCCACAAACAGTCTAGAACACCTATCCAGTGATATTTTATTACCTAATACTACTTTAAATTCAACTGAAGTTTTTTCAGTTGAGGTCACATAGAAATAATAAACAAGTGAATAATCCGTGTATTTTTTCAAAAGAGAGGGGTAAATTCACATTCCTTTCTAGCATTATGTTTAACATTGACTCTATTAGACCAGTGGGGAAATACCTTCAACAAAGAGGTAATCAATTTTTTAAGGTCCTATCTCCAAAAGAGTAGTATTTTATAAAATCACTTCCACTGGTTTGACAGGGCAGATAAACTCATTAGTACAAGCATTAAACTGTTCCAAGTGATGGTTTGTGCCTTCATTTAATAGACTTAAATATACATTCTACCCCGTTGACTACTGAGCCAAAGAACAGGCCAGTCAAAATCACCAAGCCATTCAAAACAAGGTCATAAGAGCAGATTCATCCTAAATCAAGCATAAAAGTATTAAATTTTAGGAATATCAGCTACTGCTAAAGGGTCCTTTGGGAATGAAAGTAGACACCAAAGACCAAAGTATACATGTTGGTGATTATTTTGTTTTTGGAATCTTCATTTTCAGGTCAGTTTCTTTCTTCACATAATGTAAGACAAGATGTCCTAAGGGAGGAGACAATCATTAGAGTACCAGATAATATTGCTTAATAAGCACTTGTCATTTGTGCTTCTAAATATAATCTATGTACATAAATGTTCACCCTTTCAAGGAAAATCTCAGATCCTTTTAAAAAATTCAGACTTTCATTTTAAGTGTAAAACATTGTCTACTATGGGGAGTAAAATGAGGGGATCTTACCCTAATTGTGCAGTGGTTCCCTCAAATAGTCTGATGTTATATTGAGACACTGGTCATCTTTCCCCTTCAAACCTTCATAAGTAAAACAAAACTAATTTCAAATTTGTCCTGTAGGCTGGGCCTACAGTTGAAACTAAATGGCCTATAAACATTGCTGTCCTGGTATAATGAAGTTTAGGCTGCACAAGAACAAGGATTATCTAACCATCAACTTACAGACTCTTGAATTAGAAGGGAGAGGTTTCCTTCCTTTGATATATGATGAGCCTGAGGTCTTAAAACAACAAGGTATTTCTGCTAGGACTTTGTTAGGGCAACATGAAGAAGTGAGTTTAAGTTCTGTCTCCACTAAATTCTGTTAGATGTTGATATGCTGTATTGTATCTATTAGCTTCAGTTTTTCCCTCACTGTTAAAATGATAAAAAATGAAGAAAACCTGAGGCTAACAAATATTAAATAGTCTCTTCCTTTGTGTCATTTTAGTATGCTGCTGCTGCTGCTAAGTCACTTCAGTCGTGTCCGACTCTGTGTGACCCCATAGACGGAATCCCACCAGGCTCCCCCGTCCCTGGGATTCTCCAGGCAAGAACACTGGAGTGGGTTGCCATTTCCTTCTCCAATGTGTGAAAGTGAAAAGTGAAAGTGAAGTCGCTCAGTCGCGTCCAACCCTTAGCGACCCAACGGACTGCAGCCTACCAGGCTCCTTCATCCATGGGATTTTCTAGGCAAGAGTTCTGGAGTGGCTTGCCATCGCCTTCTCCAAATAAATAAATGACTATACAATAAATTTAAAAACGCTATTTTTTATTTATGTGTTTCAAGTATGGCCATTATGAAACCTGAGTGATGAATTACCTCCTCTCTAGATTCTCCTAAATATCCAACAATATATCTGGCATTTCCATGCAGATACCCTGAAAGGACTTCAACCATAACGTGAACCTAAAACAACCTATAGATTTCCCTTCAGGGGTGATAATTTAGTTCCCAATGATGTGACCCAAATTTCAATAAAATATATTAATAGCTTTCAATTTCTCAAACCTTGAACTATAACAAAGACCTGCACTGACCTCCTTGACACATCTAAAGCTGATACAAGTTTTTTCTTTATGGCCATTATCCTAGTCTACATAAACTGCATTTCTTAGTTAAATTATTATCTTAAGCAGTAAAAGGTCTTCCTGTCCTCAGTTTTGCCCATTTTAATCCTTTGTATAAAACACAGCCTTTGTGAACTTTTGAAAATACAAATATGATTATGTCACTGGCCTGATAAAATAGTAAACTAAGTTCACACTTCCTTTAGATAATATCCAGGAGACTCCTTAATAGTAACATGTTATTATGAATTTGATGTCTGCGGCCACTCAAGTTCATATGTTGCAGTCCCAACCCCCAGTCTGATAGTATTAAGAGGGTAGGTCCTTTGGGAGGTAATTAGGTTTAGGTGAAGTCACAAGGGCCCCGCAAGACAGGATTAATGTCCTTAAAAGAAGAGGAAGAGACATCAGAGCTTCCTCTCTCTACTTCATGGGGACACAGAGAAAAGGTGGCCATCTTCCAGCCAGGAAAATGCCTCTTACCAGTAACCAAATCTGCTGGGACCTTGATATTGGACTAACTAGTCTCCCAAACTGTTAGAAATAAAGGTCTGTTGTTTAAACCATCCAGTATATGATATATTTTTATAGCAGTCTGATATCACCAAGCCAACAAAGAAACCAAGAAGTGGAGATGGTGCTGCAACAAATACCTAAAAATGTTGATGCGGGTTTAGTGCAAGTTATGGGTAGATGTTGAAAGAGTGCCTTCTGAATAACCCTCTCCACCCTAAGACATGAATTTAGGTGGGGAAAGGATCACTCCAACATCAAGTGGGAAGGGTATGTAAGAGATCAGGCTCAAGCTAGTCCTGAAGACGCAAGTAAATCGCATGAACCAATGAATCAGATTCATAGTGCTTGCCGATACTTCCTGCCTCTTCTCCTTCAACTTCCCCCTATGGCTCATGGGGAGTTCTTTATGCCCAGTTGACTTAAAGAAGAAACATTTGGGACTCAGGTTTATAGATGATATGGTATGATATGCTGGAACTCTGCACAACTACAACACAACATCCTCAGTCTTTGGGAAACCCAGGAGGGCAAAAGAGAAAGGAATGCTCCCAAAGGACAGAACTTCAAGCAGGCACACAGGTGTTCATTTTCATCTGAAAAGAAAGATGCAAAAGACACAGATATATAGTAATTTATGGCTGGTGCCTAAGGTTAGGCTGGATGCTCAGGAATTGGAAATGAATGATTGGAAAACTGGTGACAGAAGTCTTACATTGACAGTACAGATTACTGAGACAGCCTTCCAAGCTGTCTATTTCAAGTTTGCTGCTACTGCTAAGTCACTTCAGTCGTGTCCGACTCTGTGTGACCCCATAGACGGAAGCCCACCAGGCTCCCCCATCCCTGGGATTCTCCAGGCAAGAACACTGGAGTGGGTTGCCATTTCCTTCTCCAATTTCAAGTTTGGCCCTGTTCTAATCCATTCTCAAAAACATAGCCTACAGGAATTTTTTTAAATGTCTATCTGGTTATTTCATTCCCCTGCTTAAAATCCTAAAAAACCTTCCCATTTCTCTTGGATAAACTCTAAATTCTTTAACACAACTTACATATTCTAACCACTTAATACCTGATGCCAGTGTTTCTTCCCAGTCTTATCTTATCCCTCCATTGGAAAAAAAGAAAAACTATATTTTAGTCTCCATTTATACATGATTATCCTTCTTCCTAGAATTCCCTTTACACACACCAGCTTTAAAACATTTAAATGCCAGTTTAGATATTATTTATCTGGGAAGATTTTTTTGACCCATCTATCTACAGATAAATATTCATTTTATATTTATTTATAGCAGACCATATTTCTGTATAAATCTTCCAGAGGCAGTTCAACTGTAAACCCGGAACCAATCAAGACTTATTCATGCTTCAGATTCTAGGTTCAATGCTCCTTCTTGTTTAGAAGGATGGAGATATTTGTTCCTGTAGTCACTTATCCCTGTTTCTTCCTGCCTGAAATTAACTTCTTTCCAAGACAGTTAAGAATAACGATTATTTTTTCATTAGAGACTACTGCAAAGTAAGCCCCATCATATGGTTCTAACAAGGTAATCACTAAAAGTCCAACATTAGAACATTCCACAAAATTGGGTAATCATGAATATCAATAGTCCTACCTACCACATCTATTTCTGCTTCATTGACTATGCCAAAACCTTTGACTGTGTGGATCACAATAAACTGTGGAACATTCTGAAAGAGATGGGAATCCCAGACCACCTGACCTGCCTCTTGAGAAACCTGTATGCAGGTCAGGAAGCAACAGTCAGAACTGGACATGGAACAACAGACTGGTTCCAAATAGGAAAAGGTGTACGTCAAGGTTGTATATTGTCACCTTGCTTATTTAACTTATATGCAGAGTACATCATGAGGAACACTGGGCTGGAAGAAGCACAAGCTGGAATCAAGATTGCCGGGAGACATATCAATAACCTCAGATATGCAGATGACACTACCCTTATGGCAGAAAGTGAAGAGGAACTCAAAAGCCTCTTGATGAAAGTGAAAGAGGAGAGTGAAAAGGTTGGCTTGAAGCTCGACATTCAGAAAACAAAGATCATGCATCTGGTCCCATCACTTCATGGGAAATAGATGGAAAAACAGTGGAAACAGTGTCAGACTTTATGTTTTGGGCTCCAAAATCATTGCAGATGCTGATTGCAGCCATGAAATTAAAAGACGCTTACTCCTTGGAAGGAAAGTTATGACCAACCTTGATAGTATATTAAAAAGCAGAGACATTACTTTGCCAACCAAGGTCCGTCTAGTCAAGGCTATGGTTTTTCCCGTGGTCATGTATGGATGTGAGAGTTGCACTGTGAAGAAGGCTGATCGCCGAAGAATCTATGCTTTTGAACTGTGGTGTTGGAGAAGACTCTTGAGAGTCCCTTATACTGCAAGGAGATCCAACCAGTCCATTCTAAAGGAGATCAATCCTGGATGTCATTGGAGGGACTGATGCTAAAGCTGAAACTGCAATACTTTGGCCACCTCATGCGACGGGTTGACTCACTGGAAAAGACTCTGATGCTGGGAAAGGTTGGGGGCGGGAGGAGAAGGGGACGACGGAGAATGAGATGGCTGGATGGCATCACCGACTCTGTGGACATGGGTTGAGTGTACTCCGGGAGTTGGTGATGGACAGGGAGGCCTGGCGTGCTGTGATTCATGGGGTCGCGGAGAGTCGGACACGACTGAGCGACTGAACTGAATTGAACTGAACCTACCACACAAGTACACCTTTGTATAAGTGCATGTGCATTGTGAATATACATTGTAGATATCATAAAAATCAAAGCTGAAAGGTATCTCAAAAGATACTCAGATCCATTCTTAAGTCTCAAAAAATGCCTTCTAAGTAGTTAAGCATTTATGCTTTAATATCTCCAATCACTGAAAGTTCAATATTTCACTAAGAATCCATTCCAATATTAGATATTTCTGACATAGAAATACCAATCACATATGAAGTCAAAATTTATCCCTCAATAGTTTAAACTCAGTTCTATTCATTAAAGGCTATATTGTCCAAGTTTAATTTCTCTTGTGGTAGTCTTTTCAGTATACACACACACATACTCATTCCGTTCCGTTCTGTCGCTCAGTCGTGTCCGACTCTTTGCGACCCCGTGGACTGTAGCCTACCAGGCTTCTCCGTCCATGGGATTCTCCAGGCAAGAATACTGGAGTGGGTTACCATTTCCTTCTCCAGGGGATCTTCCCAACACTAAGCTTCTAAAAATCACTGTTCTAACCCTTTCAAATAGGTATCTTCATATTGCATATAAAGAGATCTAGTTGTTTTGGAAAAAGGAGGAGAAGGAGAGGTGAGGACAGGGGTGAAATAAGACAGTTGGGTATTTTTTTGAATGAAAGGTTAAAAAATCTGTATGTGAAGAAAACAGTCTGGGGTACTATTTGTTTTAATCACCATAATTAAACCAATACAATAATGTAAAGTAAAAAAAATAATAAATAATTTATATGTATTGAGAAAAAAATAAAAGACATTATGACCTTTAATGTCAAGGCTGCAGAAATTTTCCTTAAGAAGTCGTTAAATATCTACTCAGAAACCTGGTACAATAACTTTTTTGCCTCTCTTCAGTTCAGTTCAGTTCAGTCACTCAGTTGTGTCCAACTCTTTGCGACCCCATGAATCACAGCACGCCAGGCCTCCCTGTCCATCACCAACTCCCGGAGTTCACTCAAACTCATGTCCATCGAGTTGGTGATGCCATCCAGCCATCTCATTCTCTGTCGCCCCCTTCTCCTCCTGCCCCCAATCCCTCCCAGCATCAGAGTCTTTTCCAGTGAGTCAGCTCTTCGCATGAGGTGGCCAAAGTATTGGAGTTTCAGCTTTAGCATTGCCTCTCTTAGGAAGAGGAAAAACAAATAATTTTCTTCACATAAGTGATGTTTTGTCATTGTTTTCAGTTTTCATCTATCATTTCCCTCACAAGCAATTGCTCTTAAATCTCCTTGTGGAGCATTAGTAAATTTTAGAAAAATAAAATCCAATAACTTTTGGATATTTTCACCTTTCATTTTTGGAATTTGTTTCGGTGACTTAGGGAAGCAGATGCTTCTTTACATCATGAATAGACCAAGCAGATTCAAAGTTCAGTGCAAATGGCCCTGCATATTCATCATACTCCCCAGTAATAAATGGCAAAGCAACAGTGATCCTGTTTATTAGCACTAAGCATCTGCTACTCAGGATCACGGTGAACTTATGGGAATAATCTAGGTGTCCTTGAGTCCAGAAAATTAAGAGATGGTGAAAATAGACACAAAAATGTCTGTAAACAAACAAAAAAAGTCACTAAATGTTAATGCCAGCATCCATATTCATCTTAATCTCCTTTCATACACATTTATCAAACATGATACAAATTAATGCATTTACCATGTGGTAACAGATTATTGCTAATATATTTCAGCAATATCATTGTGAAACAAATGTCCCCCTGTTATAGGATCAGCCAACAAAACTTTGACATGATTCATAAGGATTGTTATGCTATTGACTGTGATGTCTAAAGAGCAAGCCATAGAATTTATCATCATCAAAATACATTTTACGGCATTAGAGTCAGACAGTAGGACTGTATAAATAACCTTTAAATATTTCATTTACTATAACCAGCAAAGAGAGAATGAATTGATACCATTATTGCTTATTCTAGAAGATCTGAGGTATTGTGAAGAAATCTCTTCCAGATTACTTAAACGAAGGAAGATTTCAGAGAAACCTTACATCTTCTTTTAATGAGAAAAATGCAAATTGTTTTATAAAAGTCACCAAATCCACCATGGGATATGGGCATATAAAGGCAATAGTTGACGGAAAGAGTATCTGTGTGTCAGAGGTAAACTGCACTTTACTGCTTTTATATTCATGTTTTGAAATCAATACTGAAACCACAGCTAAGTCAGTTTTGAATGTTTCTACACTTGTTGTTAACAGAATAAACATAATCAGGTTGATTATTTACCCTAAGAAGAGAGGGAAGACTCCTCATATCACCACTACTCCAGACACTATTTACCATTCAGTCTTTTAAGGAGAAGAAGATATATTTCTCTATTTTATCAAGAAATTATGAATTATAAAATTTCTCTAGTTCCAATCTGAAGGAAGGCGAACCACTTTCAGAGATGCTGGGGCTAGATGATAATGTCGATGGCCCAGCAGTTTTGTATTCTCTCCAGTTATCCTAAGTTTTGGTGACCCACCCAAACACTCACCTAATTCTGACCTTAATTTTAAGCTCTGTTTTCATTCTCAAGTTCTTAATACCCTGATGGTGTTAATTTTCTTTACACTGTAAAATATTGTAAAAGTTATGTTCTTGCATATGCTAAACACTGTGCTTGAATATGTTTTTATATAGTCCTCACCACATCCTTACAAAATAGGTATTATGAGCTCATTTAATATGGGAGGAAATTAAAGCTTTCAAATGGTGAACAATAGCATAAATATCCTACAAATTGCAAACAGGAGGGCCTGAATCCAAACATGGGACTATGCAACTCCAAGGTCTCAAGCTGTATCTATTAGAGATCAAAGTCGACAATGCAATTCATTTATTTTACTGGACCCAGAAAAATAAGAGGTGGCACATATCTTACATCAGGAGTAAATAAACTTTTCTCTGTAAAGGGATCTATTGTAAATATCCTCAAATTTGTGGGACAGTCTTTGTTACAACAATTAAAATTGCCATCACAGTAGGAAAGCAGCCATAAATAAATGAACATGACTGTGTTCCCATAAAACTTTATTTACACAAATAAGCAATGAAACAGATTTGGCCTATGGGATATAATTTTATGAACCCTTTCTCATACCATTTCATGAAATGTTCATCTTGATAAACAATCAAAAATTTATTTCATAAAGTTTTCACCTAGAACATCATATACATAAAGCATATAAGAGTTTTCATCATATTATCATATAAACATGACCCATATCAGGAGTCAACAAAAGGCCTCAATGCCGTTTGTAGAACTAGTCCTCAAACTTAAGTCAGAAACCCCCGCTCTTGGCATGGATGGGGTCAGAGGACGGAGGCCACACTCAGGATATCTAAGGGTAGGCTGGGAATCATTCTAAGGTCTTTTCTGTATAATTATACCCATGTTTTCATATATAATATACTATAGTTGATCTCTTGAATAAAACTTCTATATTTTAAAATATCAAGGTAGAATAATAGGTAAAATTATACCATTAGGCCTGTACTAAGAAAGAGAGATGCATAATACACATATGGATTAACATTTAGAAGACACATCATACATAGCTATTAAACTGAGCAGTGGCCACAAGATTGGAGAAGGTCATTTTTCATTCGAATACCAAAGAAGGGCAATGCCAAAAATTGTTCAAACAACCGCAGATTTGCACTCATTTCACATGATATGATCAAAATCCAGGTCATGATCAAAATCCTCCAAGCTAGGCTTCAACACTACATGAAGCAAGAACCTCCAGATGTTCAAGATGGATTTAGAAGCGGTGGATGTTCAAGCAGGATTTAGAGGCAAGGCTGTGACGGCGCAGGCGCTACGCCTCGTCAAAGGTCAGGTGTGGCAGTGGAGAGGAGCTACCCCACGTCCAAGGAAAGGAGCAGTGGCTGCGCTTTGCTGGAGCAGCCGTGAAGAGATACCCCACGTCCAAGGTAAGAGAAACCCAAGTAAGATGGTAGGTGCTGAAAGAGGGCATTAGAGGGCAGACAGACTGAAACCACAATCACAGACAACTAACAAATCTCATCACACGGACCACAGCCTTGTCTAACTCAATGAAACTAGGCCATGCCCTGTGGAGCCACCCAGAATGGATGGGTCATGGTGGAGAGGTCCGACAGAATGTAGCCCAAAAGAAAAGGGAATGAAAAACCACTTCATTATTCTTGCCATGAGAACCCCATGAACAGTATGAAAAGGCAAAAAGATAGGACCCTGAAAGATGAACTCCCCATGTAGGTAGGTGCCCAATATGCTACTAGAGATCAGTGGAGAAATAACTCCAGAAAGAATGAAGGGATGGAGCCAAATAAAAACAACAACCAGTTGTGGATGGGACTAGTGATACAAGCAAGGTCTGATGCTGTAAAGAGCAATATTGCATAGGAACGTGGAATATTAGGTCCGTGAATCAAGGCAAATTGGAAGTGGTCAAACAGGAGATGGCAAGAATGAATGTCGACAATCTAGGAATCAGCAAACTAAGATGGACTGGAATGGGTGAATTTAACTCAGATGACCATTATATCTACTACTATGGGCAAGAATCCCTTAGAAGAAATGGAGTAGTCATCATAGTCAACAAAAGAGTCTGAAATGCAGTTCTTGGATGCAATCCCAAAACGACAGAATGATTTCTGTGCGTTTCCAAGGCAAACCATTCAACACCACAGTAATCCAAATCTATGCCCCAACCAGTAACGCTGAAGAAGCTGAAGGAGAATGGTTCTATGAAGACCTAAAAGACCTTCTAGAACTAACACCCCAAAAAGATGCCCTTTTCATTATAGGGGACTGGAACGCAAAAGTAGGAAGTCAAGAAACACCTGGAGTAAAGGGCAAATTTGGCCTTTGAGCACGGAATGAAGCAGGGCAAAGGCTAATAGAGTTTTGCCAAGAGAACGCACTGGTCATAGCAAACACCCTCTTCCAACAACACAAGAGAAGACTCTATATATGGATATCACCAGATGGCCAACACTGACATCAGATTGATTATATTCTTTGCAGCCAAAGATATACAGTCAGCAAAAATAAAACCAGAAGCTGACTGTGGCTCAGATCATGAACTCCTTATTGGCAAATTACTGACTGAAATTGAAGAAAGTGGGGAAAACCACTACACCATTCAGGTATAACATAAATCAAATCCCTTATGACTATACAGTAGAAGTGAGAAATAGATTTAAGGGACTAGATCTGATACAGTGCCTGATGAACTATGGATGAAGGTTTGTGACAGTGTACAGGAGGCAAGGATTAAGACAATCCCCAAGAAATAGAAATGCAAAAAAGCAAAATGGCTGTCTGAGGAGGCCTTACAAATAGCTCTGAAAAGAAAAGAAGTGAAAAGCAAAGGAGAAAAGGAAAGATATACCCATTTGAATGCAGAATTCCAAAAAATTGCAAGGAGAGATAAGAAAACCTTCCTTAGCAATCAATGTCCACTGTTATCAAGTGTTCCTCTGCCCTGATGAACTCAGCCTTCAGTTTCACAGCCATGCTGATGAGGCCTGAGTATCACAACAAGATAGATGCCAAATACAAAAAGAAGATCGAGGCAATGGTCAGAAGACCTGATACATCTGAGACAGAAGAGGCCACAACCCCATGTCCCTTCTGCGAATTTATTCTCCCAAAGCGTGATTCCTCTGTCCTGGGGGTAAAAATAACATCCCATATTGCATTGCAACAGGTCAACATATGTTGAAGGATGATTGGACAGTGTGTCCACTTTGTGACTTCCCTGCTCTGTACTCAGAATTCAAGGTCATGTTAAGCACTGAAAGCACATGTCCTATGTGTTCAGAAAGACTAAACTTTGATCAACTGAAAAAAATCTCTGACTGTACCCAGTACCTGTGAACAGAAGTGGAGCAATGAGTGGCATGTGCAAGTATAATGATCCTGAGAAGACAGTGTTTTTCCACAAGAGGCTGTGTTTCTGCGCCTAGCAGATTTAGAGATGGTTCTTCCTGGATACAGGAAAAATAAGGTCACGTCTCCAGGTCACCACTTTCAACTTCTGTAGAGTGACAGTGATATATAACGTGTTATTATTTATACTTTGTATATTTCCTATTCTGAATCTTACATATTCAATGCTGTGTGCTGTTAATAGTAACTATGACAAAATTGTAAATAGTCAGCTTTTTGATATCTTTTATATTTTGAAATATTCCCTTTAAAATAAACTTATTAAATATTAAAAAAAAAAGAAATAGAGGAAACCAATAGAATGGGAAAGACTAGAGATCTCTAAAAGAAAATTAGAGATACCTAGGGAACATTTCACTGGCAAGCCACTCCAGTACTCTTGCCTAGAAAATCCCATGGATGGAGGAGCCTGGTAGGCTGCAGTCCGTGGGGTCGCTAAGGGTCGAACACGACTGAGCAAGTTCACTTCCACTTTTCACTTTCACACATTGGAGAAGGAAATGGCAACCTACTCCAGTGTTCTTGCCAGGAGAATCCCAGGGACGGGGGAGCCTGGTGGGCTGCAGTCTATGGGGTCGCACAGAGTCAGACACGACTGAAGTGACTTAGCAGCAGCAGGGAACATTTCATGCAAAGATAGGCTCAATAAAGGACAGAAATGGTAAGGACCTAACAGAAGCAGAAGATATTAAGAAGAGGTGGCAAGAATACATAGAATAACTGTACAAAAAATATCATCATGACCCAGATGAACACAATGGTGTGACCACTCACACTCACCTAGAGCCAGACATCTTGGAATGTGAAGTCAAGTGGGCCTTAGGAAGCATCACTACAAATAAAGCTAGTGGAGGTGATGGAATTCCAGTTGAGCTATTTCAAATCCTGAAAGATGATATTGTGAAAGTGCTGCACTCAATATGCCAGCAAATTTGGAAAATTCAGCAGTGGCCACAGGACTGGAAAACGTTAGTTCATTCCAATCCCCAAAAAAGGCAATGCCAAAGAATGCTTAAACTACCGCACAATTGTACTCATCTCACACACTAGTAAAGTAATGCTCAAAATTCTCCAAGTCAGGCTTCAGCAATACGTGAACCATAAACTTCCAGATGTTCAATCTGGTTTTAAAAAAGACAGAGGAACCAGAGATCAAATTGCCAACATCTGCTGGATCATGGAGAAAGCAAGAGAGTTCCAGAAAAACATCTATTTCTACTTTATTGACTATGCCAAACCTTTGACTGTGTGGATCACAAGAAACTTGGGAAATTCTGAAAGAGATGGGAATACCAAACCACCTGACCTGCCTCTTGAGAAACCTGTATGCAGGTCAGGAAGCAACAGTTAGAACTGGACATGGAACAACAGACTGGTTCCAAATAGTAAAAGTAGTACGTCAAGGCTGTATATTATCATCCTGCTTATTTAACTTCTATGCAGAGTACATCATGAGAAACACTGGGCTGGAAGAAGCACAAGCTGGAATCAAGATTGCTGGGAGAAATATCAATAACCTCATATATGCAGATGACACCACCCTTATGGCAGAAAGTGATGAAGAACTAAAAGCTTCTTGATGAAAGTGAAAGAGTAGAGTGAAAAGTTGGCTTAAAACTCAACATTCTGAAAACTAAGATCATGGCAACTGTGCCCACCACTCATGGGAAATAGATGGGGAAACAATGGAAACAATGGCAGACTTTATTTTCTTGGGTTTCAAAATCACTGCAGATGGTGACCGAACCCATGAAATTAAAAGATGTTTGCTCCTTGGATGGAAAGTTATGACCAGCCTAGATAGTGTATTAAAAGAAGACACTTTACTTTGCCAACAAAGGTTCATATAGTCAAAGGTATGGTTTTTCGTGTTCATGTATGGTTGTGAGAGTTGGATTATAAAGAAAGCTGAGCATAGAAGAATTGATGCTTTTGAGCTGCGGTGTTGAGAAGACTCTTGAGAGTCCCTCGGACAGCAAGGAGATCCAACCAGTCCATCCTAAAGAAAATCAGTTCTGATTATTCACTGGAAGGCCTGATGCAATGAACTGACTCATTTGAAAAGACCCTGATGCTGGGAAAGATTGAAGGTGGGAAGACAAGGGGATGACAGAGGATGAGATGTTTGGATGGCATCACCAACTTGATGGACATGAGTTTAAGTAAGCTCCAGGAATTGGTGATGGACAGGAAGCCTGGTGTGCTGTGGTCCACGGGGTTGTAAAGAGTAGGACACAACTGAGCGACTGAACTGAAATGAATGCAGAGTATATATCATGAGAAATGCTGGACTGGATGAAGCAAAAGCTGGAATCATGAATGCCAAGAGAAATATCAATAACCTCAGATATGCAGATGACATTACCCTTAAGGCAGAAAGCAAAGAGAAAGTGAAGAGCCTCTTGTTGAAGGTGAAAGAGGAGAATGAAAAAGCTGGCTTAAAACTCAACATTCATAAAACAAAGATCAGGGCATCCAGTACCATCACTTCATGGCAAAAAATGGGGAAACAATGGAAACAGTGGCAGACTTTATTTTGGGGGGCTCCAAAATCAGTGCAGACAGTGACTGCAGTTATGAAATTAAAGGAAACTTCCTCCTTATAAGGAAAGCTTTGACCAACCTAGACAAAGCAGAGACATTACATTGTCAACAAAGCTCTGCATAGTGAAAGCCATGGTTTTTCCAGTCAACATGTATGGATGTGAGAGGGTTGAGTGACAAAGAATCGATGCCTTTGAAATGTGGTGTTGGAGAAGACTTTCAAGACTGTAAAGAGATCAAACCAGTCAATCCTAAAGAAATCAATCCTGAATATTCTTTGAAAGTACTGATGCTGAAGCTGAAGTTCCAATAGTTTGACCACCTGCTGCGAAGAACTGACTCATGGAAAAGATCCTGATGCTGGGAAAGATCGACAGCAGGAGGAAAAGGGGACAACAGAGGACGAGATGGTTGGATGGTATCACCAACTCAATGGACGTGAATTTGAGCATGCTCTGGGAGATGGTGAAGGACAGGGAACCTGATGTACTGCTCCATGGGGTCACAAAGAGTTGGACACGACTGAGCAACTCAACAATAACAAACTAATATTAATTGGATAAAAAATTCATTTAAGAACTGTTAGTGATATTTTTTGTCAAATAAAAGAGGCATAAAAATGCCTCTGTCATTTGATGACACTGATTTGGAAGCTTTGCCTTAAGATCTTAAATATTTTGTACAAGTATAGAGTAACTAGCCAAAGCAAGTGTTCAGTTTAAAGGAAGATGATCTCAAGAGGAAGGCCTTATTTAATTCCTGGGATGAGATAGTTTTGAATGCAGTTCTTGCTGTTGCTGAATAGGCAATCACAACGTGCATTCTGCTTCTTTGGGAATATTTGAATCTTGTCTCAATGCTCATAATGGATCAGATTTTGATAGCAAAGCGACATTAGTCGTGAGCTCTTGTGAGGGAAGTCATTGGCTTTATCCTCTTTAGAGTTAGACTGTTGGGGTGGGTATAAAAGATGGGGTCTGTAAAATCTTTCTTTCTTAGAAATTTATTTCCTAGTTCTGTAGAAATGGTTGTATTAGATGTTCTCTATCATTTAATAATATACTTGTGGACTAAAAGATATAAGTGCTGTATAAAATCAGCCAATTATGTTAAACTAGCATATCTGCCTTTATTGTGTTTGTCATTGGCCTAAATAGAAAGGCCTTTAAAATTGATTTTTTTTTTTTAGCATTTGAATGCATTTTGTTTGGTATTATATTTATTCAATAAAGTATTTAATTAGTGCTAAGTGTGAACTGGACCCTGTTGCTAAGCCCCAGCAAGCAATCATCCTAGGTAGGGTTAAACCCCCAGTGAAACTGCCATATTGCACATGTCTTAATGAAGTTTGAATGTTAAATAAATTGTATATTCACTTTAAAAAAAAAAAAGAGGAAGGCCAAAAGTCCCTGCTTCTGTGATGACCTAACTTTATATTCTCTTTGTCTATTTATTACCAGCATGATACATACCTACATACTTAGGCATGCATGATATTCATGCAATTCCTTTCTATCTTCACGTATTTGAAAGTTTTTATTAATGTCAATAAAAATATAATGGTGCAACATAATGAAGATTTTATCATTACAGTTTTATGAATTTTTTTGGTACTGTTTTTGTAAAATCAGTAAGGTTCTGAATTGGTCAGTTGAATTTTCATGCATATTTTTCTGAATTTGGGGTAAAAATCACATTTTAAAATTGACTTTATAGATTTATAAAATTAAGAATTCTTAGGGCACATTTCTCATGAGTGTGAAAAGGCATATGTTAGGTGTGTGTGTATACACAGAAGAACTGTACAAAAAAGATCTTCACGAGCAAGATAGTCACGATAACATGATCACTGACCTAGAGCCAGACATCTTGGAATGTGAGGTCAAGTGGGCCTTAGAAAGCAGCACTACGAACAAAGCTAGTGGTGGTGATGGAATTCCAGGTGAGCTATTTCAAATCTTGAAAGACGATGCTGTGAAAGTGCTGCATTCAATTTGCCAGCAAACTTGGGAAACTCAGCAGTGGACACAGGACCGGAAAAGGTCATTCCAATCCCAAAGAAAGGCAATGCCAAAGAATGCTCAAACTACCACACAATTGCACTCATCTCACACGCTAGTAAAGTCATGCTCAAAATTCTCCACGCCAGGCTTCAGCAATATGTGAACCATGAACTCCCAGATGTTCAAGCAGGTTTTAGAAAAGGCAGAGGCACCAGAGATCAAATTGCCAACATCTGCTGGATCATGGAGAAAGCAAGAGAGTTCCAGAAAAATATCTATTTCTGCTTCATTGACTATGCCAAGACCTTTGACTGTGTCGATCACAATAAACTGTGGAAAATTCTGAAAGAGATGGGAATCCCAGACCACCTGACCTGCCTCTTGAGAAACCTGTATGCAGGTCAGGAAGCAACAGTCAGAACTGTACATGGAACAACAGACTGGTTCCAAATAGGAAAGGGAGTGCGTCAAGGCTGTATATTGTCACCTTGCTTATTTAACTTATATGCAGAGTACATCATGAGGAACGCTGAGCTGGAAGAAGCACAAGCTGGAATCAAGATTGTAGGGAGAAATATCAATAACCTCAGATATGCAGATGACACTACCCTTATGGCAGAAAGTGAAGAGGAACTCAAAAGCCTCTTGATGAAAATGAAAGAGGAGAGTGAAAAGGTTGGCTTGAAGCTCAACATTCAGAAAACAAAGATCATGGCATCTGGTCCCATCACTTCATGGGAAATAGATGGAAAAACAGTGGAAACAATGTCAGACTTTATTTTTGGGGGCTCCAAAATCACTGCAGATGCTGATTGCAGCCATGAAATTAAAAGACACTTACTCCTTGGAAGGAAAGTTATGACCAACCTTGATAACATATTAAAAAGCAGAGACATTACTTTGCCAACAAAGGTCCGTCTAGTCAAGGCTATGGTTTGTCCCATGGTCATGTATGGATGTGAGAGTTGGACTGTGAAGAAAGCTGATCGCCGAAGAATTGATGCTTTTGAACTGTGGTGTTGGAGAAGACTCTTGAGAGTCCCTTGTACCGCAAGGAGATCCAACCAGTCCATTCTCAGGGAGATCGGTCCTGGGTGTTCATTGGAAGGACTGATGCTAAAGCTGAAACTGCAATACTTTGGCCACCTCATGCGACGAGTTGACTCACTGGAAAAGACTCTGATCCTGGGAAAGGTTGGGGGCGGGAGGAGAAGGGGATGACCGAGAATGAGATGGCTGGATGGCATCACCGAATCTGTGGACATGAGTTTGAGTGAACTCCGGGAGTTGGTGATGGATAGGGAGGCCTGGCGTGCTGTGATTCATGGGGTCGCGGAGAGTCGGACACGACTGAGCGACTGAACTGAACTGAACTGAACTGAGGTGTGTGTGTATAAGTATTCAATTCGCAAAGAAAGTTTCCATTGTGCTACTTTCTTATACCTCCTTACATCATTTTGTACTGATTTGTGACATACTGAGGTACCTAATAAAACATGAAATGTTTAATTAACTGTCTAATATCACTCTTCCATGATAGATTAGAAAATCCATGAAGGTAGGAACCATATTTTTCTTGTTTCCTGCTGTGTCCCCAGGTACAAGTACAATGTTTGAGATGTAGTAACCACTTAATAAATACATTCTTGTTGCTACAGTAAATTAAATCATATTTTATTTTATTTAGAAGAAATATAAAGAGGAAATTGTGTCTCAGACACTCTTCACACAAATTATCTTCAATGGGTCTGTGAGGAGTTGATATCTCATTTTTAAAGTCTGAGGTTTACATTTATCTTCTAGAAGGTGCTGAAAACACCCTCACAGGCAAGTACCAGAGAGAAGAGAATGCTTTTGTCTAGATCTTGGGCTTTGTCAGAGAGGAGAATCAGTCTTCAAATGCTGTCAGCTTAGATGGTTGCACTGAAACTGTTCAATTAAGCCTCCAATAGAGGATCAAGTAGACTGCCACTTTGGGCTACTAGATCAATAATAATAATTCCTTGTATTTGTATAGCAAGCACTTAAACTTCAAAAAGTACTTTCAAATCTATTGTCTAATTTTATCTTTACAAGAACAGGGTCAGATATGAGGGTCAGATCACCTTTTCAGTTTCGCAAATGAGAATAGTTCAAGACCTGAAAAGTTAACTAGCATTGTCAGCAGAGATGGAACAAAGCATAAGACCCTAGCTTTCCTACATCTGTGTTAACTGCTCTGTTCACAGGGTAACCCTGCCCCCACGATATAACCACCTATTACGATGTACACATACTTATATTTCAGTTCTGCAGTAGAAGCACAGTTAACCATATACCTGCCATTTCTGAGAAGATATAAGTGATGAGGATTAAAGCCAGAAATCTAATGACCTGTTACTAGGTCAGAGACAGCATCCCAATGGAAACACTGTGGTATAATGGTGCAAAGATCACAGGGTGCAAAGAACTTGTGTGTGCTACTAAGTCGCTTCAGTTGTATATGATTCTTTGTGACCCTATGGACTGTAGCCCGCCAGGCTCCTCTGTCCATGGGATTCTCCAGACAAGAACACTGGAGTGGGTTTCCACACTCTCCTCCAGGGGATCTTCTCAAACCAAGGAGTGAACCTGTATCTCTTACGTCTCCTGCATTGGCAAGCAGGTTCTTTAACACTAGCACCATTTGGGAGGCGCTTCATAGAACTCAGACCAGACAAATACAGACTATATCTATTCCCAGCATTGGGACATACTAACCTTTACTAACATCTGCAAATAGGACTATTTATGGTTACTAAAGAATTGTAAGAATTAAACCGAACAATGAGTGTGCAAGTAGGCAGTTTAGCATCAAATCTATTTTTCTATACTTTGTCTGAGATTACATTGTCCCAATGTCCATTTGTCTCTTCTATATTATCCATATTAACAACAAAAATTTTCATTTAATAGTGGTAACACTGTATTCACTAAAACTCTGTTTCCCAGACTCCTGATAGAGGATAATCTAAAGGGTTTTGACCAATCAGAGGAAAAATAAGTTGCTTTTCAGAATTTACATGGATGTCAGAAACAGCATGTGCCTTTTTTTCTTTGCCCTTCCACCTCCTGCCTGGCACCTGAACAGGAAGGGGGAGCATCAAATTTGTCACCACAGAGGGGCACAACTACAGGCTAAGGACGGGCAAACAGACATGATAGATCTCAAGCCCCTAATTACATCATGGAGCTACTGCATGACCCCTTGACCCCTATATGCAAATCTTCATTTTGTGACAAAAAGTAAACATCCTAACTGTTTAAGTCACTGTTTGTGAGAATTTCTGTAAGAGCCAAACAAATTCCCATCTGATATAACTAATTTCCTTTTATTCAACTTCTTTAAAGGGTTTCATAATCCATCCTGAATAGCACTGCTAGGTTAACAATTGTAAAATAAAAATAAATAACACATTGAAGACTTTGAGTCAGCTTCTATACTAAGAATACAAACATGCCTTAGTAGCAAAATAAGTTACTGGTGGGCCAGAGTTCAAATCCAGGAGGTACACAATCAGACAAACTCTGCACTGTTCCCTGTGATTTAGGGCCTGGTGAAATCGATCCTGGGTGTTCATTGGAAGGACTGATGCTAAAGCTGAAACTGTACTTTGGCCATCTCATGCGATGAGTTGACTCACTGGAAAAGACTCTGATGCTGGGAAAGGTTGGGGCGGGAGGAGAAGGGGACGACCAAGAATGAGATGGCTGGATGGCATCACCGACTCTGTGGACATGAGTTTGAGTGAACTCCGGGAGTTGGTGATGGATAGGGAGGCCTGGCGTGCTGTGATTCATGGGGTCGCGGAGAGTCGGACACGACTGAGCGACTGAACTGAACTGAACTGAACTGATGGATGTGAGAGTTCGACTGTGAAGAAAGCTGATCGCCGAAGAATTGATGCTTTTGAACTGTGGTGCTGGAGAAGACTCTTGAGAGTCCCTTGGACTGCAAGGAGATCCAACCGGTGCATTCTAAAGGAGATCAATCCTGGGTGTTCATTGGAAGGACTGATGCTAAAGCTGAAGCTCCAATACTTTGGCCACCTCATGCGACGAGTTGACTCAGGAAAAGAGTCTGATGCTGGGAGGGATTAGGGGTGGGAGGAGACGGGGACGACAGAGAATGAGATGGCTGGATGGCATCACCGACTCGATGGAAATGAGTTTGAGTGAACTCCGGGAGTTGGTGATGGACAGGGAGGCCTGGCATGCTGTGATTCATGGGGTCACAAAGAGTCGGACACGACTGAGAGACTGAACTGAACTGATGGTATGAGTTTTGGTTTCATGACTTGTCAATTGTGTGACAAGGCCAAACACAGACAGAAAGACTTGATTTGACCTTACATAATAAAACTAAATACATCCCAAGAGGTAGGGACCACTATTATCACATGTTACAGATGAGGAAAGAAAAGTTTAAAGAGATGAATCAACTTCCCAGGAGTACACATCTAGTGATGAACAGAGCCATGGAAGCAGCTCACTGTTCCAAAGCCATACTTCTAATGAATACACTCTGCTGTCTCAATTCCACATATAGAATGTCAACATCCAATTTCTGCTATGAGAAATTTACTACTAAAAGCAGGCAACCTCTTCAGGAAGGTCTGAAAGCGTATATGCATACAGAAGCCTTTTCTGGTTGGAAATGAGGCCACATCATGTTAGATTTTCACTCTGTTCAGCTGTGTTTTAGAGGGCTCACGCTGACTAAATCCATGAAACACAATATAGTCTGCTGCTAAGTCACTAATAATATGAAAGATTTCATACAGCTTAAAGAGTCAAATATATTCCTCGGAATATTTTGTTCTCAGTGGCAGATATTTACATTTGTAGGAAAGTCCGAGCATTAACCCTTCAATGCCCAGGGATAGAGATAAATCAGTCTCTACTATTTCATTTGGTTTTTAAATCCTCTCATGTGACGCCAGACACCAGCATTTCTGTTTCCTTCCCCTTAGCATCTGGAATATCCATGATCCAGGAAGTATTTCTGTGAATTTAGAGCCTAAAATGTCACCACATGCTGCTGCTAATAATAACACATCATAATAACTGCTGTGAAAGTTCTTTATCTGTCAGCTCTATTTTTATTTCATTTAAAAAATAATAATTTCAGTGCCCATTGCTGTGCCTCTGAGTGCATTTACAAACCAAAAACATATTTTCCATTTTAAAAAAAGTAAGAGTAACATCCAGCTCATTCAGATCTCAAGCCTCAGGAGAAAGAACTGCCTAGGCTTCCTGCAGAAGAAAAAAAGTGGTGATGTTTAAGTGGCCAAGAACTGAATGAGGGTAGCAACAGAAGTTAGATTCATGGAATCCAAAAAGCAGGTGTCCTTCAAGGTTATCTGATTCAGCTATTATCTGTTGTATTAACATTTCCCTCTTCATGACCACATACAAAAATGTAAACAAGATATCCCAGGAAATGACTGTTTACCACAGTACTTCCCTTCATTGATGGGAAATTCATTCTGAATCAATCAATTCCATTTTAAGTCTTTAAGTCAATGGCAAAATGTTTTGTTTGGTTTTTTGCTCTTATTTGTCTTTTTTGTTTTGTTTTTCTATTAGGACTAAACTATACTTCATGAGAAGGAAATGGCAACCCAATACAGTATTCTTGCCTGGAAAATCCCATGGACAGAGGAGCCTGGTGGGTTACAGTCCATAGGGTCACAAAAGAGTCAAACAGGACTTACTGACTAAACAACAATAGTACTCCATTAAGCTTCGACTCAGCAACTCTGCTTCTGAGTCCTGTAGCCAACAGACTAGTCTATCCATAATCTTTCAGTTATTCAAAGATGGCAAGCATTTCTTTAAGTCCCAAGACTTATATTATGCAAAACAACTTATATATAAATTTTAAATGATTCCAAAACATTTAGAATAGAACATATTCAGCTGACTCTACAAAAAAAGTGTCCATATTCAAAATTAGCAAGAATTCCAGATGTGGTTTAAGGATGCGTAGAACTGAAATGAATACTTGTAAGCCACAATGATCTTTCCTGTGAAAACCTTCCACACTGAAGGCTATAAGGGTGGTGTGGATACCTTCAACATCACTATATTCAACACTAGTCATCACATAAATGCGTCATCTTTTCTGAGAGTATGGCAGGTGTCCCATCTTCAACCTTATCTCTCCTTCTCACTTCTCGTCTCCTCTTTACCTCCCACCTCCCTGGAGTTGCAATCAGCAGATAAATGCTAAAGGACTTTGGCAAGTGATTTCTCCTATTGCAATATATCCTTAATTCTTAGTTTTCTTTCAAATGAAAATGCATTCACTGTTTCCCTGACCTCGTAAGTCAGATTTCATGTTACACAGTCTCATAACACCATTGATCTCTACATCCACAACTTGTAAAACACATCAGCCATTGTGATTTTACATTTATTCAATAACCATCTGTCTACCCATTTAGATTATGAACTCCACAGGGAAGACAGATTGCTTTTGTCTTTGCTTATGTATCCTCAGCACTAAGCTCAAATCTTCGTTCATAGTGGATGATCAGTAAATGTTTGTTGAATAAAACATTGCATAGATGATTGAAAGGAAAATGAAATAAAATTTTCATAGAGAGAAACTAGGTAGATTGGTGGCAATAAATTTAGTAGAATGAATAAGCTAAAACCTCACTGACCCTGTGAATGCGAGTGTGCATACATATACCTGTTTTCAAGTATGTTTATGAGTTAGGTGCAGATGGTAGAATGCGGATGAGGATGAGCAATAAGAATCAAGCTGAATCTCAAGACTTAAGCCAGTATGGGGGAGGGTGTCAGGAAATCAGGAGAATATGCGAATTAGACATTCTTGGACTCCCGGTCCTCTTCTTGACTTATACAGGGCGGCCACTTCTGTGAAACACTGGTGGTTTTACTTCCTGGAGAGTAGAATAACAGAAGTCCACCTTTAGAGACAGTACCAAGAGTGATGGTAAGAGTAGATGCAAATGAAATGAGGGGAATAAAGGGAATGCCTTCACAACCGCCAGACAAGTCTTACTTCTCTCGAGTAAGACAGTCAAACTTATGCCATCCAGGTTGGTATTCAAATATCACTGTGTTCAGTTCCTCAGGGAAGTAAAGATCAAGGCAAGATTAGACCCAAAGGTGATTTAATGGGGAAAGCATGAGAGACTGGAGTGGAGAAAGAGGAAGAAGTAGAGGAGCCTTCAGATCACACACAGTGGAAGGAGAGGGGGAAAGACGGAGCGGTGAGGAGGGGTTTCTGATCACATTGTAGTTCTAAGAAAGTGCTGCCTAGACCAGTGAGTCCTTGAACTAAAGTGGTCCATTAAAGGGATTCCACATGGTACATCAGTACATCAGTGGGGACAATAGGGGTTCAGTAATTGGCTGAGAGTATTGCAAAAGAAAAGCCTCAACTTGGAGGCAGATCAAGAGGGTAGCAGCTGTGGACATTAGTCAATTATGTTCTCTGTGACGGAGATATGAGTGATAAATTTTCACAGTCACCACAATTCCTGTTTGGGAAAACTGAGCTACCTCCTTAAAATATATATTGACATTTGGAGTTCTCCATAAAGTGCAGTTAATATTGTTCATAATGACTTAAATATTTAAATAGAGTCTAAAACACAAGTGCAATTGATATAAACAGCCTTCAGCTCGATTTGTAATATTTTACATCTGCAACAAAAAAGAGATCTGAAAACAAATATGGTAAAATGTTAGTCTCAGCAGTGGGTATACAGCTGTTATTATGTCTTTTGCATATATTTTAAATGCTCCAAAATATTGTTTCATATTAAAAATAAGACATGGAGGAATGTGAGAAACAATCTGTTGGGGAATACTAAGATATTAATGAACTGGGTAACTATGATGGAGTGGTCAGTCACCTAGAGTCAGATATTCTGGAGTGTGAAGTCCAGTGAGCCTTAGGAAGCACTGCTGACAAAAAAAAGCTAGTGGATGTGATGGAATTTCAGCAGAGCTATCCAAAACCCTAATTGATGATACCAAAGTGCTGCACTCAATATGTCAGCAAATCTGGAAGAGCCAGCAGTGGCCACAGGACTGGAAAAAGATCAATCCTTATCCCAATTCCCAAGAAGGGTAGTACTAAATAATGTGCTGACCATCAGACAATTGCACTCATCTCACATGCTAATAAATTCATGCTTAAAATCTTGCATGCTAGGCTTCAGCATTATGCAAACCAAGAATTCCCAGATTCTAACCTGGGTTTAGAAAAAGCAGAGGAACCAGAGATCAAATTGTCAACATTCACTGGATCATAGAGAAATCAAGGGAATTCCAGAAAAAGCATCTAACTCTGTTTCATTGACTATGCTAAAGCCTTTGATTGTTTGGATCACAACAAACTGTGGAAAGCTCTTAAAGAGATGGGAATACCAGACCATCTTACCTGTCTCCTAACAAACCTGAATGAGGGTCAAGAAGCAACAGTTAGAACCCTGTATGAAACAATTGATTGGTTCAGGATTGAGAAAGGAATTTGACTGGGCTGTCTGCTGTCACCTTGTTTATTTAACCTACACACTGAGCACATCACGAGAAATGCCAAGGTGGATGAGTTACAAGCTGGAATCAAGAGAGGTGGGGAAAACATCAACAATCTCAGATATGAGGTTGATACCACTCTAATGGAAAAAAGTGAAGAGGAACTACAGAACCTCTTGATGAGGGTGAAGGAGGAGAGTGAAAGAGCTAGCTTAAAACTAAATACTAAAAAAATAACAACTAAGATCATGGCATCTTGCCCATTACTTCACGACAAATAGAATGGGGAAATGTGGAAGTAGTGACAGATTTCCTCTTCTTGGGCTCTCAGATCACTATGGATGGTGACTACAGCCATGAAATCAGAAGACGATTGTTTCTTGGCAGGAAAGCTATGACAAACCTAGACAGTGTGTTGAAAAGCAGAGACATTACTCTCCCCACAAAGGCCTGTATAGTCAAGGCTACAGTCTTCCCAGTCATCACGTATGGTTATGAGAGCTGGATCATACAGAAGGCAAAATGTCAAAGAAATGATTCCTTCAAACTGTGGTGCTAGAGAAGACTCCTGAGGGTCCCTTGGGCAGCAAGGAGATCAAACTAGTTAATCTTAAGGAAAATGAACCCTGAATACACATTGGAAGGACTGGTGCTGAAGCTGAGGCTCCAGTATTTTGGTCAACTAATGCAAACAGCTGACTCACTGGAAAAGTCCCTGATTCTGGGAAAGACTGAGGGCAGATGGAGAAGAGGGCATCAGAGGATGAGATGGCTGGATGGCATCACTGATGCAATGGACATGAACTTGGGCAAACTTTGGGAGATGGTGGGGGACAGGGAATCCTGGCATGCATGGGGTCAATCCACAGGGTCACAAAGAGTCGGACATGACTGGGCAACTAAACAAAAACAACAATTATAACTTTGCATTAAAAATACCATTCCTCCCCTACTCTTAGTCCATGTGGATTCTGTGTGGCTGATGCTATCCCCTTGCATAAGGTAATACATATGACCTAGATGCAGCAAATGAAGGCACTTAATACAATACCTGGTTCAGGGATAGGACCCTAATCCAATGGATCCAACAAGATTGAAATATGAATCCATACAACTGCTAAACTCCCATACCATCAGCCTGGAAATTCTGCCACAATAAGCAGAGAAGAAATCAGAAAATGAAGTTACCACAAATGAACATTAACCCCAGAGAAGGGGAAAGTTGATGACTGATAGTAATGTTTGGATATAGAAACACCTAGATTTGAAGCCAAAAGCCAATAAATTATTTTTTTGTTGTTGTTCTTGTTGAATTGAAAGTGACTTAAGCAAAAAATTGGTTAAAGCTTTAGGCTACTGAACAGAAATATTTTGAATTCTGACAATGCTGGAATAATAGAATAAAGTCAGAAGTCGAAGAGAAGGGATACTTCATTTGTGCTAATTTATTTGTATTTTCAGTACAAATGATAGACTTAAAATTTAAAGTTAATCAAGTAATACAATATAAGAATATTGGATGTTACAGATGTGACTCAAGAGTCAATAAATATATTGTTGTGGTAGTATTTAAGTGAGGGGAAACTTTACCACCAAAATATAGTATGGTGGTAGAAGCAAGTGAGCAAAAGGAGAAAGCTGTAGCTATAGAAAAAGCTAATCAATATTATAAAACTACAGATTAATACCAGAAAACTTCTCATTTACTGTTGTGGGAGTTGCTGTTACTCTAGCCTGTATGGGGGCAATATGGAAATTTATCTATTTAAGTTAAAAATGTGCATATTCTTTGGTTCAGAAAATCTACTTCTAAGAATTTATTCTGTGAACTTAATTATACAAGGACATAGTGAAGTCTGCACAAAGATATTTAATGCAGGACTTTTGTTAAAAAAAAAAAAAGAAAGAGGTTAAATGTGAATCTATCAGTCCAGTCGCTCAGTCATGTCTCACTCTTTGCAATCTGTGAACCGCAGCATGCCAGGCCTCCCTCTCCATCACCAACTCTTGGAGTTTACCCAAACTCATGTCCATTGAGTCGGTGAGGCCATCCAACCATTTCATCCTCTGTCCTCCCATTCTCCTCCTGCCTTCAATATTTCCCAATATCAGGGTCTTTTCAAATGAGTCAGCTCATCGCGTCAGGTGGCCAGAATATTGGAGTTTCAGCTTCAACATCAGTCTTTTCAATGAACACCCATGACTGATTTCCTTTAAGATGGACTGGTTGGATCGCCTTGCAGTCCAAGGCACTCTCAAGAGTCTTTTCCAACACCATAGTTCAAAAGCACCAATTCTTCGGCGATCAGCTTTCTTCACAGTCCAACTCTCACATCCCTACATGACCACTGGAAAAAACATAGCCTCGACTAGATGTACCATTGTTGGCAAAGCAATGTCTCTGCTTTTTAATATGCTGTCTAGGTTGTTCATAACTTTCCTTCCAAGGAATAAGCCTCTTTTAATTTCATGGCTGCAATCAGCATCCTCAGTGATTTTGGAGCCCCCCCAAATAAAGTCTGCTTCTACTGTTTCCCCATCTATTTGCCATGAAATGATGGGTCCGGATCCAATGATCTTAGTTTTCTGAATGTTGAGCTTTAAGCCAACTTTTTCACTCTCCTCTTTCACTTTCATCGAGGATCTTTAGTTCTTCTTCACTTTCTGCCATAAGGGTGGTGTCATCTGCATATCTGAGGTTATTGATATTTCTCCTGGCAGTCCTGATTCCAGTTTGTGCTTCTTCCAGCCCAGCATTTCACATGATGTAATCTTCTGGGAGGGATTGGGGGCAGGAGGAGACGGGAACGACAGAGAATGAGATGGCTGGATGACATCACTGACTCAATGGACATGAGTTTGAGTGAACTCCGGGAGTTGGTGATGGACAGGGAGGCCTGGTGTGCTGTGATTCATGGGGTCTCAGAGTCGGACATGACTGAGCGACTGAACTGAACTGAATCTGCATATAAGTAAATAAGCAGGGTGACAATATACAACCTTGACATACTCCTTTTCCTATTTGGAACCAGTCTGTTGTTCCATGTCCAGTCCTAACTGTTGCTTCCTGACCTGCATACAGGTTTCTCAAGAGGCAGGACAGGTGGTCTGGGATTCCCATCTCTTTCAGAATTTTCCACAGTTTATTGTGATCCAAACAGTCAAAGGCTTTGGCAGTCAATAAATCAGAAATAGATGTTTTTCTGGAACTCTCTTGCTTTCTCCATGATCCAGTGGATGTTGGCAATTTGACCTCTGATTCCTCTGCCTTTTCTAAAACCAGCTTGAACATCTGGAAGTTCCTGGTTCTCATATTGCTGAAGCCTGGCTTGGAGAATTTTGAGCATGACTTTACTAGCATTTGAGATGAGTGCTATTGTGTGGTAGTTTGAGCATTCTTTGGCATTGCCTTTCTTTGGGATTAGAATGAAAACTGACCTTTTCCAGTCCTGTGGCCACTGCTGAGTTTTCCAAATTTGCTGGCATATTGAGTGCAGCACTTTCACAGCATCATCTCTCAGGATTTGAAAGAGCTCAACTGGAATTCCGTCACCTCCACTAGGTTTGTTTGTAGTGATGCTTCCTAAGGCCCACTTGACTTCACATCCAGGATGTCTGGCTCTAGGTGAGTGATCACACCATCATGATTATCTGAGTCATGAAGTTCTTTTTTGTATAGTTCTTCTGTGTATTCTTGCCACCCCTTCTTAATATCTTTTGCTTCTGTTAGGTCCCTACCATTTCTGTCTTTTATCGAGCCCGTCTTTGCTTGAAATGTTCCCTTGGTACCTCTGAATTTTTTGAAGAGATCTTAATGTTTGCTATTCTATTGTTTTCCTTGATTTCTTTGCACTGATTTTTGAGGAAGGCTTTCTTATCTCTCCTTGCTATTCTTTGGAACTTTACATTCAAATGGGTATATCTTTCTCTTTTTCTTTTGCTTTTCACTTCTCTTCCTTTCACAGCTATTTGTAAGGCCTCCTCAGACAGCCATTTTGCTTTTTTGCATTTCTTTTCCATGGGGATGGTCTTGGTCCCTGTCTCTTGTACAATGTCACGAACCTCCGTCCATAGTTCATCAGGTACTCTATCTATCAGATCTAGTCCCTTAAATCTATTTCTCACTTCCACTGTATAGTCATAAGGATTCATAATTATAATTCATAATCATATGCATCTATAGGACATATATTAAATGATGCTATGAGGTCACCACAAAGGATGAGATAGTTGTATAGGACTGGTATCTAAAATATGTATTTTAAGTGGAAAAAATCAAAGTGAATAATATGTAGAACATGCTTTATTAGAAAAACTGATACACAGATTCTGTGAAATGTAAAGGGCTTCTCTGCAATGAATTGCCAAGAAATTAGATTACTAGTAGACAAAGAATGGAGACTTATCTCACCCAATTATTTATTTCACCCATTTATGCTTTTGATCCTTATTTTTTTATAGTATATGGAACTATTATCTATTCAAGAATAAATAGTCTATTTTTCAAATGAGTAAAGCAGAGGCAGAGCCAGAAGACTTCATAAGTGAGATTGAAAAGGTACCGCTAACCAAGATGGGGCAGAAACAATATGGATTGCTGCAGAGCCAAAAGATTTTGGGGAAGAAGATGTGATCATTTCAAAGAGGTCTTACACACCCATTTTTGGGTTTTCTACACATGCATTTATCAAATCCCTGACACCCAGATAACTCAGTAATAGCTTGTAAGAAAAAAACTGTTGGTCTGGAGAAGAGCTATTTTAGATCATGACTGAAAGATCTATGCTGCAAATGCCCATGGAATACAGAAAGGTGAGTAAGCTGTCAGTCCTCTCCCGAGCAAGAAAGAAAAATCTGCCAGTTATGCAGAGGATGTGAATATATATTTTTTAATCTAAATGTATCCCTAAGCATCCTCTCAGGGTAACACTAGTTATTAAATCTCAGGTTACATTTTGCAATTGAGCAAGACTTAAAGTGA
The DNA here is from genome assembly GCF_049115385.1 of Moschus berezovskii. Lineage (NCBI taxonomy): Eukaryota > Metazoa > Chordata > Mammalia > Artiodactyla > Moschidae > Moschus > Moschus berezovskii. The sequence continues at coordinate 25,756,367 of NC_142466.1, forward strand.
ATGAGCCAAAGGATTAGGAATTATAATGTCTTTCATTCTGAAACTGTAACTGCCTCCAGTGTGCCATACTCTTCATACTCGAACTGTAGGTGAAGAAACTGCTGGGGATGTGTCAAACCTTCAGCTGAATACTGTTTTATTAGCTTTTACTATTAATACATTATGTCTGCTCATAGTCATTTGCCAAAGTTTACAATAAATATTTCATCTCAAATATTTCATAAAATGCTTCTATTTTTTGAAGTCATCAGGAAGATACCAAATGTGCAGATGGAACAGGGGGGAGGGGACACCTGATGGGTTTATTTGTGAGAAAATCATATCCTTTACGTTTTCTGTCCAGAAACTTCTATCACAACTATGTTAAAGACATCAAAATATTTAAACCATTTGTTTAGAATTCTTCACTGTTCCATCTGTTTGACAAACTCTTGAATGAGAAGGAAAGGGCAACCCAATCCAGTGTTCTTGCCTGGAGAATCCCAGGGACAGGGGACCCTGGTGGGCTGCTGTCTATGGGGTCACACAGAGTCTGACATGACTGAAGCGACTTAGCAGCAGCAGCAGAATGCAAACCACAGAAATCAAAATCAATGTTTCACATGCAAATAATGAGGAAATATGATAAATTGATTAAAAACAGAATATCTCTCAAATATATCAGTTTTCATCATGGGGACTATTCCTCCTTATGAATCTAAGACAATGGTTTTACAGAAATGTAGGGCTTATTATATTAGAATGTTTGATAGCAAAACTCACCTCCCTGTACTGTCCCCTTTCTAACCCCCCCACCCACTGCCAAGGTCTAGTCCAGAGCTGGGTTATATTTTGATATAACAGACACGCCACTTTCTATTATCCTCTAAACCACTGATTGGAAAGGAAAAGCTGTTTCCATCTTACTCATTTTTCTCAGCTACCTGGAAATACTAAAATCCTGTATTATCATACACACCTTTTCTTTATGGATAAAAGCGTTCATCAGAACCTATTTGGATGACAGGGTCCCTTGAGACAGATGTTTGAGAAAAAAAAATGTAATCTGTCAATTATAATGACCCCATAATATGCATGCCACTAACAGAAAATAAATTGTGTGACTCACTTAAAGTTGATACTGCCCAAGTTTTCTGGTTCCTTCTTCCATGTCCCAGAAGGTGATCTGATGGAAAAATACCTAAATAAGCATCTCGAATAAAATCCATGATACTTTATATACATAAAAGAGAACAGTGTATGTAAGTTTTCTCAGGGAGGTACCAGGAAGAAATTTATTAATAGCAATGAAAACAGAAATCTTGATTATTATTTCTAACATTAGTATTGGTTAGTCACTAAGTTGTGTCCAACACTTTGATACCCATGGATTAGCCCACCAGAATCCTCTGTTCCATGGGATTTTCCAGGCAACAGTAATGGAGTAGATTACCATTTCCTTCTCCAGGGGATCTTCCCAAACCAGGGATAGAATCAGTGTTTCCTACATTGGCAGGTGGATTCTTTACCACTGAGCAAACAGGGAAGTCCATGATATTAGATCAATAAAGAAGCTGGAAACGTTTAATCTTTATAACCTACATGTGATAAGTATTTTGGTTATATAAACATCTATTAAGTTCATAATGTTTAACTGTTTTTTGCTTGTCAGTGTTAAATTTGCTTTCTTGTAGCTCAGAACTTCTAGTGAAATTCAATAAAAACTTAAGGGTATTATATTCAAATATGGTAGCTGTCAGTGGAAGGGCGGGATGGCAGGTGAGAGCAAAAGCAAATACAATGCTAGACAGTCATTTGACAGAACATTTCAACATAACTTCTTTAAAAAACAATATAGGTGGGGTAGTTTTCATTGAAAATAAAGAATGGTATCTCCTAATAATTGTTGGCATTTATTAGCATTAAAAGTCATCAAATATTTATACTTAGGAAAATATGCATGTTAAGTCTTGGCTAGACAGTTTGAATTAAATTAAATAGTACCTTTTCTTTGGTTGAACATGCATTTTATTTTATTTTATTTTTTATTGGAAGCTAATTACTTTACAATATTATATCGGTTGGTTTTGCCATATATTGACATGAATCCGCCCCGGGTGTACATGTGTTCCCCTTCTTGAACCCCCCTCCCACCTCCCTCCTCCCCTTATCCTCCCTCTGGGTCACCCCCGTGCACCAGCCCCAAGCATCCTGTATCATGCTTCGAACCTGGACTGGCAATTCGTTTCACATATGATAATATACATGTTTCAATGCCATTCTCCCAAATCATCCCACCCTCACTCTCTCCCACAAAGTCCCAAAGACTTCTGTACACCTATGTCTCTTTTGCTGTCTCATATACAGGGTTATCATTTCCATCTTTCTAAATTCCATATATGTGCATTAGTATACTGTATTGGTGTTTTTCTTTCTGGCTTACTTCACTCTGTACAATAGGCTCCAGTTTCATCCACCTCATTAGAATTGATTCAAATATATTCTTTTTAATGGCTGAGTAATTCTCCATTGTATAAATGTACCACAGTTTTCTTATCCATTCAGCTACAGATGGACATTTAGGTTGCTTCCATGTCCTGGCTATTATAAACAGTGCTGCGATGAACATTGGAGTACATGTGTCTCTTTCAATTCTGGTTTCCTCAGTGTGTATGCCCAAGAGTGTGATTGCTGGATCATATGGCAGTTCTATTTCCAGGTTTTTAAGGAATCTCAACACTGTTCTCCATAGTGGCTGTACTAGTTTGCAATCCCAAAAAACAGTTTGCATTCCCTTTTCTCCACATCCTCTCCAGCATTAATTGCATGTAGACTTTTGGATAGCAGCCATTCTGACTGGTGTGAAATGGTATCTCATTGTAGTTTTGGTTTGCATTTCTCTGATTATGAGGGATGTTGAGCATTTTTTCATGTGTTTGTTGGCCATCTGTATGTCTTTGGAGAAATGTCTGTTTAGTTCTTTGGCCCATTTTTTGATCGGGTCATTTATTTTTCTGGAATTGAGCTGCAGGAGCTGCTTGTATATTTTGGAGATTAATTCTTTGTCAGTTGTTTCATTTGCTATTATTTTCTCCCATTCTGAAAGCTGTCTTTTCACCTTGCTTATATTTCCTTTGCTGTGCAGAAGCTTTTAATTTTAATTAGGTCCCATTTGTTTATTTTTGCTTTTATTTCCAATATTCTGGGAGGCGGGTCATGGAGGATCCTGCTGTGACTTATGTCGGAGAGTGTTTTGCCTATGTTTTTCTTTAGGAGTTTTATAGTTTCTTGTCTTACATTTAGATCTTTAATCCATTTTGAGTTTATTTTTGTGTATGGTGTTAGGAAGTGTTCTAGTTTCATTCTTTTACAAGTGGCTGACCAGTTTTCCCAGCACCACTTGTTAAAGAGACTGTCTTTTCTCCGTTTTATATTCTTGCCTCCTTTGTCAAAGATAAGGTGTGCATAGGTGCGTGGATTTATCTCTGGGCTTTCTATTTTGTTCCATTGATCTATATTTCTGTCTTTATGCCAGTACCTTACTGTCTTGATGACTGTGGCTTTGTAGTAGTTGATTCCCCCAGTTCCATTCTTCTTCCTCAAGATTGCTTTGGCTATTTGAGGTTTTTTTGTATTTCCATACAAATTGTGAGACTATTTGTTCTAGCTCTGTGAAAAATATCGTTGGTAGCTGGATAGGGATTGCATTGATTGTATAGATTACTTTGGGTAGTATACTCATTTTCACAATATTTATTCTTCCAATCCACGAACACGGTATGTTTCTCCATCTATTAGTGTCCTCTTTGATTACTTTCACCAGTGTTTTATAGTTTTCTATGTACAAGTCTTTTGTTTCTTTAGGTAGATATATTCCTAAGAATTTAATTCTTTTCATTGCAACAGTGAATGGAATAGTTTCCTTAATTTCTATTTTCTTATTATTAGTGTATAGGAATGCAAGGGATTTCTGTGTGTTGATTTTATATCCTGCAACTTTACTGTATTCATTGATTAACTCTAGTAGTTTTCTGGTAGAGTCTTTAGGGTTTTCTGTGTAGAGGATCATGTCATCAGCAAACAGACCCATCACAAGCATGGAAATAGAAGCTGTAATCAGAAATCTTCCAGCAAACAAAAGCCCAGGTCCAGATGGCTTCACAGCTGAATTCTACCAAAAATATAGAGAAGAGCTAACACCTATTCTACTCAAACTCTTCCAGAAAATTGCTGAGGAAGCGAAACTTCCAAACTCATTCTATGAGGCCACCATCACCCTATTCCCCAAACCTGGCAAAGATCCCACAAAGAAAGAAAACTACAGGCCAATATCACTGATGAACACAGATGCAAAAATCCTTAACAAAATTCTAGCAATCAGAATCCAACAACACATTAAGAAGATCATACATCATGACCAAGTGGGCTTTACCCCAGGAATGCAAGGATTCTTCAATATCCGCAAATCAATCAATGTAATACACCGCATTAACAAACTGAAAAATAAAAATCATATGATTATCTCAATAGATGCAGAGAAAGCCTTCGACAAAATTCAACATCCATTTATGATAAAAACCCTCCAGAAGGCGGGAATAGAAGGATCATACCTCAACATAATAAAAGCTATATATGCCAAACCCACAGCAAACATTATCCTCAATGGTGAAAAACTGAAAGCATTTCCCCTAAAGACAGGAACAAGACAAGGGTGCCCACTCACCACTAGTATTCAACATAGTTCTGGAAGTTTTGGACACAGCAATCAGAGCAGAAAAAGACATAAAAAGAATCCAAATTGGAAAAGAAGAAGTAAAATTTTCAACATGCATTTTAATCAAAGGATTTGTTCATTTAGTTTCAGAATCTTTGTTTGTTATTCTTTATCCTGACTACACTTTTTTCAATTGGTTTGATATTGAAGATCATTTGAACTTCATTTTTCCCCAAAGTTGACCCTTTTTTGTTCTGGAAAGAAAAGGAAAGAAATTGAAGGAGCTTAGTCATGTCCGACTCTTTGCGACCCACTGGACTGTAGCCTGCCAGGCTTCTCCATCCATGGGATTTTCCAGGCAAGAATACTGGAGTGGGTTGCATTTCCTTCTCCAGGGGATCTTCCCGATCCAGCGATTAAACCCAGGTCTCCTGCATTGCAGGAAGACGCTTTACTGTCTGACCAACCAGGGAAGCATGGTGAAGGTAGTTAAAAAATTTTTTTTATATTTAGTTCATTTCAGTTCAGCTGCTCAGTTGTGTCTGACTCTTTGTGACCTTATAGACTGTAACACGCCAGGCTTCCCTGTCCATCACCAACTCCCGGAGCTTACTCAAACTCATGTCCATAGTGTCAATGTTGCCATCCAACCATCTCATCCTCTATCATCCCCTTCTTCTCCCGTCTCCAATCTTTCCCAACATCAGGGTCTTTTCCAATGAGTTAGTTCTTCGCATCAGGTAGTCAAAGTATTGGAGTTTCAGCTTCAGCATCAGTCCTTCCAACGAATTCCTTTAGGATGGACTGGGTAGATCTCCTTTCAGTCCAAGGGACTCTCAAGAGTCTTCACCAACACCACAGTTCAAAAGCATCAGTTCTTCGGTGCTCAGCTTTCTTTATAGTCCAACTCTCACATCTATACATGACCTCTGGAAAAACCATAGCTTTGACTAGACAGTCCTTTGTTGGTAAAGTAATGTCTCTGCTTTTTAATATGTTAACTAGGTTGGTCATAGCTTTTCTTCAAAGGAGTAAACGTCTTTTAATTTCATGGTTGCAGTCACCATCTGCAGTGACTTTGGAGTCTCCCTTAAAATAAAGTCTCTTACTGTTTCCATTGTTTCCCCATCTATTTGCCACGAACTAATAGGACTGGATGCTATGATCTTAGTTTTCTGAATGTTAAGTTTTAAGCCAACTTTTTCACTCTCCTCTTTCACTTTCATCAAGGGTGTCTTTCATTCTTCTTCGCTTTCTGCCATAGGGGTGGTGTCATTTGCATATCTGAGGTAAATTTTTTTTATATTATATGCATATATACATGTGCGTGTGCGTGTGTGTGTATAGTATATGTAGTGTAAGTCGCTCAGTTGTGTACGACTCTGTGAATCCACGGACTGTAGCCTACCAGCTCCTTTTTCCATGGGATTTCCCTTGGCAAGAATGCTGGAGTGGATTGCCATTCTCTTCTCCAGAGGATCTTCCTGACCCAGTTATCGAACCTGGGTTTCCCACATTGCAGGTAGATTCTTTACTGTTTCAGCTACAGGGAAGATCACCATAGTATATGTAATTGTATGGTAACTTTCTTCAGATTATGTAAATCATAGAAATTTTATGTTAAGAACTTACTTTTAGTTCCATTCAATCTCAGTTTTTAAATCGAGGTTATTTTATAAAATTCTTTGAAACTTACACTAACTTCACATATAAAAGTTTGAAAATTATCAGTCAACACTTTCTGGAAAACCAAAGGGGGAAAAAAAGAATTCTAAAATAAAAAACTCAGAATTCAACCTAGGTTTTTTTCCACCTTAGTCATTTGCTTATGAAGTTTGGTCAGAAGAAGGTCCCCTGCTCTTTTCCCCACTGTGAGTGATGGGAAAATGTTCTTATCTTAGTTAATGCTTAGTTTACATATTTTACAAGAGCACCATTGTAGACTATAGGCCAGCGAACCAGAAATGGCAATACAAAACAAAAAAAGCCTGACCTGTGTTAACAGGAGAGTACTTACTAGATTTAAATTTACAAAGAATTTGATATGACATCCATGTTTCTGCACAATATAGGATCTGTTTTTAACCACATTTCACTCTGCCAATTAAACTTGCCTGAAAATTGATCCAAAAGTTTTATCCAAAACAGACACAGACATCACTGGTGATATTTTCAGTATAGTGTGTGGTGTAACCAACCTTTCTTGAATATTATCTGGTTTTCTAGTGTGTATAACATTTTGACAGCAAATGTACCATTCATTACTGTTTTTATAATTCTATAATATTAGAGATTAATTTTTAGAAAACTGATAGCCATGCATATAATTCATGTCTAAAAGCATTGCAAATAGTCTTTGTCTAAGAGTATTTGTTGTAAGTGATTCTTCAACAACAGCAGTTCAAATGATTTCTGGTCATAAGGCATAGTAATGCAAAGATTGCTGCTGCTGCTGCTAAGTCACTTCAGTCGTGTCCGACTCTGTGTGACCCCATAGACGGAAGCCCACCAGGCTCCCCCGTCCCTGGGATTCTCCAGGCCAAGAACACTGGAGTGGGTTGCCATTTCCTTCTCCAATGTGTGAAAGTGAAAAGTGAAGGTGAAGTCGCTCAGTCGTGTCCGACCCCTAGCAACCCCACGGACTGCAGCCTACCAGGCTCCTCCATCCATGGGACTTTCCAGGCAAGAGTACTGGAGTGGCTTGCCATTGCCTTCTCCGAATGCAAAGATTACTATCTCTTATTTCGCACACATTAACCATTAACCAGTCATATATTCACTAGCATATTTCCGCATTTTTTAACTGACAAACTAGAAAAACCCTAATTCCTCATATTCCTTTCAAACCAGGTTTCATATCAAACTGTCTTTCATTAACATTAATAAAAACTTTGACATATTCATCTTATATTGTTATGAGGGTCATGTTTTCAACTTTTTGAAAATTATACTTTAGCACTCTAACAAAAGTCTTTGACTAATAAAATAGCCCTCCAGTGATGACTAAAGGAAAAAAAGGCTGATCACAGAAACACAGAATAAACTGGCAGGCAAATAGAAAATACTCAAATTTGACAGCAAGTTAAAAATCTACAGAATTAAACAAAGAGGAAATAAGGAAATCTAGTTTCTTGCTGCTGCTGCTGCTAAGTCGCTTCAGTTGTGTCCGACTCTGTGTGACCTCACAGACGGCAGCCCACCAGGCTCCTCCATCCTTGGGATTCTCCAGGCAAGAATACTGGAGCGGGTTGCCATTTCCTTCTCCAACGCATGAAAGTGAAAAGTGAAAGTGAAGTTGCTCAGTTGTGTCCGACTCAGCGACCCCATGGACTGTAGCCTACCAGGCTCCTCCGTCCATGGGATTTTCCAGGCAAGAGTACTGGAGTGGGCTGCCATTGCCTTCTCTGATCTAGTTTCTTAGGGCAATACAAAAATCTTAGAGCTCTATGGCACCAATGTGGTGACAAGGCAAGCTTCTCATGGAGGAAACTGATAAAGAGCAGCAAGGTGACTTACGGTGTACCTTAAAGTGTTGCTTCAAAAAAAGACATAAACAAGAACATGGAAGAGGAACATGAGAGGACTATTTGTAAGTAAAGTGAAACATTTCCAGAAAATAGTGATTTTTTTTTTTTTTTTTAAGCTGCACCACGTCGCATATGGGACCTTAGTTCCCCAGACAGAAATCGAACCTGTGTTTCCTGGAAGCACAGAGTCTTAACCACTGGATACCCACGGAAGTTCCAAAAATAGCTTATTAAGAAATTAGAAGCACAGGTTCCTGGATTACAGAGCATTGGATTCAAATTCTATTATCTCATTTACCAGATTTTTTATAAAATTTAAGCTAGTTACTTAAATTCTGTGCTTGTGCTTTCTTAGGGAAATCATTATTCCAAAGAGAGAATAATGATATTATCTATCTGAGATGAATATTACATTTGAAAATGTACATAAAGCACTTAGCACAGTGTCACACACATACTAAAGTAATTTGATAAATGACTTATTACTTCTAATGACTTAGGGAGATGTTGAAAGGTGTAGATAATCTGCAGTGCCTTGAAAAAAAGAAGCCATCAAACTTCAAACATTAATGTGATCTTATTGCCTGCTGAGGCTGGTGGATCCAGGGGAATAACTGGGTTTGCCAAAGCTAAGATAGATACAAATGCTGGGTGGTAAGTCTGCCCTGATAATGGTATTTGACAAAGAGTAATTATAATCCACAAAGGAGACTATAAACTATAACACAATTCAGATTATACAAGATTAGGGTGACACAGATGGAGAAAAATATAACCAAGCACAAAACCAAGAACAGGTGGAGAAAAATATAACCAAGCAAAAAAGAAGTAAAATTGAACAAGACCAGATGTGAAGCATTCAGGTTGACTAAGGATATTTCTATTGCTAATAAATTAGAAGCCTGTATCTAAATCCTTCTAACTATTATTTTAAAAATTTAGCCTACAGTTGTGCTTACATTCACCATATAGAGAGAATATATGTCATCCTGTCATGTCACTGTCAGTTCAGATGCCTGCATGCGTGCATACTCAGTTGCTCAGTCGTGTCCAACTCTTTGCAGCACTATGGACTGTAGCCCACCAGGCTCCTCTTTCCATGGAATTTTCCAGGCAAGAATACTGGAATGGGTTGCCATTTCCTCTTCCAGGGGATCTTCTCAACCCAGGTATCAAACCCATGTCTACTTCGTATCCTGAATTGGCAGGTGAATTCTTTACCTTCATTGATTTATTTCTAATTCTTGATATTCAGAAATACCATTCTGAACATAACTGGCTATCACAGTAGACAGATTAGTGAAAAGAATCCATTACAGAAAGGTGTGAGAAGTACCAAATACTGCAGAATATAAATTTCTCTTCTCACCACATATTCCACCTTTATATCAATCATAAAATAGCAATGTTGGAAGCATCCCATTTATCCTTCCACTCTCAGCAGAAATCTGATCTCAAGAACAACAGAAGATCAATTGTTCATTTCTAACTGAATGAAATCTAGGATAAAAGAAAGAGTAAAATCTTCTGAAGATTCTTCCTATTGATGTCAGGCCACAAAATACACATTTTTGAGCACAATGCTTCAAAGAAGTAAAAAACATAATCACTGTCATTCCGCAATGTCTGTTCATAACCAGTGGAAACACCAAGAGTCTTACTTTGAATCTTCCTTCCAATCTCTTGCTTATGTAATTTAAGATAAAGTAGAAGAAAACATGTTAATCTTGACATCATTTGGCCCTTAAAGGAAAAACTACTGTTATGCATTGTGACCAATGCATTGAATCTCTAATAGTCAATGTTCCTGAGAGCCAAGGGGCATAATGGGATCTCTATAGAATGAAAGGAGAATTTCTTTGAATGACTTAAGGAATTTCTATCTGAGGTCTTTTAGCATCAAATAGAAGAATATAAAATGCTTCTCCTTTTTCATCTTTGAATATTGCTAGACTTCATATTTCAACACATCATATTTTACAGTTCACTGTTATAGGATATTTTAAATATTTCTATGTGAAAATGGGGATAAAATGGTTATTGAGGTAAGGTGGGAAAATAGATGTTAAAAGTGTGTAACATTTATTTCATTCCTAATATAGAAACCATCAAAAGAAATAATAAAAGTTATCTACTTTGTAATCCAAAATAGCACATTTGAAAAATCAACAATTCTGGTATCACCAAAATCTAAAGAAAATGCATAAGAAATTAAAAACCTTTAAAAAAGAAAATTAATAGCCATAAAATAAAATGCGTAGGAAATAACAGTCAATTTGATGATTTTTTAAAATAACTCCACACTTCACTTAAATATGAACCTTCCCTTTCTAGACAACAAATTTTGGAGTTCAGTTCAGTTCAGACCATCAGTCATGTCAGAATCTTTGCGATCCCATGAACCACAGCACACCAGGCCTCCCTGTCTATCAGTAACTCCCAGAGCCTACCCAAACTCATGTCCATTTGAGTTGGTGATGCCATCCAACCATCTCATCCTCTGTCATCCTCTTCTAATCCTGCCTTCAATCTTTCACAGCATCAGGGTCTTATCAAATGAGTCAGCATTTTGCATCAGGTGGCCAAAGTATTGGAGTTTCAGCTTCAACATCAATCCTTCCAATGAACGCTCAGGACTGATCTCCTTTACGATGGACTGGTTGGATCTCCTTCCTGTCCAAGTTACTCTCAAGAGACTACGCCAACACCATAGTTCAAAAGAACCAACTCTGTCCTCAGCTTTCTGTATAGTCTAACTCTCACATCCATACATGACTACTGGAAAAACCATAGCCTTGACTAGACGAACCTTGGTTGGCAAAGTAATGTCTCTGCTTTTCAATATGCTATCTAGGTTGGTCATAACTTTCCTTCCAAGGAGTAAGCGTCTTTTAATTTCATGGCTGCAATCAGCATCCGCAGTGATTTTGGAGCCCCAAAAAATAAAGTCAGCCATTGTTTCCACTGTTTCTCCATCTATTTACCATGAAGTAATGTGACCGGGTGCCATGATCTTTGTTTTCTGAATGTTGAGATTTAATCCAACTATTTCACTCTCCTGTTTCACTTTCATCAAAAGGCTTTTTAGTTCTTTTTCACTTTCTGCCATCAGTTCAGTTCAGTTCAGTCACTCAGTCGTGTCTGACTCTCCACGACCCCATGAATCACAGCACACCAGGCCTCCCTGTCCATCACCAACTCCCGGAGTTCACTCAAACTCATGTCCACAGAGTCGGTGATGCCAGCCAGCCATCACATTCTTGGTCATCCCCTTCTCCTCCCGCCCCCAACCTTTCCCAGCATCAGAGTCTTTTCCAGTGAGTCAACTCGTTGCCATAAGGGTGGTGTTATCTGCATATCTGAGGTTATTGATATTTCTCCCAGCAATCTTGATTACAGCTTGTACTTCTTCCAGTCCAGCGTTTTTCATGATGCACTTTGCATGTAAGTTAAATAAGCAGGGTGACAATATACAGCCTTGATGTTCTCCTTTTCCTATTTGGAACCAGTCTGTTGTTCCATGTCCAGTTCTAACTCTTGCTTCCTGACCTGCATACAGGTTTCTCAAGAGGCAGGTCAGGTGGTCTGGCACCACCATCTCTTTCAGAATTTTCCACAGTTTTTGTGATCCACACAGTCAAAGGCTTTGGCATAGTCAATAAAACAGAAACAGATGTTTTTCTGGAACTCTCTTGCTTTTTCAATGATCCAGGGGATGTTGGCAATTTGATCTCTGGTGCCTCTGCCTTTTCTAAAACCAGCTTGAATATCTGGAAGTTCATGGTTCACATATTGCTGAAGCCTGGCTTGAAGAATTTTGAACATTACTTTACTAGAGTGTGAGATGAGTACAATTGTGCAGTAGTTTAAGCATTCTTTGGCATTGCTTTTCTTTGGGATTGGAATGAAAACTAACCTTTTCCAGTCCTGTGGCCACTGGTGAGTTTTCCAAATTTGCTGACATATTGATTGTAGCACTTTCACAGCATCATCTTTTAGGACTTGAAATAGCTCTACTGGAATTCCATCACCTCCACTATCTTTCTTCATAGTGATACTTCCTAAGGCCCACTTGACTTCATATTCCAGATGTCTGACTCTACATGAGTGTGACTGATCACACCATCATGATTATCTTGGTCATGAAGATCTTTTTTGTACAGTACTTCTGTATTCTTGCTACCTCTTCTTTATATCGTCGGCTTCTGTTTGGTCCCTACCATTTCTGTCTTTTATCGAGCCCATCTTTGCATGAAATGTTCCCTTGGTATCTCTCATTTTCTTGAAGAGATCTCTAGTCTTTCCTATTCGATTGTTTTCCTCTATTTCTTTGCATTGATCACTGAGGAAGGCTTTCTTATCTCTCCTTGCTATTCTTTGGATCTCTGCACTCCAATGGGTATATCTTTCCTTTTCTCCTGTGCTTTTCGCTTCTCTTCTTTTCATAGCTATTTGTACAGCCTCTCAGACAGCCATTTTGCTTTTTTCATTTCTTTTCATGGGGGATGTTCTTGATCCCTGTCTCCTGTACAATGTACGAACCTCCGTCAATAGTTCATCAGGCACTCTGTCAGATCTAGTCCCTTAAATCTACTTCTCCCTTTCTTGACAACGAATTTTGGAGAGGAAGGACTAAAAGAATTTAAAATTTTCTCATTCTCAAATGTAAACTTTGAAGTGACCTTGAGAATAATGCTTTTTAAATAAATAATAAATAAATAAAGCCCCCAACTACAACTGGCCAGGAAATAAAACAGACATAATAGGCTTTCTTGTGATTTAATTACATCATAATTCTTATTATGAGATCTGAGTATGAGTATTTTGTTCCTACACAGCCACCTTTGGACACTGTTTAAGCGGCAATATTCTCTGATGTTAGTGAGTGACTGAGGTTTTCTTTTGCTCCCTTAATGTATCTATTAAGATTCTTAACAGGATAGGAAAAAAATCAAGGATTTAAGGAGGGTGGGAAGGGGGAAATAATAACCAGACAGCAGCTGCAGAAGATAATGGATGGACTAACTTTTTTCATTTTTAATCACATGGACTAGATAAATAATTTAAAAACCTTAAATATATAATGCTTTCAAAGAAGGGAAATGGACCGGGTTTCCAAAGATATTGACTTCCAAAGTGCTATACAGAGTGGCAAAGTATTAAATTTTTAAATATTCTGATCCTAATCTTTACATTACGGACTGTGTATTGATTGGAGCAATATGTTTTCTTTCTTCTACTGAAGGCCATTTACAGATATCACTCGCTGTCATTCTGGGAAATGCATTATTACACCATCATGATCTCCCCCATAATCAGAATCTCTCAGAGTTTGTTTTATAAGTGTTTTTTCTTTAATACATAAAACTTGATGTAGGGTCTTGTTTCATGAAGAAAAGTTTCCTGTGTGTTTATTTTTCACTGAAGTTACTTAAATACTATGATAACCATTCAATTCTGAATTTTAATACTGAAACTGGAAATCTGCTTTTGCTAAAATGTGTTTTAAAATGCAAGGCAAAATCTGTTAACTTTTATAAGGACAGAGCTGTGACTGGCTCATTAGATCAGCCTCCAAACAAAATGGCATGAGCAAACAAGCTCTCTCTCTCCATGTGATGCCATTAGAGAGTGGGGATTTACTATGAAGGCACCTATTGATTCATATGATAAATACTACATATACAATGCTTTCAATCACTTAGAAATTTCATTTTTTAAGAAGAGTTCAGTTAATGTATCTCTAATTATGTATTCAAAGCATTGTCTACCATGTCAGGTATGAGTCAGCTCTGTCAGTATTTCTACAAACAGGAAGGCTAGGGAATCAACTTCTGTTTCTTTTTTCCTTTGCATGAAACACAGGCATCATGCAACATGTCATCTGATTTATGATGTGATCATCAATTCAAAATAGCTAGCATTAGTTCATCCCTGTCCATTGTTAAAATAAGTGGTGTTTCAGTGAGTACCAACCCTTTAAAATGCTAAAAAAATATATTTAGATAAAAGGAAACAAACGTGAGAAGAACTGCTTTTTAACTTACAGGAACACTGAACTAGTTCCATAATTATCTTTCGAGTCAAAAAGAACAAGGATCCCGTTGTTCAAAGAATACTTTGCTAATTTTGTCTTTTATTAAATCATTATTATCCATCAAGATTATGTTCTTTCCTATTCCGGTCCTGACTCAAACTTGCTCACATCATTAACTCTGCCTCTCATCTCAGATCTCAAGTCTAATCTTGAGAAGCTCCAGGGAAGCTTTCCTCGTTCTTCTTAACTAACTAGCATGCAAGTCCTAGCTCCATGTCATTCTTTGTGATGATATTCACCACAGTTTCAAAGCAAAGCTTACTTCTGTCACTTTTTAATTGTCTGCTTAGCTCACTAGATAGTGAGTGGAAGGAGAGTTAGAAGATGTCTCCCCCACCTCCTCCCGCCTCACTCTCTCTTGTCACTGAGGCTCCAGAAATAAAGACAGTGCTTAACAGCAGTCAAGTAAAAGTTGTGGGACAAATGAACAAATTAATGAATAAGTAAAGCAATGAAACTGTGAACCCTGAAGATGGATCACGAACAATTAATTCCTTCTACAGATCTTATCGGAGAAGGCAGTGGCACCCCACTTCAGTACTCTTGCCTGGAAAATCCCATGGATGGAGAAGCCTGGTGCGCTGCAGCCCATGGGGTTGTAAAGAGTCGGACATGACTGAGTGACTTCACTTTCACTTTTCACTTTCATGCATTGGAGAAGGAAATGGCAACCCACTCCAGTGTTCTTGCCTGGAGAATCCCAGGGATGGGGGAGCCTGGTGGGCTGCCCTCTATGGAGTTGCACAGAGTCAGACACGACTGAAGTGACTTCGCAGCACAGATCTTATAACCATAGAAAAACATAACAGCTCACGTGAAATGATCTCTCTTGGCCAACCCATAATTTTACATGAAAGATTTTCAAATGACTAATGGCAAAGATTCTTTGCACATTGTCCTGTACATTGATAACAGTTTATTATTTAAGATTTTACTATTAATTCTTGTCATAAACACTATGTGCATAATGTCCTCAATTACTCAAAAGGTTTTCATTTTTAAGGAATGTTCCCAGAAGCATATCTCCCAAATGCTTATAGTGCTAATAATAAAATGAGATGTAAACAATCTTCTGCCTTGAAATGTGCACACAAGCTAATGGTAAAGATACTTTAAACACTGTCTAATTTTTATCCAGTGCAAATGAAGATTCTTATTCATTAAAGTCCTAATATCTAAAAGTTGTGTTGTCTTTGCGGTCTTCTTTCCAAGATGCTACTATGACTCCTAAAGAACAGCAGAGTACCCTGCTGACAGATCTAAAAATTCCATATATTTTAATGCATACTGCCACCTGATGTTGTGGCATATTATGCATCTTAAAAACAATGTTTCATCTTCTTTCTCTGCCAGGAGGTGATTTTTACCCTGAAGGGGACTGTTTCATGAATTCAATATCAAATATTACAGTAGGCCTAGAAGGGGCCTTGGGGGCTTTTCTCTATCTAGTCTTGAATTTTCAAACAGGAGAATATCTTAACCATTATATAAACACGTCCTGGCCCATGTGCTGATGCCTTAATGAATTCAGGACAGGACTAATGAGAGTTAAGCAGTAGATGTTAAATTTTAATCACATCTAATTCTTTAATTCCTTTCATTTTGATTTTTCAGTGGATGCTCAGTGTGGCAGAATGGGTTGAACTGATTTAGAGATACAGAGAACAGTATAAAGAAACATGAAAAGTTGTAATGGGGGCTTGAAGGTCCAGCAACCACCCTTTACCTTGATAAGAGCACGATGCTGCAAGCCTACAAGGGAAGCCATTGTCTAAGTTCACAAATTTAAAAAGAGAGAGCGAGAGAAATAAATATTATATTCTCTTTCATATATCATCAGTGTATTGACATCAGTCACATGTCCAATCAAAATCTCATATTGCATTTTAAGGTCATTTTCTTATATAGTCTTTATCTGCATTTCCTGGATATTTTTATAATTCTTTTCCATGAAATGAAAGTGAAAGTTGCTGAGCTATGCCTGACTCTGTGTGACCACATGGTCTATACAGTTCAAGGAATCCAGGCTAAAATACTGGAGTGGGTAGCTGTTCCCTTCTCCAGGGGATCTTCCCAATCCAGGGATTGAATCCAGGTATCCCACATCGCAGGTGGATTCTTTACCAGCTGAGCCACCAGGGAAGCCCAAGAATACTGGAGTGGGTAACCTATCCTTTTCTCCAGCGGATCTTCCTGATCCAGGAATCAAACCAGGGTTTCCTGAATTGCAGGTGAATTCTTTACCAGCTAAACTACCAGGGAAGCACTGACCAATTAAAATTTTATTTTGTGACTGACTTTCAATCCAAATATCAATTCAGTTCCTACTCTAGATATCTGAATACAAACATGGGGAATATGAAAGAATACCTCATCAACTATACTGAAAACAAAATAAGAAACAAAACCAAAAAAACTTCACCCTACACACTGGTAGCTATGTATGTTGGGACATACTGGCTACTTGGAAGACAAATTAAAACAAAATTATAAATACATCATAAAATATAACCAGGTTGGCTACATAATTTGAAAGATCCAGTGTAAAATGAAAACATGAAGCCTCATATTCAAAAATTACAAATTTCAAGATGGCAATAGCCAAATATTAAACCAAACATGGAACCCCTCTAAGTGCAGGACACTGTATGACTTCACAAGTTGCACACCTATGAAGCTGGTTCTAAATAACATAACTTCCATCTTATATTAATTATTAACGATGATACCCTTAATACCTGTTCTTTTTAAAGTGATGGAGTATCAATGACTCTAAAAGAAATTCTTCTCTTTGGTTAAAGTTGTCCTTTATCGGTTTGATATTTAATCTGTTCAGATGATACTCGCTGTGTTAAAACAATATTTGACTACTATTAGTTGACTGATTGAAATAGGCACAAGTAGTATTTTTTTTAAAAAAGCTTAATACATAATGCTTACGATCTTTCTCAGAGAAGATAATAAAATTCCAGGGAAGTTTGACGCCTTATGATACTCAAAAATGTTTGATGCTGATAGACTAAGATCATTCAAAGAATTAGTGGACAATAAAAAATAAATCAAATTTTTATCTTAGTCTAAATTATGAATTTTTTAAGACCTGAAAATTATGGCTAAATATAAGTGGAAGCAAAGGAGGGGGAAAAAAAGAGAGAGAGAGTACAAATTTAAGTACAAATAAAAGTTAAGTTAGAAGCAAGGTGCCAATACGTATTTAAGGAATGGCTGTTCTTCTCTGGTCTTGTTGTGCTTTACACTTAACATGAAGTTTGATCACTAATAGATTTGTTGTTTAAATAAACATAATAGTGGTATGAGGATACCGAATGATATAGCCCTGCTCTGTCTCCTATTTAATGATGACATGAATGGACCTGAGGCTACTGTGCTTCTTCACTGAGACATCACAGATCTGCTGCAGACTTCTGAAGGAAACAAATGGTACTTCCAAAGTTAAAACTGGGTCCCGGAACTTTCCTGAAAGCAGGATCTCAGAATTATCACAATGATATAGCTCACTGGGAGACTTACAGCAACAATGCACTTAAGGTGCAGCATCTTAGAACTTCAGAAACTGTGATTTTAAAACCATTTGCAATTTATTCAGGATTTTTAAAATTATTTTATGTAATAGATTTGACTTTCAATCAGAAGCATCTCAAAATTATATATAATAAAAGGTGCATTACTGCTTTTAATGAGAACTTGAGTATAAAACAGGTATGGCACATGCCTAGGAGAAGGAATGAATCCATTTATTTAATCCAGTTCTAGGAAAACTATGCTTAGAAAGAAGTCTTATGAATCTTAACTGACTCCTTGAAATCCTTAAAACTGATCGGTAACCAACTTTATCTAATAGAAGTAATAGGTTCTATTAGGGTTATTTACTAATAGGGCTCCATCTTCAAAGTTGTAAACTTCCATGAGTCAGAAGATCCATTTAATTACCAACCTCTCTCAATTTATTCACCTGACCAAGAAACTGAAGTTAAATTTATCAGTAATGTTCACTCACAAAACAGGTTGTGTTTCCAAAGATAGTAGTAAGTCTGTGAATTAAAACTGGATGTATAGACTGCTGCTGCTGCTAAGTCGCTTCAGTCGTGTCCAACTCTGTGTGACCCCATAGATGGCAGCCCACCAGGCTCCTCTGTCCATGGGATTTTCCAGGCAAGAGTACTGGAGTGGGTTTCCATTGCCTTCAGCAATTTATTCATTAAAAAACTCGCTACTAAATACAGTAATATCCTGCTCACATTAATTCAATTATCCAATACAGTTATAATAAAAACAGCTAGAACTCCAATGAGTAACATGACATTTTGTTAGTTACTATGTGATGACTAAAAGCTTCACCCCAGACCACATCTGGGCATTTTCCCTCTATATCCAGCTTTGACTCAAGGGCCTTTGCATTTGCTGTTTATTCTGCCTCAGATGCTTTTCTCCAAGCTTTCAGTGGCTGATTTCCTCTAGTCACTTTCTAACCGAAATGTTGTAGAAAAGGTTCATTTGAGGATGAATCCATCGAAACATACTTCTCTAAAGCAATAAAAAATTGCCATGTCATCTTTGATCTACCACTCATCATATCTTCATTATTTCATTCTGCAAGTTATCCTATTTGTGTATTTGTTACTTAGTAACTTCCTTTTTAAGGTCAGAGAACTTCTGTATTGTCCATTTCTATACAACTGGGACATAGGACAATTACTGACACATATTTGTTGAATAAATGAATAAATGTATTAATTAAAAGTTAACAGCAACCTTCAATACTTCAAACATGTACTAATTTTCTTTATTTTTAGATGAGGGAAATTAAGTTCAAAGACATTAATTAAGATGCTTAAGTTCTCATAAACAGAAAATGCTAGAGCTATGATTAAAAGCCACATTTGATTAAACTTGAGAGATTGTAGAGTTAACTTCTATTACTTCAAAATTATCCCTCCTTCTGTAAATCAGAGCTCAGTTTCTTTTCTCGTTCTCCAGATAGAATCTACTTTCATCTCTTACCAGTACTGAGAAATGGACTCAACAGAAGGATAGAGGAAAATTTTTCTCACTTACCCTATAGTAAATTAATCAAACACAACAGGCCTATAGTCTCCCATCTTCATCTGACGCAATTTCTCCTTCTTCCTCCTCTGCCCCGGCTTCTCTCCTGCCCTCTCGCTCCTCCTCCTCTGCTGCTTCTCTTAGCCGCCCCTCCCTCTCATGCTCCTTCTTCTTTCCTTCTTCACAGAATTCAGGCCTTTTAAACATCTCTTCCAAAGTAATATAAATATCCACTGAGGCAGTCAAGAAACAGCCCTCATAGAATCAGCACTTATCCCAATTCAAGTCCATGTGATAATTATAAAGGGAAGAATAAAAAGTGCTTTTAGTTACATCAGGTATGTCTTGCTTAGGCACCTTAATAAGTATATTAACTAACTCTTTTCACTGTGGCATTTTCATTCCAAAGTGTTCTGAATAAAAGGAGTCCTCCCTTCGAATAGGCTCATAATACAGAAGCCAAGGGCAGTACAAGTTTGGTAAGGTAATATCTTCAGTATCCAGGATAAAATTCCAGATATATTGAGAGATTTTATGCTGAATATGCCCTAGCACATGTATCTTTTTGGCATAAATGGCAAAATCAGGCTTTTAATGAAATCTTTCCAATGGGCCCCTGGAGAAGTCACCTTAACTTATGATCACACTGTAGATGATATCAAAAAGTACTTTCTCTTGAATAATACACAGTTTAACTCATTTTGCCCTTGTTTTTTGTTTTTCACTACCCAGAGAGGACAGTGTCCATTGTGTGGCTGAAGCTATTTTGAATTAATAGTTATGGTTCTGAATCTTGCCTCCACATATAAATACTACGAAATAGGATTCATTTTAGAGAAAATGAAACTCAATAAGAAAAAAAGAAAAGAAAATCAAGACCAACAAAATGATACATATATTTATAACTGCACAACCAGGCTTATGGCATAATGCATTACAGTTTCACAAACAATCAATACAAATTATTGGATATAAAATTACTTTTTGATGACCACTGTGAAAATACAAGCTGTTCAAGTCATTCCTCACACTATTATTGATTTTACTCTACTTTTTCTATTGCATTTTTAAAGTACTTGGTGTCAATTTTTAAGTCTCTAGTAAAATGCTAAGCAAATTCATGTAGACTGGAATTTTCTAACGAGTATCAAGGAAGAAGAGATTCTTGAGAAAACTTTTGCTTTGAATTTCCCATTCCAACAAGTATCTCTTTTTTAAGATTCAAAAATGTCTTCAAAGTCACACTACCAATAAACATTTGAAACCGTTCCAGCATTTCACGGTTAGCAGTAATTCTATTTTTATCATTTTTTCATAGTGTAACACTTTGCTGTTGTTGTTGTTGCTTTTTACTTGCGAGGTCATGTCTAAGTTTTTTGCAACCCCATGGACTGCAGCCCACTTGAATGGTACTTGTGTTTCCTGCACTGTGAGGCAGATTCTTTACCACTGAGTCAGCCAAATGGTTCCCATGAAGATGGTAATGCTTTCTGTCAAACATGAAATCACAGGCAATTACCATGTTTAAATGCAGGATTTTCTATATTTTAAATGCTTATTTATCAATTAGTATTTAATATTAATTTAGATGTAGCTGCCTCTATGACCAAATTTTGATAAGGTTAGTAAGTTTCCAACAAAATGTTT
Source organism: Moschus berezovskii (assembly GCF_049115385.1). Classification (NCBI taxonomy): domain Eukaryota; kingdom Metazoa; phylum Chordata; class Mammalia; order Artiodactyla; family Moschidae; genus Moschus; species Moschus berezovskii. Next base: position 25,777,395 of record NC_142466.1, read on the forward strand.
TAGGCTGTGGTCCCAGAAAACAGGGCTTTCCAGGTGACTCAGTGGTAAAGAATCTGCCTGCCAATGCAGGAGATGCAAGAGATAGCTGGGTCGGGAAGACCACCTGGAGTAGGAAATGGCAACCCACTCCAGTATTCCTGCCTGGAAAATGCCATGGACAGAGGAGCCTGGTGGGCTACAGTCCATGTATCTCAAAGAGTTGGAAACGACTGAGAGCACACACGTACACATCTTCCAAGGAAACAGACTCAGATACACTTGCACAAAGTTTATCAGGGAGGGCTCTTAATAATATCTTCAAAAGAGTTAAATAGGAAGAATTGGGCAAAGAGAGAATTTTCCAGGTCAACATTAATTCCTAATTCCCTTCCTAATCCCTAATTCCATTCCTAATTCCCTAATCCTACAGGGAGTTCGGCAGCTGGAAAGACCCTCTGGACATGGGTAAGTTAAGAAAAGGGGAGTCCACGAATTTGTATCATTGCTTTAGTGACTCCTTAGATGCAAGTCAACCCAGGAAAGACAGAAGGTATGACCTCAGGGAGGACAACTACTTTCAAACAAAGCCAATTTCCTAGAATAGCCTGTGAAGGAATGAATGCCTCTATCCTCAAAGAGACACCCGGATGCTATACCACAGTGTACACTCTAAAAAGTAAAGGGGTATTTTTATATTATGAGAACACACAGTCTAGAATTATTTGCATATGAGAGCTTGGCAACTCCCTAGATATTCATATCTTGCCTGTCTCTTGATGCCTACTTCTCTGAAAATAATTTTTACTTAGCTCTTTCATTCTGTCCATTGTTTATCCCTCCTTGAGTTTCAGTTTCTATCTGAACTTCTGTTGTTTTTTTCTACCTATTTCAGAATTTCAATTGAAAAAGAGTGGTCTTTGAATATTTTGCTTGAGTAATGCTAAAATAATTTTCAAAATAACCATGGACCCATCACATATTTTAAAGATGATTTTTATAATTTTATAATTTATTTAAAAGCATGTAAAGAATATAATGTGTGGTGAACTTTAAATATTGAATATTATAAAAATACATTCCATGATATTAAAAGTACTACACAGCATCTAAATATAAGAAATATTAATATAAGGCATAATTCTTAGCCTATGGTATCCCAAATTATTCTTAGATAATTGAGACATATATTTGAAAAAAACAATTAGTAATGAAAGGAAGAATATGACACTAGGGAAATGAGTTAGTGTGAATATCCAGTCTATTGTTAAATGAGATGGCCATTCTACTGACTAAAATCTTTCAGTTCCTTTCCAGTATCATTGGGAAAAGATGTAACTTTTCAGCCACACATACTATACTCACTTTTCAGTGAAATAAGTGAAATAAAAATACTTTTTATTTCTGCTGTATATTTCCTTACATTGAGAGAGTAAATCATAGGCAGGTAGATAAGATGTCTGGGGTTTTCAAAGAGGAGATCAGTTCAGTTGAGTTCAGTTGTTCAGTTGTGTCTGACTCTTTGGACCCCATGGACACACAGGCACACCAGGCCTCCCTATCCATCACGAACTCCCACAGTTAACTCAAACTCATGTCCATTGAGTCAGTGATGCCATCCAACCATCTCATTCTCTGCAGTCCTCTTCTCCTCCCGCCTTCAATCTTTCCCAGTATCAGACTATATATTGTCACCCTGCTTATTTAACTTACATGAAGAGTACATCAAGAGAAATGCTGGGCTGGAGGAAGCACAAGCTGGAATCAAGATTGCCAGAAGAAATAATAACCTTAGATATGAAGATGCTACCACCCTTATGACAGAAAGCAAAGAACTAAAGAGCTTCATGATGACAGTGAAAGAGGAGAGTAAAAAAGTTGGCTTAAAACTCAACATTCAGAAAACAAAGATCATGGCCTCTGGTCCCATCACTTCATGGCAAATAGATGGGGAAACAATGGAAACAGTGACAGAATTTATTTTTCTGGGCTCCAATATCACTGCAGGTGGTGACTGCAGCCATGAAATTAAAAGACGTTTGCTCCTTGGAAGAAAAGTTATGACCAACCTAGTCAGCATATTAAAAAGCAGAGACATTACTTTGCCAACAAAGGTCCGTCTAGTCAAAGCTGTAGTTTTTCCAGTGGTCATGTATGGATATGAGAGTTGGACTATAAAGAAAGCTGAGCACCGAAGAATTGATGCTTTTGAACTGCAGTGTTTGAGAAGACTGTTGAGAGTCCCTTGGATTGCAAGGAGAATCAAACAGTCCATCCTAAAGGAAGTCCTGAATATTCATTGGAAGGACTGACGCAGAAGCTGAAATTCCAATACTTTGGCCACCTGATGCAAAGAACTGACTCATTGGAAAAGACCCTAATGTTAAGTTGAAGGCAGGAGGAGGAGATGACAGAGGATGAGATGGTTGCATGAGTTCACTAACTCGATGGACATGAATGTGAGTAAGCTCCAGGAGTTGGTGATGGCCCGGGAAGCCTGGCATGCTGCAGTCCGTGGGCTCGCAAAGAGTCAGACGTGACTGAGAGACTGAACTGAACTGACATTCTTTTGATTTCTTGTAATAACCAATTAAAAAGTATATAACTCTCTTGCTTAGACTAGTGAGGGGGGCACTCTCCATCCCCCTTCTGATGTCTTTGTCAGAAGCTTTCTCTGTCCCTTTTTGTACTTTAATAAAATTCTGCAACACAAAACCTCTTGAGTGATTGAGCCTGGTGTCTAGTCCTGAAGCTAAATCTCCTGAGATCAAGAATCTGACATAGTTCACCATAAGCTATCAGTATTTTAATCCTAATATCATCAACTCCATTTGGCACCTCAACATTGCCTTTGGCCTTTCAACATGTTTTTCCAGCTTCCATCCTTCCTCCCTCCCTTGTCTCTCTTTCCTTTTTCTCTTCTCTTTCTCCTCCTTCTCTCTTGACTTGACTTTAACCAAGACACCAAATGTTCTGTGAAATGCCACATCTCTTGTTCCCCAGCATCACATACGCTCTTCTCTCTTGATCCTTATCACACAGTGTGTCATCACCTCCCTGTATCTCATGTCAATTGCCAGAATCTCTGAAGCTAAGGGCCTTCTAACTTGTTCACTGTTATATATCCAACAATTAATACACCATCTGGTAAATAGTTTAAACATAATAAATATTTATTGAATAAATTAAATAGTTACTGAATTGTGAAATTTAACTATTAGAGGAGGTAACGTTTACCTTTTAAAGAATGTATGAGAATTGTACTGGAAGAGAAAAAGTAAAAGATTTCTGGTTTCACTTCTTGAAAGACGACTGTTTCTTTAGAAGCAGGCTACTTTTCTAAAACTACATTCTAAAACCTAGCACAATATTAGTAGAAAAATAACAAGTTATGCTCTCCTGGCAAATTTAAGTAATATGTCTTTACTGACAAAATATGAAGATTACATTTCTGTATCTCATCCCCCTCTCATCCCTCCCAGTATAGGACTTCCAGAAGATGGAAACAGGTTTGCCTTCTAGGAATTAAAACTTAAAAATACTGGATAAATAATAGATCAGAGTAGTGATAATCAAATCCATTTTTAACTGAGTACTCTCTATGTTACAAGTAGGCGTGTTTCACACATTTATGCCACACTTAATCCTGTGGCTAAAAAAACCCAAAAATTCTAAATTTGCTCTATCTCTTGGGTTCTGTCTATAAAATGTAAATATGTCTGGTTGATTGAAGTGTCCAGATGTTTTGGTGTGATATAAAAACATCCTTAGACTACCAAGTACTTCACAGCAATAATTGTACTTTAAATAGCTGATAGAATTATTTTATTGTTGACAGTTTTTGAACCTAATTTCGGTGGAATATTGTTCTCTTGGAATAAAACTATTTTCAGATTCATTTTTCTTGCAGAATATAATAAAATGCATTTGTGCCTCCAGATGCTTCTTACTGAAACTGTTTGTAAGGTCTGCTGATATAAAACTTTCATATTTACACTGGCTATGAGACTACCAGAATTCTTTTTTATCTCTGCCACTGACCATTTGATTGACCATGAATAAACCATACTATGATCCTGGTCTCAGTTCTTTCACCTGTAAAATTAAGACATCAGTGAGGTGATCACTAAGGCCCTTTGCAGCTCTAGTATTCAATGACATTATAATTTCAAACCCTACCTAAAAAGAGATATTGTGACATTCTTAACTGAGTTAAGAATCTATGGCTTATGCCACAGATTTTGATTCTCCCACAGGTGAAGGGAGAGGCCTCTGTAATACAACATAACCTGTTCCAGTACATCTAGACTTTGCCTCTTATTTTTAGGAGCCTCTTAAATTTGATTAAGTTTATGATAAAGAGGGTATGGATTATTTGAGCATAAAGCCCATTTATAGTTCATTTATTTACCCATTTTTATTTCAGCCTGCATCATTTTCTTATAGGTATGACTGGTAAGCAAGAATGTAGTCACTCAAGGACACATATCTTAGCTATCGTGTTGGTAACAAGAATAATGAAACAACAGTGGCAAGCATTTATGAAACAAACAATTATGTGTCAGACATTAGTAATGTAACAACCCTAAGAAATATGAACTATTATCTCCATTTTTAGTGATGAACAATCTAAGTCTCAGAGGTACTTACAAATACTGCTAAGTAACAGGGTCAGTATTATAAACTATTTGGAGATTTTTAACGTCTCTGCAACACCATTTCTATGTGAACTCCGTTCAGTTTAACCCAGTTCCACAACAGAAGTCAGAAGTAAGAACAATTGGTTCTTAATATGGAAAATATTAAATATTAAGGGTCTGGAATTCTCAAGGAGGAGGAAAGGACAACATTTTCTTTTCTACATTCCTTAGTTTTGAATGAGTGAGTGAAGTTACTCAGTCATGTCAGACCTCATGGACTGGAGTCTGCCAGGTTCCTCCAACATGGGATTTTCCAGGAAAGAACACTGGAGTAGGTTGCTATTTCCTTCTCCAGGGGATCTTCCCCACCCAGGGATCAAACCTGGGTCTCCAACATTACAGGCAGAGTCATTACCCTCTGAGCCACCAGGAAGAACAGAGAAGAATCCTTTGTCCTAGTAAGAATTATATAACAACAATCTATTCTGCTTGAGGACATGTTTCTTCTTTTTGAGAACATTTTCACTAATCCTGTTATCTTAAATTTTGTATTATGGGAGTAGGTCCTGTAAGATCTTTCTATTGTTACCTCTAATCCTGTCAACTTAAAATGTAAATTGCAGGAGTGGGTCTAGTAAGATCTTTACAACATTGAGACATTCTTTTGATTTATTGTAGTAACCAATTAAAAACACCATAACTCTCTGGCTTACAGTGAAGACTGTATATTGTCACCCTGATTATTTACCTTACATGCAGAGTACATCATGAGAAATGCTGGACTGAATGAAGCACAGGCTGGAATCAAGATTGCTGGGAGAAATATCAATAACCTCAGATCTGCAGATGACATCACACTTACGGCAGAAAGCGAAAAAGAACTAAAGAGCCTCATGATGACAGTGAAACAGGAGAGTGAAAAAGTTGGCTTAAAACTCAACATTCAGAAAACTAAGATCATAGCATCTGGTCCCATCACTTCATGGCAAATAGGTGGGGAAACAGTGGAAACAGTGACAGACTTTATTTTGGGGGGCTCCAAAATCACTGCACGTGGTGATTGCAGCCATGAAGTTAAAAGATGCTTGCTCCTTGGAATAAAAGTTATGACCAATCTAGATAGCATATTAAAAAGCAGAGACATTACTTTGCCAAAAAAGTCCGTCTCGTCAAAGCTGTGGTTTTTCCAGTAGTCATGTATGGATGTGAGAGTTGGACTATAAAGAAAGATGAGCATTGAAGAATTGATACTTTTGAGCTGCAGTGTTTGGGAGACTGTTCAGAGGCCCTTGGACTTCAAGGAGATCAAAAAAGGCCGTCCTAAAGGAAATCAGTCCTGAATATTCATTGGAAGGACTGATGTTGAAGCTGAAACTCCAATACTTTGGCCACCTGATGCGAAGAACTGACTCATTTGAAAAGACCCTGATGCTGGGAAAGATTGAAGGTGGGAAGAGAAGGGGAGGACAGAGGATGAGATGGTTGGATGTCATTACCGACTCAAAGGACATGAGTTTGAGTAAACTCCAGGAGTTAGTGAGGGACAGGGAGGCCTGGCATGCTGCAGTCCATGGGGTCATAGAGTCACAAACAACTGAGTGATTGAACTGAACTGTTTACCCACCTGCTTTCTTGATGAAAAAATAATAATAAAGAAAGAAAACAGATTCAGAATTCAAGGATTTTCTGATATACTAGTTCCTTTAGAAATGTCGCCTCACTTCCCTTAGCTTCAGAAACTGCATGTATCAATACAAAAACCTACAATGCTGACATTCTCTCCACTGATTCCATTGTCTTGTTCTCTATCTCCATCTCAGTCATTTTCTCTAGGTCAAAAGTAAATGAAAGCTGTAAGCTGCCAACATTATTATTTTTATATAACCAAATTATATTATTAAATAACAGAAGAGGGGGCAGAAAATAATACTGTTTTTGGATGACAGAATACAATCTGTTTTCTACAAAACTATGAAAAATTTGCCTAATGGGTATAACAATATAAGACAGTAGACTTGGAAAACAGCAAAAATAAAACAATAAATGAAAACATAAAACAGATCATTGCAGCTACCTACATCATTACTATTAACTTCTTGACTGAAACTCTTTAAAATATCAAAAACAATTTCTATAAATGTCTGTTCATTTCCATTACATTCAAATGTCAGTTCAGTTCAGTCGCTCAGTCGTATCCGACTCTTTGCGACCCCATGAATCACAGCACACCCGGCCTCCCTGTCCATCACCAACTCCCGGAGTTCACTCAAACTCATGTCCATCGCGTCGGTGATGCCATCCAGCCATCTCATTCTCTGTCATCCCCTTCTCCTCCCACCCCCAATCCCTCCCAGCATCAGAGTCTTTTCCAGTGAGTCAACTCGTCGCATGAGGTGGCCAAAGTATTGGAGTTTCAGCTTTAGCATCAGTCCTTCCAATGAACACCCAGGACTGATCTCATTTAGAATGGACTGGTTGGATCTCCTTGCAGTCCAAGGGACTCTCAAGAGTCTTCTTCAGCACCACAGTTCAAAAGCATCAATTCTTCAGTGATCAGCTTTCTTCACAGTCCAACTCTCACATCCATACACGACCACGGGAAAAAACATAGCCTTGACTAGACGGACCTTTGTTGGCAAAGTAATGTCTCTGCTTTTTAATATGCTGTCTAGGTTGGTCATAACTTTCTTTCCAAGGAGTAAGCGTCTTTTAATTTCCTGGCTGCAATCAGCATCTGCAGTGATTTTGGAGCCCAAAAATATAAAGTCTGACACTCTTTCCACTGTTTCCCCATCTATTTCCAATGAAGTGATGGGACCAGATGCCATGATCTTTGTTTTCTGAATGTTGAGCTTCAAGCCAACCTTTTCACTCTCCTCTTTCACTTTCATCAAGAGGCTTTTGAGTTCCTCTTCACTTTCTGCCATAAGGGTGGTGTCATCTGCATTTCTGAGGTTATTGATATTTCTCCTAGCAATCTTGATTCCAGCTTATGCTTCTTCCTGTCCAGAGTTCCTCATAATGTACTCAGCATATAAGTTAAATAAGCAGGGTTACAATATACAACCTTGATGTACTCCTTTTCCTATTTGGAACCAGTCTGTTGTTCCATGTCCAGTTCTAACTGTTGCTTCCTGACCTGCATACAGGTTTCTCAAGAGGCAGGTCAGGTTAACTGATATTCCCATCTCTTTCAGAATTTTCCACAGTTTATTGTGATCGTAGCATGCATAATTTTATTCCAAATTGAAACTTATTTAGCATTTTGTAGATACATGGTTCACATACAAAAATCAGGGATGTTAAATTTTACTTTAAAATACAAATTCTAAATAATTATATTTATTTATAAATAAACCAATATGTAACTTGTGCTGAGACTTCATTTCATATTTATTGGCAACCATATATCTCTCTGATATTTAATTAGTGTTGTTATTTATCTTATAGTCACACTGTCTTAACCAAGCAAATAACTGAAAAGCATACCTTTTCATTTAGCTAGCTAGACAGTTACTTTAATATAAGCTTACCTCCCCTGCTTTGTAAAATGCAAAGATCTATCTTTCTTGTTTTTCCTACCTGTTTATTTGCATACAGAGGTTTCATGTTTGAATTCTAATTTGCTAACCTTGAGAGCTGGGGTCTTCCATATATTTAATGAAGTTGGTTAATAAATCTCAGTTCTCCTCGAGTAAGCAATCCTACTGCAGACTCAGCTCTCTCTCCCTTGACTTTTCTGGAGCCCAAATAAGATTTGTGCTCTGACAGGGTGAGCATTTACTTTATCAGAAAGCATATTAGGGTGGGCATGTCTCAGCATAATGTGCACCAGAATCAGAGAGGATGACTAATTTGTTCTGCTATTAAGCGGATAATAAAATGATTTAGGCATGTAGATATGAAACAGCCAGCACTTTAAGAATTATATGTAGCATATTTCATCTTATATCTGGCCAGGACTAAAAATATTTTATGTATTAAGTGACATTTACAGGAAAGACGAGGCTTACCCAGAACTTAGAAATGTTTACCTAATATGAGTTAAGAAGATAATAACTAAGAATTAAAGTTAGACTCAGCTATGTGCATTTTTCAAATTTTGTTTTATACTAGCTTAGCTTTGCCAATTTCTTCCATGCCTAAATGTTTTTTAAAAACAGCACAATGTCAGGAAATACAAATCAATGCACCGTAAGAACATTTATTCTAAATAGTAACCTGTTGATCACCAAGATAACTGCTAATGTTTATGCACGCATGTGGGTTTCAGTGTATATAGAAAACACTAATTATCTTTAAAAATCCAGCTTATATTTGTAAGACAGGCAGTCTCTGCTAGGACTATAAACTGGTGTACTCCTTCTCAAAATAATTTGAAAGTACATATGTAGAGCCTAAAAGATGCAAAAATTCTTTGAGATGGCAATTCTACAATATCCAAGAAATATCCTGAAATATCATCAGTGACCTTAGAGTAAGATGTTCATCACAGACTTTTACCATAACAATACTTATGGAAATAGTCAAAATATTTCACAAAGGAGGAATGATTAAATTTTAACATGTTCATAAATTAGAGTATCATGGTATCATTAAAAATTATATTTTCAAAGTTTTAACTCTATACAGAGCAATATATACAGTAAAATTTTAAATAAAAATGTCAGATACAAACATATGTATTTTATGAAAGCAGTATAGAAACCAAAATATTTAAAATAATTACTTTGTTTATATCTGGCTGAGAAACTTATTCTCTTCTTTAAATATTTCAGTATTTCCTATGCTACAATGAAAACATGCTTCTTAGTGATTAAAAAATAACAATAAAAATAACCGTCACGTAAGTTGATTATACTATAAAACAATTTTTACTGGTCACATTTCATTAAATCAAAGTATCTATTAGAGTTCCCAAATACCTTTTTGACAAGTGATCAATTATGTAGACTGTGAGAGACATAACTAAAATAAATGGTTTGAAAAATACACACAATTTACCTGTGGTGTTTATAAGAAGAAGGTGTTTATTTACCTGTGCTGGTTTTATAAAGAGTTAACACTCAATGCTTCAAGAACAAACTATCTACATTCAAGTTTTTCAATGATTTGTTTTTTCTTCAGTTTTCATACAGTTGTTCATCACTGTGCAAGTAGTCATCATCTTTTTTTTTAATGAAGTACAGTGGTTTCAAGGCAGTCTAAAGGGCCTATACATATAGGACTCAACCTTCATTTATAAGTCTAGCAAACTATGGAAAAGTGAAATCATGACACTTGTACAAATATAAAAAGAAACTAGTCAAAGATTTTCTTCAGTGAACTAATAAGAAAACTAACAGGCTACTGAAACTAGTTCAAATGAGAATTTGACTTACAGAGATTAATATTCTGTACTGGACAAAATTCATTTTCCTTGCTATGGTCAAGAATCATTTGCATTGCCCTCAGTTTTCCACAATTTACCCTCTACTCTTAAATAGTTGAAAATGAAGTGGACAACAGAAAGTCATTCGAAGCATCAGAATGTCCTATAGTCTCCTTTGTCCATTTCTAAGCCCTCTACAATGTATCCTGACAGCCTCAAGGATTATTTCTCATGAATTTTGGTGAAATATAAAAATTTTTCAGTTAAAAAACATGTACTTTATATCAGAACCAAAATTTCTTTCTCACACAAAAGCATTAGAGTTACCTTCCATAGATCATATACCTATTTGTTACCAGCATATGCCTCTAGGTTACTGTCTCCAACTTCATTTCCCTTTTCCCTGTATTTAAGATTAATAGGGCATGATTTAAATAACCGCCTGAGAAATATGGAAAAATCTTCCATAAGCATCTAGAATAAAAGCACAGTGGTTTTGGGTGTGTCTGCTTTGTTTTTCAATGCCATGAAACTGCTATGGTGGCTGGGGTACAGGACAAGCCAAATGAACACTTGTGGAATGAAAAAGGGAAGTCTAAGAAATCCTCTTTGTATCTCGACATCTTGATCCCTTATGAAATAAAGTGTAGAGGTATTACATTTCCTGGAAACTGAGGACAATGCTCTTAATCTAAACTGGTGGGTAAAATACTGTTCCAAAAAGATTAGTTAATTGTAGGGAAAGGTGCCACTAAGAAAACAGAAAACCTCCCCTGAGATAAAGAAGAAGCAAAGCAGGGTAATCATATATCGAGGTTGGGATGGTTATCAAAAATAATTTCAGTTATAACACAAGTTTCCACTAACTTCCCCTACATCCTAAGCTGTGAAAAATCAGGAGCAATTTTCTCAAAAAAGGAACCACTAAAAAGCAAATAATTTAGGAAGGTTATGAGAAAGTGGTTTGAAAGTATGTCATCAGTAGTAAGACTGTGAAGGATGGCAGAAAGAGCTAGAGGAAACAGTCTCCTTTTCTTTGGGCACAAAAAGAACTGTGGCCCCCAGTGAAGGAGGTGGTGCACAGTCAGTGATCTTGTGACCGCTGAGGAGTAGAAAACTCATTACTGTAACATCAGACAGGAGCACGGGCATAACATTAGTAGTGATATGAGTAATATTAGTGTACTAGGAGAGAGAGAAACAGCAAAACCAGCAGCTCTGCCACCGAAGCCATGGAAAAGTGGCCTCTTTCTCCCTCCAAACATTCTAGATAGAAATATGAATACAAAACTGGACATATGGAAGATGCTGGCCCATAGAGAAGTGGCTAATCCAATTTCATTTTAATGGTAGGGATCGTAGTCTCTATTATTGAGGCCAAATTTCGATTTTCCCAGTGTTGGGTAGTGTCGAGGGATATAAGAGCTATAAGCATTTTCTTAGATGCTGTGGCCTATTTACTTTAAGTGACTGGGCCTGAGGATGTATAGTGAACAGAGCAAAAATGCAGAGCAAGCCAGTGAGCCTGGGCCTTAAATGCTGCATAGGCAGCAGCCCAAGGGCCCTAAGTGCTTGTCTTTATTTCTATTTCCAAATCTAAAACTAGCTAGTATCCCAGCATCACTAAGCCTCCTGAGCAGTGAAGGAAGGAAATTAGAGACTGGACAAATGAAGAACTGCTATTCAAAGTCTAACGATTTTGATAATGCATGAAAAACTGCATGTGTTGATTGTCGAGTGCTTTAAATGCTAACTCATGTTCTCTGTATCCTTTCATTCTCATGGAGACGATTTCAGCGGACATGGGTTACACACTCTCCCTGCGTTGATCTCTCATCTTAAATTTGAAAAACATACTCTAGGAAGGAACTGTAAACCAGAATCATCTTTATTATCCTCCAGATATTGAGGCAGACTAATATTGGCTAAAACACTTGTCAATATGACCAACTTTATGCTTCCTCTAGCATATATAGGCTGTTTCTCCATAGAGTAAAATTGCTGCTAAATATAAAGACTTAACATTATATTATTTTCACAAATTCCCAATAAACTAAAAAGCAAAATATCTTTTACTAATATGTATCAATTTCCCAAACATACATATACAAAGCCTATCAAATCAAGCCTTATATTTTAACATCACATGTTCAAAAATCTCTTCAAATGGTCTTTAAAAATCATTCCAATTTGTTCTAATTGAATTGTTTCAATTAAGTTCTAATTATGCTACTTTCTTTATGATTCTTATGGTTATGGTTGTTGAAAGAATGATGGCAAGTCAAGGAGTAAACAAGGTAGTGCCAGTTAAAAATGTTGAATAGGTAAACCAGGAAGTCTAGCCAGGTTAGGAAATTAACTGAAGCCAGAACCAGAATCAAGAATTAAAGAGAATGGGATGTGACTGCTGAGTAACAAGAAACCACAACAGAAATATTACTTAAGGTCAGAAGGAATGGAATAATAAATCTTTTAGGGATGGACATTTTTTTAAAACCTATGCATCTCCCAATAATTATTTTCATGTTCTATAAAACAGGCATTATTCTAGCTATTAAAAAAATAACATAAAAGACTGATTATAGTTTTTCATTCAAAGACTTTATCATGTATTGTAGGGAAAATAAAACAATGATCACTGAATTTTCAATCATGATAAAGCCTAAGTTTTAACCATGATTGTAACTTCAGTTCAGTTCAGTTCAGTCGCTCAGTCGTGTCCGACTCTCTGCGACCCCATGAATCACAGCACGCCAGGCCTCCCTGTCCATCACCAACTCCTGGAGTACACTCAAACTCATGTTCACAGAGTCGGTGATTGTAACTTAAATGATGATTAAAGTCACATAAATAAAATTTCTGTAAATTCAACAGCTGGGAAATAAATGGCTGGTAAAACAGGATATTTGAGATCTTTCATAGCTCTGTTTCTCTTTAACATCTACTCTGAACTCAGGTGGTTACCAGAGACAATAAAATGGACAATGATAATGATTACAGATAGCAAGTTGGAAGACTGAAAAGAAGACACTGGGGTTCTGACAGGGCAAATGATTTGTGCTACGACTAGTAAAAGTAGATTATAGGGAAGAAATAAAGAAGATGCTTAGACATGGTGACCAGAGAAAGAGAAGCTTAGGAGAATCACCTGATGGAATAAATCACAGGATTCAGATTTAAGGACAGAAATTCAGATATTGATCCCATTACTACAATCTAGGTCTGCAGTATTGTACATGATAGTTATTTCTGTGAACTTAATTGATGCTTGGACCTACCTTACAGTGTGCTGTGTGCTAAGCTGCTTCAGTTTTGTCCGACTCTTTGTGACCCCATGGACCATTGCTGGCTAGACTCCTCTGTCCATGGGATTCTCCAGGCAAGAACACTGGATTGGGTTGCCCTTTCGTTCTCCAGGGGATCCTTCCCAACTCAGAGATCAAACCTGAGTCTCCTGTATCTCCTGCATTGGCAGGTGGGTTCTTTACCACTAGCGCCACCTGGGAAGTTATTTTCACAAACTTCTATAGCTCCACCTTACAGAAGTTTGTGAAAATAAAATGATGTAAATATATATTAGTTACATTTGTGAAAGGGTGTTTTAAGTAAACATTTCTTACTTACTAAGATAATTGTATATTTTCCTCAAGAATAAAAGATCAGTTTCTTTAAGAAGAAGATTCAACTTATTGAATTTACTCAATTCATTTTATCATCATTTTATTTGTCTACATATATGTGTGTGTGTATACATATATATTTATTTATTTATCTTATAACTAGAAATGTCTGGTTGTTAAAAATGCTGATTCCATCTCATCACCACCAAATATTCTGATTCAAAACACTTAAGATTCTGAGGCTCAGTCCAGAAATTTATTTAACATCTGAGGTGATTCTAATGTAAGAAGTCTGAGTATCACACTTTGAGAATCACTGCTTTAGTGACTTTATTGCAAATGTGATCATATACTGGATTCATGTGGAGAACTTCAAAAAATACCAAAGACTGACTCTACACAGAAGGGTTCTTAAAAGACTGGGGTGTAACTTGCACACAGGAATCCCAAAATCTCCCCATGTGTTAATGGGAAGCCAATGCTGAGATCCACTAACTTTTAGAGCCTATTAATTGTTTTCAAAACTTAACATAGCAGATTTTGAATAATACTTAATAGTACATAGAACTTAGAATTTAACATTCCTCTAGGTTTTAGTATGATATGGACTGTAGTGACTTCACTTTCACTTTCATGCATTGGAGAAGGTAATGGCAACCCACTCCTGTGTGCTTGCCTGGAGAATCCCAGGGACAGGGGATCCTGGTGGGCTGCCATCTATGGGGTCGCACAGAGTCGGACACGAATGAAGCAACTTAGCAGCAGCAGCAGCAGGACTGTAGAAAACATAACTCATTCTCACCCTTCAAATAAGTAACTTGCCAAGGAAACCAGCTTTGAATAGTCTTGTTTCATTTTCTTTCCTTCCTGTATGTCTCTTATGTTGCAATTTCTTATCTATTTTCTCTCCTCTATTCATTTTCTATAGACTTGTGCTGCATCCAGTGCTTTCTTCACTATCCCAGATGCATTATTTTACATTAATATTCATCAAGTTTAACCCCAAGACTCCATTGAACTTCCTCCATTCTCCACATCTTCCTGTTTCTTATAGTTCTTACAACCTATTATGGTGGAAGTGGTAAACTAAAAATTTTAGGTTATTTATAAGAAAACAAAATAAAAATATCTTTCCAAAATACACTTTCTCTTCAGAAGTTACAATCCTCAATTCTCACTCCACGTAGTCAAATGAAATTTCTAAGAGACTAGATTTATAAAGCCAATATTAAAAATATCTACTGTAATAAGAATACCCAGTTATGCAAGAAGGTCAACAACAAATTGCATTATTCAAAATGTTTTCCTTCCAGCAAGTTGAACTCCCTTTGAGGTTAATAGTTCTACATTCAAAAATATATGCAATTACATTAAATGAACTATTATTCTCTCATTAATACAACTAGTCAACCATTGATTTGTTTTGGTCCACCTTTTTAACTTCCAAGATTACTGGCAAACCACAAAAGCTGACTAGCTAAGATACAAAGCATTTAGATTCTATCACAAAGGAAACAGTCCAACCATGTGAATTTTCATGGAATCTAGTCATTACTAGCATTGAACAATTAATTAATAGAAACACATCTCACCTAATGGGCTTCCCTGGTGGCTCAGAAGTAAAGAATCCACCTGAAATGCAGGATATGCAGGAGACATGGGTTCGATCCCTGAATAGGGAAGTTTCCCTGGAGAAGAAAATAGCAACCCACTCCAATATTCTTGCTTAGGAAATTCCATGGACAGAGGAGCCTGGTGGGCTACAGTATATGGGGTTGCAAAGAGTTAGGAACAACTTAATGACTAAACAACAAAACCATCTCATCCAACAGAAAATTATATCATCTAAGTAAATTATGTACACATATATATGAATATGCTGCTGCTGCTAAGTCACTTCAGTCATGTCCGACTCTGTGTGACCCCATAGACGGAAGCCCACCAGGCTCCCCCATCCCTGGGATTTTCCAGACAAGAACACTGGAGTGGGTTGCCATTTCCTTCTCCAATGTGTGAAAGTGAAAACTGAAAGTGAAGTCGCTCAGTCGTGTCCGACCCTTAGCGACCCCACGGACTGCAACCTACCAGGCTCCTCCATCCATGGGATTTTCTACTGGAGTGGCTTGCCATTGCCTTCTCCGAGTACTGGAGTGGCTTGCCATTGCCTTCTCCAAGATATGAATATACATGATATAAAAAATATGTCCTCTTAAAAGGAGTAATTAATTCTAACAAGTTTTAAAAGACAAGGCCCTGGCTTTCTCTAAGTTTTCACTAATATCATCTCAATCATTCTGACTAAACTAAATCAAATAGTTTTGAATTGAGCTTCTAAATAACGGATGAAACCACTCTTTGGCTAATGGTTATTTCTAAGCCTGCAGGCATATTATCAATTAAGAAATTATTTTGCTTCTAAAAAACTCTAAGAATATCACCTAAATTTGAACTGATGTCTTCTGTAGGTAACTGAATGAGCAATTTTTAACTGCTTTCCTTTATGATATTTATCTTTTCACAAACTGCCTACAATACTATGCATTACTTTTCCAAAAGAAAAATATAAATGTTACTCTTTTAAAAAGAAAATAATTTCACTTTCTAAAATATAAATTAAATTGGTAGGAATACTGGCAATAAAGATACCTTACACCTAATCACAAATAAGATCCTTTTTTTTATACCTACCTATATAAAATTTTCACAAGGAATTTATTTTTGAAAAATCTTTCCAGGAATACAAACATGACCTTTTATTTAAAGTTCTGAACATTTATAAAAATAATGCATCAAAATTAGTTTCAAGTTAAATTTTCATAATAGCTACATAGTCTCTTCACTTATTTCAAATATCAATTTTCATCAACAATAAATCATGAGATTCAGATATGAAGATTAATCTAAATAATAGATTAATAAAGTCATTTCCAGTCACTTTTGTAACTATGAAATTTTACACCCTTAAAATTTCATTTTATAACTTATTTTTACAGATGAGAGACAAAACATTTAACCTAAAGGAGAGATCTATATCAAAACAAATCTACACTCAAAAGTTTTTCTAACTTTATAAAATATGATTCTTATCATTTGTCCATAAGAAATCAAGATTTTTATGAACCTAGTACTTTTTACTGCATAATATTTGACTTTTGAATGATCATGTCTATTGAGTGAAGACAGTGATGATAGTGATGAAGTAAATATGTACTTTATAATACTAAATCACAGACCCAGATGGCTTCTTAAAACTTAGCTACTAGAAGTTCTTATACACAAAATCAATCTTGATATGTTAAGATAATCAGATCATGTAGTTTAATCTTGATTTCTAGGAAATTCACAGTTCTAGACATGTAAGTCCCTCATCTTGATTTCAGCATCCTGGTAATCCTGGCTGTGAGAGTTGGACCATAAGGAAAGCTGAGTGCCAAAGAATTGATACTTTTGAACTGTGGTGTTGGAGAAGACTCTTGAGAGTCCCTTGGACTGCAAGGAGATCCAACCAGTCCATCCTAAAGGAAATCAGTACTGAATATTCATTGAAAGGACTGATGCTGAAGCTGAAACTTCAATACTTTGGCCACCTGATGCGAAGAACTGACTCATCGGAAAAGACCCTGATGCTGGGAAAGATTGAAGGTGGGAGGAGAAGGGGACGACAGAGGATGAGATGGTTGGATGGTATCACCAACTCAAAGGACATGAGTTTGAGTAAACTCCGGTAGTTGGTGATGGACAGGGAGGCCTGGCATTGCTGCAATTCATTGGGTTGCAAAGAGTCAGACACGACTGAGTGACTGAACTGAACTGAGAATGGAACCATGAAGTATATAAACTTTGAGACTGGTGGTTATCACTCTAAAGAAATACCTTGAGATCATCTAAATGGTAATGTGTTTATCAATAGTTTGTTCCTTTTACTGTACAGGTGCACCACAGTTTATCCATTCATCTTATTGATAGTGAACTGAAGGTGAATTAAGTTCCTATTGGGCAGTTTTACATAGATCTGCCACCACTATCAATGTATAAGTTTTAGTGTAATCAGTTGTCATGTCTCTTGGATAAACACACAGTATTAAGATTATTGGATCGTTGAGTAGTTGTGAGAAACTACTGTGTCATAGCTCAGTTGGGAAAGAATCTGCCTGCAATGCAGGAGACTCTGGTTTGATTCCTGTGTTGGGAAGATCTGCTAGAGAAGGCTATCCACTCCAGTATTCTTGGGCTTCCATTGTGTCTCAGCTGGTAAAGAATCTGCCTGCAATGTTGGAGACCTGGGTTTGATCCCTGGATTGGGAAGATTCCCTGGAGAAGGGAAAAGCTACCCACTCCAATATTCTGGCCTGGAGAATTACTGGACTATATAGTCCATGGGGTTGGAAAGAGTCAGACACGACTGAGAAACTTTCACTTTCATTGTGTAACTGAAGCATGCTGCTTTCTCTTAAACAAAAGAGTTGCATATACTCCATACTCTAATCAGTCCTTAGTATGCTTAATATTTTTTATGTTATCCCTTTTAGAAGGTGTGCAGTAGTATCTTACGTGGTTTTCACTTCCATTTTCTGATAGCTTATGACATTATACTTTTTCTTTTGTGAATATGCCATCCTTTTGTACTCTTGTAAAGTACATATTTGGCTTTAGCTTCCTTGGGATTTTCAACAGATATTTTGTGTCTAAGAACAAACAATATGTATTCCTTTTAAATTGCTTTTACCTTCCCTCATTTCACTGGCTAAAACTTCTAGTAAAGGAGTAGTGAGAAGATACTTTTGACTTATTTCCAATCTTGGGGGGGAAACTTCACATATATATGGTTTTAAACGGTTTCACTTCCCCTAGTTTCCAGTAGTTTCATTTACTTTGAAGTTCTTTATGGAGTGATAATTGCTCTGACTTTTCATATGGATTCCTTTCTTAGAAAATCAAATGAATTTATGTGTTATTGTCATTAGACATCAAGATTACTACCAGATATTGTATGGACCCAAGTTTAAAAACTTTTAGTTCCAGACATAAACTAGAAGGGAAAAGGTATGGTTTCCTGTGGAAATTGGACTGCTATTCACTGTTATGATAGACCAAAATTAGCAAGTGCATGTGTGCTAAGTCACTTTGGTCATATCCAATTCTTCACAACCCTATGGATTACAACCTGAAAGTCTCCTCTGTCCATGGGATTCTTTAAGCAAGAATACTGGAGTGGGTTGCCATGCCCTCCTCCAGGTTATATTCCTGACTCAGGGATTGAACCCTCATATCTTATGTCTCCTGCACTGGCAGGCATGTTCTTTACCACTAGTGCCACCTGGGAAGTCCAATATTAGCAAGGGTCGGTGCCAGTTATCTAAGTTGATTAACATACGTGAACATTAACTATTTGTTTGCAATAATCAAATCAAAACAGCCATTGGAAAGCCACCAGCAAGAACTATGCCAAATTTAACCCAGACCTTAATCCATACCTATTTATTATAAGACTACACTCAAATGGATATGAGAAACCACATCTGAAAGATACTTCTATTGATATCTGATCAGATATGAAAATTGAAAGAGAATGAGAACTATGTTATTTTGTATGAGTATCACTATATAATTCACAGTTAGACAAGGCCATAGGATAAACATTAGTTTGTGTCATTTTGCTTCAATGGTCAGCTCATCACAATACTATGCAATTAATTTTTACAGAACCCTTAAAAGAAATGAGAATGACACACTAATGAGAATTTTCTTAGTATTTCACCTGATACTATACTATAAATATAAATTTATATTTAGGTGATATATAATTTTTAAAATGTATTCTTTGAAATAAAACAACAAAATGACAATTGGCTGTTATAGCTGTGCATTGAATACAAAAGTTGATTATTTCATTCCCTTTACTTTGTGTATATTTGCTAATTTTCAAAATAAATTAAAAAACAATTTCATGAAATCCCAAGATCCCGATAAAATCTTTCCATAAACACCATATGTGTAGACTTTTATGAAATTTTAATATGCTTGTGTAAGTAGAATAATAAAATGTTACCCAAGAAATAATTAAGCCCTCATAGAAATAAAGACTGAAATTAAGAATTTCACATGATGCAGCCTTGAAAGATTTGGCTCAAAAATGGGACAGATGAAAAATCATCCACCAGAAAAATAAGTAAAAATGAGATTGACATAAAATTTTTAAAAAGCATGAAAGTGATAAATTAAAAATTTGTAAACAATGAACAATATTTGAGTTGTAGTATTTTAAGGTCAGATATTTGCTTTCTGTTATTCACTTTATAAATTCATATGGATGAACAAAAGTGAAAGTGTTAATCACTCAGTCATGCCCAAATCTTTCTGAATCTATGGACTATAGGCCACCAGGCTTCTCTGTTCATGGAATTCTCCAGGTAAGAATACCAGAGTAGGTAGCCATTCCCTTCTCCAGAGGATCTTCCCAACCCAGGGATCGAACCCTGGTCTCTAGCACTGCAGGCAGATTTCTACCATCTGAGTCACCAAGGCAGCAATTGCATGTGGGTTGTAGAGATTAAAGTAACTAAAATGGCTAGAGTCTACTTTTAATTCATAAAAAGAGCCAAACAATTTATCGATGGTATTATTTGTTGTTTCACACTCAACCAACTGCTTTTTTGGCACAATTCACTGTATGACCTATTTATTTGCAAGGGGATTTGACATATAAATTGATGATCAATCTCCAAATAGCCAATCTGACAGACAATATAGATCATTGTCTATGCTTAGAGTCACTGTCTAATAACAACTAAAATGTATTGAATACTTGTTCTAAGTCAGGAACTCTAATACATGACCGGAGCTGGAATTCCATTTAACCCTCACCACAGAAACAGCAATGTAGGTACTACTATTCTCATTTATAACATAAATGAGAAAACCCAGGTTTAGATATCTTGCCTTCCACGTAGCTTTAGAAATTTGTGTGAGTGTGTGCTAAGTTGCTTCAGTCGTGTCTGTCTCTTTGTGATCCTAGAGACTGTAGCCTGTTAAGCTCCTCTGTCCATAGGATTCTCCAGTCAAGAATACTGGATTGGGTTGCCATTTCCTCCTTCAGGGGATCTTCCCAACCCAGGAATCAAACCAGCATCGATTGCATCTCCTACATTGTCAGGAAGATTCTTTTCAACTGAGCCCTTCAGAAACTGACCTATGTTTAAATACAGAAATTAAAGTACAGAAGACTGACAAAGGAATGTAAAGATAGTTTAACACTTATTGGTAAAAACTAATATTTTCTCATTCCTAAAGTATACTGTAATCTTTGAAAGCATTGCAGTAAAAAGCAAAATTCTAAGGAAGGTTGAGTACTCTCTGCTCATGTGGGAGTATAGATTCCACCTTCTGAAGGGCGTATTAAGCATATCTCTAAAATAAAATGCAAATATCACACAGAGTGGGCTAGGTATCCCAGTTGGGTTTCCCTAAAAGTTATTACCTTGAAATCTTAAATACAAAAGTAAATGTATATTCAAGCAAATGTACAATTTTAAAGGAACATCTTAATGCAAGTTAGCAGAATTATGAAACTAAGTAATTAGCAGAATATGGAAAAACAAAGTGAGATGAGGGCAAGGTGGTAGAAAGATAAGTATAAAAAATGCAGGAGGGATAACTAACAAAGCAGAAAAGGACAATATTCCTTGAGTACAGGATTTATCTGGAAAATGCTGAGGTCTTTCATTATACGGGAAACAGAATCCTTTCACTTAATTTATATTTTAAATGGAAGAGTAGATAATTTTTAATTTCTATCTACCCCAAAACCTACCTTCATTTAAGACCTACTTTGATCTAAGAACTTTAGTGCTAAGTACCATTAAGCAGCTTAAAGCATATCATGTCTGGTGTTCAAGTGCATTTTTTTCTGAAATTTTAACTCAGGAAATAATTTCAAAGATAAAAATTGATGATACAAATCAATTGCCTAAGAACAGCAAAAAATGAATTATCTGTATTTATACAAGTCATATGTATACTATACAAAAATGTTTGTATTTTAGCCAAGTGACTGATATTAGAATCAAGATATTCATATAGGTTGACAAATTCTTTACCTAATTAGATAAAATGAGCAATTATCGTATTATCTCTTAGTTAATTTCAATTTAAAGAAAATTTACCCATCAGAGTCAGTAGCAACTCGACACATTAAAAATTTAAAACAATTTAAGATTAAAGTCAAGAATTTTACATATAATTTTCAAGCATTATATAAAAATTATATGATAAATTATTTCTATAAAATATTTTGTTATCAGCATAAAATCACTATGAATTATATTATGGTTTACTCACCCTTGAAGAAAGTTTTGCCATGTGCAAACAGTATTTCTTAATTTTAGATTTCTCTCCCATTTTTCAGTGCTGAAAGATTAAATAAAGAAAACTGAAAAAAAGAATGATATTGCTCTGTTTGTTTAAAAGGTCCACTCAATTTAAACTATATCTGCAATCTATAATGAAAAAAACAGGATTATATTAATATTATAGAAGTATTTTAATACGTTTAATTAAATGTTCTTCTCAATTATACACTTTTGCTTCCTTGTTATGATTTTCTTATATGAATTAAATGTCATATTAAATATTCACATACAATTAGGTTTAGATTTAACAAATCTCTAAAATGTATATGCATGCAATCATTTAATACTTCAAAAAGTAGAACAGTAAATCAATTTTTTAACAGTTATGAGGTTTTACTCACAGCATTAATTATAAGCAACATTCATGCCAAATAAGAATGCATAGTGCAACTTAAAAATGCAGATTTTCTGTCAAAAAACATGATCGGCTTCTTCTGAGAATTTGCTGCTGTTCACCTTAATTCTTCTATTTCATAAAACCCAATATACGTCTAATTACTTTGCCAGTATTCATTTAGAATTCCTGTAGAGTATTCAACTGTAGTTGTAAGGTCAAATTCTATATAAGTTTCATCAAGAAATGTCATCTTTAGGAAGATCTAGGAATTACTGAATATTATTCTCTACTTGTCTGTAGGATGCAATTGCTATCACCGTAATTGAAACCATCATGTCTCTTGGTAAAAATTCAATTAATGCTCTATATTACACATAAAACTCATGACCTTTTCGGCAAAGTTCTGTCTTACACACTTTTTTCTTCATCAACTTCGTTACCTCCATTTTCATGGACTTTTCCTTAATAATGTTTAAAAATCAGTGCTTAAAATGGAAAATGTTTTTCATTGCTCATATTAGTCTAAATCTGTACTTTAAGAAAAACAAGTGTAAAACCAATAAAATATTCATTAATTTTGATGTCTTTTTTTCCTGTTTATTCAAGTATAGGGTAAAAAAATTGTTAGCATGATTTTTATTTCTGGCACATCACAGTTAAAGACTTTTGTCTTTGGTCTAATTTAGTTGAACAGAAATTACTCCTTATTTTATGTATAATTTCTTTCACAAATCATTATGTACAAATTAATGTATATTTTGAGCTTATACATTTTATAGCAATTATTCTATTATTTCTATTTTATTTTCCAAGTAAAAATAACTCAATAATATCTACTTTATAAATTTGAAACACTGTGTTAATACCATGAATATGAAAACACATTTGGTGAAAAATACTTGAAACAAAGAATATACTGAGAATAAATAAGGCTATTAAATAGTGACAGAAAAGTTATTTCATCAATTGGACATAATTATAAACATTTTGAACCAAATAGCAGAACTTCAAGTACAAGAGTCAAAAACATTAAAAATTTTGAGGGAAAGTAGACAAATTCACAGTTTTAGCTGAAAATTGTTCTTAGTATTAGAGAAAACATACAAAATCCATAAGAATCTAGAACACATCAGTAAGAATGAGGAATACTAGCAAGTAACTTGACCTAACTCTACATTTATAGAACACTTCAGTCAAATGTAACAGAATATACATTCTTTTCAAGAGTACATGAAATATCTACCAAGGCAAAACATACTATGGACTATAAAACAAGAATCGCTGAATTCAAAAGGATTCAAGTCACATCAAGTATGTTCTTTGGCCACAGTGGAATTAACAAAGTCAGTTGGATAAAAGTCACAGGAAAATCTTCCAAATGGTTGGAAACAGGGTTCTAAAAATAAATACAAGTCAATGAAGGAACCACTAACATACCCTAGACACTAGAAATATAAAATAAATTTTTTTAAGGACACCTGGGCCCTGGCGTCACTGCGGATCCTGCACTTAACTCCACAAAACTCCACCCATATCCTAAAATTTCTATTACTGCAGAAAGCAATACTCAGGCATCTATAGAATGCTGCTCCACCTCATTTGTTCCATGTCCTCAAAGAAAAAGATAACGGGACTAAAATATCATGTTAGCGTAGTAGTTTGCTGTAGTTTAAATTGGAGAATATATGGCATAGTGCACCTTCCTTAAGACTACATTATGATATATTATTTTCTGGTATTGTTCTGTATCCATTTACTTGCCTCTTTCTGGATTTCTATTTATTCATGGTTCTGGAGCTACATATGAATTAACAGAAGACCTAAACAGACATTTCTCCAAAGAACACACATAGATGGCCAACAAATACATGAAAATATGATCAATAATGCTCATTATTAGAGAAATACAAATCAAAACTACAATGAGATATCTCCTCACACTGGTTGGAATGGCCATCATTAAAAACAATCTACCAACAATAAATGCTGGAAAGGATGTGGAGAAAAGGGAATCCTCTTGCACTATTGGTGGGAATGTAAATTGATACAACCACTATGGAGAACAGTATGGCAATCCCTTAAAAAACTAGGAATAGAATTACCATAAGGTGTTGGAGAAGACTCTTGAGAGTCCCTTATACTGCAAGGATATCCAACCAGTCCATTCTAAAGGAGATCAATCCTGGATGTTCATTGGAGGGACTGATGCTAAAGCTGAAACTGAAATACTTTGGCCACCTCATGCGACGAGTTGACTCACTGGAAAAGACTCTGATACTGGGAAAGGTTGGGGGAGGGAGGAGAAGGGGACGACAGAGAATGAGATGGATGGATGGCATCACTGACTCTGTGGACATGAGTTTGAGTGTACTCCGGGAGTTGGTGATGGACAGGGAGGCCTGGCGTGCTGTGATTCATGGAGTCGCGGAGAGTCGGACATGACTGAGCGACTGAAATGAACTGAACTGAACTGAACTGAACTGAAGACCCAGCAATCCCACTACTGGGCATACTCCCTGATAAAACCATAATTGAAAGAGACACACGTACCCCCAGTGTTCCGTTTGTTGAAGCCCTTTTTCACAATCGCTAGGACATGGAAGCAGCTGAAATGTCTACTGACAGATGAATGGACACAGAAATTGTGGTACATATGTACAACGCAGTGTTACTCATCTTTAAAAAAGAGTGCATTTGAGACAGTGCTAACGAGGTGGATGAACCTAGAGCCTATTGTACAGAGCGAAGTAAGTCGGAAAGAAAGTGAAGTCGCTCAGTAGTGTCCGACTCTTTGCGACCCTATGGACTGTAGCCTACAAGGTTCCTCCATCCATGGGATTTTCCAGGCAAGAATACTGGAGTGGTGTGCCATTTCCTTCTCCAGGAGATCTTCCCGACCCAGGGATTGAACCTGGGTCTCCTGCATTGTAGGCAGACGCTTACTGTCTGAGTCACCAGGGAAGCAATGAGTCAGAAAGGGAAAGACAAATATTATATATTAACACATGTGTATGGAATCTAGGAAGATGGTACTGATGAAACCTATTTGCAGGGCAGCAGTGGAGACACAGATGTAGAGAACAGATTTGTGGACACAGTTTGGGAGGAAGAGGGTGGGACGAATTGAAAGAATAGCATGGAAATATACATTACCATACGTAAAATAGATAGTGGAATTTGCTGTGTAACACAGGGAACTCAACTCAGTGCTCTGTGACAACCTAGAGTTGTGGGATGGAGGAGGTGGGAGGGAGGTTCAAGAAGGAGGGGACATATGTATACTATATGTATACATATTCATGTTGATATATGGCAGAAACCAGCACAATATTATACAGCAAATATCTTTAATAAAATTTTTTAAAATGTACCTTGTATAGTGTTCCAGTTTCTTTAATGGCTACTAGCATTGTGTATCCTTTTCCATCACTTTACTTTTTAATCCATTTGAATCTTCATTTAAAGAGTATTTCTTATAGACACCATATAGTTGTCCCACTTTTTATCTACTCACAAAATCTGGCTTTCACTTTAATTTACTTTTACATTTCGTATGATTGATATGCTTTGGTTTATGTTATTATCTTCTGTTGTATATTTGTCTCATTTATTTCTTTGTTCCCTCTGATTATTTTTATGATTCCATCATATCTTTGTTAGCTAATTAGATATAACTCTTTGCTTTTTACTGCTTTTGCTCTATTTTTTTTTTTTTAATTTTGGCCTCACCACCAGAATGTTCCTTGACCAGGGACTGAACCCAGTCACAGCAGTGAAAGCACCGAATTCTAATCACTAGACCTCTAGGGAACTCCCTCTATCTGTTCTGTTTTTAATTGTTGGGGTACATTTTTACTTATCATTATCTTTAAGCACTATTATTCCACTTCACGTATAGTATGAGCAACTTACAATAATATATTTCCATTCCCCCACCAACTGTTACACTCTAATTGTCATTCAGTATATTATATGTACACATAAGTACATAGTATGTTGCCACTCTTTTATATTTAAATAGCTATTTTTAAAAGAGATTGAAATAGGAAAAGTTGGTTTTACTGTAGATTTTCAATATAAAACAACAGTGGGGAAAATAAACCAAGCTACCTTATGGCAGAAAGTGAAGAGGAACTAAAAAGCCTCTTGATGAAAGTGAAAGAGGAGTGTGAAAAGGTTGGCTTGAAGCTCAACATTCAGAAAACGAAGATCATGGCATCTGGTCCCATCACTTCATGGGAAATAGATGGAAAAACAGTGGAAACGGTGTCAGACTTTATTTTGGGGGGCTCCAAAATCACTGCAGATGCTGATTGCAGCCAGGAAATTAAAAGACGCTTACTCCTTGGAAGGGAAGTTATGACCAACTTTGATAGTATATTAAAAAGCAGAGACATTACTTTGCCAACGAAGGTCCATCTAGTCAAGGCTATGGGTTTTCCCGTGGTCATGTATGGATGTGAGAGTTGGACTGTGAAGAAAGCTGATCGCCGAAGAATCGATTCTTTTGAACTGTGGTGCTGGAGAAGACTCTTGAGAGTCCCTTGGACTGCAAGGAGATCCAACCAGTCCATTCTAAAAGAGATCAATCCTGGGTGTTCATTGGTAGGACTGATGCTAAAGCTGAAACTCCAATACTTTGGACACCTCATGCAACGAGTTGACTCACTGAAAAAGACTCTGATGCTGGAAAGGTTGGGGGTGGGAGGAGAAGGGGACGACCAAGAATGAGATGGCTGGATGGCATCACCAACTCTGTGGACATGAGTTTGAGTGAACTCCGGGAGTTGGTGATGGACAGGGAGGCCTGGCGTGCTGTGATTCATGGGGTTGCAAAGAGTCGGACACGACTGAGCGACTGAACTGAACTGAACTGAACCTATAAAATGGCACATCTGACTGACTATGCAGTAAGCATATTAAAGAAACTCATATAACTTCTCATTATTAAAGTACAGCTGTTAGTTCTTTGATTCCTGAAATCATAATTTCTTATATATTATTATTTTAATAAAAATTCATATTTCTGTTTGTTTCCAATTTTCAATAACTTGATCCCAAATTTCACGGTTTTATTTTCAGGTTGTCAGATGGTTCACACCTCCAGATTAAATATTCAGATTTATCCAATAGCTCTTCTAATGTTGATAATTATGCAAACTGAAGAAAGAAAAATTCATCCATATGGTCTTATTTTAATTGTCTTAATGGGTTGGTTAATACAGCTTTTCCATTCATTTATTTTGATATTTCCTGCCAGATTCTCAATAACTCTCAAATAAATCATTAACACATCAGGATCAAGGACATAATATGAGATAAACCACTTATTTTTTAAAAACTGTGATAAAGATTTGTTGTCAGCCGTCCAGATACACTTTTCACATTTTAAAAGTCTGCAATATAATGCAATTTTTAACTCCATAAAGGTGAAATCTCAACTCAAGCTATACGTATAGCTTTGAGGAGATAAAAGAGGTCCACATTTCATAAGGAAAGTCTCCTAGACATAGACACTATAACGATTTATTCATAAGTGTCAATAAATTGAGATGGTCAAAATATTCCTTATAAAGTCAAGCCTATATCAGAAAATATTAAAATTTTGAACTATATAAACTACATATTATCAACTAATTAATATAATATTTACTAAAATAAAAGACATAAGAAGACCAAAAAATTAAATACTACAGTAGGAAATGGGGTAAAAGTTTAAAATCTTTCAAATCTCAGTGATGTGTTTACGTATGTTGGTATATTTAATTATCCATTATATAATTCTCTGAAATTTTGCTTAAAGATTGAAATATTCAATAATTTAAAATGCAAAGTCAAAAATATCTTGCTTTATGGAAAGAATAATACTATAGGAATCCCAAAAAAGGATTCTCATTATTAAACTCTCTGTCTTTTTAAAGATTTATCATGATGAGATTGAAGATTTTCTTGGAAAATGTAATATTGCTTCAGTAAAACTCTTCTTATGGTATATGGGATATTAGTCATCAGTTCCTATGATAATTAAACCACCAATTAAAAATAATCAAAAGTTGAAGGGCAGCAACTTAATTGCCAAATTAGGCCCTACCCTACAGGAGAATATCTGCAATAGTTAAGGCAAAGGAAGAGAGAAGTGCTTTTCATTTAGACCTGATTTAAAAAATATAAAAGTACACTCTGTTCTAGACCTAGACATGGAGTATGCTCCTCTCTTAACATAGAACCTTAAGCAAAGTAGCCATTGCTCAAGTCCCAGAAATGCTCTTTCAAATTGTCTTTTCCATCTGCAACTTTGGGCCCCATCTTGTTCCTTGATTCCTCCTCATAGGTTAGGTATCGGATCCACAGTGTTAATAGGATTATATTCTTTCAGTTCAGTTCAGTTCAGTCGCTCAGTCGTGTCCGACTTTTAGCGACCCCATGAATCACAGCATGCCAGGCCTCCCTGTCCATCACCAACTCCCGGAGTTCACTCAAACTCAGGTCCATCGAGTCAGTGATGCCATCCAGCCACCTCATTCTCTGTCGTCCCCATCTCCTCCTACCCCCAATCGCTCCCAGCATCAGAGTCTTTTCCAGTGAGTCAACTCGTCGCATGAGGTGGCCAAAGTATTGCAGTTTCAGCTTTAGCATAAGTCCTTCCAATGAACACCCAGGATCAATCTCCTCTAGAATGGACTAGTTGGATCTCCTTGCAGTCCAAGGGACTCTCAAGAGTCTTCTCCAACACCACAGTTCAAAAGCATCAATTCTTCGGTGATCAGCTTTCTTCACAGTCCAACTCTCACATCCATACATGACCACGGGAAAAACCATAGCCTTGACTAGACGGACCTTGGTTAACTGTGGCTAAAAGGAAAAATTTTTTTTTTTTTTTCTTAATGGATACAAGTTTATAACTATTAACTCTTGCAAAAATCTAGTTATGGTAGATGATATAATGGTTTTCCAACACTTTAAGACAGGATATTTTAAGATGCTACTATTATGACATAAAGATTGCATGCTTTTGTAATGAGAAAACAAAAAGAATATGTTACATTTGTTTAGAACTACAGTTTTATAAAATATAGTCACACATTTTAGTATTTTTCATTTTACCCTGGAAACAAGAGTATGAGATTAGAAAAAAGCAATTCATTTAATTCATATTTTACAGAAGAGAAATATGTCATTTAAGAGAGGTTAAAGGATTTGGTTGAACAAAATTCATAAAAGAATAAAATAAACTTGAATGTGAAGATTTTGGCTCACTGACAGAGGGGGACAGTAGAATCCAGAAAATATAGGTCAGGCAGTGTCGCTAAGCTCTTAGAAGCAAGGTAGACTCAAATATTACAAAGGAGCCACAAGTTTTGAATGATATCCATGGGAATCTGACCTATCTGTGGGGATAATTATATAATTATAAGAAATCAGCATCCTTAGGGACAAGAGAGACGGACAGGCAACAGGGTACTGTTCATTCCATACAATCAAAAGAAATCAAGGACAGACAGTCAAGAAAGTAAGGCAGAAGTCTCAATATAAACACAATCCTTGACTATTTTCCAGCTCCTAGCTAGAAACTATTGACTGAGGAGAAGACAGTCCAAGGAAGGAACAGCCCTGCAAAACTTCAGAAGGTGTACATGATAGGGACTCCTCTATTCCTTTCCCAAAAGGACCTATGACCATTTACTTGGCTAAACATACAAGCTGTATTTTATGGCTAACGGGGAAAACATAGATGTTTTGAGTGTGTGACTGCATGTTTTAATTCAAGAAAACTCAGAGAGGCCATCCTACTACCTAGACCTGGGGAATCATCTCATACATAGTTCAGTTCAGTTGCTTACTTGTGTCTGACTTTTTGCAACACCATAGACTGCAGCACCGTAGGCTTCCATGTCCTTAGCCATTTCCCGGAGCTTGCTCAAACTCGTGTCCAATCATCTCCTAACCTCACCTTCAACAGCTTTGAAGTTCTACTCCCTCTATCCAGCTCTAACCACTCCCTTACAGTTGCTGCTACAGGCACTCCCCAATAAACTTTCTGCATGCAAGTCATCTCAGAATCGGTTTCCCAACTTAAGAGAGATGCTAAACTTGGGTATTATTACAATAACTTCATGAAAATGCAAAAGCACTACTGTTTGTTTCCGTGAGTGTCAAGGTTAAAAGGTTAATGTGAGCTAGTATTGTAAAGGATGTGAAAACAGCCATCAAGTTAAGGGGAGCTTCAGTTCAGTTCAGTCGCTCAGTCGTTTCCGACTCTTTGCAACCCCATGAATCACAGCCAGGCCTCCCTGTCCCTCACCAACTCCCGAAGTTCACTCAAACACATGTCCATCAAGTTGGCGATGCAATCCAGCATCGCATTCTCTGTCGTCCCCTTCTCCTCCCGTCCCCAATCCTTCCCAGCATCAGAGTCTTGCTTAAACTGATACTAAATTTCTAAAGGCCCAGTTAGAAAAATACATCTGTTCCAAGGGTATATACATTGATTCTAGGAATTCTTCTTTTAGGAATATGTTAAGAAAATTATGAGTAAGAGTACAGATTGACTATGCCAAAGCCTTTGACTGTGTGGATCACAATAAACTGTGGAAAATTCTGAAAGAGATGGGAATCCCAGACCACCTGACCTGCCTCCTGAGAAACCTGTATGCAGGTCAGGAAGCGACAGTCAGAACTGGACATGGAATAACAGACTGGTTCCAAATAGGAAAAGGAGTACGTCAAGGTTGTATATTGTCACCCTGCTTATTTAACTTATATGCAGAGTACATCATGAGGAAGGCTGGGCTGCAAGAAGCACAAGCTGGAATCAAGATAGTGGGGAGAAATATCAATAACCTCAGATATGCAGATGACACCACCCTTATGGCAGAAAGTGAAGAGGAACTCAAAAGCCTCTTGATAAAAGTGAAAGAGGAGAGTGAAAAGGTTGGCTTGAAGCTCAACATTCAGAAAACAAAGATCGTGGCATCTGGTCCCATCACTTCATGAGAAATAGATGGGGAAACAGTGGAAAAGAGTGTCAAACTTTGTTTTTTTGGGCTCCAAAATCACTGCAGATGCTGATTGCAGCCATGAAATTAAAAGACGCTTACTCCTTGGAAGGAAAGTTAAGACCAACCTAGATAGTATATTAAAAAGCAGAGACATTACTTTGCCAACAAAGGTCCATAGTCAAGGCTATGGTTTTTCCCGTGGTCATGTATGGATGTGAGAGTTGGACTGTGAAGAAAGCTGAGCGCCAAAGAATTGATGCTTCTGAACTGTGGTGCTGGAGAAGACTCTTGAGAGTCCCTTGGACTGCAAGGAGATCCAAACAGTCCATTCTAAAGGAGATCAATCCTGGGTGTTCATTGGTAGGACTGATGCTAAAGCTGAAACTACAATACTTTGGCCACCTCATGCGACGAGTTGACTCACTGGAAAAGACTCTGATACTGGGAAGGATTGTGGGCCGGAGGAGACGGGGACGGCAGAGAATGAGATGGCTGGATGGCATCACTGACTTGATGGACATGAGTTTGAGTGAACTCCGTGAGGGAGTTGGTGATGGACAGGGAGGCCTGGCGTGCTGTGATTCATGGGGTCGCGGAGAGTCGGACACGACTGAGCGACTGAACTGAACTGAACAGATATTATGCATATAAT
Organism: Moschus berezovskii; assembly: GCF_049115385.1. NCBI lineage: Eukaryota > Metazoa > Chordata > Mammalia > Artiodactyla > Moschidae > Moschus > Moschus berezovskii. The sequence continues at coordinate 25,809,398 of NC_142466.1, forward strand.
TTTTCATGTCAGCACTGTTCATAACAATAGATTATAATTGTATATAAAAAATTAAAGTTTTGTTATATCAATATTCTTATATTAGTAAGAATTAGGCACTGTCACATGGTACACAAGTATATATATTTAAATGTTAAATAGTATAAATATATTAAGTAATTTGTTATACATATTTGGATATACTATGAACCCAAATGTATTACACAGAAAATAAATACATATTATAATATCATTTATATTCTCACCATGCTTATGTGTTCTCTTCTACATTTTATGTATTTCCTGACTTTTTAAATAAAAATTAATAATAAAGTTATCTTATTTTAAAATGATAACAAACTCTGGTCAGAATTTGGTTCTAAGTGAACTGATCTAAGTGACAAATTATGTTTATCCTTATATTTTTTATGTGGGATAACTTCCTAGCCTTGTTGGAGTAGAAGAAAAAAATCAAAGCAAGTATAAATGCATTATCTTTAGAGAGAATAATAAATTAAGATGTTGTTTACACTGTCTTCATCCGTAATTTTTTTTCCCAATTGAGTTGTATAAGTTACAGGTAACAATAAATACCAAAATGGGCACATTCCTCTTTTCATAATCTTTCTCTTGTCCTCATTAAGGGAAAAGCCCTTTAATCTTTTTTTTTCCTTTAACTTGAATTTGGACTTTTGCCCATCATTATCAGATCAAAGCTTCTACATTGATAAATTGAGATAATTAGCATAGCACAGAAGTGGCACATAGGAAAGTTGTAATATATACTAATTATGTGGATTACAGGCATCATTAGCATTGTTTAACCTGGTTGGTGGGAAACAGGGTAGTCCTTTTGCCAGTAACATTTCCACGTCACTATCCAATTATTTCTTCAGATATAGAAGTGCAATATAGGGCTTGGTGTTCTCAGAATAATGCTCTCCTAAATCTTCCTGGCACTAACAACATAAGTGCATACTATAAAAGTCCCAGTCACTGCCCACAGCAGTCCAGCAAGAAAATTGCTTATTGCATATATCCTTTGTGTATGTTGCTTGCCATGACAGATGGGAACTAGAAAAAAAAGGAAGTTTCAACTACATCAGATTATGGCAGATATTGACAGTATAGAATACACACATATAGTAAGGGTGATGAAAAAAATGCCTCAGCAGTTTTAGAGGGAAATTCACCCTTAGTCAGACAAGCAGAGGGAGCATGTGAGCCTCCAGAGGTTATAAGATCTGAGAAGAAATGGATAGCTTGAAGAGAAAAGAGTAGTGACATAAGAAAATAAAGAATATTTCAGTCTCAGAAAGAAAATCAATGAAAATGATGAACTGCTATCAAAGGAAATAAACTGATTATTCCAGTTTCCACAAGAAGGAAGGTGCTGTAGGTAATCTGTCAGGATGAGCAGGATTTTGGAAGGTGAGCGAGAAAGCTTACATGCTATCATCTATCTCTATTCTCATCTCCCTGAAAAGAGAATTAGTTAGATGTTGGAAGCAATTTAAAATTAATTTATTTAGTTCAATGAAGTTCATATTGGTACATATATATTTTTGAATTATTTTCTACGCTTTTCTTTTATACTTTTTAAATAAAATGTTGCAAAAGTATTAAAAATATAATTATATTCATGAAACGTTTAAGAAAAAATAATAAAACAAAGCACCCATGAACCTTCCAAGCAACTTAAGAGAACTTATATCTGTATCTTAGAAGATGCCCAGATTTCCCAACCTGGCAATATTTCTCCTTTATGCCATCAAGAGAAAATAACCACTGTCCTGAGTTCTGATTTAAGCATGTGTTTGATTTTCTATCAACTGTAAATACACACATAACCAACATATTAGCCAATGAAATCAAATCATATACATATACACTTACTTTGCTATTTTCATTCAACTTTATAGTTTGGAATCTAATTATGTTTATTGTATATAGTCTTACTGGGGCTTCCCCGGTTGCTCAGTTGTAAAGAATCTGCCTGCCAATGCAGGAGACACAGGTTCAGTCCCTGGATCAGGAAGACCCTGGAGAAAGAAATGGCAACCCACTCTAGTATTCTTGCCTGGAAAACCCCATGGACAGAGGAGCCAAGTGTGCTACAGCCACGGGATCACAAAGTGTAGGACATAACTTAGCAACTAAACAACAAATACAGTCTTATTGTATGATATACCATAATATATCTGTTCAATTGATTTTTGAAAGCTTGCTGCATTGTTTCAATGTTATTACAAATGAGGATACCTTTGAACACAGAGATCCAGAGTATCTACATGTTCAAATGTATTACATAATAAAAGTTTTTTATAGAGATTTTTTTAATCAAAATCTGAACCCCATTACACTGCATCACATGAGAGGTCTGTTTTTCATCCGTGGCAAACCTAGTGTCATTCTGTCTTCTAACTTTTGCCAATTAAGTATTCTCCAATATGGTTTTTATTTATATTTTCTTAAAGATTAATAAGGTTGGACACTTCCTCATAAGATAGTCAATATCTATATTATCTCTTTTGTGAACTTCCCTTTCATGACTTTGCCACTATTTTGGTATGAAGGTTACCTTTTGCTTACTGTTTTGAGCAAATTCTTCACATATTCTGGGTATTAAAACTGTAAGTTGCTGCAACATTTTTTTAGATTCTAACTTATTTTTTTAATTCTTTTTTTCTGGTTTTCCTGTATGCAGAGACATCCTTAATTTTAAGATCATCAAATTTATCAACTGTTTCCAAAATGGGTTTGTATTTGGTGGTCTTGTTTAATTTTAAAAGAAATTTTTTAAAAAAACACTTCTAACATCAGATAAAAAGAAAAAATCTCCACTATTAACTTTTAAACTTTTAGATTCTTTACTTTTACATTAAATTTGTTAAGCCAGGTGCAAACCAGGAAGAGCTCCCCAGCAGACTCGATCTGCCAAAGACTTGCTCTTGAACTTCTCAGTCAAGAGAACTTTGACAAACACAGGTGTACTGTTTAAGCCACTTGTTCTGTGATATTCTGTTATAGCAGATCAAACTGAGTAGAGGAATATTTAAATATACTCTGCACTTTCCTCCTATACTCAAATGTACTTTCATAGTAGTAAGGAATACAAAATTTCTTCCTTTATTTACTTAAACTAAAAGTAGCTCGTACTTCTAAGTCGAGTACTAAGTCTCCTGAAAGCAAACTGAAGGCTTACTTTTTCAGCTGCATATATTAATATATAATAATAATTCATTTTAGGGGGTATAACAAAGTAAAAAAAGATATTTCAAATCTGCAAAACTTACAGATTCATTGCCGATTTTTGAAAGAAGTCCCAGAAATTCAGGACTATGTACAGAAAATGTCATAGATGTCAAAGCACTTTACATGTGTAGAATTAAATAACCTAGATTTCCCTAGCACTACTCTCTGTAAGACAGGTTTGAGGTAAATATTTTATAGAGCAGGCACCCATACCTCTGAGGTTCACTCAGTGCTATCAATTTGGTTAACATACTTGCTGTCCATTTGGCTTAATTCCCCAAATAATAACAATAACAACATCAATAATGATAATAATGGCTAAAATTTAACCACTTTCTATGTGTCAAGCACTGTTTTAAATGATTTATGTTTATCAGCATGCTTAATACTTAAAACTATATTGCAGACTATTAGATAGCAAAGTGTATGCTTTCTTATCAAAATAACCTATAAATATTTCTGAGTTTAAAAATACACATAAATAATATTTAAGAAAATTGCTTCCAAACTCCTGAGTCATTTACTTATTTTTTCAGCCCAAAGGTCATATATATATTGAAAACTAGGAAGTAATTACACATTCAAATTAGAACAATTCAGACACGACTTAGTGGCTAATAATAACAACAATCATATTTAAAACTTTAGAAATTAGTATTAAACTATCTTTAGTATAGCTTAAAAATGTAAGTAAAAATGCTTTTATCCAAGACTAGAGTCAGAACAGAGACAGTTGATAAGAAAAAAAAAAAAAGTGAAAGATTCAGCACTCCCCTAGTCACCAGTCATCAGTTATGACCTTACCAGGAAGCAAAGACCCTAATCCATTAATCCGACTTAGTGTCTACAACTAAAGAAACACTATAAAAGGCTATCTGGAGGGAAAGGGTGAATTGGGTATTGTTTAATGTGAACAGATTTTCAATTTTGCAAGATGAAAAGAGCTCTGGATACTGGCTGTGCAGCAGTGTAAATTATCTAACACTACTGAACTGTACACTTCAGTTCAGTTCAGTTCAGTCGCTCAGTCATGTCCGACTCTTTGCAACCCCATGAATCACAGCACGCCAGGCCTCTCTGTCCATCACCAACTCTCGTAGTTCACTCAAACTCACGTCCATCGAGTCAGTGATGCCATCCAGCCATCTCATTCTCTGCCGTCCCCTTCTCCTCCTGCCCCCAATCCCTCCTAGCATCAGAGTCTTTTCCAGTGAGTCAACTCATCGCATGAGGTGGCCAAAGTATTGGAGTTTCAGCTTTAGCATCAGTCCTTCCAATGAATACCCAGGATTGATTCCCCCCAGAATGGACTGTTTGGATCTCCTTGCAGTCCAAGGGACTCTCAAGAGTCTTCTCCAGCACCACAGTTCAAAAGCATCAATTCCACTTAAGATTGATTAAGATGGTAAATTTTATATGTGCATTTTACCATTTTTTAAGTGAAAAAGAAAATAAAGAAAAAAGTTACCTTTTACCTCCATTGCTAGTAAGAGCTACTTTCTCCCAACTTTCAAGAGTAACAAATAAGCAAAGGAAGACAGAAGAATAGAAACTGGAAAATTAAATCAACATTTGTTGACTGACTAATCAGAGCTTGCAAAGGCAAGCACTATAGCCTCTCATTTTTAGATATAAATTTAAAGTTAATAACAATTGTCCAATCTAATGCAACAAATGTTAAAACTAATACATAAACACAATTCTGGGAAGATCGAGTTCTGTTTTATGCTAGACTACTTTTCAAAATATCACACCAAATGCAATTCTATCAGGCCAACAAAGGCTTTTATTGAGTAAGTGCTCAAAAAGAAAATAATGCATAATACCTAGTCGGAAATTCAATGAACTTCAGATAACATTGATCTTACTGGCAGTAATTATAAATACCATAAATTTAAAGTCTATAAAGAGCTTATACACGTGTGTGTGTGTGTGTGTGTGTATATAAACAGCCTTCCTTTATTTTCCAGGTTAACAATTTTATTCAATTCATCCTAATAAAAATATATCCCACACCAAGAGTAAGAAACAGATCATGACAAATTAAAACCTTCAGAGATGATAGGTTTAAAAGTAAAGATGAGTCTTCTCAGAGAAGACTGGCTTTGTCTTAAATATTGGGTTAGCCAAAAGGTTCATTTGGGCTATGCCATAACATTTTACAGGAAAACCTGAATGAACGTTTTTGCCAACCCAAAACATGTAACATGATAAGAATGACATAGAAAACTGTGATAACACCTTCAATGAAATAAAATGGGGAGAAAAAAAATTGAAGAGGGATATATACACACATGTCTTATTACCATGTTCCCTTTGTATTTGGGTCAAAGACTGGCCAGAGAGAAGAATGATTGAGATGACTGCTGTTTTCTAATGCTTACCAAGGGGAGAACAATGTACTACAGGACAAATTTTCATTGAGTAAAATAGCAAGGGAGAAGTCACTCTTTATCCAACCTCAGAATGGAGCTAAGGAGATAGACATGTGACTGATGAAGTGAAAAATTAATCATGGAACTCAAGATAGCTCTAGAAGCTAAAATATCCCACAGTTTCTCACGTTGCAGTAGGAAAAGAATTTCTTGATTAACAATGAAGTTTCTCTTGCAAAGAACCTTTTGGATTATGAATATATCAGATCTAGCTTGTGAAACACAGACTGGAAAAAAAGTATGTCAAGGCTGTATAATGTCACCCTGCTTGTTTAACTTATATGAAGAGGGCATCATGTGAAATGCCGGGCTGGATGAAACACAAGCTGGAATCAAGATTGATGGGAGAAATATCAATAACCTCAGATATGCAGATGACACCGCCCTTATGGCAGAAAGTGAAGAAGAACTAAAGAGCCTCTTGATGAAAGTGAAAGAGGAGAGTTAAAAAGTTGGCTTAAAACTCAACATTCAGAAAACTAAGATCATGGTATCTGGTTCCATCATTTCATGACAAATAGATGGGGAAACAATGAAAATGGTGAGATACTTTTGGGGGGGCTCCAAAAACACTGCAGATGGTGACTGCAGCCATGAAATTAAAAGACGCTTGCTCCTTGGAAGAAAAGTTATGACCAAACTCAACAGCATATTAAAAAGCAGAGACATTACTTTACCAACAAAGATCCATCTAGTCAAAGCTATGGTTTTTCCAGTAGTCATGTATGGATGTGAGAGTTGGAATATAAAGAAAGCTGAGCCTCGAAGAACTGATGCTTTTGAACTGTGGTGTAGGAGAAGACTCTTAAGAGTCCCTTGGATAGCAAGGAGATCCAACCTGTCAATACTAAAGGAAATCAGTCCTGAATAGATGCTTGAAACTCCAATACTTTGGCCTCCTGATGCGAAGAACTGACTCATTTGAAAAGACCTTGATGTTGGGGAAGATTGAAGGCAGGAGGAGAAGGGGATGACAGAGGATGAGATGGTTGGATGGCAAACCTAATCAATGGACATGAGTTTGAGTAAACTTCGGGAGTTGGTGATGGACAGGGAAGCCTAGCATGCTGAAGTCCCTAACATGCTGAAGATCCCTAGCATGGGGTCACAGAGTCAGACACGACTGAGTGATTGAACTGAGTTTGTGAAAGTTAATAAAGGAAAAAACTTCACTAAAACAGTCAGGAGGCCAGAAGGGGAGCTCTCATGCATATAACACTTCAGGTCAATACAGATCCAAAGAGGAAGAGGACACTTCCTCTGTCCAGCAGAGGAAGTGACACTGCTGCTGCTGCTGCTGCTGCTAAGTCACTTCAGTCATGTCTGACTCTGTGAGACCCCATAGATGGCAGCCCACCAGACCCCTCCGTCCCTGGGATTCTCCAGGCAAGAACACTGGAGTGGGTTGCCATTTCCTTCTCCAGTGCATGAAAGTGAAAAGTGAAAGTGAAGTAGCTCCATCATGTCTGACTCCTCGCGACCCCGTGGACTGTAGCCCACCAGGCTCCTCTGTCCGTGGGATTTCCCAGGCAAGAGTACTGGAGTGGGTTGCCATTAAGAGAAAGATTTTCTCCTTGCTCTGTAACAGCTCAGCCAACAAAAGAATATCACAACTCAGCCAATGAAAAGCCACCATACTTTGAACTCCTAGTTTCCTCCAATGGGACTTTCGTTTATAACAATCTCTCCCAACTCCCTTTTCCCCTCTCAAGAGTTTTCTCTCCTTTGTTTTACCCACACTTGCATGTCATCCACCATAATCACACAAAGAATTGAGTTGCAATTCTTTGCTGCTCCCAGATAAACCTGTTTTACTGGTAAAATAATGAGTCATTTTATTGTTTTAGGTTAATTTACATTTATAAATTATATATATGTATACATACTAATTATTAAAACTGTAGATCAAAAATACCCTTGATTAAATACACAAAAGTTGATAATACTTAAGTAAAGCTAACAGTAGTTAAAATTTAAAAATCAAAACTAGTAGAAATAAGATCACAATTTTAAGTAAACCTGAGTATAGATTCACAAAATAGCCTTAAAATTTAATCTGGCTCTCAATTCCATTCTGGAAAAGGGGAAAAACCATATGTTTAGAAAAGTGTGTGTGTGTGTGCGTGCATATGTATTTAGCAAATTTAGGAAAATATAAATTTCTAGATGTGGATTTATATTGGGGTATAGAGTATCTCTTAATAAATCAGCCATAATAAATAATTATTTGTCTATTTCTGCTTCATTGACTATGCCAAAGCCTTTGACTGTGTCGATCACAATAAACTGTGGAACATTCTGAAAGAGATGGGAATCCCAGACCACCTGACCTGCCTCTTGAGAAACCTGTATGCAGGTCAGGAAGCAACTGTTAGAACTGGACATGGAACAACAGACTGGTTCCAAATAGGAAAAGGTGTACGTCAAGGTTGTATATTGTCACCTTGCTTGTTTAACTTATATGCAGAGTACATCATGAGGAACGCTGGGCTGCAAGAAGCACAAGCTGGAATCAAGATTGCTGGGAGAAATATCAATAACCTCAGATATGCGGATGACACTACCCTTATGGCAGAAAGTGAAGAGGAACTCAAAAGCCTCTTGATGAAAGTGAAAGAGGAGAGTGAAAAGGTTGGCTTGAAGCTCAACATTCAGAAAACAATGATCATGGCATCTGGTCCCATCACTTCATGGGAAATAGATGGAAAAACAGTGGAAACAGTGTCAGACTTTGTTTTTTTGGGCTCCAAAATCACTGCAGATGCTGATTGCAGCCATGAAATTAAAAGACACTTACTCCTTGGAAGGAAAGTTATGACCAACCTTGATAGTATATTAAAAAGTAGAGACATTACTTTGCCAACCAAGGTCTGTCTAGTCAAGGCAATGGTTTTTCCCGTGGTCATGTATGGATGTGAGAGTTGGACTGTGAAGAAGGCTGATCGCCGAAGAATCGATGCTTTTGAACTGTGGTGTTGGAGAAGACTCTTGAGAGTCCCTTATACTGTAAGGAGATCCAACCAGTCCATTCTGAAGGAGATCAATCCTGGATGTTCATTGGAAGGACTGATGCTAAAGCTGAAACTCCAATACTTTGGCCACCTCATGCGACGAGTTGACTCACTGGAAAAGACTCTGATGCTGGGAAAGGTTGGGGGCGGGAGGAGAAGGGGACGACGGAGAACGAGATGGCTGGATGGCATCACCGACTCTTTGGACATGAGTTTGAGTGTACTCTGGGAGTTGGTGATGGACAGGGAGGCCTGGCGTGCTGTGGTTCATGGGGTCGCGGAGAGTTGGACACGACTGAGCGACTGAACTGAAGTTAAAGCTACAATAAATGCAATTATTTAACTAAATTAAAAGTCCCAGTAAGAAACATGACACATTTAAAATAGATAATGTGCTGAAGGGACTATTTAGAAGAGGTGGCGGGGTGGGGCGGGGGGGTGGTTAGGGTGGTGGGGATCAAAGTAGAGTACCATGAAGTACCCTTGGGCCACAATCAGCAGGAAGAAACCAACTCTCTTGGGCCTAAAGGGGCCAGGGAGGGGATATACCCATTATGACCAACAGCTATAGGCAGAGGAACATTCAAAGGAGTTGTAGATATTTGTAGAGAAAAAGAGCGGAAATAGAGTAGGTGGTAAACTGCAGACAGACAAGGAAGAAGCCTGGGAGAAAGATCCCGTGACCTTTCCACCCTCTGTCTCTCTTACCTGTGACTGGTGTTTCCACCATCTGGCTGGGGATCACCGGGCAAAAGAACCTTGTTGAAGCAGTGCCTGTGACTGAGCTCCTCTGGCACGAAGTAGGGTGGAGAAAGGCAGATTATGCATCTGGAGGGGCAAAAGCAGGACATTCAGCACAAATTTACATACCAATTTCAGATTTTCAACAGCCATTTCCAGAAGCCCATTTAACTCAAACCATTTTCAAAGATAAGTAGAGTGTTTTGCTTTGTTTTTTAAATTGAAGATTTTTAGAGTTTCTCAATACCGTCCATTTATATGGGTAACAGAGTCAGTAATTAAACTGTCTTCCAATTCCATACCCGGTATTTCTCTGGGTACTTGGATAAATCTAGATGTAAAAGAACTAAAGGGCTTAGAGAGATGCTTTTAACTCTCTTTTCTTCCATGCTGGGTCTTGAAAATGTTAATGTATAGCTGGAGTATGGAACAGAGATATGGAGTTCCAATAAATCTTCACAGTTATGCACATTTTTTTAATGGCCTACAAGAATCATACAGATGCACAGGGAGTTCTGTGTCAATCTTTAGAGATCCATTACTGAAGTCCATGCAAATGGTAAAGAATACAGCACAAGATCTAATGAAACCCTTTCACAAAGAAACAACAGAAGCTGAAGTGGAATGTTAAAACCCACATTTTGCTAGGTTAAGAAGACGTAATTGAGGAAGTTTTCAGGACCAGAAAGCAAGCCCTCTGTTTACACACAGTGAGAATTCTAGCTTCCTGTACAACCCTGTGCCCTTAAAAGGTTTAGAGAGCTCTTTGATTCAAAAGAATTACACTGCCTAAAGAAAGAAAGCAAAATTAACAGATCAATGGGAATCAAAATAGCCAGTACTTCTAAATTAGCCTGTGCTGTATGTTTTTAAAACAGCATTAGGAGAAAGAAATGGTAATCCCAGAAAGATAACGGAGTTCAAATAAACTAAGTCCTTCAAAAAGAGTTCTGATTTAAGAAAGCATGGAGTGTGTGATGTATAATGCTTTGAGGTGTACATTTGAGACACAAAGTGTGAGGAGTCTGAGGCAGACAGAGAGTTTGAATGATAAGCCAAGGCTGCTTCATAAATAATAGGAAATGAAAATTACCCTCCCCCCATATATTCTAAAACTGAGTCCTAAGAGTAAATCTCTTCCGAGACAGTTCTGCAAGCATTTTGCAACCTTAGAAACACTGAGCAGCAGATACATTGCATTAACAGAGGCAGGGAACTGCTGTTTTTTAACTGTACAGGCTGCATGCCATAAAGGTGCTGTATCACTCATATGGTTTGTAATAAATCTTTTGTATTCTTTCCTCACAATAATTTATCTGAAATAGAAGCCAACACCTTCCAGGTTACCAAGCCTAGCTATTGAATTAATTCATGAGCTGGACTGAAAAAACGGGCCATTCTTCACCACCAGGATCATGAATATTTTAATGTCTGAATAAAGTTAAAGCAACTCAACTTTGTGGAGATGCCACCGGGAGAGAAACACCTGTACCCCTACACTCATAATTCCACCAATTCAATAACAAAAAATATGTTTAGAACAATTCCCCAGACTAGAATTAGACTTCTTTAGCATACAGGACCAGAACTGGGTATGTGAAGAAATAAGTGAAAAATCCCAGATAAAACAATGACTTTTCAAAACTTCTGGGCTTCTGCCAACCTAAATGATCTGACAACACAAAGAGGAAATTGGAGAGTAGTTGATATAATTTTTCTCTGTTCTCCAACAACTCTGTCAGTTTACTTTTACCAAAATCAGAAAACATAAAGGAAAATAAACATTCACAGAAGATTGATGAGAAAGATGTATATGTTTTGCTTGCATCATTGTTTTCCTTGGTCAAGGAAGCAAATGGGCGATTGTATCTAACCTAATCTGAACGTGGCAGTAAACAATCCTTATTTCTGACAAATATTATACTATCTGTGTGAAGTGAAGTCGCTCAGTCATGTCTGACTCTTTGCAACCCCATAGACTGTAGCCCACCAGGCTTCTCTGTCCATGGGATTCTCCAGGCAAGAATACTGGAGTGGGTTGCCATTTCCTTCTCCAGGGATTATACTAACTGCTACTGCTGCTGCTAAATCACTTCAGTCGTGTCCGACTCTGTGTGACCCCATAGACGGAAGCCCACCAGGCTCCCCTGTCCCTGGCATTCTCCAGGCAAGAACACTGGAGTGGGTTGCCATTTCCTTCTCCAGGGATTATACTATCTCCGTTCCGTTCAGTCGCTCAGTCATGTCCGACTCTTTGCGACCCCGTGGACTGTAGCCTACCAGGCTTCTCCGTCCATGGGATTCTCCAGGCAAGAATACTGGAGTGGGTTACCATCTCCTTCTCCAGGGGATCTTCCCGACCCAGGGATCAAACCAGGGTCTCCCGCATTGGGGGCAGATGCTTTAACCTCTGAGCCACCAGTCCTCAAATCACCACTGCCAGAGAGTGATTAAGTTAAACCTCTAACTTTGTGATTCTCAACATCGGCTGCATATTAGAGTTACTTGCAGCAGTTTGAATCAGAATTTCTGGGGATAGGAATGGGCCATCAGCATTTTTTAAAGGTTCCTGCAACACTTAACTGTTATCCTATGCAAAGATGTTGCAAGGGGAATGTGAATTTCTTTGCAGTACTTTTATGACTTGAACATCATCAGTGTTAACTGAATTTCCTTACTTTGTTTGATCACTAGTACAAATCATGCCTTTCTTATAATTACATCATAAGAACTTGCTGAGAATTCTTTAGTGAAAATGAACAAATAAAAATTTTACCATTTTGGTGTTTTACAGCAAATTTCTATTCCTATGTGCCCATAAGCACACTAATTCAAAGTGCTTGTTAACACACTTGTAAAATGAGGATGACTGCATCTACTTTCTAGGGTTATGAAAGTAGAAACCTATCATGAAACAAAATGGGTTACTACATCAGAAAACAACTAATAAAATCTTTGCACAAAGTAGATATTAAAATTTATGCAACAAATATTTATTAAACACTTAGCACGGCTAGATACTGCAAGCAGATATACAGGAAAACAAACTAAAATCCCTAGTTTTCATTAAATTTACTTTCAAAGGCGATATCAACAATATACTATGTAATATGATAATAAGGACTAAGGAGAAAATAAGTCACATAGTGTGTTGGAGAAGCATTTGTGTTACATAGGATAACAGGGGTAGTTCTCATTGAGATAGTTACATTTGAGCAGACTGGAGGAAAGTGGCGAGGAAGCTAACCATGGAGATAGCTAGGGGAAAGGAATTTTAGGATGGGGTAAGAACATACTTCGGAGAAGGCAATGGCAACCCACTCCAGTACTCCTGTCTGGAAAATCCTGTGGACAGAAGAGCCTGGTAGGCTGCGGTCCATGGGGTTGCTAAGGGTCGGCCATGACTGAGCAACTTCACTTTCACTTTTCACTTTCATGCACTGGAGAAGGAAATGGCAACCCACTCCAGTGTTCTTGCCTGGAGAATCCCAGGGACGGCGGAGCCTGGTGGGCTGCCGTCTATGGGGTCGCACAGAGTCGGACATGACTGAAGCGACTTAGCAGTAGCAAGAACATACTTGGGGTGTTCAGGTAGCAGCAAGGAAGCTATTGTGGCAGAATTAAAATCAAGCAGGGGGAAAGTAATAGGTGATGAGGTCAGAGAGGTAATGTGGATATGGGAGGTGAGTTGACTGGATAAGGCCATATGGACTGTGATTCTACCTTCCTTCCAATAGTCTTTTAGGTAGATTTCCATTTCCTGCCCCTCCCCATGAAATCCCATGGACAGAGGAGCCTGGTGGGCTACAGCCCATGGGGTTGCAAAAGAATCAGACATGACTTGCCAGCTAAACAACATTTCAGTGTAACCATTAAAAGAGTACTGGACAAAGAGTTGTGATGAAAATGTGAGATGCAGTTCTTGTAGACAAGAGCATACAGTTGCCTCAGCATGGTAATAAGCGTATTTGAGGTCTGTTCCACTGGTGTTTGTCCTTGGATACCCATGAAGGGTAGAACTCACAGCCTCCACAATGAACAGAAGAAGGCCAAAATGAACTGTGGTTGTTTAAATCATTAGGATCCTGAGTTGTTTGTCACAGCATATAAAGTATCCTGACTCATACATAACTCATACTAAGGACTTTTGCTTTCATTCTGAGTAAAATGGGAAATGTGGTAATTTTTAAGACAGATGCAAAATGATTTGACTTATTTTAGACAAGATCACTCCTATTTACTTTGGAATAGGCTGCAAGACTTGGTCAAGGGTAGAAGCTCCAGTTGGGCTCCCAGGTGGTGCTAGTGGCAGAAAACCACCTGCCAGTTCAGGAGACATAGAGACATGGGTTTATTCCCTGAGTTGGGAAGATCCCCTGGAGGAGGGCATGGCAACCCACTCCAGTATTCTTACCTGGAGAATCTCATGAAGATGGGAGCCTGGCAGGCTGCAGTCCATGGGGCTGTACACAGAGTTGCACACGACTGAAGTGATTTAATATGTATGCAGCAGCTCTAGATAAAAAGAGATACTATTGAGAACATTCATGTTTGGAGGAGAAAGGGTAGCACAGACATCTCTTTAATCAAAACAGAAGTGAAGTGAGGCAGCTATCTCGCTTTAGGGCCCACACTGTTTGCACCAGTTTACCTTCTGTTCTCTTTTGGGATGCTATCTTTTCAGTTTTTTCCCATGTTCAACAGCCTACAGTTTAATCCTTACACAAATTTTAATTATAACTAAAAGTAAACAATTCATTTAAAAAAGTAATACATATTCACATCTTCTTTGTGATAGAGAATAGAGATTTAAGCAGATACAAATCCTTTCTCTTGCCCTTGAAGTCTTTTTTTTTTATATAAAAATCAGAATTTACTAGAAAAGTGGTTCACTTCTCAGCTTCACCGGATAAATAACATTGGCCAAACCTGTATGCAGGTCAGGAAGCAACAGTCAGAACTGTACATGGAACAACAGACTGGTTCCAAATAGGAAAAGGAGTACGTCAAGGCTGAATATTGTTACCTTGCTTATTTAACTTATATGCAGAGTACATCATGAGGAATGCTGGGCTGGAAGAAGCACAAGCCTGGAATCAAGATTGCTGGGAGAAATATCAATAACCTCAGATATGCAGATGACACCACCCTTATGGCAGAAAGTGAAGAGGAACTCAAAAGCCTCTTGATGAAAGTGAAAGAGGAGAGTGAAAAGGTTGGCTTGAAGCTCAACATTCAGAAAACAAAGATCATGGCATCTGGTCCCATCACTTCATGTGAAATAGATGGGGAAACAGTGGAAACAGTGTCAGACTTTATTTTTTTGGGCTCCAAAATCACTGCAGATGCTGATTGCAGCCATGAAATTAAAAGATGCTTACTCCTTGGAAGGAAAGTTATGACCAACCAATATTAAAAAGCAGAGACATTACTTTGCCAACCAAGGTCAGTCTAGTCAAGGCTGTGGTTTTTCCCGTGGTCATGTATGGATGTGAGAGTTGGACTGTGAAGAAAGCTGAGCGCCGAAGAATTGATGCTTTTGAACTGTGGTGCTGGAGAAGACTCTTCAGAGTCCCTTGGACTGCAAGGAGATCCAACCAGTCCATTCTAAAGGAGATCAATCCTGGGTGTTCATTGGTAGGACTGATGCTAAAGCTGAAACTCCAATACTTTGGTCACCTCATGCGAAGAGTTGACTCACTGGAAAAGACTCTGATGCTGGGAAAGATTGGGGGCGGGAAGAGAAGGGGACAACAGAGAATGAGATGGCTGGATGGCATCACCGACTCTGTGGACATGAGTTTGAGTGTACTCCGGGAGGTGATGGACAGGGAGGCCTGGCGTGCTGTGATTCATGGGGTCGCGGAGAGTCGGACACGACTGAGCGACTAAACTGAACTGAACTGAAACAAATTAAAAACTGAAGTGTCAGTTTCTTCAACTGTAAAGCACACAGATACCATGTTCCTACATGTTAATACAAACTACAAACTATGAAAGATATTATGATTGGTACTTACTCAAGGAATGGAAAAGACAAAAAAGCAGGAATGTGTACTAAGCAGGAAGAAGCCCCGTCTGTTTCTTCATTTTAATGCACATACAAGTTACACCAAATCAAGCTGCTGAATTGCAAGAAGTGCACGCATTCTACAACAGATGAAACTGAATGGGCATTTCTTTGTTCTTAATCCTTTCTTGACAAATCAAGATTTTTATCCACATGGCTGTTGGTAAGCATTTCTCTCCTAAGCTTTGAGTAAAACAGTGGAAATCTTGATTGAATTAAAAAGGTGTCTCCTTGAACTGATAGACTCCCCAAAAGAAGTTGGATCTTCATACCAATAAAATTTATCCAGATGAGTAATGAAAACTTCTAAATATCATTTAGCCTTCCCTTAAATGACATTTGATCTCTGAATAAAACTATTGGAAAATATTCAAATTTGCAGCTATTTGGAGGGTGGAAGTGCACTGAACAATATTTAAAAATCAAATAAATCACCAGAAACATTCCAAAATATTTCACACACAGGATCAGTCATAACAATACAATACTCCTGATCATCTAAGAAAACAAACAATGTCTTGGGTCTGTCAAACAACCAGTTGGTCAATCAATATTTTCCAAGTGTCTAATACATGCCTAGTATGTGATATGAAATATCAAATGAATATAATATTAATTCTTGCTAACAAAATATATAAGCTCCAGAGGACAAAGAAATGTCTAGCATGTTTCCTATGGTACTGAAGAAAAACCTAAAGAACTAATAATTGTGATTACTGCCATGTCATCAAAGTAAAATAAATACTGTGACAAATGCAGGCAAACAGAACTAGCTAGCTCCTTATTCAGACCATGGCAAGAAATTGTTTGGTGATCAGCTAAAATTGACCCTTAACTGTATTTTTTTAACCTAATTTTTTTAATTGGAGAGCAATTGCTCTGCAAAGTTGTGTTAGTTTCTGCTGTACAACAATATGAATCAGCTATATGTACACATATGTCCCCTCCCTGTTGAGCCTGTCTCATCCACCCCACTCCCCCATCCCACCTCTGGAGGTCATCACAGATCTCTGATCTGAGCTCCCTTGAGGTCTCTTAATCTAGTTGGAACCTCAAACAAATACAATGAGAGTGCATATAATATTAATAGTAAAAGTACACAACTGATTTTTAAGAATATGTGTGTCATGCTAGTTTAAGAAAAAAATCAGATTCGTGTTGATTTCATAAGGCATACATTATGGGCTTTAGACATAACATGAGACTTTCATGAATGAAAAGTTGGGAAGTGATTTTAATAAAAAATAAATACATAAATATCAGTTAGGAATTGGTATATTATAGCAGTCATTTTCTGAATATATGTAGACCATTTATAAAGGAATAAAAAATTTTAAAGGAAAAAATGGTAATTTAGAGAAGTAAAGAAGTAACAAATTATAAAAGGCCTTTATTAAAAGAATGAAGAAAGCACAGTATAGCTGAGATATTTTTATTAGTATTAATATAGATTCAACATGACCAAAGGGTGCTTATAATTTTAACATACATAGATGAAATGGCTGATTTAAAACATGATTATTACAACATTCTTGATTCAATTATTCAACATACCTGATACAATTTTGCCCCCACTTAAAAAAAAAAACAGAAGTTTGACTATTCACTATACACGATTTTATGTTACTATCAATCCAGGAATTATAGTGAATGCCTAAGGCAATGAAACAGTTAAACAAGTTATTATATATTTGCAAGTCAGAGAGAAAAATTAAAGTAAATAAGAAACTGTAATGAGGGTTAACAAAAATAATTTACTCTTAAAATAGTACAAATAATACTTACAAAACATTACATTATTCATTTAGCTAAAAGTAATTCTGTGTAAGAAAAGA
The DNA here is from genome assembly GCF_049115385.1 of Moschus berezovskii. Lineage (NCBI taxonomy): Eukaryota > Metazoa > Chordata > Mammalia > Artiodactyla > Moschidae > Moschus > Moschus berezovskii. Next base: position 25,826,724 of record NC_142466.1, read on the forward strand.
ACTTTTGAATATTTACTAATACACTACTATTTTCAAGCAAATTTCTAAAGTCTTAGAACAAATCTTTTCATTTTTATAGGCGTAATGTTCAGTTATAATTCCAGTCCTCAGTAAGGGTCAAAGAATTTCTAGGGGGAAGAAAAGATTTGATCTAGTAAATAATTATTCAAAGGAAAATTAAATTAGAGAATATTTTAGAAAGGCCATATGACCTACCAGTGCACAAATGGATATGAATTAAAGGTTTCATGTGTCCTTTGGGACCTGTTACACTGTCACTGTGAAATATAAAATATTACAATTGTGTTAGTGTAGTCATCAATGACAGACAATATAGAAGACTGTGATTCTCAAGCAAGCACTCATATTTCAACCTGATCAGTGACAGTCTGGATTTTTTAATTGTTTATATTTGAGGATGTTTCTTTCTGATGGGGAAAAAATATGTATTTAATTTCTTTTAACATTTAAAAAAATTCTAGTTACTAATAAAATTTCAAGCCTCAAGACAAATTTAGAATCAACCAAAGCCTTGTTTAAAGATGAGCAGTGATTTCAGTTTCATGTGGAAATATTTTAAAATAATTATTTTACAAAAAAAAAAAAGCAATTTTGTGCTGAGAATTCAAAACTTGTATTTTTTGATGTGAGTTCCAATTGGAAAACATTAATTAGAGAAAAAGTGGCACTGAATAACAGGAGAGAGAAATTAAGAGATACCATGTGTATAAGCCTGTATTTTTACTTATCATTTAGGACCTGATAGTAACGGTTACTTGATTCTCTAATAAGGGTAGAAAGACAGGAAGGGTAGGTAAGGTGGGGAATACAAAGCACCATCCAATGCTGATCACCAAAGGAGAAAGCTTACTGTTACATCAAGACCCGAATGATTTCAGCTCTTTGGAGATGACATATAAAATGAGTCAAGCAAAAGCGAATTATATAGTTTGATACGTAAAAGTATTACGTCAATACTGAAGGTTCACACTTGGACTACAATGTCAGAATGGGTGCTACCTTTGTACAGTTCATCCACCTCTACTCTTTTCTACTCAAATAACCCATTGCACCAGATTGGTGATTTGTTTTCTAATATAAATTCTTACCCTAGGCCAGTCTGTCTTCCTGTATCTAATACAGTCTAGTGACTTTATCATTCTTAGTGAGTACCATCCAGTATACAGTAATGAAGCCTCCTGAGGCGTTATCTAGGAGTAAAGGAATGCGCCGCCCCCCAACATATTTCCTGTGGCACACAGTCAGCTTACGTGAGCATGCACGTGTGCTCAGTTGCTTCAATTTTGTCTAACTGTTGCAACCCTATGTACTCTTTCCATGGGATTCTCCTGGCAAGAATAAATACTGGGGTGGGTTGCCATGTCCTGCTCCAGGGGATCTCCCCAACCCAGGGATCAAACTCTCATCTCCTGTATTTCCTGCACTGCAGGCAGATTCCTTACCAATGAGCCACCTGGGAAGCCCACACATTCTACTTAGGACTTTTCAACTATAGTTAGTTTTCTCTTTACTCATACATGTTCAAGGAATCATATTCTAACTTCCTTCTATCTCCCACATCAAGTCAGAGGTCTTATATTAAGCACAAAATAACCAACACAATTTAGTTTTTTAAAAAACACTTGCCTGTGCATTTGCTTTGTTTTCTCCTGCACCCTTTTATTAGGTCAGATAAAATAGAAGCCTTATATGTGTACAATCTTACACTCAGCTTTAAAACCCATGTTCCAGAATAAGTGAAAATGGTGAATACAGGTCATTATGAGTTAGAGGTCAGTAAACATTCTGCATAAATGGTCGTATATTAAATATTTTAAGCTTTCCAGCCACACAGGCCTCTTTCTCATATTCTCCTTTGTTTTCTCAAACAATACTTTAAAAAGTAACAAAAATTCTTAGCACAGTCACAAAAGTAGGGACTGAGATGGATATGGTCTCTAAGCAGGAGTGGATATGTATTTCAATTGCCAAATGTTACTTAGGGAAAAAAAATGGCATTGAATGAAGCTCACAACAATTTCCTTCATCTATGAGACAAGTATGAGAACTGAATAAGATATATAAAAAGCTCTGGCCCTGGTAAGTGCTTACAAATTGCTGGCTATTATTGACGGTAATTTTCTTATTAGGATGCCTAGAAGTACTAAGTTAGTTAGGAAAGAATAATGTACTTACTGCCATTTGAAGGATTTGAATGCTTACAGATACACTGATTACAGATATTCTGAGAAGGAATTTAGACCCCTATAAAAGTATATCTTTCGCCATTACCAAAGTTCAAAAAGAAACCACATAAGATACCAACCACTTTACACCACTAGGCTTGCTGTAGTCAAGAAGATAATAACAAATGGTAACATTCTTGGAATGTGAAGTCAAGTGGGCCTTAGAAAGCATCACTACGGACAAAGCTAGTGGAGGTGATGGGATTCCAGTTGAGCTATTTCAAATCCTGAAAGATGACGCTGTGAAAGTGCTGCACTCAATATGCCAGCAAATTTGGAAAACTTAGCAGTAGCCACAGGACTGGAAAAGGTCCATTTACATTCCAATCCCAAAGAAAGGCAATGCCAAAGAATGCTCAAACTACCGCACAATTGCACTCATCTCACACGCTAGTAAAGTCATGCTCAAAATTCTCCAAGCCAGGCTTCAGCAATATGTGAACCGTGAACTCCCAGATGTTCAAGCAGGTTTTAGAAAAGGCAGAGGCACCAGAGATCAAATTGCCAACATCTGCTGGATCATGGAAAAATCAAGAGAGTTCCAGAAAAACATCTATCTCTCCTTTATTGACTATGCCAAAGACTTTGACTGTGTGGATCACAGCAAACTGTGGAAAAATCTTCAAGAGATGGGAATACCAGACCACCTGACCTGCCTCTTAAGAAACTTGTATCCAGCTCAGGAAGCAACAGTTAGAACTGGACATGGAACAACAGACTGGTTCCAAATAGGAAAAGGAGTACGTCAAGGCTGTATATTGTCACCCTGCTTATTTAACTTCTATGCAGAGTACATCATGAAGAACGCTGGGCTGGAAGAAGCACAGGCTGGAATCAAGATTGCTGGGAGACATATCAATAACCTCAGAAATGCAGATGACACTACCCTTATGGCAGAAAGTGAAGAGGAACTCAAAAGCCTCTTGATGAAAGTGAAAGAGGAGAGTGAAAAAGTTGGCTTGAAGCTCAACATTCAGAAAACTAAGATCATGGCATCTGGTCCCATCACTTCATGGGAAATAGATTGGGAAACAGTGGAAACAGTGTCAGACTTTATTTTTTTGGGCTCTAAAATCACTGCAGATGCTGATTGCAGCCATGAAATTAAAAGACGCTTACTCCTTGGAAGGAAAGTTAGGACCAACCTAGACAGCATATTAAAAAGCAGAGACATTACTTTGCCAAACAAGGTCCGTCTAGTCAAGGCTATGGTTTTTCCAGTGGTCATGTATGGATGTTAGAATTGGACTGTGAAGAAAGCTGATTGCCGAAGAATTAATGCTTTTGAACTGTGGTGCTGGAGAAGACTCTTGAGAGTCCCTTGGACTGCAAGGAGATCCAACCAGTCCATTCTAAAGGAGATTGATCTTAGGTGTTCATTGGAAGGACTGATACTGAAGCTGAAACTCCAATACTTTGGCCACCTCATGTGACGAGTTGACTCACTGGAAAAGACTCTGATGCTGGGAGGGATTGGGGGCAGGAGAAGAAGGGGATGACAGAGAATGAGATGGCTGGATGGCATCACCGACTCGTTGGAGGTAAGTTTGAGTGAACTCCGGGAGTTGGTGATGGACAGGGAGGCCTGGCGTGCTGTGATTCATGGGGTCACAAAGAGTCGGGCATGACTGAGCGACTGAACTGAACTGAACTGAACATTTAATAGCAATGAGTGTTTACAGTTCAATTCAGTTCAGTCACTTAGTCATGTCTGACTCTTTTCAACCCCATGGACTGCAGCAACCCAGGCCTCCCTGTCCATCACCAACTCCCAGAGTTTACTCAAACTCATGTCCATTGAGTTGGTGATGCCATCCAACCATCTCATCCTCTGTCATCCCCTTCTCCTCCCACCTTAATCTTTCCCAGCATCAGGGTCTTTCCAAATGAATCAATCTTCACAGAAGGTGGCCAAAGGATTGGAGTTTCAGCCTCAACATCAGTCTTTCCAATGAACAGCCAAGACTGATCTCCTTTAGGATGGACTGGTTGGATCTCCTTGCAGTCCAAGGGACTCTCAAGAGTCTTCTCCAACACCACAGTTCAAAAGCATCAATTCTATGGGGCTCAGCTTTCTTTATAGTCCAACTCTCACATCCATACATGACAGAGATGATGGTAGACTATAAAAATAATAGCAAATTAAATCCAAAGTAACCAGAAGAAAGAAGTGATAAAGATCAGAATGTGAAATAAATAAATAGACAAAAGAAAAATAACAAAGATATTAAATCAAAAGTCTGTTATGTGAGAATATAAAAAATCAATGAACTACTAGCTAGAATGATCTGAAAATTTTAAAAGTCATAAATTACAAGTATCAATACCAATAATGAAAGAGGTGATACTATTGGCTATTCTATAGTTATTAAAAGGATAATAAGAGAATATTATGAAAAACTTCATGCCAATATTGTTGACATCATAGGTGAAATGAATAAATGCATTTAAATACTAAAATTACCAAAGCTAACTCAAGAAGAACTATATTAACTGAACAGTCCATGTTTATTTTAAAATTTTGATTTTGTACTTAAAATCTTCACAAAGAATATTTGAGACCTATGTGACTTTACCAATGAATTTTAGCTAATATTACATAAAATATATTAATAACATCAATTCCGTAAAAATTCTTTCTGAAAAATTAAGAGAATGAAGCAATTTCCAATTCATTCTATAAGCATCCTGATACCAAAAGCAAACAAAAACATTACAGGAAAATTTCTAATCAATATCTATGAACAAAGATGCAAATATTCTGAATAAAATTTAGCAAGCAGAAATCAGCAATATATAACTTGTAATTATCCTGTTAAAGTAAAACAGAAAAATTTTGTCACTAAATTAAAAAACAATGTGACATTATCCAACATCCACTGATGACAAAAAAAAAAATCAAGAAATGTGTAGGAAAAAAATACACTAACATGACACAGACCTAAAAAATAGAGACCTAACATTGCAATTAATGGAGAAAACTGAATTGCTTTCCCTTTAAGATCAGGAACAAAAAAGGATGTCCCTCTTCCCTCCCTCAACATCATACTGAACCACCTAGTCAGTATAGTAAGGGAAGAAAAAGAAATAAAAAACATTCAAGTATAAAAGAGGAATTAAAGTTGTTATTATTCACAGACAATATGACTGTCTATATAGAAAATTCAATGGGACCTGCAAAAAAGCCACTAGAATTAATCATTAAATGTTACAAAGTCAATTATATCTGTTACTAGTAATGAAAAAAATTAATAACTGAAGAATATAAGTTATACTAGTATATAAATATAAAATATTAATAAATAAATCTGCATAATCTGAAAATTACAAAATAATGCTTACAAAGATTTTAAAACATCTAAATAAATGCAGTAATATCATGTATTTATGGATTGGAACTTAGACTGTATAGATGTCAATTCTCCCCAAACTGACTTATAGCTTCAATACAATCTCAATCAAAGCACCAGTGATTTTTTTTTATAGAAACTGGCAAGCTTACTGTATAAAATTTATATGCAAGTGCAAAGGATCTAGAACAGCAAAAACAACTTTGAAAACAGAACTAAGGCAAAAGACATAAACTGACTGATTTCAATATTTACTTTAAAACTACAATGGTCAAATGATGCAGTTGGCATCAAGAGAGGCAAATAGATCAATGAAATACATAACAGAGTCTAGAAATAGATTCAAATGGTCAATTGATCTTTTTTTCCAATGGGTAAAGTACAGAGTGTTGAAATGTTTATCTCTTCAACAGATGCCACAGGAACAACTAGATACCTATCTTACAAAATAATTGCTTTGATAGATAACTCACAAAATAATTATATATATATATATATATATATATCAAAGTGGATCACAGTCCAAAGTACAAATCCTAAATTTCTAAAAACATATCTAGAATATAGGAGAAAGTCTTTGTCACCTTGAGTTAGTCAAAGATTTCTTAAATATGACTCCTAAACCATGCTCCCTTTAAAAAGCATATACTAGATCTCAGAAAATTTAGTAATTTCTACTCTTTCAAAGGTATTAATAAAAGAATAAGAAACACAGTACAAATAGTTATAGATCCTATATCTGATGAAATGGATAAAAGGTTTATATCCAGAATATCAAAACACATTTCAAAACTCAATAAGAAAACAAACAAACAACCCAAACTTAAAAATTAGTCACAAACTGATATTTTAGCCTAGAAATCTCAGACTAATTTTGGAGCTAAACTTGGATTTGAAACTTATGTGAGAATTAAAACTACTTTTTTGTACTTGCTTTACAACTTGTTATGATAAAAGTTAAAGCCAAATAATAAAAAGTTATGACATATTAATTTACTTTATTATATCTGTGTATATACATGAATATGTACATTTCTTCTTTGTATTACATTGGGGTTCACCAGATGAAAAGACAGAATTTACATGCTTTTTATTTAGAATATAAAAATAAGATTATAACTCCTAAGGAATTTTTAAGAGATAAGCACATTTCAGTAGGAAATTGATAGTTGGATTTGTTTGAGAATATATAAAGAATGATTCCTGATAGAAGATGATTATATCATATAAGGTTATGTATATTTTTTCTAGATTTTATCATACTTGGATATGCCCTCAGACATACATGGGCAATTATACTTTCTTCTGAAGAGTACAGGTAATTCACTGAAAGAAAACATGTGTGTGTGTACATAATCCTCCACTTTCTGACTTTCTGTTTTTTCCTTTTTTTTCTTTCTTTTTTTTTTGCAAAGAAAATAATGGAATCAACTTAGAGCAAAGGAGATCTAGGATCATATTTAAGATTTAATGACCTTTTAAAATAATGGGTATGTTTCTTCATCTATAAAAAGTCTTCTTCAAAAGTAGCATGGGGATATTAATCCCTAACATCTTCATGAAAATTAGTGTAGGTAAAGCACAAAAACATGCCTGAGACTTGATAAATGTCAATTATATTCCTACATTTACCCCTTTCCTTAACTCTATTGTTTACACCTACTTACATATGTTCAGACAAATATAAAGGAAATGAATGCAAATTAATATTTATAAAAATAAAAATACTTCCTAAAATTGTTCCTTTATGCTTTCATTTATTAGTTGAGATACTAAGGATACCTAATTTCTTTCCATAATACTTGACACCATGAGTATGTATTCTGATAATATGTACCTGATCCATTCTCAAAGATTTCTATGCTTGAAATGAAAAAAGAGGATGATTTGTATTTAACCAATTATTTGGGGAAAATAGAAAAGCATTCAAAGTTATTAATAGAGATCTATATTATTTTAACATAATTAATTATGGCACAAATAACAGCAATCTGAGGAGAAATAAAATATATCCAAATTGGAAAAGAAGCAAAATTGTCATTGTTTGCAGATTACATGATACTACACATAGAAAATCCTAAAGATATCACCAGAAAACTATTTGAGCTCATCAATGAATCTGGTAAAGTTGAAGGATGCAAAATTTAATGCACAGAAATCTCCTGCCTTCCAATACACTTAAAATGAAAGAGCAGAAAGAGAAATCAAGGAAAAAAATCCCATTCACCATGACAATAAAAAGTATAAAATATCTAGGAATAAACCTCCCTAAGGAAGTAAAAGACCTGTACTCAGGAAACTTTTAAGAACCTGATGAAAGAAATAAAAAACACAGATGGAGATACACACCTCGTTCTTGGACTGGAAGAATCAATATTCTGAAAATGACTATGCAACCCAAAGCAATCTACAGATTCAGTACAGTTCCTACCAAACTACCAATAGCATTCTTCACAGATTTAGAATGAAAATTTTTAACAATTTGTGGAAACACCAAGACTCTGAATAACCAAAGCAATCTCGAGAAAGCAAAACTGAGCTGGAGGAATCAGGCTCCCTGACATCAGAATAAACTACAAGCCTACAGTAATCAAGACAGTATGGTACTGGCAGAAAAACAGAAATATAGATCAGTGGAAAAGGGAAGGAAGCTCAGAGATAAACTCATGCACCTCTGGTCACCTAATCTATAACAGAGGAGGCAAGAATATACAATGGAGACAAGACAGTCTCTTCAATAAGTGGTGCTGGGGAAATAGAACAGCTACATGTAAAAGAATGAAATTAGAAATTTTCCTAACACCATATATAAAATTAAACTCAAATAGATTAAAGACCTAAATGTAAGACTGGACACAATAAAACTCTTTGAGGGAAACATAAGCAGAACACTCTTTGACATAAATTGCAGCAAGATCCTTTTAACCTTCTAGAGTAATGAACATAAAAACAAACAAATGGGATATAATTAAGCTTAAAAGTTTCACACAGCAAAGAAAATCATAAACAAAATGAAAAAACAACCCTCAGAATGGGAGAAAATATTTGCAAATGAAGCAACTGACAGGGATTAATCTCCAAAATATACAAATAGTTCATGCAGTTCAATATCAAAAACAAACAACCAAAAACCCAATAAAAAGAGGGCAGATGGCAAAACCAATACATTGTAATTAGCCTCCAATTAAATAAATTAAAAAATAAAAATAAAAAAATTTTAAAAAAGAGGGCAGAAGACCTAAATAAACTTTTCTCCAAAGAAGATATACAGATAGCCAATAGACACACAAAAAGATGCTCAACATCATTATTTACTAGAGAAATGCAGATCAAAACTACAATGAGGTTTCATTTCACACCAGTCAGAATGCCCATCATCAAAAAACCTACAAACAATAAATGATGGAGATGGTTCAGTGAAAAGGGTACCCTCTTGTACTGTTGGTGGGAATGTAAATTGATACAGCTATTATAGAGAATAGCATGAAGACTCCTTAAAAACAAACAAAAAAAAGAAAAGAAACTAAAAACAGAACTACCATATGCCCCAGCAATGCCAGTATTGGGCATGTATCCTGAGGTAAACGTAATTCAAAAAGATATATGCACTTCAGTGTTCATTGTAGCACCATTTACAATATCCAGGACATGAAGCAATCTAAATATCCATCAACAGAGGAATGGATAAAAAGCTGTGGTACATATATACAAGGAAATATTACCTATCCATAAAAAGGAAAGAAATCGGGTCACTTGTAGAGATGTGGTTGGACCCAGAGTCTGTCATTAAGAGTGAAGTAAGTCAGAAAGAGAAAAACAAATATTGTATATTAATGCATATACATGGAATCTAGAAAAATAGTACAGATGAACCTACTCGCAGGAGAGGACTCGGGACACAGATGTAGAGAACAAATGTGTGGAGACAGCGAGAGCGAGGCAGGGCCAGAAGTGAGAGGTGGGATGAATGTGGGAGACTGGAATTTATATACAAAATAGATGGCTGCTGGGAACCCACGGTGCAGCAGAGGAAGCTCAGCTTGGTGCTCTAGGGTGACCTAGAATGGGTGGGAGGGAGACTCAGGAGGAAGGGGATATTTGCATACATATGGCTGATTCACTTTGTTGTAAGGCAGAAACTAACACATCATAGTAAAGCATGTCACAATAAATTTAAATAAATATAGAAAAAAATGTATTGCTGGTCTAACAACAGACTTTTGTTGATGTCATTCTATTCATCTCAGCCTACATAAAATAATCTATGTTGTTGTTAAATTGTGTGTGTGTGTGTGTGTGTGTATATATATATATATATAGAGAGAGAGAGAACAGCTTGAAATAAAATGATCAGGTTTTGAGTAGAAAGTTTTGTGGAAAAGAGTCAAGGAAGGGAAACCAGCATATCTATGGTCAGGGCCACATCTAACTAGGATGAAACAAATCTCAAGATGAATATAACATACAAAACATACCTAACTAAATGGATGTGCATAGACATACATAGCAAATGAAGGAAGAAAGAAAAAAATGAAAAGTTCCTCTGCATTATTCCTCATATAACATCACCCTGTAACTCACATTATGGGATGTAAGTATATTTTTTGTCATTTAAAAATTACTTCAAACTGAATAAAAAGAGGTAAACATTTAGCTGGTGTATTCAGAGTAAAGATGATCTTTAAAAACAACTCTGGAAGACAGTGATTTCTCATTTTCCCAACTGTTTACTAATAAGTATGGATTAGCAGACTACACAGTACAACCTATTTCCAGCTCACTCTGAAGCATTGTAAGCCAGGAACATTTACCGACAGAATAGCAATTACAGCCTACACAATTCATTACTCTTTTAACAGTTCCTTGGTTTCGTAGCAAAAAGGAAAAAGAAACCATGAATTGGTACCTAGTCCTGTATTGCTAAAGCTATAAATTCTGTAGAATTATATACCAAGCTACCATTTGGTGCTACTACTTGGGGGTTCTGTTTATTTGTTTACTTCTCTGTTTTGACTAAGGGAATAAGGACTCTTACAGAGAAACAGCTTGCCTGCCTCCCCGCAAAGCTTACTCTGTTCTTTGAAACCACAGACTATTTTTATTTGGTCATGTTTTAAAAACCATGTCAAATCTGACTTTAAATTTGGAACTAAACATGAATTTTCAAGTTTTTTTTCCTTCTCTTGATTCTTGGTGAAATAAATTGTTCTCTAAGAATAATACAAATATAAAAGGCTTTCCCAATATCTAATTTTTAAAACATTTAAATAAATCAATACCATATGGATTTTCTTTCCCTTACAATATATGTTTTAAGAAATGTGTAAAAGAAAATGTCTTACATTTTTACCTAAAACAAAATCTGTCAAGAATCGTCCTCAGCTGCTCAATACAGCACATTTATGCCCCTCTCCAGGTGTCCAAGAGCACTTTTTGCCCTGCTATAAATCATTTATTAAGGATGGTTGACTATTTACTCCAGGTTAGAGAAACTTGGCAGCTGTGACAATGACTCAAGAGCTACCAACTTCTTTGAATAAAGTTTCTGAGATACTAAAGAACATGTAGATAAAAATCAATGGCCTCTACACGATGCTTTGTTGTTTGTTTTTTTTTTATAAAGACTGGAAAAAATGCTTTAATCTAGCATGCTTCTCTTAGGTGTTCAACATAAATTTAAACATGATGCGAAGCCAGGATGATGGCACGGGAATCAGCCTTTCGAGAAACGTTTTGGAATAGAGTGGCAGCGGGGATCCTGACAAAATTCACCTATGCCCTCTTTCCTTCTCAGTTTGACAGAAGAAGAGAATTATGTTGACGGTACTTTCTTGGTTGCATGAGACAGCCTCCTGCATTACTTCCAAAATTATGCTTCTGCTAAAAACAATCACACTGACTATATTTGTGTACTGTGCATATATGTCTTTTTTATTTCCATTTTATTCATTGTATCTTCTATTAATTGAAAAATAAAGGTAGTAAAACTTTCCTCTATAGCAGAAAAATCCACTGTGTAAAACTGATGTTGGTGATAGAAATGATAATTTCAAAAATTGTCCAATTTTAGCCCTCCTGGCTTTGTCATTCTAAACTCTATTATGGACACCAAATAAACCTTAATTTTTGTTTGATATTTAAATCAGATAATTCATGAAAAATCCTTAGCATAATGTCTGGCCCACAATGACCATAAAAGTGAAGCTGCTCAGTCGTGTCTGGCTCTTTGTGACCCCATGGACTATAGACCACCAGGCTTCTCCATCCATGGAATTTTCTAGGCAACAGTATTGGAGCAGGTTGCCATTTCCTTCTCCAGGATATCTTCCCAACCCAGGGATCAAACCTGGGTCACCCACGTTGTGGGCAGATGCTTTACCCTCTGAGCCACCAGGGAATCCCAATGACCATACATTATCATTAAATGGTGCTGTGCTCAGTTACGCAGTCATATCTGACACTTTGAAACTCCATAGACTGTACCCTGCCAAGCTCCTCTGTCCAGAAGGTTTCTCCAGGCAAGAATACTGGAGTAGGATGCCATGCCCTCCTCCAGGAAATCTTCCCAACCAGGGACCGAATCCAGGTCTCCCGATTTCAGGCAGATTCTTAACTGTCTGAGCCACCAGGGAATTGTTAATTTGTATTCATTGATACTTCTATTATTTCACTTACAAAATCGCTCTCTGCTGAAGTGAAATATGTAAACACAATCTAATATCCCACTAAAAGTATCAATCAGTTCAGTTCAGTCGCTCAGTCGTGTCCAACTCTTTGCGACCCCATTTATCACAGCACACCAGGCATCCCTGTCCATCACCAACTCCCGGAGTTCACTCAAACTCATGTCCAGCGAGTCAAGATGCCATCCAGCCATCTCATTCTCTGTTGTCACCTTCTCCTCCTGCCCCCAATACCTCCAAGCATCAGAATCTTTTCCAGTGAGTCAACTCTTCGCATGAGGTGGCCAAAGTATTGGAATTTTAGCTTTAGCATCAGTCCTTCCAATGAACACCCAGGACTGATCTTTAGAATGGACTGGTTTGATCTCCTTGCAGTCCAAGGGACTCTCAAGAGTCTTCTCCAACACCACAGTTCAAAAGCATCAATTCTTCGGCGATCAGCTTTCTTCACAGTCCAACTCTCACATCCATACATGACCACGGGAAAAACCATAGCCTTGACTAGACGGACCTTGGTTGGCAAAGTAATGTCTCTGCTTTTAAATATGCTATCTAGGTTGGTCATAACTTTCCTTCCAAGGAGTAAGCATCTTTTAATTTCATAGCCACAATCACCATCTGCAGTGATTTTGGAGCCCAGAAAAATAAAGTCTGACACTGTTTCCACTGTTTCTTCATCTATTTCCCATGAAGTGATGGGACCAGATGCCATGATCTTCATTTTCTGAATGTTGAGCTTCAAGCCAACCTTTTCACTCTCCTCTTTTACTTTCATCAAGAGGCTTTTGAGTTCCTCTTCACTTTCTGCCATAAGGATGGTGTCATCTGCATATCTGAGGTTATTGATATTTCTCCCAGCAATCTTGATTCCAGCTTGTGCTTCTTCCAGCCCAGCGTTCCTCATGATGTACTCTGCATATAAGTTAAATAAGCAAGGTGACAATATACAGCCTTGACGTACTCCTTTTCCTATTTGGAACCAGTCTGTTGTTCTATGTACAGTTCTAACTATTGCTTCCTGACCTGCATACAGGTTTCTTAAGAGGCAGATCAGGTGGTCTGGTATTCCCATCTCTTGAAGAATTTTCCAGTTTGTTGTGATCCACACAGTCAAAGGCTTTGGCATAGTCAATAAAGCAGAAATAGACGTTTTTCTGGAATTCTCCTGATTTTTCCATGATCTAGCAGATGTTGGCAATTTGATCTCTGGTTCCTCTGCCTTTTCTAAAACCTACTTGAACATCTGGAAGTTCACGGTTCACATATTGCTGAAGCCTGGCTTGGAGAATTTTGAGCATGACTTTACTAGCATGTGAGATGAGTGCAACTGTGTGGTAGTTTGAGCATTCTTTGGCATTGCCTTTCTTTGGGATTGGAATGAAAATGGACCTTTTCCAGTCCTGTGGCCACTGCTGAGTTTTCCAAATTTGCTGGCATATTGAGTGCAGCACTTTCACAGCATCATCTTTCAGGATTTGAAATAGCTCAACTGGAATCCCATCACCTCCACTAGCTTTGTTCGTAGTGATGCTTTCTAAAGCCCACTTGACTTCACATTCCAAGATGTCTGGCTCTAGGTCAGTGATCACACCATAGTGATTATCTTGGTCATGAAGATCTTTTTTGTACAGTTCTTCTGTGTATTCTTGCCACCTCTTCTTAATATCTTCTGCTTCTGTTAGGTCCATACCATTTCTGTCCTTCATTGAGCACATCTTTGCGTGAAATGTTCCCTTGGTATCTCTAATTTTCTTGAAGAGATCTCTAGTCTTTCCTATTCTGTTGTTTTCCTCTATTTCTTTGCATTGATCACTGAGGAAGGCTTTCTTATCTCTCCTTGCTATTCTTTGGAACTCTGCATTCAGATGTTTGTATCTTTCCTTTTCTCCTTTACTTTTCACTTCTCTTCTTTTCACAGCTATTTGTAAGGCCTCCTCATACAGCCATTTTGCTTTTTTGCATTTCTTTTCCATGGGAATGGTCTTGATCCCTGTCTCCTATACAATGTCATGAACAATGTCCATAGTTCATCAGGCACTCTATCTGATTATCAGATCTAGTCCCTTAAATCTATTTCTCACTTCCACTGTATAATCATAAGGGATTTGATTTAGATCATATCTGAATGGTCTAGTCATTTTCCCTACTGTCTTCAATTTAGTAGTATAATAAAATGTACATTAGGAAAAGAGCATTCAAGAGCATCTGGTGCAATTCTGTTATTTTACACCTCAGGCAGCTAAGAATCAGAGTGATTTAGTGTGTTGATTAATATCATTCACACATAGTTTGAAATAGGGACAGTCTACATCGAAGTCTGGTGTGCAGGTATGCGTGCATCTCTCTTTTGCTTTATTCTACCTAAGGTTGCAGAATGAGAGAGTCTTAAAGTTTTAATGGCCCTCCAAATTGAGAATTCTTGGTTTTCTGAGTGCTCTGGTTTGAGGACATGTCAACAATGTGCTTTCCTAATTATTCCCACATTGACACGGGTGAACAACAATGACACCATGGTTCCACCATCATTCTGCACTTTCCAAACCAGCTGCTCTCAACATCTGAGAATGCAATCTGTTGGCATAGATCCAGTAAAAGAGCAATTACAGTCTTGAACCAAAACACAGAATTCCTGAACTCCTTCAGATCCTAATTTTGCCCTGCTTATGTCCTTATTGTACCAAGTATAACCATATTTCCTGTGCCACAACAGTCAAAGGCAAATTCTAAACATGAAAATAAGACTTGTAAAGTAATGTTTCTGACCTCAAGTATCTGCTCTGCAGGAACCATTGAATATTTCAGAGAAACCTTACATTTCATTCATGGATTAGTCTTCCAGGGCACTTTTTGAGATTCGTTTTGCTTCTCTCTTCCTCCAGCAGCTAACTTTTACTAGAAGCTCCACGTCCATTGCCAGCACTCAGCAGAAGTAAGTGTCGCATCCACCGCCACCATTGGTTCCTAAACAAGTATTCAGGAACACCAGTCTGCACTGACTAGCAGGATCTCTTATGACTACAAGTGTTCACACCCCAAGAAGCAGGTTAGCTGGTATCTTAAATGACTTCAAGATTCATATACCAAATAGCTCATTAGTTGAAATACATGAAATTATAAATTCCTGATCATTTATGACCAATTATGTATGGTTCAATCTAATGGGGATTAGGCCAAAATACAATCTGAATGAGGTTCTGAGCTCAGAAGTCACCTCTGCCTCCAATTCCGACCCACTGTCAGTGTCCTCAGCCCCTTCACTTAGGAAGAATTCTTTTTCAGAACACTGCTTGTTTCCTCATATTTTTTTGTTGTTTAGTCACTCAGTAATGTCTTACTGTCTGCAACCACAAGGACTGCAGAATGCCTAGCTTCCCTGTCCTTCAACGTCTCCCAGAGTTTGCTCAAACTCATGTCCATTGAATCAATGATGCCATCCAATCAGCTCATACTCTGTCACCCCCTTCTGCTCTTGCTTTCAATCTTTGCCAGCATAAGGGCATTTTCCAATGAGTCAACTCTTCGCATCAGGTGGCCAAAGTATTGGAGCTTCAGTTTCTACATCAGTCTTTCCAATGAATATTCAGGGTTAATTTCCTTTAGGATTGACTGACTTTCTCATATGGGCCACCCCCATGTAATATCCTGACACATATTTAAATACAAATCTAATTATAGACTAGAAATAAGAACTGTCTTTTGCTACATATAGGATCTCTGTGATGGGTTATTGTACATAATGGCAGTGATTGCGCCACTCGTGATGCAGATGAGTCAGAATTCAGCCACAAGATATTATTCTCCAAACATTATCAATGCTAACATCAAACATATATCAATATCACAGAGAACTGTTTAAATATGCCCCACATATTTAAATCTGAATTTGTCTTACAGATAAAACTCTTAACAGTCACTCTATTCTGACACCTCTAAATTCTTTTTTTTTTTCTTCTCTGGTGTCACTGGCACTTCCCAATTTAGTAAACCAGTGAATTTAAGTAATGAACTTCTCACTCTTCCTTCTAGATCATTAACAAAGGCATTAAATAAAAACAAACATCACACCTATCTCCACATCTTCTCACTGGTGGCCTCCTCCCAACAGTACACACCGCTGTACATTATCACTAATAACTTTAAATTGTTTAGCCAAAAGTAGTCACAAATGGGCCCACTGATATGAATTTACTTCAGCATACAATCAATATATTAGTAAATTTCCATCATTATGTTCTTCATCCTATGCTGATGTATGAAATAGAGAAAATATGCCTTATATTTAAGAAATATACAAAAATTGAAAACCAATATTCTCATCAATAAAAACCTAAGAAAAATTATGGGGAAAAATATCTCTTCCAGTCACCCTCACTTTGTTTATAAAATCCTAAACCTAACCTTATTATTTATTTTTCTTCTCCCTTTTTAATGTTAGCATGATCTCATATTTTCCCTATCAAAATTCAGTCCTGGGAAAAGATTTTAAAATCTTGTTTATCCATTCAACAAATTTTATGCCATTGCGAAAGTGTCTAGCACTGGTATAGGCACTGGACATACAAAAGTGATCAAGAGTCAAAATACCTATAGCAAAAGAACTTATGTTCCAGAAATAAACTTAGCTAGTAAACACATAAATATATAGTACAT
The DNA here is from genome assembly GCF_049115385.1 of Moschus berezovskii. NCBI lineage: Eukaryota > Metazoa > Chordata > Mammalia > Artiodactyla > Moschidae > Moschus > Moschus berezovskii. Next base: position 25,843,653 of record NC_142466.1, read on the forward strand.
CAGATCATGATAAGAGCTATGTAGAAAACTAAATCAGGTTAAGAAATAAATGGAGTGTTAGGTTAGAGAGGAGGACTATTGTCATCAGATATTTGGTAAAAGTGTCCTTGCTGATAAGGAGGCTTTCGAGCAGAGTGCCAAAGGAAGTGAGAAAATAAGCCACGTGGTTACTGGGGAAAGAGCATTCCAGGCTGGGAGAAAGTTAAGTTTCAAGGCGTTGAGTCAGACCATAGCTGAGGTTCATGGAAGAGCAAGGAGACCACTGCAGCGGGAAGGCAGTGAAAGAGATGCATCCTAAGAGAGAAAGTCAGAGGGTTTCACGGGAGGTGAGATGATGCACACTTTTCTAAACCTGGTTAGTAATTACAGTTGTATGTCTATTGAGACAGAAATCCATTTTTGAGTAAAGGAATAATATGTGACTTGAAATGTAAAAAGAATATTTTTCATGACTGTCGTATACAGAAGACTCACCCTGGTATCATGTTAATACGAGCATTCTGATTCTGATTCTGTGGGTCTAAGTGGAGCCTGAAATTCTGCATTTCTGACAGGCTTTCCAGTCATATTGATATTGTTGGCCAGCAGATGATACCTTAAGTTCTATATCACAGGCTCTCAAGGAATGGTCCTCAATCAGCAGGCATACCACCTGGAGACTTATGGAAAGTACAATTTCTGTGACCCTACTAACTGAATCATAAGCTCCAGAAGAGGAGCCCTAAAATCTATACTTGAAGCCTTTAGGGTAATTTTGGTTCAGAGTGAAGTTTGAGAAGCACAACTGAATGATATATTAAAATTGATGTAATGAGAAAGGGTTGAGCTGTGGATGTAATTTGAAAGTAGAGCAGATAGGATAGGTAGAGTATTTGAGATTGAAAAGAATATAGGGTGACCCCGAGGCTACTGTTTCAATAATTGGAAAAGTGGAATTGCCATTTACTGACTAAACAGATTGAAGATGGAATGGATCCAAGATAGGATAGAGTCAGGAGTGTGGTTTGGACTTCTTAAGTATGAAATATACTTGACATATGCAAGCTGAGATGATGAGTAGGAACTGAAGATACAATTCTAGAGGTCAAGGGAGAAGAGTAGGCAAGAGATGTGAAATTGACGATTAATTTGAGAGTTGATGGCATTACAGCCATTGGAATGAATGAGATGACCTGGTAGTTGACACAAAGAGAAAAGAGAAAAGGCCCAGATTTAGGGGTCTGGCAGATATGGAGCAACCAGGCCTCAGAAGAAGTAACCTACAAACTAGGAGGAGAAATCAATAAAGATAAATGAGGATGGCCATGCCTAAGCTGAGAGTTGTTCTACTCTGAAAAGTACAAAAGCTTTTTGGACTATAAGGCAACATTTCTCTGTGCATTTCAGATGAAGAGGTAGGAGGCTCAGGTCAGTGGACAGAGTTCCAGAGGTGATTACCACATAGGTCACTGTGTGACTGTGGTCAGTGCTATGCTTTGTTCTGATAATCTTTTAGATGTTATAATTAAACATGAGGAAGAGGACGAGACTTATATAACTCCACTGTTATAAATTAGATCATCCATTCAGCAGGATTGCCAGTCCCAGGTGTCCTCCTTTTAATGTACTAATTAAGAAATTTATTGCCAGAATATACCAGGCTCAGTGGGCTCATCATTAATATCTGCTTCTTATGTAGATTCACCGTATGTACGCAGTCTCCCCAATACAGGTCCTTCATGTGCCAGTCATGTGTGCTCTCTGTAGTAAAAGACACTCAATAAATACATTTTAATACATTTTTTAATGTTAAATAAATTGATTAAAGGGCAAGTCCACTAAACTATTTCTATCACAAGGATATGCTTTTATATATTATCTTTAGCTTCATAATTATATAATTGATACTTGAAAAATGCTTCAAAGTAATAGTTTCACATATATTGTCACATACATTGTGTGTTTGTCACAACCCTCAAACATCCCTGTGATAAAGGCCAGGCATGCAACATTATTGCTACCTTATAACTGAGAAAAGTAAGTTTCAAGGTCAGACATGTATTTAATGAAAAAAAGAGGCTACAATTCAGGGTCCCTCAGGTCTGGGCCAAGATCTTCTCCAGCATAATACTCTACTGTTTCACATATTTTCCATATACAAATGGGAAAATCAAAGTTCAAGTCTGATTTCCTTCTAAAATGTCAACAGATATGATTTTAAATATTTTCTCATTTTACATTATTTTTTTCACCAAAGTTATGCAATTTGCATTGTTCGAAGCTACAGATTTAAAAAATAAGATAAAACTGTGTTTTCAATATATATGTATCTGATCATATTAATTATATCAATATGGGGGAACAGTTCTAGCAAATTTTCCCCCTCAAAGGGTATTTAAAGATTAATTAGGCCAGTTCAGGGTCGATGCATGTTGCAGGATGCTCGGGGCTGGTGTGCGGGGATGACCCAGAGGGAGGATAAGAGGGGGAGGGAGGTGGGAGGCAGGGTTCAGGAAGGAGAACTCGTGTGCACCCGGGGCAGATTCATGTCAATGTATGGCAAAACCGACCAATATAATATTGTGAAATAATTAGCCTCCAATTAAAAAAAAAAAGAATAAATAAATAAAATAAAAATAAATAAAAATGATGCTGTGCTTAAAAAAAGGTTAATTAGAATTAATTAGGCAAGCTATTTGGATGCAAAAAAGCATTGTAGAAGTACTAAGCTTTGTTATCACTTCCCTTTATGATGAGTTTTGAGTTAAAAGGCAATCATGGTCAGTAAATATTTCTGAAAATAATTCACTCTATAGATATGTGCATTTCAGATTTGTTTGTAACGAAGATTTTAAATAGTGATCTTTTTGGTTTGATCAAATACAGTGAATGGAAAAATATTTGCTATGATAACATAGATGACTCATTTATACTGTTAAAGGATATATCTGCATGCTATTTGTTTCATTATTTTCCACTTCCAATATGCAGGCATTTAATTCATATATTATTCTCAGTATAAATTTTTCTTGTACTATACAAAAAATGTCCCTTGACAAAATCCCTATCTGTAAGAAAAACAAACAAACAAACAAAAACATTCACCACACTAGGCAGCATTTAAAATGTTTAAGTACTTTTCTTGAATGTGGTTTTGTTAAAATAGATTTCATTTTAAAATGTCAAAACTTATCAAAAAATTTAGCATGACTATAGATATTTCACCGAGAGATAAGGAAAGTTGCTTTTATGTAACACATTTCTTAATGCATGTTGTTACCAGTTAAAGCAATTCTATATAAATATTTCCAGCTATCTTCTTCCTTTGGCTACATTTGTTTTCAAATCTACATACCTTACTTATCTCTAAGAATTCATTTTAATAAGAAAAGGAGATGTTAGTGAAGAATAAAGTTGATGTTAGTGACTGTAAGATATTGACAATGGCAAATTTTGAAGTAGTTGTGGTGGTTTAGTCGCCGTCATGTCTGACACTTGCGACCCCATGGACTGTAGCCTGCCAGGCTCTGTCCATGCGATTCTCCAGTCAAGAATACTGGAGTGGGTTGCCATTTCCTTCTCCAAGGGATCTACCCGACCCAGGAATTGAACCCGGGTCTCCTACATTTTAGGCAAATTGTTTACCAACTGAGCTATAAGTGCAGCTCTCCCCCCTAAATTTTTTATTAATAACAGGGCTGTAAGACAGTAGTCAATAATTTCAAACACAAATCCCCAAAAGTATAATTCTATACATAACTGATATGGAAGGCACAATCAATTTCATTGAATACAATAAATGAAACTAGAATCAAGAACTTTCTTGGTAAAGAACAGTTCTGTATTTCCCTGATGTCAGAAATCCTCGGTTTAGTTCACCAGCTCATCACACTCTATGAGAAACTAATCAATGGTGAGTTAATTTGTTTAATAGATTTTGAATAAATGGTTTGCTAACTGATTATCTTCCTCCAATTACTTCTAAAAGGCAAAGCAGAGCAGTTTTTGTGAAATATTAAATGTATTCTCTACTTTCTTTCCTTAAAAAAAAATGCTTTAATAGGACATTTCTGGAAAAGACAGTGCCAGCAAGTGTTCCTTTATATAGATCAAATCATTTTTGAAGTTGAGACAATATCTGGCCATCCTTACACATGTATAATTTTTTAAATCAATTCATTCCTTATCTTCTGCAATATTTAAAATCGTTGCTCACCATTGCTTAACTGGTTTTCTGAGAATTAAGAAAAGCTCAAAAACTGGAAATCTTGCTCATGTGTATTAGTTTCCATTAACTGTTATTAAAAAATTAGGGAAATATATAGCATGATTCTTTGCATATAAATGTAACTCTAAGGGAAAGTATTAACTGCTATGGAAATGGATCATTCCACTCTTCCCCTTGCCTTTTTTTCAAACATGCTTTCCAGGTTTAGGAAGTGCCAGACAATAGAAAGACTGCAGACTGTGGAATCATTCAACCCAATAATCAAAATTGAGCTCTATCGCTTACTGATTTTGTAACTGAATATAACTCTCCAAGCTTCATTTAAAGGACAATAATCAAACTCACCTTACAAAGTTGCTTTGCAGAATATGTGCAAAGCTCTTACTAAAGTACCACACTAAGTAGGCACTTAGCATACAATAGCCAGTACTCTTATTATTCTCTTGAAATGGGAAGTGATAGCAGCTCAAGGTTCACTTAACCTGAAAGCACACAAACTCTTCTTAAACATGCCATTTACCAGTGGGCATCACTGATAATTTAATTGAATATAAATATGCAAGTTTCAGACACAAGTGAACAGTTGAGCAGGAACAGGGAATTACTGTAAATGAACTAAGCCAATGCTTAACAGGAAATACATTTACTATTTCCTATAATGTTATCAGTCGGCTTCAAATACGTCACAGAATTATTTAAGTTCTAGATGAATCATTATTCAATACCCTTTTCTTGATTAATGTATTTATATAAGCCTAATGCAGTATTTGTTGGCATAACCCCATAGAGAAGTTTAAACATCTTCAGACACTAATATTCTTAAATTTTGCCTGTTTCTCTGTGAAAAAAACTGCAGTTTCAGCATTGTGTATCCTTTGCCACGTGTAATAGCTAAAATACTTAATATGTCAGTAATTTTATATTTTTTCATTTATCTTCTATATTTTGCAATAAACAGAATTTATGGTCGCAAACTGTACTTTCATTTTCAGCATCTTGCTTCACATAATGTATTTAATGAAGTAATTGGATCCTTACCAGTTAAAGATGAAGTCATTCACAGTCTCATCCATCTCCCAGAAGCTTCATACAGCCTGATGACTTTAACATCTTTATCTTTCCTGAGCCTTTTTTTTTTCCTAATGTTCCAAACCTATTTGTAGCTTCCAATGGAAAAAATCAACCTGGATAAATTCCAAGTATTTCCAGCCAACTGTCCAAAAGTTAACTTCTTGCCTTTACCCTAGTAATTCCTCTTTCTGATGTTTAACCAATCACTCTAGTCAGACCTGGTAGTGTGACTCTTTCCTTTTTATCTACTAGTCACTATATCAGATCCATTTTACATCATATCCTGGGTATCAGCTATTATCCCCAGAGTCTACCCCATTCTTTGGCCTTAGGGCAGGCCTTAACTATCTCTTACCTAAATGATTTCAAATTCCTCTTAATCTGTTTTTCTTCTAAAAATCCTTTCAAACTGGGTAAATACCTCTTTATTGTGGCTTTGGATATGTATTTAGAACAATGTTTTCCAATGTGAACTCTAATTCTAGTTGTTACTAATAGGTGTCGTAGGAAATGAAACTTTTGCAGTCAAATACATTTGGAGAGACCCTTTGCAAAATATACAAACAACTCACACAGCTTAATGCCCAAAAAGAAAGAAAGAAAAATTTTAAAATGTACAAACTGAAATACACATTTTTTTCCAAAGACAAGATAGTCAACAAGCACATGAAAAAGATGTTCAATACTGCTAATTAATCAGTTCAGTTGCTCAGTCATGTCCAACTGTTTGTGACCCCATGGACTGCAGCACACTGGGCTTCCCTGTCCATCACCAATTCCCAGAGTTTATTCAAACTCATATCCATTGAGTCAGGGATGCCATACAACCATCTCATCCTCTGTCATCCCCTTCTCCCCCTGCCTTCAATCTTTCCCAGCATCAGGGTCTTTTCCATTGAGTCAGTTCTTAGAATCAGGTGAACAAAGTATTGGAGTTTCAGCATCAGTCCTTCCAATGAATATTTAGAACTGATTTCCTATAGGATGGATGGGTTGGATCTCCTTGCAGTCCAAGGGACTCTCAATAGTCTCCAACACCACAGTTCAAAAGCATCAATTCTTTAGCACTCAGCTTTCTTTATAATCCAACTCTCACATCCATACATGACTACTGGAAAAATCACAGCTTTGACTAGATGGCCCTTTGTTGGCGAAGTAATGTCTCTGCTTTTTAATATGTCTACGTTGGTCATAACTTTTCTTCCAAGGAGCAAGCATCTTTTAATTTCATGGCTGCAGTCACCAACTACAGTGATTTTGGAGCCCCCCAAAATAAAGTTAGCCACTGTTTCCACTGTTTCCCCATCTATGAGACCAAATGCCATGATCTTAGTTTTCTGAATGTTGAGCTTTAAGCCAACTTTTTCACTCTCCTCTTTCACTTTCATCAAGAGACTCTTTAGTTCCTCTTCACTTTCTGCCATAAGGGTGGTGTCATCTGCGTGTCTGAGGTTATTGAATTTCTCCCACAGTCTTGACTCCAGCTGTGCTTCCTCCAGCCCAACATTTTTCATGATGTAATCTGCATAGAAGTTAAATAAGCAAGGTGACAATATGCAGCATTCCTGTCCTGATTTGGAATCAATCTGTTGTTCCATGTCCAGTTCTAACTGTTGCTTCTTGACCTGCAAATAGATTTCTCAGGAGGCAGGTCAGGTGGTCCGGTATTCCCATCTCTTGAAGAATTTTCCACAGTTTGTTGTGATCCACACAGTCAAAGGCTTTGGCATAGTCAATAAAGCAGAAGTAGATATTTCTCTGGAACTCTCTTGCTTTTTTGATGATCCAACGGATGTTGTCAATTTGGTCTCTGGTTCTTCTGCCTTTTCTAAATCCAGCTTGAACATCTGGAAGTTCATGGTTCATGTACTGTTGAAACCTGGCTTGGAGAATGTTGAGCATTACTTTGCGAGCGTGTGCAGTTGATGAGTGAAATTGTGTGGAAGTTTGAGCATTCTTTGGCTTTGCCTTTCTTTGGAATTGCAATGAAAACAGACCTTTTTCAGTCCTGTGGCCACTGGTGAGTTTTGCAAATGTATGGCATATTGAATGCAGCACTTTCACAGCATCATCTTTCAGGATTTAAATAGCTCAACTGGAATTCCATCACCTCCACTAGCTTTGTTCGTAGTGATGTTTCTTAAGGCCCACTTGACTTTGGACTCCAAGATGTCTGGTTCTAGGTGAGTGATCACACCATTGTGATTATCTAGGTCGTGAAGATCTTTTTTGTGTAGTTCTTCTGTGTATTCTTGCCACCTCTTCTTAATATTTTCTGCTTCTGTTAAGTCCATACCATTTCTATCCTTTATTGAGCCCATCTTTGCATGAAATGTTCCTTTAGTATCTCTAATTTTCTTGAAGTGATCTCTAGTCTTTTCCATTCTATTGTTTTCCTCGATTTCTTTGCACTGATCACCAAGGAAGGTTTTCTTATCTCTCCTTGCTATTCTTTGGAACTCTGCATTCAGATGTGTGTATCTTTCCTTTTCTCCTTTGCCTTTTATGTCTCTTCTTTCCACAGCTATTTGTAAGACCTCCTCAGACAACCATTTTGCCTTTTTGCATTTCTTTTTCTTGGGGATGGTCTTGATCACTGCCTCCTGTACAATGTTATGAACCTCCATCCATAGTTCTTCAGGCACTCTATTAGGTCTAATCCCTTGAACCTATTTGTCACTTCCACTGTATAATTACAAGGGATTTGATTTAGGTTATACCTGAATGGTCTAGTGGTTTTCCCTACTTTCTTTAAGTCTCAATTTGGCAATAAGGAATGATTAACTAATTATTAGAGAAATGCAATTCAAAACTGTGATAAAGTATCACCTCACACCAGTCAGAATGGCCATCATTAAAATGTCTACAAATAATAAGTGATGGAGAGGGTGTGAAACAAAAGGAACTCTCCTATTATATTGGTGGGGAAATAAATTAGTGCAGCCACTACAGGAAACAGTACGGAGGTTCCTCAAAAAGCTAAAAATAGAGTTACCATATGCTATTACAATCTCACTCATGGTCATATATCCAGAGAAAAATTTAATTTAAGAATATAATGCACCCAAGTTATCATAATGGTATTGTTCCCAATATTCAAGCCATGAAAGCAACCTAAATGTCCATCAACAAATGAATAAAGAATATGTGGTATATTTAGATAATGGAATATTACTCAGCCACAAAAAGAATAGAATAATGACATTTGAAACACCATAAGTAAAGTTACAGATTATCATATTAAGTGAAGTCAAAGAAAAACATAATATAATATCACTTATATAGGGAATCTAAAAAAATGATACAAGTGAACTTATTTACAAAACAGAAACTGACTCAGAAAAGAAATTGATTATCAAAAGGCATGGGGAGGAAGAGGTATAAAGTCAGACTTTAGGATTACCCTATATACACTACAATATATAAAAAAAGGCAAACAAGGACCAACTGTACAGCACAGTGAACTGTACTCAGTATCTTGTAACAATTTATAATAGACTTGTATATATACATATATGAGCCATGCTGTGCTCACATGTTTCAGTCATGTCTGACTCTTTGAGACCCCACAGACAACAGCCCACCAGGGTTCTCTGTCCATGGGATTCTCCAGGCAAGAATACTGGAGTGGGTGGCCATTTCCTACTCTAATATACACACATACACAATAACTTTGCTGTATATGTTAAACTTATATGACATTGTTAAATAACTATATGTCAATAATTTTTTTTTAATTTTAAAATAGAGCTCTATCCTATTAGGCTTACCACAGCATTTAACAGGTTAACATGAATTTCAGGTAATTTTTAAACAAAAAGCTTGTGGTTTTGTGTCTGCATGTGTGCATGGGTGTGTAATTGGGGGATGGTAGAGTCACAAGATTAATATTCAATAAAACATTCTTTTGAAATTTTTGAAAAGTATAGCCTTATACCATACCAATTATATATCATGATAGCTCTGACATGGGGTTTTTATTTTTTCTTTTCATCTCCTCATCAAAACATGTTATTCCTAAATTGACTTCTGTATCCTTAGACTGAGAGTAAGCCTCACAAGGCTTCCTCAGGGCTTTTTGTTATAGAGTTATAAGAAAGTTACATTCATTAGAAGTAGATAATTTAATTTAATCACACCTAAAAGTTATGAATAACCTAGATAGCATATTAAAAAGCAGAGACATTACTTTGCCAACAAAGGTCCGTCTAGTCAAGGCTATAGTTTTTCCAGTGGTCATGTATGGATGTGAGAGTTGGACTGTAAAGAAAGCTCAGCACTGAAGAATTGATGCTTTTAAACTGTGGTGCTGGAGAAGACTCTTGAGAGTCCCTTGGACTGCAAGGAGATCCAACCAGTCCATTCTAAAGGAGATCAATCCTGGGTGTTCATTGGAAGGACTGATGCTAAAGCTGAAACTCCAATACTTTGACCACCTCATGCAAAGAGTTGACTCATTGGTAAAGACTCTGATGCTGGGAGGGATTGGGGGCAGGAGGAGAAGGGGACGACAGAGGATGAGATGGCTGGATGGCATCACCAACTCGATGGACATGAGTTTGAGTGAACTCCGGGAGTGGTGATAGACAGGGAGGCCTGGCGTGCTGTGATTCATGGGGTTGCAAAGAGTTGGACACGAATGAGCGACTGAACTGAACTGAAATCATGAGGGGGTGATTAAAGAAAGAATTCTGGTATCCAAAAAGAATTTACGGAAGTATTCTATTAAAATATAAGTATGCTTAAAATGGGCTTCCCTGGTGGCTCAGAGGGTAAAGAATCTGCCCACAATGTAGCAGCTACAGGTTCAATCCCTGGATGAGGAAGATCCCGTGGAGAAGGGAATGGCTACCACTCCAGTATTCTTTCCTGGAGAATTCCATGGACAATGGAACCTGGTCAGCTACAGTCCATGGGGTTGCAAAGAGTTGGACACAACTGAACAACAAACACTTTCACTTTAATTTCTTACTTAAAAATATAAACATAACACATAAAAATAAAACAGAAACATAATCATAAACACTGAGAACAAACAGGTGGTTGCCAGAGGGGATGGGAAAATAAATGAAATAGATGAGGGAAAAAAGTTTAAAAATATGTATATATATTTTACAGATCTCACTTGAAAAACTAAATGGGGAGTATAAAGTTTAAATGATTAAGAACGACTGTCTACTGAAGACCCATGAACATTAAAAGATGTCACCCTATTGATACTAACATGGCAGTCAACATAAAAAAGAGAATTGAATTCAATTTACATGTATGCAAACTATGTATAGTATGTTAGCAACTGATTTCCAGTATTAAGTGAGGCAGTCTAAAATATAAATCACTTCTTTCTGGCTTACTTCACTGTATAATAGGCTCCAGTTTCATCCACCTCATTAGAACTGATTCAAATGTATTCTTTTTAATGGCTGAATAATACCCCATTGTGTATATGTACCAAAGCTTAAAGAAAAACACCAATACAGTATACTAACGCATATATATGGAATTTAGAAAGATGCAAATGATAACCCTGTATACGAGACAGCAAAAGAGACACAGATATATAGAACAGTCTTTGGGACTCTGTGGGAGAGGGTGAGGGTGGGATGATTTGGGAGAATGGCATTGAAACACGTATGTTGTCATATGTGAAATGGATCACTAGTTCAGGGTCGATGCATGTTATAGGATGCTCGGGGCTGGTGTGTGGGGATGACCCACAGGGAGGATAAAGGGAGGAGGGAGGTGGGAGGGGGGGTTCAGGAGGGGGAACTTATGTAAACCCGGGGCGAATTCATGTCAATATATGGCAAAACCAACCAATATAATACTGTAAAATAATTTGCCTCCAATAAAAAATAAATTAATTACTTAAAAAAATATATAAATCACTAATATCCTCAGCTTTTCTTACATTTCCCCCTCATGTTACTGAAACATCTATTTTGTGAGCACAAAAAAGGAAATCAGTGAAGTCTGATCCACATGCAACTCCACCAAGATTCTGCAGTGGTGGGAAAATGCCAAGCCTCTATGGCCACAGAGATGTAGGTTCAAAAACCCATTGTGCCATTTCCCAAAACAGCAGATCTCTAAGTTCAGTTTTCCTTAGTACTAAGGAGAAGTAATACTAATTTGGGGCTTCACTGGTGGCTCAGACGGTAAAGAATCTGCCTGCAATGCAGGAGACCTGGGTTCAATCCCTGTATTAGCAAGATCCCTTGGAGAAGGAAATGGTAACCCACTCTAGTATGCTGGCCTGAAGAATTCCATGGAGATTGGAAATCTGGAAGGCTACAGTCCATCGGGTTGCAAACAGTCAGACATGACTGAGCGACTTTCACTCACTAACTCACTCCCATTTCCCAACTGAGCTTACCAATTTTACCTGAGCTTAACATGGCAATGCAAAACAAACACCCCAGCATAGTCATTGGCACAAAACAGATGTTCAGAAAATGTTCTTTCTCTGAATCTTCTGATATTTCTACCTGACCATTTAATTAAAGAGCAGAGGGCACAGAATAACAGACTCAGACAATACATATCTCATTGTTGTTCAGTCACTAAGTCATGTACGACTCTGCGACCCCATGAACTGCAGCATGCCAGGCTTCCCTGTCTGTCACTATCTCCGAGTTTGCTCAGACTCATGTCCATTGAGTCAGTGATGCCATCCAACCATCTCACCCTCTGTCATCCCCTTCTCATCCTGCCCTCAATCTTTCCCAGCATCAGGGGCTTTTCCAATGAGTTGGCTCTTCGCATCAGGTGGCCAAAGTACTGAGCTTCAGCATCAGTCTTTCCAATGAATTTACAGTTGTAAACTTTTCTAAATTTCATACCATTCAAAATCAAGTGAGTCTCTTGCTTAGTGTTGGATATTTTTTAAAGCCATTCTTAATTTTTCCATAAAGGTAATAACTAACACACTTATTTTTAATTATTAGGCTCTGTATAGGATAGTGATCATATTCATCTGATGAGTATAACTCTAACTCTACAAGTCTAAACTTGAAGAAAAAGAACTTATCTTTGAAAGTATTACATTTATGCCATAATATTTATTACAAATGAAACATTTTATTTGTCTAATTTTACAAAGGACATTCTTAAAACCAACAGTATCAAAAAGCATCCATTGGACTGTTACTTTTTTTTTCTGATAAAAGTAAATGTCTAGTTTCAGGTAATTAATATTTAGTCAGTTAACATTAGTGAAAAACCAAACATTCAAACATTAAATAATTAAGAACAAAGCAACAGAAAATAGTTGGCTTTAAAAACATGAAACAATGAAGTTCATATTGGTTTGGTGGAAAGAACACAGATTTTAACTCCAAACAGAACTGGTGTAACTTCTGACTGTACTACATACTAGCTATGAGAGCTGAACCAAATTCATCAGTCTTTTCAGCTTCTGCTTTCTCAGTTATAAATTGTAGATGATCGATTTACTTCAGGTTTTGTGTATATGTGAGAATTAAATGAGTGATGTAGTTCCCACCACACTGCTTGGTAGATGAGAGTCTCCCAGAAATTATACAAATAAATATATATATATACTGTACAATATTTCAAGTAAAACATGAAAGTAATACTCTTAGTATTTCATTGACTTCTCATGCACTCCCCAAATCCATTTTAGTACTCAAAATCTTAGTTTTGAACTACAGCATTTCAAGTCTGTTATTCCAGCATCTCACATCCAAGACACTGCTGTAATCAAGATACAGAAAAAAGAATCTGACCCTCTGTCCCTTGGACAGATTTAACAAAGGTTTGTTTTTACTCAGTTGGTTAAATTCAATATTTGACTTTTTGGGGCCAGAAATATGACTGACTCCTGTATTTCTTGCATATGTGGCATCTAACTCACTCTTCAGGCCTGAGGGAGGTATGCTATATCACTTTACAGGTTGAAGAAGACTAGAAGAGTGCCTGGTACTCTCCAGTGTGCCTACTGGCAACGGACCAGTTACCTACTAGTGCCATCTGCAAGCACAGCGGGCACAGGCCCTACTAAATAGCAGGGTTACAGTCAGTCTTTTGGAGAAGGAAATGGCAACCCACTCCAGTACTCTTGCCTGGAAAACCCCATGGACGGAGGAGCCTGGTAGGCTACAGTCCATGGGGTCGCAAAGAGTTGGACATGACTGAGCAACTTCACTTTCACTTTTCACACAGTCTTTTAATCTTGTAAATACTAATATATATAATTTGTGAATTTTTTTCCTTTCACCTTTTCCTTCTTGTGCATGCCTCTTTCACAATTAAGGAATAACCTCTTAAGTATATTTTAATATTTGTTTATGGAATGTGGTAAACAATATGGCTACCTTATATAAATAACTTAGGGTTTTTTTTTTACTTTATTCCTTAATTTTTTAACATTTAACAATACTAACAGTTTTAATATGAAAGTTGCATTTATATTTCATGGGTGGTAACCAATTTACATAGGCATTTTACCTCAGAAATCTGAAGAACTGTAAATACCAGAAGTTGTACCTTCCTGTAAACTGGGCATACATGCTCTAGATTCTTGAATTTGTGAGAAATCTTCTGTTGTTAGTCAAGTTATTTGAATATCCCACCATGGGGTGAGCTTCCTTGATGGCTCAGGTGGTAAAGAATCTTCCTGCAATGCAGGAGACATGGGTTTGATCCCTGGGTCAGGAGGATCCCTTGGAGAAGGAAATGGCAATCCACTCCAGTATTCTTGCCTGGAAAATTCATGGAAAGGGGAGACTGGTGGGCCACCGTTTATAGGGTCCCAAAGAGTTGACATGATTGAGTGACTTTCACACACACCATGGGGTGAAGAAGAAGACTCACGTTTCTTTATGGAAAAGTCAGTGCCTTGATTAGTTGAAGAGATTACTTAAGACATACATTTGTGTTTTTTTAAGCTGAAAACTTCATACTCAACATTTTTAAGAAGTGTTCAAGATTATGCTTCTCTTTCTTTGTCAAATACCAGGTGGAAAATAGAGAGAGATAAGTAATCATGAGTTGACTCAATAGAGTCTGCTTTGAAACAACACAAAGGAAATTTTACATTAAAAAAAAAAAGTGTGCGTGTGTAAGCTTTGATTTTTTGGAAGCACACAACACTGACAATATTTTAAAGTTCTAAAAGTTGTCCAATTTAATACAAAATATCTAGTCTACTGAATATTTCTAACCAACTTCCCAAAGCAACTTTATTTGATGTTTACTGAATTTGATTATCTGTCTTCCAGTCTTCAAAGGCTTCAAAAGCCATTTGTCATACTGGCTGAGCCCATTCTTAGGAAATCAAAAACCTGCGGGTATTCCAACACTTTGCATTCTCTTTCCCAAACCCTGATATGAAGCTGTGTGTTTTCAGTCTTTCTCTTGCAACCACCAAAGGGAGCAGCAAACAGACCCACAAACTAATTACAGGTGTAAGTCAATGGAGCTTGTATCATTAATAAAAGCACCAGGTCCTCCCTCAGGATTTTTCTCAAGTCTACCTTAATTACTGCAGGATGACATATACATAAGAAAAAAGGGCCTCCTTTCAAGTAGAGACAACTTGGATGTTCCACTTTCTTGGGCAACTGCTGTCTTTTTCCTTATTTTCAGTTCAGTTCAGTTCAGTCACTCAGTCATGGCCGGACTCTTTGCAACCCCATAGACTGCAGCACACCAGGCCTCCTTGTCCATCGCCCACTCCCGGAGTTTACTCAAGCTCCTGTCCATTGAGTCGGTGATGCCATCCAACCATCTCATCCTCTGTCCCCCTTCTCCTCCTGCCTTCAGTCTTTCCCAGCATCAGGGTCTTTTCAAATGAGTCAACTCTTCACATGAGGTGGCCAAAGTATTGGAGTTTCAGCTTCTGCATCAGTCCTTCCAATGAATATTCAGGACTGATCTCCTTTAGGATGGACTGGTTGGATCTCCTTGCAGTCCAAGGGACTCTCAAGAGTCTTCTCCAACACCACAGTTCAAAAGCATCAATTCTTTGGTGCTCAGCTTTCTTTATAGTCCAACTCTTACATCCATACAGACTACTGGAAGCCTTGACTAGGCGGACCTTTGTTGGCAAAGTAATGTCTCTGCTTTTTAATATGCTGTCTAGGTTGGTCATAACTTTTTTTCCAAGGAACAGGCATCTTTTAATTTCACGGCTGAAGTCACCATCTTCAGTGATTTTGGAGCCCCAAAAAAGTAAAGCTTGTTACTATTTCCACTGTTTCCCCATCTATTTGCCATGAAGGGATGAGACCAGATGCCATAATCTCAGTTTTCTGAATGTTGACCTTTAGGTCAACTTTTTCACTTTCCTCTTTCACTTTCACTTTTTAGTTCTTCTTCACTTTCTGCCATAAGGGTGGTGTCATCTGCATATCTGAGGTTATTAATATTTTTCCCAGCAATCTTGACTCCAGCTTGTGGATCTTGAGTCCACCCTTATTTCGGTGAGTTTTATTTATTCAAATTTTAAGTTGACTCTGTTTTGTATTATAGAATCATCAGACCTACATTAGCAGTCTTTAGAAGAATGTTCAATATACTTCTACTCTCCATGTCAAATTGGTTTGAAAACTGTAATTCGAAGTCTCAGATTTTTTATTGCTATTTTTTCCTATTGTATGCAATATGACATGATATTTACTCATACATATTAACTAGAGAAAAAAATGCTCAGAAAAATTTAAAAAAATTAAATATACTGTCTAAATCAGTTTTCCTCCACACACACACACAAAATGTAATAACACATTGAGAATATATTTTAGAAAACCGTGTCTCCTCTAAATTTCCAACTGTAGAAGTAGAAATTCTAGAATTCCCAAATGTTTAATAATCCATTTTATTGTAATAGTTTTTTATTTTACACGCTACTAAAATGTTTATTTCTTCTGGAGCATTCCTCAGGAATAATAATTATATATATTGCTAAAGAATAATTCCTTAGAAATATCTTAGGAATAATTCCTTAGCAATAGTGATTCTTTGATAAAAAGCCTCTGATAAGCTCTTGATATCTCCTAAATGTCAATATTCTTTATTTATATAATTTTATATTGAAATTAATCCCTTGTAATAGGTTTTACATCTACAGGTCAATTCAGGGTCTCCAATATGATTGGATTTTAGAATTTATAATACATTCCAATTTAGTTAACCCATTAGAAACTGTTCAAAACTCAGTCCCCAAATCCCATCACAAAAATAAGATTATTTTACAGAAAGCCTTTGTTAAAAAGAAACACAGAGAACAGAGATTGGCTTTTGGCTCATGCTATTTTAAGGGAGAGGCTTCTCTGTCAATTTCTAGCCCCCATGGGGTAGAAATTAAGGATCTAGCAGGTGATAGCTCACCTCTTCCTCCTTGCTGGTTCAGTAGATTGATAAGAGAGAAATAACCAAGTGTTGCAACTTCCTCTGGGATGCTTCCTTGCTATCCATTTGAATTCATATTTGTTATAGTAAAAGATACAGTTTACCAGCACAAAACAGTACTTTGTTCAAAGGCACAGTCACCACATTGATTTCCCAACTAAAAAAAAAAAAAGCTCATCAGGAGAAGGAAGAGACACATAAGCGACTCATTGCAGAAAGGAAAAGGTCAAGGAATTTTCTAGCTCATGGATCTTTTCAAGATTCCTTTCCTTATTAAAGTTTTATAATATGTTCTTTGTGCATTTGTTTCAAAAAAGAGAATTTTAAAAAAATTTGTTTTCAGTTTGATTGTGTGTGCCTTTGTGTTTCTCTGTGTTTAAAGTTTTCTTCATACAAACCAATGACTTTTATTCTTGGATAGAAATTAGAAGATTTTTTTAACCTATTTTTTAGAGTCATTTTTATTCCCAAGTAAGTGCTTTATACAGGAAAGATGCTTTTAAATAAATTTCATTTATGAACCTCCCAAGGGTGAATATAAAAGCTTACCTTCTGTATTTGCTATAGAACTGTAGCAGAAGCTAGAATTCTTCTCTCTCTTGCCCTCTAGTGCAGCTTGTCAATATAACATTGCTTATCGCTCATGCCTCCTTCAGAGTTTACCTATTTGATGCAACTACTGTGTCTTTTGGGGGTGCTTTTCTATTCCGCCCACAGCATCCAAGGGCCCAAAAGATAACGAGATGAGATTGTGAGGGAAGGGAGATTGCACTGTGTAAAGGCACTGAGAGTTCAGGCGGGTAGACAATGCTGGTTAAAGAAAGTTTGTGCCACTCTTTGTTCCTAAGAATACTAATGCCTAGGGAAAACCAAGAAAGGCACACAAATTAAGAACTGTCTGTCTGGGTCCACTTTAGGGATGAAGCGAATAAAACAGCATATGCTCACAGAGAAACAGGACCTTCCGCATATCCCATTCACACCCACAACAGACACATTTTAACTGCCAAATGCTATTTTTTTTCTTGTGAGTTTAAAAAGCCATGTTGTTATAAAATATGAATATCTTGGAAAGTGTTGAATTTTTAATAAGGGTAAATAAATACATGATTTTCACAGAATTATCTTGTTTTTCTTTGATTTTCATGTCTATTATCTCTGTCCTCTTATATTTAAAATCTGTCATCTCTGGGGCATTGCTGAACTACGTGCACATTCAGTGACAACATGAAGATACTTTTTATCTTCCTTAAAAGGAAGAAAAAAAAACCCAACCATCAATTTAGATGACATTAGGTCCTTGTCTCATCTGTGTCCCAACCTAATCAATCATTTATAATGCCCTTGACTACATCCCAAATTGAACTGATATGAATAAAATACATGAGATTATATAATGAATAATATAAACTCAGAACTAATGCTAGCAAAGAAAGTTGTGCTAAGCTAAAGTAATTATGCTTTTAGTCATCCACTGCAGCATTGATTCTCCATAATCCTTCTCATTTCCTGAAAATAGCTAAGTCAAAAGGTGGTACGACACACAGACCACAGAATAACTAATTCAGGTCAATGGGAGCTTCAATTCTTAACTACTTGGCCAATTTGATCAGGAGGCAATTATCATCCAGACGCTTATCTGTCTTAAAACCTGGAAATCTTGAGATATTTCTACTATGTTACACTAAGGGTAGAGGTAATTTCTTTCAGTATAAGACCAAGGTAAATAAAATGGAAAGGAAACTGAGGCCATTTGGTATAGTTATATCATAGCTTAAATTCTTGGAATCTGAAGCAGTTAACTTAAATTACAACTTGCATATTTTCCAGAGAGTGGTTGGACTTAAATCATCTAAGTCAAGGTTTCTCAATCTAAGCATTATTGAAAACTTGGGCCAAATACTTCCTTGTTATGGATGATTGTTTTTTTGTACAGTAAGATGTTCAGCAGTATCTCTAGGAGAGGGTGACAGAGGACGAGATGGTTGAATGGCATCACTGACTCAATGGACACGAGTTTGAGCAAACTCCAGGAGATAGTGAAGGACAGGGAAGCCTGGCTTGCTGCAGTCCATGGGGTCACAAAGAATCAGATATGACTGAGTGACTGAACAACAGCTGGACTCTACATAGTAAATTCCAATAGCACCGTCACCCAACTTGTGATAATCACAAATGTCTCCAGATATTGACAAATGTCTCTGAGGGGTGGTGGGCATAGCAAACCTCACCCCGCTCTCAGTTGAGAACCACTATCTAAGCCAGTAGTTTTATTTATATTAATTACAAGAAATATTCTAACAGTAATAAGGGAGGCAGCATCTTGAATAAACACAGTAGGGAATAATAATAGCTCTTATTATCTCTAATCTTTTATGCAATCTAATGTGGAGTTTTATGCCATTTTATAGATAAGCAATCAAATGTATGAGACAGCATTCCAATATCATATGACAACTGGAAAAGCCAAGACTTGAATCCAGGTCAGATAGATTGCAAAGCCAGTATTTTTCCACTGCTACATTTTAGTACTTGATGTTTGTCAATCCCCTAGTACCAAACATTATGATGATCTCCAACTCAAAATGTACCTGGTACTCTCACTGTTATTTTGGGGGGAAATGCACACAAATATATAAGCAATTCCACATTACTTATACAAAGTCATATATAATATGTAATACTTTATCCTGATTATATCCAAATATGTCACCAATTACCCAAAGATATGCGGTACAACATTATTCTGGAGGGATACAGTGGGTCTGGAAGATCCCCTGGAAAAGAAAATGGCAATTCACTCCAGTATTCTTGCCTGGGAAATCCCATGGACACAGGAGTCTGGCAGGCTACAGTCCATAAGGTCGCAAGGGTTGGACATGACTCAGTGACTAAAACAGTGGTATCCATTTAACTGATCCCATTACTGCACTAATATCCAAACTCTCAGAAGCTAATGTAGGACATACTCTGCAAATAAAATGATCAGTGTAAGAGGCTTAAAATAAAACATGATCCTAACATTTTTATGTAAAAATATTCCATCACCTCTGCTTCATGACCCAGAATTGGTGATGTAAATAATTTACAATAATATAAGTGAGATATCACCTGGTGTGTGTAGACCACAGATAAATTTAGGTTCAAAAATGAGTGTCAAAACCTATAATGAGTTGCAGAGGAGGAAGGTTATTGTAACTAAGGAAAAGCATATTAGATTTCTGACTCCTCTTTCCTATGACTCTTCACTATTCCCAATAAATGAAAGTATTTCATTGATGTTCATATACAGAAAAAAGCAAGCTTTTTAAGAGTCAGCTTTTTTTTTTTTTTTAGTTGTTGGAATTACATACAATAATATATAGGTAAGCAGTATATGGGCTTACCTGGTAGCTCAGCTGGTGAAGAATCTGCCTATGATGCAGGAGACCTGATTCGATTCCTGGGTCAGAAATTCCCCTGGAGAAGGGATATGCTACCCACTCCAGTATTCTTGGGCTTCACTTGTGGCTCAGATGGTAAAGAATCTGCCTGCAATACGGGAGATCTGGGCTCTATCCTTGAGTAGGGAAGATTGCCTGAAGGAAGGCATGTCAATCCAGTGTTCTTGCCTGGAGAATCCCCACGGACAAAGAGGCCTGGTGGGCTACAGTCCACAGGGTTGCAAAGAGTCAGGCATGACTGGACGACTAAGCACAGCATAGCACAGCACAAGCAGTACATGCACATTTGTTCATTGTTTTTTTTTTTATTTATTTTTTATTGGAGCCTAATTATTTTACAATATTATATTGGTTGGTTTTGCCATACACTGACATGAATCTGCCCCAGGTGTACATGAGTTCCCCCTCCTGAACCCCACTCCCACCTCCCTCCTCCCTTTATCCTCCCTCTGGGTCATCCCCGCACATCAGCCCCGAGCATCCTGTAACATGCATCGACCCTGAACTGGTGATTTGTTTCGCATATGACAACATACATGTTTCAATGCCATTCTTCCAAACCATCCCACCCTCACCCTCTCCCAGAGTCCCAAAGACTGTTCTATACATCTGTGTCTCTTTTGCTGTCTCGTATACAGGTTTATCATTTGCATCTTTCTAAATTCCATATATATGCATTGTTTTTTATTATGTTTGTTATAAAGAATTCAAAGTATAGAATATCACCTATATGTACCATTCACCTTATCTTATGTGTCAGTCCAAACACACAATTATATATATTATTTTTTCATTAATCTATGTATTCAAACATTTACTGGGCATCAGCTATGGGTTATGAAACATATTAAGTGATGCAAAGAAAACTAAGACAATTTATCACTTACAAGGAGACTACAGTATTCATTCAAGACTTTGTGTTTTTCAAAAGCTTTCATTGCATAATTGCTCTAGTCCTTAGAGCAAAAGTGAGAAAGGAATGGGATGAGTTACTGTTCAGAGATATACGGTAATGAGCATCCTTCCTATCATATTAGCCTCTATTTCCACTGTATAAAGGAAATATTTGACTACTGAACCAGAAATAAAGATCTGCTTCTAGAGAATACCTGATATCAACAGGGACACAGATGAGAAAAGGACCAAATGTCACTATCATTAACGCTATGAGTTTATTCTTTTTTCTAAGTGTGATAAAACTATCTTCACATTTCCACTGAGCAACTATCCATCTGCATTGACCTGAAGATTTCAAACTGTAAATATACAGGGATGAAGATGGCAAACATGAACTCAAAGAAAAACGTAAGACCCATTATGCACCTGAGCTTTAGAGATTCTGCCTGCTATATAAATGATTCTACTTTTTCAAAATGTAGAGGCACAAAGTGGCATACACTTTAAAACCACACACACACACACACACATACACACACATTTAATGCAGAGGAATTTGTTGATGCTCATTCCTATACTGTCTATTATTCAAATCAATGGCAGAACAAGTGGAGAAAAGGCAGAGTAATTGTTTCTAAATGCCATGTTTCATATATTCAGAACATCAGAATTAGCTCATGTGAAATAACAGGCATGCTAATATATATATATATATATATATATATATACACACACATATAGATTTCTCACTGAAAGAAACCTTAGCAAGTATTTAGTCATATTGTTCTGAATAATTTTATCCATGTGGACATATATTCAAAAGAACTGCTCAAAGGAAATCCTACATGAAACACAAATACAAAAACAATATCAAAATTGCTCTGAGAATAGTGTCCCCCTGTTCTATATTCTCCTTCCTTCATCCTTACCCTATCCATAGTAGGGGGTCTGCAGAACCCCTAATCTTCAAGGGAATACCATTTGAGTATCACTGATTCTAGTTCTGATCTCTCAGTTCACAAGGGAAAACACAATGATGCTCAGAAAAGTGGTGGAACTCACCGACATATCAAGGTGTGTTGACCATCATGATTGAAGGAGCAGCATCAGCATAATGCTGACATTATTTACTCTGTTGCAAACCTAACTCTCTGGAAAAGACTCTGATGCTGGGAAAGGTTGAGGGCGGGAGGAGAAAGGGACGACGGAGAATGAGATGGCTGGATGGCATCACCGACTCTGTGGACATGAGTTTGAGTGAACTCCGGGAGTTGGTGATGGACAGGGAGGCCTGGCGTGCTGTGATTCATGGGGTCGCGGAGAGTCGGACACGACTGAGCGACTGAACTGAACTGAACTGAAACCTAACTCTGGGCTTCCCTAGTGGCTCAGCTGGTAAAGAATCTGCCTGCAATGTGGGAGACCTGGGTTTGATCCCTGCGTTGGGAAGATCTCCTGAAGAAGGAAAAGGTTACCCACTCCAGTATTCTGGCCTGAGGAATTCTATGGGCTGTATAGTCCATGGGGTCGCAAAGAGTCAGACACAACTGAGCGACTTTCACTTTCAAATCTACTCTTGGGGATTATGTGCCTACCAGATCACTCACCGGAATATTCTATATTTCACCAGGGACCAAATGAGAATGGTCAAAATCATGAGAATCTTCTATTCTCCTTTATATCCAATTCCAAGTGTCTCCTGGGTCTAAAATGGGTTTAAGAATTGTTTCTTAAAAGTGTAAGTACTCAGTAATGGAACCAGAGATAGTATTGATATCAGAAAGGGCTCAGAAAATGGTTGCTTTCCCTTGCATTATATCATCTCTTGTGTGGACTACTATCTGTCTTATTATTTTAGGATTGGTCCATATAACTGACACAAATATTAAAGTTACTCTCACCAGTGAGGATAAATCACTCCAGAGGAATAGACATCTATATATAGCTAAGGAAAAGACACACAAAATACACAAAGCTAGCCAGCTAAGACACAACTTCAACACCTATTCCATGATCTTGATAAATTTGTTTTAACCTTTTCCAAACATAATTTAACTTGCTTATTGGTTAGTTTGTTCTGTTTGGTTCTAAGCAAACCTCCAAAACTGGAATTGATGTGTAGGAAATGAATATGAAGTTCAAGTTACTCCCTAAAGCATTTTCTTAGGGGAAGAGAAAAATGCTAGGAGTTCACATCCTTGTATAGCATAAAACTTTTACTTTACAAATTGTTAATAACAACAAACCAAGTTACAAAGTGAGTAAAAACTCAATCCTTTTTACTACTACAGGATATTTTGAGTTGTTGCCATTGTGCAAAAAAGAAAGCTCCATGCCTCTGTGTGTGTGTCCCATCTGAAGCTTACATATTTTTCCATTTAATTGAAACTCTCTTCTGTAGGTTTATTAAATTGCATCAGCAGTTAGACATACATTTTCTTTCCCAACATTAATGTTAAGCAAAGTGTTTTAAAGCCCTTGAAAAGAATAATTTCCTATTACAGCCAGCAGATCAAACTCTGACCAAATTCCAAATAAACCAGGAAATATAGCCATTTTAGACAAAACAGTAAAGTAAGGAGAAAAACAATTGATCCTTTACACCCAAGAGGGAAGACAAAACGAGAGAGCATGAGAGAGTGAGAGAAGAGAGAAAGGAAAGGAGGGCTGAAGGGGGAGGGAGGGGGGGAAAAAGGCAATTAAGCTAATGCAAGTTGGGTGTCACAAGGTTATAGATATTTCAAGAGCTGAGCAATTTACCGTCTGGAAAAGGAGAAGAGCTCTTGCATAAAATGTCCCCCAGTTCAGATTTATTATGCTTTTAGTTGTGTTATATGTGATACAATTAGCAGGAGGTGCCAATAAGGCGTTCTCTCAAGGACGTGGTCATCCCGTGCCATCTGTTATTAATTGCATTGTCCTTTCTACATCCAGCTAGAGGGGAAAAAGTTCTCTGAGAAACACCTGCAAATTCTCTCTGCAAACGACTAGAATTTAAAAATAGTTAAAGAAAAAAAGAGAGGTCAGATCTCCTAAATCTGCCCACCTTGAATTGAAAAAGAAAAATATATAATGAATCCTGATGCAACAGAATTCTGTTACTGGGACTGTTCCTCGGTCATTGTATTCTGCTACACTGATAGCTTTTCAGGCAACATAATACACTACACAAATGAAAATGAATAATTAGAACATTCTCCTAGAAATACAGCGATCCTCTGTACAGCTAAGATTCAGATGTTCAAAGAGATTTTTTGCACATACAAATCAGAAAACAAAGGTAATGAAAATTGACTGGAAGGTTTCTTTCAGACTTTGGCACTTGGGGTGATTCCTATCAGTCTTAAGAATCCAGTTCTGAAAATTAATACTCTTATAAATACACAAATACTTTCTCAAGTTGGCATCTATTTTCATAGATATAATTTCAAAATGTGAATAGTTAAAGAATGCTGTAAAACACAAATATCTATTAAAACAATTTAAACTAATTTCAGAAACACTAACTTACTTTTAACCATCTGTGCTGCCTGTTCTTTTCTCTGATTCCCACTCGACTTGAATCTCTGAAGCAGGCAACTGCTATAGCCAGTCTTGTTCAAACAGGAATGGCTACTCCCGATGCTACAGGGAGAAGCTCTAATGCACTTCACAGGAATGTTTTAAAACTCCTTTATGACCAATAATTCAAAATACTTTTAACAAGAGCATTGAAATTCTTTTGAAGAGCTGAGCTAAGGAAGTACTTTGAAAGAAATTAATGTTATTTGACTGATACCTTCCTGGTTAAAGAACAAAAATGTTATGTAGCCTAACTACCTACAGTTTGCTTGACAGTTAAATTACCTACTTCATCTTATGCATCTAGCTGTATCAAATTCAACTAAATTCAATTTACTATAACTTGGCAAGGGAAAATAAAACCTTCCTCAATAGAGAGTCATAAGTTATAGCTAATTCAAGAATATATATATATATAAAAAGAAAACATTTTCTTCACACAAGGTTTCAAATACTAAATTAGGAAAGTGTTCTATGCCAGTAACATATTGTTATTGCTTTGATATTGCTATATTAAAAACTTGTAGAAAAATTAATTTCATGTATCAAAAAAATCAACTAGTATAAGATTATTTTGAAATGTGGTTACAATTGATTCATTTTATTGAAAGAGGTAATTCTCTTGCACCAGCATCCTTAGAAACTGCTCACTTTTGTGTCCTAAGCATACTTTCCTATTTGAGCCTATTGATTATCTTCTCTCATTTTTTGGTTCCTTTGAGATATGCTTTGATTTGTCCTCACTTAAAAAAAATATCCATTTGCTGTTGTAATTCCCATCATGTACTTCATTTTTTAAAATTTAAAGCATGTAATTTTATGGCTATATTACTAAATTAATTCAAAGATCTAGATAACCATCTTCCAATGAATATGAGAGACATAAAATTTCCCATTCTCTTAAACTATACCCTAGATATATTTAATTGAACTGCATTTTACCAATCTTCTTTATATTGTTATTGTCTTTCTTTCAAAAAAAAAGAGTATATCCATTCCTTACCATTATTCTTTTAAAAGATATCAAAATAAAATATTGCATGCATGAATAAATTGCTTGACTCAGTAACTACATTAGTGCTGTCTAAACAGTGATTTTTATTGACAAGAATCCTGCAGCTATCAATCAAAATATCAAACCACTGAAAATCCTTTCCTTTTCTTCAAGCTTATATCCTGTTGCTATTTCATGCTACTTTTAATTGACAACAGAGCCAAGCAAGTAACTTTAGGGTCCCAGAAGTGAATTAGTATAGACTGAGCATGATTCTTTCCTAGGGGAAAGATTCACATTAGAGCAATGGTCTGATAAATTCTTCCCTTAAGAATCTAGCCTTTAGGTTCTTAGTCACCAAGGTATCAGATCTTAGAACGTCCACTGAATAGATCATCTGAAAAAGATGTGTTTTAGTCAGCACAGCTTAAACTGAGATAATAGCATGCCATGTCAAAAATACTAATGCAATCTTAAATGGGACATACTCAGAAAGGTGGAAAAAACCTTTGACAGAACGCGAATTCAATATCCTTGCACTAGCAATTCATGGGTGACCAGAGAGGTACATGATATGTATTAATTTACATGGCCATAACAACACTCTCATCATAATTAAGACTTAAAGAAATAGTATATTTAAAGCCCCAACTCCGGATTGAAATCCTCTTTAGTATATAGGAGTCTAATCAACTACTGAAATTCTGATAATTAGTGGATTTCTTTTCAACTGTCAGTAAATCCATAAGGTTTTAACCATATCTTTCAGGAACAGAAAGATTTTTAGCATGGTGTACCAAAAAAAAAAAAGGCAGAAAATAGAGCAACAAAGCAGAGAGGTGAAAGCTCAATTTTTTCTGTCAGAGAAGACCAAGGTTTGAGATCTCTCTCTCAGTGACCCTAGTAATATAGAAGTAAAAATCACTGTTGTGTCCGACACTTTGTGACTCCAAGGACCATACAGTCCATGGAATTCTCCAGGCCAGAATACTGGAGTGGGTCGCCTTTACCTTCTCTTGGGGATCTTCCCAACTAAGGGATCAAACCCAGGTCTCCCACATTGCAGGCAGATTCTTTACCAGCTGAGCCACAAGGGAAACCCTTGATGACTACACTCAAACCCTAACACTGGTTATATGATTAGGCTGAAGCCCAGTTTCTAAGTAGATGATGGTAATGAAATCTGTCTTCTGAGTGTTCTTGACAAAAAGAGAATCATTGACAGCCTTACTACAGCATATGAAAGTGAAGTGAAGTCGCTCAGTCCTGTCCAGCTCTTTGTGACCCCATGGACTGTAGCCTACCAGGCTCCTCCCTCCATGGGATTCTCCAGGCAAGAGTACTGGAGTGGGTTGCCGTTTCCTTATCCATGCAATCTTCCCGACCCAGGGATCGAACCTGGGTCTCCTGCATTCCAGGCAGACGCTTTAACCTCTGAGCCACCAGGGAAGATGTACTACAGCATATAACAAATGATAAATCCTTGATAGCTGAGGTGATAATAATGTGTGTGTGTGTGTGTGTGTGTGTGTGTGTGTTAGTCATGTCTGACTCTTTGTGATCCCATGGACTGGAGTTCACCTGGCTCCTCTGTCCATGGACTTCTCCAGGAAAGAATACTGGAGTGGGTTGCCATTTCCTACTCCAATAATGTAAGATAATAATGTAAGAGCAGTAAACCTTTCTGGAATCTCTATTTCGTTCTGCCCATAATACATACAGGGATAGATCAAACTGAAATGGCTGAATAATGAGTTCTTGAGAAAATGAAGTCAATTGAGAACAAATGAATGTTTTATCCAGAAAGTAGTCTATTTAAGACTCTTAAAATACCTGAAAGCTAGTGTTTAGTGTTACTGTATGACAGAAACTATAGACCAATCCTGTGAAGCACAAGAGCTTAATACCAAAGAGCAAAAGCTAAACCTAGTCACATTTTTTATTTTAAGGAAAATATATTGCAATAAGACAACATAAATCCATCTGTACAAGTTAAAGAACTGCCTTATTAGGTGAGAGTATACTAATTAACTTCTAATTCTAAATTTCTATAATTTCCTTGAATCTTATCCTTATATATTGCTATGGAAAGTGTAGTCATTTGCTAATTCATTGAGCATATGCTAAGAAAAGGCCTAATGCTAGATGTGTGTCATGTTAGAAAATATTAATAATTCTACAAACATTAAACAATATTTATTGTGCACTTACTATCAGGTATGTCTCAATGTGTTACATGAATTACTTCCCTAATTATCACAATATCCCTATTACTATACCCATTATAAAGGGTTCTAGGTATTTTTGCCATAAGCATCTTTACTGTAGACATCTTTGTCACAGGGTTTTTGCCACAAATAATTTTGTCATATAACTATTTGACTCTAAGGCAATTTTGCTATGAAATATAAAATAACTGATTGACAGCCTGATTTCAACTGGTTGAAATGAGTTAGCATTTTCTCCAGTTAGCAACATTATAGATAGCTTTATTGATCTGACAGATAACGACGATTTGCCCCAAGAGTTAGTTCTTCACTCTGAAACACACCACACTGGAGGAGGGAGAGGTCTCCATGGTCTTGAAGGCACACAGTAGAACTTACATTTCCTATAGAACTTTTTAGTATCTGTTAATGAACATGTGACGATATGCCAACAATGCAGAGGCTTTCATGATGCAATACAAAGCTCAGTTACAACATGCACCCTAGTACTTGGAAACTGATACCTCTCTTAATAAAGGAAGTAATTTTAGCAAGATAGAAAAAGTGCAATGCTGAATGAGAAAAAGAATCAACAAGCAAAATAAAAACATAAAGATATAAGGTGCTATGAATGAAAGACTTGGAAGAAAAGTACCTAGGTACAACTCATGAAATAAAATCAGTTACTCACACAGTACTGGCATGAATCTGTAACATATTAAAAGTATTCAAATATTTTGTGTTTCATAATATAGCTTTTAGTTATTTAGTTTCCATGTTTCATTATACCTTTCTAATGTGTCTCTCACTTTTTTAAAATTTATTTTTAATTGGAGGATAATTGCTTTACAATCTTGTGTTGGCTTCTGTCCTACAGATGCATGAATCATCCACAGTTATACATATGTCCCCTCCCTTATGAACCTGCTGCTGCTGCTAAGTCGCTTCAGTCATGTCCAACTCTGTGCGACCCCATAGATGGCAGCCCACCAGGCTCCCGCCGTCCCTGGGATTCTCCTGGCAAGAACACTGGAGTGGGTTGCCATTTCCTTCTCCAATGCATGAAAGGGAAAAGTGAAGGTGAAGTCGCTCAGTCATGTCCGACTCTTCGCGACCCCATGGACTGCAGCCCACCAGGCTCCCCCATCCATGGGATTTTCCAGGCAAGAGTACTGGAGTGGGTTGCCATTGCCTTCTCCACCCTTATGAACCTACTTCCCACCAATTTTCTATTTTTTAAATCGGAGAATTTCCCTAAGGTTGATCAATTATGTGGTAAAAATGTTTGTGGCAAAGATTTCAATGGCAAAGATACTTCCAATGAAAACACCAAACATAATATTAAAGATGCAGACTTTTAGGCACAAAAAGGTTAAGCAGCACCTCACCCAAGCTAGGTGATCCCAAACCGGGATATTTTATTGAAAAAAAAAAAAAGACCCTTGTCTTAAAGTTACTGTATAGTAATCTGAACAGAAAATACCAGTTCTCCTAGCCCCAACCTACACTTAATATGGAATCCTCATAATTAATTTCAATTTTCTTCTGATTTAGTTTCACTTGTCCCCATAAATGTTCACTAAAGAAATACTTTTGGTGTTAAGTAATATCTTAACACACAAAACCATATCGTTAGAAAATCTTCTTTGAAAACAGTTTTCTAAGACTGTGTTAAAGTTCCATTTTCTTTACTGCATGAAATCTCATGATCCCATGGACACAATGGCTTCAGACACTTCATTACAAACATCAAGGAAACAAAGTACATAATATAGTTAAGACCCTCAAAGGTTTTTGAAATTTTTTTCTGAATTTTCAAGATTTTGGTGACTTTCTACTTGGTTTTTCAGTTGAAGCACAATGGAAATAGAGGATTTTGATTGAGCTTTTATTTGAAATGTGGAAAAGTCTCAGTATCCTTTGCTTTTCCAGTTAAATCACTTTCTAAATCTTTGGGCCTCTTTTGTCATATTAATAGTAAGTAGGTTACAAAACTTTCATTCCTCCCTTTGTATAAACTGTGTGCAAACTTAACTTTTTACTTCTTCCACACAAATTAAACCTTGAAGCCAACTAGAAAAAGGGAAATAAAATAATCTCTATGTTTGAATAGCATCAAAAAATTTATGAAACTTTCTCAATTTTCAGGACTCAATTCATAAAAATTTTAGACAGTTTTGGAACAAATCTGTATATTTTAACCTTTTCCTCCCAAAATTAAAAAAAAAGAAAAAAACTGGAAAAAAAAAAGATATGCTTCTGTCCCAAATGAAAAGATCAATTAAAGACAAGGTAAGGACTAAGAGAGGAGAAGAAAAAGAGATCAATCAGTCCATTAACATAGAAGGAGCAAGTGCAATAAGGCACCACAGTGAATGTGCCACAAGGGAAGAGAGGGGAAGACCTCTCTGTTAACACAAAATAGAGCAAGCAGCTTGACAACAGAAATACACTGAGATGAACAGAAATGAAACAGATCATGTCCTTACTCCTAACCTTAACCATACACAAAACCCTAATCATAATTCCTTACACAATAACCCCTCATTCTAACCCCAGCAGAAATGCCAGCTTCCTGAATTGGAACACTGATTTCCCAAACAGATGTCAGACATTAGCCACTGGCCTTAGCTGCCATCAATATTAATCAGCTAATCTTAACATTAGCAAAACATATGCATCTTAAGGCTGAACCTGTGCTGCTATCATGTGGAAGAAAATTATTAGCAAATTTAAATAATTAGGATGATGTCAGCACACATATTGTCAATTACAATAAACTTTAAAAAGAAAACACAGATGTCTTTACTCGTTTTATTAAGGACATTATTGTCACTTAGAGTTTAAATGCTTCAATTTAGCAAAGACAGGGTAATGACATATGTAACATTTCTTTCCCTCAATCAGTAATGCTACCTTCTTAAGTTATTAATCATCTTTCATAATCAAGGTTTTAAATTACTAATTTGCTAATGGTGATTATTTATGTATTGATTTCCAAGATTATAGCAAGTATACATACACTGGCATAAAATTTTCTAAATCTTTTATGCATAAATTGGGGTTTTCTACCTTTTTTTAGTAGTTGGACAACTACATAAAATTGTTATAAACTTTAAAGTAAAATATTATTTTCTAGAGTGAAATTTTGTGGTACATCAAAATTTTTCTCTTAATTATGATGTAAAAAAAATGGCCAAAATTCTGCTTTTTGTCTGGTCTAGCATGTTTGAGTCTACAACTCAGGGATTTATCAAACCCATTAAATTTTGTGCTTTTTCATCTCTTCATATACCATCACATATATCTCCATGGACAATTAAGCATTACCAAACACTTTTGTGGTTATTGCTTTAAAGGCAACAACAATCATGGCAAATTATTTCCTCTCAAGATGCACCATGTATCAGATCCTGGTGCAATTCTCAGACACAGCCCTTAGGGACTGGACTCAAGAAACAGCCTTTGTTATTTGGAAGTTCAAAATGTAATGAAATCACAACAGTTACACTCATTCATACATCAAATATGTACCAAATACCTACTGGGTGCTAGATACTGTGCTGGGCTCTGGAGATACACTGTTTATTAGGACAAAGCTGCTTCCTTTACAAGACTTAGTCTGTATACAGAGTAGAGATCAAACACAAATACAGCCTGGATAACCCATTCTAAATCGATCTCTGTTAGGATAATACAAGAAAAAGCAGATGTAGAAGGAATATGAAGAAAGCTTGTATACTGGGAAGTTAAAAGGAAGAAAGCGGGTAATAGTTCAAAAAAAAAAAAAGACAGCGATAAATTAGTGTATATTCATGAATGTATTCCAGGCATGGAGTCATCTGCTCAAATTAAAGCAAGGTTTTGGAATAAAGTGAAGGTCAAGGTATAAGAGAAAGGACAGAGTGAGGCGGCTTTGGGGTTCTCTGCCACAATGAAGTTTTGGGCCTCCTATGGTTTTCACTTATGCTAAAAATGCAGCCTCAATTACCAGAGTGATAATTGAGAATTGGTTTTATCCATAAGCATTGCAAGAGTCATTAAGAATGGTCATAGTCACAGGATGGTAGCAATACTAATTTTGGTCCCAGGTATATAGCAAAAGCTAATGGACTATCTCTAGAGTATGTCACCTACATCTGTGTACCTAAGTTGAATTTTTAGAAATGAAATAGATAAACTTCATTACTGTGGCTTTAGTACCACTTTATTCTGTTTCCTTAGTCAGAAATTTGATTTCAAACTGGAGTACAAAGAAGGTTAAAAAAAAAGGACCTATGGGATATTCCAGGCAATAAGAAAACATAGGTTTATATAACAGTGTTCCAATTTATGTTTAATCAAACATACCAATAAATTTTCTACTCCTGAGGTATTTTCATTTGCAACATGTATAATATTTATACATATTTATTTACTTTTACTCCCAAACTGGTAACCTTTCCTGCAGGAAATACTTAGAATATTTGTCATGTATAACTGTTTTGATGTATCGAGTATATACTAATATGCACATACCTATAAGGGCAGATTTTCTAAGTCATGCTTGGTTATATGGACATTAGTCAAAAGACCGAAATCAAATTAGAATTCAGAAGTTCTTCTTACAAAAATAGAGACTAAAGTAATCTAACAACTTTTCTGAGAAGCGCACATTCATCATGCCAATGTTCTCATAAAAGTGCCCAACTAAGGATGCTGAGAAATTCTAATCCTACAAGAAAAACAAAAAGAATATCCAGACCTGTTTCTGAATTCTTTATGAAGTATTTCATAATCATCTTCCTATGTTTTTCAAGTATACAGACATACCTGGCAGTAGATTTACTCAAATAAAACATGGCTAACTAACCTAACAGAAGCAGAAGATATTAAGAAGAGGTGGCAAGAATACACAGAAGAACTGTACAAGAAAGATTTTCATGACCAAGATAGTCACGATAACGTGATCACTGACCTAGAGCCAGACATCTTGGAATGTGAAGTCAAGTGGGCCTTAGAAAGCATCACTACGAACAAAGCTAGTGGAGGTGATGGAATTCCAGTTGAGCTATTTCAAATCTTGAAAGATGATGCTGTGAAAGTGCTGCACTCAATATGCCAGCAAATCTGGAAAACTCAGCAGTGGCCACAGGACTGGAAAAGGTCCATTTTCATTCCAATCCCAAAGAAAGGCAATGCCAAAGAATGCTCAAACTACCACACAATTGCACTCATCTCACACGCTAGTAAAATCATGCTCAAAATTCTCCAAGCCAGGCTTCAGCAATATGTGAACCGTGAACTCCCAGATGTTCAAGCAGGTTTTAGAAAGGCAGAGGCACCAGAGATCAAATTGCCAACATCCGCTGGATCATGGAGAAAGCAAGAGAGTTCCAGAAAAACATCTATTTCTGCTTCATTGATTATGCCAAAGCCTTTGACTGTGTGGATCACAACAAACTGTGGAAAATTCTGAAAGAGATGGGAATCCCAGACCACCTGACCTGCCTCTTGAGAAACCTGTATGCAGGTCAGGAAGCAACAGTTAGAACTGTACATGGAACAACAGACTGGTTCCAAATAGGAAAAAGAGTATGTCAAGGCTGTATAATGTCACCTTGCTTATTTAACTTATATGCAGAGTACATCATGAGGAACGCTGGGCTGGAAGAAGCACAAGCTGGAATCAAGATTGATGGGAGAAATATCAATAACCTCAGATATGCAGATGACACCACCCTTATGGCAGAAAGTGAAGAGGAACTCAAAAGCCTCTTGATGAAAGTGAAAGAGGAGAGTGAAAAGGTTGGCTTGAAGCTCAACATTCAGCAAACAAAGATCATGGCATCTGGTCCCATCACTTCACGCGAAATAGATGGAAAAACAGTGAAAACAGTGGCTGACTTTATTTTTGGGGGCTCCAAAATCACTGCAGATGCTGATTGCAGCCAGGAAATTAAAAGACGCTTACTCCTTGGAAGGAAAGTTATGACCAACCTTAATAGTATATTAAAAAGCAGAGACATTACTTTGCCAACCAAGGTCTGTCTAGTAAAGGCTATGGTTTGTCCCGTGGTCATGTATGGATGTGAGAGTTGGACTGTGAAGAAAGCTGATTGCCGAAGAATTGATGCTTCTGAACTGTGGTGCTGGAAAAGACTCTTGAGAGTCCCTTGGACTGCAAGGAGATCCAACCAGTCCATTCTAAAGGAGATCAGTCCTGGGTGTTCATTGGAAGGACTGATGCTAAAGCTGAAACTGCAATACTTTGGCCACCTCATGCGACTGGTTGACTCACTGGAAAAGACTCTGATGCTGGGAAAGGTTGGGGGCGGGAGAAGGGGATTACAGCGAATGAGATGGTTGGATGGCATCACCGACTCTGTGGACATGAGTTTGAATGAACTCCGGGAGTTGGTGATGGACAGGGAGGCCTGGTGTCCTGTATTCATGGGGTCGCGGAGAGTCGGACACGACTGAGCGACTGAACTGAACTGAAATGAACTGAACTGAACTGAATTATCTTCTACCAGCGCATACAGAGTGTGACTTCTTAATTCACCACAACATATTTAAGAGACACAGAAATAAAAATACAATTGACTTTCCAAATCTTCAGGACAGAGAAAAATAATTACCTCAAAATACTTACCAGTGGCAAAGAAATGTGATCTAGATCCCCTACAAGTGGATAAAGAAGTATTCTTTGGAAAGACGTATGTGTTAATATAAACAGCCTGCCAAATCTGGTAAGTCAATTTTGAGTAAGGCTAGTGGAACTGAAGTTGGTAAGTAACAACTGTCCATTTGTCTGTGCACCCTGCCAGATCAACAGAAGAGTCTGCCATACTTCTCTGTACCTCTGCGATTTCTATCTTTTAGATTAGAAACATAAGAGCTGTTAAGCAGACATCTAAATACTTCATGAGTATTTCATTTTGAAGGATTCATTCATTCATAGATCTAGTCAAAACATATTTAATAAGTGTTAACTATGTGCCTGGCACTGTGCTAAACTACAGGTATGGAACTATGATGAAGACAGTCACACATCCTCCCTTCTTTGACATTACACTTTACTTAACAGAATCAACAAATTATACTTCCAGTAAAACATGGCTAAATGTCTACCTGAATTTATCTCATCACTCATGCAAGGTTTCACCAAGGTGATGGTAAATGATTGTAAACCTGAAGACAGAAAATGAGAACAGAAATCAGCAGACAGTCCATGTTCACTTGTTGGACAGCAGGAAGCAAGTGGAGAAGTGATAACTGGCTTTTTAAAAGCACAAGAAAAAGTAATATCAGTGCCTATGGAGCAAGGAAATCCAAGGGCCCACCTCTTCTCTTTGAGGAAATGAGCCAGAGCCTCCATATTCGTGGTCATTGATCCAGTAAAGGCAGATTTCAGGAGGAAGGCCGAAGACAGAGATAAACTGTATAACTACATTTTGAACTGCAGAATGCTAGTTTCTTTTCCCCTAACCTATCAGAATCCTGGTAGTCAGTTGTTAATTCCCCCTCCCTAATACCTGATCAGGTTCACTAAAGTAACACACACCCAGGAGGAAGACTGAAAGATTATTTGACAAGAAATTAATGGAACATGGGAAATAAAAAACAGAAACAGACTTACAGAGAATTTGAGTTTCCTCAATAAAAGGATGACACAACAGTTTGTCACTCTACCAAAAAGCTCCACTATCACAAAGACCCATTTCATCTCAACAAAACTTCCATCAGTAAAATGCCTAACTTGAAAGAAAAGACCTCCAATAAATCCTCACCGTTCTCAGAAGAAACGATGAAAATGAAGCCATAAGATAAAAACGTGGTGATTTATAAGACATATTCAAATAAGAAGGAATACTGGAAAAATTAAAGACAAAACTGACTAAATAAAAAAAGTAGTGGCAAGTTTAGAAGATAAAGTCAAGAAAATGTTCCAGAATTAAAAATAAAATATATGAGAAAAAAACAAACCAACTGAAAAAGTATAACATTCAAATGACAGGAGTTCTAAAAAGAACTCCCTTTCATTTTATTTCAAATAAAATAGAATGAGGTCGTTACACAAGATAAAAAAATAATCATGCAGAAAGTTCCTGGAAATAAAGAATTTGGATCTCCAGAATAAAAGGCCCATTATGGACTCAAAACATGAGAAAATAATCCTAAAAATGTCCATCATTGCAAATTTTCAAGGATTTGAGTTTAAAGAGAAGTTTCTAAAATGTCCATTGTGCTGTGCTGTGCTGTGCTTAGTTATGCAGTCATGTCTGACTCTTTGCAACCCCATGGACTGTAGCCCACCAAGCTCCTCGGTCCATGGGGATTCTCCAGGCAAGAATACAGGAATGGGTTGCCATGCCTTCCTTCAGGGGATTTTCCCAACCCAGGGATTGAACCAAGGTCGCCCACATTGCAGGCAGATTCTTTACTGGCTGAGCCACCAGGGAAGAGGGGAAAAAATTGTATGCTCTCAAACAAATGAACATACTGATGAAAAACAATTTTTAACCCAAATTTCTGTTATGTTTCAACTATTTTCACAACAATGCTCCACTACAAGCTTTGCCATAATTCAGCAGCTTATAGAAACAAGTATTTTTCACCTATGCTTTTAAAGAAATAGGGAATCAGAAACTAGCAATCTGTGTTTTAACAATATCTCCAAGTGATTCTGAGACACACTAAAGATTGAGGGAATACCATGCTAGAAGATGTGCTTTGGAAAAAATACAGAAGAGGCAGAATTCAGAAAGGGAATAATACAAGATAGGAGAGAGGAGAGAGATGCACAAATACCATCTTGACATCAGACCTAGACTCCAACCAATGCCTACTGAAAACACTTGTGCAGAAATCTATCTAGGAAGAGGAAATCTGGTAGAGTGACCGACTGATATGTTTAGAGGAAAATGTGTGTGTACATGCCAAATTGCTTCAGTCGTGTCCAGTTCTTTGTGCCCCGTGGACTGTAGCCCAACAGGCTCCTCTGTCCACAGGATTCTCCAGGCAAGAATACTGGAGTGGGCTGCCATGTCCTCCTCCAGGGGATCTTTCCAACCAAGAGATCAAACCCACATCTACTGCGGCTCCTGCTTTGCAGGTGGCTTCTTTACCACTGAGCCACCAAGGGAAGCCCTTAGAGGAAAATACACATTTATATATAGAAAACTAATACAAAGAGGGAATTACTAACTACAGTGTGTAAGGGATGAAGGGAGGTAATGGGACAGAAAAGGTGTGCAAAACATACCACATCATTTGGAAGTGAACTGTATTTATAGTTACAACAATGAGAATAGATTCTGTTTATCTACTAATAAATTTAGAGATATTGAGATCAAAAAGACAAGAGATGATAAAGTAGAGATGTGAGTATGGATTGAGAGCTAAATCTTCATCTATGGTAACAGGAAATCAATAGTTACTAAAATTAGTAAATAGAGTGATTGAAATATAATCTCATTATTTAGAAATATGTAAGTAATTCTACCAAAAAAAAAAAAAAGAGATGGAAAAGTGATATATTCTGGGGAGTAACTCTAGAAGATAAAATGCTGATGACTGACCTTTTTTGACATAAAACCATGTAATATAATTTCAATTAAAAAAATAAGTACCTGTGTGGCTTTGTCAAAATTAGAAGTTAATTTAAAATAATGGTAAGTAGTGAATTATATGTACAAAGTAAGTTCAGCACACTATGAGATTGCAGAAAATTCCAATCAGGGTTGGGTTTAAAACCTTACAGTGGCCCCAAACACTCTCATATTCCATACATAACCCATCAGCAATTCCTACCGACAAAGTTCAAAGTCTATCCAGAAGTTAACCATTTCTTCACTGTGGCCATCCACCCACAGACCTCACCCAGATTTTTTTCAATATACTTGGAACTAATAACCCTAAGTCTCTTAACTCTGTTTTGCAAGTTCTCTCCTCCCCAGGCACACTTCCTTCTTTTCTGCTCTCTCTCCCCCATGTGCTCCTCTGAGAACAGAAAAAGGCAGATGTGGTTTTATTCATTCTCCTTGGGATTCACTCTCTGGGCCGTTCTGCTTGCCATTCTCCCTTTTCTTCCTCATCCCGCTCTCCCCTTGGAACCCACTTTCCAGAAATAGTTCTATGATTTATTTTTTCTGTCAGTGCTAGTAAAACTCAAAAATATGAGTCAAAATCCTGCTTTTGCATGAATAGGTGAATGTTTGGAAGTCTTATATTCTTTCTTAGCTAGATTATCCCAAAGTATACACTCAGTGGGGGTGCAAAAGGGAATTCATTTGAACACAGGGCAAGCTGGTTTAACAGCGTAAATAGCATCCATATTTTTGTCTCCATTGTTCTGAATCCTTTGTCCATCTCTGTTCCAAATGTGTGATTAATTATCACTGTCAAACCTGAAAATATATTAATTGTGATATTCACCAGTTAAACTACCATGTTGTCAGTATTCTAAATAAAGCAGAGTCAAAAGAAGTAACAATTGAAAACAATATCCAAAAGACCTCCTAAAGGTATAACTTTTGAGAGGTTATTTTATGTGGTAATTTTCTTCCATTCAATAAATATAAGTTTTGAAACATTATATAGTTTATCCACTTTATGCTTTGCTAAGGAATGGAGGTAAAATTTAATAATAATTAATTTATAAATACTAATAAATAACACTAGCTAAATAACCATTTAATTCCCAAAACACAAGTATAGCAGAAAATGTAAAGCAAGAAGGAATTGGATGCCTGACTCTGAAATGTTTACAATTTACTGATAATAATGGCAATTTATTAAAATGCCACAATATACCAGACTGTTTTAAATGACAGAAATTATGTTATTTTGTGAAATTCTCACAACCAAGTGTATAATTACCATGATTTCCTGAAAAACCTACCTCCAAAAATATCAGTTTTGGAGTTTGATATTTGTTTGAAATTCTAAAGTAGCTAATAGTAAATTTCAAGGCTACAATATTCAGGAAAGAATAAGAGAAGAGATGAAGACATTGGATCAAAAATGACAGAGATGTAATGTGAAGACGTGGAGAGAAATTATGCAGAAAAGTAAACCAACTGAAAAAGAAATATTTTGCCTTCAGGGCATTTTTTATCTAGTCAGTCTCTAGCTATGTACTGTGTAAAAAATTTGGGGGGAAAAAGAGGAGACAAAAATAGGAAGAGCCCATAGGAGATTTCCAGATAATGTAAAAGAAACTATCTTTAAATCACCACATTGCAAACATAGTATAATAACTGCTTTAAAATATGATTGGCAAATGATATAAAACCATCTCATGAACCATTATTAGAGGAGGCAAGAGCTGGAAAAACCACTCATATTTTTCAAAATGATATGAACAAAGAGATTTGGCAGTTACCATCCCCAAGCAAGTGGCCTAACTTATCACCACCACCACCCATGTTGAGTCTAACATGATCTACTGCTAAGAAGCAACCAGAACTATACAATAGTTCTGCAATAATCTTACAGAGGAAAAAAGCCTAATTAGAAAACAAAAACAGATGAAAAAACAAAATCAGAATGTTTCACAAGTCAATTAGCCCAGACTCCTCAAAATAGTAAAGATCATGAAAACATAAAAATGGCAGGAAGAACCTTCTTGATTGAAAGACATAACTATCTGAAGCAATATGTAAATCTTGACTGGACACTGGATTAGAAGAATAAAGGCAGTTATAATCAGTTCAAATTCTCTTTAGGTTTAAAACTTAATTAAATAAAAGACTGGGGAACTAATTTATTTTAAATTGGTTGAAAAACTTTCAAGTTTACTGATAAAAATTATTAAAAATTAGGTTAGTTATTAAAAATCAACCTAAATTTTTCTAAAGACAGGTGGTTGAAAAAGTCCATGATAATCCCAGAAATTCTACATTTAACACTTTGTTTGGCTTCCAGTGTCAAACCAAAATAGGAGTTAGAAGAAAATCAGGTGTTAAAAAACTCTGAAGGTAAGTCATTCAAATTTCTGAAAGCAATTTGGGGCATATATTTGATTTATTGACTTTGAAATTCACGACATTAAAAAGAAGTATATTCACTACACTGTGAAGATCAAACTCAGGATTTCAGGTGACATTTTGGCTTTCTTACCCCCAGGAAACTTCAGTTTAGGTAAGACTATCTACTGGATATCCAACTGTGTTCTCTACTTCAGCAGTCCCCAACCTTTTTGCCACAACAGACTTGTCTCATAGAAGACAATTGTTCCATGGACAGGGGTAGGGGGGATAGTTTTGGATTATTCAAGCACATTACATTTATTGTGGACTTTATTACTATTACATCAGCTCCACCTCAGATCATCAGATAGTAGATCCTGGAGGCTGAGGAACCCAGCTCCAGTCTGTATCTTCCTTAAAGGCGATGAGGTAACTGTGCCATAGTTAAAAAGTCCATTCCTGGGGCAAAAGATTCTGGCTATGATACTTTAAATTATGATACATTTAGGAGATTTTGATAATGACTTTAATTCTGCGTAGACAGAATTAGACAAACCAATTTTTAATATTGAAGATTCAAGATGATAAAACATGTACAAAGAATTTTAGAAGCAAAAAATAAAATTACCTGTGTATCTATTTAAAGACCATGCCAACCCCCTCACCCCAACAACCTTGCCCTTTTTCAGCACTGCCTATGACCAGGCCCCACCTTGGCTTTAGTCTTAAAAATTCAGAGCTGTCATGCCCGTTTGTTTCTTTAGTGCAATATTCTGAATGACATTTCTAGCCTCAGCGGTTAGTGGACCAACAAAGACCCAAGTTAACTCCCTAAACATTGATATCCTATCTCCATTTCCTTACTGCTCCCATACTCCCTTATTCCTTACTCTTCTACAATCTGGCTTCTATTTTCTGCTTTCTTAAAATTTTCCATTAAGTTCAAAAATATCCTCAACCTGCCAAAAAGAATGGATATTCTTATCTTACTACACTTCCTGAATTGCCTATACTACTTTGACCACATACTTACTGAAATAAGCACCTTTGGCATCACATTCCTTGACAATGAAAATAGTTCAAATCTCTGCCACAATTGGCTGGCAATGAAGAGACAATCAAAAAGCCCAATTTACAAGATTTAGATAGAATTTTAAAGGACATGCTAAGCAAATCAAGATAAATATTTTATTCCTCTTATTGTTTAAGGACATTGCATAGCTATAGTTATGACTAATCAACCAGTTACATTTGAGATGATGGGATTTCTGTCTGGAGCAGATTTTGGAAGAACTGGAGGAATAATCTAATCCCTTGGAAATCATGGACTCTGAGAAAAGTACACCATGGCTGTATATTGTCAGCTTGTTTATTTAATTTATATGCACAGTACATATGTGAAATGCCAGGCTGGATGAAGCACAAACTGGATCAAGACTATCAGAAATGTCAATAACCTCACATATGCAGATAATGCAACCTTACGGCAGAAAGCAAAGAGGAACTAAAGAGCCTCTTAATGAAAGTGAAAGAGGAGAGTGAAAAAGCTGGCATAAAACTCAACATTCTAAAAGCAAAGATCATGGAATCCAGTCCCATCACTTCATGGCAAACAGATGGGAAACAATGGAAACAGTGACAGACTTTACTTTCTTGGGCTCCAAAATCACTGCAGATGATGCCTATAGCCGTGAAGTTAAAAGACACTGGCTCCTTGGAAGAAAAGCTTCGACAGACCTAGGCAGCATATTAAAAAGCAGAGACGAGTGACTGATGCACTGAACTACAGATTAGGACCCCAGCCAAGGGGGCCTCTCTATGTGCCTGACGTGCTGAACAACAGAGAAAGACCCCAGGCAAGGGAGTCCTCTAAGTGCCTGAACGGGTGAAGCTGCAGAGAAAGACTAGCCAAAGAGGCCTTCTGATGGCCAGCTATAAGATGCTCAAAAACAGAGTGTGAGAGGGCCATAACTCCTGCGGCAGAAGCAGTCTGTGTCCCTACAGACTTGTCATCACTAGGGTCCCCACAGGTCAAGCAGCTGCACCACCTTCTCGCTCAACTCTCACTGCATCAGAGCTGCCACAGGCTAAAAAATGTCTTGCGTCTATGCATGCAGAGTCACTTCGGTCCTGTCCCACTCTTTGTGACCCTGTAGACTGTAGCCTGCTGGGCTTCTCTGTCAGACAGAGGGCTCTCCAGGCAAGAATACTTGAGCTTATTGGCCAATACTGGTTGCCATATCCTTCTAGAGCACTATATTTCCTGTTTCCCTAGCCACCAACCCCCCTGAGTACCTGGTGCTGCCAGAACCCCTGAGACCCAAGCAGCTGCACCACCTCCATAATTGGCCCTCACAGAAGCAAACCCAAGGCCTTCAGGGAAGCCCCAGGAGCTAAACCCCAGTGGACAACCCACATGTAGAGGTGGAAATAAAACCATAATTGAAACACAGGGGCAAGGAAGAAGACCCTAAACCTTCCCACCAGCTGTACAAGCTGCAGATTAAATCCACACAATCAACGAAGAAGACTCTGTGTCTATGGACTATATAAAAGGCCATTGAGAGCTCTCACAAAAGAAAATGCACTAGCTCTGATAGCCATGGATGTTGGAGGCAAGAACACACAGGAGTAGAACAGTATTATAAACTGAGCTACCCATCAACAGGTCCAGAGATCAGCACAGTGTTGGAGTGCATCCTAAGGAGAGGTCAAGCCCTGAGTCTTTGGAGTAGGAGCACTGATTCCAAGACCCTATATTACCAAGGAGCTAACCCTAGGGAGTATCAAATAGTGAGAACTCACACAAAGGAAACCACTTGAATACAAGACCCTGCATCACCCAACCACCAGTAGCACCCTGTGCAGGATGCCTCATCTAAACAACAAAAAAAACGGACATACAAACCCAATCATCAGCAGACAGGACTACCACCTCACTCAGCCTTGCCCATCAGAGGAAAAACAAACAAACAAACAAAAACTCAGCACAAATCTCATACTATACAAAGGTCACAACAAACCAGTGGACCAACTTTCAGTTGAGTTCAATTCAGTCACTCAGTCGTGTCTGACTC
The DNA here is from genome assembly GCF_049115385.1 of Moschus berezovskii. NCBI lineage: Eukaryota > Metazoa > Chordata > Mammalia > Artiodactyla > Moschidae > Moschus > Moschus berezovskii. The sequence continues at coordinate 25,886,437 of NC_142466.1, forward strand.
TTTGTGACCCCATGAATCACAGCACGCCAGGCCTCCCTGTCCATCACCAACTCCCGGAGTACATCCAAACTCATATGCATCAAGTCGGTGATGCCATCCAGCCATCTCATCCTCTGTCGTCCCCTTCTCCTCCTGTCCCCAATCCCTCCCAGCATCAGGGTCTTTTCCAATGAGTCAACTCTTCTCATGAGATGGCCAAAGTATTGGAGTTTCAGCTTTAGCATCAGTCCTTCCAGTGAACACCCAGGACTAATCTCCTTTAGGATGGACTGGTTGGATCTCCTTGCAAGTCCAAGCGACTCTCAAGAGTCTTCTCCAACACCACAGTTCAAAAGCATCAATTCTTTGGCGCTCAGCTTTCTTCACAGTCGAACTCTCACATCCATACATGACCACTGGAAAAACCATAGCCTTGACTAGACGGACCTTTGTTGGCAAAGTAATATCTCTGCTTTTTAATATGCTATCTCACTCATTATTAGAGAAATGCAAATCAAAACTACAATGAGATATTACCTCACACCAGTCAGAATAGCCATCATCAAAAGTCTCCAAACAATAAATGCTGGAGAATGTGTGGAGGAAAGGGAATGCTCTTGCACTGTTGGTGGGAATGTAAATTGATACAGCCACTATGGAAGATGGTATGGAGATTCCTTAAAAAACTAGGAATAAAACCACCATATGACCCAGCTATCCCAATCCTAAGCGTATACCCTGAGGAAACCAAAATTGAAAGAGACACATGTATCCCATTGTTCATTGCAGCACTATTTACAATAGCTAGAACATGGAAGGAACCTAGATGTCCATCGACAGATGAATGGATAAAGAAGTTGTGATACATGTACACAATGGAATATTACTCAGCCATAAAAAGAATGCATTTGAGTCAGGTCTATTGAGGTGGATGAACCTAGAACCTATTATACAGAGGGAAGTGATTCAGAAAGAGAAAGATAATTACCGTATTCTAAAGGTCCGTCTAGTCAACGCTATGGTTTTTCCATTGGTCATGTGTGGATGTGAGAGTTGGACTGTGAAGAAAGCTGATAGCCAAAGAATTGATGCTTTTGAACTGTGGTGCTGGAGAAGACTCTTGAGAGTCCCTTGGACTGCAAGGAGATCCATCCAGTCCATTCTAAAGGAGATCAATCCTGGGTGTTCATTGGAAGGACTGATGCTAAAGCTGAAAATCCAATACTTTGGCCACCTCATGCGAAAAGTTGACTCACTGGAAAAGACTCTGATGCTGGGAGAGATTGGGGGCAGGAGGAGAAGGGGACGGCAGAGAATGAGATGGCTGGATGGCATCACCGACTCTATGGACATGAGTTTGAGTGAACTCCGGGAGTTGGTGATGGACAGGGAGGCCTGGCGTGCTGTGATTCATGGGGTCGCAAAGAGTCGGACACGACTGAGCAACTGAACGGAACTGACTGAATGCATATATAAAGAATCTAGAAAAATGGTACTTAAGAATTTATTTACAGGGAAGCAATGGAGAAACAGACATAGAGAATAGACATATGGAGGTGTGGAGAGGGGAGAAAAGGGTGGAGACAGTAACATGGAAACTTACATTTCCATGTGTAATAGAGACAGCCAACGGGAATTTGCTGTATGGCTCAAGAAACTCAAACAGGGGCTCTATATCAGCCTAGAGGGGTGGGATGGGGAGGGAGATGGGAGGGAGGTTCAAAAGGGAGGGGATATATGTATAGCTATGGCTGATTCATGTTGAGGTTTGACTGAGAACAGCAAAATTCTGTAAAGTAATTATCCTTCAAAGAAACCAAATAAATTAAAATAAAACAAAACAAGCAGAGACCACTTTGCCAACAACAGTCCATCTACTAAAAACTGTTTTTTCCAGTAGTCATGTATGGATGTGAGAGTTGAACCATATAGAATGCTCAGAGCTGAAGAATTGATGCTTTTGAACTGTGGTGTTGGAGAAGACTCTTGAGAGTCCCTTGGACTGCAAGGAGATCCAACCGGTCCATTCTAAAGGAAATCAATCCTGAATATTCATTGGAAGGACTGATGCTGAAGCTGAAACTCCAATACTTTGGCTACCTGAGGAGAAGAACTGACTCATTGAAAAAGATTGAAGGAAGGAGGAGATGAGGATGACAGACAATAAGATGGTTGGATACATCACTGACTCAATGAACATGAGTTTGAGCAAGCTCCAGGAGTTGGTGTCACAAAGTCGTTGGACATGACTGAATGATTGAACTGAACTGAGACGTCATCCTATGATATCAAATTTGGATGTAAATTCTGGGAGTTACTCACATATACCTCCTTTTGAGAATGAAGTGAATGTGTGTGTGTCTTAGTCATGTTAGGCAGGACAACTTTGCAACTGAGGAGTTCATATTATTTATTTCAACTAAAGCATGGTATGTTTGAATTAGTACAATCATTGTGAAAATCAGGTTTCTTTACTTGGTTTAAAAAGACAGTTTATCATCAACTGCTTAAGTTGGATAAACACACACTTTTTGACCTACCAATTCTAGTCCCCCAATATAGTACCTGAGAAAAACATATACATGTGTATATCAAGAAACATAATAAAAATGTTCTTAGCAGCATTATTTGTGTTAGTTCCAAAAGTCAAACAACGCAATGTCTACCAATATTAAAATAATATAGTACACTCATGCAATGGAATATTATAATAAAAATGAATAAATTGTAATGAATTAAAATAACGTGTTAATATCAAAAATATTGTTGTGAAGAAACCAAACAAAGAAAATATGTTTCTATTTATATATTCTTCAAACTAGACAAAACTATAATAAATACAGAGTTTGTAGATATATACACTTTGGTGGTAAAACCTGGAGGGAAAGCAAGTAACCTACTGGCACAAAAGTGAGGACAGAGAGTGCCTTCTAGTCAGCAAAAGAGATAGGAAGAGGCACAGTGGAGGCTTCTAGACTCTAAAGATATTTATTTCCTGATCTAGAGTTTATCTGGTTGTTCATTTAGTGACAACTTATTAAATGTGACATCATGTTTTTATAAATGTGTTATATTTCACAACCCAAGAAAAACTTTAAAACATGGTTCCATTTACTCTTTTTCCTTTTTTTCATAGAAAGATTTAAAAGAGTTGACTAAAGATAAGATTTATTCATGATTCGTAATGTAAATGCCTGAAGAACTCTATTTGAATAAAAAAAGCCAATGGAATACATCTTTGGTTACTTCTATATCGTTCCATCACTCAGTCGTGTCTGACTCTATGTGACCCCGTGGACTGTAGCCTACCAGGCTTCTCCGTCCATGGGATTCTCCAGGCAAGAATACTGGAGTGGGTTACCGTTTCCTTCTCCATACAGTTATTTCTATATTCCAAAGGAAGACACTTTCAAAACTTTCAAATATATTCACTATTTATAGAATATGTTATTTTAGTTATTTCTAGACTTCTCAAAGTATTTTAACCATGTTTTGAAAGAATGTAATAGGTTTGCAACAAAAAATTTTTTTACCAAAATATAAGCAGCCTCATAAATAAATGCAAACTCGGGAAAAAATATAGCTTGTAATTGATTAACATGAATTTATTATATTTTTAAAGTTTAGTTTATTTAAGTCAACAGATATGAGACTGAAATACTTTTGACAGACTAAGTTGAATCACTTGGTTTATATGTAAGAAATTATATATGTAGAAAACTGTACCCTTTGGATAAATATTCCTCTAAAAGTATGAAATTTCACATTGATTTTTAGCTAAGTTATGTATGGATGTGAGAGTTGGACTGTGAAGAAAGCTGATCGCCGAAGAATTGATGCTTTTGAACTGTGGTGTTGGAGAAGACTCTTGAGAGTCCTTTGTACCGCAAGGAGATCCAACCAGTCCATTCTAGGGGAGATCGATCCTGGGTGTTCATTGGAAGGACTGATGCTAAAGCTGAAACTGTTGGTGATGGACAGGGAGGCCTGGCGTGCTGTGATTCATGGGGTCGCGGAGCGTCGGACACGACTGAGCGACTGAACTGAACTGAATGAGTAGGCAAATGCCTATATGAAATATGAATTACTGGCATTCAAATTAATACTTTGACTCATCAAGGAACGTATTCCTTATCACCATAGAATTTGGTTACACTACAGAGAACAGTATGGAGAGTCCTTTAAAATAAATTAGGAATAAAATTACCATATGACCCAACAATTCCACTACTAGGTTTATACTCTGAGAAAATCTTAATTGAAAAAGACACATGTAACCAAATGTTCACAACAGCACTCTTTACAATAGCTAGGACATGGAATAAACCCAGATGTCCATTTATAGATTAATGGATAAAGAAGATGCATTACATATTTACAGTTGAATATTACTCAGTCCTAAAATGGAAAGAACTTGAGTCACTTCTAGTGAGGTAGATGAACCTAGAGCCTGTTATACATAGTGAAGTAAGTCATAAAGAGCAAAACAAATATCATATAGTAATATATGCATATATATGGAATCTAGAAAAATGGTATTGAATCTATTTGCAGGGAAGGAACAGAGAGTCAGATATTGAGAATGGACTTGTGAACACAATGGAGGAAGAAGAGAGTGGGTGAGTGGAGAAAGTAGCATACACACACATACACACACATGACCATGTGGAAAATAGAAAGCCGGTGAGAAGTTGCTATAACACAGGGAGCCCAGCCTGGTGTTCTGTAATGACCTAGAGGGGTCGGGTAAGGGGGACGGGAGGGAGGCTCAAAAGGGAGGTGATATATGTATAATTATGACTGATTTGCATTACACAGAAGAAACCAACACAACTCTGCAAAGCAATTTTCCCCCAGTTAAAAAAAAATAAAGCCTGAAAAAAAGCTCAGTGTACAACAATGCTTTACTTTGAGCTAGCAAATGCAGTTAGCAAGCAATTAACCAATAAGAATTCATGGGTAATAAGGGTAATAACCATCTGTGTCTAAATAAGCACAACACTTGAGTAACTATATACGTACACATACACACGCACACACATATATATCTGGGTAACCATAAACAAACAAATTGTAAGCTGGAGATAGTTAAAAAACAAAAATCTTGTCTTTTTAAAGTTGATATCCCTCACTAGAAGTAATTCAATAAAAATTAACTTTTTCTTATTACATTAGGAAGAAAACCTCCAACAAAGTGATGAATATTTTCTTGACTAGAATTATTATTCTTGGTAATGAGCAGTGTTCTATGAAAATGAGGATTTAATATGCAACTGATTATTTAAAAAATTAAGCCAATTACCAAACACAATTTCCTTGTTAAACATTAATTAAATTCTGTAGTATTTTTAAAAGTGTAATAAAGAAAAAATGAATTAAAAGAAAACATCAATTTAACCTATTAATCAAAATAGAATTTATCATTTTATATAGATACAGTTTTATCAGAAAAGTGATACACAGGATAAATTACTTATGTATTATTTTAAGGTCTAATTCCCTATTTTAAGTTTTAGTTATATTTTGTACAACGGAGAAACTGATGGTTTAGTTGACATAAAGATTATGATTGAGTAAATGAGTCAGCTGCTCGTCTCTAGTCGATTAAGCTGGAGCCTAGAGTAGCCTGACTCTTGGTTGCCCACCCAGCAGAAGTAGCGGGAGAGAGGATATCAATAAAGCAGATATCTTCTGTCTGCTATATCGTCCAAAAAAAAAAAAATCATGTTACCTACATGTGAGAAAAGCAAACATAAAGAGAAACACATATTTGATTATAGATAGCACAAATAAACTAGAAGAATAAACCTTTGCACTGTGCCTACTTTTGAAGTAACTAGACAGATGACCTTAAAGCAATACCTAAATGTACCTCAGTTATTTTATATAGAAAACAGGTCTCCAGAGAGAAGGCTAAGGCAATCACCCATGAAAATTCCACTGATTTCATAATCCTACAGCAGAGAATGATGAAAATGTTCACAAGCTGATTACTTGCAAGCACATACACATACACATGGTTTAGTTGACATACAACTAAATATTACATGGAGTAAAACAGCAAGGTGATTAGTGAAGACTGGAGGAACATGAATACTAAATCAAAATTGTACACTCAGGTTAGTGAAAAATATGACAGAATTATAAAGGTCAAAGATACATTTAAGATAAATTACATTCTATCAACTTACTTTTCTACACTGTACCTGTTGCACAATAGGGTTGAAAGGACAATATTTTGGAGGAGAGAGGCTTTGATTTTGGATCCTTATACGTTTCATTTTATAGTTCAATGATATAACTATTCCCCAGCAGTTTTAATATTATATTTCTGTTTCTCAGTTTTAATTCCTAGCAGTGAGTTGTTTCTCAGCAGATTTGAATCAGTTTCAATATTAGTAGCTTCTCCAGGCAGATGAATGACAATTATTTTGTTCTGAGACCAAATTAGCATGGAAAAATGGCTGATTTCAGTAAAATAAGAAACAAAACTAATCTATCAAAAATTGGATTGATTCAATACACAATGGGAATGTTATGGAGAATATTATCTTAGATGTTAATAAGTGATATTCAAATACTATGCAATACTTTGCTAATTAATTTCTGCCTTTTCTGTGTCATGTCCTCCATTTGACTTTCTTTAGATATACTATAGTTTACTATTCATTTTCTAGATGCCTTAAGATACCTAGTTACAGATTTTTCAACCTTTTTTCCCTTAATATATACATGTAAGTCTATAAAAGACCCTCTAGGCATGACTTTTCTATCATTATACAAGTTTTGATTTCTAGTAGTTTTATCATCCTTTAGTACAAAATATCTTGCAATTTCTATTGAAAGATTTCATTATTTGATAATTTCATTATTTGAACTATGGGTTATAAAGATTTGGCTTTATAATATATAAAGGTTTCAAGAGAATCTGAAAACTCTGAAACATTATTTCTGCAAATATAAGTTTGGCATCCTTCCTTTTCTCCTCTTCTTTTGACACTCCAATTAAACACACACACACAGACACATCCAGACAAATAGATAAATATGAGAACTTTATACTATATTCTCTATTTGTCATATCTATTTTTTATTTTTCATCTTTTTAAACTTTTGACTTCAATTTTAATAATTCATTTATTCTTGTATCATTTATGTCTCTTCATTGACAAGTTCATATTTTTCTAAATGCTATAAATTGTATTTAACTACTGTCTATCAAGAAAAGAAGTGCTTTCAGACTCTCAAAAAGCATGACCTCTTGCCAAAATAGGGATACATTACTAGAGCAAATTCCATGCTCATTTCCCTGGACTTCTATCTTCTTAACATCTTAGTTCTCATATTCTTCATACATGGTTAGCTCTGTGATATCAGATGTACCTCATATATTGTCCTGACTTTCCAGCTACACTCTGCAAGAGGTATCCTGTGAATTTTCAGAAACAGAAAGAAACCATTTTTGAAGGGTCTTATATGCCAGGCTGAGGAAATTAAAGCTAATCCTCCAGGTACCAAAATATGGCCTGTAATTTTTTCAGATAAAATATGTAGACAAAATGATTTCAGAAAAGGACTAGGACAGCAACTGTATTTTAACATTATCAACAATAATGGTTTAGGAGGTAAGGGTAAAGGACAGATCAAAATCAACACTCCAGAAGGAGATCCTATAGATTGCGGATACAGATGAAGTGAAATTTAACAAATCTTGAATTTTTGTGACCAAGAGAATGAGAAATCAAGGTGAATCACTAATAAGTGTGTGGGGCACTGATATTTTAATGTTTATTAAAAACATTTTAATATATTATGTTTTTAATACTACTGTAAATGTCTCTGTAGCTATGTCAGCAAGCAATTGAAAAAGAGAATTTAGAACTGGGTTCTCAGATCCAAAAATTATTACCTTAGACACAAGAGTTAAAACCATAAAAATGAGAATCTAGTTTTAGCTCCAGCTATGCCTCTGAACCACCATAGAACAAGTTATCTACAATAATTAAGTCCGTGATAAAACTGGGTTCTATTATTCTAATTCTTATTAACTCTCCTATAAAGCAGAATTTGTGACTTTAGTACACAAGTGAACTCCGGGAGTTGGTGATGGACAGGGAGGCCTGGTGTGCTGTGATTCACTGGGTCACAAGGAGTCGGACACGACTGAGCGACTGAACTCAACTGAAATGAATATGCTTTCCTTAGCATATCAGAGCCAATAAAAATTAATATTACTATTGTACAAATCATAAGCAATAGGAAACATTTCTATTTCAAATCATGTAATTAATTCAGTGTTGTATTGTGAGACTATGTAGATTTGGCATCATAGATCCTATCATGCCTTATAATCTCTTTTCCATCTACATTTGGCTTTATAGCTTAACAACAGCATATATCAAATAACAGATTTCTCTCTTCTCTGCTCCTGTCTCTTTTTCACAGAAAGGCAGCTACTATTTCAACAAAATTCTATTTTTAAATGAGGGACTGACTTTCACTGATTAAGGGACTTGGTCAATGTCCTTAATTGATGAAAATTTCAGCCCCTTGCCTTGTTAGTTTATGTATTTTCTACAGTATCAGTATAACAGGGGGTGAGGGGATAGTAAACATTAATCAAACAATTAAGATTTGTTGGGGACCTTATACATCTTATTTATTTCATCTTTTAAAAATGCTAAAATGAAGTAGCCATGATTAACATTTTTTATCTCTAGAAAGTTCATTGGAAGGACTGATGTTGAAGCTGAAACTCTAATACTTTGGCCACCTGATGTGAAGAGCTGATTCATTTGAAAGACCCTGATCCTGGGAAAGACTGAGGGCAGGAGGAGAAGGGGACAACAGAGGATGAGACGGATGGCATCACTGACTAAATGCACATGAGTTTGGGTAAACTCTGGGAGTTGGTGATGGACAGGGACGCCTGGTGTGCTGCGGTTCATGGGGTCGCAAAGAGTTGGACACAACTGAACTGAACTGATCTCTAGGAAAAAAAAAAAACATAAAAACTTTAGAAACTTTACCAAAAGGGATCATTAACATGCTTAAATGTATATATTATGATGGGGAGAATTAGAATTCAAATCATGCTTTAAATGATTAGAAAGCCCAAGCTCCTCTAATGATTTATGTTCACAAAAACAAACTGAGAGGGACTTCCCTGGTGGTCCAGTACATTTAAGCCTCCTTGCTTCCCAGTGCAGGGGTATGAGTTCAATCCCTGGTCGGAGAACTAAGATCCCACATGCCAAATGGCGTGGCCAAAAATTAAAATAAAATTGATCTTTAAATAAAAATTAGACAACCAAAAAAATCAAATAAAAAACACAAACTGATAAAAACAAAAAGAGTTTACAAATTTCAAAACTATAATTGTGAGATAAAATTTTAAAAACTGAATATGCTACTTTATATGTATTAATTTTTTTAGTTTCATGCACATATATGGTATATATCACATAAATTTTATATATAGTGGCACACAGTACACTCCATAGTAACATACATATCACTGAATCAGTTGAGTAGTACTACCTTGAATAGTTCAAAGAGCAAATATAAAAATGTCACCATAAAAAATACCATTTATTAACTAGAAAACCATAAAGGCTCATTCAAAATTTGATCAACTTTAACTAGCAACTACGAAAGATGTTCTTTATCCAGACACTCCACTAAGCAATGGAGAAATAAAGATGAGTAAGAATTTATATGTAGGCAGAGAAGGAGGCATTTAGGCAATGGGATAAGTGTGACTTAAAGTGTTCTGGAAGCACAGAAGTACAGGGAGGAACAAAAGCTTCAGAAAGGAGATAAGATTTGAACAGCACTTTAAAGCTGCCAACGGGTTTGTCATATGGCGGGACTAGAGCAGTGGTCATCTCAATGGAGAAGACTACACGAGCAAAGGTGGGGGTGCCTGCGTGAGCACAGCATGCTTGGGGGTGAGGGGCCATCCTCAAAGCACAGGCCCATCAATGCATGAAAGCAACACTTGCAGGACTTACCTTACTGCCCACTTTAAACTGTAGGTTGAAACATACATGGTAACTTAAAACCATGGAAGTAACCCTAAAAGAGCAGGAAGGAAAGATGGATCTACTTTAGCTAAGCTATATATCTCACTTACTTCAACCTTCTTAAACATAAATTTCAAATTCAACCTTTACCCATATATTCAATAAGAGGCAAGAATGGAGAAATCAGTCACTTCCTCTAATTTTTTTATTTCATCTCATTTTCATCCTAGAATTAGCAGATTAGTGTTCATGATTCTTCAGTTCTCTTTCTTCCCTGACATTTGATAGCAACTTACTGTTCTTGTTCAAAAGGTCATGAGCAATTAGACTTCTCATCTGTTTACTTCTGACCCCCAACTCTGATTCTGAATTGCACAAGTATACCAGGTCAAAAAACTTCCTCCAGCCTCCATCCTTACAGATCTGAAATGGTTTGGAGGCCTGTGTTTCTCTTTCCTTTATCCTCTTTGGGTTTACTTTGGAGGATAAATCACAGTTTCTCATACCTTATGGCAGTGTGTCATTATAAAATATCTCATACCTGATGACCTCTGAGCATTTCTTATTCAAGATTCATGAAAGCTTAGCATGAGATATGTCTAATGATCTCTGTGTAAACACACTGAAAGCTCCCTCCTACAAAGGCACAGGCAGGTGGAAGACATATTTTCGACACTCTGTCTTCAATCTGAGTGGCACTGGCAGTGCCTGACAGGTCTCATTTGCTAAATAAAGTACAATGTGTCAATTTCAAATAAATGTAAATTATCACCTTTCTTCCTTGTTAATTAACATCTGATTAATGCAATACAGGCAGTTGTTGCGAGTACAGTAAGAGAATGGCTTTTGTTGCAAAAACAAAACAAAACCCCTCAAATATAAATCATGGTCTGCCTCATCCATTGAACTTTGGGTTAGAAAGGTTATTTGGAATGGTTTGTTCAGTTGGAACCTGGGCAGATGGTCACATCTCAGGCTCTTGATAAATGAATCCCAACGAGTGAATAGTAAAAGGTACTGATGCTTTAGAGGTTAGAGTTAGCATTGGAAAGACCTAGACTCATGATAAATCATGAAGGACTAAATTCTAGGCTCTGTTTCATGAATATCCAAGAAAACTAACTCAAGAACTATGCATGCTACTTAAGGAACAATTTGGTAGGCTAAAAGATGAACTTTCACATGGACCTCCCTCTTCTAGAGATTTAAGAAATGATGTATGGGTGCAAGTAAAGGTTTACAAGATAAAAAATAGTGATGGGGATAATTTAGAAGGAATATCATAAAATGAGGAAACTTAATTCATTATAACCTAGAACTTCATTTGGTTAGTTGAGCAACCCTAAAGTAGATAACAATACATAAAGAATCTGTTAAGTAATGGAATTTTTAGAATTAAAATGAATATGGATATTATATGGCACAGTATAATAGCAGTTGAGATTACAAGAGGTAAAATCATTTTCATAAAGAATGCAACTATTTAATGGCACAGTCAGGTGCAGAACACAAGTTTTCAGACTCACAAGTACAGTGTTCTAATTTATTTCTAATTTTTCTTCCCCCTCTTTTATAAATTTTCTTCATATCTGTTGATTTCCTAAAATAATGCTTTTGAAAAACTGGAAATTTTCTAACCTTTCACAAAAATATCTTCTTTGTAAATACATGAATCCACTTTCTTAAACATGGTGTTTTAAATGCAATAGTTAACAGATTCTTTCATTTGTCAATATTTTTGAGGGGATAAAAATATGAATTTTGACACCACAAAACTATTAAGTATTATTTCACACTAGCAAGATTTGGTTGCTATTTTTTCTGTGTACATTTCATATAAATTCTGGGAATTATATGATTTTGAAGTGGCAAAGACAGATTTTTAAGATTCAGATCTGTTTGAATTCAAAGGTGATAAAACAAATGGTGTCACTACAACTAGAATAGATCATACTTTTGCAATGTGTGAATAAGAATTGTATTCATTTATTCATTCAACAAATAGGGTTCTAATAACCAGACAATAAAAAGGTCCTAAAGTTCTAGAAAACAATCAGTTGCAAAGTTAGACATTATGCAAAGTGTAAATACTACTATGCTCTAAAACAATATCAAATACACCCTTGTCTGCTTTCCTTAAGGCAGTCAGAAGTAGTGAACACAAAAGACAGCTGTCATCTGTTCCACAAAGAGAATGTATGTGATGATGGTGACCCTGTACTGAGCCCTCCATTTAATCTGATTGCCTCTTATTAGTTGTGTGGATATAAGATGGAAAAACAATCACAGATTCAGAATCTTCTAAACTCATAGCTGATTCTCTTTCTATAATGGCACTAGACTCAATAAGTAAGAAAGTTGATAAAGTTAGTAAAGTGTCTACTAATAATGATGTTTGGAAGTGGTAGACAGTTCAGTCAGTGATCCTAAAAACCTGAAACTTCACAGGCATAAGTACCAGAGAATGTTTTGAATGACCCAGCGAAGTATAGTCAACAAATCCATCCTATACCTATTCTTACAAATCATTTGGAAAATATCATGGTGCTCTGAAAAGTGTACAGACTATAAGATAAGAGACACTGATGAAGTACTAATGTTGTGGCCATGCATTCCAGGAAACAAACTCACTCAGAAGGACAATGCAGATAGTGGAGTATCAGTTTACTACACCAGCAGGCCCAAGGCAGAGTCTCCTCTTAGCCAAGGACCCCAACCAGTTTTTGTGAAAATCTTATATACCGTAAGTGTAGGTGCACAAACCCACCTACCCAAATTCCCTGAAACTAGTCTTAACAAAGGAAAAAGAAAGATACAATCAAAGTTAACCCGTGATTCATGTACCTTAAGCCTAGGTAGTTAACAGTGGACAATTATCAATAGGCCTGTGGTCATACTCCAGTAAGCATAATAGAACGTATGATTCTATTTGGTTACAGAGATAATTAGGGTATTATTTTAGGCAATGGAGAGCCCTGGGGCTCTTCCTTCCAGGGGCCTGGTTTTCCAGTTGGTATGTCATTTCTATAGATACTGGGCATATAGCTCAAAGTCCACAGTCCAGCCCAAGATGGATTCCTGCTTTCAAGATAGACTCTGTTCTGTTTCCTCCTTCAATGACTCAAACATTCATTTCTACCATTCATAAACTGAATCCACAAAAAAATTTCCTAGAGAAAAAACTCATCAGACGAATGCCTAGAACTCTGCATCTATTACAATGTTTAATGCTCTAAACTACTCTGTGAGGCTGGTAGTACTATTAAAACTTCAACAACAACAGTACTAAGGTTCAAATGAAGTTTAACAAATCCAGTTAAGAGAGTTGAGAAGAAAGATACTATGAGTTCAGGGCCTATCTCTTCTCATATGCTTGTCTTTACATAAGAAGGGCAATACTATATTACCATATAACTCTGGAGATTGCTACAGGACTACATTTTTTTAAAAATTTATTTTTAATTGGAGGATAATTGCTTTACAATGTTGTGTTGGTTTCTGCCATATAAGAATATGAATCAGCCGGGACTACATTTTTCAAAATGCAAATGACAAATGTTAACATCTTTCTTCTCTTCCTCAATCCATACTCAGATCCACTCATCTTGAAAATATGTACACTGCAATAATTATCTGATATAAAAATTATCTGAATAGTTGTTCCTTCCCTGAGGACAGGATGTGTGGATTGAAGAATTAAGAAAGAAAGAATATCATGCTGGAAATTATCAAGATACTAAGGTAAAAAGAGAACAATAAATGTTTCATAGTAGCCAAGATTCTTAATATGGTTGAAAAAGTCTGTATTGAGGATCTAAAGCACAAGGGACTGAGACAGAGTCTCTTGGATGAAGAACAACAAAAGTAGGCTGAATTTTATCTAATATGCTGGACTTTTCTTCAAATATCTAATTCAGATTTTTAACTTATCATTATGCCTTAAGCCTAGGTAGTTAATAGTGGACAATTATCAATAGGCCTGTTGTCATACCCCAATAAACATAATAGAATGTATGATTCTATTCAGTTACACAGATAATTAGGGTGTTCTTTTAGGCAATGGAGAGCCCTGTTTTGTTTTTTTTTTTTAATAAAAAAACAATAGAGATTTATTAGGCCCCATATATGTGGTAAACATTTTTTAAAGAGGAAGAAGATATGTCTATTTTCTAAAAAGTCCATATTAGAAGCATGAAGCCAAAAGTAAGTCAAAATGAATCTATAAGAAGATCATGAGCCCAATTCTGGCTATTATGAAATAATTTATATTGGATATGGACTTCTACTGACTGCAAAAATGAACACGACATCAGACACAAATGTTTTTAGGCAATGAACATCAAACAGAATGATGACCTTGAAGAAAGAAAACAAAGTGAAAATTCATCCAATTTTTCTAACTGGAAGTACCTTCTCTACAAAAGAAGGGAGGTGGAGCCCAAGAATTACGTCTTGCTAAGCTAAGGAGAAAGTTATTGAATCCACTGGAATTTGTAAATGAAATATTAGAGAAGAGAAAATTAGCAGTGAAAAGGAGCGTGGAAAACTTTTAGGGTTAATGACACATCATTTGTCCATGTTTGGGTTGCAAATGTGTAAGTGAAAACACTATGAAAACTAGGAAAGGGACATTCTTTCGGTGATAGAAACTGGAAAAAGATTCCTGAAGTCTCACAGTGCTTGGAGATATTGAAATCCCAGTTCTGCGAGAATAAAACGATCCTTAGGAGCCCTTTCTGCATTCAATGACATCAGAATCTGGAAGTAAGGACCACGTCCTAAAGTAAGGGACACACCAGGACTAAAAACAAAAGCAAGTATCATTCTCATACAGAGTAAAACCAAACCAACCACAATTTAAAAAAAAGGCGGGGGGGCGGGAGGGAAAACCTCACAAGATGTTAATATCTTTTCAGAATCAAACTCAAAAGTTTCTAAATGAAGATGACATAATTCAGACTGCTTACATCAAACCATTAGCAACAACCATTATATAATCAGTACTCATACATGAAACAGCAGAGAAAAGAAACCCAAAGTCAAAAACAAAAGCTATCAATAAAGAAAAAGCATAGAAAAGAAATCTGGAACGCTTAATACAAATCTGTTCAAAGGTGCAAAGGAAACTCATTATTCAAAACTGGTTCTTTTAATATATTTTATGCTTCAGTTCAGTTCAGTTCAGTTGCTCAGTCGTGTCCGACTCTTTGCAGCCCCATGAATCACAGCACGCCAGGCCTCCCTGTCCATCACCAACTCACGGAGTTCACTCAAACTCATGTCCATTGAGTTGGTAATGCCATCCAGCCATCTCATTCTCTGTCGTCCCCTTCTCCTCCTGCTCCCAATCCCACCCAGCATCAGAATCTTTTCCAGTGAGTCAACTCTTCACATGAGGTGGCTAAAGTATTGGAGTTTCAGCTTTAGCATCAGTCCTTCCAATGAACACCCAGGACTGATCTCCTTTAGGATGGACTGGTTGGATCTCCTTGCAGTCCAAGAGACTCTCAAGAGTTTTCTCCAACACCACAGTTCAAAAGCATCAATTCTTCAGCGATCAGCTTTCTTCACGGTCCAACTCTCAAATCCATACATGACCACTGGAAAAACCATAGCCTTGACTAGACAGACCTTGGTTGGCAAAGTAATGTCTCTGCTTTTTAATATGCTATCTAGGTTGGTCATAACTTTCCTTCCAAGGAGTAAGCATCTTTTAATTTCATGGCTGCAATCAGAATCCACAGTGATTTTGGAGCCGCCCAAAATAGTCTGACACTGCTTCCACTGTTTCCCCATCTATTTCCCATGAAGTGATGGGACCAGATGCCATGATCTTTATATGTTTATTAATAGCTGCAGTCTAGGACAGCCAATGCCAGTAGGTTTTCTCTTACACTGTTGGTGGGAATGCAAACTAGTACAGCCACTATGGAGAACAGTGTGGAGATTCCTTAAAAAAATGGAAATAGAAGTGCCATATGACCCAGCAATCCCACTCCTGGGCATACACACCAAGGAAACCAGAATTGAAAGAGACACATGTACTCCAATGTTCATCACAGCACTTTTATAATAGCCAGGACATGGAAGCAATCTAGATGTCCATCTGCAGACAAATGGATAAGAAAGCTGTGGTACATATACACAATGGAGTATTTCTCAGCAATTAAGAATACATTTGAATCAATTCTAATGAGGTGGATGAAACTGGAGCCTATTATACAGTCAGTTCAGCCGCTCAGTCATGTCTGACTCCGCGACCCCACGAATCACAGCACGCCAGGCCTTCCTGTTCATCACCAATTCCCGGAGTTCACTCAAACTCATGTCCACAGAGTCGGTGATGCCATCCAGCCATCTCATTCTCCGTCGTCCCCTTCTCCTCCTGCCCCCAACCTTTCCCAGCATCAGAGTCTTTTCCAGTGAGTCAACCAGTCACATGAGGTGGCCAGAGTATTGGAGTTTCAGCTTTAGCATCAGTCCCTCCAATGAACACCCAGGATCGATCTCCCTCAGAATGGACTGGTTGGATCTCCTTGCAGTCCAAGGGACTCTCAAGAGTCATCTCCAACACCACAGTTCAAAAGCATCAATTCTTCGGCAATCAGCTTTCTTCACAGTCCAACTCTCACATCCATACATGACCATGGGAAAAACCACAGCCTTGACTAGACGGAACTTGTTGGCAAAGTAATGTCTCTGCTTTTTAATATATTATCAAGGTTGGTCATAACTTTCCTTCCAAGGAGTAAGCGTCTTTTAATTTCATGGCTGCAATCAGCGTCTGCAGTGATTTTGGAGCCACAAAAAATAAAGTCTGACACTGTTTCCCCATCTATTTCCCATGAAGTGATGGGACCGGATGCCATAATCTTTGTTTTCTGAATGTTGAGCTTCAAGCCAACCTTTTCACTCTCCTCTTTCACTTTCATCAAGAGGCTTTTGAGTTCCTCTTCACTTTCTGCCATAAGGGTAGTGTCATCTGCATATCTGAGATTATTGATATTCCTCCCAGCAATCTTGATTCCAGCTTGTGCTTCTTCCAGCCCAGCGTTCCTCATGATGTACTCTGCATAGAAGTTAAATAAGCAAGGTGACAATATACAGCCTTGACGCACTCCCTTTCCTATTTGGAACCAGTCTGTTGTTCCATGTACTGTTCTGACTGTTGTTTCCTGACCTGCATACAGGTTTCTCAAGAGGCAGGTCAGGTGGTCTGGGATTCCCATCTCTTTCAGGATTTTCCACAGTTTATTGTGATCCACACAGTCAAAGGCTTTGGCATAGTCAATGAAGCAGAAATAGATGTTCTTCTGGAACTCTCTTGCTTTCTCCATGATCCAGCGGATATTGGCAAGTTGATCTCTGGTGCCTCTGCCTTTTATAAAACCTGCTTGAACATCTGGGAGTTCATGGTTCACATATTGCAGAAGCCTGGCTTGGAGAATTTTGAGCATGACATTACTAGCGTGTGAAATGAGTGCAATTGTGTGGTAGTTTGAGCATTCTTTGGCATTGCCTTTCTTTGGGATTGGAATGAAGACTGACCTTTTCCAGTCCTGTGGCCACTGCTGAGTTTTCCAGATTTGCTGGCATATTGAGTGCAGCACTTTCACAGCATCCTCTTTCAAGATTTGAAATAGCTCAACTGGAATTCCATCACCACCACTAGCTTTGTTCGTAGTGATGCTTTCTAAGGCCCACTTGACTTCACATTCCAAGATGTCTGGCTCTAGGTCAGTGATCACGTTATCGTGACTATCTTGGTCATGAAGATCTTTTTTGTACAGTTCTTCTGTGTATTCTTGCCACCTCTTAATATCTTCTGCTTCTGTTAGGTCCATACCATTTCTGTCCTTTATTGAGCCCATCTTTGCATGAAATGTTCCGTTGGAATCTCTAATTTTCTTGAAGAGATCTCTTGTTTTTCCTATTCTGTTGTTTTCCTCTATTTCTTTGCATTGATCTCTGAGGAAGGCTTTCTTATCTCTCCTTGCTATTCTTTGGAACTCTGCATTTAGATGCTTATATCTTTCCTTTTCTCCTTTGCTTTTCGCTTCTCTTCTTTTCACAGCTATTTGTAAGGCCTCCTCAGACAGCCATTTTGCTTTTTTGCATTTCTTTTCCATGGGGATGGTCTTGGTCCCTGTCTCCTGTACAATTTCACTAACCTCTGTCCAGAGTTCATCAGGCACTCTATCTATCAGATCTAGTCCCTTAAATCTATTCCTCACTTCCACTGTATAATCATAAGGGATTTGATTGAGGTCATATCTGAATGGTCTAGTGGTTTTCCCTACTTTCTTCAATTTAAGTCTGAATTTGGCAATGTGGAGTTCATGATCTGAGCCACAGTCAGCTCCTGGTCTTGTTTTTGCCAACTGTATACAGCTTCTCCATCTTTGGTTGCAAAGAATATAATCAATCTGATTTCGGTGTTGACCATCTGGTGATGTCCATGTGTAGAGTCTTCTCTTGTGTTGTTGGAAGAGGGTGTTTGCTATGACTAGTGCGTTCTCTTGACAAAACTGTATTAGCCTTTGCCCTGCCTCATTCCGTGCTCCAAGGCCAAATTTGCCTGTTACTCCAGGTGTTTCTTGACTTCCTACTTTTGCATAATCCAGAAAGAAAAACACCAATACAGTATACTAACTCAAATATATGGAATTTAGCAAGATGATAACGATAACCCTGTATACAAGACAGCAAAAGAGACACAGATGTATAGAACAGTCTTTTGGACTCTGTGGGAGAGGGCAAGAGTGGGATGATTTGGGAGAACAGCATTGAAACATGTATATTATCATATGTGAAATGAATTGCCAGTCCAGGTTCGATACAGGATTTTGGGGGCTGGTGCACTGGGATGAACCAGAGGGATGGGATGGGGAGGGATGTGGGAGGGGGGTTCAAGATGGGGAACACATGTACACCTGGGGCAGATTGATGTCAATGTATGGCAAAACCAATACAATATTGTAAAGTAATTAGCCTCCAATTTAAATAAATTTTTTAAAAAAGAAAAATAGTGGTTAATTCTTTCAGTTCAGTTCAGTCGCTCAGTCGTGTCTGACTCTCCGCGACCCCATGAATCACGGCACGCCAGGCCTCCCTGTCCATCACCAACTCCCAGAGTACACTCAAACTCATGTCCACAGAGTCGGTGATGCCATCCAGCCATCTCATTCTCCGTCGTCCCCTTCTCCTCCCACCCCCAACCATTCCCAGCATCAGAGTCTTTTCCAGTGAGTCAATTCGTCGCATGAGGTGGCCAAAGTATTGGAGTTTCAGCTTTAGCATCAGTCCCTCCAATGAACATCCAGGATTGATCTCCTTTAGAATGGACTGGTTGGATCTCCTTGCAGTATAAGGGACTCTCAAGAGTCTTCTCCAACACCACAGTTCAAAAGCATCAATTCTTCGGCAATCAGCTTTCTTCACAGTCCAACTCTCACATCCATACATGACCACGGGAAAAACCATTGCCTTGACTAGACGGACCTTGGTTGGCAAAGTAATGTCTCTGCTTTTTAATATACTATCAAGGTTGGTCATAACTTTCCTTCTAAGGAGCAAGTGTCTTTTAATTTCATGGCTGCAATCAGCATCTGCAGTGATTTTGGAGCCCAAAAAAATAAAGTCTGACACTGTTTCCACTGTTTTTCCATCTATTTCCCATGAAGTGATGGGACCAGATGCCATGATCTTTGTTTTCTGAATGTTGAGCTTCAAGCCAACCTTTTCACTCTCCTCTTTCACTTTCATCAAGAGGCCTTTGAGTTCATCTTCACTTTCTGCCATAAGGGTGGTTTCATCTGCATATCTGAGGTTATTGATATTTCTCCTGGCAATCTTGATTCCAGCTTGTGCTTCTTCCAGCCCAGCGTTCCTTAGGCTGAAATAAAATAAAATCCAGATAAACATATAAACCCACTGAGAAAAGTAAACTGCAAATAAGGGGCATTTATTCTCTTAGTTTGGAGAAGACAATGGCAAGCCACTCCAGTACTATTGCCTAGAAAATCCCATGGACGGAGGAGCCTGGTAGGCTGCAGTCCGTGGGGTAGCTAAGGGTTGGACACGACTGAGCGACTTCACTTTCACTTTTCACTTTCACACATTGGAGAAGGAAATGGCAACCCACTCCAGTGTTCTTGCCTGGAGAATCCCAGGGACGGGGGAGCCTGGTGGGCTTCCGTCTGTGGGGTCACACAGAGTTGGACACGACTGAAGTGACTTAGCAGCAGCAGCAGCAGCATTCTCTTAGTTAATTAAAACTAAAATATCAACAACATATTTTGAAATTTATAACATGTACAATAACATAGCAGTAAAGAATCAGCCTGCCAATGCAGGAGACATGGGTTTGATCCCTGGGTCAGGAAAATACCCTGGAGTAGGAAATGGCAACCCACTCCAG
This sequence comes from Moschus berezovskii, assembly GCF_049115385.1. NCBI lineage: Eukaryota > Metazoa > Chordata > Mammalia > Artiodactyla > Moschidae > Moschus > Moschus berezovskii. The sequence continues at coordinate 25,906,861 of NC_142466.1, forward strand.
TATTCTTGCCTGAAAAATTCAATGTACAGAGGGACCTGGTGGGCTACAGTCCTTGGGGTCTCAAAGAATCGGATACGACTTAGCCACCAAAACAACAATAACAGAAAAGGATAAGTGGCTAATGAAATTAAACTATTGTATGACTCTTAAATCTTACAAGTATTGCAATGCAAATTGTAAGTAGAATGTGATAAATTAAGCTGCATATTATGCTGCTGAGTCAACAGACACACAAACACACCTACAGAGTTGTAGATTTTACAAAAAGCAGAATAATTAAAACTACTAAAAATATAAAAGTACTCCATTAATCTGAAAGAGGGCAGAGAGACATAAAATATGTAGACAGTAATAGCCTGACAGTTGATATAATCACAAAAATATCAATAATTATTGCATATTTTAAATTGCCCAAATTCTCAGTGAAAGCTAAATTATAAGATTAAAAAGTGATACCTAGTTTTATGCTGACTACAAGAGAAGTATAAAGACAACCGTATCTTGAATTAAAGGGATGGTAAACTTATGCCCTACAGGCATGAAATATAAGAAATCTGGAGAGACTATAATAATAGTAGACAAAGTAGACATTTCAAGAGATGGAGAAGGAAATTTCATAATGCTGAAAGGGTAAATATTTTGGGAAGACATGAAAATAAATAAGTGCATGCAGCATAAATAAGGTTTCAAAATAAATGAAGTAAAATCTGACAAAATTAAATGGGGAAATAGACAAATCTTTAACCACAATAAGAGTTTTTAAGCAATTCTTTCTCAGTAATTGATAGGTAAATGAGAAAAAAGTACAGAAAGGATGTGCAAGATTTGAATAATAGTGCCAATTAATTTGAACTAAGACATTTACAGGACAACATCCTCAATAACTGCCAAATACATATTAGATGATGCTGTTAAAGTGCTGCAATCAAATAAGCCAGCAAATATGGAAAATTCGGCAGTAGAAACAGGACTAGAAAAGGTCAGTTTTCATTCAAATCCCAATTCATGTCAACCAATGTTGAAACTACTGCAAAATTGTACTCATTTCACATGCTAGCAAAGTAATGTTCAAAATTCTCCAAGCCAAACTTCAACAGTAACGTGAAGTCAGAACTTCCAGATGTTCAAGCTGGATTTAGAAAAGGCAGAGGAACCAGAGATCAAATTGCCAACATCCTCTGGATAATAGAAAAAGCAAGAGAATTCCAGAAAAACATCTACTTCTGCTTCATTGACTACTCAAAAGTCTTTGACTGCATGGATCACAAAAAGCTATAGAAATTCTTAGAGATGGAAATACAAGACAAACTTACCTGCCTCCTGAGAAATCTGTACGCAGGTCAAGAAGCAAAAGTTAGAACCAGACAAGGAAAAACGGGAGTGGCTCCAAATTGGGCAAAGAGAACATCAAGGCTATATATTGTCACCCTGCTTATTTAACTTATATGCAGAGTACATCATGCGAAATGCCAGGCTGGATGAAGAACAAGCTGGAATCAAAATTGCCAGGAGAAATATCAATAACCTCAGATATGCAGAAGATACCATAATTATGGCAAGGGTGATAAGTCAAGAAAAATTAAAGAGCCTGTTGATGAGGTGAAAGAGGAGAGTGAAAAAGGTGACTTAAAACTCAACATTCAAAAAATGAAGATCATGGCATCCAGTTCCATTGCTTCATGACAAATAGATGGGGAAACAATGGGAACAGTGACAGACTTTATTTTATTGGACTCCAAAATCACTGCAGATGGTGACTGCAGCCACGAAATTAAAAGGTGCATGCTCTTTGGAAGAAAAGCTATTACAAACCTAGACATCCTATTAAAAAGCAGAGACATTACTTTGCAAACAAAGGTCCGTCTAGTCAAGGCTGTGGCTTTTCCAGTAATCACGTATGAATGTGAGAGTTGGACCATAAAGAAAGCTGAGTGCCAAAGAACTTGTGCTATCAAACTGCAGTGTTGGAGAAGACTCTTGAGAATCTCCTGGACTGTAAAGAGACCAAACCAGTCAATCCTAAAGGAAATCAATCCTGAATATTCATTAGAAGGACTGATGCTGAAGCTCTAATACTTTGGCCACCTGATGTGAAGAGCTGACTCATTAGAAAAGACCCTGATGCTGTGAAAGATTGGCAGGAGAAGAAGGGGATGACAGAGGATGAGATGGTTGGATGGCATCATTGACTCAATGGACGTGAGTTTGAGCAAGCTCTGGGAGATGGTGAAGGACAGGGAAGCCTGGAGTGCTGAAGTCCATGGGATTGCAAGAGTCCAACATGACTGAGTGACTGAACGACAGCATATTAGCTTCAAGTGCACAGTGAACATTCAATAAGATAGATCATATCCTGAACTATAAACAAATCTAAATAAATTTTAAAGAATTGAGTTCTTAAGAGTTACATATTCTCTGAACCTCTAACCCCATGGAAGTAATTATAAACCAATAAAGAAACATGAAGAAAATTCTCAAATATTTGGAAATCAAGCAATACATTTCTAAGTATACAATAGGTAAAGAGAAAACACAATTTTAAATATTTCAAACTGTGACAATTAAAATGAGATGAGAAAATTGCATGCTAATTTAAAATTTTATGTTTGCAAAAACAGACAAAATGATGTAACTTTCCATACTGATTTGTTTAAAAAAGGAGAGTAAATCAAACCTGAACTAAACAGTAAGAAGTAATAAAATAGAGATCAGTGATCAATAAAATACAACAAGCATAGCAATAAATCAAAGACGTTGTTTCTTTAAAAAGATTCTTTGAACAGAAAAACCATAACAGTGATCGAATAAAACAGAAAACACATATTGCAAGTTGAGAAATTAAACAGATTTCTACTGCAGAGCCTAAAGACATTAAAAGTATAAGACAACATAATTAACAACTTTATACCCATAAATTGAAAGTTTAAATGAAATAATTCTGTGAATAATAGATTTTATCAAAACTGACACAGAAGAGATGAAAATGGTAATGTCCTAGATCTAATGTTAAATTTAATTCCTAATGAAATTCTTCCTATAAGGAAAGACTAGGCCCAAATATTTTCACCTTCAAAAGAAGAAGGTGAATTCTTCTCAAATCAAAAAAAATCTAAAAGTAGTAAATTTTTTTTACCAGCAATTTAAAATTAGAGGCCAAAGTATGTTTTTCAATTGCTTTTATAAACTAATCATAATTTTGATAACAAAAATTGAAAAGTTAAATATCAGAAAAAGGAATTACAGATTAACCTCATTCTTGAATACAAATATAAAAATCATAAAATTATCAAGAAAGCATAGCCAGTACCATATAAATGGCTTCCCTGGTGATCAGCAGTAAAGAATCCTTCTGCAATGCAGAAGACGCAGCCTTGATCTCTAGGTCTGGAAGATCACTTGGAAAAGGAAATGGCACCCACTCCAGTATTCTTGCCTGGGAAATCCCATGGACAGAGGAGCCTCACAGGTTACAGGTCATGGGGTTACAAAAGAGTCAGATGTGACTTAGTGACTAAAAAATAACATATAAATGAGATATATTAACATATGAAATGAGATTTATTCCAGGTATGTAAGTTTGTAGTAATAGACAAAAATCAATTTATTTCTCCACTTTAATAGAAGAAAAGAGGAAAAAACCACATGATTATTGAAAAACATGTCTAAACCTAACATTATACTTAACGATGAGAATCTAAATGCCTCCCCTTAAGGTTGGAACACAAAAAGATTATCTGTTCTTGCCACTACAATTAATACTGAATTACAAGTCCTAACCAGGTAAATAAAGTAAGATTTTAAAACAAAAACAGAAGGCAAGCAAATTTGAAAGAATTAAACTAATCTCTATTAACAATATGATTACCTACACAAAACATCCTAAGGAGTTTATAAAATAAATATCAAAATGAATAATTTACCAAGAGTATACTAAATTAAAGTTGACATTTTAAAAATTTATTATTACATATCATCAGTGACAAAAAAATTTAAATGTCATTTCCAATATTAATTTTAAAAACTTAAATGATTAAGAGATACCTTAACAGGACATTTAAAAACTACAAAACTAAATAAATAGACATGGCCCATTGATTGATCAGAAGAAACATTAAAATTTCAATTCTCACAAAATCCATTTAAAGATTCAATGCATTCCAAATTAAACTCATGAGATGTTTTACAGAAATGGACAAGTAGATTCTATAAATTAATACATGAATGCAAAGAAACTAAGTTAGCCAAGACACTTTAAAATGTAAAGTTGAAGAACTCACATTATCATACTTAAGAACTCAGTGAAAAACATTTACCAAAAAAGCTTTATACTGGTTTAAGAATAGATCAATGGAATATGGCAGAAAATCCTGAGATGTACCCATATACATGTAGTCAAACAATATTCCTTATTCTCAAGATAAGTCATGAGAGAAATGATTCATTTAAACAAATAATGCTGGAACATCAAAATAAATACATGGAGAAAAATGTACTTTGACCTCTACCAAACACAAAAATTTGAGATCAGAAAAATAAAACAGCTAAATTTTGAATTTCTAGAAGAAAACTACGAGAATAGTTTCATGACCATCAAGTAGGCAAGTATTTCTTAAAACGGTGACAAAAAGTATCTGAAAATGATTAATTGTAACTTATCAATATTAAAACTTATTATCAAAATATGATCATTTAGAAAATAGAGAAGGGGTGCAGACCCAGAGAAAATACCTATGATGTGTACATCTGACAAAGGGTTTTTCTGGATTATATAAAAATAAATCTTACAACTCAATAATGAAAAGACAATTCAGTAAGAAAACAGATAAACAGGAATAACAGAAGAAGCAAACAGATGATGTATATATTTTCACAAAAGAAAATATAGGAAAGGCCAATGAATATAAGAAAAGACATTCAGCAATATTAGTCCCAGGAAAATGCAAAATAAAATCAGAGTGAGATTCCCCTTCAAACTAGCAAGGCTAAAATTCCAAAGATTGTCAACACCAATGCTAGAGTTGCTAAAGATCTGGAGGAAATAGCATATATCCAGGATGAGATATAAAATTATACAAAAACTTTTGACAACAGTTTATAGCTGTTGTCATGCACCTAACACACAACACAGCAATTTGCTCTCCTGATATTTATCCAAGAGAAATAAAAACATGTGTCCACAAAAACACAAATCCAAAAATACATAACTGCTACAATCTAGAAATAATCCAAAAGTCTACCAATAGAATGGAGACTCAGCATGTCATAATATATTCACACAAATACTGTGCTGTGCTTAGTCACTCAGTCACGTCTGACTCTTTGCGACCCCATGGACTGTAGCCCACCAGACTACTACTCAGACCATAAAAATGAACTACTGAAATAGGCAACAATATGTATGAATTTCAAAACCATGCTCAGCAAAAGAAACCAGATACAAAAAAAAAAAAAAAAAAAGCCTGTAAACCCTGATTGTGTTTAGATGAAGTTCAGTAACAGGCAAAACTAACCTATGATGATGCGAAACAGACCAGTGGCTATCTCAGCATGGGGGTGAGGTACTAATTAGAAAGGACACAAAGGCACTTTCTAAAGAAATGAACATATTCTATATCTTGAATGAGGTATAGATACATTTGTGTAGACATACATACTTAAGAAATAAACACTTAAGATCTGATATTTTTTTTCCACCTCTGTGTTCCATGATAACATTTTGGTAGCTTTAAATTGGATGTGCTGGACTTATACATGGAAATCAGGAAATTCCACAAACCAAGGTTTATTTTTCAATAAACCACTGCCAAGATTCCTTCCTTTCAAAGTGATTCATGATACAACAATAAAAGTCTAAGACTATTGGTATCCAGCTACTCTGTGGACTGAGCAAAAGAAATCCTACCTGCAGCAAGTGAGAGAAGAGAAATAAAGGAGATACTCAAAGAAAACCAAAGAGGCTGAATCAAATATCCAACAGATCAGAAAATGGATAGTATCACTGATAGAGGATGAACAGGGAATTCCAGTTCAATGACTTTGGCTAGCTGTTGTACTTCTAAACTCATTGAACTACCTCTGAAGAGCTAGTAAAATGTGAATTTCAAAAGAAGTAAAAAATGTTGGCAGTAGAAAGTTATCAAATGCCATTATCAAAATAGCAAAAGAGCTAATTTTATTTTGGTCATTTCCTTCACAGCATCTACCATTTCCTGACATGATATCACATATCTGCTCATTTTATACCTGTCACCTCATTATAATGAAGGCCAAATCTTTGTCAGACTTTCCCTATAATAACGCCAGCACCTAGACCATACCTAACATGCTGTAGGTGTGTGCGTGCATGCTAAGTCACTTCAGTGACTCTTTTGTAATCCCAAGGACTGTAGGCCACCAGCCTCCTCTGTCCATAGGATTCTCCAGACAAGAATACTGGAGCGTTGCCATGCCCTCCTCCAGGGAATCTTCCCAACCCAAGGATTGAACTCATGTCTCTTACATCTCCTGCATTGGCAGATGGGTTCTTTACCACTAGCACCACCTGGAAGCCCAACACACTGTAGATAAACAATAAATATTAGAGGAATAAATAAATAAACAAAAAGAAACAGATTTCTTTGGAAGATGGAGTTAATGTTCTACTTTCCAATAGGTCAGTAACTATAGAAAGAAGAAATTTGGTCATTGATAAGGGACTCGCTTTCTGTCCTGCTGACTTTGAGATATAGGCAGGATAAATCTGGCACAAATGTACAGAATGTTGCTAACTCTGGGTTTGACTTTTCAGGGGTAACAGAATATAACACATAAATCTTCAGTAAAGGTAATAGTTATTGCCTAAAAGAAGCTTTAAGCCAACGTTTTATTTTTACTTGTGTTTTTATCCCTATGCCACTTGAGTCTAAGTTCACTATTTTATCCAGTTAAAGAGAAAACATTATGAGCATATACTGATGTGAGAAAAGAGCTATCAAGTGGTTCATAGAAGGAAAATTTTAACAAAGAACAGGATCAAACACACACATTCACAGAATTATTCATCTTCCGTGAACTCTGGTGAACACAGACCACAACAGAATCACTGATTCTGCAAACTTGAGCTTATGTTAAAAGTCATAAGATCTTGTTTAAAGTAGCCTATCATTTTCATTAGTCTCAAGTGAGGCTATTAATGTTCACTTCAAGCATAACTTCACTTCTTTACAAAGAGAAAAACAAAATCAGAGAAAAACAAAATTAAAAAAAAAGTGGTTTCCAAATTTCCAAACAATGTGGAACAAGTTCAGTGTTTCTATTCCTCACATGTGATCGCCTTCACAGAAAATCCCTCAATTAAAAGAAATCTACCCTCCCCCAAAATATCTCATTGATTACAACCTATGTTCCTGGTGTAATTTGTTCGTTTTCAGTAAAGATGTCAAGTTCTCCCTGAAGGAAAACTGCCTCAAGAAAAAATTAGAAAAAAAAAACTTGGAATCTTTTCATCATGAATAAATAATCTTATATTGAAAACACCATAACTTTCCTGGGCAATGTACAGATTTTATTTAATGGTACACTTGTGCTTTTCATAAAAACACTGGAGATGGGAGAAAAAGTACATCTAAGTTTCATTCCCCCACATGCCCCACATTTACAATGGTGATAAGTGAAAGGCAATTCAGATCCTATATATCCTTTCCCTTTATCCCACTCAGTAAGGCAGGTTAGAATAAATGGACATTACCAACCATCTCTGACTCAACTTCACAGGAAATTTCACAGATGATAGCTCAACTCAATCCTCACAGTAAGCATCTGAGGTAGTTCATCAGAGATCATGTCAAAATGGTGGTGTCCTTTGATATATTTTTACAAAGGGAGATGGCAGAGACCCAGAAGCCCTGGAACAGAGCTTAGGCCACAAGCAGCTACCCTTGCTGCTACCACTGGAGAAGCATAAACATACTGTCATACCATCAAATGAATAACAAAAAGAACATGTTATTAATAACTGGACTTTGGATTCCTACTCCAATATATACCCTAGCTAATCTAAACTAGTTTCATGTAGGCAGGCATTTTTGCCTAGACTAAATGCAGAGAAAGAACAAGTCAGAAGGAAAGATTCTTTACAATCCTGAGCATATAAATATGCCCCTTGACCTATGAGTTATATCAGATTCCCTTTACCTATATATTAAAACTTGAGAAAAATGCAAAGAAAGTAAAAGATGCCCGGGCTTCTATCCAGGAAGAACTGGGTATTCCTCTGGCTCACCTTTTGAACCTCTTAAATATAAGAGCAACAGAGAGGGCAATGGCTGTGTCATTTCTAAGAAACACAGATTTCGTACATTCAATTTCTTAAAAATAAGAGGTTTGGAAAAGTGGCACTCAGTTACAAGCTAAATTTTAACTCTTTCCATTAGCAAAAATGTATAAATAGTTAGGATTGTTTTTATCACAAGCAGCACAATCACTGGATTGCTGAAATTAAGAACATTTGTTTGGGCTTCCTGGCTCAGATGGTAAAGAATCTGTCTGCAATGCAGGAACCTGGGTTCAATCCCTGGGTCAGAAAGATCCCCTGGAAAAGGGAATGGCAACCCATTCCAGTATTCTTGCCTGGAGAATTCCATAGACAGAATCTGGTGGGCTGCAGTCCAAGGGGCTGCAAGAATCCGAGATGACTGAGCAACTAACACACACACACACACACATATTAATTCATTGGAAGGACATTCCAGTATCACATAACACATAACCAAGACTCAAGAAAAGATGAAATAGGTGGTTTCCCAGTACCCTAGTCCCACACAAGTTGCTCCATAGTTTGACTTTCCCACATCCACACGTTAATATTTTTCCCCAAATACATGGAATTTCTTGTAGCATACCAAATGTTCATTGTGCACTTCCAGCCATTGTACTAACCCTTGGCTTTTATTTACAATTTTTCTTGCATTTTCTAATCCATATTCATCTTTCAGGCATTGATATATAGACTATGTTTCTATTTACAAAGTCTTCTGTGACATTTCACATCCAATGTCCTTTCCCTTGTCCAGTATCACCATGTGATACTTTTATCATATTATGAAAAAGTGAAAGTGTGAGTCGCCCTGTCATGTCTGACTGTGACCCCATGGACTGTAGCCCACCAGGTTCTTCTGTCCATGGAATTCTCCAGGCAAGAATACTGGAGTGGGTAGCCATTCTCTTCTCCAGGGGATCTTCCCCACCCAGAGAATGAGCCTGGTCTCCCTCTTGGGAGGCAGATTCTTTACCATCTGAGCCACCAGGGAAGCCCACATAATAACAAACACCAACATCAACGAGAGTGCAGGTTAACCTATCATACGCCAGTCTATGTGATCGTTTATTAAATCATTTCATCTAATCTTTGCAGCATCTCTATTCAATGCTGTAAGATGGAAATCCTTATTTGATTATTTCATCCTAACAAAGCTTTCTTATTTATTCCACAAAATTAAAGACCAGGTATCACATGTTCAAGCTTTTCATCTACCTTACCCATGTTTTCCAAGTAGCAGTTCATACCAAAGAACAAACTTCCAAATTCCTAACAGCACTGTCATAAAATGTTCCTTTATAACTCAACTTAAATACTTGTGAGAATTAGTTCAACCATCTCAGTGGTGTGCCCTCTCATTTCATAGTCTCCATCATCCAAATGAAAGTAAAAGTGCTTTCCCCTCCACTTTTCATTCCTCCTGCATCCATTTATCCTTTTGATTGGGTTAAGATTAAATCTGCATCAAGATATTTATTTATGTAATCTAATGCAGCTAAGTATGGACACCAGAATTAGACCACACTTCTTGCCCTCACAGGACACATAAGCTTTGACAGGTCATTTTTCTTTACTTAATAAATGCAGAACATCAGACTTTTCTCTGTCAGATTGTCATGAAAATGAAAGTGTTTGACACATATAAGGACTTCATTAAATACTTAAGATCTAACTTCATTGCTAATATTGCCAATAAATATACAGAAAAATCAAACAAAAATTAGCTTGAGGGAGTATACGAGTGTTCCCCTATTTATAATCTGTTCTATCATACTTTAAGTATAGTTTCTTTACTTCTGACTTTTAATTAGTTAGCAAAAATGTGATAGAAGTTATTTGTTCATTATTGAGACTCACTAAATATTTTGTTTTAGCCTGGGTAGAATCAAGTGATTCCACTGCTTCCTCATCGTATTAAAACAGAAATTTTAATTTGAAAACCCTACTATTTATATTTTTCTGTTCCTTTAATTTCAGCTCTTCAACACACTGCCTAGACAGACAGTAACTAGTCCATAGTTACAGATGTGGATTTGAAAATTGTACTTGAGTAATCCTTAGCAAATATAACTTACAAATTTTAGTGGAGTAGATCTGATCATTGAAATCAGTGCTAATTAGGTCATTCACACATATTGTGTAATTACTTGACCTTTATCTCTGCAGACAACATATGTCTTCAACAATTAAACTGTCTCTTCCAAATTATCAACCACCTGAGCTTACTAGGTGTATCTTAAGAAGTAGAGTTACATATTCAAAATTTTCAACTCTTCTCTGAAGAGTCCCAGTATGCATATTCCATTTTTATGAAATCTCAATTAGCATATATGAACATACTTTGAATAATGTTAATTTAGAAAGCTCTACTTTCAGAAAATAATATACTATGCACTGACCACGAATATTTTTTCTTTGCTATTTTGTGGGCATGTTATGATTTCACTGTTGGTGGGAATGCAAACTAGTACAGCCACTATGGAGAACAGTGTGGAGATTCCTCAAAAAACTGGAAATAGAACTGCATTTTTGATCCAGCAATCGCATTCCTGGGTGTACACACCGAGGAAACCAGAATTGAAAGAAACACATGTACTCCAATGTTCATTGCAGCACTGTTTATAATAGCGAGGACATGGAAGCAACCTAGATGTCCATCTGCAGATGAATGGATAAGAAAGCTTTGGTACATATACACAATGGAGTATTTTTCAGCCATCAAAAAGAATGCATTTGAGTCAGTTCTAATGAGGTGGATGAAATTGGAGCCTATTATACAGAGTGAAGTCAGCCTGAAAGAAAAACATCAATACAGCATACTAACGCATAATATGGAATTTAGAAAGATGGTAACCTTAACCCTGTATACGAGACTGCAAAAGAGACATAGGTATATAGAACAGTCTTTGGGACTCTGTGGGAGAGGGTGAAGATGGGATGATTTGAGAGAATAGCATTGTAGCATGTATATTATCATATATGAAATGAATCACCAGTCCAGGTTCGAAGCATGATACAGGATGCTTGGGGCTGGTGCACGGGGATGACCTGGAGGGAGGATATGCGGAAGAGGCAGGTGGGAGGGGGGTTCAAGAGGGGAAACACATGTACACCCGGGGCAGATTCGTGTCAATGTATGGCAAAACCAACCAATATATTAATGTAAAGTAATTTGCTTTCAATAAAAAAAAAAAAAGAAACCAACAACAACAACAAAAGAATTTCCCTAGTGGCTTTTTACATCAAAACTCCAAAAGTACAGTAGGTTTCAAGTAAAGCATGATCTAGTAGTTCAAATTATATCACCAACACTCATTTCTCCACTGGCCTCAGACCGTCTCCTTGTCCCTACACTATTGACCCTCTGTAGCTACCTCTAGAAAAAACGAGAAAGAAAGGAAGGGAGGGAGTGAAGAGAAGGTGAACAAAGAAGGGGAAAGAAGGGAAGAGAAAGGAGGAAGGAATAAAGGAAGATATTAAAGGAAAAGAGAGAAAAAAAAAAAAACGCTTCATTTGTATTTGTGATTTCTATGGTATAAACACTTCCAAGAGTGCCATGGCCATTTCAAGCTATCAATGCGATGTCACTGAATGCAGGTTAGGTTATACAATCAGCTCTCATGAGGCAGTTAAGGGCCAGTTCCATCTCCCCTCTGTTAGTTGTAGCTAAGTATTCATATTTTTATATCACTAAGTCTCAGGGTATATAGTTTCTTTAGGTAGTTCCTGAGAAAAAAGAAAGAAATGTTTTCTCCCCAAAGCCTTATACTTCAGTTCAGTTCAGTTCAGTCGTTCAGTCGTGTCCGACTCCCCGCGACCCCATGAAAAACAGCACGCCAGGCCTCCCTGTCCATCACCAACTCCCGGAGTTCACTCACACTCATGTCCATCGAGTCGGTGATGCCATCTAGCCATCTCATTCTCTGTCGTCCCCTTCTCCTCCAACTCTCAATCCCTCCCAGCATCAGAGTCTTTTCCATTCAGTCAACTTGTCACATAAGGTGGCCAAAGTATTGGAGTTTCAGCTTTAGCATCAGTCCTTCCAATGAACACCAAGGATTGATCTCCCTTAGCATGGACTGGTTGGATCTCCTTGCAGTCCAAGGGACTCTCAAGAGTCTTCTCCAGCACCACAGTTCAAAAGCATCAATTCTTCGGTGATCAGCTTCCTTCACAGTCCAACTCTCACAGCCATACATGACCACGGGAAAAACCATTGCCTTGACTAGACGGACCTTGGTTGGCAAAGTACTGTCTCTGCTTTTTAATATACTATCAAGGTTGGTCATAACTTTCCTTCCAAGGAGTAAGCGTCTTTTAATTTCATGGCTGCAATCAGCATCCGCAGTGATTTTGGAGCCCCCAAAAATAAAGTCTGACACTGTTTCCACTGTTTCCCCATCTATTTCCCATGAAGTGATGGGGACCAGATGCCATGATCTTTGTTTGCTGAATGTTGAGCTTCAAGCCAACTTTTCACTCTCCTCTTTCACTTTCATCAAGAGGCCTTTGAGTTCCTCTTCACTTTCTGCCATAAGGGTGGTGTCATCTGCGTATCTGAGGTTATTGATATTTCTCCCGGCAATCTTGATTCCAGCCTGTGCTTCTTCCAGCCCAGCGTTCTTCATGATGTACTCTGCATATAAGTTAAATAAGCAGGGTGACAATATACAACCTTGACGCACTCCTTTTCCTATTTGCAACCAGTCTGTTGTTTCATGTCCAGTTCTAAATGTTGCTTCCTGACCTGCATACAGGTTTCTCAAGAGGCAGGTCCGGTGCTCTGGGATTCCCATCTCTTTCAGAATTTTCCACACTAGTTTGCCAGTATCTCATGAACTCTGATTGGTTTATTTACCCATGAAATTTCTGGGGGAATGAAATATATTAATTAGCTGAAGCTAGTCCGGGACTCACTGCTCTGTGAACCATATTGCCCAAGTGTTTCTCCATTTGGACACAGAAGAGTGAAATCCTCATTCAGAAACAAGGGAATCATTAATTAAAAAAAAAAAAAAGATGGTAAGATAATGGAAGGAAGGAAACCTAAATAAATATATAATGCCAACAGGGAACATAAAAGAACATCCCTTTAGACTAAAATATCAGCACTATACTTGAATGCAAGCTCTATGAATACAGAGGCATTTCTCTCCTCACTTCATTTTTGTTGATACTACTGATAAATGTTCAATGAACACTTGCTGAATGAAAATCAAATTGGAGGAACTCAAATATTTTTGACTGTATGAAGGAGAAAAGTTAAAATCTTTACACAAATAACTGGGCCACTGGCTTTTCACTATTAAAATGTTTCTTGGACTTTGATACATGCAGTTGTATCAATGTCACTAGTTTTGCAAATAGTCCTGTAACTTAGAATAATTCATATCCTCCAAAATGATTCAGGTGGCTCAGAGGTTAAAGCGTCTGCCTCCAATGCGGGAGACCTGGGTTCGATCCCTGGGTCGGGAAGATCCCCTGGAGTAGGAAATGGTAACCCACTCCAGTGTTTTTGCCTGGAGAATCCCATGGACAGAGAAGCCTGGTAGGCTACAGTCCACAGGTCGCATAGAGTCGGACACGACTGAGTGACGGAACGGAACGGAAAATGATTCAGAGTCATATTAAATTCTAGCCCATGAAGGGTTATGCTGAGGTACTAGTGTATTTTTCTCATTTTAACTATGAAAACTGGCCCCATTATCATGCACCTAACAATAAAGGAACCCAATTTAGGAGGTTAATAGGTATTTCACTACTGTACCATCCAACTAATGGAGCATATAGGAGAATTGTAGAGTGGTAAGCCATACAGGATGTTGGAGAATATAAAGATCTGCCATATAAAGACCCATCTGTGTCCATCCATAGGCACTGCGACAACATCAGCAGGTCATTGTTGACTAATTTTAGGGCATTTTCTATCTTTTTGAGGAGGACTGAAAAATTTTACGAGCAGCAAACAGACAAGCATCTTCTTTTTATTTTCTCTCCATACAGTACTTTTGAAAATATTAAAATAACTAGTCAATTGTTTTCTCCCTAGTGTCCTGTGTATTTTGTGGACTATGCAGAGATTAATAGCAGCCTGCAATAATCCGTTGTCCTTTGTGGAAAAGAAAAAAACTATGCTGCTGTTTCTGGAAAGAAATAATTGGTACATAGCTTATAGAGTCAACGTCTGAATTTAATGGAGCATAAAGGGGTGGTATTTCTCATGAAGGAGGCATATTATCTGTTTAAACAGCTTTCAGTCTTGCACATAAATTAGACCTTCGACAAGCTTTGGAAAAAGAGAAACCACAGAGTAATGAATTAATATGCTTGCATATTCCTAACAAAGAAACCATCTCTTCTGAAAAGAAGAGAAAGCTCCAGTGTCTCGGCTACATTTGGAAATCTAAAATTAATTATTGACATTTCCATATTGTTTGCAGCCACTTTGTTTGCCCATTTATTGTAAAATGTATATATGCTAATTGTTTTACGGGAGCTCATAAAACTCAGACTATAAATGAGATAATGTATGACCAATTTATTGCGTTTGCCCTTCAGACATAGAGCTAAACCTGGCGTAAATGAAAAGTGGTCAATGCACATTTTGTCAAGGTCTTTCCTTACTCCAGAAAGAAAATGAAATGGCAAAATTCTCAAATAGCTGCAATTGAAAAGCATTTTATATTTCTCTCTGAACTATTTACTTTACCAGCTAAAAACCAATTTGGGGCAGTTTCTAGAATCCATCCTGGTGAATATATTTATGCCAAAAAATGACAATAATTTATAGAATATAGAATCCAATACTCTTTTCCCATTTACTACAGGTAACACTATAATTCCTATTCTTTGAAAAAGAAACTGAACAAATATCTGCTGTTAAACTTGCACTAAACTTAAGGAAAAATTAATATGAAATGTACTATTTAAGTTATCATTCTCTGTTTATAATAGCAGGTATGTCAGCTTGAAAGAACCCATTCAGTTAAGTCCAAACCCCTAGGTAAGACTGCCAGTACAAACAAAGGTGACCACTAATCTCTAAGAAAGAAGATTCCAACCTTCTTTGGTAGTTCATATCCACAGCTAAAGTTAATAACTTTGTCAAAAAGTTCTCCTTTCTTCCACTGAATTAAAACTTTTCTGCCTTAGGTCAGACACATTCAGTTTCCTTTTATGTCAGTTAAGTTCAGTCACTGAGTTGTGTCTGACTCTTTGTGATCCCATGGACTGCAGCACGGAAGGCCTTCCTATCCATAACAAACTCCCAGAGTTTACTCAAACTCATGTCCATTGAGTTGGTGATGCTATCCAATCATCTCAGTCTCTGTTGTCCCCTTCTCCTCCCACCTTTAATCTTTTCTAGCATCCTTGTCTTTTCAAATGAGTCAGTTCTTCACATCAGGTGGCCAAAGTATTGGAGCTTCAACTTCAACATCAGTCATTCCAATGTATATTCAGGACTGATCTCCTTTAGGATGGACTGGTTGGATTTCCTTGCAGTCCAAGGGACTCTCAAGAGTCTTCTCCAAAATCACAGTGCAAAAGCATCAATTCTTTGGCACTCATCTTTTTTTATAGTCCAACTCTCACATCCAAACATGACTACTAGAAACACCACAGCTTTGACTAGATGGACTTTTGTTGGCAAATTAATGTCTCTGCTTTTTAATATTCTGTCTAGGTTGGTCATCACTTTTCTTCCAAGGAGCAAGCGTCTTTTAATTTAATGGCTGCAGTCACCATCCACAGTGATTTTGGAGCCCAAGAAAATAAAGTCTGTCCCTGTTTCCACTATTTCCCCATCTCTTTGCCATGAAATGATGGGACTGGATGCCATGATCTTAGTTTTCTGAACGTTGAGCTTTAAGCCAACTTTTTCACTCTCCCCTTTCACTTTCATCAAGAGGTTGTTTAGTTCCTCTTCACTTTCTGCCATAAGGGTGGTGTCATCTGCATATCTGAGGTTATTGATATTTCTCCCGGTAATCTTGATTCCAGCTTGTGCTTCATCCAGGACAACATTTCCCATGATGTACTCTGCATATAAGTTAAATAAGCAGGGTGACAATATACAGCCTTGACTTACTCCTTTCCTGATTTAGAACTAGTCTGTTGTTCCATGTCCAGTTCTAACTGTTGCTTCCTGACCTGCATACAGATTTCTCAAGAGGCAGGTCAGGGTATCTGGTATTCCCAACTCTTTAAGAATCTTCCACAGTTTGTTCTGATCCATACAAAGGCTTTGGCATAGTCAATAAAGCAGAAGTAGATGTTTTCTGGATCTCTCTTGCTTTTTTAACGACCCAATGCTGCTGCTGCTGCTAAGTCACTTCAGTCATGTCTGACTCTGTGCGACCCCATAGACGGAAGCCCACCAGGCTCCCCCGTCCCTGAGATTCTCCAGGCAAGAACACTGGAGTGGGTTGCCATTTCCTTCTCCAATGTGTGAAAGTGAAAAGTGAAAGTGAAGTCGCTCAGTCGTGTCCGACCCTTAGCGACCCCACGGACCGCAGCCTACCAGGCTCCTCCATCCATGGGATTTTCTAGTCAAGAGTACTGGAGTGGCTTGCCATTGCCTTCTCCAAACGACCCAATGGATGTTGGCAATTTGATCTCTGGTTCCTCTGGTTTTCTGAATCCAGCTGGAACATCTGGAAGTTCACAGTTCACAGATTTTTGAAGCCTGGCTTGGAGAATTTTGAGCATTACTTTGCTAGCATGTGAGATGAATGCAATTGTGCAAATGTTTGAGCATTCTTTGGCATTGCCTTTCTTTGGAATTGGAATGAAAACAAACTTTTTCCAGTCCTGTGGCCACTGCTAAGTTTTCCCAGTTTGCTGGCATATTGAGTGTAGCACTTTCACAGCATCATCTTTAAGCATTTGAAATAGCTCAACTGGAGTCCCATCACCTCCACTAGCTTTTTTTGTAATGATGCTTCCTAAGGCCCACTTGAATTCGCATTCCAGCAAGTCTGGCCCTAGGAGAGTGATCATACCATCATGATTATCTGGGTCATGAAGATCTTTTTGGTACAGTTCTTCTGTGTATTTTTGCCACCTCTTATTAATACCTTCTGCTTCTGTCGGGTCCATACCATTTCTGTCCTTTATTGTGCCCATCTTTGCGTGAAGTGTTCCCTTGGTATCGTTACTTTTCTTGAAGAGATCTCTAGTGTTTCCCATTCTATTTTTTACCTCTATTTCTTTGCACTTTTCACTTAAGAAGGCTGTCTTATCTCTCCTTGCTATTCTTTGGAACTCTGCATTCAAATGGGTATATATTTCCTTTTCTCCTTTGCCTGTTGCTTCTCTTCACAGCTATTTTTAAGGCTGCCTCAGAAACTATTTTGCCTTTTGCATTTCTTTTTCTTGAGGATGGTCTTGACCCCTGCCTCCTGTATGTCATGAACCTCCATCCATAATTCTTCAGGCACTCTATCAGATCTAATCCCTTGAATGTATTTCTCACTTCCACTGTATAATCATTAAGGATTTGATTAAGGTCATATCTGAATGGTCTAGTGGTTTTCCCTACTTTCTTCAATTTAAGTCTGAATTTGGCAATAAAGAGTTCATGATCTGAGCCACAGTCAGTTCCTGGTCTTGTTTTTGCTGACTGTATACAGCTTCTCCAACATTGACTGCAAAGAATATAATCAATCTGATTTTGGTATTGACCATCTGGTGATGTCCATGTGTAGAGTCTTCTCTTGTGTTGTTGGAAGAGAATGTTTGCTATGACCAGTGCCTTCTCTTGGCAGAACTCTATTAGCCTTTGCCCTACTTCATTCTATATTCCAAGGCCAAATTTTCCTGCTACTCCGGGTATTTCTTGACTTCCTATTTTTGCATTCCAGTCCCCTAAAATGAAAAGGACATGTTTTTTGGATGTTAGTTCTAGAAGGTCTTGTAAGTCTTCATAGAACCATTCAACTTAGCTTCTTCAGCATTCCTGGTTGGGGCATAGACTTGGATTACTGTGATATTGAATGCTTTGCCTTGGAAACGAACAGAGATAATTCTGTCATTTTTGAGATTGCATCCAAGTACTGCATTTTGGATTCTTTTGTTGACTATGATGGCTACTCCATTTCTTCTAAGGGATTCATCCCCACACTAGTAGATTTAATGGTCATCTGAGTTAAATTCACCCATTCCAATTCATTATATTTCGCTGATTCCCTAAAATGTTGATGTTTACTCTTGCCATCTCCTTTTGACCACTTCTAATTTGCATTGATTCATGGACCTAACTTTCCAGGTCCCTATGCAATCTTGCTCTTTACAGCATCAGACCTTAACTCCATCACTAGTCACATCCACAACTGGGTGTTGTTTTTGCTTTGGCTTCATCTCGTCAGTCTTCTTGGAGTTATTTCTCCACTGATCTCCACTAGCATATTGGGCACCTACTGACCTGGGAGTTCATCTTTCAGTGTCCTATATTTTTGCCTTTTCATACTGTTCATGGGGATCTCAAGGCAAGAATACTGAAGTGGTTTGCCATTCCCTTCTCCAGTGGACCATGTTTTGTCAGAACTTTCCACCATGACCCATCTGTCTTAGGTGGCCCTACATGGCATGGCTCATAGTTTCATTGAGTTAGACAAGGCTGTGGTCTATGTGATCAGATTGGTTAGTTTTCTCTGATCATAGTTTTAAGTAGTAAGTAAGTGGACACTAAACTTTCTTGAGACTCTTTTTCAGAAGCCCCTGCCAGATATAACAGAACTTATTAAATTTCTGGTAAGTGAATCAATAATCCAACAGAACTAAAGTACTAAAGTGAGGCTGCATTTCAGCAGAAAATAATTACTTAGCATATTTTTAAAAAATTAAGAGAAACTCACGCATTTCAAGATGACAAATAGTGCTGTGCAAATAGCTACAAATAGCTGCTGCTGCCACTGCTAAGTTGCTTCAGTCATGTCTGACTCCATGTGACCTGATAGACAGCAGCCTACCAGGCTCCTCCATCCCTGGGATTCTCCAGGCAAGAACACTGGAGTGGGTTGCCATTTCCTTCTCCAACTTTGCAAATTGAGAAAAGTCCAAATGCAATTTTGTGATATTAATTAGAGGGAGTTTAATGAAAAGGTATTATCAACAATAAGATTAAAGGGTTTGGAGAAGGAAACGGCAACCCACTCCAGTGTTCTTGCCTGGAGAATCCCAGGGACGGGGGAGCCTGGTGGGCTTCCATCTATGGGGTCACACAGAGTCGGACATGACTGAAGTGACTTAGCAATCAAGCAAGCAAGATTAAAGGGTAGTGATCATGTAGGCAAATTCAACTAAGAGTTGCCCCCTTCCTTGTACTTTTAGAGAAATCTGTTTCTATGAGTGTCAGAATTAGAACTGTGCATGGTGTCATACATTAGGTCACAAGGCCTCACCCACAAAATGTTAGTAATTTTTTAAGTAGAATCTGCCTGTCAGTAGTTCAGCACTAATTCCAATACCTAGCTTCACCCATTAGTAAGCAGGAAACAAAATCTAGAGTCTTCTGGACCCTGACTCCACCCAGCAAACCAACACTAGTCCCAGTGCTCCACGGGCTTCTGCAGTGAGGCGTCTCATGACTTGACCCTGCCAAACAGTGGCCAGCAGTGTCCACACAAGGCAGAGTCTGACAACCAGCCAGATTGGGAGTCAAACAAGCCTACCAGACAATCTAAATAGCCAGTTCGTTACAATAAATAGACCAATGCAGACCTTAATAGTACAACCCCTAGAGTATATAGCTCTAGTGAACAAAGAGAGGAGTCCCCCGCAGAAACACATAGGATGACTCCTAGATAAAGCCATTTCTCCAAGTTCAGGAAATGTAACTAACGTGCCAAAGATGGAAAAATACAAAACCAACTTAGTCAAAATGAGGCAGAAGAGAAACATATTCCAGACAAAGGAACAAGATAAAACTAAGTGAGATGGAGAAAGCAATCTACCTGAGAAACTGTTCAGGGTAATGATAAGATAACCAAAGAACTCAAGAGAACTAATGATTCGTTTCACATAGTTCAGGGTCGATGCATGTTATAGGATGCGCGGGGCTGGTGTGCGGTGATGACCCAGAGGGAGGATAAAGGGAGGAGGGAGGTGGGAGGGTGGTTCAGGAGGGGGAACTTATGTAAACCCGGGGCGAACTCATGTCAATATATGGTAAAACCAACCAATATAATATTGTAAAATAATTTGCCTCCAATAAAAAATAAATTAATTACTTTAAAAAAAAAAGAACTCAAGAGAAGAAAACATGCAAAACATGCATGAGAAGTTAAGTTTCTAATAAGAGTTAGAAAACATAAAGAACAACCAAACAGAGATGAATACGATAAATGAAATGAGGACTCAAGACTAAAGCAAACGAAAGAGGAACGATCAATGACCTAAATGACAGAGGAGCAGTAAATCACTGAAGCTGAAAGGAGAAAAAAAGAATGAAGAGAAATAAAGACAGCTTAAGGGACTCTGCCACAATATCAAACACACTAATATTCGCATTACAGGAGTCTCAGAAGTCAGAAGAGAAAAAGGATCTGAGCACATACTGAAGATATAATAGCTGAAACTATCCCTAATCTGGGAAAGGCAACAGTCAAGTCCAGAAAGCACAGAGAGTCCCATACAGGATTAACTGAAAGAAGAACACACCAAAACATATTGTAATTAAAAGGAAAAAAAAATTAACAATAAAGAGAGACTATTAAAAGCATCAGTGAAAAATCAACAAATAACATAAAAGAAAGCTCCCCGAAGGCTATCAGCTGGCTTTTCAGCAGAAATTCTGCAGACCAGAGCAGCTGGAACAATGTATTTAAAATGATGGAAGGGGGAAACCTACAACCTAGAATACTCTATACAGTAAGGTTCTCATTCATTTTTGTGGAGAGAGAAAAAGTTTTACAGAAAAGCAAAGGCTGAAACAGTTCAGCACTACCAAATGAACTTTAAAACAAATGCTAAAGGAACTTCAACATGAAAAAGAAAAGGCAACAACAAGAAACAATTATGAAATAAAAATGCTTATCAGTAAAGGCAAACCTTTACTTCACTTTCTTTTCACATGCTAGCAAGGTCACACTCAAAATCCTCCAAGCTAGGCTTCAACAGTACATGTACTGAGAACTTTCAGATGTAGAAGCTGGATTTAGAAAAAACAGAGGAACCAGAGATCAAATTGCCAACATCCATTCAATCACAGAAAAAACAAGAGCATAAAAAAAAAAAAAAATCTACTTCTGTTTCATTGACTATGTTAAAGCCTTTGACTGTGTGTATCACAACAAACTGAGGAAAATTCTTAAAGAATTCTTAAGAATTTCTCTTAAAGAGAATGGAATACTAGATCACATTACCTGCCTCCTGAAAAACCTGTACGCAGGTCAAGAAACAAGAGTTAGAACTGAACATGGAACAACAGACTGGTTCAAAATTGGGAAAGGAGTCCATCAAGCCTGGATACTTTCATCCAGTTTATTTAACTTATATGCAGAGTTAATCATGCAAAATGCCAGGCTGGATGAAGCACAAGCTGGAATCAAGATTGCCAGGAGCCTCTTGATGAAGGTGAAAATGGAGAGTGAAAAAGCTGGCTTAAAACTCAATGTTAAAGAAACTAAGTTCATAGCATACAGTCTCATCACTTCATGGCATATAGATGGGGAAACAGTGGAAACAGTGACAGACTTTATTTTCTTTGGCTCCAAAATGGGCAGATGGTGATTGTAGCCATGAAATTAAAAGACACTTGCTCCTTGGAAGAAAAGTTATGACCAACCTAAATAACATATTAAAAAGCAAAGATATTACTTTGCCAACAAAAGTCCACATAGTCAAAGCTATGGTTTCTCCGGTAGTCATGTATGGATGTGAGAGTTGAACCATAAAGAAAGCTGAGCACTGAAGAATTGATGCTTTTGAACTGTGTGTTGAAGACTCTTGAGTATCCCATGGGCTGCAAGGAGATCAAACCAGTCGATCCTAAAGAAAAATCAAACCTGAATATTCATTGGAAGGACTGATGCTGAAGCTAGAGCTCCAATACTTCGGCCATCTGATATGAAGAACTGACTTATTGGAAAAGACACTGATTCTGGGAAACATAGAAGGCAGGAGAAGACAGGGATGACAGAGGATGAGATGGTTGGATGGCATCACTGACTCAATGGACATGAGTTTGAGCAAGCTCTGGGAGATGGTGAAGGACAGGGAAGCCTGGCATGCTGCAGTCCGTGGGGTCGCAAAGAATCAGACAAGACTGAGCAACAAAGGTCCGTCTAGTCAAGGCTATGGTTTTTCCCGTGGTCATGTATGGATGTGAGAGTTGGACTGTGAAGAAAGCTGAGCACTGAAGAATTGATGCTTTTGAACTGTGGTGCTGGAGAAGACTCTTGAGAGTCCCTTGGACTGCGAGGAGATCCAACCAGTCCATTCTAGAGGAGATCAATCCTGGGTGTTCATTGGAAGGACTGATGCTAAAGCTGAAACTCCAATACTTGGGCCACCTCATGCAATGAGTTGACTCACTGGAAAAGACTCTGATGCTGGGAAGGATTGGGGGCAGGAGGAGAAGGGGACAACAGAGAATCAGATAGCTGGATGGCATCACTGACTTGATGGACATGAGTTTTAGTGAACTCCAGGAGTTGGTGATGGACAGGGAGGCCTGGCGTGTTGTGATTCATGGGGTCACAAAGAGTCAGACACGACTGAGCGACGGAACTGAACTGAACTGAGCAACTGAACAACAACAACATACACAAAGGCAAACCTATACTAAAGGTAGAAAATCATCTGCATACAAAGCTAATAGAAAGTATAAAGACAGAAGTAGTAAAATCATCTATATCCACAATAAGCAATTAAGGGATATATAAAACAAGTAGAGTAATATATGACAGAAAAAGACAGCAATCACAAGGGGAGGATAGTGTAAATTGAGGGTTTTGAAAATGCATTTGAAATTAAGAGATAAGCAATTTAAAACAATCACATTTACAGAGAGAATGCTACATAAAAACCTCATGGTACTCAAAAACAAAATCTATAATACATATATATATATATATATGTATATATATACACACACACACTAAAAAGGAAGAGGAATCCAAACATAACATTAAAGATAGTCATCAAATCACAGGGGAACAGAATAAGAGGGGGAAAAAGAGTAGCTAGATGAATACAAAAACATGGCCCATATAGAGGCTGCCTACAAGAGATTCACTTCAGATCTAAAAATATACATAGACTGAAAGTGAGGGGATGAAAAAAGTCACTCAGTACAAATGGAAATCAAAAGAAACCCTGAGTAGCAATACTTCAGTTCAGTTCAGTCGCTCAGTCATGTCCGACTCTTTGTGACCCCATGAATCACAGCACGCCAGGCCTCCCTGTCCATCACCAACTCTTAGGGTTTACCCAAACTCATGTCCATCGAGTCAGTGATGCCATCAAGCCATCTCATCCTCTGTCGTCCCCTTCTCCTCCTGCCCCCAATTCCTCCCAGTATCAGGGTCTTTTCCAATGAGTCAACTCTTCACATGAGGTGGCCATTATATCAAAGGAAATAGATATTTAAACAAAGACTTAAAAAAGACAAAGAAGGATACTAAATACGATCAAGGGATCAATCCAAGAAGATACAACAATCGTAAATATTTATGCACCCAACACAAGAGCACCTAAATATATAATATAAATATTAACAGAAGTAAAAGGAGAAATTAACAGTAACATAATAATAGTGGTAGACTTTAACACCCTACTTATATCAATGGACTGATCATCCAGACAGAAAATCAATAGGAAAATATTGGCCTTAAATGACACATTAGAGCAGGGGGCTTAATTGATATACAAAGAGCATTCCACTTGAAAGCAGCAGATGACACATTCTTTTCAAGTATACATGGGACAATGCACATACTTATCTTCAATTAATCTACAAAACGGAAGCAAGACTATACAATGGAGAAAAGACAGTCTCTTTAATAAGTGGTGCTAGGAACACTGGAAAGCTACATGTAAAGGAAAACAATAAGAACATTTTCTCACACCATATACAATAAACTCTAAGTGGATTAAAGGCCTAAATGTAAAACAACAAACCATAAAATTCCTAGAAGAAAACATAGGCAGAACACTTTTTGACATAAATCATAGAAATATTTTTTTGAATCTGTCTCCTAAAGCAAAGGAAATAAAAGCAAAAATAAATAAGTAGGACCTAATTAAACTTAAAAGCTTTTGCTCAACAATGGAAACCATTGACAAAATTAAAAATCCTACTGAATGGGAGAAAGTATTTGCAAATAATATGACCTATTAGAGGCTGATATATATAAACAGCTCATACAACTTGACGTCAAAGAAAAAAAAAAAAAACCTGATTGAAAAATAGAAGATCTGAAAGAACATTTTCCTAAAGAGGTCATGCAGATGACCAACAGATGGCCACATGAAAATATACTTAACACTGCTAATCATCAGGGAAATGCAAATCAAAACCACAATAAAATGTCACCTTACACTTGTCAGAATGGCTATCAAAAAGACTACAAATAACAAATATTGGTGAGGATGTGGAGGATTCTTCTGTTGGTAGGAGTGCAAACTGGTGCAGTTACTGTGAAAAACAGTATGGAGGTTTCTCAAAAGAAAACTAAAAGAAGAATTACCATATGACCCTGCAATTCTATTCCTGGGTACATATCCAAAAAAACCAAAAGCACTAATTTGAAAAGATACATGCACCCCAATGTTCATGTGGTGTGTGCTTAGTCACTTAGTCATGTCTGACTCTGCAATCCTGTGGAAAGTAGCCTGCCAGGCTCCTCTGTTCGTGCAGATTCTCCAAGCAAGAATACTAGAGTGGGTTTCAGTGCCACCCTCCAGGGGATCTTTCCAACCCAGGGATCAAACCCACATGGCAGGTGGATTCTTTACTGTCTGAGTCACCAAGGAAACCCAAGAATACTGGATTGGGTATCCTATCCCTTCTCCAGGGTAACTTACCAACCCAGGAATCGAACCAGGGTCTCTTGCATTATAGGCAGATTTTTTACCAGCTGAGCTCCCCAGGAAGCTATGCCAATGATCACAGCAGCATTATTTACAATAATCAGGACATGTAAGTAACTTAGATGTCCATGAACAGATAAAGAAGTTGTGGTATATATATACAATGGAATATCACTAAGCCATTAAGAAGAATGAAATTGGGTCATTTGCAGTGATGTGGATGAATCTAGAGTCTGTCAAACATAGTGAAGAGGTCAGAAAAAGAAATATTGCATGTTAGCAAATATATGTGGAATCTTGAAAAATGGTACTGATGAACCTATTTGCAGGGCAGGAACGGAGATACAGATACAGAGAACGGACTTGTGGACTCAGCAGAGTAAGGAGTGGGGGGACAAACAGAGAGAGTATCATTGACATATACACACTATCATGTGCAACACAGACAGCTAGTGGGAAGCTGCTGTATAGCGTAGGGAGCTCAACTTGCTGCTGCTGCTAAGTCGCTTCAGTCTTGATGCTTTGTGATGACCTAGAAGGGTGGGATGAGGAGCTAAGGGAGGTTCAAGAGCAAGGGGAAGTATGTGTACTTGTATGTGTACTTATAGTTGATTCAGATTGTTGCACAGCAGAAACTAACACGACATTGTAAGGCAATTATCTTCCAATTAAAAAAATAAACTGAAAAATACCTTCCTAATCATTGAAAATCCAGCCTGTTTTAACAAACTATGAGTTTAACTATGGACTCAACCCATCTTACCCAATACATTAAAATGAACTATTTCTAGTACTTAAAACCCCTGCATTTTCCTTCTTAGTGAAGTAGACAGTAACTTGCTTCTCTGATGTGTATTCCCTTGCATGATTTTTTTTTTTTAACTTTGAGGATATCTGCTCCATTCTCTGACAATGTTTTGGTATCTTTAAGGTAAGGTTGGTACCACCTCACTTTTGATCTGCTTGTAGTGTTTGCTGAGAAACTGCATGTGGAACACTTTGAATCTGTTCTCTATTTCCTCGGGGTCTAGTGGCTTTTCCTAACAATTTGGTCCCAGCAAGGCCAGAGGGCTTGCTGCAGATTCCTCTTCCTTTCCTGACCTGGTAGCTTGCTATCCAGATCTTAGACAAGGGACCCTTTACCTAGAGCTTTAATGATACACACTGACAGGTTCCCCCAGATCCTGAGTTCACTTATATACCCTTGCCCTGTAGCCAGTAGGAACATACTCCTTTTCATATGCCATATGGGAAATGTCATTGCCTCAGGAGTACCTTCTATTACCCAGTCCTACAGGCTTTTCCTTGGCTTCTACTGTCCACGTGTGGGCAATGGTATGGCTTTCAGAGCCACTAAAGGGTGCAGGGCAAAAACTCCTCTTCTCTCATTATTTCCTTTAACCGAACATAGCTTCCCTTCTGTACCTGCCCAGAGAGAAGACATTGTAAAGGACGTCCTCTGCTTCCTTTACTTCTCTCCCCTCATTCTTCCCACAATCCCTATTAATCAGATCAGCTACGTTTTAGTTTGATTTCCTACCAAGTAGAGATTTCTTCAAAGACGTCTGGGCTCAAACCTTATGACTATTCCTAAAGGATGAGCGGAATATGGAGACATTGGCTTCATAACAATGGAATATCAATGAACAGGAATACAGAAAATAATGAAATTATTTTACTGTGAAATATCTGGCACATAGTAATTATTTAAACATTTAAACCTATGATTACTATACTACCTAGAAAGATAATTTACAACATAGCCAAATAGCAATTAATAGCTTTCAAGTCTCAGTTTTCAATCAGGAAAGAGGTTAATATCGCCTCACAGTGAGAAATACCCAGGTCATTTGCCAAACTTGTAAAAAAAATCCTGTGAAGTGATCAGAAAAGCAATGCAGCAGGGCACAACTGGACAGATAAACTCTGCAGGAAGCTTGAGCCACAGAGATTTGTTATTTTTATTTTTTGTATGGATCTGGGATCTACCAGAGAATGTGGGCAAATTCCTGTAACAGCTTCTTGCTCTTCTTTATGCAACCTGTTCTTCAGATTTTAAACCTCAGGGCATTATGTTACAACACCAAGGCCAAATGTTACAACACCACGGATCCTAGCCCTTAAAAGAGGGACTCTCTAATTCAGGGGTCCCCCAGCCTCAAGCCTCAGACAGGAAGTGGTCTGCAGCTTGTTAGGGTCCATGCCACACAGCAGGAGGTAAACAGCCTGCTAGAGAGGGAAGCTTCATCTGCCACTCCTCACCACACCAATTACCACCTAAATCTCCCTCTCCCAGGTTCCGTGGAAAAATTGTCATCTATGAAACCGGTCTCTGGTGCCAAACGGGTTGGGACCACAGCTCCCATTGATAGTGTTGTGTGACCAAAAACAAAAAAATACACAACACTGACCATGAATACTTTATCTGTGTAAGAGCCACCAACAGGCAAATATATATTTGGTAAACTATTATGAATGCATATGTTATTATGCATCTGGACTCAGTCTCTCTATAAAAAATTGCTCCAGACTCAGTGCTGTTCTGTCTTCCCAGACCTTCGTGTGTAATCTTCACCTTTGGCACACACTGTTGTCATGCGCCTACTGTTTACTTCATGAGGGTGGTACTTCCTCCACTATTTTTCCTTTTATATGCATCCTTCAATTACAATCCCTGCCTGTCTCTTTTAGGAAATGGCTTGCTATCTCCAAACTTCCCAAGACTACACAAAAGCCAAATTATTTTTTCTCTCTTCCTAAAAGTCTTAGATTGCAAATTAAGCTGGAAAGGTAAAGCAAAAATAAAATGGTAGATGGGCTACTAGGTCAGAGTCAAGAAGATAAGCCATGGAATGAGGTAGAGTTATTCAGTAGTATGACAGAGCATTACGAATCCAATCCAAAATGAAAAGCATGTCTTGTTAACTGGAAGATAACTATAACATGTATTTTTCTCTTTTGAATAATAGCTTTTTCTTGGCCACCTGCCTGCCAAGTTTCTTAACCTTTTTAGTCTCCAACTTTGGTTTCCAAAGTTACTTTAATCCCATTAACACACATACCTTCAGACCTCAGCCTTTGAAAATCCTTTGTGGGTCATTGAAAGATGAGATCATTGAGCCAAGGGAACATAAAGCCAGATAAAAGAAGGGCCAGTTTTTGAACATGAAAGAATTTGAATTAAACAACCCCCATCTTCCAATTTATCAAATTCCAAGAGACTGCTTTCTGTATTATTCCAGAATATTTTGAGAGGCAATAGTTAATGTATATAGAGTTTGAAGTTAAGCAGACATGAGTTTGAATCCAGATCCCTAATCACTCAATTATTTTGATCCTCAGTTTCTTATCTATAAAATGGGAATAATCTCTCAGAGTCTTGCTGTTCCATGAGGACTTGGAGATTCTATCTAAAGAGTTTCCAGCACAAAGTTGGGCACATGGAAAGCACATTATTAGTGGTAGTTCTTTTAACTTCCTTCACTATCTTCTACTCCAGGACTTTTCCATACCTTAGGTTTCAAGTCTACCACCAACCTCTGAGGATCCCAGGGTTTCCTAGTCTCCAGGGAGTCACAGCCATACATGCAATATATTAGAAAAGAGGTAACTAGTCTGGAAAGTCTACAAAGCAACATTCATTTCTTCATATAAGAAAGACAATTCTTATTCAAAAAGCTTTAAACTAAAGGAGAAACATGTTTATTAGGTCATTTTCCATGGAAATGGCTGGTTATAAGTTACACACTTTATCATGAGCACATTCAAAAGGTGCCTGTTAAAGGACCATGAATTTTACTGGAGTCTCACTTATCACCATGTATTCCTCAACTGATGTTTCTAGTCTTCTGGTTCCAGGTTCTCTAAAAGAAGAACGATATCTAAATAGGTTATATAGCATGGCTGGAGAAATATTCCTGCTGACAAATGTAGTCTAAATTTCTAAGAAAATATCAATTGTATCAAAACCATTATTATCTATGATAATTATATGTAGACTCCCGTTTCAATTTTCAACAATACTGCTACCATAAAGGATTGGGGCCCTAAGCAAATCAACATTCTGGGTTTTCTTACCTCTTTTATTAAAGCAGAGCTTGGGTTAAACAAACTAAGGTCCTAAGATATCTCTCTCAATATCCACTGATATTATGATACTACTTAAACGATCAGGAGGGGTGTGGGCATTTACTAAGAATACAAGTAAGAGAAAGGGTTAACAGCTATTTTCTGAGCTGTCTCCCTGCACAGAACTCTGCTTGTGTGAGCTCAAGACTCCTTTCTCTCATTCTGGGTTCCACACTCAGAACTCAGGTATCTACTCCCCAGCTGGTAGTTCCCTCTCTCTAGAATGAAGGGCAAAAGTCAGAAAACAACCAAAGATCCTTAGAAAAATGAGATTGCCTAGAAGTGATATGGAAACAGAGGGAAAGGTGGAGTCAGACTACCCAAGACGAGGTTCTCATTGCTGGAGTTTTGAAGGAAAGGGAACTAGGTGAACCAGTTGCCAGGACAACCTGCTGTTGGGGCAAGGGCAGTCGGGGCAAGGACATGGGAGACCTGTGGCTGCTCCTGCTCCTGCCCCTGTCCCTGGCAGCCTTCCATGGGGTCAAAGGCTGTTTGGAATGTGACCCCAAATTCATCGAGGAAGTTAAATCCTTGCTTGGAAAGCTGGTACCCCCAGAAGTCCCTGGTCGAACTCATATGCTTGAACGGCAGATGAAGGAGATGATCCGTTTAAGCTTCATGGTCTCCCACAGGGACAAGATGCTTCGGGTGTTGGGTGAGGGAAGCCTAAGCCCCTAAGAATTTTGGGAGCTAAAGAGAGAAGGAAGGTAGGGAGGAGAGTACCTGGGGCTATGTAATTTCCTCTGTAAATGTAATTAATCCCCACATGTTCCTTTACCCCTCCTCTCTAGCTGTTCAAAAGGTTGTCGATTTGAGAACATGGCTGAAGATCGAACTTGATAAACTGAGCAAGGAAACATGGAAAGGTGAGGTACTGCTTCAATGTTAAAAAAATGTATTGCCCAAGCAAGTTTGAGAACCATTCACTGGGGGAAACAAGGCAAAACAATTAGGATTAAATTATGAAGGGAAAGGCCACCTCTCTTTTCTGATGTCCATTCCACCCCTTTTCAGGTGTCTTTATCCTTCAAGGCAGGCTTCTCGATATCCGCAAAAACCTGGACTCCAAACTGGAAAATCTATTAAAGAAATTCTCTGAAGTTGGTAATATCAGATGTATATCTAACAGCACTGAAAATATGTGAAAGGAATAGGAAATGAGTGGTGAGAGGAGGAACAGGGATTCACATTAAAATAATCCAGAATGGGTGGAGGGGTGGCTGGAAGGTAATGGGTAACAAATAAAGACAACTTGAGGACAAACATGACAAACTTTAAGTTGATTCTAAGCTCATTCGATCTTTCTGATTCTCTTTTAGCTTGTTCTGAAGATTGTGGTAAGTATGGTAGATGTAGTGCCTGGAGGTTTCAGTGCATATTTTCCCGTCTCCTTTATCACCTCTACTTGTCACGCTAAGAACATAATTCCTAAAGCTCTCAGCTACAAGGGGGAATGATTTGTGACAACAAAATCAAGCTTATGAAATCTCAATCACTCCATATAACTTGACGTGCTCAGAGGCCTTCAGTACTAGAGTTTTTAATCCATAGCCCCAAAATAAGCTGAGGCATTATCTCCCCACTTCTTCCCAGAGATTGGGCTTAAAGTTTTAAGCCATCTTTAAAATTTAGAGATCCATCTCTAAAATTGATGGCTAGGGGAAGAAGTTACAACAATGTAACCAATGGAAATGCCCAAGATCTAATTCATACTGGTGTCTAAGCTAAGGAAACTCCATGCCATGGCCCCCTTCCAACTATCTTTCTTCTTCTCTCCATCAGTCGTGACTGAGGGTCCTATCCTGGATTGTTGGACATGTCTTCGCATCACCTCTCGATGTTTCAAAGGAGAATATTGTCAAGGTAACAAAGATTGTTGTGTGGCACTTTGAAAGGCCAGGGATCAAGGAGTTTCTCATTGATCTAGTCAACAAATATTTGTTGATCATGTTCTATGTAGGTTATGGTAATGCTACAAATAAGAGCTAAGATGCTGGACAAAATTTGTGCCAGAATGAATTATTGGGCACTGGGTCACTGAAGAGCTTAGAAATGAAAAAGTGTCCTAAAGGTGGAGAAAGTAGGCTAGGGGTAGTAGAGGAAAATGTTTTATAGAGCCTAGGGGTCTAAGAAAGAGCAAAAAAACCAGGGAACAGGATATAAATAGTGAACAGAGCAATTTTTAAGGTAAAAAGAGTCTTATGGATGAAGCTCTCAAGTTACTAATTTTCCCCTCCAGCTCATTTTTTCCCCCTTTTTTTCCTCCAGAGGATGATCCAAAGAAGGCTGAGAATCGAGAAATTGGACTATTTCTGATATTATTAGCAGAAGGTGTAATATTGGGAGGTGTTTTGCTACTGTGAGTTTTCCTGCTTTCAAACACACACTGGGTCAAGCATTTCTTTGGCAAATAGGCTGCCCAATCTTCCCCCTTCTTCCAATGGAAATAAGGGGAAAAAAGTCATCTCAAACTTTGGGATATCCTACTAATAGGAATGAAACAGATAAAAGTTTGATGGGATAAAAGTTGGAACATAGGAAATGGAGGAATTGTGATTAAGTATGAGGAAAACACTTGTAGAGAAATTCAAAAAAGGAAGAAAAAAATAGTTACAAATTTTTAAAGAATTGGGCTACTAATATTTAAGTGGGGATTATCTTATTTCTCTAGATTCCATTTTTGCATCTCTCACCGGAGGAAAATGAAGGCAATACGAAGGTCATTAAAAAATTACTTGGAGAAGAAACTTGAAGAATTAATGGGGATAACAGATGAGAAGGCAAAAGATTTCAGAGACAGAAAATAAATACATAGACACAGGAGGTCTTTCATAATTCTCTTATATGTTGACTCCGAGTAGAAAATCAGGAATAAAGCTCTTTTGCAGTCATAAAGTCAAAGTATTCTAAAACTGAACTAGTTTCTCTGGTAAAGATCCTTTCTGATATCCTGAGGGCAACAGAAGCAAACATTTTACTGGAAGGTGGACAGAAAGCAATGCTGGTATGTTGCAATGCACATGAAAGATGACACACTGCATAATAACAAAGAAGAATGGTAATCTAAGATTCTACAGAAAAGGTAATAAAGATGTAGTTTTATTTCTCATTCTATCAGTCTAAGCATCCAAAAAATGGACTTAATGTGTGTAACCATTACCAATAAAATTTTAAGTATGGTTTCTGTTCTTTTGTTTTAAAAAAGGCTAAATAAAAAAAGTGAAATCGATTTAATGATAGTGTAGACTCCATTTAGGATAATGATGAAATAGATGAAAAATGTATGCTTGCAGAACAGAACTTGTCACTTTTCTAAACCTGTTTTTTTCTATGATGTCAATCCATGTTCAACTTATTATAAATAAAGTTCTTTGTGATCATATTTTAAAAAAGAATGCATGGCTGGTAACTCTCATTAATGTCTTTAATCAAGATCACTTTCAAATCTAGGGCTGTTTTATTTCCATCTTTCATTTAGTAACTGTTTCCATATTTATCAGTAGGTTCAACGTGGGAAATTTTCTTTAACATTCAGTTCAGTTCAGTTCAGTCGCTCAGTCGTGTCTGACTCTTTGCAACCCCGTGAATCACAGCACACCAGGCCTCCCTGTCCATCACTAACTCCCACAGTTCACAAAAACTCATGTCCATCGAGTCGGTGATGCCATCCAGCCATCTCATTCTCTGTCGTCCCCTTCTCCTCCCGCCCCCAATCCCTCCCAGCATCAGAGTCTTTTCCAGTGAGTCAACTCGTTGCATGAGGTGGCCAAAGTATTGGAGTTTCAGCTTTAGCATCTTTGACATTACATAGCATTTAACCTTTATCATGATATCACATACACACACACATACACACACGTCCAAAATATGAGTACTGAGTTGAAATTTGTCACAATCATTTTTCCATAAATCTATGTTCTATGATTGAGCTGGATATTGTCTTAGTCTAGTTGTTCTTATTGAATACTTCTAATGTGTATATTAAATCTTAATTAGTGTTTTACATCTACTATCAAATTGAACTCTCATAATAATCTTTTGAGTAATATTGTTATTGACCTCAGTACTATGAATGAGGAAACAGGAAAATATCTAACTCAAGGTCCCACAACAATTAATTTAGGCAATGACAAACTCCCCTGGTGGCTAACCTTACTCATACCATCTGATTGGAACTGACATCTATAACCATGGAGATAAATGGAAAGATGGTAAGTGCGGGTTTATTGTCAACATATTCTTGATTACAGACGGTGGTGGCAAAACATGGAATAAAACTGAGGCCTGGATAACTCTAAAATACATGAACTTTCCGCTCTATTTTGTTTTGTTCTATTCTGGAAGCTTATTTGGAAAGAATAACACCACAGTTTATTGGTAGGAAAATAGGTCCTGCTTCAGTGGTACATGTGTGCATGCTCAGTTTCTCAGCTGTGTCCACTTCTCTGCGGCCCTATGGTCTATAGTCCACCAGGCTCCTTTGTCCATGGGATTTTCCAGGCAAGAATATTGGAATGGGTTGCCATTTACTCCTCCAGGGGAACTTCCTTACACAGGGATTGAAACTGCACCTCCTGTCTCTTCCACACTGGCAGGTTGATTCATTAGTGGTAAGGAGAAATAATTTGCAAATCTTTCACCCACTGTAGATCTCTGAGTGCTTGTTTGTTGTTGTTACTATAATAATGAAATGTTGAATATATCTGAATATATTTGAGGAAGACCTGAACATTAATATCTCCCAGTTTCTAAATTTGAACTTCCTGTTAAAAATTACAGGATAACAGTATCATTGGCATCTATCATTTCCCAATGACTTAAGGTTCATCTCACCAAAAATTCTTGAAACATACTAACTTCATTCATGGTCTTTATTAAATTACTGTGCTTATATTGCTTTCAGTTCAGTTCAATTCAGTTGTTTAGTCATGTCCAAATCTTTGCGACCCCATGAGCTACAGCACATCAGGCTCCCTGTCCATCACCAACTCTTGGAGTTTACTCAAACTCAGGTCCATAGATTCAGTGATGCCATCCGACAATCTCAACCTCTATCATCTGCTTCTCCTCCGCATTTAATCTTTCCCAGCACCTGGGTCTTTTCAAAAGTCAGTTTTTCACATCAGGTGGCCAAAATATTGGAGTTTCAGCTTCAGCATCAGTCCTTCCAATGAATGTTCAGGACTGATTTCCTTTAGGATGGACTGGCTGAAACTCCTTACAGTCCAAGGGACTCCCAAGAGTCTTCTCCAGCACGACAGTTCAAAAGCATCAATTCTTTCATGCTCAGCTTTCTTTATAGTCCAACTCTCATATCCATACATAACTACTGGAAGAACCATAGCCTTGACTAGATGGACCTTTGTTGCCAAAATAATGTCTCTGCTTTTTAATATGCTGTCTAGGTTGGTCATCACTTTTCTTCCAAGGAGTAAGCATCTTTTAATTTCATGGCTGCGTCACCATCTGCAGCTATTTTTGAACCAAAAAATTAGTCTCACTGTTTCCACTGCTTCCCCATCTATTTGACATGTAGTGATGAGACCTGATGCCATGATCTTAGTTTTCTGAATGTTAAGCTTTAAGCCAGCTTTTTCACTCTCCTCTTTCACTTTCATCAAGAGGCTCTTTAGTTCTTCTTCACTTTCTGCCATAAAGCTGGTATCATCTGCATATCTAAGGTTATTGATATTTCTCCTGGCAGTCTTGATTCCAGCTTGTGCTTCATCCAGTCAGGCATTTCACGTGACGTACTGTGCATATAAGTTAAATAATTAGGGTGACAATATACAGACTTGACTTACTCCTTTCCTGATTTGGAACTAGTCTGTTGTTCCATGTCCAATTCTAACTGTTGCTTCCGGACCTGCATACAGGTTTCTCAAGAGGCAGGTCAGTTGGTCTGGTAATTCCATCTCTTTCAGAATTTTCCACAGTTTATTCTGATCCACATAGTCAAAGACTTTGGCATAGTCAGTAAAGCATAAGTAGATGTTTTTTTCTGGAATCCTCTTGCTTTTTCAATAATACAATGGATGTTGGCAATTTGACATCTGGGTCCTCTGCCTTTTCTAAATCCAGCTTGAACATCTGGAAGTTCACAGTTCATGGACTGCTGAAGCCTGGCTTGGAGAAAGTTGAACATTACTTTACTGGCGTGTAAGATGAGTGCAATTGTGCGGTAGTTTCAGCAGTCTTTAGCTTTGCCTTTCTTTGGAACTGGAATGAAAACTGACCTTTTCCAGTCGTGTGGCCACTGCTGAGTTTTCCAAATGAGCTGGCATATTGAGTGCAGCACTTTCACAGCATCATCTTTATGCATTTGAAATAGCTCAACTGGAATATCATCACCTCCACTAGCTTCGTTTGTAGTGATGCTTCCTAAGGCCCGCTTGACTTCAAATTCCAGGATGTCTGACTCTAGGCAAGTGATTGCACCATCATGATTATCTGTGTCATGAAGATCTTTTCTTGATAGTTCTTCTGTGTATTCTTGCCACCTCTTCTTAATATCTTCTGCTTTTGTTAGGTCCGTACCATTTCTGTCCTTTATTGTGCCCATATTTGCATGAAATGTTCCCCTGGTATCTCTAAATTTTCTAGAAGAAATCCCTAGTCTTTCATATTCTATTCTTTTCCTCTATTATTTTGCATAGAACACTAAGGAAGGCTTTTCATTATAGAAAATTATATTAATAGGATAACATATTTGCCAGATTTTGTGTGCTGCTTTAGTGCAGCCTTTTAAATTTCTTGTTGTTCCCTCCCACTCCTCTTCTACTCCATTCTCATTACTCTCTTTTAGAATACCTTGGTTAACAAGGATATATCTTTCATTATTTTATCAAAACCCAATGGGTGTTCATTGGAAGGACTGATGCTGAAACTCCAATACTTTGGCCACCTCATGGGAAGAGTTGACTCACTGGAAAAGACTCTGATGCTAGGAAAGGTTGGGGGCGGGAGGAGAAGGGAACGACAGAGAATGAGATGGCTGGATGGCATCACCGACTCGATGGACATGAGTTTGAGTGAACGCCGGGATTTGGTGATGGACAGGGAGGACTGGCATGCTGTTATTCATGGGGTTGCAAAGAGTCGGACACGACTGAGCGACTTAACTGAACTGAATTGGTTATAAGCAAACAGATACACACACATACATATAAATACATTTACATACATAATTGCTTGCTATTAAGAATTATACGTACTTTTGCATGTTGATTTTCATAGTTACATATTTTGTGACAATTAAGCTACCTAATATCAAAGTCTATTCACATTTTGGTGGTTGTGCACAATACCATAGTGTGATGGTGCCATAATTCTAACATTCCCCTACTTTGGGTATTCTTTTCATTAGCTTTTTTTTAGTCACTGTAAATAATGCTACAATAAACACCCATGCAATAAATATCTACTTACTGATTCTCCCATTTGTAAGAGATGATGTTACAGAACTGGAATATCTAAAGTGAAAGAAATATGTTCTTCATCAGAGTCTGCCCACATACCCCCATTCCACCTTACAGAACCCAATTCTTTCTTAATTTAATGCCCTGACTTAAACAATAGGCACCTTACAAGGTTGGTATTTAACTTGCATTGTAATTCAGCCAACAGAAGGATAAGGTCCTGTGTTTTATTTTCATCAGTTTCAACCCTGTACCTATAGGAGATAAGGTTCTTCCTCAAAATACAGCAAGAAGATTCTAGGTTATATATGTGGGGTCTGAGCTGAGAATTTGAATCCCAGAGTTCATCCTTTGAGCACTGTGTCCAGTAAAATAGAAGCGACTGATCAACATCATCACATTCCTTAGTTTTCAAAAAATGTTTGAAAGTATCATATACAGAATCACAGAACTCGTGTCTTATAAATGATTGATTAATAGTATCCAATGGAGATACTTTACATAACAGTGTAAACATTTCATGCCAAGGACTGTCAGTGCTCTCCTTACTGCTGGCAGTAAGTAGTCAGCATCTTTAAACCTAATAGGACTAGAAAGTCAATTCCAAAGACTCAAAACCAATTCTGAAAACCCATCTTTAAAATTATATTCCTCTAGAACTACCCTTAACAACAAAATCTGTATTAGTCTGGGTTCTTCAGAGAAACAGAACCAAAAAGATAGATCAATAGAAAATATAAGATTTATTATAGGAATTGGCTCACACTATTACGGATCCTGAGATAATGCCATTATATACAGTCTACAAGTTGGAGACCTAGTGTTATAATTCACTTAGAGCTGAATGTCTAAGAGCCAGGAGGAATCTGGTATGAGTTCAAGAGTTGGAAAGCCCAAGAACCCAGGAGATGCCCTGGCTGAGGGCAGGAAATAACAGATGTCACAGTCTGTTGAGTGTGTGTGTGTGTGTGTGTGTGTGGTAAGTGAGAGACAGATGGAAAGAGCGGGGAGGGAGAGAGAAAGGGAGAAAATGTGCCTTTCTTCCACCGGCCCTCAATGGAGTAAATGATGCCATATACTTTGGTGAGGACAGATATTCTTTAGTCTACTGATTTAAATGTTAATCTCTTCCAAAAACACCCTGTCAGACAAACCCAGGTACAACGTTTTGCCAGCTATCTTGGCTTCCCTTAGTCCAGTAAGGTTGAACACATAACAATAACAAACACAAAACATTACTTGTCAAATCTTGTGAAGAGTGGCTAATTATGAAGAGCAACTGAACTGAATTGAACTGAGACTAACTTTCTATTCATGTATCATAAAGATAAAGAATATAAAATCACTGAATAGGGCATTCTAAGTAGCTAGGAAAGAACAAAATAAACTCAAAACATGTACAAAGAGGGAAGTTAGACTGTATCTGAAAGAAACAAAAGGCAGAAATTAAAGAGATAATACCAGATGCTAATAAAAAGTCTTCATCCAAACACTTAACAAAAATTTTAGAAGATACATTAAAAAGTTAGAAATAAAAGAATCAAAGCTACAGAAGAATTTATTTTCATCTTAAGAGACTCTTTAAAACAACTAAATGGCAATAACATATAAAACTTGGATAAAATAGATATTTTAATAAAAGCACAAATTAACAATATTGACAAAGGAAGAAAAAGAAATAACCAGGTTGCCAAAGTTCTTTAAAGAAATTTAAAAACAGTATGGGCAGACGGGGGAGACGCCCGGCTCCGGCGGCGCAGACGCGGGAGACTCCCGGCTCCGGCGCAACCGACCACGTGCAGAATTGTGGCTGAGATGAGCTACCCCGCGCCCAGGGTTAGGGCGGTGGCCGAGAGGAGCTGCACATTCAGGAGGCGGTGGCTGCTTGGGCACCGGAGGGCTGAGAGGAGCTGATCTACATTCAAAGCAGGAGACGCGGCCTTGAGGAGATACCACTCGTCCAAGGTAAGGTACAGCGGCTGCGCCTTGCTGGAGCTGCTGGGAAGAGACACTCCACGACCAAGTGGAATATAAGAATCCAGTGTTCTGGGGAGGAAGAAACAAGATGGCAGAGGGATAAGATGGCAAGACCACTTTCTCCCCCACAAATTCATCAAAAGAACATTTGAACGCAGAGTAAAGTCCACAAAACAACTTCTGAATACTGGCAGAGGACATCAGGCTCCCAGAAAAGCAGCCCATTGTCTTCTAAAGGAGAGAGAAGAAATCCAGCTCCACCCACCAGAACACCGACACATGCTTCCCTAACCAGGGAACCCAGACAAGTCACCCGTCCAACCCCACACACAGCGAAGAAACTACATAATAAAGAGAACTCCACAAACTGCAAGAAGAGGGAAAGGCCACCTCAAGCAAAGCAATATAAGCAAGATGAAGAGACAGAGAAATACCCAGCAAGTAAAGGAACAAGATAATTGCCCACCAACACAAACAAAAGAAGAAGATATAGGGAATTTACCTGATAAAGAATTTTGAATTTTGATGGTGAAAATGATTCAAAATCTTGAAAGCAAAATGGAGTTACAGATAAATAACCTGGAGAAAAGGATTGAGAAGATGGAAGAAAGATTTAATAAGGACTTAGAAGAAATAAAAAAGAGTCAATATACAATGAATAATGCAATAGAGGAGATCAGAAACACTCTGGAGGGAACAAACAGTAGAATAACAGAGGCAGAAGACAGGATAAGCGAACTAGAAGATAGAATTGTAGAAATAAATGAAACAGAGAGGAAAAAAGAAAAACGAATTAAAAGAAATGAGGACAATATTAGAGACCTCTGGGACAATGTTAAACGCTCCAACATTCGAATCATAGGAGTCCCAGAAGAAGAAGACAAAAAGAAAGACCATGAGAGAATACTTGAGGAGATAATAGTTGAAAACTTCCCTAAAATGGGGAAAGAAATAATCACCCAAGTCCAAGAAACCCAGAGAGTCCCCAACAGGATAAACCCAAGGCGAAATACTCCAAGACACATATTAATCAAATTAACAAAGATCAAACACAAAGAACAAATATTAAAAGCAGCAAGGGAAAAGCAGCAAATAACACATAAGGGGATTCCCATAAGGATAACAGCTGATCTTTCAACAGAAACTCTTCAGGCCAGAAGGGAGTGGCAAGACATACTTAACGTGATGAAAGAAAATACCCTACAGCCCAGATTACTATACCCAGCAAGGATCTCATTCAAATATGAAGGAGAATTCAAAAGCTTTACAGACAAGCAAAAGCTGAGGGAATTCAGCATCACCAAACCAGCTCTCCAACAAATGCTAAAGGATCTTCTATAGACAGGAAACACAGAAAGAGTGTATAAACTTGAACCCAAAGCAATAAAGAAAATGGCTACGGGATCGTACTTATCAATAATTACCTTAAACGTAAATGGGTTGAAATTTTCAAAAAGGCTAGGAAACAATTCTCATAGCCATCAATAGTTCAGTGTTGAGTTCATGAATAGTTTTTAAAGTTTGGGACAAACTGTAGTATTTGCTATTTGAAGTACTATTTGTAATTGGCATATTACGGTGTAACATTGGTCTTCATTTCCATCTTAAAATGCCTAAAAATGCCTAACAGGTTTTTAGATTTGTGAATTTTAGTTGAAATGTATTTTACGATGTTACGAAACCTGCAGAAATATTGAAATATTTCAGAGAACTTATTCACTGTACATTTAATTTATTTTATTTATAAAAGTTATGAACTGTAGAAAGTTTTACTTGTTGGGTCAAATGCTTGTTGCTTCAAATGCTTGTTGCATTTGAAGTGCTAGTTACAAGAAAATCAAATACCTTCAATGTACAAATGCTATTAAGTTTTTAAAGGACTCTGGAGTATAAGTAAGTTTGTTTAAAGAAATTTAGTCTGTTCAACTTGAAAAAAATAAATAAATAAAATTGGAAAAAATAAAATAAAATAAAAACAGTATGAACACTACTGAAAAATGCTTAAGGAAAAACCTGCAATGAGATATATACCCAAATGGTGAAACTGGTTTCCTCCCACCTTAAGTGCATGGTGCTTGGTTGTTTCCTTCACTAAAGGAAGTAATTGGCTGTTGCTGCTTAGTCGCTAAGTCATGTCCAGCTCTTTTGTGACCCCATGGACTGTAGCCTGCCAAGCTTCTCTGCCCATGGGATTTCCAAGGCAAGAATACTGGAGTTGGTTGCCATTTCCTTCCCCAAGGGATCTTCCCCACCCAAGGACTGAACCTTCATCTCCTGCGTTGGCAAGTGGATTCTTTACTGCTAAATCTCCAAGGAAATTCAAAGAAATACAGAAGGACAAACAGTTTTGAAGAAAAGGGCTGAAATTCAGTTTTGAAAGTAAGTATCACTTTGTTGGGGTCAAAAATAGACATCTATTCAATGTTTGGATTTATATACATGAGTGTAGAAATAAGATCAAAGCTAATGAATCACATTTTAAAGCACTTGAATAAAGTAAGCAGTGAACCTGAAAATATGACTGAGAAGATCATCCAGATATGACTGAGAAGATCATCTCTACCTTTGTAGAGAAGTGATGAAAACCAAGGCTAGAATACCAAAGATCCCTGAATGATAGTAAAATTAAAATACAGCTCTAAGTGGGCTAAGAGAAGCAGCCAGAAATTATTATGTTATTAAGACATCTATAATATTCAGATACAATATTAAAATACCTAAAAATCCAACCTGTTATCATAGTCTTACTCCTTGGAAAACTTTTGAAATGCTGACTTTGGGCTGAATTCCCATCAGCTATGACTATGTGTTTCAAATTTCTGACCCTTCCATCCACACAATTTACTGAAACTAGTTTATAATATAGATTCACTATCTGATTGTTTTCATTCTAGAATCATGAACATAAGGAGATGCTGGTTGCTTGTGATTTTATGTGTTTATAATATGATGAAATGAAGGTTATCTACTTGAATTATATGTTCATCTACTAGGAAAGGTCCAATGGTACTTGATTTCAAGTGTAAATACAAAATTAATTGCTTACAATCCTAATTTAGGTTTGTTGTTGTTCAGTCTCTAAGTGTGTCTGACTCTTTGTGACTTCATGGACTGCAGCACACCAGGTGTCCCTGTCCTTTACTATCTCCTGGAGTTTGCCCAAGTTCATGTCCATTCAATCAGTCAATTTAAGTTTGAGCTAACCATTAATAC
Organism: Moschus berezovskii; assembly: GCF_049115385.1. Lineage (NCBI taxonomy): Eukaryota > Metazoa > Chordata > Mammalia > Artiodactyla > Moschidae > Moschus > Moschus berezovskii. Next base: position 25,948,927 of record NC_142466.1, read on the forward strand.
TTTTCTTTAAAGAATCTGTAAAATCACCTTTTCAACAAGCAAATTCTCAACTCAAACCTCATTTATAGCTTAGTGAAAGAATACAAATCATTTTATTACTGCAACAATTATACTTTAAGAACTAACACATAATTGAATGTCCTGATGTCAACCCTACATGGTTTATTTTGAACATTTCCCTAGGATATACAAATCATTAGGGGAACGTATTTCTTTCAGTCTGCCAACCTGATGCAGATGGTACAATTTCTGACGCTTCACTATTCTGGTTCAGTTCAGTTCAGTTCAGTTGCTCAGTCATGTTTGATTCTTTGCGATCGCATGAACCACAGCACACCAGGCCTCCCTGTCCATCACAAACTCCCAGAGTCCACCCAAACCCATGTCCACTGAGTTGGTGATACCATCCAACTATCTCATCCTCTGTCACCACTTCTTCTCCTGCCCTCAATCTTTCCCAGCATCAGGGTCTTTTCAAATGAGTCAACACTTCAAATCAGGTGGCCAAAGGATTGGAGTTTCAGCTTTAGCATCAGCCCTTCCAATGAACACCCAGGATTGATCTCTTTTAGGATGGACTGGTTGGATCTCCTTGCTGTTCAAGGGACTCTCAAGAGTCTTCTCCAACACCACAGTTCAAAAGCATCAATTCTTTGGCGCTCAGCTTTCTTCACAGTCCAACTCTCACATCCATACAGGACCACTGGAAAAACCATAGCCTTGACTAGACGGACCTTTATTGACAAAATAATATCTCTGCTTTTTAATATGCTTTCTAGGTTGGTCATAACTTTCCCTCCAAGGAGTAAGTGCCTTTTAATTTCATGGCTGCAATCAGCATCTGCAGTGATTTTGAAGCCCAGAAAAATAAAGTCAGCCACTGTTTCCACCGTTTCCCCATCTATTTGCCATGAAGTGATGGAACTGGATGCCATGATCTTAGTTTTCTGAATGTTGGGGGCTCCCTTATTAAGAATCAGCATTTTCGGTCGACAGGAAGATGGCGGAGGAATAGGACAGGGCGGCCACTTTCCCCCCAACAAAATCAACAAAAGAACATTTGAACGCTGAGTAAATCCCACAAAAAATCTTCTGAATACCGGCAGAGGACATCAGGCACTCAGAAAAGCAGCCCATAGTCGTCGAAAGGAGGTAGGAAATAGATAAAAAGAGAGACAAAAGAGGGAGGGACGGAGCTCCCTCCCGGGAAGGGAGGCTTAAAAAAAAAAAAAAAAAAGAGAGGTTTCCAAACACCTGGAAACACTGGCGAGTGGATCCTCAGAGGGCCGCATAACTGGGAGACAAAAGACATAAATAATTAAAACTCACAGACTAAGTGCCCAGAGGAAACTCTCAGCGGAGAAGCGGCGCAGACTCCCGCGCCCCTCACTAGCAGGCGGGGGCTGGGCAGGGAGGCACCGGCAGCAGCGCTCAGAGGGAGAGCCAGCGGCGGCGGTGCTTGGAGGGAGAGCCGGCGCCCGCGCGTAGAGGGAGAGCCGGCGCCCGCGCGTAGAGGGAGAGCCGGCGCCCGCGCTTGGAGGGAGAACCGGGCTTGGGCGCCCCAGCCCCCGCCGACGCGGGCGGGGAGGGCAGCCAGCGCCGGGGCGGGGGCAGCCGCGGCCCCAGAGAGGCTTCCCGTGCCAAGCTGCAGGCAAGCTTCCTTGCTGGCCAGGACTTCTTGGGTTCGGGCCGGTCGATATCCACCTGAGAAACTGCACCAGTTGTACTCCCAGAAAACCGAGCGGCGGGGACCGGGAAGGCGATAAGTCGCAGCGACTGCGCTCGCCAAACACCTGGTCACCTGAGCTGCTAGGACCGGGGAAGGCACAAAACGCAGGCCCAGCCAAGTCTGCCTTTGTCGAGTACCCGAGGACCTGAACCTGAGCCAATCAGACCTGGGAAGTGCATGCAACCCAGCGCCAGCCGCGGACAGCTTGCAGCAGAGCAAACTAAAGCCTAAGCAGCATAAACAGGGAAAGCACACACGCCTCGAGCGGGAGCATTCCCAGTGTAGCCAAGACACCGCGAGCACTCCCCACAGACGCCAGGGGTATTTGTGAGTTGTTCCTCCCTCCCTACAGCAGGACTGAATAGGAGAGCCTGGGGAAAAAAAAAAAAAAAAGTGTCCACCACCGCATCCTGGAGTCAGGACGGTAATTAGACACTGAGGAGACCAGAAAACAGAAGAGGGAGAAGCCTTGAGCCTCCTGCAAGAATAAGACTGAAAACCAGAGGCAGAGGCTTAAGGCCAAATCCTGAGAACACCAGAGATCTCCGGTTCCAGAGAACATTAATTGATAGGTACTCATCAAAGGCCTCCATACATACACTGAAACCAGGCACCACCCAAGGGTCAACAAGTTTCAGTGAAAGACATACTACGCAAGCTATCCAGCAACACAGGAGAATAGCACTGAACTTCAATATACAGGCTGCCCAAAGCCACCCCAAACCCACGGACATCTCAAACTCATTATTGGACACTTCCTTGCACTCCAGAGAGAAGAAATCCAGTTCCACCCACCAGAACATCTACTCAAGCGTCCCTAACCAGGGAACCTTGGCAAGTCACCCATCCAACCCCACACATAACGAGGCAACTACATAATAAAGAGAACTCCACAGACTGTCAGAAGACAGAAAGGCCACCCGAACACAGCAATATAAGCAAGATGAAGAGGCAGAGAAATACCCAACAAGTAAAGGAACAGGATAAATGCCCACCAACACAAACAAAAGAGGAAGATATAGGGAACCTACCCGATAAAGAATTTTGAATTTTAATTGTGAAAATGATTCAAAATCTGGAAAGCAAAATGGAGTTACAGATAAATAAACTGGAGAAAAGGATGGAGAAGATGGAAGAAATGTTCAATAAAGAATTAGAGGAAATAAAAAAGAGTCAATATACAATGAATAATACAATAGACGAGATCAAAAACACTCTCGAGGGCACAAACAGTAGAATAACGGAGGCAGAAGACAGGATAAGCGAGCTAGAAGATAGAATTGTAGAAATAAATGAAACAGAGACGGAAAAAGAAAAACGAATTAAAAGAAATGAGCACAATATTAGAGACATATGGGACAATATTAAATGCCCCAACATTCGAATCATAGGAGTCCCAGAAGAAGAAGACAAAAAGAAAGACCATGAGAGAATACTCGAGGAGATAATAGTTGAAAATTTCCCTAAAATGGGGAAGGAAATAATCACCCAAGTCCAAGAAACACAGAGAGTCCCTAACAGGATAAACCCAAGGCGAAATACCCCAAGGCACATATTAATCAAATTAACAAAGATCAAACACAAAGAAAAAATATTACAAGCAGCAAGGGAAAAACAACAAATAACACACAAGGGGATCCCCATAAGGATAACAGCTGATCTTTCAGCAGAAACTCTTCAGGCCAGGAGGGAATGGCAAGACATATTTAAAGTGATGAAAGAAAATAACCTACAGCCCAGATTACTATACCCAGCAAGGATCTCATTCAAATGTGAAGGAGAAATCAAAAGCTTTACAGACAAGCAAAAGCTGAGAGAATTCAGCATCACCAAACCAGCTCTCCAACAAATACTAAAGGATCTTCTCTAGACTGGAAACACAGAAAGGGTATATAAACTTGAACCCAAACAATAATGAAAATGGCAACAGGATCATACTTATCAATAATCACCTTAAACATAAATGGGTTGAATGCCCCAACCAAAAGACAAAGGCTGGTTGAATGGATACAAAAACAAGACCCCCTTATATGTTGTCTACAAGAGACCCACCTCAAATCGAGGGACACAAACAGACTGAAAGTGAAGGGCTGGAAAAAGATATTCCACGCAAATAGAGACCAAAAGAAAGCAGGAGTAGCAATACTCATATCAGATAAAATTGATTTTAAAACAAAGGCTGTGAAAAGAGACAAAGAAGGAAACTACATAATGATCAAAGGATCAATCCAAGATGAAGATATAACAATTCTAAATATTTATGCACCCAACATTGGAGCACCGCAATATGTAAAACAATTACTAACAATTATGAAAGGGGAAATTAACACAATAATAGTGGGAGATTTTAATACCCCACTTACATCTATGGATAGATCAACTAAACAGAAAATTAACAAAGAAACACAAACTTTAAATGATACAATAGACCAGTTAGACCTAATAGATATCTATAGGACATTTCACCCCAAAACAATGAACTTCACCTTTTTCTCAAGCGCACACGGAACCTTTTCCAGGATAGATCACATCCTGGGCCATAAATCCAGCCTTGGTAAATTCAAAAAAATTGAAATCATTCCAAGCATCTTTTCTGACCACAATGCAGTAAGACTAGATCTCAATTACGGGAGAAAAACTATTAAAAATGCCAACATATGGAGGCTGAACAACACGCTGCTGAATAATGAACAAATCATAGAAGAAATCAAAAGAGAAATCAAAATATGCATAGAAATGAATGAAAATGAAAACACAACAACCCAAAACCTCTGGGACACTGTAAAAGCAGTGCTAAGGGGGAAGTTCATAGCAATACAGGCACACCTCAAGAAACAAGAAAAAAGTCAACTAAATAACCTAACTCTACATCTAAAGAAACTAGAAAAGGAAGAAATGGAGAACCCCAGGGTTAGCAGAAGGAAAGAAATCATAAAAATTAGGGCAGAGATAAATGCAAAAGAAACAAAAGAGACCATAGCAAAAATCAACAAAGCCAAAAGCTGGTTCTTTGAGAAGGTAAATAAAATTGACAAACCACTAGCCAGACTTATCAAGAAAGAAAGGGAGAAGAACCAAATCAATAAAATTAGAAATGAAAAGGGAGAAATCACAACTGACAACACAGAAATACAAAGGATTATTAGAGAATACTATCAGCAATTATATGGCAATAAAATGAATAACTTGGAAGAAATGGACAAATTCCTAGAAAAGTACACCTTGCCAAAACTGAACCAGGAAGAAACAGAAAATCTGAACAGACCCATCACAAGCACGGAAATAGAGGAAGTAATCGGAAAGCTTCCAGCAAACAAAAGCCCAGGTCCAGACGGCTTCACAGCTGAATTCTACCAAAAATTTAGTGAAGAGCTAACACCTATTCTACTCAAACTCTTTCAGAAAATTGCTGAGGAAGGAAAACTTCCAAACTCATTCTATGAGGCCACTATCACTCTAATCCCAAAACCTGGTAAAGATCCCACAAAAAAAGAAAACTACAGGCCAATATCACTGATGAACATAGATGCAAAAATCCTTAACAAAATTCTAGCAATCAGAATCCAACAACATATTAAAAAGATCATACATCATGACCAAGTGGGCTTTATCCCAGGAATGCAAGGATTCTTCAATATCCACAAATCAATCAACGTAATACACCACATTAACAAACTGAAAAATAAAAATCATATGATTATCTCAATAGATGCAGAGAAAACCTTTGACAAAATACAACATCCATTTATGATAAAAACTCTCCAGAAAGTGGGAATAGAAGGGACATATCTCAACATAATAAAAGCTATATACGACAAACCCATAGCAAACATTATCCTCAATGGTGAAAAACTGAAAGCATTTCCCCTAAAGTCAGGAACAAGACAAGGGTGCCCACTCTCACCACTACTATTCAACATAGTTCTGGAAGTTTTGGCTACAGCAATCAGAGCAGAAAAAGACATAAAAGGAATACAAATTGGAAAAGAAGAAGTAAAACTTTCACTGTTCGCTGATGACATGATCCTCTACACAGAAAACCCTAAAGACTCTACCAGAAAACTACTAGAGCTAATCAATGAATACAGTAAAGTTGCAGGATATAAAATCAACACACAGAAATCCCTTGCATTCCTATACACTAATAATGAGAAAATAGAAAGAGACATTAAAGAAACTATTCCATTCACTGTTGCAACGAAAAGAATTAAATACTTAGGAATATATCTACCTAAGGAAACAAAAGACTTATACATAGAAAACTACAAAACACTAGTGAAAGTAATCAAAGAGGACACTAATAGATGGAGAAATATACCGTGTTCGTGGATTGGAAGAATAAATATTGTGAAAATGAGTATACTACCCAAAGTAATTTATACATTCAATGCAATCCCTATCAAGCTACCAACGATATTTTTCACAGAATTAGAACAAATAATCTCACAGTTTGTATGGAAATACAAAAAACCTCGAATAGCCAAAGCAATCTTGAAGAAGAAAAATGGAACTGGAGGAATTAACCTGCCAGACTTCAGGCTCTACTACAAAGCCACAGTCACCAAGACAGTATGGTACTGGCATAAAGACAGAAATATAGATCAGTGGAACAAAATAGAAAGCCCAGAGATAAACCCACGCACCTATGGACACCTTATCTTTGACAAAGGAGGCAAGAATATAAAATGGACAAAAGACAGTCTCTTTAACAAGTGGTGCTGGGAAAACTGGTCAGCCACTTGTAAAAGAATGAAATTAGAACACTTCCTAACACCATACACAAAAATAAACTCAAAATGGATTAGAGAGCTAAATGTAAGGCCAGATACTATAAAACTCCTAGAGGAGAACGTAGGCAAAACACTCTCTGACATAAATCACAGCAGGATCCTCCAAGACCCACCTCCCAGAATATTGGAAATAAAAGCAAAAATAAACAAATGGGACCTAATTAAAATCAAAAGCTTCTGCACAGCAAAAGAAACTCTAAGCAAGGTGAAAAGACAGCCTTCAGAATGGGAGAAAATAATAGCAAATGAAGCAACTGATAAAGGATTAATCTCCAAAATATACAAGCAGCTCCTGCAGCTCAATTCCAGAAAACTAAGTGACCCAATCAAAAAATGGGCCAAAGAACTAAACAGACATTTCTCCAAAGAAGACATTAAGATGGCTAACAAACACATGAAAAAATGCTCAACATCCCTCATAATCAGAGAAATGCAAATCAAAACCACAATGAGATACCATTTCACACCAGTCAGAATGGCTGCTATCCAAAAGTCTACATGCAATAAATGCTGGAGAGGGTGTGGAGAGAAAGGAACCCTCTTACACTGTTGGTGGGAATGCAAACTAGTACAGCCACTTTGGAGAACAGTGTGGAGATTCCTCAAAAAACTGGAAATAGAACTGCCATATGATCCAGCAATTGCACCCCTGGGCATACACACCGAGGAAACCAGAATTGAAAGAGACACATGTACGCCAATGTTCATTGCAGCACTGTTTATAATAGCCAGGGCATGGAAGCAACCTAGATGTCCATCTGCAGATGAATGGATAAGAAAGCTTTGGTACATATACACAATGGAGTATTTTTCAGCCATCAAGAAAAATGCATTTGAATCAGTTTTAATGAGGTGGATGAAATTGGAGCCAATTATACAGAGTGAAGTAAGCCAGAAAGAAAAACATCAATATAGTATACTGACGCATATATATGGAATTTAGAAAGATGGAAACCTGAAACCTGTGTACGAGACTGCAAAAGAGACATAGACATATAGAACAGTCTTTGGGACTCTGTGGGAGAGGGTGAAGGTGGGATGATTGGGGAGAATGGCATTGTAGCATGTATATTAGCATATGTGACCAGTCCAGGTTCAACGCATGATGCAGGATGCCTGGGGCTGGTGCACGGGAATGACATGGGGGGAGGATATGGGGAGGAGGAAGGTGGGAGGGGGGTTCGGGAGGGAGAGCACATGTACACCCGGGGCGGATTCATGTCAATGTATCGCAAAACCAACCAATATATTAATGAAAGGTAAAATAAATAAATAAATAAATAAATAAAACATGATATGAGGAAATAAAAAAAAAAAAAGAATCAGCATTTTCTAAGGCTTGTTTTTTTTTTTTTTATTTTTTTTTGGTCTGGAAAAAGAGGTCAGAACTTTTGCTGAATGAAAATTCAATAATTCATTTTATCTGGAGATAACATTAAAAGATGGTGGCCAATCAAATTAAGTTACTCAAAACATAAATTATTAGAATATAAAAAATAAAAGCCAACTAACAGGATCTAACAGGATAAAACAGTAGCTTGGTTAACACCAGAAGTTTCTTAATTTCCATTTATTAATAGTCTTTCGAACTTCACTCCCTTACTTCCTGACTCAAAGGGAGGTTGTACCTTCTTCCATCTGAGGCAAATGCTTTCTTTCAGATTTACATTTCCTGATCTGCAGCCTCTTCTGGAATATTCCTTCATTATTTATCTCCCATCATTTATCTCCCTTCTCTTCTTCAATAGTAGGTCTTTACTCTTAGTATCTATAACTATATATTAAAGCCTCTTTTATTCATCCTTTGTCCACTTGTAACATCCATGCCAAACTTCTCAAAAAAGCATGATTTCTTTACTCCTGTCTTCCCCTCAATTCACCACAATTTATATTTTGCTCCTCACCACCAAATGGAAATTGCTCTACGGTTGTCACTGACTCCTCATTTGTTACAGTCAGTTTTCTTTAGTCTCCAATGGAATAATTTGTTTATATAGAATTAAGAAAATCTTAACAGAAAAACAAAATGCACGACTTAGGTAATCAAGTACAACTTGTTTGGGTTTAGACCAAAAGGAAAAAGAGAACTCATCTTTGTAGTCCCAGAAAAATAAAAATAAAATCTACCAAAAAGAGAGTTTTCTTTATTCCTCAAGTTGCTTGTCAATTCTAAGACTTACCAGAGTGCTAATGATTTCCTTCTTAAACTACCCCTTTGTACTCGGCAGGTTTGGTTATGTCAAAGGTTTTGTTCCTATTTTTCAAACCATGTTTTAGTTGCTTTGGTGGTAGAGGGAGGGCTCCTCTTCCTCATCTGCCTACTTATTTAGAAATAGAACACCAGAGAACTGACTTCAATTTTTTTCTTACTCCATACCTGAAGAATCTCATCCACCCATATGATTTTAACTATCATTTAGTAATTGCATCTCCAAATTCTTAGACAGTTATTTGCCCTCCCCAAGTCCTCCAAGTCAATTTTTGAATACATACTGGATATATCTATCTAGACAATAAAATATTGATTTTAAACTCAGCATGGCTAAAGCTGAACTAATTATCTTGAACCATTTCTGATTATATTCAATTTATCCTTATCCAGAGTGTCCTTTAGTCCTCCTGAAGAAAATATGTGTTACATGTAGATTATAGACAAACTAGTTTACTGAGCATTTTTATAATTACCTTATCACGGATCCCACAAAATTACTTTAAATCATTTTTTGTTTAGAGGAGGCTCAGTAAGTTTAATTTCTTCCAAGTGGTGACTTGGTCAGTGAAGGAGCGAGGATTCAAATCCCAATTCTGAAGCTTTTGCAATAGCCAGCACTGGCTCCATGATACCGTATATTACCCAAAGGTAGAAATCTCAATGTATTCTGGAATCCTCTCTCTTTCATCTATTCCAGGCAGGCTCTTCAATTAGCATTGATTTTTACTCCTAAATATCTCTTAAATCACCCTAGCTACTGCTGCAATAGAAGCCCTTCCCTCCTGTCTAAGGGCTTATGGTCATGGCTTTCTAATCAGCCTCCTGAGTCCAGCCTCTTGAAAAGCCCAAGCAATCCTTCCTTGTACAATCAGAACAATCAGTCTTGAGACACAAATTTATTTTAAACTGCTAAGTAAAGTACTCCAATGACTCTTCCACTCCTAAAAGTGTAAACTTCTTCATACAACATTCTACATGGCTAAAATTTTACCATCTGACTCTATATAATCTCACCTTTGGCAAATGCATTCCTAGGCCTTCCTCTCTACCTAGGGTCTGCCAAACTTACTTGGCTTTTTCATACTCCTAGCCAATACTTGCTCAGTTCTTTTCTTGATTGCCTGGTAATCTTCCCCAGCTTTCAAAACCAACATCTAAAATCATCTCAAAAAGTATTTTCTGAGATGGTCAGACAGCATTAATCACTCACAACTTTCAGGAGCCATTAAAACTCTTTTGCTTCTATAAAGCACTTTTCACAGAGGACAGCTATTATAGGTTTGCATGTCTCTTTCCTAGACATGAAATCCCCAGGAACAGGGACTATGCTATCTTCATATTCCCAACTTCTAGCAATGTATCACAAATTGCATCAGCTTAAATGCCCCTTAATTGAGGAATTTCATATAAGTATGAATCAATGTCTGATTCCAAGAGGTTATAAATCATGTATATTTGTTCACAGAGATCATTGTTAATAAGTGGTACTAAAAACTGAGTATTAGCTAGATGAAAATATAAATACGTAAATTGATGAATGCTGTTATTTGAAACTGCATAAAGCTGGCTTAAGACTCAGCATTTAAAAAACTAAGATCATGGCATTGGGTCCCATCACTTCATGACAAACAGAAGGGGAAAAGGTGGAAGCTCTGACAAATTTCCTCTTCTCAGGCTCTAAACACGCTTTGGATAGTGACTGCAGCCATGAAATTAGAAGACAATTGCTTATTGGCAGAAAAGCCATGACAAACCTAGACAGTGTTTTAAAAAGCAGAGAATTACTTTGCCAACAAAGGTCAGTACAGTCAAGTCTACAGTCTTTCCAGTAGTCACGTATGGATGTGAGAACTGGACCCTAAAGAAAGCAGAACACCAAAGAATTGATGCTTTTGAACTGTGGTCCTGTAGAAGACTCGAGAGTCCCTTAGAAAACAAGGAAATCAAAATACCAGTCAATCCTGAATTGACTGAATCCTGAAAGGAAATCAACGCTGAATACTCAATGGAAGGACTGAGGCTAAAGCTGAAGATCCAAAACTTTGGCTACCTGATGTGAACAGCTGACTCTTTGGAAAAGACCCTGATGCTGGGAAAGATTGAAGGTGGAAGGAGGAGGGCGACAGAGGATGAGATGGTTGAACAGCATCACTAATTCAATGGACATGAATTTAGGCAAACTCTGAGAGATGGGGGAGAAGGCAATTACAACCCACTCCAGTACTCTTGCCTGGAAAATCCCATGGATGGAGGAGCCTGATAGGCTGCAGTCCATGAGGTCGCAGAGTCAGACACTACTGAGCATCTTCACTTTCACTTTTCACTTTCATGCATTGGAGAAGAAAATGGCAACCCACTCCAGTGTTCTTGCCAGGGACGGGGGAGCCTGCTGGGCTGCCATATATGGGGTTGCACAGAGTCAGACACAACTGAAGTGACTTAGCAGCAGCAGCTGGGAGGTGGTGAAGGACAGGGAAACCTGGTGTGCTACAGTCCATGGGGTCTTGAGTCGAACATGACTTGGTAACTAAACAACAACAACAATGTACTAGGTATTCTTAATACTACCATACATCCTTAAGTCTGTTATATTGTCTGTGGAAGACTCAATGTGTATCTTTAAAAGCCTTTGCAGCTTGATGGCCAACACTGCCATGGAATACTGGCTACATGAACACTGCTTGGAGCTAATAAATTCCATGGAACTTAGGTCAAACTGGAGGAAGCACTAAGTTCCCAAATCAAGTGCACAGGTCCCGAGCATGAAACTGAGCTTAAGGGCACCTATAGGCAGCTCACAGCATTTCCATTTATAACTAAGGGCAGTTCAACGGGCTTTGTCCCACCAGCCTGTCTTACTGCCGACTGGACCAGAAATCTGAAGAACTCTCAAACTTTCTAATAGTCTTCACGACTTTTGGCATTGATCTAAATTGGGAACTTATCTCAGAGATCAGGAGACTGCAGCATATTCCCCTGAGTTATCCTGATTATAGGGATAAGGTGGGTAAGGGGCAGTAGAGATATTAATATTTAATTACCTAATGATATTAGTGTTAATGAACACAGAAGTTTCTGGAACATTACCCTGAGCATTTGCTTTTCCTAACTTCAACATGCATATCTTAATTTTTCAATTCACCTAAAAATAGGTTGCAGAAAGACTGAATAAAACTATAGCAGTGAGAGTAAAGCCAGAGAATGGAAGTAAATTTCTGAGGAAAAGAGGAATGACACTTTGCCCTCCATTTCATCTCAAGGAGCTTACATAACTTCAGGTTCTTGGGTTTGCATTCCCAGATTCAGCAATACTAAACTCACCAAGCAATAATCACATCTGCTTGCACATCTTCCCCTTACAGAGAAAACAAATACAAATGACTTCCAATCACAGGGCAGCACTGGCAGTTAGGCACGTTTGTCAAGCAACCACTTTGGACCATTATGGGCTTTCTGTGAGGCAGAGGTATTCCTACCTAACAAGGCTTCATCATTCTGCCTGATGAGATAGCCCCTCATGATTTCTGCTGAAAGTACTAATAATCACAGGCTCTTCAGATTCGGGATTCATATTTTCTGTATCATCTACACTCTCTTTATCTTACTAATAGTGTCAGAAAATGTTCAACAAGATTTTTCTAGTGAATAAAACACTTCCTGGTTTTATCTTTGGCACTTTGGAAATCTATGTGAATAATACTTTCAGGCCAATAGGGCATCATTTATTAAGTTGTTGTTTCTATAACTGATAACCTTAGTTATCAGTTCTGGGCTATGAAAACAGTCCAAAGAGAGTTCAAATAAAAGGTTGAAAAATATTAAACACAGAGTTTGTGATGCAGTGCTTATTAAGATACACTGAACTCTGTATAAAAACTGGCTGCATTTCCTTGAAAGAAAATACAAGGGAAATTTACAGTCATTATGTCTGGGTGGTGTGGGTTACCAGTGATTATTATTTTCTCTCTCTGTTTTTTTTTTTTTTTTCGCTTGTTGGTGTTTCTGATTTTTCCACAATGAGCTTGCATCTTATTTATGTAGGGAGAAAGGCTATTTGACTCAAACTTGAGGGCAGTAGGACTTCCAAAGCAAATACGGTTTAATACAATTTGTTACAAACTGTCAAATGAAATAATTTAATCCAGTACTTATTTTATGAAATATATTTTACATAACAGAGTAGCCTGGATTACTGCTTCATTAAATTTCTACCCATGGAAATGAAATTTGGTTTAACATTCTTTTTCTTTTCCTATAATTATAGTATATTTTGTCTCAGAAGCTTATTGGGGCAAAATCCTTCCAATGACTGTATGTAATGTACTCAATACCATGTGGGAGACTTAAAAGAAGATGGAGTACAGTGACATTTTAAAAAATAAAAATGGTATTAAAATTATTATTACTAAAGCAAGAACCTATTTATCATTGATGTGCATACTTGGTCGCTCAGTCGCATCTAACTCTTTGCAACCCTGTGGAATGTAGCCCACCAGGTTCCTCTATTTTTTCAAGACAGAATACTGGACTGGGTTGCCATTTACTCCTACAGAGGATCTTTCCAACCCATGGATTGAACCCGCATCCCCTGTATCCACTGCACTGCAGGGAGTTCTTTACCTGCTGAGCCACAAGGGAAGCCCTTCTATTGATAATAAGGCTACAAAAATTGAAGTCATGTTCTTTATTCTAAGCTATGAGCCAGCTCAGGCATTACTCACTACTCATCTGCTAACACTAAGGTCTGTAAGGACCTGCTTCTCTTCTATTTGCAACCTACTCTTATGATCTTGTCATTAGATTCTCACTTTTGTAACCTAATCCCACTTATGATCTCAATATCTCAAGGTAATCCCCATGTGTTTTCCTCTTTGTTTCAGACAGCACTGTCTAATAGAAATAGAATGCAAATAAGCGAATATCAGCATTTTAGGAATCAGTGAACTAACATGGATGGGAATGGGTGAATTTATTTATTTATTTATTTATTTTGGGGGAATGGGTGAATTTAATTCAGATGACCAATATATCTACAACTGTGGACAAGAATCCCTTAGAAGAAATGGAGCAGCCCTCATAGTCAACAAAAGAGCCTGAGATGCAGTACTAGGATGAGTCTCAAAAATGAGATAATTATCTCAGTTCATGTCCAAGACAAACCATTCAACATCACAATAATCACAATAATCCACATCTATGCCCCAACCACTAATGTGGAAGAAGCTGAAATTTACTGGTTCTGTGAATACCTACAACACCTTCTAGAACTAACATCAGAAAAATATGTGCTTTTCATCACAGGGGACTGGAAAAATAAAAAATAGAAACTCAAGAGACACCTGGAGTAACAGGCAAGTTTGGCCTTGGAGTATAAAATGAAGCAGGGCAAAGGCTAACCATTTTGCCAAGAGAATGCACTGATCATAGTGAAAAACCCTCTTCCAACAAGAGAAGAGACAGCTCTACACATGCACATCACCAGATGGTCAATACTGAAATCAGATTAATCACATTCTTTGCAGTCAAAGTTAGAAAAGTTCTATACAGTCAGCAGAAACAAGACTGGGAGCTGACTGTGGCTCAGATCATGAACTCCTTATTGCAAACTTCAGACAAATTGAAGAAAGTAGGGAAAAGCAGTAGACCATTCGGGTATGACCTAAATCAAATCCCTTAAGTGACAAATAGATTCAAGGGATTGGATCTGATGGACACAGTGCCTGAAGAACTGTGGATGGAGGTTCATAACATTGTACAGGAGGCAGTGATCAAAACCATCCCCAAGTAGAAGAAATGCAAAAAGACAAAATGGTGGTCTGAGGAGGCAATACATAGCTGAGAAGAGAAGTGAAAAGCAAAGGAGAAAAAGAAAGATAAACCTGTCTGAATGCAGAGTTCCAGAGAATAGCAAGGAGAGATAAGAAAGCCTGCTTAAGTGAACAATGAAAAGAAATAGAGGAGACAGATAGAATGGGAAAGATTAGAGATTCTCTTCAAGAAAATCAGAGATAGCAAAGGGAACCTTTCATGCAAAGAGGGGCAGAAATGGTATGGACCTAACAGAAGCAGAAGAACTTAAAACGAGGTGGCAAGAATACACAGAAGAACTATACAAAAAAGGGCTTAATGACCTCGATAACCACAATGGTGTGGGGTCACTCACCAAGAACCAGACATTCTGGACTGTGAAGGCAAGTTGGCCTTAGGAAGTATTACCACAAACAAAGTTTGTGAAGATGATAGAATTCCAGCTGAGCTATTTCAAATTCTAACAGATGATGCTGTTAAAGTGTTGCATTCAATATGCCAGCAAATTTGCAAAGCTCAGCAATGGCCACAGGACTAGAAAAGGTCAGTTTTCACTCCAATCCCAAATAAGGATAGTGCCAAAGAATGCTCAAACTACCATACAATTGTGCGGGACATGAACTGGAAGTTCCAGATATGCAAGCTAGATTTAGAAAAGGCAGAGGAACCAGAGATCAAATTGTCAACATTTGTTGGATCATGCAAGAGAATGCCAGAAAAAATATCTACTTCTGCTTCACTGATTACACTAAAGCCTTTAATTGTGTGGACCACAAAAACTGTGGAAAAGTCTTAAAGAGTTGGGAGTACCAGACTACTTTACCTGACTCCTGAGAAACCTGTATCCAGGTCAAAGATCAACAGCTAGAATCAGGCATGGAACAATGGACTGGTTCAAAATTGGGAAAGGAATATGTCAAGGCTGTATATTGTCACCCTGCTTATTTAATTTATATGGACAGTACATCATGCAAAATGCCAGGCTGGATGAAGCACAAGCTGGAATCAAGAATGCCAGGAGAAACATCAACAAGCTCAGATATGCAGATGATACCACCCTAAAGGCAGAAAGCGAAGAAGAACTAAAGAGCTTCTTGATGAAGGTAAAAGAGGGGACTTAAAAAGCTGAATTAAAACTCAACATTCAAAAAACTTAGATCACGGCATCTAGTTCCATCATTTCACGGCAAATAGATGTGGAAAAAATGGAAACAGTGGCACTTTATTTTCTTGGGCTCCAAAATCACTGAGGATGGTGACCGCAGCCATGAAATTAAAAGGCGCTTTCTCCTTAGAAGAAAACTTACGACAAACCTAGAATATTAAAAAGTCGAGACCTCACTTTGCTGACAAAGCTCCGTATACTCAAAGCTATGGTTCTTCCAGTAGTCATGTATGGATGTGAGTGAGAACTGTACCCTAAAGAAGGCTGAGTGCCAAAGAATCGATGCTTTCAAACTGTGGTGCAGGAATAGACTCTTGAGAATCCCTTGGGCAGCAGGGAGATCAAACCAGTCAATCCTAAAGGAAATCAACCCTGAATATTCATTGGAAGGAGTGATGTTGAAACTGAAGCTCCAATACTTTGGCCACCTGATGCAGAGAGCCGACTCACTGGAAAAGACCCTGATGCTGGGAAAGATTGAAGGCAGGAGGAGAAGGGGACAACAGAGGATGAGATGGTTGGATGGCATCACCGATTCAATGGAAATGATTTTAAGCAAACTCCAGGTGATAGTGATGACAGGGAAGTCTGGCATACTGCAGTCCATGGGTTTGCAAAGACAGACACAATTTAGTGACTGAACAATAATACATAATGTTAAACTTTATAGTAGACACATTAAGAAAAAGTTTAAAAATAGATGAAATTAATTTATATATATACTATTAAATACTGAGCTATTTTAATTGTTCTTTTAGGTACTAAGTACTCAAAATTTGCCTGGTATTGAATATTTTATATCTTCAGTACATCTCAATTTGAATTTTTTTAATTGGAGATACCTGATCTGCATTTATATATCATAAAGTGTACAGTTGAAAAAGAAGACCCCAAATTGTTCCAAGCATGCTTAAAACTTTTCCAATCACACAATCCAGTGTCAGCTTTTAAATTTATCATAAAGTTGAAGGCAATTAAAAGTTCTCTTTCTCATTCACATTGGCTATATTCCAAGTGTTAACCAGTCCACACATGGCAAGTGGCAACCATATTGGTGAGCACAGGTTTAGCTTCCACTAACTGTTTCTGCTTAAGGCTTTCAAAAGTTGAACATTTTTTCCAGACCTTTGAGGATCAAACCTCAGATCTGACCCACACCAAAAGCCCAATGGTGGCCCTTAGAGACACCTTTCACAGGAGACCTTTTTAGGCAACAGGTACCCCCAACATACACACCTATACAGGAGAAACACTTTGAATATAGTCCCATCTGATGGTGACTCCTGGTATGTGACAGCTCCCTGCTCAGGGAATAAGTATTGCATTCTGAATTTGGAAATAATTTTTAGAAAAGACATAGTATTTTAAAAATACAAATGAAGGGCTAATCTTGGAAAATGCAAATGAAAGTGTAAATGACTTTCTTCAGAATACACATAAATTATTTCAGGCAATAAAGATTGATTTATTAAAAAGAAGATTGATTTATTAACTAATTAACTCAATGGTAGACTGTTGTAGTACCCTGAAGCAATAAATCCTGAGAGTCACTTATTGTGTTGCTCTTGCTTATGACTGCATTTGGGGCTTTCTCCCCTCTTATGGATCCTATTTGTTGACAAATATAAGTCACACTGCTTATTTAACTTATAGGTAGAGTACATCATGAGGAACGCTGGGCTGGAAGAAGCACAAGCTGGAATCAAGATTGCCGGGAGAAATATCAATAACCTCAGATATGCAGATGACACCACCCTTATGACAGAAAGTGAGGAACTCAAAAGCCTCTTGATGAAAGTGAAAGAGGAGAGTGAAAAGGTTGGCTTGAAGCTCAACATTCAGAAAACGAAGATCATGGCATCTGGTCCCATCACTTCATGGGAAATAGATGGAGAAACAGTGGAAACAGTGTCAGACTTTATTTTTTTGGGCTCCAAAATCACTGCAGATGCTGATTGCAGCCATGAAATTAAAGATGCTTACTCCTTGGAAGGAAAGTTATGACCAACCTAGATAGCATATCAAAAAGCAGAGACATTACTTTGCCAACCAAAGTCCGCCTAGTCAAGGCTATGGTTTTTCCAGTGGTCATGTATGGATGTGAGAGTTGGACTATGAAGAAAGCTGATTGCCGAAGAAGTGATGCTTTTGAACTGTGGTGCTGGAGAAGACTCTTGAGAGTCCCTTGAACTGCAAGGAGATCCAACCAGTCCATTCTAAAGGAGATCAATCCTTGGTGTTCATTGGAAGGACTGATGCTGAAGCTGAAACTCCAATACTTTGGCCACCTCATTCGACAAGTTGACTCACTGGAAAAGATTCTGATGCTGGGAGGGATTGGGGGTGGGAGGAGACGGGGATGACAGAGAATGAGGTGGCTGGATGGCATCACCGACTCTGTGGACATGAGTTTGAGTGAACTCCGGGAGTTGGTGATGGACAGGGAGGCCTGGTGTGCTGTGATTCATGGGGTCGCAAAGAGTCGGATACGACTGAACAACTGAACTGAACTGAACTGATATGCCTTATAAGAAAAGGAGAGTTGGTTTATATGGCATTTTTGTGGGAGGAGTACCATTTTGTCTTATTGCAAGGTGAATGGAAGAGCTTGGGCAAGATTCTTGTACAATTTTCCATTAGATTCAATTATAATGTAATCGATGTCAATTACAAGTCTTTAGTGAGCAAATAAATTTTCCAGAAACTTTCAGATTACCAAGAGGAAGGGCTTCCTCTGTAATTACATCTATATTAATATGGTTGCAGAGACTACAGGTAGGATCTACTCGAAAGACAAGAAATGGATAACAAAATGGGTATTTTGGCATTTTATCTTGTGCAATATTATCTTCCACACATATATAATTGTAGTCTATTTTTCTTGTGCCTTTTCCTAATGCATAATGTATTTTGAATTACATAGTTTATATACAACCATATACACACGACTTAAAACAACTAATTTTATGCTTAGAATGTGAGCCAATTTAATGTAGTTCTGAAGAGGTCAAAATTCTTTGTTTAGAATTTTATTTTCTTTATCAGTGGTTTACTTCATGGGTCCCCTAGAACATCACTGTCCAACAGATAATGCAAACCATAAATGAAAATTACAAATATAATTAAAAATTTTCCTGTCTCCATATGAGAAAAGTAAAAAACAGGCATAATTCATATATTTTTATTAAACCTTAAATATCCTAATGAGATATTGTACCACATTTTATTTTTTATTTAAGGCATTGTAATCCGGTGTGTTTTTTGGTACTTACAGTCTCTATTGATTCAGACTAGCCACAATTTCAAGTACTCAATAGCCACATGTGGCAAGTGGCTGCCATTATTGAACAGCACAAGCAAAGATAATATTCACAGTGAAATTTTAGTATAAGTTACTGAATATATGTTTTCTTGTCCAGCAAGATGGAAACCCAAGACCTAGTCAAAATTATGTTTAACAATCAGTTAAATATAAACTTTCATATTTATTAAAACAAAATTCAAAGAAATCTGTCATGATCTTCTGTTAAAAAGTATTACTTCACCTACAGAATACAACACTTCTATTTTTTTCCTTTTTGTGCTATTGGCAAATTTTCAGGCTAGGTTCAGCACAGACGGTTTAAAACCCTTGATTACAGTTTAAACTAGTCTCAAAATTAGTTCACATAATTACCTGTCAGTGGAATCTGTCACTCTTTTTTCCTTTTTCAAAACATTTTTTTTAATCTAACATCTTCAGAGTTTCTTTACAAAATTGAATGAAATATTAGAATGACTCACTCTGAGTGAAAAAAGTTAATTTCTATCTCATCCTTTCGTTCAAATGTTTGATTTATTTTCCAGTGTTGAAAAATCTGTAGCATTAATCTCTGTGACTTAAAGAATTGCAGTACAGTTCAGTAAGACACTAGAAAAACTTCAGACATATTTACAAAAAGAAATACGCACAAGCTATTACATTGTCATACACTGGTGCACTTGTCTGCCTACGTGATATTTTTCTCCATGTTCAATGGTGCATATCAAGTTAACAACCAAAATTTATTATCTAATGTATTGTGTGATTAATGGGATAGCTCATATTTTAATCAGCCATAGATTTCTTCTCAATGAGGTCTACTTGCCTTAAGCACAATATATTCATTCAGTCTTAACTTTTTACAATAGGTTTTCTTCTACTTTCCTTTCTATTTATTTTTAACAAAAAGTTCATATGGATGCTTCTAACAGACTTAATAAATCATTTTGTGATACCATTGTATTTTTAAAAACCTGTTTGTTTGACTCTTCAAGAGTGCTCTGTATTTAGTTATTTTCAATACAATAACTATATAGTCTATTGATCACCTCCCACTAAGTCAGCAGTATCTCCCTTTGTATCCCCTGCTTGACTATAAGCTACTTAAGAAAAGTGATATCATATCAATTTTCCTATTTCATAAAAATAGTAACTTAACTGTAATAGATGCTTCATAAATCATGCGGACTTTATGAATCATTATAAAGCTGCAACCTCAGTATTAGTCTAACGAATGACTTAACCAGTTCAAACCAAAACATGGAGTCGTAATAGCTATATTAAACATTATATATTATACTATAATAGGAATATTCAACAGTTGCTCTGTTCTAGGCACTATATAAATTAGTTGTGATGTTTTAATTATCCTATAGGTAAAGGATCTGCCTGCGATGCAGAAAACTCAGTAGATGCTGTGGGGTTTGATCGCAGGGTGGGGAAGGTGCCCTGGAGGAGAGCATGGCAACCCACTCCATACTCTTGCCTTGGAGAATCCCATGGACAGAGAAGCCTGGCAGGCTACAGTCCACAGGGTTGCACAGAATTGGACATGACTGAAGTGATGAGAAAGCAAGCACACAGACCTCATAACATTTTAAGTATCCTATAAGGATAATTATCATACAAGGATAATTAAATGCTAATATGAAGTATATACTATGAATAGCCCCACTGCAAACCAGTAAAATTGAGGTTCTAAAGAAAAGGAATCTTGTCTTAGAGCAGAGTGACTGAGTCAGGGTTTGGATATACACTGCCTGAAGGCAAAATTTGAGTTTTTAACCACTGACAAGGCCTCTAGTGGTCTCTGGTTCTGAGCATCTTAGATGACAACACCTTTAAAAAATGGAGTTTCTAACCAGGGATGATTCCACTGAATGCTACATATTTATGCTGCTGCTGCTAAGTCACTTCAGTCGTGTCCGACTCTGTGCGACCCCATAGACGACAGCCCACCAGGCTCCGCCGTCCCTGGGATTCTCCAGGCAAGAACACTGGAGTGGGCTGCCATTTAGATACAATAGGCAAATACAAAACAAATACATCATTCATAAGCATAAGAATATTGAGACCAACTTACTGAATAGCTGTAATCTTCTGTTACTGTTATTTATTAACTTTTTCATTATTTTTTCAGAGTAAGCTTTATGTACCTACCATCAGTTCAGTTCAGTTCAGTCGCTCAGTCGTGTCCGACTCTTTGAGACCCCATGAATCACAGCACACCAGGCCTCCCTGTCCATCACCAACTCCCATTGTTCACTCAAACTCAAGTCCATCGAGTCAGTGATGCCATCCAGCCATCTCATTCTCTGTCGTCCCCTTCTCCTCCCACCCCCAGTCCCTCCCAGCATCAGAGTCTTTTCCAGTGAGTCAACTCTTCACATGCGGTGGCCAAAGTATTGGAGTTTCAGCTTCAGCATCAGTCCTTCCGATGAACACCCAGGACTGATCTCCTTTAGAATGGACTGGTTGGATCTCCTTGCAGTCCAAGGGACTCTCAAGAGTCTTCTCCAACACCACAGTTCAAAAGCATCAATTCTTCAGCGATCAGCTTTCTTCACAGTCCAACTCTCACATCCATACATGACCACTGGAAAAACCATAGCCCTGACTAGACGGACTTTGGTTGGCAAAGTAATGTCTCTGCTTTTTAATATGCTATCTAGGTTGGTCATAACTTTCCTTCCAAGGAGCAAGCGTCTTTTAATTTCATGGCTGCAATCAGCATCTGCAGTGATTTTGGAGCCCAAAAAATAAAGTCTGACACTGTTTCCACTCTTTCCCCATTTATTTGCCATGAATTGATGGGATCAGATGCCATAACCTTTGTTTTCTGAATGTTGAGCTTAAAGCCAACTTTTCACTCTCCTCTTTCACTTTCATCAAGAGGCTTTTGAGTTCCTCTTCACTTTCTGCCATAAGGGTGGTGTCATCTGCATATCTGAGGTTATTGATATTTCTCCCAGCAATCTTGATTCCAGCTTTTGCTTCTTCCAGCCCAGCGTTCCTCACGATGTATTCTGCATATAAGTTAAATAAGCAGGGTGACGATATACAGCCTTGACTTACTCCTTTTCCCATTTGGAACCAGTCTGTTGTTCCATGTCAAGTTCTAACTGTTGCCTCCTGATCAGCATACAAATTTCTCAGGAGGCAGGTCAGGTGGTCTGGTATTCCCATCTCTTTCAGAATTTTCTACAGTTTATTGTGATCTACACAATCAAAGGCTTTGGCATAGTCAATAAAGCAGAAATAGATGTTTTTCTGGAACTCTCTTGCTTTATCAATGATCCAGATCTCTGGTTCCTCTGCCTTTTCTGAAACCAGCTTGAACATCTGGAAGTTCACAGTTTACGTATTGCTGAAGCCTGGCTTGGAGAATTTTGAGCATTACTTTACTAGCGTGTGAGTCAGTATGATAAGTTAACCTCCGGCAAAAAAAAAAAAAAAAAGAATAGACAATTGAGAAAAGATAGTCTCTTCAATAAGCGGTGCTGGGAAAACTGGACAGTTACATGAAAAAAAAAAATTAAATTAGAACATTTCCCACACAATTAAAAAAAATACTGGAATATATTTAGGACTTAAATGTAAGAATGGATACTACAAAATACCTAAAGAAAAATATAGGCAGAACACTCTTTGGCTAAGTCATAGCAAGATTTTTTTATCTGTCTCCTAAAGAAAAGAAAAGCAAAAATAAACAAATGGAACTTATCTAAACTGAAAAGCTTTTGCACAGCCAAGGAAAAATAAAAATGAAAAGATGGTCTACTAAATGGTAGAAATACTGGCAAATGATATGACCAATAATCTTAAATGTGTAAAAAAGCTCATAAAAATCAACATAAAAAACAAATAGTTCAATTAAAAATGGGCAGAACCTGAATTAATATTTTCCACAGAGAAATGCAAATGGCCAACAGGCACACAAAAAGATGCTCAACATTACTAATCACAAGGGAATGCAAATCAAAATCACAATGAAATTTTACCTCACACCGGTCAGAATGGCTATAATCAAAAGATCACAAATAATAAATGTTTGCAATGATATGGAGAAAAAGGAGCCCATGTATACTGTGGAGATGTCAAGTCGTGAAGCCACTATGAAAAACAGTATGGAGTTTCCTCAAAAACTAAAACGAGAACTACCACAGCTACATGATCCAGTAATTCCATTTCTGGCTGTATATACAAAGAATATGAAACCACTCAAAAAGTTACATACACCCCAGTGTTCACAGCAAAATAAGATTTACAAAAGCCAAAACATGAAAGCAACCTAACTCAGACATAAAAAGAATGAAATTTGGCCATTTGAAACAACATAGATGGAACTGGACGGTGTTAAGTGAAATTAAACAAATCAGAGAATGATAAATATAGTATATTATCACTTATATGTGGAATCTAAAATATAAAACAAAGATAATAAAACTGAAGAAAGGTCACAGATACAGAAAACAAATAGTGGTATCCAGTGGAGAATTGGAAGGGAGGAGAAGCGAGATAGGTGTAAGAAAGGGAATATTAGGGTAGGGGATTAAAAGGTAAAAACTGCTATGTACTATGGGCTTCCCTTGTGTCTCAGCTGTTAAAGAATCCACCTGCAATGCTGGAGACCTGGGTTCAATCTTTGGGTTGGGAAGATCCTCTGGAGAAGAGAAAGGTTGCTGCTTCAGCAATACATGAACTGGGAACCTGCAGATGTATAAGCTTGGTTTTAGAAAAGGCCAAGGAACCAGAGATCAAATTGCCAACATTCGCTGGATCATAGAGAAAGCAGGGAATTCCAGAAAAAAAATCTACCTTTAATTAGTTGACCACGCTAAACATTTGACTGTGTGGATCACATCAAACTGTGGAAAATTCTTAGAGAGATGAGAGTACCAGACCACCTTACCTGTCTCCTGAGAATCCTGTACACAGGTCAAGAAGCACAGTTAGGACCAGACATGGAACAATGGAGTGGTTCTAAACTGGGAGAGGAGTAAAATAACCTGGATATTGTCACCCCATTTGACTTATATGCAGAGTACATCATGTGAAATGCCAGGCTGGATGAATCACAAGTTAGAATCAAGATTGTCAGGAGAAATATCAACATCCTCAGATATGCAGATGACATCACTCTAATAGTAGAAAGCAAAGAAGAACTGAACAGCCTCCTGATGGAGGGTTAAAGGGGAGAGTGAAAAATCTGCCTTGAAACTGAACATTCAAAAACCTAAGATCATGGCAACTTCATGGCAAATAGAAGCGGAAAAAGTGGAAACAGTGGTTGCTTTATTTTCTTGGGCTGCAAAATCACTGCAGATGGTGACTGCAATCATGAAATTAAAAGACACTTGCTCCTTGGAAGAAAAGCTATGACAAACCTAGACAGAATATTAAAAAGCAGAGACGTCACTTTGCTGACAAAGTCCGTATAGTCAAAGGTATGGTTTTTCCACTAGTCATGTATGGAGGTGAGAGGACCATAAAGAACGCTGAGTGTCAAAGAATTGATGCTTTTGAACTGTGGCTTTGGAGAAGACTCTTGAAAGTCCCTTGGACAGCCAGGAGATCAAACTAGTCAATCCTAAAGGAAATCAACCCTGAATATTCTTTGAAACAACCAATGCTGAAGCTCCAATACCTGGCCACCTGATAAGAGCC
Organism: Moschus berezovskii; assembly: GCF_049115385.1. Lineage (NCBI taxonomy): Eukaryota > Metazoa > Chordata > Mammalia > Artiodactyla > Moschidae > Moschus > Moschus berezovskii. The sequence goes on from NC_142466.1 coordinate 25,973,599, forward strand.
AACTCACTGGAAAAGACCCTGATGCTGAGAAAGACTGAAGGCAAAAAGATAAGGGGTGGCAGAGGAAGAGATGGTTAGATAACATCACTGACTCAATGGATGCAAATGTGAACAAGCTCCAGGTGGTAGCAGAGGACAGAGGAGCCTGGCACGCTACAATCCATGGGGTGGCATAGAGTGGGACATTACTTAGTGACTGAGCAACAACTGTGTATAAAGGAAATAAGGTACAAGGATACTTTGTACAGCATAAGGAATATGGCCAATATGTTACAATAACTTTAAATAGAGTGTAATCTATAAAAAATTTTGAATTACTAAGTACAGTTCCAAACTGAATAATGCACTTGAATTCTGGAATCAAAGAGGTTTTCAAGTACTTTGAGTTCCTTTCTATAATGTAGACAGAAAGCTGGTATGGAAACATATTGGCAGCTTGTGACTTAATCTGCCTCCACAAACTGAATGGACAAATGGTTTTAACCAAAGGAGTATTTCCAAGCGAGCATAAAATAGATTGCCTGCCAAAGTTCAAATTTCTTTCAAATGGGGCTTTTAGATTAATCATTACCCACACTCTTGATTGACTAGGCCTGCAAAAAAATAAAGAAAAGAAAAATATGTGTGATTTACATTTCTGATTAGAAAACTCTGAAATCTCCCATTCAGTAATGATGTCTTCAGTATGCAAGTAAGATGAGATGGAGGCTCAAAGGTCCAGGGGAAAAGCACAAATTTTTCCTGAGAATAATTATTTTTACCAAAAAATGCCATCTTATCCTCTGCAGCCGTTCAGTCAGGCTCATGAGTTAGTTCAGCTGCACATGCGGCTCATTCCTTATCTAATGTAAAATGATCTTAGTCTGACTGCACTGCTCAGCAGTTGAGAAGCTCTAATTGTTTCCTGTGCATTCACAGTTTTGTGTTTGTAAAATGTCTACTCATTTTTCTTTCCCACTGTATAGCCCTTTAATTAGACATCATCAGCAACTTCAGCATTGAAATATAAAGAATTCTTGGGAGAAACAGATTCCATATGTACTCATTTCAGTCGTCTTCTGGGCAGTTTTTCTGCTCCAGTGACCCTCTTTTATTATACTGCCACTTGGAATAGCCACCATTTTTATTATACTGTCACTTGGAAGAGCAACACTACAGTGTTCTTGGCTAGCTATCTTACGGACACGGCCTTGAATCCCCACCAAAAATCTGTGCCAAGAATTTAGTGTGACTCTACTTGCACAAGTGAGAACAAAGGCTCACACTGTTTGACTAGCTAAAAATCATGATGCTCGTGAGTGAAAGATCTCAGGTAAATGTGCCTTTAAATACTAACAGACACATCTTTTAACCCTTTTATAATCAGAGACAGACAAGGAATTGACTATTCTAGATTTTAGATATACTTCCTTGTTTTAGACTGAGCCCCTGCACTGGATTGTTGGGATGTAATACTGTTTGAAATCTATTCCAGCATCACTCTGCAACTGATGACTTTAAACAAATATCTCAGAAACGTAAAGCCGACTTCCAAGCTGTTTATGCTACCCAACTTCCATGCCAGAGGATACAATGACACACACATGATTTGTCCCATTTCCTAAAGGTGAGATTAATTTGATAGAAACAAACAAAAAATAATCCTGAAGGGGAAAAAACTAACCACCACCACAACAAATCAACCCACTTAATCTGAATTCAGAGGTTCTGGCTAGTTCAAACAATGAATAAAGAAAATGGAAAGAATACAATTTGCAGCAATTTTGCAAAAGAGGACAACAACAAAAAAACCCTTACTTTACAAAGAGCTCTGGCTTCATATCTAACCAAGCAAGAAGCTAGGCAGAGGCAGATAATAATGTGATTACTCTGGTAATGATATGCATTAGGTACATTATGGGAAACAATAGTGCTCCCTACTGAATGCAGTCAATCCAGTTATTGATTTTTCTTAATGTTAAAAGCGCTACTCTAAAACTGAAAAGAGATATCCTTTATTTATTCTCTTTCCCTTTCAGTTTCCAAGTCCATAGATCTTTGATGCGAAGTAGTATAGCAAGATAATGGAGTAATGTATATCTAATCTGACACCTACTGGGCCAGGCTAATGTTTCAGATAAAAACTGCTAGGATACTGCTGCTCATGAAAAAAGCAATCCATGATAGGAAAAAATCTGAACTTTCCTTTAATTTTTCTTTAGGTTTGTTTTCTAAATCATCCTTGGAAATCAAGCATACTTTTCTTTCAAATCATAATGGTAATATACTGATTAGTCCACAGATCAGGTAAAGCTCGTAGGTCTACATTAAAATGCTCTCTCCAGCATAAGTTTCATCTATTTAAGCTTTCAATACATTATCATTGTATAGTTAACAGGGACATATGTACCTGGATATACCCTTTTAAACCTCTACAACTACAGTTTAAATCAAACTTCTACAAACATAACACACGCAGACATACTCATCTCCTACTTTGCCCTCATTCTATACTTCGAGCCTCCTCTTAAATTAATATTCAGTATAGATAGGGTTGCAAAGTATCCACAGTTGCAGAGTCAGACACAACTGAAGTGACTTAGCACAGCACACATACACACACACATACCTGTAGCTAAACATTTCTAATAAACATGAGAACAAATATTTCAATAAATATTTTGGCAAATTTCAACTTTCTTTTTCACTTAGCAAAATATAGTATTTTTTCATCTTTATTAAATATTATTTCACACTGTCTTCGTCAAGGGAATTATTAAGTAAAATAGTAGACTGGTGTCAAAAGTTCCTTTTATGATTGATTTGTTTCATCAGAAAGGCCACGCAGTGTATTTGCTCCCATCCTCTGCCTGATGCTTGATATTCATTTCCTTCATTCATCTCAGGCCTCTATCACTTTTTTTATTAACTCTAGAGGATAGTAAGAAACATTTCCTCTTGTCATTTTCACTTGGCCAATTTCATTTAAACTGCCCCCAGAGGATCTGAAACAGCATGTCCAAGGTGACAGACCTAAGATCAGTAACAAAGGAACTAAAAAGCATTTCAATACCCTCAATTTAATCAATGCAAATCATATGTGCATTTCTATTGAACTTTTCCATACCTTTTAACAGTGGAGAATCAAAACTAAAAAGTAATTCAATTTTATCAATCTACCTAAAACAAGATCTTCCCTAGGTCTGTTAAAATTACTAAGATGAGAAAAATTGCTTAATTTTTAAAGATTTTTCCACATGACAAACTTTTCGCTTAGCATATTGCTTACTTGGCCTGAAGCCATGTAGGTGAATACAGTAAAACATTTTGGCCTGGTATAGAAAAGCAAACAACATCAGAAATTAATTATTCAATGTTTCTAAATGGCTCTAAGCCCAGTTAAGATTATTTCATCCAATTATTAACATGGAGACGTGAAGTACAAAGCACTTAGGATGAGAAATAATTCTGTTTTTCTTCTCCCTATTTTCTCTTTTCTATCCTATAATCCTTTGGGAGAGACTAATTCAGATAGCTTGTTATTCAAATGGCTTTCCAAGGAGAAATCTTTTTTCATGTTTTCTCTTCCACTTTACACTCTAAAATTCTCTTCCAATGAGAGCTTTCTATGACTTCTTCTTTGGCTAAAAGAATTTTGAGACCTCTTATTTATGTACCTGAGTTGGCCAAAAAGGCTTTCTCCATCTAGTTTCTTGAACATTTGCCAAATCTTGTGCTACAGATATTAGAAGGCTTTTAAGTTACTACAAGATCAATATGTTTATCAAAGGTTATCTTTACCCTGAATATAGTTTATGTCCTACACTATATATTCTAATTTTTTTTTAGTTATGCAGTAATGTACAAAATAGAAACTAATTTCAAAGCACTATCAAATTAAAAACTGTATTTGGTCCTACTTTCTTCTTGTTTAAAAAAAATATTAAGTAGGTCTGAAAAAAATTCTATTATAAAAAACGTCTGAAATGTTTAGGGAATAACTGCTCTGGCGTAGGTATAGATCTGTATAAAAAGTAGAAACCATAAACCTTTTAGCAGAAAGTGTCAATGGTAATACATCCAAATGAATTACTTTTGTTTTACTTATTCCTTGTCCATGCTTAAAGTTATCATAAAAATGGAGAAACTAATATAACCATGAATTATTTTCATCTAGAAAAGCATATAATAACGATTTATTAAAAATAGGTATTCCAGGAGTTCCTTTGTGGCCTAATGGTTAGGATTCCAAGCTTTCACTGCCATGGCCCACATTCCATCCCTGGTCAGGGCAGTGTGGTACAACCAAAATAAAAATAGTTATTCATTAGTTTGTTAGTTTGATGAGTACAAATACAATATATTGCATTAAAAAGACTTTTATACTTTAATGCCCATTTCACACACTTTCATTGTATTGATGCTTTTGATTTTGGTGTTGGAGAAGACTCTTTAGAGTCCCTTGGACAGCAAGGAGATCATCCTAAAGGAAATCAACCCTGAATATTCACTGGAAAGACTGATGCTGAAGCCCAATTTGGCCACCTGATGTGAAGAGCCAACTCATCGGAAAAGACTCTGATGCTGGGGAAGACTGAGGGCACAGGGCGAAGGATGTGACAGAGGATGAGATGGTTGGATGGCATCACCAACTCAATGGACATGAGTTGAAGCAAACTACAGGAGACAGCTGCAGTATATGGGGTCACAAAGAGTCAGTCGGACATGACTTAGCAACTAAACAACATTATACTGAATTTTTACAAGAGTCACAAACTTTTTCAGCCTTGATTTCTTAATTGTAAAATAATAATATCTATCAAGTTGGCCTGGGGTTTAGACAATTTATGCAAATTACCTGTAGCAATGCGTGCCCAGTAGGAGGTTTCATAAATAAGAACTTCTTCCACTAAATGTCACAACTCTTGAGTGAAAAAATGAAAGGGTCATCAGCCCCTACCTTACAAGCAACAAAATGAAATGCAAAAATAACCAAGAGATGTTCCATGTTAATACAGTGATTAAGGACTGGAACCCAGGCATTCTGCCCCTAGCCTAATTTATTCATTCACTTACAATCATATTTTACAGGTTATGGGGATGTAGCAATAAAACAGACAAAATTCCAGCTCTCGTGGATTTTATGTTTCAATGAGAAGAAAATAAACAGTCAGCATGTCATGTGATAGTAAAGCAAAATAAAGCAGACCAAAGGGATGAAAACTGATGGAGTTGAAAAGGGTGGGTCATTTCATGTTGGATCTTGGGAATAGACCTCTTTGATGAAATCTTATTTGAGAAGAGATCTGAAGGAAGTAAGGGAGTGAGGCATGTAGGTTTCTGGAAGGTCATCCCAAGGATGATTGCTATATTTTAGAGACAGCATGGCAGTCAGTGGGTCTAGAGCAGGTAAGGTATAAAGATGAGATCAAATAGTCTAAGCAGACAGCAGATAGTTTTGGTGCCCCCTTTGTTCTTATCACACTGCATCACACTTTTCAGTGAATCACTGTTGCTTCGACTGTGATACAGGGACTCTTTTCTAGTATTTCTATTCTCTCTCTTCCTGCCATTAATTAGTAGGCTTTGTCAATACTCCAACAATAACGTTGCAAAAACTGAAGTTTACAATGCCTCTTAAATACACTGCTTGTCAGTTATCCCAGTGAAGGTGTTGTCAATTACAATTCACAGATGAGGGAATGGAGACACAGGAGCCCTGGCTTGTTTCTACAGAGTCATAATTTCATAAAGCAATATGTTAATTTTGAAATGCTAATCCCATTGCACCATGCCTCTAACCCCACTATTCTACTTCTCAATATGCTCCTAGAATAAAAGCTCCATTTAGAGTTTTCCCTGACAGTAGGAAGGTTTGCTTCAGAAAGAGGTAATATCTCAAAATCACAAAATGCACTTAAATGTAACATGTGTGAAATATTTTGTATCAACATGCTGAAAAGAATAGGATTTTCTCAGAAGAGAAAATCAGCTATTTACTAGAGCTAAGTTTTCAACAGAAAATAGTCAAGTATGATGTCTTAGTAAAAATGTAGTTTATTGCATGGATTGAATGTGGTTCTTCTTAAGTTTACTTTGGGGAACATGATTCCTAACTTTGTATACATATATACACACACACACAGAAATACATTTAAAAATAAATAAAATTTCCATCTAAGTTTTATATATCAAGTTTGTTTGAAATCAAACATCTTTAAAAGTACAATTTATGAAATATCTTCAGTAACCTGACCATACCTTTGTTATTCTTTAGTTGCTAATTCGGGTCCAACTCTTTTGCAACCCCATGGACTACATCCCACTAGGCTCCTGTTCATGGGATTTCCCAGGCAAAAATTCAGGAGTGGGTTGCCATTTCCTGCTCCAGGGGATCTGCTTGACCAGCAACTGAATCCTCATCTCCTGAGGCTTCTGCATTGGCAGGAGGATTCTCTACCACTGAGCCACGGGGGAAGCCCCAACCATACCTTACTATTCCATTTTTCTGATTAACCATTAATAGACATGCATCACATAACATCAAGGAAACAAAAATAATTTATCCCTCAACTCCACACCTAAAGTTAGAAAATTTGGGTGAGTGACATAAATTAACAGGAACTTCCATAAATATTTCGTTCATAGCCAGAAAACATTCAAGATTTCTCCATAGCAGAATTAATCTACATGCAGGCCAGCCATCATACTTAATTAAATTTGTAAGGGTCACATCAGAGGTAAAGAATATTATCCACATGGGTAATGCAATAGGAATACTAATTCACTCAAAGGAGTCTCAGTTGCCCTTTCAGCTTCACCTTTTCTTATAGAAATTCTTATTGTGAGAATAAAAATACCAAGCTAAGCACATCTACTAACTCACACCCTTGTTTGAGCCCAATTTAAATGTCTCATAAAATCATCCATTACTATGGGCAATAAGTATTTATATTGAGGCTTCATCCATCTGTTCTCATTCAAATAAAGAAGGATATTATTTGTATACAGGAAAAAAATTCTGTCTCAAGGAAATGTGTCTTAGCTGTTTGCTCACCACAGTGTTACTCAGAGTACAGCAGTTTTTGTGTGTGTCATTCCTACTGGGCATAAGTTACTGATTTAAATATTACAATTAGCAAAGCTAAAGACCGTTATCAAAATTCACCACCTTACTCTACTAATTCCTTCAAGCAGATTGTCCTTTTATGGTACCTTCTTCCCATCAACCAGTTACAGACAAGCTGGTTCTTGATGATTAAAGCTCAGATTCTATCAAGGACTAAGACTGTTCATAATTTTCTAACAAATAGATTAAGTTCATATATATTTGCCAGTTGCTTATTAATGTGCCAGAATCCTTCTGAGTTGCTTGATTTATTAAACAGAAAGTCAATGAAAAGGAGCACAGAACTTTGGGAATAAGCAGACATCAGCTAAAATCCTGAATCTTATAAATGGTGTGAAATCACGCAGGTTGTTTAATCTCACTGAGCTTCAGTTTCTTTAAGGATAACATGCTGATAATATTCTACCTCAGAGCATTGTTTTTGGTTCAAATGAGATAATGCTCAAAAAGTATTCAATAAGTATCTATAATTATTATAATTATATAATACTTATTTAATTATAAAAGCATTGTATGTGCATATGTGTTTATATATGCCATTCTATTTCCCTTGGATACATATCATCTGTAAACGCTACACAAAAACTAACTTCATGTTCACAAACTTCAAATGTATTGACTTAATAAAATTCTAAATCATTAAAGCTGAGTTATATTGGTGAGTGGATAACGTTAACTGTATCAGTCAGCTATTTCGGCATTAAGTGCCACATGCATTAAAAACGTGGTTTAGTCGTGTCCCATATCTCCAATCTGTATCATTCACAACTCTGATTTCCATCCCATACCATTCATCAAAAGCATTTTTTAGGTCCAAATCAATTTGACTCAATAAATATAGATTGAGAATCAATTTTACACAAGATAGTCCTAAGTGCTGAAGAATGGAGAAAATTTAAGAAAATATTTCCTGCTAAAAATTAAATGACTCTACTTTGGAATTGGACACTCACATTATACCACATCACTAATATCAAAACATTATTCATATGAACAGATGCTTATCAAAATTCATCATCTAACTCCTTCATATTGATTTGAAACCTGTGCTGCAATAATAAAACAATAAATAGTATAATTAACATGTTTAGAAGAATAAACAGTACTTTAACATAAGAGAATTATAGACTCTACTATTCTACTCCTCTGGATCTCAATTCACCTATTTGGAAAACGATGAGTTTGGAGTATCTAATTTGTCTTACAATTATTTTCCCCTAATTTCAAATATTTCTCCAATTAAAACTGTAAATTTGTTAGCCCTTGGCTAGTTAAATGTTGTAGTTATCACGATCAAACATGTTGACCGGTTGTGACATTTATAGCTTCTTCTATTATAAAATTAATGTCAACTCATTAAAAACTTAAGGAAATCAATTAAAACTGAAAAAAAGGGCAATATAAGATTTTTCCACAAAAATATTCTAGATAAGTGTGTTGAAGTTTCTCCTATCCAAGTGTGTTAGGAAATGTGGGTGCATCCTCACACACACAATTTTTTCCTAAATGGTTATAATCATAACTACTTTATGCAAAAGATTTCTTAAAATTCACTTTGTGATCATCTGATACTGGGAGTTGGAATGGAAAATGTTTGCTGGGAATTTTCTTAGAATACATACAGGATAAAAAAATACTGAACACATTTTAAATATAAATAAGTCAATTTACTGAACTTAATTTGGATTGCAACTCAGATAAAAGATGTGCTAGAATAACTTCACCATTTTCAGAATAGACAATACAAAATCCTACTACAAAGTTTAGGGTAAACCTGGCCAAGATTCAGTTCATCCCCAACTGCTAAATCTACCACACACATATACCATATATATGCCTCAAAATTGTGAGAGAGACAGAGAAAAGGTGTTTGCATACGTATGTGTGTGTTTATAGGGTGTGTGTGTAGAGTGTGTGTTTGGCTGGTGGTTAATATAAAGATAAAACTGCCAGGGAAAAATTCTTTACTCATAAGCTTTGGGTAGAGTGACTGTTTCATTATACTTGCAATTGTCATTTCAAAGCTCTGTCTCTAGTTTCTTACAGCTCTGCTAGCTCTGTGATATAACTAGATGGAGATCATTCTACTGTGACCAAGTTACATCTCAATACAGAACCCTCATTTTTCATGTCTCCTGCTTAAAAACAAACAGCAAGCTCCAGAGAAAGACATGCGGCTAACTGATATGAACCTAAACTAGAACAGTGGCATTTTCAGAAATGAAATGTACAGTTCTCAAAAGATTCATATCTTAAATTTTTATCTGCAAAGACCTTTCTAAAATCTTGCTCTTTGAGATATGAACTAGTTTTTCATCTCCCGAGGCAGGTCAGCACTAAGCTGTGTGTGATAGTGCTTGCATGGCAATTTGGGGGGCAAGAATTATTTTCTTCTGAATTTCTCACCTAATAGCTACATTTCTTGCCTCTCACAGGAACATTTGTGCTTAAGATTTTTTATATCAGCAAGTAAAATTCAGAAGCCATGTTTTATAATAAGCTAATGATTCACGTGTAACCAAAACATTGAAAAGGAATGACATACAGGATTTAGTCTAACTATAAGTTTATTTTTGCCTCCCACTGTCTATATAAAATGTATCAAGTGGAGAAAGAAGCTCCCTATACATTTTCATAATTCTATAAAAACTTTAACTTACAAAGCCTTGTCTTACTTCAGTAATTAAACATGTCCAATTCATCAACAGTTTAATGATTTTTTACATATTTTCTTTCTCTGGAGCTAAGACCTGTAGTTAGCCTGCTTGTCTTCAGGGCAAGGGTATAATTGATGGACTCTTTTCTTTTTCTGCTCTGCTTTTTCACCTCTTCCTCAAATCCACTGCTGTATTTTGAAGCTCCCTAAGGTCAAACAGTGGAAACAGTGTCAGACTTTATATTTTTGGCTCCAAATCACTGCAGATGCTGATTGCAGCCATGAAATTAAAAGACGCTTACTCCTTGGAAGGAAAGTTATGACCAACCTAGATAGCATATTAAAAAGCAGAGACATTACTTTGCCAACCAAGGTCCGTCTAGTCAAGGCTATGGTTTTTCCCGTGGTCATGTATGGAGATCCAACCAGTTCATTCTAAGGGAGATCAATCCTGGGTGTTCATTGGAGGGACAGATGCTAAAGCTGAAACTCCAATACTTTGGCCACCTCATGAGAAGAGTTGACTCACTGGAAAAGACTCTGATGCTGGGAAAGATTGGGGGTGGGAAGAGAAGGGGACAACAGAGAATGAGATGGCTGGATGGCATCACCAACTCTGTGGACATGAGTTTGAGTGAACTCCGGGAGTTGGTGATGGACAGGGAGGCCTGGCGTGCTGTGATTCATGGGGTCGCAAAGAGTCGGACACAACTGAGGGACTGAACTGAACTGAACTGAAGGTCAAACAGTGGCAGCCAAGAGAAGTCAGGGCAGGAAAATGCTTTCTTGCTTGTTCTCTGGGCCAGGAAGATGGCAGAGCCACGCATATTCCCCCAGGGGCCCCTCAGTGTCCCCTGGTCTGCCTCTCTGGCCACTCCTTCAGGCTCAACCCTGGTTCCCAGGTTGTCCACAACCTCCACATGCTATTGGAGTGCTCTGGTGCCCTGGGCAAGACTAAACTTCAGTTGATATCCCTCTCTACTGTACTCAGTATGAATTTGGCTACTTTCTGACAGCAGCCTCCTACTTTCTTGGCTTCCCTGATGGCTCAGCTGGTAAAGAATCTGCCTGCAATGTGGGAGACCGGGGTTTGATTCCTGGGTTGGGAAGATCTCCTGGAGAAGGGTAAGGCTACCCACTCCCGTATTCTGGCCTGGAGAATCCCATGGGTTGTATAGTCCATGGGGTCACAAAGAGTCAGACACGAATGAGGGATTTTCACTTCCTACTTCCTTACTTTGCTCAGCAGATTCAGCTTTATCCCTCCCCCATGTGGTCCTTCAACTGCAGGGAATGAATATCAAGGGAAGTTCAGTTGATATATTTAAAGTCCAGTTGAAGCTCCATACCTTTAAGGTAGAGATATGATTTGCTCTCAACCCTTTGCTATAGGAAGAAATGTTCACGGGAGCCATGGAAGCAATTCTCATATATCTAATTTTATGATTTCTCTAAAGTGGTCTCACCTTTACCAGAGGACTCAACAATTTTGGTGTTTGGTGCCTAAGCTGAAAGCTTAATTTTATCTTGTTACAGTTACACATGTAAAACATATCTGATATATACAATATGACACAATATCTTATACGTAACATATGCTTACTTAATGGTACTTGTCATTATTACTGTCACCACCATCAATATAATACTTACCACCAATGGAGAAGTGTATCTTACTCACTCAAGTCTTCAGTTTTCACTTATATTCCAAAGTTTAAAGCAGTTTTATTTATCAGTCAAGATCTGGAAACAATCTAGATATCTATTAATAGGTAAATGGATAAACAAATATTGCCATATTCTTAAGGTGCAATGCTGCTCATCAATAACAGAAAGAACTACTGATACATACAACATGTGTGTTTAGTCGCTCAGTCACATCCGATTCTTTGCAACCCCGGGGACCGTAGTCCGCCAGGCTCCTCTGTTCATGGGGATTCTCCAGGCAAGAACACCGGAGTAGGTTGCCATGCCCTTCTCCAGGGGATCTTTCCAACCCAGGGATCGAACCCAGGTCTCCACATCTAAGCCCTCAAACAACAGAGTTGAATCTTAAAATAATTATGATGAGTGACAGAAGACATATTCACAAAAGAGTTCATGGTGTATCATTCTGTTTATATAAAACTCCAGAAAATGAAAAGTATTCAGAAGACAGATCAGTTTTTGCTTGGGGAAGTGGGTGATGGCAGAGAAATAAGGGTGATAAGTATTACAAAAGGCATGGAAACTGGGGTTTGATTAATGGAAACGGGTTTACTATCTTGACTCTGCTGCTACTGCTGCTAAGTCACTTCAGTCGTGTCCGACTCTGTGCGACCCCACAGACGGAAGCCCACCAGGCTCCCCCGTCCCTGGGATTCTCCAGGCAAGAACACTGGAGTGGGTTGCCATTTCCTTCTCCAATGTGTGAAAGTGAAAAGTGAAAGTGAAGTCGCTCAGTCGTGTCCGACCTTTAGCGACCCCACGGACTGCAGCCTACCATGCTCCTCCATCCATGGGATTTTCTAGGCAAGAGTACTGGAGTGGCTTGCCATTGCCTTCTCCGATCTTGACTCTAGCGATAGTCATATTTTTGTATACACACACACACACACACACACATATATATGAAAACATAAAATTGTACATTAAATATATTCAGCTTATTGTATGTTATTTATACCTCAATAAAGCTCTTTATAAAATATTTAAAAAACAGAAGTATGGACATCCTACTAAGTTATCAAAATATTAATGAGTTTTCATCAAAGTCTTCTCAGACTAGTTTGGGATCATTGCATTTCCAATTTATATCAGGAACTTTGTCTATTTCTCGAATGATCCACATAGTCAAGATTAATATCTTGTGAAAGGTTTAAGTTATTCACTGTACTTCTAGCCACTTTTATATTTTGCTGTCAATTTGAATATAATATTTTACTAAATATATTAATATGTTTTGATTTACATAATATATATGAATACTACTAACATTATTTATTTTTAAATTTGTCATTTGCTGCAAATTCATATAAATTCTATTAGCTTTTCAGTGTTCCCTCTTGGGCTTCAGGGAAATCTGTTTGGAATTTGTACCTTCTAATGTATTTAATTGGGTATTTTCATTGAAATATAGAAAGAGGAGTGTCTGCCATCACCATATCACCAAACTTTGACCCAAAATCTGCCATGTTTTTAAACACAATAGTTATATTCCTATAGATAAGCTGATAGAAAATAATTTGCCCTACATGATATTGTATACTATTTTAAGACCAACTGTCTAAATTCCCTATAAGTACCTCTCTGTTAGATGGATATTATAACACAAACATTTCTCTTGCATAAAAGCTGTGAAATCTGCAATGCTGTTTTTAGGACCTATCAGTTCCTTTTAAGAAATTTTAAGTAACTTTTCACTTAGTTTTTATATTGGAGCACAGTGCATTAAACAGAAAATCTGGTTAGTCTTTGTTTTGAAAGAATTTATGGTTTAGAGTCTTAGGCCACAGAAAAACTGAGCGAACGGTAGAGAGATTTCCCAAACGCACCCTGCCCCGATAGATGTATGGCCTCCACCGTTATCAACATCCTTCACCAGAGTGGGACATTTGTTAAAAACTGATGAACCTGCATTGACATCATTATCACCCAAAGTCTACAGTTTACATTAGGGTTCACTCTTAATAGGCACTGCACATTCTATAGGTTTGGATAAATGTACAACAGGTATCTATCATTATAGTATCATAAAGAGTAGTGTCACCACCCTATAAATCCTCTCTACTTGCCTTTTATACTATTTATCTCTTGTCCCCACACACTCCTTCAGCCTCTGACGACCACTGATGTTTGTACTGTCTCTATAGTTTAGCCTTATTAGCAACTAACAATTAAGAAATTATATTTAAGGAAAGAATGTTATATTTATTTGGGTAGTATCAAAATTTTGAAAGCACTTTCACATATACTGTACAATTTTTTCCACAGAACATCCCTGTATTATGAGTCAAAGTTAACAAAATATGAAACCACGTAGGCACAAAAACAATGAACTTATAACTCTCAATTTCATGTTTTTTCTACTAATCTCTGGAAGTATAGATGGTATGGTAGGTCAGTGTAAGTCCTGGAGTTGGCCTGCTTAAATCTTAAACCCACCACTAGTTACATAACTTTAAGCAAGTTTTCTTGTCTAATCAAGCCATATTTTTTACCATCTTTAACACAGGCATAACGACAGTATCTTCCTCAGTAGATTGTCATGATGATGAAGTGATATGATGTACACAAAGCTCTTCACATCAAATTTTATCATAGCATGTGCTCAGGAATTATTAGATTTTTAGTATATTTTAAACGTATGAACAGTAATAATTTTGTAAATCCCATTTTTTAAAAAGATGAGAAAATTGTAATGATAAGTGCATTCATTGGCTGTCCAACTATGATTATGGTCTATTTTTCTACTGATCTTGATTAGCAAACATGCAATTTTAAAATAGGATTGTTTGAATGTATAAATTTACTGCAGAATAAACATTAGTATGAAAGATAGTATGAAAGAATAAAGACAGTATGAGAGAGAATTTTATTTTATGCTGCACAAAGCTTGTTATTTTCTGTGATAAGTTATTCAACATTCCATTGACAACAGAACATAATAGCAAATTGAAGCACATCAGTGAGAACTTTAAAAATAAAAACTGGAATATAGTGTATTAAGAAAGGTCCTATCATTCATTATAGCCTGTGTCATCTGTGATGTAACTGTGACATACAGACGCACCCACATACTCAGGAGCACACACCATGAAAGTCCAGAAAAACAAAATTAGGTGCCTGAGGGCTTGATATCTGAAACTGAACAAATCCGATAATCCAGAATGCTACATTTGGAGGAAGGCTGCTCATTTCAGCTTCAATCACTTCAGTAGTAAAATAAGGACAATATTACTTACACTGAGAGTCTTCTGTCAGGTACATGGCTTATAGCATGTGACTCCAGACTCCTAACTATTCTGAAGGCTCAAGCTCCATGCTTGACTGTTCATCAAATAAAAACCACGCATGCAACATGCTTTACACATTCCTGACCAAAGAATAAATTCCTACAAAACTTGAAATCATTTAATCATTTATGAGGAGATTATGCTATTTCTTATAGACACGGATAAAGAAAGTGATCCTATGTTTTAATTACAGGGAAAATAGACAAAAATGCTTCGGAGAGTGGGGGGAAATGTGGGGAATACTAGCCTGGTAACTCCACAACTTGGCACTGAATTTGAAATAATTGATGCCACAACAGGCCAAACCTTGCTGAAATAGTAGGTAGGCCAAGTAGAAGATGGAGGGAACGAGACACTGTGAGTTAGAATGACAGAGAGAGGAATCCTGTGTTTCCTGCATCTTCTCATGTGTAATACTTCCTAACAGGAAGAACATCTTTAATCAGAAGTAACCATCTCAATGAAGCCCTCTCTGACACTCTATTTAAATTACAAGTATCTTCCCTTCCTGATATATTTTCACCATTGTAACTATCAATTTTACTTTTTTAGATTATTATCTGTCTACTCCTACTAAAATGTGAACTCTACTGAAGGCATGAATTTCATGCTTTGCTCCCGATTGGGGCCCTATCACCTATACCAGTGCCTGACAAGAGGAAGCTCCTCAGCAAATGCTGAACTAGCCATGAATCATGACACTGTGGGTGAGCCTGGGGGAGAGTAATGTAGCTAGATTTGTGCTCACTCACAGTTGTCTGTGTCTGACTGCTAATTAAAGAAAGTCTAATTCTGGCATTTCATACAAAGCTAATCTCTGGGATGCTATTTCCAAAAGAAACAGACATTTGCACCTAGATTTTTTTTTTCACTTTAAATTTTGTATCGGGGTATAGCTGATTAACAATGTTATGATCGTGTCAGGTGAACAGCAAAGGGACTCAGCCATATATATATATACACACATACACACTCACATATATATGTATATATACACACGTATCCATTCTCTGCTCTTAGATTTTATCAAGCCTTAATTCTAATGTAGTCCCATTTTCTGGTCAAACTTCAAACTCATGGCAGGAGCTCCACAACTGACCTACATCTAAATGTTTCCTGTTGGAAGGGTACTCAGAAGTTCCACATTTTACTGGTGTAATGTCAAAGCAGCTTTTCATTAACATCATTTTTAAATGCTTTGTAAAAAAATAAGTACAGCTTCCAAATACTTAGTAAGTTCTTGAGCTAGCAGTGGTTGACTATAGATCTTAGAAACGGGATTCCATTCTCTCTTCCCTAATCTCTGGAAATGGTATCTGAATGCTGTGGCTTTCTGTACAGTATGGACTCACACTGACTCAGTTTTCATTCTAGATTTGACACTATGACACCACCCTTATGGCAGAAAGTGAAGAGGAACTAAAAAGCTTCTTAATGAAAGTGAAAGAGGAGAGTGAAAAGGTTGGCTTGAAGCTCAACATTCAGAAAACAAAGATCATGGCATCTGGTCCCATCACTTCATGGGAAATAGATGGGAAAACAGTGGAGACAGTGTCAGACTTTATTTTTTTGGGCTCCAAAATCACTGCAGATGCTGATTGCAGCCATGAAATTAAAAGACGCTTACTCCTTGGAAGAAAAGTTATGACCAACCCAGACAGCATATTAAAAAGCAGAGACATTACTTTGTCAACAAAGGTCAGTCGAGTCAAGGCTATGATTTTTCCAGTGGTCGTGTATGGATGTGAGAGTTGGACTGTGAAGAAATCTGATCGCTGAAGAATTGATGCTTTTGAACTATGGTGTTGGAGAAGACTCTTGAGAGTCCCTTGGACTGCAAGGAGATCCAACCAGTCCATTCTAAAGGAGATCAATCCTGGGTGTTCATTGGAAGGACTGATGCTAAAGCTGAAACTCCAACACTTTGGCCACCTCATTCGACAAGTTGACTCACTGGAAAAGACTCTGATGCTGGGAGGGATTGGGGGCGGGAGGAAAAGGGGACGACAGAGAATGAGATGGCTGGATGGCATCACTGACTCGATGGACATGAGTTTGAGTGAACTCCAGGAGTTGGTGATGGACAGGGAGGCCTGGCATGCTGTGATTCATGGGGTTGCAAAGAGTCGGACACAACTGAGTGACTGAACTGAACTGAGACCTGTTGAGGCAAGTTACTTAATATTTCCAGCCTTAGTTCTCAACTCCACCATAGACAGGATAACAGTATCTCCCTCATAGAGTTGCAATTTGCATAAATGAGATGATGCAGTGTGAACCTCTTGGCATGATGATTGGCAATTGTGTGTGCTCCATAAACATTGGGCTTCCCTGGTAGCTCCAATGGTAAAGCATCTGCCTGCAGTGTGGGAGACCTGGGTTTGATCCCTGGGTCTGGAAGACCCCCTGGAGAAGGAACTGGCAACCCATTCCAGTACTCTTGCCTGGAAAATCCCATGGATGGAGGAGTCTGGCAGGCTACAGTCAATGGGGTCACAAAGAGTCAGACACAAATGAGTGACTAACACTTCCACTTTTCAATGAACATTACGTATTGATGTCATCAAATTTTAAATTTATGAAAGGTAATAATTTATTTTTTCTGCAGGCTGGGTAAACAGTAAGAGGAATGCAATGATAAACGTGTGCATTATCTGCCCAACTCTGATTGCCGGCAGTTTTCTGATAATCTTGATCAGCAAGCCTGTAATTTAAAAATGGAATAATTTGACCACATGTTAAAGGTATCTCAGTGGTGTGGTTTATTTTTTAATGTGTTTCTTAAAATGTCTGCATCTAAAGGATATCATGGATTTCATTTTCATTCTCTTTCCTTCCCATTCCCAACTGTGTAGAAAGTAGATGAGCAAAGCTAGAGAGTGTCAGGGAATGATAGGATTGGTCAGGGGAGATTTCTCTGAGGAAGGGCACACCACACTGAATTCTATAAAGAATGTCTGTTGCATCTACCTGGGAGAGAGGGGAGGAGAAAACATAGAGAACGGGCAAAGGAGAAGTCAAAATCTCTCAAGAATCCCAAAGGCAATATTGCTTCTGAGCTCAATGGAGTGATAGCAAAATCTATCCTGTCTTTCTTCAATCATGTGAATTACACTGAAACTCAGTCTTTCCTTCATCCAATATAACGACCTGGTGACAGGTTTCCATGTTCAAGGCTGCATCTCTCAAAGTCATCCCACATTGGATAGACGAGAGAAAGAGGCCACATCCCGTCCCTTTGTGAGATGTCATTTTAGTCTTTAAAAAGTAATAGAGGTTACCTATTTCCATATTCCTCAAGGTCTAATCATACACATAAGAATGGTAAGCATTTAGCCTTTAACCCTTTACCTCTAATGCCACCTGAGCTCTCATCACCACGTATAAAACAGCAGCCCCATCCACCATCGCTCGCCTTTCCCACCACCCTGCTTTGTATTCCTCCATGGCTCTTACCAGACATATTATGTAATAATTTGATTGTATTTATTCTCTACCTTCTCACACTAAAGGACAGTCTTCATAAAACTATGACTTGCTATGTTGTTCACTGTCCTACTTCCAGCTACTAGAAGTATACCTGGTACAGAGCAGGCATTCAACAGATATATAAACATAAATTAAAAATTTCAGGAAACATGAGAAAACTACTCTGGTCTTTCCCTTCATAAAGAAACAATACTTATGCTTTTCAATGTTAGATAGTTCTGCCAAAGAATTATTTTAGTATAAGGTAGAAAAAAGTAATTAAAATACTTAGGAAAAGTTTTAAAGAATCAAAAATACCAAACTACAGTGCATGGCTCCCTATCAATATCATCACTCAAATCATCATTAATGAAATTAATGATTAAAAAAATTTTTAAAAGACTTAATCAATCTAACCATCTTGCTTGCTTTCTTATAAGAACTGAAATACCCTGATATTTAGAAACATCTGGAGTTTATTAAATTTCTCACTTTGACCTGAATAAATGAGATCATGCACAGACAATGACTAGAACAACAATGAACAATACTTGTGTATTTCGGAAAATGCCCTTTTCTAACAATGGTGGTAAATGACCACCAACACCTACTGTTTTTCCCCTACATCTTTCCTTTTCCAACAAACACCAATGGGGGTGGAGGGAAAGGCCAATTTGTCTTGTGAAAGGTCCTGGATTGTAATTTTAGCAAAATCAATCCCAACTTGCTTTTCACTGAAGTGTCAAACTCAGCACTTGAATCTATCCTTTGGCAGTGCAGCGGAATTGAACACATGCAGCTCCATTAGCATTACAGGTTGTCTTGCACACATCAATCCCCGGCTGTCAATGACAGAGCAGACCAGATAGAAGACACTTGTTGAACAGCTGAGAGGACCATGTCAAAGTTGCCCTCTGCAGCATGCCTGTTATCCTTCATTTGTCCCTTTTGTGCTCAGAAAGTCAAAGGCTACAACAGAGCTTCACAGCAACAAGTATAAAGTACTGGGGTCTGAGCCCATCTGAACTCTCCCAAGATACATCTTCTAGATTTGGGAGAGCTCTATTAATCAGAGTGTGATGCTACAAGGACCCTAACAATGGACTTTTTCAGAGGAGTCTTTGTTTTTATAAACACTAAATATTTGTACTGTAGATTTTACCTGAGTTCCTTTCTACCAACAACGAAAAAATGTCACCTGCCTCACAGGAGAGCAACATCATATGGAGATGCTATATGGAAGAGACCCAAGTCCTATTCTCCACTAACGATAGCAAAGAAACCCATGTGTCTTAAAACTATGTTTCTAATATCAAAATTTTGAGGCTAAACTTAAAACATGACCGTAAACCATATAAAAGAGACAAACTCCAAGAGACGAATGCACTAAAGAAAACAAGAATATGTCTAATCTCTTTTTGGCCAAGAAAACCAGATTTAAAGATGGCCTATGTTAGAAATATGCTTTACAATATTAATTCATTAAATAAATGGTCAACATGAAAATTCCAAGAATATGTATACATAATAGTCATTTTGTAGAACATACTGAAATATACTTCAAGCATTTACCTTGAATAGATATTCAACGAGAGAAGATGCATAGAGACTTATGACCTATGTTAAAATTCTTGGCTCTGTCATTTATGAGCTTTGTAACCTTGGAAAATTACCTAAACCTCTCTGAATCAGCTTTATCACTAAGAAAATAAAGATAATGGCATTATTCAAACTTCAAGTTTCAATGTCTGTCAGAGGGGATACTCCATGAGAAATTTTAACATTCATTACTCACCAAAGTCATGATAAATAAAATTTAAGTGTTTTAGAGAGAAGAATACAGAAATAACTGTGTTTGTGCATAAATATGTATCTCTATGAATCACAAAGATGTGTGTATGTGTGTGCAAATGTAGAAGTATATACATAACCATGGAGCATGAGAACTAGTTTTTAAAATATTTTAAGGACTCATCATATTTATAGGACCAAAATTATTAAATAAAATATGAAGAAATCATAAATATGTAACAACATCAAACTGACTCTTTCAAAAACTAAACAGTATAAATATTGAAAAATTTTAAAAATTAAACACCTTTTACAATAATTTGAAATAAAGTTGTTAATTCCATGTTGTTAAATCACTTGGAGTCACTGAATATATATTGTATCCACATTTATTTCTATTCATCCTAGGAGACTTCAAATTTGAGGCAGGGAAGTCTCTACTAAATCACCTGGCCAGGTAGGTTCTCACTTTGTAAATCAGCTATTTAGCTCTTCATAACTCTTTGTTCTAAGACTTTTCCCTATCCTGACCCCCATCATGGTAAGCATTTCATTCAAAATAAATATACTCCCAGAGCTCATTTCCCAGGGAGCAATTCTCACGAAAGCCATGAATTCCCAATGTGACTTGAACTCTGAGTACCAAAGTGCAAAATCTACCATGTAGTTAAGCCTCATGACTGAAGCCTGCAATCCTGTCTATGGTATTGGCCACCCTTCTGTAATTAACTCGGTGCAGGCTGATTTCCTGTGTTTGTCTTTCAACAGAAGGGGATATAATGCAATAGCTTGAAAAATGAAAGACCTTCTCATTTACACATGAAAAACCATCTTATGTGGTAGCTCCACAGGGCTGTCTGCAGAGCTCTGCGTATACATTGCATTTAAGGGCTCAGATCTCTCAGCACCTGCTGTGTCACTACAGACCCCCACTAGTTTGAAGCCTGTTAGAGCAGGAGACTTTTCAGGCTGTGTCTACAGGACGCCAATACAGTTGGTCAATTCAATTCATTTGACGAGGGAAAAAAAAATCAGTCATTCTAGTAGGAGAAAATCCATCAAGCCATTTCTTTGGTGTTGTGTAGACAATTACTGGTTACCTTCATTTTCCATTTGCCAACTGTTCTATAGGGCTGTATAGACCCTGCTCCAGGCTCATCATTTGTTTTAACCACACTAAATGCAGCAGTGAATAAAGTTTCCAATCTGAAAGCTGCCATCTGCTCAACTACAGAGAAGAGATTTAGAAGATGCTACCTAGTTGCAGCCCCACAGAGGCCTGAGGCAGCTTTTGCCAATGAAAAATGCAGTACTGGTTACTTTTTTCTGTGAGACTGCCCTTAAGAGACAAAATTTTTTGTGTATTACTATATAAAGAGAATTATACCACTGATCAGCTGTTTATAATGCAGACATATTGTTACTGAATTGATAAAAGGACAGTAACCATTATCCAGTTAATAGAGTTATTAACGAGAGACAAATTGGTTGAATAATCTGAAAGCAATACGGATTAGCTCAGAAATTCTTTGACCACTTACACACTATGAAGGATTTTAATGATAGTCACATAAATGGTCTACAGGAAAGCATAGAACTTTAATAGTACAACACATAGCATATTTAGACCTTATGCATTGGATTGACTATGAGTCACTTGTAGTATATATTTATCTCTCTTGGAAGATTTCTCCTCAGCAGCCTCCTACTAGTATTGGCTCCTAGGAGCAGGGAACTTAGGTTGAATACTAACGCATTAACAAAAGTGTATTACTATTTAATATAAAATCTAAATATATAATCTATATTCCATGAATTTCTTATATTACAGAATTTAATATTTGTATAAAAACTATTTTACAATATATCTAATGTTTATATCAATCATATTTTCTACAAGAACCTGTGTTTAAGATCTAACCATTTGTTTCCAGTAAATAAGATCTTCAGTTCAGTTCAGTCGCTCAGTCGTGTCCGACTCTCTGCGACCCCATGAATCACAGCACGCCAGGCCTCCCTGTCCATACTCCCGGAGTTCACTTAAATTCGTGTCCATAGAGTCGGTGATGCCATCCAGCCATCTCATTCTCTGTCGTCCCCTTCTCCTCCTGCCCCCAACCTTTCCTAGCATCAGAGTCTTTTCCAGTGAGTCAACTCGTCGCATGAGGTGGCCAAAGTATTGGAGCATCAGTCCCTCCAACGAACACCCAGGATTAATCTCTAGAATGGACTGGTTGGATCTCCTTGCAGTCCAAGGGACTCTCAAGAGTCTTCTCCAGCACCACAGTTCAAAAGCATCAATTCTTCGGCAATCAGCCTTCTTCATAGTCCAACTCTCACATCCATACATGACCACGGGCAAAACCATAATCTTGACTAGACGGACCTTGGTTGGCAAAGTAATGTCTCTATTTTTTAATATAATATCTAGGTTGGTCATAACTTTCCTTCCAAGGAGTAAGCATCTTTTAATTTCATGGCTGCAATCAGCATCTGCAGTGATTTTGGAGCCCAAAAAATAAAGTCTGACACTGTCTCCACTGTTTTTCTATCTATTTCCCATGAAGTGATGGGACCAGATGCCATGATCTTTGTTTTCTGAATGTTGAGCTTCCAGCCAACCTTTTCACTCTCCTCTTTCACTTTCCTCAAGAGGCTTTTGAGTTCCTCTTCACTTTCTGCCATAAGGGTGGTGTCATCTGCATATCTGAGGTTATTGATATTTCTCCCAGCAATCTTGATTCCAGCTTGTGCTTCTTCCAGCCCAGGGTTCCTTATGATGTACTCTGCAAATAAGATCTTATGTGTCCCTAAATATGCTATTGTTTATCATTATATAAGATAGGAAAGAATCAACGGTAAACATCAGTCATTTAAAAAATCATGTAGCACTAAACTTACAGTTTGGATGGTAATAATACAATCCCACCATAGCAATAGGGACGTTATGCTGCAGAATTTCCACATTAAAAGACAATAACTGACTAAAGCTGCAAGTTATCTAAAGTTAGCTTTCAAACTGTAGTTCTTTATTTTGTTCTCAAGATACCCTGCTATGTTAAGATGAAAGTTTATTTTCACCATCAATTTGAAGCAACCTAGACCAGAGAGTGACTGTGAGAGAAAGAGCAAGAGCGTATTATCCAGCTGGTATAACAAAGCACCCCCCGAGAAACAGACTGAAGTAACAACTCAAGAGATTTAACTGAGACATAGAAGAAGAAATTCTTAGTAGTGAAGAACTGTTACGTGTTAGGATGGGTCAGGTAGGAAAGAATAAATTTTCTTGTAAAAAGCAGATTTTAATTTGCCTAGAATGTGTAGGTACAATCCTGCCAGAAGGTAAGAGGGTGAATTCTCAGGGTCCTGATGACTAATTAATTTTCTCTAACATAGCTAGCAAGTAACTAAGAACTATAAACATGCAGTATTTATTAAACATGAGGTATACTGCATTTTTTAAAAAATAGATATTCTAAAGACCAAGTCCCTGATTTCAGTAAGCATGTATCCTTCAAACACGAGGGATGTTGGGGTGGGGTAAGGTGATGTTATAATGCCACTGCTTTGTGATAGTCTAAACAAATACCTACTTAACAAAATGAATGAAGGTTCTATTCAATAAAAACACTGAAACAATTTAGTAGGTACATGGATCTGGGTTAAAAGTTAAATAGAGATGGAGTCTTTATGCAAAAAGAATTAAAGGGACTATAACCAGATAGATACATGAATTGAGATCCTTTGCTGGACATTGAACTGAGTCACATAGGCTAATAACAATTTTCATTGTAGGAATGAATGATACCAATTTTCAGATTAGGTGATGTTGATGATTGTTGGTTTATTAAGTCTTTCATTTTTCTAGGTAGGCATCAACACTTCCTCCCAATCCCTTAAAGAGAACTGTAAAAATTCTCCACAATACTCTACTCCACCAATATAAGTTGTCAATTCTTTTGCTTCTCAGGAGTTGTCCTTCCCAATACACTCTGTCTGGTATTCTGGACTGATTCCTCTCTTTTAAGTTGCACACCTGGCTTCCTGGGACTTGCTCATTCTTACATATATCAAAACTCCTGTTTTCTCAACCTGATCTGTTATTATTGCTTATTCCCCAGTGGTGGGAGAGCTTAAAAGATACGTGGAAAGTAAATTTTGACAGTCACGTTTGTTGACAAATGCCTTTATTCTATACTCAGACTGATTGAAAGCTTGGCTGCATATAGAACTATATGTGGAAAATGCTTTATTTCAAATTTTTAAAGAAACATCTTCCAGCTCCCAGTTTTGCTACTGAGAAGTCCTATGGCAGTCTTTTTATGAGCCATCACATATAAGCCATTTTTCTAAGAAATCTAGATCCATCTCTTTATTTCTGTCCTTTATTAAGGACATGTGGTACTGCCTTGGAGTGAGTGTTTTCTTGGCCACTTGGCTAAGTGCTTCATGGACCTTTCATTCTAGGAACTCATATCCTTCACCTTCCTAAAAAAGTCCTCTCGTTTCTTTGACAGTTATCCTTAACTGATTCTTTGCTCCTTTCTCTTTTTATGAACCTATTAGCTGAATATTGAAATTTATCTCTTTTTTCCTATCAAAGTTACATCACTTTTTGTTTTACTTATTCAATTTTAACTATATTTTTCATTTCAAAAAACTTGTCCTCATTTCGTTATTGTTTCTTTGATTTCTATAATACTATTTGATGAGTATAACATTTTTCTCTTATCTCACTGAGAATATTATAGTTTTATGCTGCATCTTCCATTCCATGGACTCTGTTTCCACTGATTTTTGTTTGTATCTCCTTCTCTCATTTGAAGTTTTCATCCAATTTCTAGTGGTCCTCAACTGTTCACACATAGCAAGAAATTAAAATACTAAACTAAAACTCAGTATATGGGCTGGGCTCATGAATTCATGGGCTGACCTACAAGTCAACAGAGTTTCAAGCCATATTACTATAAGGATATTATTCTCAAATGTTTGTTAAAGAGATGGGAATACCAGACCACCTTACCTGCCTCCTGACAGGCAGGTCAAGACGCAACAATTAGAACCAGACACGGAACAATGGACTGGTTAAAAATTGGGAAAGTACAACAAGGCTGTATATTGTCACCCTGCTTATTTAACTTTTATACAGAATGCCCCAAGTGAAATGCTGGGCTGGATAAATGACAAGCTGGAATCAAGATTGCTGAGAGAAATATCAACAACATCAGATATGCAGATGATACCACTTTAATGGCAGAAAGTGAAGAGAAACTAAAGAGCCTTTTGATGAGGGGGAAAGTAGAGAGTGAAAAAGCTGGTTTGAAATGCAATATCCAAAAAACTAAGATCGTGCCATCTTGTCCCATCACCTCATGGCAAATAGAAGGAGAAAAAGTGGAAACAGTAGCAGCTTTTATTTTCTTGGGCTCCAAAATCACTGTGGACCATGACCGCAGCCATGAAGACACTTGCTCCTTGGAAGGAAAGCTATGACGAACCTAGACAGCTTATTAAAAGCAGAGACATCACCTTGTCGACAAAGGTCCATCTAGTCAAAGCTACGGTTTTTCCAGTAGTCATGTATGGATGTGAGAGTTGGACCATAAGGAAGGCTGAGCATCAAAGAATTGATTATTTTGAATTGTGGTGCTGGAGAAGACTCTTGAGAGTCCCTTGAATTTTAAGGAGATCAAACTAGTCAATCCTGAAGGAAATCAAACCTGAATATTCATTAGAAGGATTGATGCTAAAGCTCCAATACTTTTGCCATCTGATGCAAAGAGTCGACTCATTGGAAAAGATCCTGATGCTGGGAAAGATTGAAGGCATAGGAGAAGGGGTTGGCAGAGGATGAGATGATTAGATAGCATCACCAACTTAATGGACATGAATGTGAGCAAACTCTGGGAGACACTGAAATACAGGGAAGCCTGGCATGCTAGTCCATGGGGTTGCAGATTGAGACATGACTTAGCAACTGAACAACAACACATTATCAAATGTCTGATTCAAGCAATGTCAATGCCTCCACTGCAGGAGCTAGACAAACTAAAAAGATGGCCATTCTCATGATTAAATATACAGATATTTACTTAAGGGCCCTGTTTTCAGGAAAGAAGCTCATCCCACCTCTACTTTAGCATGATTCAAAATTCCTTTTAAGTCAATTTCTCTGTAAAATAGATGTAATTAATCCTTCACAACTGGGAAAGCAGAAACTGCCTGTCTGTTAGAGACGGGAGGGCATCTGAGGCTTCCAAAGGCTTCTTTTATAAAAATAAAACAATGTGCTTGATTTTGTCTCCCCTAGATTTTGCCTTTCAGAGAACCTGGTGCCTCTAATCCCTTAAAATACCTGGGACTTTCCAAGGTCCAGTGGGAACAAAGTAACTTTCTCCTCTCTGGTCCTTCTCTATAGGTTCTTAGGGTTCCATGTCTGCTCTGCCAAATCATTTCCTCATCCATCTGCTTTGATCTGAATGTTGATGTCATCTATCAACTGCTGTTGTTTTCACTCCTGTAGATTTCACGTCCTCCCCCTCCCTAACCTCCCCACCCCCCACCCCCACCCCGCGGGCTTATTCCTGTTATCTTAGTTGGGTTTCAGGAGGTATTGAACACTTTCAATGCACCAAATTTAACCAGACTCCAATTCTTCTTTGTTCAAGTGTGAAATGATGAAGAAAAATGGTTATCTACAGACTTTCAGATGCCAAAATGTAAATCTCAGAGGTAAGAGGACCTTATATGCAGGGAAAGCTTGAGTAGTGATTTTAGATGGGGACAGACAGAAAGGGGAAATCTATAGAAATGATCACTGTTTTCCTACCTCTGAGAAAGGAGCAGCTAAAGTCAAAGAAGTTTGACCTCCAGGAATGTAAGCTACTCACACAGAGACAGTGCCAGCGGGCAGAAAGCAAGGGGAAAGATTCAAGGAAAGCCAAGAAGACAACTTTGAATGCATTAGCATTTACAGTGTTCTCTCCAGCCCAGGTTCAAGGACAAAGGCAGATTCAAGAGCAGAGGAAACACATGATCTGACTAAAGAAAATAACAGAAATGAAGAGGTCAGGAGCAGAGATGGTATACAGAAATAGTTGTGGCAGGACACTGGGACTCTGGAAAAAAATAAAAACAAACAAAACTAAAGGAGACATCAATAAAGATCAGGAACAACCAATTCTAACTATGTTAAAACCCAAAGGTAGCCATTCAATTTTTAAGAGAAAGTCAAGGAATATTTTTTTTTATTCTAGAATCTAAATAGCTAATGAGAAGGAGATTTGACAGTACTCCAAGGGTCTGCATTTGGAAGAGTTCCACATGCTTATTTTAATTGCATTTTCCCTTATTTTGCATTACAAAACATGCTCGATTTTGAAAACTCTAGGTGGAAGCATAAAATCTTCTATGTAGTGCATTTTTCTGCCAACATATGTAACAATCATAAAAGCTTTGGAAAGGCAGAATTATAAAAGATAGCTACTGCCACAGATTTGGGATTGTTTTATTTATTAATTCATTCATTCTATCACACAACTATTATTTCTGAGTGCCTACTTATATGCAAGGAACCTAGAGATTAAAACATTAACAGAAAAGTTTCAAAAGAACTCACCAGAATTCTGATAGTAGGGGAAAAATTACAATTTTAAGTTATTCTATGAAACAGTTATTTTCAAGAAAACAAACAACTTGAAATATAATGTTTCTTGTACCTAAAAATCAGATATTGCTATAAAACTCCCTAAAGCACAATTGTAAACATACCATATAAGGAGGTATTTTGCAGGAATCCTTTTAAAACATTTTCAAAATGCATATACTAGGCATTTTTGCATTTGAAAAGAGCCATGAATTTTGCAGCCCCTGCACAGACACAAGTTTATACAAGAGCAAACTGATGGAGAAACAGCCAGAGAAAAACAAATTCAAAAGATGAAACTGTTCATGTCGGATCAAAAAGCTTCAAAAATGGAATATTTGGCAATTGCAAACAAACAGGATGACTCTGTAAATTAGTACTTTATCTCTGGCCATCAAAAAACTGGCCATCACCTGCCCACTGAATTCCTTATCAAATATCCAGGAATTTGTTGGGTGAGCTGATGAATTAAATACCAACAAATCTGTGTGGATCACTGTGGGATAAAGAAGCACATCAAGGAATCATGAAAATCCAAAAACATGAAAGATTACTGGAACTACCAAAACTACTTTTCTCTAAATTGTTACCATAATATTAAATGCACATTACTTACAGTTGCTGCACACCTACTAAGACTTAAACAATTAAATAAATAATTTATTTGTTTCATGGTTTGAGTTCCCTTCTTTTTAACAAATTTTCTTGTCATCTTTATAAATGCCCAAGTTAAAACTATTCTTTCAGTTAATGTTAAGAGAAGCCATCTAAGTGGATAGGCTTGCAGACACTTGCAATCATAATCAGGTGGTCTAGAAACTTTGATTCAGTTTGACTGTCATGGAGTCTAGAAATTTGCTCTTTACAAGGAAGGAAGAATGCGGAATAACTTTTAAGAACAGCACCCTTCAGCAGTGGCAATATTTCCAGGGGACTTTCCTTTTAAAGTTACAAACTCAGTTCAGTCGCTCAGTTGTGTCCAACTCTTTGCAACCCCTTGGACTGCAGCACGCCAGGCCTCCCTGTCCATCGCCAACTCCCATAGTTTACTCAAACTCATGTCTGTTGAGTCGGTGATGTCATCCAACCATCTCATCCTCTGTTGTCACCTTCTCCTCCCGCCTTCAATTTTTCCCAGCATCAGGGTCTTTTCAAATGAGTCAGTTCTTCGCATCAGGTGGCCAAAGTATTGGAGTTTCAGCTTCAACATCAGACCTTCCAATGAACACCCAGGATTGATCTCCTTTAGGATGGACTGGTTGGATCTCCTTGCAGTCCAAGGGACTCTCAAGAGTCTTCTCCAACGCCATAGTTCAAAAGCATCAGTTCTTCGATGCTCAGCTTTCTTTATAGTCCAACTCTCACATCATACATGACTGCTGGAAAAACCATAGCTTTGACTAGATGGACCTTTGTTGGCAAAATAATGTCTCTGCTTTTCAATATGCTGTCTAGGTTGGTCATAACTTTTCTTCCAAGGAGCAAGCATATTTTAAGTTACAAACTGCCCCCTCATCAAATTATGAAACAGAAATGCTGGCTCAGCCAAAATAAAAATAAAACAGTTTTTTTTTTTTTTTTAATGAATTTAGTTGTAAATGTTGTTTATACTAGCATGGAGATACAATTGATAGATAAAAGAAATAACAATGACCAAATTCCTGGTGGTGGAACCAGAGTAGCATTTAATTTTAACCATGCAAAAGGAACTTATTTTAGCATCTTTCTTCCATATATTACCATGATGTCATTCCTAACCATTTCAGCATAGTATTTGATACTGTTTTGTATCTATGGACTTCAGTTCAAGTTTTTCCCTTCTGAGCATTATAACCTCATTTTTCTTATATATAAATTTTAAGTATAGGGTGAATTGAATATCTGTGCAAAATATTTAGCAGAGCACTAATACCAGGTGAAAGAGGAAAATGAAACCAACCTATCGAGTTCCCTTTATAACAATGAAAGCAACAGATACGGAATGTGAAGGAAAAGGGACTTCCTTACATCAAAATGTTAAAGAGAAAAATTATCTTTAAAGTCAGAAAAAATTATTGGATTGGGTGATGAAGATTTAGCATTGTCTCAATAAAAAAATAATAAATCAGTGTTAAGGATCAGTTAAGTATTAATATCATTTCTGAAATCCCACCAAGAGTAGATCAATATTTTTTAATGTATCAGTTTATTAAAATAACCTGAACTACCTCATTCCCATAATACCTCACTACTCACTTTATACCTCCAACCATTAATTCAAGCTTCATTCATTCAATGATTTTTTTTTTTTTTCTGATACATGGAATACCTACAATTCCCTGCTATTATCTGGGGATACAATGAAGATGCACATCTCTGCCTTCATGAGAGACTAATTCTAGCAAGTGATTAAATGAATGATTATCAAAATGTCATAATGGGGAACACATGTACACCCCAGATTCATGTTAATGTATGGCAAAACCAATACAATAATGTAAAATAATTAGCCTCCAATTAAAATAAATTTTTTAAAAATTTCATAAATTATGACAAGTAGAAACATAAATACTTAAGCTGGCGAGAGAGGGGAGAGCAAGACTATACAGGATGATCAAAGAAGTTCTCCCAAAGAAAATAATTTTAAACTGAGAACTCAATAAGAAGAACCTATCAGATACATGTCTTCCCTGATAGCTCAGTTGGTAAAGAATCCTCCTGCAATGCAGGAGACCCCGATTTGATTCCTGGGTTGGTAAGAACCACTGGAGAAGGGATAGGCCACCACTCCAGTATTATTGGGCTTCCCGTGTGGCTCAGCTGGTAAAGAATCTGATACTTTAAGAAAAACAGAGCATTCCAGGCGCAAGCCTGCAGGCAAGAAAGGGTAAGGACAAAAAGAAAGCCATAAAGATTGGCACACAATAAGAGAAAATGAAAGTGGTCATGACCTGGTTGTAGAGGTAAACTAGAAGCAGAGTCCATGGGGGTACACAGGTCATATGAAACAATATGAATCTTATTCTAAAAGTATAGGTAGTAAATGCTTTAGAAACTGAATGCAGAGCTCCAAAATAGCAATGAAAGATAAGAAAGGTCTCCTAAGTGATCAGTGAAAAGAAATAGAGGAAAACAATAGAATGGGAAACACTAGAGATAGCTTCAAGAAAATTAGAGATACCAAGGGAACATTTCATGCAAAGATGATCACAATAAATGACAGAAATGGTAGGGACCTAACAGAAGCAGAAGATATTAAGAAGAGGTGGCAAGAATACACAGAAGAACTATACAAAAAAGATCTTCACGACACAGATAATCATGATGGTGTGATCACTCACCTAGAGCCAGACATCCTGGAATGGAAAGTCAAGTGGGCCTTAGGAAGAATCACTATGAACAAAGCTGGTAGACGTGGTGGAATTCCGGCTGAGCTACTTCAGTTCCTAAAAGATGATGTTGTGAAACTGCTGCACTCAATATGCCAGCAAATTTGGAAAACTCAGCAGTGACCAGAAGACTGGAAAAGGTTAGTTTTCATTCCAATTGCAAAGAAAGGCAATGCCAAAAAATGTCAAACTTCCTCATAACTGCACTCATTTCACATGCTACCAAAGTACTGCTCAAAATTCTCCAAGGTAGGCTTCAACAGTACCTGAACCGAGAACTTCCACATCAAGCTGCATTTAGAAAAGGCAGAACTGGAGATCAAATTGCTAACATCCATTGGATCATAGAAAAAGAAACAGAATTTCAGAAGAATATCTACTTCTGCTTCATGGACTACGCTAAAGCCTTTGACTGTGTAGATCACAACAAACTGTGAAAATTTCTTAAAGAGATAGGATTACCAGACTACCTTACCTGCCCTCCTGAGAAACCTGTAAGCAAGTTAAGAAGCAACAATTAGAACCTAACATGGAACAATGGACTGGTTCCAAATTGGGAAAGGAGTATGTCAAGGTTGTAGATTGTAACCCTGCTTATTTAACTTATGTGCAGAATATATCATGCAAAATGCTGGGCTGGATGAAAAATAAGCCAGAATCAAGATTTCCAGGAGAAATATCAATAACCTCAGATATGCAGATGACACTACCCTATGACAGAAAGTAAAGAAGAACTAAAGAGTTGCTTGCTGAAGGTGAAAGAAGAATGAAAAAGATGGCTTAATACTCAACATTCAAAACAAGAAAATCATGGCATCTGAAGGATAGTGAAGCCTGGTGTGCTGCAGTCCATGCAGTCACAATGAGTCAGACATGACTGAGTGACTGAATATCATCAATAGGTAGTGCTGACATGCATGTGTGTTGTGTGGTAGTGGTGGATATGATCTCACTAACCTGGAAGCAACAGTTAGAACTGGACATGGAACAACAGACTGGTTCCAAATAGGAAAAGGAGTACGTCAAGGTTGTATCTTGTCACCCTGCTTATTTAACTTCTATGCAGAGTACATCATGAGGAATGCTGGGCTGGAAGAAGCACAAGCTGGAATCAAGATTGCTGGGAGAAATATCAATAACCTCAGATATGCAGATGACACTACCCTTATGGCAGAAAGTGAAGAGGAACTCAAAAGCCTCTTGATGAAAGTGAAAGAGGAGAGTGAAAAGGTTGGCTTGAAGCTCAACATTCAGAAAACAAAGATCATGGCATTTGGTCCTATCACTTCATGGAAAATAGGTGGGAAAACAGTGGAAACAGTGGCAGACCTTATTTTTTTGGGCTCCAAAATCACTGCAGATGCTGATTGCAGCCAGGAAATTAAAAGACGCTTACTCCTTGGAAGGATAGTTATGACCAACCTAGATAGTATATTAAAAAGCAGAGACGTTACTTTGCCAACCAAGGTCCGTCTAGTCAAGGCTATGGTTTTTCCCGTGGTCATGTACGGATGTGAGAGCTGGACTGTGAAGAAAGCTGATCGCTGAAGAATTGATGCTTTTGAACTGTGGTGCTGGAGAAGACTCTTGAGAGTCCCTTGGACTGCAAGGAGATCCAACCGGTCCATTCTAAAGGAGATCAACCCTGGGTGTTCATTGGAGGGACTGATGCTAAAGCTGAAACTCCAATACTTTGGCCACCTCATGCAAAGAGTTGACTCACTGGAAAAGACTCCGATGCTGGGAAGGATTGGGGGCCGGAGGAGATGGGGACAACAGAGAATGAGATGGCTGGATGACATCACCAACTCGATGGACATGAGTTTGAGTGACCTCCGGGAGTTGGTGATGGACAGGGAGGCCTGGCGTGCTGTGATTCATGGGATCACAAAGAGTCGGACATGACTGAGTGACTGAACTGAACTGAACTGAACCTTATGGAATAAAATTACTCATGGAACAACAGACTGGTTCCAAATAGGAAAAGAAGTATGTCAAGGCTGTATATTGTTACCCTGCTTATTTAACTTATATGCAGAGTACATCATGAGGAACGCTGGGCTGGAAGAAGCACAACCTGGAATCAAGATTGCCAGGAGAAATATCAGTGACCTCAGATATGCAGGTGATACCACCCTTATGGCAGAAAGTGAAGAAGAACTCAAAAGCCTCTTGATGAAAGTGAAGGAGGAGACTTAAAAAGTTGACTTAAAGCTCAACATTCAGAAAACAAAGATCATGGCATCTGTTCCCATCACTTCATAGAAAATAGATGGGGAAACAGTAGAAACAGTGTCAGACTTTATTTTGGGGGCTCCGAAATCACTGCAGATGGTGATTGCAGCCATGAAATTAAAAGACGCTTACTCCTTGGAAGGGAAGTTATGACCAGCCTAGGCAGCAATATTAACGGTAAAACCAACCAATGTAATATTGTAAAATAATTAGCCTCCAATAAAAATAAATTAAAAATAATAAAAGTGTTTCATAAAAATAAGGCCACTGATGTTTTTTATATCAGTAACCAGTTTTGACACTTTTCAAAATTCATTCTTTGGAAATTCTTCCAAATAGTGATTCTGCCTACTTCCATTATGGTTGCTTTTCCTTTTACAAGACAGTGCCCTTTCTTAACAATCCTTGTGCATGTATGAAGGGACAACTAAAAATAAATCATTTTTGTTTGTTCTCAAAAAAAAAAAAGCAGAGACATTACTTTGCCAACCAAGGTCTGTCTAGTCAAGGCTATGGTTTTTCCCGTGGTCATGTACGGATGTGAGAGTTGGACTGTGAAGAAAGCTGATCGCTGAAGAGTTGATGCTTTTGAACTGTGGTGTTGGAGAAGACTCTTGAGAGTCCCTTGGACTGCAAGGAGATCCAACCAGTCCATCCTAAAGGAAATCAGTCCTTAGTGTTCATTTGAAGAACTGATGCTAAAGCTGAAACTCCAATACTTTGGCCACCTCATGCGAAGGACTGACCCATTGGAAAAGATCCTGATGCTGGGAGGGATTGGGGGCAGGAGGAGAAGGGGATGACAGAGGATGAGATGACTAAATGGTATCACCGAGTCGATGGACATGAGTTTGGGTGAACTCCGGGAGTTGGTGATGGACAGGGAGGCCTGGTGTCCTGCGATTCGTTGGGTCGCAAAGAGTCAGACATGACTGCGCGACTGAACTGAACTGAACTGAACTGAACTGCTCTATGGTAACTGGAGCAGCACACTAGAAGAAGCAATACAACTAGATAAAAGCCACTGGAATTAGCTCAGATATGAGATAGATATTTATTTAAGCCAAAGCTGAAGAGTGGATATCAACATAGTAGACAGATTCAAGTTATATACCAGATATAGAGCCAATAAATTCTGTTAAATTCTATTAAGGGGGTTTCAGTTCAGTTCAGTGGTCAGTCGTTTCTGACTCTTTGCAAACCCATGAATCACAGCACGCCAGGCCTCCCTGTCCATCACCAAATCCCGGAGTTCACTCAAACTCATGTCCATCGACTCAGTGATGCCATCCAGCCATCTCATTCTCTGTCGTCCCCTTCTCCTCCTGCCCCCAATCCCTCTTCGCATGAGGTGGCCAAAGTATTGCAGTTTCAGCTTTAGCATCAGTCCCTCCAATGAACACCCAGGACTGATCTCCTTTAGAATGGACTGTTTGGATCTCCTTGCAGTCCAAGGGACTCTCAAGAGTCTTCTCCAGCACCACAGTTCAAAATCACCAACTCTGCAGCAATCAGCTTTCTTCACAGTCCAACTCTCACATCCGTACATGACCACGGGAAAAACCATAGCCTTGACTAAAGGAACCATAGCCTTGACCTTAGGAAAAGGTAATGGTCAAGCATGGGTTTCCCAGATTGCACAGTATTAAAGAATCTGCCAACCAATGCAAGAGATGCAAGAGACATAGATTCAATCCCTGGGTCAGGAAGATCCCCTGGAGGAGGAAATGGCAGCCCACTCCAGTATTCATGCCTGGATAATTCCATAGAAAAAAAGAAGCCTGGCAGGCTACAGTCCATGAGCTCACAAAGAGTCCAACACGACTGAGTGACTGAATATGCATACACAATAATCAAGGATACTTGTTACAATTCTGGCTTGATTAACTGAGTAAATAGTGATGACAGTTACTGACATGGAAAAGACTGGAAGGAATAATTTGGGGGAAAAAGATCAAATGTCCTATTTTTAATCCATATAATTTTAATTACTTATTAATTGAGATACCAAATTAGAAGTTAGATATATCAATATCAGTTTGAATTGAGGAGAAATTTCTTGGCCAAAGGTATACAATTGAGGGTCATCATTTTATAAGCAGTATTTAAAACCATGTGGATGGATGAAATTTCCTAGTGAACAAGAGTAGAGAGGAAAGAAGAACCACGACTAAGGCCTGGGACAAGTCAGTCTTAACAGAATGTGCAGAAGAGGAACAAACGTCAGAGGAGCAGGGAAGGAGTGGTCAGTTCAGGAAAAAAAAAACAGACGAGAGTTGCATTTAGTTTATGAATAAGAAACTTCCATGAGATTTTCAATGTCTTTTTTTCTATGACTTAGACTTTCATTTCACTGTTCCTGCTCCTCACAATCCCAAATACAGAGAACGGACTGACAGAAAAGCATGAATTTTAGTTTAGACTACATTAGAAAAGGCATTTAAGTACTCCTTAACACTGTAGCTGAATTTTGGCAGTCTACTTAAATTCTCTGAAGCCACACTCTTCATCTACAAGATAGAGGGGGAAAAGCAGATGATTAAGAGGATTAAAACAGGTAATATATGACAAGCCCTTAAAACAGTGCTTAGAATAGGAAAAGCACTATTTATCATCGAAGTCATGTCTGACTCTTTGCAACCCCATGGACTATAACCTACCAGGCTCCTCCATCCATGGGATTTTCCAGGCAATAGTACTGGAGTGGGGTTCCATTTCCTTCTCCAGGGATCTTCCCGACCCAGGGATCAAACCTGGGTCTCCTGCATTGTAGACAGACACTCTACCATCTGAGCCACCAGGGAAGTCCTCAAAGATAATGTTACCTGAATATGTATTATTTCTCAAAACCTCTCTTTCACACTACTGACCATTACTGTTTGAACTTGATCACTGTCACAGGGAAAAATACTAATATGATAACAAAATAAAATAATTTATTGAAATAAAGGACCAAGATACACAAATGAGAGAAGCATACATAAAGTTAACATAAAAGAATATGAAGGGGCATTTACTTATGGATCATATATAAAACTATTAAAATGTTTCCAAAACAAAATAAAGAGGCATAAAAGGAGGAGGAAGAAGACAAGAGAAAAATTATATTGATTTTTCAGGGAACTACATCTCAAAATATTTGTAAATAAAAACTTTTATTTGTATCATAAAAAAGAAAACAAAGATAAATAAGAAATTTAAAGAATACATAAAAGGCTACCTTTGTAACTTTAGATAAAACAAATTTTGAAAGGTTGTGGTATAAGTGGCAATGTAAGTATAGAGTGACTCAAGAAAGATGGCATGCAAGGAATGTGTCTATTATTGGCACAAACAGATTTATCACAAAATTTAGGTCTTATAGGAAGACTTTGGCAACAGTCATCAACACAGTTCTATAAGTGAAGAGAAAAGATTGACTCAATGACAAAAAGGTCTATCGATTATTGTGTTTAAGAAAGAGCAGGGCAGGACTCCAGAAATTGAAAGCTGTTAACACTGTTCAATTGAGACCATAAAATATTTGTGGGGATTCTACTGCAAAGACAAATGGTTACATCCACCACAATGATAAATTAGATCCAAATCTGTGCAATAAAAGGAAAATGGTTGAGTGCCTAGTCTCTTCCATAGAGTTAGTAGAACACATGGCAAGGGTAAGCTGGTTTAGTTACCAAGTAATACTATATTAGGTAACTGCTTTTTACTAAAGACAACAGTCTATATATTCAGTGATAATATACATATAAGGGTAGCCATCTAAATGTAGGAGATATATGAGAATAGTATTTACAATGCGATTGGTAATCAAATGAAAATTGGGTAGAACTGACAGAATATAAATATGAGCATGTCCGTGACAGATACAGATGCATGGTTATAGGCTTCTACTGTGCACAGTGTCAATAGGTGCAGATACATATTTATACATGGCATCATTCTTAAATGATTATGGAATGCCACTGATAAAGACAGCATAATACCAAAGTCTGTTATAGACAATTGTTTGCCATTAAAGATAGGCTCAATAAAGGACAGAAATGGTATGGAACTAAGAGAAGCATAAGATATTAAGAAGAGGTGGCAAGAATACACAGAAGAACTGTACAAAAAAGATCTTCACGACCAAGATAATCACGATGGCGTGATCACTCACCTAGAGCCAGACATCTTGGAATGTGAAGTCAAGTGGGCCTTAGAGAAAATCACTACAAACAAAGCTAGTGGAGATGATGGAATTCCAATTGAGCTATTTCAAATCCTGAAAGATGATGCTATGGAAGTGCTGCACTCAATATGCCAGCAAATTTGGAAAACTCAGCAGTAGCCACAGGACTGGAAAAGGTCAGTCTTCATTCCAATCCCAAAGAAAGACAATGCCAAAGAATGCTCAAACTATCACACAATTGCACTCATCTCACACGCTAGTAAAGTCATATTCAAAATTCTCCAAGCCAGGTTCAGCAATATGTGAACCGTGAACTTCCAGATGTTCAAGCAGGTTTTAGAAAAGGCAGAGGCACCAGAGATCAAATTGCCAACATCCGCTGGGTCATGGAGAAAGCGAGAGAGTTCCAGAAGAACATCTATTTCTGCTTCATTGACTATGCCGAAACTTTTGACTGTGTGTATCACAATATACTGTGGAAAATTCTGAAAGAGATGGGAATACCAGACCACCTGACCTGCCTCCTGAGAAACCTGTATGCAGGTCAGGAAGCAACAGTTAGAACTGGACATGGAACAACAGACTGGTTCCAAATAGGAAAAGGAGTGCATCAAGGTTGTATATTGTCACCCTGCTTATTTAACTTCTATGCAGAGTACCATGAGGAACGCTGGAAGAAGCACGAGCTGGAATCAAGATTGCCAGAAGAAATATCAATAACCTCAGATATGCAGATGACACCACCCTTATGGCAGAAAGTGAAGAGGAACTCAAAAGCCTCTTGAGGAAAGTGAAAGAGGAGAGTGAAAAGATTGGCTTGAAGCTCAACATTCAGAAAACAAAGATCATGGCATCTGGTCCCATCACTTCATGGGAAATAGATGGGAAAACAGTGGAGACAGTGTCATACTTTATTTTTTTGGGCTCCAAAATCACTGCAGATGCTGATTGCAGCCATGAAATTAAAAGACACTTACTCCTTGGAAGGAAAGTCATGACCAACCTAGATAGCATATTAAAAAGCAGAGACATTACTTTGCCAACAAAGGTCCATCTAGTCAAGGCCATGGTTTTTCCCGTGGTCATGTATGGATGTGAGAGTTGGACTGTGAAGAAAGCTGATCGCCGAAGAATTGATGCTTTTGAACTGTGATGCTGAAGAAGACTCTTGAGAGTCCCTTGGACTGCAAGGAGATCCAACCAGTCCATTCTAGAGGAGATCAATCCTGGGTGTTCATTGGAAGGACTGATGCTAAAGCTGAAACTCCAATTTTTTGGCCACCTCATGTGACGAGTTGACTCACTGGAAAAGACTCTGATGCTGGGAGGGATTGGGAGCGGGAGGAGACAGGGACGACAGAGAATGAGATGGCTGGATGGCATCACCAGCTCTATGGACATGAGTTTGAGTGACCTCCGGGAGTTGGTGATGGACAGGGAGGCCTAGCGTGCTGTGATTCATGGGGTTGTAAAGAGTCGGACACGACTGAGCGACTGAACTGAACTGAACTGATTCTCTTTGAAATATAGATATTCTCTATGACCTCAATTGCTTATCCAGAGGTGGGTTCATAATCATTACTTGCAATTTTTTAATGCCCAGATGAATACTAATCTAGAAATCAAGGGCCATTACTAGCCTACAGTGTGAATTCCAATGTTCTCCTATAGTCAGAATGACTGTGGATCTCTGGATCCTAGTGAGAGGCCCTGAGACACACTCCTCAGAGATCACTTCTAACTCAGGACTTTACCAGTTAAATTAAGGAACCCCAATTCTAGATTCTAACATAGGACATAGGAAAATATTAGCAAGCTTCAGGTTTCTACAACATACCTAACTCCAGAAAAGAAAACCTTGGCAAGAATAAAGCCTCCTAGCCCAACTCGCTTCAAATGCAAACAATCAGAATCCATTTAACAAATGTTTATTGAACACGTGTTTTGCTTACAATACAGTGGTGAACAAGATAACATTGTCTGTGGCTTAGGTCTAGTCTTGTGAAGGACATGGAGACACAATGAAGAGTCCTCAATACAATATAAAAGGACCCATGACATAGGTGATCATAGACTGTTTGAGATGCACAGAGCAAGTATTTTAAAGCCAGAGTTGAAGAAAAGGCTTTTCTTGTGTAAAAATACTGAGGGTGGAAACAAGATTGAAAAGGAAAGCAGACATGGCAACTGAAGCAGTGAGAAGAGTATTTCAGGCAAAGAGAGCAGCATGTGCAAAGACCTGGGTGGAAGAAAGATCAAGGCATTTAAAGAGACCTGGAGTTAGTTCAGAAGAGCTGGAGAACAGCCTCCAACAGCAGATGGGGTAATGTGAAGACTGTGAGGAGCCATGGAAGGTTTCTGAATTCAAGTCAGAAATACTGGTTTTAATTAATTAATTAATAATAAAATATATACCCTAAAAATAAATCACCTCTATTTCCAAATATCTCTTTCTTTACAATATTTTGAAGTTGTCAAATAGATTCAGAATACAATGATGAAAAGTAAAGTATGATATCAGATAAACATCAGAACTGCACAGAAAAAACTTAGAAATTAAATTTATCAAGGCATGTCTAAGACTGTTTCCTCAAGTAAATTACTTTACAATGCTTTTAGGTACATATATCTTACTACCAACTATTAAGTATCATATCTGCTTTGAGCCTATTTTTACAGACTCAATTTAGTTCAATTTCATACATTTATTGACCATCTCATATGGCCAGTTGTGGTGGAAAATAGAAGGAATACCTTAAAATATGAGCCAGGTTAAACTGTTATTACCCTTGTCAAAGAGGGAACATTAGAAATGAACCAAAGAAAGGACAGATTTGGCAGTTTTGGAATGGACAGAACTCATAAGATGACCAACTGTTCATGTTTTATGGTTCATTTTATTTGCTTTATTTTTCTGTTTGTTTTTATGTCAGAGATTCTTAAAGTTGTCAGTATAATAACATGTACAGATACCTTGAAGCTTCCATGTGGGTTTACAGTCTGATTTGATCATGAAACCATAGATACTTTCTCTCTGTGAATATTTTATGAAGTAAATTTTCTCTAGAGCTTTGCTTCTCAAACTATGATCTGTAGTCCAAGAGCATTTGCATCACGGGAGCTTATCAAAAATTCAGAATCATAGACCTAACCTGAGACATACTCAATTATTAAACTTTCAAAAGCACTGGTCTAGAGAAGGAGTCAACAAGCTTTAACTATAGAGGGCCAGAAAGTAAATATTTGTGGCTTCATGGGACCCACAGTCTCTGTCACAACTATTCAGCTCTGCTATTTTATCATGAAAGCAGCCAGAGACAACTGTAAAAGACTGGAACTGGCTATGTTCCAATAAAACTTTTTTTTTTTAACAGAAACAGGTGGCAACACAAATTTGATTCTATGTAATTTGCCAAACCCTAGTTTAGAGGGTACAGGATGTATAAATGAAGAAAGAGTTCAAAAATGAAAAACAAAACAAAACATATAAATAATCCATTAACAAAGACAGAGAAAGCAGCTTTTAAAAGAGTGTAGCCAATGTCTCAGTCTAATTTTGCAGCAGTTAAGATAGAAGTAGAAAGGCGGTGTACTTGAAGATCCTTAGAGCCACTTGGGCTGTAAGCATCACGGCCTGAATTAGAGTGATGGCAATGAAAACATAAAGGTGAGCGGAAAAAAAAGAGAAATCCCATAGGTCAAAGAATCTGATTAGATGCAGAGTTAAGTCACAATCACTGGATATAAGGAGTCAACATTCTTTTTGAGCCCTGGGAGAACAGCAGTACCATTGTGAAGAACTGGACTACTCAAAGAAAATGCTTGTATTGGATGAAAAAACTGATGTTTTATATGTTGAGTATAATTGTCTAATATTTTATCTAAAGAAAGATGTCTTGGAGGTAGTCTGTTGCTAGGTCAAGAGGCATATGTCAAAGACAGCTGGGAATTATTCATGAAAAATCAAAGGAAGAAAATACCTACTGAGCCAGATCTACAAAAGAATTTGGGAGGGGGAAGCAAAGGATGCTTAAAAAGAGACACTTAAGTAAGGCCTTCATTTAGAA
Source organism: Moschus berezovskii (assembly GCF_049115385.1). Taxonomy (NCBI): domain Eukaryota; kingdom Metazoa; phylum Chordata; class Mammalia; order Artiodactyla; family Moschidae; genus Moschus; species Moschus berezovskii. Next base: position 26,015,099 of record NC_142466.1, read on the forward strand.
GAAGATGACTGAGAAAGCAAGCAAGTAGAAATAATTCAGGAAAGCACAAACCAACAGAGTAACTCCATTTGAGAACAAAGGAGAAAAGAAACAGCAGATAATTTGAGATCCTAAGGTTCTTATATATAATACATTTAAAATACTAACAAATGAATGCCATTAGTAAGGTTTTCCTATATATTGCCACAGGAGTAAATATTCTAACACTATAGTGGCAGGGTTGACCAAGGCAGGAGCCAGACAGCATGGCTCTACATTTCTGGAAAAATCAAATTTGCTTTTATTTGCTCAAAAAGCACTGATTTTTTTTTTTTTTAAACATAGGCTCACCATTAACTATCCTGTTGTTTTCCTTGAATCTTATTAATACAATTCAGAATATTCAGAATAGGAAAGTTGAGCAAGGACTTGAGATTGTATGACAGATAATGGCAGGAACAGAACATCTTAGATCAACTGAGGTATATATTACAAACATTGCTCAATCAATTTCCATGAATTTATTCCAATCTCTAGACCAACAGGTTTACAATATGCAACAGGTTCTAGGAATTAAAAAGAACTAGAATAAAGATGATCTTTGCTGTATTTTCTGAGTTTATATTGAAAATGACATAACCATTTTTTTTTCTCTACTTTCTCTTTCTTAGCATCATAATAGATTTACATATCAACAGGTAGGCTGTGACTAGTCAATACTAAGTAAGGTGAAAGTATCGGCTTTCTGGCTTGAGATTTCAACTGAATAACATGGATATCATAAATAGCTGCATTCACAGTTCCTTTGCTTTCTGCATGCAGATATATTTTCACTCTCTGGTTGACAACTGGATCCTAGGTTTACTGTAGAAACTGTAGACAGAGTAATAATAATAGTTAACATTAATTAAGAGTTTATTATGTGGCAGGAGCTCTTGGACAAGATCTAAATGTATCAACTAACTTAGACCTTACCAGTTTTGCAGATAGCAATTATTACCTGGAAAGTGTCTTAAAGATCAAGTCCCCAGATGCCTTGATTTTTTTTCCCCATGCTTTATTTCTATGCGTTGCCACTGGTCAGTAGATTCAGCCCAAGCAGCGTGACATCACAGGCATGGCTTTTGTTCAATGAGTTCTGGCCAGCAACACAAATGTTGTACTGCATGTATGTTGATCACCTCAAGCCCATGGACCACATATGTAATTGGCCAGATCAGCTTAAGGAGTAATCAGTTCATTTTCCAATCTGACATGATTCAGGGGAAACAGCTATACCATTAAGGGGTATGGAAAGATGCCCAGAAGCAGCCAACTGAATGGTAGCAAATACACTGGTGTTGTTGTTTAGTCACCAAGTCATGTTCAACTCTTTGCAACCTCATGGACTGTAGCCCGCCAGGCTCCTCTGTTCATGGGACTGCATAAAATTTAGTTTTACCTGTGCTTAACTCTTTTACTGAGTACTGACAGCTTCAGAAATCAGCACAGTGTAAAGTAATTCTGACAGGTAGACATTAACAAACATGCCTAATGCTGCTTGTGGCTGGAATTTTAGAATAACTAGGCCCCCTCACTACTTTAAAATCGTTTAAAAGATTTATTCTGTTTGCATTTCGTGTTTGTCACTAGTCGTTACCCCAGCTCTTTGTGTTCTTTTTTTTTCTTGTTAAGATCTGAGAGGGGGCTTATAGCCCCTGTTCCTCAATCAGATAGTGCCTACATCACTGACACTTGTTTCCTTTGCTTCTTTATGCACACACATCAAAACCCGTGGTTGACAGGATCAGACTTTTGAAAAAAAATCACTGATCCCAAAATAAAACGCAGGTGATTTCTGCCCCTATATGACCCCTTACATCTGTGATCTATTATTTCCCAGGTGTCAGTTACTGACTGAAGAAAAAAAATAACATTTAAATGATGGCTTTCAGACTTAATTCATAGTGGCAAATAAAAAATATATGGTTAAAAGATAAGTTTCAGTTTATATAGAACTTCACTTTTCAACCATATTAAAGATACAAAAACAAAAACAAATGATCTATGCATAATAAATGCAGTTTTTATCCTTCCAGATACAAAACTGTCAAGGAAATTCAATTTGCTCCATAAATCATGACACAGTATGTAATGCCTATAATTTCTGGTTTTCTTTAAAGATTAAAAGAAGAGAAACCAACATTAAAATGCTGGGTACTACACTAGGGGTATCTGCATATATTAGTTCACTTAATGCTCACATAAACCTTGGAAGACTGACATTATAATCCTCCATCTACAAATGGAGAGAGTGAGTTTCAAAGAAGCAAAATAACTTGCTCATAACCATAAAGTCAGAAAATGGCATGGATAGAATTTGAACATCAATCTTCTGGGTTCATTTTTCCCCTTTACCATTCTTCCTGAAAGAAATAACTCTCTATGAGTTGCACTTGAGTATATAAAGAAAAGATGGAGAGGGAAGAGGACAGAGAGTTAGAAATGGACAAAGGATAGAGACATAAAAATGGGAAGTGGGTCCTTGAACAAACAATATATTCATTTTCCATTTTCTGCACTATTTAAATACAAACTAATCTCACTGGTTTCATGGGCAAAATTTAGTTTGGATGATTTCAAAAATGTTTCTGTGGGGACTGAGTAAGACAGCTGCTGTAATTCTAAACTGCTTTCTACTATTTCTACTTAGTAGCAGATATTAGAGAAAAGTTAAGTATACAGCAGTCACTGACTTCAAATTAAGTGGTAATGAATGCAGATTTCCATGAAGATTCCACGAGTTAGTAATTACAGTTTTATTGCAATTTGAAATGGTGAAATAAACTCAGTCTCCACTGTCCCATACATGTAATTGATGAGTTAATTTGTCTTCAGCACTCTCGCTGTTCTAATATTTCTCCATTGATGCCATGAAAATTAATAGGATGCAAAATGTGTAATACTACAACCACTAAAAAAAAAAAAAAAAAAACACTGTACAGTACCAGGGAGGCATATTTATTTCATCTGTAGATGGTACAGGGTCACCATCTTTTTTTCCCCTTTCCCAGTGACATTTTCAGATTTGACATTCTGTGACATTTTCAGTTTAATATTGCTAATACCCTGGCTGCAGAATTAAAAGTACACCCTGAGGAGGGGTTGAATGCAGACACATCAGAAAAAGTATAACTACTTGTTCCCCTCTAAGAAATGTTTACTTGTAAACAATATAGTATACAGCTTAAGAAGCACAGAACAACTATATTTATCCTCATTTCTTTTTACAGGGGGTAGGGGCATGCATAGTCAGTTCTAGGTTCCCAGGGATTGACTCTTTGTTGGTATAGTGATGCGTAATAACACAATGTGAGACCCTGTGCTTGCTTGCTCAGTTGTGTCTGACTCTTTGTGACTCTATGGACTCTAGCCCACCTGGCTCCTCTGTCCATGGGGATTTTCAAGGCAAGAATACTAGAGTGGGCTGCCATGCATGCCCTCCTCCAGGGGGTCTTCCCAACCCAGGGATCGAACCCAGGTCTCCCACATTGCAGGCAGATTCTTGATCAGCAGAGCCATCAGGGAAGCCCTACCAGCATGTTACCCAGGGACTACACAACAAATGTCTAAAATAAAGATTGTATGAAAGATGCTCGACATACAGTAGGTGAGGCATCTTCATCTAAAGACAGCTCAAGAAAGGTATTTACAATTAGGATTCAGGAGCCCTTACACTATGTGTCCTTAACTGATGAAAAACCACAATGTTAATTCAATGTTATCAACACTGAATAACATTTACACAGGGTTCTGTTTGATGAATGAAAGGTACTACTCATTTTTTTAAATGTAGTTGATAAGTTGTCTGATTGTCCCTTGACAATACCTATTATGGACTCCTACTGCATTCCAACGGTGCCACTCATCTCCCTAGCCCAGGCACTGCTTGCTTCCCTTCATCAAAGCAGTACAATTTTTATGGGGAAGGAGAATATCCTTATAAGATTCAACCATGGCAACTGAGTAAAACAAAAACAGAGGTGATCTGAGTTACAGTGGCTCTGATTATCATTTGGGGGGGGCCTGGTGGCTCAGAGGTTAAAGCGTCTGCCTCCAATGCGGGAGACCCAGGTTTGATCCCTGGGTCGGGAAGATCCCCTGGAGAAGGAAACGGTAACCCACTCCAGTATTCTTTTTTTTTTTACAGATTATATTTTTTTTTATGATTATCAATTTATTTATTTTTTAATTTGAATTCACTTTTTTTTTTACAGTTCATAACTTTTATAAATAAAATAAATTAAATGTACAGTGAATAAGTTCTCTGAGATATTTCAATATTTCTGCAGGTTTAGTAACATCGTAAAATACATTTCAACTAAAATTCACAAATATAAAAACCTGTTAGGCATTTTTAGGCATTTTAAGTTGGAAATGAAGACCAATGTTACATCGTAATATGCCAATTACAAATAGTACTTCAAATAGCAAATACTACAGTTTGTCCCAAACTTTAAAAACTATTCATGAACTCAACACTGAACTATTGATGGCTATGAGAATTGTTTCCTAGCCTTTTTGAAAATTTCAACCCATTTACGTTTAAGGTAATTATTGATAAGTACGATCCCGAAGCCATTTTCTTTATTACTTTGGGTTCAAGTTTATACACTCTTTTTGTGTTTCCTGTCTATAGAAGATCCTTTAGCATTTGTTGGAGAGCTGGTTTGGTGATGCTGAATTCCCTCAGCTTTTGCTTGTCTGTAAAGCTTTTGAATTCTCCTTCATATTTGAATGAGATCCTTGCTGGGTATAGTAATCTGGGCTGTAGGGTATTTTCTTTCATCATGTTAAGTATGTCTTGCCACTCCCTTCTGGCCTGAAGAGTTTCTGTTGAAAGATCAGCTGTTATCCTTATGGGAATCCCCTTATGTGTTATTTGCTGCTTTTCCCTTGCTGCTTTTAATATTTGTTCTTTGTGTTTGATCTTTGTTAATTTGATTAATATGTGTCTTGGAGTATTTCGCCTTGGGTTTATCCTGTTGGGGACTCTCTGGGTTTCTTGGACTTGGGTGATTATTTCTTTCCCCATTTTAGGGAAGTTTTCAACTATTATCTCCTCAAGTATTCTCTCATGGTCTTTCTTTTTGTCTTCTTCTTCTGGGACTCCTATGATTCGAATGTTGGAGCGTTTAACATTGTTCCAGAGGTCTCTAATATTGTCCTCATTTCTTTTAATTCGTTTTTCTTTTTTCCTCTCTGTTTCATTTATTTCTACAATTCTATCTTCTAGTTCGTTTATCCTGTCTTCTGCCTCTGTTATTCTACTGTTTGTTCCCTCCAGAGTGTTTCTGATCTCATCTATTGCATTATTCATTGTATATTGACTCTTTTTTATTTCTTCTAAGTCCTTATTAAATCTTTCTTCCATCTTCTCAATCCTTTTCTCCAGGTTATTTATCTGTAACTCCATTTTGCTTTCAAGATTTTGAATCATTTTCACCATCAAAATTCAAAATTCTTTATCAGGTAAATTCCCTATATCTTCTTCTTTTGTTTGTGTTGGTAGGCAATTATCTTGTTCCTTTTCTTGCTGGGTATTTCTCTGTCTCTTCATCTTGCTTATATTGCTTTGCTTGGGGTGGCTTTTCCCTCTTCTTGCAGTTTGTGGAGTTCTCTTTATTATGTAGTTTCTTCGCTGTGTGTGGGGTTGGATGGGTGACTTGTCTGGGTTCCCTGGTTAGGGAAGCATGTGTCGATGTTCTGGTGGGTGGAGCTGGATTTCTTCTCTCTCCTTTAGAAGACAATGGGCTGCTTTTCTGGGAGCCTGATGTCCTCTGCCAGTATTCAGAAGTTGTTTTGTGGACTTTACTCCATGTTCAAATGTTCTTTTGATGAATTTGTGGGGGAGAAAGTGGTCTCGCCATCTTATCCCTCCGCCATCTTGTTCCTTCCTCCCCAGAACACTGGATTCTTATATTCCACTTGGTCGTGGAGTATCTCTTCCCAGCTGCTCCAGCAAGGTGCAGCCACTGTACCTTACCTTGGACGAGGGGTATTTCCTCAAGGCTGCCCCTCCTGCTTTGAATGTGGATCAGCTCCTCTCAGCCCTCCGGTGCCCAAGCAGCCACTGCCTCCTGGACGTGGTACAGCTCCTCTCGGCCACTGCCCTAACCCTGGGTGCGGGGTAGCTCCTCTCAGCCACGATTCTGCACGTGGTCGGTTGCGCTGGAGCCAGGCGTCTCTCACGTCTGCACCCCCAGAGCCGGGTGTCTCTCGCGTCTGCGCCGCCGGAGCCAGGCGTCTCTCGCATCTGCGCCGCCGGAGCCCGGCGTCTCTCCCAGATTATATTCTTTAACACAAAGTCCATATAATCAAAATTGATTGTATTGTAGGAAAGGAGACCCCTTCCAGGGCCCGAAACTGGGCTCTTGTCTAACATTCAGAAATGAATTGTCTGAGGAGACACATGTGCTGACAAAGCAAGAGATTTTATTGGGAAAGGGTGCCCGGATGAAGAGACCACTCCAGTATTCTTGCCTGGAGAATCCCATGGACGGAGAAGCCTGGGAGGCTACAGTCCACGGGGTCGCATAGAGTCGGACACGACTGAGCGACGGAACGGACGGATGGACGAATGCCAAGTAAGATCCAACTGATCCAATGCCAACTGATCCAGTCTTCCTTTTCTCCACTACCACTAGCACAAGGTCTGTCTGAAGAACTGAACCGTTCCCCATCCTCCAACTATGGATACATTTTAGGTGGTACTCGATATGATATTTGAACATGATATGAAGACAAAGGAACTGGAGTGAACCCAGAGGACAACTGGATCTACCAGGTCAAGTGAAAAAACAAAACAGCTTCTGGGTTTTGCTTTTTTTTTTTTTTCTGATTTACTGAGATATAATTGACAAACAAAAGTGTACATATTTAAGGTATCAGTTCAGTTCAGTTCAGTCGCTCAGTCGTGTCTGACTCTTTGCCACCCCATGAATCATAGCATGCCAGCCCTCCCTGTCCATCACCAACTCCCAGAGTTCACTCAAACTCATGTCCATCGAGTCGGTGATGCCATCCAGCCATCTCATTCTCTGTTGTCCCCTTCTCCTCCCGCCCCCAATCCTTCCCAGCATCAGAGTCTTTTCCAGGGAGTCAACTTGTCACATGAGGTGGCCAAAGTATTGGAGTTTCAGCTTTAGCATCAGTCCTTCCAATGAACACCCAGGATCGATCTCCTTTAGAATGGACTGGTTGGATCTCCTTGTAGTCCAAGGGACTCTCAAGAGTCTTCTCCAGCACCACAGTTCAAAAGCATCAATTCTTTGGCGATCAGCTTTATTCACAGTCCAACTCTCACATCCATACATGACCACGGGAAAAACCATAGCCTTGACTAGATGGGCCTTTGTTGGCAAAGTAATGTCTCTGCTTTTCAATATACTATCTAGGTTGGTCATAACTTTCCTTCCAAGGAGTAAGTGTCTTTTAATTTCATGGCTGCAATCAGCATCCGCAGTGATTTTGAAGCCCAAAAAAATAAAGTCTGACACTGTTTCCACTGTTTCCCCATCTATTTCCCACGAAGTGATGGGACCAGATGCCATGATCTTTGTTTTCTGAATGTTGAGCTTATACAACGTGATGATTTAATATAAGTATATGTGAAATGATAACCAAAATCAAGCTAATTAGTACACCCATTCCCTCATTTGGTTATCTTTTTGTGTGTATGGTTAGAACACTTAAGATCTACCTTACTAGTAAATTTCAAGTATATAGTACATAGTATTATTAACTATAGTCACCATGCTGTTCATTAGATACTCAGAACTTACTAATCTTATAGCTGAAAGTCTGCACCCTTTGACCAACTTTGGAAATAAGTTGTATCTAAATCCACTTTGATGCTAGTTCTAAGTGTCCCTGGCTGGTCTGAGTGCTCTGCTATGGGTCTTCAAATTACACTATGGAGCAGACACAAGTTCCTCCCAATAGTCCAACTTAAATAAATATACATGAAATAATTTAGAGCAGGAACACATATATTTGTCCATCCATGTTCACAGAAGCATCATTCCAATGGCCAAAACGTGGAAGCAACTCAAGTGTCCACTGATGCATGGATAAATAAAACGTGGTATATACTTACACTGGAATATTATTCAACTTTAAAAAGGAAGGAAATTCTGACCCATGCTACAACATGGATGAATTCTGAGAGTTATATACTAAGTGAGATGAACCAGACATAAAAGGACAAAGTCTCTGTCATTCCACTTCTATGAAGAGCCTAAAGAAGTCAAACTAAGAGCGATAGAAAGTAGAAAAATGGCTGCAGCAGATTCAGGGGAATGAGGGTATGCGGATTCACTGTTTAACTGGTACAGAGTTTCAATTTTAAAGGATGAAAAGAGTTCTGGAGACCGACAGTGGTGATGGTTCTATTAATACAATAATGTGAATGTACTTATGAGCCTACTTAAAATAGTAAACTGTATGCTACATTTCACAAGGTTTTTAAAAAAATTTAATAGTTGAAAAAAATGCTTAGCAAATTGATAATAGAAAGAATTCACTTTATTGATAAAACATATACAAAAATACCTACAAAAACATTTTATTTAATAGTGAAATATTGAAAGATTCACAAAAATTGAACTTATTGTTTGAATTGAAATGGGAAAATAAAACATTGTTCATATGACTTAACTGTGTTTAAAGAAAAACATGCAGATTTTAGAACTAAATTATTAGCATAAACTAGCTTACAAAAGTTGTGTGACAATGCCAACATGCAAAAATTAATTACATTTTTATATATTAACTATTAAGACATAAAAGATGTCATTTATAACATCATAAAAATTCAAATAACTAGAATTAATCCAGCAAAAGATATATGATACATTTATATAGAGAATTATGAAACACTATTGAGAAATAAGGCCAAATAAATAGAATGATAAATAGAATTTTATTGACAGAAAATTCAAACTGTAAATATATAAATTCTAGTGCTAATACATGGATTCTACCTCAGTCAAAATCTCAACAGGTTGTGTGGATTTATACATTCGTATGTAGATTCCAAAATTATTTGGAAATACCAATGTTCAGAATAACCAACACAATCTTTAAGAAATTTGATGGGCTTATTGTACTAAATGTTACAGCTTATTTTAAAGCTACCATAATTTAAAAGTTATGCTATTTGGGAAGAGATATAATTATAGAAAAATAGAGTAGACAGCCCAGAAACAAACCCATGAAAATATTGCTATCCATTGCTGATGAGAGTGAAAACTGGTATAACCACTTTGGAAAATGGTTTGGTCTCACCTAATAAAGTTTAAGATATGGAGACTCTATTACCTCGTGACTACACACCCGGATATTTATGCAGTGGGGCACCAGGGGACACAAATGAGAATGTTCACTGCCACTCTGTGTGTAACAGTCCAAAACAAGAAGCATGTCAAATGTTAATCAATAGTATAGATGGTTTTAAAATGTCTATAACCATGCAAAGGAATATTATACATCAATGAAAATAAACAGTCACATGTGAAATCTTGGACAATCTCACAAAAGTAACATAAAGAAAATTAAGCCAGACATAAACTAATACATATTGTATAATTTCACTTAAGTTCAGAAAATTGGTAAAACTAAACTAGTGTTTAGCAATTCATGTCTAGATGATGAAATCATAAACAAAATAAGGAAATGATTGATATTACGAGGAGACATGATTAATGACTGGAAGGAGCTGTGAGGGGTCTTCTGCCACCTTGGCAGTGCTCCGTTACTTAACAGCGTTGTGTAAAGGGAGACAGCTGTGTGCAAAACAAGAAGCTATACATTTATTTAATTTTGCTATTGTTAACAATAAAATGGCTAAAAATTAATTGTAGAAAAATACATGTTATTCAAGTCAAATGAATGTCAAAAGAATGCCTAAATAGTGTCTAGATAATACAGGGAAATATCAGATTCTTCTACTAAAACCCTTTGTTATGTTTTATTACTAGTCCTCCTGGCTATTAGAGAAACAGAGACACTGGTAGAAATTTATTGATACCTGAAAAACACTAAAGTCCTAAAATGCCATCAGTTTTGCTCCAGGAATGCAGTTAGGTTTCACAGTAAATGACTGGGAATGAAGATTTAAACATCTTCTTCTGCTGCTTCCTTTCAGTTTCTTAATTGTGAGCAAATATTTCTGTTTCAAGGGACAAAAAGATGATTCTGAAAGCCCCTTATTCGTTTTGTGTAGGATTTAGCCTTCATATCCTGAGCTACTTGAAGTGGGAGACCCCTGTTCTTGGTTTACAGAGGAGTTTACAGCACTGAGTGGTACTCAATGAGGGAACTTAGCTTACACATAAGCACGCAAGTCTTCAAGTTACACACACAGCTGACAGAAATGGGACAAGCCATGAACAGCAGGAAAGCTGTCAGAAACGCAGACCTTATGCTTCCACTCAATATATCCACTTTATCACAACCTCCCCTGTCAATGTGAAAAGAACATGGATTGCAAAGCAGATATTCTTCCCTACTATCTCTCCTCAGGCCTTATCCCTTCTGATATTATTTATATGAGTCATACTTTGTTTAGTACAAGTCCAAGACTTAGTGCTACTCATACTTCATGGTACAAGTCTGCTCAAATAGAGGTTCAGATATGCTGCCCCCAAATGAAGACAAGGCAAAGACTTTATGCCCACGCCAACTGGCTGCCTCCAACACTGAAAGTTTCACTGATGCCGTCCTAAGCTGTGATGATAAGCGGGAATGGAAAACTCAGCTTGCAGTCAATTAGGATAAACTGATAAAAACAAAAGGAGTGTGTCTGTGTGTGGATGCTATGTGAAATGATGTGTGGCATGGTGAGGGAGGAAGCTAAAAAACAGAATAGATCACAGACAACCAACCATATGGAAGCCATTGGGTTATAAAAATAGAAATAATTTTCTACAAGGTGGAGTGATGTGTGACTCAATTTTACAAACCCCCCAGTCTACAATGTATTCTGAAACAGTAAGAGGGGTACAGTCAAGTTAAGAATGCCTTCATTTGTTCAACAACCAGAAATATGTTCCTTTCGTTGGGGCAACCCTATGGAGGGTTAAGCTGATCTGCTGTGCTGAGCAAACAGAGGGCTGCTCACCAACAGCATCTGCTGGGGACTTGAGAAAGCTTTTCTCTCTTAATAGATACCATTTCCCATTTTTATTTCTTCTGGTGTGTAAACTCTTAAAGAAATGATGCATTGCATGGAAATTCATCCACAGCTGAGAGTGCAAATAAGGGAAGAAAAACAAATTATAAAAGACATTAAAAGGTACATTTCAGAAAGCAAGTTTACTCAGTTTCTTAGGCAATGAAGCATTCATGTTTTCAATTTTAACAGAAAAGCAGAAAATATAAAAACAAAGTGATTCCCAGGGAAAAGATACGCTTAACACGGTTGAGAAAAGTTGGTTATTTTTAAACTTTTCCCCTTAAGAAAAAGGGAAATTATATAGCTGTGGATTTCAGTTGTCTCCTAAGAGAGTTGGCATTCTTACATTTGTGTGTGGGAAGCAAATATTTGCTAAACTATTTGGGAAAGAAAGTGCACATACGGTAAAGCAGCAGGAAGTATGTATTGTTCCTGTGTTGCGTTTACCAATCTTATAACCAAGAGTACCTTGTTATACTGTAGCACTTCCTCTGTCATGCACTGGCCGATGATGGTGAAATACATTTTGAGAAATCAGCAGCTATGGTTCAAAACTAATTCTCTGAAATCCAGACTATGTTGCTGAAAATGCATACCTTTTTGTGTTTAGGTATATTTAGATGTTTGTTGTGTAATTATAGCATGTTGGTCTTGAGAACACTCATCTAAGCGATTCCTTTTTTGCCAGGGGAATGAGGTTCATGAAATTTCCAGACATTAAAACATTTTCTCTGCACCTACTAACTGATGTGTACTGATTGAGAATTCATTGATCTCTGCAAAGCTTAAACATAAAATGAAGAATGATAAAACATCTCCTTCAAACTTTGGTTTCAATCTTTTAAGTACATAGGTGACCTTGTTTTTTTTCAACTAAAAGTATTTTAAACACACATTTATGGCATAAAGAACTAACTGGAAGTCATCAATTTTCAGATTGGTTTTACTTGCATTAGATCTGAGAATCTAGAAATGTATGCTGAGGCAAATATTCCTTGTATATAGCCTTTACAGAAATTATATTTTCTAGTGAATAGTTTCATATTACACAAAAGTGTATTGGATTTATTTACATGAATAATTAATAATAAATTACTTAGAGTACTTTGTTGGGTCTGCTTTATTTCTCTTAATTTGTGTGCCTGGGTCAATTGAGTTAATGTGGTACCTTGTTGCATGTGAAAGCATCATGTATTCAAGTAATAATAATAGCTATTAACACATGACAGCTAATGTTCATTGAAAGCTTATTTTGGGGCAGATACTCTGCTAGAGGCCTCAACAAATCTGTACATCAACAGAATACTATTACCCCACTTAGTTTAATTTTCCAAGGTCAGCATATAAACAGAGGTAAAGGAATTTGAACCTAGATTTGTTTGACTCTAGAGCCTATGCTCTTAAATTATATAATATTATCTATGTTTTTATCAGGAAAAAAAACTCATGATTATCATGAGAAGAGACTGAACCTTGAGTTGGGTGTGCCCAAGCACCAATGAGACTAAAGCCAGCTTCATGTCGATCAGATAGCCTAAATTCACTGAGGGCACCCTCTGCTCCAAAAGAGACCAATGACATTTACAGTGAGGATGTAGATCTGTTTTCAGTGACCAGCTGTTTATTTCCAAAAAAGTTAGAATGTTTATTGTTCCAGCAACTAAAGCAACTGTCAAAAATGAGAGATTGTATTCAGGGACTTGGTGAGCAGTCCCCAAAATGTCTGATCTTGGCATAAATTATGAAACAACTGGAACTTCAACAATATTCTAATTCCTTACTTGACATGAAAAATCTCCAAAAAAATCAAACTCAAATTGCCAGAGTGATTTGATAATCTTTCCTACTCTAAAAGAAAACAGTGGTAAGGAATCCAATGAATATTGGAGATAAGTGTTTGGCTGAACGCTCCATATCTTCTCTATCTTCTACTCTTGTAATCTTTATCAAACAAAAAATTCAAACATTCAAAGGAAGCTATGTTATCTGTGCATTTTGTACTTCAAGGCAAGTAAAATAACTTGTCTTGAAAAAGATTATCAAGCCAGTTACAAGAGCTGTATAGAATTTTTTTCTTGTGGCCATTATTGTTAAATACACCCAGTATACGACACATACTACTTTAATACAGAAGACGAATATAAAATTCTCTAAAAAGGCCGATGAGAAGTATGGTGATAACAATAGCAATCAACATTCAACATTCAAGAACCACTAGACTGCTGAGTCTTTTACAAATCTCTCATAGTTTCCCAAATTTCTTTATTTTCCTAAAACTTTGAAATTGTGTTTTGCCTAAGATAAGCCAACATATTTGGTCTGTTTCATAATTCTGTACACATGAATTACAAGTATCTCAAAACTGGCAGAACACATCCTTCTGTGTCTGATACATCACTCCTGTTCTATGAATGAAGAAGATTAAAAAAGTGAAGATCCAAATAACCAATGGAGATACTTGTGCTTTTCATAAAAGAAAAATGAGGAAGAAATAAAGCAACATAAAGTTCCTTTTTCTTCAGTTTTATGCCTACCCATCTCTCTATAATAAATACTTTTATATAATTATTACATTAATCATGCTTTCGACAAGCATTTAGCAAAGAAGTATCTACTCTGTCCAAGGTACTAAGCCAAATAAGCACCATAAGGATGCATCAAAGAACTCAAAGCAATCAAACAAACAACAAAAAAAAAAAACCCTGCATTTTAGTAGCTAAAAAACACATGTTTTTAAACCTAAGACAAAGAATATCATATACAGAAAAACCATACTAAAGATGTTATGACAAATCAGAGAAATCATATTTCACCGAGGAGATGAAGAAAGATTGTTTGGAGCAGAAAACATTCAGCATGGGTCAAGAAATAGAGGGAAGGTTTTACATCCACACTACACTCTTTCCCTAACTATGTGGATGACTCTAAGGTTTCCTATTCAAGTAAGTTGGCATTTCATTTTCCAGCAATGATCATAGTGATGCAATGATCTGTGTGGGATTTTAATTTGACCCTGATGCCCACTATCCAAGGAAATGTGTATTTCACTTAATAACTAGGCTTGTGTTTGGTGACTCTGGTCACGCATAGTAAATGCACAAATGAGTGTTTGGAACAAGACTATACTCGTGGAAAAATTACTTACTTAGCAATTAATGAGCCTATTTTCATTGATGCCTGAGGCACTTGGAAAAATGATCAAAATAAATTGAAGCAATTTATTTAGAAAATGCAAAATTGTACACATGGATACTATTTGTTATCTACCACCACTCATAATGAGACTCTCTCAATATACTTTAGAATATAGTGGAGGTGACTATTTATAGAATGAAAACATCATCAAAGATACTTAGGAGGAACTATTACCCACAAAAAAAACCCAAAACCTATTTGACCTAATACTTCAAACCCAGAAGCTGTGATGTGGTGTGTCTAAAAAAAGAACAGTCCTGCATGTGATGATATAATGAAGAATGGACTGGGAAGAAATGGGAGAGTTTTTTCCTACACCAATCAAACTGTGGAATGGTATACAATATAAAGAAGAAGAATAAATAACAACAATATTCTTGATTATATTTTAGAAATATCCACAGATATTGACAGAGTAGATTAAAAATAAAAAGATTAAGATAATGGAACTAAGCCACTGCTTTGTAAATTCCCTAATAACTCACATGCATTTCAGATATAAAAATGGTTTTAAGAGAATCATTCCTATTATCTAATCTAAAATCTAATACATATTTTTTTTCTTTTTAAGTACACAATATTCTTCCCAGAAGCAGTTAGGAGATACTAAATTACACAATCCAGTTCCAGGCCACTGTAGCCAGGAATAGATGTTGCTGAATGTATCTCAGGAGGGAATCATGGCTTTCCATGTTTATATTTTTGTTTTGATACAGTTGGTAAAAGAAAATAATGTTCGACACTCAAAGGTGAGTCAGAAGTTGAGGTTGAAGTAGCCTCACCAATCTCAAGGTGTAAACAAAACTTCACTGATCCCAGCAGCACAGGCAGAAAATCCTTTCCCAAATATCACCCAAAAATTCTACAGAATAATATCAAAGAAGTACTTATCTCTTTAGAATCATCTATTTAACTTCCAGTACTGCCTTAATCTAGGCTCTAAGCAATCCAAAAAGAAATAACTAAAGCTCTTAAAAGAGAGTAGACAAAATCTCTTAAATTTGAAATACTACAAGGAAATTACTTGAAAGTTCTCCTGGCTCTGATTCAAGAAACTGTTTAACACAGATGACCAAAAAAACACAAAAAATTTGACAAAAAAGGGGATCAACAATCAAATTCCAAAACTAGACTGCTAAAAGCAGAGAATTAAGATAAAAGTACTGAACTAACTCTCAGTTCAGTTCAGTTCAGTTCAGTCGCTCAGTCATGTCCGACTCTTTGAGACCCCATGAATCACAGCACGCCAGGCCTCCCTGTCCATCACCAACTCCCGGAGTTCACTCAAACTCATGTCCATCAAGTCGGTGATGCCATCCAGCATTCTCATTCTCTGTTGTCCCCTTCACCTCCTGCCCCCAATCCCTCCTAGGATCAGAGTTTTTTCCAGTGAGTCAACACTTCACATGAGGTGACCAAAGTATTGGAGTTTCAGCTTTAGCATCAGTCCTTCCAATGAACACCCAGGACTGATCTCCTTTAGGATGAACTGGTTGGATCTCCTTGCAGTACAAGGGAATCTCAAGAGTCTTCTCCAACACGACGATTCAAAAGCATCAACTCTTCGGCAATCAGCTTTCTTCACAGTCCAACTCTCACATCCATACAGGACCACCGAAAAACCATAGCCTTGACTAGACGGACCTTGGTTGGCAGAGTAATGTCTCTGCTTTTTAATATGCTATCTAGGTTGGTCATAACTTTCCTTCCAAGGAGTAAGCATCTTTTAATTTTACAGCTGCAATCAGCATCCGCAGTGATTTTGGAGCCCAAAAAATAAAGTCTGACACTGTTTCCACTGTTTCTCCATCTATTTCCCATGAAGTGATGAGACCAGATGCCATGATCTTAGTTTTTTGAATGTTGAGCTTCAAGCCAACTTTTTCACTCTCCTCTTTCACTTTCATCAAGAGGCTTTTGAGTTCCTCTTCACTTTCTGCCATAAGGGTGGTGTCATCTGCATATTTGAGGTATTGATATTTCTTCTGGCAATCTTGATTCCAGCTTGTGCTTCTTCCAGCCCAGCGTTCCTCAGGATATACTCTGCATATAAGTTAAGTAAGCAAGGTGACAGTATACAGCCTTGATGTACTCCTTTCCTGATTTGGAACCAGTCTGTTGTTCCATGTACAGTTATAACTGTTACTTCCTGACCCGCATATAGGTTTCTCAAGAGGCAGGTAAGGTAGTCTGGTATTCCCATCTCTTTCAGAATTTTCCACAGTTTGTTGTGATCCACCAAGTCAAAGGCTTTGGCATAGTCAATAAAGCAGAAATGCTTTATAGATGCTTTTCTGGAACTCTCTTGCTTTTTCAATCATCCAGCAGATGTTGGCAATTTGATCTCTTGTTCCTCCGCGTTTTCTAAAACCAGCTTAAACATCTGGAAGTCCACAGTGCACATATTGCTGAAGCCTGGCTTGGAGAATTTTGAGCATGACTTTACCAGCGTGTGAGATGAGTGCAATTGTGTGATAGTTGGAGCATTCTTTGGCATTGCCTTTCCTTGGGATTGGAATGAAGACTGACCTTTTCCAGTCCTGTGGCCACTGCTGAGTTTTCCAAATTTGCTGGCATATTGAGTGTAGCACTTTCACAGCATCATCTTTCAGGATTTGAAATAGCTCAACTGGAATCCCATCACCTCCACTAGCTTTGTTCGTAGTGATGCTTTCTAAGGCCCACTTGACTTCACATTCCAAGATGTCTGGCTCTAGGTCAGTGATCACACCATCATTATTATCTTGGTCATGAAGATCTTTTTTGTATAGTTCTTCTGTGTATTCTTGCCACCTCTTCTTAATATCTTCTGCTTCTGTTAGTTCCATATCATTTCTGTCCTTCATCAAGCCCATCTTCGCATGAAATGTTCCCTTGGAATCTCTAACTTTCTTGAAGAGATCTCTAGTCTTTCCCATTCTGTTGTTTTCCTCTGTTTCTTTGCATTGATCTCTGAGGAAGGCTTTCTTATCTCTCCTTGCTATTCTTTGGAACTCTGCATTCAGATGCTTATATCTTTCCTTTTCTCCTTTGCTTTTCACTTCTTTTCTTTTCACAGCTATTTGTAAGGCCTCCTCAGACAGCCATTTTACTTTTTTGCATTTCTTTTCCATGGGGATGGTCTTGATCCCTGTCTCCTGTACAATGTCATGAACCTCCGTCCATAGTTCATCAGGTGCTCTATCTATCAGATCTAGTCCCTTAAATCTATTTCTCACTTCCACTGTATAGTCATAAGGGGTTTGATTTAGGTCATATCTGAATGAACTAGTGGTTTTCCCTACTTTCTTCAATTTGAGTCTGAGTTTGGCAATAAGGAGTTCATGATCTGAGCCACAGTCAGCTCCTGGTCTTGTTTTTGCTAACTGTATAGAGCTTCTCCATCTTTGGTTGCAAAGAATATAACCAATCTTATTTTGATGTTGACCATCTGGTGATGTCCATATGTAGAGTCTTCTCTTGTGTTGTTGGAAGAGGGTGTTTGCTATGACCAGTGCGTTCCCTTGGCAAAACTCTATTAGCCTTTGCCCTGCTTCATTCCATGCTCCAAGGTGAAATTTGCCTGTTACTCCAGGTGTTTCTTGACTTCCTACTTTTGCATTCCAGTCCCCTATAATGAAAAGGACATCTTTTTTGGATGTTAGTTCTAAAAGGTCTTGCAGGTCTTCATAGAACCATTCAACTTCGGCTTCTTCAGCATTTCTGGTTGGGGTATAGGCTTGGATTACTGTGATATTGAATGGTTTGCCTTGGAAACGAACAGAGATCATTCTGTTGTTTTTGAGATTGCATTCAAGTTCTGCATTTCGCTCTCTTTTGTTGACCATGATGGCTGCTCCTTTTCTTCTAAGGGATTCCTGCCCACAGTAGTAGATATAATGGTCATCTGAGTTAAATTCACCCATTCCAGGCCATTTTAGTTCACTGATTCCTAGAATGTCGACGTTCACTCTTGCCATCTCCTGTTTGTCCACGTCCAATTTGCCTTGATTCATGGACCTAACATTCCAGGTTCCTATGCAATATTGCTCTTTACAGCATCAGCCCTTGCTTCTATCACCAGTCACATCCACAACTGGGTATTGTTTTTGCTTTGGCTCCATCCCTGCATTCTTTCTGGAGTTATTTGTCCACTGATCTCCAGTAGCATACTGGGCACCTACCGACCTGGGGAATTCCTCATTCAGTATCCTATTATTTTGCCTTTTCATACTGTTCATGGGGTTCTCAAGGCAAGCATACTGAAGTGCTTTGCCATTCCCTTCTCCAGTGGACCACATTCTTTCAGACCTCTCCATCACGACCCGACTGTCTTGGGTGGCCCCACAGGGCATGGCTTAGTTTCACTGAGTTAGACAACGCTGAACGAGAGGCGGGAAACGGCCGCCACTGCCTTCCCGATCCCTCTGCTGGTGCCAGTCTGGCCCGGCGTCGTGCCCCTCTGCGCCCCTCTGACCCGTCAATTCAACTCACACTTGGAGCCGATGAGGGCTGAGCAGGGATGCCTCTGCACCCCTTCCCCGCTCAGGCCCGGGAGCCCGCGTGTCGGGCGTCAGCAGTCAGTCCTTAAACGCTGTGCTGAGTGGCGGTGGCTGTGCAGGCACAGGAGGGCCGAGAGGAGCCACTCCACGTTCAAAGTCAGGAGGGGTGGCCCTGAGGAGATACCCCTCATCCAAGGTAAGGAGCAGTGGCTGCGCTTTGCTGGAGCAGCCGTGAAAAGATACCCCACGACCAAGGTAAGAAAAACCCAAGTAAGACAGTAGGTATTGCGAGAGGGCATCAGAGGGCAGGCACACTGAAATCATAATCACAGACCTAACTCTAGTCAGACACATTTCTATTATTCTAGATTAATAACTTTACAAATCCCTAGGACATACTAGTAAAATAATGTATCACACTGTTAACATATTTACAATGAATTTTAACCCACTGGGGATGTATATATTGCAAGTTATAAAGAGACTAATTTAAAAAGGAAATATCTCAGTTCCGCTGTCAAGATTCTCAAACACTAAGTCCCTGCAAGTCTATTGTGCAGAACTGTGATTCACGGGTCTCTGATTCTTTGCAGGAAAATTACGAGGATGATAAAAGGGTTTTCCTCTTACATAGGCAAATACCTTTGCAAATTCTTAGCCTCATTTGTTTGAAGCTGAAATATTTAAACCTGTATTTTGAAGCTAAGTTACATACTATTATTAAAGGTCCAAGATTCCTAGAAATTTGTTATTTCTTCCAGACACAATTGAGAGTCGGACACTGAACGAGTGACTCAACGAGAGTTGAGCGACTAAACTGAACTGAACTGATCATTTATGCAAGAGCCTTTAATTATATTTTAGCTATATTTTAGTAATGTTATAGGAGTTATATTCCACAGTGACATTTACAGATTTGTATATTTACAAATGTTTAAAGCACATATTGTTCAAAAATGTCAAAATGGCAAGAGTTGTACAAGAGGGCTTATAGGTTTTATAAAATGCAAAATTGTATTTGTAATCAAGATTCTGGTTCTTAGATCTGGCTGACTAGGTTATCAAAAACCTTTAAGTGGTATGGATAAACTAGGCTCATTTTCACAACATTGTTCCTTAAATTTTACTCAGATTTAAAACAATCTGCAGTATCTTGAACCCAACCACTTTGCATCCAAAGCAAGGAGTATATGTCAACTTTGCCCATACTATTCTTTGTGTCTAAAAGTCTAGCACAGATCATATATCTGGTGCTGTGAACTTCAAACATTGAGTAAGAATGACCAGTTTCTGGGAAATTATCAGATAATGCAGTGATATCACAGCTTAATCCCTGCTTGTCCACCTAATATCATAGATTTGAATTTTTAGACCCAGAAACAAATAATATAATAGAGGCACTGGGCAAGAAATGTTGATTCTCCAACAGCTGCAGAATTTGATGGTCCATTTCAATTTTCCCCACAAAGTGTTCATCTCAGCTTTTCACTGTGAGAAAGCTGAGCAAAAGGCACATCCAGTCTATGCCATAACCGTGACAAAAATGCAAAATCATTTAGTTTCTATTCAATTTAAAATAATTGAATAATTCAATTAGAATATGGGAAATATTTATTGTGGGTGCTAGTTGGTACTCCATGCCTTTTCTTCTATAATCTTTTCTTTTACCCTTTCAATCTGTTAGGAAGAAAAAAGAAAATGCTCAAGGATACTCAGAGGTCTGTGTATATGTCCGCTGCATGAAGGGTTGCTCATGTCACAGGGTTGCCAATGGTCACAGAAGTGGGTCCTGGCAGGGTCACTCAAAGGCACACTTCATTTGGACCAATTTCCCTCCACTAATGGTAATAGGAGCCATAGCTGGCAAACAACAGGCTTCCATGCAATTCCAACGATCTGACTAGTGTGGAAATTTTTCAGAAGCAATCAGTGTGTTTCAGTTTTGTAAGAGTCGGACACGACTGATCGACTGAAATGAACTGAACTGAACTGAACTGAACTGAATGTGCCTACTGAGGCTCTATGGCTACATTCTCTGTTAGGGAGTACCTAGTGTCATGGAACACAGGTCCCTGAAAGGTCAAAGATTCATTTCCAGTTCTCAAGAAAACCTGCTTATTTACCTCTACTTACAAATGCAGGCACAGACATGCTCAGAGTATGTTTGCTTATTTTTCTTTCCTGATGTAGATAGAACATCTGTTTTCTAAAATATCATTTTCTTTTCAGTAACATTTGGTCCTGAAAGTATTATCAAGGAATCCCCTTTAAGCTTACATCCTGGCTGTCAACATCACCCAGAAGACTTGCCATCTAGGTGCATGTGAACAGATGAAAAACAAAGCATCTGGTCCATTGCTCAGATTCTCCTTATAATACATAAACAAAGCAGAACTCCAATAATTAGTTCAAATAAGTAACAATCACAAGACGAGAGTTTTAACTAATTTTAAAAGTTCTGTATAGCTTGAGTAAGATAAAGAACACAAAAGAAATGAACCTTTAGTTAATAAAAATTTTATTTCACTATTTATCCTACCATATTTCAAAATTACAAATTGAAATTCTATCTGGATTCATTTGGCAAGGCTCAGAAAATTAATGTGCATATTCATAACTCTGTAAAACCAAATCTATTGTCTACATGCAGTCTAACTTTCATTTTATCTATAAAATGATCAGGCTTACAAAGAATAGAAATATAATGAAATTGCTTTTTTCATACTAAAAACAGACAATTTTATCATGCTGAAAACAAATAAAACTACAGCCATACTTAAGAAAGATATTAAATCAATGCTAAATTATAAAAAAATTCTATCTTAATCCATTATCTAAATTACATAACACTCTAAAAATGTGATAAAGACTTCTAATTGTTTATGAACATACTTCTGCAAAACAGCCTTTAATACACAATAGGAAAACTTCAACTGCCTACTAGCATTTTTAATTAAATAATCTATAATATGAAAGACAATAGCTTGTAAATATTAAACTTGCTTCCAATGCATATTAATCCATCTTACCAACATAAACTATAAATCTATAAAAGTTTGTAATATCTATTTTATTTAATCTGAAAAGATTTAAGAATTTCTATTTTTAATCAAATTTACAATCAAACCTCTATATTGGTTTACTTTATCCAAAAAATTAAGACAGAGGTAAGCAAGAGGGTTCTAGAAAACCATCTATTTCTGCTTCATTGACTATACCAAAGTCTTTGACTGTGTGGATCACAATAAACTGTGGAAAATTCTGAAAGAGATGGGAATACCAGACCACTTGACCTGCCTCTTGAGAAAACTGTGTGCAGATCAGGAAGCAACAGTTAGAACTGGGCATGGAACAATGGACTGGTTCCAAATAGGAAAAGGAGTACGTCAAGGTTGTATATTGTCACCCTGCTTATTTAACTTATATGCCGAGTACACCATGAGGAACGCTGGGCTGGAAGAAGCACAGGCTGGAATCAAGATTGCTGGGAGAAATATCAATAACCTCAGATATGCAGATGACACCACCCTTATGGCAGAAAGTGAAGAGGAACTAAAAAAGCCTCTTGATGAAAGTGAGAGAGGAGAGTGAAAAGGTTGGCTTGAAGCTCAACATTCAGAACACTAAGATCATGGCATCTGGTCCCATCACTTCATGGGAAATAGATGGAAAAACAGTGGAAACAGTGTCAGACTTTATTTTGGGGGGCTCCAAAATCACTGCAGATGCTGATTGCAGCCAGGAAATTAAAAGACTTTTACTCCTTGGAAGGAAAGTTATGACCAACCTAGATAGCATATTAAAAAGCAGAGACATTACTCTGCCAACCAAGGTCCGTCTAGTCAAGGCTATGGTTTTTCCAGTGGTCATGTATGGATGTGAGAGCTGGACTGTGAAGAAAGCTGATCACCGAAGAATTGATGCTTTTGAACTGTGGTGCTGGAGAAGACTCTTGAGAGTCCCTTGGACTACAAGGAGATCAAATCAGTCCATTCTAGAGAGATCAGTCCTGGGTGTTCATTGGAAGGACTGATGGTAAAGCTGAAACTTCAATACTTTGGCCACCTCATGCGAAGAGTTGACTCACTGGAAAAGACTCTGATGCTAGGAGGGATTGGAGGCAGGAGGATAAGGGGACGGCAGAGGATGAGATGGCTGGATGGCATCACTGACTCAATGGACATGAGTTTGAGTGAACTCCGGGAGTTGGTGATGGACAGGGAAGCCTGGCATGCTGTGATTCATGGGGTCGCAAAGAGTCAGACATGACTGAGCGACTGAACTGAACTCAATCTGTCAAACCTCCAAGCATTTTATTATGACAGGTAACAAGTAATTTGGAGAAGGCAATGGCACCCCACTCCAGTACTCTTGCCTGGAAAATCCCATGGATGGAGGAGCCAGGTAAGCTGCAGTCCATGGGGTCGCTAAGAGTCGGACATGACTGAGCGACTTTCACTTTTCGCTTTCATGCTTTGGAGAAGGAAATGACAACCCACTCCAGTGTTCTTGCCTGGAGAATCCCAGGGACAGTGGAGCCTGGTGGCTGCCGTCTATGGGGTCACACAGAGTCAGACACGACTGAAGCGACTCAGCAGCAGCAGCAACAAGTAATTATCTACTTTCTAATTGAAAAAGGAATTTCATAAATATGTGCACAAAAGATGTTTCCATTACTACAGTCAAAGCTAAACATTTTCCTTAGATAAATTCAATTACAGGGTGTTGTGAAGAATATATCCAGTAATGCTTTTACCAATATGATAGACCAGTTTTGCAAAGAAACCAACACTCCAAGCACACAGCAAATAATTCTGGTTAAACATGGAAAACATTTTTTTTTAAGTATGGATACACTGAGAATGAAGAAAGGAAAACTGTAAGTCCTCAAATTATGCAAAAGTTTGAATTTATATGAATAAGCAATCAATGGAGATAGTACTTGCCTTAAAGGCATGTAGAAATTTCTTGTGGTCTACAACTTGACTTCACCTGGCCACAGGCATACAGAGTTAAGAGACAAAGTATGAGTCTTTAGGGCCTCCCAGGTGGCGCTTCCCAGGTCAGGAAGATCCCCTGGAGGAGGGCATGGCAACCTATTCCAGTATTCTTGCCTGGAAAATCCCATGGACAGAGAAGCCTACTGTCCCATAGACAGTGGGCTACTGTCCAAGGGATCATAAAGAGCAGACACAACTGAAGTGACTTAGAACACACACAAAGAGGAAAACTTTCACAGCTTTGGCATAAAATTAAAGTAGCCTTATATGAGAATTTCTAAATATAGGAGCATACTATTTGGTATTTGAATCAGAAACCATACTTCTTATTGTAAGTAAAAAGATCCAAGGTGAAATTTTACTTTAGAGTATTCTTAGGTTGATAATGAACCCAGGTGCCCATGAGAAGTAAACACTTTCAAATATAGGCCTCAAAAGCTTCCAGAAAAGTATTTCCAAACAATGTAATTGTACTTTCTGCTTTTGAAATAACTAAACAAATCCTCTATAAGCAAGAGCTGCTGCTGCTAAGTCACTTCAGTCGTGTCCGACTCTGTGTGACCCCATAGACAGCAGCCCACCAGGCTCCCCCGTCCCTGGGATTCTCCAGGCAAGAACACTGGAGTGGGTTGCCATTTCTTTCTCCAATGTGTGAAAGTGAAAAGTGAAAGTGAAGTCGCTCAGTCGCGTCCGACTCTTAGCGACCGCATGGACTGCACCCCACCAGGCTCTTCTGTCCAAGGCTATAAAAATTGATCAGGCAGATTGGGAAAAAGTAACAGAGAAAAATGCAGTAGTTAAAATGAAAATTTTCATCTATGAGATAAAATGGAGATTAGACACACCTGAAAACATAGTGACCTGAAAATTAGATCTGAAGAAGTTACTCAGAAGGGAGAATATAAGGCATGCAGACAAAAAGACAGTCTGAAAAGTTATAACATACGAAAGAGAGTGAGGAGGTTCAATAACATCTAACAGGAATTTGAAAATAAAAGGAATATTTAAATGTGTAATATGAAAGAGAAGTTTCCAAAATTGTTGAAAGATATCAATCCTTTGATTGGAAGACCAACAAATCAATCAGGACACAATTTAAAAAAAAACTTGTATATATCATGGTCAAACTATAGATAGATGGACAGACAGACAGACAAGCAGAAGCCAGGTGGCGGAAAGAATAAAAGAAGACTTCCTACTACAAAAGAATGACAATTTGAGTGACGCTGGCTTTTCAAAAAATGGAATGACAATGAAACAGAATCTTCAAAACATGAGAAAATTTTATATCCAGTGACATTGTTTTCAAATACTAAGGTCTAATTAGCAATTTTTAAACAATTTCAAGAGTTTACCAAAGAAGAAATGGGTGGGAGAATCTGCCCTACCAGATATCAAAACTTACAAATAAGTCAGATAATTAAAGAATGTGGTTCTAGCACAGGAATAGAAAATTAGACAAATGGGACAGAAATGACACCTTAGAAACAGACCCACCCATATATGGTATGACGATTCAAACAGCTATGCTGGAGTTACTTGTGATTCATATGACGAAAAGTGAAATTTGATCCCTGTCTTACACCATATACAAAATCAATTCCACATGAATACAAGACTTAAATGTAATAGGTAAAATTTTTAAATATTTAAAACACACTTTTAGAGCCTATCATTCATCAAAGTAGAGATGTATGCCTTAAAGAAAACATAAAAATCACTAATGCCTAAGATTTTGAATATTCAAAAACATTTAAATTAAGAACTTCTATTCTCCAAAATACTCAATTTAAGACAAGCTACAAAGGCAAAAAAAAAAACTCACAACTTATATAATGAATAAAGATATATTATCCTTTTTACATAAAGAACTTCAACTCAGTAAGACACAGACAATCCAATAGAAAAGTGGGATAAAATATTTCACAGAAGAGGAAATACAAAGGATCTATAAGCATATGGAGAAATAGTCAACCCATTTAGGAATGAAGGATATTCCAAAATAAATAAAATGTAACTCACCAATGTATTACTTTGAAAGTCTAAAAGAAAAGTTTATACACTCTTGTGGCAAGATTGTAAGAGCAAAAGGAATCTTTAACATTGTTTATGACAGTGCCAATTGGTTCAATCATAGTTTTGCATTATCTAGTAATGTTGGGAATAAGCCAGACCTGGCAATTTTACTCATAGATGTATATACTCTTAGAGAAATTTCTATGCGTGTATATACAGAAATATATATAAAAATCTACATCATTGGTCATAATAAGAAAATCTAGAAACAACCTAAGTATTCTCTGATACATGTATGTATACAAAACATCTTAGAAAAATCCAAACGAACTTTTTGGCCAGGCCAATAAATTAACATATACGTGTGTGGGCTGCCCTGATGGCTCAGATGGTAAAGAATCTGCCTGCAATGTAGGAGACCTGGGTTCACTCACTGGGTTAGGAAGATCCCCTGGAGAAGGGAATGGCTACCCACTCCAGTATTCTTGACTGGAGACTTCCATGGATAGAGGAGCCTGGTGGGCTATAGTTCATGGGGTTGCCATTTGCATGAACTTTTCGGCCAGCCCAATACATTATATATATATATATAATATATAACATATATATCTTTTATATATACACATACACAATGGACTACTATACAGGCAATGAAAATAAATTGCTACAGATAAAGGAATACAATATGGAAAAATCTCAAACATGTTATGTTGAATAAAGGTAGCAAATTGCAGGAAAGTACAAGTACTATGATACTATTTATGTCAAATTTTAACACAGAAAATTTAAATACTATATTACTAAAGGAGATATGCATGTATGGTTAATTTACAGAGAAAAATAAATCATTATTGTAAAGTTAAGGCAATTATTGCTTCTAATAGGGAAGAGGGAAATTTTGATCAGGAAGTTCACAGGAATATAAAATTTTTTCATATTGTTTTATATCTTAAGTTGGGTAGGAGGTATAGAGATATTTACTATTAAATATTAAACTGGATATATTACATACAATTATATATACACATCTATAATTCTAAACTAACATTTAAAGACTGTACCATTTGTTTTGAGTTGCCCATGTCTCCTATTCCTTCCCATTTGGGGACTGCAAATCATAATGTGGCGTCTAAAAATAAAAACAGATACATTTTATATTACTTCTCAAATATATTGGCATTATGCATTTCCACTTACATTCAAGGGACACTATTTTATAAAACATTTAAAATACATACTGCTTGAAATGTTACTGCCCCTTGAGCTATATTGAATTATTAATGAGAAAGTATACCCTAATACAAGTAATTTTACATTTCCAATTCTAAAATCCTGTTCATTACACATGGTAATAATGCACCATATACCATTCTAATTTGAAAAAGCAGAATATATGTTATTTTTGAAGCTAAATATGAGGATGCTTTTTTTGTAAAAATCATTTTATAAAATCACACATATCACGAGGCATATTTAACTAGCACCCTGAATTTTTTCCATGTGGTCTATACTTTTCTGTTCCCCTTGATCATTATTCTTTAAGAGACACAGCTTTCCTTTACCAGGTATTCACATAACCACAGGACTATTTCAACAAATGGGATTACAGTGATAGTGCTATGCACTCATAGCAATCAGGATTTAGATATTCATGCCCATATTCATGGAAATTATTATCAAAGCAAGACTTTTGTGTTTGTGTGCACACTCGTGTGTATGTGTGTATGTATGTGTTTACTTTACATTAAACTATAAGGATCTAGATCAGAACTCAACTTTTTCTGTAAAAAGACAATAAATATTTCAGGCTTCACGGCCATGGAGTCTCTTTCATGACTTAACTGCCATTGCAGCACAAATCAAGCATAGAAAAGAGTAATGGACTGTACATGGCTGTCTTCTGATAAAACATTTACCAAACCAAACAATGGGCCAGATTTGGCCTGCAGGTCATATTTTGCCCACCCTGATCTAGATAATTATCTAAACTTATCACTCTTCTGAAAACATGAAAATGTTATGTGTGAATTGCACACTGGCTGCTAAACAATTTCAGTTAAGCTTTTTTGAGGTAGTTGAACCCCTCCCTCATTCACTCTGCTACAGAGATGCTGGCCTCTTTCATTCTCAAACAAAGCTAGTTCTTTCCTGATCCTGGCTGTCACTCACTGACAATGTTACCTTTAACTGAAAACCTTTCCGCAACTTTTTATCTAATTAATTCCAAATACTCATTCTTAAAGTTTTTATTTGAATGTTACCTATTTAGAGAGGGCATCATAGCACTCATTCTGGTTTTGTGCATGTTACACAAAATAACATAGTACCTAGAACATAGTTACAATAAGTAACATAAATCAGCGACTTATTGTCTAATATGTTCTTCCCTACTAGATTTTAAGCTCTGTGAGTGCAGGAGCCATGCTTATTTTCTTAACCACTGTGTGTCAAGTACCTAGGATAATGTTTAGGAAAACTTAGACAATAAATATTTATGGAAAGAAAAATAAACTCCTTTCAGAATGATTTGTTCTAGAATTTAAAATATATCATCAGTTTTCCACTTATAATCTCCCCCTACCTTGAATTCTTTATACAATAATGTATAAATTCCTTACAGTGGTAAAGAAAACCAGTCTGACAATCTTCTAGCCTCATCTCTCGCAACAGTACAGTCTCATTTCCCAGCTTTAATCCACATTCTACTTCAGTGTCCAAATGCTTGTAGAATCTGGAGTTTTTACCCCCTTTATACCATAAGGTCAGCTTCCTTGGTGGCTCAGCAGTAAAGAATCTGCCTGCCATGCTGGAGACAAGGGTTCTGTCCTTGGGTCAGGAAGATCCCCTAGAGAAGGAAATAGCCACTCCCTCCAGTATTCTTGTTTCAAAATCCAACGGAGTCTAGTGGCCTACAGTCTATGGGGTCGCAAGAATCAGACATGACTGAGCGACTCAACGACCACAATAAAGGATAAGGTCATCTCTCTACTTGCTCCAACTCCCCCAATTTTTATCCTATCCCCCTAAAAAAAAGCTTTAAAAATTCTGTCAAAACTCAATTCCAAGAAGAGTTTTCATACAGCTGACCAACTGCCCAGACCCCTCTCCACAGTTTCCCACTCTCTCTTACAGAATCATTTTGGAAACCATTATGGGTTGGTGTTTATTGCTCTCACGTACCTGCTTTTCCACTCATTCAGGTTATACTCTCAGTTCTTCAAGGGCATGAGACTTTGATTCACTCATCTCTGTATCCCTCGTACATACATGGTGTTTGTCACATATAAAAGAAAAATTGTTCTAAACCTCTTTTAAGGGAGAAACAATTTCATGGTGAACTTTCAGTTCAGTTCAGTCACTCAGTCGTGTCCAATTCTTTGCGACCCCATGAATCACAGCACGCCAGGCCTCCCTGTCCATCACCAACTCCCAGAGTTCACTCAAACTCATGTCCATCGAGTCGGTGATGCCATCCAGCCATCTCATTCTCTGTTGTCCCCTTCTCCTCCTGCCCCCAATCCCTCCCAGCATCAGAGTCTTGTCCTAGCCAAATATAATTCCATTAAATACATCTTATTAGGACTTGTTCTGGGAGATGAACTGTGTCCCCTGACTAGTGAATTATCAGTAGTCACCCCCAAACTCTAATCATTTTTGACCGGACATAATCTTATTTTTGCACTTAGCTTAAATATTACTATGCAGTCATACTATTTTCTTAGCAAAAGTTTCTACTAAGAATGAAACTTTGAACTGGCCCACTAGAGGCCTTTATCCCCACAGCAGGACTGCAATGATGTGACTGCAACATGTATATTCATAATTAAATTTTCTGAAGAGTCCCTTAGTAGAAAATCTTGGTAGGGCCTCAATAAATATTTGTTGACCAGATGAATAACCTTCTCACAAGTAGAACTTTTCTGAAGTTACACATGTCCCCCCTCACCAAAGCCTAGGAAACACACGCAAAACCATAAAAACATTGTTAAACCTGCAAAGTCACATCCTGCAGTCTCTCTGAGGATCACAAAAGGCTTTTCTTCCTGACAGAGTGAAGTATTTATGCAAAAATTACCCATGCTCAATAGCACATACCACATGAAAACCACTTGTGGACAAACTGAAAAGTCAACTTACATTCAGAAAGCACACCAATTCCAATTCCTCTATTAACTTCCTCACCTTGTGAAATTATTCTTATCGATATTTTAATTTCATAAGTCTGAAAGAGAGAGAAACGTAGCTACTTGAGGAGATGGCAGTCGCAGACTGAATACCACAATTCAGAATCAGTGTACAAGCGGCAGCAGCCTGATACAGTATAAACAGTTCCTGAATACCAGTGCCACCTAAGTTTGCCTTAAAGGAACACCCAAGACCAGTTGAGGAAATAATAGGTCGGTCATTTTCTGTGGTCACCTGAAAATCTTGCATGAGGGTTCCAGATGAGGGGAAACTGCTTGCTTCCTTTGCTTTCAAGTTTTGCCCATCTGCGCTGCCTGTGCTGTCACCAACTGTGTAACAGTATAGGGGCCCCCAAGGGTTGCCAAATGTTCCAGCATATGCAATGATTGATATATCCAAGGAAGGGCATTCCATTGACACAGCATGGGCTCCAATCAATACAGACAGGGTGTCCATAGGATACCCCTGAGCTAAACTGCAAACTAAGTGAAGTACATTTTCCATACCACCTGAGTCACTGTTCTTCACTCTTAGCCTTCCTTTCAAGGGTAAAACCTCTGCCAACACAACCTGTCTCCCTCCTCAATTAACACGCTTTTACAGAAAAAGATCTGAAATCAGGCCTTAGCAGAAATCTCAGCTATTGTGTCATCTCCATCAGAAGTCATTGTTTTTAAGTCTTTTCTCTAATATGAAATGAAAGAAGGGAAAATTCCTCCATGAACGCACAGTTCAGTTCAGTCTCTCAGTCGTGTCCGACTCTCCACGACCCCATGAATCACAGCACGCCAGGCTTCCCTGTCCATCACCAACTCCCGAAGTTCACTCAAACTCATGTCCATCGAGTCAGTGATGCCATCCAACCATCTCACTCTCTGTCGTCCCCTTCTCCTCCCACCCCCAATCTTTCTCAGCATCAGAGTCTTTTCCAGTGAGTCAACTCTTCGCATGAGGTGGCCAAAGTATTGGAGTTTCAGCTTTAGCATCAGTCCCTCCAATGAACACCCAGGATTGATCACACAGTAGGATTATTTAATGAGTAATAGAAGGAATTTTTCTGATATTCTCAAAATATTATTCTATCTGCACTGGTCACAGTAAGTTCTAAATTTTATTCTAGAATTTATTATTTTTAAGATTGAAGTTATAAAGGCTCTCAGACACCCCATTTTTATTTAGGATAAGATTCACAAATTTCTTGAAATAGTTATATGTTGAAAACTGGTGGTGGGGGTGGCTACAAAAGACCTGGAAGGCTTCGAATGTGCAGTGTCTCTTTCTGGGGTCCCAGTTTACTCATCTACAAAATGGGAAGAAAAATACCCATTTTAATTATATCATAAGCTTGTGTTGTACTGCTCAAACAGAGAAAATTCATGGGAGTGGTACTGAAATTAATTAAACACTAAGTATGAATGAAATGCTATTCCCATCGTGTCTCATTTAAAATAGAAGTGAAAATTCAAGTTTGAAATTCAACAGTCATGCCCCTGGCTCCCACACTCATCTTTCTGTAATGCACGGGTTTCTAAAAAATCTAACTGAACACCTTTCATTTTTCTTATTTTCAAGTGAGATCTATGCTTTGGGGCTAAGGTGCATTTTTCTTGCTGTGACCTTATGCCATTATGCGACTTCACAACACAGCAACATACCATTAAGAACATCTCAAGAAAGTGAGAGGTGGTAGCAGTCTTTTGGCTCTTAACAAAATTCCTGTATCTGTGTCACAGAAGTTGGTGACTAGAGGTCCTTCCTTCTGGCTGTACCATTTTTAACCCTGTTAAAGATCTGAGCAAGTGAGGTGGGTTTGGATGACAGTAAAGAAGACAGAAAAAAAAAGTTGCTAAGGAAGTACATTCTCTAGAAACGGAAAAGAGATCTTGAGATTATAGGTTCAATAAATTGATAACCTTTAGATATGGCCTGGCATATAAGTTTGGGCCTACCCACTAAACATTTACAATGGCCCAATGTCCAAATGTAGAATTCCTGAAAAACAATTCTAACGTAAAATTAGAGGGCCTTACAGAATGGACCCTCACAGAACATTCATTTCCTCCTCTTGCATAATATGATTTGGTATTTAATTTCCAAAAATTTAAGAGGCATGTGAAGGGATGGGTTGGGAGGGATAATCTTACTCTATTACAAAACATGAGTCCAACAGACCAGGTAATCATTTGCTAAAGCCTCTCTCTGTAGGAGATGCTATTCACAAAACTACCTAGACTCTCATATCCAAATATTCGCTCTGATAGACAGCATTATCATTGCTATTTAGCATATATATTGCTCTTCACAATCATATATTGCCTAATCTTAGCAACACATCCCCAGTGAGCATTATCATTTCTATTTGCAGATGAAAAGAATACAACATACAAAGGTTAAGTGACTTACCCATCATGAAACAACCATTCAGTGCTGAACAAGAAACAGAGCTAAGGACTGGACTATAAAACAACAGGCACTCCAGCTATTAAATTGTAAACAGAAGACTCACTTCTTGAACATATGAGAAAGAGCTTAAGTTCACGTTTTTAATGCCTTGTCTCAAAGGGAGAATTAAATCATTAAATCTTGGCTTATCCTTTCCACTTTTTCAAGGTACCTCCTTTTATCTCAGACTGAGTAGAGCAGTAATTCTTTCAAATCTGCCACAGAATCATCTGCAGGTTTAGATCAGACCTTCTAAAAGCAAAGTTTTTCTCCAGTCGCTGCAAAACCTACCACTCGTGCCCTTTCTGTGAGGCACAGTATTCTTTCAGTCCTAAGTTGCAACTGAATAATACCATTCATATCAAATTGCTTCAGAACCCAAACACCCTTATGTTTGAGAATCACCATGAATATACTTGCATGTATGTGTGTGCACCTGTTATCTGTTATTTTCAGGGAAAGGATAAGGATAGAAGTCTTTTGTCTCTTATTTAACTCTCCCATAAGATTATACAATTAGAAAAGGCAGGAATTATACTTATAATTCACATTAAATCCTTTTCTAGAAGGCATATTATGAATATTTAAAAAATGAAAATTTCCAATTTCTATTCAAGCTATTCTGAGGACTTATTTTCATGCTTCCTTTTTAATAGTCCTTAAATAATGCCTAATAGATAGGTTCAAACTCATAACTAAGGTCACCACACCTGGTGGTTTTTACCTGACCTGATACATTTTGGCAAACACAAATTTCTAGCTGTTTACTTTGTTTGAAAAACTGATTCTTTGGAATCATGAGGTTAAAGGAAATTCACAGGACATCTAGTCCATCTAAGTTGATTAAGGCAGGATACAGATGAATTTTATTACCTTTAGCTTATCACTGGGCTAGTATAAATTTTAATCTCACAAGAGTTATCCTCCAATCTCTTTAATAATCTCAGTGAAAGTTCTTTTAATAAGTCTAGACAGCGTATAGGGTGATATATTTTGCAACATGCATTTGTGGTTTATACTTTTAAAATTCAACCAACAGTTGTTGTGATATTTGACATTATCTTTCTAAATAGTTTCCACAAATATATGACTTTGTGATTTTCCATCAATAACCCAAGTCCTGTTGGTGTATTTTTGGCAGGAAGCCTTATTCCAAATCTGAGACACCATATACATGCTTTTAAGAGATGCCGTTAGATGGGTAAGTATTATTTCCCATGAGAAATGGCTGTTTCAATATCTGCCTCTCTCTGAGTCTCAGGTAACAGAAATATAATGCTACATTAGAAAAACAGACATTACTTTTTATTTTTTTTAACCAAGTGAGAGGCTTCTGAATTTTCAATAGCAATGGAAAATGAACTATCCCTCTGAAAATATCAAGGAAACAATTTTAGTTTGTATCTATTGGTGAATCCCAGAATCAAGAGAAGAGCAAAATAAATATTTTAGAACCAGCCATTAGTATAACAAGCCCACAAAGTGTACAGCAAGGATGATAAAACCTCTCACATTAAAGTAATACAGTATCTTTCTTCCTCAGCATATCATACTTAATAACAGCTGATTTACCTGATTTCAACATTTCCACTGCATCTTGATGAGCCTTGGAGACGTTTTGTGAAAGGATCTTTTTCCTTAATACACAAATGGAGATTGGCCAGAGGACAGAAATGATCTGTTAAACCTTACTGGCAATGCTTTCCCTACTCCTTAATTTCATAAAGGTCAAAGACACTACTCTGAACAAAGGCCTATTTAAATTCTGAAGGATGGAACCTGCCCATCACAAATACCAAGGTGGTGGGTGAGCAAGAGGAAAGAAAGGAAAAAAAAAAAAAAAGAAAGTCCACCACTTTGTACAAGGTTAGATCAGGCCTTGTGTACACAGAGCTATCTGAGGGGAGGACCAAGCTCTAAAGATTTTAATTTCAGCGAAGTCATACAGAGCTAATGGAGCCACTGGCGATCAATAGCTCCCACTCTCCTGTGAGAGAGAGAGATTTATTGAGCTCTCCCCACTGATCCCGCATCAAGTAGAGCCAGCAATGTTGATCACTGCACCCCCAATTCCTGCAGTGTGAGAATGACTGATTCCATTCCTAGCAGCAGCTCAGCTTTCACAGCCAGCAGAGTTTTCTGATAATCTCTTAATATGTCCACTGTTATAATATCTCTATGATGTTCAGGCTGAGAGATAAGGGAAGCAATAAATCACTCAATTCTCCCCCTCCAAGTTCAGACCCAATTTCGGAAAAGACATAGGAAAAGTTATAACAGCAATCAAAATAGCAGTTTTATTGCTAGGAACCTAAACTTGTTGACTTCCTACCCCTTCTCCAGTCCCTTGGACTCTAACCTACAATAACATTTGGTCAGCACCACACTCACCCAGTAAGGTGCCTCATGCTCAAACGCAAAACTCGAACAATGGCTGTTAGACTCGCACTTCACCAATCAGATAAAGCTATGCTCTCAGAATAAAAGTAACAAGAAAAACCAAAACTACCTCTTCTAATACTGGAAGTTCTCACATAGAATAGGGTTTTCCCAAACACTGCAATCAAACTGACATGCTTTGTCTTACTGGACATTTCAGTTCAGTTCAGTTCAGTTCAGTCGCTCAGTCGTGTCCGACTCTCCGCGACCCCATGAATCACAGCACGCCAGGCCTCCCTGTCCATCACCAACTCCCGGAGTACACTCAAACTCATGTCCACAGAGTCGGTGATGCCATCCAGCCATCTCATTCTCCGTCGTCCCCTTCTCCTCCCGCCCCCAACCTTTCCCAGCATCAGAGTCTTTTCCAGTGAGTCAACTCGTCGCATGAGGTGGCCAAAGTATTGGAGTTTCAGCTTTAGCATCAGTCCCTCCAATGAACATCCAGGATTGATCTCCTTTAGAATGGACTGGTTGGATCTCCTTGCAGTATAAGGGACTCTCGGATACATCTATATTTGGAATTATTAATTTATCAAATGATAATCACTTACAGGCATAAGAGAAAATAGTAAGGTTTGTTCCTACTTCATTTCAGAGTGATTATCTCTGCTGGGAGCAGACACAACTACTGTTTTATTCATTGCTTCCAAAATCAGGAATCCCTCTTGTCCTCCACAGAGATAAGTATTACAAGCTGGCAGACATTCAAGCGGTAGGCACCGAGTGTTATGCACAGTTCACAGGTAATGGGATAGGTTGGTGCCCTTTGCACATGAAGAAGTCAGCTTGGGTGTTTGCCACTCCCATTAAATCAGATAACAGTTTTCAAGAGTGAAGCTGGACTTTGACATTCCCTCAGTTAAAACACTACTGCAACTAATGTCCACTAAACCAGCCGAGAAGGGCCATGGAAGAATCCATCAGCAACCAGATGGTTCTCAGATCCAAATATATTTGCACTGCGTATCTCTATTGCTTCCCTTATATATACACCCTTTCCCACTGCTTCTGAAGTCATACACTCAATGCTGTGTAATCAGCTCTATTAAAATCTTCACTTCCCAGGTGACTCAGTAGTAAAGAATACACCTGCCAATGCAGGAGATGCAGCTTCTATCCCTGGGTTGGGAAGATCCCCTGGAGAAGGAAACGGCAACCCACTCCAGGATTCTTGCCTGGAAAATCCCATGTATGGCGGAGCCTGGCAGTCTACAGTCCATAGGGTCACAACTTAGTGACTAAACAACAACAACAACAATTAAAGTTTTATTCCATATTTGTGCATCTAGAATGCTTAATTCGGAGAAGGCAATGGCAAGCCACTCCAGTACTCTTGCCTAGAAAATCCCATGGATGGAGGAGCCTGGTAGGCTGCAGTCCGTGGGGTCGCTAAGGGTCAGACACCACTGAGCGACTTTACTTTCACTTTTCACTTTCACACATTGGAGAAGGAAATGGCAACCCACTCCAGTGTTCTTGCCTGGAGAACCCCAGGGAAGGGGGAGCCTGGTGGGCTTCCGTTTATGGGGTCGCACAGAGTCGAACACGACTGAAGTGACTTAGCAGTAGCAGAATGCTTAATTAACTCGAACTTACTAGTAAAATAAAACCAGTGTTCCTAACTTTCTCAGAATCACAGATCTCTGAAACAAATGATAAAAGCAAGTTTCTTAGGTTGCATTCAAAATGATTACTTTCATTTCTTTTTATCTTTTGCATTTATTGAAAGTGCAAGATCAAATTGATGTTTTAAAAGATCAGAGAAAGATCAGATAGTCACCTTATGCTGTTCCAAGCAATTAAAAACACTAGATCAATGTGCTATCTATTCATGAAACAAAATCTTCAGATCAAGGGCAAGTTCACTGAACAGAAGACTCATCACATCCCAGGTGTGACAGCCTACAAAGACCACATAATCCGGTATATGAACAGTGTCTTTTTTCTGTTTGTTTAATTTATACATAAATACATGAAACATAGACAGGAATTTGCTAGTAAAGCAGAAGAATAGGCTTAATTCCCAATCTTCTAAGAAAGTAGAGAGTTTCAATAAAAACTCATTATTTAATGGGTGACCGTACTGTGTTTAGACATTGAACTAGGTACTATAATCCCTATTTTGTAGATTTAGAAATTGAAATTCAAGTATGTTACATACCTGCCATAATAGCAGTAAGTGATGGACTCAAGATTTAACTCCACATACTTTGATTTCAAAGGCCATGTTATACTGACCATTATACAAGGTTGACCATTATCAAGTTGCTACATGGATCATTATTAAGTCAGATTCTGTCTCTGTTTAAATTACTCCAAAGGAGGAGTAAGAAAGACACTCTTATAAGTGGTATGGTGTTCCTGTTCAGGCGTTACGTCATGTCTGACTCTTTTTGATCCCATGGACAGCAGAATTAAAACTTATTTTTAACTTAGAATTATGCATATTGAAATACATAGTATATATGTTAAGCAAATAATTTACCAAAGTAATTTAATTTTTGAAAAAAGATTCATTAATTCACTTAGTTTTCAATCAAGGTCAAGGAGAAAAAGTTTATGGATGAAAATTACCAGTTACTGAAGACCTACAATGTGCCAGGATCATGACAGTCATTATCTTATTTAATTCTTGTGTAACTTTGTGCTACAATGCATTATAATCCTTGTTTAACAACAACAACAACAACAACAACAACAAAACCAGACTCACAATGATTAAATGACTTGACCAAAATTAACAGTGAGGGGAATCAAAGGTATTCATATCCAGTCTGTTAACTCCATTGCTTAAGCTATCTTCACTCTAACATAACAACATTCTTTTTTATTGAGATAAAATTTGTATACAACATTATATAAGTTTCAGGTATACTCCAACATATAAATTCTTAATCATTCAGTTCAGTTCAGTTCAGTTCAGTTGCTCAGTCGTGTCCAACTCTCTGCGACCCCATGAATCACAGCACGCCAGGCCTCCCTGTCCATCACCAACTCCCGGAGTTCATTCAAACTCATGTCCACAGAGTCGGTGATGCCATCCAGCCATCTCATTCTCTGTCGTCCCCTTCTCCTCCCACCCCCAACCTTTCCTAGCATCAGAGTCTTTTCCAGTGAGTCAACTCGTCGAACGAGGTGGCCAAAGTATTGGAGTTTCAGCTTTAGCATCAGTCCTTCCAATGAACACCCAGGATTGATCTCCTTTAGAATGGCCTGGTTGGATCTCCTTGCAGTCCAAGGGACTCTCAAGAGTCTTCTCCAACACCACAGTTCAAAAGCATCAATTCTTCGGCGCTCAGCTTTCTTCACAGTCCAACTCTCACATCCATACATGACCACGGGAAAAACCATAGCCTTGACTAGACAGACCTTGGTTGGCAAAGTAATGTCTCTGCTTTTCAATATATTATCAAGGTTGCTCATAACTTTCCTTCCAAGGAGTAAGCATCTTTTAATTTCCTGGCTGCAATCAGCATCCTCAGTGATTTTGGAGCCCAAAAAAATTAAGTCTGACACTGTTTCTACTGTTTTTCCATCTATTTCCCATGAAGTGATGGGACCAGATGCCATGATCTTTGTTTTCTGAATGTTGAGCTTCAAGCCAACCTTTTCACTCTCCTCTTTAATAAGCACCAAATACACAAAAATACACAAGCATGCATCTGCTTACTATATACCACCATCACTGGCTAAAAAGCTAAAAAAAAGTTTGTGGCAAACAGCCAGCTTAAAATTTGCTTACAGTAAGTATTTCTTAAACATAATACTGATAGTTAAGGCATTTTACTAAACAGCATTTTAATGACACAAATGCCATGCAAAACAATAATACTTTTGCCATTTTAAGAAAGAATATAAGACTTTCATCTTATTCATCCTATTTCAAAAATGGAAACAGCTCCCAATGCAACATATGATTAGACAGCATATAATTTAATTATTAATAAGTGGCATAGACTTGCATTACCCAAAGAGTCATATCCACAATGCTGTGGTAATAAAAATTAAGCTAGTGGCACAAATGTAAGAGTTTTTATTTAAATTATGCTTTAATCTTATTATCAATTTTCTAATTATGGTCAGCGATATTAATTTTTTATAAAAGTATTTGTTCCCTTTTAAAAACAATTTCTCCTTGATTAATAATTTTGGAATACAGTATTTACTAAATCTGAACATCTTCTGACCTAGCAATTCTACTCCTAGATATATGCCCAACAGAAACATATTCACATATGCACCAAAAATAAACATAAGAATATATTCACAGCAGCAGTATTTGCAATAGGCCTAAGTTTTAAACTAACCAAGTGGCTATTAATGGTTAAATAAATAAATCCTGATATATTCATAAAATGAGATATAATCCAGTAATGAAAATGACTATATCTCACAAATGTTTAGAGAAACAAGCCAGACATAATACCTAAAAAAGGTTTTTGAGTAGTAATTTTAGTGGTATTGCTATTATTTTTATTCATTTCTTTAGCACTCCTGGGAAAATCCTTCCTTTCTTAAAAGCAGTATAATATTGTCCTCTTGGGACACTTCATTACATGCTCCTACAAGTAGGGATACTACTGTGTTGATGATTAATGAATTTATATCAGACATTGTATAGAGTGAAAGACCAAGTCTGCATATACACCAGTATAGCCTCTTTAAAAAAAAAAAAAATCCCACTAGACTCATAAGACAGACTCTTTCTCTACTGTGTCCTCCTTGCATTCCTTACATTGGAGAAAATCCAACATGCAAATGGAAATCACAAAAAATAAAACAACTAATCCAAAGTGGAAAGAAGATAATCATAAAGCAAGGTAAGAAAAGAAACACAATGACCACATAGGAATATTAGAGGAGATAACATTACAAACCCTACAGATATTTAGAAGGATAATGAGGGAATGTTATCAATAAATTTATGCAATAGCTCAAAACATAGATCATTAATTAGACCCATCATTGAAAATCTTTTACAACAAACAAAACACCAGGCACACATTGTTTCAGAAATGAAACCAAACACTTAAAGAAATAATACAAATTCAATACCAATACAGAAATTAAAGAGGAGAAAATACACCCAAAATAATTTTGTAAAACCAGAGAAAGGCTGACAAAACCTGACAAATATATCACAGCAAAATAAAACTAAAAATCAATACCCAGCATGCACCTAGACTCAATGATACTTAGTAAACAGCAAACTGAATGAGCAAAGTACACCACCATTTCACCAAGTGGCATTTACCCAAGAATACAAGATTGGTTTATCACTCAAAAAATACAGTCAGAATAATTCTCCATAGCAACAGAATAAAGTACAAAGCTTTATGATTATGTTGTTGTTCAGTCACTAAGTTGTGTCTGACTCTGCAACCCCATGAACTGCAGCACGCCAGGCTTCCCTGTCCTGGAGGGTTTTCTCAAATTCATGTTCACTGAGTCCATGATGACTTCCCTCGTGGCTCAAATGATAAACAATCTGCCTGCAACTCAGGAGACCAGGTTCAATCCCTGGGTTGGGAAGATCCCCTGGGGAAGGGACAGCTACTCATTCCAGTATTCTTGCCTGGAGAATTACATGGACAGAGGAGCCTGGTGGGCTACAGTGCATGGGGTTGCAAAGAGTCGAAAACGCCTGAGTGACTAACACTTTACTTTCACTATGATTATGTCAGGTCATAAAAAAGCATTTGACAAAAGTTAACTCCTATTCACAATAAACCTCTCAGCATACCAGAAAGAGAAGAAAATTTCTTCAAACTGAAAAAGGTTATCTATGAAAAACAGTAAAAGACTAGATAACTTAACACCTAAGACTGGGAACAAAACAAAAATGTACTCTCCTACTGCTGCTGCTAAGTCGCTTCAGTCGTCTCCGACTCTGTGCGACCCCGTAGACGGAAGCCCACCAGGCTCCCCTGTCCCTGGGATTCTCCAGGCAAGAACACTGGAGTGGGTTGCCATTGCCTTCTCCGTACTCTCCTACTACCTGTATTCAATTATATTGGGAGTTCCCATGTAGTGCCTTAAGCAGGGAAATAAAGGCAAAAGCTTGGAGAGGAAGAAAAAACTACTATTGAACATAGAATATAAAAGAGTTTGCATAGAAAATCCTAAAAAATATACAAAATAATTATTAGAATTAAATGCATTTATGAGGGCCACAGGATTCAAGATCAATACACAAAAGACAACTGTATTTCTAAACATGACAGTAGCAATCTCTAAAATACTGACTTTTTAACATACCTCACTTCCAAGTGTTAAATAGTTAAATAATAAGTAGCTGGAAACATAAAACATGCAAAAGCTTAAAAATACACAAATGAAAAGACATCAACACTGAAAAGTGTACATTACTGAAAGCAAATAAAGACCTAAATAAATGAAGAGCTATATCATGATTATAGTACAAATCCATATTATAAATATTCCCCAATTTATCTGTAGTTATATGACAATCACAATTCAAATCAACAGCTATTTTGACAAATGGTCAAGTTGATTCTAAATAGTATATGGAGAAACAAGAATCTACATTAGACCAAATAAACTTATTCAGAAACAAAGTTGGAAAATCCACTGATTAAAAAATATAGAATACAAAATATATATAGAGAGAAAAAAGTTACAGCAGTCAAGATAATGTGTTGTTTTGTTGTTCTGTAGTCGTTCAGTCATGTTGAACTCTCTGTGACCCCATGGACTGTAGCCATGGGATTCTGTCCATGGGATTCTCCAAGCAAGAATACTGGAGTGGTTGCCATTTCCTTATTCAGGAAGATAATGTGTTATTGATAAAAATGGATATAGAAGAGTGAAACAGAGTTCGGGGGAAAAAAAAACTTGCAAAAATATTGCACTAATTTTCACCTAATAATCTCAGGCTATTGAAATGAGAAAAAGTTTTGCATTTTTACTGGTACTAGAACAATGTAATGAATACATAGAAGAAAACTGAACCTTGACTCCAACCTTAGATCATATATAAATATTAACTCAAGATGGATCTAAATACAAAAAGTAAAACTATACATTTATAAATTTTCTTAAAGGAAACACAGAGGATGATTACTGTAACTTTGTTACAGGCAGGAATTTCTTAAGAAGATCTCATGCATGTGTATGTGCTCAGTTGCTAAGTCATGTCTGACTTTCTGCAACCTCATGGAATGTAGCCCACCATACTCCTCTGTCCATGGAGTTCTCCAGGCAAAAGTCCTGGAGTGGGTTGCCATTTCCTTCTCCGGGGAATCTCCTGACCAAGGGATCAAAACTGCATCTCCCGCATTGGCAGGTGGCTTCTTTACCACTGAGCCACCAGGGAAGTCCCCTCATATACGGGTATCTGACAATTCTTCTCCCAGGTATACAGCCCACGGAATCAACTCAAGATGTGCACCAAATACATGTACAAAATTCTCAGAACATTATCTACAATATTCTAAACTAGAAACAATCCACATGCCCATTAACAATAGAAGAGGAAAATAAACTGTGGCTTATTTACATAGAAGTATTCAAAATATCAATGAGAATAAATAAGCTATAGGCATACCTCAGAGACACTGAAGATTTGGTTCCAGACTACCACAGTAAGCAAATATTGCAATAAAATGAGTCACACAAATTGTTTCCCAGTACATATAAGTGATGTTGACATTATACTGTAGTCTACTAAATGTGTAATGTCATTATGCCTAAAAAACAATGTAGATATATTAATTAAAAATACTTTACTTATAAGCATGCTAACCATCATGTAAGCCTTCAATGATTCATAGCAATAATATCCAAGATCACTGATCATAGACCTCCATAATAAATATAGTAACAAAAAGTTTAAAATATAGTGAGAATCACCAAAATGTGAGCGAA
This sequence comes from Moschus berezovskii, assembly GCF_049115385.1. NCBI lineage: Eukaryota > Metazoa > Chordata > Mammalia > Artiodactyla > Moschidae > Moschus > Moschus berezovskii. The sequence continues at coordinate 26,057,941 of NC_142466.1, forward strand.
TACTGTTGGGAAAATGGCACCAACAGACTTGGTCCATGCACGTTTGTGACAAACTTTCAATTTGTTAAAAAATTTAAAAGTACATCATAAGCAAAACGCAATAAAGCAAAGCACAATAATGTGAGGTACGCCTGTAGAATGAATAGATCATGAATGGATCTCATAATGTTGAGTGAAAGAAGACTAAAAAGGAAACTAGAGGTAAGATTTCATTTCAAAAATAGACAAAATTAATGCCTAGTGTTAGGAATCAAAAGTGGTTATCTTTCGAGACAAGTGACTAGGAAGGCCAAAAGGGTGTCTCCTGAAGTTTGCAATATGCTATTATATATCTTCATCTGGGTTTTTATTACATAGATTCATTTATTTGTGAAAATTCTTTGAGTTATACACTGCTGCTTTGAACTTTTTATGTATGCTACACTTCAACTCTAAAAGTTTATTTTTTAAAAAACCTGTGGTAAACCAGAGAAATACATTTCACACTTTGGTCATGAGATGTCATTCAAAACTGTCATGAAACAATGTAGGATGCATTTACAGGCCTAATGGTAAAAGTGATACAAAAGATGTGTGATTTTTAAAATCCTATTTGCCATGTACTTCAGAAATAAGTTTATTTTCATTTGAGCATCTGGTTATTTCAGGTGCCCCTGGGGCAAGACCAAAATTAATAGTTCTGTGGTTATATAGGCCACTTGTTTATATAGAGAATTTTATGGCTTAGTTCCCCAGGCTTATGTCAGTATTGCTGCTGGAGTTTTCTCTGTTAATTACCCTCCGGGACTTCAGTGTGCACACAGATGTCAATTCAGATGGGCCAGCGTGTATCTTTCTGGAAGCAATGGACTCAGTTTTAACCAGATGGTTGAGGCAAGTTCCCTTAAGACCAAGCTCACTCTAAACTTTGTCTATGGACTTAATTTGTGATGAGGGTTCCATTTTCAATGTCTAAACTGATTTACCCCATTATTAGTTCTTTAAATTTCTTTCTTATAAAATAATATTTTTAAATTTCATGATAAATGCCTAGATATAAAAGCAAACATTTTAGAGAATTTACTATGTGCCAATCAAGGTCTTAAAACTTCTATATATAATTAATAAATCTAATCACTACAACTAATTTATACAATAGGAACTATAAAAATCATCCTCGTTTAAAAGAAAGAAAATGAAGCACAGATAGACAAAAAGCTTGGCCAAGTGACATGGAAGGTGCAAGATATACTGCCAGGTAGGTAAGTTCCAGCATGAATCCATGGGCCTTCAGATCAGTTCAGTTCAGTCGCTCAGTCGTGTCCAACTCTCCGCGACCCCATGAATCACAGCATGCCAGGCCTCCCTGTCCATCACCAACTCCCGGAGTTCACTCAAACTCGTGTCCTAGGAGTCAGTGATGCCATCCAGCCATCTCATTCTCTGTCGTCCCTTTCTCCTCCCGCTCTCAACCTTTCCCAGCATCAGAGTCTTTTCCAGTGAGTCAACTCCTCGCATGAGGTGGCCAAAGGATTGGAGTTCCAGCTTCAGCATCAGTCCTTCCGATGAACACCCAGGATTGATCTCCCTTAGAATGGACTGGTTGGATCTCCTTGCAGTTGAAGGGACTCTCAAGAGTCTTCTCCAGCACCACAGTTCGAAAGCATCAATTCTTCGGCAATCAGCTTTCTTCACAGTCCAACTCTCACATCCATACATGACCATGGGAAAAACCATAGCCTTGACTAGATGGACCTTGGTTGGCAAAATAATGTCTCTGCTTTATAATATACTATATAAGTTGGTCATAACTTTCCTTCCAAGGAGTAAGTGTCTTTTAATTTCATGGCTGCAATCAGCATCCTCAGTGATTTTGGAGCCCAAAAAAATAAAGTCTGACACTGTTTCCACTGTTTTTCCATCTATTTCCCATGAAGTGATGGGACTAGATGCCATGATCTTTGTTTGCTGAATGTTGAGCTTCAAGCCAACCTTTTCACTCTCCTCTTTCACTTTCAGCAAGAGGCTTTTGAGTTCCTCTTCACTTTCTGCCATAAGAGTGGTGTCATCTGCATATCTGAGTTTGTTGATATTTCTCCTGGCAATCTTGATTCCAGCTTGTGCTTCTTCCAGCCCAGCATTCCTCATGATGTACTCTGCATATAAGTTAAATAAGCAGTGTGACAATATACAGCCTTGACGAACTCCTTTTCCTATTTGGAACCAGTCTGTTGTTCCATGTACAGTTCTGACTGTTGCTTCCTGACCTGCATACAGGTTTCTCAAGAGGCAGGTCAAGTGGTCTGGTATTCCCATCTCTTTCAGAATTTTCCAGTTTATTGTGATCCACACAGTCAAAGGCTTTGGCATAGTCAATGAAGCAGAAATAGATGTTTTTCTGGAACTCTCTCGCTTTTTCCATGATCCAGCAGATGCTGGCAATTTGATCTCTGGTTCCTCTGCCTTTTCTAAAACCTGCTTGAACATCTGGGAGTTCACGGTTCACATATTGCTGAAGTCTAGCTTGGAGAATTTTGAACATGACTTTACTAGCATGTGAGATGAGTGCAATTGTGCGGTAGTTTGAGCATTCTTTGGCATTGCCTTTCTTTGGGATTGGAATGAAGACTGACCTTTTCCAGTCCTGTGGCCACTGCTGAGTTTTCCAAATTTGCTGGCATATTGAGTGCAGCACTTTCACAGCATCATCTTTCAATAATGATGAGTAAAAGTGACAGAAGGAAGGTGTGATTTTTTAAATCTTGTTTGCCATGTACTATGGAGCCTTTAGTTCTGTGCACCCAAGTCTTCCAGCCATGAGAACGCCATACCATCATTGTGACTATGTGTTAAGCAAAATGGAAAATGCCAGCATCAGTATTTTTAACCATTATGTTAAACTATTCTCAAGGCAAGGATTAAATATTTGTAAATGTGTAGAATTCTCCACTCTCATTGCTGCAAGTCTATATTCCATCCTGGTCAACTTATTTATACCTGTGTAAAGGAGATCAATCCTGGGTGTTCATTGGAAGGACTGATGCTGAAGCTGAAACTGCAATACTTTGGCCACCTCATGCGACGAGTTGACTCACTGGAAAAGACTCTGATGCTGGGAAAGGTTGGGGGCGGGAGGAGAAGGGGACGACAGAGAATGAGATGGCTGGATGGCATCACCGACTCTGTGGACATGAGTTTGAGTGAACTCCGGGAGTTGGTGATGGACAGGGAGGCCTGGCGTGCTGTGATTCATGGGGTCGCGGAGAGTCGGACACGACTGAGCGACTGAACTGAAGTGAACTGAAGTCTCAGATTCCTTACAGATAGCGTGCATAATAACTACCAAAACAACAGCATCAGCATAAAAATCACATGCACGGAAAGACCTGGCAGGATAAAGAACGTAACAAATGTGACCCACAATTACCCCATTATTCTTATTTATGGTATTAGCCTTCCTGGGAACTATTAATAAAACCTCTACGCTATTTACAAATGAGGCAGTTACAAAGAAATTGGAGGGTGGAGCCCTAGCAAAATTTCCTCAGGCATTAAACATCATGAACACTATGGCTATGCTTCTCATTTTCAAGCTTACCTACTGCCAGATCAATATCAGCCAAGAGAATTATGGAACCTTTGGTTCTGTACATCCACGTCCTCCAACCATGAAAAGTCCGTACTATCTTGTGACAGTGTGTTAATAAAATCGAAAATCTCAGGAAACTTCTTCTAGAATTCACACTTTTCTTATTTTACTTTTTCCCTTTTGGATTGCTTTTCAACTTCAGCAGAAATTAAAGCCAAAGGACTATTTTTTTTGTCAAAACTTAAATTTCACCTTCTACAGAAAAAATAATTCAACATGTAAGTTTATGTATAAATATGATGTTCCAAATTATCTTCACATTAACTTTGACTTCACTGAAAAATAAACACAAATACATGGTACTTTTTCTTGGGAATAAAAGAGACTGTGGATTCACTTTTACTAGCTGTAAATGTGCTCTGGGGAAATTCTCTGCCAATTTTATAGATAATGCAAACAGGTCTGTTAGTAACTCTGGCGTACTGTAGACAGAATGTAGAATTCACCTTGCAGGCTCAAGGGCCTGCTGGAATTCATATAAGCAACACTGTGGATGGTTAACACTTTCCTCTTTCTGCCTTTCCTTTCTTGTTAGCTTAAATTTCTCTGAAAGGATAACAAGGCAAATAAATATATTTTCTTTTAAATACCTTCTTCAAATAGTTTCCATGAATGATGTCAAAGATGGTATCCCTCACTCCCCCTACACGGCTGGGAGTCAAAGAAGTACCTCACCATTTTTGCCCTTGTGGTCATTATTCATACCAGCTGCAGGAAAAATACAATAATCTGGAAACTGTTGCAGGTCCACTTTATATACTTGTCTATTGTATCATCACAGTAACCTTAATAACTTACTGTCATTAAACATTTCAAGTAACCAATATTCAGAAAAGATATATGACTTCCTCAGATCACACAGCAGAAACTGGAAGATATGGGATATGGATCTAGCACTTCTTGATTTCAAAGAAAATGTTTGCTTTTCCTCACTGACAAGCCTAAGTTCTTCAAAACTAAAGTTTGAGTGAGTGGCAATAATACTGTTTGCTTTAGAATACAGGACTCCAAATTGTGTTCAATAGAGCAAGAAATAAATTTCTGCCCTATCTCTTCTATTTGTCACTGTCATGAGCTCAAGGCACCCAGTACAATTTTCCTTCTTCTTACTTATGTTCCACAAAGAAGGCTATCAACCATGAGATTCTAGACCAGTACCGTACAGAACCATGAAGCAGGGAATCCCTTTGCTCCATCCATATCACACTTCACTATCAGAGGCTTTAATCCATGTTGTTACTTTACTCTTATCCCAGAGTCTGGATTTTACAGAGCTCCCCATGAAAACTTTCCCCCTAGAGGTTATACATCTAACCATTCTTTCCAAAAAGACTCCAAACCTACAGAAGAGGCTCATGAGTGCAGAGACTCCCCTTCATTATGTCTTTGCACTGACCTTAGATCCTCACTCTTTTTAGGTTCTCTCCCGAGGCCCCTGTAACAGAAGAGACCATACAAATCAGCACAGTTAGTCCCTTTCTGGTTCAACCAAACAAGTCCAGTTGTGTTTTAGGCTCAACAAGAATCACTTCCACTCCACCCATGTTCCCAAAGCTTAACATGATGTCTGATATATATGGGTTCATTTGGGCTGATTTAAAACATTTTCTCTGAAAACAAAATGAAGCCAGAAGTTGAGAGTTACTCTTGAAAACAACCTGTGGATGTGAAAGATAAGGAAAGGTGCAGACAGGATGTCCACACTTTGGACACTTGGACATTGTATCAGTAAGCTTAACTATGATGCCCTCAAACAAGATTGAAACTTCAGGAGAAAGATCATGTGTAAAGAGAAGTAAATGGTAGTGAGCTCATATTTGGAAATGCTGATTTTTGAGATGCCTGTGGGGCATTCAGGGGAAGAAATCCAGCATACTTTGGAGCCTAGAATATAAATCAGGTCTGGAGAAGTAAGTTGGGAATCATCACCTCTCAGATACTATTAAAAGTCACAGTTGTAAATACATGTTCCAGAGAGAGGAAAAAGCATTGAAATCAAGAACAACAAAAGCAAAGCTAGGATCTAGATTTCTCAGTGTGCTTTCTACTAAACCAGAAGGGAACCTTATTTCCAGACTCAGGTAAAGAACATGTAAGTATCAAATGATTAACGATGGTACCTCGGACATCATCAAGCACTCAACAAGTCTTTAAAACAAACTTTGCCTCCCTGTCCTGTATTCCATTGAATTACAAGCCAGTTAATTATCCTTCCTGCTTTATTTTCCTCCATAATATTTATCACCGTCTGATGTGCCATATATCTTATTTAATGCTTTTTGCAGTCTCTATCTCTCCATTTGAATAAGAGCATACCACAGGAGACAGGAATTTGTTCTACTTTGTTCACTGCTTAGAACACTGTAAGTGTTCATCAAATATTTGTTATTAAAAAAAGGAGAAAAAGGAAAATGATAATAAATGCTTTCTACCTTTGGATGGTAGGTAGTACTGAACTGTTATATGAAATTTATCAAAACTGATTTGTCCTCATTTCAACTAGAGTGTTAGAAAGGAGACAAGCTTGTGGAAACAATTAAATCCCATCATATTAACATTGAAGCACACAGTCAAAAGTCATTCTATTACACAGTTTCTTTATTCTAATAGAGAAGCTATCAGAACATAGATAAAGAGAATTAGCTGGCTTGTAATTAGACTCCTGGGACAACTACATGATAACTGTTTCAGTTTCCACAGCCTATACTGGATACATTAAATATACTGCATTGCACTGACAAGTGAAAAAAAAAAAAGTGGAATTAGCACGCACTTAGAGCAGTACATGTTTGTTAAGGAGTTCCCTGTTCATCAGTGCTACAAGCTGTTTATACAGTACTTCTGCAAAATATCCCATCACAATTCATAGCACAGATGAGAGACATTCCTTGAAGGAACTGGCATTCTAGAAGCAATGTTTCTAATTGGTGATTATCCACAGTATTGACCCATGTGCTGAAATGTTGAGAAACTGTTTCAGGTAATTCTAATAAACTAATTTGTTTTTGATGATGCTGTTCCTTAGTTCAATATGCTTTTCTTTGAAAGGGGCTGGGTGTGAGGATGATCTGACTATATTCTCTGACACAGCACTCCCCAGGGTCCTTCTCTAATTCTCTCTCCAAGCTCAGAGCTCCAACACGACTCAGTCTTCCAGAAGCTTCAGGCATGTATCAGATGCATTCGTAGATAAAGAGCCATTCTTAGAATACCCAAAAAGAGCTAAGAACACTGAATTCCTCCTAGCTTTTGCTGAGAAATTATTAATGTTATGCCAATAGAGCTACATTTTGACCACTTCCATGGTTGCCAGGCCTGCCCAAGACTTCAGCATCTCCTCCTTGGGCCAGTGTGCTTCCCAGCATCTGTTCTGTCGCCAGTGGTCTTTCCTCCACACATGCAGAAGCCAGATGTTCCTATGTTCGATACAGCCCTATGTGATCAAGTTGGATTCTACTTCTCCCACCTAATTCTCCAGCAGTAACATGATCCTCAGCCATTCCTAGCCTTCCTGCTATTCCTCAAATTTTGAAAAACTCATTCTGGCTTCAGACATTTCTGCAGTTGCTGTTGCTTCTCCCTGAATACACAAAATTATCACTGCTATTCTTCAACAGATCGCATTCCATAAATTACCCTTTGCCCATCACGCTTGCTTTGCCTTTCACACTCTACCTCTGCATAATTCAACTCTGGGATGAGGTCTTTCACTATTGCTTCCCAGAGAGAAAGAGAGAGAAAGAAAAACAGAGGTAGAGAGGAGAGAGAGAAAAGGAGGGAAGAAGAGAAGAAAGAAGGAGCCATTTCCTTTTTGAGAATATTTTTTAAGTATTGTGTATTTCTTCATACATTAGGATATTGAGCTCCAACTCTCTTATACCTCCCTGACATACACACTTTCTACCCTCCACCTTCCCAGGATAGTTATATGGCTTTTTTATGTGGTTTTACTTTAAAAATTAGGATTTGGTATCCGCACTAATATACTACATGAATAAAATTTATTGATGAGCTACAAGGTATACTTGGACTATAAAGAAAGCTGAGCGATGAAGAATTGATGCTTCTGAACTAAGGTGTTGGAAAATACTCTTGAGAGTCTCTTGGGCTGCAAGGAGTTTAAACCAGTCAATTCTAAAGGAAATCAGTCCTGAACATTCATTGGAAGGACTGATGCTGAAACTCCAATACTTTGGCCACCTGATGCAAAGAATTGACTCATTGGAAAAGACCCTGATGCTGGGAAAGATTGAAGGAGGAGGAGAAGGGGATGACAGAAGGTGGAACGGTTGGATGGCATCACTGACTCAATGTACATGAGTTTGAGCAAGCCCTGGGAGTTGGTGATAGACAGGGAAGCCTGGCATGCTGCAGTCCATGGGGTCACAAAAAGTTGGACACGACTGAGCAACTGAACTGACAAGGTACAGTAGGAGTCTATTCATTTTCTTATAAAATTTCTTGGAGACAATAATCGTCTTGTTTTCTGTCCTCTTAGTTTTCTATGCACTTGTCTCCAGTTTATCCCCAGACTCCAAACAGAACACTGACACTCAATTACATTTAGTCAAATACCTTGAGAATATGTTTACCATCTTGAAATGTCCATCCTGGAGTCTTCCCACATCCAGTCAGGGTTGCTTTCTTTTCACATATTCCATATAACCGCTATTCTGGTAGTCATCCTCAGGAAATTAAAATTCCCTTCCCTCTCTCCTTTGTTAGACCCCAGTTTCTTGGGCCAGCTTCAGGGAGTTTACATTAAATTTTTCAATTTTTAAAGACATTGTTTCATCATGTTCCAGTTTCCAATACTGCCACTGAGAAGTACAATGTCACCATGACTTTAATTCTTTACATGAAACTATTATGTCTGATTGCTAGACAGACGTCTCTAGAATCTTTTAGGACCTCTTTATCTCTAGTTTTCTAAGAATTGACAATAATGAAACTTGTTTGAATCTCCACTGTGCAAGGCATTTGGCTGGCCCTTAAAGTCCTAGAAACACTTACCCTTCAGTTCTGGGAAATGTTATCTATTTTTGTTTTAACTTATGTTTTTATTTGGAATTTAATGCAATCTTATCATTACTTTGATTGCATTATATTTTAAGCCAAATCCCTATATATACAATGCTAGAAAATTAATTTCCTCTGTACATAGCTCACCCTGTTGAGAATAAACAAAAAATTCCATCATGCAAGAACTCTACATTTCACCCCTTCCTAAAATATTGATATGTCCACACCTAGTACCATCAATACAATATGCCTGACTTTGAGCTCATGGACAGCAAATGCATGTGACAGTGAGGGCTGTGACTCCTTTCTGACGGACTCCCTTTAAGGTCTCTGGGCCTTGCCCTCTGGCTGCCAAGAGCTCTGGGAAGGCGAAGGCAAGTTTAAAGGCAACCACACACCACTGGCTCACAGTGCCATCCTTCCTGGTACCAGTGGGCACCACCATCTGGGGTCCTTGTATTATTTATTCATGCTTTTCTCTCTTTATCTTAAATAGACACCTGTTTATATTAAAGGAGCTGAATACTTATACGCAGAGTGCATCATGTGAAATGCCAGGCTGAATGAAGCAAAGCTGGAAGCAAGACTGCTGGGTCCATCTATTCAAAGCTATGGTTTTTCCAGTAGTCATATATGGATGTGAGAGTTGGACCATAAAGAAGGCTGAGCACTGAAGAATTGATGATTTTGAATTGTGTCATTGAGGAAGACTCTTGAGAGTCCCTTGAATCAAGGAGATCAAACCAGTCAATCCTAAAGGAAACCAGTCCTGAATATTCATTGGAAGGACTGATGCTGAAGCTGAAGTTAAAATACTTTGACTACCTGATGAGAAGAGCTGATTCATTGGAAAAGACCCTGATGCTGGGAAAGACTGAGAGCAGGAGGAGAAGTGGACAACAGAGGATAAGATGGTTGGATAGTATCACTGACTCAATAGTCATGAGTTTGAACAAACTCCAGGATATAGTGAAGGACAGGGAAGCCCAGCATGCTGCAGTCCATGGGGTCACAGAGTCAGACAAAACTGAGTGACTGAACAACAACTCACTATGTAATTTTAGATATTTTCATTACTCTGGTATTTATATCCACCTATCAAAATATTGTTTATTAGAATTATACTATCCTGTCTTTAATTATTATACTTAATATTGTTCAGTGCAGTTGCTCAGTTGTGTCCAATTCTTTGCGACCCCATGGACTGCAGCATTCCAGGTCTCCCTGTCCATCACCAACTCCCAGAGCTTATTCAAACTCATGTCCAATGAGTCAGTGATGCCATCCAACCATCTCATCCTCTGTCATCCCCTTATCCTCCCGCCTTCAATCTTTCCCAGCATCAGGGTCTTTTCAAATGAGTCAGCTCTTTGCATCAGGTGACCAAAGTATTAGAGTTTCAGCTTCAGCATCAGTCCTTCCAATCAATATTCAGGACTGATTTCCTTTAGGATGGATTGGTTGGATCTCCTTTCAGTCCAAGGGACTCTCAAGAGTCCTCTCCAACACCACAGTTCAAAAGCATCAATTCTTCAGCACTCAGCTTTCATTATAGTCCAATTCTCACATCCATACACAACTACTAGCCTTGACTAGACGGACGTTGGCAAAGTAACGTCTCTGCTTTTAAATATGCTGTTTAGGTTGGTCATAACTTTTCTTACAAGGAGTAAGCGTCTTTTAATTTCTGGTTGCAGTCACAATCTGCACTTATTTTGGAGCCCCAAAAAATAAAGTCTGTCACTATTTCCATTGTTTCCCCATCTATTTGCCGTGAAATGATAGGACCAGATGCCATGATCTTAGTTTTCTGAATGTTGAGTTTTAAGCCAACTTTTTCACTCTCCTCTTTCACATTCACCAAGAGGCTCTTTATTTCTTCTTTGCTTTTTGCCATAAGGGTGGTGTGATCTGCATATCTGAGGTTACTGATATTGTTACCAAAATTTATCTATTATGCTACTTTTCCCCAAACTTCTTAGCTGTTTTTAACTTTCTGTCATCCCAGATAAACAATAGGAAAACTTTTTCAGCTTCCAAAATAAACTACATTCACTTCTATTTGAATATGTTAAAACTTAAACTAATTTAGGAGGTACTTACATTGACCAAAACTCAGTGTATCCAAAATATGTTTTCTCAATGTACTCAAGTCTTGATGAAGTCCCTCATTAGTTTAGCTTTTAATTTTCCTCATATAAGTAACAAATCTTTTTAAAGCTGTCTTTATGTTATCATTAATAGAAATTTATTATTGTATTTAATAATAACACATTAAGCAACATGTGGTTCAATCCTAAGTTTATGTCTTATTTCCATATGGGTTGCTAGAACTTCCATAGTAACATTTAACAAAGGCTATATTGGTAAGAATATTTAACTGGTTTCTGATGTTAATGTAAAACACTATAAAGTTTCACAATTTGGGTAATGCTGTCTTTTGAAGGGACATTATAAGGCAAGTGCCATGAGTACAGAGACTTATCTTGTGACAATTACACACATTTGTCAATATATTGGTCATATTTTTGTTGTTGATTTTTACTCTGCTTTTTGTTATGATTAAATTCTATATTTGTTTTAGTGATCTACAGTGATTTAGGTGAGATAAATCATGCTTTTTCCTACTCTCAAATATCTTCAAATTTATCAAATATATATCTAAAATTGTATCACTCAATCTAAAAATACAGCTACTATTAATTAAGCATTTACCTTTTGCTTCTAACATAATAGACATTAATTTATCTCCCAATCTTTGCTAAGCATAATTGCTATAATTTTTAGCAGGAAAAAATAAGTTTAAAGAATGAAAGTTATAGACCTCAAATTATCTAAGAACTACAGGTCAAATTCTTATTGGACAGATCCCAATATGCAACATGGGAAAGTTATGAATTCTTATATATTCATTCTATTCTCAGACAACTCTAAATTTTTTTGTATTAACTGTTCCATTTTTTTTTTTTCAGTTTTCAGGTAATAATAAAATTATCTTCTAATAATGGTCATTTTATCTTCCTTTCCAAATATTTACTTATGCTTTTCCTGTTTTATTAAGTAAAACAATATTATATATTAATTGTAATAGGAGGAACTGTTGTTATAAATTTGATTTAATAGAGATTTCTTAGTGTTTCATTGTTAAGCAGCTCTTGCTGAAGGTTTGACAAAGAAATGATGTATCATATGAGAAAATATCCTGTATTCTGAGTTTCATAAGAAATTTTATTTTTAATGAGATGAATATTGAATTTTACTAATTGCCTTTGGACACTTTCAAAAAGTGATAAATATTTATCTTACACTTTAATGTTATTAAAGCTTAATAGATTGATGAATACGACTATCATTACATTCTTAAAACATTCAAAGGTCAATATGCTGTTGACCAACATGTTTCAAAATGTGTCAAATGAGACAGTAACTTTTACCTTTAATTTCTCTTGCCAAGTTTTGGGATTATTATGCTAGTTTCTTAATTGTACAGTTTTATATGTACTTTTTACTTTTACTTTTTTGGTTTTGTTTTTACTTTTCTGTTAAACAGTTCAGATAAAGCAAGGCATTGTCTATTACTGCAAAATTTGAAAGAACTTCATGATTCCTGGTAGCTTCCCTGGTGGCTCAGATGGCAAAGTGTCTGCCTGCAATGTGGGAGACCTGGGTTCGACCCCTGGGTTGAGAAGATCTCCTGGAGAAGGAAACGGCAACCCACTCCAGTACTCTTGCCTGGAGAATCCCACGGATGGAGGAGCCTGGTAGGCTACAGTCCATGGGGTCGCAAAGAGTCGGACACGACTGAGCGACTTCACTTCACTTCACTTCATGATTTTAAAATATCTAGGTTTAAAAAAATATCATACTCTCCAAGCAGGAAAATAAATATATCAACAAAAGAAAAATATTGATCCAGAACTTGTTAGGAGGTATTTCCCTGATAATTTCTTAATTTTTCATTTTCCTTATTATTCTGATATGCTTCACACCTTTTTGAGAGAAGTTTGAGTATTTGTGTCTCCTATGAAATTATAGACTATTACACAGCAAGATTTCAAATTGTGTGCTAACTACCTAGCTTATAAAGTTTCCTCGATGGCCCAGAGGTGAAGAATCCGCCTACAATGCAGGAGATCCAGAACTTCCTAGGTCAGGAAATTCCCTTGGAGAAGGAAACGGCAACCTGCTCCAATATTCTTGACTGGAAAATCCCATGGACAGAGGAGCCTGGTGGGCTACAGTCCATGGAGTCCCAAAGAACTGAACACAGCTTAGTGACTAAACAACAACACAGCAGCAACATAGCTTAAATATAATATTTTAAAACACCCTGTATCTGTAGTAAAATTCCTTTTCTTTTCCTCTTCCCTAGTATTAAATATATATATTTTATCTATATTCTTAAAATGATTTGGAAGATTTTCATTTTTTCCTCCAAGAACACACCCTTAAATCTGTATTGTTTTCTTTATAAATTTTTTGTCCAACTCTTATATAACTGCTCCTTCCTTCATTGCATTGATTATACTAATTAATAAAATGAAAGTGATAAATTAGTGTCTAATATAAAACTTTTATATTTTAAAGATACCCTTTTACAGTGTCCCAGAGGTTTTGGGTTGTTGTGTTTTCATTTTCATTCATTTCTATGCACTGTAAAAGCAGTGCTAAGGGGGAAGTTCATAACAATACAGGCATACCTCAAGAAACAAGAAAAAAGTCAACTAAATAACCTAACTCTACATCTAAAGCAACTAGAAAAGGAAGAAATGAAGAACCCCAGGGTCAGTAGAAGGAAAGAAATCATAAAAATTAGGGCAGAGATAAATGCAAAAGAAACAAAAGAGACCATAGCAAAAATCAACAAAGCCAAAAGCTGGTTCTTTGAGAAGGTGAATAAAATTGACAAACCACTAGCCAGACTCATCAAGAAACAAAGGGAGAAGAACCAAATCAATAAAATTAGAAATGAAAATGGAGAGATCACAACTGACAACACAGAAATACAAAGGATTATTAGAGAATACTATCAGCAATTATATGGCAATAAAATGAATAACCTGGAAGAAATGGACAAATTCCTAGAAAAGTACAACTTTCCAAAACTGAACCAGGAAGAAATAGAAAATCTGAACAAACCCATCACAAGCACGGAAATTGAAACTGTAATCAAAAATCTCCCAGCAAACAAAAGCCCAGGTCCAGACGGCTTCACAGCTGAATTCTACCAAAAATTTAGAGAAGAGCTAACACCTATTCTACTCAAACTCTTCCAGAAAATAGCTGAGGAAGGGAAACTTCCAAACTCATTCTATGAGGCCACCATCACCCTAATCCCAAAACCTGGTAAAGACCACACAAAAAAAGAAAACTATAGGCCAATATCACTGATGAACATAGATGCAAAAATCCTTAACAAAATTCTAGCAATCAGAATCCAACAACACATTAAGAAGATCATACATCATGACCAAGTGGGCTTTATCCCAGGAATGTAAGGATTCTTCAATATACGCAAATCAATCAACGTAATACACCACATTAACAAACTGAAAAATAAAAATCATATGATTATCTCAATAGATGCAGAGAAAGCCTTCGACAAAATTCAACATCCATTTTTGATAAAAACTCTCCAGAAAGTGGGAATTGAAGGGACATACCTCAACATAATAAAAGCTATATATGACAAACCCACAGCAAACATTATCCTCAATGGTGAAAAACTGAAAGCATTTCCCCTAAAGTCAGGAACAAGACAAGGGTGCCCACTCTCACCACTACTATTCAACATAGTTCTGGAAGTTTTGGCCACAGCAATCAGAGCAGAAAAAGACATAAAAGGAATACAAGTTGGAAAAGAAGAAGTAAAGCTTTCACTGTTCGCTGATGACATGATCCTCTACACAGAAAACCCTGAAGACTCTATCAGAAAACTACTAGAGCTAATCAATGATTACAGCAAAGTTGCAGGATATAAAATCAACACACAGAAATCCCTTGCATTCCTATACACTAATAATGAGAAAATAGAAAGAGAAATTAAGGAAACTATTCCATTCACTGTTGCAATGAAAACAATTAAATACTTAGGAATATATCTACCTAAGGAAACAAAAGATTTGTACATAGAAAACTATAAAACACTAGTGAAAGTAATCAAAGAGGACATGAATAGATGGAGAAATATACCATGTTCGTGGATTGGAAGAATAAATATTGTAAAAATGAGTATACTACCCAAAGTAATTTATACATTCAATGCAATCCCTATCAAGCTACCAACAATATTTTTCACAGAACTAGAACAAATAATCTCACAATTTGTATGGAAATACAAAAAACCTCGAATAGCCAAAGCAATCTTGAGGAAGAAGAATGGAACTGGGGGAATTAACCTGCCGGACTTCAGGCTCTATTACAAAGCCACAGTCATCAAGACAGTATGGTACTGGCATAAAGACAGAAATATAGATCAATGGAACAAAATAGAAAGCCCAGAGATAAACCCACACTCCTATGGACATCTTATCTTCGACAAAGGAGGCAAGAATATAAAATGGAGAAAAGACAGTCTCTTTAACAAGTGGTGCTGGGAAAACTGGTCAGCCACTTGTAAAAGAATGAAACTAGAACACTTCCTAACACCATACACCAAAATAAACTCAAAATGGATTAAAGATCTAAATGTAAGACCAGAAACTATAAAACTCCTAGACGAGAACGTAGGCAAAACACTCTCCGACATAAATCACAGCAGGATCCTCCAAGACCCACCTCCCAGAATATTGGAAATAAAAGCAAAAATAAACAAATGGGACCTAATTAAAATCAAAAGCTTCTGCACAGCAAAGGAAACTCTAAGCAAGGTGAGAAGACAACCTTCAGAATGGGAGACAATAATAGCAAATGAAGCAACTGATAAAGGATTAATCTCCAAATTATACAAGCAGCTCCTGCAGCTTAATTCCAGAAAACTAAGTGACCCAATCAAAAAATGGGCCAAAGAACTAAACAGACATTTCTCCAAAGAAGACATAAAGATGGCTAATAAACACATGAAAAAATGCTCAACATCCCTCATCATCAGAGAAATGCAAATCAAAACCACAATGAGATACCATTTCACACCAGTCAGAATGGCTGCTATCCAAAAGTCTACATGCAATAAGTGCTGGAGAGGGTGTGGAGAGAAGGGAACCCTCTTACACTGTTGGTGGGAATGCAAACTAGTACAGCCACTATGGAGAACAGTGTGGAGATTCCTCAGAAAACTGGAAATAGAACTGCCATATGATCCAGCGATCGCACTCCTGGGCATACACACCGAGGAAACCAGAATTGAAAGAGACACATGTACTCCA
The DNA here is from genome assembly GCF_049115385.1 of Moschus berezovskii. Lineage (NCBI taxonomy): Eukaryota > Metazoa > Chordata > Mammalia > Artiodactyla > Moschidae > Moschus > Moschus berezovskii. Next base: position 26,073,955 of record NC_142466.1, read on the forward strand.
ATGTTCATTGCAGCACAGTTTATAATAGCCAGGACATGGAAGCAACCTAGATGTCCATCTGCAGATGAATGGATAAGAAAGCTTTGGTACATATACACAATGGAGCATTTCTCAGCCATCAAAAAGAATGCATTTGAATCAGTTTTAATGAGGTGGATGAAATTGGAGCCAATTATACAGAGTGAAGTAAGCCAGAAAGAAGAACATCAATACCGTATATTAACGCATATATATGGAATTTAGAAAAATGGTAACCTAAACCCTGTATAAGAGACTGCAAAAGAGACATAGGCATTTAGAACAGTCTTTGGGACTCTGTGGGAGAGGGTGAAGGTGGAATGATTGGAGAGAATGGAATTGTAGCATGTATATTATCATAAGTGACCAGTCCAGGTTCGACGCATAAATTTTCCTCTGTTCATTTCTTTGCATTTGTGCTTTTTTAATAAAATTCTTTTTTAGAAATAAAAAAAATAAATAAATAAAGATACCCTTTATATAAGATGATCCATTTTATGTTTTACCTTAAACAGCCTTTGTTGATATTATATTTTTATTTTTGTCTTATATTTAACCACTAATTTTCCCATTCTTTTATTTTTAAGCTATCTTGCTCAATTGATTCTTGTTCTATATCTCTCAGACAGTACACAATTCGATCCAATCTGAAAGTTTTTTTTCAACTGGGAGAATTTAACATATTCATATTCTTTGCAAGGTAAGTACATGCATTTTTCTTACATCCTATTTTATTTGCCTTCTTTTAGTGCTTTCTATATTTCCTGTTTTAGTTTAGATTCCCCTTATTAGCTCTGAGTCAAGTTTATTTGGGAGGTGATCACAGGAAGCACAAGTGAGAAAGTGAGACTAGAACAATTTTTTTTGTTGTTTTAAGTCAGTTAAGAGTCACATGAATTCAGGCAGTACCTGTGTGAGCAAATGAGACTCCATGTCACTGAAAATCCTCTGAGGAACACACAGAAGAACCTTAGGATTGTTCCACTGAAGGACAGGGAAGCTGGAGATTTTATCAACTGATTCCCTATCCTCACTGGAGAAGATTTGCTTCCAAGGTTTTTAAATTCCTGGCACTCTTAGGCTGTCTTCTGAGTGGGCTGATGAGGTCCCTGTAATTTCACAGAAGTCACTCAGGCAAAGATGGAGGAAGTCGAGACACAAGGGTGTTTGTGGTGGAAAACTGCCAGGGTGAGGGGACTACCCACTGCAGATATGGTAAACCCAGCAGTAGGCCAGGGGAACATGGGAAATTAACAGTATCTAGTACACAGGACAATGGCAAGCCACTCCAGTACTATTGCCTAGAAAATCCCATGGATGGAGGAGCCTGGTAGGCTGCAGTCCCTGGGGTCGCTAGGGGTCGGACATGACTGAGCGACTTCACTTTCACTTTCACACATTGGAGAAGGAAATGGCAACCCACTCCAGTGTTCTTGCCTGGAGAATACCAGGGACGGGGGGAGCCTGGTGGGCTTCCGTCTATGGGGTCACACAGAGTCGGACACGACTGAAGTGACTTAGCAGCAGCAGCAGTACACAGGATTATGGAGGGTGCCCCACATTTCATTCTGCTTATATAAAATATATATATTTTATCTTTAATTCTACTGTGTGCATTTCCAGTTGTCACCATTAACAATAAAGCCCCCACTTTGGATTTACCACAATATAACCGCAACATGAAGGGCACATATTTTAACACTGCCCACCCTGCTCTCCACTGCTATGCCTCCCTTTTTGGAAGAAACAGAGACTATAACCTAAATTTTTAATAAACCCACTTACTATTAGTGTCAATTTATTTTTATATTTTTCCCTTTCATTATAATTACTTAAAATATGGGCAGCAGGTTAGATAAACCATAATTGCAACAATTCAACCTAACTCTTTATGCTCATTTAGTTTTTTAGTAGGTAACAATGTACCTATAAATGTTTAAATTAAGTGCATGTATTTTTCTTTTATCATATTTTATTTTCCTTTTTCTAGTGCTTTCCATATTTTATTCCTTGTTTTAGTTTAGATTCTCCCTAAGTATCTCTGAGCCAACTTTATTTGGGAGGTGATCACAGGAAGTACAAGTGAGAAAGTGAGACTGGCTTACATGGTCTACAAGTGGCTTATATGGTTTATAAATGTCCTTATATTTCAACATATTAATGACACTTTATTTTTTGTTGCTGTAGATAATCCTATTCCTTAGTTATTTACATATTATTGTTACCACTCATAGTTCAGAATAATTATTAGACCAAAAACGCAATTCTGATTTTCCTTCTTTGATTGATTTTCTTCCCTGACTGAATATCAGATTTTTTTAAACCCAGAAATCTATCCTGCTCCACAAAACAGATGCAAGCCTAATAAGTACCTTTTTAAAAATTAATATTGCTTGCCATATGATGACTGCTTTCAAATTCAGAGCCAGGGTATTTTTTTTTGCTCTGTTTGAATATCTAGAAAGTTTTCTTTTAGTATATCTTTTTATATTATTTCTATTAATTTTATTTTGGCCTATTCTTCAAAATTATTATCCACCTTTTGGGTCTTTATTGACTGCCCTTTCCCTGTCTTTCCTGTTTCCATCCCTTTCTTCCTTTCCATACACATTCTAGCAAAGCTTCTTAAGCTTTTCCACACATAACTCATCAGGATTTCTGTTCTCATGTTTGTTTCTATTACATAGTTCTTTCGGGTACGATACTGTTTCCCAAAGGAGCAGAGTGAACCACTGGGTATGAGTTCTTCAGAGTCCATATTCCTTTGACTTTCATAAGAGGTTTACCTAAGTTTTAAAAAATATTTCGCTTCAGTATTTATTTTCTCAAAATTACTGTCTTTGTCTATCTTGTGTTACATTTATCTTATTTTGTATGGAAGATTCTTTTTAGGGTTTTACTTTGTTTCAGTTCAGTTCAGTTCAGTCGCTCAGTCGTGTCCGACTCTCCCCGACCCCATGAATCACAGCACGCCAGGCCTCCCTGTCCATCACCAACTCCCGGAGTTCACTCAAACTCATGTCCACAGAGTCGGTGATGCCATCCAGCCATCTCATTCTCGGTCGTCCCCTTCTCCTCCCACCCCCAACTTTTCCCAGCATCAGAGTCTTTTCCAGTGAGTCAACTCGTCGCATGAGATGGCCAAAGTATTGCAGTTTCAGCTTTAGCATCAGTCCCTCCAATGAACACCCAGGATTGATCTCCCTTAGAATGGACTGGTTACACATATTGAAAAGAAGGCACATTCTAGACCAATAGTTACAAACTACTTCTGCTTTTATCATCTGAGTTTTTCTGTAAACTATTTAAAACTCTTACAGATCTCGGGCTAAAAACTGGTTTCATTAAAGTTTATATTATCTCTTTTATAGTTTAATTGCCTGCCTAATTTATAGCCATAATAGCTGTATTGTTACTAGTGAATCAATCTCCTGTGAAAGGAGCTAACTTTTAAACCTATCTTTCTGTGGTTTATTTTCCTTATTCCACATGGTGCTCTGTCCGTCTTTCTGGGTCTCCTCCTCCTCTGTCTGCCACTCCTACTCCTTCCAAATATGAAAATATCCTGCACTCACTTCCTGTTTCAAATGAGTTTCAAAAAAGTCATATCCTGTTTCAAACAGGCATGCTTACTCTTGATTTTCCTAAGCAAACTAATTCTGAATTCAACTGATATATTTAGTAAATACTTTCTAACACATTTCCCTCCAATATATCTTCAAATATAGCCTTAATATAACAGACTAAGGAAGTATTAGTTTCTTTCTTGATCATCTTTGCTTAGCTCATATAAACCCATAATACTTTCTCTGGAAAACATTTGTAAGGAATTCCCCACTGCTTTCATTTAATATCCCATGCTTGATTTTTCTGGCATATGGATTGCATCCGCCCATATTTTCCATCAAAAATGCTAAATTTTCCTTCTGTGTTTATAGTTTTTCATTCATTTCATGGTGCTCTGGAAAAGAGAGTGTCAGATTTATGTACTGATGCTCCAGTCGTTTCTCATCCATGATTCCTGTCTAGTCCATATTTTAGGTGTCACCACACAGATGTCGCCTAAAGTTTCCAGCTGCTTCTTATAAAAAGTCATTTTCAGATTTTTCTTTTTTTTCCCTTCTCTATGTCTTCAGGGAAATGTTATCTTTCCCTTTTGTTACCATATTATTTTCCTTTCTTAGGCTCTGACCCCACACTTTTCAATGGGAAAATCTGTATCAGTAATGTCTGATGGCAATAGTGTGAGTGAAGTGTTATTTGTCCACTTTACTCTCCACGTGAGAGACATTCCAAAAGCTTCCCCATCTCATTTCTCATCTGAATATCAGGTTGCTCTGTACTCACCTATTGCAGTTTGTGAAACCTAACAAACATCCATCAACGCTGATCCACAGGACTAAAATTAGATCCTCTTTTGCTCAAAATGGCAGTTTTTCTGACTAAGTTAAAGAGTAAGATGCAGTTGTTCCATCTCGTAGCAGCAGAAAGCACAAAGACCTCATGGCACATAATCCCAGCCCTCTTCTGTCCCATCTGCTTCTGAAGCTTTTCTACATGTTATTAAGCACCCACATGCCCAGCAAGCTTTCATCTATCCCCTTCTCTTAGCTCTTATTCTGGAAAGTTAGTCTTGGAATGGGTACAGAAAGAGATGAACCATCCATGATAATGGACTAGAAATCTTGGTTCTAACCAAAGTCAGTTTACATTGAATTAAAAGTTTGCCTAGTTTACCAGGTATCGTTACTCTGCATCTTGTGTTTTTCCAGACCTCAGAATAGAGTGATGAAACAAAATAGTTCTATCTTATTTTTAAATAGATCATTCAGTTCAGTTGCTCAGTCATATCCAACTCTGTGACTCCATGGACTGCAACACACCAGGCCTCCCTGTCCATCACCAACTCCCAGAATTTACCCAAACTCATGTCCATTGAGTTGGTGATGCCATCCAACCATCTCAATTTCTGTCGTCCCTTCTCCTCCTGCCTTCAATCTTTCCCAGCAGCAGGGTCTTTTCCAATGAGTCAGTTCTTTGCATCAGGTGGCCAAAATACTGGAGTTTCAGCTTCAACATCAGTCCTTCCAATGAACGCTCAGGACTGATCTCCTTATGATGGACTGGTTGGATCTCCGTGCTGTCCAAGGGACTCTCAAGAGTCTTCTTCAACACCACAGTTCAACAGCATCAATTCTTCGGGGTTCAATTTTCTTTATAGTCCAACCCTCACATCCATACATGACTACTGGAAAAATATTAGCCTTGACTAGAGAGACCTTTGTTGGCAAAGTAATGTCTCTACTTTTTAATATGCTGCAATCATTGGATTTAGATTTAAGTGTTGCTTCCATGTTTTGCTTATTTACATAATTGAATGAAAGCCAAAAATAATTATATCAATTACCTCTGGTCTGGCCTATGGAACCCAGAATAGTTCAACCATTTTCTTACCATTTCAGTTTTCCCATGTAGCCATTTTTACAGTCACCTGAAAAATTAATTATATAACCAAAACATATCCTTAGTATGTGATGTTCTGGACATAATAGGATAACTAAGTATCATTTTCTTTAAAAGACTTAGTCTAGTAGGAGCAAAGAACCTATATATAAACAAGCTGCATGCTGTTGTATGGCTGTTACAGTACAATCTATTATGCTAGATTTTCAAAAGAAAAAGTTGTCACTTCATCCAGGTAAAACTTAGAAAAGAGAGGCAACACTTGAGCTCAGTCTAAAAAGAGAAACAAGTGCTTAAAAATGTCATAGTGGGGAAAACTGTAGTCAGAGACAGAGACGATATTTCAGGTAATAAGAACAATGTCTGGCATGATATTGCCTGGCATACTGGATGAACCAAGAGTAACTTGGCGTGGCTGAATTATACTATGGGAGAATAACCTAGCTGTGATTAAGACTGGAAAAAAGTGGTCCATTAAAAATGTGAATCCATATGTCTAATATATAATTATTATGATCTGTGTATAGTACTATCAGGTTATTTTTACACTTCCCCTCCAAGATTGGTCTGCTGTAATAGTTTCTACCTCCATTTTTATAATTATCACTTAGGAGGTACTCGCTGTGTAAATCATATTTATGAAACATTCTAATGTTCCCAGTTTGTTATTTCAGTTTGAATGACTAAAATTCCCTCTTTTACACTGCCCTTCTGTAACCACACAAAAATCTAGACATACTAAAACATTCTGGCTCATTTTTTTAGGTAAAACGGGTCACAGATATTTAACACAAATATACAGCTATGTATTTTCTAGACCTTAAATAGCACAGATTACAATTTTCCCTACATTGAGAGACAAATGTTATGCACTGGTTGAAGTAGCAAAGCACAAATGTATGGCATATGGTACACAGTTAAGAAAATTAAAAATGCTTACACTGAGAAGAGGTCATAACCTAGTGGGCATGACCAGAACCTAGAGGGTTCACTCCATTACTGGAATGTCAACCAAGAGAATGGCAGGAGAGTGTATCATACATCAAAAGTATTTACAATGCCAGAGAGATACAATTTGACGATGAAGAGCGAAATGGTAAAGTACTTCAGGTTAAAAATGCAAGGAACAAAAACTAAAGAAAAAATTATGATGGTTACCTGCAACAGACCATTATAATGAAAGGTGAGTGACATTGAAAAACTGTAAGTCAACACTTTGTAAACTAAATTGCTCTGTCTCATATTCAAAGGGGATTTTCAATTCTCCTATCTTCTTTTGAGGTGAAGATAAATAATAGTAGCAAACAAGCAAACAAGCTTTCCTAAATTATGTGGAAGACAACTTTATGACTCATAAAACAAAGGATCCTAGAAAAAAGACTGTATTTTATCTCTTACATACCTGAAAAATAAGATTTGGGCTAGTATCCATAGGCAGCTATAATTGAGAATGCCTTTAACAAAATCTCATGCCACATTTTTGCTGTGTGCCTAGAAGCAGGCACCATCCGAGGCAGTTGTCATCATACACTAGTGACCAAAACAGATGAAGTTTGCCCAAATGGAAGTTAATAAATATAATAATTAGGTAAATCATATTTTGTATTAGCAGTGATAAATGCTACATAAAAAACTAGTAGTTTGGGGGAGTGGTTTAGATGTCAGGGTGGAGACAGGGGTAGGCTAAAATACTAGATAGGTTAGTCAGAGTATGTTTTGTTAGGAAAATTGGGCCTGAGTAAATATTTGAAGGAGGTGAAGGAATAAAAGTGATCTTTTGTGAATGGATAATGGTTCAGGGAGAAAGTAACTATGGAGTTTGTGTTCAGATTTCATACATATTTTGACGGTTTAGTCAACATGATTTGCTGGTAATTTGGACTGTAAGAGAAAGAGATTAATTAGGATGACAAGTTTTTGGACAGAATGATAGGAAGGATGGTGCTGCCATCACATGAAATGGGGAAGGCTCCAGTTAAGCTGAATGGCAGGGAAGGTTACAAGTAAATTACAAAAAGGAGTTTAGGATATGTTGGTTTTGAAAAGATTATTAGATATCCTAGTGAATGTATTAAATATCAGTTCAGTTCAGTCATTTCAGTCGCATATACAGTTTGGTATAATAGTCTAGATTATGAGATATAGTTGGTTGGATGTACAAATTCGGGCATATCAATAAGTAGATAGCAATGAGACAAAATTAGATCACTAAAGGAATGATTGTCCACATAGAAGATAACCAAAGACTGAACCTTGAGATACCAAATATTAAGAGGGTATAGAGAAGAGAAGAACCCAGGAAAGGAGACTGAGGGTAGCAAAAAGTAAGAGAAAAACAAAAACAAAAAAGAATGTGATATCCTAGCTGATAAGTGAAGAAAGGGTGCCAAGGAGGAGTGATCAGCTTTACCAAATGCTTCTAAAATTTCCAGTAATACTGGGACTTCAAGCTGATCATTTGATTTAGAAATGTGGGTACCATTTTATACTCTGACTCAGTTATTCTATGGGGTGATAGAGATGAAAGTATGACTGGAGGAGATTAAGAGAGAATAGAAGATCTGGAGAAAGCAATTACTGACAAGTCTTTCAAGGAATTTTGATTCCAAAGAAAAGCAATGATATGTGGTGGCAGCTGATAGAATTTTTTTTTCCACCTTCTTATTAAGAGTAAAATCCTGGTGGCCCTGACAGTAAAGAACCATCTGCAATGAGGGAGACCTGGGTTTGATCCCTGGGTTGGGAAGATCCCATGGAGAAGGGGATGTATACCCACTCCAATATTTGGGTACCCACTCCAGTATTCTGGCCTGGAGAATTCCATGGACAGAGGAGCCTGGCAGGCTACAGTCCATGGGGTTGCAAAGAGTCAGACACGACTGGGTGACTTCACACTTTCAATCATATATTGCATCAGTCAAGATTCAAATAGGGAAGCAAAACCATTAAGAGTATTATAGATAAATGATTTTAAGGATAAGATCATTGACCATTTATGAGCCAATCTGACTTTACCTAGATAGCTGATAAACCATTTCTGAAAAGAGTGCTCTCTGAGAGTACTTCCATAGGAGACTAGCATTTGGATTGGTAGACTAAGTAAAGAAGACTGCCCCCACAATGCAGATGGGCCTCAGCCAATCAGCTGAAGGTGAGTAGAATAAAAAGCAGGAGGACAAAAGAATTTTCTCTCAGCTTCAGTTGTGACATCCATATTCTCCTGTTCTCAGTCATCAGTGCTCCTGGCTGTCAGGCCTTCAAACTACACCAGACTTTTCTTGTTCTGCAACTTGCAGATGGCAGGTCACGGGACTTCTCAGCTCCCATAATCATGTGAGCCAATTCCCATAATATATATTTAAATATATGCGTGTGTGTGTGTATACAGCATCTGTGTATGTGTATCAAACAAAATAGGATACATATATTCATCTATGTATAGCTATACTCACATATACATACTAAATATTACATATAAATATCATATTTACATATGGATAGATAATAGGATAGATAATATTTTAAAACATAATATGTATATAATATATATGCTATTATATTGGTTTTATTTCTCTGGAAAAACCTGATATAACTTTATACATTTGTGGGAGGAGCTCAGGAAGTAACTACAAAGGGCAAAAGGCAGAGTTGGAAGATCAGATAAAAAAAAAAAAACTAAATTACTAACCAGATATCCTAAAACACTGAGGCGGTTAGGTATCTGAAGTTCGAGAGGACATCTGGAAAACCAAGCATGACCAGGTGTCAGATTGGAACCGTTATAAAGCTAATGGAGAAGATCATGACGTTTGCAGTTTATGAATCTAAATTTGGGCCTGAAGTTATTATTGGTCAGTAGGGAGGACACCCAGGGAGCCATGGCAAGAAGAGGAAGAAAGCTGAAATCTGCCAGAACCTCTGCTCTGTTCCACATCACTAGGGAAATAAAAGAAAATCTAGAACCTATTGTTACCTATGCACCTGTCTTACACATCTGTTCCCACTGACCTTCAGAGAAAAATGTCTGCTGCTACACTTGAACCTGCCAAATCTCCTGCAAATTTCTCTTCTGGCCAACTCTAACCTGGAGCTATACAAGAAGAGGTTTCTGGGAAACTTAGTACATCTAAGAGGAGAAGGGAACAGCAGAGAATGAGATGGTCAGATCGCATCACCAACTCAATGGATATGAATTTGAGCAAACTCCAGCAGATAGTGAAGGACAGGGAAATCTGGTATGCTGCAGTTCATGGGGTTGCAAAAAGTCAGATTTAGCAACTGAACAACAACAATAGCAACAAAAATGACACATATGCTGACCCAGGAGAGAGGGAAAAATCTGATGATGCAGGCAACAGAGAGGAGTATATCTGTAGTTATAACCTTGAGTAGGCAAGAGGGTATATTACAGCCAGTACACAAGGAGAGGAACTACATTTAAAACAGAGCAAAGGTGTTTGGGTTAACGAAAATATATTTCCAGGAAATGACAATAATCTCTGAATGCACTGATAACAAACACTAAAATAAAACATTAAAATCATCAAGTTAGAAAAACTTTGGTATCTTTTAGGAGATAATTACTACTTAGCTGAATACAAATCTTCATACATTAAGCCACTAATAGTGAAAAATGTGTTTGATAGTGTAGCTCAATAACTTTATATTGTATGAAATGAAAATGAAGATACAAAATGAACAAAATAACAGATTTATTTACTTCTAAATATTAAATGACCTCACACTTGGCCTTGATTTCATCAGTCATATATAGTCTCATGAATTCAATCAGTTTTCCCTTTGTCTCTACCGTAGATCACTCTCTTGGTCAGTCTGCCCAATTGCCTATTTGACAACTCCATCCCTAAATTCTTCAAGGCAATCCTGATTCAACCCGGCCAAAACTTAATCCACGGTTTTCTGTATCCCATACCTCCTCCAATTTTGGTCCTTCTCCAATCATCAAAACCAATTTTTCAAGCTAGAAATATAGTAGCTCTCCTACGTTTATCTCTCTCATCTTATTCAATCACCTTTTAACTGCCTTGCCCTGCTCCTTTGTTTCTAGTAACTGCCACTTATCTCAGTTTACAACAAATTATCTAATCCATGCAACCTAAACTTTTCTCCTGGAGAATTAAAAGAACCTTGTTGTTAATCACCATCATATTTCTTCACTCTCACCCTAGTCCATGCTCCTCAAGTGCTGGATTCAAGTGCTTACTTGCTCAGTCATGTCTGACTCTTTGCTACCCTATGGACTGTAGCACTCCAGGCTCCTTTGTCCATGGAATTTTCCAGGTAAGAATACAGGAGTGGGTTGCCATTTCCTTCTCCAGGGAATCTTCCTGACCTAAGGATTAAACTTTTGTCTCCTGTGTCTTCTGCACTGCAGGAGGGTTCTTTACCAATTGAGCCATCAGGGAAGCCCCCACTCTATCTAATAAATTAGTTTGGCATTTTGTTTAAATTACTGAATCACTTTTCAATGCTTTTTTTTTTAAATTCCTCTCAAAATAATTACCACACTCTTTAACCAGAACTACCAATTTATGTGTGTCTACCTCTTCTATCTCTTCAAACAGGAACAGTGGGAGAAAAATGAAGGTACTATGTTTTTATGTAATAAGGATATATTTTTATATTAATAGAGGGGGAAACATTATCTTTTAAAACATATATGTGAAGCCTTCAATTTAATGATTGACAAAATTTCTGCACTGCAGTCAAAACTAGTAGATTCTAGAGTCTACAAAAGGTATCATCAGATGCCTTGAAAATCAAAGAAAATGGTTAGAAAAACATTAAACAAAGGTCTGCAAAGTTAATGGGTTTATTGCAGAGTGACTCAGATCTTATGATATACTAATATTAGTTATAAATGTCAAACTTATAAAGTATGTGGCACTTGACAAACTTCAGTTCAGTCAGTTCAGTTCAATCGCTCAGTCGTGTCCGACTCTTTGCAACCCCATGAATCACAGCACGCCAGGCCTCCCTGTCCATCACCAACTCCCAGAGTTCACCCAAACTCATGTCCATCGAGTCGGTGATGCCATCCAGCCATTTCATTCTCTGTCGTCCCCTTCTCCTCCCGCCCCCAATCCCTCCCAGCATCAGAGTCTTTTCCAGTGAGTCAACTCATCGCATGAGGTGGCCAAAGTATTGGAGTTTCAGTTTTAGCATCAGTCCTTCCAATGAACACCCAGGATTGATCTCCTCTAGAATAGACTGGTTGGATCTCCTTGCAGTCCAAGGGACTCTCAAGAGTCTTAAACTTACTGAGCCTTTAACCTTTTTGTTACCAGAGTGGACCACAAAACAACTACTCTGCAGAACACTTTTGGGAGTGCTGCCTCACTCATTTAAGAAGAAAATGGAGGTCCGAAGAAGCTGTGGTTGAAGTCAAGAGAATATATCAAACAGAGCTTGAATTGCTCTGTGGGTTTTAAGTAGGGGAATCTCACATAGTTAAGGAAATTTTGTTGGACAGAAATAAAGTAAGACAAACTGGAGTGGAACACTGGATAGAGGAGCTGAAGATGTGTGAAATTATTGAACCTATTATGGAAGGGGAAAAAAGTTAAAAAAGGCCTCCAAGTATTCCCTAAAGTACCTGGGTACTTATGAAAAGAAAGTCAAGAGTTGTGTTTCCTGGCATAAACAGTTTGACACTTAAGTTTTATGACTTATGCATCTGTATACTTTCTAGCCATCATATTCATTATCTTATTATTAGTTTGGCCAAATTCAGATTATCCAAACTAACTGAAACACTACCAGATAGTTTTTAAAGAGGAAAAGCAATGCAATACACATTTTTTAAAAAGGACAAGCATTTCAAATAGCAAATTATAATACTGAATTAAAAACAGGAAAAAAGAAACTTGGTCTTTTGAGGACATTGTTTTGAATATATCTGAAAGGAGAAGATAAGAAGAGCAAAACTACTTTTCACCTAAGCAATACATTACCAAAATATTGTTGAAAAATAATTTGAGAACTTTGTGTTTTCAATTCCATATATCTGGGACAACAAAAATATACATTGACTTCTAATGAGAAGATTGGGCCTTGTTAAATTTCAGTGGCCCTTTTAGAGTAATGAGTTGGATGACCTTCTAGAAATTCTCTGATCACTTCTTTTTGATAAGAATTTTATACTGTAACATATAATTATGAAAAAAATGAACTTAAATAGGACAAAGACAATTTTAAAAAAATCTTCTTTACAATATAGCAATTTTTGATTCAGGATCTAAGAACAAAAAAAAAAGTTTGCCCCTTTTTCTTGTTTCACACATGTCTCATGCAGAAAAAATGTAGCACTGCTTTCCACACTATCTCTTCTTAAATTATCCCATGAATCATAAATTACACCTTCCACCAGTGTTCAAATCCCATTTTCACTGCATATAGAAATATAGCACCCGCCAATCATTTATATCAGAATATAAGAAAAATCTACAGGAAGTCCTCCACAATCAAAATACAGAAATAAAGGTACATGGATTTTTTAAAAATATTATTTAAGCATACTGTTTATGTGTATACTAATCAAATTTCAGAACATATTTTATCTATATTGATTACAACAGGAGAAAAAGAATGAGTTATAATAGGGACAGCCAAAGATGAAATAAAAATGTCTTGAAGTAAAGGACAGATATTTGGGTAAAAATTCCAAGAAGGGCAGCTCTATTTAGCTCACCATGCCCCTACCCTTCCCACCAACCAGGTAGTCCTACCACAAACACAGTATTTTGTAACTTATCAAACAGCATGAACTCAGCTGTACCTGATATTTTAAAAAGCACATCCACATGTTTTTAAATTATTTTTATGAAAGAAAAATCAGAGATAGATTTTGTTTCCTTAGCCAACTTTCTCTGTGAGAAAACCCTGAATGTTCCAAGATAAATGATACCAGAAACAACGAGTAGTAAAACCCACATATAGACAGCATAGTCCAGACTGCACCCCACTAGTCTTTACTTATCACATTTCCCATGAAACCTTTTATCAGGACTACTAACAAGTACAAAATGACAAACCTGAGTTTCACCTTTGTTGTCTCCTCAAAGTACTTTTTTTTTCTCCCGACGCTCTAATGAGCAGTGAAATGGTCCAAAGGTAGACATCAAGAAGTAAGAAGAGAAGAGGTAATGGCCTGTATAACCCGAAAACTATAGAATCAGTTCCTGGGTAATTGAGTATTGGTGGGACTTGCCAAAAAGAGAGCCACCAGCTATAATTCATTCAGACTTAAAAGAAGTTCTCTTTCCAGTATCAAAGCATAATGAAGAACTGAGTGCAAAATGCACTGCCAATTTATGATTATAGCATTCAGTGATCCATCCAAGTATAATCATGAATATGAGGGAAGGGCATATGATGGGTACAAAGAGCTATTCTAAAGCAGATCTACAGGGAGACAATTACAATTAGATTGTATGAACTGACACCAAAAACACTTTTGCCTTGGTTTTTAATTATGAATCAATTCAATAGAGTCTTTCCTTTTAAGGAGGTGTTGTGGTTTGATGGGAACAAAGATATATTTCTGCCTTTGAAGTTTTAAAACAGAGTGGGGAATAGGATCATATTCTTAAATAACTTCAGTTAAGGGAACATTGTGGAAGTTCAGAAGAGTGAGCGATTAATTCAGAAAAACCCTTCCTATGTACTTTGCCATGATTGTTTGAAGGTCCAATAGTATAATACATGTTAAAGTCCTTGTGTAAAAGCAGGAAAAGGTCATAAGGAGAAAAATTACCAATCCATTCATTTAAAGATAATTTTAGTTGGGACCCTACTATGTGCCACGCATTCTGCTAGATATAAGGATAATACCCCTATTACCAATTCACTCACTGTGTAACAGAAAAAGGAGATGGGTAGAAGCTATACACACCATTATACAAATAGAAAGATTACAAATCTAAAGGATTTCTCACATAATGTTTGTTTTATTTAGCTGAATTTTCTATATGGATTGATAAAGATATAATTCTCTCTGCTATAACTGATAGAAGCATAAACAAAATAATTCATAACTGGTGTAGGCTAAGTGATGCAAATACACTGCAATTCTCAGGAATATCTCTGTCATTGCCCAAGAACTCAGTCTGTAGTATACAATCTGGGAAGACTGTATAGTTCAACAGTTCCCAAATGTGGCTGCAAATCAGAGCTGTTTAGACAACTTTAAACAATTACAAATATCTAACTCTAGCTAGTCACTCTATGAACCACTTTGCAAACCACTGGCCTTGACCATGGGGAACATCTAACTTTTGGCAAGGGCCAAGAGTGACTACTGAAAGATAAACCAGCTTATGGGTTAGAGAGGATCAGGAATCACAGGGAAAGAAAGGATATCTCTGCACATCATCATCTAAATTCTGTCACTCAACTCTCTCCCCAAGCTTCTACTCTATTCTGTGTTTCTTCTATTTGTCTTCTCCTCCCCTGTGGGAGATCTGAGAGCCATACTGCACTGACAATTAAAGGAACAGAATGGCAGTTCAGGTTAACATTATTTCTATACACTAAGAAATATCCCTCACATGAAAACACAGACTATAGAATTTCTTTGGGGAAAAACATATGTAAAGATTATTCTATACCTCCATGAAGTTCACCTGGAAAAACATAGACTTATTAAGCATAAACAAGGGAGGTGGATGGAGGGAGAGAATGGGACTGGCTAATTGATTAAGTGGAAAAATCCAGCAACATCATCCATGAGTTCTAGATTTTTAAAAAATTCAATAATCCAAATAATTTTTAGCATCACTCTATGCTTAATATTATTGAGGATTACAAAAATAGGGAAAGAGATATCTCAATGTTAGCATGGTTATATTAATCACTCTATATTTGATTTAACATTTGGTTTCATTTTCATTTCTTCATTAAATAAATAATGGGTAACTATTAACCATGGCCCAGGTATTGCACTAGAGATAAAATACTGCAGGCTGAGTCCTTGCTTTCTTGGATAACACTTTCTAGTAAGATAAAGACACCCATGGAAACTATATCATAATGTGATAAAAATAGAGAATAGGATCATTACGAGGTCACACAAAGCCAACTTCATGAGGCTTGTAGTCAGCAAAGAATTTCTGGAATTTAGCATTCAAAGTAAGGCTTGAAGTACATGTAGGAGCTTTCCAGTTGGAAAATAAACAACAAATTCTCTCAGAAAAATACATGCACAGTTTTGAAGGTAAGGTATACATTCAGGCAACTGCCAAACAGTTCATGGCAAAGTACATTGTGGAAGATGGAGAGATGTGCAGACTAGAAGGGCCAGATTTTAAACCGTGAAGTCATGTTAAAAAGGGGGACTATATCTTAATAGAAGCACTGAAAATATTTTAACCATGAGGACTCTAAGTCAGGTTTGTCTTTCAGTAAATTCACTTAGCCTTCCAGTTTAAAAAGACTCAAAATTTAGAGAGAATCAAGACTAGCACTAGAGAATTTGATCAGTTAGGAAGCCAATCAAGCACTTTGGGTGACATGATGATGGGTATGGCCTGGATAATGAATAGGAAAATGTAATGAAGTGGCTGAAACTGAGCAACATGAAAGTGCTAACACAGAGGGACTTGGTGATGTTTTGGATGTGAGTGTAAAACAGGACAAGGTGGTGGTTTTAGATAAACACATAAAAGGAGGAAGAGGTGACAGAAAATATTTGGATATTTTGACTTTTCCATGATAAGGCAGACACCCAAATCAGGTATCAAATAAGTAGTTGGAAGTGTGGGTCTAGACTGAAGTTTAGGAGGGAGAACAACCTGCAGAAAAAAGTTTGGGAAACTTTAATCTATGAGCTTCCCTGGTGGCTCAGACAGTAAAGAATCTGCCTGCAACACAGGAGACACAGGTTCAATCCCTGGGTTGGGAAGATCCCCTGGAGAAGGGAATGGCTACCCACTCCAGTATTCTTGCCTGAAAAATCCCATGGACCAAGGAGCCTGGCGGGCTGTGGTCCATGGGGTCAAAAAGAGTCAGACACGGCTGAGTGACTAACACTTTCACTTTCAATCTATAGATTGTAATGGGAGTCATGGAAGTTAACAGTATTGTTCAGTTTTAGTTTGTAAATAATGCATAATAGAAACAAAATCAACCAAGGAAGAGGACCCTCAAAACAATTAAGGAGTAGCCAGAGAGGGATGAAATTTCAAGAATGTGGTTGAGAGGAAGCCGAGGAAAGTTTATCGGGGACAGAGTACTCAGTTTTGCCCTATACTGATAGAATGTCAAATTAAGACATTGAGGGATCTTTGTTTGCTTAACCTCCTACTAACACACTCTCCCTTCTCATAACTTGAAATGTTTATCTATGCCCATTCTAGTCAGAAAATGTTTATTTTTTAAACTTCACGTGGGTTATTTGCATGTTTCCTCTTTCACAGTAGAAGTGTTCAGTTCAGTTTAGTCGCGTCCGACTCTTTGCAACCCCATGAATCACAGCACACCAGGCTTCAATTAAAATTGAGTCTTTAGTAATGTCTATTCTATAACCAACTTAAAAGGAATGATCATGGTCTTCGGTACTACGTAATTATTTCTCTGAAAAAATATGCATTTGTCATCAATTAGACATGCCGAGCTATGCTGAAATCCTGATATGACTTTATAGCTATAAGCTCTATGAGGGCATGAAATGAAGTTAGTTTCTCCATCATTGTACTCACCATTATTACTGGCAGAAATTAGATGCTCAAAATACATATCTGAATGAATGAATAAATAGATTAATGAACAAAGTACCTGAGTCGAAAGCCAGAAGTATCTGATATTTACACTGTATAGTCTGCAAAATGGAGATGATGAATTCTAGGGAAGGAATCAACTGAAATGCACAAAATAAATATTAACTGATCTTCTGGGATAAACTCAAGTATGGTTTCACACTAATTAGCAGAAATAAAAATCCTCTGTCCAACCCTTAGACGCATTCATGCATACATTAGCCAACAAAAGTATTTAGCTCACTAAACTCTGTTAAGGGTTATTGGAAAATACGAGAGCCAAAAATAACTGAACAAGTGACTAATGTGACAACAACAAAATCAGCACTGACAAGGGCAAAACAGTGCCATGTGAAAGCGGCAATATAAATGACTCATTCACGATAACCTGTTATGAATTAATACCAGGGCCTCAGTAAATCATTTTTAGTCCCTTTCATTAAAGCACTGGTTACTGACCATTACAGTGAGCATCATTCCACTCCCTCTCATTTTTTCCACTACAAAACACTAGCGATTATAACTCTATGCTATGATTGCAACCATTGCACGTCTTCAGTTTCCTGTTTCTTTTTACGGTATATTCAATTAAGTGATTTGAGTTCATGCATATTCTGACAGAACTACTGCTTCGATCATTAACAGGAAGTAAAACTTGAAACTAAAAGTTTCCACCCATGCCCACCAGCCAGGTCCCTCAGCCCAAAGCAACCTTACATAAGCAACTGCAAGTATGTTGGAGGGGTCTCTAGGAATAAATAAAACAATGCCAAAGATCAGTGGGTAGCTAAGGATGGACAAGGCACAACCTTTTCTCCCACTAGCACCAAAGGAGTCAACCAGAACACTTGAAACAATAACTAAAATTATCTCCCTCCACACAGATCCAAAGACAGGTATTTCAGGAACTGGTTCAGTGCCTAGGGATTCAGGTTTTTCATTTCCCTACTCTGCCATCCCACTGAATTCGTGTCTTCATCCTTTGCCTTCCCTACTCATGTTGAAAGACAACTGCCACAATTTCAGAGATCTCATGTAGATAAAATAAAACTTGAGGGAAATTTTTCTCTTCTCCTTTTCCTTTTTTGGGAGATAAACATTTCCCAAAAGACATTCCTCAAAGTTCATTATTCAAGGGTAGGTCACATGAACATACCCTAAGTGCACTCTAAACTCAGGCTCAGCCAACAGGGACAGAGGGAGATGAGAAATGGCAACCAACAGGGTCATTCTTTTCTGTTGGCATTCGTCACACTTGGCATTTTCTTACCTCAACCTCATTGCTCCCACTCCACTTTTCTAAGCTGACTTCATTGCCTTTTACATAAGCCTGACTGAAGGTAGCATCTTGTCTCATGTTGAGCTTACGTATCAGTAGTATTGCAATTTCTCTGTGTAAAATACTTTGTCTTTTGGATTTTTAGATTGTGATTGATTACATTTACAAATAACATATGAAAGTCAGAAAACTTAATTGGACAAGCAAGAGAAAAGTTATGCTTGTACACAGAAAACTGATTTCTTTTGTTGACTAAATGGACCATAAACATTTTCAGTGGTTTTAATAATAGTTTACTTACAAAACACTAAATTCGGGGTAAAAGAAAAGCAAAGTTTAAGTGTCTTGATTGGGGAAAATGAAAAATCTTATCTATAGGCTTGCTACTTTAAATTAATGACAAAAAAGAACTACTCTACTTTTTTGGTACATTACCATTGTTCTCTACACTAAATACTGAAGACTCCCTCATGTCTACTCTTAAAAAGGATCCAGGCTATAAAGCAGAAAAGCCTTGTAACACAAAAAACAGGATGTCCAAAGTACTGTAAAATCATATAATTTTAAACTCAGAAGAGATGACTAATTTAAACTTCTTGTCTCACAGATAAGAAAATGGAAACTCTGAGATATGAAGCCCATGATCATCAATAACTGGGAAACAGCTGAGATTTCAAGTTGCCTAACTGAAATTTCTACTTCTCTCCTATTTTAAAATTGCCCTTTCCACTAATATTTAAGTAAATTCTCAAATGTCAGTCTAAAAACTAAATGATCATAGACTAAGTCAACTTGGGTAACAGAAAGTTAATCATAATATCCTTTTTATTTCAATTTTGATTACCAAAACTTCTTAAAATACATTTGTTTTCTTCCTTGCCTTAGTAAATAGATTGAGTACTACTTAATGAGTCCTGAATTGTTTTTGATCTGGAAGATCTTAATAACTTCACAATATCATATTTTTATTGTTTTATGACCAGATTTCACATTGATAAAATTAAGCTGGATTTTTTTATTATTGGCCCTATATCATTTCCTGGACAATGCTAAGTTGATTAGTTTTATGTTCAGGTAGTTATTTTGCTTCTAAAACAAAGATATAAGCTCTTTTATTTAGATGTCCAGCACAGAAAATGTCTGACTTGTATTTTTATGTATTTTTATTTTGACTTTCCATAGTTCTAATATCATCCAGAATAAGGAAGTGGCAGATCAAATGATGAATGATTTGAGGATATGAAAGATTTAGTCACTGTTCTAATTCTCTGACCTGATAATCCAAGACCAGCATTAATAAATGGCATCAGGAAGCCTTCCAAGGGTTTACTGCGGGAAGAAAAAGAGCTTTTCTCTTCTTTTGCACAGAAAAGCATAAAGCCCTTCTACTTTGCCTTCTTTAAAATTAAACCAGTTGTGTGAAACTTTGAGCATTCTTCTAGAGGTGGAGCAATTATTCTTGTACACACGTCCATCATTTTCCGTGCTTCTTAGTGAACCAACTGTGGGAATACCTAAACTGGGAGCTTCAAGGGCTGCAGATTCAGAAACAACTTCTCTTCTCTAACTCCACTCATGCCTGGAGTTAGGGTGGAACAAGAGAAAATAGTGCAGAGCAGGGCACAACATAAAAAGACTTGATAAACTGGGAAGTATTCCAAAACTATGCTCTCCAAATACTTGGGGAAATATCTCCTCAAAATTTATAATGTAGGCAATAAATAGTATTTAAAATAATCATGAATATACTTATCTTAAAATAGCAATTTCTAGTTAAATTTTTGCCCTCCATGCTTTCACTATGAGACTTACCTATAGAAAAGACAGAGTTAAAATTAAATCCTCTTCTTATTTTGGTTACAAAACATAAATAAGGTATAAGATGCATCTGTTTCAGATTAATTACAGCATAAGTTGAACACTGTTTTAGAAACAATTTAGCATATCTCAGCACAGTGAAAATGAAAGATGATGGTATCCTCATCCCCAAACTATAGGCAATGTGACTAAGAACCAGTGTGGCTGAATCATAGCCATCAGCTGACGACTGAAAACCTACTGAGCGCTTAATGTCATTCAACATATCATGAGTTCTATAAACTATGACTTCTAAGATACTGCCTGAAATGAACGCAATAGGATTCACCGATACAGAACATCCATTAGCTCTGAGTATTTTGGGAAGTTTTGTTCTACTTCGTAAAATGTTCTAATTTTCCATTTCTAAAAGCAGGTGTTAACTCAGTAGTTTGCTATGCGATTACTACAGCATTATGTGTATTTTCTAGCTTTATAGCTATAGATTCATCTCTATGTATTTATATATTTGTCTCTATGTATTTATATATTTGTCCCATATTTATTGCACATTTCCAAAGACATGGTTGATTTTTAGGTGTACATCAATAAGAGCCATGGTAAAAATTTATATATATATATATATTCAGTCTGAGCGACTGAACTGAACTGAACTGATATATATACATATATATATATTCACACACACAGCATTATATTTATATACTACTGCCAATCTTAATATTCTTTAAAACTTTCTTTTTAACATCCTTTAAAATCCATTTTAAGTACATGTTAGAAAAAGGACATATGATACATATTTATGCCTTCCCACTCTACCTCTATGCCTGGAACAATTTATTTCTCCAACAATGGCTGAAAAGAGTAGCATTTTATAAATGAGTTTCACTTTAAAACTTTAACAAATCAATCCCTAAAGGAACAATTTCTTCCCATAATAGAGATCAGTAACTATCAAGCCAAAGACTGATAATGCTTTTATCAACAACTTGAGGAGTGACATCAGCAAGATGTTGGCACAGGAGGTTCCAGCCCTTGCCATCATGTACAAACACTGATTGTGGCAACCTCCTTAAGATAAGCATGCCTTCTTAAATAAACAGTGTTGGGAAAACAGGATATCCACAGGTAAAAATATAAAAATGGATCCTTATCTTATACCATACATGAAATCAACTCAAAGGTTTAAATTTGGGGACTGAAACCATAAAGTTCCTAAATAACAGGGGAAGATCTTCTTGACACTGGTCTGGGCAATAATTTTTTAGATATTGCACCAAAAGCCTAGACAACAAAAGCAAAAAACAAATATCTGAGATTACATCAAACTAAGCATCTTCTGCACAGCAAAGAAATCCATGGACAAAATGTAAAGGAAATCTACACAATGGTAGAAAGCATTTTTATAAACTAATTATATATTTCTATGGCAAACCATATAGCTGATAAGGGGTTAAAATCCAAAATATATACAAAAGTCATACAACTCATAGTAAAAATAAGATAAAAATAAAAAATAACCTGATCTTGACATTTTTCAAACAAGGGCCATGAAAAACTACTCAACACCACTAATCATCAGAGAAATACAAGTCAAAACCACAATGAGACATCCTCTCTCACTTACATGAGGATATCTATCACCTAAAAAGAACAAATCTTGCCAAAGAGAAGAAACAAGAACCCTGACACACCAATACATGTTGGTAGGAATATAATTTGGTGCAGCCATTACAGAACACTTATGGAGGTTCCCCAAAATATTAACAATAGAACTACATTATTCACTAGTAATCCAACTTCTGTATACTTATCCAAAGGAATTGAAATCAGTACCTCAAAGAAATATCTGCATCCCCATGTTTATTGAAGCATTATTCACATTATTCAGCATTACCCAGAGCCAAAATATGGCAACAACCTAAATTTCCATCATTAGATGAATACATAAAGAAAATGTGGTATATACTTATGATGGAATATTAGTCAACCTTTAAAAAGAAGAAACTCCTGCTGTTTGTGGCTTCATGGGTGGTCATTATACTAACTGAAATAAGCCAGACATAGAAAGACTTCACCAGATGGTCGATACCAAAATCAGATTGATTATATTATTTGCAGCCAAAGATGGAGAAACTCTATACAGTCAGCAAAAAAAGACTGGGAGCTGACTGTGGCTCGGATCATGAACTCCTTATTGCCAAATTCAGACTTAAATTGAAGAAAGTAGAGAAAACCACTAGAGCATTCAGGTATGACCTAAATCAAATCCCTTATGACTATACAGTGGAAGTGAGAAATAGATTTAAGGGACTAGATCTGATAGGCAGAGTGCTCAATGAATTATGGATGGAGGTTCGTGACACTGTACAGGAGAAAGGAATCAAGACCATCCCCATGGAAAAGAAATGCAAAAAAGCAAAATGGCTGTCTGAGGAGGACTTAAAAATAGCTGTGAAAAGAAGAGAAGCGAAAAGCAAAGGAGAAAAGGAAAGATAAAAACATCTGAATGCAGAGTTCCAAAGAATAGCAAGGAGAGATAAGAAAGCCTAGCTCAGCAATCAATGCAAAGAAATAGATGAAAACAACAGAATAGGAAAGACAAGAGATCTTTTCAAGAAAACTAGAGATATCAAGGGAATATTTCATGCAAATATGTGCTCGATAAAGGACAGAAATGGTATGGACCTAACAGAAGCAGAAGATATTAAGAAGAAGTGGCAAGAATACACAGAAGAACTGTACAATAAAGATCTTCAAGATGAAGATAATCACGATAACATGATCACTGACCTAGAGCCGGACATCATGGAATGTGAAGTCAAGTGGGCCTTAGAAAGCATCACTATGAACAAAGCTAGTGGAGGTGATGGGATTCCAGTTGAGCTATTTCAAATCCTGAAAGACAATGCTGTGAAATTGCTGCACTCAATATGCCAGCAAATCTGGAAAACTCAGCAGTGGCCACAGGACTGGGAAAGGTGTTTTCACTCCAATCCCAAAGAAAGGCAATGTCAAAGAAGGCTCAAAAAATGGCACAAAAGCACTCATCTCACATTCTAGTAAAGCAATGCTTAAACTTCTCCAAGCCAGGCTTCAGCAATATGTGAACTGTGAACTTCCAGATGTTCAAGTTGGTTTTAGAAAAGGCAGAGGAATCAGGGTTCAAAATGCCAACATCCAATGAATCATCAAAAAAGTAAGAGAGTCCCAGAAAAACATCTATTTCTGTTTCATTGACTATGCCAAAGCTTCTGACTGTGTGGATCACAATAAACTGTGGAAAATTCTTAAAGAGATGGGAATGCCAGACCACCTGACCTGCCTCTTGAGAAACCTGTATGCAGGTCAGGAAGCAACAGTTAGAACTGGATATGGAACAGATTGGTTCCAAATAGGAAAAGGAGTACGTCAACGTTGTATATTGTCACCTTGCTTATTTAACTTATATGCAGAGTACATCATGAGAAACACTGGGCTGGAAGAAGCACAAGCTGGAATCAAGATTGCCGGGAGAAATATCAATAACCTCAGATATGCAGATGACACCACCCTTATGGCAGAAAGTGAAGAGGAACTCAAAAGCCTCTTGATGAAAGTGAATGAGGAGAGTGAAAAAGTTGGCTTAAAGCTCAACATTCAGAAAACTCAGATCATGGCATCCGGTCCCATCACTTCATGGCAAATAGATGGGGAAACAGTGGAAACAGTGGCTGACTTTATTTTTCTGGGCTCCAAAATCACTGCAGATGGTGACTGCAGCCACGAACTTAAAAGATGCTTACTCCTTGGAAGGAAAGTTATGACCAACATAGACAGCATATTAAAAAGCAGAGACATTACTTTGCCAACAAAGGTCCATCTAGTCAAGGCTATGGTTTTTCCAGTGGTCATCTATGGATGTGAGAGTTGGACTGTAAAGAAAGCTGAGCACCGAAGAATTGATGCTGTTGAACTGTGGTGTTGGAGAAGACTCTTGAGAGTCCCTTGGACTGTAAGGAGATCCAACCAGTCCATCCTAGAGGAGATCAGTCCTGGTGTGTTCATTGGAAGGACTGATGTTGAAGCTGAAACTCCAATACTTTGGCCACCTGATGCAATAAGCTGACTCATTTGAAAAGACCCTGATGCTGGAAAGATTGAGGGCAGGAGGAGAAGGGGACAACGGAGGATGAGATGGTTGGATGGCATCACTGACTCGATGGACATGGGTTTGGTTGAACTCCGGGAGTTGGTGATGGACATGGAGGCCTGGCATGCTGCAGTTCATGGGGGCGCAAAGAGTCATTCATGACTGAGTGACTGGACTGAACTGAACTGAACTGAACTGAGAAAGACAAATACTTCATGATTTCACTTACATGTTGAATCTAAATATTCAAACTCACAGAAGTAGAAATTAAAATGGTAGCTGCTAGGCGATGGGGGAGAAGAAAATGAAGAGGTGAGACTTCAAAGATACTAAGTTTCAGTTATGTAAAATAAAGATACTCTGAAAGTTCTACAATTAGTAGACAATTTTTGACAAGTGTCATCACAACTGTATCTCACAATAAAGACGTTATGCTGTGTTCTGAATCGATTCAGTCGTGTCCAACTCTTTGAGACCCTATGAACTGTAGCCCACCAGACTCTTCTGTTAACGGGATTCTCTAGGCAAGAATACTGGAGTGGGTTGCCATTTCCTCCTCCTCTTCCTGACCCAGGGATCCAAACCTGCATCTGTTCTGTCTCCTGCATTAGCAGGCAGGTTAGACCCAAACACCGAAGGCAGAGAAGTGTATGTTGCTTCAGTTAAAAGGATATTTGTCTAAATCAAGGATAACAATTCATCTTATACTACCTCCATTAAGTATTCAAGTTCATTACTACTAAAGTTAAAGGTAAGGACACCGAGGGAAAAGGAGTTAGAAAACTAGAAAAATGACTAGGAATAAAACAAAATTATTGCATTTTCATTTGGATGTGATTACACGCAACAGTTGGTGCTTCCATATATTCTAATAATGCTTGGCATATGTTGTGAGAGCAATTCAGATTCTTAGCCTGAAAACTGGAACAGTGAGAAACTTCATTAGTGCAGGAGAGCCTATCTTGGTGAAATGGCTATTTTAGTGTATTTATGTCACTGTTGAAAGCATAAACTTGATCCAAATCATTACAATTAATAGAGATTTAGACTAAATTTCTCATCCAATGGTTAAAAGAGGCCCAGAAATAATGTTTTATGCCCTATCACTAACAAATAGTAGTGACTATACTGATAATAATTTTCTAAACAGCTAAAACATTGGAAGAAGTATATATGCCCGGTACTGCTTAAGCACTTAAAATCCTCCTGACTAGGGATCGGATCCTGGTGTCCAGCATTGCAGGCAGACTCTTTACCATCTGAGCCACCACGAAAGTCTGCTAACCCATTACCATTCATCATTTCATGATGTAGGCTCCATGAGTACCACACAACCACTTAATGAATGAAGGGGATGAAAGTATATACTATTTTTATCACTGTTTTACACACAAGGAAATTAAGATCACACAACCATCAATTTGTGAGATACAGGTATGATCTATTAATAATAATGATTTTCATTCTAACAAATGTTTAAAGAGCCTGTAGAACATATTTTCTTTCTCAATCAAAGTCACTCCAGAAATCTTATTAAGACTTATTACTGTTATTAGTAAGATATTTTGGGGGGGTGACAAGAGTAACTACATTTCAGAAAAATCCATTTGGAAACAATCCCAAATCAAGAATGAGCAGGTCTGAGCTAATGAAACATTACTGCATTTGCAACCACCACTTCAGGCACCAACAGCACCAGAAGAGGCACAAGAATGGGTCACAGACAGCAATGCTGTCAACTGACATCACAAATCAGTTCAAAGAAAGGATATAAAATTGCCAAGAAAGTTTTTTTCTAGTTTTCGTAACAGAGTCTTTTAAATACCAATGAGTCATCTTTTAAAAAGGGGGTTGCATCTGAGTCAGCCCAGCTAACAAATCACAACATCCTCGGCAAAATTTAGAAGCAAGTCTAAGGGTAATTGCATACCCTCCTGAAAACCTGGTTCCAAGTGGGGCTGAGAAAGCAGGTAGGAACTGTCATTCACTGGAACTGATAGTGTTTGAATTTTTGAAACAGATTCTTTTTTTGCAAAAGTTCAGGAAATAAAATTGTCCAGAATGTCATTGCATAGTATCTGGTTTTTGAAGTAAGAAAGAAACTTGTACAGTTTAATGACCCTCAAGTAATGCTTCTTAGAATAATACTCTCTTAGTAGGACCTTCAGAGAAGGCAATGACAACCCACTCCAGTACTCATGCCTTGAAAATCCCATGGATGGAGGAGGCTGGTAGGCTGAAGTCCATGGGGTCGCAAAGAGTTGGACACAACTGAGCGACTTCACTCTCACTTTTCACTTTCCTGCATTGGAGAAGGAAATGGCAACCCACTCCAGTGTTCTTGCCTGGAGAATCCCAGGGACAGGGGAGCCTGGTGGGCTGCCGTGGCGTAAAGCTCAACATTCAGAAAACAAAGATCATGGCATCTGGTCCCATCACTTCATGGCAAATAGGTGGGGAAACAGTGGAAACAGTGTCAGACTTTATTTTTGGGCGCTCCAAAATCACTGCAGATAGTGACTGCAGCCATGAAATTAAAAGACACTTACTCCTTGGAAGGAAAGTTCTGACCAACCTAGAAAGCATATTAAAAAGCAGAGACGTTACTTTGCCAACAAAGGTCCGTCTAGTCAAGGCTATGGTTTTTCCAGTGGCTATGTATGGATGTGAGAGTTGGACTATAAAGAAAGCTGAGCACTGAAGAATTGATGCTTTTGAACTGTGGTGTTGGAGAAGACTCTTGACGGTCCCTTGGACTGCAAGGAGATCCAACCAGTCCATCCTAAAGGAGATCAGACCTGGGTGTTCATTGGAAGGACTGATGTTGAAGCTGAAATGCCAATCCTTTGGCTGCCTGATGCGAAGAGCTGACTCATTGGAAAAGATCCTGATGCTTGGGAAGATTGAGAGCAGGAGGAGAAGAGGACAACAGTAGACGAGATGGTTGGATGGCATCACCGATGTGATGGGCATGAGTTTGGGTAGGCTCCGGGAGTTGGTGATGGACATGAAGCCTGGCGTGCTATGGTTCATGGGGTCGCAAAGAGTTGGACATGACTGAGCAACTGAACTGAACTGAACTGAGTTTCTTAAGAAATACCCATAAAACGTCTCTCACATAGGATTCTCTTAATTCAACCTAATTTTCCTTTTGTATTTAAAACCACTAGCCAGTATTAAGAGACAGATGAAAGATACTGGTAAATAATATACAATATATCATTTAATCTATATAAATTACATAAGTATAGAAAATAATTGGTTATTGTCTCATGAAAAATCAGTCCCCGAAAATTTTGAGGTAGGAACTACCACATGTTTAAAAATACACATCATTAAATCAGTGAGAATTATTAAAACAATCATATTGTGACAGTCTTTTTTCTGATAATTCTAGCAAACTTGAAAGTGAAAAATGACTTTCACTGCCAAAATGAACTTGTCCTTTTTAATTGTAACTATTTCATGTAAAATAAGTTGTATAGTTCCTCTGAGTGCCAAAAACCTAGATCTTGTCTTTTTTCTTTTACTGTCTTCAAGCCCTTAGTCTAGTCCTTGTGTGCAAGTAGGTTTTCAAAACTATTTCTTGAATAAATAACAATAGATGGACACAGTGATAATGCAGTTAAAATATTTAAACATTGTAAAATTATTATGCTTAGGTCAGCATCTAGTGCAGCCAGGGGATGATTGTATCTTAATTTCTAACCACTCCTCGTTAAGAGATTACTGAATGGCTAAAGAACCTGAATGTGTTAGTGGAATACTTCATTATAATGACTGAGTAGTACTGTCTTTTTCTCCCCAAATCAAAATGTATAATAGGAAACAGCAAGGTAATCTGGACATGGTAAGTCTGTGTTACGGAGAACAAGTCAGTGAAGACCACATCCATCTTTTCCTTTTTTTACCAGCAAATAAGAGTTGGAGAATTCAGCTTCTAAATCAGCAGTTTCCAAACAGTGTTCCATGGACCCCTGGAGGGTTGTCAGGGTTCATGGCATCTGGGCTTCTCAACATTACCATTCCCTCCACCAAATTTTAGCAAGAACAAAAGTTAGTGTTTTCCTCTAAAATTTTTTTTTTTGGAATAAAAAAAAAAAATGGGATATTAAAAATTGGAGATCACTTATCTAAATGAGTTCTGTTTCCTTTAAAAGAGTGAGATTGAAAAATTATACGTTTATTGCAATGCTGCAGCCATTCAAAACATTTTGGAAACTTCTCTGGAAAGTGCCTTTAGACAAGACAGTCCAAACCTTTTAGCTTCTTCTTTGACAGAAAATATTCAACTCTTAAAAGCTGACCTCTTACAAAGCAGTCAATTTATTCAGACCAGTTCTGATGTTCAAGATAAGAGTTTAAGCTGGATAATTAATATCATGTTTGATCAAATGTGACTGTAAAGCAATGAGATGTTCAATTCCCACGTGGGTGAGGGCCAGAGAGGTGCTGGAAGATGGAAAGGATGTCATTCAGCATTGCTCGTATACTTATGCAGATGGAAATCCTGGATGGGAGACTTTAGTTATAATGTTAACACACCAATTATTCTAAATCTTCTGCTGGCCCAACATGTGTGTGTGTGTGCCCATGAGTATGAGAAAGAGAAATGAAGAGGGAAGGATGTTCATATTACCTTCTAAAGAACCAGAAAGAATTTAGCAAATGTTTGTTAGCTATCCCCTCATTACAGATTTCACTAATTCATACTGAACTGTGAATGTTCCTTAAAATATACTGCTTTCTGCCAATGGAATCTTTTAACTTCATTGTATGTGATCAAGAGCATGACTAATGACCTTCACATATAAAAACCAAGTGATTATGATTTGCTACATGAGTTTGCTGCCCATCCAGAAATTTTCAGTAAATTAAAGGCAACTTTAGTAACAGTAAAGTTAGATATGTCTAAGCAGAATTTTAATTACAAACAGATTTATTAATAATGTGCATTATTAGTAAGAGCAGTTCCCATTTTTGAGTCCCTATTCAATTACATATAATAGGTCCCTTCCCCAGTCAATCTCTACAACAAACCTTGCCCACAGTCACACGGCTTATAAGTGGTAGAGACTAAGTAAACACACTTGAGTTCTCCATTCAGGTCTCCCCTCAAATCTTGCCTTCCTAGCCACTGACATTTTCTAACCCAGAACAGTGTTGTTTTCACTTATAGCTTTTATCCTCTCCTAACAAATCGAATAGGTTTGTCTCCTCCATTCCCCGAATATAAGAGCAGTATTTTTTCTATTTTGTTTACTACTAAATTTCTAGTCCACTATAATGGTTTTGGGCACATCATAGGTCCCTGATAATAAATTTTATTTGAGTAAATAAAAAAGAGTTGCACAAACATTTGCTGCATGAAAAAAAAAAAAAGGCAAATGGACATAGGTTGCTCTCTCCTTCAATTCTGTGATTTTTACTATTTCATACTACTTCAAAAGTTCAAAGGCACTACTATATATAAGTTAATAACCAATGAGGATCTACTGCATAGCACAGGAAACTCTACTCAATACTCTGCAGTAATGACCTATACGGGTAAAGAATCTAAAAAAGAGTCAATACATGTACATGTACAACTGATTCACTTTGCTGTGCAGCAGAAACTTATGCCACACTGTAAATCAACCATACTCCAAAAAAATTAATTTTTTAAAAAGGCCAAAAAAGTCAAAATAAAAACTCAAAGATGGCAAACTCACTTCTACCTATCACCTTGAAATCCTTATTTCCCACTCACTGCCCACTATGTAATAACATAGGACAGGAAGGCTAGATCGCCCGCTGGAGGCTGTAGGATAACATCAAGGACCTCAGCCATGTTCTGCTGGCATAGAGAGCCACACAAGGACTGGGGCAGTCGATGCCCCCTGAGAGTCCTCCTCACATTTCCTAGGACAAGTGAATTAGAAAAGAAGGTTGCTACCTGAGGACAAGAGCTAAGCCTGAGTTCAGAGATCAGAAAGCACTCTATGATAGAGGAAATAAGAGAGCAGTGAGCAGAAGCCCCAAACTTGCCAGTATTGTCAATGTAACCCACCCAAGAGTTAATAGGTCAGGCCATCTGTTGTTTCCTTTCTTTTCAGGAAATAAAGTTTGCCATACAGAGAAAAATTAAGAGACACTTAAGGAACGTGAAAACTATTTTAGAAAACAGCAAAGAGAAAGTTCTTAATGGAGGAAAATGAACTAAAGGGAAGGACAGTACAGAGACTGAAAATAAGTTTTTTAAAATAAAATATACTCAAACCAAAAAATAAAGAACATATTTGCAATGTGCAGCAGGACAATCAGATATTTCTAAAATAGAAATAATGGACATGAAAGATAATATTTTTGAAATAAATAATCCTGTGAGGTAGCAAAATGAATACATTTAAAATTGCCTTACTTAACAGAAAGACTGGGTCAGGGAACTCTCCCAAAAGGCATGAGAAAAAGACAGAGAAATAGGAGGGGGAAAATAAGGGGAAAAGACAAGAATGCTGGAGAAAAGAAATAGAGATGTCAAAATCCATTGAGTTGGAAAACCAAAAGAGAAAATAAAGACTGCAGGCAGGGGATAAAAGAACTATAAAATTATAACGAAGTCTTTCAAAAACTGAAAAAGTCTATACATTAAGCTTCAGTCTGATAGCGTTTTACGGCAGAGACAAATCTCTGTATCAGCTCGCCTGGCTGACCTCCTGGGCACACAGAAGAATACATTCTCCTTCCCTCCCCCTTGCATTTCAGTCAGTCAGTCAGTCAGTTCAGTTGCTCAGTCGTGTCCGACTCTCTGCAACCCCATGAATCACAGCACTCCAGGCCTCCCTGTCCATCACCAACTCCCAAAGTTCACTCAAACTCATGTCCATCGAGTCGGTGATGCCATCCAGCCATCTCATTCTCTGTCGTCCCCTTCTCCTCCCACCCCCAACCTTTCCCAGCATCAGAGTCTTTTCCACTGAGTCAACTCTTCGCATGAGGTGGCCAAAGTACTGGAGTTTCAGCTTTAGCATCAGTCCTTCCAATGAACACCCAGGACTGATCTCCTTTAGAATGGACTGGTTGGATCTCCTTGCAGTCCAAGGGACTCTCAAGAGTCTTCTCCAGCACCACAGTTCAAAAGCATCACTTCTTCAGCAATCAGCTTTCTTCACAGTCCAACTCGCACATCCATACATGACCATGGGAAAAACCATAGCCTTGACTAGACGGACCTTTGTTGGCAAAGTAATGTCTCTGCTTTTTAATATACTATCTAGGTTGGTCATAACTTTCCTTCCAAGGAGTAAGTGTCTTTTAATTTCATGGCTGCAATCAGCATCTGCTGTGATTTTGGAGCCCAAAAAAATGAGATGGAGCTAAATAACTAATTCTAGATCAAAGAAGCCAAAGTACAAAAGACCCCGTGGAACAACTACCTGCCACACAGTTATCTGTGACTGTGAGGAAACTGAAAACCATATCTTTACTGATTTTTAAACACCCAGATTTTAGTGTTGTTTTTCATAGTTGGTAGTATAGTCTGACTAAGAGTAATAGTGTACTGAGATAGATAATCAAAGATAAAAGTCACACCAAGACATATCCCTACAAAGAAGATGCCAAAATCAGATCACATACAAAGGTATTTTTTAAAAATTCATAGTAAACTGCCTCTTCAATAGCACCATAAAATGAAAATATTGAAGGAAAATAAAATTGAACCATTATCTTAATATTTATCTGAGTTAATACACACATTTATTGGTAAAGTAAGGTTTTAACATAAAAATTCTCAGAAATTTTTACTATACATGTATTCTTTTTGAAAGATTTTTAAAAGATACAGTACTGTAAGAAGAAAAATGAATAGAAAAATCATTAACTGTTATATTGAAAATAAGAATAAAAAATATGCATTGTAATTAAAAAAAGGATGACAGTACAATCCTAAAACTCCTTACAATAGTAACATGGGCAAAAGAATTCCTTTGGGTGAAACAATAGACATTGATAGAAAAAACATATAATTATGGGTCTCAAAACTAACAGGTAATTTTCTGGCTGGTATAAATATTTGTTATAGATAATGACAGAAAAGTTTAAAAACCAGAAGCGTGGTAAATAAAGGTGATCAAAAATTACAGAAACAAGTCATAGAAAAACTGAAATTACAGCAAATAGGTTAAACAATGGAGAAGGCAATGGCAAGCCACTCTAGTACTCTTGCCTAGAAAATCCCATGGATGGAGGAGCCTGGTAGGCTGCAGTCCATGGGGTCGCTACGAGTCAGACATGACTGAGCGACTTCACTTTCACTTTCCACTTTCACACATTGGAGAAGGAAATGGCAACCCACTCCAGTGTTCTTGCCTGGAGAATCCCAGGGACGGGGGAGCCTGGTGGGCTGCCGTCTATGGGGTCACACAGAGTCGGACACGACTGAAGTGACTTAGCAGCAGCAGCAGGTTAAGCAAACTTACTCAGTTTGAATTTTTAAAAAACAAATCAAACCTGAGAAAACACAGAAGAAACTTAAACAAGCTCACTACAGCTCTTCCTCTGTTCCACAAATGGGATCATCATTTTTCAATCATCAATGCCATGGTCACTCTGATACCATTTATACTATTGGCCAGATACTTATCTTTCTACTCTTCTTTCTTCCACTTTCTTTCTACTTTTCTTTTAAATTTCTTCCCCTTTTGATTCCTAGATCCTGTATCACCTTTCATTTTCTAAATTTTCTCTTATATTCCCATGCTTTTATTTCAAGTGAGTCTACTTTCATAGCCAGCAATAGCCAATTTGGTCAGGAAACCAATCAGGTTTTCCTGGGAGTAGCTATCAGGTTTTGGTCTTACCTAAGGAAACAACCATTCTGAGCACCAAAATTGGAATTAGAAAAGAAATAGACATTTCAGTCCTACAACTTAATAGAGGGATAAAACTAATCAAAGTAACTGCTTTAAAGTTTCATTTTTCTTTCATATTTAAAAGGGATTAATAATAACAAATCTCAAGAGTCAACTTCATGTAAAACACTTATCTCAGTGCCTAGATTAAAAAAATATCTAATAATCCCAATAATTTTAATATTTAATTTCAAACATAAACTATCAAAACAACAGACTGGTTCCACATTGGGAAAGGAGCATGTCAAGGCTGTATATTGACACCCGGCTTATTTAATGTATATGCAGAGTACCTCATGAGAAATGCCGGGCTGGTGAAGCACAAGCTGGAATCAAGACTGCCAGGAGAAATATCAATAACCTCACATATGCAGATGACACCACCCTGATGGCAGAAAGCGAAGAACTAAAAAGCCTATTGATGAAAGTGAAAGAGAAGAGTGAAACTTTTGGCTTAAAACTCAACATTCAGAAAACTAAGATCATGGCATCTGGTCCCATTACTTCATGGAAAATAGATGGGGAAACAATGGAAACAGTGACAGACTTTATTTTCTTGGGCTCCAAAATCACTGCAGATGGTGACTGCAGCCATGAAATTAAAAGACACTTGCTCCTTAGAAGAAAAGCTATGACCAACACAGTCAGCACGTTAAAAAGCAGAGATATTACTTTGCCGACAAAAGTCAGTCTAGTAAAATCTATGGTCTTTCCAGTAGTCACGTATGGATGTGAGAATTAGACCATAAAGAAGGCTGAGCACCAAGGAACTGATGCTTTTGAACTGTGGTGTTGGAGAAGATTCTTGAGAGTCCTTTGGACAGCAAGGAGTTCAAACCAATAAATCCTAAAGGAAATCAGTCTGAATATTCACTGGAAGGACTGATGCTGAAGCTGAAAATTCAATACTTTGGCCACCTGATGCGAAGAACTGACTCATTTGAAAAGACCCTGATGCTGGGGAAGACTGATGCAGGAGGAGAAGGGGATAGCAGAGAATGAGATGGTTGGATGTTATCACCTACTTGATGGACATGAGTCTGAGATAGCTCCAGGAGTTGGTGATGGACAGGGAAGCCTGGCGTGCTACAATCCATGGGGTCACAAAGAGTCAGACACGGCTGAGCAACTGAGTTTACTGACTGATATTTTTCCGGATTCTATAATGCTTCAAGTTTCTAAAAGAGCCAGAAATCTTTCCAACCAATAAACTGAGATGTTCAAGGTAAATGGTTGGTTTTTAGCCCTAAACTTTGAAATCCTTTATATTTTTTAATAAAACTGGAAAATGTAGAATGACCTTAAACTATTTTTGAAGCCTCCTAAAATTTAACCAACATAAATATGATATTTCAAAAATGAATAAGCAAAATAAAATGTTATTCTACACAGATTTCACTATGGGGACCTATATATATTTTCAAAAACAATATAATTTTGAATAGCATAGTTTAGGATGCTATAAAGCTTTATTACAGTGAGATGCATATATGTCTCCCAGCTTATACACCCAGAACTAACTATCTTTAATACTAGAATAATACTTGAGAAAAAATTAAATTATAAGACATAAATCTAATCTCAACAAATGCAAGACTGAGTCTGAGAAAGAACGTGTGATGATTTATAAAGTTGGGAAATAGGTAATCTTCAAGTTAAACTGTGGATCAGTTCAAGTTTATTTCTCCACTATATAATCTCTGCAGGCCTGGTGGCTCGGATGGTAAAGAGTCTGTGTGCAATGCCAGAGACCCTGGTTCAATCCCTGGGTCAGGAAGATCCCCTGGAGAAGGAAATGACAACGCACTCCATTATTCTTGCCTGGAGAATTTCTTGGACAGAGGAGCCTGGTGGGCTACAGTCCATGGGATCACAAAGAGTTGGATATGACTGAGCGACTAACACACTATATAATATTTGGAATTCACAGAGGAAAAAACATGGTATGATTTTTACCAGACTCGATGCCATTCTATCGTTTGGGAGAGAAAACTAAAATTAACTAAAATTTTCATGAAAACTTCCAGACATCTGAAATTTGGAAGATCTCTAACATTTTAACTTCATAAGCAGACAGATCTTGTCCAAAAGTTCTTGTCTGAGTGCCAAGCGAACAAAGGTCATAGATGTAACAGCAGAGAGAAGAGTGAAACAAGATAAAGATGGTTACTACAGTGTGCTGAACACAAAGTCTCATATACCGGGATATTCCTGGTTCCAGTTTAGAGGAAACCATCCCGTCATTAAATCCCAACACCTTACTCATAATTTAAGTGAAAGAAACAAGTTTGTAAAGGGCCTGTCTCAGCTCCGGTTTCCCCCAAAAAACAGATCTAACACAAAGGTGTCTGTGTGAGCAACTCATTCGGGAAAGTGATCACAAGTAAAAGGAGAGGGCAACAGGGGAATGAAACAAGGAAGACAAGAAAGAGAGCCAGCACAAGTACACGGCTGTTCACCATGAGGGGACAGCTTAATCCCTCGGCGGTCCTCCGAGAAGCTCAAGCAGTATGTCAAGGAACCCCCCGTTCAGTTTGGAAAAAAAGTGGGGAGGTGCTTAGATGCTTCTACTGCCACGTACTTCTAGCTTGTGCATTCAAGAGTACAAAGGAGTTCCCATAAGACTCCTGTGATGTGGGATCAGAGAAGATTTGAACCAGGAAGGCAGAGACA
The DNA here is from genome assembly GCF_049115385.1 of Moschus berezovskii. Taxonomy (NCBI): domain Eukaryota; kingdom Metazoa; phylum Chordata; class Mammalia; order Artiodactyla; family Moschidae; genus Moschus; species Moschus berezovskii. The sequence continues at coordinate 26,110,003 of NC_142466.1, forward strand.
CTCAGTTCAGCACAGAGACTCTGAGATGTTCTGTCAAGGTGCTATTAGGTTCACCTGCACGAAAACACTGAAAGCCTACAAACTACTTCTGCAGCCATGGTTGCAATAGAAGGTATGGTCAGAGGATTTAAAATGATGCATGAAAGGCATCCATATTAATCAACTTCCACAGAGGAAACACATGATATTTCCATAAGCAAATTACTTTGCCAATCTGTCAAGTCAGGAACAGTGTTATGCTTGGAGAGTTCTGTAACTCAGGAGATTATTTGGAGCTGGGAGGTGGATGTTTTAAGACAACTCTTAGTACTTGGAATTTTAGTATTATCATTTTCGGAGAACACGAATAAAATGGATTTCATTCTCTAGTCTATAACTGAACAACAGAAAACTTTAAGCAACTTTATTAAACCAATCTTCAGTCTGAGTTGGTCCCTCATGTTAATTTATTAAATGACATTGTATTTTCATTGAAACTGTCTTCCACGCTGTCAATTTACATCAACATACTTGATACTGAATAGTATATGTCAATTTCATTTCTGAGTCACCCAGCAGCCTGGAGTAAAGTAGTAACCAACACCTAGCAAGAGGAAAAGTTACATAAATAAAAAGAAAAACAAGCAAAACCGAACAGCTATCCCAAATGCAGCAGTTTCACAATTAATATAAACAAAAACATGTTAATCTGTTCTCAAGTATAATATAACACAAAAAAACCATTCAATAGCTCAAAAATGCAATTTGTGAAAGAATTTTATAACAATAAAGGAGGAAAACAAGTTTATCACAGCATGTTGCATATTTCAAAACAAGTAAGTTGCTGTAACTTTAAGAAAAGCAATTCAAAACGCTTTGAATGTGTGGATCACAATAAACTGTGGAAAATTCTGAAAGAGATGGGAATATCAGACTACCTGACCTGCCTCTTGAGAAACCTATATGCCGGTCAGGAAGCAACAGGTAGAACTGGACATGGAACCACAGTCTGGTTCCAAATAGAAAAAGGAGTACGTCAAGGTTGTATATTGTCACCCTGCTTATTTAACTTCTATACAAAGTACATCATGAGGAATGCTAGGCTGGAAGAAGCACAAGATTGAATCAAGATTGCCAGAAGAAATATCAATAACCTCAGATATGCAGATGACACCACCCTTACGGCAAAAAGTGAAGAGGAACTCAAAAGCCTCTTGATGAAAGTGAAAGAGGAGAGTGAAAAAGTTGGCTTAAAGCTCAACATTCAGAAAACAAAGATCATGGCATCTGGTCCCATCACTTCATGGGAAATAAATGGGGAAACAGTGGAAAGAGTGTCAGACTTTATTTTTTGGGCTCCAAAATCACTGTGGATGCTGAGTGCAGCCATGAAATTAAAAGACGCTTACTCCTTGGAAGGAAAGTTATGACCAACCTAGGCAGCATATTAAAAAGCAGAGACGTTACTTTGCCAACAAAGGTCCATCTAGTCAAGGCTATGTTTTTTCCAGTGATCATGTATGGATGTGAGAGATGGACTGTGAAGAAAGCTGATCGCTGAAGAATTGATGCTTTTGAACTGTGGTGCTGGAGAAGACTCTTGAGAGTCCCTTGGACTGCAAGGAGATCCAACAGTCTATTTTAAAGGAGATCAACCCTGGGTGTTCATTGGAAGGACTGATGCTAAAGCTGAAACTTCAATACTTTGGCCATCTGATGTGATAAGCTGACTTATTTGAAAAGATCCTGATGCTGGAAAGATTGAGGGCAGGAGGAGAAGGGGACAACGGAGGATGAGATGGTTGGATGGCATCACTGACTCGATGGACATGGGTTTGGTTGGACTCGGGGAGTTGGTGATGGACAGGGAGGCCTGGCGTGCTGTGATTCATGGGGTCGCAAAGACTTGGACACAACTGAGCGACTGAACTGAACCGAACTGAACTGAACTCAAGTCTACAATGTGAGAAATGAAATCAGTTCTGCTCTCCAAGAAAAATAGTGATCGTATATATTAAGCTTTATATTACCTTTTTAAAATCGAAAGGAATTATAAATATTTCTCCTCCCTCCCCATCTTAGTAAAAAGACAAAGATTGTTTAAATGGAAAAAATGCATATATTCATATTAACTTGAAAAGCAAAATGAATTCAGTAAAAATAATAGTTACTATCATTATTACTGATGATTGACAACTTTGATGGCATACTTTTGGTGAGATTCAGGAAATATTACCTATTTCCAATCCAAAAATATGTCTATAAATCCATTATTAACTCTTCTCTAATGGAGAGAGGAGGTTTATTTTCTCTCCCCTGGAATTTGTGCTAGCTTTTGTCTACTTTAACCAGTGAAGAACAGAAATGGCTTATGCCAGATCCAGGCCTAAGGACTGCCAGTTTCTGCCTGGCATATGAGAGGAGGTTCAGGACATTGTACGGGAGGCAAGAATCAAGACCATCCCCAAGAAAAAGAAATGCAAAAAGGCAAATTGGTTGTCTGAGGAGGCCTTACAAACAGCTGAGAAAAGAAGAGAAGCAAAAGGCAAAGAGAAAAAGGTAAGATATACCCATTTGAATGCAGAGTTCCAAAGAATAGCAAGGAGAGATAAGAAAGCCTTCCTCGGTGATCTATGCAAAGAAATAGAGGAAAACAATAGAACAGGAAAGACTAGAGATTTCTTCAAGAAAAGTAGAGATACCAAGGGAACATTTCATGCAAAGATGGGCACAATAAAGGACAGAAATGGTAGGGATCTAACCGAAGCAGAAGATATTAAGAAGAGGTGGCAAGAATACACAGAATAACTATACAGAAAAGATCTTCATGACCCAGATAATCACGATGGTGTGATCATTCACTTAGTTCCAGACATCTTGGAATGTGAAGTCAAGTGGGCCTTAGGAAGCATCACTACGAACAAAGCTAGTGGAGGTGATGGAATTCCAGTTGAGCTATTTCAAATCCTGAAAGAGGATGCTGTGAAAGTGCTGCACTCAATATGCCAGCAAATTTGGAAAACTCAGCAATGGCCACAGGACTGGAAAAGGTCAGTCTTCATTCCAGTCCCAAAGAAAGGCAATGCCAAGGAATGCTCAAACTACTGCACAGTTGCACTCATCTCACATGCTAATAAAGTAATGCTTAAAATTCTCCAAGCCAAGCCTCAACAGTACATAAACCGTGAACTTCCAGATGTTCAAGCTGCTTTTAGAAAAGGCAGAGGAACCAGAGATCAAATTGCCAACATCCTTTGGTGCATGAGAGAATTCCAGAAAAACATCTATTTCTGCTTTATTGACTAAGCCAAAGTCTTTGACTGTGTGGATCACAAAAAAGTGGAAAATTCTTCAAGAGATGGGAATACCAGATCACCTTTCCTGCCTTCTGAGAAATCCGTATTCAGTGCAAGAAGCAACAGTTAGCACTGGGCTGGAACAACAGACTGGTTCCAAATCGGGAAAGGAGTATGTCAAGGCTGTATATTGTCACCCTGCTTATTTAACTTATATGCAGAATACATCATGAGAAATGCCAGGCTGGATGAAGCACAAGCTGCAATCAAGATTGTCAGGAGAAATATCAATAACCTCAGATATGCAGATGATACCATCATAATGGCAGAAAGCGAAGAACTAAAGAGCCTCTTGATGAAAGTGAAAGAGGAGAATGAAAAAGTTGGCTTAAAACTCAACATTCAGAAAATGAAGATCATGGCATCTGGTCCAATCACTGCATGGCAAATAGGTGGGGAAACAATGGAAACAGTGACAGACTTTATCTTTTTGGGCTCCAAAACCACTGCAGATGATGACTGCATCATGAAATTAAAAGATACTTGCTTCTTGGAAGAAAAGTGATGACTAACCTAGACAACATATTAAAAAACAGAGACATTACTTTGCCAATAAAGGTCCATCTAGTCAAATCTATGGTTTTTCCAGAGGTTATTTATTGATGTGAGAGTTGGACTATAAACAAAGCTGAGCGCCAAAGAATTGATGCTTTTGAACTGTGGTGTTGGAAAAGACTCTTGAGAGTCCCTTGGACTGCAAGGAGATCCAACCAGTCCATCCTAAAGGAAATCAGTCCTGAATATTCATTGGAATGACTGATGCTGAAGTTGAAACTCCAATACTTTGGCCACATGATGCAAAGAACTGACTCATTTGAAAAGGTCCTGATGCTGGCAAAGATTGAAGGAGGGAGGAAAAGTGGATGACAGAGGATGAGATGGTTGGATGGCATCACCGACTCAATGGATATGAGTTTGAGTAAGTTCTGGGAGTTGGTGATGGACAGGAAGGCCTGGCGAGCTGCAGTCCATGTGGTCGCAAAGAATCAGACACGACTGAGTGACTGAACTGAACTGATGCCGGATCCAGGCCTATCATTTAAAGTGGACTGACAGTTTCTGCCTTGTATATGAGAGCCCTGAGCCAGCACACAATATGTTCAATTGACTTTCTTGAAACACTACAGGTTTGAGTCCTGAAGCTGTATGAAGAGAAAGAGGGGTTCAGTTGTCTCTACCAAGACACCAATGAAGCCATCCGGCATACTCCAGATAGACTGAGTCTCCAGTTAAGTATCACTAGATAGCCCTCATCAATCTAGATGGTACAAAAAAATGCCCAGCAGACTGCTTGATTTTTTTGATCCACAAAGTCATAAGATATAATAAAAATTGTCAGCCAGTAAGTGTTGGGATAGTCTGTCATTCAACAATAGGTAGCCAGAACAGACAGCCCTCTTCTTCCTATATCTGACTTATCTACAAACTAGCTACTTCAGCATAATGTGGCAGAGGAAGTTATTCCAATTGTTACTGTATGTTTAGTATGTATGACTTGCCTCAATTCTTTGGATATTCTCATTCACTGGATCTAGAACAGAGTCTAGAAGTACAAACACATCTTATATTTTAACATGAAAAGCCTCCCTTGAAGAAATTCCCACTGAAATGAACATGACAGTTACCTATTCTCTGCTTGAACATTCAAATATAGGGATACAGCCATCTCAAAAAGCAAACCCAGTGTTAATTATGGAAATGTCTCTGCTGAGGGTAGAAGAGAATGAGTCATAGGTCAAATGTCTCTGGAAAACTCTATGGCAGGAATTCATGAGCCACTTAGGCTCCTATTAATTGATTCAACTGCATCACATGCTTCTTTTGATCCAGCTTTGAACTGAGACTTTTGATTAAAAGTCCTAAAAGAAAGAATCCATTTGGCTCAGTTCATCTACCTTTGGGCAGAACACTTTAGGCCAAACCTTGTCTTAGGCAATTGACTAGCCTAGAATCTGTTGTCCCGAGATAAAGTGCCCACCCTGGTCCAATCAGCTATGGCCATGGAATTAGGTCACATACTTCAGAACATGACTATGTATGGTGGGATAGGGTCAGACAATCTCTAAGAAGTAAATATAAGGAAACCCATAATGCGAAGCACAGCTAATGTATTTTCTTTTCACATGCAAGTCTTTCACGTTTGAAAAGTTGTATTCATCAACCACACTCCAACATCTACTCATCTCCAGTTGTTATCATCAGGATTCAGGCAGAAGATAAAACCACACAAATTATTTTAATAGAATTCAATTAAAAGAATCGTTATCTAGGCATTAGAAAACTGAAAAGGCAAAAGGTAACACTAAGGTCTTTGCTGGTACTGACACCCCAAGAACTTGAAAGAGAGAACTTAAGAGCCTAGGGCACACACCTCTGACAACGAGGTGCTCTGAGTATTGCTAAATTAGTGCAACAACAGAACTAAAACAAACAAAATCTCACAGAGCTATTACTTCATTTGTTCAGGCCACTATCCCTATCACAGACATGGTGACAACCATGATACACTGTAAATTTCTGTTCAGTGAGCAACAGGAGCTGATTTTTTCACATGAACTTACTGTACTAGGTTTTACCCAGCATTTGCATAGACAGTTGACTATTTAAACTCAGATGTTAGATTACAGTTTATCCACAGAAATTTTATGCTCTGTCTTGATCATTTTACTGAGTTTTTTTCCCTTTGTTTTCATCTCTGTTATCCAAAATACTCACTGTCTTCCCCAACTTAATTCAGAGCAACATCTCAAGTCACCCTTTACAGAAAACCATTTTTCCACATCTAATCTCATAAACTATTTAATAACTTAAGAAAAACTCAGATTCTGTTCAGTTAAATGATTCTAAATAAACACTTCCATCTTGGATAATTAACAAAACTTGTTACTGAGAATTTCCTACTATGTAAAGTATTAAAGTGGAATTATTTTTGTTACCAAAGTGACTGTATTCTTGATTTATTGGTTTTAACAATTCAAAAATTAATGAGGGCCTATCTGTACTAGATACTATATGTGCAAGTGATTTGAGTTTCAGTTTATTAATCTGTAAAAAAAAAAAAGGAAACAGCACTTCTCACAATTTAGGTACTGAAATATGGATGAAATGTTCAAGTTTGTAGCAGATATAGTTTCCTGTTTTTATTACTTAATACTATGATCATATATTAAGTAATACTCATTGCAGAAACGAAACTGGCTATGATGTGATTCTTGTCCCCAAAGAGTACAGTCTCACGTAAAATGAAAGACTGTCCCCTTCTCTGAGTCATATTCTCACAAACTTCTTAGAAGTCTGCAACTTAGGCATTTTAATTAGTACTACCATAGTAATCACCCTCCATCACTAGAACAACCATAACTACTTATTTTCCCAGTCATATTGCGATGAGGCTGAGGACAACTGCTCTCTGATTCACACATCTATGAAATCACTGGCCTGACCCTGAGAAACAGCTGTCCACGATTAGGAGTTTGGGGGTGCAACATAACGATTCGATATTTGTACATATTGCAAAATGATCACCACAATACACATCCCCAAACACACATGCAAGAAGGAGAATCTTTACCTGAAGCTGATTCAGAAAACTACCCCTTTAATGGGTTGTTACCTAGAGTCCAAGGAGAATGTGCCTTGAGAAACATCATCGTGAACCTGCTGAGCATCCACCACTCACAAAGGCAGGAACCATCACCGTCAGAGCACATCCAGTACAGGCAGGTGATGAAACTCCGGAGGAGCTGGGTCCGGTTGACAGGATTATTGTGGAGGCCAACAGCCCAGCCTACCCACCGAACCAAACTGGATGGAGGAGGGACTGAAGCACTGGCCAAGTCAGATCTCAAGTTCCCTGAATCCTTGAGGAGAAGGGACCAAGTGTATATTCCATCAGGAAATCCAACAGCCCTCTGGTACTGTGAGGTCACCAGGGAGTAAAACATGCTCTACTTGTCTAAGTCCCCTAGCAAGCACAATCGGCTGTACCTGAGGACGCAGTCTTTCACGGATGGTCAAGCAGAGGATACTGGCGAGGGTGAGGTACCTGCCCGCCAGGAGCTGGAGTAGTGGGCCACCTCCCCCGCCGAGAAGTACAAGTGGGAATCGGCCGAGGTCCACACTCTGTGGTGCTCTGGGCTGGCCAGCACTGATCCCATCACCCTCACAGAGTCACCAAGGGTATGCACTCCCTAAGGAGATCAAGGACAGCGAGGCAGCTGGCTTCCAGTGGGCCAGCAAAGCGAGGGCACAGCGCAAGGAGAACACGTGTGGCATGTGCCTCCACATTCGGCTGTGACGCTGCGGGCGGACAGCACGCGGAGCCACCTGACGCCTGGCCCTGCCTCCACGCTGAGCCGCTGCGTCGACCCCCAGAGCCCAACTTCCAGATCCAGAGCCCGCAAAAGGGTGACCGCATCTGTAATTTCCTGAACAGGAGGCGAGTCTGAGAGGTCTTAGAGGACTCTCAAGTGGCCAGCACCCTCATATTTGTCGTGAAAACATATCAACGAGTCTTTGGCTTCACGGCCAAGGGAGCGCCATGCGGGTGGCTAGGCTTTCCCTTGGAGCAGGTCTGACCTCTCGTGGACCCAGTCCACAGATTCCCCTCTACCCCAGTAGCAGCCCCGACCAGGTCGTGGGGTTGATCCACAAGCACAAAGGCCTGATGGATAGCATCCCAGTCCTGGAAAACTGACAGAACAGACTGCAGGACATCTCCTGCAGCCTCTCCCCGCAGGCGGGACCAGGCGCAGCATCCACGTGCAACTGACTGATCACTGCCCCGAGCCCTGTGTTCCCTTCAAGACACCTGGCTAGGCTTTTCTGACCCATGATGCTCCACCTGACAGGTTTCCCGGGCCCACTCTGTGCCATCACTCAAAGTGAACACCTGATGTCAGTTCTTCTTATATCAATTTCAAAATTACAGAGAGAAGAGAAATGCGCTTGCAGCATGAACTTATTTGGCCTGGGTGGAGTGAGGGAGTGGGGATGTGATACTCAACATTTTTTTTTTTAATTGGAGGCTAATTATTTTACAATATTATATTGGTTGGTTTTGCCATACATTGACATGAATCCACCCCTGGTGTACATGAGTTCCCCTTCCTGAACCCCCCTCCCACCTCCCTCCTCCCCTTATCCTCCCTCTGGGTCATCCCCGCACACCAGCCCTGAGCATCCTGTAACATGCATCAACCCTGAACTGGCGATTCGTTTCACATATGATAATATACATGTTTCAATGCCATTCTCCCAAATCATCCCACCCTCACCCTCTCCCACAGAGTCCCAAAGACTGTTCTATACATCTGTGTCTCTTTTGCTGTCTCGTATACAGGGTTATCATTTGCATCTTTCTAAATTCCATATATATGCGTTAGTATACTGTATTGGTGTTTTTCTTTCTGGCTTACTTCACTCTGTATAATAGGCTCTAGTTTCATCTACCTCACTAGAACTGATTCAAATGCATTCTTTTTAATGGCTGAGTAATACTCCATTGTGTATATGTCCCAAAGCTTTCTCATTCATTTGTCTCAGATGGACATCTAGGTTGCTTCCATTTCCTGGCTATTATAAACAGTGCAGCAATGAACATTGGAGTACATGTGTCTCTTTCAATTCTGGTTTCCTTGGTGTGTATGCCCAGGAGTGCGATTGCTGGATCATATGGCAGTTCTATTTCCAGTTTTTTGAGGAATCTCCACACTGTTCTCCATAGTGGCTGTACTAGTTTGCATTCCCACCAACAGTGTAAGAGCGTTCCCTTTTCTCCACACCCTCTCCAGCATTGATTGCATGTAGACTTTTGGATAGCAGCCATTCTGACTGGTGTGAAATGGTATCTCATTGTAGTTTTGATTTGCATTTCTCTGATTATGAGGGATGCTGAGCATTTTTTCATGTGTTTGTTAGCCATCTTTATGTCTTCTTTGGAGAAATGTCTGTTTAGTTCTTTGGCCCATTTTTTGATTGGGTCATTTATTTTTCTGGAGTTGAGCTGAAGGAGCTGCTTGTATATTTTGGAGATTAATCCTTTATCAGTTGCTTCATTTGCTATTATTTTCTCCCATTCTGAAGGCTGTCTTTTCACCTTGCTTATAGTTTCCTTTGCTGTGCAGAAGCTTTTGATTTTAATTAGGTCCCATTTGTTTATTTTTGCTTTTATTTCCAATATTCTGGGAGGTGGGTCTTGGAGGATCCTGCTGTGATTTATGTTGGAGAGTGTTTTGCCTACATTCTCCTCTAGGAATTTTATAGAATCTGGTCTTACTTTTTTTTTTCATATCTTCAGAGGGAAACTCAAATGTCTCCTCAAATTTTAAGAGTGACTACATTCAGTTCAGTTCAGTTCAGTCGCTCAGTCGTGTCCGACTCTCCGCGACCCCATGAATCACAGCACGCCAGGCCTCCCTGTCCATCACCAACTCCCGGAGTTCACTCAAACTCATGTCCACAGAGTTGGTGATGCCATCCAGCCATCTCATTCTCTGTCGTCCCCTTCTCCTCCCGCCCCCAACCTTTCCCAGCATCAGAGTCTTTTCCAGTGAGTCAACTCATCGCATGAGGTGGCCAAAGTATTGCAGTTTCAGCTTTATCATCAGTCCTTCCAATGACGTTACAAGGTTAAAAAAAAATTCCATAGAAATGATGTTCATTTATAACAGGATATAACTTGTAACACAATATATTTTTTCTCAGTCTTGTTTTAGTGTATTCTTTAGCATGTTTATAACTTTTGTCTTTAAGATCATAAGCATTCTTTTGCTCTCTTCAACAATTTAAGAAACTAATAAGGTGTCTTCATAGAGCAATTTTGTTTTTTTTAATTCTTTCACTTTGCTTTTTTTTATCAATTCAGATATTCTTGTGAGCTCTGTCACTAATCCTCTAAAACCTTTAAATAGAATGTAATAATTGTGGTTAAAAAAAAAAAGACACATAGCTAACTACAGAGTTACCTTGAACATTCCAGATTTGCATCTGTTGTGGGCCTTCCTAGCAAAATGTGAGCCAGTAAGTCACAAACATTAAATGTAGAAAATACCTAACCCTCAGATGACTGGGGAATTCTTTAAGCTAAATATGTATTTACAGCTCGTTTTTTTGTGAGGAGTTAAACATAACATAATAATAAAAGTAGCCATGGGTAGTACTTCAGCATTTAGTTTTTCCTTTGTTAACTCAGTCTTTTAGTCTCCATCAAAATGAAGTAGGAGTTTAAAATAGTACAGCCACTTTGGAAACATTTTGGCAGTTTCACAAAATGTTAAACAGAGTTACCATATGAAGGCAAAAATTTGTATATGAAGCAGTTTCACTCCTAGGATTCTACTCAAGAGAAATGAAAACATATGTCCACATAAAAACTTGTACACAAATGTTCATAGCAGAATTATTCATAGTAGTTAAAATGTGGAAACAATCCAAATGCCCATCAACTGATGAATATATAAACAAAATGTAATTTATGTATGCAATGGAATATTATTTGGCTACAAAAAGGAATGAAGTACTGATGTCATAACATAGGAGAACCTTGAAAATATTAGAAGTAAAAAAAATAGTCACAAAAGACAGTACTGTTATATGATTCCATTTATATGAAATGTATATAATAAGCAAATCTATATTGAAAGATAGCAGATTAGAGTTTTAGGGTTGGGGGTGAGGAGAGAAAAGACGGGGGTGGTGAATAGTGACTGCTAATGGCTACAGTGTTTCTTGGAGGTAATAAAAATGTCTTAAAATGAGATTAGGGTCATCCTTGCACAGTACTATAGGTATTCTAAAAACTATCCAATTGTGTATTTTAGATGGGTGAATTTTGGTATATGTATGTAAAAGACACACAAATAAAACTGCAAAACAAAAAACAAAACAAAAAAACCTTTGACTAAGGTGCCATTCTCCTTTATAAATGGAGACTCAGAAGATAATTGTCTGTTGAAGTTTCAAATTCCAGAATTTGCTAAAACAGAACTCAACCTCTTTGTTCAAGTCTAATGTTGCTGCTACTAAGTCACTTCAGTCGTGTCCAACTCTGTGCGACCCCACAGACAGCAGCCCACCAGGCTCCCCGTCACTGGGATTCTTCAGACAAGAACACTAATGCTACTTAAAGTCTAATCCTACTTCCACTATATGAGCATTTGCCTCATAAAATGGGAACTAAAGCTTATTACAGAGGCTTCTTGGGTATTGGAGGGGCTTACAAACATTATCTGTGAGGAAAAGTTAAGGGGGTTAAAGATGATAGAAAGACAATTACAGTAACATTTAATGATTTGTAATAATGTTCTGTGGATAAAAAGGTAGAATCATTTTGTTTTACTGCAAAACACAAAAGTAGATTCAAAGAGCATAAAGCTTGGGACTAGAAAACCATAGGGTTTAAAATGAACTTTACAGTAATAAAAAGATGTAAAACAGCCTACGTAACACTGGGAATCATACTTAACATCTTTAATCTTCAGTGGATTCGTCTGATATAATATTCTACATGATTCTAAAATAAATAGAGACGTTCCTTAGGTGTGTGTGTGTGCTCAGTCGCTTGTCATGTCTGACTCTTTGTGACCCCATGAATTCTAGCTGCCGGGTTCCTCTGTCCATGGGGATTCTCCAGGCAAAACTACTGGAGTGGGTGGCGTGTCTTCCTCCAGGGGATCTTCCCAACCTAGGGATCGAACCAGTGTCTCTTCTGTCTCTTGCATTGGCAGGCAGGTTCTTTACACTAGCACCACTGGGTCCTTTAGTAAACATCTAGTAGATATGAAGAATGCTTAATGATAAGCACCACACTTGCCCTCCCAGGACTCTAAATGAAACAGTCCAGATTGGAGATACTGCTAACCCCAAATATCAGAGGTCATTTTTTCCTGCTAATATGTTCAAGAGAGCACATAGGTGACCCTGACCAAAATAATGACATGATGGTTCACTCTTACAGAGATCTGTGCAGCCCCCTCAATTTAAAAAAGAATTCAAAGAGACATAGTGGAAACTATCTTACTGCTACATTTCAACTGATAAAGCTTCATTAGAAAAAAGCCACACACATTAAGTCTAGGAAATACCAAGAAACCCACAGGAACTGCAGATTCCTTAAAATACATGTTATTTATTTTACTCTTCGGTTTCTGGAAGGACTTAGACAAAAGAAAATAATCATGAGGGAAAGAAGAGAGAAAACTTTGACTACAACATGAAGATGACCTCACCTTCTATGTTACAAATAGAAATGAAGCCACCCTAATTCCTGTTGTAGGCACAAACAACTTATCCTCATGCATTCCATTCTTGCCTCCCATATATATGAATCAAATTTCTTCCTCTTGTTGAAAACTAATCCTTTTATGTTCTGATGAGATAAATCATTCTCATCTCAAAGGAATTCTTTATTTCCTCTATTTCCATCTTCTCTTCTGGTGACTTTCCCCCATCATATACAAAAATTCTAAAGTTTATTTCCCTAAGGGGGAAGAAAAAATCCTCTTCATTTCTATGACCCTTCTCAGCTGAGCTACTTGACAATAGTCTTTACTTGTCTTCTCTTCATTTTATTTCATCTTTTATACCATTGGAATATATTCATGAAGATCACCAATAAATTCTTAATTTTGTTAACAAATCTCTTTCCTAACAATTGTTTCTTCCTTTGATTCTATAATATCTGATTCTTTCTCTACTTCTGGCATATTTCTTATGTCTTTTTTTCTGATTTTTTTCTTCTCCACCAGCCCATGAGAAGGTGATGATTGCTTCCAGTTTTATCCCACCCAACAGACTGCCTCTGTTCTGCTCATCACATCTGCTCCTTATCTCTACCAATAGCACTGTCATCCACCCCACTGGCCCAAACTTCAGCTTGAACACCATTCTGGACCCCTCTAGACCCCCTTTCCAGATAAATGATCCTCCAGCACTGTCAATTCTCTCTTTTAAAGTGAAAGTGAAGTAGCTCAGTCGTGTCTGACTCTTTGCGACCCCATGGACTGTAGCCTACCAGGCTTCTCCCTCCGAGTGGGTTGCCATTTCCTTCTCCAGGAGATCTTCCCAACCCAGGGACTGAACCTGGGTCTCCCACATTGCAGGCAGATGCTTTAACCTCTGAGCCACAAGGGAAGCCCCATCTTTCTCTTAACTGTATCTCAAATGTGTTCCTCCTTTTCCATTTCCATGGTGACAGTCTTAAGGATATAATCAAGTTCTCAAGTTACTAATTACAAAAATCTAGTCTCACGTCTTACCTTCCTCTAGCTAGCATTCTAATCTATCCTCTACATTGAGTAGGGTATTTCTATAATGTAAATCTAATCACATTAGTTCTCTTTTAAAAAATTATTTAATCATTTCCAATGCCAATGTGATGAAAGTCTAAATACTTAAGTCTCTCACCCAGGGCTCTTTGCAACCTTACCCTTTACCTTACTCCTAATTACATACATGGCCCCAACAACAGTTTGCTGAGTGGAGCAAACTATCTCAAGGCTTTCCACCTTTTCAAATGCTATTTTTGCTGCCTGTTATGACTTTCTTTATATGTCTAGTGAAATACTGTATCTTCCTTGAGTCCTTATTCAAGTCTCAAGTTGCAAAAGACAAAAATTATATACACATAAGTCTCATTTCTCCTACGAAAACTTCCTTGGCAGCTAGCTCATGATGGAGTTCTGTAGTCCCTCCTCATAAACAAATTTCTAATTTATACTCATGGCAAACAATATTTAGCTGTTTATAACTCATAATAATAATAATAGTAATATCAATAACAAATGACAAAAGTACCCAGAATTTCTTGAGATGTATGTACCTGGTACCCCTCTATTGCCTTAGAGGCATAAGCTCATTTAATAATTGCATAAGTCTTAAGGTAACATTTACCACGATTCCCATTTTACAGATGAGATCATTAAGACATAAAAAGTGAAATAATTTGTCTAACATCTAAGAAGTTGTAAGGAAAAGATTCAAAGTAAGGCAGAATGGTGACAAAATTCACACTCTTAAGTACCATTTCAAGCCTGAAGCTTGTGAACTCTGAATAGTCAGGGTCCGTGTTTCACTCATCTATGTAACCAGGGCCTAGCATACTGTCTGCCACATAGGTAACACCCTATTACTGTATGTTGAATTAAAGGTCAAGCCCAAGAGAAGTTACGTGAAATTCCAAATATATTTTCAGGTGAAACTGATTTATGTATTTGTCTCCAATGAAATCAAGGGAAAGCTGTTTTATATAAATACATTTAAGAACTCATAAAAATATTTAAAAAATAATTTACAGCTGGCAAGAGACAAAAATATATACATGTAGGTATTAGTCATTGCACATCAACACAGTAAAGATGTATCACAAGACAGATAGCAACTTCAAAAAGTCATAGGATTATTGATCAGGTAGGCACTGAAACAGAAACTCTGCTACCCCATTGGCCTTCAAGGACATGAAATAGGAGTTTGTGCCATGAAGCATTTCTGCAAATACACTATGAAATATGGTGTTCCTCTAAGTAGCAAGATGCTTCAATCCAGAATCATCATCTTAAATCACTCTGGGGTCTTTCTTTCCCTCTTTTTTTTTTCCATCTTATAAGCATTAAAATTTCAGAAATGAGAAACTGCTTCAATGGACACAGTATGAAAGGGGTGATGGACCTTATAGGAAGGAGCAAATAATGTTAAATAAAATAGTGTTACAGCCTTCAAAGACCAGCCTGTGAGAATCAAAGCAATTGCCAGCCCTGGAAATGCTTTATTTGAAAAGTAAAATTATATAAAGTTCTGTTTCATTTGGAACAACTGTATCAGTGGGAAAAAAGGCATTGACTACACGAATTTCAACTAATAAAATTTCCACTTCCTTTTGTGGGGTGGGAGGCAGTCTTTGGATTTAAAGTCCTGTCAACACTGGTTTTCTAGCACTGCAAAAATGTCTGGAAGTCAGCCACGGTTTTTAAAAATGTATGTATAGATAGAAAAACTGATGAATGCACCTTCCCTCTGTCCCTCTTACTCAGCACAGGAGAGTGGAGAGGGCACAGGCGAAAAAGACACATGGATTCTCATTCACCTCTGCTGCTGCTGCTGCTGCTAAGTCGCGTCAGTCGTGTCCAACTCTGTGCGACCCCATAGATGGCAGCCCACCAGGCTGCCCCGTCCCTGGGATTCTCCAGGCAAGTTCGCTGCAGTCGGTTGCCATTTCCTTCTCCAGTGAAAAGTGAAAGTGAAGTCGCTCAGTCATGTCCGACTCTTCGCGACCCCATGGACTGCAGCCTACCAGGCTCTTCCGTCAATGGGATTCTCCAGGCAAGAGTACTGGAGTGGGGTGCCATTGCCTTCTCTGCATCCACCTCTATCATCTGCTAAATTACATGGTTGGTTACTCTGTCTCTGTTTCCATCTTTTTTTTCCATTTTAACATGAAAGTACTTTCCTCACAGAATTATTGTGAAAATTAGAGACATTTATAAAGTTTCTTTCCTCATACTTAAAGAATCTTATGTGCTTAAACATTGGTGTTATTATTCTTAATGAAGAATATTCAGCATTAATGTTGATGGGCATGAAGATCCTAAAAGAAGGCCCCTGCAAGAAAGGTAACTAAAAATTAAAACCACGCATGACAGAATGAGAGAAAGGAGAAGGGCAGACAAGACAGGGGGCAGAGGTGGAGTGAGAGGTCCCACAGTGTCAATAGCAGCACGTGACAAAGGAGTGAGGTAGGAAGGCTAGCCTTTTTAGAGACCTGCTGAAAGAGACCTTAGGCCTTTTCTTCTATCCCTATCACACTGGATTCACACAGACATGTAAATAACTGATAAAGGTTCTACCTGCTCTGCGGTCTTTGCATTTTATTGTGGATCAGAGCTTTGGATCCCTGTGCTAACAGTCTGAACATCCTTTGTGTTGTTGGCAGAATAAAAACAGACAAGCATCAGGCCGCAAAGAGTGCATTATAATATTATTATTTTAACGTTATAAAAACACTGCTGAGCTCACTCTAACATTCAAAACTGTCACCTACCACTCCAGGAACACAAAAACTTCATCAGGTGTTCCTAAGGAAATAATTCCGTAAGCGCCACAACCCACTTAAGACATTATACACAGGGATTTGAGTTCTAGACATGGCCCTATGATATTTTTGAAAAATTGAATAATAAAACAGCCATTAAATAAACCAAGCAAGAAACAGGTCAGTTTACTGACAGAGATTATGTGGGGGAAAAGAGAGAAAATCTAGACATTCAAGCAAAAGATGAAAGGAATAATAAAGAATTAAAGCCAGGAAGTACAGTGAAGTTAAATGTTATGCTGCCAATAAGTTAATAACCATGCATAATTGAAAATGTCCTGGCTAATGCCTTAGAAAGGTGCCACAGAGGAGAGAAACAAGCCATCTCTCAATAAGTCTCACCGAGTCATTTTCCTCCAGCATTAGAACTAATCAGTGTTTATTTGAGCGAGCTTAAATTTGAGATCATAGAATATAAAAAATATATATGTCTTTAAAACAAAAAGGGTGAACTCAATGTGGGGAGATGCTCCCAAGATGAGTCAGATAGAAGTATTCCTTGAATGGAAATGCATGTATAATCAGCTATGCAATTTAAACTTTTTAAATTCATGTTCAGTCCCTTTCTCTCTTGCCCCCTACTGTGTATTTATAGTAGAATTTATTTAAGTTAAAAATTCCCATGATAGAAACCCATTACATCTAATAGAAAAATGGAAAGAGAAGAAAAATCAGTCTATAATTTACCAAATCTTCCAAGAAATCCCAAAACACATTATTGTGTCTGCATTAATATGACATATCTGAGCCTATCTTCTATTATTATTAAAGTTTTTACTCATTTATGTATACACTAGATTTTAGATCCTAGGAAAGGCACTGACAATGATCACTTATTAAGGGAGTCCTAATAGGTGTAGGACTATGAAACTATGAACCAGGCCATGCAGGGCCACCCAAGATGGATGGGTCATGGTGGAGAGTTCTGACAAAACATGGTCCACTGGAAAAGGGAATGGCAAACCACTTCAGTATTCTTGCCTTGAGAACCCCATGAACAGTATGAAAAGGCGAAAAGATAGGACACTGAAAGATGAACTCCCTAGGTGTGTAGGTGCCCAATATGCTACTGGAGATCAGTGGAGAAATAAATCCAGAAAGAATGAATAGACAGAGCCAAAGCAAAAAGAGCACACAGTTGTGGATGTGACTAGTGATAGAAGCAAGGTCCGATGCTGTAAAGAACAATATTGCATAGGAACCTGGAATGTTAGGTCCATGAATCAAAGTAAATTGGAATTGGTCAAACAGGAGATGGTAAGAGTGAACATCGACATTTTAGGAATCAGGGAACTAAAATGGACTGGAATGGGTGAATTTAACTCAGATGACCATTATGTCTACTACTGTGGGCAGGAATCCCTTAGAAGAAATGGAGTAGCCCTCATAGTCAACAAAAGAATCCAAAATGCAGTTCTTGGGTGCAATCTCAAAAATGACAGAACAATCTGTTAGTTTCCAAGGCAAACCATTCAATATCACAGTAATCTATGTCCCAACTCAGTAATGCTGAAGAAGGTGAAGTTGAATGGTTCTATGAAGATCTACAAGACCTTCGAGAACTAACACCTAAAAAAGATGTCCTTTTCATTATAGGGGACTGGAATGCAAACGTAGGAAGTCAAGAGATACCTGTAGTAACAGGCAAGTTTGGCCTCAGACTACAAATTGAAGCAGGGCAAAGGCTAACAGAGTTTTGCCAAGAGAATGCACTGGTCATAGCAAACACCCTCTTCTGACAACACAAGAGAAGACTCTACACATGGACATCACCAGATAGTCAATACCAAAATCAGATTATATTCTTTGTAGCCAAAGATGGGAAAGCTCTATACAGTCAGTAAAAAGAAGACCGGGATCTGACTGTGGCTCAGATCATGAACTCCTTATTGCCAAATTCAGACTGAAATTGAAGAAAGTAGGGAAAACCACTAGACTGTTCAGGGATGACCTAAATCAAATCCCTTATGATTATACAGTGGAAGTGACAAATAGATTTAAGGGATTAGATATGGATGGAGGTTTGTGATGTTGCATAGGAGGCAGTGATCAAGACCATCTCCAAGAAAAACAAATGCAAAAAGGCAAAATGGTTTTCTGAGGAGGCTTTACAAATAGCTAAGAAAAGAGGAGAAGTGAAAGGCAGAGGAGAAAAGGAAGGATACACCCATCTGAATGCAGAGTTCCAAAGAATAGCACGGGGAGATAAGAAAGTCTTCCTCAGTGATCAATGCAAAGAAATAGAGGGAAAACAACAGACTGGGAAAGACTAGAGATCTCTTCAAGAATATTAGAAATACCAAGGGAACATTTCATGCAAAGATGGGCGCAATAAAGGACAGAGATGGTATGGACCTAACAGAAGCAGAAGATATTAAGAGGTGGCAAGAATACACAGAAGAACTGTACAAAAAAGATCTTCACGACCAAGATAATCATGATGGCGTGATCACTCACCTAGAGCCAGACATCCTGGAATGCAAAGTCAAGCGGTCCCTTGGAAGCATCACTATGAACAAAGCTAGTGGAGGTGATGGAATTCCAGTTGAGCTATTTCAAATCTTAAAAGATGATGCTGTGAAAGTGCTGCACTCAATATGCCAGCAAATTTGGAAAACTCAGCAGTGGCCACAGGACTGGAAAAAGTCAGTTTTCATTCCAATTCCAAAGAAAGGTAATGCCAAAGAATGCTCAAACTACCGCACAATTGCACTCATCTCACACACTGGCAAAATGATGCTCAAAACTCCATGCCAGGCTTCAACAGTACATGAATCGTGAATTTCCAGATGTTCAAGCTGTATTTAGAAAAGGCTAGGAACCAGAGATCAAATTGCCAACATCAGTTGGATCATGCTGCAGTCCATGGGGTCACAAAGAGTCGGACATGACTGAGTGACTGAACTGGACTAAATAGGTGTAGATGGGCTCTCCAGGTAGCTCAGTTGAAAAGGATCCACCTGCCCTTGACCCCTGAGTCAAGCAGAGACCCTGAGGAAGGAAATGGCAATCCACTCCACTGTTTCTGGAGAATCCCATAGAAAAGAGGACTTGGTGGGCTACAGTAAGTACATGGGGTCTCTAAAGGAGTCGGACATGACTTAGCAAGTAAAACAACTAGGTATAGACACTCTGGTAACTCATAACCACATTATAAGGGAGGCATTCTCCTTTTACAAATAAGGAAACTCACTCAGAATGAGAGCTAACATCCCAGCTCAGAGCTTGCAAGGAACAGAGCAACTGAGGGAATTCCTATCAGTCTGACTCCCAAGTGTACACCTCCAACTCCCTGAGTCAGGAAGGCAATGAGCCCCCAAATCATGCTCAGAGCAGACACACGTAATTGAGCAAATCATTCCCGTCATCACAGATGTGGCCTTAAGAAATCTTCAGCATCCTCTAATGATGTACCTGAAAAGGCATAAAAAATGAAATCTGTGGGTCACGCCGACTACCATGCTGGGACAAGACAATTCATTCTGGTGCCTCAATCAGGCCTAGGGATGCTACAAATATTTGTTAAAAGAATGAATAAAGTACTAATACTGACAGAGAGAAAAACAAGTTTGGGAACAAAAATGGAATAGAAAACTTAACAATACATACAAATAGAAAGGAGCTCTTTTGTTCATTTCATGCACATTGGGATTTGCATGAAAGGAATAAGCTGAATAGACCAGCAAACTGAATTTCAGCAGTGGTTTAGATTCACAACAGAAACACGATGAATATTTCAAACCAAAGGCTCACCACATTTACTTGGAATATTGTTCTTCTTAGATGACCTCACTTCCATGCTAAAAAAAAAAAAATAGAAAGGTCAGAGCATTTCTGAAAACACTTTCCTCCAGGGAAACAACATTTCTTAAAATGACAGGCCAGCAAGGCTGCATAGCATCCTGAAAGGCTGGTGGCACCTGCAAGTCTCTTTTTGGCAATAGGTTATTATAATTTTCTTCTCAGCTATCTCTATAAATTTGCTTACTGATCCAGGAAAAATCTTTCTGAAAACAATACAGTTCTTTCATTCTTTCTAACAATCTAGATTGATGTGAAGTGTACTGGAAGTTGGCAGGGGGCAGGTACATTGAGATAAAGGATTAAAATAGGTTGGGTATAATTTCTGTGTATAACTAAAGTGAAATAGTGATTATCATCTTTGCAACTAGTATATACCTTGTAGTTGATGTGTTAACACTGATGAGTTTCAGGGTCAATGTGAGTTAAGTGTATATCCAGAAAATGAAGTATATAGTAAAATTTCTTTTTTCTTTCATTAGTTCAGTTCAGTCGCTCAGTCGTGTCCAACTCTCTGCGACCCCGTGAACCGCAGCACGCCAGGCCTCCCTGTCCACCACCAACTCCCAGAGTACACCCAAACCCATGTCCATTGTGTTGATGATGCCATCCAACCATCTCATCCTCTGTCATCCCCTTCTCCTCCTGCCCTCAATCTTTCCCAATATCAGGGTCTTTTCAAATGAGTCAGTTCTTCCCATCAGGTAGCTAAAGTATCAGAGTCTTTTGCTTTAGACAGGTTTTAATCAATTGCAGCCATTACCTATCATAATAATCAAAAAAGCTTAATACATAGTCTAAAGTGCTAGCTTTTCTCCAGGCCCTGGGTAGGTATGGAAGAAACATAAAATGCATGCATGATGCATGGAATTTAGTTTCAAAGATGTGGTGAGCATATTGCCTAATGCAATGAAAGAAAATATCCTTCTCTGTGGTTAACATCCCAGGGTATGGAGTGGAGGAGCAGGGAACGTTTGAGTATGGTATGCTGGCCCCTTCCTCTGATAGCCATCTTCTTCCCTCTCCACTCACACTGTGCAATTAGCCACTGCTGCTGCTGCTGCTGCTGCTGCTAAGTCGCTTCAGTCGTGTCCGACTCTGTGTGACTCCATAGACGGCAGCCCACTAGGCTCCGCCATCCCTGGGATTCTCCAGGCAAGAACACTGGAGTGGGTTGTCATTTCCTTCTCCAATGTGTGAAAGTGAAAAGTGAAAGTGAAGTCACTCAGTCTTGTCCGACTAGTAGCGACCCCATGGACTGTAGCCTACGAGGCTCCTCTGTCCATGGGATTTTCTAGGCAAGAGTACTGGAGTGGCTTGCAATTGCCTTCCAATAAAGGAAGAAAGACACAAAATGTGGCAATTAGCCACAACAGCATCCATATCACCACTGTGCTTATTTGCTAATGTGTCTTCCTTCCTTTATTGGAAACACTTGAAAGACAAGAGCTTATATCAGGCATCATTTTATTCCCAAGAGAGTCACTGGTTCATAGTCTCTTCTCAGAAAGTGTCAGTGCAACGTTCTTTGTGGGATGGCTGCAGCACCATCGAGCTCACTAAGTGACCTGTGAATGGAAAGGGCTGAATAAAAAGACTCAAGCGTTCTCTGTCCCAGGGTATTTATACTGCACCAGATCCCTGCTGCTGCTGCTGCTAAGTCACTTCAGTCGTGTCCGACTCTGTGTGACCCCATAGACGGAAGCCCACCAGGCTCCCCTGTCCCTGGGATTCTCCAGGCAAGAACACTGGAGTGGGTTGCCATTTCCTTCTCCAATGTGTGAAAGTGGAAAGTGAAAAGTGAAAGTGAAGTCGCTCAGTCGTGTCCGATCCTTAGCGACCCCACGGACTGCAGCCTACCAGGCTCCTCCATCCATGGGATTTTCTAGGCAATAGTACTGGAGTGGCTTGCCATTGCCTTCTCCGGCACCAGATCCCTAGGTCCTACCTTATTCCAACCTAGCATGGTGGTTGCAGTTTAGTTGCTAAGTTATATCCAGCTCTTGCGACCCACGGACTGTAGCCCACCAAGTTCCTCTGTCCATGGGATGCCCCAGACAAGAATATTGGAATGGATTGTCATTTCCTTCTCCAGAGAATCTTCCAGATCCAGGGATCAAACCCAAGTCTCCCATGCTTCAAGCACTCTCCAGCATTGCAGGCAGATTCTTTACAAACGAGCCACAAGGGAAACCCAACTTAGCATAATCTTCCCAAAACTCATTTCTGCCTTAGAAACTCAAAGAGAGGAGGAGGAAGAGGAGTACAGCAACAGTGAAGTACATGTTCCTCTAGTGTCCTGGTTTGGGGGTCAGGGTGGGTGGGGCAATGTTAGAGCTGCCTCAGCAGTTGCTTCTCTTCTATGACTTGCTCTATCAGGACTTAACCTTGACACCCTCCAGTGTCAGACTGCTGTAACAGAAACTACAGACAAGTCACTGAGTCCCGTCTCTACTCAGGTGTCAAGCAGCATCTTTCTATTCTACTATTCATTTTTTTCTATATGCTCATCCTACATACACAGGGAGCACAAAGTCCAAAGATCTCTTAAATTACTGTCTCATCCCATCACTGCACAGCATTTTAACTCTGAAAGGAACAACGTAACCTGAATCTGCTTTATTGAAAAAAATAAATATTCTGTCATTCCGTTCCGTTCCGTTGCTCAGTCGTGGCCGACTCTATGCGACCCCGTGGACTGTAGCCTACCAGGCTTCTCCATCCATGGGATCCTCCAGGCAAGAATACTGCAGTGGTTTACTGTTTCCTTCTCTAGGGGATCTTCCCGACCGTCATTAAATTTCCTTAAAACCCAAATCATTCTATCTCCAGGAATCTATTCCTATTCATGAATATTCTATATTTATTATATCACAAATATCATATTTATATTTCAATACACAATAGAATGTTCCTTTGGGGGGGTGTGACAGGGAAATACCTATGTCTTTATGGTTTTACTGTTTTTCTACCAGATGATTAGAAAGCAAAAGTATGAGCTTTATAGATGTCAGAGGCAATCCTGTTCTGTCATTTTTATGCACATGCTGACTCAATGTCATAGAATAACTGTGTTGCTTTCTGCTTTCCCTGACAGTCCAAAGAAAGAGTAATGCATACAAATCATTTTACTGTTTAAAAGTTTTGAATAAAACATGCTAACCTTGTCATACTAAGTGACAGACAGAAATGTCACCATTGTTTGCCAGGGACAAATAATCCATATATTTCATGTATAATGCATTTGATCTTTAAGAATGTTTAACAATATTGAATTTAGATAAATTTCAATGTTATGATGCACCAAACTTCCTTTATCAATTTACACATGTGCCTCATCAATTTAAGACTTCATTTGTATTACTCTCGTTTTGTATTAAGTATGACAGATCAAGAGGTTATTCTTATTTCCAAGAAAAATTTATAGGTGCATTGTCCATATTATAGCTGCCTCCCTACATCCCTTGCTCCATCAGGTCTTGGAAATCTCAAATAACCCAAGGGTTTTAAATCTGCCACAGAAGCCCCAGTTCCAAATACAGGTTTCTACATGTCTTTTGACATAGATTCTTTGGTCTCCAATCAGAGGTTGAAGAACTCAAAAAGGTAAGATTTCAATCCCTTCTAAAATAAGATTTCAATGGTTTCCCAAGTCTTTCTGTCAGTCAAAGCTAACCAAGGGCAGGTCTAAAAAATGAGTTGACTTGGGGGTAAAATAGATGGACAAGGATATTTTGACCAGGCTTCAAAGTGAACTAGAATTCCCTTTATGCTGTGAATCAAGAAAATGATGGTGGTGGTCTACTACTAAGTACGATCTCATGAGCAGCTGCCAATACAGATAATCTCGTGGTTTCCCCGCGTCTGAAAGGACTTCTCTCTGCCATCACCATGTAAACATAGTGCCTCGAAGAGGAAAAGAAACCATTTGGTTGATGGTGCCTTCCATATGGTTAGAAAATAACATACTGCAGAATCATTTAAGAAATGATTCACTGATCTTAGGAACGAATTGAGAAAGTAAATGTAAACCAGCTTAAAGTCTCCAGAAGCATCTTCTGAACAAGCCTATCTCCTGTTCTAGGAAGAGCTACCAATCATTTCAGAACAATTTGATTTTGCCTAATGATCATCCCATAGTCCCCTTCTCCCCTGTCAGAATATTTTCCTCCTCTGAAAGTCTCAGAAAGTTCTTTCTGCCCTTGGAGATCATTTTACTTCTACTAAGAACATCTGATAAAATAATAAAAACTGTCATGATTCAGAGGTTAAGAGTTTTGTTGTTAGTGCTATTATTTTCAAAAGGAAGTAGAAAGCATGGAGCTGGCATATCCACATATGTTGCATCTTATAAATTAACAAACCATGGAGTCTCTTTGGGGTCTTACCTACATACTTATGCATACGCCAGGTCACTTTCTCTGAATTACAGCTAGGGGTGCACACGGAACGCACAAACATTTAGTTATGCTTGTTCTTTTCTTGGTACCCTGGACCAAGGCAAACCATTTTTTACTAGTTGAGCTAACTCCTTTGTGGCCCATTCACAGAGTAAAGAAAATTATATGAGAAATTCACTTAAATCTTCAAAGGCGGATAAGTCAGTAATATAAACAGAGTTGGGTAAATAAACCTGTGGGAAATTATTTAAATTTATACATTGGACTTAAGAAAGAGCTCAGAGCTTCCTTTTGAGAAATACTAAAAAGTACTAAGGGAGTGAAGAACTCCTCTTTCAAAATCTATTTGGAGTATGTCCTTTTGTTTTTTAACTGTTCAAATTGCTTCTAATTTTTTGCATAGCATCTTGTTTTTCTGGGATGTGTGTCTGTAGTTTTCATTTGATCTTTCAGAGGGTCAAGACAAAGACATTTAAGAATCACTTTGTCAGGGTGGGGGCTCTTATTGCTGTAGAAGGGCTTGAGTTAACTCTACTAGGAGGTAGGAAATTACACCAGCTATAATATAGAAAATCAAGCTTTACTGGTCTAGAAAATTTAACGTTGATTCTTAGATAAGTAATTTACACCAGATATTACTGACAAATTCACATTTCAGTCACAGTATACATATGTCCAGAGATTTCCATTATTTTCCAACAGTTCTAATTTCATTGTGGAACATTTATCAGATGGAATGGGGCCATTTTATGGGCTTTTGGCTGGTAAAATGAAGTTGGATCTGTTAAATGAAAATCCCATGTTTGAGGAGCCCATGAAATTGGCAATAATTGACTTTTGAACAGAGAATCTTAAAACTGCTTTTATTTGCAACAAGACAATAGATTCCATTGAAGAGATTTTTGTTAACCCTAAATAATTTTTTTGTTTAATCTGGACCTTTAACTAGCACCAGTTTGGATTTAAAAACTTATTAAATGAGTTCCAATACTAATTCTCATCATTAAAACCACCATCATGATCATTCATTACTTTGTTTATACTATTAAGTGATTATTTAAAGGATGGAAACTGTAATTCATCGAGTGATACCTCAGAAAGCTGTTTTCCAGAGTACTTTACAGAAGTGCAAATGAAATACTCTGATATAAATATATATATATATATATGTGTGTGTGTATGTATATATATATATATATATATAAATCAGATGGATGGCATCATAGACTCAATGGACATGAGTATGAGTAAACTCCAGGAGATAGTTAAGGACAGGGAAGCCTGGCGTGCTGCAGTCCATGATGCCACAGAGTCAGACACGACTCATCAACTGAACAACAGCAATGTGTATATACACACACATATATATGTATATCCTGTATGTGTAATGAGTTCTTGCTTAAGTTATTTATCCCCACTTCACATAGTTATTTCTTCTCACTGACAACAATTTTCTTTCCTTTCTGGAAGTTTTTGAAGGGTTTTAAAAATCCTTGTGTTATTTTAAACCTCCCTCTTCCTCTACTGTGTTCTTATTTTAGAGATTCAGTAAAATATTTACTATTTTTTAAGACAGATTTAGGGTTAAGACTGGTGTATTTTCCTTATGGAATCTTCCCCACTACTTTCTAGTTACACAGTTGTTTGTATTTTCTTTTCCACTTAAAGCCAGCTGGTTAAAAAAAAAAAGAGTAGGGGAAAAATAATATTAACCTCTAAATGGAAAGAAAACTTTAACCCGGCCAATGCCAACAGTCCCACAAGAAGCTGACCGACCATGACTACGGGTTTTGTGCATGTATGATGAATGTACTGTGTGTAATCAATAGGGCAGTGTGGAAAAAAATGTACTGCAGTTATAATTCTGATAAATATAAACAGGTTTAATACTTTTTAGGATATGAAAGACCCAGGAGAATAAAAGGTGATAACAGATGCTTCATAGAATTCTATTTGTCTTTTTCATGGTAAAATAAAGAAATAAAATAATGAAACTTCTCCTTTCACTTGAAGGCATACTTCCTATTAACCAAATTGTAAGAGAAATGTTCACAGGAATGGTTATATCAATCGTTTGCCTTTAATCTACAATGCTTAAAATAAAGTGTTTTTCCATAAGCCCCATGCACGTCAACAAAATTTATAATACGAATTTATTTAAAACTCCTCATTGTTCATGCTGTTCCAACAGCATGATGAGATCAATTCACTTAGTGTATTTCACAAAATGAACTATGTTGGCCAAGAAACACTAAGAAGACTGCCTTGCTATCTTTTTCAACTCCATCCTGAAAGTCCAAATGTTGAAGCTACATTTCCTGTGCTCACAATGGTGGGGGTAGGGGGAAGGTGGCAGAGGGGGTGGCATCGAGGTTGGTTCAGCAAGTGTTTCTTAATAAGGACTTCAGATCTTACAGATAAGAAAACTTAAATAGGATAGGAAAGTGCCAAAAAGTAAATAATCAAGAGGAGAAGGAGAAGAAGGAAGAGGCAGTTTACAACTAATGTAAAAACATGGGCCACGGGTGACTGCCCTTTCCAAGGTAAACATGCAGTGTAGCATGACCCTGTACCACTGAGGGGAAAAAGTGTTATTTATAGAAAGTCACATAATGAATCAAATGGTGAGAATTTTAGTTTCACAAAACATTTTGATGGGTGGTTTTAATGTGGAAAGATTAGCCCAGTGAAAGGACTGGGAGGTAATGAAGAAATGAGGGAAATCTGAATTACTTTGCAGATAAAAATAAGCTAGACTTGGGAGTTTGAAGCTTGGGGGAAATTTCAGGGTTTCTCAGTCAAATATCAGAGCAGATTTCTCCTTGCCAATGCCCCTTATAATTAGTTGGTTCCTCTAAATAAGAGATCTAGAATTTTAAGACACAGATAACCAGTCAAAAACATTTTTCATTAAAGTCTTTTTAATTTTTTAATGAAGGACTTTTAAAGAATAATCAGATACTACCAATAAAGCTATCCCAGTAATGTGCTAGGAACATTTCTTCCTTTTGTTTACAAAAGTACAAATAGGGACAACCCCTGCCTTCTGAATTAAGACGGGCAAAGAGAGATCCTCCATGGTCAAAGTCCATGAACATAACTTTCCCTAATGGTGAGGTCTAGTGGTTTTCCTACTTTCTTCAATTTAAGTCTGAACTTCGCAATAAGGAGTTCATGATCTGAGCCACAGTCAGCTCCTGGTCTTGTTTTCGCTAACTGTATACAGCTTCTCCATCTTTGGTTGCAAAGAATATAATCAATCTGATTTCGGTGTTGACCATCTGGTGATGTCCATGTGTAGAGTCTTCTCTTGTGTTGTTGGAAGAGGGTGTTTGCTATGACCAGTGCATTCTCTTGACAAAACTCTATTAGCCTTTGCCCTGCTTCATTCCGTGCTCCAAGGCCAAATTTGCCAGTTACTCCAGGTGTTTCTTGACTTCCTACTTTTGCATTCCAGTCCCCTATAATGAAAAGGACATCTTTTTTGGGTGTTAGTTCTAAAAGGTCTTGTAGGTCTTCATAGAACCAATTAACTTCGGCTTCTTCAGCATTACTGGTTGGGGCATAGGCCTGGATTACTGTAATATTGAATGGTTTGCCTTGGAAACGAACAGAAATCATCCTGTCATTTTTAAGATTGCATCCAAGTACTGCATTTCGGACTCTTTTGTTGACCATGATGGCTACTCCATTTCTTCTAAGGGATTCCTGCCCACAGTAGTAGATATAATGGTCATCCGAGTTAAATTCACCCATTCCAGTCCATTTTAGTTCACTGATTCCTAGAATGTCGACATTCACTCTTGCCATCTCCTGTTTGACCACTTCCAATTTGCCTTGATTCATGGACCTAACATTCCAGGTTCCTATGCAATATTGCTCTTTACAGCACCGGACCTTGTTTCTATCATTGGTCACATCCACAACTGGGTATTGGTTTTGCTTTTGCTCCATCCCTTTATTCCTTCTATAGTTATTTCTCCACTGAGCTCCAGTAGCATACTGGGCACCTACCGACCTGGGGAATTCCTCATTCAGTATCCTATCATTTTGCCCTTTGTTACTGTTCATGACCATTCAGATATGACCTCAATCAAATCCCTTATGATTATGCAGTGGAAGTGAGAAATAGATTTAAGGGACTAGATCTGATTGATAGAGTGCCTGATGAACTCTGGACGGAGGTTCGTGACATTGTACAGGAGACAGGGACCAAGACCATCCCCATGGAAAAGAAATGCAAAAGAGCGAAATGGCTGTCTGAGGAGGCCTTACAAATAGCTGTAAAAAGAAGAGAGGCGAAAAGCAAAGGAGAAAAGGAAAGATATAAGCATCTGAATGCAGAGTTCCAAAGAATAGCAAGGAGAGATAAGAAAGCCTTCCTCAGTGATCAATGCAAAGAAATAGAGGAAAACAACAGAATAGGAAAAACAAGAGACCTCTTCAAGAAAATTAGAGATTCCAAGGGAACTTTTCATGCAAAGATGGGCTCGATAAAGGACAGAAATGGTATGGACCTAACAGAAGCAGAAGATATTAAGAAGAGGTGGCAGGAATACACAGAAGAACTGTACAAAAAAGATCTTCACGACCAAGATAGTCACGATAATGTGATCACTGACCTAGAGCCAGACATCTTGGAATGTGAAGTCAAGTGGGCCTTAGAAAGCATCACTACGAACAAAGCTAGTGGTGGTGATGGAATTCCAGTTGAGCTATTTCAAGTCTTGAAAGATGATGCTGTGAAAGTGCTGCACTCAATATGCCAGCAGATTTGGAAAACTCAGCAGTGGCCACAGGACTGGAAGAGGTCAGTCTTCATTCCAATCCCAAAGAAAGGCAATGCCAAAGAATGCTCAAACTACCGCACAATTGCACTCATCTCACACGCTAGTAAAGTCATGCTCAAAATTCTCCAAGCCAGGCTTCAGCAGTATGTAAACCGTGAACTCCCAGATGTTCAAGCAGGTTTTAGAAAAGGCAGAGGCACCAGAGATCAAATTGCCAACATCCGCTGGATCATGGAGAAAGCAAGAGAGTTTCAGAAAAACATCTATTTCTGCTTCATTGACTATGCCAAAGCCTTTGACTGTGTGGATCACAATAAACTGTGGAACATTCTGAAAGAGATGGGAATCCCAGACCACCTGACCTGCCTCTTGAGAAACCTGTATGCAGGTCAGGAAGCAACAGTTAGAACCGGTCATGGAACAACAGACTGGTTCCAAATAGGAAAAGGAGTGCGTCAAGGTTGTATATTGTCACCTTGCTTATTTAACTTATATGCAGAGTACATCATGAGGAACGCTGGGTTGGAAGAAGCACAAGCTGGAATCAAGATTGCTGGGAGAAATATCAATAACCTCAGATATGCAGATGACACTACCCTTATGGCAGAAAGTGAAGAGGAACTCAAAAGCCTCTTGATGAAAGTGAAAGAGGAGAGTGAAAAGGTTGGCTTGAAGCTCAACATTCAGAAAACAAAGATCATGGCATCTGGTCCCATCACTTCATGGGAAATAGATGGAAAAACAGTGGAAACAGTGTCAGACTTTGTTTTTTTGGGCTCCAAAATCACTGCAGATGCTGATTGCAGCCATGAAATTAAAAGACGCTTGCTCCTTGGAAGGAAAGTTATGACCAACCTTGATAGTATATTAAAAAGCAGAGACATTACTTTGCCGACCAAGGTCCGTCTAGTCAAGGCAATGGTTTTTCCCGTGGTCATGTATGGATGTGAGAGTTGGACTGTGAAGAAAGCTGATCGCCGAAGAATCGATGCTTTTGAACTGTGGTGTTGGAGAAGACTCTTGAGAGTCCCTTATACTGCAAGGAGATCCAACCAGTCCATTCTAAAGGAGATCAATCCTGGATGTTCATTGGAGGGACTGATGCTAAAGCTGAAACTGCAATACTTTGGCCACCTCATGCGACGAGTTGACTCACTGGAAAAGAGTCTGATGCTGGGAAAGGTTGGGGGCGGGAGGAGAAGGGGACGACGGAGAATGAGATGGCTGGATGGCATCACCGACTCTGTGGACATGAGTTTGAGAGTACTCCGGGAGTTGGTGATGGACAGGGAGGCCTGGCGTGCTGTGATTCATGGGGTCGCGGAGAGTCGGACACGACTGAGCGACTGAACTGAACTGAACTGAATGGTGAGGTGATTCAATATTTTGCTTTATAACCAAGATAAATGTGCAGAGCTTCTTTCAATTATACCTTTTCATTTCTCATGTGGGTCACTGAGAGACTTGCTGCTTCTATTTCCTAAAGAAATAATTCAAAATAGGAAGCCTATATAATTTCTCATATCCTAGAGGAATATGTAAACATTTTCCAGGACACTTTGTGTTTTCATTCTCCTCAACTGGAACTAACATAAGCTTATCTTTTGGAAATGAAACCATCCTAGTTCTATGAGCATTAATGATAGTAGATCAAGTTGTAGATTGAAGAAACGTTGTCTTATTATAAACTCACAGCCTGTTTTTTATTTTATTTTTCCAAGAATCTACACAAAAGACATGGAAAAACCTTGAGGAGAAACTAAGAATTTGGGTATCTGTGGTATAAGCTAAGAAGACTGAAAACTACCTGTCCTTCGAGCAAAAGGCTGAAGACCCTGTGATAAAGTTAATCACTAGGAAATACCAATGAGGGTAAAGCCTAAGGATTTTTAAAACAGGGACATCTAAAATACAAATGCAGTTTTTTGACTGTGCTGGGAGGCAACATAACAAACTCCTGATGCCCCTAAATCCTCAATAAAATCTTCAAGTACAGAATGCCTTTTCTAATATTATCTTGGCAAAAGTGCAGAAATAGTCTTGATAAACATAAAAAGAAACATTGAAGGAAATGAGATACACAGAAGAGATTTTACAATTCAGAGGAAAATAAGAAACCAAGGCAAAAACTTAAATTATCCATGAATTCTCAGGGGTGGGTGAAGAATGGGATTTCCACCAAAACTGGTAGGTTGGCCAGTTTATGATTATGGTGGCAGGATATCTGTTTGCTGGTTCATTTTGATTGCTTCTTTATATCAAAGGGCATACTATATCTAGCCAGGTGATATTTGGGTAATGTATATAAAACAGATTTATCCCTTACTCCGATGATCAGAGCAAGCTCACAATGGCATAAAAGAGATGAGCAAATTAGAGATGGTAAAAGGAAATATATTATATGCCATAAAAGAATAAATAAAAATGGATTCCTCTGTTACAGTGTCCTCACTCGATGTCACAGAATGCTTATTTTTGTTTGTTTGACGTTTTTGTATTTTTCCTGGAGGTGATAGATAGAAAAATTGCATTTGGAAAGGGTAAATACAACAAGAAATCCAAATGTCTAAAGGGAGATTCATATATAGAATAAAAATAAAGGATGATAAATTCGGTGACTAATAAATTTAATGCACTGACATCACAATTAAATAAGATTCTTGTGATTCTATCCACTATGAATATTGTATTGTTTTTGCCCATACCCTTGCTTTAAGAAAAAGAAAAAAAAAAGATTAGTGGAGACACACACTAATGAGTAATGTGGGCATCAGTGTCCTGAACAACATATTTTCCTCAGAAAGCAATTCAATCTTTTCATCCATCTAGACACAAATTATAGACCCTTTCCTTCAGTCCATTTTTGAGGGAAAGCTATTGAAACAGGGACTCTGGAAAAGTACAGTTCTAGGCTGAGTACAAAATGAAGCAGGGCAAAGGCTAACATAGTTTTGCCAAGAGAAGGCACCAGTCATAGCAAACACTCTCTTACAACAACACAAGAGAAGACTCTACACATGGACATCACCAGATAGTCAATACCAAAATCAGATTATTATATTCTTTGCAGCCAAAGGTGGAGAAGCTCTATACAGTCAGCAAAAACAAGACAGGGAGCTGACTGTGGCTCGGATCATGAACTTCTTATTGCCAAATTCAGACTTAAATTGAAAAAGTAGGGGAAACCACTAGACCATTCAGGTATGACCTAAATCAAATCCCTTACGATTATACAGTGGAAGTGACAAACAGATTCAAGGGATTAGATCTGATAGAGTGCCTGAAGAAATATGGATGGAGGTTCGTGACATTGTATAGGAGGGAGTGATCAAGACCATCCCCAAGAAAGAGAAATGCAAAGAGTCAAAACAGTTGTCTGAGGAGGCCTTACAAATAGCTGAGTAAAGAAGAGAAGTGAAAGGCAAAGGAGAAAAGGAAAGATATGCCCACTTGAATGCAGAGTTCCAAAGAAGAGCATGGAGACACAAGAAAGCCCTCCTCAGTGATCAGTGCAAAGACAGCAAAACAATACAATGGGAAAAACAAGAGATCTCTTCAAGAAAATTAGAGATTCCAAGGGAACATTTCATGCAAAGATGGGCTAAAGGACAGAAATGGTATGGACCTAACAGAAGCAGAAGATATTAAGAAGATGTGGCAAGAATACACAGAACTATACAAGATAACCACGACTGTGTGATCACTCACCTACAGCCAGACATCCTGGAATGTGAAGTCAAGTGGGCCTTAGGAAGCATAACTACAAACAAAGCTAGTGGAGGTGATGGAATTCCAGTTGAGCTATTTCAAATCCTGAAAGATGATGCTGTGAAAGTGCTGCACTCAATATGCCAGCAAATTTGGAAAACAGAAGTGGCCACAGGACTGAGCTTTCATTCCAACCCCAAAGAAAGGCAATGTCAAAGAATGTGCAAACTACCGCACAATTGTACTCATCTCACATGCTAATAAAGTAATACTCAAATTTCTCCAAGCCAGGCTTCAACAGTACATGAGCCGTGAACTTTCGTATGTGCAAGATGAATTTTAAAAAGGCAGAGGAACCAGAGGTCAAATTGCCAACATCCATTGGATCATCAGAAAAGCAAGAGAGTTTCAGAAAAACATCTACTTCTGCTTTACTGACTACACTAAAGTATTAGACTGTGTGGATCACAATAAACTGTGGAAAATTCTTTGAGAGATGGGAATACCAGACCAACTGACCTGCCTCCTGAGAAACATGCATGCACTCAAAAGCAACAGTTAGAACCAGACATGGAACAACAGACTGGTTGCAAATCGAGAAAGGAGTACGTCAAGGCTGTATATTGTCACCCTGCTTATTTATCTTATATGCCGGTACATCATGCGAAATGCTGGACTGGATGAAGCACAAGCGGGAATCAAGATTGCTGGGAGAAATATCAATAACCTCACATATGCAAATGACACTACCCTTATGGCAGAAAGTGAAGAAGAGCTAAAGAGCCTCTTGATGAAAGTGAAAGAGGAGAGTGAAAAAGTTGGCTTAAAACTCAACATTCAGAAAACTAAGATCATGGCATCTGGTCCCATCACTTCATGGCAAATAGATGGGAAAACAATGGAAACAGTGACACACTTTATTATTTTAGGCTCCAAAATCACTGCTGTTGGTGACTGCAGCCATGAAATTAAAAGACACTTTCTCCTTGGAAGAAAAGCTATGACCAACCTAGACAGCATTTTAAGAAGCAGAGACATTACTTTGCCAACAAACGTCCGTCTAGTGAAAGGTATGTTTTTTCCAGTAGTCATGTATGGATGTGAGAGTTGAACTATAAAGAAAGCTGAAAGCTGAGTGCCAAAGAATTGATGCTTTCAAACTGTGGTATTGGAGAAGACTCTTGAGAGTCCCTTGGACTGCAAGGAGATCCAATCACTCCATCCTAAAGGAAATCAGTCCTGGGTGTTCATTGGAAGGACTGATGCTGAAGCTGAAACTCCAACACTTTGGCCACCTGATAGAAAGAACTGACTCATTAGAAAAGTCCCTGATGCTGGGAAAGATTAAAGGCAGGAGGAGAAGTGGATGGCAGAAGATAAGATGGTTGGATGGCATCACGGACTCGATGGACATGAGTTTGAGTGAACTCCGGGAGTTGGTGATGGACAGGGAAGTCTGGCATGCCGTAGTCCATGGGGTCACAAAGAGTTGGACACAACTGAGTGACTGAACTGAACTTAACTGAGGTTGAATCTAAACATGAAAGTGAAACTCACTCAGTCGTGTCCAACTCTTTGTGACCCCATGGACTGTACTGTCCATGGAATTCTTCATGCCAGAATGCTGGAGTGGGTAGCCTTTCGCTTCTGCAGGGGATCTTCCCAACCCGGGAATTGAACTGGGGTGTCCCACATTGCAGGCAGATTCTTTACCAGCTGAGCCACAAGGGAAGCCCAAGAATACTGGTGTGGGTAGCCTATCCCTTCTCCAGCAGCTCTTCCCAACCCAGGAGTCGAACTGGGGTCTCCTGCATTATAGGCGTATTCTTTACCAACTGAGCTATCAGGGGCTACTATCTAATTCTGTGACACTGGAGTAAGTTGCAGAGTCTATCCAGGCCTCAGTTGCTTCATCTGTAAATGGGGAACATAACAGTCTCAAATTTTAAGATTATTTTTAAGGATTCAGTGGGTTAATACATATAAACTACTTAAGAACAATGCCTGGCAGATAAAAAGACCATAGAAGTGTTGGCTGCTATGATTTTTACTCATATAAAGGCAGCAAAATATTTGTCACATAGTATAGACATGAGTTTGAGTGAACTCCAGGAGTTGGTGATGGACAGGGAGGCCTGGCATGCTGTGATTCATGGGGTCGCAAAGAGTCGGACACAACTGAGCGAGTGAACTGAACTGAGTTACTAAGTAAAAGAGAGGTCTATCTTTCTCATGTTTGGGTATGAGGTACCACTCTCCCTCATGTTTAGACAATTATGGTCACTACTTAGCTTTCTTTTCCATCTCCACAGTGACCGGCACACTCCTTATCTCTAACAACTATACTAGTATTAGTTTGTTTATTTCACTTATAGTGTTAGTTACTCAGTCACATCCGACTCTTTGCAACCACATGAATTTCAGCCTATAAGGCTCCTCTGTCCATGGAATTCTCCAGGCAAGAATACTGGAGTGGATTGCCATTGCCCTCTCCAGGAGATCTTCCCAACCCAGGGACTGAACCCAGGTCTCCTGCATTACAAGCAGATTCTTTACATCTGAGCCACCAAGGAAGCCCTACGAGAATGCAAATGTACATCACAGATTGGAGAGAAGACATAAATAAAATACTGTAGGGTTATAAATCTCAGTGCTTTGAGCCTTAGAATTTTAAAGACAGAAAGGGCTTCAAACATCACTGATTCCAAATCTGTCATCTTCTTTCTATTGTCTTCAAGTATCTCTATTTAGTTGATTTCAATACTCTATACCCATCTATACTTTACCCCTACATCTGACCTCCCCAATGGTGTACAATAATTTTCTTCCTGACTACCCAGTAGAATGATGTGAAACTTTAAAAATACCAAACTCTTGATATTAGTTTTCTAAAAATGGCCGATCAGTAAAATCCCCAGGTAAGTTCTTTAAAACTACGTGTTCCACCACTGACCAAGAAAATCAGTAAATATGGGGTGGGACCCTGGAAATATTTTTTTAATAGTTCTAATATCCATCTTAGTGTAGATACCTCTATTGTACTGAGACATATGATGCTGTCCTTCATCTCACCTCATCCAATCACACCTCACTTGAACTGGAGTTAGGGAAAGTGAAGTGAAGTCGCTCAGTCGTGTCCGACTCTTTACGACTCCGTGGACTGTAGCCCACCAGGCTCCGCCATCCGCAAAAAGCCATCATACTAAGAGAGGGGGGAAAGGTGTATTTTTTTCTTCTTTTTTTTTTACCTTGGTATTCATTTTATGTTTTAGATATGATGACTAGAGTTTTATACATAGGCCCTACTTGCTTGGGAAGGATTTCTATCCCTTCTAGGGTAGCTTTTGGAATAATTCTGACTTCTCAGGGATCTCACTTCTACTCCTAGGATATCACCAAGTGCTTTGTGTGTTGCCATTTCTCAGAAATCTAGTAAGCAAGGAGAATTACCCTCTCTCTGAAAAAAACATTTATGGACAGAAACGTGACTGAGTATGAACATTTATGGACTGAGTGTGAAAACTGCAAATCAACATGCCCATAGCCGTAATAAACATGCAAGCTAATAGTATAAAAAGGGAAAGCACACATGACAAGCACTGAAGGATGTACCCAAACTAAATGAGATCTTTTTTTCTTCAGCCTTTTTCCCATCTCTCACCTCCTCCTTCAAGGCTTATTTTTGTACAAATCACATTCTGAAAGGAAATCAGCTATCCTGCCAAACGGGTACTTGGTAGCTGTCTAGTTGCCAGAAAATCGTGTATGTGTGTGCAAGATTTTTCTTTAAATTATACTGGATAAGTGCTATTGGAATATATTTCTTTTTGTGTGTATTCACTTCCTTTTACTTTGGGGATAATTACTGGGGATAGAGTGGTGAAAAACCTTAATATGAACCACTGAAGAAATGCAATTCTGCGGCACAGGGTCTCATGTCTATATGGCTATTTCCCTTACCTTGTTTGAGAATATTCAACTTAGGACACAAGAACAAAGATTAAGATTTGCTCACCCACATTTTGTTTCAAGCACAGATAAACTTCTTCACTAGGGTTTTCATGTGAGTGTACAAAAACTGTCTTTCTTAAGGTTTCATTTGATTTATAGACCAAAGTCCATGAAGCAGCCCATCTGATTTTCAAAAGTCAAAGAACTAAGCAACAGAGAAAAGGATATTTATGAGGCCTTGAGAATCATAGACTATTTAGGGCCTGGAATTCTAAACCTCATATTAGGATTTCTCTAAATCATTTAAGTCTTACGGCATCAAAAACAGAAAAGAGAAAGTTCCCTTGTAAAGGACACTCTTAGAAAAGAAAAACCTGAACGAAGAGGAAATATGTTTGTTCTCAGATCATGCTGTGAATACTGCTACCACAGGACTTGTCAAACTGCTTACCTACTGTCTACCTCTCCCGTGACACTGAGACACCTGAGGGGCAGAGACCACATCCTGCCCGGAACACTGACATCCACAAGCACTTGCTGGATCATTGAATATAATAATCCCTCTTTCAAGTTGTAGAGAGGAGAAATAAACTAAGAGGGCAACATGTGCTTTCTATAGGCTGACTGCCTGCATTCAAATCTCAACTCTTCCACTTATTAGCTGGGTTACCGTGGGCAAGACGCTTAATACCTCTGTGCCTCAGACTGCTCATTCTAAAAGCAAGATAATAGCACTCACTTCACAGGGTTATTATAAGGATGAAATGAATCAATATATGTAAAGCACTAAGAGCAAGCACATACTGAAGTGTTAGCTGTTGGAATATGCTACTTCAATCTTTCCAACAATTATCTGAGATAGACACTATTATCCCACTTTATGGATATGAAAACTGAGGCCTCATTAAGCTTTCAATTGGCAGATGTATTGTTTACATTGGTTTTACCTGTTTCCTAAGCTTCTGCTCTTTGTCTGACTCCAGGGTGTCTCCTTTTTGAACTTCTGTTTAATTTAGTTGATCCTGGTTCTACTGGATATAAGGTATTGTATGCGGTGCTACTTAGAACACGGAAAAACAAACTAGGCATAGTGTCTCTTTTCAAAGGGATTAAATTTTTTTAACTTAATAAAGAACACTGGAGGACGATGTGGATACAACTAATTTTAGTAAAAGGAAAATTTCATAAGTAATTTAACAGAATATCGAATAGGGATGAAAGACAGGGAAGATTCTGGTTAAAGGTAGGAGAGGCATCATGCAAGAGATGGTTTTCAAATGGCTTTGTGGGTAGAAATGGCATGCTGCAGTGGTACCAGTGAGGGGGAGGAAGGGAAGACCTATCAGATGGAAATCACCATATGTGCAATACTAGAGATGCAAAAAATCAGACAGATACATACCCTGCTCAAGGAAAGTGAGATTAGTTAAGTTTGCAGCTGTGAAGTGTAACAAAGCTTGGAGAAGTACTACATGTCCACTTTCGAAAGGGACTAAAAGTTGTGCCAAGAATTAAAACTGCTTTACAAGTCATGAGGAGTTAGTCTAGGTTTCTGAAGAGGTTTACAGGGAGCAGGGTATAGAGGTTTCGGTCATATGACCGAAATTCTACCTTAGAATATTTCTTAACAATATGTTGTTAAGGGAAAGTAGATAAAATGCTAAGAAGCAGGGCCAGGGAAAACAATGCAAAGAAAAAAAATGATATCATGAAATAGGACAGTAATACTGTGAAAAAGAAGAGGGAAAAGAAGGCTAAAAGATATAAAAGCAGGAATTAGAAAATAACTAGAAGTAGAGAAAAAAAGAAGGCTAAATATGATTTTTAAATTTAGAGCATTTACACAGTGCCTGAAAATAAACTACATTATCTCATTAAATTCTCACAACAACCTTGCAAGAGACTCACAAAGGGAAATAGAGGTCTGAGTTTGAATATTGATTCTTGACACTTACTGAATGAAATGGGAAGAATTACTTAGCCCAGGACTTTATTTTCTCATATGTAATATGTAAATAATAATAGCTGTCCTGTGGTGGTACTGTGAAAATTAAACTGTTTATAACTTGTCTTAAAGGAATTAGCATATATTATCTAGCTATTGCTAACTGCAATATTACCTATTGCTATTATAGTAATATTGGTGAGAAAAATTTTACTCTGTAAGAGTTGTTAAATTGCCCACAATCATGTCCCTAGTAAGAATCAAAAATAAAATTCAACCTCATATCCTTATAATTCCAAAGTCTATCCATTTCCTAACACTCTTATGTTTCGCCTCTCAGTGTAGAGGAATGACTTATGTCTTTGGAGTGGGGGATGGGAACCAAAATAATAAATAGGAAAATGAGATCACTGAAGTCCTCAAATGAGTCCCAAATCAGCATTTAATTAAAAGATTGTTTTGTTCTCAGAGTATGCCGTTTATCAAATAGACTCTTTATAAATTATATACCATTCCATATATAAAAATTATCATTCAAATACAGTATTAAAAAATTAGGATTCACTGCTTAATATGTAACTTGCCAATAAAAGTTTCATGAAGCACAGAGCACTTTGGGGAAATCTTTTTAATTGGCACTACCCATTCATCAGAGGTTGACTTATTTTTCAACCCCATTAGCTATATAAGATTATATGGAAATATTTGACAAAAATTTTAACTATTCAATCCAAGGTGTTATTAAAATAGTAAAGCTGGTATTCACTGCATACATCAAATTTTAAAAAGGGAACCCCTGTCCTTTAATGGGTAGAATGACATCTGGAATTTTCTTTTTTGCAGACATGCAACATTCAATCTGATTAATTTTTAATTTTCTAATTTCTTAAAGGGCAAATTTTAAAACTGGATTTTTTTCCTCAC
Organism: Moschus berezovskii; assembly: GCF_049115385.1. Classification (NCBI taxonomy): domain Eukaryota; kingdom Metazoa; phylum Chordata; class Mammalia; order Artiodactyla; family Moschidae; genus Moschus; species Moschus berezovskii. The sequence continues at coordinate 26,149,941 of NC_142466.1, forward strand.
AATACTGAAAACGCAAAAATGTCAAGATCATTTATCAAATAGCCATAATCACAGAAGGGTACGACTTCTGCTTTAAATCTAAATCACTTCAGGCTGAGTAATTGATGTTTGGATAACAGAAAGCCACCTAACCACTTGGACACCAGAAGGTAAGGGCAAAAATAGTTCTGGGCAATTATGATTAAAAGGCATAATTTTTCTGTTTCAGCTTACTTGGCCTCATTCCATTTTCTTTTTTTTTTTAAAAGGTAGCCAGTTGGAGCCACAACGTCAGCTCCATCTTTGATAGTACACCAAGGGTTATTAGATGGCAGAAAAGCTTCCACGGGTGCTAAATAGCACCCCATATGTTGTACAGTTCCATGGTTGTACTTTCTTCCTTCATAAGAGCACTGGAAATAAGATACACAAATGAATCTAAGAGGAAGCTCATTCTTTCTTTTCAGATGAAGCCAAGCACCAAATAAGAACAGGTGTAAAAATATTCTACTCCCACAAACATATCAACCAACTGATAAATCCACCATCAGTGGATGACAAAAAATAAATAAATAAAGGAGGAAAAAGCCAAGAAAGTGGTTTCATTCTTAATAAAGCTTTCCCTCATACCAAGGTGATGTTACTGACCTTCCGTCAGAAGCACTGTTCACGTGCGCATTACATTCAAATTCAATGCTATTCTCTAGCCTGTTCCCACTGAAATATACCACACATATTTATAGGATGACTGGCCAGAGTCAAGACCAAAGTCTCCAACTCCAGGAAAAACAAAAGCAAACTGCCATAACCAACATCAGTAACTGGGTAACCAGATACTGGGTCTTCCTGAGTGGTTTTCCACCTGCCAATGCAGGAGAGGTGGATTCGACCCCTGCGTCAGGAAGATCCCTGGAGAAGGAAATGGCAACTCACTCCAGTATTCTTGCCTGGAAAGTACCTTGGAGAATGGAGCCTGGTGGGCTACTGTCCATGGGTTAAAAAAGAGTTGGACACAACTTAGCGACAGACCAACCACCACAAGAAACTGGACAGTGAGCAAGGGAGGAAGCAACTTCTCTGAGAAAGCAAGGCAGGTTGAGGCCTTATGGTCAAGAAGCAGGGAGAGGGGGGAAAGTCACTGAAGCAACTTTCTTAAAGCTCAACCTGAGATGGAAAATATTTTTGAAAATAAAAGTTTCCATGTTGAAATCTGTATGAGTCTTCTCCCGTAAGTTATACACCTTAGTAATTAAGACACCACATCTCCCCCCACACTCCAAAAACTGAAAAAACATCCATTTTCATTCTGACTCCATTTGCCTGAGACCAAACGTTTCTACACAGAAAAAATGAGGAAGTTGAGGTGAAGACTGTCTTGAAAAAAAAAAAAAAATTCTGTTTCAACATAGTTTTAAATAACAAAATTACAAATGCATTTGCTTAATATTATTACCGTTTCTGCTTCTCATGTAGCTCAACTGTATATCATTCTCTTTAGCTTTGGGATCTGGGACTTCATCAGCATCACAACTGGCTGGACTGGAGGAGGCTGGACACAGACGTTAGGCTGTCCCTCAGAGGCCAAGCCGACAAACCAAAAGAAAAGTTTCTAGGCTTTTGTTGGGAAAAGCCTAGAAACAAACTAAAGACTGCGGGACAGTAAAGAAAGTTCGGGCAGACAGTTGTCAAGCATTAAAGAGGTCGAGAAGTAAACCACACCTGCAAGTGAACAGAGTTTATCATTAGTAGACTCTGATGGGTGGCATTAAGCCGAGGGTCAATCAATCAGATAGACGGCATCTGGTAAGCTAGCCATCGTGGTGGAAACCCAATCATGGCAACCAAAGATGAGTAGCAAAGCCCAGCTCAGAGATCCAGAACCAATCCCCAAACCAGAACTGACTCAAGGCAGAACATAAGGCTTCTGGATGGAAAAAGTCTAATAGTTTCCATGCCAGGGTAAAGTTTTTCCACAGGAAAGGGTAAGGATCCAAATACAATAGGATAGTCTCCGTGAAGCTCATGAGGTATCTGATACCTCACAGTAATCTCTAAGCGGAAAACAATTTCATGAAGTATAAATGCATACACATATTTGACCAAATAAAAGAAAAAAAGGAAAAGACTATACTAGGCTCTATTGGGATTTAACCGAAGATAGGAAGCCCATGTTATTTCATGAGGCTCATCAACTCCTGACCCCCAACCACTAGCAGCAAGAAAGACTTACACCTGTTCTTCTGGAATCGGGCCATCAACAAATAAGGATAGAGCTAATGAGCTGTCTTTAACTCAAACCAAGTAGCAGTGGCACAGTGTGTTGCAACTTTTGCAGCTCTGGGAACTCTTAATATTGGAGGCACCACCCCACATCATTTTAAACATGATAAAACACACCCATATATAACCAAAAATAAAATTTATAACTTTTTAAGAAATGAGTGGAACTGCATCTGACGACACAGCAGTTACATTTTATATATCTATTTAAATATCATTAATTTTTATCCTATAGGTTTACAATTATTTTCAGCTGTGTTTTTTCCCCTCCCTGCAAGTATCATGGTATGCTCTAGGACTGCTGACACTATATGCTTTGTTTCTTTTTTTTTTTTTAACTTTGTTTTACTTTTCTAACTGGCAGGTTTTTGCAGTTTCCCAAAAAATATATTTTAGTTTTATATGAACAAAAGGATTTAATGTATAAAAAAGGACCCTGAGCAACTTGAAGGTACATTTGGTCAAGACAGTAAACAACTCAGATGCTGTTGATAATAATTGCTTTGAAAGAACTGGTTAGCATTTGCAGTTCAGTATTTATTCATTCAAAATACAGTGAGTGTGCACTCTTCCTGAATACTGTGCTTAAGAAATGTAGTAGTGAACAATGAGACGTGGTTTTCTGGTTATAAAGTTTTCAATCTATCCACTCAGATATCCAGAAATACATGACCCGTTACTTAATTATATCCAGTGTTTCTCCTTAAGTGACTATTGTTTCTGCAGAGTCCTTATTCACCTGGTAAAATAGCATTTATTAACTTGAATCAACACTGCGAGTGGCATTAAAATGTACATACCGTAAAGTTTCGGTTCTTCTTTGGGACACTCTGAAAAACTGTGTCCATAATTTTTAAAAATCCATATAATGAAGCCATGAAATACGTCACCAGAGTAGGGCTTGAATCCCAGTTCTACCATTTACCTGGTATGCCCTTAGGTAAGTTATCTAACCATCTTGTACCTTCCTTTCTTCATCTAAAAAGTAGGTATCTACTTTATGGGATTGTTGTGATTATTAGTTGCTGCTGCTGCTGTGTCACTTCAGTCGTGTCCGACTCTGCGTGACCCCATAGACAGAAGCCCACCAGGGTCCCCCGTCCCCGGGATTCTCCAGGCAAGAACACTGGAGTGGGTTGCCATTTCCTTCTCCAATGTGTGAAAGTGAAAAGTGAAAGTGAAGTCGCTCAGTCGTGTCCGACCCTTAGTGACCCCATGGACTGCAGCCTACCAGGCTCCTCCATCCATGGGATTTTCTAGGCAAGATTATTAGTTAGCATAACGTAAATGAATGGCATGGAACCTTAGCATAAGTATTCAGTTTGGAGTTGCTGCTGCTGTTTTTGATATCTCCACAAATGAAGTTGATTCACCTTATTCCCAGAAAGGGAAAATAAGAAAAGCCATTGAAAGGGCATTTGAAACCACCCAATTGAATAAAGCTCTTATAGAATTATTATGTAAACACACATTTCTCTCCTATTGAGAGTCTATGGCAATTCAAAAAGAATAATAATGTTATTAATTTCAACCTTTCAAAAGTCAAGCAGTTATAATACCACTTTGTGAAGCTCTTTTAAGAAAAATAAATCAAAATATCTATGCACAAAACAATTTATTACAATGTTATTTAAAATGTTGAGAAGTTGCAAACAGTCAATGTCCAACAATAAGACATGTTTAGCAAATAATTCCATATCTATTAGCAATATAATATTGATGCTTTGAAAACTCTAAACTGTGGAAGTATTTCTGAAGTAGTATCAAGGAAAAATAAGTTTGTTAAATTATGAATGCAACTATTTTAAAACACACGCAAAAAATAAATTAGAAGAGTTCACATCAAAATGATATTAGATGTGTTACTGCAGTGGAATAGTAGTAATTTCATTTTTATTCTTTTTTTGCCATTTCATAATGTCTCTCAGGTATTTCTGTACTTAATACAATAAAATTCATATTTTAAAACTGTCCTAACTTTAAAATTTGGCAAACTTTAAGAGGGCTAAGGAATTTTCTGAGTATTTGAAGGGCTGAGGAGGATGGAATTATTTCCACCATCACCTCATCTATAGTTATTGTGATCTTCTTAGCATTGATGGAAGGTAAGACCAACATATTACCCAGACTTGGCTCTGTAAATTACACCTATGCCAGTGAGCAGAATAGGCTGGAAAGAATCAGGTTATCTACATAATGAACAGACATATTCAATCTCCAATAAGATTCTCACACACACTGAATTCATATTAGCAGAAGTGCAACTGATTTGCCAATATCCTGAAGATTAATTTTATTCTGGTCCACATTTTGTTAATTATTAATTGACTGATGACACACATGCCAAATTTGTCAAATGAAATTCTCCCTGCAAAAGAGAAAAGGAGAGATCTCTGAACAACCTTTTTATCATCGTTTGAGGATGTATTCCTCCTCTGAGTTAACTAGGGTGGCAAGAAGAAAGTGAGGGCTGTAAGAGCACATTGGAGCTGAAGGTGTAGAGTTGAGTAGATTTGGAAAACAAATGCATGTGTTAATTACGAAAGTGATTTTAAGAGCAGAATCCTGGAACAAAAGCCAAATAAAATTAATCCTTTAAAATGATAATGTAAAATTTTAAATCACAATGGCGAATTCTAAGAGAATTTTCAACATTGCATGTGGTGTTGTTCCTGAGTCGCTAAGTAGCCTCTGACTCTTTGAGACTGAATGGACTGTAGCCCACCAGGCTCCTCCGTCTATAGGATTTTCCAGGCAAGAATACTGAAGTGGATTGCCATTTCATTCTCCAGGGGATCTTCTCGAACCAGGGCTGGAACTAGCATTTCCTACATTGCAGGCAGATTCTTTACCGCTGAGCCACCAGGCAAGTCCCAATATTACATGTATCTTGAAACTAACATGGACCAGTGCTTCCATGATTTCTGACAATTTTAACTTCACATCAGGAAGTGTGTGTGTGTGAGAGAGAGAGAGGGACAGAGACAGAGAGACAGAAACAGATGGAGGGGAGAAAGGAAAAAAGGGAAGACAAAGAAAAGGAAATAGAAGGAAGATTTGTACCATCCATGTTTAATATCATCCTAAAGCAATAAATGGACCCATCACTTCATGGCAAATAGATGGGTAAACAGGGGAAACAGTGGCTGACTTTTCTTTTGCGGGGGCTCCAAAATCACTGCAGATGGTGATTGCAGCGATGAAATTAAAAGACACTTACTCCTTGGAAGAAAGTTCTGAACAGCCTAGAAAGCATACTAAAAAGCAGAGACATTACTTTGTCAACAAATATCCGTCTAGTCAAGGCCATGATTTTTCCAGTGGTCATGTATGGATGTGAGAGATGGACTATAAAGAAAGCTGAGCTTCGAAGAATTGATGCTTTTGAACTATGGTGTTGGAGAAGACTCTTGAGAGTCCCTTGGACTGCAAGGAGATCCAACCAGTCCATCCTAAAGGAGATCAGTCCTGGGTGTTCATTGGAAGGACTGATGTTGAAGCTGAAACTCCAACACTTTGGCCACCTGTTGCGAAGAGTTGACTCATTGGAAAAGACCCTAATGCTTGGAAAGATTGAAGGCAGGAGGAGAAGGGGATGACAGAGGATGAGATGGTTGGATGGCATCACCAACTCAATGGACATGAGTTTGGGTGGACTCTGGGAGTTGGTGATGGACAGGGAGGCCTGGCGTGCTGTGGTTCATGGGGTCACAAAGAATCAGACATGACTGAGTGACTGAACTGACTGAAAGCAATAAAGGAATTTATTATCCATCTTTGTGTGTATGTGTGTGTACATGCAGAGCTATAAATCAATATGTAAGCTTACAATGTTTTATCAAAAGATTACTTCTAAATACCAATAGTTTGCAATAAACAATGTAGAAAACAGAAAGCAGTAATGACTAATTCCTATGCTTGGTCAATGAAGGCAATAGGAAAACCCAAAGATGAAAACTGTTCTTCAGCTATAACATAATTAAGAATAGATTACTGCATAGTTGCTGTCCTTTGTAGATTTAAACACCTTGAAATTAAGAGCAAATATTAAAAGGCAGTAAGGTACTACAGACAATATGAATTCTCAGTGCTCACGAAAAATTACCGATTCCATCAGCTAACAAGTATTTATTGTTACTACATGCCAAGCACCCTGTTAATTTCACAAATTTCTGTCTTTACAGATTGGTCCCTACCCACCTAGAGCTTTCAGTCTGGTGAGAGACAGGTATCATATCTACATTTAAAGAAAAATCATTATAAACTATGAAGGGTACTGGGTGGAGGAAGACACAGATGTATAAAATATATAACAAATGGATTTGTCCTCATCTAATACCTAAGAAAAGTCTTCTTTGAATAATATTTTTTAACTTTGTATTCACAATAAACTATGGAAAATTCTGAAAGAGATGGGAATACCAGACCACCTTATCTGCCTCTTGAGAAACCTATATATAGGTCAGAAAGCAAGAGTTAGAACTGCACATGGAAAAACAGACTTGTTCCAAATAGGAAAAGGAGTATGTCAAGGCTGTATATTGTCACCCTGCTTATTTAACTTACATGCAGAGTACATCATGAGGAACGCTGGGCTGGAAGAAGCACAAGACTGAATCAAGATTGCTGGGAGAAATATCAATAACCTCAGATATGCAGATGACACCACCCTTATGGCAGAAAATGAAAAGGAACTAAAAAGCCTCTTGATGAAAGTGAAAGAGGAGAGTGAAAAAGTTGGCTTGAAGCTCAACATTCAGAAAACAAAGATCATGGCATCTGGTCCCATCACTTCATGGGAAATAGATGGGGAAACAGTGGAAACAGTGTCAGACTTTATTTTGGGGGGCTCCAAAATCACTGCGGATGCTGATAGCAGCCATGAAATTAAAAGACGCTTACTCCTTGGAAGGAAAGTTATGAACAACCTAGATAGCATATTAAAAAACAGAGACATTACTTTGCCAACAAAGGTCCGCCTAATCAAGGATACATTTTTTCCAGTGGTCATGTATGGATGTGAGAGTTAGACTATAAAGAGAGCTAAGCGCTGAAGAATTGATGTTTTTGAACTGTCGTGTTGGAGAAGACTCTTGAGAGTCCCTTGGACTGCAAGGAGATCCAACCAGTCCATTCTAAAGGAGATCAGTCCTGGGTGTTCATTGGAAAGACTGATGTTGAAGCTGAAACGCCAATACTTTGACCACCTCATGCGAAGAGTTGACTCACTGGAAAAGACTCTGATGCTGGGAGGTATTGGGGGCAGGAGGAGAAGGGGATGACAGAGAATGAGATGGCTGGATGGCATCACCGACTTTGTGGACATGAGTTTGAGTGAACTCCGGGAGTTGGTGAGGGACAGGGAGGCCTGGCGTGCTGCGATTCATGGGGTCACAAAGAGTCAGACACGGCTGAGGAACTGAACTGAACTGAACTGATAGCCAATTAACAATGTTGTGATAGTTTCAAGTGCACAAATGAGTGACTCAGCCATACACATATACATATACATACACATATTAACTGTGATGTTGGAGAAGACTCTCGAGAGTCCCTTGGACTGCAAGGAGATCCAACCAGCCCATCCTAAAGGAAATCAGTTCTGAATATTCATTTGAAGGACTGATGCTGAAGCTGAAACTCCAATACTTTGGCTACCTGATGTGAAGAGCTGACTCATTTGAAAAGAGCCTGATGCTGGGAAAGATTGAGGGCAGGAGGAGAAGGGGATGACAGAGGATGAGATGGTTGGATGGCATCACTGACTCAATGGATATGTGTTTGAGTAAGCTCTGGGAGTTGGTGATGGACAGGGAGGCCTGGTGTGCTGCAGTCCATGGGGTCTCAAAGAGTTGGACACGACTGAGAGACTGAACTGAACTGATACATATACATATGTATATATGTGTGAATATATCCATTCTCCCCCAAACTCCTTTCCCTGGCTGTCATATAACATAGAACAGATTTTCCTGCACTATACAATAGGTCTTTGTTAGTTATCCATTTTAAATATAGCAGTGTATATATATCCATCCCAAACTCCTTAACTATCCCTTCCTGACATCCTTCCCCCCTAGTAACCATAAGTTCCCTCTCCAAGTCTGTGAGTCTGTTTCTGTTTTGCAATTAAGTTCATTTGTGTCATTTCTTTTTAGATTCTGCAGTAACTTTGATCTGAGATATGCCTTCATATCAGTAGAAGGCAGTTAAAAGGAAGAGCATGGAAACAGTATGAGCATAGGCTCTATGCCAGAATGGAACTCAGCCTCAATGGATTATTCCATCAAGGTCAGTGCCATGGTAAGCACTGAGTTTGGGATAACAAGAGAGGTTACTAAGAAAAAAAAAAAAAAAAACTTCTCCTTTCCCATCCTGACATAAGGAATGAGGGACCCAGAATTATTTATTCAAAGGACTAAGTAGTCATTTTATCTCCATCTCCCTGTCCTTTCCTACACCTCCACACCAGCGTCAGGTCCATGATGTGGGGTTAGAGTAGAGAAGGGAAGACATTACGGGTGGAGGTTGATAGCCTTGCATGAGAGCAGAGTCCCAGGTCTTGATTTTTCACTGTAGGACGTCTATAGGAGATGGACAATATGAATCACGCCAGGAGAACCACAGTGACAGCTCCTGTGGGTGTGGCCAAACACTGCTGGCCCAGAGGCGTGTGTGTGTGTCTGTCTGTGTGTGTTTGCGTTAGTTGCTCAGTGTCCAACTCTTTGTGACCCTATAGACTATAGCCTACTAGGCTCCTCTGTCCATGGAATTCTCCAAAAAAGAATACTGGAGTGGGTTGCCATTTCCTCCTCCATAGAGGCTCCTGTGGGTTTGGCCAAACACTGCCTGCTCAGAGGCTGGGGGAAGGTAGTGGGGGAAGGCAGTGAGGGCTGCCATGGCAGCCATGCCATCTTCACTACCTCATGGCCAGTACTGTACTAAAAACTCTACTAGGATTACCTCATTATGACTATCTGTAAGTTGAAAACTATTATTATTCAATTATCCAAGAAAGAGCATAAGAGTTTAAGAGATAAGCAGTTGCTTAACAGGATATGTCTTATAAATTCAGTGTTTGAGCTCAGAGTCTGACTCTGGCCTTCCTGATCTAAATCCACTGTGCTGTCTGAGGTTGAATGTCCCAAGGCCCAAGGTAGCTGGGTACTGAAGCAGATTCAATTTGTTTATAGAAATAAAAGTTCTTAACACTCTAGTGTTGGGGAGAAGAATCTATACCAGTTTCACTAAAAAGATTCATTTTGAGGAATGAATAGAAGAGAGGAAAATTAAGTGAAAGAAGAAAATTGGTTATGACTCCATTAAAAACCTAAGGAGAGATTGACAGCTTGGCCTAATTTTAAGCCTAAAGTTGCTACTCTGAAAGCCAGAGTGATATGGTCAGATTTTGGAGATATTTAGTAAGTAAAATCATGGTACATGGCGATGAGTTTTTATAAGGGGGCCAGGGATAAGCAAGTATCAGAGATGATGTCTACATTTATCGCTTAACTCCACTTCAAATATCCTTTTGTAATAGTATCATATGTTCTGGAATTCAAAGAACATGTCTGGCAGAAGACATAAATTTTGAAACTGATCATGCAATGATGAATTCCAGTTCATATTTTCAAATGGTCCTTTTCAACTATAAAAATGTGTTACAGCTAATTTTATAAAAATTTCATTGCTAAAACCTTCTGGTGGAAGAAACAAAATAACAGGTAGTATAGTTCTAAATCTAATTTTAAGGCAAGAATATGGAAATACCTTTTTTCACACTAGAGTTATCTATGTACTTTTCAAAGCCAAGTTGGAAAGTGTAACTGGATGACTCATCACCAAAGTGGGCCAATTGTCTGCAAACTGAATGGAAAATATCAGGACAGTTATGCACCCAGTGATAGCTGGCTTCAAACATAATTTTAACTACATGAGTCTTTTATCATTTTCTTAAAAGCCAAAACACATGTCTTCTGACATATCCTTTTAAAGATAGGATATTTCCTGTGGTTGATAGGACTAAATTATTTGCCATAATATTAATGCCATTCCAAAATAACTTACTCCAGCAATCAATGCTCTCCTTACCAATACCAAAAATAGACTGTCATCTACCTGATATAATACTAGGAGACAAGAATGCTCTACTATATTACTTCTATTTCAAAAGATCTCCCCCACATTCTCCTTCATATTACCAATGAATATTTAGAAAGAAGTTTGTTCATCACCATCCTTACATTCTCATGCATTAGCGTTTCTAAATGGATTTCACCTAATCCAGCACTACCCGAGTTTCTAAAGGATGAGGAGGAGCTTTTGTGATAATAAGTAAACAAACAAAAAACGAAAACAAGTAAGACTAAGAGAAAGATCAAAGAAATACATACCTATGCTATAATCATCTGCCACATTTCAAAATCATAAATCTAGACAAATATTAGTTCAATTAAATTCTTCTAGATCAAGAAGCTATGTTTGCATTCCATGGCTAATTAACAGGCTCAGTCCTCACCTGGACTTCCGATTGTTCAGAGAGAACCTGTTTTACTTGAGTACTATAGAGACAAATTGATTATTCAAAAAACACTTTTTACAAAAACCACTGTCTTAGTCAATTCAGGCTGCTATAACAAAGCACCATTGACTTCATGGTTTACAAGCAACAGAAATTTATTTCTCACAGTTCTACAGGCTGGAAGTCCAAGCTCAAGGTACCAGTATGACCACATTCTGATGAGTGGTCTCCTCTCTTCTACAGAGGGTCATCTTCTTGCCCTGTCCTTGTATAATGGAAAAAGCAGCTAGTTTTCTGGTCTTGTCTTCTAAGGCATTAATCTTGTTTATGAGGGCTAGCCCCTTTGGGATCTAATTACCTCCCAAATGCCCAGCCTCTAAATACCATTATATTAAGTACAAGATTTTAACAAAGAAATTTGGTTGGGGGAAATTTTAGTCCATAACACCCACATTATAGTACATTTCTGGGTTGGCAGGTATGCATTACTCATGACCCAGGTCTATACCCACATACAGAGCAGACATCACTAATCAATTACTGCTCTCTTTCCCTCAGGTACAGAATATAGCCTAAATATCCTAAGCAAAGCACTACAGTCACTACTTGTTAATCAGATTATGAGATGTATGATAAAACTCACTTGCCATCGCTGGAAATGTGGAAAAGTACTGAAGATGTTTATTCTAATTTACATATTACCACTTAACAGAGGGGTGTTTTGACAAGTTACATAACCTTTCTGTGCACACAGGTCTTTCCTACATCACAAGGTTGTTGGAGAGAAACAAATGAAATAATGTTTGTAAAGCTGTTCTGCAAACATTTAAAAGTATTGTATAAAATTATTTCTTGTTATTACTTTTTTTTTCTAGAACTGCACAAAAAATGGGAACATAATGAAGTAAAATTTAAATAGCCCTAACAAACACTTGATTCAATGTTCCTGGGATACAATCTCTTCACTTGAAAATACATATTCCAAAATTCAGTTCCACCTGAGATGGCAGAGGTTCTGAGAACCATCTGGGAGTTTGATGTGATGTGAACATTTCTTTCATACTGTTCCTTTTTCCTATTTGCATTTATGTGATTGACCATGTGTGCACTAAGTAAACAAATCTTTCTGCAAGTGTATTCCTTGATTGGTGTATGCATGCTCAAAAGAAAATGGCACTGAGTAAATAGGCATTTTAGCTTCTGCAATGAAGATACAGGAAGGAATCAAGGAGAAAAATCTCTGCTTTGAAGAGATAAAGAAAGCCTATAATCAGAGTTATCCAGGCAAAGGCATTACCTGTGGGAGGCTGCTCTACTTTGTACTCACGTAGCACCTTTCATCCAGAAAGCTCAAATCACACACCATTTAGTAAGCCCCTTCATGTACAGGGACCTCATTGATCCTCCCAGCAGGGTTATAAAAGCACATTATGGACCCCACTATGTGAATATGAAAACTAAGGCACTGGGAAGTGAAGTGCCTCATCAGAATGCATAGAAGTAAACAAATGAAAACAATTAAGAATATAAGGATAATTATGGGTGTGACTCACTTTCTTCAGTGTCAGCCCAGATTTTTAACTATTTATTTCCATTAAAAGGCATATACTTCCAACAGCAGCCATCCGTGCAACAGAGCATCTCTGGGGGTTGGGGACACCTTTTATTAAAACAACCTGTTACCTACAACACCCTTCCCCTCTTTTGCATTCAACTGAGAAGCCTATAAAATGTCTAAGGCTTTCAATCAAGGGGGAAAAGTCTACCAGACTCTTCCCCAAAATTTAAAAATTAAATTTATTTACTTAAACACAGAGGTAAAACAAGGACAAATGTCCACAAAACACACTCTAGCCAGCTTTGCCAATAGCAATTGGCTTTTCTGACAATATGCTTAAAAACCCAGCAAGTACATTAAATCAAAACACAAACAAAGCAGGCTCTGCCGCTGCTATATGTCAAACCTTTCCCACCTCAGAGTTTCTGCTCTTTCCCAAAACATTTCTGACACCTTCAATCAAATTGATACAGTTATTCTTCTTTCACAGCAAACAAGATCTGTAACACTATGCCCACCTATTCTTAAGCAAGGGACAAAAACAAGTCTGCCTTCCTCATAGGAACTGATAAAAGAGGATAAATATAGTTCTCTTCAGTTATTCTTGTCTCTTTTGGTCAAAGGCAAAAGGTCTCAGTGCAGCAAGTTGAGTGATAAAAAACTTTTGAGAAGGAAAGGGAATTCAAAATTAGGGTTATTTCATGTCTACATTGACTGCTGACTTGAGAAATTCACGTTTTCCCTTCATTTAGACTCCCATTGTGATCAATAACCTCAGTGACAAAACCCTGAGCTAATTGTCTGTTCCTTGCACTTTAAAATCAGGGTGTACTAGAGTTTCTCATAAACATTTAATAAATCATTCTTTGTCTTCCTTCTAGATACATGATTTATAAATTAAACAACAAAAAGGCACATTTACAAAACAGACCTCAAAGCCTGTTGATTCACACCAGGCACTTTTTCTTGTGATCCCATTTCCAATTCTGCTGAAATGTGTTTTGGCAGGATTTATAAAGTTTTTATAAATAATATATATGCAAAATAAAATTAAACACTGTCAACAACAACAAATTCTGAGGTACTCTTGCTACTGATTTCCTGGATGGTAATTATCTCTTTTTTTACATAAATATACCACAAAAACATACACAATGACATACCAAAAAAAGAAAGCAAACCCAAAGAAAAGCCTCCACTAAATCAAAAATAATATTATAATCACTAATCATATGCACACACTTGAAAAAAAAACAAGTTAAAAAAATCAATACATCATTGGAACAAAACCTACTTATGCCAAGTACTTCTCAAATTAAGCTAATGTTTTTCAACAATAAGACAGCATGCTTGGCTTTCAGAATGATGTTGCTAGAAATTAATAAAATCCAGAAAGTTTATTTTGGAGTAGAAGTTTCACCTGAATGAGAAAAACTCACAATAAGACTGCAACAGCTCTTCATGATCAAATTTAAAATCATCTTAATCTTATAGACAAAGCTGAAAGAAAGGCAGAAGTGGAAGGGGAATAAAAAACTGCTCAGTCTATTTCTGGCAATTCCTGTGGGTGGCTTGATTTCTCCACCTAGATTTATCCACTCCTACTTGTTTCTACCTAGTTATGACTCAGCACCCTCCTCTCCCCATACCTTAGCACCACAGAAGTTAAAGTTTTAGTGTTTTAAAATGTCAAAACTCAGAATTATGTGCTTCAACATGAATACTTTATTGTACACAGGCACAGCTTTTTGTCAGGGAAAAGATACATGGGTCAAGATTGGAGATCAATAAAAATGGGTTATTATCCGTCTGGAAATAGCAGAGCTACTTAGAAATTTTGAGTATACACAAGATGAAGCCACCCACGGGCAAATGAAAGTGATGAGATGGATAAGCCAAGGTCTCCATAATGCTCTAGGATTACAAGAGTGATGTTTGCATGTAGATAAACATGAAACCATTCTTCCACTTTAAAGAAAAATGGAAAAGCACAAGGCAAAATGCTTGAACTTCTTTAAAAAAGAAAAAAAGAAGCTGAACATATATCAAGTCCCATAGTTCAGTTTCAGAGTACAAACTCAACTTCTATCAGAAAGGAAAGGATTCAGAAGAGAGTGATCTCTTTGTGGATAACTAAAGGTCCTTGATTTTTCTTTCCCCACTGTCTCCATTAACTTTGTCCAAATTTATTGCTTATCATCCACTCTACACAAGAGTAAAGTAGAATTTTTTCCTTTAAAATTGCTTGTTTTTCAACTAAATAACTACACCCTGTTATCATACTTTTAACACCTGCATCCCCTTCTCACTCAACCTGTGGAATTTCCCTTTTCTCTCACTAAGAGAAAGGAGGCAACCAAAAAAGATCTTCTGCAAGTGCCCACCACCACATCCACTAACCTATACATACTGTACCTGCACGTGTTCTTCCTGACTTCTTGCTTTTATATAAACTGTCTATGGATAGCAACCACTACTTCTACCTATCTAGGCTTCCCAGGTGCCTCTAGCGGTAAAGACCCTGCCTGCCAGTGCAGGCGACGAACGAGATGCAGCTTCAATCCCTGGGTTGGAAAAGTCCCCTGGAAGAGCATGTGCAACCCACTCCAGTATTCTTGCCCGGAGAATCCCCAAGGACAGAGGAGCCTGGCGGACCACAGCCCATGGAGTCACAGCCACGGACTCTCTCATGGAGACATAGCCAAAGCAACATGGCACGCTTACACACATGCACCTTTCTGTTAGCTAAGAATATGGTACCTTTACAGAACCACCAATTTTCCTTCCTACTAGAGCATTCTAATTTATATATACACATATATAAGGAATTGGCTCACATGGTTATGGAGGCTGAGAAGTCCAAAAGACCTGTATTCAAAAGGCTTGAGACCCAGGAAAGCCAGTGGTGTAAGTTCCAGTCCAAGTTCAAGTCCGAGGGCAAAAGCAGACTGATGTCCCAGCCCAAAGACAGACAGAAAAAGAATGAATTCTTCCTTACTCAGGTTCTATCCAGGCCTTCAGTGGACTCAATGAGGCCCACCCAAATTTGGAAAGCAGTCTGCTTTACTCAGTCTACAGATTCAAAATTTAATCTCCTCCAGAAACACCTTCACAGACACACCCAGAATAATGTTTAATCAAGTATCTGGACCCCGTGGCACAGTCACGTTGATCATTAATGAAATTAACCATCACAATCCCCCACCTGAAAAAACAAAGCAAAACAAAACCTCTCTCCCTTGACCTTCACATCCTCTCCAATTACTCTTCCATTTCACTCTCTTTTACGGTGAAATTTCTCAGAAGACCTTTGCCTATCTACCATGCTTCCTCCCTCTGAAGCCTGTCCACTCAGCAGGCCAACGAAATGCCAAACTCTCCCTCAATGCCCTTACTCTACTTATCTTCACAGAAATTATCGCCATTTGACTATTTACCTGTTTTTTGCCACCTATACTAGAATATAATATATGTGGTGGATGCTCAATATGTTCAATGAATGATTGAATAAATACAGAAAGTACTTGGAGGTACTCATGAATATATTAGGGCACATAGTTATTTTCGAGCACAGAGTAGGTGTTCAGTGTTTCAAATGAGTGAATAAAAATAAAAATCCCAGAACAGGCATGAAAGCAATGGACCCTGCAGGGCTCTTCAGGGTACAAAAGCCTCTCCCTGTTCCCATCTCCTGTTTGTTGAAAAGGCTTTTGCCTCCTAGGCCTTCCCTGAGTTCCGAAGAGAGCGCACAGGCAATTACTAATGAGGAGAGTAAGTGAAGGAATGCAGAAACAAAGGAAAAGCAGTTAAATAAGAAAAGTAAAGCTAAATAAGTAAAAAGTAAGGCAATTAAATAAGATAAGAAAAGTATAAAGAAAACTGAGCACCGAAGAACTGATGCTTTTGAACTGTGGTGTTGAGAGGGACTCTTGAGAGTCCCTTGGACAGCAAGGAGATCCAACCAGTCCATCCTAAAGGAAATCAGTTCTGAATATTCACTGAAAGGACTGATGCTGAAGCTGAAACTCCAATACTTTGGCCACCTGATGCAAAGAACTGAAAAGACCTTGGAAAAGACGTTGATGCTGGGAAAGATGAGGGCAGGAGGAGAAGGGGACGACAGAAGATGAAATGGTTGGATGGCATCACCAACTCAGTGGACATGAGTTTGAGCAAGTTTCAGTAGTTGGTGATGGACAGGGAAGCCTAGCGTGCTTCTGTCCATGGGGATGCAAAGAGTTGGACATGACTGAGCGACTGAACTAAACTGAACTAAAAAAGAGTAATGCCAATAGTTTCACAATAAAGCAGAGTTCTAGTTCCTACTCAAGGGATATACGTAACAATCTGTTGGATAAGTTGTTCTTTAGGAACTAAGACCCTCCCCTTTCCGGACCAGCCTCTTGATTGTAGAAGAAGCTTGCCATCTCTGCCTCCATGTTTCATCTTTTTCCGCTGCTTTAACCTGAGTCATAAGACTCAGCTTGCCCCTACACATAAATATGTTAGCCACTACAGGAATTTTGCCCCACTTTGGGATGTAGGCAGTAGCCTCCTTCCAAAGAAATTGTCTCCCCTGCAATGACAAGGAAACATGAACAAGAAAAATTAACATTTGTCTTATTGAGTTCTGCAGGACCATTGTAATCAGACTCACCTCAATCAAACTCAACTTACAGAGAACAAAGTGTTTCCATAAACCTCCTTGGGTCCCTGCTGGTACCCAGATGTTTGAAATCATCTGTCACTTCCTGACCTTAAACTCCTCCTGCTTCCCCCTTCCCTGACATAAAAGAAGTTTGAATTCTACCTTGAATTAAGATGATTCTTTAGGCCATTAGTCTACCTTAGTCTTCTCACTTTGCTGGCTTTCTGTAAGAAGTCACTTTCCTTTGTCCCAAAAACTTGTCTCTCAATTCACTGCCTGCCATGCAGTGTGTGGTACAAGTCTGGGCTTGGTAATAAGCACTCATTCATTACCTGTATTTTCACTCCTAATATAAAGCCAAATAACAAGACAGTGCTGCTCAATGTATCAGACCACCTTGACAGTGCCTCTTAGGAGTAAGCATACTTTTGAAACAATTCCAATTCACCCAGAATTTCCAGAGACGAGTTTCACAGAGAAAGCAAATTTTTGCCTCTCAGAAACTGAGGCATAGGAGAAAACTACTAGAGCAGAGAAGGAAGTCTTGTGTGGGAAGTCTAGCTTTGTCACTGTGTAGCTATGGAAATGTATCAGATTTATTTAATTTTTTTTGAGCATTGTGTTTCTTTTCTATATGAGAGTGTCACTATCTTGAGAATTGCTTTACTTATTTTCCCATACTCTGAGAATTTTTTTTAATGTTTCCCCTTCTTTCTCAGTTTTCCAACAATCTGTCTCCCCATAGTATATGCAGCCAATAACTTCAAACATCACAGAAAAAAGTAAAAGCAAACAAGGAGCTGACTCACCCTACTACCACCTCATGTACAACTTGCAAAGGTACACAACCACCTGTTTCCCATCTGTCTATTCCTAGAGCCAACTTGTACACATGAGCTTTTGATCTAATTTCTTCTTGCCATCTCAGGAGCTTTATTTCCACTCTTATTTTCTCTCTATGTAAATCATCAATTCAGCACTTTCTTTTCAACTATTTACACCAGCAAGCTAACATCTTCTTATACCACTAATCTTAAAAAAAGAAAGAAAAACAAAACACTAACAATGCAACACAATAGCTACAACAGTAGTACAATGAGAAGCTTTCCATTGCATAAATATATTACAATTCATTTCATCTTTCCCATATCAACAAATATTTGGGCTATTTCCAGATTTGGGTTTTTGGGGGGTTTTTTGGTTTTGTTTTTTTTTAATGTTTAATCTAAAAACATTTCAGATATGTCTTCTAGTAAACATGCATCAAAGTTTTCCTAGATCAAATACTTAGTAGTGATATTACTGAAGCCTAGACTGTACACATCTTCAATTATACTAGGTAACACCAAAATATTTTCCTAAGTAACTATACTAGTTTGCATCCTAAGAACAGAATAAGTTGCTCCATATTCTCCCCAAAGCTTATTATTCTCAGACATTTTAATGTTTGCCAATCTACTGAGTATCAAGTGGCTAATTATAATTGGTATTTTCATAATTATTAAGAAGATTGAGTAACTTTTATTAAGCTTATAGATGACTTATGTTTTCCTTCTGTAATAGATGGCTGTTCAGGTCTTTTGCCCTGATAGATGGCTGTTCAGGTCTTTTGCCTTTTTTTCCTATGAAATTCTTTGTGATTTTCTTTCTTTTTAAGATCTGTCTATATATTCTGTATATATTCAGGGCTTCCCTGATAGCTCAGTTGGTAAAGAATCTGCCTGCAATGCAGGAGACCTCAGTCCGATTCCTGGGTCAGGAAGATCCACTGGAGAAGGGATAAGATACCCATTCCAGTATTCTTGGGCTTCCCTGTGGCTCAGCTGGTAAAGAATCCACCTGTAATGCAGAAGACCTGGGTTCCATCCCTGGGTTGGGAAGATCCCCTAGAGAAGGGAAAAGCTACCCACTCCAGTATTCTGGCCTGGAGAATTCTGTGGACTGTATAGTCCATGGGGTCACAAAGAGTCAGACAAGACTGAGTGACTTTCACTTTCACATATTCTGTATACTAATCACTTGATTGGTTTCATGCATTTTATATGTATATATATGTATATATATATACACTCCTGGTTTGTGGTTTGTGTTTTTCTTTTATCTATGATTACTCTTGATGAAAAATTTAAACTGTGTACTCAAGTCAATTAGTATTTTGCTTTGTGAAATGTACTTTTGTGTTATGGCTTAGACTAAGGAAGAGATGGATGCTGATTAAGCGCATGGTTTCAAGAGTTGGACTGCTGGGTTGGGTCCTGGGTCCACATCTTACCAGCTGTACAACCGATATTCAAAATCTACTTTACTGACTAGGTCTGATATTTAACGTCTCCGTGTCTCTGCTCCCCATCAGGAAAACGAGTATAGTGACATTTCTTAGAGTCACACATGTGTGCGTGCTGTCACTTCAGTCATGTCCAACTCTTTGCAACGCTATGAACTATAGCCTGGCAGCCTCCTCTGTCCATGGGATTCTCCAGGTAAGAATACTAGAGTGGATCAGTTCAGTTCAGTTCAGTCGCTCAGTCGTGTCCGACTCTTTGCCACCCCATGAATCACAGCACGCCAGGCCTCCCTGTCCATCACCAACTCCCGGAGTTCACTCAAACTCATGTCCACAGAGTTGGTGATGCCATCCAGCCATCTCATTCTCTGTCGTCCCCTTCTCCTCCCGCCGCCAATGCCTCGCAGCATTAGAGTCTTTTCCAATGAGTCAACTCATTGCATGAGTTGGCCAAAGTATTGGAGTTTCAGCTTTAGCATCAGTCCTTCCAATGAAGACCCAGGATTGATCTCCTCTAGAATGGACTGGTTGGATCTCCTTGCAGTCCAAGTGACTCTCAAGAGTCTTCTCCAGCACCACATTTCAAAAGCATCAATTCTTCGGCGATCAGTTTTCTTCACAGTCCAACTCTCACATCCATACATGACCATGGGAAAAACCATAGCCTTGACTAGATGGACCTTGGTTGGCAAAGTCATGTCTCTGCTTTTCAATATGCTATCTAGGTTGGTCATAACTTTCCTTCCAAGGAGTAAGCGTCTTTTAATTTCATGGCTGTAATCAGCATCTGCAGTGATTTTGGAGCCCCCAAAATAAATTCTGACACTGCTTCCACTGTTTCCCCATCTATTTCCCATGAAGTGACGGGACCAGATGCCATGATCTTCGTTTTCTGAATGTTGAGCTTCAAGCCAACCTTTTCACTCTCCTCTTTCACTTTCATCCAGAGGCTTTTGAGTTCCTCTTCACTTTCTGCCATAAGGGTGGTATCATCTGCATATCTGAGGTTATTGATATTTCTCCCTGCAATCTTGATTCCAGCTTGTGCTTCTTCCAACCCAGCGTTCCTCATGATGTACTCTGCATATAAGTTAAATAGCCATTCCCTTCTCCAGAGGATCTTTCCAACCCAGGGACTGAACCCAGGTCTCTTGCATTGCTGGCAGATTCTTAACCATCTGAGCCACCAGGGAAACCTAGTGGGCTACGGTCCATGAGGTCACAATGAGTCGGACATGACTTAGCAACTGAGCACAGCACACTTCTAACTGATTATCACTTTGTTGTGTTGTATTTTTGTATTTTCCTCATTACACTCATCAGTATTAAGGATTTTTGTATGTTTCTGCATTATGTGCTACTACTAGAAGTAAGCTCTTTGAGGACAGTAGCATTGTATTACTTTCATACTCCCTAGAGCAGTGCCTGACACACACAATCAGTTCTCAATGCCTCATTATTGACTAATTGTCAGATATTGTTCTAAGACGTTTAAACGCACCACTTCATTTCACTCCCCATAGGACATATGTAGTTTCCATGTTACAGATAATGAAACCCAGACACAAAGTTGTTTTTTGTTTGTTTAGTCACTAAGTCATGTCTGACTCTTTTGTGACCCCATGGACTGTAGCCTGCCAGGCTCCTTTGTCCATGGGATTTCCTTCTCAAGAATACCAAAATGAGTTGCCTCTTCATTCTTCAGGGGATCTTCCCGACCCAGGGACCAAACATGCATCTCCTGCTTGGCAGGCAATTCTTTACCAAAGAGCCTCCTGGGAAGCTCAGACACAAAGTTAGTAAATGGAAAAAGTGAAATTCAAAATTATCTCGTTTGCCATTTTATCCCCATTGTTTAGTATATTGCAAGATACTGAATAAATATTTATTTAAAAGAGAGATGTGTAAAAATATCAAAGAGAAATATTCAAAGGAATGGAACAAAAAAAGGAAAGGGGGAAAAAAGCCAGAGAGTGCCATTTTTAGAGTCTCTCACACCATCAAATGAACCATAGAAGGTCAGAACTGGGTTTCAGAATTCACACCCCAATAGGATCTATAGAAGTTGCTGTTGCTACTTCCTGTGAAGTGCCTCAGGATACAATGGCTGTGAAAAATGCTATAAAAATGTAAAATTGTTCTTCACACCTTTACTTAGTGCTATTGTCTCTGTTTGTCAAGGTGCAGCCAACACAAGACCACAAAACTTTACATAATTCAAGCTTAGAGAAACATAAATCTGATTTGTCAGAGAAAAAGAAAGGAGACTTTCAGAAAGAAAATCCAAAATTCAGAGATCCCATCTGTTGTTTTCTTTGCATTCACATGTCAGAAATCCTCATGATATCTGGTCCCTACAGTAGTAGGTGACTTATCTTCGTCCAGAACCCACTCCCACGAGGGAGTACAAGTAATCCAAGCTGGAACTTCAGTGCAGTGAAATCCAGAAAAAGGAAGGCCCCCAAAGTACTCACAAAAGGAATCAATGTTCTGAAAGATAGAAATCTGGCCGGCATGAAAGAGGCTCAGTTTTATTTTTTTATCATTGTTAAATTTTTTTATAAGGGTACAAAAATGTTTAAAAGTTTCATCAATTACAACATATGAGGTCACTTTCCTAAATTCCTGGGTCTGAGATTCTAATTCTAGAAGGCTATTAAACCTTCTAGGAAATGGAACTGAGTCTATCAGTTCTCTTGCTGCCTTACTTACTTGCCTTACTTGCTGCCAAGCTGCAGGGCAACTCAGCCCTGAGATCTGAGGCTGCTAAATGAATCAAAAGTCATCAGAGGCAGACTAGTGTAAGGGAAACAAAAAAGAGGCAAAATGGGGTGGTAGGAAAAGCACCCACACATCAGAGAAATCACTCTCCAAACTCTACCCTTCATAACGTCCTGGCTCCACCCAGATCCCCCGAGGTTCTTTTACCATCCTCTGAGCCCCTCTCCAGCGGTGATGTTGGTTTTTGTCTCCTTCCTGCCCACACATGCAACTCTTCTTCCTCGGGCTGCCCTCAGTTGCCTTGAGGCTCTTGTCCCCAAACACAAGGCTTCATAAAGTGCCTGGAAGTTTATATCCCCCCTTCTCGAAGAGTGCAGAATGAATGGTGAGGGAAAGTGTAGCTTCTGTGCTTCAAACCCTGAGGTGTGCCCTACACTCCAGAGATCCCCTGTAGGACCAAGCTGAAGTCACTGTCTGTGAGCCCGTTCGCAAACCTGCAGTCTTGCTTCCTTTCTTTCCCTGACCAGTCTTGCTTTCCTCACATGCTTATTGTTTCTCCTGGGAGTATTATCTTAAAAAATTATTTGCATTTGAATTCTTGCATTACAGATTCTTACATCTCTGCTTCTGAGAAACCCAGTCTAAGAAAATAAACTGCCTCAAAAGTTTGCATTGAAGATTAAATGATATATTATTGCACCCAGGTTTGAACATATAATAGGTCCTCCCTAAATGGTAACTACCTTTGTTATTTCAGGAAGGGACCTGAAACTCTTCTCACCTCTGTAGCCTTTTATAGATCTAACTGGGGACTCTGAGGATGGTACATACCTAACAAATGCAGCTATTCTCCAGAAAATGTAGTAGTTCTGGTTATTTCCTAGCAGTCTCTTTCTGTAGGTAACATTCTCCCCTCCAAAATAAACTACATGGAAGAAATGCAGTAAATCTGGAAAATAAAATACCACTGACTTCGGAGCCATGTTTATCTGAATTTTGAATTTGTGGGTGATATTTACTAGTTTCCCTTGTAGCTTAGTCCATAAAGAATCTGCCTGCAATGCAGGAAACCCAGGTTTGATTCCCCCAGGTATCGGGTCGGGAAGATACCCTAGAGAAAGAAATGGCAACCCACTCCAGTATTCTTGCCTCGAGAACCCCATGGACAGAGGAGCCTGGCAGGCTACAGTCCATGGGGTCGCAAGAATCAGATATGACTTAGCGACTAAACCACCATCACCATTTACTAGCTTAACTACTTGATCACAAGTAAATTGCTTAACCTCTCCTAGTTTTGGGTTCCTCCAATTCTATAAAATGGAGAGAAAAAATCCCATTGATTTTGCTGTACTGTGAAGGTTATACAATATTTACTGAATCAGAGACAGCTTATTGTATTAGTTAAGAGCAAAAATACTAAAGTAAAAATGCCCTGACTCCAAGCTCTGCCTCTTGTGTTAGTCAGGATTCTCCAGAGAAATAAAACCAACTGGAGATAGATGACAGATAGATAGATAAGATGGATGACAGGTAGGGAGACAGATATGTAGGTAGATAGACAGACAGAGGGACAGATAGATGATAGGATAGATGATAGAGATTTGTTATAAAGAATTGGCTCACATATGGGGTTGACAAGTCCAGACCCAAGAGAACAGATGGTGTTACTTCCTGTCCAAGTTTAAGTCTGAAAACAGGAGAGAACTGATGTCCCAGCTGAAAGACAGTCAGGCAGAGAAAGAATTCTTTGTTATTCATCTCTTTATTCTATTCATGCCTTCGAATGATTGGATGAGCCCCACTCACAATGAAGAGGACAATCTGCTTTACTCAGTGTATTAGCCCATTCATGTTCCTTTAGCAAAAATACTATAGACTGGGTAGTTTATTAACTATAGAAATTTATTTCTGGAGGCTAGAGAGACCAAGATCATGCTTGAGAAGTTTCTGGTGTCTGGTGAAACCCCAGTTCCTAGTTAATAGATGGCTGTCTATTAACAAGTGGTAGAGGGGGCAAGGGAGCTCTATGGAGTCTCTTTTATAAGGGCAATAATTCCATTCATAAGGCTCCACACTCTTAACTCACTTCCCAAAAATCCTATCTCTAAGTACCATCACATTAGACATTAGGATTTAACATATGAACTTTGGCAGAGTCACACATATTGTTTATAGTGCTCAGTCTATTAATTCAAATGTATGTTAACCTCACCTAACAACACCCTCACAAATACATCTAGAAATAATATTTAAACAAATAATGTTATTTAACAAGTACCTGGGCATCCCATGCTTGTCAAGTTAACACATAAAGTTAACTGTTATGCTAGTTGTGCCAACTTCAAGAAATAATCCAGCCACTGTGATTTTCATTAGGAGATTGAAAACAAAGGGTAGCTCTGGAAACTGAATAAGTTCAAACATGTTAAGTACACGTAATAGTCCTTGCCATATAGTAAATACTCCTCTCTGGCTGAGACTAGAAATTTAGGAAATTCACTTCCCTTTGGAAGTAGAGACTACATATATTAAGTCACCATAAATTTGAAAACTACTCTTTTACAGACACTTTGGAGAGAACATGACCAGAATTTTAATTTTCTTTGAGTACAGAACAAGAAGAGAAGGTTTAATCCCCAAGTAGGTCACAGTACTCATAGAAACACAGAATTTCAGGCAGTAAGTATCAGTAGATGTCAAAATGGACTATTCTATCCCATAGAAGGCTATGGGATCTCCTATTTCAGGAGGTCTTTAAGAAATAATATCATGTGTCTAGAATAGCTTGAATCTAATTTTGCCTAATGGAGAAGGCAATGGCAAGCCACTCCAATACTCTTGCCTAGAGAATCCCATGGACGGAGGAGCCTGGTAGGCTGCAGTCCATGGGGTTGCTACGAGTCAGACATGACTGAGTGACTTCACTTTCACTTTTCACTTTCATGCATTGGAGAAGGAAATGGTAACCCACTCCAGTGTTCTTGCCTGGAGAATCTTAGGGACGGGGGAGCCTGGTAGGCTGCCGTCTATGGTGTCACACAGAGTTGGACACGACTGAAGTGACTTACCAGCAACTTACCAGCAATTTTGCCTAAAGGTAGGAAGAAGAAGTAAAGTACAACCCCACTCACCCCATAGTTCCTTCTGGTAATTTCATTTCTTCAGCTTCCTGAAAATCTGAGCAAAAACTTTAGAATTCTGTATAATGAAGAAGAAACAGTCTCTACAGGAAGAGTTGTCAGGAAAACTCAACAGTCACATGTTAATCAATGAAGTTAGAATACACTTTCATACCATACAAAAGAATAAACTAAAAATGGTTTAAAGATTTAAATGTAACATATGACACCATAAAACTCCTAGAAAATAGCCTCTGACATAAATTTTGCTGATTTTTTCTTAGGTCAATCCCCCAAGATAGTAGAGATAAAAGCAAAAATTGGTTTGGGCTGAATCAAGCCTATAAGCTTTTGCACAGCAAAGGAAACCGTAAACAAAATGAAAAGACAACCTACAGGTTAGGAGAAACTATTTGCAGATGATGTGAACTACAAGGCCTTAATTTCCAAAATAGACAAAGAGCTCATACAGTTCAATAAAAAAATTATAAAACAACCCAATGGAAAAAAAAAAGGATTGAGTGCCTAAATAGACATTTCTCCAAAGGAGACATACAGATGACCAATAAGCATATAAAAAGATGCTCAACGTTGGTAACATTAGAGAAATGCCATTCAAAACTACAATGAGTTATCTCACAGCAATCAGAATGGACATCATTATAAACTCTACCAAATGCTGGAGATGGTATGGTGGAAAGGGAACCCTCCTTCACTGTTAGTGGAAATGTAAATTGGTACAGTCACTAACAGTATGGAGGTACCTCAAAAGACTAAAACTAAAGCTGTCATATGATCCAACAATCCTACTCTTGGACATATACCCAGAGAAAACTTTATTTTAAAAAGATGCACTCACTCCAATGTTTATAGCAACACATGGAAGCAATCTAAATGTTCACCACAGAGGAATGTATAAAGAAGATGTGGTATATAAATATACAATGGAATACTACTTAGCTATAAAAAAAGAAATAATGACATTTGTAGCAACATGGATGAACCTAGAGATATTCGTACTAAGTGCAGTAAGTCAGAAAAAGAAAGCCAAATAGCATATATCATTTATTTGTAGAATCTAAAATATGACACAAATGAACTTATTTATGAAACAGAAACAGACTCACAGATACAGAAAATAAACTTATAGTTACCAAAGGGGAAAGTGGGGGGAAGGATAAATTAAGAGTTTAGGATTACCTACACAACCTATATAAAATAGACAAATAACATGGTCCTACTATAGCACAGGGAAATATATTCATATCCAGTAATAAATGATAATGGAAAAATAATATATATACATTATATACATACAACTGAATCACTTTTCTGTACACAAGAAACTAACACAAGATTGTAAAACAACTATACTTCAATTTTTTTAAATATTAGAATTCTATTTTGGTAACTATGCTCTTCTTTATGGGGGTTAATATTTTTTGAAGCAAGTAACAAACTTCATTAAAAAAAATCAGAGGGTTATCCCAGCCTCCCACCTATGAATAGAGCAAACAACACTTTAGGTTATTGCTCCAGTGCTTGCTATCACAGACACCTCCTACAGGTGTTGCATCCTCCGTAACGAGGTGGTTCTTCAGGTATTTTATAATAGCTTTGTGTTATTGCAAACCACAGTCTGGATCTCTATTCTGAGGTGTCTGAAAATGCCTTTGCCTAATGTATACTTTTTGGATGTGATATACTGATACAACATAAAGCTTTCTTTTAAATCATAAAATGGTATTGTATCATTGCAAGGATGTTAAGAAAATGGGCTCTCATCTAGAAGGGGCTTTCATTCTCCCACTAGCAAGTATGGGACAATTTGAACATCTAAGTAAATAAAGAGAGAAACAGATTATAGACCACTGAATAAAGAAAACCATAAGTCTATAAGTGACTTGCAATTTTAATCTTTAAAGCAGCTTCTTAAGATATTAGTATCTCCATTTTACACAAAGCGAAGCAGAACTTAGATTGATTGTTGAAGTGACTTTCCCAAGTTCAAACAGCTAAAAGTAATTCTCTTCTTCTATTAAAAAAATCAAATTTATAGAGAAAATGTACATATAATACAAAGAACTGTTTTCTTCCTGAACATCTGAGTTGTTGACCTGATATCCCATCACACCCAAATACTTTAAAGCAGGAATGCTTCTATACATAACCACAAGATGACCATCAGTTTCAGTGGCTACATTAGGCTAATGTAAAGAAGCACCTGCACAGAGCAGACATTCAGAAAGCCTGCGTAGTAAACATGCTGTAAATATTTCATCCATATACCTCAAAATTAAGCTCTATTTTCGTAATATAAAAAGTAGAAGTAAAGGTCTGACACTAATGATATAATATGTTGCTATTTATTTTATGGACTGTTACACACATATAGAAGCACATAGGCTAAATATAAGTGATTATAAGTTGTGACTATATTTTCGTCTAAAGTACACAAGTAGAAAGTACTTATCATCCCCGGATATTTAGCAGACCCTTCTGTATTCATAGACTAACTTACATATTACATTTATCGGGTTACTTTCATTTGGTATTTTTGTATAAGTATATAAAAATATTTTGTAGGAAGACTTCAATCCATAGAAAAAAATCTATAAACCATCAAAAAATGTCCATTCAAGTTTTGTAATGGTTTCAGAGATATAGAAATAACTGCATAATTCTAAGCTTATGCAAATTTCTACTGGGCATGGGCCAAAGCAATTTTTCAGATATGTATAACCTCATTGTTCTTTAATATTTAAATTTATATGCAGTGAATTTGCTGCATATCCAAGTATCAACTTCATTCATGTCACTAGTACTAGATGCTCAGTTCAGTTCCGTTCAGTTCAGTCTCTCAGTCGTGTCCGACTCTTTGCGACCCCATGAATCACAGCACGCCAGGCCTCCCTGTCCATCACCAACTCCCAGAGTTCACCCAAACTCGTGTCCATCGAGTCGGCGATGCCATCCAGCCATCTCATTCTCTGTCGTCCCCGTCTCCTCCCACCCCCAATCCTTCCTAGCATCAGACTCTTTTCCAGTGAGTCAGCTCTACTTAATTTCAAATATAACAGGGTTCCTGACTGATATTCAACAAAATCCTCTACTGTAGGATTTGTCTGATATTGTGTTCCTTATTAAAGCTTTTCTATTAGATTAGTTTACATTCTTAAACAGCATACATTCTGAAAATCTACAAAATCCAAAGTGCCTATGCACATATACAACGCAAGAGGGTGAAGGGAGGGAGGGAGAAGATGCAGGTGGTGAGAGAGACATAATTGCAATGCTCAGGGGACTGCTGTGAATGGAGAGCTATAAATAACTCAGCAGTGAGAAACGGAGACTCAGCGTTAGGATGATAGTTTCTCAATGGATCCTCAGAACTTATTTTGGAGTGTCATAGTTGGGTCATTTTCAAAGCCTTGAAACTGGTCAGAGATAATAAAATGAAAGGGAGGAGAGGTGTACCAAAAATCAAAGAAAAATTCTATAAATCCAATTGTTTACTAGAAAAAAAGAAGCTGAAAAAAAATTGTAAGAAATAAGATTCTAATTCAGAAAGCGAATAAATCTATAAATGTATCTAAGATGGATTGCATTTTAGAGCATATAATCTCTCTTAAATATCTACATGTGTGTGTTCTTTCTATATTACTAAAATTAATATTTCCTATATTACTTCAAATAATCATCCTTATTTGTGGGCTGAATAGTCTAGAACAGTACTGTCCAACAGAGATATAATTTAAGTTGCATTTGTAATTTTAAATTTCTGGTAGATACATCAAAAGAAAGCAAAAGAAACCAGTGAAATTGAGTTTAATAATGTATTTTTAAATATATATCCATTCAGTCAGTGATGTTATCCCACTATCTCATCCTCTGTCACCCCTTCTGCTCCTGCCCTCAATCTTTCCCAGCCACAGAGTCTCTTCCAATAAGTCAGTTCTTCGCATCAGGTGGCCAAAATATTGGAGCTTCAGCATCAGTCCACCATTGAATATTCAGGATTGATTTCCTTTCATATTGACCAGTTTGATCTCCCTGCTGTCTCAAGAGTCTTCTCCAGCACCACAATTTGAAAGCATCAATCCTTCAGTGATCAGCCTTCTTTATGGTCTAACTCTCATATCTAAACACGACTACTGGAAAAACTATAGTTTTGACTATATGGATCTTTGTCTGCAAAATGATTCCTCTGCATTTTAATACACTGTCTAGGTTTATCATAGCTTTTCTTCCAAGTAGCAAGTATCTTTTAATTTCATAGCTGCAGTTACTGTCCACAGTGATTTTGAAGTCCAAGAGAAAAAAAAATCTGTCACTGTTTCCATTTTTTCCCCATCTATTTGCCATGAAGTGATTGGACTGAATGCCATGATCTTAGTTTTTTAATGTTGAGTTTTAAGCCAACTTTTTTACTCTCCTTTTTCACCCTCATCAAGAGGCTTTCTAGCTCCTCTTCACTTTCTGCCATAAGGGTGGCATCATCTGCATATCTGAGGTTGTTGATATTTCTCCTGGCAATCTTGATTCCTACTTGTAGTTCATCCAGCCTGGCATTTTTTCATGATGTACTCTGCATAGATGTTAAATAAGCAGGTGACAATATACAGCCTTGACATACTCCTTTCCCAATTTGGAACCCATCCGTTGTTCCATGTCCGGTTCTAACTGTTGCTTCTTGTCCTGCAAACATGTTTCTTAGGAGACAGTAAATTGGTCTGGCATTCCCAACTCTTGAAGAATTTTCCACAGTTTGTTGTGATTCACACAGTCGAAAGTTTTAGCATAGTCAGTGAAGCAGATGTTTTTCTGGAATTCCTTTGCAGAATTTCCTTCCTTCTACAATCCAGAAGATTTGGCAATTTGATCTCTGCTTCCTCTGCCTTTTCTAAATCCAGCTTGTTCATCTGGAATTTCTCAGTTCATGTACTGCTGAATCCTAGTTTGAAGGATTTTGAGCATTACTTTGCTAGCATGTGAAACTAGAGCAATTGAATGGTAGTATGAACATTCCTTAGCATTGCCCTTCTTTGGGGTTAGAATGAAAGCAGACCTTTTCCAGTCCTGTGATCACTGCTGAGCTTTACAAATTTGCTGACATAAATTGAGTGCAGCACTTTAACAGCAACATATTTTAGGATTTGAAATAGCTCAGCTGGAATTTCATCATCTCCACTAGCTTTGTTTGTAGTGATAAACACTTTCTAGTTCCATGTGAGTGATAGTCACTCATCTGAATCTTTGCAACCCTATGGACTATAGCCTGCCAGACTGTCCATGGAATTCTCTAGGCAAGAATACTGGAATGGGTTGCCATTTTCTTCTCCAGGGGATCTTCCCAAACCAGGGATTGAACCCAGGTTTCTGGCATTGCAGGCAGATTCTTTACCATCTGAGCCACCAGGGAAACCCTCCTAGTTCCATGACCTAGGATCAAACCTGGGACCCCTGCTTTGTGAGTGCAGTCTTAGCCACTGGACCGCCGAGGAGTCCCTCTCCCAATCATTCTAATTGCCTACTGTCATACACGATCAGGTCCCTGCACAACTCTCAGGGTCATCTTGTACCACTATCTTTTTCTCACTTTTTCTTCCTGTGATATTGTGATTTATAATATGAAATACATATACTTGGTGTTCCTCTCTTTTTCTGGCACAAGAGTTCCTTAAACCTTTGGAATTTCCTAAGTGATAAGAACAATAAAAGTAGCTTTTGTTATGTTAATGAGGTGACTTTTGAAAAGACCCTAGGTCACCTAAGGACACTGGCTGGTTACCAGAGAAACCAGAGGATTAAAGAGTTTTAACTCTCAGTTCTACTCCCCTGACCTCTGGGGAGGGAAGAGGGGCTGGAGGTTGAATTAATTGGCAATGGCCAATGATTTAATCAATTGTACTTATGTAATGAAGTCTCCATAAAAACCCAGAAGGACAGGATTGGAGAGTTTCTGGATTGGTGAACACTTGGAGATTTGGGGAAGTGACCTGCTTAGAGAAGATACAGAAGCTCTGCTTCTGTTCTCCATAACTTGCCCTATGTATCCTCCCATATTCTATGTAATAAACTGGCTTGTAATTTACTGTCTAGTAAATAAACTGGTTTTCTGAGTTCTGTGAGACTAATCAAATGCAAAGATGGGGCAATAGGAACCACTGATTAATAGCCAGTGAATGAGAAGTGCAGGTAACAACCTGAAGTGGGGAACAGTCTTGTTAGACTAAGCCCTTATTAACCTCTGGAATCTGATGCTTTCTTCGGGGAGAGAGTGTCAAATTCTGGGACACGCAGCTAGTGTTGGAGACTTGTTTGAAGGCATGAGGGAAAGCACACATGTTGGAATGGGTGACAGGAATCTTAGCCCCCTTCCCTCAGTCAGTCTAATTCGGTCATTCTTTCTCTTTGTTCCTTCAATCTGGAATGTTCTTCCTTCACCTCTGATCTTCACATGTGAGATCCATCTCACCACGTAGATTTTAGGTCAAATGTCAGCTCATCAGAGAAGACTTTCCTACCACCATCGCTAATGTTGCTCCCTCACACCACCTTTCTAGTCAATGTCTGTAGAGTCACTGCTCTATTTCCTCTGGAGAATTTGTCTTTATCTATAACTGTTTATCTTTCTTGTGTGATTTCCTCACCTGCTACTTGCAATCATCTCTAAGTTTCAGGAAATCAGGGATCTTGTCTGTCCCACTCATGATATAACCCAAGGGTGAGAGAAGTTCCTGGTATAAAATAGGTACTCAATAAGAAACAGCTGTTATATAAATGAATATCTTGGCAGCAAGTAAAAAAAACACCAGAATGAAGAACCTTATATCAGCCCATGTAAGAGAGAACCTGGCGTCACTTCCAAAAATAATTAGGGCATGATTTAAGGAAATCCATCATGCTACTATTAACTCACACCACTGTTACAAGGATAGTAAAGGAAATAGACATCATTTTACATTCAGTTCAGTTCAGTTCAGTTGCTCAGTCGTGTCTGACTCTTTGCATTACAGACAGCCAAAGCCTAACTATACTGGTTGTATTTGCAATAATTTGAGCAGATGGATGTTATTATCTCCACTTTAAGATATCAATATGAGGCCCAGAGAGATATAATAATTGGCCCAAATTCACAAAGCAAATAAATGATGAAGGTGGGAGTCCAACCCCTGTGTGTTTGAGTCCAAAGTCCATGTCTTTCTTTATATTCTAGAAATAATAGGTTGTGAAGCCTTATGGGGAAGCATTTTCTTTTCTGCAAACATTATTGCTATTCATGAGCCCAAAGGGGAGTTGGTCCACAGGGTTAAGAGGAAGAGGGAAGGAAGAAGCTATATGTATAAAAAATGCAGCTGGTGGGTGTCTTTTCAAATATTCTGGTGTTTCGATAGGGCCTGTTGAATCACACATACACATAATCAGTGTAATTCCAGGAGCAAGCCCGCTTGGCTCAGCAGTTTTAATATACAGATCAATTTTGCATTACCTCCTTCTGGCTGTGAGTGCTCATAGAGGGAGGTCATAAAACATTTATTGGGCCAAGGATGCAAATTGAGCAAAGAGTGAATCTTCAGTCTGTGGACAGGTTCTTGAAAGAGACTTGTCAGATAAGTCTGTGATGAGCATTTGCTCTGCCCTACACCCTATGAAAATTTTATTTTCATTTCCTTTAAAGAAGTCACCTCTTTAGGGGGAGGAAATACACACACACGCATAAACACACACACACACACACATTTCACATACACATGAATGTAGCACAATAAACTGTGTACCATTTATATTTTTAAAATAAAAATGCATGTGACATTTTAGACTATTAGGAAACCAAAAGCTGAACTTGAAATAGTATGACAGAATTACGACAGAAATTCTCCAATTATATCCTATGTGTGAAACAACATTTGAAGACATCAAGGCAAAGTTCAGAATGAACGTTCATTTCTGCCATGACGTAGGACTCTAAGCCAAAAGTCTACATTGTGGCACAACATCCAGATAACCAGTTAGCTAATCATTGGCACAGGGGGATTTCAAGGCCTGAACTGGCACTCAGGGAAGTGAAGAACCCAGGATTATTTCCATACTTGCTCTGTTACATTTAATTACTCTCAGGATGGCATGAAGGCTGCTGCTGCCCATCTCAATCCATCTCAACCATTTTTCCTAATTCAGCTAACAAGAAATGAACAATGGGTCACCATATGACTGCACTGAATGCAGTCACCTTGGCACACAGAATGCAAAGAGTAAAAGAAAAAGGCCAGAAAAGGAAGGGAAGGCAATTTAATAAACTTGGTTAGTCTAATTCCACCCTTGAAAACCCTGGGCACAGGTAGGGCTTTATTTCTGGACATAACCAGATGATTTCCTCCACAAAGCCTCCTCACCTGCCAGTTCCAGGTAGGGGTGATTACCAAATTTTCTAATCTCCTAGAGAATTTAGATCTGAAATATTCTTTAGAACTGATTGAGACTACCTTGTATCATCGTTTTTTGTTTTAGGAAATACCCTGAGTAACAAAGTAACAAACGGGGTAACGTTGTCTTATATTGTCTTTATTTGCCTAATTAGTGGCTGGAAAATGCGCTACAGAGAGCAAGAATTTAATGAATGTTTGTTAATGAAGGTGATACTTTATGCCCCTTAGCAGATAATTACATTTTTCAGTTCAGTTCAGTCGCTCAATCGTGTCCAACTCTTTGCGACCCCATGAATCACAGCACGCCAGGCCTCCCTGTCCATCAACAACTCCCAGAGTTCACTCAAACTCATGTCCATAGAGTTGATGATGCCATCCAGCCATCTCATTCTCTGTCATCCCCTTCTCCTCCCGCCCCCAACCTTTCCCAGCATCAGAGTCTTTTCCAGTGAGTCAACTTGTCACACGAGGTGGCCAAAGTATTGCAGTTTCAGCTTTAGCATCAGTCCTTCCAATGAACACCCAGGATTGATCTCCTTTAGAATGGACTGGTTGGATCTCCTTGCAGTCCAAGGGACTCTCAAGAGTCTTCTCCAGAACCACAATTCAAAAGCATCAATTCTTCGGCAATCAGCTTTCTTCACAGTCCAACTCTCACATCCATACATGACCACTGGAAAAACCATAGCCTTGACTAGACGGACCTTGGTTGGCAAAGTAATATCTCTGATTTTTAATATACTATCTAGGTTGGTCATAACTTTCCTTCCAAGGAGTAAGCGTCTTTTAATTTCATGGCTGCAATTGGCATCTGCAGTGATTTTGGAGCCCAAAAAAATAAAGTCTGACACTGTTTCCACTGTTTTTCCATCTAATTCCCATGAAGTGATGGGACCAGATGCCATGATCTTTGTTTTTTGAATTTGACGACGGTCATATCACCCATTGCTGGATATCACCTGCCGTGCCTGATAAAATATAGTACAAATTGGAGGAAAAGGAACAGTTAAGGAAAACTAGCTAGGTTATATATATGTAAGATCATCGCCACCAAGGCCATAAACTTCTTAGGGATAAGAACATGGTCTTTAGTCAGTATCTCTAGTAATTAACAGTGTCTGGTCCACAGGTAGTTGCTCACTATAACTCACACACACACACACACACACACACACCCCTTTAGAACATTTATAGAGATAAATTTTATATTTTAAGAAGGTACAGTATATATATATATATATATATATACGACTTTATGACAATCAACTCTAATTTCTTTGGACACTTTAATGGTTTTACATGTTTTTAAGTTGATAGTTGTTTTATTTCATTCTGCTCTATCCAAAATGATTTTTATTTCTTCCCTATATGAAAGCCTCAGCTAAATGCCTACTGCCGAGCTTTTCAGTTTTGCCTGAATTCAGCCTCTGTCCCATAGAGCCCTACAGGAGCAACTACCCTAGCCTACTGTTTCTCAGCAAAGACTTTAGTAAAAGAAGATTCAAGCTACCCTGATTTTTCCTCTTACTAAATAGAGTTCCCAAAATGCCAAAGGCAAAAAGCTGATACAATGCAAAAAAAAAAAGTGTCTGTCCCTAATCACACCCCTTTCAAATCATTTGATCGGGACACACCTAGAAAATAATGCAATTAATTGTCAACCAAGCAACTAATTGTCACCAGTTCAGTTCAGTCGCTCAGTCGTGTCCGACTCTTTGCGACCCCATGAACCACATCACGCCAGGCCTCCCTGTCCATCACCAACTTCCGGAGTTCACACAAACTCATGTCCATCGAGTCGGGGATGCCATCCAGCCATCTCATTCTCTGTCATCCCTGTCTCCTCCTACCCCCAATCCCTCCCAGCATCAGACTCTTTTCCAGTGAGTCAACTTGTCGCATGAGGTGGTCAAAGTATTGGAATTTCAGCTAATTGTCACAAGCTGTCTGCAAAAAAGGAGACAAATGTACTGTGGGGGGAGTGTGTACCTTGGACCTTTCTTTGTTCTATTTTCGCAGGCCTTTCCCTTCTTTGTCTTTTAATCACCACCATTTTGGACTCCTTTTTCCTATTTTAACTACCTAACAGTACTATTCAGTTCAGTTGAGTGTAGTTCAGTCTTTCAGTCGTGTCTGACTCTTTGTGACCCCATGAATCACAGCACGCCAGGACTCCCTGTCCATCAACAACTCCCAGAGTTCAATCAAATTCACCTCCATTGAGTCAGTGATGCCATCCAGCCATCTCACTCTCTGTCGTCCCCTTCTCTTCCCGCCCCTAATCCCTCCCAGCATCAGAGTCTTTTCCAGTGAGTCAACTCGTCGCATGAGGTGGCCAAAGTATTGCAGTTTCAGCTTTAGCATCAGTCCTTCCAAAGAACACCCAGGACTGATCTCCTTTAGAATGGACTGGTTGGATCTCCTTGCAGTCCAAGGGACTCTCAAGAGACTTCTCCAGCACCACAGTTCAAAAGCATCAATTCTTCGGCAATCAGCTTTCTTCACAGTCCAACTCTCACATCCATACATGACCACTGGAAAAACCATAGCCTTGACTAGATGGACCATTGTTGGCAAAGTAACGTCTCTGCTTTTTAATATACTATCTCTGTTGGTCATCACTTTCCTTCCAAGGAGTAAGCATCTTTTAATTTCATGGCTGCAATCAGCATCCGCAGTGATTTTGGAGCCCCCAAAAATAAAGTCTGACACTGTTTCCACTGTTTCCCCATCTATTTCCCATGAAGTGATGGGACCAGATGCCATGATCTTGTTTTTCTGAATGTTGAGCTTCAAGCCAAACTTTTCACTCTCCTCTCTCACTTTCATCAAGAGGCTTTTTAGTTCCTCTTCACTTTCTGCAATAAGGGTGGTGTCATCTGCATATCTGAGGTTATTGATATTTCTCCCAGCAATCTTGATTCCAGCTTGTGCTTCTTCTAGCCCAGCGTTCCTCATGATGTACTCTGCATGTAAGTTAAATAAGCAGGGTGACAATATACAGCCTTGACGTACTCCTTTTCCTATTTGAAACCAGTCCATTGTTCCATGTCCAGTTCTAACTGTTGCTTCCTGACTTGCATACAGGTTTCTCAAAAGGCAGGTCAGGTGGGTCTGGTGTTCCCATCTCTTTTAGAATTTTCCACAGTTTGTTGTGATCCACACAGTCAAGGCTTTGGCACAGTCAATGAAGCAGAAATAGATGTTTTTCTGAAACTCTCTTGCTTTTTCCATGATCCAGTGGATGTTGGCAATTTAATCTCTGGTTCCTCTGCCTTTTCTCAAACCAGCTTGAACATCTGAAAGTTCATGTTTCACGTATTGCTGAAGCCTGGCTTGGAGAATTTTGAGCATGAATTTACTGGCATGTGAGATGAGTGCATTTGTGCAGTAGTTTGAGCATTCTTTGGCATTGCCTTTCTTTGGGATTGGAATGAAGACTGACCTCTTCCAGTCCTGTGGCCACTGCTGAGTTTTCCAAATTTGCTGGCATATTGAGTGTAGCACTTTCACAGCATCATCTTTCAGGATTTGAAATAGCTCAACTGGAATCCCATCACCTCCACTAGCTTTGTTCATAGTGATGCTTTCTAAGGCCCACTTGACTTCATATTCCAAGATGTCTGGCTCTAGGTCAGTGATCACACCATCATGATTATCTTGGTCATGAAGATCTTTTCTGTACAGTTCTTCTGTGTATTCTTGCCACCTCTTCTTAATATCTTCTGTTTCTGTTAGGTCCACACCATTTCTGTCCTTTATCGAGCCCATCTTTGCATGAAATGTTCCCTTGGTATCTCTTATTTTCTTGAAGAGATCTTTTGTTTTTCCTATTCTGTTGTTTTCCTCTATTTCTTTGCATTGATCGCTGAGGAAGGCTTTCTTATCTCTCCTTACTATTCTTTGGAACTCTGCATTCAGATGCTTATATCTTTCCTTTTCTCCCAGCACACAGACGCGATGCTGGCTCCCAGCACGCACACCAACCACGTGCAGAAGCGTGACGGAGGGGCGCTCCCCATGTCCAAGTGGCGGCAGCTGCGCCGGCACAGGATGGCCGAGAGGAGCTACTCCAAGTTCAAGATCAGGAGTGGCGGCAGGGAGCAGATACCACTCGTCCAAGGTAAGGTTCAGCGGCTGCTCTTTGCTGGAGTAGCCGTGAAGAGATACCCCACGACCAAGGTAAGAGAAACCCAAATGAGACGGTAGGTACTGCGAGAGGGCATGAGAGGGCAGACATAGTGAAATCATAATCACAGAAAACTAGTCGATCTGATCATATGGACCACAGCCCTGTCTAACTCAATGAAACTAAGCCATGCTGTGTGGGGCCACCCAAAACGGGCGGGTCATGGTGGAGAGGTCTGACAGAATGTGGTCACTGGAGAAGAGAATGGCAAACCACTTCAGTATACTTGCCTTGAGAACCCCATGAACAGTATGAAAATGCAAAAAGATAGGATACTGAATGAGGAATTCCCCAGGTCGGTAGGTGCCCAGTATGCTACTGGAGATCAGTGGAGAAATAACTCCAGAAAGAATGAAGGGATGGAGCCAAAACAAAACCAATACCCAGTTGTGGATGTGACTGCTGATAGAAGCAAGGTCCAGTGCTGTAAAGAGCAATATTGCATAGGAACCTGGAATGTTAGGTCCATGAATCAAGGCAAATTGGAAGTGGTCAAAAGGAGATGGCAAGAGTGAACGTAGACATTCTAGGTATCAGTGAACTTAAATGGACTGGAATGGGTGAATTTAACTCAGATGTCTGTCTACTACTGTGGGCAGGAATCCCTTAGAAGAAATGGAGTAGCCCTCATAGTCAACAAAAGAGTCCAAAATGCAGTTCTTAGGTGCAGTCTCAAAAATGACAGAACAATCTTTTTGTTTCCATAAAGGTCCAAAGGATAGATGAATAATGGCAATCTTAGGGACAGTGGAGAGAGTGCTAGGCGAAAAGAGATGGTGAAGATGGATGACACAGCTCAGGAAGATAGAGGGTGAGGGCGATTCAGAATCCTAGTTGGAGAGGAACCTGAGACAGGCAAACTGGTCCTGGAAGAATGGGCATTACGGGACATGATATCCAGGGTCTGTGCAAAGAACGAAAGAGCACTGCAATGACAGAGGACAAGAGCAGTCATCAGTCTTGGCGAGAAGCTCAAGTGACCTTACCTAGGATCCTATGGTTTGGGGGACCTAGAGGAAGTTTGGGTTATTTTGAGATATTTAATGAGGGGATTTTGGAAGTCTTGGAACTCCAACAGTTATAGCAGCATTAGTAAGAAGTCATGAAATTTAGGAACAATGCTAATGGAGATGTTTACTCAACTTCAAGTGAAACTGGGCTCTTTCAAGTTTCATTATATATCTGAATGAAGCTTCTCCATAGCCAAACCATGACAAACAATGCTGCTTATTGGCCTAAGGGAATCCTGAATTTTTACAGACCTTGTGGAGCCCCAGTTAATCTATAATGTAAGGAAAAGGTGACTGCTGCTGCTGCTGCTAAGTCGCTTCAGTCGTGTCCAACTCCATGTGACCCCATAGACGGCAGTCCACCAGGCTCCTCTGTCCCTGGGATTCTCCAGGCAGGAACACTGCAGTAGATTGCCATTTCCATCTCCGATGCATGCATGCTTGCTAAGTCACCTCAGTCATGTCCAACTCTGTGCAACCCTATGGACAGCAGCCCACCAGACTCCTGAATCCACAGGATTCTCCAGGCAAGAATACTGGAGTGGGCTGCCATTTCCTTATC
The DNA here is from genome assembly GCF_049115385.1 of Moschus berezovskii. Lineage (NCBI taxonomy): Eukaryota > Metazoa > Chordata > Mammalia > Artiodactyla > Moschidae > Moschus > Moschus berezovskii. Next base: position 26,189,241 of record NC_142466.1, read on the forward strand.
CAGAGAAGGTGACTAACTATGCCTTTAATTTCTTATAAGTTACAGACAGAATTTCAGTAACAGCCTACAATAACAGAAGCATTGGGTTCCTAAGGTTAGACTAAGCTATCCATGAATTTGAATTGAGGGACAAAAGAGACTCCAGAAGGACATGCAAATGGTGGAATCTTCCCCACATGAGACATGAGAAAATGATACCCTAATGTGAGGACACCTTATCTTGCCAGATAGTTAGAGGCTAAACCCGGAAATTGGTGAATTAGTGAATCTTGTTTCCCTTTGAGAAGTCAAGATGTCAAAGCTGTTAAACTATAAAATACATTTTAAAACACTGCATGTTTATTCTCCTAAAAATCTGAGCTTAATGCTGTTCCAATCCACAAATTAGAAACAGCTATCCGGAGAATCTTTCTTCCTTCTTTAAGGAGCAAGAAAGGAGTGACACTTGGCCTATCGCTACTCTATGCCAAAATTTTTTAAATTACCATTAGGTGACAATTAACAAAGTAGTGCCTTATAAAAGTTTTCATATGGAACTATATAGAATAAAGAGTAAAATCTTTATTTTATTCTCACTCTCCAGGATTTGTCTGCCACTGTTAACAATTCAGAGTCTATGTTCCCAGGCATTTTTCATGTGATTATAATCATAAAAACAAACATTTTTATGACGATGAGATTATACCCAATATTCTACTTTGCAATCTGCTTTTGGCACTTAAAATTATTTTTACATATAGAATCCTCCTGACTATATTATGACATAGGTAATATTATATTTATTTCAAGAATGAGTAAGGGTGCCTCAAAAACATTGTGTATTCTGCCCAAGTTCACACAAGCAGTAAATAGGATTCAAGCCCAAATCTATTATTTCTCTAAGGCAAGCTACATGGAATAGAATTGATAAATGTTCAGATAGCTTAACCTCCATCGTTTAGTTCAGAAATAGGCAAACTTTTTATGTAAATAGGCAGATAGCAAACATTTGGAGGCTTTGAGTACCACATAAGGTCTCTCACATATTCTTTGCTTTTGAAGATTTTTGTTTGTTTTGTTTACAACCCTCTAAAATGTAAAGATCATTCTTAACTTGGAGGGACTATATAAAAACAGATCTCACATGTTGGAGATTTGGTCCAAGGGCCTATGGTTTGTTAATTCCTGATATAATTCCAATTGCACAATTTAATAATATGGACTTTTAAAGTGCCAAAATCTGCTTCCTCACCACTGAATGTATCTTTCCTTTTGGCTAGACATATCCATTTTTAAAATACAAATCAAGCTTTGGAAAGTTTGGGATCACTGACTCCATCCTTGTACATGCCACTCACCATGACATCATCCATCAGGCAGTAAGTTACAAGGCTTCACAGATTCCATTCAGGTCAAACTGAAGTGGAGATTTGATTTTCCTGAAATTAACACTTTGGGAAAATAAAAAGAAAGTATAATTCCCTCACATAGAAGTAACAGTAGAGGCATACTTCAAAGTGTTTGTATTTTGCTTCTTTCTTGCCAAGAATTTGCTGCCACCAGAACAGAATTCTTTATTTTCAGACGCTAATGAGCAGGCCACCAGAAGATTGGCTGCCATTTTTTATTACAATGAGGTCTTACTGCTTCGTGTTGTCAAGGCACTGCTCCTCCTTGCTCATCCTCTTACCCTTAGTAGAAAAAGGAAAATAATTTGGTGTGACATTTATCTCTATAAAAAAGCAGCAGGGTGTGTTAGGAAAAAAATAGGCTCTTTGGCGACAGACTTAAATTTGAATATCAATGTCTTTATTTATAGGTGGTTGATATTGGGCAAGTTATTTAAACTCTCTGGGCCTCAGTCACTTTATCTCTAAACCATATGGTTGTTAAAGGAAAGAGAATTGTAAATACATACATCCATTATATTAAAAAAAAAAACAATATAATATTATTCCATTATTATAAAGCAATAATTAAACTGCATATAAATATAGTAACATCATCCCAAATAACAATGCTTCGTTGGCCTATGAGACACAAAATCCAGTGTATTCTTTACATCACAAAAATTCATCAGCATAATTGCTTTTATAAGTCACTAAAATTCCCAGGGAACAGGGGAAAGATTTTAGAGAATTTGTGAAATCATTCTTTGCAATCTAGTGTTAAGATATACATTTTCTTACCTAAAACCAACCAAAAGTACAAAGTATCTTAGAAATCTTGTTCTATTTGTTCTAATAGTAATTAGAAAATACAACTTCTTCTAACTATATCTAATACATTTTTTTCCTCCATCAACCTGAGCAAGAACAAACAATGGGAACACAATGTCTGTTCTCTGATTAATAATGGATTCAGCAAAGGAAGAATACATCCTAAAACATTAATAAGAAGCAAATATCCAGGACAAAGACAAACAGCAGAGTAGCTGTTTTGCTTAACCGCCTGTCAGTAAACATTCATGTCTGGCTTTGGTCTTTCTCAGGGCCCATGCTACTAAGCTTGGCCTTGGTCTCAAATTCCTGTCAATAGCCTAAAAGCTGTATTCAAACAAACATTCAAATGTGCTCCAGCTTTGTCACACAAACTGACACAATGGGTTTCCATTTTAATTAGGGAGACTTCTGAAATGATTTCCATCAGAACTGTCCAGGGCACAGTAGCAAATGATAAAGTTGAGGATTTCCTTGTATATTTATATTGATGTATTCTTAAACTGTGGGGCAGCAGGGTTTGAGGGAGTCAAAAAGCAAAAGGTCAGAACACAGAATGCTTTAAGTAATATGAAAATCACCTAAAGAACTCAAATTATTCAAACAGATCAATTCTCCTAAAAGTGAGGGTTTTCAAACCATTAGTGTATCTCAATCCATTCAGATTCATTAAAATTCCCATTTGTTGGACTTTTTCCAAAAGCAACCACACAAAAACAAAGAGATGACTTAATCAGAGGTGATATTTCTGAAATACTTGAGCGTCACCTCTTAGCAGACTGAGAATGTGCTCCAACCTGTCTCACAGTCTAGAGCTTTCCTCTTTTCAATCTCCTTTCTGAGGTTTCTCAGAGCAATTTTACCAAATAACAGATATTTTCCCCGACACATACACACAACCATTTCAGTGGCTCCCCCAATAGCTACCAATTTTTTGCAAGGTACCCCTCAACCCATAATCTGGTACAATCTATTTTTTCTACTCCATTCTGCTTCTCTTCCACATCCTGGTCATGCTTGCCATTCCTTGAGAATACTACACACATTTATGCCTACATTCCTTTTTTTCATAGTGCTTCCTTGGCAAAGCTGCAAGAGCAAAATTAGTAGCATTTCCAATGACAATAGTGTTTGCAGAAACTCTCTTCTGAGATAGTCAACTTCACCATTTTTGCATATGCATGGAAATTTATGCCCAAGGGCCAGGAGTAAATGTGACTTGCCCTGAAAAAATATTAGCACATCCTTCTTTCCATCTATCAGCACCAACCTGGAACATAAATGAAATTTTAAAATAACACACTGAATATCTAACTTTACTTAGTACTATGTAACAAAGAACTCTCTTTTTTTCTCTATCTCTATGCCACCCACCTATGCCATTAAATAGAACAATTCTTAAAATAAGGGCCATCCTACCCACATACTATGTAGTCTTGTGGGATACCTCCTACACATTGGAATTTTATTATTGTGATGATCTTGTGATTATTAGAAATTTTGTGCTACATTCAGAAAAAAAAGCTTTGACTTCAGTTGTAACTGAAAATCATTCACCTTGCCGATTATTCAGGGTAATGACAGAAATTACATGTTACTTTAGGTAAAATCTCAACATAATGAGACTTTGTTTGGCAACTCCCAGACAATATGTGATCCCTCTATGCTCTCACAGAAGTGCACATTTACTTTTCAACAATTTTCTTAATTTGTAGTTTCTATTTTTATGCCATTTTATTAATATCTGTTCCTACCCTAGAACCATAGGTTTCATGGAGACAGTGACCACATGTGTTTTGCTCACCATAATATGCCTTGAATAGCATAAAATCTGGCATGGAGTTAGCATTGAATAGATACTTGTTGAATGAATGAACAGCTCATATACATTGAGAATCTGTTTATGTGTTTAGTCACTCAGTACTGTCTGTCTTTTTGCAACTCTTTGGACTGTAGTCCAACAGGCTTCTCTGTCCATGGGAATATTTAGGCAAGAATACTGAAGTGGGTTACCATTTCCTCCTCCAGAGGATCTTCCCAATCCAGAGGTCAAACACAGGTCTCCTGCATTTCGTGCAGATTCTTTACCTGCTAACCCATCAGAGAAGCCCAAGAATCTGTTTAAATGATGGCATCTAGGTAAATCTACAGGATTAGCCTAAGAAGTAAAACAGAAGAGGATCTTAGGCTTAAATGGGTGAAATTTTTCATTTTTACTTTAATTTTCTTGAAATTTTAACTGTATTTATTTAAAGTCTGTCTAGTATCTCCAGTATCTGTCTTACCAAAGGCTCTGTTTTATGTTTTTCATTTGGCTTTTGATTACATGCTTTTTAATTTCGGTATACCTTTTGACTGGATGCTGGACATTGTGTACAAGCATTTAGGGAATATCTCTCTTCAGAAAGGATTCCGTTTTCTTCTCACAGACAAAAAAAGGAATCATTGTTAAAGTCAAGTCTTGGTTTCACCCATTCTTAGGGCAATTCTTACCTTTTACCTATGGGATAGCCCTTCAGGGTCTCATGTGAAATTCTGGTTTTACCAAAAATGTTTATATGTATGTATGTATTTTTAAACATTTTAAAATAAACAAATGTGAAATAAGTATTTTTAATTGAAGAGGAACTAAAAAGCTTCTTGATGAAAGTGAAAGAGGAGAGTGAAAAAGTTGGCTCAAAGCTCACCATTCAGAAAACTAAGATCATGGCATCTGGTCCCATCACCTCATGGCAAATAGATGGGGAAACAGTGGAAACAGTGTCACTCTTTATTTTTTGGGGCTCAAAAATCACTGCAGATGTTGATTGCAGCCATGAAATTAAAAGACGCTTACTCCTTGGAAGGAAAGTTATGACCAACCTAGATAGCACCTTAAAAAGCAGAGACATTACTTTGCCAACCAAGGTCCATCTAGTCAAGGCTATGGTTTTTCCAGTGGTCATGTATGGATGTGAGAGTTGGACTGTGAAGAAAGCTGATTGCCGAAGAATTGATGCTTTTGAACTATGGTGCTGGAGAAGACTCTTGAGAGTCCCTTGGACTGCAAGGAGATCCAACCAGTCCATTCTAAAGGAGATCAGTCCTGGGTGTTCATTGGAAGGACTGATACTAAAGCTGAAACTGCAATACTTTGGCCACCTCATGTGACTAGTTGACTCACTGGAAAAGACTCTGATGCTGGGAGGGATTGGGGTCAGGAAGAGAAGGGAATGACAGAGAATGAGATGGCTGGATGGCATCACCAACTCGATGGACATGAGTTTGAGTGAACTCCGGGAGTTGGCGATGGACAGGGAAGCCTGGCGTGCTGTGATTCATGGGGTCGCAAAGAGTCGGACATGATTGAGTGACTGAACTGAACTGAATTGTTATGGTTGACTTCTAAATAAAAGGTTGATACTATAATATGAATATTGCCCATTTAAGCCTAGGATCCTCTTCCATTTTACTTCTTAGGCTAATGCTGTGGATTTACACAGGAGACACATTTTACATTAGTTCTAGAATTGAAACAGCAGCAAAAGCAATTGAGATTAAAAATTTAATAGATGGGTTTAATAAGGAAATCTAAATAAAGTATGGATTTCCGTTAATAATGTATCAATATTGGTTCAGGAATTGTAACCAGTGTACCACACTAATGTAACATATTAACTGGAAACTGGGTACAGGGAATATGAAAATTCTCAGAATTGTCTTCCTAATTCCTCTGTTAATCTAAAACCATTCTAAAAAAGTTTTTTAAGAAAATGGTAGCCAGAAGGGGGGAAAAAAATGAAACAAAAAATAAAATTCTCTTCAAAGGGCCTAACTACTGCTAACTTTTCATCAGAAACAATGAGAGCAAACAACAACAACAAAAAGATCCACTTCTTGAAAACAATTTGAAAGTTAAAAAAAAATAAACCTGCCAATCTAGAATTCACTACATCAGCAAATATGTGCTTCACAAATGAAGGCAAAATAAATGTATTTTAGACAATAAAATGTCTAAAATAAACCTGAGATGCATATTTTTAAGATGCATACACTGAAATTAAAAAGGAAAGGAAATTTTTCAGGTATAAGAAAAATTATCCTAGATAAATTTTGATAATATACATATGTATGAATGATGTCAGAAAGATCAAGAAAACTGAAGAAATATCTTTTTAAAAATATAATTTTAAAGGGAATATACTCCCAGATATTAAAATTTCTTCTGTAACCACAGTAAAATTATCACATTGCAGTAATGGTACAAGGTTAACAGGAAAGAGAGCCCAGAATCATGCTAACACAGTCACTTGCTTTTCCACAAACGTGCTGTGGGTGAAATAATGTTCATTTTAAATCTGCTGTTAGAACAATTGGAATAATGAGAAAAATTAAGCATGTAGAAGGAAACAAAAGAGAGTATATCCATACCCTTGAGTTAAACAAAGATTTCTCAAAGAGGAAAATGTACTCTAACAATAAACAAAATGCTGATAAGTTAAACTGAATTAAAATTAAAATGTTTTGCCACTCAAAGACACTATATCTTAATAGGATAAAGATATGTGTTATTCAGATATAAATAAAAGGTGAATATTAAAGATGTATATTGAGAACTTCTATATATTAATAAGAAAAGACTTCTACAAAGCAATAAGGAAAAAAGATGAACAGGTAATTCAAAAAGGATATCAACATAACCAATAAGCATATGAAAAGGTACTTTAAATCATTAATTATTCAGGAAAATATGAATGAAAATCACAATGAAGTACCACTGAATCCACTAGAAGAGCTATATTTCTTTTTTTAAGTAATGACAATGACCTCACCAAATAGTGAAAAGAATGTGGAGTTCTGGCACTGTCATCCTACTGGGAGCGTGACTTAGTCTAAACACTCTAGAAAACTGTCAGGATCTACTAAAGTTAACATGAACATTATTTCAATTTTAATTAATTGTAATCAAGTAATCCCACCCTAGGTATAAGACAAGCAGAAATCAGTTCATATGTGCACCAAGAATGTTCACAGAAGCTTCATCTGTCCTGGCTGAAATTAGAAAGGACTTAACAGTATTGTCCCTAAACAAGTAGTACCCTATTTAGCAAAGCCTCAAGAAGCCCCATGTTTTGGAGTGTCATCCTTAAACTTTCATCTCTTTCTAGTGGGTAGGATCAGCTGGAGTTGGCAATGCCACCCATGTGGTGTGTCTGAGCCCAGACTAGGACTCACATGGGCGCTGGTCCCTATTTTCTCCCTCTAGGTACCTTCCAACCCTCTATGCCACTCATGAGGTTGACTAGTCACTCCAAGGAGATCAAGAACTTCTTGGCTGGCAAATGCTTGATTTGTTGTTGTTTTATTGTGTCATATGAGACTGAGTCACCAGAATAGAACTAATACACTAATTTTGGGTGACACATGATAGATACCAGCTCTGGGCTACCAATAGTCTACTCTCAACCTTTGAACTTGAGTCACCTTTGTATGTTCATGCACCAGCTCTTACCTCAGTGACCCCTCTAAGCTATTATACTTTGCAATGATGGGTTTTGTAGCACACATTCCACCCTGGACACATAGGAGAACCTCTCCACAGAACGTAATGACATCAGTCAGTCGTCTAGGACTAGTCATGCCTGTGTCCTCCATAGGCTATCCAGGCTGATACTAGGTAATGCTCATTGGTCCCCTCGGTCTGTATCTCTTCTTGCTTCAACAGGTGGGACAACATAATGCTTCCCTGGATTGTTCTTAAGATGTACTGAACAAGGCAAAGACATTCCTCGTGTACATGAAACCACACTGTTCACTCTGCTGACAGATTCCTAGCCTGTCTTTCCCATTGGTGAGAGGATGCAGAAGACATTGAAAGATACCACATTCTAAGACTTCAGTGATCATGGTCAAAAAAGTTCAAGGTAAGACACGGTTATAAGATGTGTTGTTTTATGTTTATCTTATAAAACAATAAATGGTAAATTTAACATGACTAGAAAACAAAATTATTGTCAACTGTTTTCTACATATTATGGATAAGACTTATATTTTTGATCATAATCAATGAAGTGAAGTTACATTCTTTGAGAGAGTCATTGGAAGCCAGTATTCACAGGTGGCACAGTGGATGATGCAAAATCATGAGTAATGAGGTAACCAGCATTTAATAAAAGCTACTAGGGTAATGCAAAAGCAAGATCTATATGCTTCAATACCAACAAGTTCTGAAGAGCCAAGACATTATGGATAGTTAACAGTGCTGTTATCTTTTCCTTATGTCATGAATAAGGATACTAGCCAGGAATAGGACATTTGATGATAAAGAACATGAAGATACAGTTTCTAGGCCTGAACATTATGAGGAATCTTTATGTCTATTGCTTGAACAATAAACAGGTAAGTACCTCTTCTCTATTTATGATTTTAAACATTTAATAGTAAATCATCATATGCATATGGGCCCATAAATTTGTAGTTAGTTTTTAATTGAATCACTTATCTAGGCAAAAAACAAACATTTTCCAGGGTTCTTCATACCTTAGGGGTGGCTCAGCAAACCAAATACCTTCAAAAGTAAAATTAATAAATATTGCTTAGTATAGTCACCCAATGAATAGTATGAAGACTAGTATCAGTGAGAAAGAATATACTAAAACTAAATGTAATGACATGGGTGAATCTCATGGGTGAAAAAGGAAAGACATAACAGAATATATACTGTATGATTCCACATGCATAAGTTTCCAAAACTAATCTATGACGGTACAACTATCAATAGTAACCATGGGTATGGATGTTTGTGCATGTGTGTGTGTGTGTGTGTGTGTGTGTGTGCACGACAGAGTAGTTACTAACTAGAAGAGGGTTCGAAACTTAAAAAAGTATTGCAAGCAAACAAAGTTGGTTGAATGGACTGATATTCTTTTCTCCATCCTTAAAAGGCCATTTCACTGTCTTAAAAAAATATTCTAGGCCATCTCCTTATTTTTTTTTTGTCCTACAGAAGACATGTAAAGGTAACTCACAAAAATATTTTTCAGTGTTTTCAAGTTGTGTGAGAGAAGACTTCATGCACTGATCAACTCTTCCAGAGATAGTATAGTTACTGTATGCTTGTTGAAAGATGCCTTATGAAAAACACAGAGATCAACTTTCTGCGGTCTCTCATGCTACATTATGCTGAGATCATATATTTGAATCTCCAAGTGGCTTGATTCTCCAGTGATGGTCTATGATCTAACAATCTCCTTTATGAGAAAGTACTAACCTTTTGGAACTCTCCTAGACTGTTGGTGGGAATATAGATTGGTGCAGCCATTATGAAAAACACTACGGAAATTCCTTAACAGACTAAAAGTAGAGCTACCATATTATCCAGCAATCCCACTCCCAGGCGTATATCCAGAAAAGACAAAAACTCTAATTCAAAATGATACATGCACACCAATGTTCATAGCAGCACTTTTTATAATAGCCAAGACATAACTGTCTATCAACAGATGAATGGATAAAGATGATGCAGGATATATACCCTATGGAATATTACTTAGCCATAAAAAGAATGAAATATTTCCATTTGCAATAACATGGGTAGACCTAGAGATTATCATACTAAGTGAAGTAAGTTAGACAATGACAAATGTTATATATCACTTATGTGTGGAATATAAAAAATAATACAAGTGAACTTACAAAACAGAAACAGACTCACAGACATAGAAAAGAAACTTATGATTTCCAAAGCAGAAAGTGGTAGGGAGAGGAATGAATAAGGATTAGGGATTAACAGATATACATTACTAAATATAAAACAGAGAACAAGGATTTGCTACATAGCACAGGGAATTATGGAGAAGGAAATGACAATCCACTCCAGTATTCTTGCCTGGAGAATCCCAGGAGCTTGGTGGGCTGCAGTCCTAGGGTCACAAAAAATGGACTTGACTGAGCACACATGCATACACAGGGAACTATATTCAATATCTTGTAATAATTTACAATGGTAAAAAAAATCTTGTATAAAATATTTGTAACTGAACCAATTTTCTATACACTGGAAACTAATGCAATATTGTAAATCAACTGTAGTTCCATAAAAAAAATATTTTAAGTACTAACCTTTCTACTTCTCTCTACCATTGCCAACTTAAAATCTGGGCGGGTGGGGGTGGAACAGAAAATAGAGAAGGAAATGATGAAACACTCTAACACCAGAAACATTCTAGTGGTTCAGTCACCTACATTGCTCATTTTTCACCTCAAACTTATTATAATCTGTAAACAAGCCTACTGGTATAACATTGTTTAGAATTATGCATTTTTTACTTAATTATCTTAAAAACATAAACATTTTAAATCAACTGCAGTATTTGCAACTGCTGAAGTGAAACCTTTAAGTCTTCTGCAATAAAACCCCCATTTTCTACTACTTAGCAGTCAAGATAAAATTGTCCTTCTGGGGACTCAATCAACTCCATGTTGGCCTCAGGCTCAGGGCAAATATTTGGAAAAATTGAAGTAAGACAAAGTCCTCTAAGTACAAATATATTGCTTAGAAAGCAATTGAGGACATTATGAAGTTACAGAAAACCTAAAAATCAATTGGATTTTAAGAGATAAAAACTTTCCAGTTGTTCAATTCAGGGTAAGGAATAGTCTCTTGGGAATTTCTGGGCAGAAAAAATATGCTTTCGAAAGAGTACCATAAAGTACAACTTAAAAATGCAATTAGAAGTTTCCAGAGCCTATCTGTAGTTTATATAAAGCTTCCAAACTTGCCCTCCACTTCTTTGATATTCATGAACATAATGTTAATAAATACATAACAGGGCCGTAAGATGCCTCAAAGACCCACGCTGCCTCTGAAGCACCAGGAGGATTCGGGCAGCAGGTGCAAGCTGACTGCAGTGCTCTAGGCCAGGCTTAACCACTTCATTTGGAAAGGCAGTTTCAGCTGGCTACTGTTGAATTGTCAGTACCTCTCAGCCCAAATCAATCAGATGTGTCCTACTGTTTCTTAGAAGGAAATATTTCTGCTTGGGCCATTTGATTTTTTTTCTGGTATACAACTGAAAGAGATATATTTAAAAAGTCAGAGATGTGATTGTTACTGGGTTTAATATAAACAAAACCAATTGGGACTGCATTGTTGTCTAAAGGAAGTACACGAAATGGCCCTGGCTGGTTCTTCTGATGTAGTTACTCTAAAGAGGATCCAAATCTCCTGTTACCTGCAAGCTTGAAATCATAATCAACTTTGCTTAAACTTACTGGAACTCAGTCTACCCATCTGTAAAATGAGAAGAATTATAATTAACTCAACAGAGATTTAGAGATTGGAACTTAATCAGGATAGTACACATTTAAAATTTAGCACATTATCAGCCACACAGTAGGTGCTAGAAATTATCAGTGTGATTTAAATGATTATAAGTCTATATTTATGTATGTGCACATTTAATTAAATCTCTTAATCAGATTTTAATTACTTTAAAGTTATAGTTGTCTATTTATCTCTATCCGTGGCAGTTTGATTCGCTTTTTCCAATAATCTGGACCACTTCTTTCCACTTATTTCCCTTCCAATTAACTTCAATTTGAGTACTGAACATCTCATTAATATCACCATCATTAGATAGCTCTGTGATAATAAGGAAAAGAAGCTCTCAACTCCAGTTTGCCACTAAAATTTAATTAGATGGTATGTATGAAAATGCTTCACACTGTGAATTATATATATTTTAAATATTCTTGTGGGAGGGATGGTTGGTTTCTGAAAATGATGGGCATGTCTAGAAGAATTCAACCAAGGTTTTCTGTAAAAAGCTAAATATAAGTGTTAAAGTTTTGAAGGCCCCTAATGGGCTTCCCCAGTGACTCAGCGGTAAAGCATCCACTGGCAATGCAGCAGACCTGGGTTCAATCCTTGGGTTGGGAAGATCCCCTGGAAGAGGAAATGGCACCCACTTCAGTATTCTGTCCATAGGATTTTCCTGGCATTATTCTTGCCAGGAAAATCCTATGGACAGAGGACCCTGGCTTGGGGTCGCAAAGAGTCGAACATGACTGAGCACGGCATGGACCGTCTCTATCACAATTTTTCAACTCTGACTTGCAGAATGAAAGCAGCCATCAACAATATGTTAATAATAGCTGGGGGTTTTTTTCCAATAAAACTTCATTTACAAAAACAAGCATTGGGCAGGATTTGTCCCATGGGTCATAGTTTGTGAAACCCTGTCCAACCCTCTTACTAAAGACAAACAAAATAGTTAGGTTGCCCCTATCTCCCTCCAAAATTTCTAGGAAAAAACATTAAAGGGAGTGAGTCATTGTCAGGAGGAAGTCAAAGAACATTAGAGCTGAGCCTTGATTCTGTGCTAAAGATTTTACATATTGACTGACAGAAGCTGAAAGGTAGAATTTTGATTTGAGTGGACTCACTGAGCAGAGGGTAGCATACAGTACCCACCAAGATAGGAAATTTGGGCGAGTCATCATTCCTCTGGGTTGAGGTCTGGAGGTTCTCCACCCTGACAGTAAGTGACTGGACTATATTTCTCATGTTCCAGAAAAAACTCAAGCCTTGGCCCCAGCAAGGAGCCTAAGAGAAGAGGAAAATACATCCACTAGAGTTGCTATCCACGTTTGCTTTCCAGAGCTACTTTCTACCCTTATCTTCCCTGTTCTTGGCAGTATCACTGACCCATATCAAACTGCACTGTCCAGACTTCCTTGTCCTCTGGCTTCTGCTTGGTTTTGGACAAAGGGAAACAGGGGCAGAAGATCAGAGGGTGGGAGAACAGAGACATCAGGACACTGCCCTTCCCACCCCCATTCCTGCTTTGGCCTGCAGTTCTGGCAATGGCTGCCTCCACCTACAAGTGAAGGCCTTCAGCTGGCCTTCCTCCACTGGACCAGCCTGTGTCCCTACAAACTCAGACTAGGCTACTCAACATCCTTTGTTGTTTTTCTAGGCCACAACACTTTGTAAATAGTCCTCAGTCTTTTCAAGGGAACATTGTTTTGTCTGTGGCCCAGACCATTCTATCCTCTCTGGAAAACAAATGCTGTTTTAGGCCTCAAATTATGTCTAAAAGTAATTTTTTTAATATAATGCCCAACAAAGAAAGAGAATGAGACACATAAGACAAAATGAGTCAGATCAGGAGGAACAATAGAAAACCAAAAGAGACAACTGGGAATCCAGATGCTGGAATCAGCAGGTATAGACAAAAAAATAACCATTCTCACTACATTCATGGAGATTTAACCTCAGAAATCCAGGAAGATGTGATGAGCAAGGAAAATGGTACAAATGTGGTAAATTTAAATGAACACTGATTATAGAAAATAAAATTAAAAGTATCTTGTGGCACTTAATATATAGAAAAATAATTAAAATACATAAAATAATAGCATATAAATTGGGAAGAAGTAATTGAATATTCAGTTCAGTTCAGTTCAGTCGCTCAGTCGTGTCTGACTCTCCGCGACCCCATGAATCACAGCACGCCAGGCCTCCCTGTCCATCACCAACTCCCGGAGTTCACTCAAACTCATGTCCACAGAGTCGGTGATGCCATCCAGCCATTTAATTCTCTATCGTCCCCTTCTCCTCCCGCCCCCAACCTTTCCCAGCATCAGAGTCTTTTCCAGTGAGTCAACTTGTCGCATGAGGTGGCCAAAGTTTCAGCTTTAGCATCAGTCCTTCCAATGAACACCCAGGATCGATCTCCCTTAGAATGGACAGGTTGGATCTCCTTGCAGTACAAGGGACTCTCAAGAGTCTTCTTCAGCACCACAGTTCAAAAACATCAATTCTTAGGCGATTAGCTTTCTTCAATTGAATATTAGAGTGTGCTAAAATCCTCATTTTCTGAAAGATAAAGATAATTATCTTTTTTTCAGGTTAAGATAATTATCAATCCTTGATAAATTATCGGTGCATAAATGGAAGGACTTCAAACTTTGGCAGTTAAAAAATTTATAACTTCTAAGCTCTTAAATATTTGTGTTTGTGTGTGTGTATGTTTGTGTGTCTATGTAACAACAAAGAAAATATGAGAATATAGAACAAGCAAAACAATTACTAATCACATAAGAAGATAATCAATTTAAAACCAAATATTTTTGTAATTGCATTAAATGTGAACTAACTACACACTTAGGTTTGAAAGCATTGACTGTTACACTGATTTTTAAAAAATAATAACTAACCCTAGCCCTTTATAATATACACATTTGAAGTTGACATTTACAAATTTCTTGAATGTAAAATGAGTTTTGAAAACTCAATCAAACAAACAAATTCCTTCCAAAGCTCAAATGCATATATAGTAATATTAAACGATGAACCTGGAACCTATTTTACAGACTGAAATCATAGAGAGAAAGACAAATAGTGTATATTAACGCATATATATGGAATTTAGAAAGATGGTACCGACAGTCCTACGTGAAGGGAAGCAAAAGAGACACAGCCATAAAGAACAGACTTTTGGACTCAGTAGGAGATGGCTGGATGGCATCACCGACTCTGTGGACATGAGTTTGAGTGAACTCCGGGAGTTGGTGATGGACAGGGAGGCCTGGCGTGCTGTGATTCATGGGGTCGCGGAGAGTCGGACACGACTGAGCGACTGAACTGAACTGAACTGAGGAGAAGGCAAGGATGGATGATTTGAGAGAATAGCATTGAAATATACACAGTACCATATGTAAAATAGATGACCAGTGCGAGTTCAATGTATGAAACAAAGAAAACAAATCTTAAGGCAAGAAAAATGATTAGAGAAATGGTCTGAACCAATAAAAATCGTTAAACTCAACAAAAATATGTATTAACAAACACCAATACTCTTGACCTAGCCATTCTACACCTAAGAATGCATTCTACAGCTGTACTTCCTCAAGCATGGACCCCAGATTGGCAGCATCAGCATCATCTGGGGGAACTGACAGGATTCCAGTCTCCATCAAGACCCTCGGAAATAGAAACTCTATGGTTGGGTCCCAGAATCTGGGTTTTAACAAGGCCACTGAATAATTCTGAAGTGTGCCAAAGTTTGAGAAGCACTGTTTCACAGAGAAGTGAGATTATATGCATCAAGAAACATGCACTATTATTTTCATAACTGCATAATTTGCTATAGCAAAAAAACAAAATAGAAACAATTCAATTCAACAACATGTCTAACAATAGTAGAATGAAAAAATAATTTATTTGTTTTCATTAAATACAATATTACATAGAAATAAAAATGAGTGAACCACATGCGAAACGCAGATAAATCTTAAAAATACAGTTAATGATTTGAGAAAAGTGGGTATGCATATAAACAGAAAAGAGGGAAAAAATAAAATAGACACAATAAATATACAATGTGCAATCCTGAATATACAAATTCAAGAACAGGCAAAAATAGTCTAAATTGCCTCGGGTGGATGTGTGGCAGGCAGACTCCTAAGGTAGCCCCCATAATTCACAGCTCCTGAGATTCCACTCTTGTGTGATCCCCACCTCTGGAATTTAGGCTGAACTTGTGACTCTCTATTAGCCAAAAGGATACAGCAAAAGCGATGAGATGTACTCAATTATGTATATATGATTATGCTACATAAGACTAACATCTGTCCTTCTAGAGTCTCTCTTTTCCTTTCAAGTTTTGATGAAGCAGGTTGCCATATTGGGGGACCCATGCAGCAAGGATTTACAGTTGAATTCTTGCAAGTGTTCCTAGCTGACAGCAATAAGATGAAGCTCTTATTCCTACTGGAAGGATGTGAATTTCGTCACAACCCAAGTGAGCTTGGAAGTAGATCTTTGTGGAGTCAAACTTTCAGATGAGACCCCCACTTCAGCCAACATCTTGATGGGATCTTTGCAAAGGACCTGGATAAGCCACACCTGGAAGTTCTTGACTTCCAGAAACTATGAGATCAAATATGAATGTTGTTTTAAGACACAAAGTCTGTTGTAATATATTCTACAACAACAGGAAACTAATACTGGAGGTGTCCTAACTCCAGTTCCCTAGCATCAGAGCTTGAGACGGAGATTCTTGTTCAAGGATTCATTTATTAAACAAGTGCTGTCAGGAGAAGGGGTATAAAGGAAGCAGGATAAGGCAGGGAAAAGAAGCCTGCAAGGACAAGGTCTCACCTAGAAAGTAGCATCAGTCGATCCCAAAGTGATATCC
The DNA here is from genome assembly GCF_049115385.1 of Moschus berezovskii. Lineage (NCBI taxonomy): Eukaryota > Metazoa > Chordata > Mammalia > Artiodactyla > Moschidae > Moschus > Moschus berezovskii. Next base: position 26,205,622 of record NC_142466.1, read on the forward strand.
CAGAGCATCACACAATTGGAACCTTGAGTTCCAGGATTGCCCTTGGGGGCCATACTGCCAGTCAGCCGGTACTGGGGCTGCACAGAGAAGAGACCCAGTTTCCCAGGTAGCAGTTCCCATTTGGCCCAGGGCAGTTCTCCAGATAAGTGGGCAGCTGTGAATTCTTGCCATGCAAAACTCACAGGATCTGCTAAAGGAGATGTGAGAGGTAGGGTGGAGAACAAACAGCAACCACTGCAGACTGCATGACTGATATGAAATTTAAAGGAAAGTTAGGAAGGTGATAGCATAAATGTCAGCAAAGTTGGGATAGCTAATATAGAGATTTTTCTGGGATTCTGGCAATGATCTGTTTCTTAACCTAGGTGGTAGTGACATGGATATAATTTTTGCACCCATATTCTTTATTTTATGCATTCTTCCATATGTCTATTACATTCATAATAAAATAGACTTTTATAAATTCTGATTGGGCACAAATAGAATCTCTAAGCTAAGGAAATTTGGGGGATATCTGAGAATTTCATATACCTCTGATACAGTGTTATATTGCATGGTTCTGTGGCACATCTGATACATTTAAAATTTTTTCTACCCCCATTCTTTCCAGGACAAGAATTCAGTAATGTTGTCACAATAACTGTCAGGGAAACAAAGTAGAGATCACATCCTATTTTGGAGGATGGAGAACTGGATGTAGAGTGAAGATGCACCAAGTATAAACGTTAATTAGAAAACAAAAGATAATTCATGATCATGCAACCTGGTGAACAAGGACAGATGAATGAAATTGCTGGCACTCATCAAAAAGGTTTTCTGGGGGAAGTTATTCTTTACATCTTAATTATTTTAATTCTCTAATAATAAAATGGGAGAAAGCACAGAAATAAAAATTAGACAAAATAAAGCTCAAGTTTTCAGCTGGAAGTTCTTCACAAAATAAAATTTAAATCACAAATCCCAGTCTTTATATTAAAAGTGAAAAATATCACACAGGATCCAGAGGAAGCCTCTCAGGCCACTTCAGGTTGAAATTCTTAGTCGTTGCCTACTATTCCTCACAGTTTTTCAAATAGTACGATGGAACCCCACGAGACAGATTCTAATGTGATGACCAGCCATAATCCACATAGTCCCTGGAAAATTCTGAGCAGTTACCGTCAATTATAGGCAGATAGTTATCTCTCAGTGACTTTCATAAACCATGATTTTTCTCCAAACACAGAAAAGGAATTAAAATGGTGAAAGATAATGAATATCTAAGCTAATGAATATATGAAAAAGCTTCAACATATACATCAAATAATCAAGGAGATTTTGCGTCCTTATAATTTTTTTCAACTGGATCAAGAAGTTAGAATGAGTAGATAAGACAGAAAAATATTTTATATAAGAGAAAAAATAAAGAATATTAGAGGCAGTTAGTTCTCATAGAAAGATTCCAAATTGGAATCAAACAGTACATCTTGGGACACTTAAGAGTTGAGCCAGTGTAGACAAGTTACCTCTTACATCTCTTTTATGGAACCACCATCCAGCAAATAAGATTATCTGTATAAAAGCATTTTCTGAACTCTTCTAGTCTATAAAAGCCAAAAGCATTTTTGTAGATTTCCTGAACTCACTTTTAGTTTATAATTTGGAAAGGAAACAGATTTTTCTAAATTTGTAAGTCTTATTTCAAACTATTTTAAATAAGAATACTAAACAACAACAAAATTAATTATGAAGCTAAGTCAAAAATTAAGTTTCTGGACAGCACTAGCTTTTCACCCAAAGGCGTCAACCACTATAGTGAAAGCATGGGGAAAATAGTTCTACTTCGGAATGTAGTGAAATTATTCCAAACCACAATCCAGGACAGAATGTTACACGAAAAGATAGCTCTCCCAGGTAAAAGCCTTTTTCTTCTGCCCTAACTGGATCATGAATCAGTTTTAGCCTCTGGTGTTCTACTCCATTGAGCCCAGAACATCCAGCAGCTTCTGAAATCTGCCAGACCATCAAGCACAGCAGACAATTCCCTTTAAGCAGATTCAAGTGCCGAAAAGTAGTGGGCTAGAACCTTTCCCCAAATTTGGAGTTCAGTGATGTGAAGGTCTCATTTTTCTTAAGAAAAATAATTCATACTCTACAGTACTTTTGCAGGGTTCAGTTAAGATATATTTTTAATTTAGGTACTTTTTATTCTTTTCTTTTATTTCTAGGTGAATATAGAACATACTGTTGAAATTCTGATGATGACATTTTTGTTCTTTGCTTTGTAATTTCCCTTCAACTTTATATTTGTAAACGAATCTATTTCATTTGAACAAGGTAGCAGGAAATAGAAAAGAAGTAAAAAGGTGATAGTCGAAAGAGTTTAAATTAAGAAAAATGTCAAATTAGGTGTAGTGCTAGGCAGTAGTTATCAAATACCCAGTGATTATATATCACACTAGTGATACGCTACCTATACACATTGTGTGTGTATGAGTATATATATACTCATATAAACAAAGAGACAGAAGTATAAAGAGAGAACTCAATATTCATGGAAGGAAGAGTGGATTTAGTGGAATTCAAATAATAATACAGAAATATAAATGCAGTATGGTTCTAAAAGAATATCATACCATAGAAGAGGGATGGTCATTAGCTGAATGGGAAGTGTAACCCTAAGAGTGATTAGAACTCACTCTATACCCAGCTAAGGGAAAAAAAAAAAAATGCTACAGGCCACACATGGAATAATCAACATTTTTTGGCTGATATATAATGATTGCTGTTATCTATTATCACCATTTCCTTTTATAGTAGATATCTAACATCAAAAATGAGATATAACATCTCAAATTTTTATAAAAACTAAATTTAAATTTATGGAGAACATACCACATTGTTTTTGTTTTTCTAATATCTTGGCTGACCAGAAAAGTTTGTCAGACTCTCATTTTTGAGTTATCATTTTGTTTTGGAAACAACCATCATTAACTATATGACATATAAGGTCTTGAATATAAGAGTTAATCATTGACTTCCCTAGTGGGCCAGTGGTTAAGAATCCACCTGCCAATGCAGGGGACACAGTTTCATTCCATGGTCCTGGAAGATCACACTTGCCACGGAGACTAAGCCCATGAGCCACAACTACTGAGCCCTCATTCTAGAGCATACTCTACAACAAGAGAAGCCACCATGCACTGGGGGATGAGTGAAATAGATGAAGGGGATTAAGAGGTACAAAATTCCAGTTATGAAGTAAATAAGTCACGGAGATATAATGTGCAGCACAGGGAATAGAGTCAATAACATTGTAATAATGTTGTACGGTGACAGAGCATCACCAAAGTTACCACAGTGGTCATTTTGTAATGATAAAATACCAAATCACTGTGTCATAGCCTCAAACTAATATACTATTGTAAGCCAGTTACACTTCAATTAAAACATTAAATACATAAATAACCAAATACTTGAAACATTTCATGCAATAAATAAATTTCTATTTAAATTAATCTTGGAAAGTATAAAAATTAAATATATGATGATTCTTATTTCCTGCTGGTTTTCTCTCTTTTTCTTCCAATAAATAATGTCAAATCTCAATAAAAAAGAAAAGAGGGAAGCCACTACAAGAAGCCTGAGCACAACAAAGCAGACCCCCACCCGCCCCCGCCACCCACAGCCACAACTAAAGAAAGACTTCAGGTAGCAATGAAGACTTATTGCTGCCAAAAATAAATAAATTATTTTTTTTTTTAAGAAAAGAGATAATCCTGTCAGCTGAGATTCAAGAACTGATCTGTGAAATAGTCCTTCTCTTTCAAATACATGGCTGGGCAGAAATGTATCAATAGATTACAATTTTAGAGGTGTAGAGAATTTAGACATCCCTATGAAAAGATTTATTTTATGTTTCTCATATGCCATTTTTAATTATTAGTAAGTTTCTAATCAGATAGTTACCCAGCTTAGTATGCTCAATTTTTATTTTATATATGCCCAGTTTTCTAGAAGGCTGAAGTAGGTTAAAATGTCAAAGTCCATGATAAAAGTACTGGGGAAATCTAAGAGTGCATTGACATGCATAAGATACCTATAATCTTCAAGTCAGTTTTGAATGAAATCCACTCAACAGTGCAGTCTCTTTCAACACTAATGATACAGATAAAGTAATGCAAGTTAAGTCCTTGCAGTCATGTCTGACTCTTTGCTACTCTATGGGCCAAGCCCTCCAGACTCCTCTATCCATGGGATTCTCCAAGCAAGAATACTGCAGTGTATAGTCATTCCCTTCTTCAGGGGTTCTTCCCAACCCAGGGATCGAACCTGTGTCTCTTACATCTCCTGCATTGGCAGGTGGGTTCTTTACTACTAGCACCATCTGAGAAGCCCAGATAAAGTGGTTCAGTGCAGTTCAGTCACTCAGTCGTGTCTGACTCTTTGCAACCCCGTGAACCTCAGCACACCAGGCCTCCCTGTCCATCACCAACTCCCGGAGTTTATTCAAAAAAGCAGAGACATTACTTTGCCAACCAAGGTCCATCTAGTCAAGGCTATGGTTTTTCCCGTGGTCATGTATGGATGTGAGAGTTGGACTGTGAAGAAAGCTGATCGCCGAAGAATTGATGTTTTTGAACTGTGGTGTTGGAGAAGACTCTTGAGAGTCCCTTGGACTGCAAGGAGATCCAACCAGTCCATCCTAAAGGAGATCAGTCCTGGGTGTTCATTGGAAGGACTGATGCTGAAGCTGAAGCTCCAATACTTTGGCCACCTTATGCGAAGATAAAGTGGTAGCAGTGACTCAATGACTTAATATTCAAGGTGACATTTTGGCAACCAATATTAACTACAACACATGGCAAAGCAAATGAAAATTATCTGGTCCTCTTTGAAGAAAATCGTGTTAAAAAGCCCTGACTTATTCAATAAAATGTTATTTCCCCTTTATGCTATGAATGAAAGTACTAATGAAAGTTATGAAGTTCTCTCTTTCATTATAAAGAAAACCATCATCATAACAGTTAATATTCACAGAACTTTTACTATGTGCTTGGCAAGGTATAGCATACCTTGCCTGCATTTTACAATATAATCCTCACAACTATTACAAGGTAAGTAATACTGTCTGCATCTTATACATGATGAAACCGATGATTGGAGAAGTTAAGCAGCTTGCCCAAAGCTTTCCATATGTCTTCATTTTTTGGTTTATATAATTATTTCATTTATTCAACAAATATTTATTGACCACCTAGTAAGTATAAGGCCTTGCATTGCCATGGGTATTTCTAACAGCATTTAGGGAAGTATCTGCCCAAACTAGATAATCTGTTCCTCTGCAGACCACCTGCCTCCACTCCCATTAGCAACTCAAGCATAAGGATATTTATAAATTTTCAAAGAAATGACATTCTCTCTGAAATTTCACTCCCAAATCAAATTGCTATCAGTTCAGTTCGGTTCAGTTCAGTTGCTCAGTCGTGTCTGACTCTTTGCAACCCCATGAACCGCAGCACACCAGGCCTCCCTGTCCATCACCAACTCCTGGAGTCCACCCAAACTCATGTGCATCGAGTCGGTGATGCCATCCAGCCATCTCATCTTGTTGTACCCTTCTCTTCCTGCCCCCAATCCCTCCCAGCATCAGGGTCTTTTCCATCAGGGTCAAATCTTCGCATGATGTGGCCAAAATGTTGGAGTTTCAGCTTCAGCATCAGTCCTTCCAATGAACACCCAGGACTGATCTCCTTTAGGATGGACTGGTTGGATCTCCTTGCAGTCCAAGGGACTCTCAAGAGTCAGAGAAGTAAATTTTTAGGAACCGTGGGAAGCTTGACCTAACAGAAAGAAACCCTTCTGAACTGACATTGAGAAGCCACAAGGGCCACAAAGCAACAAAATTTCTTTTGTGCAGCATTTGTGCTGAATGTCATTTCTTAAATCTGACCCCTGTCTCCTTTCATATGATCTTCAATTTGTTTTTAAGCTAAAAATGTTTTCATATACTTGATTTAGAAGGAAACACATTTGTCACATGTAAATCTACTAAATGCTTATCTAAACCAATGTGAATCATCAACTTACATTCATCATTATTTAATCCAGAAATGTACCTTTCTTCTCACCATACATATACATGGGAAATAAGACATCTTAAAATATTCTTAGTGATACGATAAAGACTGAGCACAATTTGGCATTTGCAAATATGCCCAGCAGACAATAAGAGAAAAAACTTATGTCTGAGAGCAACAACTGTATAAATTTATCTCTTTGTTGATTACCAGCAACTGTTGCAGTGACCTTTCTATAGCTGCAAATAATCAACCTTCATTTCAAGAGAGTAGCTTTGGTACTTCAGATTTCCCTGATAAGTTGCCATTTATTTGAAATTGCCCTTAAAGTTATTCTTCTGTAAAGATAGTAATAAAGTGAAACTTTCCAGAACGGCTCAGTGAGAGGCAGAGGATCAGCGACTGCCCGAGCTGCACACAGTAGCACACTCCTTCCTGGTCCCCCACACCGGCATTGGCCTGCTTACCAGCTGTAGAAAATGGTGAAAGAAACCACTTACTATGATGTTTTGGGGGTCAAACCCAATGCTACCCAAGAAGAATTGAAAAAGGCTTATAGGAACCTGGCCTTGAAGTACCACACTGATAAGAATCCAAATGAAGGCAAGAAGTTTAAACAGATTTCTCAAGTTTACAAAGTGCTCTCTGATGCAAAGAAAAGGGAATTATATGACAAAGAAGGAGAACAGGCAATTAAAGAAGGTGGAGCAGTCATTAGTTTTGGCTCCCCCATGGACATCTTTGATATGTTTTTCGGAGCAGGAGGCAGGATGCAGAGAGAAAGGAGAGGTAAAAACCTTGTGCATCAACTTACAATAACCTTAGAAGATTTATATAATGGTTCAACAAGAAAACTAGCTCTGGGATTCATGTCAATGTATGGCAAAACCAACCAATATAATATTGTAAAATAATTAGCCTCCAATAAAAAAAAAAGAAAAGAAAACTAGCTCTGCAAAAGAATGTGATTTGTGACAAATGTGAAGGCCGAGGTGGTAAGGAAGGAGTAGTAGAATGCTGTCCCAATTACCAAGGTACTGGAATGCAAATAAGAATTCATCAAATAGGGCCTGAAATGGTTTAGCAAATTCAGTCTGTATGCATGGAGTGCCAGGGCAATGGGAAGCAGATCAGTCCTAAGGATAGGTGTAAAAGCTGCAATGGAAGGAAGATAGTTTGAGAAAAGAAAATTATAGAAGTTCATATTGACAAACGCATGAAAGATGGCCAGAAGATAACATTCCATGGTGAAGGAGACCAAGAATCAGGACTGGAGCCAGGAGATATTATCACTGCTTTAGATCAGAAGGACCATGCTGTTTTTACTCCACGAGGAGAAGATCTTTTCATGTGTATGACATACAGCTGGTTGAGGCACTGTGTGGCTTCCAGAAGCCAATATCTACTCTTGACAGCCGAACCATAGTCATCACTTCTCATCCAAGACAGATTGTCCAGCAGGGAGATATCAAGTGTTTGCTAAATGAAGGCATGCCAATTTATCGGATGCCATATAAAAAGGGTCACCTAATCATTGAATTTAAGGTAAACTTTCCTGAGAATGGCTTTCTCTCTCCTGATAAACTCTCTTTGCTGGAAAAACTTCTGCCTGAGAGGAAGGAAGTAGAAGAGACTGATGAAATGGACCAGGAAGAATTAATGGACTTTGATCCAAATCAGGAAAGACAGCACCATTACAATGGAGAAGCCTATGAGGATGATGAACATCATCCTTGGGGTGTGTTCAGTGTCAGACCTCTTAGTGGGGCCCGTGAATAACACTCACTGCTGGTGTTTATTTGCAGTAGTGACTGAGTGAAGGACTATATTATAATATAATATGCTCACTACTTGCTATTGTGTTGCTCTAATATTCAACTATCATAGTGTTTTAAAAGTTAAATGAAGAATAAGCTCAAATATAAAAGCTCTGATTTTGCTCTGTATATATGACTTCAGTGTGCAAGATAAGTTTAATACTTGTAAAAGCTACTTTAAAAAATTTCCCCTAGCATTTGTTAGGCCATACTTTGTAGCTGATTTCAGCTCTGTACCTGGTATCAGTCAGTTCAGTTCAGTTCAGTCGCTCAGTCGTGTCCGACTCTTTGCGACCCCATGAATCACAGCACGCCAGGCCTCCCTGTCCATCACCAACTCCCGGAGTTCACTCAAACTCATGTCCATCGAGTCGGTGATGCCATCCAGCCACCTCATTCTCTATCGTCCCCTTCTCCTCCCGCCCCCAATCCCTCCCAGCATCAGAGTCTTTTCCAGTGAGTCAACTCATTGCATGAGGTGGTCAAAGTATTGCAGTTTCAGCTTCAGCATCAGTCCTTCCAATGAACACCCAGGATTGATTTCCTTTAGAATGGCCTGGTTGGATCTCCTTGCAGTCCAAGGGACTCTCAAGAGTCTTCTCCAGCACCACAGTTCAAAAGCATCAATTCTTTGGCGATCAGCTTTCTTCACAGTCCAACTCTCACATCCATACATGACCACGGGAAAAACCATTGCCTTGACTAGACAGACCTTGGTTGGCAAAGTAATGTCTCTGCTTTTTAATATGCTATCTAGGTTGGTCATAACTTTCCTTCCAAGGAGTAAGCGTCTTTTAATTTCATGGCTGCAATCAGCATCTGCAGTGATTTTGGAGCCCCAAAAAATAAAGTCTGACACTGTTTCCACTGTTTCCCCATCTATTTCCCATGAAGTGATGGGACCAGATTGCCATGGTCTTAGTTTTCTGAATGTTGAGCTTCAAGCCAACCTTTTCACTCTCCTCTGTCACTTTCATCAAGAGGCTTTTGAGTTCCTCTTCACTTTCTGCCATAAGGGTAGTGTCATCTGCATATCTGAGGTTATTGATATTTCTCCCAGAAATCTTGATTCCAGCTTGTGCTTCTTCCAGCCCAGCGTTCCTCATGATGTACTCTGCATACAAGTTAAATAAGCAGGGTGACAATATACAGCCTTGACATACTCCTTTTCCTATTTGGAACCAGTCTGCTGTTCCATGTCCAGTTCTAACTGTTGCTTTCTGACCTGTATTGACTTCAGTGTATGACCCTTAATTGTTAAGTATGAAATTAAAACTGTATTTAACTGGCAGTCAGACAAAGAACTTAATTTGTAGAGAAGTGTTGGTCTGTATGGTTGTATTAAGTGGGATACATTGTGATGCTTCTGCATTTATTCTATTGCCTCAACTGTTATTGGAGATGGCACGCTGTATAACTTAATTTAGCCTGTGGTATCAGTGATAGAAATGATACCTTTCTAAAGAGGGGGTTTATCATAACATGCTGCTTCTTGAAGGCCTGCACTTGTAGAATTGCATTCCCTTCTCCTGTGCCATCTTTTATTAATATATATGGCTATTGGTCCTGATTACTTTTTTCCCCCCTTCTCTTTGGACCACAGTAAGCCTCAGAGTAGTGACTACTGGAGCAGGGAAACTTAGAGGTTAGAGTGATGAGAACTTTACATGGAGAAGTAATTTGCATGTATGAGATAGGAAGGTGTTTTTGTAGGTACGTTATAGACTTACTTTAAACCATTTAACTTATGCTCCAGAGTAACTAATGTCAGTAGTACAGCAAATTATGATGAATAGTTTTAATCGTATGTTTAAAGTCATATGTTCACAAGCTTAAGTCTGGGTATCAGAATTTAAGCAATTCTTGATATGTATGAATGTCTCTTTAATATACTGATTACAAAGCAAAAATAATAATAATAAAAATAAGTTAAATATTAGCATAACTGGCAATTAGTATAGAAAGATCAGGTTAAAAATTGTATTCTCGTTGATGAAGTCATCAAGAAAGAGATAGTTTCAGATGTTAGTGGAATTGTGAATTGATGCAACCTCGATAGAGAGAAAACTGTCAATATTTATCAACAATTTTAATACACATATACTCTTGGATATAATTACATTTCCAGGAAACTATTGGATATACTCACAAACATGTGCAATGATAAATGATTACAGATTGTACTGGCAATAATGGCTGCTTTGAGGAAAGATAACTGGGTTGGAGGAGAGTTAGGTGGTTGTGAATTAATTTTCCCTACATCTTTCTGTACTTTTATTTATTTCATGTGTTCATTACTTATTTAAAATAAATTAGTTTAAATAAGTAAGTACATCTATTTTTAAAAAGGAAAGAAAAGATTACTATACTGACAATTATTTAGAAGTTTGCCACTAACCAGTACTCCTTTATTCTCAACACACTCTCAGATGTAACCAGTCATAAAGAGGAAGCATCTGGACATATTTTTACACCATTATTTGTCACTACTGCCAACGTATGCTATTTAGTAATGTGAACAGCATTACTACTGTTACATTTTTATTATTTTGAAACAGGTCAAAAGTTGTATAATTGTTTATATTTATGGACTGCCTATTTTGTGCTGAACTGTTATGCTTAGAAACATGTGTAAAATTTAATACAATAAATCTATATGGAAGGTAATATGACTAATGATTTTGGATGAGAAAATTGAGGTTCATAACACTAGTGAGGATCTGGGATTTGAATCAAGGTCTCTCTGTCCACTGTTGTGCTCATTTCATTTGGAATATATTCATGTGATTATGTTCCATGATTCCTATTGCAAATATATATATTAGCCCATCAATGGTTCAAGATCATGCAACCCTCAGCTCTCTGTGGTATGGTGTGGAAGGCAGCAGATAAGCAAGTAAAATTGCTAAATGCATTATACCTTTAAACTACCAGAGCAGGATTTATTCTGCACTACCAGGGTACCTCATGCAACGAGTTGACTCACTGGAAAAGACTCTGATGCTAGGAAAGGTTAGGGGCGGGAGGAGAAGGGGACGACGGAGAATGAGATGGCTGGATGGCATCACCGACTCTGTGGACATGAGTTTGAGTGTACTCCGGGAGTTGGTGATGGACAGGGAGGCCTGGCGTGCTGTGATTCATGTGGTCGCGGAGAGTCGGACACGACTGAGCAACTGAACTGAACTGAACTGAACCAGGGTACAAAATTACCCAAAGATGAATAATATAATTCTGAATACAGAAAGTTCGTGCTTAGTAACTCAGTCATGCCCGACTCTTTGTGACCCCATGAACGGTATAGCCCATCAGGCTCCTGTGTTCATGGGATTCTCCAGGCAAGAATACTGGAGTGGGTTGCCATTTCCTTCTCCACGTAAACAGAAAGTTTGCCTGTAGCCTAAACCCTATCCCTCAACTCAAGATTGGCACATCCAACTACCTCATCAGTATCCCCAAGTGGATGTGAAATACACATCTCAGACACAACATACTCAAAACTCAGCTCTGCCGTGCCCACCTGAGCCTGTTGCCGTCAGAGTCCTCCGCATCTCTGTCAAGGCTGCCCTTCTGGTCTACTCTTCCAGTGCCTCAGCAGCTTTCTTCTCTTTTCATCTCCCTTTTTCTCTCCTTTCCTTTCCTTCTCTCTCCTGTCTTCTCCTTGTCCTATATCTAATCCATCAGCAATTGCTATTTTCTCTATTATCAAAATATACACAGAATCTAATCTTTTCTCACAAATTCATCATTAGTTTCTCCTCTGATCCAGTCACCACCCACTCTTGCCTGCATTACTTTAAAAAACTTTTAGGATGTCTCCTTGCTTTTATCCACACCCTATACTACCTATTCTCTGTTCAGCATCCAGAGTTATCCATCTTAAATATGTCAGTTAGTACAGTACTCCCATGTTTAAAAACCCTCTAATGGCACAGGACAAAACCCAAAAGCTTACAATTATCTACATAACTTGACTTCATTATCTCTTCATCTTTATCTCTGTAATCTACCCTTCCCCTAACATTCTCTAGCCATCCTGCTCTCTTTGCCAGTCTTAAAAATCTCTCTAACCTTAGGACACTTGATCTTTCTTCTGCAGGGAGTGCCTCCCAGTACCCAAGTATCTACATGGTTTTCTCCATCACCTTACTCAAATTTCTATTCAAACATTCCTCTCTCCACAAATTTTTCCAAGACCACCTATTTCAAACTCTAGCCCTGTTCCTGGTGCTATCTGTCTCTTCTCTGGTTTATTTCACACCACAGCTCCTATTACCTTTTAATATACTTTATAATTTTTTGTTATTATGTTTATTGACTATCTTCACCAAAATGCAATTTCCATGAGGGTAGGGATCTTTTTTCCTATTGTTTAAACTTCTGTTGTATTATTAGTAACTGACAGATAAACATTTGTTGATAGACTGGATAAAATAAATGACATCTTTCAAACCATATTCGATGAAACACTATTCCTGTGAGATGCTCTGCTAAAAAGCAGGGTAGGACAGACTTGTGATGAAATAAATTTGGAAAATTCTGCACACTATAATCCCTTTTATATGTCTGCTCCCTCTATAAATATAAATAAATATACATATAACAAACATTTATAAATACTAATAGTATATTGTTCTATAACAATATAAGAAAACACATATAATATATATAAACAAATATATATTGCATATTTAAATATATACTTTGCATATTATTATGCAAGAACTAAAACAGTGTTAATGGTTGAAAAGACAGATAACTGCCTGAAGGAATAACTGAAATTAATTATGAAAGGTAGGAAAGAAAACTAAAGATTGTGAATGTGCTGATAGATTGCAAATAAAGTACTCAACTAATTGAACAGGACATAAAGAATGAGGAATTACTAAAGACATTAGAGATGGAAAAGGGAATATTTAATAAAATTCAGTAAAAAGACATGATGGTCAAAAAAGTTTGAAACTATACAAAAACATTTTAAGAAAAAAAGTAGAGGGAAAACACAGGTAACAGACACCTAGAATTACAAAGTTCTAGGAAGTACTCTAAATTTTTCTTTACTTTTCATGAAAATTGTTATTTAGTGACTTTTAATAAATTTGCTATTTAGAATGTAAAATTAGAGAAGATAGATTGTATACTCTATTTGTCAGTTCAAGAAAATTTGCTATTTTCAAAATTAGACATACATAGGCATAGAATTTACAGGTAGATTAGCACATTATCCAGAGAAAGGTAATGCTTTATGTTCTTTCTAAATTATGTTATTACTTTTAGATACTAGACATATGAAGTGATAAAGGTCTTGCTTTACAACTTATCCCAAACCTGACCTGTCTTAGATGCATTTCCATTAACATTAGTAATTTTTATTTGCCCTGAATGAAAAGTGTTAGTTGCTCAGTTGTACCTGACTCCTTTGTGACCCCATGAGCTGTAGCCCACCAGGTTCCTCTATCCATGGAATTCTCCAGGCAAGAATATAGGAATGGGTAGCCATTCCCTTCTCCAGGGGATCTTCCTGACCCAGGGATAGATGCCAGGTCTCCTGCATTGCAGGCAGATTCCTTACCGTCTGAGCCACCAGTAAAGCTCCTTGAGTAAAAGGGCCTTGTGGTGGCTCAGACAGTAAAGAATCCACCTGCAATGCAGGAGACCTGGGTTCAATCCCTCGGTCAGGAAGATCCCTTGGAGGAGGTCTTGGCAACCCACTCCAGTATTTTTGCCTGGAAAAGCCACATGAACAGAGGAGCCTGGTGGGCTAAGTTCATGGGGTCATAAAGGAGTCAGATGTGTCTGAGTGACTATGCACACATAGATTGGAAACCAAAAAGCAAGAGGCTTTTCACTCTCCATTCCCCATTTAGTTCAAAGGAAGACAGGAAAATTTCCTTGCTCTTGACAGAAATCTTGACCTGATGCTAAACATAGCAACAGTATGCAATGATTCTATTCTATACCTATATAGGTAATAAGTGTTTATCTAGGCTATAATATGTACTCTATCTACTACCTGGGGGTTTAACAGTGGATTTAGAAAAATTATCCACTTAAAGACCAAATAGTACTTTAATAATAACAAAGAGCTTCAGTTCAGTTCAGTTCAGTCACTCAGTCGTGTCCGACTCTCCGCGACCACATGAATCACAGCACTCCAGGCCTCCCTGTCCATCACCAACTCCCGGAGTTCACTCAAACTCATGTCCACAGAGTCGGTGATACCATCCAGCCATCTCATTCTCTGTTGTCCCCTTCTCCTCCCGCCCCCAACCTTTCCCAGCATCAGAGTCTTTTCCAGTGAGTCAACTCGTCGCTTAAGGTGGCCAAAGTATTGGAGTTTCAGCTTTAGCATCAGTCCTTCCAATGAACACCCAGGATTGATCTCCTTTAGAATGGACTGGTTGGATCTTCTTGCAGTACAAGGGACTCTCAAGAGTCTTCTCCAACACCACAGTTCAGAAGCATCAATTCTTCGGCGATCAGCTTTCTTCACAGTCCAACTCTCACATCCATACATGACCACGGGAAAAACCATAGCCTTGACTAGACGGACCTTGGTTGGCAAAGTAATGTCTCTGCTTTTGAATATACTATCTAGGTTGGTCATAACTTTCCTTCCAAGGAGTAAGTGTCTTTTAATTTCATGGCTGCAGACTTAAGCTAAATCATAGGATCAGTTCAGTTCAGTTCAGTCACTCAGTCGTGTCTGATCTATTGTGACCCCATGAAGGCACACCAGGCCTCCCTGTCCATCACCAACTCCTGGAGTTTACCCAAACTCAGGTCCATTCAGTTGGAGATGCCATCCAACCATCTCATCCTCTGTCATCCCCTTCTCCTCCCACTTTCAATATTTCCCAGCATCAGGGTCTTTACAAATGTGTTAGTTCTTAACATCAGGTGGCCAAAGTATGGGAGTTTCAGGTTCAATATCAGTCCTTCCAATGAACACCCAGGACTGATCTTTAGGATGGACTGACTGGATCTCCTTGCAGTCCAAGGGACTCTCAACAGTCTTCTCCAATACCATAGTTCAAAAGCATCAATTCTTCAGTGTTCAGCTGTCTTTATAGTCCAATTCTCACATCCATACATGACCACAGGAAAAACTATAGCCTTGACTAGACAGACCTTTGTTGGCAAAGTAATGTCTCTGCTTTTTAACATGCTGTCCAGGTTAATCATAACTTTCCTTCCAAGGAGTCAGTGTCTTTTAATTTCATGGCTGCAATCACCATCTGAAGTGATTTTAGAGCCCCCCAAAATAAAGTCTGACACAGTTTCCACTGTTTCCCCATCTATTTACCACGAAGTGATGGGACTAGATGCCATGATCTTAGTTTTCTGAATGTTGAGCTTTAACCCTAAATCAAATCCCTTATGATTATACAGTGGAAGTGAGAAATAGATTTAAGGGACTAGATCTGATAGACAAAGTGCCTGATGAACTATGGACAGAGGTTCATGACCTTGTACAGGAGACAGGGACCAAGACCATCCTCATGGAAAAGAAATGCAAAAAAGCGAAAAATGGCTGTCTGAGGAGGCCTTACAAACAGCTGAGAAAAAAAGCAAAATAGAATGGAGAAAAGGAAAGATATAAGCGTCTGAATGTAGAGTTCCAAAGAATAGCAAGGAGAGATAAGAAAGCCTTCCTCACCGATCAATGCAAAGAAATAGAGGAAACAATAGAACAAGAAAGACAAGAGATTTCTTCCAGAAAATTAGAGATACCAAGGGAACATTTCATGCAAAGATGGGCTCAATAAAGGACAGAAATGGTAGGGATCTGACAGAAGCAGAAGATATTAAGAAGAGGTGGCAAGAATACACAGAAGAACTGTACAAAAAAGATCTTCACAACCCAGATAATCACAATGGTGTGATCACTCACCTAGAGGCAGACATCCTGGAATGTGAAGTCAAGTGGGCCTTAGGAAGCATCACTACGAACAAAGCTAGTGGAGGTGAAGGAATTCCAGTTGAGCTATTTCAAAATTGAAAGATGATGCTGTGAAAGTGCTGCACTCAATGCGCCAGCTCATTTGGAAAATTCAGCAGAGGCCACAGGACTGGAAAACGTCAGTTTTCATTCCAATCCCAAAGAAAGGCAATGCCAAAGAATGCTCAAACTACCACACAATTGCACTCATCTCACACGCTAGTAAAGTAAAACTCAAAATTCTCCAAGCCAGGCTTCAACAATACGTGAACCCTGAAATTCCTGATGTTCAAGCTGGTTTTAGAAAAGGCAGAGGAACCAGAGATCAAATTGCCAACATCTGCTGGATCATCAAAAAAGCAAGAGAGTTCCAGAAAAACATCTATTTCTGCTTCATTGACTATGCCAAATCCTTTGACTGTGTGGATCACAATAAACTGTGGAACATTCTGAAAGAGATGGGAATACCAGACCATCTGACCTGCCTTTTGAGAAACCTATATGCAGGTCAGGAAGCAACAGTTAGAACTGGACATGGAACAACGGACTTGTTCCAAATAGGAAAAGGAGTACATCACGGCTGTTTATTGTCACCCTTCTTATTTAACTTATATGCAGATTACATCATGAGAAATGCTGGGCTGGAAGAAGCACAAGCTGGAGTCAAGATTGCCGGGAGAAATATCAATAACCTCAGATATGCAGATGACACCACCCTTATGGCAGAAAGTGAAGAAGAACTAAAGAGCCTCTTGATGAAAGTGAAAGAGGAGAGTGAAAAAGTTGACTTAAAGCTGAACATTCATAAAACTAAGATCATGGCTTGGGTATGATATATTACTATATGGTTTACTATATATTTTAAACTATATAGAGTATGGTTTGTGTGCATGCTAAGCAGCTTCAGTTGTGTCCAATTCTTTGCATCCCTATGTACTATAGCCCTCCAGGCTCCTCTCTCTGTCCATGGGGATTCTCCAGTCAAGAATACTAGAGTAGGTTGCCATGCCCTCCTCCAGGGAATCTTCCCAAACCAGGAATTGAATCGGCATCTCTTACATCTCTTGCATTTCAGGTAATTTCTTTACTAGTAGTGCCACCAAGAAAGTCCAGGGTATGGTTTACTACTGTATTAAACTACTATGTTACTATTACTAAAAAACAAAACCTACTGTTTGCCACACTTTTGTTATAGAATTGAGTATTAACTTTTAAAAAGAGAAGATAAATGTTAAGTGTTCACATTTGCCAAAAATAAGAACAGAACTATGTCACAAGAAAATAATCCAGATTTAGAGGTCATGGTATTGATCACACGATTCACTTTCTTAAAGACTTTGGAAAAAACTGTAGAATTCAGTTAGAAGGGCAATTTATTCTCCCAGTAAACCCCCCAATAGTATACTGAGAAATGCCGAAATAGACAGGCACATAAACTAGGTCCTGGAAACAATATCAGGGCTTGAGGACAAAACAAACAGACAAAAAGGAAAACCCAATATGTCCAAATCATCAATTAGCCTGAATCCCCTACCAGTGAAAATACATTTGGATTCATTTATTCATTGAGCACCTTCTATATGGTAGTGACCTGAATAAAATAGAACAAGTGGATGGAAAAAATAATGACTGCTTTAAGAGAAGTAGGCTGGACAAGATTTGATAATGACATAGAACATAGAGAAGAAGGATGACTCTCCTTCATGACCTGCTAGGCCAATAGCTGACTGCTGGCCTCATTCACTGACAGCGAAGACCCAGGGGAAAGAGCTCACTTGAGGGGGATCAGGGTAGGATTGGTAAGTTCATTATTGGACACACTGAGATCTGGGTTTCTGTGAGATATCCAAGTGGAGATGTCAGGAAAATAGATATTAAGAGTCCGACCCTAACAAGAAATCCAGCTTCCAACATTACTTGGAGGTTAATCTTCATTGATACCCACTGAAGCGACTTAGCAGTAGCAGCAGCAATCTTCATTGATAGTAATTAAAATCATGAAAATGGATGAGTTTACTCAAAAAGTATGTTTGAAGATAGAAAAGAGCCCAAGATAGTCATGAGAAACAGCAATGAAAACACAAAATAGGAGAATCCACAAAGCAGAACTGAGCCAACTTAAATTGTGCACGGGGAGAGAAAAATCATTTTTCTGCTTTTCCAAAAATAGAATTGTAGAAATTATCTCACTGTCTTGACACTATGGGTGGCCTTAAGTGTGTACTTAAGTGTGTGATGCAAGGGTCATTTAACCAGGGTTTTAGGTGGCTTAGAGAAAGGCTTTGTACACATCTGTAGACAGCTTGAGAAGCAGTGGCAGATAGCTGCAGTGCTTGCTACCAGAGAGTTAACTGGTTGTAGAAGGGAGATTTTTCAAGTTGCTCTCAGCTCTCAAGGTTAAATGATGAGAGGGCTTTCTTCATTGCACCTTCTCAAGAAGGTGAAATTGGGAGATTTAACCTGAATAATTCACGTGAAAATAAAACCATTTGGGGCTTGTCATTGCTTAATGTAGAAATCCATCATTATTTTACACAACTGGATACACTTAGTTCTTCACTTTTTATCACAGAAACTCAGGAGGCGTGTAACTACATATTCATTCTCAGTAAAACTCTTTGTTGCCAAGATGAAGTACAAAAGTGGAGAGGTCAGAAAAAGAGTGTGCATTCTCCCAGTGTATTTCAGTTTGGAGGTGACCTCACTGAACTGCAGAATACTTAAACCTGATCACAACTGGCCTTCACAACAGGGCAGTGTGAGGCTTCAGATGTATTGAAGTGATTTCCCAGAAGTTTTCCATAGTCCTTTGGGATTTGAAAGAAACCTAACCCTTGAATGAAGTGAAACATCCTTTGCCAGAAAATTAGCATCATCATCAGGGGTAGTATTGTAAGAATGCAGTTCAGGTACCAAAAGATACACAGTCTAACTGGAGTTAAAGACATCGGCAATTCCTCTGTTAGGGTTTTTCCAGTAGTCATGTATGGATATGAGAACTGGACCATAAGGAAGGCTAAGCACCAAAGAATTGATATTTTTGAAATGCGATGCTGAAGAATACTCTTGAGAGTCCCTTGGACAGCAAGGAGATCAAACTGGTCAACCTTAAAGGAAATCAACCCTGAATATTCATTGGAAGGACTGATGCTGAAGCTGAAGCTCCAATACATTGGCCACTTGATGCAAGGAGCCGACTCACTGGAAAAGTCCCTGATGCAGGGAAAGATTGAGGGCAGGAGGAGAAGGGGATGACAGAGGATGAAATAGTTGGATGGCATCACTGAGTCAATGGACGTAAGTTTGAGCAAACTCAGGGAGATAGTGACAGACAGGGAAGCCTGGCATGCTGCAGTTCATGGAGTTGCAAAGAACTGGACATGACTGATTGATTGAACAACAACAGTTCCTCTGCAAGGGGGAAACTTGCCCTGCAAGGTCCAGGACCTCCTAGAAAATGCTCCGTCAACTGACACTTTCCTTTAGTTTCAAAATGGTCTCCTAATCCACAGAATTGAAGTCTATTTGAGGTTCTACATTACTAAGATAAATATTATTTAGTTATAAAGAAATAATTTGAATTTAGGCCCAAATGCTGTGTCTGAATCATAAAAGAATGATATCTTTGATGGATATTACATCAAAGGACCATGGATTACCTGTATGCATCTGTAGTCCATCTCTGAAATCTCTCTCCGCTCTCTCTATAAGAGCAAGAATTATACTCAACTTCAGAATGTGAACAGCCCCCAGTCCTCGCCCTAGAGCTACTGAACACAGCAGGACACGTTTCTTTCCTGGCTATCACTATTTGAATCTGCAGGGATGTGCTGAAAGAAGGGCTCTCCCGGCCCTGCCTGGAAAACATTCTAATATCAGCACGTACCTGCCTGAGTGGTGGGAAGCAGAGCCCTCTTCCCCTCTGAGATGAGAAGCGGGAGTTGATTGCTCCCTGTTTAGCTCTTAAGGTGTAAGTCTCTGTTCTTTGTCTCTTCAGTTGGAGGAAAAGACCTGTTCTTAGTTTCCTCTTCAGACTTAGAAAATGAAGTTCCATCTTCAATTTTCAATCAGACCAAAAATGGTAGTGCCATACACCAGAAGCATGCACAAAGTACATGATGGCAGAGAGGAGGTAGGGAACTACTCTGTATGGGACAAGCAGAGGACACTTCATGGAATAAGTGACTGAACTTGCTCTTGAGAGTAAGTAGATGTTTTCCGTGAGGTCAAGACAGCAAGAGTACATTTGGCAAAGGAAATAGCATATGTAAAGTCATAAATAAAATGGTGATATTTTCTGGATAACTACCAAAAAATCAATGAAATCTGAGGTATAAGAGGGGCTTTCCTGGTGGCTCAGAAAAGTGTAAGAAGTAGATGATGAGTCTAGTACATAAGAACCTCAATTGTGAGCCGCATGCAATGCAAACAGTACTGGATTTTATTCTCTAAAGGTGATGAGTTTCAGTGAAAAATTACTGGCAGGGAAGGGCATGATTTGATTAGTGTGTAGCCTGACTGTGAAGATAGTCTCAATCATCAGGCTCGGGGAACAGCTTCTCAGAACCTAGAGCCAACTGTGTTAAACAACTCTTTGCCTTGCCATCTACTTTACACAGAGAAGTGAAATGATTATATCACTTACAATATCAAAAATAGTCTAGACTTACATACACATGTCCTTTGGTCTCACTTCAGCAGCTAGAGAAAGAAGCAATTTATAAGAAATGCCAGCAAGCAGATTTTTTTTGGACAGAGAGGGGTGACATTTGTGCACAAGAAAATGCCAGGGTACATAAATTAGCACCATCTCCTCCTCTTGGCGGAAAATCACAGAATGTATATTCACTTTAAAGTGGTAGAAAGTCAAGAGATTTTAAGTTTACACTGGGCACCATTCTCTCCTTAATTAACAACAATAATAATATCACATGTTTCTTGGATATTTATAAATTATAAATTATTTTCAAATTTAATATTTCATATAATCAACACAACATCTCTGTAAGGAGCTGGAGAGCTAGGCAGGACCTATCCTTTTATCTCCCATATATATGTATATATATATCAAAAATAGTAGTTCCAGAATCCAAATGCTATAGCATTGGGCTTATTCTTTTTTCCATTATATTCCACACTACATATGTAGGAGATAATAGACATGTGTACATGTCCAGAAAGCCAAGCTAACTAGTTTCTAATGGATTGGGCAAGGTCATCCTAAACTCTCCAATCTGTTCTTGCACTCAACAATTGGGGAGAGTCAGGTAAAGTAGGACATGACAAAGATAAATCCCATGGGCACCCCCTATGATCTCGTAGCACTTTTCCCCGCAAACTTCCCCTTTCCATCCCATCATCTCCTGCGGAATTCCATTCTCTTAACAGGCTAATTATATACTTCAGAGTTTGACCACAGAAATAACAACAACCTTCGGTTTATATAGCTTTGTTTTTTCTCATTCTGTTTTCAGAAGCCCAAAGTACTTTTTTAATTGCTTAAAGGGTAGGGAGGTCTTGTGGTGAGCCTGTCTTTCCCTTTATGTTAAGTTGTTTGACTCCACAGTAATTTCCCTTTTTGACCACCTGCCTCTACCAAACGGTAAAAGATGAAATGAAAGAAAAATAGAGGATGGCATGTGAGCACCACAAAATTAAAATCCCCCCTTTTTCTTCTATCATACATGGTTTATGAGCAAGGAATGCCTAAAGAGATGGATATTAATTCAAAAATGGAGTAAAAGTAAAACACTGAGCAGTTCAGTTCTCGGAGTTTGCCTATAGGGAGGTAACCATCACTCTTCTGTCTGCCACTAACACCACTGTGTGGTATAAAAGAGCCACGATAGCTAGCGTTTGAATTACACAGTAGTCAAGCTAGATAATTAAATTTCCCTTCCAGAAAGAATATGTCCCTGCTGAGGAAACCTTATTGCATACTGGTGTTCATGGTGGCCATTATTAAATTTGTAGGACATGTCTTTGTATTACAACGATTCATGTAAAAGTTATCGTTACACAACCCAAAATGGTCAGAAAAGGGAACAAAATTCCAGCATGGTTTGAAAAAGGATCTGAAATTCTCCCAAGATTTACTTAACGAAGTGCCTCCTAACTCTGCATCAATGGCAAAGAGAACAACTGCCCAAAGTGTTCTTGCTTTTCCTTGATGGATGGTAAATGGGGAAGCTTCTGCTATAGGAAAACCACATCCAATCCCCTGCTGCTGCTGCTGCTAAGTCACTTCAGTCGTGTCCGACTCTGTGTGACCCCACAGATGGAAGCCCACCAGGCTTCCCTGTCCCTGGGATTCTCCAGGCAAGAACACTGGAGTGGGTTGCCATTTCCTTCTCCAATGTGTGAAAGTGAAAAGGGAAAGTGAAGTCGCTCAGTCGTGTCGACCCTTAGCGACCCCACGGACTGCAGCCTACCAGGCTCCTCCATCCATGGGATTTTCTAGGCAAGAGTACTGGAGTGGCTTGCCATTGCCTTCTCCAATCCCCTAGAAACTTCTAAAACTGTTCTTTGAGGATATTTCAGTGTCCCGAGTTGATGTGATATAGGAGGAAGGTGTGATGATGACCTACAAATATGAAAATAAGTTCTGTTCACTGTTAAGGGATTCCAGTTCTAATATTGATTCCAATTTTGTGCATATGTTGTTGCAAAGGTTTCCCTCAGATATTAATTGGGCATATTGATGTATTTTTTAATCAAGTTTAAGAATGCACTACATAAGACACAAATATAATTTGACTAGACTCACAATAATCTCTCCTAAAAATCTGTGTTACTGTGAATATCCCTTGTGTTTTATTTAGAGAGACAGAAAGAGAGAAACAGATGTTACTATTATACTATTATGTGATCCTAAAAGGCATATGTGTCTCTCATTTCTATTTGGTTTGAATTCCGTGTAACATCTATGAAACAGTTACCTCTATCTTATGCCTTTTTCAACCCCCCCCACATAGTACCTAGCTCAGAGTTAGTACTCAAAAACTTTTGCAAATAATTTGTCAATCACCAAGTAATTACTGAAAATCTGTGTATCATTCATGATGTTTTTGCTCTATGGAAAATAAATATATATATATAAGAACCTTGCCTTAAAAATCACATAAACTTGTTGGAAAGACAATAATATTGACATTTCAAATGTTCCAGTATTTTTTAAACATAAGTTTCAATCCTGAACATAATCAAACATGTAATATGGGTCTTTAAGAGTCTTTACTTCTTCCTTTGAGTTTATCATATCAAACTTTTATTTCTCATTCATTCTTTCTGTACTACTCCATGTGCTTCTGGAAAACAGGTGTTTTTGTTTTGTTTTTCCTTTCAGCAAAATTGACTTAAATGAGTGCAGAATAATGTGAAAGATAGAAAAAGTACTATTCATTTAATTAATACAGGTCTTCAATAAATTTTGTCTTCTCAAGTATTTTTCCTACTCTATAGTCAAATATCTCTTATTGATGGAAGAAAGGGTATCATATGTTTAAAGTGCTAATATATTTTACTGACAAATTTGAGGATGGGAATTCAGATACAGTATATTTTCAATCACTGAGGAAGCCTCAGTTGGCTACTTCAAACAGCTGCTTTTTGGTTTTGTCATTGCAATTTTTTACTCTACCAGAAATGCATCATATCAGTCCCTTCTTAAACATTTCACCTAGCTCACTGTCATAAAGGACAGGATCCATGCATTCTATCTTGGCAAAATAAGGCCTTTCATAAACAAACTCTTATCTGCCTTTCCAGTCTCATTTTGGGTGGAGGTAGATGGCAATTTTCTAGGTTGACTTTGAGAAAGCAGCCAAAGAGGGTCAATTCTATTTCAGATTAGAAGGGATTCCCAACATTTTGGAAATTTATTTTAAAAATGGCTTATATCTATTCTTGATTCAAAAGAGAGCATTTTAACATCACAACAATAAGCAAGGAAGCTTAGGTGTTAGAATTGAGCAAATTCTGTAACCGATTGCTTTTTATTAGAATACAACATATATCAAAGGAGTAGAAATTCCAGACAGCTCATTATTAAAGAGAAAGATGAATAAAAGCAGACTGCATTTTATCTAAGTTATCCAGCTGATCAATCAATTCAAATGAGTCTTTCTATTACAGGGATATCAGCCAAACTGGCACTCCAATCTCTGATTGATAGCTGAGAGTAGGATTAATTTGGGGTCATAAGAAAAGAATGAAACAACCATTCCCTTTTTTTATTTATAAATCTCATAAAGAGATGATAGGTCCTTAGACAGTTAGGTAAATAAGAAAGCATATCTAGGGTATTCTTTTTTAAAATTCCAGACCACTGTTTGTGCTGAATAGGTGATAATAAACTGTCATTTGACACTCTTTTAATCATCCAAAAGAATTTAAACTCTCAAAGACTCAGTCCCAGGATTTACAATGCACGCCCCAGAATCTATGCTGGTAGCCTCTGCCTTCACTTGTCATACTGGATACTCACAAACTATGCAATAGTCTTTGGGCTACCCAAGATTTTGGCTAGCTTTGTGCCTCCTTAGATGTTCTCTTGCCCCTTTGACTAGCTTGAAGGTCCCAGGGATGTTATGTTGCTCTTAAATGGGCATTTTGAAATGTGCTGCAAGTGACAGGTTATGGTCAGGAGCCAGCTGTTCACATATTTGATCAGCCAGCGGGAAATCTTTCAGCAGTTCTTAAATAAAAAATACAGGATGGTGTCGGTGTTTGGTGACACTGTTTTTAATCTTCACATTTCTCACTGACAAGAGGTAATAGTTATCCATGGGAGACCTGTCACATGACAACAGCTTCTTTACCACCAGGAGAGTCACAATATGGCCTACGAAACTACCTTAGCAGTCATAGCATTTGGTGCTACTCTTTCTGAAAAGGCTATGTTAGGCCAGAGAGGATTAAAAAGAAAAACTGTATTATCATTAGAATTTCTTTTATTTCTATTTTTCTAAATTAGTATAAAATGCCTTCTCTATTAATATTAATATAATCACAGAAATTAAAGCAGGGCATAAAATTGCATTTCAATTCTAATATCTTGAAGTTAGACCATAAAGTGAACTGATTTACTGACAGGTCAAATTGATCAAAGAACCATCATCCCAAGACTGAAATCTAGCATTCCCGTCATCATCTGCAGCAAGTAAAAGTTTTACTTTGCTGCTGATCGGAGTGAAAGAATGGGATGGGTTTCATTAGAAGACCCTATTCTAAGGAATGTTTTATCTTGAATTCTGGAATTGTTCCAGGAGTATCTATCACCAATTTATAGAAGGGTCAGAGAACACTTCATCATATTCTACAGTCAATCACTAAAAATTAATATGTATAATAATAACACAAAGTATCCAGGTACAGAGGAAATACAAACACAAAACTTGATCAATAATTTTTTAAAAGAAAACTTCAAAGCAAAGTAAAGCATTAACTTCAGTCAAGATCATAAGAAGCAATGGTCCTTTTCTTTGTGACCACAAACTTGGGCTTTGCTGATTTTTCTTCATGCAGTGATGATGGACTATTAGCTACAACATAATTTACAAAGGTCTTTGCCATGTTTATGATAGAAAAGGTAATGCAGGAAAGCTTATTTCTGATATATGTGTGTTCATTAGAAGGACTGATGTTAAAACTGAAACTCCAATACTTTGGCCACCTGATGCGGAGAGCTGACTCATTTGAAAAGACCCTGATGCTGGGAAAGATTGAGGGCAGGAGGAGAAGGGGACGACAGAGAATGAGACGGTTGGATGGTGTCACCGGCAGAACGGACATGGGTTTGGGTGGACTGCGGGAGTTGGTGATGGACAGGGAGGCCTGGCGCGCTGCAGTTCATCGGGTCGCAAAGAGTTGGACATGACTGAGCGACTGAACTGAACTGATGCACACATATTCATAGGCTCTACAGTGTAACTGCAACATGCAGACTAAATGTGGAATATTATCCCTTTACCCTGGTGGCTCAGATGTTAAAGAATCTGCCTGCAATGTGGGAGACCCAGGTTTGATCCTGAGGTCGGGAAGATACCCTGGAGAACGGAAAGACTACCTACTCCAGTATTCTGTCCTGAAAAATCCCATAGACAGAGGAGCCTGGCAGGCTACAGTCCATGGGATCACAAAGAGTTGGACATGACTGAGCACACATGCATATGTCCACACAGAAATCCCTTCAAAATATCTAAAATTCAGTGTTTCTCAATCTCAGCTCTATAGACATTTTAGACCAGATCATCCTTTGTTATAAAAAGTTGTCCAGTGCATTGCAAGAGGTTGAGCAACACCCCTAACCACTACCAATTAGATCCTTCCTCCACCCACGTTGTGACAGCCAAAAATGTCTGACATCCATGGAGGGCAAAAATTATTCCCAGTTGAGAATCAATAGTCTAAATTGTTAAAAAGCAGTTCCTTCCATTCTTCTACCCAATATAGGGCAAGCCTTGTCCTTAATTCTTCACATAAAAACTAAGACATCATTCTTAAAGAAACATCATCGAAAATTTGCAAGTTTAAAATAAAAGCAGCTCAAGAATAACAGGATGATTATATGCAGCATTTCATGGTCCTCTGATTCCCATAGTGGGAGTCATCCTGATAGGCTCCTCCTGTGTGTTTCTCACAAGTTCAGTTCAGTCGCTCAGTCATGTCCAACTCTCTGCAACCCCATGAATCACAGCACGCCAGGCCTCCCTGTCCATCACCAACTCCCGGAGTTCACTCAAACTCATGTCCACAGAGTCGGTGATGCCACCCAGCCATCTCATTCTCTGTCGTCCCCTTCTCCTCCTGCCCCCAATCCCTCCCAGCATCAGAGTCTTTTTCAATGAGTCAGGTATTCGCAGGAGGTGGCCAAAGTATTAGAGCTTCAGCTTTAGCATCAGTCCTTCCAGTGATCACCCAGGACTGATCTCCTTTAGAATGGACTGGTTGGATCTCCTTGCAGTCCAAGGGACTCTCAAGAGTCTTCTCCAACACCATAGTTCAAATGCATCAATTCTTCGGCGATCAGCTTTCTTCACAGTCCAACTCTCACATCCATACATGACCACTGGAAAAACCATAGCCTTGACTAGACGGACTTTTGTTGGCAAAGTAATGTCTCTGCTTTTAAATATGCTATCTAGGTTTGTCATGAGAAGGCAATGGCAAGCCACTCCAGTACTCTTGCCTAGAAAATCCCATGGATGGAGGAGCCTGGTAGGCTGCAGTCTGTGGGGTTGCTAAGGGTCGGACACGACTGAGCGACTTCACTTTCACTTTTCACTTTCACACATTGGAGAAGGAAATGGCAATCCACTCCAGTGTTCTTGCCTGGAGAATCCCAAGGACGGGGGAGCCTGGTGGGCTTCCGTCTATGGGGTCACACAGAGTTGGACACGACTGACGTGACTTAGCAGCAGCAGCAGCAGGTTGGTCATAACTTTCCTTCCAAGGAGTAAGCGTCTTTTCATTTCATGGCTGCAATCAGCATCCGCAGTGATTTTGGAGCCCAAAAAAATAAAGTCTGACACTGTTTCCACTGTTTCCCCATCTATTTGCCATGAAGTGATGGGACCAGATGCCATGATCTCAGTTTTCTGAATGTTGAGCTTTAAGTCAACTTTTTCACTCTCCTCTTTCATTTTCATCAAGAGGCTTTTTAAAGGAAGCACCTAATCTCCCACCACTACCAGTGTTCTGAACACCTTTACCCTCAGAAACCAGCCTTGCAAAATGCTCAAAGAGAGGAAGAATTTGTTATCCACCCATCGACCCCCACACCATTCAGGACTACCCTTTGTCTTCAGGGCAGCTAACTGACATCAATGACACCAAAGAGGTGCTAAAGACAGACATCCCAGCAGACACTCTCTTAACCCTTTCATTAGTTGTGAATTGAATCCTGAGTTTAGCGACTATGACAGGAGTTCTATGACTTCTCAGAAATACATGAATAAAGATAACAATATTATGAGCTATTTATCACCTTCGACCTACCCATTTAGTTATGGCCTAAGTCTGTGGACAATAATATCAAAACCAACAGACTATCATTACTCTGTTCTGGATTATCCACTTGTTACTAACACTCTGAGTAGGATTTTAACATCCCAGTTCCTTTCTTAGTTTTTAATTCAGCATGAGTGAGAGCTACCTCAGTTCTCTCCACCTGTGCTCATCATCTATCATCAAACTGAGACAAATGAAAAACTACCCAAGGCTCTGCTTGAATAAGTCATGGTTTGCATATGGCACGGTGCATTCTAAATACATAGAAAGTAAAAAAAGAAAAATTATTTTTAATATCTCCACCAAAAAATAAAAAGAGGAATTGAGGGAGCTGACACATATAGCACACTGGCACAGTGAACCTCTTAGTGTGAAGTGGAGGCATTAGCACTGGTACTTTCCACGCAGGATGAATTGAAGGCTTCAGTTCTGAAAGATTAAAACTGCTTAGAGATTTGAAAAGGTGGTTTTTCGAGCCCAAACTTTTCAGATTTCAAAAATCATCGGGGCCAATTTCAGCCAAGGTGCCCCATTTTGTGTGTGTGTTGCGGAAGGATACTGGTCAAGCTTTGTTCAAAGTATTTATTCACTATTCATGCACATTGTGCAGGTAGCAAACAAAACTTTTAGCATATCAATAGCTGTGTAAATACCTCTGTTTCTGAGCAATAAAAAACATGAAAAATAAAGCAATGAAGAAAAGAAAGACTGTCAGTTCAGTTCAGTTCAGTCGCTCAGTCGTGTCCGACTCTTTGCAACCCCATGAATCACAGCATGCCAGGCCTCCCTGTCCATCACCAACTCCCGGAGTTCACTCAAACTCATGTCCATCGAGTCGGTGATGCCATCCAGCCATCTCATTCTCTGTCGTCCCCATCTCCTCCCACCCACAATTCTTCCCAGCATCAGACTCTTTTCCAGTGAGTCAATTCGTCGCATGAGGTGGCCAAAGTATTAGAGCTTCAGCTTTAGCATCAGTCTTTCCAATGAACACCCAGGATTGATCTCCTTTAGAATGGACTGGCTGGATCTCCTTGCAGTCCAAGGGACTCTCAAGAGTCTTCTCCAGCACCACAGTTCAAAAGCATCAATTCTTCGGCGATCAGGTTCTTCACAGTCCAACTCTCACATCCATACTTGACCACAGGAAAAACCATAGCCTTGACTAGACGGACCTTTGTTGGGACTCTAGAATAATGTAAATAGAGAATTGGCTTATAAATTTTTTAAAACATGAAATGTGGGTATTTACCTATATTATGTGGTTGATCACCAGCTGTAAGTGCAACTCTATTTTGGTTATTTTTGCCTATAAGTTTTAAATTACTTTAATTTATTAGGATTTTTAATTATTTGCTTTTAATATATTTATAGTGCTTAGAAATAGAAGATTATAACAGAAAGCTAAAAACTACTGGAAAAGTAGAAAAATTAATCATATTTGATAAATATGTAAACTTATTATTGTATCTTTTGAACTGTATTGCTTTGTTCACACTCTAACTTTTTCATTTATAGTGGTCCATAAGTCCTATTTAAAATGAGATAGGTAACTAATACAGAGATAGATCAGACTGATAGATAGATTTAAAAGCTTGCTATTTTCTGTTTTTCATTTCCAGGACATGTGTTTTCCACCATGATACTTCCACTAGTGAAAGGGCATTGAAAAAGCAAGGAAATAGTTCTAACCCACAGCTCAAAACAATCATGGACAACTATTAGCAGCTAATTATTTTTTTTAAAAAAAGAGATGATCCACTTCCATTTTCCACTTCAATATGTAAAGAGATTAGAAGTCATGACTTTTAGTTATATCAGTAAAGTTGAACAAACTGAAAATAAATGAATGATAGCAATATCATGTATCATGAGGGAGAGGAGTAAGGCATTGGATATATTGGATTGGGCAAAAATGTCATTCGAGCTTTTCCATACTTAAATGAACTTTTGGGCCAATCCAATAATTTCTTATAAATTACTGCACTACACATTAAGCAATTTGATATTATTTGAATACGAATTAGAGATACCAAGGGAATACTTCATGCAAAGATGGACACAATTAAGGACAGAAATGGTATGGACTTAACAGAAGCAGAAGATATTAAGAAGAGGTGGCAAGAATACACAGAAGAACTATATAAAAAACATCTTCATGATCCAGATAACCACAATGGTGTGATCACTCACGTAGAGCCAGACATCCTGTAATGTGAAGTCAAATGGGCCTTAGGAAGCATCGCTATGAACAAAGCTAACGGAGGTGATGGAATTCCAGTTGAGCTATTTCAAATTCTAAGAGATGATGCTGGGAAAGTGCTGCACTCAATGTGCCAGCTCTTTTGGAAAACTCAGTAGTGGCCACAGGACTGGAAAAGGTCAGCTCATTCCAATCCCAAAGAAAGGCAACGCCAAAAAATTTTCAAACTACTGCACAATTGCACTCATCTCACACACTAGCAAAGTAATGCTCAAAATTCTCCAAGCCAGGCTTCAACAGTACAGGAGCTGAGAACTTCCAGATGTTCAAGCTGGATTTAGAAAAGGCAGAGGAACCAGAGATCAAATTGCCAACATCTGCTGGATCATTGAAAAAGCAAAAGAGTTCCAGAAGAACATCTATTTTTTTCTTTATTGACTATACCAAAGTCTTTGACTGTGTGGATCACAACAAACTATGGAAAATTCTGAAAGAGATGTGAATACCAGACCACCTGACCTGCCTCCTGAGAAATCTATATTCAGGTCAAGAAGCAACAGTTAAAACTGGACAAGGAACAACAGATTGGTTCCAAATCAGGAAAGTGGTACATCAAAGCTGTATATTGTCATCCTGCTTATTTAACTTATATGCAGAGTACATCATGAGAAATGCCAGGCTGGATAAAGCACAAGCTGAAATCAAGATTGCCGGGAGAAATATCAATAACCTCAGATATGCAGAGGAAACCACCCTTATGCAAGAAAGCGAAGAAGAACTAAAGAGTCCCTTGATGAAAGTGAAAGTGAAAAAGTTAGCATAAAACTCAACATTCAAAAACTAAAATCATGGCATCTGGTCCCATCACTTCATGGCAAATAGATGGGGAAATAATGAAAACAGGGAGGGACTTTATTTTTTGGAGCTCCAAAATCACGGCCAATGGTGACTGCAGCCAATCAATTAAAAGACACTCCTTGGAAGAAAAGCTATTACCAACCTAGACAGCATATTAAAAAGCAGAGACATTACTTTGTCAACAAAGGTCCGTCTAGTCAAGGCTATGGTTTTACCAGTGGTCACGTATGGATGTGAGAGTTGGACATAAAGAAAGCTGAGCACTGAAGAACTGATGCTTTTGAAATGTGGTATTGGAGGAGACTCTTGAGAGTCTCTTGGACTGCAAGGAGATCCAACCAGTCCATCCTAAAGGAAGTCAGTCCTGAATATTCATTGGAAGGACTGATGCTGAGGCTGAAACTCCAATACTTTGGCCACCTGATGCAAAGAACTGACTCATTGGAAATGAGTGATGCTGGGAAAGATTGAAGGCAGGAGGAGAAGGGAATGACAGAGGATGAGATGGTTGGATGGCATCACCGACTCAATGGACATGAGTTCGAGTAAACTCTGGGAGTTGGTGATGGACAGGAAAGCCTGGTGTGCTGCAGTCCATGGGGTCGCAAAGAGTCAGATACAACTGGGTGACTGAACTGAACTGAATATGCACTTAGATTAAAATGCATATTACAATCCTAGAACAGCTACTAAATATCTTTTTTACAATAATATAATTGATATGCAAAGAGAAGAAACAAAATGAAGTAGCGTGAAATACCCAATTTTCAGGAGAAAAAGCGTAAAAAGAAGAAAAATAACAGAAACAACTCTGAATGCCATAAATAAGAAAACATCTTCAATATGTTATATTATCTGTGTTAATAATCTTTCTAAATATGAAGGATCTAAATATGCCAATTAAAAGGCAGGGATTATCAGAACACCTAGAAATAAAAGATAAGACTTAACTATTTGTTAGGTACAAGAAACCTACTTTAAAGACACAGAGAGGTTTAAAGTAATGGTATAGAGAAAGTTGTAGCAGGCCTACATGAAACAAAAGAAAGCTGGATTTACCATAATTATAGACAAAGTATATTTCAAACAAGAAAAATTACCAAGGATAAAGAGTGGCATAATATATGATAAAGGAGCCAACTATCCAAGAAAACAGAACACTCTTTAACATATGTGCACTTAACAGTACAACAGCAAAATATGTGAGGCAATCTCTCATAGAACTTCAATGACACAAAAGCAAATGTACTCTTACTTT
Organism: Moschus berezovskii; assembly: GCF_049115385.1. Classification (NCBI taxonomy): domain Eukaryota; kingdom Metazoa; phylum Chordata; class Mammalia; order Artiodactyla; family Moschidae; genus Moschus; species Moschus berezovskii. The sequence continues at coordinate 26,237,768 of NC_142466.1, forward strand.
TTTCAACTTCAACAGCTCTCCTTCAAAAAAATTGGTATATCAAATAGGCCTAATACCAGTAAGGACATAGTTGTCTTAAACAGCAGTATCAATCCATTTGATCTAATTTACATTTATAGAATAGTCCATTCAATAAGAAAAGAATGCACATTCTTCTCACATTGAACATCCACTAATATAGACCACATTCTGGGGCCATAAAACACTTTAATAAATTTAAAAGAATAAAAATCATACATAGCATGTTCACAGACCATCATGGAATTTAAGTAGCATTAGAAAAGACAGCTGGAAAATCCAAATACTTGGGTATTAAATAGCATAGTTCTAGAAATATAAGGTCAAAGGAGAAGCTTCCAGAAAAATGTTTTGGCCACCTCATGCGACGAGTTGACTCACTGGAAAAGACTCTAATGCTGGGAAAGGTTGGGGGCGGGAGGAGAAGAGGACGACAGAGAATGAGATGGCTGGATGGCATCACCGACTCTGTGGACATGAGTTTGCGTGAACTCCGGGAGTTGGTGATGGACAGGGAGGCCTGGCGTGCTGTGATTCATGGGGTCGTGGAGAGTCGGACACGACTGAGCGACTGAACTGAACTGAAAGATAGTATCAGAAAATTACTAGAGCTAATCAGCGAGTTTAGCAAAGTTGCAGGATACAAAATCAATACACAGAAATAACTTGAATTTCTATATACTAACAATGAAATATCAGAAAGAGAAATTAAGGAATCAATCCCATTCACCATTGCAACAAAAAAATTAGATATCTAGAAATATACAAACCTGAAGAGACAAAAGAAATGTACACAGAAGATTATAAGACACTAATGAAAGAAATCAAAGATGACATAAACAGATAGAGAGATATTCCATGTTCCTGGGTAGGAAGAATCAATATAATGAAAATGACTATACTACCAAATGCAGTCTACAGGTTTAATGTGATCCCTATCAAATTATCAATGGCCAAAAATTACCAAAAATTCCACAATTCATATGGAAACACAAAAGACCTTGAATAGCCAAAGCAATCTTGAGAAAGAAGAATGGAGCTGGAGGAATCAACCTTCCTGATCTCAGATTATACTACCAAGCTACAGTCATCAAAACAGTATGGTACTGGCACTAAAACAGAAATATAGACCAATGGAACAAGATAGAAAACCCAGGAATAAACCCATGCACCTATGGGTACCTTATTTTTTACAAAGGAGGCAAGAATATACAATGAGGCAAAGACAGTCTCTTCAATAAATGGTGCTGGGAAAACTGGACAGCTACATGTAAAAGAATGAAATTAGAACACTTCCTAACACCATCAGTTCAGTTCAGTTCAGTCGTTCAGTCGTGTCCGACTCTCCGCGACCCCATGAACTACAGCACGCCAGGCTTCCCTGTCCATCACCAACTCCCGGAGTACACTCAAACTCATGTCCACAGAGTCGGTGATGCCATCCAGCCATCTCATTCTCCGTCGTCCCCTTCTCCTCCCGCCCCCAACCTTTCCCAGCATCAGAGTCTTTTCCAGTGAGTCAACTCGTCGCATGAGGTGGCCAAAGTATTGCAGTTTCAGCTTTAGCATCAGTCCTTCCAATGAACACCCAGGATTGATCTCTAGAATGGACTGGTTGGATCTCCTTGCAGTATAAGGGACTCTCAAGAGTCTTCTCCAACACCACAGTTCAAAAGCATCGATTCTTCGGCGATCAGCTTTCTTCACAGTCCAACTCTCACATCCATACATGACCACGGGAAAAACCATTGCCTTGACTAGACGGACCTTGGTTGGCAAAGTAATGTCTCTGCTTTTTAATATACTATCAAGGTTGGTCATAACTTTCCTTCCAAGGAGTAAGCATCTTTTAATTTCATGGCTGCAATCAGCATCTGCAGTGATTTTGGAGCCCAAAAAAATAAAGTTTGACACTGTTTCCACAGTTTTTCCATCTATTTTCCATGAAGTGATGGGACCAGATGCCATGATCTTTGTTTTCTGAATGTTGAGCTTCAAGCCAACCTTTTCACTCTCCTCTTTCACTTTCATCAAGAGGCTTTTGAGTTCCTCTTCACTTTCTGCCATAAGGGTGGTGTCATCTGCATATCTGAGGTTATTGATATTTCTCCCAGCAATCTTGATTCCAGCTTGTGCTTCTTCCAGCCCAGCATTCCTCATGATGTACTCTGCATATAAGTTAAATAAGCAAGGTGACAATATACAACCTTGACGTACACCTTTTCCTATTTGGAACCAGTCTGTTGTTCCATGTCCAGTTCTAACTGTTGCTTCCTAACACCATACACAAAGATAAACCCAAAATGGATTAAAGACCTAAATGTAAGACCAGAAACTATAAAACTCTTAGAGGAAAAGACAGGCAGAACACTCAATGACATAAACCAAAGCAAGATCCTCTATGACCCACCTCCTAGAGTAACGGAAATAAAAATAAAAGTAAATAAGTGGGACCTGATTAAACTTAAAAGCCTTTGCACAGCAAAGGAAACTATAAGCAAGATGAAAAGACAACCCTCAGAATGAGAGAAAATAATAGCAATGACACAACTAACAAAGGATTAATTTCCAAAATATACAAGCAGCTCATACAACTCAATACCAGAAAAACAAACAACCCAATCAAAAACTGGGAAAAAGATCTAAACAGATATTTCTCCAGAGAAGACATACAGATGGCTAACAAACATATGAAAAGATATTCAACATTGCTCCTTATTAGAGAAAGGCAAATCAAAACTACAATGAGATATCACCTCACATCAGTCAGAATGACTATCATCACAAAGTCTACAAACAATAAATTCTGGAGAGGGTGTGAAGAAAAGGTAATGCTCTTGCACTGTTGGTGGGAATGTAAATTGATACAGCTACTATGGAAGATGGTATGGATATTCCTTTAAAAACTAGGAGTAAAACCGCATATGACCCAGCAATCCCACTCCTAGCCATATACCCTAAAGAAACCAAAATTGAAAGAGACACATGTATCCCATTGTTCACTGCAGCACTGTAAATAATAGCTAGAACATGGAAGCAATGTAGATGTCTATTGACAGATGAATGACAAAGAAGTTGTGGTACATATACAAAATGGAATATTAGCCATAAAAAAGAATGCATTTGAGTCAGTTCTAATGAGGTGGATGAACCTAGAACATATTATACAGAGTGAAGTAAGTCAGAAAGAGAAAGATAAATATCATATTCTAACCCATACATATGGAATCTAGAAAAATGGTATTGAAGAATTTATTTACAGGGCAGCAATAGAGAAACAGACTTAGAGAATAGACTTATGGACATGGGGAGAGTGGAGGAGAGGGTGAGATGTATGGAAAGAGTAACATGGACACTTATATTACCATATGTAAAATAGATAGCCAATGGGAATTTGCTGTATGGCTCAGGAAACTCAAACAGGGGCTCTGTATCAACCTAGAGGGGTTGGACAGGGAGAGAGATGGGAGGGAGGCTCAAAAGGAAACAGATGTATGTAGACAAATGGCTGGTTCACATTGAGGTTTGACAGAAAACAACAAAATTCTATAAAGCAATTATCCTTCAATAAAAAAATAAATTTTAAAAAAGTAATTTAAGCCTAAGGCTAGCAGAAGAAAAGAAATAATAAAAAACAGAGCATAAATCAATGAAATTAAAAACAAGAAAATGATAGAGAAAATCAGCAAAACAAAATACTATTATTTGAAAACACCAATAAAGTTGCTAAACACCTAGCCAGGCTAGCCAAAAAAGGAAAGAAAGAAGACACAAAATATCAATATTAGAAATGAAAGAGGGGTCATCACTACTAATTACATGGACACTAAAAGTAAAATAAATTAACACGGGAAACAACATTATAGCCCAAAACACTGATAACATGGATAAAATCAACCAATTCCTTGAAAAACACAATCTACCAAAACTTACAGGAAGAGAAACAGATAACCTCAATGAGCCTATATCAGGTTTAAAAGTTGAACCAGTAATAAATAATCTCCCATAAAGAAAAGACTAAACGCAGATGGTTTTCCTTGTGAATTCTATCAAACGTTTAAGAAAGAAATGATGCCAATTTCCCACTATCTCCTCCAGAAAATAGAAGCAGAAGGAATACTTTCTAATTTATTGTTTAAATTATGTTACTCCAGCCACATTGGTCTTCTTGGTTTTACTTAACTAAACTAGGAATATTTCTACCTCTGGGTCTTTACACCTTCTGGCCCTTCTATCAGGACACTCTACCTCAGAAGTTCTTATTGTCCATTTCTTTACCCCTTTGAAGTTTTTATTCTATGAGATCTGGCATCTATGTAAAGGGCAACACCACTGCACCTCTACCATCACTACTTATTCTCTTTCTCTGCTTTGTTTTTTCCCTCAGCACTTAATTGTATCTGGCAGGTTATATATTCTGCTGCTGCTGCTAAATCACTTCAGTCCTGTCCGACTCTGTGTGACCCCACAGATAGCAGCCCACCACACTCCCACGTCCCTGGGATTATCCAGGCAAGAACACTGGAGTGGGTTGCCATTCCCTTCTCCAACACATGAAAGTGAAAAGTGAAAGTGAAGTCGCTCAGTCGTGTCCAACTCTTAGCGTCCCCATGGACTGCAGCGCACCAGGCTCCTCTGTCCAAGGGATTTCCCAGGCAAGAGTACTGGAGTGGGGTGCCATTGCCTTCTCTGAATATATATTCTACTTGTCATTTTCTATCTCTCCTAATGGAAAATTCCATAAAGATAAGAGTTCTTGCATATTTTTTTCACTGCTTCATCTTCAGTAGAAAAGTGCCCCATCATAATAGTTGCTCAATATATAACCATAATTGATGAGTAAATGAATGGATGAATTATGCAAAATAATGTTTGACTTTTTTCAAAGCCTGGTTTACAATGAAAAGCATAACTCAAGAACTGCAAATAATTCCTTTTTCTTTAGGAGAGAAGACAGCAAATCCTACAACAGAATTGACTCCACGTTTTCTCCTGATGAACAGGTGATATAAATGCATATGCCTCTTAGGCAAAAGGAAGGGTGCAATTCATTAACCTGTTGAAATTACAGACTTATTTTTTTCTTTTTTTTGTCCTTAGAATTTTTTTTTTAAATTTGCTTATTTTTAATTGGAGGATAACTGCTTTACAACATGGAAATCATAACTGAAAAAGACACTTGTACCCCAGTGTTCACTGCAGCACTATTTACAATAGCTAGGACATAGAAGCAACCTAAAATCATAGCACTTTTTAATTTAAATCATTCATGTGCCATTCAATTATATAATTTCTTTATATCTAATATTTTATATTGCCATTTAAAATCCAGTATGCTTTACAGTGTTAATATATGTGATGCCATATAATTGCTTAGCACAGATTCCAAGCACTTATAATTTCTCAGGAAATGTTAGCTATTATAAGTTTGTCCTCAGGGAACATGTGCCTGCTATTTTTATAAATAGTCACCAGATGGCATTCTGGTTCACTTTGGGTGAACACTATTCATGAATTTCTCTTGGAAATATCTAGAAAATTAGAAATCTTAACTACCATCTTTTGCTCATCAAGTTCTTTACAGTCAAACACTAAACATCAAAACTGACATAACTTATTGTTTATAAGTACTAGAAACAAGAATCTGTTACCATCATAACCATGTCAAATGGGCACACAAAATTCCTACATTCTTCAATGCTGAAATACCATTTAGTATTTAAAATGTCATTTAAAGTCCTCTAACTCAGTGAATCTTTTCATCTCTTATTCTACATGCTAAATATCTAGAAATCATACTTGACACCTTTTTCTTGCCCACCACATAAATTCTATCACCAAATTCTGTTGACTTTATTTCCTATATATTTCTCAAACCCATCCATTTCTCCTCCTACTCTATTGCTCTTGTCATAGAAAACTAACATCAACTCTTCCCTGGAGTAAATCTGATGACAAACATGATTATGTTAGCTATGTGATGAAAAACATTCAGTTGAATGCCTCTTCTCTATAATAAAGATAAAATTATTTAACAAGGCAGGAAAGGCCCTCCAGGCTTACCTTCCACTCTCTCCCAGCTCTGTGTCCAGGCACACTGGTATACTCTCCCATGCTCCCTACTCGTACCTTAGAGCCTCTACCGTGCTGCTGCCTCTCCCTGAAATGTCTCGTTCTCAACCACATCCACCATTTTCACCTATTTAACACTCTTGCCTGGAAAATCCCATGGACAGAGGAGCCTGGTAGGCTTCAGTCCATGGGGTCACTAAGAGTCGGACATGACTGAGAGTCTTCAATTTCACTTTTCACTTTCACACATTGGAGAAGGAAATGGCAACCCACTCCAGTGTTCTTGCCTGGAGAATCCCAGGGACGGGGGAGCCTGGTGGGCTGCCAACTATAGGTTGCACTGAGTCGGACACGACTGAAGCGACTTAGCAGCAGCAGCAACACTCTTTGTAAATTAAATGGCTTTAACTTCTTTGCAGAAGTCTTCTCAATCTTTCTCCACTCCAGGTTCTACTGTTATTTGCTATCAGGAAGCTATATTCCATTTCTTCATTTATATCACTTAATAGTTTTAATTCGGAGAAGGCAATGGCAAGCCACTCCAGTACTCTTGCCTAGAAAATCCCATGGATGGAGGAGCCTGGTAGGTTGCAGTCCATGGGGTCGCTAAGGGTCGGACAGGACTGAGCGACTTCACTTTCACTTTTCACTTTCACACATTGGAGAAGGAAATGGCAACCCACTCCAGTGTTCTTGCCTGGAGAATCCCAGGGACGGGGGACCCTGGTGGGCTGCCGTCTATGGGGTCGCACAGAGTCAGACACGACTGAAGTGACTTAGCATAGCATAGTTTTAATTACCTTTATGAGTGTTTGATTATAGTCTTTCTTTCTCAGTAATTTATAAGTATTTAAGAGCAGAGATTATCTCTGATTTTGTTTCATTTAATCCCCAACCTCTCCCTGGTATCTGGAACATTTAAAGCATTCAGTATAGATTTGTTGAATGTATGAAGGAAGGAAATTTCTCTGTTGATTATATGACTCATTTCCAACAATTCTCAGTCTCTTTCTGTCTCACATTCCAGTTCCTGGAAAATAAAATCTTACTATTCCTGCCTAGATCACACCCAAATCCTTGATCAACAAACTATGGCCAGAGGTTTACGGTTAAGAGTAGAAATCTCATCACAGAGAGCTCATATGTATTTCTCTAGAAAAAGGGAGATTACTTTGAGTCAGCAGCTCACTAAGAATTATCTACTGTAAATCGCTACCTCACTCAATTGTTACAAGGAGTAAATTAGAAGTCATATTTACACCATAGTGTTCTGCCCTGTCTAGACTATATGTTTGGCACTTCAAAGACCTTCTTTTGCTTTAAATTACCTCTTCAAGTATTTTACATGCAAAAACAAACTGCTTCAATTTTCACTACCTTATTTAAGATTATAAAATCTTCAATCAGACAAATAAATGTTTTAAAGTATGTATTCATAACAATTACCTGGCATAAACCATGAAATAGTAACTCTTCATTTCCAATCATATATTGAAAAGCAATTATTCACAAAGCATTGACATTAATAAATAGTGGATAAGTAAGATTCACGCTCAAAGAGTTTATAGCCAGGGTGGTAGAAGATACGCAATCAGGATGCAATGAAAAGTCTTATGTAAGAGCTGAACACCAAACACCACAGAGGTACAAAGGAGAAAAAATGCCACAAAATGCAGGTAAGGAGATTTCTGAAATGATATTTAAATATATACATGAAATATTCTTCTGCACAAATTGCTATTGTGTATTTTTATTCCTTCACAGGAAAAATGTGGAGGCTATTCTGTATGGGCTTTCAGGTGGTGCTAGTGGTAAAGAATCCAAATGTCAATGTAGAGACTTAAAGAGATGCTGGTTCGATCCCTAGGTTAGGAAGATCCCCTGAAGGAGGGCGTGGCAACCCACTCCAGTATTCTTGCCTGGAGAATCCCATGGACAGAAGACCCTGGCAGGCTATGTTCCATAGAGTTGCAAAGAGTAGTATATGACTGAAGCAACTTCATACACATGCACACATTCTCCTGTCCACTTGAGGAGCAATATATAGGCCTTTCAAATTCATAAATGCTGAGAGTCATTTAGTCATAGAAAACCCAGACTCCCATGAACATCTCTTTTTTTCCCTACAAAACCCCATTTTCCTACCATTTAATGGAGAGAGCTTCCCTGCTAGCTTATATCTTATAAAAATTAGAAATGGGAGGCAGATACTGACAAGTGGGGACTACACTGTTGTATTTCATAACTTTCAAGTATCCACTATCCTTTGAATGCCTTGACTACTAAGAATCCACAATGAAACTGAATTTTTCCCACAAGTGGCTGATACTCTAATTTTTCAGTTTGGAGGAATCAAGCTAACAAAGCAATTCAAATATCAACTGAAAAGCAATCATAAAATCATGGGACAGAGGAGAATGTGAATTTCATCATGGTCTGGTTCCAAGTCAGTTGATTGAGCATAAAATATTTTATGCACTTGCAAGATTTCAAGGGTTAAACCTGTTTATACATTCTCCTTTCTTTCACAAATTGGATTAGACTTAACCTTAGAGAAGTTATAGCTAATCTCACTGAAAGAGTACACACAACCCTGAGGAATGAGTTCTTCCTTTAGTTCTTCTTTTAGTAAGCTGAAGTTCTCTCACATACCCTTAGTTATTTTAAATTGTTTGAGAATAAATTATAAATGTTAGAGGGCTAATTCAGAGAAGCTAATACTATTTGTACCCATCCTCAAGACAAATTCTATTTATTTTTATTATCTGCACTCCTCCATGTTCCTCATCTTATATTTTTTCACTAAACGCTGCTTAGTAAGCTTTTCTTCAAGTAATCAATTCATTTTAGAATGAATCTGTTACGCTTTGCTTTGTTAACTCATCATGCAAGAGTAGGAGAGACAAAGTGAATTTCCTTCAAAACTTCATTTACCCTAGAAATACAGTAAATTCAAACAGTAAAAAAAAAAATAAAAGAACATCCCATCGAATATGATATTAAACCAAATGTGAAGGGCATACACTGAAAATCAAACTCAGTCAATGAACATGCTATCCTAACATGATCTAAAGCACACACTGTAGCTCAACTCTCTGACTGAACGCACACATGTTAAGAGCAAACACTCATCAGTTTGCATTCTCATCTGTTACTCCATTGATCTGGCCTCCCCAAAATGCCTTCCTTAGAGACAGCAAGTCAACAATATTCAGAATGGCAAGTAGAAATAAACTACAGTTATGTATCCTCATAGAAAGAAAAATTTTATACAATTAAAACAATGAAGTGGACTAACATGTGTACACAGAAAGACCCAGAATAGCATACGAGACAAACTCTAACACCAAATACACAAGTGACACCAGTAATGAGCGTAAAGGAGATGTTCTGACAACTACATCTGTTACTAAAATAGATACCGTGACAAATAAAAATAGCAAGAACAAGCTCTGTAATGGGATTAAGACAGAGCACAGAAAACTAATGACTGAGGATAAAGAAAAACGTGGTGACAATGGCAGGTAGTGTGACAAATGAAATGCTTGGATAAGCAAAATTTGGGAAACCAGACAGCTGAAAGACCTAAGACCAAGACTGAGACAAATCTGTCAGCAATACAGATAGCATCACGCTGTGCCAGAAGACAGTGCTAAATTATAAATGTTAATGATAGATGGATTCAGCAAAGCCACAAGCAGAACAAAAGAAATGAAATGGAAAAACACCCCTGCCGCAGTGTTTGATGTAGGTCTTCATTTTAAGGAAGATATAATAGCCGTGTGCTCTTATGAAGGGCTATCTTTGATTTCACATACACTGGCAACATGCTATTAAATGCCACCAACTCTTTTCTACCTTTTTCCTTTAGTCTTCAGAAAATGTTCACTTCCATACAGAATCTTAAACTCAGCAGTGAGTCTTCACCAGGCAAGATGAGAGAAGGAAGAAATGAGAGATAGAGAACAAAGGAAAAAGGAGAAATATGAATTTTCAGAAGAAGAGAAATAAAATGTGGAAAAAGCTAAGAGAATTTTTTTTAATCAACTATTCAAGTACATGTTGTTGCTGTTTATTCACTAAGTTGTGTCCAACTCTTTTTTGACCCCATGGACTGTAGTCCACCAGGGTCCTCTGTCCATGGGATTTCCCCAGGCAAGAATACTGGAGTTGGTTGCCATTTCTCCCTCCAGAGGATCTTCCTGACCCAGGAATCAAACCCACACCTCTTGCATCTCCTGAACTGGCAGGCAGAATCTTTACCACGGAGCCATCTGGGAAGCCCATTCAAGTACTTATTGAGCCACTATTATGCGACAGACTCTGCTCCAGGTGTCAGAGGCAAAGTAGCGGGAGAAAACAGTCTGGTTCCCGACCTCATGGAGCTTATAATTTGGTATTAGAAAGAGACAAAGAACCACACAAATGTAAAGTTGAAATGCCGGTAAGCGTAATGAAGAAGGGGTACATGATACTCTGACAGCATAATAACAGGGATGGTTGGAGGGCCAGGAAAATCTTCTCTAAAGAATTGATAATGAAGTTGAGATGTGAAGGGGCAAAGGCTGCGGGTGTAGGTGGAGAGTCCTCTAGGTAGCGGGACTGGCACATACTAAGGCCCAGTGGTGAAAAGAACAGGAAGAGAGAAGGTCTAAAAGAAGGTGGGGTGTGGAGGTGATGGGGGTTTGTGCCTGGAGCAGAGGGAATTTAGGAGAAGATGGCAGGCCTGGTGAGGTGAACACTAAGCTTTCATTCCAGCTCTTGCATCTTCTTCCTAAGAGCAGTAAAAGCCACTGAAGGTTTAAGCACAAGAGTAGCACAGTGTCCATTTACTAAGCCGCTACCACACCCACAAGAATGGGCCAGCCCATCTGTCCAACTCACCTCCTCAGTCACTGCAATCACTCCATGACCCCCGAAGTCTTACTCTTCATCCAGCATGCCAGACTTGTTCTCAATCTGCATCTGCTGTTTTCCCAGCCGGTAGACCATGTTCCCCAACATCCACAGGTCTCACTGTGCACTTCACCTCAGTTCTCTGCTCAAATGTCTTCTCATACAAACCTTTTCTAGGGTCTGTGCTATTCTCATTCTTCTTTATCCTCTCAACCTGTTTTATATAGTTTTACCATTCTTATCACTAATAGAAATTATGTTCTAAATTTATGTTTTAACTTTATAAAACACACACACAAACAGAATTTGACTGTAAGAAGGCGGGGAGTTTATTGCTAATTATGGCCAGTACATGGAAGTGCTCAATGAGAGCTGAGTGAATGAATGAATGATTCGTAACTAATAGTATCACCTAGATTACAAACACACAAAAGATCTGCATTCTGGCCTGGTAACTTTATTATCTACATTCTCTCCACTAGGTCATTCAAACAAGAGAGCCTCCAATTCAGAAAGAATGATCAATCAGAAACACCTACATTTCTTTCCTACTTGCATCAGAATACAGTGATATATAGGAGTATGTATAAAAGATTATTCTACATCAGGCATGTGAAAGAGGACACGTGCAACTTCACAGGTAGAACCAGTAGGATTAGAGATATTATTTGAAAAAATAGTGTTGCTGTTCTAGTCGAAAGGTATATAAATATATACAGAACAGAGAATAACTCCATTACTAGAGTCTAGAAGGAGAAAAATAAAAATCCCAGGTACTGTCCTTATGTCTGTGTAAACCAGCACGGAAAGAGATACCTTGAAGGATCAGGATAATTAAATACTATGACTACTTATTAAGTGTACATTTATTCATTGAGACTTTATGTGCACATTAATACAGAAAGCACCCTAATGGAGGCTGAGGCAAAATTAAGTCATACTCCTAGATGCAGTCCATAATATTGAGGGAAGGAGAAAAATTCCAACTCTGGTTTTAAAAAGACAATTACAGGGGAAACAAAAACAGCAAAAGATATGTGCTATAGAAATAGATTGCAATAGGGACTGGGGAGAGAAAGATAAAGAAAACTAAGTGAAGCGAAGTCGCTCAGTCGTGTCTGACTCTCTGTGACCCCATGGACTGTAGCCTACAAGGCTCCTCTGTCCATGGAACTTTCCAGGCAAGATTACTGGAGTGGGTTGCCATTTCCTTCTCCAAGGGATCTTCCCTACCCAGGGATCGAACCTGGGTCTCCTGCATTGCAGGCAGATTCTTTACCATCTGAGCCACCAAAACTAAGTGCTTCCCAAGTTAAAATTGAAACCCATTGCTCCTATCAATTAAGAAATAAAGAACATTCAATAAACATACCTGTTGTGTTTTTATTTTATTTCAAAGGCAGATCCAACAAAACCAGCATCTTGTACAGGAGGTTTTTAGCATGCATTTCTGAACTGGGAGTGGGAGGTGGGGTGAGAAGGAAGGAATCCAAGAGGAATAGAAAGTCATCTGCTCATGGCTGAAATTTGCAACCAATGAAGAACATTTGTCTGCTCTTCTGTGTTTTCTTTCATATAATGATCTCAAAGGGGCTTACTGGAATGGACCTGATAAAGACAGAGGCTAATACTCCCTCATTATATGTTGTAATATAAAAATTGTCAAAAATAGACCTGCTTGAAATTCCCATGTTGAGTCACTTTTTAGGTTAAACCATTGATGCTTTCAGATGTTCAAGTTGGTTTTAGAAAAGGCAGAGGCACCAGAGATCAAATTACCAACATCCGCTGGATCATCAAAAAACCAAGAGAGTTCCAGAAAAACATCTATTTCTGCTTTATTGACTATGCTAAAGCCTTTGACTGTGTGGATCACAATAAACTGTGAAAAATTCTGAAAAGATGGGAATACCAGACCACCTGACCTGCCTCTTGAGAAACCTATATGCAGGTCAGGAAGCAACAGTTAGAACTGGACATGGAACAACAGACTGGTTCCAAATAGGAAAAGGAGTACGTCAAGGTTGTATATTGTCATCCTGCTTATTTAACTTATATGCAGAGCACATCATGAGGAACGCTGGGCTGGAAGAAGCACAAGCTGGAACCAAGATTGCTGGGAGAAACATCTAATAACCTCAGATATGCAGATGACATCACCCTTATGACAGAAAGTGAAGAGGATCTCAAAAGCCTCTTGATGAAAGTGAAAGAGGAGAGTGAAAAAGTTGGCTTGAAGCTCAACATTCAGAAAACTAAGATCATGGCATCTGGTCCCATCACTTCATGGGAAAGAACCCATCTGCCAATGCAGGAGACAAAAGAGACACAGGCTCCATCCCTGGGTCATTAAGATCCTCTGGAGGAGGACATGGCAACCCACTCCAGTATTCTTGCCTGGAGAATCCCATGGACGGAGGAGCCTGACCACAGGTCTGCAAAGAGTTGGACACAACTGAAGCAAGTTAGTACGCACGCACACATCTATGTCCCTATATGTAGAAAACATATTAGCCTGAGGGAAACGTCTCATCTAGAAATTACAAATGGAAGAGACTTGGTTCATAAGTGAAGCATTAAACCAAGAACAAATTTGTATACTGTATAGGCATCGTCCAAGAAATCCCCCAAATCCTGGGAAAGTAATCCTGTACAGAACTGGACTCTCTTTAAAAAGGCATGGTAGGGAAGATTCCCTGGAAGAGGAAATGGCAACCCACTTCAGTACTCTTGCCTGGAAAATTCCATGGACAGAGGAGCCTGGTAGGCTACAGTCCATGGGGGTCACAAAGAGTCAAACATGACGTAGTGACTAAACCACAATAACAAGAAAACCAGAACAACTGAATTTATAGGGTTAATTACAGAAAATGTTAACACACACACACACACATGAGTTGTGTTTTCAAATGCTCTGAAGTTTTTTTATTATTAACTTTGTTTTTTTATGAGTAGGGTTAACAATTGTCTAACTGGTTTTCAACACCGATATAATGTGCATTGAAGTGTGGAGCCCACATTATACTTGGATTGGTTAAACTGGGGTCCATGTTTAACTAATGCTACCCCTGGTTATACTTGCAGTGGCTATAGCAATTAACCAGACCCACATAAAATGAGAGCCTCTTCCTTCTCTGCCAAGTGTCCATTCATGCTGGAAGGAATGAAAGGAACACAGGTGTTTTCACGGGGCTTGTGTTGCTGGTGTTCAGTTGCCCAGCTGTGTCTGACTGTTTGCAACCCCTTGGACTGTGGCACACTAGGCCTCTCTGTCCCTCACCATCTCTCGAAGTTTGCCCAAGTTCAAGTCCATTGCATCAGTGATGCCATCCAGCCGTCTCACCCTCTGATGTTCTCTTCTCCTTCTGCCCTCAATCTTTCCCAGCTTCAGGGACTTTTCCAATGAGTCAGCTGTCCACATCAGACGACCAAAATATTGGAGTTCCAACTTCAGCATCAGTCCTGCCAACGAGTATTCAGGGTTAATTTCCCTTAAGATTGACTGGTCCAATCTCCTTGCTGTCTAAGAGACCCTCAGAAGTCTTCTCCAGCACCATAGTTCAAAGGCATCAATTCTTTGGTGCTCCACCAGCTTTATGGTCCAGCTCTCACAACCGTACCACTGGGAAGACCATATCCTTGACTATATGGACCTTTGTTGGCAAAATAATGTCTATGCTTTTCAAAACATTGCCTAGGTTTGTCATAGCTTTCTTGCCAAAAAGCAAATGTCTTCTGATTTCATGGCCTCAGTCACCATCCACAGTGATTTTAGAGCCGAAGAAGAGGAAATCTGTTACTGCTTCCAACTTTACCCCCTCTCTATGTCATGAAGTAATGGGGCCAGATGCCATGATATTAATTTTTTAATATTTAGTCTTAAGCCGGTTCTTTCATTCTCCTCCTTCACCCTCATCAAGAGGCTCTTTAGTTCCTCTTCATTTTCTGCTATTAAAGTGGTATCATTCACATATCTGAGGTTGTTGATGTTTTTTCCGCCTATCTTGATTCCAGTTTGTAACTCATCCAGCCCGCTTTTTCTTATGATGTCCTCATCTATAGATTAAACAAACAGTGACAGCAGACAGCCCTGCCATACTCCTTTTTCAATCTTGAATCAACCAATTGTTCCATACAGAGTTCTAGCTATTGCTTCTTGACCCACATACAGGTTTCTCAGGAGACAGACAAGATGGTCTGGTATTCTCATCTCTCTAAGAGCTTTCCAAAGTTTATTATGATCCACACAGTCAAAGGTTTTGGCATAATCAATGAAACAGAGGTAGAAGGTTTTGTTGTTTGATTTTTGGAATTCCCTAGCTTTCGGAGAAGGCAATGGCAACCCACTCCAGTACTCTTGCCTGGAAAATCCCATGGATGGAGGAGTCTGGTACACTGCAGTCCATGGGGTCACGAAGAGTCAGACACGACTAAGCGACTTCACTTTCACTTTTCACTTTCATGCATTGGAGAAAGAAATGGCAACCCACTCCAGTGTTCTTGCCTGGAGAATCCCAGGGATGGGGGAGCCTAGTGGGCTGCCATCTATGGGGTCGCACAGAGTCGGACACGACTGATACAATTTAGCAGCAGCAGCAGCTTTCTGTATGATCCAGTGAATGTTGGCAATTTGATCTCTGGTTCTTCTTCTTCTAAATCCACAGGGCTAGCCCATATGAATTCTCCCTTGAGACATAGCTTTAGTTTCTCTCCATCTGGTATTTTGAAGTTTCCAACTACGGCTTCTGAAAAAAATACTTCTTGTCCTGTCAGTTGACAGTCTGGACAAAATCTACTTCAATAAATATTCTATTGCATTGTTTTCATGGTTCCATTCTTTCACCAATGTACTTATTAAGATGGCCACAGATGATTCTCCTTTAATTTATTTATCATTTTCAGAAGCATTAAGCTGCCAATCCACATATTTGCACCTGGTAAACCAACCAGGTCATTTCACAGGCTATGTTCTCTTTCTCTTTGCTGTTCAGTCTAGTTCTACAATAGGAGAGATCTAAGTAGCAGCAGGACCTGCTGGTCTGAGCACAAGTCAGTAACTTTGAGTTCAAATCCCAACTCCGACACACTTACGTTGTGAAGATGTGAGCTGCCTATGAACATGCTCACCATGGCATTCAAACATATCTGGAAACTACTGTGTTAATGTGCTAACACAAAGAAATCTTTCTTGTAGCTGTGCTTATTGCATTTTTCAATAGTCCTCTAGTGGAGTTTTGGTCTGACACAAAAAGCACAATGAAAAGCAAAGAGCAAGTGGCCCAGCTTGCCCTTTAGTCAGAATGACTTTGACTGTTCAGAGTCTGGTAGGCGGCAAAAGGAAGATTTCAAGGTCAATTTCCTCTCCTTTCAAACCTGTGATTTCATATTAGAGGATCAGGCTGTCATCCTTCCTGTGTCAACAATTCTCTTTTGGAAGGTTAATGTCACCCCTCAGCTTAATAATGGCCCCAAAGTTAGGAATGTATGGTAAACATCCTGAGTGTGATGAATAAGTCTAAGTAAACAAGGATGATAAAAACAAAGTGTGTCTGAAATTCTTTACAGCTAATACTGGAAAGAAAAAGGGGAAAATATAAGCTAAGATTGTATTTACCAAGGGTCAAATTTGAGTGTGAAAAGGAAAGTAAAAGTTAAAGTCTCTCAGTCATGTCCCACTCTTTGAGACCCCGTGTACTATACAGTCCATGGAACTCTCCAGGCCAGAACACTGGAGTCGGTAGCCTTTCCCTTCTCCAGGGGATCTTCCCAACCCAGGGATTGAAATCAGGTCTCCCACATTGCAGGTGGTTTCATTACCAGCTGAGCCACAAGGGAAGCCCAAGAGTACTGGAGTGGGCAACCTATCCCTTCCCCAGTAGGTCTTCCCAACCCAGGAATCAAACCAGGGTCTCCTGCATTGCAGGCAGATTCTTTACCAACTGAGCTATCAGGGAAGCCCATGAAAAGGAAAGCATTTAATAAAAGATGCAGATGTACTATCCTCACGCTATGAAATTGAATGTGGCATCTTTGTGCTATGAAACAAACTTTTCAGTTAGATGTTTGGCAACATATAACCCAATGAAAATCTTCTGAAAATTACTGACTTAAGCACCTAATGTAATTTACAAAATGAGTATAAAGTCTCAGCATTTTCTTCTATAAAATGAGTATAGCATCATCTCCCTTACTCATGTCACAAAATAGCAAATGGGTTGAAATAGCATATTTATGTTAAAGAACTGAAGTGAATCGTAAATCAATATAGAATCATCAGATCTGGCCACTGGTCTTAAAAACTTGTCAAAAGGTAATTGTTTAGTTACTCTAAGCTATCATGATTTTTGCTGTTCTCAAGTGCAGTGGTCCTCAACCTGGCTGCACATTAAAATCATCTAGGGAGCTTTTAAAAAATTTCCAATTCCCAGTCCCATCCTAGACCAATTAAACTAGAAGATCTAAGGTGGAATTTAGAATTTAGAAATTACTGAGAAATTACTATTCTCAAAGGGTGCTTCTAATGTGTGGTTAGGGTAGAGAACGACTAATGGAGTGCAAATCTGCTTACACAATAATAAACTGGGAAGCCAACAGCTAACAAATGAAAGCTAGGCATGCTCCAGGCTGTGATGCAAACATCTTTCTAAACTTTACACTTTTTCCTATGTGCAAGTTTAGTTTTCCACTAAACTTCTAATTATTATCTCACCTAATAGAGCTTAGAAGACCAAAGGATTAGTGAAGAGAGGAAAACTTCCACAATTTGGACTAATTGGAAAAGTCTATGTAAATTAATGGAAATTCAACATGTTAGAATACTTTTGAAAGACATGTAATTTTCTGTCTCAAAATACCATTTTTATCCAAACAAAGCCTTACAAGTTCAGTTCAGTTCAGTTCAGTTCAGTCGCTCAGTCGTGTCCGACTCTCCGCGACCCCATGAATCACAGCACGCCAGGCCTCCCTGTCCATCACCAACTCCCGGAGTTCACTCAAACTCATGTCCACAGAGTCAGTGATGCCATCCAGCCATCTCATTCTCCGTCGTCCCCTTCTCCTCCCGCCCCCAACCTTTCCCAGCATCAGAGTCTTTTCCAGTGAGTCAACTCGTCGCATGAGGTGGCCAAAGTATTGCAGTTTCAGCTTTAGCATCAGTCCCTCCAATGAACATCCAGCAACCAATCTTTTATTCATTGAGTAAGAGTTGCAGAAGTCCTTAAGATATTTCTTTCAATGAATAGTTTTTTTTAATATATGTAATTAGAAAGTAGGTTGTATCAGTATATCATGTGCATAGAGATGTTAATACATTTTCATTAATGATTAGAGAATATGACCTTGCAATAGGGACACATATAACTTTTGCAGTGGCTCCTACTTCTCTTAATTCTTCCCAACTACAATTTCTGATATTTCCTTCTATCAGTCACATTAATCTTATGTCTCATTTCTCATTCCAACTTCTCCTCTCTCTCTTCCTCTCGCTGTTACACACACACACACACACACACACACACGATCACACAATCTTTGAAAAGGTAGACATGTCATCACCTCAACTCCCTAACTAGTGAACCTAGAATCAGTCTTATTTCCCATATACCCGATATCCACTGGGCTGGGGATGAGAAACAGCATCTTCATCATCACTGACACTGTATTGTCTCATCATCATGTCACTGAACGCAGAGCTAGCCTGAGAGAGATTTGCCAGTAAAGGACAAAAAATATTATCAGTCATGATTCTTACTGGAAATACAGTGAGAAAACTGGCTAATCAGAACTCTATCAAGAAGAATGCTGTATTCCACTGGTAGGAATGAGACACCTTAGAAGGAAGAAGAAATAAGACCACTGAAGAAGCTAAACTGCTTTGCAAAGAATAAGGATCTTGCTAACTGCAGGACTTTGATGTGAATAAGCTTGGAACAGTGGCTGTCTTGCTCAAAACCATATTAGAATGACTAGGTGCTGCCAGCCAAATTTCTCAGGCTCTGTATCCCCTGCCTGACTCTGACTTTTCCTTTCGATAAGCAGTTCTCAAGGTGAGAATTCCAGACTTACAGTATCAGTGTTCCCTAAAATTTTGTTAGACATACATCTTCTCAGGCCTTTCCCCAGATCTGCTAATTAAATGTGCTTCCCTGGTGACTCAGTGGTATCAAAAAGAGAAAGAAAAAAAAAACACCACTTGCCAATGCAAGAGATGTGGGCTTGATCCCTGGGTTGGGAAGACAATCTGGAATAGAAAATAGCAACCCACTCCAGTATTCTTGCCTGGAGAATTCCATGAACAGAAGAGCCTGGTGGGCTACAGTCCATCGGGTTGCAAGGAGTTAGACACGACTAAAAGACTAACACACACACAAACAAAAATAATAGGTGTAAATTATTAGTTTTCCAAAGAACCTGCTACAGAATGGATTCCATCCCTGACTTAGGAAAAGAAGCCTGGTAAATGTATACCATTCATTTTTCAACAAAAAAATTTACTACGTATCTACTAGCTACCAGGTACTTACAGGCACCATGATAGAAAAGGAAATAACAAAAACATTCACATCCTCATGGTACTTCCATTATAAAGGACAGACCATAGGCATAACAGATCAGTAAAATATGTATGTTACATGGTGGTAAGTGGTATGCAGAAAAATTAAAGGCAATGAATATGCACACTCTCAATTTTAAATGGTGTGGTCAGAGAATCTGAGAAGCAGATATTAGAATACAGGCTTGAAGGAAGTGAGGGAAGAATTTTTCAAGGACAGGCTACAGCAAGTACAAAGGTCCTGAGGCAGGAAGTTACTTAGTTCCCAAGTCACAGCATAGAGATGACATATGGAGACAACAGGTCATGTAGGGCTTTCAGTCTTTTTACAGTGAAATATAAAAAGCAAAGGAGTGACATGATTTGATACTGCTGCTATTCAGTCGTTAAATCGTTTCCAACTCTATGGCACCCCTTGGTCTGCAGCACACCAGGCTTCCTTATCCTCCACTATCACCTGGAATTTGCTCAAACTCATGTCTATTGAGTCAGTGATACCATCCAACCATCTCATCCTCTGTTGCCCCTTTTCTACCTGCCCTCAATCTTTCCAGCATCAGGGTCTTTTCCAATGAGTCAGCTCTTCACATCAGCGGGACAAAGTATTAGAACTTCAGCATCAGTCCTTCCAATGAGTATTTAGGATTGGTTTCATTTAGCATTGACTGCTTTGATCTTCTTTATGTTCAAGAGACTATTCAGTCTTCTCTAGCACCACAATTTGAAAGCATCTTCTCTAGAAGCACAATTCAAAATCATTAATTCTTTGGTGGTGCTCAACCTTCTCTATGGTCAAACTTTCACATCTGTACATGCCTGGCTAATGGAAAAACCATAGCTTTGAATATATGGACTTCTGTCAGCAAAGTGATGTCTCTGCTTTTTAATATGCTGTCTAGGTTTGTCATTATCTTCATTACCTCCACCATTGTTTGGCCTAAGATCAAATAACAGGGAGGGAACACAGTCCTGCCCATCAATAGAAAACTGGATAAAAGATTTACAGAGCATGGCCCAGCCCATCAGAACAAGACCCAGTTTCCCCTTCAGTCAATCTCTCCCATCAGGAAGCTTCCATAAGCCTCTTAACCTTCTCCATCAGAGGGCAGACAGACTAAAAACAACTATCACAGAAAACTAACCAATCTGATCACATGGAACACAGCCTTGTCTAACTTAATGAAATTATGAGTGATGCCTTGTAGAGCCACCCAAGATGGACATGTCATGGTGAAGAGTTCTGACAAAATTTGGTCTTTCAGAGAAGGGAATGGCAAACCGCCTCAGTATTCTGACATAGAGAACCCCATGGATAGTATGAAAAGGCAAAAAAGATAGAACACTGAAAGATGAGCTCCCCAGGTCAGTAGGTGCCCAATATGATACTGGAAATCAGTGGAGAAATAACTCCAGAAAGAATGAAAAGACAGAGCCACAGCAAAAACAATACCCCAAAAACAATACCCAGTTGTGGATGTGACTGGTGATGGAAGTAAAGTCCAATGCTGTAAACAGCAACACTGCATAGCCCGTAATGTTAGGTCCATGAAATCAAGGCAAATTGGAAGTGGTCAAACAGGAGACGGCAAGAGTGAACGTAGACATGTTAGGAATCAGTGAACTAAAATGGATTGGAATGGGTGAATTAACTCAGATGACCATTATATCTACTACTATGGACAAGAATCCCTTAGAAGAAATGGAGTAGCCATCATAGTCAACAAAGGAATCCAAAATGCAATGCTTGGATGCAATCTCAAAAATGACAGAATGATCTCTGTTCATTTCCAAGGCAAACCATTCAATATCACAGTAATCCAAGTCTATGCCCCGACCAGTTGAA
Source organism: Moschus berezovskii (assembly GCF_049115385.1). NCBI lineage: Eukaryota > Metazoa > Chordata > Mammalia > Artiodactyla > Moschidae > Moschus > Moschus berezovskii. Next base: position 26,259,148 of record NC_142466.1, read on the forward strand.
GAAGCTGAAGTTGAACGGTTCTATGGAGACTGACAAGACCTTCTAGAACTAACATTCAAAAAAGACATCCTTTTCATTTTAGGGGACTGGTATGCAAAAGCAGGAAGTCAAGAAATACCTGGAGTAATGGGCAAATTTGGCCTTGGAGTACAAAATGAAGCAGGGCAAAGGCTAACAGAGTTTTGCCAAGAGAACACAGTGGTCATAGCAAACACCCTCTTTAACAGCACAAGAGAAGACTCTACACATGGACATCATGTGTAGAGTCACTAGATGGTCAAAACTAAAATCAGATTGACTATACTCTTGGCAGCCAAAGACGGAGAAGCTCTAAACAGTCAGCAAACACAAGACTGAGAGCTGACTGTGGCTCAGATCATGAACTCCTTATTGACAAATTCAGAATGGAATTGAAGAAAGTAGGGAAAAACACTAGACCATTCAGGTAAGACCTAAATCAAATCCCTTACGATTATACAGTAGAAGTGACAAATTCAAGGAATTAGATCTCATAGAGTGCCTGAGGAAATATGGTTGGAGGTTTGTGACATTGTATAGGAGGCAGGGATCAAGACCATCCCCAAGAAAAAGAAATGCAAAAAGGCAAATGGTTGCCTGAGAGGGTCTTACAGATAGCTGAGAAAAGAAGAAAAGTGAAAGGTAAAGGAGAAAAGATAAGATATACCCATTTGAATGCAGAGTTCCAAAGAATAGTAAGGAGAGGTAAGAAAGCCTTCCTCAGCGATCAATGCAACAAAACAGAGGAAAACAATGGAATAGGAAAGACTAGAGATATCTTCAAGAAAATTAGTGATACCAAGGGAACATTTCACGCAACGATGGGCCCAAAAAGGACAGAAATGGTATGAACCTAACAGAAGCAGAAGATACTAAGAAGAGGCAGCAAGAATACACAGAAGAACTATACAACAAACATCTTCATGACCCAGATAACCATGATGGTGTGATCACTCACCTAGAGCCAGACATCCTGGAATGTGAAGTTCAATAGGCTTAGGAAGCATCACTACAAACAAAGCTAGTGGAGGTTATAGAATTCCAGTTGAGCTATTTCCAATCCTAAAATATGCTGTGAAAGTGCTATACTCAATATGCCAGCAAATTTGGAAAACTCAGCAGTGGCCACAGGACTGGAAAAGGTCAGTTTTCCTTCCAATCCCAAAGAATGCTCAAACTACCTCATAATTACACTCATTCCACACACTAGCAAAGTAATGCTCAAAATTCTTCAACCCAGGCTTCAACAGTTCATGAATCATGAATTTCCAGAGGTTCTAGCTGGATTTAGAAAAGGCAGAGGAACCAGAGATCAAATTGCCAACATCCATCGGATCATGGAAAAAGCAAGAGTTCCAGAACAACATCTATTTCTGCTTTTTTGACTATGCCAATAGTGAAGCCTTTGACTGTGTGGATCACAACAAACTGTGGAAAATTCTAAAAGAGATGGAATACCAGACCACCTGACCTGCCACCTGAGAAATCTGTATGCAGGCCAAGAAGCAACAGTTAGAACTGGACATGAACAACAGACTGGTTCCAAATTGAGAAAGGAGTACATCAAGGCTGTATATTGTCACCCTGCTTATTTACCTTACATGCAGAGTACATCATGAGAAATGCTGGACTGGATGAAGCACAAGCTGGAATCAAGATTGCTGGGAGAAATATCAGTAACCTCAGACATGCAGATAACACCACCCTTATGGCAGAGTTGAAGAGGAACTAAAAAGCCTCTTGATGAAAGTGAAAGAAGAGAGTGAAAAATTGACTTAAAACTCAATATTCAAAAACTAAGATCATGGCATCTGGTCCCATCACTTCATGGCAAACAGATGGGGAAACAGTGGAAACAGTGACAGACCTTAGTTTTTTGGGCTCCAAAATCACTGCCGATGGTGACTGCAGCCATTAAATTAAAAGACGCTTGCTCCTTGGAAGAAAAGCTATGACCAACCTAGACAGCATATAAAAAAGAAAAGACATTGCTTTGCCATCAAAGATTCATCTAGTCAAAGTTATGGTTTTTCCAGTGGTCATGTATGGATGTGAGAGTTGGACTATAAAGAAAGCTGAGTGCTGAAGAATTGATGCTTTTGAACTGTGTTGTCAGAGGAGACTCCTGAGAGTCCCTTGGACTGCAAGGAGATCCAACCAGTCCATCATAATTGAAATCAGTCCTGAATGTTCATTGGAAGGACTGATGTTGAAGCTGAAACTCCAATTCTTTGGCCCCCTGATGTGAAGAACTGACTCATTGGAAAAGACCGTGATGCTGGGAAAATTGAAGGTGGGAGGAATAGCAGTCGACAGAGGATGAGATGCTTGGGTGGCATCACCGACTCAATGGACATGAGTTTGAGTAAGTTCCGGGAGTTGGTGATGGACAGGGAAGCCTGGAGTGCTACAGTCCATAGGGTCACAAAGAGTTGGACACAGCTGAATGACTGAACTGATTGACTAGGTTTGTCATGGCTTTTGATATGCATTTTAATAAGATCACTCTCGTTCATGTGCAGAGAATGGATTGTTTCTGTGCAAACTGAATGAATTATGTAAATAGAGAGGCTGTGTGGGAAGGTATTACCATAACCCTGGTGAGAAATGGTAGTTTATTGTGCAAGCCAGCTTCAGCCCACCACTTTAGAAGCTCACAGTTGTTCAAATAATCCTGATGCCCCAGTTTTTAAAGGAGAGTTATTAAAATAAAGTGGCAGCAATGGAATTCAAGAGAAATGGCCGGATTCTGAATATTTGGAATATAAAGGCACCACGTATCCTAATTAACTGGGTGTGGGGTATAAAAGAAAGAACAGAATCAATGATGACTCCAAGGTCTTTAATTTGAACAACTAGGGGAATTCAGGTGGCATTTGATGAGATGGGGAATCTTTGGTAAGAATAAACCGGGGAATTCAGTTTTAGACATGTTATGTTTGAAACGACTATAATATATCCTCACTTCCCAGGTGGTGCTAGTGGTAAAGAACCCACGTGCCAATGCAGGAGATGTAGAAGATGTGGGTTTGATCCCTGGGTTGAGAAGATCTCCTGGAAGAGGGCACAGCAACCCACTGCAGTATTCTCTCCTGGAAAACCCAAAGGACAGAGGCACCTGGTAGGCTGCTTGTTTGAAATGACTATAATATATCCAACAGAAGCTAGAAATAGTACGTAAAAGAATTTGGAATTCATGGAAGAAATCTAGACTAGAGATGTGCGTAAGTCAAGATATAGATTGCATAAAAAGCCATGAGACTGAAAGAGCAGGACAGTCAGTTCAGGCATAGAATAGAAGTCTAAGAACTGAACCTTAGGATAAACCACTAAAGGTGGCAAAGACCAGAGCCGGGAAAAAAAGGATCTCTTGGTTCATAGCTTTCTGTGACTACCTCTTGATTTTGAATCAGTTGAATATAAACATTATTTGTTTGTTCTTAGTCACTCAGTCATGCACGACTTTTTGCAACCCCATGGACTATTCTAGCCCACCAGCCTTCTCTGTCCATGGGATTCTACCGGCAAGAACACTGGAGCATGGGTAGCCATTTCCTTCTCCAGGGGGATTTTCCCAACCTAGGGATCAAACCCAGGTCTCCTGCATTGTAGGCGGATTCTTTACCATCTGAGTCAATTGAGTACCAATTAAATATCAGGCAGTTTAGAACTGAACATGGAACAACAGACTGGTTCCAAATAAGAAAAGGAGTACGTCAAGGTTGTATATTGTCACCCTGCTTATTTAACTTATATGCAGAGTACATCATGAGGAAAGCTGGGCTGGAAGAAGCACAAGCTGGAATCAAGATTGCCGGGAGAAATACCAATAACCTCAGATATGCAGATGACACCACCCTTATGGCAGAAAGTGAAGAGGAACTCAAAAGCCTCTTGATGAAAGTGAAAGAGGAGAGTGAAAAGGTTGGCTTGAAGCTCAACATTCAGAAAACAAAGATCATGGCATCTAGTCCCATCACTTCATGGGAAATAGATGGGGAAACAGTGGAACCAGTGTCAGACTTTATTTTTTGGGGCTCCAAAATCACTGCGGATGCTGATTGCAGCCAGGAAATTAAAAGACGCTTACTCCTTGGAAGGAAAGTTATGACCAACCCAGATAGTATATTAAAAAGCAGAGACATTACTTTGCCAACCAAGGTCCATCTAGTCAAGGCTATGGTTTTTCCAGTGGTCATGTATGCATGTGAGAGCTGGACTGTAAAGAAAGCTGATCGCCAAAGAATTGATACTTTTGAACTGTGGTGTCGGAGAAGACTCTCTCTTGAGAGTCCCTTGGACTGCAAGGAAATCCAACCAGTCCATTCTAAAGGAGATCAATGTTGGGTGTTCATTGGAGGCACTGATGCTAAAGCTGAAACCCCAATACTTTGACCACCTCATGCGATGAGTTGACTCACTGGAAAAGACTCTGATGCTGGGAGGGATTGGGGGCGGGAGGAGAAGGGGACGACAGAGAGTGAGATGGCTGTATGGCATCACCAACTCGATGGAGGTGAGTTTGAGTGAGCTCTGGGAGTTGGTGATGGACAGGGAGGCCTGGCATGCTGTGATTCATGGGGTCGCAAAGAGTCAGACATGACTGAGTGACTGAACTGAACTGAACTGAACTGAATTTAAAGAATAAGTTTATCAACAATTATTAATGTGTCCTCCTTGTCTTTGTCTAAATTTAAATACCTGTGCCAGTCCATACACAGAATCCAAGTAAAAGAACAGTGAAAGAAAATTTGGTGGAGTGGAAAGAGCACTTGGAGTAGTGTTAGTAGCTCCTAAGTTCAATACTTACTTGTAAACAAGAAGGACAAGGAGTTGTTTGAATCTCAAAGCAACACACACAAATGCAGTTCCAACAATACAATCAGAATTCATTCTTTGTATAAGTTTTATCCCTTTCTGTCATCAAGAATTAGAGTGATTATGTTCCTTCAGTTTGCATTTTCAGAAGTAGGAGTTCATTCCCAACTGGCTGATTTACTCCCAGGATTAGCTCAACAGATACTGTTATCCTGCCTTTTGGGTTTGTTTTGTGATTTGAGCTAAAGTTTAATTATTCTGCAAGAAAGAAGCAACATCTAATGTGTTATATATGATCAAAATATTACATTCTACACCAAATTTTTTTAACTTTTTATCTTTATTTTCTTTTTCCCAAGGAAAATTATTATTATTTTTTAATTTGTGGGAAATCTTTCCAGAATCTAAAGTCACAATGACAAGAACTCAACATTTTATTTGTAGGTTAGGGCTATATTTGGTCAAAAATATTCTGTCAACTAGGATATAAAACAATATGAGTAAGTACAGCATATTATCTTAGTATTGGATATTATCAATAATATATGATATAATGATATCAGTAATTTTTAAATTTCTTCTTTTAAACTGTTAGTTTTTTCTGCAGAAAATAAACATTTCATATTTGGATTTGGAACCCATGAATACCTAGAAAGCAATAAATCTTCAATTAAATTTGAAGACAAAAACCCACGCTTTTTCTCTTCTGTTGACAAAAAGACCTAAACAAAATTAGATTCTGTTCATAAATATACAATAATTTGTATATTTGTTCAAAGAAATAAAAGAATAAAAGTTTGCAAAGATGTGTTTCATTCACCAAAGTCTATATAAAGTTCTTTATTGTATGTCTCTATGTGTAAACTACATACATTGGAAGCAAAGCACTTGAAAGTATTTGTTACCTTGCACTTCAGAAATTTTACAAAAATTTACTTAGTTACTTATGCCAGAAAATAAAAAATAAAATAAAAATGCAAGTCTTACTCTTTATGTTCTTTATATAATTAAATTCATGTTTAAATCGCTTATGAGCACTGCCTATTAGAGGCTCATTCATAAATAAACAGTAACAGAAATAGAAAGTTCCACATCCTGAAATTTTCATAGATTTCTAAAAATTGGAAATTTTAAAATGTATACAAATGTTCTCAATAAGTTGAAAGCCACTGTTAGTCTAAAAGCATATAAAATACATGACTTTCCTTTTAATTTTTTAGTTTTAATGAAATACGTATGCAGAGTAGTACATAGAACGCATAGTTATTACACAGTTTATAATTGCTAGTATAAGTACAAACTATTATGTAATCATCACACAGGTCAAGAATAGGGCATTGCCAACACTCCAACAAGTAGAATATTACTTCTACATAGAAGAAAGAAGGAAGCCAGGGAAAGGCACAAATTCTACCTAAAATACATGTGATAACTACAGCTATCAGTACAAAGAGTGGAAACCATGAGAAACGTACAGATCACATGCATCTTCTAGTTTCATAATAAGGTCAGGAAGACCTTATCAAATAGAAGGGCTAAATCAGTGTTTCCCAAAGTTTGCCTCCTCAGAACCCATGTCCCCCAAAAGATCATCTCTTTAAAAAACAATTACACAGTCAAGTGAATTTTGGATACACACTATATAACAGATGCACACTGGAATGATTCACAATGCATGTTAGTATATTAAAGCCTCAGAAATCTTGAAGTAAAAAGATCTCTAACTTTTTTTGATGTAACTATCCTTAACTTACAAAGAGTGCTTTGTGTGTCAGAAACTATCTAAATAAAGCAGTTCGGGGTTAATTTAAGTTCGTATTAACAAGGTAACTTTTATTTCCCCAAGCCTGTGACGTATTATCTTTCTTTTTGCTTTCACCCTATGGAATCCACAGTTGATTCAGCTTAAAGTAATAGAGGGATTTTTTTTCCCCATTATTAAATGAAGCTTCACTTTGACATTTATCACTTCCTATTTAAATATTGAGAGTCAAGTCCTTTCATTTACCGTATTGCTTTTTCAATCTCTTACATTTCATCCAGACTTCATATCTGAAACCCTTTCTCAAGGACTTTTGAAGAATATTTCCTTATTCCTATGAATTTATTTTGCTTTGCTAACAACAGCTGACAGAACTTCAGAACTGAACTGAACAACAGCTGACAGAACTTACGTTTGCATTTTAGGAAGACTTTTGCAAGGTATGTTGACCTGTCAGGTCAGTTGATGGTCTAGCAATTCTATTAAGGAATTGTAGCTGTTAAAAGTACCACTTTCTAAAGAATGTATACAACACTTGAAAAATCAATCCAGAGAATTCTACATTTCAATCCTCTCACCTTTTCTCTAATATCAGTTTCACTGTCAAATTGAAGCAACTGGAAACTTGGTTGACCAGAATATACCATTCCCTAACTAGCCTGAGACACCAAGGTGGTACCTCACTATCCTCATTGTCACTCTACTGCTCTCCCAGACCTGAAGCTCCCAACTGTCGATATCCTTGCTTACAACCTCTATTATTATTTGAAACATCAAGAGAGTTGAATGATAGAAGTAAAAGCAGATGTATTTAATCATTATGATAAACACACCGACTTCTAACAACTCTTTTTGTGCTTCTGTTGGACAGTCTGAAGAAAAGCCTGGATCCAAGTAAGAGGACTGGAGCTTGGGGAAAGGATGCCGGTTAATAACAGACCTATATTATTTACAAAAATCATTTGATTATAACTTTTAAAATAAGACATATCCTTGGTGGTTCAGTCGCTAAGTCATGACCAACTCTTCTGACCCCATGGACTATAGCCCACCAGGCTCCACTGTCCATGGGATTTTCCAGGCAAGAATACTGGAGTGGATTGCTATTTCCTTCTCCAGGGGATCATCCCAATCCAGGGAATGAAACAGGGTCTCCTGCATTGTAGGTAGATTCTTTACTGACTGAGCTATGACTGCTCTCTAAAATATATCCTTGAGTATATAAAGTTTGATTGTGAAATTGTCCCAATCATTATTACTTCATTAAAAAATCATTACAAACCTTCAGTTCAGTTCAGTTCAGTCGCTCAGTAATGTCCGACGCTTTGCGACCCCATGAATCACAGCACTCCAGGCCTCCCTATCCATCACCAACTCCCGGAGTTCACTCAAACTCATGCCCATCGAGTCGGTGATGCCATCCAGATATCTCATTCTCTGTCGTCCCCTTCTCCTCCTGCCCCCAATCCCTCCCAGCATCACAGTCTTTTCCAGTGAGTCAACTCTTTGCATGAGGTGGCCGAAGTATTGGAGTTTCAGCTTCAGCATCAGTCCTTCCAATGAACACCCAGGACTGATCTCCTTTAGAATGGACTGGTTGGATCTCCTTGCAGTACAAGGGACTCTCAAGAGTCTTCTCCAGCACCACAGTTCAAAAGCATCAATTCTTCGGTGATCAGCTTTCTTCACAGTCCAACTCTCACATCCATACAGGACCACGGGAAAAACCATAGCCTTGACTAGACGGACCTTGGTTGGCAAAGTAATGTCTCTGCTTTTAATATGCTATCTAGGCTGGTCATAACTTTCCTTCCAAGGAGTAAGCGTCTTTTAATTTCCTGGCTGCAATCAGCATCTGCAGTGATTTTGGAGCTCCCCCCAAAAAAGTCTGACACTGTTTCCACTGTTTCCCCATCTATTTCCCATGAAGTGATGGGACCAGATGCCATGATCTTAGTTTTCTGAATGTTGAGCTTCAAGCCAACCTTTTCACTCTCCTCTTTCACTTTCATCAAGAGGCTTTTGAGTTCCTCTTCACTTTCTGCCATAAGGGTGGTGTCATCTGCATATCTGAGGTTATTGATATTTCTCCCGGCAATCTTGATTCCAGCTTGTGCTTCTTCCAGCCCAGCGTTCCTCACGATGTACTCTGCATATAAGTTAAATAAGCAGGGTGACAATATGCAACCTTGACGTACTCCTTTTCTTATTTGGAACCAGTCCATTGTTCCATGTCCAGTTCTGTTTCTTCCTGATGTGCATACAGGTTTCTCAAGAGGCAGGTCAGGTGTTCTGGTATTCCCATCTCTTTCAGAATTTTTCACAGTTTATTGTGAGCCACACAGTCAAAGGCTTTGGCATAATCAATGAAGCAGAAATAGATGTTTTTCTGGAACTTTCTTGTTTTCTCCATGATCCAGCGGATGGTGGCAATTTGATCTCTGATGCCTCTCCTTTTCTAAAACCTATTTGAACATCTGGAAGTTCACGGTTCACATATTGCTAAAGGCTGGCTTGGAGAATATTGAGCATGACTTTACTAGCGTGTAAGATGAGTGCAATTGTGCGGCAGTTTGAGCATTCTTTGGCATTGCCTTTCTTTGGGATTGGAATGAAGACTGGCCTTTTCCAGTCCTGTGGCCACTGCTGAGTTTTCCAAATTTGCTGGCATATTGAGTGCAGCACTTTCACAGCATCATCTTTCAGGATTTGAAATAGCTCAACTGGAATTCCATCACCTCCACTAGCTTTGTTCCTACTGATGCTTTCTAAGGCCCACTTGACTTCACATTCCAAGGTGTCTGGCTCTAGGTGAGTGATCTCACCATCGTGATTATCTTGGTCGTGAAGATCTTTTTTGTACAGTTCTTCTGTGTATTCTTTCCACCTCTTCTTAATATCTTCTGCTTCTGTTAGGTCCATACTGTTTCTGTCCTTTATCGAGCCCATCTTTGCATGAAATGTACCCTTGGTATCTCTAATTTTCTTGAAGAGACCTCTTGTTTTTCCTATTCTGTTGTTTTCCTCTATTTCTTTGCATTGATCACTGAGGAAGACTTTCTTATCTCTCCTTGCTATTCTTTGGAACTCTGCATTCAGATGCTTATATCTTTCCTTTTCTCCTTTGCTTTTCACTTCTTTTCTTTTCACAGCTATTTGTAAGGCCTCCTCAGACAGCCATTTTGCTTTTTTGCATTTCTTTTCCATGGGGATGGTCTTGGTCCCTGTCTCCTGTACAATATCATGAACCTCCGTCCAGAGTTCATCAGGCACTCTATCTATCAGATCTAGCCCCTTAAATCTATTTCTCATTTCCACTGTATAATCATAAGGGATTTGATTGAGGTCATATCTGAATGGTCTAGTGTTTTTCCCTACTTTCTTCAATTTAAGTCTGAATTTGGCAATAAGGATTTCATGATCTGAGCCACAGTCAGCTCCTGGTCTTGTTTTTGCTAACTGTATAGAGCTTCTCCATCTTTGGTTGCAAAGAATAGAATCAATCTGATTTTGGTGTTGACCACCTGATGATGTCCATCTATAGAGTCTTCTCTTGTGTTGTTGGAAGAAGGTGTTTGCTATGACCAGTGTGTTCTCTTGGCAAAACTCTATTAGCCTTTGCCCTGCTTCATTTCGTGCTCCAAGGCCAAATTTGCCTATTACTCCAGGTGTTTCTTGACTTCCTACTTTTGCATTCAAGTCCCCTATAATGAAAAGGACATCTTTTTTGGGTGTTAGTTCTAAAAGGTCTTGTATGTCTTCATAGAACCGTTCAACTTCGGCTTATTCAGCATTACTGGTTGGGGCTTAGGCTTGGATTACTGTAGTATTGAATGGTTTGCCTTGGAAACGAACAGAGATCATTCTGTCATTTTTGAGATTGCATCCAAGTACTGCATTTCGGACTCTTTTGTTGACCATGATGGCTACTCCATTTCTTCTAAGGGATTCCTGCCCACAGTAGTAGATATAATGGTCATCTGAGTAAAATTCACCCATCCCAGTCCATTTTAGTTCACTGATTCCTAGAATGTCAATGTTCACTATTGCCATCTCTTGTTTGACCACTTCCAATTCGCCTTGATTCATGGACCTAACATTCCAGGTTCCTATGCAAGATTGCTCTTTACAGCACTGGACCTTGCTTCTATCAGCAGTCACATCCACAACTGGGTATTGGTTTTGCTTTGGCTCCATCCCTTTATTCTTTCTGGAGTAATTTCTCCACCGATCTCCAGTAGCATACTGGGCGCCTACCGACCTGGGGAATTCCTCATTCAGTATCCTATCATTTTGCCTTTTGATACTGTTCATGGGGTTCTCAAGGCAAGTACACTGAAGTGGTTTGCCATTCCTTTCTCCAGTGGACCACATTCTGTCAGACCTCTCCACCATGACCCGCCCATTTTGGGTGGCCCCACACGGCATGGCTTAGTTTCATTGAGTTAGACATCACTGTGGTCCATGTGATCAGATTGACTAGTTTTCTGTGATTAACCTTAGTAGTATATAATGATCATTTTTAGAATGACCACAGCAACTGTGCCATGCATTCATGTAGTGTACAGTTTGTTTCTGCCCTTTGATAGTTTGGTCTTAGCTGAGGGCGACTCAGAGAGCTGAGGTTGGGGACCCACTTCCTAGATGGCTTCTTTACATACATGTGTGGAACCTTGAAATGGATGTCTGGAAAGCCGGTGTCAGGTGAGATAATTGGCTGAGCACATCCACACATCAAGCTTTCCACAGTCAGACTTCTCATACTGCTGACCATTGTCTCAACAAATAAGTCAGAACACCCAAGACCTTTTATGACCTAGTCTCAAAAGTCTCCAAACATCACTTAAACTATATATTCTTGGTTACAGCAGTCAAAACCTCACCCAGATACAAGGGGAGTGGACATAGATCCCGTATCTCAATGAAATAATTATCAAAAATTTAAGCTGCCATGGAAATACTTTATAAAAATTTCAACATTTTCTCCACCAAAAGAACTTCTAGATATCCTCTCTCTGATTCACCTGAAACAAAGTGAATTGACATGATAGAATGATTTGGAGCAACTTGAAATACAAACTCTCAGAGAAAAGTGACAGAGGGTTGAAGCTTGAGAGAAAATTGAGTGAGCTTTCGTGAGGGGGTTACTATCTTCATTTTTGCTGAAAAGAGAAAAATAAACAAATATAAGTTATGAGACTTGGTTGAGAAATGAAGAAGGGACCTTATAGCATGTAAGATCGGATCAAAGTTCCCTCTATTACTCGCACTAATCAGTCTGATCACCAGAATATATTAGTAAAGAGCACGCACCGCCCTGGATTAGAAATTCATATCTGGGGGTAACAGACTAATCCTTCATAGGATATGAATGAGTCAGCTCCTCAACTGGATATACACATTTGTGTCCTCATTCAATGTTAGTCCGTTCATCTACTTACACAGTCCTTCAACAAACAAGTACTGAGTACTTCCAATGTTCCTGCACTGTACTGTTCGTTGACACCACATGTATAAATGGTATCATTAGTCTCTGCTCTTAGACAACTCAGTCTAGAGAAATTTTTATACATTCACTTTTTCAGCTTCTTTTTTAAAGCAATTGTGTCACAGCAGAAGTTTAAAATCTGGATGTATCACTAAGATGTAAGTGAAATAAGAAACACCCAAAGAATTAAAAGTCACTAAGCAGTGTATCAATGAGTCATGAAATAAACAGTATGCATAGGAGATAATTTCAGACTATAAGGGATCACTATGGAACTATGCAAACTAAAGATTGCTTCATGGAGTTGTTCTAGAGATATGTCCTCTAAAAAGAGATAACTAACGGCTTCCCTCGTGGCTCAGAGGGTAAAGAATCTGCCTGCAATGCTGGAGACCTGGGTTCAATCCCTGGGTAGGGAAGATCCCCTGGAGAAGACAATGGCAGCCCACTCTGGTATTCTTGCCTGGAAAATTCCATGGACATAGGAGCCTGGCGGGCTACAGTCACAAAGAGTCAGACACCACTGAGCAACTAACTTTACTTTTAACAACCAAATACTGAGATTTATTTGTACCAGGGCTTGGGGTCACAAAGAGTCAGACACCACTGAGCAACTAACTTGTACCAGGGCTTCCCAGGTGACACTACAGTGGTAAAGAATCTGCCTGCCAATGCAGGAGACATCAGAGATGCCGGTTTGATCCCTGGGTCAGAAAGATTCCCTGGAGAAAGGCATGGAAACCCACTCCAGCATTCTTGCCTGGAGAATTCCATAGACAGAGAAGCCAGGTGGGCTACAATCCATAGGGTCACAAAGAGTCGGACATGAGTGAAGCAACTTAGCACACATGCATACATTTTCGAAGGTATGTGAAAATTAAGAATTTCTATATAACAAATAAAATACAGAAAACATTCTATGCTTTTAAATTTATCCAAACCAAACTATATTTAACTTCCAGTCTCTGTTGGCCAAGTCTGGTGAAAATAACAACATCAATAATTATTTTGTACTTTACCACTACATTTCATTCCCCTACACAACTCTCCTGCTTTCTCTCTTTCCCCACACCCCATTCTTCTCATTGATTTATTTTATACTGTATCAAGATATCAGATCTTACAAAGGCCAAGAAAAAATAGAGGAGATTCCTAAGCAATGGTCACTCTTGGCCATTGTAAAGCACTCACTGTCTTTGTTAACACAGTTCATTCAGAGCTGGACAATGTTGCTATTGGTTCAAATCCATGTTGTCAAAATTGTTTCTGTGGACTTTCTCCTAGTCTGCCAAGTCAACATTGGGCTCACTGCCCAACTTCTTGGGTACTTTCACAAAGAAACCTAGGGTAAACTTTCCTCTGGGGTAAGGAGGCCTAGAACACATGAAAACACAAAGCTGATCTTCCTGTCCAGGAAAAATCTTTAAAAATACATTTTTTTATTCTGTTGGTGAATCTATTCCAGCAAAAAAAATTCTAAGAACAAGGGAATAAAATTATTAATATATTGTCATGCCCCAAGTGATAACTGCACTTTCTTTTATTTAAAGGTTAGCAACTTCTAGCAAAGAACTGCATTGGTAAAAGAGGAGATTAAAGCACATGATTTTGAATCCCTATTAGCTGCCCAAATATGAGAGAAAATGTGTAAATGACCTTGGTAACAAGAAAATGAAAAGGCATTTCTGTTTAGCTTTACATCTAACATATTTAGAATCAATCATTTTTGCTCTAATTCCACTATCACTTTTACACTATTTGGTATTCATTGTAACTTATCCAATCATAAGAAATTCATTTGTCCTTTGGAGATCATAGACTGAATATTGTCATACAATTTGTATATCTCTGAGGATCAATTGCTCACCAATACTATGAGCTTTATTCCCACTTTGAAAACTCAGCTGAAACAATAGTTTTTCATAACAATAGTTTTTCACTGACAAGCACATAGCAGTAATCCTAGGTTTTTTTTTTTTTTCCCTCTTTGCCCTTTTGATGGAGGCACTTTTAATACAGCATCTCAGTATCAGAGATTTCCATTGTTAACATGTTACTTTAATCTGTCTTCTAGCCATACCACAACTGAGGAATATTAACCATATTTTACATTTCAGCAGTCAATCTGCCCTTTCTATTTATTTTGTGAATGAAATAGCTAGGTGTAATTCTTAGCAGATCATACTAACAAATGGTGTCATTATCGGTATAAAACTAATAACACTGCATTTAAATATGATTTCTCCATTGAGAGCCTCATTTTAAAGGAAGTTAAAATTACTCCCATCAGGGATATAACAGAGTTAAGTGTTTTGCCCAACACACTGAGCTATTAAGATAATCAAAAAACTTTTTTCCTAGGTTTCAATCTTTATGCCCACATTCACCCCCACTCTTCACTAAGTACTATCTATAAATTAATAGACTCTGCACATTTTAACTACATCTACCAAAGCAAGCTGCAAAGACCTATGGATTTGTGAAACATTATAGCTCAAAAACTCTTTGGCAGTTTTGAAGCTTGGTTGCACATTGGCATCACCCAGGGAGTTCTAAAATATATTGTTGTCTGGGTCACGCCCCAGAGACTCTAATTTAATTGGTATAAGGCCTGAGCATCAGTATTTTTAAAAGCTCCCCAGGTGATTCTAATACATAGCTAAAATTGAGAACCACTGTTCAAACCTTTGTTTTACGGATAAGACAATTACCCCTATCAGTGACACATATAAATTTGATGTTAGAGCTAAAGCTAAAACTCCAGTCTTCAGAATTTCAGTTAATAACTCTTTTCATTAGCTCAAGGTTTTTCAATAGTGTTTCTCTGGGCCTAGGGCTCCTCAGAGATACTGCAGAGGCCGTGAAAATGATAGAGATGAAAGAGGAGAGGTCTGATCCCACTTCAGTTGAGTTCAGTCACTCAGTCGTGTCCAACACTTTGCAACCCCATGGACAGCATCACACCAAGCTTCCCTGTCCATCACCAACTCCCAGAAATTGCTCAAACTCCTGTCCATCAAGTTGGTGATGCCATCCAATCATCTAATTCTCTGTTATCCCCTTCTCCTCCTGCTTTCAATCTTTCCCAGCATCAGGGTCTTTCCCCAATAAAAAAAAAAAAAAGCTTAATTTATATTTTTTAATATGTCAGACTCAGTTGCAAGATTTTTTCTAGGGGAAGAAAAAGAAAAAACAGAGGGAAAAAATATATACTTGCCTAAAGTAGAAATAAGATTTAAACTGTAGCAAGCAGACGGCATATATATATATTTATATATATATGCCAGAGAGTACCATCTTAGAAAAAGAGACAGAGAGAAAGGGAGAGAAGGAGAGAGGGAGGAGAAAAGGGGGGAGGAAAGAGTGCTTGCTTCAGCAACACATGTGCTAAAATTGGAATGATACAGAGAAGACCAGCATGGTCCCTACACAAGGATGAATTCACAAAATGCTCCATTAAAAACAAAAGAAGGAAAACTTATGACTTTTTAGATAACCTGAAGCCAGTGGATAAAGCTATTTATATATAAATATATAAATGTAAACCTGGGGATTTGATTAGTTTAAATTTAACACAATGAGGAGTCCTTAGGCCAGAAAGTAACTGCTTTTAACATCCCCATGTGTATTTTACAAATTTTGAGGAATGTGTCCTTCCATGGTATGAGGTGGGTTGAGGACGCCCCTGAGGAGCCTAGTTTTGAGAAGAGAAGTGGACTTTTCATTAAGCAAACAAGAGAGAGAATTGGACAAGGTGAAAGGTCAAGAGAGGAGGCCAGAAAAGATTGTAAGGACAAACACAGGAAAACCGGATAGAAAATGCTAAGATAGGAGCTCGGTTCCTGATAGAATCTAGCCTTATGCTTACTTTACAGGCTAAATTAAAAAGGCAAACAACTTGAGAAGAAGAGAAAGTGGAGAATGGCTGTTCCTTCATCATCTCTATATAGAACACCTCCACATCAATTTTATCTTTGGAGCAGGCTGGAGCAGTGCTACAGTGCTGAACTTGGCTATTCATTAGCTAGGATATCAGCTAAGACTCAGTCAACATCTATCAAAATCTTGGAGGTTGATGCTTAACATTTATCTCTTTAGTTTTATTTATTTCTGCCTTAGGATTTCCAGCAATTATCCATTCTTTTATTTTGATTTTGATAGATGTGTATTTCCCATTACTCATAACATTTGAAACAGAATCTCATTGACATGTTTTATTACTAACTGGAAGTTATAATTTATAATAAGAATAGTAGTCATACATTGATCACCTTCGATGTGCCAAACAACCTGAGTATCACCCTATAAAGATCACCCTTAATCATCACAAAAACACTATGAAGCTAATGTTGCTGTCTTCTTCTCATGGTGAACCCTGGGCTCAATAAGGTTATATTGTCCAAAATGAGGCAATTTTAATTTATTTTTGTCAAGATTTCCAAAGTCTCTGTTCTTTCCACTGCTATACTATGCTGTTTCATTCTCTCCACTGACCTCTGAATCAAATGGAAATGCCCCCATGCTTCTGAAACATGTGGGCCAGCAATATTAAGCATATTTGAACTACTTTTTCCATTAATGGTACTCTATTTCCCTTTCTATTCAGAAACCCCTGGGAAACTACTACTTTACCATGAGTTGCAGATTAAAGGAAAATTAAAAAGTAATTATAAGAAGCATTTCATGACATAGAAGGACAATTATTTCTGAATGAGACCTTATAAAATTTAATCAAATTTTATGAGCTTTAAGCATTGTATTATATATTAATGAATCCGGAAGGCTATACAACATATAATACTTAATCTTCTGCTTATCTACCTTATTGCAGACAATTAAAGACACTATTTTTGAAAATCCTTTTTTTTTTCTTTCCTGTCACAGACTATCTAGTTGACATTGTTAACAATCTGAGTTTAAAATGTTAAATGGTTTCC
The DNA here is from genome assembly GCF_049115385.1 of Moschus berezovskii. Taxonomy (NCBI): domain Eukaryota; kingdom Metazoa; phylum Chordata; class Mammalia; order Artiodactyla; family Moschidae; genus Moschus; species Moschus berezovskii. The sequence goes on from NC_142466.1 coordinate 26,276,171, forward strand.
TGTTAAAATTCATAAAAATATAAGATACAGGACCCTTTTTTACCCCATTTACAAGGATGCATATCTTAACTCATCTTCTCTAAAATAAATCTATCACAGTATAAATCTAACCCATGTAATACTAAAGTATTATTTTGCTTAATGATTTTGTATTACAAACTCTGTACACAGAGTTTTCTTAATGACTGACACTTAGTTGCAATTTAATAAATATTCAGCTTCCCAAGAGTGACTTCAGTTCCAATTCTATCTTCTTCCATATTTAAATATTGTACTATCCATCTCTGCTTGCTGAAAAAGACAGTTAAAAGTTACTGAGTACTTAATATATCCTAGGTATTTTAATTTTTTTAAATAAAAACCTCTATTTATCCTCATGAAAGATCTATAAAGGGAATACAAATATTGCCCCCATTTTACAGATAAGAAAACTGAGTTTAAATAATGTACCCAAATTTACTCAGTTAACAAGCATAGAACATGGAGTCAAGTCTAAGTAGTCTAACTCGAGAGCTTTTTAATGACTTAGCTATTTTTTAACATACAACTTTCACTCCATTTAGATCATTCTGAGTTTGCCTTAAGTTATTATTATAATTTGTTACCTGCACAAACTCAGAAACTGCAGGAGAGATCCTCTGTCCCTTTTATTTCTTTTATCATCTTAATAGTTCCTATGATAGGACCTTAAACAAAATAGGTGCCCAACAATTTGAACTAAATTATTAAAATAAATTAATCTAATTAGATGAATCATTTATTCATTCCATAAATATGATTAAACATGTCTCTGTGCCAGTTACTGTGATATATGATAGAAAGCGAATAGTCAACAATGTAGGTAAGGGTCTCCTTTACCTTCCTGTAGAAAACAATTCTACACAGTGTTTTTGATGGTACACTTCTAGTTGTCAGTGAAAGAAACTCAACCAAAACTAGCTTGAGTTAAAAGGTAACTTAACGACTTACACTCCCGAGAAATCTAAGAGGTGACTGACTTCAAACACAATTAGATCTAGGGTTTTAGAAATGCCATAAGAAATTTCTCTCTCTCAATTCTGTTTTCCTCATTGTTTTATCCTTAGACAGAGCTCTTTCCATGTTATGGTAACAAGAGCTCCCAGGGGCTCCAACTTATAATACATCCTAGTAACTAAGGGGTAAGAAAGTACTTTTCCTTAAAGTTCCAGCAAACACTTTTGGTGGAACTCTTATTGGCCATGCTTGGGTAATACATTCATCTCTAAGATGATCAAAATGGCCAGACTAATTGGCCTTGCCTTGGTAATGTGCTCACAGCTCACTGGGGTGGGGGAGAAGGGGTGAACACTAGAGAAAGGGAAGCTTGCCAATAAACCACATACCTACTGCTATTAAGGAAATAAGAATGTTTACTCCTCCATAAACTCACTGGGCAAGAATCAGTTCTGTATTTAATCATTCAAAGAAATTACCCCTCATAAAATGATTTTCACCACCAAGAAAGATTTAAAAAAAAAAAAAAAAACCTTTAAGAAACCTTTGGTTTTTTTAGACAATCTCAGAGACCTCTGGGACAATGTTAAATGCCCCAACATTTGAATCATAGGAGTCCCAGAAGAAGAAGACAAAAAGAAAGACCATGAGAGAATACTTGAGGAGATAATAGTTGAAAACTTCCCTAAAATGGGGAAGGAAATAATCACGCAAGTCCAAGAAACCCAGACAGTCCTTAACAGGATAAACCCAAGGCGAAATACTCCAAGACACATATTAATCAAATTAACAAAGAACAAATATTAAAAGCAGCAAGGGAAAAGCAACAAATAACATAGGGGATTCCCATAATGATAACAGCTGATCTTTCAACAGAAACTCTTCAGGCCAGGAGGGAATGGCAAGACATAATTAAAATGATGAAAGAAAATAACCTACAGCCCAGATTACTATACCCAGCAAGGATCTCATTCAAATATGAAGGAGAAATCAAAAGCTTTACAGACAAGCAAAAGCTGAGAGAATTCAGCATCACCAAACCAACTCTCCAACAAATGCTAAAGGATCTTCTCTAGACAGGAAACACAGAAAGGGTGTATAAACTCGAAGCCAAAACAATAAGAAAATGGTAACAGGATCATACTTATCAATAATTACCTTAAACGTAAATGGGTTGAATGCCCCAACCAAAAGACAAAGGCTGGCTGAATGGATACAAAAACAAGACCCCCATATATGTTGTCTACAAAAGACCTACCTCAAAACGAGGGACACACACAGACTGAAAGTGAAGGGCTGGAAAAAGATATTCCACGAAAACAGAGACCAAAAGAAAGCAGGAGAAGCAATACTCATATCAGATAAAATAGACTTTAAAACAAAGGCTGTGAAAAGAGACAAAGAAGGAAACTACATAATGATCAAAGGATCAATCCAAGAAGAAGATATAACAACTATAAATATTTATGCACCCAACATAGGAGCACTGCAATATGTAAGACAATTACTAACAAGTATGAAAGGGGAAATTAACAACAATGCAATAATAGTGGGAGACTTTAATACCCCACTCACACCTACGGATAGATCAACTAAACAGAAAATTAACAAGGAAACACAAACTTTAAATGGTACAGTAGACCAGTTAGACCTAATAGATCTGTATAGGACATTTCACCCCAAAACAATGAATTTCACCTTTTTCTCAAGCACACACAGAACCTTTTCCAGGATAGATCACATCCTGGGCCATAAATCTAGCCTTGGTAAATTCAAAAAAATTGAAATCATTCCAAGCATCTTTTATGACCACAATGCAGTAAGATTAGATCTCAATTACAGAAGAAAAACTATTAAAAATGCCAACATATAGAGGCTGAACAACACGCTGCTGAATAACGAACAAATCATAGATGAAATCAAAAAAGAAATCTAAATATGCATAGAAATGAATGAAAATGAAAACACAACAACCCAAAACTTCTGGAACACTGTAAAAGCAGTGCTAAGGGGAAGGTTCATAGCAATACAGGCATACGTCAAGAAACAAGAAAAAAGCCAACTAAATAACCTAACTCTACACCTAAAGCAACTAGAAAAGGAAGAAATGAAGAACCCAAGGGTTAGTAGAAGGAAAGAAATCTTAAAAATTAGGGCAGAAATAAATGCAAAAGAAAAGAGACCATAGCAAAAATCAACAAAGCCAAAAGCTGGTTCTTTGAGAGGGTAAATAAAATTGACAAACCACTAGCCAGACTCATCAAGAAACAGAGAAGAACCAAATCAATAAAATTAGAAATGAAAATGGAGAGATCACAACCAACAACTCAGAAATACAAAGGATCATTAGAGACTACTATCAGAAATTATATGGCAATAAAATGGACAACTTGGAAGAAATGGACAAATTCTTAGAAAAGTACAACTTTCCAAAACTGAACCAGGAAGAAATAGAAAACCTGAACAGACCCATCACAAGCACGGAACTAGAGGATATAATCAGAAATCTTCCAGCAAACAAATGCCCAGGTCCAGACGGCTTCACAGCTGAATTCCACCAAAAATTTAGAGTAGAGCTAACACCTATTCTACTCAAACTCTTCCAGAAAATTGCTGAAGAAGGGAAGCTTCCAAACTCATTTTATGAGGCCATCATCACTCTAATCCAAAAACCTGGTAAAGATCCCACAAAAAAAAGAAAACTACAGGCCAATATCACTGATGAACTTAGATGCAAAAATCCTTAACAAAATTCTAGCAATCAGAATCCAACAACATATTAAGAAGATCATACATCATGACCTGGGCTTTATCCCAGGAATGCAAGGATTCTTCAATATCCGCAAATCAATCAATGTAATACACCACATTAACAAACTGAAAAATAAAAATCATATGATTATCTCAATAGACGCAGAGAAAGCCTTCGACAAAATTCAACATCCATTTATGATAAAAACCCTCCAGAAGGTGGGAATAGAAGGGACATACCTCAACATAATAAAAGCTATATATGACAAACCCACAGCAAACATTATCCTCAATGGTGAAAAACTGAAAGCATTTCCCCTAAAGTCAGGAACAAGACAAGGATGCCCACTCTCACCACTACTATTCAACATAGTTCTGGAAGTTTTGGCTACAGCAATCAGAGCAGAAAAAGACATAAAAGAAATCCAAATTGGAAAAGAAGAAGTAAAACTTTCACTGTTTGCCGATGACATGATCCTCTACACAGAAAACCCTAAAGACTCTACCAGAAAACTACTAGAGCTAATCAATGAATACAGTAAAGTTGCAGGATATAAAATCAACACACAGAAATCCCTTGCATTGCTATACACTAATAATGAGAAAATAGAGAAATTAAGGAAACTATTCTTCACTGTTGCAATGAAAAGAATAAAATACTTAGGAATATATCTACCTAAAGAAATGAAAGACCTGTACATAGAAAACTATTAAACACTGGTGAAAGTAATCAAAGAGGACACTAATAGATGGAGAAATATACCGTGTTCGTGGATTGGAAGAATAAATATTGTCAAAATGAGTATACTACCCAAAGTAATTTATACACTCAATGCAATCCCTATCAAGCTACCAAAGATATTTTTCACAGAACTAGAACAAATAATCTCACAATTTGTATGGAAATACAAAAAACCTCGAATAGCCAAAGCAATCCTGAGGAAGAAGAATGGAACTGGGGAAATCAACCTGCTGGACTTCAGGCTCTACTACAAAGCCACAGTCATCAAGACAGTATGGTACTGGCATAAAGACAGAAATATAGATCAATGGAACAAAACAGAAAGCCCAGAGATAAATCCACGCACCTATGGACACCTCATCTTTGACAAAGGAGGCAAGAATATAAAATGGAGAAAAGACAGTCTCTTTAACAAGTGGTACTGGGAAAACTGGTCAGCCACTTGTAAAAGAATGAAACTAGAACACTTCCTAACACTATACACAAAAATAAAATAAAAATGGATTAAAGATCTAAATGTAATACCAGAAACTATAAAACTCCTAGAGGAGAACATAGGCAAAACCCTCTCCGATATAAAACACAGCAGGATCCTCCATGACCCATCTCCCAGAATATTGGAAATAAAAGCAAAAATTAACAAATGGGACCTAATTAAAATTAAAAGCTTTATCACAGCAGAGGAAACTATAAGCAAGGTGAAAAGACAGCCTTCAGAATGGGAGAAAATAATAGCAAATGAAACAACTGAAAAAGAATTAATCTCCAAAATATACAAGCAGCTCCTGCAGCTCAATTCCAGAAAAATAAACAACCCAATCAAAAAATGGGCCAAAGAACTAAACAGACATTTCTCCAAAGAAGACATACAGATGGCTAACAAACATGAAAAAATGCTCAACATCCCTCATAATCAGAGAAATGCAAATCAAAACCACAATGAGATACCATTTCACACCAGTCAGAATGGCTGCTATCCAAAAGTCTACATGCAATAAGTGCTGGAGAGGGTGTGGAGAAAAGGGAACCCTCTTACACTGTTGGTGGGAATGCAAACTAGTACAGCCACTATGGAGAACAGTGTGGAGATTCCTTAAAAAAACTGGAAACAGAACTGCCATATGATCCAGCAATTGCACTCCTGGGCACACACACCAAGGAAACCAGAATTGAAAGAGACACATGTACTCCAATGTTCATCGCAGCACTGTTTATAATAGCGAGGACATGGAAACAACCTAGATGTCCATCTGCAGATGAATGGATAAGAAAGCTTTGGTACATATACACAATGGAGTATTACTCAGCAATTAAAAAGAATACATTTGAATCAGTTCTAATGAGGTGGATGAAACTGGAGCCTATTATACAGAGTGAAGTCAACCAGAAAGAAAAACACCAATACAATATAGCATATATATGAAATTTAGAAAGATGGTAACGATAACCCTGTATACAAGACAGCAAAAGAGACACAGGTGTATAGAACAGTCTTTTGGACTCTGTGGGAGAGAGTGAGGGTGGGATGATTTGGGAGAATGGCATTGAAACATGTATATTATCATATGTGAAATGATATCCTGTCCAGGTTTTACGCATGATACAGGATGCTCAGGGCTGGTGCACAGGGATGACCCAGAGGGAGGATAAGGGGAGGAGGAAGGTGAGAGGGGGTGTTCAAGAAGGGGAACACATGTACACCCAGGGCGGATTCATGTCAATGTATGGCAAAACCAACCAATATAATATTGTACATTAATTAGCCTCTAATTTAAAAAAAAAAAAACTTTAGTTTCTTTTTTAAAAAACAAAAATGTTTGAATCATTCTGTGGTATTGGTGACTCTACTAAATTTACCCATTATATTCAACCCATTAGTTTAAAAAAAGTGACAGTCTCACCGCAAAGCAACAACTTAGTAGCAAGATTCTAAACAGATGTATGCACTAAAATGGCTGCAATTGAGAGAGATTTTTATTTTAAAAATCCAAATATGAACAAACACTTAATTGCTTCTTCTAGATTATTGGAATTATAATCTCTTCGACCCCCACCAGATGCACAGAAAACCTTTCCTGAGCTCAGTTTAAACAATCTTTATTAGCATAGCAGCAGTGATCTCAACAGCACTTAATAAGGACTGCCACAATTTGGTTCATAAAAAATGAAATCAAAGTCAAACTGGTGTGTGGGGATGACCCAGAGGGAGGATAAAGGGAGGAGGGAGGTGGGAGGGGGACTCAGGAAGGGGAACTCGTGTACACCCGGGGAGGATTCATGTCAATGTATGGCAAAACCAACCAATATAATATTGTAAAATAATTAGCCTCCAAAAAAATAAAAATACAATAAACATAAAAAAAAATAAAATAATAAAATAAAGTTATAGATCTACCAAAAAAAAAAGGCAAAGTCAAAGTGATTCAAATATTAAAATTCTGAAAAACAAAATTGCACCAAATACAGCTCTAATATGTAAAACATACTGGTCAAATCTGAAATTAACAGGAAGGTCAGGGAATAGAAAGCAAATAGGAATAACTGAAATGCTCTTTAACTTCTTTCACTGTGGGGGACTGAATATATAAGCAGTGAAAAACAACATGTAGTTGATTATGGGAACACAGGGAGCAATCAAAAATTTTTTTAAAAAAAAAAAGAAAGAGCAAGAAACCAAGGCAGCAAAAGGGAATAACTTGGAAACAGATAAGGAATAAAAATAAAGAAAGCAGATGACAAACTGAAAGAGGTGACTGGGGAATCCTTAGGGGGCAATGAAGGAAAGTGGGCTTTAACAAAATGTAGGAACAGACTTACAGCTACAATCAAAAATCTCATGAGATATTAACAATGAGTTTATTAGTTAAAATCAGAACTAGATGCAGCTAATATCATTTCTGACATAGATTACATAGCATCAATCCATAAGAAAAAAATCCATCAAGCATTATTAGTGAAAAATGTAAGGATACCAAATTATATATGCATACTGCATAAAGTAGGCTAAGTATACAGCAATAAAAAGGGGGAGTTTGAGATACTCAAATCAATAGGCAATGCAGCAAATAAAATTGATGGGAGCCTCTTTTTTTCTAAGGGATTTGAGAGTATTGTGTCAGACAAGAAGGTCTCCTCAGGGCAGTGAGCTCATGTAAAAGAAATTTTCACTAAAATGCTAGTAAAGGAATGGAGACCCAGATTAGACATCTACTTAGCATATCACCCTAATTTTTTTAAAGTGTGACAGGAAGAATTTTACAGGTTCATCAAAGAACATTTCATTTTCTCTGAAGCACATAGAAAGACAACATTTTGCAATCAGGTGGGGACATGTGAATGAATTCTGAGCAGCAGCACGTGGGAAGAAGTGATAAATAATACTTTGATGCCTGGCCCTGAAGTCCCTTGGGCCACCCCTAAAGTTTTTTCTCTCCTTTGTCCAAGGGGATGGTAGAGTCACTACATAAAAGAAGGCTGGTGTCCTGATGACTGCATGGAGAAAAGCCTCCTTGTGGACCCAAGGCCAACTATGACTTAAATATTAAATAAGAAATAAAAATATCAGCTGATATCCACCCAGCCTGGTTCACACACAAACATTCGTCCAAAATTTACTGAAGAAAATTGAATTGTTCACATTGTAAAACCAGATGAGTTTTTAAAATGAAAGTTAAGAATAGATAAGAAGGTAGAGTCCTGCAGTAGAACTAAAGGACAAGGATAGATGAGTGGAACAATTAGTGAGTTCACATTATTTGAAGTGGCAAAGGGGTGTGTAAGAGAAAGGATGTCTAATATAAAGTTGAATTCTATGCTGTGCTTTGCTGCACTGCACACTAATCCCCTTCTTGGATACCAAACTTTGTGTAAAATGTGCTAAGTGCAAAGCCTTAAAAAATATTATCTTGCTAGTGAAAGAGTGGCATCCAGTAGCATCAGAGGAGTGTGTACAGGAGGTGGAACAAAGAGTGAAGACTGAGAATCGAGCAACAGCAGCTTCCTCGCCCATTCTGTGGGAACAGCATCACCCTAAGACCAAAGCCAAATAAAGATATCACCAGAACGAGAAGACCTATAGACCAATAACTCTCATGAACATAGTTGCAAAAATCAACAAAACATTAGAAAATCAAATGGCCAAGTAGGATTTATGTCAGGTAACAGTATTGGGAAAACTGGATATTCATTCACATGCAAAAGAATGAAATTCAACCTCTATCTTACATCACTCATAAAAAATTAACTGGAACTAGGTTAAAGAATTAAATGTAAAACCTAAAACTGTAAAACTCCTAGAATGAAATAGAAGAAATGCTCCTTGATATTAGTCTGGGAAACAATTTTTCTTGGATATGACACAAAAAATGAAGACAACAAAAGCAAAAATAAGCAAGTGGAAATACCTAAAGCTAAAAAGCTTTTGCTCACCAAAGAAAACCATCAAGAAAACCAAAGGAAACCTATGGAATGGGAAAAAACATTTCTGAACTATATTACCTAATGAAACATTAATATATAAAATATATAAGGAAATAATATAAATTAATAGCAATGATAATAATACGAATAGAAAATGGACAGAAGACCTCGATAGACATTTTTCCAAAAAAGACATACAAAATGGCCAACAGATACACACAAAAATGCACAGCATCACTAATCATCAGGGAAATATGAATCAAGATATCCTTGAGGTATCACTTTATGCCTGTTAGAATGGCATCAATAATCAAGGAACAATGCATAGGGACTTCCATGGTGGTCCAGTGGTTAAGAATTCACCTTGCAATGCAGGGGATACAGGTTCAATTCCTGGTCAAGGAAATAAGACCCCATACGCCATGGAAGAAATAAGACCATGAGCTGTAACTACTGAGTCCACGTGCCACAACTAGAGCGTCTGTACGCCACAAGGAAAGATCCTGCCTGCTGCAACAAGACGCGGAGCAGCCAAATTAAAAAAAAAAGACAAGGGATACATGCTGGTGAGAATGGGAAGAAAAGGGAATCCTAGTGGCTTGCTGGTGGGGATGTAACTACTACAGCCACTGTGGAAAACAGTATGGAATTGACTCAAAAAATTAAAAATAAGTCATGCCCAATTCTGTGATCCCATGGACTGCAACACACCAGGCTTCCCTGTCCTTCACTCCCAGTGAAGTGAAGTGAAGTGAAGTGAAAGTCACTCAGAAGTGTCCAACTCTTTGCGACCCTACTATCTCCCAGAGTTTGCTCAAACTCATGCCTGTTGAGTCGGTAATGCTGTCCAACCATCTCCTCCTCTGTCACTCCCTTCTCATCTTGCCCTTAATTTTTCCCAGCATCAGGGTCTTTTTCAATGAGTTGACTCTTTGCATCTGGTGGCCGAAGTACCGGAGCTTCAGTTTCAGCATCAGTCCTTCCAATGAATACTCAGGGTTACCTTCCTTTAGGATTGACTGTTTTGATCTCCTTGCTGTCCAGGGGACTCTCAAGAGTCTTTTCCAGCACCACAGTTCAAAAGCACCCGTTCTTCCATGCTCAGCTTTCTTTATAGTCCCACTCTCACATCCATAAATGACTACTAGAAAAACCATCACTTTGATTATTTGGACCTTTGTTGGCAAAACGATGTCTCTGCTGTTTAATACACTGTCTAGGTTTGTCATAACTTTCTTTCCAAGGAGCAAGAGTCATTTACTTTTGTGGCTACAGTCACTGTCTGCAGTGATTTTGTAGTCCAGAAAATAAAATCTGTCATTGTTTCCACTTTTTTTCATTCTATTTGCCATGAAATGATGAGACCAGATGCCATTATCTTAGTTTTTTGAATGTTGAGTTTTATTCTACCTATTTCACTCTCCTCTTTCACCCTGGGACAGTATGAAGAGAATTTCCAATGATCCAACAACTCCACTTCTGGGTATATATTTAAAGGAAACTGTTATCTTAAAGAGATATATGGACTCCCATATTTGATGCAGCAATAGTCACAGTATGGAAACAGCCTATTTGCCAATGGATGAATGGAACAAGAAACTGTCGATACAAAACAGAATATTATTCAGCCTTGAAAAAAAGAAGAAAATTCTGTGGTCAGTGATGACATGGATGAGCCTAGAGGAAATTATGCTAAGTGAAATAAATCAGGCAAGTAAAGAAAAACAAACACTGCATGGTATCACTTATATGTAGAATCTTAAAAAAAAAAAAAGTGTACTCATAGAAACAGAGAATAAAACTGAGATTGCCAAGAACTGGAGTTGGGGGAAATAGGGAGAGTTTGGTAAAGGTTACCAACTTTTAGTTACATGATGAATAAGATCTGAGGATCTAATATATGACATGATAACCATAGATGATAACACTGTATCACTGAAATTTGCTAAGAGAGTACAACTTCAGTCAGTCAGTTCAGTCGCTCAGTTGTGTCCGACTCTTTGCAACCCCATGAATCACAGCACGCCAGGCCTCCCTGTCCATTACCAATTCCCGAAGTTCACTCAGACTCATGTCCATCAAGTCGGTGATGCCATCCAGCCATCTCATTCTCTGTCGTCCCCTTCTCCTCTCTCCCCCAATCCCTCCCAGCATCAGAATCTTTTCCAGTGAGTCAACTCGTCGCATGAGGTGGCCAAAGTATTGCAGTTTCAGTCCTTCCAAAGAACACCCAGGATTGATCTCCTTTAGAATGGACTGGTTGGATCTCCTTGCAGTCCAAGGGATTCTCAAGAGTCTTCTCCAACACCACAGTTCAAAGTATCAATTCTTCGGTGATCAGCTTTCTTCACAGTCCAACTCTCACATCCATACACGACCACAGGAAAAACCATAGCCTTGACTAGACGGACCTTGGTTGGCAAAGTAATGTCTCTGCTTTTTAATATGCTATCTAGGTTGGTCATAACTTTCCTTCCAAGGAGTAAGCGCCTTTTAATTCCATGGCTGCAATCAGCATCTGTAGTGATTTTGGAGCCCCCAAAAATAAAGTCTGACACTGTTTCCACTGTTTCTCCATCTTATTAATGCAGAGTATATCATGAGGAATGCTGGGCTGGAATAAGCACAAGCTGGAGTCAAGATTGCCGGGAGAAATATCAATAACCTCAGATATGCAGATGACACCACCCTTATGGCAGAAAGTGAAGAGGAACTCAAAAGCCTCTTGATGAAAGTGAAAGAGGAGAGTGAAAAAGTTGGCTTAAAGCTCAACATTCAGAAAACTAAGATCATGGCATCTGGTCCCATCACTTCATGGGAAATAGATGGAGTACAACTTAAGTGCTTTCAAAAAAAAAAAGTAGAAGATGCTTCATTCTGCATTCATTGTAAAAAAATTGAGAAAAAAGATAAAAATTACATAAAAATATTGACAGCCCATAATCCCAACACTCAGAGTACCACGAGTATCATTTTAACGATTATAATTTAATGTTAATAACTGATACTAACTTCTATATCCCTATTTTTACTACTTAACCATTTATCATTGGCCTTATCCTGTGCCTGGAAAACCTCTTTGTAAAAGTTATTTTACAATGAATATGCCATACCTGTAAATACCACAAGTTACATAATCATTCCCCTAAATGGGAACATTTCAATTGTTCTAATTTGGTTAAGCAGCATTGCAATAAAAAAAAATTATGCACATACATTTTTCTATAATTTGCATTATTTTGTTAAGATAAATGTCTAGAAGATGAATTCTTAAGTCATGGTGAATCATATAAAATGAAGGCTGAAGACACACACTGAATTAGAGAACTCGCGTAACTTTTTGGAGATATCTTTTTCTAGCTGTAATTACAACATTCTCAGAGAAGCTACATAAGTACCACTAAAATTAGCCGTGGGATGAAGGTACTGATGTACTGTAAATTACTATTATATTCAAGTAGATTGAAATTATTTCTTAAATCTGATGAGAAAAGTCATAAAGCTTGGTTCTTTATCCAGTGGAATAGATTTTTGAGCTCCTGTATTATTTGGAATGATCGATTTTAAGTGCTTGGCTTGACACACCCCTACATGCATCTTTCAAGTGCCTAAGATGGCACAATTCTTATGCTTTCCTAACTGAGAAAAAGGCAATATTTCTCAGGCCAAAGAGATACTGAAAAGTTGTCTTAGCAAAAGATAAAGAACAAGAATACACGTTTTTCCTAAATTCCTTGTTCTGAACCTGCCTCCTTATGATAACAACTATTTCAACCTAAGGAACTCCCTATCTCCAACTTTTCCTTCTACTTGAAATCCAGCCACATTCCAATTTGCTAATAACTGAAAAATCAATTGCTTCACAAGCTTGACTAAATGTCTTTTCAAATGGCACATTACAAGATGGCAAAAGCTATGCTACAAATCAAAGCAAAGAAACTGCTGAGGTTGTTAGAATAAAAGATGATAGATCTATGTGTGATCTTTCCAGCTAAACATCAACTCTTGAATTAACTTTAGTAGTTTTAGCTTACTATATTCGAGAAAAAAAGAGAATTTAACTAACCGTATTTTTAAAATATACACTACAAGCACATGGAACTCTGCTCAGTGTTATATGGCAGCCTGAATGGGAGGGGAGTTTAGGGGAGAATGGATACATATGTATGTAAGGCTGAGTCCCTTTGCTGTTCACCTGAAACCATTACAATATTGTTAATCGACTATATCCCAATATAAAATAAAAAGCTAAAAAAGATAATGATATATGGTTCACAATATTAGTGACAGCAATATATTGAAAACTTTTATTATTTATTATTTTTAATTTATTGCTTAAAAAATTTAAATATTGTTTATTTTACCTTTAGCTTTCAAACATATGTTTTAGCAATTTTACAATGGGCATAATGGTATTCATTCTTTTGTATATACAAATTTATAAGTGATATACATAACCTGGGAGGCCATGCTGAAATTTTATTTTTAGTGTTGGGGTGTCTAGAGTATAAAGATACTATTCTTCAATAAAAATTAATTTTAAACAAAGAAAATAAATAAATACATACTACAACAACATAATTTTTAAACCACAGTACTCTCTTGAAAAAAAAGAGCTTTGAAAACAAAGTAGAAGTCATGAAATATACACGCATACAAAAATTTAGTATATGATAAAGTTGAGGCAATGACGTTATTGCATAAAGGATATTGTAAAGTGGATAGCTATTGGGGGTGGGGGGCAGGAATTGCATCCATACTAACACTTTATTTCAGTAAACATTTCAAAATACTAATAATTAAATGGAAAATGAAACCAGTTCAGAAGAAACTATGGGAAAAAACTTTCATAACCCAGCATTAGAAGCTTTTCTAAGTATGAAAAAAAAAAACAGAAAAAGTAGAAAAGATAGATAAATTTGACCTAATTTTAAAAAATAAAATTTATATGACCAAAAGTCCCTCACACCAATAGCTATAACAAAAATAACAAAATGAGAAAGTAAATAATCTTTCTTAAGATGGCTCTTAGAAATGTGGAAAGATTCTGATCAAGGAAAAGGAATTTAAATTATTGAACTTAACTCCAGGATTTATCATCATTCACAAATAATTAAAAGATGGGTATTTAGAAATGACAATTTCTGCTATAATAGTTGCAATTTGACATTTGATTGATACTTCCCCAGTGGCTCAGTAGTAAAGAATCCGCCTGCAATGCTGGAGATTCAGGTTTGATCCTGGGTCAAGAAAATACCCTGGTGAAGGAAACGGCTACCCATTCCAGTATTCTTGCCTGGAGAATCCCATGAATAGCTAGCCTGGTGGGCTATAGTCTATAGGATTGCAAAGAATCAGACACGATAGAAATGACAGCATGCACTCACACACGATAATGTTTTCCACCACTATTCACTGCACCAAGTGAGTTTGTTAGACCACTTGCACTGAACATAATTGAAAAGGGAAAAATGGAAAATATTGCCAGCATTGGAGAAGAAGAAACAATATGGCTAGATTTTGTTATTGTTTGTGCTTTTTTAAAGTTGCATTTTGGCAGGAAGGAGATTGCCACCTTTTTAAAAATACATCATTAACAAATTCTGCAAAGTATGAAATGCATAATAACAATCACTCATAATCATACCTGAAGATGGTCACACTGAGCTCTTTAATTTCCCTCTCCACTTCCTCTAATAAATATACATTCCTTTAGGACACACACACACACCATACAGACTGTATATACTGTATACAGAATATAATATACAATGTAATACAGCAGAATTTTCTAATCTGTATTTTTCATTGAACATATTATAAGCTGGGAAAAGAGGTTTAAATAGCTTTGAGTACAATATATTTTCATACATGAAATAGCAGTTCATATAAGAATGGGGGGTTTGGGGAAGAGGGTTGAATTTTAATTTCTTCATAGCAATGTATACGTGTTAGAGAAACCTGTATTTTCTGTCCTCTTGTTTTCTTTCCATGAGAAAGGCTTCCTTCCTAAATACCACTTCCCATTTCTTTTTCATGTGAGATGGAGTGACTTAACTACTGAGATGGAGTAATTAGTGAGTTTAAAAACAATTTGTCCATGGGCAGCTCTGCTCTTTCAGGGTTCTCTTCTTACAGGAAGCATTCATTCTGTTTACTGTCTGCATTGCAAAATTACTGCCCCAGTGGTAAGACCTGTGCCTACACACACTGCTCTGTGCCTACCTGAGTGGGTAAAATTAATTCTAGAGTAAAGTGTTGGGAAGCACATCAAAACTACAATCTCGAACAAAGCCTTAATCTGTAATTAAGTTGTTACTTTATCTTGAGATGCTTGCCTCTTTTCATTTGACCTGAACTTACAAGGTGAAGAAAGGCAATATGTGTAAAACCCCAACTTTTCTATAATTTGTTGTTGCTATTGTTACTAAGTCATGACCGACTCTGCAACCCCATCAACTGTAGCACGCCAGGCTCCTTTGTCCATGGAATTTTGTGTCCAATTCACAAAGCATTTTCATGTACATTCTCTTATTTGATTTTCACAGTAACCCTTAGATGTAAGAGGGAAGACAATAACATTTGTTGAGCACATGCCTACTGTTTGTCAGAAATGTGCTAATAAGATTTACTTGGGGGTGGGAGAAGACAGGGACGACAGAGGATGAGATGGCTGGATGGCATCACCAACTTGATGGACATGAGTTTGAGTGAGCTCCGGGAGTTGGTGATGGACAGGGAGGCCTGGCGTGCTGTGATTCATGGGGTCGCAAAGAGTCGGACATGACTGAGCAATTGAACTGAACTGAAATGAACTGAATTAATCTTCACAACTTTCAAAAATAGAATTTGCCCTTATTTTAAAGGTGAGTAAAACGGAGTTTCAGAGAGGTGAACTGATTTGCCTAAAGACAGAGAAGTAGTAAGAGGCTGGACCAGAAGTCCAAGCTGACTGTAAACACTAGGATGGTATGCCTCACTCACGTCTGTATTTCCAGGTCCTGGTCTCAAACTTGGCACAGAGAAGGCATTCAGTCAATATTGTTCAAAATTGACTCCAGATAAATGCTCTTTCCACTGCATCATGGAGGGAGAAGAGAGATATTTTAAACCACCAAATTCAGGCAACCTTCAAGCTATAATCCTATTTCCATGGGAGGTGGAAAGTAAGGGAATGGGGAAAACTAAGGCTTGCGTTTTGACGTATTTATGTTGTATGTGATACAACAGAAACAAGAAAAGACTATGAAATTTGAGATCTAGCATGTCACAGCGGCCTTGTCACTGCTAAAGCAGTGAGAGCTTGGACATAGTCACTTGCTTGCTCTCACCCACAATTCCCTCATCTGAAAAACAGAAATGCTAAATTATCTTAGAACTTGTTGTAACCCTGATAGTCTGGGCTTCCCTGGTGACTCAGACAGTAATGAATCAGCCTGCAATGCAGGAGTCCTGGGTTCTATCCCTGGGCTAGGAAGATCCCCTGGAGAAGGGAATGGCTACCCACTACAGTATTCTGACCTGGAGAAAATTCCATGGACAGAGGAGCCTGGCAGGCTACAGTCCAGGGGTCTCAAAGAGTCGGACATGACTGAAGCCTGATAGTCTATCAATACATGAAACTCAAATCTTAATTTTGGAAAGAACAAATGCTGCTACTTTCTGAACAACAAAGATTGTGTATTTATTGTGTAGTTATACAGAGAAACTGTAATTTAACACAGGGACAAAGGTATCTATAAGTTTTGAATATAACATAATTCTCACATGTCCACAAGTTTATAAGTCCAGAAATTCCTGAGGATAGAAAGACAGAGACATTAGTCCATAAAATACGAATATTTCAAAAAAGAAGTTATCGGACTTCCCTGGTGATCTAAAGGTTAAGGCTCTGTACTTACAATGCAGGGGGCTCAGGTTTGATCCCTGGCTGGGAAACTTAGATCCCACATCTCATGTGGCACGGCGAGAAAAGATAAAAAGAAAGAAAGAAATATCCTCCATAAAAGAGGGGATATATGTATATGTATGCCTGATTTACTTTGTTGTACAGCAATGTAAACCAACTATGCATGCATGCTAAGTCGCTCAGTCATGGCCGACTCTTTGTGACTTCATGGATTGTAGCCCATCAGGCTCCTCTGTCCATGGGATTCTCCAAGCAAGAATACTGGAGTTGGCTGCCATTTCCTTCTCCAGTGGATCTTCCTGACCTAGGGATTGAACCTGCGTCTCTTGTGTCTCCTGCATTGGCAAGGAGGTTCTTTACCACTAGCATCACCCAAGAAGCCTAGAGGTAACTATACTTCAATACAAATAAACAGGAAGTTACAGCATATATTCTGTTGGAAAATGTATTGATCCAAAAGTCATGATTCACAACTTGCCTTTAATCTGAAGGCCAAATAGGAAAACAGTTTTGCCCAAGAAAATTTAAGTGTACCTTCCATCCAGGTTCCTCCCTCCTTTGTGCCTCTTACACACATACACACACACACACCATAAAGGATGTTTTGGCATGAACACACACACAGATAACTTATTTTAAAAGATAGGAAAAGGAAATTAAAAGAAGCAGTCATTTTCACATCTGGCCATATTGCCAGCAACAGGTGACAATGAAGGAAATCTGCAGTGATATGCATCCTGCTATATCTTTGCTGACCTCAGTCTTCCACAGTCAAAAGAAAGCAGGTAATACCCTCCATCAGTTCAGTTACCCTCCATAAGCAGAAGGAAAGCTTTAAAAATTGCTCAAGTTTACTAGTATCATTATTATGCTGATTTTTTTAGATGCAGATGTAAGATTCAATGTGACAGCAGAATGTACATGTCAAAAAGTACTCTATTCAGTGGCCTAACTTTTGAGAAAATAAACAAGCCTGAAAATTAACTTACTCTATTTACAACAGGTTTAAACCACAATGTTCTAGGGGAAAAAAATGAAAATCGCATTAAGATTTTCATTGCCTGCATCCAGAGGCATACAGTTGTATACCAATATCTATTGTATACCAATTCTAGCCAAATCATTCCTACAAAGTAGCAACAAAAGAGTATTTCTTGCCAGATAAGAGCCAAGTATTGTCTTACCAATTTTCAAAAGGAAAAAAGGGGTGGGGAAAGTGCAATGAATTACTGTCAAACAAAGGTGCTATATATATATCAGAATTATCAAGGAAATATTTTTAAAAAATTAGATGCAGGTAGTCTCAGCAATATTGACATGCAAATAATTATGTAAAAATACATAAATAATAGCCCAGCAGAATTCTATAGTCCTTACTCTAGATTTTGCCTCCCTATTGAAAAATCTGAAGTGAAGTGAAAGTCTCTCAGTCGTGTCTGACTCTTTGCAACCCCATGGACTGTAGTCCATGGATTTCTCCAGGCCAGCTTTTCCCTTCTCCAGGGGATCTTCCCAAACCAGGGATCAAACCCAGGTCTTCCACATTACAGGAAGATTCTTTACCAGCTGAGCCACAAGAGAAGCCCAAGGATACTGGCATGTGTAGCCTACACCTTCTCCAGGAGATCTTCTCAACCCAGGAATCAAATTGGAGTCTCCTGCATTGCAGGCAAATTCTTTACCAGCTGAGCTATCAGGAAAGCCCCCCAAAGCCTACAGCACCCGGTATTCTCAGGCAGTCTCCCATCCAAGTACTAACCAGGCCCAACCCTGTTTGACTTCTGAGATCAGATGAGATTGGGCACTTTCATGATGTTATGGACATAGCCATCACTTCATGGCAAATAGATGGGGAAACAGTAGAAACAGTGACAGACTTTATTTGGGAGGGGTTCCAAAATCACTGCAGATGATGACTGCAGCTGTGAAATTAAAAGATGCTTGCTCTTTGGAGGAAAAGCTATGACCAACCTAGACAGCATATTAAAAAGCAGAGACATTACTTTGCCAACAAAGGTCTGTCTAGTCAAAGCTATGGTTTTTCCAGTAGTCATATATGGATGTGAGAGTTGAACTATAAAGAAAGCTGAGTGCCAAAGAATTGATGCTCTTGAACTGTGGTGTTGGAGAAGACTTGAGAGTCCCTTGGACCACAAGGAGATCCAACCAGTCCATTCTAAAGGAAATCAGTCCTGAACATTCATTGGAAGCTTGATGCTGAAGCTGAAACTCTAATATTTTGGCCACCTGATGTGAAGAACTGACTCATTGGCAAAGACCCTGATGCTGGGAAAGATTGAGGGCAGGAGAATGGGATGACAGAGGATGAAATGGTTGGATGGCATCACTGACTTGATGGACATGAATTTGAGTGAGCTCCGAGAGTTGGTGATGGACAGGGAAGCCTGGCATACTGCAGTCCACGGGGTTGCAAAGAGTCGGACATGACTGAGTGACAGAACTGAATTGATTGAAAAATCTAACCCTGACACTAGTTATCTAGCCTTAATATCAATAAAAGTCTCTTCCTTCTCCTTTAGCAGCTTCAAAATAACAATGTAGCCAAAATTTAAAGAGTCCCTTATAAATACACCCTTTAATCTTCAAAGCACTTATACATCCATTACCAAAAATTATAGAATGGATGAACAAAAAGGGATATAAGGAACAATTTTCTAAAATCCCCTTATTTGACAAGTCATTTAAGTCAATAAATACCATTTGCATACTTTCTAAGTAGATGCTATGCTGTCATCATGGGGTTTTCCTACTTGTTCAAGTTTATCTAATTTGTAAGAGCCTGATCCGAGACTGTGATCCAAATCCCTTATTTATAAGCTCTTTTCAGTATCCAGCATGCCTTTTTGTTCTTTGTTAGTCCTCTAAATCACAGTTACTATGATCCTCATTTTACAAATAAAGCAATAAAGGACAAAAATTTATATGATAAGCTCCAAGTCATTTCCTAATATGCTTCAAAGTCAGGCTTTGTCCCATGTTTCCAGACATCTAGTCCAGTGTGCTTACTACTATACCAGAAGTAGTAAGTAATACTCTAGAAATAGACTGACTAGCATAATTTGGTAGTGAACTTCATGGTTAAAGAGATAACTGTTGCATATATCCAAGTTTAGGGGGCAGGAGTTCCTTAACCGATGAGTGATGTGTTATAAGGATACAAGAATGGGGATGATAGCAAGTTCATTTAATATTTTCTACCTATGTACACAATATTTTTACCTGAACAAAAGATATTCTTACTGTCAAATACACTATTATGCTATAATTCAAAATTTATATAATATTACCTATCTTTATCTCTGTCCAATAAGCACAAAAGCTAGTACATGGTACTAGATATAAGTAATATAAAAATGGATAAGACTTGGTCTCTGTCCTAAAACAGACTTATTCAGTGTGTATTAAGTCACTTCAGTTATATTCAACTTTTTGCGACCCTATGGACTGTAGCCCACCATGCTCACTATCCATGGGATTCTGAGGAGACAGTTAGATTAAAGCTTTACTGAGCAAGACTCAGTTTTCCCCAATACCAGTCCCTCCCATTAGGAAGCTTACACAAGCCTCTAAGCCTTCTCCCTCAGAGGGCAGACAAAAGAAGCAGGAAAGAAGTGTTAGTCATTTAGTCATGTCTGACTCTTTATGACCCCATGGACTGTAGCCTGCCAGGCTCCTACATCCATTTTACATTACATCCTGGATTTTCCAGGCAAGAATACTAGAGTGGGCTGCCATTTCCTTCTCCAGGGATCTTCCAACCCAGGGATCAAACCTGGGTCTCTTATATTTCAGGCAGACTCTACCATCTGAGCCACCAGAGAAACTGGAAGAAGCAAGAAGAACCACAATCCCACAGCAACTAAAACCAAACCACATTACAGAAAGTTAATCAGTGTGGAAAAGCACAAAGTTATCTCCCAGATGAGGGACAAGGTAAAACCCATAAAAACAACTAAATTAAGGGAAGATAGGCAACCTTCCAGAAAAAGAATTCATAATAATGATAATGAAGATGATTCACAATCTCAGAAAAAGAATGAAGGCAGAGATTGAGAGGATGCAATCAATGTTTATCAAAGACCTAGAAGAACTAAAGAACAAACAAACAGAGATGAATGGTACACTACAAGGAATCCAAAGCAGAATAACTGAGACAGAAGAATAGATAAATGACCTGGAGCACAGAATGGTGGAAATCACTGCCACAGAATAGAATATAGAAAAAAGAATGAAAACAAATGAAGACAGCCTAGGAGACCTCTGGAACAACATTAAACACACCAACATTCACACTATATGGGTCCCAGAAGAAGAGAAAGAGAAAGGATCTAAGGAAATGTTTGAAGAGATACTAGCAGAAAACATTCCTAACATGGGAAAGGAAATAGTCAACCAAGTCCAGGAAGCACAAGGAGTCCCAGGCAGGATAAACCCAAAGAGGAACACACCAAGACACATATTAATCAAACTGACAAATATTAAAGACAGAGATAAAATATTAAAAGCAACAAGAGAAAAATGACAAATAACATACAAGGGAACTCCCATCAGGCTATCATTTGACTTCTCAATAGAAGTTCTACAAGCCAGAAAAGAATGACATGATATGTTTAAAGTGATGAAAGGGAAGAACCTACAGCCAAGAATACTCTACTCAGCAAGACTCTCCTTCAGATTTAAGGGAGAAATCAAAAGCTTTCCAGACAAGCAAAAGTTAAGAGAATTCAGTACCACCAAATCAGCTTTACAACAAATTCTAAAGGAGCTTTTCCAGGCAGGAAACAAGAGAAAGAAAAGAACCTACCTACGGAAAATAAACCCAAAACAATTAAGAAAACAGTAATAGGATCATCAGTTCAGTTCAGAGCAGTAACTCAGTCATGTCCAACTCTTTGCGACCCGATGAACCGCAGCATGCCAGGCCTCCCTGTCCATCACCAACTCCTGGAGTTCACTCAAACCCATGTCCATTGAGTCAGTGATGCCATCCAACCATCTTATCCTCTGTCATCCCCTTCTCGTGCCCTCATTTTTCCCAACATCAGGGTCTTTTCCAATGAGTCGCCTCTTCGCATCAGGTGGCCCAAGTATTGAAGTTTCAGCTTCATCAGTCCTTCCAATGAACACTCAGGCCTGAACTCTTTTAGGATGGACTGGTTGGATCTCCTTTCAGTCCAAGGGATTCTCAAGAGTCTTCTCCAACACCACAGTTCAAAAGCATCAATTCTTCTGCACTCAGCTTTCTTTATAGTCCACCTCTCACATCCATACATGACCACTGGAAAAACCATAGCCTTGACTAGACGGACCTTGGTTAACAAAGTAATGTCTCTGCTTTTTAATATGCTGTCTAGGTTGGTCATAACTTTCCGTCCAAGGAGTAAGTGTCTTTTAATTTCCTGGCTGCAATCAGCATCTGCAGTGATTTTGGAGCCCAAAAAAATAAAGTCTGACACTGTTTCCACTGTTTCCCCATCTATTTGCCATGAAGTGATGGGACCAGATGCCATGATCTTTGTTTTCTGAATGTTGAGCTTCAAGCCAACCTTTTCACTCTCCTCTTTCACTTTCATCAAGAGGCTTTTGAGTTCCTCTTCACTTTCTGCCATAAGGGTGGTGTCATCTGCATATCTGAGGTTATTGATATTTCTGCCGGCAATCTTGACTCCAGCTTGTGCTTCTTGCAGCCCAGTGTTCCTCATGATGTACTCTGCATATAAGTTAAATAAGCAGAGTAACAATATACAGCCTTGACGTACTCCTTTTCCTATTTGGAACCAGTCAGTTGTCCCATGTCCAGTTCTGACTGTTGCTTCCTGACCTGCATACAGGTTTCTCAAGAGGCAGGTCATGTGATATGGTATTCCCATCTCTCTCAGAATGTTCCACAGTTTATTGTGATCCACACAGTCAAAGGCTTTGGCATAGTCAATAAAGCAGACATTTACCTTAACTGTAAATGGATTAAATGCACCAACCAAAAGACAAAGTAGATGATCAGATGAAAACATGTGTGTGTATGAACTTCCACTTAACATATCACTCTGCTTGACCCCTCAAATTGCATGTAATTACTTTATATTGTTAGGTTAATCATGTTCCCATTATGGCTTGCAATTGTTGTTATCTTTTATTTTTTGTCTGGTTATTGATTGTGAAAACTGATAAACATCTTTTACTATTGTGATCATCTATTACTCACTTAATACTATTGTATCATGATAGTTAGACAGAAAAATAATAGAATTGTATAAAATCAAAACTACCATTTAACAGAAAAACCCGTAATCTCTTTTTAAAATCTAGATGCATATCAGAGTTATCTCAGAATTTTTTGAAAAATACAAATGCCCAACTATTGCTGTATTTTTGGTCAGAGCTCCAGTTATGTTTCTAATGAATTCAGTTCAGTTCAGTCGCTCAGTCGTGCCCGTCTCTTCACTACCCCATGAATCACAGCACGCCAGGCCTCCCTGTCCATCACCAACTCCCAGAGTTCACTCAAACTCATGTCCATCGAGTCAATGATGCCATCCAGCCATCTCACTCTCTGTCGTCCCCTTCTCCTCCCGCCCCCAACCTTTCCCAGAATCAGAGTCTTTTCCAGTGAGTCAACTCTTCGCATGAGGTGGCCAAAGTATTGGAGTTTCAGCTTTAGCATCAGTCCCTCCATGAACACCAGGATTGATCTCCTTTAGAATGAACTTGTTGGATCTCCTTGCAGTTTAAGGGACTCTCAAGAGTCTTCTCCAACACCACAGTTCAAAAGCATCAATTATTCAGCACTCAGCTTTCATCACAGTCCAACTCTCACATCCATACATGACCACGGGAAAAACCATAGCCTTGACTAGATGGACCTTTGTTGGCAAAGTAATGTCTCTGCTTTTTAATATTCTATCTAGGTTGGTCATAACTTTCTTTCCAAGGAGTAAGCGTCTTTTAATTTCATGGGTGCAATCAGCATCCACAGTGATTTTGGAGCCCAAAAAAATAAAGTCTGACACTGTTTCCACTGTTTCCCCATCTATTTCCCATGAAGTGATGGGACCAGATGCCATGATCTCTGTTTTCTGAATGTTGCGCTTCAAGCCAACCTTTTCACTCTCCTCTTTCACTTTCATCAAGAGGCTTTTTAGTTCCTCTTTACTTTCTGTCATAAGGGTGGTGTCATCTGCATATCTGAGGTTATTGTAGCCATGTTTAAAAACAACTGGACTATATGAGGATCTTTTATGTAGTTTGTTTCACTTTGCTATATCATATTCATTTCATTTCATTCGCTCCCATTTCATTTCACTTATGTTTTCCAATTTCTCCATCTCTTTGTTTATGTTTTTTCTCAAGGTTTTATCAAGCATAGTATAAATGATTTTATAAATATATATAATATGTATAATATATGTATTTTAGAAAATGTATCAATTGTTACCTAACTAAAAGATGTATGAAATTTTGATTCTACTTATTTCACTTAGTATGAATAGAATGCTAGATTTCTAATTTAAAAAAATAGATATGTAACAAGCAACAAAGGCTTACTGTATAGCACAGGGAACTGTAGCCAATATCTTGTAATAAACTAAATGGAAAATAATTTCAAAATTAACGTGTATATAACCTATGTAATAACATATGGATAACTGAATCACACACACAATAAAAGAATTCTACTTTTTGAAATTTAGTAATGTTTAACTTTGAGCAGGTTTTCTTAATGTCCTATGGACATCTAATAACCATGTATGAGATACAAAATTTTAAATGCATTTGTGTAGGAAACAAGAGTAACATAAATTAATTAAATGAAATCTATTAAATTTAAATTATTAATGACATCATTCAAGATGCTCCTATTCTTATGTTTTCACACTTGATAAAATTTCCCAGAGAAATGTTAATATGTCTCACTATGATTATATATATTTTTCTTCTCCCTTATATTTCTTCTGATTTTTGCTTTATGTATCTTTGTTGTTTGGTGTCTAATGGTTTATGATGTCTATCTTCTTTGTTAATTGTACCTTTTATAATTAAAAATATTCATCTTTGTTTCATTTTTTTAAAGGAGGACAAATAAATTATATAATAGAGTGGAATACTATACAGCAGTATAAAATAAAGAATTATAGTTATTGTGCAATAAATGGGTTGAATCTCAAAAAAAAAGACAAGAAATTTCATGTGAACTCTTCCAAAGAATACACAAGGAGAAAATATTTCCCATCGTTCCTGATATTAGTATATCCCTGATACCAAAACTAGCAAGGACATTATATAAAAGGAAAATTGCAAACCAATATGTCTTCTAAAGACAAATTCAAAAATCCTAAATAAGGTATTAGTGAATGGACTCAACAATATATAAAATATATCACCAATAAAAGAGTACCTTCTTGGATTAACATGTGAAAATCTATCACCATTTTAACAGATATAAAAATTATTATCTCTGTATATACATAAAAATCACTTGCTAAAATCTAAAATTTGTTAATGATAAAAATCTTTAGTATACTAATAATAAAAGAGAGCTATCCAAGTCTGATAAAAGTTAGCCATAAAAATTCTACATTAGCATCCTTCTAAATGGTAAAATATTGACCACTTTTCTCTTCAGTTAAGAAAATGATAAGGATATCCACATCACCAGTTCTATTCAACACTATGCTTTTAATATTGTAAGAAAAATGAAAACAAAGTATTAAAATTGAAAAGGAAGAAATCATAATGTCAATATTCATAAATGATATGATTACATAGAAAATAAAAAGAATATATAAACTATTAGGATTAGTAAGTAAAATAATAAGCAAACATAGTTAATAAATATTTTATGATTCAATATACAAAAATATTTTATACATTTTCAAGGAACAAATGGAAAATGTAATTTTTAAAAGAACACCATTTACATAGTATCAAAACATCAAATATATAGGAATAAATCTAATAAAATCTATACAAGATGCTTACTCCTTGGAAGGAAAGTTATGACCAACCTAGACAGCATATTAAAAAAGCAGAGACATTACTTTGTCAACAAAAGTCCATCTAGTCAAGGCTATCGTTTTTCCAGTGGTCATGTATGGATGTGGGAGTTGGACTATAAAGAAAGCCGAGCACTGCAGAATTGATGCTTTTCAACTGTGGTGTTGGAGAAGACTCTTGAGAGTCCCTTGGACTGCAAGGAGATCCAACCAGTCCATCCTAAAGGAGATCAGTCCTGAGTGTTCACTGGAAGGACTGATGTTGAAGCTGAAACCCCAATACTTTGGTCACCCGATGCGAAGAGGTGACTCATTGGAAAAGACCCTGATGCTGGGAAAAATTGAGGGCAGGAGGAAAAGGGGACGACAAGGATAGGATGGTTGGATGGCATCACTGACTCAATGGACATGGGTTTGGGTGGACTCTGGGAGTTGGTGACGGACAGGAAGGCCTGGCATGCTGTGGTTCCTGGGGTCACAAATAGTCGGACACAACTGAGTGACTGAACTGAGTGATACAAGAATTCTATAAGGAAAAACAACAAAACATGTTGAGAGGATTTTTTAAAACCTTAAATAAATACAGAAATATGCAATATTTGTGGATTAAAAGCTGAATATTAAAATATTAATTCTCTTCAAACTGATCTACAGTGTCCATGCAGCCCTAAAATACGAACATGTTTATTGTGTGAGAGAGAAATGGAAAATTTGAAAATTTGTATAAAAAATAAAGGAACCTAAAATACTCAAGATAGAATCTGAGATCTTAAGCTGCTCCAACACTGGTCAGGGAACTAGATCCCACATGCTTTGACTGAGAGTTCATATGCCACAAATAAAGATTCCGCATGCTGCAGCTGAGACTCACCACACTCAAACAAATTAATTAAATAAATATTTTTAAGAGATAATGCAGTATTGGCAAAAGGATACACACACACACACACACACACAAAATATAACAATGGAATAGGCTCAATAAAATTCAAGAACAGATTGACACATTAATTATCACATTATTTACTTTAAAGCTACCTGTACCTTCAAAATTCTCCAAGCCAGTCTTCAATATTATGTGAACCGTGAACTTCCAGATGTTCAAGCAGGTTTTAGAAAAAGCAGAGGAACCAGAGATCAAATTGCCAATATCCGCTGGATCATCGAAAAAGTAAGAGTTCCAGAGAAACATCTACTTCTGCTTTATTGACTACACCAAAGCCTTTGACTGTGTGGATCACAATAAACTGTGGAAAATTATGAAAGAGTTGGGAATATCAGACCACCTGACCTGCCTCTTGAGAAACCTGTATGCAGGTCAGGAAGCAACAGTTAGAATTGGACATGGGACAATAGACTGGTTCCAAATAGGAAAAGGAGTATGCCAAGGTTGTATATTGTTACTCTGCTTATTTAACTTATATGCAGAGTACATCATGAAAAATGCTGGGTTAGATGCAGCACAAGCTGGAATCAAGATTGCTGGGAGAATTATCAATAACCTCAGATATGCAGATGACACCACCCTTATGACAGAAAGTGAAGAGGAACTAAAAAGCCTCTTGATGAAAGTGAAAGAGGAGAGTGAAAAAGTTGGCTTAAATCTCAACATTCAGAAAACAAAGATCATGGCATCTGGTCCCATCACTTCGTGGGAAATAGATGGAGAAACAGTGGAAACAATGGCTGACTTTTTTTGGGGGGACTCCAAAATCACTGCAGATGGTGATTGCAGCCATGAAATTAAAAGATGCTTACTCCTTCAAAGGAAAGTTATGATCAACCTGCACAGCATATTAAAAAGCAGAGACATTACTTTGCCAACAAAGGTCTGTCTAGTCAAGGCTTCCAGTAGTCAGGTATGGATAAGAGTTGGACTATAAAGAAAGCTGTGCACCAAAGAATTGATGCTTTTGAACTGTGGTGTTGAAGTCTCTTGAGAGTCCCTTGGACGGCAAGGAGATCCAACCAGTCCATCCTAAAGGAGATCAGTCCTGGGTGTTCATTGAAAGGACTGATGTTGAAGCTGAAACTCCAATACTTTGGCCACCCGATGCAAAGAGCTGACTCATTTGGAAAGACCTTGATGCTGGATAAGATTGAAGGCAGGAGGAGAAGGGGACGACAGAGGATAAGATGGTTGGATGGCATCACAGACTCAATGGACTTGAGTTTGAGTAAACTCTGGGAGTGAGTTGGTGATAGTCAGGGAGTCCTGGTGTGCTGCAGTCCATGGGGTCACAAAGAGTCGGACACTACTGAGTGACTGAACTAAACTGAATTGTACCTTCTAATCCAGGAAGGATAGTCTTTCAAATAAATGGTATTAGAGCAACTGGATATATAAATATGAAAGAATGAACCATGGCTACTTCATGATATACACAAATTAATTTGATATGGATCACAAACTTAAACAATAAATCTTCCAGTGAAAAACAGGAAAACATCATCATGACCTTGAATTAGGCAAAACTTTGTAAAAAGAACAAAGCAAGCATTAACCATTTTTTCAAAAAATTCAGAAACTGAGTTTCTCCAAAATTAAGATATTCTAGCTATCCAAAAGCATAATTTAAAAAGAGAACATGCAAGCCACAGAGAGGAAGAAACTGTAATTGATAAATGGGCTCACATCCAGAAAACATAAAGAACACCTAAGAATCATTAAGAAAGACACAAACATTCCCTTTTTTTTTCTAAAGGGCACAATTCTTAAAGAGGTATCCATAAGAAAAGAGATCAAATGGCTATGCACATATATGGAAAGATACACAATTGGTCATCAAGGAAACTGAAATTACAACAACAGTGAAATATTTTTATACATCAATCACAATGGCTAAAATTCCAAATGAGCTATCATACCAAGTGTTGATAAAGATACAGAGCAACTGAAATTCTCATACGTTGCACACTGGAGTTTATACTGGTGAAACTACTTTGGAAAACCTTGCACTGCCAATCTTATAACCCAACAATTCCACTCTGAGGTATGTATCTGAGAAAAATGAATGTATTTGTACACCAAAAGACATGCTCAAGAATGTTCATAATTCTTTTATTTATTACAACCAAATACTAGAAACAAACAAAATAACTATCAGTAGTAAAATGAATGCATGAGCAGTGACATTACTGCACAATAATCAAAACAGTGTTGTACTGGAACAAAAACAGACATATATATATAAATATGAAACAGGATAGAAAGCTCAGAAATAAACTCATGCACTTGTGGCCAATTAATATACAACAAAAGAGGCAAGAATATACAATGAAGAAAAGACAGTCTCTTCAATAAGTGGTGCTGGGAAAACTGGACAGCTATCTGCAAAATAATGAAATTAGAACATTCTTTAACACCAAATACAAAAGTAAACTCAAAATGAATTAAACACTTAAATGTAAGACCAGATACTATAAAATTCCTAGAGGAAAACATAGAACACTTTTGATATAAATTGCAGTATATTTTTTGGATTCATCTCCTAGAGTAATGGAAATAAAAGCAAAAAGTAACAAATGGGACTTAATTAATTTAAAAGCCTTTACACAGCAAAGGAAACCATAAGCAAAACAAAAAGGTAATTTATGGACTAGGATAAAATATTTGCAAATGATACTATTGACAAGGGATTAATTTCCAAAGTATACAAACAGCTCATACCACTTAATAATAAAAATACAACAACCCAATCTAAAGAATAAGTGAACCTCAACTGACATTTCTTGAGAAAAGACATACAGAGGGCTAACAGGCACATGAAAAGATTCTCAATATTGCTAATTATTAGAGAAATGCAGTTCTCTACAATGAGGTATTACCTCATGCCAGTCAGAATGAAAGTGAAAGTGAAAGTCACTCTGTCATGTCCTCTCTTTGAAACCCCATGGACTATACAGTTCATGGAATTCTCCAGGCCAGAATACAGGAGTGAGTAGCCTTTCCCTTCTCCAAGGGATCGTCCCAACCCAGGGATCGAACCTAGGCCTCCTGTATTGCAGGCAGATTCGTTACCATTTAAGCCGCAAAGGAAGCCTGAGAATACTGGCATGGGTAGCCTATCCCTTCTCCAGCAGACCTTCCCGACTTAGGAATTGAACCGGGGTCTCCTGCATTGCAAGC
Source organism: Moschus berezovskii (assembly GCF_049115385.1). Classification (NCBI taxonomy): domain Eukaryota; kingdom Metazoa; phylum Chordata; class Mammalia; order Artiodactyla; family Moschidae; genus Moschus; species Moschus berezovskii. The sequence continues at coordinate 26,306,107 of NC_142466.1, forward strand.
AGATTCTTTCACCAACAGAGCTATCAGGGAAGCCCAGGGAAGTTGGACATGAATGAGAGGCTAAGCACACAGCACAGGGTGGACTTAGAGATTATCATATTAAGTGAAGTAAGCAAATTAGACAGAGACAAATATCATATGATATCACTGACATGTGTAACCTAAAAATCTGATAAAAATGAATTTATTTACAAAACAGAAATAGATCCACAGACAGAAAACAAATGTATGGTTACCAAAGGGGATACTGAGGGCCAGCAGGGCAGAAATAAATTAGAGTTTGTGATTAACCTATACACACTGTGTGAATGCTAAGTCAATTCAGTCGTGTCTGACTCTTTGTGACCCCATGGACTGTAGCCCACCAGGCTTCTCTGTCCATGGGGATTCTCTAGGCAAGAATACTGGAGTGGGTTTCCATGCCCTCCTCCAGGGGATCTTCCCAACCCAGGAACTGAACCTGAGTCTCTTATGTCTCCTGCACTGTCAGGAAGATTCTTTACCACTAGTGCGACCTGGGAAGCAACCAGAAACACACTGTTGCTGCTGCTAAGTCACTTCAGTCATGTCCGACTCTGTGTGACCCCATAGATGGAAGCCCACCAGGGTCCCCCGTCCCTGGGATTCTCCAGGCAAGAACACTGGAGTGGGTTGCCATTTCCTTCTCCAATGTGTGAAAGTGAAAAGTGAAAGTGAAGTCGCTCAGTTGTGTCTGACCCCTAGCGACCCCATGGACTGCAGCCCACCAGGCTCCTCCATCCATGGGATTTTCCAGGCAAGAGTACTAGAGTGGCTTGCCATTGTCTTCTCCACAGAAACACACTACTACATATAAAATAGGCAAACAACAAGGACCTACTTGGGGAAGATTCCCCTGGAGAAGGAAATGGCAACCCACTCCATTATTCTTGCCTGGAGAATCCCATGGACAGAAGAGCTTGGCAGGCTACAGTCCCTAAGGTTGCAAGATCCGACACCACCTAGCGACTAAACCACCAAACCAAGGACCTACTGTATAGCACATGGAACTATACTCAATATCTGTATCTATATACAACTGAATTATTTTGCTGAGTTGTTGAAACTAAGACAACATTGTGAACTAACTTTGTGCTGATTTAAAAAACAAAAAACTGTGACATGAGATGCTAAAAACACACACACAAGAAAAAGCACCATATGCAAAAAGCAGTATAGAAAATAAGTCATAATGTATGATCCTAAGAAGTTCAAGAATTGCAAAATCAATTGATGGTGAAAGACCAAAAGGGAGGGGATATATGTGTATGCATGGCTGGTTCATTTTGCTGCACAGTAGAGGCTAACACAACATTGCAAAAAACCATACTCCAATAAAAATTAATTTAAAGATAAATCTGTGATTTTTCAGAATTGCTTTTTTTGTTGTTTTTTTTTTAGCAACCTGGGGATCATGTTAAAAATGTGAGAGTCAGGGCCCTAATATTCAAAGATTCTGATTGTGTAAGTCTAGTATTAAATCATTGGTGGGGGGTAGAACAATAGTAGAAAAGTGGTTTTTAAATGACTATAAATTGAACCTCATATGTAGTGACTGCTTTTTAAAAATTGACTAATTCCATACCTACATGCCTTTTGGCAAAATGGAAGAAAAAGATAATTTATATTGGAAGAATCTTTTTTGTCCTTTCCTCTCAAAGTTTCTATTTTTCTTTTGATTTATCTCAAAAAATACTGGTTTAAGAAGAAATTATATCTAACAAAACTTATAAGAAATGAAGTAATACTTCTCACTTTGATCATAAATGGCCCAGTTTTTACTTCTTAAGTTAAATGAGGCATATTTTTTGGTCAAAATGACTACTTCTCAATGTTTCAGTGGAGTTAAAAATAGCCACCCTTCCTTGGATGGGTAGGTATCTTCCATACTTGAATCATTTTTCTTTTTGGAGTAATAGAGACGGAAAAGGGAGGTGGTATAAGGAGACACAGTGAAATATATTCCAGTTTAAAGGTCATTGATTCAGGTCAGAACAATGAGGGAAATGGTAATATGCTAAGCCAAGTCGAAAGTCAAAGTGACTGACTAATTACTACATACCCTTCTATTCCCAGACTCACATTTTGTGAAGCTATGTAGTTTAGTACCTTAGTACTGCCAAAGCCAATTACCAAAGCCAATTTCATGCATGGACAGCACTGAGTTTTACCCTCTCTCTTCTTCCTCCTCCCTGATTAAGTCAAAGAAAATATATTCCAAAGATACTTTAAATTCAAATTTATAAACGAGCACAAATACTAGGATTCATATTTTAGAATGTTTTGCCACCAGTATAACTCATGCTTCACCAAGCCAACCTGGATTTAAAGGATAGTTGTTTATTGTGAAAAATCTAACATTGAAGGCAGACAGATTTCATAATGGAAAATTAACAATCCTCCCCAAAAAAGTTTAGTTTAGGGAGAAAGAAGATATGGGAATGTAAATGTTAAAAAGTGTTTGTAATTAAAATCTAACTTTGTAAAAAAAAAAAAAAAGAAGCTGTAAAACCCTCTAACATATTTATTGTCACCATAACATAACTATGTAGAATTAATAGGGCAGAAAAAAATTATTTCTTTGATCTCTGCTGAAATATATATAATCATCTTTTATTAACACAAGAAACATAAAGAATAGGTTCTCACTAAAAGAATTTGATAGCCTTATAAATTTTTTAATTACCTTGATTCCTTTCCAAGAATAAGACAACTACTTGGCAATTTTTAACCACAGATGATATGTTATTGCAACCTAGAAAGAAGATAGTTATGTCTCTAGCTTTTCTAAATGGAAAACAAAACGATCACAGGATCAAACTTAGACAAAAAGGGTTTTTCACAGTTTCTTAAAATACTATATTATACTCAGAGTTTATGCATCTTTCTTTTAAAGATTTTCATTGATTTTGAATGTGGGAAAAAAAAATGATGTGATGTAAAAGAATTAGAAAACATGGATGTGAGACATGCTCTTAAAATCTGAGTAAAATAATGACTCACAACTAGTGAAATCACTGATTAAATATGGGGATCTTTCTGACATTAAAACACATTCTTTATCCATTCCACCATGCTTTGTAGAATATTTTGTCTCCCATCCCTTCATGTCAAATTTTTAAAATTTTTTATCACCAGGCACAATGTTGTATCCTTGATGAAGTATTCTCTAACTCATATGACTGGGAGTATCCTTTCCCTTATATAAAACACAACAGAAATTTAGCTATGTCTCCATCTCTTTCAACAGACATATTTATTAGCCTAATATTTTAATTATTTTGGGTAAATGACAATATCCCCTGTTGGATATAATTTTGTTTAGGATAGTCTATTTGTCATGTATTTATGGCATCCACTGAGTTAAAATCTCTGCCATGTCCCTAGTACATGTTTAATTAATACTTTTAGAAAACTGAATAAAAAGACAAATGAAATTCAACTCTTTGATAATATAACTGAAGTAATAGCACATTGATCTATAAAGTTTAATTAGCTAGAATCTAGAACTGGTTCACAATATTGGCCCTTGTTGTTAAATAACAAGAGTTGACTCACTGGAAAAGATTCTGATGTTGGGAAGGATTGGGGGCGGGAGGAGAAGGGGACGACAGAAAATGAGATGGCTGGATGGCATCACTGACTCGATGGAAATGAGTTTGAGTGAACTCCGGGAGTTGGTGATGGACAGGGAGGCCTGGCATGCTGTGATTCATGGGGTCGCAAAGAGTCGGACACAACTGAGCAACTGAACTGAACTGAATGCTAATAAAATTTCCAGAATTTTTCATATAAAATATCTCTAATGTTGGAAACTGCTGAAAATCAGGATTTTATTGCCATTAAATTTTAGGTAGCTACTTTTAACCGATCATCACAAACCATTGCTCTATTTCTTTGTGATGATTCTATCAGTTCAGTTCAGTTCAGTCACTCAGTCGTGTCCAACTCTTTGTGACCCCATGAACCACAGCACGCCAGGCCTCCCTGTCCATCACCAACTCCCGGAGTTCACTCAAACTCATGTCCATCGAGTCGGTGATGCCATCCAGCCATCTCATTCTCTGTCGTCCCCATCTCCTCCTACCCTCAATCCCTCCCAGCATCAGAGTCTTTTCCAGTGAGTCAACTTGTCACGCAAGATGGCCAAAATATTGCAGTTTCAGCTTTAGCATCAGTCCTTCCAATGAACACCCAGGATTGATCTCCTTTAGAATGGACTGGTTGGATTTCCTTGCAGTCCAAGGGACTCTCAAGAGTCTTCTCCAGCACCACAGTTCAAAAGCATCAATTCTTCGGTGATCAGCTTTCTTCACAGTCCAACTCTCACATCCATACATGACCATAGGAAAAACCATAGCCTTGACTAGACGGACCTTGGTTGGCAAAGTAATGTCTCTGCTTTTTAATATACTATCAAGGTTGGTCATAACTTTCCTTCCAAGGAGCAAGCGTCTTTTAATTTCATGGCTGCAATCAGCATCAGAAGTGATTTTGGAGCCCAAAAAAATAAAGTCTGACACTGTTTCCACTGTTTCCCCATCTATTTCCCATGAAGTGATGGAACCAGATGCCATGATCTTCGTTTTCTGAATGTTGAGCTTCAAGCCAACTTTTTCACTCTTCTCTTTCACTTTCATCAAAAGGCCTTTGAGTTCCTCTTCACTTTCTGCCATAAGGGTGGTATACGATGCATTAATTAGTTCTTGTTTTGAGGCATTTATGTCTGGTAATAAATGATCAATAACGTGGAATAAAAACAGGGGACAGCATTGGAAATCTCACAACTGAATGAAAGTGATTTATTAACAGGTCTTCTTTCAGTAAGTTTTTAAAAATCTAACTGTGTATTAAGATATTTTAATATCATTTTCAAGAGCCTATTATTAGATTCAATATTAAATTACTTGCCTAAATTAAGATTGGGCTTCCCAAGTGGCGTGAGTAGTTAAGAATCTGCCTACCAGTGCAAGAGACATAAGAGACATAGGTGCAATTCCTGGGTTGAGAAGATACCCAGAAGAAGGAAATGGCAACCCACTCAAGTATTCTTGCCTGGGAGATCTTATGGACAGAGGAGTCTGGTGGGCTACATACAGTCCATGGGATTGCAAAGAGTTGGACATGACTTTAGTGACTAAACAACAACAATCCAAAATATATAAATAACTCATACAACTCAAAATCAAGAAAACAAACCCCAAATAGTTCAGTTCAGTTCAGTCGCTCAGTCGTGTCCGACTCTTTGTGACCCCATGAACGGCAGCACGCCAGGCCTTCCTGTCCATCAACAACTCCCATAGTTCCACCCAAACCCATGTCCATTGAGTCAGTGATGCCACCCAACCATCTCATCCTCTTTTGTCCCCTTCTCCTCCTGCCCTCAATCTTTCCCAGCATCAGGGTCTTTTCAAACGAATCAGCTCTTTGCATCAGGTGGCCAAAGTATTGGAGTTTCAGCTTCAACGTCAGTCCGTCCATTGAATACCCAGGACTAATCTCCTTTAGGATGGACTCCAAATAAAAAATGGGCAAAAGATGTGAATAGACATTTTTCCAAAGAAGACATACAGATGGCCAATAGGCACATAAAAAGATGCTTAATACCATTTATCATCAGAGAAATGCAAATTAAAACCACAATGAGATATCATCTCACATCTTTCAGAATGGCTAATATCAAAAAGACCACAAATAACAAATATTGGTAAGGATGTGGAAAAAAAGGACCCTCACACATTGCTAGTAGCAATGTAAACTGGTAGAGCCACTGTGGAAAACAGTATAGAGATTTCACAAAAAACCTGAAAATACAACTACCATATTATCCAGCGAGTCCACTCCTGGGTATTTATCTGGAAAAAAAAAAAAGCAAAAATGCAAATTCAAAAAGTGAATACCACAAAAAAGCATCAGACTCACAGGTACAGAGAACAGACAATATATAGTGGTTACCAGTGGGGAGCAGGAAAAAGGAAGAGGCAAGGCAGGGGTAGGGGATTAAGAGGCAAAAACTACTATGTATAAAATAAATAAACTACAAGGATATATAGTACAACACAAGCAATATAGCCAATATTTTATAATAAGTGGAATAAAATCTTTTAAAATTGTGAATAACTATGCTGTATACATGAAAGATATAATATTTTATATCAACTATACTTCAATTTATAAAACAGAAAGAAATAAACTATTAAACCATGAAAAGACATGGTGAAACCTTAAATGCGTAACCAAAAGAAGCTAAACTGTAAAGGTCATGGACTGCAATTCCAACAATATGACATTCCAGAAAAGGCAAAATGATGGAGTGAGGAAAAGATCAGAGGTTGCCAAGAGCTAGGGAAAGAAAGAGAAGAATAGAAGGAACACAAGAGATGTTTAAGGTAGCGAAAGAAATTATTCTGCATGATACTACAATGGTGAATACATGTTTTTATACATTTGTCAAAACTCATAGAATGTACAACACCAAGAGGGAGCCCCAACATAATTTATGGATTTTAGGTTCTTTGCACCTATGTTGGTTCATGTATTGCAACAAATGTACCACTGTGGTCCAGGATGTTGATAGTGGGAGAGGCTGTAGATATGGGAGGACAGGGGATATATGAAACTCTCTGTACTTTCCATTCAATTTTGCTGTGAACCAAAAACTGCTATGAAAGATAAAGTCTATTCATTTAAGATAATAAAAATGAATAAATAAATTGAAGATGATCTAAATGCATGGACGCATATATCAGGTACGTGAATTAGAAAGTGTAAAGTTTTTAAAATATCAATTTTCCTAAATTGATTTATATCAATGCAATCCCAATCAATGTCTCAGGCAGATGTCTTATGGAAATTCACTAGCTAATTCTAAAATCTATGTAAACAGAAAAAAACAAACTGACCAGGCATCTTGAAGAACAGAATGAGACAATTCACACCACAGTATATCAAGAGTGAGTATAAAGATACAGTGTTCAGAAAATTTGGTATAATCGATAAGATACACAATTAGAAAAACAGAGCAAAAGACAAAGTACAGGAAAAGACATCTACAGACACTTGATTTGTGACAAAAGTGGCACTACAGAGTATGGGAGGGAGACAAGATCTTCAAATAAACGGTACTAGTTCAATTCACTAGGTGAAGACCAAGAAAATAAAAGGAAGAAAGAAAAAATGAGAGAAAGAAACTACACACTAAACATAGAAATCACTTCTAAGAAGATTATTTATCTATATATATTCTAGGAGGTAATGAAAACTGAGTAATATTTTTATGACACTGAATATGTCATAAAGAAAAAGATGAATATATTGGATTATATTAAATTAGCTACTTCTGCTTAAGCAAAACACAATTATGGATGAAAATGCAAGCCACAGAGTGGAGGAAACATCTGGAAAATTATACAGTTCCAATACTTTGACCATTTGATGCGAAGAGCCGACTCATTGGAAAAGACCCTGATGATGGGAAAGATTGAAGGCAAGAAGAGAAGGGGTCAACAGAGGATGAAATGGTTGGATGGCATCACCAACTCAATGGACATGAGTTTGAGCAAACTCCGGGAGATAGCGAAGGACAGGAAAGCCTGGTGTGCTGCAGTTCATGGGGTCACAAAGTCAAACCCAACTTAGTGAGTGAACAACAACAGTTATCAAATAAAATTCTTAAATATCAATAAGAAAATAATAGATAATCCAATTTTAAAAATAGCAGTACTTAGAAAAGATATTCAAATGGCTAAAAATCATATAAAAAGCTGAAAATTTCTTTAGTTTTTTTTATTTATTTATTTTAATTGGAGGCTAATTACTTTACATTATTAGTTTCAGTTCAGTTCAGTTCAGTCGCTCAGTCATGTCCTACTCTTTGCGACCCCATGAATCACAGCACGCCAGGCCTCCCTGTCCATAACTAACTCCCGGAGCTCACTCAAACTCATGTCCATCAAGTCGGTGATGCCATCCAGCCATCTCATTCTCTGTCGTCCCCTTCTCCTCCCGCCCCCAATCCCTCCCAGCATCAGAGTCTTTTCCAGTGAGTCAACTCGTCGCATGAGGTGGTCAAAGTATTGCAGTTTCAGCTTTAGCATCAGTCCTTCCAATGAACACCCAGGATTGATCTCCTTTAGAATGGACTGGTTGGATTTCCTTGCAGTCCAAGGGACTCTCAAGAGTCTTCTCCAGCACCACAGTTCAAAAGCATCCATTCTTCGGTGATCAGCTTTCTTCACAGTCCAACTCTCACATCCATACATAACCACGGGAAAAACCACAGCCTTGAATAGACAGACCTTTGTTGGCAAAGTAATGTTTCTGCTTTTTAATAGGCTATCTAGGTTGGTCATAACTTTCCTTAGTGTCCTTTAATTAGTTGTTAAGGTGCTTCAAATTAAAACCACAGTGAGATATTACTATACAAATTAAAACCACAGTGAGATATTACTATATACCCACTAGATTTGTTAATATTAAAATGAATGACAATACCAAGTGTTTGCAAGAAGATCGTCTTAGTCCTTATAGGCTGCTATAATAAAATACTACAGACTAGATTACTTGTTGACTACAAACATTTATTTCTCAAAGTCTGGAGGCTGGGCATTCTAAGATCAAGGAGCCAACATGGTCACCTTTGGAAGGAGCCCTCTTCCTTGTTCATATCTTGTGTCTTCTAGCTGCATCCTCAAATGACAGAAGAATGGAGAGAGTTGTGGGTAGTCTTTATAACAGCACTGGTCCCATTCCTGAGGGCTCCACCCTCATAATTTCTCAAAAACCTACCACCTAACACCCTGATTTTGGACATTAGGATTTCAATACATGAATTTGAAATGGGGGAGGGCACAAACATTCAGCACACAGCAGGTGCGGAGCAACTGGAACTCATATACTGCCAGACCATTTGGCCTTATCTACTAAAGTTGAACATATGTAACTCAAATGGACATTAACAGAAAGCATATATAAATATATACCCCAAGACATGTATTTAACAAAGTTTGTGTCAATTGTATTCACAATAACCCTAAAATGGAAGAAACCCAGCATTAAACCCAATAGATAAATAATCAAAGAGTTACACAATAGAATATTGTGTCCAGAAATGAAAGTTCATCACCTTCGATTATACATGAGAACATAGAAGAATCCCATAAACACAATGTTGAATGAAGGAAACTTGGTACAAAGGAATGCAAACATTTCTTTTAGAAACTCAAAAGCAAGCAAAATTAATCTATATAAGTCAGAAGAACAGTTAACTTGGGAGTGGAAGATGAAGACAGTAACAGAGAGGGGTCACCACCAACCTTCTGTTTCTAGATAAGAATATATTCTCTCATGGCTATTCAAAGATATATAAATTTTGCACTTTTCTACAGGGGTCTGATGCTGGGAGGGATTGGGGGTGGGAGGAGAAGGGGACGACAGAGAATGAGATGGCTGGATGGCATCACCGACTCGATGGACGTGGGTTTGAGTGAACTCTGGGAGTTGGTGATGGACAGGGAGGCCTGGCGTGCTGTGATTCATGGGGTCGCAAAGAGTCGGACATGACTGAGCAATTGAACTGAACTGAACTGAACAGGTATGTTAGACTTCCTTAAAATGTATATTAAAATCCTCACTTTAAAATCTACTAAACTTTTCTAGTAAATTGATTTTTTAAATGAGGTAATTTTGGTGTGACGTTAACATGGGCTCATGTTGACAGATAGAAGTCATCAGTCTATTCTTTCTTAAATGCAAATGTTTAATAACCAGTTTCTTTGTCATTAATCAGTTTTTCCTTTAATAATCAGTTTCTTCAAACCCTCCAACAGATTGGCAAAAAGTTATCAATGTTAAATTGATCAGTTAATAATTTCTATAGTCAATTTTTCTTTTCGAAAATTATTTGCAGTTTTTCTGATGCCTCTTCCAATATTTTTGTTTTAGCAAAGTTTAGTGGCAATTCAAAGAACAAATCCAATATATAGATTTTTTTAATACAGGAGTGAAAGCAAAGATGAGGTAAAAGGAATAATTAAAATTACAATTGGCAAAAACTTAATAGATAAAAAATTAAATTAAAATCACAGGATCTGCAGTTGATCTCTCCTAGGTCACTAGGTGTGGGGTTGGGTCAAACAGTAAATGTCAAACATACACTGACATTTTCTAATTCAAAGGATACAGGGTTAAACATTATGTAAATATCAAGGAAGATTAGTAAGAACATTGAAAGATTATTTGCAAGGGACAGAAATCAGGTTTTCCTTAGGCTTCTAAACAACATTAAAACCTAGAAGGCAGTGGGATAATGATTACAGACTTGGCAGAGTGGAAGAAAGATTATTTCCCAAAGAATCTATTTCCATCAGGCTGTCATTTATTTGAGAAGACAACAAAAAAAATATATTATAAAATATTCAAAGATTCAAAATATATTATCCAAGCACCCTTATTTGAAATACTTACCCAGGACACACTCATCTGACCAAGAATCAAAAGATAGAGCCAATCATTAAAAATGTGGGGATATAAAACCCTATAGTGAGCAATGCTACTATTTAAACAAATGATGTATCAAAAAATTACTAAAATTATAGTGAACTCAACTGAAAATTCAGAAATAATTCGTAAACAAGAAGATAATGTAAAAATAATTCAAGCAAAATAAAACTTTTAAAAGTTTAGGAGCAATAGTTTTCAGTTATGTACCTCTCTTATGTGCCATGAATAAGAACATTAGCTTAGAGCCAAACAAACCTGGATCCTCACTATATTAACTGAGGCAAATTATTGATCTTTCTGAGCCTCTGCCTTCTTATCTATTAAATACCCACCCTTTGTGTATTGCTCTGAGGATTAAATGAAAAAACAGACTAAAGCCCTTAAGCATAATAGAGACTCTGTAAATAAGAGGCAACTCCCCTCTTCCCAACCGTGTTTACTTTCCCTAGAAAGTAATTTTTCTTAGTCAACCATCTAGAAATCATTTTCAGTTCTTTTAAAAAATCTTCTTACATGGTTAATTACCACTTGGCCATGGCATTGCTCTTCCAAGTTCATTCTCAGGTATTTGTCCTGCCTTCCGTCACATCTTTTAAAAATACAAGCTACCTTAGAGGACATTCTGTGCAGACACTTTGTATATTAAATTGCCTCACCCTTTTCTCCTCTTACCTGGTAGCAGCTAAAGTTTTTAACACTGACACAGTAGCATGAAGATTACAGCAAAGCATTTGCTTTGAAATGTACTGTACATCATCAGCTCAAGCAATAGTTATTTTCCTTGTCATCGAGTTTTATTCTTAAAACTTCACTTTTGCTGACTTAGGTAAAGCTAAATTTTTCCTAACTTAAATTTATACTTGTGGAAATTCCTTAGGGTATATATAATTTAAGAGTAATAAGAACTACATACTTATTTCAAAATTTAAAAACGCAAATGACTTCTAAGCTTCCAGTAAAAGCTTTTCTTCAACTGAATTAATACATTATTATATCTAATTTTCACTGATCTGTACAGGGATCAAGAGAATCAAACCCTCATAGTCTTCCATGCTAAATAGGAACTTTATAAAACTAAATATTCAAATGACATTTAGGAAATAGTTTAATTTTCAAATGTCTGTCAACAAAATTAATATTTCCATATACCTGAAGTTGTACTTAGTATATCCATTTTATCAAATTAATTGTAGAAACTGCACCAGTATCATAATTCCGTAGCTCATCTCTAACAATTAGAGGACTCTTCTTATGATTAGTGTGTCAATAAAATAAAAAGAAGCATGTATCTAATAGCATACTGAATTCATCCATGGATACTAGCTAAACTGTTGTTTTCATAATTTTCAGATTCTAAACTGGCAATTTTTAGAACTACACAAAAACTATATTTCAATGATAGAATTACAACCCCAAGCCTCTGCTCTCATGAACTTTTGAAGAGGATTAGTCTTAATCTTTCAAAGTACTGTTCATATTAGAACAAAGAATTACCCAGTATTCACACTTCCCCAAAACTCACATAATGACTCATGCCTCTTTTCTTGGAACCTTTCTTTTTTGTCCACCTGATACACAATGAAGGATAATTCCACAGGACTCGAATATCTGCTGGAAGTAACTTATTCAGTCAACTTGAGCAGAAAGTGAACCTTCCCATTTTTTATAGAAAATACACTCCACGGTTTCATAATCTGGCACTAAATGACCTAACATATTCTATTGAAAAGCAAAACAACTAAGCAAATGATCCTCAAGAACATAAAACAGATTCTCAAGTATTTACTCTTCATATATTTATTATTAGTGCCTGTTCTTTTTAGTGGTGATATTCTGGAAGTATCTTTCTTAAATATTGCTAAGATCCATTCTACTGTATGAGCTACCTAAAACCAAAGACCACAGCCACAGGAAACTGTCAAGCATTGTTTTCTCTGCTGAGGTAACTCAAGAAAAAAAAAAAAAACCCATTCTTCATGGGCCCACTTCACTGGCAAATGCCTGGGCATTGTCCACAGTAGTCAGTATCATTCCATTAATATTAAGCAAAAGAAGCAGCAAAACCCTATCAACTCATCTTAACATCTTATTAGCCATAATAATTAATAATAACTACAAATCTTAAATTCAGTAATAAAACCATCACAGAAATTCCTAGGTGCCAAAAGTTAGAGAATGTAATATTGGAAAAAGGGAACACATAAAATAAGCTCAGTAGTTGAGAGTAACTGATAAAGTGACCTCAGCAAGAAAGAAATAAGTTGAGTGAATTTTAGATGTGTGTTTAAACCAAAAGAGGCAGAATTTTAAGTAAACTAAAGTCTGTATAGAATATTGTCCACTGAGATTAATACAATTATAACTCAGGAAAAATGCATGGGTTCGCATAATTTTTCTCATCATTTTTAGATAAAAAAACAAAACAGTGATCTAGATAGAAACTCATATTTCCCCTCTTTCATTGTTTTTAATCACAGTCTCTTCAGAGAACTCATATACTAACAGAATTTTCTGAAGTTTTTTCACACATTTCCATGGGAAAAGGTAAATATTGTTTTTTATTTTTTCTAAATGGAATCTAATTTTCATCTCTGCCTTGATAGTTTGTTAACTAGCCATTAGTAATTGATGAAACCATTTCTATGAGAATAAATGGTTATTAACATATATTACAGAGAGAAAAAAATGTGAGAGCAAACTGAAACTTCTGACACCTTGGTGGCTCAGGGGAGACAGAGCATTAATGAAGCATCTAGGCGCAGGTCACTAATTTGTATCATGAGCATGTTCATAACTTCAGGGGTTCTTTGCCATCTGGAGATGGTCTGATGACCTGAGTGAAATGAGTTGCTCTGTCCTGATCCCAGGACACAGGTGTCCAATCAGCCCTGATTGACGCTTGGCAGGTTCTCATGGCAGCTAAAAGCTAAACAGACACGGACAGCACAGAAGCCTTCCGCACTGCAAAAAAGACTTCTTCCAGGACAGCCTGGAGTTCTCTAATCCCCAAAGAGTTGAATGAAAGAAGAATGACTAGACATTCAATAGAGGGAAATGTAGGATTCATGTTTAATGGGCAGTTAGGCCTCATCACTTGCACCACTTTTAAAGTTATCTGTTTCCATTATTCAATATAGATCTTCTTATGAAATTGCATAATGTCTATCTGCTGCAACTTGTGAGCATAAAGGAATTCCTCAAACAGTGCAATTTATTCTAGAGAAAGTAGAGTGATAACCTGTGGTCATATGCTTCAATTTCTCTAATTCATATGTTTCAGTTCAGTTGCTCAGTCGTGTCTGACTCTTTGCGACTACATGGACTGCAGCATTGCAGGCCTCCCTGTCCATCACCAACTCCCAGAGTTTGGTCAAACTCATGTACATTGAATTGGTGATACCATCCAACCATCTGATCCTCTGTCATCCCCTTCTCCTCTTGCCTTCAATCTTTCCCAGCTCAGCGTCTTTTCAAATGAGTCAGCTCTTAGCATCAGGTGGCCAAAGTATTGGAGTTTCAGCTTCAATATCAGTCCTTCCAATGAACATTCAGGACTGATTTCAATTACGATGGACTGGTTGGATCTCCTTGCAGTCCAAGGGACTCTCAAGAGTCTCCTCCAACACCACAGTTCAAAAGCATTAATTCTTCAGTGCTCAGCTTTCTTTATAGTCCAACTCTCACATACATACATGACTACTGGAGAAACATTAGCCTTGGCTAGATGGACATTTGTTGGCAAAGTAATGTCTCTGCCTTTTAATATGCTGTCTAAGTTGGTCATAACTTTCCTTCCAAGGAGTAAGCGTCTTTTTATTTCATGGCGGCAGTTACCATCTTCAGAGATTTTAGAGCTCAAAAGAATAAAGTCTGACACTGTTTCCACTGTTTCTCCATCTGTTTGCCATGATGTGATGGGACCAGATGCCATGATCTTTGTTTTCTGAATGTTGAGCTTTAGGCCAACTTTTTCACTCTCCTCTTTCACTTTCATCAAGAGGCTTTTGAGTTCCTCTTCACTTTCTGCCATAAGGGTGGTGTCATCTGCATATCTGAGGTTATTGATATTTCTCCTGGCAATCTTGATTCCAGCTTATGCTTCTTCCAGCCCAGCGTTTCTCACGATGTACTCTGCATATAAGTTAAATAAGCGGGGTGACAATAAACAGCCTTGACGAACTCCTTTTCCTATTTGGAACCAGCCTGTTGTTCTATTTCCACTGGAACATGTTGCTTCCTGACCAGCATACAGATTTCTCAAGAGGCAGGTCAGGTGGTCTGGTATTCCCATCTCTTTCAGAATTTTCCACAGTTTATTGTGATCCACACAGTCAAAGGCTTTGGCATAGTCAGCAAAGTGGAAGTAGATGTTTTTCTGGAACTCTCTTGTTTTTTTTGTTGATCCAGCGGATGTTGGTAATTTGATCTCTGGTTCCTCTGCCTTTTCTAAATCCAGCTTGAACATCAGGAAGTTCATGGTTCACATATTGTTGAAGCCTGGCTTGGAGAATTTTAAATATTACTTCACTAGCGTGTGAGATGAGTGCAATTGTATGGTAGTTTGAGCATTCTTTGGAATTACCTTTCTTTGGGATTGGAATAAAAACTGACCTTTTCCAGTCCTGTGGCCACTGCTGACTTTTCCAAGTAAGTTGGTGTTGAGTGCAGCACTTTCACAGCATTATCTTTCAGGATTTGAAATAGCTCCACTGGAATCCACTAGCTTTGTTCATAGCAATGCTTCCTAAGGCCCACTTGACTTCACATTCCAGGATGTCTGGATCTAAGTGAGTGATCACACCATCATGATTATCTGGGTCATGAAGATCTTTTTCGTACAGTTCTTCTGTGTATTCTTGTACCCTCTTCTTAATATCTTCTGCTTCTCTTAGGTCAATACAATTTCTGTCCTTTATTGAGCCCATCTTTGCATGAAATGTTCCCCTGGTATCTCTCATTTTCTTGAAGAGATCTCTAGTCTTTGCCATTCTATTGTTTTCCTCTATTACTTTGCACTGATCACTGAGGAAGGCTTCCTTTGTGTGTGTGTGTGTGTGTGGTTTATGGTCTTTATATTCTTCCTTTTTCTTTCTTATTTATTTTGTAAATTTTATTAAAAAACTGAAATTTACAATGTGTTTATATCACTCACTGAATACATGGCATTTAAAAACAACATCATTACAGAAAGATAACAAAAATACAAAGTCTTAATACCTACGGGATATGGAAAACATTATCCACTGAGGCCTTAAATGTGGTAGACTTTACATAAAAAGGAAAAGCAATGAGTATACAAGTGTACAACCAGTTTAAGAAGTTAGCAAGATAAAATAATCACAAAGAAAAGAAAGCACCTAATACATTTTTTTTAAATTTTAATTGGAGGCTAATTACTTTACAATATTATATTGGTTTTGCCATACATTGACATGAATCCGTCCGGGTTCTTATCTCTCCTTGCTATTCTTTAGAAATCTGCATTCAACTGCGTATAGCTTTCCTTTTCTCCTTTGCTTTTTGCTTCTCTTCTTAGCTATTTGAAAGCAGACAGCCATTTTGCTTTCTCACATTTCTTTTTCTTGGGGATGGTCTTGCTCCTTGTCTACTGTACAATGTCACAAACTTCCGTCCATAGTTCATCAGGCATTCTACCAGATCTAGTCTCTTAAATCTATTTCTCACTTCCACTGTATAATCATTAGGGATTTGACTTAGGTCATACCTGAATGGTCTAGCGGTTTTCCCCACTTTCTTCAATTTAAGTCTGAATTTGGCATAAAGTTCATGATCTGAGCACAGTCAGCTTCCAGTCTTGTTTTTGCTGACTGTATAGAGCTTCTCCATCTTTGGCTGCAAGGAATATAATCAATCTGATTTCGGTGTTGACCATCTGGTGATGTCCATGTGTAGAGTCTTCTCTTGTGTTGTTGAAAGAGGGTGTTTGCTATGACCAGTGCATTCCCTTGGCAAAACTCTATTAGCCTTTGCCCTGCTTCATTCCGTGCTCCAAGTCCAAATTTTCCTGTTACTCCAGGTGTTTCTTGACTTCCTACTTTAGCATTCCAGTCCCGATAATGAAAAGGACATCTTTTTTGGATGTTAATTCTAGAAGGTCTTGTAGGTCTTCATAGAACCGTTCAACTTCAGCTTCTTCAGCATTACTGGTCAGGGCATAGACTTGGATTACCGTGATATTGAATGGTTTGCCTTGGAAATGAACAGAGATCATTCCGTTGTTTAGGAGACTGCATCCAAGTACTGCATTTCAGACTCTTTTACTGACTATGATGGCTACTCCATTTCTTCTAAGGGATTCTTGTCCACAGTACTAGATATAATGGTCATCTGAGTTAAATTCACCCATTCCAGTCCAATTTAGTTCACTGATTCCTAAAATGTCGACATTCACGCTTGCCATCTCCTGTTTGATCACTTCCAATTTGCCTTGATTCATGGACCTAACATTCCAGGTTCCTATGTGATATTGCTCTTGACAGCATCAGACCTTGCTTCCATCACCAGTCACATCCACAACTGGATGTTGCTTTTGCTTTGGCTCCTTCTCTTCATTCTTTCTGGAGTTATTTCTCCACTGATCTCCAGTAGCATATTGGGTACCTACTGACCTGGGGAGTTCATCATTCAGTGTCCGAACTATTTTCCCTTTTCATACAGCAGCTGTGCAACACTGGAGCAGCGAGCAGTGGCTGCATGGCCCTGGAGACGCCAAGAGGAGATTCCCCACGTCCAAGGTCAGGGGCAGCACCTGCATTTTGCTGGAGCAGCCCTGAATAGATAGCCCACATCCAAGTTCAGAGAAATCCCAGTAAGACAGTAGGCACTGGAGCGGCTATGAGGAGATACCCCATGCCCAAGGGCAAAGGAGAAGCCCCAGCGAGATGGTAGGAGGTGTGAATTCGTGTTTAGAATCAAATCCCTTTCCTGCCAGAGATGCTCAGAGGCCTCAAACAAACCTTGCAGACACCAGGACCCAGGGACCCCACAGAGAATGAGACAGAACTGTGTTTGAGTGTCTCCTGTGGCAGTACGGGTGGGCAGTGGTCTGCCGCAGGGACAGGGGCTCTGGGTGTGGGTATAGCATAAGTCCTCTTGGAATAGGTTGCCATTAACCCCACCACAGAGCTGCCAGAACTTACACATGACTGGGAAATAGTCTCTTGGAGGGCACAACAGAACCTTGTGCACCAGCACCCAGGAGAAAGAAACAGTGACCCCACAGGACTTGCCTGTGGGTGTCCGGGAGTCTCCAGTGAAGGCGTGGGTTGGTGGTGGCCTGCTGCAGGGTTGGGGGCCCGGACTGTAGCAGTACATGCCTGGGATCTTTTGCGTGAGGTCACCGTTATCTTCATTACCTCTACCATAGTTTGGCCCCAGATAAATAGCAGTGAGGGGACACAGCTCCAACCATCAACAGAAAATTTGATTAAAGATTTACAGAGCATGGCCCCGCCCATCAGAACAAGATCCAGTTTCCCCCTCAGTCAGTCTCTCCCATCAGGAAGCTTCCATAAGCCTCTTATCCTTCTCCATCAGAGGGCAGACAGACTGAAAACCACAATCACAGAAAGCTAACCAGTCTAATCACATGGACCACAGCCTTGTCTAACTCAACGAAACTATGAGCCATGCCATGTAGGACCACCCAAGATGGATTGGTCATGGTAAAGAGTTCTGACAAAACGTGGTCCACTGGAGAAGGGAATGGCAAACCACTTCAGTATTCCTGCCTTGAGAACCCCATGAACAGTATGAATTCATATGTTTAGACAAAGGTTACTTTAAATTCATCATTCCTTTTTCTAAATGCTTAATACACAACGTTCTTTCATTTTGTAACTAAACATATGCAGAACACATAAATGTACTAGAGTTGAGAGGAAAATAGTACAGGATAAATATACCTAAATATAGTACATCTCCCCTAAAGTTCTAATGTTATTATATGAACAAATAATGAAAAGCTAATATGAGTATAGTGTTCTTGAACAAATTAAGAGAAAAATACACTACATGACTTTCATATTTAATTTTCAAAATTTTGTTCAAAAACAATTTGAACAATTTTAATAGCACCACCTAATAAACAGAAAGGTCCAAATCAATAAAATTAATTTAACATTTTTCACTGTCCAAACAGAGTATCTCATTTTTTCTTACTCAGTTTTTTAATGATATATTATTGTAGGCAATAGCATATATTTCTCCTGAATTTCAGAAGGGCAGCAGAAATTCAGTCTCTTACCTAACACATGCAAACAGACTAGATCCTTTTTTCAATATAAATGTTATGAGATGGGATAACAACTGTACTATAGACTTTCTAGGATGGGAAGATGTATTAGAAATCACAGTGTGTAAGGTGAATATAACTGGATCCAGAAAACATCCAATTCATTCATTTATTAAGGTACATTGCAAGAGTGGTTTATTTTTTAAGATATATATCCATAATAATCACTGACTTTTTTAATGTTTTACAAAATCTCCACTGTCTAATCAAAAGATGATATTTATAAAATGCTTACTAACCATACCCTTATCCAATCCGGATTCAGACAGATTGAACCCCCAACTTAGTTTTACATTTTTCTTCCTAAAATTTATGATCTCGATTACAAATCGCTCTTGAGTGACATTCAGAAGATATTGCAAGGGTATCCACTCTACCTCTCTTGTCAAATGTGTTTCAGCAGAAGGATTATTGATGGAAGCCTGAGACACAGATGAAGAGGAATTAGAGCTGTGAGGTATAGAATTGCAGAAATTGCATCTATACAAACAGCTGAAAGAAAGATGATACTCTGTTCAAATGTTTCCTATTTCATAGAACTCTCCAGAGTCCCATTTACTCCTGACAACTACTAACAGTGCTTACAAGTTTTCTTCAACGTGGCAGATTGCTTAAATTAAGAAAATATTTTTAGTTAAAAAGAAAGTTGCTGCAGAACTTGAAAGCTGTAGAATAAAACCTGAAAAGGATTTCATCAGACAATAAGATCCAGCTCTGGTGCCTTAATCTGCAAAACAGAACTATGAAATAACTGATTCCTGTTTAACGCAACAGTACAGGCAGGCCTCTTTTTATTGTGCTTTTGCTTTACTGAGCTTCACAGATACTGCCTTTTTACAGATTAAAGGTCAGTGGCAACCCTGTGTCCAGCAAATCTATCAACACTATTTTTCCAGCAGCATTTGCTGACTTCATGTCTCTGTGTCACATTTTGGTAATTTTCACAATATTTCAAGTTTTTTCATTATTATTGTATGTTATGGTGCTCTGTGATCAGTGATCTTCAATGTTCCTATTGTACTTGTTTTGAGGTGCCACAAAACACACCCATAATCAAAACACGTTCTGGTGTGTTCTGACTGCTCCATTGACGTACTATTCTCTGTCTCTCTTCCTCTCTTTGGGCCTTTCTATTCCTTGAGACACAGCAATGCTGAAATTAATTAATAGCCCTACAAAGACTTGTAAGTGTTCAAGCGAAAGGAGAGCCACATGTCTCTCATTCTAAATCAAAAGCTAGAAATGATTAAGATGAGGGAGGAAGCTAATCAAAAGCTGATATAGGCCAAAAACTAGGCCTCTTGCCCCAAATAACTATCCAAGTTATGAATGCAAAGTTCTTGAAAGAAATTAAAAGTGCTATTCCAGGGAACATATAAATGATAAGAAAGTGAAGCAGTATTACTGCTGATAGGGAGACAGTTTCAGCAGTATAGGTCAAACCAGGCACAACATTCCCTTAAGCCAAAGCCTAATCCAGAGCAAGGCCCTAACTCACTTCAATTCTCTGAAGTCTGAGAGAGGTGAGGAAGCTGCAGAAGAAAAGCTTGAAATGAGCAGAGGTTGGGTCATGAGGTTGAAGGAAAAAAGCTATCTCCAGAACATGAAAGTGCAAGGTGAAGCAGCAAGTGTTGATGCAAAAGCTGCAGCAAGTTACCCAGAAGATCTTGCTAAGATGATTAATAAAGACAGCTACATTAATCAACAGATTTTCAGTGTAAACTAAACCGTCTTCTACTGGAAGAAGATGTCATCTGAGGCTTTCACATCAGAAGAGGAGAAATCAATGTCTGGCTTCAAGGTTTCAAAGGACAAGTTGGCTATCTTATTAGGGGCAACTTTAAGTTGACGCTCATTTTACCATGCTGAAAATCCTAGGCCCCTCAGTAATGAGTCTACTAAATCTACTCTGACTATGCTCTCTAAATGGAACGACAAACCCTAGTGATAGCACATCTGTTTACAATATGGCTTGCTGAATATTTTCACCCAACTGTTAAGACATAATGCTCAGAAAAAGACATCCCTTCAAAATATTACTGCTCATTGACAATGCATCTGGTCACCCAAGAGTTCTGATAGTGGTATACAGTGAGATTAGTGTTTTTATACCTGCTCACACAATATTCATTCTGCAGCCCATGAAAGAAGGAGTAATTTAGACTTTAAGTCATTATTTCAGAAATACATTTCATAAGTCTGTAACTGTCATAGATAATGATTCCTCTGACGGCTCTGGGCAAAGTCAATGGAAAACCCTCTGGGAAGATGATGTCATTAAGAACATTCATGATTTATGAGAAGAGGTCAAAATATCAACATTAACAGAAATTTAAAAGAGGTTGATTCCAACCTTCATGAATGATTTTGAAGCATTTTAGACTGTAGTGGAGAAAGTAAATGCCATTATGGTGGAACTAGCAAGAGAACTAGAATTATAAGTAGAGCCTGAAGATGTGACTGAATTGTTGCATCTCAAGAGGAGTTGTTTCTCACAGATGAACAAAAAAGTGATTTCTTGAGATAGAACTTACTCCTGGCAAAGGTGCTATAAAAGACTGTTGAAATAACAATTAAAGATTTATAATATTATATAGATTCAGTTGATAAAGCAGCAGTGGGGTTTGAAAGGATTGACTTCCATTTTTAAAAACGTTCTACTGTGGGAAAACGCTATCAGATAGTGTTGTATGCTACAGAGAAATCATTTGTGAAAGGAAGAGTCAATCGATGCAGTAAATTTCACTGGAGTCTTATTTTAAGAAATTGCCACAGCCATGCAACCTTCAGCAACCACCACCCTGATCAGTCAATATCCATCAAAATTAAGACAAGAACCGCACCAGAAAAAAGAGTATGACTCACTGAAGCCTCAGATGATGGCTAGCCTTGTTTAGCAATAAAGTATTGTCTAATGCAAATGTGTACATTTTTTAGATGCAGTGCTATTTCACACTCAGTAGACTACTGCATACTATGAACGTAACTTTCATGCATCCTGGAAAACCAAAAGATTCATGTGACTCACTTTATGGTGATATTTGCTTTCTTGTAGCGGTCTGGAACCCAACATTCTGGAACTCAACATTCAAAAAACTAAGATCATGGCATCCAGTCCCATCACTTCATGGCAAATAGATGGGGAAACAGTGGAAACAGTGGCAGACTTTATTTTGGGGGGGCTCCAAAATCACTGCAGGTGGTGACTGTAGCCATGAAATGAAAAGACACTAGCTTCTTGGAAGAAAAGTTATGACAAACCTAGGCAGCACATTAAAAAGTAGAGACATTACTGTGCTAACAAAGGTACATCTTATCAAAGCTATGGTTTATCCAGTAGTCATGTATGGATGTGAGAACTGGACCATAAAGCTGAGCACCAAAGAACTGATGCTTTTGAACTGTGGTGTTGGAGAAGACTCTTGAGAGTCTCTTGGACTGCAAGGAGATCAAACCAGTCCATCCTAAAGGAAATCAGTCTTGAATATTCACTGGAGGGACTGAAGCTGAAGCTGAAGCTCCAATACTTTGGCCACCTGATGTGAACTGACTCACTGGAGGGAAAAAAAAACCCTGATGCTGGGAAAGATTGAAGGCAGGAAGAGAAGGGGATGACAGAGGATGAGATGGTTGGATAGCATCACCGACTCGATGGACATTGAGTTTGAGCAATCTCTGGGAGTTGGTGATGGACTGGGAAGCCTGGTGTGCTGCAGTCCACGGAGTCACAAAGAGTCGGACAATACTGAACGACTGAACTGAACTGGAATCCAATCCACAGTATCCTCGAGATATTCCCTGGACAAGAAAACTAGTCATAAGCCACAACAAAGATTACAATATATTCTTCACAGATGACTCTAAAACACCTTCATGAGAAACCACAAGGAGTATGTTTCAGAAGGTGTGTAATTGTGAAAGTCCATCTCTCCAAAACAACTCACTCCTTCACATTACCACAATATAATTTTTTCCCTGAATGCCAATTACAGGATTTTCCAAAGTATGTTTTCCAGATCACTTGTTCAACAGGATGTTTATAAACTTTTCTTGATAAAGGACACCAGTTTAAAATGAGGGAATGATTGAACCATTCCCTAATTAACTTTCTTTCAATGCAGGACTTCTCAGAGTTTTTCATATAGTATTTTATACGGTGTTGATTCACGGTGGGGAGGACGTAATACTCAGCATTTTAAAACTTATTTGACTGTGGAATCCTTTTTTTTCATGGAATACCTGTGACTACTACTTTACAGAGTGTGTATAACAATTTTACGGGCTTGGGATTAAGATTATTAGCATAGAAAGTCACTGGCTGTTTTTCCAAAGACCAACATCACCAGCCACTTGACTCTGTGGGAAATGTACAGCAGGATAAAAGCCTATTGTGTCAGTGACTGCAGTGTTATCCCTACCTTTCCGCACCAGCACTCTCCATCCCAGTCAGTCACATTAGCAGGCTCACTATCAGTCAGGTAATCACAGCATATTCATATAATCACAGATATTCATGCTGGCCACTCATAGCAACATGCTCCCCTGAAAATGTACCCTAGATGTGAAAAGTAACATCCTTTTCCATTTTTATAATGGCTTCTCTTATGTTTGCTTGAAACATACTATTACTGTGCTGAAAGATTGTTACTTATGCCATATAAATCTTCCTGCCTTCTCTCAGTAGTTACCTCTCACATAACAACCAGAAAACTTCTGCCAAGTTCTGAAAAAAGATGCTGTCATAGATTCTCTTTAAAAAAAAAGTCAGTTTGGGGTTACTTTTTTGTTTCCTGTTTATTTTACAAACAAAAGAATGAAAGTTGAAATATCACCTGTTCAAAAAAAAGATTTTATTCTTATCGGATGTATGTGATAGTCATTCGCTTGAGAAATAGAACCATCACTGAGGTGACTGACACTTTTTTTATAAAGACACTTTTCATTTGTCACTTTGTACTGTTTTTATTTTTATGATGCCTCCATTTAATGACCACTATAGCTTCATACCTTGGAGAAGGAAATGGCAACCCACTCCAGTGTTCTTGCCTGGAGAATCCCATGGACGTGGGGAGCCTGGTGGGCTGCAGTCTATGGGGTCGCGCAGAGTCAGACACGACTGAAGCAACTTAGCAGCAGTAGCAGCAGCATACCTTCATGCAAGAGATACTGCTTAGAACTTTTTGAGTTTACTGTCTCAGTTTATCCTCACATCATCCCATACAAAAGTTATTATTAGCCTAAGTCTCAGAGAAAATAAGTTTATCATTGAAAGTCACAGTTACTAAGTGATGACCTTATATTTGAAACTGTACCTGTCTGATCTGAAAGATCCCAATCTTCTCAGGATACCAAGCAGACATACACATCATTGTTTCTAATAACCCCTTAGTAAATGCTGCTTTACTGAGGGGTTGTTAGAAAGATGCTATCACATGTTATCAGAGCGTTTGATAAGAAATGGAAGGATTTTTTCCATTCCAGCCAGAGTTGCCCCTCCTCACATCTTCTACCAAAAAACAGCATTTACGTTTCTGTGAAACTGGGCCTGAACTGATGGACACAGAGAATGAAACAAAAACACAATGTCCCCAGGAAGGTCGGAGATGGAGCAATATCGACCTTAGATCTTAAAGACTCTGCATTCAGCTTATTTTAGAGCTATACTGCCTTTTATTATAATACGTATGAAACGATCTTTCTGTAAGTGTAGCACAGTGTGTCCCCATAAAAGCATCCGAGTTTTCATATGAAGACTCCTACCAACAAAGTTAATAAATCTTGGCTATGAAGTGAAATGCAAGAGAATTATTATGTAAGAAGTGTCCCTTTATCAGTAAATGTGCTGACTAGTAAGGTTGAACAGTATCAGTGAATAATCAGGCACAACTGAAAGGTCATGAGAGACAGAAAGGCAGCAAGGCAACTATGGCATGAGTTTGTTAAATGACTTTCTTTTTAAAAAAAAAACAACAACACTGCTATCAAATATCTTGGCTACATGATACCTTAATCCATTTCTCTGCTTCACTTGATCTCTCATGTCTTGGCCATAGTACATATTCTCAGACAACCTATGATTCTCAGAATAATTGAACATTAACACCCGAATATTTGAGTCTCCCTATAAAAGAGATTGACTTGCTTCTGTTAATCAGAACAAAAGAAGATATAAACAGAAATTAACGTTTAAGTACCTAGTATGTGCCAAGAGCTCTGCAGTATTTTGATCATGTTATTGTATTAATACTCACGGTGTTATAAAATAGGTGTTCTACAAATGAGAATTACTAACGAAGTGATGCCCATGCGCCCTAAATCACTCAACCGGATGAAGTTCAGCCAGGGTTCAATCTGAGCTCTGCTGGCTGCAAAGACTATACTCATTCCACTCCTCATTCTGCATCCCTTGGGTTATTTTCACTGGCCCGATCATCCGTAGAATCAGAGAATGCTTTAAGAGCCAGCAGAGACCACAGAGATTTCCTTGATAACCATCTCCCTGTTTACACACAAGAAATTTTAAATCCTCAGCAGATTTTTAATATAATCCAAATCGAAGGCTTCCTGGTGCTGTTGTGCTCAGTCGCTCAGCCATGTCTGACTCTTTTCGATCCCATGGACTGTAGCCCGGTCGGTTCCTCTGTCCATGGGGATTCTCCAGGCCAAAATACTGAAGTGGGTTGCCACGCCCTCCTCCAGGGGATCTTCCCAGCCCAGGGATTAAACCCAGGTCTCCCACATTGAAGGTGGATTCTTTACCATCTGAACCACCAGGGAAGTTTCTTGGTGTTAGAATGGGAAATTAAACAACCTCTCAATTCATATGCATTTTGTATTTTTACTATTTCCCACTATATCCTTGCTATCTTTTTAAATGATGGTTAAAACCAAGTTCACCACATTTCACAAATCCAAAACCGTTCATATTACAGTACAGAATCTCAGGTCAAAGCCATTTATCCTTTGGTTTATGCACTTGTTTTTAATATATTTGTAGTAAAATATTCATGCTTTATAAAATAACTGAAGTGAAAAGTATTTGTGTGAAAATAGCTAAGATCATTATTATAGCATAAGAGGCTATCCAAGGTCATAGGGAATGGACCAAGGTGTCCAATGGTCTTCCCTCTGTCTAAACTTGACCCCACCCTGACATCTTGGGCATCTTTCAAAAGCTTTCAGGATAGTGTGCACAATTTCATTATTCTACTTATTGAACATTGAAATTTATTTTGTTTGTATGCTTACTCTCACTGTTAGAATGTACACAGTGAGTGCATTTTATTTATCCTTGTATACTCATATGCTTGAAATGAATTGAATTAAATTGGATTGGCCTGCCTTGAGTGGAACTGTACTGAATTTATTTAAATTTAATTGGCATTTGTTACCATCTGATTAATCTGGTTATATCATTAACATCTCAAGTCTTGCTGAATTGGTAAACGACTTTTAAGCTTTTAGAACTACTTTACTGAGAAGACAGTTTGTTGACTTCATTTTTGCAATGTCAGAAATACATGAATGAAAAAAAGGATGAGAGGGACCCAGCACAGAGGGTCCACATACTGCTGTAAGTTGGCTTACTCAGGTAAGAATGTAAGGTTTTCTTCACGCTTTGGCCTGACACTCTAGCTGGGTTACAATAAGCCCTAGAAGCACAGGGAGGCACAGAAGCAGAAAATTAGACATGCTACACATCTAAATATAGCACAAGAGAGAAAACCTAAGGTTCCAAAGAAACCAGTGTGGAGGAATTCTTCACTTTGGTCTCTCCCTGGGTAAACCGCCAAACTTTGTTGTCAAACATCTTCATGAAATTATTCTAAAATCAGTTTTAATACATTTTAATAATTTTTGTTTCAAACTATAATACTTTAAAAATATATATTTGATGGGTAAAGTCTGTAAGTTTTTCAGCTAAACCACAGGCAAGTTTTCTAAGTTTCTGGTGGTAATAGGATCAAACTACATGGCAAGAGGTGCTCATTCTACACAAATGTAATGCAGATACCTCATGAAGAGACACCAGAGTACATAAAGAAACAGAATAGTAAGTAGAGAGGAACCATGCAATTAGACAAAAATAAATCCAGAATCTAAATGCTTATGGTATAGAGATGGTGCTGAAGAAGATCTCCTTTATATGGCTATAGACGAGGAATTCCATTTCTAGAATATTTAAGCCTAGAAAGGCAAATTCATGGCTTTCCTTTGTCAGTATTACTATGAGGCTAATGGAGGATTGGGCTTCCCTTGTAGCTCACTCAGTAAAGAATCTGCCTGCAGTGCAGGAAACCCAGGTTCGATCCCTGGGTCGGGAAGATCCCCTGGAGAAGGAAATGGCAACC
The DNA here is from genome assembly GCF_049115385.1 of Moschus berezovskii. Taxonomy (NCBI): domain Eukaryota; kingdom Metazoa; phylum Chordata; class Mammalia; order Artiodactyla; family Moschidae; genus Moschus; species Moschus berezovskii. Next base: position 26,333,290 of record NC_142466.1, read on the forward strand.
CACTCCAGTATCCTTGCCTGGAGAATCTCATGGACAGAGGAGCCTGGTGGGCTGCAGTCCATGGGGTCGCAAAGAGTCGCGCACAACTGAGTGACTAACACTAATGGAGGATTAATAGGTGTGGTGGAGATAAGTACCTTGTAAATGATAAAGTCCTGTTCAGAAGAAAGGTACTCCCTGCAGGAGTAAACTTCCAGCACCATGGATCATATATCATTCTAAATTTATATATCTGGGGGCTTCCCTGCTGGCTCAGTGATAAAGAATTCACCTGTCAATGCCGAAGACTTCAGTTCAATCCCTGATCCAGGAAGATCCCATAATGCCGCAGAGCAACTAAGCCACAGCCACTGAGCAGCTGCTCTAGAGGCTGGGAGCTGCAACTACTGAGCCCACGCGCCGCAGCTATTGAGGCCTGTGTGCCGAGAGCCCCTGCCCCACAACAGAAGCCACCACAATGAGAAGCCTGTGCACTTCAGTTAGAGAGTAGCTGCTGCTCACCACAACTAGAAAAAGCCCGACAACAATGAAGACCCAGCACAGCCAAAAATAAACTACTTAAAAACAAAATGAATTTATATATCGTAGATGGATAGATGAAATTTTATTTCAAATCTGGGACTTGGGTAAGTCATGGAGATATCTCATTACGTGTTGATATTTAGACTAGAATGACTAAGTTGTAGTTTATAAAATGTAAGAATTTCAGAGACAAATATATTTAAGGTTTTCTGAGATGTACAAATAGTGCCTAGACATACTTAATCAAAAATGTATTATTTGAATATAAACTTTGAATGTATTAATTACTGAACAGTCTTAATACAGAGCTACTGCATTCTTTAAATATGTTTTTCTATTGCAATCACTTCTATGTCTTTAATTTGACTGTGAGAACCATGCAATTACAAAGATGAGGATGCAAAGTTCCTGATGTTAGTACAAGTTATTTTCAGAGTCAAATTCGAAGAGAGAATAATCTCTTAAATTTTATTCTGCAGTCTCAACTTTAAAGTGATATACATGTCACACTTACTCAGTGCTTTTATTCAGAAAATAAAAAGGAAGCCAGCAAATGGTTCTGACATTCCCTAATCCTAAAAAAAATATTGTTTCAGTCCCTGCAACATGTCTGTTAAGAATAAAAATATGAAAGTCCAGTCCATACGGTTTAATGATTTGATTTTTGAGGAAAAAGCAGAATAAAATATTGTGATTCTGACTCTATCAAAACATGCAGCTATAAGGTCAAAGTTGTCTAAATTAAGAAATAAACCTTGCTTCATTGGGAGGCAGGATTGCGGCAAGGGCTGAGGAAGTGGGACTTGCGATACAGATCTGGGGAGATACCTGCGTAGAGGTGATAGTTGAAGTCATGAGTGACGATGAGAACTCCAAGGGTGAGATCTGACAGAAATGGCCTTTGATTCTCAGACCAAGGAAGGGTGAGAAGCGAAGCACACAGATTTCACAATGAAATACTGTAGCTGCCATTTTTCACAATTGCAGGGGGCAGAGAAGGAGCTTCATTAGGCAGCTGATTTCCTCTTTATCCCAATTGAGTCAGAATGATAGGCTGATTCCCATGCTGATGATTGTCCTTACAGAGTTTTTCAGTGACATTAGACTCCTAAGTCACAGAAAGTGTGCACCAAACTCAGACACACAGAGAAATGCTGCCATAATGACTTGGAGAGAAGGATAATGATAAGCTACCTGCTAGAAGACTAGTGTCTGAGACAAACCATACAACAAGACAACTCTGTTTTCTCTAATTCTTTCTTGCCATATGGCTAATATTTAGAATATTCTCTCTTATAAAATCACCAAGCCTTTTCAAAATAATGGCCAGATGTTTCAATATTTTTGATTTTGTCTTTTTTCACTCAAGAATCTTCCCTTGAACTTGACCAAGAAAATCAACAGACTTAACAGAGCTTTTATGTTTTGTTAAAACAGAAGTATCAGTTTATTTCTCTGATTTTTCTATAAAGATATACATATATGCATGCTTCACTCCCTTCTTTCCAGACTACCTTTGCCCACTTCTAATGAACATTGAGCCCAATATTATGACTTTTGTAACCATTTACCATTTTCAACGTCCATTTGTCCATTCAATAAATACTTTTGTGCCCAGCCCTGGCTGCACAGTAGCATCACCTGGGGAGCTTTCAGGTGCTCAACACTCAGGCACATCCCAGTAACAGTAGACCTTCTGGGCTGGGTCAAGCACTAGCATTTTTAAAGATCCTCAGCTGAGGCTAAGGTGAGAAAACTGAAGCTCTGAAACTTGTACAAGGTCACAGAGCCAGGAGGTGGTAGAGGCCTAGAGAGATGCCACTCCAGGACCGCTCCCTGTAGCTCCATTCAAGCCTTTGATAGGATCCTCCTCAACTCTGCCTCTGATCCACAGCTTCTATCCTGACCGTGATCACAGCCCCCACCTCAGCACCCTCCCTGCACCTCACATTCTCCTTGCTCCGGCTGACAGCCCCCATGAGCTCGGCACTCACAGGTAGTACAGTTGGCCCAGGGAGCTTCCTGCAGCCACACCCTAAAAATAAATAAATAAAAATTAAATAAACACTTTGTGACTCAGTATTGATAGGATCATGGGGAAAAAAAAAGACAGTGTGCCCTGTCCTCATGTAAGCTCATTCTGGAGTTTCAGAAAATACATCTTTCTCCTAATAGCAAAAAAAAAAAAAAGAACAAAAAATGAAGGGGTAGAAATAAAGCAAAGTTTATTGTTTTTCTATGTCAGAAGAAAACATTATTTAAAATTTTCCTGCTACTTCAGATTTTGTTTACTTTAGCAGCAACATGTGATTATGTTTCTCTAATTCTCTAGCCCTCTAATCCAGATGTCTAATAATTGAGTGGACATATGTCAACATAACTCTGAAAAATACAGGCAGGTTACCCTATAATAGACAGATTATATTCAAAACAGCATTAGAAACATTAATCTACTCTTTTTTCCAACAAGTATTTTGACTGTCTTTTATGTTGCAGGCATTCTTCTAGTTCTGGAGATTCAGCAGTGAATAGTACCCCATGGTCTTAAAGCATAGGGCTTTGTGTTTGAGCTCAGAAGCCAGTCAACGCCCCATGGCAAATTAGGAGACTCACAGAACAAGCACAAACAGTACCCTCCCTAAGTGACATCCTTTCATCCTCTCCCTTTTTTCCCATATATCCAGATATAATACAGAGTCATAGAATCCTAGAATTGAAAAGTATGTTAATTTTTCTAGATCATCTATTCTAATGCCTTTTATCTACCGATGTGTGAATGAGTGCCAGAAGCTTTAATTAACATCCAAACATTACTCAGCAGGTAATGACAATGACAAAACATTAGAAAAATATTCCTTATGTGTATGTAAACATATATGTGCCGAGGGAACACACAAAGATCATGTTGGTTCAAAAACAAGTGGAGGAAGCCCCTCCACTCCCTTCAAAACCATTTTCTGCATTTTTCCCAGTAATAAACTTGCTACCTTACTGTTCACAAGATTTCTCATTTATCACTAAATTCCCCTTTAAACTCTTAGACTTGGCAAACATTGAAAACCTGCGAAAATTTTTTTATCTCTTGATGTCCCTTCCATAAATTAACTAAGATAATTCATTTTCTCCCACATTCCTCATAATCCAGAAAATGAGAATTAAATGTAATTTTTAAAATTCAGTAAAAAAACTCTTTGACTTTCTCTTTTATGATTGCCTGTTTTTGATCCTCTGAAAAATACAAGGCAAACTTCTGACACAGATAAGTTAATGCTATAGTCTAGCTATATTTAAAATAATTCAATCATATTCATTAATACAAAGACAGTGGGAAGCCCCCACATTTAGTCTCAAACAACATGAGGTCATGAGCATATAAGGGAATCATGTACTACTGGTCATTAATCTTAATTTCAGAAATTACATTTGAAGATTTAATTCTCTCTTCCTATGTCTAGACAGGCAACAAGGAATAATCTTTTCAGCCTTAATTGCATTTACTCCTATGACTTCATAAAAAGGACAATTCTAGTTGCTATTTGCAAAAGAAAAAAAAAAGATTATATATAATGCCCATTATTACATTACAGTTGTTTGTAACCTCAGTAGCTGGGCCTCCATGGGAGACATAAAAGAAATACAAAACAAACACAAGTGATATCCTTAATAAAAATCTATTCTACATAAAAATCATACTATTAATCAAGAAACTTAATCATCTGCTCTGACTGTGAAAGAGTGCAATGCAGTTTGCCCTCGAGCAGCTTAGCTTCTATTTAAAGAAGGAAGAGGTAGTACTTTGCTGCTGCTGCTGCTGCTAAGTCACTTCAGTCGTGTCCGACTCTGTGTGACCCCATAGACGGAAGCCCACCAGGCTCCCCTGTCCCTGGGATTCTCCAGGCAAGAACACTGGAGTGGGTTGCCATTTCCTTCTCCAATGTGTGAAAGTGGAAAGTGAAAAGTGAAAGTGAAGTCACTCAGTCGTGTCCGACCCTTAGTGACCCCACGGACTGCAGCCTACCAGGCTCCTCCATCCATGGGATTTTCTAGGCAAGAGTACTGGAGTGGCTTGCCATTGCCTTCTCCGAGTACTTTGCTAGGGCTTCCATAACAAAATATCATGAACTATGTAGCTTAAACAATAGAAATTTATTTCCTCACAGCTCTGGAGGCTAGAAGTCTAAGAACAAGATATCCGCAGGTTGGTTTTTCCTGGGGCCTCTCAGTCCTGTCCTCAGCTTGCCGGTGGCAAGCCAACCTCTCTGCATTCTTCAAAGGCCCCATCTCAAAATATAGTGACATCCTGTGGTACTAGCGGTTAAGGCATCAACATATGAACACTATAAGGTATTGTATTAATATGTAAATGCAAAAAGCATATGACATTAGAGTAACTCAAAAGAAGATATTGGCGGGTACACTTCTAAGGCTCTGTAACAGGAAACAGAGCAATTTGGAAAGAAGGGAAATGGCATTTATTGGTTACCCATTATGTGACAGCTACATACATTTTTCCAGGTATGCATTTTGTTTTAATAAACAAAGCATATTCATTCATCCATATTCACGGATCTTAAATCACACTACAAACAAACACTTAAAGGCCAAAACAGGTAACAGTGAAGCAGCTACTGCTGGCAGGAATGTGGTCTCACATGCAATTGAAGCCCAAAGAGTAAAGACCTGACTCCACAGCCCACCATATACTGGCCCTTCTAGGCTAGACACTGGACCAGAGGAGAACAGAGACATTCATGTACCCACCATCGGACCCCTTGCCTTCTTACCTCAGAGCCAGCAGGAAGTTGAAATCTCAGATATGCTAGAGGAAGGTTTCCTTACCATATTAAGTGGAACTCTCCCACTGTTACCAATCAGCCAGGGGTGTTACCTACAGAAGGGTTGCTGTTGTTGTTCAGTCACTCAGTTGTGTCTGCTCTTTTGCAACCCCATAGACTGTAGCCTGCCAGGGTCCTCTATCCATGGAATTCTCCAGGAAAGAATACTGGGGTGGGTTGCCATTTCCTTCTATCCACTGATAAATACAGAATATGAGAACAGCAAAGAGGAAATTACAGAGGTCATCTTGTTTCTTCAAATGTCACAGCAGTAGATGGACACTACCTCCCCGTAGGCATAGTCCAAACACTTCCTGTTGGCATTTGCACCAAACAAGGTTCCCTATACTTCTGGCACCATCTGCTAGACAATGAGGTCCAGCCAGCTTTTGAGGATATTGGAAACATTGATTTTGCAATCCCCACTATAGATTGCAACCCTGCCAGCTATTTCCTCAGGCAGGTAGGACTTCGGATCATTCTAGACATTAACATCTCTTTTGGTGGTGATTTTGTACACAGACATTGCTTTTGCACTGCTGCCTTCACCAGTGGGAAATCTTGATTTTTGCAAAAATGATCTTTCAGGGCTCCAACAACTGGTACAAGCCTAGGAGGATCAGGCAATTCAGCAGCAGTTGGCACCTGGCTGTATCTTTTACCATTCTGCTGAGTCTCTGTCTTTAGGTTTGTGACAAGATCATCCATCTCTCAGTTTGACGATTTTGAGCCTCACTTGACTCATCAGACTGGCCATCTGAATTTTCTTATTCTGCTAAATCTGCTTTTCTTTCTTCTCATAATATTCCATAATCTTCATTCTTTACGCTTGCACAAGCTGATCTTTCTCAATGTTGAACTCTTCTTTTGCTTTCCTTCTATTCTGCTTTCTCCTTGACTTTGTCAATAAAAGTCATCATGTACTTAATCAGCTTCTGCATGTTGGCATCACTGAGAGAAAAGATGCTGATGAGCAACCAGGAGAGGAAAGCTGCTGCCACTTCAGGCCTGCTCTGTTTTGTGGTGCTACATATTTCACATGTGCTGGCATGTGTAAAGCCAATGAAAATTACAATCCAACCAGTTATCCCCATTTTATAAATGAGGAAATTGAGGCTCCAAGAAATGAAAAGACTTCTCTAGTAATGCAGTAAGAAGATGGTGGGCCCATGTTAAGAATTTAGGTGTATCATCAATGCTTATCTGCCTGCCACCAGTACGAGTTCATCCCTGGTGTTAGTCCTGGTTCTGTTACTCACTAACTCTTCTTGGACATCTCACCTCAAATGGAATCCACCTTCCTAATCAATAAAATAACTGGTGTCTTCACCTAATGTTTTCATAGTTTATTATACTGCAAAAGTATGATAACCCATTATATGCACATTGGAAATTAGAAACAAAATAGAAAAAACTAAATGCAATATTGCTGCTGTTGTTGTTCAGTCACTAGGTTGCATCCCACTCTTTAGGACACCATAGAATATACACACCAGGCTCCTCTGTCCTCCACAGTCTCCCAGAGTTTGCTCAAATTTATGTTCACTGGGTTGGTGGTAGTAGCTAAACATCTCATCCTCTGCCACCCTCTTCTCCTTTTGCCTTCAATTTTGTCCAGCATCAGAGTCTTTTCCAATGAGCTGACTCTTCGCAACAGGTACCCAAGGTATTGGAGCTTCAGCTTCAGCATCAGTCCTTCCAATGAGCATTTAGTGTTGATTTCTTTCAGGATTGACTGGTTTAATCTCTTTACTGCCCAAGGGATTCTCAAGGGTCTTCTACAGGACCACAGTTTGAAAGCATCAATTCTTCAGTGCTCAGTTTTTACGGTTCAACTCTCACATCCATACATGACTATCAGAAAAATCATAGTTTTGGCCATATAAAACTTTGTCAGCAAAATGATGTCTCTGCTTTTTAATACACTGTCTATGTTTGTCATAACTTTCCTTCCAAGGAACAGGCGTCTTTTAATTTCATGGCTGCACTCACTGTCCACAGTGATTTTGGAGCCTAAAAAATAAAATCTGTCACTGTTTTTACATTTTCCCCTTCTATTTACCATTAAGCAATGAGATCAGATGCCATGATCTTAGTTTTTGAATAATGAGTTTTAAGCCAGCTTTTTCACTCTCCTCTTTCACTCTCATCAAGAGGCTGTTTAGTTCTTCTTCACTTTCTGCCATTAGAGTGGTATCATCTGCATATCTGAGGTTGTTGATATTTCTCCTAGAAATCTTCATTCCAACTTATAATTCATCCAGCCCAGCATTTCACATGATGTACTCTGCATAGAAGTTAAATAAACAGGGATGACAATATACAGCCTTATTGTACTCCTTTTCCAATTTTGAACCAGTCCATTGTTCCATGTCCAGTTCTAATTGTTGCTTCTTGACTTACATACATGTTTCTCAGGAGGCAGGTAAGGTGGGCTGGTACTTCCATTTCTTTAAGAGTTTTCCACAGTCTGCTGTGATCCACACAGTTAAAGGCTTTGGTGTGGTCAATGAAGCAGAAGTAGATGTTTTTCTGGAATTTCCTTGCTTTTTCTATAATCCAATGAATGTTGGCAATTTGATCTCTGGTTTCCCTGCCTTTTCTAAACACAGCTTATACATTTGGAAATTCTCATTTCAGCCACTGCTGAAGCCTAGCTTGAAGGATTTTGAGCATATCTTAATAGCATGTGAATGAGCACAATAGTACAGTAGTTTGAGCATTCTTTGGCATTGTCTTTTTTGGGGATTGGAATGAAAAATGACCTTTTCCAGTCCTGTGGCCACTGCTGAGTTTTCCAAATTTGCTAACATAGTGAATCCAGCATTTTAACAGCATCATCTGTTAGGATTTTAAATAGCTCAGCTGGAATTCCATCATCTCCACTAGCTTTATTCATACTACTGCTTCCTAAGGCCCACTTGACTTCACACTTCGGCCGTCTGGCTCTAGGTGAGTGACCACACCATTGTGGTTATCTGGGTCATTAAGACCTTTTTGATATACTTCTTCTGTATATTCTTGCCACTTCGTCTTAATCTATTCTGCTTCCATTAGGTCCTTACTGTTTCTTTCCTTTATTATGCCCATCGTTGCATGAAACGTTCCCTTGACACTTCCAATTTTCTTGAAGAGATAGATCTCTAGTCTTTCCCATTCTATTGTTTTTCTCTATTTCTTTGCATTGTTCCTTTAAGAAGGTCTTCTTATCTCTCCTTGATATTCTCTGGAATTCTGCATTCAGTTGTGTATAACTTTCCCTTTCTCCCTTCTCTCCTCAGCTATGTATAAAACCTCCTCAGATAACCACTTTGCCTTCTTGCATTTCTTTTTCTTTGGGATGATTTTGGTCACTGCCTCTTGTACATTGTTATGAATCTCCATCTCTTGGTTCTTCAGGAAATCTGCCTATCAAATCTAATCCCTTGAATTTATTTGTCACTTCCACTTTATAATCATAAGGGATTTGATTTAGATCATACATGAATGGCCTAGTGGTTTTCCCTAGTTTCTTCAATTTAAGCCTGAATTTGGCAATGAAGAGCTCATGATCTGAGCCACCGTCAGCTTCAGGTCTTTTTGTTGCTCATTGTATAGAGCTTTTCCATTTTTGGCTGCAAAGAGCATAAACAGTCTGATTTCAGTATTGACCATCTGGTGGTGTCCACATGTAGAATCATCTCTTAGGTTGTTGGGAAAGGGCATTTGTTATGACCAGCGTGTTCTCTTGACACAATTCTGTTAGCCTTTGTCCTGCTTCATTTTGTACTCCAAGGCCAAACTTGCCTGTTATTCCTGGCATCTCTTGACTTCCTACTTTTGCATTTCAATCCCCTACAATGAAAAGGACATCTTTTTCAGTGTTATTTCAAGAAGGTGTTGTAGGTCTCATAGAATCAATCAACTTCAGCTCCTTTGCATCAGTAGTTGGGACATAAACTTGGATTAGTATGATGTTGAATGGTTTGCCTTGGAAATTAATCAAGATCATTCTGTTGTTATTGAGGTTGCATCTAAGCACTGCATTTGGACTCTTTTGTTTACTGTGAGTGCTATTCCATTTTTTCTAAGAGTTTCTTGCCTACAGTAGTAGATACAATGGTCATCTGAACTAAATTTGCCCAAGCCCATCCATTTTAGTTCACTGATTAATAAGAAATCAATGTTCAATCTTGTCATTTCCCGCTTGACCACATCTGATTTACCTTGATTCATAGACCTAACATTCAAGGTTCCTAGGCAGTATTGTTTTTTATAGAATCAGACTTTACTTTCACCACCAGACACATAGACAACTGAACATCATTTCCGCTTTGGACCAGTTGCTTCGTTTTTTCTGGAGCTATTAGTAACTGCCCTTCACTCTTCCCCAGGAGCATACTGGACACCTTTGAGCTTGGGGTGCTCATCTTCTACTGTCATATCTTTTTGCCTTTTCATACTGTTTATGGGGTTCTCAAGAATACGATAGTGAGTTGCAATTTCCTCTCTCACTGGACCACGTTTTGTCAGAACAATTCTCTATGATCCATCCTTCTTTTGTAGCCCTGCAAGGCATGGCTTATAGCTTCATTGTGTTATATAGGCCCCTTCACCACAACAAGTCTGTGATCTATGAAGGGGAAATGCAATATGCCACTCTAATAAAAGCACCATAAATATTTTGGTAAGATTCCTTTCTGGTACATAGGAAGGTAAAGTTTCCTTTTTGTGTCACTTCATTTTAAAGAAAAAAAAAAGTGGTTGTATCTTTATGGGACCCAGATCAGATTAGAAAAATATAAGAGAGACAAAGAGAATAATGACATTCTAAGAGTTCTCTTCATCATAGTTATTTAGGTTTCTTTGCCTGGGGTGTCCCTGGTGGTTCAGATGGTAAAGAATTCACTTGCATTACAGGAAATCTGGGTTCGATCCCTGGGTCAGGATGATCCCCTGGAGAAGGAATGGCAACCACTCCAGTATTAAACCCTGGAGAATTCCATGGACAGAGGAGCCTAGCAGGCTATAGTCCATGGGGTCACAAAGAGTCAGACATGATTGAGCACTAACTTTTTGCCTTGTGGTTGCCTATCTGAGAGGCAGGACTGACCTATGTCATTAACACACACACACACACACACACACACACATCCCAGCTTTATGAAAAAAACAAACTGATTTGATTCTAAGGGCCAAGAAGAAAGAACAAGCTGGAAACAAGATTGCCAGGAGAAATATTAATAACCTTGGATATGCAGAAAACACCACCCTTATGGCAGAAAGTGAAGAAGAACTAAAGAGCCTCTTGATGAAAGTGAAAGAGGAGAGTGAAAAAGTTGGCTTAAAACTCAACATTCAAAAAACTAAGATCATGGCATCCGGTCCCATCACTTAATGGCAAATAGATGGGGAAACAATGGAAACAGTGACACTTTATTTTTTTTTTTATTTTTTTTTTATTTTTTTTTTTTTACATTTTTTAATGAGTGGTTACTTTTTATTTTTATTTTTTTCAATTTTATTTATTTTTTTTTTCAAGTTGAACAGACTAAATTTCTTTAAACAAACTTACTTATACTCCAGAGTCCTTTAGAAACTTAATAGCATTTATACATTGAAGGTATTTGATTTTCTTGTAACTAGCACTTCAAATGCAACAAGCATTTGAAGCAACAAGCATTTGACCCAACAAGTAAAACTTTCTACAGTTCATAACTTTTATAAATAAAATAAATTAAATGTACAGTGAATAAGTTCTCTGAAATATTTCAATATTACTGCAGGTTTAGTAACATCATAAAATACATTTCAACTAAAATTCACAAATCTAAAAACCTGTTAGGCATTTTTAGGCGTTTTAAGTTGGAAATGAAGACCAATGTTACATCGTAATATGCCAATTACAAATAGTACTTCAAATAGCAAATACTACAGTTTGTCCCAAACTTTAAAAACTGTTCATGAACTCAACACTGAACTATTGATAGCTATGAGAATTATTTCCTAGCCTTTTTGGAAATTTCAACCCATTTACGTTTAAGGTAATTATTGATAAGTACGATCCCGTAGCCATTTTCTTTATTGCTTTGGGTTCAAGTTTATACACTCTTTCTGTGTTTCCTGTCTATAGAAGATCCTTTAGCATTTGTTGGAGAGCTGGTTTGGTGATGCTGAATTCCCTCAGCTTTTGCTTGTCTGTAAAGCTTTTGATTTCTCCTTCATATTTGAATGAGATCCTTGCTGGGTATAGAAATCTGGGCTGTAGGGTATTTTCTTTCATCACTTTAAGGATGTCTTGCCACTCCCTTCTGGCCTGAAGAGTTTCTGTTGAAAGATCAGCTGTTATCCTTATGGGAATCCCCTTATGTGTTATTTGCTGCTTTTCCCTTGCTGCTTTTAATATTTGTTCTTTGTGTTTGATCTTTGTTAATTTGATTAATATGTGTCTTGGAGTATTTCGCCTTGGGTTTATCCTGTTGGGGACTCTCTGGGTTTCTTGGACTTGGGTGATTATTTCTTTCCCCATTTTAGGGAAGTTTTCAACTATTATCTCCTCAAGTATTCTCTCATGGTCTTTCTTTTTGTCTTCTTCTTCTGGGACTCCTATGATTCGAATGTTGGAGCGTTTAACATTGTCCCAGAGGTCTCTAACATTGTCCTCATTTCTTTTAATTCGTTTTTCTCTTTTCCTCTCTGTTTCATTTATTTCTACAATTCTATCTTCTAGTTCGCTTATCCTGTCTTCTGCCTCCTTTATTCTACTGTTTGTTCCCTCCAGAGTGTTTCTGATCTCATCTATTGCATTATTCATTGTATATTGACTCTTTTTTATTTCTTCTAAGTCCTTATTAAATCTTTCTTCCATCTTCTCAGTCCTTTTCTCCAGGTTATTTATCTGTAACTCCATTTTGCTTTCAAGATTTTGAATCATTTTCACCATCAAAATTTGAAATTCTTTATCAGGTAAATTCCCTATATCTTCTTCTTTTGTTTGTGTTGGTGGGCAATTATCTTGTTCCTTTACTTGCTGGGTATTTCTCTGCCTCTTCATCTTGCTTATATTGCTTTGCTTGGGGTGGCCTTTCCCTCTTCTTGCAATTTGTGGAGTTCTCTTTATTACGTAGTTTCTTCGCTGCTTGTGGGGTTGGACGGGTGACTTGTCCGGGTTCCCTGGTTAGGGAAGCATGTGTCGGTGTTCTGGTGGGTGGAGCTGGATTTCTTCTCTCTCCTTTAGAAGACAATGGGCTGCTTTTCTGGGAGCCTGATGTCCTCTGCCAGTATTCAGAAGTTGTTTTGTGGACTTTACTCCGCGTTCAAATGTTCTTTTGATGAATTTGTGGGGGAGAAAGTGGTCTTGCCATCTTATCCCTCCGCCATCTTGTTCCTTCCTCCCCAGAACACTGGATTCTTATATTCCACTTGGTCGTGGAATATCTCTTCCCAGCTGCTCCAGCAAGGCGCAGCTGCTGTACCTTACCTTGGACGAGGGGTATCTCCTCAAGGCCGCGCCTCCTGCTTTGAATGTAGATCAGCTCCTCTCGGCCCTCCGGTGCCCAAGCAGCCACCGCCTCCTGAATGTGGTACAGCTCCTCTCCAACAGTGACACTTTAAAAAGTGGCATATTAAAAAGCAAAGACATCACTTTGCTGACAAAGGTCTGTATAGTCAAAGCTGTGCTTTTTCCAGTGGTCATGTGTGGATGTGAGAGTTGGACTATAAAGAAAACTGAGCACCAAAGAATTGATGCTTTTGAACCATGGTGTTGGAGATGACTCTTGAGAGTCCCTTGGACTGCAAGGAATCAATCCTAAAGGAAATCAGTCCTGAATACTCATTGGAAGGACTGATGCTGAAGTTGAAACTCCAGTCTTTGGCCACCTGATGTGAAGAACTGACTCACTGGAAAAGACCTTGATGCTGGGAAAGACTGAAGGCCGGAGGAGAAGGGGACAACAGAGGATGAGATGATTGGATGGCATCACCAACTCAATGGACATGAGTTTGAGCAAACTCCAGGAGTTGGCGATGGACAGGGCAGTCGATGGGGTTGCAAAGAGTCAGACACAACTGAACTGAACTGAAGAGGAAAGAACCTGTAGACAAAGGGACATTAAGGGAGGGGGAGAAGAGCACAGCCTCGACAGAATACACTCCTTGATCTACATCCAAATAGACTCATAGTGAACCTAAAATTTACTTGAGGCAAAAAAGCAAAGGAGTGTATTGCACCATTCTCTGGCCCCTGTGTGTGTGCACTTGATCGTCTTAGACTTTGTTGCAACAGATTGAATGCCCTTCCAAAAATTAAGGGCATGGCCAAGTGGTTATATAATTTATCTTGGAGACTAGGAATAAATATATACATATATATCAAACATATAAGCATATGTACAAGTTTGTGATTTGCCTCTGCTTTTGTCATTTAGCAACACATAAGCATATTTAATATAATTATATAGCCTTCACAGCCCTGACATTAATGCCTGCATAATGTCCAGTTGAATAAGTATAACAACCAGTTTACTCAGTCATCATTCTATTTTTAGACCTCTGAATAATTCCACCTTGTATGCTAACGTAGCAGTGTGCTCAGTGAGGCAGTCTATAATTTTTAAGAGAGAAAAATTTCCTATATAACTTCATAGCAGTTCCTTGGTAAAGACATCAGTTATGCTAGAGAGAACCTTAGTTTGGAGAGGGTAAAATGAATGACATTTCAGTATACAATATAAAACAGCAAGCATCCCACGCAAGACTATGGAAGATTTTTTAAATCGTATGAGTTCCTAGGATTTAAGATACCAGTAATTGGTGGAATTAGGCAGTGCTTCTCTTCCACAAAGCCATTTATTGCGTGCTAAGTCTCTTCAGTAGTGTCTGACTCTTTGTAACCCTATGGACTATACCCCACCTGGTTTCTCTGTCCACAGGGATTCTCCAGGCAAGAACAATGGAATGAGTTGCATGCACTCCTCCAGGGGATCTTCACAACCCAGGGATCAAACCCACATCTCTTATGTCCCCTGCATTAGCAGGCGAGTTCTTTACCATTAGCGCCACCTGGGAAGCCCTAAAACTTCATGTAGGACCAATAAGCCTTTTAAAAGAAGAATCTATTCCCTAGGATATTTAATGTTACTGGAATATACCTAAAGGCAAGATAATGGGAAAGTATAGGTGTCCCAAGAGAAATCCTCTAGAAAAATAATGTGATACCCTGTACTGGCCAATGAGGCCAATCTCAGGCTCTGGCATGCTGTAAGGAAGGGCTGGCTCTGCAGCATTTGGCTAATACTGGTACAACCACTATAATATGCCTTGAAAAATACAGTTGGTTATATGCACTGAATGAGCTGACCACTAAGAACTGTTTAATATGGTTACCTAAAGCATTAAGAGAACCCCCAAACCAAAGAATAGCTAAACAGATTAAGCAGCTTCAAATTATCAATTGACTTCTTCCTCTAGAAGGTGTGATAGCAAACACCTTTCTATCTGGGTTTTGAAAAGAAGCATTTCTTTACCTCCACATTTAGGCACAAATCCTAGACAGGATTTAGTATGCTGCATCCTGTCACTGCCAGGCTATGTTGGCCCAAAGGAAAAGATGACAATGATTCAGAGAAGATGAAACCATCACGTTAAGCCAAAGGACCTCATTATAACACCATTATTTATTAAGTTGATTATAATGTACCATTCAGTATTTTACAGGCAGCCTAACTTCATACAATATTAGCTTATTCAGATCGAGCTCGCCTATCACAGGAAAACTGGGCAAAATATCCACTTATTTTTCTTCTTTCTAATAGCCACAAAGCTAATAATAGTCTCTTTATAAGCTTTAGTCTGTTTCTGAGTCTCCTATTTTAAAAAACCAAAAGCCTTCCTAGAATTCTCTCCAAATAAAATTTATCCAGCTTGTATACATTAATAATGCCTAAGGTCAACCACCAAGTTTTCTTTATTTCAATTACCCTCAATGCACCTGGCACACAACAAGTGCTCAATGACTGTTTGTTGAATTGATTTATAGAGTTTAAAAATATATGTATTGGTGATTGAATTTTCCCTTTATATGCAGATTTTTAATCACATCCAGGAAGATATCTGACCTAAGGTAATTGATTACTGAAAGTCACCTGAACTGACTCAGATCTTAATATATTGTTTCATGTTTAAAATATGCTTTTTGAGAACCCTTTAAGTAATCTATGAGTGTTAGCAATGAAAAAGTTCTAGAGTTATTTGTGACATATCTTTTGCTCTAAATTAATAAACCATTTATCTAAGACAATCCATCTATCCATTTAATTTTCCTCCCTCCTGCAAGAGTTGACCAATAATATAATCCTTACTATTCATATTAGTTGAGGAACAAAGTATCATTTAGAATTTGCTGAGATAAACATATTTTGACTTGTCTTCCTCTCCAAACTGTGAGTTTACTGAGAATATGCTGAGATAAACATAACTTGAGTATAAGATCAAAACATCAAAGGACTCCTGATGCACAAGTTTTTGCTTTTCAATAATGAGCCCAAATCCTCCCCACACCACTCTCAGAGAGTACTATAAACATTAGAGATTCATTTCAAGTATAATGTTTAGGGGGATTGCCATCAGGTTCTGGAGAATGGTACATCCATTATCCTCTTAAAATGTTTTCACTGCTATGATCAGAATGAATTAAGAAGTAAACCCACTGGAAAAATTACAGTTATTCATCTCTTCTGTACCAGTGTTGGGAATGAATATCACTTTTCCTGGAAATGTTATTACATGTTAATTTATCTGTATTCCATTAAGGGACAAGCATTCTGGAAGGCCAACCTTGCCCATCTCTTGGAGTCTCCTATCACTCTGCTGGTAAAAATTACTAATTCAGTGCTTCAAGTATATTATTTAGCATAAAAGTTAGAGCTATTAGTAGAGAAAAACACTTGTTTATAAACAATAAGTGGTTCCATGACCTGCACTTTATTTCATAATAACAGCTTTGATTATAAAGTATGGATGTTCTCTGTGTAAAAATTTTAGAAAGGTCAGCACTAGAATTTATTTTAGGATATCTTCCAATCTTTCCCATCCCAGTATACACAGATATACAAAAATTAGATTTACCTACACTTTTATTACTTTAGAATGTTAACTCAGGAAGTCACATCCCCAAATGGTAGAGCCTAGGTGACTGTCTCCTTTTAGAATGCATCTAATTTCAATGTGAGTGTAAATTAATTACCTTCCCCTTCCAATTGACACAGGCCAATTTGTACTGAGAGGTAAGGGTGGCAAAGCAGAAAAGGTGATCAATAGCCTGTTATACAGGGCCACAGGAAATCTGATCCCCAGAGGGCTCAGAAAGCCAAAGAGGGCAAGAAGTTAATGAGGGCAAGATAGCAAATCTACACTATAATTTAATTTGCAAGTTGAAAAACTGTGACTATTTTGCCAAGAAGTCTTTTATCCCATTTTATCCAACAGCAGAAATCTGTGATTACCAGTCTTTCAACCATTATGAATTGAACACACATACAGAACAGAGAACTAAAATCCAAGGGGGGATTTTATTTTAATTTGACAAATATTTTTTGAATTTAATAAAAAAAAATATTGTTCTAAAAATGTACTGATTGCATGGTAAGAATAAGAGTATCATTTTATTTAAAAATTTAAATTATTTAAAAATGATGATATCTAAGCAGCATCTAGAACTTAGATCAACCCAGACTCAACCAAGTGAAAGTGAAAGTCGCTCAGTCATAACTGACTCTTTGTGACCCCATGGACTATACAGTCCATGGAATTCTCTAGGCCAGAATACTGGAGTGGGTAGCCTTTCCCTTCTCCAGGGGAGCTTTCCAACCCAGGGATCAAACCCAAATCTCCTGCATTGCAGGCAGATTCTTTACCAGCTGAGACACAAGGGAAGCCCAGACTCAACCAAAATTCATTCAAATATTTTGGGCATTCCATATTTACTGTCACTATTCTTACTGTCAGGGATGCAGAGATACAAGATGAAAGAGATTGTCCAAGCTCTCAGTAAATTAACGATTTGGAGAGGAAGGCAAGTCAAAAAGATTATAAATAATGTGCTATGTGTATCTCTAAATTGTAATACTTATAACTGTATCACCTATTTCATAGTAAGAATTACATGAAGTAATCCATATAAATTATTTATCAAAATTTCTGGCACATAGTAATTTAAATAAATATTAGCATCAGATAATGATCTCAACTATGGTGATGATGATGACATAGTGACGCCACCATCCCAAGAATCTATGGGAACATCGAGGACACAGAATGGAGATTAGTTAAGGGTCTTTAAAAGAAAAGCTTTCCTGTTAGAGGTATAAATCTGAGCTAAACTGTTAAAGATTGATACAAGATATAATCCAATAATAATGAGTTAGGGAAGAGATGGAAATGTCCTAGACAGATAAAAGGCTTCAATGCTTTACCCCTACCCTGACCAGTTTAAGATCCTTTCTGAGTCTTGGAGCAGCCCTGTCCCAGGCATCTAGCACCTGAATCTTCTCGATGTGAATAGCTTCAACAGATGTCTGGTTGAACTACGTTCTCTCATCTTCTGTGGTAAGCAAAATCCTATTAACTTTTCAGGGCCCAACTCAGTCACCAGTATATTTCTTGATGTTTAAGTCATGCATGCTAAGTTGTTTGGGTCGTGTCTGACTCTTTGCAACCCTATGGGCTATATATAGCCCACCAGGCTCCTCTGCCCACAGAATTTTTCAGGCAAGAATTCTAGAGAGGGTTGCCATTTCCTTCTCCAGGCGATTTTCCCAACTCAGGGATCATACCTGCATCTCCTGTATCTCATGCACTGCAGGTAGATTCTTCACCACTGAGCCACCAGGGAAGCTGGTATACATCATAGCTACTCTAAATTTCAAATAATAACTCTAAACTAACTTGAGTATGGTACACTTGGATGCTTACAAACTTTCCATCCACCACCCATTCCACAAACACCCCAAACCAGCATCTCATCTGTGCTTCTACAGGACTATGAAATTAGAGCACTTTACATTGCTTCACAGCCACGTCTCAGACCAACTAATAAACTTATTCATTGGAGTCCTCAGTGTTTATTACAAAGGATAGTAAAGAGAAATTTGTCTGCACAAATGCACTAAGAACAAAATGCTACTAAGAGGAGTCATCTCCGACTTTCACCCTCCCTTCAACTAATAAGTGCTGTGGGAATGTAAGCCATTTCCACAATTCATAGGCATCCTGTGATGTGCAAGGTTATTTTTGAATTTGTTTCCTGTAAGAAAAGATTTCCTTCCTAAAATTAGATTGTGAATCTACTTCCAAAGCCACTAATCAAACATAAGTTAAAGCTACTTAAATAAGGGAGAGAAAATTTTACAGCTCTAAAATCATTAGAAATAGGTCACCAAAATCTTCAATAAAACTTCAGAAAAGGTTCCAATAAAAAATAGGTATTCTCATTAAGAATCTGTAAAGTAATCCCACTATCAAACAGGAAAAAAAAAATCACATATGCAAAAGCAGCAAAATACAGTCTATAAAGTCATTTAATGAAGCAGAAATTTGTATCTATGCCATATCTAGTGCACTTCTGGAAAAACCTTGGCATATTCACTAATTATGAACCATATATTACACAGTTATTATGGGTATTATTCAGCAATAAAAGATTTAAAGTTGGCTGTCTCCTTCACCATGGTTAGCAAAGAAATATTGGCACATATATGATCTACTTAAATAGGTTAGAAAATAGGAGGGAATTTACTAACTAGCCCTTTAATTATGCAAACAGAGTTTCCATAATTCTGAAACTGAATTCTATGACACCCACAGATTTCCTTATAATCTAGCCATAAATAGTAATTACAGTGTTCAGAATAAAAACTGCTGTATTTTAGGTTGCAAAGCAGTCTCTATTATTATCTTCTGTATTAAGTTATTTGATAACTGTCTAAAACTTTTCAGTAGGGTGATTTTTATTTTCTTTGAAAGTCATATTTTTCTTTATGTTCATGAAAAGTGTAAGAAAAATTTGTTCAGCCATTTTCAAATTAAAGGACAATGGGGAAGGACATTTGCTATTGAACTTTAAAACATTATATTTAGCAGTTCCTCCGTGGATTGCATAATCAGTAAGACTATGGATTAACACTCAAAGGAAGCTCAGACACTGATCTACATTAGAGAAACCCCACACATACAACCATGAATTCATCATCTCCAGAGAACTGAAAACCTTTTGGGTAACCTGCTAGCTAGGCAGCACATGCCCCAATATTATACTGCTAGAGACCAGGAAAAAACTCACCCTGAAAAGCAGCACATTAAAGGTGAGAAAAACAGTAGAAGTCCTACATAACTCAGCATTAGTTTTCAGACCTAGCTAATAGTGCTGCAAGGCAATGATCATTTAACTATTTATGATGCAGGTTGAAATCTATGGCTACTTTAGGACCCACATTTGATAGGGCATTATGTTCACCCTCAGGATACTGAACTTCAACTATCAGGATAAATTAAACTTGAGCTTTACACCCAAATGTTTCAGTGACTTCAAACTAACACAGGTACAAAATTTAACTTATATTACCACCAAAATCCACTCCCTATCTTATTTCCTATCTCAGTGAATAGATTCTTTATTTACCCAATGGATTGCTCAAGTCAGAAAAATAAGCATCATCTTCGATGGTTCCCTCTTCACATCTTGCACATCTAATCACAAGTCTTTCAAATTTCCTTATTCATTCATTTCTCTTCATCCCCTCTATCATCAGCATAGTTCAGACTACCAAAAATCACTTTTCTGGATCTAGAGATAAATCTAGAAGAAGACTCATGAGTCTTTAAGTCCCTTCTAAAGCCTTGTATCTAATTTTACATTCAAAATTTTGTATTCTTTTTCTTAAAGAGAATCCCAAAATATGTAACCTGTGGACCCTACAAAAATTTATATCTTCTTCTTTCTAATTATCTGCAAAAACCTCCAATCTTCTTGAAAATGTAGATGAAGTGGTCTTTCTTAAACACAAATATGACTATGTACTTCCATTGCTCAAAAGTTTCCAGTTGTGGCATGTTTTTCTTAGGATTTCATCTCAACTCCTTAAATTTAAATGTTTTGTAGTCTCTGTATATCTTATGATCTACAGACAACTTCTCCAGCTCCTCTACAGTCCTTATACCATATTCTGTAGACATACCAGAATGTGATCCCTCTCAGCTTCCCATTCTCTCTTCCTGAGATAGCAGAAACCAGGTCTTGTTCCCTGTTAAACCAGTGGCACCTAGCACCACTGTGTCATTTAGTAGACATCTCATAAATATTTGTTGATGGAATACATAAATGAATAATGAATAAATTTACATCACCAGTCCAAATCCAGGCATAGGGATCAGAAACCCATGAGGGATCGATCAAGGAAGAAAAGCACTGATTGATTCCTGCAACTAAACTGCAGTTGACTTCCCATGGTCATGAGTAATTATATGGGAAAGAATTTTTGATGAATTATATATCAAGGGAATTGAAAGAGTATTAGTCGCTCAGTTATTTCCAACTCTTTGTGATCCCATGGACTGTAGTGCCCATGGAATTCTCCAGGCAAGAATATTGGAGTGGGTTTCCATTTCCTTTTCCAGAGGATCTTCCTGACCCAGGGACTGAACCCAGGTCTCCCAAATTGCAGGCAGATTCTTTACCATCTGAGACACTAGGGAAGATATAAAGGAACAGACAGTAAATCTCATTTTAACTAAGTTTCTCTCTCCCTTAGAAATCTGCATTTCTTCCCAATTTCCTATTGTTTTGATTATAATGCCTGATATATGAGATTTTTTTGGTCTGGTATTGCCCTAACTACCAAACAATGACAATACATAAAAAGTATCTAATCCAGGACCTGAACATAGATGATCAAAACTACTATTTCCCTATAGTTTTTTTCTATTCATTCACCAACATGTAATGAGGCTAACTCAAAAGTTTTCTCATCCATATTTCCCTACCTCTTCCAAATATATTCTTAGCAGATAACTAAGATGAAACTTTTCCCCAATTATCTTGACAATTACTTTCAATATATTAATACTTACTGAGATTGTATCTCATGCTGATAGAATTCCAATAACTGATTACAAAACACCACAAGC
Source organism: Moschus berezovskii (assembly GCF_049115385.1). Classification (NCBI taxonomy): domain Eukaryota; kingdom Metazoa; phylum Chordata; class Mammalia; order Artiodactyla; family Moschidae; genus Moschus; species Moschus berezovskii. The sequence continues at coordinate 26,354,808 of NC_142466.1, forward strand.
TTTTTAATATTCATTCCTTTAAGGAACATTCATTGAATATTCACTTTATGTGCTAGGCAGTGTATAACAAGGTACATAAAAGAAATTTATATTGTCCTACAAGCCTTTTCCCATGTAGGAACATAACTTTATCATGTTTTATAATATTCAATAAAATTCTTAGATTCTTTTATATGGTTCCTGCATATCTTCTTGGTAAATGTACCAAATATACACTGAGTACAGTGTAGATAGTATAGTATAGTGGATAAGATATAGGTTTGAATATTAGAATTAGGGTTTAGGTAGAATATTGGTAGGTAGGTAGGTAGACATCTGAATATTATATCCATATACATGCTTACTAAAATTTCACATACTTATAAATAAATTGGATTGACTTACAACATAGTTTTTAACCACTGAGTTAATATAGTTTTTAATGTTAATAGCTCATAGGTCAAAGCTTCTATCCATTACTTTTTTGGTCAATATTTTCTTAGTTCTTCTTGATTTTTCTCTCTTCCAGGTGAATTTTAATATTATTTCATCAAGTTCAAGAAAATGGTATTGAGATTTTAGGATAACTACATCAAGTCCATAAATTAATTTGTGAAAAAATGGCATCTTTGACCTTGCACAATAATCCATGAGGCCTAATAAAAATGATCAGGCACATTGCACCAGTGTCCATGCTTTTTATTGGTGTATTATAATCTCCACATTCAACAAAATATTCACATGTACTATCTATCCATTTGATTGTTGACTAGCCAAAAAACAAAGAAGAGAGAAAAATATCACACTATGTCAAAAATAACATACAAGTTAATTTGATATCCCTATAGGTAAAGCCCTATGATATCAAATATTTAATTTGGTATCAAATATTTAATACAATTCACTGGCTGGAGGAAGTCATACTTACACAGAATTCAATGGAAATAGGAACTTTCTACCCAGCATTCTTTTCATGAAAAAGTTATTGTGCATGAGCACTTTACTTCCAATCCCAGTAAAAGAGGTATTGTTCCTTAATACCAGGATAAAATATAGTTAAAAACCTGCATACAGGAGTGTTTTAACTCTGAAAGGGTATGAAGGAAAAGAATAAATCAAACCAGTGGAATAAGCAGAAGCAGATAAGAATTAAAATTACCCACTGCGTTTCACTAGTCTCAAGATTTTGAATCTATGCAAAATGAAAAGTAGCATATTGGCTTGTGAGTACCTTGAGAGCAGAGATATTCTCTTTATTCTACCACAAACTTGCACATAGAACATGCTTAGATAGAGTCAGAACTGGGAGATTTTTCTGAATAGCCTGGTGATAGATTTAGATCCTAAATAGTATTTTCTAAATATTCAAAGTGAAAATATTGTAGACCAAAGTTTACCTTTTGATTAGCACACACATACTACCAGATTTTGGCTTCCCTGTTAGCTCAGTAGTAAAGAATCCACCTGCCAAATAGGAGACATGAATTCAATCCCTAGGTCAGAAAAGATCCCCTGAAGTAGGAAATAGCAACCTGCTCCAGTATTCTTGCCTGGAAAATCCCAGAGGAGCCTGGTGGGCTACAGTCCATGGGGTCACAAAAGAGTTGGACATGACTTAGTAAGTGTACAAAAAGAATCTCTTTAAGATCAAGATCCTTGTCTCGCTTATCTTTTCACCTCTGCTATTTAACACTGACCAATTTTGCACATATTAAATCAAAATAGTGAGGAAAATGGCATCATCCTTACAGATAAAGATAACGAGTAAATGTGAGCATCCATATGTATCGGTATATATATATAGGTTTTTTTTTTATTATATCTCAATATAGAGATACAAATGACCAGTATGAGTTTATGCTCTGAAAAGTGTGAAAATAATTGGTTTGGAATTAACAAAGTTACTGACATTTAAAAAGGCCAATGCTAGAGAAAAAGCACATTATTTTTGACTAAGTTGCAGGGTGAGCCCTTAACAATTAGGTCTGGGCACATACCCACACAACTGTAGAAGTCAGAAGTTTTTTAAAACTAGTTAAGAAACACTAGTTGACCTTTCCTTATCTTCTTTCGAGTGCACCTTTATTAACATGCCCTTCAAAAACTGCAAACTACACAGAGACAAGAAAACAGAGCTCTCCCAAAGAATTAGAAATGGATGTAAATCATGGATGGCTCTAGCCTATGACATATTCACTCACACCTTGCTCCTTGCATAGCTCTTCCTTTATTTTCAACTCTAGAAAACAAAGTAAGAAAAAAAAAATTGTAATTTGATCTACAATTTTTAAAAAACAGTAGGACGCCACTGTTCAGAGATACACAAGAATGTTAGCATTAAAATCACCATATTACCATAGCACAGGCACAGATGACAAAAATGACAACACAGCCTAGGAGAAATGGGTAAAAGGCCTCTGGGCAAGCCACCATTTGTGCACTCTTTCTGCATTTCCATCATTGAACCAAAGGTTTGTGTTCACAGCAATATTTAATTTGGAAGTAAAGTAGCAGCACCAAAAAAAAAAAAAAATTTGAAAAGATGCCTTTTCCATAATGGAGTATCTGCTGACAATACAACCATTATTGTAATTATGCTTTAGCTAGTCATGGAAAAGCTCTCCACGAAACAAAGGATTCCAACAAGCACCTAAGTGGCCATATTCTGCCTAAGAAGCATTGTTGTGTTTTCACAACACCAAAAGTTCTACTATAAAATAGGGGAAGCCTCCTTCTTTCTTCCCTATTATATCAAATGGAAGAGATATCACTGCTGATTAAGTTCAGGTACTGAAAGTGATACTGGGCTCAGGAGTGAATGGCAGAGAATAGTCAGAAGAATATTGAAAAGAAAGAAGAAAGAGCTGTGAATAAACAGCTCCATATGTCTGCTATAACTACCCTGCTTTCTTCAAGAATGCTGTAGAATGTGCTTGTCCTAACCTCCTTAAGAAGCTAGAGTACTAAATAGCTATTTGCAAAACTCATCCAACATATCAAATATGCTGCAGAAAAACAGAAGGCAAGTTGGGGGAAATGTGGTAATGTGTCAAAGGACAGTCACAGAGCACACAGATGTATGAGGAAAGACTTATATCCTCCTCAGGCCATGGTCTCATCTGCTTTCAATAAAAGGGAGAAACATGAGATCAAAAAAGCATTTGAAAAAATAGTAAATTTCTATCTCACATTAGACAAAACATCTATTCCAGGAGGACTGCAGTTTTAAAAATGAAAGTAAAAACAATAAGGCTACCATAAGATAATGCAAGTGAATATGTTCTATATGATTCTGAAGTTAAGAAATATTTCCCAAAGAGAGGACAAAGGCACTACCCAAAGAAAAAAAATCAATAAACATGATTACACTAAAATTAACTTCTTTTCATTAAAAAATACTATTAGGAAAGTGGAAAGTCAACCACAGGCTGGGAGAAAATATCTGCAACCCATACAGTGAACAAAGGACTCTTACTGAGAATAAATAGTCAAAACTCAATAGAAAAGGTAGGCAAGAGATTAGGAACAAGAATTTAACAGGAAAGGATATCCGAATGTTCAACAAACATAGGCAAGAAGGATTAACCACATTAGCAGTCAAGAAAAGTTAAAAACACACCTCTACAAACTCATCACAATTCAATTGAATGAAAACACGAATATCTGACTAATCTTAAGAGCAACAAGCAGTCACATACTACTGACAGAAATAGAAACCAGTTTCGGATATCTGCTGGTATTATCTACTCAAGTTAAAGTTATCATAGTGAGTGACCAAGTAACTCAATATGTGCAAATATCAACCAAAAGACATAGGCAAGAACTTGCAACATTATTCATAATTACTGAAAACTGGAAACAACCTAAATGCCCATTAACTTCAAAATAAATAAATGAACTATGATACAGTCATACAATAAAATATACTGCACTCATCAAAATGAAGAAACTATACTCATATGCAATAATATAATGAAACTTACAGACATAATTTAACAAAAGAAGCCAAGTACAAAAGAATACATTATCTATAACTTCATTCACACAGGCTTCCCTGATACCTCAGTTGGTAAAGAATCATCCTGCAAGGCAGGAAACCCCGTTCAATTCCTGGGTTGGGAAGATCCCCTGGAGAAGGGAAAGGCTACCCACTCCCGTATTCTGGGCTAGAAAATTCCATGACAAAGAGACAAACACAATTTATCAACTTTCACTTTACACTTCATTTACACAAAGTTTTTTAAAAAGCATACAGATCCAATCTAAGGTGTTAAAATTCAAGTTAGTGCTTACTTCTGGGAGAGGGGGAGGGTTGAGTTATTGGGAAGGGACATGAGTGGGGCTTCTAGGTTCCTGGCAGTGGGGCTTCTAGGTTCTATTTCTTGAGTAGGGAGGAGGTTTCACAAGTGAGTTCATTTTGAGACAGTTAATTCAGCCAAACGCTTACTATTTCTGCACTTTTCTATGCGTGTTATACTTCAATTAAGAGGTTCTTTTTTATTTTTTTAAGCGGCCAGATATAGGCTTTCTTTGGAGAAATAAGAAATAAGCCATTAACATACTCAAACCCTATCAAACTACAGACTCTTTATCAAAATAATCTAACCTTTTAAAAATGTCTTGTCTGTTGTCCTTTTAAAATTCAGATTGTCCAATTTTAAAGATGAATAGACTGAGTGATATGTCCAAAATGTAAAGGTCAGTAAATTCCAGGATTGGGCACAAAAACTAGGATCTACTATTTCATGCCCTGTACCTTATGTGTTATTGCTTTGAAGTTTATGAGTAGGATTTTACTCACATCTTCAAGCCACCAAGAAATCTTATTTAAAGTCTCCATTGTGCTGCCAGGGAAGTATGCCATGTGGAAAAGTGCATGCTGGTGAAAATGTCCCTCCCAAAAAGCCTCAGGGCAGCTATGCCTGAGATGCCATTCAGAGCACACCTATTTGCAAAAGGTCTCTGGGCTTTGAATAATATAACCCTGAAACCTAATCTCTGTCATATTACAGTAGTTAAAGGAATGATTTTGAAGTTAGAATTGAGATTGAGTCCTACCTCTGTCAGTATGTAATCTCTTTGAGTCTTATTCCCATACCTGTAAAACAGGGGAAAGTACAAGCTTACCTTCCAGGACTGAGATGAGCAGTAATCTAAATTTCTTTCTTCAGTTCAGTCGCTCAGTCGTGTCCGACTCTTTGCAACCCCATGAATCACAGCACGCCAGGCCTCCCTGTCCATCACCGACTCCTGGAATTCACTCAAACACACCTCCATCGAGTCGGTGATGCCATCCAGCCATCTCATTATCCGTCGTCCCCTTCTCCTCCTGCCCCCAATCCCTCCCAGCATCAGAGTCTTTTCCAGTGAGTCAATTCTTCGCATGAGGTGGGCAAAGTACTGGAGTTTCAGCTTTAGCTTGCTGCTGCTAAGTCACTTCAGTCGTGTCCGACTCTGTGTGACCCCATAGACGGAAGCTCACCAGGCTCCCCCATCCCTGGGATTCTCCAGGCAAGAACACTGGAGTGGGTTGCTATTTCCTTCTCCAGTGTGTGAAAGTGAAAAGTGAAAGTGAAGTCGCTCAGTCGTGTCTGACCCTTAGCGACCACATGGACTGCAGCCTACCAGGCTCCTCCATCCATGGGATTTTCCAGGCAAGAGTACTGGAGTGGCTTGCCATTGCCTTCTCCTCAGCTTTAGCTTAGAGTAAGTTCCGTTCCGTTCCGTCACTCAGTCGTGTCCGACTCTTTGCGACCCCGTGGACTGTAGCCTACCAGGCTTCTCCGTCCATGGGATTCTCCAGGCAAGAATACTGGAGTGGGTTACCGTTTCCTTCTCCAGGGGATCTTCCGACCCAGGGATCGAACCCGGGTCTCCCGCATTGGAGGTAGACGCTTTAACCTCTGAGCCACCAGGGAAGCCCTAGAGTAAGTTAAATGATAGGTAAGTGATGTCTTTCGTTTATTATTCAATATCAGTATCAGACTAATCCAAGCCTATGCCCCAACTTCTAATGTCAAAGAAGCTGAAGTTGAACAGTTCTCTGAAGACCTACATGACCTTTCAGAACTAACACCAAAAAAAGAATTCGTTTTCATCATAGGGGACAGGAATGCAAAAGCAGGAAGTCAAGAAATACCTGGAGTAACAGACAAGTTTGACCTTCAAGTAAAAAATGAAGCAGGGGAAAGGTTAATAGAGTTTTACCAACAAAACGCACTGGTCATAACAAACACCCTCTTCCAACAACACAAGAGAAGACTCTACACATGGACATCAACCAGATAGTCAATACCAAAATCAGATTGATCGTATTATGTGCAGTCAAAGATGGAGAAGCTCTACCCAGTCAGCAAAAAACAAGACTGGGAGCTGACTGTGGCTCAGATCATGAACACCTTATTGCCAAATTCAGGCTGAAATTGAAGAAAGTAGAGAAAACCACTAGGCCATTCAGGTATGACCAAAATCAAGTCCCTTACAATTATACAGTAGAAGTGACAAACAGATTCAAGGGATTAGATCTGATAGTCAGAGTGCCTGAAGAACTATGGGTGGAGGTCGGTAACACTGTACAGGAGGCAGTGATCAAAACCACCCCCAAGAAAAAGAAATTCAAAAAGTCAAAATGGTTGTCTGAGGAGGCCTTACAAAAAGCTGAGAAAATAAGAGAAGCGAAAGGCAAAGGAGAAACAGAAATACATACCCAACTGAATGCAGAGTTCCAAAGAACAGCAAGGAGAGATAAGAAACCCTTCTTAAGTGAACAATGCAAAGAAATAGAGGAAAACAGTAGAATGGGAAAGATTAGAGATCTATCTCTTCAAGAAAATTAAAGATACCAAGGGAACATTTCATGCAAAGACAGACACAATAAAGGACAGAAATGGTATGGACCTAACAGAAGCAGAAGATATTAAGAAGAGGTGTCAAAAATACACAGAAGAACTATACAAAAGAGATCTTAATGACCCAGATAACCACGACTGTGTGATCACTCACCTAGAGCCAGACATCCTGGAATGTGAAGTCAAGTGGGCCTTAGGAAGCATCACTACGAACAAAGCTAGTGGAGGTGATGGAATTCCAGCTGAGTTATTTCAAATCCTAAAAGATGATGCTGTGAAAGTGCTGCACTCAATATCCCAGCAAATTTGGAAAACTCAGCAGTGGCCACAGGACTGGAAAAGGTCATTTTCCATTCTAATCCCAAAGAAAGGCAATGCCAAAGAAAGTTCAAACTACCACACAATATTGCACTCACTTCACACTCTAGCAGAGTAATGCTCAAAACTCTCCAAGTGAGGCTTCAACAGTACATGAACTGAGAACTTCCAGATGTTCAAACTGGATTTAGAAAAGGCAGAGAAACCAGAGATCAAATTGCCAACCTCTGTTGGATCATAGAAAAAGCAAGAGAATTCCAGAAAAACATCTGCTTCATTGACTACACTCAAGCCTTTGACTATGTGGATCACAAGAAACTGTGGGAAATTCTTCAGGAGATGGAAATACCAGACCATCTCACCTGCCTCCTGAGAAACTTATATTCAGGTCAAGAAACAACAGTTAGAATCGGACATTGAACAAGGCTGTATATTGTCACTCTTCTTATTTAACTTATATGCAGAGTACATCATGGGAAATGCTGGGCTGGATGAAGCACAAGCTGGAATCAAGATTGCTGGGAGAAATATCAATAACCTCAGATATGCAGATGACACCACACTTATGGAAGAAAGCAAAGAGGAACTAAAGAGCCTCTTGATGAAAGTGAAAGAGGAGAGTGAAAAAGCTAGCTTAAAACTCAACATTCAAAAAACAAAGATCACGCATCTGGTCCCATCACTTCATGGCAAATAGATGGGGAAACAATGGAAACAGTGACAGACTTTATTTTCAGTGGTTCCAAAATCACTGCAGATGGTGACTGCAGCCATGAAATTAAAATACACTTGCTCCTTGGAAGAAAAGCTATGACAAACCTAGATGGCATATTAAGAAGCAGAAACATTACTTTACTAACAAAGGTCAGTCTAGTCAAAGCTATGGTTTTTCCAGTAGTCATGTATGGATGTGAGAGTTGGACCATAATGAAAGCTGAGCACCAAAGAATTGATGCTTTTGGTGTTGATGGTGGTGTTGGAGAAGACTCTTGAGAGTCCCTTAGATAGCAAGAAGATCAAATCAGTCAATCCTAAAGGGAAGCAACCTTGAATATTCATTGGTAGGACCAATGCTAAGTGAAGCTCCAATACTTTGGCCACCTGATGTGAAGAACTGACTAATTGGAAAAGACCCTGATGCTGGGAAATATTGAAGGCAGGAGGAGAAGGGGACAAGAGAGGATGAGATGGTTGGATGGCATCACCAACTCAATGGACAAGAGTTTGAGCAAGTTCTGGGAGATGATGAAGGACAGGGAAGCCTGGCACGCTGCAGTCCATGGGGCAACAAAGAGTCAGACATGACTGAGCCATTGAACAACAACAATGAACTTGGTACTGTCTCTGGTTTTAGCTATTGTTCTAATCCAATTAACTGTTGCTATTTTCTGCTCCAGGAGATTGTCCCAACCCAGGGATTGTACCTGTGTCTCTTGAGTTTCTTGCATTGGAAGATAGATTGTTTACCACTAGTGCATGGCAGGGGCTTGCTTAGTAGCTCAACTGGTAAAGAATCTGCCTGCAATGCAGGAGACCCCTGGTTCAATTTCTGGATCAGGAAGAACCCCTGGAGAAGGAATAGGTGACCCATTCCAGTATTCTTGGGCTTCCCTGGTGGTTCAGATGGTAAAGAATCTGCCTGCAATGCAGGAGACCTGGGTTTGATCCCAGGTATGGGTTGGGAAGATCCTCTGGAGGAGGACATGGCAACCCACTCTAGTATTCTTGCCTGGAGAATCCCCATGGACAGAGGTGCCTGGCAGGCTACAGCCCATGGGATCGCAAAGTGTCAGACACAACTGAGTAACTAAGCACAACACACGGCAGGGCACAAAAGCAGTTAGCGCCAGGCACCACTTCTGAGGGAAACGTTCTCAGACTCACAATAATCAGAGCTGCTGTGGAGAGAGTACAGCCTTCCTAGGGGCAGGGAAGGAACTTAGGTTCCTTGTGAGGATTCTTCTGTAGCTACTGAGAGAAATCTCAGTTCTCTACATATTACGTGATTAGGCTGAGCACATCTCTGTACCCAAAAGCCCTTCAACACCTGAAAGACCAATTGGGAATAAAAGTTAACTTATCTGTCTTAAATCCAAGTGAGCCAGAGTTAAATTAAGCAGAAGGATAAAGGTCCAACTTTATACAAGAAAACACTTAACTTTAAGCTAGTGAATGCTATCTGTAATCTTAAAATTGTTGATCAGAGACTGATCGGTCTGTGAAAAATCATTTCTAAAAATAAGAATAATTCATAGAATGGTATTATCTGTCCATACAGAGTAAACTCCTGGAATTGCTCCAATCAGCCACAAACTGAGGCATCATCGTAGCCCCCCCAAGGAAAACACAACCACAGAAGGAAACAGTCTTCAAAATCTATCAAAGACAAACCAATCCAAAAAGTGATAGTAAATATCTCACAGGCTAAAAGATCTAGACTTAGACCAAGGCTTTAACTTCAAGTACAACAGAAATACCACATTACTCATGTTTTGTTTATACTAAGAAAACTCGTGAAAAAAATAGAAAAAAAGTTTCACAAGTAATGAAACACCAGAAAAATCTAAAAGTCATTCCTACCAGATACTGTAATGCTTGAATCACAGGAGCTGAAGTTTTTAATGTTATATAGATATTTCCTTAGGCTAATATTTCAAATAATATTTAAACTATGCAAGTTCCTTTGGCTTTCACCCCCCACCAAGTAGGAAGTGAAAATATGGCTAGACATTCAGAAAAAGTTGATCTGCAAGGTTATTTGAATAACTAGAGGTTAAATGTATTGTGTCATTACTTTCAAAGTGAGTATTCTAAATTCTCTTCTAGATGTTTTCTTAGAAGAATTTTACTATTACAGACACCACCTGACACTGATAATTTGAGGATCACATGATAAAAATCATATCTGCTACAATTTGGAAAAAATAGCAATAGGTTGTAAAGGCGGGCTATGTTTGCTTTGCTGCGTTTAGAATAAGGTAAGAGTGCCTATAACAAGTAAACAGTGGACAGGCTTTGTTCTGCTGGATTTAGATTAACCTTTACAAGCAATGCAGAATTAGATTATGAAAATAAATTGAAAATGGTATCTCCTTAGACTCACTTTGTACTCTGAATTTTCTTAAGCTTTTATGTGACTGTCAAATATTAGTTCAGGGCTCCATTTGTATTTGCAGCATTTTATCTTTTTTTTTTTTTCTAAAAAGATAAGCACCAGTCTTCAGAGAAAGCTTCTGATGATTGGATACAGAAAACAACTCTTTCCTGAATGGTTAATGTTTCAAATATGAGCACAGATACCAGATGGCAAAAGGGGGAAAAAAGAATTCAAGTTGTTTCATTGTTCAATGATAAGGATTTTTCCATCTGCTGGTTCAATACTAACTTGGTTTACATTCACTTAGAGCCAATACAATTAAAACTCTATTTGAAGTGAAATGTTTCAGAAAAATAAAAGTAGAAACCTGAGAAATCCTTCTCTGGATTACACCCATCCCTCAAATAATGAAGCTTTTATAAGTGGGTGAAAATGTGAGTACATGAAAAAACAAAGGTAACAAATACATTTTGAAACATTCTAAAATCACACGCGTTTAAATAATTCTAGTGGAGACTACATGTGATTGAAATGTAAGTGGACATCTGTTAGAATTAAGAGTCATGATGAAATATAATGAATCTAAAGTCTTAATATACTAGGGTAATGGTCACAAAGGATGAAATGGGAGGCTACTGAGGGCTAAACAACATGGTGAAAGTTAACAAGGAAACAGGTTAGAATGGTGATCACTGAGACCAAGGGCAGGTGCTGAGGAGAAACAGCAATCACGAGCCACAGCATCTTATAGGATAGCAGAGGTCTTACACACTAAAATGGGTATAAAGCAGAAAGGAGTACCCAGAAGCAACTAGAATTCATGAGAACAAGCATCAGGTAAGAACCATAAGCAACAAGAGAGTTCTGGGGTCCCTCCGAGCAAGCTAACCTCACAACTCTTTATATTAGGACATTCTCTCCACAATCCTTTGATAGAAAGAGCTTCTGCTCAAAATATAATATTCATAATACTAAGAAGTGCTTTTCCAGGGTAACCTTCCCTTCTGTCCTGAAAATACTGTTAAACTCAGTATCACTCCTTTGGTGATAAAAACTCTTCAAAGATGAAGGCCATGAATTATTTCCATTATTCCTGATGCTTAGCACTTAGCATATGAGAGATATTCTACAAATATTTGATAATCTTAATAGAATGGATCCAAGAATTCCAACTTCTAAACTGATATTGCTCCATTTAACAGCCATTCTCTTCAATCACAGCAAGCTTATGAAGATCAAAGAAATATGTATATTTATCTTTTTTTTGGTGAACTGTTCACAATAGTGTAAACCTAAATTTACTCTTAATAAATAAGGACAAATATAACGGATCTAAAAGAAAAGTCCATTCAAGTCTGTAGCATGATTAAATTTGCTTCCTTCTCATCTCATCTTTTTAAAATGTTCTAATTCTGTGCATGATTTATAATACATGATGCATTAACCCATTAATCTATGCATATAATTCATAAATAATTAAGCATAGTTGACGTGTGAAGAACTGAGAGCACAATCAAAAAGGTTTGAAGGCCACAGAACCCTGAATTCTTACAACCAAATGAGAATGAAAGAAATATTCACATAATTTAACATATATCTTTGATAATATATTTATATTTTATAATTACTACTTAAATTGCTTTCATTAAACTGTAATTGTGTGATATATGGGCTTCCCATGTGGTGCTGGTGGTAAAGAACCCGCCTGCCAGTACATGACATTTGAGTTCAATCCCTGGGTTGCGAAGATCCCCTGAAGAAGGGCATGGCAACCCACTCCAGCATTCTTGCCTGGAGAATTCCATGGACAGAGGAGCCTGGCAGGCTGCAGTCCATGGGGTCAAAAAGAGTCGGACACCACTGAAGCCACTTAGCATGCAGGCACACACATACATGTGATATATAATTTGGTTTGAAATGCTACTTAGACACAAAGCACTCAATCACTAATGTGGACCAAATACATGCTTGTTGAATCAATGAATGATGAATGAACAACTGAACATCCTGCCAAGACTGGAAAACACTGTGATAAACTGAGCTATCATTACTGTATTATTTTTCAAAGTAATTTCCATCGAGCACTGAGGAACTTTATTTTTAAAAAATTCAAGTTCAATTAGTTATTTTGTACATGCTGTACACTATAGCATACTCTTTCAGAACCACAGTAGATGAGTATTCTAAAGGCTCTGGAAAATCCTGCAAAGTAGAAATCTCTTTAACTGTTTATTCCAGCATTTCCCATTTTCCCAATTTATGTGACTAAAGCATTTCCACCACCTCCCCATCCATAATATCCATCAATTACCCACAGGGAACAGTGTTCCTCAGAAGGCATTTGGTGAAATCCTATTTTAATGGGATTCAACCTGAAAACTGGAAACTTGACTGAATATGGGGTCATTCTTATTGGTTGTATGTCAAGCTAAAGGACAACTCAAGCCATTGTATAAGCACATCTGTGCTATGTAATGTCATTAGTAATGACTTGGACTGTAGATATAAGCAAGGATGCTCATTAAATTCCCTACTGTCATCTACAAGGATGACCTTCACAAGTATGCTATTTAGAGGAATTTGCTTTTATCTCAGTTATTTAGATAATTTAAGTATACAGAATCATTATTAAAAGGGGAAAGAAAAAGGGAAAGACCTATTTAAAATATTTACCATGTATCAGGTTTCATAGTAGAAACTTTAATTTTTTAATATTTAAATTTCTGAACAATTGTATTGGCTAGATATTTTTTTCCCCTTTACCAATGAGGAAGTTGAAAGTCAGAGAGGCACCCATTAGTAATTGATGGAGCCCAGGGTGACTGTTCAAGTTACCATCTAAATTAGAACACTTTTGAAGATGCCCCACAGTTATTCTGGGACAACATTTTTAGCCTAACTTGTTTTTTTCCAACACATCGTACAGGGACATGGCTTGAATCCAGATCTCTCCAACTTATCTTCTTTCCATTACATCTTGTTGCTTTGAGATAAGAATAGTGTTTAAATGATGTAGAGATTCCTTCACTATGTATACAAATATCAAATCATCAGGTCGTATACTTTAAATACTTCACGATTTTGTTTGTCAATTATACCTCGATAAAGTTTGAAAAAAAAGAGTAGAGTTTAAAAGCTGCTGATAAATCATAAACAATAAAAAAGAATATAAAAATGTTTTAAAAATATTTTTAGCTGCATATACAGAAAAGGTAAAAAGGATGATCAAAACAGCAAAGAAAATTATATCTTCCACCAATACAGAGCTGTCTTTAAAAAATTCTAACATGAAACCAGACATATCCTAATGGCACTATAATGTATAATGGCTGAAAATAATCCTTTATACCAGGTGTAACATCACTTAGACTCTTTAAAATTACTATATTGCTTTTTATTTCACTACATATAAGGAAGATGTCAAGAAACTGGAAAAGATCCAGAAAATAGCAATTAAAATGACATCACCGACTCGATGGACATGAGTTTGAGTGAACTCTGGGAGTTGCTTATGGACAGGGAGGCCTGGCGTGCTGTGATTCATGGGGTCTCAGAGTCGGATATGACTGAGCGACTGAACTGAACTGAACTGAGCTGAAAGGGCTGTAGCATAGAAGTTGTGAGAAAAAAAAACTAAATGAGATAGAATTACGTAAAGTGGAAAGTCCAAGAGATAACTTTAAAATTGCCTTCAACTGAATCAAAAGCTGCTGAAAAGAGATCTTCATCACCAAGAGGATAAAACAAAAGGGATGAGCTTTAATAACAAACTGTGAGATTTAGCATGTGGAATTATGTGGAAAATTCTGAAAGAGATGGGAATACCAGACCACCTGACCTGCCTCTTGAGAAACGTATATGCAGGTCAGGAAGCAACAGTTAGAACTGGACATGGAACAACAGACTGGTTCCAAATAGGAAAAGGAGTATGTCAAGGCTGTATATTGTCACCCTGATTATTTCACTTATATGCACAGTACAGCATGAGGAACGCTGGGCTGGAAGAAGCACAAGCTGGAATCAAGATTGCCGGGAGAAATATCAATAACCTCAGATATGCAGATGACACCACCCTTATGGCAGAAAGTGAAGAGGAACTCAAAAGCCTCTTGATGAAAGTGAAAAAGAGAGTGAAAAGGTTGGCTTGAAGCTCACCATTCAGAAAACAAAGATCATGGCATCTGGTCCCATCACTTCGTGGGAAATAGATGGGGAAGCAGTGAAAACAGTGTCAGACTTTATTTTGGGGGGCTCCAAAATCACTGCAGATGCTGACTGCAGCCAGGAAATTAAAAGACGCTTACTCCTTGGAAGGAAAGTTATGACCAACCTAGATAGCATGTTAAAGAGCAGAGACATTACTTTACCAACCAAGGTCCGTCTAGTCAAGGCTATGGTTTTTCCATTGGTCATGTATGGATGTGAGAGTTGGACTGTGAAGAAAGCTGATTGCTGAAGAATTGATGATTTTGAACTGTGGTGTTGGAGAAGACTCTTGAGAGTCCCTTGGACTGCAAGGAGATCCAACCAGTCCATTCTAAAGGAGATCAGTCCTGGGTGTTCTTTGGAAGGACTGATGCTAAAGCTGAAGCTCCAATACTTTGGCCACCTCATGCGAAGAGTTGACTCAGTGGAAAAGACTCTGATGCTGGGAGGGATTGGGGGCAGGAGGAGAAGGGGAGGACAGAGAATGAGATGGCTGGATGGCATCACCAACTCGATGGAGGTGCGTTTGAGTGAACTCCGGGAGTTGGTGATGGACAGGGAGGCCTGGTGTGCTGTGATTCATGGGGTCGCAAAGAGTCAAGACACGACTGAATGACTGAACTGAACTGAACTAGGTCATGGTGGTTAAGACTATGAAACAGCACAAGTTACAAGGAGGCATCTCCCAGAGTCTTCTACTTCAAAGAAACAGTTACCAGAAATGCCTTACAGTGTTTGATTATTGCTTTTCTTGAAAACAGAGAAGGAGAAATAATAATTACCTTTTGTTACACAAGTCCTATGATTTCTTGCTGTGATTTCCTAGTTTTAATGTTTATGGCTTATATAAATTATTGGTCATTCAACCTACCCCACCACTTATGGTATAAAGTTTAAAACTTTATGATGTCTTGAAAATGTTAATTTGTATTTCTTCCTATTCTTTCAGTGTAATAAGTTGCCACCCCCTTAGCACATCCTATGATTCTGCCATACTACCCAGAAAAACACAAGGAGCACTTCAAACCAAAATCTCCTAACATGGTTCCTTGCCATTATATATTATTTCCTCTGCTGCTGCTGCTAAGTCACTTCAGTCGTGTCCAACTCTGTGCGACCCCATAGACGGCAGCCCACCAGACTCCCCCGTCCATGGGATTCTCCAGGCAAGAACAGTGGAGTAGGTTGCCATTTCCTTCTCCAATGCATGAAAGTGAAAAGTGAAAGTGAAGTCGCTCAGTCGTGTCCGACTCTTAGCGACCCCATGGATTGCAGCCTACCAGGCTCCTCTGTCCATGGGATTTTCCGGGCAAGAGTACTGGAGTGGGGTGCCATTGCCTTCTCCGCTAAACAAAGTGTAATTCTTCCTCCCAACCATTCCATCCTCCCACCCTGCCAAGCCCTCAATCCATCCTGCCAACCACACTCCTTCTCTATGGTAAAAATCAAATGCCTTTTCTCTGCTGCTTTAGGAGGAGATAACATCTCTGTTGTCTGCATCCTTCTCCAACATAAAAATTTAGTTTCTTCTTTCTGTACTCACAAAGTACATTTTTCCCACACTTATCGTGGCACAGATCACATTATTCTTAAAATTCTTTACTCACCTGACACCCTGAATAGACTGTTTTCGATCTGATCAGTAAGAGAGAAGGAGCTGAGAACAGGAATTAGTTTGGCCTAATTCTTTTTGCTTCTCAGCTACCTAGCACATAGTAGATTCCAAAATTTTTGTTGACGCCATTAATTAACTACCTGTTGCTTGCAAAGAAATATACAACATGCAAACTGCTGCTGTCGAAACCCTCCCAAGGGACTTCTCTTGGTCTTTAAATTCAATGCATTTAGAATTTGTTTTCCAAGTTTCTTTTAAAAGCATTTTTACCTTCAAACAATAGAATCAATAATGTATGTTTAAATGTGCTGGAGCAAACGTGTGTCTGATCAACTCTATAGAAACTACAGAAATACTCAGGGTTCTAGGAGTTAAATAGAGAAGAGCATATCTGTATAAAAGGGTGGTAAGACAGTGTAAATTTTATTCTCATCAAATTAGTTCCAGAAAAAGCTTGTGGGAGACACACAGCTATCTAGATCCCCTTTCAACTTTATTTGTATATGAATAAGGACAGCAGGGTTTTCCATGAGGAGAAACAGTGCATAAAAATATTTTATTATTAATACAGACATAAAGCAATATCAGACTTCTTAAATACAACTGGTCTCTTGTTGCCATTTGTAAGATGTTTGCTCTTTTATGTAAAGTTAATTTATTTCTCTACATTTGCAACATTTGTTACAGCATTTGCATTTTGAAGAAAATGAATAAATATATCAAGTGCTAAAATGCATACTTCAAATGTAGTGTTTACCTTTATAAGACAATATGCTTTCAAAATATTTCATTTTAATTTAAACATTTTCATTTGCAATTGGATTCATTTTAGATAAAATTAATTTTTAATTGGACACTTCAAAGAGAAAGCAGGAATCACATATTTATACATTTTAATGCATTTGACTTTTGACTCAACATAAATTCTTTCAAAAAACTAAAAAGAACTAAAAAGTAATAGCTTAAGGTAACCATATTTTGTTCTGTGCAGCTAAAATGAGTTCAGATTTCTAGTAGTAAATTCAAGAAAGTAGAATTCAGTTCCCTAATATTAGTCTCTTAAATATCTTCAGCCTTTTCCTTTTGATTGCCACCTTGATGGCAGCATTTAGACTGGCACAAATCCCTCCCTTATTTAAAAACAAACTAACACAGAAATGTGTCATATTCTGGTTATTTCCTTAGTTCTCTCTGCCCTTTCACAGACCACCTTCTTGATACTTGTTTTTCCTTCCCTCAGCTCTGCAACTTGGCTTTAACTCTTCTGTTCCACTGAACTTCTTCCTGTCAAAGGTGCCAATAACCTGCTCATTACTAAATCTGAAGTTGTTATTTTCTTAACTTCAGCAGTTACTGACCACTCCCTCCTTCTGGAAGTAGAATCTTCTAATTGTCACAATGCTATTCTTCTCCCTTACTTTTCACTCCTCAGTCACACTCATGGGCTTCTCTGTCTACACCCATCTCTTAAATGTTGTACCTTTCAGAGCTCTAGACTCTTCACTCTCATATCTTCTATGATTGATTATTGGAAAATTGCCCCCAGTGAACTGGTGAAATCACATTCCAGGCCCCTCCCACAATGGGATGGGCTTATGATTTCCTTGGACAATAGAACTGAGTGGAAATGACATTGCAAATTCTAGGGCAGCAGTGATAATCTTACAGCTTCTGCTTTCCCATTTTTGCTACCCTGAGATGCCATGAAAGGAATTTGGGGCTATCCTCCCTAAAGATAAAAAGCCATGTAAAGAAAAAGTCCCTGGAAGATGAAAGACCATGAGACAAGAGAAAGGTCTAACCAGCTCACATTCATTCCAACCATCCTAACCCAGGTATCACACACATGAGTAAGGCTGCACTGCATCCTTGGTCCCAAATGCACCACAAGCTGACTGTAAATGCATAAATGAGCCTAGCCAACACCATATGAAACAGAGACAGAGAATATACATACACATATACATATATATATATACACACATATATCTGAGTCACTGCTATACAGAAGAAATTAACAAAACATTATAAATCCATTGTACATCAATAAAAATTTTACCCTTGTTTAAAACCACTAAGTTTTGAGGTGGCTTGTTATGCCACAATAGTTAACTGCTACACCATCCACTGCTGTCTTTGTTCAGTCACTAAGTCATGTCCGACTCTTTGCAACCCCATGGACGGCAGCACACCAGACTCCTCTGTCCTTCACAATTTCTGGGAGCCTGCTCAGATTCATGTCCATTGAGACGGTGATGCTATCTAACCATCTCATCCTCTGCCACCCTCTTCTCCTTTTGCCCTCAATCTTTCCCAGCATCAGAGTCTTTTCCAATGAGTCAGCTCCATAAGCAATCACAATCCCTTCCATGGCTTTAGTTCCTGTCACTGCCTGAAGGCCTCCAAATCCAAAACTCCGGTTTGACCGTTCCTCAAATTTCAAGTATAAAACTGCCTACTAAATTTTCATGCTGTAATGTCTGTAGAACTCTCAAACCCTACATTTCTAAAAACTACTTTATCTTACCTCCAAAGTACTTGTTTATCTTCCTATGTTGAGTATTTTCAGAATGGCATTTCTGTCTACAATGTGGCCCTAGCCAGAAACCCAAGAGTATTCTTTACTTTTTTTTCAGTCTTTTTCCTCAATCCAATTAATTTTTAAATATAATCATTTCTACCACTAGATATTCACTACTCTGTTAGTGATATTAACTTCATCTTCTACATGACTTTAGAACACAATTATCTCTCAACGATGAAACTAACTCCTCTCGGAGTCTTCTGTTATCATTTCAATGCAATTCTCTAATTAAAACAGACCCAACACTTAAAAATCTAATCAATCTAATCAATCATTTGCCTATGTAAAGCTCTGCAACAGTTTCCCCTTATCTATGAATGAAGTTAAAATTTTCTTACACAGCTAAAAAGACCTCCACCATGTCTGTCTATCTCTACCATGAAACCTATCTCTCTGCCCTTCTCCCCATCACCACTAGAATCCAGTGCTTCTGCCCTCAAGGTCCATATACATCATCCCAAATGACAATGATGTCCTTCTTTTTATGACTGATTAATATACCATTATATATCACATTTTCTTTATTCATTTATCCATTGATGAACTGAGGTTGTTTCCATATCTTGGCTATTATGGATAATGGTGCAATCAAAAAGAAAGTGCTAATATCTTTCTGAAACCCTGATTTCATTTATTTTGCATTAAACACCTAGAAGGGGGATTGTTAGAACATATGGTAGTTCTATCTTAATTTTTTAAGGAAGCTTTATAACACAGTTTTCCATGGTGGCTGCATCAATTTATGTTCTTATCAACAGTGCACAAGGGTTCCAATTTCTCCACATCCTAACCAAACCTTGTTATCTCTTGCTTCTGTTTTGGTTTTTTATAATAACCATCCTGCCAGGTGTGAAGTGATATGTCACTGTAGTTTTGATTAGCATTTTTTTCCCTGATGATTAGTAACATTGAGACTTTTTTCATATACCTCTTGACCATTTGTATAACTTCTTTGGAGAAATATCTGTTCAGTCCTTAGCCCATTTTTTAATTGAAATATCAGTTTGGTTTTGGATTGTGTGTGTGTGGTTTTTCTGCTATTGAATTGTAGGAGTTCCTTATATATTTTTGGTGTTAACCTTTATCAGATATATGGTCTGAAAATGTTTTCTTCCATCCCATGGGTTGCCCTTTCATTCTGCTAATTGTTTCTTATGTTGTGCAGAAACTTTTTAATTTGAAGTAGTCCCACTTGTATATTTCTGTTTTTGTTGCCTGTGCTTTTGATATCATGTCTATGAAATCATTGTCAAGAAGCTTTCCCCCCCATGTTTTCTTCCAGGAGTTTACAGTTTCCAGCATTATGCATCTGCATTTTTCTTTTAATAGTGACTCCCTTCCATTCAAACCACAAGACTAAAATTTTTCATTGTCCAAAGAGAGCATGTCATAAAGAAATCAGAGAAAAAAAAGAAGGTAAATTCTAAATTTTTACTCCTACTAGATGTCAGACAGAAAATTCAAGAATAGATAATGATAGACTCAGGTTGTAGAGACAATTATTATCTGTTTACCCAGACTAGATAGAAATCCCAGGAGTCTGAAACTGTAGGAAAATGAATTGGGTAGAAATTGTAAGTAGGAAATGAGAAGGCTTAGAAAGAAGGACATACTGGTGTAGGAACTGTGCATGAAATCCTGATCCATTTCCTCACTCCTAGGTGAGCTCAAGGCATGAGAGAATTATAGCACCCCCCAGAAAGGTTCTGGGATTCAGATAAGACAGTATGTAAGCCTGATTTCCTATGTGGTTGTCCTGGAAGTTGTCAAACACTACAACGTGTTCATGACAACCTGTCCCTGCAATAGTACAGAGAAACTACAAGAAGTTCTCTGGCAGATGAGCAGTTTGACAGGGCACGGGAAGTGGCCAAACATTTTCCCAAATGAGTTGAATGGATACACCTCTGAATGCAAGCGGACCCGTAGGCTAAGAAGACAACACAGAAGTAGCATGAGTTTGGATTTTGTATTAGGTTCCTAAGGCTGCCATAACAAAGTTCCACAACCCTAGTGGCTTAAAACAACAGAAATTTATTTCTCCAAAGTTCCAGAGGCTAGAAGTCCAGAATCAAGATGTCATAGAGCTTTCCTTTCTCAAAGGTTCTTGAGGAGAGTCTGTTCCATAACTTTCTCTTAGCCTCTATGTCATCAGCAATCTTTGGCATTCCTTGCCTTATAGCTGCATAGGCCCAATCTCTTGCCTCCATTGACACATGACCTCCTCTCCTGTCTTCACTTTTAAGAAGGTACTAGTCATACTGGATTAGGGTTTCACCCTACTCTAGAATGACCTCTTCTTAACTAATTACATCTGCAATGACTCAATTTCCAAATAAAGTCACATACTGAGGTAGTGGAGGTTAGGACTTCGACTCATCTTTTAGGAAAAAACAATTAATCTATAAGTGATGCCCCAGAAAATTCCAGTGAGGAGGTCTGGCCATGACCATGGACCAAACAGGGCTTCCCTGGTGACTCAGGCAGTAAAGAATCTGCCTGTAATGCAGGAGATGCAGGTTCCACCCCTGGTCTGGAAGATCCCTGGAGAAAAAAAATGACAACTTACTTCAATATTCTGGCCTGGGAAATCCCATGAACAGAAGAGCCTGGCAGGCTACCATAAGAGTCAGACATGACTGAGTGACTAACACTTTGACTTTTCTCATTTTTCAAGGACCCTACAAGACTACAGCATCTTGTGGATACCCACTTAGAAGATAAATGGCCCTGAACCAAATATCTTTCCCAAATTTGATGCTCCAGAGCCTCTAGAATTTAGACTAATTCTTGGAAAAAAAGAGAGAAGTCAAAGAGGAAATCCTTACTTAAAAGACTTTAACCCTAACATGCCTGGGTGTATCTTGAATTAAGAT
This sequence comes from Moschus berezovskii, assembly GCF_049115385.1. NCBI lineage: Eukaryota > Metazoa > Chordata > Mammalia > Artiodactyla > Moschidae > Moschus > Moschus berezovskii. Next base: position 26,376,331 of record NC_142466.1, read on the forward strand.
TATTTTTCACTGTTGCAATCAGGTACTATGAGGGTTCCAAAAATAAAACTAAATGGAGGTATTTTTAAAAGGTGTTACAATCCTGGCACTATTAAGTTTGCTAAAATAAATAGCATAACAGTCATAAATCTATCCATTTCGACAATTCTAGGTGTGAGAGAGATGATCTTAGAGGAAATGCTTTCAGTTTTTCACCACTGAGTATAATGGTAGCTGTAGGGTTGTCACATATGGCCTTTATTATGTTGAGGTATGTTCCATCTATGCCCACTTTCTGAAGAGTTTTTATCATGGGTGCTGAATTTTGTCAAAAGCTTTTTCTGCTGTTAGTCTTCTTAAACCACGAACTTTATAAAGACCACAAAGGGATTAATTAAGAGTAGCTAATGTAATGAAAACTACATACAAACGATTTACTTAGGCAAACTACAAATTACAATGTAGTTCTTATATTTTTTTAATCCCACTTCATTAAAGAATTTATGACCTTTCATGCCTGGTTTGACTAAGAAAATTTTCCCTCTGCTCCTCTGCTTTCATTGTTCAGTTTCTACCTTATCAGCTTTATTCGTATTTTCCATAGTTCATTTTCAACAATATATACCATCAAGATTCAACTTTGAAACATTATAGCTTTTATTTTTTCTTTATGAGAAGTATCATTCTTACCATACCCTAGACAAAAATATTTGTTTTCCAACATGCTCTGAAAATGCCTGCCACTAGCTCCTATGAACGTGGCCAACAGCATATCTGTGCGTTCAGCATAAAGTGATCTACCTTTCTGGCTGAGCAGCCCATAGTTCAGAAGTTGGAACACGACTTCATACTGCAGTGCATTCATTTGAACGTCAGCTCTGCCACTCACTAGCAGTGTGACCTAGGACATATACAAAACCTTTCTCTGCCCTAGTTTTCTTACCTATAAATTGTGCCTACCTCATAATGTACAAATTAATTATTGTGTTATCACTTATGAAGCACTCAGAATCAAAGTCAGTTGAAATAGTAAACATTTGATGCTTGTTGCTATTAAAATATAAAGAAGTATTTCAAATCATTAAGAAAAAGATAATCTAAAATGGGTCAAAATAGGAGTAGGCAAATCACAAAAAATGGAAATCGAAATGATCAATAAATAATGAAAGTATACCACTGCAATAGCAGTAAACAAGGAATATGCACATTAAAACAAGATATCAAATCTTGCCTATTGGATGACAATTAAAAATCTATAACATTCAATGCTAATAACATTCATTAGAAAACCTAGAAGAACCCACATATTCACTGATTACTACTGTATTTTTATATTGTGAAAAATTTAAATAATGATATTAAAAAATTTTAATATGTATATATTCTAAGTATTTTCATTTCTGAGATTCTAACTGACAAGGCAGAGAAAAAGAAAAGGAAAATAATCAGCAATGTTAAATATTCTTAAAACCTTAGTCAAAAATAACTCTAAAATGTTTATGACAATCTCTGTAAACAACTAGAATGCCCATATACAGGGAAATGGTTGCCTAAATCATGGTATATTAATTCTAAGAAATACTAAGCAGTTATTAAAAACAATGTAGATCATTATGAATTAAACTAGAAACAGGGCCACAATATGTTAATAAGCTATATATATAGATAGATGTATATACATATATATATGTAGAAGCACATAGTCCCTACATGGAATTGCTACATATATATATGTGTGTGTGTGAGTGTGTGTGTTTGTATTAAAGGAAATAGTAGTTTACAGTGATTATATTAGAAAATGGGATTAGAAAGGAAAAGTAAGATACTTTCAATGTCACTTTTAACTATGTATTGTTTGGATTACTACAGTGAGTAGGCATTATCATTACACAAAATTGAAAAAATTATTAAGAATGAAGAAAAGTAAAAAAATGAATATGTAATAATCAAAAATCAACTACTACATATGTACTTTTTTCAAGGCACAAAGGAACTGTTCATTAGTTACATATAAAAATGTTTCCAAAATATTCAACAATGGAAAATAATTCCAAATTATGGAGTTCTTTTAAAAGTTTACTGCAGAGTTAAATCAATCAATGTGAATTAAATCCATTTATGCTCACTGCACCTACCAACAAAGGCTTATATCATCATGGTACAATGGAAAAAGGGAACATATACTGCTGTAAGTTGGAAATGTAGTTGGGATTTTTCTCCCTAAGAGGAAAAAGTAAAATTAAATTTTCTGAACATTCATAACAGGCCTTGGGGTAAATACTAAAATGCTGCCTAGAGTAGGGAAGGAACTTATCACAGTGGATGGAGACACAGTGCACAGCAATATTTCTCTGAAGGATGAGAAGTACGGGAGAAGCAATGCCTTAAGAATAAAACAGCTGGGACCTGATCAGGATCTGAGAAGCAGAAAACAGGCTATCAGAAAGCATAGTCAGCATTTCTTTATTTCACTGATTCTAAGAAGTATGTCACCTTTTAATATCCCTGAAATTGAGTCTTGGTGGCATGTTGTAGCCACTGCCAGCCAGGTGACAGTTCTGACATGGTTGTCACTGCCTTGATTAAATTTATTCACGTTGCCCTCATTTCCATTGAGTCTTAAGTATTTTGGGTGCTACAAGTGTTTAGTTTATTCACCATTTAAAATGTTTTCTATAGGCTTGCATGATTTAGCATCAGAGCAGAAGTCATTATATACACAAAAATATACAGAAATAGAAGAGTGGGAATAAATTTGATTTAGTGAAGCAAACATTCAACATACAGGAATGACTTGAGCCCCATATTTTCTTACTAATAACAACCATGTGTTTACAGACCTAAGAAAAGACACAGAAGTCTATGTAGGTTGGGTTTTGTTATTAAGATGCATACAAAGGAATTAGCTATGACATGCCAAGCAGAGGAACTGAAAACAAATTGTTAAATGCCTTGGCATTGATGAACAACAATGAGTGGCTGGTGTCAATGATCCATGTATCATTCAGGACTGTCTTTAAAGCATTACATCATAGTTGATAGCATTTTTTTCCTCAGTAGAACATAGTTCAATTGTGTATCTTTCAATTAATGGCATCAAAGATTTACTAAAATATAGGTAAAATATATTTTTCAATATTGAAAATTTTAAAAAATTATTGGCTTCTTGATAAGAAAGAAAAAGGAGGGAGCAAGCAAGGGAGAGAGGGAGGGGGAAAGGGGAGGGAGGAAGAAAGCAGGCCAGAAACAATCTTTTAGGATGGCAGAAATAGAAGCATTTCATATCTTCGCAGAGAAAAAGAGGTGGGCATGGGAGGATTGGAATCTCTTAGGAAGGAAGCAAGAAGAAGTTTGAGAAGCATTGGTTTAAGATACCCACATTACATTTATGGTTCTTCTATTTTCTTTTGGAGCTTCCTAGGTGGCCAACCAGTCCATTCTAAAGGAGATCAATCCTGGGTGTTCTTTGGAAGGACTGATGCTAAAGCTGAAACTCCAATACTTTGGCCACCTCATGAGAAGAGTTGACACTGGAAAAGACTCTGATGCTGGGAGGGATTGGGGGCAGGAGCAGAAGGGGAGGACAGAGAATGAGATGGCTGGATGGCATCACCAACTTGATGGACATGACTTTGAGTGAACTCCGGGAGCTGGTGATGGACAGGAAGGCCTGGCGTGCTGTGATTCATGGGGTTGCAAAGAGTCAGACACGACTGAGTGACTAAGCTGAACTGAACTGAACTGAGGTAGCTCAGTGGTAAAGAATCCATGTGCCAAGTAGGAAACACAGATTGGGTCCCTGGGTCAGAAGATCCCCTGGAGGAGGAAATGGCAACCCACTCCAGTATTCTTGCCTGGGAAATGCCAGGGACAGAGGAGCCTGGAGGGCTATAGTCCATGGGGTCACAAAGAATCGGACGTGACTGAGCAACTAACACACTTTCATGTCTCTGGGCAAGGCACTAACCTCTCTCAGCCTCAATCCCTCCTCTACAAAACAAATATTATAATACCTACACTAGAGACTTGGGAAGATTAAAAGCAGCATAGTGTATAAGGCACTTGACTTGTAACTGCTCATTACATGCTGGGCCCTGTGTTTTCTCAAAGAAAGTTACCATATTTAAGTGAAATATTGCTGGGAGATTTATGTCATCTGTCTGTAAAGGAGCTTAAGGTGTTAAAATTCCAACCTTGAAACATTGGTATTTAAGTTTTTATAACTGGGCAGTGAGCTGATTTGAGTAAAATATCTTGATTTGATGTGATGTCTCTTTTCTGATGTGCTTTAATCACAAATATTTTTCTGAATATAATTCTTCTCTTGGAAGCTGTCACTAGCTGAGGAATAGTCACCCTCACCTGCTGTTTTCTCTAAAATAAGGAACTGGGAAGCAACCTGGGAAAAGACCTCTTCTGTCAGAAGTGATAAATCAGAGTGCATTTTTTCATTGATATCTTAATTTTCATCTCTAATTATAACTTAGAAAAGACATTGGGAGGAAAGATCAAACCAAGGAAAAGTTTACTTTTATATATTTGAGAGGGAGAGATTAATCTCCAGGAAAATTAGAGGATACCCATCCTTGTTTATCCTGTATCCTTTTAATCTGTGTTTCATTTCAACCATCACCAGAGGTGCTAATCATATTAAGGTCAAAATGTCAGAACACATAAAATGTCACAACAATACAATAAATTGGTTACTTTAAAGAACATAAAGTCATAAAGTTTTTAACAGTTTTCTAACTGTCCAGATGTATAGCTGAACTCTTCTTTCCAAATTCTTATTGCAGAAGGATACCCATATAGGATTGTGGACAAGGATTATGCCTCTCTCTAGAAATGGTAAGAGACCATTACTTCCATTCTTCTCTGATTCATCTTCCTCTTAGGGTTCTCCCACCAAGATTATTACAACCAGAAAAGCAGCATTCAAGGAGGTGCTTCTCTTTCTTTCATGCACTGAACTAAGACTGCTAAAAGATCTCATATTTGGGTTCACTTAGAATCACTAAAACACATTAAAACTTTGAAGAAACTTTACAAGCAAAAATTAGAGAAAACAAAATGTAAATAAATTTTTACATTTACATAAGGGGAGGAGGGAGGTGGGAAGGGGGTTCAAGAAGCAGAACACATGTACACCCGAGGCGGATTCATGTCAATGTATGGCAAAACCAATATAATATTGTAAAGAAATTAGCCTCCAATTGAAAAAAAGGCAAAAATAATAATAATAAAAATAAATTAATAGCTATTAAAAAATGTAAATAAATTATAGCACAAGGGAAGAATAAAGTGTAATTCCTTTCTATTTAATTGTATAGACATACATTGACTATCTACAGTGTGTTATCTACACATTGCCAAGAGCTCAGAACTTAGTGAGTGAAGCAGATATATAAACGTATGCTGCTGCTAAGTCACTTCAGTCATGTCCGACTCTGTGAGACCCCATAGACAGCAGCCCACCAGGCTCCGCTGTCCCTGGGATTCTCCAGACAAGAACACATATCTAATATTGTTAATGCTAAAACAGATGTGTAGAAACAGTTATACTCTCGTGCAAGCACATTTTAAAGTTTTCTGGCCTTACCTCATTCCTATTCTAACTTGAGACCTACATTTTTAATTTAAAGCATCTCGAAGTTTTCAGGACACATGCCTAACTCCATCACTTTCTGAATCCCAGTCCACCTCCACATTTAAAGTATCATTTCATGTACAGCATCAACAATTCCACTCCTAGACATATTTCTTTGCAGTCAAAATTAAGACTATTTCTATTCCATTTTCTCCCCACTTCTTAGAAAGTAGAATATAAGATTAAGAATACAGGCCTGGGATTGAGTCCAGCCTTCATTATTTAACAGTGTGACCCCAGGCAAATTATCTCACTTCTCTGAACCTCAGTTTTCATCCCTTACCTCTTAGGTTTATTTGTAAGTATTAAATGAGATAATGGATAAAAATGATTTACTGACTCTATTGCATGATAAATTTTCAATAAGAGTTCGCAATTTATTACATTATTCTTCCCCAGTTAATTAATCCAAAAATAAGCTCATCATACAAGTAAGACCTCGTTCTCCCTTCTCCGAGAATGCTATTATCTTCAGTCTCATGCAATGGTACCACACATTAATCATACCGTTCTCTTAACAAGAGTTACATATCTACTGTTTCCTGGTTGTTATTTAACCCATACCAAGCATTTACTGAAAATAATAAGTAGGTTTTGGAGGAAACTAGCTTCCTGAGGACATTTAAACCTATTTAATAATAATAATAGCAACCACCTATTGGGAAATGCTTTTGTGCTAATGCCATATGGTCTTTCAGAAATATAGTCTTTCCCTATCAACAGGTGGACCTTTATTTCCCTTCCTTTTGAAACTGAATGTGATACTGTGACTAAGTCAACAAGAATGTAGCAAAAGAAACATAACTTTTAAGGGTTGACTGTGGCCATCTCTGGGGATGCTTGCTTTTGGAACCCAGCCACTACTCTGTAATTAAGCCAAGCAAACACATGGAAAGATGATATACAGGTATGCTCACCACAGCCCCAGTGATGCCTTCAGTAACAGCCAATATCAATCCTCAAACAAATGACCAAATGAACCTTGCGATGGTTACAGTCCCAGCTTTCAAACTAACCCAAAAGATTCTATGTGTAACAGAGATGCACTCTCCCCACTGCTCCCACTGTCCTCTCTTCCACTGTCCTCTCTTTTTTCACACTAGCCATTTTTTCTCTAAATCTAGTTCTTTATCACTCCTCACCTACAGCATTTCATAAAGATCATAACTACCATGTCTGCTTCCCTCTACTCCCCTAAAACAATCCAACATATAACTAATAACAGATCAATCCTACTGAAATATTAATTTTATCCTGCTGCTGCTGCTACTAAGTCGCTTCAGTCATGTCCAATTCTGTGCGACCCCATAGATGGCAGCCCACCAGGCTCCCCCATCCCTGGGATTCTCCAGGCAAGAACACTGGAGTGGGTTGCCATTTCCTTCTCCAATGCAAGAAAGTGAAAAGTGAAAGTGAAGTCGCTCAGTCGTGTTGGACTCTTAGCAAACCCATGGACTGCAGCTTACCAGGCTCCTCCGTCCATGGGATTTTCCAGGCAAGAGTACTGGAGTGGGGTGCCACTGCCTTCTCCGAATTTTATCCAATCACATATCTATTTCAAAAAACTCAAGAGCTTCCCATGAGTTCAGTTCAGTTGCTCAGTCGTGTCTGACTCTTTGCGACCCCATGAATCACAGCACGCCAGGCCTCGCTGTCCATCACCAACTCCCGGAGTTCACTCAAACTCATGTCCATCGAGTCGGTGATGCCATCCAGCCATCTCATTCTCTGTTGTCCCCATCTCCTCCTGCCCCCAATCCCTCCCAGCATCAGAGTCTTTTCCAGTGAGTCAACTTGTCGCATGAGGTAGCCAAAGTATTGGAGTTTTGAGTACAATATGTACAACTGCATAAACCCAAAGTTCAATTCATTCACTCAGTAGTATCCAACTCTCTGCAACCCCATGGACTGCAGCATGCCAGGCTTCCCTGTCCATCACCAACTCCTGGAGTTTGCTCAAACTCATGACCATTATCAGTGATGCCACCCAACCATCTCATTCTCTGTCGTCCCCATCTCCTCCCCCCCTTCAATCTTTCCCAGCATCAGGGTCTTTTCCAATTAGTTCTTTGCATCAGGTAGCCAAAGCATTGGAGCTTCAGCTTCAGTAACAGTCCTTCCAATGAATATCCAGGATTGATTTCCTTTAGGATTGAATGATTTGATCTCCTTGCAGTCCAAGGGACTCTCAAGAGTCTTCTCCAACACCACAGTTCAAAAGCATCAATTCTTTGGTGCTCAACTTTCTTTATGGTCTAACTCTCACAGCCATACATGACTACTGGAAAAACGATAGCTTTGACTAGATGGACCTTTCTTGGCAAAGTAATGTCTCTGCTTTTTAATATGCAATCTAGGTTGGTCAGAGCTTTTCTTCCAAGGAGCAAGCATCTTTAATTTCATGGCTGCAGTCACCATCTGCAGTGATTTTCAGTTCAGTTCAGTTGCTCAGTCGTGTCCGATTCTTTGCGACCCCATGGACTGCAGTACTCCAGGCCTTCCTGTCCATCACCAACTCCTGGAATTTACTCAAACTCATGTTCATTGAGTTGGTGATGCCATCCAACCATCTCATCTCCTGTCATCCCCTTCTCAATCTTTCCCAGCATCAGGGTCTTCGCAAGTGGGTCAGTTCTTCAAATGAGGTGGCCAAAGTATTGGAGTTTCAGCTTCAGCATCAGTCTTTCCAATGAGTATTCAGGACTGATTTCCTTTAGGATGGGCTGGTTGGATCTCCTTGCAGTCCAAGGGACTCTCAAGAGCCTCCTCCAACATCATAGTTCAAAGGCATCAATTCTTTAGTGCTCAGCTTTCTTTACGGTCCAGCTCTCACATCCATACATGACTACTGGAAAAACCATAGCTTTGACTAGATAGATTTTTGTTGGTGAAGTAATGTCCCTGCTTTTTAATATGCTGTCTAGGTTGGTCATAGATTTTCTTCCAAGAGGCAATCATCTTTTAATTTCATGGCTGCAGTCACCATCTGCAGTGATTTTGGAGCCGAAGAAAATAAAGTCTCTCACTGTTTCCATTGTTTCCCCATCTATTTGCCATGAAGTGATGAGACCAGATGCCATAATCTTAGTTTTTTGAATGTTTAGTTTTAAGTCGGCTTTTTCACTCTCATCTTTCATTTTAATCAAGAAGCTCTTTAGTTCCTCTTCACTCTCTGCCATAAGGGTGGTGTCATCTGCATATCTGAGGTTATTGATACTTCTCCTGGCATACTTAACTCCAGCTTGTGCTTCATCCAGTCTGGCATTTTGCATGATATACTCTGCATATAAGTTAAATAAGCAAGGTGACAACATACAGCCTTGCAGTATTCCTTCCCCAATTTGGAACCATTCTCTTGTTCCATGTCCGGTTCTAAATGTTGCTTCTTTATCTGCATTCAGATTTCTCAGAAGGCAGGTAAGGTGACCTGGTATTCCCATTTTTTAAAGAATTTTCCAGAGTTTGTTGTGATCCACACAGGACAAACTCTAATTTATCTCTTGAATCTTGTCATCATCTTCACTAGACATGAAACTTCTGATGCAGCCATTCAGGATTATTTCCTGTCCCTTAACGGGGCTTCACAAATCTGAACCCTTGCTCATAATATCACATGCTATAATGCCTTCATCCAGTGGTATGCAAGCCTTTAACTCAAAAGGCTCATGATTGTCAATTTTTAAATATTTAGGAATTTTTTTCAATCCAGTTGTTAAATCATTAATAGTTTAAAATTGGCTGTGTTGAAAGCAGTATTTACACCATAGAAATTGGAAAACACTACAAATCAGGACATTGCAGAAGGGGGCAGGCAAGCCAGTTTACCAGCACACCATAGCCCTCAAATCTCCAAATCAGGTGCCCAAATTAATTCACATTTTGGATCTCAGATGAAGTAGAATTGAGATCTTCTTTGGTTGCTCAATGTGTACCTTTTAGCCTCTGACAGCATCTGTAAATTTATTATTTGTCCTTAAAGTCCCACTCTTTATAGAAGATACTCCCTCAATTGAGGAAGGTGGCTATTTTTGGTTTGGTTTATTTTAAACATAACTTATGACATTTAGTGGCATACAATGTGTTTTAAGTATCTAAGAATTCAGAATAGGGCTCATATATTGAATCCCTTAAGGATGCTATAGAAATTCCAGAAGTAGGTCCTTAAAGACTTTACCACAATGTTACCAAGTAAAAAAGACAGTTGTTCAGGGAAGATATTGTAACTCTATATAATATTGATCTTTCAAAAATAGATTTGAAATTATTGGCATACAAACCCAGATACACACCAAAAAAACTTAATAAAATACAGACAGAAAAATCAGATAAAAGAAAAATGCATTTGTAGTAACTAAAATGTTAAATGCTATATTTAACTATCGCATTTTGCCCTCAGCTTTCTGGCATCCAGGGCAAATAAATGAGAATATATCGAGTTACATTATTAGAAATGTGAATTTCTCATTATAGAAAGGGGAAAACATTCATGGAAAGAGATAACATTTTCCTCTGTTAAATTCTATTAATAAAAGGCATGTATTTCTGAAGCTTTATATATGAGACAATAAGTGATATAATGGACAAGATTTCCAACAATTTTACAAAAGTCCAAAATAAGCTGTTTCTTATAATGGGCCTCAGTCACAACTAAGGGCATAACCTCAAAGCATAACTCCTTCAAGGTGTCTTTGTAACAGGCTAAGATAACTAATCCATGTGTATAGACACCTAACGGTTTAATACAATCTAAGGGAGACGAAAGTAATGTATATATAGTAATCTGGCAAATTATAGAAGTAGACCTATATGTCACTCCTTTCAAGAAGGCATTTGGTAGGAAATAAAGAATTCCTAAGCCAAGAGTATTACAATTCTGTAAAAGATTCAGGTCATATCTGTCAAATTCCTCTCTCCACCAAGGGCAGTAAAAATATATATGCCTTAAAAGTGGTGATTCTTACCCAGAGAATCAGAGGAGAGGTCAAATACCAGAATGGTCTTACAGTCAGAGAGTTAAAGCAGAAACTTGTCCAAAAGAGGCCCAACACAGCCCCCAAATGGATCAGTAACACAGAAAGGATGAGCACAAGAAAAAGAAACCTGTCATAAATTATGACAAGGAGATAACAGAGATGAATGTCAGAGTTGTAGAAGCTAAAACATGGTTGCAATTTTGTGTGCCACCACCATTTGTTTGAGTGGATGAGGCAGATACATTTAAAGAGATTGGATGTGATGAACAAAATCTATATTTTTAAAAAATAAGAAGGTAATATGGGTACTATCCTTCCTACTAAAAATATCAAGTCATTTAACCAGCTATTCTCTCTGCTATGAAAGGCCATTCCAGTTTTCTATTATAACAGAAAAAGCATATCTGTTAGATGTTTTTGCAAGAATTTTTCTCAGCTCTGGACTGTTTGAGCCAAGCATTTAAACAAGTGCTTGATAGAGTCTCAGGAGTATCCACCAAGACCATGAGATAGATAGACATTTTTATTTTGGTCTGAAATACTTTCTCACATGTATTACCAGTCACCTATTGTGGCAGGAATGCCTCCTTTATGCTCCAACAGATTAGTTGGCTTTAAACAAAGTACACATCATGGCACCTGCCAGGTAAAGTTAACTGCATAATGACCCCCAGGTGACTGAAGGACTTAACTTGTTCACTGATATTGTCCAAGCAAATTGGTGAATGTCTGCCATAGGCAAAGATCTTAACCTAGTAAAAATGGAGCCATATTTTTTTATCAAGAGGCAGATACTGGAACCTAGTCCCTCTTAAGGCAACCCCTACTATGAGACAATAAAACCAAGCCATCTCTGTGTAGGATAATTTTTCTCCTTCTATGTATTATAATACAACCAAAAAAGATGTCCTTTTCATTATAGGGGACCAGAATGCAGAAGTAGGATGTCAAGAACACCTGGAGTAACAGGCAAATTTGGCCTTGGAGTACAGAATGAAGCAAGACAAAGTTTTGCCAAGGGAATACACCGGCTACAGCAAACACACTCATCAACAACACAAGAGAAAATTCTACACATGGACATCAACAGATGGTCAACACCAAAATCAGACTGATTATATTCTTTGCAGCCAAAGATGGAGAAGCTCTATACAGTCAGCAAAAATAAGACCAGGAGCTGACTGTGGCTCAGAGCACTCCTTATTGCCAAATTCAGACTGAAATTGAAGAAAGTAGGGAAAACCACTAGACTATTTAGGTATGACCTAAATCAAATCCCTTATGATTATACAGTGGAAGTGACAGATAGATTCAAGGCATTAGATCTGACAGAGACAGAGTACTTGAAGAACTATGGATGGAGGTTCATGACATTGTACAGGGAGCAGGGATCAAGGCCATCTCCAAGAAAAAGAAATGCAAAAAGGCAAAATGGTTGTCTCAGGAGGCTTTTCAAATAGCTGTGAAAAGAAGAGATGCAAAAGGCTAAGGAGAAAAGGGAAGATATACCCATTTGAATGCAGAGTTCCAAAGAATAGCAAGGAGAGATAAGAAAGCCTTCCTCAGTGATCAGTGCAAAGAAACAGAGGAAAACAATAGAATGGGAAAGACAAGACATCTCTTCAAGAAAATGAGAGATACCAAGGGAATATTTCATGCAAAGATGGGTACAATAAAGGACAGAAATGATATGGACCTAACAGAAGCAGAAGATATTAAGAAGAGGTGGCAAAAATACACAGAACTATACAAAAGAGATCTTCATGACCCAGAAAACCACAACTGTGTGATCACTCACCTAGAGCGAGACATCCTGGAATGCAAAGTCAAGTGGGCCTTAGGAAGCATCACTATGAACAAAGCTAGTGGAGGTGATGGAATTTCAGTTGAGCTATTTCAAATCATAAAAGACGATACTATGAAAGTGCTACACTCAATATAACAGGAAATTTGGAAAACTCAGCAGTGGCCACAGGACTGGAAATGGTCAGTCTTCATTCCAATCCCAAAGAAAGGCAATGCCAAAGAATGTTCAAACTACTGCATAATTGCACTCACCTCACATGCTAGTAAAGCAATGCTCAAAATTCTCCAAGCCAGGCTTCGACAGTATATGAACCATGAAATTCCAGATGTTCAAGCTGGATGTAGAAAAGGCAGAGGAACCAGAGATCAAATTGCCAACATTCATTGGATCATAGAAAAAGCAAGAGAATTCCAGAAAAACATCTACTTTTGCTTTATTGACTACACCAAAACCTTTGACTTTGTGAATCATGACAAACTATGAAAAATTCTTAAAGAGGTGGGTATACCAGACCACCTGACCTGCCTTGTGAAAAATCTGTATCCAGGTTAGGAAACAACAGTTAGAACCGGACATGGAACAACAGACTGGTTCTAAATTGGGAAAGGAGTACGTCAAGGCTGTATATTGTCACCCTGCTTATTTAACTTGTATGCAGAGTTCATCATGAGAAAAGCTGGGCTGGATGAAGCACGGACTGGATGAAGCACAGGCTGGAATCAAGATTGCCAGGAGAAATATCAATAACCACAGATATGCAGATGATATCGCCCTTATGGCAGAAAGCGAAGAACTAAAGAGCCTCTTGATGAAAGTGAAAGAGGAGAGTGGAAAAGTTGGCTTAAAACTCAACATTTAGAAAACTAAGATCATGACATATGGTCTCATCATTTCACGGCAAACAGGTGGGAAAACAATGGAAACAGTGACAGACTTTATTTGGGGGGTCCAAAATTACTGCAGATGGTGACTGCAGCCATGAAATTAAAAGACGGTTGCTCCTTGGAAAAAAAGTTATGACCAACCTAGACAGTATATTAAAAAGCAGGGACATTACTTCGCCAATAAAGGTCTGTCTAGTCAAAGCTATGGTTTTTCCAGTAGTCATGTATGGATGTGAGAATTGGACCATGAAGAAAGCTGAGTGCCAAAGAATTGATGCTTTTGAACTGTGGTGCTGGAGAAAGCTGTTGAGAGTCCCTTGGACTGCAAGGAGATCCAACCAGTCCATCCTAAAGGAAATCAGTCCTAAATAGTCATTGGAAGGACTGATGCTGAAGCTGAAACTCCAATACTTTGTCTACCTGATGCAAAGAACTGACTCATTTGCCAAGCCCCTGATGCTGGGAAAGATTGAAAATGGTAGGAGAAGAGGACAACAGAGCATAATATGGTTGGATGGCATCACCGACACAATGGACACAAGTTTGGGTAAACTCCAGGGGTTGGTGATAGACAGGGAGGCCTGGCATGCTGCAGTCCATGGAATCACAGAGTCGGATACAACTGAGTGACTAAACTGAACTGATGTATTATAATGGAAGAAAAAAATTATTCTATGCTCCTTTTGACCATAATATTCCCTACTTTAGTGATAACATAATTTATAAGTTAGCATAGCAAGAGATCAATAGAAACAGATCACTCAAAGCAGAACAGTTATACATATCCAAAGGTAGAATGGACATAGTGAAGCTGTAATAAGTTAATACACAGTAGGGATTCTGTCTTTGGAAATGGATACTACTTGGAGCTGATATTGCAAAGTGATAATATTGGGAACAGGATTTAAATACCAAATGTGTGAATAGAATCGATGATATATATGATATCTTCCAATCCTAAAGTACTATGCTCCTTGATATTGATATAGTCTTTTGTCCAAAATCTTTCCCTGAATTTCTGAGCTCTTTCTGCTAAGTATTCTTGGTTGGATTATTTTTCTCTCCAACCTAATTTATCCCCATGTTTGTTCTTATCTTACTCTTCCCACACACACAGACATTCTCATTCTTTACTCCTGCATTCAGTCATTTATGGCTAGTGCTAATTTTTCTTCTTACCTGGCTGTGGCCTCCTTGTTTGCACATATATCCTAGCATGGCCTACATCCCAAAATGATAATTGTTCAGACATAAGTCTAATTTCTACAATGATGACTGATTCTACATAATTCTAAGTGACTCACTTTTCTTTAGGAAACAGAGATGAACTTTTCAAAGTTTAACATATTTAGAGTAGAGCTAAAGATTTGGGAATACCAAACCACCTGACCTGCCTCTTGAGAAACCTGTATGCAGGGCAGGAAGCAACAGTTAGAACGGGACATGGAACAACAGACTGGTTCCAAATAGGAAAAGGAGTATGTCAAGGTTGTATATTGTCACCCTGCTTGTTTAACTGATATGCAGAGTACATCTTGAGGAACGCTGGGCTGGAAGAAGCACAAGCTGGAATCAAGATTGCCAGCAGAAATATAAATAACCTGAGATATGCAGATGACACCACCCTTATGGCAGAAAGTGAAGAGGAACTTAAAAACCTCTTGATGAAAGTGAAAGAGGAGAGTGAAAAAGTTGGCTTAAAGCTCAACATTCAGAAAACGAAGATCATGGCATCTGGTCCCATCACTTCATGGGAAATAGATGGGGAAACAGTGGAAACAGTGTCAGACTTTATTTTGGGGGGCTCCAAAATCACTGCAGATGTTGATTGCAGCCATGAAATTAACAGACGCTTACTTCTTGGAAAGAAAGTTATGACCAGCCTAGATAGCCTATTAAAAAGCAGAGACATTACTTTGCCAACAAAGGTCTGTCTATTCAAGGCTGTGGTTTTTCCCGTGGTCATGTATGGATGTGAGAGTTGGACTGTGAAGAAAGCTGATTGCCGAAGAATTGATGCTTTTGAACTGTGGTGCTGGAGAAGACTCTTGAGAGTCCCTTGGACTGCAAGGAGATCCAACCAGTCCATTCTGAAGGAGATCAGTCCTGGGTGTTCATTGGAAGGACTGATGTTAAAGCTGAAACTCCAATACTTTGGCCACCTCATGCGAAGAGTTGACTCACTGGAAAAGACTCTGATGCTGGGAGGGATTGGGGTCAGGAGGAGAAGGGGATGACAGAGAATGAGATGGCTGGATGGCATCACCGAGTCAATGGACGTGAGTTTGAGTGAACTCCAGGAGTTGGTGATGGACAGGGAGGCCTGGCGTGCTGTGATTCATGGGGTCGCAGAGTCGGATACAACTGAACGACTGAACTGAACTGAACTGAAGGTTCCTTCTGGCTCTCAAATTCTATGTGTTGAGTTACGAGCTTGCCCAACCTAAACAATGCTCCAACTGAGTTATTGAACAAATACAAATAGAACAAAAGAGTTTGACAGTTGGGATAGTAACATATCTTTTATACTGATTAATCTATTATTAAAGAATGTGATTTACATATTTGATAAACTGGGATTCCTATTACCAGACATCAGATTTAGACACTTTTGCCCATCCAGTCATAGACATCATCAGACTACTACATGCTTTAGGACATAGAGTAGCAGAATAGAATGTATGTCCCCAGTATAGGTATGCTCTAGAAAGAAAAGGAGGGCAAAAAGATGAACTATGCTGACTTAACTTCACTCCCCATCTCACAATCAGCAACTCCTCCTTGCTACAAAGGGAAGTATAATGGATGAGACAAGAGCCCAGAAATAATTGGAAACCAGAGGAGGAAGCAGAAGGGCCTCCCTTTCCCAGAACCAAGGATTACAATTAAATTAAGAGATAGCATGCAAGGATTTAGATTATTTACCCCTAGTCACTTGAGGGTGATCATGTCAAGACTGGTGTAGGTGAGCAGTGAGAGAGGTTCAGGGAAGAGATCTGTGAGAACAAACGTGTATCACCAACCACCTCCTACATAAATACTCTTACTGATCATTTAGCAGGACTATTACCTGTCATATATTAGTCTATTATCTAAAAGTCATGTCCTTTCATTATCTTATTTAAGAAATTCTCACTTAGCACTTATTCTATGCCAGGCTCTGCGACACAAAACAAAATATAATGGGCCCTGCCCTCAAGGAGTTTATGCTCTATAAGGCAGGAGGTATAAAGACAATTGTCAAGAAACAACTCAAATAAATCAGGAAAAGAACTATAAGCAAAACAAGCACATGACATGAAGGAAGCCCAAAGAAGAACTCTTAAATCATACTACTAAAGGCTTACGGTGAGAAGGTGATAGTATCCTGGGCTTAGAGGATGACTTAGAGGCACAAACATAGGAAATGTGAAGGGAACTATATACAGAATGATGAAGGGGGCACAGAAGAACACAGGGCATCTGAGAATAACATTCAGTTCAGAGGGACGTGGTAGATTTGCTTTCTTTTTGACTTTAGAGAACCTAAAATTGGAAGTTGGACAGCTTCTAGCAAATAATCTGGGCAAGATATAAGAGGAACATAAGACAATAAAATGCAAACAGGAAGGGGTAGATTTGGATGATACTGAAGTGTTAGAATCCGTAGGACTTATGTCTCTTTGGAGGGAGCAACGTAGAGACAGAGGAGTAAAGTATTCCTTCTAAACTGTTAAATCAGTTGCTGCGCTGGACGACTTAATCTCCTAAAGCAGTCTTTCCTCCAAAGCTACTTCACTCTGTTTGCAACCTGTACTCCCCCAAAAACGACTCACCAAAAAAATATTTCAGACAGAGAGTCTGGCATATGCAGAGTCGTATGCCTGTGCTGTGCTAGTATCACAGCCCTAGATTTTCAAGAAGATCAAGAGTTAACTGCATTTACAAGGTCGGTATGAACTATATGCATCCTCCTTCCTCTTCGTGTCATATTATAATTACTCAGATCTTGATAATTAACATGACAACTGACCCTTTGACAATCATATTAAACTGCGTGACTTTTTCTGCCTCCCATACAACATTCCAATTACATGTGTGATAGAGTATGGAAGGTTTTCTCCTTTATACACTGGCTGGGGCTAAAATATTTGGGGTGTCAGATGGCATCAGGCACTCTGTTCTACATACAGCTCAACCTAATCCATACCTACAGTAGAAAGGATGTCTGACAGGAAATCTATGGCTCAGGCTCTAGCATAGAAAACATTAATGCAAACATCCTCTGCCCAAAGGACTTGGCATTTACTACACTTTCTCCTGGAAGCACAAGGTTCCTGTGCCAAAGGTCAGGGGCAGAGGGATTAACTTTTCCCATATATTTTAGTAAACTGTCCATCACACCAGAAGTGCAAGCACACACACATACACAGGCACTTCACTTATTGTAAATGATTATGAAAAAGGTCAGCTGAGTGATTTGCTGACACACACACACACACACACACACACACACACACCTGCTAACATTAGGGAAACAGAAAAGGAATAGCCAACTTTTAGATTTAAAACAACAAAGAAAATCCAGCCATTCCTGTTAATAGATTCTATCTACTGCTTTCAAATGTTGAAATTCAAGGATGTTCACTTTTTAGTTCAACAGGTCATTTATCCCCCTAAAACTTTGTAAAGGAAGAAAATAAAACAAACAACTGTGTGTTTGCCAAATGTCAATAGATATTAATAAATGAATTATTGGATAAATAATGCTTGATGATCACTTCAACACTCCAAATATATTACAATATGTTTAGAAAAATCTCTTAGATAATCTATATGTGCAACTTAGCAAAGAATATGGCACTTACCAAAAAATAAAATATTTCTTTCCTGGTTTTTCTATTTGCTTGGGAATCTAGAACACTGCATCTATGATATAAAGTGAATATACTTACATATCACAAATGCTTTATATATTATATTAGATAAACATACATATATTTATACATGATATATCCCATGTTATAAATTATAAGGCACATGAAACGAAACATGCTGAAAATACATGAATATTTATAAGTGTATATTTTTCTGAAACAAATCTAAAGTTATCATATGTCTATTCTTCCATTTTGTACATTCATTTTCCCAAAAATTAAAACCTATCTCGGGTGATGAAAACATACACCCAGGTGGAGCATAAAGAAAATTCACTCCTCCTTTCCACTGTCTTTTGAATGCATTTTCGGAGTCCCAGGGAAGTATTTAATCACCAACCATGAGTGATGTCATCCCCTTCTGTGACATCCTCACAGCTGTTACAGAGCGCACACTGGGAATTTAATACATCTCCCATAGGGTCAGATAAGAAGGAAAACCTTCTTTTCTCCACCAATAGGATTGAATGATGCAAAGCAGGTCAGGTTGGAAAGGAAAAAAGGTGCTCTGTAAAATTTAGAGCTAAGGAAGAGTTCACATTGAGTCTGTGACAGAGACTGCCTTTAAAGAGCCCTCCCATCAGTAGAAAGTGCTGTTCTCCAGGTGATTTCACACATATTTTTAATGCCAATTCGTGTCAGTATTGACACTATGTTTTGACGGTAAGAGGAATTAAAATGATTCTGAGTACCTGAGGTGGCTCTATTGACACATCAGATTACACTTAATGTTTTAACAGCAAAGCAAAGTGGAGCAAAGCAATCACCCTACCATGTCTGGCTTATTAAAGCCCTTTTCAGCCAGGACGGTGTACCTTCAGAGGAAGAGACATCTCAAATAGAATCAGTAGGCTTTGAATGTAAAAAAATAAAAATAAAAAGACTCAGAATAACAGATTTCTGACCCTTTAAAGGTTATGTTTCTTCTTTTCAGTGAGACTATACAAAAACTGGCTCTTTATCGAGCTCTCAGAATTTCCTCTGCTGGGAATTTCCTGTCTCAAGAAGGAGGAGAACAAGCATAGAAGCTGTGGCAGGACCTGAGCTCCAGGCCAGAAGGCTCCTAAGGTCCCCCTGGAGAGCAGCAAGGATCTCTGGATCTGTGCTTTCAACAAGGTATGTTAGAGCAAGGGGTCTAAGATGTGTAGGGTTTCATGAATTGTCACATGCGCATGCAATTGTAAATCTTTTAATCATGCAGAAGGGGCCTGTTTATAGAAGGTCAGTAGTACAATTTGTTAAGAATTATTCCCAAAGCTGAAGTCTACATGGAGAAAGTACAAACAACAATGAAAATTTAGCTCCTATCAGGCCAACGGGGATGGTAATTCTAACATCCTCTTTCTCTCTTCTAAGACAAAAATATCACCAAATCAGATTCTGCCAAGAGGGCTGGGTATGCTTTCAGTGAGAATGAACTAATAGTCCTGTCCTTATCATTTTCTCAAACTCCCCCTCAAAAAAAAAAAAAAATATGGTGCTTTGGTAGGGAACACCTGATACTTCATACCAGTAGAATTATATCTCAGAATTCCTAAACTTAACAGGAATTACCATAGAACAGGAATTTGTTACTAAGATGTAACAATTTTTATTTGTCTACTTACAACTAAATAGTTACTCTTCATTTTTGTTTTTCAAGATTTTTTTTTCCATCTGATTCAAAGCAATCTAGAATAGAAAGTCTGTTCATACTCAGGACTATGGGATTTCCAAAACATTTTTTTTCATCAGTGTGTTTATATATGAATCTAAGTGGGAGAAAGCTGATAATTCTCCCTAAAAGACATATTTTGAAGCTATCTGTAGAAAACAGGCAAGCCATTGCTCGCCTAGTGCTGGTAATCACAAAGCATTTTTCTGAAAGCTTTGTAAATGCTTTTTGCCCTACAGATAAGAGATTTAAAGTAGACAGAAATAAATGACAGGGTTCACAGTGACTTCCCTCTATGGCACTGCTGCTTGCCTAGCAGGCTGAAAACTCCAGGCTTTTCACAGTTCCTGTCAGGTTTGACTCTCCTGCTGCAAGCCAAGATGTGATGCAGGGAAGGAAGTGGGAAGAAAAGAATGTGAACAGGATCCTAGTCAGCCGGACTCAGGGCTGAACCCAGCTCTACACTTACTAGCTGGGAAGCCCAGCTTCTTCTATGGTAAAATCAGGATGATAAATCCATGACAGATTGTGATTAGGAGTGAATTAAAGTACCTGGACTAGTGCTTGAAACACAGGAACTGGTTATTTCACAACTGTCACATCGTGAAAACAATCAATAAAACAACTCGTATTTACACACCAAAGTGAGAAGTCCCACAAAGGGTAACCTACTCATCACTTTACTTAGGCATGCACGCATGTAAGTCGCTTCAGTCGTGTCCGTCCCTTTGCGACTCTATGGACCCTATGTAGACTGTAAGGCTCTTCTGTTCATGGGATTCTCCAGGCAAGAATATTGGAGTGGGTTATCATGCCCTCCTGCAGGGGATCTTCCCAACCCAGGGTTCGAACCCACATCTCTGATGTCTCCTGCTTTAGCAAGCAGGTTCTTTACCACTAGAACTGCCCAGGAAGCCCCTTACTTAGGCATCAGTTCAGTTCAGTTCAGTATATGCCTTCAAATTCCCAGCAGTATCAGCCAGCTTTTAATGAACTCCCCACTACAGAAGTCATTGGCTATATTTTCTTCCCTAAATGCATTCTCTCTGAGAAAGAACCAAGATTGGGCTCACAGTGGAATGGATATCTAACATGCTGACTGCCGAATTCTCAGCCCTGCTAAAGCTCCAGAGTATGAACAGAAGCTACCTGAACTAGAAAAAAAGTTTTTGGTAATTCTCATACTCATAATTAGTTCAGTACGATTTAAAAAAAAAAAAAAAAGATGTTCCTCCTATAGCCATGATAGTTTCTTAGTAGTCTCCCTAACCCAGAGGGATGCAGCCTTAGCTCTGTCCATGGTACCTCCACACTGAGCCTGCGGGACCAAGGCACACTCAGCCCAGACACCGTCAACTTTTGTATCCACCACTCCCGCCACTGACGGGCAGAAGAATGAAATTCTGAAGACTCACATGCTCTGTTCCTGCTTTTTCCTCTCCCGGAGGCCCACTCTCAAAATATGTATTCTAGCTTTACCATTACTTGATTTCCCTTCTCCATCCCCTGCCCCAAACTTCCTTTTCCTGATCACTACCCACATCAACATAGAACTGTTCAACAAAAAGGATTATACTACATTTTTTAAAAATTTTACTTATATATGTAAACATATATATACATAGACTTATATTCACACAGCCACCTTAAAAATAAAATATATATATATTCTAATATATTTATTTTATATCTCTTTTGCAAGAAACTAGGAAGAAAAGGTAGAAAGAGAGGAATTGATCTTTCTTCAGTTTTTCATGTAAGTGTTACTACTTCTATGCCCTATAGTACTCTCCAAGTGTAAACTGCCGCTGGCTTTCTTAGGATCAATATGTAACAGAAGTCCAAATCAAATCTGAGTTAAGATCAAATCCTCTTTCAGTTCTTATGTCTACATATTGCCAAATCCCCCAAAACAATAGAGATCATCTCTCCAAAGTGGTACCTCCTCAACCACCAACCAAATCAAGTTCTGCTTTTTACTGTTGCATCCACATGTTGATTCAACAAATACACATTGAATACCTATCATATATCAAGGGCTGTGCTGCACAGGGTATACAAAAGTATATAAAGCACTATTACTGACCCTAAAGAGCTCAGAAAAAATAAGGGAGACAGAGAAACCAGCAGTTAAACTAACCGGATGGATACCATATCAATATTATGCACAGGACACTAGGAGGGCTGGAGAAAAAACATAATTTGAACTAAGAAGTAACGGTGGGCTTCCCAGATTCCAAACCAGGTTCTAAAGGTTAAAAAGTGTTCCCAGCAACGTGGAAGTATGAAATAGAACTATACATGTGGAAAAATTGCTCTTCATCTAATGAAAGGACCTCAGAGAACAGTGGTAGGAAATAGGATTAAAGAAGCAAGCACATCTAGATCATGAAGAATTTGGGGTGCTAAATTCATCCTGTGGGCAATAAGTGCTGTCACCGAATTTTAATCAAGGAAAGCAATGGCCATGGGCTAAAGGCTAAATTTAAGTGAGAGAGAGGGTGGAGCCAGGGAGCCAGAGCAGCTAGTAACCCAAGCAAGAACTGCTAAAGCAGTTGACTTGGCTATAAGAGAGTAGGGAATGTGGGAGCTAAGACTCTACAGGCCATTTATAGCTATTAAGTGAGAATGAAAATGGACAAAACAATTTCAGATGACTCTTAAGTGTCTATTTTTTGTAGAACGAAGGTGTCATTTCTAAGACAGGGGCTATGAAAGGATGAACATACTTGAAGGAAAAATGAGCAGTTCAGTTTGGACATTGAATTTAGGCACCCATGAAATATAGGAGGAGTCATCTCTAGACAGTTAGATGTGTAGTTCTGGAAATCAGGAGAGGATCCAGGCAGGGGAATAACAACAACAAAAAAAAACATTGACAACAGAGTTGATATAGAGTTTTCCAGATACTATTAACAGAACATCTCCTTTCTGCTTTTCTTTTGCCCTTCTTTTTCACTTCAGTGTCGTTTACTCTCTGACCCACAATCACTTTCAATCATTGTACAGTTAATCAAATATTGCTTCCTGTGGCCTCTACTATATACTAAAGCAAAAGAAATTAAGAGAACTAATGAGATCAACCAATTTTAGTATAATCAATTTAGTAAATTTTTGTTGTATGTAAGAGAGCAGGTGTTCCACACAAGTTAATGAAGCACTCTGAACATTAAGTTCTAAAAGATGGTTTCATGTTTTCCTCCTTAGAGTATTACCAAAAAGCATATTGCTTTATTTTATTGTTTACCAAATACCTACACACAATAGTAAAATAGGGCTGCATGTGCTACTTGCTCTTTCTTATCTTTTCCAGAATAATTACCAGGGATAATCAATCATATATGCAATACAGAAACAGTCAAGATAGGACTTTTGGGATTCCTGAGACATCAGTTGCGACTCTGCATAACACCCATCTTTGGATGGGAAAATCCATGGCTCTTTCCACTGTTTCAGGTTCAGAGACGAAGGTGTGGAGAATCTACCCCAAACTACAAATTATTTTGAATTGGACACACATGCTATGCATTTGTGGAAAGCCTAGCATTTAGCACCTGTCACGTGTCCCATCAACAAATGTAGGAGAAAATGACTTTTCCCCCTTCAAGCCCTATGCTGCAGAAAAACCATGATGACCGTTCTTCTCTGGTATTATATTTTGTGGGAGGAGAAAGGTTCATTTCAAATTAATTTATGATCTGTGAAAAGTGCTGAAAACATGCTTCACTGCACTCAGAAGCATGGTATGCACCACTCCCTTGTAAAATCCATTTGAGGGGCTTTCAGGGCAGGATGATGCTCCCTGCTCCTGGGTCAGGCTGCCAGCATGAGCTACTGGTGTTCTGAGCCATGGAATCAATTTAAGGAGTCCAAAAGGCCTGTCACAGGGAGAGCCTTGGAATGACAGCACTAAATGCCACTGCAGTTATCTAAAGGCTGGGCCTAGAGGAATTTGAGTCCACCAGAGGTAACACTTGGGCCAGTGCACATATGCTTTTTGAAAACAAACCAAGTCCCTTTCTTTTGCAAGAACCTCATTTCTCATTACTGGAGTTGTGCAGGGCAACAGCCAGTTTTTCATCCAGGTTTGCATTAATGTAACGCTTGTCAATAGTCAATTGGTCCCATTTGATACAGGGCTTACACATACTGAGGGACTTCGTTACAATCACCCAACGTGTCAGGCCCTGATTAAAGTTGTTTTTCCTGCGAGGCTTAGGGATCCATGTCTATTTTGCTGCTCTCCAGCTGTCTCATAACTCAACTAAGAAGCTTTCCTTCAAAGCTAGGCTTTCTGGTTGGCACCTGTTTTTACACAGCAATATTACTACGACCCAATTACAAAACATTTTTTTCAGAGATTTATAGATTTTTCTTCAGCTTGAAAGCAATTCACACGCACCATATCTAAACCAATGTTGTATTTCTCAGCTGAAAGAGAATAGAAGACTTTGGCATCAAACCCAAACATTTACTCTTCTGTACTCTAATTTTTTATATATATAATATCATTGTACTGACAATCAGCCTTGGACCAACTACAAGGCAAAGAAATATTTATTCAGGGCTTCTCCATACAGAGGGAAGCACTCTTGTTATGGAATCCAGAAGCACTTTCCATAGGTTTTGGCAAATATTTGCCCTGAAACTGGTAGGCAAATAGACTTCAGAGACAAGATAGGAAACAAAGAACAGGTAACCTACAGTGAAAGCTAGAGCTTGGGCGGGACAGATTTTAGAGTAGAATAATTCCAGGAAATCATTAGTTAAGGTAGAGTCTGGATACTCATATAAATTATATGCAGGGAGAAAGTACCCACCCTAGAAATCAGGACACATCTGCATCAGAGTTTAAGGTAATGTTAAGGTCAGAAACAGATCAGTGATAATAATAAGGAAGCAAGCATCCAGGCAAGGAGAGAAGTACCTGGGGATTGAGTAACCAGAGCAGCATTACAAAATCAAAAGATAAGGATGGCAAGATTTTTTAAAAATCACTCTGGTAGCCACAGGCTGCTACCAGTAGAGAGACCTTCTAGAGAGGCGATCATCTGCCCCAGTCAGGAGCCTGAGCATTTCTGTGAAGGCCAAAACAATTCCACAGCAGAATAACCTGTAAGAAGTAGACTGCATCTGGACAAATGAAGAAATCTGACCTGCAAATCCAAACAAATAAGTTTAACACAAGATGTTCCTTCCCCTCCCAGCTTTGCCTTTTCCTTTTTAGAACTGAATTGATTTTAAATGGAAACTGATTTGTGGGTCCATTCTATGGATTCCATACGGGAGACCTGCCTGTATCTTTGAGTCATGCTACTTCCCCCAACTTCTCTAAGTTCTTGGGGGAATTAGGAGTGGTTACAAAAATGTAGAACAGGCAAAGGAAAGACTGGAGGTCAAGTCCAAGTTTTAACCTCTGCTGCACAATCCACTCAGAGTTTGAATCTGGAGTGTCTTTAAATTTGGAGAATTGCTTTAGAATCCTCATTTTAAAGGAACCAGGGATGACATTTTTCATGGGAATCATTCATAGAGATTTGGGATTAATCAAGGTGTTAATACTCAAATTTAAGAGAAGACTGCAGAACAAAATCTAAGGAGTCAAATGCTTTAATAATATATATGGCAACAGATATTTTAAAATAATATTCTACCAAAGATGAGATACCAATTTTTAGTCATATATTTTATACAATAGATATTGTCCAGGTGAAAAGCGTTGACTAACAGCCTTAACAAAAAACTTTTCATTAATTTTGGCCTTAAATGCCTCTCTCTGATTCTGAACAGCTTCAATATTATTACTACAATGACTCAAATTACTAACAATGCTACAACAGTACCTCACTTCTAAACACTTCCTGTTGTCTTGAGTTTTTTCCCTATCATTTTTTTTTTCAATTGTGATGAACAAACAAGTGTCAAATGATTCTTTAGGACGTTTGAAAGAACTATTAGAGGCTTGAAGACTGACTTGAATATCCCTTGTAGTATTGCAAAGCAAAACTTGATTTGAGGATCTATTTTCTTTGTTGAGTTTTTGGTGCTGAGGAATAAAATTTAGTATTTAGCTTAGTTTCAGAGCTATGTTTATGGTCAGGTTAATATCAAGGAAAACAGATATACTAGGAGCAAGAAAGGGAAATTTGCTATTTATCATATGAATTTCCCAGAGGAAAATATTCATAAATAATGATGGAAGATCAACATTACTGGCATCCTTTTTATTAATAAATGAAAGCAAAAAATTTTTTCTGAAAAATATCTTAAAGACACATAAAAATCATTTTTAAATTTTGTTCCGAATCAGTCAGATATGTTCATGAAAAATGTGATGCTGCTGTTATTTCAAAACTCTGAAAAGAAACTTATTTTGCAGTCACTTTATTGTGATACTGCCAAGAGAAGCCTCTCTGACTCACTGCTCAGATTTCTCTCTAGAACCAAAGTGCCTGTTCAGTCCCTAAGTCATGTCTGACTCTTTGTGACCACATGGACTGCAACCCACCTGGCTCCTCTGTCCATGAGATTTCCCAGGCAAAAATACTGGAGTGGGGTGCATTTCCTCCTCCGGCGTATCCTTCTGACCCAGCAATCGAACACGTGTCTCCTCTGTCTCATGCATTGATAGGCAGATTCTTTATCACTTGAGCCACCTGGGAAAGAACTATAGGAGGCTTATAAAAATTTAAGTGCCACCCAACAACAGTAAGTAAGATAATTCCCCTGTGAGCAGCGTGCTTAGCTGCTCTGACATGTCCAACTCTTTGCAACCCTATGGACTGTAGCCTAACAGACTCCTCCGTCCATGGGATCCTGTAGGCAGGAATACTGGAGTGGGTAGCCATTCCCTTCTCTAGGGGATCTTCCCAACCCAGGGATCAAACCTGCATCTCCTTCATTACAGGCAGATTCTTTACAATCTGAGCCACCAGGGAAGCCCAATTCTCTTGAATACTTTCCCCCCAAAAAATGTTCAATTATCTTGTTCTTTAGAAAACTAAAGAGGAAGCAAACTACATCCAAAGTGCAACTCGACTGTGGTCAAAACTACTACATGTTGCACTGTATGGAGGAATGCATGCTTAAAGTAAAAAATTTCAAGTATCACCTTAGAAACTGAGGTGAGACATGGAGCTTAGACACCTCTATGCTTAGAAAAATCAGTATCCCGCCCTACTGTTGTGTTTACTATTCAGACATTAATACGCTCTGGATTTGCAAGAATGAGAATCCACTGTTTCTAGAAAGAACTATCAACTATTTTATCAATAGAATAATTTCACAATTTGTTGACTGTTGTGGCAGTGATCCCTGATATTCTCATGTAAATAAATGAAAATTTTAATCCTGCTCCCGTGGAAGGAAAAACTGTTCTGTGAATGGTTGTGTTTAGTCAGTGGCATCTACTGCTGAACTGAGATCAAGCAATAGATGTGTAAAAGTAGTAAGAATCTTGTAAAACTTCTGTTTGATCCTATAAATGTAGAGACCAAGATTATCGAATGTTCTATAAAATATAGGTAAGATACAAATATCACTGATTAACAATATCTTTCCAAGAAAGAGAAACCTCTTTCAAACCATAAGAAAGATAAAACATCTTAGGATACAGTCACATATTCAGATATAAATTCCCTTTTCCTCTTGTATTTCTCTTTACTTAAATTATTTTCTATTTCATTTCCCCTTATATATTTTTCCAGCTTTTGCACAATTTTATCTTTATCAAACTGCTTCTTTTACTCCTCATTTCTTCACAAGTTAAAGTCTCATCTCTTTGTCCTATCCTCACTTTTATTATAGATTTTTGGTTTGCAGTTACCATGAGGCTTTTGTATAACAGTCTATACAAATGTGATTATTTTTAGTTGCTAATCTCTTTAATTCCAAATGCATTTTGAAACACCCTGTATTTGTACTCTCTTCCCCTCAAGATTACTGTTTTTATATTATATTTTCATCTAATTGTTTTGTGTATCCCTTAACTTCTTATTGTGGATACAGATGATTTTACTACTTTTGTTTTTCAACCTCCCTACTAGCTTTATGTGTGGATAGTTTTCTACTGTTACTATATGCTTGCCTTTACCAGTGAGCTTTTTCATTTTGTAGTTTTCTTGTTTCTAGTTGTGGCCTTTTCTTTTATACCTAGTGAAGTTTCTTTAACATTTGTAGTAAAGCTGGTTTCATGATGCTGAACTCTTTCAGCTTTTGCTTGTCTGTAAATCTTTTGATTTCTCCATCAAATCTGAACAAGAGCCTTGTTAGGCAGAGTATTCTTATTTGTAGGTTTTTCCCTTTTATCATTTTAAATATTCCCTGCCAATCCTTTCTGGTCTGCAGAGTTTCTGCTGAAAAATCAACTAATAGCCTTACGGCTTGTATGCTATTTGTTGCTTTTCCCTTGCTGTTTTAATATTCTTTTTCTTTAATTTTTGTCATTTTAATTACTGTGTCTTGGTGTATTCCTCCTTGGGTTAATCCCTGGGTGGAATTCTCTGCTCTTCTTGGACTTAGGTAACTGTTTCCTTTCTCAGGTTAGGGAGGTTTTCAGCTATTACATCTTCAAACATTTTCTTCAGGCCCTTTCTCTCACTCTTCTCCTTCTGACACCACTATAATGCGAATATTAGCATGCGTCAAAGTGCCCCAGAGGTCTCTTAAATGGTTCTCGTTTCTTTTCTTTTTCTGTTCGGCAGCAATGATTTCCACTACTCTGTCTTCCAGCTCACTGATCTATTCCTCTGTATCATTTAGTTTACTATTGGTTCCTCCTACTGTACTTTTTATCTCAGTTATTGAATTCATCTCTGGTTGTTCTTCATATTTTCTCACTCTTTTTAACTTAAGAATATACAACTTCTTGCTATGTTCATTCATTCATTTCCTGAGCTCTTTGATCATCTTTACAGTCATTACTCTGAAACTCTTTCTTGGGTAGAATGCCTATGTCCACTTCACTTAGTTCTTCTTCTGAGAATTTATCTCATTCTTTTGTTTGGAACATGTTCCTCTGTCACGTCATTTTGTCTGAGTTGCTACTTATATTTATATGTTGTTGTTGTTCAGTAGCATAGTCGTGTCTGACTCTTTGCAACCCCATGGACTACAGCATTTCAGACTTCCCTGTCCTTCACCATCTCCCGGAGTTTGCCCAAACTCATGTCCCTTGAGTCAGTGATGTCATCCAATACCCACTCTCCTCCTTCCCTCAATCTCGCCTAGCATCAGGGTCTTTTCCAATGAGTTGACGCCTCATATCATGTGACCAAAGTATTGGAGCTTCAGCTTCAGTCCTTCCAACAAATATTCAAGGTTGATTTCCTTTAGGATTGACTGATTTGATTGCCTTGCTGTCCAAGGGACTCTCAAGAGTCGTCTCCAGTACCACAGTTCAAAGGCATCATTTTTTTATGTATGTGGTAGTTTTTCACATTTTTTTTATCTTGGAGAAGTGGCCTTCTGTAGAAGACACACTATGCATTCCAGCACACAGTTGCCTCTCGTCACTCAAGTATATACTCTAGGGATTCTCCCTTAGAGAGTTGCATGAGTCCTTCTGATGTTGTGTATTATATAAGCAGTCTGGTGAGCTTGGTAGGCTTCTAACCCAGTTGGTTGCCAGGCCTTACTTTGTACAGATGCTGCTGGCTGCTGTTTAGTGGAGTCTGGAAATGAAGCAGCTGGCTGCAGAACCCTAGGGATGCCCAGGGTAGTGTTTGCTCACTGGTGAGTGGAGTCAGTGTTCTGAAGGCTCCAGGGCCTGCCCACTGGTGGGTGAAGCCAGGTCCTGGGGTTAATGTCAGACTACTGGCAGGCAGAGCCAGTTCATGGAGTCTGGCTGCAGGTCCCAGGGATCTCAGAGCTCATTTCAGAGTTTTACAGGGGGATCAGCTCCTGGTACTGTTGGATATGGGCTTTGGGGTGTTCTGAAACTTGTGTCGGCCTGCTAGTGAATGGGGCCAGGGCCCAGCTGGTTCCAGGGTAGGGTCTGGCCTGCTGTGAGTGGGTTAGGTATGCAAGCTGCAGGACTGTAGTTTTCTTGAGTCTGGTATCTGCTCTCTGGATGATGAGACTGATCAAGGGGGTAGTGCAACCTTCCTAGAGGGCAGGGCTGGTGCTTACCCATTGGTGAGTGGAGCTGGATCTTGGTTCTCTGTTGGGCAGCATCATGTCTAGGAGCATGTCTAGAGATGTCTGTGGCCTCAGGAAGTCTTTAGGCAACCTGCCTGCTGATGGGTGGAGCTATGTCCCCACCCAGTTAGTTGTTTGGCTTGGGGCTTCCCATCAATGATACCTACAGGCTGTTGGGTAGGACTGGTTTTTGGCACTCATGGGTAGAATGAGGGTCCCAAGATAGCAGCCACCAGCTGGAGTGTTCAAGCTATAGAACATTCTCAAATATGACTGCTGCTGCTGCTGCTGCTGCTAAGTCACTTCAGTCGTGTCCGACTCTGTGTGACCCCATAGATGGAAGCCTACCAGGCTCCCCCGTCCCTGGGATTCTCCAGGCAAGAACACTGGAGTGGGTTGCCATTTCCTTCTCCAATGTGTGAAAGTGAAGTCGCTCAGTCGTGTCCACCCATAGCGGCCCCACAGACTGCAGCCTATCAGGCTCCTCCATCCATGGGATTTTTTAGGCAAGAGTACTGGAGTGGCTTGCCATTGCCTTCTCCGAAATATGACTGCTACCAAACTCTATGTCCCCAGAGTGAGCCACAACCCCTCACCACCGCCTCTCTGGGAGACTCTCTAAGACCAGCAGGTAGATCTGGCCTAGACTCCTATCAAGTTACTGACTTCACCATGGATTCCCATGTGTATGAATTTGATGTCCACCCTTTAAGAGCGAAGTAAGTCTCTATTTCCCTCAGTCCTGTGGGGCTCCTGAAATTAAGCCCCTCTGGCCTTTAAAACCAAATGCTCTGGAGGCTCATCTTTCCAGTGTAGGACCCCTAAGTTGTGGAGCCCAACAGGTACTCAGAACTGTTACTCCTGTGGGAGAACTTCTGCAATGTAATTATTCTCCTTTGTGGGTTGCCACTGGGGTAAGGGACTTGATTATATTGCAAGTCTGCACCTCTTACCCATCTCACTGTGGCTCCTTCTTTATGTCTTTAGGTGCAAAAGATCTTTTCTAGTAGGTTTAAGCATTCTTCTTTGATGATTGTCCTACAGATAGTTCTGATTTTGGTGTGCTTGTGAGAAGAGATCTTTCTACTCCACCATCTTGACTGATAATCTGTTTTTTCCTCATTTTTACTCATACCTGCTGTGGGTCTTCTTTAATATAGCACCAGACAAGGTTAAAAACTCTTCTGCTTTTATTTAGAAATAGTATAAAGCATCAAGAAGGAGATACCTCAAATTTAGGTAAGAATCTTGATGAAAGTGAAAGAGGAGAGTGAAAAGGTTGGCTTGAAGCTCAACATTCAGAAAACAAAGATCATGGCATCTGGTCCCATCACTTCATGGGAGATAGATGGAAAAACAGTGGAAACAGTGTTAGACTTTATTTTTTTGGGCTCCAAAATCACTGCAGATGCTGATTGCAGCCATGAAATTAAAAGACGCTTGCTCCTTGGAAGGAAAGTTATGACCAACCTTGATAGTATATTAAAAAGCAGAGACATTACTTTGCCAACCAAGGTCCGTCTAGTCAAGGCAATGGTTTTTCCCGTGGTCATGTATGGATGTGAGAGTTGGACTGTGAAGAAGGCTGATCGCCGAAGAATCGATGCTTTTGAACTGTGGTGTTGGAGAAGACTCTTGAGAGTCCCTTATACTGCAAGGAGATCCAACCAGTCCATTCTAAAGGAGATCAACCCTGGATGTTCATTGGAGGGACTGATGCTAAAGCTGAAACTGCAATACTTTGGCCACCTCATGCGACGAGTTGACTCACTGGAAAAGACTGTGATGCTGGGAAAGGTTGGGGGCGGGAGGAGAAGGGGACGACGGAGAATGAGATGGCTGGATGGCATCACCGACTCTGTGGACATGAATTTGAGTGTACTCCGGGAGTTGGTGATGGACAGGGAGGCCTGGCGTGCTGTGATTCATGGGGTCGCGGAGAGTCGGACACGACTGAGCGACTGAACTGAACTGAACTGAACTGATGTGATATATTTGTAAAAGTGAAAGTGAAGTTGCTCAGTTGTGTCCGACTCTTTGCAACCCCATGGACACCAGGCTCCTCCGACCATGGGAGTTTCTAGGCAAGACTACTGGAGTGGGTTGCCATTTCCTTCTCCATGAGTACTCAAATATAGAGACCTAGAATCCAAAAAGAAAATCATAACAAAAAAATTTTAGAGTGAAATGGGGTCCTGCCCAATAGAAAAGGAATTAGAAATTGCATGTCTTGATCATTCTACCAACTTTTGAATTCAGGGTTTGTCTTTGGGCCTCTGAGCACAGTGACTTTTCTGTAATTCAGTTCAGTTCAGTCGCTCAGTCGTGTCCGACTCTCCGCGACCCCATGAATCACAGCACGCCAGGCCTCCCTATCCATCACCAACTCCCGGAGTTCACTCAAACTCATGTCCACAGAGTTGGTGATGCCATCCAGCCATCTCATTCTCGGTCGTCCCCTTCTCCTCCCGCCCCCAACCTTTCCCAGCATCAGAGTCTTTTCCAGTGAGTCAACTCGTCGCATGAGGTGGCCAAAGTATTGCAGTTTCAGCTTTAGCATCAGTCCTTCCAATGAACACCCAGGATTTCTGTAATTAGCACGTAGTAAATGTGTATTTGCCTGGAGAATCCCAGGGACGGGGGAGCCTGGTGGGCTTCCGTCTATGGGGTCACACGGAGTCGGACACAACTGAAGTGACTTAGCAGCAGCAAATGTGTATTGAATTATATTAAAGTATATCTAACTTGATTCAAGTTTTCAACCACCATAAAAACTATCTGGTTAATTAGATGTACATAGTTCTTTGGGTGAGTTTCTTCTATTCATGCACAGGTACAAAAAAAAAAGAACAGCTATCAACACTGGCTAATTGTAACAATTATATTGTGTATGTCAATGTGCTCAAATAGTCATGTCCAACTCATTGCTACCCTGTGGACTGTAGCCCACCAGGCTCCTCTGTCCATGGAATTTCCCAGGCAAGAATACTGGAGTGGTTTCCATTTCCTACTCCAGGGGATCTTCCTGACCCAGGGATCGAATTCATGTCTTCTGCATCTCGTGCATTGGCAGGCAGATTCTTTACCACCTGGGGAGCCCCCAAACTTACAGTACTGATCATCTATTATATTCAAGTATTTCATATAAAGACCATTAGACTACTCAAAATTTCCCAACAATATTTTAATACCCATTTTATAAATAAGGAAACCATCCCAAGGTTTTGAGTAGCCCATATAATTCATCTAGTAAGTAAAGGAGTGAAGACCTGAACGTAAGCCTCTCTGGTGCTAAACCCATATTTTTTCATCACATCACACTGCAATTGTAGCCTTAGGAACAATAGATAGGCTTGGAGTGATGCTACAGAGAGAAATAAGAAAAATTCTGAGCCTTAAGACAATTGATACAGCCTGTAAAAATAACTCAATTTTTCCTTCCAATAAATCAGGCATTCTTGTCATTTATTTTTGCATGTAGAGGGCCATACTGTTTGAAGTTGTATTCAGTCAGAAGTACATTCCCCATGTGCCTGCTGTCATCTCTTACTTGATTATAGGAAAACTAAAACATGCAGCAAAGTGTGTAATCTTACTGGCATTGGTTACACTTCCTCCTTATTTACTGCTTGAAACTATGCCCTTTCTTTGGCAAACAATACACTTAGTTAAGAATAACTCTATTATCCTTCTGTAAACAGCACTACTGCAAAGGTGACACTCAATTTCTGCAGCAGAGGCAAGCAGATGGCTCTTCATGGCTCCCCACTGACCAGGCCACAGAGTGGCCTTGATGGCAGCCAGTTGCCTGCCCTCTCAGGGTGAGACATATGAATACAGCTGCTCTTTGGGGAGAGAACTGGACAAGAAAGGAAGAAAAATGACTGTCTAGAGGAGAAAAAGTGAAGCAAAAAAGAGGAAGCCAGAACAACAGGCTCACTTAGAATTTGTTCATTTTACCAAATAATTGCTGCAGAGGAATAAAGACCATTGATATACAGTCTCAGTCATGTCATGGGACAAAGCATAACATTCAATCTGACGTCTGGGCTTCTTGCCCATAATAAAACGTTATTGCATAATGAGACTGATTTCCTGCATAAAAAAAAAGAGGTGAATAATATTTATTTCCATATAAATTATCACCATTAGTTCACAAAATGCTTTCTTTGTTCAGGAATTACAGGAAGGAGGAGACGTCAAAACAGAACATAAAGGAGAAGCAAATTAAATATATTACTAAATCATAATACTTTCATGGAATCCTACAGTTTACCAAAAACTGCCACCATTATTTGGCTAAATTGGACCAAAACCAAACCTTGTAAGACAGGGTCTATAATACTTCTATTATAGATGTTTGGATGGCATCACTGACTCGATGGACATGAGTTTGAGCAAGTTCCTGGAGTTGGTGATGAACAGGGAAGGCTGCCATGCTGCAGTCCATGGGATCTCAGAGTCGGACATGACTGATCAACTGAACTGCACTGCACTGATAATCCTTCTCTTACAGGTGAGAATTCTAGTCTAGAAATCACTGGTTGTGGTGGTTAATTTCATGTGTTGAGTGACCACAGGATGCCCAGATTAAACATTATTTCTGAGCATGTCTGTGATGGTATTCTGAATGAGATTATCATTTGAATGGGTACATCAGTAAAGCAGATTGTAAACCCAATGTGGTGAGAATCATCCAACCTAATGAGAAGAAAAGGCAGAGGAAAGAGAAATTCACCCCTTTATTTTTCCTGCTTCACTGTTTGAACTAAGACATATCATCTTCTCTTGCCCTCGGTCTGGGGTTTACACCATCAGCTCCTCTGGTTCTCAGGCCTTCCAACTTGATGAAATTACAACATGGGCTTTCCTGGGTCTCCAGTTTACAGGTAGAAGATTGTGGAACTTCTTAGCCTCCATAATTGCATTAGCCACATATTATATATATATATATATATATATATATACAATAGCCACATATTTTGTATTTATATAATCTCCTCCCGGTTCTATTTCTCTGGCAAACCCTGGCTAAGAGAAAACAAAGAATCAAGGACTTTACCAGGGACTTCAAATCCAAACTTCAGGAACACATTTTCCATAAGACTATACAACACCCAACTGTGCATTTTACTTTTTTTTTTTACCATTATTTTTTATCTTTTATTTTTTATATTGGAGGCTAATTATTTTACAATATGATATTGGTTGGTTTTGCCATACATTGACATGAATCCACCCCGGGGTGTACATGAGTTCCCCATCCTGAACCCCCCTCCCACCTCCCTCCTCCCTTTATCCTCCCTTTGGGTCATCCCCGCACACCAGCCCCGAGCAGCCTGTAACATGCATCGACCCTGAACTGCTGATTCGTTTCACATATGACAACATACATGTTTCAGTGCCATTCTCCCAAATCATCCCACCCTCACCCTCTGCCACAGAGTCCCAAAGACTGTTCTATACATGTGTGTCTCTTTTGCTGTCTTGTATACAGGGTTATCATTTGCATCTTTCTAAATTCCATATATATGCATTAGTATACTGTATTGGTGTTTTTCTTTCTGGCTTACTTCACTCTGTATAATAGGCTCCAGTTTCATCCACCTCATTAGAACTGATTCAAATGCATTCTTTTTAATGGCTGAGTAATACTCCATTGTGTATATGTACCAAAGCTTTCTTATCCATTCATCTGCAGATGGACAGCTAGGTTGCCTCCATGTCCTGGCTATTATAAACAGTGCTGCAATGAATTGGAGTACATGTGTCTCTTTCAATTCCGGTTTCCTCAGTGTGTATGCCCAGGAGTGCGATTGCTGGATCATATGGCAGTTCTATTTCCAGTTTTTTGAGGAATTGCCACACTGTTCTCTATAGTGGCTGTACTAGTTTGCATTCCCACCAATAGTGTAAGAGGGTTCCCTTCTTTCTTTCCTTCTACTGACACTGGGGTTCTTCATTTCTTCCTTTTCTAGTTGCTTTAGATGTAGAGTTAGGTTATTTAGTTGACTTTTTTCTTGTTTCTTGAGGTGTGCCTGTATTGCTATGAACTTCCCCCTTAGCACTGCTTTTACAGTGTCCCAGAGGTTTTGGGTTGTTGTGTTTTCATTTTCATTCATTTCTATGCATATTTTGATTTCTCTTTTGATTTCTTCTATGATTTGTTCATTATTCAGCAGCGTGTTGTTCAGCCTCCATATGTTGGCATTTTTAATAGTTTTTCTCCTGTAATTGAGATCTAATCTTACTGCATTGTGGTCAGAAAAGATGCTTGGAATGGTTTCAATTTTTTTGAATTTACCAAGGCTAGATTTATGGCCCAGGATGTGATCTATCCTGGAAAAGGTTCCGTGTGTGCTTGAGAAAAAGGTGAAATTCATTGTTTTGGGGTGAAATGTCCTATAGATATCTATTAGGTCTAGCTGGTCTATTGTATCATTTAAAGTTTGTGTTTCCTTGTTAATTTTCTGTTTAGTTGATCTATCTATAGATGTAAGTGGGGCATTAAAATCTCCTACTATTATTGCATTGTTGTTAATTTCCCCTTTCATACTTGTTAGTAATTGTTTTACATATTGCGGTGCTCCTATGTTGGGTGCATAAATATTTATAATTGTTATATCTTCTTCTTGGATTGATCCTTTGATCATTATGTAGTTTCCTTCTTTGTCTCTTTTCACAGCCTTTGTTTTATATTTTGTCTGATATGAGTATTTCTACTCCTGCTTTCTTTTGGTCTCTATTTGCGTGGAATATCTTTTTCCAGCCCTTCACTTTCAGTCTGTATGTGTCCCTCATTTTGAGGTGGGTCTCTTATAGACAATATATATGGGGTTCTTGTTTTTGTATCCATTCAGCCAGCCTTTGTCTTTTGGTTGGGGCATTCAACCCATTTACGTTTAAGGTAATTATTGATAAGTATGATCCCGTAGCCATTTTCTTTATTGCTTTGGGTTCGAGTTTATACACTCTTTCTGTGTTTCCTGTCTAGAGAAAATCCTTTAGCATTTGTTGGAGAGCTGGTTTGGTGATGCTGAATTCTCTCAGCTTTTGCTTGTCTGTAAAGCTTTTGATTTCTCCTTCATATGTGAATGAGATCCTTGCTGGGTATAGTAATCTGGGCTGTAGATTATTTTCTTTCATCACTTTAAGTATATCTTGCCATTCACTCCTGGCCTGAAGAGTTTCTGTTGAAAGATCAGCTGTTATCCTTATGTGAATCCCCTTGTGTGTTATTTGCTACTTTTCCCTTGCTGCTTTTAATATTTGTTCTTTGTGTTTGATCTTTGTTAATTTGATTAATATGTGTCTTGGAGTATTTCGCTTTGGGTTTATCCTGTTGGGGACTCTCTGGGTTTCTTGGACTTGGGTGATTATTTCTTTCCCCATTTTAGGGAAATTTTCAACTATTATCTCCTCAAGTATTCTCTCATGGTCTTTCTTTTTGTCTTCTTCTTCTGGGACTCCTATGATTCGCATTTTGGAGCTTTTAACATTGTCCCAGAGGTCTCTAATATTGTCCTCATTTCTTTTAATTCGTTTTTCTTTTTACCTCTCTGTTTCATTTATTTCTACAATTCTATCTTCTAGCTCTGCCTCTGTTATTCTACTGTTTGTTCCCTCCAGAGTGTTTCTGATCTTATCTATTGCATTATTCATTGTATACTGACTCTTTTTTATTTCCTCTAAGTCCTTATTAAACCTTTCTTCCATCTTCTCAATCCTTTTCTCCAGGTTATTTATCTGTAACTCCATTTTGCTTTCAAGATTTTGAATCATTTTCACCACCAAAATTCAAAATTCTTTATCAGGTAGATTCCCTATATCTTCCTCTTTTGTTTGTGTTGGTGGGCATTTATCTTGTTCCTTTACTTGCTGGGTATTTCTCTGCCTCTTCATCTTGCTTATATTGCTTTGCTTGGGGTGGCCTTTCCCTCTTCTGGCCACTTGTGGAGTTCTCTTTATTATGTAATTTCCTCGCTGTGGGTGGGGTTGGACGGGTGACTTTTCAAGGTTCCCTGGTTATGGAAGCTTGTGTCGGTGTTCTGGTGGGTGCAGCTGGATTTCTTCTCTCTCGAGTGCAATGAAGTGTCCAGTAATGAGTTATGAGATGTCAGTGGGTTTGGAGTGACTTTGGGCAGCCTGTATATTGAAGCTCAGGGCTATTTTCCTGTTGTGCTGGAAAATTTGCGTGGTATGTCTTGCTCTGGAACTTGTTGACCCTTGGGTGGTGCTTGGTTTTAGTGTAGGTATGGAGACGTTTGATGAGCTCCTATCGATTAATGTTCCCTGGAGTCAGGAGTTCTCTGGTGTTCTCAGGATTTGGGCTTAAGCCTCTTGCCTCTGGTTTTTGGTCTTATTCTTGGAGTAGCCCCTAGACTACTCTATCTGTCATTTCCAA
Source organism: Moschus berezovskii (assembly GCF_049115385.1). Taxonomy (NCBI): domain Eukaryota; kingdom Metazoa; phylum Chordata; class Mammalia; order Artiodactyla; family Moschidae; genus Moschus; species Moschus berezovskii. The sequence goes on from NC_142466.1 coordinate 26,414,732, forward strand.
GGTAGTTCTCTCTGTTTTAGCTTCTGTTTGCTGGTCTCTTCAGTGTCTAATTTCCGCCCTGATATTAGGGTGCGGGTGGACACTTTTTCAAGGCTCACTTGTTCAGTCCTGTTCTGGGAAGGGAGGAACACTGCAGACGAATATCTCTGGCGTCTGTGGGGAGTGCTCGCAGCATCTTGGCCACACTGGGTTTGCCCCCGCTCACAGCGCGTGTGTTGTCCCAGTCTGCACTGCACAGGCTCTAGGTTGCTCTGCCAGGAAATGTCCGAGGTCGGCGCTGGGTTGTATGTACTTCCCAGGTCTGAGCGGCTCAAGTTCAGGTTCTCAGGTACTCCACAAAGGTGCAGACTTGGTTGGGCCTGCGTTTTGTGCCTTCCCCGGTCCAAGCAGCTCAGGTGACCAGGTGTTTGGCGAGCGCGGTCGCTGCGACTTAGCGCCTCCCCAGTCTCTGCCACTCGGTTTTCTGGGTGTACAACCGGCGCACCTTCTCAGGGGGATATCGACCTGCCCGAGCCCAAGAAGTCTTGATTAGCAACAAGCCTGCCTGCAGTTTGTATTGGATGCCTTTCTGGGGCCGCGGTTGCCCTCTCAGGCTCTGGCTGACCTCCCTGCCTGTCTCGGCAGGTTGATGGGGGATGGGCCAACTGCAGCCGGCTCGCTCTGCTCAGTCCTTTATTCTGTGAGCGGGGCTGGCCAAGTCTTAGGTTACAGCTTTCTGCCTTTTCGTGGGGAAGCTATCCCAGTCTGCTATGCTATCCCCAGTTCTCTCAGATTGTTCTCGCGGCATTCAAGCCCAGTCCTCTCTCTAAGCAGTTCAGCCGGCTCCTCCCTGCCCAGCCCCCGCTTGCTAATGGCGTATGCAGGCGTCTGCGCTGCTTCTCCACTGCGAGTTACCGTTTGGTGGGTAATCTGTGGGTTTTAAAAATATCTTAAAAAAAAAAAAGAGGGTTATGTGGCCCTCTGAGGTTCTAAGACTCGCCACAGATTCACCAGTAAGAGTGTTTCCTGGTGTTTGGAAACTTCTCTCTTTTTAAAGCCTCCCTTCCCAGGATGGAGCTCCGTCCTTACTTCTTTTGTCTCTCTTTTTATCTTTTATGTTTTTTCCTACCTCCTTTCGAAGACAATGGGCTGCTTTTCTGGGTGCCTGATGTCCTCTGCCAGCATTCAGAAGTTGTTTTGTGGACTTAACTCCACTTTCAAATGTTCTTTTGATGAATTTGTAGGGGAGAGAGTGGTCTCGCCGTCCTATTCCTCCGCCATCTTGTTCCTTGCATTTTACTTTTAAAAAGAATATTTTGAGTCAGCTACTTCTTGTGTATTTCCACAGCTGGGGCACGTAACCTGTACAGTTGCTCAAAGTCTTACAACTACAAGGGCCCTGTCCTTGGTTTTATACTCTGTTGTCACCGTCTTGTCATCTGAACAAGGTGTCCTACATTTTCATTCTGCACTGGGCCCACAAATTACATAGCCAGGGCTGTCCTCAACACCCTACACAAGCCTACCAACACAGATCACACAGTCTTGATTGCAGGTTTTAGTAATGTACTAACGCGACGCGAGAGACGCCGGCCCCGGCGGCGCAGACGCGACGCAAGAGACGCCGGTCCGGGCGCAACGAACCACGCAAAGAGGTGCGGCCGTGAGGAGCTACCCCACGCCTGAGGCCAGGGCTGGCGGCCGAGAGGAGCTACCACACGTCCAACAGGCGGTGGCTGCGCGGGCGCAGGAGGGCCGAGAGGAGCTACTCCGCGTTCAAGGTCAGGAGGGGCAGCCTTGAGGAGATACCCCTCGTCCAAGGTAAGGTACAGCGGCTGCACTTTGCTGGAGCGGCTGTGAAGAGATTTTCCACGACCAAGGTAAGAGAAACCCAAATAAGACAGTAGGTATTGCTAGGGGGCACCAGAGGGCAGACAAACTGAAATCATAATCACAGGAAACTAGCTGATCTAATCACACGGACCACAGCCGAATGTGGTCCCCTGGAGAAGGGAATGGCAAACCACTTCAGTATACTTGCCTTGAGAACCCCATGAACAGTAACAAAGGGCAAAATGATAGGATACTGAATGAGGAATTCCCCAGGTCGGTAGGTGCCCAGTATGCTACTGGAGCTCAGTGGAGAAATAACTATAGAAGGAATAAAGGGATGGATCAAAAGCAAAACCAATACCCAGTTGTGGATGTGACCAATGATAGAAACAAGGTCCGGTGCTGTAAAGAGCAATATTGCATAGGAACCTGGAATGTTAGGTCCATGAATCAAGGCAAATTGGAAGTGGTCAAACAGGAGATGGCAAGAGTGAACGTCGACATTCTAGGAATCAGTGAATTAAAATGGACTGGAATGGGTGAATTTAACTCGGATGACCATTATATCTACTACTGTGGGCAGGAATCCCTTAGAAGAAATGGAGTAGCCATCATGGTCAACAAAAGAGTCCGAAATGCAGTACTTGGATGCAATCTTAAAAATGACAGGATGATTTCTGTTCGTTTCCAAGGCAAACCATTCAATATTACAGTAATCCAGGCCTATGCCCCAACCAGTAATGCTGAAGAAGCCGAAGTTAATCGGTTCTATGAAGACCTACAAGACCTTTTAGAACTAACACCCAAAAAAGATGTCCTTTTCATTCTAGGGGACTGGAATGCAAAAGTAGGAAGTCAAGAAACACCTGGAGTAACTGGCAAATTTGGCCTTGGAGCACGGAATGAAGCAGGGCAAAGGCTAATAGAGTTTTGTCAAGAGAATGCACTGGTCATAGCAAACACCCTCTTCCAACAACACAAGAGAAGACTCTACACATGGACATCACCAGATGGTCAACACCGAAATCAGATTGATTATATTCTTTGCAACCAAAGATGGAGAAGCTGTATACAGTTAGCGAAAACAAGACCAGGAGCTGACTGTGGCTCAGATCATGAACTCCTTATTGCGAAGTTCAGACTTAAATTGAAGAAAGTAGGGAAAACCACTAGACCATTCAGATATGACCTCAATCAAATCCCTTATGATTATGCAGTGGAAGTAAGAAATAGATTTAAGGGACTAGATCTGATTGATACAGTGCCTGATGAACTCTGGACGGAGGTTCGTGACATTGTACAGGAGACAGGGACCAAGACCATCCCCATGGAAAAGAAATGCAAAAGAGCGAAATGGCTGTCTGAGGAGGCCTTACAAATAGCTGTAAAAAGAAGAGAGGCGAAAAGCAAAGGAGAAAAGGAAAGATATAAGCATCTGAATGCAGAGTTCCAAAGAATAGCAAGGAGAGATAAGAAAGCCTTCCTCAGTGATCAATGCAAAGAAATAGAGAAAAACAACAGAATAGGAAAAACAAGAGACCTCTTCAAGAAAATTAGAGATTCCAAGGGAACATTTCATGCAAAGATGGGCTCGATAAAGGACAGAAATGGTATGGACCTAACAGAAGCAGAAGATATTAAGAAGAGGTGGCAGGAATACACAGAAGAACTGTACAAAAAAGATCTTCACGACCAAGATAGTCACGATAATGTGATCACTGACCTAGAGCCAGACATCTTGGAATGTGAAGTCAAGTGGGCCTTAGAAAGCATCACTACGAACAAAGCTAGTGGAGGTGATGGAATTCCAGTTTAGCTATTTCAAGTCTTGAAAGATGATGCTGTGAAAGTGCTGCACTCAATATGCCAGCAGATTTGGAAAACTCAGCAGTGGCCACAGGACTGGAAGAGGTCAGTCTTCATTCCAATCCCAAAGAAAGGCAATGCCAAAGAATGCTCAAACTACCGCACAATTGCACTCATCTCACACGCTAGTAAAGTCATGCTCAAAATTCTCCAAGCCAGGCTTCAGCAATATGTAAACCGTGAACTCCCAGATGTTCAAGCAGGTTTTAGTAAAGGCAGAGGCACCAGAGATCAAATTGCCAACATCCGCTGGATCATGGAGAAACCAAGAGAGTTTCAGAAAAACATCTATTTCTGCTTCATTGACTATGCCAAAGCCTTTGACTGTGTGGATCACAATAAACTGTGGAACATTCTGAAAGAGATGGGAATGCCAGACCACCTGACCTGCCTCTTGAGAAACCTGTATGCAGGTCAGGAAGCAACAGTTAGAACCGGTCATGGAACAACAGACTGGTTCCAAATAGGAAAAGGAGTACGTCAAGGTTGTATATTGTCACCTTGCTTATTTAACTTATATGCAGAGTACATCATGAGGAACGCTGGGCTGGAAGAAGCACAAGCTGGAATCAAGATTGCTGGGAGAAATATCAGTAACCTCAGATATGCAGATGACACTACCCTTATGGCAGAAAGTGAAGAGGAACTCAAAAGCCTCTTGATGAAAGTGAAAGAGGAGAGTGAAAAGGTTGGCTTGAAGCTCAACATTCAGAAAACAAATATCATGGCCTCTGGTCCCATCACTTCATGGGAAATAGATGGTAAAACAGTGGAAACAGTGTCAGACTTTGTTTTTTTGGGCTCCAAAATCACTGCAGATGCTGATTGCAGCCATGAGATTAAAAGACGCTTGCTCCTTGGAAGGAAAGTTATGACCAACCTTGATAGTATATTAAAAAGCAGAGACATTACTTTGCCAACAAAGGTCCGTCTAGTCAAGGCTATGGTTTTTCCCGTGGTCATGTATGGATGTGAGAGTTGGACTGTGAAGAAGGCTGATCGCCGAAGAATCGATGCTTTTGAACTGTGGTGTTGGAGAAGACTCTTGAGAGTCCCTTATACTGCAAGGAGATCCAACCAGTCCATTCTAAAGGAGATCAATCCTGGATGTTCATTGGAGGGACTGATGATAAAGCTGAAACTCCAATACTTTGGCCACCTCATGCGACGAGTTGACTTACTGGAAAAGACTGTGATGCTGGGAAAGGTTGGGGGCGGGAGGAGAAGGGGACGACGGAGAATGAGATGGCTGGATGGCATCACCGACTCTGTGGACATGAGTTTGAGTGTACTCCGGGAGTTGGTGATGGACAGGGAGGCCTGGCGTGCTGTGATTCATGGGGTCGCGGAGAGTCGGACACGAGTGAGCGACTGAACTGAACTGAACTGAACTGATTGCCAGCAGATGGCCATACCTTCTGAGTAGGCCTCTGAGACCTTCCATGATGGACTTGTTACTTCTGATCTCATCTGGGCCCTTTACACTCTCCATTCCAGCCACATTGTCTCTTGGTACTTCTCCTTCTACATGAAAGACCATCTCCTTTGCCTAAAACACTCCCTCATCCCTTCCCCAGATATTTCTGGGCCTCATTCCTTCTCTTCATTTCTCAGTTCAAATGCTATTTCAACAGAGAGAACTTCTTTGACCATGATGTTTACAATGTACCCTTTCTCATCCCATCATTTACCCTGCTTAACCTTCCTTTACAGTACGAGGATAATATCTTAAATAATATATAGTCATTGATTTTATTTTCATTGTTGTTCTGGGCTGAACTGTGTCCCTACAACATTCATACGTTGAAGTCTTAACACCAGTACCTCAGAATGTGACATTTGGAGATAAGGACTTTAAGGAGGTGATTAAGTTACAAGAAGGCCATTGGGGTGGGCCCTAATCAAATCTGACATAATGTCCTTATCAGGGCTTCCCTGGTGGCTCAGAGGTTAAAGCGTCTGCCTCCAATGCGGGAGACCCGGGTTCGTTCCCTGGGTCGGGAAGATCCCCTGGAGAAGGAAACGGTAACCCACTCCAGTATTCTTGCCTGGAGAATCCCATGGACGGAGAAGCCTGGTAGGCTACAGTCCACGGGGTCGCATAGAGTCGGACACGACTGAGCAACAGAACGGAACGGAATGTCCTTATCAGAGGAGGAAATTTATACACAGAGACACCAGGGGAATGCACACACAAAGGAAATATCACATGAGAACACAGCTAGAGGGTGGCCCTATGCAAGTCAAGGAGAGCGTATTCAGGAGAAACCAAACTTGTTGACACCTTGATCTTGGATTTCAAGTCTCCAGAACTGTGAGAAAATAAATTTCCTTTGTTTAGCTTCCAGTCTGTGGTATTTTGTTATGACAGCCTTTAGCAAACTAATACAATTATCTTTGCCATCCACCAGAATGTGATGTCTCTGACAGAAGGGATTTTGTTTCATCCACTGCTAAAGGCTCAATGCCAAGCAACAGACACAGTAGATAATTTTTAATTGTTGAATCAGTTCAGTTCAGTTCAGTCACTCAGTCATGTCCAACTCTCCGTGACCCCATGAATCACAGCACGCCAGGCCTCCCTGTCCATCACCAATTCCCGGAGTTCACTCAAACCCATGTCCACAGAGTCGGTGATGCCATCCAGACATCTCATTCTCGGTCGTCCCCTTCTCCTCCCGCCCCCAACCTTTCCCAGCATCAGAGTCTTTTCCAGTGAGTCAACTCGTCGCATGAGGTGGCCAAAGTATTGCAGTTTCAGCTTTAGCATCAGTCCTTCCAATGAACACCCAGGATCGATCTCCCTTAGAATGGACTGGTTGGATCTCCTTGCAGTACAAGGGACTCTCAAGAGTCTTCTCCAACACCACAGTTCAAAAGCATCAATTCTTCTAATTTCACAATTACTTAAGAGGAATGCAAAAAGAATTTCCAAATACTCTGTGCTATCCAAATATTTTATTTTCTGTGCTACCTGAATTAATTATGCCACAGAAAACCTTGGGAACCATTTTGTTAAACAAAGGTTCTCATTGTAATGGGACTTGACCAGCTCTGTATTTTTACCCAGGCTTGTAATGCACCCACTAATGGATTCTGTCAGGACCAAGAGACCGAAGATCACAATCATGCTAGAAGGAAGGCTATTGTCACACAGTATTTGTTATTAGAAAAATTACAAAAAACAACCTACGGCAAAAATCAATCGGGAACTAAAAGGATACCCCAGAATCTCCCTCCCATGCATTTCTTTGATAGTCAAGATCAGTTGTAACTAATTACTTTCAGCACTTCTAAAGCTACATAACCACAGCTTTATTCTAACAAACAACACATTCAAATTGCTGCATGTTCTTCAGCTCGTGTCAATATCATCACAGCTTTTGTCCTCACATTAACAGGACAAAACAGGAGAGTAGCTAATTACCAATCAGCACATTGATTGACAGTCCCACAATTCTCAACTTCTATGCCCAGGGTGGCTAGTATTCTCTAGGAGGTGACATATTGAGCTTTTCAGGCATTTCTGCCTCTGATGACATTTTTGACATGGGCTGTTAGGCTCTGACAGCTTTCACTGGGTAGGTAACTGGAGCTACCTGAGTGTCACAAGGCCCCAAAAGAACATACGAAGTTATCCTCTTGGGCACAGGATATATCTACCGCCTAACACAGTGCAGACCTATAGAAAATGTTATATAGATGTTAATGCTTTCCATTTATAAATGTGTAAGATCAAAAGGAAAGGGAAATTGTGGTAGAAATTTCAGAGTAACTCTTGTTTTACACTTGACTTCCTCACAAGTCTTAATTCCATGCTACTGAAAACAGAGAAAGAATTGGATGTACTAAGAGGACTTTATGCCAGCTACTCAGAGAAGCTTATTAATACCTAAAGTTATTTAATTATAAACCTAAACCTCTGGAGGAACTATTTCTATCAATAAGGGGTGATGAATCTAAGGTTCAGAAAATTCAAGAACTTATCCAAGATCATGCACTTAGAAGTTACAGTAATGACATTGTCAAGCATTCCAATTTCTGGTGAAAGAAACTAATTCCTCCTTTTGGGAAACCAGCCCTTATCCTACCCTCAGCCTTTGAGATTTGGTTGGGACAGACCTAACAAGTGGTCTTGAGGAATGGACGTGTAACCTAAGTCCATGTATCTATAGCAATAAGAGAACAAGGATGACATCTGGGACTTTTGCAGGAATTGTTACACATATATTACACTGAACCTACCACACCATCATAGGAAGAAAACCTGGCTAGAAATGAAGCAACCAGAGCAAAAAGCAAAGCAGAAAATGAAAAGTCCTGGTCCAGAGAGGGACTGAAAGAGAGAGAGATTACAGAAGCATAATTTGACTCCTTCATCTAGCCATGCCACAAAGGTCTCACAGATCCATACCTTAGGCTTTTCATTTTGTCTTCCATTGACTTTTTTCCCTAAAGCAAATTTAAGTATTTTTTGTTTTTGTTTTTCATCACATGCAATCAAGAGTCCTGTAGGACATCTAGGATAGGGATGTACACTATTTTTGACCAATCATTACTCATTTTATGATGTTCTTTTCCCATGACTGGCTCAATAGTTTAGGTTTTATTGATTTAGTTAGTTATTGAAAACTAATACCAACAAGGACAATCTGACTCTACTATCTTCATTCTAATAATAATCACCATAGGAATCACCATGTGTTATACATCATAACATAGTGTCAACCCTGCCATGAAATGAGATAATAAGTGTTTCCTAGGATATCAATATCTTCGGATACTTGCTCTACCTCCTAAGGAACTTCCAGATGAGACCAAGGCTTGGAGACCTAAAGAACTTGACCAAGATCACTCGGATAGCTAGTGGCAAAGATAAGTTGATCACTCATCACTCTCTTGTTACAAATACCTTTTGGAATTACAAGACAAATAACCAGAAAGATAGATAGCCTTTCCTGTAACTTGTAAACACTTCAATCAATTTAAGATGGGTGAAAAAAGCTCAGTACTAAATATCTTAAGAATGGGTGCCTCATTTCTAAGCTAAATAGCCAATTAAAAATTTCCCTTTATCCATGGTTTTAAACTTTATTTTGAGGACCCAAGGACTAAGAGTTGGGGTGGGCATATTTAATAATCAAAATATCTTGAAGTAAAATTATATCAAATTTAAACATGGAATTCTTAAAATATCTCCACAGATTCTGGGAGAAGCTGTTTGAAAATCACTCTTCTAGAGTAAATAGAAAATATTGTTGTTTGTTTACATTTGGAACCAGAGAATAGTCTGAAAATGGACAGAACAAGTCAAAAGAGGCTGAGAACCAGCTATAAGCTCCAGTTATCTGTATGGAATGGGAGTGAACATCCTAGGGAACAGAGTCCAGAGAAGGGTCATACCTGGAGAGAGCTGTTACAGAGCTAGTCGGATTGTCCAAGAGGCCCCAGAGCAGGCAGCATGGTCAGAGACAGGATTTGAGGCCTAGGTGGTAGAAGGTTACAGTCAAGAAACTGGAATATTAGATGTGTTAGTTAATAAATAATTAAATAATCGATTAATTATTAATGAATTAAATGAATTATCAAAGAAGAGGTTAAGAGAAAGGACAGGGATTGAAACATGTTACTGAAACTGGGATACAAGCTGTGGCTTAGTCTTGGGGTGTGTGTGTATACTAAGTTGCTTCAGTCATATCCAGCACTTTGTGACCCTATAGACTATAGCCTGCTTCTCTGGTAGCTCAGCAGTAAAGAATCTGCCTGCAATGCAGAAGTAAAAGATGCAGGTTTGATCCTGGGTAGGGAAGATCCTCTGGAGGAGGACTTGGCAACTCACCCCAGTATTCTTGCCTGGAAAATCCCATGGACAGAGGAGCCTGGTGGGCTACAGTCTGTGCACGTGTGCGTGCTAAGTCTCTTTAGTCGTGTCCGACTCTTTGCGACCCTGTGGACCATAACCCCACCAGGGGTCGAACTTGCATCTCTTATGTCTCCTGAATTGACAGGCAGGTTCTTTACCACTAGCACCACCTGAGAAGCATAGTCTTGGGATCCTAATTAATAAAGTAAGAAAATCAGATTAGTGAAAGGTCTACCCAAAGACCTCGGTGTAGGTCCTCCCAAGTTATCTGTCTGAAGCATCTTCATTTTTCCAGAACAGGAGCAGGATTACCTCTAGAACCTGAAGCTAGACTAAACTGTCAGTTGGGAAACTTAATTGACCCAGATGTAGAAAGGCTGTAGGGACAGATGCTGTCCCATATAATACGCACATATTCCAAAAATCTGTTGAGTAAATGTTTACATTTGAATCACACTGTGACATTAAAAATATAGCCCTAATTACATAATAAAACAACAACCTTAAAAACCTTGATATTTACATAAATTCTGTCAAAGGCAGCCAATCAGAACTCTTTTATTTAACCTTTTCAAAAGTTAATCAGATAGGCAATTATTCCATGTATCTTATCTGCATACCCAAATAAAAGTCATGTTATATTAAAATATAGTAGACTATTAATACCTTTTTCATATTCATTAGCTTCATGAAATCTGAAGTAGGCCCAGAGCAAATCCCAAACAGAAAGGACTGCTGCTTGGTAAACACTCAGCCACCACCTACAAAGACAATTTGCCATGGAGTGTCAGACATGTCTAGTATGGCTTATGAATGAAATAAGCCATACTTAATTAGCTTCTTCTCCCTCATTTTGACCCTCTCCAGGCCTGCAAAATGACGCCAAAGTAATCTTTCTGAGACAAAGTAAATCACTCTTTTGTTTAAATCTTTTCATGGCTCCTAGTGTCTCACATCGGAGAAGGCACTGGCAAGCCACTCCAGTACTCTTGCCTAGAAAATCCCATGGACGGAGGAGCCTGGTAGGCTGCAGTCACTACAAGTCAGACATGACTGAGCGACTTCACTTTCACTTTTCACTTTCACACATTGGAGAGGAAAATGGCAACCCACTCCAGTGTTCTATGGGGTCACACAGAGTCGGACACAACTGAAGTGATTTAGCAGCAGCAGCAGTGTCTCACATGATAAACTGTAATCTCATAAGCAAAACGTGAAAGATTCTCTATCCACTAATCTCTGTCTACCTCCAATACCTTGTGCTCCAGAACCAAAACTGCTCACTCTTCCCAAACATGGGGTTACTTTGTGTGTGCGCATTACTGTCTCCTCTACCTTGAACAGTGTCTTCCCACTATCCCTGAAATCCAGTGAATTTCAATTCGTCTTTCAAAGTAAAATTCAAAGGTTTTCTTCTGTGAACTTGTTTTCTTTTTCTAACCTGCATTATATTTTAAACATACTTTTATTAGAGCCCACTATTCTGAATTTCATGTCCTATTCCTTCTCTCTTCTGGTCTATCACAGGGCTAATTAAGCTCTCTATGTTTCCTTAATGTATTTGAGAATAGAGCAGTTTAAAGGGAAGTATAATTCACCATTTTCTGTGTAGGATCTTAGACAAGGTCAAACATTTCTGACATAACATCCTAGAAGATCCATTAGATAATTATGGTCATTTTTTAAATTATAGATCATGTAATCAGTACATTTGAGAAACAATGGTGGCTTTTTCCAACATGCCCCTGAATACTTCTCTAGGTTTTCATACATTGGTCTAAAATTCATACTTTTTATAGTATAATCTTTTTTATTCTTATCTACTCACAGCTTCTTCTATTAAAGAAAAACAAATAGTACATCCTAATAGTTCTGAAAACTATTGACTTACCAATGCCTCTTACTTTTTATTCTTACTTTGTACTCCTAGTATTTTATTACACTGAACTATGTATAATGCAAATGTCTCCTTAGTTGCAAAAATGCATATTTGTATGATTCTGACCTTCACTTTCCTTCTCTAAAAAGTATTCCCAGATATTCTTAGAAGTAGCCAGAGAATATCAAATATAAGTTTATAAATAAATACACTCTCACTAGTCTGAATTTATGCCTGCTGGAATTATCGTTAGGAAATATTTCCTGCCACATCCAAGACACTGTAATACTCAAGATATGGAAGCTAATCAGCTATTGAACTGCAAAGTAGGAGAATATTGCTCTTTCCTTGGGTTTCTTTCTTCTGGATGAAGTTGTACACAGTGCTACAGATGCTACTTACAACAACTTCAATATTGACCTCCAGTCAATCCCACTGCTTTCTTTATACATAATTCAAGGCTTCCTAGGTGGCACAGTGGTAAAGAAGGTGCAAGAGCCTCAGATTCAATCTCCCTGGGTCAGGAAGATCCTCTTGAGAAGGAAATGGCAACTGACCAGTATTCTTGCCTGGGAAATTCCAGACAGAGGAACCTGGTGGGCTACAATCCATGGGGTCACAAAGAGTTGGACATGACTGAGTAACTAAGCACACATATATTCAAGGGCAGTGGTCTTAGGGAACTGATCTGAATGGGAGGCACTATGCTACCTTTCTTTTCTCCTTCAAATGTACAGGTTTTCACTTTCCTTCAGTCCCGCCTCCTCTCAGCATGAAACTTTACTAAAGCCTCTGAGGTCTTCACACAATAGTTTTACACCAGCCTCACCCCAAGTATCTGCCAGGCATGCATAGGCAAGTCTAATTTTTACTTAGACTCAAGCTGCACTACTAGCTAAATATATAAAATTCCATGCCTGGCATACATTAGATATCCAATAGAAAGTGAAAGTCACTCACTCATGTCTGACTCTTTACGGCCCCATGGACTATACAGTCTATGGAATTCTCCAGGCCAGAATACTGGAGTAGGTAGCCTCTCCCTTCTCCAGGGGATCTTCTCAACAAAAGGATTGAACCCAGGTCTCCTGCATTGCAGGTAGATTCTTCACCAGCTGAGCCATGAGGGAAGCCCATTCGATAACTACATATCTAATAAATGTATAAGAATGAAGTCAGACTGGTACATAACTCATCAACTCAATCAGCAGCTCCGGCTCTCGATTTCTTCCTTACAGTGTTGGTGCTTAGGTATTTCATTCTTTTCTTGATGACCTCCAAAATCATCCATTCTATCATTGCTGGAAAATATTTTCTCCGCAGGCACACAGTGTCTGTATTAGAGGTCAGTCCAAGGTGGACTATGGCTCTTAATTCGTAAAATTTGGATGTGGCCAACCACAACCTCTGAGTCTTCCCTGGTGGCTCAGAGGTTAAAGAATCTGTCTGCAATGCAGGAGCAGCAGGAGACACAGGTTCAATTCCTGGGTTGGGATGATCCCCTGGAGGAGGAAATGGTAACCAACCCCAGTACCCTTGCATGGAGAATCACACTGACAAGGAGCCTGGTGGGCTATAGTTCACAGGATAGCAAAGAACCAGACACAATGGAAGCGACTTAGCACACACACACACAACCACAACCTCTAGCCTGATGGATGTGATCCAAGCTTTCCTAATGTGAACCATAACCACCAAGAGGTGATTCACAGTCTTTCTTTTCTGAGTCCAACCCACTGAGTCTCAGCACACTGAACTGTGGCTGAGACCACTGAGAAAGAGACACTCTATTTCAAAAGGAGTTGCTAAGATGAAAGGATATAAGCCTAGAATTACTGCTGACTTTTTCTAAGACTTGAGGAAAGCCTGCCTGAGAAATAAAAATGGAAAAACAAAGCTGAAAGATGGTGAGACACTGATTCCTGACAGCACCAATTTGAGACCTTTATCCAGTTATAATAGGCATTATCTCCCCAAATTTTTCAGTTACGTAAGTCAATAAGTTCCCTATTATTGATGAATCCAATCTGAGTTCAGTTTTTGTCATTTGTAATAAAAATGCACCACCAACATGACAAGAAAGTTATTGCTCATGTTTCCTGAATTCTTTGAAAAATATTCTAATTAATGCATTCCCCCTAGAGTCAATATTCTGGGTTCTGTTTAACACTATTAATCATATTCATGACTCAGGCCACAAGACAAAAAAATTCCATATGAGTATATAATTTTAAAAATCTAACAAGTCTACTTCCACTCCATGGTGGCAGATTACATTTTCCAAAATTGACCACAGCAATATTTCTGGTTCCACATGTGCTTCAAGCACTTTGTCACTCCCTATTAAGAAACTGATCCTATTTCCCCACTAGAAACACTGGGCTGACTTTACGAATACCAGCATGAATAGAGGTAGCTGAAGAGATAATGCATGACTTCAAAGCTAGGTCATCAACAGCAATATAGCGCTCTCTCTCTTCTCTGATTCTACTTCGATCTCTTGTCTTTATCCTTGGAATCCAACTACCTTTTGTGAGGAAAGATCAGGCCAACTGTATGGGTATTACCCTTTGACAAGTTACTCTAGCCCCTACTCTCAATTCTTCCAACTGAGGCCCCAGATATTACTAAGCAGAGTATAAGCCATCCCATTATGCCCTATCTAAATTCCTGATTCATGAGAGAAAACAATTACTGTTGTTTCAAGCCACTACATTTTGGGATAAATTTTTGTACAAAGCAATAGATAAGTAATATATTAATTCCTATCATTACTCTCTTAATTCACTTGATTTTTATGAGACCTACTTTTTAAAACTATACTGGCTTCCCCATATTTTAAGGCACTTAACCCAGTTCTCAGTCTTTCAACTTTCACCACAGGATCCCTTTCACTCTTTCTTTCCATGGACCTCATGCTATGAAAGTTTATCTGCTTAATAAGCTACAGTATATACATGTCAACTTGCTTTTATTTTTCTCATTAATTAGATATAAGTTAATACTTGTTATTTTTATTGAAGAATAATTGCTTTACAGAATTTTGCTGTTTTCCGTCAAACCTCAACATGAATCAGCCATAGGTAAACATATATCCCCTTCCTTTTGAAAGTCCTTCCTAGCTCCCTCCCCATCCCACCCCTCTAGGTTGATACAGAACCCCTGTTTCAGTTTCCTGAGCCATACAGCAAATTCCCATTAGGCTATCTATTTTACATAATGGTAATGTAAGTTTCCTTGTTACTCCTTCCATACATCTCACCCTCTCCTCCCCTCTCCCCATGTCCATAAGTTCATTGTCTATATCTCTTTCTCCACTGCTGCCATGTAAATAAATTCTTCAATACCATTTTTCTAGATTCCATATATATGCAGTATTTATCTTTCTCTGACTCACTTCACTCTGTATAATAAGTTCCAAGTTCATCCACTTCATGAGAACTGACTCAAATACATTCCCTTTTATGGCTGAGTAACAGTTCATTGTGTATATGTACCACATCTTCTTTATCCATTCATCTGTCAATGGACATCTAGGTTGCTTCCATGTTCTAGCTATTGTAAATAGCACTGCAATGAACAATGGGATACATGCGTATCTTTCAATTTTGGTTTCCTCAGGGTCTATGCCTAGGAGTGGGATTGCTGGATCATATGGTGGTTTTATTTGTAGTTTTTTTAAGGAATCTCCATACCATCTTCCATAGTGGCTGTATCAGTTTACCTGCGCACCAGTGCAAGAGCATTTCCTCTTCTCCACACTCTCTCTAGCATTTATTGTTTGTAGACTTTTTGATGATGGCTATTCTGACTGGTGTGAGGTGATATCTCGTTGTAGTTTTGATATGCAGAGTACATCATGAGGAACGCTGGGCTGGAAGAAGCACAAGCTGGAATCAAGATTGCTGGGAGAAATATCAATAACCTCAGATATGCAGATGACACCACCCTTATGGCAGAATGTGAAGAGGAACTAAAAAGACTCTTGAGGAAAGTGAAAGAGAAGAGTGAAAAGGTTGGCTTGAAGCTCAACATTCAGAAAACAAAGATCATGGCATCTGGTCCCATCACTTCATGGGAAATAGATGGGGAAACAGTGGAAACAGTGTCAGACTTTAATTTTTTGGGCTCCAAAATCACTGCAGATGCTGATTGCAGCCATGAAATTAAAAGACGCTTACTCCTTGGAAGGAAAGTTATGACCAACCTAGACAGGATATTAAAAAGCAGAGACATTACTTTGCCAACCAAGGTCCGTCTAGTCAAGGCTATGGTTTTTTCCTTGGTCATGTATGGATGTGAGAGTTGGACTGTGAAGAAAGCTGATCGCCGAAGAATTGATGCTTTTGAACTGTGGTGCTGGAGAAGACTCTTGAGAGTCCCTTGGACTGCAAGGAGATCCAACCAGTCCATTCTAAAGGAGATCAATCCTGGGTGTTCATTGGAAGGACTGATGCTGAAGCTGAAACTGCAATACTTTGGCCACCTCATGCGACGAGTTGACTCACTGGAAAAGACTCTGATGCTGGGAAAGGTTGGGGGCGGGAGGAGACAGGGACGACAGAGAATGAGATGGCTGGATGGCATCACCGACTCTGTGGACATGAGTTTGAGTGAACTCCGGGAGTTGGTGATGGACAGGGAGGCCTAGCGTGCTGTGATTCATGGGGTCGCAGAGAGTCGGACACGACTGAGCGACTGAACTGAACTGAATAATGAGTGATGTTGAGCATCTTTTCATGTGTTTGTTAGCCATCTGTATGTCTTCTTTGGAGAAATGTCTATTTAGGTCTTTTTCCCACTTTGATTGGTATTGGTATTGGTATTCTGGTATTGAGTTGTACCAGCTGCTTGCATATTTTGGAAATTAATCCTTTGTCAATTATTTTATTTGCTATTATTTTCTCCCATTCTGAGTGTTGTCTTTTCACCTTGCTTATAGTTTCCTTTCCTTTTTTTTAATTTATTTTAATTGGAGGCTAATTACTTTACATTATTGTATTGGTTTTGCCATACATTGACATGAATCTGTCCCGGGTATACTTGTGTTCCCCATCTTGAACCCCCCTCCCATCTCCCTCCCCATCCCATCCCTCTGGTTCATCCCAGTACACCAGTCCCAAGCATCCTGTATCATGCATCCTTTTCTATGCAAAAGCTTTTAAGTTTAATCAGGTCCCACTTGTTCACTTTTGTTTTTACTTCCAATACTCTAGGAAATGGGTCATAGAGGATCTTGCTTTATGTCATTGAGTGTTCTGCCTGTCTTTTCCTCTAAGAGTTTTATAGTTTCTGGTCTTACATTTAGGTCTTTAATCCATTTTGGATTTATCTTTGTGTATTGGAAGGACTGATCCTAAAGCTGAAATTCCAATACTTTGGCCACCTCATGTGAAGAGTTGACTCACTGGAAAAGACTTTGATGCTGGGAGGGATTGGGGCCAGGAGGAGAAGGGAATGACAGAGAATGAGGTGGCTGGATGGCA
Source organism: Moschus berezovskii (assembly GCF_049115385.1). Lineage (NCBI taxonomy): Eukaryota > Metazoa > Chordata > Mammalia > Artiodactyla > Moschidae > Moschus > Moschus berezovskii. The sequence goes on from NC_142466.1 coordinate 26,431,638, forward strand.
TCACTGACTCAATGGACGTGAGTTGAGTGAACTCTGGGAGTTGGTGATGGACAGGGAGGCCTGGCGTGCTGTGATTCATGGGGTCGAAAAGAGTCAGACACGACTGAGCAACTGAACTGAACTGATGGTGTTAGGAAATGTTCTAACTTCAGTCTTTTACATGGAGCTGTCCAGTTTTCCCAGCACCATTTATTGAAGAGACTGTCTTTGCCCCATTGTATATTCTTGCCTCCTTTGTAAAAAATAAGGTACCCATAGGTGCATGGGTTTATTTCTGGGCTTTCTTATTCCATTGGTCTATATTTCTGTTTTTGTGCCAGGACCATACTGTCTTGATGACTGTAGCTTTGTAGTATAATCTGAGATCAGGAAGGTTGATTCCTCCAGCTCCATCTTTCTTTATTAAGACTGCTTTGGCTATTCAAGGTCTTTTGTGTTTCCATATGAATTGTGGAATTTTTTGCTCTAGTTCTGTGAAAAATGCCATTGGTAATTTGATAGGGAATCACATTAAATCTGTAGATTGCATTTGGTAGTATAGTCATTTTCACAATATTGATTCTTCCCACCCAGGAACATGGAATATCTTTCCATCTGTTTATCATCTTTGATTTCTTTCATTAGCATCATAATTTTCTGTGTACAGTTCTTTTGTCTCTTCAGGTAAGTATATTCCTAGATATTTAATTTTTTTGTTGCAATGGTGAGTGGGACTGATTCCTTAATTTCTCTTCCTGATTTTTCATTGTTAGTATATATGCAAGTGATTTCTGTGAATTGATTTTGTATCCTGAAATTTTTTCTAAATTCACTGATTAGCTCTAGTAATTTTCTGATTCTATCTTTAGGGTTTTCTATGTACAATATCATGTCATCTGCAAACAGTGAGAGCTTTATTTCTTCTTTTTTAATCTGGAGTCCTTTATTTCTTTTTCTTTTCTGACTGCTGTAGCTAGGACTTCCAGAACTATGTTGAATAACTGTGGTGAAAATGGACATCCTTGTCTTGTTTCTGATCTTAGGGGGAATGCTTTTAGCTTTTCACCATTGAGAATAATGTTTTCTGTAGGCTTCTCCTATATGGTCTTTACTGTGTTGAGGTAGGTTCCTTCTATGCTCATTTTTAAGAGTTTTAATCATAAATGGGTGCTGAATTTCATCAAAGGCTTTTTCTGCATCTATTGAGATGATCATATAGTTTTTATCTTTCAATTTGTTAATATGGTGTATCACATTGATTGATTTGCATATATTGAAGAATCCTTGCATCTCTGGAATGAACCCAACTTGATCATGGTGTATGAGCTTTTTGATGTGTTGCTGAATTCTGTTTGCTAAATTTTGCTGAGGATTTTTGCATCTATGTTCATCAGTGATACTAGCCTGTAGTTTTCTTTTTTTGTGTTGTTTTTGTCTGGTTTTGGTATCAGAGTGATGGTGGCCTCATACAATGAGCTTGGAAGTGTTCCTTCCTCTGCAATTTTTTGAAAGAGTTTTAGGATAGACATTAGCTCTTCTCTAAATGTTTGATAGAATTCTCCGGTGAAGCCATCTGGTCCTGGGCTTTTGTTTTTTGGGAGATTTTTGATCACAGCCTCAATTTCAGTGCTTGTAACTGGGTTGTTCATAATTTCTATTTCTTCCTGGTTCAGTCTTGGAAGATTGAACTTTTCTAAGAATCTGTCCATTTCTTCCAAGTTATCTATTTTATTGCCATATAGTTGTTCATAATAATCTCTTATTATCCTTTGCATTTCTGCATTGTCTGTTGCAATCTCACCTTTTTCATTTCTAATTTTGTTGATTTGATTCATCTCTCTTTTTTTCTTTATGAGTCTGACTAAAGATTTGTTTTTTTTTTTTTTAATTAATTTATTTTCAGTTCAGTTCAGTTCAGTCGCTCAGTCATGTCCAACTCTCCGCAACCCCATGAATTGGAGGCTAATTACTTTACATTATTGTATTGGTTTTACCATACATAAATTTTGTTTAACTTCTCAAAAAGCCAGTTTTTAGTTTTATTAATCTTTACTATTGTTTCTTTCACTTCTTTTTCATTTATTTCTGCTTGGATCTTTAAGATTTCTTTCCTTCTACTAATTTTGGGGATTTTTTGTTGTTGTTCTTCTTTTTCCAGTTGTTTCAGGTGTAAAGTTAGGTTGTCTGTTCAATGTTTTTCTTGTTTCTTGAGGTAGGATTGTATTGCTATAAACTTCCCTCTTAGAACTGCTTTTGCCGCATCCCACAGGTTTTGGGTTGTTATGTTTTCACTGTCATTTGTTTCTAGAAATTTTTTATTTCCCTTTAGATTTCTTCAGTAACCTGTTGGTTATTTAGAAACGTGTTGTTTAATCTCCATGTGTCTGTGTTTCTTACACTTTTTTCTTGTAATTGATATCTAGTCTCACTCATAGCATTGTGGTCGGAGAAGATGCTTGAAATGATTTCAATTTTCTTAAATTTACTGAGGTTTGATTTGTGACCCAATGTGTGTTCTATCCTGGAGAACGTTCCATCTGCACTTGAGAAAGAGGTGTATTATTCTTCATTTTAATCAAATGTCCTGAAGACATCAATCTCATCTAATGTATCATTTAAGACTTGTGTTTCCTTATTAATTTTCTGTTTTGATGATCTGTCCATTGGGGTAAATGGGGTGTTAAAGTCTCCTCCTGTTACTGTGTTACTGTCAATTTCTCTCTGTTTTTTTTTTTTAATAAAAATTTTTTAAACAAACCCTTGTGTTGAGGGCTGACTTTCAATATCAATTTCTCTTTTTATGTCTGTTAGTATTTGTCTCCTGTATTGAGACATATGTCTATGTTGAGTGCATAGATATTTACAATTGTTATGTCTTCCTCTTGGATTGATCCCTTAATCACTATGTAATGTCCTTCCATATCTCTTGTAATCTTCTTTATTTTAAGGTCTATTTTGTCTGATATGAGGTTTGCTACTCCAGCTTTCTTTTGATTCCCATTTGCATCAAATATATTTTTCCATCCTCTCACTTTCAGTCTATATGTGTCACTTGAGGTCTGAAGTGGGTTTCTTGTAGACAGCATATATATGGGTCTTGTTTTTGGATCCATTCAGCCAGTATGTGTCTTTTGGTTGGAGTATTTAATCCATTTACATTTAAAGTAATTATTGATATGCATGTACCTATTGCCATTTTCTTAATTGTTTGGGGTTGATTTTGCAGATCTTTTTCTTCTCTTTTATTTCTTGACTATATAAGTCCCTTTAACTTTTGTGGTAAAGCTGGTTTGGAGGTACTGAATTCTCTTAACTTTTGCTTGTTTGAAAAGCTTTTTATTTCTCCATCAATTATGAATGAGATCCTTGCCAGGTAAAATAATCTTGGGTTGTAGACTTTTCCCTTTCAGTATCCTTCCATTCCCTTCTGGCCTGCTGAGCAATCAGCTGTTAAGCCTATGGGGTTTCCCTTGTATGTTACTTGTTGCTTCTCCCTTGCTGCTTTTAATATTCTTTCTTTGTGTTTAGTCTTTGTTAGTTTGATTAGTATGTGCCTTGGTGTGTTTCTCCTTGAGTTTATCGTGTATGGGACTCTTGTGCCTCTTGGACTTGACTGACTATTTCCTTTTCCATGTTGTGGAAATTTTCAACTATAATCTCCTGAAAATTTTTCTCAGACCCTTTTTTTTTTCTCTTCTTCTTCTTCTGGGACCCCTATAATTCAAATGTTGGTGCATTTCATATGCTCCCAGAGGTCTCTGAGACTGTCCTCAGCTCGTTTCATTCTTTTTACTTTATTCTGCTCTTCAGAAGTTATTTCCACCATTTTATCTTCCAGCTCACTGATTCATTCTTCTGCTCCAGATATAATGCTATTGATTCCTTCTAGAGTCCTGGGTGTTCACTGGAAGGACTAATGCTAAAGTTGAAACTCCAATACTTTGGCCAACTCATGCGAAGAGTTGACTCACTGGAAAAGACTCTGATGCTGGGAGGGATTGGGGGCAGGAGGAGAAGGGGACGACAGAGAATGACATGGCTGGACGGCATCACCAACTCAATGGACATGAGTTTGAGTGAACTCTGGGAGTTGGTGATGGACAGGGAGGCCTGGCGTGCTGTGATTCATGTGGTTGCAAAGTCGGACATGACTGAGCGACTGAACTGAACTGAACTGGAGAGTATTTTTAATTTCAGTAATTGTGTTGTTTGTCTCTGTATATTTATTATTTAATTATTCTTCTTCTGCTGCTGCTGCTAAGTCACTTCAGTCGTGTCCGACTCTGTGCGACCCCATAGATGGAAGTCCACCAGGCTCCCCTGTCCCTGGGATTCTCCAGGCAAGAACACTGGAGTGGGTTGCCATTTCCTTCTCCAATGTGTGAAAGTGAAAACTGAAAGTGAAGTCACTCAGTCGTGTCCGACCCCTAACGACCCCATGGACTGCAGCCCACCAGGCTCCTCTAGGTCTTTGTTAATTGATTCTTGCATTTTCTCCATTCTGTTTTCAAGATTTTTGATCATCTTTACTATCATTATTCGGAATTCTTTTTCAGGTTGTTTGCCTATTTCCTCTTCATTTATTTGGACTTCTGTGTTTCTAGTGTTCCTTCATTTGTGCAGTATTTCTCTTCCTATTCATTATTTCTTTTAAGTTATTGTGTTTGAGGTCTCTTTTTCCCAGGCTTCAAGGAAAGTTGAATTATTTTCTTGAAGAAGGTTGAATTTTTTCTTCTTTTTGGTTTCTGCCCTCCTAAGGTCAGCCCAGTGGTTTGTGTGACCTTTGTATAGGGTCTTTTGTGCTAAGTTTTTGTTTGTTTGTTTTTCCTCTGAGTGAAGTGGTAGTCCTGTCTGCTGATGACTGGGTTTGTATGTTTGTTTTGTTTGTTGTTTAGATGAGGCATCCTGCACAGGGTGCTACTGGTGGTTGGGTGATGCAGGGTCTTGTATTCAAGCAGTTTCCTTTGTGTGAGTTCTCACTGTTTGATACTCCCTAGGGTTAGTTCTCTGGTAGTCTAGTGTCTTGGTGTCAGTGCTCCCACTCCAGAGGCTCAGGGTTTGATCTACTGTATCCAGTCTAGTATTTTTCTCATGTTGTCTCTTGAGCATAGACTAAGGAATCCAGAGAGCTGGGTTCATATTCCAGGTCTGCCACTTACTAGTACGATCTTGGGCAAATTACTTAACCTCTCTGTGCCTCGGTTTTTTATCAGATTCTTCCCAAATAAGTGATTATGCAACTTCCAAATGCTTTCATTCAATCACTGGATAGCTCTGTGGGGTGGGAATTTGTTCTTTAGACCTCAGACGCAGCTTCAGGGTTTTGTGGAAGAAAGCCTTCACTCCCCCAGGAGCTTTCATCTCCATTGTCCAATACTTGTTAATTTAATAACTAATAATTCACTGATAAAATGAAGCTTTTAACCACTTTTGGAACACATTAACAGTAATCTTTGAAAAGTTGTCTAATGTGAACCAGCAGTAGGAAAGTACTGTCAAACTGACATCGATTGACATACTATAATTTTATTTTGGCTACACATCCACAATTTGTTCCAACTTATTGACCAAACAGCTAGTCAGCTCAGACAAACAATTAATAACCTAGCTTTTAAAAATCAAATAGTTTTATTTGCCTGGATTGAGCAGTTGTTTAAATAACTAATCTAGTCAAAACTGTCAATAGAGCATGTGTCTTTCAATTTCATTCTTTACTTGCCTTTTCTATGATCTCTTTCCCTGAAAGTGCTTTATATTCAATTCAGTTCAATGAATAATTATGTAACAATGGAAAAGGTGCTAGGGATACATAAAAATATAAGCCTGTCAAGGTCCTTGCCTCAGGGAGCTTATAACTTAGAGGGTGATACAGATGAGGAAAGGCTATACCAAAGGACAAAGGAAAGCTACTTTGGAAGACTGCACAGATGGTCATAATAATTCTCATCTGGTATCACTCCCCTTTACAATGTGACTTTGCTAATTCTCCCATTGGAAGTAACATCAATTTCTCAATCACTTGAATACGGATTTACCCAGACTTCCTTTAGCCCTTGGAATATTTGTAAATAATACTACAAGCAGAGAATTGAATGTGCTTCCCTGATAGTTCAGTTGGTAAAGAATATGCCTGCAATGCAGGGGACCCTGTTTCGATTCCTGGGTTGGGAAGATCTGCTGGAGAAGGGAAAAAGCTACCCACTCCAGTATTCTGGCCTGGAGAAGTCCATGAGGTCACAAAGAGTTGGACAGGACTGAGTGATTTTCACTTTGGGCTTCCCTTGTGGCTCAGCTGGTAAAGAATCTGCCTGCAATGTGGGAGACCTGGGTTCAATCCCTACGTTGGGAAGATCCCCTGGAGAAGGCAAAGGCTACCCACTCCAATATTCTGGCCTAGAGAATTCCATGGACTGTATAGACCATGGGGTCGCAAAGAGTTGGACATGACTGACTTTCACTTTCATACTCATGCCTCATACTCATACCTCTCCTAGCTGTTCTTTCAACTTTGAAACCTCTGTGTGAATGACCCCAAGCTAGTCTACCGGAGAAGCCACATAGAAAAGAATCAAGGATGTGACAACCGGCCAAACTCTAGACAGGTGAGTAAGGTCCTTAGACCATTCAGCCCCATTTGAGCTGTCAGATGATCTGGATTAGTGACCCCAGGCAGGACTAAAACAAAATCAACAGCAACAACAACAACAAAAAATAGTACTACCCAACCTAGCCCAGCCCAAACTGCTGATCCACAAGATAATAAGCAAACAAATGGTTATCATTTTACACATGAGCATCTCCGATGCAAAAAAGGCTTTTGAGAAAATTCAGCACATATTTGTGATAAAAATTCTTCAGAATGTGGGCATAGGGCAAATATACTTCAACATAATAAAGGCCATATATGACAAACTTACAGCTAACATCATACTCAATGGTGAAAAGCTGAATTCATTTCCTCTAAAATCAGGAATAAGACAAGGATGTCCAGTCTCACCACTTTTATCCAATGTAGTGTTGGAGATCTTAGCTACAGCAATCAGAGAAGAAAAAGAAGTAAAGGGAATCCAAATTGAAAAAGAAGTTAAACTGTCATTATTTGCAAATGACATGATACTACATATCAGTTCAGTTCAGTTCAGTTCAGTCGCTCAGTCATGTCCGAATCACAGTACGCCAGGCCTCCCTGTCCATCACCAATTCCCGGATACTACATATAGCAGATCCTAAAAATTACTACCAGAAAACTACTAGAACTCATCAGTGAATTTGGTAAAGTTGCAGTTTACAAAATTAATTCACAGAAACCTGTCGCATTTCTAAACACTAAAAACACAAGATCAGAAAGAGAAATTCAAGAAATAATTCCATTTACCATTGCATCAAAAAAAATAAAATACTGAGGAATAAACCCACCTAAGGAGAAATAGACCTGTGGTCTGAAAACTATAAAATGCTGATGAAAGAAATAGAAGACACAAATAGATGAAAAGATATATCATGTTTGTGGACTGCAAGAATCAATGTTGTCAAAATTACTATATTACCCAAGGTAATTTACAGATTCAACACAATCCCTATCAAATTACCAAGGGCACTTAGAACAAACAAAAAAATCTCAAAATTCTTATTAAAACAGAAAAGGCCCTGAATAGCCAAGCAGTCTTGAGAAAGAAAAACAGAGCTGGAGGAATCAGGTTTCCTGACTTCAAACTTTACTACAAAGCTACAGTGATTAAAACAGTATGGTACAGGAACAAAAATAAAAATATAATCAATGGAAAAGGATAGAAAACCCAGAAATAACCCATGCATTTATGGCCAATTAATTTATGACAAAGGAGGCAAAATTACACATTGTTGGAAAGACAGTATCTTCAACAAATAGTGCTGAGAAAACTGGATGCTGCTGCTGCTTCTGCTGCTAAGTCGCTTCAGTCATGTCCGACTCTGTGTGACCCCATAGACAGCAGCCCACCCAGTGCCACCATCCCTGGGATTCTCCAGGCAAGAACACTGGAGTGGGTTTCCATTTCTTTATCCAATGCATGAAAGAGAAAAGTGAAAGGGAAGTCGCTCGGTCATCCGACTCTTAGTGACCCCATGGACTGCAGCCTACCAGGCTCCTCTGTCCATGGGATTTTCCAGGCAAGAGTAATGGAGTGGGGTGTCATTGCCTTCTCTGAGGTAAGACATGAAAGTAACCTAAATGTCCCTCAACAGTTCAGTTCAGTTCAGTTCAGTTCAGTCGCTCAGTCGTGTCTGACTCTCCGCGACGCCATGAATCACAGCACGCCAGGCCTCCCTGTCCATCATCAACTCCCGGAGTACACTCAAACTCATGTCCACAGAGTCGGTGATGCCATCCAGCCATCTCATTCTCCGTCGTCCCCTTCTCCTCCCGCCCCCAACCTTTCCCAGCATCAGAGTCTTTTCCAGTGAGTCAACTCGTCGCATGAGGTGGCCAAAGTATTGCAGCTTCAGCTTTAGCATCAGTCCCTCCAATGAACATCCAGGATTGATCTCCTTTAGAATGGACTGGTTGGATCTCCTTGCAGTATAAGGGACTCTCAAGAGTCTTCTCCAACACCACAGTTCAAAAGCATCGATTCTTCGGCGATCAGCCTTCTTCACAATCCAACTCTCACATCCATACATGACCACGGGAAAAACCATTGCCTTGACTAGACGGACCTTGGTTGGCAAAGTAATGTCTCTGCTTTTTAAAATACTATCAAGGTTGGTCATAACTTTCCTTCCAAGGAGCAAGCGTCTTTTAATTTCATGGCTGCAATCAGCATCTGCAGTGATTTTGGAGCCCAAAAAAACAAAGTCTGACACTGTTTCCACTGTTTTACCATCTATTTCCCATGAAGTGATGGGACCAGATGCCATGATCTTTGTTTTCTGAATGTTGAGCTTCAAACCAACCTTTTCACTCTTCTCTTTCATTTTCATCAAGAGGCTTTTGAGTTCCTCTTCACTTTCTGCCATAAGGGTAGTGTCATCTGCATATCTGAGGTTATTGATATTTCTCCCAGCAATCTTGATTCCAGCTTGTGCTTCTTCCAGCCCAGCGTTCCTCATGATGTACTCTGCATATAAGTTAAATAAGCAAGGTGACAATATACAACCTTGACGTACTCCTTTTCCTATTTGGAACCAGTCTGTTGTTCCATGTCCAGTTCTGACTGTTGCTTCCTGACCTGCATACAGGTTTCTCAAGAGGCAGGTCAGGTGGTCTGGGATTCCCATCTCTTTCAGAATTTTCCAGACTTTGTTGTGATCCACACAGTCAAAGGCTTTGGCATAGTCAATGAAGCAGAAATAGATGTTTTTCTGGAACTCTCTTGCTTTCTCCATGACCCAGCGGATGTTGGCAATTTGATCTCTGGTGCCTCTGCCTTTACTAAAACCTGCTTGAACATCTGGGAGTTCACGGTTTACATATTGCTGAAGCCTGGCTTGGAGAATTTTGAGCATGACTTTGCTAGCGTGTGAGATGAGGGCAATTGTCCGGTAGTTTGAGCATTCTTTGGCATTGCCTTTCTTTGGGATTGGAATGAAGACTGACCTCTTCCAGTCCTGTGGCCACTGCTGAGTTTTCCAAATCTGCTGGCATATTGAGTGCAGCACTTTCACAGCATCACCTTTCAAAACTTGAAATAGCTAAACTGGAATTCCATCACCTCCACTAGCTTTGTTAGTAGTGATGCTTTCTAAGGCCCACTTGACTTCACATTCCAAGATGTCTGGCTTTAGGTCAGTGATCACGTTATCGTGACTATCTTGGTCGTGAAAATCTTTTTTGTACAGTTCTTCTGTGTATTCCTGCCACCTCTTCTTAATATCTTCTGCTTCTGTTAGGTCCATACCATTTCTGTCCTTTATCGAGCCCATCTTTGCATGAAATGTTCCCTTGGAATCTCCAATTTTCTTGAAGAGGTCTCTTGTTTTTCCTATTCTGTTGTTTTCCTCTATTTCTTTGCATTGATCACTGAGGAAGGCTTTCTTATCTCTCCTTGCTATTCTTTGGAACTCTGCATTCAGATGCTTATATCTTTCCTTTTCTCCTTTGCTTTTCGCTTCTCTTCTTTTCACAGCTATTTGTAAGGCCTCCTCAGACAGCCATTTCGCTCTTTTGCATTTCTTTTCCATGGGGATGGTCTTGGTCCCTGTCTCCTGTACAATGTCACGAACCTCCGTCCAGAGTTCATCAGGCACTCTATCAATCAGATCTAGTCCCTTAAATCTATTTCTCACTTCCACTGTATAATCATAAGGGATTTGATTGAGGTCATATCTGAATGGTCTAGTGGTTTTCCCTACTTTCTTCAATTTAAGTCTGAACTTCGCAATAAGGAGTTCATGATCTGAGCCACAGTCAGCTCCTGGTCTTGTTTTCGCTAACTGTATACAGCTTCTCCATCTTTGGTTGCAAAGAATATAATCAATCTGATTTCGGTGTTGACCATCTGGTGATGTCCATGTGTAGAGTCTTCTCTTGTGTTGTTGGAAGAGGGTGTTTGCTATGACCAGTGCGTTCTCTTGACAAAACTCTATTAGCCTTTGCCCTGCTTCATTCTGTGCTCCAAGGCCAAATTTGCCAGTTACTCCAGGTGTTTCTTGACTTCCTACTTTTGCATTCCAGTCCCCTATAATGAAAAGGACATCTTTTTGGGGTGTTAGTTCTAAAAGGTCTTGTAGGTCTTCATAGAACCGATTAACTTCGGCTTCTTCAGCATTACTCATTGGGACATAGGCCTGGATTACTGTCATATTGAATGGTATGCCTTGGAAACAAACAGAAATCATCCTGTCATTTTTAAGATTGCATCCAAGTACTGCATTTCGGACTCTTTTGTTGACCATGATGGCTATTCCATTTCTTCTAAGGGATTCCTGCCCACAGTAGTAGATATAATGGTCATCCGAGTTAAATTCACCCATTCCAGTCCATTTTAATTCACTGATTCCTAGAATGTCGACGTTCACTCTTGCCATCTCCTGTTTGACCACTTCCAATTTGCCTTGATTCATGGACCTATCATTCCAGGTTCCTATGCAATATTGCTCTTTACAGCACCAGACCTTGCTTCTATCACTGGTCACATCCACAACTGGGTATTGGTTTTGCTTTTGATCCATCCCTTTATTCCTTCTATAGTTATTTCTCCACTGAGCTCCAGTAGCATACTGGGCACCTACCTGGGGAATTCCTCATTCAGTATCCTATCATTTTGCCCTTTGTTACTGTTCATGGGGTTCTCAAGGCAAGTATACTGAAGTGGTTTGCCATTCCCTTCTCCAGGGGACCACATTCGGCTGTGGTCCATGTGATCAGATCGGCTAGTTTCCTGTGATTATGATTTCAGTTTGTCTGCCCTCTGGTGCCCCGTAGCAATACCTACCGTCTTATTTGGGTTTCTCTTACCTTGGTCGTGGAAAATCTCTTCACAGCCGCTCCAGCAAAGTGCAGCCACTGTACCTTACCTTGGACGAGGGGTATCTCCTCAAGGCCGCCCCTCCTGACCTTGAACGCGGAGTAGCTCCTCTCGGCCCTCCTGCGCCCGCGTAGCCACCGCCTGTTGGACGTGGGGTAGCTCCTCTCGGCCGCCGGCCCTGGCCTCAGGCATGAGGTAGCTCCTCAGGGCCGTGCCTCTTTGCGTGGTTCGTTGCGCCGGGGCCGGCGTCTCTCGCGTCGCGTCTGCGCCGCCGGGGCCGGCGTCTCTCGCGTCGCGTCTGCGCCGCCGGGGCCGGCGTCTCTCGCGTCGCGTCTGCGCCGCCGGGGCCGGCGTCTCTCGCGTCGCAATTGTAACTTGATAATAGATTTCAGGAATGAATAAAGAAGATGTGGTACATATATATGATGGAATATTAACCAGCCATTAAAAAGAGTGAAATAATGCCATGTGCAGCAACATAGATGGACCTAGAGATTGTCATACTGAGTAAAGTCAGATAGAGAAGGAGAACTATTCTGATATCCCTTATATGTGGAATCTAAAAAGAAATGATACAAATGAACTTACTTGCAAAACAGAAAGAGACTCACAGTCTTAGAGAACGAATTTCCAGTTGCCAAGAGTCTGGGGGAAGATTGGGAGGAAAGAATAGTTAGGGAGTTTAGGATGGATGGGTACAACACTCTGCTATATTTAAAATGAATAATTAACAAGGACTTACTGTATGGCACATGGAACTCTGCTCAATGTTATATAGCAGCCTGGAGGGGAGAAGAATTTGGGGCAGAATGGATACATGTATATGTATGGCTGAATTCCTTCACCATTCACCTGAAACTATCACAACACTGTTTGTTAATCAGCTATACCGCAAAACAAAATAAAGTTTTTTTGTTTTTGTTTTTTAGTGTTTGTTATTTTAAACCACTAGGTTTGGTGTGGTTTGTTCTGCAATAACAATACAGCCTCCAAATTCAGACCGAGGGTGAAGGGATAGACAAGCATCAAAAAGAAAAGACTTCTTAAAACCTATATACTGAAAAAAAAAAAAAAATGGCAGAGTATAGGCAGCAGAGGAGCTTACATTCTGAAAGAGAGAAAGTCTTCATTACAACACAGCAGATTTGGATTACTGCCATCATTCTAGGAGGATTTATTCTAGGAGAACCTGTTAATCCAGCCTCTAAAATGGCCCCTTATGATCCTTGCCCCTTACAACTCTATGTGACCCCAACAGAGTACGGACAAGCCAAGGTATTGCAGCTTCTACCTTTGGTTTCTTGAATCATCATTCTGATAGAAAGCAGCCACAGTGCTATGAGGAGACTCAAGAAGTCTCACAGAGAGGCTCTTGTACAGAGGAACTGGGGCCTCCAACCCACAACCAGCACCAAATAGCCAATCAAGTGAGGAAGTTACCTTGTAAGTGGATCCTCCAAACTGAGTCCACCCTTCAAATGCTTGTAGCCCCAACCAACATCTGACTGGAACCTCACTGAAAATCCCTTAGCTAAAATCTCCCAGGGAAGCCACAGAAATCTTGACCAACAGAAACCATGGGAAACAGTAAATAAGTGTTATATTACTACTACAAGCCACTAGGTTATGAGGTGATTTTTTTATGCAGTCGTAGTAAATAATACAAAGAACCCAGCCATTACACTGGCAAATCCTGAGGCAAGGGAGTATATACAGTGATGACTCCCTTGTTCATCATAACCCTGCTTCAATTCTCCAGAAAATGTGATCATAGATCACTCTCTAGTAAATCTTCCAGGAAAACTGGTATTCCTACTAATTCAACAAATAGATACTAGTTTAATGATTTTTCAAACTATTTTAATAATCAAGTCTAAAACAGTGTCTTTTTTTCACTTATGAATAATTCAGAAAGTGTCAAGTTAAGTAGTTGGAGGAAGACATTATGAAGTAGAGAAGTACTGGGACTTACATCTTCAGTAAATACTGTCATGTCATTATAAGCTTTTTCTGTTCTTTCCTACTGCTTAAAAGCTCTATATCTTAGAAGTAGTATATATTGGTAGAGTCTCTAAGGAAAATAAAATTCTTATAACAATGATAATCTCTATGTGATACAATGAAACATTTTTCCCTGGAGTTTTTGAAAAATCAAACAGGTTAATATCTATCTGAGAAAAGGGAAGTTCTTTCTGAGAGCAGGGAATATAGTGGGGACCTTTCAAGGTCAGCCTTAGTCCAATAACTTTCCATAGGGTTTCCTGGCATATGTTTCATATTCTCAAATTTATCATCTTGGCAAGACAGTAAAGGGCAAAGGATAGGCCACAGAGAACCGTAGGGTTATACTCTATGTCTGCCTTTGCAACTTAATCTTAGCTCTGCCATTATACCAGATGATAGGATCTAGGTTACTGACCCTGTACCTCAGTTTCTCAGCTGTAAACAGGATAATAATAGAGAAGAAACGCTCTTATTGGACATTATTATGTAATCATAAAATAATGAGTGCATACTAAATATTTTATTTTAATCTGACATGTATAAATATCCACTCAATGGTCAATCTTTTGATTTAGAACAAAGATTTTTCTCTGAGAGCCTAGAATTTATTTAAAGTGAAAGTGAAAATTTAAGCACAATTGCAAAGCAACTATTAGTAAAAATATTTTCCAATACTTCATTATTTTTCCCCAATTCTTTATAATGGAATCATTCACACCTAATTTAGGTTAAAAAAAATTGTTTTCAACTTGCCCTATTAAGTCTTTCCATCCACTTTAGTTTTCATAGAAATAATAATTCTATTTCCACATTCATATTTCATTGGTTTATGTAGTCATTAAGATATCTATATAATATGGTCAACTGGCATAAAAGGTTTAGAAACTATACAACTGTAAACACACAACTAAACTATCAGGAGCAGAAATATGTAAGTATACTAGAAAGTAGCCCACTAGTCACGAGTACTGAAAATGAAGTGACTGCCAATCTGCACAGTTTACAGAAGTGATGAAGGATATCAGTTACTGCATTAGGGTGTTTGAAGGTAGATCTACTGAGAGAGCTTCCACCATATCTAGTGTGGTCCTATAAGTCAGAAAACCCTGAGTTTGCATGTCCCCTCTGCCTGTTGCTTGGACATGAATTTGAGCAAACTCCAGGAGACAGAGAGTGGGCTTCCCTGGTGGCTCAGGTGGTAAAGAATCTGCCTGCAATGTGGGAAATCTGGGTTCAATCCCTGGGTTGGGAAGATCCCCTGGAGGAGGGCATGACAACCCATGCCAGTATTCTTTCCTAGAGAACCCCCATGGAGAGAGAAGCCTGGTGGGCTAGAGTCCATGGGATCACAAAGAGTCAGACATGACTGAGCGACTAAGCACCAGGAGATAGTGGAGGACAGAAGAGCCTGGCAGGCTACAGTCTACTGGGACACAGAGTTGGACATGACTTAGTGACTGAACAACAGTCTGCCTCTTGATAGCAGTGTGACTTTGGTCAGATGCAGTATCTCTGAATTTCAGTGGTCTTACTAATATAACTGGGATGATAATAATATCTGAGAACATTATTTAGAACTCATGCCTTGGTGTTAGGGTACCCTGGGTTCCAATCTATGTTTTCCACTTACCAGGTGTATGACCTTGGTAAGGTTATTTAATATCTAAACTTCAATTTTCTTATTTATAAAAATGACACTAAGAACTGTACCTGTACTGTAGAGTTGCTTTGAGGATTTAATGAGAAAACATACACAAACCAGTAAACTCAGGAACTGGTAATTTGTAAACACTAATAAATATTAGTTGCTATTGCTTTTGCTAGAAGTGGGAAAATTAAATTAGACTGGATTTAAAGTCCCTCATCAAGTTTCTAGCCCATAGTAGCCACTCAATAATTGGTGGTTATTAATATTAAATTGATATTAATAAGTGTTAATTTGATAATAATTGAAGAGTATTAGTATCATTCTTTTCATGGATGATATATTATAGCTTAGACACAAATTAAGCCTTAGAAATAACCTCTATGTTTGGAATATCAATTAAAATCGCTATTTTATACTTGAAAGCTAGCTACAGAATTCATTTCATCACAAAGAAAAAAGTCACTATGTCTTAGCAATTGAAAGACACTCTCCATCCTGAAAGTCATACATGACAAAACTTAGCCCAGAAAGAATTTTAAGTCCAGGAGTGTATTTCAATGCTCTTAATAGAAAAAAATTCAAAAACAAAATAAAAACAGTTAAAAAAAAGAAAGAAAGAAAAAAACTCAGAGATTGTTTGCTATAAATTATTTTAAAAAATATTTTAGGACTCTATATATAAATCTAACACATTTCACTCTACATTATACCATCATATCTACAACAGAATTTAGAGTGCCTATCTATTGCTATTAATAGCTTATTTGCTAAGAGTAATTACTACTCTAATGTTCTAAAATAGCCAGTCCTATCAAATAGCTAATAAGCATTTTGTTAAACTGCTTTTGAAAACATTAATATGAAAGAGCTCTCCACATCCCTTGTGCTTAAGGTATTTACAGTAACTCCACAAGTACTCATCCACCTGCACTCACACACCACCACACCAAACAAAGAAAAGAAAAGGAATGTCTCATCCAAACACTTCAAGGGGGTTAATAGAGCCTATTTAGGGGTCCAGAGTATTTAGACAATGGCATTTCCTTACCCTCACCCTCCAACAATAACCCCCCAAATGGAAAAGGAATCTAAACTGTCTCTGTGATTTTCTGGCCAGAGCTGAGAATGTTCATCCACACACAAACTATTCACCTTGCAGCTCTCTGCTGAGTATAAGATTGATCCATCTTGCCACTTGTCTTATTATTTCTCATAAATTGCCTACTTTCAAATTAGCCAGATAGACACTGTACCTAAAACCATTAGACACTGAAATTAAAATATGTAACTAAGGTCTACCCTCCCCAACTCTATTTCCACTAGAAAGCACTCCCAGCACTTGGTGAAATTGTTGCTTTTAAGTTTGCTTTCTGAAGAAGGATTTGCTGACTTCTGACCCTCGAGGGTTGTTCTTTGACCCATCGCTTTTCTCCACCATCTGGCATGTTTACTTGATGCAAGTGCCTTGGGTCAGAGGGCAGAGCAGACATGTGGAGGGACAGCTTTGTCATAAAAGCAATAAAGAATGAGTAGGCGCTTCAGAATATAACACTGTGCATTCTGTTCAGCTGCTGAGCAGAATGAGGTAAGGTTAGTCATATGGCTAAAAACTAAATAAAAAGTCGGTTAGCACATAGTCCAAAAGACAGATAAAATGTGCAAGATGCCAGAGTTCAAAATCTGAGTGCTGCTTCCTTTTCCATTTCTGGGAGTTACTTTATATGCTTTACTGGGCACATTACTAAACAATATGCTATACCAGACACAAGGGAGAAAGTGGTTTATAGGCTAAATTAACCAGATTGATTATTCAGGAAGAGTGTTGATAGTCCAATAATCCCCAAGCAACAAAATTAGAGACAGAACAGAGTAAGGAATGAAAGATCAGGTAATCAATTTTTTTCATATCCAGGGCCCATGTTATAATGAGATGATAATGATGATTTTATTGTTGATAAATTGGAGCTTTTTTGAAAAGAACAACTCAGAAGTGAACACTGGCATCAACTGTGCACCACCACCTTAAACTCCGAGACAAAGAGCCCTGTACAGTAACCCCTACCCCTCTTTTAGCATTTATCCCAAAAACTAGGACATGTCAATGAAGCTTGTAAAAACTTTTAGCACAAAAGTCCTTTAGTAAAAACCTTAAGCTTCATTTAGAAATAACTACCTCTGGCTCCCTTTACCCAACTTCCCTGGATTCTGAGGAACTTTCCAAAGTCTATTTCTTCTCTCTAGTTCATAAAGATTATAAATGATCTTTGATCGATTCACATTGCTTTCCTGTTGCCAAAGACATTTTATTCTCTGTGACTCTAGGATGCACAGAAAGAAAAGAGATGAAACACTCCTGATTCTGCTCAAGCATTGGTGCTAGTCTCACTTCGACTTTCCGCTGCTGACCTCTGCACAGTTCAGGAGAAAAACAATGTCCTGACATGAAAACTAAAAAAAGATTTGTCTTTATTATTATTGGAAAGGGGGGAAATTGCTATGAGTCAAGAGATAAAAATGATTAAAGGGAAGAGTTAGTCAGCAAAAGAAAATGAAAAAGGAATTTCCCCTCAGAAAAAAAATAATAAAACAAAGATAAAAGGTTAAAAGAAGACTCCCTCTTCCAGTCTGATGGTCAGGGGATAGTTCTTCACATTGTGAATACACTTTGATCCTAGAAACTCTTCATCTTTAGTCTTTGCCAAGTTGGTAAAAGGGATGCCCCTTGTGGAAGATTTTCTCATATGGATCTTTTCCAAAAAAAAAAAAAATTCATATCTATCAAGACTTCCATCCCCTGCAACATTTCTCTTGAAAAATTCACGGCACACAGCACAGCCATTCTCTTTCCAATTCCAGATTTTCTGTAAAGAGCAGCTATTTGCCCAAGTTTGTCCTTGCCAGTTTCAGAATTGATCACACTATAGAAAATTTATAGATGGACATGGAGATCATACTAATGTGTCTACTTACAAGCAGAGAAGGGATTCCGAGACTTGCTTTGAGGAAAATGCCTTCTAGTGAAGTCTCCCTCATTTAATAGCTTATGCAAGAAAGAGTGAAATGAGCAGGGGCTGTGGAAACAGAGGACACGAGTACAAGCACCTGAAATTACTAGAGGGGTGAGCCTGGGCAAAATACTCGTTCACTTTGAGCCCCAGTTTCCTTTTCATAAATGCAAAGACAATCATTTTCACCTTTCACAATAATCATGAAGATGAACTGAGATCAGTTCAGTTCAGTTCAGTTCAGTCGCTCAGTCGTGTCTCAAAACACCCAGCACCGTGTACTCAACAAATGTTGCTTTCAGTTTTCTATTAACTTTGTAAAATGATCTGTACCTGTTTCAAATGATGACTGAAGTCAAGTTTGTCCCTCGAGAAAATGCCCTTTTCCTTAAAAGACAACCATAAGCCAAACACACTTTGTTCTATAAAGTGTCTTTTGGTCTAATTCCCTAATGGGACAGATTTTTGGTTTTTTCCCTTCAAATCCCTTACCTTTTATGCAGTCTCTCTGTGGCTCTTAGAGCAGATGCACTAGCAATATTTCCCCTAAGTCATGTGCAATTCTTTCTAAATATTACTATTCCTTGGGTGGTAACCACGTTGCTTTCAAGGTTGAGAATGAAAGAGGACAGACACAGAGGGGATTAATGGGGATGGTGGTGCAGAAAGAGATGACCTCTAGTTGGATGAAGTAGGAACTTTAGTGGAAAAATAAAACACAGGAGTGAAATTCTGAAGGGTGAGAACACGACCACAAGCCGTATGATTCTGTATTAAGAAACCAGTATTTTAAAACCTGAACTATAAACAGGGAAAAGTGATAGATAAAAAATAATTTCTCTTTAAGAAACCATAGCATCCTCAGGCCAACTTATAAACCTTTACTCCTGCAATCTGTATGAGGGCTCTGTTTCTTGGTTCAAGTCATCCTTCTGTGTCTTTTGGTGATCTCCTTCACAATGGCCCATACTCACAGGACATCTGAGTATCTGATTCTATACCCACCACCTCAGGTCCCACTTACAATCATCAGAGCTGTTTCCTGGAAGGAACATGGACGTCAGACTTGGTATGGAATGCCAGTCTTTCTTCTTGCCAGCTGTGTGACCCTTCATAAGCTGTATAACCTCTCTAAGCCTCAGTGTCCACATCATAAAATGGCAAAACATTTTCTCTATTACAGTGTTTTGTGAGGATGAGATAAAGTAACATAAGCTATGTTCAGTTCTAGGTCCATGGGGACTGGGTCAGGGGGGATTGGAATGATAAGTACTCCATGTACCCCAAAACACCTCTCCTTTCTAAATTTTAGCCCACTGAACTAAAACCAAACTTCTGCATCTTGATTTTACCTCCTTACTTTTCAAAAAACTTTTTCCTCGGTACTTTTACACATATTAACTCATTTAAGACTAGAAAAAAATAATGAGGGAGGAAAAGTTATGTCCTGAATTACAACTGAAGTTTCTGAGGCACAGAGTGGTGAAGTAACTGGCCCATTGCTGTTCAGTCGCTCAGTCATGTCCAGCTCTTTGCAACCCCATGGACTGCAACACGCCAGGCAGCCCTGTCCCTCACCATCTCCCAGAGCTTGCTCAAACTCATGTCCATTGAGTCAGTGATGCCATCCAACCATCTCATCCTGTCGTCCCCTTCTCCTCCTACCATCAATCTTTCCCAGCATCAAGGCCTTTTCTAATGAGTCAGTTCTCTGCATCAGGTGGCCAAAGTATTGGAGCTTCAGCACCAGTCCTTCCAGCTGGAAGTCCATCCAGTCCTTCCAGAATATTCAGGGTTAATTTTCTTTAGGATTGACTGATGGTCCAAGGGATTTTCAAAAGTCTTCTCCAACACCACAGCTCAAAAGCATCAATTCTTTGGTGCTCAGCCTTCTTTATGGTCCAACTCTCACATCCATACATGACTACTGGAAAAACCATAGCTTTAAGTAGATAGACCTTTGTTGGCAAAGTAACATCTCTGCTTTTTAATATGCTGTCTCGGTTTGTCATAGCTTTTCTTCCACAGAGCAAGCGTTTTTTAATTTCATGGTTGCAGTCACCATCTGCAGTGATTTTGGAGCCCAAAATCACCTGCCCAAGATTTCACATAAACAATGACATTGACGATTAGAAAAGTATCTGAGTCTAGGAGTTTTGCAGGGTCAATAAATAATCCTTGGGAATTTCCCAGAGGTCCAGTGGTTAAGAATCCACCTTAAAATGCAGGGAACATGAGTTCAACTCCTGGTCGGGGAACTAAGATCCTATATGCGTACACATGTGCTAAGTTGCTTTAGTCATGTCCAACTCTTTGCAATCCTGTGAACTGTAGCCCTCTGTCCAGGGATTCTCCAGGCAAGAATACTGGAGTGGGCTGCCATACCCCTCTTCAGGGGATCTTCCTGACCCAGGGATCAAACCCACATCCCTTACAACTCTTGCACTGGAGGCGGATTCTTTACCACTAGTGCCACCTGAGATCCCACATGCTGAGGAGCAATTAAGCCCCACCCCCTCCCCCATGCACCTAAAGGAAATCAACTCAAAATTTTCATTGGAAGGACTGATGCTGAAGCTGAAGCTCCAATACTTTGGCCACCTGACGCAAAGAGCCAACTCACTGGAAAAGACCTTGATGCTGGGAAATATTGAAGGCAGGAGGAGAAGGGGATGACAGAGGCAAGATGATTGGATGGCATTACCAACTCAATGGACATGAGTTTGAGCAAGCTCCAGGAGATGGTAAAGGACAGGGAAGCCTGGTGTGCTGCAATCCATGGGGTTGCAAAGAGTCGGACACAACTGAATGACTGAACACATCCCACAGCAACGAGAGAGTCCAGCATTGCAATGAAAGATTCGGCATGTGGCAACTAAGACCCAACACAGTGAAATAAATGAATAAACAATTTTTTTTTTCCAAATCCTTCCTTCTATGCCTAAGTGTGTAACAAATTCACAGATAAACATCAATCAGAACAATGGATTCCTGACAAAGAGCTAAATAGAAGGTAACTCAGATACAAAGAAACAGACTGTCTTAATCATCTCTGAATTGAATTTACCTCCCCTCCCTATAAAAAATTATTGGTTGTACTCACTCACAGAGATAGAAGCTGCACTTCTGAGGAAAAGCTGAGAAAGCATGTTCTTTCCATTTGGTAGATCCCAAACAAAGAGTCAAGAAGAAAGGGCTAAGGCCATGATGACCAGCTTAAACCTCCTTACAAACAGATGTCAATCTCTTTATCATGCAGAGAAGAGAATCATGAGACAGAAAGTGATCAGACGTAAGACTCTCTCCGTGTGAGAAGACACATGTGCATGGGGAATAAGTGTACCCCTCCCCAACATATCTGATTCCAAAATCTGGGCTCCTACCACTACACAAAAAAGAATAAAAAGTAAAAAACATGAGTCACTCAGTGGTGTCCAACTCTGCGACCTTATGGACTGTAGCCCACCACACTCTTCCATCCATGGGATTTTCCAGGCAAGAGTAC
The DNA here is from genome assembly GCF_049115385.1 of Moschus berezovskii. Taxonomy (NCBI): domain Eukaryota; kingdom Metazoa; phylum Chordata; class Mammalia; order Artiodactyla; family Moschidae; genus Moschus; species Moschus berezovskii. The sequence goes on from NC_142466.1 coordinate 26,453,223, forward strand.
TAGAGCGGGTTGCCATTTCCTTCTCCAGGGCATCTTCCTGACACAGGGATTGAATCTGGGTCTCCCACATTGTAGGCAGACATTTTACTGTCTGAGCCACCAGGGAATAAAAACTACCAGGTATAAAATAAGCAAACAAAGACATAATGTTTAGTACAGGGAACATAACTGATATTTTATAATAATTTTCAATAGAGTATAATCTATAATGAATCACTATGCTGTAAAACCTGAAACTAATATAACATTGAAAATCAACTACACCTCAGTTTAAAAAATAAAATTATGATATTAAAAAATTCAGTTTGTAGACCAAAAAGAGAAGCAGAATAATTCAGTGCACCTTATAGAATCTGATCTCATTTTTACCTTAATCCTAACTCTACCACGAGCTCTTGGGCATATTCCTTAATAATAAATGCTGTGATTTCCTCACTTACACATAATAGTGTCACATATCTAGGGCTGTTCTGAGGTTTAAATATATATTACCTGGTACATAACAATAGTTCAGTAAATGTAGGTGATTATTATTAATATTGCATAGATTCATTACTCAATATAGGTTTGAAGAGAAAAGAAAAATATTAATAAATTAATCTTATTACCAGTTCTTTCTCAATGTGGTGACATAAGACTCACAGTTTTAAAAATTATGTCTAAGGATTTTGAGATTTTTAAAAAATTCTTCTTTATGTTTTTATGCTTCTAAATTTTCTACAATGAATAAAAATTATTTTCAAAGCAAAGAAAGGAAAGTAAATGAAATATGAGTTAGCCAGTGGTCAATAAATACCTATTGATCATCTACTCAATGTCAGGCACTATATTAATGACATTCAGTTCAATAGGACTCTCTTCCTGGAACTATTATAAATAGTTATGGGAAAGCCATCTTTACAATAACATAATAATGAGAGGCTATTGACATTTTATTCATATTTAGAAAGAATACCTCTTTTCTCTCATTTTTGAGGTTTTCTTACTCATGAATATAGGCACACCTGACATTTTCAATTTTTTATAGATGGATATGTATCTCAAAATGGGAATTTTCATAAATAATAAAATACATTATCATTTATTAAGTATCTACAAGATTTAAGTCTTTGAACACAGTTTACTAACACTGTCTCTAATATTCACAACAAAGCCTGTGCAACAGAATAACAAAGTGGGCATTATTCTTCCCTATTTGTGGAGAAGGAAACTGAGGCCCAGAGAGGTTGAGACTTGCTTAGGAATCTTGACTAGCAAGTGCTCCAGGTGTATTTTAAAGCATATTTCAATTTACACAAAGGTGAAGGCACCCCTTATTTCACAAAGCAAGGTACACCTATAAAACCATACATACTGTTTGGTAGACCACAAGGTTTTCTAACAGCATCCCATATTTCTGTTTTGAGTCTCTTGCTGCTTGGGTAAACATTGTACTTTTCATTGGATATACTGTAAGTCATTAAAGTCAGTAAATAGCAGAAATGAATAAAACAGCAACTTAGATATTTTTAACACCTCTGAGTTAAAACCACTTTGCAGTAGGGAAGAAGAACAGATGCCCGCTTCTAAATGTGAGAGCCACCAACTGGGAATTTGCTAGTTGTAACTGCTGCCATCTGTTTTCCACTGTTCTTTTTACCTGCCTCTCTTAGATTTAGTATTTGAATTCTGGGCCATGGATTCTTAGTATAAGGAGGGGAGGACTGGGAGGGACTCCAATTTGAAATTTTCCCAGGTGCTCTCTCCTGCATTAAATCAAAGGTAACTTCTCTGGCAAAAAATATCACGAGGGCGATTATTTAACAACTGCATTTTTATTCTTCTATGCACATTTTGTTCTCCTATTTCCATGTGCATTTTTTCTATTTAATCAACTTCCTGCTTTTCCTAAGGGCATTATGGAAATGCCTCTCTGATGCCAATTAGGGCACTGCTGTGTGAATTAGTTTCTTCCCTGACTGAATAAATAATTTTTGTCAAGCGCTACGTATATTCAGAACTCACTTAATCAGCACTTAACTAACATTCGGCACCAGCGTGGTGGGCTTTTCCCCTTAAATTCAACATGTTGAGGGAGTTACTATTTGTGCCAAAAGGAAGCAAATGAAATAGGCAGGTTAATAAGACTATAAAGGATAAGAGATTGTTCCAGGTCGTTCTTCTTCCTTCAAGTAGAATTGGTTCTAAACCACACTAGAAAGAGAAAATCTGCCCTTTTCTTTTAGGAACAACTGTGGGGAGTTTTCTTATCGTTTGATTTCAATTCTGAATGACATATATGCATGTGCATATAACTTCTGGCTAACGGCCAACAAAAAATAAGAATAATCATCCAATCTGTAAATGAACTTCCTCTTTAAATCTACCTGATAAAGGTGTACTTCCCATTTTCATAGATGAGGAACAAATTATGTTCCCCTTCCTACTTTCAGAGAAGTTATGGACTTCGGTCAGAGTTACATAGCTAGTTAGTGACATAAGATTTAGTGCCAACTCTGCCTAACTCTGTCTTTCACCCAAGCTTAAAAAGGAGCACATCAGAAGGCAGGGCACTAGCTTAGGAGCTGCTGCTTCTTTCTTTTTATATATTGAGTTAGTCTGAAAACATATAAGAAATAGAAGATAGAAGGATCTATCAACTTATATGCTCAACTAAATCCCCTGACAGCTTCCTTGATAGCTCAGTTGGTAATGCAGGAGATCCTAGTTCGGTTCCTGGATCAGGAAGATCTGCTGTAAAAGGGATAGGCTACTCACACCAGTATTCTTGCCTGGAGAATTCCATGGACTGCATAGTCCACAGGGTCACAAAGAGTCAGACACGACTGAGTGACTTTCACTTTCACTCCCACTTTTTTCACATTCAATAACACAACTCTGGTTTACTTGGATGCTTCTTCAACAAATGTATAGTTAAGTATGTCATACAGATGGCCAACAGGCCAGTAGGTAATAATCTTCTTTAATCTTTTATCATTTTTTATATCCCTTATTTTTCTATAGGCACTTTGACACACTTTTTAAAAGCTGAAATGTAGTTGATTTACATTGTTGTGTTTATTTCTATTGTATAGCAAAATGATTCTGTCATACATATATGAAGAGAGAAGATTACTACCCATTTGAGATTATTTGAGGTTTACTGGAATGGGCCACCTGATTCCCAATCTAGACTAGCAAAATTTATGTCTAATACAGAGACTCATTTAAGATACAAATATCACTGCAAACTTAGTTTGAGGCATTTTTTTGCCTTTAAAAAAAAAAAAAACTATTCTTGTCTTACATTTACTTTTGGTCACTGCATGACTTCAGTGAAAACTGATATAATACTTAAAGGTTAAGCACCACAAACAAATTTGCCTCATGATGGGAGAAATGTCAGGAAAAGGAATTAATTAAAAGAGAAAACGATGTCCCTCAGTAACCAAAGTCCTCATCTGCAGTTAAATCAAGATCTTACCTTTCTAAAATGTCAAATTTATCTCTTTTGACTCACTCTATTTATTTAAAGAAAGATTATTACCTCAGCACAAATTAATAACAAAACTTCTGTAAGAAATGATTTTGGCTTTTTAAGTAAAGAGGGTTTCTATCACAAGCTGAATATTATAAGGAATGGTTGGATTCATCTCTTTGCACACATGTATTTATTTATATATATACACAAACAAAAAGTTATACTCCAAGCTTGTGTCTATGAACAGAAACCAAATAACAAACAAGGTTTTATTATTTTTCATTTTAGTTTTGCAACATCTTTCAAAGGGAAAAAAAAATGTAAGTCCAAATTCAGTCAGCATTTTTGGTTTTAAAGTGACTAGCTATATTTCATTAAGCTCATGGTTTTTTAATACAAAATTATTTTGACTCTAAGGTGGAAAAAATATAGTAAAGCTTTTCAGTCAACAGAGAGAATATATTACAAGGTTACAGACTCTATTGTCAAAAATAATTCAGCAGAGAAAGATATAATGAAATCCTAAGAACTGCTAAGGGATTCCCTTCCTATCAAACAGGGTATTCCACTAATCAAGGCCCCACCTACTCCAGGTGTCTGGTCTCCTTTCTGTCCATCACGAATACTCAGCTTCCTGGGGCATTTCTCCCTATTCTCTACTTCCAAGGTAATTCTGTTAGGGGAAAGCCTTTATCCAGTCTCCTAGACTCTATTTCACTGAGAAATGGTTGTCAAAGACCAAAACTTAGCCAAAATCTCCCTTAAGATTCTATAACAATCATTTCAATATACATCAAACAGATACCACATGTAGGGGGGAAAACATTAGTTGATAAAAGTAAATCATAGGACATATTACTCCCTTTGGAGTGTATATTGTTTGAAATTTTGTGACCTAAATCAAAAATGCCTCTACCTCATTCACCAAAATGCCAACTGGAATCCAGAGGCCCAAGATGACTACATCAGAAGCAGTTGAATTTCTATGATGTTTTATATAGTGGTCAGAAAATAACATAGAAAGGCTCTTGATAAATTCCTCCTAAACCTACAGAAAAATTAATTTCCAAACCCTGCAACTGAAATAACTGTAGGAAAAGGGATGGCATAGAGCTTTCTTAAGTGGTTTTTCTCCATCCAAAGGGGAACTAAAGTGAACTTTATTTGTAATAAAAGATAGTTTAGCAATAAAAACAAAGTCAGTAAATATAGGGTCTCCAGATATATCATTTGGGGCCCAAGAAATGCTATCTTTGGCATAAATATTATAGGTCTGTCATTTCTTACCTTGGCAGCAAGATTTTCTGTAGGTGGCAGGAGGTTGTTCTTGCTCACTGATTTGGAAGGTTTCTGCTTTAATCTTTTCAAGGTAGAAGATTCTTATATAACCCCAAAAGGCTTTAATAAATTGACAGAGATCTTTTTATAAAACACAGAAAATCAGTATTTAATAGAATAATTTAAGTCTGAGAAAATACTATATCAGTGTAACATGACAAATTTTTTTGCAAGGTAACTCCTTGACTTTCCAATTTTGTTGTAGTTGTTGGGGTTGCGGGTTGGGAAAGGAGGTTGTTTCTTCATTTTACCTTGCATGGTTCTTGCAAGATAAACTTGGCAGTCTCACTTCAGCCACATTCACATTATGAATAAATCCCTAAAATGGGAATTTTAAGACTTAAGGCAAGTTGGTGGGAAGATACTGAAGAAGCCCTAGTTTCATACCTCATGTCATTCCTTATAGTCTTAAATTTATTTGCCATTCAAGTGACTGCTTCCTTTCCAAGAGCAACTGTGGAACTTACTCCCTAGTAAGACTCAGTTGAGACTCTTTCTCTTCCTCTTTTCACATATTTAATTATTTATTCATTCACCAAATACTGGCCTTATCAAATTCTATGGTGAGCTGTGGAGCCATAGTGGACCATCAGAGTTAACCCAATTAAGGCAAGAGGACAAAGATTTTATACTTCCACTGGAGTGGGTACTGGATACAGGTTGCTCACAAAGATGGGGTGTGATTGTGGTAAAGATTACACTCTTTAGCTGAAGGCATTGCACAAAGAGGGACTCATTTGAGACCTGTCAGTCAGCAACATTTCTAACAGTTCAGGAATGAGTGCCTTGACCCTAAAGGGAGAGCTGGGAAGTTCATTATAGCATCCATATTGTAAATTACCTAAATTTTTCACAGTTAATAAGCTGATATAATATAGCACTATTCAAATCAAAGGAAAATCACTTTAAATTACAGAGAACATGGTGAAATATTCTCTTAACATATTCTCATCTAAGGTAGAAATAAGAATTTCCAAACTTTAAGACTTCAAAATTTGATGTGTGTTGGGAAGGGGGATGTATACACACACTCACATGTGTGTGTTGCATATTGTGTATCCTACAATCTGAATTATACTTATTTCCCTGATGAATTTCTTTTTAGATATAGCATGTGCAAACTTCAGCCCAATGTGAGTAAAATTCTTACAAATTCAGGCTTACTGAAGACTATTTCAATAAAATCAATTTCCTCATTACAGAAAAAGTACAAGTACTTTGCCTAAAATGAGAGAAAGAAGAATCTTTCCTCCCTAGTTAATAGGAGAAAACTCCTTAGAGAAAGTCACATTTTAGCAGTGTGAAAGTGGAACTTGTGGAGGTATAGAAGTTCTTAACATAGATGTAAAATGAGTGAATTTCAAAAATTCTGAAGATAGATGATAATCAGGCACATGGGAGAGTGAGTCAGTTTGCCTCAGTGGCTATTTTAAGGAAGCCTGATTAAACCAAGAGTTTTGTTCTTTTATCTAAGGTAATTAGAGTTTCCCACAAAAATGTGAAAAAAAAAATCTTATTATGGTGGAAGTAGTGTTCAGTCAAAAGAAATGTGACAATTGCATTCAATACTAACTATAAGAGAATATGCTGGGGCTTGGAAATCAATGAAACATTCTATTAGAAAGCAACCAATACATGAGCTATGGATATACTCCAAAGAAAATTTTAAAAGACATGATAGGGTGTTATATATCTAAATTCAGTCTAAGTGTGAAGGATATTAAATTAAGAAACTAAATTTAACGTTTCTCTGGAAAAAAAATGTAGTTGAATGAAACACTCTCAATTTGAAAGAGAAATAGAAGAGATTAGAGGAAGAAATACCTCGTTATTTTTTGTTTAAATAACTGCATTTATCTTTGCATTAAATGAAGAGAAAATAACAGGAGTCATAATTGTAGTTTAAATACTGGAAAAGCAATTCATAGGTATGTACAGAATCATAAGTTACAAAATTTTGAAACTAGAAATGACTTTAGATGATCCATCTAGGCAGAGGGATTTTAAACTAGTTTTAATTGTGAAACTTTTTTTTAAACAAAATCTTCTCTAGTTTTAATACTTATCATATTAAAACAAACAAAAAAAGGTAAATGCTTGGCTTTCTTCCCTGAAGCATGCAGGGATTCCAAAGCATGACCCATGAGGGTCATCATCTTATCTTTGAAATAAAATTCAATAATCCCTGCTCTAGTTTAATAGTCTTCAGTTTATATATAAAGATACGAAGAACTAAGAAAGTCAACTAACTTATCCAAAGTCAAATTAAATTCACGGCAGAGCCAACACTAGGACGCAGTTATTAAACTCCTTTTACACAACTTGCCTTTTTACAAAATGTTCCATATATAGACAAGATTTTACTGTTATTGAAGGGGAAATACTGACCATATAAGAAACAATCTATATCTTTTCTAATAACATTTAAATTTTCTAGAAAATATTTACCAAAAACCTTCTAAATGCCTTTCACCCATCAATTCCACTTTTAGAAATGTATCCTGTAAGTATATACTGATACAAGTTTATAGAGATTTAAGCACAATGACTCTGATGCTGGGGAAGATTGGGGGTGGGAGGAGAAGGGGACGACAGAGAATGAGATGGCTGGATGGCATCACCGACTCGATGGACATGAGTTTGAGTGAACTCTGGGAGTTGGTGATGGACAGGGAGGCCTGGCGTGCTGTGATTCATGGGGTCGCAGAGAGTCGGACACGACTAAGCGACTGAACTGAACTGAATTGAAGCACAATGATGTTGACTGCATACCAGGTGAAACAGCTAACAACTGGGAATAGTCTTTATGCCTCTAAGTAGGGAGTATAAATTTAAAATATGTTATTCCTTTAAAATATAATACCATGCAAACATTAGAAAGATGGAGGTATATCTATGAAAAGATTACAAAACACATTCTTGAAGACCTGTGCTCTTTGAGATTTGATAGACTAAATATTCTGAAAGGTCTCATTTGTTACCAAACAACTAGATGTTGCATAAAACATATTATACTGATAGACACTCAAGAAGTAAGAAATCTCCCAAGGGAAGAAAAAAATTCTATGACCTGAAACCAGATTAGCAAATGGTAAACACACATAAAAGGAATGCATACATTAATATCACAACTTAGACACAAATGCCTTAACCCGAAGGTCATAGGAATGAACCAGAGACTGGAAGATTAAGCTAGAGATCCCACATGCCACATTGTGTGGCCAAAATTAAGTAAATAAAGGTAAAAAATAGATTATTTCAGATACCCAAAAGCTGAGAGAATTTATTACCAGCACACTTGCACTACAAGGAACATTAAATGAAGTTCCCTAGTTAGAAGAACTATATCAACAGACAGAATTTGGAGCTACACAAATAAATGAACAGTTATGGAAATAACATTAATTAATGTAAAAACAATTTTAATTGATCTAAAAAATAGTGAACCATCAAAACAAAAACAGTAGCAACTTATTTTTTGTTATTATAGCATATATGAAATTAAAATTATAACAACAACCCAAAGGATGAAAGGGAAGAATTGGAAGTATAGCATTATAAGGTTCTTACACTATATATGGAGCAGCACAATATTACGTGAACACAGACTATAACTAATAAAAAATATAAACCTGAGAACTATGGCAAAAAATTAAGAGGTAAATAATAAGCCGATTGTGTAGATAAAATTGAATCATCATACAAATAAATACTCAATATATAAGAAAGCAAGAGAAGAATCAAAAACAGATGAAAAAATAAAAGATAACTGATGAGATGGTAGGTTAATATAAAAACATCAATTGTTACATAGAATGCCAAAATATATAACAATTTAAATACTAACATTGTTCAGTCAGTTCAGTTCAGTCGCTCAGTCGTGTCCGACTCTCCGCGACCCCATGAATCACAGCACGCCAGGCCTCCCTGTCCATCACCAACTCCCGGAGTTCACCCATACTCATGTCCACAGAGTCGGTGATGCCATCCAGCCACCTCATTCTCTGTCGTCCCCTTCTCCTCCCGCCCCCAACCTTTCCCAGCATTACAGTCTTTTCCAGTGAGTCAACTCGTTGCATGAGGTGGCCAAAGTATTGGAGTTTCAGCTTTAGCATCAGTCCCTCCAATGAACATCCAGGATTGATCTCCTTTAGAATGAACTGGTTGGATCTCCTTGAAGTCCAAGGGACTCTCAAGAGTCTTCTCCAACACCACAGTTCAAAAGCATCGATTCTTCGGCGATCAGCTTTCTTCCCAGTCCAACTCACATCCATACATGACCACAGGAAAAACCATTGCCTTGACTAGAGGGACCTTGGTTGGCAAAGTAATGTCTCTGCTCTTTAATATACTATGAAGGTTGGTCATAACTTTCCTTCCAAGGAGCAAGCGTCTTTTCATTTCATGGCTGCAATCAGCATCTGCAGTGATTTTGGAGCCCAAAAAAATAAAGTCTGACACTGTTTCCACTGTTTTTCCATCTATTTCCCATGAAGTGATGGGACCAGATGCCATGATCTTTGTTTTCTGAATGTTGAGCTTCAAGCCAACCTTTTCACTCTCCTCTTTCACTTAAAAAGCAATGGCCAGCTCTATTGTCTATAAGAAACTCACATTAAACATAAACACAGGACTTCCCTGGTGGTCCAGTGGTTAAGAATCCGTATGCCAATGCAGGGGGTGCAGGTTGGATCCCTGGTCCAGGAAGATTCCACATGTCGCAGGGCAACTAAGCCCGTGCACCACAATTACTGAGCCTGCACTATAGAGCCCACAAGCCACAACTACTGAAGCCTGAACACCATAAATCCCATCTTCTACGACAAGAGAAGCCACCACAATAAGAAGTTTGTGCACCGCAACTAGACAGTAGTCCCCACTCACTGCAACTAGAGAAAGCACGAATGCAGCAAGAAAGATCCAGTGCTGTCAAAAATTAATTAATGTCTTTTTTAAAAACACAAATGCATAAGTAAGTTAAAAATAAAAGGATGGTAAGATATAAACCATGCAAAAACTAAAGTCATATATAAATAGGAGGAAAAAAATAGACTTCAGAAAAACAAATATTACCAGAATAAAGAAGAAAACTTCACTAGGAAAACTTAATCCTAAATGTATCTGGATTTAATAACAGAGCATCAAAATATACAAATCAAAAACTTACAGAATTGAAGGGAGAAACAGACAAACTGAAATAATATTGAAGACCTTAGTACTCTATTCTCAATAATCAATGAAAGAAGGGAACAGATACTCAGAAGGAATGTAGAAGACATCAGCAATACAATCAATCAACTTAATCTGACATTCATAAAACACTCCACCCAACAATGATAGACTACATGTTCCTTTCAAGTACATATGGAACATACCTTAGGATAGGCTGTATTCAGAACATAAAACGTTAACAAATTCAAGGAAACTGAAATCACACAAAATATATTCTCTAACTATAATGGAATTAAACCAGAAATTAATAATGGGACAATAACTAGAAAATTCAAAACTATTTAGCTAACAAACAATATATTTCTAAACTTAAAAGATGAAATCACAAAGGAAATTAGCAAATATGTTTAATTTAAGGAAAATGAAAATCTTGTCAAAATTTGTGAGATTCCATTAAAGATACACTTAAATCAATATTTATAGCACTAAAATTCTTATATTGAAAAAAAAGTAAAATTTAAAATAAATAATCTAAGAATACACCTTAAGAAACTAGAAAAAGAAGGTCAAATTATACCCAAAGTATGCAGAAGGAGTAGGATAATAAAGATAAAAATAGAAATCAATTAAACTGAGAACACAAAGATAAAAATATATAAAACCATAGCTGTTGAGTTGAAAAGCAAATGCAATCTTTTAGCCAAATTGACCAACACAGTAAGAAAGAATACATGATCTACAAATATTAAGAATTTAAAAGAGAAGACATCACTGCAAATATAACAGATATTTAAAGACACAAACTATGAAAACTCACTTAAGTAATATGTCACATAATTAATCCTATATCTATTAATTAAAGTGTATTCCTAGTTTAAAAGTGTTCAACAAAGAACTCTCCAAACCCAGAGTGCTACATGGATAGAATCTCTCAAACATTTCAGAAAGAAATAATAAAATTTGACCATCTCTTCTACAGGAGAAAGAACAAACAGTTGCAAAGTCTTTTTTTGAGGACAGAAATACTCTAACATCAACACCAGAGAAAGACGACATGGGCATCGGGGATGGAGGGTGGACTACAGATCAATATTCTTCATGAATACACAGACAAAAATCTACAACAAATTAAATCAAGAAATGAATGAAAAACTAATGCATCAGGTCCAAATGGTTACTCAAAATATGCTGGACTTAAACATCTGAAAAGCAAACAATATATTCAGCATATCAATGGAAATAAGGAGGAAAATTCATCAACATCTCAGTAGATGTTGAAAATTTGTCAAAATTCAACACTGATTCATAATTTTTAAAAACTTTCAGCAAACTAGGAATAAAAGGGCATCTACAAAATATCTAAAGCTAACATCCTATTATTAATTAAAAAGTGACACTTTCTCCCTAATATCAGAACATGACAAGGATGTTTGTTTTCCTCTTCATCATCATACCAGACAGCCAAGATGATACAATAGACATGTGTCTCTGTTAATGAAAAACAAGATTATGCAGATTTTTCAACCCCAAAATCTATTTTTCAAAAGCTATAAAAATTATAAAGGGACTTAATAGAGGTTTCAGATACAAAGTCTATATACAAAAATAGATAGTATTTGTAAGTGGTCGGCAATGACCAACTGGAAATTCAAAAGTACCATTTATAATAGCACCAAAAATCTAACAAAATATGTACACAACCTGTGTGATGAAAACTGTATAACACTGATGAAAGAAATAAAAAATCAAATCAGTCAATAAATGAAGAAATATTACATTTAATGGACTATTGTTCTAGATTCAATTTAATTTCAATTAAAATCTCAGTAAGTTTTTTATAAAAATAAGTAACTTGATTCTAAAATTTACATGGAAAGATAAAGAAATAAATAGCCAAGATAATTTTTTTTAATTAATCACTCACATTCACATTGCATGATTTTAAGACTTACATTAAAGCTAAACCATTAAGGCAATATAGTATTAGTCAAGGAATAGATGTATAAATCTTTTTTTTTTTCCCAAAAATAGAGAGTTTAGAAGTAGATCAAATATATGTATTCATTTAATTTTCAACAAAGATGCAGGGGCAATTCAATTGAGAAAGAACAGCTTTTTTCAACAAATGATGGTGAATATCCATATAAAAATATGAATCACAATATATTAAAATTAACTGAAAATGGATCACTTGTTTAAGCTAAAATCTATACCAATAAAACTCCTAGAAAAAAATAGAAAATAATCTTGTGACTCTGGTTTATAAAAAATTCTTAGATACAACACAAAAGCATGACACATAAAAGAAAAAAATTTGATAAATTGGGCATTAACAAAATTAAAAACGTCTACTCTTCAAAAGACTATTAAAAGAATGAAAAAAAATAAGTCACAGACTAAAGAAAATAACTTCAAATCATATATTTGTTAAATGACTTGTGCCTGAATTCTCAGGATTCAATAAGAGTATGAGAAACCCACTTTTTAAAAGGGCAAAATTTTGGACACTTCACCAAAGACATATAGATGGCAAATAAGCACATGAAAGATGCTCGAATCATATATTATTCAGGAAGTATGAATTAAAACACAATGAGGTACTACTAACATCAGAATGACCAAATTTGAAACAAAAAATATAACAACCGATAATATTAAGTGCTGAGGAGGATGCAGAGCACTCTGAGGCTTTGATAAGTTGCTTGTGAAACTGCAAAATGACAAAACATCTTTGGAAATATTTGTTATATCTTGTAAAATTTCTTATAAAGTTAAACATACACTTGCCATACAACCCAGAAATCTCACTTATATTTACTCAGGTGAAATGAAAATTTAAATTCACACAAAGACATGTATACAAATGTTTATAGCTGACACATTTGTAATTGCCTAAAACTGGAAATTCAAAGCACTCTTCATCTGGTGAATCAATAAACTATAGAAAACATGTCCTTATAATAGGATATTACTCAGTCATAAAAACTTCTGATACATACAGAAACATCAGTGAATTTCAGATATATTATGCAGAGTGAAAGAAGACAGACTTAAAAGACCACATGACATACGGTTCCACTTACATGACGTTCTAGAAAAGGTGAAGCTCTTGAGACAAAAAAAATTGCTCAGTGATTGCCAAGGGCTGAGGTAAGGCAAGGGACTGACTTGATTATAGTAATGTAAATGTTTGTCAAAACGATAGAATTGTACACCATAATGGGTATAACTGACACCTTAGTTTAAAAAAACAAAATAAGAATATATGCTTATGTGATAAAACCATTTTTGAAAAGGAAATGATAAAATTCAGATTATTGGTTATCTATTGAAAGGATAAAATGAGACAAGATAGGAAAGAACCATAATCATATAAGTAATGGCCTAGGTCCTAATTGAATGGTGGATTTACTGTGCTCAGTTATTATCATGCTTCATGACTCACGTATCTGTAATATATATATTCTTTCATATTTGTCAAACATTATATAATTTTAATAGAGGATAAACAGAAGTACCTTTTAATTGAAAAATCAAACAAGGAAGATACATTATTTAAGTAAAACAAGCAGGTGAACATCACCTAATCCTTGATATGAAAATATCAGGTCAAACAATACGCACATTTTAAATGTCTGAGGTACATATTAGCAGGTTTATTTATCCAACTGGTTTCCTCTTTATGAAAATCAATATATATAGGCATTTTATTTTTTAACGACATAATACTTTGTTTCAACTCACTAATTTAGAAAGTTTTAATCCTTGAAAATCAAACATTCTTCCTTGCTTTTTTCTATCACTTTCAATAAGAATTTTAACAAATCTAACCCAATTTCAATATCATGTACTACTGTAGCATTCCTAAAACTTTACAGTCTTCCTCTGAGGTATATGTATGTGAATTGCACATGCAATGTTCAATATCTTTACACAGACACACCCACCCCGAGAATGATGATTATTCATGACAGTATGTACATTTTAAAAGCAGAACCCTGCTGGGTCATGCAAGACTTCACACTGGGATGGATGTCTAAACCCTCCAAGTCTTTGACTAAATATTTCACATACTCTTTAGTAAGGGTGATAAAAAAGTGAATCATTTTCTCCTTAATGGTCGAGATAATACTGATGAAGATATACCTGCAATCGATATTCTGCTCTACCACTTGCTGCTCAGAGGGTTGGAATAGCAGCTGTCACCCCGATACTAGTGATCAGATGAGAGAAGCAATCAGGCCAGGCATGCAAATTCCATTATCTTCTCAACCTTAACCCTAATCCTGCCATCCCACTGAGAAGGGCTGGTAGAGAAGGATCCAGAAAGAACCCCAGCTGCAAGTTTGCCATTAGTTCCCCAATAGCTGCCACCAGTGACACTCCTCCATGGAGTCTCATGAGAAATGCTGGTCCACAGCTTTCATCTGCAGACATTAAATCAGACAGTTACTTTTTTAGGTCTTCACAAATCTTCTCTCCCTCCTCCTCCCACCCCTCTATCCTTAATGTGACTTATTTATATTTTTAAAAGCTTCTGCAGACAGTCTTTCCAGTTTTTATCATGGACTAAAATCCATCTGAGTTAAAACTGTTCAAGACTTTATGCACGATGGGGGAAAGGGACTCTGCAAATTAATGTATTCATTCCAGATTGTATTTAGCTAACATCTTTCTTCACTTGAGCCTAACAGCTCGAGGGACTGCAAAATTATTGCATCAACTTGGCTGTGATGCTTTGTTCATTAAAAAAAATAAATAAATCTTTAGGCTGTGGTATCACCCTACCTTAAAATGTTATTACAGTTTCCTAGTGGCTACACAGTCAAAAGGACTGTGTAGTTTCATTTAATCTCTGACTCTTCTGAGATCTGCATACCCTACCCGTCTCCATTACCTTAGGAATTATGATTGGATTTAATCTTCTGCTCATTGAATTAGTGTCAGCTATCATTCTTAGTGTACATTTGTTAAATTCAATCTCTCCTATAGGGGAATGCCAGGAAGAGAACGATAAGTGTATTAAATAGTAAGAGAGGGAAGACTGCAGAAATTGGGACTTAGGAGCACTGTGCAGATAAAGAGAACTAAGTTCACATTGCTGCTTCATTCCTTTCAGGGAGGATACAATCACAGCAGGAAGTGTAAGCCTTTATAGTCAGACTTACAGAGTGTAAGGAATACTAAGTGACTCAGGACTTTCTTTTCCTTGAAGTAGAGGTGCTTTTTTGCAAGTCCATGTTAGTACAATTGGGAAAGCAACCATATGTAAACCCTAAAAATCAATGTCTCCTGTTAATCCTCAAAAAAAAAAAAAAATACAACAGGCAGTTACTGTGAACACTTCCCTCCAGCAAAGCACAGCATCTTCGACTGCTGGGTCAAAAATGAGGCAATTATATCCTGCTTAGCCACATGGCTCCCAATATGGAACCACTCCTGATCTACACAGGTCCACACCACAGCTGAGAGCACATATTCATTAGACTTTCATGGGAAATCCCCATGTCTGTTCAAGGGCTGCACCCAAAATAAATCAATAAACAAAATACTAAGAAAATATGGGAAAACAATCCAAGCAAATATGAATAATCAAAATTTTAAAAACCGATCAACAGGAGACATCATATTATTATAAGTCAAAAAGGAGAAAGCCAACTAAGGTTTAATGGGAAAAAAATAATCTAAGCCGACACATCTGCAAAATAATATGCCACTTGACCTATCAGTCCTCAGAAGAAGTGAGGGCTGGCTGATTTTAGAAAGCTCCAGAACAGAAACTTCCAGAAGGCCCAAAGATAGGATGAAAAAGAAGTGACCAAACATACAGAAATGTTATCCCACATGCCTAGGGCAGAAAAGGAATCAAGGGGTCCAGAACATAAATTAAACAATAGGCGTAAATGAAATTTAATGTAGGCTGCCTTTCATTTCATTTTTCTTTTAGTTTAGTTTTCTAAAGAATTGGTTCCTCAGGGTAAAACTGTATGTGTTTTAGCTTCAGGGAAAGAAAGAGATTTTAGCATCCTAATACAATGTTTCTCTAACATTTTCCTTCCCAGCATTTAATACAGCAAAACAGCCTGAACCTTTAAAAAATATAAAGGAAAAAAACCCTCAAAAACTCAAAAAGGGCTTCAAACTCAAACTGTCAGAGAAATGTACAACCACATTGCCGATATGTAAATACAGAAAACAACGGTCTGGGGCCCACAGGGAGAATAAGGATGGGAGGACACATAAAGGTATCAGGATGGGGAATGAGCAAAGTCTGGGGCAGGGATAAACCAGTCCTGCTCATACCACTATGACAGGAAATCAGGGTTTTTCCTGACATTTTATGAATGGAGGGGTAGTTAAAGAAATGAGAACATCAAAAATAATAGAAGCTCTGTAGGAATTTTTCAGTGTGTTCTTCTTGCATCCTCCCACTAGGAGATCGTAACTATTGAGAATATGTGGTTTACCAAATGACCTGAAGTATATTCTACTTCATGATGGAAGAATTAGAAAATAAACATATAGCTATATACGGGCTTCACTGATGGCTCAAATGGTAAAGAATCTGCCTGCAAAGCAGGAGACCTGGGTTTGATCCCTGGGTCGGGAAGATCCCCTGGAGAAGGGAATGGCAACCCACCCCAGAATTCTTGTTTGGAGAATTCCATGGACAGAGGAGCCTGGCGGGCTACAGACCATGGGGTCACAGAGTCAGACACAAATGAGTATCAGAACACACATGCATCAAGAGAAAAAATGTATAAAACGCTTTAATCCAATAATGCTCTTCTGGGACTCCAAACTAAAGTCATAGCTTTGAAAACGGAAAAAGTTTTATATTAAAAGATTTTTCAATATGGTATTTACTATGAATGAAACTATCAGAAAACAGAGGATTCATTAAATAAACCCATGTTGTAGTATAATCTGAAGTCATGAAAATGTTCATGCAGACTGTAATAGAAAACAAGTTTACAATATAATGTTATCTAAAAGAGCAGGATATAAAATTTTATATATGCTATTCATTGGAAGGACTGATACTAAAGCTGAAGCTCCAATACTTTGGCCACCTCATTCGAAGAGTTGACTCACTGGGAAAGACTCTGATGCTGGGAAGGATTGGGGGTGGGAGGAGAAGGGGACAACAGAGAATGAGATGGCTGGATGGCATCAACGACTCGATGGACATGAGTTTGAGTGAACTCCAGGAGTTGGTGATGGACAGGGAGGCCTGGCGTGCTGTGATTCATGGGGTCGCAAAGAGTCGGACACGACTGAGCGACTGAACTGAACTTAACTGAACTACTCCAACAGTGTTTTTACGACTGTACATTAAGAAAGACCAAAAAAGAAAAGACAAACTATTTATATCTGGTATCTTCAATGTATATTTTCTTTTGTTAGTATTTTAAATCTTCTCGAATAAACATAAATTTGATAATAAAAAACACTGAGCTAGAAAGTAAGGCAAGGGTAAAACCACACCAATAATAATTTTATGCCTGATTTTTTAAATTTTAGTTTGCATAACTGACGCAAAAATAATTGATGGAAGATAAGGATGAAGCTATGATAGAACTCGTGTCTCCTGCATTGCAGGCATATTCTTTACTGTCTGAGCCATCAGGGAAGCCCAAGTGTAAAGCTGTTTTTTATATTAGCATTTTACTGTGAAGCAAGCAGGCAAGTACTCATCTACCTAAAATCCACTAGCACATTGAAGGTGAAAATCTTTAGAATGAGTAAGAACATAGTAAGTTAAGGAAATAAGAGTGAGTCAGTAGTTATGGGAATAATAATTAAACATCTTAAACTCACATAAAGATTGAGAGGCGACTGTGATACAAATAGGGATTTATTTCCTACATTAACTCACTATCAGAAAAGATGTAGTAGAGCACAGTGATAGGACTACTGTTAGGCACTTTTATTATTTCATTAAATCCTTAAATTATATCTGCAAGATAGGCATTATCCCATTTTAACAAATGAAATAAACTAAGAAAGATTTTTAAATTTGCCCAAGGTCACAATGAATTTATAGGTTAGAGAACACTTGTCAATTTTCACTGAAGTCAAAGCCAGGGAGATAAGGGTAGAGGAGCAGGGCTTGAATGCCATTTCTAGAATCTGAGGCACAAACAGTTAAAAACAGGATAATGAACCCTTGTAACCTCTGAGGCCCCAAATTAGACAAAAACTGAAAATATTTTTTAAGTCTTGCATGCAAGATCTAAGAGTTCAAAAAACATGTAGAGGATATCCTCTAACTTAAAAAAAAAAAGATTATGTAATTCAGCATGTATTTTATACCTAAACCTGACATAGTTGCATGTTTAAATATTGGAGCTTCAGAAGTAGTCCTTTATTATGGCAATTTCTTTCCCAGCCTAGTCAAGGAAGTTTTTGCTTTGTGGCTCACAGAATAAAACAAACCCAGAATTCTGCAGGAGGATGCAGTCAATTATCTGTTGTGGACAAGATCAGAGACAGGGGACCATGAGTATGAGCATGGCAGGTAGAGAAGGTATATGAAGACCCTGCATCAGGCCCAGCTTCGTGGGTATGTTACCTGTGCAGCAGCACTGTCCCCAAGCTTGGTTTAATGCTCTTTTGTCATCATCTGAAAATCTGTCATAATTTTATCTTTAAACTTGTGTAATTGTAAGTGAAGTCCTATGGGAAAATCAACCGTGTACCTGAACAGAGAAGACAAGTGCCATATGGTATTCACATTCCTTACCACCCATTCATATATGAAGTTCAAATCTCCCACGAGCACAGAAAACCAGTGGATACGGAATACATGAGAGTTCATCAAGATTCACAGTGAGTCAGCCAGTTCAGTCCCTCAGTCATGTCCGACTCTTTGCGACCCTGTGGACTGCAGAATGCCAGGCTTCCCTGTCCATCACCAATTCCCAGAGCTTGCTCAAACTCATGTCCATTGAGTCAGTGAGGCCACCCAACCATCTTATCCTCTGTCGTCCCCTTCTCCTCCTGCCTTTAATCTTTTCCAAGGAGTCAGCTCTTCATATCAGGTGACCAAAGTATGGGAGCTTCAGCTTCAGCACCACTACTTCCAATGAATATTCAGGACTGATTTCCTTTAGGATGGACTGGTTGGATCTCCTTGCTGTCCAAGGGACTCTCAAGAGTCTTCTCCAACACCACAGCTCAAAAGCATCAATTCTTCAGTGCTAAGCTTTCTTTATAGTCCAGCTCTCATATCCATACGTGACTACTGTAAAAACCATAGCTTTGACTAGATGGACCTTTGTTGGCAAAGTAATGTCTCTGCTTTTTAATATGCTGCCTAGGTTTGTCATAGCTTTTATTCCAAGCAGCAAGAGTCTTTTAATTTCATGGCTGCAGTCACCATCTGCAATGATTTTGGAGTCCCCAAAAATAAAGTATGTCATGGTTTCCATTGTTTCCCCATCTGTTTGCCATGAAGTGATGGGACCAGATGCCATGATCTTAGTTTTCTGAATGTTGAGTTTTAAGCCAACTTTTTCACTCTACTCTTTCACTTTCATCAAAAGGCTCTTCAGTTCCTCTTTGCTTCCTGCCATAAGGGTGGTGTCATCTGTATATCCGAGGTTATTGATATTTCTCCTGTCAAACTTGATTCCAGCTTATGCTTCATCCAGTCTGGCATTTTACATGATGTAACTCTGCATATAAGTTAAATAAACAGGGCAAAAATATGCAGCCTTGATATACTCCTTTCCCGATTTGGAACCAGTCTGTTGTTCCATGTCCAGTTCTAACTGTTGCTTCCTAACCTGCATGCAGATTTCTCAAGAGGCAGGTCAGGTGGTCTGCTTTCCCAGTGGTCTGGCATTCCCAACTCTTAAAGAATTTTCCACAGTTTGTTGTGATCCACACAATCAAAGACTTTGGCAGATTGGAATTCTCTTGCTTTTTCTATGATCCAATGGATGTTGGTAATTTGATCTCTGGTTCCTCTGCCTTTTCACAGTGAGTACTAAGAGTATTCCATCTATGACAGAGTAAGTAGAGGGACTGAAACCCTTGATAAGCCAAACTTTCTACTCAAATTAGAACTTGGTCCAAATACAGAGAGAAGGTAAAGTTGTTCTAAAACACACAAATGACCAAGGAACCCTATTTATCCTTTCTTACCAGTGTTAGATCCTTTTATCAGCCAATCTCATATACTGAAAATGATGACACAGAAGGAAAGAGAAAGAGGGCAATGCATGATGTTTTTCCTTTCAGTCCTTTCATCAATAAGCCAAACACTGGTAGTATCAGTATAATGTGTGCATATGAAGAAGTGAAAAAAAAGTAGCTGAGTTAGTTTTGTACAGATTTTCCACTCTTCTGGTAAGAAAGAAATATATATGCATATATGAGCTACGAAATACAAACTTCACAGTTTTGGTGATTTCACATATGAGATAATTGCCTTCAAAATTGCATTTAAAATTGGCATTACACAGTATAAAGGTGAACAAAATTTATGCTGATAATTTAAATTTTCAATTTTTGTTTTCTTAGAATGACATCAAATAACAAATTAAAAACACCATGAGAAGTCCAGAGAGACCATAGGAAAATGGAGAAAGCTTCACATCTTAATATTTTCATTACATTATTTTTTTTCTTTTTTATGAATAAGGAACTCAACATTGTCTTTTGCAGTGGCCTTGCAAATTGTGTAAATGTCCCTCCCTTATACCGACACAGCATTGCTTCAAAATTCCAGGAAAGATTAACATGAAGGAAAGAAGAAAATCAGGTGGAGATTCATCTATAAGAAATGGATGATTCCATTTAAATCAAAACGGTTCCAGTCCTGATTATCTGCACTCTAGCAAACGAATACACAGATTCATAATAGCAAGAGCTCACTCATTTGTTTTCTTAGACATAACTTTTGAGATTTTGAGTGTAAAGAGCAAGTGTTTGATCACAGCAAATGTCATTTAAAATTTATAACCTGCCCTACAATGTGCAAACCACCCCTGGAAGTCTAATCCTTTTCCTAAAGTAAATTAACAGGCCTGCTATTTCTCTTCCATTATTTTGGTCATTGATGAAGATGTTAAATAGATTGGTTCTTGGACTGACTCCTAGGAAATGAACACTGGTGATGTCAACTCAAGCTAATGCAGCTTCAGTTCAGTTCAGTTCAGTCGCTCAGTCGTATCCGACTCTTTGTGACCCCATGAATCACAGCATGCCAGGCCTCCCTGTCCATCACCAACTCCCGGAGTTCACTCAAACTCATGTCCATCGAGTCGGTGATGCCATCCAACCATCTCATTCTCTTTCATCCCCTTCTCCTCCTGCCCCCCAATCCCTCCCATAATCAGAGTCTTTTCCAGTGAGTCAACTCATCGCATGAGGTGGCCAAAGTATTGGAGCTTCAACTTTAGCATCAGTCCTTCCAATGAACACCCAGGACTGATCTCCTTTAGAATGGACTGGTTGGATCTCCTTGCAGTACAAGGGACTCTCAAGAGTCTTCTCCAACACCACAGTTCAAAAGCATCAATTCTTCGGCGATCAGCTTTCTTCACAGTCCAACTCTCACATCCATAGGAGTCCTTTTTAAACACAACAAACACTCTAATAACCTGAACAATTACTTAACAGGGTGTCTCTCCATTTGCAGACAACATGTTATGCAAAATGGATGTCTTACTAAGTCAAGACAAATGACAACTGAGGTCTCCCCTCAGTTACCAAGTTTTCTCTTCGCTAACTCCCACGCTGCCGATTAGGCCCACCTGACTTATCTCATACTGTTCATGGGTGAAAAGAAGAGAAGCGAAAGGCAAAGGGAAAAGGAAAGATATACCCATTTGAATGCAGAGTTCCGAAGAATAGCAAGGAGAGATAAGAAAGCCTTCCTCAGCAATCAACGCAAAGAAATAGAGGAAAACAATAGAATGGGAAAGACCAGAGAGCTCTTCAAGAAAATTAGAGATACCAAGGGAACTTTTCATGCAAAGATGGGCACAATAAAGGACAGAAATGGTATGGACCTAACAGAAGCAGAAGATATTAAGAAGAGGTGGCAAGAATGCATAGAAGAAAAAGATCTTCATGACCCAGATAATCACAATGGTATGATCACTCACCTAGAGCCAGACATCCTGGAATGCAAAGTCAAGTGGACCTTAGGTAGCATCACTATGAACATAGCTACTGGAGGTGATGGAATTCCAGTTGAGCTATTTCAAATCCTAAAAGATGATGCTGTGAAAGTGTTGCACTCAATATGCCAGCAGTGGAAAACTCAGCCATGGCCATAGGACTAGCTTTCATTCCAATCCCAAAGAAAGGCAATGACAAAGAATGCTCAAACTACCACACATTTGCACTCATCTCATATGCTAGTAGAGTAATGCTCAAAATTCTCCAAGGCAGTCTTCAATAGAACATGAACTATGAACTTTCAGATGTTCAAGCTGGATTTAGAAAATGCAGAGGAACCAGAGATCAAATTGCCAACTTTTGCTGGATCATTGAAAAAGCAAGAGAATTCCAAAAAAACATCTATTTCTGCTTTATTGACTATGCCAAAGCCTTTGACTGTGTGGATCACAACAAACTATGGAAAATTCTTCAAGAGATTGGAATACCAGACCATCTGACCTGACTCTTGAGAAATCTGTATGCAGGTTAGGAAGCAACAGTTAGAACTGGACATGGAACAACAGACTGGTTCCAAATCAGGAAAGGAGTACATCAAGGTTGCATATTGTCACCCTGTTTATTTAATTTATATGCAGAGTACATCATACGAAATGCCAGGCTGTATGAAGCACAAGCTGGAATCAAGATTGCCAGGAGAAATATCAATAATTTCAGATATGCAGATGATACCACCCTTATGGCAGAAAACGAAGAACTAAAGAGTCTCTTGATGAAATGGAAGGGGAGAGTGAAAAAGTTAGCTTCAAACTCAACATTCAGAAAACTAAAATCATGGCATCCAGTCCCATCACTTCATGACAAACAGATGGGGAAACAATGGAAACCATGACAGACTTTATTTTGGGGGGCTCCAAAATCACTGCAGATGGTGACTGCAGCCATGAAATTAAAGATGCTTGCTCTTTGGAAGAAAAGTTATGACAAACCTAGACAGCATATTAAAAAGCAGAGACATTACTTTGCCAACAAAGGTCTGTCTAGTTGGTTTTGAAAAACCAAAAGCCATGGTTTTCCCAGTACTCATGTATGGATATAACAGTTGGACTATAAAGCAAGCTGAGTGCCGAAGAATTGATGCTTTTGAACTGTGGTGTTGGAGAAGACTCTTGAGAGTCCCTTGGACTGCAAAGAGATCCAACCAGTCCATCCTAAAGGAGATCAGTCCTGGGTGTTCACTGGAAGGACTGATGTTGAAGCTGAAACTCTGATACTTTGGCCACCTGATGCGAAGAACTGACTCAATGGAAAAGACTCTGATGCTGGAAAAGATTGAAGATGGGAGGAGAAGGGGCCGACAGATGATAAGATGGTTGGATGGCATCACTGACTCAGTGGACATGAGTTTGAGTAAACTCTGGCAGTTGATGATGAACACGGAGGCCTGGTGTGCTACAGTCCATGGGGCTGCAAAGAGTAAGACACAACTGAGTAACTGAACTGAACTGACTAACTTATCTCCAAAAGAAATTAGATCTATTTAAAGACTGAATCTGGGAAGGACTGGGGGCGGAAGGAGATGGGGACGACAGAGAATGAGATGGCTGGATGGTATCACCGACTCGATGGACATGAGTTTGAGTGAACTCCAGGAGTTGGTGACTGACAGGGAGGCCTGGCGTGCTGTGATTCATGGGGTCGCAAAGAGTCGGACACGACTGAGCAACTGAACTGACTGAACTGAACCTTAGCTTAGAAGGAAAACAAATGAGTCTCAACAGTCTGACTTATTTCTGTCTTGATTATAATTTGAAAAATAAAGCTGAGGCAAGAAAAAATTTACCTTTGCAAAAGGGAGCGTGTTAAGGAAGGGGGAAAAAAGACACATCATCTATTTCTGTTCTTTTGACCCACTCTCCATTCCTTGGATTCTTTAATGTTTCCCTAGACGGTCCTTCTGCTCTTATTTTTTACTCATGTGTCCTCACTCATTGAAATGCAGAAATTTTATTTTAGCACTTAGGATAAATGCATCTCATTTCTAAGAGAATTTGGAACATCGAAATCCTTTATTCATAGAAGAGAATACTCACTTTCTGACATGGTTGGTATCTAAAGTATCAGACACCTAGAACGAGGGAAATAACATTGTTTCTCTAACTCACTTTAATTTTCTAATGGAAAATTTATATTTTTCAGGCAAACTTGTATTTATTGTAAATAAATTCTTGTGTTTTCTCATTGTGAGAGGGGTAACAGAATAGAATTCTCTAGGAGAAAGTAGAAGTAAAAATTATTTAAGAACAATCTAGACTAAAGGTAGCAACGTTAAAACAGGATACACAAATAGCCACAGTCCTAATCACTTTTTTTTTTAATTAATTTATTTTTTATTGGAGGCAAATTATTTTACAATATTATATTGGTTGGTTTTGCCATACATTGACATGAATTCACCCCGGGTTTATATAAGTTCCCCCTCCTGAACCCCCCTCCCACCTCACTCCTCCCTTTATTCTCCCTCTGGGTCATCCCCACATGCCAGCCCTGAGCATCCTATAACATGCATTGACCCTGAACTAGTGATTCGTTTCACATATGACAACATACGTGTTTCAATGCCATTCTCCCAAATCCTCCCACCCTCACCCTCTCCCATAGAGTCCCAAAGACTGTTCTATACATCTGAGTCTCTTTTGCTAATCACTTTTTAAAGTCAACATTAGGTTAACTTGCTAGGAATTTAAAGGATCCACTTTATAAAAACTTCTATCCAGTATACTTCAGCAACCTAACTGCGCATTGGAATGGGTTGTTGTTGCTTACGTGCTCAGTCATGTCCGACTCTGTGTGACCCCATGGACTGTAGTCCACCAGGCTCCTCTGTCCATGAGATTTCCCAGGCAAGAATACTGGAGTGGGTTGCCAATACCTACTCCAGGGGAATCTTTCCAACCTAGGGACTGAACCCGAGTCTCCTGCATTGGCGGGTAGATTCTTTACCACTGCATCATCTGGAAAGCCCACTGGAGTGGGAAGTTTTACTAATTCATCTTTGACCAATATACTGAAGAATTCCCTTCTTCATACTGCTATAAACATGTTTACCAATATTACAGTAAAAGCATCCTTTATCAGTTTCATAAAATCTAATCTGTTCCTTTAATACCACCCTTACCTCCAAGTTTTCTACTTCAAAAAGATCCAACATTCATTGGAAGAATTATCCAGGAAATAAAACAAGAAACTGTTGTTTAATCATAAAATTGACCGGCAAAATAACATGGACTCACCATCGGTCGAATTCTTTCAAAATATTTTTATTTTCTCATATCAGTGATAGATGTTCTTGGGTATATGGTAACAATAACTAGTCATTTCTAGACCTGACAGATGAACTCCTGGACAAACATTTAATAACAGACTTGCTTTCTGCCTTCCTAAGAAAGCATCAAAGATACCATCTTTCCTTTGAGTGTTATGAATAAGCTGAGAAAACAGCAGATTACTAAGATAGTATTTACATAGTCTCTATGATAATAGCTCAGAATGAAATTAAATCCGTCAACAGCTGCAGCATATATAGTGACCCTTTTTCCATCTATCAAAATCCCTAAACTTTTTCTATAGCTAGGTCGTCATTAATAGAACAATGTAGGGGAAAATATTTCAAACTGATAAATTACCAGGTACAAGTATCCTCTTTCTCTTCCGGTTTTCTGGTGTGTTAGTGGATTTCCCCTCTGGGATATTAGAGAAGTATTTGTATATCTTCGTCTTCTAAATAGGGTTATGGGCTTTCTACTTGTGCCAGCTTGCACAGTTGTTAATCACAAAAAAAAAAAAAAAAGGCTGAGGGATCCCAGAACCCCATAATTGATATTTATGCCTCTTCCTATAAACTAGAATTCAAGGTATAAAAAACAACACCATATTATCTCCTTTGCAAAGAAAAACAGCTACCAATCAAAACTTTAATCTTTTATTTTCTTCTTTTTCCTTAGAGTTCACTATTATTTTCCAATTATTTCTTTGGGGTTTTTATTATTGTAGAAAAAAATAATAATATATTTTAATATTATTATATTAAGCTTAGAGATTAAAATGTCTAAACCAGTCCTGTCCAACAAAAACCTTGTGTGATAATGGAAATGTTCTTTCTGTATAAGTGCTGCCCAGTAAGGACAGGTAGCCACCATCCACGTGAAGCTATTAAGCAATTGATATGTGGTAGCACAACTAATGGAGAAGGAAATGGCAACCTACTCCAGTGTTCTTGCCTGGAGAATCCCAGGGACTGGGGAGCCTGGTGGGCTTCCATCTATGGGGTCGCACAGAGTCGGACACGACTGAAGCGACTTAGCAGCAGCAGCAGCAGCAGCACAACTAAATGGCAACCTACTCCAGTGTTCTTGCCTGGAGAATCCCAGGGATGGGGGAGCCTGGTGGGCTGCCATCTATGGGGTGGCACAGAGTTGGACACAACTGAAGCGACTTAGCAGCAGCAACAGCAGCAGCAGCACAACTAAGGAACTGAATTTGTAATTCCAATTAGTTTTAATTTATTTGAATTTAAATAGCCTCATGTGACTAATGGTCACCGTGTGAGATAGCACAGATTTAGACCAATCAACATTCAGATGGCTGAGGCAACTTTGCAACATCCCTCTAAAGCTTCTGTGTCCAAATGGACACTAATAACTATTCTGAATTACATTTTGAATTTTATTTAATAATTCTTTAAAAAAAAAGTTCAGATTTGACTAATCTAAAATGTCAATGGTGCATGGGTACATGTGAGGGGAGTGGGGTTCTGAAAGTTTTCTATTTCCTCAATTTGTATTTCACAAATGGGTGTTATAAGAAAAAGCTATGCCCATTCCTTACCAACTAGTTAAGACAACACATACAAATACAACCCTGAATAATACAGGGCAATAAATGACTGGCCTGCATCTGTAAGTGCTAAATGACTTAGAAGATTGGAAAGACTTTGTTCACTAACTGTAATCGATATGGCTTCCTAAAGAGGATAATAAGACACTTAAGTTACACTATGTGCAAAATTACTCATCTAATCTCTGAAGAGGTTCTGGTTTTCATTTAAAAAATAATTGGATGGCCATTTTAAAAGCAATATATCATCAAGAAAAATTCTACCAGTAACCAGGTGGTTAATTAACAGCAAATCATTAACTTCTGAGAACAGCATTTCAAATGTTTTATTGGTTAAATGATGATAAAAATATCACCTTTTTAATTTAACTTCAAGTATTATCATAAGGGTAAAAATATCTAAAAATGCTTTTGAAACTAACTGGGAAAAATAAGTACAGTGCACTGTTTTAGGGATTAAGACTTGGTAAGAAAATGGCACAACAAACCACAAAGTAAAAATACTCAGCCACTGGCTAAATTTTCAGAATTTTAGAGGAAAAAAAGATAAAACTCAAAATAAAAATTTACCCTAGCCGTGAAAGTACACAACTCTTTGGATGATTCTACCAAATGATTCAAATGCCACTTTCTCTAGACAATAGAAAAGCAAGGTGGGTATTAATGAAGATCTGGCAGCTTGTCTGTACAGGCTACTCAACAAGGCAGACAACCTTCAGACAGAAGATACAAGCTGTCAGGTTCACCCAGCTATAATTAGAGTGTATATTGACTTTGGTCAGTTTAGCAAAGAGAATATCAACTTACAAAGTGCTATGATGGAAATGTGATAAATGAAGATCACTGTTAATATGTCTACCACTTTCAAAAAGATTCTTCTTCAGAAGTTAATAGGAATTTTAAATTGCAGCAACAATTGCATGTCAACATGAGCTATTTCTTGACTACTAAACATAAATTTATAATATATCAATTTGTTTGAGCATATCTTTTCTGTCATTTAATTCAATTAAAATTGAATAATTGTAAACATGTAAATCATTAGAGCTTAAAGTAATTTTCAAGTAAAAATTAACTAAGAAGATAAAAGTTACTCATATCCAATCAAATTTTGCCATCAAGCTTATTTTTCTGATGAACCATTTTCAACAAATAGCAACTTAAAATGAGGTGTTATAATAGAATCATTAATAAATCCTTAACTTCATAAAATGATTAACACTTCAATTATGTATATTATACATTGTTTGGGTTAAATATATCACTGTATTTAGTTAAGAGTTCAACTGGTCCACTTTCTCATAAAGAAAACTGTTTCACAAAGAAATACATATTTCAGAAGTATAAGGACCTATAAATAATAGATATATTTGGAAGCATGAAATTGACAATGCTTCGGTTTGATAGACCCCAGAGATGAAAATGAAATTACAGTCACTCTGGATAAACTACCTATTGTTTTATGTAGTTTTGTTTCAAGCTTAAACATAAAGAGAAATAAAAATAAAACTAATCAAATTGTTTTCACTGAAGCAGCATAACATTACCATCATGACTGAAATTCAAAGTTTACAGTGGCCTGAAAAAACCTGATTAGGATTCTTAGCTCAAAGAGCACTTCTAGACCACCACCAACTTTTGCTAATTTAGTAACAGGAAAACTGGGTTTAAAGACTCTATTCTTCATTCTCATTTAAATTCAAAATATGATTTTTTAAAGGAATTCAGAAATCAGTAAAGAAAACTCAGTTATCCTGACCACATAATAAAAACTATCTTTAGTTTAGCGTAAAGAACCATCCCTTTGCCTCAGTTTAGTTCCTAGTTCATGAAATTACATTTTATATACCAGAATAAATGAAAAAACCCACTACTGCCCTACTGAATTAGACTATTATCCTCAGTAAGATACCATGAAACAGTTTCAATAACATAATGCAATTAAAATAAAGTACTTTAAATCATGTTAACATGATCACTTTAATCTCACATAGAAAATATTGAGAATGTTTAATTTTTTACCTTTTAAGTATTTTAGCTTAGTAAATCCATTATTATGTTTGCCATTAAAATACAACAAATGCTAAAAGGTGCACAATACTTTTTCACTGTAGGCTCCATGTGACTACAGACTAGAGACTTGGCACTTGATGGCTCCAAGGGAATCACTAATGAGCTACAAAACCTTTACACCTCTGGGTCAGGAGTTTGGATTAGACCTAGGTTGGGAGTGACAGAAAGTCGTTACCATCTCATGATAGTTCAATGGTTTATGTGAAGGGAATTCGTTGTTTCAGGCCACTTTCTAATGAACAAGCATCCACCTTACAAAAAGTCACCACTGCTTTTGACAGTAATTGGCAGAGACCTAAAGAATGAAAAATTCAACCAGGAATGTATTCCCTCCATGCTATGACTACCATATCCAAGTTAGAAATTTTTTTTTAATGGAAAAGATGCAATGCTTTGCACATATGTCTATAAAAATTATACCTAGGAAAGAGAAAGAGAAAGAGAAAAAGAGAGCCACCCAGAACAGAGTAAATCAAAATGCATAAGACTCATCATCAAAAGCTGTACTTAGTACTTATATGACAAAGATAATTAATTCAGAAAAGGCACTTATCTATTAATCTGTTTCTATCCTGGTAAGAAGGATGTAAAATTTTAATAATGTTACTTGAGGTCTATAGATTAGAAAGTCAAAAAGATGATAAATGCCTTGCAATAAATAGCGTTTCCTTAGTAGAAAGCTGTCGCTACACATGTCATCATTATTCTCTTTAGAAAACCATATTGGTTAGAGTTTGTCAAAGAAGCTGTCCCAGTCTTTCTCTTGACAAGCCTTTTAGCCACTCAAAGATACACACATTGCTCTGTATTGTTCAGGGTTGTTTTTATGTGTTTGTCTTAAGCTATTTAATAAGGAATTATTGTTGTCTTTGGTCCCTAAATCATGTCTGACTCTTTGCAATCTCATGGACCATAGTCCACCAGGCTCCTCTGTCTATGGGATTTCCCAGGTAAGAATACTGGAGTGGATTGTCATTTCCTTCTCCAGGGGGTCTTCCTAACCCAGGGACTGAACCTGTGTCTCCTGCATTGCAGGATTCTTTACCGTTGAGCCACCAGGGAAGCCTTAACAAGGAAGAGACACATGCTTATTTTTCTTATAGTCCCATCACATGAAATACAAATCTGAGCAAATAAAAGACAGTTAATACACATATAAACACACACACAACTGATATTTTAGTTTAATAAAATATGAACTTTGCTTTCTTTTAGAATTATATGACAATTCTAAATAGAATTCAAAATAGTTATTAGTGATCACTTGGAGACAGAAGTTTCAGAGGGATGTTGTAGAGTGCTCTGAACTATCGAAGGTTAATTGGTCTAGATCTGTGTGCTACCTCAAATGGTAGCCACTAGCATGAGGCAACTTAACTTCAAATTAATTAAAACTAAATTAAGTTAATGGGCTTCCCTGGTGGCTCAGAGGTTAAAGCATCTGCCTCCAATGTGGGAGGATCCCTGGGTCAGGAAGATGCCCTGGAGAAGGAAACGGTAACCCACTCCAGTATTCTTGCCTGGAGAATCCCACGGACAGAGAGCCTGGTAGGCTACAGTCCACGGGGTTGCAAAGAGTCGGACACGACTGAGCGACAGAACGGAACGGAACGGAAATTAAGTTAAAAACTCAGTTCCTGAGCTGTACTAACCACATTTCAATTGCTCAATAGCTCCATATGGACAGTGGCGACCTCATTGGGCAACACTTATACAGAACATTTGCGTCATGACTGTGTTGGATGGTACTGACTAGACCATATTTTCAGCCTTAGAAAAAACATTACTATTAAACTGGTATATCACTTAAAAATCTTTTCACATGCATGCAACACAAAACTTTACTCAGATCAATATAAACAAAAGGTTCAAACTCTCATAAATGTAAGTCAAGAAGTAGGCTAGTCCTCAGGATAACTTTGATCTAGTACTTAAGTTCTATTTCTTTGGGATCCCCTTCACTCTTCTTTCTTCTGACTTGGTTTCATCGTCAATATAGCTTCCTTCATGCCAGAAAAATGGCTGTGGCAATCTCAGTTTCTCTTCTGGGTCAGAAAACTTCAACTTCTTGAAGCTCCAAACACTCTTGTCTTTTTGTATTTAATTGACTCAAACTGGATTCCATGGTCAGCAGTAAAGAAGTTGCCTGCAATGCACAGCCATGGAATATGTGGGCTCAATCCCTGGGTCGGTAAGATCCCCTGAAGGACATTGCAACTTACTCCAATATTCTTGCCTGGAGAATCCCATGGACAGAAGAGGCTGGAGAGCTCCAGTCCACAGGGTCACAAAGAGTTAGACACAACTGAAGCGACTTAGCACGCACACACAGGCCTTCCTGCATAAGCCACTGACAGGCCACCTGGCTTAGGCCCATATTCCTGAACTGTAACTGTGAAAAAAGGCTAAGATTGATAAGCCTTAGACCAACCAGGATTTACTCCTTGGAGTCAGAGAGTGGTCACCTTTCTCTGAAGCACTTAGACAACATAGCAGAAGTGCAGCTACATGAGAATTTGGAAGAATCCTTATCAGAAAGTGAGGGTGAAATGAAAGGAAAGGTAGCCAAACAAGAGTGGTTACTATTGGCAGATGAAAACATTTGCTTTATTCCACAATTTTTATGCATTTACTAAGACTTCCTTTAGAATTTGACAATTTAGGAGTCAGTATTCCCACCACTTGCCCCAAAACACCCAAGTACAAAAATAAGTAGCAGAAACATCTCTATTTTTAAATTATATGAGGCTCTGACATTTGAGTGGGTAGAAAAAAGTGAGGCAAGTGACAAGGTTTGTGCTACCATGGAAGATAATTAAAATATAATATACAAAGAAAAAACTTCTCATCTGGGCAGGAGGCTAAAGAAAGCAGTTCAAATTAACATACCTACAAAACAAAATAAAGGTTTTGCCCCAAGGCAGATCTTTAACAACTCATCTAACCATAATCTAATTTGGATCCTCTAAACACACAAAAACAAATTTGAGACATTAAGCAAATATCTAGAGATAGTCAGAGCCAGAGCCAAAACTCAAACTGGATCTAACTCTAAAGCTCTTTCCAGATTGCCTTTACCAAAAGACAATCTGTCTGAGCCAAAGCCTATATGTTATGTAGTTTCCATTAAGTTCCCAGGTCACATGTACTAAGGAAAAAGGCATGATGGGCAAAGCACTGTGCTACGTACTACTGGGGAAGATGAGATATAAACTTAAAATATATATATCAGTGCTTAAAACCTTATCCTAAGTGTTCAGTTAGTCATTCAGACAAGAAGCTCCACCTGAGCAGAGATGGAGAGAAAAGAAGAGAAGAAACCAGTAACTACAGTAATAAGCTAAAGGGAAAGATGGATCTATGAGCTGTTAGGGCATTATGAAACCCAAATGCATCTGAGGCGGATTAACATGAAAACGTTTCAGAAAAAGAGAAACCCTAATTCTTCATTTATGAAGCATTTGTAAATTTTAAAATACTTTCACATCCATAAATTTCAGTAACAGCTACTATGTATCAGCTACTCTACAATAGTATATCAATCCTAATTGTAGTTGGTATAGAGAGGTCATATGATTTGATGGGCTTCCCTTGTGGCTCAGCTGGTAAAGAATCCTCCTGCAATGCGGGAGACCTGGGTTCTTTCCCTGGTTTGAGAAGATCCCCTGGAGAAGGGAAAGGCTACCCACTCCAGTATTCTGGCCTGGAGAATTTCATGGACTGTATAGTCCATGAGGTCGCAGAGTCGGACACAACTGAGTGACTTTCACTATTACACGGTGAAAAGCAGATAGGGAACTCAAACCCAGAGCTGTGTGATTCTAAACACTGTACTCTTCTCACTACATTGTGAATTCTCTGTTTTATTTTACCTTCAAGTTGATATTTAGAGGTAGATAGAGTGTGAAATTTTATATTATTTTAACTGAGCTGGGTTGAGAGTAGAGAGACAGATAATTGGAGAGAGTATATTCAATAAAATTTCATTTGTAGGAAATAGAATAAAATTGATTTTTTATTTTTGTAACTCACAGGCAGTCAAGGTAGACTACATTCCTGGGTGATGAAAATGCCAAAATATCAACATTGATCCTCTAGGGGAATTTCAGGATTCCTTTCCTTGTGGAAAGGATGGAAGATATGTGATTTTATGATTGCTTTTGACTGCTCTTTCTATACCCAGCATGAGATTCATCCACATGAGTGCATATATCACCACAAAGAAAATGTAGATTAACAAAGTACAAAAGGAATTATATTAGGATTCCAGACCATAGGACTGAGTCTTAAATGAGAGGAGAAGAAAGAAGAAGAAAACATTCGGAGAAATAAATGAATTTGTAAGTACTGGGTTACCTAAACTAGACTACCTACCCTTAGGAATGGACAGAAAGCAAGGATTTAAGTGTTTGGAAAACAATTTGCTATGAACATCAGGACTTTCTCCACTGAGATGTGGTAGCCTACATTAGCCCTAGTATTATGGCTTGTATTTCCCAGTATACCCGTCCTGGAACAAACACATCCCTACTAATAAGAACAAAACTAAGGGAAGGTACTAAAGGAAGCCCCTTTCGGAGTCCCATCGTTTTACTATCATAGTTGATAGTTCTAACACTCCAAAACCAAAACTATCAGACAATGGGTATCTTCACTGGGGAGAAGAGAGTCCAACAGGAAATACAAGGAAAAGAGTTTCAATCTAGAATCACCATTTCAAAGACAAGAGTAAACAAAATCAAAATGTCCATAAGTAAACATGCTAATTTCAAAGTCTAGCAGAGACATTACTTTGCCAACCAAGGTCCGTCTAGTTAAGGCTATGGTTTTTCCCGTGGTCATGTATGGATGTGAGAGTTGGACTGTGAAGAAAGCTGATCGCCGAAGAATTGATGCTTTTGAACTGTGGTGCTGGAGAAGACTCTTAAGAGTCCCTTGGACTGCAGGGAGATCCAACCAGTCCATTCTAAAGATCAATCCTGGGTGTTCACTGGAAGGACTGATGCTAAAACTGAAACTCCAATACTTTGGCCACCTCATGCGACGAGTTGATTCACTGGAAAAGACTCTGATGCTGGGAGGGATTGGGGGCGGGAGGAGATGGGGACGACAGAGAATGAGATGGATGGATGGCATCACCAACTCAATGGACATGAGTTTGAGTGAACTCCGGGAGTTGGTGATGGACAGGGAGGCCTGGCACGCTGTGATTCATAGGATCGCAAAGAGTCAGACACGACTGAGCAACTGAACTGAACTGAACTGAGCAGAGTATTATTTTAAGGACTATTTTAAGTGCCTTTTCATTTTCTACTATTAACATTATTTTGCTCATTTAAAAAATATAAGACATATAGATACACATATAAGACATACATGGGCTTCCTAGGTGACTCTGGAAAGAATCTACTTGCCAAACAAGAGATGAGGGTTCAATCTCTGGATAGGAAAGATAAAATGCCAAAGGAAATGGCAATGTACTCCAGTATTCTTGCCTGGGAAATCCCATGGACAGAGGAGCCAATGTGGCAGGCTACAGTCCATGGGATTGCAAGAGTTGGACACGACTTAGCAACTAATCAACAACGACAACATAAGACATAAATATCTTATAAGACATAAATATATATAAGACATATATACAAAAGACTATTAATGTTTCACTGCATATCCTTCCAAAATATTTGTAATATTTAGGAGATATATACAGATTCTGAGATTTATATCATAATTTATAATGACTGGAAAAAAAGGTTTATATCTTTAAATAGAAGTTTGGGAATCACTGGAGTAAATTCTCTTAACTAAAATAAAAGTTAGATACAAGCTCCATTAATCATAAATGTTAAAAATACTACATGAATTTTAAGTAAGTCTAAAGGATGAGAGGAAGGATAAAAATCAAGGCTCTTTTGGAAAAAAATTGTGGCAAAAACGCTTTTATCTTTGTATTTACAAACTAAATCTTAAAATTTTTATCATTGATTAACATTTTTAATCTAATGACAAATATAAACTCTTTTAAGATAATGTTTTAATTTTCAAGATTTTTTTTCAAGAACATTAAAAAATCAATTTCTTTTAAAATAAAAAGCATAATGTTACATTAACTCTGTGAGCTCATGTAAAGTGATATTTTCCATCTCTCTTCAAGACTCAAGTGTTTATTTTCTATCTGGATAGTTTTACTGAATCATTGCTTAATAATATATCCTCAAGGGCTGAATTGAAATTTTAATGGGTTAAATAAGCACTTTGGATTTAAAGCATAAAATAATATTGCTTTCTCCGAAATCCTTTTCTTTCATATCCTCGATATATTTGCAAAGTTTTTAAAGCCATAGATGTTTGCTATCTGAGATGCCCCAAATAGTAAAATGAACTCAGGAAAGAAAGGTAATCTACAGTATGTATACAAAGCCAAGGTATAATTTTTTACTCAGACTTTTGGGGGATCCAGTTGTTGTTGCTGTTCAGTCGCTAAGTTGTGTCCAACTCTTTGTGACCCCATGGACTGCAGCATGCCAAGCTTCCCTGTCCTTCACTATCTCCCAGAGTTTGCTCAAATTCATGTCCATTGAGCCAGTGATACTATCTAACCATTTCATCCTTTGATGCCCCATTCTCTTTCAGCCATCAGTCTTTCCCAGCATTAGGGTCTTTTCCAATGAGTCAGCTATTCATATCAAGTGACCAGAGTACTGGAGCCTCAGCTTTGGCATGAGTCCTTGTAATGAGTATTCAGGGCTGATTTCTTTTAGGATTGACAGGTGTGATCTCCTTGCTGTTCAAGGGACTCTCATGAGTCTTCTCCAACACCACAATTCAAAGGCATCAATTTTTTGGCACTCAGCCTTCTTTATGGTCCAACTCTCACATTCATACATGATGACTAGAAAAACCACAGTTTTGATTATACAGACCTTTGTTGGCAAAGTGATGTCTTTGCTTTTTAATATGCTGCCTAGGTTTGTCATAGCTTTCCTTCCAAGGAGCAAGCATCTTTTTATTTCAAGGCTGCTGTCACTGTCTCCTGTGATTCTGGAGTCCAAGAAAAGAAAATTTGCCACTGCTTCCACTTTTTCCCCTTCTATTAGACATGAAGTGATGGGACTGGATGCCATGATCTTAGTTTTTTGAATGTTGAGTTTTAAGCTAGATTTTTCACTCTCCTCTTTCACTTTCATCAAGAGGCTCTTTAGTTCCTCTTTATTTTCTTCCATTAGAGTGGTATCATCTGCATATCTGAGGTTTTCTATATTTCTCCCAGCAATATTGATTACAGCTTCTGATTCATCCAACCTGGCACATCACATGATGTACTCTGCATAGATATTAAATAAGAAGGATGACAGTATACAGCCTTGACGTATTCCTTTCCCAATTTTGAACCAGTCTGTTGTTCCACGTTCAGTACTTCTTGACCTGCATACAGGTTTCTCAGGAGACAGGTAAGGTGGTATTCCAATCTCTTTAAGAATTTTCCACAGTTTAGACGGGAAGATGGCGGAGGAATAGGACAGGGCGGCCACTTTCCCCCCAACAAAATCAACAAAAGAACATTTGAACCCTGAGTAAATCCCACAAAAAAACTTCTGAATACCGGCAGAGGACATCAGGCACTCAGAAAAGCAGCCCATAGTTGTCGAAAGGAGGTAGGAAATAGAAAAAAAGATAAAAAGAGAGACAAAAGAGGGAGGGACAGAGCTCCCTCCCAGGAAGGGAGGCTTAAAAAAAAAAAGAGAGAGAGAGAGAGAAGTTTCCAAACACCTGGAAACACTGGCGAGTGGAACCTCAGAGGGCTGCATAACTGGGAGACAAAAGACATAAATAATTAAAACTCACAGACTAGGTGCTCAGAGGAAACTCTCAGCGGAGAAGCGGCGCAGACGCCCGCGCCCCTCACTAGCAGGCGGGGGCTGGGCAGGGAGGCGCTGGCAGCAGTGCTTAGAGGGAGACCCAGCGGCTGCGCTTAGAGGGAGAGCCGGCGCCCACGCTTGGAGGGAGACCCAGCGGCTGCGCTTAGAGGGAGAGCCGGCACCCGCGTTTGGAGGGAGAGCCGGCGCCCGCACTTAGAGGGAGAACCGGGCTTAGGCGCCCCAGCCCCCAGCCCCCGCCGACGCGGGCGGGGAGGGCAGCCAGCGCCGGGGCGGGGGCAGCCGCGGCCCCAGAGAGGCTTCCCGTGCCAAGCTGCAGGCAGGCTTCCTTGCTGGCCAGGACTTCTTGGGTTAGGTCGATATCTGCCTGAGAAACTGCGCCGGTTGTACTCCCAGAAAACCGAGCGGCGGGGACCGGGAAGGCGATAAGTCGCAGCGACTGCACTCGCCAAATGCCTGGTCACCTGAGCTGCTAGGACCGGGGAAGGCACAAAACACAGGCCCAGCCAAGTCTGCACCTTTGTCGAGTACCCGAGGACCTGAACCTGAGCCGCTCAGACCTGGGAAGTGCATGCAACCCAGCGCCAGCCGCGGACAGCTTGCAGCAGAGCAAACTAAAGCCTAAGTAGCATAAACAGGGAAAGCACACACTCCTCGAGCGGGAGCATTCCCAGTGTAGCGGAGACACCGCGAGCACTCCCCACAGACGCCAGGGATATTTGTTAGTTGTTCCTCCCTCCCTACAGCAGGACTGAATAGGAGAGCCTGGGGGAAAAAAAAAAAAGTGTCCACCACCGCATCCTGGAGTCAGGACGGGAATTAGACACTGAGGAGACCAGAAAACAGAAGAGGGAGAAGCCTTGAGCCTCCTGCAAGAATAAGACTGAAAACCAGAGGCAGAGGCTTAAGGCCAAATCCTGAGAACACCAGAGATCTCCAGTTCCAGAGAACATTAATTGATAGGTACTCATCAAAGGCCTCCATACATACACTGAAACCAGGCACCACCCAAGGGTCAACAAGTTTCAGTGAAAGACATACTACGCAAGCTATCCAGCAACACAGGAGAATAGCACTGAACTTCAATATACAGGCTGCCCAAAGCCACCCCAAACCCACGGACATCTCAAACTCATTATTGGACACTTCCTTGCACTCCAGAGAGAAGAAATCCAGTTCCACCCACCAGAACATCTACTCAAGCTTCCCTAACCAGGGAACCTTGACAAGTCACCCATCCAACCCCACACACAACGAGGTAACTACATAATAAAGAGAACTCCACAGACTGTCAGAAGACAGAAAGGCCACCCGAACACAGCAATATAAGCAAGATGAAGAGGCAGAGAAATACCCAACAAGTAAAGGAACAGGATAAATGCCCACCAACACAAACAAAAGAGGAAGATATAGGGAACCTACCCGATAAAGAATTTCGAATTTTAATTGTGAAAATGATTCAAAATCTGGAAAGCAAAATGGAGTTACAGATAAATAAACTGGAGAAAAGGATGGAGAAGATGGAAGAAATGTTCAGGAAAGAATTAGAGGAAATAAAAAAGAGTCAATATACAATGAATAATACAATAGACGAGATCAGAAACACTCTCGAGGGCACAAACAGTAGAATAACGGAGGCAGAAGACAGGATAAGCGAGCTAGAAGATAGAATTGTAGAAATAAATGAAACAGAGACGGAAAAAGAAAAACGAATTAAAAGAAATGAGGACAATATTAGAGACATATGGGACAATATTAAACACCCCAACATTCGAATCATAGGAGTCCCAGAAGAAGAAGACAAAAAGAAAGACCATGAGAGAATACTCGAGGAGATAATAGTTGAAAATTTCCCTAAAATGGGGAAGGAAATAATCACCCAAGTCCAAGAAACACAGAGAGTCCCTAACAGGATAAACCCAAGGCGAAATACCCCAAGGCACATATTAATCAAATTAACAAAGATCAAACACAAAGAACAAATATTAAAAGCAGCAAGGGAAAAACAACAAATAATACACAAGGGGATCCCCATAAGGATAACAGCTGATCTTTCAACAGAAACTCTTCAGGCCAGGAGGGAATGGCAAGACATACTTAAAGTGATGAAAGAAAATAACCTACAGCCCAGATTACTATACCCAGCAAGGATCTCATTCAAATATGAAGGAGAAATCAAAAGCTTTACAGACAAGCAAAAGCTGAGAGAATTCAGCATCACCAAACCAGCTCTCCAACAAATACTAAAGGATCTTCCCTAGACTGGAAACACAGAAAGGGTATATAAACTTGAACCCAAACAATAATGAAAATGGCAACGGGATCATACTTATCAATAATTACCTTAAACGTAAATGGGTTGAATGCCCCAACCAAAAAACAAAGGCTGGATGAATGGATGCAAAAACAAGACCCCCATATATGTTGTCTACAAGAGACCCACCTCAAATCGAGGGACACATACAGACTGAAAGTGAAGGGCTGGAAAAAGATATTCCACGCAAATAGAGACCAAAAGAAAGCAGGAGTAGCAATACTCATATCAGATAAAATTGATTTTAAAACAAAGGCTGTGAAAAGAGACAAAGAAGGAAACTACATAATGATCAAAGGATCAATCCAAGAAGAAGATATAACAATTATAAATATTTATGCACCCAACATAGGAGCACCGCAATATGTAAAACAATTACTAACAATTATGAAAGGGGAAATTAACAATAACACAATAATAGTGGGAGACTTTAATACCCCACTTACATCTATAGATAGATCAACTAAACAGAAAATTAACAAGGAAACACAAACTTTAAATGATACAATAGACCAGTTAGACCTAATAGATATCTATAGGACATTTCACCCCAAAACAATGAATTTCACCTTTTTCTCAAGTGCACACGGAACCTTTTCCAGGATAGATCACATCCTCGGCCATAAATCCAGCCTTGGTAAATTCAAAAAAATTGAAATCATTCCAAGCATCTTTTCTGACCACAATGCAGTAAGATTAAATCTCAATTACGGGAGAAAAACTATTAAAAATGCCAACATATGGAGGCTGAACAACACACTGCTGAATAATGAACAAATCATAGAAGAAATCAAAAGAGAAATTAAAATATGCATAGAAATGAATGAAAATGAAAACACAACAACCCAAAACCTCTGGGACACTGTAAAAGCAGTGCTAAGGGGGAAGTTCATAGCAATACAGGCACACCTCAAGAAACAAGAAAAAAGTCAAATAAATAACCTAACTCTACATCTAAAGAAACTAGAAAAGGAAGAAATGGAGAACCCCAGGGTTAGGAGAAGGAAAGAAATCATAAAAATTAGGGCAGAGATAAATGCAAAAGAAACAAAAGAGACCATAGCAAAAATCAACAAAGCAAAAAGCTGGTTCTTTGAGAAGGTAAATAAAATTGACAAACCACTAGCCAGACTCATCAAGAAAGAAAGGGAGAAGAACCAAATCAATAAAATTAGAAATGAAAAGGGAGAAATCACAACTGACAACACAGAAATACAAAGGATTATTAGAGAATACTATCAGCAATTATATGGCAATAAAATGAATAACTTGGAAGAAATGGACAAATTCCTAGAAAAGTACACCTTGCCAAAACTGAACCAGGAAGAAACAGAAAATCTGAACAGACCCATCACAAGCACGGAAATAGAGGAAGTAATCGGAAAGCTTCCAGCAAACAAAAGCCAAGGTACAGACGGCTTCACAGCTGAATTCTACCAAAAATTTAGTGAAGAGCTAACACCTATTCTACCAAACTCTTTCAGAAAATTGCTGAGGAAGGAAAACTTCCAAACTCATTCTATGAGGCCACTATCACCCTAATCCCAAAACCTGGTAAAGATCCCACAAAAAAAGAAAACTACAGGCCAATATCACTGATGAACATAGATGCAAAAATCCTTAACAAAATTCTAGCAATCAGAATCCAACAACATATTAAGAAGATCATACATCATGACCAAGTGGGCTTTATCCCAGGAATGCAAGGATTCTTCAATATCCGCAAATCAATCAACGTAATACATCACATTAACAAACTGAAAAATAAAAATAATATGATTATCTCAATAGATGCAGAGAAAGCCTTTGACAAAATACAACATCCATTTATGATAAAAACTCTCCAGAAAGTGGGAATAGAAGGGACATATCTCAACATAATAAAAGCTATATACGACAAACCCACAGCAAACATTATCCTCAATGGTGAAAAACTGAAAGCATTTCCCCTAAAGTCAGGAACAAGACAAGGGTGCCCACTCTCACCACTACTATTCAACATAGTTCTGGAAGTTTTGGCTACAGCAATCAGAGCAGAAAAAGACATAAAAGGAATACAAATTGGAAAAGAAGAAGTAAAACTTTCACTGTTCGCTGATGACATGATCCTCTACACAGAAAACCCTAAAGACTCTACCAGAAAACTACTAGAGCTAATCAATGAATACAGAAACGTTGCAGGATATAAAATCAACACACAGAAATCCCTTGCATTCCTATACATTAATAATGAGAAAATAGAAAGAGAAATTAAGGAAACTATTCCATTCACTGTTGCAACGAAAAGAATTAAATACTTAGGAATATATCTACCTAAGGAAACAAAAGACTTGTACATAGAAAACTATAAAACACTAGTGAAAATAATCAAAGAGGACAATAATAGATGGATAAATATACCATGTTCGTGGATTGGAAGAATAAATATTGTGAAAATGAGTATACTACCCAAAGTAATTTATACATTCAATGCAATCCCTATCAAGCTACCAACGATATTTTTCACAGAACTAGAACAAATAATCTCACAGTTTGTATGGAAATACAAAAAACCTCGAATAGCCAAAGCAATCTTGAAGAAGAAAAATGGAACTGGAGGAATTAACCTGCCAGACTTCAGGCTCTACTACAAAGCCACAGTCATCAAGACAGTATGGTACTGGCATAAAGACAGAAATATAGATCAATGGAACAAAATAGAAAGCCCAGAGATAAACCCACGCACCTATGGACACCTTATCTTTGACAAAGGAGGCAAGAATATAAAATGGACAAAAGACAGTCTCTTTAACAAGTGGTGCTGGGAAAACTGGTCAGCCACTTGTAAAAGAATGAAATTAGAACACTTCCTAACACCATACACCAAAATAAACTCAAAATGGATTAGAGAGCTAAATGTAAGACCAGATACTATAAAACTCCTAGAGGAGAACGTAGGCAAAACACTCTCTGACATAAATCACAGCAGGATCCTCCAAGACCCACCTCCCAGAATATTGGAAATAAAAGCAAAAATAAACAAATGGGACCTAATTAAAATCAAAAGCTTCTTCACAGCAAAAGAAACTCTAAGCAAGGTGAAAAGACAGTCTTCAGAATGGGAGAAAATAATAGCAAATGAAGCAACTGATAAAGGATTAATCTCCAAAATATACAAGCAGCTCCTGCAGCTCAATTCCAGAAAACTAAGTGACCCAATCAAAAAATGGGCCAAAGAACTAAACAGACATTTCTCCAAAGAAAACATAAAGATGGCTAACAAACACATGAAAAAATGCTCAACATCCCTCATAATCAGAGAAATGCAAATCAAAACCACAATGAGATACCATTTCATGCCAGTCAGAATGGCTGCTATCCAAAAGTCTACATGCAATAAATGCTGGAGAGGGTGTGGAGAGAAAGGAACCCTCTTACACTGTTGGTGGGAATGCAAACTAGTACAGCCACTATGGAGAACAGTGTGGAGATTCCTCAAAAAACTGGAAATAGAACTGCCATATGATCCAGCAATTGCACTCCTGGGCATACACACCGAGGAAACCAGAATTGAAAGAGACACATGTATGCCAATGTTCATTGCAGCACTGTATATAATAGCCAGGACATGGAAGCAACCTAGATGTCCATCTGCAGATGAATGGATAAGAAAGCTTTGGTACATATACACAATGGAGTATTTTTCAGCCATCAAGAAGAATGCATTTGAATAAGTTTTAATGAGGTGGATGAAATTGGAGCCAATTATACAGAGTGAAGTAAGCCAGAAAGAAAAACATCAATACAGTATACTGACGCATATATATGGAATTTAGAAGGATGGTAACCTGAAACCTGTGTACGAGACTGCAAAAGACACATAGACATATAGAACAGTCTTTGGGACTCTGTGGGAGAGGGTGAAGGTGGGATGATTGGGGAGAACGGCATTGTACCATGTATATTATCATAAGTGACCAGTCCAGGTTCGACGCATGATGCAGGATGCCTGGGGCTGGTGCACGGGAATGACATGGAGGGAGGATATGGGGAGGAGGGAGGTGGGAGGGGGGTTCGGGAGGGAGAGCACATGTACACCCGGGGCGGATTCATGTCAATATATGGCAAAACCAACCAATATATTAATGTAAAGTAATTTGCCTCCAATAAAATAAATTTTAAAAAAATCAAAAAAAAAAGAATTTTCCACAGTTTGCTGTAACACACACAGTCAACAGTTTTCAAGTAGTCAATGAAGCAGAATTAGATGTTTTTCTGAAATTCCCTTTCTTTCTCTATGATCCAAAGAATGTCGGCAATTTGATCTCTGGTTTCTCTGCCTTTTCTAAACCCAGCTTGTACACCTGAAAGTTCTTGGTTCACAAACTGCTGAAGCCTAGTCTGAAGGATTGGAGAAGGAAATGGCAACCCACTCCAGTGTTCTTGCCTGGAGAATCCTAGGGATGGAGGAGCCTAGTGGGCTGCCATCTATGGGGTTGTACAGAGTTGGACATGACTGAAGCGACTTAGCAGCAGCAGCAGTCTGAAGGATATTGAGCATAACCTTACTAGCATGTGAAATGAGCACAATTTTTTGGTAGCCTGAACATTCTTTGGCATTGCCCTTCTTTGGGATTAGAATGAAAACTGACATTTCCCAGTCCTGTGGCCAACTGCTGAGTTTTCCAAATTTGGTGCCACATGGAGTGCAGCACTTTAACAGCATCATATTTTAGGATTTTAAATAGCTCAGCTAGAATTTCATCATCTCCACTAGCTTTGTTCATATTAATACTTTCTAAGGCCCACTTGATTTCACACTCTAAGATGTCTGGCTATAGGGGAGTGACCACACCATCATGGTTATTTGGATCATTAAGACCTTTTTTGTATAGTTCTTCTGTGTATTCTTGCCACCTCTTCTTAATATCTTCTGCCTCTGTTAGGTCCTTACCGTTTGTGTCCTTTATCTTGCCCATCCTTGTATGAAATGTTCCCTTGATAACTCCAATTTTCTTGAAGAGATTGCTAATCTTTCACATTCTATTGTTTCCCTCTACTTCTTTGCATTGTTCATTTAAGAAGGCCTTCTTTTCTCTCCTTGCTATTCTTCAGAACTCTGCATCCAGATGGATATTCTTTCCTTTCTTCTTTGCTTTTTACTTCTCTTTATTTCTCAGCTATTTCTAAGGCCTCCTCAGACAACCATTTTGCCCCTTTGCATTTCTCTTTCTTGGGGATGGTTTTGGTCACTGACTCCTGTACAATGTTATGAACCTCTTGTCTGTAGTTCTTCAGGCACTTTGTTTACCCTTCAAGGGATCTAATCACTTGAATCTATTCATCACCTCCACTGTATAATCATAAGGGATTTGATTCAGGTCAAACCTGGATGGCCTAGTGATTTTCCCTACTTTCTTCAACTTAAGCCTGAATTTTGAAATAAGGAGTTCATGATCTGAACCACCATCACCTCCAGGTCTTGTTTTTGATGACTGTATAGAGCTTCTCCACATTTACCGGCAAAGAACATAATCAGTCTGATTTCAGCACTGACAATTTGGTGATGTCCATGTGTAGAGTCATCTCTTGTGTTGTTGGAAAAGGGTGTTTGC
Organism: Moschus berezovskii; assembly: GCF_049115385.1. Classification (NCBI taxonomy): domain Eukaryota; kingdom Metazoa; phylum Chordata; class Mammalia; order Artiodactyla; family Moschidae; genus Moschus; species Moschus berezovskii. The sequence goes on from NC_142466.1 coordinate 26,498,082, forward strand.
TATGTCCAGTGTGTTCTCTTGACAAAACTGTTAGTTTTTGCTCTGCTTCATTTTGTACTCCAAGGCCAAACTTGCCTGTTACTCCTGGTATCTCTTAACTTCTACTTCTGCATTTCAGTCCCCTGTGATGAAAGGGATGTCTTTTCTGGTGTTAGCTCTAGAAGGTGTTGTAGGTCTTCATAGAACCAGTCAACTTCAGCTTCTTTAGCATCAGTGGTTGAGGGATAGACTTGGATTACTGTGACATTGAATTATTTGCCTTGGAAATGAATCAAGATCATTCTGCCATTTTTGAGACTGCACCCAAGTACTGCATTTCAAAATCCTTTGTTGTCTATGAGGGCTACTCCATTTTTTCTAAGAGATTCTTTCCCACGATAATAGATATAATGGTCCTCTGAATTAAATTCGCCCATTCCAGTCCATTTTAGTTCATTGATTCCTAAGATGTCAATGTTTACTCTTGCCATCTCCCACTTGATCATGTCCAATTTACCTTGATTTATGGACCTAACATTCCAGGCTCCTATACAATATTGTTCTTTACAGCATCAGACTTTACTTTCACCACCAGACACATCCACATCTGAGCACCATTTCCACTTTGGCCCAGCCGTTTTATTCTTTCTGGAGCTATTAGTCATTGTCCTCTGCTCTTCCCCAGTAGCGTATTGGACACCTTCCAACCCGGGGGGCTCATCTTCTGCTGTCTTACCTTTCGGCCTTTTCATACTGTTCACAGGGCTCTCGTGGCAAGAATACTGCAGTGATTTACGATTCCCTCCTCCAGTGGAACACATTTTGACAGAACTCTCCACTATGACCTGTCAATCTTGGGTTGCCCTGTATGGCATGGCTCATAGCTTCACTGAGCTAACAAAGTTTCTTCGCCACAACAAGGCTATAAATACTTACCTTTAATACAAATAAGATTAATCAGTGTCTTTAAAAGTGTTTATGTTGTTTAAAGTTCCCTCTCCCAAAAAAAAAAAAAAAACAGTGGAGCCTATTATAAGTGGAGCCAGAATGAAGTTAAGTCAGAAAAGAAAAACAAGTATCATATATTAATGCATATATATGGACTCTAGGAAAATGGTACTGATGAACCTATTGGCAGGGCATGAATGGAGACACAGATGTAGAGAACAGACTTGTGGACTCAGTAGGGGAAAGAGAAGGTGGGACAAATTGAGAGAGTACTACTGACATATATACACTACCATGTTTAAAACAGAGAGCTAATGGGAAACTTCTGTATACAAAGGGAGCCCAGCCCAGTGTCTGTGACGATCTAGAAGTATAGGATGAGGGATCTGGAGTGGAGGGAAGGTTCAAGAGGGAAGGGGTATATATATATACACACACTTATGGCTAATTCACATTGTTGTACTGCAGAAAACAACACAACATTGTAAAGTAATTATTCTCCAATTTAAAAAAATTTAATTGTATAAAAAAATAAAAACAAACAAAAAATTCCTTAAAGAAATGTGCTGGTAGTTTGTTAGGGGCTATTTCCCTAGAACCCTCAGAGTAAGAGGTTTTACACTCAGCATTTAGGATTTGGGGTAGAACAGTTTGAGAAGTACTTCACAACTGGGACAAAGTGCCTTGTGTAAAATTGAGGTTCCATAAATAACTGTTGATTTGATTTGCGGTGCCGTCAGATACAACCTGGAAATCTTGGAAAGTTTGCTTTTAGACACTTTAGATAGCATATCAGAGGGAAGAGAAAGAAGAATATAGATGAAAAATAAATTCTGCTAAATGACTTCTTGAGCTTCTCAGGTAGCACTAGTGGTAAAGAACCTGGCTGCCAATGCAGAAGACATAAGAGACGCAGGTTTGATCCCTGGGTTGGGAAGATCCCCTGGAGGTAGGCATGGAAACCCACTCCAGTATTCTTACGTGGAGAATCCCTTGGACAGAGGAGCCTGGTGGGCTACAGTTCACAGGGTTGTAAGAGTCAGACACAACTGAAGCAACTTAGCACTCACGCACACACGCAAATGACTTCTTAACACTTCTCACAAGACAGCAGGAATTCTCTCTAGAACACTGAATATTCCAATGCCTGAATTAGGACCAACTGATTTCTCATCTGTAAATGGAATAAAATCCAAATTCCTTAACCTGTCATGCATCCAGAATCTCAACACATCCTGTTCCGCTTTATTTCCCCCACTTTATTCTTCTGTTTCAAGCCAAATTGTTCCACTCCCAGTTCTCCATACACATCCAAACTGTTCCTATCTATGTCTTCAGGCAGTCCATGCCCTCCAACTTAAATGACTTTCCCTGTCCTGCCATTATCATCTCTCAGGCACAGTCCAAATGCCACTTCTTCTAGAAAGCCTTCCATGATCTTGACCTTGATAAGTTATGGTTTCTTTCTGATCTGAATAAGAAATTTACATATGCCTCGTTCATTGAATTTATTTTCTGCTTTATGCTTTACTTAAATATGTCCTACTTTCCCTATTAAATTAAAAACTCTTTGATAGAAGATAAAATATATGTCTATGCTACGAATTCACTGCCAAGTTCCTTTTGGATTCTGTCAGCAGACTCTCAATTATTTTAATTTGAATGAATCATCCAAAAAATTTATAGCACTTAATATACCCACTTCTCAGAGATATGAAATTCAGTTTTTCTTTATGTAATTCAACTGATAGTGCCAGATAATGTTTGGAAAAAAAAAACTTACTGATTAACAGTTGTTTCTCATTTCATGGAAATCACCAAAACAAAAGTTGGATAAATTACTTTTTACAGAGTTTTTGGTCTAAATACAGAACAAAACTCAGTGAGATAATATTTGCAACCCATTCTCAGGACTGCTTATAACTATCATAAGTTCAGTTCAGTCGCTCAGTCATGTCTGACTCTTCATGATCCCACGGACTGCAGAACGCCAGAGTTCCCTGTACATCACCAACTCCCAGAGTTTACTCAAACTCATATCCATTGAGTCGATGATGTCATCCAACCATCTCATCCTCTGTCATTCCCTTCTCCTCCCGCCTTCTATCTTTCCCAGCATCAGGGTCTTTTCCAATGAGTCAGTTCTTCGCATCAGGTGGCCAAAGTATCGGAGTTTCAGCTTAAGCATTAGTCCTTCCAATGAATATTCAGGACTCATTTCCTTTACGATGGACTGGTTGGATCTCCTTCCTGTCTAAGGGACTCTCAAGAGTCTTCTCCAACACCACACTTCCAAAGCATCAGTGCTCTGGTGCTCAGCTTTCTTTACCATCCCACTCTCACATCCATACATGACTACTGGAAAAACCATAGCTTTAACTAGACAGACCTTTGTTGGCAAAGTAATGTCTCTGCTTAATATGCTGTCTAGGTTGGTCATAACTTTTCTTCCAAGGAGCAAGCATCTTTTAATTTAATGGCTGCAGTCACCATCTGCAGTGATTTTGAAGACCCCCAAAATAAAGTCTATCACTGTTTTCATATAAATATCATAGACATTAAAATACACTTTGAACTGGTTTAAGTAAGGATAGGATTGTAACAAAATATATATTTGTAATTCTCCCAAGAATACACAAACATAAAAACATGTATGTTGTTACTTCAGAAAGGGTTGGAGGCATCTGATAAAATAATATAAAAATAAAAGAACCACCTCAAAATCTTTTTGTATAGAAATTGACAACAGGAAAATCTAAAATTCATCTTAAACTTTGAAACTAAACAAATGCTGAGGAATCTACAGAATTTATTTTATGAAATTTTGGTTTTCTATTTGTTGGACTGTGAAGAAGGCTGATCACCGAAGAATCAATGCTTTTGAACTGTGGTGTTGGAGAAGACTCTTGAGAGTCCCTTATACTGTAAGGAGATCCAACCAGTCCATTCTAAAGGAGATCAATCCTGGATGTTCATTGGAGGGACTGATGCTAAAGCTGAAACTGCAATACTTTGGCCACCTCATGCGACGAGTTGACTCACTGGAAAAGACTCTGATGCTGGGAAAGTTTGGGGGCGGGATGAGAAGGGGACGACGGAGAATGAGATGGCTGGATGGCATCACCGACTCTGTGGACATGAGTTTGAGTGAACTCCGGGAGTTGGTGATGGACAGGGAGGCCTGGCGTGCTGTAATTCATGGGGTTACGGAGAGTCAGCCACAACTGAGCGACTGAACTGAACTGAACTGAACTGAAGTAAGTATAATCAAATATAAAACAAATAGACATTAATGTGTATGATTTCAATAGCTTTCTCTTTATTTCTGGCTTTACTGAGAAATAACTAAGGAGTTTCATTTGGTGTTACTTTGAGAGCTCTACCAGGTAACTCCAAAAAGAACTCCTCAGTCTGATTGGCTAACATTTATGCAAAACCGATTTTTGTTGGTGGTAGCTCTTTGAATTGCTTATTTTCCTTAATTGGAAATTATCATTTTCAAGGACCCTTGACTCTAGTCTTTCCTCCTCTCTTAGAATTTCTCAGCTACTTCATCCTTATCCATCATTCATAATATGCAAAAGTATTTCTGTTGCACCAGAGCAAATAAGTAAGATCTTTTCTCGAAATAAATTATATTAGCTTACTCTACTTTTCCAGTAACATGCTATTCAGAAGTATAAATAATCTTATATCCTTTAGAGCTGGAAATTCCAAATAAGGTGAATTACATGGAAATATACCCAATATCAAAGTATACCGTCAACAACTTCAAAGAGTAACTGAATATCCATCTATTATGAAGTAGATTTTGCTGAATTCTATTTTTCCTTCTTCAAGTCAGCTTTACTGAAATAGAATTATACATAATAAAACTCAATCTTTCAAATGTAGTCTGATGAGTTTCGACAAATATACATAGTCATGTAAACACTACCGTTATCAAGAATCAGAACATTTCCATATAGCTCCTTTTTCCTCTTTGAGGTCAATCACACCCCTAACCTCCATCCCTGGTTTGTTTTCTATCCCAATAGTTTTTTCTTTTCTACAGTGTAATACAAATAGAGTCCTACAACATTTAGTCTTTTGTTTCTGACCTCATTCATTTAGCATAATGTTTTTGAGATTTATCCATGTTGTATGATATACTAATATTTGTACCTCACTCCTATCCATCGCTAAATAGCACTCCATTTCATGAGGATAACACAAACTATTTAACCAGTCATCCTTTTATGGACTTAGGCTTGTTTTCAGCTTTTAGTTATAACAAATAAAACTTCTATGAACATTTGACTAGAGTGGGCCTTTGGGTGGACCTGTTTATATTTGTTTTGGTTAAACACCTAGAACCAAGATTGCTGAATCATGTGGTGTGTGTTTATAAAAAACTGCCAATGCTGTTTTCCAAAGTGACCTTATCCCATCACCAACATAGTTCACTTCAGTTCAGTCCCTCAGTCATGTCGAACTCTTTGCGACCCCATGAATCACAGCACGCCAGGCCTCCCTGTCCATAACTAACTCCCGGAGTTCACTCAAACTCATGTCCATCGAGTCGGTGATGCCATCCAGCCATCTCATTCTCTGTCGTCCCCTTCTCCTCCTGCCTCCAATCCCTCCCAGCATCAGAGTCTTTTCCAGTGAGTCAACTATTCACATGAGGTGGCCAAAGTATTGGAGTTTCAGCTTTACCATCAGTCCTTCCAATGAACACCCAGGACTGATCTCATTTAGAATGGACTGGTTGGATCTCCTTGCAGTCCAAGGGACTCTCAAGAGTCTTCTCCAACACCACAGTTCAAAAGCATCAATTCTTCGGCACTCAGCTTTCTTCACAGTCCAACTCTCACATCCATACATGACCACGGGAAAAACCATAGCCTTGACTAGATGGACCTTTGGTGGCAAAGTAATGTCACTTCTTTTTAATATGCTATCTAGGTTGGTCATAACTTTCCTTGCAAAGAGTAAGCGTCTTTTAATTTCATGGCTGCAATCACCATCTGCAGTGATTTTAGAGCCCTAAAAAATAAAGTCTGACACTGTTTCCACTGCTTCTCCATCTATTTCCCATGAAGTGATGGGACCAGATGCCATGATCTTAGTTTTCTGAATGTTGAGCTTCAAGCCAACCTTTTCACTCTCCTCTTTCACTTTCACCAAGAGGCTTTTGAGTTCCTCTTCACTTTCTGCCATAAGGGTGGTGCCATCTGCATATCTGAGGTTATTGATATTTCTCCTAGCAATCTTGATTGCAGCTTGTGCTTCTTCCAGCCCAGCGTTCCTCATGATGTACTCTGCATATAAGTTAAATAAGCAGGGTGACAATATACAACCTTGACGTACTCCTTTTCCTATTTGGAACCATTTGGCATAGTCAATAAAGCAGAAGTAGATATTTTTCTGAAACTCTTGATTTTTCGATGATCCAACTGATGTTTGCAATTTGATCTCGGTTCCTCTGCCTTCTCTAAAACCAGCTTGAACATCTGGAAGTTCACAGTTCATGAATTGCTGAAGCCTGGCTTGGAGAATGTTGAGCATGACACTATTAGCCTGTGAGATGAGTGCAATTGTGAGGTAGTTTGAGCATTCTTTGGCATTGCCTTTCTTTGGGATTGGAATGAAAACTGACCTTTTCCAATGCTGTGGCCACTGCTGAGTTTTCCAAATTTGCTGGCATATTGAGTGTATCACTTTCACAGCATCATCTTTCAGGATTTGAAATAGCTCAACTGGAATTCCATCACCTCCACTAGCTTTGTTCGTAGTGATGCTTTCTAAGGCCCACTTGACTTCACATTCTAAGATGTCTGGCTCTACGTGAGTGATCACACCATCATGATTATCTTGGTCATGAAGATCTTTTTTGTACAGTTCTTCTGTGTATTCTTGCCACCTCTTCTTAATATGTTCTGCTTCTGTTAGGTCCACAACATTTCTGTCCTTTATCGAGCCCATCTTTGCATGAAATGTTCCCTTGGTATCTTTAATTTTCTTGAAGAGGTCTCTTGTTTTTCCTATTCTGTTGTTTTCCTCTATTACTTTGCATTGATCGCTGAGGAAGGCTTTCTTATCTCTCCTTGCAATTCTTTGGAACTCTATATTCAAATGGGTATATCTTTCCTTTCCTCCTTTGCTTTTCATTTCTCTTCTTTTCACAGCTATTTGTAAGGCCTCCTCAGACAGCCATTTTGCTTTTTTGCATTTCTTTTCCATGGGGATGGTCTTGGTCCCTGTCTCCTGTACAATGTCACAAACCTCCGTCCAGAGTTCATCAGGCACTCTATCTATCAGATCTAGTCCCTTAAATCTATTTCTCACTTCCACTGTATAATCATAAGGGATTTGATTTAGATCATATCTGAATGGTCTAGTGGTTTTTCCCTACTTTCTTCAATTTAAGTCTGAATTTGGCATAAAGGAGTTCATGATCTGAGCCACAGTCAGCTCCTGGTCTTGTTTTTGCTAACTGTATAGAGCTTCTCCATCTTTGGCTGCAAGGAATATAATCAATCTGATTTCGGTGTTGACCATCTGGTGATGTCCATGTGTAGAGTCTTCTCTTGTGTTGTTGAAAGAGGGTGTTTGCTATGATCAGTGCGTTCTCTTGGCAAAACTCTATTAGCCTTTGCCCTGCTTCATTCTGTGCTCCAAGGCCAAATTTGCCTGTCACTCCAGGTGTTTCTTGACTTCCTACTTTTGCATTCCAGTCCCCTATAATGAAAAGGATGTCTTTTTTGGGTGTTAGTTCTAAAAGGTCTTGTAGGTCTTCATAGAACTGTTCAACTTCGGCTTCTTCGGCAATACTAGTTGGGGCATAGGCTTGGATTACTATAATATTGAATGGTTTGCCTTGGAAACGAACAGAGATCATTCTGTCATTTTTGAGATTGCATCCAAGTACTGCATTTTGGACACTCTTGTTGACCATGATGGCTACTCCATTTCTTCTAAGGGATTCCTGCCCACAGTAGTAGATATAATGGTCATCTGAGTTAAATTCACCCATTCCAGTTTATCTTAGTTCACTGATTCCTAGAATGTCTACGTTCACTCTTGTCATCTCCTGTTTGACCACTTCCAATTTGCCTTGATTCATGGACCTAACATTCCAGGTTCCTATGCTATATTGCCCTTTACAGCATCGGACCTTGCTTCTATCACCAGTCACATCCACAACTGGGCATTGTTTTTGCTTCGGCTCCATCCCTTCATTCTTTCTGGAGTTATTTCTCCACTGATCTCCAGTAGCATATTGGGCACCTACTGACCTGGGGAATTCCTCATTCATTATCCTATCATTTTGCCTTTTCATACTGTTCATGGGGTTCTCAAGGCAAGTATACTGAAGTGGTTTGCCATTCCCTTCTCCAGTGGACCACATCACCAACATAAGAGACTTCAAATTGTACCAAAAGCCCATTATCGTTTATTATTGTCAATCTTTTTTAATTTTAGTTACTATAATGAATCTATAGTGGCATCTCAATGTGATTTTCACTTACATTTCCCTATAATATTGATCTCCAATCCCATGCTTTCTTTGGGGTACATATATATTTCAAGGTTTCCCAGGTAGCACAGTGGTAAAGAATCTGCCTGCCAATGGAGGAGATGCAAAAGACACAGTTTCGATCCCTGGATCAGAAAGATCCCCTGGAGTAGGAAATAGCAAAACCCACTCCAGTATTCTTTCCTGGAAAATTCCGTGGACAGAGAAAACTGGTGGGCTATAGTCCACAGGGTCACAAAGAGTTGGACATGAGTGAGTGACTGAGCACAAACACACATAATAACTAATGACATTGAGCATCTTTTCATGTGCCTATTCTGTCAAATGTCTGTTTAAAACTCTTATTTTTAAAATTGGATTGTTTTTGGCTCCTTATGCAAAGAACCAACTCATTAGAAAAAACCCTGATGCTGGGAAAGATTGCAGGCTAGAGGAGAAGGGAACGACAGAGGATGAGAATGGTTGGATGGCATCACCAACTCACTGGACATGAGTTTGAGTAAACTCCAGGAGTTGGCGATGTACAGGAAGGCCTGGTGTGCTGCAGTCCATGAGGTTGCAAAGAGCTGGACATGACTGAATGACTGAACTGAACTACTATCAAAGTTCTTTATAAACTTCAAGTCCTTTATCAGATATGCATGTGGTTTTGCTGAATGTTGCAGTACACATCTTTTTGAATACTCATCCAATGACTATATAGATTAAATTAGAAAGGACTATACCACTCAAGATCAAATTCCCTAAGAACTGTGCCATCCAAAGGTCAATTTTCATTAAGACTCTATCAACTAGTGGTCAACTTCCAAAGGACTGTTCACTTAAAAGTCAAATTTTATAATGGCAGCCAAATGGCAAATTCTCTGAGTGTTATACCATTCAGTGTCTTAGGGAGAGAATAGATCTCATTGATAATGTTCTGAAAGCAATCACTGTGTGTCTATATCAAAAATGATCCAAATCTGTCATTCTATCAGATTATGTCTTATACCTTGAAAACAAAAACTGCTTAGAATTTATATTGAGGCCAATTTTTAAAAATATTTAGCAGTACTCCACCAAACTTACACTTTTAAAGATTCAATAAACCTTACTAACTTCTTTTCTCTTTTCCACACTCATATTCAGGCACAGGGTTATATTAATTGGTTTATTTCACTGCATATGTTATTTTGATGTTAGTAGCATCTCCTCCTCTAAAAATCACCCTCTGTTCTGTCTTAACTACAGAGGCTAGTATACAGTTCAGTATTTAGCTGTGTGTTAGTTGGGCTCCCAGAAGGAAGCAGATTTCACACTCAAAGGGAATAATAAGGGATTATTCACAAATCAGTAAATAAGTGTTAAGGGAAATAAGCAAACCACAATTGCTATTACTCCTAGGTCTGACCAAAAAAAATGGAGAGGAAGAAGTTGCTGGAACCTGAAAAGAATAACTATCGTTACAGGGGCAGCAGTCTTTTGTAGGTAGATTTAAGCAATCTTATGAAATCAGGAAGAAAAAATACTTCAGTCTTATTTTCCTTCTGCTCCCAATTTGCTAATGGGGACTACCACAGAGAACCCAACAGAAAGGATGAGAGTAGGAGATCAAATTAATGTACTCCATAAATGTCAGCTTCCTAGGACATACAACAAGAGAGCGAAGAGTGAAGAGTTGATTTGGATTTGGATAGGCCACAGAAATCATTAAAGAGAGGATGATAAATGTGCCCTAATCACTGAAGAGTTACTCCAACTCTAAATGTACAGAAGAAATGGAATATAAAATATTAACAATAAGAATTATCAATGCTCCCACAAAAAAATTAATGACTTATTGAGTCAAATGTTCAATAGACTCTTAATGTTTGGAAACATGGCCATCCCACATAAAGGAAATAGGACATATATTTAGGGTTTTTTGTTTGTTTATGACTAAACATTAAATTCTTAAAAGAGGGTGGGGTATTAGGGAAGAAGGATGACAGAAAGTAGCATTGATTTTTATTTCCTTACTTATCAACATCTGGGAAAATATCACTGCTACCATTCTTGAACCACCTATTGCTATCAAAAGTTACATTTTTAAAAGTTACATTTAATATTTTTCATTTCACAAAAATATTTAATTTACCTCCTTAATCTAAACATTTACACCACATTCAAGAAAGTATCTTGAAAATGGCATAAAATTAGGTATTTGAGAGTCCCTTGGACTGCAAGGAGATCCAACCAGTCCATTCTAAAGGAGATCAGTCCTGGGTGTTCATTGGAAGGACTGATGCTAAAGCTGAAACTCCAATACTTTGGCCACCTCATCAGACGAGTTGACTCACTGGAAAAGACTCTGATGCTGGGAGGGATTGGAGGCAGGAGGAGAAGGGGACGACAGAGAATGAGATGGCTGGATGGCATCACCAGCTAGATGGACATGAGTCTGAGTGAACTCCGGGAGTTGGTGATGGACAGGAAGGCCTGGCATGTTGTGATTCATGGGGTCACAAAGAGTCGGACACGACTGAGCGACTGAACTGAACTGAGACCTAAGTTGGTATTTTGGCTCTATCTTTATTGGTGGTAAGACCTATGCAAAATATTTAACCTTTCTAAGCAAAAATTTCCTAATCTGAAAAGAAAAAAAATATATTAATGACTTTAGGACTGGGATAAACTTTAAATAATGTGTAAAGGACTTCTCATCACAACATCTGGATCACTGTAGTCTCTCTGTAAATATTAAACTTCCTCCAATTTTTACTTGGGGGGAAATGTCTTTGGATCCTAAAGAAAGCATTACATATTCCACTTGTCAAATAATTCTAGATCCATTTTCCTTGTAAAAGAAGGGATAGCCAAATGATGTAGATGACAATGGGAATACTACTACCTATAATGTCTGTATTGAGTACTCTATTCCACTTACCTTTTTTTCTACACATACTCTGGGTTCACTCTCTAATTTTATTCATGCTTGAAAAAAAATTAACATTTTGATTTCATAAAACTCTTCAAATCATCTATAAAATATGCTGGAAATTAACTATTTCCTTAAATCTCTAACTGAATGAAGGCAGGAAATAAAGAAAGAATATAAGTAAACTAATAATCTCTGAAAATGATCCATGGACTGGGTGAGCAAGTCATACTTATAAATAGCAAAGACTGTCGTCACCAAAACCCAACAAGAGGTACAGGATTAAACTAAGGAAATGCCTTGAAACTTCAGAAGAGAAAACTCATGTGGACTAAAAACATTCACACGATTGAGAATTCTCAAAATTCACACAAAATTCACAAAATAACAGTTGTTATTTTCCATGTATTCTGCTTCCAATAAACTTCTATGTAGCAACTCAAAGTTAATTAGTAACAAAAATTATAATTTTACCTAAATATTGACTCATTAAGTACTCAGGTACTCATATCTTAACAAAATACTTGAACATATTTATTCTAAGTTTCACAAGATCATGTAAACAAAAAGCTTACTCTATTTAATTGAGAAAACTACATATAAATAAATGCTTACATGTACACTTTATGTGTATACTCAGTTGCTCAGTCATGTCCAACTCTTTGCCACTCCATGGGCTGTAGCCCACCAAGCTCCTCTGTCCACGGAATTTTCTAGGCAAGAATACTGGAGTTGATTGCCATTTCCTCCTCCAGAGGATCTTCCTGACCCAGGGATCAAACCCATGGTTCTTGTATCTTCTGCATTGGCATGCAGTTTCTTTACCAATAGCACCACCTGGGAAGCTTATATACATTTACCTAATTTAAATTTTTGTTACTCATGTGTGTGAACACTGCTGGATTTAATTTTTGTTATTAATTATTTGTGTAAGTGCTACTGAAAATTGGGCATCCAGTCCCATGACTTCATAGCAAATAGATGGGGAAAAAATGAAAACAGTGACAGACTTTATTTTCTTGGGCTCCAAAATCATTGCGGACAGTGACTGCAACCATGAAATTAAAAGATGTTTCATCCTTGGAAGGAAAGCTATGACAAACCTAGACAACATATTATAAAGCAGAGACATCACTTTGCTGACAATGGTCTGTATCATCAAAGCTATGATTTTTCCAGTAGTCATGTATGGATGTGAGAATTGGACCAAAAAGAAGACAGAGAACTGAAGAATTGATGCTTTGGAACTGTGGTGCTGGTGAAGACTCTTGAGAGTCCCTTGGACAGCAAGGAGATTAAACCAGTCAATTTTAAGGAAATCAACCCTAAATATTCATTGGAAGGACTGAAGCTGAAGCTGAAGCTCCAATACTTTGGCTACCTGATATGAAGAGCCAACTCACTGGAGAAGATCTTGATGATAGGAAAGATTGAGGGCAGGAGGAGAAGTGGGTGACAGAGAATGAGATGGTTGGATGGCATCACTGACTCAACAGACATGAGTTTGAGCAAACTGCAAAAGATAGTGAAAGACAGGTAAGCCTGGCATGCTGCAGTCCATGGGATCTCAAAGAGTCCAACAGGACTGAATGATTGAACAACAACAACTGAAAATTATAAAAGTGGTATCTTTTCATTCTATCTATTGCATTAATTTAGTACCTTCTACTGGGTAAGAATCTGCCTGCCAATGCAGGAGACACAAGAGACATGGGTTTGATCCCTGGGTCAGGAAAATCCCCTGGAGTAGGAAATGGTACCCCACTCCAGTATTCTTGCCTGGAAAATGTCATGGACAGAGGAGGCTGGCGGGCTATAGTCCACGGTGTCCCAAAGGGTCAGACACTACTGAGCGACTGAATACACACACATTAGGAAGGGCATAATCTGATATTGGAAAATATAAGAGGAAGTAATATTTTGACATTTGGATGCTATTGCCATCTAGGACTGGAGAAGGAAATGGCAACCCACTCCAGTGTTCTTGTTTGGAGAATCTCAGGGACGGGGGAGCCTGGTGGGCTTCCATCTATGGGGTCACACAGAGTCAGACACGACTGAAGTGACGCAGCAGCAACAGCAGCAGCCATCTAGGACCGGTTATATTTACTTAACTAATAAGATAGATATAGGGCTTCCCTGGTGTATCAGAGGTAAAGAATTCACATGCAATACAAGATACACAGAGATGCAGGCTCAATACCTGGGTCAGGAAGATCTCCTCAAGAAGGAAATGCCAACCTATTCCAGTAATCTTGCCTGAAAAATCCCATGGACAGAGAAGTCTAGTGGACTACAGTCCCTGGGGGTCTCAAAGAGTCAGACACAACTGAGTGACTAAACAACAACAAAAGATAGATAACATTCTGTGAAACATCTGTGTTTATCATTGGCATGCTAAGTTATATACCTAAAATTATTATGTTATATGAAGTGTTAAGCCTACTTCTCCTCAACTGACAGCTCAATCTAGATAAATAGTAACCTCCAGCACTTTTCTTGGCCCTTTGGTAAAAGCAGATAAGTGCAATTTATGGGGACACCATAAGAAGGAGGACTCTCTTGTGCTTTGGAATTAAAATACATAAATGAGATCCCTCCAAAAACCACAGCAGAAAAATCAGAATGAAAATTTTCAAACTAACCAAATGAAAGATGTGGGAGGATATTAAATTTCTGTCAATGAATAAACCATCCCACTAATTTCCTCAACTGAAATTATATCTAAAGTACCAGCTTCAATTTTAAATAATAATAGGTACCATTTTATTGAAGAAAGATCTTTACATACATTGTGTCATTCAATCTTCAGCAAAACTCTATGAGGTATATATTATGGTTTCTATTTTATAAGTGAGAAGATTGAAAGTCAGAGACATTAGCAATATGTCTAAAGTCATACATGCATAAGAAAACAAATATTAAACCTATGTTTTTTCAGAAGACAAAGCTTATGTTCATAGTCATAATCTTAGGTTGTCAGTTATATTAGGTGCTTTCTACCTTAAGGTAGAAAACTCTTAGGACAGAAACAGGCAAATAATCAAACCATGATATCTTTGTACTATTGATAGATCCCAAAAGATTACAATAGTAACTTTTTTTAAATATTATGAGAGCTAAGTATATTGTTATCTGTTATGTTTACTTATGGCAATCCCTGTATTAGTGTACTGCTGCTGCTAAGTCACTTCAGTCGTGTCCGACTCTGTGTGACCCCATAGACGGAAGCCCACCAGGCTCCCCCATCCCTGGGATTCTCCAGGCAAGAACACTGGAGTGGGTTGTCATTTCCTTCTCCAGTATTAGTGTACAAAACAACCAAATTAGAAAATAGATCAGCATTCAGTATATCAGAGCACTTCCAAAATGGCTGAGTTAATTAGGACTTGCTATCTGAATATCTGCTTCTCTATAAAAACAATGAGGAAAATCACTGGCAAAAATCATCAAAATCAACTTTAAGAACTCTGAAATTAACTAAAGACGTGCAACAATATAGTAAATGTATACGAAGGAAAAGAGATGAACATTGATAAGAACAATAAATTTAATGGCATTTTAACCTGCCCTAATCCTGTCTTCCCAACCTTCCCAAGTTTGAAAACCAACAACTTCACAACAACAGTAGCCATGAAATCCCTGAGTCTGGAGAACACAGAATGGGTTTGGAACTCCTTCAAAAGCCCTAAGCCGCTAGAATAGCAGTATATCACCTACCAGCTCCCTAAAAAGTACCATTCACAAGGTATGTCTTTATTTTGACTTGATGCAGAGGGCATCCTATGAAAAACAATTTACCTGCTGGGCATTTCTTAAAAACAATCAACAATATTAAATATGGCAAGAGACAACCCTACACATGGACATCACCAGATGGTCAAACCAAAATCAGATTCATTATATTTTTTGCAGCCAAAGATGGAGAAGCTCTATATAGTCAGCAAAAACAAGACCTGAAATGACTGTGACTCAGATCATCAGCTCCTTATTGCAAACTTCAGGCTTAAATTGAAGAAAGTAGGAAAAACCACAAGGCCATTCAGGTATGACCTAAATCAAATCTCATGATTATACAGTGGAGGTGATGAATAGATTCAAGGGTATAGATTTGGTAGATAGAGTGCCTGAAGAACTGTGGATAAAGGTATATTGTACAGGAGGTAATGACTGAAACCATCCCCAAGAAAAACAAATGCAAGAAGGCAAAATGGCTGTCTGAGGAGGCCTTACAAACACCTAAGAAAAGAAGAGAAGCAAAAGGCAAAGGAGAAAGGGAAAGATATACCCAACTGAAAGCAGAGTTCCAGAGAATAACAAGCAGAGAGAAGAAAGCCTTCTTAAGGGAACAATGCAAATAAATACAGGAAAACAATACAATGGAAAAGACTAGAGATATCTTCAAGAAAGTTAGAGATACCAAAGGAACATTTCATGCAAAGATGGGCACAATAAAGGACAGAAACGGCAAGGACCTAACAGAAGCAGAAGAGATTAAGAGGTGGCAGGAATACATAGAACTGTACAAAAAAAAAGACCTTAATGACTGCAATAACCCTGATGGTAAGGTCACTCACCTAGAACCTGGAATGTTAAGTCAAGTGGGCCTCAGGAAGCATTACTATGAACAAAACAAGAGGAGGTGATAGAATTCCAGCTGAGCTGTTTCAAATCCTAAAACATGATGCTGTTAAAGTGCTACACTCAATATGTCAGCAAATTTGGAAAACTCAGCAGTGGCCACAGGACTGGTAAAGGTCAGTGTTCATTCCAATCCCAAAGAAAGGCAATGCCAAAGAATGCTCAAACTACCGCACAATTGCACTCTCCTCACACACTAGTAAAGTAATGCTCAAAATTCTTCAAACTAGGTTTCAACAGTACGTGAACCAAAAACTTCAAGATATTAAAGTTGGATTTAGAAAAGGTAGAGAAACCAGAGCTCTAATTGCCAACATCCATTGGATCATACAAAAAGCAAGAGAATTCCAAACAAACATCTACTTCTGCTTCATTGACTATGCTAAAGCCTTTGTCTGGATCACAACAAACTGAGAAATACTTAAAAGAGATGGGAATACCAGACCACCTGACCTGCCTCCTGAGAAATCTGTATGCAGGTCAAGAAGGAACAGCTAGAACTGGACATGGAACAACGGACGGTTCCAAATTGGGAAAGGAGTATGTCAAGGCTGTATATTGTCACCCTGCTTATTTAACTTCTATGCAGAGTACATCATGAGAAATGCTAGGTTGGTGAATCACAAGCTGGATAGCTGGGAGAATATCAATAACCTCAGGTATGCAGATGATACCACTCTAATGGCAGAAAGCAAAGAGGAACTAAAGAGCCTCTTGATGAAGGTGAAAGAGGAGAGTGAAAAAGCTGGCTTAAAACTCAACATTCAAAAAACAAAGATCATAGCATCTGGACCCAACATTTCATGCCAAATAGATGGGGAAAAAGTGGAAACAGTGACAGATTTAATTTTGGGGGGCTCCAAAACCACTGCAAACAAGGACTGCAGCTACAAACTCAAAAGACTTTTACTTCGTGAAAGAAAAGCTATAACAAACCTAGACAGAATATTAAAAAGCAGAAACATCACTTTGCCAACAAAGATCCATATAATCAAAGCTATGATTTTTCCAGTAGTCTTGTATGGATGTGAAAGTTGGACCACAAAGAGGGCTGGGCACCAAAGAATTGATGATTTTGAATGTTGCTGCTGGAGAAGACTCTTAAGAGTCGCTTAGGCAGCAAGGAGATCAAACCAGTCAATCCTAAAAGTAAATCAACCCGGAGTATTCATTGGAAGGACTAATTCTGAAGCTCCAGCTCCAATACTTTAACCACTTGATGCAAAGAGCCAACTCACTGGAAAAGACCCTGATGCTGGGAAATATTGAGGGCAAGAGGAGAAGGGGGTGACAGAGGATGAGATAAATATAATAGATGGCATCACTGACTCAATGGACATGATTTTGAGCAAACTCCGGGAGATGGTGAAGGACAGGGAAGCCTGGCATGCTGCAGTTCATGGGGTTGCAAAAATTCAGATAAGACTTAGTAGCTGAACAACAATGTAGGAATTGTCTAATCAGCAGATGCTTGAAGTGGTATTTCAGCTAGGACTACCAAGAGGACAGCCAAAAAATTTAAGTGTCCATAGGGGGCTTTGAAAAGCTCTGACATGTTACTGGAATCTAGAAGACCACATCATGTTGAGGAATGTGTGTGTGCCCAGTAAGTATCTAAGAATCTCACCTCTGACTGACCCTGAGGCTCTGCAAAGCAGAAAGTTAAAGCCAAGGCAAAATTATAAGCAATCCATTAGAGCTCTCAGGCATGACCCAATATGCACATAGAGGTCTTTAGCAAAGATTGGAAGATTTACCTATGCAATTATTTAAGGAAATCTCTCTCCAATTTTGAGCTGACAACTAGGCTAACCAAGTGGAGACATCAGTGGTCAGATATAACAAAGAACACAGACTTTATATAATTATTCCAGAAAAGTCACAAATAAACACAAATGTCAACAAATAACAACAACAACAAACCCTGGAGGTGGTAGGAGGCTATTACCCAAAAGTATAGCATTGTATTATTTTAAATGTCCACATTTCAACAAAAAAGTATAAGATCCACAAAGAAATAGGCAACTATGGCCAACACATAGCGGGAAATGCAGTTTAAAAAAAAAAAAAAAACAGTTCCTAAGAAACATAGATTATAAAATTAACTAAATAGAGACTTCAAATCAGCTAATATAATTATGCTAAAAAAAAAAAACTGTTAAAAAACCATATCCAAAGGATCAAAGAAAATTATTAGAAAAATGCCACTACTTCACACCACATACAAAAATTAATATATATTAAGATCTAAATTTAAAAACCAAAATTTAAAAATTCTTAGAAGAAAAAATAGAAGAAAATCTTTGTTAGATAAGATATGAAAGGCACAAGCAACCAAAAAATATATAAGTAGATAGGTAAATAGATATCATGAATATTAAAAATGCTTATGTTCAAAAGAACACATCAAAAAATTAAAAACCAACCCACAGAATGGAAGAAAATATTTACAGATCATATATATAAAAATAGTTTTGTATCTGGAATACGTAAAGAACACTCACAATAATAATAATAAAAAGAAAATTCCCAATTTAAAAATGGGCAAGATTCTAAATAGACATTTCTTCAAAGATATATAAATGGCCAACAAGCACATGAAAAACACTTAATAAGTTAGGTTCTCAAACACAATGAGGTACTGATTCATGACCACTAAAATGGCTGAAATCTAAAAATATGTACAATAACAAGTGTTGCCAAGTTTGTGGAGAAACTGGAAGCCTCATACATAGCTAGTGGGGATGCAAAATGGTATAGCCTTGTTGTGAAACAGTTTGGCAGTTAATCAAAAATTAAACATAGAGTTGCCATATGAACCAAGAATTCCTCTCCTAGGTATATTCCAAGAGAAATGAAAACATATTTCCACACAAAAACTTGCATATGAATATTTATAACAGCACTATTCATAAAAGTCAAAAGGTTAAAGTAGTCCAAATGTCCATCAACTGCTGAATGGATAAACAAATGTAGTATAACCGTGCAACAGAATATCATGCAGCCATAAAAAGGAATGAAATACCTACTTATGTTACAACAGAGATGAACCTTGAACACATTATCCTAAATATAAGAAGCCAAACATAAAATAACACATATTGCACGATTCCTTTCATGTGAAATCTCCAAAATAGATGAATTCATCCGGGCAGAAAGTAAATCAATTGTTGCCATAGGCTAAGGGGAGGAACAAATGGAAAGTGACTGCCAATATAGGGGGTTTCTTTTGGGAGTGATAAAATGGGAACTCATCTGGGATTCGATAGTGACCATGGCTGCACAACTTTTGAGTATACTAAAAACCACTGAATTGTACAGGTTAAATGGGTGAAATGTACGCTATGTGAATTACAGCTCCCAAAAAAGGCTGTGTTTTTTGTTTGTTTGTTTGTTTGTTTGTTTGTTTGTTTTTTAAGATTAGAATGTATTCAGGTAGCTATCGGAGAAGGCAATGGCGACCCACTCCAGTACTCTTGCCTGGAAAACTCCCATGGACAGAGGAGCCTGGTGGGCAGCAGTCCATGGGATCACGAAGAGTCGGACATGACTGAGCGACTTCACTTTCACTTTTCACTTTCACATTGGAGAAGGAAATGGCAACCCCCTCCAGTGTTCTTGCCTGGACAATCCCAGGGACGGGGAAGCCTGGTGGGCTGCCGTCTGTGGGGTCGCACAGAGTCGGACACGACTGAAGCGACTTAGCAGCAGCAGGCTGCCGTGGCCCTGAGCCTCGGCAGAGGACATAAAGTGGACTCCGGGTTCAGGGACAGAGGCTGGTGTCGCTTCCCCTCCGCCGCTCCTCGCCACTTCAGGCTCTCCGAAGGTACAGTTTGGGGTCCCACTCGGGTGCCTTTGGATCAGAGCACCTTGTCCCTACCTGTTCGGACCTCTGGGTTGAGCCGCCACTGCTCTGTGACTCTGACTAGAGGAGGTCAAGAAGCCCCCAGAGCTTCAGGAATTGTGCGATGGGCGAGGTAAGCCCAACTCCTCACAGACGAGTCTGAAGGGAGGAACCTTCGGCCCTGGGGCACCCAGGTGTCTCTCATCCCAGGCTCCCCTGACGCGCACCTGTACGTCTACCGAGATCCCGCGAGACCAGACTCCCCTCTCAGGAGCGTCACGTCTGCTGCGCCGCCTCAGGGAGTCATTTTCCCATACTCTGAGCCACCCCTAGACGCTTGGCGCATCCCAGCCCAACCTGCCCCCCTGTTAGGACCCGCGTTTATGTCCCCCGCACAGACGAAGCCACGTACCTCACCTTGCAAGTTCCAACTGCACTGTGGTTTGCCTTCCTGGGAAACTCCACACCGTACAACCACTGGGACTTGGCTCTGTCTCCAGCCCTGGCCTCATCCGTCATTCTTTGAACATTCTGCTTGGTATTCGCACGAGACTGTTTTCCGACGGAGAGACTTGGGTGAAGGAGCCAGCTCCCCCATCACTGGTACTGATAGATGGGCTGGGTCAGAAAGAGAGAGCAAGGCCCTGAGGCTGCTTTTCAAGGTCAGGTGCTCTAGGAGGGACAGAGACCCCTGCCATGAATTTTAGATGCTTCACAGCTGCCACACAAGCAACTAGCTCTGAGGATATGCTGAGTGTCTGGGATGTTTTTGTTTTGTGTGTGTGAGAGCGTGTGTGTGTGTTTCTCTTTTTATTCCCTACTTGGAGGATCTTGCTTTTTCCACAAAGCAGTATCCTGATGAGGAGCCCAGAGTGCCTAGCGCCATAATCTATGTACTCCTTAGTGTACCCCTTGGATTCAGGGAGTAAGGGCCACTTATTCCCTTGGACTCAGCTTCTGCTGAGAAGGCTGTTTCATTCAATGAGGTTGCTGCCCAGGTCCTGAAGTGAGACTGTTTGCTCTGCCATAGTTCAAGGCATCAGGCTGTTGTTTTGGAAGGTTGTCAGTGAAATGTAGACACCGCTATAGGCTATAGGTTTAATGAGCCTTTCTCCAGGATATGAGAGTGGCAAGGGTACCGCCAATCCTGTATGGGCCCATGGTCTGCGTGTGTTCAGGCAATCACAGAGCTTGAGTGCCCCTCCTTCAATTATTGGAGGCTCTAGGCAGGTGATGGAGAAGGAAATGGCAACCCACTCCACTGTTCTTGCCTGGAGAATCCCAGGGACGGGGGAGCCTGGTGGGCTTCCGTCTATGGGGTCACACAGAGTCTGACACGACTGAAGTGATGCAGCAGCAGCAGCAGCAGGCAGGTGAACGTGACATGGTCTGTGGTTTGCATAGACATATAGGCAAGTGGTCTTTGGAAGGCATTGTACTCTGGTCAATTGGAAGAGGAGAAAGAGATGGCAAAAGCTGACAGCATTATTAGGCAGGCTCCTGTTCAGGTCCTCTGATTGCCTGACCTAATTTTCTAATTTCAGAATAAAATGGTGGATTGAAGTTGCTATGGCCTTGGATCTTGGTAGATGTCAGATTGGGATCCCAGGGTTTCATGTTAGAGGCCTGGGCCTGGGTGACTGTCCAGGGCCCTTCAGGGTCTTGGAAGGCTATATAGATTTGTGACCTGAGCATATACAGTTCACTTCCCAGTTCTGGCAGACCCTCCCATATATAGCATTTGGGCCAGAGGTAGAGAGAGATTGTGTGTGTGTGTGTGTGTGTGTGTGTGTATTTGTAGTGTGTATGAATGTTGGACAAAACCTAGTAGGGATAAGAAAACAAAGCCTCAGAAAGGGGCAAAAATCACAAAAGAGAGTACCCCACCACGCTAGTGAGTTTTTCCTCAGAAACACAAAACAGCTTCCTGACTGTAAACAGTGAGTGCAGAGAGAAAAAGTGGGCCCTAGGAAGGAGGCTGATTCATTCATTACATAGTTCTACTCTAGGAAGGAAACAAATGTGTCCTAAGACAAGTAAATGAGACACTAGCCCAGGTAACTTACAGTCCTTACAAGGGACAAAGAGCCTCCTCATAAAAAAGAAAAATCCATCCAACAAAAATGCCAAGCAGGCATAAAACTCAATTGCTACTTCCACAAAACTGTGAAAGCTCTAAAAGAAACCTGCAATCATTGTCCTTAGAATAGAGACCATCAGTCAGAGACTATCAGCATAGCTACTCATGAGATTACTGCAGGCCCTAATCTGTAAGTACAAATGAGCAATCAAAAATTACCAGTAATTACAATAGGCAAGCAATGTAAAAGAAAGAAAAATAAGAGATGAATAGAACTCAGAGAACTAATTGCCAGGGATCAGAATCAACACAGGAAAAAGCAAATTTTTGAATTAAATTTTAAAAATATTCTCAGAAAATTTTGAGACTATTGCCTCTGTATTTAAAAAGTAAAAGAAAATATATAAACCACAATAAAAGAATAATTGAATCTTTCAAAATATATTTGCTAAAATTAAAATTTAATAAAATAGCTGAGGGACTTCCCAGGTGGCATTAGTTTTAAGAACCTGTCTGCCATTCAGGAGACATGAGACACAGGTTCGATCCCTGAGTCAGGAAGATCCCCTGGAGGAGAGCATGGCAACCCACTCCAGTATTCTTCCCTGGAGAATGCCATGGATGGAGGAGCCTGAAGGGCTACAGTCCATAGGGCCACAGTGAGTTGGACACGACTGAAACGACTTAGCATGCATGCATAAAATAGCTGAATGATTGAATAGATTTAGGTGAAAATTAGTTATTATACTGAGGGATTCAAATATGGGGTTATCCTATAATGCAAGGCAAATGGAAAAAGAAATCATAAGAAATAATGATTTTTAAAATGTTAGCTAAATCCAGAAATTCCAAAATCTATTAGAACTTTGAAGTGAAGAGGAAAAAGAGAATAGAAGGAGAAAATAATTAAATTACTTATTTCTCTTAACTGAAAATCCAAATCTTTAGATTGATAGGTTCCGGAAAGGCTGAAAATGAGAAATGAAACCATGTATAATGAAACTGCTCAAGTATATTGCACATTGTGTAATATAAATGATGAATTACCAATAAATGTTTTAAAAAGTTTAAAAATGCAAAAATTCTAATGAATGAGAAACAAACCAATGGTAAGGAAATGCTAACAAAAAGAAAACAAAAGTGATAACATAACTATTGGGAAAATACCATTGAAGGGGAAAAAGCATTAAATATGACATGATAAAAAATTATGTTCTCTGATCGCCGAAGAATTGATGCTTTTGAACTGTGGTGTTGGAGAAGACTCTTGAGAGTCCCTTGGACTGCAAGGAGATCCAACCAGTCCATTCTAAAGGAGATCAGTCCTGGGTATTCATTGGAAGGACTGGACTAAAGCTGAAACTCCAATACTTTGGCCACCTCATGCGACGAGTTGACTCACTGGAAAAGACTCTGATGCTGGGAGGGATTGGGGGCAGGAGGAGAAGGGGACGATAGAGAATGAGATGGCTGGATGGCATCACCGACTCAATGGACATGAGTTTGAGTGAACTCTGGGAGTTGGTGATGGACAGGGAGGCCTAGCATGCTTTGATTCATGGGGTCGCAAAGAGTTGGACACGACTGAGTGACTGAACTGAACTGAACTGATACAGATAAAAGATAATAGGATGTTACAACAGTAATAAATATTAATATACTTAATTCAGTTCAGTTCAGTCACTCAGTTGTGTCTGACTCTCTGCGACCCCATGGACTGCAGCACCCCAGGCTTCTCTGTCCATCACCAACTCCCAGAGCTTATACAAACTCATGTCCATCGAGTCAGTGATGTCATCCAACTATCCCATCCTCTGTCATCCCCTTCTCCTCCACCCTTCAATCTTTCCCAACATCAGGGTCTTCTCAAATGAGTCAGTTCTTCGTATCAGGAGTTTCAGCTTCAGCATCATTCCTTTCAATGAACACTCAGGACTGATTTCCTTTAGGACTGTCTGGTTGGATCTCCTTGCAGTACAAGAGACTTTTAAGAGTCTTCTCCAACACCACAGTTCAAAAACATCAATTCTTCAGCGCTCAGCTTTATAGTCCAACTCTCATATCCATACATGACTATGATCATGGACTATGACACATGACTGGAAAAACCATAGCTTTGACTAGACAGATCTTTGTTGGCAAAGTAATGTCTCTGCTTTTTAATGTGCTGTCTAGGTTGGTCATAACTTTTCTTCCAAGAAGCAAGTGTCTTTTAATTGAATGGCTGCAATCAGCATCTGCAGTGATTCTGAAGCCCAAGAAAATAAAGTCTTTCACTGTTTCCATTGTTTCCCCATCTATTTGCCATGAAGCGATGGGACCAGATCCCATAATATTAGTTTTTGAATGTTGAGTTTTAAGCCAGTTTTTTCACTCTCTTCTTTCACTTTCATCAAGAGGCTCTTTAGTTCCTCTTCACTTTCTGCCATAAGGGTAGTGTCATCTGCATATCTGAGGTTTTTGATATTTCTCCCATCAGTCATGATTCCAGTTTGTGCTTCATCCAGCCTGGCATTTTGTTTGATGACTCTGCATATAAGTTAAATAAGCAGGGTGACAATATACAACCTTGATGTACTCCTTTTCCTATTTGGAACCAGTCTATTGTTCCATGTCCAGTTCTAACTGTTGCTTCTTGAACTGCATACAGATTTCTCAGGAGGCAGGTCAGGTGGTCTGGTATTCCCATCTCTTTAAGAATTTTCCACAGTTTGTTTCGATCCACACAGTCAAAGGCTTTGGTGTAGTCAATAAAGCAGAAGTAGTATACTTAATTACACACATTTAAAATATAAAACTCAAAAGCTATTAGAAATAGAAGGTAGTTTCTCTTTCAAAACATATTTGAAGGACCTTCCACTACAAAACATTTAGATCTAGGGTAAACCTTTTTACTGTATTATTGATCTTTCAGGAAACTAAAGAAAACTTCAAAAGGGAAAGAGAAATAAAGTTATAACTGAAAGAAAAGCAGGACTTTCTAGGAAATCTGAAAGGTAGGGTTGCATGAAGGATAGATGATGTACCAGTACTGCACCAGGCCCAAGAGAAACAATGTGACTACATACTTGGTTTAAAGTAACTAGTATCTGCTAGTCTCCAGAAGAAACATCAGTAAATATATCTTAGGGGAAAAACATCATCAATTTCAGTTCAGTTCAGTTCAGTTCAGTCGCTCAGTCGTGTCCGACTCTCCGCGACCCCATGAACCACAGCACACCAGGCCTCCCTGTCCATCACCAACTCCCGGAGTACACTCAAACTCATGTCCACAGAGTCGGTGATGCCATCCAGCCATCTCATTCTCCGTCGTCCCCTTCTCCTCCCGCCCCCAACCTTTCCCAGCATCAGAGTCTTTCAAATCAAACTTAGATGAGCCTACAATCAAGGAAATGTGAACACTGAAGTACACAAGTTTCTGTAAATGAATATCAACATCAATAATAAACAAATTTGAATACTCAAGAACTTTAGGTATTTTAAATTATCAGCTATATAGTATAAAAGAACTTGTATAAGATATTATAGTTGAAGAAATTTTTTTAATGAAAATACCAAACTGAGCAAGCAACAGGAGACTATCTATAGAGTGACCAGTTCTGCTGTACTGTGCTTAGTTGCTCAGTCATGTCCAACTATTTGCAACCCCATGGACTGTAGCCCACCAGCCTCCTCTGTCCATGGGGATTCTCCAGGCAGGAATACTCAAGTGGGTTACCATGCCCTTCTCCGAGGATCCTCCAAACCCAGGGATCAAACCCAGGTCTCCCGCATTGCAGGTGGATTCTTTACTGTCTGCTGCTGCTGCTGCTGCTAAGTCACTTCAGTCGTGTCCGACTCTGTGTGACCCCGTAGACGGCAGCCCACCAGGCTCCCCCGTCCCTGGGATTCTCCCGGCAAGAACACTGGAGTGGGTTGCCATTTCCTTCTCCAATGTGTGAAAGTGAAGTCGCTCAGTCGTGTCCGACCCTCAGCGACCCCACGGACTGCAGCCTACCAGGCTCCTCCATCCATGGGATTTTCTAGGCAAGAGTACTGGAGTGGCTTGCCAGTGAGCTACCAGTAAAACCCCAGAGTGACCAACAGAATTTTTTTTAATAAGCAAATAGAATTTTGAAAGTGTAAAATAAAATTGTTGTGATATATATATATTAAAGCAGCATTTTAGACACTGATAAATATAATCAATAACAACAAAGAAAATAAAGAGAATAGATGATATGAAAGAGAAATCAAGAGACCTATAGGATAAAATAAGAAGGTCCAGCATGCATCAAATCAATTCTCAGGAGAGAACAAAGAACAAGGAAGATGGATACTACCTGAAGAGACAATGATGGAATTTTCTTGAACTGAGGAGAGATACGAAACCACAAAGACAAGAAACACAATGCATTACAAAAAGGATAAGAAGAAATTCATACTTTGTAAGTTGCAGTGCATCTGTGGTACACCAAAGACAAAGAAGAAACTGATTAATGTGTAAACGAACATAACCACAATAGTCTGTATTAAATAATAATAATAATGTCTAATTTTGAAGGTTAAACAAAGACACAGTTCTGAATTTTCTAGCATGTTATTCAGGAGGTCAGGTATAGTTTAAATTTACAGTAAAAGTGTTAATATATGAAGATTAGATTTTTGCTTAAATGTACATGGTAACAGTATCAGGGCTAAAGATTAAAAGACTAGAAATAGAAAATATAACTCCAGGTCCCTAGAGGAAAAAAAAATGAAATAGAGAAAAGAATTCTAACCAATCCTGAGAAAAGTATGAAAAAAGAAAAACTATAAGCATATGTAAAGCTGAATGAATCAAGAATAAATAGTAGAAAACAATGGTAAGGAAAGATATAAACAGCTTGAATAACTATTCCAGTTTGATTTAATCAATCTACATAGCAATTAAGAATTTTGAACCCAATAGTGAATTTGCATTATTTTCAAATAGAAATGAAATATTTACATATACTGGAGTGACAATCAGGATTAAGTCAGGAGACAGAACCCACACAGGCACACTAAGCCTCAAAAGAAATATCAACAAAATTTAAAAATGAGGGCTTTCATCACATTTCCTAGTCGCAATTCAAAAAAAAGCTATGACCTAAAAACAAAATGGCCCACTTCACTGCTTTATAGGGAAGGAAAATTCAAGCATCAATGTATTAGTTTTCTATTTCTGCTGTAACAAATTATCACAATTTAGTAGCTTAAAGGGCTTCCCTAGTGGCTAAGATGGTAAAGAATCTGCTTGCAATGCGGGAGACCTGGGTTCGATCCCTGGGCTGGGAGAGTCCCCTGGAGAAGGAAATGGCAACCCACTCCAGTATTCTTGCCTGGAGAAGCCCCATGGACAGAGGAGTCTGGTGGGCTACAGTCCATTGGGTCTCAAGCAGTTGGATTCAACTGAGTGACGCAGCACAGTACCTTAAAACAACACAAATTTATTGTCATACAATTCTAGTAGTCAGAAGTCTAACACAGATCTCAACCGGCTAAAATCAAAGTGATGGCAGGCTGCCTGCCTTTCTGGAGGCTCAAAGGAAGCATATTTTCTCTTTATTTAAGTGTTTGTAGAATTCAGTTTCTTGCATTTATTAGACCAAGGTCCTGGTTTCTTGATGGCTGTAAACTGAGGATAGATCCCCGCTTTCTGGAAACTACCAGATTTTCTGCCTCGTAGTTACCTACTTCCATCTTTAAAATCAGCAAGAGTTGGTCAAGTCCTCATACTGCATTTCTCTGACTCTTTCTTCTGCCTCCCTCTTCCACTTTTAAGAGCTTGTGCAGTTATATTGGGACTCACATAGCTAGGAAAATGAAAATAATATCCCCATCTTAAACTCATAACTTCAATCATATTTTCAAGGTACTGTTTTTTAAATTCTGAGAACTAGGGTGTGGGCCTCTTTGGGGGCCATTATTCTGCCTAGCACAATCAGACTGGCACTCACACACAGACACAAAGACCGATTACAACTAATGATGGTGAGGATGAGGGAAAACAGTATTATTGTGTGTGTCTGTGTGTGCCTAAAGACTTTTAAAACCCAATTGGATCTTATGGACCTAATTTAAAATGTAAGTTTTGACCCATGAGTCCCATTCTAGAGTGTTCTCCTGAAAAAATACTTGCACATATGTATAGAGATACTGTATGTTTTTGTAGGACTCTTTGCAAGAGCAAAGTCCTAAAGAATATAAATTTCCACCTATATGGTAATGATTAAATAAATTATGATACGTCCATACAACTTAATGAAATTTTTAGGAAAATGAAACAAAAGTTACTGAATGAACTGACTTGGGAAAAAAGTGGAAATACATTGTGCATCAAAAAACAAATTGTTCAATATGTGTAATGAAAAACAACTAAAATAAAATCTGTCTCTTTGAAATTTAAAAATACTCTCCTAAACTACTTACATTAAAGAGGATATTAGAGATTATTTAAAAATTACTGCCGAAATTTGTGTGATAAACAAAGAAGCACTTAGCCAAAAAATATTATAGACTTAAATGCATGTATTAGCTGACAAGAAAGAATTAAAAATAAATGAACTAAGTATTAAATGCAAGAAGTTTATAATAACTTTTTGTTATTATAATAACAAAACCAACTTATCATAGGTAGTTGATGTTTATATAGTAGAAAAGTTAATGTTAAAATAGAAAAATAACAAAAATAATTTTAACACTGGTTATTTAGAAACAAAAATTTTAGAAAATCTTTTTTAGAAAAAATGTACCAATAAATAAAATTAGGAACAAGAAAAGAAACATTGTGATATTTTTTGTGAGATAGTTTTTAAAGACAGAAACGTAGATATTGATTTCAATAGTTTGAGGTGGGGGTTATATGAAATGGGCAATAATAGAATATTTCCCAGAAAGGCTTAAGCTAAAAAATTTGAGTTTAAAAAGAGACAGGAAACCCAAATTAAACAATAATGAAAAGAAAGTATTGAAAATGTAGTCAATATCTACCCTTCGCCCAAAATTCACAAGGCCCAATTTTACTGGTCCATTCTACTAAACTTATAACTTTGTTATTTAATAAGCTAATAAACTTATAATAACTTATAAGAACACAAGAATAAAAATGAAAAGCTATCAAACATTTTATCAGAATTATTGTTTACAAAGAAACAACATATTTCTATTGAAATAGAATAGCTTCCTCTTACTCATGAATAGAGATTTTAATAATGATAAATAAATATTAACAAATCAGACCCAGGATTGTATCATGTTAGAGTTTATCACAAAAAAGGAAAGAAAAATGCTTCATTAAAATATCTAGTCATATAATTCAAATCGCTGAAAAATTGGCTTTAAAAATATGACAATCTTGCTAAATGATAAAATGTTTTAGGTGATTTCCCCACCTGGTGGGTCTAATCTGAGTTATCATCTGCACCCACAAAGTTCAGGATGAAGTCCACAATATCACATCGTATAGGTTAAGGAATATGCTTTTGAGAGGAAAGGGGAAATAGGTATATCAGTAGTTAGCAAAGGGAGAGATGGCATAGTTAGACCTTCCTAATCCTTACAACACGTCACAGAGAGGCCAACCATCCCGGGGCACAGTTATTCCAGTGGCGGCACCTTAATTCCACACCCCTACTACCACCTCCATATTTTCATCTCTCTTCCTTATAATTCAGTCATGAAAGTCCAGCATTTGGGTGCAGAGAACACTCAGACTGCCTAACATCAGCCTCTCTGGATTTGGAGTGAAAGCAGTTTATAGAAATTACCTGGGAAGTTTAGTCATCTGTCTTACTGAAGTCCTTGGGACAATAGGACACTGCAGCCCCTCTTGCAAAGGGACAGTGGCAAGGGGTGAAAGCTGAATTCTCTCCTCCTGAAGTAGGGAAGGGATCCTTATCCCAGATAGACTGATGTCCAAGCAAGTCCACCTGAACAACAAGGTCACCTTTGCACAATTCAGCTTGTAGCCTCATAAAAATTCAATTTCAATGCATGACTTTTCAAATCTTCATAAACTTGAATAGAACAAAAAATCTGTAATTTTATTAGGGAGAATCTATCAAGAACCTGAAGCAAGTCTCATGTTTAATAATGAAAGATCAAAGGAATTCCCTATTAAAAGCAGAAATAAGACAAGTAGGTCCTTGCTTTTAACATTTCTGGAGACCTTCTTAATGCAATAGGAGCAAAAGAAAGATAGTATTTTTAAAAGATAGAGTTGTCAATTTTTGGAGATGTAATTGTCTACCTAGAAAAGATAAGTTTTTGAAATAGTGACAATTTTATCTCTTGAAATAGCTGATTGTTATAATGTATGTTTGCTTTGTAAAATTCACCAAGCTTTTTTATTTACAATTTGTGTACTTTTTTATATACTCTATCTTTCAGTTTTGCTTGAAAGAGAAAGAATAAAACTCAAGAAATAACTATGCATATATATATATATATATGGATATTTAGTATTAGATAAAATTAACATTCCAAATTGATGGTGGAAATTTGACATCTCAGTAAATAAAATTAGCTATCTACCAAGGGAAAATTTTATTTGGATCACTTAGAGTTAGGTAAAATTATATGGATGAATGATCCAAACATTAAAAATTTGTAAAACTACTAGAAGGAACTACAGGGAAATATTTTTATAATTTTTGACTGAAGAAGTTTTAGGTTGACAAGTAACAAAATCTAAGAGCCACAAAGAAAAAAGATAATAGATTTAGCTATAAGATAGCAGAAGCAACGTTGAAAGGTAAGTGACAATGGGAAATATTTACCTAGGAGAAAAATTAATAATGTCAGAATTTTTTAAAGAGCACATAAAAATCAATAAGAAAAAGACAGTTTTTTTAAAGAGCAATGATGTGAACTGCCAATTTACAGAAAAAACAAAAATACAAATGACCAACACATATAAGTAAATATGTTCAGCCTCATATATTAAATGAAAAAATTAAAAGCAGTAATGTAATATCATGTCTGACACATCAAATTAATCCAAATGAAAAATTTGGCAATATTCATTGTTGTTGAGATATGGGGAAACAGGAGCTATTAAGAGGCATTGAAATTCATAGAACTTTTTAGAAAGCAGTTCAGCAATATGTACCAAATTTAAAATAGGCATACTCTTTGAGACAACATTAACATTGAATACTGTTCTATAGTATTCATTGAATACTGTTCCAATACTTTGGCCACCTGATACAAAGAACTGACTCCTTGGAAAAGACCCTGATGCTGGGAAGGATTGAAGGCAGGAGGAGAAGGGGACAATAGAGGATGAGATGGCTGGATGGCATCACCGACTCAATGGACATGAGTTTGAGTAGACTCTGGGAGTTGGCGATGGACAAGGAAGCCTGGCGTGCTGCAGTCCATGGACTCGCAAAGAGTCGGACACAACTGAGCGACTGAACTGAACTGAACTGAACTATTCTACAGAAATACTAGCACAAATGAACAAAATATTTATTGTATCATCGTTTATGTTAAAAAATATTAAATATATCCATCCCTCTGGTAATAGTTAAATAATATATATCTGAGTTATTTTTAAAAAGGGAGCCAATATGTACAAACAGGGTAAGATGAAGACAGAAAAATGGTCAAATAAGATATAGCGTGTAGTCCTTCAACCATGAAAAAAATCTATACATATTGCTGGGGATTTTGAGCACAGCCTATCAACACTGACTTTTTGCTATTTACAACTGTGTGTGTGTGTGTGCGCGCGCGCGCACTCCTCAATTGTGAGATAATATCAAAGAGATGTAAATACAGAAAAAAATTCATCTTTATGCTACAACTGTAACTGATATCAGGTGGAATTCCTGTTGTATAGAGTGGTCTAGTGGGAAATAAACTGATAATAAATAGGTGAAAAATAAACAAGATACCCTCAGATGCTGACGAGTTCTTTGAGGAAAAAAAACAATAGAAAGCTTAAGGGGTAACATTGGGACAGGAGGAACTACTTCAGATTGGGTGGTGTGAGAAGGTCACCTTCAGAACTGAAAATGCAAGGACCCCATCTTTGCAAGAGCTGGGAAATAGATGCAAAGGACTGAAGGCACAACAGAGCTTGGCGGGTTGAAGGAACAAAACTAAGACAAAAGCAAAGTGAATAAGTTTGCTTTTCACTTTGATGAAAAGGGGTTGATGGTCAAATGATAAAATTATTTTAAGTAAGCAGGAAACGCACCCTATAGGGCATTTAAGTGTAGGTAGGTATTTGGATTTTATTCAAAGTACAATGAAGCGAAGCGAAGTGAGGTCGCTCAGTCATGTCTGATTCTGCGACCCCGTGGACTGTAGCCTACCAGGCTCCTCAATCCACGGAACTCTCCAGGCAAGAATACTGGAGTGAGTTGCTGTTTCCTTCTCCAGGGGATCTTCCCGACCCAGGGATCAAACCTGGGTCTCCTGCATTACAGGCAGACGCTTTACTGTCTGAGTCACCAGGGAAGTCCAATGAGAGGGTTTTAAATTCAAGCTTGATATGATCAGATTTAACATTCCAAAAGGACCACTTGACTGCTGGGTGCAAATTATAAGGGGACAAGAAGAAAAGCCAAAGAACCAGGAGCAGAAAAGCCCCATTTAGTGGCTTCTGTATTGTGGAGGCAAGAGTTAGAGACTCACTCTGTGATGTGTGGAAATAAATGAAAACAACTAAGTGAGGTAAGCAAAGGCTGTTTATTCAGAGCTTTACATAGCAAGGGAGTTAGCCACCATCACTTTCATTCTGGTGGAGACTCAAAGGCAGGCAGCAGAATGGAAAAGCTTTGTAATCAGGAGAAGGGATGGCTTCAGGAATGCCCCAAATGGCAGCTGCTGGCATGGAGAAGCTGTAGGTGGGCTAACGAGAAGCAAGTTATCCTTTGTGATTAGTGCTTATTTGGTTTTCTCTGTATGCTCAGTCATGTCCAACTCTTTGTAACCCCATGGACTGTAGCCTGCCAGGCTCCTCTATCCATGGAATGTTCCAGGCAAGAATACTGGAGTGAGCTGCCATTTCCTACTCCAGGGGATTTGCCCAACACAGGCAACAAATCTGCATCTCCTGCAATGGCAGATAGAGTCTTTACCACTGTGGCATCTGGGAAGCCTTTGGCTTTTTCTGGTTAGTCCTAAATGGAAAGCAGGAACAAAAATTAGAGACCATCTCAGTTGTTAATGAAATCCTAGCCAACTGGGTTGATTGTCATAGAAGTTATTATCTTATTGGATTGTTTCTAGAGATAGCAGTCTGGCTTCCTGCAAATCTAACTGGCAGTAGGCTGGCTTACAGAGCTGATTTTGTAGCTAAGAGGGGTAGTTTCTTGGGCATGTTGCTTCAAGTTATGGGTCAAAGTTCTATTTTTATATTTGGTTTGACTACTGGCCAGTTTTATGCTGTCTTTCTTGGTGGTGGTTTAGTCGCTAAGTCGTGTCCGACTCGTGACCCCATCAACTGTAGCCCGCCAGACTCCTCCGTCCATGGGATTCTCCAGGCAAGAATACTGGAATGGGTTGCCATTTCCTTCTCCAGGGGATCTTCCTGACCCAGGAATTGAACCCAGGTCTCCTGCTTTGCAGGCAGATTCTTTACCAACTAAGCTACAAGGGAAGCTCATTGTCTCTCTAATGGTAATAATTGAATAGGGAAATGATTGGATCCACGGACCTGTCAAAACTTGTTAATAAATCAGCTGTCACAGGGTTAGCAAAAAAGTAGAATCTGGAATCACTCTTCAACAATCAAGTGTGATAGATAGTTACTCTTAGAATCAACGAAATGAAATATAGCTTGGGCCACAAAACTGAGCACTTACATTCAGAGCAGGGATCAACCAAAGTTTTTCTGTAAAAGCCTAGATACTAAATTTTCAGCTTTGCAGCCCTGGTGTCTGTTATAACTCCTCAACACTGCTATTGCAGGATGAAATAGTCATAGAAAAAATATAAATGAAAATGGCCATGTTCCAATAAGACGTTATACACGAGCAATAAAATTTGAATTTCATATAATGTTCTTTTGGTTTTTTTTAACCACTTAAAATGTGAAAAACATTCTTGGCTCACATGCCTTACAAAAACATCCAACAGATAGGGTTTGGTCCAAGGGCTTCTCAGGTGGCACTAGTGGTAAAGAACCCACCTGCCAATGCAGGAGATATAATAGACGTGTTCGACCTTGGGTTGGGAAGATCCCCTGGAGAAGGAAATGGCAACCCACTCCAGTATTCTTGCCTGGAGAATCCATGGACAGAGGAGTCTAGTAGTCTACAGTTCATGGGGTTGCAAAAAGTCAGACATGACTAAAGCAACTTAGTATGCACACATGGTTTGAACTATGTGAATCCCTGAACTAGAGTCAAGGGTTATTAAGCTAAGCACTGTGTCATGACTTAATACAAATTATTTTATAATTCTCACAGC
Source organism: Moschus berezovskii (assembly GCF_049115385.1). Classification (NCBI taxonomy): domain Eukaryota; kingdom Metazoa; phylum Chordata; class Mammalia; order Artiodactyla; family Moschidae; genus Moschus; species Moschus berezovskii. Next base: position 26,532,418 of record NC_142466.1, read on the forward strand.
CCTATGAAGTCATAACTTATATTATGCCCATTTTAATAATTAAGTAACTGAGTCAGAGAAGGTAAGTAACTTTTGTAAGGTCATTTGCCTAATAAACAGCAACAACATTTGTTACTGAGCTAACAGGATTTGACTGGGATTCTGTGTTACAGCTTTCCTGTCATTCTCCTAGAGGGTAACTTCAACTCATTTGGCCTTATCTCAGTTTTAATTTCCACAAGATTAAGAATGATAATAATATATATTTATCTTTGTATGGTTGTTGTGGAGCTCAAATAAAATAATACTTTTTGTAATGCATTTTATACATTGAAAGGTTTTATTTCTCCTCTTCCCCCAGTGTGTGTGTACATGGGCACTTAGTCATGTCCTGCTCTTTGGGACCTCATGGACTATAGCCCACAAGTCTCCTCTGTTTTTCCAGGCAAGGATACTGAAGTGGGTTGCCATTTCCTCCTCCAGGGGAATCTTCCCAACTCAAGGATCAAACCTGCATCTCTTGAGTCTCCTGAATTGGCAAGCGGGTTCTTTACCAGCTGAGTCACCAGGGAAGCCCTTCCCCCAATGTAGCCATATGGTTTACTCCCTCATTTCTTGGAAGTCTTTGTTTAAATCATACCACATCAAAGAGGATTTTCCTGACCATCCTATGTAAGCTCGCACCCCCAATGTTCTGATGCTTTTTCTTCAAAGCACTTTCATACTCCAATACATTATACATTTACCTTTCGATTATTGTTTGTCTTCCCCCATACAAGAACACCATAAAAAACAATAAGAGAAAAACGACTGTTTAATCCCCTTGCTATATCCCCAATGCCTGAAAAAATACCTGGCAGAAATGGATACTTAAAAAAACTATTGGATTAACGAATATAGACATGTAAGACATAACGATATTTAGAAAAAACTCTAGTGGAAAAATCATTGTCACTGCACACTTTTAAAAGAAGAGAGCAGAAACAGCACTAAAGCAGCTATGAAAAGTAGCATTATAAGCACTGGAACTCTCCTGATTCCAAAAAAAGAACACATCTACAGTTTGTTTTATTTTTAAGGAGAAATTCATTGACTTTACTTTGAAGAGTTAAAAGAACTCTTGAGGTTTAGGGAACTGTGTCAGATGAATTCAAAATACAATAGACCTGCCTCATGTGCTATTTCTCTTTCCACAGTGTCAGTTACCCACTATAGTCTAAAAATATTAAATGGAAAATTCCAGAAAGAAACTATTCATATGAGTTAAATTTTGCACCATTCTGAATAGCATGATGAGCTTTCACTCAATCCTGCTCCATTTCCGCCCAGAATGTGAACCATCACTTTGTCCAGCAAATCACTTAGTAGCTCTCCTTGTTATCTGATCTACTGTTGTGACACCAGTGTTTGTGTTCAAATAATCCATCGGTCAGTCAGTTTAGTCACACAGTCATGTCCGACTCTTTGCGACCCCATGAACTACAGCACACCAGGACTCCCTGTCCATCACCAACTCCCGGCGTTTACTCAAACTCATATCCATTGAGTCAGCGATGCCATCCTACCATCTAAGGAGTTCATGGTCTGTGCCACAGTCATCTCCTGGTCTTGTTTCTTGCTGATTGTATAGAACTTCTCCATCTTTAGCTGCAAAGAATATAATCAATCTGATTTCGGTGTTGACCATCTGGTGATGTCCATGTGTAGAGTCTTCTCTTGTGTTGTTGGAAGAGGGTGTTTGCTATGACCAGTGCATTCTCTTGGAAAAACTCTATTAGCCTTTGCCCTGATTCATTCTGTACTCCAACGCCGAATTTGCCTGTTACTCCATGTATTTCTTGACTTCCCACTTTTGCATTCCAGTCCCCTATAATGAAAAGGACATCTTTTTTGGGTGTTAGTTCTAGAAGGTCTTGTAGGTCTTCAGAGAACCGTTCAGCTTCAGCTTCTTCAGCATTACTGGTTGGGGCATAGACTTAGAGTACTGTAATATTGAATGGTTTGCCTTGGAAATGAACAGAGATCATTCTGTCGTTTTTGAGATTGCATCCAAGTATTGCATTTCGGACTCTTTTGTTGACTATGATGGCTACTCCATTTCTTCTAAGGGATTCTTACCCACAGTAGTAGATATAATGGTCATCTGAGATAAATTCACCCATTCCAGTCCATTTTAGTTCACTGATTCCTAAAATGTCGATGTTCACTCTTGCCATCTCCTGTTTGACCACTTCCAATTTGCCTTGATTCATGGATCCAACATTCCAGGTTCCTATGCAATATTGCTCTTTCCAGCACTGGACCTTGCTTCTATCACCGGTCACATCCACAACTGGGTGTTGTTTATGCTTTGGCTCCATCTCTTCATTCTTTCTGGAGTTATTTCTCCACTGCTCTCCAGTAGCATATTGGGCACCTACTGACTTGGGGAGTCATCTTTCAGTGTCCTATCTTTTTGCCTTTTCATACTGTTCATGGGGTTCTCAAGGCAAGAATACTAAAGTGGTTTGCCATTCCCTTCTCCAGTGGACCAGGTTCTGTCAGACCTCTCCACCATGACCCGCCCCCGTCTTGGGTTTCCCTAGAGGGCATGGCTCATAGTTTCATTGTAACCCTTACTTTACATAATAATGTCCCTAATGTGCAAGAGCAGTAGTATTGCAAGCAATTCTAGTGTGCCAAAAAGAAGCCTTAAAGTGTTTCTTTTAAGTGAAAAGGTAAAAGTTTTCCACTTAAAAAAGAAAAAAAAATAAAATTGTATGGTGAGGTTACTAACATCTATGGTAAAAGCAAATCATCTATTTATGAAATTGTGAAGGAGAAAAAAGAAATTAATGCTAGTTTTGCTGTCACATCTCAAAATGCAAAAGTCACAGTGCATAAGTGCTTAGTTAAGACGGAAAACGCATTAAATTTGTATTGTATTTTGAGAGAGACCACACTCACATAACTGATATTACAGCATATTGTTATAATTTTTTATTTCTTTTTCACTTATTGTTGTTAATCTCTTGCTGAGCTTTGTTTATGAGTTAAACTTTATCATAGGTATGTATGCATGAAAGTGAAAGTGTTAGTTGCTCAGTTGTGTCTGACTCTTTCAAACCCCATGGTCTGTCCATGGGATTCTCCAGGCAAGAATACTGGAGTGGATTGCCATTCCCTTCTGCAGGGGTTATTCCCGACCCAGGGATTGAACCCAGGTCTGCTACATTGTAGGCAGATGCTTTACCATCTGAGAAGCTCAGAGAGAGTCAATTTCTGCTTTATTGACTATGCCGAAAACTTTGACTGTGTGGATCACAATAAACTACGGAAAATTCAGAAAAAAATGGGAATACCAGACCACCTGACCTGCCTCTTGAGAAATCTATATGCAGTTCAGGAAGCAACAGTCAGAACTGGACATGGAACAACAGACTGGTTCCAAATAGGAAAAGGAGTACGTCAAGGCCGTATATTGTCACCATGATTATTTGACTTATATGCAGAGTACACCATGAGAAACACTGGGCTGGAGGAAGCACAAGCTGGAATCAGATTGCGGGGAGAAATATCAATAACCTCAGATACGCAGATGACACTACCCTTATGGCAGAAAGTGAAGAAGAACTAAAAAGCCTCTCGATGAAAGTGAAAGAGGGGAGTGAAAAAGCTGGCTTAAAACTCAACATTCAAAAACTGAAGATCATGGCATCCAATCTTATCACTTCATGGCATATAGATGGGGAAATAATGGAAACAGTAACAGACTTTATTTTCTTAGGCTTCAAAATCACTGCAGATGGTGACTGCAGCCATGAAATTAAAAGATGTTTGCTCCATGGAGGAAAAGCTATGACAAACCTAGACAGTATATTAAAAAGCAAAGACACTACTTTTCCAGCAAAAGTCTGTCTAGTCCAAGCTATAGTTATCCAGTAGTCATGTATGGATCTGAGAATGGGACGATAAAGAAGGCTGAGCACCAAAGAATTGATGCTTTTGAACTGTGGTATTGGAGAAGACTCTTTTTTTTTTTTTTTTAGTTCTACCAGTTTATCGCTGCCAACCCATCTCCCTCCACCATCATGCACACGTGCTCAGTCATGTAACCCCATGAACTGCAGCTCACCAGGCCCCTCTGTCCATGGACTTTTCCAGGCAAGAATACTGGAGTGGGTTGCCATTTCCTTCTCTGTGGAGAAGACTCTTGAGAGTCCCTTGAACTGCAAGGAGATCAAACCAGTCAGTCCTGAATGAAATCAGTCCTGAATATTCATCAGAAGGATTGATGCTAAAGTTGAAGCTCCAATACTTTGGCCACCTGATGTGAAGAGCTGACTCATTAGAAAAGACCCTGATGCTGGGAAAGATTGAAGGCAAGAGGAGATAGGACAACAGAGGACGAGATAGTTGGATGACATTACTGACTCAATGGACATGAGTTTGAGCAAACTCTAGGAGATGGTAAAAGACAGGGAAAACTGGCATTCTGCCATCCATGGGGTTGCAAAGAGTCAGACATGACTGAGTCACTGAACAACAAAAATACAATGTAGATTTCTCAGAAATCTGAGAATATAATTTAATGTGTAAACTGATGTTGTCTACAAGAGAAAAATCAATAGCAGAAGATTTATCACTGTCCTTTTTGAAATTTTTGAATGGGTAAAACCATATTTTGAAACATCAATTGAGAAGCTGCATCTTGTGAAAGTATTAACTAAGTTAGAACATTACTTAAAAACCTAATGCTCAAAGTTTAAAATTCATGAAAAGCTATATGGCTGTAATAACTCAGAAAAACTCCTCTAATCATGGATATAAGGAGCAACAAAGGTATAAATATAGCTTAGATTAATAATTTTAATTTTCTAATATTCAGTCCCTGAGTCTGGTCCCATCACTTCATGGGAAATAGATGGGGAAACAGTGGAAACAGTGTCAGACTTTATTTTTCTGGGCTCCAAAATCACTGCAGATGCTGATTGCAGCCATGAAATTAAAAGACGCTTACTCCTTGGAAGGAAAGTTATGACCAACCTAGATAGCATATTAAAAAGCAGAGACATTACTTTGCCAACCAAGTTCCGTCTAGTCAAGGCTATGGTTTTTCCCGTGGTCATGTATGGATGTGAGAGTTGGACTGTGAAGAAAGCTGATCGCCGAAGAATTGATGCTTTTGAACTGTGTTGCTGGAGAAGACTCTCGAGAGTCCCTTGTACTGCAAGGAGATCCAACCAGTCCATTCTAAAGGAGATCAGTCCTGGGTGTTCATTGGAAGGACTGATGCTAAAGCTGAAACTCCAGTACTTTGGCCAACTCATGCAACGAGTTGACTCACTGGAAAAGACTCTGATGCTGGGAGGGATTAGCGGTGGGAGGAGAAGGGGACGACAGAGAATGAGATGGCTGGATGGCATCACCGACTCGATGGACATGAGTTTGAGTGAACTCCGGGAGTTGGTGATGGACAGGGAGGCCTGGCGTGCTGTGATTCATGGGGTCGCAAAGAGTCGGACATGACTGAGCAACTGAACTGAACTGAACTGAGTATGTACACCATCCCAAGTAACCCTGAGTGCTGTAGGTACATTTAATTTTGTTTTAAAATGACGGCTATAAAATAAACAGATCCCAGTAGCTTCACAATGAAAGAAACTTAGCAAATGTATTCATCTTAGCCCCACTTGTAATTATTCTGGGAAGAATAGTAATTTATTGACTTTAGGACTTCTCTGGTGGTACAGTGGATAGGAATCTGCTTACCAATGCAGAGAACACGAGTTCAATCCCTGGTCCAAAAGATTCCACATGCTGTGGTGCGACTAAGCTCAAGCACCACAACCACTGAGCCCTCACTCTAGAGTCCATGAGCTGCAGCTACTGAGCCCATGTGCCACAACTACTGAAGCCCAAATGCAGCTACTGAGCCTGTGCACCTAGAGTTTGTGCTGCTCAGGGAGAGAAGCCTGTGCACCACAACCAAGTGTAAGCCCTGCTCACCACAACTAGAGAAAGCCCACGTGCAAGGATCAAGACCCAGCTCAGCCTAAAATAAATAAACAAATAATCAACTGACTTTATCACAGTCTTGTGCCTATTACACAAGATGGGACACTAATGACAAACAATGGATACTTGCCCAAAATTCAAGTTTTGTTATTTTAAACATTCTGTCATCTGCTGTTAGACTGAAACACAAAAAAAAGACAAATTTCAACAGCTTGCTGCAGGACATAGGCAGATTAACATTTGTTTCCTGTCCTTTTTGATGCTTCCTGGGCAAAGTGAAAATTCTCCCTTCATTATATTTGCCTCTAGGTTGATCTCATTCACTGATCAATATCACTGTTTAAAAAAATTGACAAATGAACAGAAAAATTAGAGATTTTTGGTTGTTTCAGCAATAGTTTATCTGTATGGTACTTATTTTTTTTTTTGTCTTATGAGCTCACATTTTAAATTTTTGATTCAAGTAATTTTACAGCTGCTTTTTCTGATCCAGTTAGATTCATTTGTCCATATATTCATTCAGAAAACATTTGTTGGGGAGGGTACTATATGGTAGGTTCTAAACATATAAAGATGAATTTTCCTGTTTCTGACCACAAAAAGTGTACGGTAAGAGGCGTGTGTGTGTGTGTATGTGTGTGTGTGTGTGTGTGTGTGTGTGTGTGTGTGCGCGCGCGCGTGCATGCATGTGATTATAGTAATATAATATCGTGTGGTAAATATCAACCATAGTGACTGTAGAGAGCAAAAGATGTTTTCACTTGCATTGGAAGAATTGGGAAGGTAACTTCATATTGCCAGGCAGAAAATATTTTGGAAGTTGTGGAGGAGGAAAGAAGTTCAGATAGGAGAACCAGTATGGACAGAAGCATAGAAATATATAGGCAAGAAAAAGAGGTCAATGGGTTTCATAGGTGAACTTTACAGAAAATCTGACTGCAAAGAGATGGAAGTGACCATTCATCAAAGATGTTCCATAAAGGACTCAAAATTAGGGAGGAAGCTTCAATTCCAAGATCCTGTTCTGCTCTATAATAACATTAGCTTAATCATATTATGGGCTTCCCTTGTGGCTCAGCTGGTAAAGAATCGGCCTATAATGCAGGAGACCTGGGTTCAATCCATTATCTGTGTAACAGTAATATATATTGTTCTTACCTCAATGAGCTATTTGTAAAGTGAATTATCAGCTTCTAATTTACTTGTTAGCAATTCACAAGTTCATATAGAGTCTGATAACATCTAAGTGTCCCTATACTCATAATAATTGAAAATTTTCTATCTATTGATGAATCTTATAAACTGTTGAGAGCTATTTCCTTTAAGATGTTCTTGGAAAGGACACACAGCTTGGTTGTCATTTGCCTTAACAAAATGTCTTATGGATAAATGGGTTAAAAGTCCTACAATGGCTATACTAAATAAAGAGATAAAAATGATTGTCTTTTTTTTGTTATAGTCAAAAAAGTGACTCAGTATAATAATAATAGCAGATTTCTCTAGAAGACTGATATAATTATGATTATAAGAAGCCTAGATATTTTATTTGGCCCCTCAAGTTCAAATTGTTTTATTCACAAAATTAAATGTTCCTGAGAAACCCAAATATTTATAAACACATTGCTTAATCTAGTATCAGAGAACTCAACATCTCTATTTTTAAGAACAATGTTTGTAATACTCACCAACCATTTTGTGAAAATAATTTCAGTGTATTCTGCTCAGTTCATACAAAACTGAAATTTATAATATTATGTATTTCACTGACAAATTGAATAGCTTAGATTTGACCCCAATATCTTGGGAAATGAAACTCTCTAAGTAACAGTGGTCCTGCCAGCGTTTTCACAATCTAGCCAGATCTCCAAGAACTGCCAATTTCTAAGTGTAGGAAAATAAACACAGGCACACCTTCAGAGAGTGTGCCAGTTTTAATCATCCCTTTAAACACCTCCAATATCTGCCAGCTTTCCTCTTTCTGAAACTGCTGCCACTTTTAGCATAACCCCCAAGAGGCAGGTGCAATATATAAAAAGTATGGGGTGGTGCTTTCCAATTGAGTCCCTCTTGGTTTTCAGTTGAATGATGTCCCAATCTAGTTTGGCTGAGGTCAGATGGGTAACTCCTCTCCCCTGCCATTCAAATTGACAACACCACAGGAGGAATGGAGTCCTGAAGGCTTTCTAGAAGTTCCTGAAATAAAATAACACAAAGGAGAAACATCTGAACAGGTGGTTCAGAATTCAAAATGACAAAAATAGTGTGACATAGGTGGACACTAATATATACATGAACAAAAATAAACAAATAGCAAGAACTATGTAAGATCCATCAACAAATCAGATGCCTTCATTTAAAATGGCAATTCTGACAACCCAATCAAAAAGTGGGAAAAAGACCTAAACAGACTTTTCTCCAAAGAAGACATACAGATGGCTAACAAACACATGAAAATATGCTCAACATTGCTCATTAGAGAAATGCAAATCAAAATAACAATGAGATATTGTTGATGGCCAGTCAGAATGGCTATCATCAAAAAGTCCACAAACAATAAATGCTGGAGAAGGTGTGGAGAAAAGAGAATGCTCTTGCACTGTTTGTGGGAATGTAAATTGATACAGCCACTATGGAAGACTGTATGGTATGGAGATTCCTTAAAAAACTAGGAATAAGATCACCATATGACCCAACAAACTCACTCCTAGGCATATACCCTGAAGAAGAACCAAAATTGAAAAAGAGACAGATATCCCATTTTTCATTGCAGCACTGTTTACAATAGTTAGAACATGGAAGCAACCTAGATGTCCATCAACAGATGAGTGGATAAAGAAGTTGTGGTACATATACACAATGGAATATTACTCAGCCATAAAAAGGAATGCATTTGAGTCAGTTCTCATGAAGTGGATGAACCTAGAACCTACTATACAGAGTGAGGGAAGTCAGAAAGAGAAAGATAAATATCGTATTCTAACGCATATATATGGAATCTAGAAAAATGGTACTGAAGAATTTATTTACAGGGCAGCAATGGAGAAACAGACATAGAGGATAAACTTTTAGACCTGGGGAGAGGGGAGGAGAGGGTGAGATGTATGGAAAGAGTAACATGGAAACTTACATTACCATAAGTAAGACAGATAGGCAATGGGAATTTGCTGTAAGGCTCAGAAAACTCAAACAGGGGCTCTGTATCAACCTAGAGGGGTGGGATGGGGAGCGAGATGGGAGGGAGGTTCAAAGGGAGGTGATATATGTATACCGTGATATACATATGGCATATATGACTGATTCATGTTGATGTTTGACAGAAAACAACAAAATTCTGTAAAGCAATTATCCTTCAATAAAAAAATAAAAAATTTTTAAAGTGAAAAATAAAATGGCAATTCTGACTGCAAATTCACTGGGTAGGATGAAGTATTGGAGACAGTTTGCAAATTAGATAGATTCAAGGAATGCTCCTACTGGGGCTTGGCTTAGAATAAATCCTGCCTGAGTACCCTGAAATTCTGAGTTTAAATAATCAATTGCTATTGATTTTTCACTTGTGTTCTGCCAAATTTGGTTATTCCCTGGGTCACATCACCTTGTCATTTGAGCCAAATTCAGTAAAGAATTTATTCATTCATTAGAATCAGTAGAGATAGAATATAATGCTGAAAAATTACATTTAAGATTTTCTACAGTAAATATCAGTCATCTTGTGTGGATATTAATTTTCTTACATGTAAACAATCATGAAGTAATGTCATTATCTTCTTTATAATTTTTAAAAGCATCAGATACAAATAGAGCATTATGATCTGGCTTCTATTGGCCAAGTCCACTTCAGTGATAAGCTGTGGCTAAGGGCATAGAAGAGACTCGAAAGGCAAGGACAGAAAGGGAAAGATATACCAGCTGAATGCATAGTTCCAGAAAATAAGAAGGAGAGATAAGAAGGCCTTCTTAAATGAACAATGCAAAGAAATAGGGGGAAAAAGGAACATTTCATGCAAGGATGGACATAATATAGGACAGAAATGATAAGGACCTATCAGAAGAGGTGGCAAGAATGCACAGGATACAAACAAGGTCTTAATGACGGAAAACCACAATGGTGTGGTCACTCACCCAGAGTCAGACATCCTGAAGTGTGAAGTCAAGTGGGCCTTAAGAAACATTACTACAAACCAAGCTAGTGGAGTTGATGGAATTCCAGCTGAGCTATTCAAAATCCTAAAATATGATGCTGTTAAAATGCTGCACTCAGTATGTCAGCAAATTTGGAAAAGTCAGCAGTGGCCACAGGGCTGGAAAAACGTTGATCTTCATTCCATTCCAATCTCAAAGAAGGGAAATGCCAAAAAATGTTCCAACAACCATGCAGTTGTGCTCATTTCACACACTAGCAAAGTCATGCTCAAAATCCTTCAAGCAGGCTTTAGCAGTATGTGAACCGAGAGCTTCCAGATGTACAAACTGGGTTTGGAAAAGGCAGAGGAATCAGAGATCAAATTGCCAACATTTTTTGGATCACTGAGAAAGCAAGGCAATTCCAGAAAAACATCTACTTCTGCTTCATTGACTACACTAAGTCACTGGTTGTGTGGATCACAATAAGCTGTGTGGATCACAATAAACTGTGGAAAATTCTTAAGAGATGGGAATACCAGATCACTTTTCCTGTCTCCTGAGAACTCTGGATGCAAGTCAAGAAGCAACAGTGAGAACCATACATCAAACAACGGACTGGTTCAAAATTGGAAAAGGAGTATGACAAGGCTGTATGTTGTCACCCTGCTTATTTAACTTCTGTGCAGAGTCAGTTCAGTTCAGTTCAGTTCAGTCGCTCAGTCGTGTCTGTACGTTATGCAAAATGCCAGACTGGATAAGTCACAAGCTGTAATCAAGATATTAACAACCTCATATATGCAGTTGATACTACCCTAATGTCAGAAAGTAAAGAGGAACTAAAGAGCCTCCCGAAGGTGAAAAAGGAAAGTGAAAAAGCTGGCTTAAAACTCAACATTCATAAAACGAGGATCATGGCATCCAGTCCTATCACTTCCTGGTAAACAGATGGGGGAAAACATGAAACAATGACAGACTTTATTTTCTTGGGCTCCAAAATCACTGTGGACGGTGAACGAAGCCATGAAATTAAAAGATTGTTGCTCCTTGGAAGGAAAGCTGTAGCAAACCTAGACAGCATATTGAAAAGCAGAAACATCACTTTGCCAACAAAGGTCCATCTAGTCAAAGCTATGGTTTTTCCAGTAGTCATGTTCGTATGTGAGAGTTGAACCATAAAGAAGGCTGAGCACGGAAGGACTGATGCTTTTGAAATGTGGTGCCAGAGAAGACTCTTGAAAATTCCTTGGACTGCAAGGAGATCAGTCAATCCTAAAGGAAATCAACCCTGAATAATCATTGGAAGGACTGATGCTGAAGCCGAATCCCCAATACCTTTGTCACCTGATGAGAAGACTTTTCCCATTGGAAAAGACTCTGATACTGGGAAAGATTAAAGGCAAAAAGAGAAGGGGGCGACAGAGGATGAAATGGTTAGATAGCATCACTGACTCAATGGAAATGAATTTGAGCAAATTCCAGGAGATAGTGGAAGACAACGGAGCCTAGTGTGCTGCAGTACTTGGAGTCGTAAAGAGTTGGACACAACTTAGCGACTGAATGACAATTAGTGTATAGAAGTAAAGATTTCTATGGCAATATCAAAGTATCATAGTTCCCACTTTGTCTACTGGTTACAACTAGTGCCTGTGAAAACATCTTGAATAACTAGGAAAAGTTTATCCATCTCTTATTTATTACATTTGCTCTAAGTACTCTCTTTAATTTTTATGCAAAATACCAAAAACACCAAAGCGCTTTTCAATAAGCAGAAAGCTGTAGCTCTATCAATCACTTCCAATAATAATATCAAATTTGTTCTTTTTAAGTATATGAAGATGGCAAATATTACTAAGAGTATTTTGGTAAGTTATTGAGGTTCTGTTTCATCATATCATTTAACAATTGTTTTTTAAGAGGTTTAAGAGTCATTTGTTGATTTCCACCTAGAAACATCTTTGAAGGTAACCAATGGTATACACACATTCTTACTTCTTTCCATGATTTCTTATGTAACAGTGAAAGTCGCTTAGTCGTGTCTGACTCTTTATGGCCCCATGGACTAGACAGTCCATGGAATTCTCCAGGCCAGAATACTGGAGTGGGTAGCCTTTCCCTTCTCCAGGGGATCTTCCCAACCCAGGGACTGAACCCAGTACTCTTAAATTTATGATTTTGGATCCTTCTTGGATCTTCTATATCCTTCTTGCTATTAGGTAACTTTTCTGTAGTGCTTTCATATTTACAGAATTTTTCTTGTCCATTTTTCCTTCTGTCCTCACATCAGGCATTTCCTCACATTTGTATAAGTATACAAATACAAAAAAATTAAATGAAACCAAGACATAAAAATGTTACTTGTAGAATTCAGTTAGAATCCATCACTTTTTCCACTGGATCACAGCCTCCATTTGTCCAGCATGAGTTAAACTTTAAGGATAATTGGCCCTATATACTCATTTGTTCCAAACAATGTTCCATAAAGTCAGTGAAGTTTTGGGTACAGAATCTCATTCTAGGACAATAAAATTGTGCCATTATGCTCAACTTTTTAAAAAATTAACTTATGAATATTAATTTACAAAATTAACAAAATGCTCGGTCACATGAACGAGATATTCTTAGCCCAAATAAACTATTAATGTAAAATTGGATTTTCCAAAATTGACCATACATCTGACATTTCCATTATAATTTTTTAAAGGATTTTAAGTTATGGAGAAAAGGTTAAACCCTGAAGAAAATACATAAAACAAATATTTCTGTTAAGTTTCTTTCTAATAGCAACCACTAGAAACCCACATGTATGGATTTTTTAAATCCATATCCCCTTACCCAAAGTGCATATTTTAAGCAATTCTTTAGATTCTTATGGATTTTTGTTCTTTTTCACACCAAGTAATTCATTCCTATATTAAGACTGACATTTTGAATCATAAGATACTTTTATCAAATAAAAAATTAAATGATTATCTCAACATTTTCATTTTACAAATACAGAATGTAGATTTCAAAAGTAGATTCAACAGTGTTTCTTGTGACTCTAAATGATATTTTCTTTTCTGCTTTTTCAAAACAGGAAAAAAAATTAAGTGAGGGTTTGTGTGGCATACAAGTGAACACAATTAAGGAAACCCTTATTGTTGTCTTCTGAATAGACTTGTCACATTACTATTCACAGCTTTGTCTAGTGACAGTGGAATATCAAAAAGATACTGAATAATATAGCAAAAATCTATTGTGCCACTGAGATCTAATCTTTGTCTGAATGTAATTGCCTTATTAAAAGATTTGCAAGCTTACTCTTTCTATGATTCTAAAATAAGCTAAGAAAAACCATGCTGTAAAACTGCAACTGTAGTCTCTATGATATGACAACAGCATGTAAGTCAAACTGAAAATTAAAACCCCATTCCATGGCTCCCCAGCAATGTCATGGATGCTTCTAGTCCTGCAATTATCCATGGTGATGTGAATGGCATTTGGAAGACTTTCTTCCCATGAACTTAGCTTACAGCGCCTGAGGAACTCCTTATGTCAATATGAGTATCTCATTTAGATAGTAATTTACATTATGTGGCAGTGTCTGCTTCTTCATACCTGTTCATTATAGCTAATAGATTCAGGATAAGCTCTTTTGTCTTTTTCCCCACCCCTTACCCCTGAAACACCTTGCTCTAAGCCTTCCTAGGGAGAGAACAGTTTCACCATGCAGGAGAAGCAAAAATGTAATTGCACATGCTGATGCCAATACCCATTACAAATTGTCAGCCTTAGTAAACAGTGTAAGTGGATAATCCTCTTCAACTTTTTAATTTTTGTCCTTCAGGTTACTTCTTTTTATGTACTGCAGTGTTTTACTTTTATGATATTGTGAAAGGCATTGCTTCCCACTCCCCTTACTCTCTTCGTTGCTGTTTAGCCGCTAAGTCATGTCTGACTGACTCTGCGATCTCATGGACGATAGCCTGCCAGACTCCTTTGTCTGTGGGATTTCCTAGGCAGGAATATTGGAGTGGATTGCCTTTTCCTTCTCCAGAGGATCTTCCCCACCCCGCAATAGAATCATGCGTGTCTCCTGAGTCTCCTGCATTGGCAGGTGGATTCTTTACCATTGAGCCACCAGAGAAGCCTTTATTCCCCTCACTCAGGTATAAGACATAATACATGCTCCAAAGAAATAACCACATTAATTCACTTCAGTTGTGCCCTCAAATCCTTAGTTATAATAGAGAAATGAACAGCAACTCATTTCAATATCCTATAATGCAGCTATCTCATTTAGGAAACAGGAGACATTTAACACAACCCCTTCGATAAGAGTGGATTTGGATAGGAAAGGGGGTGAGGATTCCTGTGTATTTTAGCACTGGGCAAGACAGAAGAATTATTTGTTATGCATCCAGCCTTGGTGGGTTTTGCTATATATTAGATATGTATAAAATCATATCATATGTAAATTAGACAAAGTTTTTCTTTAACTTTGCACTTCAGTGGCACGGCAGCAATCTTGTCACATAATTGTGAATTTATAACTGTGGCTTTTTGCTGAAATGAAAATATAAAGTTAACTCTACTCAGAAACTGTGACTCATCATGATGATCACCCAGAAATACCAATTTAACACTGAAAATTCCAGTCAAACTGTGCTCGAAACATAAAAATTTGACATATCAACATGAGATTTATTCAATGAAAATATTAGCAAAATTCCAAAAATGGAAACTTGTTTATAATAGTAAGCTTCTCCTTAAAAAATCCAGATTTTTGGTTAGCTGTTATGGAAAAGAACAAATGTCCTTTAAAGAACACTTGTATTCCTGTTATATGAAATAAGACCAAATATATTTGCATATTTACTTTGCCAACCAAGGTCCGTCTAGTCAAGGCAATGGTTTTTCCCGTGGTCATGTATGGTTGTGAGAGTTGGACTGTGAAGAAGGCTGATCGCCGAAGAATCGATGCTTTTGAACTGTGGTGTTGGAGAAGACTCTTGAGAGTCCCTTATACTGCAAGGAGATCCAACCAGTCCATTCTCAAGGAGATCAATCCTGGATGTTCATTGGAGGGACTGATGCTAAAGCTGAAACTGCAATACTTTGGCCACCTCATGCGACGAGTTGACTCACTGGAAAAGACTCTGATGCTGGGAAAGGTTGGGGGCGGGAGGAGAAGGGGACGACGGAGAATGAGATGGCTGGATGGCATCACCGACTCTGTGGACATGAGTTTGAGTGTACTCCGGGAGTTGGTGATGGACAGGGAGGCCTGGTGTGCTGTGATTCATGGGGTCGCGGAGAGTCGGACACGACTGAGCGACTGAACTGAACTGAACTGAATATGCATGTGCCAATGTATCTGTGACTTCACTTCTAAATAGTAACAATTTAAACATAATTATTGCTTCCTAATAAAAGTCCACCTCTCATTTTTTTTCACTGTTTTTCCCCTCAAATCCTCACTAGATCTTACGTTTATAGCTTATATGGGAAGTTGGAGGATAGAAGAAGATGACTAAAATATATTAACAGTTTCACAAGTGAATGTGTTAATGTCCCTGAGCAAAAATGAGGCCAGTACTGCCATCTAGTAAGATTAACCCAAGTCTGTCAAGTAGATAGTACACAGTTGTCCAGTTGAAGGAAAATGAATCTGATAAAAAGCTTGACCTCTGACTCGATGCAATCCTGGCAAAGTCATTCATTCAGTCTCTCTCCAAAAATCTTTAGGATTAGCTGGAAGAATGTAAGCAAAAAGTAACTATTCCCTCTACCTTGTCCCATCAGCCTGATTTAACCAAAATAAACACTCAGTATCTTCAGGGACCCAGACTTAGATGGACATTCTGCATGTTAAAGAGGGAGCTATTTATAATTAGATGAAGACAACAAGTGTAAAGAGATGATTTTATGTCTTGTGAAAACTAGGAAGTATGTGTACTGTATTCATTGCCCCTAATCTCCCCTTTTCCAAGGTGGGATACACTCACACTCTTCTCTTAGGACAGAGGTGGTGGGTAATAAGGGATTCCCTGATGGCTCAAATGGTAAAAAGTCTGCCTGCAATGTGGGAGAACTGAGTTCGATCCCTGAGTCAGAAAGATCCCCTGGAGGTGAAAATGGCAACCCACTCCAGTATTCTTGCCTGGAAAATCCCATGGACAGAGGAGCCTGGCGGACTACAGTCCACAGGGTCACAAAGAGTTGGACAGGACTGAGTGACTTCACTTTCAATTTCAGTGTGTAATATATGTGATGTTATAATATTAACGTACCTCAGATGATGAAGACTCAACTTCTTCTGGAGACATCCTTTTTAAGGCAAAGTGGAATAAACTGAAAAGTTTTAATCTTTTAGGATCTCAATTTTTCATATGTAAAATGAAGATATAGGAATGGATCATTTCAAGATCTCTTTTCTGTTGTGATATTCTTAGATTTCCCATGTGAACTTGAAGTTCTAAATTGTTAGGAAGAGGAAAACACAGTGAATGTTTTGCTCCTTGTTTTAAAAATGTTAGTTATACATTAAACATAAGAAAATACCACTTTTCTTTTTCTCTTAAATGTGAAATCCTTGAGGGCTTTTTTTAAGAGATGGTTCATAAGCTTGGTTCTAAAATCTTCAAGGGATGAACACCATTTTTTTCACTAAAATCTAAGTATAAAGCAACATCAAAAAATGTAAGTGCTGCAAATATTATCATAAACTTATAATGCTTTAAATATTTTATAAGACAAATACTGGTAAATAAATAAGACTCTTCAAATTATGTGAAAATCCCCCCTCTTCTGAGTTTATCTCCTTATATATAGCCTTCAACATCTTCAGTAGAAATTATTTTTTCTCTCTCATTTCTGAATGAATTACTTTATCTTTGAGATTTTGAGTACTCATTTGTTTCTCAGCAGACAAGAATCTTCCTTAAGTTTCATAGGGTCCTTACAAGCAAGGTCAATTATACTAAAGCTTTATTTAAAGACCCTTATTTGAGTCAGTAGAGAATGATTTAAAGTTCAATTATTAAAATGCATCCAATACAATCTCACAAACATTCATGGTAAATTTTTCATTTATTGGCAGCAGTTGATTATGTATTTTCTCCATCTTTCATTTCTAATTTTACCTTCCATAATAAAAGTTACCCTAAATATTTGTAGAATTTAAGCAGAAAAATATAAAATGCCTAATACCTCTAAACAATGTTTATATTATTTTAAAAATCATTTTCTGTATCTAGCCATAATTCCTGGCTATAAAAAAATTGGAAAATGTATTATATTTGGGAGCATAATTTTAATGTAAATATTTTTAGGAAACAATATTTTCACCTCTATGATATGGTATTATAAGGTTCTGAGTCTTGATTTTAAATTGTAAGATATTCTACTGAACATTTTCATTACTGTCACAGACAATATGACAATAGGTGTCTCACTGAAGAATTTCAGTTCCCATCTCATGTATGAAAAGTAGTCATACCAAATGTATATCTTTTCTTAGTATTTGTTTAAAATATTTAAATACTGCATTTCAGACTCTTGTTAACTATAATGGCTACTCCATTTCTTCTAAGGGATTCTTGCCCACAGTGGTAGATATAATGGTCATCTGAGTTAAATTCACCCATTCCAGTCCATTTTAGTTCGCTGATTCCTAAAATGTTGATGTTCACTCTTGCCATCTCATGTTTGACCACTTCCAATTTGCCTTGATTTATGGACAACCTGAACAATATTCCAGGTTCCTATGCAATATTGCTCTTCATAGGATCAGACTTTACTTCCATCACCAGTCACATCCACAACTGGGTGTTGTTTTTGCTTTGACTCCATCTCTTCATTCTTTCTGGAGTTATATCTCCACTGATCTCCAGTAGCATATTGGGCATTTAATGACCTGGGGAGTTCATCTTCCTGTATCCTATCTTTTTGTCCTTTCATACTGTTAATGGGGTTCTCAAGGCAAGAATACTGAAGTGGTTTGCCATTCCCTTCTCCAGTGGACCATGTTTTGTCAGAACTCTCCACCATGACCCGTCAGTCTTGAGTGGCCCTACACGGCATGACTCACAGTTTCACTGAGTTAGACAGGGCTGAGTTAGACTTGGTCTATGTGATCAAGTTGGTTAGTTTTCAGTGATTGCTGTTTTCAGTCTGTCTACCCTCTGATGGAGAAGGATAAGAGGCTTATGAAAGCTTCCTGATGGTAGAGACTAAGAGGGAAATTGGGTCTTGTTCTAATGGGCAGGGCCATGCTCAGTAAATCTTTAATCCAATTTTCTGTTGATGGGCGGGGCTGTGTTCCCTCCCTATTATGTGACCTGAGGCCAAGCTATGGTGGAGGTTCAGTTCAATTCAGTTCAGTCGATCAAACCTGTCTGACTCTTTGCGACCCATGAATCACAGCACGCCAGGCCTCCCTGTCCATCACCAACTCCCAGAGTTCACCCAAACTCACATCCATTAAGTCGGTGATGCCATCCAGCCATCTCATTCTCTGCCATCCCCTTCTCCTCCTGCCCCCAATCCCTCCCAGCATCAGAGTCTTTTCCAGTGAGTCAACTCTTCGCATGAGATGGCCAAAGTATTGTAGTTTCAGCTGTAGCATCAGTCCTTCCAATGAACACCCAGGACTGACCTCCTTTAGGATGGACTGGTTGGATCTCCTTGCAGTCCAAGGGACTCTCAAGAGTCTTCTCCAACAACACAGTTCAAAAGCATCAGTTCTTCGGCAATCAGCTTTCTTCACAGTCCAACTCTCCCATCCATACATGACCACTAGAAAAACAATAGCCTTGACTAGACTGACCTTTGTTGGCAAAGTAATGTCTCTGCTTTTTATTATGCTGTCTAAGTAGGTCATAAATTTCCTTCCAAGGAGTAAGTGTCTTTTAATTTCATGGCTGCAACAGCATCTGCAGTGATTTTGGAGCCCAAAAAAATAAAGTCTGACACTGTTTCCACTATTTCCCCAACTATTTCCCATGAAGTGATGGGACCAGATGCCATGATCTTAGTCTTCTGAATGTTCACCTTCAAGCCAACTTTTTCACTCTCCTCTTTCACTTTCATCAAGAGGCTTTTTAGTTCCTCTTCACTTTCTGCCATAAGGGTGTTATCAATGCATATCTGAGGTTATTGATATTTCTCCCAGCAAGCTTGATTGCAGCTTATGCTTCTTCCAGCCCAGCATTTCTCATGATATAACTTATAACTCTGCATATAAGTTAAATAAGTTAAATTTTAACCACTGAGTAAAGTAACTCCAGCGGAGATGGCAATGGCAAGCCACTCCAGTACTCTTGTCTGGAATATCCCATGGATGGAGGAGCCTGGTAGGCTGCAGTCCGTGGGGTTGCCAAGGGTCAGACACGACTAAGTGACTTCACTTTCACTTTTCACTTTCACACATTGGAGGAGGAAATGGCAACCCACTCCAGTGTTCTTGTCTGGAGAATCCCAGGGACGGGGGAGCCTGGTGGGTTTCCCTCTATGGAGTCACACAGAGTTGGACACGATTGAAGTGACTTAGCAGCAGCAGCAAGTTAAATAAGCAGGGTGACAATATACAGCCTTGACGTACTCCTTTTCCTATTTGGAACCAGTCTGTTGTTCCATGTCCAGTTCTAACTGTTGCTTCCTGACTTGCATATAGGTTTCTCAAGAGGCAGGTGGTCTGGTATTCCCATCTCTTTCAGAATTTTCCACAGTTTATTGTGATCCACACAGTTAAAGGCTTTGGCATAGTCAATAAAGCAGAAAGAAATGTTTTTCTGGAACTCTCTACCTTTTTCCATGATCCAGCAGATGTTGGCAACTTGATCTCTGGTTCCTCTGCCTTCTCGAAAAATAGCTTGAACATCTGG
Source organism: Moschus berezovskii (assembly GCF_049115385.1). Taxonomy (NCBI): domain Eukaryota; kingdom Metazoa; phylum Chordata; class Mammalia; order Artiodactyla; family Moschidae; genus Moschus; species Moschus berezovskii. Next base: position 26,552,385 of record NC_142466.1, read on the forward strand.
AAGTTTACAGTTCACGTATTGCTGAAGCCTAGCTTGGAGAATTTTGAGCATGACACTACTAGCCTGTGAGATGAGGGCAATTGTGCAGTAGTTTGAGCATTCTTTGGCATTCCCTTTCTTTGGGATTGGAATGAAAACTGACCTTTTCCAGTCCTGTGGCCACTGCTGAGTTTTCCAAATTTGCTGGCATATTGAGTGCAGCACTTTCACAGCATCATCTTTCAAGATTTGAAATAGCTCAACTGGAATTCCATCACCTCCACTAGCTTTGTTCGGAGTGATGCTTTCTAAGGCCTACTTGACTTCACATTCCAGGATGTCTGGTTCTAGGTGAGTGATCACACCATCGTGATTATCTTGGTTGTAAAGATCTTTTTTGTACAGTTCTTCTGTGTATTCTTGACACCTCTTCTTAATATCTTCTGCTTCTGTTAGGTCCATAGCATTTCTATCCTTTATTGAGCCCATCTTTGCATGAAATGTTCCCTTGGTATCTCTAATTTTCTTGATGGGATCTCTTGCTTTCCTATTCTGTTGTTTTCCTCTATTTCTTTTCATTGGTCACTGAGGAAGACTTTCTTATCTCTCCTTGCTATACTTTGGAACTCTGCATTCAAATGGGTATATCTTTCCTTTTCTCATTTACTTTTCACTTCTCTTCTATTCACAGCTATTTGTCAGGCCTCCTCAGCTATTTGTCAGGCCTCCTCAGACAGCCATTTTTCTTTTATGCATTTCTTTTCCATGGGGATGGACTTGATCGCTGTCTCCTGTACAATGTCATGAACCTCCGTCCATAGTTCTTCAAGCACACATTATCTATCAGATCTAGTCCCTTAAATCTATTCCTCACTTCCACTGTATAATCATAAGGGATTTGATTTAGGTCGTATCTGAATGGTCTAGTGGTTTTCCCTACTTTCTTCAATTTAAGTCTGAATTTGGCAATAAGGATTTCATGATCTGAGCCACAGTCAGCTCCCAGTCTTGTTTTTGCTAATTGTATAGAGCTTCTCTATCTTTGGCTGCAAAGAATATAATCAATCTGATTTCGGTGTTGACCATCTGGTGATGTCCATATGTAGAGTCATCCCTTGTGTTGTTGAAAGAGGGTGTTTGCTATGACCAGTGTGTTCTCTTGGCAAAACTCTATTAGCCTTTGCCCAGCTTCATTCCATACTCCAAGGCCAAATTTGCCTGTTACTCCAGGTGTTTCTTGACTTCCTACTTTTGCATTCCAGTCACCTATAATGAAAAGGACATCTTTTTTGGGTGTTAGTTCTAAAAGGTCTTGTAGGTCTTCATAGAACCGTTCAACTTCAGCTTCTTCAGCATTACTGGTTGGCTTATAGGCTTGGATTACTGTAATACTGAATGGTTTGCCTTGGTAATGAACAGAGATCATTCTGTCATTTTTGAGTAATGGCAACCTCCTTCAAAAGGTCCCATGCACTGCCACACTCAGTGTCCCCTGCATTAGGCAACTGCCAACCCATGCCTCTCCCAGAGACTCCTAGACACTCATGGGCAAATCTGGGTCAGTCTTTGTGAGGTCACTACTCCCTTCTCTTTGTCCACACAAGTTTCTGATTGTGCCCTCCCAGAGTCTGTTTCCCAGTCCTGTGTAAGTTTTGGCATCTCTATGATGGGTTAATGGCGACCTCTTCCAAGAGGGTTTATACCATACCCAGGTCTACTGCACCCAGAGCCCCTGTCCCTACAGGAGTCCACTGCTGACCGATACCTCCTCAGGTCAGTTCAGTTCAGTTCAGTTGCTCAGTCCTATCTGACTCTGTGACCCCATGGACTGCAACATACCAGGCCTCCCTGTCCATCATCAACTCCCAGAGTTTACTCAAACTCATGTCCATTGAGTCGGTGGTGCCATCCAACCATTGAATCCTCTGTTTTCCCCTTCTCCTCCCACCTTCAATTTTTCCCAGCGTTAGGGTCCTTTCGAATGAATCAGCTCTTCACATTAGGTAGACAAAATATTGGAGCTTCATCATCAGTCCTTCCAATGAAAATTCAGGACTGGTTTCCTTTAGGATGGACTGGTTGGCTCTCCTTGCAGTCCAAGGGACTCTCAGGAGTCTTCCCCAACACCACAGTTCAAAAGAATCAATTCTTGGGCACTCAGCTTTCATTATAATCCAACTCTCACTTCCACACATGACTACTGCAAAAACCATAGCTTTGACTAGACGGACCTTTGTTGAAAGAGAGGAGACACCCAAACACAGCTATGTATCAGTCTCTGTGGGGTCTCAGTCTCAAAAATGACACAATGATCTCTGTTCATTTCCAAACAAACCATTCAGTATCACAGTAATCCAAGTCTATGCCCCAACCAATTATGTGGAAGAAGCTGGAGTTGAATGGTCCTAAGACCTACAAGACCTTATAAAACTAACACCCAAAAAAGATGTCCTTTTCAATATAGAGGACTAGAATGCAAAAGTAGGAAGTCAAGAAATCCTGGAATAGTGGACAAATTTGGGATTGGAGAACAGAATGAAGCAGGGCAAAAACAAACAGTTTTTCCAAGAGAACGCACTGGTCATAGCAAACACCCTCTTCCAACAACACAAGAGAAGACTCTACACATGGACATCACCAGGTGGTCTGAAATCAGATTGATTATATTCTCTGCAGCCAAAGACAGATAAATTCTATACAGTCAGCAAAAACAAGACCAGGAGCTGACTGTGGCTCTGATCATGAACTCCTTATTGCCAAATTCAGATTTACATTGAAGAAAGTAGGGAAAACCACTAGATCATTCAGATACGACCTAAATCAAATCCCTTACGATTATATAGTGAAAGTGGCAAAAAGATTCAAGGGATTAGATCTGATAGACAGAGTGCCTGAAGAACTATGGACGGAGGTTCATGACATTGTACAGGAGGCAGGAATCAAGACCATCCCCAAGAAAAAGAATGCAAAAAGGCAAAATGGTTGTCTGAGGAGGCCTTACATAGCTGTGAATAGAAGAGAAGCAAAAGCAAAGGAGAAAAGGAAAGATATACTCATTTGAATACAGAGTTCCAAAGAATAGCAAGGAGAGATAAGAAAGCCCTCCTCAGTGATCCAAGCAAAGAAATAGAGGAAAACAATAGAATGGGAAAGTTTAGAGATCTCTTTAAGAAAATTAGAGACACCAAAGGAACTTTTCATGCAAAGATGGGCTCAATAAAGGACAGAAATGGTATGGACCTAACAGAAGCAGAAGATATTAAGAGGTGGCAAGAATACACAGAGGAACTATACAAAAAAGATCTTCACAACCGAGATAATCACAACGGTGTGATCACTCAACTAGAGCCAGACATCCTGGAATGCAGTCAAGTGGCCTTAGGAAGCATCATATGAACAAAACTAGTGGAGGTGATGGAATTCCAGTTGAGCTATTTCAAATCCTGAAAGATGATGCTGTGAAAGTGCTTCCCTCAATATGTCAGCAAATTTGAAAAACTCAGCAGAGGCCACAGGACTGGAAAACGTCACTGTTCATTCCAATCCCAAAGAAAGGCAATGCCAAAGAATGCTCAAACTACTGCATAATTGCATTCATCTCACACAGTAGCAAAGTACTGCTCAAAATTCTCCAAGCCAGGCTTCAACAGTACATGAACCGTGAACTTCCAGATGTTCAAGCTGGTTTTAGAAAAGGCAAAGGAACCAGAGATCAAATTGCCAACATCCACTGGATCATCAAAAAATCAAGAGAGTTCCAGAATGATATCTACTTCTGCTTTATTGACTATGCCAAACCCTTGACTGTGTGGACCAGAACAAACTATGAAAATTCTTCAAGATATGGGAATACCAGACCATCTGACCTGCCTCTTGAGAAATCTGTATGCAGGTCAAGAAGCAACAGTTAGAACTGGACTTGGAACAATTGTCTGGTTCCAAATAGGAAAAGGAGTATGTCAAGGTTGTATATTGTCACCCTGCTTATTTAACTTATATGCAGAGTACATCATATGAAATGCCAAGCTGGATGAAGCACAAGCTGGAAGCAAGATTGCCAGGAGAAATATCAATAACCTCAGATATGCAGATGATACCACCATTATGGCAGAAAGCAAAGAAAAACTAAAGAGCCTCTTGATGAAAGTGAAAGGAGAGTGAAAAGTTGCCTTAAAACTCAACATTCAGAAAACTAAGATCATGGCATCTGGTCCCATTGCTTCATGGCAAATAGATGGGGAAACAGTGGAAACAGTGGGACACTTTATTTATTTTGGGGGGCTCCAAAATAACTGCAGATGGTGACTGCAGTCATGAAATTGAAAGAAGCTTGTTCCTTGGAAGAAAAGTTATGACCAACCTAGACAGTTTATTAAAAAGCAGAGACATTACCAACAAAGGTCCGTCTAGTCAAAGCTATGATTTTTCCAGTAGTCATGGATGGATGTGAGAGATGGATATGCATTAATTTTTTTAAACACCATCCTTGTAGAGAAGGGGGACAAAAAGAAGCAAATATGGGGAAAATATGGGAAACCTATTGAAAGCTGAGCAGCAAAGAATTGATGCTTTCAAACTGTGGTATTGGAAAAGACTCTTGAGAGTCCCTTGGACTGCAAGGAGATCCAACCAGTCCATCCTAAAGGAAATGAGTCCTGAATATTCATTGGAAGGACTGACGGTGAAGCTGAAACTCCGATACTTTGGCCAACTGATGCGAAGAACTGACTCATTGGAAGAGACCCTGATCCTGGAAAAGATTGAAAACAGGAGGAGAAGGGGCTGACAGAGGATAAGATGGTTGGATGGCATCACTGACTCAGTGGACTTGAGCTTGAGTAAACTCTGGGAGTTGGTGATAGACAGGGAGGCCCGGCGTGCTGCAGTCCATGGGGTCGCAAAGAGTCGGACACAACTGAGTGACTGAACAGATTGACTAAAATGTTTAAAATTAGTAAGTTACATTATTCAGTTCAGTTCAGTTCAGTTCAGTCACTCAGTCGTGTCCGACTCTCTGCGACCCCATAAATCACAGCATGCCAGGCCTCCCTGTTCATCACCAACTCTCGGAGTTCACTCAAACTCATGTCCATCAAGTCAGTGATGCCATCCAGCCATCTCATTCTCTGTTGTCCCCTTCTCCTCCCGCCCCCAATCCCTCCCAGCATCAGACTCTTTTCCAGTAGTCAACTCTTCACATGAGGTGGCCAAAGTATTGGAGTTTCAGCTTTAGCATCAGTCCTTCCAATGAACACCCAGGATTGATCTCGTTTAAAATGGACTGGTTGGATCTCCTTGTAAATCAAAAAAATAGCCTATTCTTCTTTGAAATTATTGGAATATTATTTTCATACTACATTTATGTGTGTACATGCTAAATCACTTCAGTTGTGTCTGATTCTTTGCGACCCTATGGACTTCAGCACTCCAGGATCCTGTCTATGGAGTTCTCCAAGCAAGAGTACTGGAGTGTATTGCCATGCCTTCCTCCAGGCTATCTTCCCAACCCAGGGAATGAACCCTCATCTCTACATCTCCTCCATTGGCAGGCAGTCCTTGCCATCAGAGCCACCTGGGAAGCCCGTACTACATTTATACTATACCATAACAAAAACTGTAAGGACCTAACAAAAGCCAAAGAGATTAAGAAGAGATGGCAAGAATATACAGAGGAACTATACACAAAAGGTCTTAATGACCCAGATAACCACTATAATGTGTTTACTCACCTAGAGCCAGACATCCTGGAGTATGAAATCAAAGGGGCCTTACGAAGCATTACTATGAACAAAGTCAGTGGAACTGATGGAATTCCAACTGAGCTATTTAAAGTCCTAAAATACAATGCTGTTAAAGTGCTGCACTCAGTACCTCAACAAATTTGGAAAACTCAGTAGTGGCCGCAGGACTGAGAAAGGTCAGTTTTCATTCCAATGCCAAAGAGTGTTCCAACTACTGAACAAAGTGTACAGTTGTGCTCATTTCACATGCTAGCAAGATTATGCTCAAAATGCTTCAAGCTAGACTTCAGTAGTACATGAACTGAGCATTTTCAGAGGTACAAGCTGGGTTTAGAAAAGACAGAGAAACCAGAGATCAAATTGCTGAAATTTGTTGGATCATTGAGAAAGCAAAGCAATTCCAGAAAAACATCTATATCTGCTTCATTGACTATGCTAAAGCGTTTGACTATGTGGACCAAAACAAGCTGTGGAAAATTCTTAAAGTGATGGGAGTACCAGACCACCTTACCTGCCTTCTGAGAAACCTGTATGCAGGTCAAGAAGCAACAGTTAGAACCATACATGAAACAACTGACTAGTTCAAAATAGGAAAGAAATGCGACAAGGCTGTATATTTTCACCCTGCTTATTTAGCTTCTTTTTTTTTTTATGTAATTTATTTTTTATTGGAGGCAAATTATTTTACAATATTATATTGGTTGGTTTTGCCATACATTGATATGAATTTGCCCCGGGTTTACATAAGTTCCCCCTCCTGAACCCCCCTCCCACCTCCCTCCTCCCTTTATCCTCCCTCTGGGTCATCCCCGCATGCCAGCCCCGAGCATCCTATAACATGCATTGACCCTGAACTAGTGATTCGTTTCACATATGATAACATACGTGTTTCAATGCCATTCTCCCAAATCATCCCACCCTCACCCTCTCCCACAGAGTCCCAAAGACTGTTCTATACATCTGTGTCTCTTTTGCTGTCTCGTATACAGGGTTATCATTTGCATCCTTCTAAATTCCATATATATGTGTTAGTATACTGTATTGGTGTTTTTCTTTCTGGCTTACTTCACTCTGTATAATAGGCTCCAGTTTCATCCACCTCATTAGAACTGATTCAAATGTATTCTTTTTAATGGCTGAATAATACTCCATTGTGTATATGTACCAAAGCTTTCTTATCCATTCGTCTGCAGATGGACATCTAGGTTGCTTCCATGTCCTGGCTATTATAAACAGTGCTGCAATGAACATTGGAGTACACGTGTCTCTTTCAATTCTGGTTTCCTCGGTGTGTATGCCCAGGAGTGCGATTGCTGGATCATATGGCAGTTCTATTTCCAGTTTTTTGAGGAATCTCCACACTATTCTCCATAGTGGCTGTACTAGTCTGCATTCCCACCAACAGTGTAAGAGGGTTCCTTTCTCTCCACATCCTCTCCAGCATTTATTGCATGTAGACTTTTGGATAGCAGCCATTCTGACTGGTGTGAAATGGTATCTCATTGTGGTTTTGATTTGCATCTCTCTGATTATGAGGGATGTTGAGCATTTTTTCATGTGTTTGTTAGCCATCTGTATGTCTCCTTTGGAGAAATTTCTGTTTAGTTCTTTGGCCCATTTTTTGATTGGGTCACTTAGTTTTCTGGAATTGAGCTGCAGGAGCTGCTTGTATAATTTGGAGATTAATCCTTTATCAGTTGCTTCATTTGCTATTATTTTCTCCCATTCTGAAGGCTGTCTTTTCACCTTGCTTATAGTTTCCTTTGCTGTGCAGAAGCTTTTGATTTTAATTAGGTCCCATTTGTTTATTTTTGCTTTTATTTCCAATATTCTGGGAGGTGGGTCATGGAGGATCCTGCTGTGATTTATGTCGGAGAGTGTTTTGCCTACATTCTCCTCTAGGAGTTTTATAGTTTCTGGTCTTACATTTAGCTCTCTAATCCATTTTGAGTTTATTTTGGTGTATGATGTTAGGAAGTGTTCTAGTTTCATTCTTTTACAAGTGGCTGACCAGTTTTCCCAGCACCACTTGTTAAAGAGACTGTCTTTTCTCCATTTTATATTCTTGCCTCCTTTGTCAAAGATGAGGTGTCCATAGCTGCGTGGATTTATCTCTGGGCTTTCTATTTTGTTCCATTGATCTATATTTCTGTCTTTATGCCAGTACCATACTGTCTTGATGACTGTGGCTTTGTAGTAGAGCCTGAAGTCCGGCAGGTTAATTCCCCCAGTTCCATTTTTCTTCCTCAAGATTGCTTTGGCTATTCGAGGTTTTTTGTATTTCCATACAAATTGTGAGATTATTTGTTCTAGTTCTGTGAAAAATATCTTTGGTAGCTTGATAGGGATTGCATTTAGCTTCTATACCAAGTACATCATGTGAAATGCCAGACCGGATGAATCACAAGCTGGAATTAAAATTGCTGGAAGAAATATAAAACACCTCAGATATGCAGATGATACCACCCTAATGACAGAAAGTGAAGAGGTCCTAAAGAGCCTCTAGATGAGGGTGAAGGAAAAGAGTGAAAAAGCTGGCTTAAAGCTCAACTTTCAAAAAAACTAAGATCATGGCATTTGATACTTCATGCCAAATAAATGGGGAAAAACTGGAAACAGAGATGGACTTAATTTTCTTGGCTCCAAAATCACTGCAGATGGTGACTGCAACCATGAAATTAAAAGATGGCTGCTCTTTGGAAGGAAAGCTATGACCAACCTAGACAGCATATTGAAAAGCAGAGACATCACTTTGCTGACAGAGGTCTATATAGTCAGAGCTATGGTTTTTCCATAGTCAAGTATGGATGTAAGACTTGGACCATAAAGAAGGCTGAGCACCGAAGAATTGATGCTTTCAAATTGTGGTGCTGGAGAAGACTCTTGAAAGATCCTTGGACTGCAAAGAGTTCAAACCAGTCAGTCCTAATGGAAATCAACCCTGAATATGCACTGGAAAGACTGATGCTGAAACTGAAGCTCCAATACTTCAGCCACCTGATGTGAAGAGCTGATGTGGCATTGGAAAAGATCCTGATGCTGGGAAAGATTAAGGGCAGGAGGAGAAAGGGGTGACAGTGGATGAGATGGTTGGATGGCATCATTGACTCAATAGACTTGAGTCTGAGCAAACTCTGGGAGATAGTGAAGGATAGGGAAACCTGGCATGCTGCAGTGCATGGGGTTGCAAAGAGTCAGACATGACTTAAAGACTAAGCAACAACAAAACAACAACTATTAAATATTAACACGTGTTACTGTATAATGATCATTTCCTCTCAGAAAACTTAAGGGACATAGATGATTGGATTACAGTCTATCTTTTTCCTTAAGATTTCTGGATATGCAGTCAGCCCTTCATATCTGTGGATTCCACAAATTCAAATTTGGTCAAATGCAGGTAGAAAATATTCAGTGGAAAAAATTTTCAGAAAATTACAAAGAGCAAAACTTGGAATTGGCTGCAAGCTAGCAACTATTTACATAGCATTTACATTGTATTTACAGATATTTACATAACATTTACATTATATTAGATGTTATAAGTAATGTAGAGATGATTTAAAGTATATGGGAGAATGTGCATAGGTTATATGCAAATACTAAACTTTGCATAAGGGACTTGAGCATCCTCAGGTTTTATTATCCTGGGGTCGATGGAGTGGTCCTGGAACCAATCCCCATACCAAGGGACAACTGTAATAAGGAAAGAAAAAATAAGAGTTCTGATGTGTGTTCTGTTTTCTTCCCTTTCTCACTACCACTACTAAAGATAATTTTTGTCATTGCCCATTTAGATTCTTTCCCTTCGTGCTTACAGCTCCATCTTTGTCAGACCTGTTCTTTTGTGATGCAAAGTATAAGAGTGAGAGAGTGGGAGAGGGAAGGAGAGAATCCTTGGCAACAAAGGACACGTCTATTTATATAACAAAGAACTAGGAGAGAGGGGATGGGAAGGGAGGATTGGAAGACTTGGGTATCCGGGAGAGTTTGAGGAGGTTCCTAAGTGTGATCCTTCAGAGAATTACAAGATGAGTAAGGAGGAGTATCTGGGGCTTCCCTGGTGGCTCAGATGATAAAGAATCTGCCTGCAGTGCAGGAGACCTGGGTTGGATCCCTGGGAAGATCCCCCAGAGAAGGAAATGGCAACCCACTCCAGTATTCTTGCCTAGAGAATTCCATGGACAAAGGAGCCTGGCTGCAGTCCATGGGGTCGCAAAGAGTTGGACATGACTGAGGTACTGACACTTTCAAGGAGTATTTTAGAGAGTACAGTTTGGTAATATAAATTTGATCTCCTTTTTGTTCTATGCTGCTGCTGCTGCTGCTAAGTCGCTTCAGTCGTGTCCGACTCTGTGCGACCCCATAGATGGCAGCCCACGAGGCTCCACCATCCCTGGGATTCTCCAGGCAAGAACACCGGAGTGGGTTGCCATTTCCTACTCCAATGTGTGAAAGTGAAAAGTGAAAATGAAGTCGCTCAGTCATGTCTGACTAGTAGCGACCCCATGGACTGCAGCCTACCAGGCTCCGCCACCCCTGGGATTCTCCAGGCAAGAGTACTGGAGTGGCTTGCCATTGTTCTATGCTAAGTCACTTCAGTCGTGTCCGACTCTGTGTGACCCCACAGATGGCAGTGCACCAGGCCCCCCCGTCCCTGGGATTCTCCAGGTAAGAACACTGGAGTGGGTTGCCATTTCCTTCTCCAATGTGTGAAAGTGAAAGTGAAGTCGCTCAGTCATGTCTGACTTGTAGCGACTCCATGGACTGCAGCCCACCAGGCTCCTCCGTCCATGAGATTTTCTAGGCAAGAGTACTGGAGTGGCTTGCCATTGCCTTCTCTGGCCATTGTTCTATAGGTGCAAGTAAAAATTGAAATTACTTCTTAGTGACCATTGAAATAGTAACTAATGTTACAGGATTGGTCTTTATTTATAACACACAGAATAAGCAACATGGAGCACTACAATGAGCATGTTCCACTTTTTCCCAATATTAAAAGAAAAAATTACTTATTTAACCCAGATATCAGCTAGGGGATCCCTGTGTTTGTGACCTGAGCAAATTTGACTTGATCTGACTTACAAAATGCAAAACTCTACCCAAGATTACAACAAATTACTGAAAGGTTCATGTTCTCAGAGTGAGCTTCTTTAGCCATCTTGGTTCTTGCTGCCTTGTGTATCGTCTCTATGATGCAGAGCTTGAACTTGGACATGAAACTTAACCCTCACTCCAGTGTATAAACACACATACACACACCACACACACACACTAATGGCATGAAGTATTTATGAGTTTAATAGCTAATTACTGACTTGGAGGGGAGGATGGGAAGTGGGCTTTGCTATTGTTTCTCAGTTGTGTCCAATTCTTTGCAGCCCCATGGACACCAGGCTTCCCTGACCTTTACCATCTTCTGGAGCTTGCCTAAACTCGTGTCCATTGAGTAAGTAATGCTATCCAACCATCTCATCCTCTGTCACCCTCTTCTCCTCCTGCCTTCAATCTTTCCCAGCATCAGGGCCTTTTCTAATGATCCAGCTTTTCTCATCATGTGGCCAAAGTATTGGAGCTTCAGCTTCAGCATCAGTCCTTCCAATGAATATTCAGTGTTGATTTCCTTTACAGTTGACTGGTTTGATCTCCTTGCAGTCCAAGGGACTCTCAAGAGTCTTCTCCAACACCACAGTTCAGAAGCATCAATTCTTCGGCATTCAGCTTTCTTTATGGCCCCACTCTCACATCCATACATGACTACTGGGAAAACCATGGCTTTTTCTAAATGAACCTTTGTTGGCAATGTCTCAGCTTTTTAATATGTTGCCTAGGTTTGTCATAGTTTTTCATGGCTGCAGTCCCCATAAGCAGTGCTTTTGGAGTCCAAGAAAATAAAGTCTGTCACTCTTTCCATTGTTTCCCCATCTGTTTGCCATGAAGTGATGGGACCAGATGCCATGACCTTTGTTTTCTGAATGTTGAGTTTTAAGCCAGCTTTCTCACTCTACTCTTTCACCTTTCTCAAGAGGCTCTTTAGTTCCTCTTCAGTTTCTGCCATAAGGTGGTATTCTCTGCATCAGTTCAGTTCAGTTCAGTCGCTCAGTCGTGTCCGACTCTCCGCGACCCCATGAATCACAGCACACCAGGCCTCCCTGTCCATCACCAACTCCCGGAGTACACTCAAACTCATGTCCACAGAGTCGGTGATGCCATCCAGCCATCTCATTCTCCGTCGTCCCCTTCTCCTCCCGCCCCCAACCTTTCCCAGCATCAGAGTCTTTTCCAGTGAGTCAACTCGTCGCATGAGGTGGCCAAAGTATTGCAGTTTCAGCTTTAGCATCAGTCCCTCCAATAAACATCCAGGATTGATCTCCTTTAGAATAGACTGGTTGGATCTCCTTGCAGTATAAGGGACTCTCAAGAGTCTTCTCCAACACCACAGTTCAAAAGCATCGATTCTTCGGCGATCAGCTTTCTTCACAGTCCAAATCTCACATCCATACATGACCACGGGAAAAACCATTGCCTTGACTAGACGGACCTTGGTTGGCAAAGTAATGTCTCTGCTTTTTAATATACTATCAAGGTTGGTCATAACTTTCCTTCCAAGGAGCAAGCGTCTTTTAATTTCATGGCTGCAATCAGCATCTGCAGTGATTGAGGTTATTATTTCTCCTGGTAATTTTATAAGCCAGAAATGGGCTTATATCTCAGAAATTCAAACAATTTCTCATGGGATATTAAGTCAGAACTATCTTAAATGCCCTTCTGCCATCCTTCTGTTATAATATAACCCCAGATTTTCCCCAACTTCTGAAACCCCTGCCTTCTTTTCTCTTTCTCTTTCTCCATTCTTCATGCAGAGCAGCTTTTTCTCTTCTGATGATGAAAATAATGATAGCTAACTTTTATTATTTCATATATTTCAGAAGCTGTGCTAAGTGTTTTATGTGTATTACCACACATTCTTCACAACACTCCTAAGAAGTAACTATTACTATTATATTTTTTATATATGAGGAAACCAAAAGGCCTAGTAACTTTTCCAAGTTTACACAACTAATCCATAGCAGAGATGGAATTTGAAAATGTGCAGTTTAATCCTAGAGCCTGTCCTTTGAACCACAATACTATACTGCCTCCAACTATAATATGTGACCTTGGCAACCACCACAACTTGCAACAAAATGCAATTTATCCCTTGTGAGCTTTTTACTCAAAAGTCTTCTCACCATGAGAGGAATTCTGAGGCCAATTGCTCAGATGATAGCATAGTTTCTCATCTCATTAAACTTATTTTTTTAAAACTCGAAACAAAAATTCTAGCATGAAATGAATTAAAAAAAATTATTATTTGATCACATTATCAATCTTTATATTGACAAATCTATAGATAGACTCAAGACATAATGATCTACTTAGGAAATCAGAAGACAAGAGGGAAGGCTGGGGAAAGGATTAGGAGCAAAGAGGATATGAAATGAAACTTGTATTATAAGTGCAGTTAGGTCCTAGGGAAACGTACCTAGTTGTAAAAGTAGAGCCATATCAATAATGCTGATTCATACATGTATTGCTTTGGTATGCTTGGTACATTAACTGGAGATCAGAGATAGGAAATATAGGAATCAAACAATAATTAGGCATTAGATGAGCGGGATGGTAGAAGGCCGAAGTTCATTGTTCAGTGTCAAGCCTTATCTTAGAGTCAGCTGAGGGGAGGAAACTTGGCAGTGTAAGATCTAAGGCAGAAGTTAACTTTATTGACACCGCAAACACAGAGTGAGGGGCCACAGGGGTTTCCTAAGAGCAGTGGCCCCTAAACATGAGAGTGACATGAGCATCTGGAGGTGCTGGTGCCTGGCAGCACTCTTCAAAGAGTCAGCACTAGTAAGACACAGACAGAAGTTGACACTGATAGATAGAGATATTATTTACGCATCTTATATATCCATATATATATATCGAAAGATAGGAATTTATACACACACACATATGAAATTGCTTTATGCAATTCGGAGTGCTGGCAAGTCTGAATTTTGAAACCCATAGGCCTGGAAACTCAGGAAGAATTTCTATAATACAATCTTCAGAGTACCTTCTTCCTGGAAAACATCAGGTTTTGGTCTTAAAGCAACTGACTCACATTATCTAGGGCAATCTCTTTAACTTAAAGTCAACTGATTGTAGATGTTAATTATATCTACACTATACCATCTCAGAAACAGCTAGGCTGTTGTTTAACCAAGCAACTGGGCATTGTAGCTTAGCCAAAGTGACATAAAATAAACCATATCAGTATTTGAAGACATTGGATTCTACATCTAGTTACTAGGGTAGAAAATACATGGAACTATGTAGTTAAGCAGTTGGGGATCCACATGTACACACTGCTATATTTAAAATGAATAGCCAACAAGAACCTACTGTACAGCACAAGGGACTCTGCTCAGTGTTGTGTGGCAGCCCGGATGGACGGTAAAGTTGAAGGAGAATGGATACATGTATATGTATGGCTGAGTCACTCTGTTGTGCACCGGAAACTATCACCATATTGTTAATCACCTATACTCTCACATAAAATAAAAAGTTTTATAAAATGTATGGAGCAACAAGGGGGATTTGCTTCAGTCAAGAAAGACTCGGGACTGAGAAGAGGGAACCAGCCTGGTGCTGCTTCTTTAAGGAGACGTTTCTTTGAGACGCTAGTGAAATGGAAGGCAGTCCAAAATAACTTAGAGAATCATGGTTCTAAATGTTAGGTTAAATGGGAATCACCTAGGAAATTTATTAATCCTGGCATTTTTATCCTATAAATGTTTGCTGGTATCTATATTTTAACAGTCATCTCAGGTAATGCTGAGGCAATTCACACAAAGATGACACTTGGGGAAAAACTGAAGTTAACAATGACATTCATTCCATGACTAAAGAGAAAGTGAATTCCTAAACATAGTCTCAGTGAGGACAAGCTTCCCCCATCAAAATAATAGAATGACCAGCTAGACCTGAGTCTTATCATCCCACTGAAGAAAGATAAGCTCTATAAAACAAAAGGAAATGATAGCCTAGATATGCCAAGAGAATTTAATTTCAGAATAGCCATTTTTGAATGTACAAATGGAATCAGAACAAGTCACAATTGAAAGCCAATTCAGGATATGGCCTGTACCCTACTCCCTATCCCTATGCCTTTCATTTGTTTGTGGTAATAAAATTAGAGCATATCACAGAGAAATAGAACAAAGTAACTGCAGCGCTAAGTGAACAGTTTGTTCTCTGTACCCAGTTTTCAAAACTGCTGTTTTTGGAAAAAACAACTTCATTCTTCTTGCCAAATGAGATACTCACCAGTCTGAATGACTTACATAGGGTATATTAGTCTGCAAGCACACCAAAGACAAAGCTTCTAATAGAAGATGAGCTTGAAATAAAATTGTAATTGAATTACTGTTGGTAATAGAGAATGGAAAGTAGAATCAAACTTTCATCTTATGACAAAGCACTATTATTATCATATGTTTGAAACCGTTCTTATAGCCACGCAAGTAGAAAAATAAAAACCTCTCCCACTTGGAACTCAGTCTAATTCATAATTGCCATCCACAGACCTCTAACCAGTTTCCTATCATTTAGAACCATGGATTTCTAGAATCTTTCATTTGTAAGTGGGCTTGATACTGGCATACTGTGTATATATTGCACGTTTGGTTCCAGACCACTACAACAAAGCAAATATCAAAATAAAGCAAGTCACATGATATTTTTTTATGCCAGGGCATGAAAGTTATGTTTGCATTTTACTGTAGTCTACTACATGTGGTGTAGCAGTATGTCTGAAAAATAATGTGCATGACTTAATTAAAAAGTAATTCACAGCCCAAAATACTAACCATCATCTGAGCTTTTCAATAAGTCCCAATCTTTTTGCTGGTGGAGGGTCTTGCTTTGTGGTTGATGTCTGTTGACTGATCAGAATGGTGGTTGCTGAAGATTGGGACGTCTGTGCCAGTTTCTTAAAAGAAGTGTGCTCTGCTTTGTTGCTCAGTCATGTCCAACTCTTTGCGACCTCATGGACTGTAACCCACCAGGTTCCTCTGTCCATGGGGATTCCCCAGGTAAGAATACTAGAGTAGGTTACCATGCCCTTCATCAGGGATCTTCCCAACCAGATCTCCCACATTGCAGGTGGATTCCTTACCATCTGAGCCACCAGGGACCCCCAAGAATGGAGTGGGTAGCCTATTACTTCTCCAGGGAATCTTCCTGCCCCAGGAATTGAACCAGGGTCTCCTGCATTGCAGGTGGATTCTTTACCAGCTGAGCTACCAAGAAAGCCCTCTTGAAAGAAGAGAACACTGAAATTTGCTGTACCAATTGAGTCTTACTTTCACAAACAATTTCTCTGTAGCATGCAATGCCATTTGAAGCATTTTACCCACAATAGAATTTCTTTTAAAACTAGAGTCAGTTCTCTCAAATCCTGCTGTTGCTTTATCAACTAATTTTATGTAATATTCTAAATCCTTTGTTGTCACTTCAACATTCTTTATAGTGTCTTCAGTGTCTTCACCACAAGTAGATTCTATCTCAAGAAACTACTTTCTTTGCTCATCTGCTGCTACTGCTGCTGCTGCTAAGTCACTTCAGTCGTGTCCGACTCTGTGCGACCCCATAGACGGCAGCCCACCAGGCTCCCCCGTCTCTGGGATTCTCCAGGCAAGAACGCTGGAGTGGGTTGCCATTTCCTTCTCCAAAACATCAGTAGGAAGCAATTCCACATACATTCAAGTTTTTATCATGAGATTTCAGGTAGTCAGTCGCATCTTCAGGCTTCATGTCTAATTTGAGTTCTCTTGTTATTTTCACACCTCTAGTTACTTCCTCCACTGAAGTGATGAACCTTTAAAGTCATCTATTGAGGTGAAAACCAACTTCTTTCCAACTCCTGTTATTGTGACCTCTTCTATAAATCACGAATGTTCTTAATGGCATCTGGAATGGTGAATCCTATACAGAAACTTTTAGCCACTTTGCCCAGACATATCAGAAGAATCATGATCCATGGCAACTATCACTTCAGTTCAGTTCAGTTCAGTCACTTAGTCGTGTCTGACTCTTTGCGACTCCATGGAATGCAGCATGCCAGGACTCCCTGTCCATCACCAACTCCCGGTGTTTACTCAAACTCATGTCCATTGACTCGGTGATGCCATCCAACATCTCATCCTCTGTCATCCCCTTCTCCTCCCGCCTTCAATCTTTCCCAGCATCAGGGTCTTTTCCAATGAGTCACTTCTTTTCATCAGGTGGCCAAAGTATTGGAGTTTCAGCTTCAGCATCAGTCCTTCCAATGAATATTCAGGAGTCATTTCCTTTAGGATGGACTGTTTGGATCTTTTTGCAATCCAAGAGACTCTCAAGAGTCTTCTCCAACACCGCAGTTCAACAGCATCAGTTCTTCGGTGCTCAGCTTTAATTATAGTTCAACTCTCATATCCATACATGGAAAAACCATAGCTTTGACTAGACAGACCTTTGTTGGCAAAGTAATGTCTCTGCTTTTTAATAAGCTGTCTAGGTTGGTCATAACTTTTCTTCTAAGGAGCAAGCATCTTTCAATTTCATGCCTGCAATCACCATCTGCAATGATTTTGGAGCCCCCAAAAATAAAGTTTGTCACTGTTTCCACATCTGTTTGCCATGAAACAATGGGACCAGATGCCATAATCTTAGTTTTCTGAATGTTGAGTTTTAAGCCAACTTTTCACTCTCCTCTTTCACTTTCATCAAGAGGCTTTTGAGTTCCTCTTCACTTTCTGCCATAAGGGTGGTGTCATCTGCATATCTGAGGTTATTGATATTTCTCCTGTCAATCTTGATTCCAGCTAGTGCTTCATCAAGCCCAGCATTTCTTATGATGTACTCCGCATATAAGTTAAATAAGCAGGGTGACAATATACAGCCTTGAAATATTCCTTTCCTGATTTGGAACCAGTCTGTTGTTCCATGTACAGTTCTAACTGCTGCTTCTGGACCTGCATACAGATTTCTCAAGAGCCAGGTCAGGTGTCTGATATTCCCATCTCTTTCAGAATTTTCCACAGTTTGTTCTGGTCCACACAGTCAAAGGCTTTGGCATAGTCAATAAGGCAGAAGTAGATATTTTTCTGGAACTCTCTTGATTTTTCCGATGATCCAACTGTTGTTGGCAATTTGATCTCTGGTTCCCCTGCCTTTTTTAAAACCAGCTTGAATATCTGGAAGTTCACGGTTCATGTACTGTTGAAGCCTGGCTTGGAGAATTTTGAACATTACTTTACTAGCGTGTGAGATGAGTGCAGTTGTGTGGTAGTTTGAGCATTCTTTGGCATTGCCTTTCTTTGGGATTGGAATGAAAACTGACCTTTTCCAGTCCTGTGGCCTCTGCTGAGTTTTTCAAATTTGCTGACATACTGAATGCAGCACTTTCACAGCATCATCTTTCAGGATTTGAAATAGCTCAACTGGAATTCCATCACCTCCATTAGCTTTGATCATAGTGATACTTCCTAAGGCCAACTTGACTTTCCATTCCAGGATGTCCGGCTCTAGGTGGGTGATCACACCATCGTGATTATCTGGGTTGTGAAGATCTTTTTTGTACAGTTCTTGTGTATTCTTGCCACCTCTTCTTAATATCTTCTGTTTCTGTTAGGTCCATACCGTTTCTGTCCTTTATTGAGCCCATCTTTGCATGAAATGTTCCCTTGGTATCTCTAATTTTCTTGAAGAGATCTCTAGACTTTCCCATTCTATTGTTTTCCTCTATTTCTTTGCACTGATCACTGAGGAAGGCTTTCTTATCTCTCCTTGCTATTCTTTGGAACTCTGCATTCAAATGGGTATAACTTTCCTCTTCTCCTTTGCCTTTTGCTTCTCTTCTATTCACAGCTATTTGTAAGGCTTCCTCAGACAACCATTTTGCCTTTTTGCCTTTCTTTTTCTTAGGGATGGTCTTGATCCCTGCCTCCTGTACAATGTCATGAACCTCCGTCCATAGTTCTTCAGGTACTCTGTCTATCAGATCTAATCCTTTGAATCTATTTGTCACTTCCACTGTATAATCATAAAGGATTTGATTTAGATCATACCTGAATGACCTATTGGTTTTGTCTACTTTCTTCAATTTAAGTAGTTCATGGTTGATGCCACAGTCTGGTCCTGATCTTATTTTTGCTGATTGTATAGAACTTCTCCATCTTTGACTGCAGAGAATACAATCAATCTGATTTTGATATTGACCATCTGGTGATGTCCATGTGTAGAGTTTTCTCTTGTGTTGTTGGAGGAGAGCATCTATAACCTTATGAAATATGTTTCTGAAATAATGATTTGAAAATCTAAATTACTCCTATATCATGGGCTACAGAATGGAGGTTGTGTGAGCAGGCACAAAAACAACATTAATCTCTTCGTGCACCTCTATCAGAGCTCTTGGGTGACCAGACGCATTGTCAATGAGCAGTAATATTTTGAAAGGAATCTTTTTTTCTGAGCATTAGATTGCAACAGTGGGCTGAAAATCTTTTTTCATAACAAGATGTGCTGTCAGCCTGGCTTTATTCCATCTAGAGGGCAAGACAGAGTAGATTTAGCATAATTCTTAAACACCATAGGATTTTCAGGATGGTAAATGTGCACTGGTTTCAACTTTAAATCACCAGCTGCCTTAACCCCTAACAAGGGAGTCAGCTTGTCCTTTGAAGCTTTGGACCTAGGCATTGACTTTTCCTCTCTAGCTATGTGTCCTGGGTGGCATCTTCCTCAAAGAGAAGGCTGATTTGTCTCCATTGAAAATCTATTGTTTAGTATAGCCACCTTTGTTAATTATCTTAGCCAGATTATCTGGATGATGTACTGTAGCTTCTACATCAGCGCTTGCTGTTTCATCTTGCACTTTCATGTTCTGGAGACGGCTTCTTTCCTTAAGCCTCATGAACCAACCTCTGCTCACTTCAGACTTTTTTCTCTGCAGCTTCCTCACCTCTCTCAGCCTTCAGAGAACTGAAGAGAGTTAGGACCTTACTCTGGATTAGGTTTTGATATAAAAGAATGTTGTGGTTAGTTTGATCTTCTATCCAGAATCTTTTCCATGTCAATTATAAGACGGTTTTGCTTTCTTATCATTCATGTGTTCACTGGAGTAGCACATTTAACTTCCTTCAAGAACTTTTCTTTGACATTCACTACTTGGCTGACTGGGGCAAGAAGCCTAGCTTTCAGCCTACCTTGGCTTTTGACATGCCTTCCTCACTAAGTTTAATCATTTTTAGCTTTTCTTAAAGTGAGAGACTTATGACTTTTCCCTTCACCTAAACGCTTAGAGGCCATTGTAGGGTTATTGATTGGCCTAATTTTGATCTTGTTGTGTCTCAGGGAATAGGAAGAACTGAGGAGAGGAGAGAGACAAAGGAACAGCTGGTTGGGGTAACAGTCAGATCACATACAACATTTATCTTTAGTTTGTAATCTTATATATGTCCAGTTCATGGCACTTCAAAACAATTACAATAGTAACATCAAAGATTACTGATGACAGAACAGTATAAGAAATATAATAAAAATGGAAAAGTTGGAAATACTGCGAGAATTACCAAAATACGATAGAGACACAAAGTGAGCAAATAGTGTTTGAGAATGGCACCAACAGACTTATTCAAGGAAGGGTTGCCACAGACCTTCAATTTGTAAAAAATGCAATATCTGTTTTTGCAGAAGCACAGTAAAACAAGGTATCCCTGTAATAGATCCTAATATCCAAATACCCAACACAATATATGGGCCAAAGGTCTTCCATTCTCTCTTTAAAAACCTCTGATGTAAGTCAAAAGAGAAAAACAAATATGGTATATTAACAAACGTATGGGACTTAGAAAAATGATACAGATGACCCTAGTTCCAGGTGTGGAATAAAGAGGCAGATGTAGAGAATGGATGAGTGGACACAGGAGAGGAAGGGAAAGGTGGGGTAAATTGGGAGATTAGGTTTGACATAAATACACTATTATGTTGACTCACTGGAAAAGACTCTGATGCTGGGAAAGGTTGGGGGCAGGAGGGGAAGGGGACGACGGAGAATGAGATGGCTGGATGGCATCACCGACTCTGTGGACATGAATTTGAGTGTACTCCGGGAGTTGGTGATGGACAGGGAGGCCTGGCGTGCTGTGATTCATGGGGTCGCGGAGAGTCGGACACGACTGAGCGACTGAACTGAACTGAACTGAACTGATGTATAAAATAGACAGCTAGTGAGAAGCTGCTGGATAACACAGGGAGCTCAGCTTGGTGCTCTGTGATGACCTAGGCGGGTAGGATGGAGGGTGGGTGGGAGGGAAGCTCAATAGGAAGGGGATATATATATACTTATAGCTGATTCACTTTGGTGTACAGCAGAAACTAACACATTGTAAGGCAATTAAACTCCAAATAAAAACAAAACACAAAAACCTGATATGATAAAAAAAAAAAACACCTCAGAATTAATACCCCTGTAAAATTATCAATTAAAAGATTCTTTTTCCTTGGAAGAAAAGCTATGACAAACCTGCTGCTGCTGCTGCTAAGTCGCTTCAATCGTGTCCAACTCTGTGCGACCCCATGGATGGCAGCCCACCAGGCTCCCCCGTCCCTGGGATTCTCCAGGCGAGAACACTGGAGTGGGTTGCCATTTCCTTCTCCAATGCATGAAAGTGAAAAGTGAAAGTGAAGTCTCTCAGTCGTGTCCGACTCTTCGCGACCCCATGGACTGCAGCCTACCAGGCTCCGGCCATGGGATTTTCCAGGCAAGAGTACTGGAGTGGGTTGCCATTGCCTTCTCCTATGACAAACCTAGACAGTATATTAAAAAGCAGAGACATTACTTTGCCAACAAACGTCTCTATAGCCAAGCTATGGTTTTTCCAGTAATCATGTACGGATATGAGAGTTGGACCATAAAGAAGGC
Source organism: Moschus berezovskii (assembly GCF_049115385.1). Lineage (NCBI taxonomy): Eukaryota > Metazoa > Chordata > Mammalia > Artiodactyla > Moschidae > Moschus > Moschus berezovskii. The sequence continues at coordinate 26,574,093 of NC_142466.1, forward strand.
TGAGTGCCAAAGAATGGATGCTTTTGAACTGTGGTGCTGGAGAAGACTCATGAGATTCCCTTGGACAACAAGGAGATCAAACCAGTCATCCCAAAGGAAATCAGTCCTAATATTCATTGGAATGACTAATGCTGAAGCTGAAATTCCAATACTTTGGCCACCTGATACAAAAAACATACTCACTGGAAAAGAACCTGATGCTGAGAAAGACTGAAGGCAAAAGGAAAAGGGGCTGCAGAGGATGAGATGGTTGGATGGCATCACTGACTCAATGGACATGAGTTTGAGCAAGCTCCAGGAAATGGTGGAAGACAGGGAAGCCTGGCATGCTGCAGTTCATGGGGTCACAAAGAGTTGGACATGACTGAGTGATTGAACAACAACAACAAATACTTAGTAACACTAACTTGACAGTTTCTTTCTTTGAGGTGTTCTGTTTTCCTCTTGCTACTTTTCCATGGCACTCCTCACTCCTACTCCTTACAACCTTGGCAATAGAAAACGTCACAGACCTCACATGTTCCCCACACCATATACATTCCAATCTCTTAGAATGGTTGAAAACATTGGCCACAATAAAGAAGATAAACAAGGCTAGAAAGCATTTCTGATTCTCCCAAGGAATAATGTAAATTACATATGGTGATCATTTATACATTGGGGCTTCCCTGATGGCAGATGGTAAAGAAGTGTAATCTGTGTGCTCAGTAGTGTCTGACTCTTTGTGACCCCATGAACTATAGCCTGCCAGGCTCCTCTGCCCAAGGAATTTTCCAGGCAAGAATACTGGAGTGTTACCATTTCCTTCTCCAGAGGATCTTTCCGACCAAGAGACTGAAACTGCAGCTCTTGCACCTCCTGCGTTGGCTTGGAGTTTCTTTACCAGTGTGCTACCCAGGAATCCCAGACTGTTAAGAATCTGCCTATGATGCGGGAGACCTCGGTTAGACCCCAGGGTCAGGAAGATCCCCTAGAGACAGGAATGGTTACCCATTTGAATTAATTTGAATTAATGTTACTATATAATAATTATGTTTTGTGATATATTATATATTTGTGTAATAGACACAATATCATATAATATATATAATTGTATTATCATTAATTATTCTAAACATTTTTTGAGACCCAAATTGACAAAATATTCACCACACTTAAAAGTCATTTAAATCAATATTCATTAAAGTATCTTCCACAGTCCATTTTATTTATGAGTGAATTATTACTTTATGATACCTAATGTAAACAATTTCACATTACTAATGATTTATCAAAAGGGGTTATTTTCTCCCCTTAAATTCCAGTCAGTCAGTTTAGTCAATGTGTGAATTAGACTACTACCAAACAGGTGAGTTAAGAGATCCACCAAAAACAAGCTCAATAAATACTTGTTGATTAATTGATCTGTCTATCAAATTTAAAGAAAACTTACCAACGTAGGTATATTGCAACTTCATTATTTTCAGTGCAATATCTTCAAAAGCTATCCTGAAGAAAGTGAATTCTTCCATTTAAAAATGTAATAAAAATAGATTTTAATTAATAAGGGATGAAGCTTCAGATGATAACAAGCAATCATGATTACATGAGAAAATGTCCATGCTTTTAAGTGCTATATACTAGAGTATGCTGAAGTAGCTAAAGCCATGTCAGTGTCTGGACTTTGCTTTAAAATACTTCAGCAAATGTATACAACAGAAATGCACACATGTATTCACCAAAAGACATGTACAAGAATGTCCATGGTAACACTGTTTCTAATACCAAAAACTGGAGATAACCCAAATGTTCAACAGTAAAATTGGGAAATAATGGCCTATTCATACTATTGAATACCATACAAAAACAAAAATGAACAAACTCCAGCAAAGTATGAAAATTCAGGTCAATCTTATAAACATAATGTTGAATAAATGAAAACAGGGTCCATGACATATGATACCATTTATATAAAACTCCAAAAAGAGGCAAAACTAGTTTGTGGTGATAATTACCCTTCAAGTTGGGAGTAGTGAAAAGAAAGGGGCATGAAGCAATTGTTGGGGTTCTACTTCTTGATATTGATAACTGTAGGATTATATTCATATAGTTTGTGTACTTTTCTGTAGTTTGTTACTAATTTTTAAAAAATTTATATTTTATGTACTCTTGTAAAGTAAAAACTATGAAGCAATCATAATAATGCCTTGGTAACTTGAATTTAGATGACAAGTATGCAGGGATTCATTTTACTTTTCTTTCCATGTTTGTGTCTGTCTGAAATTTTTTCATATTATATGAAATTTTTAATATTAAAAAATTTAAATGTAATCTAAAAAATATTGTATCATCACCAAAAAATTTAAAATGTATAAACCTTTCAGAGGTACAGATTGAAGATTTAAATGTTGATTTATAAATATATAGTATATATTAGCAACAGCTTCACTTTCCTGGAGCAGCCGTGAAGAGATACCCTATGTCCAAGTTAAGAGAAACCCAAGTAAGACGGTAGGCAATGAGAGAGGGTATCAGAGGGCAGACAGACTGAAAGCACAATCACAGAAAACTAGCCAATCTGATCACATGGACCACAACCTTGTCTGACACAATGAAACTAGGCCATGCTGTGTGGGGCCACCCAAGACGGACGGGTCATGGTGGAGAGGTCTGACAGAATGCAGTCCACTGGAGAAGGGAATGACACCACTTCAGTATTCTTGCCTTGAGAAGCTCATGAACAGTATGAAAAGGCAAAAAGACCCAACACTGAAAGATGAACTCCCCAAGACAGTAGGTGCCCAGTAGGAGATCAGTGGAGAAATAACTTAAGAAAGAATAAAGCAAAAACAACACCCGGTTATGGATGTGACTGGTGATAGAAGCAAGGTCTGATGCTGTAAAGAGCAATATTGCATAGGAATCTGGAATGTTAGGTCCATGAATCAAGGCAAATTGGAAGCAGTCAAACAGGAGATGGCAAGAGTGAATGTCAACATTCTAGGAATCAGCAAACTAAATGGACTGCAATGGGTGAATTTAACTCAGATGACCATTTTATCTACTACTGTGAGCAGGAATCCCTTAGAAGAAATAGAGTAGCCATAATAGTCAACAAAAGAGTCCAAAATGCAGTACTTGGACACAATCTCAAAAACAACAGAATGATCTCATTTCCAAGGCAAACCATTCAATAACAAGGTAATCCAAGTCTATGCCCCGACCAATAACGCTGAAGAAGCTGAATGATTCTATGAAGACCTACAAGACCTTTTAGAACTAACACCCCCCAAAAAAAAATGTCCTTTTCATTATAGAGGACTGGAAATGAAAAAGTAGAAAGTCAGGAAACACCTGGAGTAACAGGCAAATTTAGCCTTAGAGTACAGAATGAAGCAGGGCAAAGGCTAATAGATTTTTGACAAGAGAACGCACTGGTCATAGCAAACACCCTCTACCAACAACACAAGAGAAGACTCTACACATGGACATCACCAGATGGTCAACACCGAAATCAGATTGATCATAATCTTTGCAGCCAAAGATGGAGAAGCTCTATACAGTCAGCAAAAACAAGACCGGGAGCCAACTGTGGCTCAGATCATGAATTCCTGATTGCCAAATTCAGACTTAAATTGAAGAAAGTGGGGAAAACCACTAAACCATTCAGGTATGACCTAAATCAAATGCCTTATGATTATACAGTAGAAGTGAGAAATAGATTTAAGGGACTAGATCTGATATGAACTATGATGTAGATATGAACTATGGACAGAGGTTCGTGACATGGTACAGGAGACAGGGATCAAGACCATCCCTAAGAAAAATAAATGCAAAAAAGGAAAATGGCTGTCTGAGGAGGCTTTAAAAATAACTGTGAAAAGAAGAGAAGTGAAAAGCAAAGGAGAAAAGGAAAGATATACCCATTTGAATATAGAGTTCCAAAGAATAGCAAGGAGAGATAAGAAAGCCTTCCTCAGTAATCAATGCAAAGAAATAGAGGAAAACAATAGAATAGGAAAGACTAGAGATCTCTTCAAGAAAATTAAAGATACCAAGGGAACATTTCATGCAAAGATGGGCTCGATAAAGGATAGAAATGGTGTGGACCTAACAGAAGCAGAAGATATTGAGAAGAGGTGGCAAGAATACACAGAAGAACTATACAAAAAAGATCTTCACGACCCAGTTAATCACAATGGTGTGATCACTCACCTAGAGCCAGACATCCTAGAATGTGAAGTCAAGTGGGCTTTAGGAAGCATCACTACAAACAAAGCTAGTGGAGGTGATGGAATTCCAGTTGAGCTATTTCAAATCTTGAAAGATGATGCTGTGAAAGTGCTGCACTCAATATGCCAGCAAATTTGGAAAACTCAGCAGTGGCCACAGGACTGGAAAAGGTCAGTTTTCATTCCAATCCCCAACAAAGAAAATGCCAAAGAAAGCTCAAACTACCACACAATTGCACTCATCTCACACACTAGTAAAGTCATGCTTAAAATTCTCCAAGCTAGGCTTCAGCAATACATGAACTGTGAACTTCCAGATGTTCAAGCTGGACTTAGAATAAGACTGAAGAACCAGAGATCAAATCGCCAACATCCACTGGATCGGAAAAGCAAGAAAGTTCCAGAAAAACATCTATTTCTGCTTCATTGACTATGCCAATGCCTTTGACTGTGTGGATCACAGTAAATTCTGAAAGAGATGGGAATACCAGACCACGTGACCTGCCTCTTGAGAAACTTGTATGCAGGTAAGGAACCAACAGTTAGAACTGGACATGGAACAACAGACTGGTTCCAAATAGGAAAAGGAGTACGTTAAGGCTGTATATTGTCACCCTGCTTATTTAACTTATATGCAGAGTCCATCATGAGGAACGCTGGGCTGGAAGAATAACAAGCTGGAATCAAGATTGGCGGGAGAAATAGCAATAACCTCAGATATGCAGATGACACCACCGTTATGGCAGAAAGCGAAGAATAACTAAAGAGCCTCTTGATGAAAGTGAAAGAGAAGAGTGAAAAGTTGGCTTAAAACTCAACATTCAGAAAACGAAGATCATGGCATCTGGTCTCATCCCTTCATGGCAAATAGATGGGGAAACAGTGGCTGACTTTATTTTTGGGGGCTCCAAAATCATTGCAGATGGTGATTGCAGCCATGAAATTAAAAGACGCTTACTCCTTGAAGGAAAGTTATGACCAACCTAGACAGCTTATTAAAAAGCAGAGATATTACTTTACCAACAAAGGTCCATCTAGTCAAGGCTATGGTTTTTCCAATGGTCATGATGGATGTGAGAGTTGGACTATAAAGAAAGCTGAGCTCTGAAGAATTGATGCTTTTGAACTGTGGTGTTGGAGAAGACTCTTGAGAGTCCCTTGGACTGCAAGGAGATCCAACCAGTCCATCCTAAAGGAGATCAGTCCTGGGTGTTCATTGGAAGGTCTGATGTTGAAGCTGAAACTCCAATACTTTGGTCACCTGATGCAAAGAGCTGACTCACTGGAAAAGACCCTGATGCTGGGAAAGATTGAGTGCAGGAGGAGAAGGGGACGACAGAGGATGAGATGGTTGGATGGCATCACTGACTCAACTGACATGAGTTTGGGTGGAATCCAGGAGTTGGTGATGGACATGGAGGCCTGCAGTGCTGCAGCTCATTGGGTTGCAAAGAGTCAGACATGACTAAGTGACTGAACGGAACTGAAATACTTCGAATCTTGTGAAAAACAGTCAAGATTCTGCCCCAAATGCCATTCCCCTATACACTTAACAGACTATTGTTAAATTAAATTGCGTCACCCCCACTCCCTAGAGAAATTATCTAGCTAAGCCAAGAATAATCACATTGAACTCCAATGTTTCCTTTTTAAAAAGCCCTGAAGAATTTTAAACCAGTTGCCAACACTGTGAGAAAGTGGACATCTTCCCTGACTTCTGAAAAAAATACCTATTCCTACATGATTTCTATTAATGTTTATTATATGTATTCTAGAGTCTAGTTCTGAGCGATTTGGATGGGGTGGGAAGGGAAGTAAGAAGGGGAGGTGAGTAACTTGACAGCAGTCTGCCTCTAATTTTCAGCAAAGTAGCTTCACTTTCACTTTTCACTTTCACACATTGGAGAAGGAAATGGCAACCCACTCCAGTGTTCTTGCCTGGAGAATCCCGGGGACAGGGGAGCCTGGTGGGCTTCCGTCTATGGGGTCACACAGAGTCGGATACGACTGAAGTGCCTTAGCAGCAGCAGCAACTTCAAATTTGCATGCAGAGTTGGACAAAGTATCATTAAGCTATTGATTTAAGGAGGTAAAGAAAATTTAGTCTACAAGGAATAGTACAATAATTCATTATGCTAACATGAAACCTCAGGAGTTTGCTAAATAGAACCTACTGAGTATGCATGGCCAACACTTTGTCTTTCAAATTAGGCCATTTTTATACCCCACCATGAAGAGTGCTCTTTCTGAGTTTGTTATTACTTAAGCTTTGCAAGCCTTAAAGGGTATTCTCATGGTATATGAAGAAATAATTGATTTCTCCTTCTTCTCTGTTTTACGTCTATGAATATGGTTTTTTTCATTATATATAATCAGAAAACTCGATGTCTGAGGTGAGGCTGGAAATTAACAACAGCCAAGTATTGACTGATTTGGTTTTTATTTTGTAACCATTTGCTAGATTATTCCTACCTTTTTTTAATGTAACTTGAAGAAATGTTTTTACAGCAGCCAGCTACAACAGAAGACAGTTTCCTTTTAAGCAAACTAGCACTGCTTGATGCTTTTTTTTATGTTAAAGCTGAAAAGAAATTCACACCTAGTCACAGAATACATGAATTGTAGTTAATAAACCATTACTCTCTGTGAACATTATATTCTGGATTCCTATTATTATATATTCCTTAAATTAAAAAAAATTTTAAATCTCTTCCATTCAATGCAAGTGAAATAGGCTTAACAGTAATTGCTGATTATTTTTGCCAGATTTTTTTTTTATTAGAATTGCATGGTAACTATCAAAATGGGTTTGCATTTTCTTCAGGAACATTAATTTTCAGATTAAATAAAATACATGGTCTTATTTTAAAGCAAACTCTCTTTATACAACAGACCAATTTTTAAAATGAGCTACCCTACACTTAATGTCATTAGTAAACAATGTATTTATTCACACAGGAATACCAGGCTCATACATTTAAAACACTTCAGCATCTTGTTATGCCAGCTGAACCCCTACACAGTGATATAACCTAACAATAGATACTTATATAATCAAATGAGCATAGGAGACCAGATTTTCCAGCACAGAAGCTGCCTCTTTATCTAACCTGTCTAGACTAATGTCAAAATAGTGATCATTATCTCTATGTGTTGAATCTCTATTTGGTATTTTTCTGGAAAGAGTAAAAAAATCGGTTGTCATCCACATTTTTTCACAGAATTTCATGGAAAGTCTACCAAGTGAAATTTGGTAGAAGAAAATAGCTCTAGGGCTTATATCATAAGAGCTATGGTATGTTACACTGATTTTGCATGGAAGTAATAGTCTACAATGTTAGCATCATTTATATTACAGCTAACAATTATTAAGCACTTATAGGGAATGTGCGAAATCCTTCATATGCTTAATCTCATTAAATACAAAAGCCCTATGGTAGATACTATTTCCCCACTTAACAGTTAAAGAAGCTGAGTTTCCAAACAGATAAACAATGCTCAGTTCAGTTCAGTTCAGTTCAGTCGCTCAGTCGTGTCCCACTCTGTGACTCCATGAATCACAGCATGCCAGGCCTCCCTGTCCATCACCAACTCCCGGAGTTCACTCAAACTCATCTTCATCGAGTCGGTGATGCCATCCAGCCATCTCATTCTCTGTCGTCCCCTTCTCCTCCCGCCCCCAATCCCTCCCAGCATCAGAGTCTTTTCCAGTGAGTCAACTCTTCGCATGAGGTGGCCAAAGTACTGGAGCTTCAGCTTTAGCATCAGTCTTTTCAATGAACACCCTGGATTGATCTCCTTTAGAATGGACTGGTTGGATCTCCTTGCAGTCCAGGGGACTCTCAGGAGTCTTCTCCAGCACCACAGTTCAAAAGCATTAATTCTTCGGCGATCAGCTTTCTTCACAGTCCAACTCTCACATCCATACATGACCACGGGAAAAACCATAGCCTTGACTAGATGGACCTTTGTTGGCAAAGTAATGTCTCTGCTTTTTAATATACTATCAAGGTTGGTCATAACTTTCCTTCCAAGGAGTAAGCATCTTTTAATTTCATGGCTGCAATTAGCATCTGCAGTGATTTTGGAGCCCAAAAAAATAAAGTCTGACACTGTTTCCCCATCTATTTCCCATGAAGTGATGGGACCAGATGCCATGATCTTCGTTTTCTGAATCTTGAGCTTCAAGCCAACCTTTTCACTCTTCTCTTTCACTTTCATCAAGAGGCTTTTTGGTTCCTCTTCACTTTCTGCCATAAGGGTGGTGTCATCTGCATATCTGAAGTTATTGATATTTCTCCTGGCAGTCTTGATTCCAGCTTGTGCTTCTTCCAGCCCAACGTTCCTCATGATGGACTCTGCATATAAGTTAAATAAGCAGGGTGACAATATACAACCTTGACGTACTCTTTTTTCTATTTGGAACCAGTCTGTTGTTCCATGTCCAGTTCTAACTGTTGCTTCCTGACCTGCATACAGGTTTCTCAAGAGGCAGGTCAGGTGGTCTGGTATTCCCATCTCTTTCAGAATTTCCCACAGTTTACTGTGATCTACACAGTAAAAGGCATTGGCAAAGTCTATGAAGCAGAAATAGATGTTTTTCTGGAACTCTCTTGCTTTTTCCATGATCCAGCGGATGTTGGCAATTTGATCTCTGGTTCCTCTGCCTTTTCTAAACCAGCTTGAATATCTGGAAGTTCATGGTTCATGTATTGTTGAAGCCTGGCTTGGAGAATTTTGAGCATGACTTTACTAGCGTGTGAGATGAGTGCAATTGTGCGGTAGTTTGAGCATTCTAGAAGATGGCAAACTCAGGATTCGACTAAGTCTGTTTAAGTCAAAGCAGAAAATCACCTCAGACAACTTTCTTACTTTCTAAAATAGTGACTTTTCTTTGGTCTTACTTTATGCTTTCTGTTTTTCTTTAAAATAAAAGCACTAGCATTTGCTGGTAAACAGAAAGCTTTGACATTAACTTTCACATAGTTCAAATACTCATATAAGTTATTTGCAAGTAAATGACTTACTTTCTTTATCTTAGATAATTGTCATATTGTGATGCTTCTATGAGGTAAAATAATAAAAATTAGTAGATGCTCAAAAGTTGCAATAAATTCCATTTCTTACTTGCTATTATCATAAAGATAATAGTTTAGGTTTTAAAATAATGATAAAATATAACTTATTTATAAATAAGGAAGGAATTTTATCAAATATAATCTGGGATTAAAATCTAATAATCATCTGAGCCCTTATTGTCACACTATGGTCAGCTTCAATCCACTCTCTATCACATACACACAAACACACAGCCACCAGATACTCCAGTACACTCCAGTAGCATTACCACAATGGAGATTTCATCTCTTATTAATTGCCCTCCAATGATGAGCAATTCTCTGTCTCATGAGAAAGTTTATTCCATTTTTCAGTTTCCTCCAATTGCTTCAGTTCTTCCAAAAGTAATGGCTGCTCCCTAGTGTCACCAAGTTAGGTAACTACAATTCAAAATAATTGGTCAGAATAACAATTACAAAATTTAAAATATTGTCTCCCTTCTCATTTTATTTGTCCTTGTGAATTTATATCTTTAACTTCTTGACTGTGGTTTTAATGTTGTTTCAGGAGGGAACACAGACAAATACATGTCTTCAGTGGTATACTTAAGTGGAAGCTCTTGAAATTTTTTCACTTGTATAACTAGCTCAAGAAAAATCTCTTGTGATTTATTCATTCTGAAAGTTTTTAACTAGAATGCATATAGTGTGTAAGTTTTGCACATTAAATATTTCACAGTCAGTTTCCTTATAAAAATACATTAGCATGTAGGCATAGAGTTTTTACAACTTCTCAGGTGGCACTGAGGTAAAGAATCCACCTGCCAACACAGGAGATGCAAGAGACCTGGTTTCAATCCCTGGGTCAGAAAGATTCCCTGGAGAAGGAAATGGCAACCCACTCCAGTATTCTTGCCTGAAAAATTCCGTGTACAGAGGAGACTGGAGGGCAACAGTCCATGGGGTCGCAAAGAGTTGGATATGAATGAGTGACTAAGCACAGCACACATAGAGTTAAATACACAATTACAACACTTCAGTTTAGTGCATAGTGGAGAATTTCGTTCAGTGAGAATAAGTACTTAGAGGGAAAAATAACTCTTCATTCATAGTTTTTAAGTTAATTTAAACTGCATATACATGTTTATATCATACATATGTATATATATTGTGTATACATGTATACATATTTAGCATGAATTAATTTAGTTTATCAGTTCATATTATGGCACAGTAGGAAAGAAATTAGAAAAAGTCACTTACCTGTGTTGTAATCTCAAAATAAATCAACCAGGGCTTCCCTGGTGGCTCAGTGGCGAAGACTCCACCTGCCAATGCTGGAGATGCAAGTTGAATCCCTGTTCTGGGAAGATCCCACATGCCACAGAGCATCTCAGCCCCTGTGCCACAACTACTGAGCCTGTGCTCTAGAGCCCAGGAGCCACAACTACTGAACCTACACGCTTGCACGCGCTAGAGCCCGGGCTCTGCAACAAGAGGAGCCGCCACAGCAAAGAGTAGCTCCTGCTTGCTGCAACTAGAGAAAAGCCCACACGGCAGCGAAGACCTAACACAGCCAAAAATAAATAAGGTAATCAACCAATAATAGTGACATCTGAAAGACTAACCTTCCATCCTAGAAAGTAGTCTGTAACTCTTTTTGTTTCAAAATTTAGTATTATAATAATAAATGATTGCTTCCAATTACTTCTAAATATTCTGCAAGTGTTAGGATGATGAATAACTTTGGTTTTGTTTGTATTTGAAACATACTTCACAACTAGTAAGTTGTGGATTGTTGTTAACTATTGCTGAAGTCCACCTGATATTTAAGAGACATCTATTTTTGTATCTTTGTTCATTTGAAATATTAGAACATCTTCATTCCAGATTGTTAAACTTGAAAACAAGTCCACTCACTATTTTTTTTTTTCAAAACCTGGATCCAAATAAACAAGACTAGCAATCTCCCATCCATTTACCACAGAAAATGGTTTCAACAAATTTTCATCAGATAGAACTCTGGCTATGTGGCATGTGGATCTTAGTTCCCTGACCAGGGTTCTAACCCACACCCCCTGTATTGGAAGCATGGAGTATTAACCACTGGACACCAGGGAAGTCCCAGGACTCTCAGTATTAAAGCAAAAGTAAGCAGTGCTATTAGTAGAATCAAAAGGTTAACTAAGATGTCTCTTTTGGATAAATCTTAATGGTTAAATTTAGGTTAACACTTCAAAGCATTCCTACTGTTAAAAGATACCAATACCAAAATTTATCACAAATTTGAGAGAATAGTTAATGTCACTCAAATGGTAACACAATTTTTTTGAATTATTTATTTTCAATTTAAGTTTCAATGAAAAGATAATGTAAGACATCCCGCTAAAGGAATAGTTCATTTTTTGTGAATCATGTCTTTAAACATCTAATTATATTTAAATAAGTAAGATACATTTGTTTTCAATATTGCTTTAATTCCTCTACACCATCAAAAATAATTTGTATTAAATAGCTTGATGGACAAACTTCACACTTAAAAGAATTAAGCTAAAACTAACTAACCCATGTCTCTTAAGCATAAAGTCATAGAAATCATTCCAAATTTGAGATATCTCTGTGATCAGTGTATTTTCAACAAGTTTAAAAATTCACAGTTCATTTGTAAAGTTCTTTAACTCATGAATGCTGTATTTTGTATTTTCTTTTTTGTCATGATATTTTGCTTTAGATGGTGGAGGAGAAAGCAGGTTCGTGAAGAAAAGAAAAAAGAATGGAACAAGGACAAGGTGATTAAGAACAGAAGGGCTAAGGAAAAATAGAGGCCTTGAAAAGTGAAGAATGAAAGAAAAGTAAGAGGCAATTGTTACATTTGGCAGTGGAAAAGGAGCCAGTAAACTCTCTGTGGGGAAGGGAAAATGGAGCAAATAGCACACTACAGTTATCTGTTTTGGGTACAAGGAGAGGGGATTGAGAATTCTGCAAGTAGTATAATCCCAAAATAAGATATCAAATTACAAAAATAGAAATGGACAAACCACATCTATAAGAAACAACTTGGGTGGATTTCATAATGCACAAAATAATATATATTGTATGACTTCACTTCTAAAAGCATAAAGCAAGTACAACTAAATGATAATGTCAAAGTCAGGATCATGGGTAAGAGCAATAGTGATTGGAAGGGGGCACAGTTGACACTTCCAATATTTTGGTGCTGTTCTGTTTTTTGACCTGGAAATGCTTTCATGGATTTCACTTTGTGTTAAGTCATTGAGCTATATGTTGCATTTTGTACACTTCTCTGTTTAGGTGTTTAACTCACAGTAGAGCTAAACAAAGCAGCACTGAGGAAAAAAAGCAACAAGATAATGACAAAGATGCAACGCTAAACACTCAACTTCAGTCACATAATTATTAAGACTAAAATACTAATACCATTTCATCTGTATGGACATAACTACCCAGGAAAATATGTGTTTAATTTAAAAAAATTAAACCAGTGAACTAAAAAAAATTCAGATGTCAATCTTTTTAAATCCTTTCACTGAATTAAACAAAACAAGTTTTAAGTAAACAAATGCTAACTACTGTACACAGCATAGGCCTTAATTGGGGAACAATGAAAGCATTCTTATTAAATCAGGAACAAATGAAATACATTCTTAACCATCATTATTGTTGAACACTCATTCAGTCATTCAACAAACATCTATTTAGAGTCAGCTGGTGCTAGGCACTATTCTAGGCAGCTGGGACAAATCTTTGTACAGGGCAGCTAAATAACCTGCCTTCATAAAGCTTACAGTATTAGGGGAAAACCAATAAATAGGCAAATAAATGTTCAGTTCAATTCAGTTCAGTCGCTCAGTCGTGTCCAACTCTCCGCGACCCCATGAATCACAGCACGCCAGGCCTCCCTGTCCATTACCAACTTCCAGAGTTCACTCAAACTCGTGTCCATCAAGTGGGTGATGCCATCCAGCCATCTCATTCTCTGTCGTCCCCTTCTCCTCCCTCCCCCAATCCTTCCCAGCATCAGAGTCTTTTCCAGTGAGTCAACACGTCGAGGGATAACTGCCATGGACAAAAAGTAAAGCAGAGAAAGAGAGAAAGATATAAACATTTGAAGAGAAAGAATTATCATTATTAGTAGATAGTAAAGTCATTTACTTAGAAAACCCAAGAGAATCAGCTAAAAAGCTATTCCAAGTATCAGGAATAATATTAATATTTAATCAATAGCCTGCATATATGAAAACAGCAATTTAGAAGATAAAATTTAAAGATCCAATTATAAATTATAAGAAAGAGGTAAAACATCAGGAATAAAATTGACAAGTAATATATTAGCTCTATATGATGATAACATTAAAATATTGTAAATGAACACAAAAGAGGAGATAGAAAGGCATACCATGTTCTTAGACTATAAAATTTAAGTTCATAAATAGTTTAATACTCTAATATTTAGTGTTCTCTTTTATCCCAGTAAAAATAGTTAGACAATATTTTTGGAATTTTACAAGAAGCTTATAAAGATCATATCAAGAAACAATCAAGTAAGAATGGCCAGAGAATTTCTGAAAAGTAAGAGTCCTTCTCATTTAAAGAACTAAAATATTCCAAGTGGAATGGGAATAGCCGTTCCAGGTATTAAGACATTGAAAAACTACATTAGTTAAGATTATAGATTGGCCCATGAATGTGTGTGTCTGTATCAATGAAAAATTAATAGACCCAACTATATATGCAAATATAATAAACAGTAAAGGAGGCATTACAAATAAGTGAGAAAAAAGACTGGATTATTCAATAAATAGTGTAGAAAAAAATACCAAGAAAACACAACTTTGTAACCATACTGCATCATTTCAGTTCAGTTCAGTTCAGTCGCTCAGTCGTGACCGACTCTCTGTGACCCCCATGAATCACAGCACAGCAGGCCTCCCTGTCCATCACCAACTCCCGGAGTTCACTCAAACTCATGTCCATCGAGTCAGTGATGCCATCCAGCCATCTCATACCTCATACTGAAGTAAATTCTAGGTGGGTCAAAAATGTACTGTAGGTGAAAAAAGTCATAAAACTTCTCAGGCTGGGAAAAGCCTTTTAAAATATTATTTTTAAAAGAAATACCTAAAAATATGTAAACCATATAAACTCAAAATTTCCTGCATAATAAAAAAAGCATAAATCAAGTCAGATATACAAATTCAGGAAAGATATTTGCTACTTGTATTACAATAATTTGATTTCTTCAATATCTGACTCTGTGCGACCCCATAGACGGCAGCCCACCAGGCTCCCCCGTCCCTGGGATTCTCCAGGCAAGAATACTGGAGTGGGTTGCCATTTTCTCCTCCAATGCATGAAAGTGAAAAGTGAAAGTGAAGTTGCTCGGTCGTGTCCAACTCTTCACGACCCTATGGACTGCAGCCCATCAGGCTCCTCCGTCCATGGGATTTTCCAGGCAAGAGTACTGGAGTGGGATGCCATTGCCTTCTCCAATATTTAATGACAGGAATCTTCAATCTTAATGACAGGAATCTTTAATTTTTTAGAAGTCATTTAATTTTTTAAAAATCTCCCCAAATGGGCAAAAGACATAGACATTTCACAGAAAAGAAAAACAAATAGTCCTTAGATTATGAAAGGATTTTACTTTCCCTTATAGTAAAAGAAATGCAGGTTAAAATAGCAGTGTGGATGTGTGTGCTCAGTCCTGTCTGACTCTTTGCAACCCCTTGGACTGAGGCCCACCAGGTTCTTCTATCCATGGGATTCTCCAGGCAAGAATACTGGAACGAGGTTGCCATTTCCTACACCAAGGAATCTTCCCAACCCAGGGATCAAACCTGAAACTCTTGAGTCTCCTGCATTGGCAGGCAGATTCTTTACCACTGTTCCATCTGGGAAGCCCCTCCATTCTACACTTGATCTTAGCCAAAAGTCCTCAATAAGATACAGTTTTTTAAATTTATCAGAGTGAAAAACAGGAAAGTTAAGCACACACTGTATTGTAT
Source organism: Moschus berezovskii (assembly GCF_049115385.1). Taxonomy (NCBI): domain Eukaryota; kingdom Metazoa; phylum Chordata; class Mammalia; order Artiodactyla; family Moschidae; genus Moschus; species Moschus berezovskii. The sequence continues at coordinate 26,589,387 of NC_142466.1, forward strand.
TGTCCTGTGTGTCAGAAAATAGATACCTTCATAAATTACAGTAGGGGTGTACGCTGATACATGTTATCAAAATTTTTAAATGTAAATCATTTTATTCAGCATTCCACTTCTAGGCATGTTTGCTACAGATGCGCTTACACAGATAAAAAATGACGCCTATAAAAATAAGTACAAAATAGTTGGTAATAAATTGGAAAAATCTTAAATGTTCATCAACAAGAAACCAGCAAATATTACAGGATGTTAAAACTGAAGTTTCCTCCAGGACATATATGAAGTTCCAAAGACAGATTGTTATGTATTGAATTTACAAAGCACTTCGGTAAAAAAATTTCATCAAATCTAAAAACTTTTGTTCATCAAAGAACACAATCAACATGGTGAAAAGGCAACTTACAGAAATGGGAGAAAGTATATGCAAACTACAAACTGAAAAAGCAGTTAATATCCAGAATATATGAAGAACTCCTATAACTCAACCATAGAAAATCAAATAACACAACTTAAAAATAGGCAATGACTTGAATGGATATTTCTCCAAAGACTGCATACAAATTGCCAACAACCATATGAAAAGATGCTCCGCATAATAATCATCAAAAAATGCAAATCAAAACCACAAGGAGATATAACTTCACACCCATTAGGAAAAGCAAACTAACAAGTGTTCGTCCAAATTTGTAAAAGTTGAAACTCCTGTACTCTCTTGATAGGATTCTAAAGTGATTGTATCCACTGTGGCAAACAACGTGATGGTTCCTCAAAAAGTAAAACTAGAACTATATGATCCAAGCAATCCCACTCCTGGAGTTATAGCCAAAAGAACTGAAAGCAGGGTATCAGATAGGTATTTGTCCACCCATCGTCACAGCAGTACTATTCACAACAGCCAAGTAATAGAAGCAAACAGCAAGGATAAACAAAATGTAGCTTATACACACAGTGGAATACTGCTGCTGCTGCTGCTGCTGCTAAGTCACTTCAGTCGTGTCCAACTCTGTGTGACCCCCATAGATGGAAGCCCACCAGGCTCCCCCTTCCCTGGGATTCTCCAGGCAAGAACACTATGCATCCTTAAAAAGGAAAGCATTTCTGTCACATGCTACATGGATGAAACTTAAGGATATTATGCTGAGTGGACTAAGCGCCAATATGCAAATTCTGTATGCTTTCACTTATATGGGTTATCTAAAGTAGTTGAATTGATACATATAGAAAGTAGAATGGTAGTTACCAAGTTTTGGGTCAGGAAGAAAAGGGGAGTTGTTTAATAGGTATAGACTTTCAGTTCTGCAAGATAAACAAGTTCAGGAGATCTATTCCATAAAAATGTGAATAAACACTACTGAACTCTACACCTGAAACCAACTAAGATGCTAAATTTTATGTGTTTTCTACCACAATAAAAAAAAAACGTAATGACTAACACTTAATCCAACATTACTAACAAGCACTTTATATGAATTTATTCCTTTAAACCTTACCGGGACTCCATGAGGAACATAGGGCTGTTATGTCAGTTTTACAGATGAGGAAACTGAAGTTCAGAGAGTTTAAGTAATTTCACTTATAACTGAAAAAGAAGGATGTGAATCCAACCAATTGATTTCTAGAGTCTATTTCTCAAAGAGCTAACCATGCTACTTCCTTACCAACTGCTGCTGCTGCTGCTGCTGCTAAGTCACTTCAGTCGTGTCCGACTCTGTGTGACCCCATAGACGGAAGCCCACCAGGCTCCCCCGTCCCTGGGATTCTCCAGGCAAGAACACTGGAGTGGGTTGCCATTTCCTTCTCCGATGTGTGAAAGTGGAAAGTGAAAAGTGAAAGTGAAGTCGCTCAGTCGTGTCCGACCCTTAGCGACCCCACGGACTGCAGCCTACCAGGCTCCTCCATCCATGAGATTTTCCAGGCAATAGTACTGGAGTGGCTTTCCATTGCCTTCTCTGCCTTACCAACTACTCAGAGCCAATTTCAAGACTGATGGATGCCTCAGGCCAGATGAAGCTATAAAAATAATTCAGAGAGCCCAGAAGTAAACCCACACACCTGTGATTAACTAATCTATAACAAAGAGAGCAAGAATATACAATGGAGAAAAGATAGTCTCTTTAACAAGTGGTGCTGGTAAAGCTGGATCAGTTCAGTTCAGTTCAGTCCAGTCGCTCAGTCGTGTCCGACTCTTTGCGACCCCATGAATCACAGCATGCCAGGCCTCCCTGTCCATCACCAACTCCCGGAGTTCACTCAAACTCATGTCCACAGAGTCGATGATGCCATCCAGCCATCTCATTCTCTGTCATACCCTTCTCCTCCTGCCCCCAACCTTTCCTAGCATCAGAGTCTTTTCCAGTGAATCAACTCGTCACGTGAGGTGGCCAAAGTATTGCAGTTTCAGCTTTAGCATCAGTCCTTCCAATGAACACCCTGGATTGATCTCCTTTAGAATGGACTGGTTGGATCTCCTTGCAGTCCAAGGGACTCTAAGGAGTCTTCTCCAGCACCACAGTTCAAAAGCATCGATTCTTCGGCAATCAGCTTTCTTCACAGTCCAACTCTCACATCCATACATGACCACTGGAAAAACCATAGCCTTGACTAGACAGACTTTTGTTGGCAAAGTAATGTCTCTGCTTTTAAATATGCTATCCAGGCTGGTCATAACTTTCCTTCCAAGGAGTAAGCGTCTTTTAATTTCCTGGCTGCAATCAGCATCTGCAGTGATTTTGGAGCCAAAAAAATAAAGTCTGACACTGTTTCCACTGTTTCCCCATCTATTTCCCATGAAATGATGGGACCAGATGCCATGATCTTTGTTTTCTGAATGTTGAGCTTCAAGCCAAACTTTTCACTCTCCTCTTTCACTTTCATCAAGAGGCTTTTGAGTTCCTCTTCACTTTCTGCCATAAGGGTGCTGTCATCTGCATATTTGAGGTTATTGATATTTCTCCCAGCAATCTTGATTCCAGCTTGTGCTTCTTCCAGCCCAGCGTTCCTCATGATGTACTCTGCATATAAGTTAAATAAGCAGGGTGACAATATACAGCCTTGACGTACTCCTTTTCCTATTTGGAACCAGTCTGTTGCTCCATGTACAGTTCTAACTGTTGTTCCTGACCTGCATACAGGTTTCTCAAGCGGAAGGTCAGGTGGTCTGGTATTCCCATCTCTTTCAGAATTTTCCACAGTTTATTGTGATCCACACAGTCAAAGGCTTTGGCATAGTCAATGAAGCAGAAATAGATGTTTTTCTGGAACTCTCTTGCTTTCTCCATGACCCAGCGGATGTTGGCAATTTGATCTCTGGTGCCTCTGCCTTTTCTAAAACCTGCTTGAACATCTGGAAGTTCACGGTTCACATACTGCTGAAGCCTGGCTTGGAGAATTTTGAGCATGACTTTACTAGCGTGTGAGATGAGTGCAATTGTGTGCTAGTTTGGGCATTCTTTGACATTCTCTTTCTTTGGGCTTGGAATGAAGACTGACCTTTTCCAGTGGCCACTGCTGAGTTTTCCAAATTTGCTGGCATATTGAGTGCAGCACTTTCACAGCATCATCTTTCAGGATTTGAAATAGCTCAATTGGAATTCCATCACCTCCACTAGCTTTGTTCATCGGGATGCTCTCTAAGGCCCACTTGACTTCACATTCCAAGATGTCTGGCTCCAGGTGAGTGATCACACCATCGTGATTATCTTCATCATGAAGCTCTTTTTTGTACCGTTCTTCTGTGTATTCTTGCCACCTCTTCTTAATATCTTCTGCTTCTGTTAGCCCCATACCATTTCTGTCCTTTATCGAGCCCATCTTTGCATGAAATGTTCCCTTGATATCTTTAACTTTCTTGAAAAGATCTCTTGTTTTTCCTATTCTGTTGTTTTCCTCTATTTCTTTGCATTGATCACTGAGGAAGGCTTTCTTATCTCTCCTTGCAATTCTTTGGAACTCTGCATTCAGATGCTTATATCTTTCCTTTTCTCCTTTGCTTTTCGCTTCTCTTCTTTTCACAGCTATTTGTAAGGCCTCCTCAGACAGCCATTTTGCTTTTTGCATTTCTTTTCCATGGGGATGGTCTTGGTCCCTGTCTCCTGTACAGTGTCATGAACCTCTGTCCAGAGTTCATCAGGCACTCTATCTATCAGATCTAGTCCCTTAAATCTATTTCTTACTTCCACTGTATAATCATAAGGGATTTGATTTAGGTCATATCTGAATGGCTTAGTGGTTTTCCCTACTTTCTTCAATTGAAGTCTGAATTTGGCAATAAGGAGTTCATGATCTGAGCCACAGTCAGCTCCCAGTCTTGTTTTTGCTAACTGTATACAGCTTCCCCATCTTTGGCTGCAAAGAATATAATCAATCTGATTTCGGTGTTGACCATCTGGTGATGTCCATGTGTAGAGTCTTCTCTTGTGTTGTTGGAAGAGGGTGTTTGCTATGACCAGTGCGTTCTCTTGGCAAAACTCTATTAGCCTTTGCCCTGCTTCATTTCGTGCTACAAGGGCAAATTTGCCTGTTACTCCAGGTGTTTCTTGACTTCCTACTTTTGCATTCCAGTCCCCTATAATGAAAAGGACATCTTTTTTGGGTGTTAGTTCTAAAAAGTCTTGTAGATCTTTATAGAACCGTTCAACTTCGGCTTCTTCAACATTACTGGTTGGGGCATAGACTTGAATTACTGTAATATTGAATGGTTTGCCTTGGAAACGAACAGAAATCATTCTGTCGTTTTTAAGATTGCATCCAAGTACTGCATTTCGGACTCTTTTGTTGACCCTGATGGCTACTCCATTTCTTCTAAGGGATTCCTGCCCACAGTAGTAAATATAATGGTCATCTAAGTTAAATTCACCCATTCCAGTACATTTTAGTTCACTGATTCCTAGAATGTCGACGTTCACTCTTGTCATCTCCTGTTTGACCACTTCCAATTTGCCTTGATTCATAGACCTAACATTCCAGGTTCCTATGCAATATTGCTCTTTACAGCAAAGCTGGATAGCTATGTGTAAAAGCATGAAATGAGATTATTCCCTTATACCATATACAAAATAAACTCAAAAATGCTTTCAAGACTTAAATATAAGGCAAGATACCATAAAATTCCCATTAGAGAACATAGGCAGAACATTCTTTGACATAAATTGTAGCAGTACTTCCTTATATCAGTCTCCCTGGGCAAAAGAAATAAGAGCAACAACAAACAAATGGGGTCTATTCAAACTTTGCACAGGAAAGGAAACCATCAGTAAAACAAACAAACAAAAAGCAACCTATGGAACAAAGTGGGGAGTGTGGAGGCCCACAGGAAATATTTGTAAGTGATGCAGCAAACAAGAAGTTGATATTCAAAATATACAAACAGCTCATAAAATTCAATACCAAAAAAAAGCAAGCAATCCAATAAAAAATTAGGCAGAATACCTTAATAGACATTTGCAAAGAAGATATACAGAGGGCTAACAGGCATATGAAATCATGTCCAATATCACTAATTATTCAGTTCAGTTCAGTTCAGTCGCTCAATTGTGTCCAACTCTCCGCAACCCCATGAATCACAGCACGCCAGGCCTCCCTGTCCATCACCAACTCCCGGAGTTCACTCAAACTCATGTCCACAGAGTCGGTGATGCCATCCAGCCATCTCATTCTCTGTCGTACCCTTCTCCTCCTGCCCCCAACCTTTCCTAGCATCAGAGTCTTTTCCAGTGAATCAACTCGTCACGTGAGGTGGCCAAAGTATTGCAGTTTCAGCTTTAGCATCAGTCCTTCCAATGAACACCCAGGATTGATCTCCTTTAGAATGGACTGGTTGGATCTCCTTGCAGTACAAGGGACTCTCAAGAGTCTTCTCCAACACCACAGTTCAAAAGCATCAATTCTTCGGCGCTCAGCTTTCTTCACAGTCCAACTCTCACATCCATTATTAGAGGAATGCAGATCAAAACCATGATGAAGTATTTCCTCACACCCTCAGAGTGGATGTCATCAAAAAGTCTACAAATAATAAATGCTGGGGAGTGGTGGAGAAAAGGAAACACTCGTATACTGTTGGTGGGAATGAAAGTTGCTGCAGCCACTGTGAAGAACAGTATGGAGGTTCCATAAAAAACTAAAAACAGGATTACCATATGATCCAGCTGTTCCATTCCTGAGCATATAACTGGAAAAAAATAATCAAAAAGCCTAATTTGAAAAGATATGTGCATCCCTATTTGCAACACTACTTATAATAGCCAAGATGTGGAAGCAACCCAAGGACTCATCAACAGATGATTAACTTAAAAAGATGTGGTATGTATTTTACATATACATACATATGTATATAATGGAATATTACTAAGCCATGAAAAAGAATGAAATAATGCCATTTGCAATGATGTGGATGAAGCTTGTGGAGAGTAATCTAATTAGTGAATTAGAAAATACTATATGATATCACTTATATGTGGAACCTAAAAAAATAATACAAATGAATGTTTATACAAAATAGAAACAGACTTATAGGAAACAAACTTGTGATTACCAAAGGAGAGAGAAGTTGGGGAGGAACAAGTTAGTAGTATAGGATGGATTAACAGGTATAAACTACTATATATAAAATAGATAAGCAATGAGGATTTATTGCATAGCACAGGGAATTATACCCATTATCTTATAATAACCTATAATGGAATATAATCTGCAAAGAAACTGAATCACTATGCTATACACCTGAAACTAATATTATAAACCAACTATACTTGAAAAAAACACTTCAAAGGATGAAACAATGGAGGAGTTTGTGAAGAGTTTTTGTTTTTTTTGGAGAGAAGTGTTGCAGTGATGTGAAGGCGAAAGAGTGAGGGATTTCTCCTCTTTCACCTCAAGGAAGGAGCAGGGCCAAATGCAAAACTTAAGGAGCTATTTTTTTTTTTAAGTGAGCTATCTTTTTTCTATTATGAATAATGCTGCAATGAATATTTTTATGTGGATATATGTTTTCATTTCTCTTGGGCATATCAATAGAGACAGAAAATAGATTAGTAGTTGGCTAGGGCTGTGGAGAAAAGGGACTGAATGCAAATGTGTTTTGTGGGGTGATTAATATGTTCTAAAATTGTGATTTAAAAACTCTGAGAATACACTAAAATTCATTCAATTGTATACTTTAAATAAAAACTCTGATGTGAATTGTACCTTAACAAAGCTATTATTTGTAAAATTTAAAGAGGATGCCAAACAGTAATCAAGATAAATAATACTTAATGTAAGATTTTAGAAGTCAAAATTAATGCAGAACCAACCCACATTGAACAAAATATCAAAATTTTAAATAAAGATGAGTTGTTTGTTTGTTTTTAGGACCTTGCATTATTGTGCAAGGAAAGAGTCATTTCTAAACAGTCCTTCTTTCAGGCCAGCACAGCCATTGTGTTCTTCCCTCTAGGCATGTTTATGTGGGTGGGCAAAAGTGTGCAAACACATTGGACAAAAGCGAGGCTTTATAGGACTTTCCTGGAGATACAGTGGTTAAGAATCTGCTTGTCAATGAAGGGGACATGGTTGCAGTCCCTGGCCTGGGAAGATTCAACATCCTATGGAGGAAATAAGCCTGTGAATCACAACTACTGAAGTCCACAGGTTCCAGAGTCCATGCTCTGCAAAAAGAGAAGCCACTGCAATGAGAAGCCCGCACACCATATCTAGAGAGTCGGTCCTGCTCACCACAACTAGAGAAAGCCCATGCACAGCAATGAAGACCCAGCACAGCCATAAATAAATAAAAAAAATTTTAAAAGAAAGAATTAAAATTTTTTAAAAGTGAGGCTTTATATATACTCATAAGGGGAAGCTTTTCACTTTCTTTCACTTGGTTCAAAACATAGGAGGATAATTTGTTAACAGTATAGAGGGATGTACATCTTTCTTTTGCTTCAGACTCTATTGTAATTCAGCAAAGTACTAGAAAAGAGCTTTGATTGAGGACAGTGGGAAAACTTGAGATGTGTAGCCTGTCGAGGACCCCACGGGAGCTGAGGAGTCCACAGGATAAGAAATGGGGGTTAACCAACCACTTAATGAAAAAGCCAAGAGAGGTCTGTTGTGTTGAGTAGACCACAGCCCCAAAATTGTCAGGGTAAAAGATATGATTCTCTTATGTACAAGTTATGGACATTAAAAAGAACCAGGTTGAGGCCATCTTTAGTTTGGCCTAAGAGGGCATCTAGAAACTGGCAGAGGGTGAGGGGACCCATCACTGAATAACTATGGAAGGTGAACTATCTGGCAGGGAAATGTAAGCTGAGGCAGTATAGGAAAGACCCTGCTGAAAGAAAAAGTACATGGCCCCCATGTCAAGAGTGTTGTATTTCATGGGACCCTGCAGAGAACCTCTGAAAAGCGCACCAGAAAGTCCACTTTAGACATATGTTTGGTCTAGGGGGCATGAAAAGATCTTGATGACCCAGATAACCATGATGGTGTGATCATTCACCTAGAGCCAGACATCCTAGAATGTGAAGTCAAGTGGGCCTTAGGAAGCATCACTACAAACAAAGCTAGTGGAGGTGATGGAATTCCAGTTGAGTTATTTCAAATCCTAAAAGATAATGCTGTGAAAGTGTTTCACTCAATATGCTGGCAAATTTGGAAAACTCAGCAGTGGTCACAGGACTGGTAAAGGTCAGTCTTCATTCCAATCCCAAAGAAAGGCAATGCCAAAGAACGCTCAAACTACCACACAGTTGCACTCATCTCACACAGTAGCAAAGTAATGCTCAAAATTCTCCAAGCCAGGCTTCACCAATACATAAACCATGAACTACCAGATGTTCAAGCTGGATTTAGAAAAAGCAAAGGAACCAGAGATCAAATTGCCAACATCTGTTGGATCATCAAAAAAGCAGGAGAGTTCCAGGAAAAACATCTGCTTCTGCTTTATTGACTACACCAAAGCCTTTGACTGTGTGGATCACAACAAACTCTGGAAAATTCTTAAAAAAATGGGAATAGCAGACCACCTGACCTGCCTCTTGAGAAATCTGTATGCAGGTCAAGAAACAACAGTTACAGCTGAACATGGAACAACAGACCGGTTCCAAATCGGGAAAAGAGTATGTCAAGGTTGTATTTTGACACCCTGCTTATTTAACTTATATGCAGAGTACATCATGAGAAACTCTGGACTGGATGAAGCACAATCTGGAATCAAGATTGCTGGGAGAAATATCAATAACCTCAGATATGCAGATGACACCACCCTTATGGCAGGAAGAGAAGAAGAACTAAAGAGCCTCTTGATGAAAGTGAAAGAGGAGAGTGAAAAAACTGGCTTGAAGCTGAACATTCAGAAAACTAAGATCATGGCATCTGGTCCCATCACTTCATGGCAAATAGATGGGGAAACAATGGAAACAGTGACAGACTTTATTTTTGGGGGGGCTCCAAAATCACTGCAGATGGTGATTGCAGCCTTGAAATTAAAAGATGCTGGCTCCTTAGAAGAAAGGCTATGACTAACCTAGACAGCATATTAAAAAACAGAGACATTACTTTGCCAACAAAGATCCATCTAGCCAAAGCCATGGTTTTTCCAGTAGTCATGTATGGATGTGAGATTTAGACTATAAAGAAAGCTGAGCACCAAAGAACTGATGCTTTTGCACTGTGGTGTTGGAGAAATCTTAAGAGTCTTGAGAGTCTTAAGAGTCCCTTGGATATCCCTTGATCAAACCAGTCAATCCTAAAGGAAATCAGTCCTAAATATGCATTGGAAGGACTGATGCTAAAGCTGAAATTCCAATACTTTGGCCACCTGATGCGAAGAACTGACTCATTGGGAAAGACCCTAATGCTGGGAAAGATTGAAGTCAGGAGGAGAAGGGGATGATGGAGAATGAGATGGTTGGATGGCATCACTGACTCGATGGACATGAGGTTTAGCAGGCTTCAGGAGTTGGTGATGGACAGGGAAGCCTGGTGTGTTGCAATCCATGGGGTCACAAAGAGTCAGACAGGACTTAGTGACTGAGCTGAACTGACCTGAGAGGGCACGAGGAAATACCGCTTGAAAGGGATCAGTCCAAATATCTTGCCCTTCCGCATCCTCCCAGTTCTAACCCTGGAGGGCTCAAAGACTAGCAGATTTCAAGGGTCAGGGGTAGGGGTTTGGAGGGGCTCCATAAGGAAGAAGAGTTTCACATCAAAACAACACTGTTCCTTAAGCTTGGTGTGGTATATCAATTTTGAATTGATTATCTCTGAATTTTGACTAATCTCTAAGACAGTGCATTCTGATTTCTGAATTCAGTCTGTGTTTTGACAAAATGACTATAGGATTATATAATCTCTTGAAAGGGAGCAAAAAAGTCAAGTAGATCTGCCCAAGCTTCCTCCTTAGGGGCAGGGGAAGATTATACCTACCAATTATATCTTGTGGGTCTCAGTGACATAATTATTCATGGATATAAAATAAAATATTAAGCACAATTAAAAAGGATGCAGCAATTGTATATGTTTGTATATGGAACTACCTTCAAGATATAATAAGTTTTAAAAAGTATAAAACTGTGTCTGCTGTATGCTATCATTGCATGTATATATATATATATAAACACATGCATGCATGCTAGGTCGCTTCAGTTGTGTCCAACTATTGGTAACACTATGGGCTGCGGCCCGTGAGGTTCCTGGGTCCATGGGATTCTCCAGGCAAGTATACTGGAGTGGGTCGCCATGCCCTCCTCCAGGGGATCTTCCCGACTCGGCCCAAATCCACATCTCCTACACCTCCTGCACTGACAGGCAAGTTCTTTACCACTAGCACCACCTGGGAAGCCCATATAAACATGTACATATATATGTATTTTGTATGCACAGAAACCATTCATTTTTGGAGATTTACACTAGAATTGGTAACAGTAATTGTCTCTAGGGAAAGGATCCACATTGATGGAAGGCAAGAGTAGGAAGAATACTTCCTTCTCACTATACACACCTTTGTATATTTTGCATTTTGTACTGTGTATTGCCTATTCAAAAAATTAAAGTTAATTAAAAAGAAAATAAATGATTTCAGGCTCACACATAAGGATGGCCAAATGAAATCTTATTACAGAATAGACAACAAAAAAATAGTAAACACTAGACCAAAAATATCGTATATTCAAGGAAAGGGGCATAGCCTAAGGCCATTTTTTTAAAAAAAGGAGTCAAGGGAGGAAGTGGTTAAGACTCCATGTTTCCAATACAAGGGGCACATTCTATCCTTGGTGAGGGAAACTAAGATCTCACATGCCATTCAGCACAGCCAAAAAGTAAAAATTATTGAAAACAAAAATTAGTTAACAAAATAAGAAAAGGGTTTGGAAGACAGCATGATGTATCTCTCAACATCAGCCTCCAACCTGCCCTAACCCCACCTAAATTGCACTACTGAGGTCACTGAGGGGTTCTCTATGGCCTTCTTGTTTTCTGAAAGGGAAAAATGAGAATTAACACAAGGTATAGGTAGATGAGAGACGTAAATATTTCATTTGTAGCTGAAAGAAGTTAAGTGGATGACACAGTTTAGAGTTAGAACAAAATGAGCAACCAGCTAAAACCCAGAATTAATTATGCTTATCTACCAAATCACAGGCATCATTATCCATCAGAGAAGTAACTATCATCTTTGGCACAAAGAGTTAAGAAAGGTCAGAATACAGTGCTAAGGGATCTCACTCAATAGGAAACATACCATTGGAAGTGGACAACTTTCACTTTTCTTTATCCTGACTGGAGAGTAGTGGAAATGGTTCCTAAGGAGAACGAGATGATAAAAAGCAAGTGAACAATGAAGTGAAAGAAGTGAGGTCTACACTCAGAATTAAGAGACCACGTTAATTCCAAGTAAATTCTTCTTTAAGAGTGAGATGTACCACCACTGCCCAAGCAGGAGCAATAAACCTTGGTAGAAAATCTTTAATATAATTTATGAAGCGATAGTAGAACCCAGATGTTCACATAATCTTGAGTTCTCCTTCTTCCCCACTTTGCCGTCTTGGTTCGAGAAAAAAAAACCTAGAACACTAAATTCCTAGCTATCAACTATTTATGAAGAGAAAGCAAACTGGTTTTAGCTAAAGTAGCATTGGAGAAGGAAATGGCAATCCACTCCAGTGTTCTTGCCTGGAGAATCCCAGGGACGGGGAGCCTGGTGGCTGCAGTCTATGGGGTCGCACAGAATCGGACACAACTGAAGCGACTTAGCAGCAGCAGCAAGTTATCAAAACATTCCTTTAATTACAAGAAAACAAATAGAGGTCCAGACACATGCAGATGCATAATGAAAATAAATAGTAGGCAATAACACAAACGTATTAGGAAGGGAGAAAAAACATATAAAAGACCGACATTGAACCAAACCTAGAAAAAAGTATAATGCAAGAAAGTGAATTAATTTCTCTGCAAAGCTTTGCCATGTAGAATAAGCTTAAGGAAAACAAGAACTCAAAAATGAGTTTTGAAACAGTGGAATGAAGAAAAGAGGAATTGCAAACCTAAGGAAGAAGAGAGCTAAAACAATGTCATAATGGACTAATAATAAATTTTAAAAGCAAGAAAGAACTGACCTGAGGTACTCATAGGAATGCAAATGAATAATAAAGTTAATAAATTGGAAGGTCATGGCACAGTGGTAAACAATCTACCTATCAATGCACAAGACGCAAGAGACATGGATTCCATCCCTGGGTTGGGAAGATACCCTAGACGAGGAAATGGCAACCTGCTCCAGTATTCTTGCCTGGAGAATTCCATGGACAGAGGCGTCTGGTTGGGCTTAGAATCCATGGGATCACAAAGTGTCTGACCGAATTGAGCATGCACACATGCATAGAAGTGGAAAACTGACAAATTCCAAGTAACAGAATAGTGTCTCTTAGGTTAGAAAATTCAGAGAAGCATAGCAATGTACTCAAAGACATAATTTCTTTTTTTTTTTAATTTAGGAGAATATTTCTTTGAATTGAAGCAAAAGTTTAATCTGCAGATTGAAAAGTAACATATATTTCAATTAGGAAGACTCATCTCTGAGATAAATCCACAGTTAAATTACCAATCTTCAAGGATAAAGAATTCTTCAGGCACCTAAAAAAACACAGCAAATCTCCAACAAAGGGAAATATCCATGCTGGTCTCATATTATTCCACAGTAACTAACAATCAGTGATGTCACTGGAAAATATCTAAGAAATTTTGGAGTAAAGAAATATAACAGTAATGTAAATGTCCAACATACACAAAGTATACATGTATACAAGATAAACAACAGCAGTATGTAGAACAGGCAGATGTTTTCAAAGATGAAAGAAGTCTGAAAATACAACACCCATGCACACTTCTTCACTAAAACCACACAAAACATAAACCAAAAAAACAGAAGAACACAGGTTACTTGTTGATGAAATCCAACTACTTAAGAGATGATGGAAAAATAAAGAGAAAAAGTTTTGGGCAAACACTGAATCAATTTAAAATGTGTCTAAATTATAGAACAGGATGTTAATGTAAAAACCTTGGCCATATATAAATAATAATATAAATAACAAGATTGAGAGGTAGGGAGAGGGGCAAAAAGAGAAGTTAATATCTTCATCTTTCAGAGCAGGGAAACATTCAATGCCATCGACAAATTGAAATGGGTAGGTTTTAAAGCTATGACTCAACATTTGCATGTTTTTAGTCATCTCTTCTTAATTTTAGAGGGATCTCTTAAGAAATAATATAATTCGTATTGGATACAACGTTTATTTGAAATTTAGCAGTCCATTCCAATTCATTTCTACTTCATTTGACTTCTTCCTAATTCATTCAGTTCAGTTCAGTTAAGTCGCTCAGTTGTGTCCGACTCTTTGCGACTCCATGAATCACAGCACGCCAGGCCTCCCTGTCCATCACCAACTCCTGGAGTTCACTCAAACTCATGTCCGTCGAGTTGGTGATGCCATCCAGCCATCTCATTCTCTGTCGTCCCCTTCTCCTCCCGCCCCCAACCTTTCCCAGCATCAGAGTCTTTTCCAGTGAGTCAACTCGTAGCATGAGGTGGCCAAAGTACCTAATTTATTACTTATTTATAAAAATACTAAGTATTATAAAATAAAAAAATAGCAAGTACTGTGTGCTAATAATGGTTAAAAAGGGATTTGGGGTGATTTTTATGAAAAAGTTCTTTTTACTTTTCTGCATGACTTGAACTCATTAAAATGAGCAAGTGTTACATTTACAAAATCAATGAAGAATTTTTCTTTAAAAATGAACAGAAAAGATAAAAACAAGGAAACATTTCAGTTATTTTAATACACTTATATTTAGCTCAATAGAAACAGTGTTGTAATTTAATTATTTCTGAGACTTAAGATTTTCTGTGCACTCAGATATATCTCATCTTCAAATTCCAGATAAGCGCTTCCATTTGAAAATCCTTTGATTCTGTAAACAGAATTTAGCATGCAGGATAAGTCCAAACACTTAAATTACTGACTTTGCTGCTAAATCAACAGTATAGATGTGATTCAGGGTTTGAGCCAGAGGAAATGATGAAGGTTTGAGAGTGGAGTTATTACATTATAATAAGAATGTAAAAAACTGCTTCTGCTTTTATGAAGTCATTTTTGTTCTGTTCCCTTCTGCTTATTCCTCCACCCATTTGAATTCATCCTCATTTCTTTGCGGAAATCTCATTTTTACAAATGCTCTTCTCACATACATAAGTATGATACGTTCAGGTTAAAAACAATACTCACAGAACATGAACTACAGAACTACATAGGCTTTTAAAGTATGTATATATTCATACAGGCTACTTATGGTGTGTGTGTGTGTGTGTGTGTGTGTGTGCGCGCTCAGTCACTCAGTCATGTCCAAATCTTTGCAACCCTGTGGACTGTAGCCCACCAGACTCCTCTGTCCATGGGGATTTTTCCAGGCAAGAATACTGGAGTGGGTTGTCATCTCCTTCTCCCGGTGATCTTCCTGACCCAGGAATCGAACCCACGTTTCTTGCTTCTCCTTCATTGGCAGGTAGATTCTTTACCACCTCATTGTTTGTGAAGCCCATGGGCTACTTACTACATAAAAATTTCCTTCTCAGACTCCTTAGGATTTTTAGTTCATTACATGAGTTCCCTAAAGTCAAAGTGCCTGGCACAACTTTGTCTTTGTAAATCCTAGAGAGTAGATGTTACAGATAACTCGTTTATGATGAGAATTATTTTTTTTTCACTACATGGATGTGGTAAGTAGAATAATGACCCTCCCCTAAGATGTCTATGTCCGAACCTCTCAATTTTGTAAATGTACAGCAAAGGGAAATTAAGGTTGCTAATCTGATGACCCTGAGATAGGGAGAGTATCCTGGATTATCCAAGTAGGCCCAATGTAATCATAAGAGTGTTTATAAGTGAAAGAAAGAAACAAGAGAGTCAGTATCAGAGGGATACAATGTGAGGAAGACTCCACCACCATCATTGCCTTTGAAGATGTCAAGGGGCCACCAGCCAAGGAATATAGGCAGTCTCAAGGAACTAGACAAAACAATGAAACATATTCTTCCCCTCAGCCTCCAGAAGGCAGGCAGCCCTCCTAACAACTTGATCATAGCCCCCAAAGACCTGGGCTTATGACATACAAAGGTTTTGTTTTAAGCCATTGCTTGTGGTAAGTTGTTGCAGCAACAGTAGACATCTAATCCAGTAAATAAGAGGTGAAGACACAGCACAACCTTTCTCCATGGACCATGCTTCTGAATTTCCATGGAAACAGGGCAGGCTTTAGGCAAAACAAAAAGTAGCTGTCTAAAGCAACTTGCTCCCTCTCAGCATCTTACTGCTCCTTTTGGGTAACCTTGCCTAACAAAACCACAGGATTTAAAAAATAAAAAGGGCACTGTCTGCTATATACCTATACTACACTGCCCTTCCAGGACCACTTTTCCCCCTCTACCATTCATTTCTAAGACCTAGGTGGTGGGGGAAACAGTTGCAATGAGAGAGAATGGCATGCACAAAAAGACTGGGTGTCTGAACATAGAAACAAGGCAAGAGATTCATTATCCAGAAGACAGGCATTCCAAGAGTTCCATCTTTTGTCTTCCTGGGGAGAATGTAAGAGGGACAAGGAAGCAGGGCCGAGAGGACACAAACAGTTGGCAAGTAAATCCTGTAGCAAAAATAAAAAATGAGCAAATACCTAGGCAGGTAAATATTCCCTGATATTAAACAGGGAAGTTGAAAAGCAGGTATTGAACACCAGGACAGGTGATGAATAAGATCTGTGTATGGTCATAACAGGCAGTTAATTATATGAGAATCTAGTAATCCCCACTAGCAAAGAAAAGGGAAAACAAAGTAGGAGCTTTCTAACTAGAAAATTATGGTCAAAGTAATAGCAATAAAGTCTGTAAATTGCTGGGCAATTCTTAAAACAATCTTTATAAACAGAATGTTAACACTTCAAATAATATGATGTCTTAACCTTATTAAAGTATTATCAATATAAAGCTTCTTAAGGAGGGACTGGAATAGAATGTATTCTATACTTTGGGTAGACTGTGTCAATTAATATACTGCTGCATAATGAACCACACCAAAACTCAGTGGCTTAAAGCAGTAAGCACTTATTATTCCTCATGTGTCTATGGGTCGGCCGGGCAGTTCCTCTCTTAGCTGGCATTATTCATGTATCACTTGTGGAACCTGCAGGCAACTCTCCTGATTTTGTCTGGGAGTTGACTGGCTGTTGGCTGGCTGGGATGTCCTAGTCTGGCATACCTGGGTTCTCCTCCACATGCTCTCATGTCTGAACATGCTCCTCTGAGATTATTAAAATAGTAGTGTCAGGATACCAAGGGAGAGGGAAAGTGTAAGGATTCTTGAGGCCAGGGTACACAAATGGTACACTGTCACCACTGCCACATTCTCTTGATGAAAGCACTTCACAAAACAAGCCCAGATTCTAAGGGTATTGATGGAGACAACTTCTCTTGATGGGAGAAACTGCAGTGTCACATTATAAAGGACATATTCTTTTGCTCAAGCCTGTAGCAGAGGTTCTCAAATTTTCAGTCATCAGAATCTTCTGGAAGGCTTCTTAAAACTTAGATTTCTAGGTCTACTTGGGTTTCTGATTCAGTAAGTCTGGAATGAGGCCTAATTATTTTGCATTTCTAATAGTTTCTCAGATGATGATGGTGATGATGTTTGTAGATCATACTCTGAGAACCACTGGTCTGTAGTTCACTCCTCTCTATCAGAAAAAAAAAAATTTAACATACATGTACTTTTATTTCTGAATAAACTATTTCCTGCATAGCATAACATTTATTATTCAAAATATATTTATCTTCTAGTAAAACAAGTAAGTGTTGGTCACTCGGTCATGTCCAATTCTTTGTGACCCCATGGACTGTAGCCTACCAGGTTTCTCTTGTCCATGGGATTCTCCAGGCAAGAATACTGGAGTGGGTTGCCATGCCCTCCTCCAGGGAATCTTTCTGATCCAGGGATTGAACCTGGGTCACCTGCATTGCAAGCAGATTCATTACAGTCTGAACCACCAAGGAAGCCCAGTAAAGTAAGAAAAGTTTAAAATATAAGTCCTTTTAGAGGATTTTGATTTTCCCTTTTTTCTGAAAAATATAATTTCCTTTTCGAGGTGGCACCCTAAGCATGTAATAAACTCTAGTCAATCAAAAACTATTGAAAGATGTTCTTTTCTCTCTCTCCTCTCTCTACCTGTTTTACTTTCCATCCCACTTCACACAACTACAATTAGGTCAGTAAGGGGAAGGTCTTGATTCAAATGAGAAAATTGTGTTTTATATTTAAAGTTAACTAGAAGCAAGTAACTGAATAACTTAAAAGTGTATTCATGTTTCATTTTCTTATTTAACAGATAAAGGAATAGGCTCAGAGGAGTTGAGTAACTTATATCCAAACCCTATTTTTGTTTGGTCACCTCTGCCTGACTGTCATAAACACACATGATCTAAATTAACTGACATCTACCTTCTCTTTTTATCTTAGGTCTCCAAGTAAGGAGGGCGGTGCTTCCCAGGTGGCTCAGTGGTAAAGAATCTGCCTGACAATGTAGGAGACGAAGTTTCGATCCCTGGTCAGGAAGATCCCCTGGAGGAGATCACCCCAGTGTTCTTGCCTGGAGAAGCCCATGGACAACGAGTCTGGCCGGCTACAGTTCATAGAATCACAAAGAGTTGGACATGACTGAGCGACTGACCGATCAACTGCAAGTAATTCTGAAGATCTTTTGTAAACTACAAGTTAATTGTGACTTCCTGGCTATTAGCAAATGCTCCCTGTTTTCTATTCTTTATTTACAAGAGGTAAAGAAGTAATTACTGGATTCTCACCTATTTTTTGAGAATACAGAGATTATTTACATTACACTGAATAAATGAGACTTAGATAGATAGTTTTATCTAAAATTATACACTGAAAAAGGGCTGCATCAAACAAAATAATAAAATACCCAGATTGGTCCATGTTAACTATCCATGATAAACTATCAACTGATAATAAATTTATTGTGCACTTCTTTAGTCTTTTTTTCAAAGTGCCAAAGAAAACACCTTTATTCCATTAGTTAGCATATCCACTCCTTCCATTTTTCTTTCCTAAGAGATGTGGTTCTAGGTTGAGAACTGAAAGGGAGATCAGGGAAAAGTGAACTTAGTAAAAAGTATATTTTTCAACAAGTCTTCAAAACTGTTGAAAATTAGAAGTATACAACTGCATGCAGTTCTTAGTAGAAACTCCTGTAAATAGCCTAATATTGTTTACCTTTGAAGTAATTCAAAGACTTCTCTATTTGCCTAACATAGTGTTAAGTGATGCTTGTTGATCACCCACTATATCCCAATCATAACACACAAAGTTCATAAGTATTATTTTATTTAATATTCACAATTCTCTAAGATATTAATAGATACTATTTTTATCTTTATTTTACAAATAAAAAGTAGGCTTAAATGATTAAATAAATAATCACTCAAATTACGCAGCTAGTGAGTAGTAAGATTGGAGCTCAAATAAAATTCTGTTTGATTCAAAATCTTAACCAGTATTATTATTTTGTTTTGCTATTTGTACTTTTTAAAAAAGCAACTCTATTTGATGGCTGAAAAATACTCCATTGTGTATATGTACCATAGCTTTCTTATCCATTCATCTGCAGATGGACATCTAGGTTGCTTCCATGTCCTGGCTATTATAAACAGTGCTGCAATGACTAACGCATATATATGGAATTTAGAAAGATGATAACCTGAACCCTGTATACGAGACTGCAAAAGAGACATAGGCATATAGAACAGTCTTTGGGACTCTGTGGGAGAGGGTGAAGGTGGGATGATTGGGGAGAACGGCATTGTAGCATGTATATTATCATAAGTGACCAGTCCAGGTTCGACGCATGATACAGGATGCTTGGGGCTGGTGCACGGGGATGACATGGAGGGAGGATATGGGGAAGAGGGAGGTGGGAGGGGGGTTCAAGAAAGAGAACACATGTACACCCGGGGCGGATTCATGTCAATGTATGGCAAAACCAACCAATATATTAATGTAAGGTAATTTGCCTCCAATAAAATAAATTAAAAAAAAATGGAAAAAATAAAAATAAAAAAGCAACTCTAATTACAGTACAAAAATGGCTTTCAGTCAATGAACCTTGAACTTGTTTCAGAACAAGAAATTTATGACAGAATGGAAGGGGAAAGATGAAAAGGAAACATCTGGTTTATCCAAAGAAATTCCACCTGAGCATAGCTATTAAGTATTCTTGCCAGGGAAATCCCATGGACAGAGGGACCTGGGCAGGCTACAGTCCATGGGGTCATAAGAGTCAGACATGACTTAGAGACTATACAACAATAACAACACAGTTATGAAACTGACGAGTTTAGCTAACATGTATGACCAAGTGTGTAGAACTCCAAAGCAGTCACCTTCGAAAGACATATTCATTTAAATCATGTCATCACTGTTGCAACACGTTTTAAACCTGATTATTTTGTGTACATACCAAACTGTTTTTTACAGTAACAAACAATGTTTATTTTCCAGTTTGTGATCCCTTACTTAATTTACTAGATTTGACTCTGAACAATTTTTTGGATATTTTCCAAAATCAAAATCAATCTTCAAAGTATGTATTTGTTGATCTTCCCAGCATGCCCTAAAATTATGATTCAGATGCTGAATATAATTCCTAAAAGAGGGCATTTAAAATTGTTTTGGCTTTGCCAGTAAACTGGAGTCATCAATTAAATAAGTGTACTCTTCCAAGGTGAGTATTCTGAATGTTGCAATATGAATACACTCCAACGTGACTATGCCTATATGTTTATTTGAAAACAAAAGCAGAAAGGTATTTTATTATGAAAAGAAGGTGGAAAGATATCTGGATTAAATAAACTTTAAATTCAATCTATTATAGGACAGTTATGTGAATTCCTTAAAAAGAACTGTCAGTTTTAGGACTTCCTCAGATAAATGGTCCTTACAAACCCACTCTTGGTTCAATAATTTGAGCAGATCATCCCATCTGTACTAGTGACCTGGTTTGGGTGAAGTCTCAGAGTAACCTTTACCTAGAATTCTTCAAAATGGCAGAGATGCAGAGTTATTTGAATAATCAAGCAGATTTTATCTATAAGCAGGAAACTACAACAACAGTAGTAGATATGTCAGCTAGGAAAGCTTCAAGCTCCAGAATACCCAGCTAAATACAGATTAAATAAAGAACAGTATATTTTTTCATACAAAACAAAAAATCCAAAGTTAGTCAACAATCCCAATTCTTCCCATCTTTATTTTCCACCATCTTTCAGAGATTGGCCTTCAACTTATTGCCTGATAACTGCAAGATGGTTGTTCTACCTCCAGACATCACACAATATTCAGGTAGGAAGAAGCAAATAGGGCAAAGGGGCAAAAAATTGTGTTGGTAGCTGTGTCTATTCCTCTTGCATCAAGAAAGCAAGTTGTCCCAGAAGCCCCCTCAGCAAATATGTATTAATATTTAATTTTCCAGAAATACATCAAATGGCCGCAACTAACTGCAAGTAAAATTGGAAAAATCAAATATTCAACTTAGCCTCTAAATTAGAATAAGACAAGGAGGAAGGAAGTTGAGATTTTGTTTTCAGTTCAGCTCAGTTGTGTCCGACTCTTTGTGAGCCCATGGACTGCAGCACACAGGCCTCCCATCACCAACTCCCAGAGTTTATTCAAACTCATGTCTGTTGAGTTAGTGATGCCATCCATCCATCTCATCCTCTGTCATCCCCTTCTCCTCCTGCCTTCAATCTTTCCCAGCATCAGGGTCTTTTCCAATGAGTCAGTTCTTCACATCAGGTGGCCAAAGTATTGGAGTTTCAGCTTCAGCATCAGTCCAGAAGGACTGAATGAATTTCAGGACTAATTCCTTTAGGATGAACTGGTTGGATCTCCTTGCTATCCAAGGGACTCTCAAGAGTCTTCTCCAACACCACAGTTCAAAAGCATCAATTCTTCAGCACTCAGCTTTCTTTATGGTCCAACTCTCACATCCATACATGACTATTGGAAAAACTATAGCTTTGACTATATGGACCTTTGTTGGCAAAGTAATGTCTCTGTTTTTTAATATGCTGTCTCGATTGGTCATAGCTTTTCTTCCAAGGAGCAAGCGTCTTTTCATTTCATGGCTGCAGTCACCATCTGCAGTGATTTTGGAGTCCAAGGAAATAAATTCTATCACTGTTTCCATTGTTTCCCTATCTATTTGCCATGAAGTGAGGGGACCAGATGCCATGATTTTGTGTTGAATGAGCCCAATTGCAACGGGGTTTACACTTTACTAGGCAGTGTGTTTTCATTCTTTGTATCATTAAATCATCACAATGGTAGTTTGTCCTTGCTCTTAATTTTACTAAAAGGAAAAGTGTAGTCTAGGGTGCTTAAGAGAATTGCCCAAGTCATCCAGTTTATAAGAATTGGAACCAATTTCTATATGACTCCAGAAACCCTACTACCTAACATGGGCAAAGAAATCTCAGCAGCACAAAAATAATGCTTTCCTAGATACTGAGTATTGAACTTGCTCTTAAAAAGGCAGCACGCAGGAGAATCTTTAGATTCCTTATTGGAGTCTTACACAATTGTCTTGTTCTTTCTTGTAACAAAACTCACCGAGAGGTTCCTAAAAGGGGAGAGTCAAGGTCACTTGGGATGAACCACTGTATTCCAAGAGTCACTGAAATCTTGGCATGACTCTCAATATTTACAGAGGAGATTTACAGATGGTAAATTACTTATTTAATACCTAGCTTATATATTTTCCAGACCTGGTTTGTGTTTATTGATGATAATCTTCTTCCTGATGTATGTTAAAGAAACTATTTTGTCCTCTATTTTTCCCTGCTACATACAGCAAAGAAAATAAATCAGGCTTCTAATTGTAATAAAATAGATTTAATAAAAATAGAAAATAGAATATATTACCTTTTTAAGGTGTTAAACATCCTCTTATTAGGGTGTACTAATGCTATAGCATAGGTTATCATGGAATGAGCTAGAGAATTTTGGTAGGACAAACTCTTTTGCAGAATGGTGAGTTTTTTGTTTTAACATATCTACTGTTTTTCTTTGGGCTCGATATATCCTTCTCTCCTAGAAAAAATTCAATTTACATTTAGGCATATGATTGTTGCTAATATAATACGACTGTGTTCCTCACTAGGCTCAAGTTCTCCTCATTAATGCTGAGTGAGTTGATACATCTTAATAATCTCCAACTGTGTTAACGTCTCCCAGGTGCAATTTCATGTTTTGCAAAGTTAATACATTTAATGCATACATTTACTGGAGCTATTTTTATCACATCTTAAAATTTTCACTTGTTAAAAGACCCAGTTTCCGAATTTATTGTTCATTTTTTTAGTCTGTTTTTCAAACTGCAAAGGAAAACACCTTTATTCCATTAGTTAGCATTCCCATTCCTTCCATTTTTTCTTCTCCTAAAAGTTGTAGTTCTAGGCTGGAGGAGCAGTGCAGGAGACCAGAGAAAAGTGAACTTATTCAAATACATATATTCCAGAAGGTCTTCAAAACTGTTGAAAAGGAGTGTACGGGGAACTTACCCAGTCACTTAATGAGCTATTCTTTGAAAAATGTCCTGGTTACCAGAAAAATATGCTAAAAAAGAAAAGTCCTTAGTGTCTTTCCCAACTAGGTCTTGAAGTACTGGTGAGTTTTAAGAACAAAACAAACTTTTATTCTTTATTATTATACTTATAATAATATACTACAAAATCCATTCAAGCTCTGTCTCCACTCACAACTGTTTTTATGAAGCCTTATATATTATGCAAATTATTAGTAAAACAATGTAAGAGGAAATATCTTTTAAAAAAGTTTTCTAGGCTCTTTAAGGAGCTATTTACATAGAAACAATTATTTTGTTAATTATATATAATTCATATTCTTATTAAGGTATATCTATAAAAAGTTCTAAGAGTTGTGAAAAGTAGTTGGTTAAAAGGGGGAAAGTTTCTGTGCCCTTGAAGGTTTAAAAGAACTGAAGGAACCGGGTAAAATCAACACCATATCCTTTTTTTTCCCCCTATGCTGAAGGTCTCTGACAAGATCTCTGCTTGCTGGCACTAAACGTGGTTTCTTATTAGAGGCAATTAAAAGCCACCACCGGTTCCTTTAACTTCCCTTTGGATCAGAAGCTCTTTGAAGAGTGGCATAAAAGTCGTCTTTAGTGCTCTCCCACGGCCTAGAACAGCCTGCAGAACCTATTCATATACGCACAAGTTTTAAGTGATTAATAAATAGCTGACATAAAAACGGAGAGATGCTTCATTAGACATAAATGTCCCTTTTCTTTCTTCTTTCTCTTAACTGCTGTATGGCATGAAGAAAATATAGAAGTACAGTGTCAGAGAAATGGAACTTCATTAACTCTAATAAAAATTGATAAATATCATCCACGCGCTTCTGGAGACATAGCTCAGGTTGTTCGAGACAGGTGCTCTGTAGCCATATCGACTGGATAGCACCACAGTAAGTTGGAAATGGAAAGTTGAGTGTAAAATAACAGCCTATTTGTCCACGTAGAGAAATAAGGTAGACTGTAAGGCTTTCCCATACTTGGAAAATCAGTGCTTGTGAACTGGAAAAAGAATCCGCGGATGTTTTCAACGGGGCAATAAGAAGGCAACGAAGCAACGATTCAAGACTCTTCACAAAGGAGGCGAAAAGAGAGACAAAGGTGCTTTCTGCTTTCTGGGGGCTGCAGAGCAAGAAGGACGGAGTGAGACTGGGAGGGGTGCAAGGTTGCGGGGAGGGGAGAGGAAGAGGCGAGGTAGAGCCGTGGAAGCCGAGACTTGGGTGCGCGCCTGCGAGGGCGGCGCTCCGGCACCAGGGAGCCGCGCAGCACTAGCAACGGGACGGGGCGTCGGGACGAGGGGTACCCCGCGGTCGGGGACGAACCCCCGGCCCGCTCCGCGGGTCTCGGACCCGGAGCTCACTCCATCACCCTGGCAGCCCCCGGCCCGGCCGATCTGGCTGGCAGTCCAGCTGCAGGGCTCCTCGGCTGCCGGCCGCGCGCGGTCAGGGCGCCGGGACCCCTTCCTGCAGCCTGCTCACGGGCGGGGGCCTTTCGGGTGGGTTTTATCCCCTCTCCGCCCTCTGCGCCCGGCCCCGGGTTGGCTCCGGGAGGAGAGCGGTGCGCCGGGACCTCAGTCTCGCGCCGAGCGGAGTGCGGCCGCGACTGACTGACAGTTTTAAACTCTCCGCCAGTTAAAGTCCCGGGCGCACGACGCTCCCCTCCCGCCCCACCCAGCTGTTCTGCCCACTTCCCCTTCTGCCTGTGTGTTTCGATTTTAGGATCTTCTCTTTCCTTAAGGACAAATTCGCTATCCATTATCTGTTCAGATGGAAAGGATCCGATGGTTTTCATACTTTTTTGAACGCTGACGGTAGAAAATCCCAGAGGGAGGTGGAGAAAGACGGAAGTGTGCGTGCGTGTGTGTGTGTGTGTGCGAGAGCGAGCGAGCGAGAGACCGTCCGATCTAGCGGGGAGGGCAGGGGGCTTCCCTCTCCTGGAGGACAGACAGAATGATACATATTGTCATTAACAGTTTTGACCCACCCAGACCCCACCCTTCGGTTGCATCCATCACACAGTCATTACAAAGGGGCAGCGCTGTCACACTGCCTGCCCCGCTGCCGGGGCTCCCAGGCTGGCTTAATGAGGTGCACCCAGCCGGGGCTATTGTGCAGCGCGAATGAGGCAAGGACGATACGGCAACGATCCTAGCAGCTGCTCTCTGCAGCCCCGCAGCAGTGACCAAGCCCAGACCTCAAGTGGATGGATGCCTCTGGAAGTGTCTTCCTGAACGAACCCATCAGGCAGTAGAAGACTGTGGCGGGGCTAGTGAACTTAGAGGAGGCGTTCCTCTCCTGCAGTTGAGCCGGCTGGAGGCAAGTGCAGTCACTTGGGTAATCGTGGGGATGCTGGGGGCAGGGGAGAGAGAGATAGTGGTGGTGATTTTAAGCCCGTCCTCTGTCTAAAGGCGGCTTGGACCAATTTCCCTTCCAACCACTCTTTACCTTTTGTTTTGTTAGCTTGGCATTTCCCACCCCACCCCCTCCCTGGTGGGGGTGCATCTTGCTTTGGGGGTTGTGCATTTTAATGTAATTCTGATTGGTGAATGTTCTCTCCTTTTTGTTGTGATTACTAGAGACACTTTAGTCCTGCCTTCCCAGTTCTGCGCCCTGCACAAGCAGTTTTGAAAAATTAAGTGCAAAAAGCATGACAAAGCAATATGAGGTTGCCGTGGTAAGTGAACTTTTAAACAAAAAATTACCATTTCTTCTCGTGTGCTCGGTCTGTGGGTGGTTTGAAGTGGACTCATCACACACAAAGGGCTGGGGGCTGGGGGCTGGGTGCTGGGAGCAGGGGGCAGTGAAACAAAAAACAGTAGTTTTAATTGTTTTCTCTTTACTATGTTCAGTCAGTTAACATGTTCCGTGTTGATCTGTTTGATAATCTTGGGGTGGCAACGTACTTGATGCATTTAAAGTGGGTGAGAGTTGGCAGTCAGCAGGGTCGAGGTACAGGAGAGGGAGCAGGGAACTAGGTTATTGTCTGGTTTCAAAAGAGCCCTGCAGTTCTGACTTCCTGAACTCTGCACAGTAGCCGGGTCATTGCTGATCAAAATCCTAAAGAGAAAGGGAACAATGGGGTCACTGCAAGTTACTACAACTATCTCTGTACTGTCACCTGCACTGTTAGACCTCCCCCTTTCTTTCTTGCACTAACTCAGGTAGCAACCTTAGAAGCCATCATTCTTAGACAAATTTTAAATGCTAAATGAGGATCAAATGATGCCTTTGGAAAGTTGTGATCTTAAAAGATTGGGTGCTGGAGAAGAGGATTGCTTGCTACCCTCTTTCCCACTTCTCCCTGCCCTCCTCCCCACTCCATCCTCTTTTTCAACTAAAATGAACAGGTTCATTTAAGGGTCTTTCCTCCATCTCCTCTTCTAATCCTTTTTATTAGTTTTTTTAATGAGAGGTTTACTCCAGGGAAGGGTTTCTGAGTTTTGCCCCTGTTATCTCATTTACTTCCCTGAGAATAACTATCCAACTTAATATTTGTGGTAAACTGGAACAATTTTCAAGTTTGGTAAAGGGCTCAACCTTTCCTCTAAAATTCTAAATTGTTTGGCCAGCTCTCAGTAGTCCTAATTTTTTCCGTTTGTGAATCTAGTTGCCTTTTAACTTGTCAAGGGCTGGCCATGGAGATGACTGGGCTCCCCAGTATTGGAATGGACTTGCACATTATCTGATGAGACAAGGCCATCTAAGTTTTCTCATTGGAAGGATGGGATGGAAGCAAAAGTACTCCCTTGAAAGGAATTGTTCTCATGTTTTGTTGAAACCACTTCTAACTTTGCTTTATATGTGTGTAAACATATAATTGTATGTGCTTACATTTCTCTCAAGACGTATTCTGAAATAAAGTTTTTTAAAGTTATTATAAATGTCCTCTGATCATGAGAAACACATATAGTAACTTTTTAACCTGATTATTTTGCAATAAAGATTAATATTTTATTAGACTTATACTTTAATAACATTTTAACAACTGACTTATTTTTTGTCTATTCTACATGAAACTAACTGTCATTTACCAGTGACTGTCACAGGAAAGTGACACCTTATGGTTAACTTTCAAAATAATCACTATTTGCAATTACTAACCTTAAAACAGTTTTCAGTTTGACAGTTTAAATACCAAATAACTGAAACACTTATCTGTTGGTACAAGAAGAATCAATTCAGTAAAGTGTTGACTCTCAGAAGAGTTTAGATTAGAATATAGTATTTTATATATTTTTAAAATATATGATTAAATCGTATTACAATTGGGAAGTTTGCTTTTCTTATGTATTAATGTTCTTAGAGCACAGGTAGTCAACTAACAATGCTTTTCAATTGTGTAATTTATTTTGGACCATACTACTCAACTTTCATACTTATTTAATTTAAATATATGGCCTGAACATATAGAAAATTAGATTGCTTTGACACTTGAACTGAGAAAAACATCTTTAATCAGATTTACTTTATCATACTCATAATCTCAAACAAATCCTCAATTTTACTGTAGTTTTCATTTGTACATTAAAACTACTATTTCAGCTAAGGATAATCATAAAAATTATTGTTGAAATAAGTTGGATAGTTGAAAGTTGTCTTCTAATGATAATTATAATAGTGTATATGGTTAACTTCCTATAAAAGTACTTAGATTGAAGCTTGGCACTTTCAACTACTAATACCCTAATTCTGTGGCAATTGTAGGTTTACAAAATATTCTCTATATGCAAATTTCTTTATTTCAGAATATAATATTATAATCATTTTTTCCTCAGTGTTCTAATTATATGTTATTGGCACATTGGAAATATAGTGGCCATGTTTTGATATTTTCCCCTAAACCTTGTTCCATTAGAACAAATTTTACAAATAACAGAAAGCTTATAGTATTCATAAGAATAAAATTCTAAGTGCTTTCAACTAAGCAATATTTCTATTTTCTCATAGAAATATTCATTTCCCATAACACTGACTCACTTTAAGTGAATAGGTATCATAAATAAAGGAGAAAAAATGCATGAGATATAGGGAGTGGGGGTGAGTGATAGCCAGGGTCATCTAATATTATATTGTAGATTTTACCATTTATACCGTATCTTGGACATAAAATGTTCCTGTAAGCAAAAAGTAAAGGTAAAAAAGAAATGGCTGAAGTGAAACTATGATTTTAAAAATTAAAAAATAACTTTAATTTATTATGTCTAATTCGTATTAAGCTTAGTATGTATCTTATATCAAATACACAATGTAAAACAGCTAAGAGGTTAACTTTGATAGTTAATATTTGCTGTCTTCCTGCCATGATCCAGTCAGGCATCCCATCATATATGTAAGTACTTTACCTGTATCATCTCAGTTAATCTTCAGAATGCTCTAGGTGATAGATCTAAGAACTGAGTAGTTACGTCAGACAGCTCATAAACCATGAAGTAAAGATTTGAATCTGTCTGACTCTAAACTTGGGTTCAGCATCAAGCAAAATGAAAAGGAAATAATAGAAAATGTGAGCTCATTTATTAAATTTAAAGAGACCTTCCACATGAAACCCATGGTATCTCCCCAGATTCCAAACATAGGAATGACTACCTGTTACTCTTGGCACTTTCCTCAATAAAACATTTTGGAGAAAAAAAAAATCTTACTGAAATATTCCTATGTCCCCAAACTGGGTTTAGATACATTTTGCTGGTTTGGCTGGTTGTTTCTTTTTGAGGATGCTAATGGAGAATTTATTGCATCTTCTATTCTACCCCAAAAGTTAACAAAAGGAAGAGGGCAATTAAATTTAATGACAAAAGTATTTTCAAATATGTTCCAATATATAAGAAATGTATACAACATACACAAATATGTATCAACAACTTCATAAAAGGAAAGACTAACTGAAAACCAGTTTCCCTTAAAATAAGGGACTTAAAAATAAGTCCCTTATTTACATTTAACTTAAAGAAGCAGTGCTTTTTTTTCATTTTACCAATATAAATAAGATTAATTTTTCATTTTAAAGACTTTTTTTAAAAGAAAAAAATTCAGTTACAAAAGAAATTCAGTTACAGTAACATTTGCTAATGAAATGTTATATGACTCTATAGGTAGCAAATCATTTCATGATTTTTTTGGCCATATGTTTATTTTCTAAGAGTTTAATCAATTAAGTTTTAGCCTAATTATTCAGTGAATAGGGGCCTTCATTTTTAAAACTACTTTCATGTCATGAACTAAGAGACTTAAAAGATAGAAAATGATATAGAAAAATAAAGTCTCAAATGGTGCTTCAT
Source organism: Moschus berezovskii (assembly GCF_049115385.1). Classification (NCBI taxonomy): domain Eukaryota; kingdom Metazoa; phylum Chordata; class Mammalia; order Artiodactyla; family Moschidae; genus Moschus; species Moschus berezovskii. The sequence goes on from NC_142466.1 coordinate 26,618,857, forward strand.
TTTGTGATTGCTTTTTAAATATTATAAAATGATAGACTCTGAAATACTAGGAAAAATATCTTTTCTCTTTAAAAAGCTCTAATTCATTTTTATTTATAAAATCTTTGAACCTAAGAGATTGAGATGTAGATACTGTATCTGCTCAGGTTTATTTATTTACTACCTTGGGACTGCAAAACTGAAGATGTCAAGATTTTATCAGGAGAATCCACTCAAGCCCCCCTAAGTACGAATAAAAAATCTTTAAGCACATCCTGTCATTCAACAGAAAACTGCTCAGTTTTTTCACTTTCACCTGAGAAGAAATGAAAGCACTGTAACTGCAGTGGATGGAGTCCTAAGTTGTTTTGTGTAGACCCTTTTCTTTAAAAAAAAAAAACAGAGTTGCTTTTATTATATGCAGAGAGTAGTCATATTTAAAAGGGCATTTGAATTAATGCTCCTGCCCTGATAGCTCAGCTGGTAAAGAATCCATCTGCAATGAGGGAGACCTGGGTTTGATCCCTGGGTTGGGAAGATACCCTGGAGAAGGGAACAGCTACCCACTCCAGTATTCTGGCCTCCATGGACTACCCCATGGTGTTGCAAAGAGCTGGACATGACTGAGCGACTTTCACTTCACTAAGTAAAGGACTTTTAAAATGATTTATCCACTTTGTAAGTTTGATTCTTAGAGAGTGAGATCATCCAGCCCTATCCTGTTTAAACCTAGGAAAATTCCAGTTACTTTTTTAAAAGTCTGATAATTTTGGACTTTTAAGAACAATGTTAACAGTCTAGGAGTCAGTCACATTTAATTCAGTTCTGCCTCACTTTGACCTAGGAAACCATGCCTTAAAAGACACTCTTGGACTGTTACCCCTGTTCCCCAAACCTAATTCTAGTTATTGCCTTATTTTAGTTAAAATTAAGGCTATGTTGTTTAACAGCATTAATAAAATATTTATATAATCTTTTATCTTATTATATATTTTATGTGCATAATATATTTATTATAAACAATATATTCATTATTATATAATTTAAAATACATTTAAAATTTATCAAAGTACTTAAATCTGTATGTATAAATAATAACTATACAAAAAATTATATCAGTATGAAGCAGAAAAGTTATTAAAGCAGTTTTCAGTTTCAATTTGTGGGATAATGCCACAAAACTGAATTTTGTCTAATAATAATAATATTAACATTTATTATTCACTAAAAATCTAAGAGCATTTTAGGATAGGTTTGTGGCGTCTCTTTTACCTCTCCAACATCACTGTCCCATAACTCCAACAAAAATAATAATTTCACTTGAAAAATTAGGAAAATGTGGACTCTGTTTAAATTAGGAAAAGAAATGAAAAGACCTTAAGATAGTTCCTGCATAGGTCCTGGAATCTTTAATGCTATGCATTTCAATTATTACTTTAAATTCTTTCAAACGTGAAATCTTTACATTTTGTGTACAAAGTAAAATGACATGTTATGGACTTTCAAAGCCCTTCAGAACATGAAAAGTTTATAGCAAAGGGCTGACTAATACTAGCTAGGTACTGCCAAACCTGACAAAGTTTGACAGTGGCTGAGAGGGCAGTATTAATGATTTTAACTTATAGAAAGAAAGGCATGTAGAGCTAATGAAACCTGACGTCATTGCCATTAAGAAGTGAGAACTCAGTTTTGTGAGTGTTTCCATTAAAAAAAAATTACCACTGGACACATTATATTTAATAAAATCTAAACAATTGCCCTTATCCTTTGTTAAAGATAAGGAGAATAAGGACTCCCACAGAAATCTAGACTGGACTTTCTAATTTCTCAGTGCTTTAGATCACCATTAGATCACCATTTAGATCACCATTAGATTTGATGTTATGGTAGAGATAGTATTTAATATATGGTTGATCCTTATTGATCACCATACAGTTTGATATGTCTTAGAAATGATAAACTTCACTCAACAAACATTATTGTATGCTTACTAAGTTTAAGGTACAGTGCTAGAGCCCAGGAATACCCTGCTGGAAAAAAGATGGCTTTGCTGTCAGGCTATATAGAGTCTGTGTAGGAGAAGGGAATGTCAGTCTCCTTATAATGTAGTGAGATAATTGTTATCAGAGGTGTGCATGAAGTGCCTTTAGAAAGTAGAGGAAGCCATCACCAATATGTCCACCATTGGCTTTCCTGTGGATATTCAGGAAGTGCTTCCCAGTGGAGGTGAAATTTTGCACACTGACTTTTTTTTTCCATTAATAGTGGAACTTCAAATAATATAAAGAAAGATGAAAGTATGTATACTTTCTACTCTCTACATTTTGATATGTACTTATGATGAAGAAGAGCAAGTTTTCTATGTAGGATGCTGAATTTTTCAAGATTCATTAGTGTAATTTCTCAGATATACTGTTTTTGACAAATGCACACAGCCAAGAAAGCCTTTAATATATTGATTATGTTAGTGTTTTATTGATAGTAGCATAGTGGATAATGCAAAGGCCTCATTTTTATTCTTCAATGCTCTACCAAAAAAAAAAAGATATCTTGTAAAACCTTGAAAGGCACACAAAAGCAGTTAAATAACATAAATGGTGAGAGAGATTGCCTGTTATCTGGGCTAGCATTAGAAAAGGAGGTGTAAGAAAGAGGTTTTTTGAGAGGAAATATTAGGGAAATGCTTTAAAATAGGAAAAAGGGTTCTGCTTCATAGCAATTGGGTATCAACTTAAGCAATTTCACTTTCCTTTGTATTGCTTTCACATCTACAGTGGAGGAGGAAAGTACTATTAATATCCAATTTTCTTTATTTATGATTGTTTCATTATTGATCAGACTAAAACCACCCCATTTTCTTTTTTAAACTACCAAATGCATGGAAAATCTTCTCCTCAGAGTGATTGGTACTTCCTGTGAATACCGTGCTCACTGATGTCGTGACAATACTGTTTAGTCCATTCCTTCTGGGTTTCTCTCTTGGCAACGATTTTTTTTTTAAATTTCCTTGTGTTCATTTTTAGGAAAATCCTCTCAACATTGTTGTATGTATTATTTTATAGGAAGGAAGCATGTAAAATACTCTTGAACTCATATTACTTGTGAGTTTGAATAGCATTCAGATTAGAATGATTTCCCCAGAATTTTATAGGCTTGCCCAATCCAGCTGTATATTTTATATGCTAATGTAAATTCTATTTTTGTTCCCCTTGGGGGTTTAAGTGATTATAATTGTTGCTCTTCAAAAGCCAAACAGATGATGATTGCTGCTTCAGGAGTATACCAAAAGAAACTGGCTTTCATTAAACCTGCTCATCCACTTCATAATTATCTCCATTTTATCTAGCTAAGAAGCAGGAAAAAATGGCAAGTACAGTTCACTGAAGCCAGTTCAGTTATTTAAACATCGCTTTATTGAACTAGCAGGAGGTGTTAAAGTAGGGGGAATGTTTTCATTCTAACACCGATATGTAGCCAGTGGCCCAAGTCAAGAGTTAGTTGAACATCAAATGCCAGAGGCCACAGGGAATGAGAGGAGAGATATGTTGAGCCATTCTGAGAGGTGTCCTCTGGTGGGTACAGCAAATAGTCCTGCAGTGGCAACTATTCTGAAATAGTCATTTTGCTTGTTCTTCTTTGTGTATGTTCAAAATGGAGTTATTATTTAGTATCCATTAGGAATACTGGGGCTCCCAGATGGCTCAGTGGTAAACAATCCAGCAGCCAATGCAAGAGACACAGGTTAAAGCCCTGGGTTGGGAAGATACCCTGGAGAAGGAAATGGCAGTCCACTCCAGCATTCTTGCCTGAAAAATCCCATCATTAGAGGAGCCTGGTGGGCTACAGTCCATGGGGTCACAAAGATTTGGACATGACTGACTAAACAAGAACAAACAATTCATTAAGAAGCACTCAGAAAAACACCCTAAATAAAAGGGAAATTTCCTATAAAGTGCAAAAAAAAAAGGAAGTGGATATTTATAAAGCCTAAAAAGATGCCAAATTCCAAGACTGATCAATATCAAAAGTCCTTCAAGGAATCTTTATGGTCACATAAGCCTGAGACCTAACCATGGTTCAGAAAGTAGATTTTTTTTTGTGGAGGTTGGTTTTCCTCAACTGAGAGAGTGTTTCCCCTAGGTGATCCAGGGCTCTGAATTATCTGTGCCCTAGTCCTAGGGAGGGAGAAGGAAATGGCAACCCACTCCAGTGTTCTTGCCTGGAGAATCCCAGGGACGGGGGAGCCTGGTTGGCTGCCATCTATGGGGTCACACAGAGTCGGACACGACTGAAGTGACTTAGCAGTAGCAGCAGCAGTCCTAGGGAGAGGATGGAAGGGTAGCCTTGGAAATGGGTTGACTTGGGACGTATTTCTGACCACATACATTGCTGACTGTCCTCCTAATGGCATAAGGAGGGTCCATGAACTCTCACCCAGAGGAATAGAAAAGTGCCAAGTCAACAGCTGTTCAAGCTCCCAGCTGTGAGAAAGCAATTCTCTCTGGTTAAATGAAATATTCTGAAAGGGATCTCTCCTCTAAAATTTTAGAGAGCCATGTTTTAGGAGCCAATTGTCTAAGTCTAGACTTATATAAAACATTACATTCACAAACAACCAAAAAGGAAGGTTTCATTTTTTTCTACAGATTTACATTTCCATGTTAATTGTTCAGCAAGTCTGAGTCAGTTTCACTTTTTAAGATGTAGGGTTATCTTCCAAGTTGATTTTGAAACTTTTGGGGAATTATATTGAAAAGAAAAAAAAGCTTACATAATAAATAAGAGTAAATACATTCCTGAAAGGCTTTGGATAATTTGCTAGAAAGCTATGTACATTAAAAAATAATTTTTCTCTCAATTCTTAAGCCACAGCCATAAATATTTTTTCCAGTTTTCATATACGTAATCTTATTTTCACTTCATGACATCCTTATAAAGTAAGAAAAGAAAATACTATAATTTCATTTTACCTTTATAGAAACATAGAGATTTAAAAATAGTTTTGCAATTAGAATTTAGGGAAACCCACTTCTTAGTCAGTATCTTAATCAACATTTCTTTGATCTACCAACAACTTGGCAGAACATGATGTTGAATTATATCTAGACTGCAGAGTCATTAGTGAACCCCAAGGTGGGGTTGCAGGTAGAATGTTTCCAGATGTTTTCCCAGAGAGATCTTAGGTGAATTTTTGCATGTTTAGATCCAAGAAAAGGGTATTGGCCTGCTCTCTAGAAACTCTGTAAATTCAAAATTCTATTTGGAGGTATGGCTGTACTGGATTTTCTTGGATTCCTGTATAGAGATGCACATGTGTGCTAAGTCGCTTCAGTCATGTCCGACTCTTTGTGACCCCATGGACTGTAGCCCATCAGGCTCTTCTGTCTATGGGATTGCCCAGGCAAGAATACTAGAGTGGAAAGCCCTCCTCCAGGGGATCTTCCCAACCCAGGGATCGAAATCACATCTCTTACATCTCCTGCATTAGCAGGCAGGTTCTTTACCACTGGTGCCACCTGGGAAGCCCAAATAAAGATATGCTAGAGTATAAAGAGGGGCTTCCCTGGTGGCTCAGAGGTTAAAGCGTCTGCCTTCAATGAGGGAGACCTGGGTTCGATCCCTGGGTCGGGAAGATTCCCCTGGAGAAGGAAACGGTAACCCACTCCAGTATTCTTGCCTGGAGGACCCCATGGACAGAGAAGCCTGGTAGGCTGCAGTCCACGGGGTCGCAAAGAGTCGGACACGACTGAGCGACTGAACGGAACGGAGAGTATAAAGAACTCTGATTGCCTACCAACAAAGAATGCCTGAAGTCTGAGACCATACTAACTGCACCTAGAGTAGCCCTAGGCAAAAATGGTGAAAAAATGGTGAATGATTTATCTCACCTCCCTATCTCACCCTTGATACCCCTAGGACCTGGCTATTCCTTATTCCCCTAGGTTCTTACTGCCTCTTTATAGACTTTGCTAAAATCCAAGATCTACTCGGACAATCTCTCCTTTCAACAGGGAGACAGTTTATAATCTACGAAACTAATCTCCACTAATTGGACGATATTAAGGAGAGTCTTGAACGTGAAAGTAAAAGTCACTCAGTCATGTCTGACTCTGCGACCCCATGGACTAGAATTCTCTAGCAGAACACTGGAGTGGGTAGCCTTTCCCTTCTCTAGGGTATCTTCCCAACCCAGGGATAGAACCCAGGTCTCCCACATTCCAGGTGGATTCTTTACCAGCTGAGCCACAAGGGAAGCCCAAGGAGAGTCTTGGTTTCAGTTAATATTTAAAAGTTGCTCCCAGGGAAAATGCCCTCATTTTTGTTAAACAGTCATGGTGAGTTAACTCATTGGGTGGTCATTTCAAGCCAAAATATATATTTTTCTGGTAGTTGCTTTTCTTAATTGTGTGGCAGTCCTAATCTGTATCACTAAGGAGATTGCTCACTTGTCTTGGAATAGAGGAGTTAGAAATGGACTCAACAGGAAAATATATCACTGGGAAAAATTGATTTGGTAGTATTGGCTTATCTGCTTAAGTGCATTAAACAGAAGAAAAAGTTACAAGAGGTAGTAAACACTAAAATATAACCATGCCAGTGGAATGACTGTAATTTCCCAGGGTTATCTCACATGTCTGTTCTTTTATTATAATAACAGGAAATTGTAGAAACTCATGCTTACTATGTGACCTCACAGACATCTGAATACAAATAAAACATTTAAAATGTCTCCCAGTTAAATCTCTTTCAGCATAGTCCAGAATACATATTTGTCAATTACTCAGTTCATCTACTCAGTGGAGAAAGCCAATCCAAAACAGTTCAAGCGAGAGTTTACTTAAGTCCATATTTAACTGAGTAACTGAAAAATCTGTATCATTTTTTGCTTTAAATCAGTAGCTCATGAGAATCATCCATAGAGGTTTATATAAACATGTATGCTTAACCCTCACGTTGGAATTACCAAGTAGAATTACTCCTGGGATCAAGACCAGGTATCTGTACTTTCAAAGAAAAAAGCATCCGCAAGTGGGTTGAGGTATAAATGCACTTTCATCTGATCTCTCACAAGTTCTGTCGTTCACCGAAGATCCACTCTGTGCCAGGCACTCTCCTAAATATTTAACAAACGTTTTTTCACTTAATGCTCACAACATCCCTAAAAAGTAGCTATTATTTTAATTTTTTTATATTTATTTATTTTTCTGTGCCAGGTTTAGTGGCGGCATGTAAACTCTTAGTTGCAGCTTGTGGAATCTAGTTCCCTAACCAAGGATGAAACCCAGGCCCCCTGCCACTGGATCACCAGAGAAGTCACCTATTATTTTTATACTCATTTTGCCATTGAGAAAGCTGAGGCTTGGAGAGATCAGGCAACACATTTAGAGTCGGAGAGGCAGGACCAAAATGAAGGTCTGCTTGAGTAGTTTGAACCACTACAACCCTGAAAAGGCCTTTTTAATATACAGATTGCAAATGTATGGCTGCATTTTATAGCTGTAATTTCCAACCTAGAAGCTTCCATTTTGCTTCTTTGATTACCCTAAGATTATCTGGAGCGTACAGGGATTGTTTCATTTTATGACTTTAAAAGAGAGCCACTATATTCATGTGAAAGGAGACATGGTCTAATAGGTAAGAGATACTTTAAAATTATAGGTAAAATGTTTTGCTTTCTTTCTATAAAGGTCACAGATGGCTTTGTACCTTAGTTCTTAATTCAGAAACTCAGGAGCTGCTGTAAACTTTTAATTTTGTGGCTGAAAAATATTCAGAAGTAAGCCAGTGTTAGAAGAGCATGATTTCGTTCCAGATCAATTTCTTATTTTAAAAATATTTTAAAATTGTATAAAATCATTGCTGAGAAATGCAGTTTCAAGTGTGGAATATGCAATTTTAGGATATGTTCTTTCTGATTTGGGACTGACGCCATTATTTAGAATAGTGATGACTCATGTCTAGGACTGAAATCTGTTTTTCATGGGTTTATACATTTTTCCCCTTGAATTGCACCAAAAATGGTTTTTTAATTGGCTTTAACTCATGCCCAATAAATTGGACGAAAATTGATTGCTGCAGTCATGTTTGGTTTAAAATTATTCAAGACTGCACCATGAGTCAAATCAGTGCTTGAGTGAGGGCAGAGGCATTTTATGTCCTCTATTTATGACAAATAACTTTTTTTTCCAAAATGATCATAATTTATATATAAAAGTTAATATATATTCACATTTTATAAAGCTTAAAAGATAATAACAGGTCCACATTAAAACACACACGTCATGTTAAAAAATAAAATTCTCTTGTTTTGATATTGCTTTTAGTACCTTCTTTTTCACTTCTGTCAAGACAAGTTTATTCATAGTATTCCTTTAAAAATAAATAATGCCTGAACGCAGTTCTTGTTAGATTCATGGTCACAATGTTAGATAAATGAGGCTGTTTGGACTGTCCCATCCTATAGAGCTGAGATAGTGAAGAGTGATTTTAGAGACAAAAATTAAACAATATGAAAATTGAATTAACTCAGGTAACTGTCTAGGGCACTGAAATAGCAATTCACTAAATGGTACCTGTCAGGAAGCCAGTTATTGTTCAGTCTTATTATAATTCTTTACTGTATTACAGTTTTCATTTATTTATTTGCCATAGAAATATAAGGGCTTTCCTAGTTGGGAATAAAGGTTCATTCTATGAGATTCTTCAGCAACTGCAAAGAAAGGATAGAATAGAGAAAAAGAAATGCTTAATTAAATGAAAGAACATCCCTTGGTCATGGGCAGTGAATGAAGAAAATAGTTGTTCCTGTGTGCAGTTCATACTGGGCAATTCTAATTGGACAAGATAGTTACATCTGATACTGTATTATTCTTAGAAACTGGTAGAGCAATTTCTGAGATGTTTTTCATTTTGTTCTATTTATTTTTTGTATACATTAAATCTCAGGATTTGTCTTTTATGAATTATTTTGTTTGAACTATAAAGCTCCAGAGCTGTTATTGTGTCCTTCTCTAAATTTACATTGTCTTTGAAGAGGTCACCATTTCTCACGACCCCATATCGACATCCTCATGGCTACAAGGCTAAAACTTGACTGGAGCTGTAGAGATTTTTTTCCTTCTCAAAACTACCTGTTTTTCTGATTTGTAAAAAAAAAAAAAAAGCTCAGAATTTTTACAAGCTCAATAATGCAGAAAATGTTAAGAAAAACTAGAAGTCCAAAAAAACAAACTAAAAGTCCAACCCCTATTACCTCTAAATAGTCACTGTTTAATATTCTAGTGACCATCCTTTACATGATGTTTAATACTTTCAATAATATTTCATGAAAATCTTTGTATATCATCAGTCACCAATATATACTCTCCTTGTAAATTATTAACTGTTTCCTCTATGGTTCTGGAGTAAACATCTGAACATTAAAATTTACAAAAGCTAAATAATTTTTTTTTTTTTTTGGCCTTGTCTTGCGGCTTGTGGGATATTAGTTCCCCAACCAGGGATCAAACTTGCAACCTTGACAGTGAAAACATGCAGCCCTAACCACTGGACTGCCACAAAACTCCCTGAAAAAGCTAAATAATTAAAATTTCTTCAACCCCCCTGAAATTGCCAGTGGTTAGGACCTCCTAGTACATATTATGTAATATTTCTCAAAATTTAATTTCATTTGACATGAATTGTAGAACCAAGTCATCCAATTATCACTTTTATCTCTTTTTCATTTGTCAGCAATAGGTAGCATGGCAAGACAGGAGTATAATTAGTTTCACGATAAAGATAGAGTTTTGTTTGTCTGGTGACTATAATATCTATTTTCCTATGCCTTTGTTTTCTTGCAAGTATTAAGTTCTGCTTTGTTTCTTTAGAATTACTGAATTTTATATCTGAAAAGTACCTTACAGGTCATCTACTAAATAGTGGTTTAGGACTTGGACCATTCAAATGGACTGCTGCTGCTGCTAAGTCACTTCAGTCGTGTCCGACTCTGTGTGACCCCATAGACGGAAGCCCACCAGGCTCCCCCATCCCTGGGATTCTCCAGGCAAGAACACTGGAGTGGGTTGCCATTTCCTTCTCCAATGTGTGAAAGTGAAAAGTGAAAGTGAAGTTGCTCAGTCGTGTCCGACCCATAGCGACCCCACGGACTGCAGCCTACTGAAGGTCAAATCCCAGCTCTGTCAACTTCTAGTTGTGTGATCTTGGGCAAATGACTTAACTTCCTCAGTTACCTCATCTTTAAAATGATAGAATTATTGTGAGGGTTAAATGATTTAATGCATGTAAACATCAGAAACTTTCCAGGTGTGTAGTGGTTGCAGACAACACAAGAGATGTGGGTTTGATCCCTGGGTCAGGAAGATCCCCTGGAGTAGGAAGTGGCAACTCACTCCAGTGTTCTTGCCTGGAAAATTCTTTGGACAGAGAAGCCTGATGGGCTACAGTCCATGGGGTCGCAAAGAGTCTGACATGACTGAGCGCGTCCCATCAAAGCATCAGAATGCTGCCTAGCACATGGTATATACTCAATGCTTGTTACCTATTATTATTTTTTTTATTAATCCAGTCTTCTCCTAGGAATCATGAGGTTTAGTCAGAGGGGCTTGCTGAAGGGAATCAGCTAGTTAGTGGGAGAAGTAATACTCAGACTCATGTTTCCTTTCTTCAAACCTAGGAATCCTAGCCAATGCATCCTTTCCTAGCATTGTTTGTAAAGTCCTTTCTTAAGCACAAAGGTGTTTTAGGGGCATCCACAGGACTTCCCTGGTGGCTCATACAGTAAAGCCTCTGTCTACAATGCGGGAGACCCAGATTCGATCCCTGGGTCAGGAAGAACCCCTGGAGAAGGAAATGGCAATCCACTCCAGTACTATTGCCACTCCAGTACTAAAATCCCATGGAGGGAGGAGCCTGGTAGGCTACAGTCCATGAGGTCGCAGAGTCAAACAGGACTGAGAGACTTCACTTTCACAGCTAATTAGGCTACCACATGATTGGCTCTGATTGCTGATTTCTCTCCCTCATAGCTTTCTTGGGCTTTTTTGGCTCAAAAGTATTATTGGTTTAGAATGCTATCACTTCCCTAACATCTGCTATAAATATTTTGGCCATTAAAACATTTTCATTATTATCAGTGTAAATCCTTCTTTTATATACATCAGTCTTCTCCACATTTCTGTCCCTTGACCTTGCCACCTCATTCCAGGGAGTCCTTTGAGTTTTTGACAAAAAGCTTCTTCACTCTTCTTCTGTGTTGATTCTGATCCCTGTAGCTTTGAGTTTCTTCCTGTTTGGCATGTCCAAAATTTGCACTTGTCAATATATATATATATATATATATATATATATATATATATATACCTTGTATCCCGTAGTTTTATGTCAGTATTCCGCTCTGCTGGCTGTCTATGATGTGAGGCCACAAAACCTAACCAACCTGGTAATTCTGTTGCTCTGCAGCCCACTTCCTTCATGACAGTTGGCCTAGTCTCAACTCTCAATCTTGTTTGCTCTGAACATACACAAATACACTCGTACACACACAAACATGCCCCTGCAATAAAGTAGATTTATATAAAGTTCTTTTAAAACTAAAGAGTAAAACACCATAATATATTTAATATTTTCCTCTTTTATAAAAGCCTTGTAAAGAGGCTCACATTTTTCTGCATCCTTTCGATATGACTAATATGGAGATGCACCTCTATTTTAGTAATAATTACATCTAGGAAATACTACTAGTATTCTACAAGACAGTGCTCTTTGAGTTAAATAATAAGCCCTGACAAAAGACAGACTTCTTTTATTGTTTGCACAAGGAATCAAGAAATATCAGCAAGAAAAAAAAAAGAAATTTCACAGTAAATTGTGTCAAAATAATTCAAGGAAATGTCTGTCTGTTACTCAGACAACTTAAGCAGTCTGAAACACCATTCATTTATGCTGTATCATTCAACTTATGTTTACAAAAACTGACATTTCAAACAACCTATTCTCTAATTTGTCATCCTGGAATGACAGTGACCAAAGACACCAAACATTATTTCTATCACAACAGTACTTTCAGTCTTTAAGATGCATATACCTGTGCTCAATCAGAGAAATAGGTTTTCCATTTAGTCACATCAGCATGAAGGGTTAAAAGGGGTTGGTGTGAAACAGCAGTGAAGAGTAGCTCTGGCTATTTGTGTGTGCTTTTGTTTCCTCTTGATGGTAATTATACTTTCTGGTAGAAGTCTGGCAGTCACATGGTTGGACTTGATTTTGAGTGGGTCAGTCCTATCAAATTATAAGATATATTTAGGCTATAGAGAGATGCCTGCTGCTGCTGCTGCTAAGTCGCTTCAGTCGTGTCCGACTCTGTGCGACCCCATAGACGGCAGCACACCAGGCTCCCCCATCCCTGGGATTCTCCAGGCAAGAACACTGGAGTGGGTTGCCATTTGAAGTTTAAAGAAGAGTAAGTTTGTTTTTCCATTGTAACCTGTGAACTTAGACGTGCCAAAGTCTAAGTGTCATTCTTTTATCAGGCTGCAAAGTTTGGTTTCCTTTTGTTCTGCTTACTCACTGAAAGTCCGCATCTGTAGCTACGTCTGTATCAATCCATGACAAAGTAAGCCCAGGAGGGAACTGCACAACCATAAAACATACGCAAAGTTTAGTATTCTTTTGACTTCCTATATTTTACAATGTCAAGTGGACATTATAACTCCATTTTGTTTCATTCAAAACAAACAAACTATTGTAAAAAGCATAGTCTCCTGTGCCCTTTATAGAGTCTACCTCTGTGTTCCTTTGGATATTTATTTTAATAGATTTTTCAAGCACAGACAACGTAAGAAATACAAAACTAGAGCAGAAAGTACTGTTCACCTATGTAAATGGAATAAATATATTAGCCTATAAAAATATATGTGGAGAGAGGGAATGAGCCTGGGGAGAGGCAAGTGATAGGAGGTGGAAACTGATTTCTTTCAAGGCCATAAATGATGGGTAACTTCTAAAAATCTTGCTGTAAAGGTAACAAGAATGGCAAATAAGAATGGATAATGTATGTATATATATATATATTGTGTTAGTCCTAAGTCTTGTCTGATTCTTTGCGACCCCATGGAGTATAGCCAGTTAGGCTCCTCTGTTCATGGGATTCTCCAGGCAAGAATACCAGAGTGAGTTGCCATTCCCTTCTCCAGGGGATCTTCCTGACTCAGGGATCGAATCCAGGTCTCCCACAGTGCAGGCGGATTCTTTACCATCTGAGCCACCAGGGAAGCATATATATATAATATATATATATGTGTATTATCCATATACATATGCACACATACATATGTATATTATCCATATATATAATATACTTGACTAATAAAAGTTTTTCAGCACAAAATGAAAATATTTTGATTTGATTAGACTGTGATAGTATATATTTGATTCATCTTGATTTCTGTGAGTATTTAACTGAATTATAACCTATACTTAATGCCAAACACTAACATTGGTAGCCTAACTAAAGGGACAATGGTTGCAATTAATACCAAAGAGAGTAACACATTGCAGAAAGAGTGATATTCAGGAAACCTATTCTGCATTCCTATTAATCTTAGAAATGTTACCTAAATTCCTCGTGCCTCTGTTATGCCCTTGAAAATGAGAAATAATTTATGTCCTTCCTTACTTCCTGAGTTACAATGATAAATATGTAAAAGTACATTGAGCTTTTTGTGATAAAAGTTACTATAAAAATCTCAGGTGTTTTATTATTATATCAGTCAAATGGGATCTCAGACTAAGTTCCTTTTTGAAGACCCACAACTTTTTTATGGATGAATCATGAAATTGTATTGGGAAATATATTGAAGCTACCTCACAGGGGAGACAGAAGATTTTATGCCTTTTGAAGCCTTTTAAACTTGGTTACAATTAGAAATGTAAAAAGCTATTTATCCTAAGACATATCAGGAAATTAATGAGAGGAAATGAAAATGTTTAAGAGACAGTATATAAACACTGGAATTCTAATTCTGGCTTCATCAAATAAATGTGCTAAGTCACCATTTTCTTCCATAATCTTAGTTACCTTGTATGGACTACTTCCTCCATGCCAGGAAGTCTGAGTACTTCACACTTATGGCTTCATTTAACCTTACAGTGATCCTAAATTAAACAATATCATTACCATTTTATAGATCAGAAAATCAAGGCTTAAATGAGATAAAATAACTTATCCAAGACCCCATAGTAGTGGAGTCAGGTTCAGATCCAGATGTAGCTCAAGTAAAAACCCAAGCTCTTAAAATTTTCAAAACTGTAGTTCCTAATAAAGCAACATATCAATTTCTATTTAAAGGACTAATTTTTGGACAAGCCATACTGTTGAAAAACTTATAAGATATTATATAAATATAGGCACTCAAAAGATGCTTAAAGCAAACTGAAATGGGTCTTTTGTCAAAGATTCAGGAATAGTTAGAAATAGGAAATGATTATGTACCACTCATCTGAAGGTGAATGTTACATCTGGAAAGATAGTTGTGTGTTTTTTTTAATAATAAAATTATAATCAGTTTTAAATAAAAATATTTTAACTTTTAGATATTTCCAAAGCTTCTAATATTTTGCCTTTATACATCATAGAGAGACTGTTTAAAATCATAGACTTAAAAATCTGTGATCCTATTTCCCACAGAGAAGAATTAACATGGGGAATCATTTTAAAAATAAATTTTGCACTTAAAATTTTTAAATTATTTTTTATCATTCATAATGTATTGCTATGCTGTTAGAAACTATATATATCATTTGTGACAAAAATTAGACAGAAGTGATCTTTATAATAATTTCATGCTAAAACACTTTTCTGTTCAATGGTGAAGTTTTTCTTTTTAAAATTATCTTTTCATTTTGAAATGTTACAATAATTTGTATTTATAAAATATATTTGTCTCACATTTCAAACTTATAATGCATCTTTTAAACCTTATGTAAATTATCATCTTTAAAAAGTCCTACTTGTAGTGACAAAGAATAGCTTAAACAGTTCTTTGTATGCATATTTTCAATTTACTTATGAAAAATAAAAATAAAACCCATAGCTTAAGAGACTCATTAAAGCTGGCAATTCAAATTTGTTTGACTATTTGTAACAAGCAGGAAAATGTCTCATTATCAGAAGATAATATAATATTGCCTAAAAGTCTGGAATTCATTAAAAATATTTCTTAAAATGTGTATATAGCTGTCATTATTTAAACTAATACCATAACATTATGGAAAGTGGTGTTATGGAAGGCAGAAATTACTTAACATAAACTTAGATTTCTCTCTCATGGAAGAACCCTTGCAGCACTCATTCATTTGTGTGCTTGAATATTTTTAATACCTCTTGGTGTTACAAGGCATGAAGGATTTTTGCAAAAAATGTTCAACAGAAAGATGTTTGAGATTCCATGACTTATATTTATTTGCTTACTTCCCTATGAGTAATCAAATGGCAATTTTGAAGTTTAAAAGAATTGTTTTTTAATATATCTAAGTAGTTCAATAACTGGAAACATACACTAGCATCTTAAATTTTTTCTCATCATTTTTCTTCACAAATTTATTTTCAATTCTTTCTCACCCCACTGTGATTTATGCAGCCTTTATATTGTCAATTAAGTGCACTCTGACACTAATCAAAGTTTTGGGGTTAAACAAGGTAAAAACTGATCGATTTTCTAAAACTGTGTTAACCATGTCTTATCAGCTCAAGGTATCTTTTTAGAAAGGTTGCTAAAACTTAAAATATAAATGCTGCCTGGAAAATGCACTTTGTCCTCTTATACTTGCCCACTCTCAAAAATGCACACCAGTGAATTTGTAAACTATTCAACAAAACAGAGAACAAGATACAGTGCAGAGTCATCAGTGAGTCAAGACAACAAGGTCACTGGCTGTATTCTGGTTCTTTGACTTTTTAAACTTTTTGCCAAACATTTATTTAAATAATGCATAGGATTTCATGTCCCATATCCATAAAATCTGAAGTGTGTAGATGTAAAGTGTGCTGAGAGAATCAGGTGATGTCAAAATACATATGTGGAATTTCTTGAGTTTCCCGAAATAACCCATAGTGATTATTTGGGTAAAGAGTGTGGGGTGGATGAAATAGAACTCTTATTCTTGTAAGTAGCTACAGCAGATTCGTTTCTGTGGTTGACGACTTCTTTGACTATTCTAAAAGCCACCCTGGAATCTCTCCTGTGGCCACATCACTTCAACAAAAAGGTCAGGTTTACCTCCGTTTATGGTACGTACTGTCCTCTGTATCTGGTTAATCTACTTTTCTTACAACAAAAGGAAAATTTTAGAGCCCATTTGGAATCTGTTTCTAATACTGGAGTCAGAGAGCTTCCTCTATCCTATGCTCTGAAAAAGACGGAATTCTGTTTTTTTAATCTGATTGGTTTAATTTGGCCCTTAATCTCTTTACACCAAACTTCACACAACTTTATTTTGTTCTAATTGTTTCTACATCTTAACTATGACTAGGAATCATGACTAAGATGTTGTGTCCCTTTGCAACTTTTCCTTACAGCCTCCTCTCCCCAAATAATTTTTAAAACCGGTGGACTTCTCTCACCGCTCCCCTCCCCCCATTAAAAAAATAGATCCCGTTCCGGGCGCCCCCTCTCTGCCTGCCGAAAGCATTTTAATGACAGTTTACTTTAGCGGTCTATCAGCCGACTGCTGCCTCTGCCACCTGAATTTCAATTTCTTAATTTACAGCCCAGATAAAACAGAATGGAGCAGGATCTGGACTGCTCTCTACATTGGGTTGGCCTTATCAAGCGTGAAGTTTGGCGCATTGCAAACGTATTCAAGTGATTATCTGTTGAGGACCTCTCGAGCCATCTCCATCTCTGCAGCGGGCTGATAAGACAGCTGTTTCTCTAGCCGCTGTCTCCCCGGGCCTCAGTCTTCTTCTGATACAAACTCTGCCTTTGTCACCGGGCTCCGGTGCGGTCACTTGCTCTATGGGGCAAGGGTTTGATCTGAACACACGTGGGGGAAAAGTGGGAGTGTGTGAGACAGCAGAGGAGAGAGGAAATAGGAGGGGGAGAGCAAGGAGAGCGAGATAGGGGGAGGAGGGAAAGAAGGTAAGGGATCGAGGGAGGTGGGGGCAGGGCTGCGTGCCGAGCAGCGTTGATAGCTCTGATTGACTGGTTGCTCAGCCCGGCTTTATTATTTCAAATTAGACGTGCATCGCACAAGTGGAAACATAAATCTTGAATATAAGAAAGAGTCTCCGAGCCTCGGAAGCAGAAAAACCGCTTCTTCCCAGGTCCCGGCAAAGGGACCAGCGAAAAGACTGATTGCCACCAGCTGAGACAGATGGTTTCCTTTAACTTTGCAAACTGCTATTTTTAATTACTTGTATTAATTTTGCATGAGCTGTATCGGCTCTAGGAGGAAGCTTAGAGAAGGCTGTTAGCACCTCTGGAAGAAATGGACACGAAGCTCTGATTTGCCCTTTCTCACTTCCCGTTTTTCATACTTCACCCTCCCTGGTCGTCTAGTCACCCTTTGCATGCTCAGGAAAGACGTGAGTTTATCTTGCTAAAAGTTGGCCCCGAGTAAAATAGAGGAGGGAAAGAAATCTGAGGGCATTTGTTGGAGGGTTTACATAAATGATCGTTGATCCGAAGCTGCAAATAAATTTTCTGAGACACTCTGAGGCACCTGCAACAGATTTTAGCCTGAATATCTGCTGGCAAATGATCTAAAGGAGAATGAACCTCATACAAATTTTGCCGAGGGGAAAAAAAAAAGCAATGGTGGTGGGGAGGAAGAAAAATATAGGCTGATCTTAAAATTTTACCGAGACACTACATTACGTTTAATTTAAAAAATTATACAATTCATGTGTCTTTAAGTGTAAACAGTAACCTCAGAATTTAGGGTCAATTCTTGCTGAGATGTTCCCTTTACAGCCTTTTCCATTAAACAGGAGTTTAAAGACAAAATTAAATAGAAAGTAGAGGATGTCAGTGATCCTGCTCACTGCCATCTCTGGCACAGTCCCTAATGGAAAGTGTTTGCAATGTAAAGGGTTCCTTGCAAAATAGTCTCCGAGGTCACTCACCTTCTGATAGAAGTCTTTACCCCTTTGCCAGGCGATGGAGGGAGCTGGGGGAGAAATTGGGGGAGGGGAGAGAAGGTTTGACGGGTAGACGTTTTTGTTGCGATTCCTCTGGGAATTTCGAGCATTAAAAACTCTGCACTAGGTTTAGTAGACTTTTTGATGACTACCTGGGTTTGCATTATTTTGTATGAACACATTGATGACTGGTAGGCTCACTAGGGGAAGAAGTGTCTGAAAGGAGAGTGGAGCGTGCACAGCCAGTTCGGGGCACTTAGCTTTCCTGGCGGTTTGTCATTGTGGCCGAGTCCGAGCAAAAGCAAGCCTATTCAAAATAAACCTGTTTCTGTGGATAGGAGAGACTCTTCCTTAAAGTCTGCAGACATGAAATCTCCCCCCAAACTGCAGTTTCCGTGTCTCACTGGGAGGGACAGAAGACTCTTGCAAGCTTTGCAAACCTGTAGTCAGGCTGGCTCGGCTTGTCTCTGTCCATGGTGCTAATTCCCGCCTCATTCTTTTGCCCCGCTGCCATGTTCTAAATTCAAGTAGCATCAGTTTTCTCGACAACTTCTCTCTCCCCCGCCCCCTTTTTTTTCTAAACCGTGGAAGTAAAGTTGACATGCTTCTTTAGGAAGGATAAATAAAATACTAATCATCAAGCTACATATTTCTCACACAGGCAGTAAACTGTCACAGTTTCAACATTATGAAACACAGACACTCCCCTCCCTCATCCCAAACAGCCCAACAAATTAGCACAGACAAATAGTTTTACTTATCTGAGAGGATATGATGCTTGAAATCACCTTAAGCCAAACATTTTAAACTCATTTAAATAGCTTAACTGCTTTATTTACTTAAACAATGTTACAATTGTAATTTACAGTCACCTTTATCATAAAATCCTGAAAATATTTTATAGGATACTAAAATAGAAGATACTATTTCTCCCCAGATCTAGTATAAGGGGGTTATTTATCGTAAAAAAATTGCCACAATAGCTTATGAATATTCCTGTGAATGACTGTTCCTTTATAAAGATATTTTTGTAAAAGAATCAATTGAATTCATTATTTTTTCCTGCTTTGAGAACCATTCATTTTGCAGCTTTCTCTGTGTCAAACTTTTCCTCCAAACTCTCAATGACACCCTATAGTTTAAAATAATATCAAGTACTTTGAAGATATATCAGAGCTAACAAGACAATCATAATTCAAATGCTTTTCTAGTGCAAGATCAGATGCTCTGGATAATTCTTTACCCAACTATGAATGAAGAGGGATTGATTATAGGTGCTTAATGTACAATATGATGTTTACACATGGTCTTTATTAATTGCAAGATAGAGTATATTAGTATTTCAGTCTATAACTATGAATTTCAAAGTGAACTCTACATCCAGATATCATTTGTTTTAAAGTGATTATATTTCATTTTTTATTTTTAAAAGTTGGAAAAGTACAAGTTACTTATACTATATCCATTTAAAAGTTTTTAAATTTAAAAACATTTATTTTATTGAGGAAGTAAACTAGTATTTTAGGATATTTTCAATTTCTTACATAATTTAACTCGACAATACAGAGAAATAAACATGTTGAAAATGACAACATTTTGAAAAATATTTGCTCCTCTGAAAAAAACTGAAAAAAGCATATATACTGAATGAGTAGAATTTAGAATTTTGTGTTTGAATGGACAGGTTTACCATTTTTCAGGTAATTTCTTTAATGACATAACACACATGCTGAATTTTCATCACTCCACACCACACCCAGCTTTCCATATCCACCCTCCCCCAAATCTTGAAAAAATATACTACTGTTATCTACAAAATCTTTCTTGTGGATACAAACATCACAAAATAAAACAAAGTATTAGCTTCCACAGTTAGACAAAACTTATGTAATTGTAAGTTAATAGTAAAGAGTTTCTTAAAATTGTTGAAAATATTACATGATCAAATGCAACTCATTCACTATTAAGAGCATATTAACAAGGAGAAAAGACAATTTACTTCATTGGCAATTCTGACTAAACAGTATTACACTTTTACCCAACTGGCATTTATTATTTTATTTTTTGTACAGATCTAGGGGGGAAGGGAGCGTTCGAAGGAAGATGACAACAAACGGAATCTTCCAGCTGTTTATTCATACATTGATTATTGTGGATGAGGTGGAGACTTTCTGTTTTTTTCCCTTTATTTGTTGTTCCCTCCACCCGTTGACTTTCTTTCTTCAAACAGCTTTGCTTTCTTCTTCCCCTGAGTTCCACGCAGGTCTAGAGAAGAGTTTTAAGCGAAATTATGACCCCAGGCCTGTTGTTATATAAAATGTAGGGGTGAGGATTACAGCGTAATAATTATAAATGGTAGTTATATATAGATTCAGGCCTTCTTTCCCAACTCCCAGTTATTTTTATCCAAGGATCTCAGACATATTATATGGGCTATATGGGAAATAAACAGGTCTGTTTTTTGTCAGTAAGCATTTATCAGCACTCAAGGACACTTTCAAGGAACTATGATTTACTTCAACCCTGACTTTATAGTCATTTTGCATTGTGACTATCTGTCCCTTTTCCCTCCATCCCACTCCGCCCTCCTGCCGTCTCTAACTCTTACCTGTGCCTCCTCTTTCCAGCATTCTCAAAGATAGCGGCTAGTAATAAACAGGTAAAGGAATTTCTTTTGAAAAGGAATGAGCTTCTAGAGAAGATATTACACTGTGTAAGAATTGTAAGTACCGTGTAGGAAGCTGGTGCTATATTGCAAGATTAAAAGAAGAAATTCAAGCTGGAAAAGAACCTAGGTCAAGTGGATATTGTTTCTACTTATACATCAAGTCGATCCTGAGGACTACAGTTTCACTTGGAGGATGAAATAAATACCATGAATAAAACTCAATTTCAGCTTCCTGAATGTTATTAATATATGGAGTTTAATAAAGTAGTCTTCATCTATAAAGCAGAAGGGTTGACAGCACTTGGTCTTCTGGTTAAACTTTCTAAATCCAGATAAAGTCTCGACTATCTTTACTGTCAGCAATACATGTGTGGTCCAAGAACTGTACCGCCAGCAAATGCAGAGGAGTGGCTTGTTCTAATTTTATATACAGCTGCTCTTTTTGAGAGTCATCATACACCTCAAAGTGAAGGACCTTAGCTCAACTCAGTACCTTTTCCCTGGATAGGATGTTTATCCTGCACTTTTCTATTGTAACATGAAGTGATAGGTAATTCAAACCGTGCAGCTTTATTTGAAAGCATTTCTGACTTCATTCTTTTCCTAAAAAGAAGCTTTTAAAAACCCAAACAAACAGCAGCAATATGCATATATTCAAATAGAGAAACACATAAAATTGTCTACTATCTAATATAGCATACTGGAACACAAATCGAAAAAGGCATGCGTGCAAAGTAATGGATGTACATTCATCCCTTTCACTCAGATCAAAGACAGGGAGCTCTCAATGACTCATACATACCGGACAGAGTTTTAATGTTATAAAGAAACGTGCCACAGATGCGGCAGTGATGGCAAAGGAAATGAGTCTTTCCGAAGCAGAAAGATTTAAGAAGAAAGGAGGTCGTGCCATATCGCAAACTCTGATAGTACAGTTCCAACCCTCCCACGTTGCTCTCTCCCCATCTCTTTTTGCTTCCCTTAGCCGCCAGTGTTAAAGTGTGTACCTCTCCGCACAACTTACCTTGAAACGGGACTCCATTGAGTTCTCGAGAGTGACACAAGCACCTAGCCAATCATATCGCGCGGCCTCGCTTGGGCGGAATCAATAGAACGGTCTAAGCCAATCAGAGTCCTAGGGAGATGAGCAAGTTGCGTTGTGAAGCGACCTAGCGTATACTTCCGCGCGTGCTGCTTGGGATAGGAGCCTGGCAGAGCAGCTGCACACACGGCAGTGCGGAGGCAGAGAAGGGGTTGGTGATACCGTGCTATAAATCTGTGGTCCAGTCCACCTCCCTTTTAAGACGTCCTCCCCCCTTATTTCTGTTCTCAGTTAGAGATGCAGCAGCTTACTCCTGTAGCGACCTACTAAAAAGCAACAAGGAGAAAGACATCGTCTTTTTGAAAAAACGTTCTTTCGTCTCTTTCTTTGTTCCTTCGTTTGTTTTTCTTGCCCCTTTTTGTTTAGTTGAAAGGCAATAGGAGGGTAGTCTCTCCGTCTTTTTAAACTCTCTTTTTTAAGTTTCCCCTCCCCTTTCATATTTTTTTTTCGCCATTTCTTTTAGCGTTGGACTTTGGGGTCGAAAGCATTTCTTTTTATTTGCTTCTTTTAAGCCGAGCACAGTTTAGGTTTCGTGCTGTCTTAAGAGAACTATCCAGCAGCTTCTTGCTCATCCTTATTGGGAGAACTGCACCGTTACTTTAAAAACACACATACACAAAAACCTTAAGGGAGAAAGGTAAGTTTCGGTTTGGTTTCTTTAATCATTAGTTGCAGCGATGCGCTGGCAAACCCAGAAAACCTGTAAGTGAGCGGAATACAGAATAAGAAGTTAATTGCACATGTTTGTCTCATTTCAAAGCTACTGCTCTGCTTTTTAATTCTAGATAGCTAGACTAAAAGACAGTGGACGCATGCTTGACGTATTGAATATTCGCAAATGTCAGTGGCAAAAACTTAAGTGCTAAATGTGGCCAGTGTAGAACAAGGGTACAGTGGGAGTCTAGATGTTGAGTGAGCTTCGGGATTGAGGTTGGAAGTTCATTTCGTGGGAAGAGAGGGATAACTTGGGTTTGAGGGGGGATGCATGCCTCTACTTTCGCGAAGCAACCGAAGGACCGTAGAGGCTTTAGAACCATTAAGGGGAATCAGAAGCCTGGACTTGCAGATTAGACCAGCGAAAACCCCATACTTAATTGCATTAACCAGATAACATGTGCTGGGGAGATAGGCTTGCCAGATGGAATTTAGATGCTGCACCAGGCAGCGAGTTGTAGTTGACTGAAAAAAAGTACATGCCGCCCGAGGGCTGGGGCTGGGGCTTGGCTGGGGTGGGTAGAAGCTGTCAAAACTCATCATTGCGAGGTGTACGGACTCTAAATCACGGTCGCCAATTATCGTGCTTCTGTTTTAAAAGAAGATAGCCAATTTAGGGCCGAATTCTTAAGCCTGTACCGGATATGAGATTCCCTTTGTTCAGAAAAGCGTAAATAAGATCCTTAGAGCTGTGTCTGTGGAGGGGCGGCTGCATGGAAGCCGAACTGTGCTGGGCGCTGGGAAGTGGATTCCAAGCCCTGTCCTTGGTCCTACGCGGCTGACTTCGCATTCTGGGCGAGGGGGAACCCCTTAGCAGCCGACAAGGCTCCATAGCCACGTCAGTAGCCAACTCGGCTACACAGCCCTCACTCACCCGCTTCCTTGCTGCCCGCCCCCCTCCCCGTCCGTTTTCTCGAATAGCTATTGTTAAACTGACGCCTGAAGAAAGATGGTTGGGGATGAGACGCTGGGCAGACTCTTGCTTCATTTTAACTTTTGTGATTTGTCAGGGTTTAGGAGAAACCAGCTGGCTTTCTACTGCGAAAAAGAGAACCCAGGGTAGAGGTGGGAAAGGGGGAGGATGTTCGCGCTGGAAGGGTGATCTTGGGGGGAGGGGGGTGGAGGGAGTGGTGGTGGCGCTAGCTTTGCCTAAGAGAAGTTTAAATTATTGGCACGAGGGGGTGTGGGTGAGTATGTGTGCGTGAGAGCGCCCGTGGGAGAGGGAGAGGATGGGGAAAACATACAAAGCCGGCTGGGGTTAATTTCTCTTTGCTCTCCTCCCCACCCACCCACCTGGTTCGAAAAGCCAACGCTCGGCCGGCCTCCTCTGGACTCGACTCTGCCATCTCTGGGGCAGTGGGGGTTGGGGATTGCAAGGTGGCAGTGCCTACCACGGGATCTCAGCGGCGAACAGGACTTCATGTGGCCATTGTTGCTTAATTTATGCTCAGCACGTTGCCACATACCCACCTATTTCACGTTTGTAAAGAATTAGTATGAGAGCTATACAACTGTGGGAAATTGGAGGTTGGATACATTCCCCGTTTTCCATTTTCAAGTATAGGTTAGCGAAACTGATGTCGAGGCTGGGTGTTTTCTCTCGTAATTACCAGCTGCAGATCTGGCTTTATTGTGGCCCGAGTGCGAGAAATAGTCAACCATTTAGAATTTACTCTTAACAACGCTGGGCCAGGATGGATGTCGCTGTACTTTCCCCGCGAACAGGTTCTTTTCCCGCTCCTACTCATGTACAAACACTCCTGTTGGTTAAGATTCTAAACCTTCAGCCTTTTCCTACATTTATTATACCCATCCTCTGGATGTTGAGAGTGCGAGGGAAGTCGAGGTGATGTATTTCGTAGGCCTACAGTGCAATCTATAAAATGTAGTCTTAACATGGGGGGAGGGTAAAGAGTGGACATTAATAACCTAAGAAATTATTTCCCTAACAGGAAATCAGTTCCTAAAAGTCAGGGGAAAAGGTGTGAGTGTTTGGGGGATGGAAGTATAGGAAGTCTGGGGCCCATAAAATTTCCTTGGTAAAATGGCTTCTTAAATGGGTCATCTGAAAGATTTATTAGAATCTGAACAAATAAGTCTGAAAAAAGAGAGACAAAATGCCGAGTGTTTAAATATCACCTTTTGGGGGATTAAAAAGTAATTATTTCCCTTAGTTATTGCTTAGTCTGTCCTACACCAGGTACTCCTGGGTTCCCCTTCCCTCTTTTAACCAAGTGATTGGCAAGCCTACTTTATGAAGCTTAACCTATTCTGGAGTTCTCCACGAAAATGCAGTGTTATCCAAGTAGAAGAGCTTTGGAAGACTTGGGGAACTCTGTTGAGAAAGAGGACTCCCATAACTTCAAGAAGTCAGTTTCAGGAAGTAGGGTGTCCTAAGGCATTCTAAGAGTTTTAGGCTTGGATTGGCAAATTTGGTAGGCCCATTTTTGCCTGACGTTTGGAAACAGGCATTTTTAGCAATCCCGCCTGCCTGGGATGGAATATTATAATTGACTGTTTAGAGGGAGATCAGAGAGACGCAGGCGCTTTGAGCCGTTTTCCCAGGAACCCGCACAAAGTCAATTAAGGTCATTTAATTGCAAATCGTAACTGGAGTGACAACAGAAATGCTGATATAGAATCAATTAGCTCTTTCTGGTGTCCCTCGTGCGGGTCCCCCAAGTTGAGGGATGGACTGTCTCCATTTCGATCATGACTGAGCCCCCTGCTTTACTGTGTCTGATTTAACTTCGCCCAAGAGGGCAATTTTGTCTCCTCTACCCTCGTCCTGGGTTAGATGAGTCTTTCCCCTCTTCTCCCCCAGCCCCGCCCGTCGCGTGGGGGCGGGGAGCGCTGGCCGCCCTTAGCGGACCTTGCTGCATCAAACCCGCATCATGCCCTTGAAGCTGTAACCTCGGTCACGTTCTTGCGGCGACTCAGCCGCCCACTGCTCAGTTCCTTTCTCTTCTTGCGATTACAGGTAGGTTTGACAGGTGATATTTTTAAATGTAGTTTTTTAAGGGGAAGGGTTAAAACGGAAGCTTTTGCAAAGAAAAACACACGACAGGTGCTCTCGTAATTAAACGGCTGAGCAGGTGTAAAAACGTGCTTCCGCCGCGTGGCTTGGAGTCGGTTTTGACTCCCAACCTTGGGTTTGAGGACAGGCACAGGTTTTTCCTGAGCAAAGAGATTGAACTGGGCGTGGGGGCGGGCCAAGGAAATACAGCGATGGGACGCCCCCTCGGTGAAGAGTTGGCCATTTCGGGGCTTCGGTGGGTGGCGTTGGAAGGATGCGGCGGGAGGCAGGCGCTTACATAGTCGAGTACAGGATTTCCTACTTTTGCGTTTGAAGCAGAGAATAGCACCCCGCACAGGTACTCGGGGCTTATTTGAACATCAGATTCCATCTAGAAAGGCAGAGAAGGGCAGCGCCGGCAAGCCTTCAGTTTTTCGCGGAGGGACCGGACCCTTCCGCTGTGAAGTAGGGAAAAAGCCCTTTAGCTTTGCTTGCAAGATGTGAGTAAATGTATGTATATATGCTCAATACACATAATATATCAAAGTACCCCTGGCGCAAATCGCTCTGGTTGCCGGTTAGCGTCCGGAGCCTCGGGGTTTGCAAACTTGCACCTGGTATTTGACGCTTCTGGGTGCGCGACGCTTTCCGCGCTGCCCGGGGAACCTGGTCAGGGAGCCTGCTCGGAATCGGAAGCCGGGAGAGAAGGACGGGAGCGGCTGCAGTCAGACGTCTGCTCCCAGGCACCGACCCTCGGGGCGGCCGGGCAGGGCACGCGCCGACGGCCGGAGCCGCGGCGCCGCGAACCCGCCGCCGGCCCCGCCTCCTGGCGCTTTTCCAAGCAAGCCCCTCCTCCCCGCCCCGCTACAAACGGCGGGACCGCGGCGCCCGGGCGTCACTGAGGCAGCTGCCGGCCGGTGGAGGAGGCCGGTCGCCGGCGCGCGCGGGTGGGGCGTGGGTTCCAGTGCGCCTTCCCGCCACCGTCAGGACTGGGGACGCCGCCGCCGCCGCCACCACCGCCTCTCCGCGGAGCCCGCCCGGAGCGAATCCTCCGCGGCTGTGTGACGGCCGGCGGCGCGAGCGGTAGTAGCTGCAGCTCCGAGTCACCGCAGGCAAGTGCAGGGGGCGTGGGGTGGGGGCGGGCACGCCTCGCCGGCCCGTGAGTCGGCTTCGGACGCCAAGGCGGAGGGCGGTGCGCGCCGCCGCGGCGCTGGTCTGCGGAGTCCGGCCTCGCCGAGGCGGGAGCCCTCGTCCGGGCTCAGGGCGGGAACGCTGGTGGGGGCGGCGGAGGTGGTGCACGGGAAGTTCCTAGAGCTCGGCCCCCGGCGGCGGGAGTCGAGGGAATTGGGCCCCGCGGGAGGTGGCACCGCCCCTCGTGTGGGCACGGGCTGGTAGGGGGCGGCGGCAGCCGAGCCGGGCCAGTCGCGCCCGGCAGCGTGCACGGGCGTGGACGTGCCCGGGTTCGGCCGCGTGTAGCGCGAGGAGCTCTGCGCCGAAACGCAGGTGAGTGGCTTGGAGGGAAAGTGGGGGAGGAGGCCTTTCTGGAGAAAGGGCAGGACTCCTGCGGGGGACTGGCACCTCCGCCTTGCGGGTGCTGGCGTGCACTGGCTGCCCCCGCCGGCTGGTGTCAGGTCGTGTGCCGCGTGGTCCGGCGCCCCAGCGCGCGTGGCCCCGGCGCTCTCGGGGCGTCTCGAGACAAGCCGCGGTCGCGCAGTGTGCGGAGGTTTGGGAGCGCGGGCGCCGGGGCAGAGCGGAGAGGCTCCTCGGGCCGCCCTCCTCCCCGGCGCCGCGTCAGGTGAGGTCGGGTGCGGCCGCGGGAGGTCGCAGCTCGAGGTCGCGCCCGGGTTTGCGCGCGAGCGCCGCGCTGGGCGGGAACCGCGGGTCGGGCCGGGCGGCCGGGCGAAGCACGCTCCCGGCTTCGGCTCGTGGCGGCGGCGGCAGCTGCCTCTTGCTCTGCCAGCTGCGCCCCGGGCACGGACGTGTGAGCGTGCCCCGGTGAGACCGGCGGAGTCTCGGGCGGCCCTGCCTCGGTTCACCAGTAGGCGCTCCTCCAGTGGTTGTGACCGTGACCAGCAAACAGCCTTCCACGGCGTTTCCTTAGAAGCCGACGTGTTAGCCTAGAGGGCTGGAGCGCAGAACCCTGCCTCGAGATGGGAGCCACAAGCTCGGAGTCGTAGTTGTCCAGTTGGTCATTTAAATAGTGTGCATTTTGAAAGATCGTCTTTACGATAAAAATTTTTATCTCTTCTCTACGTTTTCTAAAAAGGTGAGGAAAGGAGGGTTTCTTATATTCTCTCTACTCTCCTTTTTTCCTTCCCAAAGGATGGCGTTTAACAATGCCAAACGAACTATGTCCGGCAAGGACAAAGAGCTTTTAAAAACTTAATACTTCGGTGGACCTAGCCATAATAATTCTGTCTTCATAAAAATGTAGCTAAGTCCCGAACTTACGGCAAATAAGTCCATTTAGGAACACTCCTAATACCAGTTGGGGTGTAATTTCCCCATCCCCTTAAGTAAAATCGGTTTGTTTGAAATACTTTTCAGTTGCCCTTGAAGACAACATTGTCCAGAATCGTTTCTTCCAGAGTCGTTTGAATTTTTCATTTGTGCTAAAGTCGCTCTTTTTTTGCGGAAGCTGATCTGGAGTCTCCATTTTGGTGAGCGGGCGGAAAAGGTTTCCTGGATCTACTTTCTCATCTGGATCTTTGGCTCTAGAAATGCGAGACGGACTTGCTGGAGGAGCTGCAAGGTTACTGCGTTTGTTTTTGAGCTGTTCCTTATAATAGGTTTGTAGGAATGTTGATGTAACACTCTTTAGGGGGCGGCGGGGGGCGTACATACTTAGAGAAAGTTCTCTTGGAAATGAAGGTGGAGCGTTGAGGGGCCAAGAGGGTTCTGGAAAATCAGATTTTGAAGGAACACGTTACATTTAATTTTCTATGTTTCCTCTACTTTCTTCTTGAGAGAACATTTTTGTGTTTATGTGCTCAAAACTGGGCCCTTAATACCCTTTTGGGTAATTTTGTGCTGCCACCTTTCGGGGAATAAGGTTTGTTGTTTTCTCTTGAAAAAGAGGAGTCGTAGGCGTTTAAGGCGCCCTTTCTCCCCGTTTTTAGGTATTTTCTTCTCTGTGTCTTGTTTACTCTTAGAAATTATGTTGGGTCATCTGTTTAATTTGCACACACTCTTTCCCCATGGTTCAAGAGAATTTTAGTTTTAGGATATTCTCCTAGAATCGGCCAGGTACCCCAAACTGGTCAATGTCCATCCGGCCTATTATTTCCTACCGAACCTAGTTTTCCTTTTCTAGGCTCAGGATGTGTTAGTAGTTAGAGTTCCGTTTTTGGTTTTGGTTTTTTGGTTGGTTGGTTCTGGTTAATGCTTCTTTACCAGAGAAGCAAGATCCTTGTATCTGGTTGGGTGTTTTTAGGTAAGACCCAGCTCCCATCCAGTTACTGGAGAACAATGCTCTAAGTGGCATTTCTGCTTCCTCATTTCTTAATCCAGCTTTTGGTTCTTTGTGTATAGACAGATGTTCCTGGCTGAATGCTTGTTGCCCCTTTCAGCCTTTCTAGCTTTCTGTCCTTTTCATGTTAATGTGATTGTTAAAAATACTACTTTACCTCTTCAAATGTCTTTTTCTCTTCTAGAAGGAAGGTCCATGTTCTCTTTAAGGACACAACAAAGCCATCCAGAATACCCCAGCTTCTAGGCTAGGGTCAACCTTTTCCTCTTATTTGATTGGAGAGAAATCTTTCTGAAAAGTGTGATGCCTTTTAGGCCTCCGCATGGTGCAAGAGCACTACCGTGGCAAAATACTCTTTCATGTTCTTTATCCTGGAAGGCCTAAATACTCTGAAACAGTATCTTATCAAGACTGACTTTTCCCTCACCTCTTTGATGGTTTTGGCTGTCTGGTAGGGTCAGTTCTTTTTCTCTTACTCGAAATCTTATTAAATCCTACCACATTATCACATTCCTATTGCCACCTTTCTCGCTGATCATGTTTACTTGGAAGTAAGGAAGATTGGACAGCCACAGTATTTAGCCTGGCCAGGTTAATTTTTTTGATGGTGTGGTGGTATTATATAGATGAGGTGGTGTGGGACTGGATGGTGTGCCACCCTGTGGAAAACGTATCCTAGCTGTTTCTGATTCTTTGGAACATCAACTGAAGAGGCCAATAGTCATCATAAGCTACCACATTAAAGTGTTGATGATGATGTTTTCTGTAGTGTTGGTAGTTGATTGGAGGCAGGGCCGCTGAATGGACCCATGAAATGGGCTGAAAGGGGCCACGCCTGCCCCTTGAAATTCTTGATTTTGAACAAGGGGACCAATACTTTCATTTTGTTCTGGGTCCCACAGAGTATGCTGCTTGTCCTGCTTAGAGGCTGTCTCAGTTGTTAATATTTAGCTGCCAGCTTTGTTGCTTTGTGCTAATACTGTGTTATAAAAGTGCTGGAAATCCAAGGCTTTATGCACTGGTGGTGCCACACCCAACTCTTGAATTAACTCTGTGGAGGACATTAGATGCATAGAATGTATACTTGCTTTGGCCAGTTTCATTTTACAGATGTGGAAGTCTTCACTGGTTCTGGTTACTTTCAGAACCCTCATGTTGTGTGCTCTGATGCCAAATCCATTGTTTTCTTTCTAATTTGGAAACATTTATCATCTATTTATTTGATTCTAGATACTAGTTGGTTTGCAACGCTTGTTGATTTTTCTTTGATTTCAACTGCTAAGTAGAAACAGAAGGCACTTAAGCTTAAAGGCCGTAATTTGTTTTAAGGCTTTTTTGTATTAAAATATATGCTTTTTTATGGTTTAAGTAGAACGGGTAACTTGAAGTCTGGACTAAATATAGGAATTAGTGTAAAGGGTTTTATGGTATATTTGAGAAAATTTTCACTAACAAGAAATGAACAGATTTGGCTTTTAGCATTCATAATGTATATCATGACTTTAATTTTAGTAAGGTCACAGGAGATTTTTTTATTTCCTAAGGGAAGATGACTTTCTATATCAGTAGCCTTGTTTGTAATCCATTGTATAAAACAAAACAAAAGGCGACTCCTCTGTAACACTGTGCTGGGTGCATCTCATAGGCCTTACACCAGCTAATACAAATGCTGTTTCCAGAGATTAGTCTACGTAAAAAAACCTGTTTTTGGTAAAGATGTTATTTATTTTCTGAGCACTTTGGGTTAGGTTTTGAATACATCAATTTCATTAATATTCTTAGCTGTATATTTCCCTTTACAGGATTGCTCAGTAGTTTTGTGTGATGACAGATAAGGGTTTTCCTTGTAAGCAGCCTTTATGCAGAAGAAGAAAGGTGCTTTGGCAAGGAGTGGAATAAGTAAAATAACGGAGAAGGTCATAGGAATAGGTGGTGTGGGGTTGAAATCGAACCAATTTGGAGGTTGCCTTGTTAATTGCAAGTAATTGTGTTTTTTTTTTCTTTTTAATAAACTTGCACTTTTCTAGTATTTGTCTTTATTACTGATTTCTTTGTATCAGTTTCTGACTGAAAATGAGTAGCAAATAAGGTTTGACAGTCAAGATCCTCTTTCCTGCTTTTAGAAATCATTTGAAAAAAACCGAATACTTTTTCTCAATAGATTTATGTATCCTGAGACAGTTATAGTAAAATGTTAGGTTTTTTTTTTTTTAAATCATAAAGGTTTTGTTTTAGCATCAGTTAAGTTTCAGACTGTTAGGTTGAGGTATCTGTATGTTTTTCCTTTCTCTAATAGTGGTAGATTTATACCAGCCTTTTTCCTTGACTTAAATAAGGAGTCTGTCTCATAAAAAGGAAATTTATATTTTACATGACTAGTGTTTCTTTTTCTCCAGAATTTTTGTTGTTGTGGGCCGTTGATTACTGGAGATTATTTCAGCAGCTTTAAAGACTGTTAATGGAATATCACAAAAATCCTTTTTTTCATATATATTAGACTGATTAACTGTTCTTTCAGGATGGATTTTCATTTTATTTTGTTTTGCTTTTAGTTAGCAGTGGTCAGACTCACTTCATGGTCAGTACTCCATTTGACTTATCTCTTTAGGAGAATATGGGCAGTGGTTGCTTCAGAATTCTTAGCTTTCCTGTGTTTCCTTATTATGGAGTCGGTTTAACACTGAAATTTCTTGTTAAGATTGAGGAGTTTTGAGACTCTCTGAGAATCTGAAGAAAGCTGTGGTGGGCCTTCTTTCCCTGGAGAAATTCACATCTACAGAAATTTCCATACAGCTTTTGCCATCTTGTCCTCTGGAATAAAGACGGTTAAAGTTCTATTTGGGAAACAGGACTTTGAGAATTGGAGTTGTCTTACATTGGTGAGAGCAGGAAGAATTCCCTCAGCTCTGTTCTTGTGTGCCATCGTGTTAGCGGTGTGGGCCCTTAGCTTTCATCCAAGACAGACTCTAAGCTCGCTTGTCTCCTCACAGTTTGTTTTAAAATCCATTCTGATTTTGTAAACAAATAATATACTTGTAAGGTGGTCTTGTGAGCACAGTGCTGCCAGTTTAGCTACTGAGTTGTCTTGCTTGAGTAGGTTTTGTCATTTCAGTTGAAATTCTTCATTTCGCAGAGCCAGGTGGAAAATACTAGACTGGAATTTTGAAGTTTCCGTTGTCTGATTTTTGACTCAGTTACCTGTGTCCTTGATTTCTAAACCTTTGAGTATAAAACCTCACCCTCCACGTCTCTGTGATGGCATGAAGATGAACATGTTAAAGTATAAGGTTTCTGGCAGTGGAATGACAATGTTTCCTGAATTGGAAAGGTGGTAATGGGTGGACCTCATAGATGACTTTTATATATTTGACCTTCATTGTGTTTTATGAACCACTGTTTTCAGTACATACCATCCTTATAGCATACTGTCATATAATGTATATTTTTGCCATGGAGAAAGAGAAAATTCCCAAACTGTAGGCAGGTTTTGGGAGAATTATGTCTTTGAACATTTCAATATGGAAATAGATATAAATATATCAATGGAATTTGGAAGGGAAGTTTAAAACGTATTTTTTTCTTGAAAATATAAATAAAGTTAAGAGATTACATGTGAAATTATGAGAATTTAGCCAGCTGACATTCCAGGAATATAAATGTCTCAATTTAAATTTTCCATCTTTTTTCAATGAGAAATCAAAATCTAAAATATAAGCATTTACATTAAAATAATCAGTCCATATTTTCTTGATTTGAATTTTAATCTCTTATCAAGGCTTTATTCCTATACATCAAAAAAAAAAAAAAAGAAATTTGCTCAGAAATAACAATTTTTTTCCATGTTTGGTTTAATATCCTCTTATACCCCAAGTGAAAAGTCATTGATGAATGCCCTGTCGAGTACGTTATTGGAAATTTCTCACCTGTTCAGTTTTTAAAGGATGTTTAACACTTTTTTATCCTTCAGGCATCATTTGTGTATATCAGAAATAAAAGAAGTATGTCTCAAAGCAAATAAATCACAGCGTATTTGAAAATAGATTCACCAAACTGAGTAAGGTGGGGAAAATATTCCTGGAACTGATGGTATTTGATCTTGAATTTCCTCTGAGCTTCTTTTCAGAAGTGAGCTTTTTCTGTTTCTCCATTGCTGCTGCTCTGCTGGAGGTACCTCTGGTGACGTGAGGATCACCCACCTTTATTGCAGAGCTATCTAGAATGTTTTAAATATACGAAGTTTATTACAGAGTGAGCAAGTTTCTGTAATCTCTTCCAGGGTAAGGTCTATTTCTGTATGAGTTTACTCAACACCGCTTTGTCTCCCCTGGGTGCTACTTACTGGTGCCTGGCTTATTTTGTTTAAACCCTTTGGGTCCTTTCTGGCCTAAGACTGTGAATGACTCATGGACTTTCCCCAAATACCAGGACACCAGTGCTTTAGGCTTTTATCCTTCCCTTGACTTTGTTTCTGCAAAGAACCTGAACCACCCACAGCCTTCCTCTCCTCTCTGTGACACCTCCGTGCTTGCCCTTAGTCACCTGTCTCTGCTTCTGAGCCCCGAGCCAGCTCTGCTTCTAGCCTGGCAGTTCTGGGTCAGGCGTAACCTACTCACTTGTCCTTTTCTTTTCTTATTTGGCTTGCACTTTTGCATTGGGCCTTAAACATTTTTTTGCATTTTACTCACTGAAGACTACCTTCTGTGACCAAGACAATTGCGATTACAAAACAAAAAGGGAGAAATGGGTATCAACAAACAAGTGAATTCAGCCCATGATTCCAAATGGTGACCCGTGGGTTACATATTCTGAAGCTTTTATTTGGCTTAAATTATGTTACTAGAAAAGTAGTGAGTTGTTGGTTTAGGATTTGGGAAATGTCAAATAGAGATCTAGAGTCCTGTTTGTGCTGTCTCGGAAATGCGTGAAGATGGAGCACCATTGAGCCCATGTTCGTTAACTGCACCCTTTGTGTGGAACCTTGTTTATTTCCCTTCAAAATAAATTGCTGTCTGACCTTTATGGGTATTTGAGCCTGTGAGTCTAATACTACAATTCCTAAAGTCATGGGAATTAAAAAGTTTATTCAAATATCTAGGCAAAGGCAATAGTTCTGAAGACTTTAGTTCTTTTGTTTTTCGTTGTGTTTGCAAGTAATATTTGATTTATGTTATATTGTTCCCTACAGATATACATCTTGAAGTCTTTAGGTAGAGAAGTCTTGTCTTGGACCTCCTTTTCCTTAATGCCTCCTCCTTCCTTTATAAGATGTGCTTCCATCAGTTTATCTTAGCTTTGCTCCTCTCCCACTCTGGAGTTTTAGACCTGCCCCTTTGGGAGCAAAGATTTCTTCCTGCCTGTTGCCTGCTTATATTTGTTCAGATGCTTCCAGGTCAGCAGAAGTTACTTGGTGCTGTGAAAACTAGTAGGATGTTACAAACTGTTTAAAAGAGGCCTGTGGCCCACCTGCTAATCTCAGTACTGATGGTGTCAGCTTAGAAAAGACATTCTCCCCTCAGAATCCTGTAAAGAAGAGCTGATACGAGAGGTTACCAGGTGTGAGGTTTATATGTGTCATTTTTCTCTCCTCTTCCCACTCCCCCGCCCTTTTTTGTTTTTAGTCTTCAGCCTTTTCTCCTCTCTAGAAACAGCAGGGCAGCTCTGCAAGCTTTCTCCCACGTGTGCAGTAGAACAAGTTGATGCGCCAGCAGAAGTAGAAAGAGGCTCCACATGTCATGTTTGGACCAATGCTGTAATTTTATTTTACAATAAGGAAGGTGGATATTATTAATCTACTCCAGAGCATAATAGCACAATTTAAATAGCAGAGAGCAACTTTGGTGTGTGTTAATGTCTAGTGAGATGAATACAGATGAATGCTAAGTAGGTAGAAAATGTCAGTGTAGAGCTTTCCTTTTGGTGACTTTAAGCACTTACATTTCTAGTTAACTTTTTGTTCAGCCCGGTACACAGATATGAAGATCTGTTTTATCAAGCCAGCATTAATGTGGCTTCTGAGGACAGAACAATGCCTATGAAGCCCTGCTCTCCTGGCAGCCTCTTGAGCTGGGCCAGTCATAACGAGGAATTCTGTATTGAATTCCTCTTTGCAAAACCCTTCAGAATAATAGGAGCTTAATGCTGGCAGTTTTAAAAATTGGTGCAGTCTTTAGCCCAGCCAGACTTTTTTTTTTTTTTTTGATAACTTGGAGTGTGAGTAAAAGTGTGTGCCTAATTTGAAAAAGCATCTAATTTTGAATTAACTCTGTGTATAGGTTAAAAAATACTGTAGGTCTATTCTGAACTTATTTTTCAGAGGCACTTAAAAACAACTCTTGATACCAAGAGTATCTTCTTGGTGTCATCATCCATGATTATATTATTCTTTTAGATGGATATATTGCTTATTTTGACATGCCCTGAAGTGTCTGGTAGAGGGGCTTCCAGGGTGTCTTTCCTGTTGGGGGAATTGAGAAATTTTTTTTTTTTTTTAATTGTGTTTTACCTTCCTAAAGGTTGAGAATCATTGTCATGGAGCTTCTGCTATGCTGTTAGAAACGCTTTGGTTTTGGTGGGCCGGCGGGCTAGTCTATGTTGGAGACAATACTTGTTCCAATTCATCTGAGGTTTTTTCTTCCAGTTTTATTAAATCTTAAGAAATGTCTTCAAGTCTTTTAGTATTGGAACTCTGTTCAGAAGCCAGGAAGTTTGTGTGATACTTAACGTTTCATCGCACATCCATCCTGAGTGCCTCGGTACTGAGAGAGCTTTAGAGGAATTTGTCAAGTCTCCTTGTCTTCATTCCTTGGTCTGCGTGCTTAAGGAGGTGAGGCAGAAAAGAATAACTTAAAAGGTGTCACAGGCCTCTCCCTCCAACTTTAGTTGTCTTTTGAGGACTTGAGAAAAGGGACATACCTCTGCAGTCTGGGTTAAGGACACGGCCAGGATGATGCATGTTGTTTTGGAGAGGGGGCGTGGTTTTCTGGCTCTCCATTGTCTGGCTTGTATTTTATAGTTACTTAGTTTTTCTGTCTTTCCCCCTCCTCAGTCTGCCCCTCCTCCCGTCCCAGGCCACTGTTGTTCCTTTTGGGTCTGCCTTTTGTGGTACGCATAATTACTCCCTGGTTTGCCAGGAGTCCAGCCACAGGTAAAGAATGTCTATGCATTGCAGAACCTGCCAGGTGTAAGTTGTGGCTGAAGAGAGACACCACTGCGACTGTCTTAATTCTGCTGTCCAACAAAGCTGGGATGTCACATACGTGTGTGTGTGTGTAAACACCTGAAGCCCCCCTATTTTTTCCCCCGTACTTTTATTCTCTTGCTAGCATGTTGTGTTAGGAGCTTCCTGCGTGTGTAACATTTATTTTTCAAAACACTTAGGAAGAAGTCATAAGGATGATAAGGCTTCTTTGACTCCTCCCCTGTTAGTGTAGTTGCAGTAGCAGTGAGTGAGTGACAGGACAGAACCTGCAATGCTTTCAGAGCACTAATCTCTACCTTCTCTTTGAGTCTTCCTCATGCTGAGATCACGTCTTCCAAGAGCAAGTGTCCTTAACGCTGCTGAGTTAGCTTTCTGATGCCAGTTCTTGGTATTCTCAGCTCTGCCTGTTGCTTTTCTCCATAAATGGCATTTGCATTATTTTTCTTACTTATGAAAGGTGATTGGACAGCCTGTATGCTGCTTCACCTCCTTGTTTTGCTGGAGAGGCTCGTTCCTTCAGGTGGAACTGGCACTTTGGAAATACGTATTCTTGTTTCTTGGACTTTTTAAAAAAGATTTGGCTAAGCTACCTGTATTGTTTATGGACAGTAGGGGGCAAAGTTTGATTTCATGGTGAACAACATAGTTTGTGATCCAGAGAGGGAAAGTGAAGACGTCAGTACAACTTTCACACAGCTTCTAACGGTAAGTTCAGAATTACTGCCTTGTAAGAGGGCAGTGAGACTAAGAAATTTTGTAGTGGACAGTCAAGTTGGCATTGTATTGGGTGGTGGGTCAGCAAGAAGCTGCCGGTTTTTAGTTGCTGTAAGTCCTGGTTATTAGGATAGAAAGACATGGAATCAGTAATTGAAGGTGGTGCACTGTGCACAGTGATGGAGCCGGGAGACAAGCATTTCCTCTAGGAACAGTGATGACGCCTAGAGTTTCTGTTCTTCGAGGACCTTACCAGAGTTCCCTGGGACAGTGAGTTTATAGGTGAGGGAAATGAAGCTCAGAGGTCAGGAGGTTTGGCAGATTCATCCTGCTGAGTGGGGATGAAAGTCTGACCCCTACCTAGTTCACGACCTATTACCCTGGACTCCAGAATGATGTTCTTCCTCTGGTAGTTCTGTTGGTTATAGTCTAAGGTGGCTGAGGGCAGAGACAGATCCAGGAGGCACCTCAACAACTGTATATCATCTCTAGGCCTAATTGTTTGGCTCCTCAGTGGTGGGACTGTTGTAACAGGTTTTTTCTTCAAAAAGCTTCATTCACTCTGGTCTCTGTAGCACTCCCAGCGGAATAACCACACCTGTTTCCCCAGGGCCAGGATTCTGACCTTGCATTATTTTAGCTCTATGACCAGGTATCTTCCAGGAGAATTTCATGATAGGCTGGTGTCTTGATGCCAGCTAGCAGTCTTAACTTGCGGGAATACTTTTTGGAACCATATGAAGTATGGATCTGTAAGCGAGGAAGTGAAGACACTGTCTTTTTCAGACTTTCAGGATTCTGTTAAAATCAAGAAAAAAAAAAAAGATGGCTATACTGTGTGCTGTGTTCCTGGTACAGCGGTCATTCCCCACCACCCTAACTTGCTGTAGAAGAGAATCTGTAAGGGATGTTCCTTAAAGTTGTTAGGTTTCTGAGACTAATATGTTCCAAATCTGGTGGGGTTTTAGAAATGCAGCTGTCTTTGCTCTTAGAGAAAGTTGCAGGTCAGGTACACCACAGGATATATGATGCATAAACTGGAATCAACAAAATAACTACGCAGTAAAGATTGTTACTGATTTATCTTGGTTCTCCAAATTAACTGTTAGAAAATGCAATTGGAGGGAGGATGGATGGAGAAGAATACAGATTCAAGATAATCTTTCTGTTTTTCCCTAGAAAGGGGACATGTGTCTTGTTTATTATCTCTTGCACCTAGTGTGCTACTTGTTTGTAGTAGAAATTCAGAAAGTTTTTGTTTAATTAACTTGAATTCAAAGTTTGGAATTGAGATAACAGTACCTAAAACATGCTATTAATTGAGAAAGTTTTCTTTGCATCTGTAGGTAAACCGTGAATTATT
The DNA here is from genome assembly GCF_049115385.1 of Moschus berezovskii. Classification (NCBI taxonomy): domain Eukaryota; kingdom Metazoa; phylum Chordata; class Mammalia; order Artiodactyla; family Moschidae; genus Moschus; species Moschus berezovskii. The sequence continues at coordinate 26,657,219 of NC_142466.1, forward strand.
AAAATTGTAATCACATTGAGAAAATTTTAGTAAAAAATATTGTTTTAACTAATGCCGTATTTCCTCACATCCTTGATGTGCAATTTTTACATGTTTTTGAATCTCATAAATATGTCCACTTAATGTAGTGATTTTTATTTCTCTTACAGCTGGGAAGTTTAGTGATGTATCTTTTGATCCACAGTATTGGGGAATAGAGAAGCTTCTTGGTTTCTTATCCTTATGTATATTTTACTTTTCAAACTTGTAAATATTATCCTTGTGCTCTGAGAAGCTGTTGGAAATCTGAAAAAAAAAACAAACCAAAACTGTCTCTACATATTTCAAGCGTCTCTGGTGTAAAATTGGCCCAACAGGCTATGCACACAGCGAAAAGAATAGCATAGCAGTCAGGTGGAATCCTGCCAAGGGTACTCTGTACTGTTTAGCCGTATTTAGGACATCACAAGATGAAGCAGAAGTTAGGATAGGTATTGAGAATTCAAAGCTGAATAGCTTTTTGTCAAATCATTTAATTGCAGAGGACACCACAGCCCTCAACTTTGACTTGAATACTGCCTTTTAAATACCCCCTACTTCTTAATTTCTCTAAGTATTTTTAAAGTTGGCCTTCACTACCAAAGATTTTGAGTGAAAGTGGTCTACAGTTCCCCAGTTCTCTGAGAAACTAAAAAACAGAGGCCAGGGGACTTGTCATCAGGTCTTGGGCATTTTATATTGAGTTTCCCTAAGGATCTTTATGGAAGTTTATCTTATGGAATTTTTTATTGTGATGGACACTTCTTTCCCTTACCCATTCCCTATGATTGTTTCCTGTTTCTTATTGTGTAAAGAAATGAAGCAGATTTGCCAACAGTTTATTAAATAGCTCATGGGTGTTTGAAAATGTCCACTATACCTTTTTGCTAAAAAGTGGCTTCTTAAAACTTTAGACTTTCCTCTGGACCCGTAGCTTTATAGGATTTAAGTTTTTATGACTATGTTGTACCTGTCCTCCTGATCTTAAGGATATTTTGCTATCTTCTTGATTTCTTATTCATTCTCATTTTTCTTGGATTGTCGATCAACCTCTTTTGCTCTGCAGTAGTTTAAAAACAATTATTTTTCCAGTTTATATGTGAAAACATCTTAGTTTCGTCAGTTTCATTTATTTGGTAAACATTTGATTCATCCTGTATGCCACACACTACCTTAGATATTGAGACATAGTGGTGAACGTGATCTAGTCTTTGCTGACATGAAGCTCAGAGTTTAGGAGGAGACACATGTTATGATTCTGGAAATTATTATTTATAATGTGATTTGTGCTATAAAGGGAAAGAGTCTTTGGGGTGCCTAACTCAGTGTGGATGGTCACGGAAGTTCATTTGTTAACCTTATCTTTCCATCCCCCATCTTCCTGCCTTACTCCCATAAAAGCAGACTTTTGTTTTTAAATTTCATAGGCATTAAGAGAAGGCAATGGCAAGCCACTCCAGTACTCTTGCCTGGAAAATCCCATGGATGGAGGAGCCTGCTAGGCTGCGGTCCGTGGGGTTGCTGGGGGTCAGACACCACTGAGCGACTTCACTTTCACTTTTCACTTTCACACATTGGAGAAGGAAATGGCAACCCACTCCAGTGTTCTTGCCTGGAGAATCCCAGGGACGGGGGAGCCTGGTGGGCTTCTGTCTATGGGGTCGCACAGAGTCGGACACGACTGAAGTGACTTAGCAGCAACAGCAGCAGGCATTAGAGTATTAGAATGGAAAGGGGTCCTGAAGTTGAACTCTCTTCTCCCTGTTAAATTCATGGTGAACTTTGAATCCTGAATCTGATGTGTTAATAGTTTATGTATCTCACCAAAAATAGTTCTTAAGTATAACAGTAATTGAAGAGCTTTCACGCTATAACCTGTACAACCAATGCCAAGTCCAGCAGTGTTACCTGCATCTTTATTCTCTTTACTTGTGGTTTTGAAAATATGCTGTCTTACCCCGTTTTGAAGTATAGTTTATCAACATTATTTGATAATACTTTTCTGGTATAAAGATTGCATTTATAAAAACTGTAAAGAGGAATATTTGTTAAGCTTTCTGCTTGGTCTAAAGGACTGGACCAACTTGCCCAAAATTATAATTTGTCATGGTTTGAATTATTTGGTTACTTTATAAATAAACTTTGTAGACTCTCTTTTATATAAATTCCTTTTATAGAATCTTGTATAGACTCCCTGTGCTCGATCAAGGCAACCCACCCCATTACTTCACAGTACTATGTTCCTCCCAGTATGCATTTAAATTTGAGCTAAAATCAAGTACCATATTATTTTGAAATTGTCTTTGAAACGTTTGTTGGGATGGAAGAACTTAGGCAGTTTTTTTTTTTTTTTGTAGAAACCTTGGAAGACATTTATTGGGAAATACTTTTTTCCTTAAAATGACCTGAATGTCTTTTGGCCAGTCCCTTAATCATAAAGGGCTGTGTACATTTGTAAGATATTGGTAGTAGAGTCTGGGAAATTGCTCTAGTTAATGAGAAAAAGACAAGAAAAAGTCAAGAAACGAGGAAGTGAATTCTCCTTGTGGCTTATTTCCTCTCCCATACACATCATCAGAACAGTATGCATGGTATTTTAAGACAATGTCTTACCTACCTATTAGATCATTATGTTTACTAGAGTGTATATATATATATATTTTTTTTAACTGGAGGGTAATTGCTTTCAGTTCAGTTCAGTTCAGTTCAGTCGCTCAGTCGTGTCCGACTCTCCGCGACCCCATGAATCACAGCACGCCAGGCCTCCCTGTCCATCACCAACTCCCGGAGTACACTCAAACTCATGTCCACAGAGTCAGTGATGCCATCCAGCCATCTCATTCTCCGTCGTCCCCTTCTCCTCCCGCCCCCAACCTTTCCCAGCATCAGAGTCTTTTCCAGTGAGTCAACTCGTCTCATGAGGTGGCCAAAGTATTGGAGTTTCAGCTTTAGCATCAGTCCCTCCAATGAACATCCAGGATTGATCTCCTTTAGAATGGACTGGTTGGATCTCCTTGCAGTATAAGGGACTCTCAAGAGTCTTCTCCAACACCACAGTTCAAAAGCATCGATTCTTCGGCGATCAGCTTTCTTCACAGTCCAACTCTCACATCCATACATGACCACGGGAAAAACCATTGCCTTGACTAGACGGACCTTGGTCGGCAAAGTAATGTCTCTGCTTTTTAATATACTATCAAGGTTGGTCATAACTTTCCTTCCAAGGAGCAAGCGTCTTTTAATTTCATGGCTGCAATCAGCATCTGCAGTGATTTTGGAGCCCAAAAAAACAAAGTCTGACACTGTTTCCACTGTTTTTCCATCTATTTCCCATGAAGTGATGGGACCAGATGCCATGATCTTTGTTTTCTGAATGTTGAGCTTCAAGCCAACCTTTTCACTCTCCTCTTTTACCATGTTGTATTTCTGCCATACAAGAATGCGGATCAGACATAATTATATATGTATATATCCCCTATATATACACACACACACACATATATATATATCCCCCTCTTAAGCCTGCCTCCCTTCATCCTACCCCTCCAGGTCATCACAGAGTGCCAGCCTGGGCTCCCTGCGTTATGTAACAGCTTCTTTACACACAATACTGTACATATGTCGTGCTGCTTTCTTGATTGATCTTACTCTCCCCTCCCCCACTGCGTCCATAGGTCTGTTCTCTACATCTGCTTCTCCATTCCTTCCCTGCAATAAATTCATCAGTATTATTTTTCTAGATTCCATATATATGTGTTTATACACAGTATTTGTTTTTCTCTTTCTGACTTCACTCTGCATAACAGACTCTGGGTTCACTCACCTCACTAGAACTGACCTGTTTGTTCCTTTTTATGGCTGAGTCATGTTCCATTGTATGTATGTGCCTCATCATCTTTATCCATTCATCTGTTGATGGACATCTAGGTTTGTTCCGTATAGAGTGTATTCTATACTTATTGGTTTCCATAGAGACGTGAACTCTGCTGGCTAAAACAGTTGTTTTTCTCTTGGAAGATAATCACAACTTTTATACCCCTGTAGTTTACATCATCTAGAATTGTTTTTTCCTAGTTGGATCTTATTTCATTAAAGCTTTCAGATCTTAGTCATTTTTTCTTTAGGTGGCCAATGATGTCAGTGAAATGACACACTAATAATCCCCATTGTTGACTGAGGGAACATAGAGGTAAAACAAGTTTTAGCTCAGAAGAGAATTCTTGTTTTTTTCCCTCCACTTGTTTTTCAATTTTTTAATTGTGATAAAATCTACATAATGAAATTTGCTATCTTAACCATTTTTAAGTGTAAAGTTGAGTGGCATTACATACACTCACATTTTTGGCCAACCAGCAGCACCATACATCTGTGGAACTCTTCATCTTGAAAAACAGCAACTCTGTACCCATTAAACATTAAGTCTTCATTCCCCCTCTCCCCAGGCCCTGGTAAAACCACCATTCTGTTTTCTGTCTCATAATTTTAACTACTCTTCAGTACTTCATGTAAGTAAAATCATTCAGTATTTGTCTTTTTGTGCCTGTCTTACTTTACTTGGCATGATGGTCTCAAGTTTCATCTCTGTTGCATATGTAAAAATTTCCATACTATTTAAAGCAGAAGAATATTTCATTGTCCATGTATACAACATTTTGTTATCCATCTATGGATGAAGACTGGTGTTACTTCCACATTTTAGCTATTGTGAATAATATTACTACAAACATGAGTGTACGAATATCTCTGACACTTGAATTGTAATCCTTTTGAGTGTATATCCAAAAGTGGAATTGCTGGATCATATGGTAATTCTATTTTTAATTTTTTGAGAAACTACCATTCTGTTTTCCATAATAACTGTACCATGTCACATTCCCACCAACAATGTACACGGTTTGCAATTTCTCTGCATTCTCATCAACTATTATTTTTGGTTTTGTTTGATAGTGGGCATCCTAGCAGGTGTAAGTGAAACGTGAAAGTGAAAGTTGCTCAGTGATGTCTGACTCTTTGCGACGCTATGGACTGTATAGTCCATGGAATTCTCTAGGCCAGAGTACTGGAGTGGGTAGCCTTTCCCTTCTCCAGGGGATCTTCCCAACCCAGGGATAGAACCCAGGTCTCCCGCATTGCAGGCGGATTCTTTACCAGCTGAGCCTTACTGTGGTTTTGATTTGCATTTCACTAATAACTAGTGATGTTGTGCGTGCGTGCTCAGTGCTTCAGTTGTGTCTGGCTCTGCGACCCCATGACTGTAGCCCATCAGGCTCCTCTATGCATGGGTTTCTCCAGCAAGAATACTGGAGTGGGTTGCCATGCCCTCTCCAGGGGATCTTCTTGACCTAAGGATCGAACCTGCATTTCCTGCATTGCTGGTGGATTCTTTACCGCTGAGCCACCAGGGAAGCCCAAGTGATGTTGAGTATCTCTTAATGTGCTTAACCAATTGCAGATCTTCTTTGGAGAAATGTGTGTTCAAATCTCTTGCCCATTTTTGAATTTGATTCTTTGCTTTCTTGTTGAGTTTTAAGTGTGTCTATGTATTCCGGATATTAGTTTCTTATAGGTGATTTACGAATATTTCTTGCATTCTGTAAGTTGTCTTTTTACTCTATTGGTAATATCTTGATTCACAATAATTTTTAATTTTCATGAAGTTAAATTTTTCTGAATTCTAATGTTGCTTCTGCATTACATGAACAGTAAGCATGAGAGTTAAGGGGCTGGTGAGGGAAGTGGGTTTGGGGGTAACAATTTTCCATTGCCTTGAGTGTATATTTGTTCTTAATGGCTCTTTAAATGAGTTTGCATTTTTAGGACACTTAATGTTTTCAGCTGCATTGGAAGCTCCTTGATGTCAGTGGTTGTGTTTTATAGCTTTGTTCCTTGAACATAGTAGATCCTGTATTTTAAAAATAAATTTAAAAATTATACAGGCTAAAAGTACTGCGTTTTAAGTTTAATTTTTTTTTTTTTTAAGTTTAATTTTTTTAAAGGCATACTCATCTTTGGTACTCAGACTACTGAGAAGTTGCTGTGTATAACATATATTAGACCAATTGGGGTTAATCAAAATTTCTAATGTTTAAACAACATTTTGAGGTTTTTTTATAGACATTAATCATTACTACACAAAAGTATTTTAAGTGCTGGATAGTAGGTAATACAAAAAGTCATCTTAAAATATTAAATTAACAGTGCTGTTTCTCTTCATCCTTTCCCGTGAATAATTACGACTTTCCCATTTCTATTTGCACTCTCCTAGCTGGTAAGTTCGGAGAAGGCAATGGCAAGCCACTCCAGTACTATTGCCTAGAAAATCCCATGGATGGAGGAGCCTGGTGGGCTGCAGTCCGTGGGGTCGCTGGGGGTCAGACGCGACTGAGCGACTTCACTTTCCCTTTCACACATTGGAGAAGGAAATGGCAACCCACTCCAGTGTTCTTGCCTGGAGAATCCCAGGGACGGGGGAGCCTGGTGGGCTTCCGTCTGTGGGGTCGCACAGAGTCGGACACGACTGAAGTGACTTAGCAGCAGCAGCTGGTAAGTTGGACCACACAGGAAAAGACCTGGTATGGTGCTTCTATAACCACTTTGACATGACTGAGATTATGCCTTTTACATGTATTTATGACCTCTTTTATACAGGTTCAAAGCATGCTGTATTAAAAAAGTATCACTGCTTCAGGACTGAACCGAGGTGGCTGTGTTTGCCAGAAGTAAGGAGGGAGGCTCCAAGGGATGACTGCCAGGCTGGTCTTAGAGCAGTGTGAAACCTCCTTTGGCTGTTGGGAGAATGAGTGCTTTCTGCTCAACACTGAGTCTTTGGAAGCAGAGATGCTGAGGTCCAAGGTGGATCAAGGTCAAGGAAGGCTAACCTTAAGAAAGGTTATTGGACTGCGTACTCCTGAGGTTCACGCTTGGTGTACACAGACACACACACACAATCCAGGGTACAGCAGCAGCATCATCTGGTATGTTGCAGGCCTACCGTGACATAGGACTGTTTGTTCTAAAGCAACTCATTTTAAAACTGCAATATGTTAAATGGGCAGCCCTTCATTGAAGGCCCCTGGTATGTTGGCAGTTTATCAGCAGCAGGGTTGTGAACTTGTCACTTCTTGTTAATGAAGGCTTTTATTTAGCATAGCAAATCATATCTCGTGTTTACATCCACTCTTTCAAATGGTAAACTTGAAAAGGATATTTGTGACTTTTTATTAATTAGTAGCCATCAGGGTGCTTTGGTTGTCCCTTGTGATCACCATCTAGCTGCATTTCTTCTGCTGAGATGCTGCTTGTCTTGACTAGGAAAACCCCCAGATGATTAAAATGATCCTTTTTTTGTTTGTTTGTTATTTTTGAAATGGTTTTTTGTCTTTCCTCTTAGGTGGCCATTTTCTCCAGTCTCAATTTCACTTCCATTTTAAAATTCCTAGCAGGGGTTTTATCAGAGCATTTACTTTCCCAGTGCAGCAATTTGACTTTCCCAGCACTTGTTTGCTTAATTCTGGGCAGCCCAAGAGAGTAAGTGTTTTGTCTTCAGATGTAATATGCATTTGTTATATACAGCAGATTCAAGAATATAGAGAAAATCAGAGCTGGAGGGGCCCTTACCCACAGTGTTGACCGACACCTTCATTTTATTCGTGTGGAACTTACGGTAAAGATGTTGTCAGATGTCTTAAGAATAGTGTCAGCAGTTGGTGACTCTCCACCCACTGCTGGTTCCTGAGATACTTTTCCTTCTCCCAGTTCCCTCTCCACATTGCTGCATTATTTCCATTTCATTTTTACAATGCAGGCGATGTCTTGGTGGGATTGTAAATTGATAGAACTTTAGAGGGCTTTTTGGCAGCAACTAGCATAATTAAAGATATAAATTGACTATGAAGCAACAATTTCTATCTTTACTCTCTTGTGTAGGGTATTTATTGCAAGCATTGTTTGAAATAGTAAAGCCTTGGGTATTTATCAGGGGATCAGTTATATAAATTTGGGTACATCTCTTATAGTCAGCCCCTTTGTATCTGTGGATTCAACAAACTGTGGACTGTATAATGTGTTTACAATCTGTAGATATGGAACGGAAACTGTGGATACGGAGGGCTGACCTTGGGACTTGGGAATCCTCAGGATTTTGGTATCTTTGGGGATCCTAGAACCCTTACCCTGCAGCTATGAAGAGACCACTTTATAGCTGTCCTAGCCTGGCATGCTGTGATTCATGGGGTCGCAGAGAGTCGGACACGACTGAGCGACTGAACTGAAAGAAAGCATTCTCGTATGTCTGATACTTGGATCTAAAAATCAAGTTTGCAAAGACAGTTACAGGACGATCTACCTCTGTGAATATACAAAAGTATTTGCTTTCTTCATCTGTGCTTGTATGTGTTTATATTGGCTTTGAAAATGTTCGAATTGTTAATGAAACTGTTAACCTCTGGTGTGTGTGTTGGAAGAATTATATTTCTTTTTCATTTTACAGTGTACGACAGTTACAATCTTTCTGCATCATATATATGTCTAATTTGCAAAAATATTGCGTAGTTACTAATTACTACAAAAAATAATCCCTCATGTACTTTTGAAAGCATTTTAGCAGATTTTCAGTATTCTCTGCATCTCAACTGTTCATCAGTGGTTAGTGCCTCTGTAGAGCTCAGCTTTGTGCCAGGTCTTTGGGAGTTCTGGAACAGTTGGATGTGGATACTCTCCTTAGGTTAAGTCTAGTGGACAGCCTGTCATCAGGAAATGTGATGAGCTGATTGTGGGAGAGGCCATTTGGTGAGGGCTGCCGCTTTGTTGGGAAAAGGTTTGTGAAACTACGGAGACGTGAGTAGCACTTTGGGGAGGTTTTATATAGATATGACTCTTTCTCAGAGTAAAAAAGGGGGATTAAGCATAACATGAGGGCTTCCCTGGTGGCTCAGAGGTTAAAGCGTCTGCCTCCAATGCGGGAGACCTGGGTTCGATCCCTGGGTCGGGAAGATCCTCTGGAGAAGGAAACGGTAACCCACTCCAGTATTCTTGCCTGGAGAATCCCATGGACAGAGAAGCCTGGTAGGCTACAGTCCACGGGGTCGCATAGAGTCGGACACGACTGAGCGACGGAACGGAACGGAAGCATAACATGTTCCCATATGAGGAAACGGTTTTGACTATTAGAGAGGGTGGTTAAGTTTCCAGAGGGCCTTGAAACTCAGGAAGGAACGTTTTTCCCTCTCTGTGTGGCGTAGTGTGTCTTAAGGCCTTTGGACTGTGAGCATAGTGGGATGAAAGCTAGAGAGAAACCAGATTGGGGACAGTTGCAGGATGAGGAAAATGGAAATAAAAGATGTAGGTTGACACAGCAAAAGCAGCCTTAGAGAGGAAGGAGCAGGGCTTCTGGAGGGAAGTAGAAATGTCATTTGGTGCCTGACTCTGGTTGAATCTAGCAAATGGAAAATGACTCTCTGGTATATTGTATACACTTAGTATTCTCTAAACCAAAGTAAGTGTGCAACATGAAGTGTACCTTATTATGACGCTTTACAAAGTGTCTTCTTTGAGATTACATTCATGGTTCTCCTTTCATGGTTTTATAGAAATTCTGTATCAAAGAAAGTTGAACTGATTCAAGTAAGTACTGGGATAAGAAGTAGTTTACACAGTCCCAGGGCTAGAGAAACATCTCTTGGAAGATAAAGAGAGCGATAGGACATCATTCTAAGGTTTATCTGTATTTGCTATAAAAATTCACCATGGAAGAAAACTTATTTAGCATGGGATTCTCAAACTCACCAGAGATTCTCAAACTTTTTTTCTTTGGATCTCTTTTTACACTTAAACTGCTGAGGACTGAAAAGACATTTTGTTTATGTAAGTTATGTTTTATTAATATTTTTATTGCATTAAAAATTAAGATGAGAAAGTTAAACATAGATATTTAGCTTAAAAAATCCAGTAGTATTAACAAAAATAACATTTTTTAAATGACTGATGTATTTTTTTCTAAAACAAAAATAGTAGTGGTAAGAATGGCATGATTTTACATTGTTTTTCATTTCTTTAATGTTAGCTTAGTAGAAGTCAGCTGTTTTCTTACATTGCACCAGCCTGAATGTAGAAGCAGCTATCACAGATCGTATAACCTTTAGAAAGCTCTGCTGTATGCTTATGAGAGGATGGGAGAAGAAAAAGTGTTGTTTTGATCTCCTGAATCTGTGAGAAGGTCTTAGGGACCTTCAGAGGTTCCTGGATCACACTTTGAGAACTGCTGGGTTGGGCTAATGTCTTCCTGGGAAAAATAGGGCAAGGCTCATTTGAGCCTTAAAGGAAAATTTAGAATCTGTATCATGGGGATTAATGGACAGTCATGTTTCCAGTGACAGTGCAAATTTAAGAATAAAGGCATGACATTAGAATAATAGAAGGTTGAGATTGTACTGAGAATTGAAGCCTTGAATGGTGTAACCAGGTTCTGTCACTCGCAAGTTTTACCTTGGTCCAAATACTGGTTTCTTATTTTCCTTACCTAAAACTTGAAGCTGTGACTAGCTCTCAGAAGTCCCTTGTAGCACTAATGTTCCATGATTTATTCATTTTTTTTATAGTGCTCACAACACTTCCTATAAATACACACATGGCCACACATCTACGTACACACATTTGGAGCACTGTGGAAGGTCACATGAGCTAAAACTGCACGTTGGAGTACTTCACCTAAGCGTTTTCTTTTTCCTATGTTGGCATCATTGTCCTAGTTTGTTTCTTAAATAGAAATTGACTAAATGGTACTGTGGGTGTGTATAGAATCTTAACTCTTTTGTCAGCTGTTGAACACACCTGCAGTTTTTTTTAAAACCTTCCACTGCATTTATTTACCCCCCAGTTTAGTCATGGGACTACAGGAAGGTGAGATGTCCTCCAAACCACTGTTGTCAGGCAGGGCTCTACTTGCCCATTCCAGGTTGCTGAGGTCCTCACGAGAAGAAAATGGCACCATAGTCCCTTCCTTTGAAAAGCAAAATGGGGTTGGTGGTGGTGAAGTGGTGCCCATTTACTTTTTTGTAATACCATTTAATATCCTGATAGAATTAATTTAAGTTTCAAATTTGTTCAATTAGACATTTCCTGGATTTTAATTTGAATAGCAAATTCTCGGATGTTATGTTGTCATTTATTGAGGCTGGCATATACCCGGATGTGATCAGGAAATAGCCACTTATATGTGGAATCTAAAAATTACAACAAACTAGTGACTATAATAAAAAAGAAAACAGACTCAAAGATAGAACACACTAGTGGTTACCAGTGCGGGGAGGTTAGGTGGGAAGAGCAATGCAGGGGTTGGGGATAGAGGTACAAGCTACTATGTATAAAATAAACTGCAAGGATGTATTGTACAACACAGGGATTATAGCTACTATTTTGTAAAACTATAGAGCATAACTTAAACTTGTGAGTCACTGTGTTGAACACCTGTGAATTATATTGTGTATCAGCTACACGTCAGTTTAAAAAAAAAGCTCAGCTAATAAGAAAAATGCATACCAGCATTGTCTAGCATTCTTAATGGTGTTGACTTCTGTTTAAAACCAGAGTCCCCTTGCTAGGATACCTCGGGTGGGTGGTAGTGAGGTTTATTGATACTTTGGAGTTTCAGGTTGCAAGAAACTTACTTCTCTGAAAACTCTGAAGTCCTTGAGTGCAAAATGACGCATGTATATTCTGATGGTTCCGTGAACACAGAGCTTTGTATTTATTGAATGAATGACAGTGAAACTTTTATTTCCTTTCAAATGCAAAATTCCAAACAAGGAGTGTTAATCTCTTTTTTATTTTGGAAATCTCTGTAGCTATAAAAGTCAATCTGAGAAAATTTCTGCCTAGGTTAAAAAGAAATAAGGTTGCAGTTAATATTAGTTTATGTGCAGGCACACACTCATTGTATATATTAAATTTGGAACTGTTTCCAGTTCTGCTGCTTCTTTATGTCCTTTGGGCTTTTCTATTTCATCCTTCTGGGAGTCTTAGGGTAATGGTGTCTCTACAGGTAAGTTTTTGAGAAAAAAGTCTGGAGGGCACCTGTATCTGTGTTACACAGCTCCAAATGGAAAGGAAAAGTGAAATTGGAAGGAAGAAAAGGGTGTTATACAGTTCATGATATTTTGGCTTGAAACTGGGTCCAACTCTTTTCCTGGCGTGTAGCGTGTAAAAGCCTGAATGAGGTGCTCTTGCTTCAGTAGAGCAGGAAGAGATGTTAATGCCAGCTTTCCTGTGGCCTCTGCTTAGTAAATGTGAATGAGATCCTTTGAAGAGATTTAAGAAACATACTCATTGCCCTTGAAGGCACCCATATCCAAGGAATACAGATCTAAGTATTGGAGTAAGAATTTCAAACGTGGTATGCTTCTCCAAACTAAATTTAAAAATTGGTTTTAAGTTGTTACTGTAAGTTTAAGTAAGTTGAATTTTTCTAGTTTTGTAGATTCATTTGCTGAAAAGGATTCTAGACTGATTCTACGCTCGCAGACAAAAGTCATCTGAACTACGCTCGCAGACAAAAAGTCATCTGAAGTAGCTTTTCATTCTTATGCCACTTAGGTCACGAGAAGTTACCATTAGTAAAGATGGGGACCTAGGTCCTTTGAAAGGTGCTTTAAAATTTCATTCTTAGTTTTTTAAGAAACTGAATGGAGCTTCAGTCCATTTCAAGTTACCCTTGAATGAGAGAGAAAGAGGCTAGGCAGAAGCTGAATTGTAGGTTTCAGAGTCACTTTTGGCATTGAAGCCTGCTCATACATAAGGGCTTCCCTCCTGGCTCAGTGGTAAAGAAACGCAGGAGACATGGGCTCGATCCCTGGGTCGTGAAGATCCCCTGGAGGAGAAAATGGCAGCTCTGTCCAGTCTTCCTGGCTGAGAAATCCCATGGACAGAGGAGCCTGGCGGGCTGGAGTCCATGGGCTAACAGAGTTGGACACAACTTGACACGACTTGAGAGACTGAGGCGGCGCGGCTTGTGCCACCTTGGCAGAGCTGCTCTGTGGCTGCACCTTCTGTGGAGGTGACCTGTGTAGGAACTGACAACCTGGTTATTTCTGCCAGTGTTACAAAAGCTAAGAGTAAGAAATACAAACTATCCCATTTTAGAGCTTGATTGTTACACCTAAGGTTAGGAATTCAGAGTCCTTATTTAGGTAGCCAACCTCTCTAAGCCTTTAAGTTTGACCTTCAAAATGGAAATAGTGGTGATACCTATGACAAAAGGTTAACTGGGATGCTATAGTTATGCGCCCCTCAGTAGCTGTTTTCGTTTTTTATTCCTGAATTGGAATTCTTTGGAAAACCGAAGATAATGGAGATTGTTTTAGGAGAAATTTAAGGCTTCGAATCCTGCAATAAGATCACTTGTGTCCCCTACACTACAGAGTCCTTGGACTTGGTATAGATTTGCTAGAAGACCTCTAGTAGCCTTTTGAGAAAGGAAAAAGAAAGGAAAACTAAAGAGATGAAATTTCTTTTTGGTGATAAAGGGAGTCCTCTCAGGGTTTTCTAATTCTTTATAGATTTCTTGGCCAACCGTGTGTCTCTTGTTCGGTGTCTTAGGGCTGTAAAGAAGCTTAGTCTAGCCAGAAGGGACTTGGGTGTGGTAAGGCAATTACAGGCTCTCAATAGATGATGCACTAATTAGTGATCTGCATCCCTTTCAAACTAGGATGTTGGCTGCTGGGAGTAGCAGGAGTTACTATTAAGCATCAGTGACTAAGAATTAATCTTATTTAGCTGGAAATGGGGATAGATATTGTAATTAGATGTAAGAGACACAGCTATCAGGCTTGAAAATGTAGGCCCTCAGAATTTCAGTTTTACCTAGCCACACAGTGGGGTAGCATACAAAATGCGGGTTTTTTTTTTTTTTTTTTTTAAACTGGAAGAGACCTGGGTTCTAGCCTGAGTTTGATCCTGAATGTCTTAGGAGGGTACCAGTTCTTAGCGTCTCTGTTTTTTATGTCTAAAATGTGGGATGGGGAACAAGCATAGGGTTGTGTTTCTCCTTTGAGGGTCTGGTTTGCTGATGTCAGAACCAGGGTAGGGTTGAATGCTGTCACCAGTGACTTTGTTTTCTTGTTCGGAAAGCACTCGGTGAGAGTGAGAATACTACCTTCTATTTTGGGCTTTTTGTGGGCTGTTGTTTAGAGATGGAGGTGAAAAATTTTAAAAGGTGTTATGAGATTGCATTGGGTTATGTTCTGCTCTCTATTCTCAGATTATGTCTGTCATAATTGGGTAATAATTAGCATTTTAGAAGGCCATTATGATAAGGGTTTTAATAGGTCTTCTGCCCTTCACTTTACCTGACCACCACCTGGGAGAATATTTTGTGCACCTATCAAAGAAGAAAATGATCAAGTTTTGGATTTAAGAACCCAATTGTTAAGTCTTGATTAAATGATGCCTATTAGGTTGTAATTATATCTACCCATAAAAAAAGATGATAGCAGATTTGATTGCTGGGTTTCCTAAAGCAGTCTTTTAAGATAATGAATTTTAATTACATATGTGTGCCTGGGAACCATTGTAAGCCATTGAGAGGGGAAAAATGTGTGAGACATATTGAAAGAGGAAATGTTCACCTGGTTATATAGCCTTTGGCTTGTGGCTTTAGAGGAATAGGAACAGAAAAGTCTGTCTCCTCATGCTGTCCCCTGACACAAACTCCTCTACAAAAGCTCCTGGATCAACAGGCTTCCATTTTATAGGAAACGTTAGGTAACTTTGGTCAGATGTCAGAAGGGTGTGGCACAGTACAAGTGGTTGTCTGAACTTCACTTGGAGGCTTCTTCTCTATGCTAGGCATTATTGTACGCAGCCCTCATTCTTTCACTCAAGTGCTGAGGTGTACACTCTGAAGATTCACCAGTTTTGCAGATGACAAATGGCAGCACAGAGAGGTTTATAAGTTACTGACCTGGAGACACATAGTAAGTGGGAGAGCTAGAATTGGCTTCCGAGTGCATGATTCTAACCATGCTAGAGTTCTCTGGGCCCAGGTTCAGTTCAGTTCAGTCGCTCAGTCGTGTCCGACTCTCCATGACCCCATGAATCACAGCACGCCAGGCCTCCCTGTGCATCACCAACTCCCGGAGTTCACTCAAACTCATGTCCACAGAGTCGGTGATGCCATCTAGCCATCTCATTCTCGGTCGTCCCCTTCTCCTCCCGCCCCCAACCTTTCCCAGCATCAGAGTCTTTTCCAGTGAGTCAACTCGTCGCATGAGGTGGCCAAAGTATTGCAGTTTCAGCTTTAGCATCAGTCCTTCCAATGAACACCCAGGATTGATCTCCTTTAGAATGGACTGGTTGGATCTCCTTGCAGTACAAGGGACTCTCAAGAGTCTTCTCCAACACCACAGTTCAAAAGCATCATTTCTTCGGCGATCAGCTTTCTTCACAGTCCAACTCTCACATCCATACATGACCACGGGAAAAACCATAGCCTTGACTAGACGGACCTTTGTTGGCAAAGTAATGTCTCTGCTTTTTAATATATTATCAAGGTTGGTCATAACTTTCCTTCCAAGGAGTAAGCGTCTTTTAATTTCCTGGCTGCAATCAGCATCTGCAGTGATTTTGGAGCCCCCAAAAATGAAGTCTGACACTGTTTCCACTGTTTTTCCATCTATTTGCCATGAAGTGATGGGACCAGATGCCATGATCTTTGTTTTCTGAATGTTGAGCTTGAAGCTCAACCTTTTCACTCTCCTCTTTCACTTTCATCAAGAGGCTTTTGAGTTCCTCTTCACTTTTCTGCCATAAGGGTAGTGTCATCTGCATATCTGAGATTATTGATATTTCTCCCAGCAATCTTGATTCCAGCTTGTGCTTCTTCCAGCCCAGCGTTCCTCATGATGTACTCTGCATATAAGTTAAATAAGCAAGGTGACAATATACAGCCTTGACGCACTCCTTTTCCTATTTGGAACCAGTCTGTTGTTCCATGTACAGTTCTGACTGTTGCTTCCTGACCTGCATACAGGTTTCTCAAGAGGCAGGTCAGGTGGTCTGTATTAGACCTAAATTGTGGTTCAATTGGAGTCCTGTTGTACTTTTGTAACCATTTTAGCATTGATTTTTATGAACCATCTCCCAGGATAAAAATAGTCCTGTAGGATTTAGGCACATTTGAGTTAGAACCTTGGCAAAAGACAGGTAAAAGGCAGCTCTTGGCTGTCACGCTCGCTGGAAACCTTCCTTAGCTGTTGGTGGCCTTAAGAACAGATTTCAAGCCCTTTCTGACACTTCAGGTTATCCGTTCTTCCTCAGATGCAGTATTCGCTTTGTGAACTAGCCAAATATACTTTTATTCCTTGAACGTGATCGATGACTTCTTCGCCCACAGTTTTTATTCACTCGCGTGTCTCTTGGTAACCTTAAATCCTATGCATGTTGTGTTTTTTCATCTCCTTTGAACTGAAGCCCATC
Source organism: Moschus berezovskii (assembly GCF_049115385.1). Taxonomy (NCBI): domain Eukaryota; kingdom Metazoa; phylum Chordata; class Mammalia; order Artiodactyla; family Moschidae; genus Moschus; species Moschus berezovskii. Next base: position 26,673,704 of record NC_142466.1, read on the forward strand.
TTTTATTAGTTCTGTTGTCATCTCCCCTGCTTCTCTGCCCATCCCCCGCCCCTGCCCCATGACACTGTCCTAAATTTCTAGTGCTGGTATTCAGGTCTCATTTATGTGTGATTTATATGATTTTTATGAAATTAAATGAATATATGTTTATATGAAATTTATGTTATTCACTTATATGAATAGCATAAAGATGACTTAAAAATTCTGTTTACGCTGCTCCTATGATGTATCAGGGTCTTAAACTCATGGTTCACACATATACTTTGGGTTGCTTATATTTTCCAATTCAATTAATCATTTTCAGAAAATAGTTCTCTTTTCAAAGCGCTTTTGTTGGTTTGCATTGTGGGAAAATGCTTTTTTTAAAAAAGATGAAGGCTCATTTTTGGGTTTAAGCAGAATGTAGGATTTAGTCTAGATTTTCGTTCATTTTTGTCTCAAATCTTAAGCCATTTAAATCTGTTAGCAGTTTATGACTCAGCTGGGCAGATAGTATCCATTGTATAACAGTCAGAACATTGAAGCGTAAAGGTCAGGTTAGTTCAACCTGTGTCCACTTAGGCTAAATTGGCTGCTATGTCATGCTTGTGGGTTGGACTCTACATCAACCAGCTTTACTTTCCATTATCGTATTCCTCATCGTTTTCTGGGTTGCTGTCAAACGCACCCTTATTTGATTCACTCAGCTAGGGAGAATGGGGTTAACGTGAGTGGATAAGCAAGCCTAAATTCAGTCCCTTTATTGTATTCTGTGATTATGAAGTTGAATCAGTAGGGAAATCTGTGCAAGTGTAGTTATTCACAGAATACCTCTTGCATATTTGTGGCAGTACTCTTTGTTTTGAAGGACTTAATTATATAATTGTGAGTAAATGCCTTTCTGTTCAGGGAACCAAATATGTAAGTAGAATTGACAGCGGTAGTGTCAAGGCTCCCTGTAAGGATAGTAAACCCTGAATACCTTTCTTACGGAAAATCATTGGCCCAGTGCGGGAAATCAATGGTCTTTGGACCATAATGACTATGTAGCAGAATTATAATCTGGCACCTTTTGTAGATTTACTGTTAAGAGTGTGAAGCTGTTTTTTCCTTTTGGCAGTATTTTGCTTTTATCAAGATGATCTCAGCTTTCATTAAGTTTTCATCTAACTGAAAAGATTGATTTTTGAGTAGGTGAGAGTCCTTTTATGTAATGTCTCAGAGGACAGAGTATGGGTCAAATCACTCTTCAAATGGATGGTAATTGTGAAGGGAGAGTCTTTTAAAATGGAGATAGCAAATTATCTGGAGCTTATTGGAACTGAGAGATTTTATATGTAATGAGTTTCCACATTTGTAAATAACCCGAACCAAAATAACCCAGTGGAAGCCCAGAGACCAGGGCTTGAACCAGACTTAATGCTTTTCCGTTGCTCACCCTTAGAACACTCAAGTTTTGTATTAGACACTCCTGTAGTAGGACCTTAAAAGCTTGACATTCTTCCTTGGATTGCTGAAGTATTTTATTTACTCTTTGTAGTTTCATTTCTTTGTAAACTAAAGACTCAGTAGAAAAATCCAAGGACCAAAATGGTGTACTTCCTTTGTATGATATTCCGCAATGTGGTGGGGAAAAATATTGAGATCAAGTCAGTCAAGCAACCATTTAAGCATTTCCCCCAATCTATAAGGAGGTGGTGGTGCCACAGAGCAGGTTGTGAAGAGGAGTCAGTATTGAAAACTATTGTTTAGCTCTTGGAACTCCTTCCTTGGAGTAAGTCAGCTTTCAGGGAGGAGACACGTTGGCATTAAATGTCTTATTTTTGTGTAAGCTTTGTATTGAACAAAGGAATGTTTTTTCTTAAATACATGGAATCTTGATATTTTAAATGCCTTCCTAATACTGGTGATTGAAAATTTCTGTTCTGTGTAAGATGTTCTTTATTTTGTACACGTCCGATTCTTTTTGGGGGTAATTTTATATGCTGTTAAAGACTATGAACTTTTTATTGTTCCATACTTAAAATTCTGTCTTCTCAGTGTTTTAAGTAGTCATTGGTAGGATAGGATCTTGGACTCTTTGGGAATCTTTATATAAAATGTAAACAAATAAATTACACACTTAATCATGAGTCTATTACTCTTCTGGTGTATGAAGGTAGGGGCTTAATTTGATTTTCAAGGTTGTTGGGTTTGAAGATACTGCTTAGAAATGTGTTTAATGTCTAAAGACTATTAATGTTGTTTTATTCCTGCAGTTTATTTTGATAGCTGTTGATAGGTAGGGTGTGTGTGTGCATGCGTACACATGCATGTGCTTTCTGTGTGTCAAAAAATAAGAGAAAATTTGATTCAAGAGAACTGTTGGTCATTTTAATTTTCAGTAAGTATTATTTTTCTAGGAGCAATGTGTACCTACCAGTATACTCCTGACTCTTCTTATCACTGTAACAGTAGAAGGTGGAGATATTAATACTTACTTTGCGATGTTTTATCTGTATTTCATTGGTCAGGGATTGTCCCTGGATTTTAGAGAGCAGTGCTAAGTGGTTGATGTGCTGGCACTGAAAAGATTAGGTAGCTGTAACCACACATGAGTTTTGAAATGATTTCCTTTAACACTAGGGATTGATTGTACAAGCTTTGTGTAATTTTAATAGTCTGGTTTGACAAATGTATTTCTTTGATCTGAAGAGGATTGGTATTTTGGAAGTCTCAAATTGTAGGAGTTTTTAAAACAGAAAGATATCGTATTAAGTCCTGAATTTGAGAAAGGGTGCTGTCAATCCAGTATGGGTTGATATATATCTTGTCACCTCTTTAAAAAAAAAAAAATGTTATCCTCAGGAGCTTTTAAGATCTCTGGCAGGACAGCTTGCCTATTCTCCTTTGAGAGGCCTGCTGTACATGTGTTGAATAGTCAATCTGTCTTAGAAAGTGGGTGGTTCTTTCCCCCTTTCGATGGGGAGCTGATGGCCCAGCCCTCCTGGGCACTTAGTGTTCCAGGAAAGGAGAAAACCTGAAACAGTCACTGAAGTCTCTGAATGTTATTCTGTCAGTTTGCTTCTGATTCTAGAGCCGGATTGTCGATCTGCTTGGTGTCCTTTTTCTCCACAGTTAACGTGGGACAGACGGGGTCCTCAGGCAGTCTGAGCGCTCCTGGTGTGCCAGCGAGGGGCCCTCGAGTATCTCTGGGTACTGCTGACTGGAGGGTGCTTTGATTTGGGATGCAGCAATAGAGCTTAGTTTCTTCTGATTTAAGTTCTTCTCCGGTTAGGTTTCTACATAAAAACTACCACTTACACGTGAAGTTATTGGTGGGGTCTTAAAAGGGTCTGTATGATAGTGCATGCTAAGTTAACAGCGTAGTTTTTTAAAGAGAAGGAAGGATTTGAAGGTGCATGAAGTTTTTATAGTGAGGAGCTTGCGTGCGTGAAAAAGTGGAGGAAATAACAGTCATGAGAGTATGGAAGAGAAGGTCCAGTGAGTGGGGCAGAGGCTGTTTTGGTGCATATAAAATTATGAGCCAGGCATTTGCTTTGTGTAAATCTTGGTATATCACTGTTTTTGTCACTCACATGATAAAAATCAATATGATATAATAATGTAGGTTATGGAGCTCAGTTATATTCTCAGGAAAAGAGGGTTGATGAGGCCTGGAAAGTTCTTTGAAGAGTCGATAGGGGAAGGGATCATTGAAAATCAGGAAGATCTGACAGGGACTATTGATTAGAAGTTTCATTGCTGGCGTATAGGTGGAAATGAAACTGGGAAATAAAACAGTGGGTTTGAGAGGGGAACTAGTTCAGCTTGGAGATCAAGTTCGTGGTGCCTTATGGTCTGCACAGACCTTATGTGATGCTTACTGGGATGGTAAGAGTCGGACACAACTGAGCAACTGAACTGAACGGAACTGAAAAGTCTTTGGAAACTTTCTGAATTCAATTATGTATGATCTCCCCCATTTCCTGTTTATATGGAGCTGAAATTTTTATGTGTTGTGAAAGTTAAGCATCATTGACTTTAAGTAGAGCATGTAGTCTATTTTCAAGGGCCAGTTAAAACCTCATGGGTTTTCTCCTCCCTACTCCCAAACCAGAAATAGTTGGGATATATTATGAAATGCATGGACATGATGTGAAATTTGTGATATCACTTTTGATTATTTCTTCTCTATTATATGGTACTGTCTTTCAGATCTTGTGAAAGACCTTGGTATGATGCCTTGCTGGGGCTAAAAGCCTATTTGAGTAAAAATAAACGGAGCAACATTTTGGAGCAGAAAGTTTTGCCATAGCCCCTTCTGTAATTTTCTTTGGTAACTTCTCTTCCAGCCACCATTAAGAAAGAGGAAGTAGAGCAGAGAGGACAGTATAATTTGTAACAATTAAAAAAAGAAAAGAAATAGGAAAATTGAAGAGAGATTCACAGGATGGTGCTGGCTCATTTTGACCTTGTGCAGGGTTTTTGCATGAGAAGTTGGAAACATTAGGGCAGGTAAGTTGCTATAAAGTTGAAGAGGTCCTTGAATGCAGGCCTGTGTGTATGCAATTGATGGTATTTCAGCAGGTGATAGAGGGCGATGTTCGTGGGAAGTTGAAGTTAGCTGCGTTGGGATGACATGTAGGTGATGAGGGGAGACAAAACAGTAAGCAGTGTATATGGTGATAAGACTTGCCCTTGCGTTTTGGGAATTGGAAGATGGAAGGGTGGATGTCCTAGTGAGGGGAAAGTTAATGGTTGTAAATTCAAAAGTAAGGAGGTAATGTTTAGTGGAGACATAGATGTACACACATATACACACCCGCGGTCCAGATGCCAAGAGTCCATAAAGGTTGGGCAGCAGCATTAGGAAGAAAAAGATAATGGAGAGAATGAATTAGCCGAGGGGTTGCATCAGTCTACTTGGGGTGCCACAGCAGAATAAATACCGCAAATGGGGTTGCTTAAACTAAAGAAATGTGTTTTCTCATAGTTTGGGAGGTTAGAAATCCAAGATGAAGGTGATGGCAGGGTTGGTTTCTGGTAAGGCTTTGCTTCTTAGCTTGTAGAGGTCTGTCTTCTGACTGTCCTCTCACACGATGTTAACTTGTGTACGCTCCTGGTGAATCTTCCTCCTCTTTTAGGGGCAGTGGTGCTGTTGGATTGCAACCCACCCTTACGACTGCATTGACCTTTATTACCTACATCAGGGCTCTGTCTCTCCATATGCAGTCATATTGGGGGTTAGGACTTTGACACGTGAATTTTAGGAGAGAGGGGTAAAGGTATTTCATTCCTCCGAGGATGAAGAGAAATTAGTCTCTTTTCCTTGCATTTCTGATCTATATGCTTTTTTTTTCATTGCAGAAGATAAATACTTTCTGATCTTTACAACTAGTCAAAGACTTTTTTCCTTGCTCCTGAGGGATTGGGCAGTTCTACTGTGAAGTTTCTCTCCCCTTGCACCCTGTACAGCAGTTTTTGACCAGCTTTCCCTTTTAAATTTGGTTTTTGACAGTTCATATGCAATTGATTTCTTATCTCTTCAACTTTATAGTCTGACTTCTTACAAACTGTTTTTAAAGGCAAGGTGCTTATGCTTTAAAAGCCACTTAAATAGCACATGTATTTAAAAGAGACACGATGCTTTTGCTGCAGGTGTCACGAGTCTTGGCAATGTTTTCCCCAAACGTCTGCTGAAGTGTGTACAGCTCCGAGACCCTCTGGGCCCCCTTTACCTGTAAAACATCAAGAGGTCAAGTGTTTACTGTGGAACTTGTGATATTTTTGTTGGAAATGTTAAGAGATGTGAGGTTTGTGGTGCCTTCTCTTTCTTTTGTGTACTGACACAGAGCACACATCTGCAAGTCACAACTTCTTAGTGAGACACAGGTTTTCGAACTTACAGACAGAATGAGCCCTGGAACCCTATTACAGAACAATAAGATCAAACTCCGGGATCCATGACTAGCACCTTTTTACATGGATAGCTAGTCAGTTGGTGGTTATTGGCTCCGACCTAACTTAACTGTTGCTTTCCTGTCTCTTCAGGGTAACTAGGAGAGGGCCATACCTTTAACTTTCTTCTCTTGGGGGAACGCGACAAGATTTCTAGCTTTCTTTGGGCTGAGGTTTATAGGTGTTAACGAGATTGAGTTGTGAGAACAGGATGGTACCTTAGATGGATATTACCCCATTTCCATCAGTCAAATTTTTAGTGTGGCCTCATTTTATTTGAAAGTAAACTCTCAGGGCAGCTGATATGCCTGAAATTATTCCGAAGTAGAAAATGCATTCCAAAACCAAAACTATTTTTGCCTTACCTATGTAGGCACATGTAGGAAAGGACTCCTGTGGGTCTCTGAGAATGTGGATTCCAATGATTTGGTGAAAATACCCATTGTCCTTTCATCCAAGCAGGCCTTTCTGTGTATGTTTGTGTTTTCCTCTACTCTTTGCACCACACAACGTCAATTTTAGGATTCCCTCTGTGATCTCTCCTGGTATTCATTATAACTGTTACCTCTGTTTTGTTTCCAGTACAAAACAGAACAGTAGGACACTTCACCTCTCCTAGAGTGGTTCTCTAGCCAAAGCATGATTTAGGAGAAAATGTCTCATTTGCTGTAAGGTCTTTTTTCCTTCTTCCAGAAACTACCATTTTATTTGTGTCTTAGAGTTACTTGGAGAAGGAAATGGCAACCCACTCCGCTGTTCTTGCCTGGAGAATCCCAGGGACGGGGGAACCTGGTGGGCTGCTGTCTATGGGATCACACAGAGTCGGACACGACTGAAGTGACTTAGCAGTAGCAGAGTTTCCCAAGGTGTTATAGTGTTTCTCTGTGAGCACTGGTTTCAGAAATGGGAAGTTAATGTAGTAATTACTTCACTCGAGAAACGTGCATTCCTCTGAGTTGCCCTGCGTCTCTACTCTCGAGAGGGTTAAAACACAGCTCTTTTAAAAACACCTTCAAATATCTTTTAAAAAATAATATTTATACTTAGTAGACATGAACAGTAGAAGTTAGCTCTTTTTATATCTGTACTCTGTTTTTTCCTCATGTTGGGTCCTCTCATTTTTAAAAAATTTGTTTTTATTTTTAATTGAAGGATGATTCTTTACAGTATTGTGTTGGTTCCTGCCATTCAGCAGCATAAAGCAGCTGTAGGTATACATATATTTTCTCCCTCTTGAACCTTCCTCCTCCCCTCCCCTCCCCTTTTATTAAGAATATTTATTTTCTTGGAGAAAGAACCCAAGTTCCTTTCTAGTTACCAACTTAGGTTTCTATCATAATGACTGCGTATGATAGCTTTTATAAATATAACAGATTATTAAAGAAGCAATTTCTTGCCATTCAGAGTGTGGGTTTAAAGGTCACTTAGCTGAAGGATTATCCACTAAGTGTGTAGAAAATCATCTTAAGACATAATAAGGTATATGAAAACAAAAGTTAAATGGGAAATCTTACAGACTACCAAGCTTTATCTTGTGTGGGTTATTTTGACAAATAATTGAAAGTTTTAATCGACTCTTATTACTGGATTTGTTTCCTGAATATTTGTCTCTAAGAATCCAGTTGAGGGACATACAGAGTATATTTTAATACATAATTTATGCAAAGTTAGTGTATCACTTAATATGTAAATTCACTAACCATCTGTAAAATGACAGTCATTTTGCAAGTAATGGGGTACATTCCACCTTACCAATTAAGGAAAAATTTCCATCTTTAAATGGCTGCATCTTAGCTTTCTGGGTACTTGCCTGGACTGATGTAGAGAGTAACTGAAAATAGAAACTAAGCAGGCAGGCCAAGCTTCTATTCTACATTTGTAAGTCTTTAAAGTTATCAAGGCCATCTAAAGATGTACTGGTAAGAAGGAAAAAAATTGGGGTACTATTTTCCTATACTCCTGGAATATGGCTGCTCCAAGTCTATTTTATTTGGATTATCTTCTCATTTATTCCTTCCAGTAAGTGGCCAAGATGACATGATTATTTTCTCCATGTTCTAAATGAGGAAATCGAGGCTTAGAATAGTGAATGCTAGAAAGGATCACTGCAGAGCTTGTAGTTACAACCACTGTGCTACATCTGATTGCTCAGCAAGCCCTGCTCATTATCTGTTCCTTCCTGTATTTTGTAACTCTGTCCATTTACTTTAGATTAGTCAACTCTTACTTCTTATCTGCCAAACATTCATAGCCCTTTTGTCACATTAGCTGTAAAAATTATGTTGTCCCCTTTCTTATTGTAGGCTTCTGAGCACAGCCTTCCTGGCCTGTACCTTGCTTGTGCTGTCAGCAGACAGGTTCCAGTTGACTGTCCCTGGTCTTTTAGTCACTGCCCTGCTGAGACTCCCTGAATGACCTCTGGCCTGGCTCTGCCTCCACAGCTTCACTGATGCTCACAGCCCTGTGTTCCCCTAAAAGTTGGACGCCTTTCCCTTCTCTGCTTCTTTGATTCTTATCTGTTCTGCACGTCCCAGCTGCTATTCCACTTGTTTCATGAAGGTCTTTGCAGTGTCTCTTCGGCTTCATGTTACAATCAAATGAGGTGCTTTTAAAAATCCCAGTGTCATGGGTCCTTATGGGAGAGATTCTTATTTAATTGGTCTGGAGTGAAGCCAGGCATTGGGTGTTTTAACTGCTTTACTGAAGTGGCGCAAAGAGCATGTGCTTTACAGTCTGATAGACCTGGATTTGTAAGTTTTGTAGTTCAGGGCAAGTTAATCTTCTAAACCCATTTCCTCATCTGAAAAATAGGGATAAAATGACCTATTTCCTTAGGTTGTTAGGATTGCATGAGGATAGGGCCCCTGAAAAGGATTTTTAGTGCACTGCCTGATACATCCCAAGTTAAACGAATAAGCGCTGGTGTCTTTCTCACCCCATCCAGCAATGTTGTCTTCCTTTTCTAAATGCCTGTACTCTTTTGTCACATTTGCCATTTATGTATTTGCCCTTCCACCATGTTTATATTTTTCTTACCCATTAAAATTTGTTTACAGGTCCAAGGTTGTCCTTAGTGATGTTTTTATTCCATTATATGCTTAAGTAAAAGCATACCTTTAAACTCTTAAAATATATTAGACGTGAAAATCTAAAGAAAAATAGATACATAGCATCAAAATTCTTTGACTAGAAAAGTAAACTGGGTCATGTGGGTGTCATTTTAAAACTTCACTGGCTTAGATTTTTAAAAGGCTTTCTTTTCTTTTTCTCTTGTCACTAAAGGCTGTTCTTGAATCCACTGCAAGTTTTTTGCTAATACACTTTTTGAACACTTACCTCTTACTTTTTTGTCCTAATAGGCTCCCAGTCCTATCCTTACCTGAAGTTAAAATTCCGCCCCCCCCCCCCAAGCTTCTTATATATAAGCTTCAGGGTGACTTTCTGAGTGATATATTCTGTCTCCAGTGATAAAGGGGGAGATCAACACGAGCTGAAAAGGATAACTGTCTTTCTATTTTTAAAAGATGGGTTTTTATTGAACTGTACTTTTATTTTTTTGAGAGTAAAATATTTCTTCAAAACTCCCATTGTTATTTTTCTGATATGTCAGTAGTCAACCTTTGTGTTGTTACCATTTTAGTCGCTCAGAGTCCATGTATATTCCTAAATCATTCATGTTTTATAAATCTCAGTATGAAATAAGCATCCATCTGAGTTCCTTGCCTAAAATAGTCTGAGCTATGTAGTTATGTAGTATATAATAAATTATATCTTTATTGCTTGCATTTTAATAAAATTAGGTATCAAGGTTTTGATTTTCATAAAGTTCACCTTGACTTTCCTTATAGATAATGGAAGAGTGTTTTTAAACTACTGTTCTATGTTACTTTTTTTTTTAGTGCACATGATGTGGGCTTTCAAGGCAATTTTTTGGAAGGTGACTTTTCTTCAGTAACAGAGATAAATTCTCTGTTACAGACAAAAATGTTTCTGATGTCCTTGAAGGATTTAGAAATCTCAAGTTCAGCTGGCTGAGACAGTGTTCAAGCTAGAGTGTAGCATCAGTGAAGACCAGCCAGGCTGTTCTTTCCAGTAGATCAGTCCACATTCTCTTCAGGGTGACCTTAACTGGTGACCTTCAGGGCACCAAGGTCTAGAATTCTTACTTAGGTCACTATTTTTCCTTTGGGGCTGTGAATTAATGTGAAAAGGTTGAGAGAAACCTTCTTTAACAGGGACCCTGTATCTTTGCAGAATGCTGTAAACTGATTGCTTTTTTCCCTGTTATCTCTTCACTTTTAACCTCTTACTCTTCTCAGGCTAAACCTGGTTGCACACTTAGAAATGTCTATGTGCAAGTTGACCTGGACCTTGAGCAGCAGCTAATCGGCAAAATAGGTCCAAACTTCTGTTTTAGGTCTGGTTGTGCTTGTGCTGGGAGTTTTGGGTTAACCAGACATGAGACAGTGAGGGGTGAGTTGTAGCAGCTCCAATCCGAAGGGCATTTCTCCTCAGATGGTAAAGCGTCTGTCTACAATGCGGGAAACCCTGGTTCGAGCCCTGGGTTGGGAAGATCCCCTGGAGAAGGAAATGGCAAGCCACTCCAGTACTATTGCCTGGAAAATCCCATGGACGTAGGAGCCTGGTAGGCTACAGTCTGTGGGGTTGCAAAGAGTCGCACACGACTGAGCGACTTCACCTTCACCTTCATGTGATCTTTAAAGTATAATGTAAGAATGGAAAAACAGGTGATTGAGATGTACTGTTTTCGTTTTGACTATATGTGACTTCTAAGGACAGTTTTGATAACTTAAAAGGTTATAAATCCCTTTGTCAAACCCTACAGAGAATTAAATTGATCAAAATTCTCAGTTTGTAATACACTTTCATCTGTGCATGGCCTTCTTATTTCACTGCTGAATAATAGCTGTGTGAGTGTAGATGACCATTTATTTATCTTCATGTCTTCCTGTCTACTCCCTTGAAAAGTGCTGGAATTATTTTCATTTTTTTGCTTTAATGAACTTTCCTCTTAGTGGCTCCTCACATTGTCCCTATTCTCTATAATAGTTATTCCTCATAAAAATGAAGTGTGTGGAGGGAAGGGGACTGACAGATTTGCCAACTCTTTTTGCCTGGGAAAGGCTTTGAAAAAAATCTGACAGAATCACTATTATCATTTCCTGGATGCTTAGATACCCAAAAGTAGGATGCATGTAACTTCAGAAGAGAAAATGAATACATTTCACTTTACGAAAAGCTGGCTATGTTTTTTATTTTGTTCTGATGAGGAAAGATGATTCCACAATGACCTGTGAAGTGCGTGGATCGGAGTCTCCTTGTTTTCCCTGCAGATATTAAGCATTCCTGTACAGTATCAATTCACTGAGCTCTGATTGTCCATATGAGTTTTCTGATAAAATATCTAATGGCCAGTGCCAAGTAATGACAGTTAAGAGGTTAGCGTCCCCACTTTTGACCCTGCCTAGTTGAGGGACATTCCCTGAGCCAATCTCTGGGCTTCATTTCCTTCATTAAAAAGAAAAAAGAAATGGTTACTCTGAGTAGGTTTCAGGATCTCCTCAGGTCCTTAAGGTTCCATCCTGGTAAAATTCAGTTTACTGGGCTTCACCATCCATCATGTGCCTGCTTCCCTAGGAAGAGATTGCTCAGGGTGTAGGTTGTATCTTATTAAGCATTCCCTCCATATCCCCAGCACCTGGCATGTGGCCTGGCTCCATCCCCTCCCTCCAAAGAGACAAGTATTAGTACATCTAAACATGTCCCTTATCTTTAAGGTCTCAGTTTAAATGTCACTTCTCTAGGGACATTGCCTGATCACACTTAAAATTTTATTCACAAGGATGCTTTGTTTTTTTCATGGCATAGGTTGCAGTTTTAAACAATAGTTTATCCCTTTTCTTGTTTAATCTCTCTCCCACCAAGTTCCCCAAGTGCCTGTCATGTGTACTCTCATAGGCATTTATTAAATGGCTGAATCTATGCGTGTCTCATCCCCTATGTGAACACATGACAATGGATAGCTTAGTGCATGTGTCCTTTTTGTTTTCTCACCCTTTCTGACTTTTTTTTCCCTGTCATCAAGAAATAATCCCTGCTCCCCACACATACCAGATTGTGTCCTCTGTTTGGTTCTGCATGTGTTCCCTTCTTCGCTAGACAGAGTGGGAACTGATCTGAGTCATCTTGAGTATCCAGCACAGGACGCTGCATGTTACAGGATTTGCATATTAGAATGAATGTGAATGTCTTTGTCCTTCACATATGTTTATTTGAGGCATATCTATTTTTTCTGTGTCCTTTTGGTTGTGACTCAAGCCTCATTCGAAAGCTCCATCTCAAAGGATCCCTGATGCCTTTTCTTATGTAATAAAACCTCCAGCTTTGCAGGCTGGTTGTAATGCATGGCCACTTTGTAGTTGTCCAGATCGTATGAGTTTGCCATGCTGTCGGCAGTGATGTGTATGTCTTCAGTTTCACTTTGGTTTTGCTTGCCGTCATTCCATTTAAGGGGTCCTGGATCGTAAGCTGAGATCTTGCTGTTTTCCATCCTTGGCCCTTTAAGCATTTCCTTTTATATTCACTTTAGCCATTTTCTTTTGAGCAGTAAAGGTTAACGGATGAGGTAAAGATAGTTCTGCCCAATGAGTCCTTTGGGAATGGGATGATGCCATTCTCCAGGGAGTTTGGCTGTCTTTCACAAGTATTGGAATACATTTATAGGTATTTCTTGCTTTTTGAGGTATGGGTTTGCTGGATGAGGAGAAAATGCATTTACTTCTCTCAAGCCAGATATTTACCAGTTAGTATCTTGGGGGTATTTGGGGACCCAGCTGAGCTCTCTAATGGGAGAAGGGATAAGGGCTCATTGAGCAGCAGAGAAGAAAAGCTGGGAGGGAAGAGCAGAGGGTTGGTAAGGTAAGTGCAAGACTGTCAAAGACATTTGGCCCCCTTCCTGCTTTTCTTCCTTTCCCACCCCTCCCCACCCCCACTTCACTCCTTTTTTCAGTGTTCTGGGGTTTCCGTCTTCAGTTATGCTTTACCCTTGTGCCTAACTCTGTTTGTTAGGCTTGTGAGTAGTTTCTTTATCGGTTATTCAGGTAGGATTGCCTCATCAACAGATTGTACCAGAAAGTATTTGGCTGGGTAAAGTGGTTTTCTTGACGTAGTACATGCTAAGCATCTTTAGGCTTAATTTTAGTTCATAATTATAGCTCTCTTAAATGGTCTAATCTTTTACATTTTAAAGAATTGTAAGCATTAAACATTAATTACCAGTAACTGTCAATTTGTTAACCATGCTAAGACCCTATGTCTCTGCTAGGCTCTGAGCAGATGCCTAATGTACTTCAGTTATTAATTATCACAGGATATCTGCAGTACATGGTCTCTAACTTGGCATCTGAACATCACCATCAGCTGTTTAGCAGAAAAGTGTTTTAACTCAGTGTGTTTAAACATTCTTATGTTAAACTTTGTTCAGATAGTCTGTTCTGTCTTCTGTTGGTAGTTTAAATACTTGGTACTTGAAACTTAGTATACGAGAGTTCTTGATCTGCTTGCAGGTAAATTTAAGGTAGAAACTGGCCTTTTTTCTTTTTTCTTTTTAAGCAAACCCAGCCTGGTCACTAAGGGTCGGACATGACTGAGCGACTTCACTTTCACTTTTCACTTTCACACATTGGAGAAGGAAATGGCAACCCACTCCAGTGTTCTTGCCTGGAGAATCCCAGGGACAGGGGAGCCTGGTGGGCTTCCGTCTATGGGGTCACACAGAGTCGGACACGACTGAAGTGACTTAGCAGCAGCAGCAGCCTGGTCCATATGCAGACCTTTGTTATTTTGAATTTCCCGAGTTACAGTGATTGTGACAGCTTGACCTTAGCACAGATTAGAAGCAGCAGAAAATAGTTCTCTAGAAGGTTAGTGTCTAAAGAGAAATACTCTACATGGTATTTTACAATTTTTATAAGCTTTTCTTTTTTAAAATTTTTATTAGAGAATTTAAAGAACAACCTGTATATGAGTATGTATTAAAAGTATGGTGAAAACAGTAGAATAGTGCATGTCGCTAAGTGTGCTAAGTTGCTTCAGTTGAGTTTGACTTTGTAGCCTGCCAGGCTCCTCTGACCGTGGGATTCTCCAGGCAACAATACTGGAGTGGGTTGCCATTCCCTTCTCAAGCTGTTATCTCTGATTATATCAGGTGTGGTGGGAGGGGTGGTTTTAGAGGAAGATTTGGGGGAGAGATTTAAATTTGAATGTATAAGATATTCTTTTATCCATTAACTTATAAAAGCCCTGTTTGCTGGGCATCGTGGGAAAAATCTATACTTTAAAGATGAGAAAAGTTACGAAGGTTAAAAAAATTTTCAAAGATCACAAACTACGAAGAAATACTGTTAGGACTTGGCAGCAGCCAGCTACTTTACTTCAAACGGGCTTTTACTTTTATTCTTCACTGTTTCCATATCCCAATTAGTTGTCTATTAGACTTGGACCTAGAAATGAGATATATCTGCCTGTACGACTGAGCGACTGAACTGAACTGAACTGAATCAACTCCTAGCCCTCACTTTGTTTGACGGCGAAAGCTTAAATTCCGGAGTTCTCTCTAATGCTACATAGAACTGAGACTTTACTTTTCTTGACCTTAGTTTACCTGGCTACCTCTTAACTCTTCTGAAGAACTAAACTGAAACTTTTAATACAAATGAATGCAACTTTTTCTGATATTTTAGGTCTGGGAAATAGTAGCTATACTTGGAGTTACCATGTGTTATAATTTGAGTACAGACTGATCAATCACTGCACTCATTTCTGTAACAGTTGGCCCTTAATGAAGAAGATAGTAAGAATCATGGTGGGGCCAGCATAGCTGGTGTGAGCTGAAGGAGTGTAACTCGTATCTGCAATTCACATATTCCAGAGTTTAGCTTTTATAAGGTTATATTAAATTGAACAAAAATACAGTGAGAAAGTGATTAGACAGAGACCAATAAGGAGTCAGTATTTAAAAAACTTTGTCAAATTGGAGGTTATTTAATACATAGAAAATAATTTCCCCATTTCTTAGGCTGAAAGCATACTTTAAGAGTTAATGACAACCAGGCGTCAAGGGGAGAATATAAATACTTGTTTAAATGTGAGAATTGCAGATTCTATTCTGTAAGTTCTCTATTGTTTGACTGCTTTCTTGTTTTGAAATCTCATACTGGACTAGTAAACAAATAAATATTTAATGCCAAATGTTGATCTGTTCCCATTTTATGTTTTATAATACAGTCCTGGAAGAAGAGAGAGTCAACCTAAGTTATACATCTGAGGTTTTGGGGCTTCCAGGTGGCGCAGTGGTGAAGAATGTGTCTGTCAGTGCAGGAGATTCAAGAGACACGGGTTCAGTCCTTGGGTTGGGAAGATCCCCTGAAAAAAGAAATGTCAACCTGCTCCAGGATTCCTGCCTGGGAAATCTGTTCTGTTAGACAGAGGAGCCTGGCAGACTACAGCCCATGGGGTTTTAAAGAGTGGGTACACGACTGAGCAACTGAACATGCACATATACATCTGAGGTTTATCACAGTGGGCAGTGTACTTTGCACATTTAGGAATTCATACCTCTTGACCTTATTATAAAGATTGGAAGTTCATGAGGTTTTTTTTTTTAAGGAAAGTTACCATGGATTTTGGGGGAAAACAATAGCATTAAAGTAATACTGTGCAACCCTAAATATAAATATTGGCAGTTGATAAAGCATAATTTAATGTGTCCTATAAAACTCTGTTTTTTTTTAGTTCCTCTGGCTTTTTTAGCTGTGGCTTTTAGTTAAGAAGAGGTGAAAACTAATTATCTCTTAATCTCCATCTGAAATTAGCAAAACTTTACATGCTTAGTTCAGGAGATCCTGGGGAGACCATTATTAGATTTTGGGTGGTGGTATCTTTTGCTTTGTTCAGCCTTCTATTTCTAGAGTATTCTTTATTTCTGGAGAATTGGAAAGAATGGTGAGTCAATTACTTAGGATTTTAACAAAATTTTAATTGTTGTGATATTGCCAAATGGGCCTAGGGATGGTTTTGCAGTTCTTTGAAAACTTAAAAGTGGAAACAAAATAGCAGTTTTGGGCCCTAGAAGAATGCATTCAGCCTACCCCCTAGCGGTTCATTCCTTCAGCCACCGCCCAAGTTGGGCATTCACACCCTGGGAAAGTGGCCAGTCCTAGGCAGGCTTTCTGTAGGCCCTGGGTTGCTTTTGTCCCACTGCCTGCCCACTCTGCAGGGTTGAAACAGGTTTTCTTGGCAATCTGTTTGGGTAAACTGAAGGCAGCAGGTAAAGTGTGAAGTAAGACCTCTTTGCACTTCTGTTCTGTCCCTACTTACCCTCTGTTCTGCTTCCAAATTATAAATCGTGGTATGTCATGAGACAGTGTTTAGAGAAGATGACCTTGAAATTTGCTTATATTCTTTCAAGGGCTTCTGGTAAAATGCAAGGTAATTTTTATCTTTTTCTGTGTGGATCACCCCCCTACCTGCCCCACATCCTGGGGATAAAGCCCCTAATATGTCCCTTCCATTCTTCATGGTCTCAAAATATTTAATTAGATCTGACTTTTTCCTTAGTCTCTGGAAAGGACAGGATATACTTAGTTCTGTATGGACAAGATGGTTTTCAGTTAGCCCTAATCGGGGAGTATAACATGCCAAAATAAATCTCCTTTTAAGAGTGCTCTGAATGTAAGTGGCAGTCTTAATTAGGATGTATAAATACACAGAATTGGAGCCTTTTCTTGGGCCACGGCAGTGTAGAATCTTGGTTCCCCAACCAGGGATCAAACACTCACCCCATGCACTGGAATGCCAGTAAAGCTTCAGTCCTTTTTATGCTTAGTCCTTGGAATTTTTTATAGATAATTAGGTCCAAGAGTAGAAATCATGAGTTTTGAGGAACACGATATATCAAAAGTAGTTAAGATGAATTCATTTCACTCTAGCCCATCCTTGGTGCATCTCTGTGCAATACCTACAGTGACATTTTCTCATGTTTTATATTAGGGATATTCTTGTCATTTCTATTCTCCCACCCACTTGCCAATATTCTGGTCTTCTGAACCTCTCTGTCGTCACAGTAGAAAAGCTGTGCACCCTTCAGTAAGTTTGACCTTTAGGCTGTGATGATCCAGCCCTTGCAGCTCTTGCAGGGACCAGGACTTGCAGGCCAAAGAGAAAAGCTGGTGCTGGGAGAGAACAGTGGAGAACATGATCCATTTGAAGGGCAACCTGCTGATTCATAGCTCTGTGGGAATATGGCCTCTGTTGCCAATCTGTTTATTTTTTTTTAAAGAGAAGCCAGGAATCTAATAAATAAACGTGAAATTGTTAAAATGGTTAAGTTTTATATGTTGAACACTACTAGTTTTTTTTAAAAAGACATAAACCAAATAACATATATTTGCAGGTTAAGTCCACCCGCTGATGTTCAGTTGTGACTCTGACCCCAAGATCTTGAGCCTGACTGCTTGTTTCCCTCTACCTCTTGGCTTTCCTCCGAGAGGCATATGCATGATTGTATGTGGTCATTGTGAACATTTTTTTGGGTCCCTTTCCTTACAATGTTTAGATGCGATCCTATAACCTGTTAATAACTTTGTGTATGAATTAAACGAAGTCCACTGCTGTCTTATATTTTTCATTTTATTTACTCTGATCATCTGACTCAGCCAGGTGAGAATTTACGTAATAGCTGAATTAGGAAAATTTTTTTCTACCTACCCCAAATTTTCTTCCTGCTGGTCACAACCACTGTTACTGTTCGCCATGCCACTGGTGTATGATGAGCTGCAGACTAGAAAGAAAGTTAAAAGTGCCCTCCCCCCGCCGTTGTCATTTCTGTTAGCCCTGTTGATTAGATCTTAGTTCATGTGTAGCCAGTTTTGACAGATAAACAAAGAGGATTCATTTGTTTGCATTTTGGTCAGTTCCTAATGTAGGAGACCAGTCATTTTTAGTCTCAGCAAGTCAAGATATGGGTCATTTTCAGTCAGAACAAAGAGTCCTACTGGTGAAATTGTATTGGTGAATTACTGCTGTGTCTTGGCCAGTGATGCATAGTAATTGTTCTTTCTTGATCTGATGGCAGTGAAACTCACTCTAATGAGTGTTCCAGCTCAGGGAAAGTTTTGTCCAGTCTTAATTTACTACTGCTGCTTCTATTTCAATGATTCCCTTCCTCTGTCCTTGCTTTTCTTGAAGTACAAAATGAAGAGTATTCTTTTTCCTCAACACACTTCTAAGGCCTGCAGCCTTTGTCGTGAATCTTGGGCTTTAGCCTAAAACAAGATGGCTTTAAAAAGCATGCTTGAGTATAGAAAATCACATTTTGAAGCCATTCTACTTCCCTTATATTGATGATTCTCAACCAGAGATTGGCAATCAGAATCAAGTCAAGAAACTCTCTAAAATTTGTGTGAGAGTGTACTTGAGTAGATCTCCACTCTCGTTACAGAACGAGTGAAAATTTGGGTGTGGGGTTATAGTCTCAGGATGACTTGAGGATTTTGTTTGTTTGGCTTGAGGATTTTGTTTGTTTTTAATCTATCTGTGAATAAAATAGTAGCTGATGGTAAAAATCTGTTTCCTTTTAGACTGATCTAAAATAGATTGCAGTCATAATTACTCTGGGCTGGTATGTTACTTGTTACATAGTAGGTACTTTCTGAAAGTCTTGTCTGAGGTAAAATACTGAACATTTATTGCCAAGCAATTTAAGTATTCAATCTGCTATAGTGAGAAAATTCTTGTAAAGAAACTTGCTCTTTATATGGGATAAAAGTATGGCAGGAAGTGGGTACCGGGAAACTCTTAGCAGTCCTAAATCAGGAAAACTTTTCAGCTTGTGCTTCTTTGTAATTTCCTATTTTCCTAATGAGGTAGAAATCCAGTTTAATGTTTAATTGGGAAAGCTGTGTATAATCTGTTATCCTTTAGCATTTTAAACACCGGGAAGCAAGATGCTTCATTTCTGCTCAAATATATGTCAGGCTCAGATGTTTAAGTTAGCAGTGATAGTTTCCATGGCAGCAGTGACTCTGCCCTTTTATCTTTTTCTTAGCACAATATTTAGCATAGGTTGTCCAGGGAGATTATTATTCCTGGCTGTGGGTTCTTAAAGATTTCTTGCGGAGCCTTTGACATCTCTGGGTGAAGGTGTGGTCCAGAGAAGCTCCCTGGGGGGCGGGGGGTGGAATGTGAGTCTGTTTTGTGTGCCCTTGTTTTCATAGCATCTTGCACAGTATACCTGTCACATCTGGTGAATAAGGGGTGTTGCTTTTCTGCCCTGGTGGTTTCTTCTGTACTCCCAGCTTCCTGAGACCTTGGCTGGGCTGTAAGAGAGAGATTAACTCTCGATGTGGTTTTTTTCTTTCATGGTGAAGCCTCCTTTTTTTAACTGTGATGTGATGACAACGGACCACTCCTATAGTCCCCTCTCTTTCTTTCCGAGGCTTGCGTTGTTTTAACAAAGGCTTGTAGCTAGGAATTTTTTTTTTTTTAAGCTGATTCAATTTGATACTTGAACTCGTAATAGAAGAATTAGTAGGTGTATCTGGAAAGGGACGTGTGTGTTTGTTAGTGGTGGGGCATGGCTGCCTAGATTATGTCTACCTTCCTTCCCCTTCACTGACACCCTGAGGTGACTCTTGCTGCTCCAGACATACAGAGTTGCAGTAGAAGGTTTCCTGCTTGGCAGGGAAGGTAAAAACCGCATGAAAAAAAATCCCATAAATAAGTGGGAATTTGTTTTTTTTTTAAAGTCATCACCTTGAATTGCACTTCCCCGCATTGATGTGCTTTCTTTTATGGGTCCTGTGCACTTTCTTCGCAGAAGAGACTGAAGGTGAGTGTGGGCTAATAGCTCAGAGGAGGAGTATCCGTCTCAAGTCTCAGCTTAGCTGCTCACGGAAGGCTTTCTGGAGGCATTGTGCCTCCTTTCCTGTGCTGAGGATGTTTCCATTCCCAGGAGAAGAAAGGTAGTGAGACTCTTGCGGGTGGAGAGAGGAGTGTGAGTAACAGTGGGAAGCAGCCTGGATGTGGGAGGGACCGCTGGCAGATTGTTGGAGCCTTGTGTGTGACGGGGCATGGTCGGCATGGAGAGGTGGGCGTGCCCCTGGAGAGGGAGGTGGGGGCCCGCTCAAGTGCTGATGATGCCCCCTCTGCAGGCTGAGATGGTACTTTGTAGGCAATATGGGGTCAGTGTGAAGGCCTGAGAAACAGAAATTGTCCTGGGATGCTGACAGTTTTTAGGTAGATCATAGTAGCAGTGGAATGGAGGATGGATTGGAAGAGGGACAAGCCCAGAAGCAGAGATCAGGTAGGAGGCTTCAGACACAGTCTCAGCACTGGTTAGAAATCCTAGTTCTTCTATTTAATACCTGATTAGAATCTTGAAATTCTGAAATCGATTTGTAAATGGAAGCTAATGTATACAGCTCACAGTGCGCGAGATGACTAAGTGGGATTTTTGTAAAATATGTAGCTTCAAGCCTTTCCTAGACTAAGGAATAAATACTGTTTTTCCTTCCTTGCTTTTCCCTATTTCAGTCATAGGATTCACTAAATTCTGCTTCAGGAAGTGGTCAGATCATCTTTCCTGTAGCAAATGATCCCTAAATCCTTTGGAGGGTTTAAGAGGATGCCTTATTTATTTTTTATTAAACATAAAGCCTAGTGTAGGCTTGTGTGTATGCTCAGTTGTTCAGTTGTGTCCGATTCTTTGCGACCCCATGGATGGTAGCTCACTAGGCTCCTCTGTCCTTGGGATTCTCTAGGCAAGAATACTGCTTTGCCATTTCCTTCTCCAGGGGAGTCTTCCCGACCCAGGGATCAAACCCACGCCTTTCTGTCTTCTTGCATTGGCAGGCTTAGGAAATGTTTAAATTCAGGTCATTTTGAAAATCATAATAGGAGAAAGATGGTGGGAGGCCATGGAGTTGTGTGTGGAAGTATATGGAACACTGATCTGTGAATTGTAGAAACTGTGACAGCATGCAATACATCTCAGTATGCAGATTATCGATCTAAATTCTAGAGTACTGTTATGAATGAGACTTTGTTCCCTTTCTGCCATGTATTGTAAATAACTCTGAATAAAAGGAGAAGATGCCTGTGTCATCCTTGGAATTCTTAGCTAAAGTGAGGTAGCAGTTTCTAATCTTAATAGTAAAATTCCAAGAGGCCGAGCAGCTGATGAGAAGACTAATGAGGAGAGTGGAAGCTTAGTGACGAGATAACCTGTGTACTGCTTTGCCTGTGTGTATGGGCTGTACTCTTTAAGATAAAATAGACAAGGCTGTAATTCCCATGTGGAACATTTAGGCAGTGGCACTGTATGTACTAATACATAGTATTTGGAGGTCAGGGGTTGAAAATGGCAGCATTTTAAGTAAAAATTCTAATCCTCCTCAGTCACCATTTGTGACCACGTGCTAAATGTAGTTTAACGTAGCATGTGCCTCAGGGGTCCTGCACAGGAATTGACAGTCATGACTGGGCAGTCTTCATATTGAGCTTTCTGTCCACCCTTGTTCACTTTTCATGTTAAGAAGCTCCCAGTACAGCTCTGCACTCTGTTGCCCGTTTAAACATGAAAACAAAACAACTGCGCCATAACCTAAAAGACAGATAACCAAGTTCTCTATGCCAACACTTTAAGATGCATCTTCCTTTGCCCAGCAATCATGATAATAGCACTTGAGAATTTGTAAAGTGCATTCACATATTTTCTGTCTAAATTATATGCATATAATTGAAGCTTTTATAGAAAACAAGCCCCTTTACTTTCTCTACCTCTTACCAGAGTAGAAATAATTCAAAAGCTAGATTTAAAAAATTTTTTTTCTTGTTAAAATATAGCATTTGATCGTACATGAGCCCCGCTTCCCCACTTCAAACCTATAGGAGATGCTGCTCTTCATCTTTGGAACTACGTATGTACATATGTAAACAGGTTCTGTAATTTATGCTCACACGTTTGCTTCATTGTCTATTTATACAATAGGGGGACTTGCCCCAATGCACTTTGAGATATCTTCAAGTGTTTATTTGAAATGTGCTTTAAGCTTAGTGACGAGATAACATGTGAAGTGGAAAGTCTGACAGCAACTGAAGTGACAGTCATTGGCAGGGAACCCAAGTACCTTAACTCCTTTTCGTGCTGGAGAGGTATCCAGGATTTTGTATTTGTACAAAATCTGGGATTTTCTATTTGTGCCCACTGTGGATATAAGCAGGCAGTGGCTCAGGTTAAGAAAGAGCTTACCTGATCTGTAATGTAGTGCATTAACTTTCTTTCTTTTCTTTTTTTTTTTAAACATTAGCGCTCGCTTTCTCTTTTTAATGAAAAGTATCACCTGCGTTAGGGCTTCCCTGGTGGCTCAGTGGTAAAGAATCTGCCTGCCCACGCAGGAGACGTGGGTTCCTTCCCTGAGTCAGGAAAAATCCCTTGGAGAAGGAAATGGCAACCCCCTCCAGTATTTGTGTCTGGGAAGTTCCATGGACAGAGGGCAGAGGAACTTGGGCTGGGTACATGGGGTTGCAAAAAGAGTTGGACACGACATAGGGACTAAACGACAACAATAATCACTTAAGTTAGGTTCATTTGTGAAGGTGACAAGTATTCACCATGGCCATGTGAAAGAGCTTTGAGTCCTTTGTTCTCTGTGTCTAAAAGTGCATACTTTCCAACATTTTAAATGTGGATCCCTAGAAAGGGCTCAACAATATTGCAATATAGTTGCTTTATAATGTTGTGTTAGTTTCTGCTGTACAGGAAAGTGAATCAGTTATACGTATACATATATCCCTTGTTTTAGATTTCCTTCCCGTTTAGGTCACCACAAATGATTGAGTAGAATTCCCTGTGCTATAGAGTAGGTTCTCATTAGTTATCTGTTTTGTACATAGTAGTGTATATGTAAACATTAACTCTTGTAGGCAGCAGATTAACCAGAAATTTACTTGTGATCCTCTGCTTTAGGCCCCTTCCCCCAATTGGAATGTCTAGAAGTGAAAATAACACTTCATCTGAATGCAGATTCTTGCCCCTTCCTGAAATGTAGTAAATAACCAGAAGCTTATGTACTTGTTTTTCCTAGCTGGGATGTAGCTTTTTAAGAACGGCCATCTTTTGAGGAGGAGGGGAAGAGAGGATGGACCAAAGGAAATAAAGTATCTTTCTTAGTGTGAATCGTGTTTTTTAAGATGCTCCAACTTTCCGTGCTAAATAATTCATACTGGTGTTGCTACATCAAATGTAGCTATCTCTTGGGAATCTCAGGACTTTAACATCAACTGAAAAGAAAAATACATTGAATACCAGTGAAGTGTTCCACTTTCCAAGAGAGGAAAGAAGCTGGCCCTCTGTGCTGACCAAGGTTTATGCTCCCACAAATCCTACAGTGGACGGGAGAGAGCCTCTTGGTTGGTACTCCGCAGTGCATTAATGAATGACAAGATTTTATGTGTCTAAAGGTAGTATCTCATGTTTTCAGTTTCTTTAAAGTTCAACAGAAATATTTGTAGCCTCCCAGCATTATGAATAAAATATTCCTTGTTCTGTTTACATTTTGTTTTGTTCACTTTATTTTGGTGTAAGTTACTTGGGGTTAAACACTTAACTGTAGTTTTTGGTTTCCTGTTTGTACATTGTGCCAGATGTCACTTTAGAGTTAGTGGCCAGATGGAGTATTGTGGCCCTTTATAACACTTCTGAGTTAAAAAACAATATTTGTGACTATAAACCTTCCTTGTCTTTTATATTCCCTTTAAGACTAGGCATACTTGCTCTTTCGGAGCTCGAATATGACAGCATTGTAGTGGCTGTATCCTGCAGAGGAGCTATGTTTTTAACCTACCTAATGAAAACACTCAACTACTGGGATTAATTTGAGGATTTCCAATCAGCCTTTCACAATTTGTACAACCCTGAGGGGGTTCCCCTTAGCTGTAACTTTTGCAGAAGAATGTGAAGTTAATCCAATTTCTATGTTGATTACTATGTTAACTGTCTTAATTTAGCAATTCAAATTTATCTGCCTATACCAAACAAGAACCCTGCTACAAAACTGTGGGAGTAGTTGATTTTCTTCTTACTATGTTCATGTCCTATTTTAGGTTTTACAGCCAAATAATGGTGTAGAAATTAATAATGCCCACTGAGGTTGGAATGATTCATCACTGGATGATAGTGTATTCTAGCCTGTAACCAAGATTAAACTAACCCCTGGCCTAACCTTGACTACTGTGGAGGTATATATATATATGACCTGTTGAAGAATATAGATGTTAAAGTTTAATTACATATCACAGAAATGTAAGTTATTCTCATTATTTTCATCTATCATCTACTTCGTTTTACCTTTTGGGGTGAACTGTTGAGGTTTTTTTTTTTGAACTCTGAGCCTTAGGGCTGTCATAGGTTACAAATCAATTGCTGACTTATTATTGAGAGTTGCATCTTTTGAATTCTGGTTTTTATAAATTTTGCATTTGCTATTAAATGTTTCACTTGCAGAATTCTTTAAAGACTCCATAGATGAAGTCAATAACTCTTGATTTAATATTTTTAAACTCAGATTTTCAAATATTAGGTTTCTTTAAGGAGATCTTCTACTCCCAAAGTAAGACAATAACTTTCTATAGAAGCTAACCCTTTTCTTAATCATCATGTATTCTTAGTGGCCAGAAAGATGAATTGATTTGAATGTGAGTAGTTAGAATCTAAAGCAGTTTCTTGATAATGGATTTAAATAGTTTGTTGCTGTTGTTCAGTCGCCTAGTTGTGTCCAGCTGTTCGCGACTCCATGGCCTGCAGCGTGCCAGGCTTCCCTGTCGCTCACCTTCTCCCGGACTTTGCTCAGACTCCCTGCTGGGTTTGTCCACTTCTCCCCTGGTACCACCCTGATCGGAATCACTGTCATCCTATATCTTGGTTACTGCAGTTGTTTCTTGATTGATCTTCTTGTTTCCAAAGTTGCTGAGCTTTCCCACACAAACATATCCAGTTTATTTTCACAGTAGCCACCTTTTCTGCTCAAAACCTTTTCTATGGTTCACTTTCTTGTGGCGGCCTTTGATGAAGTTGAGGATGTGCTGCCCCAAAGTGTGTTACTTTGGCATATTTAATATCTTAAGCTGAAGGAGTTTGAGAAAATAGCAGAAGTAGAAAGGTCATTCTAACCTCCTCCCTCTCCTTTCTTCTCTGAAATAGGTAGTAAAATTCCCATGTGGAAGGAACCCTCCCTGTACCAAGAGTAAGGAAGACGTTCTTAACATCAGTACAGGGACTTGGGGCCTGGAAGTCTGAACAAGCATACTTTGTTAAACTAACCCTTATCTTCCAACTTTGGGCTTCCCTGGCAGCTTAGCTGGTAAAGATCTGCCTGGAATGTAGGAGACCCCAGTTTAGTTACTGGGTCAGGAAGTCCCCCTGGAGAAGGGATAAGCTACCCACTCCAGTGTTCTTGGTCTTCCCTGGTGGCTCAGCCAGTAAAGAATCTGCCTGCAGTGCAGAGACCTGGGTTCGATACTTGGATCGGGAAGATCCCCTGGAGGAGGGAATGGCAACCTACTCCAGTGTTCTTCCTGCAGAGTCTCCATGGACAGAGAGGACCCTGGCGGTTCCCAGTCCATGGGGTCGCAAAGAGTTGGACGCGACTGAGCCCAGCACATTTTCCTAGTTTCGTCCTTGTCACTCACGACCCCAACCCAAAGCGCTTTGTCTCTTCAGTTCTTTGCACATCTGTTGTTTCTCCATCTAAGAGGTGTATAAACTTCTTGCTCAGCTTACTTCTTTCTTGTGAAGGCTCCCATGTACATGTATAAATAAATTCAATAAAATTTGTATGCTCTTCTCCTATTAATTTGTCAGTCTAATTTGCAGACCTAGCCAGAACCCTAAAAGTGTTGAAGGAAACTTCTTCCTCCTCTACACCTCGAAGGTCCTGTATGTCTGGCTTTCCACCTCTTAGACTCATCTCTTTCTAGCCTCCTTCTAGCTTCACCCTGGTTGGTCTCTGCCTAGTTTGTCTTCTGGATCCCCACGGGGATGTATTTATTTGCTTATAAATCTGTAACAAACTAACCATGAATTTGGTGCTTAAAACAACACGGATTTGCAGTTCTGAAGGGCAGAATCCCGTGATGTGGGTCTTTTGGGCTACCATCAGGGTATTGGCAGGGCTGCATTCCATCTGGAGATGCTGGGGGGAATCTCTCCCCTTGCCTTTTTCAGCTTCTGGAGGCTGCCCACATTGCTTGGTTGATGGCTCCCTTCCATCTTCAGAGCCAGTGACTGTGGGCGGAGTCTTTTTCAGGTTGTGTCACTCTGACATAACCAGCTCTCCAGCCTCCGTTTTCCATTCATGTGGACTCTTCTGATTACCCTGGGCCCGACTGATAATCCAGGATAATCTTCCCATCTCAGGGCCATCTGATGAGCAACCTTAATTCCATCTGTATCTTACTTCCCTGTCATGTAACATAGTCACATATTTCAGAGTTGAGGATGTGGGCATCTAAGGTGAGCTGATATTCTGCCCACCACAGGGGTGCTTGCCTCTCTTTTAAATCTTGCCTGAAAGCTCACCTTCTCATTGAGACCTCCTGTTTAATACTGGAAACTGTCCATCCTTCATCTCCACATTCTCAGCCCTCTTACTTGGCTCTACATTTTCTTTTATTCCAAAGCACACTTATTTCCAGCTAATACTCAGTTTTATACACGTGTACACCTCCTATTGCAGATGTACACTCCAGGATATTTCTTCATTGCTGTCTCTGAAGCATGTAGGACAGTCGAAGCATGTAGGACAGTCCTTAGTTTGTGGGAGTTGTGAACTAATGTTTGTTGACCGAATGGGTGAATGAACAGAGGGTGAACCTTAAGCAAATCTTTTTCACAGGATCTTTGCTTTCGTGTTGCCCAGCATGGAAGCCTGATACGGACCTAGAATGAAGGGAAGGACTTGGGACCGACCCCTAAATTCATACTTCACTCTCTCACCTCAAAGCTTTTAATTCTGCCAGCTCTAGAACTACAAAACCTCAGAAATCAGAAAGACTGGCGTCAGAAGGACTCTGTAGGAGCCATAAAGGGCCAAGAGGCAGAGCAATGTTCGCATTCGCTGCCAAAGAACATTCTCCCTGTGAGTCCTGCAGCTGTCTGGGGCATTGTCTCTGGCAGCTCTTGGACCCTTGTTGGCCCCAAGGCCAAAAATCTGAGCTCGACAAGACTGAAGAATCCATGGAGCTGGACGCAGCTTAAATGGTATGGGAGTGGGGTGGGGAGTTGACAGGGATTCCAGGATTGAGGATATCCCATGAAGTTTAGAGCTGCAAACCTTTATTCCTTTAGGAACCACATAGCAAAGTGAAGGGGTTTAAAGAAAACAAAGAAATGGCTTATTCTTGTAGCCAACACACGTCAGTGCCATGATTTGAGTGCTTGTTTGACCTTTCTATTGTTTTAATTTAGCAAAGCCGAAATGTATCCTGAAAATGCCATTTTAGTGATTTGAATGGGAAAGATAAAACATTCTGTAGGCATGGTGTTTGCTAGACAGATGACCCACCTTGCTGCTCACCCAGCTCTCATTTGTGAACTCTCATTATTCACTTCACTGCTTATTTCAAGAGCTTTAGCTCCTTGCCTTGAGTTCCTCAAAGGAACATGCCTTTTGGCCATGGCTGCTGTCTGTTTTTGTAGTGGGTTCTGCTCTTAAACTTTATAGAGATATTGCATCCTTTCTCCTTGTGACTTGGCCTTTAGAGAGGTTTGATGTCGTCTGAGGAAAAGCTTTGCACTATGCTGATGCTGCCCTGGTTCTGCGTTAGTCGAGAACCCTCTTCCTGTAAACGAGTATCCAAGGTCACTCCATCCAAGCCAGACCTTTTGAGTATGAGATACTTGTCCTTGCCCCTAGCTATGATTCTTTTTAGAGATCTTACCTTTTATGTTTGCTTGTTATGTTCTCTAGTCTCTATCAATTAAAAAACCTGTTGAGATCTGTAACTTAATCCTGATGTATTTTTTTAAGTACTTTTGAGTTAAAATTTACTTTTTTTCACATCTGCAGGTACTTCTGCTGGTTTTTTTGAAGTTAGATCCAGGTTCTAGGCGCCCCAGCTCAATGACGCTGTTGGCCAGAGGCTTGGAGCACATTTGTACCATGTTTTTGGATTTGTCTTGGTTTCTGGCTTTTTTGTGGTGGTCAGGTAGCCATAGCAGGCTCTTGAAATGACAGTGTACTACTGATCACTCAAAAGATAGTTTCCTTTGTTGTGCCATTTAACAAGAATTTAGATTTTGATGGGTGAGGATGGCTGATGCAGTGCGCCAAAAAAATGAAAATATGCTTTCATAATTATCTGTGGTTTGAAATACCTGATGTGAGATAGAAAAACAAGCTACCAAGTTTGCATATTATTTAGAGAAGTGATTGCCCGTTCATGCTCGAGTTTTTTTTTTCCTAAAGGAACTGCTCTTGACCTTAAGTATATTTTTGATTGCTTAGTATGTACAAATCCTGGAGCTAGAATGGAATAGGTGTGACTTGGGGGTCTCCCTGGCAGATAGAACTGTACAGGCAAAGCCAGAAGGATGTGTGGTCTTCAGTGTACTGTGACAGCGTGGGGTCAAGGAGCAGTTCATATTTTTAGATGCTTGACTAAGTAGCCTGGTGAAAGCAGTTGTCAAGGATCTCAGATGTCTATAGACTCTCAATATTAGCAGTTTGCACTTTATTTGCTAGGCAGCGGAGAACTATTGAGAGTTTAGGTAAGTCTGTTGGAAATAGTGTAATGTGTGAATTAGGATGATGAGGGAAGTTTTGGGAGGCTGTAATTTGGTGTTCCAGATAAGAGATGAGGGCCCAGATCAGGATGGTATGCGTCTCAGTGGACTGGCTGGTGCAGATAGGTAGTCTTCACGAGAATTGTGCAGGAGCCTTTTCTGTGACTTTAAACCACACAGATCTGATCCCTGAATCAAGTGGGTTCTAGGTCTTGGAAACCTTTTTTCCCCTAGCAGATGGTGTACTTAATGAGAATTCTCAGACTGTCTTTATTAGCCTTCTATCTTGTTTGGTGGCTGTCTGAAGGAGGTTTGAAAATAAGAAGCTAATTACTTTAGTTTTCGTAATTTTTTATTAGGAAGTTTGGGAAATAGGGACTTTGCTTTTTTTCTTCATATGACCAGGAAAGTGTTAGTCCCAGCTGTGAGCAGTCATAAAACAGTAGCATTGTTTTCCCCAAATCCATTACTGTAAGAAACTTAAGATATTAAAGTATACAGAGGGCCATTTAAGTAAAAACAAGGGTAGGGGGCAGGAATTCCATTTAAAAAGTCTTTTTGGAAATTTGGAAGTAAACTATGAGTGAAACATAAAGGCCACTTCTTCCCCTGCCCTCCACCCCACCCTTTAAAATTCATGTTCCCACCAAGTTGACACCTCATCATTATCTCTCAGAACCAGGGAAAGTTTAGAATAGTCTAGATCGGTCTATGCTCAAGTGTCTTTTCATAAATGATTTCATGAAGATGACAGGAGAAAAAGTAGTCTTCGTTGGCACAATTGATGTCTAATTTAAGAGGGAAACATACATTGAAACACTTTCTTTAAGCTTTAAAATTAATGGTTCTATGTTGCTGGAATATGGCCTTTTATTTTGCTTCCAAAGAGTTTCAGAGCCAGTAGAATCTATAATTAGTGCACAGCCTGGTTGTCTGTGGTAGACTGAGTTGAGCAGAATTGCCTGTCCTTAAGTGAAGGGGAAGTAGCTTTACATTTTTAGTAACTGAATTGTTGGCCAGCATAAAGGTAAGGGCCATGTGAGCAACTTATTTATAACTTCCCATAAAGGTATGTGTCTGCCTCAAGCAGAGAAACTGTCTGGGGTGCTTGAAATGTAAAAGTGCAGTAGAATCATTTTCCATACACAGCCTTCCTAGCTAGTTGGTGCAATAAAGTGATTGTTCGCCTCCCTGGGGCTTTCAGAAAGAGGGGTGTCAATAGATTAGCTCATTAGCGTCCACTTCCTGTGGAATGGAAAGGATGAGGCCATTAAAGTTGAATCTGTGGTTTTCTGTAGTGATGAATGTTTAGATATTAACTCGGCAGGGTATTGAGGACATACATTTAAGCTTGATTAAACCTGTTGGGTGTGGTCCTCCTAAATGGTCTACCGATGCAGTCTAACCACAATTAGATTCTTATTAAAATACCGATACTTCATGGCTATGAAAGCATCTTATTTTTTCAAAGGTTCAGTTCAACTATAAGTAGTACTTTTTCTTCTTGTAAAATAAAGAGCATACAATAAGACTGAATTCCCTGGTAACAGTGGGAGAAGGGAAGAAGAGTAAAACATTTTTATGGCATCCCTTAAAGAGTATGCTAAACCGTTTAGGTAGATGCCAGAAAATGGAATCCATTGTCACATATTATAAATTTCATCACATGTGCATCAAGAGTAAACCTTGTACAGCCAGGTTTAACTCTTAAGGATGAAATTTTTATAATCATAAATATGCGATTAAAAGACATTTTCAGTCCTCCTTTGTTGCTTGCTTAGTTTCATAGACCGAGTTTTTCTGAATATTATGTTGACCATTTAAATTGGCTGCATATATGGCTAAAATGTAAACTTTGGTTTCTTTGCCAATTTTGTGACCTTGTTTAGTATTGGAGCAAGTGTATTAAGTGGTAAATGGCCCATTAACCATCTTGGAGTCCTCACAGCAGCACTCATTTCAAATTGTGCAGGCTTTACAATTTACATATTAAAAAACGTTCACTTGATCTCATTCAGGGACAAAGCTGACATCCTATATAAACATTACTCCGAACAGCCCTATTTATTGGTCCAGTTATTTCAATTGAAAGATGCTGGTTTACTGCATCTTAGTATATGTGAACAATTCTCAGCAAAACTGTTAGAGATCCCTTGACTGTAGTGGCAGAATAACCTCACAGGGTTTCAATTCACTTTAAATTTTAAGCTCCAGGATTAAGGATCATTTATAGTATAATGTAACAGTGTGGGCAAATATAGCTTTTCTTAATGCCCTTCTGATATTTGGGGGAAAGAATGTTTTATGCAAGGCATTCACTAATGAATTACATGACTTCCTTTTCTCACTGTAAATATAATTTCATTCGCATTTCCTCCCTTCTCCCACATCCTTAAGAGATAGGACAGCATGCAGTGCTTTGCTTCATTTTATTATGAAAATTTTTTTAAGATGTGGTTTAAGGTAGTTCTTTAGGATAGATGCCAAGGTAACTAGTTAATACTGTTTTAAAATCAGGCTCTTAATTAAAAATGCTTAATTTGTGCAAGAAAACTACATGTTAAAATGAATTTGGAAAGATTAGATTGGAATTGCCTCAAATTCAATTAAGCCACACTGCATGGACGTGCTGGGAATATCAATACAATCACTGTAAATTTTGTACAAACTGATTTGTTGCATTATCTTGCTCATCTAACATACGGTACTTTTTGTGTCCATATTGCAGACGGCAACTCCAAACTAACATGGCAGTCAGACTGTGTGATGTGGCTTCTCTGCTTAGAAGTGGTTCGTGGGCAGCAGAGCCTTGGACCGGGGTCTGTGGGATTTTTCTTAAATTCTGTAGGCTACTTTTTTTTAGCATGTTGCAGGAGTGCTGAGGCCATACCAAACACTTGCACTTTTCATTTGGCTTACTGATTATTCTTACATTTAACCTATTGTGGTATGGCCATCATTAGGATATAAAGCACATTGCAATTTTAGTAGTATATGTAGCATCAGAACCTGCTTTTGTATGTAACTTTTATTATCTTAATTAGGATTTAGTGCAGCCTCAAAAGAGTGACAAGCTTTTTTAAAAAACAAAAAACAAAAGTTTTGGTATGGTCTGAATACTAAGTTACCGTAATTTTTTTCATTCTGTTTACTATGTATTTTTTTGGTTACTAAATTTTGAAGTTATTTACAATTCCTGATGCTTTAAAAAATGTCAAAATTGTAAATCTGGCTGAAAATTATTTGCCCAGTAACTGTTGAAAGAGTTTGCATTCTGTGAACAGTTGTGTTGAGCCTATCAATGGAATATGCATTATTTGTAAAATATAGCACATTAGTATCATTTTATTCTGAGCAGATGGTCCTATAGCTGAGAGATGCTGTAATTTTCAGCGCACACAGCCTACTGCAGCTGTTCACTTGAATGTTGGCTTAGGAGCTCATTCTTGCCACCTGAACATGGAAATAAATGTGCAATTAAGTGAGGAGTGTTTGTTGTCCTTGCTAAATCCTGCTAATTTCAGTCAATGAACACTTTATATTTAAATACCATCCCAGTGAGCTTTAGTCCGAATCTCGTATCTGGGTCTCATGTAGTCTTCACATATACCCTAAGTTTTTGATTAGTGATTTGTTTTAATTGGCCTTGGCCACCCTCATCTTGCAGATCATTGTTTTCCTGACTGCTGGACAAAGGTTACTCTCACATACATTTTCCTGTGGAAAGAGTGACCCTGGGCTAATATTCTATAAACTGGAACGGTTATGCTTTATTAGCAAATCTGAAACCTCCTTTCACAGTTTCAGATAAATTGGTTAATTATAATAAAATGCATATCTTGAATTGCTTCCGTTTTTTTTTTTTCCCCAATACAGATTTCCAAAGGTTCTTTTATTTCTCTTCACCTCCCGAAAGTATTCTCTGAAAATACATACTTGAGAGAGGTAGTTTGTAGCTTGCAGGGTAAACAACCCATTTCTTTTGGAAAGGAGATGAAGTTTTGGAAGGGGTTGTAGTTGGTTTGATGTTTCATAAGCAGGCTGGATTTTTGTCTCCTGGTTTTCACCCTGACAGCACAGTTCTTGTCCAGTCTGGCCAGTCTGAAGCTACCCTGCGCTGCCGCCTTTTATGAACATCTCTTGGCAGTAGAGTTCTTCCTGTTTGCTTATCCATGGTTGTGCCCTTTTATTTTTCTTAGGCAATATGCTTTTTAAAAAACCTTTTCCCGCCTCTTTTCTTGTAACAGCCTTTGCCTCTACTTTGCTTTTTTTTTTTTTAAAGTTTTTAAATTTTACCTCAAATTCTTTGCCTTTTATCTGTTAAACCTTCCCTAAAACTAGCATCCTATCAATTCAGGATTGTCAGTTTTGTAGTTCTTTGTGGAGCTGAAAGATGGATGGAATATGAAGGATGAATCCTTTCAGTGATGCTTGGATTTTTGGATTCCCCCACAATATTGGGTTCTAAAGTAGATAGTTTTTGGAAGACGGTTTTAGAGAATTTGGGGCTGTGGTTTGTAACTCTTGCTCAAAGAGCATAGAATTGGTTTTTAGGAAACTAGATCTAAATTTGCTTAGTAAATTAAAGTAGCCTGAACAGTTTGAGGCCATTTTCCCCCAACTCTGCTGTTTATTCTGCATTTGGAGTTTATAGGTACCTATCACTTGCGTTTTCAACAGGCTTAGGTGCTCAAATGAAAATTCCTTGGGCTGGTCTGTTTGCAAAAATTGACATATTTGCATTGTTGTTTTGATGAACTGGATAGGTTTTTTTGTTTTTGTTTTTCCTTTAAAGTCAGAGTCAAGGCAAAATATCACTTGGAATAGTTTGGGGGATTTTATTTTGATGCTGTAGATCAGCTGCCTTGTTGGTGATCTTTAGCTGCCAAGGTTGACAAGAATGGCTTGTTAGATTCACAAGGTACACTAAGTACTCAGTTTACTCCCCAAGTTATCCTGCAAACCCTAACACAAGACATTTGCTATTTTCTTATTTCTTACGAATGATAGAGGTATAAGATATTGTCAATTAAAAACATTTTCACTATGTAACCAAAACAGTACATGTTGACAAATTTATAATTTTTCAAATTACTCTTGCTCCTTGATTTTAATTAATGGATGTCTGTCAGTTTTAGAGTAAACTCTTAGGCTAACTAACTATCTCTGCAAAGTTAGGGTTCTTTTTTTTTAACTTTGTTTCTGGTAGCATGTTAAAACACTTTTATTTTCTGGTATTTTTAGTCAGAATTTAATTCTGTGCCCTTTGCTACTAAATTTCCTCAACTCTGTGGACACAGCAGGTGAGTAAGGATTGTGAATAGACCCAGAATGGGGTTCTAGAGAATGTTAAAGATGTAAATTGTGCTTCCGTGCATGTGTGGAATATGTATGTGAAAAGTACAGCTGTGATCTTAAATTGAATAGCTTAATGTGAAGTCAAAGTTAGCATAGGTGTTGTACTTTTTGAAGCTGTGTTGTAATTTCAGCAGGACGACTTGTGTTTAGTGACAAGTGTTTAAATTTTTGGATGGAATCTCTAATAGTTTGTGAAATATGAATTCTGACACTTCTTATTTTCTCTGTTTTTAGCAGGTAATTGCTGCCATGGAAACACAACTGTCTAATGGGCCAACTTGCAATAACACAGCCAACGGTCCAACCACCATAAACAACAACTGCTCGTCACCAGTTGACTCTGGGAACACAGAGGACAGCAAGACCAACTTAATAGTCAACTATCTTCCTCAGAACATGACACAGGAGGAACTAAAGAGTCTTTTTGGGAGCATCGGCGAGATAGAGTCCTGTAAGCTCGTAAGAGACAAAATAACAGGTATGCAGTTTTAGCTAAGGTTCTTCACGTGTAAATGATTATGTTTCAAGGTGTGAGAAAATAAGTTTACTGCTTGTAAATCATTCAGTGCTAGAATTTTACACATTTAGATTCTCTCTCTGTTCTCTGGTTACATCAGCAGTATGAAACTTTAAACTTTAGAGAGTTTTAAGTTTTCCTTTCAAAACATAAAATATTTTTTATGAGCAGTATATATTTAACTGGACTTTTATATAATCTGAACTATACAATAACATCTTTGAAAATGTTTCAAAATTGTACCTGTATCTGGAGCAGCAAGCCTCATGTTAACCTTTAGCTTTGAGCTTGCATGTTTTAACATTTCAACAATGAAATAAGGGGAGAATTGTGTTTAGCAGAGGAAAATGACCTTAAAATGTCCTTTTCCTTAAATCTCTGTAGTTCTGCTTATATATGACCAAGTAAATGGTAATACTGACATTGTCAGTGTATAAATATTTGTACAGGTACAATTTGAGTATGGCAAGATCTTAGCTTCTGTCTGTTAACAAGGAAAGAAAAATGTGGTACCTGAGTGCTCCTGTTAAAAGATAAGAATGAAAGGATGAGTAATTTGTAATAACGGCACCTTTTGAATATTAGGTAGTAGAAAATCTCTTTATTATTTTGGAGGATTTGACTAAACTTTTAGAATAAAGCAAAACCCAAGTAAGTGTTCTTGGCCATAGGTGGGTTGATAACAGGAGTTGTTTGCAGACACTGAAAATGGATGAAGTGTAGACAGACTCTGAAGCTTTTTCATGTTGAATATGAGTGATGGTGCATATCAAATGGTTTATCACCAGAATATTAAACTAAATATTTGAAATAAGTAAGCAGTTTGAGAAGCTGGACCAAGAATTTGAACTTTGACTGATCATGTGACCTTGGACAAGTCAGCTGTTGGAGAGAAGGGCTTACTGTCTCCAAAGTGACAGAGCTGTTAACCTGGGCTTGGCCTTGGAGTTGTATTTACTTGAGATGCAGATTGAGGTTCACAAAAATAATTTATTCATTAAAATCAGGTAAAAACCAAGTACGACTTGTTTATCATCAATCCATACTTATTTTTAACGAATTATGTTACTTAGATGTTCACCATGATAATCAGGAAGGTTTGTTTTTTGTTCTTGAATATCGATAATCAAACGGATAATATTTTTCCATTTCCCCCCACCCAAATCAGTGTGAGCAGTATACATAAAACTTTTGTTTAAAAAAAAAGTTATTGAAAAGTTGGGAAAGATAGAGAACAAAGACTTTTTATTAACATGTGTCTGTCCTGATACTGAATTTTATGTTTTTAGCAAAACAGCATCTTTTTATGTGTACATTTTATAGTTTCTTTGACATAAATGTGATAAATGGTATTAAGGTTTTGATATAAATGATGAGATTTCTGGTTTGTTTGCTTAGTTATCTTATTTAAATTTACTTGAAAAAAATGCTTGAATTAGTTGTAAAGGTCACATTTTTTGTTATGATAGATGAAAGCAGTAAACGAATCATACATCCAGTCATTCAGTCATGTATTGAATTAGGCATTTTCCCACAGGAAACATCTCACAGGTTTTCATCTCTTACCTCTGGTCAGTCTTGAATTACCTTACTCTCTGTTAACCTTTTACTAGAGCTGTTATGTGGCAAAATTGGATAAATTTGATTTCTTTGTCTTCATGCCCTCAGCTTCTCTGGCTCTATGTGGAGGATGGTGGTAATAGAATCACAGTGCATGGGTAATATGAAGTAGTGCATGGTTAGATACTTAGGTTCTGCCAAAGCGTGTTAATATTTGTTGTTCATTTCTTTCACTCCCGCACCCCTTGATCTTTTATGGAGAGCTGGATAATGAAGGTTTCCATCCTAGTAAAATTTCTGTTTAAAGTCTCTCATAAGCAAACCGAGTCCCCAAGAAAATGAATAGTAAGCACCAAACATCAAAAGTTGTTTTTGCCAAGCTTGGTTCCGTGAGGTTAGTCATAAACACTCCTCAAAACGGGTGTCCCACTAACAGACAAGTTTGAGAAAAGCTGCAGTCCACAGTTTACTGCTTAAGAACCATACCACAGATCATGAACATACTAAAAACTATGTTAAAATCCTTCAGTAAAGAAACCAGTTTGATTTATAGTTCCGCCCATCTTAATCATAGAACCCTGGGGAGGGGGTGCTATCTCCACGATCCTAGAATTCCATTGAACGTGTTACTTTGAAAGTCATTTGCTAACTAGTTATCAGACAATCTGTAATTCTGCCATAAAACCTGTTCACATCAATAAAATATGAACATGTTTCATGAAGTGAACATCCTTGATAATGAACTATAAAAAGTTGAGTAGACACATTAGAATACTAAGGACCTCTTCTATTAACCCTGTTGTGATAAGATGAATAACATCTTATTCTTGGTATGGGTTAAATCAGCGTTCAGAAGGTTCTGACTCCTTTAGCTTGAAACATAGTTATATTAGATTTTTTTGTTGCTGTGTTACTCTGAGTTTCTTAGTAAATACTTGTATTGAACAAAATAGTACATAGATTTCTGAAACTGGGTTTAGAATTGTTACACTTGGCAAAGTGTTTATATCTTCTGAAGAAGCGACTATTAACATATCTCTGAAAAGGTTTTGAAAGAATCTGTGGGGATTTGAACCCCACTCTGTGGTATTTTGGAGAAGGCAATGGCACCCCACTCCAGTACTCTTACCTTGAAAATCCCATGGACGGAGGAACCTGGTAGGCTGTGGTCCATGGGTTTGCTCAGAGTCAGACACGACTGAGTGACTTGACTTTGACTTTTCACTTTCATGCATTGAAGAAGGAAATGGCAACCCACTCCAGTGTTCTTGCCTGGAGAATCCCAGAGACAGGGGAGCCTGGTGGGCTGCCATCTATGGGGTCGCACAGAGTCAGACTCGACTGAAGAGACTTATCAGCAGCAGCAGTAGCTGTGGTATTTAGCATTAGTCATCTTGAGCAGTTTTTCAGTATGCCTTTACAGTCGGGGCAGAGTTTTTCAGTTACTCTGTAATTATCCAACTTACTCTATTTCCTGGGGGAGCTAGTGGGCCAGCTCCTGCTATCTGATTTTGTAGGAGCATTTAATTGATTGGGTTGTAAGAAAACTGGGATCACTCTGTGCGAAGAAAATTTAAATCCACCCCCACTTTCACTTGAATTGTCTTTATTTAAATAATGCTAAAATTAGGAAACTCTATCTTAAGTACAAAATACCTAGTTAGGAAAGTATGTGCCTCTTTCCTAAGTCCTAAAAGTATATACTTTTTAGGTTGTGTCAGTGTTAGCAAATTAATCCACTATTGATATGAGGATTAGGGAACTAACATTAAAAACATCTTCAGTTTCAAATACAGTAATCTTCTCGCTAGTCGAAATTCTGTTTATCATGTTGTTTGTCAGGCTCTTGCTTTGGGCTCATGCCAGCTTTATGCTTCACCCTGTTTCCTATCTACAGGCATTAATTACGAGAAGCTTCTGCTGTTTGTACAGCTTAGCTGGCGTTGGTTGGTCCCTCTGAGTTCTCAAATGCACTTCAGAGCCTTGACACCTGCTGATGCTGTATTCTAGAGGCGTGAAATGGATTTTATGATGCAGGGAATGAACAATAGAGTGTTGGAGTTGGAAAGAGCCTTGAAGTGACCTTAGCCAACTCCCTCACTGACCAGAGATGACCTGGGTTTGCTGACATGTCGAGTTCAAGATTACACGTCTATTAAGTGGCAGAGCAGGGACCCTAATTCTGGTTTTCTCATTCTTTCTGAGCGTGCCTCCTCCTTGCCTTTTGGTTGGAGGGCCAGAACTCACTCTTCAAAAACTAAGCACAGTGCCAGCAGTTGAATTTCTATTGAGACATATAGCTTTTCCAGGATCACCCAGGGGCATTATCTGGTGAGTGGTGAGTATTCCACAAGAGGAGAATGGAAGATTTTTGAGGGTCAAGGACTGAGGGATACATAAAACTAACACGATCATCCATGCTTCTCTAGAAACTTCATAATCCCTGATTGTCAGTTTAGGTAGTCTAGCCCAGTGACTGCACGACCCAAGTCTGGCTGCACATCTTTACCTGAGGGAATTTTTAAAAATAAAGACTTTGGAGGCCTTGAAAATCTGTTGTCAAGAAGGCTCTCTCAGTGATTTGATGGGGGAATCAATTCAGTATTTAAAGTCTGATCAGTAGAATACCTGCATTGGAATCACTTGGGATGACTGTCAGAAATGCAAGTTCCAGGGCCCTGCCCAGACCTACCTAGGGAGTCAGTCTATTTAGGGAGGGCCTGGAATGTGGGAATTACCTAGGAGTTACGGACTTCTTTTTCCCTGAACATTTTTTGCAGGAGACGATAGAGCCAGGGATTTCCAGGTTTATCTTAATTCTGGCTGGAAGTGGGTGGGACAGGTGAGTATAACTGCAATGCCCAACTGTATGGCAAACTTAAGTTTCAGATGCTTTTCGCTCTCCAACTTTTGATCTCTTGGGTTTCAGGACTAGAAACATTGAGTGTAGAAGTCACTGGGCTGTGTCTTTACTGAATACCCGACCTGTCCCTAGAAGTAAGTGTGTGTTGTGTGTGTGTATGTGTGCACATGTGTGTCTGTGAGTGTGTAATCAGTTTTTAAAACTCTAGGGTAGTTTGTTCTGTGGCTGTTAACTTTTCCTTCCAAAAGAGGAGATAAAAGAATTACAGTTGAAGACCTCAGGAAATGAGTGTTGCTCTTTCACATCTTAATGTGATAGCTTCACTCTTACCCTAGGAATTGTTGAGGTGAGTCCTGGGCTGACCCCATAAGCTGCCAATTAGAAGCTTTCAGACAAAAGGAAAAAGCAAAGGCCAAAACAGACATAAAGAAATACAAATTACAGGGGCCCAGAAGAGGGGCTTTGCAGATGTAGATTATCTCTGGACAGGCAGTGCCTTGGATAGGAACACAGACCTCTTTCCCTCCACCCCCTTCCTGAGATCCCATGTGGTGAAGTCTCATATAAAACATGAGGGATCTTAGCTAGGCTTAACTTATGTCTCTGTTGCTTCCTGAGAACTTGAAAGTTAGTTTTTAATGCTGGTTTAGTTTATGAGGATTATATGATTTTCAAACTTTATTTTGACAGCATGGTATTTTCCCCTCTTTTTAAAAGCAATCTTAGTGCCTCAGGATTGAAAGAGATAAGTGGTATTTTATTAGTCTAATGCATACCTTCAAATTTAATAGCTATTTTTTTTTTAACTGTGATGAAGTCAGTCACAGTGAGC
Source organism: Moschus berezovskii (assembly GCF_049115385.1). Lineage (NCBI taxonomy): Eukaryota > Metazoa > Chordata > Mammalia > Artiodactyla > Moschidae > Moschus > Moschus berezovskii. The sequence continues at coordinate 26,713,614 of NC_142466.1, forward strand.
CCAGGCTGTGATGAACATTAATTTGAGAAATGTGGTTTTGTGCATCAGTTGCAGTCTTTAGGTCAGCTGATAGTTGTAGGTATTCATAGTATCGAAAGGTTAAGAATCCTGGTTCTTGTAGCCAGGTGGTTGAAAAGAGCAGGGTGGTGGAGTGAGTTGGTGGGTGATGATAGTTTAATAAATACCTCATTTTTGCTGACTCTGGGAGTATTTAGTTAGAAATTTGGCACAAAGGCTGGGCATATGCCCAGGTGTTCACAAAACAAGAAAACTTGGCAACACAGGGTAAATGCATTGCTGTGGAATAAAATACGTTTGAATATGTCCATCTTTAGATTTTAGTGGCGAACTTTGTGTAAAATAAAATTCATATAAAATAAGATGAAATTTATTTTTTCATGGTATTGAAGAAACTGTCAATATGGTATTGAAGAAACTATTTATCAGTATATCTTAAAATTACTTTTCTGTGTACCTTTGTTTCTTCCAAAGGTCATGGCTAATCAGTCATTTCAAAAATCTGATGTTACAAATTGAGTTTTTTATAAAGCTTCAGGGAAAAACTGTAAAATTTATTCTTTTAGCTTTAATTTTTCCACTCAGACCTTTAGCTTGGTGTTTTGTAGAATAATTTTCGTGTCAGTATTGATTATAGGATTTAAGAAATTAAATACATTGGTTTTTAAATTTTTTCATTTTTTATTCATTGTCAGGGAGAAAAAAACTTTTCCTATATCCTCTTAATTTGAAAGCCCCCAGTTACTGAACCTAACAAAAGACAGGTTATACAGTGTTATATGTCCACTGTATCTCAATAAAATCAGGGAGAAAAGGGCTTACCAGAAGTGCCAGTACTGTTTTTACTGATATTTTCACAGGCATTGGAAGTTCACAGAAAAGAAATGAAACAATGAAGTGGCTAGTCTCTGGGGCTTGTGTACCATTTTAATAAAGCAGAGGGGATTTGGGTTCCGAGGGTGGATAAACTGCAGGGAATGATCAGGAAAGCATATGGGGGAAGCTAATGGACGATGAGAACGATTTTAGCAGGGTTTGTCTCTGCAGCTTCATCTTGATGTTGGGTCTCCATCTCTGCTGGTAAGACTTGCTCTCCTTTTCCTGGTAGAGGAGAGCGGAACACTTTCACAAGGGAAGTTTATAACCTGTTTTTAGGCAGAAAAAGCGAGGGCAGAAAAGAGAACTCTGCCTGCGTCTGTTGATTCTTAATGTGCCTGTAACTGCCATAGTTTGGGGTGAGGGGACAGGGCATTTTCTGACTCTCTTCAGTATGAAATAAGTTTAATTCTCAGTTAGCAGACTGAAACAGAAAAGTTTCTTCTGATTGTTGTTGTTGTTCAGTTGCTACATCGTGTTGACTCTTTGCCACCCCTATGGACTGCAGGACATTAGGCTTCCCTGGCCTTCACTATCTCCTGGAGTTTGTTCAAACTCATGTCCGCTGAGTCAGTGATACTGTCCAACCATCTCATCCTCTGTCAACCTCTTCTCCTTCTGCCTTCAGTCTTTCCCAACATCAGGGTCTTTTCCAATTTTGGTGTGTGGGGACAGGACATATTCTAACTCTCTTCAATATAAAGTAAGACTAACTCTCAGTTAGCAAACTGAAACAGAAGAGTTTCTTCTTCTGATAGTCTGTGGTAATGAAGCCTTTCAGTTCAGTTCAGTCGCTCAGTCGTGTCCGACTCTTTGCGACCCCATGAATCACAGCACGCCAGGCCTCCCTGTCTATCACCAACTCCTAGAGTTCACTCAAACTCATGTCCATCGAGTCGGTGATGCCATCCAGCCATCTCATTCTCTGTCGTCCCTGTCTCCTCCCACTCCCAATCCCTCCCATCATCAGAGTCTTTTCCAGTGAGTCAACTCGTTGCATGAGGTGGCCAAAGTATTGGAGTTTCAGCTTTAGCATCAGTCCTTCCAATGAACACCCAGGATTGATCTCCTTTAGAATGGACTGGTTGGATCTCCTTGCAGTCCAAGGGACTCTCAAGAGTCTTCTCCAGCACCACAGTTCCAAAGCATCAATTCTTCGACTAGTTTCTGAAAGGAAAAACATATATTGTGAGGATATGGACAAGTCTGAAAGAGAACCATTCTCAATTAATTTGTAAAGTATCTGTATTTTTGTTTCTCTCTTTTCTTGATGGTGATCTTTGTATTGCTTTGTTTATTCCATGAGGGAAAAAAAAAAATGTAATGTAACTCCCAAGAACAGGTTACCTAGTTTCCCAGCAGCTTTGGAGGAGCTTCCCTGGTGGCTCAGATTCTAAAGTCTGCCTGCAGTGTCAGAGACCTGGGTTCTGTCTTTAGGGCAGGAAGATTCTCTGGAGAAGGAAATAGCAACCCACTCCAGTATTCTTTCCTGGAAAATCCCATGGCAGAGTAGCCTGGTGAGCTAACAGTCCATGGGGTCACAAAGAGTCAGACACAATCGAGTGACGGACACTTTCACTTCCTTTCACTTTACTGTGAACAAGAGATTGAACCTGTTGGTTAAATAAAGTTGAGTTTTGACTTTATACTTTTTTAGTCCTCGTTGCCCCTGAGACCTGTTTTGCCAGTAGACTAGGAACATAGTGTTTTAGTGCCCTTGACTTTATCCCTTAATTAGTTTGATACAAAACACAAACTTTGCTAATGTATTCAGATTTAAGAATACAGTTGAAATTCTTCTGTGAGCATTTCTCCTGTCAAATTGTAGCAAGATATGAACACCCTTAGTGTTCTTCGGACCTTTCCATGGTGTTTCTTCCAGTTTTTGTCTACTTGTACTTTGAAAAAAGTATACATACACACATCTGTACATCAAGTGATGTAAAATAGAAACCATTTTCAGTTTTATTACTTAGTTCAGTTCAGTCGCTAAGTCGTGTCCGACTTTCCGCGATCCCATGAATCACAGCACGCCAGGCCTCCCTGTCCATCACCAACTCCCGGAGTTCACTCATAGTAGCTGTCATCATAATGATAGAAAATGTAGATGAGAAAAAAGATGGTAAACTGAATGGGAGAACATACAGAACACATTCTGATCCAGGAACCCTTCCTATTTTTTAATCTATAGAATGTTAAAATTCTGTTTCTCGGGTATGCAGTTGATTTTCAGGTATTGAAGATTATCAATCTGTTTTTCTTTTGATGATTTTTTTTCTGATGGAGTCTCATTTAAAACTACCTTTTTTGTGATTTAATTGCACAGTAATCTCTTATATCACTTTAGGTGATTGAAGGGTCATAGCAGAGGCCACAGTCTAGGACCTGCTGTCCTCCCTGTTGGAGGACCTCTGCCCATCCCAGAGGGTCTTAGGTGCAGCCTCCCTTGCCCAGTGCAGTCCTGTGACTCAGCCTGGACCAGCCCCGAGCCAGAACACAGAGTAAGTCTGTTCAACGAGAAGAACCATTAGGGCTTTCCTGTCTTTCAGATCAGCTGTGATCCACTCCTAGCATGCTGCACCCATGCTGACAAAGATCACTTCTTTGGAATCCAAACAGTGAAAGTTGAATATGGTGCCCTGAAGCCCAGAACCCCTGGGGCGGGTTGAGTGCGAAGTGGGGAAACAGCCATCTCAACCTCTTAGGGCTCAGGATACTGCTTGGTCACTTCAAAAGAAGAGGGGAGAAGGGGTTTTTAGTTTAAAAGTCTGTTGTTAAGCGTTCCTTCCCATCTTTCCATGTTAAATGGACTTTGAATGCAGTGGTAATCCGTTTCCGTTTCGTCGCTCAGTCGTGTCCGACTCTTTGCGACCCCGTGGACTGTAGCCTACCAGGCTTCTCCGTCCATGGGATTCTCCAGGCAAGAATACTGGAGTGGGTTACCAGGGATTTGGACTGTAGCCTACCAGGCTTCTCCGTCCATGGGATTCTCCAGGCAAGAATACTGGAGTGGGTTACCAGGGATTGAACCCGGGTCTCCCGCATTGGAGGCAGACGCTTTAACCTCTGAGCCACCAGGGAACCCCTGTGTATACCAGGGTTGTTATTAGCTTAACTTGGGATCAAGTTGTTGGGATTAACAGAGAAATGAGACAAAATGCCTATCTTCAACTCCCCTGCTAGGGAGTTGGTCTGAGGAGCACAGGTTTTTGAGGTTTTAGCCTAGAAAGAACATGTTGCACTTAACGTTCAAATGCAGGCCTAGCCATTTCCTTGTGTTGTGGCGTTGTCTGAGTTATTTGACTCTGAACTTGTTTCTTCCAGTGAAGGGCCCAGTGCACAGGGCACTCTCTGTCTCCCCAGTCCCTTGTTCGTTCAGTTAGGAGACAGCTGCAGACGTTTTTTTCCTCTGGGCAAACTGATGGAAAAAAAAATCAAATAAGTTGGTTGTCTTAGAATTAGATTTTTCTTATGATGTGGAAAGTTCGCAAAACATTTTCTCTGCTTTCTGGATGACTTGACCAACAGCATTGATTTTCTAGGGATGGGACAAAGTGGGACTCAGAAGTACGAGTCGGGACTTGGGAGTCCAGAAAGATGATTGATGATATCGCACCAGCCTCTGTGAACTGGAGCACTGGAGTTTAGAGTTACTGCTCCGTGTGGCATTGTGCAACTGTTACTCCGAATGAATTAGCCTGACTTAAAATATGAAGGTGCCCTCAGCCAAGCTTCCCCAGTGGACTGGTAACTGGCCTGGAAGGTCAGCAGGTTGTTAAATTGAGCCAGGCTTGTTTTCAGTGTTACTGATAGCTTCTTCCTTAAGATTAATACCCCTTTAATGTAAATCATAAATACCAGTACTATATATTCTGATTTCATCAAGTGAGATTTTGAAGAAGAGAAATGAAGAAATCTGTGTATTTGGATGTTAAGAAGCCCAGTGTTCCTGTAGTGTTAGGAGATTAGAGGACTTAGAAAAAAAAAATTGCTGTCCCTTGGTTTTCTGATGTTGAAATATTCATTGAAAATATTTAAAGCATTGCCTTATTCAGTCATCACAGACTTTACAGATTCAGTTTGTGTAAATGGGGGCTGGTGATTTCCATGAGGGCATGGTTAACTTAGCAGATGCAATTTTACATCTTGTTTTCCTTTTTTTGTTAAATCCTTATGCATATTGTGAATTAGAGTTTATTTTTAGCTCTTAATGAGTTCTTTCCTCATCATTGTACTTTTTGTTGAAGCTCTGTTTTCATAATGCTTTGATTTTGAAGGTGTAGTTTATATGGCTCACAAACCCTGTATCTATCCCCAGTCTCCACTCCAGCTCAACCAAAACTTGTATTTTTTCATTTGCAGTAATAGATCCGGTTATCTATTACTTTGTAGAGTAAATGTCGTGATGCCCTTGACTCTTCACTACCTGTTGACCTTTGGATTTATCCTGAGAAAGTTAGATTTAGAGGAGGCATTGCTGCTTGTAAAGAGGTAAACCAGAATTATTTCATTGTATTCAAGGTCACTGGAGCCTGAGGGAGCAATTTTATTTCTTTATATTTTGATGCTTTACATTCAATCTTAAGGAGTCACTGGGTCATTATCACAGTAGCTTCCGAGATACTGTGTTCTGAATCCTTCTTCCTGATCCTGCTACTTGTCTCTGAGAGCTCTTTTCATACCACTAAAATGAATTAGTTTGCTTTCAGTCCACTTTAATACCTACCTAAATAGACTGGTTATGGTGTGTCAAATCAGTTGACTTCTCTCCCCCTGTAAAATAAAGGTGCTTTCCTAAATGATCTGAATTCTTATCGAGCCCTAGATTTCTGTGACCTTTCTCCTTTGTGAACAGAACTGCGAAGTTAACTCTTCAGTATAGTGCCAAGGGATTCTGACATGTATGGTGCAGAATCGTTCTGCTTCTCAGGCAGAATGATTTGGGTCTAACATTTAAGCTCAAGGTATTTAACTAGGTTTTTTTTTTTTTTAAACTCATAGTATTCCTGGGCATTTATTTCAGGGGTGAATGCTCTTCTTTCGTGTTATAATCAGGTTAAAATACAGAATTGTCCAAATTGATTTGTTACTGTGTTTTTTGTTAACACATTTCTTTTTTGTAAGTGCTGGAAATTGGAAGCCTTTGCAGAAAGGCATGATGGCGTATCATTGTTGAATGCGTTAATGTTCCCCAATTCCATATTTGGGGACATTAAAAACAGACCTAATGAGCTCTTAAAAATCGGAATGTGAAATCTTCTGAGGTTAGGTTCCCTGATCTTACTTGAGATTTTAGTTCTCTGAGTGTTTATTGAAAACAACCTATGTGGGCATAGCCATTGGGGGAGGGAGGGCGGGCATCTGATATTCTTTCCTGGTTTCTAGGGCTGGACAGAGACTTTTTGAAGAGTCCCTCTCCCTTTTTGGTGGGGCAGTGGTAAGATACTGCCAATGAACTTTATTAGAGTATACAGTTCTTAGGTAGTTTTGGTTAGGTGAAAACAAGCATCTAAGAGGGAGGGGTGAGGCTTATCTGCTTCTTAAGACCAAATTCTGCCATAGGTACAGGCATCAAGCTAGCTGGCTCTAATTGACTGGTAAATTACTTTGCAAGCTTGATGGAAGTCCTAGTTCTCTGTTGTTTTTTGAGGTGCTTCAAACACACCTCTTATGAAATGTTCACTCACAAGTGTCCACGGGTGGGCATCTGTGCCCTCTGCTTGCATAATGCAAAAAGAAATCCTTTTGCACAAAGGCTGAGCCCAGGACTATGTCATATTCAGGTTCTGTCCGTAAGCGTACAAGACCTCTTGGATTCTTGTGCCCTGTTGATACAAGACTGGATAGTGTCTCTAGTTTAACACATCTTGAATACCTTTAATTTTACTAATGAGACCGCCATTTCTAATGCTCAGTACACTAATTAAAAAATAAGTAGCTTAAGGAACAAAAACGCTTTTTGACATTCATTATAGTAATTAGCAGATAATTGGTTGTTGACATAGATACAGATGGTAGATAGTCTTGTAACTAGGCACTTTTGGAGGTTTGTCCTTACTTGTGTTAGGACGAACATAAATAACATCACATTGATTCATGACAAATTAAAGAAAAATTTAACTGTGGTAAAGTCTACGTACCATAAAGTTGACCATGTTGACCATTTTAAGTGTATACCTCTGTGGCATTAAATATATTCAGTGTTGTGCAGCCATCACCACTATTTCTAGAACTGGTTCATCATTCCGACTTGAAATTTTGTACCCATTAAACATAACTCCCATGCTATCTCCCTTAGCCCCTGGCAACCACTGTTGTACTTTTTATCTCTATGAATTTGTCTGTTCTGGGTAAAACAGTGAAATTGTTTGGTATTTGTTATACCAAGGCTTCCCAGGTGGCGAAGTGGTAAAGAATCTATCAGTGCAGGAGACACAAGAGAACACGGATTCTCTCTCTGAGTCGGGAAGATCCCCTGGAGTAGGAAATGGCAACCCACTCCAGTTTTCTTCCTGGAGAATCCCATGGACAGAGGAGCCTGGTGGGCTACAGTGTGTGGGGGTCACAAAGAGTCAGACATAACTGAGCACAGGAGCAGAACATTATACCAAAGTGTTTTTGTTTTTTTTTTTGGTTGTGTCATGCAGCATGTGGGATCTTACTTCCCTAACCAGGGATCAGACCCCTGCCCCTTGCATTGGAGGTGGAGCGTGTTAACCACTGAACCTCCAAGAAAGTCCCCCAAAGTGTTTTAAAAGTAAATTATAGCAATTGTTTTAAGAGATACTAAATTTTTGTCTTGGGCCATGGGCTTTTCTGCATATTTTATTTCCTTTTGTTTCAGTGTGCCTTCAGGCACCAAACCCTCCTTTTGAAATATTTTTTTTGTTTTCAAACTTGGTTCTTGCCACTCCCCGGTAAAAGGAGTATGCAGGAAGAAAAGAGTGAATTTGTACACTATTTCAGCAGATTGCCTGCTACTTGCAGGGACTTCATCTCGCCCCTTTGCAGTGGTCCAGCCTGGTTCGGGTTTGTTCTCTTCTTTGGAAGTTGCTTCCAAGCTCCATGGCATATCGGCAGGCCACCTGGAGGAAGGGGTGGTGGCACACATAGTAGATTCAGGAAAGAGAACCAAAGCAGCTTTGCGCCCCAGCAGTCCTCTCTGCCTGAATACTTGTCTACTTCCCCTTTTCCTGGAGAGGCATGCCATCCGGGGACGACCGCCTGTGCGAGGTCCTGGGACCCAGGGCAGTGGCCTCAGACTTCTTTATCTTTATCCATCCACTCTTCTGCTGAGAACCCGAACGCAGTCTTGGCAGAAAGTTGTTGCTCAATAGAAGGAGCCAAAGAGGAAAAAGTAGAATTTCTCTTCTATAGTTTTAGCTTTACCTTCCGTTTTTCCTCCTTCTCTCGCACTCCTTTTGCCCATCCCATCCCACCTTCCCTAAAACAAACAAAGAAAAAAACACACACACACCAAAAAAAAAAAAAAAAATCCAGCGAGGGAGATCCCTTTTTAGACCACCGGGACAATTGCTATAGTAAAGGAAGCCTTAAGCATCTTCCTGCTGCACCTTTGGGAGACAGATGCTGATGTAGGTTGAATGTGGAGGCAGGTGGTCTGTGGCCTGTTTCTCCCTTTACATTATTTCAGGTTCTGTGTTACTGAGTAGAGCAGTCTTCCTTTAAAGGCTTAGGTCCCCCTTCTTGACCTCTTGGGTTCTCTGTTGGCATCAGCCAAATGCCTGCTTGGCTACAGGAACATCATTCCACACCTGGTGACTGTAAGTATTTTCAAATGCTGGCTGCTGACAACTTAAGAGGAATTCCACCAGGTGAGACTGAGCAGAAAGCTTCCCCTGTGGTGGAGGTGTTAACGAAATAATTTTTTGAAGGTAATCCTTCTTATGGTTTAAGATCTGAGTTCCAGCTTCATATAGGCTTCTCCACACTGTGTTCTTTGTGGGGAGCTTCCGAAGGTCTCTTTTTGCCATAGGGAAGAGCGACTTCTGGAGCTGGAAGGGCTTGTCAGGTGTTGGCGGTGCGGGTGACTCACGTTAGCAGCTTTTGTTAACTGAGAACATTGGCGCACTGGAGAACACCAGCCAGGGTTGAGCACTTGAATTCAAAGTGGTGGCTGTGTCTCTTAAGAGATCCTGAGTCACAGCATGCTTTGCTAATCTAACTTCTTACATTATTGGCACCTTACTTTTCAGGTGAGTTAAATTTGGAGGGAACTGATCATAGTTTGCAGAGGGGAATAAAGAATGCTCTAAACAGTGACTTGTTTTTGAGCTAGGATTTAGAAGCAGTACTTCCTGAGTACTCCACATCAGGAGTGTGATTTGGAGAAGGTCTGGCTCACTAATGAATTGTTGATTATTCCATTTGATGGTTGAATCTTTGAACCAGTCTTTTATTTGAACAGAAATGAGAGAGATTTCAGTTTGTATGGAGAAATGTATAAGACACATCATGAATCCGAGAGGATTGTCTAACTTCATTATGACCATTCCATATTGAGATATTCTCTTTCCTCTCTCTGTCCCTATTTTAAGTATAGGCAGGGGGCCAGTATGGGACCCAAGTAAGATCAGTTAGGTGTTTTCTCCAAGAACCTCAAGGAAGTGATGGAAGGATGAGATGGTGATGGTGGCCCATCTCATTAAACACCCTATCTGTCTTAACTCGGAGATGATGGCTCTTTTCACTGCTTAGCCCACTGGAGCCTGGTTCCTAGCTCCTCTTAATTCTAAAAATTTCTGTGCCTCTTCCAGTAAATTCCCTTTTGCTAGTTAGCTGAAGTCAGTTTATGTTACTTATATTCTAGGGAAACAATTTTTGCTTAATTCACATTCTGTCTCTGTGTGTCAAAATTTACTTTTCAATACAACCAAAAGTAAGCTTACCGACTTTTTGGAGGGGCAGAGCTGGTATCACTTTGACTCAGAAGAGTAACTTTTGTAATTGCTTAGAAGTCCTTGTTTTGAACTTGTCATCTTTCCACAGAGGGCTCTCAGAAAAGGTGCAGATTCCAGGCCTCACTTTCTAGATAAAGCCTCATTTAGGCCAGAATGCTTTCCATTAGGAAGTTATTTGAATCAGAATGGGAGATTGAGCTCTTTTCTGGCTCAGGTCACAAGACATTTCCAGCTGGTTGGATACTTTTCACACCTGTATCATTCTAACCCGAACTTTCAGTTCTTTAACATAGCATATGTGTTCAACTAGATTCTCTAAAGCATTTGTGATGTGAAAGGAATTAAACTGCAGTCTAGAGTCCTTAGACTGCTTCGTGGTGACAAAGGTGTTGTGATTTTTTATTTTGGTTTGTTTGGAACAGCTTTTACCTTCGAGTCTGAGGTTTGTTTAAGGACTATTTTTCACTTCCAAAAAATCCAGTTACCCCTTTTTGTATAGTACTCTGCATTGCCAGTAATCCTCTAGACTTTACATTCTGACCATTTTGCGGGGTCACGGTTTTCCCTTCTTTGAACCTGTTAAATTTGTTGTGTCTGTAATAGATGAACTGCCCAAGAGAACTGCTTACTCGCCTGAGACTTAGCTTTGAGGAAAACAAAGGCTGTCGGTAAAGATGTTTGTCTCTGTTTTGCGAGGTATGTATGAATGTGTATTTTATAAAGTCATTTGTCCCTGTCTTTCAAATAGTTGACTCGAATTTGATCCATGTTGTCGTTGTTGGAGGGAAACCAAAGTTCAAGTATAATTATGCAAAAATCATAGGTGCAGTGAAGCTAATTAATAATATTCCCTCCTAAGTAACATCTTGTGACTTCTCTCCTGTTTCATTATGTTTTGTGGTCAGCCCTTTCCTCAAGTGTAGCCAAGAACTACCTGAAGAATGGCTGAGGTGACCAGTAGTAATGGCATTCTTAGTGATGACTCAGTTGATCTTTCTGGATGTTTCTTCTCTAGCTTTTAATCTTTAGAGGTCAGTGATGTTTGGTGGCTGCTGTTGTTTATAGCAGCTGGTGAGAGTCATAGACCTTATAGAAAAACAAACGTACTTGTGAATGACCTCCATTTATTCCCTCTGCTTACTTGCTGCTGCTGCTGCTAAGTCACTTCAGTCGTGTCCGACTCTGTGTGACCCCATAGAGGGCAGCCCATCAGGCTCTCCCGTCCCTGGTCATCATTTAATTAAAACCCATTGGTGTCTAGTCTTGTGGGACCGTAGGTTTGCTTAGAGGTGTTACATTTCTGTGTTCTGTGGTGTCAGTGGTATACATCGTCAGTATCAATTTTTTTTTTTTTGGAACAGCTTTCAGTTCTCTTTGAAAAGATCAAACTCTAGTTTTTAATCTTTATTTTAGTATATTTATTTCTAACTAATCATTGATACAGAATCATAACTCTTGTTTGAAATAATATCCAATCAATTTTATGTCCTTACCTTGCAGCCTCTCAGGATATTTATGTAAGCTTAAAGGATTAGAATGGGATATCTTTTCAAGTAGCTTTAAGTAAAAACACAGCATGAAGGTGAGAAGAAGGATGGTTTGGCCAGGATATTACCAGGTTTTAGGAAATGATACAGAAAATCTTTGAATAACACCTTAAATAGGCTGTAGATTCTGCACTCTGAAAACAAAAATCCTGTGGGAATTGTTAAAGTTTAACTTGGCTCCTGGTCCCTTGATTTGAATTTCCTTAGAAATTTTGCTTCCCTTTTATTTTTTTTAATCCTAGATGAAAATGATAGAAAATTAAAATGAAAGAACACCTTAGCTTTGTAAAGAATGATGAAATCGAGGGCTGAGGCAGCAGTCAAGATTGGGGAGTAATTATATCTTATGGTAAGATTTAAAATTTGACCACGGACAATTATTTGATGAATTTGATAACTAATATAGTTATCACTAGGATTAACCTTTAGTTTTTTATTTCTGGATATTTCTCAACCAGGAGTCTTGAATTGCTAGGGAAGAGAAGAAATTATGGGTTAATTTCCATGTTTTAACAGTGGAAGGGCTATAATTAAGATAGCCAAGTAGCATAGAATAGTTAATTGAATTTTTAAATTACATGTTTAATGTAATCTTTCATATGCTGGAGGCTTATGAAAAATAATTTGCCTTGGTTTCTTGCTTCAAAAGAATGCTGTTTAGAACCAATCTTTATCTGAATCTTAAGTAAATCTCGGATGTATCTGAGGTTTTTACACATATGCAAGTCACAAGATAAGATGATAAAGCTTTTTAAACCATAAAACAAGTTCCACTTCCTTAGTCTTGGATGTAGCATTTTAGGGAGGAGCAAGACCCCAGATAAAGTATAGAAGGTTTTGGGGTTAAGGAGATGCGTTGCAATTCAGAGTATATATCTGTGGTTTCTTGCTTGACGATTGGTAATTTAGGTATATATGGACTGCCTTAATAATGTTAGTATTTATTAAGAGAACTAGAATGAGCATTATATTATTTTTGGAAATAGGGCTTAACTAGTAAGTGATCTAGCAGCGTACATAAAGTCTTCCAATTTTTCCCCCAAATAAAGGAGATTGGTTTGTAATATGTAATTATTTAGTGCCCTGCTCCTTTATAGATAGCAAGTAAGAAATTGTCAGCAACAAAATAGGAAAACACCTGGACACTGAGGGCTATTGAATACTGGAATAAGGTAAGGACTAGTGTTTGGTGAAATGTTCATGTAAGTGTTGTACTTGTCGTTGAATACCTAGTGTTTTGTGTAACATTCTCCAGCGTAAGATGCTCCTTTAATGAAAGTGGCTTACTCTGCTGCACAGGCCTGAAATTATTTGTGAAACTTAACTTGACAAGAGCAAGATAGATGGTAGAGTCATAGGGGTTAGCATTAGAGTGGGCTTTTAGTCTGGCTTTTGTCACTGATGAGGTATCATTTAATGGATCTAGGTCTTAGACATAGCCGGAGGACATAAACTCCGTGGCCCCTTTTCTTTGGGGACAGTTCAGTTCAGTTGCTCAGTCATTTCCGACTCTGTGACCCCATGCAATGCAGCACGCCAGGCCTCCCTATCCATCACCAACTCCTGGAGTTTACTCAAGCTCATGTCCATTGAGTTGCTGATGCCATCCAACCATCTCATCCTCTGTTGTCCCCTTCTCCTCCTGCCTTCAGTCTTTCCCAGCATCAGGGTCTTCTCAGGTGACCAAAGTATTAGAGTTTCAGCTTCAGCATCAGTCCTTCCAATGAATATTCAGCACTCATTTCCTTTAGGATGGACTGGTTGGATCTCCTTGCTGTCCAAGGTACTCGCAAGAGTCTTCTCCAACACCACAATTCAAAAGCATCAATTCTTTGGTGCTCAGCATTTGTTATAATCCAACTCTCACATCCACACATAACTACTGGGAAAACCATACCTTTGACTAGACGTACCTTTGTTGGCGAAGTAATGTGTCTGCTTTTTAATATGCTGTCTAGGTTGGTCATAACTTTTCTTCCAAGGAGCAAGTGTCTTTTAATTTCATGGCTGCAGTCACCGTCTGCAGTGATTTTGGAGCCCCCCCAAATAAAGTCTGACACTGTTTCCACTGTTTCCCCATCTATTTCCCATGAAGTGATGGGACCAGATGCCATGATCTTAGTTTTCTGAATGTTGAGCTATAAGCCAACTTTTTCACTCTCCTTTTTCACTTTCATCAAGAGGCTCTTTAGTTCCTCTTCACTTTCTGTCATAAGGGTGGTGTCATCTGCACTTCTGAGGTTATTGATATTTCTCCCGTATATCTTGATTCCAGCTTGTGCTTCTTCCAGCCCAGTGTTCCTCATCATGTACTCTACATGTAAGTTAAATAAGCAGGGTGACAATATACAGCCTTGATGTACTTCTTTCCCGATTGGAACCAGTTTGTTGTTCCATGTCCAGTTCTAACTGTTGCTTCTTGACCTGCATACAGATTTCTCAGGAGGCAGGTCAGATGGTCTGGTATTCACATCTCTTTAAGAATTTTCCTCAGTTTGTTGTGATCCACACAGTCAAAGACTTTGGCTTAGTCAATAAAGACCTACAGAGACCTTTAGGGGATACTTGGTGGCAAAAAGATGGATTCGTATGAATGAGAGCTCTTTTGTTAACTGTCCTTGCCCAGTTCTTGAAATGTGTAGAGTTGACATGAATTTTGTAATATGGCCCCCAATAACCTAGAAGCTCTGTCTATAGATGTTACTTCTGCATCAGATGGTCCTTTGTATTAGTCTGTTGCCATGAAAATATAGCACCTTCCCCAGGAGTGAGCCTCATATGTGAGAATAAGCAAGTAGTCAAGTGACTTGAGTAATAGAGGATGAGGGAAGACATTTTAGAAGTTCCTAAGATGAAGTACAATTGAGGTAATGTTCTTGAATAAAATTTCTTACCTGTACCCTGCTTACAGATAGATTCATGGGTACATGAGACAACAAAATAGTCCTAAGTTAAATTGTTTTTGTGTTTAGGTTTTCCCTGTCTGACGGGGATAATGTATCCAAGAGTTAGAAGCAGTGGTGTACTAAGTTGTAGACTGTGTGTTTGGATATTTCATTTTTAACATACTTTTAATCAGTGGTGACAGGCAGAACACCCACCTTCTCTTATTCCGTGTGATGGTGCATTTGCTGAGACTGATGTGGACAGTGCATCACCTTGGTGTGCTGGGTCAATCATTGTCAAGGCCACATCTTCTAAGCGATTGCGTTTTTGTCGTCGTGTTTATGTGAATTTTTAATTTAGAAGATTGCAGGGCCTAATCATACATTTTTCAACTTTTAAGCTAGACGATTAGCTTGAAAAATCACATGGAAGGAGTGCTTCCTTGTGATCTGAAGGTGGCAGCTGCAGGAGCTAACCCCGTTTGTGTCTCTCTTTAGAAACCGTCTGTTGGTAGAGAGATTGTGCTGGGGTCTCTGAGTGCTTTGCTGTAGCGTACCTGTCCCTTAGCACAAAGCATGATGGATATTTATTTCTATCAGGGCACCTCTTTGACTTAATTACAGCCATGGCTCCCATCGGACCGGCAGCCTTTGCCACTTTCACCATGTCCTGCTCAAGTTCCTCTATAGATTTTGTTCCATTGGGATTCTTTCCTCTCTACTGCTTCAGAGAGGGCCCTTTTAAAGTCCTTGAAGCAGTATCTGCAGTATTTAAATAGTTTTCCTTTATAGTCAGCATTTATACCCTAACCTGCCTAAACACAATTGGTCTGTTTGGGGATTTCTCCTAAGTATAAAAATCATTGCTTTCGTGTGACTATTTTAAATTGAGGGGGAGGGAAAAAAAAACACCACACTTCTCATACTGTCTTGGAAATGTAACTGCCTTTCTTTATTAAATATAGACGAAACAAAATGTCCTGAACAAAAAGAAGGAAAACCATATGTTATTTATACCTAAATCTTTGTGCAGATTGGGGACAATGGATGTCCTTTGGAATTTTACTTCCTTTGTTGTTGCTAAAAATATCACTGATTTCATTCTGGTCTGTCTTTTTAAAATAAAATGAACTAAACTGGAGAACTGTCCCTGAAGGAAGCCTTGTTACTTGTATGAAAGTGAAAGTGTTAGTTTGCTCAGTCATGTCCGACTCTCTGCAACCCCATGGACGGTATCCCGCCAGACTCCTCTGTCTGTGAAATTGTTCAGAGAAGAGTACTGGAGTGGGTTGCCATTCCCTTCTTCAAGAGAGCTTCCTGACCCAAGGATCGAACTTTTTTAGGTCTCCCGTATTGCAGACAGATTCTTTACAACGTGAGCCACCAGGGAAGTCCTGGTGTGACTTGCTACTTGGACAGAGGATGGTTTATCAGTGATGCAGATAAGAAGGTGAAATATTACTTGCTTTTACTTCATTTGAAACTTTTTGTTGTTGTTGTTTGTTGGCCATGCCATGTGGCACATGAAATCTTAGTTCACTGACCAGAGGTTGAACCCATGCTCCCTGAATTGGGAACGCAGCATCTTAACCACTGTACCACCAGGGAAGTCCCGAACCTTTTTTTCACTTGATAATATGATGCTATGCAGTGTCTCCTCTAAATTACACAGCCTTCCTCCTCCCTCTCTTTTTGACTTGGTATCACCATATTGTATGAAAAAGGGCTTAGGTACATGTGTGAATTCAGAAGTCCTGTATCACTTTGTGATTGCTACACAGAGTGTTAAAATAAGGTTTGTTAACACTTTGTGCCCACTTAGGGTAGTTATTAACACTTTCATTCATAGTAGTGGCTTAAGTGGGTGTGGGATAGGATTCAGGTATGTGTTTTTTATAGCTTTGTAAAAGAGATCTCAGAAAATCATAAGCCTTCCTTAGGGTAGTCATCTTGAGTTTTGCTCTTTTCTGACTGAGGGTTATCCTGTTAGATACTCGTGTGTGTATGGTGTGCTCATTCACTTCAGTTGTGTCTGACCCTTTGTGACCCCATGGACTATAGCCCACCAGGCTCCTCTGTCCGTGAGATTATCCTGGCAAGAATACTGGAGCGGGTTGCCATTTCCTTCTCCAGGGGATCTTCCTGACCCAGGGGTCAAACCCACATCTCTTGCATTGGAAGGCAGATTCTTTACCACTGAGCCAGCTGGGATACATAGTGAATGGGTATTTGAGAAGTTGTTGTATGGGTGTTCTGCATTAATGTCAGAGTATTAACCTAAAATTCTAAAGGTTCCTTGTGTCTTATTATTATGATGAAGGTGAGAAGTTATCACCAAGGGACTTGAGGGGGTTACCTTTGATACGTGTCCTGGCCCTTGATCTGAAAGGCCATCTGGAGGGAAAACAATACTTGTTCTCAAAGTTCAATTTTGGGTAAAAGGCCACTTGGTTGGAATTAATTGTGCTCCTTTTCAGGTAAGAGTGTACTTGACAGAGGCTCAGTCAGTGGTAGCATAAGCAAAAGTTTTTGTGGAACAGACAAATTAGGAATAGAAGACTTGGGCTGGAATTTGTCCGGATGAGAAATGAGCCATTTAGGATTGAGGCGATTTATAGGGACTTGTGAAAGATATTATGGGTTTTTAGCCTCTCATTTTTGCCTCTTTGGAGATCTCGGGAACCTTTTTGAAAGGAATTTGGTGTCGGGTCCTCATTCTGGGTTGGCTCAGCTTCTTGCCCTTCTTCTCCTTGCTCTTAGGTCTGTATTTCCTCTTGATTGTTCAAGCCACCAGGGTTAGCTCCCTTGGTTTGTCTTGTGAGTTTCATGGACACTCCCTGCTTGGTGCATCCTGCAGTATGACTTCTACAGAGCTTCACGTGGGGAGTCCCTGTTCTTAGCACCTTCTTCTCACCTCTGTATAGACCGCTTTGTGTTCAGTGTGTCGCTGGTCTAACCAACTCTGCTGTACTTCTCCATAGGCCTGTTTCCACAGTTGCTCTGTCAAGGAGCTTCTAAATTTCATCTCTTCTATTTCAAATGACTAAATAAAGCCTTCTCTTCAGGTTCTTCCTTGTTAAGCATGAAATGCCAGTGATTAAATATAGGTGTTCTGTGTTTATTAAGTGCCATCTCTCTTGTTTCTTCTTTGCATCTCTCTTGTTTATCGTCTTGCTTTAAATTTTTGAGCTAAGATCTTAGAGGGCAGACCATGTGGTATTGATCCCACCTGCTTTTCTACAGCTAGAAAACCATGCTAGGCGTGTGAAAGCATTTTAATGCAATCTGCTGACGAGGGAAGCGTCATGTGTGGGAGACGAATTTGGCAGTAGCAAACATGTTTGGCTTTAGCCATAAGAATTGCTTTCTGAGTTTCTGGAAAAGAAGTATGTAAATCAAGTCCTGTTTTAAATGAATATTTTTATAATGTGGAGATCTCTAATCTGTTTTGTAGTGATGGATTTGTTTTGAAGGTTGAAGTGGTTTGTGCACCTGTGGGGTGATGAACCTTTTCTTGTTTTTTTTTCTCTTGTATATCTATTGTCTTGATGGACTGAGAAAGAATGGTAACATTCCAGTGAGTCAAAACATAACAAAGAACAAGAAAAACAATGCAGGTGTATTTGGAGGTTATAAATATCCTGGTTGAGAAGTTGTATACTTTGGATGCCCAGGAGTCCCTCAAAATAATTCCCAAGCTTGGCCAAAGGCAGTGAAATGTATGCTGAAAAGACTGGGTTTGGATAAGTCAATTCTAGTTTCAAAAAGTAGCTTCCATTTACCAGCTACCTCTGTGCCTTTGAGCAAGTTAGTTAATATACCAGGACCTCCACATTTTTATCTGTAAAATGGGTACACATGTTTCTATACAGAGCTTTCTTTTGAGAATTAAGTACTACGGGTCTGTGTTAATACAAGTCTCATAAATTGCTTGTTCAGTTCAGTCGCTCAGTCATGTCCAACTCTTTGCGACCCCATGAACCGCGGCATGCCAGGCCTCCCTATCATCAACTCCCAGAGTTTACCCAGATTCATGTCCATTGAGTCGGTGATGCCATCTAACCATCTCATCCTCTGTTGTTCCCTTCTCCTCCCACCTTCAGTCTCTCCCAACATCAGGGTCTTTTCAAATGAGTCAGTTCTTTGCATCAGGTGGCCAAAATATTGGAGTTTCAGCTTCAACATCAGTCCTTCCAGTGAACACCCAGGACTGATTTCCTTTAAGATGGACTGGTTGGATCTCCTTGCAGTCCAAGGGACTTTCAAGGGTCTTCTCCAACACCACAGTTCAAAAGCATCAGTTCTTTGGTGCTCAGCTTTCTTTATAGTCCAACTCTCACATCCATGCATGACCACTGGAAAAACCATAACCTTGACTAGACGGACCTTTGTTGACAAAGTAATGTCTCTGCTTTTGAATACTATCAAGGTTTGTCGTAACTTTCCTTCCAAGGAGCAAGCGTCTTTTAATTTCATGGCTGCAATCAGCATCTGCAATGATTTTGGAGCCCAAAAAGTTGCTTGTATAGTCGATAATTAGGTAGTGGTACTGTTTGCTTCCAGACACCTAGATAAAAGCACTTATGGGACAGTGGGAACAGACTTTGACCCCAGGCTTTCCCAACTGGAAGGTCTTGGCTGGTTAACCTTGAACTTTTGGGTGAGTGAGAGATTTATGTATTTATTTTTGATTATGCGGACCTGGTAGGATTTGCATGTTTCCCGTTCTTCTGGACAAAACACCACAGAGCTCTCTGCAGTGGTCTGCGAGACTCTCACACAGTTTCAGACAGGGTACTGGGCTAGTTATAGTGTTTAGGGCCTTAAATATAGTTTTATTGTAATACCTGAATAAAACAAATGTCTTTCAGAGAGAAACACAGAAACTCTACTGCTTTTCGATGGACAGCTTGCTGACCTCCGAGACACCAGCTGGTAGTGCAAGCAACAGCAGATACCCTCTTTACTACTGCAGTTGTTAGCCGGTTTCTCGTTTCCCTCTTTACCACAATAATATTTTGAGGAATATGATTCCCTGGCCCTCACCTCAAATCATATTTATTTGAAGAACTCTATTGCTTTTCACCCATGGACAGAGGAGCCTGGCAGGCTACAGTCCATGGGGTCGCAAAGAGCCGGACACAACTGAGCATGCACACACACACATTGCTTTTCAAGTAAGCACAAGATAAAGCAGATCACATAGCCCCTTTTTGTGTGTGTGTGGCAGGGGAGAGTTAATTATAATTAACAAAGAAATGAGACTGTTGCAGCAGACTCAGATGTTAACTTACGAGTTGATTTTGTCTTAGCTCAGGGTATGTTAATATCCTAACTTCTTTTGAACTGTAGGGTCTGACTTTCTGGCCAACTAACAGTTTTTTGGCTTTTGTTCTCACCATGGGGATAGCTCCAGCATTTGAAGGTAGGCCTGCTGAGTTTTCTTTAAGAGCTACTATGTAAGTCAGTGAGTAATGAGAACTGGGCTTTTTTTTTTTTTAAAAAAAAAAAAAATAAAAACAACAATGGTCTTGAGATGCTGTAATATCTTAACTTTTTCTCAAGCTGGAGAACCTGGTCCAAGTTAAAATATTCCCATAAGATGTGTGGACTAGAGGAACTAGTTTATTTTCCCACTTTAAATAAAGATCATATTTCCTAATCTTCCTGGTCTTGGAAGCAAGACCTCTTAGTATCCATGTTCACTACTTGAGAATTTAGAGGATTTAATATGCTGTACTCAGAAGCCTAAGACTGGATTATGTGGGAGTTCTTAATGTTGCCTGAAATGATGATATATTAAGAAACCCACAGTTTTGCCGACTTAAGCAAGGTCACACTGCATTGCCAGCAGATTCATAATTACTGGGACTGGAACTATAGGAAAATGGAGCTTTACCAGTTGTATAATCAGAGGACAGATATGGCCATTAAAATTAACTCAGTAGGAAAACACTGCTGCTGAGGCCATTAAATGCTCCCTCTCGAATTAGGAGTAGTATTTACCAAATGATGACTATTTACAACTTTGATTTCAGCAGAAAAGATATGATTTAAATCTTCTGTATTATCGCAGTATATCTGTGAAGTCCTGAAAACCATTTTAAATTTGGGCACTTAAGTCTCAGGCCAGCTTTATTACCATTTGAGTGGAAGATGAGTCTTCAAGTGAGCCATCTGTTTCCTGTATTATGTGAGTGTCTAGGTTGAATTCTCCATCCTGGTGATAATCCCTGGTAGTGTCCTTTGGGAAACTGATAAAAATGCTCCGAGCTTTCAAGGGAGTCTGGCTTGGTCTGTAGTAATAGGATCACAGCAGTTCTCTGCCTCATAGTTTGATCTTTCCCGTTAGAGAGTGGTGAGGAGGACCTGTTCAGTTTGACCTGAGTTAGTTGAATGTTTAAATGGAAGGACTTCCTGTGTCTGGAATGCTGCATCCGAGGAGGCTCGGGCTAAGTCAGGAATTAAAATTTGGAGAGAGAAACGTGACTAGAGAAGATTGCATTCCTCTGTTCTCTAGGCTTCTCTCAGAGCTTTCCCCTGATGTGTGGTCCCCACATGGTTTCGTTCACAGGAGATCTGAGATAATAAGAAAGCGCCTTTGTAAAGTCTGGTGCACCTTGTTTTCGTGCCAGAGTTGCGGAGCACAGCCTGTCTGAACAGACACACAAGACCAGTGCCCAAGAACAGAAAGTCCATCTGAAGCAACACAGCATATTTGCAACTTTATTGTGTGGGGGGGAGGGCGTGGAGGAGGATGTTATGGTGTTGGAATGAGGGAAAGGGGATTGGTCTGTCTTTAAAAATGAAAATTGTCCCCCTTGAAGTGAAAACTTGTTTTCCTAAATATCGTTTTTGTTGTTTGTTTGTTTGTTAAGGGATTGAAGGATGCAGCTTTATATAGGGACCATGTTTAGAGACAGTGAATCTTCTCAATCTGCCTTTTTTTTTTTCTTTTTTTAAGTGTTACATTATTCGACCTCAGCTTGCAAATAGTCTTGCTTGTCAGAGAGGACCATAGTGACCTGTTTCTGTTTCCTGGGGCATTTAGAAAAGAGTCATTCTGCTTTTGTCTCTCTTTATTTCATAAAACATTACTGCTGCTCTAAATAAAATAATAGATACACATCAATCAGCATAATCACCTTTTATTGTTGATTCAACTACTAGGTTTTTACAGAATTCACTCTGCATTTTATTTGACTTGTACGTGAGTAGTCTCAGCAGACTTAATTATATTAGTGAAAAAGCACTTTCAACGAAATTATATGCTGACATCCCATAATTCATACTTACAGATTTGTGAAACAGATTTATGTAAATCTATCAAATTACTCTAGGTGACATTATTTTTTTAAAATTGAGATTTCATTTAAATAGTATTTGTAGGAAATTTTCATATGAAAAGTTTTACATGAACTGTTTGAAAAGGAATGTATCTCACATCACTCCCTTAGAAAGACAGAATTCTGTCACATTTGAGCATCTTGTTTCCTTTTGTTCTGTAACCATCTGGTGCGATGTAGGGACATGGATGGGGAGCGTGTTTATAAGGGCATCTCTCTTCTCAACCATAAGTTCCTGGAAAGCAGACGGCTGTTTCTTCATTTGTTCATCCTCCCCTCCCCCCTTTAGCTTGTTCGTTCATTCATTGTTTGAGTGAGTGTGTTAATAATCTATGCTAGGGTCGTCTATATCAGGATCTATGCTCAGTTTGCCCTTGCTCAACAGTCTAAGTGATGGGATGTCCAAATTGACTCAATACCCATATGCAGTAAGATAAAGGTGGAAAATACAAGGGCTGTGGAAGGACTCGGAAAGGACACTGAACACTGAGCACTGGTAGTGAAGCAAATTACAACAGGAAAAGGTTTTAGAGAAAGCCTTAGAGCAGCGCTCCCCAACCTTTTTGGCACCAGGGACCGGTTTTGTGGAAGACGGTTCTTCCTTGGACCTGCGTGAGGGGGCTAGTTTCTGGGATAATTCACATACATTACATTTATTTATTGGGCATTTTGGAGCGCTGGACCATGAAGAAAACTGGGGGCCGAAGAATTGGTGCTTCTGAACCATGGTGTTGGGGAAGACTCTTGAGAGTCCCTTGGACTACAAGGAGATCAAACCAGTCAATCCTAAAGGAAGTCAATCCTGAATATTCGTTGGAAGGACTGGTGCTGAAGCTGAAGCTCCAGTACTTTGGCCACCGATGAGAAGAGCAGACTCATTGGAAAAGACCCAGATGCTGGGAAAGATTGAAGACAGGCGGAAAAGGGGACAACAGAGGATGAGATGGTTGGATGGCATCACCGACTCGAAGGACATGAGTTTGAGCAAGCTCCAGGAGTTGGTGATGGACAGGGAGGACTGGCGTGCTGCAGTCCACGGGGTCACAAAGAGTCAGACACGACTTAGCGACCAAACTGAACTTAATTTCTGTTATCATTACATGAACTTGACCTCAGATCATTAGGCATTAGATCCCAGAGGTTGGGGACCCCTGTCCTAGAGGAGGAGATGTGTATTCCAGGCACCGGGAACTGAATATGAGTTTCAGGGTGTACATACTTGTAGGAGTCCTCGAAGTAAGCAAGAAGCCGATGATGACCTTGGAAACCAGGTTACGATTGGGATTTTCTTCCAGAAAGACTGGTTTTGGAGTTAACAGGAGTCTAGGGAAGGGATGATGGTGAGGATACTGTAGCAGTAATCCAAGTTAGAATAATATGTGAGGACCTGTACTAATGCCTGGCGGTGGCGGGAGGGTTGGAGGGGTGGGGCAGATTTAGCTGGTAGAACAAACCGGATGTGATACCCCATTGGTAGAATGTGCACTGAAATGAATCTGCTTACACAGCCTCCTTAATAAGACTATGAGCTACTTTCTTCAGGTCTTGGATCAAATGTTACATTCAGGGGCCCACTCTCACCATTATATTTAGGTCAATGGCCCTGACCCCGCACCACCGACTCTCTCTCCTCTGCTGCTTCTTTTCTCTTTAGCCCTTATTTTCTTGTTGTATATGCTGTAGAACTTGTTCTTTTGTGTCTCCTAACCAGAATATAAATTGTATGAAGAGGAACTTTGTGTCTGTGCTGTATTCTCCAGGATTAGCAAAAAGTAGCTTTTCTAAAATCATTGAACAAATGAATGCTGAATGTTGGTGAAAAATATGTAGGATGACTCTTAAATACAGAACTCTATTTTTCACAATTCCACGTTGAGAAGGATCTCACTTAATATTGGTTGGATAAAATTAAATTAATGTACCGGGTTTGTAATCAAGAATTATGGTGATCTATTGCCTTTACCTTTAAACCTGAGGGGGTAATTTGATATTCGGAACATTGGTGGTAATTTGAAATAGAAAAGACTAAATAAAGTGACCTTTGAATTAAATGGGTTCAGAAGATTGTGTGTTTTTAATTAAAATATGCAATTAAATTTTTAATTAAAGTGTGCTATTAAAAGCAATGTAGGTGGCAAGGGAATGGCTGCTGCTTTGAGTTATGCACAGTTTGGGATAAATTGGAGTTTACTGTGTTTCCCACTAGCACTTTGTCACTAAACAGATTCTCTTCCTCTGTTTCCTCTTCCTGCTCTGACCCCCTTGCAGCTCAGTGAGCCTCAGCCCCATTCAGAGACCTTTGGAGTGTTTCAGCTCTGTGCTTTAGATCACTTGACCAGGTTCTAAGCAGCCTGCTTGTAACTGTAACTGTTCTCCTTATGCCAAGGAGCAGTTTATAAGGGATTTTTCTGTCTTTTGTGAAGAAGCCTTCCTTCTCTGTGGCATGTATTTAGATTAAAAAGAAGGGAGCGAAACAAAAGCCATTCACATTCACAGCCGTACAGAATACCATGTGCTGAAGTGCAGTATTGACCTGCAGTTTAAGGACCTGCTTGAAGTCAGGCCTATGACTGTTCAGAACGCTTCCTCTGTAGTGACGTTCTAGAATCCCTGCCATGGCTGTTAGGACCAAGGCTAAGATGAATGGTTTCAAAATCTCTAAGGACCATGGGGCCACAGGTAGCTTGTGAGGACTAGTGAAGTTGACCTTATTCTTGATGTTCAGCTACCAGAGGAACTTTTTGACTTCTAAAGACAGGATTTATTGGTCTTGAAGGCTTTTTTGGGGGGGTGAGCCTTGGCTTTGTTATTTTGTTCAGAATTTCTTTTGATTGTGGTGGTTTCCATAATTACTATACTTGGAATTTAAATGTAGAGCTTTATAAGTTTTGTAAATAAGTGATTTTTGGTTTTGAGATTGTCAATATGCACATTCTAAATTCAGAATGACTTGAAAAATAGATCTGGAGGCTATGGATAAATGATGCTTGGTTTCCAAGCCTTCCTTGGTAGTTTATGACTGTTACTAGCTGATGCATACGAAAGTGGAAGAAAGTGGTTCCAGGCTAAATATTTTTTTTCTTGATGTTTGACTTCCTTCTGCTTTTATTTTTTAAAAATCTGCACTCATAGTAACCTGAAACAGGCACTATATAAACAAGGTGACGTTACACTGTCATAGGAATAACAGTGTAAAAACTCATATATACTGAAATTGACACTTGCACAAGAAGTACTGGAATTTAAGACAGTAGGCAGCTGTCTCAAAACAACTTTTTTTTTTTGGTAGAGCTCTGTTAGAAAATGCGTGGTTACATTATATTTCAAGCATACTGAAGATGGTCCAGGTTCATATATAAACTAGTCGTGAATTGTGAGAAGAACAGAGTGTTTGAGATTCTTGGATTAAAGTTCTGATGACTACTTTCTGCTTGTTTGGTTTTTTTCTTTCTCTTCGATTTGAGGATATGGATCGACCTTACCCAGCTTCAGTTACCATTACTTCCTTACAGAAGAAGAATGTGTATCTCATGAGATCGATGTGAGGCTAAAATTAAACACTAAACACCGCACAGCTGAACAGTGAGACTGGGGTGGGGGGGGGCTTGCCTGTCTCTGCATCATTTGTGATGCCTTTATGTATCTTAAGCATTCAGGCATGTTTGCTGACTTGATTAGCTCACTTGAAAATGAAAATCTGTGAAGTTACTAACTCCCTTATAGTCCCAGTGCCAACATGTTAGTGCATCTACTGCAGTGGATTTAGAAATGAAGCCGTTTAGCAGCAATTATCTCCCTTCATGTTATTTTGCTTAGGGTAGTGATCACATTTTGCTTACCTTAAATACTAATTGATGAGTGTTGCTCTTCCTAATACCAGCCCTAAACAAGTTAGAAACTTTGTGTCAGAGAGCTCATTTAGGGATGAATATTGTTTGAGTGTACTCAGTTTCCAATAGTTGAAATTTGGTTGACTCATCATTAAAGCTAGCCATGGCTGCTTGAGGGGGTCAGATCAAAGACTCATTCAGTGGCTAGGTCATCTGATGGTGACGTGGATGACATCAAAAAGTGTTAGTCACTCAATTGTGCCCAACTCTTTGGGATCCTGTGGACTTTATGTAGCCTGCCAGGTTCCTCTGTCAATGGAATTTCCCTGGCAAGAATACTGGAGTTGGTTGCCATTCCCTTCTCCAAGGGATCTTCCCAACCCAGGGATCAAACCCTGGTCTCCTGCATTGCAGGCATATTCTTTACTGTCTGAGCCACCACGGAAGCCCATTGATGACACTGCCTTTGGTTAAATGAATAGCAGCCACTGTGCTTCTCATTCGTGCGTTTAGCAAACGTTTTGAGTGCCCGCAGGACGGGGGAGCCTGGTGGGCTGCCGTCTATGGGGTCACACAGAGTTGGACACGACTGAAGTGACTTAGCAGCAGCAGCGTGCTAGGAGTAAGAGCTTAGAGGATGGGGCAAGACATGGCTGAGCAGACAGGATTTCGACTTTACCCAGCAACACAACTCCAGCAGGCCCCTGCTGTGCCAGAGAGTGACTTCAGTAGGCAATAAACTGTTCCTCTGAAGTGATGAATAACTTGAAGAATTTAGAAGAAAGACATCTACTAATATTTTAAAAATGCATCTGTCAGAAGGCAGGCAGTCTTCACTGCAAGCAGAGTCACTTCGTACCCAGACCATCAGCACATGGCCCTTCTTAGGGCTCCCATAATCCTTATTTGCAGTCTCAGATTCTCTCCCACTATTAAAACTGTGATTTTCAGCCTTGACTACATGTGTTAGAGTCACTGGGATTTAAGAAACCTGGTTTGTAATAGACCAATTTAAAAAAAAAATTGGGGGAAAGGGACTCAGACATCAGTTTCTGTTTTTGTTTTCTAAGCGCCGTGGATGATTCCCAGTGTACCAAGATTGAGAATGGACTTTGATTAGAAACCGGTAAAATGTAAGTGTTGGTGTGGTGCCAGTAGATAGGAGAAATGGACTCAGTGCTTGTACAGTTGATAATTTGGTTTATTTTGTTAGAGAATAGCAGCGTGGAGAACCACACGGTGTTTACTTTGCCTTTCCTTCCCCTGTTATTTTGGTAGCATCTTGTCCCCTTTAATTTTAAATGAATGTGTGTAAACGCCTTAACATGTAGTAGATATTTTTCCTTTATTTTTTCACTGGAGTGGTCTATCTCCATCGATAGTGAAAGTTCTCATCGCTGACGCAGCAGTCTCATTGGGTAGGAATTATCCTCATTCTAGAAATAAGGAGGTTAATGACTCAGTGAGGTTAAGTTGTTTCTTCAAAGTCACACAGCTGGTAAACAGTGGAGCCAGGATTAGAACTTATGTGTGTATCTCCTAGCCCATATTCTTTCCATCGTAAAGTGATTCCTTGAGCAGATTTTTTTAATGTTCAGCCAATTTGAATGCTGCTCGGAGAAGGCAATGGCACCCCACTCCAGTACTATTGCCTAGAAAATCCCATGGACGGAGGAGCCTGGTAGGCTGCAGTCCGTGGGGTCGCTAAGGGTCGGACATGACTGAACAACTTCAGTTTCACTTTTCACTTTGACACATTGGAGAAGGAAATGGCAACCCACTCCAGTGTTCTTGCCTGGAGAATCCCAGGGACGGGGGAGCCTGGTGGGCTTCCGTCTATGGGGTCACACAGAGTCGGATACGACTGACGTGACTTAGCAGCAGCAGCAGTGATAACAGAACTGCAGCACATTTCGTAAGAGGCCACTGTGCATGCAGTTGACACATGATCAATGTCAAATTAGAAAAAAGCTGAATTAAAACTTCAGTGATTGACATGTAACTTTTAAAAATCAGATCTTTGAGTAAAACACAATTTCTGTGAGTAGTGTGAGGAAAAAAATTAATGAACTGAGTTTTAAGTCTCCCCTCACCTTATAAAAACAGGAAAAATGTTTGATTAAATAGTATAAGTTAGCAGTGATTATCCCCTGAAAATGATGGTGGTCCTCAAAATATAATCACAGGTTTTCATAGTTATTAGGTATTATATTTAGTTTTCTCTCTCTCTTTGTATATGTGTGAGGAACCACGTTAGGAAAACCAGAGTGGCCTTTCTAAATACCTGTATTCATAAATTCTAAGACCTAAGGGTGCCACTTAAAAGAAAAAATATTCTCTCACTTTGCTATGAAATTGATCCAAAAATGGTAGTTTATAGAAAGCATTTGGACCTTTACTGGGAGTCTTCCAGGAAACCCTTAATTGGTTTGGTTTGACTTTTAGTAGACTAAACCTTTTAATGTCCATTTTTGTCACCACCTTTTCAGTATTTTTCGTCTTGTCAAACTGAGAAACTTTTCTTTAGTTGAAAAATGGAGACCTTTAGGGTTGACTTTACTTGTCTGTGCATTCCATTGATTCCAATCTCTTGTTATTTCCTGTTCCCTGAGAGTTGGGACACATCAGTGAGCCACGGACGAGAGGTCTCAGATGATGGATAAAATCTGCAACAGACTCATTTAGAAGCAACTCTTATTCCAGAATTTTTCTGTTGTTTTTATGTTTTTTCTTTCTTTTCCACATATTCTTAGGGGTTTGTATGTCTTCAACCATAAATCTTTGTATTCAGATTTCCCTTTATTCCTTAGCTAGGTTTTCAGACCCCTTTAGTAAATTGGATTTAGTTTATTTGAATAAGCTCTCCTCTAAAATTAATGTACTTATGCGCACACACACACATAGATTACATGTATACACACACGTACTCATGATTCTCCATTATTTTAGACTGTGAAATAACTGTACTTGGTAAAGGCTGTAAATTTATCACGGTAATGTGTACAGAACACTGACAGATTCTTGGTTGATGCTTTTCACTTTCCAGTTTTATGTGTAAGGAAACTGAAGCTGAACAAGTCGTGCCCGTGAAGCCCACACAGCAGCTCCATGGAGACTTGTACCCACAGTTGCCTTGCTGCTGGGCGCTGGGTCTTAGGCAGGGCATGTGCGATGGAACACTGGGGATGTGTGTTTTTTAAACAGCACAGCTTGCTGTGTTCTAACTGATGTTTAACCTTGAAGCTGTAATAGACAGGAGATGGAAAAAGCCACATGTGTATTTCTAGAATTAATGCAGACTTCTTTTTACCCCTGAGAAAATATGCTGGCGTTAATGACAAGACTTTATGCCAGAATGAACGTGGATGTCTGTCATCAGCGGTGGAGAACTAATGTATGCCTTTCTCCCCTTCCCTTTCATTAGGGCAGAGCTTGGGATATGGCTTTGTGAACTACATTGACCCCAAGGATGCAGAGAAAGCTATCAACACCCTGAATGGATTGAGACTTCAAACCAAAACAATAAAAGTATGTTTCTTTTTTTTTTTTTTATATCTACTCACAGAACAGAGGTTGAAAAAAATGAAGGTCTCTTTGTAGTTCTTTCTTTTTGTGCCCATATAGACATTCTCTGGGAGGAATAGCAGAATTTTTCTATTTGTTGCCTGATGGGGGAAACTTTATTCATGAGTACTACATGTACGTGCTTGTGCGTAGTCCCTCAGTCGTGTCCAACTCTTTGTGACCCCATGAGTATAGCCCACCAGACTCCTCTGTCCATGGGGTTCTCCAGGCAAGAACACTGGAGCGGGTTGCCATTTCCTTCTCCAACCACATGTATTGCATTGGGCAAAAAGTTGTTCAAGCTTTTCCATTACAATTTTCGGAAAACCCCCAATGAACTTTTTGGCCAACCCAATAATTACTTGTGTATTAACGAAGGGACAGAGCAGCAACTTTCTTAGATAAGTATGTTATAAAAATTACTGAATTAAACTTCCATCCTCTATGAGAATTACTTGCCGATAACTTGAAAAAAACGTATCTGTTTCTTCTAGCACAGGGATTGGAGAAGGCAATGGCAACCCACTCCAGTTCTCTTGCCTGGAAAATCCCATGGATGGAGGAGCCTGGTAGGCTGCAGTCCATGGGGACCCTAAGAGTCAGACACGACTGAAGTGACTTCACTTTCACTTTTCACTTTCATGCATTGGAGAAGGAAATGGCAACCCACTCCAGTGTTCTTGCCTGGAGAATCCCAGGGACGGGGAGCCTGGTGGGCTGCTGTCTATGGGGTTGCACAGAGTCGGACACGACTGAAGCGATTTAGCAGCAGCAGCAGTACAGGGATTGACAGTTTTGTTCTGTAAAGGGCCAGGCAATAAATATGTTAGCTTTGCAGGCCATTATCAAATATAAAAATCATTTTTAGTTCTCAGGTCATAGAAAAGCAGGTCCTTGAGCTATTGTTTGACTGTAGTTTAGCAGATTCAGCTTACTTTGAGGAGACTGACTAGGAGAGTGTATATGCCACACGGGTTATTTTTTTTCTGTTATAGTTTTCTTTTCATGACAAATGGTTAATAACTTTATGGATATTTTCCCTGCCTTTTTGAATTTTTGAAATTCTGATGTAAATTCTCTTTGGATAAGAAGTTAATACAGTTTGCTGTGTAGGTTTCTTTCCCTTTAGAAGATAAAAGGGACGTTGCCTCTAGCAAATGCTTAGTACACGTGCCATCAATTTTCCCTCTTCTGCCCAGTGCAGACATTGCCGATCAATCATGGCAGCCTTTCTTACTGAGTCTGGATGTGGCTTCCAAATATTTGTCAAAATAGTGTTCCAGACAACCTCTATCAATTGACTGAAGTTGGAACCTATTTTCCACCCTTGATTTAAGAAGTCAGCTCAGACCATAGCCTGGAGTGGTGAGGGGAAGTTAGTCAAGGCTGACTGTGGTATCCATCTTGCTTAGAGGCTTGTCTAGGAGATTTCTGCTCATTTTTTCAGGTATCTGGAAATGCAGTGTCATCTTTGTGTTTAAAAGTTGCTTCTCTCAGAGTTGTCAGTTAAGTTAATTCATTAGCCTGGGATAGTTTTGACATGTCATTCTTTATATTTATTGGCTTAGAGGAAAGATGCTTCCCATCTCTGTCTCATCTGAAGGAAACTGTATGCAGTGACCCCCAAATGTACGTGAATGCAGATGTCTGAGATTCTACATGCTTCTTGGTCGAGAAAATGTCCTAAGTACGAAGTGTCTAATTACTAGATTTCTAGTATATTCTAAGATCACAAAGGACTTGTTTATTTTGACCTTGGTTTTTCAATCTTGAGTGTTTTTTCTAATTGTCTGCTCTTCTTTGCCTACTCTCTGTTCTCCAGAGATGAACCTTTTAATAGCATTTCTAAGTTTAATGATCAAGTACCTATAAAAAGTGTCCTGTTACCTTTTCCTATTGTTCTGCGAACACTCTGTTCTACTGCAGATTTTTGTGAGGCTTCCCAGTGTCAGTTGACTTCAGGATTGTTGCTCATGAATCGTGGTTAAGAAAATGGAATATCGTCCTTTTCTCCATTCCAGAAATAAGCACCCTCGTTTCACTGTAGTGGTTCACTTCTTTTGCTCTACATCAGTTCTTTTTGCAGTAAGGTCCACACGAAGGTAGAAATGCAGAAGAAATGGGTCTCCATAGAAGAAATATCCATGGCCTGCAGAGAGACCACTGGTGACAGCTGCTTCCTCATTGTCTGTCACCAGGCCTTCTCTTCAGGGCCCAGCTGCTCAGGCAGAATACATGCAAAAAAGGACAGTCATGCCTTGTGGCTTGTACACCATGACATCTGCCACTTCCCTTCAGATTTTCTGGGATGGGGGTGGGCGTGGTAGGTAAGCAGTAGGCTGCTTCTTTCCCACCCCTCTCATTCGGTTCCGACAGAAATATCAAATAACAGCTGGTAGCCTCAGTTTGGCCCCGATTTGTCTGAGGCAAAGCAGACCATTTTCCAGAACTACATAGCACCATTTTTGTCTATCTGTTCTTTCTGATTGTTTTTCAGTTAGATGTGCTGTGTGTTCTCATGCAACATCTGAGCCAGGTTTTTCCTAGTATTCACTGCTTTCATAGTTTTTGGAAGCTGTATTTAAGCCTTTCTGTTTCCTGTTGTTAATCAGTTTCTTTTTGCTTTCTGCAGTCCATCCTGGTGAAGCTCTGAAGCTAATCTTACAAAACCTCCACTTTCCTCATATTGCTTCTCACTCAAAATTCTCTTCTATTCCCCTACTGTTTTACCATATCATTTGGCTGAACTTTGGAGTGACCCAGCATTGTCACTGATTACTGTTCGCCACGGTAGTCAGACTGGCTCTTCCATGGCAGGCTCATCTTATTCACAGCCTCTGCAAATATGCTTTTATGGCTCCCCTGGCATATTTCTCACTCATTTTCACAGCAGCCATCCCATCCTTTGGAGTCCATCTGAAGTTCTTCTTGCTGCTGCCTTTCTGGGTTTTTCTAACTCAGGTTGGGTCTCTCCCTTCTTTTGAAATAGTCCATGAGGTGTCACAGAAGTTTGGGGATTGAAGGGGACCTGAATATGATTCAGACTTAAGCATTAACCTCTACCTGCAGTAAAAAAAAAATGTTGACACCTAAGTGGTAATCACAGAGTTTAGCTTAGACGAGGTGGTTGAAGTCAGAGCTGTGACTCAAATCTTTGTCTCTTGATATCTACACTAAGACTGTTACCATATTTTCCTTTAGAAAGCTGTAGTAGATTAATTAATATATGTATACAAGTATTTGTGCACTCCTTGAGCTCAGGTTTCTCTCAAGGTCTTCTGAGTCACCTATGCATTTGGTAGAATTACTATTTATTGGAATATTGAAACAGTGAATCAAGTGCTGTGAAAGGTGGTTTATTTCGCAGTTTTTCCTGGGGCTTCCTAGTAGCATTAGCCCAGTGGGGTTTTGTGTAATAGATGGATGGTGTGTTGAATAGATGACAAATATTCACTATTTCTGCAATGAGTGAAGTCGAGTCCCACAGGCACTGAGAAATCTAAAGCAGTTATTCCCAAACTTGGTTGCAAAATCACAAGGAGGATGAGTTAGAAATACAGATTCTGGGACCCACTTCAGATCTACTCAATCAGTGTCCAGAGGTAAGATGTAGGAATCTGTTTTTTTGTTTTGCAGGTAATTTGTGGGGGGCGGGAGGAGAAGGGGACGACAGAGAATGAGATGGCTGGATGGCATCACCGACTCTGTGGACATGAGTTTGAGTGAACTCCGGGAGTTGGTGATGGATAGGGAGGCCTGGCGTGCTGTGATTCATGGGGTCGCGGAGAGTCGGACACGACTGAGCGACTGAACTGAACTGAACTGAAGACCTAACACTTAGGAACCACCAAAATGTATATGGGTTCTCTAAATACTTGGTACTTCTGCATGCAGAGTTACATTTGTTTTCATCTTTTACCTTGATAATCTTGTGGATAATGCTCTTAACTGGAATATTAATCGTGGTTTTATTTTAATGCCAATTCAGTGTTTGGAGTAAAAAGAAGTTCATACTGTCTTTTAAAAGGTGTGGCTTATAAATTAGAAAAACTTAATAAGTTCACCTTATGTTACAGATTTGTTACATACAGTGGCATTTTTAGGTTAAAGGTTCAAGGTGGCAGTTCTCTTAAGCTTCAGTTTTTTTTCCTGGTTGAGTTAATGTCCCAGCAGCTTACATTGCTGGTGATAAGAGGCAATCATGATGAGTAAAGCTTGCCCGTGTTATCCCTAATAATGAGCTGGTAAGTAAAGTGTGGATATTACAAGATGTTTTTAGCTTTTGATACTAGGGAGGGTAGTAAAAAGGGCGTATATGCACAATTCTTTTCACTCCTAAGGGAAAATGAATTTTTTTGCCTTGGTTAATGGTATCAGACCTAGATTCATGCTGAGCAGAGTAAAATCACTCATTTCTGAAAATGCTTAGACTTTCCCCCCCACATCAAATACTGTGAATAAGAGATTATCACATAAAGAGAGACTGTCACATGAATAAGAGACTATCACAGTAAAATCTATATCTTGACTCCCAGCTCCTCCCCCTTCTACATTGGGCCTAGCAAGTTTTATCCCACAAAGTGGCTTTGCTTTATTTGAAAGTAGTAGGAGCTGTTGGCCCTCCCAGGTGGCTCAGTGGTAAAGAATCTGCCTGCCAGTGCAGGAGTCGCAGGTTCCATCCTTGGGTTGGGGAGATCCCCTGGAGGAGGAAATGGCAACCCACTCTAGTATTCTTGCCTGGGAAATCCCATGGACAGAGGAGCCTGGTCGCTACAGTCCGTAGGGTCACAAAAGAGTCGGACACAACTTAGTGACTAAACAACAGCAAGGAGCTGTTATCGCAAGGAATAGAGAACTTTTCATCTTTATTGATAGGTTCCCTTGTGGCTCCTCTGGTAAAGGATCTACCTGCAATGTGGGAGACCTGGGTTTGATCCCTGGGTGGGGAAGATCCCTTGGAGAAGGGAACGGCTACCCACTCCAGTATTCTGGCCTGGAGAATTCCATGGACCATATAGTCCGTGGGGTTGCAAGGAGTCGGAGATGACTGAGCGACTTTCACTTTTACTCTCACCCCTAGAAATCCATGTCTCCTCTCTCAGAGCAGAAAAAACCCTGTCTGGAAATGCAGCTAGCGTAGAAAAAGTGCCTAAATTTGATTTTGATTGAATCAGTGTTTCTTAATCATCAGACATAAGTCAGATTAAACCTTACCTTTGCTTAAAAATTATTAATTGACATACATTAATGTGGAATTTCTCATTAAAATAATTAAACTGCCATTTCTGTCTATATGAAAAAACTTAACAATAGGAATATTAGTTAGAAATAATAATGTCTATTCTGTAAAGTGTTCAGTTTAATAGAGAGCAATTAAGTAAAGCTTAATACACCTTTTTCCTGAGCTACTGTATTGCTTTTAATTTTTGTTAAATTTATACCTTTTCTACCTATAGCTTATCCTTTTCTCAATTAGAAAATGTCATGTTTGTCGACTGCTTTTCTCTTTAGCATGAACTATATCCTTAATATAGGAGGAATCTATACATTTCTAAAGTTCTACCCTCCCTGATACTATTTAAGTGATTTAACTGGCTGTATAAGCTTGGATGGACTCGATCTTTTAACCATTTTAAGTTTCTATTTATATCTGTAAAATCTTTAAAAATGATGAATCAACTTATCACTGAGTCTGTTTATTACCCGAGTCTCTTAACTTTCCATAGTGTTCTAGACTCTTTTCTAAGAAAAGGTGTAACTGTTTTTAATGAACTCATGGCAGTTACGTGGGATGGTTTGGTTGAGAATGCATTTAGAGTGAAGTGCAGCACCCTGTCCTGAGGAGGTAACAGTTAACTCTGTACACTGTTGAATGTTTCAGTTCAGTTCAGTCGCTCAGTCGTGTCCGACTCTTTACAACCCCATGAATCACAGCATGCCAGGCCTCCCTGTCTATCACCATCTCCGGAGTTCACTCAAACTCATGTCCATCGAGTTGGTGATGCCATCCAACCATCTCATTCTCTGTCGTCCCCATCTCCTCCTGCCCCCAATCCCTCCCAGCATCAGAGTCTTTTCCAATGAGTCAGCTCTTTGCATGAGGTGGCCAAAGTATTGGAGTTTCAGCAGCCCCAGTAAAATTAGTACTGGAAAACTTGTCTGTCTCAACCCTCGGTTCACGATTATCTGGGATGGGGTTGGTTTTTGTCTGTCATTCTAAGTTGTCATTTTATAAAATTTAATTCTGAACCTGAGGAAATACCTTGCGGCTGCTGCATAAGTCATCTCCCCACTCATTAGTGGAGGAAAGGACATGGAAACAGGAATGGGAGTGAAGTTGGACTATAGGCTTGCCTCTTGTTGGGTGCTCTGTTTAAAGTTTCTGCAGCACTATTCTCGGGTATGGGTTTTATAATAGCAGGAAAGCTGAGAGTTCATACTTCTACTGGGAAGTTTGAAAGCGGGTGTTAGGGAAATCACATATAATTAGCTGGAGTAGAAAGCAGGGTGAGGAGTGGTGTGGAAATGCGCCTAAGAGCAGTTAGGGGTCTGAAAAGGTACATGTGCCACGCTGAGTGAGGAGCTGTGGTTTTATGCTGTAGGTAAGGGAGGGCCACCGAAGAGTTTTCGGCAAAACAGTGACAGGATTGGACTTGGGTGTTGCTTAGGAGGGGAAAATCTGCCTTGGATTTAAACTCCGCATCCCTCTGAGCATCTCAAGCCACCTATGGCTCTTGTGGCTTATTTACGTACTTGCTATTTCTCATGAAGGTACAAAGTGTAAATGCTTATAGAAAAAGTGTGGGCTTCACAGATTTATAGTCATCTTCTGTAAAGTACCCATCAGTTCAACAAGAGTATAGATCATCATTTACCTTTTATCTTGACCAGAGTGGGAAATTTTGAAAGTAATAGCCTGAAGGACAGAACTCACAGTAACTGACAACTTTTGAGATGTTATCCTACATTTATTATTTATCTGATCAGGTCTCTGTGGAGAGACAAATGGAAACTTTGAGTAAATGATTTCTATCCCTTTTTTAAGAAAATGAGATTGGGTGTATGTTTTTCTAATTTCATTTCTAACCCATGATCTGGAACTTTCTGGAGCCAGATTCTAAGTGTATTACTACATGTGATTATCAGAAGCTCTTCAATGCATTTGAATAAACCTCACATCTGTATGGAATCCAGTTTATATGGTCCTTATATGAAATGAGGAATAATAGATTTTTTGAGTAATATGTTTTTTGTGGAAGGCTTTGCTTTCAATTTTAATTTTTTTTTTACCATAAGAATCTCCAGAGGTTGTTATTATCTAGGGGGCCTGGCAGGGTCCAGAACTTGGTCCTGACTTCAGGCCTGTTGTGTTATTTCTGCTACTTATAAGCTTTGTCCATAGTGGGAATTAGACATTTGAAAGTTCCCAGGGGGCAATACCTTGGCATTCTCTGAACAGCTTTTCTGTAGAAGGTACTTCTCCACGGTTGCTGGAGCAAAGGCTAAAGACTGCACAGACGGAAGATTGAAGAGGAGGGTTCCTGGGGGCAGTGTCCTAGCCCACTTCCTGTCCATCTGTGCTTGTGAATCACGGAGGGTGGCAGTGGGAGAGAGACTTAGCAGCTGACCTACCCGTCTTCCTTGGGAGGGATTTTGTAGATCATTTCATTACGCACGCGTGGCCCTACATTTCCTGCCTATTTCATACCTGTATACCAGCAAGGTTGGTCATAACTTTCCTTCCAAGGAGTAAGCGTCTTTTAATTTCATGGCTGCAGTCAGCATCTGCAGTGATTTTGGAGCCCCCAGAAATAAAAGTCTGACACTGTTTCCACTGTTTCCCCATCTATTTCCCATGAAGTGATGGGACCAGATGCCATGATCTTTGTTTTCTGAATGTTGAGCTTCAAGCCAACTTTTTCACTCCCCTCTTTCATTTTCATCAAGAGGCTTTTGAGTTCCTCTTCACTTTCTGCCATAAGGGTGGTGTCATCTGCATATCTGAGGTTATTGATATTTCTCCCAGCAATCTTGATTCCAGCTTGTGCTTCTTCCAGCCCAGCGTTCCTCATGATGTACTCTGCATATAAGTTAAATAAGCAAGGTGACAATATACAGCCTTGACCTACTCCTTTTCCTATTTGAAACCAGTCTGTTGTTCCATGTCCAGTTCTGACTGTTGCTTCCTGACCTGCATACAGGTTTCTCAAGAGGCAGATCAGGTGGTCTGGTATTCCCATCTCTTTCAGAATGTTCCACAGTTTATTGTGATCCACACAGTCAAAGGCTTTGGCATAGTCAATGAAGCAGAAATAGATGTTTTTCTGGAACTCTCTTGCTTTCTCCATGATCCAGTGGATGTTGGCAATTTGATCTCTGGTGCCTCTGCCTTTTCTAAAACCTGCTTGAACATCTGGGAGTTCACGGTTCACATATTGCTGAAGCCTGGCTTGGAGAATTTTGAGCATGACTTTACTAGCATGTGAGATGAGTGCAATTGTGTGGTAGTTTGAGCATTCTTTGGCATTGCCTTTCTTTGGGATTGGAATGAAGACTGACCTTTTCCAGTCCTATGGACACTGCTGAGTTTTCCAAATTTGCTGGCATATTGAGTGCAGCACTTTCACAGTATCATCTTTCAAGATTTGAAATAGCTCAACTGGAATTCCATCACCTCCACTAGCTTTGTTCGTAGTGATGCTTTCTAAGGCCCACTTGACTTCCCATTCCAAGATGTCTGGCTCTAGGTCAGTGATCACGTTATCGTGACTATCTTGGTCGTGAAGATCTTTTTTGTACTGTTCTTCTGTGTATTTTTGCCACCTCTTCTTAATATCTTCTACTTCTGTTAGGTCCATACCATTTCTGTCCTTTATCGAGCCCATCTTTGCATGAAATGTTCCCTTGGAACCTCTAAGTTTCTTGAAGACATCTCTTGTTTTTCCTATTCTGTTGTTTTCCTCTATTTCTTTGCATTGATCACTGAGGAAGGCTTTCTTATCTCTCCTTGCTATTCTTTGGAACTCTGCATTCAGATGCTTATATCTTTCCTTTTCTCCTCTCTTCTTTTCACAGCTGTTTGTAAGGCCTCCTCAGACAGCCATCTTGCTTTTTTGCATTTCTTTTCCATAGGGATGGTCTTGGTCCCTGTCTCCTGTACAATGTCACGAACCTCCGTCCAGAGTTCATCAGACAGTCTTATCTAGCCATGAAATTAAAAGACGCTTACTCTTTGGAAGGAAAGTTATGACCAACCTTGATAGTATATTAAAAAGCAGAGACACTACTTTGCCAAGAAAGGTCCGTCTAGTCAAGGCTATGGTTTTTTCAGGGGTCATGTATGGATGTGAGAGTTGGACTGTGAAGAAAGCTGATCGCCGAAGAATTGATGCTTTTGAACTGTGGTGCTGGATAAGACTCTTGAGAGTCCCTTGGACTGCAAGGAGATCCAACCAGTCCATTCTAAAGGAGATCAATCCTGGGTGTTCATTGGAAGGACTGATGCTAAAGCTGAAACTGCAATACTTTGGCTACCTCATGT
Source organism: Moschus berezovskii (assembly GCF_049115385.1). Lineage (NCBI taxonomy): Eukaryota > Metazoa > Chordata > Mammalia > Artiodactyla > Moschidae > Moschus > Moschus berezovskii. Next base: position 26,752,142 of record NC_142466.1, read on the forward strand.
GACGAGTTGACTCACTGGGAAATGTTGGGGGCGGGAGGAGAAGGGGATGACCGAGAATGAGATGGCTGGATGGCATCACCGACTCTGTGGACATGAGTTTGAGTGTACTGCGGGAGTTGGTGATAGACAGGGAGGCCTGGCGTGCTGTGATTCATGGGGTCGCGGAGAGTCAGACCCGACTGAGCGACTGAACTGATAGCA